>NC_092378.1:127912067-133599567 GCF_030028105.1 Mobula birostris | reverse complement strand
AGGACTAAGCAGTGGTAGAACTAACTCCCTTAGATATTATGTCCATCTTGATATATTAATGTTTGGGTTGTCATGACAAAAGCTTTATTGAAAAGTGTCGCTTCCAACAACCTGCTCAGATCTGAGGAGTGGAGATGGTCTCTGCAGAAAACATTGTCTCTGCAGAAGACATTGTGTGGCCAGATTTGTATGTGCTTTGTTTGCTTTGTAGAGAATTTGATCAACTCTGGTGTTCTGCACACTCAATAAACATCAGAATAAATAATCAGGAGGTGTTTCAAATAATCTATTGGAATATGTTGTTTGATTTCAATTTTTTTGTTTCAGGTATGTGACCAGAATAGTCTCCCACCTAGTCTGGCTGCCTTCTCACCCAGTCAGAGTGGCATTGTAGTGTATGTTGGATTTGGAGTAAAGCCGCAGATTATTTTGTACAGCCTCCATAAAAAGCAGGTATAAGTAAAGAAAATACAAAACTTTTGTAAAAACAACTGAACATAGTATTATGTATTTGTAAATAGATAATTTGCCATAAAGTTACACTATAAAAAGTAACCTCATTGTTCAACAGAGCATTAGACACAAAACAGTTCACTGTTTAGTTGCAGTGTGAGTTTGCTAATGTTTGGGGAATAAGTCCCTGTCTCTATTGGACAGTTGGATCTGGCATAAGTAAAACAGTTGTAGGAGAAAGTTTTAAAACAGAATGGCAGAATGCAGTTACCTACAGGAACAGATAGAGATTTATAGAGATTATTCAACCTGTATTAACTGTTTGTAGTATCATCCTTTGAATGACCTAAACTGTCCTTTTTTTTCCCCTATCGCAGACAATTAAGGAAATAGCTTTGCCTCACTGGGCTGCAAGTTTGAGCCTCTCTCCAGCAGGGCAACTAATTGCTGTTGGGACCACTGGTAAGAATTAATTTTTTTTCCCTGTGATCTGTAACACCCGTTCTTGCATAAGACATTCAGCCAGAAAAAACTTGTAGATTTATCAGTCACAGGTATTACATGCATTACAAGAATAAATAACATTCAGAAGTGAAGTATAGGAAAAGTATTTAGCCTTGCTGATGGAACATAAATTTATATCTGCAGCATTTTATGCTGAGCTGCGGAGAAATTCTGTTGCATATCGATGTTGTTGTAGACGTGTTGCAAATCTATGCCTGAAATACACCAGAACCCAGGAAGCCAGGGAAGATGTTCTTTATCAGAGGCAGATTCATTCACAATAGAAAACACCTTCTCTGGTGGAAATAAATAAAATGGCAAATCTAAATATTGGATTAGTAGTTGCTTTTTACTCCAGTTAGATAACATAGTCGGCGAAGTTCAATTTACAGAATAAATTCTGGCTGTTCTTGGTAAAGTAAGTAACCAGATGGACTACACCCCAGGGCTCTGAAAGAGATAGCTGAAGGTATTGTGGAGGTATTAGTGGTGATCCTTCAAGAATCCCTAGATTTCGAAATGGTTCCAGAACACTGGAAAATTGCAAATGTCATCCCACTCTTTAAGAAGGAGGGTGGCAAAAGAAAATAAATTATAGGCCAGTAAGCCTGACATCAGTGGTTGGTAAGATGTTGGAGTTCATTATGAAGGATGAGATTTTGGGATACTTAGGAGATGATAAAATAGGCTGAAAAAGTCAGCATGGTTTCCTTGAAGGAAAATCTTGCCTGACAAATCTGTTGGAATTCTTTGATGAAATGGGCAGGATAGCCAAAGGAGAGTCGGTGGATGTTGTTTACTTGGAATTTCAGAAGGCCTTTGACAACGCACCCACATGAGGCTGCTAAGCAAGGTAAGAGTCCATGGTATGACAGAAAAGTTACTAGCATGGATAGAAGATTGACTGGCTAGCAGGAGGCAAAGAGTAGGCATAAAGGCAGCCTTTTCTGGTTGGCTGCTGGTGACTAGTGGTGTTCCGCAGGGGTCTGTGTTGAGACTGCTTTTCACATTACAGGTTTCCCCCGCCATCCGAAGGTAGAGCGTTCCTATGAAACGGTTCGTAAGCCGAAATGTCGTAAAGCGAAGAAGCAATTACCATTTATTTATATGGGAAAATTTTGTGAGCGTTCGCAGACCCAAAAATAACCTACCAAATCATGCCAAATAACACATAAAACCTAAAATAACAGAAACATATAGTAAAAGCAGGAATGATATGATAAATACACAGCCTATATAAAGTAGAAATACTTTTCCACAATCATTACTGAACTGTTCTCCGTAGCGAAAATCTCATGCAAGCACCGTCGGCAGAAAATCTCACGCAAGCGCCGTTGGCAAGAACACTCTCCCTTTAAGCTATGAAACTGCCAAATCATACCAAATAGCACGTAAAAATACACAGCCAATATAAAGTAGAAATAATGTATGTACAGTGTAGTATCACTTACGGGAATTGGGAAGACAGCTTGCCGAGCACACTGATGATGGTGTGTTAGACTGAGTCGTCGCAGGTTGGGTGGTGCAGTGGCCCCCACCCTCCAGGCCGCCGAGCGATATATTGCCGCGAAGCATGCAGGAATGCAGCGGTAGCCAGGAGGTACACAGCACATCTTTAAGAAAAAAGCTGAAATAAACAAGCTAATTAATTAGGTGCCGCCCGACACGTAATTGTCGGCCCAGATCAGTGCCGATTTCCAATTGCGTCGTCTCTGATCTGGGCCAACATTTATGTGTCGGCAGCACCTAATTAACTAGCATGTTTATTTTGGCTTTTTTCTTAAAGATGTGCTGTGTACCTCCCGGCTACTCTTGCATTCTCCACAAATTGGTATCTGTCTGTGGCCTGGGGGTTGGGGTGGTGGGACACTGGGGTGTCATCTCGTCGTCTGTTTCCATTAGAGCAGGCAGCTCATCTTCTTCTATCTCTACCCGCCTCGATGTCGAAGGTCAAGGTTCGTTGTCTGCTGTGGCTGATGTGGAAGGCTTGCTTGACTGCTGAGCCTCACGCATTTTTCTATCACACAGTTAATAAATTTAATAAGGACTCAAACCATCCTGCAAATATCTCCTAAACTGACGTACCCTTTCAAAATTAAAGTCGTACTTTATCATTACTCATTCGGTTTCGATTGTTATCCTGTTTTCTTCCAATTGCATCAGCTCTTCATCTATCAGTTCTTGGTCATGGGATGCCAAAACCTCTTCAACATCATGTTCGTCAGCTTCCACAAGCCAAACTCACGTTGTCCTTACTTCATTCACCACGATCAAAACGCTTAATTATGTCTAGTTTTACCGTAAGTGTAACACCCTTACGTGCTCTTTCAGGCTTTTCCAATACCATAGAACTCATCTTGCTAGCGGCTGCTCAATGCAACGTGTTTAAGCAATGCCGTTCTGAATCCAGGGGAGAGCAGCTGCTCAGGGCGCGCGTTGCCTTTTATTGTGCGCTGATTTTTTTTCCGTAACAGTGAAAACACCTTCTGAAAGCGAAAATAGGGTACTAATGTAGGTCTTTCGTAACAGTGAGGTTTCGTAAAGCGAACGTTCGAAAAGCGGGGGACACCTGTATATGCCAATGATTTGGATGACAAATTTGATGGCTTTGTGGCCAGGTTTGAGGACAATACAAAAATAGGTGGAGGGCTAGGTAGTGTTGGGGAAGCAGGGAGTCTACAGAAGTACTTGGACAAACTGGGACAAAGAAGTGGCAGATGGAATATAGTTTAGTTAAGTGTATGGTCGGTCTTGCACTTTGGTAGAAGGAATAAAGCCTAGACTGTTTTCTTAATGGAGAGCACAAAGCTTGTACATGCCTGGAAATGATAACAAGTGTAGGGAACTTTAATTTTCAAGGGATATTGAGGCCCTGGTTAAGAGAATAAAAGGTATGGCAGATATAGGCAAGTAGGAACAAATGAGGTGCTAATGGAGCACACTTAAAAAAGAAATAAGGAAGGCTAAAAGAAGGCATAAAGTTGCTCTAGCAGACAAGGTGAAGGTTACGTTACGTTACGTTAAGAGCAGAAGGATTGCTAGGGACAAAATTGTTCCTCTGGAAGACCAGAATGGTAATCCATGTGTGGAGCCAAAACGGATGGGGAATATCTTAAATGAATTCTTTGCATTTGTATTTACTTGGGAGATGGATGCAGAGTCTATAGAAGTGAGGCAAAATGGCATCAACTTTATGGACCCTGTACAGATTACAAAGGAAAGGTGTTTGCTACCCTGAGGCAAATCAGTATGGATACATTCCCAGAGCCTAACGAGGTGTTCCCTTGGACCCTATGGGAGGCAAGTACAGAAATTGCTGGGGCTCTAGCAGAGATATTTAAAACACCCTTAGTGACTAGAGAGGTACCAGAGGATTGGAGGATAGCCTATGTTGTTCTGCTGTTTTAAAAAAAGCTCTAAACAGAAACCAAGAAATTAAAGGCTGATGAATCTGACATCAGTTGTGGGAAAGTTATTGGAAGGTGTTCAAGGGACCTGATATGTAAGTATTTGGATAGGCATACACCGATTGAGGATAATGAGCATGGCTTCGTGTTTGGCAGGCCATCTTATAGAGATTTTCCAGGAAGTTACCAGGAAAGCTGTGGATTTTCTGTACTTGGATTTCAATAAGGCATTTGACAAAGTCCCGCATGGTCAAGAAGGTTCAGTCATTCAGGATGAGGTAGTAAATTGGATTAGACAATGGTTTTGTGGGAGAAGCCAGAGAGTAGTAGTAGATGGTTGCCTCACTGACTGGAGACCTGTGACTACTGGAGTGCTGCAAGGATCGCTGCTGGGTTCATTGTTGTTTGTCATTTATACCAATGATCTTGATGATAATCTGGTTAACTGGATCAGCAAATTTGCAGATGACACCAAGATTAAGGGTATAGTGGATAGTGAGGAGGGCTTTCATGGCTTGCAGAGGAATCTGCATCTGCTGAAAAAATGGCAGATGGAATTTAATGCAGATATGTCTGAGGTTTTGTTCTTCGGTCGGACCAACCGGGGTAGGTCTTACACAGTGAACAGAAGGACACTGAGGAATGTGGAAGGATCTGGAATATAGTTCCATAATTTGTTGAAAGTGGCTCATCGGTAGATAGGGTTGTAAAGAAAGCATTTGGCACATTGGTCTTCATAAATCAACGTATTGAGTACAGAAGATGGGATGTTATGTTGAAGTTGTATAGGATATCGGTGAGGCTTAATTTGGAGTATCATGTGCAGTTTTGGTCACCTACCTACAGGAAAGATGTAAACAAGGTAGAGTGCAGAGAAAACGTATAAGGATGTTGCTGGGTCGAGAGGACCTGAGTGATAAGGTAAGATTGAGTAGGTTAGGACTGTATTTTTAGAACATAGAAGATTGAGAGGAGATTTGATAGAGGTATACAACATTATGAGGGGTATAGATTGGGTAAATGCAAACAGGCTTTTACCATTGAGGCTAAATGGGACTACAACCAGAGGTCATGGGTTAGGGGTGAAAGGTGAGAAGTTTAAGGGGGAACAAGAGGGAAAACTTCTTCACTGAGGGTTGTAAGAGTGTGGAATGAGCTGCTAGTACAAGTGATGCATGCAAATTTGATTTCAATGTTTAAGAGAAGTTTGGATAGGTACATGGATAGCAGCGATATGGAGGGCTATGGTCTCGGTGCAGGTCGATGGGATTAGGCAGTTTAAATGGTTTCAGCAGGAACTAGATGGGCCAAAGGGTCTGTTTCTGTGGTGTTCTATGAGAGGTTGGTGAATCTGTGGAATTCATTGCTACAGATGGCTGTAGAGGCCATGTTCTTGGATATATTCTAAAGCGGAGGATGATAGGTGTTTGATTAGAGAAGGCAGAAGAATAGGGTTGAGAGTGATAATAAATCAGCTATGCTAGAATGGTACAGCAAACTCAATGGGCAAAATGTCTTAATTCTGCTCCTATGCCTTATTGTCTAAATTATCGGTTCTAACATAGTTATCATTTATAATACATTGGAAATTTTTCCTTGTGGACTTTACTGTTAAACGAGTTAAGAGTACAGAAAAATAGCTAATGGGTTAGAGGCAGTGGTGAATGGTTCATTACAAGTAGCACACGATGTTAGTGGTTTTTAAATTAGAATTTGCCCATGTAAGCCTATTGTTTTCCATGCATTTATTTCTTAATTTGCATTATCCTATACATTGGTTTCAGGTTGCTTTAAACCATTTCTTCGACTAACTACCTGTGGCTTTGAACATAAAACCATAGAATTATTGGCGAGCCATTTTATGTTTTAACTTGCTCTCTGCAAAGCATCCTGTCATCCCTATTAGTCAGTAATTTTCCTGTAGCACTTTTCTTTTTGAAGGCAGTGATTCTGTTTTCACTTGCTTTACAGGGAATGAATTCCAGATCCTTACTCTCTTGAATAAAAAGTTTGTCCTCATGTCCCCCTTGAAACATTTCTCCAAAACTGTGTTTCCTGGCCCTTGAAATATTGACTTATTGCAGCAGCTTCCCTTTATCCCGTCCAAGATGATACATGTACAGCTGTATCAAATCTACTTTCAGCATTCTGGGCTTCAGGGAGAATCCCTAGGTTCTCTAATCTAACTTTATAGCTGAAATCCCACATTAAAACATAGAACATAGAAATCTACAGCACATTACAGGCCCTTCGGCCCACAATGTTGTGCCAACCATGTAACCTACTCTAGAAGCTGCCTAGAATTTCCCTAGCACATAGCCCTCTATTTTCCAACCTACCTAAGAGGCTCTTAAAAGACCTGATTATATCCGCTTCCATCATCGTCACTGGCATTGCATTCCACTCACCCACCACTCTCTGTGTGGAAAAACCTACCCCCAACATCCCCTTGGTACCTGGTTCCAAGCACTTAAAACTATGCCCCCTCTTGTTAGCCATTTCAGCCCTGGGAAAAAGCCTCTGGCTATTCACGTGATCAATGCCCCTCATCATCTTATAAACCTCTGTCAGGTCACCCCTCATCCTCCGTTGCTCCAAGGAGAGAAGGCCAAGTTCACTCAACCTATTCTCATAAGGTATGCCTTTCAATCCAAGCAACATCCTTGTAAATCTCTTCTGCATTCTCTCTGTAGTATCCACATCCTTCCTGTAGTGAGGTGACCAGAACTGAACACAGTACTCCAAGGTCTTGTATAGCTGTAACATTACATCTCGGCTCTTGAACTCAATCCCACGGTTGATGAAGACCAACACTTATACGCCTTCTTAACAAAACTATCAAACTGCGCTGCAGCTTTGAGTGTCCTATAGACACGAACCCCAAGATCTCTTAGATCCCCTAGTCAGGACAAAGGGTCTCAGCCCGAAGTGTGGACTGTACTTCTTCCTATAGATGTTGCCTGGCCTGATGTGTTCACCAGCATTTTGTGTGTATTGCTTGAATTTCCAGCAACTGCAGATTTCCTCATGTTTGCGTTAGTTCATACTTATCTGGGTTGAAATCCATCTGCCACTTCTCAGCCCAGTTCTGTGTCCTATCGATGTCCCACTGTAACCTCTGACAACCCTCCAGACTATCCACAACACCCCCAACCTTTGTGATTTTTATAAATAACCTGGATGAAGAAGTAGAAGGGTGGGTTAGTAAGTTTGCTGATGACACAAAGAGGAGGGTTCCCAGAACTGATCTCTATAGAACACCTCCGGTCACTGATCTCCATGCAGAATACGAACTACAGAGATTTCCTAGCAAATCTTTTCTTTCTTTACTCAGGGAGCTACACTTTAGCTCTCCTAAAGTGTGGAGGCCAGATTTGCACGTTATTCCATTTGTAGCTGAACTAGTGTTTTTATAGGTTCAACATAACTTCCTTGATTTTATATTCTGATGCTCTTCATCGTTTATGTACTTACAGATCTCAGGCCCTCCGATGTTCCCCACCCTCTAGAAATGTCGCATTTAATCTATTGAAATGCAAATGAATTATAGATGTTGAAATCTGAAATAAGAACACAAAGCTTGAAATACTCAGCAAGCGAAGAGAGAGAAACAGAGATTATGTTTTGGGTCATCGCTCCTGCATCAAAATTGGAGAAGTGAGAAGTCAGACGTGTTTTAAGG
This sequence comes from Mobula birostris, assembly GCF_030028105.1. NCBI lineage: Eukaryota > Metazoa > Chordata > Chondrichthyes > Myliobatiformes > Myliobatidae > Mobula > Mobula birostris. The sequence continues at coordinate 133,591,521 of NC_092378.1, read as the reverse complement.
AATGGGGAGAACAGGGAGTATCTGTGTTTGGCAGGACAGAGATTGTCCAAGTGACAGACTTGACATATCCCTTGTCCTTTCCACCCCTCTCCCTCTCTGTAACTCTGCTTATTTTCCAGTTCTGATCAAGGAGAATTGACCCAAAATGTTTCACTCTGATAGATGCTGCTGAATATTTCCATTTAGTCTTTTTTCTCTTGTTATTCTTTCACCCATTTTATAATACCTGATAAAAGTCTGTTTAAACTTAATGATTTAGCACAATTTCTCTTATTAAGGAACAAAAAAGTTGGTTAATGTGACTGCATGTAAATATGATCTGTTTGCCAATTTGTTTCATTGGCACAAGTTAAATTATTGCAGCTTAATGCTTACATGGAACCTGTTACCCAATCCCCTATCATAGCCGAGTTTGACTAAATATGTTGCAATGTTACCCTCTGGTTTATAGTTTTGTGGATAACTCTGCCATTAATTATTCAGAGAAATAGAAGATCCCACAACAGTCTTATTCTTTATTTCCATTACAAATATAAAACAAAATCTAGTCCTTAGGAACAATAATAATAACTTCAATTTTCATCTATGTTCGGAGTACAGGTAATGTATTGGCTTAAATAATCTAATTCTAGTATCAATTCTATATATTATTAAACATCTTTTAACTGGTACATGTAGCTGTTTAAACTGAAGTGTGGCATTAAGATTGGTTCAAATAATTTTGTTTATTTTCTAAAGAAGATTTTACAATTCCAGTCAACAAGCAGTGTAAAATGTTTGAAATCAGTGAGTAGAAAACTTTGCAATGTCCAGGTATTGTGCACAAGTCTTGGATACTTGTACCAAAGTCTGTTTATAAAATGTCTAAGACTTTTGCACGCTACTAAATTTGCCAACGTGGACCAAAGAGCAAGTTTGTAAATCTGGCAGAAGCAAAGGATGTTGGGAATGGTGAGTGCGTGTGTGTGTGTGTGTGTGTGTGTGTGTGTGTGTGTGTATATATATATATATATATATATATATATATATATATACACACACACACACACACACACACACCTCCCCTAAGGTTTTTGCACAGTACTGTATACGTAGATGAAATGAAAAATATTTCTGGGAAGTTAACAGTTGAAGATTAAATGCAATTAGTTCTGTGTATTAAGTAAGAATTATTTAAAACCTGAATTTTGCCTTTAAAACATTTTATGACAATGCTTATAAATGGTTCAAACTCTGTCACAATATTTTCATCACATTCTAAACTTACTGTTTTTCACAGAGAGACTAATGAAGATAATTCATTCGCCAAATGGAAAATGCCAAGATTTCACTGGGCATAATGATACTGTTCACTTCAGTCGGTTTACACCATCTGGGAAATTCCTCTTATCCATTGCATACAATGAGGTGTTTGTCTGGGAGGTTCAAAAGTTACCTACCAATTTCAATAATGTACAATATCTCTAAGGTTGAATGTCATAAAGTGTTACTGTGTCATGAATGTAATTGCTCTTTATAAGCTCTGTAGGATCATATTTGTTTCATATTGTACAGCTCAATTCTGACAATCATACAATTCTAAAAATTTGTAAAAGGCAACTATTACAGGAGAAAAATTATAATGTAAATATTGTTTAATCATTATTTGATGCATTACACCTATTGTGGAGCTTTTATAAGTTGCACTGAGATGTTTTAAAATCTGGCTAAGATTTTGTTGTTGAATTCTGTTTGAGAAGTAACTATGATCACTTCATATTTCTGTTAGCCAAGTGATTTTCTACTACATGAATAAATTTTTGCTGATCTACAAGTTGAGTGTTTAATTATGGATTTTGAAACATCTTTCTGCTTGTTGCATTACTTAGAAAACTTTTTAAAAATTTATTTTGCTTTTACACTTCTCTGGTGAACCATTACCTAGTCTGCAGCACTTGAACATTTGTCCCGTGTTGGCCACTGAGTGGGAGTGCAAAAACGCTGCTTCATGTTGTTTCACAATGGAATACTGGCCACTCAGTTTAATACTACTCAACAAGTTAACTACTGTGAACCATGGGCACAGTTCCAGTGTGAAATTCTAAAATATTCCTGGTTTCTTCTTCAATGCAGAAAATTGAATTGGTGATGGGACAATAGGCATCAAATATCACAAATGCTGGAAATTCTTCACAGAAAATGTGTGAAGTAAGATAGATGGAAGTAAATTAACCTAGGAGTCAAACTCAGACTAACACTTGTTGACAGCTTGCATTTATTTCATTTTGAGATACAGCACAGATTAGACCGCTTGAACTGTGCCACCCAGCAAACCCTCCCCCCCCCCCCGGATTTAATCCCAGCAACTCCCCGATTTAATCCCAGCCTAGTCACCGGACAGTTTTCAATGACCAATTAACCTACTAACCAGTATGTCTTTGGACTGTGGGAGGAAACCAGACACGCGGGGAAAACCCACACATTCCATAGGGTGGATGTACAAACTCATTACAGAAGACACCGGGATTGAACTGATGCCCCAAGCTGTAATAGCATCGTGCTAACCGCTACAGTACCGTGGGATTTAAAAAGCCAAAGGAAAGACTCATTATCAAAGGCTGAGAGAAAATAAACTTTTTTTTTCCCCCTATTTTAGTAGGTTCATGTGACACTAATTAAAAATAGAGGGCCAGAAAGGAAGTACAGCAGACTAGAAAAGTGGGGTAGAACCATCGTGATTCCTATTGACATTCACAATATGATTCAAATTAGGCCAGTCACAAACTACTTAGGCTAGTGGTCACCAACCTTTTTAAGCCCAAGATCCCCTACTTCGACCTCAGTGAAAGGCAAGATCTACCTATTAAATCGTTTAGAGAAAAAACAGCTCAGATTGTACTTCCAATTTGAGGTCTTTTATTTGGGCGAATTCTATTTGAATTACACAAAATACTTTTGTCAAACTTTCAAATTAATTCAAACAAGAAAACACTGTAACTAGCACATCAAACAGGCCATAGCTGTCTTTAAGAAATACTTCACACCTTTAATTCTAAGTTTCATTATTTAATTTTATTTCAACACGAAAAATAAATGAATAAAAATTGACTGTTGCACTCAGTGTGATGACTGGGGCTGAATACTTTCTGCTAGTTCCCTAAAATTTGGCTCATAACTACAGACAGCCAGTCTGAGACAGTCTGTGAGGTGCAGGGTTGCTGACTGTCCCGTATTTCCCCCGCTAAGGTAGAGCGTTCCTATGAAACCTTTCGTGCCAAAATGCTTTACGCCGTTGAAGCAATTACCATTAATTTATACTGAAAAAATTGAGCGTTCCCAGACCCAAAAAAAACCTACCAAATCATACCAAATAACACACAAAACCTAAAATAACACTAACATACAGTAAAAGCAGGAATGATATGATAAATACACAGCCTATATAAAGTAGAAATAATGAAAATTAAGCCAAAACCAATTCGTGGGGTAAAAAAATCGGCACGTACGCGCATATAGGTGCCCGCGCAAGGCTTCATGGTCATTGTAGTCTTTTCGGGGTAAACACAAATGTCCCGGGATTTGACTGCTACTTTTGTCCGTTATTTGGGAGTGAGAAAGTTGGCAACCCTAGTGAGGTGTCTGTCAGTAAGACAGCTCCTGTACCTAGATTTAATCATTTTCATCTGTGAAAATGCAATTTCACATAGTTAAGTTGACCTGAAGTACGCACACACTGCACATTGCTCAGCCCCATCAGTGGTAATTGCCACCAGTTTATGAATGGGAATGTCATTTTCACGGACATTTTTTAAACTCATTGTAAATATCCTCACCTCTTGTTCTTTCCTTTAATTGCAAAAGAGTGAGGAAGTCCTTCTTGTTGTAAAATCCTGGAAAGCCATTCTGACAAATACAAGCAACACACATAAAAGTTGCTGGTGAACGCAGCAGGCCAGGCAGCATCTCTAGGAAGAGGTGCAGTCGACGGTTTCAGGCTGAGACCCTTCGTCAGTACTGAAACGTCGACGGCACCTCTTCCTAGAGATGCTGCCTGGCCTGCTGCGTTCACCAGCAACTTTTATGTGTGTTGCTTGAATTTCCAGCATCTGCAGAATTCCTGTTGTTTGCGTCTGACAAATACAAGCTGAGCTGTTTGCATTACATCCAGGGATTAATCAAACCGTAGTGAAAAATATTCATGTCTCTGACGGTGACTCTACCCTCCTTGTCACTGTTGCAGGGCCAAGCAGTATATTATGTATTGCGGTTGTGATGCCGTTTTTGTTTTTCAAGTCATTAAAAACAGTCTCTGCAGTAATGACCATTGCTTCCTTGAATAAATCGCCATCTGTAAAAGGCTTCTTGTGTTTAGCCAAAAGGTGACTTGCACGAAATGATGCTTCAATAGCAGCACACATAAAAGTTGCTGGTGAACACAGCAGGCCAGGCAGCATCTCTAGGAAGAGGTGCAGTCGACGTTTCAGGCCGAGACCCTTCGTCAGGACTAACTGAAGGAAGAGTGAGTAAGGGATTTGAAAGTTGGAGGGGGAGGGGGAGATCCAAAATGATAGGAGAAGACAGGAGGGGGAGGGATGGAGCCGAGAGCTGGACAGGTGATAGGCAAAAGGGATACGAGAGGATCATGGGACAGGAGGTCCAGGAAGAAAGACAAGGGAGGGGGACCCAGAGGATGAGCAAGGGGTATATTCAGAGGGACAGAGGGAGAAAAAGGAGAGTGAGAGAAAGAATGTGTGTATAAAAATAAGTAACAGATGGGGTACGAGGGGGAGGTGGGGCATTAACAGAAGTTAGAGAAGTCGATGTTCATGCCATCAGGTTAGAGGCTACCCAGACGGAATATAAGGTGTTGTTCCTCCAACCTGAGTGTGGCTTCATCTTTACAGTAGAGGAGGCTGTGGATAGACTTCAATAGCAGCCTTATTTTGAGCAGCATGTTTTGTGAAAAACGATTGTTGGGCTTTCAACCCCGATTTCAGCTCCTCAACTTTCCTGGCGCGAATTGCGCTCTTTGGTGGGGGGGGGTGGGGGGGTGGATAGGTGTCTTTAAATTTCTTGTGGTTGGTATTGTGGTGCCACTCCAGATTCCCTCTTTTAGTCAGTACTTGTGTTTGGTGGCACAACATGCATACACACTTGTCTTTCACCAAGGTAAATAGAAATTTCTTTTCCCATTCTCGATGGAATTTGTATGTTTTCGCCTTCTTTCGTGGAGCCTCTGCTATGCTATCAGGATATCACGAGCGAGTGCTGATTGCGTCGGCTCTGATCTGAGTCAACATTCACCTAATTAGTTAGCTTGTTCATTTCGGCTTTTTTTCTTAAAGATGTGCTGTGTGCCTCCCGACTATCGCTGCACCCCCGCATGCTTCACGGCCCGGAGGTTGGGGACACTGCCGTACATTGATGTTTGCGACAGTCAGTACTCTTAACCCTAATCTAATTGGTCACTTTGATGCAGCACAGGCTACGCTAAAAACGCAGTCCATGGCGGGGGAACTACACACATGCGCACTGGGCAGAAAGAACGGAACTAAACCCCCGCAACTCGGAAACAATCTCTCTTTACAAACAGCTTTTTAGTGAAAATATTGCTATATTACCATTATCCTAATTAGTATTACTTACTTTTATAATGCTCACATTACAATAGTATTTGTGTATTTATTTTTGATTTTTCTTCGGGATCTACTGGGAAAATCTCAAAGATCGACTGGTCGATCGTGATCGACGGGTTGGTGACCCCTAATTTAGACCTTATGCTTGTGCAATTAAATATATAATCACTTTTATCCTCCATCTTTGAGCGCAGTTGGCCCTTTAAGTCCAAGAAACTGATCTGAGTGCTGGTGATATTTTAATATTACTAACAATTACAGCAGATTGGATAACTATTTAACACACTGTCTCGTTTAAATTCCAGCCATATGAAAAACTATATTGCTGCTGCTGGACTCCATTCAATTCCTTTTGATATCCTTCCCTTAAGCTTTAATCCCTGGACAGTTACAGTGGTAACTGGAGGACTGGAAAGATAGCTGGCACCTCCACGATAATACCTAAAAAGTAAAGGCATTGTAAAAATCTGCAGTTTTTCTGGAAAACTGTACCCAAAACAAGATTTTGAAAGCTAGTTTGAACAATGACCAGAATGTGAGTCTTTTACTCCTGTTCTAAATATAACCACAACAAATATAAACATGACAAAAAACATGTAATCTTATGTAAAAAGTTCATTTTTATTCATTTTAGTTCTGTAACATGAAAATCATGAAGCTACAATAGTTTAAAATAAGTCTTAACTGTATAACTATACACTCTGCAAATAATTTCAAGTTATGTTGAATATAATGAGGGGACATAACAGGTTTGGTGACTTTCATTTTAGTAAACCTAATCCAAATCTAATTAAATCAATCAATCTCTCCCTCCCTCCCCCCTCTAGAAATGGATCATGTTTCTCTTTAAGCACAATACTTTAATGGGAATTTCTATGCCATGATTACGAGCCATAAAAACTTACTTCCTTCTCTAATGTTGGATTTCGCAATGTTTCTAGCCTTTTCAAACTTCTTAAATAGCAGGAACTATCTAATCCAGTTTGTATTTTAAAATGTATTAAAGCAATTTGGTGGATTATTTGTTATTGATTAAAATGTTACAACAAATAACAGATTAAAAATATTACTATCAAGTAGTAGCTAGAAACCATCAAAATGGCCATAGGTTGATGTAAATTTCCTATAACTTTAAACTGGTCAAAAATTCTGATAGAAAACTAAACCTATTAGCTTGAGATGTAACATCTACTTAGTTGAAAAGCACAAAGAGCCCTCTTTGTAACATGAAAAATAAATTTTCCATAAATAGAAGTTAATGCATAAACTAACTGTACATTGAGTCTATTCTTCCTTCAAGGTGGATTTAGATGCGGTATCCTCTGGACACAATTTTGTTGTGGAGCTGATGATGGTTTCTTCTTTCTTGCTTGGAATGCTTAGTAAAAGAGAAAGGAATTCTTTAAGAGTCTGTATTACCCAAACCAAATACTTTACAAGTAAATCTACAACTGAGGAGTGCTTTTGGCATGAACTATGGATCAAATCCTTATCTACATTTCTAACACACCAATCTTATCTCAATAATTAAAGGAAGAGTTATTCAAGTACTAAAGATATGAATTTAAATAGAAAATTGCCTGAAGTGCATTATTAATCAAAGTATCTCATCTGAGTTAAAATGATTAACTATCTGCCCTTCACTGCTGATTGATTAGCTGAGTGCTGTCAGCATTTTCTCACTTAACATTAGTTCTAAAATGATGGAATTTATACAAGCTTTGTAATTAAAAAATAATTTACTGCTGTATTATTTTATTAAGATCCTGCTGTCTGCAGTTTATAGCAACTGAGAAACAAATATTTCACAGCTTTTTTTGATAGTCATTCTACAATTGAGCTGGCAGCAGTTTTTCCATCATGCTTTTATACATTTCCACTCAAGATAGGCAATGAAATAAACTTAACCACACCCTCACTATCTTTTGGACATAGATAAGGGCCAATGTGCCATGAATTAAATTTCACTTGGACCGTTCAGCTCTTGATCTCACTGCGGTCTTGATTCAGACACAGATGAGACTGTTCTTGGAAGAACTTGACTGGGTGTGGTATCAGTGGGCTCTGATTAAACTAAAGTCAATGTGTTCAATGCAGGTATTGACTAGATCTACATCTTGCTCAAAGAAAACAGCTGCAGCCCAAGCCCAACCATCTTCAGCCTGCCACATCAATGATCTTCCTTCCATCATGAGATCAGAAACAGATAGTTGTTGATAATTGTTCAATACCATTCACAATTTGAAATGCTTCATGGATGCGTACAACAAGATGTTGATAATAATCAAGTGTGGACTGGTTAAATGGCAGTAACATTTGTACCACTTACTGGAGAATGACCACCAACGAGAGAGACTCTGAGCACCCATTCTTGACATTCAATGACTTTATCATTACTGACAACATCCTTAATTACCATTGAACAGAAAAGTCAGCTGGGTCAACCAATTAGATACTATAACAGGAGCAGGTCAGAGACCGAACGCCTTCCTTCTTGACACCCAAGGCTTTTCTACAATCAGCAAGGCATGAGCAAAGAACACAACAAAATATTTTGTTTGCCTGAATGAGTGCAGCATTACTACAGTCCTTTTGTTATCCCAGCTGTCTCCCTAAACACAAGAATTATAAATATGCTGGAAATCCAGAGCAACACATGCAAAATGCTAGAGGAACTCAGCAGGTCAGGCAGCATCTATGGAAATGAATAAACAGCTGACGTTTTGGGCCACGACCCTTCCATTTATTGCTCATCTAGATTATTCTAACAGCAGCTTTTAAAGCCACAGCCTCTGCAATCACGAAGGACAAAAGGTTCATGGGAATGCTCCAAATCACAACCATCCTGCCTGGAATTATACGCTGTTCCTTTATAGTTGCAGGGATTGAATCCTGGAACTCGCTACCTTATAGAACTTTGACCAGAAAAATGTTAGCAGATCAAAAATATGTGCCTTCACCATATTCACAGGGGCAATTAAGCATAGGCAATAAATATCACTTTCCGGAAAGGTGAACACATTAGGGATTTGTATTTTAGACTGTAGGTAATATGGTAAATTTGCAGTTTTCAACATTGATCTTACATATTTTACTATGCCTTTTTCAAAGTATTATAGTTAGCAAGCATCCAAGTGCAGCACTGAAACTCAGACTGACTCGAACTGTTCTATTCAATGGATCAGCTTCTTATCCTCTCATCTGGAGAAAGTTGGTCTTGCGATAATAGTGGAAAATGAGTACTAGTGAATTAGCAAGCCTGATTTACAACCTGCCTGATTTCTGTACTCTCTTTGCAAGCTGTTGGATCCTTATATTCCTTATTCCTAATATTTCTATTGAATAAAATGGTAGAATAGCAGTTGATGTCACTGCCACATGAGACCAACAACCAAGTTTAATCCTGACCTCCAATGTGGTATTGAACTTGCACGCTCTTCCTATGACTATTTGTAATCTTGTTTGCCTCAACATACCAAATATGTGCTGTCTGGTTAATCAGCCATTACACCCTCTGTTGCCTCTTTTTTTAAAAAAATAATTTGCGAAGATTCAGCACATCATCTAAAACTTTGATAAACTTCGATAGATGTGGGCTGGAGAGTATACTGACTGGTTGCATCATGGCCCAGTATGGAAACACAAATGCCCTTGTACAGAACTACTACTACTATGTCGACTCAAGCCTAGGGGGCCGGCATCGGGCACGATGATGGACTCTCCAACTCTCCCTCTCCCTCATCAGTGTGTTCAGTTCATCTACATTAGCCGCGCCGCTGTCTTCTAGGAGTGTGTTGACCACAGTCTTGGGAGGGCACCCAGGGTTCATCCTCCCATGCTTGTGTTCCCATATGATGACTAGGCTGGCAGGTAGCTTGGGGTGGCGTAGACAGTGCCCCGCTAGTTGCAGTCTTCTCACCTCGATTTTAGTGGAGAGCATCGGTAGGTCGTTGTAGAGCTCGATGTCCGTCATGTGCTGTTGCCAGCTCATGTCAAGAGCCATCCGGAGTATTCGTGTATAGCAACCATCTAGAGACTTTCGCATCGTCTTGGTGAGTGTCCATGTCTCACATCTGTATGTGAGAATGGGCTCTATGACTGCTATGAAAATCCTCTTTTTAAGCCCTCTAGACAGGTTCGACTTCCAGATTTCCTTCATGTCGTTCATAGCCCTCCACGCCAGCACCTTCCATATCTTATGTCCTTCTCCGAACTCATCATTCTTGACCCGAGGTACTTGTAGTCAAAGACTTTCTTAATGGTATCATTCTCTACGGTCTTGAGAGTACCTTCGTCGCAGTTAAACGCCATGTACTCTGCCTTTTTAGCATTTAGGTGAAGTCCAACAGATGCAATTTAATGTGGATAAATGTGAGGTTATCCACTTTGGTGGCAAGAACAGGAAAACAGGTTATTATCTGAATGGTGGCCGATTAGGAAAAGGGGAGGTGCAACGAGACCTGGGTGTCATTGTACACCAGTCATTGAAAGTGGGCATGCAGGTACAGCAGGCGGTGAAAAAGCCGAATGGTATGCTGGCATTCATAGCAAGAGGATTCCAGTACAGGAGCAGGGAGGTACTACTGCAGTTGTACAAGGCCTTGGTGAGACCACACCTAGAGTACTGTGTGCAGTTTTGGTCCCCTAATCTGAGGAAAGACATTCTTGCCATAGAGGGAGTACAAAGAAGGTTCACCAGATTGATTCCTGGGATGTCAGGACTTTCATATGATGAAAGACTAGATTGGCTAGGCTTATACTCTCTGGAATTTAGAAGATTGATGGGGGATCTTACTGAAACGTATAAAATTCTAAAGGGATTGGACAGGCTAGATGTAGGAAGATAGTTCCCGATGTTGGGGAAGTCCAGAATGAGGGATCACAGTTTGAGGATAAAGGGGAAGCCTTTTAGGACAGAGATGAGGAAAAACTTCTTCACAAAGAAAGTGGTGAATCTGTGGAATTCTCTGCCACAAGGAACAGTTGAGGCCAGTTCATTGGCTATATTTAAGAGAGAGTTAGATATGGCCCATGTGGCTAAAGGGATCAGGGGGTATGGAAAGAAGGCAGGTACAGGGTTCTGAGTTGGATGATCAGCCATGATCGTACTGCAGGCTCGAAGGGCCGAATGGCCTACTCCCGCACCTATTTTCTATGTTTCTATGTTTCATTGCATTCAGTTTCCACTTTTGTCAGTAGCTGCTGTGCTTCCTCCATCTGGTCAGAGAGCAGGACTATGTCATCTGCAAAATCGAGATCTGTGAGCGTAACTGGTCTGACCCTTTTGGTTCACCCTGGTTTTATGGTAAAACCAAGCTTGTCATGATCTTCGGTAGCTTGACGCAGAGCATAATCAAGGATGATTATAAAGATGTAGGGTGCCAGAGTGTCTCCTTGCAGCACACCAGCTACGAGCTCGAACACTGCTGTTTCTCCGTCTGGTGATACAACTTTCGCCATGGTTTTGGTATAGCTGAACTCTATTGCTCTCAGTAGATGTCTGGCACTCCGTAAGCTTTCAGGATCTTCAGCATTTTACCTCGGCGAATGGAGTCAAAAGCTTTGCAAAAATTGATGGAAGTAAGCACGGCTGGTAGGTTGTTCTTCTTGACTTTCTCGATGATCCTATGGAGAGCAAGTATTTGCATCACTGTTGTGCACTTCTGCCGAAAACCATTCTGATTGAATCTTAGCTTAGGGTCAATTTCAGTGCAAATCCTGTTCAAGATCATCCGATTGTATAACTTTGCTAAGATGCAGGTCAAGCTGATACAGCGGTAGTTATCTGTCTTCATGAGGGATCCAGACTTGGGGGCTGGGATAATGTTTGAGAGTGACCACTGTTCAGGTTTGTTGCCTCTCATCAATGTTGTATTACATATGTCCAGCAAGATGTCGTCCAGGTCGCAGCTCTTCAGGACATCTGGTGGTATCCCATCTGGTCCAGCACTCCTGCGCTGTTTGAGTACATATTTGGCCTACTTCAGTTCCTCAATGGTGAACGGGCCGTCATTGATGTCGACCTGCGTTAGTATCGTGGGTATGTCTTCTTCTTCTTCTGTGATCGTTGGAGGGCTTCCCAGCAGGTTCTTAAAGTGGGTAAACAATGTCAGGACACAGTCCTCTGCTGTTTTACCGCTTATTCGACCTGATGGGGGCTTCTTCCATCTACTGATCTCACTGACTAGGTGCCATGCTTCTCCATGCTGCATGTCTTCATTAGCAGCTTCTATCTCTCTAATCCTCTCAGCCAGTTCCTCTTTCTTCAGTCGGTCGTAGGTGGCAAAGAGATTCTTCTTTGCTGTCTTGAACTTGTCTCTTAGCTCTTCTGTTTCACTCCTAAGTTCGGCATGACAAGCATTGACCACACTTCTTGCTGTAACGACATCAGGATGTTTCGAGATCCGACTCTTCTTGATTCGCTTCACAGTAGGCAAACTCTTTGTTGCATCTGTGTGTGCGTCTATGAGCCGTTGATAGCGGTCGGTGGCAGTCTCTTCCTCCCCCCTTTCCAGTGGGCCGAAGCGATTTCTCACCTCCACTGTGTACTGGGCTTGAACAATAGGTTGTGAAGAGAATGCCTTCCAGTCTATGTTCTCCTTGGGACCTGTGGCTTTGGGTTGCCACAGGCTCAGTCTCACTTGCATTGACACTACTCTGTGGTCAGAACTGACCGAGTTGAAGGTGCTGTAGGCTTCTGTGTTGATCACACAATTACGCCATTTTGTTCTTAGGAGGATGTAATCGAGCTGTTCCTTGTAGATGGAGGCTCTGTTTTCAAATGTCCACAGTTTACCAGCTCACTTCTTGAATTGTGTGTTGGCGGCAATGAGACTGTGTTCCTGGATGAAATCAACTAGATATTGTCCATTTCTGCTGATAAAGTCTTGGTATGAGTATGGAACATCTTCCAGTCTGACCTGGGCATTAAAATCGCCGAGCACAGCCAGGAAGTTATGTGCCGGTATTGAAGTGACAGCTTTGTGAAGTTTACTGTAGAAGGCCTCCATCTCCTTCTCCTCGCTGCAGTTGTGCGGGGAGTAACAGATGATGACAGAGGTCGCCGGGTTTCCGTTGAATTCCGCAGTAAGGATTCTGTCACTGACTGAGACTACGCCCCTCAGTGCCTCCTTCGCCTTGCGGCTCAACATCAGCCCTACTCCACCTTGTGCTGACATTGTCGTCGGCTCTCTCCATGCAGACAAGGTGATGAGGTGCATCCTCTCTACCTCTGTGAACCTTATCTCTTCATCAGGGTGTACATGACGGTGTTCTTGGATCCCCAGAATGGAGATCTTGTAGCTGCTGCCTGTGACGCCAACTCTGTGCACCGAGGCAAGAGGTGGATGGTGTTTGCGTCGAAGGTTGAGATGATCGTTTTTATCTTACAATGCAAAAGAGGCGCAGTTCGCTCAGCCCCCTGTCGGACTCAACCCTCCCCGTGGGGTTTGAGGTTGCATCTTCATACTGCCTGTCTTGGCTGGGGTCTGGGCGTTCCGCAGAGTTCCTGAGCACTCCCGGCTCTGGAGGTATAGGGTTTGTTGGGTTGTCTGCCATCATAACGCCTTACAAGGCGCGAAACGAAAGACTGTGTGGTGCGCCATTCCTCACACAGACAGTAGGTGGCCGTTGACGCACAAAGAGTTCATCCGCCCTTTGACAGGTTTTGTTTTTAGCCCTGCTGGGTGCCTACACACCCTCCTCCCTGGTTAACCGAAGTGCACCGGGGACGCGCTGGTTGAGTCGCCGATAACCCGACCCGAGACAGGTAGTACTGGGCTACGTGGTGCCAGTAGCAAGGCAAGGCCCTGACCTGACCTGCAGAAAGTCCGACAAAACCTAGTGGATACGGCCCAGTCCAAAATCCTCCCTGCCACTGAGCACAAATCCATGGAGTGCTGTAGTAGGAAAGCAGCATCCATCAAGGACTCCCACCATCCAGGCCATGCTCTCTTATTACTGCTGCTATCAGAAAGGTGGTAGAGGGACCTCAGGAACCTGCATCACCAGGTTCAAGGACAATTATTACCACTCAACCATAAGGCTCTTGAACGAGAGGGGATAACTTCACTCACCCCATTGCTGAACTGTCCCCACAACCTATGGACTCAACTTCAAGGACTCTTCATCTCACATTCTCAATACTTATTGCATATTTATTATTATTATTATTTCTTCTAGTTTCTGTTGTTTTGTATATACACAGTGTAACATGCTATAGGGTTTCACTGCTACGTAACATGCTGTAAGACACCAGAATACTACAGCACAGTACAGGCCCTCGATGTTGTGCCGACCCATATATTCCTTAAAAAAAAGTACTAAACCCACACTACCCTGTAACCCTCTATTTTTCTTTCATCCATGTGCCTGTCCAAGAGGCTCTTAAATACCCCTAATGTTTTAGCCTCCACCACCATCCCTGGCAAGTCATTCCAGGCACCCACAACCCTCTGTGTAAAAACTTACCCCTGATGTCTCCTCTAACTCTGTACATATGCCCTCTGGTGTTTGCTATTCGTGCCCTGGGAAACAGGTACTGGCTATCCACCCTATCTATGCCTCTCATAATCTTGTAGACCTCTATTAAGTCCCCTCTCATTGTTCTACGCTCCAAAGAGAAAAGTCCCAGCTCTGCAAACCTTGCCTCATAAGACTTGTTTTCCAATCCAGGCAACATCCTGGTAATTCTCCTCTGCACCCTCTCCATAGCTTCCACATCCTTCCTATAATGAGGTGACCAGAACTGAACACAATACTCTAAGTGTGGTCTCAGCAGAGATTTGTAGAGTTGCAACATGACCTCTCTACTCTTGAACTCAATCCCCCTATTAATGAAGCCTAGCATCCCATAGGCCTTCTTAACTATCCTATCAACCTGTGCAGCGACCTTGAGGGATATATGGATTTGAACCCCAAGGTCCCTCTGTTCATCCACACTCTTAAGTAACCAACCATTAATCCTGTACTCAGCCTTCTGGTTTGTCCATCCAAAATGCATCACCTCACACTTATCCAGACTGAACTCCATCTGCCACTTTTCTGCCCAACTCTGCATCCTGTCTATATCCTCTTGTGACCTTCAACAACCTACAGCTCCATCCACAACTCCTCCAATCTTCGTGTCATCCATAAGCTTACTCACTCATCCTTCCCCCTCTTCATCCAGGTCATTTATAAAAATCACAAAGAGCAGGGGTCCCAGGACAGATCCCTGCAGCACCCCACTAGTCACCAACCGCCAGGCAGAATACTTTCCTTCCACTACTACCCTCTGCTTTCTTCCTGTAAGCCAATTTTTTATCCAAACAGCCAAGGTTCCAATGATCCTATGCCTCATGACTTTCTGGATGAGTCTCTCAAGGGGGACCTTGTCAAATGCCTTGCTAATATCCATGTAGACCACATCTACTGCCCTACCCTCATCAATTTCTTTTGTTACTTCTTCAAAAAACTCAATTAGGCTCGTGAGGCACGACCTTCCCTTCACAAAGCCATGTTGCCTCCTTGAGTAGACTGTACTTCACCAAATGCTCGTAGATCCTATCCTTAAGAATCCATTCCAATAGTTTGCAGACCACCAACGTAAGACTCACCAGTCTGTAGTTCCCAGGATTCTCTCTATTATCTTTTTTTAAACAAGGGAACTACATTTGCCATTCTCCAATCCTCTGGCACCTCCCCTGCAGCCAAAGAGGATTCAAAGATCATAGCTACTGCTCTAGCGATCTCTTCTCTCACTTCCCACAGCAACCTGGGGTATATCACATCTGGCCCTGGGGACTTATCAATCTTGATGTTTTTAAGAAGATCCAACACTTCTTCTTCCTTAATCTCCACATTGTCCAGCACACAGGCCTGTTCTATTTCCACCTCATCCTGATCAAGGTCCTTTTCACTTGTGAATACTAAAGCAAAGTATATTCATTTAGGACCCCCCCCCCCACCCCGAACCTCCTCTGCCTCCAGGCACACGTTGCCTTCCTTATCCTTTAGCGGCCCCACTTGTCATCCTTCTGTTCTTCACATATGCATAGAACGCCTTGGGGTTCTCCTTAATCCTACATGCCAAGGCCTTCTCATGCCCCCTTTGTGCTCTCCTAAGTCCTTTCTTAAGCTCCTTCCTGGCTACCCTATATTTCTCATGAGCCCCTCCTGCTTCCTGCTTCTTATATCTAACATATGCTTCCTTTTTCCTCTTGACGAGTTGCCTCATGTGTTTCATCAGCCACGGTTTCCTTTTCCTACTATTTTTTCCTTGTCTCAGTGGGACAAACCTATCCTGAACCCAGCACAAGTGGCCCCTAAACTTCCTCCACATTACTTCTGTGCTTTCACCCTTGAACATCTGTTTCTGATTTACTGTCGCTAGTTCCTGCCTCATCCCTTCATAGTCAGCCCTTCCCCAGTTAAGCACTTTCCCATTTTGTCTGTTTTTATCCTTTTCCATAGCTATGCTGAAGCTAAGGGAGTTGTGGTCACTCTCACCAAAATGCTCCCCCACCAACAGGTCTGCCACCTGACCAGGTTCATTACCCAGAACTAGATCCAGTATGGCTCCTCCTCTCGTCGGCCGGTCCACATACTGTGTCAGGAATCCTTCTTGAAAACACCTGACAAATTCAGCCCCACCTATACCCCTTGTAGTCAGGAGCTGCCGGTCAATAGGAAGGAAGTTGAAATCACTCATAACCACAACCCTGTATTTCGTGCACCATTCTAAAATCTGCCTGCTTATCTGCTCCTCAGTGTCCCGAGGGCTATTTAGGGGCCTATAGACGACTCCCAGCACAGTGATTGATCCCTTCCTATTTCTGACTTCATTGATTTCACTGATAATGTAATGGTTTCTCTGTAGCAGCAATGTTTGGGTTATGACTAGAGATAATGGGGTTTGGAATGCTGTGGTTCTTTCTTGTGAGTCTGGAAGAGAGATTGTCGCGGTCTTTTGCCAGGGACAGATGAGGAGAGAAGACATGAATGGAGGGAGTGGGTAAACCGCCAGACGGGGTGGACCTGGAGCGAGGGTCCGAAGGGCAGCGACGATTGAAGGTTAATGGTGGACAACTGGCTTATTAGTGAGCTCCAACTTTGCGCAATAGACTGTTTCATAAGATTGGGCCCCTTTTCTTTTTTTTGGTTTTCTTTACTAACCATATAGTCAAAGTAAGAATTATAAAGCTTAATTGTTTAATTGCATATTGTGTACTGTTTGTTATTTTGGGGTACTGATTTGTAACAGGGTACACATCGCGCAGCATCCACCCAAACGTGATTTCTTAAGTTTGGCCGGGCCAGGGGCTATCACCCCCTATATTTAGCCGCTAGCCAAAGCGAGAGTTACAACAGTTTGTTGGGGTTGTTTTTCCATATTGGTTGCTTGTCCGTCCTGTTGGATGCAGCCTTTTATTGATTCTATTGTGTTTCTTGTATTTATTGTGAATGTCCACAAGAAAGGTGACATATATGTATCCACAAAGGATAGACAGCAGGAAAATTGGAAGGAAGGGGTGGAATTGCTTGGCTTGTGAAAGAGAATAGGTTACAGGAAAATAAGTGGTAGAAATGGGATCAATGAGATTGCTCTGGAAACTCATAGACTGGATGTGTTTAATAACCACCACCTATTTCATACAGAAACATGGGAAAGGAGAAAAAAGAAATCAAAAGAAAATCTAATTCTAATCCTTAAATTTACAGAATATATAAATCTTTTTATAATTTTCATACCAACTATACAAATACTATTTGTACCAACAATAAAAAATTGATGAGGGAGATTCAATCTCTTGCTTGAGATTGCTAGAAATATACATGAACAGCATCTCCAAAGACACCAAGGGTTTTTTAACAACCATGTTACACCTGGCTGTGTATTAACAGATTATGGTTGCTTGCTATTTAGAACACCTGAGAAAAATTCGTTTTTTAGCATTTTTATTTTAAATATTGAACGTTTGAACTAATAGGGATGTGTTAATTACTTCATAAAAAAAGTAATGAAATTTAAAATATCTATGGAATATTCTTACCTTGAATTGTGATAATAATTCATTGTTGTTGAAAATGTAAAATAGCACATAGCCAGAAGACAAGAGATGGCCAATGAAATGAGAATCATCCCACACAGAAAACAAAGGAGAATGACTCCACCAACTGACAATATCACACCTGGTAGATAAATGAATGAAAAAAATACTTTCTTACTGAAAAGTTAATGTGCAATAAGTATAGACTTCATTTGATAATTTATAGTTGTAGAGTTATGCTTTGAAAACAAGTAAATTATTGAAGTATTGGGGTTTCTGCCATTTCAATTTAAATACAGTGGATTCCAGTTAATTGAGCCATCGGTTAATCAGGGCAGCCACTTACTTATTTGGGACAACTCTTAAAGAACAAAAACTGAGAAAATTGACGGGATTCCCTTTGTTTATTTGGGACAATATGGCATTTAAATGGGGCAGGAACTCACCGAACAAGTTCTAACGAGGATCAGTCACATGCACTTGTGTGGCTGTTAGACGTTATATTGTGCTCAGACAGAATAGTTTTTAAAATAGCTTTAGGTGCTTGTGTTTGTGTTAAAAAAGCAGAGATTTTTCTCACTGATAGTTAGCGATAAATAAGCAGTAAGCCAATTCAGAACTGTTTTGCTCACTGTGGTTTCAAGCATTCAGGCTTGAAGATGCCAGAAATGGCTGGGAGTGAAACAAGTAATTTCACTACTTCAACAAGTTGGAAACTATGAAGACATTGACAATCATCTTGAATGTTACAATGAAAATGAAGATTTGGAGGATACAATTGTCAATAGCATTGTATGAAGGCAGTCCATTATCTGGACTAGGAGTCTGCACTGATTTTGTTCATTTACAGTCAATCAAAAGAATACGGTAGGGGGATGAATTTCACCATCAATAACTACTAGGAACTAATACAGTTTTATAGTATTGTAGTATTATAGGTAGTGTTCTTTTTTTGTTCTATATTTCATATAAATATATAATATGTTGCTCAGATATACAGTAGCTTTTGTCTTTTTTATACTTTTAACTATTTCTATGAAACCTTGGCTAATTGGGGCACCCACTTAATTGGGCCAAAACGTACTGGTCCTGATGTATCCCACTGGAATCAAATTAAAGACTTGAACTTTAACACATGATTCAGAACAACTAATAATCGAACAGCAGGAAAATTGAGCCAGTAACATGAGGGTCTCCCCTCAGAGCTATCGTTCTTCTCTTTCAGGAGTGGAAGGTGGTGTGTTTCTCTTGACAGAAGTGCATCCACCTTAGCCTAAACATATATATTCACCTAAATTCCTTTATTGATTGATTAATTAACAAAATCTCAGAACAATCACTAAATTCTGAAGAAATAAAAAAGATTGTTCTGAAAATCTGCTTGTGTTTGAAATGGGATGAATTAGATCAGCTTGACAGCTGGTGGATGTTATGGACCTGGTGACAATCAGCTGCTTGGGCCTCAGGAAGTCTAAGATGAACTGGAGATAGGACGCCTGGCTTCACCTGCTGAGGTTGGACTCACTGCTGAAGCTGCAATAGGATGAAAAGAGGGTTCAGATGCACTTTGCATCCATTCCTCAACTTTACATCAGGAAAGGGTATCCCATTCTAAGGCTGCCAGCCCTAGGAAAAGAACTCAACATGCTTAATTTATTTGGGTATTCATAACTGTTAGTATTGAATGAAAAATAAATTAACTGGAACATCTCCACCAGAGACATTCAAGAAGAACTGAAAGGCTTTCACCAGCCCGGAAGCTATCAAGGCCCATAAGGATGTTGCAGCAGTAAAAAAATTGGATGTGGGATGAAAACAGTGGAATCTGAGACTGCTGAAATTTACTTGTCCCTGGGGTTGGCTGTCTCATGGGTGTGGAAGTCACTTATTCACTTCCCCTACACCTGGAGGGAAAACATGGACAGTTGGGAACCAAAGGCAGCCATCCAGCACTGGAGAGTATCCGGAAATATCTGGGTCAATGCTATTAACCTAATTGTGCGGTAATTATAAACCACTTCTGCAGACAAGTTACAAAACAGAAGATATTCTTGGTTTTTCTGTACCTTCCATAACAATGAACCCAATACAGGCCAGAAGGGATGTAATCACTGCAAAAATCAGGAATAAGCCAACCGGCACAGCTGACATTATGGTAAAAACTATCAGTAATAAGGCAAGGAAGGGATGCTCATCCAGGTACTGTCCCAAAGAGGAATTCACAAACGCTGCAACCTACAAATCAAACACATGAGAATTAATGAAAATTATATGTATAGATTACAATATGGACATGTTCAAAAAAGTTGCAAACAATCATGTTAAAGTGCAAAAACAAATGAAATAACTGAGATTGAAGGAAAAGGTCAGTTGTGATTTCTCCTTGCAGGAATCTAATCTATGTACACCACCAGGTAACGCCCTTGCAAAATTAATTTCAAATATCCCTCTTTTCCCTCCTAATTGAACTTATTTTTCCTTGAGTATTCATCAGCTCTGGCTGAAGAATGCATTGACATTTTACTCCCCCTTTTTTTTGATCAATGGGACTTCTGAATAGATCATGCTACAACTATTCTTTCTGTGCAAAACGATTTCTGAATAGACCATAAAGCAAAGCACCAAAGCAGTTCCGCAGTACATTATATAAACTTGGATACTGGGCTCCAATCAATGACTGCTCCAACACCATCAAGGAGCAGAACCAGTCAAGGACTATGACTATGGAATAACACCACTCCATTTTAAATTAAAGACAACTGTGTCATCCGGTATCCTTAAAGCTAATTTATTCAGTGAGCAATGCAAAATACTAAGCAAAAACCGAGAATTCCTTCTTGATCCTTGATATCTGAACAAAACAATTGCAGCAAACAACTTCTTAGCCATGCTGCAGCTCAGGACTTCTATAAATTTGGTGACAGTAAACTTGTCTATAAAATTTATTACTGAAGATTCTAAACTGAAAAACCTGAGAAGTTTAATTTAACTAGTACAAAACCACATAATTTGTATTTCTTACCAGTGCAGTTATAGTGATAATATTGTTGATTTAAGGCATTCGTATAGAATGCATCTGCCACCTTCTTACTGACAGTGTATTGGTTTTTACTACAAACCCCATTTCCAGAAAAGTTGGGATATTTTCCAAAATGCAATAAAAACAAAAATCTGTGATATGTTAATTCACGTGAACCTTTATTTAACTGACAAAAGTACAAAGAAAAGATTTTCAATAGTTTTACTGACCAACTTAATTGTATTTTGTAAACATACACAAATTTAGAATTTGATGGCTGCAACACACTCAACAAAAGTTGGGACAGAGGCATGTTTACCATTGTGTTACATCACCTTTCCTTTTAGTAACACTTTTTAATCGTTTTGGAACTGAGGATACTAACTGTAGTAGATTTGCAATTGGAAATTTTGTCCATTCTTGCTTGATATAAGACTTCAGCTGCTCAACTGTCCGTGGTCTCCGTTGCTTGATTCTCCTCTTCATGATGCACCATACATTTTCAATAGGAGATAGATCTGGACTGGCAGCAGGCCAGTCAAGCACACGCACTCTGTGTCTACAAAGCCACGCTGTTGTAGCCCGTGCAGAATGTGGTCTGGCATTGTCCTGCTGAAATAAGCATGGACGTCCCAGGAAGAGACGTCGCCTTGATTGCAACATATGTCTCTCTAAAATCCTAATATACGCCTCAGTGTCAATGGTACCTTCACATACATGCAACTCCCCAACTCCCCCATGCCGTGGGCACTGATACACCCCCATACCATTACAGATGCTGGCTTTTGCACCTTTCGCTGATAACAATCTGAATGGTCGTTTTCACCTTTGGTACAAAGAACTTGACGCCCGTTTTTTCCGAAAACTAGCTGAAATGTGGACTCATCTGACCGCAGCACACTGTTCCACAGTCTTTCAGTCCACCTGAGATGAGCTCGGGCCCAGAGAACTTGCCGGTGTTTCTGCATAGAGTTGATATATGGCTTCCTCCTTGTGTAATACAGTTACAAGTTGCATTTCTGGATGCAGAAACGGACTATGTTGAGTGACAGTGGTTTTCCAAAGTACTCCCGAGGCCAGGTGGCTATAATCGTCACAGTAGCATGATGGTTTCTTAGACAGTGCCGCCTGAGGGCTCGAAGATCACGCGCATTCAACAGTGGTTTCCGACCTTGCCCTTTATGCACTGAGGTGTCTCTGAATTCTCTGAATCTTTTCACAATATTATGTACTGTAGATGTTGAAAGACCTAAATTCTCTGCAATCTTGCGTTGAGAAATGTTCCTTTTGAACTGACTAACAATTCTGTCATGAATTTTGGCACAAAGGGGTGAGCCACGACCCATCCTTGCTTGCAAAGACTGAGCCTTTGATGGACGCTACTTTTATACCCAGTCATGATACCTCACCTGCTACCAATTAGCCTGCTTAATGTGGAGTCTTCCAAACCGGTGTTACTTGAATATTCTGTGAACTTTTCAATCTTATTTTAACTCTCCCAACTTTTGTTGAGTGTGTTGCAGCTATCAAATTCTAAATTTGTGTATATTTACAAAATAAAATTAAATTGGCCAGTAAAACTATTGAAAATCTTTTCTTTGTACTTTTGTCCATTAAATACAGATTTTTGTTTTTATTGCATTTTGGAAAATATCCCAACTTTTCTGGAAATGGGGTTTGTAAATTTGGGAGCACTGAACAACATCATTATTAAAAGGTATAGAGAAGATGCACAAAGGATTACTAGAACATTGTCAAATTTAATGGATTATATACATCAGAAAGAGATAAACATACTGGGGTCTAGAAGGATATACTTGAACTTCAGTTCCTTAACATGCAGAGATTGTATCGCTCTGCATTTGCCATCCATGGGTATGTAGGATCTGAGCTCTAATTTCTTTTAACACCTCTATTTTAGTGTCTCCCCTCTAAAATCTTCCTTAAAACATGTCTCTGACCAAAATGTTACCCACATTTCCTTAGGGTTCATTTTTTTTTTGGCTCAAGTCTACTTGTTGTTCAATTATAACCTTGATTTGGTTTGGGAATTATTTCTATTAGAATAGTGCTATTTAAGTGCAAGTTATTGTTTGTTTCAATTAGTAAAAAATAAACTTTATCCATTAGGAGTGATGGTAATTACTGAATATGATGCCAAAGAAAACACTCTTTTTTCCTAGAGCACCGCAAGTGGTTATTATCTACGGTGCACTGCAGAGGGAGGCAAATACTGGAGGCCAATTCAATTTGGGTTTTCATAAGGAATTGTACAAGTAATTGTAAGGAAAAGATTTGCAGTGCTGTTGTGAGAAGCCAGAGGAGTGGAACTAATTGCATGATACAAAAAATATTTAATAATCAAATTACAACAAAATATTAATTCTTTCTCATCAATCTTTAAAAGGGAACATCCAGACAGCCATAGCTTATTAGTATGTTTGTCGTAGTTCACTGACCAATTGAACATTGTTGTGGTGACAAATGCACTTAATTTTTTTTGCTGCAAACAAGTGCCAGCCTTCCACTGATTAACAAGTATTGAGCAGCCTCAACAAATTTTAGTGTACACAATCAAGATTTAAGATTGTTTAATGTAGTTTCCTGGACACAAAAGTGTAAGGAGAACAAAATAATTGTTACTCTGAATCTGACGCAGCAGAAAAACAAAAACACAGAAGATAAAGCACACAATAATAATGAAACATGACAAATAAGAATACATAAGGTAGCTTATACAGCGGCACGTAAAAGTTTGGGCACCCCTGGTCAAAATTTCTGTTACTGTGAATAGTTAAGCGAGTAAAAGATGAACTGATTTCCAAAAAGCATAAAGTTAAAGATGACACATTCCTTTAATATTTTAAGCAAGAAAACTTTTTTATTTCCATCTTTTACAGTTTCAAAATACCAAAAAAGGAAAAGGGCCCGAAGCTAAAGTTTGGGCACCCTGAATGGTCAGTACTTAGTAACACCCCCTTTGGCAAGTATCACAGCTTGTAAGCACTTTTTGTAGCCAGCTAAGAGTCTTTCAGTTCTTGTTTGGGAGATTTTCGTCCATCCTCCCTTGCAAAAGGCTTCTAGTTCTGTAAGATTCTTGGGCTGTCTTGCATGCATTGCTCTTTTGAGGTCTATCCACAGATTGTCAATGATGTTTAGCTCATTACTAGAACATACCTTTGCTCATTGCAGCCAAAAAGTTCTATTCAAAAGGTTCAAAGGAACATCTAAACAAGCCTGATGTCTTTTGGAAACAAGTCCTGTGGACTGATGAAGTTAAAATAGAACTTCTTGGTTAACTTATTTGTGCTAGACATCCCCACCACACACTAATGACCAAGCACCTACAGCAGCATCCAAAAAATGGCAAGCTCTAGCTGGGTAAAAACTATTTTCCATCAGACTGTATGCAATTATTCAACACATTAAAACGCTTTAGAAGATGATGTATGCTCCCTCATATCACAGTATGGACAGTATTATTAAAATAGGAATTAAAATTCTAGAATAATAAATACTTTTTGAAAAGAGGATAATCATTGCTCAACAGACGTAATGGCTCTTAAGTGATCAATTTCAAATAGGAATGCCTTAAGAAAATCTTATGTCAAATGCTAACAGAATAATTGTGTTAAAACCTTGTTTTGCTAACAATCACTTGCCTTTTTCATGCCATAAAATGTGTCTTTAATATTAAAAGATGATTTGTGTACCATGCCGTCCTGAACAGGCCAGTGACTACAACTAATGTGAAGGAAAACATACCTTTGAGTTGCTGTTGATTCTTTGCATCATCGTATTAAATCGATTCTGTAAATCCTGCATTTCCCTTGATAATGGTAAACCATCAAAGTTTGACATTTCGCTTTGCATCTCACTTATTTGCAGCTGGGGAATGCTTAGTGACACATAATATGCTCTGTAAAGAGGATTGAAAAAACAAATTGATTGATCACAATTACTGAAAATTCAACAAAACCAAGTGAATTTAAAGTTGACTTGGAATTCACAACTTCAGTTTCTGGAAATGTCATGCCAGAGCAAGCAAATAAAATAGTTAAGACAGAGCCACGCTGATTTACTGGAAATTTCTAGAAATTAGGCTCGAGAGCAACATATTTTCTAGAAAGCTTTAAAATCAGTATTATTAATTTTCCATTTACATACATGTGCACCTCACATGCTCTGGCCTGTTCCCAAGGTGCTGAAAGAAATGGCAGAAGTTATATAGAAGTTTTGGTGATGATTTATCAAAACTATCTGGACTCTAGGCAGGTCCCAGCGGACTGGAAGTCCGCGAATGTCACGCCACTGTTCAAAAAAGGATGTAGGCAAAAGGCCGGTAACTATAGGCCAGTTAGTTTAATATCTGTAGTTGGGAAAATGCTTGAAGCTATCATTAGATAAGAAATAGTGATGCATCTGGAAAAAAACTGGATCCTTCAGGACTATGCAGCACAGATTCAGTAATGTCAGGTCCTGTTTGACAAATTTACTGGAGTTCCTTGAGGATATAGTGAGCGCAGTGGATAGAGGGGAACAGGTGGAAGTTATTCACTTGAATTTCCAGAAGGCGTTTGATAAGGTGCCACATAAAATACTTATCCATAAGGATGCACAGAGTTTGGGGTGATTCATTAACATGGATAGAGGATTGGTTAACTAATAGAAAGCAGAGAGTTGGGATACATGGGTGTTGCTCTGGTTGGCAATTAGTGGTGAGCGATGTGCCACAGGGGTCAGTGCTGGGCCCACAACTGTTCACCATATACATTAACAATCTGGAAGAGGGGACCGACTGTAGTGTATCTAAGTTTGCTGATGATACTAAATTGAATGGAAAAGCAAATTGTGCAGAAGATATGGAGAGTCTGCAGAGATATATAGATAGGTTAAATGGGTGGGCAAGGGTCTGGCAGCTGAAGTACAATGTTGGTAAATGTGAGGTGATCCACTTTAGAAGGAAAAATGAAAGAGCAGCTTATTACTTACATGGTAAAAAATTGCAGCATGCTACTGTACAGAGGGACTTGGGAGAGCTTGTGCATGAATCACAAAAGGTTGGTTTGCAGGAGCAGCAGGCTATCAAGAAGCCTGTTGGGATGTTGGCCTTCAGTGCTCGAGGGATCGAATTTAAGCAGGGAGGTTATGCTGCAATTGTACAGGGTACTGGTGAGGCCGCACCTGGAGTACTGCATGCAGTTCTGGTCTCCTTACTTGAGGAAGTATACACTGGCTTTGGAGGCAATGTGGAGGTTGTTCACCAGGTTGATTCCAGAGATGAGGGGGTTAGACTAGGAGGAGAGATTGAATCGTCTGGGACTGTACTCGCTGGAATTCAGAAGAATGAGAGGAAATCCTACAGAAACACATAAAATTATGAACGGGATAGATAGGATAGAGGCAGGAAAATTGTTTCCACTCATAGTTGAGAACCAAGGGACATAGCCTCAAGATTCGGGGGAGTAGATTTAGGAAGGAGATGAGGAGGAACAGAGAGTGGGGAATCTGTGGAATTCTCTGCCCAATGAAGCAGAGTGGAGGCTACCTCAGTAAACATATTTAAGACAAGAGTGGATAGATTTTTGCATAGTAGGGGAATTAAAAGGTTATGGGGAAATGGCAGGTAGGTGGAGATGAGTCCATGACCTTATTGAATGGCGGAGCAGGCTCGACACGCCAGATGGCCTACTCCTGCTCCTATTTCTTATGTTCAAAATAAATTCTGAAGAGATTGTACAGTTTTTGCCACAGAGTATATTCAAGAAAGAGATGCATTTTTTTAAAAAGGTACAAGTGATATACGCTCATCGTAGGAAGATGGCATTAGTTAAAATACAAACCAGGAATACAAATGACTACTCCTGCCTCAATTTAATCTGTTTCTAACTTTGTGGATTACAACCTTCTACAATGGATTGAAATTTAAGCATGCATCTCATATTTCTAACAATTGTTTTGCTTTATTTTCTCTCTTCTTATAATCTCAGATTTAACTCTGTTACACCTCCCTCAGACATAATTTTTGTTACTTAACACCCTCGTTTGGTCCACACCACCTCCATTAGGTCACTGAATCTCTCTTGGTCTCCATCATATCAAAGAATTTATCTTTTCCTCTCTGTAAGGTAAATCTTTCTTTATTTCTGTCCCCACTTCCGACAAAATTATTAACTGTTTCTCCCTCCACAGATACCACCCGATTTGCTGCTTATTTTATTTGCAATTCCGCATCATTCTATTTAGCAATGTTTTTCCTCACATTTTGAAAATTGAAAATGTTGTCAACCTCCATTATATTAAAAATAAGCCACATTAAATCCCAGCCAGAGCAAGAAACAATGGAGAAATAAACAGTTGGCTTTTCAGGCTGAGACCCTTCCTCAGAACTCGTCATCATCATCAGGTCCTTATGAAGAATCTCGGCCTGAAACATCGATTCTTCCAGCTGAGTTCTTCCAACATCTGTGAAATTTCTTGTGTTTATGGCAAATAAATGATATTTTGCTTTTTAAATTGCAAAACTGAATGGACTGTGTGGAACCAATAATTTTTCATGGCCAGTAGTTTGTGACTTGCGTGCATGTACAACTTGATTCTCTAGTACGTTATCAGAAGAATGTTTCATTATCAGGGCATGCTGAAACAAATTTAAGCAGAGATCCTGTCTGACCAGGTGAAGTTCAGTGATACAGAAAAGTGATCAAGTATGAGTCATTTTGCATCTCAAATGGTGAGGCAAACAAGTTCACTTAATAAGCATTTAAAAATTGCAAACAGGGCTACACTACTGTATGCTAATCCTCAGAACTGTCTTCACTGGAAGTGTCCCATTGAGGACATTATGTTTGATTTAGTTACGTTGCTCAAGAGCAGCTTTAACTTTTTAAAAGCTCATGCTTAAGTAAGCTACTATCAATGAAAATCTGGACCAATTCCAGCTCAATTTAAATTCAAAATGTTGCTTTTAAATGCTTTCTTACTTCAATTTTGACCTGTATCACTTGAGTTTCTAAATAAAAGTATATCTCCTGCTTGATGCTACTTATATTCAGCATTGAATAATAAGCTAGATATATAACTTAAAACCCCATTTCATTTTTGAAGATTTAGTTCTTCAGCAAGCATGGAATTGAAATTAGAATTTGTTTCTTGTAGCAATATGTACTGAGATAGTGAAAAACTCGTCTTACAGACTGTCCAAACAGATCAAATCATTTTAGTGAATTGAGTCAGAGCAAGGTAATAACAGAATGCAGAATAACGTGTAACAGCTGCAGAAAAAGTGCAGTGCAGGTAAACAGCATGAGCTAGATTTTGAATTCAAGATTCCATCCCATCATAATAGGGAACTGTTTAATAGTCTTATAACAGTGGGGTAAAAACTGTCCTTGAATCTGGTGGTACACACTTTCAGGCTTTTATGTTTGTATATCTTCTGCCAGATGAAAGGGGAGGGGGATAAGAGAGAATGTCTGAAATAGATGAGGTCTTTGATTATGCTGGCTGCTTTACCGAGGCAGTGAGAAGTCAGAGTATTACAGCACGTAAACAGGCCTTTTGGCCCATCTATTCTATGCCAGCCTGGTTTTCTGACTTGTCCTATCTATCTGCACCTGGACCATAGTCCTAAATACCTCTCTCATCCATGTAACTATCCTAACTTCTCTTAAATGTTATAATTGAACTACATCTGCAACCTTTATCTAGGTATAAAAGTAAGTTTGTCCTGAGTATGCATTTGAGTAAAAGAATGCCGAGAAACCCGATTGAAAATATTGCCTTTTGGATGAACTGGTAAACTGGAGTGAGCAATCACAAGGATGCATATTTCTAGTAGGAATTGTCTGCAACTCCCTGACTGGGGCAGAGGTGAAGGGAACAACGCATAAGAGACAACAATAAGGTTTATACAAACACAAAGATAAGTAGAAATCTAGTGAACTGGGTATCAGTACAAAGCAACAATAGAGTAATAATTTGTTCAGACAGGAGCAGCAAGTCACAGAGTTGATTAAACCAGTGAGAAAGGCAAACTAGATGAATAATGAGTGATTTTAGTCATTGCATAACCCCAAAAGGCAACAGTTTCCAGAATCTATCTGGAAAATTTTATGATGTTACCATGCTTTAAAACCAATTAGGGTACGTTATATCTGTATAAACGATGTGTATTAAACATGAATTACAATCTGCTGAAGGTAAAGGAACATTTTATAAACAGTGATCAGAAATTACCTGAATTTGATGAACATAAAGTTTTAAAAACTTACTAGCTTTAAAGGCCAAGAAATAAATTCAGTATGATAACTGAGCTGGACTGTTAGTAACGCAAAAACTCACAGAGTGGGAATATTCAAAGAAACTGTACATTATCTCTAAAATGAAAAAATTCTATATAAATCCATGAATAAAAGAGTGGAAATTTAGTGGACTGGATATCTGTACAAAGCAACAATAGGGTAGTATGGCGTTCACTCTGGAATGGCATGTCCTAAAGGGACTCAGTTGATTTAAGCCAATGAGTGAGGCTGTGGTCAATGAACTTTGAATCAAGGAAAGAATAACTGCAATATATTCTTAATTTTAAATGTCCAGGGTAATGGAAGGAAAGGGCTTTGATCGCATTTGCAAAATGAATCAATATCTGTCAACAGCATGCTTTCAATAATTCAAAAAGGGTATGGATACAAATAAAAGGAAATGTAATTTGACCACCAGTTCTGAGGAGGAGAGTGTTTAGTTTTGTGTTCTTCACTTCAGGAAGAACACATTGCCTTGTTGGAGTAACAAGGGAATTCACAAATATTCTACTGGTCTTTTGGAGTTCCACAATGGAGGTCTTTAAGAATTTGAGGCAGCATTCCTGCACCCCTATCCCACAATATTGTAAAAGCATTTACATTCAGGTCTTCCACCTCCCTTTAGGTCTCCTCCAGGCTATGAAACCCCAGTCACCTGTAAAATCACTTTTAAAATTAAGACTGCAGCTTCATCATAACAGAAGTAAATTAATTATCAAATTACATATATTTCACCATATACAATCCTGAGATTTGTTTTCTTGCTGGCATTCATAGTAATTACAAGAAACAATAGAATCAATGAAAGACCATATCCAACAGACAGACAAATAACCAACGTGCAAAAGACAAACGGTGCAAACACAAAAAGAAAATAAATAAATAAACAAACAAACGAACAGTAAGTATCAAGAACATGAGATGAAGGGCCCTTGAAAGTGACAACTTGTAGGGACAGCTCAGTGATGGGGTGAGTGAAATTATCTCCCTTGTTCAAGAGCCTGATGGTTGAGGGGTAATAAGTGTTTCTGAGACTGGTGGTGTAGGCCCAGAGGCTCCTGCACCTTCTTTCTGATGGCAACAGCGAGAGCACGGCCTGGATGGTGGGGGTCCTTGATGATGGATGTTGCTTTCCTGCAACAGTGCTCTTTGTAAATATGGTCAATAGAGGGGAGAACTTTACCTGTGCTGGACTGGGCCATTTACACTACTTCTTGTGGGATTTTCTGTTCAAGGGCATTGCAGTTTCCATACTAGGCTGTGATGTAGCGGGTCAATATACTCTCAACCGCACACCTATACAGGTGTCCCCCACTTTTCGAACGTTTGCTTTACGAAACCTCACTGTTACGAAAGATCTACATTAGTTACCTGTTTTCGCTAACAGAAGGTGTTTTCACTGTTACGAAAAAAGGCAGCGCACAGAAAAAGCAGCGCGCGCCCCGAGCAGCCGCTCTCCCCCGGATGCGGAACGGCATTCCCGCTGGCATTCCTTAAACACGTGCCTGTGAGCAGCCATTAGCAAGATGAGTTCGAAGGTATCGGAAAAGCCAGAAAGAGCTCATAAGGGTGTTACACTTAGCGTAAGACTAGATATAATTAAGCATTTCGATCGTGGTGAACGAAGTAAGGACAAAGTGAGTTTGGCTTGCGGAAGTTGACGAAGATGATGCTGAAGAGGTTTTAGCATCCCATGACCAACAACTAATAGATGAAGAGCTGATGTAATTGGAAGAGGAAAGGATAACAATTGAAACCGAATGCAGTAGCGAATGGACCGAAAGTGAAGTTGTCCAGGAACTGAACGTGAAGCAACTGCATGAGATTTTCGCTGCAATGATAAAGTATGACTTTAATTTTGAAAAGGTATGTCAGTTTAGGGCATTTTGCAAGATGATTTGAGTGCTTACAAAGAACTGTATGATAGAAAAATTCGCGAGGCTCAGCAGTCAAGCATGCTGTTGTGTTTCAAGCCTTCCACATCAGCCACAGCAGACGATGAACCTCGACCTTTGACATCGAGGCGGGCAGTCATAGGAGAAGATGAGCTGCCTGCCCTAATGGAAACAGATGATGATGAGATGACACCCCAGTGTCCCACCACCTCAACCCCCTTGCCGTGGATAGATACCGATTCGCAGAGAATGCAGTGGTGGCCGGGAGGCACACAGCACGTCTTTAAGAAAAAAGCCGAAATAAACATGCTAATTGATTAGGTGCCGCCCGGCACGTAACTGTCGGCCAGATCAGAGGCAATGCAATTGGCAATCGCCTCTGATCTGGGCCGACAATTACGTGCTGGACGACACCTAATTAATTAGCATGTTTATTTCAGCTTTTTTCTTAAAGATGTGCTGTGTGCCTCCTGGCTACCACTGCATTCTCCGCAAATCAGTATCGGTTCGCTGCCCGAGGGTGGGGGCCACTGCACCACCCCAACCTGCGACGACTCAGCCTAACACACCATCATCAGTGTGCTCGGCGCTGACTTCCCAATTCCGGTAAATGATACTACACTGTACATACATTATTTCTACTTTATATAGGCTGTGTATTTTTATGTGTTATTTGGTATGATTTGGCAGCTTCATAGCTTAAAGGTTACTGGAGAGAGTGTTTTTGCCGAGAGTGCTTGCGTGAGATTTTCTGCCGAGAGCACTTGCGCCGTGTTTCTGCCGAAAGCACTTGCGTGAGATTTTCGCTACGGAGAACAGTGCACGCAATGATCGTGGAAAAGTATTTCTACTTTATATAGGCTGTGTATTTATCATATCATTCCTGCTTTTACTATGTGTTACTGTTATTTTAGGTTTAATGTGTTATTTGGCATGATTTGGTAGGTTATTTTTGGGTCTGCGAACGCTCACAGAATTTTCCCATATAAATAAATGGTAATTGCTTCTTCGCTTTATGACATTTCGACTTACGAACCGTTTCACAGGAACGCTCCACCTTCTGATGGCGGGGGAAACCTGTACAAGTTCACCAAAGTTTTAGATGACATGCCAAATCTTCACAAACTTCTAAGAAAGTAGAGGCGCTGCTATGCTTTCTTCATAATAGCACTTATGTGCAGGACCCAGGGCAGATCTTCTGAAAAGACAACACTGAGGAATTTAAAGTTGCTGACCCTCTCCACTTCTGATGCCCTGCTGAAGACTGGCTCATGGACCTTTGTATCCTCCTCCTGAAGTCAATAATCGTCTTCTTGGCCTTGCTGACATAGAGCAAGAAGTTGCTGTAGCACCACTCAGCCGGATTTTCAATCTCCCCCCTACACGCTGATTTGTCACCACCTTCAATTCGGCCAATGATAGTGGTGTCATCAGCAAACTTCAATATGGCATTGGAGCTATGCCTAGCCTCACAGTCATAAGTATAAACCAAGGAGAGCAGGGGGCTAAGCACATGGCCTTGTGGTGCCCCTATGCTAATGGAGATGTGGAGGAGATATTGTTTGCAATCCAAACTGAATGACGTCCCCACATGTGGGGAAATCCAGGATCCAGATACACAAGGAGGCATTGTTGTCTAGGTCTTGAAGCTTATTAATTAGCTTTGAGGAGATGATAGTACTGAATGCCTGATCTATGCATCTTCACTGTCCAGATGTTCCAGGATTAATAAGTGAAGAGGCAATGAAATGGCAGCTGCCGTTAACCTGTCATGATAGTAGCAGATGGTAAGCAAATTGGAGCAGATCCAAATTGCTTCTCAGGCAGGAACTGCTAAGTTACATCACCAACCTCTCAAAGCACTTCATCACAGTGGATACAAGTACTAGTGGGCAATAGTCACTGAGGTAGGTCAGAACCTTCTTCTTAAGCACCAGTATAATTGAAGCCTGCATGAAGCAGACTGCCGAAACAAGAGGCTAAAGGTATTGGTGAACACTCCAGCCAGGTGATCTGCACAGATCTTCGGTACTCGGTCAGGTACCATGTCTGGGCCAGATACTTTCCGTGGGTTCACCCTCCTCAAAGATGCTCTCACGTTGGACTCAGAGACTGAAATCACAGGATTATCAGGGGCTGTAGGAGTTCATGAGGCTGCCTTCATATTTTGATGGTCAAAGCAAGCATAAAAGACATTGAGCTCATCTGAGAGCAAAACCTTGTTGTCACCTATGTTGCTTAGTTTCATTTTGTAGGAGGTGATAGCCTTCAAGCCCTGCCACAGCTGTTGAGCACCCTCCAGGAATTTTGGTTTGGTCCAGAAGTGCAACTTCACACGTGAGAAGGCCTTCTAGAGACCATACGTGGACTTTACTTGATCATCACATCTGAATGCCAGTGATACGGCCCTCAGCAGAGTGCACATCTCATGGTTCATCTAAGGCTTCTGGTTGGGGAAGAATGAATGATATTATGACACACTCATCGACGACTGTTTTTATAAAATCCGTGACAACTGTGGTGTATTCGTTCAGGTCCTCTGATAAGTCCTTGAACAAGGCCCAGGCCACCGACCTGAAGCAATCCCATAGCTGCTCCTCTGTTTGCCGTGACCACCTATTTGTTGTTCTTACTTCCAGAGCCTTGCTCTTTAACCTCTGTCTGTAAGCAGGTAGGAAGAGGACAACCAAATGATCAGATTTCCCAAAATGTGGTCCAGAGATCAAATGGTGGGCATTGCTTGTGGTTGTATAGAGTGGTTGTGTGTGTTGGGATCCCTGGTGCTGCAGGTGATATACTGAGAATTGGGCAGAGATTTCTTTAAACAAGCCTGACTGAAGTCCCTGATGATGATTTGAAAGGCATTGGGGTTGGCTGTTTTTTGTTCACTGAACGCTATACTTACTACCTAGAGTGCATACTTAACACTGGCCTTTGGCAGGATGTAATCTGCAGTCAGGATCACAGAGGCGAACTCTCTTGGTAAGTAGAATGAATGGCAGTTAATCATTAGATGTTCCTTCGGTGGGTGGGGGGGGGCGGGGAGAAGAGTACGACAAGACCACTACGTCCAAGCATCACAAAGAGTTTATCATGAAACACAGACCTCCACTTTTTGCCTTCTCCAAATCAGCAGTCCGGCCCATCCTGTGAATTGAGAAGCTGCACGTCCAGAGTGAGCCATGTCTCTGTGAAACACAGACGCAGCAATTCCTCATTTCCCTCTGATACAGCAATCTTGCCCTTAGGTTCTCACTCTTGTTCTTCAGCGACTGTACATTTGTGAACAAGATGCTGGGTAGAGAAGTTTCATATCCTGGTATGGTATTTTTGTCTAGCTTGGAGGCCTCACATTCTCCCACGCTTTACCGCCATGGTGATGTACCTTCATCCGCTTAAAGATGCTGTACCTGTACTCTTGAGAGTTAAGTCCACCAAGTCCTTCAGAAATTGCTAGTTCATTAAGACTGTTCAAAAGTCAGGCTGCAGATGACAGTGAAGGCAGTTCAGAAGTATACTTAGAAGTTTTGTAAACTGCCTGTAAAATATCGCTGCTTTTCACCAGTGCCATCTTTCTACTTCTTGTGAATCCCTTATTCAAATTTGTGGATTTTAACCTTGAGCTGACAACAATCCACCAACAGACAATAATCTGTCTAGAGGAACTGATTGGGTTGAGCAGCATCTTAGTGAGGAAAGGAATTGTCGACGGTTTGGGTCCAAGACCTGCACAACATGACAATATTTAGAGTGCAAGAATCAGGCCACTGTTTCAAAAGCTCACTCAATACACTCCAGAAATTAACTGCCTTTATATATTCTATATCACAGCCAGTGAGAAAATTAACAACTCCCATTACAAACATTTGCCTTTGCTACTTCTTCTTTCATCTCTGAATTTCAGCAAAGATGAAAAAATCCAAGGTGTCCATTTACCAATTAAGAATTTCCTTCTACTTTATTACAATAACATTATATGAAAAAACACAAGAACAACCAATCAGATTGATATAGAAGTCACCTTTGGAACACTCAGACACCATCAGAGATGAGGTACTGGAGCCTAAACACACAAGTCAACATTTCAGGAACAGTTTCTTCTCCTCCGCCATCAGATTTCTGAACAGGCAATGAACCAACCTGTGAGCACTACCTCACTATTTCTCGCAGTACTTACTTTATTTTTTTAATACATATAGTACTAGGCAAAAGTCTCATGCACATATATATGGCTAGGGTGCCTAAGATCTTTGCATGGTACTGTAGGAATTTTATGCAGTGCATGGTTCTGCTGCCACAAAAAAAAACAAATTTCATTACATATGTGAGTGATGATAAACCTATTGCTGATATGGGTCTCTATTGTGGATTGAGAGTGGGAAGGGGGAAACACCAAAGAAATATTCTGTAATGATCAATAAACCAATTGTTTGAAATCAAATGACTGCCTGGTGTCTCAGGGCTGGGTGTGTCTGCACCAGGTCACTCCTTCTCTGCCACCTGTCCCACACACCTCCCAGGCGCTCCACCCTCACCACTCCCGCCAGATTTACGTACTCGTTCTCTGCTCCACGCTGACAAATACAGTACTGTACAGAAGTCTTAGACACTCTAGCTATATACGTGAAACTAAGACTTTTGCACAGTACAATACACGTTTCTTACTAAAACTGATAGTTATTTTATGTATTGCACTGTAATGCTAACTCAAAACAACAAATTTCATGACGTACGTCAGTGATATTAAACCTGATTCTGATATAGCCACATCTAAGCTACTATTAACATGCTGTTTGAATGCACAGACAACATTGTGATATCATTCCCCATGATAGGCATTCAGTTCTATCACATTAATCTATTTCAAATTTTATTACCTGCTACCTGCAGATCAACCAGGATCAATGAATACGGTTGCTTTATTACCTGTGTGTTTAAGGGTTGGGCTCAATCATAATTTAAAATTAAACAACAATTCATGTGATATTTTGTTTTTCATGTGTGGCAGCCAATAATTGCCTAGTGATACAAAGCTGTAACACAATCATTTAGGTCAGATTACTTTACGATAAGCAATTGAGTTTTGCTATTTGGTTAATGATCTTTACTGAGCTATGATTACGTCCTGTACACACTGCAAACTTGCTATTCTAGTGTACCACCCGTAATTGTTAGGCAACTATGTCTTTAGAATCCTTCTATTTGAACACAGATCACGGATAAACTGTAAACCCAAACTTCATCGGAAATCGATGGCAACCGCACCACTAACAATTAACACCAAGAAATGCTTCCCTTGCACAAAACGATGCATTGTTCATACTGTTAAGTAGACTAACTTCAAGTAAACAGAAAACATGGTTAATGTTGAAAGTTGGACAAACTTGGATTATTTTCTCTGGAATGTCAGAGCCTGAGAATGACCTGAAAGAAGTAGATAAAAATTTTGAGAGGCATAGACAGGGTAGATAGTCAGAGTCTCTTCCCCCAGGGTAAAAATGTTAAATACTAGAGGGCACAGCTTTAAGATGACAGGAGGAAAGTTTGAAAATCTACGTGGCAGGTTTTTGTTTATGCTCAGAGAGCAGCATGGAGTGTACTGCCAGAACAAGTGTCGGAAGCAGATCTGATAGCAACGATTAAGAAACATACAGACACAAACGGGCCTAGAATGATGCAATATGGATCAGATACAGACTGATGTGCAGTTTAAATTTGCGTAATAGTCAGCACAGTGGCTGATGTGCCTGTGCCCTTGTTTGTGTTGTACTGTCCAATGTAATAATCAGCAGGACAGGCAGCATTTACAAAAAACAAAATGAACTTACCATTTCCAGTCATTAATTTGAAGCATTAACTCTGCAGGTCTCTCTGCAGAGATTTCCTGACTTGCTAAATATTTAAAGTATTTTCTCCTTTTAATTTAGATTATCAGCAATTACTGTGGATTATATTCACACTGGTAAAAGATAACATTGTGAGCACCAATAAACAGTCAGTCTAGTACTGCTTCAAGTACTGTTATAAAAATCGATTGTCTTAACTAAAAAGAACCGATCTAACCCTCAAAATAAGACTTCCATTTTCACCATGATTAATAGAAAAAAATCAGGAGGCACATTATTAGTTTTGAATGTAATGATGGAAAGCAAGGAGTTAAATTGTTTTCACATGATCACTTCCTCTGTTTTCCAAAAGAAAGTGGTATGAATTGACTATTGACATCTGCTATCTCAAGATAAGATTTTGTAATTCATTCGGGAGGAAATAGCTGAAAGCTGTAGTTATGGTAGCTTTAACTCTCATTTTATTGTGTGTTTTGAGTTGTTAGACTCTTGAAACTTATTTGTTCATATATTTCAAAGATAATCAAATTTGAACTGCACCATCATCTCCTTCAATTAATCCTTTCACTCTTCCACCCTAATAAAGCCCTTCCTTTTTTTTCTTTATTTCCCCTTCCTTGACATATTATCCCTTCTTGAAGTTTTCAACTTGAAACATTAACTATTATCTTCTCCATATAGATGTTGTCTGACCTATTGAATTTTTCTCCTATTTTCTGCTAGGGAAGGAGACTGAAGTCAATGGCAAAAAGAAAATAAATACTTATACATTTTTCCAGGTCGATTTCTTCCTAGGAACTTTCTAAGTTATTAAGTTTCTAAGTTACTAAGTTTTTAAGCCGTTAAGGGGAGAGAGTTTAAAGAGGCACAGGGAACAATTAAATAACTGCTTTAAGTATTAACTACATAATCCTTTCCTTAACCCTTATGACGCAGGACCTTAGCAGCAGCACCCTCAGTAAGCTAAAATTCCAACTTCGCTCAAAGTGAACAGCAGACCATCAATAAGTGAGCAGTATAATGAGCCACTTCCTTTCAGAAATTTATATCAAATGCAAACTCCTGCAAAATATATTGTGGTAATTATTACCATTTCTACTGCAATGTAAGTGACGGGGGGAAAGCCCCTTCCCTCACCCTGACATAGCAACAAGGGAGTAATGTCGCATCCCTGGGCCCTGCCTAGCAACGAAGCAGCCTTCCCTCCACTGATCGCCATTAGGGTTTACAAAACCTCCAGTTTATAGCCTAGTTCTCCGCGGGGACGGGGGCTGGGGCTCACCACGGCCCAATGTGAGCCGGGGCTGAGACCAACCTGCAGATTAGACGCTTCTTCCTCAAGGCGCCGTCCTCCCCGCCTCGATGACCTCCTTCCTCCTCGGCCTCGCTCCGTGTTTACTTCCACCGCCTAGCCAGCGTTGCTAATTATTCCTCAGCTTTGCCCCCATCGACTTTATTTCCCTCACACCGCGGTCCCCAAATCGCGGAATGAATCGAGGCCCGGAAACGGTGTTGCTTGTTCCGGAATCTCTGAGACTCGTGTTTACAGCTCAATGTTTGAGAGACAGCAGAGAGCGCATGACTTGGAGTAGGAACTGAGAACACTTCGGCTGGGGCTTTGATGTGCGTTTCCCCTCGTTTTACTTGATTCCTTTTAGCCCTGTCACTCTTACTGAAGGTGATGTGCTTGGTCTTTTTACTTGTTAATATTGGGATAACTATTTCCAAACAGTCATTGTATTCCAGCACAGTTCCCTCTCATTTGTGATCTTAGGGAACCATTAAATCTTTAAAATGAAATATGTGGCACAGAATCTGGCCATTTGGCCGAACCAGTCCGGTCAGTGTTAACATTGCACTTGACCTTCTTCCCGATAAGTCTGTCCAGCTCCTATTCACACATCTATACTATCTGCTCCAACCACTTTTCTTCAGTACGTTCACTTGGAAGGTAAGAATCCTTGGAATTAGTATAGCAGCTAATTCATGCCTTTACAAAGCCAAACAAAAAGTATTTTGTATCAATGAACAGCTGTTAGTGATTGCTACCTTGGTATATCTCTACTGTCTTTTGTTTTAATTACAATCAATGTTTAAAAGATTTTTTGGGGGGTGAATTGAAGAAAAATATATATAATTCTAAAAATTCTTCCTCCTGCTCCCGTTGTACTTGAATTGTCCCTTTTTTTCTGGCCTGGAGACTAAAAAAATGGCTTAGTCACGGAAAAGTATAGCATCT
Source organism: Mobula birostris (assembly GCF_030028105.1). Classification (NCBI taxonomy): domain Eukaryota; kingdom Metazoa; phylum Chordata; class Chondrichthyes; order Myliobatiformes; family Myliobatidae; genus Mobula; species Mobula birostris. The sequence continues at coordinate 133,552,575 of NC_092378.1, read as the reverse complement.
AGTCTACACCAAACTATTTAAAACTGCCTAGTCCCATTGACATGCACCTGAACCATATCCCCCCAGACCCCCCCCCCCCACAAGGTAGAAGGAGATGAGTTATTAACCTCAAACTTTCTGCATTTTCATTTGGAGTTGAATTGCACGTGCATGTAAAAAGAGTGGTATAACTCATCTCCCTCTACCTTAGGCCATGAACTTATCAAATACCCCTGGAGGTCCAAGATGCTCTCATTACATGCACGTGCAGTTCAACTCTTTGAGTGATAATGCAGAAAGTTTTAAGTTAATAACTCATCTCCTTCTACCTTAGGCCACGAACCTATCAATCACCCCGCTGTGGACCACTTCTACAAAGAAGGGATCCGTATGCTCCACGACTGCTGGACTAAGTGTGTACATGTAGGAGAGGACTATGTTGAAAAATAAATGTGCTAGGTTTTCGAAAATTGGCTCCTTCTACCTTAGGCCACAAACTTATCAATCACCCCTCGTACTCTAACATCTTGCCAACTACTGAAGTCAGGCTAATTAGTCTATAATTTCATAGGTCTTGCCTCCTTCACTTCTTAAAGAGTGAAGTGACATATGTGATTTTGCAGTCCTCTGGAACCATTCTAGTATTTACTGATTCTTGAAAGGTCTCAACTAATGCTTCCACCATCTCTTTGGCAACATCTTTCAATTCTTTTTGACATTATTTTGTAACATCAATACATGGATCTTGAACAAACCACAACCTAAGTCCTAGATGAAAATGTATGTATAAAGCAGTTTTGGCTTCGTAGAGGCATGAAGTAAATTGTAAAGCTACTCCAACCATCAACATATCAGATTTTTCATCAGAACAGATTACTTTCATTCAGTTTCACTGAAATAAGATCCCAGACACTTTTCTTAAATTTGTGGTTTCAAAGTATTGATTAGATTACTTTTCTGATATTGTATCAGAAATGTTTCAGCCTTTACATGTTGTCTGATATTGAAGAAACTGGCATGCAGCATTTAGCACTTTTAAGCTTATTCCCAGCTCAGTCAGCCCGTGTTCACAGACTTCGTTCGTGCCAGTCAAACTGCTTTCAAATGATGTCCATAGTACAGTAGTGTCAGCGATTGGGTTCAGTTTTTGCTGCCGTCGATAAGGAGTTTGCACGTTCTCCCTATGACTGCATGGTTTTCCTGCAGGCGCTCGGTTTTCCTCTGACATTCCAAAGACTTACGGCTTAGGCTTAGTAAGCTGTTGGCATGCTATGTTGGCTCCAGAAGCATGTTGGCACTTGTGGGCTGTCCCCAGCACATCTTGACACTGTGTTGATCGCTGACCCAAACAATGCATTTCACTGTAGGTTTCGATGTACATGTGAAAAATAAAGCTGACCTTTATAATCTTTACAAACATTTCTTTTGGAATTCTTGTCACCAATCATTATTTTGCCACAAGGTTCTACTGTGCTGATTTTGTTCTTTACCATAAATAAATAACATGGATAAATGAGTTTGCAGATAATAGTAAACAGCGTGAATGATTCCAGTTAATTTCTGCGGAAAGTTACAAGGAACCAATGTGTGTGAAAACAATTATGATACATGGAGGTATATGAAACAGGTGAGAGCATTCATTTTGGATTTGACAATGACACTGGAATCACACTAGTAAGGGAACAGATATTAAACCTGATTCTCATTCTGATTATGAGCTCTGAAGGGACAGAGGTGTTCAGGATCTTAAGGTGCAGGAAACAAAATCAAACAAAAGGACAATGGAAATTTTGTTGTCTCGAGGGAGTTCAAATTTAAAAGTTAGAAAGGAATTATTTGTCATCCAGACGTTTCTTTCATTACTACCATCCCAGAAGAGGTACAGGAGCCTGAAGACCATCCATTCAATGTTTTAGGAATAGCTTCTTCCTCTCTGTCAGACTTCTGAAAGGTTCTTTATCCCATAAACACTACCTTGCTATTCCTCTTTCACAGTATTTATTGTAATTTTTATGTCTTGCATTGTACTGCTGCCAGAAATGTACTGCTTTCCACAGATGTGGCCTGACTGCTGAGTGTTTTCAGCATTTTCTATCTATATTTTAGATTTCCAGCAGCTTAGTCTTTTATTCAGCTTTCACCATCTGATATCAATTGGTCCTAAAATGAGCATTTCTAGTGCATGGAATCAGGCCGGCAAACAGCACCATAATGAGCAGTGGGTGCCCATCCCCATTAATTCCATCTTCCAGCTTTTTTATGACCAAGTGATTCAAGTGTTCACCTAAGCACTTCTTAAATGCTGTCAGCAATTCTGCTTCCACCCCTCTCAGGCAGCATACTCCAGGTATTCAACACAATCTGGCGAAAAAGGTCTCCCCTTAGATCCTTTCTAAATCTCTCACCCCTTCCCTTAAATCTATGTCCTCTAATTTTATCTACCTCTGACCAGGGGAGAAGTTTCCTGCAGCCCACCCTATCCCTAGGCCTCATAAGTTTCCATTCCACAATATATCCCCTTTAAGGCTCCTGCACATAGGAATAGAGATGTAGCCTCTCCAGCCTTTCCTCAGAATGGAACTGCTCCATCCAGGCAACATCCTGGTGAGTCTCCCCTGCACCCTTTCCCGTGCTATCACATCCTTCCTATGGTGTGCTAACCGGCGCTCTGCACAGCTGAGGTCGGACCATTGTTTTATAAAGTCTATCCTTGGTTTCCTGCTCCTGTTGTCATGGATTAAGTTTTCCCTATACCACTGACATTTTTGTATTTTTCCAACACCAAAGATACTCACATATTTCCAGCTTTTCCTTACAATTAGTACCTCCTGTGATACATTAATGATTAAATGTACTTTTTATTGTATTATTGGGCCAGTTACAATTATTTGGTGGCATTTGATAGTGATTATAATTGGCGAGCGGGATTAAGGAAAACCCCAAGGCATTCTACAAATATGTGAAGAGCAAGAGGATGAGCTGTGTGAGAATAGGACCAATCAGTTGTGATAGTGGAAACGTGTGCATGGAGTCTGAGGAGGTAGCAGAGGTATTTAATGAATACTTTGCTTCAGTATTCACCAGGGAAAAGGACCTTGGCAATTGCAGGGATGACTTACAGCAGACAGAAAAGCTTGAGCATATAGACATTAAGAAAGAAAATGTACTGGAGCTTTTGAAAAGCATTATGTTAGATAAGTCACGAGATATACCCCAGGGAAGCAAGGGAGAAGATTGCTGAGCCTCTGGCAATGATCTTTGCATCATCAATAGGGACGGGAGAAGTACCAGAGGATTGGAGGGTTGCAAATGTTGTTCCCTCGTTCAAAAAAGAGAGTAGAGATAACCCTGGAAATTATAGACCAGTGAGTCTGACTTCAGTGGTGGGCATGTTGTAGGAGAAGATCCTGAGAGGCAGGATTTATGAGCATTTGGAGAGACATAATCTGATTAGGGATAGTTAGCATGGCTTTGTCAAGGGCAGGTCATGCCTTACGAGCCTGTTTGAATTCTTTGACACATTGATGAAGGTAGAGCAGTGGATGTAATGTATATAGATTTCAGTAAAGCATTTGATAGGATACCCCTTGCAAGGCTTATTGAGGAGATAAGGAGGCATGGGATCCAAGGAGACCTTGTTTTGTGGATCCAGAATTGGCTTGCCCACAGAAAGCAAAGGGTAGTTGTAGATGGTTCATATTCTGCATGGAGGTCAGTGACTAGTAGTGTTCCACAGGGATCTGTTCTGGGACCCCTTCTGTTTGTGATTTTCATAAATGACCTGGATGAAGAAGAAGGGTGGATTAGTAAGTTTGCCGATGACACAAAAGTTGGGGATGTTGTAGATGGTCTGGAGGGTTGTCTGAGGTTACAGTGGGAAATCAATAGGATGCAGAAGTGGCAAGTGGAGTTCAACCCAGATAAGTGTGAAGTAGTTCAGTTTGGTAGGTCATATTTGAAGACGTAATATAGTATTAATGGTAAGACTCTTGGCAGTGTGGAGAATCAGAGAGATCTTGGATTCTGTGTCCACGGTACACTCAAAGCTGCTGCGCCGGTTGACAGTGTTGTTAAGAAGATGTATAATGTGTTGGCATTCATCAACTGTGGGACTGAATTCAAGAGCCGAGAAGTAATGTTACAGCTGTATAGGACCCTGGTCAGACCCCACTTCGAGTACTGTGTTCAGTTCTGGTCACCTCACTACAGGAAGGATGTGGATACTATAGAGAGATTGCAGAGGAGATTTACAAGGATGTTGACTGGATTGGAGAGCATACCTTATGAAAATAGGTTGAGTGAACTTGGCCTTTTCTCCTTGGAAAACGGAGGATGAGAGGTGACCTGATAGAGGTGTATAAGATGATGAGAGGCATTGATCATGTGGATAGCCAGAGGCTTTTTTCCCAGGGCTGGTAGGTATATGGAGCTTAGAAAAATAAGAGGTCTGTGCTGTAGGGTAATCCTAGGCAGTTTCTAGAGTAGGTTACGTGGTCGGCACAACATTGCGGGCCGAAGGGTCTGTAACATGCTGTAGATTTCTATGTTCTATAAAGGGATTGATTTCATTTTCCAGATGTGTTATTTTCCAAAACTATTTTGTTTAAAAAATCCTAACTTGTAATAATGCTTTCAAATTTTTATGCATAGTATGAGCACGTTGGTTTATATTAATAATACACCAGAGAGCTATGATTTATTGATTGCATTTTCCATTCTGGTAGCTGAGAGAGCGTGTACCTGACATGGATTTTTGAACACGCATGCCTTTCACTGAACCGAGTTCCTAAGAACAAGGACTGGAGTGCTGTATCTATCCCCTAATGATAACTTTTCATGTAACATCCCTGGGAACCTAGCAACAAGAACGCGGTAGCGCACAGCAACAGTGTGCCCGGATGTTTTACAATTGCGATGTCGATACAGGTGGAGGCGAGCACCCAAGACTACTGTAAAGTTAGAAAAGATAGAGAACAATCCCGTTCTGTCATCTGATAATGACATTTTGGCGCCTGGAAAGTTTACTTGGGAAAAGTTGCGGGTCAGGTGCAGCGGAGTGCGTACGACGCGGAGTTACAGCTTTCTGTGACGGAACAGAGAAGTTCCTTCGGAGATTTTCACGTAGGATTATGTTGACGGCATTTCTCAGGAACCAAGAGAAGTTTTGAACGGAAAAAAAATTGTTTCTTCGCCTACAGCCACCAAGAATATGGAAGATCACGAGGTACAATCCCAAACCACCTGGGTGCTTTGGAAGTGTTTCGCTGCAAATATTTCCTTTCTTACCAAATTTCATATTCTAATGAAGTGGAGTAAAACTTTGCACGCGCTTATTTTAATGGGAGTTGTTTAAGTAGCCAACCTGAAATATTAGAGTGCATGGTATACGTGCTTTGCTTTTCGCGGTTTATATTGTAATCTGGTTTAATTACAAAGTTTAAGAAAGCAAAATGCGACTACCTTTGTTTTTTTTTGTTAATTGTGAAATACGCTCAAAGCCTTAAATCGCAATTTGTTATCACGTTTGTGACTATTTTTATATTCTAACCTAAAATTGGGGACGTGGTTAAAGAAATCCAGGTATCTATACTTCTAACTAATATTTTAAAAAACGCATTTGCTGAAAGTACACAGCAGGTTGGGCTGCACTTAAATGGACCCCTCACTGAACGTGTAATTATAAATTTGAATTGCTTGTTTTCAATGGAAATCGATGGCCTATCAGGGCAGGCAGTGTATGGAGGATGAAAAATTCTCAACTCCCATCTCCTAAACCCTTGACCCTGCATTTCTTGTACTTGCAAGCATTTCTTTCCAATATCTTGATGCAGTTAGAACCACTCTTACCTTGCACTTCCTGCTGTGGGAAAACTGCACTACTGCTGCATCCTATCTGTCCACTCCTATCACCCTTCACATACAATTTGCAAATACATCCTCATAAACTTGGTACCCGCTGACAAACCTCTTCCTTCAAAGAAAATCTGGCGCATAAGAAAGACTGCCATTAAAATTGAGGGCAAAGAGAGGAATCTATTTAATAATAATAATTTAATAATTGTTGAATGCTTCCTTTGTTTTAAACATGCGCTTTTAACAATTTTATTTCCAATAAATTTTGTTTAATTTGGCTTTAATTCTGTAAATGCAATTGTATGCATTATTGAGGAATCGATCATCATGGAAGCAGACCATTTGGCCTATGTCCATGTTGTTGTGTTGGCAGGAGCAAAACCTTGTTACCATAACCCATTGAAACCAAATGACTTGCATGTTGGTGATTTCCTATTCATCCAGCCTTTATAAATTACAAGTCAGTAGAGAATTGTGTATTTTATGAACTCCTTTGAAGAGAATGACAGAAATCTTTATTGAGTTAGAAATATTTAAATGAACAATCACTTAACCATATGGTAAATTATCCTGTTATATGACTGATTTTCCTGAGACAATTTTGGGGTGCAAATGAAGCACTATTACAGACAGTTTTGAAGGCCAATATATCTGGAGCAAAAGCTATTGACTGAAACTACCCAACACAGATTAGGGTCTTCAAATGTCTAAATAAGGAAAAAGTAACAGTGACATTACCATTTCTATTGTCAAAAGCAGAATATACAAGTACTGTATAACTTGCCAAATTTTTGGGCCCACACCACAGATTTGGAGCAAGTTATCACATGAATGACATGTATTTGTGAAGGTGGCAAATGTCATTGTCTGATTGAAAAGCAAATACTGGAAATTTGAATTTGATACTTGGCACATCAACAACATCTGTGAAAGGAGAAACTGTAGATGTTTCAGGTCAATGAATGCTTCGTCAGAATAGTCTCGAGCAACACAGACAATTGTAATGAAGGGTTCATTGAACCAAAACGTTCCTCTCTCCGCAGAAGCCTCTGACCTGTTGAATATTTCCAGAATTTGTGTTTTTAATGTGATATTTCTGTTGGTTTTGATTGTTAACATTGTCTTTGACCAACAAGATCAGATTAGCACTTGGAGAATACCTCAAGAACTTCATCCTTTTCTTTGTTTGGAGGAAACTTGACTGCAGCTTCCACCAGTGGCCCCTCAAACAAGTTTATTTTTACAGTTAGCAGTCTTTCACTTCCCCAGAATCTGCAGTATTGCCCCTTCTCAATTCTGGATGAATTGTATTTGGAACCTATCAAGGTCATGGTGTCTCTGTTGTGCTTTCTGTGTGTCATGACATCATCACTCAGACGTAATAATAATGCTAATGGAGTGCAGGGGATGTGGCACTCAAAATTCAATGAGTCCAATCTGGTGTGGACGGTGTCAGTATAAGTTAATTTGCAGACCAGAATAGAACTTGGAATTGATTTGTTCTTAACTTATGTAGTAGTGTTAGTGGGGAAAGTATTGGGGAGGTTAAATAAAATAATTTTGCAGTGTAAGTGGTATAGCTGTATTGTGCATGTTTGGTGATGTTGGTTAGAAGCATGTGTGAAGTTAATCCATGTGCCTTAGTTATTAAATATTGGTTGTTTGCCAGTGTTATTTCCATGTTTAATGGCAACTTTGCCATTTAAAGCCACCTTGCATGTATGAAGAGGAGGTGTGCTTCAACTCCGGTTAGTTGAAGTAGTCGGTAGAACATGATTTCCTGATATTTCTTCAGAAGTTCAGGAGTTGTGCTTACTTACTACCCGTTACGCCATTGAGGCTTAGGACAGCAATGAAGGTCCTCCATCTCTGGCAGTGTTCAGGGCTTCCTTCATCGTGTCAGTAGCCTCCGCTCAGTTTTCACTATTGACAGTCATGCAAGTCCTGGGTGGAGACTCTGGATGTAGAATTATTCTTCATTGCTGTTTCCATAACAGCTTTGTTTTACCAGTCGACGTTGTTTGCCCTGAACTGAACCCCCAAACCTGGAGAACTGGTGGACCACACTTAGTCTGGCCTCTAGCCTTTGACCTGTTTGGCATAGGTGACCCTACCAAGAGCCAAAGCATAAAGCCCTGACTCCAGCCACAAGAGTTGGGCATGTTGCTTTAATTACAGTGGGGGTCAATAGAAAAATAACTTACCCAGCCTCAGTAGACGGGTCATTGTGTGAATTATAGAACCCAGGACCTTTTGTCTATCTATGCCATTTTGATGATCCTTGATCTGCACATCGTCAGAAACATTCAGTATCCTTAAAAGGAAAGCCAAAGTAAGCCAATAGTCATCAATCGACTGGCCTCATTAGCAAAATTAGAAGCAATCTATTTGGAATGACAGGAACATCGGTGTTAGCCCATCTTGTTCTTCTTTCTCATTGAAAGCTTGGCAACACGTTGCTGCCTTGAGCCCCCACTCAAATATTCACCAACTCTTGCTAAGTATGTGCCTTCTCCACTCAGGAAGAGAAGTTAGCTCCAGACACAGATGGTCACCTGATCTTACTCTTGCGGGTACCTTATCAAAACTCAACCACCAAAACAGATTAGTGTGTTAATTAGAGGAGTTTTGCCAAATATGTAAATACAAAGGGAGAAGGTATCCAGGAACTAGATTGCTGAGAACTCTTGCCTGATAAGGACTGCGTTTATAGAAAACTCGATTGAGATGGGTTTGGACCACGAAAAGCTCAGCTTATTTTGTGTAGATTCACTTACAAGCTTTCTGGTGCCAGCATCCAGTGTTGTGTTTTCATGGTATGAAATAGGTAACGTCACTTTATGAACAGTCCTGGCCATCAGCATAGCTTCTGAATTTCAAAGCAGGGTTTGGAGCTTGGATAGGGGCTTCCTCATTCTCCTTGTGCAAATCTGTATTTTGTACGTTAACTATGCATTGATAGTGGAAAGTCTTTATGTTTTGAATCTTCGTGCATAGTTTGCAATGAAATAGGAAGTTGGCTTTTGCTTCACTGCATTTCATGTCATTATCAGCCACTGAAGCTTAGGATTGATTTGAAAATAGATATTAGGGCCACAGGTATTTTCAGAAGAGCCGCAGCCAATCGAGGAGCCTTGAGCTGTAGGAGATGATAAATATGATAAATGATATTTTAAAAAAAAACAAAAGATAAAGGGAAAGAAAAATCAGCAGATGATCCATCAACTGCAGCAATTTGAAGGAAAACTGTAGTCTTAAGCTATCCTTTTCTTTGGGAGATTTTATGATGCTGCCTTGTTTAAAAGTCCTTGACTTTCCAAATATGGATTGATCATATCTCTCCGAATCCACCGCCCCCACGAGTAACTTTCCCATTACTGACGTTAGGCTCACCAGCCTGTAATTCCTTGGCTTGATCCTGCATCTTAACAAAGATAAAAATCTCTCTGCCATAGCCCTTGTTTCCCATGATGTCCTAGGATACTGTTGTTCAGGTACCAGGGATTTATTCATTTTTGTGCCTGACAACTGCCAACACTCTGCGTTTGTAACATTGATCTGTTTCACTATTCTCTTCCCTGAATTTCCTTGCTTCCGTGAGCTACTCTGTACAGACAAATCCATAACTTTCTAACAGATTTCTAAGAAAATTTCACATTTGATGAATCTCATATCTTACTTCTGTAGACATGGAAAACAACCAGCTCCCATCTCATATCAGAATGAGGATCAATTAAATACTCATTTAAGATCTTGTCTGTCGCCTGTGGTTCCACACACAAATGACCACACTAATCCTTAAGGGACCTCTTCTCTTTCTAGATACCCTTGAAAATCAGTTTGACTAGAACCTACCACTCAGTTGCCAATTAACTGCATTGTCAGTTTGATTTTGTTCTGAGGTTCAAGTTTGTAAAGATCATGTATAGTCATTCAGTCAGCATCTTCTGGTGATCACTACGACCAATAACCAAGGCCAAAGCTAGAGAACTTCATTTTTCTGCATCTGAGCATGAAAGCAAGTAGAAAACAATCTTCCTGCTCAGAAACTACTCACTTCTTCAGTCAACGTTATTATTTCATTTTAATCATGGAGATGGACATTTCTAAGATATTCCCTTGGTTTATCTTCCGCAAATCCCGGTTTTATTTTAAACAAAAGTTTATATTGAAAACAATTTTATTATTATAATGGACTGGATTATTACAGGTTAATGAAAAACCAAAATATGCAGGGGCAAGTATCATAAGATAGCTCTATGCCTTCAACTTTACTCATTTATGTATATGCATTTAGAACTACAGAAAACTAAAAAAGTAGCTGATCTTTTATATTACAAAACTTTTACTAACTCTAAAGTAGAGTCTTATTAGGGTAGATATACTTGCAAAATTTTTGAGAAACAAATAATACTCTGTTATTGACTTTAGTCACAGGAATATCCAATACTTCCCAGTAGTTATACAAGAGGGTTGCCTGGTTTACCACCTCTACCTCCTGATCGCTGTTGTGAAACATCAGAATTATATCAGGTAAAATAATTTTTGTAGTGAGAAAGAAAGGATTGTCATGGGGAAAGGTAGTGAAGTTAACTTTTCACTGAGTGTCAATAGTGTTAAAGCCTAATTTCCAACTATGAATGTAAAATTGAACGTTTGAAAACTGTGTCAAAAGTGCTGCAACTAGTTCACACTTAGTGAGCCTAGTAATGTTTTCTGGATGTCTAATTACTGATTACTCTCCGCTTTCTTCTCTCTACCACAGCTTTGAATTTTCTGTTTACAGGCACAGTATCTTGGAAGAAACTTTACCTTTAATGCTGGGTATTCCAATAACGATGTATGTTCTCATTTTAATTAAAAGGAGGCATTCAAACTGTGGTTAATATACTGAAATGATATCTTCCAGAGTGTGAAAAATTAAAAAATTCATTACTCATCAGAAAGGTACTGTGCTTCATAGTGAAAGGGAATTGAAAATCGGGACAAAAAGCAGAAAATTTGGATTCAGAAGCAATATTTCATAGTCAGGCAAAAAGCAATGAGAAAAGAGATAGTTTACCAGGAGGCGGTAGGACTAGCAGATATACTATTCTGTTTCAGCTACATTAAAGGATGCATCAAAGTAGGATGCCATAACGTGCATTTGTTTAATTTTATATTGTGTAATGAACACCTCAATTCCAATTTACTGTTCTTTGAAGAAGGGACATGTACACGGGGTAAAAGGGAACAACTGGATATATTATGCTTGTATTTCTAGAAGGGATGCAATAATATGTTGCATCAAAGATTATCATGGAGAATAAAAGCTCGATTTAGAGAAGGTAATATACTGGACAGAAGATTGATTGCCACACAGGAAAAATGTACTAGATGTTAATAGGTTTTTTTCTGATTGGCAAGTTGTAATTGCTGATGTGTAGCAGGAGTCCAGACTGGGGCCTTAACTTTAGGTAAATGACTCGATTGAAGGTATCAAAGATAACTCTGATTAATTGAATTGAATTGACTTTATTTCTTACATCCTTCACATACATGAGGAGTAAAAATCTTTACATTACGTCTCCACCAAAATGCGCAATGTGCAATTTATAGTAATTTATAATAAATATTATGTACAACAGGATAGTCAATATAACATAGAAATATAGTTGCATCAGCATGAATTAAGCAGTTGTCCAGAAGTTGTCCTGGAGCCTGTTGGTCCTGGCTTTTATGCTGCAGTACCGTTTCCCGGATGGTAGCAGCTGGAATAGATTGTGGTTGGGGTGACTCGGGTCCCCAGTGATCCTTCGGGCCTTTTTCTCACACCTGTCTTTGTAAATATTCTGAATCATGGGAAGTTCACAACTACAGATGTGTTGGGCTGTCCGCACCACTCTCTGCAGAGTCCTGCGACTGAGGGAAGTACAATTTACAGGTGATACAAAAAATGGGTCAGAAAGTAAGCTGTGAAGAGGATATGAGGCTACAAAGAGATGCAGGTAATTTAAATAACTATGGCAAAATAATATCCTGGGACAATGTGGAATTTCATAAGGAAAAAGTCATAACTATTATCCAAGTGGTGAGAGATGGCAGAGCTCTGAAATGTAAAGGGATCAGGTTGTCTCAGTGCATGAGTTGCAAAAGGCCAGTGTGCAATTACAGCAACTGATTAGGAAAGATGACAGGATGGCATCACTTAGGTCTACAGGAGTTAGAGGATTTCAGAGCAGGTTGCAAGAGCAGTTGGGTCCAGCTACATGGAGAGGTTGATGCTGGTTGGGATTGTGATCTGATCCCAGAATTTCTGGTGTCTGGAGAAGTACTTCTGCTCCATAAGGAAATTTAAAATGAAGTTTTCTGCCGCCAGCTGGCTGGGCCTTTCGCTAGTGCATGATTTGGCTCCTGACCCATTCTGTATCCCTGCTCAGACATTTGAACAAATTTGCACTTTTGCTCCCCAAACCATCATTTCTGAATGGATCATTTCGTCCATCTATCAGTTTCTTATCAGTTGCTCAAACGCGCATGATAAGATTTATTCTTTTTCTAAAAAATGAATCAACCATCGCAGAATTGCAATTGCCGGATCTGTATGTATAGTCAGGTTATTTATGTGGCTGGTCCAGTTGATCATGGGACCTTAAGGTTATGTTGTTGAAGGGATATTCTGGATGATGCAGTGATGGATCAGTTCTTGCCCCATGGTTCCAACAACATGAGTTTGATCCTGAGCTTGGGTGTTGCCTATGTGGAGTTCGCAAGTTCTCCTTGTTACCACGCGAGTTCCTCCAGGTTTTCCAGTTTTCTCCCATATTCCAAGGATCATGCCTTTTGGATCCGCTAAATTTTCCTCACCAGAAGTGGCTGGCATGAGAATTGGCAGTGGAAGGGGAAGATGAGGTACGGTGTGAGAGAGAATTAGTTGCAGGCAGTATGTGGGGGAATGGGGCTGATGGAGATGCTTTGAAACTTGGTCTTGGTTCAGAGGACCAACGACCTCTTACAACGGAAGAAAATGTGAGGGAAACTGGGGCCACTTGTGATATTCCCCCCTTATCAACACAAGTGTTAGAGATTCCCATGTATGGATAGATGAGCTCAATATCTGACGAGCAGCAGTGAAGCTGAACTCTGTACAATTATCAGCAAGCTCCCCTGCCTTCTAACAGTGATAAAGCGGGTGAAGGTGCTTTGGTCTTGGAATCTAGCATTACGAACTCCCTGAATCAGAGTCCTGTGGTAGTGGTGGTTGGCCTACAAACTTCAAAGTTCATTTATTATGGAAGTATGTATACGTTATACCACCTTGAGATTCGTCTCCTTACAGACAGCCTCAAAACAAAGAAACCATTTTTAAAAAAGACCATCAAACGCCCAATGCACAGAGAAAGCAAAAAACAAAACAAGCAATAAAAGTAAGGAAATAGCATTCAGAACTGGAGTTTTAGAAAAGATACGAAGGTAGACTTCACTGCAGCTGGAGAGGGCCTCAGCTATAGTTCATTGCAAAGCCGAGTATACGTTGTGAGACCTCAGATGTGAAGCCAGGCATCACTGTAGATCAGCGCAGAGTAGAGTAAACATCGCAGATCAGCGAGCAGAACCGGGCCTGCCTTGCCTCCAGTCGCAACACTCTGACTTTTTCCATCTGGTCCTGCACTTAAATCATCCAAACCTGGGGTCATTCCTCACTCTTGGACTGCTCTGGGGCCTGGACCTCGCCGCCACAGTCACATTAATCTTTCTTCGGAGATTTTTACTTTCTCAACCTGATGCTGCACTCTGCAAGCCTTGCCTTTATTGTAGGTAGCAGACATCCCACCCTGCAAAAACTCATTTCAGGGAGGTAGCACCACCATTTCAAGGAGGTAGCAGCCCCGCCCTCCGCAACCCCGTATCCCCCCCCCAGTCGACCTCCAAGGGTGTATGTAATACTTTGTTTAGTAATTTTGTCTAATCTGTAAACCAAGTTGGGTATATGCAGAAAATGTGACATTAAAATATGTACATATATTATATTATATTATCATGTTTATTCTCTTACAACTTTAAGCAAGTCTACAGGGAGTTTGGCCTCATGACGTAGGACATCAATAGAGTAGCTCCTTAGCAGCTACCCAGCTAGTTTAAATAACGTTAGCTATGCTAATGAACGAATGACACCTGTTAAACTCACCTCAACATGTCATTTACATTTCAACCCGTCATGGGCAATAGAAGAGTGACTGTTGCAAACAGTGCAGCGAGCAACACCGTCATTATTTTGAGGTCGACTGTGAAGCCCGCCCACAGAGAAAATTGATAGGTCTACTTAGCACGAAGGGAGACCAATCAGGATGCTCGCTCTTGCTCTTCCTCTCCCTCTCAAAACAATCGATTTCTGGGATATTGTCTATAATTTCCAGGCATCAGGGAGCCACTATCAATATGCAGGAGACCTCCCGGAACATCCAGGAGAGGTGGGATGTCTGAGGTAGGGACAGTCTCTTTTCCTTTGGAAATCTGATCTTTTCACCCCTCCCTGGACTAAGGCTTGAATCATCTTCAAAGGTCAAGTGATCTTGTTACAATGTCAACTGACCATAGGTTAGAGCAACATTGCTTTGTGTGCAGCATGGGATAGCATTGTTGGCACCACCTTCTGTTACTCAGTTAATGATAATTTGTGAACTGAAATTATAAACTAAGAAAGTTGCATATTCTGGAAATCTAATGAAGAGTATTCAATCAGAAAAATTTATTCTGTCTTTCTTTCTGCACATGCCTGATCAGCCAAGATAGTCAGCATTTTATGATTTGAACGTTTACTTCTGATGGGCATGACAGAGCCTGCAGTAGTACTCACCCAACTTGCGGTTGAGGATCGCCAGGAATTCCTGTGCTATATATACTGTATCTCAGTTCCTTACCCTTCTGCAAGCCCTTGGGAGAGTGGCGAATAAAGGAATTCAGTAATGGCATGACGATGAAAGTCATTAGTCATTACTGTACGTAACAGTTGATTGCTACGTAACATCCATTAATGTGCCTTATTTGTGGAAGCAGAGAATCAGTCAGTATAGTTGCTGCAAGTGCACGCAATGGTCAGGCGATATGACATAACGTGGAAGTTCAAAGTACATACATGTCACCATATACAACCCTGAGATTCGTATTGTTGTGGGCTTACTCAATAAATCCAATAACCAATGAAAGACTGACCAACAGGACGGGCAACCGGTGTGCAAGATACACCAAACTTTGCAAATATGAAAGGGGAAAAAAGAAATAATAATAAAAAAAATAAATAAGCAATAAATATCGAGGACATGAGACAAAGAGGCCTAGAAATCAAGTCCACAGGTTGTGGGAACTGTTCAAGTGATGGGGCAAATGAAGTGATCCCCTCTGGTTTAAGAGCCTGATGATTGAGGGGTAATAACTGTTCCTGAATCTGGCTGTGTGAGTCCCAGGTCTCCTGAACCACCTTCCATCATGGGAGCAGTGAGAGGAGAGTGTATCCTGCGTGGCGGGGTCCCTGAAGATGGATGCTGCAAACCTGTGACAACAGTCTGTGTGGGTGTGCTCAATGGTGGGGAGGACTTTACCTGCGATGGACTGGGCCGTATCCACTAATTTTTGTTGGATTTTCCGTTCAAGAGCTTTGGCGTTTCCATACCACGCTGTGATGCAGCCTTTCAATATACTTTCCACCACACATCCGTAGGCGTTTGTCAAAGTCTAAGATGTCATGCTTTTAAGGAAGTAGAGACACTGCTGTGCTTTCGTCATAATTGCACTTGCGTGCTGCACACAGGACAGGTCCTCTGAAATGATAGCACCGAGGAATTTAAAGTTGCTGACCCTCTCTACCTCTGATCTCCTGATGAGGACTGGCCCATGGACCTCCAGTTTCCTCCTCCTGAAGTTGATAATTAGCTCCTTGGTCTTGCTGACGTTTGGTAAGAGGTTGTTGTTGTGGTACCACTCAGCCGGATTTTCAGTCTCCCTCCTAAATGCTGATTCGTCACCACCTTTGGTACGGCTAACGACAGTGGTGTCATCAGAAAACTTCAATATGGCTGTGATTAGCCGCAGAGTCATAAGTGTAAAGCAAGTAGAATATGACTGGTGGCCATTGGAGTAATCGAGATGAGTAACTGGAATTCATTTTGTTATTGGTGTAGACTAGCCATAGTGCTGTAGTGAGGGAAGGAACCAAGACTTTGAGAGTTGGGTGGGATACCAGTGAAATGGCAGCGTTACCTAGGTTGTTGTTAAACTCAAATATTAGTGCTCATCTGGTCAAGTGGAATGTATTCCATCAGATATCTGTCGTTCTTTGTAGATGGTGGAAGGGTCTTGGAGTATCAGCAATATGCCAAATTTCCTAACTCTTCTTGTAGCCTGTTCTTCTGAGGCTGGTGTAGTTGCGTTTCTGGCCATGACACCACTGCCCCCCCCCCCCCAGGCTGTTGATGGTGGAAGTTTGAATGACTGTAATGCCATTTAATATCAGACTCATTAGATAGACTCTCCCTTGTTGAGTATATGAGTGTATGAATTAGAAGCAGGAATGGGTCACTTAACTCACTGAAGCTTGTTTGGACATTCAATATAATGAAGGCTAATCTCATTTGTAAACTCAATATTGCATTTTCACCTACCACATTAACTTTTCTAGCCCTTATTAATCAATAATCCAGCTAATTCTACTTTAACTTAATCACAAACTCTGCTTGTATCATCCTTTTGAAGAGAGTTCCAGAGACTCATAACCCCCAAAGGAAAAAAAAATGCCACAAATAACCTTAAAAGGATGACTCTCCTTATTTGTATAAATTAACCCGAATTTCTAGATTCTCCCATCTTTGCCATACACACCCTGTCGACATTTCTTGGGATTTTAGTGCCTTAAATTTTTCTGTAGTGAATAACAATTGCTGTTAATTGTAATTTTTTAAAATTAGCCCATTGTTATAAGTCCATATCAGAATATTGTCTAGTTTTTTTTTGCTGTATGCAGGCATGAACTGCTGTGTTCAGGTAGGATTAGTAAATGGAATTGAGCATTATGTGTGAGCAGTGACTATCAACACCAGTGACCGATATGATAGAAGAAAAATCATTGATGATGCAATTAAGTTGGTTGGATTTAGGGTAGTGCCCTGGAGAACACACTGCAGTGCTCTCAATGCTTGCGGCCGTGAGAGTGAGCAAATAGTGGTACATGGAAAAAATTTTTAAATTCAGATTATTATTAATCATGAGTTTATTGCATAATGCTCCCCATGGCATAGGAAGACAGAATTTTATTTTTGACATTTTACTGTGTTTTTCAATTTAGTTTTAATATCTTATTTCTTTGCTGCGTGTTCTTAGCCAGGAATTGTTGGGAAAAAAGATCTGAGAATACATGTGCAAGTAACAAAAAAAACCCCTGAAAATCTGGGATAAAGACAGAAATTGTAGGAAACACTTAGCAGTCCAGTCAGCATCTGTGGAAAGAGAAACATTAAATATTTTGGGTTTAAATCTTAATTGATCTGACCAAAATGGTATTTCTATTTGTTTCTCCATGACTTTGCATTTAGAAATGTTTAATTGCTGTAGTAATCAATACCCTTCTCATGCCTTATAATCAGAATGTAAACACCTAACAGAGGCATTTCTTGTTCTTTTTTAAACTAAGAAATTTTGCAACAGTTCATGTAGAGTCCCACTATAGTCCTATCAGCTAGAATCTGTTCATCTCCTGGGGAAAGATGTTAGCAATATGAGGACCTACTGCTTTTATGTGGTAAGGTAGAGGACAAATACAGATCCTGGAAATCTGAAATAAAAACAAAACAAAAATGCTGAAGGACCTGGCAGTTCAGGAGTCATCTGTGGGAAGAGAAACAGTTAACATTTCAGGGCTGGAGAGTATAGATTAAGATTGAATAAATGTGTTATAAGTTGAGAGAACGATAATTAACACTAGATGAGATAAATCACTGAGCAACTATATATTGAAACATCACATTGCTGTTTTAAGACTTAGTTTGATGGAATTTTTGTTTTGCAATTTGGTCCTCCAAGATCTCCACCAATTTGCATTATTGTGGCTCAGCACTGTAATGTAGCACTTAGCATACCACTTTACAGTGCCAGTGACCCGGGTTCAATTCCCGCCTGTCAGAAGTTTGTACCTTCTCCCCGTGACTACATGGGTTTCCTCTGGGTGCTCCCATTTTCTCTCACGTCCCACAGGCATACAAAGGGTTAATGGGTGAATTGGTCACTTGGGTGTATTTGCGTGGCATGGGCTCTTTGGGCGGGGAAGTCCCATTACTGAACTGTATATAAATAACTTAAAAATTAAAGTATTAGATAGGAAAGTATGGTAGTGCACCCTTTCATAATGGCGATTGTGGAGGAGATGTTGCTGCCAATCTGAACTGACTGGGGTCTGCAAGTAAGGAAATCCAAGATCCAATTGCACAAGGAGATATTGAGGACCAGGTCTTAATCTTATTGATTAGTTTTGAGGAGATGATAGTATTGAATGCCAAACTGTAGTCAATGAAGATCATCGTGATGTATGCAACTTCGCTGGCCATATGTTCCAGAGTTGTGTGAAGAGGCAATAAAATGGCATCTGCTGCTGACCTGTTTGACAGATTCTAACAGGCAGGAGTTACACGTTTCATCACCAACCTCTCAAAGCATTTCATCATTGTGGATGTAAGTGCTACTGGATGACAGGTTACCATATTCTTCGGTAAAATCAAAGCCTGCTTGAAGCAGATGGGTACCTCAGACTGCTGAAGCGAGAAGTTAAAGATATCGGTGAACACTCCAGCCAGTTGATCAGCACAGGTCTTTTAATGCTTGGCCAGGTACCCCATCTGGGCTGATTCTTTCCTTGGGTTCACCCTCTTGAAGGATGCTCTAACATCAGCCTCAAGAGTCTAAAATCACGCTGTCACTGGGGGCTGTGGGAACTCGTGAAGGTGCCTCCATGTTTTGATGGTCGAAGTGAGCATAAAAGGCATTGAGCTCATCTGGGGGCGAAACCTTGTTGTCACCTATGGCACATTCAAGCCCTGTCACAGCTTCCGAGCATCCTTCAGTGATTCAGTGATAGCTCCTTTTATTTCATAACCTTCATTCTAGATGATAAGCTCTATGTGTGTCAAATTACCAAATGTGTTTTAGAAGTTTGTATGCATCACATCACTTGGCATTTTCTAGCACACCAAGTAATTCAATAAAGTCAGTTACACATGATTTGCCTTTAATATCCATGCTGGCTTTCCCTAATCAATACATACTTGTCCATATGATGTCCAATTCAGTCCCTCATTATTGTTTCTAGAACTTCCCTTACCACCTAGGTTAAACCAACTGGTCTGTAATTACAAAGTTCATCCCCACATCCTTTTTTTGAACAAGGACGAAACATTCACAGTTTTTTAGTACTAACCCTAATCTATAAAAATGCAGAAGATTATGGCCAAGGCTTTGTAATTTCCTCTCTTAACCAAGAGCAATTTTCCTTTGTTGTACCTACTGAAATAATAATCTGAGAGCAACTTCTAGAAACACAGGGGGCTGTTGTGGGACCCTTACTTTTTTGTGATTTTTGTAAATGACTTGCATGAGGAAGTGGAAGGTTGCATTAGTAAGTTTGCAGATGACACAGAAGTTGGTGGTGTTGTGGAGAGTGCAGAAGGTTGTCAAAGATTACCATAGGATATTGACAAGATGCTGACCTGGATGGAGAAGTGGCATGCAAAGTTCAGTGCAGAAAAGTGTGAAGTAATACACTTTGGAAGGCCGAACTTGAAGATAGAGTACAAGGTTAATGACAAGATTCTTAGTAGTGTGGAGGAACAGAGCGATCTTAGGGTCCATGTCCATAGATTCCCTCAAAGTTGTCATGCAAGTCAAGAGGGTGGCTAAGAATGCTAAGGTAGGATGTGTTGGCCTTCATTAGTTGGGGGATTGAGTTTAAAAGCAGTGAAGTTGTGTTGCACTGTCTATAAAACTCAGGTTAGATCACATATGGAGTACTGTGTTTGGTTCTGGTCGCCGTGTTATAAGAAAGACGTAGAATCTTCAGAAAAGGTGCTGAAGAGATTTACCAGGATGCTTCCTGGATTACAGAGCATGGCTTATGAGGAAAGGTTGAGTGAGCTAGGCTTTTTCTCTTTGGAGCAAAGGAGGACGAGAGGTCACTTGATAGGGGTGTATAAGATTATGAGGAGTATAGATAGAGTGGACAGCCAGAGCCTTTTGTCCCCCAAGCGGCAATGGCCAATACCAGAAGACATCCAGTTAAGTTGAGTGGAGATGCTGGGGGTAGATTTTTTTTTACACAGTGAGTCGTAGGTGCCTGGAATGTTCTGCCAGGGTGGTGGTAGAGGCAGATACAATAGTGATGTTTTAAATGACTTTTTGATAGGCAAATGGATTAAAGAAAATCGTGTGTTTTGGGCTGTGTAGAAGGAAAGAATTAGATTGTTCATGGAGTAGGTTTATATGTGTTAGTACGATATTGTGGGCTGAAGGGCCTGGACTGTGCTGTACTGTTCTATATAAGCATAGAATTCACTCCTTTCGAATACTTAACTTCTACTTCCCAGGTTTTTGTAATTGGCTGTTATTTATTTGCAGTAGACCTTAATACTGATGGATATCTGTGCATTCTTTATACTTCGGAAGCACGTTTCTCTGTACATGAGCATTGTGTTTAGAGAACTTATATACATTATAAATTTGAGCTAAATTTGTGCCACGATTTTCAGTCTTGCATAGTTTTGTTCTGTAACAGTGGCACTGTGCTGATACTACATAACCACTCGACAGGCATTTTTACTTGGAAGTTTTTAAGGAGTGGCACCAGTGCAGTTACACAGAGAATAATTTGAATATCTTGAAGAATAGAAAGGCTTATCTAAAAGATATATGGATTTTTAAAATTTTTCTTAAAAAACTTTGTTCCCTTGGCTTATATGCATTGTCTGTTGTGAACCATTTGCCCTCTTAAGATGCCCCATGACTGTGTGGGTTTCTTCCCACGTTCCAAAAAAAATGTAGGTTGGTAGATTAATTGGTCACTCCACTGTAAATTGCTCCTTCTGTTTAGAATCAGAATCAGATTAAATATCAGTGGTATATATATCCTGAAATTTGTTGTTTTACAGCAGCAGTACATAATAACATTAAAAAAGCTATGAATTACAATAAGAAATATATGTAAAAGCTAAAATAAGTAAGTAGTGCAAAAACAGAGCAAAAGTAGTGAGGTAGTGTTCATGGGTTCACTGTCCATTCAGAACTCTGATGGTGGAGGGGAAGAAGCTGTTTCTGAAGTGTTGAGTGTGTTTTCAGGCTCCTGTATCTCCTCCTCCATGGTAGCAATGAGAAGAGGTGATGGGGGTCCTTGACGACGGATGCCACCTTTTTGAGGCATCACCTTTTGAAGGCATTCTGGATGTTGGGGAGGCTCATACTCACGGTGGAGCTGGTTGAGTTTCCAACTTTCTGCAGCTTTTTCTGATCTTGTGCAGTAGCCCCTCCATGCCAGACAGTGATGCAACCAGTTAGAATGCTCTCCACGGTACATCTGTAGAAATTTGCAAGAGTCTTTGCTGATATACCAAATCTTCTCAAACTCCTAATAAAATTACGTTGTGCCTTCTTTGTAATTGCATCAATATGATAGATCCTCAGAGATGTTGACACCCAGAAACTTGAAACTGCTCACCCTTTCCACTGCTGATCTCCTGAGGAGCATCTTGTATGTGTTCCACTTTCTGAAGTCCACAATCAATACCTTGGTCTTACTGATGTTCAGTGCAAGGTTATTGTTGCAACACCACTTAACTGGCTGACCTATTTTACTCCTGTCTGCCTCCTCGTCACCGGATGAAATTCTGACAATAGTTGTGCTGTCAGCAAATCTGTAGCTGGCATTCAGTCTACTCACAGTTGTGGGTGTAGAGAGAGTGGAGCAGTGGCTAAGCACGCATCCCTGAGGTACGCCCCTGTTGATTACAGTGAGGAGGTGTTATTTCCGCTGCACATTGACTGTGGTCTCCCTGTGAGGAAGTCAAGGATCCAGTTGCAGAGGGAGGTACAGAGGCCAAGGTTTTGGAGCTTGTTGATTACAGCAGTGGCATGATTGTGTTGAACGCTGAGCTGTAATCAATAAGCAGCAGTCTGGTGTAGGTATTACTATTGTCCAGGTGATCTGAGGCTGAGTGGAGAGCCAGTGAAACTGATCCACTGTGGACCTAGTGTGGTGATAGGCAAGCTGCAATGGGTCCAGGTCCTTGCTGAGGCAGGAGTTGATTCTGGCCATGACCACCCTCTCAAAACACTTCATCACAGTAGATCTGAGTGCAACTGTGTTATTGTATAATCTGGAGAGAGTTCATTGGAATGTGGAGACAATAAAATAGGATTGGTGTAAATGAGTGTGTGTTGTGGACTTGATGGCCCAAAGGACCTGTGTCCGTTTTGTATGTCTCCATGCCTGTGCTTTCTGAGTACTGAGGAAGAACCTCAGCATCTTTACTGAACCGTTTAGAGCTTCATCAAGTATCAAGATGATATCTTAAATAGGACATATTGTAAGTAATGTAGACTTCTTTATTTTTAATATGTTTTGTTACATTTGGGATCAATTATATTTTTCTGCAGAAATCCAGTTTCAGAAAACATGCTCTAAAGGTGGCAACAGCAATGAAAGAGCTAATATGGCTATATACCCAGCAACACACACAAAATGCTGGAGGAACTCAGCAGGCCAGGCACCATCCATGGAAAAAGAGCTTTGGGCTGAGAGTCCTGCTGAAGGGTCTCGGCCTGAAATGTCAACTGTACTCGTTTCCATAGATGCTGCCTGGCCTGTTGAGTTCCTCCAGCATTTTGTGTGTGTTGCTTGGATTTCCAGCATCTGCAGATTTCCTCTTGTTTGCGATTGGATGACTGCATCCCAATCTGCTTTGACTTGGATTTTCATGTGAGAATAATCATCTCATTTCATTTATTAACCAGGTACTGATTATTATTTGTTTTAAATGTGAAATAAGGGTGAAAATTTTAAATCTCATCTTTAATGACTGCATCCTCCGAGTATCGACACAACGACGATATACAGAGCAAGTGGTCTAAAAGTTGTATTTATTTGTAAGATATTAATAATTCCTTATTAGCAATGTGTAGTACTGAGTAATTTGGTAGAGCAACATTTCAATATTCAGTTAATTTTATTTAAATCTTGCATTCTTTATTGCTTACTAGGTTTATTCACCATTGTTCCACCTTTGTTACCTCATGCTGCATATGGCGTTACCTGAAAAGGCTGCAAAGGGGAGTCGTTAATGCTGTTCTAAAACTATTGAAATATTAGCTGTGCACAGGAAGATTTTCATGTTCAGATTTGGGCCCCTTGACTCATTATAATCCTAGTGTGACACATCATGAATGTGTAGCCATTCATACTAGGCTCACCCATGCGGGGTAATCACAGTAACAAATTTAAAAGTTAAGTTAAATTGTTTGGAGTTCATTTTGACTTAATGTAGTTAGCCGACTTCAAAACAATATGGTGGTTGTGATCGCTTTCCCAGAAACCGTTAGGATTTATTTCATTACAGGTTGAAAGATGGAGCTTGTATCAGATGCTACTACAGTGATCTTGCTACTGCTTGAAATTAGATTGAGGTTTGAAAGTAAAATATTTTGTTACTGTCCGTTGTGCTATTCGTTGCCACTCGCTAATGCATGTGTAACCCTCAGGCTCAGCCAGCACGTGTTCATCTAGGGGAAGATACCTGCAATACACCTGCGTGTTACACCTGCAATGCAGCTTATTGCATCTGCCCTTTTGGATGTGATGTCTGGCACTTAGGCAATTCATCACTCACGTTATGTGCTTTGGAAATTCTGTCAAGTTATAATTCAGCCAGTGTATAAGAATTTTGAATAATTTAGAATTTCTTAATAGCTGTTGCATGCAATTAAATACTGTAAGATATGTGAAAATTCAATATAATTTGAGGGGATTTTTAAAAAATTGGAGAAAATTAATAGTTTGGATGGTAGAGGATCTATGATTGCTTTTTGCAATAGAAATAGAATAAGATTAGAAAACAAAGTATAGATGATGTTCTTTGGGAAAGATATGGACCCAGAATATTAGAGGCTACTGCTGAGTTTTGCACTTATTTAGGACATGCTGATGTATGCAATTTTCTTGATATCTTCTAATCTATAATCTTTGCTTTCCAGACTGTTGTGCATCAGAGCCAGTATCCACCCATCATGCAAGATGTGTCATGGCCTTTGGCAATCCCATTCAAAGAGCAACGGTACTATCGAAGCCCGAGTGAATCAATTGGCAATAACTACACACCAACAGCAAGTAACCTGAAGATAAAGGATCTGAAAAAGTCATGCCGTACTCAAAAGATGGTTCCGTTAATGCCAGCCTGCATACTGAAATATAATGCTCGTATCTTTTCAATAAAGTTTGTAAGAATTGATGCACATATTTACTTTATCCCAACAGGGAGAACCAGGTATTTATAACTTTTGTGACCAAGTCTCATAAAAGGGAAAAAAAACACTAGCTGTGGTGAAGTGGCACATTTTTAAGTGACATGTTGTAATTGTGTCTCATTGCTCAATGATTAATGATTTGCGGTGGACTTTTTCTTGTGGCATAATAAGGGAATTTTAAAAAGAATAATGTATCTAACTTTGCATAATATTGTATTGTAACACCATGCACCATGCTGGAAATGTCAGATATTTTTACCGGGACGTTGAGAACTGTTTGCTGATAGAAAAAAAATTTCCATTTCTGCCTTTGCATTCTGTTTTATTTCTATCTGCATCCACCGTAGTTATGTGGATGCAAAGGAAAAGGTTTTTGGGAAAGAACCCAAACACTTGATTTAATGGCACATTCTGTTAAATTGAGGGCAAAGCCTGAAAGAGATCATGCAAAGTTAGTTTCAAAGTACATTTCAAGTTCCCCCAACTTCATAGCCTAATTGTTCCTGAGGCCTGCCATGGTCATTCTCTCAGAAACCTCGAAGCAGGTGGTCGTGGTAGAAATGACTGAAGAAGTGTTTGAATGTAAGAAAGCCTAGTACCAAGAGCTGGTGGATCAGTCTCGAGATGCGGCTGGAGGGCACGATGTGAGCCTATGGAGGTGGGGTGTAGAGGTTTTCCTGGCTGCTCACTGTGCAGAACCCTCTCTCTCCTGGGCGTTACAGGGGGTACAAAGAAGAGAGTCACCAGGACTGCCACAGAGGCTGGTGAGCAAGGCTCCAGAAGGCTATGGATCAAGAGGTGTGAACCATGGACCAATGTGCTGGGACACAAGCTGGGGCCTGATCAACCCTGGCTGGGTCACCCGGGTGATAGTGTCTGATGTTGAAAGGCCCAAACCACCCAATGATACCAGGTTACATCACCGATGGTGTGTCCTAGCACAACCTAGGATGTATCTCAGCACCCGTTCAAAGTACACTTATTATCAAAGTATGTATATTGACACAACCTTGAGATTCGTTCTCTTGCAGACAGCCACAGAACAAGGTCATACGATCAAACCCATTTAAAAAACACCCAATAAAGACCAATCACCCAATGTGCAGAAAAAAGGAATAAATCGTGCTAACAGTAAAAAGTAAACAAATCACATACAGAATATTAACTGCGGAGTCCCCGATAGTGAGTCTAATTTGTCATTAAATAAATATTCTGGTTACTTTTTACAAGTTGGTGGTCCAGATTTATCATTTCAATCAACCAGAGACTGCAGGGAAGTAGTTGATATCCTTGCTGTTGTGTAAATTGTTTCAACTGTCATGGTATAGGTGTCCTGAAAAGCTGCATTTGATTATTCGGATGCTAGCTCGAGAAGGAGGAGGAAATACCAGGTTAAATGGGCAAAAACCTGACAGGTTCTCCAGCTCCTAGCATCTGTAGTCTTTGTGTTCAAGATTATCTGAATAGGTCCTTGCTCTGTCACCTAGCTCCTCAGCTGCCTTAACACTGTTCTCTGAATATCATTCCCTAAAGCCCTCCACCCAGCTTCCGTTCTTTACTTTGAAAATATTCTCAACATAGTGAATGAACTATACTTTCTAGTACATCTCTTGCTCTAAGTGACAGCTCCTTTGGAGTATTTGTTACGGTAAGAATATTTTGCAAATATTCCTTTCCTTATTGGACCTCGGCGCTCATATAGTATTGGCACAACAGCAAATGCCATCTCAGCAGTGGATCAAGACTATTGGGTGTTAATTTGGTGTCAGTAAAATTTGTAAAGAGACAAGATCTTCTCAGGTGTTTTTGAATTGATTACTAAATTATGAAATCTTTGATTGTGAAAATAGAATTGTCAAAGGTACATTGAGCTACAGGAACATTATTAAGCAAAATCAACCAGAAAAACTTTTTTATTTTGTGTGGTTTACAAACTTTGATTAATAAATGACCTCAATTAAAAGAATGAAGAGTGATAGATGAACCTTAACTGATTTGTTCAGCTCTCAAAGCATCTCCACCTGCCCTAAAGAGGCGCAAACTTTCAGACAGAAGCAAGTCTATTGACAGCGGGTAATTTGTACATTTTTTCTTTCTATAAGGTAGTTTGTCAATTGTCATTGCTTTGAGATATACAAATGATTTATGATTATAGCTGAAAAAAGGAGAGAAAGGGAGAACAAATTGCATTGCAAGCTTGAGATTAAAGTGCCTTGTTTTTTAGTTTTACTTTTGGAGAGCAAAAACTGACAGTTATATAAACATATTCTGCTGAATAATTGGCTAAGGGCAAGCACAATCCTATAGTCATTAAGAAGTTAAAACACTACTGGAAAATTGAGTCTAATTTTAATGAGTTTGTATTGATTTATTCAAAATCTTTTACTTTCATTATTAAAATTTACACTGTTAAGTGCTAGAAACAAGCTTCTTGGAAGGGTATTTTTTTCTTGTAATATTCTGCTAAAATAACAGATGATGAATTGGACAGGAGGTCCAGTCTAAAGTGATTTCCAGCCAAAGCCGTTGATTAAATTGGTTCAGATTTACCTTTTATATTTGAAATCCCAAGACTAAAATAATCAAATATCAATTTAGTTTTGGAATCTAGAATATATCCTTCATTTGTTAGCCCCTGTAGGTTCCTGAAAATGGAATTTTAGTCATTTTGCTCTGTATATTCTAGTTGGTATAAATGAAGAATACAAGAATCTTTAATTGGAATGCACAGTTAACCATCATGCTGTCGCAAATCATTGGGCTGTTATTTAAGAGGAATTTTATTTTCTGTGGATGCTGGAAATTGGAAGTAAAACTGAAAATACAGAGGCAGGGTGCATCTGTAGAAAGATAAATAGCACTAATATTTCAGGTCAACGATCTTTCAACAGAACTGAACTCATTAAAATAAGTAAGTTTCATAATATGTGGGGAAGAGTAGAAAGGACAAAGGGTTTGTGTAGGCGGGCAATCGGGAGAGGCCAAATGACACAATCAGTGGTGGTCCTCATTGAAAGAGGGTGATAAGGCTGGTGAAGAACAAAAGATGTGTCAGTAGAAGATGTTTAAAGAGAGTTTAAAATACTGGATGAAGAGAAAGATTAAGGAAAAACTGAATGTTGGAAATATGAGACGTAAGGTTGGCTTGGCTGATTATATAAAATGGTTAAAATCAGTGCTGAGTCTGAAAAGTTGGAAGACTAGAATTTGAAGTTTCTTTTAATACAGTGTCAGGACTGAATTTCCTGTATATGGCAGAGACAGGCTCAATTGTAGTCTTCAAGACGGAATTTGGATAAGTATGGATGAAAAATATTTACATGGAGAAAGGACTAGTTCTGTTAGAGAGCTGGTGTGGGTATGAAAGGCCAAGTGGTCTCTTGTGCTGTAACTGTTGTGTAATTCTGTATGACGTAATCATGAAACTGTGGTTCATTTTAGAGTTACGACAAACCGGCCCAGAGACCATGGTTCTGTACCTCAAAAAAAGCATGAATCTCTTGAAAGTCGACCAATGACCCCAGTGGAACAAATTAATTTAATTCTTGAGCAAGAGAATGAGATCCTTCGGCGAGAAGGGGAGCCTACAGATAGGGATTATGAGGTTATTCTTTATTTATTACATTTTAAAAGGAGATTTATAATATCTTACTGTATTTGTAATGGAACAAGAATTGATTCATTCTGACACAATTGCACAGACGGATGTCAAAGTAAATTTATTGTCAAGCTACGTATGTGTCATCATATACAACCCTGAGATCCATTTTTTTGCAGGAATTTACAGGAAAATAAAGAAACACAGTAGAATTTATGAAAAGCAATACATAAATAAAGACTGCCAAACAACCAGTGTGCAAAAGATGACAAATTGTGCAATTTAAAAATATATAGCTTATTCTGTAAATGATACAGAGAACGTGAGTTGTAGAGTCCTTGAAGGTTGAGTCTAGGTTGTGGAATCAGGAAATCAGTTCAGAAAAAGTCTTAGAAAAAATACCCCATCATTCAGTCAGATCAGTTAAGCTCAGTTGGAACATTAAGTTGTTCACATGTTATCAATAGTCTAGAAACAATGGGCTGCAGAAATAACAATAAGCCCTTCAACATTGTAAAGCACAAATTGGATAGGAACTGAGAGTGATCACACATACACAGTCAAAATTAGGAAATAGCTGTCTAGGTTGTCGTCCTCCACCAGAATACACTGAACGTTTCATCAATATCTTCTAAGATATCTGGACTGGGTGTGAAGTTTAGTACCTTGGATGAAAAGTGTCCAACAAAACTTCTGGAAATGGGTGTGAAGTTTATTTTCTTGGATGATAGGTGCCCAAAAAATTTACTTTCAGAATTTCAGTGGAAGTCAATTCATAATGGTGAGCAAAAAGAGTCTTGATTACTGTTAAACAGGCTCTCATATTGAAAATAAAGTTCTACAGGTAATGTGCTCATTCTGATAGGTTTTAATTATAGTTGGAAGTTTCAAAAATATAAAAATATACAAATTAATTCCTTATTTTTTTCTTGGAATCTTATCTTACTTTTTTTCCGTTTTACTTCACCTCCTGCACTTGATTTGATGTAGAATTATATGGACAAAATCCGTATAATTCTGGTCCACATTATGCACCCATTTATACTCTTGCACCTGATTGTTTAACCTGATGCACTTAATTCTAGTTGTTAGTATTTTTATGCAAATCAGTAATGGAGGTTACTGCTTGTCATCGCTCTTCAATGCATCCGGATAAGGATGGTAAGGGTTAGAGTGAGGGCTGTGTGTCCCCTGGATGTAATGCATACAGAATCTCCCTGGGGCATGGGCAAGTTGCACGTGTGGAGCAGTATGATATCACTTACAACAAATTCTCAATTTCTGCAAGTTTAGGTGCCTGAAATTATAGTCAGTTTCATTGTACTGAAAATAAATGCTGACAGTGTAACTCCAAAACTGAATTAATTAAAAGGTCCATTTACAATTTGGATGTAATAAGAAGTAAAATCTTTATTTAAAAAAGATAAATTGTATGACAATGTAAAAGTAGGGGAATAAAACTAAATGCCCTGATATGAGTGCAGGCAAAACTCTTAATCAGTTTCTTCTATATTTCCACAGAGGTATCTTCACTATATTGATCATGGCATCCAACCTTATATGATTGAACCACAAAAGCCCGAACAGATAAATCGAATAGAACAACTTTTGCCAAAGGAGCTGAAAAGTGTTCCTGATTTGCAGCCCCTGCACATGGAATTGCTTGAGGAGGTTCACAATGACTATGACAGCAGCCTTAGGAAAGCCATTGGTAAGACCCAAAGCTTAAATGAATGAACGACAGATAAGAAGATGCAAGGACGGACTCTTCATTACTCCTTCCATGGATCTCCATTGCTGGGATTCCCTTTTCCAGAAAGGCTATTTGTTGCTTTTCTTAATGGTTTAGCAACTCTGCCTGTGGTAACAACCTGGTGGGAAAAGGTTAACATTTGAGAAAGGCTGGATACATAGAAGATTAGGTGACCTGAATGGCAGTGTCTCATTTCATTCATCTGCTACAGATGGCCAGCCACACTGATAGCCTACCATGGAGTGGGATCACGTGGCAGTGCGTAATCACAATAGTTTAGAGTCCCAAGCAGTTCTCAGAGTTGGGGGAGAAAAGCACCAGAGTATGTAATAGGACAACAAAGGGATTAAGTGATTGTGATCAGGAAGTAGATGGGAAACCAAACAAAAGGACACCAAGACTTCCTTGATAGAATTGGAGGGACATTTCTGCTTGGCTCACAAAGGAAGTAAACTTTGTTTTCACGTTTGGGCATCGTCTGTCCTGGAATCCAGCTCCCAATAGGATTTGGCTGACTTGAAAATGTCTCACTCAGGACTCAGGTTTATATTGCTAATTGTGTTAAGATGATGCCATAGAATCAGTTACACATATTTAAGATCCCACTTGCTCCCTGCAGATCTACTGCTCAGACTTGGGGCCATGCCAGGAAGAAAACTGATACACTAGAATTCCAGTTATTTTTTGACTGTATCCTGGCCTGGTTTTTGCGAGTTAAAAGTGGTCTTTATGGTTTTAAGGAATAGGCAGTCTATTTTTAAACAATTTCCAAATATAAAGAAAATTACTCCAAGTGTAGCAAATATAGTTATCTCTGAAACATGAATGGGATCCACTGAAGATCTTAAGATAATCTCTACATTCCTTAAATACTCTTCACTAGATTAAAAGCTACATTAAATTACAACATTTCAGAAATTTGCCTACAATATTAGAAAAGCTGAACCAAAGAACAGCTTAGCAGCAATAGCTACAGTTATAGTTTCACAAGCATTGTGACAATTTCACAGTAATTTTCCAACCATAGAATGCAATGAGATTGTTTAAGTCAGAGAACAGATGTTTGAAATGAAACTCAGCCGATCAGGCAGCACCTTCTGAGGGAGAAACGGCTGATGTTCCAGGTGAATTATTCTAATAAAGTTGGAAAAGTGAGGAAACAGATATTTTAAATCTCAGATTTGAGGAGGGGTGGAGAAAACAAAAGGAATGCCTGTGATAGGGTGCAGACCAGAATTGCCCAAGTGAAGAAGTTTCTTCAAGTGCTGTCCAGGAGAAGGAAATGAAAGCTGATTGGAGGAGTGTAAATTGAAGATGAATATGGGTGGTCCAGGAGAACAAAATCAGCAGTGAAATGTGAGAGAGTGCTGCAAATGCTCAGTAGGTCAATCACGTCTGTGGAAAACCTGAGCTATTGCTCCAAATGGATGCTCTTATTACAGCCAACTCCAACACGGGCACCATAGGTGGGTTATTCAGAGTTCTTGAAATCGATCGTGTACCTTAAAGGCTGCACCAGGTTTAGTTGGAAAGTGAGGATGGTATGCTGTTCTAGCGGTTAGTGTTCTGTTATGCAGCTCCAAGGATTTGGGTTCAATCCTAATTTTGAATATGTCCGTACATAATTTGCTTTATCTTTCTTTTTCTGTATGGGTTTCTTCCAGGCACCCTGGTTTCTCACCACAATCCAAAAAAAAAGTATATCAACTGGATATATTTAGGAAAGATCACCCCTTATTGTAGATTAATAGCAAAAAGAATTGAATGGGAGCTGTTGACCCTGTATGAGAGAGAACAAGGTACCAAGGTACAAGAGACCTGAGTGGAAATGGCAGGAAGAATAATAAAATATTTGAGCACCATATGAATGCAGGAAGCATCACCAGAACAAATATAAGTTTACCAAAAACAGCTGAGGCAGGAGGCTGACTGAGAACAAGACTGTCCCAGTACCTAATGAAGAGACTTGAGCTCAAGCAAGTCCCCATTGCTATACTTTTGGTTTGGATCAAGTGAATGGAACCAAAGATGTTGTTCAATGATAGAATCAATTTACCTGAGTGAATCGGAGTGATTGGGGATGGGGGGTGGTGCTGGGAACTGGTTGGTCCTCTCGTTCAAGGAAGATAAGCTTTCTCAGCCTTTCCTGGTGTGGGACGGAGATGTAGGAGGACTAAATATCCATTGCAAGAAGGCACAGGTTGCATAGCTGCAAAATCTGGAAACTGGCAAAGTGGTGGAGGCTATCAGAGGTGCCATGGATCTGAATGGGAAGGGACTGGCCAAGACAAGAAATAATCAGGTAAAGGTAGAAAGAAAGAGGTACTTTCTGCACAGGTGCTGTCTGAGTTGCTTTCTATTCCCAGTACTTTATGTTTTAATTTCAGGCTTCCAGTAACTGCAGTATTCAATTTTTAATTAATCAGGATCAGATTTATTATCACTGTTATGAAATTTATTGTTCTTTAGAAAATAATTTCTGAATGTGACTGATACCTGTTAACTCTTTCTCTGTGTGTAGGTTCTGCCTGCCCTGCTGAATGCTTTAAGCATTTTTTTTTCCATTTCTGAATGTGGCTTCCTCTTTTCCCCTTTCTACTTGATGGGAGTTTAATTTCTCAGTGCCCAAACTACCTTGACAGTACTTAAGAGGCTGTAAACAAAGCTTAGTTTCATGTGTATATTTAAAATCACTGCAAACTCGTAGTTAATTCGGTATCATACTGCATTTTTTTCTAGTTGACTACATATTGAAGGATTCTTCGGAAAGGATGAGACTTTTTGTTTCTTCTGTGCCTCGACCTTTCCCTCGTAGAATAATTCGTGCACCAGTTCCTTGGCACAAAACCTACACCAAAGCTAAGGCATGGAATGAATCTCATCTCTTTGTTGTAAGTCCAATGATGGATTTACTGCAGGATTTATGGTACACAAGGTAAGTAATTGACTTAGATAGGGAAGTATCTGCAAACATTGGTAATTAATGCCCACAATGCCCATGATTCTGATCCATTAACGTTGCAATGCTCCTGCAATCTCAAAGGAGGTATGACTGGTGAAAGAGATTTCCTACCTATTCTGTGCATTAGATTATAAAATAATCTGAACTGGCTCGCTAAACTGTCAACATTTTGGGCCATTGACTGTTGACTTCCCTCCATAGATGCTGCCTGACTTGCTGAGTTCCTCCAGTATATTCTGTGTTTTGCTCGGGATTTCCGGCGTCAGCAGAACCTTTTGTGTCTCATTAAACTATATTTTAAGTATACAGCATTTAAGAGTTAGCAATGATTATAGGATGTACTATTTGTTCAATAAATTGAATGTTTTCTATGATTTCCAGTTACATCCATTTGATATAAATTCAATCCATGAGTGTGTTGATGACAAAATTTCAACTTTGGGCGTGTCATGTCACTGTAAATTCCAAAGCATTTGTTAACACAGGCTTAGCTTACTTGATCATATAATAGGACAATGCAGTGCAGGGGGTGGCAATGGGTCCATTGTCTTTGTACCAGCCTATTGAATGGGTTACCCAGCTGGTCTTACCTACCTTTCTCCATTCCTCTGCTACTTTTCCTTCTCAAATTTCTACCTGATTTCCTTCCATAGTTACTCTTGACTCTGCTTCCTCCACTGCTCTTCTAAGCAGTATTCCATGTAAAAATATGTGGCCTTTTATTTTATGAAATGAGTACAAATAATGTATTAATTGATGTACTTATTTAAGAATGGAAGAAAATTTGAGTAGTTGAGTTCAAAGTGTAAATAACTATATGTGTATTCAACTAATACCTATAACAGGGGACGTTTCTGCCTTGATGTTTCTTCATCACATTGTTTTTCCCATTCCATCTGTCCTACTTCTAACGTCAGTCATTTTAAATTTGTGTTCTTATTGATCTTTTATCAATCTATTCAAGCAAAATCCCTTACAATTTTAAACACCTGCTTTGCCCAAAGGAGACCCAAATGGTAGTTTTCTAATAATCAAAATCAAATCAAATCCAGGTTTATTTGTCACTCAACCATACGTGAATACAAAACAGATTTCCTAGGGGCCAAGGTGCAAAACATAGACAGAAGTCCCTACAAAGTAGTGAGCAAAAAACAGTCATGCAAAAAAACACACATATATAGTCCAAGACCCTGACTGATTCTCCTTTTCATTCTTGACAAGGTATTGATCCTCCCTCTAGTGTGAAGTCTAGAATTACTGGTGATAATATTAATTTAATTTCCTGGGAAGAATATCATGGATTAGATAGACAGTATGAAGAGTAAAATCACGTGGGACGTTGAACAGTGTTGCATTCAAGGGAGCTGGATTTTTTACGCACACAGTAGAATAAGTTTGCCTAATCTCAAGCGAAGTAGTGACATACAATGATGCCTTTGTATTCACTGCCACTATTAATAAAGACCAACCTTCAATATTGTTCATTGAACATCCTTATCAGTTTTTCCTACATCTGTCAAAGATATTAGTGTGCAAACATCCAGGCACCCTGTTCCTGAACTTCCCTTTCAGAGTCCAATAGCTTGAAACATTGACATCTATCAATGTAAACCCATACTTTTGAAGGCAAGCAAAATATAAAAAGAATTCATGTTCCTTCAAATACAATTGGATAATGAATACCATCCCCCTCTGCGAATACATGGCGTCTCCACAGAGAGAATTAAGTGCATCAAATTCCTAGGGGTTCACATCACGGATGACCTCACCTGGTCCCTTAATATCACCTCCCTGAACAAGAAGGCCCAGCAGCACTTCCACTTCCTAAGGAGATTGAGCAAGCAAGACTCCCCAATTTTAACTGCGTTTTACCGGAGCACCATTAATAGCATCCTGACAAGTTGTGTCTCCATCTGGTATGGGAGCAGCTGAGCACCAGAGCAGAAGTCCCTACAAAGGACTGTGAGAACAGCTGAGAGGTTCATAGGAGTCTCCCTATCATCCACTGGGGACATTTATCAGGAGTGTTGCATATGCAGGGCTCTTAATGTTAGTAAGGATCCCACCCATCCATCCAGCATCCTCTTTGGCTATCTACCATCAGGTAGGAGACTGTGATGCATAAGAACAAGAACAGTCAGGATGGGAAACAGTTTTATCCCCCAGGCCATTAGGCTTCTGAACTCCCTGCGGCATCGTATTCGAAGTGTCACTGGCTAATCTGTTCCATGCCTTACAATAGTTAATTTATGTACTTCAGTTTGTTATTGATGTGTGATTCGTTTGTAGATTTTATCCTTACCTTCATAAATTATCATGTGTTATGTGTGTTATGTGCACTACTGCGCTTTACACTCTGGTTCAGAGAAACGTTGTCTTGTTTCTATATACGTTAAAGGGCTATATATGTTATATACATGCACAGTGCCTATAAAAACTATTCACCCCCTTTGGAAGTTTTCATGTTTTATTGTTTTACAACATTGAATCACAGTGGATTTAATTTGGCTTTTTTGACGCTGATCAACAGAAAAGACTCTTTCATGTCAAAGTGAAAACAAATTTCTACAAATTGTCTAAATTTATCACAATTATTAAATCCAAAATAATTGATTTTATAATATTCACCCCTTTCAAGTCAGTATTTAGTAGGTGCACCTTTGGCAGCAATTACAATCTTGAGTTTGTGTGGATGGGTCTCCATCAGCTTTGCACATGACACTGCAATTTTTCTCATTCTTCTTTATAAAACTGCAGAAGCTCTGTCAGATTGCATGGGGATTGTGAGTGAACAGCCCTTTTCAATTTCTGCCACAAATTCTCAATTGGATTGAGTCTGGACTCTGACTTGACCACTCTAGGACATTAACTTTGTTGTTTTTAAGCCACTCCTGTGTAGATTTGGCTTTATGTTTGGGGTCATTGTCTTGCTGGAAAACAAATTTTCTCCAAAGTTGCAGTTCTCTTACAGACTGTATCAGGTTTTCCTCAGGATTTCCCTGTATTTTGCTGCATTCGTTTTACCCTCTACCTTTTCAAGCCTTCCAGGGCCTGCTGCAGTGAAGCATCCCGGTGACTAGTGGTGTTCATCAGGAGTCAGTATTGGGACCGCTACTTTTCATGTTGTTTGTCAGTGATTTCGGTAATGGAATTGTTGGCTTTGTGCAAAGTTTGCGGATGATAGGAAGATAGGTGGAGGGGTAGGTAGTGCTGAGGAAGCAATGGGATTACAGCAGGACTTAGGCAAATCGGAAGAATGGGCAAGAAAGTGGCAGATGGAATAGTGTTGGGAATTGTATGATAATGTATTTTGGTAAAAGGAACAATAGTGTGGAGGATTATCTAAATGGGAAGAAGGTTCAAACATCAAAGGTGCAGAGGGACTTAGGAATCCTCGTGCAAGACTTCCAGAAGGCAAATTTACAGGTTGAGTCCGTGGTAAAGAAGGCAAATGCAATGTTGGCATTTATTTCAAGGAGAATAGAATATAAAAACAAGGCGATAATGCTGAGCCTTTATAAGACACTGGTCAGGCCCCACTTAGAATATTGTCAACAGTTTTGGACCCCTTATCTCAGAAATGTGTTGTCATTGGGGAGAGTCTAGAGGAGGTTCACGAGGATGATTCTGGGAATGAAGGGGTTAATATATGGGGAGCGTTTGGCAACTTTGGGCCTGTACTCATTGGAATTTTAGAAGAATGTGGGGGGATCTCATTGAAACCTATTGAATGTTGGAAGGACTAGATGGGGGGGGGGATGTAGATGGATACTTCCTGTGGTGGGGGTATCCAGAACTAGTGGGCACAGCTTCAAAAATTGAGGAGCAACCCTTTAGAACAGAGGTAAGGGAGAATGCTTTTAGCCACATAGTAGTAAATTTATGGAATGCTCTGCCACAGACTACAGTGGAGGCCAAGTCCATGGGTATATTTGAAGTGGAAGTTGATAGTTTCCTGATTGGTCAGAGCATCAAAGGATATGGTGAGAAGGCAGCTGTATGGGGCTGAGTGGGATCCAGGATCAACCATGATGGAATGGCGGAGCAGACTCAATGGGCGGAATAGCCTAATTCTGCTCCTATGCCTTATGATCTTATCCCCACAGCATGATGCAGCCACCACCATGCTTCACAGTTGGGATGGTGTGTTTTTCATGATGTGTTGTGTTGGGCTTATGCCAAACAGCGTTTAGTGTGATGGCCAAAAAGCTCAATATTAGTTTCGTCAGATCATAGAACTTTCTTCGAGCTGATTTCAGAGTTTCCCACATGCCTTCTGCCAAACTCTAGCTGAGATTTCATGTGAGCTTTTTCAACAGTGGCCTTTTCTTTGACACTCTACCTTAAAGCTGCAACAAGTGAAGCACTAGGCATCAATTGTATGCACAGTCTCTTCCATCTCAGCCACTGAAACTTGTAACTCCTCCAGAGATATCATACGTCTCCTGGTGGAGTCCCTCGCTAGTTCCCTCCTCGCACATTCACTCAGTTTTTGAGGACGGCCTGCTGCAGGCGGATTTACAGCTGTGCCATATTCTTTCCATTTCTTGATGATTGACTTAACTGTGCTCCGAAGGATATCCAGTGGCTTGGAAATTTTCTTGTATCCATCTCCTGACTTGTGCTTTTCAATAACCTTTTTGTGGAGTTGCTTGGAGTGTTCTTTTGCCTTCATAGTGTAGTTTTTGCTAGGATACTGACTCACCAGTAGTTGGACCTTCCAGCTACAGGTGTGTTTTTACTGCAATCAATTGGAACACCTTGACTGCACACAGGTGATCTCCATTTAACTAATTATGTGACTTTTAAAACCATTAGCTCCACCAGTGATGATTTAGCATGTCATATTAAAGGGGGTGAATACTTATGCAATTGATTATTTTGTGTTTAATATTTGTAATGAATTTAGATCACTTTGTAGAGATCTGTTTTCTCTTTAATAGGAAAGAATTTTTTTCTGTTGATCAGTGTCAAAAATGCCAAATTAAATTCATTGTGATTCAATGTTATAAAACATGAAAACTTACGGGGGGGGGTGTGAATACATTTTATAGGCACTGTATGTAGTTAAATGACAATAAACTTGGTCTGACATATATTAACTTGTAGCATTCAGGTAATACAAATGCATTTTAGACCATGCTTTAGTTAAATTTAATGTTATATATGTTCATAGTAGTATTTATAAAGTAATTTGTTATTTGTTCACTTTATGTATGCTATTTATTTTTAATGTTTTTATCCTTCACGACCAGACTATGTAACAGTTTCTTCCCCCAAGTCATCAGACTCCGCAATACCCAGAGCCTGGACTGACACCAACCTACTGCCCTCTACTGTGCCTATTGTCTTGTTTATTATTTATTGTAATGCCTGCACTGTTTTGTACACTTTATGCAGTCCTGGGTAGGTCTGTAGTCTAGTGTAGTCTTATGTAGTTCAGTGTAGTTTTTGTATTGTTCATGTAGCACCATGGTCCTGAAAAATGTCGTCTCATTTTTACTGTGTACTGTACCAGCAGTTATGGTCCAAATGACAATAAAAAGTGACTTGACTGTGGCTGATAACATAATTTAATGTAAATCTGTTAATATTAGATTAAAGTAAACTTTTAAAATTGAGCAGATTTTTCAAATCAGGATTGCCGTGGTCTTACAAAATCTGTTTTTTTGAACAGCATAATAAAATATAGTTTTATATGTTAAGCCTTTACAGATAATTCAGCTCCAGTTGGATGTTATCTGCTAAGGAACTACAGAAACCAAACTTAATCTGCCAGAGGTGTTTAAATATTAAAGCCCTCATTTAGTGCTGAGATCATTTTGCAGCATGTTGTAAGAACCACCACAGCAATTATAATTGATAGGCAGGATATAAACTTGCATTAAATATTTTCTAATTATCTGACAGAGTATCAAACAATAAATAGTAACAGGTGGGTACAATTTAATCTATCTTTATTGCTTACAGGTTTGACGATTTGCGATTTGTCCGAGTGAAGGAAATAAGCACGGATGATCTTCCTTTGCTTCCTCAAGAGTTTGAAGCTCTTGTCAGGAAGCACTGTGCAGAGGCTCGTAATATTCTTGAAAGCATGTCAGTATAATATATTTTGTGTATTCAAAAGCATATTGAAGCTCTGTAATCGCATCCAATGTATTATCAATTATTTATTTATTTATTGAGATACAGCGAGGAAAAGGTCCTTCTGGTTCTTCAAGCCTTGTGCCCAGAAACCCCCAATTTAACGCTAACCTAATCGTGGGGTAATTAACCTACTAACCGGTACATCTTTGGACTATGGGAGGAAACCGGATCACCCGGAGGAAACCCACGCGGTCATGGGGAGAACATACAAACTCCTTACAGACCGTGGCGGGAATTGAACCCAGGTCAGTGGCACTGTAAAGCATTGTGCTAACCCCTACACTACTGAGCTGCCCCAAACTTTATTCATTTTATTTTAGATGAGGATATAGTTATCATCAGATAATATAAAGAGCATTACAAGTAGAGGCTTCCTCCATTCTATTTGCAAATATACTGTTTCCTCCAATGCAGGAGCAGTGTGTCCTCAATAACAGCACCTTATCTAACCATACAGTCTTCTGAATTCTAAACCTTAGACAGCATTTGTGACCAAGTGGTACTTTGCTAATTTCAGATACAGTAATGATTCTGCTTCTTCTATCTACACTTATGTATATTTATATTGTTGTTTTGAAGGGTTTTAGTAGCCCCTGCTTTTCATGGCGGCAAAATAGCAGGAAGATCAATATTATACTCACAGCTTGCTATGCTTTCTGTCGCAAGTCTGATTAGCCACAATATGAAGCAGGACAACGTTCACATTATAATTGAGCTGAGCCTCATCGACTTATGCTCATCGTACAAAGAATTCCTTTGCATTTCGCACTTCAGACCTTTGTGCAACTGTCCGAGCCCCACCTATGGCCCTGCAGCTAAAGCAAGATTATTAGTTCTTGATGGAACCACTGCAGAGAACTCTGAATATATTAAAAATTAGTGGTTTGAAATATTTCTGTGTGTCCATGAGGAGACCAAAGATATGTTGTTTATTGCAGAACAATCATCACACAAGTTCCTTCTCAGCCCCTTCCTCTACTGACTGATGAACCAAAGGATCTACTGTGTGTAGAGTGGCTAAGTTATTGGGCTGGACCTCCAGAGACCTGGAAGCAACAGTCCAGGGACCTAAAGGCAGTGCTGTAAAACTCATCTTGCGTCACTAAGGCTCTTGTATAACTCCAAACCCACTCGTGAGATTAACTTTTTAAATGGCCCAGCAAAGCCATTCAGTTCAGGGTCATTTAGAGATGGACCACAAATCTGGTCTTGCCACAATGCCTACATCCCAAATAATAAGTTGGATGGAATGAAGAGTGGTGGATTAAAGGCGCCGATGATTCAATGAGTCACAAATATGAAAATGGACCATTTCTTCCAGACTCTGCCTTCCTTGGATTTTCAGGGGAAAAAAACAATGTTTTGCTACACAACAAATTAACTTCTTGGTTTGTGATTTCAGATGGGTCCCAACCTGTGCTGCTCTTTTCCTGACTCACAAAGAAAAATGGATGCATTTAGTACCACCTAACGACTGTGAATCTACTCAGCAAGTTAAGGAATTCTTTGCATGTGCTGGCTCTGTTATGTCTCTACAGCTGAGGGGAGCTGTTATCAAGTCTTTGGAGGATCTCCTGTCATTTTTTACTGTACACAAGGTATTTTAGAGATACCTTTTAAGATTCTTGAGCTAGCAGAAATAACCTGACGTGCATCAATGAAGGGTTATAGAGATAGTAACTGACTGAATAAACATTAGAGATACTTAGCAGTCATTAGGAATATTATTTAGCATTTGCAAACACAATTATGTTGTCGTATTTATGTCACTCAATATGAAAAGTTTAACATATACCACTTATTTGTTACTATTGGACATTGCTATTCTGTGCACTCCCAACTGGCCTCTCTTATTCTATCCTCAGCACGCTTGAAAGACCTAAAGCAGGGGTTCCCAACCTGGGATTAACGGTATTGGTTCATAGCATGAAAAGGTTTGGGAACCCATGACCAAAAGTATTTCTGTCTGTACCGTAACTTGCACAGACCCATTCTCCAGTCTCCAATGCACTCCCTGAGCTGTGTAAGCTCTGAGATAAAGAATACCCTGATTCATCCTTAATGTCACTTCCTGATGGATTAATCCTTCCTCTTAGTCATCTCCCCCCAGCCCTGAAGGCCTCTAAAATATCCACTTCTCTCTTTTTTATATCTTCCTGATCTGTTGAAATTGATTGCTCCATCAATGGTCAAGGCTCTAAGCTTTGGAATACCCTTCTCTAATTCTCCCTTTTCTCTATCTTCCTTTCTTCATCTAAGATGACTTGAATGCCTATCTTATCAACCAAGATCTTGGTCAGCTGCCTATTTTCATAGGCACTTATGAAATGTCTTGCTAGATTAAAGATGTTTATATATATATATATTGCAGTTGCAACAGTATGTACTATCTACAAGATGCACTGCAACAACACACCAAAGTTCCTTAAGGCAGCACCTTCCAGACCCACAACCACTACCATCTAGAAGGACGAGAACAGCAGATACCTGGGAACACCACCACTTGGAAATCCTCCTCCAGGTCACTCACCATCTGACTTGGAAACATATCGCTGTTCCTTCATTGTTGTGGGGTCAAGGTCGTGGAATTCCCTCCCTAACAGCAGTGAGGATATACCTACATCTCAGGGACTGTAGCGATTCACAAAGGCAGCTCATCACCACCTTATCAAGGGCAGCTGGGGATGGGCAATAAATACTGGCTTATCAGGTGATGCCCACATCCTGTAAATGAATAAATAGAAATATATTTTTATTTATTTTTTATATATATATATATATATACACACACATACATACATATGCACATGCAGTACACATGTACAAGGTATTAATATATATTAATTAATGCTACCCTGTTAATCTTCAACAGGCTTGTAAACTTTTATACTGTAAGTTTTTTTATGAACTTCATTGAAAAGTATTTAATAATACAGAAGGGCTTTTGTCATTAGAACTTATGCTATTTTTCTGATAGGATGGGAATGATTTTGGAGATGAATTCCATGAGTTGCAATACGTTAGGCCACAAATCATGATACTCAAACTCAAAGTAGAAGAGCCTAAAATAATTTTTGAACCGAGCGTGGATGAATGTTGGGATCTGATTAATCGATGTTACATGGCAATTCTGAACAGTGCAAATGGAATTCATAAGGTATCTAGTAATCTTAATCCTTTGTTAATAGAAAACATCTGATAATATTAATGTTGAACATGTTTGATTTTGAGTTCTTCAGGAAACTGTTTTAGCAACTGTTGAATGAAAATGGGAATCAAAAGCCAACTGTCCTGCATTCTGCACTAAATGTTGGATGTCACAAAATTCTGCCATCTACTCCTCTAAAATTTGTTCTTCCTTGATTTATGTAGCCCCTAAGACTCCCTGGTGCTGCATTGTCGTATTGATGGATAACCCAGTTGCTCAAGAGGGCTAGGCTGCCTGAGCACAGAATACTTAAACTTCTAATAAAGTTCGCCGCTTAAAGCATTGGTACTCCTAAGTAACATAGCGGCTGGATGATAGATATTTATTTCTGTTATCTTTCTGCTATTGAATGCCTTCACCACATCGAGTTATAATTGTTGGTATTGAAGGTGCTGTACTAATCATTGAAGAGAATACCTGCATTCTCAAGGGGCTACTCAGTTGCTGCTAATTTATTTTGGTTTTCTGTAACAGGTGGAATGTGAATTGTTTCCTGATCTTTCAGACAAAAATCTCATTCTTCGTACAGTAGACGAAGAGGAATCCCTTGTCAATGAAATTATCAGTAAAACCATGGACATTTTTAATGTAAATATTATTGGGCCTCAAAGGTAAATCTGCATGTAATTGTTGTGTGTTTGAAAACAGGATGTTGAGTTCTGGAGTAATAAATTGTATAATTGGAACAAATTTAATTGTAATTTATACTATTAAGTTTATTTGTTTTATACCATAGCTTTTCCACAACAAGAAACTGTGATCTTTCTTGAAAATTCTGAGCATCCATGACCTTTTTAAGAGGGGAAATCCCACGCCTTCTCTATACTTGTTGTGAATATTTATTTCCTAGTTTAAGGCATAACTAG
The DNA here is from genome assembly GCF_030028105.1 of Mobula birostris. Lineage (NCBI taxonomy): Eukaryota > Metazoa > Chordata > Chondrichthyes > Myliobatiformes > Myliobatidae > Mobula > Mobula birostris. Next base: position 133,509,684 of record NC_092378.1, on the reverse strand, counting down.
CCCATTAACTATTTTAAGAATGTTTATTTTGGGTAACCAGATCAGAGCTAATGATACCTCAGTATATACCCTAATCAAATCCTTGGATTATTTAATTACAAGCTAGTAATTAAAATACAATTGAATTTATTGCCAAACTTTCAAATGCCAGGGAATGTAACTCCATCTTTTGTGGTATGTTTTCATAATTGAACGCAGGGAGTAATTTGGCAGAGCAGATATTTCCCTCCTGATGCAGGGTCTTGACCCGACTCACCAACTTGCATCTCTTGCTTCCACCGATACAGTTTGACCTGCTGAATTCTTCCAGTGTTATGTTTTTCATTCCATATTCCGTCTCTTTTGCCTTCTGAAGATTCTATGGAGATATATTAAGACAGTTTAGGTGCTAAGGTGCGTGAACATTGATTACTAGCAATAGATTTTAAACAAATGTGGAGAAAGGGACAAAAATTATAATGGGAGACGATAAGGAAGTAGCTTATCGCATGGTGGGAAAAATTAACATTTACTGCAAAGTTTGTCGCATGGCTGGATGGAAGATGAGATGTTGTTGTAGTTTAAGCACTGCCACGTTACAGCAGTGGAAGAGGCTGCAGACAGACCAGTTGGAATGGGAGTGGGATTGAAGATGAAAGTGGCACGCTATGATAAACTCAGGTGACCCCTGCAGAGTGAGTGCAGGTGCTGCACAGGGACACCCAGTCTGCCCAGTCCAATGCAGAGAAGGTCTCATTGTGAATATAATACAGTAGATCAGAATGGAAGAACTACGAGTGAATTGCAAGGATTGTTTGGATCCTTGGGTGATGGGAAGGAAAGAGGTTAAATGGACAAAAGTAGCTCCTTCTTCAGTTGAATGGGAAGTGCCTGACTTCCAGATGCTTGTCTTTTCACATTATATCAGTTGTTACAGAAGAGACATTGGCCCATTGAATCATCTCTGATATCCTAATTCTTCTATATGATGAGGCCTATTGTGGTCCCATTTACAACAAACTCTCTGACAAACACCACATACACCAAGCTTCGCCCATCAATGCCCCGTATTGTAGGAATGCAATCACAGTAACCCTTATCCAAGGCGATTAACTTAGTTGGCTTATGATTGCCACAAATTCCTCAGGGGAAAATGTAAGGATGTGCAGGATTTTTTTGGACACTTAGGTATCCTGGTTTCTAACCTACAGAACAGTCCTAAGTTCCCTCCTGGCTTCTGAGCTAAGATCTACCTTGCAGAGTCTAGTTTTCAAATTCTAAGGACTTACACAGAGATGAAATCAAACTGACATAATCCTGTTTTGTGCCACTTTTCCCTGATGGTTATTAAGACTTGCATAAAATGTAAATTTAATTTGCTTTCTTTTAGAAGTCCATACCAAAATATGTCGAGTTGAAGATATTTTTTGCAAGTAACTTCATAATTTTCTCTTTTGTTTAGCTATCTAAATGTGTATAAAATATATACTGATCTTTTGAACAATAAGGCAGAGCAAGAAATTGCTACATTTTTGTCAGAGAAACATTCAATGGAAGCATTCATAAAGGTAAGTACCCTGCCAACTTTGGCATAACTCTCGAAGTAGATCCATAGGTATGTCTGTCTAGGTACCATATCCAATGCGGACTTTGGTGACCATGGTTTTCCATATAGGTCTATCCTTCGTTTTTTGGATGACTTCCATTTCCTCGATGTGTAGCCACCTGGCTATGCTTTTGATGTACATAAGCCGAGGTCTTCCTCTAGGTTTACTCCCCTCAATCTTTCCAGAGAGTATGAGTTTTTCTAGTTCACCTTTCTGCATGATGCGTCCTAGAAATCTGAGTTGTCTTTCTCTTATTGTTGGTATGAGTGATCGAACTGCTTGGGCTCTTCTGAGAACTTCTTCATTTGATGTGTGTATGGTCCATGATATTTTTAACATTCTCCTGTAGAACCATAATTCGGCTGCTTCTAGTCTCTTTTCCATTGCTGGAGAAATGGTCCAGCATTCACTTCCATAAGTCAGGATAGAATAAATGTAGCACTGTAGTATTTTGTTTTTAGTGTACGTGCTCATCTTTCTGTCTGTTAATATGGTCTTCATTTTTTGGAAAGCTTCTTTCGCCATTGCTATTCTGTATTTGATATCTGTGTCGCACCTGCCATTACTTGTTATTAGGCTGCCAAGATATTTGAATTTTTAGATTAGATTAGATTACAAGGACACGCAGTCCTCTTTTATTGTCATTTAGTAATGCATGCATTAAGAAATGATACAATATTCCTCCGGTGTGATATCACAGAAACACAGGACAGACCAAGACTGAAAAACTAACAAAACCACATAATTATAACATATAGTTACAACAGTGCAACAATGTCATAACTTGATGAAGAACAGGCCATGGCACAGTAAAAAAGTTCAGAGTCTCTCGAAAGCCCCACATCTCACGCAGATGGGAGAAGGAAGAAAACTCTCTCTGCCATGCCCGACCACAGTCCGACTCTGAGTCGTCCGAAAACTTCGAGCTCCGATCAGCCCTCCGACACCGAGTACCGAGCGCCATCTCTGTCGAACGCTTCGACCTCAGCCTCGGTCGCCAGCAGCAGGCAAAGCCGGGGATTTTGGGGCCTTCCCTCTGGAGATTCTCGATCGCACAGTAGCAGCGGTAGCAAACTGGGCATTTCAGAAATTTCTCCAGATGTTCCTCTGTGCCTTCTCACATCTGTCTCCATCAAATCAGAATTGTGCATGGCATCCTACTTACAAATACGATATCATTTCACCGGAGGGCTGCGTGCGCTGCGTCGCGCCGCCATCTTCTCCTCCCGCCCATTTGTTGACTTGTTTGATGTTTGTATTTCTGATCTTGATCACACATTGTGGGATGTTTGTCTTTCTGGAGATGACCATGCTTTCTGTCTTCTTGGTGTTGATTGAGAGGCCTCTGCAATTACTTTCTGCTGCCACTATAGTGAGTAGTTCTTGAAGTTTTGTTTCTGAGTCAGCTATTAGTACGATGTCATCAGCATATCTGATGTTACAAAATGGCCTCCAATTGTGAATCCTTTGATGTCTTTGATACTTGTCAAGATATTTTCACTATACAAGTTGAACAAGTCTAGCGAAAAGGCACAACTTTGCCTGACTCCTCTCATGATATTCACATACTCACTCACTTCTCCTTCTATTCTGATGGATGCTGTCTGGTCCCAGTATAAGTTTCTCAAGAAACATATATCTTTCCCATCTATGTCAAGATCTTGAAGCATTTCCAGAAGATCTTGCTGTCTGACAGTGTCAAAAGCTTTTGTATAGTCAATGAAATGTAGGTAGATGTCTTTTCGTACCTGGATGGCTCGTTCACACATCAGCTGTAGCATGTAAATTGCATTTCTAGTTCCAGTGTTTTCCACAGAGCCGCATTGTTCTTTACTGATTTCTGGTTTGATACAGCGTTTTGCTCTCATCATGATTACTCTGAGAATAATTTTTGCCATGTGGCTCATCAGGCTTATTGTACAATGTAACCCACATTCTGTTGCTCCCTCTTTCTTTGGAAGTGTGATGAACATTGATTTACTTAAATCATCAGGTATCTCCCCATGATCATAGGTTTCATTTGCTATTTCTGTTATTTTCTCTATTCCAAAATCTTCTAAGGCCAGTATCGTTTCAACAGTGATGTTGTCTGGACCTGTTGCTCTGTTATGTTTTGTTTTATCGACGGCTGCTCGAATTTCATAGGTATACATGAAAAATTGTAAATCCTGATTTATTTCAGAAACAAAGAGAGTACATATTTAAACATCTCTGCTGCTTTTCTGAAGTTATTTCAGAACACACTTTAGACATCTTAATGATAAAGGTGTGTCATTGGCTTTTGTTATATTATACTTTTTGCATCTGTCTTGCATACATATTAATCAGGAACGTGAGTCCAAACTTCATTTCACTGTAACTTTATTCGTAGAATACTATAGCCCAGAAATAGTCCCTTCAGCCCATCTAGTCTATGCTAACCTAGCCTTCTACCTGCACCCAGACCATAACCCCCCACAACCCTCTCATCTACGTATCCACCCAAACTTCTCTTAAACCCTCATCTACTACTTCCACTGACAGCTCGTTCTACACTCACACCATCCTCTAAGTGAAGCAGTTACCCCTCAGAATCCCTTTAAATATTTCACTTTCTAATCCTGTGATCTCTATTCTAGCCTCACTCAAAAAGCCTGCATGCATTCACCTTGTTTATGCCCCTTGATAAGATCTCCCATCATTTTCCCATGCTCCAGGGAATAAAGTCCCAAACTATTGAGTCTTAGGTCCTGAAATTCCAGCAACATCCTTGTTATTGTGTTCTGTCGTGTATTGCGTTATGCTCCAAGTATATTGTGTTTTGTTACAGTTACCCCACTAGTAAGTTCACTGTAACAGAACACAATACACTTCACTGTGTAACAGGGTTATTACATGTGAATGGTGCCAGCCTGTAGCTATCAATTGGTTTAAGCCAGATTCTTAGAAGACTTATATCCCTATACCAGCAGTTACGTTAAATAAATTTTGCATTTGGTGAAATGGTCCCGTCTTCAGAACAGGCTTAAAACAATAACATAAGCACGATAATTTGAGGAACCAGTGTGATGATTCAGTATAATGGCTCTACATTAAAAAAACACCTATAGTTAAAATAAATGCCTGTAGTACTTGTTCTATTATTATGCTGGATGCTCCTTGTTCCAGCGTAATAATAAATTGTTTAATCTATGACAAATGGTGGATAATTAGGAAATGACTTATTTACCATCGGTTTAACAAGGTTTAACAAGCAAATGGTTGGGAAGGCAGGTCAAGAGTTTACTTTTATAAGGAGGGGTAATACTGATACATAAGAGGAAGAAAGTCTTGCTGAAATTGTCCGGTGATTTGTTCATCCCACTTAAAGAGTCTGCAGCTTTGGTCCCATGCCCAAGGAAGAAAAGGTACGGCTTAGAAACTTGCTGTGCAGGTGCAGCAATTACAAGCAGTGCCCAAAAAATAACTGAGGGGAATGTAAAATATGCTTTAGTTTATGCTGTGCTTCATAATAAAGTGATGTCATATTCTCTTCTCATAGAACATAGAACGTAGAAATCTACAGCACATTACAAATATTCCACTCATTTTTCAAACTTTTCTTTAGGCAATGAAAAATTATAAGTAGGAATATGCATACTGAATTAAATTAATGCAAATAATTTGTACACTGATGTAACCTCATCTATTTATGTCACTGTAAATCTTACATAACGAATATTTTTAACTTGATGAAACAATTGAGAGACTTTTCAATTTGACTAGGAAACATTTTGAAGCCTGGTACTTTTCAACTGGTAGAAGTTTCCTATACTGCTTGCACTGGGAAAGTATTGCATAGAAGAGGTTAAAGATTAGTTGGTTGTAATATCTGTTGTTTGCTGAATCTTTGTTAACCCACTGCTCTTCACTCCCAGAAAATAGACAGCTTGCAGAAACTGTGCAATGAAATCGCCCTGATGCACGTTACTGTCCCACTGGCAATGTTTTGTCTTGATGCCGTCGGCCTGAATGCAGACCTCTGTGCTCGTGCCAGAAAACTGAAGCAGACTTTAACTGAGTCTGTGGTGCAGGAAAATCGGAAACTAAACTTGAGGTAAATCGAAAAGTTTGACATTTTCAGTACTTGTTAGGAAATGGGTGCTTTTTCTGGGGTTAGCAGTGAGAAGAAGGAAGTGTGCATGTGAGAAAATGTGCTCTAATCAATTCTGCTGAAGTTCGCCAGTGGCTTCTGAGGAGTGGTGCTGCTGATTCCAGCTGGAGAAGTTATGGCCATGTAATTATCTGCACTGAAAATCTGACATCAGTGGACTTCTCGAGGCATCAAACAGCCTGCAGAGAAATAAGATGCTGTAAATCTTCAGAGATGCTATCTTAAGACATGTTATATTTTAAAGTAGTCTTGTAGAGAACCTTTCTTTGGAAAAAAATAAGCTATGCTGCCTGAGTAGAGCATTTTATAGAATGCAGTTCATTTGTATTTGGAAAAGGATACTTCCTCACGCCAACTTTTTGAGCAGACTGCATACTGCATTGAATGAATGCTAAGAGTTTGTACAGTAATGTAAACCTCATTGTTTTATACTGCTTACATAAAAGCAGAGTGCAGTGTAGTGGTTAGCACAACGCTTTACAGTACAGGTGACCTGGGTTCAATTCCTGCTGCTGCCTGTAAAGAGTTTGTGTGTTCTCACCGTGACCGTGTGGATTTCCTCCGGGTGCCCCGTTTCCTCCCACAGTCCCAAGATGCACCAGTTAGTAGGTAGGTTAGTTGGTCATTGTAAATTGTCCTGTGAATCGGGGGATTGCTGGACAACTCGGCTCAAATGGGCTTAAGGGCCTATTCCACGCTGTATCTCAATGAATTAATAAAGTGATACTCAGCAGGTCAGGCTACGTCTAAAAAGAGAAGCGGAATTAACGTTATTAGAATGAAGACTCAACATGCTGAGCGTTTCTAGTATTTTCTGTCTTCTATTTGGGTTTCCCCTTGACTGATGTTGAAATTATTTCCCTGTGCCTTTGGTGAGGTCTAATAATCTTCTGTTTCAAGAGGAACATTAATCTAGATCTAAACTGCACTCAGCCCTAATCCTAATAATAACACTGAAACTATCAGAGATCAACGCAACATAATACCTAACTACAACCCAACACTTAATTCAGAACAAGTGGTTTAAGGCATATTCACTGCTGAAAGAGGACTGGAAGATTACCCTCCTGTTGTTGGTGGTGTCTGATTACCTTGGAATTATCGGTCTATAATCCCTATATCTGCAGTATGCATTCTGAATCTCAAAGGCAATGTACAGATGCATGTTTCTTTCTTTCTAGTATTTGTCAGCAGTATGAGGAAATATCCGATCGGATCAGTGAAGTACCTGAGAGCACAGAAGAACTTGTGGAACTCGACACTTACATGAAAAAGGCTACTGATGTCCTTGTCGTGAAACTAAAGGAAGAAATCTTTGAAGCAGCAGACAGGCTGGACTTTTTGCTAGACTACGCCACACTGTCAGGTCAGCAAGATAGATTTTCAAGTTTGATTTGCAATTATAGACATCCTTTCAATTTGTACAAATATTGTTATGATTTCTTCAGTTCCATTTTTGTTTTGCCAATTCAATGTGTTCAGTAAAAACTTATCTGTGGAAATACTGAGAGGTAAAGCAATGAAGATCCATATACTAGTCACCTCATAGCTAATGGCAGTTAGACTGATGGGACAGCTCCCCATTGAATTTGGAGACTGGATATCTTCCTCACTACATTTAACTTCAGTAAACTTTGAAAGTTACATAGAAACATTATGTTTTTAACCATAATTTTGTTCATTTAATTTATGTGCAGAAGCTTGGTCTCTAATGTGTCAGAAATTTGAATAGAAGTTTCAAACTACTAATAAATCTTCACATTTCCCTAAGCCATATCACAATTTCTTAATCAAGATTTTGAGTTCTATTTAAGCTCAATGAACAACACTCATGTTTCATTTCAACATATTATAAACATCCAAAACTTAAATATAATTATTTCAGATGATGGGTAAAGACAGTTTATTTATCTCACATTTCCAACATTTATTGTTTTGTTTCCTCTGATAATTTCATATTTAATTTGTCCTTCTCTGTTTAGAATGACTCTTTCTTCAATATTGACTTTACTACTCCCTTTCACCTGCTTCAACATATGGTCCTCCTGCCTTTTATCCCCATTTTTCTCTGTACTTTTGAAACTAATTTATCTCCAAGTTTTCTCTCTTGCTTCCCTCTCTGCAGGTGCAGTCTTGCCAGCAGAATATTTCCAGTATTTGTGGTTGTATTCCACATTTACTTCATCTGCTTTTAGATTAACCAATTTCTTTATTGGATCTAAATGCAAAGTATGCGAGTTGGCTTCATTAACACCAAAAGGAAACATCTACAAAAGTTCTAAGTACATTTGTTATTAAAGTATGTATACTATATGTAACCTTGATATTTGTCACCTTACTGGCAGCCACAAAGCAAAGAAACCCAATAGAACAGGGGTTCCCAACTTTTTTATGCCATGGAGTCTAACCATTAACCGAGGGGTCAGTAGACTCCAAGTTGGAAACCCTTGCAATAGAAAAAGAAGATAGTCAAACACCCGAAATGCAGAAAAAATTGTGCAAACAATAAAAGTACTCATAATATTCATAAATGTATTGGGTCAGGTTTAAGTATTTTTTTGTTAAATCATCCATTCTTAATTTATTGCTCAGAGATACTCAATACCCTTTGACCCCAATTTTATTAATTCCTTCATTGAAAAGTTATTGCACATTTTCAGGACTATAAAAGGAAGTTGAAATAGTTCCCAAACTTGTCACACACTGGGCATCTGTTCCAAGCACAGGAATGTTGGCATCGTTATTGCCTGACATTTTTATATTTAGATCAAGATGTTTTGGAATATAACAACCCTTTACTTCATCATAATGTAGATCAAAATTAATGAAACAAGGCAGGGAAATCCAGTGGACTCTGAATACAAGAGATTCTGCAGATGCTGGAGGTCCAGGGAATCAGCAGGTCAGGCTGCATCGATGGAAAAGAGTAAACAATGACCACTTGGGCCAAGTCCCTTTTTAGCACAAAAGATATTCCTCTCTACAGACAAGTGAAACTCTGCAGATGCTGGAACTCCAAGCAACACACACAAAATGCTGGAGGAACCCAGCAGGCCAGGCAGCATCTATGACAGTCGATGTTTCGGGCCAAGACCCTTCAGTCCTGCTGAAGGGTCTCGGCTCGAAACGTTGACTGTACTCTTTTCCATAGATGCTGCCTGCCCTGCTAGGTTCCTCCAGCATTTTGTGTGTGTTCCTCTTTATAGGTACTGTCTGATCTGCCAAATTCCTCCAGCATTTCGTGTGTGTTGCTCCAGAAGATTCTGTTGCTTTGTTTGTCCATCAAAATGGCCTTTTGATTGCCATTAACCAATAATTGGACAATATGTGTCCAATTATTGGTTAATGGCAATCAAAAGGCCATCTTGATGGACAAACAAAGCCACAGTCTTGAAAGACTCCATAAGCATCAATTTCAACAACATCTTTGTAGAGCAAAATAACATTAATGTTTGGCATTCCGTCAGAACTGGGAAAAGGTGGAGATAATTAAGAAAGATGAAAGGCAGTAAAGAGTGTTAGGATGAAAGTGTTGATAAGATGGGTGGAAGAAGGTAGTTAAGTTCTTCCTCCTTCCCACCTACAGCAAATTACATTGGGCTGCATTGCCTTTCTTAATCCTTGTTCTGCTCAGTTACATGGATGTGTTTCCAAATGCTCTGCATATTGCAAGCCTGGGTAAGTTCCTTTATGAATTATTGTTCACTTGGCCGCACAAGTGAGTGTTCATGATCATGTTTCAGTATTTGAAGAATGGAAAGTTCTCCTTCATTTCTAATTCAAATATAATACCATGACTAAAGATGCAGAATGTGATGCCAACATATTAATCTGCACAATGGTTACTTCACTCCAAAAGCAAAATAGAGATGTTGAAATCCTTCATTCTGTGGCAATACAAGTGCTGTTATGTGATTTATAATGAACTAGGTGGTATGGATAATCCTTTCTGACTGTTGGCTTTTCTCTGTATGTTAAAGATGATGATTTGAAGCTGAATAGTCAGGTCTTCAACTGGCCAGAACAGATTATGATGACGCTTGATTTACATCGGGACCGGTTGCTAAGCAAGAGAGAAGATGTAGATGATAATCTGAGGAACCGGTTTGTAACTTAAAAAATCTTTCTTTCTTGAATCACAGAAATAAAGTTCCCTTGATAGGCTTTGTGGTAATATCATAACAGGAATAATTTCAATAAAATCTTGGAAGATTATTGACAAATTGTCAATATACAGAATGGGCCTTGAGTATCTTGTATGGTCAGATTTCACCAGAATGTTTTTTTGAATCTACTCTTTATATGTGTAGTGAATATCGATTTGGCATGAAATTGTTTGGCTTTTCCCTTTGTAAAACACGTTGCTGAGTTCTGAACATTCCAAGTGGTGCCTTCCACTTGCATCTGCTGCAGCATTTTGTCAACCTCACTGAACTAGGATGTACCGTACATCTTTGTGGCTTCGGCCATGCAGGTTCCTCAGGTTTCACCACTAATTCTGACACTCAGTGATCATAAAGCAAAGCTGTAAAAGTTCTTAAAAATTAACAAAATAAAAGTCACTTCAAAATAATTAAGAACATTACACTTGCTCTGTCAGCACAAATGTGAATTCCCTTTGGTAGAGATGCTTAATTTGTCACTAGTTTGTAAAATAGTGAAAATTGTGCAGAGATAGGTGTGCTGTTCAAAGAGAATTGAGCTGGAATTACCTTGCACATTTTGCATGGAAATTTTGGAGGAGGCACAAAGTACTCCTTGATCCTGATATAAACTCCAGTGCCACATTTCCTTTCGTACTCATCTTTTGGACTTCAGTTTTTTCCTGTGTTGAAATCTGTCAACTCATCAGTGTTGGAGAACTAACATTGCAACTTCCAGCACAATTTTTCCTCTCGCTCTTACCTTTAATGCTGGTGAAAGTTGTAATGTTACTTGGACAGAAGACAGCTCAATAAATCCCATCACCTGTTTAGCAAAATATCTATTTTTTTTTCCATTTTCATCTGATAATTTTTAGGATGAAAGTAGTTACCGCTAATGCAATATTGTTCTGTGTTTAGAGTAAAAGAATTTCAGAAGAAAATTGTGGCATATGGCAAAGAAGTAGACAGCTTCAAGAAAAAGGAAGTTATAACGACTGACGAAATGAAGAATAACGTGGAAAAGCTCAGTGAACTGTCTGATAACCTGGCTGCTGCAATGAATGAACTAGATGTTGGTAACCTTTTGATGTGGCTTGTTATGAATTAATATGTTAGTGTTCCTGGTACAGGAGCCTGCTTTCTTGTCCACTTCAATGTGAAGGGCCCTTGGAACATGCTGTCAAAGCCGTATGCTCAGAATCTATGGTTTAGATCCTTTCAGTGTGGGCTAATTTATTTATAATTCCCTCCCTAATCAATTATCCCACAGAAGAGACTTGGATTTCTAAAGTACTGGAAGAATAATTATGCAAGATTAATACCACCAAACATTGTCGTGAAAGTAACATCACAGTAGGAATTAAAGTTAATCTGCGGAATTCTGACCTGGCTTTATTATTTCTCTATTTTGCCTTTGGCACTTTATTATTTAGTAAAGCTTGCAATTGCCATTTACTTTGAGAATGCATCTTTCTCCAATCAATGTTCCCTTGAAATTCTAACTTTATCCTAATAAAATTCAAAATTAGCTTCAGGTACAACATTGCATCTTTTGATTTGGTGCATTATAGTGTGTGGTTCACATTTGAGTTATAGAGTCAATCATTTTAATAATTTTGGATAATCAGCTCTTCTGGTATTTTTATTTCAGATTTCCGATGTTTTCAATGTTTTCCTTTGGTAACTTCAGATAATGATTTTTTTCCCCCAATTTTCACTTTTCCCAGATTTTAATTTTCCCTTTGTGTCCCCGTTACCATCCTCATTCATTTTTCATTCTTGTCCACGGGACCATTAGAAATAGGAATAGGCTGGGACATTTTGCCCAGTGGGCCTGCTCCACCATTTATCAGGATTGAGGTTGATATCATCTTGGATGTGACACATTGTCCTGCCTTTCCGATATTCTTGTCCTCATCCGACCACATTGAAGTCACAGCCAAGAAAACTCACCAGTGTGTCTACTTTCTCAGGGGCTTAAAGAAATTTGGCATGTCCATGTTGGCTCTTACCAATTTTTATCGATGCACAGCAGAAAACCTTCTGTCTGGATGTCATAATAGCTTAGAATGGCAACAGGTCTGCGTATAACCATAAGAAACTGCGTGGTTGTGGAAGCAGCACAGCATATCATAAAAACCAGCCTCCCCTCTGTGGACTCTGTCTATGTTTCTCACTGGCTCAGTAAAGCAGCTGGCACAAACTCACAGCCACCTTGTGCATTCTGTTTTGTCCTCTCTTCCATTGGACAGAAAGTACAAAAGCCTGAAAGCACGTCCCACTAGGCTCAGGACAGCTTCTATCCCAATGTTATCAGACCCTCAAGTGGGCCTCTTGTACGATAAAATGGACGCTTGGCCTTACAGTCTACCTTGTTGTAATCTTACACATCATTGTTTACCTGCACTGCACTTTCTCTGTAGCTTTTACACTTTATTCTGCATTGTTATTGTTTTACCTTTCTCTAACTCAGTGCACTGTGTAATGATCTGACCTGTGTAAAAAGTATGCAAAGAAACATTGCACTGTATCTTAGATTAGATATTAATCAAGCACAGTACATCAAAGCTACAGTGAAAAATGTCATTTGCACTAACAATCAAATGTGACAATAATAAACCAGTGCCTATAAGTAAATTTAGTTACATTTATAAAGCCAATGTAATTGAGAGATCAAAACCTACTGATTGGTATGCCTGTCAGAAAGTTTGAAACTAACTCAGCTCCATAATGAATCTCATTTTATGCTTTTAAAGGCTATAAATAAAGAACAGGAGTTGCTGGGGCATCAAGTGACCCAGTTCCCACAATTAATGGCGACAGTCGGACAGAAGCAACCTTATGAACAACTGTGGAACACAGCATATAACTTTTACACCAAATCAGAAGAATGGCTAAGTGGTGAGTTTGTGTCTTTCTTTTCCTAAGAGATTGTCTGTTGGGTTCTCAGTTGGCCATAGAAGCCGATCCAGGACCCACGTCTTCTGCTGCAATTGTGGGCACGAATGAGTGGAGGCTGGGATTAGTGGCTGGGTCTTTTGGTTGTTCAGTCGCTCCTTTTGTAGTTGCCGGTTGTTCTGTGCAGCGCAGGAAATGTGTCAATGACTGTTTCGTTCACAGTCCTGAAGCTGAGCAATGCAGGAAAGCCTTGCTGTTGACCATCCATTGTGCCCTGTCCTTTGTGTGCTACTGATATAGAGTCATTGTGGTTTGTGGAGGGTGGCTGGAAACCAAAGCTATGATGGTGTGGGGGTGGGGGAGTGGGAGGTGAATTTGGGGAAGAGTTGCTGGGTTTGGATGATCCTTGGGGGAGAGTGGACTGTACGAATGGTTGGGAAGTGTGCCTCCTGAACCAGACGGGCATTGTAGGTGAGATCAGTGGCCGAATGCATTGGTAGCACGGTGTAAGGCCAGGGGCCCAGGGAGTTGCCATGAAGGAGAGAATGTGGGAAAAAAACAAGATTTACTTGTATTTAGTCACATATTGGAATATGATTATTAGATTTTCCTAGAGTGCACTATGACTTGTATTGACTGCTTTTCTATTTTCTTCATTTGTTAGGACCTTTTCAAGTTCTAGATGCCGAAGAGGTTACAAATGAAGTTTCAAATATGTGGAGGACAATGTACAAACTGACAAAAACATTTGCAGATGTCTCTGGACCTAAACGTGTGGCAGAAAATGCCAAATATAAAATTGAGAAATTTAAACCTTACCTACCTATTATCTCAACAATTTGCAATCCTGGCATCAAGGAACGACACTGGGAGGAGGTAATTTTAAATGACGCATAAAACAGCGAACAGTGCTCGGTGTTCTTTTAGAACACAATTACTTCTTAGGGATTACAAAGCTGGGGTCTGTCTCTGCTTTCATCATTTGGGGCCAATGGACCCCTTGCTTAATGGTATTGGTCCATGGCATCAAACAGGTTGGGAACCCCGGTATAAAGTAAAGTCAATGAATAGAAAATCGAGGGACTGTACACTGGGTAACTGAGAACAAGGCAAGAACAGAATGGCCTCTATAATGAAGTGAAGTAAGTGAAGAGACCAAGACAATGGCACAGCCTTTTCTCTCTGTACGCATGCGCACTCATGTAAAAGATTTGTCATTAAGGCACATTTACTTTATCCAAATTTATCTGGACTGTCAAAGACTGACTGGCCTAGTTTTTGCATAGTTCTGTTGACATTTTCCCACATAACTGTCTGAACAACCTTGGCACTATCCTAACAATGTCCAAAATCATGGTTAATGTTTTATCCTTGCTGACCCAAATGTGCTCCAACTCTGGACCTCAGAATGTGGATTGTGAAGCGTCAGGACGTGGCTGTTTCTCACAGTTATGATGGAGAATCAGCAAGAACTATTTGCAACATGCTTAGGAGCATCCTGAAATATTATGTTAGTAAATTTAATAAACTTGATTGATTAAGTTATGTAAATGAATGAGATATTATTTATATAGTGTAAGGTTTATTAATTTATTTTCTGAATTAGTTTTCAATATTTATTGATGACCCATTATAAACATCCTGGGAACCGCTAATGACATGGGTGTGGGCTAACCACATAAGTATGATGGCTATTAATAGGTGCCCCATGTTCTGTGATCCTCCTCAAAACCGTCTTGTCAGGAATGTAACTTGTGAGAGGACACCTCTTACTTCAACAGTGCAGCAGCAACAAACAACGCTATCTAGCGTAACGTAGCCTTCTGGGTTGATATCACCTACCACCCTAATCATTCATTCTGTCCATCAGCATTACATCATGATTAAAGTGTGTGCCATCTACAACATGCACTACTATCACTCACTTAGGCTACTCTGACAGTTCTTTTCAAAAAGGACAAAGGCTGCAGGCACAGGAAAGCACCACCATTGTGCATGTTCCCTTCTAAACCATGCATCATTCTGACTGGGAGTAATACTGCTGTACCTTTATCACTGCTCGGTCTAAACCCTAGTGCAGTCTCCCCAACAGCATAGTAGGAGTGCTAGAGCAATTTTTGGGTTTAGGACATATACATTTAGCAATTTACTTTGGCTAGCAGCTTTCACATCTGAATATGGATTGTGGATGTAATTTGGAGTGCAGCTCTGAACAGTGGGTTCCAAAAAGCCGTGAATCCCAGACTGGACAATGCTGATTAAAATTCATTTGGACGTCTGTGGTGTGGATGCGAATGGGGAGCTGTGAAGGTTGTACGTAGTTTCATTGTCCATACATTGTAAATATGGAATTGTCCTTCGGTGTTTGGCACATAAAATATCGAGCCCCATGTTGGGCCAGCCAGCCTGCTATACCTTGTTATGTCGAATAAAGAAGCTAGTTTGTATCTACCAGTACTTTTCTCCAGTGACTTCGTTCATAAGGAGTATCTTGACTTGAATGATTTCAGTGATTCTAGAAGGTGACTCACAACGTTCATCTCAAGACCAATTAGGAATGCTCAGGAAATGCTTGCCTGACTGCCAAGTGAATAGAAAAGAAACTTGGATTTTTTTTATTGCCTTGGACATTTAGAAGTTTTAAATATTTGCAGTGCTGCAAGTTATCTAAACCCGAGGAGTTGAGGAGGCAGAATTTATCCAGAAGATAACATTTCTTTTCCTTTCCAGTTTGCTTTGGCCCCGATCCCCAGGAATGAACCCATAACATGATAGAAGGAATTTTCACCGCTAAGGATCAAGTCAGCTCTCAATTGCAAGTTGCCTTAGGGTAACTTGTACTAAGTAAATTTGTGCTTTATTCAGTATTTATGATAGAGTATGGGAGACCCATTGCAGACTACACATTTCTTTCAGATGTCCAAAAAAAGAGTCAGAAACAATTCAAGTGGGAGGTGGTGGGAAATCTCTACACAGTCTGATTCCACTTGGAATGTAATGAGTTCAGCATTGGGGTGTGGTTGGCAACTAGAAGCAACTTTAGCTCTGCAGCATCAGTTTTTCCAGCATTTTCGTGTAAAATTTGTGCAAATAGTTACAGCTGCCTTAAGATTGGTGTTGCTGTAAGATTAAAAAGAATACATTTTGACTAAACTGGAAATATTTTCTTCCATTTAAATTACACATTTTGGCAACTTATAACTTGTGCTGTCTTCATTTGGTGTCCACAGATCAGTGCAGTTGTTGGATTTGAAGTGAAACCCAATAAAGACACCACCTTGCAGGAGATGCTAGAAATTGGACTTGAAAAGTTCCTTGATAAGTAAGCACTTAATAGACTTAATTTTT
The DNA here is from genome assembly GCF_030028105.1 of Mobula birostris. Taxonomy (NCBI): domain Eukaryota; kingdom Metazoa; phylum Chordata; class Chondrichthyes; order Myliobatiformes; family Myliobatidae; genus Mobula; species Mobula birostris. The sequence continues at coordinate 133,493,575 of NC_092378.1, read as the reverse complement.
CCAGCATCAGCAGCTTCTCCGTTCAGCCATTTTCTCACTGAGAAGAACTCAGTCACCCTACTCAGTACAGAGAGCAGTCTGTGCACGAATAGACCAAGGGGCTGCAGAGATTAATTGACTGCTTAATATGTGGTAACACCTTCCTATGATCTCTTTGCAGATAAAGAGTAACTGCTCTGTGTCAGTATTTCTGACATCCTTCGTCAATGAACTATTTTGCATTTCTTTTATGTTCTGGATAAATACATAATTATTTACTTGCTCTTCACCATCAGCATTATTCCTGGTCAAATTTTATTTATCTATTGATTGATTGGGATACAGTGCAGAATAGGCCTCCCAGACGCCCTTCAACCCCCGACTTAACCCTCGCCTGATCGTGGGACAATTTACAATGACCAGCTAACAGCAACCGGTACGCCTTTGCGTTGTGGGAGGAAACGGGAGCATCTGGATGAAACCCGCCTGGTCACAGCTCCTTACAGACAGCAGCGGGAATTGAACCTGCGTCTCCTGTATTGTAAAACTTTGTGCTAACCACTACGCTACCATGCCGCCCCACTGCACAGTAATCTGTGTGTATAGAATGCAGAAATTCTGATAATAGTCATTATGTTCTACATGTTTATTCATTTGTAACTATTTCATTTATTCGCTCTACTGCACATTAATTGGTAATGAATGGAGAAAATCCAATTGAATTTTCATTTCAATTTTTGCCCTTTATTAATACATAATATTTGATCATATATTTCTTATAAATATCTGTGTGTGTGTGTGTATATCTATGTTAATAAATTTTTAAGGAAATGTTTTGCATGCCAAGAGAACTGCTTTGAAAGTATTCCATGCTATTGGTCTGCAATCATGCATAATTTTCATTTAAAAGTGTCCAGAACTAGAGGGCCAAAATCTCTTTATTACAGTTCTGCACACAACCCTGTGCCCCTCATTTAAAGCATTGATAGTCAACGAAAACCTCAATATTTTTACTTGAGGAAGGATAATTTAAGGAGTGGGAGTTGTCTCGAGTAGGCATTATTGCTTGAATTTAACAGCTCACTAACAACTGAATGAATGTAATGTGAATATTTCATGAATAGCTTTAAATTAATTAATAATAAAGCAGAAAATATTGTTATTGGATGCAGCTTTTAATATGCCCAGTTATTACCAAAATAGCAAAACAATATTGCTTTAGTTAAATGAATAGACAGTATGGAGGAATTAATATTTAAAAACCAAAAATCACAAGATAAAGTGCAAAACGGTCAGAATGATACAAGATAGAACCATCAGAGAAATGGGAAATGGGAGAGCTCATGGACTGATCCTTGGTGTGGGGAGGACATTGTTATACTTGTTCAGTCAGTTAGCAATGGCAATACTTGTCTGATTATCAGGTTAATTAAAGGCCAAACAGGAACTTTGTTTTAAATTTTTTTGTATGAGTAAGAATTTTTTAAAAAATTTGGGAATCGTGTGTTCAAATCTATTAAGTTTATTTTCTGATGATAATTAGGCATTAAGGAAAAGGGTTTCAGAAAATGAGATGTTTATTTGTGTATGTGTTTGTCTTAGCAAATTGTACAAATAGTAACTGTAATGGAAAGTCAACAAGTGCTACATTGGAAGTTCTGTATGTATTTACATAAGTAATAAAATTACCCATCATCCTGTCTGTTTAGATTGGAAGAGATCGGAGTAGCAGCAAGCAAAGAGTACTCACTGGAGAAAGCTCTTGCTAAAATGAAAGCAGAATGGGTGGAGTGCACCTTCAACTTTACCAAGTATAGGGACACGGTGAGTATATTTCGAACTAAGTCAACTTGGATGATTATTTACTTCATCTGCATTCTTACTTACGGCCTGTTATGCCAGTGGCGTTTTCGGCTGCAATAAAGGTCTTCCATCTCTGATGGTGTTCAGGGCTTCCTTCTTTGTGTCAGTAGCTTCCTCTTGGTTTTCACTACTGTCTGTCATACAAGACCCAGGTGGAGACTCAGGATTACTGTCGGACTCAGATGTAGAAGGATTCTTCATTGCTGTTTCTGTAACAATTTTGTTTTACCAGTCAGGGTTGTTAGCCCTGAGCTGAGCCCCCAAACCTGGAGGACTGGAGGACCACTCTTTGTCTGGCCTCTCCCCTTTGACCTGCTTCGCATGGGTGACCCCACCAAGAGCCAAAGCATAAAGCCCTGATTCCAGCCAACATAGCTGCCTGAGTCATTGAGGCAGGCAAGCCTCCAAACCATGGCCAGATTATGGTCCTCTTGGAGGATCAAACCTATAAATTTATTTTACAAAATTTCCCTGAACACCTGATTCCAAGTAGTTTCATCTATCCAGTACTTCCTCTCTTTCGCAGTATATTTACTGCGTTGCATTAGCCAGTCTCTTTCACAGTGAAAAACAGGGTGCAATAATTTTTTTAAAAGAGCAGAAAAGAAGAGTGTTTGACGAATAACAGGTTGTTAACACAAATGTGAACAGGGTGATTACACAAAGTTTAAAGGGAAATAAGAAAGACAGAGATAACTTGAGAGAAGCAAATAGAAAAGGGAACAGGGTTAGGGTTAGTATAGAGCGCACTCGTTGGAAAAGCAGCACCAAGACAACACTGGAGAACAGTGCCTTCAAGCGCAGTCGCTGCAGCCGAGACTGTCACTCCCGTGTGGGACTCAACAACCACGACAGACGCTGCTCTAACACGGACTGAAGCAAGACTTTCCAGGCGCAGATCCATGGTCTCGCGAGACTAACGGATGCCACCACCGAGATTAGACAGAGTGAAACCACTCCCTTTGGTGGAAGGGTAAAGAACCAGGGACATAAAATGAAAACAATTGGCAAAGGAACTGAAAGTGAAGCAAAACCTCGAGAGGCAATTTATCATTGAGTAGGGCCTGTTAGAAGCACTAGTGTAGAGAGATTACGTTACACTGTTCAAGAGTGAACTACGTAAGTATGCAAAAGGAAAACTCTGGGGGATAAAGTTAATAGACTGAATAGCTGTAACCTGTTAGTGAAGAATGATGTAATTTGGAGTTTATGAATTGCCCTTTATAGATAAGATGCTGTAACCTAGTCTCTTATGTTTTCAGAATGTAAGCATTCTGTCCTCAGTGGATGATATCCAGGTATTGCTGGATGATCACATCATTAAGATACAAACCATGCGTGGATCACCATATATTAAACCAGTTGAAACTGAATGCAAGGTAGGAGCAAATGAATTGAAGAGAATGGGGCTTTGTGAAGCAGCGTTACTAAAAATGAATGCCTATATTTAAAGCTGATTTCTTTTGTAATTCTGCATTGACATTTGTTTTCCCCTCTCTGCCTCTCCGGAAAAAGTTGTGTGTTGACATTTTTGATAAAGTATATTCTTCTTGTTCGTCCATCATTGATGTCGATGAGGACCTCGACACCATTATGATGGTGTCGAGACTAGTGCGTGATTTGGAATTAAGTGAGGGAGAGTTGCGCAGCGTCAGCCTCACTCTCTCTTCCCAATTCCCATCTGAATCCAGTGGCAAGACAGAGTCTAGACGGCTGGAGATGGGACTAGGCGCAGTGGATGACCAGTTCGTCTTCTGTGTCTTGTCCTGCTCTACACGTTCCACGACGCTTGCAGAGACCGCCTTCTTGACCGTTGGACCTTCCATTGGTCTCGTCCGCTCAATCCGCTGGAGTCTGTCTTCACATGCTGGGATAGACAACTCCCTATCTCACCGAGGGTTTGAGACCCGTCGGCTACCCTCACCTGGTTTAGCCGGCTTGTCGAAGCCGTTGCCCGGGATGTGGCCGCTGTCGCATGCAAACAGCTACGGGGAGCCACAGGTGAGAGCTGAGTGCCAGGTGGGGACCAAAGGTGGACTAACCGCCCTGAAAAGGACGTGACAAAGTATATAAATGCAATTTTAATTACAGGTTTTTATTTGCAATGCAATTTGAAGCAATTCATTTTGGAAGGTTAAATACACTAGCTATTAAAATTAGAAATTTTGACTTTCAGTCCTTAATTTTTAATCTTCATTTTACAATGTACTGGTAAGGTAATTCACCTAGATTGAAGCTCCAGTTCATTTTGATCAATAAATATGATAGCAAAAGAACTCATTTTTATGTGTTTGGGTGATAGGAGATGATGTTGTTTATTTTTATAAAGATATTATAAGCAGTCAATGTAACAATTTTGTGTATAATTTTTAACAATCTAGCTTTGGGAAGAGAAGTTAGTGCTGATGCAGAATATTCTTGATGCCTGGTTAAAATGTCAGGCCACCTGGCTTTACCTAGAGCCTATCTTTAGCTCTGAGGATATCATTGCTCAAATGCCAGAAGAAGGTCGGAAGTTTGGAATTGTAGATGGCTACTGGAAAGATATAATGTTTGAAGCAGTAAGTTAATCACCCATTTCTTCAATTCAAAACTTAATATTGAATTCAAGTAACAAAATAAATATTAGGTATTTTTATAAACACGAGATTCAGTAGATGCAGGAAATTTAGAGAGGGGCAAAATGGTGGAGGAACACAGCAGGCCAGGCATCATCTATGGAGGGGAATAAACAGTTGATATTACAAAGATTCAAAGTACATTTATTATCAAATAATGTATAAATTATACAACCTTGTTGAGACCCTTCATTTTTTATAGCATCCATGTATACCAAAAACTTGGAGAGTTGTGGGAAGTTTTGGAAGCAATATTTGGCTTTCTAGTATTTTTCCACGTTAATATTGGGCTGTAGGTGAAGAGTTGCTGCCATACCTAATCAAAGTACTTCAAATACTTTGTATTTATTTTTCTTTTCCTTTATTTTCTGTTCCCTACCAAATTTTCTTCCCAGGTTTTGCACCTAATCCTGAATCGGGAATTGCAGGGTGTGAATGAAGGGGAGAACTTCCTCTCATTCTTTGATATCCTTCTCCCTGCCCTTTTCTGGGAAGTAACCTTTTAATTTAGTTTGATAGAAACCTGGGACTATTACCAAAGCTAGCAAGGTGCCTCTAGTTCACATCAGTGGATCACTTTAAATACATTGCCATTCTCTTTGTAGGTGTTACTCAGGTGATGGTGTTGAGTATTTCTTACTGTTAATTATATACTTAACAACACAGAGGCCACCATTTATTGTCCATTGCCAGCAACATCTATATCCTGTGAGTGAATAAGCTGAAAAAAAGAGTTTGTTTCTTGTGTTCAAAATGTTAAATTATCCCTATTAGATAACTAGCATTATTTTCAATTGATAACATAATGTTACACATAATTTCACCCACTGGCACAGTAAATTTGCTTCCTCGAGACAGTTTAGTGTATAATTGCTAGTTTAATTGGGTATAAGATTAAAGATTGTCTTCTGAGAAAGATTGTCTTAATTTGTTGTCAGTGAGACATAGTACAAGATATTTTTTTTCTAATGTGTTAATTTTGTTGTTACAAGGTAAAAGATACTCATGTTTTGGAAGCTACTGCTCAGCCAAATATGTTGGAAAGATTAGTAGAAGCTAATGTTCTCTTGGAAGAGATCCAGAAAGGCCTTAATCTGTACCTGGAGAAGAAAAGACTTTATTTCCCAAGGTAACAGATCCTTCTTAAAAATATGCTGGAGTTAATTCATTTTATTTAAGCGGAGTAGAATTGAAGATTCATGGTAGTATAACAAAAGTTGTTAGATATTGTAGAAAATCAGGAAATAATTTAACGTATATTAACAATTTTTGTGCTTCTTTAATCTTTGATTTTCTCTTTTGAGGGTCCAGCATCCACAGAAGACACAAAAGATGTTTTTTGATACAGTTACTGGAATATGGCTGGCAGAGATAGAACTGGCAATAATTTGTTTTTCATTGAGTTACGATGACTATTGCGTACAGTTCTGGTTTGCCCCACTGTAGGAAGGACGTTGAGGCTTTGGAGAGGGTGCAGGAGAGGTTTACCAGGATGCTGCCGGGTTTAGAGGGCTTGTGCTAGCACAAGAGGCTGGATAAACTTGGGTTGTTTTCTCTGGAGCGTCGGAGGCTGAGGGGAGATCTGATAGATGTTTACAAGATTATGAGAGACATAGATAGAGTGGACAGGGAGTATCTGTTTCCCAGGGTTGAAATGTTTAATACCAGAGGGCATGCATTGAAGGTGAGAGGGGGTAGATTCAAGGAGAATGTGAGGGGTAAGTTATTTTTACTCAGAGTCATGGATATTTGGAATGCACTGCCTGGTATGGTGGTAGAGGCAAATACATTAGAGGCTTTTAAGAGACTCTTGGATAGGCACGTGGATGTAAGGAAGATGGAGGATGTGGACATGGTGTAGGTAGGAGGAAGTAGTGCTTGGCGTTTTTGATTTGCTTTATAGCTGGTTGGGCATGGAATTGTGGGCCGAATGGCCTGTTCCTGAGCTGTACTCTTCTATTTAATTCAAAACCTCATAATTAAGGCACCTGAAAAAAATCTCTCCTCTCAGTTATTGCCAACCTAGGCAATCTAATAGCTATACTCTGGTAGCAAAAACTCATACCCCTTATACCCTTTCTTACAAACCCATCTCTAATCTACAGGGCTCTGGCGCTGTAGGTATTCTGGGCAACAAATACAGGATGCTTCATTAACTTCCCCTAACCTGCAGAATGAGTTAGAATAGCACACAGTTATGAGAAGAGACTTGTGCAAACTAATTTTATTGGAACAAACATTTGATTGTTCTTGATTATAAGTATTTACTCATCCTCTCGTCGCTGATAACTGGACTCGGAACACACGCATATTTACCGCTCAATCATACTTTATTTTACTTGTGCACAAGGAGAACAGTTTTCCCTGTCACCCACACTGTTCTGAAGCCAGGACAGAACAAAGATATTTTTTATACAGAATTGGCTTATCAGTTAATGGTGTTGACCTTTTGTTAAACTATGTATGTTTGAATCACTTCTTTGGAAGATCAGTCGCCATTCACATCAGCAATGTTAAAGTCAATCAAAACCACAAGCTGACAATTGATGATAGTTTGAAGTTAGTACAGCAATTGTCCCTTAGTTGTTGGGTGTGTTTCATGTCTTTCTGTTATCCCTACCTTGTTTATCTCCGGCACCCCCTACTGCGTAAAGGGAAGTAATGTTCTTCAAAAACTTTTTATAGAAAAGGTCTCACTTCAGAGGCTCCACTCATCTAGGTCGATTACACACCACCACAGTCATCCTCGCCAATCTCGTCTGCAGTAAATAGGGGTGGCTCCAGCAGTCTGACTGGTCTGGGTTGACTGCACACCACCACTGTCGTTCTCACCTGTACATTGTCTTTAAACGTTGCCTTACTGCAACTTCCACACCTCCAATAACTAACTTCCTGTGTGAGCTGTTGTAGATAGAGTCATACAACATGGAAATAGGCCATGTGGATTAACTTGTCCACACCAACCAGTGGGCAGCCTTCTCAACTTTCTGTTTTAATTCCATCTCCCAGTACTTCGTCCACAGCATTCAATAATAGATAGATACCTTACTGATCCCAAAGGAAATTAAAGTGTCACCGTAGCATTACAAGAACACAGATATAACTATTAGAAGAGAAGTAGAAAGAATAACAATTGCAACACCTATGACCTTTATTTCTCCCTTCCCATCATCAAAGGTCCAAAGGTCACCTCCAGGATGAAGCCAAGATTCAATTTACTTCCAGCTTGGTTTCCTGCACTAGTTGCTTACAGTCAAGTCTGTCCAGTCTGCAAGTAATCGAGTCATATGCTTCCTAATTTCCCAAAATCATTCCTAGTCTATCTTCACTATCATTGGTCTCCTTCACACTTCATTGGAACAGATTTTCAATCTTTCTGTCAGGAGCTTGAAGTTATCAGTGTGATATTATATTTTATCTAGGGAACAGATTCTGGTGTTCTGGGTGCTGGTAATGAAACTGTTGGAAAGGGGCATAGTCTCGTGCTTTGGATGGCGGTCCTTTGTTGGTTTATGACCAGGTGGAATCTGTGCTCCTGTGAAGTGATCTGCATTTTCCCATCAATGTTCCTGGGCTAGGAGAGGCTTCCTAAATTCCCTAGCTTTTCCACATTTCCCTTCCCTCTGCTATTTTGCTCTAATTATTTACACCTCCTCAGATCTAATCTGTTATGTGTTTAACTGCCTTTTTTAGCTATCCACCAACATCACCCTTATCATTTCGTCACTCCTGGTCTCTACAGACCTTGGTCTGACCTCCTCCTTTCCAACTCTCCTTTCTTTGAATCTGTTTGCTTAAAAACCTGTTATTCTCTGAAAGTCCAAAGGAAATTTATTATCAAAGTACATATGTCACCATATACAATCCTGAGATTCATTTTCTTGTGGGCATGCTTAATAAATTCAACAACCATAATTGAATCAATGAAAGACTGTGCCAGCAGGGCGGACAACCAGTTTGGACAAGACAACAAGCTGCGCAAATACAAAAAGAAATAATAATTTTAAAATAAATAAGCAATAAATATCAAGAACATGAGATGAAGAGTCATTGAAAGTGAGTCCATAGGTTGTGACAGCAGTTTAGTGATGGGGCAAGTGAAGTTATGCCCTCTGGTTTAACAGCCTGAAGGTAGAGGGGTAATAAATGTTCCTGAGCCTGAGGCTCCTGTATCTTCTTCCTGATGGCAGCAGCGAGAAGAAAGCATGACCTGTGTGGTGAGGATCCCTGATGATGGATGCTGTGACAACACTCCATATAGATGTGCTCAATGGTGGGGAGGGCTTTACCCCTGATAGACTGGGCTATATCCACTGTGTTTTCTATTCAAGGGCATTGATATTTCCATACATGAAACATCAACGCATCCAACAAATCCAACACGTGAAATGTAAATTCCACTCCTCCCTCTGCCAAATTCCTCCCAAATAATTGCTTTGGAAGTCTAGGATGCTATTACACGTTGCAGGTTGTACTGCGCTGTCAGTTGGGGAGAGTTACGATTGGGAGTATAATGAACTGAGTTTCTGCAGTCTATTCGGAATATTCCAGGTAATGCTCAAAAGCTAGAAGGCTGGAGTGCAAAACATTTAAAGTTCACTATTCATAGAAATTTGAACTGGGATTTAAAACTTGGAGTAAATTTGAGCTGGAGTAAAAAAATTTGGATGATTTGGGAATTTTATCCACTTGTTCTCTTCACTGACCTAAAGAATTCTATATATATTTTTCTTTATATGGTCCGTGTGCAGGTCAGTGGGACGAGGCAGAAAATGGTTCGGCACAGCCAAGAAGGGCCAAAAGGCCTGTTTCTGTGCTGTGGTTTCTATGGTTTCTAATTCCTTATCTTTAAATTTCAGCATCCTTAAGGGGCATAAGGCCCTTACCTTTTGCTTATTGGCAAAGATGTTAAAATGTTCTCTGGAGGGACCGCAATCATTCGACTGTCCTGAAAATATTTTCCTTTTTATTCCTTTTTGTGAAACTGCTTGAACTGAAAGTACTTGCATTGGGTCAAATAAAAGGGGGAAGTGGGTCAGAATAAGAGAATTCAAAGATGAGAAAGAGTGGAATGGAAATCAGCTTTAAATCGATTTTCAAAGCGAACTCAATCATTGTGTTTGTTCTCTTGTGTGCTGAGTCTCTGGGTCCTTTTTTTGTCCTCTACAGGTTCTTTTTCTTATCCAACGATGAACTGCTGGAAATTCTTTCGGAAACCAAAGACCCACTCAGAGTCCAGCCACATCTGAAGAAGTGCTTTGAAGGGATAGCAAAACTTCAGTTCACTGATCAGCTTCAAATAACGGGAATGATTAGCTCTGAAGGAGAAATTGTACCGTTTGTTAAAAATATTAACCCAGCAAAAGCTAAGGTACCCTTTTGCTCCCATGCCTATCAGCTGCTCCTCACTTCTTACCGAACAACCCATATTACAGTGATTAAGCCTGAGGTTTAGTTCAATTATGATTTAAACATTTTTTAAAGTTAAACAAGTAACCAATGGTCTTTTGTGAAATTGCCCCTTTTCTACAATAAGGAGGGGTCAATTATATAAAAACCTTTGGTTATCATTTTAATTTCAAAACATCTAAAAATCATAATTGAATTAAACCTCAGACCTAATCACTACTCAGGGCTACAAAGATCTTAAGAACTAGCACACACACAACGTTGGAGGAACTCAGCAGGTCAGGCAGCATCTATGGAAAACAAGTCAACATTTTGGGTCGAGACTCTTCTTCAGGAATGAAGTGGAAGGGGGAAGATGCCAGAATAAAAAGGTGGGGGGGAGGGTGAGGGGGCTTCGGATTTCCAGAACCTTCAAACTTTCTCATCATAAGAACTGATGTTCAGTTTTCTTCTGTATCGGAAGTGTGAAATTCCTTCCAATTTCTTAAATTAGTTCCAAATAGATACAAAAACATGTTCAGTTTTCAACTGTGGATTTGTGAGTTGGATTGGACATGGTTATATGCATGGTGCGCGTAAAACAATAGATTAAAAGAATTTTTGTTACACCTGGTAGTTACTACATATCTTGGCAACTTTTTTTCCAAACGTTTAAAACGTTCAGAGGTCTGTGAAGGGTTGCTTTGAGTTTCATGAAAGAAATCAGTCCCCATGTCCCCATAATTTCTTCATGTTTATTTTTGACGTTAGTCAGTTTTATAAGATCAGTACACTAAACTTAAGAAAAGTATAAGCTTTTTTTGTTGTTTCTTACAGGGTATGGTGGAGAAATGGCTTTTGCAAGTTGAAGAGATGATGTTGAGCAGTATAAAGCATGTTATTAAGGAAGGTATTGCCAACTATGTTCAGGTAATAGGAGATGATATAGATCACAATTAAACAATTGTAAATGATTATGATAATTTCTACCAACTCATTGTTTGATGGAATTAGTAGTAACCTGTGTTTCATACTGCCTTTTATTAATGTATTTGCATCAGTTTATTCCATCCCTATCAATATCCTGGTTATGGTAGGATGGTTACTCAGTAAAACAATACAAAGCAACATGCTCAAAATGCTGCAGGAACTCAGCAGGCCAGGCAGCATCTACGGGAAAGAGTTTTGGGTCGAGACTCTTCATCAGGACTGGAAAGGAAGGGGAGAAGTCAGAGCAGGAAGGTGAGGGGAGGGGAGGAAGAAGTACAAGGTGGCAGGTGATAGGTGAAACCAGGAGAGGGGGAGGGTGTGAATTAAAGAACTGAGAAATTGATTGGTGAAAGAGATAAAGGGATGGACAAGGGGGAATCTGTTAGGAGAGGATAGAAGACCATGGAGGAAAGGGAAAGGGGAGGAATACCAGATGGAGGTGAGGAGAGGAAAACAGGAATGGGGAATGGTGGAGGAGAGGAGGGGTGCATTACTGGGAGCTTGAGAAATAGATGTCCATTCCCAGTACAATGGAGCTCAGTACTTATCTTTAACACCCATTAATCATCTCCAAGGTGTTGTAACATAGTCCCTGGAACGTACCCCAGCAGGAAGCAATGTGCATTCTTTACTAGATTCTGTTGATATTGGAACCAAAGTGTTCTGATATTTAATAAAAACTTATGAAGCATGTTATCTGCCGGTGAAAGTTGTGCATTTAATAATGAGTGGCTCAGGTAGAACTGCAACTTGCATCTCCAGTGGCCCAGATTCAACCCTGACCTCTGCCACTACCTGTAAGGACTTTGCAGGTACTCCCATGACAGAATGGGTTTTCTCTGGGCCGAGTTTCCACCCATTCCCAAACACATAAAGTTAATTGCAAATTTATCCCAAGTGGAAGTGGTTGTGGAGCTGATGGACGCATGAAAGAAAATACATCATACCGAAATAAGCAGAGAAACAAAATCAAGATTCAAATTGCATTTATTATCTTCAAAGAATGTATAAATTATGCAACCTTGAGATTTGATTGCTTACAGGCAGTCGCAAAGCAAGGTACCTGAAAGAACCCAATTTAAAAAAAAAAGACCAACCTCCTATGCCTAGAGAGAAAGAGGAAACAAAAACAAAACAAATCATGCAAACAACAGAAGTAGGCAACCACAACAGCATTCCAAACCAAACTGAGTCCTTGGATCCAAATCCCCAGAGTAGGCTTAGATTCTGTAGATTGAATTACTTCCTCCTAAGTTAAAGGGAAATATGAGAATATTATATACTCAGTGATCCTGAAAAATATTTATCATTTGAGATTTGAAATTACTTAAGTGTGTTATTCTTTTCTTTTCAAGCTTCCTCGTAGAAAATGGGTTCTTCAGTGGCCTGGACAGGTTGTGATTTCCGTGTCCTCGATCTACTGGACCAGTCAGGTTTCTGAGGCGATTAAAAATGGAACTTTAGCTGTAAGTTGAAATCAAGTCAGCCTGATTGTGGTGTGAGGATAAACCTCACAGGAGAAAATACTTCAAATTTCGGGAAAAAAAATGTATTGATCACTGCTTTTCTCTTTGAGTGCACTAATTACTATGGCAACACATTTCCCCATTGCTTTGAAGGATTATCTACAGAAAAGTAATGAACAGATCAATGAAATAGTGGAACTGGTGCGAGGAAAGCTATCTAGTGGAGAACGCATGACTCTTGGAGCACTGATTGTCATCGATGTACATGGTAATTATTGCCCGAAGCTTTTCTCTGGGAGAAGGAACAGTAAGATGTTTGTTTCAGCAAGTCACATTTTCTTAAATAATTTGTTCTGAGGATGTGGGCAGAAGTGATAAAGCTATGAAGTTGCCCAGACAACTAAAGCTTTGAAAAGTCAGCTGCATTATGTAAAGGTGACAAATTCATTTCAAAGAAAGGAATTTGTTACCTTCACATAATAGAGCTGGCTTTTTTTGCATAATACAGCTGAGTTCTTTGAAGAGAATCATTGAACAAGTTTTGTTGGTTTGGAACATAATTTGTTTTGGGTTTCACAAAGTGTGAGCTTGATTATTCAGGACTGAGATGTGAACCCTTGAACACTACCTCACTATTCCTCTGTTGCACTCTTATTTATTTTTATTGTAGCTTATAGTAAATTTTATGTCTTGCTGCCACAAAAACAAAAAATTTCATGATGTATGTCAGTGGTAGTAAGCCTGAATCTGATTCTTCACCCAGATGGTGGTGGTTCTTTGTAATTCTCTGCTGAAGATTAAACAGAGATTGAGAGATGGATTTTTAGAGATCAGAGGATATGGAGCAAATACAGAGAAGTGACTCAGATTAGAGATCAGCTGTGATCTTATTAAATGTCAAAACAGGCACAAAGGGCCAACTGGATGTTGCTCTCATTCCTGTGTTGTTAAATCACACTTCAAGTCCTTACAAACTGACAAGAGTCTCGTCTGTTGATAGTTAATCACAAACATTAGCAACCACAAACTGGTAATTGACCCAAGTGTTGAAGTCCCAGACTGTAACTTACCAAGGAAAACCTGAACCATTCTCAACCAACAGAACAAATGCTAAGGAAGGTGTGGCCACCTGCTCCAGAATTGGACCATGTGGACCATGTGACTTTGACCATCCAAGTCAGACCATGCTTTTCTGTGAGTCTGGCGCATAACAGGTTCTACGTTTGACTAGTTGGTCGCCTAGGGCAGGGATAGGAATGCAATAAATCTTCCTAATCCTCTGGAAGTGGAAGTATTTTCAGTTTCTTCACCTGAATGTTTAGCAGCCTCTGCTTCTGGTAGTATACACATATAAACCCAGAAGAGTGAAGTACTGGAGAGATGCAATGTTTCAGATTTGAATTGTCTTATGTAAATAATGGCCACTGAAGTTACTACAGCTCAATAGGACTGTACTTTGATAGGAGAAAAGGGAAGGTTTAGAGATACAGTATTTAAAAATACTATAATATACCAGTTGTGTGTTCTGTCCTGACAGCACGTGATGTAGTTGCCCAATTGACAGATGCTAATGTATCAAGCCTCAATGATTTCATGTGGATATCCCAGCTGAGAAATTACTGGGAAGAAGATGAGGTGATTGTGCGTATGATCACTACTGTTTTGACATATGGTTACGAATATCTGGGTAACTCTGCCCGACTTGTTATAACACCGCTCACTGACCGATGTTACAGGTAAAGTACCGCTGTTTATTCTTCTGTAAGAAACTGTCCACTCTGTGCTTCTGGTATGAAGATTAGCCTTAATTGTCACATGCACATTGAAACATACAGTGAAATGCGCAGTCTGTGTCAAATCAAATCAGAAAGGATTGTGCAGGTGTCACCTGCTTCTGGTACTAGCATAGCAACTTGATATAGCAACTTAGATTAACATTTCTGCCAAGTAATTTTGTCTGTGAATGAAATGTCTTTGAATTAAGGTTTCTGCCTTGTGCGTGCGTGTGTGGGTGGGTGTGTGTGTGTGTGTTGAAAGTTGGTAAGTTTATATGAAGATGTGTTGGCGCATGGCCAAGTGGTTAAGACGTTCATCTAGTGATTTGAAGGTCGCTAGTTCGAGCCTTGGCTGAGGCAGTGTGTGTGTCCTTGAGCAAGGCACTTAACCACACATTGCTCTGCGACGAGACCGGTGCCAAGCTGTATGGGTCCTAATGCCCTTCCCTTGGACAACATCGGTGGAGAGGGGAGACTTGCAGCATGGGCAACTGCTGGTCTTCCAAACAACCTTGCCCAGGCCTGCGCCCTGGAAACCTTCCAAGGCTCAAATACATGGTCTCATGAGACTAATGGATGCCTATTATATGAAGATGCATGTCTGTACTTAAGAGAAAAAAAGGGAAGGCCTAATTTTTGTCTAGTTTGATGATTATGAAACCCACCAAATAGGCCTTTTCGAAATTTCAAATTGATCCAAAGTCATTTTAGTTTCAGAAATTTAAGTGAATCCAATCTATGCATTTTATTTGATAATAATTGGGAAACACCCAAATACTTAATTTTCCTTCATGCTGATCTTTCAATTGAAAATTTGAATGAATTTCAGCTCATTCAGGAAATGTGTGTTTTGTATATAGTAACTGAAGTAACTTGGGGTCTTGGTTAGATTCCAGCCAGTATTGGCAGATCCATTGTATAAATATTTTGCAGTTCTTTAGCGATACTTAAAAATACTTACTGAGGCTTATTTACAGAGCAGATTTACAGAACAATAATTCTGTTTTTCTTTATGCATATATGCATTGATAATGTTACTGAGAAGACTAGATTTTATGTTCCCTACTTGCTAACGAAAAGATGCAGCAATCTTCCTTGAGTGACTACTTAATTGTGGTGAAGGATTTCCATCAGTTCATGGAGCACTGCCCAGGAATGGGTCCTTTGCTGTGCATTATCTGTTCTGACCATTATTTTAGTTGGTGGTTTGATAAAACTGAGGAGATAGCTATACCTTTTAAGAGGACAGTCAAATACATTGTTGTGGGGTGGAAAGCAGGTACAGACCGAGTAAGAATACTAGTTCTTCCCTGAAGGACATTAGTGATGAGTTTGTACCGTGAGATGGCTTCTAATAGCAAGTGTCCTTCCGTTTTTGTTATCAGAGGCAACAAAAGCTTCCTGCAGTTCGGTTTTTCCCCTGCAGCTTTCAACCAGAAATGGAGATATTAAGGCACAGAACACTGTACATGATCAGAATCTGATTGGAGAACATCATTAAAACCAAACTGCAACCCGTATAATCCTCCAGAGCAGGGGTTCCCACCTTTTTTCTGCTGTGGAGCTTTGCCATTAACCGAGTGGTTCATGGACCTTGGGTTGGGAATCCCTGCTCCAGAGGAATAAACAGACTGGCAAAGTCATGGTCAATGAAATCTAATCCCATTAGGGGGAAGCTATATTAATGTAAAGGAGTATTCATATTATAGAACAATGATACTTATTGGAATGTTTAAACAGTTTTTAAACCCAGACAGATTATGGCACTTGAATAGTAAAAATATATAATGTTCAGGTAGTTTGGAAAATCCATGAGATATGCATATTATCTTTATTTTCCTGATGAAGTGTTGCATTTTTCTTGTCATCTATCAAGGACATTGATGGGAGCATTAAAATTAAACCTTGGTGGTGCCCCAGAAGGACCAGCAGGAACTGGAAAAACAGAAACAACGAAAGATTTGGCAAAAGCAGTAGCCAAGCAGGTAATTGAATGACAAGTAACCATGTGTTACTCCTTGCTTTCATAGTAACACTTTAAAGAAATAACCTGTGTTGCAATTTCCATTTCCTGTTTCTCTTTGTTAGCTCAGTAATCCATGGTTTTGGAATAGCCTGGCTAGAGTCATGACTAGCTCCAGAGCGCAGATCTTCACCACTCCAGCTGACCTGTTCCCTGAGTTATTGCTGTATCCAGCCATTTTAGTCATAGTCATAGTCATACTTTATTGATCCCGGGGGAAATTGGTTTTCGTTACAGTTGCACCATAAATAATACAGAGTAATAAAACCATAAATAGTTAAATAGTAATATGTAAATTATGTCAGGAAATAAGTCCAGGACCAGCCTATTGGCTCAGGGTGTTTGACCCTCCAAGGGAGGAGTTGTAAAGTTTGGTGGCCACAGGCAGGAATGACTTCCTATGACGCTCTGTGTTGCATCTCAGTGGAATGAGTCTCTGGCTGAATGTACTCCTGTGCCCACCCAGTATATTATGTAGTGGATGGGAGACATTGTCCAAGATGGCATGCAACTTAGACAGCATCCTCCTTTTCAGACACCACCGTGAGAGAGTTCAGTTCCATTCCCACAACACCACTGGCCTTACGAATGAGTTTGTTGATTCTGTTGGTGCCTGCTGCCCCAGCACACAACAGCAAACATGATAGCACTGGCCACCACAGACTCGTAGAACATCCTCAGCATCGTCCGGCAGATGTTAAGGGACCTCAGTCTCCTCAGGAAATAGAGACGGCTCTGACCCTTCTCGTAGACAGCCTCAGTGTTCTTTTACCAGTCCAGTTTATTGTCAACTCGTATCCCTAGGTATTTGTAATCCTCTACCATGTCCACACTGACTCCCGGATGGAAACAGGGGTCACCGGTACCTTAGCTCTCCTCAGGTCTACCACCAGCTCCTTAGTCTTTTTCACATTAAGCTGCAGATAATTCTGTTCATACCATGTGACAAAGTTTCCTACCGTAACCCTGCACTCAGCCTCATCTTCCTTGCTGATGCATCCAACTATGGCAGAGTCATCAGAAAATTTCTGAAGATGACAAGACTCTGTGCAGTAGTTGAAGTCCGAGGTGTAAATGGTGAAGAGAAAGGGAGACAAGACAGTCCCCTGTGGAGCCCCAGTGCTGCTGATCACTCTGTCGGACCCACAGTGTTGCAAGCATATGTACTGTGGTCTGCCAGTCAGGTAATCTAGAATCCATGACACCAGGAAAGCATCCACCTGCGTCGCTGTCAACTTCTTCCCCAGCAGAGCAGGGTGGATGGTGTTGAACACACTGGAGAAGTCAAAAAACATGACCCTCACAGTGCTCGCTGGCTTGTCCAGGTGGCTGTAGACACGGTTCAGCAGGTAGACAATGGCATCCTCAACTCCTAGTCGGGTGTTTAATGACGCTATTTATTTTTGAGGGGCAAATTAAGTTGGCTGAAGACTGGCTTCTGTGACAGTGTAGATCATCACAGCAAATGGCATGGGTCTTTCACTTGGCATTGTTGCATGGGACGGGCCCTTTCGTTGCTGAAGATGGGGATGTTCTTGGCTCACTCTTCTATAGGCTATTTAATTATTCACCACCTTTCTCACCTTTCGCTCAGCTTTGATCTGATCCACTGATTGTGAGATTGCTTGATTCAATAGATTTAGCACAGCTTCATCAGGATAGGACCTCAGTTTTAGGAGAAGTGCTGGTCTGGCATTCTTTCCTGAACCAGTTTTGATCTTCTGTTTACCCAGGTTTGAATTGTCAAATCTGTTCATTGGCAATGCCACACCGGACAATGTAGAGCATCTCTTTGTGTGAAGACGGGACTTTGTACTGGGTAGGTGGCGCACAAGGTCAAGTTGGCTTATCAGTTGAGTTTGTCCACTCACATATTGTCACGTTACTATGGAATCTTCCACACCCGCCTGAGGAAGCAGATTGGGCCACAACTTAAAGTCTCATCCAAAAGATTGCACCTCCAAAAGATCTGGATTGGAAATTCAGTTACTTTATGCTCACCTTTCGGAATTGGGAGCTATCCCAATTTTTATCATTGAGAACAGCACGGTAGCACAGCAGTTTGTGTAAAGCTTTACAGCGCTAGCGATCGGAAAATTGAGGTTCAATTCATGTTATTGTCTGTAACGAGTCTGTCAGTACTCCCTGTGACTGCGTGGGTTTCCTCTGGGTGCTCCGGTTTCCTCCCACAGTCCAAAGGCGTAGGGGTTAGGGTTAGTAAGTTGTGGGCATGCTCTGTTGGCCCTTGCAGGCTGCCCGCTGCACAGTCCTCGGACTGTGTTGGTCGTTGACTCAAATCATGCATTTCGCAGTATGTTTCGAAATAAAGCTTTAATCTTCAATCTTTTCTATCAGCTGGGCCAGAGATAATGCTTACTGTGGTAAAATGTTCATCATGTTGATTATTTAGTCATGTGGGAAGAATAAAAGTCAGGCATATTTTACAGTAGGTAGGAGATCTGCTCAGTCAAATTACTGTCCAGGTAGTGGGGGTCAATATTACAATTGTACCTATATCCTAAACAACTATTACCTAGAATTCCATCATTAGTGTCAGTGGATTGACTACGAGCCACATCAGTGCATTCTTCTTGTGAAATGCATTTCATTAACGTTTAATGAGCCTCGGAGGCTGAGTACAGTTTGCTGATATGGCTAAATAGTGCACTTAGAGCTTTGGAGATGAAGTCTTGAGAATATATTTATTATAATATCGTGATCATTTTTATGGTGCTTTTGCTCTAGGCTAATAAGACAATTGCTAAATTCAGTAGATTGTCTCAATGATGCCACAAGTAATGACCTTGATCAGAAATCTGGTGTAATGCGTCATGGCGTAAAACTAAAAGGAAAAAATCTTTCTCAAACTCTTCTTAAAGAAGGAATGGAGGCTTGCATTTATGTAGAGTAGATATTGCCTTTAAGTGTGTTGTTCAACAAGACTGGCCTTTTCTTTGTTCTTGCAGTGTGTAGTTTTCAACTGCTCTGATGGTCTGGATTACAAAGCAATGGGCAAATTTTTCAAGGGTCTTGCTCAAGCTGGGGCCTGGGCCTGCTTTGATGAGTTCAACAGAATAGAGGTAATTACTTAGACAGGAAAATAATGACTTTTTAGTTACAATATTTACTTAATTAACTTGATGCAGTAAACAGAAAGTTCAGTGAGCTGGAGAATTTGCATAGATCTCAGTTTTTACACTTTTGCACTCATTTACTAATACATTTGAAAACATTATTTAAGCTAAGGTTTCTTTGCTGTTATTTTCTTTTGTTTATTTTGGTCCTCCTTTTTAAAAAAATCTAATTGTTTCCCATTCTCTCCTGAGTCATAATTCATTGCCAGTCGATGGTTCCATTAACCATTCACCAACTCTTTATCAAATGGACCAAAGCAATCAGTGTCACTGGATTTAACCCCTCATGGATAATTAAAGAGTAAAGTAAAAAAGATTATTTGAGGTTGTCCTTGACCAAAGTTTATACCCAGTCTCTTCAGCAGAGATTACTGACGAACAATAAGCCACAGGAACTCTTGCTTGTACTTTTTTTTGCTCAGTAGCAGAGCTGTAATGTGGCCAAATTTAATGCTGTCTGACTGAACAACTAACTCAGCACAAGCCATGGATTAAATCAGCCTTATTCCTGTAGTAGGTTTGAAGATTACCTATTCCAATCCAAGAACATTAGCAATTTCCATTTTCATAATATCCTTAATGTCACAAAATGTCCTGAAATACTCAGATTAACTCAGGAACACAATCACGACAGTTTGTGAAAAAGGTGCAGGGTTTTAAAAGATTTAAAAACAATATGTAAATTTTGTATTTGATAACAAAGACAAATGAACTTACCTATAATAGATAGGCACAGACACCTGAGGAACAAATGCATAATTTCATGGAATTGTAATGGCCTTTGCTCTGACTACATAGGAACTTCAGTGTACAGGAAAGTGTAGAGGCTACTTTGTCCCCCAGGCCTGCTATTCCATTCATTTAGATCTTGACTAAACTTGTATGTTCAACTCATTGCAGGCCATGGTGTAAACTGACATTTTCTCCTTTGTGGCAAAGGTGGTTCTGAATACAAATAGTGGGAGCTTGGTTTATGAGGCTCAAAGTTCCTCATCCCAGTTTAGAAGGAAACAACTGAATCTGATTACTCAGCTTCCGGGACCTCTGCTGCCTCAAGATTCTTAGAGAGAGGCTGTCATTCTTTGCTCAGACCTCTGATAGAATTGCCAACAGAATGACAGTAATACTCTTCAATCCAACACACACTTTTAAACAGCCCCCATTTCCCGTGAGTGTCTTGCTGCTGCTCAAAAGGCCGCGTTATCGTTAATGGAGGAGATTTGTTAGCTGATTTCATTTTTAGGCACAAGTATCATCGTCCTTCGGTAATCTGGGAAGCCCAAGGAGGCCTACGTATGGCCTCTGCTCAGACTTTGGCAACGGTCACTTATTGGGTTTTCCAAATTACTTGGCAGTTGTTGCAGAACTGTTGAGGTGATTTTTTTGTAATGGCATATTTTCATCTTTTAGGATATGTCACATTCTTCAAAATATCTTCATCCTGCACAATATTATTATTTTATCCTTTATGGCTTACACAATGAAAGAGAAAAGAGCTGGAGGTTATACAAAGCATTAAAGGTCACAGAGCAACAAACATAAAATGCTGGAGAAGCTCAACTGGTCAGGCAGCATCTGTGGAGGGGACTTGACAGTTGACGTTTTGGGCGGAGGCCCTTTATCAGGATTGGAAAGGAAGGGGGAAGAAGCTAGAATAAGAAGTGTGAGGGGGAGGGAATACAAGCTGGCGAATGATAGGTGAGATCAGTTGAGGGGGAAGGTAGGTGGGTGGGGGAGGGATGAAGTGAGATGTTGAGAGATGATACAATAGGAGAGGTAAAGGGCTGAAGAAGCACGATAGGGGAGGAGAGGAGGGAGGAAGAGAAAGGGAAGGAGTGGAAAGGGAGGGAGGAAGAGAAAGGGAGGAAGGAGGAGCACCAGAAGGAGATAATGGGCAGGTGAGAAGAGAAACGTTAAGGGGTGAGCCAGAATGGGGAATTGGAAAAAGCAGATGGGGGGTGGGTAAAATTACTCTGAAAGGTCTCACCATTGGGTTGTTGTTTCGATCTCCAGGTTGAAGTGCTGTCTGTGGTTGCACAGCAGATTCTCAGCATTCAGCAAGCAATTATACGGAAACTTAAAACATTTCTCTTTGAAGGTACTGAAATTTCTCTCAACCCAACCTGTTCAGTCTTTATAACTATGAATCCTGGCTATGCTGGTCGGGCAGAACTTCCAGACAACCTTAAGGTAAGGCTTTTACTTTCTAATTTGACGATGTTCAAACAAGTCCAAATTCTGAAAATTGTTTGGAAATAATATCAAATTATTTTGAGTTAAAACAAATAGAAAGGTATAAATGCATTTCTACCATTATTTGATGCGGGTGGATTTCCCAGCTGTTTGTTTTTGAAACATGTACTTAGTCATTTGAAGACTGAAATCTCTGATTTTACTTACAGAAATGGAGCTCAAAGTTATTTTGTTTCTTTTTCACTTCCCCAAAAGGAAATTTCCCCCCTACTTCTTACCATCTTGCCCTAGTAAAGGCAAAGAATAGTGTCAGAGTTATCAATGGAGCATCTTTAACTGAAGAGTGAGCTCTCAGCTAAATCATTGTCTGGTCTAACGATATTTAATATATCTCGTATACTCAGTAAACACACTTAAAAACACTACAGTATTTATAAGCAATGAGTGGTGTGTCGAAAGACTTTGAGATCCCTGCAGCAGAGTTTTTGAATCTAAATTTGTAGATAACCAAATAAACTCCATGTGCAAGTCAGTTTTGCATTTTGAATGCACCAGCCATGGTTGTTATTATATTGACAATGCCAGGTATTAAAGTGAATAAGATACTGTACCTAATTTGGTGCTTAGATAAATTTCCTTCTCAGGACATAAACAACTGGATCTGGTGAAAGAGAATGTTTTCCCCTGTGCTGTTCCCTTCCAGGCGTTATTCCGTACGGTGGCAATGATGGTTCCAGACTATGCTCTGATTGGTGAAATTTCCCTTTATTCAATGGGGTTCATTGACTCACGAAGGTAAAAATTACATATATTTAAATTATCTTAGATCCCCTTTGAAGTATAGTAGTAGATCTTGCTATCCGCATCCCAGTGGAAACAAATGCAATTGATGAGCCGTATCTGGTGCCTACATTCTGTATGAGGCCAGCTCATTATCGACAAAAGATGGGCGCTTTGCCTATCACTTGTCCACCTCGGACAGTTTGTTCTGGTCTCCCCCTGTCTCAAGCTTTGTCCAGCTGATGCAGGAAGTAACTCCTTTCTTTGAAGTTGCAGGGCTACATATCAGTTGTGACCAATGGAAGATAGATAGATAGATACTTTCTTGATCCCAAAGGAAATTACAGTGTCACAGTAGCATTACAAGTGCACAGATATACAAGTATGCAAATGTTAGAAGAGAAGTAAGAAAGAATAAAAAAATAAGTTACCTCAAACAGACTAACAGGAGGGGGTCATCACCTCCCTGGATATAGGTTGACTCATTGCAGAGCCGAATGGCCGAGGGTAAGAATGACCTCATGTAGCGCTCTCTGGAGCAGCACAGTTGTGGAAGCCACATCTGCCAAGGTATTGTATCAGAATCAGTGTTAATGTGACCTTTATCATGAAGAGTATGTCCTTATGATGATATTTTATGACTGAGAATCCATGGCCTTTCCTTATATTCCCCAAATA
Organism: Mobula birostris; assembly: GCF_030028105.1. Lineage (NCBI taxonomy): Eukaryota > Metazoa > Chordata > Chondrichthyes > Myliobatiformes > Myliobatidae > Mobula > Mobula birostris. The sequence continues at coordinate 133,470,688 of NC_092378.1, read as the reverse complement.
AATTTGCAAGGATCAGAAGGGATGAAGACTTGGCCAGGATACAGAAATTCTTGAAGGTACTTAGGCTCAACATTTGACAACTCGGGTGTAGTCTGTGGAAATCACATTCCTGCCATGTACTCTGGATCACCACAGCAGCTCCGGCTGCAGACTTGGTCTTGCCTTTGGTAAAAAAATACTAATGATGCAGGAGCTTTAGTGGAGTTACTTAAATTGAGTGACCCCCTTCCCTGTCTGTACATCAGCAGCAGAAATTACTGATAGGAGGGCTAATGCACATGAGTTATATAATTAAGTTTGCACAATAATGTGTGACATTATGACAGGTACTTCAGACTGCTACATACTTACAATGGCCATTTTTTAAGGTCTATCTGCATGCCTTTTGCTTTTGTTCTGGTTCAAGTAATCTGACTATACAAATTAAACTAAATTTGGAAGAATTGTGTTCTTTCAAAATCCCAGGACTGCATCTTTAAAGTACAGTATTACGTGATGTGACTGGCTCAAAGGATCACTAGTTATGTCTCATCACTTGTTCATTCTGTACATGATTATGGTTTAATTTTGTCTGACACAATTATTTTAGCTATGTGTCGTTGCTGTCACTCCCCATCGGCCCTCACCTGGAATACTCCCTTCCCCAGCCTTTCTCAGAAGATCGTGGCTACCTATCGCCTGTGCTCTGAGCAGTTATCATCGCAACATCACTATGATTACGGCATGCGTGCAGTGAAGTCTGTCCTCACGGCAGCTGGGAACCTGAAGCTGAAATTTACAGCTCAGGATGAGAGTGTGCTGCTGCTGCAGGCCCTGCTGGATGTGAACTTAGCCAAGTTCTTGGCCCAGGATGTACCACTGTTTCAGGTACAGTATCAAGAAACCTTAGGGGTAGAGGTGGCGAGGTGGGGAGAGGGGGTTGTGGCTAAGAAAAAACCCAGGGGGGTTGAGTCTGCGTGGCACAGCTAATTTCTTATAAATAGATTTTTGTGACATTAATTATCAAACATTGACAAGGCATAGTGCATTCGTGAAAGTGATTAGCCATAATGTTAAGAATTAGATAAAAACAAAAAAAATCCCTAAGTTTAACTATTGTTTATTGTTGAGTATCCCTGTTATAGGAAAGATTTGATTGTACTGAGGAAGGTGCAGAGGAGATTTATAAAGATGTTGCAAGGACTGGAAACTTGTAACTATAAGGAAAGATTGAGTAAGATGGAGTTAATTTCTTTATAACAAAAATGTGTAAAATAGACTTAATTGATGTGTAAAATAATGAAGGGCTTCGATGAAAGAGGTAAGGACCGATTTTTCTTTTACTAAAACCAAGTGCATGGAGACATTGGGCGGTGAGGATACAGATTAATGCAATTGATGGCTGGATTAGTGGGAGGATGAGGAAAAATGTTTTCATCCTAATGTTGGTAGAAACTGACTGAAGGCAGAAATCCTGACCATACTTTAGGGTTACAGACCAAGTGATAGAAGATGCAATTTGACTTCGTAGCTTCTTTCTCATCAAGTGTAGACATTGTGGTCCAATTAGCCATCTATGTGGTGGATTTTCGGTGAATTTTTTTGATTGCCCCAGTAAATCTGACAATTTCAGCACAGTGTTATAGGAGGAAGTTGTTCACCAGAACGTATACCACACACACAGCATGCTGGAACAACTCAGCAAGTCAGGCGGCATCTACAGAGATGAAAAACCAGCCAATGTTTGGTGCCGAACCCCTTCATCAAGGCTGGAAAACAAAGGGGGAAGGTTCCAGAATAAGAAGGTAGGAGGTGAAGAAGGAGGACACACTAGAAGGTGATAGGTGAAGTCAGGTGAGTGAGGGAGAGGCACCACGGGGAGTGAAGGAGAGATATCTCGGGGAGTGAAGGAGAGATACCTCGGGGAGTGAGGGAGAGACACCTCGGGGAGTGAGGGAGAGGCACCACGGGGAGTGAGGGAGAGACACCATGGGGAGTGAGGGAGAGGCACCACGGGGAGTGAGGGAGAGGGACACCATGGGGAGTGAGGGAGAGGGACACCATGGGGAATGAGGGAGAGGGACACCATGGGGAATGAGGGAGAGACACCACGGGGAGTGAGGGAGAGGCACCACGGGGAGTGAGGGAGAGACAGCACGGGGAGTGAGGGAGGGGCACCACGGAGCGAGGGAGGGGCACCACAGGGAGTGAGGGAGAGGCACCACAGGGAGTGAGGGAGAGGGACACTACGAGGAGTGAGGGAGAGACACCACGGGGAGCGAGGGAGAGGGACACCACAGGAATGTGAGGGAGAGACACCATGGGGAGTGAGGGAGAGGGACACCACGGGGAGTGAGGGAGAGACACCACGGGAATGTGAGGGAGAGACACCACGGGGAGTGAGGGAGAGGGACACCACGGGAATGTGAGGGAGAGACACCACGGGGAGTGAGGGAGAGGAATCACAGGGAGCAAGGGAGACACCACAGGGAGTGAGGGAGAGGAATCACGGGGAGCGAGGGAGAGGCACTACGGGGAGCGAGGGAGGTGCACCGCGGGGAGTGAGGGAGAGTCACCACGGGGAGCAAGGGAGGTGCACCACGGGGAGCGAGGGAGAGGCACCTCGGGGAGTGAGGGAGAGGGAGAGTCACCACGGGGAGCGAGAGAGGTGCACCACGGGGAGTGAGGGAGAGTCACCACGGGGAGTGAGAGAGGCACCATGGGGAGTGAGAGAGAGGAGTCACGGGGAGAGAGGGAGACACCATGGGGAGTGAGGGAGGGGTGCCAAGCAGAGTGATCTCCTCACCTGTCTATCACCTCCCCCTAGTGCCCCTCCTCCTTCCTTTTCTTCCATGATCCACTCTCCACTCCTATCAGATTCCTTCTTCTCTAGCCCTTTGCCATTTCCACTTATCACCTCCCAGCTTTTTACTTCAATCCCCCCCCCCACTCACCTGACTCCACCTATCAGATTTTAGCTTGTCCCCCTTCCCCTCCCCCCACCTTATTCTGGTATCTTTCCCCTTCCTTACCAGTCCTGAAGAAGGGTCTCGGCCCAAAACACTGAGGGAATACTCATTTCCATATATGCTGCCTGGGGAGCGGGGGGAGGGAGAGAATGTCAACTCAGACCATGAGAGGCCTGCGTCGGGCATTTTCATGCCTTACAAGGCGCAGATTGGAAGTCTGTGTGGGGCGCCACTCCTCGCACAGACACTAGAGCAATGTGTGATTAAGTGCCTTGCTCAAGAGCACAAACACGCTGCCTGACCTGCTGTGTTCCTCCAGCATTGTGTGTGTGTGTGTGTTGCTCTGGATTTCCAGCATCTGCAGGATCTTTTGTGTTCACCAAAACATATAATTTAAATTCTTTTTCTTTATTGTGTAGTGCTGAGAAACTGGTGTGAAACACTTACCAAGCTATAATTGTACTTTAAGCCAGAGGTATTAAACTGGCCATTCAGTCATTTGTTTCTGTTTGCAGAAACGTGCTCTTCAAAAATGTTCTATTGTGTTTCTGCACTATTACGGTACACTTCACCAAGGCTTCTTGTTTGTGAAGGACTTCGTAAAAATGGGAAAATGCTTCTTTCAATGCAAGCTTTTTATTGTTATGATGAAGCCTGTCTTTCTCATTGCTTTAGGGCATTATATCTGACCTGTTCCCTGGTGTGGTGCTCCCTGTACCAGAACGTGAGGTCTTTCTTAAGGCATTGAAGGACAACATCAAGAAAATGAAACTACAGCCGGTTCCGTGGTTTATTGAGAAGATTATTCAGGTCATTTTAATTGTTTTAACTTGGTCATCTTTCCTTTGACATGATATTTTTAAGTAGTACATGTTTATGGTAGCTGCTGATTTCTGATGATCGGAATTTACTTTTCTGGTTGTGTTAGTAGTATGTTTGTCCCACTATACTATGCACTTTCAAACGGCAAAATAGGTTGTTTCTTGATGCTTACGGGGATGGTTTTTAAGGGAGGCATAAACAACACTAATACTGTGTTCATCCGCAGATGGCTAATTTAGTGAAATGAACCAGAATGTTGTGTTGCCAAATAAATATGAACATACAGTTTTTTTTTCCCTTTGAACTTTCACACTGCTGCACCTGAATGTATTGAAGCATTCATCATGAAAACGACATCAGATGACAGTAAAAACAAAATTGATTAGATATGCCACAGCTTAAAAATGTACATTGCTATGACAGATGTTGAAGTGCATGCCTTTGTTGCCAATAAAATAACTTGCTTGCATAAAGGTGGAGCAAAATGCAATGTTAATTTGTAGATTTAGTCAATGGGAACTACCTTTATCTCCTTTCCAACAAAGTACTCTTATGTTGGATGATCCTGGATGGTGCACAACTAGGAGAGGAAAGGTGGTGAAGATGTTCCCTTCTGTGTGTATCTTTGTGTCTCTAGCTCATTGAAAGAGAATTCCTGAGGATGTACAGAATATAACGAACCTGACTATCGCCCTTTATATTGAGCACAGGGAGAGGGCGAGGTCTAGCATCAATGATAAACGGTTCTTCAGGACTGGTGCAATGTTGACCTTTTGCATGGTCAAGATACACATTGCTGCGTGCTGTTGTTCTGTGAACAAAAGTTGAATTGGATATAGGCTGACAAAGGTTTGGAATTGCTTGTCAGTGTTGAGTATATAAAATCGACCGTTTTATAAATTTTTGTGTTTTTTTTGCTCCTGCACCTGTGATTCTATAAATAAAACATGGTTACTGAAGTGAAGTATTCTGTTACAACTGGTTAACCTATGATTTCCTTCAACAGATTTATGAAATGATGTTAGTACGTCATGGGTTTATGATTGTTGGTGATCCTTTGGGTGGTAAAACCTGTGCCTACAAAGTGCTAGCAGGAGCACTCAGTGACTTGTATGCAGGTAAGGTTTTATTGGACACTTAAGGTAAATTATCTGTTGTAGCTTTGCAAAGTAAAAACATTCATAAACCCAGAGGTAAATAGGAAGTAAGTTGTAAAGAGGACAAGAGGAATTCAGAAAGATGTATGGATGGATTTAGTAAATGGGCAAAGAGCCAGCAAATGAAGTACTGCGTCAGAAAATAGGAAATTTTAGCAGGAAGAAAAATAAATCTAAAAAGTGAGAGATTGCTGAGGGCTGAAGTGAAGATACATCTGGGTGTCCCAGTACATGATTTGCAAAATGTATGCATGCAAGTAATTGGGAAAGACCAGAATTAAATACAAAGCTTCTTGATGAAACTTCATCTCCTTCTCGATAGTTATTACTTATTATTATTATTATTTCTTTATTTTGGTATTTGCAGTTTTTGTTGCCTTTTGCATGCTGGATGAATGCCCAAGTTGGTGCGGTCTTTCATTGATTCTATTATGAATTGCCTGCAAGAAAATGAATCTCAGGGTTGTATATGCTGACATATATGTACCTTGATAATAAATTTACTTTGGATTTTGAACTTGAACTTTGAAAAGTGAAAAGTTGTGCTTCAGTTATACAGGGCAGTAGTGAGACCACATCTGGAGTATGGTAGACTTATTTACCTCCTTATTGAAGGAGTGACCTTAATAACTTCAATTCAAGTCAAGTTTAATTGTCATTGTCATCCTCACTAGCTGAATGCATGGCTTTGAGGCCAGTCCTCGACCTGACGCCAGACTCTCATAAAGTGAATCTGTGGCTAGGGGGCCCAGACCTCATCCCAACGTCTGACTCTTGCTAGGTGAACCTCTGACTTTGAGGCACAGTTGTCACCCTGACGCCAGACTCTCATAAAGTGAATCTGTGGCTTTGAGGCCCAGTCCTCACTGTAATCCTGACTCTCACAAGGTGAATCCGTGACTTTGAGGCCCAGTCCTCACCCTGAAGCCTGACTCTCACTAGGTGAATCTGTGGCTTTCAGGCCCCGCCCTCGCCCTGACGCCTGAATCTAACAAGGTGAATCTGTGGCTTTGATGCCCAAACCTCACCCTGATGCCTGACTCTCACTAGGCCACACCTATGCTTGGAGGCCCAGTCCTCTCCCTGACAACTGACTCTCACTAGGTGAATCTGTGGATTTGAGGCCCAGTCTTCACTGTGACGCTCTCTCTCACTAGATGAATCTGTGGCTTTGAGTCCCATTCCTCGCCCTGATGCCTGACTCTCACTAGGTGAATCCATGGCTTTGAGGCCTAGTCCTTGCCTCAAAGCCTGATTCTCACAATTTCAGACATCCCACCCTGCAAAACCCTCCCCATTTCAGGGAGGTAGCACCATCAATTTGCGGGACACTCCCGGAACTTCCAGGAGAGTTGGGATGTCTGCAATAGAGTAGCTCCTTAGCAGCTAGCCAGCTAGTTTAAATAACGTTAGCTATGCTAATGAATGAATGACACCTGTTAAACTGACCTCAACATGTCTTTTACAGTCTTAACCCACCATGGGCAATAGAAAAGTCACTGTTGCAAACAGTGCAGTGAGCAACACTATCATTATTTTGACCCCTATTAGGCAGGGGTACACTTTAGTGTAGTCTGGGGTGAAGAACATTTTATATTTTCTTTTTTTGGAACACTGTGCCATGGCGCGCTCTCGCTCGTGCTCTCTCTCTCTCGTGGTCACTCGCGCTCTTGCTTTCTCTCTCGCGTGCTCTCTCATGGTCACTCTCGTGCTCTCTCTTGCTTTCTCTCTCTGGCTTTCGTGCTCGCTCTCAAAAAAATTGATTTCCATGATATTGTACATAATTTGCGGGTATCAGGGATCCACTATTAATATGCGGGAGACTCCCGGGATTTCCGGGAGAGGTGGGATGTCTGTGAATGTGGATGTGTAGAAGATGCCTCTTCTCAAGGGAGAGCCCACAACTATTGGCCACTCTGTGAAAATAGTAGGTTCCCCATTTTGGTCAGAGGTTTAAATATATTTTTTCAGAAGTTTGTGAGTCTTTGGAACCCTTCTTCAAAGGGAAGTGAAAGCAGAGCTTTGATTATTCAAGGCAGTAGCAGATGGATTCTTGATAAACAAGGTGGTGAAAGGTTACTGTGGTAGATCAGTATGCCGGGCTGAGATGACAATCTGATCAGCCATGATCTTATTAAATGGCAGGAGGAGCCGGGTGGCCTATACCTGCTCCAAATTAGTATGTCCTACTTTTAGCTGTCACAAAGTTAATATTGTGTGTTTCTTCATTTGAAACATTTTGTCTAAGTGCACTTACAATGTCTGGATATAGAGACTCCAGCGTATCAAGAAATTTCCACCTCTTTCAAATAAAAATGCAGTTATTTGTACTAAATAAACGTTTGGGTGGATTTAAAAGCAGCAATGTACAATTAGGTTCTTGGAACTTTCTAGCCAGATACTGTTGTTGACACAATGACATTTGACTACTAAAAGAGAATATTAGTCAGCATTATGAAACTCATGACTTGGCATCTGTGGAAGCTAAGAAATAGGAAAGGCTGAGACCATTTTTGGTTATTGAGAGTTTGGTGTGGAGGTAGGCAGCAGGTGGAATGTTTAGGGTTTTTTAATAATTCTGGAGTATTTGTGACTGTCATTTTTATTTGCTTCATCATGTAGTTACTACATCGTGGCAGCAACTCAATGCATAAAAACACGCATACATGGCCAAGAGGTTCAGTTGTTGATCAGACCAAACATCAGAACAGGGGAGGAATGTGATTGAAGTGACTTTAGTGCCAGACGGGGTGATTTGCTGATCCCCTGGGATTTTCATGCACAATAGTCTCTAGTCTAGAGTTTATTGAGGATGGTGTGAAAAGCAAAAATCGCCCACTGAGTGGCAAAAATGCCTGATTAATGAAAGAGGTCAGAGGAGAATAGCCAGACTGGCTCAAGCTGACAGGAAGGTGACAGTGACACAAATAACCGCGTGTTACGACGGCGGTGTGCAGAAGAGCATCTCTGAATGCACAGCATGTCGAACCTTAAAGTGGATGGGCTACAGCAGCAGAAGACCATGAACATACAATTCGTGGTCACTGTAAGGTACAGGAGGTCAATAATAAAGTGGCCACTGAGTCTATATTAATGCTGACACTACGCGATTGTTAAACAAGCCATATTAATCATATTAGCTTCTGTGTGGAATATTTTTGATGTCATAAAATCAAGTTGTTTTTAATATGTTCATTAAAACATCAAAACAATGTGATCTGGCTAACGTATCTGCTGATATCAAATGTGTCACAGATTTTAATAGGGCAAAGGAAAAGGTCAGACTAATGGGTCAGTCTGAATAAATTAGGGAAAAAATTCTTTTTTATAGTGGGTTCAAAATTTTGGCATAGACACGTTAGATAGGGATATATTGTTTGGTAAATATTCTTGATTTTTTTGAATTCCACAATTAAATTCACCACTAATGTGCTGAAAAAATTCACCAGAGAAAACTCCATTGTAAGTAGTTTCTGAACATTTTATGATATGATAAGAATTCATTGCAAAGAGCTGAATTTCTATCAGTGCATGGCATATGGAGTCCTTCTATCCTTCTCATCTATTAACTTGTATTGCATTTCACACCTTGAAAGAATGTATTTCTAAAACATAACATAGTTGGAATGCACACTCGACATAAATAGATCTTGGCAATGGTATTGGTAAGTAAGAGTCATGATGGCTGGAGGGCTAGTTGGAACTTTGCACCGTTCTTAGATAGAAAATTAAAAACAAGTTGTGGTAAACTGAAACAGAAGAATATAAACTTTAATTTAGTAGACGTGTTATTTTGAATAATGTTTCATCTGTTTCCTTTGAAGCCAAGTTAATGGATGAGTATTCTGTTGAGTACTGTATAATAAATCCCAAGGCTATAACCATGGGCCAGCTCTATGGGTGCTTTGATCATATAAGCCACGAATGGACAGATGGGGTTCTCGCCACAACTTTTCGAGCTCAAGCAACTTCTGTCACCGATGCGAGAAAGTGGATTATATTTGATGGACCTGTTGATGCTGTTTGGATTGAAAATATGAACACTGTATTAGATGATAACAAGAAAGTAGGTGATTTTTAAAATAAATGTATGAAATACTTGTTCAAAAAATTACATTGAGATCCATAGAGCATAAAGAAACCAGTCATTTGACACAACAAATTCATGCCAAAATTTATGCTTCATACTCATCCTTCTTGTTTCGTAGAACTGTCATGTTTCACCCTCTTACCACACTCCGGGTACTTTTTTTTCTAAAATCCTCCAATGATTTCTTTCTTAAAGAAAAGGATCCCAATGATCCAGCCTATCCATGTGCACATATTCATCTGGCTTATCCTTCTGGCCTTCTACTAACTGATGGCACCAGAATCAATTGTGAGATTGTGACCTAGGGAGCCCAGCATATTCCCCTGCTCTCATCTTCATCCCTTGCTACTTAACACCAGTGAACTTGGGTGGCTGGAGAGTAAACTGGTAAAAATCTCTGGAGTATTTGGTCTGTGATTTGAATGGGAGAACCATGTGTGAGAATGTGCCAATATAGATATTGAAATCTGCTGTACCATTCAACAAGATTCTGGCCGAACAGCAACATGCCTTGGGAGAGCTGTATATTATAGTCCCTATTACCTAGATGCTCCCCTACTTTTATGTTGTCTGCTCCCTTTTTTCATCCCCATCATATGATATAGTAATATTTAACACAATGAAATGCTTTTGGCCTTTGATTCCCTCATAATTGTTTATGTGGCGTCTGTCTTACAGTTGTGCTTAATGAGTGGAGAAATTATCCAGATGAGTCCTAAAATGAATTTAATATTTGAGCCAGCAGATCTGGAACAGGCTTCGCCAGCTACAGTCAGCAGGTATTAATTGTGGACATTATCAAAAGCTCAGCAGTTAGCACAAGGTACATTTGCTTTGCACGTACTGAATTGGGAACTTCTTTTTAACAGGTGTGGTATGATATACCTGGAACCCCATCAGCTCGGTTGGGCACCCCTGAAAGATTCTTATATGGATACTCTACCACCGACTATTACTGCGGAACATAAAGAACTGGTAAGTCTTTGGTTTTGGAAGTTTACACTTCAAACAATGAACATAGGGAAAATGTGGCCAAGTTGTATTCACTGTTACTGATGACAATATGGACAGATGTTGAAGTTTAAAATGTACTCATATTCTAAGGTTCATTTTCTTACTCCTTTACTTTCTTCTATTTGTGGCAATTCTCTCTGTGCACATGACTAAACCTCTAATTACAAAATTCAATACCTTCCCCTGTGTGGTTGGGTATAAACGAAGTGTGCAGGAATGTAAGAAGCTGCAGAGAGCAGAAGTCTGCTCGAACATCACTGGTATACACCTTCCTATCACTGATAGTATCTTCAGGAGTTGCTACTTCAAGAAGGCTGCATCCATCATCAAAGATCCCCACTTTCCAGGCCATTCTATCTTCTTACCATCCAATTGATAGGAGCTACAGATCTGAAGTCCCACACCACCAAGTTGAAGAACAGCTACTTCCCTTTAACTCAATTCAGTTCAAGTTTAATTGTCATTCAACCTTGCACGAATACTCATGAATGCAGCCAAACAAGACAGCGTTACTACAAGGTTCTAGTGGTAAAGCACATTGCTAACGGTCACACACAAGAACACATTCACGGAATAAAAGAGTCCTGTTGTTCATACCCCCTCACCTCATGACACTGCAACTTGATGCCTAGTCCTCACACATACAAGTCAACAAACCCATATACGAGGGGTGACTGATAAAGTTGTGGCCTAAGGTAGAAGGGGTCAATTTTAGAAAACCTAGCACATTTATTTTCCCTACATTTACACACTTAGTCCAGCGGTCGTGGAGCATACGGATCCCTTCTTTGTAGAAGTCGGCGTCTTGGACCTCCAGAAAGTGGTCCACAGCAGGGATGATTGATAAGTTCGTGGCCCAAGGTAGAAGGAGATGAGTTATTAACCTCAAACTTTCCACATTTTCACTTAGAGTTGAATTGCACGTGCATGTAAAAAGAGTGGTATAACTCATCTCCTTCTACCTTAGGCCATGAACTTATCAATCACCCCTGCTGTGGACCACTTGGAGGTCCAAGACGCTCTCGTTACATGCATGTGCAGTTCAACTCTTTGAGTGATAACGCAGAAAGTTTGAAGTTAATAACTCATCTCCTTCTACCTTAGGCCACAAACTTATCAATCACCCTTGCTGTGGACCACTTCTACAAAGAAAGGATCTGTATGCTTCACGACCGCTGGACTAAGTGTGTACATGTTGGAGGGGACTATGCTGAAAAAAAGATGTGCTAGGTTTTCTAAAATTGACGCCTTCTACCTTAGGCCACAAACTTATCAATCACATCAGTTGGCACAGACAGCCCTGATCACTAGATTTTCGAAACAATATGATTTCTTCTAATGGTGTTCGTTCTTGTTACTGCCCTGACAGTAAGTGTTGGCAGCCTGTGTAGCTGAGGGGTGGTGGACAGGTCAGCCTAACCTAGTCCCGTCACAACATTTACCTATATAAATGATCGCGTTAATAATCAAGAGTAGAATCTCTAATTCATTTTCTTTTCCTAACCCAGGAGAATTGAGGCTAATTGCAGCATCCCTATTGCAGACTAGCTGAAACATAGCCAATTCAAGGGAGACCAATACTTGCATTTCTGATCTTCATCACTGCAAACATCATGGGATGAAATCAGCAATTTATAGTAGAGAAGGAGGCCAATCTGCCCATGAAAATGAATCAATCAGCCTAATCCTACTCCCCTTAACTTAGTTCACAGTCCTATAGAACATAGAAGAGTACAACACAGGAACATCCCCTTTGGCCCAAGATGTCTTCACTGAACATGTTAATCTAATAAGCTCATCTGCCTGCACAAAGGCTGTACCCCTCTATTCCCTCCCTGGCCATGTGCCTGTCCAAATATCTTTTAAATGTTGTTATATCAGCTTCCAGTAATTCCCCTGGCAGTGCAGGTAGAAAACTTGCCTCATAAATCTCCTTTACACATTGCCCCTCTCACGTTAAATCTTGGCTCGTTAGTATTTGACATTTCCATCTTGGGAAAAAGGACTCTTCCTATCCACCCTGCCCATGCCTCCGATAATTTTTATCAGGTCGCCCCTCTTCCTCTGATGCTCCAGAGATCAGAGGTACATCCTTTTTACCATGTATGTCAATGATTTGGACTATGGGATTAATGGATTTGTGGCTAAATTTGCCGATGATGCAAAGGTAGGTGGAGGAGCGGGTAGTGTTGAGGAAATAGAGAGACTTAGGTAGTTTAGGGGAATGGGCAAAGAAGCGACAAATGAAATACAATATTGGAAAGTGTATGGTCATGCACTTTGGTGAAAGAAATAAATGGGCAGACTATTATTTAGATGGGGAGAGAATTCAAAATGCAGAGGTGCAAAGAGACTTGGGAGTCCTTGTGCAGGATACCCTAAAGGTTAACCTCCAGGTTGAGTCGGTGGTGAAGAAGACAAATGCAATGTTGGCATTCATTTCTAGAGGTATAGAATATAAGAGCAGGGATGTGATGTTGAGGCTCTATAAAGCACTCATGAGACCACACTTGGAGTATTGTGTGCAGTTTTGGGTTTCTTATTTTAGAATGGATATACTGACATTAGAGAGTGTTCAGAGAAGATTCACAAGAATGATTCCGGGAATGAAGGGTTACCATATGAGGAATGTCTGGCAGCTCTTGGGCTGTATTCCCTGGAGTTCAGGAGAATGAGGGGTGATCTCATAGAAAAATTCAGAATGTTGAAAGGCCTGAACAGATTAGAGTTATTTCCCATGGTAGGGGATTCCAGGACAAGAGGGCACGACTTCAGAATTGAAGGACGTCCATTTAGAGGAGAGATGCAGAGAAATTACTTTAGTCAGAGGATAGTAAATCTGTGGAATTTGTTGCCACAAGTAGCTGTGGAGGCCAAGTCATTGGATGCATTTAAGGCAGAGATGGATAGGTTCTTCATTAGCCAGGGCATCAAAGGGTTTGGGGAGAAGGCAGGGGAGTGGGGATGACAGGAAGAATTGGATCAGCCATGACTGAATGGCCGAGCAGACTCGATGGACCACTTCTGTTCCTATATCGTATGGTCTTAAAACAATCCAGGTTTGTCCAACCTCTCTTTATTAAAATACTCTCTAAACAAAGCAACATCCTAGTGAACCTCTTCTGCATCCTCTCCAAGGTGTCCACATCCTGCCTGTAATGCAGTGACCAGATATGGCATAATCAAAGTTTTGTGCACTGTGAAATCAAGTATTTACTGATCTTCTCGGGAAAATTTGCTAGGTCATTGGAGAATGATTTGATGATTCTCTAAATCATAATAAAATTATTCAGGTAGTCATCTGACTTGCTTTGTTTTTAGATCAATGACATGTTCCACTGGCTGATACAACCAAGTTTGGATTTTACCCGGCTGCATTGCAAGTTTTTCGTGCAGACCTCTCCGATGCACCTGGCTAGCAGTATGATGAGGCTCTATACTTGTTTATTGGGTAAGTGATTAGTTTGTCTGATTCCTATTGCTTTTCTACAACTGGTTTCTTTCAGCTATCTGAAGTAGAGACAGTTAAGAGACTCTTGGGCAGATGGATGAAAGAAAAATGGAAGGTTATGTGGGAGAGAAGGTTTAGATAGATCTCAGAGTAGGTTAAAGGGTTGGTACAACATCATTGGCCCAAGGGCTTGAATTATGCTGTACTGTTCTATTTTCTATCTGTCCGATTAATATTTTGGCAGTGTAGGCCACAATATTTTAGTAATTGTGCTAAAGTATAACCCTAGCGAGATGCAAAGAGATCAGTTGTTCAGAACTCTTTAACAAAACCTAACAAATTACTGGATTTCAGAAACATGAGTAAAGATTATATTTTTTAAAGAATCTAGGGGACACCTGCACATGAGTATACCAACAGCCTGTAATGTTTTTGCACATTGACCTAAGACTCAAGCCTTGGGCACAGATGAGAATGGATATACTGCCTGGGCACCCTGATGTAGAAATCACATCGGGGTTGCAAGTGTGATTGATACCTGGTTAAATACCCATGACATGAAATAACTTTTATCACATTCCACTCCAGGAAACCAGTTTTCAGTTGTGAAGAACTCTTTGCAATTGAACTGCTAGAAAAGTATCTAAAATGTGTTCACTAATTGATTAGAATCAGGTTTATTATCACTGATATATGTCATGAAATTTGTTTTGTGGCAGCAATACAGAGCAAGACATAAAAATTACTGTGTTATATTAAATAAATGGTGAACAAGATAAGGAGGTAGTGTTCATAGATCATCAGAAATTTGATGGCAGAGTGGAAGAGGCTATTCCTGAAACACTGAGCCTGGGTCTTCGTGCTGCTCTATCTTCTCACTGGTGATAGTATGGGAAGAGGGGATTTTCTGGGTGGTGAGGGTCTTTCATGATTGAAGCCACCTTCTTGGGGCACTGTCTTTCGTAGAGGTGGGGAGGCTTGTGCCCGTGTTGGAGCTGGCTGGTCTTGCATCCTCTTTTGATGCTATGCATTGGAGCCTCTATACCTCCATCTGGCGATGCATTGGAGCCTCTATAGCCCCATCTAGTGATGCATTGGAGCCTCAACCAGTCAGTACATCTGTAGAAATTTGATGGAGTCTATAAGTCTCCCCAAATGCCCGATGGATTATAGACACTGACGTGCCACCTGGATTATGTTAGGGCAGGACAGATCCTCTGAGATTTTGATGCCCCACCTACCCCCCTTTCCACCACTGACCTCTCAACGAAGATTGGTGTGTACCCTCCTATCTTCCTCTGCCTGAAATCTACAACCAAATCCTTAACCTTGCTGATGTTGAGTGCAAGGTTGTTGCTGTGGCACCACTTAACCAGCTGATCTGTCTCACTCCTGTACGAGACTCCTTGTCGCCCTCTGAGATGCTGTCAACAGTGGAGTCATTGGCGAATATGTAGATGATGCTTGAGGTGTGCCTAGCCACAGATTCATGAGTGTGGAGCAGTAGTCTAAGTGTTACAGTGTATTATAATATTTAGTGGGGCCAGTGTTATAGTTGTTATAGTGTTATATAAATATTATTGTCAGTATTATATTATATATAATCAGTTTTATGTAGGGAGGCAGGAAAGCATGCAAAGGAGAAGGGAATCAAGGGTGACGCTATGTTATTTAGATGAGGAAGTACGAGAGAAGGCTGAACTGGAGCATTAGCATGGCCTGGACTAGCTGAGTTGTATGATATTTCTGTGCCCTTTATTCGATATAATGCTGACAAAAGCTGTGCACAAGGAACCTAAATAATGACTATCTAGCTACCAGTTAGGATCCTGAGGAGACCTAAGACAAGAAGTCACCTCCACTAAATTTAAGGAGGATTTTTTGTCTTTCATTGTGTTTGTGATTCAGCCAGTTCCAGCTTCAGTGATGGATGTTGCTAACTATGAGTCTGTCTTCTTCTAATCTCTAGGTGAAATAGCTCATTCGGGACAGGAGGATAGCGAAGAAATGTCGAGTCAGCAAATCACCCTCTGGCTGCAAGGTCTATTCCTCTTTGCTACCGTGTGGACCGTCGGTGCCACCATCAGCGGGGAAAGCCGGAAGAAATTTGACGCTTTCTTCCGGAATTTGATATTGGGAATGGATGACAATAATCCTCGGCCCAAGAGTGTCAAACTGACAAAAAACAACATCTTTCCTGAAAGAGGTTAGACTTGAACCAAATCAAAGCTTAAAGGTATTACAAGAGCTATAATTAATGCAATTAATCCACATTATTCTCATCTTGGTGCAGGAACTGTCTATGATTACTACTTCAAAAAGGCTGGGAGTGGACAGTGGCATCTATGGACTGATTATATCACCAAAGAAAAAGAAATTCCTGCTGGAGCCAAGGTTTGACTTTGTAGCAGGAGTTTCTGTCTCTGTTACTTGTGTTTAATTGTCGTGCTCTTCCTAGGCTGAGATCAGTATAATATTTGATATTTGTTTCCATGAATGTGTGGTCTCTTGCTTTCCGAGATGTACTAGCAAAGCTCTCTCCCCCATTACCAAATATCAAATGAAAATCAACACACACAAAATGCTGGAGCAACTCAGCAGGTCAGGCAGCATCTGTGGAAATGAATAAACAGTCAATATTTCAGGCTGCGACCCTTTTTCAGGACTTGAGTCAAGATCTTCCAGTCAAGATGGCGTCAGCATACAACACTTCCTCGGTCGACATCTTCCATAAAAATGTCTGCTTCACTTCTTCTATGTCTGTTTTTCATTGTAAATGTGTTTCTGGAACTGTTAGAGCCTGCAGATTACAGTTTGGAGAGCGATTGAGTGATCCAGCACTTTGCTGGCTCAGAGTAGGTTCTGGGAAGCGGACGTGTACTTGGACTGCCTCAATGTGAGGAAGCTTAGAGATGGGGCACGAGCCGATGTTTGATTCTATTTCGTTGATTAAAGCGTTGAGGAAGATTGAAACATCGAGGCGATTGTGGAAAGCGAGTGAGAATTCAGTGCTGACTGCCTGCCTTTTGATCACTGCTGGAGGAGGAGTCTGTGAGTGGCCTGTGAGTGCCTCGATGTGGCAGGCTTGTAGGCCTGTCTGCTGCATTCGCGTGGTGTCCCTCTCTTTCGATGATGTCAGTGATGTTGGAGGATGTTACCGTGGTTCTGCATGTATGGATTGAATCCTGTGACATGCAGTTTGGAGTTCGATGGAATGATCCAGTATTCTGTGTACGAAGAGCAGCCTTGTGGACAGAGACAGGCACCCAAAAAGGACTGAGAACACGAGCTGACTCGTAGAAGAGACCAGAGACAGGGCACGGGGCTATGAACGACTCCATCTCGCTGTGGCGAGGAAGATTGAAGCATCGAGGTAAATGCGGAGGGAGTCAGCAATGGCTGTCAACGGGGGCGATGACAGTCAGCAGCCGGGTTGGCAGCGTTCGGACTCGGCGTGGCACTCACCCTTTGTGGAAGAACTGAGCTCATGCAACCACTCTCCTCATGTGCTGACAGATTTCGATATTCTGAGATTTATGTGATTATCGGACTGTCCTTTAGTTTTTCATTGTTTTTCTTGTGGCCGATTGGAGGGTGGTGATCTGTTAATTTTTTTTATGAGTAGGTGGTTGGGGATTTTGATTCTATTGTCATCGTTCTTTTTTGTGAGTGAAGGTGTCAGGCATTGTTATTGTCACTGTTTTTTCCCTGAGGGGGTTGGGAATTTGTTGCTATTGTTGTTTTTTCTGCGGGGGAGAGGGTGCGGGACTTTGGGGTTTGCGAGTTTTTGTTTCAACAACTCCCATGGTTTTTCCGTATTTCATGGCTATCTTGAGAAGATGAATATCAAGAGTTGTATTGTACATTCATGCTTTGACAATAAAATGAACCTTTGAACCTTAGGGCTATTGTGTTTATGGACTGTGGACTTTTCTGACTTATGGCTTTTATATTCTTTGTTTTTCGCCTGTTCCTTTTCCATTTTGCTGTGCAAGGTGAGCGAGTTTTTGGGGGTTGATGTTCTTGTTGCCTTTTGTGTAGGGGAGGGGGTTTTGGGGGTCGGTGTTCTTGTTCTGTTTTATGCAGGAGGTGGGGGGTTTGGAGGTTGATGATTGGGACACTGTTCTTTTTTGTGCGGGTGGTGGTTGATGTTTCTCTCTGAATGACTTTCATTGTTTTGTGGCTATCTGGAGAAGGAGAATCTCAGAGTTGTATATAGATACATATTTTGATAATAAAAGGACCTCGAACCTTTGAACCCCTGAAAAAGGGTCTCGGCTTGAAACATCCACTGTTTATTCATTTCCGTAGATGCTGTCTGACCTGCTGAGTTCCTCCAGCATTTTGTGTATGTTGCTTTGGGTCTGCAGAATTTCTCATAAATGGCTTATTTATTTTTGCCATTAATATTTAGACCTTTCTTTTGATCTAATATTAAGATAAAATATTTATCCATCTTGCACTCACGAATTCTACCTGTAGCTAACCCTGAATGGTTCAGCATTCTAAACCTTTCAGAAATTTTCTTAAGGTCTCTGTTTAAAAAGGAAATAGTGACTTAGTCTTGAATTTTTTTTGGAAAATGTATTTAAGTTTGGGGTACAATCCTGTATTCTAAGCAGGAGAAAGCCCTGGCCGTTTATCATTTCCTTGTCCCCTTGCCGTGGAAACATCAGCCCTTGTATTGTCCAGTAGCTTTGATCCTCTAGGTATACAATGTACCCAGCGATAAGACATTGTAATAAAAGATTATTGTTTTGGGACACAAACAAAAATCTGAACACTATAATGTCCTGCCTTCTAAAATATATGCATAGCATTGTTTTTTTAATTCTTCAAATGTATATTGATTTACAGGTTTCAGATCTGATTATCCCTACCATGGAAACTGCTCGGCAGATCTTTTTCTTGGATGTTTTTATATCACACAAAGTACCATTGCTGCTGTTGGGTCCCACTGGCACAGGCAAATCTGCAATTACTAACAGCTTCCTTGTGCAGCTGCCCAGAGAGCTTTACATTCCCAACTGCATCAGCTTCTCTGCCAGAACCACAGCCAATCAAACCCAAGATATTATAATGTCCAAACTGGACAGGCGGAAGAAGGGGGTTTATGGTCCACCAGTGGGGAAAGAGTCCATTGTTTTTGTAGGTAAGGGATCCAATATGTAATTACTTTTTGATATGTTAGAAATCTCTTTTTAATATAGGACTTAACTCATTCTGTTTAAAAATGCTTAAAGATTTACTTGTTATATCTTTCATATATAGAGTAATTCTAAATTGCCACATCCATTGTGCTTGGTATTTGTACCACATGTGGCAACAACTTTGGAAATGCAAGATTTGCTTACTTCCTTCAATGAAATAGTCTAGCAAGGCATTGATATTCATTTCTTGACATTCGCATGAACCAGAATAGTGGGATTTGCCACTTCTGATACAGTGCCTCAGGTTTCGTTGGCAGATTGTCATCACGATGGCACATATAGTTCAGGCATTCAAAAGGTTGACCAGTGTTCTGGCTTGGCAGGGTGCAGACAACTTGCAGTCAAGGAGCACACACAAAATGTTGGAGGAACTCAACAAGTCAGACAGCATCTATGGAAAAGAGTAAACAGTCGACGTTTCTGGCCGAGACCCTTCACCATGACTGGAAAGGAAGGGGAAAGGCATCAGACTAAGATGGTGGGGGTAGGGGAGGAAGAAATACAGGGTGGGAGGTGATAGGTGAAACTGGGGGGGGGGGAAACGGGGCTGAAGTGAAGGGCTGGGAAGTTGATTTATGAAAGAGATAAAGGGCTGAAAAAGGGAGAATTTGATAGGAGAGGACAGAATGTCACGGAAAAAAGGGAAGGTGATGGGCAGATAAGGAGATAAGGTGAGAGAGGGAAATAGGAATGAGGAATGGTGAAGGGGGGGCAATTACCGACAGTTGGAGAAATCAATATTCATGTCATCAGGTTAGAAGCTACCCAGATGGAATATAACATGTTGCTCCTCCAACCTGAGTGTGGCCTCATCATGGCAGTAGAGGAGTCAAGGGTTTGCCTATGAATCAGATTCGAGACCTTAGGTCTGATTTGGAATTGAAATTGCAGGGTCTCACACAGACAACGGAGGTCATACCCAAGAGCAGTGACCATGGAAAACTATCAAGGGTCGGAGCTGGGGGACGAGAGTTTGCTAATTGCATTGGGGTTTTCTGAGTGGTGCTCTCTTTTACTTGTGAAGAGAAAATCCTGATCGAGTATTCCATTTGTTGATTCTAGATGATCTTAACATGCCTGCAAAGGAAATTTATGGCGCCCAGCCACCTATTGAGCTGCTTCGACAATGGATTGATCATGGTCATTGGTACGACAGGAAAGATACATCAAAACTCTTCATTACAAATGTATTGTTTATTTCGGCGATGGGTCCTCCAGGAGGAGGAAGGAACGACATAACTGGTAAGAAAACTGCTCGCGCGCTTCCCACATCGGTAGGACCTGGCAAATGGCATCAAGGCCTTGAATGTGTTCTGATGTCATAGTAACATATTTTTATACTGTCAATTCAAATTATTTTCCTTTACACATGGCTCTCATTTCAAGTGCACTGTTACTTGCTCATCTAAAATTTACATTTTACATAGTAAAATTTTCTCTATGTCCATTAGCTACAAGAGAGGAGATCCTATAAAAATATATAGAATTATGAAAGGGATAGGTAAGACCGAGGCAGGAAAGTTGTTTCCACTGGTAGGTGAGACTAGAAATCTGTGGGATTCTCTGCCCAATGATGCAGTGGAGGTTACCTCAGTAAATATGTTTGAGACAAGGTTGGATAGATGTTTGCATAGTAGGGGAATTAAGGATTATGGGGAAAAGGCAGGTAGGTGGAGATGAGTCCATGGTCAGATCAGCCATGATCTTATTGAATGGCGGAGCAAGCTCGACGGGCCAGATGACCTATTCCTGCTGCAAGTTCTTATGTTCTTATGAGATCACAGAATGATGTAGCAGGCAGCGGCGCTGCCTTATAGCTCCATGACGTGGGTTGAATATTGATCTCTGGTGATATCTGTGTGGAATTTGGATGAGTTTCCTTCATCCCCACCCCTTCCCCAGCTGCTCATGTTTCCTTCCTTATCACAAAGATATGATGGCATGATCCTGCCCCTTCCTCTGTTAGCTCGAATAATGTAAATTAAACTATATGGTCTCTGCATTCATTCCTACATCCCAGGACAGAGCCTAATCATTTGTCCTTTTCTTATGGTATTTCCATGAAACACTGGGCTCCTTTTCTATCTGTGCTGTTTTATTTAAAACAGATATAATCAACAATCAACCTTCAGGTAAAATGGCATTATCCACTGCCACTATTCATTATCCAGTTTCCTGGCATGGAAAACGTTTTCAAACGAGCCCCTGCTAAATTCATAGTTAGATAACTATTACAACAGCAGTGAACAGAATAATCACAGAAATGTCAGGCAATCCCTCAGGTCTCCAGAAAAATCGTTTCAGATGCTCTCTCTGAAATCCAATATATTGATTTTAGTCTGACTGTCCTCTGATAGTTTTACTTTAAATGAACATTTTAAACCAGTTAGTGAAAAGGATCAAACAAATGGGCCCACGCAATGAAACACAAGGGAGCTTGTAATATCATAGCATGTAGTGTTATAGCCTTGTGTCCAAGCTTGGGAATTGGTACAGAAGAGGTTTACCAGGATGCTGTCTGGTTTAGAGGATGTAAGCTAGAAGGGGAGGTTGGACAAACTGGAGTTGTTTTTTCTGGAGTAGTGGAGTGAGGGGAGGTTTGCAAGATGATGAGAGGCATAGATAGGTAGCCAGTTTCTTTTTGCAGGGTTAGTATGTCTAATGCTAGAGGGCATGCATTGAAGGTAAGGAGTAGATAGGACACAGAACAGTACAGCACAGGAACAGGAATAGGCACGTCAGCCCACAATGTTGTGTTGAACCAGCCAAAAAGTAAATTAAAAAAACAATAACGATTCCCTCCTACATACATAATGTCCTTATTCCTTCACCTTCCCTTATATTCATGTGCCTATCTAAACGTTCAAAGTGAGTTCAAAGGAGATGTGCGGGACAGGGTTTTTTTAAACACAGACTGATGGGTCTTTGGAATGTGATGACAGCGGAGGGAAGTATGATAGAGGTATTTAAAAGGCTCTTAGACAGGTACATTAATGTGCAGAAAATGGAAGGATACAGACATTGAGTAGGCAGATGGGATTAGTTTAGTTAGAGGTTTAATTAGTTTGGCACAATATTGTGAGCCAAAGGGCTTCTTCCTGAGCTGTTTCATATTCATTGTTCTATTAGGATGTAAATTATGGAAAACCATCAAGGTATTGTTCATGAAATGCAGAAATTTCCACCAATAAAATTTTTTTAAAAATATCTTTATATAAATTGCAACTACTTGTGTGGTCAGATGACACTTGGCGAATTGTCCATAGTACCAGTTGCCACACAGTTGACAACCAGAAGGATGTTACCAAGTTAGAGGAAGTGCAGAAAAGATTCACAAAGATGTTGCCAGGACTGGATGATCTGAACTATATCGTCTGGTGCTGCTATTCCTGGAGCAAAGGACGCTGAGCTGTGGCCTCATAGCTAGTTATAGAATTGTGATGGGAATAGATTAGCTAGATAGTCGTGGTGTTTTTCCCTGGGTAGAGGAATCTAAAGATAGACATCAGAGATTTAATGTGAGCTGTTTTTAACTTGGAGGGTAGCGGGTAAATGGAACAAGTTGCTGGAGGGAACGGTAGAGGCAAATGGACTGGTACGTGGATAGGAAATGTTTAGAGCAGGGGTTCCCAACCTTTTTTATGCCATGGTTCCTTATCATTAACCAAGGGGTCCACAGACCCCAGGTTGGGAACCCCTGGTTTACAGTGATTTGGGCAAAATGCAGACCTGAGATAGGCTTCCTGGTCAGCATGGACTAGCTGGGCCGAAGGGTCTGTTTCTGTGCTGTGTAACTATGAATCTACACATATAAAGTCTCAGTTGCTGTAAAAATGGACAATACTGTGAACACTCAGCACTTAGGCTGCACCCACAGGAACAGTTCGGAAAAAAGGTCACTGACATGACATGTGGACTGTTCCATTTCCTCCATTGTGACCTGTTGAGTGTTTCTAGAATTTTATTTTGTTTTTCATATTTTCAGCATCAGAAGTATTTTTATTTTCAAACTTTCATTTCTGTTTGGCTAAGCTCTGGATGATTTCAAATCACTCATGTGTTTAATGACAGGACGATTCACTCGTCATTTGAATATACTATCCATTGATTCCTTTGATGATGATACCATGATGAAAATTTTTACTTCAATTTCGGACTGGCATTTTTCAAAAGGATTTGAAAGCACGTTTCTGCGGTAAGGATCAACCAAAATCAATGTAACTAAATGATGAAATTTTCATATGTGGATTGATGATAAATAATCTACACCTGGTCACAGCCCACATTATTATCCCTTGTTACTGCCTTCAACCCATGTCCTGCATCACAATAATCATGTCCTTAGATTTCTGTTACATTGTCTAGATTTCCTCCTGCCACAGCCTATCTCATGCCGAAACATTTAATTGTGCCTTTTGCAGGCATACCTGTTGTCACCACTCTCCCCATCACCACCCACTCACACCATCACTCATCTCTCCTTTCTCCTAGCCAATTCTATCAAATTGCTGTTAAGCTAGGTCTTGTTCTACATTTGCATTATTCTTCTTTCTTTCATATATCACCGCAAGCTGAGCCCATTTTGGCCCTGTGCTGTATCTCCTGTTCCCATGTCACTGACATTAATCTACTGATCACTCACCTATCTCTCCAGACTCCTATGATAGTTCATATGATTCTTTTTCTTCATTTACTATAACCTTCAAACTGCCATTCATATTCCTCACCTTCACTCCTCATTTCATGTCCAGTATTTTCTTTCTCCTCCAAAGTCATGAAATGCCTGCTCATTTTCGCCAGAATTACTTGTTTTAATTCCTCCAATCCCCCTATCAGCTGTACTGTTCAGCTAGGTCCTCTAATATACAGTAACAAACTACAACAAGCTCAGAGTGGATCAAATTATTAGCACATTTATTACTTGCAAGGGAAAGTCTACCTCCATACATTAAGTCGTTGGTAGGTAGCTTCAATCTTACAGTTCAAAACAAAAACAAAATATGTTTAGAGTCCAGTAATTCATCAACTTTGCAGTTGTTCCATCCCATAATTACATTCCTCCCTTATCTGTATCCATCATGTTTGTCTTTAATCAGTTCATTTGTCTTTTGAGGCTTCTCCCCCACCCCCAAACACAGCTGCTATATCCTGTTTTTCTCTTGTGTCTAAACACTCTCTGCCATAAACATACCTTCTGCTATAAATCACACACCCTCCTTATAAGCCACCATCCGAACCAGCAAAGGACTCTGGAATCACAGGGGTTCAATTTTGTCACATTACAGCTTGCAAAAAGTTGTAACTTCATAAAGACAGCAGGGTTACAGATGTATTTCCACACCATAATCACTTGGAATGTTTAATTTCAAGGTAATTTATGGAATCCTATGAGACAATGGCAATCTACTGTGTGCTTCTTCATTCTATTCAGCCCCATCTACAACTTCTGATGTGTTAACAGCACAGTTTTACTGTTTACATACAGCTGAATGGAAACATTTTCACTTAGCTCCTTTCTTGGTCTTCATCTATAGCCAATGCATCATGAGGCATCCTTGTTCCCATTTATGCCCCATATCTCCTTCACCTCTCTTACTCTTTTGCAATGTGCTCCTCCTTGCTAATGGCCCCTGAATATACAATGCGGCTGCTGTGGAATACCACCTCTACTTCTGTTGACCATACACTGTATAGTTAGCAGCTCTACTTGCTCAGTAGCACTGTCACCTCTAATTTAGAAGGTTCCAGGTTCAAGACCTAACCTAGAGATCTGAGCACAAAAACATCGGACTGATATTTCATTGAAGTATGAGCAAGTGTTACCATTACTGGAGGTGCCACATGCCACGCAGTGTTAAGCCAAGAACATTTCCACTTTCCACAGACAGAAAGAAAAAAAATTTCACTTCTGCAGAAGATGACTTGGATTAGCACAGTCCCTGACATCTCCCCATCAACCAACATGAGTGGGTCACTGTCTTTTTGCTGTTTGTGGGCGTTTGTTGTGCAAACATTGGTGCCATTTTTTTCATCGCAGTAGTAACTGCTTTTTAACAGCAGCACACACAAAATGCTGGCAGAACTCAGCTGGTCAAGTAGTATCCATAGAAATAAATGAACAGTCGACATTTTGGGCTGAGACCCTTCATCGGGACTGGAAAGGAAGAGGGAAGAGTAAGAAGGTGGAGGAGGGAGAGGAAGGAGATGCTAGAATGTGACAGGTGAAGCCAAGTAGGAAGTGGAGGGAGAGGGGGATGAAGTAAGAAGATGGGAGGTGATAAGTGGAAAAGGCAGAGGGCAGGAGAGGAAGGAATCTGATCGGAGAGGAGAGTGAATCATGGGAGAAAGGGAAGGAGGGAGGATACCAGGGAGACGTGATAGGCAGCTGAGGAGGGGAGGTTAGAGGCCAAAGTGGGGAAATGGTCTTTTGGTCTTAAATGAAGAAGGGAGAGGGGAAAACTACTGGAAGTTGGAGAAATTGATGTTCATGCCATCAGGTTGGAGGCTACTTAGCTGGAATATGAGGTGTTGCTCCTCCAAACTGAGAGTGACCTCATCATGGCAGAAGAGGGGGCCATGGGTCTGACATGTTAGAAGGGGAATGGGGATAGGAATTAAAGTGGTTGGTCACTGGGAAATTTAGCCTTTTGTGGATCAAGCTGAGGTGCTCGGCAAAGTAGTCTTCATCAGATCTCACCAATGTCGAGGAGGCTGCACAGGGAGCTCTGGATAGAATAGATGACTGGAAGGACTGTTTGGGGCTCTGAATGGAGGTGAGGGAAAAGGTGAATGGGCTGGTGTAATACTTCTGCCATTTGCAGGATTAAGTGTCGGAGGGAGATAAGTGCAGAGGGATGAATGGACAAGGGAATCTGTGGAAGGCATTCATGGGGTGGGGGGGAATGAAATAAAGATGTGTTTGGTGATAGAGCCCCTTTGACAGTGGCAGAAGGTGTGGAGAATGAATTGTTGGATGCAGAGGTTCATGGGGTGGTAGATGAAGACAAGAGGAACCCTGTCCCTGTTAAGGTGACAGAAAGATGGGGTGAGCGCAGATGTCCATGAAGGAGCAGCAAGTGAGGGCAGAATCAATGGTGGAAGAAGAGAAACCCCACTCCTTGAAGAAGGAGGACATCTCTGATAAGCCTCACCCTGGGAACAGATGCGGCAAATACAAAGGATCTCAGAAAAGGGAATAGCATTTTTACAAGATGCAGGATGGGAAGAGGTCTAGTCAAGATAGCCAAGGTTTATAAAAGATATCAGTAGATTGAGAAAGGGGAGAGGGGTGTCAGGAATGGACCAAGTGAATTTAAGGGCAGGGTGGAAGTTGGAGGCAAGATTGATGAAATTGAGGAACTCAGCATGGGTGCATGAACCAGCACCAATGCAGTTGTCAATTTAGCACAGGAACAGTTGGGGAGTGTTATCAGAAAAGGCTTGGAACGTAGACTATTTCACATAGCCAACAAAAAGGCAGGCATAGCTGGTGTCCATGGCTACCGATTAAGTTTGGAGAACTCAATACTTCTTTAATTTTTTTTCAGTATTTAATTTCCGTTAAGGGATTTGGGATGTCCTGAAAAGGACTTGAAAGATGATATAGTTAGTCTTTGTGCACTCAGTGGCCACTTTATTAGGTACAGGAGGTATGCTTGTGGTCTTCTGCTGCTGTAGCCCATCCAGTTCAAGGTTTGATGTGTTGTGCATTCAGAGATGTTCTTCTGCACATCACTGTTGTAATGCCTGGTTA
This sequence comes from Mobula birostris, assembly GCF_030028105.1. NCBI lineage: Eukaryota > Metazoa > Chordata > Chondrichthyes > Myliobatiformes > Myliobatidae > Mobula > Mobula birostris. The sequence goes on along the minus strand of NC_092378.1, from coordinate 133,444,243 downwards.
TTTATGTTACTGTCACCTTCCTGTCAGCTTGAACCAGTCTGACCATTCTTTTCTGACTTCACTCATTAACAAGGTGTTTCTGCCCACAGAGCTGTCACTCACTGGATGCCTTTGGTTTCTTGCACCATTCTCTGTAAACTCTAGAGACTTGTGTGTAAAAGTCCCAGGGGATCAGCAGTTTCTGAGATCCTCAAACCACTCCGTCTGGTACCAACAGTCATTCCATGGTCAAAGTCACTTAGATCACATCTCTTCCCCATTCTGATGTTTGATCTGAACAACACCTGATCCTCTTGACCACGTCTGCATGCATTGAGTTGCTGCCACATGAACAGCTGATTAGATATTTGTATTAATGAGCAGGTGTGCTGATGTACCTAATAAAGTGGCCACTGAGTGCTGGGGGACATTAAGCGTATTGGATCCATGCTGATTTTCAACAGAGTAATCCCATCAGTCCCATTTCTCCATCTTATTTCCCTGTCTCATGTCCCTATCCGCTCCCATTTGACTCTTTCAAGTCACTGGAGATTGGTAGCAGCACCAAGCTGTTAGATCCCATCCTCTCCAAATCTTTATTCTTTCATCGCCAGAATGCTTGTTGAATATAAGCAGATATTTTCTCAAGTCATTATTTGGGGGGTGAGGCTATTGTCTTCGGTCCCTATCACAAACTTTGTTTCTACTCCCTGGCATCAATCTGAAACCGAACTAGATCATTCACATCTCTGACATTATATCTAACTTAGGGATAATGTCTGAATCACACATTGCACCATCTTGAAGACTGCCAGTTTGAACCTTGGTAGCGTCATCCGTGCTGTCTCATCTCAACCCATCTGCTGCAGAGACAATCTTCTGTCTCTTTATTACCCATGCCTTTGGCTATTCTAATGCAGTGCTCCTCAGACTTGGGCAACAGAGCTTTAGACAACTTCATGTCCAACCCGTCATCAACTCAGTTATTGCTCTTGCATTTGGCAGGTATTAGCTTTTGGCTAAGAAATGCCTCTGATTTAAGATCATCGCCTTTGTTTTCAAATCTCTCATTGCTATGGCCCTTTTCATGATCTGAAATCGCTTCTATTATTATATTCCAGCAGGATGTCTATAGTCTTCCAATTCTGCCCAGACTTGATTATTCTACCAATGGAAACTTTTTATTGTGTACTAAGGTCTGGAACTCTCTCCACAAACAGCTTTTCCCAGCAACCTCACTTTCTTACTTTAAGAAACCCTTTACAGCAGGGGTCCCAGCCTGGAGTCCACAAACCCCTTTCTTAATGGTATTGGTCCATGGCTTAAACCTCGTCTGTAGAGTCTTCTCCTTGGATCCACTTTCTGGTCATCTGGCCCAATATTAATGACTTGCTGTCAAATTAATTTTGATAATCTAGTGCATTTAAGCTATCAGAGATCACCATCATCCCCTTCAGTGATAGTTTTCAGATTAATTTTTGACCCAATTTTAGGTCAAAGTACAAGTACTTGCACACACGGGTGCAATGAAAAACTTGCTTGCTGTAGCATCACAGGTACATAGCATCATGTCATAAGCAGCTCTTACAAGATAATCACAAATTAGACATTCTTTTACAAGAGAGAATGCAAAGAGAGAAAACAAAAACTAGTCTATTTTAGTGCAATGTGATCAAAGGTGTCGTAGTGTTGCTAACTGTAGTAGTTGGGGGCTTTGCTGGTTGGTTCAAAATGGAATGGTTGAAAGGAAATGGCTGTTCTTGAACTTGGTGGTGTGTGACTTCAGGTTTCTTTTACCCCCTGCCCGACGGTAGCTGCAATAAGATGGTGCGGATGGTCACCCTAACCTTAATATTATGATGTTTTTTGAGACTCTTTGTTGTTAAAGATACCATATAAATGCATGTTGTTTGCCTGGGAAGTTAATTTGTGATTTATATTTTTGGCTGGGAATATGAATTTAACGTTAAACTTAAGTTCTTTTACATTATAGATTGGGTAGGATCATGGTGCAAGCCACCATGGCAGTTTACAAGACTGCAATAAGCAGTTTTCTTCCAACTCCTTCCAAGTCCCATTACGTGTTCAATTTGCGAGATTACTCCCGGGTGATTCGAGGAGTGCTGTTATGCCCAGGCACACATCTGAAGGTGGGTGACAAAAGTTTACTCTAGAACTTCAATAGTAATTGTGTTATGCCTCTTGAAATGGACGTGAGGAAAGTTCTTTTTGAAATAAACTTAATCCATCTTTATAATTACATATGGAGAGGATTATTATCTTGCAAGTTTTGTTTTTGCAAACTTTTTTCCCATGACACTTTTGGGAAAGTAACTGTTTGATGCCAGGTTGGAAGATTTGGAAGTTGATGTTAAAGAAAAGCTGGCAAATCTTTCATCATTGCAAAATTACTGATCTAGTGAATGCTCTAAATACCAAAGTTACACTTTATATTAATTCTTGTCAGAAATGTTCAAGTCTTTAGATAATTCTGACACAAGATTGCACTCACGGAGCCTGAAGGTGCACGTTTCCTCATCGATAATAAAATAACTAAAATAACTGGGCCCAGAGCACATCACTCTTATAACTCAAACATTCTTTGTATTTTATTTGTGCACAAAGAGAACAGCATGTCCCCAGTCACCCACACTGTTCTGAAGCCAGGACAGAAAACTGCTATTTTTATACAGAATTGGCTTATCGCTTACGGATATTGACCATTCGGTAAATTGTATTTCTTTAAACTCCTTACTTGCAAGATCAGTTGCCATTCACAATAGAGGTGTTAAAAGTCGACCGAAACTTCAAGCTGAGAACCAGTGATATTTTGAAGTTAGTAAAGGCATTGTCCCTTTGTTGTTGGGAGTGTTTCTCATCCTTCATTTATTTCTGTCTCATCTGTCTTCTGCACCCCCTGTTGTGTAAAGGGACGCTATGTTTTAGGAAGACCTTTCTAAAAAAAAGTCTCACTACGGAGGCCTCATTTGTCTGGCTTGAGCACATAATGTCAGAATCACCCCTGCGAATCTCGTCTGTAGTAAGCAGAGGTGTCTCCCACCTTCTCACTCTGAAAGTCTCACTTGACTACAACTTCCCCAGGCTAGCAGTCCTGCCTGGGCATTGTCTTTCACCCTTGCCTTGATGCAATTCCCATACTCCCTCCTCTTTGTCCTGTAGAAGCCAACATAAATCTTACTGAGTGTCAATAGTGCAGAGTTTCTGAAACTCCGTGACACTTTCATCAGCAACAGTTGATATCAGGGATGTGCGTTGTAACACTCCTGGTTGATAATGGCACAAGTACCACCTCTCTTAGAGAAATAGAAAGTCTAGTGCTTGTTGATTCTGAAGGGCCACATTGCAGATTGCCAGCATTTCTGCGGTAATGTCATTGATGGACTGGCTCGTGAAGTGTTGCGCTAAGGTTGTGTTATTGACCAGCTTCTCCAGCAATGCTGAGTCCATGTTAGAGCTTTCACTACCCAGACTGGCAGGTCCACTACAGTCCAGAAACACTCAGTCTACGTAGTTCTTCGATAGCAGCCCCACACAGTGGGATGCAGGGAGAGAGTGGGCCGGTGGTCCATCTATGGTACTACATAGGCCAAATAACAACAGCCCCTCCATGGCTTTGGAGGTCCCATTATAGAAGGGGTACCCCTGGCAACCAGTGGCCACATCCTCAGTCGGTATCATTAACAGGATTCAGTGGGTCATTGGTAGTATAGACATTGCATGGGCTGTTACCCACAACACACATAAAAGTTGCTGGTGAACGCAGCAGGCCAGGGAGCATCTCTAGGAAGAGGTACAGTCGACGTTTCGGGCTGAGACCCTTCGTCAGGACTGTTACCCAACAGTTTTTCTCTTGATGACAGTAACATACTTCACCCCTACCCCATAAACAGCTTCAAAGTAGGGGATTATGCAGTCATTGTAAGTAGGTTGATACTTACCCTTAAAACAGTTGCATTGGCAAGAGTTGTTCCTATGGGCAGTGCAGACACGTACTCCCTTTACAGTTCTAATTTTGTAATCAAAGTAAACCACAGAACCAAACTCAGTACGATCCAGGGATATAAGCATGTTGGCAAGCCACCTTCTGAATGTATAGGCCCTCTCTAGAGTACACCCAACAACTGGACCGGTTAGTATGTGTGGCAGATTCTTAACTAAGGAGAAGAAAGGTGTTAGGACTATTAGTGTCATGAGGTACCACTGCATTTAGGTGGAAATTAGATGTCCAGATTACCCAAGATTTAAAATGCATAGTAATCACTTAAGGTGACAAATAGCACAGTTAGTTTACCATGTTTTATCAGAGTTCCGAAAAGGTGAGAAACTTACGTTTCCATAATTGTCATAAAAGTTGCTGGTGAACGCAGCAGGCCAGGCGGCATCTCTAGGAAGAGGTGCAGTCGACGTTTCAGGGCGAGACCCTTCGTCAGGACTGGCAAGACTTCGCCAGTCCTGACGAAGGGTCTCGGCCTGAAACGTCGACTGCACCTCTTCCTAGAGATGCTGCCTGGCCTGCTGCGTTCACCAGCAATTTTTATGTGTGTTGCTTGAATTTCCAGCATCTGCAGAATTCCTGTTGTTTCCATAATTGTCCATTGTCACGTGTTAGTCCTAAGGCATAACAAGATTCAGTATGCTGGCTGCAAAGATACAGGCTTTTGTTATGGTAAAACCGTTCAGCTGCTTGAGCAGAACAGGAGAGAAGCTAATTTTGCCACCTCAGCTACTATATCAGGTGCACACTGCATTTCCACCCAGATTTTCCACTAAAATTGTTTTTCCATTGTCAGCTCAGGAGAATCCCTGCTGAACACCAATAGTTAAAGACCCATCGACCACTGTCCACTGTCTTCTATGGGCAAGCAAATTCCGAATCCAGATGGCCAAGTTACTGTGGATCCATGCAGCTGATCACTTGCACTTCTTCCAATTTAGTGTATTGCATTTGGTGCTCACATTGTGGCCTCCTTTACGCTGGAGAAACCAAACGCAAATGATCCAATCCCTTTGGTGAATGCCATCATTCAGAAGGGATATGATAGGGTCTTCTAAGAGATATTTAGATAGGTACATGGAGCTTAGTAAAATAGAGGGCTATAGATAAGTCTAGTAATTTCTAAAGTAGGGACATGTTTGGCACAACTTTGTGGGCTGAAGGGCCTGTATTGTGCTGTAGGTTTTCTATGTTTTTATGTTTCTATTATTGTTTCTTTCTGGATGGTGCTGAGTTCTTGTGGGTTGTCCAGGCAATATTCCATCACATACCTGATTAGTGTCTCTCAGATGGTGGAAAGGTGGTGGGTCTAAACTTCCAGTTGCCTTTCATTTTAATTATTTATCCAACTGCTACTTTTTGTCTCTAAGAAATAGCATTTCATCTTCCATCTGGATTCATTGCAGTTTCCAGAACATGCTTTCTGGGTTCCTGCAATACTTTGTGTGTGTTGCTCAAGATTACCAGCGCCTACAGCATTTCTTGTGTACTGTCAATTGAACAGTTTTAGCTGACGGAATCTTTTCTCCCTTTCCAAAGATGTGACTGGTTCCTCCTGTTTCATTTTGTTTCTTTTCCCTTTTCTGTTTTCTGTATTTAATACTCTTGACAACTTTGGTCTGCACCCTATCACAGGCATTCCCTCAGTTCTCTTCACCCTTCTCCCCTCTGCAACTTAAAACACTGCCTACTTTTTCACTTTTCCCATTCTGATGAAGGATCCTTGACACAAATATCTGTTCAGTTTCCCTCTGTGTCGATATTGCTTGACCTGCTGAATGCTGTTTCCATTTCTAAACTATTTATTACACTTGGAGAATGTATCATAACTGAATCCCACAATCAGCTAAATTTGAATTACAATCCTCTAGAAATGCTTTTATAATCCTGATCGAACTAAAGAAGAATAATTAATTATAGGTTGAGTTAATACTAGTTAAATGTTGTTCCTCCTTTGGAATGGCACAGTTTTCATGGATCAGTATGTTGATAGGATAACAATGAATTTAGGGATAAATATTAAAATACCTCTGTCCCCAAAGTGAATATGATCTATTGATAAGGTCTCCCAAAAACCATCATTATGGTTACATTTTAAATGATGCCTTTATTTAAATTAGTCTCAGACCATCATTTGCTTCATAGGCAAAGTCAATAAAGAATTTATTTAAAGAAGTGCGTCACTTCCAATTGTTTTGCTACCTACACGAGAATGAATAGACACAATGTCACAAAACTTTCCGCCTCTGTCAGAAGAGATTATCTATTTTGAGGCAATGTTAATCTCTTCCTTTCAAAAATATTAGGCATTTAGCCCATGTATTGTGTATTATGCAACGATTAGAGCCTCTAACGTAGAAATCACGAGTGCCTTTGACTGGAGGAACTTGTGTTCTGTACTGTTGTAATTTAATACTATAACTCATGCCCTCACCAATTTCATTTGTAGAGGACAGCTCGAGATATTTTCAGTTACTCACTGTGAATGATTGAATGATTTCTTTTTACAGGAGGGGGACAAATTGATCCGGCTCTGGATTCATGAAGTCTACAGAGTCTTTTACGATAGACTGATTGCTGAGGAAGACAGGCAGACATTTTTCCAGATTATTAAAGAAACTACGTCAAATTTCTTTAAACAATCTGTTGATAAGGTATTGTTAAATGTATCTTGTCTGTTGTTTTTAAGCTTGCTCTAGTGACAAAGAAACGGACTGAGCTTGAGTCATCACACTGGTATGTGGGAAAAATGGTCAGCTATGCCTGTTTACAAAAGCAAGCATTAACCATCTTCAACATGAGAGTGTATCTAGGCTGAACACCTATCCTTGACATTCAGTAAAATTACATTTTATTGAAAATTACACTTGGAGATTACTATTAATCTAGGCCACCAGCATTCCAGGGGTGGTGGAGGGAGGTCTCCAATGACAAGAAAGCCAACAGGACTGGTCACTCATATGCCATGGCTTACAAGACTAGGTGACAATGGACCCTCTGCTTTTCCACCATCTGAGAGGGGCAAATCAGGAATGTGATGGAATACTCTGCACTTGTCTGGACAGCCCGCAATAACTCAACACCATCCAGGTTAAAACAGCTCATCTTCTGATTGGCAACTCATCCACTACACAAAACATTCATTCCCTCCGGCACCAGCTGCAGTGACTGCAGTCTGTGCTATCTACAAATGCACACGTGTTACTTGCCACTCATTCAGGTTTTTCCAAAAGCACCTCTTAAGCCAGTGGCTTCTACCTTCAAGAAAAGCCGGGGCAGCAGGCACTTGGGTGCCACCACCATTTGCTGGTTCCCTTCTGAGTTGCAGGTTGTCCTGATTTGAAAGTGCGTCACTGAATCTAAACCCTGGAATCTCATTCCAACAGTACCTTCACCAAAATGGCTGCCACAGTTCAAGTTAGTAGTTTCTTACCAGCTTTTCAAGAGCAACAAATGCACAATAATTGTTGTGGATGATACTAATGCACGTGTGAGCAGTGCAGTTCCTGCATCAGCTTCCATTTCTCATATTTTTCTTTTTTTTCCACTGTCTAAATTACAATTTATTCATTGAAATATAATCTTGTAATAATTGTATTTTAATTCTACATCATCATGAATCTGTGCTGCCCAAATAGTCCCATGTGGGACAACTTATTTGATTCATAACTTTTACTGAGCTTTCCTATATTTCTAAACTCCACAGATCTTCACAAATTAAGTTCCTAATATTTTTGTTATTGAAAGACTAAGCTTTAGCTGTCTTCCAGGAAACTCTTTAGAGAACTCCATCAACAAAAGCCCACTAGCTATCATCCAACTTCTCTTAGCTAATAAGTTCTGCAGATATGAGCTGATCCAAAGAAGACCATTTTTAGGGTGAATGATTTTTTTCGTAATGTAGCACTCTAGGGCTAAAATAAAGTTCTGGAAGAATGCATTAGTTTAAGCAGATTTGTGGTGGCAGAGGGATTGTTGAGGTTTTGGACAAGACACTGCATCAGGACTGAGAATGTAGAAAGAAGGTAGCCAGTACAGAGACGTGAGGGGGAGAGGGAGGCAAAGGCTAGTAGGTGACGCCAGATGAGATGGTGGGAGGGAGCATGTTGAGACAAATACTGAAAAGGAGAAAAGATTAGCTTTATTTGTCACATGTGCATCAAAGCATACAGTGAAATGTGTCATTTGCATCAAATCAATAACACTAGGGACTGCCTGCAAGTGTTGCCATGCACCAATATAGCATAACTGGAAATTACTAATCCTAACCTTAACCTGTACGTTTTGGAATATGGGAGGAAACCAGAGCACCCGGAGGAAACCAACGTGGTCACAGAGAGAACTTACAAACTCCTTGCAAACAGCGGCAGGAATCAAATCCCGATGGGTGATCACTGGTGCAGTAAAGCAATTGTGCTAACCACGGCGCTACTGTGCTGCCCCAACCTGCCTGTCCACACCTACTGGCCTGAAGCTTGAGGAAAAAAGATTAGGCAGATGGTGCAGGTGAGGGGAGGGGTGGGGTCACAGAGGTGGAAGGGTAAATACAAAGGCTGGTAGGTGATAGGTGGAACTAAATGTGAGAGGGTTGATGGGCAGATGGTACCAGGTGGGGGAGATAGGATAGGTGAACCAAGGGAGCGGGAACCCAGGTAAATAGGTGTGTGGATGATGGGCAGATGGAAGCAGGTAGGGAAGGGTGATAGGTAACGAAGGGTAAGGATGGGAAAGGTGAATAAAGGAGGAGAGATCCTGGATGGACTGATGGAGGTGGGAAAGGAACATGGGGAGGGGGGAATGGGCTGCTTCAAATTGGGAAGTTCAATGTTTCATACTTTTGGGTTGAAGGCTACACAAATGGGATATGTGTTGTCTTTAGCTTCACTTTGGCTGTGGAGAAGGCTGAGAACAGGCAGGCCGCTGCGGGAATGGGAAGAGGAGCTGAAATGACATACAACCAATGCAAAAATGTTCACAGAATACACGTTGTCTCTCCAGTGGCGAGAAGGCCACATTGCACTGACTGTGACAGACCAGAATGGAGGAAATGCATCTTCTTTCCTTCTATGGTAACAGGGACTATAAAGGGAGCGTGTGGGCAGCAGGAAAGGAGTGGCTGGTTCCTCCTGTTCAGGCTTTGCTATGCATGACTCACACTTGGCATTTGGTGATTCACATGTTGCAACTTGGCAGGGCTGACATCAAATCAGTGCTGGATGAGGATTAAGATCACCAATTATTTAATCTGCATATTCCAGTAATTCAGCTTTACAGTTCAATAGTGAGGCACAGCTATTATAATGTATGATTGAAATTCTTGCCAATTTGGCAGATCTTGCCCTAGGAAAAATTGCACTGTCTGAAGCACTTTCTTGAACAGTGCCTTTTTATTTTTGAGGATAAAGTATTAATTGAAATACCCAATGATCTTTGGTTCATTTTTAATGTTTTCTTTTAAAGAAAAACATTAATAATATGTATAATATCAGTTTCTGTCCATGCCCTACAGGTTTTGAGCCATTTAACTCGATCAGGAAAAGTTACTGATGACAATATCCGAAGTCTATTCTTTGGCGATTATCTAAAGCCAGATGCTAATGTGAAGGCTTATGATGAGATTACAGACTTAAAACAACTCACATCAATCATGGAATACTATCTGGCAGAGTACAACAATGTCAGTAGGACTCCAATGGCCTTGGTTATGTTCAAGTTTGCTATCGAGCACATCTCAAGAATATGCAGAGTTCTGAAGCAGGACAATGGGCATTTGCTCCTGGTGGGCGTTGGTGGCAGTGGCAGGCAGAGTGCTACAAAACTGTCCACCTTCATGAATGACTTTAACTTCTTTCAAATTGAAATCACAAAGAACTATGGCAAAAACGAGTGGAGAGACGATGTCAAGCGTATAATGACCAAAACTGGAGCTGAAGGTACGCAGACCGTTTTTATGTTTAGCGACAGCCAAGTTAAGGACGAGTCATTTGTGGAAGACATCAACATGTTGCTGAACACGGGGGATGTACCCAATATCTTCCCAGCAGACGAGAAAGCTGAATTGTTGGAAAAGATGCAGTCAGTGGCCAGGGCAGATGGGAAGAGAATTGAAGCCACTCCACTATCACTGTACAATTACTTCATTGAGAAAGTCAAGGCTAACCTGCACATTGTATTAGGTAAGATTTCATACTCCTGAATAACACTAATGACTAGGCTTCAAATAGTATCGTAAGGTGCTTTAGGACATCTTGAAATCATGAAAAGTGCAATATATAAATGCAAGTACATATTTGAATTGAATTGAATTGAATTGACTTTATTACTTACATCCTTCATATACATGAGGAGTAAAAAACTTTACATTACGTCTCCATCTAAATCTGCAATGTGCAATTTATAGTAATTTATAATAAGTAGTATGTACAACAGGACAGCCAAAATAACATAAAAATACAATTGTATCAGTGTGAATGAATCAGTCTGATGGCCTGGTGAAAGAAGCTGTTCTGGAGCCCGGTCCTGGCTTTTATGCTGCGGTACCGTTTCCTGGATGGTAGCAGCTGGAATAGTTTGTGGTTGGGGTGACTCGGGTCTCCAAAGATCCTTCAGGCCCTTTTTACACACCTGTCTCTGTAAATGTCCTGAATAGTGGGAAGTTCACATCCACAGATGCGCTGGGCTGTCCGCACCACTCTCTGCAGAAAATCCTTCCATAGGTTTGGCCCAGGTTTTAATATCAATTGAATCACAATATGTCTGGTGACATACAGTAGTGATTCTGCTTGGTTGGGAATTTAAAATGCTGCAATTATAGCAGCATTTCACATCCATTTGGGACCTGAATCTAATTCAGCACAAACAAATATAATTTGTCACGTGCTGGTTTGGGGAGGTTTAACCGTGTTCTGTTGCAAGTGTGATATAATCCACTCCTTTCATCCCTTTGATCATATAGGATTGGCAATTGTTGAGCACATCAAAAGGCACATATGGGCAATGGGCGAGGGAGAGGGGGAGGAGAGGTGGCAGTGTTCGGTTTGTTCATGCTGCCCCGCAGCAAGGTCCCAATACACATGAAGCCCCAGGTTTTGCATAGAAAGCTACAAAATGGCTTTCCTCTTCTACTGCTGGATTACAGGAGGAACTTGGCTTGTGGGTCAGCTTGGGGTTTGTGTCTGAGTCTGAAGGAGGGATGGTAGAGAATGTCAGAATGGAAGAGGGAATATAGGGGTTATTGAGTTGTTGAGGCCTCCGTCGGTCAGAGTTGACCATGAATATTGCATCCTAGCTGTGCAGAACACGATGTTGCTCATATAGTAATCTCCCCCTCTGCAGCATCTGGTGAACCCAAAGGAATGGCAGAGACCAATACAGTTTGGTACCAGCAGCGTCACAGGGTCTGCCAGTCAGCATTGAACTCAATGTAGGACTGCCTTTGTGTCTCCAGCTCCAGATTTTCCCCCCCTCGGGGTTCACTCCCCAAGCCCTCCCCATGAGCGGGTAGAACCACAAGGCAGCGGAGGTTTGAGATCAGAGTTTTCCTTCTCCTAGATGAGCTGCCAACCACAGCTGATGAGCCCCATCTGCCCAAAGCGACTGGTTTTAAGGTGTCAATAACCCACCTTTGCCCCTTCTCCTGTCAGTGGAAACGGTTCCACTGAGCTTAGTAGCTAAGCCACACGTGAAGGCCAGGAGCTGGACTTGGTTGTCAGAAGTTATTTAAGTCGCACGCCATTGGGAGCATCTAACTGGTAGTGAGAGCTTGTCCCCATTAACGCCCCCGGCTATAACAACCTTAAGGAAGCTTAGGGAATGTAGGCCTCACTGATCAGGTCAAGGCAGTTGGGATGAGGTAAGAGGGAGTGGAATCAAGATTACCAACAGTCATTGAAGGGGTGGAGGGGTGCCATTCTAGTGGTGTGAGGTCTAAAAGCCCAGTGATAGCGATAAGGGGCCTACAATGTGGAGAATATACATACCAGTCTCTTATTGTCACAAGCCAGGTCATGCTTAAACTTGCACCCAGGCCTTACCTGTCTGGAAGGCTTGCTTCGATATTAACTATTTGTGGGTAAGTATGCATAAGTGAGTGGTACTAAGGTGCATATTGTTCACAGTTTGATGAATGAAAATCAGGCTTATTACCACAGATATATGTCTTGAAATTTGTTGTTTTCTGGAGGCAGTGCAGCGAATGCATGGAAATCACAAAAACCAACAGTGCAATAGTGAAAGTCGTGTTCACAGACCATTCGGAAATCTGGTGGCAGAGAGGAAGAAGCTGTTCTTAAAATGTTGAGTCTTCAGGCTCTTTTACCTCCTCCCCGAAGGTAGTTAGGTGAATTGGGCATGTACAGATGACGAGAGCCTTTCAAAATGAACGCAGACTTCTTGAAGGACCGTTGATCTGAATACAGAGACACGGTCATACCTGCTGATCTCTGTATAAAAGCACAGTATGTGGGGAACAAACATAGCATTTAGGAAAATTGTGGAGTATGTACCTGATTGTGTTTAGTGTGTGGGGTTTAATTAAATGCCTGCATAAAGCATGTAAAAAAAGTAGTATTAGAAATAGGTGTAATTCAATATCTTCCCTCATTTGGGTTTTATTACCAGGAAGTATAACAATATTAAAATGTACTATTAGATTGTAGCTGTGCTATCTATTTTGGCCAAGCCTCATTCCTTACAATAATTGTTAAATAAGAACATTTATGTGTGTATTAGGCTCCTACATGTTTAAACTGATCGTTTTCCTCTTTGACACCCTCTCAGCATCCAGATTATGTGTTTAACACTGTGGGCAAATCTAATTGAAAATAATTTAATCCATCCATCATTTTTGTGTTTCTGCACAGTCATGAGCCCAATTGGAGATGCCTTTCGGAATCGTTTGCGAATGTTCCCTTCGCTCATAAATTGCTGCACCATTGACTGGTTCCAAGTTTGGCCAAGAGATGCTTTAGAAATGGTGGCACACAAATTTTTAGAAGATGTAGAATTGGAGTATGAAGTCAGGAAAGAGTAAGCTTGCAAGTGATGTTTACCTTCTGTACAGTAACAAGTTTCTGTGTTATGTACAACTGATTTTGTAATTTAGAGCTTACAAGCCTGCAGTGGAACCTAACAATGCAAATTACAACCAAATTATAATTAAGCAGTGAACACCTATTACATGGTTAGCTATTAAGTTCTACCTGTTGTGGTTAATTGTACTTCTCTAGCTTTTAAGTAAAACTGACGGTGTATATCTTCATAAATGTTATTTTTCTTACCTTCAGCCCTTCAAATGAAGGTCAGATTTGTATTTTTTTTAATTTATTGACCTACAGTGCAGAATAGGCCCATCCCCCCCCCACACTTAATGCTGCTGATTTCCCCCTCACAAAACCAGCCTTTATTTTTGTTAATCATGGTTCAGAAATGTTGCAGATTAAATTGACTATTTCATGAAAATCTTACACATTTTAATTTGGTCAATATAACTTGTGTAATTTTTAATGTGAAATAGAGAAAAAAAATTATTTGCCAACAAGTTCTTGAACATTTCTGTATTTTTGCAGAGTTGTTGCAATGTGCAAGTATTTCCAGGAGAGTGCAAGAAACCTGTCAACAAAATATTTCTCAGTGTTGCGGAGGTACAACTACGTAACACCTACGTCCTACCTGGAATTGATCCAGACCTTTAAAGTTCTTCTTAACATGAAGAGACATGAAATTGACCTAATGAGAAATCGCTATCTCATTGGTCTAGAGAAACTCGACTTTGCATCTTCACAGGTGAGTTTACTGATGCTGGGGGGGGGGGGGGGGAGGTGCGGTCTTCCCATCAATGATCATATCTCGCACTGTCTGGAATGGCCTGTGACTTATTACCAGTTCCGTCATGGGTACCCAGTGAGTAGTCACTGTGAGCTCTTAAAAAGAATAGGGAAATAGTGGGGAAAATGTTATTTATTCCTCTAGTACATGTCATCATTTGCTCTGATATGCTGGTAAACATGGAGACATGTGTAATGAAGGGCAGAGACAAATACAGGATCTGAACTCTACACAAACATTAAAAACATGTATCTGACTATTCTTGGATTTATGGACTATTTCATGGTGACATTCTGTAACTAGAAGACCAAACAAAAAATATAGAATTGTATTTTTCCGCGTTGAGAAAAGTCATTGGGTTCCTTGAATCCTAGCATGGTTTTTAGTAATGACTAACATTAGCTTGGTTATAATTATTTTAATGGACATGATGACACCCGAATTGCAACTTATTTTGATCCAAGTGTAACATTGCTCTATTGCTGGCAGAATATTTCAGTCCTGATGGTAACTTTACAATTGTACAATAATTTTCACCCTTGCACAGTAAACCAACAGAGTAGCTTGCTGAAAGAAAGATAGACTCTACTCATTTTCATGTTAAGTCAATGAAAAAAAATTACAAAGTATGTGCAGTAGGTGGGTGTTTCACTCTGTCTTTCATCTATTTGGTAAAATTATTACCTTTGATTCAGGCAAAGAAACCCAGGCTTTGGTACTCGTGACGGGACTTACAAGTTCTTTGCACATCATCCAGGATGATGTTTCATTGTAACATTGTAATGATGTTTCATTATGTTGCCACATTACATAGTATGCAACTATTTCTAATTGTTGCTTTGTGTTATGATCCCCCCGATTAGGTTTCTGTTATGCAGAAGGAGCTCACAGACTTGCAGCCCGAGCTAATTAAGACATCTGCTGAGACTGACAAGATGATGGTCAAAATTGAAGAAGAAACTGTTGAAGTTGATGCAAAGAGGGAGTTGGTTGCAGCAGATGAGATGGTGGCTAATGAGGCTGCAGCTGATGCACAAGCAATTAAGGTACAACACTGGTAATAACAATAAATTTTCTGGTGAACAATTAGGCTGATTTCCTTTCCTTGATAATGTCAGCTTGTAGCAGATTTGCTTCTCCCATTCAAACACTGTTGTAAGCCAAACTCCTCTTCCTAAGTCAGGATCCTAATGGTATATTCCCAATAATATTATCGAACTTCGCTGTAGAGATCAGAGTGAAGATGGGAGAAAGAAAACTAATTAAATGTTACTGTGCAACCAATTTTCTGTAAATGCCTAAAGCTAATTAATTAAGCATTAAATCTAATATATTGCATAAAATAGTCCAGATATCCTAATTACATTTTAAGATTGTCAATAGAGCATCCACTGATTTACAAAAAAAGGGTAGTAGATTGTTCTAACAATACTCTATTATCAGTGATAATTTTGGTTTGTTTAGGGTGATGTTGATTAGGCATCTTGTGGATTTAATTTAAGATGATTACACAATGGTGTGACTAACTTTGCAAGTAAATGGGGACTAAGAAGTAAATTTGCTGACAAAAAAGAACGGGCTACAGTCTGTGTTTGCAGTCATTAAGCTTGGCCTTTTTTGGGATGTTTTATTTTATATCGTTGGAATGTTTCTGCAGGACGAATGTGAGGGAGATCTTGCAGAAGCCATGCCAGCATTAGAAGCTGCTGTGGCAGCCCTTGATACTCTGAAGCCTGCTGACATCACAGTGGTAAAGACTATGCAGAATCCGCCTGGTCCCATAAAGCTGGTGATGGAAAGTATCTGCGTAATGAAAGGAATAAAACCAGAAAGAAAACCAGATCCAAGTGGATCAGGTGCAGTACTTAATTGATTTTGGGATTACTTTAACCCTGCCATTAATGATCACTCTTTTATATTAAAATGACAATATTTGCAATCAAGGCAATCTCCAAGCAGCTTTTTGCAAACTGAAGTGAACCCACTGAACTAGGTTGCGACTTTTTTGTATTACTTTGAATTATAAGAAAGATCAATTTTGTGCTTGAAAATAATGGATCTTATTTTGTATGGCAGGTAGCCGTGCAGATATCTACAAACTTCTGAAGTCTAAAAAATAACACCTTTCAGGATGTACAGGACGTAATATACATCTAACTTTCCCTAATGAAGGGCTGAAAACTTTAAAGTTGCGATGAATAATTTTGCTGATTGTTTTTGATATTCAGAACAGCTGGTTTTTTCCCCCTGTTGATGAAATGAGATGGGATTTTCTGGCATTTTTCAAACCCTAATCCATTTTCTGAAATTGGGATAATTAAGAATGTAAGCTTGGTCCCTCAGTAGATCCTTGCCACTGAGTTTGAAACTGACACTGTGAACAATTGGAGAGTTTAAAGGGTGAGAATTGCCTCAGAACACATTGAAAACATTTTTATGTTTAGTTTCTGTCTGACCCTTTTGGCAGTAAGTCCCTGTGACAGCAGTAGAATGAAAGCCATAACTGGGTTCTCTCATTCCATTGAATCTCCATTCCATCCCCCATCATCAGAAATCCCCACCACCCAGGACATGCTCTCCTCTCGCCACTGCCATTAGGTAGAAGGTACAAGGGCCTCAGGACTCGCACCAACAGGTTCAAGAACAGTTACTACCCCTCAACCATCAGGCTTTTGAATTAAAAGGAATAACTACACTCACTTGCCCCATCATTGAAATGTTCTTACAACCAATGACCTCACTTTAACGACTCTCTATCTCATTATTTATCGCTATTTATTTATATTTGAACTTGCACAGTTTGTTGTTTTCTGCAGTCTGGTAGATCTTTCATTGATCCTGTTCTTGTTACTATTCTATAGATTTGCTGAGTATGCCCACAAGAAAACGAACCTCAGGGTTGTAATGGTGACATATATGTACTTGGATAATAAAATTTACTTAGAACTTTGAACATTGAAACTCGTAGAAAGGTTGTGGCTCCCCACTTCTCCCTAGTCAATGAGTTTGATGGAAGTATAGACAGTGCAGGAGAAAATCAGCCCTCTTGCTAGCACATACAGTATTGCCAATGGTCTTGATCAGTAATGATCTTTCAAGAATCACTAGATCCTGGAATGGTTCTGGAGGACTGGAAAATTGCAGATGTCACTCCAAGAAGGGACGGAGGCAGAAGAAAGGAAATTATAAGCCAGCTAGCCTGACTTCAGTGATTGGAAAGTTGTTGGTAGTCTATCATTAATGATGAGGTTTTGGGGTATTTGGAGACACATGCCAAAATAAGCCAAAGTCAGCATGGTTTCCTGGAGGGGAAATCTTGCCTGAAAAATCTGTTGGAATTCTTTGAGGAAATATCAGGTAAGGTAGACAAAGGAGAGTCAGTGGGTGTAGTTTGTTTGGATTTTCAGAAGGCCTTTGATACGGTGCCGCACATGAGGCTGCTGAGCAAGATAAGGGCCCATGGTATTACAGGAAAGATATGAACATGGATAAAGCATTAGCTGATTGGTAGGAGGCAAAGTGTCGGAATAAAGGGATCCTTTTCTGATTGGCTCCTGGTGACTAGTGGCGTTCCGGGGTGGGGGGGGGGGCGGATGTTGGGACCAATTCTTTTCACGTTATATGTCAGTGATTTGGATGATGGAGTTGATGGCTTTGTGATCAAGTTTGTGGATGATACAAAGGTAGATGGAGAAGCAGGTAGTGTTGAGGAAGCAGGGTGCCTGCAGAAGGACTTAGTCAGGTTAGGAGAATGGGCAAAGAGGTGGCAAGTTGAGTATAGTGAAGGCACTTTGGTAGAAAGAAGAAAGGTGTGGATTATTTTCCAAATGGGGAGAAAACTCAAAAATCAGAGGTGCAGCCGGACTTGGGAGTCCTTGTTTAGGATTCCCTAAAGGCTAACTTGCAGGTTGAGTCGGTGGTAAGGAAGGTAAATGCAATGTTAGCATTCATTTTGAGAGGACTAGAATACAAAAGCAAGGCTGTGATGCTGAGGCTTTATAAGGCATTGATCAGTTCACACTTGGAGTATTATGCGCTGTTTTGGGCCCTTTATCTAAGAAAAGATGTCCCGGCATGGGGAGGGTCTAGAGATGGTTCACGAGAATGACTCTAGGAATGAAAGGGTTAATATATAAGGAGTGTTTGATGGCTCCGGGCCTGTACTCGTTAGAGTTCAGGTGAATGTTGAAAGGCCTAGATAGAGTGGATATGGAGAGGATGTTTCCTGTAGTGGGTGAGTCTAGAACCAGAGGGCACAGCCTCATAATAGGGGGACATCATTTAGAACAGAAATGAGGAAACATTTCTTTAGCCAGAGAGTGGTGAATCTGTGTAATTCATTGTCACAGACGGCTGTGCAGGCCATGTCATTGGGTATATTTAAGGCGGAGGTTGATAGGTTCTTGATTAATCAGGAGCACGTGTTGGGCACGTGGCCAAGTGGTTAAGGCATTCGTCTAGTGTTCTGAAGGTCGCTAGTTTGAGCCTCAGCTGTGGCAATGTGTTTGTGTCCTTGAACAAAGCACTTAACCACACATTGCTCTAGTCTGTGTGAGGAGTGGCGCCCCACACAGACTTCCAATCTGCGCCTTGTAAGGCATGAAAATGCCCAACGCAGGCCTTTCATGGTCTGAGTCGGTGTTCCCTCCCTCCCCTCCCTCCCTCTTCCCTCCTGATTAATCAGGGTGTCGAAGGTAATGGGAAAAGGGTAGGAAAATTGGGGGTTAAGAGGAATAATAAATCAGCTTTAGCCCAGGTGAAGCAGACTCAGTGGGCTGAATGGCCTAACTCTGCTCCTATGACTTATAGTCACATGGTCTGATGGAGTCGATCTGGCTAGTAGCTTTCTTTGTATCAACAGGGGAAGAGAGGTTTAGCTCCAGTTGACAAATCTGTTTCCATTTGATTTTAGTAGTCTAAGCAAGGTAAAAATAGCTCTTTAACGTTGAAGTAAAATACTGACCTTCCGAATACTCCGATCCCATTCCTGACTCTTGCCTGAGGCGATAACCAAGCTCTGCAATGTGCATTGTTTCATGCCCAGTCACTCAGGTGTACTGACCAGCACTTGGAATTAATGCTGAATAGAATCAGAGAGAGAGTGTGTGCACTGGAACAACTGCACTGATTATCAAGCAGCCATTTTGACTTCAATTTTTCCTGAATCCATTTTATTTTTTCCACATTCTCACCGACATAGCTACAGCCTGTTACATCACTGGCATTTAAAGCAGCTTCCTGCTGCTGTTTCCATAACAATTTTGTTTTGCCAGTCAGAGTCGTTAACCCTGAGCTGAACCCCTGAACCCGAAAGACCAGTGAACCACTCTTAGTTTGTCTTCTGCCCTTTGACCTGTTTGCATTGGTGACCCTACCAAGAGTCAGAGCACAAGGCTCTGACTCCAGCCAATACTGCTGTCCGGCTCATTGAGCTGCACAAGACAGGCAGCACCAGAGGTCACAGCAACAGCACGACTGGGCTGCTCCTAAATGCATTAGCTTTCCAAAGCTGAAAGCAAAGAGCTCCAAATTATTTGCAAGATACCCCAGGAATAATTGTTTTCCACTTTTAAATCTATTTAACATTTCTTAGGGTAGTCATTCTGAAGGATTTGCATAGCTTAAGGAAGTAGCAACATACTGTCAAAAGCTGGTAGAGAGAAAAGATAGTCAATTTAGCAGCACAAAATATTACGAGTGTCTCCAATAATGTAGAATGGAAGGTGATAAACTAATTATGGATCTCTTAACAGTAATGACAGGAGAGAGTATTAAGAAAATTGGCTGAAGCATTTACTTGTGTCCTTATTGCCTTAAATACAACAGAAATTAAAAGGAACTATTCTATCATCAGTGAAGAATTTGAAGTCATTAGTACCATTAAAAATATATGCCAGGGAGGTTAAAGCAATTATAACTAGGTAAATATTATGTGCATGACTAAAATCTGTGGCTGCATGGGAAGGTCATAGTCTTTTCCTCAGGGTTGAGGAGTCCAAAACAAGAAGGCACGTATGCAAGACAGGAGAGAGTTCAGAGAGACCTGAGAGGTAACTTCTTTACCCAGAGGGTGGTGAGTACCTGGAATGAGCCGTCAGAGGAACTGGTCGAGGTGGGTATAGTTGAATGACAGGTATATGGTAGGGAAGGACTTGAGGGCTGTGCACCGAATGTGGGAAGAGGGACTAGCAGGGAGGATGCAGTGGTCAACTTGGTTCTGTGCTGTAGAGCGGTGGATGTATTAATGAAGATTTCCTGAAATTTGTTAGATTCTGGAGCTACCTCAGTAGACTGGAAAATGGCCAATGAAACACTACCGTTTCAGAGAAGAGGGTGAGAAAAGCATAGCTCATTCAGTCTAACACTGTGGTAGATGCTTAGAAAATCGTCTGATGATTAGGCAGAATTGGAACATAGTTTTATGAACAGAAAATCATGTTTGACAAATCTTTGGAGACCTATCCAGAAACCTCCAAAAACACTGTCTGTTTTGGAGAAATAAATACCCTATATTATTCCATGTTTTTTCACTGATGAACTTGGAAAAAAATGCTGAAATTATACCAGGAAGGACACAGAAGTATTTATATGTACAATTTTAATTTTTTTCTTTATTTTTTACACAGGCAAAATGATTGAGGATTATTGGGGTCCATCTAAGAAGGTTCTTGGAGACCTAAAGTTGCTTGAAAGCCTGAAGACCTATGACAAGGACAATATTCCGCCTGCAGTCATGAAAAGAATCAGAGAAAGATTTATAGGTCACCCAGATTTTCAACCATCTGTTATTAAAAATGTGTCCTCTGCCTGTGAAGGATTGTGCAAATGGGTTAGAGCCATGGAAGTGTATGAACGTGTGATTAAGGTGGTTGGACCAAAACGTGAGAGGCTGAGGATTGCTGAGGCTGAACTTGCTGTCCAAATGGATATGCTCAATGTTAAGCGGGGAGAACTGAAAGCTTTGGAGGACAAGCTTCAAACACTGAATGATGATTTTGAAATTATGAATAATAAAAAGAAGGATTTAGAGGATAACATAGAGCTCTGTTCACAAAAGCTTGTGCGTGCTGAGAAGTTGATAGGTGGGCTCGGTGGAGAGAAGGACAGATGGACTGAAGCTGCTCGCCTGTTAGGGATAAGATACATAGATCTGACTGGTGATGTGCTTCTGTCTTCTGGCACTGTAGCCTATTTAGGGGCTTTCACGGTTGATTTCCGCCAGGAGTGCCTAAATGACTGGCAGATCTTGTGTAAAAAGAAAATGATCCCTTGCACAGATGACTTTTCCCTAAGCAACACATTAGGAGATCCAGTCAAAATCCGTGCTTGGCAGATTGCAGGCCTGCCTGTTGATGCATTTTCCATTGACAATGGGATAATCACGTCTAACTCAAGAAGGTGGCCTTTAATGATTGATCCCCAAGGTCAGGCAAACAAATGGATCAAAAATATGGAGAAAAACAATAGACTTGGAGTAATAAAATTAACTGACTCTAATTATGTAAGAAGTTTAGAAAATGCCATCCAGTTTGGCACCCCGCTCTTGTTAGAAAATATTGGTGAAGATTTGGATCCAATGCTTGAACCAGTACTGTTGAAACAAACGTTTAAGCAGCAGGGGGTGGAGGTCATGAAAGTAGGGGAAAATATAATTGAGTACTCGCATGATTTCAAATTCTACATTACAACACGTTTGAGAAACCCGCACTATCTCCCTGAAGTAGCAGTAAAAGTTTGTCTCTTAAACTTCATGATTACACCTCTGGGCCTGGAAGATCAATTATTGGGAATTGTAGCTGCCAAAGAAAAACCTGAGTTGGAAGAAAAGAAGAACCTGTTAATATTAGAGAGTGCACAGAACAAAAAGCAACTCAAGGAGATAGAGGACAAAATCCTTGAAGTCTTGTCATCATCAGAGGGAAATATCCTGGAAGACGAAACAGCCATTAAAGTTCTGTCTTCTTCCAAACTGCTTTCAGAAGAAATATCTGAGAAGCAGCAAATTGCAAGTGCGACAGAGAAAGAAATAGACATTACACGAATGGGTTACAAACCTGTTGCCATGCATTCGTCTATTATATTCTTTTGTATCTCTGATTTGGCTCACATTGAGCCAATGTATCAGTACTCCCTAACTTGGTTCATTAATTTGTATGTGCAAGCAATTGCAAACAGTAAAAAGAGTGAAGATGTGACAAAAAGAATTTCGGCTATAACAGAAACCTTCACATTGAGCATTTATAACAATGTCTGCCGTTCTCTTTTTGAGAAGGACAAGCTGCTGTTTTCACTGCTTCTTAACGTGGGTCTAATGAAAGGCAAAGGAGAAGTTGACGATGAAGTTTGGCGATTTTTGCTAACTGGTGGTGTAGCTCTTGACAACCCATATCCCAATCCAGCTACTGAATGGCTATCGGATAAAAGCTGGGCGGAGATTGTGCGGGCATCAAACCTACCAAACCTATATGGTTTGATGGGTCATGTGATTGAAAACATAGCAAAGTGGAAAGTCATTTATGATGCTGCAAAGCCTCATGAGGAGGTTCTTCCTGATCAGTGGAGTTCCTTAAAAGGAATGGCTCATTTAATTATTATCAGATGCTTCCGACCAGACAAAATTATTCCAGCCGTGCAGCAATTCATTGTTAGTGTCATGGGAAAAACATTTATTGAACCTCCAACTTTTGATCTTGCTGGTAGTTACAATGATTCCCATTGCTGTGCACCTTTGATATTTATTCTTTCACCTGGAGCTGATCCCATGGCAGGTAATCTTTATCCCATTAACTTTATTTTGCAGAAAACAAAGAGTTAAAACAAAAACTAATTTAGTCTTTTAATCTCATCCTTGTTACATTGTCTTATTTGAACAATAGCAAATTGTAAACTTTTGTTAATGGGAGAAGATAGTAAGCAGGAAAAGCTGCAGATGTTTAATGTTGCATCATCTAATATTTCAGTGTACAAATAATGCTTCTGTGAGATTAATTTAATTTATTTTTGATTTTATTTCAATTATGACACCACCATTTAGGATTTTCTATTATTTTTCCACCAGAAGGTATGCATGTTGTCGAAATGTATCCTTTTGCTTATAGTGTTTATCTGCTGTGTACTTGGGAAAAATGTGAAAAAATCACAAATGTTTATGACTGTTTATTTCGTGTCACAGGTTTGCTAAAGTTTGCAGAGGACCTTGGGATGGGTGGCGAAGGCACTCAAACAATATCACTTGGTCAGGGCCAGGGGCCAATTGCAGCAGAAATGATAGAAGGTGCTCTAGAATCTGGAACGTGGGTCGTATTACAGAACTGCCACCTTGCAACCAGTTGGATGCCTACTTTGGAGAAAATATGTGAGGAAGTGTTAACACCAGAGAACACAAACAAAAACTTCAGGTCCAAATATTTCTAATTTTGCTGAATATACATTTTTTTAATGTTGGTGATTATAAGTGCCTTAAGTTCATAAACACAAAAACATGACAAAATATCTGGAAACCATGAACCTCAATTAACATTTTAAAAGAAATATTACATTTGCTTTTATCCTCAATCAAATCTTGGCAAACCTGAAAATGCCTGATTGGATTAGACTAGATTTTTAGAATGCTTAGTAATGATTTTATAAGAGTAAGGTGGAGGAAATGGTGTACAGATTTTTTGTCAATCAATCAAAGTTTACAAACAAAAATTGTATGTGAAAAAATTTGAGGAAAAAAATCATGAACTGGGTCATTTTTTTAAGAAAATTGCAGATAGCTGAAGAGATTGTTGAGGCATTAGTAATGATTTTTCAAGAATCACTAGATTCTGTTATGATTCCAGAAGACTGGAAAAATGCAGATACCACTCCACTCTTCAAGAAGGAGAGAATCAGAAGAAAAGAAACTATAGGCCAGTTAGTTTGACCTCAGTGTTGGGAAGATGTTGGAGTCGATTGTCTAAGGATACTCGGAGGCACCTGATAAAATAGCCCGTAGTCAGCATGGTTTCCTCAAAGGAATATCTTGCCTGACAAATCTGTTGGAATTCTTTGAAGAAATAACAATCAGGATAGAAACATTGGTTGATGTTGTGTATTTGGATTTTCAGAGGCGTTTGACAAGGGGTCACACATGAGTCTACTTAACAAGCTACGAGCCCATGGTATTACAGGAAAGATTCTAGCATGGATAAAGCCGGAGGCAAAGAGTGGGAATAAAGATAACCTTTTCTGGCTGGCTCCCGGTGACTAGTGGTGTTCTGCAGGGGTCTGTGTTGGGATTTATTCTTTTTACATTATATGTCAATGGCTTGGATGATGGTATTGATGACTTTGTTGCAAAGTTTGCAGATGATATGTAGATAGGTGGAGGGGCAGGTAATTTGAAGGAAGTAGAGAAGCTATGGAAGGTCTTAGACAGATTAGGAGAATGGGTAAAGTAACGACAGATGGAATAGTGTCAGGAAGTGTATGGTCATGCACTTTGGTAGAAGAAATGAAAGGATCAACTATATTCTAAATGGAAAGAAAATACAAAAATTATTTGTAATTTGCAGCTTAGGAGTGTCCTTGTGCAAGATTCTCTAAAGGTTAATTTGCAGGTTGAGTCTGTGGTGAGGAAGGCAAATACAATGTTAGCATTCATTTCAAGAAGACTAGAATATAAAAACAAGTATGTTATGTTGAGACTTTATAAAGCACTGGTGAGGCCTCATTTGGAGTAATGTGAGCAGTTTTGGGCCCCTTAGCTTAGAAAGGAAACTGGAGAGGGTTCAAAGGAAGTTCACAAAAATGATTCCAGGATTGAATGGTTTGTCATATGAAGAGTATTGATGGCTCTGGGCCTGTATTCACTTGAAGACTGATGGGTGACCTCATTGAAACCTATCAGATGGTGAAAGGCCTTGATAGATTGGATGTGGAGATGATGTTTCCTATGGTGGGAGATTCTAAGACCAGAGGACACAGCCTCAGAATGGAGGAGTGTCCTTTCAGAAGAGAGATAAGGATGAATTTCTTTTGCCAGAGAGTGGTGAATCTGTGGAATTCTTTAGCACAGGCAGCTGTGGAGGCCAAGACTTTTTATATATAAGAAAGAGGTTGATAGATTCTTGATTGGTCAGTGGATGAAGGGATATGGGGAGAAGGCAGGAGATTGGGGCTGAGAGCAAAATTGGATCAGCCATGATGAAATAGCAGAGCAGACTTGATGGGCCAAATGGCCTAATTCTTATGGTCTTATTAAAGCACAACATGTAAGAAGATTTTAAATTACTAATGTGGGGAGGATGGTGGGAACAGAAGCTACACACATAAGAACTTGTCATATTTATTCTTCTCTGTACTATCAATGACAGGGCCTCATGTCACCTTACCATAATCTATTTCTTCAATCTTTTAGATCCAAGGAAGCATTAATGCAATTCTTCCTGAAACGCATGCATAAATAATATAGTTTCTTTAGTTGGAATGGATGAATTAGGAACACATCTTAAACATACCTGTGTTATATTTTCATAGAATATGCACAGAACAACCATAAGTTAACTAAACAGCTAAACTAGTCTGAAAGTATAAATGGTTCACTCACATTCATATAAGTGTGTCCACTGTTAATTGCAGTGCTGCAAACTTTACCTTATAACATTAGGTCTGCTTGAGTGAGGCACCAACGTAGAGGCTGTGTGCAATAAGGGCCAGAGTCACCTCTACTTCTGAGGAGACTGAGGTCCTTTGGAGTATGCAGGCCTCTCCCTCACATGTTCTACCAGTCTGTTGTCACCAGTACAATCTTCTACGCGGTGGTGTGCTGGGGCAATGACATCTACATGGGAGATGCCAACAGGCTCAATAAACTGATTAGAAAGGCTGGCTCTGTTATAGGAATCAAACTGGACACACTGGAGGTTGTGGTAGAACAAAGGACCCTCCAGAAAATCCTGGCAATTCTGGATAATGTTTCTCACCCTCTGCATGCCTCCTAGGCTGAACAGAGGAGCGCTTTTAGTCATAGACTAAGACAACTGCACTGTTCCAAAGAGCACTATATGAGGTCGTTCTTACCCGTGGCCATTAGGCTCTATAATGAGTCAGCCTATAGCCGGGGCAGTGATCTTGTAATCTTTGACTTGTAAATCTTGTACATGTTATTTTTAAAGAAACTTATTTTTATGCTTTCTTACATCTCTTCTAATATTTGTGTATCTGTGCACTTGTAATGCTACTGTGACACTGTAATTTCCTTTGGGATCGATAAAATATCCATCTATCTATCTTCCCGGATGTTTTGGAAATCTGGATGCAAAAGATACAATGCAGATGTTTTTAACATGTGAATTATATCCAAAGCATTTTCAGATTCCTGATTGTGCCAACTAAGCCGATTTATAATTTCAGGTTGTGGCTGACCAGCTACCCATCGGACAAGTTTCCTGTCAGCATTCTTCAGAATGGGGTGAAGATGACAAATGAACCACCCAAGGGCCTCAGGGCAAATATGATGCGTTCTTATCTCAATGACCCGATCTCAGATACTGTCTTCTTCTCCAGCTGTAACAAACCTGAAATCTGGCAAAAGCTCCTGTTTGGTCTTTGCTTTTTTCATGCTTTAGTGCAAGAGAGAAGGAACTTTGGTCCTTTGGGTGAGTATTCAACATTAGAGAAATGGTTTAAAACCATTTAAGGGCTAATTGCTTCACAGTTTTAAAACACTTGTGACAAGTAACTTACCCCATGTGATTGTTTTATTTATTATTTTCTAGGTGCCAAATAGTTAACTTTACATATAACTTTCAAATTAAAAATAACACATTTGCTGTTTATGATAATAACTAAGTGGTTAGAGTGTACTTCATTATTACCTTGTGCTGCTTGCTATGTATTTTATAGGCTGGAATATTCCTTATGAATTTAATGAGTCTGATCTGCGAATAAGCATGAGACAGATCCAGATGTTTCTGAATGAATATGAAGAGGTACCACTAGAAGCTCTAACGTATTTAACAGGCAAGTGACCTATTGGGTTCAGTCCTTGAATGTGTTGTGTTTCTTGTATTTACTGTGAATGCCCACAAGAAAAAATGTATGAATCTCAGGGTTGTATATGGTGACCGATATGTACTTTGATATAAATTTACTTTGAATTTTGAACATTGATAATTATTTTCTTCATTGACATTAAGCATCGGCATCATCATTTTAATGGAACGTTTGGTTATGGCGTTAATCCCAGTTTCCAAATTGAATCAAAGTTTGGTCTTTCTCAATCCTTAAAGGTGAATGTAATTATGGTGGCAGAGTTACAGATGACAAAGACAGGCGGCTGCTTTTATCTCTTCTATCCATTGTATACAATGAAGAATTAATAACCCAGCACCATTATAAGCTTGCACCTGGCAATGATTATTTCGTCCCATCACATGGTCCATGTCAGGTAAGATAACAAGTAAAATTAGTAGGTAAGAACATCTTAATTTAATAAACCCAAATTTGAGTTAAAGCCTTGAGAAAGTTTTCTGACTTTTTCTTAGTCAACTGTCATAGTTTTATAATATCAAATTACTTCTGCATTCCTTTGAAGAGTATGTGAAGTAGACAATATGTGATTATTTTTGTTCACGTGAAGCATTACCAAGTATTTTTTTTGTTAAAAGGACTATATAAACAATACAATGTCATCTCTTTCCAACAGAAGTGAGGAGGAATTTCTTTAATCAGAGGATGGTGAATCTGTGAAGGCCAAGTCATTGGGTCTATTTAAAGCGGAAATTGATATGTTCTTGATTAGTAAGGGCATCAAAGGTTACAGCGAGAAGGCATGAGAATGGGATTGAGAGGGATAACAAATCAGCCATGATGAAACAGCAGAACAGACTCGATGGGCTGAATAGCCTAATTCTGCTCCTATGTCTTATATTTATAGTTGTAGCTGCAGCCTGACGGATTTCAGAGTCAACAAAGTGTGACAGTTCCCAGAAGAGGCTAATGCACAGCTGCTGACGCACTTAGTTAGGGCAGCCTTTAGCTAATACCTTCTTTCCCTGGGAGATTAGTTTATAAAGAAACTTCAGAGATACAGTGCACAATTATTATTTTGACCAAAGGCTAGGTTACCAAGTTGACCGAGTGCATTGGGTACCAAGTTCAAGTTTTACTGTTATTCAACCATACGCAGGTATACAGCTAAACAAAACGAAGTCCCTCCGGGGCCAAGCTGCAAAACACAGTACATACTGGCACACAGCACATATAGTTACCAAGTATACAATAAAATGGGCAGTTTTGGGGGAAAAATAAGCAAAAGAGAAAAGTGCAGACTTTGAGAGACACTCTGTTCTGATTTTAGTTGCACTGAGGTAAAAAGTTTTGCTTCTGATAAAAGTTATGGATCTTGCTTTTTTCATACCTCCTATTTTCTCATGACCTGGGAGGAGGCCACATGGTCCCTTGCATCTATGGCAGCTCTGAGTTTTTCCAACTTACTTATCTGTAAACCCTTGTCTCTCACTTCTCCCTAATTCTCCTGCTATCTATCTACACCACAGGCCATTTACAGAGGCCATTTCATCTACTGGGACGTGTTTGAGATGTGCAAGGAAACCAATATGGTCACGTGAATTTACAACTAAAATAGATAATTAAAAGAGAAAGATGATACACCATAAAAATATAGTGTCCTTATTCCATATATTTCTGATTTTTTAATTTATAAGTTGATTTTATACTTCATAAATAGATTGACAATCAAAACTTACTAAGAGAGATCTATGTTTTTAAAATAAATGCTTCACTGACAGGCATTATCCATGGTGTTTATCATAAAATCATAGAATATTTATGATATAGAAGGAAGCCCTTCAGCCCATTGGGTCCTCGCCAGTTAATAAAAACCAGCCTGATCCTTAAAGGTGAATATACTTCTGGTGGTAAGGTTACGGATGATAAAAATAGACAGCTTCTTTTATCTCTGCATTCCGCAGAAACTCATACTCCAAGACTATTTGTTATGTTCCTCATAAGTTCATGTAATTTAATTAAATCTCAGCTGCCTCTATTCAAAGAAAACAATCCGAGCATGTTGGAACTCTCCTCATAGATAAGTTTCCAGTTGAGCAACATTTTCATAACCTCTACACCCTCTCCTGTGCATTCACATCTTTCCTGAAGTGTGGTGAGCAGAGATGTGTGCAGTATTCAAACTGTGATTTAGCAAGTGTTGCATTCAGTTTCCTTGGATAGTAAATGAAACATCCAGTACACTTATTTAATCAACCTGTCTTGCCACCGTTATAGATCTTTTCACATCCCTCTAAAGATCTAGCTGTTCCTCCACAACACTGAATATCCTCCCATTCATCATGTATTTCCTGGCTCAGGCTGCACATCCACACATATATTATCTGACAATTCTCTACCATAAATTCCATTTGCCATTTTTCTGCCTAAACGACCAGACCTTCAACATCTTCCTGCAGTTCAAAACTTTCCCCCACATGTTGTTTCATCTGGAAACTCCTTTATCGTATCCTCTAAATTTAGGTTCAAATCATTAAACTATAAAATATATATCTTAGAAAAAACAAGGGACCAAGTATTGACCACAGAATCACCTATCAACCATTATTCTTTGCTTTCTCCCTGGAGTGATTGTGGATCCATTTTGCCATGCTTACATATGGAACCTTGTCAAAGGCTATGCTGTAATTCTTTCAGACAACGACAAACACACTGCCCTCATTAACCTTCTTTGTCACCCCCTCAAAGTGTTCAATCAAGCTAGTCAGACATGACCTTCCCATAATCAACTCATTTCCACCTTTGCTTCTCTTAATACTTATTTGGGCCCTTGGATAGTCCATCGATGACCTCCCATCTCCACTGTCCTGTGAAGTCAATGGTATGGCTGGAGTTCGTCAGTGCTTCTTGAGTCCATTGCATTGATGATACAGAGGGATTGGCCTATTCAGCTTCACCAGAGCTCTCTTGGCTGGCCTTACCCGTTTCCACCTCTGACGATGGGGACATGGGGTTGGACTTTGAGAGCCACTTCTTTTAATAGCCCAGGATATATTGTATCTAATCCTCATCAAAAATAACAAACCCCTCAATGCCTAGTTTTACTTCTATTGAATATAATATTTCTCCTGATTTATCTTAATCCCATCATAGGCATCATCTGAAAATTCAAAAAGTTGTTTCAGTTGCATATTCTGTACTTAGTAGAATTAATTATTTTAATCAATTTTTAAAATGTTATCATGTATTTCTACTTGAATGTATTATGTATTTTATCTTGATATTTAGTCTTATATAGATTATCTGCGGAAACTACCAGCAGTGGCTCATCCAGAGGTCTTTGGACTTCATGAAAATGCTGATATAACCAAAGATAACCAGGAGACAAATCAGCTCTTTGTTGGGGTGCTACTGACTCTTCCTAGGCAGTCTGGAGGTGGTGGTAAATCTCCTCAAGTAAGTTGAAAAAATGGGAAGGATGATGATTATATAGAAAAATTTGATGTGTTTAGTTAAGTGCATAACTACATCATATTTTACATGTTGCAACTTTGCCTTCTTTAGCTAAAATGTAACAGTAACTAATTAACACACACAAATCACTAGAGGAACTCAGCAGGCCAGGCAGCATCAGCTGAGTTCCTCCAAAATATTGTGTGTATTGATTTTGATTTTCAACATCTGCAGATTTTCTCGTGTATAGTAATGAATTTATTATTAAAATACATTTGCTAACTAATTATTTGGAAATGGACACTGTAAAGAGTTTAAGATATTTCACATTTTTAAAAGCCATTTTGTATTGATATCTGAAGGATCTTCAGCACTATTTTTCTATCCACAGGTACTGTGTTTCCAGCATTCTCTGCTTTTGTTGTGTAGTTTTTCTTCAAGATTTGCTGTGGCAGCCCATTCGTAATCATTGCCTTTATAATGTACCTTTTACAACTTTGTGATGTCACAAAGCTATTTTACAGCTAATGAAATATTTTAAATTGTAGTTACCATTGAAATTGAAGAAATGTGTCTGCTAATCTACAATATCCCACAGGCAGCAGCCTGAAAATGATCAAATTTTCTCTGTTAGTGATGTAGGTTGAGGAATAATCAAAGTTATTGTCACTGGCTTATATGATATGAAATTCATAATTTTGAAAAACAATTACTAACAACACTCTGTTCTTCTAAATAGTAAAGGGCATTTTTAAGATATACCTGAAAGAAAAGAAAGGATTTTAGTTTACGTCTCCTCTAAAAGATGATACCTCTTGACAGTGAAACACTCCCATGGTACTGCACTGGAGTGTCACTCAATCTTTTTCTTTTGTTGGACCCACATTCATCAAGTCAAGTGGAGAGTATTCTGTTATACTGGCATTTTTCCACTAAAGTGGAACTTTAAGTTGTTTTTCTCTCCTTGGGACTTGAACCCTCTAACTGACTCAGAGGTAAAAGTGTTACCAGATGACTGTCATCATGAGTGTGTAGAAATAGCTGGTATTCATGATAGGGAAAAATGCAAAAAAAATCTTAAAGTGATTTCTCAATAATTAATGCCGATTAACCATAGTGCAGTAGAGGACAGTATGATCAGTGTGAATCTAGTCAATGTGTCTAACACACAAGTTACAACATAGAAACACTTCATTAGATAAGCCAGTTTGCATAGCATTTACCTTTTATGTGAGAAAGCACTTATGTACAATCTGATCGTAAAGGTTAACATAGTTGAAAACTCAGATTATAGCTGGGAACTTAACGTCCAAGGATACACATTGTATTGAAGGGACAGGCAGGTAGGCAGAGGAGGTGGAGTGGCTCTGTTGATAAAAATTGAAATCAAATCATTAGAAAGAGGTGACATAGGATCAGAAGGTGTAGAATTGTTGTGGGGTTTATGATATGTTGTTGGGAATGAGAAATGATCCTTTAGACAAAATCAAAAATCTTTGGGAACAAGATTTACAGACCTCAATTTCTGAAGAAACTTGGAACGAGATTTTTAAATTGGTTAATACTTCATCGTTATGTGCTCATCATTCCCTCCTACAAATTAAAGTGGTTCATAGGGCTTATATGACCAAGGATAAGTTATCTCGTTTTTATATGGATATATCTCCCTACTGTGATAGGTGTAACAATGGAGAAGCTTCATTTATTCATGTTTTGGACGTGCCCAAGTCTTGGAAAATATTGGAAGGAAATATTCCAAACTACTTCTGTACTTTTTAAAGTAAATTTTAAGCCTAATCCTTTGACTGCCCTATTTGGTATTGTTGGAAGGAAAGATATCATCTTGAAGACATCTGATCTGTACATTCTAGCTTTTATCTCTCTTATGGCTAGAAGGGCAATTTTGTTTAATTGGAAGGATGCTGTTCCGCCTCATCATGCTCACTGGTTACGGGATGTTATGGCATGCCTAAATTTAGAAAAGATTCGTTGTTCAATTTCTGAATCTAACCAAGATTTTCAAAATTTGTGGGGGCCGTTTTTAAATTATTTTCATAATCTTTGACTTCTTGTTAAAGTACAGAAGTTGGTTAATAGCATATTTTATTATCTGATAAGTGTTTTTTCTTTTTTTTCCCCCAAACAGCTTCAACTTTGGTAGTGGGTGTAGATCTTTTTTTAATAAAATTGTTTATATTCTAATATATGAATTAATCTAATCTATATGAATATAGAGTGGGTTCATTAATGTGATCCAATATACTGTATCTGGTATTTTTTTTTCTTTTGTTTTATAATATGTATTCTCTTGGACTCTGTATTCTTCTATATAGAAATCAATAAAAAATATTGGGAAAGAAAGAAAAGAATTGTCACGGGTAAAGTGAGGAAACTGCAAGGGTAAAAAGGCCCTGATGGGAGTTGTATACAGACCTCTGAATGGTTGCAGACATGGTCTGCAAATTACAATGGTAGATAGATAATGCACATCAAAAGGGCGATGTTATGATAGTCATGGGGGATTTCGATTATGCAGATTGATTGGGAGGATCAGGTTGGTGCTGGATCCCAAGGGGGGAATGTGTAGAATGCCTATGATGTGGCTTTTTAGAGCAGCTCATGGTGGAGCCCACTTGGGCATCAGCAATCAGGATTGGGTATTGAGAGCTTAAGGTAAAGGAACCCTTAGGGGCCAGTGATCATAATATGGTTGAATTCATCTTGCAATTAAAGAGGGAAAAGCTAAACTCAGATGTATCAGTATTATAATGGAGTAAAGGGAATTACAGAGGCACGAGAGAGGACCAAGGAAACACTAGTAGGGCTGACTGGAATTTCTGGAAGCAATTCGAAAGGCACAGTATATGTACAAACTAAAGAAGAAGAAGTATTCTAAAGGAAAGATGGCACAACCATGGCTAACAAGAGAAGTCAAAGCCAAAAAGAGGTTATATAGTAAGGCAAAACTTAGTGGGAAGTTAGAGGATTGGGAAGCTTTCAAGTACCAACAGAAGGCAATTAAAAGCCTTTAAGAAGGTAAAGATGGAATATGAAGTAAGCTAGCCAATAATATTAAACTGAGAGTGAATATCAGACCCTTGTAAAATGATGCTGAAGAGGTAGTGATGATGGACAATGAAATGGCGGATGAACTAAATAAGTATTTTGCATCAGTCTTCACTGTGGAAGACACTGGCAGTGTCAGGGGGCAGAAGTGAGTGAAGTTGCCATAACTAGGGAGAAGGTGCTTGAGAAACTGAAAGGTCTGAAGGTAGATAAGTCACCTGGACCAGATGGACTATACTCCAGGATTCCGAAAGAGGTGGCTGAAGAGATTGTAAGGCATTAGTAATTATCTTTCAAGAATCAATGGATTCTGGCATCTTTCTGGAGGACTGGAAAATTGCAGATGTCACTCCACTCTTCAAGAAAGGAGGGAGGCAGAAGAAAGGAAAATATAGGCCAGTTAGTCTGACACCAGTGGTTGGGAAGGTGTTGGAGTCGATTGTTAAGGATGTGGTTTTGGGGTGCATGGCAAAATTGGCCTTAGCATGGCTTCCTTATGGGAAAATCTTGCTTGACAAATCTGTTGGAATTCTTTGAAGAAATAACAAGCAGGATAGAGAAATGAGAATTGGTGGATGTTGTGTACTTGAATTTTCAGAAGGCTTTTGACAAGGTGCCATACATGGAAAAACTAGTGGCTGATTGGCAGGAGGCAAAGAGTGGGAATAAATTGAGCCTTTTCCAGTTGTCTGCCGGTGCCTAGTGGTGTTCCACAGGGGTCTTTTTATGTTATTTGTCAGTAATTTGGGTGATGGATCCCTTTCTAAGTGGAGAGAAAACTCTAAAATCTGAGTTGCAAAGGCACTTGGGAGTCTGCGTGCAGGGTTCCCTAAAGGAAGTGAGGAAGGCAAGTGCAATGTTAGCTTTCATTTCGAGAGCAGTAGAACACAAAAGCAAGAATATAATGTTGAGGCTTTATTAAGGCACTGTTGAGACCTCCCTTGGAATATTGTGAGCAGTTTTAGACCCCATTATGTTAGAAAAGATGTGCTGACATTGGAGAGAATTCAAATGAGGTTCACAAAAATGATTCTAGGATAGAAAACATTATCATAGGAGGAGCTTTTGAAGGCTTTAGGGCCTGTACCCACTGGAATTCAGAAGAATGAGGGGGGATCTCATTAAAACTGATAGAATGTTGAAAGGGCTCGATAGAGAGAATGTGGAGAGGATGTTTCCTATGGTGAGGGAGTCTAAGGTCAGAGGATGCAGCCTCAGAATAGTGGGATGTCTATTCAATCTGGAGATGAAGAGGAACTTCTTTACCCAGAGTGTGGTAAATCTGTGGAATTTATTGTCACAGGTGGCTTTAGAGACTAGGTCATTGGACATATTTAAGGCAGAGATTGATAGATTCTTGATTAGTCATGGCATTAAGTGATATAGGAAGATATAGGCAGATGAGAGGGATATGGCTCCGTGATGATGAAATGGCGGAGTAGATTCGATGGGGCAAATGGCCTAATACTGTTTCTATATCTTATCATCTAAATCCCGACTCCTGAAATTGAATTCCACAATTTCTGTTCCCTGGGACTCTGTACATAACCTCTTGGATTTAATCTAAGAATAATCCTTTGTTCTGGACTTCCCAATTCCCTTAAGTGTTGGAATTTTAGTTAGAGGTACATTTACAGGATGTGGGTGTCAAGGGAAAGTCAGCAACTATTGCTCATTCCTATTTGTCCATGAGAAGATGGTAGAGAGCTGGCTTCTTGAGCAGTGTTGTCTTATGATGAAGCAGATGGGTTGAGAGGTGCTCAGTTTAGATGCAGTAATGGCAATATATTCCCAGTACAGTTGTGTGTGACTTAGGAAGGTGGAGAATTTCAGCTGATGGCATTCCAAACATTCACAGTCTTGTGTTTCAAGGTAGTGGAGGTTACCATTTGAAAAGGTTTTAACTTTAAAAAGGCTGATATGTTTTGCTAATAGTGCATGCAGTAGTTATGGTACTGAAAGTGAATTATTTGGAGTGTCATCTGGGGCAACAATCAATGGGGCAAAGTTGTCCTAGATGGTATCTAGGACAACATGAGTGTTGTTGGAGCTAAACGCAGCCAGGCAAATTGAGTGCATTTCATCATACTGATACAGACCCAGCAAAGAGGAATTTTCAAGCATTTCTATTCGCTGGAAGTTTGGTATTTCTTCTGCTGCCCATTCATCAAAGTCATTGAACCTTCCACTGGCAGGTACAATTCTGAATATTTGTTCTGATAGAAGGTTTACCTGCTGGTTTTACTTCTAATATATCCAAGTTTTGTCGGAACGTCATGGATCAGAAATGTCGACTCTTTGCCTGACCTACTGAGTGTTTAGAGCATTTTCTGTTTTTATTTCGGATTTCCAATACCTCCAGTATTTCAAGTTACACCTAGTTAATACAGCATAGTATTGAATATTCCTTAGTCAAGAAAGGCACTTACATACATTTCTTTCATAGTTTTTTTGATTTCTTAAGAGTTAATATTGTAATTTGTATTGACAATGGAATAACTGTGATGCTCTGGCTTGTCTTTAGCAGCAAATAAGGAATTTTTAAAGAAATAGTTTGGAAAAATTTCCTTAATAATTAACAAAATTAAGAATTGAAACAAAACTGCTACAACACTGTAGCATCTTCTGTAGTTAAACTGAGGTATAAGAAAATCTTTAAATGGATCTTTACTATAATTTCAGGAAGTTGTTGAAGACCTCGCTGCAGACATTTTATCTAAACTTCCTAATGATTTTGATTTGGAAGTTGTGATGGCAAAGTATCCAGTGGTGTATAATGAGTCCATGAATACAGTACTCAGACAAGAACTTATCAGGTTCAACAGGTATGTAATGAAAATGATTTATTTACAAAAATATCACATTCGAAAAGAGAAGTTCTATTTGAGAGCAAAAGCTGCGTAAACTAAATAAACGTTGTTTTTGGGTACAAGGTTAAATAATTTCAAGGGAAGAACTGTGGAAAAAATGAACAAGTTCTACTTTATACTTCAATCTAGACCAAGTGTGAGCAAGTGTTTCAATATACAATCGCTGCCATAAAGCAGTTTATGGTTTGGGAAATTTTATGATTCTAAAACCACCCATCAATGGCAGCAGAAAGCCATCTATGATTTTAGTTGCTGATAAACAGAAATAGACACAAGTGCCTTCTAGCTGCCAGTGATTTTTCAGCCTCCACTTTAGATCTCAAATATCGACCATCCCTTTGCTTCCACAGATGCTCGTGACACATTATGTTTTTCCATTGGTTTGCTTTTACTCCAGGTTCCAGCGCCTTCAGTTTCTTGTGTCTCTTTATAGAGAAAGATTTCTAGAGGGATTACATATAGTTTGAATGAAAGGGTAATATCTGGTAGCGTATAAAGTATGAAAATACTTTTCGAGGGAAGATGGCGCGACACAGCTCGCAGTGGCCACTCCGGTGGTGATGTCTGTTATTTGTCAAGTACGGTGCCGTGCGCAATCCTGATTTGATGGAGACGGACGTGAGAGCACAGAGGAACATCTGGTGAAACTTCTGAAATGCCTGCTTTGCTGCTGCTGCTACAGTGTGGTCCAGCATCTCTGGAGGAGAAGGCCCTGAGTCCTCGGCGTTGCTTGTTGCTCGGCAGCTAGGGCAGGGTCGAAGCGCTCGGCAGGAGATGGTGCTCAGAGAGGCTGTGTCAGAGGGGCTCGTTGGAGGCCCAAAGTTTTCGGATGGACTCAGAGTCCGCTGTAGTCGGGTGCTTCCAGTGGTGCTGCATCGGCGAGTTGGCGGCGCTTGGAGGTTCATGGTGGGGAGAGTTCCTCCCTTCTGCCGCCTGCGTGGGATGACGAGTCTTTCGAGGCTTTGAGACTTTTTTTTACTGTGCCCGTGGTCTGCTCTTTATCAGATTATGGTATTGCTTTGCAGTGTTGTAACTATATGTTATAATTATGTGGTTTTGTCAGTTTTAACCTTGGTTTGTCCTGTGTTTTCTTGTGATATCATTGTGGAGGAACGTTGTATAATTTTTTTAATGCATGCATTTCTAAATGACAATACACGAAAACTGAACTGAACTGAACTGAAAATGTGAAAGTGCCATTTTGGAGCAAAAGCAATGTGATCTAAGTGCTGAGGGATCAAACTGTTTTACGTGATTTACAAAAAACCAAATTACAGGTGCAGCAGCTAATTAGGGCATGAAGGAGACTTATCACGAGTAAAGTATATCGTGTTTCTTGAAGGAAGAAGTTTAGTTGGACGATTAACTAAATATATCTGTAATGGGCAGGTTGTCTTAAAAGAATGGATATGCTAGAGATAATTTAGAAGTAAAGGTCAATGTTTAGAAATAAAGAATCACCCATTTCAGACAGATGAGGGAATTTTTTTTCTTTGTGGACTATCAGCTTTTACAACTCATTTTCAAAGTGATAGAAGCAGAGTCTTTCAATATTTGTTAGATAGTGACAGGTTGATTCTAAATAAGCAAGGTGGTGAAGAATAAATACTGCAGATTTCAGGTCATAATCATCACCAGCCTTGATCTTAATGAACAAGCTGAATGGCCCATTTGCACTCTGTGTTGGCAAGATGTCAGAGTCATAAGGTACTATAGCAAAGAAACAGGCCTTTTGCCTCATCCGATCCGTACCAAACTATTATTGTGCCTAGTCTCATTGACCCACACCTGGACTATTGCCCTCCACACCCCTTGCATCTATGCTCTTATCGAAATGTTTCTTAAATGGTTAAATTCAATCTGCATCCACCACTTCTGCTGGCAGCTTGCTCCACACTTTCAGACTGAGTGAAGAAGCTTCCCCTCAGACTCCTCTTAAATATTTCACCATTATGTCTCATCAGTAATGCTAAAAAATACTCAATTTTGCATTAAATACTAGTTTTTAGTTTTAAAGTATCTGACTTTTATACTTCCAGGCTCACCAAAGTTGTACGTAGCAGTCTTATAAATATACGTAAAGCTATCAAAGGACTTGTGGTAATGTCTTCTGAACTGGAGAATGTGTTTGATAGTATGCTGGTAGGCAAAGTTCCAAACATGTGGGCAGCAAAATCCTATCCGTCTCTTAAACCACTGGGCAGTTATGTGGTAGATCTTCTTTCAAGATTACAGTTTTTCCAGGTAATTGATATTAATTTGGATATATAATATACAAATAATATTTATATTGCTTAATATTATTATAGTGTACACAAACATAGAATATAGTATATTGTAGAATATCTTGCATTAATAGAGGACCTTACTAGCAATAATAACTATCCTAATGCTAGCAATGTTAAGAAGCATTCTACTTTAAAACCAATGTCTAACATGGTCTGTCAAGGCTGTCTTTAATCATATTAACCATTAGAAAATAGCAATGCGGGCCGGCTGATGGCGCAACGACATCGGCGCCAGACCCAGGAGTGGAGGTTCCCGCGTTCGAAACTGGTCGGGTCGGCCCCCGAGTACGCTTTCCATCCGTGCTGGGTTGAGTGTCAAGACCACAACTCGACCTCGTAAAACAAAGGGAAAATGCTGCAAAAATGTCTGTGTGGGGAGTGACGCGCTACACAGTCTCTCTGTCTCACTCTGCGCCTTGGAAAAAGCCATGAAAAATCCATCGTCACGGACGCACACGCAGGCGCATAGACTCGCAGGCACGCAGGCACACGCCAAAAAAAAAGAAAATAGCAATGCATCTCAATACGATGGTTGTGGTGCGCAATTAAAATTCTTATTTACTCTTACCTATTCATATTTTAAATTCTTGGATTGTAAATAGTGACAGTATCAGCAGAGACCTAAACAAGCATTGTTGAAATATCCTGTGCTAATAAATAGCTCTTATTATTTTAGCTTTGGAGTACACTTATTTTAAAGAAAAAGAAACTTGCTTAGTGTTATGTTTAAACATTTTTCCCCAAAGGAATTTGTTTTCATGCATAATGTGCTGCGCTAGTGAAATGTAAGATGCCAGAGTTTGATGGTGTCATTGTATCTAGAGCAGCAAAACGCTATTTGACGTGAAGTAGGGCATTGCTGTAACTGTTGAGTGCTCTCTTTTTTAATATCTTTTGTGTATAGGATTGGATCAATAAAGGGGCTCCCAATGTATTTTGGATATCTGGATTCTACTTTACTCAATCTTTTTTGACTGGTGTCTCTCAAAATTACGCAAGAAAATATACCATACCCATTGACCACATTGGATTTGAATTTGAGGTAAGATATTTGAAGTTAATTATTTGTTCCCCCCTTTTCTCATTCCCTCTTCAAGTGTTTTTGTGTATAGGTCTGATAGAGTAATCCATTTCTATTTTGAATCTCCATAGAGTAATACAACATGGAAATAGGCCCCTTGGCTTGACTCATTCCTGCCAATCAAGGTGCCATCTCAGCTCTTCCCATTTGCTTGCATTTCACCCATTCCTTTACAGTTTCTATCCACGAGGCTGTCGAAATTGTCTTTTAAACATTACTATTGCACTTAACCACTTCCTTGTTCCTTAAACACACTAGTGTGAAGATGTTGCTCCTGGGTTTTCATTTAAAACTAAAATCTGTCCCCTCTTGTTTTTGATTCCCTTACGCTGTGTACTTTCTTGGTGTCTCTGTCCCTCATGATTTTCTACACCTCTAAATGTCAGCCCTCAGTCTCTTAGCCTGCTCAACCTCTCCCTATACCTCAAGCCCAAGTCTTGGTAGTATTTTCGCAAATCTTCTTTATACTCTTTTCTTTCTTATAACACAGGAACCAAAATTGTACACATTATTCCAGATGCAGTCTCACCACGGTTTTACAACTCTACTATCCCAACTTATTATGCTCATTATCCTGCTCAATGAAGGCCAGCTTAACCACCCTGACACTACTTGTGACACTACCCTCGGGGGACCACATACTTTTACTGCTAGGTTCATCTGTCCTACAACACAATCCCTGACCCCTGCTGTTCACTATTAAAAGTCCTATGCTGGTTTGACTTCCCCCAGTTTAACATCATTTGCCTTTCCTCAGCCCACTTACCTAGCTGATCAAGATCTGCTGGTAGTTTTTGATAACCTTCTTGATTATCTACAGTATCATCTTCTGACTTCCCAACTGTGCTTTATACATTCTCATCCAAATTGTTTATATAAGTGACCAATAATAATGAGTTCAGCATTGGTCCCTGTGGCACACTATTAGTCAGAGGCCTGCAGTCCATAAAAACAATCTTCCACCATCACTGTTTACTTCCTACATCAAGCCAATTGGCTGTTTCTCCCTGGAGCCAATGAAACTTAATCTTCCTGAATAAATTACCACACCGTACCTTTAATGATTCGATACTGATAACATTCATTGACCTGCTCTCATCAATCCTCTTCATTAGCGCTTTTAAAACATTTAACTAATCAAAAATAACCGATTTCTACAGAAGAACAGCAACAAATTGTGTTTGATGTTAGGCCTGTAATCTGGTTTAAGTGAGGGTTTAGTTTTACACTGAAAATAAAAGAAACTGTAGATGCTAGAAATACATAGCCAGTCAGGCTGCATCAATGAAAAGATAAATAGAATCAACATTTTCAACTGAAGATAACAAATGAAGCTTGTAAAACTGCGAAGGTTTGGAGGATTGAATTGAATTGGTTTTATTTCTTATGAGTAAAAATTTTTATGTTATGTCTCCACCTAAATGTGCCATGTGCAATCATAGTAATTTATAATAAATAGAACAGTCATGTAATATAGAGTACACTCAAGTCAGTGTGAGTTCATCAGTCTGATAGCCTGGTGGAAGAAGCTGTCCTGGAGCCTGTTGGTCCTGGCTTTTATGCTGTGGTACCATTTCCCAGATGGTAGCAGATGGAATAGATTGTGGTTGGGATGACTTGGGTCCCCAATGATCCTTCGGGCCCTTTTTACACACCTGTCTTTATAAATGTTCTAAGCACAAAATACTCTGCAGATGCTGGGGTCAAAGCAACACTCATAACACGCTTGAGGAACTCAGCAGGTCGGGCAGCATCCGTGGAAACGATGAGTTGACGTTTCGGGCCAGAACCCTTCATCAGGACTGTAGAGGGAAGGGGCAGAGGCCCTATAAAGAAGGTTGGGGGGGGGAAGAGGGTGGGAAGGAGAAGGCTGGTAGGTACCAGCTGAAAAACCAGTAAGAGGAAAGATAAAGGGGTGGGGGAGGGGAAGCAGGGAGGTGATAGGCAGGAAAGGTGAAGAAGGAATAGGGGAAAACACAATAGGTTGTAGAAGGAGGTGGAACCATGAGGGAGGTGATAGGCAGCTGGGGGAGGGGGTAGAGTGACATAGGGATAGAGGAAGGGAGGGAGAGGGAATTACAGACCACGTGAGGTCCTCACTAATATGAATGCTGAGGAACTTGAAGCTGTTTACCCTCTCAACCCCAGATCCATTGATGTCAATAGGGGTTAGCCCATCTCCATTCCTCCTGTAGTCCACAAACAGCTCCTTTGTTTTTGAGACATTGAGGGCGAGGTTGTTTTCCTGACACCACTGTGTCAGAGAGATGACTTCTTCCCTGCAGGCCACCTCATTATTGTTTAAGGCCAATCAATGTAGTGTCATTGGCAAATTTAATTAGCAGATTGGAGCTGTGGGTGGCAATACAGTCATGGGTATACAGGGAGTAGAGGAGGGGACTTAGTACACAGCCCTGAGGAGCTGCTGTATTGAGAGTCAGAGGGTTGGAGGTGAGGGAGCCCACTCTTACAACCTACTGGCGATCTGACAGGAATTCCAGGATCCAGCTGCACAAGGCAGGGTCAAGGCCAAGGTCTCTGAGCTTCTTGTTGAGCCTGGATGGAATTATGGTGTTGAATGCTGAACTGTAGTCTAAGACAGCATTCTCACATAAGCATCCTTCTTCTCCAGATGTGTAAGGACTGTGTAGAGCTGTGGCTATTGCATTATTTGTCGATTAGTTGTGTGAGTAGGCAAATTGTGTAGGGGGTCTAGTTTGGGTGGTAGCAAGCTGCAGATGTTGTCCTTGACCAGCCTCTCAAAGCACTTGCTTATTATTGAGGTGAGTGTGACAAGACACTAGTCATTCAGGCATGTTACCTTGGTCTTTTTTGGTCCAGGAACAATGGTGGATAATTTGAAGCAGGAGGTAGAGTGTACCTATCAGAACCCCTGTCCCCATTCTCCTTACAGCTTTATAAGCTTTTAACTCAACTTCTGACAAAGGATCTCCAACTGGAGACATTAACTCTACGCCTCTGTCCACACATTAGCCTGACTACCCGAGTATTTTAGTGTTTTCTACTTGTAACAGTGCCACAATTCTGAATGAAAATATTTATTGCTGTTATCTTTAAAAACCTGTTCTCTACAACTGGCCACCAACCAAGTGGGACACCGTGGTAGCCTAGCAGTTAGCATGATGCTATTTACAGCTCCGGGTGTCGGAGTTCAGTTCCAGCCTTCTTTGTCAGCAAGTTGTACATTCCTTCGTGTGTGCGTGTGTGTTTCATCCAGCTGCTCCTGGAGAATGTATGTAGGCATAAAAATGGATCCTTGATGAGGCTAGGGTTAAATTGGTAGGTTGCTGGGTAGCACAGTAATTTTTTTTAATACTCTCTATCTCTAAATAAATAACATTTTTTCAAGGACACTTTTGTCAGATTAAATTCCCTACTGAAAATAGGAGAAAATGTTCACAAATTCATGGTCCCATTCTGGGATCCACAAGAAGGATAAATGCTGGTGAATAACCGTCAGCAAGTTTGGCATTTGTGTGAACACCTGCAGAGACTCATGAGGAAATACCTCGATACATTGGATAAGGGTCAAATTTGCCCATTTCAGTCAGTTATTACTGCACTATTGGAAAGTGAGAAGTATCTGTATTACTTGGTTTATATTTAATATTGATTTAACCTAAACATAGTTAAGAATTTTATTTAAAACAATGTAATATTCTCATTTTTATGCAAGTATTTTCTTAGAATCTAGACAAAACATTTAACCAAATGTTGTTTGC
Source organism: Mobula birostris (assembly GCF_030028105.1). Classification (NCBI taxonomy): domain Eukaryota; kingdom Metazoa; phylum Chordata; class Chondrichthyes; order Myliobatiformes; family Myliobatidae; genus Mobula; species Mobula birostris. Next base: position 133,400,924 of record NC_092378.1, on the reverse strand, counting down.
TACGTTCTCTAGGTAATGAAAGAAGAAACTAATCTGGACCGAAAACCAAATGATGGAGCATATATTAAGGGATTATTTTTGGAAGGTGCTCGCTGGGATAGGGAAAAGATGGTTATTGGAGAGTCACTTCCCAAAATTTTGTTCGATATTATGCCTATTATCTGGCTTAAGCCAGGAATCAGTGCTACATTTCTGCATGAAAATATCTATTACTGTCCTGTTTATAAAACCAGTGCTCGCAGAGGTACATTATCGACAACAGGCCATTCAACAAATTATGTTCTTTCAATAGAACTTTCCTCAGATCGACCAGAACGGCACTGGATAAATCGTGGTGTGGCAGCACTTTGTCAATTGGATGATTAAATGTGTCAACTCTTAAATCTCCAAAAATATGACTGATAATATCTACTTTTAAAGCCACAAATAATTACATATCAAAAACACTTGTGCACACACCATTTATGAAGCTGAGTCTGTCAATAATAAACATTTAATATTTTGTGAACAAAACAATAAAAAGGAATAACTCAAAACACACCAGCTGTTGCTAATTTTAACATATTTTGCTCAAACTGGACATACGATTTCTTCACAAAATAGACACACATCTTGCAGGTGATGACTAATCAATTATTTTCCATTGTCTGGCCTCTTCTGCAAAGGAAATGAGTATTTTAATGCATACACAGTAAATTATGTTAGGAAGATGAATGTTTTCAATTTGTGGCTATCTGTAAATTAAGAATTATTTCAGCATCTATCACTAACATAAATCAGTATTTGTGTCCCTGATCCTTCTGCAATACTACCTCCCCACCCCCATTCAACAAGCTCAGAAGAGTGATTATATTACTCTAAGTTCAGACTCAAAGAATTTGTTTAGAATAGGGAACATATAGATTTAAAGGTATATGTAGCCAGGCTGGAAGGCAATAATAACATGTACCAGCCTTTTTATCTATCCCACCCATATTTTTACTTAAGCAGGACAATTTTCAAAGTTGAAATTTTGCCAGTCACATTAATTTACTCACTCTAGTTGACACCTAGAAAGGACATCAGTTTGGCCACAAAAGATATACTAATCATAGAAATGCAGCAAGACATATCATATTGTACTGTTCAGCAGGAGGGTAGTGACAGTGCAGATGTATTTTTGATCAGTCAACAGCAAATCAGAAATATATTACAAAGATGAAAGGTACCGCCGATGAGCTGCAATACACCTGTTACAATGTCACAATGCTACGTTACCTGTATGCATCGATGAAGGTGACAAAGATCTCTGGAACCACTCTTAATCCATAAAATACTCATGGCATTTGTCTTTGATCAATGATAGGTTAGGTTCTGAAATCAAAATATTATTCAGAAACTGGTGATTGAAAATTTATTAGTTCATTTAGTTCAGTGGTTATTAAAGTGGGTGGTATCATCCCCCGGGGGTTTTGGGAGTCTCTAAGGGAGCAATAAAGATAAAGGGGGTGGTGGGGGGGTCGCTTCGCAACACGGTGGGCGACTGAGGGAATACAGACTTAATTTAAGAAATGAATTGCTTATAAGCATTTTATCCTCAGTGCCTCAATTAATTACAATGATCACATAATTACCTCCTCCCTTGCTAACCTACTGTTCTCTTAAAACTTTGCTCAAAGTGTGTTATAGTTGTTGAAAAGCCATGTGACATTTCTGTATTTGGCATACAAGAAACCTGGACTGAAGAAATCTTTTGTTTCCAGGTCCAGCCCACGTATTATTGCTGTTCACTACTATAGTAGTGTTAGCTAGTATAATTCCCATATTCTAATCATGCAGTGATGCAATTCCTGTGAATTAGAGTATGGCTTTCAATGGGGTAAATTTAAAAATTTGCCCTTCAGATGGTCTTGACCGTATTTCTCTAGCCCAAGGCCCAACCGAGATCTTGTTGTACCTTCAGGCAGAGTCAGATTTTACCTGACCTATGATTAAATCAAAACTTGCCCCTCTTTTGATTGCAGTGCTTGAGGTTGGACTTAAACAACAGGCAACTGAGCGTGGTCATTAATATATTATGAAAATGATAGCAGCAGACAGAATGAAAAAATGTGGAGTTTGGTGTGGAGTATCTGAAATACGGATTTATACCAGCACCAAGCCACCAACAGCAGCCAATGTGTCTGTTGTGTGAAAAAGTAACCATCCCCCTAAATGAGGAAATGAAACCATCCACACTCTTTGAACATTTGAAGAAAATACACTCTAATAAAGCAAACAAGAACGTGGCATACTTTCAGTCACTTAGTGAAAACTTCCAGACACAAAAACAACTTCAAAACATGTTTGCCAGCATTTCACAACAAAAGATTGATGGCTTGCATGTTTCATTTAACATTTTATTGTTATATCTGGAAAACCCATACAATCGGAGAAGAACTGATTCTGTCAGCAGTAAGGGAGGTCCTGAGTACGGATTTGCACAAATCATCAGACCAACTACTTAATGCGTTTCTGCTCAGTGAGAACTCGGAATAAATGATATGTCTGAGAATGTGGAAGACACATTGTGCAACATAATTAGGATAACAATTTGTTCTGCAATTGAAGGAGTTAACTTTGCCAGGCAATGAATCTTTGCTTCTTGGTTATGTTCTTTTAATAAAAGATAAAAACATGGTTCAAGAATTGTTATTTGCAAGGGAACTAGAAACAAATATGAAGGGGGGAGTCAATATTTCGGGGTTTTCAGCAATTTTTCAAAAAGAAGGACATTCCATTCAGCAACATTCTTGCTTGTGCAAAAGATGGTGCACATTCAATGACATGCCACCATGGAGTTATTACCTTCTTGAAAAAGGCTGTATTAGTTACCAGTGACTTTGTAATCTACAGACAACATCTTATTGCAAAAAAAAACCCTAAGTAATCAACTGCACAAATCATTATATACTGTTATCACAGCAGTCAATAAAATCAAGTCCCATGCTCTCAATTCCCAACTATTTCATGAGCTTTGAATTGAGAATGATGAACAGTTGAATGTTTGCTGTTGTACACAGAAGTCTCTTAAACACTTGAAACACTTTTATGCACTTTTTGAAATTGTGATAAAATTCTCTGAAGACTTGAATGCTTCATTTAGTCATCAACTCAAGAATATTAGGAATGACATCGCTTATTTGTCAGAATTATTCATAAATGTCAGACAGATTTCAGGATCTTTCTCAAACCAAATTCCAGATTAGGTAATAAATTTGTTCCTGAACACTTGTAATGAAGAATTAACAGGTGGGATGGTGGAAGAACTGATCTCATTCCAAAGTGACTTAACTCAGGCCAAGATCAAGACCTTAGATTGCTAAAAAAAAATCTGAATGCCATCCTGCCCTGTGGGAAAAGGTCAAGTTCTTTATTGCCTTTCAACATTATATGTAATGGAGCACAGTTTCAGTGCAGTCGCCCAACTTCTTTCAAAGTAATGAAACATACTGCAAATTACTGAACGTGGGGATCTGAGATTCCTGAATGACATTCGCCCTGATGTTGAAAAGCTAATATTACTGCACCAAGCCCATCCATATCATTGAAAGGTGACAAAGCAATGAAGTAAATAGTTCAACGACTAACACACACTCTAAAATTGTTTTTACTGCGATCAAATAAATTTATTTCCAGCCTTAAATAGATTTGAATAATTTTTGCAATTATTTTTCACTGCTTTGAATTTGCAGTTCCCATTTTCTTTCACTGTGCATCGTAAATCAAAATTATTTATTTTTATATAATGGCCGGAAAGGGAGAGGGAGCCACTGAGGATGTGGTCTGGGAACAAAGGGGTAGCAACCCAAAAAGTTTTGGGAACCACTGATTTAGTTCAATATCAAAATGCAAAATTCTATACTTTACAAAGAAATTTATTGCAAGTAGTCATAAAACAACCAAGTTCAGCAAATCTTACTGAATTGCACCAAAGGCAAAAAATATAATGTCAGAGATTTCAGGATCTCCTCTCAAACCAAACAATCATTCGAATTTTCTGCAGCATTACAACTTACAATACTTCGTCTGACCTTTTTCATAACCATCCACCTTCCACATCCCATGATCTATACCGTGTAAAAGCAGGGCAGAAGTGTGTGGGAACACACTCTAATTCCTTGTCCAAGGAATTATGATAATTTCAGCTTAAGCACATATGGCCATTGTTAGATTGTAGATGAATCAGTCATGGAACTCTCAACCAAAGGAATTGTGGGAGCAGCATGGGACTCATTAAGATGGAAGTTCAGCATCACTCTTTCAATTATGATTTGAGGAAATAAATGCTCACATCTCAAAAATACTTAAGGACCCAAAGGAAGAAACAAACTCTACATTGTAGACAAATGAGATTGTAATGTTGGAATCTGGAGCAACAATTTGCAGAGGAGCTCAACCCTCTAAGTTCCTCCAGGAAATCCTACATTATGATGTTGTCTGCGCTTTAAAGTTTTATTTCCCCAAGCAATCTGGCATATTTATGAAGTTGATCTATGTGTGAAGCGTAACACAGATTTTCTCACTCCGTTTATCAGAATAACCTCAAATGAAGATTTAAAGTCCATAATGAAGCACAAGAGAATGTTCTATTTTTCAAGATGTATTGAGAACATTGGTCAATATACCAAATGACAAAGTTAAAAAGATTCTGCTCTGAGGTAATTGCACAGGCTACTTGCTAATTCAAATAGATTGCTACAGCCTATGGATTTACACAATAAAATTAAAATATATATAATGAAGTAATAAACCATTTACATGATATAAAATGTTGACTTTTTACTGTTACATCTCATCATGCGACTGCAGATACACTGGTTTGGCAAGTTTCCTCAGCCTCTCTTGCGTTCTAAACTTGCGTCCTTTTTTATCAGCAAGTCCCATTGGGGGTAAATGTATCTGTAAATAAATGTTACTAGGTTAAATCCAAATCTAGATGAGACTACACTTAGTGATTTCAATTCATAAATAATACCTTTACAGGTTTTCGGTACCCTCTTCAAAATGTCATTTTGACTGACACACTGTATGCAAGAACAAAAATTTTGAAATTGAAGGGCAAATTCAGTGCTCTTCCATAGAATCTCAATCAGTTGAGAACTGATATCAATATTAAAGCCCAATCTCAGGTATGTAGAGTATAGTTTGGTTTTAATGTTTTCTCAATTCCTAATATTAAAAATATAAAATTGGTGAATGAAAGTGCACCCAACTGCAATTTTTTTCTAAATATATTTTTAAATTTTCACATTACACTCTGATTAGCCTAAACAGAAAGAGTTGGCTGCAGAATTCTTGACCCAAATTCCTACAACGTGAGGAGTCCCTTTGTATGAAAAATAGAAAATGTAAAGTCACTCGCAATTACTACAACCTTAAAAGTCTCTTGGGGGGTTAATGGCAATATTCTTTTCCCTCTATAATGGCAGTTTGCAGAAACAGGTATATGTGATTTCTTTTAATGTGGGGCCGCTATTGCACACCAGCTACCACGTAGTCCTGACAGAGCATGGCCTTTAATTCAATGGCAAGGTTGTCTAAGACCATGGAGAATCAGGTGTATTGACTGATGAGTCATTTAGATATGGATAAATGTAAACAGACATCTGGGCACACTAACTGCACGAACACATTGTCAAAGAGCATATTAATGCCCAAAGTCTTTGCTGGACTCGAAACTCTCCTAATCCTCCCTCTTCGATCACCCTCCCTTCCTGTCCTCTCATCTTCTTAATCTCCTTAAATAAACCTTAAGGATGACTGACATAGGAATTACTCACATTTCATTCTCACTGGGAATGCTGCTATCTCCATAAACAAATCATTGCCAGCCAAGTAACCAACGTTTGGAGTTCTAGCCTTAGTTGCACATACGTTGCAGCTTAAAGTCTAGACTCCTAAAAATCTCCAAAAGCAACATTGCTTGGAGAGTCATTTCATAAATGCTTGACTCAAATCTCACCAGGCGTGCAAGATGAATCATATCAAGAATTTCTAGTCATGAAAGATTACTAGAAATAGTTTCATTACCTGTCAAGTCAATGCAAGATCAATTGCAGTATTGAAAATAAGTTTCCAGACCCATTTTACACTATGTAACATGATCAAAATTTCAGCAATATGAAATATTCTTTAAATTATTTTAAATCAAATGTTTGAGTGGATTACATATTGATTTAAAAATCATTTCAATTTACACAGCAACTTTAAGGCAGCAAATAATACCTCACAGTAGTATTGTTAAACAAATACCAAGAATTACATAACACGTGACCAAAAGAAAACACAGAAAATACGGCACAGCGATTCAAAATGGGAATTCCAGAAACTGGAGCCTTGACAAGTGAAGGCACAGCTTCCAAGATGGTCATGCAATTAAATTTGGGTACGTAGCTAGAGTCAATGGAGCAGATATTTATGAAAGGCTAAAACCCCAACTCAGCATATTTACTTCAACACATTGCTTTATTTAACAAATCTGTTTCAGGATATAGGTATAATGTAAATATGATAACTTACTGGGCGTGGATAAGGAATTCTATAATGTAGTCCTGTGAAAGGAATCAAAGATCAATGTTAGATGGCACATTACCCTAAGAATTGACTATTCAAATATTAAATAACGTTTATATTATTTTCCTTACCCATCTCTATCCTTGTGTGGCATTCCATTATGCAGTTTTTAATTGCTTCTGCATCTGTTAACTGCAAAAGCATTTTATTAATAGGTAATGAGAAATGATAAAGAATTTATGCTTTCATAAATCTACACATTTTAAACCTTAATGATAAGTTCAGTTTTGGATTAGGAAAATTTTTGACCATAACTTGCATTGAAGACACTTTGAATTATCTTTGATTTGTAAGTAATTTGGTTTACAAATTACAAGTCCTTATGCAAAAGATCAAAACTGGATACTTAGTTACTAGTGAATCTGTGTCCACATTCAAGACATTACATCAAAAAATTAAAAGTAATCTAATACTATCTTAAATAGAAACACCCCAAAGGTGGGGTGGATTATTTTCAACTTTCTTCTAAACAGCTCTGCAACTTCTTATGTGTTGTTTACGATCTTAAAGGCTAACTTTGTAAACTTGGTTTGTTGCTCATTTCCAAATGCTCAGTGCATATTCTTCAAAGATTATGCTCCAGTGGGACCCCATGCAATGCTTTTCTATATTACAGCTGTTACATGAATGCAAATTGTCAATCAAAAGAAAATATTAAAAACAGTTGGACATTTCAAATCTTTATCATCATCACTAACATTTTCCCAGGAAGTGACATTATAGCTTATATTAGACAGGCTATCATCTTACTCCTGCTAAACTTATTGAATTGGGGCAGTCCATAAATGTCGCTACGTTTCAGGCACCAACATAGCAGGCTCGCGGACTCACTAACCCCAAGCACATGCCCCTTTGTTTGGGAATGTGGGAGGAAACTGGAGCACACAGAGGAACCACACACGGTCATGGGGAGAACATACAAACTCCTTACACACAGCAGTAGGAATTGAACCTCAGTTGGTGTTTGCTGGCTTTGTAACGGATTGCTTTAACTGCTGTACTGCAGTGCCACTCTATCTAAGGGGAATAAGAAGACTGTGGTCAGTGTCTCTACAACTTTTCCTCTCACTTTTCTTAATTGAGAATACACCTCATTCATACTTGTTGAGCTTTGACCTTTGGTGACTAATATTTAGTAATTATTTTTATCCTTTCCAAGATGATTATTTCACTTCTACATTGACAACATGTGAAGACATATGCAATCTACTTAATTAGTATCTCAGTTTTGGTCAGATAAGGCTCCAAGGTAAAACTTTAAAATGTCTCACTGACAAGTTACTAAGTAATTTTTGACAACAGTTGCCATATCGATTTAGTATTCAACCTTAACTTGCTGCATTTTACAAGTAACACTCAGGATAAACACAATATTCTTGAGCCACAGTTTAGGAACCATTTTAAAATTCAGTATTTAAAACATGATTTACCTTGACCCAGATTAACAGATTACAGACAAAAGTCACACTTTATGCTAATGATTAATTAAGTGATTGCTTTTGGTGTCTGTGGCTAAATAAAGATTTTCAAACATTAGGAGTAGAATACAATTGATTAATATTTTTCCTCTCATCCACTCCCTACCATCAAAAATGCACTAACAGCAATGCACCCTATTCAAATACACCTAAGTAGCATACATTCCCCCTAAAATAATTAAATATGTATCAAATTAAACCATTGTAACTTACATTTCTATTTTTTCTAAATAACGTTTTGGCCTCGGTAATGATGTATTGTTTTTCTTTCAGAGTGTCATCTGATAAACCTGATAGCGCCTGCCATGTTCTTGCTATTCTGAAGATTCTTCGATAAAGACTAAGCACTTCATTTCTGGTTGCTGCTGTCATCTGTTCAAATGAAAAAATCTATAATCATTATTTAGAAGATTACGCTGCTGCATTACCTGAAGTAGAACAAGGAATTGCGCAGTAATTGTTGACAGGTAGGATATGCATGCTTTGAGATCATGCAGCAATGGTCCTTGGATCATTCTTGAAGAATGGTGTCAAAGTAAGGCCGGCTAATTAAAATATGTAAAATTCTGATAGAACTTGCTTGTCAGCTACTGGATAAGTAGTCTAAATCTAATGAATAGTTTCAGAAGAAAGTAGGTCAGTTAGGTCAAGATGGAGAAATTTCATTTATACAAAGGTTTATAAATCTTTGGAATTTTCTAAACCAGAGGTATAGATGCTCAGTTGCTAAGAATATAAAAGCTGGGAACTACAGATATTAGACTTATGGAATGATGAAATATGAGAGTTGCAGAAGAAAAAGTTAAGATCACATACAGTTTGAATAGTGGGTACATCTGAAGGATTGCTATTACTTTATTAACATACAGCATAAAAACTAGCAGAGAGCAGATGTACCAAATGACCTGCTTGTAGGCAAATCAATTACAATACAAACAACATTCCAAGAGAATTAAACAAGTATTTCTTACTTTCTGCACATGGCTTTGGGGAGGCAGTAACATTTTTAAGTAGTTAATATACATATGAAATAATTTCCAAATGCCGCTACATGCAAGAGAATTTAAAAGACAAAATTCAAATTAAAAAAAAATATTCTTAATAAGTTACCTCATTAAAAGAATATGTACAGCCATTTGATAATTTACTAAAGGGAAGCACTCCTGGAAACTATTTTGTTAAGTGAAATTTTAGAACTTGAAAAGGCAAGGCATAATATATTTTGGTAATGTATTTCAAGAGTCTTTGATCTACAAAGACTATATTTTCATATGCCAGGAGAGCTGGCATTATTACCGAAATACCCATAATTTATTTGCACAATCCTTTAATTTATGAAGCTCAGCACAATGAATAATTTTCATCAGTAATGGAATGTGCACATTGCTCTTCTACAGGATTTATAGCTTCCCAATCTCCAACTCTATTTGTAGCCTATGATTTCTAGAAATATGTTGGTAACACCCATGTCACATTTCACCGCACAGAAGCACAACTACACCTGTACTACTAACTCCCAAAATTGCTTCTGTTAAAATGTAAGCTCTCTTGCCATTGATTCTATTGCTTCCATGGCTTTGATTATCCAAAGTTTTTCTGCTTCAGGTTATCAACCACTATAATCTCCAATTTCAACTTGGCTTACAAAATACTGCTCATCCATTATTTCCATCCTTACAGATAATCATCCCAAGCAACCAACACTACCTCCAAAACTCTATGACACACCATCGCAATGATGAAAACCAGTCATTTTGATTCTCCTTCACTTCTTCCTAACATGCCTTAATGACTACTGCCTGATAGCTCCGACATCCACCATCCTGAAGTGCTTTGAGGGGCTGGTCACTGCACACAAACTCTAGCCTCCCAGACAAACTCAACCCACTGCAAATCACCTACCACCTCCCTGGCCCTACCAATATCCCTGGAACATCTGGATAGCAAAGGCATCTATGTCAGACTACTGTTTATTGACTACAGCTGCCTTCAAGACCACAATTCCAAGCAAACTCATCTTCAAACTCAGAAACTCAGGGCTCAAAATCTCTCTTTGCAATTGAATCTTTGATGTCCAAACTAACAAACCACAATCATTAAGGATAGTCAGCAATGCCTCCACTATGATTATTCTCAACAGCGCTGCCCCACAAGGCTGTGTCCTAAGCCCCTTACTTTACACACTAAACACTCGAAACTGTGTGGCCAGAGTCTGCTCTAATTCCATCTGTAAGTGTACAGATGGCACCAGTTTGGTGAGTCATATCTCAAACAGTGAGTTGGATGACAGCAGGGGAAAAGAGAGTGTAGTGACATAGTGACATGTGAACAACGCTTCCCACAATGGCAGCAAAATAAGAGAGCCGATCATTAATTTCAGGAAGGGGCTAGTACACATGATCCTATGGTGCTGAGGTCAAGTGAGTTGACAGCTTCAAGCTCCAAAGTGTGAACAGCACCAATAGCCTGCCCATTTAGCCCCATGGCCAAGAAAGCTCACCAACACATCCACTTCCACAGGAGACCAAAGAAATCTGGCATGTCCTTGCCGAATCTCAACAATTAAGATAAAATGCTAATGAGTCTGGTGAGCAATTTAACTTTTATCCAACTAGACTGAATTATTGAATTGAATTGACTTGACTTTTTTTCTTACATCCGTAACATATATGAGTAAAAATCTTTACATTACGTCTCCGTCTAAATGTGCAATGTGCAATCATGGTAATTTATAATAATTTATAATAAATAGAATAGTCAATGTAACATAGAAATACAGTCTGATCAACATGAGTTAATCAGTGTGATGACCTGGTGGAAGAAGCTGTCCTGGAGCCTGTTGGTCCTGGCTTTTATGCTGCAGTACCGTTTCCTAGATGGTAGCAGCTGGAATAGATTGTGGCTGGGGTGACTCGGGTCCCCAGTGATCCTTCAGGCCCTTTTCTCACACTTGTCTTTGTAAATGTCCTGAATCATGGGAAGTTCACAACTACAGATGTGCTGAGCTGTCCGCACCACTCTCTGCAGAGTCCTGCAATTAAGAGAGGTACAGTTTCCACACCAGGCAGTAAGGCAGCCAGTCAGGATGCTCTCAATTGTGCCCCTGTAGAAAATTCTTAGGATTTGGGGGCCCATATCAAACTTCCTCAACCATCTGAGGTGAAAGAGGTGCTGTTGGGCCCTTTTCACCAAATAGTTGGTGTGTACAGACCATGTGAGGTCCTCAGTGATTTGGATGCCGAGGAACTTGAAGCTGTTTACCCTCTCAACCCCAGATCCATTGATGTCAATAGGGATTAGCCTGTCTCCATTCCTCCTGTAATCCACAACCAGCTCCTTTGTTTTTCTGCGACATTGAGGGAGAGGCTGATTTCTTGACACCACTATGTCAGAGAGATGACTTCTTCCCTGCAGGCCACCTCATTATTGTTTGAGATAAGGCCAATCAATGTAGTGTCATCGGCAAATTTAATTAGCAGATTAGAGCTGTGGGTTGCGACACAGTCATGGGTATACAGGGAGTAAAGGAGGAGCTTGGTACACAGCCCCGAGGGGCTCCTGTATTGACAGTCAGAGGAGTGGAGGTGAGGCAGCCCACTCTTGCCACCTGCCATCTGACAGGAAGTCCAGGAACCAGCTGCACAAGGCATGGTCAAGGATGGGGTCTCTGAGCTTCCTGTCGAGCCTAGATGGAATTATGGAACTGTAGTCCAAGAACAGCATTCTCACATAAGCATCCTTCTTCTCCAGATGTGTAAGGACTGTGTAGAGCTGTGGCTATTGCGTCATCTGTTGATCAGTTGTGTCAGTAGGCGAATTGTAGGAGGTCTAGTTTGGGTGGTAGCAAGCTGCAGATGTAATCCTTGACCAGCCTCTCAAAGCATTTGCTTATTATTGAGGTGAGTGTGACAGGACACACTCAGGCATGTTACCTTGGTCTTTTCTGGTACAGGGACAACGGTGGATACTTCGAAGCAGGAGGGCACTCTACACTGGTAATTAAGACTCAGACCCTGTTCCAAAAAAATTGTTGGATTCTGCCACGATACTCCAGTATTTCCACATCCTAGCAAATTTTCCTGGTGCTCACAGAAACTCCAAAGTAAATGAAATCACTCCTCTTAACCATCTAGCAATCATATAGATGACTCCATTGAACAATGTTATGACAAATCTGTAATGCAATTAATTAGATATTTATATCTTCTTGTATACAATTTCATTTAATATATGAATGCATTCATATATTAAATAAAATTGTATACAAAAAGATGTAAATATCTAATTTGATTAAGTGCTAATCATGTAAATATAATTGCTAATTACTTGCTGCAAATATCATGTTCACCCACATCTCTCTGCAGCCTGGCGTTCTGCAACCTCTCACTATTTAGATTATATGATTTTATTTTTCCTGCCATAGTAGGCAATTTTACATTATACTTCACTTGCCTGACCTTTGCCCAATTAACCTCTCTGCATTCTTCTGTAGCCTACATGTTGTATTGCCTCTTTACAATTCACAACCTGTTTGCTTCATCAGCAAATTTAGCAACTATACCATCGATTGTTGACAAAGTTCTTGTGGGCTTGACAAAATTGATACAAGAATTATGTTTCCCTGTCAACGATATCTAGAACAAAGCATTCTAGTTTAAAAATAAAGAATTGACCATTCAGAACAGAGTAATGACTCACAGGGTAATGAATCTTTGTAATCCCAACCCAAGAGAGCTGTGAAGACTCAGTTGCTGAGTCCATCAATATTGAGATTGATAGATTTTTGGATATCAAGTGAATGTAGAGGTATAGGATTAATGCAGAGATATTGAAGTAAAAGATCAGCTACGATCTTACTGAATGGAAAGAAAAAAAATCGGCAAAAGGCCAAATTGCCTACAACATGTACTTCTAAAGTTGTACAACCTTATAAAGTAAAACTTTTAAAAATAGAACATAAGGAGAAGCACTTATTTCAAAAATACATACAATAAGCACAGAAGCAAACATTACTGTTTTGCTTACATCTGAGGAATTATGCTGATCTGTTTATCATAGTGACTATTTGACAAGAACTATCAGGATATGGGATAATAGTTCTGATCAATTAAGAGTTATCAATTATTACAATCATTAAAATGATGTGTTTTCTCCTCATCCTTTTTATTATATTTCTGTGTTACCTAATTGGGAATGCTTTGTAGAAATGTAGGTCTCTCTATTACCAAGGCACTGAATCTTGAGATTTATTAGTCTGGTTCCAACTTCTTCCATTAACAAATCAGCCTCTAACACTTAAGAAACAATAAATAGAGATGAGTAAATAAAGGAACGTTTTAATAAGACCACAAGACAAAGGAGCAGAATCAGACTATTCGGCCCATTGAGTATGTTCAGCCATTCAATCATGACTGATTTATTATCCCTCCAAACCCCATTTGCCTGCCTTCTTCTCATAACCTTTGATGTTCATGAATCTCTCAACCTCCACTTTAAAGGCATCCAGTGACTTGGCCTCCACTGCCATCTGTGGCAATGAAATCTACAGATTCAACACTCTCTGGCTAAAGAAATTCCTCATCTCTGTTCTCAAGGGACACCCTTGTATTCAGAGGGTGTGCCCTCTGGTCTTAGACTCTCCCACTAAAGGAAACACCTTCTCCATATTCACTTTATCTACCTTGCACTGTTTGATAGGTTTCAATGAGACTTCTCGCATTCTTCTAAATTCCACAGAGTACAGGCCCAGAGCCATCAAATGTTCCGCACACACTAACCCTTTTATTCCCAGGATCATTCTCATGAAGCTCCTCTATACCCTCTCCAATACCAATACATCCTGTTTTTTTAAAAAAGGGGCCCAAAATTGCTCACAATTTTCCAAGTATGGTCTGACCAATGCCTTATAAAGCCTCAGCATTACATCATTGTTTATTTACTATAGTCCTGTTGAAATTAGTGATAACTTTGCATTTGCCTTCCTTACCTCCAACTTGACCTGCAAGTTATCCCTTAGGTCCCCTTGCACCTATGAAATTTGACCTTTGTTCCTTCTAGCAAAGTGCATGACCAAACACTTCTCAACACTATTTCACCTAATGCCACTTCTTTGTACATTCCCCCAATGTATCCAAGTCCTTCTGCAGATTCCTTGCTTCCTCAACATTTTCTGCCCCTCCATCTATCTTCATATCCTGTGCAAACATAGCCACAAAGCCATCAATTCCAACATCCAAACCATTGAAAGACAATGTGAAAAAAGTGGCACCAACACCAACTCCTGAGTAACAATACTCGCAATGCTTTTTATAAACAAAGGCCTTGAAGCAAAGTGAAGAGGGAAAGTGTTTTGGGAGAGAAATGTTTAAGGCAGTGATATAAAGAGGGATAAATGGAGAATACCACTTTTTGACTCTGTTGGTCCAATCCTGCAGCAGTGCAGAAATTAGTTGAAATTGTCAAACTAGAAGTTGCAAGATATCGGCAGAGGGGAGATAACCATTTTAAAAGTCATCTATCATTGGAAATGGGATAGCCAGTTTTGTGTGATGGGAGTAAAGAAATAGAACCTCTCAACCTCCACTTTAAAGAATAGAAAAGGGCTGATGAAATGGGCAACATTAGGCAGAAAAAGCTAGAAATTGTGTTTGAGAAAGGAACAGGAAAAAATACAGGTGGTGGGTAGACACATGCTGATTTAGCTTGCTAGGCAAAGGGAAAGAACAATAAATGAACCTTGCCTTAACGATTAATACACGCATCATGTTTTTACATTTTTTCTTGAAATATTTGAGCATGGATAGATATATCCAGGGTTTTATGGAATAAATCTGATGTATCTGATGCCTACCACATCATTCATTCTATCATTACTAACAAGAAAGAGAATCAACACTAGTTCAGCAAGTAATCCAGAAGTGCATCAGAGAATATCTCCAGGCATAACTAAAAACAAGCTTTCAACTGGGTGAACCTATGGCATAGGACAAGCTGCAAAAGCAACCCCAAGCAGATCCAAGCCATTTCCACAGCCAGTGGATCAAATCAGCTGTTCTGAAACAACCAGCTGTAAATGAAGGACAATGAAAGCTACTGCTTATGAGTTATACAACTGTTATTCTGCTGATCTGATTACTATTATTTGTCAATCATCCAATGATGCAGCAAAAGCAATGAACCAACTAAGTCATTAGATTTGGAGGAGCAGAATATAATTTATAATGGAAGAACAGGATTATATGTAATGTATATTGGAGAATAAGGCTTGCTAATTTCCAGAGCCTACAACCTTTAAGTCAGCAATATTACTCTTTGTGTGAAGATAGATACAAGATCACAAGAGGCTGCAGAGGGCTGCAGATTCAGCCAACTTAATCAAGGGCACACGCTTCCTCACCATCAAGACATCTTCAAAAGGTGATGCCTAAAGAAAGCAACACCCATCAAAGGCCCTCACCACTCAGGAATGCCCTTTTCTCATTAAACCATCAGCAAGGAAGGGAAGGGGGGGGTGGAGTGGGAAAAAGACCGACACACAGTGTTTAAGGAACATCATCTTCCCCTCTGCCATCAGATTTCAGAACAGTCCATTCCTCTTTTGCATTATTTATTTTAATTGTAACATAGTATTTTTTGTCTTGCACAATGTTGCTACTACTAAACAACAAATTTCAGACACGTCAGTTATAATAATCCTGATTCAACCCACACACCCTTGTGGTGCAAAGAAACCATAACACCTGGAGAACATCACACAGTCACAGGGACAACTTGCAGCCTCCACAAAGGCAGGACATGAAGGATCAAATCGTTTTGTCGGAACCACAGGCTGTGGCTGTTTGTTGTGCCTTCCTGTGAATCAACTTGAAACATTTTATAACGCCGAGAGAAAAGGCAAGTGAGCTGTGTCTTACCATGGCTGATGTGAGGAAAACTCTATGCAGGGTCAACCCACGGAAGGCTGCTGGACCAGACAATATTCCTGGCAGAATGCTCAGAGGTTGTGCAGACCAGCTGGCAGATGTTCTCACTGACATCTTCAACATCTTTCTGAGCAGCGCCGTCGTTCCAACGTGCTTTAAGGCCACCACCATCGTCCCCATGCCAAAGAAGTCGTCAGTGTCCTGCCTCAACGACTAACGTCCCGTTGCACTCACGTCATCATGAAGTGTTTCGAGAGGCTCGTCATGAGGCACATCAAGACCCTGCTGCCCCCCTCACTGGAGCCCCTGCAGTTCTCATACCGTCCCAACCGTTCAACAGATGATGCCATCGCCACCACCCTCCACCTGGCCCTCACCCACTTGGACAAAAAAGACAAGTATGTTCGAATGCTGTTCATAGATTTCAGTTCAGCATTGAACACAATCATTCCTCAGCACCTGATTAGAAAGCTGAGCCTGCTGGGCCTGAACACCTCCCTCTGCAACTGGATTCTAGACTTCCTGACTGGGAGACCTCAGTCAGTCCGGATCGGAAGCAGCATCTCCAACACCACCACACCGAGCACAGGGGCACCCCAGGGATGTGTGCTCAGTCCACTACTGTTCACTCTACCGACCCACGACTGTGCTGCAACACACAGCTCGAATTACATCATCAGGTTCACCGATAACACAACAAAAGAGATGGTTGTTGACTTCAGGAGAGCACGGAGCAACCACTCTCCGCTGAACATCGATGGCTCCTCTGTAGAGATCGTTAAGAGCACCAAATTTCTTAGTGTTCACCAGGCGGAGAATCTCCCTAGTCCCTCAACACGAGCTCCATAGCCAAGAAAGCCCAGCAGCATCTCTACTTTCTGCGAAGGCTGAGAAAAGTCCATCTTCCACCACCCCCCATCCTCACCACATTCTACAGAGGATGAATTGAGAGTATCCTGAGCAGCTGCATTACTGCCTGGTTCGTCTCGGATTGCAAGACCCTGCAGCGGATAGTGAGGTCAGCTGAAGGGATCATCAGGGTCTCTCTTCCCGTCATTACAGACATTTACACCACACGCTGCATCTGCAAAGCTAACAGCATTGTAAAGGACCCCACGCACCCCTCATACAAACTCTTCTCCCTCCTGCCATCTGGTACCGAAGCATTTGGGCTCTCACGACCAGACTGTGTAACAAGCTTCTTCCCCCAAGCCATTAGACTCCTCAATTCCCAGAGTCTAGTCTGATACCAGCCTACACACACACACAGTCAACTGAACACTCCACTCCCTTTGCAATTTTTGCTCATTTCTTTCTCAATTTCTGTTAAAACATTGTTTACATTTACATCATTATTATATTGTAATTTGTCCTTTACTGTGCCTATTGTCTTATTAATTATTGCACCGTCTTGCACTGTTTTGTGCACTTTATGTCATCCTGCGTAGGTCTGTAGTCTAATGTAGTTTTGTGCTGATTCATGTAGTCTGATGTAGTTTTGTGCCGTTTCAGGTAGTCTAGTGTAGTTTTGTGTTGTTCCATGTAACACCATGGTCCTGGAGGAACGTTGTTTCATTTTTACTGTGTACTATATCTGCAGTTATGGTTGAAATGACAATAAAAGTGACTTGAATGTAGACCACCGAGAAATATTTCAGTACATTAACATAAATTGTCATTAATACTAAAATAGGCTTTGTAGATGTAATCACAGCAAAAAAAACCTGCCTGTAAAATAAACCAAATTACTCCATACTGTACACATATGCTATTGAGTACATAAATCTGGATACTCTGAACTGTTGTAGACTTCAAACAGAAATTATACCCAGGAAGCACAGATTTAAGATATGGTTGTTAGGAGGAGGATCTACAATATTTATTGGAAGGTAGTGAGAATCTGGAAGTTAAGTTTCTGAACTGCAAAAAAGGCAGCATTTAAAAGTATCTGGATGAACACACATCCCATAAGCTACATGGTTATATAAAGAGGTTAAAGAGTGATTTAGATATAATCACTCCGATATTGAAGTGGCCTCCTTCAGCTCTGTATTCTACTGTTCTCTTTGTTTCACCCTTCCTCCACCGTTAACCTTCAAGTTCACAAGTTTTACGTTGAGGAAAACGTGCAAGCTCTCTGATACGGTGACTGAATACCCACTACTGCACTTTCGTCATATCCCCGAGTCCGAACTCAAATTTTATCGTCACATATGTACAGAAACACGCATTTTAAGCTGAGATTTGTATCCCGAGTCAACCGTACGAAGTCATTGGGCGTTATTACGCAACTTCCCCGCAGTAGCTTGTAAAGTTCCGCCTAATCAATACCAGGAAATAATTATTTCCAGTGACTCAGAGCAGAGACCTTCCCCTGTAATGAGCATTTATCAAAATGTTCCTGACCTTTAAGAATATGCCTCCAACAGAGGCGTACTTGGTTATTTTAACAAAGCCACCGAATCTTAGAATACACTGCCCGTTTATCTGCATTTCGAAGTAAAGGTGGAGTATCAAGTCCTTTTGAAAACAGACATTTGCGTTCCGCTGATTTCCTGGGACAGTGACCTCCCAAATAATGCTGCTTTGGTCTGTTTTATTTGCCTGGCGTATCAGAGGAGATGCTGGGGAGAGATATTCAGCATGAGGAACCACGTTTAACAAGCAAAGGATCCGGAACAACACCCACCTGCCCAGAGCGCCGCGCTCACACGCTGCTCCACCCAGGCGGAGTGTTGGTAGGGGGGGGGGGGGAGACGGCGCATGCGTTAATGCCCCCTAGCAACCGTTTAAACTCGAGCGCCGCTCCCGTGCGCACCCAACCCCCACACTCCACTTAGCGCCGAAAATGACAGCAGTCCCCGAATGAAAGGGTGGGGGTGACGACCGCGCACGGCGGCGATTACGAGATCGGGTACGCGCACGTCCCTGACGTCCCGCGTCGCTGAAAAACGAGGTTGTCTGTTTTCACTTTCCTTTCCCCAGGACCAGCGCCGCCTACGTCCTGCGTCACTGTTGATCTGACCACAAGGTTTGATGAGGTAATGCGCAGGCGAAAAGCTGGTGCCCGGCGCAGTAGGAAGTGATGAGGGGAAGTTTCTGTCTCCTTAAATTATCTGCGGAACGGTGGGTGTTTTCATCCATACATTTCTTGAAATTGTAGTTTCCCTATCTGTTAATGGCGGTTTGAGAGGCATGTCTCTAAAAGTATCGGGTTTATCACCATGATGTCGTAAGAAGGCCTACTGCTGGTTTTGCTCTCTCTGGGGCAACCAAAGTGGGCGAAGGGAAGCCCGTCGTTGTTCCAGTGACTACGTACAATCTCTGACTCTAACCCCGAGCACCGCTAAAACTCAGCAGCATCTGTGTTTTGTCCATTCTCCTGCTAAACGGAATGGCGACTTGATTGCGGTTATATTGTAAGTTTTTTTTTCGCTTTTTCAGATATAATTCTTGCCGAAATTAAATAGAGTGGTAACGATGACAGTTGTTAACAATTAATCCAAGTCTGTCGAAGTTAACTCTAAGAACAACCCAGCTGTTATACAATTTTGTTTAAGGTCTATCAGACAACTTTTCCCCCGAGTACTGGGTATTTAAATTTGGATTGTGTCCTATAGTAAGAACCTGAGTTAATGTTTTCCTAATGTCATGGGAATTGAAAAAGCGACAACCTGTGCCATTTCTTTCCTAAATAAAATTAACGTTCAAAGATACAGAACGATTTGGAACCGTGATCTTGCTATTTTTTGAAAAGTTCTAAATGGGAAGCCAGAAAGGAAAATGATTTATTAAGGAGATGGTTCTTATTTATTTTTGGTAGGTTAATTTATGATTGTGATCCATTGTAGATATAACCAGTCATCCTATATGAGATCACTTAATTCTAAAAAGCTGCTAATCGTGAAGTTGTGGGAAGAGAAACTCATTGAGTTGTTTGTTGAGAATATAATGTTATCTGGCTGCACCTGTTCTACTGCTGAGAGTTTTGTGCTTCTGGATTTATCAACTGCTCCCAATGATATATATGTTATAATTATAAAAATAAAATTATTGTTATGAAATTATTTTTAAAGTAAGCTAAAACTGAGGAGCTTGTGTTCATGCATTAATTCAATATTTGTAGAAATTGTAAGTGATTTCCTGCCATTTAAAAACAAAAATGAAATGGTTTTCATAATTTTACAATGCCCAGATCTTTTTGTGAGCATATTATTGAACAGATTGTGACACTCAGTTTGTGCTCAACAGTACCTTCAATGTAATAATAACCACATTTTCTGTTTTTGTGGTGTCATATGAGGGATAAATATTGGCTTAAATCTCTAGGACACTTTCCCCCTCTTTGATTTTCTTTAGAAGATAGTACATCTTGTTTTAAAACAATCACTACTGATAGTAAAGCAGGAATACTCTCAGAACTGCATTGAAATACCCAATTGAAAACATGTTGAGACAAGCCCAAATTACCTGTGAGCCGTGGTTGAGGTTATATGATGAACAAATTAATTTTAAATATCTATGGGTTTTTAAGCTGTAATATTTAAAATTAATATGTAAACAAAGAACTTTGTGGAAAAATTTCTATGATTTTACTTTTGCAGCAAGTTCAGATTTCAGTAAAATATCCTGAATGTTTTTGGACTGTAGCATAATTGGATTAGGCTACTATTTTACTACCAGAACATGTGTAACTAGCCGTATTAGTGCATTTCCTCTTTTTTGGATTGTTCCAGTCTCAACTTTTATTTGAATATTGATTCCCACTTGAGAAATGATCCGGCTTTGGGGACAGGGAAGATGGTTTCTTTCCAACGCTTCCAGGCTTCCATGATCAGAAGAAATTGACGTGAATCACTTGCATTCTGCCACACCTTTTATGACCTCAGACGGGAATGTCAGTAAATATATTCAAAAACTTTTATGTTAATGAATCTACTTTAAAATTAAGAAAGTCACTTGACCAAACTCAGTTTCACTGATCTTATCTCAATACCAGTCCTGATGACTTTTGATTTTTAATTAAGTTTTTGCCAGTTCATTGCTGGGATGCTGATTTGATGTCTGAAACATTTCCTGTTATGTGTTCTGTAAATTGAGGATATTTCACAGATGAAAAAAAATAGAATGTAACTGATCCATGTTGTAGCTAGTGCCTGGCACGGCAGTGAAAAGAATTGCTTTCAATGCATTCAGAATGACCATCTGTTTGTATTTGGAAAAAGTAATTGTATGTATTTTAATGCTGCATATAATTTATGATAAATATTTAGTTTGATTAAGGACTAATATTGATGTATTTAATTACAATAGAAATGGTAATGTATACCAAGAAAATATAGAGCTCTAGCTTGTAACTAGAGCTTTCTTTGAAATAATAGGACATGCAAGGAATGAATATTATAAGTGAACACTGATAAACTACTGAGAATACCTGTTCCCATAATCTAATGATGAGTATAAAGAACCCAGTGGGAACAGAGATGGAAAATGTAACAGTTATATCTGTACTATATTTTAAGCAGAAAATTGCTAAAGTCAGTTAGGCTAGCAGTGACTTAATTTTGCCTGTAAGTCAGACTTCAATCTCATTGTATGTAACATTTTGTTTGACTGGTTTGAATCTCTTAAATAATATTAAATTCAGCAATATCAAAACTTGGCTATTTGTCTGAGAGCCTGGTGGGTGAAAGTAACACAAGTGTGTACATAGTTATCTGCTTGTCCTATTGCGCAACTAACCTTTTGTGTATTCTTACGTTTTTGCACGATGTCTTACAAACTCACCATTGCAAAATCCATGTACTTGAATATTTTGGTGACTGCAGCCTCCTCCAACCAGATGCTCTGGTTTCCTTCCCCAATCAAAAGACCTACTGGTTAATAGGTGAATTGGTAATTGTAAATTGTCCCATAATCAGTCTAGGGTTAAATAGGGGGTTGCTGGGAGGTGTAGCTCGAAGGGCCTTTTCCACGCTGTATCTCAATAAATAAATTATTCTTTATCTTGGCCTTGCTGTAGCCCCATGGCTTCATGAGCTCTGCCACTGGAGACCATGCCTCCGGACATTGTTAAATTTCCCTTTAAATCTCTGTACCATCTCTTTAGAAAGACCTCTCTTTGAAATGGGTTTCATTACACCATACTTCTTCATGTTATTTTAATTCTGTGTAATTTGCAATGTGTCATGCTTGATCAGAGACTAGTAGAGGTACATTTAGTTGCAAATGAAATACTAATCCAAAAGAATGAATGGCATTGTTTTACAGATAGTGAGATTAGATTTTCATGGAAGTCACAATAAACTGATAAGCCATCTCTACTACTTTGTTTTGGTGTTCAGCTTCATCTGTTTACATCTTTGATTGAGATGTTCAAACATTTTTGTTGTATCATTGGGCTAATTTCAATTATTTAACCTGTTTAGCCTTAACAGTACACAGGAGGTTATTGACATAACCAGTGCTCACCCTGGAGGACAGGTTGCAACATTTCAGGGCTGTAATATGGATATAATTGGGTTCAAAAATTTCATATATTCAGGACAGATGGATGGTCATTCTATAGGAAACATTTCAGATTTTGACTTTTAAGAACAATTCTAACTATAGTAAATTTATTTTTATTAGCTCTTAATAGAAACTTAATATTCAAATAACAAAATAGTGTTTGTTGAGTAAACATATTCACTCCATCAAAATTATTTCTTTTGGAATTTTAAGCAAATCTTTTTACACACCATGTTTTGGCCAACCATTATCTGTTGTTGAACAACTGAATAACAATTGTTGGTTTTCACATTACTGAAGTAATGCTGTGGGTGATGGAGTACCAATCACACATAGAATAAAGGTCTCTGTTGAAGGCATTGTATTGTGCAAAGTTGAATACAGTACAAAAGTACCATTATGAATATCATTCAAAGCGACTACTAAGTATTATTCATGAGAATCTTCTATCTCTAATTGAAATTGCCCATCCATTTAAAGTTTCGGCAGTCCCTGTGGATTGGGACTGCAGGGGAAATTAAAAGGAGAATAACTTAAATTCTTGAGGACCAGGAAAAAATATATTAGTTTCCCTTGCTGTTGGATTTTGCAAAATAAATCTAGAAATAATTGAAGGTAAAATGTTGATTAATCCATTAATTCATAATTTTTGTTTATTTCCAGAACTCTTAAATATTTATATACTTAAAGGTGTATGTCCACTGAGATTCGTGTTCTTTCAACCCATTTGCAGGATGTAACCCCATCCTCTAGTCCCTTGGAAATACTTGTGTTCATTCACGCATGTGATGCAGACTTAGCAATGCGACTTTCAACAAAGGGCAAACTTCTCATACTTTTGATGTTTACTAATATGTAGCTTGATGCTCAGCTTTTGCATCAGTTCAATTAGTTTATATCAATTGCTAGGCTATAAGATGCAAGGCAAATTTGCACTTGTATGATATTTCTCAGAACCTCCATTTTCAAATGTGTGCATTCTTTGGGTGTGCCCAAGGAATTAGGTGGCTCCTCAGTTTGGTTGTATTCACTATTTGGAGAAATTTTCAGGCTAATAATATTCTGATTAGATTTGACACTTTTTCCACCTTTAAGTTATGGCAGGTGTAACTTGAAAGTAAGGTCAGCATGGGCATTAATGTAATTAAACAACTTCCTTCCTGGATAAAGGAAAATGGATCTCCTGGAAGACAGAAATCAATTTGCTTGGACAAACAGCATGGTGAAACGGGGCTATTCTGCAAATGCAGTGATCTCGAAGATGGCGTTTGCTCAAGGGCCATCCATGCATGGTCCAAGATCTTGCAGGTGCCAACTTGCGACCTTTGCATTTCATCCACAAATGGTGGATAGACATGATAAGGTGATCCTATAAAGAGCCTCCTTGATGAGACAAAGGGAAAAGAAATAGGGTAATGGTTATTAATAGAAGAAACCAAAGGAATACCTTGAACAAAAAGTAAATCAGGATTCAGTTCAATTAGGACAGTAATTAGATTTCATTGAATGTTGAAAAGTGACATGAAGGAACACTCTCACGTAGGTATGGTAAGAAAATAAAAATGATGAGTTAGCAAATAGGATAATAAATACCTAAGGACATGTTTCAAAGTACCTTTGCACTGAGCAGGTCAGAACAGAATATTGCTGTATGTTGGTTGTGACGTTGCTTGCAAATTAAATTGGGGTTCAAAAAAAAAGCATACTGCTGAAGAGGGACATGCTTTCCTGACTTCCACTTCCTGAAGTCCACAAACAATTCCTTGGACTTGCTGATTGGCCTCTTAACCAGCCAATCTTTCTCACTTGTGTACATTGCCTTGTCTTGTGGTTAGGCATAGCTCAAAAAACATCTATACATTTGCATATAACACAGGTTTTGTTGGTAAAGTCTCAGATGGTGACCAAAATGTAAATTTTCAATGTTACTTGATACTAACATCCCAGAGCGACAGTTTGGAGCGAAAAATGGAGAAATGGGGGGCGGGGTTGGACCTTTTATAGATGTGAGGGTTCTGTAACGATAGATATAACTACTAAATCAATCAATGTTTGAACGTGAATATGAATGCATATGGTTGAGAAAACATTCTGACATTTCAAGTATTTGAAATTAGAATGTGTGTGATGATATGATCTTATAGAAAAGGCTCAAAAAGGACAAAATGCCATATTTTCATAAATTCTTGTGTTAGTGGAATTCCAGAGTACTTCAATAATAGAGTATACAGTGCAATTTTATTCTCTTTGCCTAAAACATAAATACTTGTGAGGGTGGGAGTGCATTACAGATTCAACATGCTAGTTTCAGGATAGCAGGATTGTAATTTGACAAACGACTGGGGTTAGGACCTCTTCATGAGAGTTGAGGGAAAACCTGATTTGTTATTGTCAGATGTATGAATTACATACTAATGTATTAGTGGAAAGAGCCATTCATATAAATCATCGCATCAGTAACTGAGATAGTACAAGTTTAAAAACAATAACAATGCAGAATGAAGTGTGTAAGGACAGAAAAAATGCAATCCAGGCAGGCAATAAGGCACAAGGCCATGAGCTAGATTGTGAGGATAAGAGTCCATCTTATCATAGAAGGGGCCATTCAGTAGTCTTACAACAGAGGGATGGATGCTGTCCTTGAGCCTGGTGTTCATGTTTTCAGGCTGTTGTATCTTTTGTCTGATGGGAAGTCCAAGGCAGATTGGGTCTTTGAATCTACTGGCTGCTTTACTGAGGCAGTGAGAAGTGCAGATGGAGGCTGGTTTTCATGATGTGCTGAGCTGTGTCCAAACTGTAGTTTCTTGATGTCTCGGGCAAAACAGTTGCCATACCAAGCTGTGATGTACAGTTGCAAGAGAAAGTTTGTGCACTCTTTGCAATTACCTGGCTTTCTGCATTAATTACTCATAAAATATGGTCCAATCTTCATTTAAGTCACGATAATAGACAAACACAATCTGCCTAAACTAATAATACACAAACAATTGTACTTCTCATCAATACTGAGTACACCATTTAAACAATCACAGTCTAGGTTCAAAAAAAGTATTTGAAGCTCTGGGGTAATGCCTCTACAAAAGCTATTTGGAGTTGGGTGTTCCAATCAATGCAATGCTGAAGGAGGTGAAAAACAACCCAAAGGGTAACAGCAAAAGACTTTCAGAAATCTCTGGAACTTGCTAAAGTCTCTGTTCATGTGCCCACTATAAGAAAAACACTGAATAAGAATGGTGTTCATGGAAGGACTCCATGGAGGAAACCACTGCTGTGCAAAAAAAACATTGCTGCAAGTCTCAAGTTTGCAAAAAACCACCTGGATGTTCAACGCTTCTGGGACAATGTTCTGTGGAGAAATGAGACAAAAGTTAAACTTTTTGACAGAAATACACACTATGTTTGGAGGATAAAAGACACTGCACACCAACAGCAAAACCTCATCCCAACTGTGAAGAATGCTGGGAGGAGCATCATCATTTAGGGCTACTTTGTTACCTCAGGGCCTGGACAGTTTGCAGTTGCAGAGGGAACAATGAATTCAAAATTGTATCAAGACATTTTTACAGGAGAATATCAGGGTAGTGCTCCATCACCTGAAGCTTAATAGAAGTTGGATGATGCAACAAGACAACGATCTGAAACACAAGAGTAAGTCAACACCAGAATGGTTTAAAAAGAAGAAAATTAGTGTTCTAGAATGGCCAAGTCAGAGTCCGGACCTCAATTGAATTGAGATGCTGTGACATGATCTGAAGAGGGCTGTTCATGCAAGGTATCCCAGAAATATTGTTGAACTGAAACAGTTTTGTATGGAGGAACAGTCTAAAATTCCTTCTCACTGTTGTGCAAGTCTGATCAGCAGCTACAGGAAATGTTTGGTGGAGGTTATTGCTGCTAAAGGAGGTTCTATCAATTATCAAATACAAGGGTTCATGTACTTTTTCCAGCCTAGTCTGTGAAAGATTAAACACAAGAGTAAGTCAACAACAGAATGGTTTAAAAAGAAGAAAACTAGTGTTTTGGAATGGCCAAGTCAATAAAGACATGGAAAAATACACTTGTTTGTGTGTTAGTAGTTTGGGCAGATAGTATTTGTCTAGTATTGTGACCTCGATGAAGATCAGACCACATTTTGAGCAACTGATGCAGAAAACTAGGTAATGCAAAGGATTCAAACTACTTCTTGCAGCTCCATGTGAATAGGATGCGTTCTGTGGTGCACGTATAAAAATTGGTGAGGGTCAAAGGGAACTTTCAAAATTTCTTCAGTCTCAAGAAGTAGGGGTACTGATGCTCTTTAATTAAACCACCATCCTGAGTCCAATTATAAATGAATACCATAATGTATTTTATTATTACATCTTGAAAGATTATTTACACTATTTCTTCCGTATATTTTTAAAGTTGGAATTCTGTAAGTCACGTCTAATATAAACTGGGGAAAATAAGGATGTACATGTGCTTTTCCAAATGACCTTTCTGATTTGTGAATTGTAAAGCTGTTTGACCTTTCTAGTAATTATTTTTAGCCTGTAATTTCACTTGGTAACCATTTGCACTTTCTCTTGGTATTATAGACTAAAATGTTATAGTAAATATTATAAAGATAATAGAAGTAAAACTAACTTTATGAATTAAAAATCTTCAAAAATATCATTGTAAACAGTAATAATTAAAGAAACGATCTCTTGTAAATCTTCATGAAGGGAAGTGCAGATGATCCATAAGAGGTTTTCCTAGCAAGTCTGAGTGCACTGACAGATTTGCTGCCACCAAGTTGAAGGCACATGTACTTGAGTGTTCATGTGGTAAATTTGTTTAACTGTATAAATATTGACAGTTTGCCATTGATTTGCCAGCATCTATATACTACTAAAACTCTCATGCTCTGTCTGTTTGTGACGTCCAATTAGCGCAAACGGTGCAATACACTGGCACTTTTTTTTTGGCTAAGTCGAATTAAAATACGCTAACTTACAGAATGCAGGCAAAGTTCAGGGTTATATATTCGTATAAAATTGCTCATTCGCCAAAAATCAACAGGCTGCCTTTCACCTGAGACCCGATCGGCTATCATGGAGACCGCGACACCACAGCCCGACGCATGCACATGGTCAGCCTCAGCAGCTTCGAGGCTTTGGTGTTACTGCTTCCCATCTTCTATCAAGCATTAGGATAAAAATATATGGATAGCCTAATTATGCTGCGTGGAAAGAGAAGGGGGACATTATGGTCAAGAGGTGATGCCAAACATCGTCGGGAAGCAGCAAGGAGAGGGACAGAAGAACAATTGGATGAGGCCATGGTCGCACCACTCCAGGATCAAAGAGAGGAGGACAGGCATGAACGTCTCCAAAATGACAACAATAGGCACAGACGGAGGAGAGAACAAGAATCTGATCAGGCCAGGGCCACACGACTCCAGGATTAGAGAGAAAGAACAAATGGTAGAAGAGATGAAGAGACGAAGGATGAAAGGGCTGTGTGTCTCCAGAATGACAAAAACAGGCAGAGGAGGAGGAGAGAGGAAGAGACAGAGGAGAAAAGGAAAGATCAACTCAAGAATATGCGGCACAGAGTAATTATTGCGAGAGTTGCTGAAGACGACAATGGCCGCTTTCGACTTCCAAATTACATCCTTTGGTGCCAAAGAAGTCATTCCAACTCGGAACTGATGGAATCATTCTGTGATTATTCAAGACCAAATCCATCATTACATCGGACATTCAATTCCAGACCCGACCCAGCCAGCCCGATTCCTTCAAATTTACTTCAAGGATATTTAATGTTCATTCTGGTCACATATTTGTCTTGCTATGCGTCTTTCTTCTTTAATAAACTGAGTTTTTCTTTAATTTCCAAATCAAAGAGATAGCAATAGCATTCAGGAAATTTAATGTTCTTTCTGGTCACATCAGACTGCACTACCCTTCTCTCAAAGGGTGCCCCAACGGTTCACCCCGTTGTCTAGTTTGCATTGCAATTTAGCCTGTAAGGTTTTGATAATATTTCATCTATTGCACTGTCTATAAAGATTTGGTATTTCATCTGTTATACAGTGATACAGGTTATATTAGTTTGCTTTGCTGACTTTGTGGATCCCTAGCCATAACTTTAAAGTATTCTTTAATTATTACAGTTTTTGAATTTGAATAATTTTTAATGTTATATTGAAAGTAGCAATATAATTGTTATAGGTAAAAACTGGGAAAGGATTACAGGACAAGGTTACTCAGATTATTTTGTATCATTCTGGAGCTCATGATGCTGCATGTTTTTTAATTGAAATAACCTGTCCTGTACAGTCTAGTCTAGGAAAAATAAATAACATATTTTTGATGAACTATAAATCAGAAACGTGAGGTTTTTTTTTGAAAAAGATGATGTCTTTTCTCCTTGGGTAATCCTGGGTTGCTTACACTTCAGTTTTGTGGGCTCTGATTAAATTCTATGGGTTCTGCATGACCCCAACAGCCTCACAGGTGAAGTGTTGCCTCACCTGGAAGGACTGTTTACGGCCCTGAATGGTAGTGAGGAAGGAGGTGTAGGGGCAGGTGTAGCACTTGTTCTGCTTGCAAGGATGCGAGGAGGAAAATCAGTGGTGAGGGACAAATGAATAAGGGAGTTGAATAGGGGGCGATCCCTGCAGGAAGTAGAAAGTTGGGGGGAGGGAAAGATGTGCATGGTGGTGTGATCCCATTGGAGATGGCTATCACTTTGTGTTTCTCCCTCCCCTCTCCCCACCATCTAACTCTGACTCGTCTTTTTTTTTCTCCAGTCCTGCTGAAGGGTCTCAGCCCAAAATATCAGCTGTACTCTTTCATAGATGCTGCGTGGCCTGCTGAGTTCCTCCAGCATTTTGTGTGTGTTGCTTGGATTTCCGGCATCTGCAGATTTTCTTTCATTTGTGGTAGTTATTATTTATTGCTTTATTCAGTAGAAAGCAGATCCTTCTGGCTCAACGCGCTGTACTGCCTGGAAGTCCACCAAATTGTATCTAACTCCAGCCTAATTACAGGACAATTTACACTAACCTACTAACCAGAGGAAACTGGAACACCTGGAGCAAACCCACATGCAAATATACATACTTTCTTATAGAGGAAACCAGAATTGAACTCCAACCTTAGCTGTAACAACATGGCGGTAACAGCTATGGTACCATATTTAGTGATCCATTTTTCTCAGGATTGTACAGGAATTAAACCTAAGTAGACAATGTAGAAAAGTTTTCAGAACTACAGGACATTAATATTGTCCTCCTTGGACATGAAAGCAATATAGTTTAAATTTTTTTCTATTACAGAAGACTTTGACTAGCAGCTGTGAAACAAACTAATCTGAGTATTTTCAGGCAACACACATCCTGACGAAGGGTCTCGGCCTGAAACATCAACTGCACCTCTTCCTACAGATGCTGCCTGGCCTGCTGCGTTCACCAGCAACTTTGATGTGTGTTGCTTGAATTTCCAGCATCTGCAGAATTCCTGTTGTTTGAGTATTTTCAGGAGTATTTTGCCCATATCTCAATGCCCCTGAGCATAGTGTGTGAGAGTTACCCTTTGTATGTTTTTAAAACAGGAGATACAGGTATCTAACCGCTTTTCGAATGTTCGCTTTATGACACCTCGCTGTTACAAAAGACTTGCATTAGTTAACTGTTTTCACTAACAGCAGGTGTTTTCACTGTTACGAAAAAAGGGCAGCGCACGCCAGAACAGCCAAGCTCCTCCCCCGGAACGGCATTCTAGCCACCGTTGCTTAAACACGTGCTTTATCTCGATTTATTTTGTGCATCCGTTAGCAAGATGAGTTCTAAGGTATTGGAAAAGCCTAAAAGAGCTCGTAAGGGTGTTACACTTAGCGTAAAACTAGACATAATTAAGCGTTGAACTTGCCTGTGTCCATCATTTGCACTATTTATACGCAGAGAGAAAAAATTTTGAAAGCTGCCGATGTTACTGTTGGTTCTGCTCGTAGCAAAGTAGTCTCTCTTAGTCGCCATCCAATAATAGATAAAATGGAAAGTCTATTGCTTGAGTGGATTGATGGGTGTACAAAGCGTGGTGTTCCATTAAGTTTTCTTAAGGAGAAATCAGTCTTTTTAATAAGCTGAAACAGAAAGCACTGTATGGTGGTGATGAAAGTGTTGCGAAAGTGGAATTTAAAGGTAGTCATGGGTGGTTTGATCAGTTTCTGAGGCGAGAGCAGCTTCCTAGTTTAAGCAGTGGTCCCCAACCTCCAGGCCGCGGACCGATACCGGGCTGTGAAAAATGCAGTGGCACAGTGGTAGTCGGAACGCATCCAGCACATCTTTAAGAAAAAAGTCGAAATAAACAAGCTAATTAATTAGGTGCCGCCTGGCACGTAAATGTCGGCCCAGATCAGAGGCGATTGCCAGTTGCGTCAGGTGGTTATTCGTATAAGCAAGTGTTTAACTGTGACGAAACTGCAATTTATTGGAGTCTTCCCGATTCTGCTGAGTGAAACTACACTGTATGTACATAATTTCTACTTTATATAGGCTGTGTATTTTTATGTGTTATTTGGTATGATTTGGCAGCTTCATAGCTTAAAGGTTACTGGAGAGAGTGTTTCTGCCGAGAGCGCTTCCACAAGATTTTCACTGCGCTAGACAGTGCTGCAGAGAAGTATTTCTACTTTATATAGGCTGTGTATTTATCATATCATTCCTGCTTTTACTATATGTTATTGTTATTTTAGGTATTGTGTGTTATTTGGCATGATTTTGTAGGTTATTTTTTGGGTCTGGGAATGCTCAAAAATTTTTCCCATATTAATAAATAGTAATTGCTTATTCACTTTATGACATTCCGGCTTACCGAACTGTTTCATAGGAACGCTGTACCTTCGGATAGCGGGGGAAACCTGTATAGGAAATCAAAAATTCTTGTAGTCGAAGAAATCTTAAGCTTATCGAAAGTTTCTTGCCAAACTACTTTAATTCACAGATGTCATCGTTTCCGACCATGAGCTAGCAATTTTTAAGACCAACAAAATGTTTAACTAATAGGTTGTATTATTTTGCATTGAAATTGTAGTGTTATATTTGAATGATTCTTCTCCCAAGATGTATGAAAGACCATTGTCGTTATGTGGTGATGAAGTTTAACTTTGTTCATTTCAGTCTAGAACAGACTAAATTAAAGATGATTAGTCCTACCTCACATAAAATATTAAGGGCTTTTCTTACAGTGAGTTTTGGAATGAAATGGTTACCGATGAGGACCATTGAATGAGGACCGATGGATGGCTTTGGGCCTATACTCACAGAAATTCAGAAGCATAAGGGGGGGTGGGATCTCATTGAAAGATATTGAATGTTGAAAGGCTTTGATATGGAGAGAATGTTTCCTCTCCCATGCGGAGAGTCTAGGACCAGAGGGCACAGCCTCAATATAGAGGGGCGTCCATTTAGAACAGAGATGGAGGAATTTCTTTAGCCAAAGAGTGGTGAATCTGTGGAATTCATTGCCACAGACGACTGCAGAGGCATACTTAAGGTGGAGGTTGACAAGTTTTTGATTAGTCAGGGCGTGAAGGGTTACGGAGAGAAGGTAGGAGATTGGGGCTGTGAGAGAAAAGGAGCAGCCATGATGAAATGCTGGAGCAGACTTGATGGGCCAAATGGCCTAATTCTGCTCCTTTATTTTATGGTCTTATAATATTTCAATCTTTATAGTTCACTGTCAACAACATTGCCCAGGTAGCAGTGTTACTCTGGGCCAAAGATGGATTGATATATTTTTACTTTGTGGTTTCCCAAAGGGATGCTGAAGTATTGAGTTTGGCATTCAGGTTTGGTCTCTTGTCAGTTTCAATTTGCTACATTAGGAATGATTGGCATGAATGAGTGGGGTGCAATGGAGGTAAAGATGTCTGAACCTATGCCTGCCAGCAATCTGATTAAAATGTCATTTAGATCTAGTTATTGCCAATGTTGATAGTTCTTTGGAATGAAAACAGGTCAGTTCACACATATAAAATAAAGCCCTTGAAATATGCACTCTATACTGTTTGGTTTAGCAACCAAATTATAGGGGTTTTTTCTTTTGATTCATTATCTGCCAAAGCAAACTGATTTTATATCGTGTCACACAAGTCTGAGAGATTCTAACTATAGGTAAATATGCTGTCAATGTAGGCAAAATTATCATTTTCAGAACCTTGATAAATTGCTAACATATATGAAAAGGAATGAGCAACACACACAAAATGCTGGAGGAACTCAGCAGGCCGGGCAGCATCTTGGTACTACAGCATCTGCACATTCTCTCGCGTGTACAATTGAGCAAAATGTTTTTGCCCTTTGTCATATGGAATTGACAAGTGCATCGTTTTTGTTTCAATAAACTTACAGATCATGGTGATCAGGTAATGGTAATTTGTCTTTGTAGGATCCATAGATCGCTACCTAAAAACGTGAGAAATGGAATAAAACTGGCTCTCGTGGAATTTGTGTGTGTGGTGTGGGGAATAAATGGATAAACACATTTGTTTTTCAACTTGCATTTCTTGAAGCTGTGCAGAGGTTGCAGCTTTGAATGGCGAAAATCATGGTATGGAGAGTTGAAGTGAAACACATCCCCACCCTCCCTGTAACACTGGAGTTGCTTTTATTTGACAGAAAATCTGTATAAAAGTGGCCAGGGCACTGATGCTTGGCCTAGATTTTCCATTTCTGGGTGAGTGTTTTGAAGTGATACACAGTGTACCTCAATTGGTAATGGAACAATAGTTCAAGGGGTGCTAATGAAACAGGTAGCATTGCACTAAATGGTGTCAGACTGGTTCGGAGTTGTTGGTGCATCACTCATCCAGACGAGAAGAGTTTTCCATCACACTGATGACTTGCACCTTGCAGTTGGTGAAAAGGCCTTGATGTTGGGAAGTGAGCTGCTCACTGAGAGTGACCCAGCTTCTGATCTGATCGATCCTGTAGCTGCAGTATTTACAAGGATGCTGCCGTTTACCTTTCCAGTCAGTGGTGGCCCCAGGATATTCACGGTGTTTTGATAGAAAGTTCTTGATGAAGAAGCTGAGGAAAGTTTGGCATACGTCATTGTTGTGAGGACCCCCTGCTGGATGCTCTGGGGCTGAGATGATTGGCCTGACACTGTTATCTTGCTTTTCAGGTGACTTAACCCCAGCCACAGGAGAATTTCCCCTTTTAATGCTCATTGATTTAAGTTTTGCCCAGGTACCTTGACACCACATTCAGTTGAACTCTGTCTTGATGTAAAGGGCAGGCATTCATGTGCCACCAATGAATTTAGTGGTTTGCTCCATTTTGGACTGCAAACTTCATTACTGCCTTAGTCCAAGTAGTTCTGATGAATTTCAAAATGAGCATCAATGAATGGTTTATTGGTGTGCAAGTACTACTTGCTAGCATTGTTGACAACAGCTTCTAGCACTTTTCTAATATCTGTGAGTAGACTGATTGGGCAGTAATTAGCCAGATTGGATTTGCCCTTTTTGTTAACAGGATATAACTTGCAATTGTAGTAAAACGTTCTTTATCTTGTACTTTTAATTCTCCTGTAGCAAAGACTAACATAACATTTTCTTTCCTGTAGTGTAAATATCGACAACTTCACCAGCTTAAAAAATATACACGGCTTTTGTTTTCCTTCTATTTTAGTGTAGAGCACGTCTATGAATATACGAAGATCTTTTTTTCTTAAGCAATCTCTTGGATTGAGAAGACTTGCTGCTGCTCCATTTCTGTGGGTTTTCAATTGGCTGATAAGGCCCTCTTGGGAACCTTAGATTCTGCTGCATCGAAGCAGGAGTTACTTTACAGGACAGGTGGTTTATTAGGAGTTCTTTCAGCTATCTCTGCTTGGTTCCTGTCAAAGATGCTTCCTGCTTTCCTAGATGCCACTCAACATTGAGTAGCTAATGGTCACATATTCTCATGAGTTGATGTGGATTTACTTTTCAATGAGTTTGAGAATGTGCACAAAACAAAGAAAATTTCTCGTGTGTAGCAGAGCTCAGGATAGCATATCTGTTTTGAGATTCTGGTGTTGAGCATGCGGTTAATGTGTCCACCCAATGGAGTTAGCTGAGTGTAAATAGTCACATTGCTTGGAATGTTGGCCTGAGAATGGATGCTGATGGTCATTAGTTTAGCCTTCTAATGGATTTGAAAGATTTCATGGTACTGAAGTGTTTTGAGGTGAATGTTATAGACAAACCACAGAGGAGATGTCCAGTAAATCATTACGTTAGTTCTAGCTTGCGGTCTTGATGTATAAACTGTACCGTAGAAATGTACTGGAAAAAATAGGGAGATGTGTCACTGACACTTTTTGTTTGCTGTTCAGCATCTGAAAAATTAGCTAATTTTGGAATTTATTCTGTTACCCTAAACCTGGGCATGGTATTGAGATGTGGTGACTGTAAACCTTTTTAATTCATTGGGAAAATGAGACTTGGTAATCGTAATTTTTGAAAATTTGTGGTTCCAATCCATTTTGTCTGTAAGTTTCTGAATTCTGCAGTATCATAACTTTTGCTGTAATGGTCAAATTGGTTGGAAAATATTAGTAGAACTCAATAGAAGTAAAATGTGATTTGCTTTTCCCCATATGCACACTACCATTAATCCTATCATTTACAGACCTTTTACCAGTTGCCATAGAAGTGTTGATGAAACTCAGGTGTAACTCTGCATCACTTTCCTCTATATAGCTTGTGTTATTGGACTAGCTTAACATCTATTTGTGATGCAGCTACAACTTGTTTCATCTCTGGAAATCAAACCATATATCTTTGGCTCAGCAGGAAGATTTAAGGAGTATAGAGAAAATATCCTCCTCCCTGACCTTTAACACAACTATTGGAGCATTGTATGATACAAGTGTCCCCCGCTTTTCGAACGTTCGCTTTACAAAACCTCACTGTTACGAAAGACCTACATTAGTACCCTGTTTTCACTTTCAGAAGGTGTTTTCACTGTTACGAAAATAATTAGCGTGCGATAAAAGGCCGCGCGCACCCCGAGCAGCCGTTTGCAAGATGAGTTCTATGGTGTTGGAAAAGCCTAAAAGAGCTCGTAAGGGTGTTACACTTAGCGTAAAACTAGACATAATTAAGCATTTCGATCGTGGTGAACAAAGTAAGGACAAAGTGAGTTTGGCTTGTGGAAGCTGACGAACATGATGTTGAAAAGGTTTTGGCATCCCATGACCAA
Source organism: Mobula birostris (assembly GCF_030028105.1). Taxonomy (NCBI): domain Eukaryota; kingdom Metazoa; phylum Chordata; class Chondrichthyes; order Myliobatiformes; family Myliobatidae; genus Mobula; species Mobula birostris. The sequence goes on along the minus strand of NC_092378.1, from coordinate 133,365,198 downwards.
GAACTGATAGATGAAGAGCTGATGCAATTGGAAGAGGAAAGAATAACAATCGAAACGGAATGCAGTAGCGAAATGAATATGAAGCAACTGCGTGAGATTTTCACTGCAATGATAAGTACGACTTTAATTTTGAAAGGGTACGTAGGTTTAGGAGATATTTGCAGAGTGCTTACAAAGAACTGTGTGATAGAAAAATGTGCGAGGCTCAGCAGTCAAGCAAGCCTTCCACATCAGCCACAGCAGACGAGGAGCCTCGAGCTTCGACATCGAGGCGGACGGTCATAGGAGAAGATGAGCTGCCTGCTCGAATGGAAATAGACGACGAGATGACACACCAGTGTCCCACCACCCCAACCCCCAGGCCATGGACAGATACTGTACCGATTCGCGGAGAATGCAGCAGTAGCCGGGAGGCACACAGCACATCTTTAAGAAAAAAGCCGAAATAAACATGCTAATTAATTAGGTGCCGCCCCACACTTAAATGTTGGCCCAGATCAAAGGCGATGCAATCGGCACTGATCTGGGCCAACAATTACGTGCCAGCTGGCACATAATTAATTAGCATGTTTATTTTGGCTTTTTTCTTAATGATGTGCTGGATGCCTCCCAGCTACCGCTGGACCCCTGCATGCTTCGCGGTTCGGTATCTGTCGGTGGCCTGGAGGTTGGGGGCCACGGCACTACCCCAACCTCCGACGACTCAGCCTAACACACCATCATCAGTGTGCTTGGTGCTGACTTCCCAATTCCGGTAAGTGATACTACACTGTACATACATTATTTCTGCTTTATATCGGCTGTGTATTTTTACGTGTTGTTTGGTATGATTTGGTAGCTTCATAGCTTAAAGGTTACTTGAGAGCCCTTGCGCCGGGCTTTTGCCAACAGCATTTGTGTGAGATTTTCTGCTGATGGCGCTTGCGTGAGATTTTCGCCACGGTGAACAGTTCAGTAATGGTTGTGGAAAAGTATTTCTACTTCATATAGGCTGTGTATTTATCATATCATTCCTGCTTTTACTATGTGTTACTGTTATTTTAGGTTTTATGTGTTATTTGGCATGATTTGGTAGGTTATTTTCGGGTCTGCGAACGCTCACAAAATTTTCCCATATAAATAAATGGTAATTGCTTCTTCACTTTATGACATTTCGGCTTACGAACCATTTCATAGGAACGCTCTACCTTCGGATGGCGGGGGGAAACCTGTACCTAGTAAAGCTTCCAAAACTACGTTAATTCCTTTACAAACATGATTTGCTTTCACCTTTTCCATTAGGCTTTACAACCCCTGACTTGGTAAAAATTTGGATTGGGAATTTCCAGGTTTACATCGCAAGTCCTTGAAAGTTCAACAATAACAACAGCAGCAAATCACATGGGACTATTCTTTGTGTACATCAGATTAATGCAGCAGGTGTTTAAATGTTTATGTAATAATTGTAATATAATTTGAATTCAATGTAGCATTTAGAAAGGATAAATGTGAAATGGTTACTAAGAAGACATGAAATTGAGCAAGATTAATTTTCATGAAGAGACTGTCTAGGGTATACAGACTGGGCAAATCCAATTGACTCAATGGGAATGAAGGCTCTGTTTGACAAAGGTTAGTAAGGAATATCATTTAAAAACTTAAAAATAAATCATTTTAAAAGGCTAAAACAAGCAAATCTTATGAACTGACAGAGATGCAAAGTGACAAAATATAGAGCTATATAAATGGAGTTTGAAACAAGATCAATGCTATCTTACATGCAATTATTTTGGAAAAAAAAGCAGTTGAAAGCAATATGTGACTCCCTAGAAATAATGGTATAATGTACATTAAGCTAAGGAAATGATAGATAAGAATCATTGAATTGTACAGCATGGAATGGGCCGTCGGATTCAACTTATCAGTGAATAGTAGTGGGCGTTATTCCGTATTAATTCCATTGCCTAGCACTTGGTGTTTGTCGAGTACTTTGAAACAAGGTTTCATCAATGAACTTTGGACAGTAGACTCGGGTCACGAGTGTAGTTCTCCTTTTAGAAAGTGGAAGTTGGGAGGCTGCCACGATTTACAAGTTCAATTGAACTGCAGGAGCTTTAGGCTTCCACTTGACTATCGTGCTGTGTACTTTGCTTCATGGCAACATGGCCCACAGCTGCTATTTCAGATGCAGCGCTGCAGCTCAATGGCTTCACAAAGACAGGACAGCTCAGTCTCTAAAGGCAGAGGAGGTAGAGTATGCTTTATGATTAACTTATGATACACAAACATGACAGGTCTTTCTCAATCTGCTCACCCAACCTGGAACATCTAACAGTCAAATGTCATCCATTTTATCTGTCAAGAGAGTTTTCTGCCATCATCCTGGTAGTGGTGTACTTTCTTCCTCAGACCAACATCAGACAGGCACTGGAGGAGCTGTGCACTGATTAGCAAGCACGAAACTGCACACCTTGGCATTGTGGGATATTTCAACCAGGCCAGCTTAAGTCTCTGAGCAATTACCACCAGCATCTCACCTGTGGAACCAGAGGAGCCAACACACTTGACCACCATCAAGAACACTTCCCATGTCATCCCACACCTACACTTTGGAAAGTCCGATCATTTGGCTGTACTTCTACTTCCAGTGTGTAGGCAGAGACTAAAGACTGCAACATAAGAGGGTATGATCAAGGGAGGTGGAGAAGTGCTTACAGGACTGCTTTGAGTCTGTGGACAGGACAGTATTCAGGGATTTATTTAAAAGTCCGAATGAATATGCCGCAGTTGTCACTGACTTCATCAAAACCTGTGAGGATGAGTGTGTGCCTTCGAGAACATACCCAAATCAAAAGTCATAGATAAACCAGGAAATTCGTAGTCTGCTGATGGCTAGCTCTGTGGCATTCAAGACTGGTGATCCAGAGCTTATACAGGAAATCCAGGTACGACCTATGGAAAGCTATCGTAAGAGCCCAAAAAACGTTCTGATTGAGGTTAGAGACAGAATCAGATGCATGTTAGCCCTGACAGTGTTTGCAGGCCATTACTTCCTACAAAGCAAAACCTAACATCATAAATGGCAGTGATGCTTCATTTCCAGATGAGCTAGCTGCCTTTTACGAACATTTTTAAAAAGGGGGAATAAAACTACATCTATGCGAATCCCTGCAGCATCCAGTGACCTTGTGATCTTTGGATCAGAGGCCAATGTCAGAATATCCTTCAAGAGGGTGAACCTTCACAAGGTGTCAGGCCCCAATGGTGTACCTGGTAGGGCTCTGAAAATCTGTGCCAACCAGCTGGTGAGAGCGTTCAAAGATATCTTCAATTTCACATTACTGTATTCAGAGGTTCCCACCAGCTTCAAAATGAGAGAGTGCCCAAGAAGAGCAGGGTGATCTGCCTCAATGACTCTTACCTTGTGGTACTCAGATCTACTGTGATGAAGTGCTTGGAGAGGTTAGTCATGGCCAGAATCAACTCCTGCCTAAGCAAGGACCTGAACCTACTGAAATTTGCCCATCGCCATAATAGGTCCACAGCAGATACAGTCTCATTGGCTCTCCACTCAGCCTTTGATCAGCTGGACAATAGGAATACTTAATCAGGTTACTGTTTATTGATTACAGCTCAGCTTTTAACATGATTATACCATCACTACTTATTAAAAGCTCCAAATCCTGGGCCTTTGCAACTGGATCCTTGATTTCCTCACTGGGAGACCACAGTCTGTGCGGATCGGAAGTAACATCTCCTCCTCGTTGGCATTCAACACTGGCACACCTTAGCCCACTGCTCAATTGTCTTTACACCCATGACTATGTGGCTAGGAAAATCTCAAATGCCATCTGTAAATTTGCCGACAACACAACTGTTGTTGATGGAATTTCAGATGGTGATGAGGTGTACAGGAGCGAAATGGAGCAGCTGGTTGAGTGGTGTCACAGCAACAACCTTGTGCTCAATATCAGTAAGATCGATGAATTGATTGTGGGATTCCGGAAGGGTAAGTTGAGGAAACATATCAGTCCTCATCAAGGGCTCAGAAGTGGAAAGGGTGAGTAGTTTCACGTTCTTAGGTGTCAGCATCTCTGAGGAGCCATCCTGGACCCAACATATTGAAGCAGTTACAAAGAAGGCAATTACAAAGCAGCTATATTTCATTAGGAGTTTTACCAAAGACACTGGCAAATTTCTACAGTTGTACTGCGGTGAGCATTCTAACTAGTAGAATTGCTGTCTGGATGGAGGAGCCACTACACAGAATCGGGGGAAAAAGCTGCAGTAAGTTATAAGCTCAGCCAGCTCTATCATGAGCACTAGCCTCCCCAGCATCTAGGACACCTTCAAAAGATGATTCCTCAAAAAGGTGGTGTCCATCATTAAGGATCCCCCACTCCCCCATCATCCAGGAATGCTCTGACGTCATTGCTACCATCAAGGAGGTGGTACAGGAGCCCAAAGGCACACACTCAATGTTTCAGGAATGGCTTCTTCCCCATTGCCATCGGATTTTTGAATGGACTAGAACCCATGTACACTTCCTCGGTATTTTTTCCCTCTCTTTTTGTATTACCTCATTTCATTTATTTTTTTAATATGTACTTGAAGTTTATAGTTTTTATTACTATAAATTGCAATGTACCACTGCTGCAACACAACAGATTTCATGACATATTAAACCTGATTCTGTACTCTATGCGTGAGTGATTCAAATGCATATCTACAAACCCCATTTCCAGAAAAGTTGGGATATTTTCCAGAATGCAATAAAAACAAAAATCTGTGATATGTTAATTCACGTGAACCTTTATTTAACTGACAAAAGTATAAAGAAAAGATTTTCAATAGTTTTACTGACCAACTTAATTGTATTTTGTAAGTATACACAAATTTAGAATTTGATAGCTGCAACACACTCAATAAAAGTTGGGACAGAGTTAAAATAAGATTGAAAAGTGCACAGAATATTCAAGTAACACTGGTTTGGAAGACTCCACGTTAAGCAGGCTAATTGGTAGCAGGTGAGGTATCATGACTGGGTATAAAAGTAGCGTCCATCAAAGGCTCAGTCTTTGCAAGCAAGGATGGGTCGTGACCCATCCCTTTGTGCCAAAGTTCGTGAGAGAATTGTTAGTTCAAAAGGAACATTTCTCAATGCAAGATTGCAGAGAATTTAGGTCTTTCAACATCTACAGTACATAATATTGTGAAAAGATTCAGAGAATTCAGAGACATCTCAGAGCGTAAAGGGCAAGGTCGGAAACCACTGCTGAATGCGCGTGATCTTCGAGCCCTCAGGCGGCACTGCCTAAGAAACCGTCATGCTACTGTGACAATTATAGCCACCTGGGCTCGGGAGTACTTCGGAAAACCATTGTCACTCAACACAGTCCGTCGCTGCATCCAGAAATGCAACTTGAAACTGTATTATGCAAGGAGGAAGCCATACATCAACTCTATACAGAAACGCCGGCGAGTTCTCTGGGCCCGAGCTCATCTCAGATGGACCGAAAGACTGTGGAACCGTGTGCAGATGAGTCCACATTTCAGCTAGTTTTTGGAAAAAACGGGCGTAGAGTTCTCCGTGCCAAAGATGAAAACGACCATTCAGATTATCATCAGCGAAAGGTGCAAAAGCCAGCATCTGTGATGGTATGGGGGTGTATCAGTGCCCAGGGCATGGGTGAGTTGCATGTATGTGAAGGTACCATTGACTCTGAGGCGTATATTAGGATTTTAGAGAGACATATGTTGCCATCAAGGCAACGTCTCTTCCCGGGACGTCCATGATTATTTCAGCAGGACAATGTCAGACCACATTACAACAGCGTAGCTTTGTAGACACGGAGTGCGTGTGCTTGACTGGTCTGCTGCCAGTCCAGATCTATCTCCTGTTGAAAATGTATGGTGTATCATGAAGAGGAGAATCAGATAACAGAGACCACGGACTGTTGAGCAGCTGAAGCCTTATATCAAGCAAGAATGGACAAAATTTCCAATTGCAAATCTACTACAATTAGTATCCTCAGTTCCAAAATGATTAAAAAGTGTTATTAAAAGGAAAGGTGATATAATACAATAGTAAACATGCCTCTGTCCCAACTTTTGTTGAGTGTGTTGCAGCTATCAAATTCTAAATTTGTGTATGTTTACAAAATACAATTAAGTTGGTCAGTAAAACTATTGAAAATCTTTTCTTTGTACTTTTGTCAGTTAAATAAAGGTTCACGTGAATTAACATATCACAGATTTTTGTTTTTATTGCATTTTGGAAAATATCCCAACTTTTCTGGAAATGGGGTTTGTAGATGCATGAATGCTGTCAGTGAGGCAACTTCATTTGTATCTCAGATAGTGCATTCCAGATGCTTTGGCTGAAGAAGATCCCTCTTGTATCTTTTCCCCTCATCCTTGTCCTGTGGTTTTGTCAGCCTCTGATAAAACTGTTGGGCTCTTTTGCATCTGAATTTACAGAGAAAATTGAAGATATCCTGAATTAGGAATCATTAAAATTTACAAGCATTAATTAACCAATAGCAAAGCAATACGAGGATTCCCAAGATCAAATGATGGAAAATATCTCACTTTTTATATTGCCAAATAATGCTATTTTAGAAATGTGAGTGTGAAAGCAAAGTACTTGGAGCAAGTTAGACTAGCATTTGATTTTTGGAAATTACTAGAGCTTATAGTTGAGGATAATTGGATTGAAAGCTTTGAAGTTTTTCAATTGATTTGAAAAAACATTAACTTGTGTAGATCATGCTGAACAAACATGATCGGATGTTTAGTGCTAGTTAAGCATACAAAATAGGAATTGGCAATAGAGCCTCCTACGACAACTCGTGCATTCTGTAAGGTGACTGCTTTTACGCCCAGTCCTTGTATTTATTGATTCCCCTCATGCCCACAGATTGAGCAATTGCAGCTATGGATATATTCATAAACTGAGCAGCTACAGCCCTCAGAATTATGACGTGAAGTTTGTTGTTTTGCAGCAGCAGTGCAAAGACGTTAGTCCCTCAGCATTTCCTTGGGTTGTGTTGGTTGTTACAGCAAATGACGCATTTCACAGTTTGTTCAATGTAAGTGTGAAAGATAAATGAATCTGAATAAATTTCAAAAATAGCGCACAAATAAAAGAATAATGAGTTAGTGCTCATGGACTGTTCAGAAATCTGATTGTGGAAAACAAGCTGTTTTTGAAGCATTGACTATGGGTCTTCAGGCTCCTGTACCACCTCCCTCATGGTACAAAGATTTTTAGTTCTCTGGGTTTACAAAGTATTTCAGTCTTGGGTTATCTCCTGCAATGTGGCTTGATCTTCCATTTCCAAGTTCTGTTGTCTGGGTGGGGTGGGAACCATGAAGTCATTTGATAAATAATCCCCAAAGACAGTTAATGTTGCTAATGAAATTGATTACAAATTTACTGAGCTGGCTGGATTAAATGGAGTTAAGCTTCTTCTGCTGGTTGCTGTATCTGAGGTTGGGAGTGCGGGAGTGGGTGGGGGTGCACAGTGTAACATTTAGAGGCAAGCCAATCAGGCGGGTCCCAGCTTGTAGAATTTGGGATTGTTGGAGGGGGTAGGGTGTGCATTCAGATTTGTGTATTTATTACATGTACGTCAAAACAACATTGAGTGAAATGCAATTGTTTGCATTAAGAAATGGCACAATCGAAGGATATGCTGGAGACAGCCTGCAACTGTCGCCACATGTTTCAGTACCAACATATCATACTCAGGAAACATTGGCGAATAATGCATGAGTTCCTTAGTATATTTGAAGGAAAGGGAAAAGAATAGGAGATTCATATAATAGTGAAGAAGAGCAAGAGGATCTCATTTAGCATAGATCTGCAGGGCAGAGTGATCTCTTTGTGTTTTACTTGTAAGTGTCCACACCCTTCAAACAATTTAAACCCCCCTGTCTTAGCTGTAGTCTGCCTTCACCACAATGTAATACTTCACAATGGAAAAAATCGTAAGATGGGATATAGGCAACAAGGAAACTTGCATTGGGGTTTTTTTTGTACAGTGATTAGGTACAGTTTCAAATGCATCTGTTCTAATTGTCACAAGTTTGTAATAGGTTGTATAACAAATGGAAAGATTCCTCTGTTCCCCTTGTCATTTGGCCAACATCTCTGAAAGTAGCTACAGTTCTGAAAATCTGATACCAAATGTCAACTTTGGCAACTCACCAGGCTCGTTCAATGCCAAATATAGTTTCTTAATTGACTTGAGGAACTAATTTGACAAATCAAAATCTGATGCTAAATTTAACAGGAAGGAACTTAATGTAGTACGTAAGTGATGCTTTGGGCTGTTGGCTGTCAATAAAAAAAAATATAAGCACCAGAATACTGCAGCTATGACTATTGGTATGATGAACTCTCGGCTTTGTCATAAAATGTCACCTTTAACTCTGCAGTAATAACTTTCACACCATCTATTTGAGTACATTGCTCTGATGCTGGTACAGTACTTGGGCCAAGAACTTGGTCATGTTGAGGCTCAACATGGCAAAATTCAGTTGTTCTTGCCGTCTAAAGATTTGTACACTTCTGAATAGTCCTGCCACTATCAAAAGCATTTCTTGAGCACTGTGGAGCAGGCAATGGGAAACTAAGATGACTCTGTTTTGGGTATGGTCTTGTGAAGTTGCAAGGAAGAGTTATTACATGGTTTTGGCACCTAAAGGATAGGATGGGATTATTGGAAAGTGTTATAACTCCTGAATGTTGGTTAAAGAATTGAGGGGAATTGGAAGTAGGTTCTTCTACTGGAATAACATGATGGGAGTGTTCAGGTTGGCTTTTGGTGGGGCTTGAAGTTGTTAAGCTGTTGGAGCAAGGGAAAGATTGAGAAGTTAGTGATAAGCAGACAGCAGAGAGTGGATTAGAAGCCAATTAGAGAATATCCAACATTTGCAACATATGGTAAGCATATTACTCAAGGAAATGGCTAACAGCTCCAGATTTCTTAAGTTGAGCCCTGTTCTGGCAAATCTCTTTAAGTTGAAGCAGACAACATATTATGAAGATCTGCTTTTACAGGTGCAGTACAAGGTCCCAGGAGAGGTTTATGAGTTTGTGATGCACAATGAGTGGCATTGCTGTGCATATCTGAGCTCCTCTAGTTTAGTTTCTTAATTGTGTTAAGCACCCAAAAGGAAAAATACAAACTGTTTCTCACAGTCAGTCTAATATTTTGCTTTGCAAAATCAGCATGATTAGAAATTGGACAGCATGTGATAATTTATGGGAACATTATGTAAAGATGAAGGTTTAAAATGTACTGTTATATCATTGAAAGTAATGTTAAGACAAATGAATTGTAGTGGAACAAAAGAGTGCTTAGGAAAATCACCTAGTTTTCATGATTTTCAATTTTATGCATCTATTAATAGTTCAATCATAAATAGTGAAGAGATGACTCAAGTATTTGTCCAAATGCTTGTAAAGAAAATCCTGAAATAGCCATGATTCTGTCTGTATATTAAAACTGAGCACCTCCTTATTTTAAAACTTAAAATATAACTTTTTATTATGAGAATAGAGATTGGGACCCTTTCAAAGAATACTATTGCCAAAACTGTGTCGGTCACTGAGTAAAAAGTAGAGAAACTATATCAACCAGACCCAATTAAAGCTGTAATTTCTTCAGATGAATGCATTTAGTATATGTATTTATCTTTGTCACGTGTTGCCAATTTGAATGTCATGGACATTACCTAATTGAGTTCTTTTTAAGTGATGCACTGATATAGCATGTGATCACTTTTAACGTGTTATTCTCTTAATGAAGAAAATAATTTCCACTTCTGTTTTGCAGCATTACCTGTGTTGACATGAATTGATTATGTTACAGATCATCCATAATTCTTGCACCTATTTCTGTGAGTACAAGTGTGGGTTCCTATGACATGTTTATATGTCTGTTTATAAAGTGATTTAAAAAGGGAATTTACAATATTCTGTGCTATCAGTAAAGGTAACTCAAATCATAGTGGATAGGCTATACAGGAATCACAAGGTTTCAGGCCCTATTTATAAATTAATAAAATTTTAACACATTTCCTAACAACTGAGTACTGAACAGTTAGTTCTATAAATTTATCAAGTGGTCAGCAGCTCCTTTTGTGAAGCTCCAGAATGCAATGCCAGTGGTAAAGCATTCATTGTGCTATTTAATATCTGGCATTTTGATGATTTGTAATTCTTGATCAGCACTTTATAAATGAAAATTGTCTATGCTAACAATTGCCTATTGCATTAAAATTAGAAATAGTTATACAGGTTGGGCCAACTCGGTCTGATCTGACTGTGTTGCTCAGCAAGGCAGTCCCATCTGCCTCTCGGCGTAGAACACTGCAGCATAGGAACAGACCCTTCAGCGCATAATGCCTATTTTGAAAATGATGTCAAATTAAGCTACATCTCTTTTGCCTGCCATGAACCATATTCCTTCAATCTTTGCACATTCATATGTTTGTTTAAGGGCCTTGCATGCCACTATCATAACTGCTTCCAGCACTACCCCTGGAAGAGTATTCCAGGCATCTACCTTGCTCTTTTTTTTAAAAAAAAAACAACAACAACTTGCCTCTCACATCTTGTTTCCTCCTGTCAAATGCATGTCCTCTTATTTGTGACATTTCTATCCTGGGAAGAAGATTGTTTGCACTATCTATGCTTCTAGTAATAAACTTCCATTGGGTATCTCCTCAGCTTCTGACACTCCAGAGAAAGTGACTCAAGTTTGTCCAACCTCTCCTTAATAACTCATATCCTCTAATCCAGGCAGCATCCTAGTAAACACCTTTGGTACCCTTTCCAAAGCCTGTAATGGGGTAACCAAAACTGCACACAATACTCCGAGTGTGGCTCAACCAAAGATTTTGTACATAGTTGCAACAAGACTTCCTTAATCTTATACTCAGTGACCTGATCAGTGAAGGCAAACATGCCAAATGTCGTCTCTACCATCCTAACTACCTACATGGCCACTTTCAGAGAGCTACGAACCCCCAAGATTTCTCTATAAATCGGATAACAACTGATGGCCTCAGTACTGGTGAACTATGGAGAGAAATAAACATTAAGCAATCATAGGACGTGATTGTACAGGATTGGCTTGTACGGGAAAGTGAGCTAATTGATCGGAGTTACAGGAAAGTAGTCACCCATAAGTTGCAGGAGGTGAGCAGCTGAGTGACAGTGTGGAGTAGTGGAAGTTTGAATAGGCAGTTAGCACAGAGCACCCCTGTGACCATTCCCCTCAATAATAAGTATATCGTTTTGGATACTATTGTGGGAGATGACCTCCCAGGTGAATGCCACGGATACCAGGTTACTGGCACTAAGCATGGGTCTGTGGTGCAGAAGAGTTAAGAGGGGGAAGAGGGGAGTGGTATTGATAGGGGACTCAATCATCAGAGGAACAGACAGGAGACTCTGTGGATGTGAACAGGACACCCAGCTGGTATGTTGCCTCCCAGTTGCCAGGGTCAGGGATGTCTCGGATCATGTCCACAGCATTGTAGAGGGGGATGGAGAGCAGCCAGGTGTCTTGGTACATATTGGTACCAATGACATAGGCAGGAAAGACAAAGAGGTCCTGAGGAGAGAGTTTAGAGAGCTAGGCAGAAAGCTGGGAGCAGGACTTACAGGGTAGTAATTTCTGAATTGCTAACTGTGCCACGTGCCAATGAGAGCAGAAGCAGAATAATTTGGCAGATAAATGCGTGACTAAGAAACGGGGGCGGGGGCAGTGCTTCAGGTTCTTGGATCATTGGAATCTCTTCTGGGGGAGCTATGACCTGTACAAAAGTGACAAGGTTGCACCTGAACCTGAGTGGGGACTGATATTCTCACAGGCAGGTTTGTTAGAGCTGATGGAGTGGATTTAAAGTAATTTGGCGGGGGGGGGGGGGTGGCACATGGGAACCAGCATGAGGGGACTCAGGATAGGACAGATGGTAAAAAGCAGTGTGCAGTTAGATTGTCAGGAATGGCAAGCTGTTGATAGGACAAAATTGCAGCCAGCAGGTTGAGTATCAGTGCACTAGGGATGCAGAATCAAGAAAGGATTGCAAATACGGTACTCAAAGTGTGATACCTCAATGCATGGAGTATAAGAAATAAGGTGGATAATCCTGTTGCACGATTACAGATTGTCAACTATGATGTTGTGACCATCACAGAGTTGTGGCTGAAGGATGATTGTAGTTGGGAGCTAAATGTCCAAGGTTATATGTTGTATCGGAGGGATAGGACGGTAGGCAGAGGGAGTGGCATGGCTGTGCTGATAAAGAATGGCATCAAATCAGTAGAAAGATGTGACATAGGATCTTTGTGGGTTGAGTTAAGAAATTGCAAGGGTCAAAGGACCCATATGGAAGTTATATACAGACCTCCTAACAGTAGCTGGGATGTGGACCACAGATTACAATGAGAAATAGAAAAGGCATGTCAAAAGGGCAATGTTGGGATAATCGTGGGAGATTTTAAAATGCAAGCCGATTGGGGAAAATCAGGTTGGTAATGGATCTCGAGAGAGAGTTTGTTGAATGCCTACAAGATGGTTTTTTAGAGGAGTTTGTGTTGAGCCTACTGGGGGATCAGCTATACTGGATTGGGTGTTACGTAATGATCCGGAGGCGATTACGGAGCATAAGGTAAAAGAACCCTTAGGAGACAGTGATCACAATATGATTGAGTTCAACTTGAAGTTTGATAGGGAAAAGTAAAGTCTGACATAACTGTATTTCAGTGGAGTAAGGGAAATTATAGTGGTATGAGAGGGGAATTGGCCAAAGTAAATTGGAAGGAGATGCTGGCAGGGATGATAGCAGAGCAGTAATGGTGTGAGTTTCTGGAAGGAATGAGGAAGGTGCAGGATGGATGTATGCCAAAAACAAAGAAATATTCAAATGGCAAAATGGTATAACCGTGACTGACAAGGAAAAATCAAAGCAAATATAAAAGCAAGAGAGGGCATACAACAAAGCCAAAAATAGTGGGAAGATAGAGGATTGGGAACCTTTTTTAAAAACCTACAGAGAGCAACTAGAAGTTCCAATTGGAGGGAAAAGATTAAATGTGAAAGCAAGCTAGCAAAGAATATCAAAGTGGATAGTAAAAGCTTTTTCAAGTATGTGTTTTAAAAAAAAAAGAGAGAGAGATGAGGATGGATATAGGACTGTTATAAATGAGGCCAGAGAAATAATAACGGGGGTGGAGGAGCTGGCAGATGAACTCAATGGTATTTTGCATCAGTCTTCACTGTGGAAGACTGTGAGGGTGTGAGGGAAGAGAAGTGAGTGCAGTTACTATTACAAGGGAGAAGGTGCTCAAAAGGCTGAATGACCTAAGGTTACATAAGTCACCCTAGGTTTCTGAAAGAGGTGGCGGTAGGGATTGTGGAGGCATTAGTAATAATCCTCCAAAAATCATTGGACCCTTGCATGATACCAGAGGACTGGAAAATTTCAAATGTCACTCTACTCTTTAAGAAAGGAGGAAGGCAGCAGAATGGAAATTATAGGCTAGTTAGCTTGATGTCAGTGGTTGGGAAGATGTTGGGTTAATTGTTAAGGATGAGGTTTTTGAGTACCTAGTGACATGGGGCAAGGTGAGACAAAGTCAGCATGGTTACCTTAAGGGAAGTCTTGCCTGATGAACCTGTTGGAATTCTTTGAGGAGATTGCAAGTAGGATAGATAAAGGGGATGTAGTGGATGTTGTATATTTGGACTTTCAGAAGGCCTTTGACAAGGTGCCACACGTGAGGCTGTTTACCAAAGTTAAGAGCCCATGGTATTAAAGGAAAGTTACTGGCATGGTTAGAGCATTGGTTGATTGGTAGGAGGCAGTGAGTGGGAATAAAAGGATCCTTTTCTCATTGACTGCCAGTGACTAGTGGTGTTTTGCAGGGGTCGGTGTTGGGATTGCTTTTCATGCTTTATATCAGTGATTTTGATGATGAGGTGGCGTTATTGCCAAGTTTGCAGATGATATGAGGATTGGTGGAACGATAGGTAGTGTTGAGGAAACAGGCTGCAGAAGGACTTAAGACCGATGGGGAGAATGGGCAGGAAAGTGCCAAGTGAAATACTTTGGAAGTAGGAATAAACATGCAGACTATTTTCCACATGGGGCAAAAATCCAAGATGCAAAGGGATTTTGGAGTCCTTGTGCAGAACACCCTAAAGGTTAATTTGCAGGTAGTGTTTATGGTGAGGAAGGCAAAAGCAATGTTAGTATTCATTTCAAGCGGTCTAGAATACAAGAGCAGGGATGTAATGCTGAGGCTTTATAAGGCATTGGTGAGACCTCACCTTGAGTATTGTGAACAGCTTTGGGTTCTCTAAGAAAAGATATGCTGGCATTGGAGAGGGTTCAGAGGAGGTTCACATTGATGATTCCAGGAATGAAAGTGTTATCATATGAGGAATACACATAAAAGTTGCTGGTGAACACAGCAGGCCAGGCAGCATCTCTAGGAAGAGGTGCAGTCGACGTTTCAGGCCGAGACCATTCGTCCTGACAAAGGGTCTCGGCCTGAAACGTCGACTGCACCTCTTCCTAGAGATGCTGCCTGGCCTGCTGCGTTCACCAGCAACTTTTATGTGTGTTGCTTGAATTTCCAGCATCTGCAGAATTCCTGTTGTTTGCATCATATGAGGAATGTTTGATGGCTCTGGGCCTGTACTCACTGGAATTTAGAAGGATGAGGGCAGATCTCACTGAGACCTTTCAAATACTGAAAGGCCTAGACAGAGTGGATGTGGAAAAGATGTTTCCCATGGTGGGGGAATCTAGGACAAGCAGGTACAGCCTGAAGATCGAGGGACAACCATTTAAAACAGATATGCAGAAATTTCTTCAGCCAATTGGTGGTGAATTTGTGGAATTTGTTGCCACATGCAGCTGTGGAGGCCAGGTCATTGGGTGTATTTAAGGCAGAGATTGATAGGTCTTTGAATGGACACGGCATCAAACGTGACAGAGAGAAGGCCGGGGAGTGGGGCTGAAGAGGGGAAAAAATAGACCAGTCATGATTAAATGGAGTGGATTTGATGGACCAAATACCCTAATTCTGTGCCTAGGCCTTATGGTCTAACATCTGATTTCTGATCTGATAATTTGCTGAATATGGTTCATTGTATATCACAATCCTGAGGAACTCTACCTTGGGTGAAATGATTGTTCTTTAGAAATGCAATTATCTTCCTTTTGTTTTAGATAAAACTCCAGCAAGTACATAGGTCTCCATCTGATTTCTATCAGCTTCAAAGTTTACAAAATGTCCCTTGTTTGCTAAACAAATCAAACATTGATTTAAGCTTAAGGGAGTCATTGTTTCCATTGGAATTTTACTCATTTATTTGAAACAAAGTTATGAAGAAGTTGTGCTGATCCAAACTGGACAACACTGGGAAAATTCTTGGTCAGTAAGTAGCATGTAATAATTCTGCCACTGACATTTTGGTGATTGAATGCAGACTTACGGGACAGTAACTGGGTGGATTGATTTAATCGTGTTTTTGGGGCATAGCTGAACAACAATACAGATTACTAAGTAATTGCATGGTATACTGTACTGGGCTAGAGATATAATTAGTTCAAAGCACAAATCTTCAGCATTGCAGCTAATAGATGTGCTTTTTCATTTCTCGAGGCTCCCTCGCATCATGTGTTTTACTTTAATCTGATTACTCTTATCTCCTTTCCAGAGAGAAACCAGGATTTTCTAGCTCTCTGATTCTGTTTTAGGAATTTGAGAGAGTCATCAAAAACAATTGTGTCCAATTCCCAAAAATTTATAAACCTCACCCAAAAATATAGTGCAAGATCCTCCTCCTAGTGTCCTTCTGAATGAGTTTAATTTTTACTCAGTTTGCCAGTGTTCAATCAGTCTGATTTACTCAGAAAATTGTTGCATGCGGAAGTAAATGATCTTTACAAAGAAGACTGTGAGCTCTTTGCACTTGTTAGAGTAGATGAGAGAGATTTGATTGTACTTTTTGCAGGAGAGAAAGGAAATTGGGGTGGTGGAGAGTTGTGATCTCTGCATTCTCTGTTGTCCTTTTACGTTAATCTGAACAAATCTAAGTTTTCCTTGACATAATATAGATTTCTACCGGGTGATCTGGTTACCTCTCATATTCCAAAGGCACGAGGTTAATTGGCTACTATAATTACCATTAGTATAGGTGGGTGGTAGCAAAATCATGGCAAAGACGTTTGGGTGTCCACAGTTCGTAGCTCGTTTGGTATCTGACCTACTCTGTTCAAAACTTAACAGATTCTATCATATTGATGTGAAAACTTCTGTTGTCATTATGCTGAAAGCAGAAAAATAGCCACCATATTAGCTCTTTCATGTAAAGTAACTGATTCCTAACTGGTAGTTAACAATATACTAGTTGATATTCTATTACTTGTTGAGAAGGTTCTGCAATTTATAAATAGAGGCATTTTATCAAAGAATAAAATGAAGCAAGTATACTCTTTTTTTCACTTCACAATCAAGATGTAGTTACTATTTGTATAAAGTCTGCTGACGTGTATGTTGTAACTGAATGATCTGAAGGTTTCAGCCTGAAGCGTCGACTGTGCTTTTTTCCTGGACGGTGCCTGGCCTGCCGGGTTCCTCCAGCATTTTGTGTGTGTTGCTTGGGTTTCTAGCATCTGCAAATTTTCTCGTGTTTGAGAAAGACTTTGTTTATATAGCAATTTTTAAAAATTGACTATTTATGATTTGGAATTGTTTCTGAATGCAAAATATTAACTATCGGAGTCATGGATTGAGTCTAAAGATAAATTCCAGTAATTAGACCTTAATATTTTTTAACAATAGTATCCAGCTTATAATTTATTTCAGAGATTTTTATAAGTTAAATATTGCATTGGTGTAGCAGTGAAATTATCAATGAAATGTTATGATTTTGTTTTTAAAACAGTATTCATGATGGAGAGTTGAAGTGTATGGAGCAACGGGCACAGAGAGGGAGCGTGACTGGAAGGGGACTGCTTTAGAGCTGCAGTTAAGAAACATGGGCCAGTGTGTCACCAAGTGTAAAAATCCTCCTTCCTCACTGGGCAGTAAAACTGGAGATAAAGAATCTGGTAGCAAATCCCACATTAAGAAATCTGCTGTCTCTGGTGAAGAAATTAACTCAATGTGTGCAAAAGCTTCTGGAGATATCCTTGCCAATGGAACAAAGAAAACTGATGTTGTTTTGGAATCGACCCAGCCCCAACTTGCTCACTCTGGAGACAGTAAAAAAGAAGAATCCTTTTCACATCGTGATGAGTTCTCACTAAAGAGAGCTGAAGAATTGTTTAGCAAGTATAAAGATGCACATGAGGATGCCATTTTAGAGGAAGGCATGGAGTGGTTTTGCAATGACCTTTCTGTGGATCCTACTGAGTTCATAGTATTGTTGTTAGCGTGGAAATTTCAAGCAGCGACTATGTGCAAGTTTACCAGGTAAGCTCAGAATAAAATCTGAAAATTATTTCAAAAATATTTTAAGGTTGTATCAACACTGGTGATATTGAGAGCAAATGCTATAATTCCTTGATGTTTACCTCAGTTTATCAAATAACAAGATAATTATACTGGTTCAGTTCTAAATGAGAGTAACGGTAAGGTTCCATCCTGCTGAAAAGATTGAACAGGTGCTGAGCAAGGATACCAAAGCAAATGGTAAAGTAATTTATTTTTCATACTTGAAATCTTGTGAATTATAGCCTTGGGATATTTGCCATGTGTTTGCTAAAAGTTCCATAATGACAAATCATTGCCTTGAAGTTGTTTGGATGAAAATGGAATAAAATATTATTGATGGGGTTCCAGTTTCTTTTCCCCAATCCCTTACTCTTAAATCTGGGAAATTGTGAACATTTGAATTATTACATTTGAATCCCAGCATTTGAAAAACAGTGTGGAATATGCATTTGTAAACAGATGCCAGTCATGCAATTTTCCAAATTCCGAGTACATGCAGTCATGAAATGGAGAGCCACACCCCACTGCATTGTTTCCATGAATTTTCTGAAGGTAGCAACCAAGGTGAGCGCAGGCAGGTTGGGAGAGTCTGGGTCATCTCTATGTTCAAATAAGTTCAGCTTTGGACATTGAGGAAGAGGAAAGTTTAAAGGAGATGTACAAGACAAGGTTTTTGTTATACTGTATATAGAGAATGGTAGGTGCCTGGAATGGACTGCCAGGAGTAGTGGTGTAACAGGTGCAATAAAGCCATCTAAGAAGTTTTTATATAGACAGGTGATTGTGCAGGGGATAGAAGGAGATAGAACATTTACAGACAGAAGATATTTGGTTTAATTTGGCTTCATATTAAGCACAGGCATCGTGGGCTGAAAGGCCTGCTTCTGTGCTGGACTATTCTTCATAATGATCGATAATATCTTCAGAGGGAGTAACACTAGATCATTTGAAAAGGCAATGTGAGGTAACAGTGTTTTGGTGCTCCATCTACTTTTACATTTTTTGACAATGAGAATTTAGGAAGAAATAATTGTGAAAAATGACAGGTAAGTTGAGACAGTAAAGTCAAAAGTGTAAACAGTAGGAATTCAGCCACTTCCTTTCTTTACTCTGCTTTGCTCTCTGTTCATGGTTCTACCATTGCACGTGGATTCTCCTTGCTACCCAAAATTGAAGCTACTACACTTGGAAATAATGATGCCCAATATGGTTTTATCTGGCATCATCTTCTAATAAATTTTGTAACATTCTTGTGTAGTAACAGTAAATAAAATTTAGGTGATGAATAATTAAAAAAAAACATTTTCTACTCTAAAGGGCCAGACTTGGTTACTTTGAGCTTTCAGTTACTCACAAGATTCTTCAATAATTCATTGAAGTTTCCTTAAATCCAGGTCTGTACTGTGAATCTTAGGCTGTCTAGACCTTCAAGTGGCAAGTACTCAATGGTACTGCTGTTGTCTAAAATTCTAAATTAATAATTTCCTACAGGAGTTAACCAGCAAGTTCACATTGGATGATTGAAAGCTGCTTATCCAGTTCCTCTACTGTCTTGATTCTGGCTGCTCGTCATTAATTTGTAATGAATATTGTGAACTTCAGTTTAACTAATATCTGTTGGTGACTTTATCCTTCTCAAAGTCCTCACAAGTATAAGTCTTAGGCCACACGACAGTCTCCTACTTCAGTCATCCCTGACAGTGATTCAATCTGATTCAGAAATTATCTACAGTTAACAATTTCATGTCAGCTTTCTCTGATTGGCTAAACATTTTCAGTGTCTAGCCACTCTGGCCTTAATTATAAACTAGCCATTTCCTGACACGAGATTTTAAGGCTATAATTTCCTGGTTGTTCTTTCTTATGAATGTTTCTGTTTAATTTTACACTCATAGGAGCAGTTCCTAAACAGGACTTTGGAAGGTTGTTTCCAAGTTATGTAAACGAGGCCATTCGGCCCATTAGTTAGTTTACTCTCAGAACAATCCCATCAGTTCCATTCTTGCACCTGTTTTCATGTAATCTATTCTCTCATAAACATGCATTGATTTCCTCCCCCCCCCCCACCCCACCGATTTTCCTTCTACCCACCTACCCAGGAATAATTTATAATTGTTAGTGAAACTACCAGCCGTACATCGTAGAGATGTGGAGTGTGGGGACTCACCTCATCACAGACAGAACATGCAAATTCATACCTTATTGGTAGGAATGCTTAATAGTTTACCAAATGATTTATTTTGATAATTTTGACATAAAAGTGGAAACCATAGAAGTTCTCGGGGAGAAAAAGTAATGTAGACTAGTCTGTATGAGTTGTAATTGATACAAAACTTGAGATTTACTTACTTTATAATTGAGTCCATTGGAAAGTCATTGGTCGTATATCAACTGGGGTGTGTTCAGAATACTAAACGTACTTTAATTGTAAATTGTTGTTTTATTACAAGAATTTGGCTGATGAAATATCTATGTTTACTGGGTAAGGTTCTCTGATGTGATTTTTATCAGTTTATTACTTAGTAATGTATAAAATAAGGAGCTTGCTTATATAGTAGAAGTGTATTGTTGACTTATCTAAAGATTATCTTGAAAACATTGCTTTGTGTGGTGTCTGCTAATGTGATTCTAACTGTTTATTTTCTTCTGATCTGGCCCCTATAGGAAAGAATTTGTTGATGGATGTAAAGCATTAAATGCAGACAGTATTGAAGGGATCCGTGCCAGATTCCCAAGCCTTATGAATGAAGCCAAAGTTGAGGACAAGTTCAAAGATTTGTATCGGTTTACATTTCAATTTGGACTAGACTCTGAGGAAGGCCAGCGATCACTACGGAGGGAAATAGCCGTTGCCCTCTGGAAACTGGTGTTCACACAGAACGTACCTTTCATATTGGACCAGTGGCTGAGCTTCTTAACTGAGAACCCGCCTGGAATAAAGGGAATCTCTCGAGACACGTGGAATATGTTCTTAAATTTTATTCAGGTGATAGGTCCCGATCTAACAAACTACAGCGAAGATGAAGCTTGGCCAAGCCTGTTTGACACTTTTGTAGAGTGGGAAATGGAAAGAAGAAGAAAAGAGGGTCTGGCTGAAGAAACATTGCATTTAGTTCCAGAGGCTACAAATGTGGAAATGTCAGGACAAACTTCTACAGACTACCGCGTTACAGATAATTAGTGAGCAATAACTGAACATGATCTGTGTAGTTTACTGCTCCTCATCACCCTCAATTGCCTTGTTGCTGAAAGGGCTCCAAGATGCTGTAATAATTTATAGGCACTTTTTAAGCAATTGGGTAATAACTTTTTTAAAAATGCTTGTTCACAAAAGTATGCAGTAATTCACTAGTTGCCCTAATAAAAGCAGCATCAGTTTCAGCCTTTGAATACTACTATTATGAAGTAGTCTGACATCGTTATTGCAGAGTTTTCTTTGCTTATGGAATCCTTGGTTTAAAATGCTGAATAGTGCCAGAGCTCACTTCTGCAAATTGAATGAGTAAGAGACTGCTGTGTGTAATGCTGCTTGTTGCAGTGAAAATAATATAAAATGAGTCAGTATTAACCATTTACCAGTTTACTGATGGACGATTGGAGAAGTGTTGCTATATTCAAAGTGCTAGACTCTTGTCAGTTGAAGAGGCACTGTACTCTTTCAGTTTGTCTAGCTGGTAGTGTGTTAGCACTGTACTCTTGTACATGGTGCAAGGTTCCAAGGTTTGCTTTCATGTGTGGACTCATCTCTGTGAAGTCTGTTTCTGTGTGTACACCTAATAAACATATGGATTATTTTAACCCTCCCCACCCCTCCCCCTCCTTGCCCCCTGCCCCTGATAAAATGATCTGGTTGTCGATTTTAAAAAAACATTGATGTGTTTCAGCTTATTAGGTTTAGAATCAGTTGTTACAATTTAGATAGTGCTACTGGGGCACATGAGGAGTGATGATATTCACTAGTACTGGTTCTGTTTGGGGCCTCAGAATGTGCATTAATGATCATTGCACTTGCAGGTACCATAATGACCCCATTGGCTTGCCTCAATTACTAGTGAGTTCAAAGACCAACCTTTCGAATAAAATCAAATCTATGGCTGCCTTAACATCGTACTGGAGGGAACAGCATTGTTAACCCCAATGTGTCAAGGTGGTTTGCTCTCAAAGCTCATTGCACTATTTTCAGAGTCTTGGCACAGGTTTAGCATGGAATATTCAAGAAGCAATAGGCAGCAGGACTTAAAGAGGTGGGTTCAGTCCTGCAAATACTGTTGCCTTAACTAAAATCAGCTGAAATGCGATTTATTTTCTTGAATTTATTACTGAACTACAGGTTTCTATTTAATCTAAAGAGTTTTTTTTAAAACCATTCTGAGTCCATTCACTTTTTGTGAACTGTCCACTTTAATGTATTTTTGTTACAAGAGACATTTATAGTTACCGAGTGACATGTGGCAAGTGTACTTGTGTCCTAACATGTCAGTTGCATTCTCTCACCTTTTGTTTGGTGTGTTACATCTGTTGAGTATATCTTACTGATTTTTACAAATACATCAGAGGACTGGTTTCCACTTAGAATTTCCTCTCCTTCCAAGTTCCTGCAGGACTTTGGATCTTGTCTGTACTGTCCCTTTGGATAACCAGTTCTTCCTACCTTGGATTTTACACAAAACCAACAAACCTGAATTTTCTGTGGCAGGAATACAAATTGACTTCTTAAAATTCTGATATATAATCTGTGCATTTAGCTTGTGCTACATGTATATTTTATAGAATACGTTTTGGTGCTTTCACTCTGGGCTGCAATTCTGTGGTCTGTGGGATTGTTGTGAGTCTTGTTGATTTGTTTAGTTGTGTTAACATACTTAAGACTTTTTGTTTTTTCCATTTCTGAAATCTACTCACTTTACATCACTTATAGATAACTTACTGAAATGAACAACATTTTGCTAATGGTGTGCTTCTACAATACACTGTTCTGTTACCATCAATTGTACATTTTATGTATTCAGATATTGTATAAATAATGGATTTATTTAAAGTTGAAATGCTTTGTATGTTTTACGTACTGATTATTTTCCAATTAAAAGAGTCGATTGCATTCTTAGCAACTTCAATCATCAATAACTTCCCTTTCTTCAATTTTAACTACAAAAAGACAATTTTATAACTGCTTTATCATAACTTAAGAAATAGGAGCATGGGTGCCACAGGACCCATGAAATCTGCCATTCTATAAGATCCTAAGTGAATTTCTATGTCAAAATTATTTTCCATTCGTGTTACATTTTTTTAGCATAAAAAAATCTCTCGATTTTGAGTGTCTTAGAAAAGAATTCCAGAGATTCATCATCCTCCAAATGAAGTTGTTTCCTGTTGGCTCTGCTTTTATGATCAGATTCTAAATATTACATAAACTGAATTAAGTTTTAAGTTATTTTAAGAATTTGTCTCTATGATTAATTTGTATTCTTATAAATTTTAGATAATGTAATCTCATTCTGTTCAAATTCCTGCTAGAGAAGTCCTCTTTATCACCAGAATTGTCTTTACACCACTTTCAATGGATGAGGAAAACCAGAACACTCTATTCCAAGTCATGCCTTGCTAAAAGCTCCTTAAAATTACTGCACACTTTTTTTTACATTTACCTTCCAATTCCTTTTCCATAAAACTAACATACTTCATGTTATCTTCATTATTTCTGTATCCTGTGATCACTGTGAATAACAGCATTTGTTAGTCACTTGCCTCATTTTGTAAATCGTGCTGATTTTTTTTCACTAGGTAGATCATTTCACGTTATTTCATTAATGTACCTCTCATTTCCTTAAGATGACCATAGCCTGTTATGGCCCCTTTATATACCTGTCCATTACTTCACCATCTGACTTTGGATTTTTAACAAATCCTTTTATTGAAGATTTAGATGTTGACTGTAAGTTTTTTTTAAAAAAAAACAAACAGTAATTCACTGGTTACACTCTACCATTCCAAAAATAACCTGTCTGTTCCTTTTAAAAGAAACAGATTCATGAGTCTGTCTTGTATAATGTCTAGTAAATTTATTGAATGTCTTTCTGTAAATTCAAATTGTCTATGTAATCCATTGGTTTCCTCTTGCTATTATATCTTGGAAACAAGAATCTGTTTTTCAAAAAAAAATTCCCTTTTCTGAACATATGATTTCCTAATAGGCATGTTACCACTTCCTAATACTACTTCTTTGACGTCAGGCAAACTAGCATTTGTTTCCCTGTTTTTGATTTCTCTCTCCTTGAATAGGTGGTGGTGTTTTGGTATCTTCTACTTCCTGAGGGTACTGTTCCAGAAAATACTACCATTGGGTAACGGCTAAATAAACTTTACATCCACATCTCTACTTCCATGTCTTAAAACACTATGTAGGACTATATATCATCAGAATCTCTTGCCTTGAATATGGATTAATTAATTTTATTAATCTGTTCCATTTTGTATATTTGTAATAATTCATTATTTCCTGTTAGTTTACTCTGATACTAATTATTTTAGCAACATTGGAAATTAGCTTTAAGATTTCCAATCTAACTCTGCAGGCTGGTTTGTGTAATTTGTTTTATTAACATTGAAAGCAGAATCTTGAACTTTAACTTCTAAAACTACTGTGGTTATAAACTTCATATTTGGATCACTTCCCAGAGCATAGTTCACTATTTAACACTACCTCCACAGGCTGGTTTGGTCCTTTGATAATTCTTCAAAGCTACTTTTTTCCAAGAAAAAGGCTCCTGTGTATTCTGTGAAGTTACTCCAAACTGTTTTTGTCCATTTGAATTGCACAATATCTATGAAAATTAAGATCCCCAAGGATTGTAATTTTATCCTTATTTCTTTATTCTTAATTTTTTAAAATTCAGTTCAATACCGATTATTGTTTCATAACTATTCCCTGCAGTGTTTCCTACCTTTTCTACTTAGCTTAACCCAAACTGTTCAAGAATTTTTGGATTAAGATTTATTCTTCTGCCTTTATGCCAATTTTTAAGTTTCTGGTGTCCCTCCTTTTTGTTAAATGTTCACATTTAATAGCAGTGTGGCACCTAAATGCCAACCTTAATTACCAGGCAGCTGTGGTTTGGTAAAGGCCTTTCTCTATGGCATTTGTTTCTGTATCTAAATAAGAGATGAACAATCAATATTTTAGTTAACTATTTAGTACATTTGAATTAAATCATCTGGGACGGGATGGCAAATTTTTAAAGACCTTAATATTGATCAGGTTGCAGTTGTCTCTGACCTCGGGTACTAACATCCCTGCAAAGACACTCATCTATGAACCAATTAATGCAGTTGAACATTTCATAGAATCGTAGAAAAGTACAGCAGAAACAGGCCCTTTACTCCATCATTAGTGCCAAACCATTTAAACTGCCTACTCCAATCAACCTGCTGAAAGATAGCTCAAGCAGAAATCAGAAGTATCAGTAGGGCCTGATTAATTCCATTGATAATGCAGATACTTTGACACTAGTGAAGCTGTATGAATGAAGAACTGAATCAACAACCAAGGCACCTTAGCTGCCCACTCCTGCCAAGGTAATGTACCACTCTTGGGGATTGGATTATTTGAGGTAGATGCATTTCTTGCTTTAGAAGGATACTGGCAAATTCTCTAATATAAATCTGGCATATGCACTAGAAGTCCAAGTAGGCTGTCATTTGAGATATACCTCTACTGCATTGTTTTCTGAAATGGGGAAATGATACAAAGTGTTGCTGTCATCTTGTTCAATATCTTCATCAAAATAAGAGGCAAATTAATTTTAAATTGACAGGCAACTTTCACGTTTGCAGCTTGGGGTTTTTCTTTCAACTGATGGACACGCCACTTAGCTGTCTGAATCTTTTATTGGGTTAAGATATTTTTGGAGGTTTCCTTTTCCCATATAGCATGGAATCTTGTCAAAAATTATCCAGAAGTAGAAATGCCTGGATTGTAACATATGTATAGATATCTAAAAATGTAATTAATTAGGTAATATAGTACAAGAAACAATGCTTAAAATAAACTTACACAAAAGGTGATATCCAATTTTTTGTATGAAACTAAATTGGGAGATTTGCAAAATTAAAATTATAACATTGATTAAAATTTTCTATCAAAAATATTGATAGCACTTTGCTTCATTAAAATGTAACCTGACTGATTCCTTTAAGCAACTGTCTGCAGAAACCAGTTGACTAGGAAGTATTACGAACCTTAAAGCCTCTTGGAGTCTTTAAAAAGTTTCATGAGTGCCACAGTAACTGTCGAAAATGGTTTCCACGGGGGAGAGTGCAGAATATACATCATAATGGACTAATTCCTGATGTGAGCATCAGGATCGATGTAGCAAGATCTGCAAGGATTCTAGTATGTGCACTGTGAATATAATCCATACATACTGTGACATTCAGCTATGACATTTTCAACAGTGAGGGCAGTAAAAATCTGTCAGGCCCATGCAGACCTGTCTGCCAACTTTTTTTTAAAATTTGTAATATAAGACTAACGTTCATGAATTTAAGATTTACAAGGATGCTACAGCAGACTTTTCTTTGGGACAAATGAGCCCAGGGGAAGATTTAATTAAGCATTACAGGGGAATTAAGGGCATTTCTCTTTCCCCAGTTTAAAATAAGAATAATAAATAACTGCCTGAAAGCTTAGTAGAGTTAGAAATGCTCATCATCACACTTAGATAGTTCTTAAGTAGTGCAAATCCCTGATCCACAAGACCAGAAAGTGTGATTCACCAGAACTGTTCATTTCTGGGTAGCATATCTGAGTATTTGAATCAACTATGTAGTTTCTATGTTAGATAGTAGGAGAAAGTAGTTGGGCATGGTTGGAGAGGAACATGGAGATAGTCCGTTAAGCATCCATTGTGGGATCTGAACCCTACAAATTTTAATTACATTATTATTTGACACACTATAACATTTCAATCTAGATAGCAATACAATGAAAAGTGATGCACAGTGAGGATGAACACAGATACAGAAGCATAATTGGGGGGAAAAATAACAGTAGCCAGGATGTGGGCTACAAATTACAATGGGAGATAGAAAATTTATGTCAAGAGGGGAATGTTACAATAGTGGATGTGCAGGGATTTGAATATGCAAGTAGATTGGGAAAATCAGGTTGATGCTGATTGGGGAATCCCTATGAGATGGCTTTTTAGAGTAGCTGATGTTGAGTCTGTTAGGGGATCTGCTATTCTGGATTGGGTGTTGTGTAATGAACAAGATTTGATTAGGGAGCTTAAGGTAAATGGCCCATTAGGGGGAGCAGTAATCATAATAGGATAGAATTTATTCTGTAATTTGAGAGGAAGAAGCTAAAGTCAAATGCAACTGTATTACAGTTGAGTAAAGGGAATTACAGAGGCACAAGAGAGGAGCGGTCAAAGTTGATTGGAAGGGGACACTTAGCAATGGCTGGAGTTTCTGAAAGCAATTTGGTAGAGGCAGAAATGGTGCATCCCAAAGTAGTAGTATTCTAAAGGCAGGGTGGTGCAAACGTGGCTGATAAGGGAAGTCAAAGTCAATGTAAAAGCAAAAGAGAGGGCATATAACAGAGCAAAACACTAGTGGGAAGTTAGAGGACTGGGAACCACAAGAAAACAAAATGAAGTATGAAAGTAAGCTTGACGTTAATATGAAAGAAAATACCAAGTTTTTTTCAGATATAGAGAGAGGTGAGAGTAGATATCGGACCACTGGAAAATGATGCTGGAGAGGTAGTAATGGGAGGACATGGAAATGGTGGATGAACTGTGGAAGTCACTAGCAGTATGCCGGAAGTTCCAGAGCACCAGGAGGCAGAAGTGAGTGCAGTTGCTATTACTCTGGAGGCGGTGTTTGGGAAGCTGAAAAGTCTGCAGTTAAATGAGTAACCTGGACCAGCTAGGCTACAGCTCAGTGTTCTGAAAGAGGTAGCTGAAGAGATTGTGGAGCCATTATCACTGAACTTTCAAGAATCAGTAGATGCTAGCATAGTTCTGGAGGACTGGAACATTGAAAATATCACTCGCCTCTTCAAGGAGGGCAGAAGAAAGGAAATTATAGGACAGTTAGCCTGACCTCAGTGGTTGGGAAGATATGGAGTCTATAAGGATGAGGTTTTGGGGTACTTGGAGGCATGTGATAAAATAGGGTAATATCAGCAAGGTTTCCTCAATGGTGGGCACGTGGCCCAAGTGGTTAAGGCATTGGACTAGCGACCTGAAGGTAGTGAGTTCGAGCCCCAGACGAGGCAACGTGTTGGAGCAAGGCACTTAATCACACATTGCTCTGCGACGACACTGGTGCCAAGCTGTATGGGTCCTAATGCCCTTCCCTTGGACAACATTGGTGTCGTGTTGTGGAGAGGGGAGACTTGCAGCATAGGCAACTGCTGGTCTTCCATACAACCTTGCCCAGGCCTGCGCCCTGGAGAATGAAGACTTTCCAGGTGCAGATCCA
This sequence comes from Mobula birostris, assembly GCF_030028105.1. NCBI lineage: Eukaryota > Metazoa > Chordata > Chondrichthyes > Myliobatiformes > Myliobatidae > Mobula > Mobula birostris. The sequence goes on along the minus strand of NC_092378.1, from coordinate 133,337,201 downwards.
TGGTCTCGCAAGACTAATGGATGCCTTAATTCCTCCATGGAAAATCATACCTGACTAATCTGTTGGAATTCTGAGGAAATAACAAACAGGATAGATAAGGGAGAATCGGTAGATAATAGGGTTTTCAGAAGGCCTTTGACAAGGTGCCACACAAGAAGCTGCTTAGCAAGATAAGATCCCATGATATTATTGGGAAAATACTAGCATGATAGAGCAATAGCTGATTGGCCAGGAGGCCAAGAGTGGGAATAAAGGGAGCCTTTTCTGATTGGCAACTGGTGACTAGTGGGGTTCTGTGGGGGATGATGTTAGGACTGCTTCTTTTTACATTGTATGTTGATGATTTAGATGACATAATTGATGGCTTTTTGGCCAAGTTTGCAGATGATATGAAAGTAGGTGGAGGGGCAGTTAGTATTGGGGAAGAAGGGAGTCTGCAGAAGGACTTAAGACAGATTTGGAGAATGGGCAAAGAAGTGGCAGATGGAATACAATGTCAGGAAGTGTCTGGTCATGTACTTTGGTAGCAGCAATAGAAACGTAGACCATTTTTTAAAATGGAGACAATTTAAAACATCCAAGGTGCAAAAGGAATTAGGAGTCTTTATGCAGCATTCTCTAAAGGTTAACTTGCAGGTTGAGTCAGTGTGAGGAAGGCAAGAGGACTAGAATATGGAAACAAGGATGTAATGCTGAGGCTTTAAGGGGACTGGTGAGGCCTCACTTGGAGTATTGTCAGCAGTTTTGGTCCTCTTATCTAAGAAACTATATGCTGACATTGGAGAGACTACAGAGAAGGTTCACAAAAATTATTCAAGGAATAAAAGATCTATCATATGAGGAACATTTGATGTCTTTGGGCCTGTACTCACTAGAATGAAGAATGAGGGGAGAAATCTCACTCAAACATATTGAATGTTGAAACACCGAGATGGAGTGAATGTTTCCTATTATGGGGGAGCCTAGGCCCAAAGGGCACAACTTTAGAATACAGAGATTAAGAACAGAGATGAGGGTGGTGAATCTTTGGAATTCTTTGCCACAGGCGGCTGTGGAGGCCAGGTCATTGGGTGTTTTTAAGGCAGCAGTTGATAGATTCTTGATTGGTCGGGGCAAAAGACAATATATGCAGGAGGCCATTTGGCCCTTCGAGCCAGCACTGCCATTCACTGTGATCATGGCTGATCATCCACAATCAGTACCCCGTTCCTGCCTTCTCCCCATATCCCTTGACTCCGCTATCTTTAAGAGCTCTATCTAACTCTTCTTGAAAGCATCCAGAGAATTGGCCTCCACTGCCTTCTGAGGCAGAGCATTCCACAGATCCACAACTATCTGGATGAAAATGTTTTTCCTCAACTCCGTTCTAAATGGCCTACACCTTATACTTAAACTGTGGCCTTTGGGTCTCTACTCCCCAACATCGGGAACATATTTCCTGCCTCTAGCATGTCCAAACCCTTAATAATCTTATATGTTTCAATCAGATCCCCTCTCATCCTTCTAAATTCCAGTGTATACAAGCCCAGTTGCTCCAATCTTTCAACATATAACAGTCCTGCCATCCCAGGAATTAACCTCGTGAACCTACGCTGCACTCCCTCAATAGCAATAATGTCCTTCCTCAAATTTGGAGACCAAACTGCACACAAGGACGTGAAAGGTTACAGGCAGAAGCCAAGAGAATGGGGTTGAGAGGGAAATGGATCAGCCATGATTTAATGGTGCAGCACACTTGATGGGCTGAATAGCCTAAATGTGTTCCTGTGTCCTAAGAACTTCAAATCCGATGAGCAAAAAGTCATCCATTTTGAACTGTAAAGGTATACAAGTGAATTTAAGATAAAAGCCAAAAGAATGTCCAAAACAATGCTGAGGCCCCTCTAACACATCACTAAAATGCAGGCACTACTTCCACCAAATACCCACCTCACCTCCCAATGTTATGGCTTTTCAGGTTAGGAAGTTCAATTTTACAAACTTCACAATTCACTACCCGTGTCTGATTTCATGGAGAAAGCTTGAAATAGTTCAATTTGAGTGTTCATCCAGGCAGGGTGAAGGGCCAACCAGGAAGTGACACCAACATGGGCTGATGAAGCTATGTTTGTTCACAGAGAAATTTTAAGACAGGAAACCCTAGAAATATTAATCTGTCAATTGTTTGTTCCCAATTTTAAAAAAATAGCAATTTGGATCCATCCTCACGGCGATTTTTTTGTTATCCTATTAATATTGTATGAGTATATGGGAAAGATAACAGAGAGTTCAGATCACAAGTGGCCCTATATACCTATATACCTTTGGGCTACATTTTCAGATGCATACAGAGCCAGTTTGTTACATACCTGAATATAAAATATTAATTAGTGCTGCAGGAATAGCATGAGATCTGTGTTTCAAACATTTCTGAATTTTACCATTCCCCATTTAATAAGCTGCATAGCAAGTCACAGGACAATAACATTTTATTGAAACACAGCAATAATGCAAAATTGCTGGTAGATGTCATTAGTAACTACAACATTGCCAATATTTACAAAGCTCGTCAATAAATGTACTACACATATAAAAATATGCATCACTTATATACAAATGTGCAAACATATGAATTTGAACATGATATGGAATTTCACTGGGTGCAAACAGTATTGAAAAAGGCATAATGGTTTGATAGTGACGAACACACTATTTTCCTGAACCTCCATATGCTATATCAAATATCTAGTGCTAAAACGTACAAGTTTTCAATTTTGGAAACTTACCAATTTCAAACTAAACTGAGATGCTAACAAAGTAAGATTATGGATTTTTATGAGGGGTCATGATATTCTGTTATGGAGTTGCACTTAAAACTCAATAAGGGATAAAAATGCATTTTCTCCTCTTTGGTAGCTGCTTGATTATCAAAGCTATTTATAGTTTAATTTAAAGGAGTATAGGACAGTAATTTTTGTTTTTGCCAGTCTCAAAATTCCTGAAGCTGCCCATCTACACAGTTATAGTTTAGTATATTTATACTTACAACAAAGATAAGTTAAAATTTCTGCATGTTTAAGTCCATAATTTGATTTCTAATTGACAAACTTATTTCGGTATGGTTAAAAATACGATGCTAACTTATCCATGTTAATTAATCTACATTTGGAGTTATAGCAGGCTGCTGTAATTTGGATTCATTTCTGGCTAAAATATGGCATGACAGTGTGGAATCGCAAATAACTGGACACTGTAGCCCTTCTAAATCAGGAGGTCAATCATGGTTAATAATTTATAAATAATAAATTATCTTGTATGGAATTTATAATGTAACTGCATTAGGGAATTAATCTGTTAACAACTTAAGTACATTTCATCACAAAAGTATAACAACCCTTCATATTTCTTTCAAAGATTGAATCTTACTTAACAAAGGCATGCAAGACCACCAACCTATTAGCTTTTCAGATGGATACCAGTCATCTATCCAAACATGATGTCAATATATAATTAGGTCTCCTTGATCTGTACCTTTATGTAATACTATTATACACTATTCTTTGGCTTGTAAGTCATACTTTTACTGGGGAAACTTCCATTAAATGTGTGTGGTAGTGCATCAACATAGCATACTGGTGTTTCAATCCATTATGCCTGTGTTGCAATTTCAATTTGCATCTTGGACATTAATCCCAAATATAAGTTGTGCCATTATTAAAGTCTTAGACTGGTCTTTTTCTTTAAATGATGGGCAAGGAATCTGGCGGATTTAGTTACCTAAACTTCTATTTTCTTAAAGCTGATGAAGTGCAACATTGGTGAATTAAGTGGGAGCAGGTTTCCTATGAGAGGTCATGTGCATGTGTAACGGCAAAAGGCAATAGGATGAGATAACGTTACCAAGCACGAAGCAAGACACTGAGTTCTAAGTTGAACAAAAAGAATCGCCTTAATTATGGCGGTACTAAGTGCAGTTTAAGAGTGGTTCATATTTCTTGAACAATAATATTTATCACATTACCAACCTCAAATTTCAGTGGTATGCAAAATATATAGGAAAAACTGATAACGAGTGTTGCTTTGACAAGACATTCTGTGGCATTTAAACTTTTGGCTTTCAATCAATTCTGTGCTTTTAGTTTAATTTCTAAATGTAGTTATAAATCTAGACAACGGGCTTATTCAACAACCCAATGTAAATATAATCCCAATGCAACAAGAATAAAGACTCACTGTGGGAATCTTCAGTACTTTAAACAACACATAATTCAAACCCTGTGACTTATTAAATTGTAATTTGCAGCACATTTCAGAAGACAAAACAATCCCAAATTCCCATCCCTAATATTTAACCATCTGATACAAACCATTATTAAAGGCATGATTTGATCAGTATTACATGAATCATCAGTACATAATCTGCTAATGGATTCATCTGAAAACTTATTGAAGGGCAGATAGATATCTCTCCTGGTAAAGGCATTTCCTTTTGTATTTATAAATTTATTAATTTAATTTACTTGTAAAATATAGAAAATATAGTCCTTCTCAAAATTGTTACCCCTGCTTTAATTTTTAAAACTGCAGTTTTTCTCTGATTTATAAAATCTGTACCTTCTATATTTAAAAACCCTTTGGCTAAATAGTGAACATTAATTCCTTTGTAAGGACACACAACATGTCAAAGTATTACATTGCATTACAACATTACACTTGTTTTCACTTATCAAGTATTTGGCAAATCCTGATTTTCTGGGGAGCAAACAAAGCCACATCCCCAATAAGGGGGATATTATATGCCAATAATGAGGTGTTTTAATCCCTCATTCCTATATAAAAATAAGGCTCTCCCAATTTCTCCCCCAGAAGGTGCATCTTAAAAGTTAATTGTTAAACTACCACACTTTGGTAAATACACAAGTATGTATTAAGTTAGCACTAATACATTATGTCACATTTGTTTAGTTTGGTGCTGTCTCCATTGAAGACTTAGTGGGGTCAGTATGTTTAAAAGCACAGGTCAAGGATGTAAATAATGCTGAATCCTTATAATTGGTTCAATAGACCCAAACTTGAGGAAATGTGGGAAAAGTGGTACTAAAATAACTCATTTTATCTTTAATGCTTGGTTAAATGTTACAGAGGGTCAAGCAAACTGATGAAGATGACGAGAAATGAAAGTTGACAAAATGACTTGCAGAAAACTGAAACCGGAGCCTTATTAATTGGTATTAAATGTACAGACTGGAGACGTCACGGGTTATCTGCTTGCATTAAAACAGAAGAGCCTCTGACAAATGATATTCACTGAATTTGCAGAATCATCAGTGACCCAAAAAAACTACACTTAAACTCTCAAGATGCCATAGTTTTAGTCTCCCTGGTCGTTATAAACAACAGTTTTGCCCTGGCTCTGGGCAATTATCACCTTAATGCAATAACATGATGAACATATTGCAGAAAGAGCATTAAAACAAAATGTACAAAGTAGTAAAAGGTTAATTAGTTCAAAAACATCTCTTGCTTCAAAAGAATGAAACATTTCACGCAGACTGATAAGAATTCACTGAACCAGCCAGTGTAATAAACTCCACAATACCATGCATTTTGGCTCAGGCCACCCACAGAAAAGCGCACTTGCATGAAGAAATTATTTTCAATTTCAACAGTAATTATTAACCACTGACACTAGAATAAATGTGACATTAAAAATAAGTAGTCTTAATATGGCCAGACCATGAGATTGCCAGCTTGCCGCGAATGATCATTTCTTTCATCACTCATTCTTTCTGCCAACATTCAAGTGAACCATACTGGATAATCTCATCTTGGCTTGTCTTGTTACTGGAGTACTAACCATTGCTAGATGATTGACACACAACACTAAGAAAGCATACTCTTTTTGCTTGAGTACTGGAAGTCTAGTTATATCACTCCCAATGTAGTTGAAGATCAGGACCATCCAGAAAATCAGTGGAAAACACACTCGGAGCAGCACTGTTAACAGGAGTGAGTCCTGTAGTTGAACCCGGCATTGTCACGTCCAGCCAATCCATATTGTCCAAATTAGTGTCGGGGAGGTCCAAGTTCAGGCAAGAACTGTCTGCAGAGAAATGCACATCACAGGGGTCCATCACAGAATGATGTTGATCCAGTATACTGGATGTATTCAGTAGGTCATTTTGAAGGTCCTCCATTAAAGCAAGGGAGTCTGAGTTCTCCTGGTTGACCGTCATTTGAGAAGCATTGCCACCAGATGACAATGTATCATCCAGAAAGGCCTCCAGTTGATTTTCTGTACTAATAGTGAGATTATTTGCTGATTCTAGTGACATTGGAAGAGGAGCCATCTGAATTCTTGGTGGTGGTCGAGACAATGCTGAGTTTACAGGCAAGGAGGAGATATTGGCTATAACAGCTCTCATCTTAGTAGCAGGCAATGATTCTTCCTTGATAATTGGTGAAATCTCTGTTACACAACAAGAAATGGCAAAGTTAGGAAAGACATCAATAAGATTGAAAGAGCACAGAAAGAATTTACAAGGAAGTTGCTGGGACATGAGGACCTGAGTTATAGGGAAAAGTTTTTTTTTAATATAATTTTTATTGAATTTTCAAAAAGAATACATGAAAAAATAGAATCTACCCTCCCCCCCCCCCCCCCCCCATATATAGTCCTACCTAAAAAGAAAGAAAGAGAAAAAAAAAGAAAAGAACCGCCTGGGTATTGGAAGGTTTCCACATGCTCCATGGGATTCAAAATAAATTTGGTATAATTATCCGTTACTTTCCCCAAGTGACCAAAGTCTTTATCAGAGCACTTAAATATGCCATCCTATCTTTTGTAAATAAGGGCGCCAAATATTCAAAAATGTTACATATTTATCTCTTAAATTATAAGTAATTTTTTCGAGTGGAATAGAACTAGCCATTTCATTATTCCAACGATCCATACTTAAATACGAATCAGATTTCCAAGTAACTGCTATAGTCTTCTTAGCTACTGCCAATGAAATTTTTATAAACTCTTTCTGATATTTATTCAATTTAAGTTTCGGTTTTATCCCTTCAATATCACCTAATAGAAATAATACAGGGTTATGTGGAAGTTGAGTTCCAGTAATTTGTTCCAATAAGATTCTTAAATTTATCCAAAAGGGTTGAATTTTAAAACAAGACCAAGTAGAATGTAAAAAAGTACCAATTTCTTGATTACACCGAAAACATTTATCAGATAGATTTGAATTTAATCTAATTATTTTTTGCGGTGTAATATATAATTGGTGTAAAAAATTATATTGTACTAATCTAAGTCGAACGTTTATTGTATTTGTCATACTGTCAAGACAGTCTTGACCAATTTGTTTCATCAGTATTAATATTCAGATCTGTTTCCCACTTTTGCTTTGACTTATGGGTTCCTTGTTTAATTGTCTGTTCTTGAATCAAAGTATACATACAAGAAATAATTTTTTTAATTTTCCCTTTTTGAATTAAAATTTCAATTTCATTAGGTTCTGGCAAAAACATTGTTTGACCCAGCTTACCTTTTAAGTAAGCCCTTAATTGAAAGTAACAAAAGAAAGTATTATTAGATATTTTATATTTATCCTTTAATTGTTCAAATGACATCAATATACCTCGTTCAAAACAATCTCCTATAAATTTAATCCCTTTTTGGTACCAATTATATAAAAGTTGATTGTCCATTGTAAAAGGAATAAGTCTGTTTTGGAACAAAGGTCTCCTTGCTAATAGAGATTTCTGTGTTTCATTATCAACATTTATCTTATTCCATAGATCAATCAAATGTGTTAATATAGGAGATTCTTTCTTTTCCCATATCAATTTAGATTCCCATTTATATATAAAATCTTCAGGTCTATTTTCTCCTATCTTGTCTAGTTCTATTTTAATCCATGCCGGTTTTCGATCATCGAAGAAAGATGCAATAAATCTAAGTTGATTTGCTTTATAATAGTTTTTAAAGTTTGGAAGTTGTAACCCTCCTAACCCAAATTTACATGTCAATTTTTCCAATGATATTCTTGACATTTTACCTTTCCAAAGAAATTTTCTCACACATTTATTTAGCTCTTGAAAAAATTTCTGTGGCAATTGTATTGGCAATGTTTGAAACAAATACTGTAATCTAGGAAATATATTCATTTTTACAACATTGACTCTACCTACTAATGTTATTGGTAATATCCATTTGTCAAGATCTTCTTGAATTTTTTTCAATAGTGGTAAATAATTAAATTTATATAAATTCTTTAGATCATTATCAAGTCTTATACCTAAATACTTTATACCATTTACCGGCCATCTAAATTGGGTTACTAATCGACATTGACTATAGTCTCCTTTAGTAAGAGGTAAAATTTCACTTTTATCCCAATTTATTTTGTAACCTGATACCTTCCCATATTCATCCAATCTAAAAGATAATTTATGTAACGAATGTTGTGGGTTTGTTAAATAGATCAAAACATCATCGGCAAAAAGATTAATTTTATATTCCTCCTGATTAACTCTAAAACCCATAATATCTGGATCAATTCTAATTAGTTCTGCTAATGGCTCTATCGCCAATACAAATAAAGCAGGTGATAGTGGACAACCTTGTCTAGTTGACCTTTTTAACTAGAATGGTGTTGAAATTTGAGAGTTTGTCACTACTTTAGCTTTAGGGTTAGAATTTAAAGTTTTAATCCAATTTATAAAAGATGTTCCTAACCCATATTTTTCTAGTACTTTAAATAAAAAATCCCATTCTAATCTATCAAATGCTTTTTCTTCATCCAAAGCTACTACTATACTCTTCTCATCCCTTTTTTGTGCCAAATGAATTATACTGAGTAGCCGGGTTACATTATCTGCCAATTGTCTATTTTTAATAAATCCTGTTTGATCCATATGTATTAATTTTGGTAAATATTTAGATAATCTATTCGATAAAATTTTTGCTATTATTTTATAATCCGTATTCAATAAAGAAATAGGCCTGTATGATGCTGGTTTCATAGGATCTCTGTCTTTTTTTGGCAATACTATTACAATCGCTGTTGAAAAAGATTCTGGAAGTTTATGTAATTTTTCTGCTTGACGTATTAGTTCCATAAAAAGAGGAAATAATAAATCTTTAAATTTTTTATAAAATTCAGGTGGAAAACCATCTTCTCCTGGAGATTTATTACTTTGGAGTGATCCTAAAGCTTTTTCAACTTCTTTTAATGTAAAAGGCATATCTAATCCCTTCTGTTCTTCCAAATTCAATTTTGGAAGAGAAACTTGTGATAAAAACCTTTCTATCTCATTAACATCATTTTGGGATTCTGATTGATATAATTCAGATAGAAATTTTTAAAGGTTTCATTTATTTCAAGAGGTTTATAAGATATTTTATTTGCCCTTGTTCTAATTGCATTTATTGTTCTGGAAGCTTGTTCTGTTTTCAACTGCCAGGCAAGAATTTTATGTGCTCTCTCACCTAACTCATAATACCTTTGTTTAGTTCTTATAATTGCTTTTTCCGTTCTATATGTCTGAAGCGTATTATATTGTAACTTCTTATTGACAAGTTGTTTTCGTTTTTCTTCTGACATATATCTTTGAGATTCCTTTTCTATTTTTGTAATCTCTTTTTCCAATTGATCTAGTTCTGCCATATATTCTTTCTTAATTTTAGACGTATAACTTATTATCTGGCCCCTAAGATATGCTTTCATCGCATTCCATAATATAAATTTATCATCCACTGAATGAAAATTTGTATCCAAAAAAAATTGAATCTGCTTTTTCATAAAATCACAAAAATCTTGATGTTTTAATAATGTTGAATTAAATCTCCATCTATAAGCCACTTCTTCCTTATCAGCCATTATTATTGTCATTAATAAAGGGGAATGATCTGATAATATTCTTGCTTTATATTCCATTTTTTTTACTCTGTGTTGAACATGCATTGATAATAGAAACAAATCTATCCTTGAGAAAGTTTTATGTCTATGGGAGTAGAACAAATAGTCTCTTTCTTTAGGATTGATTCTTCTCCATATATCAATCAGATTTAAATCCTTCATCAATGATAAAGTTAAATTTACTACCTTCGATTTTATAACAGCCTTGGTTGATCTATCTAAGACTGGGTTTAAGCAAAAATTAAAGTCTCCTCCAATTAATATTTTTTCATGCTCATCCGCCAAATTCAGAAAAGTTTCTTGTATGAATTTTGCATCATTTTCGTTTGGTGCATAAATATTCATAATTCAGAAAAAAGTTGACAATGTATAATCACATATCTCCCCGCAGAATCAGTTATTACATTTTGTATTCTAATTGGTAACGTTTTATTGATCAAAATTGCTACTCCCCTTGCTTTTGAATTAAATGAAGCCGCAACAACACTACCCACCCAATCTCTCTTTAGTTTCTGATGTTCTGTTTCCGTTAGGTGCGTTTCCTGTAAAAAAGCTAAATCTATCTTCATTTTTCTAATATGTGTTAAGATTCTTTTTCTTTTCACTGGTCCATTAAGCCTGTTAACATTAAAACTCAAAAAATTCAATAGTCATTATTCTTAACAAAGTTACTCCAATCTAAAACATTATTTATCTTCTCAACTCTCATAGTTCCTTGGGGAAACTCTTTAAACTTCACCATGTTGCTATGTGTCTCCCTCCCAACCTTCCAGGCAGAAAGAAAAAGGAAGATAGAAAAAATACAAAAAAAGAAAAAACAAAATACCCCCCCACTAATGTTGTGAATGAAAGGATACACAACACTACCCCCTCTATTTTACGGGTTGTGGCAAAAGCCATGCTTGCACACAAGACTAACGTAGCAATCGATCAGTGCTTCTTCCAGCTTCCCCGCAACAAAAAAAACATTATATATATATATATATAGACAAAATTAGTATTACTATTCCCAACTAATATTCCTCCAGTTTTAACCTTTCTTACCCCCCTCGTATAATTAATGATATATTTATACATTCATCCAGCTTCAAAAATCCAACAAGTCCATTCTTTAACTCAATCTTCATCTTCAATCTATCTCGCTCTCCTGGGTTTGTTCTTGTATCTGGTGAATATTCAGAGAATCTCCCACAAACTGCTCTGCTTTCTGGTAGTCATCAAAAAATCTTTTTTCTCCACCAGGCAAAAAAATCTTCAAGGTTGCAGGATAACGCAGTGTAAATTGATAACCATGATCCCACAGGGTTTTTTCCACTGGATTAAATTTCTTCCTTCTCTTCAAAAGTTCGTAACTTATATCAGGGTAGAAAAAAACTTTGTTCCCTTTAATTATCAATGGCCCTTTTCTATCTTTGGCAGCTCAAGCAGCTGCCTGTAGAATCCTTTCCTTGTCTTGAAATCTTAAGAATTTTATTAAAATCGATCGTGGATATTGGTCATCTTTTGGTTTTGGTCTTAAAGCTCTATGTGCCCGCTCAATTTCAATTGGTCGAACCTCCTCTTCCATTTGCAAAACATCCGGGATCCATCTTTGAAAAAATTCTATTGGTTTATCTCCCTCCGTACCTTCTTTAAGACCAACAATTTTAATATTATTACGTCTACTAAAATTTTCCAACATGTCCACTTTCTCCAAGAGTCGGTTTCTTTCCGAATTCCAGACAAGCAGATCATTTTCTGTTTTTTCCACTCTATCATTCATATGCCCCATTGCTCTTTCCATCTTCTGAAGCTCCTTATCCATTTTGTCCTGTCTTGCCATAACTTTATCACAGCACATCTTCGTATCTCTAAGCTCTTCTCTTACTTTTCTTAATTCAGCTGTTAATTGCAATATAGCCTCTCTCATGTCTCTATCATCTCCTTTACTTCCAATCGCTTCCAATTCTTCCTCCTCTTCTTCATCTGTGTTCTCTGCAGAATCCAATTCTGACTCTGAGTCATTTTCAATTGCAGTGGCTGTCGGTTCTTGTAGTTTGCGTTGTGTCGATTTGCGCATGCGCATTTCCGGTGTCTTCTTCGAAGAAGCCGTTACCACCGCCATTGCTCCCTGTTCTACCGAAGGAGATCCAACCTGAGTCCGAGGCTCCATCGTTGCAGTAGGCCCTTTTTTCTTCCCATCTCGCGGCTGCTTCGCAACAGCAGACTTCTTTTGTTGCGGTTTAGGAGGCATATCGTAAAGTAGTCTTACAAAGTTTATAAATAGTTTTCAGAAAACATTTACTAACTTTGTTTTGTTTAAACGGTACTTTACTGATTTGTTGCGGGAGAGCTGGATTTACACGTCTCAATCCCACGTCATCATGTGACGCCCCCAGGGAAAAGTTAAATAGATTAGGACTTTATTCCCTGGAGTGTAGGAGAATGAGGGGAGATTTGACAGAGATATACAAAATTCTGAGGAGTATGGATAGTGTAAATGCAAGCAGGCTTTTTGCACTGTGGTTGGATGACACTAGAACTAGAGGCCATAAGTTAAAGGTGAAAGATGAAATATTTAAGGGGAACATGAGGGGAACTTCTTTACTCAGAGGGTGGTGTGAGTATGGAACGAGCTGCCAGTGGAAGCGGTGGATGTAGGTTCAATTTCAACATTTAAGAGAAGTTTAGACAAGTACATGGATGGGAGGGATATGGAGGGCTTTGGTCCAGTGTAGGTCGATGGGACTAGGCAGAATAATAATAGTTTAGCATGGACTGGATAGGCCGAAGAGCATGTTTCCATGCTGCAGTGCTCTATTACTCTTAATTGGGACAAAAGAAAAAAATCTATTGATTCTATTGTTCAAGGTAACTGAAAAATAACTAAATTGAAAATTTGCACAATGTAATTTGAGTTAGATAGAGCATGCTCTCAATAATCGACTTGGTTTGTACACTTTCAATAATTGTTCGAATCCCGCAAAATAGGAACTTGTAAAGCGTTAGAAAAATTTTTAAATGTATGTATCCATTGAGAAACATAACACAATATCCTTTCTTTGCAGCGTTCCCAATCTAAAAATGATTGCTCTAGCTATGATTTGTGAAAATGAGAATGAGAATTATAAAAATGTCATGAATTTAAATAAGAACTATGTCCATGAATGAGATTACAATGATGACATAAATCGTAACTGAAGTGGTTGTCCATGTCAAGTCAAGTCAAATTTATTTATATAGCACATTTAAAAACAACCCACATTGACCAAAGTGCTGTACAGATCATGTGGACAGCTTTATAACGTAAATGCTTAAGAACTTGCAGCAACATAAGAGTTTGAAATATTGTCTGTTTATACATGTCATAGCCTGTCAAATATCCCATGCCCTTTTTGCACCTCATGGTTTATAATAGCCTAACATCGCTTAATTATTTTGGGTGTTACTGTGCTTGCATCTAATTATGAAACATAAAGGCCAGAATCATTTACTGTCTTGAATTCTAGTTCTGGGTAAGTGGAAGTTGACTGAATACAAGTTCTATAAGTAGTGTAATATCTATTTATAGAATGAGGAAGACTGTATTCAAATAAGTAATCTAACTTCTTTAAATTGTTAACCTTCCATATTCTCACACGCTGCCACTACATTAGTCAGATCATGATGTCAATATATTTAATTCATATTACCTCCACTTTCAATTAGGATATCAAAAAGGTCATCCATCTGCTGACTGTGTGCATTGAAAACCTATAAAAACACAAGATGGCATCGTTAGTTTACATAATAAGCTCATGTGCTTGTGCAAAGTAATTTGAGATACATATGGTTAGAAGGCAGCGACACAACTTGAAAGTCGCACTAAATCAGGATGAAGAAAACCATCTGTCCCATTTTACATTATTCATCTGGCAAACTCTTCTATCTTCCTCAGCACAACATCCAAGGTTCAAAGTAAATTTTATTAACGAAGTACATATGTCACCATATACAACTCTGAGATTCATTTTCTTCTGGGCATCCTCAGCAAATCTATAGAATAGTAACTATACCAGGATCAATGAAAGATCAGGCAGAGTGCAAAAGACATCCAACTGTTTCTTAAATAATTAGAAAGATTTTGCTTCTACCTATACATCCAATTTATACGTTAATTGCACAGTCTGAAGAATCTTCTCATTATTTCCCAATGTGTGTGATTTTTTAAAAACTCTAACCTGATGGAGCTATTCAGGGAAAGTCACTTGCTATTCCTGGCTGTCCAGTCTCACTTAGGAGGCCAAGGGCTCAATGTTGGATGGTCCTCCTGCTAGGTTTGGTGGGGGCAAGGGTGGCAAGAGGGCAGCTTCCTCTTCCTGACTTACTCTAATCTTATGTTTCAAAAAACTTTGGCTTTACTTTCAAATCAAATGAATCCAGTCTACATATCTCTATTTAAATAAACAAGTTGTAAACAAGCCAGAGACTCATTCCACCGAGATGCAACACAGAGTGTCATAGGAAGTCATTCCTGCCTGTGGCCATCAAACTTTACAACTCCTCCCTTGGAGGGTCAGACACCCTGAGCCAATAGGCTGGTCCTGGACTTATTTCCTGACATAATTTACATATTACTATTTAACTATTTATGGTTTTATTACTATTTAATTATTTATGGTGCAACTGTAACGAAAACCAATTTCCCCCGGGATCAATAAAGTATGACTATGACTATGTAAATTTACTGTTTTTTCTCAAAAGACTAGCTTGTATGTTTCATCCCTCAAAGGACTGTCTTAGTAGCAATATCATTCCCAATAGTTAATATTGGATTGTTAGCCAAGTACAACACATTATTGTTTATGGGATCCTTCTTACCTCCTGCTGTTTAAGATTGCGAGTCTGCTTGATTGCCTCCTCATACCGAGGAGGATCTTTTGTCTTTGAAACAGAGTTACTAAAGACTGGGGAGTGGATTGTAAATGGTTGCTGGGACTGAGAAGGCGAAGTACATGGTCCAGACTGTAGAGATATTGATAAAAGAATGCAGGTTAGTACATGTAGTCAGTCTTTAGGAATAAATCCATAGAAATGTTCTCCTGTGATGGCAGGGAGCACACTGAAGGCACAGGAAGTAGTGAAGGTTCTCTAGAATGCTCCATCTCCATTTTGGTTGACCACGATCAGTCTCAGGATATACTTAACTTGCTTAAGAGGACTCCGAGATCATCCTTGAAACCTCCCACCTGGCAATCTTTTGTCATAGAGCTTGAAAGAGAGTGCCTTCTTTGGGGTCTAGTGTTGGGCACGTGAAGGATCTGATATGTCCAACATAGGTGGCTGAGTACGGCTAGGACTTCAATGCAGTGAATTGTAAAATACAGTCCACACTTTAGTTATTCAAACTCCAATAATTGACAACCCCATTGTTTGGAAATTCTGATGTGCTGATTCTACATCTGGCCCAAGTTTCCCTTAAACCAGGGGTTCCCAACCTGGGGTCCACAGACCCCTCGCTAAATGACATCGGTCCATGGAATAAAAAAGGCTGGCAACCGCTGCCTTGAACAGATTTCCTTTAAACTCAGAGTTAGGTTTTCTGTGTTCTTTTAAGTTCATTAGTGTCCTCTTCCCAAACTCATTTTCAATTCACTGGATCCTTTAAACCCATTAGATTTGTTTCTTTCCCTGGGTCACTGGAAAACACTATTATGCAATTGAATAGCATCTGAAAAAAGTGAATCAGAAGTGTGATGGTGTTTTAACAGTAGTATCCAAAAAGTCCATAAAATCCGAAAGTCTGCCAAAGTCCTGAGGGTACCCGATATTCCAAGCTTTACTTAAGTATAATTTGTGGGATAATTTTTCTGTTTAGTAATGATGATCAATTAAAATATTCAATAACTTAATTTTCTTTAAAGCTTTTAAAAGTGTGCAAACCTGATAATAATTGGTAATTTTAGAGTTCTTTAAAGCTTTTTTAAAAAAAGTAAACAGCCCGCCTTATCTGCGACCCCTCGCGGATACCAAAAAAACGCGGATGCTCAAGTTCCTTATTTAACCTGTCTTAATGCAGTGGACATTAGGACCCGGCAGCGGAGCTCTAAATCCGCAGTGTTTCTGTTCACGAAAGTAATCACAATCATGATTGAAAATAAAGTGAAAATAATAAAGCGATCGGAAAGCGGTGAAACGCCATCGATCATTGGAAAAGCGTTAGGCTACAGTCGGTCAACCATAGGAATAATTTTAAAGGATAAAGTAAAGAAGGCCCTGCCCCGATGAAAGCTACAATTATTACTAAGCAAAGTAGTGGTTTAATTATTGGGTTTTGGGGTTTTGATCCTCCATATCAATCTGGCACAGTTGGAGAGCGTGCTCCGGAGCAATCTGTCACTGGATTGAACTCGGGAGCGGTCTGTCACTGGATCAAACTTGGGAACTTCCGTTCCCGAGCCCGGCGCTGAAACATACGTTTCTTAAGTGTTTTATATGCATAGAAAGGTGAAATATATACTACATACTAAGCCAAACATTTGACTAACTGACACTAATACTGGATGGGCCTGTTCCAACTTACTTAGTAAGAGAACTTCTGTTTTTTTTCCGATCCCGATCCACGATAACCTACGCAAATCCTCCCGTATACTTTAAATCATCTCTAGATTACTTAAAATACCTAATACAATGTAAATGCTATGTAAAATAGTTGTTATACTGCATTGTTTAGGTAATAATGACAAGAAAAAAATCTGTAGATGCTCGAACAACAAGTACTGGAAGAGCACTTCTGGGTTTTCTCAATTCGCAGTTGGTTGAATTCGCGCATGCGGAACTCGCGGATAAGGAGGGACGACTGTATACAGCTAAAACAAACTGTAGCAAGAAATCCAAAGGAAATGGAACTGTGATTTTCAAAGCAAACTACAGTTAAGTTTGCTGTCCCTAATGCCAGAAAGAAAATGGAAGCAGCCCAGTAATATAATAAATTTCCCTAAAGCCCACTGATGATCAGGAGGCTTACATATACAAGATGCTGGGCTTTTTGCTTTATTTTAAATTTTCTTTTTTGATTTTCACACAGTTCACATTTTTAAACAATTATCCCAAAGGATATTATCCTATCCATAGGGGAAGATAGTTCTGTAAATTAATCCATTACAGAAACTAAATTAATTACTCCAATGAGGAAAATGTGCAAATATTTAACAGAATGGTTAAAAAAATATGGGATCCTGCCACTTTACTTCACATTGTTTCTGCAATTACCTTTTGTGTAGAAGTGGGTCCATTGTGAAGAGTATTTATACTGCTTGTCCTTGGTTGACACACATCGCCCACTGAAGTGTTTATGAAACACTGCTGCATTGGTGCTGCAGTCTGAATGTGGTTAGGAAACACATTTGGTGTTGATGTGGATGTAAAAACCTGTAATTTATAAAACTTAGTAAGGTTGACATTATTCCTATTGAATCAAACACAAAAACAAATGCTCCTTCCTTAAATGAGATTTGGTATACTTGAACATATATCTTTAAATTGGAAACTTAGCAAACCATGAAACTAGAACATTTCCAGAATTCAAGAATCTAGTGTAACTCATTAACCAATAAAACAGATTTTATGATTAAAATGGAAAAATATTACAGTAAATATGTTAACGTTTCCACATTAAAAATGTACTATGGTAGTCATATGCCCACCTTAGTAGTCTGCATAAACTGCAAGTAAAAACAAGATGCACACATACAGCTTATAGAATCCAATTTAAAAACAGATAATAGCGCAAAAATTGTACAGCACACTCTCCTTATTTTTAAATGTCTATTGATTGCGGATGAAAAGAAAATTGAAAATAACAAGACTTGAAGAATACAATCATCTCCATGGGCAGGTTTCAGGGTTTTGCTACATTAGATGTGTATGGCCGAAACAATCTTGACGGAAGGTGTGACCTCTTGACTGCCCACTAAATGCGAAGCAGGGAACACAGGGGGCTGCAGTGAGCAGAGTGAGCTTCAGATATGTCCGAGGACCTCGCAGTCTTGTGAATCAGTGACACCTCAAAGTTAACATTCAAATTGTTGAAGCCATTAGGTACAAGGGCCATTTCCAATACATCTCCCTGGACAGTGACGTTAATAATAAAACCAAGAGGCTACAGCTGTTCCATATGCTAGGGAACAATGGGACAGGCTAACACAAAGGTAGATGCTTTAAGGAAAGTGTCGTCATAAAGTGCAGAGTGTTTGGGAGTGCTGTTGGCGTATGGATTAGTAAGACCAGTTCGGCGTGGGACTGGCTGGTGGGAAGGAGACTAACAGGAGTTCAGCAGGATTGGTGAAGACTTCAGAAATTCCATGTTTTGGGGCTGTTACTGTAATAATCATCTGCCACATGGCAGGTAATGAATCCGCCAAATACAAAACAAATGTGGCCATATGATTTTTATATACAACCTTGTTAAAATCAAATCTGACCACAATATTCTGTCCCATGGTAGTAATACAAAAAGTGAATGACATCCAGTTTTAAAATAGCTTAGTTACTCTAATATGTTTATAGATTTGAACCAATTTATTTTAAAAGAAGCATAGGTCACTTGGTAGGACAGGTCTGGATATGAATTGGTCATTTTAATTTGGACCAGCAATGAGAGGTTTTGTATTGTCAGCTCAAAATAGCAGTATTTCACCTGGGAAGGTAAAGATTACGTCCTGTTTTCTAACATGCAGTTTTCTAACTCAAAATAAAGCCAC
Organism: Mobula birostris; assembly: GCF_030028105.1. Taxonomy (NCBI): domain Eukaryota; kingdom Metazoa; phylum Chordata; class Chondrichthyes; order Myliobatiformes; family Myliobatidae; genus Mobula; species Mobula birostris. Next base: position 133,318,579 of record NC_092378.1, on the reverse strand, counting down.
ATTTTGTACTCCACTTGTTATGTTTTGTAACGTAAAAGTTAATCAAAAGAAAACATGAGAGCCCGTAGATAACGTGTCTATTCTTTGCTTTACTTTAGTGAGGCACATACATATAACGTCATGGCATAATAACATATGCTATTCAAGAACTTCTTACATACAACCCATAATGAATTCTGTAAACCAAAAATGCTTAATCAAACAATATATTTACAATATTACTCAAATATTAAAATACACCACTGTTGCTAAAGCTTATTTTTGTTACAAACCTTTCTCATCTGTGCACTATGTTGAGGCATAGGATTCTGTGTTTGTGGTTGCTCTGGAGAGCCTGAAGCTGGTGCAGGTGCAGAGGTAGGGACAGGGACAGGTGCTTGGGCTTGTGAATGGGACTGAAAAATAAACATTTACAGCTTGTCAGTGAAAACTGAATTATTTAATACACAGCTGCATTTCACCCAAATTATTTCAAAACCAGCATTAAAACAACAGGACTTCTACAAACATAAATTCAAGTAAATCATGTCTTTGAATTAGCAGACTGGAAAATCTTATTGTTATTCATTCACCCTCACAGACTACATTTCCCCATTGTGTTCCGCAGGCCATCAACATGACAGGCATTTTTTTAAACTTGGAAATGGTAAATGTTAAAACAGGATCAAAAAGCACACAACTCAAGGGCTTTATAAATAATTATATGATTACCTGCTGGGTTTTCATTGAACCTGTTGTACATACACGTAGTGGCCACATTAATAGGTACACCTGCTTGTTAATGCAAATATCTAATCAGCTGATCATGTGGCAGCAACTCAATGCACGTAGACATGGGTCAAGAGGTTTAGTTGTTGTTCAGACCAAACATTGGAATGGGGAACAAATGTAATCTGAGCAACTTCGATGGTGGAAGGATTGTTAAGGCCAGACATAGTGGTTTGAGTATCCCAGAAACTGCTGATCTCTTGGGATTTTCACACCCAGCAGACTCTAGATTTACAGAGAATAGTGCTAAAAACAAAAAAAAAATACAGCGAGCGGCTGTACTGTGGGTAAAACAGCTTGTTAATGAAAGAGGTCAGAGGAGAATGGCCGGACTGGTTCTAAAGTGACAGGAAAGTGACAGAAACATTACAACAGCGCTTTGCAGACGAACATCCCTGAATGAACAACACGTCAAACCTTGACGTGAATGGGCTACAGCAGAAGACGACCAGGAACATACAGAAGTACATTCAGTGACCATTTTATTAGGTATCTCCTGTACCTAATAGAGTAACCACCGGGTGTATACTTGTACACATGTCAAAAAAGTCACTTTGAATTCATGTTAAAATGGAGAATATATCCCCAAGAAATCAATCTGTTATTATTCAACTTACACCACATGCTCTGGTGCAACCTCATAAAAAGCTTTGACCTTTGGCTACCTGTCTTGAAACCAGCACTAGATTGAAGCAATGCTGCTGGGTTTTAGCATTGTTAAAGAGGAGAAAAACAATATTAATTTCAATAAAGATGTTCCAATTTCACAATTTATTTTTGTGACTTTTGCTTTGGTGCGAACACCATATGCAGCACCTGTTTAGTGCAACATAAGGGCCTAAAGTCAAATTTCTAGAAATTCCAACATAAGAAATAGAGTATTTGATCTTCTGAAACACATTGAATGCGAGTGGGTTAAAAATTATAGATTACTTTAAAACTGCGAGGAATAATCCAGCATTTGAATTTATAATACTTTTTTTTTACTAGGTTATATGAACCCTGAAAATAAATGACTATTGCAGCTGATTTGGTGTTGTCTCTTTGGTTAGAATGATTATCACAGCTGTCCCACACTGCTGTATGTTAGTTCAATAAATTGCAGACACAAAACAAAATCAAGTAACACAGCTCAGCACATCATGAAAACCAACCAGAGACTGTCCACACTTTTTGCTGCTTCAGTAAAGCAGCCAATAAAATCAAAGACCCCCTCCCACCCTGGCCATTTTCATTTTGTCTCCCTACCTTTGGGCAGAAGATTAAAAAAAACACAGACCGGCAGGCTCAAGGCCAGCTACTATCCCACTATTATTAGATTACTGAATGGATCCCTTGTACAATAAAATGGACGCTTGACCTCACAATCTACCTCGTCTTGGCCTTGCACCTTATTGTCTGCCTGTGTTTCCCTTACACCACCTCAATGTATTCATGTGATGAAGTGACCTTCTGGGATGGCATGCAAAACCAAGCTTTTCAGTGTACCTTGATTTCCTTACAATAATACACCAATTTACCAACCTGTGAATTAACAAGTCCTGTTTGTAACTGCAGAGAGTTGCTGCAGAGATTAGAATTCTGTGCTTGAATAGCCAAAGGGAGCAAAAGCTCAGTTCCTGTCTGAGTGGTCACTAAAGCATGAGGCTGGCCCTGAGCAATAACTGTAGTTGGCGCTTGTCTTGTCGGGTTTACGTAAAATTGTGGGACCACATTCTGTTGCTCAATAGTCACCACAGGCCCTTCTTGTTTCACAAGCAAGGTATGTCCTTTTAAGAAATTCTGGCTCTGCGTCCCAGCATTAGTATTGGTTGCCAGGCCTAAGGATAGGTTGGGAATAGTCGTGGACTGTCCTGAATTAGGATAATTGGAAAGAGTGTTTTCTTCTTTTATTGAAGAGTTTAAATGCTTCTGATTCACGTTCACAGACTGCTGATGCTGGCATCGTTTCTCAATTTCCAACTGAATCTTCAATTCTTCCACCAACTTCTGTTCATGCTCCAGCTTCCTCTTGAGGTCTACAATCTGTCTCTCCTTCTCCTGCAGTTTACGGTCCTTCTCAGTTACATCAATATCTGCACTTGGTAAATCAACACCTTGAACAGTAGCATTATTTGCAGCTTTGCTCACCCCTGTGCTGTCTTCATTAACTGTCATATTTGCAGATGAAGTGTGGATTGCAAGTTGTGAAGGAGACACCATGGTCACCAGTTCAGTAAACATATCTGTGAGATTGCTATCATCAGTACTCAAATTAGATTGTTCTGAAGGAGCTGGAGAGTTAGAAGTTGGGGAGACTGAATTCTCATGAAACTGTAAGCTGTTTGACATTGCTGTAATCGCTGCCTCTGTAGTCACTGTGGCACTACTAAGAGCAGCACTAGGAAATGTCAAAGTTGTCTGATTTCTTGTAACAGGAGAGGTGGAGACTGTTACTACAGCTGGAGCAGTGGGAGTGTTGCTAAGGTCCTGATACGATTTCAGTCTCTCTATAAGGTCAATTTTAGTACCAGATACTGGAAGTCCTCGCAGCTTCAGTTCCAACTTGAGTTCTGCCACCTACACATCATAGATCAAGAGAGTCATCAATTAGCAGAATAGATACTTTCAAGTTAAAACTAAAGAGAATATATATTTTAATCAATACTTAAGGGAATCCCCAGACATGAATTGATCCTAAAACAGCAGCATAATGATTAATTATCGAGACTAATAAAGCAGAGGGATGTGTTATAAATAAAAGAGACACGAGTTCTAATTCCTCTATGGCCACAAGGTAATTTAAATTTTAAGTATTGAATTTAAAAGGAATGAAGCTAGCAAGAGTAATGGTCATTTGTTAGAGCTCTGAAGGGAAAGAAATCTCTTGCCTTAACCCAGTCCGTCCTACATGTGAGTCCAGATCCACTGTAATCTGAATGGCTGCCCGCTGAATTGATTCAACAATCAAATCTCAAAAATTGTTGACCTTGTCAGTGATGCCATAGAAAAACAAATACAATCTGGTGAGGCTTGGAAGCAGCTCTGCCGCCCAAATGGCCAGTCATTTACTTCACCAGTTAATTAACAACAAAACATAGCATGTTATTTGTAAAATTTACCATAATAAACTCAATATACAATGGGAAATGGATCATAATTAATTGAGAAGTTCAACTCTTATCCAGTTCATTATTTAAAATAATGGAATTCTGTGCTAATTTCTCATTATTGCTCTTAACATGCTCATTGTTTTTGTCCTCAAATATTATGTCACCTGGCTCAACACCATCAACTACCTATAACCTACAGTCTGCACATTGAGATGACATAGTAGTCAATTTTAGAGCTATATCTGCTTGGAGGAAGAGCATTACTACACATCCTACAGCAAGATAGAAGTTAAGTGGCCCTGAAACTGGTAGACATGGTGCTACAGCAGCGTAGTGGTTAGCATGACGCTATTTCAGCTTAGGGCATTCCAGAGTTCAGAGTTCAAATCCGGTGCCATTTCTGTAAGGAGTCTCTGTACATCATTCCTATGGAATGTATGGGTTTTCCCTTGGGAGCTCTGGTTTCTTTCCACAGGTAGGTTAATTGGTCATTGTAAATTGTCCAGTGATTAGGTTAGAGTTAATCAGGGTTGTGGGGTTGCTGGGGGAGGGGGGGCTGTGTCTTGAAGGGCTGTATCATTAAGTAAATAAATTTTTGAAAAATTATTCGAATTCCAGACCACCACCTTACAAACTCAACATTATTCTCGTGTATTTTCTCATATTTGTCAATCACTGGAGATCCTACTGAGTGAAGCATGGCTTTAAAAAAAATCTTATGCTGCTTTTACATAGAACCATAATCAAATTATTCCGTTCAACTGGGAATATCTCACACCCATAAAATAATTAACATAGATCACTTTTTTAATTAGTTTTCTTAATTTAACAGAATTCCTCTATATTCTTAAACACAAGGGATTCTACATATGCTGGAAATCCAAAGCAACACACAAAATGCTATCTCTCTCTCTGCACACCACAGAGTCTCTTCTCCCTGCGTTCTCCAGCTTTCAGAACCTGCTTTTTGCTGTCTGCTTCTACAGTCCTTTAATCCTAACAACATTTAGCTCTATATATACACCTCTCTTCACAGATAAAAAACATCTTCTGATGCACCATAGACAGGAGTAGTTCCTAAATTGCCCAGAGGAACTAATAAACAAGACAAGCAAATTTCCAATTAGCATAATGGCCACTTTTGTACTGAAATACACAGTTGTCTTGGAGAGATTAAAGATTTTTGCTGATATTTCAGTATCTGTCTGTATAATCAACATGGTGTTTGTCAGAATGGTGCCCAAAATAAGGAAGGTTCTGGTGTGGCAGATCCAGATGTCATTAACATGCATTTGAAAACGTGTCATGTTAAAGGATGCTACTGACAAATATAGGAGATACCAAAAGAGATGAAGGATAATTTCACGGGGGACACCAAAGCTAAAAGGTGGAAAAAGAAAAGGAGGATCAATTCGAGTGGCATCAGGAATGCCAGGAAATATCAGAATGGAATCAGATTACTGTAGTTCCTGGTAAGAAGAGCATGGATTTTGAAGGACTCAATGCATTCAATGAATTTAGACAGGAGAAGTTGGAAATAGGAAGGTAACTCCTTCAAGACAGAAGGATTGCAAGGCTGTTTTTTTGAAGATGGTTAATGACAAGACAAGACAAAGGAGCAGAAAAAGATACAGTACAAGAAGAAAGAACTTATAACTGTAACAATTAACATGGGAGCCTAGAAGAAAAGCTGGGTGGTCAGCCATCTTAACCTATTGACTTGGGCAGAGAAAGTTCAGGAGTTTAGTGGCAAAGGTAAGCTCTAAGGATATAGAAGAGTAACCGTGGTAGGTGATGGAAGAGGGAAGTACAAACATCTGCCATTTTAAGGAGTACTGATGTACCCAAGAGATATCTGTCCAAGGCCCTGTCAGATGGCCATCCATGGAAAGGGAAAGCGCTAGCTGATAATTTTCTGCTGGGCAGAACTGGAAGCAAAAACATATTGGATATTACAATGGATTAAGTAAATGTTATTTTTTTTTGAGAGATAAAGGAGGATCTATTTTATTTTTAACTTATACATTTTTTTCAGGATCTAGACATTTCTATCAAGGCTAGACATGCATGCCCATTTATAACTTCTCTCTAGATAGTGGCAGTGAGAGACCTTCTTGAATTGCAGCAATTCTTCTGGTGAATGTATTCTCAACTGGTGTCGAGCAGGAAGTGTAGATTTTTGACCCATTGATATCGAAATGCCAGCAATACATTTCCATCAGGATGGTGTACATGTTGGTGGCATTCCCCCAAACTTGCTGTCTTTGCTCTTCTAAGCTGTGGAGATGTCAGAGTGGGAAAATGCTGTCAGATTAGCCTAGTTGACTAACTGCAGTCCATTTTGTAGATGGTACACACTGCAGCTGCTGTGCACTGGTTGGACAGAGAATGAATGTTCATGGGATTGATTCAAGAGGGCTGCTTTGTCATGGATGATATTGAGTTCATGAGTTCTTAACACTACATTCACCTGGGCATGTGGGGAGAATTTCATCACAGTCCTTTCCTGTACTTGGACAGGCTTTGAGACATCAGTTGTAGCTATTTGTGGATGATTCTGTTAATTTCCAGTTCACAGTGACCACCCAGGAAGTTGATAGTGGTCGAACTCAGTAAGGGTACTACAGTGGTTTGAATGTTGAATGTTGCCCGTCACTTATCAGGCCTCGCCTGAGCATTGGTCCAAGAATTGCAGCACATAGGCATGGACTACTTCATTTATTGAGGAGTTGCAAATAGAATTGAATCAACTAAAATCCCCATTTCTGACATTATAATGGAACTGATGATAGCTGAGTCTATCATCAAGGGTGATTGAGCTCCAATAACCACAACAATCTTCTTTCGTGTGAAATTTGACTTTCACCTTTTTGATGTCCATGACTTCAGTATTACCAATACACCTTGATAACACATTCAGTCAGGTACTACCTAGAAGCTAAGGGCTTAATATTCTATGTTTAGAACAAGGTTGCTTTGGGTGGTGTTGATGATACCTAAACTAGGGATTGGTGAGTAGATCATTGTTGCATAAGTGCCATCTGAGGCTATCCACATCTTTGCCGATGATTGATGGAGTAGTAAATAGATTGGATTTCTCCTGCCTTTTGTGAACTATGCAATTTTGCGCATTTTTTAAATAAATTCTTTGTGAATTGTTACTCCTGCAGTATTATGGTTCAAGCATGTTTCATTGGAAACAATTGTTTTCACTGTGAGATAATTAATATGTAATTCGTGGGAAGCAGCCATGATCTTATTGAATGGAGGAGCAAGCTCCACAGGCCAGATAGCCTACAACTGCTCCTATTCTTATATTCTTATTATCAAAAATGCATTTGCTTTAAGTATGAGTGTTCTGACAATCAGCAGAGTCCAAATATAAATTAATAAAACTAAGATACAGTGGAAGGGTTATATAACAATTAAATGAAGTCAATCAAGTAAATGAAGCAAAAACTTGTTGGCTGGAAGCACACAGGAGGTGGCAGTACTGCACCATACAGCCTTTACTCATAATGGCACAAGCACAGTATGTTTTCCACAAGCCACATATTAATTACCTCACAGTGAAAGCAATTGCTCCAAATGAAACATGCTTCCTCCAAAATACTATACTTCATATAAAAAGAAATAGAAAACAGATGTTCAAGTTAAAAGTACAGCTGACAGGACCATTTGGAGACAAGTTTTATGCAGCCTAATTTACACTGCAGCAGTTAATATTTATGTGTTTGTACTTCTGTATAAACATAATACAGAAAATAGCAAGAACAAATTAAATATAACCTTACATCTCATCAGAATTTTTTCTATGTAGACAACCTACATTTTGGATTCTTTCTAATGATTTTACCTTCATATCATCCAAGTTAGGAGGAAGGATTCCCAGCTTTCTGCATGGTGTGTTGTTAGGTCTTGTGGCATGTGATGATGATGACTGTGAGCTGTTAATCAGTGTATTTGATGTGGATATATTGCTGGATTTCAGGTTATCATTAGATGACCTAGACAAAGATACAGGTACAATAACCAAAGTAAAACAATAATCTGGTTAACTCAGAATTCTTCACATGTCAAAATCAGTATTGATCATGCATCAATAATCCTTTATTTAGAGTGCATTCTGTATTTGATCAAAGTGCTTGCCAATCAAAGATCTTTTTTGTTTAATTTATGTTATGTGAAGATGATAAAAATAGCCATTTGAGCAACAGAACACAGATGCTACTGTAGTAGGTGTAACTATAAACTTGTATAAGACTGCTACAGTCTCTGTTACCTCAATGAGTTAGAGTTATCTTGATTATTGCACCCCAATAAGGATTATAGAATACTGTAGCAGAAAGACAGCTGCACCTACAACAATCTTTGATCCTTTTGCCATTCACTTTAAACCTGTTACCTGAGCCTCCAGTGGTAGTCATGCTGCCAGTGGAAATACATGGTGTTATTCAAGCAATGCTGGCTGGTCAGAAGCACATGAAGCCAAAAGCAGGGCCCAGTATTGCTCAAGAATTCCCAGCATTATCTTCAGATACTACACCAGTTCAGATCTAGCACAGGATTCAAAACTCCATTGGAGATTGAAGACCCGCAGATTCAGGCATAAAAGGGGAGGCAAGTTTTTATTTTTTTTTCTGCTTTTAATTATTGCTTCTTTTGGAGTTATCTTCTTTTAAAACATCACTTACTTCATATTTCTAAATGTCGCCAATCTTTGTTGAAAGCTGTAGAGCCATTGTATGCCTTTCAGTCACCATCCAGACTTTGCTAATGGACTCAGATGTGGAAGGACTGCAAGATTGGCCCTCCCTATATGGCCTAATTGTGGGCTATCACAAGACCAGCACAGCTCTGTCCAACATAATCACCATCTCCTCTACAAACTTCCCTGGTGCAGTACCTACAACTAGTAAAATCTATTGTAATTCCAGCACCAAAAAATCCATGAATATCCATATCCTTACACATTTTTTTGCTACCCATTCCATGAACACATCCTTTGTTTCCTCCACCTATCTCCTCTTAGCCTGTCATCATTTCCACCCTCCCTCCTCCACCTGACTCAATCTACCAATGACCCCATCTCACTTGAATCAACCTATTGCTTACTAGCTCTTGTTCTACTTATACCCCCTCCCCTCTTTATATCAACTATCTCCTCTCTACTTTTTCATTCCAGATGAAGAGCCTCAAGCCAAAATGTCAACTGTCTATTTCTCTGTACAGTTGCTACCTGATCCACTGATTTCCTTCAGTACATTTTTTGTAACACCCCAGAAAGTCTGTTATAATCCTTGTAGCTCTACTCTAGAGTAGAGGAAGATCACAGAATTGTAACTTGGAGAGCTGTCTGTATCTAAATGCCACTGTTTCCTTTAACTATACCCCAGTAGGTCATGCAACTACTATATCCTAATAAAAACTGGTACCTTCAGAAACAAAAGGTGAAAATGGCAAAAAAAAGATGCATAATTGGCATGCAGATGTTTGCTTCAGTTGTATATTCCTACAGAACCTTCAAGAAGCTGGGTGAATATATGATCCAAGTATATTCTAATAGTCCTCAGATGCACAAAAATGATAATAAAATTGCCTTCATCCAAAAATCAAACCCTTTATCTATGATTTGACTCTGGGACGAGGCAGGATTTTTAATTTGCAACAATGGGAAACTTTTGGGGAAAATAACTACAAGAAAATCTTCTGAGGGTGCAGATACATACAAGTAGGAAAAACCTCGAGAGCAAATTTGCACAGCACTTTTAAAAGAAGATATTAAAGGGAATCACCTGGACTTGGCTACATACTTTGGTGGTGCAGGGAGAATGGCTGGATAGTTGTAATGTTGCTGTTGTTGACTTAGGATCTGCAGTTGGAGGAAAAGCTGCTGCTGTTGCAGGAGACGGGAATAGTTTGTATCCATGGGAAGTTCAATTTTCTCATGTTTCTTGTCTGGTGGGACATACTGGTGGTACTTGAGCTGCTTCACCCTGGGTTTTGGATCCTTGTTTTTCTTGCTGCGGTTCTTATCATTTGCACTTTTGCATTGACTTTGCTAGTGTAAGATTGATGTCAATTCCAGATTAGTGTGTGAGAAACACAAATCACAATCTTAATCATAAAACATAACACAATAAAATGCACCTCATTTGTTATTCAATTTATACTTAACATTAGATCATATGGGATAAAAGACCTCCAAATACTAAAACTAGAGGCATTCATAAAATAAGAAATGCACTTAGAGTTACCATCATTTTCACTCACATGATCAGTAATAATTTCACTAATGGGGTACCACAGTCAAAGAAATCTTTTCCAAAATAAATTCTACTTTTAGAACTAAGCATTCATTTCCAATGCAATGTGTATACACCCCATAATCTAACAGAAATTTTATTTATTACACTCTTAATATGTTACTTTACAGATGCACTGCTGAAAACAGCAATATGTTAATCTTCTGCTATAGTGGAAATCATATTTGAAAGCTGTGAACTGTACACATTGAGCAGGAAAGGAAAGTCTTGCTAGTTTATCCCATATTCCTGCAAGCACGTAGGAATGAAATCATTATTTTGTCAGGAGTGTTTTCTCCCGTGTCTCTATTACATTAGACCTATGGGGCTGGTATCATACTGCTATTAATATTCTAAGTACAGTATAAAACTCCCAGTTTATCAATGCAAGAGAAAGGATAATACATAATTTTTCTTTGTTCATACAACAATTGTTATGTTCAATATCAAAAAACATCTTTATAATATCTATACAATCCTCTGTACCATTACTTCAGTATCTTCTGATTATAAATTATTCAACAGACAAAAGAAGAAACCCACTGCTCTGGAATAATGGGAGCATTCACTCCACTTCTTGAAATACTGTAATTGCTTAACTTAGCAGAATATCTCAATGCTCATGGGAGTATTATCCAGCAAAGCCGAAGAAAGATGAATGGATATATCTGCAACTGGAAATTTCAGTAATCCTTACACAGCTCAGCAACTATCTCCCAACAAGTGAGGTTAGTGCTCTTCAGTATAAATCACATGATAAAGGATTGAAACTACCTTAACTAGGGTTGGAGTTGTCTTTGTTGAGGAAGCTGTACTTGTAGATAGTGTGATAGTTATAGAACGCATACTTTGTTGGTCAGTTAGAGGGGCTGGTTTCAGGAAGTCAGGCATTGGCTGTGGGTGGTACTAGAAAAAAAGAAAAATCAAGTTTCACAAATATACAAAAAGAAAGCATCTCTTATCCAAAAGATTCTGTGATTACTCCAGGTGACAATGAAGAAAGGTTAGACAGAGTAATAGTTACACTGAAGTACCATTATTAAAAAGTCATTATGGAAAAAAAACATTTCTATAATGAAATGATAAAATAGGATGTTTAAAGATGATGTTTAGAAACATAGAAAACCTACAGCATAATAAGAGGCCCTTCGGCCCACAGAGTTGTGCCGAACATGTCCTTACCTTAGAAAAACTAGACTTCCCCATAGCCCTCTATTTTTCAAAGCTCCATGTACCTATCTAAAAGTCTCTTAAAAGACCCTATCGTATTCGCCTCCACCACCGTTGCTGGCAGCCATTCCACGCACTCACCACTCTCTACTCTCTGAGTAAAAACTTACCCCTGACATCTCCTCCGCACCTACTCCCCAGCACCTTAAACCTGTGTCCACTTGTGACAACCATTTCAGCCCTGGGAAAAAGCCTCCGACTATTCACACGATTAATGCCTCTCATCATCTTATACACCTCTATCAGGTCACCTCTCATTCTCCGTCGCTCCAAGGAAAAAAGGCTGAGTTCACTCAACCTGTTTTCATAAGACATGCTCCCCAATCCAGGCAACATCCTTGTAAATCTCCTCTGCACCCTTTCTATGGTTTCCATATCCTTCCTGTAGTGAGGCGACCAGAACTGAGCACAGTACTCCAAGTGTGGTCTGACCAGGTCCTATATAGCTGCAACATTATCTCTCGGCTCCTAAATTCAATTCCACGATTAATTAAAGCCGATACACCGTATGCCTTCTTAACCACAGTGTCAACCTGCACAGCTACTTTGAGCGTCCTATGGATTCGGACCCCAAGATCCCTCTGATCCTCCACACTGCCAAGAATCTTACAATTAATACTATATTCTGTCATCATATTTGACCTACCAAAATGAGCCACTTCACACTTATCTGGGTTGAACTCCATCTGCCACTTTCAGCCCAGTTTTGCATATTAGCAGTGTCCCGCTGTAACCTCTGACAGCCCTCCACACTGTCCACAACACCTCCAACCTTTGTGTCATCAGCAAACTTACTAACCCATCCCTCCACTTTCTCATCCAGGTCATTTATAAAAATCACGAAGAGTAAGGGTCCCAGAACAGATCCCTGAAGCATACCACTGGTCACCAACCTCCATGCAGAATATGACCTGTCTACAACCACTGGCTTGCCTTCTGTGGGCAAGCCAGTTCTTGATCCACAAAGCGATGTCCCCTTAGGTCCCATGACTCCTTGCTTTCTCAGTAAGCCTTGCATGGGGTACCTTATCAAATGCCTTGCTGAAATCCATATACACTACATCTACTGCTCTTCCTTCATCAATGTGTTTAGTTTCATCCTCAAAAAGTTCAATCAGGCTTGTAAGGCACGACCTGCCCTTGACAAAGCCATGTTGATTATTCCTAATCATATTATACCTGTCCAGATGTTCATAAATCCTGCCTCTCAGGATCTTCTCCATCAACTTACCAACCACTGAAGTAAGACTCATTGGTCTATAATTTCTTGGGCTACCTCTACTCCCTTTCTTGAATAAAGGAAAACATCCGCAACCCTCCAATCCTCTGGAACCTCTCCCGTCCCCATTGATGATTCAAAGATCATCACCAGAGGCTCAACAATCTCCTTCCTCACCTCCCCCAGTAGCCTGGGGTACATCTTATCTGGTCCCGTCAACTTATCCAACTTGATGCTTCCAAAAGCTCCAGCACATCCTCTTTCTTAATATCTACATGCTCAAGTTTTTCAGTCCGCTGCAAGTCTGTACTACAATCACCAAGATCCTTTTCCATAGTGAATACTGAAGTAAACTATAGTCAGCCCTCCTTATCCGCCAGGGATTGGTTCCGGGACCTCTCGCAGATACCAAAAAACGCGAATGCTCAAGTCCCTTATTCAACCTGTCTTAATGCGGTGGACCTTTGGACCCAGCTGAACCCCAGACCTTATTTAACCTGTCTCGGTGCAGTGGGCATTAGGACCTGGCGGCGGAGCTCTGAATCCGCAGTGTTTCTGTTCACGAAAATAATCACAATCGCGATTTAAAATAAAGTGGAAATAATACAGCGATCAGAGAGAGGTGAAATGCCATTGGTCATTGGCAAAGCGTTAGGCTACAGTCGGTCAACGATCAGAACAATTTTAAAGGATAAAATGAGAAAGGCCCTGCCCGATTAAAGCAACAATTATTACGCAGCAACGCAGTGGTTTAATTATTGGGTTTTGGGGTTTTGGGGTTTTGGGCTTTTGATCCTCCACATCAACCCAGCAGGGATGGAGAGCGCGCTCGGGAGCGATCTGTCACTGGATCGAACTCGGGAACGATCTGTCACTGGTTCTAACTCGGGAACTTCCGTTCCCAAGCCCAGCGCTGAAACATATGTTTCTTAAGTATTTTATATGCATAGAAAGGTAAAATATATACTACATACTCAGACAAACGTTTGACTGACGCTAAATAATACCGGATGTACCTGTTCCAACTTACTTAGTAAGAGAACTTCCGGTTTTTTTCCCGATCCACGATAACCTACGCACATCCTCCTGTATACTTTAAATCATCTCTAGATTATTTATAATACCTAATACAATGTAAATGCTATGTAAAATAGTTGTTATACTGCATTGTTTAGGGAATAATGACAAGAAAAAAAAGTCTGTACATGCCCGAACAACAGGTGCTGGAAGAGTGCTTCTGGGTTTTCTCGATTTGTGGTTGGTTGAATTCGCGCATGCGGAACTCGCGGATAAGAAGGGCCAACTGTATTCATTAAGTACCCCTGCTATTTCCTCCGGTTCCATACACACTTTCCCACTGTCACACTTGATAGGTCCTATTCTTTCACGTCTTATCCTCTTGCTCTTCACATACTTCTAGAATGCCTCGGGGTTTTTCCTTAATCCTGCCCGCCAAGACCTTCTCATGGCCCCTTCTGGCTCTCCTAATTTCCTTCTTAAACTCCTTCCTGTTAGCCTCATAATCTTCTAGATCCCTAATCTTACCTAACTCTCTGAACCTTTTGTAAGCTTTTTCCTGCTTGACTAGATGTATTACAGCCTTTGTACACCACGGTTCCTGTACCCTACCATAACATCCCTGTCTCATTGGAACGTACCTATGCAGAACTCCACACAAATATCCCCTGAACATTTGCCACATTTCTTCTGTACTTTTCCCTGAGAACATCTGTTGCCACTTTAAGCTTCCAATTTCCTGCCTGATAGCCTCATAATTCCCCTTACTCCAATTAAACACTTTTATAACTTGCCTGTTCCTATCTTTCTCCAATGCTATTATAAAGGAGATAGAATTATGATCACTATCTCCAAAATGCTCTCCCACTGTGAGATCTGACACCTGACCAAGTTCATTTCCCAATACCAAATCAAGTACAGTCTATCCTCTTGTAGGCTTATCTACATATTGTGTCAAGAAACCTTCCTGAACATACCTAACAATCTCCACCCCACCTAAACCCCTTGCTCTAGGGAAATGCCAATCGATATTTGGGAAATTAAAATCTCCCAGCACGACAACTCTGTTATTATTACACCTTTCCAGGATCTGTTTCCCTATCTGCTCCTCGATATCCCTGTTACTATTGGTGAAACCCTGTATCTTAAAATTAGGATCTTTTGTATTTTAAATGAATAGAGCTCTAAATCACATAGTACCTTATTGTTTTGTTCATCAAAATACTATATATTTTAGATATTAAATTTCTGATGTTACTTCAAGGGAGTAAACCTGAAAAAAATTGATCGGCTCTAATTTTAATACGTTTTTTCTGATGGTAGATTTTTTAAAGATTCTCATTTCCATTGCCTTCCAGTCAAAATATCCACTTTGTTTGTTGAAACAGGATTAAATGCAAAAACATCCATCCAGAAGTTTTTGTTTAATCTGATAAATGCACCAGATTGACACAGCAATGAGCACCAATAACCACTTTGGGTCTTGGCTACAAATAGCAAAGGCTTGAAGATTTTCAGAAACTAACCCACCCTGGTACACCTTTCAGATATTGGTGGTTACAGGGTCATGAATGACCAGCAGTTGTGCAGTTGGACATGTGGGTGGGGGCTGGGATGCTTCTTCACAACTAGCTGTTTGGTAGAGGAGAGAAACTGGAAGAATCTAGCACTTGGTCTAGGTGAGAGGAAAGAACAAAAGCAAATCAAGAGAAGGAGATTGGTTCTTGTCAGTGGTGGTGGCAGAAGAGTGGCACTGGGATCCTCAGCACATTGGGTGGGGGTTAAATACCAGGAATGAACTCTTTATCCATGAGAGGAACTAGATGGTTTACAAGGAGATTAGTTTGGCACAGATCTGCAGGACCCCAAAGGATAAAGCTGAGATCCAAACCTCCAAAGTGCAACAAACATGACATTAATTTGGGAGTGCACTTAGTTTAGGATCTCCGGCAAATGACTTTGAAATTATTTCTACTGTGTTTCATCCAGAAATAAACAATTGCTCTTCAGTTGCATAATACTGCAAGGGAAAAAAACAGGTTTATACCATTGTATTTTTACACAATATAGCTTTAACATGCAATAAAAAAATATTTTAATGTATGACTACTTGTGTTTCCATGATATTTCAGTGAGTATTCTACATTCTGAAATTTACTTGTAAAAGAACAAAGTTTCAGAGCACCGCAACAGTGTTTTTTTCCCTTTTCTAAATTGATTTTGGGTGTCTCCACTAGGACAGACCTTTTATATAGAGAGACTGAATTCAAATGCCACAACAAAATCTTTTTATAATACATCAGACAAAGCACCTATCCTAAGGTCATAAAATGTCTTTAATCAATGATAGAATCCAGAACCTGTGGTTCTATATAATACATAAATACAGAGAATTTGACTAACTCTTAATAATATTCAGAGTACAATATGTTTGTTACTCCCTAGAAGATCTGACAATTTTCCATCATACAGATGTATAGCAGAGAAATAGATTCTTCAGGAGACAATATCAATGCCAATCCTTTTCCCATCTACACTATTCCCATTTGTTCACATATCCTTCTAATGCCTTGTCTGCCTAAATGCCCCAAAACATGCTCATTATATCTAATTCTACCAACTCTTCTCCAGGTATCAACCACTCTGTGTAAAAGAAATACTTCTCAGATCCCCTTTTAATACTCCTACTTCTCACCTTAAACCTATGTACACTTGTTTTTTTGATACCAAAAGCTTTTAACTGAAGCCAGTCTTTAATGGTAATCATGTCTTCCAAAGAGAGACTTCATACAATAAAAGGATCTTCTAATAAGTTGCCGAAACATTTCCACTGGCCATTTCTCTATCTCCTCATCTGTTCAAATCCACCAAAACAGGATAGAAAGAAATAGGCCTATTGGATACACTAAATTAGTATTCACACAGGTGATTTTGCAAAATATCGAAGTGATACATTATAGCGTGTTATACTTAGGGCCTACAAATGGCTGGGTGCCCTTGGCACAGGTTCCATTGGCCTGTGTATTAATCCACCCTCAAGAGAAAGGAAACATCTACTCCTGGGATTATACATGCATAGTTGTTTAAATTTTTGAATAACATGAAAGCAAAAATAGTTTATTACGTTTGCAGCCCTTCCGGGGAGATAAAACCTTTGAAGGTGCCGAATTTCACTGGTCTTAAATCAGATCTAAAAGTTACAGGAGACTTCTGTTTTATATAAATTAAAGGTCTTTGCAATGTTCTCAAACAAAAACAATGCAAAGAACAAGTACTCAAATGATCTCAGTCCCCATCCACTGTAAAATTTGGGTGCTACATTACACATCAGGCATCATATCTGTTCTTCATCTGATTGCTATTCGCAAGTATCCACCTGACCAAGTGGTCAACAATGCAATGATCATCTCAGCAACAGACAACACCAAGAACAAGCAAGATACCCAAGGGTTAATCTAATTATCAGTGGGTAATTTCAGAGTGAAAGAGCTGTATGCAATCTGCAAGAAGACTACCAGATTGCTCACTTTAAATAACTTAATTAATTGGCATGTTTCATATGCTCCATATCAGTTATGTTTTTCTTTGTCTCTGGGTCTCCAGGTTCCCTTTGATAATGGGAGGTTGGTGTTTCCCACTTTCTTTGCATGTTGGATAACTCTCTCCAGCCCAGTGTGTTCTCTACAGTAACAGCTCAATATCTAGTTGATCTTGTCACCTTAGAAACATTTTTGAGCTGTAGAGAATTATGCAAGAAAACTAAGATGGGGGAGCCAATAGATACCATCACATCAAGCAGGAGGGCAAAAAGACTGTAGGATCTGGGTAGTCTATGAACAGTTGGAGCAGCTGCTGCCAATCCTCTAGCAATGGTCCAAAACTGCTTGTAATGGGCCACTAATCAGCAGCTCTTGCTACAATAAGCAATAGGCAATTATTTGCCATTGGGACATCAACAGAGAGCGGAGGTTTGTGCCAGTACCTATAATGGCAGCAGGAATGGCAAGATTTTACATCAGGTTCCCAGCTTGAGGGTATATCTTACTAAAGCATGGGCTGGTATTTTCCCAAGTACTTAAAAGTCCAGAAGCAAGAACGCGATAATGAATCAATGCTCTATGCAATATTGCTAAATAAGGTACCAGGATTTAAAAAAAAAAGTGATTCCTTTTTTCTCTTACTGTGGCCTGTACGTTCAACCAATCTTCTCAATTCCCAACTAGATGACAGAGCACTCACTTGAATAATGGTGTTTGGAACAGGTGAGGATGAGGAAGATGGTGAATCGTTCACTTTGGGTTCCACTGGAGATGGAGCTGAGCTTTGTGACTCCTGGCTCCCTGGCTGCTCTGGAGACAAGGCATCACTGCTGTCTTCATCAAACGAAAAGGTGTCTAAGGTTTTGGGGTAATGGACTTGTCCTACTGTAAAAAGAAATAAATATCAGTACCTCATTTATGCAATTTGTCTTTCAAAATAAATCTTAGAAATCAGGAGATGTTTCTCATTTTATTGAGTGAACCTTTTCCTAAAAATGTGGGCAATAAATTTTAAAAAATACATGAATACTTTTGCAATCATCTCAAAGCTGAATCACTGTTTAAAATCTAGTTCTTACATCTGGCAAAATTCTCCCCATCACTTGTAGCTAAGTACATAATTCAGTAAAATTCTTTCATAAATAAAAATATAATTTGATTGCCCTGGCAAAGACACCTATTGTCCAAATCCATGGTAGTTCAAACAGGGCAGGAATTCTTTCTGCGAAAGGTTTCAAGGACCTCTACCTCAGGGTTTCCAAACTATTTTCTAACAACCCTTTTAATATTTGAGATTTTACAGGACTGCAAAATTCAATCAAAACAAAGCAACAAACATTTGGCCCAGCACAAACTTCCACAAATAACAATGTAATGATAATCAAACAGTTTATTTCAGTCATGTTGAAGGCAAACTATTCTTCAGATGCTGGAAATCTTGAGGAACCCTCACAAGAGCTGGAGGAACTCAGCAGGTTAGGCAGCATCTATGGAGAGGATTAAACAGTCGATGTTTTGGGCTGAGACTCTTCATTAGAACTCAACTTTCAAATGCAAAAGGCTATTGAAGCAGCAGATAGAGCTGGGATTCAGTAGTGGAGTTGAAAAGAGGCCTCACACTCAATATGGTGGGTCTATAATGGTCCTCAAATTACAACAGCATTTGGGTGGTAACCCACAATTTGGAAAGCTCTTCTTTAAGAGATGAAATATTTGCTAGCATTTCATTATTTGAGGATATCTAACAGTGGTGAGGTGAAGTAATGCAGAGGAGAAGTAATTGGGGCAAAAAGGGATCAATCAAATTGAGTAATAAGAGAAAGTACAATCTCCCTCAAGACTCAATTGAGTTCACAATATTTAAGATGTGGAAGTCGTCCAATGAAACGAATGCTAGCTTTACTAATTTGGTTATGTTTTACTGTCATTTCATTACAAAAACTGCAGGTGATTTAGGGAAACCTTGAAAGACCACCAAAAATATCTAGTTCAAGTTGAACTGTATATTCCTACAAGTTACATGACACCTTTGAAACTCTGGATGAAAGCTATGTGGTTTGTTATCTCACTCAGATTTTGACACATAAAACGAGGAATGTAGTGATGTTTGAATTACAATTTAGTATTTGACCTACTTAACGCCTATACACATGCCGCAAACTGAGCAATTTTCCAAGTTGCCATTTAGAATGGAATGGAGTAACATTTCATAGCTTCTTCTGATAAATATTAAAATTAATTTAAGTTCAAAGTTATTAGATTTTACACATGCAAATGCGTGAATTTACTTGACGATGCTTCTCCCCCACCCCATTTACAAGCTTTTCCACTGAACTGGAGCTGGAGCTGGATGTATTTGGGCCCATCCAGAATGCTGAAAACCTCATACATGAAACTTTTACTGAGATGGTCACACCCAGAGTGCTGGCTCCAGATAGTAGATGGGTGACCACTAGGAGAGGTAAGGGAAGTCAGCAGTCAGTGCAAGATTCTCCTGTGGTCATTCCCCTCAGTAACAAGTACACCCCTTTGGATACTGCTGGGGCAGGGGGTGACCTATCAGGGCACAGTATCTGCAGCCAGGTCATTAGCACTGCAACCAGCGCTAAAACTCAGCAGAAAAGGGTAAAGTCACGCAGAGTAATAGTGATAGGAGACTTGATAGCTAGCCGGACGGACAGGTGATTCTGTAGCTGTGCAAGTGATGCCAGGAAGGTGTGTTGCTTCCCAGGCACTAGGATCCAGGAATTTTTGGAGCGGCTGCAGAAAATTCTCAAGGAGGAGGGTGAGCAGCCGGAGGTCATAGTGAACAATGGAACCAATGACATAGGTAGAAACAGGGAAGAGGTCCTGGGCAGAGAGTTACAAAAGAGACTGAAGAGCAGGACCTCCAAGCTAGTAATTTCTGGATTACTCCCGGTGCCACAAGTTGGTCAGGGCAGAAATAGGATGACAGAACAGATGAATGAATGGCTGATGAACTGGTACAAGAGGGTCTAGCTGCACTTAAACTGGGAGGGTGGGGGGGTGCGGCAGGTTCCAATATCCTGGCCAGAAGATTTGCTACTGCTACTTGGAAAGGCTTAAACGAGTTTGACGGGGGGGGGGGGGTGGAGGGAACAGAACACCACCTCAGAAAGTGGTGGGATGGAGAAGAAAGTAGATGTCAGGGCCAGTAAAAACAGGCAGGAGCAAATTAATAGATATGACAGGACAGATAATTTGAAGTGCATATATTTTAATGCTAGAAGTATTATGGGTAAAGGTGATGAACTTAGGACCTGTATCAGTACATTGAACGATGATGTTGTGGCCATTAAAGAGACAAGTTGAGAGAGGTGTAAGAATGGGCGCTCAACTACCCAGAGTTTCGAAGGAAAGGTTTAAGAACAATAGGGTTGCTGTCTTGGGGTACATCAACTTCCCTAATATAAATTGGAACCTTTTTAGTGTAAGAGGTTTAGATGGGGCAGAATTTGTTAGGTGTATCCAGAAGAGCTTCTTAAATCCATACGTATAGTCCACAAGAGGAGAGGCTGTACTAGATAATGATCCTGGCCAGGTAACCGACCTTTAGTGGGTGAGCAGTTGAGGAACAGTGACCACAACTCCTTAAGTTTTAAGACAGCTGTAGATAAGGATAAGCATGGTCCTTCTGGGAGAGTATTAAACTGGAGCAGGGCACATTATGAGAGCATTAGGCAAGAACTAGGGAGAGTTAATTGGGAACAGCTATTGTTGGGCAAGTCCACGTTGAACATGTGGAGGGTGTTTAAAGACCAAATGCACAGAGTACAGGACAGGTATGTTCCAGTCAGAAGGAAGGACAAGAATGGCAAGGTAAGAGAACCTTGGATGTCGAAGGAAGTGATGAATTTAGTCAAGAAGAAAAAGGAAAAGTATATAAAGTTTAGGAAGCTAGAATCCCTTGAGGATTATAAAGAAGCCAGAAAAGAACTCAAGAATAGAATTAAGAAAGCCAAGAGGGGCTATGGAAAGTCCTTGGCAAGGAGGATTAAAGAGGATCCCAAGGCATTCTATACATCAATAGCAAGGAGATAATTAGGCAAGAAGGTAGGACCACTCAAGGATCAATGGGGAGCATTTTGCTTGTATGTGAAGAATGTGGGTGAAATTCTTAATGAGCACTTTATATCAGTATTTACCAAGGAGAAGGACGTGGAGGATGGGGAGATCAGTGCTAGGGCATTTCAAAGTAATGGAGGAGATGGTATTGAGTCTCTTAAAGAGCATTAAGGTTGATAAGTCCCCAGGGCCTGATGAGATGTACCCCAGATTATTGAGAGAGGCAAGACAAAAGAATGCTGGGGCTTTGGCCAATATCTTTGAGTTCCCTAGCCACAGGCGAAATTCTGGATGACTTGTGAGCATCTAGTGCTGTTCCAATATTAAAGAAGGGAATCAGGGATAATCCTGGAAACTATAGACCAGTGATATGCATATGTAGGTTCTCAGTCATCCAGGTCATTGTATATCAAGCAGTAGTAAATCAAGGTAACTGGACTTGCTGTGTTGTTTTATCACTCATCCGAGAGACCTCTTCAGTTCTAATCCAAGGTGGGTAGTTTTCCAGCCTATAAACTCGGGGAGTTGTTTAAAGGTATAGCAATCACACGAGGGTCATTAAGAATTGTAGAGGTAATGAGAGGTTTCATCAGTCTTATCTTTGCATGAATGAAAGTGTGAACTGTGGTGGAGATGCTGGAGTAAAGATGTTAGGACTACATTGTAAGTAGCTGAAAGGTGCTGTTCAGGGATGGGTTTTCCAGTTTGACAAAGATGACCTCTTTAACCCCTCCTTCAAATCACCTGTCCTCCCTGTCCAAAATGTGCACTTGTTGTGATCAAAGTAGTGTCCCTTGTCCTTTAGATGTAGATATACAGCCAGATCTTGACCTGAGGTGTTAGTCCTCCTATGCCAACCTTAGGTCAAGACTCGACTGTATATCTACACCTAAAGGACAAGGGACCAGTGATCGGACAATGACCTGAATGACTGAGAACCTTCACAGACATATCAGTGGACACTCCTTTGATGACAACAATGTGCACATTTTGGACAGGGAGGACAGGTGGTTTGAAAGAGGGGTTAAAGAAGCCACCTTTGTCAAACTGGAAAACCCATCCCTGAGCAGAGAGGGTGGGTATGTCCATCACGTATCAGTTACTTACAATGTAATTCTAACATCCCACTGCCTTGATTTAAAACTGCTTGATATAGACCAGTGAGACTCATGTCAGGGGTATGGAAGTTATAGCAGAGATTATTAGGGATAGGATTTATGAGCATTTGGAAAACTATAGCCTAATTAGGCACAACCAGTATGGCCTTGTGTGGGACAATTTGAGTCTTACTAACTTGATTGAGTCAATAAGGTGATGTGAGTGATTGATGAAGGTAGAGCTGTTGATATTGTCTACAGAAATTTTAGTAAAGCATTTCACAAGATCATCCATGGGAGGCTCATTAAGAAGATTTAGATGCATGGGATCAATGATAAATTGGCTGTTTGGATTCAGAATTACCTTGCCCATAGAAGACAGAGGGTAGTGGTCAAAGGGACTTATTCTGGCTGGAAGTCTGTGATTAGTGATATTTTGCAGGGGCCAATACTGGGTCCTCTGTGCTTGTGATATATATAAATAAACTGGATTTATATATATATATAAATATTATATATAATATATATAACCATCTAGGTGGTTGGGTTAGTAAACTTGCAGATGATATTAATGGTAATGTGGATAGTGTAGATGATTGGCAAAGAATACAGCAGGATATACAGTGACATGCAAAAGTTTGGGCACCCCAAGAGATTTGAGCTCTCAGATAACTTTTACCAAGGTCTCAGACCTTAATTAGCTTGTTAGGGCTATGGCTTGTTCACAGTCATCAATAGGAAAGGCCAGGTGATGCAAATTTCAAAGCTTTATAAATACCCTAACTCCTCCAACCTTGTCCCAACAATCAGCAGTCATGGGCTCCTCTAAGCAGCTGCCTACTACTCTGAAAATTAAAATAAATGATGCCCACAAAGCAGGAGAAGGTTACAAGAGGTTAGCAAAACGTTTTCAGGTAGCCGTTTCCTCAGTTTGTAATGTAATTAAGAAATGGCAGTAAACAGGAATAGTGGAGGTCAAGTTGAGGTCTGGAAGACCAAGAAAACTTTCCGAGACACCTACTTGTAGGATTGCTAGAAAGGCAAATCAAAACCCCTGTTTGACTGCAAAAGACCTTCAGGAAGATTTAACAGACTCTGGAGTGGTGGTGCACTGTTCTACTGTGCAGCGACACCTGCACAAATACGACCTTCATGGAAGAGTCATCAGAAGAAAACCTTTCCTGCGTCCTCACCACAAAATTTAGCATCAGAAGTTTGCAAAGGAACATCTAAACAAGCCTGATGCATCTTGGAAACAAGTCCAGTGGACTGATGAAGTTAAAATAGAACTTTTTGGCCGCAATGAGCAAAGGTATGTTTGGAGAAAAAAGGGTGCAGAATTTCGTGAAACAATCACATCTCCAACTGTTAAGCACAGGGGTGGATCGATCATGCTTTGGGCTTGTGTTGCAGCCAGTGGCACGGGGAACATTTCACTGGTAGAGGGAAGAATGAATTCAATTAAATGCCAGCAAATTCTGGAACCAAACATCGCACCATCTGTAAAAAAGCTGAAGATGAAAAGAGGATGGCTTCTACAACAGGATAATGATCCTAAACACACCTCAAAATCCACAATGGACTACCTCAAGAGGCACAAGCTGAAGGTCCATGGCCCTCACAGTCCCTCAACCTAAACATCATTGAAAATCTGTGGATAGACCTCAAAAGAGCAGTGCATGCAAGACAGCTCAAGAATCTCATAGAACTAGAAGCCTTTTGCAAGGAAGAATGGGTGAAAATCCCCCAAACAAGAATTGAAAGACTCTTAGCTGGCTACACAAAGCATTTACAAGATGTGATACTTGCCAAAGGGGGTGTTACTAAGTACTGACCGTTCAGGGTGCCTAAACTTTAGCTTTGGGCCCTTTCCCTTTTTTGTTATTTTGAAACTGTAAAAGATGGAAATAAAAAAGTAATTTTGCATAAAATATTAAAGAAATGTGTCATCTTTAAGTGTATGCCTTTTGGAAATCAGGTCAGCTTTTACTCACTTAGCTATTCACAGTAACAGAAATTTTGACCGGGGTGCCCAAACTTTTGCATGCCACTGTAGATCAGTTATAGATATAGTGGAGAAAACGCAGATGGAGTTTAACTCAGCCAAATGAAAAATGTTGCATGTCCGTAGGTCAAATGTAAAGAGACAGTACACTGTTAAGGGCAAGACCCTTAACAGTGTAGAAGAGCAGAGTGATCTTGGAGTCAAGTTCAGAGATTGATCATGTGGCAAAGGTAACGTATGGCATGCTTGCCTTTATTAGTTGAGACATTGAGTTCAAAAATCAGGAAGTTATGTTGCAGCTATATAAAACTCTAGTTAGGCCACGTCTGGAGTAAACCATACATTTCTAGCCTTCCCACTGTAGGGGAAGGACATCGAAACTTTGGGAAGGATGCAGAAGAGGTTTACCACTATGCTGCCTGGATTAAAGGACATGTACTATAACAAGAGATTGGACAAATTTGGGTTGTTTTCTCTGGAGTGACAGGATGACGGGAGATCTGACATAAGTTTGTAAGATTTGAGAGCCATAGACAGAATAGACAAGACAGTATCTTACTCCCAGGGCTGAAATGTTTAATACCAGAGGGCATGCATTTAAGGTAAGAGGGGGTAATAATGTCAAAGGAGATGTGAGGGGAAAGTTATTTTTTGCACAGAGTGGTGGCTGTCTGGAATGTACTGCCTAGAGCAGGGGTCGGCAATCTTTTTCCCTCTGTGGGCCAGATTGCGTATTAATGAATGGACAGTGGGCCAGATAAATGCCATAAAAAACTTGAAATATGGGAATTATCCATTTAAATACATCTAGTATGTTTTGCCTCAAATTAATGAATAACACATGCTAGAAAATCATTTGTGCTTAACCAAGGATGCCAATTAGTAATCAAAGAACTCAGTTTAGTTTTTCTGTCCCACTCTTGCTGGTGCCCCATCAGTTGTGATGCCGATTAGCTTCGACACATTAAGTTTCATTTCTGACATTATTTTCAGCAAAGCTTCAAAAATGTCTGCTCCGGTAACCGTGTTCTTCATAGGAATTAATTAAATAAACTGTTCAAAAATTTGAAAAGTTGAGGTCACTCCTTGCACAAACACTGCAAGTTGAGTAGTGTCTCTCAAGTCTAAACTCTCATCAAGCGCAATTGAAAAAGAAATGCAATTCGTTGCAGGCATCCCTTAAACAACTTTTAACATCTGCTGACATTTCTTCAACTCGCCGTGTGATCATTCTTGCTGACAGGCAGATAGATGCAAATAAAGATTTCTTTTCAGGACAAACAATATCCACCACTGCCAGTAAACATTCTTTGCCAATCTCTCCATTTGTAAAAGGCTTCATCTTTTCTGCAATACATTTTGAGACTTCGTAGTTGGCACAGGTATTTCCTTCATTTTCACTGCTTTTTCAGCACTCAGCGTCTACCTTCCTGCATTCTGCATTCATTGCCATTGGAATTTTTTTCTTTGATTTTATTTCGAAACGCGAGTTACTCAACAAGTATCCTAGCACATGTAAACATCTGGATATTTAGCGTGGATTTCTTGTTAAAACACAGTGACGCTGTTTCTGTTTACAAATTTGAACGATCCTATCTGAAAACCTGCGCATGCACGGAGTGTATCTAATACATATTAATAGGGTAGTCTGCCTTCCCGTCATTCGTATATACCAGTGTTTGGTTTGGAACAAAATGGAACCTGGGGCCAGTGTAACAAGACGCCATGCGTGTCCATCAGTGTGATCACGTGAAACACTCAGAATAGGGAAAAATCGCTCATGGACAGGATAAGTATAGTATCTCAATATTTGCTCGCGGGCCAGTCAAAATACCTTCGTGGGCCGGATGTGGCCCGCGGGCCGTAGGTTGCCTACTCCTGGCCTAGAGTGTGGTAGAGGCCTATACATTAGATATTTTTAAGGGGCACTCAGGTAGGCACATGAATATTAGGAAATGGAAGGATATAGACATTGTGTAGGCATAAGGGATTTGTTTGGTTGGCCAATTGGTTATTAATTCAGTTTGCCTGGCACAACATTGTGGGCCGCAGGGCCTGTTCCTGTGCTGTACTGTTCTATGCGCTCTGTTCTACAATTACAACTCATGTCTTGTTAATTAATAATAGCTTGACAAACACAGGTAATTGCTTCTGCAAGGATAGGCATCCTTCAAAACACATTACTCATTACATCTCCCACCATGGTCGCCTCAGTACGGGAAGGATATAAAGGCTTTGGAAAGGGTGCAGAAGAGGTTTACTAGGACACTGCCAGGATTAGAGAGAATGAGCTACAAGGAGAGGTTGGCAAACGTGAAGTGTTTTCTCTGGAGTGTCAGAGGCTGATAGAAGTTTATAAGATTATGTAAAATGTAAGGCTTAAGATGATGGTCAGATTTTTTTTTCCCCACAGGGTAGAAACATTAAGTAATAGAAGGTATGAACTTAAGGTGAGAGGGAAAGATTCAAAGGAGACGTGAAGGGCAAGATTTTACGCAAAGTGGTGGATGCTTGAAATGAGCTGTCAGGGATGGTAGTGGAAGCAGATACAATAGTGAATTTAAAGGGGCTATTGGATAGATACCTGAAAATACATGGAATGGTGGATATGGATCATGAACAGGCAGGAGAGAAATGGTATAATTCGGCTTTGTGAGCTGAAGTGCTTGTTCCAGTGTTGAACTGTTCTATGAAGTGTTTACAACGTGCTTTGTAATCACCGTTAGTTCGGAAACTCATTCTTATCTCAACTACCAGAAATTTATTTATATAGAGGCTCAGCTTTTGGTTATTTAAGTAGCAGCAGCAGCAGCAGCACATGACATGCATAAAATGATTCAATCTAGTGACATTATAAGGGATAGTTTCCATCACAAGTAAAAATCTATACTAAAATATCTTAAAATAAAATCAATATGATTGACTGAATCAATGGTTTCTATTACTTACAATTTTACTGTTTTCACATCAAGGGTTTTGTGTTCAAAAAGTATGAGGAACCATTTTTAGTATACTGGAGGAGTGACAAATGACAAGCAGGAACAGGCTCACTCTGCTTTTAAGTTATTTCTGGTTAGAATTTCCACGTTTATAATTAGTAACATGACTATAGAAAAGTTTTTCCACCAGCATGTCAGCAGAGTTGTCTTTATTTATATATCACAGCTGACCTGCTGCCACAAACCCTGTAAAGTAATCACTGAGAAAAGCATCTAATTACATAGCACTAATGGCTTTCTTCACAGACAATGGGCAGATGTAGACTAAAATTAGTCCAAATCTAGTTGACGTAATAAATCTTTGCAGCACATGCAACCAGAACATATTTGCAATTTCAACCCTGGGTAATGATACTGAAACCTGGGAAAGCCACAGGGCATTGAAACACAAACACAACAAAATTTTTGTTAACATGCCAAAGAGATATAAAATTAATCCTTAATGATGCTTCAACAAATTGTATTTACACATAGGCTGATTCTTATTTAGAAATGCTCATAATAGACTCCATAACCTTTTTTTTTGAGTATCTGCTGAAATTAAAATGTCTTTAAATGTTGTTCTACATACTCAGTGGCCACTTTATTAGATATAGGAGTGGAACCAAGTGTGGCCTTCTGCAGCTGTAACCCATCCACTTCAAGGTTCAATGTATTGTGTACTCAGAGGTGCTCTTGAGATATTTGTAACACATGGTTATTTGAGTTACTGTCACCTTTGTGCCTGGTTTCTCCTGACCCCTCTCATTCACAAGGCATTGTCACCCACAGAACTGCCACTTATTAGATGTTTTTTTTAAATTTTGCACCATTCTCAGTAAACTCTAGAGACTTGTGTGTTAAACTCCCATGGATCAGCAGTTTCTGAGATACTCAAACCAGCTTGTCTGGCACCAACAATCACACCACGATCAAAGTCACTTAGATCACATTTCTTTTCCATTCTGATGTTTGGTCTGAACAACTGAATCTCTTGATCATGTCTGCATGCTCTTATGCACTGAGTTGCTGCCACATACTTGGCTGATTAGATATTTGTGTTAATGAACAGGTGTACAGATGTACCTAATAAAGTGGCCACTGAGTGTATGTGTAGAAGCATTTTTTCTGATCCATGTTATTCTGTACTGAAAGTTATTTTTCCAATTTTCTTTTGTCCACTAATGCCTGGAATGTTGCAAGATTTGATGTGTAACAATAGTCAAGGACAGGGTTCATTTCTTAAACACAAAAAACATACCAGCTAAGCAAAATGGACTGTATCTCTGGAACTAATTACAATTCAGTGACTTTTCCCAGAAGATGCTTGCTGTGGAGAGGTCGAATGTGAAGATATTGAGCTAGGTTTTCCAGCCTTTATAGGCAGCCAGCAGTCAATGTGTATGCCAACATATGCCATTGAGAGGGAGAAGGGAAACTCAGAAGTGTCAGTATTACTGTTGGACAAAGGGAACTATGGTGCTATGAGGGAGGAGCTGGCCAAAGTTCAATGGAACAATACCCTAGCAGGGATGACAATGGAACAGCAGTGGCAAATGTTTCTGGGAATAATGCGGAAGGTGCAGGATCAATTCATTCCAAAGAGGAAGAAAGATCCTAAGGGGAGTAAGAGGAGTCCGTGGCTGACAAGGGAAGTAATGGACAGTGTAAAAATAAAAGAGAAGAAGTATAACGTAGCAAAGACGAGTGGGAAGCCAGAGGATTGGGAAACTTTTAAAGAGCAACAGAAGGTAACTAAAAAGGCAATATGCAGAGAAAAAATGAGGTATGAAGGTAAACAACCCAAGAATATAAAGGAGGATAGTAAAAGCTTCTTTAGGTATGTGAAAAGCAAAAAAATAGTTAAGACCAAAATTGGCCCCTTGAGGACAGAAGCGGGTGAATTTATTATGGGGAACAAGGAAATGGCAGATGTGTTGAACAGGTATTTTGGATCTGTCTTCACTCGGGAAGACACAAACAATCTCCCAGATGTAATAGTGGCCAAAGGACCTAGGGTAATAGATGAATTGAAGGAAATTTATATTAGGCAGGAAATGGTGTTGGATAGGCTATTGGGTCTGAAGGCTGATAAGTCCCCGGGACCTGATGGTCTGCATCCCAGGGTACTTAAGGAGGTGGCTTTAGAAATTGTGGACGCATTGGTAATCATTTTCCAATGTTCTATAGATTCAGGATCAGTTCCTGTGGATTGGATGGTGGCTAATGTTGTCCCTCTCTTCAAGAAGGGAGGAAGAGAGAAAACAGGGAATTATAGACCGGTTAGCCTGACGTCGGTGGTGGGAAAGATGCTGGAGTCAATTATAAAAGATGAAATTACGACAAATCTGGATAGTAGTAACAGGATTGGTCCGAGTCAGCATGGATTTACGAAGGGGAAATCGTGCTTGACTAATCTTCTGGAATTTTTTGAGGATGTAACTATGAAAATGGACAAGGGAGAGCCAGTGGATGTGGTGTACCTGGACTTTCAGAAAGCCTTTGATAAAGTCCCACATAGGAGATTAGTGGGCAAAATTAGGGCACATGGTATTGGGGGCAGAGTACTGACATGGATTGAAAACTGGCTGGCTGACAGAAAACAAAGAGTAGCGATTAACGGGTCCCTTTCGGAATGGCAGGTGGTGACCAGTGGGGTACCGCAGGGTTCAGTGCTGGGACAGCAGCTGTTTACAATATATATTAATGATGTAGATGAGGGAATTAAAAGTAACATTAGCAAATTTGCCGATGACACAAAGCTGGGTGGCAGTGTGAAATGTGAGGAGAATGTTATGAGAATGCAGGGTGACTTGGACAGGCTGGATGAGTGGGCAGATGCATGGCAGATGCAGTTTAATGTGGATAAATGTGAGGTTATCCACTTTGGTGTTAAGAACGGGAAGGCAGATTATTATCTAAATGGAGTCAAGTTAGGAAAAGGGGAAGCACAACGAGATCTAGGTGTTCTTGTACATCAGTCACTGAAAACAAGCATGCAAGTACAGCAGGCAGTGAAGAAAGCTAATGGCAATGCTGACCTTCATAACAAAGGGAATTGAGTATAACAGCAAAGAGGTCCTTCTGCAGCTGTACAGGGCCCTGGTGAGATCACACCTGGAGTACTGAGTGCAGTTTTGGTCTCCAAATTTGAGGAAGGACATTCTTGCTATTGCGGGAGTGCAGCGTAGGTTCACAAGGTTAATTCCTGGGATGGCAGGACTGTCATATGTCGAAAGATTGGAGCGACTAGGCTTGTATACTCTGGAATTTAGAAGGCTGAGAGGGGATCTTATTGAAACATATAAGATTATTAAGGGATTGGACAAGCTGCAGGCAGGAAGCATGTTCCCGCTGATGGGCGAGTCCAGAACCAGAGGCCACAGTTTAAGAAAAAGGGGTAGGCCATTTAGAACGGAGTTGAGGAAAAACTTTTTTCACCCAGAGAGTGGTGGATATATGGAATGCTCTGCCCCAGAAGGCTGTGGAGGCCAAGTCTCTGGATGCTTTCAAAGAAGAGATGGATAGAGCTCTTAAAGATAGCGGAATCAAAAGTTATGGGGATAGGGCAGGAAGTGGATACAGATAGTGGATGATCAGCCATGATCACAGTGAATGGCGGTGCTGGCTCAAAGGGCCGAATGGCCTACTCCTGCACCTATTGTCTATATAGAGTAGCTATCTACCAAAGATGAAATGAATGTTATAACTGTGGAAAGAACTATCATACAACACAGGGAAATACAAATTTCATAAATATCTGGGGATTTCAAACCCTGAATATTAAAGTAATACTATACTGATATTCAATCTCAATGCATAATTTTGCATTTGGTTTCAAGGATAAGTTTTTTAATTTAAAAAAACTCTTAATTGTATAAGGTTCTGAATAATTTAGCTCTATATATTTTTGAGGTTGACCCCTTTACATCTCTAATCGTAATCTTAGATCCGCACATACTCGTTTGCTTACTGTTCCTAGAACCAAGTATAAAAGAACTGGTAATGGGGCCTTTTACTCTTATGCACCAAAAATCTGGCATACTCTGCCTCTGAGAGATGCCAGGCTAGTACTGTGAAATGTTTCAAAACACTTCTTAAAAAAATAACTTTTAAAATTTGGCCTATATAGAGGATCACTTAATGCCTTATGTTGATTACATTCATGAAATTTGGTATACAGGTGTCCCCTGCTTTTTGAATGTTCACTTTACAACACCTCGCTGTTACAAAAGACCTACATTAGTACCTGTTTTTGCTAACAAAAGGTATTTTCACTGTTATGAAAAAAGGCAGCGCGCGCCCCGAGCAGCCAAGCTCCTCCCCGGAACTGAATTCCAGCCGGCATTGTGTAAACACGCGCTTGTGAGCATCTGTGCTTTATGTTGATTTATTTTGAGCATCCGTTAGCAAGATGAGTTCTAAGGTATCGGAAAAGCCTAAAAGAGCTCGTAAGGGTGTTACACTTAGCGTAAAACTAGACATAATTAAGTGTTTCGATCGTGGTGAACGAAGTAAAGACAAAGTGAGTTTGGCTTGTGGAAGTTGACGAAGATGATGTTGAAGAGGTTTTGGCATGCCATGACCAAGAACTGATAGATGAAGAGCTGATGCAATTCGAAGAGGAAAGGATAACAATTGAAACCAAATGCAGCTGCTAACTGACCAAAAGTGAAGTCATCCAGGAACTGAACGTGAACCAACTGCGTGAGGTTTTCGCTGCAATGATTGCAGAAAAGTACCACTTTAATTTTGAAAGGGTACGTAGGTTTAGGGCATATTTGCAGGATGGTTTGAGTGCTTACAAAGAACTGTATGATAGAAAAATGCGCGGGGCTAAGCAGTCAAGCATACTGTCGTTTTTCAAGCCTTCCACATCAGCCACAGCAGACGACAAACCTCAACCTTCAACATCGAGGCAGGCAGACATTGAAGAAGATGACCTGCCTGCCCTGATGGAAACAGACGACGATGAGATGATACCCCAGTGTCCCACCACCCCAACCTCCGACGACTCAGCCAAACACACCATCATCAGTGTGTTCGCTGTCTTCCCGATTCTGGTAAGTGATACTACACTGTACATACATTATTTTGACTTTATATAGGCTGTGTATTTTTATGTGTTATTTGGTATGATTTGGCAGCTTCATAGCTTAAAGGTTAATAAAGAGAGTGCTTCTGCCGAGAGCACTTGCGCCGAGTGTTTCTGCCAAGAGCGCTTGCGTGAGATTTTCACTATGGTGGACAGTGCAATGATTGTAGAAAAGAATTTATACTTTATATATGCTGTGTATTTATCATATCGTTCCTGCTTTTACTATATGTTACTGTTATTTTAGGTTTCATGTGTTATTTGGCATGATTTGGTAGGTTACTTTTTGGGTCTGCGAACGCTCACAAATTTTTCCCATATAAATAAATGGTAATTGCTTCTTCACTTTACATTCCAGCTTATGAACTGTTTCATAGGAACGCTCTACCTTCCGATGGTAGGGGAAACCTGTATTTGATTACATTTTATTCTACATAACATTTGTCTTTATGATTTTTAATTTTGTCTTGTATTTTTATGACTATATTGATTTATCTTTACAGTCTATATGAAGCACTTGGAGCCTGCATCTTAATGTATGGAAGTTGTTACTATTATTGTTATTATAATACCTGGGCTTTCTATGACTGTTTACCTTAACATTCTGCAATCAGTTTCATACAACTTTAGATTACAGCAATTGTAAAACAATCTCAGGACAAAGTATGCACACAGACCGGTGCCATGAAGTTGAAACATCTCCCCTGCCCCATTTTCTTGCTTTTTCTTGAATTGTTTCTATATTCAGTTTTCAAAGATCCCCATTTTATAATTTGCCTACAATACTGTCCTTATGGCTAGTGCGCCTAAGATTTTTGCACAGTACTGTATTTGTCAATGTGAAGTGAAGAATGAATTTGTAAATCTGGCGGGAGCAAAGGATGTTTGGCACGGTGAGGGTGGCGAGCGCCATGGGAGGGGTGTGGGACAGGTGGCAGAGAAGGAGTGCCAGGGGTGTGGGGTGGTGTGGGTGCAGACATACCCAGCCCTGAGACCCCCAGCAAGGTCATTTGATTCCAAACAATTTAGTTGACTGATCATCACAGAATGTCTCTCTGGTGCTTTTTGCTCTCTCCCCCCTCCCTGCCCCCTTCCTATTCTCAGTCCACAATAGAGTGCCATATCAGAATCAGGTTTATCATCACTCGCGTATGTCATAAAACTTGTGTTTCTTTTGTGGCAGCAGTACCATGTAATACACAAAATTACTGCAGCACTGTACACAAAAGAAGTCTTAGGCACACTAGCTACATAATTTGTGGCTAAGACTTTTGCACAGTACTGTATATAGGCACGTGTTGAAGCATAAACCTATTCCAAAAACTCTATGTAAATAATACTTAAAATTCCTTCAGCTTGGGCACTTTACTAAATTATAGATGCAAGTTGTGATAATTCTAGGTGTATGCTTCATAAGCAAGATAAAATAACAGACTCTGGAAGTATAAAGAGAAAATGCTGATAATACTCAGCAAGTCAGGCAGCATCTATGGAAAGGGAAACAATGTTAATGTTTCAGGTTCAAGGCCCTTTTTCAGAAATGGAAATGAGTGAGAACAAGCTAGCTTTCAGTTGCAGAAGCTCATGACAGATCGGTAGAATAAAGGGAATATTAACAGATAGGGTGAAATGAAAAGAGTTAAGTTATGATCCTATGTCTGTATTGTGTGTTCCAATAGCAGGGTATAGGATGTGCCCAGCAGACCAGACTATGGAGATTAAAAACTATTTTCTGTCATTCCACTTCTTCCTTGAATGCAATACACTTGTTAACTTCATATCTTTGGGTACAATTTCTATTCCACAGATCTCTGGAAAACTGCAATTTTTATCTCTGTCACATCTCCCCATCTACTGGGAATATCCAACCCTAGGAACTTCCCAACTTTGAAAATCCAATTTTCATAGGGCTGATAATCACAGAACAACTTTATGCAATGCAACAAAATGTGTGCTGACCACTGTTCAATGTCACCGCATGAACTTGTCAACCTTTATATGTATGATGTCGTGCACCTCATGCTTCATAACATTTAGCAGTTAGGTGTCTCTTAAAATTCCAATGCTTTTCTGCTTACTATTTTATAAATTCAACACAGTGACACCCAAATAGAGACTGCTAACATTTTTGTTGTAATTTTGTACTTAATCAGCATGAGCATTTAAAAAAAAATAATTTTCTCCCTTGAGATCTTAAATCTGAGAATTTTTCAAGTTTTGACTTTCATTTATCATTTCCTAATGATACAAACTGAGTCAAAATCTAGACATTAGTGGGAATCAAGGAGGTTGCAGTGAAGTGGGCAAGCAGTGTTACTCCCAGCACCACGTCTCTGGTTGATTATATGGGGAAACCTGCAGCAAGGAGATGTAGACAGAGGTTGAGACCATTCACAGTACGAACAATTTTATTAAGAGTTGGTAGGTTAAAGACTGGGCCATTAAGGAGTATATTAGGCCCACAGTGCTGCATTGTCACAAAGTCAGGTTTACCCTCATGGATAGGCTTAAAAGACTGCATGGCATTATTACAAAAGAAGAGCATGGGGCTCTTGTTTCTATGAATTTCTCAACTCAGACTCCTGGAAACAGATAATCTAACCCGATTGTGCAAGCTTGCTTCATGAAATTAGCTTGTATGTTTCCTATATTCCAACAGTGACTACTCTACAAAAATTATTTAATTTACTGCAAAGCTCATAAAAGTAGTTGAATAAATGGAAGATTTTCATTTTGTTTCTTCTTGCAATATGTATTTCTTGCTGCCTCTCCCCAGCAACAAAGATTTCCTTCTGTTTCATTCCACCCTAATCAGGCCCTGTCAGCCCAAGTCCATCAAAATATGGTATAAATTATTACTTGCCTTTAATTGCTTCCTTTAAACTAGAATCAACAGGGAGAATGTTCTTTTCCACAAGTTCCATAGGACCTGGTCTTTGAGCGATTTTCTCATTCAGATCGTCTGCCAGTCTGGCTCGCTTCAGTTTCATCTGAGTGGCCTGCAGAGAAGGCTCTGCCAAGGTTTCTGTAGATTCCATGCCAATATGTAATGGAAAGATATTTACAACACAATACATGTTTTTTATAAATAAAAATACTCCATAGAGTATATATGTGGTTATTAACTTGGTATAAATATTTTCAAATATTTTCTCACCTTCTAATATATGCATTCTGACCAATTCAGACCTCTCTGGTCTACTTCGTATTTTGTGTTTCAGGTAGTCTTCAGTCTGAAAGAATAGAAACTTGTAACTTCTGCTTTAAATGCTAAGTTGCTATTTAATAATAGTTAGTGTAGGACATTTCCAACATGCTGGTCCTAATTCGCTATAATTATTTAGTACCTATCCAAGTGGTGTTATAGTTAGTGATAGGTTACCAGTAATGTTCATAGTTGAAAGTGACGGATTGAACATTGTCTTCACAATATGATACTTGCACATTCAAGCCCTCAAACTAAAAATCTTTGAAACTCACCCAGCTCTTGGCACAGCCATAATTTTCTTTTGGATGAGGGTGTTTGCTGTGAAGGATGGTGGGAGCGGGGGGACAAAAGAAGAATCTGACATATAACTGCCTCACTTTATCACACCAACGAGGAGCTAGCAGATCATGGGCCAAAACTAAAATTGTGCTGCCTGAAGCACATGGCAGCAAAATATAAAGCTTCCCATATTCAAAATGACAGAAAATTAAAAGGGAGAAAAATGAGAAAGATTTTTAAAATAGCACTCATAGAATTGAAATTGGTTAGAGGTGACTGAATATTGCAGCAGAAATTTTTAAAGAGTTTGGATGTGTGGTTGTAATATTAATTCTATATTTGGCTTAATTTATCTGGTGCAGATTACCTTTAGATTTGACTATTCAAGCAAAATATTGGTTGGTCTCCCTCGTTCTACCTTTGGAAATTTCATTGTATAAACTTTACAGTTTAACATCACACCTGTAAATTCCAACTTCTACTAGTTCCTAGTTAAACAATGCCTCAAATTTTAAATTCTCTCCAATATTTTAAAACTCCATTCCTTCTTAAGTCTATAAACTCTCCAAGATACTTGTATTATTCCAAATGCAACATTCCAAACATCCCTGAGTTTAATCATTCCATCAATATCACCATCACCCACCAATGAGCTCTGCTCTGGAATTCCCTGCTCATAACACTCTACATTTCTTAATAGCCATCTCTGAGTGAGATTTTGATTATCTGCTTATGTACTTTGCTTTTCAATTTCTCAGGAAGTAGGTTGGGATGATACCAATGTTAAAACACGATGGAAACAATTTTTTTTTGTTGTTTAAAGGTACAATTTTTTTTTTAAGTATTTTTATTTAGATCATAGGCTAGTTAATACAGAGAGACACCACTTACAAGGCATCCTCTCACTAACTGACACATATGTAGCTTGATAAGGTGAATTAGAGTCAAAGAGTACTGCAGCACAGAAAAAGGCCCTTTGGCCTATCTAGTCTGTGCTGACCTGTTTTCCTGCCTAATCCCATCAACCTGCTCCCAGACCATAGACCTCTATATCCCTTCTCATACATGTACCTAAACAAATTTCTCTTAACAGTTGCAATTGAACCTGCATTCACTGGCAGCTTGTTGCACACTCACACACCCCCTGAATGAAGTTCCTCTTAAGTTGCCCCTTAAATATTTCACCTTTCACCCCCAACCTGTGACTTCAAGTCCTAGTCTTACTGAACCTCAGGGAAAAAAGTCTGCATGTAGTTATCCATTTATACTCTTCATAGATTTTTGATAGATTTCTGTAAACTAAGGGAATAAAGGTAAGGGAAAGTGGTGGTGAAGTAAAAGGTCAGCCAAGATCCTATCCAATGGCAGATCAAACATGAGGGCTGAATGGCCTTATTCTTCTGCACGTGGGAAGTGTGTTACTTACCCTTGCTCGTTCCAAACTCTTCCTCTGTTCATGGAATGCAGCTGGGCTCTTTAATGCTGTAAACAGATAGAAAGGAAGCATTTGAACAGATAGGAAATTCTCTCACTGAGGATACGTAGTCATACTTACACAACTAAATGCAGACAAGCTTTTGACAAATGGCACACAGCAGGATGCTATAATTATATGGACTAAGAATCATTAATCTGATTCATCAATTCTATGATTTTCAGGAACCTGCCACTCACGGTGTTTTAAAAAAACTTCCCCCACATATCCCTTTAAACTTTATTCCTCACCCTAAAGCCATGTCCTCCAGAATTCAACATTTCCATGCTGAGAGAAAGATTCTGGCCGTCTGTTCAATTAATGCATCGCATAATTTTATTAACTTCTATCAGTTCTCACCTCAGCCTCCAACACGCCAGAGAAAACAATCCGTTTCTCTTTCCTTATAACCAACACAGTCAAAGATTCAAAGTACATTTATTATCAAAGTATGTATGGAATATACGACCCTGAAATTTGTCTTCCATACAGACAGCCACAAAACAAAGAACCATGGAACCAACTCATTCAAAAAAAAAATCAAACATCCTTCCCATCCTGTGCGCAAAAAAACACGCAAAGAGCAACAAAAAAAAAAGACCAAAAACAGAATATAAAACAGAAAAGGCAGATTTCAGTACAGTTCATTATCTGCAGGCTGCTTGATTCAAAAATCGCCCAATAATAGTAAAAAACAAGAGCAACCAGAACAGGAACTAGAAATAGAAATAGAAGACATCATTAAAAACTGAATTCAGAGTCCAAATCTACAACCTGTGGCAATTAAACCTGGCTCCAGCTTCATCCGCCGACTGCATTGAAAGAGAGAGAGAGAGAGAGAGAGAGAGAGAGAGTGAGAGAGCGCGAGAATGAGACCGCCATGTGCGGACACCTTCTCCGGCAGCAGTGAGCAACAGGCTGGTAGAACACACTGAATATTCGCTCACCTTCTGCACCTGCCTCGATAATTTCGGTCTTCCTTGGTGCTTTAATTAGCGAGAGAGAGAGTCAATCCTGGGCATGCACCCTGTCTCTAGTCTTCCTAGCCATGCTGCACGCTTTGGCTGCAGCTGCATGGAACCCTCTTGAAAACAGCAAAGCACCAGAACACCCGATCGGCCCAAAATCATAGTGTAATACAGTATGGATAGAGGCCCGCTGGCCACATTGTCCACTCAGCTAGTTCCAGTTCCTGTGTTCGGCCCATATCCCTCTAAGCCCCAACCCAATGCATACCTATCAAAGTACTTCTTAAAAAATATGATTAAATCATGTAAATGATGTAAATATTAAATGATACTCTCCAATCTTGGTAACTTCCTCTGAACTAATTCTGAAGCCTCCACATCTGTCCTGTAATGGAGCAACCAGAACTGCAGCCAAACCGAAGTTTTATACAACCGCATCACGATTCCCTGACTCTATGTCCCTTGTGCATGCCATATGCCGAATTATCTGCAGCTTAATGTGAAAAAGACTAAGGAGCTGGTTGTAGACCTGAGGAGAGCTAAGGTACTGGTGACCCCTGTTTCCATCCAGGGGGTCAGTGTGGACATGGTGGAGGATTACAAATACCTGGGGATACGAATTGACAATAAACTGGACTGGTCAAAGAACACTGAGGCTGTCTACAAGAAGGGTCAGAGCTGTCTCTATTTCCTGAGGAGATTGAGGTCCTTTAACATCTGCCGGACGATGCTGAGGATGTTCTATGGGTCTGTGGTGGCCAGTGCTATCATATTTGCTGTTGTGTGCTGGGGCAGCAGGCTGAGGGTAGCAGACACCAACAGAATCAACAAACTCATTCATAAGGCCAGTGATGTTGTGGGGATGGAAGTGGACTCTCTGACAGTGGTGTCTGAAAAGGAGGATGCTGTCCAAGCTGCATGCCATCTTGGACAATGTCTCCCATCCACTACATAATGTACTGGTTGGGCACAGGAGTACATTCAGCTAGAGACTCATTCCACCAAGATGCAACACAGAGCGTCACAGGAAGTCATTCCTGCCTGTAGCCATCAAACTTTACAACTCCTCCCTTGGAGGGTCAGACACCCTGAGCCAATAGGCTGGTCCTGGACTTACTTCCTGGCATAATTTACATATTACTATTTAACTATTTATGGTTTTATTACTATTTATTATTTATGGTGCAGCTGTAACGAAAACCAATTTCCACCGGGATCCATAAAGTATGACTATGACTTCTTTACCACTCTCCACTCACATTATCACTTTCAGAAAGGTATGGACTTGGACCCAAGACCCTTCTGTATACCAATGCTGTTAAGAGTCCTGCCATTAACTGTATACTTTCTCTTTCCATTTGACTTCCCAAGTACACCTCCCACTTGCCTGGATTAAACTCCATCTGCCATTTCGCCATCTACAACTGTAACAGATTTATAACCTACTGTATCCTTTGATGACTTTTTCCACTGATCAAAACGCTCCGGAGACACTGACATCCTAAAGATTCCAGATGCATTTAAAGTTCAAAGTAAATTTATTATCAAAGTACATATATGTCACCATATACAATCCTGAGATTCATTTTCATGCAGGCATTCATAGCTAATACAAGAAACACAACAGAATTAATAACAGAGCACAACCAACAGGACGGTCAAACTATCGACGTACAATAGACAGCAAACTGTGCAAATAACCAAAAAATCTAATAGTAATAATAATAAATAAACAATAAATATAGAACATGAGATGAAGAGTCCTTGAAAGTGAGTCCATACATTGTGGAATAGTTCAGTAATGGAGCAAATGAAGTTGAGTGCAGTTATCTGCTTTGGTTCAAGAGCCCAATGGTTGAAGGGAAACAACTGTTCCTGAACCCGGTGGTATGAGTCTTGAGGCTCCTGTACCTTCTTCCTGAGGGCAGCAGCTAGAGGAGAGCATAACCTGGGTGGCGGAGATCCCTGATGACAAATACTGCTTTTCTGCAACAACACTCTGTGTAGATGTCCTCAGCGGGGAGGGCTTTACCCATGATGGACTGGGCCGTATCCACTACATTTTATAGGATTTTCCATTCAAGAGCGTTGATGTTTCCATACCAGGCTGTGATGCAGCTAGTCAATATACTCTCCACCACAGATCTATAGGTGTTTGACAAAGTTTTAGATGACATGCCAAATCTTCACAAAGATCTAAGAAGAGGAGCTGTCATGCTTTCTTCATAATGGCACTTACATGCTGGACCCAGGAGAGATCTTCTGAAATGATAACACTGAGGAATTTAAAGTTGATGACCCTCCACCCCTGGTTTCCCGCTCCTGAAGTAAATAATCAGCTCCTTGGTCTTGTTGACATTGAGTGAGAGTTGTTTTTGTGACACCACTCAGCCAGATTTTCCATCTTCCTCCTATATGATGATTCATCTCCACCTTTAAATCAGTCAATGATAGTGGTGTCATTAGCAAATTTAGATATGGCATTGAAGCTGTTCTTAGGCTCACAGTCACAAGTATAAAGTGAGTAGAGCAGGGGGCTAAGCACATAGCCTTGCAGTGCACTTGTGCTGATGGAGATTGTGAACGAGATGTCGTTACCAACGTGAACTAACTGAGGTCTGCAAGTAGGGAAATTGAAGATCTAGTTGCACAAGGAGGTATTGAGGCCTCTTGAAACTTATTGATTAATTTTGAGTGGATAATAGTATTGAATGCCAAGCTGTGATCAACAAAGAGCATCTTGATGAATGCATTTTCATTGTCCAAATGTTTCAGAATTGAGTGACGAGGCTATGAAATGGCATCTGCTGTTGACCTGTGTGACAGTAGGCAAACTGGAGCAGATCCAAGAATCTTCTTAGGCAGGAGATGTTTCATTATCAACCTCTTAAAGTACTTCATCACAGTGGATCTAAGTGTTACTGGATGACTGTTATTGAGGCAGATTATCATGTACTTCTTAGGCAGGTATAACTGAAACCTGCTTGAAAATGGGTACCTCAGACTGCTGAAGCTTGAGGTTAAAGACATCAGTGAACATGCCAGCAAGTTCATTGGCACAGGTCTTTAGTACTTGGCCAGGTATCCTGTCTGGGCTGGGTGCTTTCTGTGGGTTCACCCTCCTGATGGGTGCTCTCACGCCTGCCTGAAAAACTGAAATCATAGGATCACTGGGGGCTGTGAAGATGCCTCCATGTTTTGACTGTCAAAGCAAGCTTAAAAGATATTGAGCTCATCTGCGAGTGAAGCCTTGTTGTCATCTATGTCACTGATTTCACTTTATAAGAGGTGATATCATTCAAGCCCTGCCACAGCTGTCGAGCATCCTTCAGTGATTTAAGTTTGGTCCAGAATTGCCAGTTTACATAAGATGTGGCTTTCCAGAGATCATAGTTGAACCGCTTGTAGTTTACTTGTTTGTCAGATATGAATGCTCCTGATATGGCCCCCAGCAGATTGCGTATCTCATAGCTCATCCAGGGTTTCTAGCTGGGGAAGACTCTGAATAATTTGTCTATGACTGTTTTTATAAAGTCTGTGACAACTGTGGTATATTCGTTCAAATCCTCTGAGTCCTTGAACATGGCCCAGTCCACTGACTCGAAGAAATTCCACAGCTGCTCCTTTGGCTCCTGCGCCCACCTCTTTGTTCTCCTTATCTTTGGAGTTTGGAGTTCTCTTTAGCCTCTACCTGTATGCAGGTAGGACGAGGACAGCCAAGTGATCAGATTTCTCAAAATGTGGTCTAGGCATTGGAACAGTAGGCATTCTTAATTGTATTATAGTAGTGGTCAAGTGTGTTGGACCCCTGGTGATGGTCAGGGGAACAAGAGTACGACAAGA
This sequence comes from Mobula birostris, assembly GCF_030028105.1. Lineage (NCBI taxonomy): Eukaryota > Metazoa > Chordata > Chondrichthyes > Myliobatiformes > Myliobatidae > Mobula > Mobula birostris. The sequence goes on along the minus strand of NC_092378.1, from coordinate 133,276,376 downwards.
CCGCTACAACCAAGTACCACAAAGGGTTTATCATGAAACACAGCTCCTCACCTTTTGCCTTCTCCAAAACAGCAGCTCAGTCCATCCTGAGCATCACAAGGCCCTTGGGTCTTACGAATGTATCCGGCATGTCCAGAGTGAGCCACATCTTTGTGAAACGTAGACGCAGCAATTCTTCCTTTCACTCTGATACAGAAATCTTGCCCTTAGGTTCTTACTCTTGTTCTCCAACAACTGTACATTTGCTAACAAGATGCTGGGTAGAGGAAGTTTCATACCCTTGTGTTTTAGACTGACTTGGAGTCCTCCCCTCCACCCTCTCTTTCAGTCATGGCAATATACCTTTGTCTGCTTAAAGACCTGCATGCTTGAGAGTTAATTTCACTGAGTCCTTCAGAGGATCGTGAAATCACTAGTTTGTTAAGACAGTTCAAAAGTATGTTACTTAAAGGGAAATTTATAGGCTGCAGATTGCTGTGAGAGTAGTTCAGAAGTATATTTCGAAGTTTTGTAATCCAGTGGTCCCCAACCACTGGGCTGCAAAGCATGTGCTACCGGGCCGCGAGGAAACGATATGATTTGGCGATATGAAACGATGAGTCAGCTGCCCATTTCCTCATTCCCTGTCACACACTGTTGAGCTTGAACGCACGCAAGGTCATTACGCATGCGTCATCCATGTCAGCGCGGGAAGAAGATCAACTCCTTGAGCTTGCAAATGACGGTGAGCTGAAGAGTACATTTGACATAACATCTCTGCCGGCATTCTGGATCAAAGTCAAGGCTAAATATCCTGAGATAGCCACGAAAGCACTGAAAACGTTGCTTCCATTTCCAACATATCTCTGCGAAGCGGGGTTTTCTGCAATGAATGCAACGAAAACTAAATTGCGGAATGGACTGGACATAAGGAACCCCCTTCGAGTATCACTATCTGCCATCACCCCTCGATGGGACTGTCTTGTTGCAGGGAAACAAGCCCAGGGCTCCCACTGATTCAGCGATATTGGTGTGTTGCAATGATTTTATATGTTCATACCAGGAAACTATGCGCTGTGTGTTTAATATCCAAATGTTACTTAAAATGTTATGATGCTATTGACTTATAAGTGACTTATAATTGACTTATCACTATATTCATGCGAGGAAAATATGCACTGTGTGTTTAATATTAAATTCCTTAGATAAACTCTTTTAGAAAAGAAATTGAGTGTATTAGCCACTTATAAGTGATTTATAGTTGACTTACTACCTATATTCCGGTCGCGATTAACACCCCCCCCCCCCCCCAGGGTTGCCAACTGTCCCGTATTAGCCAGGACATCCCGTATATTGGGCTAAGTTGGTTTGTCCCATACAGGACTGCCCTTGTCCTGTATTTCCCCTGCTAAGGTACAGCGTTCCTATGAAATCTTTCATGCCGAAATGGCGTAAAGTGAAGAAGCAATTACCATTAATTTATATGGGAAAAATTTTTGAGCGTTCCCAGACCCAAAAAATAACCTACCAAATCATACCAAATAACACAAAACCTAAAATAACACTAAGATATAGTAAAAGCAGGAATGATATATAAAGTAGAAATAATGTATGTACAGTGTAGTTTCACTGAACAGAATCGTCAAAAACGATTTGTAGAAAAATATCGGCACGTACACGAATGCACACGTCACGTATGCACACACAGGTGCCCGTGCAAGGCTTCATGGTCATGGTAGTCTTTCTCGAGGTAAACACAAGTGTCCCATATTTGACTGCTACTCTAGTCCCTTTTTTGGGAGTGAGAAAGTTGGCAACCCTGCCCCACATCCCCCTCCCCCCCCAAGTTGGGGACCCCTGTTGTAAGCTGCCTGCAACACATCACCATGTTTTACCAGCGCCATCTTCAACCTCAATGGGTCCCTGCGGTATACCAAGTCAGTTGATCTCAATTAGGGAGAATAAGACTTTAACAGTGGCAGTTTGCATGGAGTTTGCATACTTTCTCTGTGACAATGTGGATTTCCTCCAGGTGTTCCAGTTTTCTCCCAAATCCCAAGGACCTGCAGTTAATTGGCCACAGTAAATTGCTACTAATTAGGGTGAATGCTAGAATCTTGGGAGAATTTTTAAGTAATGTGGAGAAATGAAAAAGGGATAAATGTAGGATTAATGTAACTGGGCAGTTGATGGCTAGCACAGATTCAATGGGCTGAAGCACCTGTTCCCACACTCTCTTTTTTAATACTCTAATGTCCTGTGGAAATTACGTGAAATGAAAAAAAAATACTGGCAATCTAAAAGAAAAACGGATAATGCTGGAAATGATCAGCAGATTTGACCCATGTGTGGGAAGAAAGAGAAAAAAAATAATCAACATTTCAGGTCTAAAGATTAGCATTATTAAAGGAAAATTAGCTTTATTCACCACATGTACATCAAAACATACAGTGAAAAGCGTTATTTTGCGTCAACAACCATCACAGTCTGAGGATGTGCTGTGGGCAGCCCACAAGTGTCACCTTACTTCCGATGCCAGCATAGCATGCCCACAACTTACTGGCCCGTACATTTTTGGAACGTGTGAGGAAGCCAAAGGAAACCCATGTGGTCATTGGGGGAACATCCAAACTCCTTACAGACAACAGCAGGAATTGAACTACCATTGCTGGCATTGTAAAACATTATACTAGCTTGATAAAGGGTGTGGAAATCAGCTTAATCCTAATGATTATTAAATCAGCTCATCTGGTCATGATTATATTGTTCATTGTAGGTCTTTGCAGTGTGAAAATTATTGGTTGTGTTTCCCACATTGCAGCAGTGACTAGATTTTGGGATGCCTCAAGGTCAAGAAAGTGCTTCTAAAAATACAAGTTTTTTTCTTTCAACTGTCTTGTTGGACTTCAATGATCAGGTTGAAATATGATTCCCTACCCGCAATAAGAAAACTGAAAACCACCAGTAAACCTGGACAGCATACTCCTCCTTTAAATATGCAAGCTTATACATTGAAAGTGATAACTTGGGCAAAGAACTGAACGCCTGAATCTTTCAAACTATAGTTACTCTGTTACTGGCACTTCTTCACTATTTAGTGCTGCTGTGAAGGGTGGAAAGTGAAAGGAAAAAATAAGTTAAACTGCAAACGACAATTTTGTTATAAATTTTTGCACATTCCTTAAGCTACCCCCGGATGTGCCTCATTAGTCCTTAACATTCCTGCTTCCAAGCTCTGACTCCGGTTTTTGAGGCAAATGGAGATCACAAAACATAGCAGCACAATTAGGCCAGTCGGCCCATCAAGTCTGCTCTGCATCATCATTATGGCTGATTTATTATCCCCATTCTCTTGCCTTCTTCCTGTAACCACTGACATCCTTACTAATCAAGAACCTATCACTCTCTGCTGTAATTATACCCAATGACTTGGCCTCCACGGCCATCTGTGGCAATAAAGTCTACAGATGCATCACTCTCTGGCAAAAGAAATTCCTCATCTTTGTTCTAAACAAATGTCTTTGTATTCTGATACTGTGTCTCTGCTCTAAGACTCCCCCACTATAGGAAACATCCTCTCCTGGATGGCACCCGTTAGTCTCGCGAGACCATGGATCTGCGCCTGGAAAGTCTTGCTTCAGTCTCTCCAGGACGCAGGCCTGGGCAAGGTTGTACGGAAGACCGGCAGTTGCCCAAGCAGCAAGCCTCCCCTTCTCCCTGCCACCGATGTTGTCCAAGGGAAGGGCAAGGGCCGATACAGCTTGGCACCAGTGACGTCGCAGGAGTTGCCAGAGCGAGGTTGAAAGCAAAGTCGGACTGCCTTAGGGACTCCAGCTCCGGATTTGTCCTCAGGATTTACTCCCGAAGCCTTTCCCATAAGTGGGCATGGCCGCTAGGCAGCGGAGGTTTGAAATAAAGAGTTTTCCCTCTCTTAGATGGACTGCCTTCCCAGGCTGACGAGCTCAATCTACCCGAAGCACTGGTTTTAAGGCACCAGGACCCGCCTTCGCCCCTTCACCTGTCAGTAGGAACAGTTCCGCTGGGCTTAGAGGCTAAGCCACACGAGAAGGCCAGGAGTCGGACTTGGTTGTCAGAGGCTATTTGAGGTGTGTGCCGTGAGGAGCACTATTAGGTAGTGGGAGCTTGTCCCCACTACCACTCCTCGGCTTGACAACCTTGGAACATCCTCTCCACGTTCACCCTATCTGGGCCTTTCAATATTTGATAGGCTTCAATGAGATCTCCCCTCATTTTTCTAAACTCCAGTGAGTGCAGATCCAGAGCTATCAAATGCTCCTCATACGTTAACCCTTTCATTCCTGGGATAATTCTTGTGAATATCCTCTGGACCCTCTCCAATGCCAGCCCATTCTTTCTTAGATAAGGGACCCAAAGCTGCTCACAATACTTCAAGTGTGGTCTGACCAATGCCCTATAGAGCTGCAGTATTACATCCTTAATGCTGCAGTCACCCAGCCTGGATGTGGCAGTTGATCTTACCAGCTGAGCTTACCTCAATTTGGAGAATGAGGTCTCAGTGTCAACCAGGCTACAGGCTGTGAAGGGCAAAGAACCTTACCCTGGAATGCACTACTGGTCTTTCACAGAAGGCAAAACTAAATTTCGTGCTTTGTACCCTATTGAAGCAGTCAAGAATTTTAACCATCATTAGAAGCATTTTAAGAACATTTAACAAAATTTTTTTAAAATAACCAGGATGCAGCCCAGAATCACCAGCGAACGGCCAGATCAAAAATAACATAAGACATAGGAGTAGAATTAAGCCATTTAACCCATCGAGTCTGATCTGCAATTCAATCATTGCTGATCCTTTTTCCCCTCCTCAGCCCCAAGCTTCTCCCTGTAACCTTTGATGCCATGTCTGATCAAAAACTTATCAATTTCTGCCTTAAATATTCCCAATGACCTGGCCTCCACAACTGCCTGTGGTAATAATTTCCACAAATTCACCACCTTATGCTAAAGAAATTTCTCCATATTTCTGTTTTAAATGGATGCCTGTCTATCCTGAGGCTGTGCCCTCCTGTCCTACATTCCCCCACCATGGGAAACATCCTTTCCACATCTATCTGTCTAGGCCTTTCAACATTCAAGAGGTTTCAATGAGATAATATGAAAGGTTTCAATGAAATATTTGAAAGGTTTCAATGGGATATAGAACATGTTTCAATGAAACATGCGATCAAAGGAGCATTTCTGCAAAGTAACTGCAGGGAATCGCGGTGAGAATAGTGACTGACTTTCCAGCTGTTGCTCAGCAAGTCTTGGTTTCTATATTTGACAGTGCACACATATCTGAAAATTACAATTCAACTGATGGAAGCCAGTTGTTCTCATCAGGAGCGGTGAAATTTGTCCCGGTAAGTAACTCCTTTGATTTCCTGTAAGCGAATACCACAATTTCACATGTTAAATTTGGTTCATATCACCAAATCTTAACCCCAATCTCAACTTGCCTAAATTATCACTTAAATAAGCAAACGTTTCTTGCCAGGCCAGTTTGCACAGAGCTTAGGAAATAATCATTGTTCAATTTTTCATTGTCATAGTTCCAGCTGCTGCAAACCACAACTGGAAATTGAATGCAGGTTAAAAATAAATGTGAAAATTAGGGTACTTGACATTTTTTTTTGTCACAAACTGGTTATCTGTACAAATGAACAGCACACCTACAAGAAAACACTCAACCTGACAACTAACCCATCCTCCATTAATTATCAGCTATGCTGTAATTGCAATACTGGATGAATCATCATGTTACAGTGCTTGTTTATAGAAATAATTCTCTCCCCGGGACACCCTGATAACTATTTTTCCAAAACTGAATCAGGTTTTAATTTTCTGCAGATTTCTCTGGGGTTTTACTTTACCGCATGTTGTATTTCAGTTCGCTATTCATAAATGTGAAACATTATTTCCCCAGAGAACAACTATCCTTTGTATGCCATGTGTTAGGATAAACACTTGCATTGCATGCTATTGATTTTGTTACTCAGTAGAAGTGAGAAGTGCTTTGTTTAGATGGTTAGAAACCTTTCTGTTGGTCATAATCTTAAACTGGGACAATCATTCAACAATAGATAATAATCTGAATGGCAGAACATAAATAATCTTTATGGTTATAACTCAGCAAATGTCATTTTGCAGGCACATGTCATTTTCTATTGATTAGCAATCACTATCAATTTATAGACTTTAGATTTAGATTCAACTTTATTGTCATTATGCCGAGTACAGATACAAAGCCGATGAAATGCAGTTAGCATCTAACCAGAAATGCAAATGTTATTTACAAAATAACTGCGAGTAAAAAGTAAGTGCTACAGCACACAAATATAAAAGTACTGAGACAGTACAATATGGGTGCAATACTGCTTAGTGCTGTGATGTGAGGTTCAGCAGGGTCACAGCCTCAGGGAAGAAGCTCTTCCTGTGCCTGCTGGTGCAGGAGCGGAGGCTCCTGTAGTGCCTACCGGATAGGAGGAGAGTAAAAAGTCCATGGTTAGGCTGAAATGCATCCTTGATAATGCTTTTCACCCTGCCCAGGCAGCGCTTATGGTAGATGTTCTCAATGGTGAGCAATTGGGAGCCGATAATCTGCTGGGCAGTTTTCACCACATGCTGGAGTGCTTTGCGGTCCAATACGGGACAAATACCATACCACACTGAGATGCAGTTGGTGAGTATGCTCTCAATGGTACAGCGGTAAAAGTCCGTCAGTATCCTGGGACAGAGGTGAGCTTTCTTGATGCTCTGCAGGAAATAAAGGTGCTATTGTGCCTTTTTGATCAGGATGGGGGAGTTCAGGGACCAGGTGAGATCCTCGAAAATGTGGACACCAAGGAATTTCAAGCTTGATACATGTTCCACTACAGCTCCGTTGATGTAGATGGGGACGTGAGTGTGGTTCCTAGCATGCCTGAAGTCCGCAATGATCTCCTTGGGTCTTCTGGGTGTTAAGGGCCAGGTTGTTGTCGGCACACCACACGGCCAGGTGCTGGACCTCGTCCCTGTAGGCTGTCTCGTCATCCCTTCTGATCAAGCCAACCACCGTGGTGTCGTCTGCGAACTTGATTATGGAGATAGAACCATGTATAGGAACGCAGTCATAGGTGAAAAGGGAGTACAGAAAAAGGGCTCAGCACACAGCCTTGAGGCATGCCGGTGTTCAGGGTGAGAGTGGAGGAGGAGAGGTTGTCTAACTTAACTGATTGGGGTCTGTTAGTCAGAAAGTCCAAGGTCCAATTGCAGAGGGATGAGCTGATACCAAGCTGGCGAAACTACTTACTTCCCAAACTGTACTGCAGTGGATGGGAAAACAATGCATAATGGACGCGCACTTACATACTCCTGTTATATCTTACATAGGGACCCTGGAGCACGTTATGAATAACAAATTATTTCTGTAGTTATGGTTCAACGTAATCATGTAAAAAAGCTCATTTATACACAGCCAACTCTCCCAAATAGCAATCTAATAATCAACAGATATTCACATGGAAATAAGTTTTGCTTATTTGGTGTTGTAAATGGGTGCCACGCACTAATGCTAATTAGGGAACATATCTAATAATGCACGACTGTTGAAATTTACTTTTAAAATCATGATAGGGCTTTCCTCCATTTTCTGTATTAAACATACACAATTCCCAAGGTGCCTGCAACTACTCCATCATTGCTAATGAAAAGAATGGAAAAGTCTGAAGCAAGCAGCCAGCCACCATAGAGATGAAGGAAAGCAGAGGAAGGGTGAAACAGTTTGTGTACTTGGCAATAACCCCAACTCCCTTCTAATCACCCACTAAACAAGTACCATTTCAGGCATGGCCTAGCAATTCTACAGATAATGGAGCATGCTGTGAAAACACACAAGGACTACACGATCCTGCAATGGATTACTAACGTAAGCAGAGGATTGAAAATTCACGGAGACATGTGCAGACAGCAAAATATTGATGACCCAGTGGGAACCTTTAGTTCATGTCATTTTGCTAACTTGCTGCTCGATCATTGTTTCAAAATGAAGATTGTAGATTGCACATCATTGTCTATTTTCTGTTAGTAAGGCAGCGATGAGCAACATGCACATTGATTACATCGTGTCAATGATGCCAGAAAAATGGCAGCCATATAAAAGTGAGCAAATGGCAAATATGCATAAAATGTATTTTATTTGGAAGCTGCAAACACTAACATCTGGTACTGCATGTTCTACTTTCCAGGCTAATGTAGTTTAATAATGTTGATTTGTGGGATAAATATTGGCTAGGATATCACTTCTTTGGAAGTGTGTGATGATTATTTTTCTTTGTAGAAGAACAGATGGGCTTCAGTTTAAAATTTCTTCAGAAAAAACAGTACTGTCATCAATAGTGTGGTATGTCTTCTTACTCTACTGAATTCCACTGCCAGCCTAGAATCTTCCCAAAGATGGGATAAGAACATCACAAATTATCTCAGAAAATATTTCACTCCATGAATAATTTACTTAATTCATAAACATGGCATATAGAACAAAGGGGATATTTGCTATAGTGTTGAAATCAAGAGAGAATCAACAGCACAAAAGGTGGTGATGTCCATAGTCTCCTCTTCAACCACATTGAGGCCACTGTCAGGTGGAAGAGGAACACCTCATATTTTGTCTAGGCAGCCTCCAAAATGATTACATAAACATTGATTTCTCCAGCTTCCAGTAATTTGTCTCCCCTCCTCCCCTTCCTTCTTCAATTCTCCACTCTGTTCTCCCACCTCTTCTCCTCATCTGCCTGTCACCTCCCCTTCATGCCCCTCTTCCTTCCCTTTCTCCCATCATCCACCCTCCTCTATCAGATTCCTTCTTCTCAAGCCCTTTGCCTTTTCCACCTATCACTTCTCAGCTTCTGATTTCATTGCATTCCCCCCCCCCCCACAATTGTTTATTCATTTCCATAGATGCTACCTGACCTGCTGAGTTCTTCCAGCATTTTGTGTGTGTTGCTCTGGACTTACAGCACCTGCAGAATCTCATGTTTATGATAGAATATGGTGACATTTTGTTTAATTCAGTTACTCTATCCGGCAGAGATGCAAGTAGAATGAGATGAATAAAATGGTGAGGAAAGCAAAACTAATAATGTTGGAACTGCAGATTCTGGAAAGATGAAATAAAAATAGAGGAAATACTCAAGTAGGTCAGGCTGCTCCTGCAGATGGAGAAATGGACTACAGTATATAGAAACATAGAAAACCTACAGCACAATACAGGTCCTTCGGCCCACAAAGCTGTGCCGAACATGTCCTTACCTTAGAAATTATCTAGGGTTATCCATAGCCCTCTAGTTTTCTGAGTTCCATGTACCTGTCCAGGAGTTTCTTAAAAGACTCTATGGTATCTGCCTCCACCACTGTCACTGGCAGCCCATTCCACGCACTCACCACTCTTTGCGTAATAAAAAAAAACTTACCCTTGACATCTCCTCTGTACCTACTTCCAAGCACCTTAAAACTATGCCCTCTTGTGCTAGCCATTTCAGCCTCTCATCATCTTATACATCATCAGGTCAACTGCACATGACTAGGTGCAGCTCAAATGGCATCATGAATTTGCCGATGACACCATGGTTGTTAATGGAATTTGAGATGGAGATGAGGAGGCATTTAGGAGTGAAATAGATAGGCTGGTTGAGTGGCGTCACAACACCAACCTGGCGCTCAATATCAGCAAGACCAAAGAACTGACTGTGGACTTCAGGAAGTAGAAATCAGAAGAACATACCCTTGTCCTCATTGAGGAGTCAGTGTCAGAAAAGGTGAGCAGTTTCAAGTTTCTGGTTTCTGGACACCAACATCTCAGAAGATCTATCCTGGGTCCAACATATTGATGCAATTATGACAAAGGCATGTCTACAGCTATATATCGTGAGGAATTTGATGAAATTTAGTATGTCACCAAAGACTCCAACAAATATCTACAGATGTACTGTGGAGAGCATTTGGACCGGTTGCTTCACTGTCTGGTATAGAGCCTCCAAAGCACAGGATCACAAGAGGCTTCAGAGGATTGTAGAGTCAGCCAGCTTCAACATGGACACAAGGCTCTCCAACATTGAGCACATCTTTAAAAGGAAGAGTCCTAAGAGGGTAGCATCCATCATGAAGGTCCCAACCCATCCAGGACTTCTCATTTTCTCAATACAACCATCAGGGATTTGGTACAGGAACCTGAAGACCCATTTTTAATGTTTTGGGAAAAGCTCCTTCCCCTCTAGCATCAGATTTCTGGACAGTCCACAAACACAACCTCATTGTTCCTCTTTTGTCCCATTTATTTTGATTGTAACTTAACAGTAATTTATTATGCCTGCACAGTACTGCTGCCACAAAACAACAAATTTGGCAATACTTACAGTGACAATAACCTTGATTCCAATACTGATATCAACCTGCAATGTAACAATTTTTTTCTCTCTTCACAGGTAGCAGTGTTCTTCATCAGCCATCACCCCTACTGGGGCATAGGTCACTGACCGCAGCTCAGAGTCCTCTGTCCTGGACCAGTCTTTCAAGTCATCCCCAGGTGTAGCCAATCTGCTTGGTGTATCCTTCCCCTCCCAGGAATGAGGTCTTTGGAGCTTCTGTAGCTCTAGATTTTTTATGGGATGGGGTAGCTAGATCCATGCCCAACACTCCTACTTTCACAGTCAGCCTTGGGACTGTCCATGGCAAAGTTCATCGTGTTTTTCTCTTTCTTGTATGTTCCCATTCATTTAGTTCTGCTTACATTTCCTCCTGACAAATCACTCTAACAGATCTTCACCATCTGATCTCAGTGCCACTATGGCCATTGTCTCATTCATCTCTCTGGGTCCTTGCCCTATTCTGCCCTTTTGTTCTCTCCAACTTTGCCCATCCTCTGCAATTTTAAATAGGTTTCATTTCTTACTTTTTCTAGGTTAGGTAAAAATTTATTGATCTGGCTCTCAAGGAACTGTACGAGACCATCAGCACCCTGGAGACTGCACACCCAGAGGCTGCCTTCATTGTTGCCGGTGACTTTAATAGAGTGCCACTGTCTAAAGTCTCTCCAAGGTTTTTTTTTTTCAATCTTTTTTTATTGAGTTTCAAATTGATCAAAGTTTTGTCAACACATATAGGTCAGCACACAGGGAGATAGCATACTCGACCACTGCTACTCTCCCTTCCACAACACTTACAAAGCGATCCTTCACCTGCCCTTTCATCATATACAGGCAGACGCAGAAAAACAAGAAGCGGCCATTGTTAAAACCACTGGTCCAACCAATCGGTCTCCATACTATAGGACTGCTTTGATGATGTCAACTGGATGTCTTTCATAATGAGGATGTCTCTGAGTTCACGGAAGGGGTTACGAGCTTCATCCAGAAGTGCATCGAGGCTATTGTCCCCCAGAAATCGGTCAGGGTCTACCCAAACCAGAAACCTAGATCAATAGTTTCGTGCGAAGAGCACTTACCACGCGACACAGAGCTTACATTGTTGGTAATCAGCAGGAGTTCAAGAAATGCAGCTACAATCTGTGCAAAGTCATCAAGGCAGTGAAACAACAATACAGGGATACGATCCAGACACAACTCTTCACCAACAACACATGTAGCTTATGGCAAGGTCTGCACCCCATCGCAGACTTCAAAGCTAAGCGCAGTGATACTACCAATATCACTCCTCTTTCCCAAATGAGCTAAATCCTTTTTACGCTTGGTTCGATATTGCCAGTACTGAGCCCCCGATCTGCACCTTGGTCATCTCCGAGGCTGAAGAACGCAGGCGTTTCCAATGACAGGACAGTCGCAAGGCTGCGGGAGCAGATGGCATCCCAGGGCAGGTACTCAGAGTGTGTGCAGCACAACTGCCTGGTGTGTTTACAGACATTTTTAATCTCTCCCTCTCCCTGTGAAGTGCCCTCCTGCTTCAAATTATCCACCATTGTCCCTGTACCAAAAAAGACCAAGGTAACATGTTTAAACAACCTGCGTCCTGTCACACTCACCTCAATAATAAGCAAATGCTTTGAGAGGCTGGACAAGGATTACCTGTGCAGCATGTTGCCACCCACACTGGACCTACAATTCGGTTACAGACACAACAGATCAACAGGTGATGCAATAGCCACAGCTCTACACACTGTCCTTACACATCTGGAGAAGAAGGATGCTCATGTGAGAATGCTGTTCTTGGACTAAAGTTCAGCATTCAACACCATAATTCCCTCCAGTCTTGACAAGAAGCTCAGAGACCTCAGCCTTCACCCTGCCTTGTGCAGCTGGATTCTGTACTTCCTGTCAGATCGCTGGCAGAGGGGCAGAGGTTTTTCCCTCACCTCTGCCCCTCTGACCCTCAACACAAGTGCCCCTCAGGGCTGTGTCCTAAGCCCCTCCTTTACTCTCTACCTACCCATGACTGTGTCACCAACCACAGCTCCAATCTGCTAAGTAAATTTGCTGATGATACTACATTGATTGGCTTAATCTCAAATAATAATGAGGCAGCCTACAGAGAGGAAGTCATCACCCTGATACAGTGGTGTCAAGAAAACAACTTCTCCCTCAATGTTGCAGAAACAAAGGTGCTGTTTGTGGACTACAGAGGAATGGAGGTAGGCTAACCCCTATTGACATCAATGGATCTGGGGTTGAGAGGTGAAAAGCTTTAAGTTCCCTGGCATACACATCACCAAGGATCTTATGGGATCTCTACATACTGGCTGTGTGGTGAAAAAAGCACAATAGTGCCTCTTTCACCTCAGGAGGTTGAAGATGTTTGATATGAGTCCCCAAATCCAAAGGACTTTCTACAGGGGCGCAATTGAGAGCATCCTGACTGGCTGCATTACTGCCTGGTATGGGAACTGTACTTTCCTCAAACACAGGACTCTGTAGAGAGTGGTGTGGACAGCCCAGTACATCCGTCGATGTGAAGTTCCCACTATTTAGGACATTTAATGACCAGTGTGTTAAAAGCACCTGAAGGATCACTGGGGACCCAAGTCACCCCAAAGACAAACTGATCCAGCTTCTACCATCCGGGAAAGGTACCATAGAAACATAGAAAATAGGTGCAGGAGTAGGCCATTCGGCCCTTCGAGCTGGCACCGCCATTTATTATGATCATGGCTGATCATCCAACTCAGAACCCCGCCCCAGCCTTCCCTCCATACCCCCTGACCCCCGTAGCCACAAGGGCCATATCTAACTCCCTCTTAAATATAGCCAATGAACTGGCCTCAACTGTTTCCTGTGGCAGAGAATTCCACAGATTCACCACTCTCTGTGTGAAGAAGTTTTTCCTAATCTCGGTCCTAAAAGGCTTCCCCTCTATCCTCAAACTGTGGCCCCTTGTTCTGGACTTCCCCAACATCGGGAACAATCTTCCTGCATCTAGCCTGTCCAATCCCTTTAGGATCTTATACGTTTCAATCAGATCCCCAGTTCATCCAGTCTTTCTTCATATGAAAGTCCTGCCATCCCAGGAATCAATCTGGTGAACCTTCTTTGTACTTCCTCTATGGCAAGGATGTCTTTCCTCAGATTAGGGGACCAAAACTGCACACAATACTCCAGGTGTGGTCTCACCAGGGCCTTGTACAACTGCAGTAGTACCTCCCTGCTCCTGTACTCGAATCCTCTCGCTATAAATGCCAGCATACCATTCGCCTTTTTCACCGCCTGCTGTACCTGCATGCCCACTTTCAATGACCGGTGTATAATGATACCCAGGTCTCGTTGCACCTCCCCTTTTCCTAATCGGCCACCATTCAGATAATACTCTGTTTTCCTATTTTTGCCACCAAAGTGGACAACTTCACATTTATCCACATTAAATTGCATCTGCCATGAATTTGCCCACTCACCCAACCTATCCAAGTCACCCTGCATCCTCCTCACAGCTAACACTGCCACCCAGCTTCGTGTCATCCACAAACTTAGAGATGCTGCATTTAATTCCCTCATCCAAGTCATTAATATATATTGTAAACAACTGGGGTCCCAGCACTGAGCCTTGTGGTACCCCACTAGTCACCGCCTGCCATTCTGAAAAGGTCCCGTTTATTCCCACTCTTTGCTTCCTGTCTGCTAACCAATTCTCCACCCACACCAATACCTTACCCCCAATACCGTGTGCTTTAAGTTTGCACACTAATCTCCTGTGTGGGACCTTGTCAAAAGCCTTTTGAAAATCCAAATATACCACATCCACTGGTTCTCCCCTATCCACTCTACTAGTTACATCCTCAAAAAATTCTATGAGATTCGTCAGACATGATTTTCCTTTCACAAATCCATGCTGACTTTGTCCGATCATTTCACCGCTTTCCAAATGTGCTGTTATCACATCCTTGATAACTGACTCCAGCAGTTTCCCCACCACCGACGTTAGGCTAACCGGTCTATAATTCCCCGGTTTCTCTCTCCCTCCTTTTTTAAAAAGTGGGGTTACATTAGCCACCCTCCAATCCTCAGGAACTAGTCCAGAATCTAATGAGTTTTGAAAAATTATCACTAATGCATCCACTATTTCTTGGGCTACTTCCTTAAGCACTCTAGGATGCAGACCATCTGGCCCTGGGGATTTATCTGCCTTCAATCCACCTAACACCACTTCCCTACTAACATGTATTTCGCTCAGTTCCTCCATCTCACTGGACCCTCTGTCCCCTACTATTTCTGGAAGATTATTTATGTCCTCCTTAGTGAAGACAGAACCAAAGTAATTATTCAATTGGTCTGCCATGTCCTTGCTCCCCATAATCAATTCACCTGTTTCTGTCTGCAGCATAAAAGCCAGGACCAACATGATCCAAGACAGCTTCTTCCACCAGACAATCAGACTGATTAATTCATGTTGATACAATTGTATTTCTATGTTATATTAACTGTCCTGTTGTACATACTATTTATTACAAATTACTATAAATTGTACATTTAGACAGAGACATAAAGATTTTTACTCCTCATGTATGTGAAGGATGCAAGTAATAAAGTCAATTCAATTCGTACATTTTCTCTTTCCACAGACCCTACATGATTGCTGAGCATTTCCAACATTTTCTGTTTCAATTTCACTTGTGGGTCTTTTTAGAAGGATCTCTCTACTATCCTGCAAATATGAAGACTATTTCATCATAGAATCTGCTGAAATGAGAAACCTGGCAGAGATGTTGTGAACTGCAACCCAAAAGATACTGCCCTGAATGGTACATTCAGAACATTGATTTGAGAATTTATAAGCCCCTGGTTCATTGATTAGGCAGGAAATAAATTGGGATTAAAGATCTTGGCATCTAACTGGATACTTCATTTTAAGGAGATGACATGCAGTGTTTGTTTCAGAGTACAAGAAAGAAGTCGTGCACAGGAATTATAGGCTGTTGGCTTTAGAAAATTGGTTCCAGTAAGAATTCACAATCAAAATGCAAATTAAACACCACCCACATTAAAAAAAATTGGCTGTTTCTCTTGGATTTAATGTTTAGCAGATTTTTGAACTTGATTTATGATATTCAAGTCAAAAAGCTTGAAAGGGAGAAAATTGTTAAGCCAAGGGAAAAGGGCAGGGATGCGGGATGGATGGATAACTCTTTTAGTAGAGTAGCAGGTATAATGTGCCAAATAGCAGTCTTCTGCATGCAGTATTAATTGAAACCGTGTGTCTTACAGCAATTAATGTAAATTTTATTCAGGTATTGGACTTCATAAAAATAACAGGTGATACAGATATTGAAGTAGACTTTTGAATGCCTGGAATAATCAAATACTTTTGACTCTTTTGGCAAATTTTATGGGAGTGTAGGTAGATATAGAAACCATGTTTCTACAGGATATTTTTAGAGAAAAGTATTTCTGTAAAAAACTCCAAAAGTATCAGTTAACTTAAATGACATTCAACATTATTTTACAATAACATCACTTCCAAAAAATGCACTCTTTGGTATTTACTGCAATCGATAATATGGAAAGAGAGCTGTAGCTAGCCTTATTGATAGTGCAATATTGTTTATTATCAAATAAATGAAAATTGGTTATGTAAACATTTAAATATGCACAGATATCTCTACCAATATTCTTTAGAAAATGAAAACAATGAATTGCCCCTTAGACACCAATTACATTTACTGGGCCTGGAATAAAATATAAAGCTTAATGTAGTCTTAAAATATCCTAAACCATTCAAGTTGTTTAGTGCCATGTAATTATGTCGAACATCCACTCAAACTGGCGTGAGCAGTTCGTATTGAGATTGTTTGTGTACGTATGGATACTTGCTTATTTAAGTAATGCAGAGTTTTTTTGGTTTTCTATACGATAAATGAGTCAAAAATGTCTGCACAGAGCAAGTTAAATAATGATAACATGCATAATGATGTAAATATAGGGGAAGATTCCCAAAGCAGCTTGCAACGAGGTAATAAGTTGTGCCTTGAATTCCCTTTTGATAAGTGTTAGAGAGGTGTGGTCTCGAGTGAAAACAAAACTGCAAATGAAATGGGCTGGGGGAGGAGTGAAAGGGATCACAGAGAAGGGGATGTGACTGAAGGACGCAAAGGATTTCAGACATCCAAAGTAGTAAAAGGTTCTGACCAGAATCTGTTTAATGACGTATCGTGAAGTTTGTTGTTTTGCAGCACCAGTACAATGCAACACATAATAATTTTAAAAACTATAAATTACAGTAAGATATCCCAATTAACTGGAATCCACTGCATATATACAGAGGATTGGAACACATCGGGACCAGCATGTTTTTTCCCAATTAAGCAGTTACCCCAACAAGCTGAAGATTCATGGGAATAATTAAAAAGGTATATGATGACCTAATTAAATGAGTAACAAATTATGTATTTAAATGAAACACAGAACAAATTAGAGTGAAGGGAAGGAGAAAAGTGAAAAAAAGAAAAAATGACCAGAAATCGATGTTCATGCCATCAGGTTGGAGGCTACCTCGACGGAATAAAAGGTGTTGCTCCTCCACCCTAAGAGTGGCCTCATCGTGGCAGAAGAGGAGGCCGTGGACCAACATATTCAAATGGGAATGGGGATAGGAATTAAAATACTTGAGCACTGGGAAGTTCCACTTTCGGCGTATGGAGCGGAGGTGCGCGACAAAGTGCCCACCCCCTCAATTTACATCGGGTCTCACCAATATAGAGGAGGCCCATTGGGAGCACTGGACACAACAGACGACCCCAACAAATTTGCAGGTGAAGTGTTCCTTGCCTTGCAGGATGGTTTGGAGCCCCGAAAGGAGGCGAGGGATGAGGTGAATGTGTAGCACTCCTGTCACTTACAGGGATATGTGCCAGGAGGGACGAATGGACAAAGGAATCATGGAGAGAGCGATCACTGTGGAAAGCAGAGTGGGTGGAGGGAGGTAATGATGTGTTTTGGAGGTAGGATCCCATTGAGGATGGTGGAAGTTACAGTGAATGATGTGTTGGATGCAGAGGATCACGGGGTGGTAGGTGTTAACAAGAGGAACTCTTATCACTGTTAAGGCAGCAGGAAGATGCGGTGAGCACAGATGTTCGGGAAATGGAGGAGATGCAGGTGAAGGCAGCATCAGGTGCTGGAGGAAGGAAAACCCCGTTCTTTGAAAGAGGAGGATACCTCTAATGTCCTCATCTTGGGGACAGATGCAGTGGAGACAATGCAATTACTTTACATTGACAACTGCATTGTTGCTGCTTCATGCACCCATGCTGAGCTCGTCAATTTCATCAACTTTGCCTCCGACTTCCACCCTACCCTTATATTCACTTGGTCCATTTCCAACACTTCTTCCCCTTGCTCGATCTCAGACTCCATCTCTGGAGACAAACTGTCTACTGACATCTTGTATGAACCCACCTATTCCCTGGGCTATTTTAACTACGACTCTTTCCACTCTGCCTCCTGGAAAAATACTATTCCCTTTGCTCAGTTTCTTTGCCTCAAAAGCAGATCTAAATGTAAGTTGTATGTGAGTGAGGAAGCAAGTTCTTAATGAAAGATAATTACAAAATATGCATGTCTAATAATTCAGGGAGGGCCATAGAAAGCTGACGGGCTAGTTGCTACTCTAGCCAATAACTATAGGTTGGAGAAAAATAGAGGTGTGAAAAGAGACGGAAGCTTCTCGTTACAAGCTGTAATATACACAAGAAATCAACCTTGCTGTTATCCAGTCCTTTCCTTTCACCTCAGAATTCACTTGCATGGTGAGGTATTCATGATAATATGCATTGATTTCTTTCATTATGTGATGCTGCACATGTTCTGTTCTTAAATATTAACAGTATAGTGCAGGGGAACAATCTAATTGGACTGCACCTTGCAAATGTATTTCATGTCAAATAGAATATTTAATTATGTTAATGCAGAAAATCATAAACAATACCATGAATTCAGTCAGAGACCAGGAATTTTCAGCTCTCAACACAACAAAATGTACATTAGTAAATGACAAATGGCTGTGTACCTACGGACCTGCCAGCTGTGTAAACACTGAGGAATTTAAAATGCCTTTTTAAAAAAATATACACAATACAGATCTTTGTCATTTACAAGTTTGGAAAAAGTTACTCATCATCAGTTAAAAACAGGATATCCCGCCATTATTGTAAGTGTAATTAATAATAGCACCTTTGAGAGTAAACTTCGCAACAAATTAAAAGATTTACTGCTTCAGCAAATGGATCCAGGAAGCTTGCATTAAAATCAAACTGATCTTATAAAATCACTCTTAATATTTGCTTGCTTAGAAGCCTGTATATTATAAGTTTATTTACAAGAAAGATGCTTACGTGGCATGATTCCCTGGTCCACCAGCTGTTCTCTTGTTCGTCTTTGTTGTAGCCTTAATTGAAGTACTGTAAGGAAAAGGAAGGGGAAAAAAATATATGAAATCAATAAAGAAAAGCAGACTTAAATAGGACATCAATAGATTGGTGAATCGAGTATATAACTAGAATTTAATTTCTCTCATCACTGCTATACATCACTCACAAGGGATTATCAACATAACCAAGCTTCCAAATGCCAGAGTAGTTGACTTCATTTAAAATAATCAGTCAAGCTTTTATTAACTGAGAAGAATGAGGTCTCTAACTGTCTAACAACAGGAATTCTGCAGATGCTGGAATTTCAAGCAACACACATAAAAGTTGCTGGTGAACGCAGCAGGCCAGGCAGCATCTCTAGGAGGAGGTGCAGTCGACGTTTCGGACCGAGACCCTTTGTCAGGACCCAGGCCAGGCAGCGTCTCTAGGAAGCGGTGCAGTCGACGTTTCAGGCCGAGACCCTTCGTCAGGACTCAGGCCAGGCAGCATCTCTAGGAAGCGGTGCAGTCGACATTTCAGGCCGAGACCCTTCGTCAGGACCTTTAACTGTCTACTGTTTTGGCAAGAAAAAAATCATTTTTACAAATGGATGTTCACAGAAGTATAATCAACATTTACCAATACCCATGTTTGCAAAACAGTGTGGTAATATTTTCAAATCATCAGCCAACTCCCTCGCTCTACAAAAGCCTGAAAGCATGTACCACCAGGCTCAAGGACAACTTCTACCCACTGTTATCAGACTCTTGAATGAACCTCTTGTATAATAGAATAGACTCTTGGCCTCACAACCTACCTCATTATGATCTTGCACTTAACCCACACTGCACTTTTTTGGTAGATTTTACACTTCGTGCTACATTGTCATTGTTTTACCTTATTCCAGCTCAATGTATTATGCAATGATTTGATATGTATAAACCGTATATGAGACAAGCTTTTCACTGTCTTGTTCATGTGACAATAATAAATCAATACCTCTGTATCTCTTTCACACACACAAAACTGATATTTATTGGAAAGAAGTATCAGCATCAGTTCTTTGATTTTAATCTCAATTGACAAAAAATTATATTTTTAAAGTAGCGATCAAGACAACTCTGCTCAACCCAATCCTTTGCAAATATGTGTTTTTCTTAGATATCAATGAGTGGTTAACTATTCATTTTAAATCACTGTGACCACACCTCACAAAAAGCTGGGACAGCAAACCAGAGGTATTGCTGGTTAGATTACAAATGGACATTAGATATTTTCATGATTTTTTTTTCAGTTTAGCATCATCACTCCTACAGTGCTGATCGATAAACTACATAACCTGGGCCTCTGTACCTCCCTCTATAATTGACTTTCTAACTGGAAATCCACAATCTGCACTAATTGGTAAAAATACCTCCTCTTCGCTGATTATCAACATTGGCACACCTCAGGGCTGTGTGCTTAGCCCACTGCTGTACTCTCTCTAAACCCATTACCGTGTAGCTAAGCATAGCTGAAATGCCATCTATAAATTTGCTAATGATACAACTACTGTTGGCAAAATCTCAGAGGGAGACTGAGGGCATACAGGAGAGAGATATATCAGCTAGTTGAGTGGTTTGCAGCAACAACCTTGCACTCAATGTCAGTAAGACCAAAGAGCTGACTGGGGACTTCAGAAACGGTAGGTCAAGGGAACATGAACTAATCCTCACAGAGGGATCAGATGGGGAGAGTCTGAGCGATTTCAAATTCCTGGGCATCTAACCTGGTCCCAAAGTAACAATGCAGCTATAAAGGTGGCAAGAGAGCAGCTATATTTCATTAGTTTGAGGAAATTTGGTTTGTTATGTCATGTGTGAAGCCAAGCAGAGCTGCAGGACGGATGATGCTAATGAGAGAGATAACGAAAGACAATGGAGAAACATTCAAAATGCTAATAAGAGAGAAGAGAGAGATTAACGAGAAAGAGACACATAATTCAGATGTTGGCGTCTGCCACAGACCGTTTGCTTTGAAGCTGAACTGTTTGAAGTCTGATGGACAGGTGATACCCCAATCAGGAGGATAAAAATAGCGGGTTTACTAAGGCACAAGACACACACGCCACGAGACCCTGGAAAGAGCAGTATACCCCACAAGTTGGTGGGAGTTTGGAGGACCGGTTCGCGGGAATCAGTCAGAGGCTCACGGGGGTAAAGGTACGATCGGTGGGAACCTGGTGTGTGTCCACCCTTGCCTGGGTGCCCGGTTCACCATGGAAGAATGATCGCATCCGGAACGGAGGGGTCACAGTCGGTGACCACAGCTGGATCAGAAGGCATCGAAAGGTTTGCCTGAAAACAACTGCATCTCTCTCTCTCTCTCTCCCCCCCCCCCCCGCCCCAACGGTACAACAGTGATTACTTCGAACTGCACTGGACTGAACTGAACTCTGCTTCACCTTAAGACTGATCATTTTATCCCTAGACTGCGATAGAGCTTGGTTGAGTCCTATTACCCTATTTCTGTGTATATGTGTATACTATCATTGCTAACCTGTTACATTTATATCCTTGCCGTTAGTGTACTGTATTACTTATTTCTTTAATAAAACTTTATTATTTCCTAGTAATCACAGACTCCAATGAGTGTTCCATTTCTGCTGGTTTGGCAACCCAATTACGGAGTACGTAACAGTTACCAAAAACACTCAACCTTCAACAGATGTACCATGGAGGGCATTCTGACAGGCTACATTACTGTCTGGTATGGGGTGGGGGGAAGCTACAGAAATTTGTAAAATTAGTCAGCTCCACGGGTACTAGGCTCCGCAGTATCAAAGACATCTTCAAGCAGCGTCCATTATTAAGGATCTCCCACCACCCAGGGCAAGTCCTCTTCACATTGTCACCATCAGGAACGAGGTACAAAAACCTGAAGCCACACACTCAAGTAATTCAGGAACAGCTTCTTCCCCTCTGCCATCCAATTCCTAAAAGGATATTGAACTCATGAACACTACCTCACTTTAAAAAAAAAATATTTTTTTGCACTAATTGTAACTATTTAATATACATATATATTTGCTGTAATTTATTTTTTTCTGTATATTATCATGTGTTGCATTGTACTGCTGCGAAGTGAAAAAACTTTCACAACGTATGCCAGTGATATTAAACCTGACTCTGATTCTATAAATGGATGACTTGTGTAAAGCCTATTTACAAGTTTATACAAGATTTCTGTCAAAGATACTGTAGCCATCCCTTTGAAACATGGTCATTGATACACTAGCAAACTATTATACAAAGATATACTTTTATTTGAAAGTGACAGTGGATGAAGAATAAACATTGCCAAAGGGTGGGATAGTGGTTAGCACGATCGCTGTACAGCACAAGTGACCCGGTTCATCTGCTGTCGCTGTCTAAGTTTGCACGTTCTCCCTATGACTGTGTGGATTTCCTGCCACATTCCAAATAATTACAGGTTAGTAGGTTAATTGGTCACAGGGGTGTAATTGGGCAGTGTGGGCTCACTGGGACAGAAGGGCCTGTTACCATGTTGTATCTTTAAGAAGAGAAAATTATTTTGTACTCCTTTGAAAGTGGCAACATGTGAGATGGTATAACACAGAAGCTTAGATTAACATATTATCTGATAGCACATTGGTGAATCCGTCATTCCTCAGTATTACTATGGCAAATTTTATGTTTAAATTTCTTGAGATACACTTTATTCCATAACTTTATGATTTAGAATGAGAGATTAAAAGTACTAAAAATAAGGTAGAAGGTGGGCAGGGCCTGCATGCCTTTACTTCTTAAAAGGTGAAACCTAAGAGCATAAATGGCAATGATACTTCACTCTCCAATGAGTTCAATGCCTTTTATGCCCCTTTGAACAGGAGAATAACCAACTGTGCCAATCCCTACAGCATCGAGTGATCCTACAATCACAAAAGGGTAAACCCCCATAAAACCTCAGGCCCTGATGGCATACTTGGCTGGGTACTGAAAACCTATGCCAACCAATTGGCTAGAATGTTCTAGGACATCTTCAACTTCTCACGGATGCAGTCAGAAGTTCCCAGCTACTTCAAAAGGGCATCAATCATTGTGGTCCCAAGAAGAGCATGGTGAGATCCTGAGAACCCAAGATGCCATCTGGAGTTCAGCCATCTGGCGCTTAGCTCTTGGTAGGGTTATCCTTGGCAGTAAGGTCAAGGAGGAGGTTCCACACAAAGATTAATCTAGCCAAGACCTCGATGGTGGAGCTGGCTGAAGATGATGACACATAACAACGGCAGTGAAGGCAGAGGAAGGCTGAAGCAGTAAAGGGTCTGCAGTTGTCTTGGATACCATGTCACTGGACAACTGAATCCTGAATCATAATCAGTCAAGAACCACGTGGGTGCTACTATGCATCAGTCTCCCCACGTTAAACAAAGTCACGCAAAGGCGTTCTCCATTAAGGAAATCCCTCGCAAGTGATCACACTACGACTTGTATACTTTTCATGCAGATCAATTCATCACTACAGTGTATTGAAGAGGTAAAAAGTAAAACAGTAACAGTGCAGAATAAAGTGCTACCGTTACAGTGCAGCTAGACAATATGTGCAAGATCAGAATGAGATATGTTGTGAGGTTGAGTGTCCATGCTATCCTACTAGGAAATTATTCCATAGTCCTACAACAGTGGGACAGAAGCTGCCCTTGAGCCTGATGGTGTGTGGTTTCAGTCTATTGCATCTTCCACCTGAGGAGGGAGAACAGGAGATGATGTCGGCAATGGATAGTGTCATTGATAATACTGCTTTATTGAGGCAGTGAGGTGCAGAGGAACACTACAGAGTGAAGGCTGGTTTCCATGACGTACTGAGCTGAGCTGTGTCCACACCTCTCTGCAGTTTCTTATGGTTAAGGGCAAAGCAGCTGCCATACCAAGTCACAATGCATCCGAATAGATGTTTTCAATAGTGCATTGATAAAAATAGATGAGGGTCGAATGGAACACGTCAAATTTCTTTAGCCTCCTGAGGAAGGAGACCCTTCTTGGCTGTGGCGTCCATGTGGCTGGACCAAGACAGGCTATTGGTGATATATAGGAACTTGGAAGTTCTCTACCACAGCACTGTTGATGTAAATATGAGCACGTGTGTCAACTCCTTCCTGAAGTCAATGACCAAGCTATTTTATTTTGCTGACAGTGGAGGATAAGTTGTTGTTATGACACCATGTCACTCAGCTCAATCTCTTTCCTGTACTCTGACTCATTATCATTTGGAATATGGCCTACTATTGTGGTGTCATCTGCAAATTGCATATAATGCTCCAAGTGCAGCCTCATCAGTGCTCTGTTAAGTTCAACATAATGTACCAACTTTCATATTCCAATGTCCTGACCTTTGGAGTCAAATGCGCCTTGTGTCTTTTCAGATTTCTACCTATCTATGTTGCTACTTTCAGGGAAAGTGGACATGAGACACAAGGTCTCTATTTATCCACATCCATTAGCACCCTACCATTGACTGTATATGTGCTTCCTCTATTTCACCTCTTAAAAACATTACCTCACAATTGTTGGGATTAAATTCCACCTGCTACAGTGAGTTCTGTTCTGCATGGGACTGCAAAAGGCTGCAGAGGATTGCAGACTCAGCTAGTTTCATCACAAGCAAAATCATCCCCATTGAGAGCATTTGCAGGAGGAGGTACCTCAGGAAGGTAGCACTCATCTCTAAGGATCCTCACCATCAGCAACATGCTCTTTTCTCATCATTGCCATCGGGAAGGAGGTACAAGAGCTGGAGACCCACTCTCAGTGATTCAGGAACAGCTTCTTCCTTCCCCTCTGCCATCAAATTTCTAAATAGCACATGAACACTATCTTGCTTTTGCATTAACTAATCAATTTTGTAATTTATAGTAAGTTTATGTCTTTGCATTGTACTTCTGCCACAAAACAACACATTTCATGCTATCTGTCAGTAATAATCTGATCCAGTTTCTCATCTAATCGAAAACCTGCTGTGTCCTTTGACGACCCTTTCTCCACAACACCACCAACCTTTGTTACTTGTAGTCTTCTTAATCATACCTCCTGTATGCATATCTAAATCATTAATATCACAAACCTTAACAGACTGTGCTTCAGCCATGCAATACACCACCAGCCACGGACTTCCAATCAGTAAAACATCCATCCACAACTTGCCCGTCTCCGGTCATCAATCTCATTTTGACCGTAAGATATAGCAGCAGAATTAGAATATTTGGCCCATTAAATCAACTCTGCCATTCAATCATGGTTTATGTATTTTCCCTCTCACATCCATTGTCCTACTTTTTCCTCATAGCATTCGACACCCTTACTAATTAAATTGCTATCAACCTCTGATTTAACTATACCCAATGACTTGGCCTCCACAGATGTCTGTGGCAATGAATTCCACAGGTTCACCACCCTCTGGCTAGAGATCCAATTAACCAGCTTAACTTTGGATCTCCTGAGCCTTACCCATCCCGTCACGTGGGATTTTATCCAATACCTTACTAAATTCCAGACAGACAATATCAACTGCTCTGCTATCATAGTCTTCTCAGTTATTTCTTCAAAAAACTCAATTAGGAAAGCAGAATTCACACCCCCCCCCCCCCCCACCATAGAGCTATGATGACTACCCCGATCCGCCTCGCCTTTCTAAATGTACCTAAATCCTATTCTGAGTATTTTCTCCAATCATCTTCCTATCACTGATGTAAGGTTTCAAAAGGTACATTTAATGTCACCACATACTACCCTGAGATTCATCTTCTTGGGGTATTCCTAGTAAATACAAAGAAACACAATAGAATCAATGAAAACCCACACACAACAAAGATGGACAAACCAGTGTGTAAAAGACAACAAAACTATGCAAATATAAAAAAGTAAAAATAATAATAATAAATAAATAAGAAACAAATATCAAGAATATGAGTTGTAGAGTCCTTGAAAGTAAGTCCATAGGGCCGGCTGGTGGCGCAACGACATCGGCGCTGGACCCGGGAGCGGAGGTTCCCGGGTTCGAAACTAATCGGGTCCGCTCCCAAGTACGCTTTCCATCCGTGCCATGTTGAGTGTCGAGACCGCAACTCGACCTCGTAAAACAAAGGGAAAATACTGCGAAAATGTCTGTGTGAGGAGTGGTGCACCACACAGTTAGTCTCTCTCTCTCACTCCGTGCCTTGTAAAAAGCCATGAAAAATCCATCATCACGGATGCATGCAGACACATATGCACAGACACACACGCACGCATGCACACACAGACTCGCACGCATGCACACACAGACTCACACGCACACAGGCACATGCCAAAAAAAAAAGAAAGAAAGAAAGTAAGTCCATAGATTGTGGAATCAGTTTAGTGTTGGGGTGAGTGAAGCTATCTCCTCTGGTTCAAGATCTCTCAATGGTTTAGGGGTAATAGCTATTCCTGAACTTGTTGGTGTGGAACCTGAGGCTCCTTGATGAAGGATGCTGCATTCCTGCATTCCTGCAACAGCACTCCTTGTAGATGTGCCCCATGTTGGTGAGGGCTTTACCTGTGATGACTGGGCTGTATTCACTACCTTTTGTAGGCTTTACTGTTCAAGGGCATTACTGTTGACATACCAGGCCTTGATGCAACCAGTATACTTTACATCGTGCATCTATAGAAGTTCGTCAAATTTTTAAATGACATATTGAAACTTCGCAAACTTCTGAGAAAGAAGAAGTGCTGCCATGCTTTCTTTGTAATGGCATTTGTGTGTTGGACCCAGGAATTTAAAGTTGCTGACCCTCTCTACCTCTCATCCCCTGATGAGGACTAGCTTAATGGATGTCCAGTTTCCTCCTCCTGTAATCAATAATCAGCTCTTTAGTTTTGCTGACATTGAGTATGTTGTTGTGGCATAATTCAGTAAGATTCTTCCTTCTTATGTGCTGATTCATCACCACATTTGATTCAGCTGAAAACAGTGATGTCATCAACATACTTAAATATGGCATTGGAGCTGAACTTAGCCTTGCAGACATAAAGACATGAAAGGCAGTAGAGCAGGGGGCTAAGCACACAGTCTTGCAGTGCATCTGTGCTGATGTCAATTATGGAGGAGGTGTTGTCAATCCGAACTGACTAGGCTCTGCAAGTAAGGATATTGAGGATCCAAATGCACAAGGATGTATTGAAGTCTAGGTCTTGGAGCTTACTGATTAGTTTTGAGGGATGATGGTGTTGAATGGTGTTGATTTGAAGTCAACGAAGAACTTCCTGATGTATGTATCTTCATTGTTCAGATGTTCAAGGGTTGAGTGAAGAGACAATGAAATGCCATCTGCTGTTGACCTGTTGTGATGGTAGACAAATTGGGGTGGATCCAAGTCACTCCTCAGACAGGAGTTGATATGTTTCATCACCAACCTCTCAACACATTTCATCACAGTGGAAGTGGACAATAGTCATTGAGGCAGGTTACTAGGTTCTTCTTGGGCACCAGTATAATTCACAATGTTCATAAAGCTTCCAACTGTTATCAGCAACTTAAAAGCTTAATAGCAGTAGAATGTATGACACCAACTCCCTTTAAATCCACTTTTCCCTTTGTTTCCCATGATGTTCAATTTTGCCAGGGTCCAAAAATCTCTCAGATTCCATAACCATCCATGATGCAAATTATGAAATTCAAACTGCAGAAATACATCCTCATATTTATAAGTTGAATGCAACAAAATTAAAATCACCTAATATACTAGACTTAATTTCACGGTTGATTTACTATTTTTTTCTCAACATTGATTTGATTAGGCTTCAAAGTCTATAGGAAACAGTTTTATGAGTAGAATACTCTGTTTTTCTCATCCGTCAACACACACAATAAGGTAGGAACCTGGGTTGGAAGTTCACCTTGTTAAAAATAATTTCAATGCTGGCTGAAAAGCCCACAACCATATTTTGAGTTATAAAACGAAAGGTGAAAAATTATGTATTGGATTTTTGTTAAATGGGTATCTTCAGCAATTAAATCCATCTGGATCTGTCCTCCAACAGGAACCATCACATTGTTAGGGGTCAATCACCTAAACTGCACCTTGAAATGGACTCTACATATATGGAGCTATGGATATTCATAAACAGACAAGAAAACTTGCTTCTTATGGATAAAGATATAAACACAGAAAATGCTTGGAACACTCAGAAGGTAAGCAGCATCTGTGTAAACAGAATCATTCAGCATTTTCTCCTGCTGTTAAAGATCTTGAAAATTGCTGTAGGAGAATTTTTAATATTTTAGGTTCTTCAACAATTCATGTACACACACCATTATTAAATAGTACTTAACACATTTATAATTGGTGTGCACAAAAAATAATGTTACACACTATAACTGATATTAAATATTTATCAGATTAAAAGCAGAATTAATCAATTCCCATATCTAACTGCAGGAGAAATGTCAAAAAGGGTTCCAATTCCCTAACCATCCACAGTACTGAATTATAAATTGCATTAGACATTAAGTTTTGCAATACTATTTAAAGTACATACAGTAATTTCAAAAACATTCTGATTTTTGAGATTGCAGTGATGAGCGATGATGAAAAGTTAAAATATTTTCTATCTTGATGGACTATGTGACATGTGCAGAAACCGCACCAACAATGCAATTTTTGAACAGTTCAATCAATTGACTTTCCTCATTAACACTGTTAAACATTTATGTCTAAAAAACTGAAAGGCCTAGCCTAGAGTGCATTAAGGAGCCAATCTGCAGCACATCAAAGAATGCTCCTGCTTGAATGGTCACAGATGGTGCTAAGCATATGTGACAGAAGTGGCCCCTAGCTGGGTATTCATTGAACATGTCGGAGCTTCTCCATATGTTCATGTACCACGCACACTGTGGACCTCAAAGAAATAAATTGATATAGTGGAATTTGCTCCTAGCCTGCTTTTTCATTACATTTAAAATTGTCAGCTAATTTCATAGTGACTAAAATTATTCTGCTCTGGAATCCACTTCCTAGGTATCAAAACTTGTATATTTAATATTAATTATGATTAAAATAAAGATTTCCAGCTACCAATACGTCTCAATGTCTAATGTTAACTTGGTTGATTATGTTTAAAAATAATTGAGTTACTCACAGCTCACTTAACTGCTGCTCATAGTCGAATACAACCATTTCTACCCTGCTTTATCCCCAGTATGATATACTTATTTACTGCAATATCACTTACTGTACTGTGATTTCTGCTTAAGTCAACATCTGAAGTGCAGATATACTCACCCTTCAGTAATCTTCTTGGGTTTTCTAAATTACCAGATTAGGGTACAGGTTAGTAGGTTAATTGGTCACATGGGTGTTAATGGATGGCACAGACTTTTGTGGGCCAGAAGGGCCCGTTACTGTGCAGTATCTCTAAAATCTAAATTTAAATCTATCACCTTGCCTACTGGACCTCAGGCAAAACTGTCGAGCAGCAGATTGCACAGGATGTTATTGTGCATGGATTTCTACAGGTTCACAATCAGTGCCTGAGGCTATTGTAAAGAAGAGGTATATGGACAATTAATTATAAAATAAGACAGACTGGCTAAGAGTCTATATATTAGAGTCATAGAAAAGTACAGCACAGAAACTGACAACTCAGCCCATCTAGTCCATGTCGAAACCATTTAAACTGCCTTCTCCCATTGACTTGCACTTGGACCATAGCTTTCCATACCCCTACCACCCATGTACATATCCAAATTTTGAAATCGAGCTTGCATGCACCATTTGTGCTGGCAGCTTATTCCACACTCTCACAACCCTCCGAGCAAAGAAATTTCCCCCATGTTCCCTCATCTATTAGGTACAATAGATAATCCAAGTGTAAATTACAGTCAAATTGTGTGGATTTTCAGATTTATTATTTGCTCCATTTCCTTGTTAAATTCATTGCCTATTAACAGTCTTTAATGAACTGGTATAAAGCAGCAATATTTTTGAACATAATTATTATTTTATAAAATAGGTGTATTAAAATCATTCCTCACCTTTATTTTTTGATAATTCATGATGCAGAAGTCATTGGCAGTATTCTTTGCTTAAACTTTAATTGTCCCTGAAAAGCCTCTTTTTCTTAACCGCTTTAATCCTCATGACAAGATAACCCTATTATGATATTAGGTAAAGATCTCAAATATTTAGTCCCTGGAAGTGAGAAGGCATTAGGATGTTATAGGAATCAGGATCAGATTTATTATCATTAAGTTATATAATGTGAAATTTCTTATTTTATGGCAGCAGTACTGTGCAAAGACATAAAAATTACTATAGGTTACAAAATAAATAGTGCAAAAGAAAAAGGAATAAAGGGGATAGTGTTCATAGACCATTCAGAAATTTATGTTGGAGGGGAAGAAGCTGTTCCTAAATCATTGAGTGTGGGTCTTCAGGCTCCTGCACCTCCTCTCCAGTTGTAGTAACAAAAAGCAGGCACATCCTGGATGTTGCAGACTAAGTCAGCTTCATCGCAAGCACAACTGTCTCCAACATCAAGGACAGCATCAAAAAGCGGTGTCTCCAGAAGGCAGCATCGATCGTTACTAACTCTCACCAACCAGGACATGCCCTCTCCTCATTACTACAATTGGGAAGGTAGTAAAGCATCCTGAAGGGCCACATTCAATGTATTAGGAACAGCTTCTTCCCTTCCACCAGCAGATTTCGAAATGGTCTATGAACACTACCTTGCTATACCTGTTTTGCATTATTTATTTAATTTTGGTAACTTTTAGTAATTTTTATGTATTGCATGGCACTGCTGCCACAAAACCACAAGTTTCCCATTTGTCATTGATAATAAACCTGATTCTGATGAATGCTGCCTTCTTGAAGTACTGTTTCTTGAAGATGTCCTCAATAGTGGGGAAGGTTATGACCCCGATGGAGCTGGCTGAGTCTACAACACTCTGAAGCCTCTTGCGATCCTGTGCATTGGAGCCTCCATACCAGGCGGTGATGCAATCAGTCACAATGCTTTCCACTGTACATCTATATAAATTTGCAAGAGTCTTTGCTGACATACCAAACCTCCTCAAACTCCCAACAAAGTACAGCATGCTTTCTTCATAAATGCATCAATGTGTTGGGCCCAGGATAGAGCTTCTGAGATATTGACACCCCAGAACTTGAAACTGCCTACCCTTTCCATCACTGACCCTCAATGAAGAATGGCGTATATTTTGCTGACTTCCCTTCCTGAAGTCCACAATCAGTTCCTAGGTCTTGATGATGCTAAGTGTGAGGTTATTTTTGCAACACTACTCAACCAGCTGAACTAATCTCACTCCTGTACACCTCCTTGTTGCATTCTATGACATTACCAATAACAGCATTGAAATCTGCAAATTTATAGATGGAATTTGAGCTTTGCTTAGCCACACAGCCATGAATGTGGAGAAAACACAAACACAACTGCAGACAGAATAGATCTGTGGGCTAAGCACAGATCCTTGAGGTGGGCCTATGTTGATTGTCAGTAAGAGATCTTATTACTGATCTGTACTGACTGTGGTCTCTCAATTAGAAAGTTGAGGATCAAATTGCAGTGGCCCACACAAGTGGAATTGGAGATTACACGCTTGTTTTCTAGATGAGAGATTGTCACATGTTTAGGAAGCAATGTTGAAGAACGCCTGAGTGAATTTCTTCAATACATTGTGTAGAAGGTACATGTACCCACTGCAATTATGGTGGAGTATACCACCAGCTCCTTTAATTTTTTGAAAGCTGATCCAAGCAAGCAACACTCTTCTGACGTGGTTTGCAGTTGATGGCAAATCTTTAGGGAGACAATAGGTGGATCATTTGATATAGCTGAAGACAGTAATACACAGATCACTTCTACAGTGATATTCTGGAGATACTTAACTTTCAATAATTATATTTAAGGTTAGTTACCTGATGTGCTTTTGTTAATAAAGCTGAAAATGTATTTATCACTAAAATCTTAATTATATACTCAGTGCACTATTTGCATCCATCATAAATTTTGGTGAATAATTTGAAATAATTACATTGAATAATAGTAAATGACTTTTAAAATACTATATAGAATAATTTCTTGGTCGCATTAAAGAATCATAGAATTAATCTAGAGTATTATAATTTGTAAATTGATTACAAAAGTAAAGGGCTTTTATAATTTGTCCTGTGGTGCCGTGTCTCTAAAGAAGGAATTCTTAATTATAAAAGCTTATTCAAAAGCCTGTAACCAGGCACAGCTAGCAGAAACCCAGTGGAAATCTAAGCTGGAGATAGGTCCAGTTTTGCGATGACTGCAACTTCCAGTACATAGCTTTTAAATCATAACATGCACACCAAAATAAAACCAAAATTTGTGATGGATGCAATTTGAAGCTCTTTGGATAAACCATATTTAGTATGTGTCCACTGTTTGACCAGAATCAAAATAAAGTGACATACAAAGTAACAACACATTTGATACAAAAGGTCAAAGCTCAAGATACCACAGAGCTCAAGTTCTTTTAACACAATATGTGTTGCTGAATTTAAATTTACAATGTTTATGAAATTATTAAATTTCCTGATGATGAAAAGTTGGATTTTTATCGGGCAATTTCACTAATGCAACTCCCTTTCCTTCCCTGTATCATTTCCTCCAGATCTTGACCCCCACCACTCTCCTCTCTCCAGATTCCACCTTCCAGTGAAGCCAACAGAAATAAATATACTTAGGAGGCATGTTAGATGGGTAAACCATCACTGACTAGTTTGTTTTCTTGCTTGGATTGAATTTTACCTCCTTGACTAAGGAAGTTATTAATAAAGGTAGAAAATGCCATGAAAATACTCTAACCTCAACGGAACCATGTCAGAGTAAATTTTAAAAAAAACAACTTGTATATGCTTCTGTGTCCTAGTGTTAGGCAACAGCACATTTGATATTTAGTTCAAGTTACCAAATAGCAGGAACTACCCATAAGGAAGTGGCACAAGGCAAACCACGATAATAAATCCTTACAGAAGAGCGGCTACTACACTAATCTGCTATTTTTCAAGCTGCTGAACTCCAAGGTGTTATGTGGACATGAAGCTAATCAATATCAAGTATATGTGCACTTAGTTTAGGGGTATCTTCCTGTTTTGAAGAAAATTCAATGGACAGACTCACATGACAAACTTTGGTAAAAATAAATTGAACTGTTGTTTACAAGACCGCTGATTAAGACGGTGTGCAACTACAAACACATGTAGACCGAGGTTGTAAAATACTTACACCACACTGATATTCAATATTTTAAAAATAAGAGCTAGAATTACTATCAAGTATCTGTGATATATGAAATATCTGAAAACAACCCATTTCAGCAAAATATTTGACAGAATTATTAAAAAAAAATGTTTCAGATGATGGAAATCTGAAAATAGTAGCAAAAAATTGATGTTGCAGCGTTTCCTGAGATTGGCAATTAGCTTGCAGACATTTCATCACCAGTGAAGGTAACATCATCAGTGCACAGTTGTTATGTTCGCTTGCCTGTCTTGATTGGTTATCCCTTCAATTGACCTTTGAATTCTATTGGCTCACATTTCTTTGACTCTTAGGGGTTCAGAGATGGCATCTACTTATACATGTTTGTTTACAGAGTTATCAGAAGAGAACCACACTCCTAAAGACTGCGCTGGAGATGTCATGTTGAATGGTGATTAAACCTCTGCAAGTTAATTGCCAAGCACAGTGAACATCGCAACATCAAACACCTCAACCCAATATTCACCATCCTAGGTAGCAATAAGTGCTTAAAATATTCAGCACGAATACTTCATGTACCACAGTAGAAGATCAGCGACAACTAAGGGCTCTGACCATTGGGCTTCAACTTCTGGGAACGTTGACTTCAGTCCTCGACCTGCAGTACTGTCCCCAGGACTTGACAACTTGAACTGATGGTATTGACCCCAGGACTCACTGATTTCAGTTGGGAAAGGGGAAAGGGGCTTGTTTTGCTATGGTTGTGCTGCTGTTGCTTGTGTTCTTCTAATGAACAATGGTGGATCTGAGCTTGATGGACCATCTGACACTGCTTATGCCTTCTTTCTGTTACTGACACTTGTTCTGAACCAAAATTGATCAGTTATCTAATATATGGTAATTGCCCCCATCACCATTCCCCCATTCCCGTTTCCCTCTCTCACCATATCTCCTTACCTACCCATCACCTCCCCATTCCCCTTCTTTCATGGTCTTCTATCCTCTCCTATCAGATTCCCCCTTCCCCTGCCTTTTATCTCTTTCACCAATCAATTTCCTAACTCTTTACTTCACCCCTTCCCCCTCTCGGTTTCCCCATCATCTTATACTATTGCTTCTTCCCCTCCCCTCACCTTCTTCTCATCTTGTATTTTTTTTTAAAAAAGCAGAAAGACCAACTTTACCATCTGTACAGAAGGATCTTGGGGTAGAAGCTCATAGCTCACTGAAAATGCTGACATAAGTGCCAAGAGTAGTGAAGAAGGCAGCTGGCCTGTTTGCTTTCAAAGGCCATCACTTTGACCTACTGAACAATAGCCTAATCATAGTTTACAATTACCCAATTAACTGGTATGTCTTTGTGCCATGGTTCATGGGGAGTGCATACAAACTCCTTACTGACAGTGCCAGATTTGAACTCAGAATTGTCCCGAGCTGTAATAACGTTGCTCTAACCACTACACTACCATGGCATCCACAAATGTGGTAGCATTAGAAAAAGTCCTGAAGAGATTCATGAGGATGTTGCCTGGAATGGAGTTGTTTATTTATACAAAGAGATCGGATAGGCTGGGTTTATTCTCACTGGAAAGCAGCAAGCTCAAAGGTAACCTTATGTGGTTTAGAAAATTACGAGGGGAACAATTAGGGTAAAGATGATCTTTCTTCTAGGATGGTTGGGGTAGGATCTAAAATTGAAGGGCAAGGCTTTAATGTAAGGGGGAAAATTTAAAGTTTTTCCACACAGAGTTTGTATGGAATGAGTTGTCATAGATACATATATGTACAATCAGTTGAAACAGAAATTATTATGGCATTTAAAAGGCATATTCCTTTACTCTCTTCCATAGGATAGGAAAGGGATGGAAGGATGTCCTGTGGCCATTTCCTTCAATTACAAACATATAGTTATAGATACCGTTGGAGAGGATGAACTACCAAGAAAAGCTGCAGTGACCAGGTCTCTGGCACTGAGTCTGGCTCTGTGGCTGGAAGGCAAAGGGAGAGAAGACAAGAGTGGTGATGATAGGAGTTTCAAGAGTTAGGGAGCAGACATGAGATGCCAGGTGATATGTTGCTTACCAGGTGTGAGGGTCAGGGACGTTTCAGATCAAGTCCACAGCATCCTTAAGGGGAAGCAAAGCAGCAAGAAGTCATGATATATATTGGTACCAATAACAAAGCTATGAAAAAGGATGAGGTCCTGAATAACAAATATAATGAGCTAGGAAGGAGGCAAACAAGCAGCACCTCAAGAGCAGTAATCTCAGGATTGCTGCCCGTGAGTGTAAGAACAGATGATTTGGCAGATGAATGCATGAGGGAGGGTCTTGGATTTGTAGATCACTGGGATCTCTCTTGCAGAAGGAATGACTGGTACAAAAGAAATGGGTTACACCTGAAGTCTAGTGGGAGCAGTATTCTTGTGGGCTGGTTTGCTAGAGCTGTTGATGAAGGTTCAAACTAGATTGACTGGGGTATATGTTAGGTCAAATGATGGAGCAGTTGGTGTAAAGGTAGATGTAATATACAAAAAGATTGTGAGGAAGGATAGGCAGTGGATAGAGCATAAATGCAGTCAATTGGATGGGTTGAAACACATTTTCTTTAATGTGAGAAGTATCAGGAACAATGGTGATGAGCTTAGAGCATGGATCAGTACTTGTGGCCATTACAGAGTCTTGGCTCTCACATGGGCAGGAACAGTGGTTATTTTAGGGTTTAAATGTTTCAAATGGGATGGAGGGAGGTAAAAGAGTTGTGGAGGCAACATTGCTAATCAGGGACAGTATCACAGTTGCAGAAACAGAGGATGCTGTGGAGGGATCATCGACTGAGTCAATGTGGGTAAAAGTCAGAAACAGAAAGGGAGGAATCACTCTGTTGGAAGCATTGGGTAGTCAAAATTGCCCAAGACATCACTGGTACCAACCTACCCATCATCAAGGATAAACATCAGAAAGGTGCCAAAAAAAAGACCACCAACATCATAAAGGATCCCACCGAACCTGCTCATGGACTCCTTGTTCCACTCCCATCACGGAGTAGGCTAAATAGCATCACGGAGGAGGCCAAATAGCATCCATGTACGGACCACCATACTCAAAAACAGTTACGTTCCCCATGCAGTAAGGCTGATCCTCACCACCACCAAGTCTACCACTACTTCATTATTTCCAGTCAGTCACTTTATGTACAGTGGCATGCAAAAGTTTGGGCACTTATGGTCAAAATTTCTATTACTGTGAATAGTTAAGTGAGTAGAAGATGAACTGATCTCCAAAACTCATAAAGTTAAAGATGAAACATTCTTTTCAACATTTTAAACAAGATTAGTGTATTATTTTTGTTTTGCACAATTTTAGAGTGGAAAGAAGGAAAGGAGCACCATACAAAAGTTTGGGCACCCCAAGAGATTTGAGCTCTCAAATAACTTTTACCAAAGTCTCAGACCTTAATTAGCTTGTTAGGGCTATGGCTTGTTCACAGTCATTGTTAGGAAAGGCCAGGTGATGCAAATTTCAAAGCTTTATAAATACCCTGACTCCTCAAACCTTGTCCCAACAATCAGCAGTCATGGGCTCCTCTAAGCAGCTGCCTAGCACTCTGAGAATTGAAAGGTTCTGGCCCGAAACGTCGACTCATCGTTTCCACGGATGCTGCCCGACCTGCTGAGTTCCTCCAGCATGTTGTGAGTGTTGCTTTGACCCCAGCATCTGCAGATTATTTTGTGTTCAAGAGAAGGCTATAAGAAGAAAGCAAAGCGTTTTCAGGTAGCCGTTTCCTCAGTTCGTAATGTAATTAAAAAATGGCAGTTAGCAGAAACGGTGGAGGTCAAGTTGAGGTCTGGAAGACCAAGAAAACTTTCCGAGAGAACTGCTTGTAGGGTTGCTAGAAAGGCAAATCAAAACCACTGTGTGACTGCAAAAGACCTTCAAGGAAGATTTAGCAGACTCTGGAGTGGTGGTGCACTGTTCTACTGTGCAGCGACACCTGCACAAATATAACCTTCATGGAAGAGTCATCAGAAGAAAACCTTTCCTGCATCCTCACCACAAAATTCAGCATCAGAAGTTTGCAAAGGAACATCTAAACAAACCTGATGCATTTTGGAAATAAGTCCTGTGGACTGATGAAGTTAAAATAGAACTTTTTGGCTGCAGTGAGCAAAGGTATGTTTCGACAAAAAAGGGTGAAGAATTTCATGAAAAGAACAACCTCTCCAACTGTTAAGCACAGGGGTGGATCGATCATGGTTTAGGCTTGTGTTGCAGCCAGTGGCATAGGGAACACTTCACTGGTAGAGGGAAGAATGAATTCAATTAAATGCCAGCAAATTCTGGAAGCAAACATCGCACCATCTGTAAAAAAGCTGAAGATGAAAAGAGGATGGTTTCTACAACAGGATAATGATCCTAAACACACCTCAAAATCCACAATGGACTACCTCAAGAGGCGCAAGCCGAAGGTTTTGCCATGGCCCTCACAGTCCCCTGACTTAAACATCATCGAAAATCTGTGGATAGACCTCAAAAGAGCAGTGCATGCAAGATGGCCCAAGAATCTCACAGAACTAGAAGCCTTTCGCAAGGAAGAATGGGCGAAAATACCCAAAACAAGAATTGGAAGACTCTTAGCTGGCTACACAAAGCATTTACAAACTGTGATACTTGCCAAAGGGCGTGTTACTAAGTACTGACCATTCAGGGTGCCCAAACTTTTGCTTCGGGCCCTTTTCTTTTTTTGTTATTTTGAAACTGTAAAAGATGGAAATAAAAAAGTAATCTTGCTCAAAATATTAAAGAAATAGGTCATCTTTAACTTTATGCCTTTTGGAAATCAGGTCATCTTTTACTTGTTTAGCTATTCACAGTAACAGAAATTTTGACCAGGGGTGCTCAAACTTTTGCATGCCACTGTATATCCAAGCGTCACTATACAGACACACAAGCTATCTATATTTATATTTAGTTATATTTTATAAGTATTTATATCTGTTGTAATATTTATTCCACCTGGGTAGCTTCCAACCTGATGGTAAAAATATCGATTTTTCCTTCTGGTAAAAAGATTTTCCCTCCCTCTCACCTTTTCTTCTATTCCCCACTCTGGCCTCTCATCTTTTCTCACCCCCCCCCCCTCCTTCTCTCCTATCAGATTTCTTCCTCTGCAGCCCTTTACATTTCCTACCCACCTGGATTCACCCACCACCTTCTAGTTATCTTCCTTCCCCTCCCCCCACCTTTTTAGTATGGTGTCTTCCCCCTTCCTTTCCAGTCCTAAAAAAGGGTCTCAGCCCAAAATGTCGACTGTTTGGTCATTTCCATGGATACTGCCTGGCCTGCTGAGTTCTTCCAGCATTGTGTGTGTGTTGCTTATATTTATCATTCTTCTTTGAATTATTGTGTTCTTTAGGAGTGTGGAGGAACAGAGGGTTCTTGGGGTCCACATCCATAGAACCCTCAAAGATGATGCAGTAGTTGATAGTGTTAGGAAGAATATGATCTGTTGGTCGGGAGAATGAGTTCAAGAGCCACAAGGTAACGTTGCAACTCCATAACACTCTAGTTAGACCACACTTGGAGTACTGTGTTCTGTTCTGGTTGCCTCATTATAGGAAGGATGTGGAAGCGTTGGAAAGAATGGAGAGGAGATTTGCCAGAACACTGCCTGGATTGAGAACAATGTTTTTTGAGAAACAGTTGAGCAAGCTAGGGCTTTTCTTTTTGGAGTGAAGGAGGATAGAGGCTGCTTGATAGAGGTGTATAAAAGGCATAGATAGAGTGCACAAACTGTGCCTTTTTCCCCCAAGGTGGCAATGGCTAATGTAAAAGGACATACTTTTAAGGTAATTGGAGGGAAATATAAGGGGGATGCCAGTGGCAGATTTTTTTAAAAACACACAGAGTGGTGAATGTATGGAACACACTGATGGGTATAGTGAGAAAGACAGGTACCTTAGGGACATTTAAGAGACTCTTAGGTAGGTGCATGAAGGAACGAGAAATGGAGGGCTGTGGGAGAGAAGGGTTAGATTGATCTTGCAGTAAGTTAAAGTTTGGTACCACAGCATGGGCTGAAGGGCCTGTACTGTGCTGTATTGTTCTATGTTCTAATATGGGTAAATGGGATCAATATTGATAGGCATCATAACTGGCATTGATGAATTAGGCCAAAGAGCTATACAACTCTAACTCTGACTGTGCGAATGAACTGTGAGACAGGTGCTTTTGTTGCAATCAATGAACTTTGCTTTGTGTTAACAAACTTTAAACTGAGTGAGGGTTAGGGATTTCAACATAGAACATAGAACAGTACAGCACAGTACAGGCCCTTTGGCCCACAATGTAGTGCCGACCCTCAAACCCTGCCTCCCATATAAACCCCCACCTTAAATTCCTCCATATACCTGTCTAGTAGTCTCTTAAACTTCACTAGTGTACCTGCCTCCACCACTGACTCAGGCAGTGCATTCCACATACCAACCACTCTCTGAGTGAAAAAACCTTCCTCTAATATCCCCCTTGAACTTCCCACCCCTTATCTTAAACCCATGTCCTCTTGTATTGAGCAGTGGTGCCCTGGGGAAGAGGCGCTGGCTATCCACTCCATCTACTCCTCTTATTATCTTGTATACCTCTATCATGTCTCCTCTCATCCTCCTTCTCTCCAAAGAGTAAAGCCCTAGCTCCCCTAATCTCTGAATGCATACTCTCTAAAGCAGACAGCATCCTGGTAAATCTCCTCTGTACCCTTTCCAATGCTTCCACATCCTTCCTATAGTGAGGCGACCAGAACTGGACACAGTACTCCAAGTGTGGCCTAACCAGAGTTTTATAGAGCTGCATCATTACATCGCGACTCTTAAACTCTATCCCTCGACTTATGAAAGCTAACACTCCATAAGCTTTCTTAACTACCCTATCCACCTGTGAGACAACTTTCAGGGATTTGTGGACATGTACCCCCAGATCCCTCTGCTCCTCCTCACTACCAAGTATCCTGCCATTTACTTTGTACTCTGCCTTGGAGTTTGTCCTTCCAAAGTGTACCACCTCACACTTCTCTGGGTTGAACTCCATCTGCCACTTCTCAGCCCACTTCTGCATCCTATCAATGTCTCTCAGCAAATTTCGACAATCCTCTACACTATCTACAACACCACCAACCTTTGTGTTGTCTACAAACTTGCCAGCCCACCCCTCCACCCTGACATCCAGGTCGTTAATAAAAATCACGAAAAGTAGAGGTCCCAGAACAGATCCTTGTGGGACGCCACTAGTCACAATCCTCTAATCTGAATGTACTCCCTCCACCACGACCCTCTGCCTTCTGCAGGCAAGCCAATTCTGAATCCACCTGGCCAAACTTCCCTGGATCCCATGCCTTCTGACTTTCTGAATAAGCCTACCGTGTGGAACCTTGTCAAATGCCTTACTAAAATCCATATACATCACATCCACTGCACTACCCTCATCTATATGCCTGGTCACCCCCCAAAGAACTCTATCAGGCTTGTTAGACACGATCTGCCCTTCACAAAGCCATGTTGACTGTCCCTGATCAGACCATAATTCTCTAAATGCCCATAGATCACCTATCTCTAAGAATCTTTTCCAACAGCTTTCCCACCACAGACGTAAGGCTCACTGGTCTATAATTACCCAGACTATCCCTACTACCTTTTTTGAACAAGAGGACACCATTCGCCTCCCTCCAATCCTCCGGTACCATTCCCATGGACAACGAGGACATAAACATCCTAGCCAGAGGTTCAGCAATTACTTCCCTCACCTTGTGGAGCAGCCTGGGGAATATTCCATCAGGCCCCGGGGACTTATCTGTCCTAATGTATTTTAACAACTCCAACACCTCCTCTCCCTTAATATCAACATGCTTCAGAACATCAACCTCACTCATATTGTCCTCACCATCATCAAGTTCCCCCTCATTGGTGAATACCGAAGAGAAGTATTCATTGCGGACCTCGCTCACTTCCACAGCCTCCAGGCACATCTTCCCACCTTTATCTCTAATCGGTCCTAACTTCACTCCTGTTATCCTTTTTTTCTTCACATATTGAAGAATGCCTTGGGGTTTTCCTTTACCCTATTTGCCAAGGCCTTCTCATGCCCCCTTCTTGCTCTTCTCAGCCCCTTCTTGAGCTCCTTTCTTGCTTCCCTATATTCCTCAATAGACCCATCTGATCCTTGCTTCCTAAACCTCATGTATGCTGCCTTCTTCCACCTGACTAGATTTTCCACCTCACTTGTCACCCATGGTTCCTTCACCCTACCATTCTTTATCTTCCTCACTGGGACATATTTATCCCTAAGAGATCTCTAAACATCGACCACATGTCCATAGTGCATTTCCCTGCAAAAACATCATCCCAATTCACACCCGCAAGTTCAAGCCTTATAGCCTCATAATTTGCCCTTCCCCAATTAAAAATTTTCCTGTCCTCTCTGATTCTGCTCTTTTCCATGATAATGCTAAAGGCCAGGGAGCAGTGGTCACTGTCCCCCAGATGCTCACCCACTGAGAGATCTGTGACCTGAGCCGGTTCATTACCTAGTACTAGATCTAGTATGGCATTCCCCCTAGTAGGCCTGTCCACATACTCTGCCCCATCTAAACCCTTGGAACTAATCAGGTGCCAATCAATATTAGGGAAGTTAAAGTCACCCATGATAACAACCTTGTTATTTTTGCACCTTTCCAAAATCTGCTCCTCTGTATCTCTGCTGCTACCAGGGGGCCTATAGGATACCCCCCAATAGAGTAACTGCTCCCTTCCTGTTCCTGGCTTTCACCCATACTGACTCAAAAAAGGATTTTGCTGCATTACCCACCCTTTCTGTAGCTGTAATAGTATCCCTGACCAGTAATGCCACCCCTCCTCCCTTCCCCCCTCTCTATCCCTTTTAAAGCACTAAAATCCAGGAATATTGAGAATCCATTCCTGCCTTGGTGCCAGCCAAGTCTCTGTAATGGCCACTACATCATAATTACATGTATGTATCCAAGCTCTCAGTTCATCACCTTTGCTCCTGATGCTTTTTGCATTGAGGTACACACACTTCAGCCCTTCTACCTTACTACCTTTACAATCAGAAATTTGCTGGGATCTTCATTAAAGCTGTTGAAAGAAAATAATACCCAACAGCCATCATCCCCAGTTTCAAGTCAACACTTTCATTATCCGACACCTGCATCCACCCATCCCCATCCTCCAGTCTTCTGATACCTCCAGAGCCAATGCTTCTTGCCATTACTTGACCTACATATGCTA
Organism: Mobula birostris; assembly: GCF_030028105.1. Lineage (NCBI taxonomy): Eukaryota > Metazoa > Chordata > Chondrichthyes > Myliobatiformes > Myliobatidae > Mobula > Mobula birostris. The sequence goes on along the minus strand of NC_092378.1, from coordinate 133,233,988 downwards.
CAGAATATTGCTGCTTGGTAATCTCACACAAAACTGACACACATCCTATTCCCACAAACAGTGCTGTTCAATATCTTTCTAGGAACAGAAATATTTTTAAATCATGCACGTACAAGCACAATATCATTAATGCGATAAATTAATAAAGATAATTAATCAAGAATTCAAACAAGTTAATCAGGCACAAGGTGCTTTTAACAAATTACATTGACTGTCCTTGATTGTCAACTGAATTAGTTGCTGGCATTTTCACCTCTGAATCAGAATGTTATGGGCTTAAGTTCCACTCTGAGGATCCAAATGCACAAATCTAAGCTGATAATTACTTCTCAACTGTTAAAGCTACACTTACAAGACCTGTGGTTTCCTGGTGTACCTTTCTCCCTTTCTTAGGTGTAACATATGGTGCAGTGCATTTTTTCCCCATTCTTTAGCATTTCTCTTCTATTCAAAAATCAAGATTGTTCAATATCATTTCCAGTACACAAGTGTAAAGGAGAACAAAATAACTGTTACTTAAGATCTGATGCAGCATAAAAAAAACCACAATAAGCCAAGGAACACAAATATGACAATAAATATAAATATTCAAGATAGCTTATGACAGGAAATGAGAAAGTAGTGGTAGTGCTTGGGGGAGAGTGGTGTGTGGAGGGGTGGGTTAGAAGCTGGAAGTGTTGATCAGACTTGCTGCCTGGGGAAAGTAACTGTTTTTGAGTCTGGTGGTCCTGGCATGGATACTACCTAGATGATGGCAGTAGGACAAACAGTCCAGGAGGAGGGTGGGTGGGATCCTTCATGATGTTTTTGGCCATTTTCCGTCACTTTTCTGTATACATGTCCAAGAATAGATGATCATGCTTCGACCATTTTTACAAACGTAGCAATTAGCAGCGGAATGCCACCTATCCCTCGAACCTGCTCTGCCTGTCAATAAGACCATCACCAATTTGCTTCTTTCAGTAATCCAAGGTTCCTTATGTACATACTCCTAATAACCTTCAATAAAAGTAAATCTTTTCAAGATATTTCCTCTATTACTATTCTGCCCATATGTTCCCTCAGATCAAGTAATGTGCTTCATTTGAAAAGACAGATACAATTTTTTTTTAGAAACATTTAAATTTAAAAAAAAACAATTATGAAAACAACCAACATAATAATCTGCTGCCCATTCAAACATTTGATTTTAATAAAATGCCATCAGTAGCTTCCAAAGTCCAACCCCAAATCCTCAATTATAGAGCAGCTTTATGATGAGTTTTGCCTATTTAATAAACTAGTAGAAAGTGAATTGGATTTTTCCTAGAGGCAGTTACTCAGTTCCCAGATGGTTCATAAAGCCTGTGCAAAGTATCAATTACAGGAAGTCCTATATCTCTTCCTTAGATCAGGATTTCTGGGGCCTTGGTAATCTCTGGCCATAAGGGGTGAGCAGAAAACCTGCTGATATGTTCTTGTGCCAGAACCTGGGAGGTCTGTGACAGCAGAGGAGGAGGAACTACTGGTCTTCAGTTGATTTCTCCCCTGGACTGCAAAACTGAATTGAAAAGAAGCTCAGATAATTATTTTGGCATATATCTAATAACAGTGCTTGGCACCTTTAGCAACATTAAATCTAATCATAAAGGTACATCATCTATTGAAACAAATAATCTGCCAGTGTAGACATGCCGTCTACTTCTCTCCTGTCACAAATCATTGCCATTAATAGTGCATCTGTTAGTAATTTGTCTATTTTTTTGGAACAATGCCTACCAAAATAATTCTGAGAACAATACTACTTCTTTAAAGCTTGTTGAACTTGAATTATATCTATTTTATGTGGAAAGTTCTGTGTCAATGATATACTTACTTGCACACCCAGGACCTGGATTAACTTGAGATGAAATAACACAATTCTACTACTGGCTCTTATTGTCCATTTGGGCAGAGAATCAACACAGAATATTAGCTCAACTTTCAATAGTAGCACAGAGCCAATGAGCTCTTTGTTCTTTGCAAATGCTGAAAATAACTTGAGATAAACTTTACTAGAACGCTTGATAAAGGATTAGGTATTTCTTTTTGAAGTTTACTTTCCATTGGTTGTAATCACAGTTTGATTGTTATAAAGACAAAGGTCTAACTTCCTGTGAAAAACCCCACCTACAATACAATATACGTTTGTACATAATGGTTTTCAATAACTGTGAAGCTTTAAAAATGAAAAATATTTTTATAAGTGTGGTTAACACAAGCAAGAAAATAATCAAAATAATAAACAACAGCTAAAACTTAGGTTAACATAGTTCTGGCAACACTAACTCAAATTGTAGGCTTAGGCCCCTGCGCTGCTTGCTTTATATCTATTATTATGTGGCCATGTACAGCTCCATTGCTGTATTCGAGTTTGCTGACAACACCATTGAAGTTGGCCAAATCAAAGCTGGTGATAAATCAGGATATAGGAAGAAGTGGTGCAACCTCTCACTCAATAACTGGAAAACCAAAGAGGATATTATTGACAACAGGAGGGAGAAGCCAAAGTAAGAACCAGTCCTCATTGGGGGATCGGAGGTGGAGAGGGTCAGTAACTTTAAATTCCATGGTGCTGACACATCCTGGGACTAGCGTACAAGCATCATCACAATTGGTTGCATCACGGCCAGGTATGGAAACACCAATGACCAGGAAATGAAAAGGCTACAGAAAGTGGTGGATACAGCACAATCCATCACAGATAAAGCCCTCCCAACCAATGAGTACATTTACATGGAGTGCTGCCACAAGAAAACAACATCCATCTCTTACTCTTATATTCAACACTCCTACCAATGAAGGCAAGGATGCAATTACAGTCTTTATAATCATATCAACTTGCATCGCTACTTCTAGTGAACAATGGACCTGGACCCCAAGATCCCACTGTACTTCAATGCTATTAAGGGGTCTACCACTAACTGTTTACTTTCTCCAATAATCTGACCTCCCAAAGTGCAACACCTCACACTTGCCTGGATCAAATTCCATCTGCTATTTTGTCTGCCCACTAATCTATATCCCACTGTATTTTGTGATGATCCTTTCCACTGTCTACAACTCCACCAGTCCTGGTGTCATTCAATTAGCCAATTCACTCATCTACATTTTCATCCAAATCATTTGTACGTATCACAGACAACAGAGGTCTTTCAAAGTCATAGATCTGGTGGGCCAAATGGCCCAAACTAAGTTGAAAACAATCAGATGATTTAAAAGAAAAACAGAAGATGCTGAAAAACGCAGCAGGTCAGACAGCATCTGTGGAGAGAGAAATCTTTTAGATAAGTGATCCTTTTCAATGTTTTTACTTAACGTATTTTCAACACCTGTAGTACTTCACTTTGAATTAAATTTTAAAGTTAAATTACTATCTTCTCCTTAGGACTTTTAGCGCAAAATTACTTGGTCTCAAATTTCAAAGTGAATTTTATTACTCAACACATCAAGAGAATAGTAACTATAACAGGATCAATGAAAAATCAGAGTGCAGAAGATAAAGTGTACAAATGAAAATATAAATAAGTAGCAATAAGCATTGAGAATGTGAGATAGAAACATAGAAACATAGAAAATAGGTGCAGGAGTAGGCCATTCGGCCCTTCGAGCCTGCACCGCCATTCAGTATGATCATGGCTGATCATCCAACTCAGAACCCTGCACCAGCCTTCCCTCCATACCCCCTGATCCCTTTAGCCACGAGATACTGAGATAAAGAGTCCTTTGAGATCATTGGTTGTGAGAACATCTCAATGATGGGCCAAGTGAGTGCAGTAATCCACTTTTGATCAAGAGCCTGATGGTTGACCGGTAGTAACTGCTCTCGAACTTTGTGGTGCAAGTCCTGATGCCTTTCTACCTTCTACCGGATGGCAGCAGTGAGAAAACAGCATAGCCTGGGTGGTGGTGATCTCTGTTGATCTTGGACGCTGCTTTCCTGCAATGGTTTGGAGGGCTTTACCTGTGATGTACTAGGCCAAATCCACTACCTTTTATTCAATTTTCCATTCAGAGACACTGGTGTTTCCATACCAGGCTGTAATGCAGCCAGTCAATACACTCTCCACTACACATCTATAGAAGTTTGTCAAAATTTTAGATGTTATGCTGAATCTCCACAGACTCCCAAGGAAGTAGAGGTACTGCCATGCTTTCTTTGTAATTACACTGACGTGCTGGGCCGAGGACAGATGCTCTGAAATAGTAACACCCAGGAATTTAAAGTTGCTAACCCCCTCCACCTCTGATCCTCCAATGAGGACTGGCTCATGGACTTCTGGTTTTTCTCTCCTGAACTCGACAATCAGTTCCTTGGTCTTACTGACATTGAATGAAAGATTGTTATGCCACCACTCAGCCAAATTTTCATTCTCTCCCCTGTATGCTGATTCTTCACCACCTTTGATTCGGCCCACAACAGTGGTGCAATCAGCAAACTTGTATATGGTATCAGAGCTGTGCTTGGCCACACAGTCACAGGTGTAAAGCAAATAGAGCAGGGGGATAAGCACACAGCCCTGTGGTGCACCTGTGCTTATTGATTAGTTTTGAGGGGATAATGGTATTGAATGCTGAGCTGTAGTCAATAATTCTGATAGTTCTACAAGTTTTCTGGAATAATTAAATGAAATACACAATCTAGCTCTGTCCAGTTTGGCAATGGACTATTATTTCCCCTTCAGAGGTGCTGCTCTGCATGCATCCCAATCCTAAGTGATCGAAAATTAATGTTAGAAGATTAAGTACTTCCCTTGTCCAGGGAATCAATGAACTTTAATGGTATGATTGGATACCAATGAAGATTTTTACCATATTGCTTAATGTAAAACACATTGATCAATCAGGTAACTGAAACACACACAATTCTTCAATACTGTACTGCTCTCTAACATAAAACAACCTCCTAAATTAAATGGCCCTTCCAGAAAATACATGAAAAAAGAACATTTTAAATGTAACAAACAATTAACCCAGGATACATAGATTTTTTTTTGCCAGTTCTGATATTTGCCATTTAAAAAAAAAATCAATCATGGGATACAGAAAGTAGCTGCTTCCAACATTTATTGCCCAGCCCTACTTCCCTTGAACTGGGAAGATGGGCATTTCGGAGAGTACTATGGTCACTCACGTTGCTGTGGATCTAGAATCAAATATAGGCCAGCATATTCCCTTACCTAAAGGACCATAGTGAAACCAAGACATACCTCATTATGGGATATAAATACAGTTGATTCTGGTTAATTGGGACAAATCAGGACCAGTACATTTTGGCCCAATTAAGCGGCTGCCCCAATTAGCCAAGATTTCATGGAAATGTTAAAAAAGTATTAAAAAAAAGATAAGTTACTGTTTAATCAAGTAACAAATATGTATTTAAATGAAATGCAGAACAAATTAGAACACTACCTATACACTACAATACTATACAACTGAATTGGTTTCTAATAGTTATTGACAGAGGAATTCATCCAGTGCACACTGCTGTGTCCTTATGACTGACTGTAAGTGAACAAAATCAGCACAGACAATGGACTGCCTTCATACAATGCTTTCGACAATTGCATCCTCCAAATCCATTTTCATTGTAATATTCAAGATGATTGGTAATACCTTCAAGTTCATCGAAATACATAACTTGAAGTAGTGAAATTGTTTTATTTTCACTCACAGCCATTTCTGGTGTCTTCAAGCCCGAATGCTTGAAACTGCAGTGAGCAAAACAGTTCTGAATTATCTTACTGCTTATCTCTCAATAACTATTAGTGACAAAAATGACTGATTTTTGATCACAAACACATGCTTATGATGCTATTTAAAAACTGCAGTTGTGACTAACAGCCACATAAGCACATGCAACTGATGCTGGTTAAAAACTTTGGCAAGTCCCTTGCCCAAATTAAGTGGCATAGTGTCCCAAATAATCAAAGAAAATTCTGGCTATTTTCTCGGTTAGGTTCAGTTCTTTAAGAGTTGTCCCAAATAAGTGGCTGCCCCAATTAACTAGAATCCACTGTGTTGGGGGGAAAAAATCTGTACAATGACTAGTTTTTTAAAAAATTTCTATCTTCGCAATGTTTTAACAAATATGCGTCCTTACAAGAAATTAAGAGAGATTTTGGACTGCAAAGGACAATCCTTTGTAATACAACAGCTGGGTGTGTGTTTAGCAAGTTTCCAAGATAAATAGTTAAACATTCCTATTGGGGAAAAAAAGTTATGAACACAGGGAATCATCACGTTTTCCACAAAGTTTTTAAAAAAGTATTGAAATCAATTAATGAGAAGCAGCAAAGTAGGGTCAACATCAGTGAACTTAGTTAAAGTTATATTCCTTTAGAACAGCAGGAGATGGTGGGAAAGATCTCTGCTGCAGTATAGATCCATAGCACAGAAATTTTCAAAGAGGACACTGCTTGGAGGTTTTTTTTAAAAAAAAACTCAGCAGCTCAATGAAAACTGGTTCCTACTTCATTTTTCTGTGACTGGTAATTTTAATGTCATGTTGCTTTACAATGTTGATGGGGAAATTATGTTTCATTACCGCCTCAGCAATAATTTATAATTTTAGAGATGACAGGCTTTATCTCAGATCACCCAGATTTATTTGCGATTTTGTATTGATTTTGACAATTTGAAATAAATACCAGGCCATAGTCATAGTCGGCTATGGGAACTCAATAGTTCCAAGGATATTCAACATCTAGAATGCTACACAGCCTGGGCAACATCAGCAAGATTACGAAGTACTTTTGTGCCTTAATCAATTATTGTGGGCAGCTGTTCAAACCTACTGATTTTAATGAAAAATCTATGAATGGTGAACAAGATTAAAATAATGCTCTAGAACTCATGCAGTACTATCATTGGGCTGAGATGACTAGCTATCACCAAACACAGTAACTTTTGCTTGTTCAGGTATGACTCCAACCAATGAAGAGATTGTTCTTAATTTCCATCAATTTCAGGTTTACCGGGCACCTTTCAGTGACTACAACCTTAATGTGAAAAACAAGTCATTCTGACCTCACCTCTGGAATTCTCACCTCATGTTCATATTTGGATCAAAACTGTAATTATAACTGAAGACAAACAGGGGCATGGGCCATCTGAATATCTATCTATTAAAGGAAGTTCATGGCTACACATGCAAGTTTGCCTTGAAACATTAAGGATCAGTGTGTGTCACTCAAAGCCAACAAATTTAAATTCCTGCACAAATTCCTATACAAACCTAAGTGCTTCTGGCAGAGCACAAACAGAACTTCAGGAAGAAGTTATCAGTAACTAAATTGGGAATAGTCTAAATACATGTCAATTCACTCATTGCATTGAGTCCATTTTGATTATAGCAGATGCAGCACATCAAAGCAATTTCCCAGCGCTTAGTAGGTACCAATATTCTAATGGCATCAGCCAAGGAGAATCTATCTTCTTAATCTTGGAGGACAGATACTCTTCACTTTCAGAAAGATGATGCCCAGACCCATTAGAAACATAGAAAACCTACAGCACAGTTCAGGCCCTTTGGCCCACAAAGCTGTGCCAAACATGTCCTTACCTAAGAAATTACCATAGCCCTCTATTTTTCTGAGCTCCATATACCTGTCCAGGAGTCTCTTAAAAGACCCTCTCATATCCGCCTCCACCACTGTCGCCAGCAGCCCATTCCACGCACTCACCACTCTGTGTAACAAAACTTACCCCTGATATCTCCTCTATACCTACTTCCAAGTACCTTAAAACTGTGGCCTCTCATGCTAGCCATTTCAGCCCTGGGAAAAAGCCTCTGACTATCCACATGATCAATGCCTCTCATCATCTTATACACCTCTATCAGATCACCTCTCAATGTCCGTCGCTCTAAGGAAAAAAGACCGAGTTCACTAAACCTATTCTCATAAGGCATGCTCCCCAATCCAGGCAACATTCTTGTAAATCTCCTCTGCACCCTTTCTATGGTAGACTCAAAAACCCACTTCCCCATGTCACATGGAGAAAGCCAAATTAGTTAACTACGTACTTGGCAAATCTGAAGGGGAATTTGACTGTGGAATTTTTCCTCCTTTCAGCTGTTAAGCAATTGTTGTCACCAGACGGCAGGACTGACAGTGATGTAACGATTTATTAGCTGGATAGCACTATCTACGGGATGTGGTTGAACACAAACATAATTTTTCCATCGGAGCTATGGTAAAGTTTGTTCTTCATCTTCAGCTATGCATGCACCACTCCTGGTATATCTTATAACCCTTATTGAACATAGATTAGTCAGACAGCTTGATAATAATGTAAACAGGAGGAATATGCTACATTCAACAAAGAGCACTGATTCATCAGCAGAACAATAGGAATGGGTGGTAATCAGTAGGGTGCAAGAGGAGGATAAAAGTGTACAAGAATTAGTGGGTACAATACAAAAAAGGCCATCAACTACTGGGTCATCATTCAGAAGATGACTGGTGCCCCAATTTTCCAATGCAGCCCATTTTATGCAAAACTATTCATTACACCATACAACACAAAGTGGTGGGCTTACTGGAACAGTTTCCCCCACTGCATCTATCTCCTTTGCCAGCAGAGATGCAGAAACTGAAGAAAATCTGCTGTTCAGATCCTCAGTGGCTGGAAGGCCTAGGTCATGGGTAACAATTGGGAGTAAAAATCCCCAGTTAACATTGTGGCAATAATACATCAATACCATGTGTGGCTAACTGTACCTTCTATATCTACTCCAATGGCATCTTTAAAATAACTTAGACTGGAGATCAATCTTGGGGAATTTTGTGCTCTCCAAACTTCTGCGCTTACCTAAAGCCATTTTATTCACTTTTGATGCACATTTGTAGTTTATATTTTTCTCATAATTCTATCTACTTACAGCAAAATATAACAATGCAGAATATTGAAGACGAGTGCTGTAGATTTATAGAACATTGCTCCATCTTAAATCTGTGGGAGGCAAACAAAACTGTAGACACAGCTATTATTCTTTGAGGAAGTTGCTTTGTGAGTATTAGTCTAGTGGTTATGATACTTAGTGGTTCATACATCATTTCCTTATAAACCACTGGCAATAATTCAAAAATGATGTGCACAAGAATCAACCACGTTGCTTATTTATCCAAGTATGAGCTAAGTCTTTCACTGTCCCAGTTATGTTCTGCTGACTACAATAATCAGCAATAGTAAATGTGTTTTGGTGCAAAGACTGTGTCAGCATTCTGGTAGCCATTTATTGAAACTATTTCGACACTCTCCACAGAGCCCAGCATCCAAGTGGTAATGACAAGGCTGGAATACTTACATTCATGTTCACTCAGAACTGCTAAGTGGATGATCCATTATGGCTTCCTCCTGACATCACCCCCATTGCAAAAACCGTCCTCTATCCATTTGATTCACTTCAAGTGATAGAAGAACCATGAGCACTGGATAAGATATAGGCCCTGACAACCTGACAATGTCTCAAGCTATAGTGGTGAAGATTTGCATTCCAGGACCAGCTATGCATTTAGCCAAGCTGTCTAGCATAGTTACAATGATGGCATGTTCCTGATCATTTGGAAAAAAAAAACATACTGTTCACAGAAAGCAAAAAGACTAATTACTGAACAATCAATCTACTCTGGAAGTTGCTATCAACAGTTCTATGATGTGACATAAAATTACTAACACACTGCAAACAAAGGTCGAATTTGGATTTCAATAGGCTCCAGACCTTATCATAGCCTTGGCCCAAAAATACACCAAAGAACTGAATTCCAAAGGTGAGGTAACAATGATTACCCTTTATATCCTGACAGTGCCTGACCAAAAGCGGCATCCAGGAACTCCAGTAAAGTCAGACTCTCAATAGCTTTGAGGAAAAATGTTCCAGTGGTTGAAGTCATATCTTGCTTGAAGAAAGATTACTGTAGTTGCTGGAGGACATTCATCCCAGCCTCAGGACATATTTTCATGAATTGCTTAGGGCAGTAATTAGGCACAACTATTTTGTTGCTTTATTAATGATCCAGCTTCCATCATATGCTAGGGATGTTCACTAACAATTACACAATATTTAATTGTATTTGTACTTCCACAGCACGCCTACATTCAGAAAAACCTAGACAATATTCAGGCATTGTCTGAAAAAGATTGCAAGTTGTTTAATGTCATTTTCTGTACACAAGTTTAAGGAAAATGAAATAATCGTTACTCCTGATCTGATACGATACAAAAACACAAGAGATAAAGAACGCAATAATAATAGTAATAAAATGCAAATATAAACTCATAAGATAATTTCTATACATATATTAATTCTATGTTAGTAAAGTGATGGTAGGCTGTATATAAGGTAGCTAATGGTAAATAATAAAAGTAGTGGTGAAGTTGGTGGGTGGAGGTGTTGATCAGCCATACTGCTTGGGGAAAGTAACTTTTTTTTTACTCTGGTGGTCCAAGCGTGGATGTAACATAGCCTCCTCGCTGATGGGAGTGGGACAAACAATCCATGAGCAGGGTGTTTGGGATCCTTCATGATGTTACTGGCCCTTTACCAGCACCTTTTCGTATACAAGTCCCTGAGAATGGGTAGGCAGGTGCCAATGATGTCTTGACTACCCATTGTAGAGTCTTTTTGTCTGCCGCAGTGCAGTTTTCACACCAGGCTGTGATGCAGCTTGTTGGGATCCTCTCTACTCCATATCTGTAGGATGATGTGAGTATGGAGGTGCAAAGTCCAGCTTTTTTCAGCCTCCTCAGCAAGCAGAGGCTTTAGTGAGCTTTCCTGACTGTGTAGGATGTGTCTTGGGCCCACGAGAGGTTGTGCATATGAAGTGCAGTACAGTTGGCATAAGTGGGGGGGGGGGTGCATGTGGTGCGAGTTCTCCTGAAATCAATAACCATCAAGTCAATAACTGTCTTGTTAACATTGAAGAAGAGATTATTTTCGTGGCACCAGGCCTCAAGCTCTTCCACCTCCTCTCTGTAGGCCATCTCATTGTTGTTGGTGATGAGCCCCACCACTGTCATGTCATCAGTGAACTTGACAATGTGATTTCTTGGGTGTTTGGCTGTGCAGTAAATTGTGAGCAGAGTATACAACAACAGGCTCAGCACACAGCCTTGGAGGCCACCCGTGATGAGGATGTTGGGTAGGGAGGAGTGATTGTGCATCCTGACTATCTGAAGTCTGTTCGTTAGGAAGTCCAATACCCATTTGCACAGTGGTATACTTAGACCAAGGCGAAGGAGTTTGTTCACCAAGGTCTGTGGGACAATTGTGTTGAATGCCACGCTTAAATCTAGAAGCAGCATAAGTGTCCTTGTTTTCTAGGTGCCAGGGCCAGGTGCATGACAGATGTTATGGCATCTGTCATAGAGCGGTCCTGTAGATAAGTGTATTGGTGAGTGAGTGTACAATGCGACAGCAATAGAGTTTTTGATACGTGCCATATTGGTAGATTGAGGTCACCACTAAATGAATACTCAATATGAGCAGCTACAAAAAATATTGCAACTATTAAAGCAGCTTAGGTACCAAATGGCGAGTGATTTGCCTCCAAAAGCTCCAAAAAGGCATCTACAGGGCACAAATAACAAGTGTGATGGAAACACAAGGAATTCTGCAGATGCTGGAAATTCAAGCAACACACATCAAAGTTGCTGGTGAACGCAGCAGGCCAGGCAGCATCTCTAGGAAGAGGTACAGTCGACGTTTCAGGCCGAGAACCTTCGTCAGGACTAACTGAAGGAAGAGCTAGTAAGAGATTTGAAAGTGGGAGAGGGAGGGGGAGATTCAAAATGATAGGAGAAGACAGGAGGGGGAGGGATGGAGCCAAGAGCTGGACAGGTGATTGGCAAAAAGGATATGAGAGGATCATGGGACAGGAGGCCCAGGGAGAAGGAAAAGGGGGAGGGGGGTGGGAAAAAGCCCAGAGGATGGGCAAGGGGTATAGTCAGAGGGACAGAGGGAGAAAAAGGAGAGTGAGAGAAAAAATGTGTGTATAAAAATAAATAACGGATGGGGTACGAGGGGGAGGTGGGGCATTAGCGGAAGATAGAGAAGTCGATGTTCATGCCATCAGGTTGGAGGCTACCCAGACGGAATATAAGGTGTTGTTCCTCCAACCTGAGTGTGGCTTCAAATTTACAGTAGAGGAGGCCGTGGATAGACATGTCAGAATGGGAATGGGATGTGGAATTAAAATGTGTGGCCACTGGGAGATCCTGCTTTCTCTGGCGGACAGAGCGTAGGTGTTCAGCAAAGCGGCCTCCCAGTCTGCGTCGGGTCTCGCCAATATATAGAAGGCCACATCGGGAGCACCTGATGCAGTATATCACCCCAGCCAACTTACAGGTGAAGTGTTGCCTCACCTGGAAGGACTGTTTGGGGCCCTGAATGGTGGTGAGGGAGGAAGTGTAAGGGCATGTGTAGCACTTGTTCCACTTACAAGGATAAGTGCCAGGAGGGAGATCAGTGGGGAGAGATGGGGGGGATGAATGGACAAGGGAGTCGCGTAGGGAGCGATCCTTGTGGAAAGCCGGGGGGGGGGGGGGGGAAGGAAAGATGTGCTTAGTGGTGGGATCCTGTTGGAGGTGGCGGAAGTTACGGAGAATAATATGTTGGACCCGGAGGCTGGTGGGGTGGTAGGTGAGGACCAGGGGAACCCTATTCCTAGTGGGGTGGCGGGAGGATGAAGTGAGAGCAGATGTGTGTGAAATGGGGGAGATGCATTTGAGAGCAGAGTTGATGGTGGAGGAAGGGAAGCCCCTTTCTTTAAAAAAGGAGGACATCTCCCTCGTCCTGGAATGAAAAGCCTCATCCAAGAGCAGATGCGACGGAGAGGGAGGAATTGCGAGAAGAGGATGGCATTTTTGCAAGAGACAGGGTGAGAAGAGGAATAGTCCAGATAGCTGTGAGAGTCAGTAGGCTTATAGTAGACATCAGTAGATAAGCTGTCTCCAGAGACAGAGACAGAAAGATCTAGAAAGGGAGGGAGGTGTCGGAAATGGACCAGGTAAACTTGAGGGCAGGGTGAAAGTTGGAGGCAAAGTTAATAAAGTCAATGAGCTCAGCATGCGTGCAGGAAGCAGCGCCAATGCAGTTGTCGATGTAGCAAAGGAAAAGTGGGGGACAGATACCAGAATAGGCACGGAACATAGATTGTTCCACAAAGCCGACAAAAAGGCAGGCATAACTCGGACCCATACGGGTGCCCATAGCTATACCTTTAGTTTGGAGGAAGTGGGAGGAGCCAAAGGTAAAATTATTAAGAGTAAGGACTAATTCCGCTAGACGGAGCAGAGTGGTGGTAGAGGGGAACTGATTAGGTCTGGAATCCAAAAAGAAGCGGAGAGCTTTGAGACCTTCCTGATGAGGGATGGAAGTATATAGGGACTGGCCATCCATGGTGAAAATAAAGCGGTGGGAGCCAGGGAACTTAAAATCATCGAAAAGTTTAAGAGCGTGAGAAGTGTCACGAACATAGGTAGGAAGGGATTGAACAAGGGGAGGGGATAAAACTGTGTCGAGGTATGCAGAAACGAGTTCGGTGGGGCAGGAGAAAGCTGAGACAATAGGTCTGCCAGGACAGGCAGGTTTGTGGATCTTGGGTAGGAAGTAGAAACGGGAAGTGCGAGGTGTGGGAACTATAAGGTTGGTAGCAGTGGATGGGAGATCCCCTGAGCGGATAAAGTCGGTGATGGTGTGGGAGACAATGGCCTGGTGCTCCTTAGTGGGGTCACGATCGAGGGGTAAATAAGAGGAGGTATCCGTGAGTTGTCGCTGTGCCTCGGCAAGGTAAAGGTCAGTACGTCAGACTACAACAGGACTCCTCTTATCAGCAGGTTTAATAGTAAGGTTAGGATTAGTGCAGAGGGAGTGGAGGGCAGAGCGTTCGGAAGGAGTAAGGTTGGAATGGGAACAAGGTGTGGTGAAGTCGAGACGGTTGATGTCCTGTCGGCAGTTAGCAATAAAGAGATCCAGAGCAGGCAGAAGACCAGAGCGGGGTGTCCATGAAGAGGAGGAGGGTTGAAGACTGGAGAAGGGGTCATCGGTGGGGGTGGAAGAGTCCTTGCCGAAGAAGTAGGCTCGGAGACAGAGACGGCAGAAGAACAGTTCCGCATCATGGCCAACACAGAACTCGCTGAGGTGTGGGTGAAGGGGGACAAAGATGAGGCCCTTACTGAGGACACAGCGTTCTGCCTCAGACAGTTGAAGGTCGGAGGGGATGGTAAAGACCCGGCACGGATGAAAGCTGGGATCGGAGGGGGGAGGCTGGGGGTGTCAGTGGAGAGGGGAGGGTTGGGGTGAGAGGAAGATGGAACCTCTGAGGGCCCAGGCGCTGACGGTGGGATATGAGGGAGACGGGGTTGCAGACTGGTGGTGGGGGAAGGGGAGACGGGAGTCACAACAGCAGCACATAAAGACCCGGCCTGGAGTTCAAGGCTGGAGTCGCAGTTGGTTGTTGCGCAATCGCTTTGAAGGTGTCCATGGTCGTTGCTGGAGTCCGGGTTCTGAATACGCCCTGAGGTGTTGGAGCCGGCGAGGTCAATGGCAGGGGCCGCAATCTGAAGTTCATGCCTGCTAGCGTCCGGGCCAGCAGGCTCTGGGGTCTGCAGATGTAGGATCTTGCGATCTTTGCCTAACATGACAAAGTCAAAAAAATGGCGATTGCAGGCATGGATCGACGGAGGATGAAATAACGGGTAGGACCATTACAGACAGCGAAGAAAGTGTCCCGAAGGTGTGGAAGGGTCTGGGATAGGGACACCAAGTACCTCCTCATGGCGGAAAGGGTCGCTTTTAGAGCTTGACGGGAGAAGCGACGAGAGGCAGAGTCAATGAAATGTGAGTAACTGGGATCCTCAGAAGGTCCAAATTGAGAAGCTTGGAAACGAATCCAAAAGCCAACTGGAGTAAATTGGCGATGGAGGCACGGCCTCCTCTACTGTAAAGATGAAGCCACACTCAGGTTGAAGGAACACCACCTTATATTCCGTCTGGGTAGCCTCCAACCTGATGGCATGAACATTGACTTCTCTAATTTCCGCTAAAGTCCCACCTCCCCCTCGTACCCCATCCGTTATTTATATACACACATTCTTTCTCTCACTCTCCTTTTTCTCCCTCTGTCCCTCTGACTATACCCCTTGCCCATCCTCTGGGCTCCCCCCCCTTTCCTTCTTCCTGGACCTCCTGTCCCATGATCCTCTCATATCCCTTTTGCCAATCACCTGTCCAGCTCTTGGCTCCATCCCTCCCCTTCCTGTCTTTTCCTATCATTTTGGATCTCCCCCTCCCTCCCCCACTTTCAAATCTCTTACTAGCTCTTCCTTCAGTTAGTCTTGGCGAAGGGTCTCGGCCTGAAACGTCGACTGTACCTCTTCCTAGAGATGCTGCCTGGCCTGCTGCGTTCACCAGCAACTTTGATGTGTGTTGCTTGTAGTGTGACGGAATACTCCCCACATGCCTGCTCACGTTACCGGCAATGCCAAGATCCCAAAAGATGAATTAAAGTGAGAAAATAAAAGACAAATTTGAAAAATTTTAAAACCTTTCAAAAAGAATTTAAGGAAGAGACTTAAAAATTGGAGTTGTTCTTTACTGGGTCGAAGTAATTGTTTGGCATTGCACAAATACCAGATCATTAAAGGGGATCTTATATAGTTAAGTACAAATTATAATATATCACTGTTAGTTTAACATTTTTAAATCTGTAATGTTCTTTAAAGAAACTAGCTGGTTAAAGGAAGCCAGTTGTTTGTACAAAGCAATAGGTCAATAAGTTCTGGAGATTCACAGCTCAGAATGGCTTTTTTCCATTTTAACTTCCTGGCTGAATTGTAGATTATTAACTGTGTTTTGTAAATTCCCTGTTATTTTTCCTGAGACATTTGGACCAGTATTTCACTTTAAACAATAAAAGCTAACCATGGGGCAGGGGGGGGGAGAGAGAAAAAAGCTTCAGAACATTGTAGCTGGAAGCAATCTACGGTGCATTTAGCTGATGATGGCTCTGATACTGAAAGTAACAGAGGAACCAATGAATTCAGAACATGGAGGTGGTTTTCCTTGTGACACCCAAGGGGATTGCTTGCTTGTTCCCTGTAATCGTGGTGAACTCAGCAATCTTAAAGTGTTGTTACTATGGCCTAAGTGTACAGCATGAACCTCAACATGTCCCCTTATGACTTTGTTCATGTCCCCTCAGGCTATATTGTTACCATAGATGTTTTCATTCAGTCCTGTGAACATTTCTGTTCTCTTACCCTGATCGTGCAGCCTTGTTTTCCGCTATAACTACAAAAATACAATTGGTAATTACACCCTTTGACAATGTGTATAACTTTTAAATTTTTAAATGAAATAAAACAAGTCAGCAAGAATGTTGGCAGCAGTTTAAAAATGCTCTTTGTAAGTTGCAATAGAAATATAAACACTTGGTGGACACAAAAGGCATACAGGTTCCTACAAATCAAAAGTTCATGCAAAACAAGTTTTCCCTGGAAAGACTGATGTTACATTTAACTAGTTCTGAGCAATTTTATTGACAGATCTAAGGCCTTTACAAATGACATTAATCTGTTTAGGATCTTTGATCAACGTTTCTGAACTTCTTAACTGTTTCAGGAAAAGGAAGCCACACTTTGATTTTGTTATTTGAGTGTAAAACTAACTTGCCCATTTTTTAAAAAAACTATTCAAGCAAAGTCCTTTACCATATAACACATCACAGATATGATTTTCATTTAATTAATATACTTACAGAACATGCTTACAAGATCATATTAATCAAATAAGTAGCAGGAAAGTTTATATTATCTAACAGGAAAGGTTATCATACTGTAGATTTGGTCACTGAACACACCCCTACTCAATGTTTCTGTTTCCTCCCCCAAACAACTGACAGTGCAGGCCAAACTACAACTACAGTCTTTGGTGAATCTAAATAATCATTTTTGTGTGAACACTTCAAACTGTTTACTCCAAACTAAGACATTTGACTTTAAAGCAAAAGAAAAGACAAACATTCACCTGATTTAAATTTACTTCGTAATACAATGGTCCTCTTGGGTTCAAGCAGAGCCATCTGCTAATGCCTGAAATCCCACAGAATCACGATATTTTGCTTTTGATTTGTAATTTAGTTCCATTGAAATACACAGAAAATATGTCAGGCATCCAGTATGCACACCAAAAGCCTGTTACAGGACTGCAGGAGTCTGCTTTTGAGAGGCAAACCAAGACCTTGCTATCGTGAGAGTACCAATCAGAGCCGCCCCGGTGCAGAAAGCAGTCAGTGAGTCAGCCCCCTTCAGGAATCCTGCCAGACACCAATTATCACAGGAACTGCTGCTTTTGTACTCATGATCTTAAAGGTCCTTGTGGTCTGTAGTTCCAAGAGAAAGATTAAATCATTGCTTTCTTGTACTGGCACATAAGCCAGTTAAGCTCTTACAAAAATGTCAATTTTCATAAAACTGCTTCAGCTTCTATCCCTCACGATAAGTTGAGAGGTCATGGCAGATCCAGTTTACAGCAAGGCTCACTGGACTGACAGCCAGCAATGAAAGCTAGGCATGTTAATATTGCAAAAGAATCTGTACGTTTAATGCTTGATCAATCTGGCTTCTATTATGCAATCAGTGCCTGAGCTTTAATAGCATTTAAATCTCATTTCTGAACCAAACGGTTCAAGCTTAGATTGAGAAATGTGATACCCAGCAAGCTGATCACTGCTTAGTCAGGAGAAATGCATGTGGTTTCAGAGTGAAATTAGTCAAGCTGGACACAATCATAACTATAATCTCCCAATAAAAGTGCACAGGATTAACAGAAGAGGCACTGTACAACTTGAAACAAATTTTCTTGTAAACTTTTCACATTAGTTAGGCAAAAATAGTTAAACAATCCATTTTCATACCATTTTTATATTTAGATTCACTCTGTTCACATTGCAAGTGAGATCATGAGCCCAGCAAAAACTGTAAATTTTCTAATATCTACCGCACTGGCCATCTATCCAGTATAGCGACCAAAATAAAAAAGAAATTGGAGTAGAATTAGAATAAAGAAAATTGGTTGGTTACCATCTGCAGATTGCCAAAATATTTTTTCTCTGAACTGAAGTATTTATCACACAAATTTTAAATTAAATACTATTATTTAGTAATGGTCAGGTTTTCCAGCAGGAGCAAAGATAAAACTGTTACCGCTTGAGGTCACTACAAGCAGTTACATACTTTGATCCAGAAGTCATTCTCACTGATTCCACCAAGCTGCTTTACAAACCTCTTCAGCATAATCTTGAGAAAGCAGTGAACTGATAAGAACTTCAAGTATTCACAAATTATATTCAGTGTAAAAATGCTTTGAAAATTTAACAATTTATAACATGAAGCCGGAGAATTTTTTAAAAAATGGTGCAACCTGCAATTATTTCAAAAAATTCAAACTATAAATTTATTAATATTATTCTTTTACAAGTTTGTGATATTTCAGCATCTACTTTAAAAATTAGAGGGGAAACCTTATGGAGGGCATCAAATCATGAGGGACATTTATAGGGTGAGAAACTTGAAAAAAGAAAAGGCTATACACACACAAAATGCTGGAGGAACTCAGCAAGCCAGGCAGTAGTTATGGTAAAGAGTAAACAGTCGTCATTTTGGGCTGAGACACAGCCTTAAGACTGCTTCATCAATCAATACGATCTGGGCCGATCATCGGTCTCATCCACCTTCCAGCTCAATCCTCATCTTTCAATTTCATTAATGCCCAAAAATCTATCAAAACACAACCTTGAATATATCAACAACTGAGCACCTACGGTCTCTCTGGAGCAGAAAGTTACAAAGATGCACAACTCCTGAAGCAAACAAATTGCTCCTCAGCTCAGTTCTGAATTGCTGACCCATTATCCGAAAATGATGTCACTTGCTTTAATACATTCTCCAACCCAAGGAAATATCTCTCAGCATCAACCCTCCAAAACCTTTTGTTTCAATGAAATCATTTTTCATCCTCCTAAACTTAATTACAGGCACAAGATGTTCTATGTTACTTCGTTGAACAAGCTGACACCCCTGGAATCAATCTTCCACTCCTTCCATGCATATCCTTCCTTTGTTGCTGAGATCAAAAATGCCGTGCTAAATGTATTTTAAAGTTCCCTAAAAATTCAGCATGATCTCATACAACTGCACTCCAAATTACTTATAATAAAAGCCAACACACCATTTGTCTTCATAACCTCACACTGTACCTGTTTATGTGCATCAAAACAATGGCTTTTTAAAAATGTTTTCCACTAATATATTTAGACAGACTTTAGAGCTCTGCTGATTGTTAGAAGGCCTGAATATAACACATTTATATTAACTAATATATTGGGATTTTCATAATGATGCAAGCAAAGATAACACATTTTAGCTGAGTATATTAACAGGGAGCATTTTCTGTTTTGTGTTGTGAAAAACAGAATTCCATAGGCATGAGGTAATGGTCCTTAAACTGGGGTATAACTATGACCTTATGCTTTTCAGGATTGAATTGAACCCATAATGAATGTTTGTCTTTCATTCACGTGGTGTTGTCTTATCTTGACAATCTGCAAATGGGAGGAGTGATTATTTACCTTGCCAACCAGGTGCGATTTTCCAAAATATTGCACGTTTTTGAAATAGAAGTTACTTCTGCTGTACAATACTATGCAAAATTAACTTCACATCAATCAAGGCCATGACCTTTTTAAACGCGGTAACGTGGTACATAGAACACAGTACAAGACAGGAACAGGACATCTCAGAGACAGTCTGGATAACCCTTGATCTTAACCCTGTTTTCTTCTACAATCAGACTCAATAATCAAGAAAAAAATAACCACTTTTGAGCAGGTAAAGGGCAAAGAAAATGAATTGAAAATAATGCTAAACTGATCAAAACTAGTTGTAACTTTTTAATAGTGAAACACAACAAAGAATGATAGGTGAACAATAAATGAATTATATCAATTGGTTAATAGAGTGCTAATAGGAAACTACCATTTATAAACATCACGTATCACAATGGCAGGCTCATTTAGTTCAGCACCTGATAAAGAGTGAAAATCCATTCATACTCAGTTAAAAGTTCCAATTTTCCATGTTTGCTATTATGCAATAAATTAGCTCTGCATTCTTCAAGCTAAATTTCATTATAATCAATGAACAGACAGCACTTATGGCAAAACAATAAATAAGAGAATCTGTCACCAAGCCACAAACTTGTGACAATAATAACCATTTCCAAATCCAGGCAGCTAATGTTGTTTCTTTGTTCAAGTGTGATAGGGATGATCCTGAAAACTATAAAGTGCTGAGACTCGTGTCAGAGATAAGGAAACTAATGGCGAGGATTCTTAGGAATAGTGTTTATGATCATTTGGAGAAGAACGATCTAATTAAGGGCAGTCAGGGTGCTTTTGTAAAAGACAAGTCATGTTTGATTAATTTGATTCAGCTTTTCGAGGAGATGACAAAGATGATTAATGAATGCAGAGCAGTGAATGTTGCAAGTATAGATTTTAATAAAGTATTCCACAGTCCCAGATGGTAGGCTCATACAGAAAATTAGGATATACGGGATCCACATTGACTTAGCTAAAAGAGCCCATAATGCCTTGCCCAGAGTGTAATGTTGAATGGGACTTATTCTGGATGAAGGTCTGTGACTAGTGGCATTCCACAGGGGTCAGTACTGGAACCTGTTTGATTGTCATAAACATATAATAATTTGGATGCAAATATAGCAGAGTGGTAGTAAGTTTGCAGATGACACAATTGGTGGTTTTGTGGATTGCATAGAAGATTATCAAAGAATGCAGCCAGATATACAGTAGTTCAGTTGCAGATATGAGCAGAAGTGGCAGATGGAGCTTAATCCAGGCAAGTCTGAGGTGCTGCACTTTTGGAAATACAACACAAGGGGAGAATAGAGAGTTAATGGCATGATTCTTAACAGCATTGATGAACAGAGGGCTCAGGTACATGGCTCTCTAGAAGTATCTGCTCAGGTTGATCAGGTGGTAAAGAAGGTGTATTGCATGCTTTCATCAGTTGAGGCAGAGTTCAAGAGACAGGAAGTTAATGTTACAGCTTAGAGTAATGTATTCAGTTCTAGTCACCTCCTTATAGGAAGGATGTGTAGGTTCTGGAGAAGGTGCAGGAGAGGTTTTGTCAGGGTGCTGCCTGGTTTGGAGGACATCTGCTATGAGGAAAGGCTGGACAATCTACGGCTGCTTTCTCTAGAGGGGCAGATGCAAAAGGGAAACCTGGTGGAAGTTTATAAGATTATGCTAGGCATGGATAAAGTAGATAGCCAGTATATTTTTGATAGGATTGAAATGTCTAGTACTAGAAAGAATGTATTTAAGGTGACAGGGAGAAGGTACCAAGGAGATGAGTAAGGCAAGCTTTTAAAAATACACAGGAATGGTGGAAGCCTGGTATGCAATGCAAGGGATGATGGTAAAGGCAAGTGGGTAGAGGCGTGTTTAAGAGACTCTTAGATAAGAACATGAATATGCAGAGTAAGGAAGGATATGGTCAATGTACGGATAAAGGGGATTAGATTAATTAGAAGTTTAATTAGTTAGGCACAACACTGTGGGTTGAAGGGCTTGTCCAATGTTTAATGTTCTGTGTTATCACAGATACATTTTCATCTGCAACAGGGTAAGTGTAATTGTGTGATGGGCTGTTTTTCCCAGCATTTCAGAGGAGCCACCTTGAAGGATACTGATGCATTATCCTGGTACTAGGTAATACTTATGCTTAACATTTTGTTGACTACTCCCCACTTTGGAAACATATGTGGCAAAGGGTGGCATGTTTTAAACAATTAGATAATATGTTTTGGGTAACTTTCTGGCAATGGGTCATAAATCGGCAAAAGCTGCCTTTAAAATAGAGATGAGGAGGAAGGGATTTCTTTAGCCAGAGGGTAGTCAGTCCGTGAATTTGTTGCCAAGTCACTGGGTATCTTTAAAGCAGAAGTTAATAGGTTCTTGATTAGCTAGGCGGCTTGGTTAGAAGCTTACAAGAAGCAGCCAGGAGAATGGGGTTGAGGGAGAGAATAAATCAGCCATGATTGCATGGAGGAACAGACTTGATGGTGTTTGATTCTGATTTTTTGATTCAACTTTTTTTTTGGAATTCAAAGAGGCATAAAACATGTTGCTTCATGATTGTTTTATTAAGTGCTAATAGAACAACAGGAGTCTAGGAACAAAGAGGGAAGGAAGGGAACGAATAAAGACTGAAGATGACAGGCTTACATGCACAGCCCTTTTTATTCCATAGATAAGAAACATTCCATTCAAATTTGTACATGAGAATTAGCCCATATTCAAACAATGTGATACAAGAGAAGCTTCTAGAATTGTATAGAATTGTAACCACTAGAGGAATGTACATACTGTGATGACTAGGAAACATACAAAACAGTTACATGTACATAAGGAAGTTATATAAAATACAAGTAGATAATTAATAGTTAAACTGTAAAGAAAATGACAATTATATACCAACAATGGGCTGAATGGTCTAATTTTGCTCTGATGTCTTATGCTCTAGCAATCTGACACCAAATATTCAGACAATTTTACAGCTCCTTCTTTGGATTGTATTCCTATTTATTTCAGTAGATACAGATTAAAACTCCCCAATCTTCCAAAGCCAGTAAGCATTCAATTTGTTGTGAAGCAACTAGTCACCCAATACTTTGTCAATTAGAGATACAGTAATAAACTAGGTCAAACTGATATTTGGTTAAAAGGTAAAGAGCAAGAATAAATTGCTCTTCCAAGATTACAGGTTGAGAGTAGTGCGATACCAAAGGAACTTGAGCATGGGTTCCAACTATTGTCAATCTACAACTAGGCTGCAGGGAACAAACTGTAATACTTGTGAGTTTGCTAATGTTATGAAATTAAATGGGAATGAAAGCACTGCCAAGGATGCTGAGACTAAGAAAGGATACAAATAAGTTAGGTGAAGTTAAGTGAATGGACAACATAGGAGATAGAAAACAATGTGGAGAAAGGTGGTTTATTATTTTGGTAGGGAAAAAGACAAAAATATCAAGTACAATTTAAAATGGTAAGAGTTTAGGAAATTAAATGTTCAGTGGAATTTTGTGCACAAAACACTGATAAATAATATGCAGCAGGTAGTTAGAAAGACAAATGAATAACCTGGCCTTCATTGTACTAGGAATTAAAGAGAACAGTAAGCATATCTTACTACAATTATACAGAACCTTCATGAGATCATTCTGGAGTACTATATGCAATTTTGGTCTACTTAAAAATGTATATACTTGTTATAGAAATATCATAGACTCACCAGAATGGTTCCTGAAATGTTGGGTCTATCAAATGAAATTGTATTTAGTAGCATAGGCCTCCATTCTCCAGAGTTTCTAAGCATAAGAGGTCACCTCATTAAAGCAGATGAAGTTCAGAGAAGATGCTCACCGAAGAATTTAGAATTAGCAATCATGGTCTTTCAGGAAGGAATCCAGCGATCTAGGGATTGCAGTGGAATATGGTCAATGAAGTACAAAGTCAACCATGATCCCACTGTGGAGCAAACCCAAGGGGCAAAATAGCCTCGTTCTACCTCTTAGGTTGCTGTTTCTAACAAGTCCATAAAATCCATCAATTGACAAGGTAGATCTCGAGCTAGTGTGAAAAACCTTTGTATTCAATTGTGAGCAAGGCAGAAAGTTTCCAATCAATTGCCACTGCAGCTTCTCTCTTTCTCCTTCCATCTAGTTTAGCTTTTCTAACATTTCTCTCCTACATCTGCCTTTTTTGCTGGTTTCCATCCCAAAACATAAGAGATGGTTGTTGACTTCAGGAAGACACAGAGCGACCACTCTCCGCTGAACATCGACGACTCCTCCGTAGAGATTGTTAAGATTTCTTGGTGTTCACCTGGTGGAGAATCTCACCTGGTCCCTCAACACCAGCACCATAGCAAAGAAAGCCCAGCAGCGTCTCTACTTTCTGCAAAGGCTGAGGAAAGTCCATCTTCCACCCCCATCCTCACCACTTTCTACAGGGGTTGTATTGAGAGCATCCTGAGCAGCTGCATCACTGCCTGGTTCGGAAATTTCACCATCTCAGATCGCAAGACCCTGCAGCGGATAGTGAGGTCAGCTGAGAAGATCATCGGGGTCTCTCCTCCTGTCATTAGAGACATTTACACCACACACTGCATCCATAAAGCAAACAGCATTGTGAAGGACCCTACGCACCCCTCATACGAACTCTTCTCCCTCCTGCCATCTGGCAAAAGGCATCGAAGTATTCGGGCTCTCATGACCAGACTATGTAACAGTTTCTTCCCCCAAGTCATCAGACTCCTCAATACCCAGAGCCTGGACTGACACCAACCTACTGCACTCTACTGTGCATATTGTCTTGTTTATTATTTATTGTAATGCCTGCACTGTTTTGTGCACTTTATACAGTAGGTCTGTAGTCTAGTGTAGTTTTGTGTTGTTTTTTTTTACATAGTTCAGTGTAGTTTTTGTATTGTTCATGTAGCACCATGGTCCTGAAAGATATTGTCCCATATTTACTGTGTACTGTACCAGCAGTTATGGTCGAAATGACAATAAAAAGTGACTTGACACAACACTTAGTCTTTCAGAACTGAGCACCTTCCTATATATTTCTACTCCTGGATAAGGCAGAGATTAGAAAGGGTCTAAAATGTTTCTCCCTAATCAGGGACTTCTCCTTTCCCTTTTCAACAGCTCCCTTGTCAAGAAAATTATCCATCTCCAACTTCTGTTTCCTGTTCAAAGTCAGTTCTGATGAGAGGCAAAGATGCCAATGGTGAAAGCCATGAAAGCTGGATCTGTGCAAGAGGTCTAAATTATGGGAATGCAGAAGTTTTAGGACTGGAAATGATTATAACTTTCAAATAGTGTGAAGCCACGGAAATATCTGAAACCAAAAAGGAACATTTTAAAATGAATGCCTTCCTGGACAGGGCGCTGATTTAGACTGGTGAATGCTGTAGTGATATTTTACTGGTTATTTGTGCATGTTAATGTGTCATAACCTGATAGCTGAGGATGACACAAACCAAACGCTGGAGGAATTCTGCGGGTCAGGGAGCACCTATGGAGGGAAATAAACAGTCGATGTTTTGAGTCGAGACCCTTTGAAGTTCATAAAGAAACAGATATGTGAAGGAAGCAATAGAAAAGACAAAATTAACAAATGGAGATCATGCTACATGCTATGGTACCACATTTAAACAAATAAATTGCTTGCATTTCACTCGTGGTAAATATCTTACCTTGCCTAACAGCAAAATAGATTTCATCTATTACCTAACACTTGGATAGTAGACAGTTCTGTTGAAAAGTCATCCATCTGAAACATTAATTCTGCTTCTTTCCCTATAACTGCTGGTTGATTTGCTGATTAATTTTATTTTAAAATTATATTAGAATGGGAGATGTTACAAACTGCAACACAATTTTTATTAATAATCTTTTATTTTAAATAACTAAGCTGTTTTCTTTTTTAAAAAAATGCAATATTGTTATTTTCAACAGGAATTTTGAAAGAAATCTATAAAATATTTTGTTTCAGCATATGGAAATACT
Source organism: Mobula birostris (assembly GCF_030028105.1). Classification (NCBI taxonomy): domain Eukaryota; kingdom Metazoa; phylum Chordata; class Chondrichthyes; order Myliobatiformes; family Myliobatidae; genus Mobula; species Mobula birostris. The sequence continues at coordinate 133,208,307 of NC_092378.1, read as the reverse complement.
TTAACTGCAACACTGTAATAGAAGTTAGCAGTAGCTCTTCCAGTACAAGTCCTATTGATATAACACATGGCCATGGGATCCCAAGGTCACATAAATATGCAGAGGTAATTTAACCACCTTCAAAGGGCAAACATTTTCCTTTTGGAAAATATGGATATAAATTCATAATGCAATAGTCCTTTCCAGAAATTGGTACAAACATTTCAAAATCAAAGTAAAACACAAAGTTACTGTATTACACACTTAGTGCATGTACCGAAAACAAATTTCTACCCCATGGTGTTTTCAAAGGGAAGGGTTTAAATCAGATTTTACTGCTGGAGAATGGAAATATCAACTAGTCGATTCAAGATTCTCTGCATTGCCTTGTCTAATGGACAACATACATTTCACATTAGGTTCCCAAGAAGTCCAACACATTAATGTAACTAGTATATTTCATGTACATAAACTAGTAAAAAAAAGTAAATTGGTCTATTCAGAATATAATAGCTGATGACAGGTCACGGCAACATTTGAATGGGCCTGCTACATTAGTTTAATTACTATAACTTTGTGTTTTGAATTTATCTACAGTATTTTAAGCTATTGTTGAAGTATGGTCAGTGACCTACTTCAGAAAGCACAATAGGCAATTTAGGTACAGTGGAGTCCCATAAACAGTAACAAGATGCATGATCCGTTCACGTATTCTTTAATGATACTGGTTGAAAACTGGCAGTCCATTTTTCCTTAAGTGATTTACTGGAAAAGCTTTCCATCACCCTTACTTCATATATACAGTTATCCTTAGAATATTTCCAAGATATTAATTTTAAGTACAATGGTCCTAGGCTATAGGTCACTCAACTTCTGTATCAACACTGTATTGAAAATTGTTGACACATTGCCTGAAGGTACCCTCCTAAACAAAGACAGAAGACATTGGTGAAAAAAATGACATGAATTTACCAAGAACACTCACAGTAAGACAAGGTCTCAAGATGCAGTAGGAGCACCTGTAAACTTCAGATTCAATGCTTTGGTATCTAATCAACATGGTCACAAATCCAGTTTTCCAATAATATTAAGACACTGAATACCACAATTCACAATCTTTAAATATATGCCATCACCCTCAAAAAACACTGATGAAAAAACTAAGGAGAAGTAGGGACTAACATATTTGTTAGTGAGAAACTGAAAAGGCTTAAGCACAATTTGAAGCATTTATTAACGAAGGTCCATTAAATGTTAGCTGAACTACTCATCAAGTTTTCCCATTTTCATTTCATCTTACATTGAACTGACAATTGGTGCTTAAGCAATAAGTAATTTGCTGAAATATTTCAAACTTTCAATGATTACCATCTCACAATAACTTGCAAGTTATTTTTTCAGATAGTATGACACCATCAATAAATCTACATCAGACAAAGCAATGTTCTTTACAGCCCGAGCATTGATACTGAACACTGCATAGTCTGCACATTTAAAGCAGTGGGCTAAAATTAGTTACTAGAAGTTGAATTATGTAATTCTATTTGTTCCAGCATTCCTACAGCCAATTCAGAAATTCAACCAGGTTTAAACCACCTTTATGCTTGCTACACGGCTTCCATATTAGGGTGCAAGGAATAATAAGACCATAAGCTATAGGAGCAGAATTAGGCCATTTGGCCCATTGAGTTGCTTCGCCATTTCGTCATGGCTGATCCAATTTTCCTCTCAGCCCCAATCCCTTATCCAAGAATCTATCAATCTTTGCCTTAAATATACATAAAGACTTGGCCTCAACAGCTGCCCGAGGCAAAGAATTCCAAAGATTCACCACTCTCTTTTTCTTTTCAATCTTTTTATGGATTCACCACTCTCTGGCTAAAGAAATTCCTCCTCTTCTTTATTCTAAAATATGCCCCTCTATTCTGAGGCTGCTCTCTGGTCTCAGACTCTCCCAGCACATGAAACATCCTCTCCACATCCACTCTATCAAGGCCCTTCACCATTCGATAGGTTACCTCTCATTCTTCTGATTTCCAGTGAATACAGGCCCAGAGCCATCAGATGCTCAAGGGATGACATTGCTCTTCTGTAATTACTCGTTTGAAGCATTGCAATGGAAATTACGTTACCATGGGTACATCCAATATTAGTTATTTCTGAGGAAGCAGCAGTTCTGCAAGCACAGTGTTAAAATGGATTTCTTACCAGGTGATTGAATTATCTACCCATATCCTTTGACTGTCCACTTTGCCTCATACATTGTGGCAGTAAAATTACACATCACTAATATCTCGAGACCCAGAGCTCAACCACCACTAACTTCCCATACCAGATCCAGCTCCACTTCATCTGAACTGCAAGTTCCCAATCACCACTCAATCCTTTTCTAAACTACCACGCTTGATTAATCCTCACAATTAACTAAGGATCAGGCAAAAGACAAAAGTATCTGAATACTGTGGCCCAACAGAAAATCCAGGAACTAAGGAATAGACGGAAGGTGGAAAGACACAGGAGCTTCAGCAACCTGCTGATAAACAAGATATGGCCAGATAATGTTATAATTTCAACAATGCCATAATTATCAATGATCCAGATACAAAAGCCCACTTTGAAAAAGGCAAGAGGTGTGGCTTAATCAATGCCTACTGAGAAGGAGCATTTCTGAGGTATTCAACTGTGGAAGTCACACCGAAAGTCAAAAAGGCCATATGTCAACTGAAAAGCAAGGTCCCAGGAGCAGACAGCAACTCTGCTTAAGTTCTAAACTTGGTGTATATAAACGTCAATCACAATTCACAATCTCATCCCCATTGTCTAGGAAGGGGCAGACTTCTAGTACTCATTTAGTTTTTATTAATGTTTTAAGATTTTCTGCCCCCATAAGCAATTTTAACACTCGCATTACTATTTACAATAAATATTCTCATCAATCTTACAATCTGTCAGCTGGCATCTTGTCATTAACCTTTCAGTCCAAGGAAAAAGGTCTTTTGTGCCTCTTGTACAGGCCATTCTTAACTGTGGTGCAGAAGAATACACTGCCCCTCAGTCTCTCTGTTCCAAAGGCAATACCACTGTCAGTGTCTTCTCAGAGCTACAATCTTAGCAACATTCTTGTAACTTTCCTTTAAACCCTCTCCATGTCCTTCCTGTAGAGTGCGAAGCAGAGGTTTAATTGAGCAGAGGCTCATTATGCTCTATCTAGTGGTTTATACAATTCTACCATGATTCTGCCACCTACTTTACATCAGGGCTAATAAAGATAGGTATTGACTGTGTCTTCTTATCAATCTTCCTACCAAGATCCTTTTGTTGAAATGGCAAGTAGTGTGTTGCCCTTCATTAGTCAGGGGATTGCGTTCAAGAGCTGTGAGGTAATGTTACTGCTCTATAAAACCCAGGTTAGACCACACTTGGAATAACTGTGTTCCGTTCTGGTCACCTCATTATAGGAAGTATGAGGAAGCTTCAGAGAGGGTGCAGGGAAGATTTACCAGAATGTTGTGTGGAGATAGACTGAGTGAGCTAAGTCTTTTCTCCTTGGACTGGAGGATGAGAAGTGACTTGATATAGGTGAACAAGATGATGAGGCATAGATCATGTGGACCTTTTTCCTAACGCAGTAAAGGTTAACATGAGAGGGCATAATTTTACGGTGATTGGAGGAAAGTATAGAGTGGATGTCAGAGTTATTTTTTTTAAATACAGAGAATGGTAAATGCATCAAGTGTGCTGCCAGGGATAGGAGTAGAGGCAGATACAGCACATTAAGGACGTTTCGACAGGTCTTAGACATGTTTCACACAGTTGAAACACAAATGGAGACCTATGCGGGAGGGAAGGGTTAGATTGATCTTAGAGTAGGTCAGCACAACATCGTGGGCTGAAGTGTCTGTTCCATGTTCTATTTTGTATGCTTTGGCAGTATCTTAACACCTTTTTCTCTTGCCTTGTTTGTCTTTTTCCAATTGCAAAAGCTCAGCTTTTCCAGACTGGGTTCTATTGCCACTTTTGTGCCCTTTAATGCGTTCCTTCTTCGCTCTCAATTTCATTGAGCAAATTTCTTAATGTAGTCCCCTTTGCTCATAGTACAAAGAACAATGCAGAACTGGAATAGACACTTCAACCAGCCACCTCTGTGTCAACTTTGGTCACAAATCCACAACCTCATGATGCCAATCCAAATTAATCTCATCTGCTTGCATCCCCTTCAAGAGAAAATCTGCAGATACTGGAAATCCAAGCAACACACAAAAAATGCTGGAGGAACTCAGCAGGCCAGGCAGCATCGATGGAAAAAAGTACAGTCAATGTTTTGGGCCGAAACCATTTGGCATGACTGGAGAGAAAAATGCTGAGGAGTAGGATTGAAAGGTGGGGGGAGAGAGGAGAGAGAGAGAGGGGGGGGAGAGAGAGGGGGGGGAGAGAGAGGGGGGGAGGGAGAGAGGGGGGGAGGGAGAGAGGGGGGGAGGGAGAGAGGGGGGGAGGGAGAGAGGGGGGGAGGGAGAGAGGGGGGAGGGAGAGAGGGGGGAGGGAGAGAGGGGGGAGGGAGAGGGGGGAGGGAGAGGGGGGAGGGAGAGAGGGGGGAGGGAGAGAGGGGGGAGGGAGAGAGGGGGGAGGGAGAGAGGGGGGAGGGAGAGAGGGGGGGAGGGAGAGAGGGGGGGGAGGGAGAGAGGGGGGGGAGGGAGAGAGGGGGGGAGGGAGAGAGGGGGGGAGGGAGAGAGGGGGGGAGGGAGAGAGGGGGGGAGGGAGAGAGGGGGGGAGGGAGAGAGGGGGGGAGGGAGAGAGGGGGGAGGGAGAGAGGGGGGAGGGAGAGAGGGGGGAGGGAGAGAGGGGGGGAGGAGGGAGAGAGGGGGGAGGAGGGAGGGAGAGAGGGGGGAGGAGGGAGGGGGGGAGGGGGAGAGAGAGAGAAATGCCAGACAATAGGTGAAACTTGGAGGGGGATGGATGAAGCAAAGAGCTAAGAAGTTGACTGGTAAAAGAGACAGAAGGCTATGGGAGAAAGAAGAAAGGTGGGGAGGAGGAGAACCAGAGGGAGGTGATGGGCGAGCAAGAAGATAACATGAGAGAGGGACAAGGGGATGGGAAATGGTGAAGTGGGGTTGCGGAAGCATTACTGGAAGTTAAAGAAATCGATGTTCATGCCATCAGGTTGGAGGCTGCCCAAGTGGAATATAAAGTGTTGTTCCTCCAACCTAAGTGTGGCCTTATCCCAGCAGTGGAGGAGGCCATGGACTGACATGTCGGAATGGGAATGGGAACTGGAATTAAAAGGAGTGGTCACTGAGAGATCTCGCTTGTTCTGGTAGATGGAGTGTAGATGCTCGGCGAAGTTGTCTCCCAATCTACGTTGGGTTTCACTGGTATACAAGAGGCCACACCAGGAGCACCAAACACAGTATATGACCCCAACAGACTCACAGGTGAAGTGTTGCCTCATCTGGAAGGACTGTTTGGGGCCCTGAATGGTAGTGAGGGAGGAGGTGTAGGGGCAGGTGAAGCACTTGTTCCACTTGCAAGAATAAGTGCCAGGAGGGAGATCAATGGAGTGGGACGAATGAACAAGGGAGTTGTGGAGGGAGCAATTCCTGCAGAAAGCAGAAAGTTGGGGGGGGGGGGGGAAGAGGGAAAGATGTGCTTGGTGGTGGGATCCAGTTGGAGGTGGCGGAAGATTCACAGAATTATGTGCTGGACATAGAGGCTGGTGGGGTGGTAGGTGAGGATAAGAGGAACCCTATCCCTGGTAGGGTGGTGGGAGGATGGGGTAAGAGCAGACGTGCAAGAAATAGAAGAGATGTGGTTGAGAGCAGCGTTGATGGTGGAGGAAAGGAAGCAAATTTCTTTGAAGGAGAACATCTCCTTTGTTCTAGAATGAAAAGCCTCATCCTGAGAGCAAATGCAGCGGAGACGGAGGAATTGAGAGAAGGGGTTGCCATTTTTACAAGTAGCAGGGTGAGACGAGGTATAGCCCAGGTAGCTGTGAGAGGGAAGGGAAGTGTTGGAAATGGACCAGGTGAATCTGAGGGCTGGGTGGAAGTTGGAGACAAAGTGAATGAAATCAACGAGTTCAGCACAGGTGCAGAAAGCAGCACCAATGCAGTCGTCGATGTAGCATATCCCTTTATTGCTTGTCTATTCATGCTTCTGTATAAATAACCACTTAAATGTAGCCTTTATATCTGCTTCTACCTCCTCCCTGGCAGCTCATTCTAGAATCATCCTGAATGGCTTTTTAATCACCATATTTACATGTCTGTTTTATCATGTACTTATTTACTTGTACTGTTTTTGGCATGCACATTAAGGGCTGTCTATTCTTCAGTACTTTCCCAGGTACAACTTATTAGTTCTCTGATACACAGCCTCTGAAGTGACCTGGCAAGCAGCTAAAGGACACTATGGAGTGGACAATAAATGGTAGTCAGTGATATCTGTATTCCAGAAAATTCTGTATATTACTTATTAGTCTATAGAAATGAGCAAAACATTCGTCATGGTTCCAGCAGAAATTCATATTGAAATGTCACTCTGTCATCAGATTTCTGAATGATCCATGAACACCACCTCACTATTTTGCTATCTTTTTGCACTATTTATTTATTTTATAATAGATTCTTAATGTATTTTATAGCAATGTTTATGTATTGCACTGTACAGCTGCCACAAAACACATTTTGTGATAATAAAAACAACAGGAATTCTGCAGATGCTGGAGTTTCAAGCAACACACATCAAAGTTGCTGGTGAACGCAGCAGGCCAGGCAGCATCTCTAGGAAGAGGTACAGTCGACGTTTCAGGCCAAGACCCTTCGTCAGGACCCAGACCCTGATGAAGGGTCTCGGCCTGAAACGTCGACTGTACCTCTTCCTAGAGATGCTGCCTGGCCTGCTGCGTTCACCAGCAACTTTGATGTGTGTTGTTGTGATAATAAATCTGATTTGTTATGCTGCAAGCTTACAAAATCCTTTATTTTAAGAAAATTCCTTCATTTAATTCCTTCATGTACACTGCAATCAAAATGTCAATATTTGAAAAAGAATGTTTAATTCCATAAATGAGTGAGTCATTCTTATCTCCTTTACATGTATCCCCTGGAACTTGCATTTATAAGTTTATAAGAGTGATAGATCAGAAAAAAAAATCTGTAAAGGTAAGCCTTTCTTAAAATCATTGCAATGTTTGGGAGCCAAATTATAGTTTATTCAAAGGAACACACACAAAATACTGGAGGAACTCAGCAGGCCAGGCAGCATCAATGGAAAAGAGTAAACAATCAAGGTCTTGGCCCAATATTCAACTACACTCTTTTCAACAGATGCTGCCTGGCCTGCTGAGTTCCTCCAGCATTTTGTGTGTGTTACTTGGACTTCCAACATCTGCAGAATTTCTGGGTTTTTTTTATTAAAAGGAGTTGTTTTTCAAACTCTGTGATGCTCAGACAGTTATTTGTAAATCACATTCTGTGTTGAGTGAACTTAAAATACCAGCCTTCGCTGATGGCTTCACATTTTTGATTGCTGTTGGTTTTGTCTACTTTATCTGTTGTAGCTCTGAATTGAAGTAAGAAGCACAAAGGAGCAAACGTCAAGTACTGAGCCTTGAGTTGCGATAAATGTTCCCAAATGACTAGTCGTACAGTGAAAAAATATTTAGCAGTGAGCTGTTTGGAAATATGAGACCATAATGGTAGGGCACAAAAAAACATTTTTCTTAAAATTATGATGTGTCAACCCTTTGTCTGTACCAGGTCCTTGACTAATGATATTCTGGTTTATTTGAAACTTTTTTTTTAATACAACCGTGAGCAAATCTGGATCAAAAATTAACACATTTACTTCTAATAAACTTTATATTCTCTGTGGAATAAGCAAGCCCTTATTTGGCTCAAAAGGGCAAGAGAGATCTGCCTTTTTATGCAATGGTGGTAGATTTTTGAATTTAAACTTCTTAAATTTCAAAAATTTCCTCGGACATCACAACTAGCTACTTGTAACAAAACTCCAAAACAACTTTCATGATGCATCAAGCCAATCAGATTTTGGATACCCCTTAGTTGAACTTTAAATGCAACAGATAACTGCAAATTAACACAAAATCCTTTAAAGAAATAAATCAGCCACAGCTTGTTGAGGTATTACAAGCACACTTCATGCTTGTCCTGCTGCTTTAGTGATTGAATTTCAATAAATGTTTGAATTTGACATAATTATTGATAATTTTTCTATTTACACATTTTCATTGGCTGAATGTTGCTTGCAGTTTAATGCTACATAAGTCAAACTAGTTTACCATTAACTGGATTGAATGAAATGGATGCTTCATTTTACTCTCCCACAATATTTTTTGCAATGGTGCAGCCTTGAAGAATTAGGGTTATTATGTAAAGGGATCTAATAAGTATAGTTATTGCTAACAGAAAAGGTATATCAGAATTGGGTCACTTGGGGAAACTTGCTTTATTCAACTTGGATTACCATGGGCAAAAGAAAGCCATTTATTTTCTTGGGAAAGCAATTAAGTATCAAGCATCAAGCAATACCACTGGAACAAGTCATCTAAAAAAAAGTTATTGCCTTTAAAACTCATTTGGGGTCCTTTACAACGGAATTCTCAACCTTGCCCTTTGTCCTTTGAGAGTGTCTCAAGAGGATTTAGTAAATCTATTTCCAGTTTTTGCTTTTACCACAAATAAACAGACTGCCAATGTCCAAAGTAATCTATTCTAATATACAAAAAAACATTCTCAACAGCTATTAGACATATCAGGCATGTCAATTAGCCAGCCAATGAATAACAATAGTCTCTTCTTTTGGTGCTGTGATTTATATTTGTACAAAACTGAGTCACAGATGTCCCTGAAGTATATGCCTTGATGTAACTTTCAGACTGAACCCACACAAGAGGACACAATTCCACAACTAACTACAGCATGGCTCTTGGGATTCAGAATTAGATCATTTCTTTTTTAACAGAAATGGGTTAAATGGGATGCATGGGTCAATTTTTCAATAACATTTCACCAACACATTACATCATATCCCAATGGGCTTGAAAACTGTGGGAAAATTTTTTCCTCTAAAGTTGATGCATTTCTCCTCCATAAAGGAATTGCAATTAATTTTTAGAATTTGATTTTCAAGTTGCTTTTCCCACAGATTAAGTAATGCAGCACAACTGAAATCTGGCAAAATTATAACCATAATTCAGATTTGTTTCCATGTTTAAAAACAAATTCCAATTTAGGATCCAATAAGGTACATTTAATTTAGCAAGTGACAGAAGAGTTACTTGTAACCATGAAGTCGATCTGAAGGAGCAAATTACATCAAAACAGTTCATGTTTTCAAACCAAAATAAATGACAGTCACATGCAAAGTAAAGATATAAAAAGACATTGATCATTCCTTATTATAACAAATGACCTATTCAGCAGACTACTGTCTAGAAAGAAAAGGCAATATACATCTTCACCATAAGAATCCAACTTATCTGTATAAATCCATGCAATCTTACTGCAGAACAGTGAAAATGATAAACCACCTCAATTTCACAACACAATACTAAGTAGTATTGGCAAGAACTTCAGAATTCTTGAATTCTGAATGTAATTATTATATTTTCAAAACACATCAACGATCAATACAAGATAACCTTTTGGCATAAAATAGCTACACCTCAGAGGACTGGTTGCTAACCAATCACAATCACAAGCCTGCAGGCTCCCACAACTACCTACAAGAGCCCCTCCTACCCCTTTCCATAAAGGGTTCCTTTCTCTTTTCTCAGTTTCTCAGGCTCCATTATATTTTTTTCCAACTGCAGCAGCTTTTACATTGACACATGCATTGTTTTTCCTCATCTCCACCACAGTTATTAGGATCTCAACTGCACTTCTGCAACATTCAGTACCTCAGCTCTCACTCTGAACAAATATAGTCACCTTTGCTTTCCCTACCAGCCGCAATATTTAGTTGACTGCCCTTTGCAATTTTAAATGTGATGTCACAGCCGGACACAGCTCCTCCTCCTTCCTTTCAGCATTGCTTGGCATGGCTTTGAATAGAATTGCAGACTTCCTTCTCCACAGAGCATCCATTCCAGTTCTCATGGCATTATTCCACCTAAATGCAGCAGACGCAATATCTGTCCTTTTTTGCTTTATACCATACACTGACTTCCAACACTACCTCCAGGTAAAGCAGCAATTCACTTGTATCTTCTCCAATTTAGTATACAGTACTGTATTCAGTACTCATGATGTGGTTTCTTTCACACTGGGGAACCCAAAACCAGTGTGCAAAACTCTGCATTAACATTCAACTTGCAAGGGTGTCACAAGTTTCTCATGTCTGCCATTTTAATTGCCCATTGCACTCTCACTTTGAACTGTCCACATTTGGCCTTTCAGACAGTTCCAGTGAAATCCATTGTAAATTTAAGAAACAACAAACCATCTTCTAATGGCATATTACTTCACCCAGAACTTGTCCCAATGAATTTAGCAATTTCAGGTAAAAAGATGAGTTAATTAGAACTTTACAGTTTTGATGAATGGCCATCAACTCATTAATGCAGTCGGTGACAATTTCCAAGTATGCAGACTTGCAGATCATACAACAACCAATAAGCAATGCCAGTGTAACCATTTGGACATTATTTATTTATTTTTCATGGAACATGGATATGGCTGGCTATGTCAGCACTTATAGTGTGTCCTAAACTGCCTGGACTGAAGAGACAGCTAAAAGTCAAGAGTGACCGATAAGCCATGCCAAACAATGACTTCATTTGTCATAGTCCACAGGGAGACTCTTGTTACTGCATTTACATTTGATGTTCCTAGAATGTCATCCTCTTCCCAGATGTGAGAGATGACATTGTGAACTTGTAACTGGAGTTCCTTTCTGCCAAGTTTTAGAACTTTAGCAGACAGATATTTGTTCCCATGGCACTGTTTTTCAGTTGGCTAATAAATGTTTTGATAAGTCAAACACAGCTTGTAGCAAAACTGGGCAGAATTGTTCACTATGGGATGCAGTTAGGGACACTCAGATTCTGGACAAAGTCATTGTTAAGGTATCATCTGAGGTGCTGTTTTTTGTGCGCACTAATCGAGTCTTTGCCCTTGATAATTTCACCTTTCTTCTTTACTATCATTGGGGTGGGTCTCAGCATGTTTAGGTCATAGATGGCTTCAAAAAGCTTAAGAATTCAGGTTTGCAAGAAGCTGACCTTATTGTGTTCTTTTCACTCACCACCCCAAACTCAGTTTCTCTATTGGACTTCAGTTTTCAGGTGCCTGTAAAGCTGTTTATTTTCTGGCTTAGAGACACCTCATATTTGCAGTTATTTAGCTTTTGGAGCTCCTCATCATTCTAATCATACCAGTTTTGGTGCTTTCTGGTACAGAAGTCATAAGTCTCTTCTTGGATGTCAATTATGATAGCGATTGCGGCAGGCAAATCTCTAGACTCCGGCTCCTGTTGGTTGGAAGCTCTCAGGTTGGCTGTGAGGGCTATTTTATTAGATAGTAGTTTGTCCAGTTCTTCCAACAGCTAGTTGTACTTGGTACGGCACAGATAATGCAGACAACCTTGTGAATAGTTAATGAGATGATGACACAAGCTAACAGATACCACCACCTGGACAGGAGGTCTCATGTTTGAATTTAGGAAAATTCCTGACGAAGCGTCTCGGCCTGAAACGTCGACTGTACCTCTTCCTAGAGATGCTGCCTGGCCTGCTGCGTTCATCAGCAACTTTGATGCGTGTTGCTTGAATTTCCAGCATCTGCAGAATTCCTCGTTTAGGAAAATAAGGCTGTGTTCCATTTATTTTCTCAGGAGAACTCAGTTACTTAGGTTTTCCCTACTCCATCCTTGCCAATCATATCATGCCAGGAAATTGTGTCTTTTCCAACCTAGGCACTGAAATCTTCCTTCTTCCCAGTGGCCAAAAAACTTCTCAAATTATAGTGTGGATTCCATCAAACTCGAGGCATAATGGAAAGCTTCAAAAGATATGCAGACAGTAGAATCAACCTTTATACAGAATGTTCCTTGACCCCTCAAAAGCCCCTTTACTCAGTTAGTGGGACTGTGGAGGACCTTTCTTAAATTTGACTCCCTGCAAATATTACCTCCATCTCATGTATCCTTCATGATTGCATTCAAGCAGGATCCACTATAGTATCAAAAGGTTCATTACATACCCAATATCAGTGCAGAATGAAATCAAACAAAACTGCACTATTACTTCTATGTCTGCTCTGCTTTTTTTCCACACTTCAATACTATAATTTGCTTTCAACAGGCTTCTGTCTAGAGTGGAAATAATTTGTAGGACAAATGTGAAATTGTTAACTTATGTCATTGCAACCACAGTCAGCGAGCTGCAGTACAGAGAACATGCCTGCATGTGCACAGGTTCCGACTTGAGTCTAACCTTTAACAGCCACAAACAAAAGTGCATTACCAAACTATCTCTGCTGTATTATATCACCAAAGAAAGCCCCATGATGAGATACTGGAAAACGAGAACCACTTCCCATATTTTGGGAGCTACTTCTTAGTAAGAGTAAATATCAAATATGCAATTTACAATACTGCTTTTGTAATACAGTTGGCCTTCTGAGAAAGAGTATGTTTGGAAATCAAAACCATAAAAATGTGAATAACATGATCAAACAGGCAGTAGTTTATTTTTGCATGCTCTATGTCTTAGAAACAACTGACCATCTACAGCAAGCACTTCAAAGCACTGGAAGATAACAAACGCTGCCCATGAAAAATCCCCTAAACCAACATCAGTGTTCTCACCCAGACCATCTTCAGGCTTTATTACACTCAACCCATTTCAGCTGCCATGCATGTTGTCTCTTTGCCCAACACCAGATTCCTGAAATAGATACTCAATTCTGGACTCTGCCATTCAAACTTCACGTGGACAGAGGAAAAGTCACAAGGACACTCTCAAAACTTTTCAAGAACAATTGCAATATCCCCCTCAACTTGTGAGAAACCTTGACCATTCAGCATGGCATTGAGAACCAATGACCGCAACATAAATTCAAATCTCACCATGGGAGCTAGGGAATTGAGTTATAATTAGGTGTACTTCTGAACTTGTGTCAGAAGCAGACAAAAATTACAGAACAAAATGGCAGAAGGAACAGACTGCCTCAAAACACCCACACTTGCTTAAACTACCAGCATTTTCTGCCCTACTGATTGCTGAATCAAAAGTTGAAAATTGGCCTCATCAGCTGGCGGACAATCCTCTGACCTATTGTGGAAGCCAATCACCCTTCACCCCAAGGCACTCCCTAAAGATGAGGGTGGGTTAGGAATAGTGAATCACATGAATTTACATGGCTATATGGCTGCTTCCTGGCAACCATCACTAAAATAAGATTTAATCCCAGATTTAATTACTTGAAATTACATTCCCTCACTTCCACTGTGGGATTTGACTCATGTTACTGAATCAATTATCCAGAACTCTGGCTAATTGTCAATATCTTAAACACATTGCCAATGTCCACCAAAAGGAAGGTGTTACTTGCTAGCAATATTTAAAGGGATCATGTACCAATTATAGGAGGGTTGCTTATCATTTTCTTCTGACTGTTGCCGAAATTCTGATTTGATATTCTGGTTTATACTGTTATTGGACAATTTGCAACCACCATCGAAACAGCCAGTCAGGATGGAGTCAAATATTAAGGCACATTTTCTAAATTTCAAGGCTTCTGTACAAAGCAGTTACACCCACATATAGAGGTACAGGTTTTCCCCGCCATCCGAAGGTAGGGCATTCCTATGAAACGGTTCATAAGCCAAAATGTCGTAAAGCGAAGAAGCAATTACCATTTACTTATATGGGAAAATTTTGTGAGCGTTCACAGACCCAAAAATAACCTACCAAATCATGCCAAATAACAAATAAAACCTAAAATAACAGTAACATATAGTAAAAACAGGAATGATATGATAAATACACAGCCTATATAAAGTAGAAATAATGTATGTACAGTGTAGTATCACTTACTGGAATCAGGAAGACAGCACCGAGCACACTGATGATGGTGTGTTAGGCTGAGTCGTCGCAGGTGGGGTGGTGCAGTGGCCCCCACCCTCCAGGCCACCAACCGATACCGATCTGCAAAGCATGCAGGGCTACAGCAGCAGCCAGGAGGCACACAGCACACCTTTAAGAAAAAAGCCGAAATAAACATGCTAATTAATTAGGTGCCGCCCAGCACGTAATTGTCGGCCCAGATCAGTGCTGATTTCCGATTGCGTCGTCTCTGATCTGGGCCGACAATTACGCGTCGGGCGGCACCTAATTAATTAGCATGTTTATTTCGGCTTTTTTCTTAAAGATGTGCTGTGTGTCTCCCAGCTACTGCTGCGTTCTCCGTGAATTGGTATCTGTCCGTGGCCTGGGGGTTGGGGTGGTGGGACACTGGGGTGTCATCTCGTCATCGTCTGTTTCCATTAGGGCAGGTAGCTCATCTTCTCCTATGACTGCCCAACTCGATGTCGAAGGTCGAGGTTTGTCGTCTGCTGTGGAAGGCTTGCTTGACTGCTGAGCCTCGCGCATTTTTCTATCACACAGTTCTTTATAAGGACTCAAACCATCATGCAAATATCCCCTAAACCTACGTACCCTTTCAAAATTAAAGTCGTACTTTATCATTACTCATTCGGATTCGATTGTTATCCTTCCCTCTACCAATTGCATCAGCTCTTCATCTATTAGATCTTGGTCATGGGATGCAAAAACCTCTTCAACATCATGTTCGTCAGCTTCCACAAGCCAAACTCACTTTGTCCTTACTTCGTTCACCACAATCGAAACGCTTAATTATGTCTAGTTTTACGCTAAGTGTAACACCCTTACGAGCTCTTTCAGGCTTTTCCGATACCATAGAACTCATCTTGCAAACGGCTACTCACAGGCATGTGTTTAAGCAATGCCAGCGAGAATGCCATTCCGAATCCGGGGGAGGAGCGGCTGCTCGGGGAGCGCACTGCCTTTTATCGCGCGCTAATTTTTATTCGTTACAGTGAGGTTTCGTAAAGCAAATGTTTGAAAAGCGGGGGACACCTGTATTAGGAAGCATTTATATCCTGGCTAAGTCAATGCATTAAGTTTCTCATGCCTTTATTTGTGATTTCAAAATCAGGCATAAATTGGGGTTTGGGTTCTTTACTGTATAGTCAGTCATAGCACAATTAAGGTAGTTTTGAATTTTACATTTACAACCCAATTAAACCAAAAGTAAGACTTCTCATGGACAGTAATACTTCTATCTTGTGATCAAAATATTTCAATGTTATACTGCTATGTTAATTAAGTCACGCAATCTTTGCATTGTTTTGCATATAGCCCCAGACTTTACAACTAAATTATTGACTTTGCAGAAGTAATTGCTATCAGTAATCAAGTTATTATTTCCAGATTTCAGGTGGGGAAAATATAGAGGGCAAATTAAGCAAGTCTAAAAGACAGCGAAGATGAAGGCAGGTTGGGAACACGGGAAGGTTCGCAGGCTGAACATGTACTTTAATGCAATGAGCCTCACAGGTAAGTTAGGTGAGTTTAGTGCATGGATCAGCTCTTGAAATTATTCGATTTCAATCACGGAAATATGGAAGAGTCACAGAACACTACAGCACAGAAACAGGCCATTCGGCCCATCTGGTCAGTGCCAAATCAGATATCGACCGCTCTTGGTAACTTACTGCCAGAGGAAATGGTAAAGTCAGACATACTCATTACAATTTTACAGACATTTAAACAAGCACTTGAATGGCCAGGCAAACAAAGATCTGGATCCAGGCAAATTAGATTAGTATAGATGAGTAAACAGATTGGATGAAGGTGGTAGGCTGAAGTGCCCACTTCTGGATTCTATGACTCTGAATTCACTTCAACCAAACTTTTAAAGAAGAAGATTACATAAAACAATGGCCAAACAGAAGCAGAAGTCTGAAGGAGTGGATCAAATATGTCCCATGCCTGCATATAAACTGTAGGAGTATGCGGAGTTTAGCTGCAAATAATACAAGAAATTTACATGGGCATTTGCACTACAGTTATTTTCAGAGTAATTGCAGAAGTTGAGGGCTGAGTGCTACAATATAAGACAGAAGAGAATTTGGCCAACATTTCAACTCGTTGTTCCAATCAAATGTAGCCAAGAACACAACTGACGCGTTTCAACCTACTGAGTAACTAATTGCAATATAACATTTATTTTTAAATATTCTACTGACAACAAATCTCCGTAAGAACTCTTTCAGTTTTGAAAGAATCACCGTCAGCTACCCCTGTTACTAGGAGTGAACACCAGTCGCCTATGCTGGTCCGACCATGTCGATGCCATGTTCAAGAAAGCTCACCTAACCTCTACTTCCTCAGGGTGCTAAAGAAATTTGGCATGTCCTGACAACCACTAACGACTTTTACTGATGCACCATAGAAAGCATCCTATCTGGATGCATAAGTTTGTTTTGTTACAGAAACTGCTCTGAAAGTGACCTCAAGAAACTGTAGAGTGTTGCGGACGCCACTCAGCACATCACAAGAAACAGCCTCCCCTCTATGAACCTTATCTGCCTCGGTAAAACAGCCAGCATAATCAAAGACCCCATCCACCCTGGACACTCTCTTCCCCCCTCCCCCCCCCTATCGTGCTGAGTACACAAAAGCACAAACCACCAGGCTCAAAGACAGCTTCTGTCCTGCTGTCTTTGTAAGACTATTAAATGGTGCCCTAATATGACAAGATGGGCTCACAAACTACCTTGTTGTGAACTTGTACTTTGTTTACCTGCACTGTACTTTCTCTGTAGCTGTTACACTTCATTAAGCATTGTTACTGTTTTACCTTGTTCTACCCCAATGCACCATATAATGATTTGATCTGTATGAACAGCATGCAAGACGAGCTTCTCAAAGTATCTCAGTACATGTGACAATAATAAACCAATTCCAGTCCCGAAAGTAAAGATAAATGTGGCCAGCTAGTTCAGTGCAGTACTCACCATTCTTCCGTTCATTCAAAGGAGGTAGGCGTGGATTTGTCTGCAGTGTAAGCTCTTGGAACTCGTGGGCGACCATTTCACTTCGCGGGCTTGGGGTTATTAAGCTCTGTAGGACTGAGTCTTCCAATTCAGATACTTGTATATTATCCATCACACTCAGTAAGATGGTTGGAGTCATCTGTTGATCCATAATGATGTTAAGTTCAACTAGAAATAAAGTTAGGAAAAAAATCCATTCACTTTTTTTTAAAAAAGCATTAATGGCAACAAAATATTTGTACAAGCTTTGCAGTGTTTCTGTATACTTTATTTGAAGATTTTCTGGCACAACTCCTTGAAACACCTATGCATTTTCTCAAAAGTGTGAAATATGCAGCACATTGCAAGTGGTTACTGGCAATAATTGCAACAAAAGGTTGATGTAATTAGCACACAATTCAAAAAGGGGTATATCATACAGATATTAATATGTAAAGGGTATCATCTTTCCTTTTTATGATTCCTCATCTTGAAATTGGAAGTGTTAACTAATCATGATCAATTACATATGGCGAAAGATCTATCTCATTCCCCAGCCCACCAAGCCATAATAAGGCATTCAACACCTGGCCAACCCACTCCCTTCACCCAGTCAGGTTGATTGAGAACATAGAAGCACTATTTCCCACCTCCTGCCCATCTCACCTTTCTGCTCATTTCCCTGCCCTCCGGATTCCTTCATTTCTACGGCAACTAAATCTTAGTGTTGATCTGTTTTGCATGGGTGAGCATGGAAATTTGCATTGTTACCAAGCCTCTGTAAGGCACATAAGTGAGTTTTAATGTCTCACAGCATACAAACCATACCAGAGTGAGAATGTACCTATTTTGAATCTTTTAGTGACTTTAGATTTAGGGTTAAGTATCAACCTTAGCACAAACTTAGTTCATTAAAAATAGGTGTGATCTAATTCCAATATAAGGGTTTCATATTATTCAACAATGAACCTCAAAACAAAGTCCCAATTACACAATAGGAAATGGATTTTAAAAAATTATTTATTAAATAACTTTCCATAGAAACAATTGAAAACTAGCCGATCCATTCCTTTTTTCAGTTCCATAGAAAGGAATCACAGAATACTAATGAGACACTTCAGAATGGGAGGAAGGATGATGGTCTAGTTCAGGGGTGTCAAACTACCGGCCCGCGAAGGGGTCCAATCCGACCCGCGGGATGATTTGGGGGAAAAAGAAGCATATTCACGACCATTTATTATGTATCTGTACGGCAGCCGCTCTCTCTCCCACCGCTGTCTGTGCCGCCTGTTGCGCCAGCAGCTTGTTGTGTGTACTTAGAAAACAATAGGCGGCAGTTAACCACCCGCTGTGCATAAGCACCTACCACCCTTCACTGAAGACCACTAGGGTTCCACTTATGTCGTCAGACACAGTATAAATACACAGAGTACTTAGGTAATTAACACCTGTAGCAAGGCCAAGACTGTTTGCTGCTGTGGTTCAAAATGCTTTCCAAGAAAAGAAAAGTTGACACCAAAGGTCGAAGATTCAACGACAATTGGAAAGATCGTATTTTTCTTCTGAGGTCAACGGCAAACCTGTGTGTCTGATATGCTCGCAACAAGTAGCTGTGGCAAAAGAGTACAATATCAAACGACACTATGAGACGTCACACAGAGAAAAATATGACAAGTACGCAAGACGACTCGGAACGCAAAATGTAAACGAGCTTGAAGCAGCTCTGAGAAAACAACAATGAGTGTCCACCAAAAGTCGAGTGACTCATGATGAAGCTGTCAAGGCCAGCTATATTATTGCCAACAAAATAGCTGCTGCGTTGAAGCAATACTCGGAGGGGGAGTTCATCAAAGCATGCATGCTGACGGCGGCTCAGCTGGTGTGCCCTGAGAAGAGACAAGCTTTTGGTAATATCAGCTTGTCAAGAAATACTTTGGCAGAGAGAATCGAGGACCTTGCAGGAGATTTGAACAGTCAACTAAAAGACAAAGTGAAGTCATTTATTGCCTTCTCTATTGTAATTGATGAGAGCACCGATATGACTGATGTAGTTCAATTGCGAATATTCATTCGTGGTGTTGATGCATCTTTGACCGTCCCCGAGGAGTTTGTGGAGATGGTGCCCATGACAAACACCACAGCTCTTCCCCAAACTACACAAGCCAGTTTTCATTATGTCTTCATTGTAGCATTGCTTTTATTCCAAAGCAAGTATAGAAAATCTTGCTACCCTACACCATTTTGCTGAGACCAAACTAGAAGTAGTGCACACACTATTTTGGTCTCTTCATTTAACAATGTACTTTCTTTATAATTAGTACGTGAAGATTCAATAGATAAATTCCTGGAATGTGTGGGTTGACTTGAGAGAGAAAATGGAACAGAATGTGCTCATTTTAGTCTGGGTTGAGAATAATCACCTTATTGTAACATATAAAGCCCCAAGTGGAATAACCACTGCAAAGATGCTGCCCCTGGAGGAATCAAGAATGAGGGCACTGTCTCAGGATAAGGGCTTGACCCGTTCAAAGACAGAAAATGTTAGAAACACTCAGGCTCTGTGCAATGAAAAATAAGTTAACGTTTCAGATTGAAGAGTGAAAAAATATTTTCCACCTTGTGTTAATTCTATATATCCTTCAAATGGATACTGCCTCATCTGCTAAGTGTTTCCAGCATTTTTGTTTTTATTTCCAGGTTAGGGTTTAGGGACAGGGATGTGGGTGTATTAGAGGTCAGATTAGGGTTTCAGGATGTGGTGAAGTTAGAGGTCAGGTCAGACTCTAAACCACCACTTCTCATTCAAACGCAAACAACAGGAATTCTGCAGATGCTGGAAATTCAAGCAACACACATCAAAGTTGCTGGTGAACGCAGCAGGCCAGGCAGCATCTGTAGGAAGAGGTGCAGTCAACGTTTCAGGCCGAGACCCTTCGTCAGGACTAACTGAAGGAAGAGTGAGTAAGGGATTTGAAAGTTGGAGGGGGAGGGGGAGATCCAAAATGATAGGAGAAGACAGGAGTGGGAGGGATAGAGTCAAGAGCTGGACAGGTGATAGGCAAAAGGGATACGAGAGGATCATGGGACAGGAGGTCCGGGAAGAAAGACGGTGGGGGGGACCCAGAGGATGGGCAAGAGGTATATTCAGAGGGACAGAGGGAGAAAAAGGAGAGTGAGAGAAAGAATGTGTGCATAAAAATAAGTAACAGATGGGGTACGAGGGGGAGATGGGGCATTAGCGGAAGTTAGAGAAGTCGATGTTCATGCCATCAGGTTGGAGGCTACCCAGACGAAATATAAGGTGTTGTTCCTCCAACCTGAGTGTGGCTTCATCTTTACAGTAGAGGAGGCTGTGGATAGACATGTCAGAATGGGAATGGGATGTGGAATTAAAATGTGTGGCCACTGGGAGATCCTGCTTTCTCTGGCGGACAGAGCACAGATGTTCAGCAAAGCGGTCTCCCAGTCTATGTCGTGTCTCGCCAATATATAAAAGGCCACATCGGGAGCACCGGACGCAGTACATCACCCCAGTCGACTCACAGGTGAAGTGTTGCCTCACCTGGAAGGACTGTTTGGGGCCCTGAATGGTGGTAAGGGAGGAAGTGTAAGGGCATGTGTAGCACTTGTTCCGCTTACACGGATGAGTGCCAGGAGGGAGATCAGTGGGGAAGGATGGGGGGGACGAATGGATAAGGGAGTTGCGTAGGGAGCGATCCCTGTGGAATGTAGAGGGGGGGAGGAGGGAAAGATGTGCTTAGTGGTGGGATCCCGTTGGAGGTGGCGGAAGTTACGGAGAATAATATGTTGGACCCGGAGGCTGGTGGGGTGGTAGGTGAGGACCAGGGGAACCCTATTCCTAGTGGGGTGGTGGGAGGATGGAGTGAGAGCAGATGTACGTGAAATGGGGGAGATGCATTTAAGAGCAGAGTTGATAGTGGAGGAAGGGAAGCCCCTTTCTTTAAAAAAGGAAGACATCTCCCTCGTCCTAGAATGAAAAGCCTCATCCTGAGAGCTCAATTTGGACCTTCTGAGGATCCCAGGTACTCACATTTTATTGACTCTGCCTCTCGCCGCTTCTCCCGTCAAGCTCTGAAGGCGACTCTCTCTGCCATGAGGAGGTACTTGGTGTCCCTATCCCAGACCCTTCCACACCTTCGGGACATTTTCTTCGCTGTCTGTAATGGTCCTACCCGTTATTTCATCCTCCGTCAGATTCACGCCTGCAATCGCCATTTTTTTGACTTTGTCATGTTAGGCAAAGATCGCAAGATCCTACATCTGCAGACCCCAGAGCCTGCTGGCCATGAAACTAGCAAGCATGAACTTCAGATTGCGGCCTCTGCCATTGATCTCGCCGGTTCCAACACCTCAGGACATATTCAAAACCCGGACTCCAGCAACGACCATGGACACCTTCACAGTGATTGTGCAACCACCAACTGCAACTCCAGCCTTGAACTCCAGGCCGGGTCTTTATGTGCTGCTGTTGTGACTCCCGTCTCCCCTTCCCCCACCAATACTCTGCAATCCCGTCTCCCTCAGATCCCATCGTCAGCTCCTGGGTCCTCAGAGGCTCTATCTTCCTCTCACCCCAACCCTCCCTTCTCCATTGACACCCCCAGCCTCCCCCCTCCCCCCTCTGATCCCAGCTCTCATCCGTGCCGGGTCTTTACCATCCCCTCCGACCTTCAACTGTCGGAGGCAGAACGCGCTGTTCTCAGTAAGGGCCTCACGTTTGTCCCCCTTCACCCACACCTCAGCGAGTTCCGTGTTTGCCATGATGCGGAACTTTTCTTCCGCCGTCTCCGTCTCCGAGCTTACTTCTTCGGCAAGGGCTCTTCCACCCCCACCGATGACCCCTTCTCCCGTCTTCAACCCTCCTCTTCTTCATGGACACCCCGCTCTGGTCTTCTGCCTGCTCTGGATCTCTTTATCGCTATTTGCCGACGGGACGTCAACCATCTCGACTTCACCACACCTTGTCCCCATTCCAACCTTACTCCTTTGGAACGCTCTGCTCTCCACTCCCTCCGCACTAATCCTAACCTTATTATTAAACCCGCCGATAAGGGGGGTGCTGTTGTAGTCTGGCGTACTGACCTCTACCTTGCCGAGGCACAGCGACAACTCGCGGATACCTCCTCTTATTTACCCCTCGATCGTGACCCCACTAAGGAGCACCAGGCCATTGTCTCCCACACCATCACCGACTTTATCCGCTCAGGGGATCTCCCATCCACTGCTACCAACTTTTTAGTTCCCACACCCCGCACTTCCCGTTTCTACCTCCTACCCAAGATCCACAAACCTGCCTGTCCTGGCCGACCTATTGTCTCAGCTTGCTCCTGCCCCACCGAACTCGTTTCTGCATACCTCGACACGGTTTTATCACCCATTGTTCAATCCCTTCCGACCTATGTTCGTGACACTTCTCACGCTCTTAAACTTTTCAATGACTTTAAGTTCCCTGGCCCCCACCGCTTTATTTTCACCATGGATGTCCAGTCCTTATATACTTCCATCTCCCATCAGGAAGGTCTCAAAGCTCTACGCTTCTTTTTGGATTCCAGACCTAATCAGTTCCCCTCTACCACCACTCTGCTCCGTCCAGCGGAATTAGTCCTTACTCTTAATAATTTCTCCTTTGGCTCCTCCCACTTCCTCCAAACTAAAGGTGTAGCTATGGGCACCCGTATGGGTCCTAGCTATGCCTGCCTTTTTGTTGGGTTTGTGGAACAATCTATGTTCCGTGCCTATTCTGGTATCTGTCCCCCACTTTTCCTTCGCTACATCGACGACTGCATTGGCGCTGCTTCCTGCACGCATGCAGAACTCGTTGACTTTATTAACTTTGCCTCTAACTTTCACCCTGCCCTCAAGTTTACCTGGTCCATTTCCGACACCTCCCTCCCTTTCTAGATCTTTCTGTCTCTGTCTCTGGAGACAGCTTATCCACTGATGTCTACTATAAGCCTACTGACTCTCACAGCTATCTGGACTATTCCTCTTCTCACCCCGTCTCTTGCAAGAACGCCATCCCCTTCTCGCAATTCCTCCGTCTCTGCCGCATCTGCTCTCAGGATGAGGCTTTTCATTCTAGGACGAGGGAGATGTCTTCCTTTTTTAAAGAAAGGGGCTTCCCTTCCTCCACTATCAACTCGCATCTCCCCCATTTCACGTACATCTGCTCTCACTCCATCCTCCCACCACCCCACTAGGAATAGGGTTCCCCTGGTCCTCACCTACCACCCCACCAGCCTCCGGGTCCAACATATTATTCTTCGTAACTTCCGCCACCTCCAGCGGGATCCCACCACTAAGCACATCTTTCCCTCCCCCCCCCCCCCTCTGCATTCCGCAGGGATCGCTCCCTACGCAACTCCCTTGTCCATTCGTCCCCCCCATCCCTCCCCACTGATCTCCCTCCTGGCACTTATCCTTGTAAGCGGAACAAGTGCTACACATGCCCTTACACTTCCTCCCTTACCACCATTCAGGGCCCCAAACAGTCCTTCCAGGTGAGGCAACACTTCACCTGTGAGTCGACTGGGGTGATGTACTGCGTCCGGTGCTCCCGATGTGGCCTTTTATATATTGGCGAGACCCGACACAGACTGGGAGACCGCTTTGCTGAACATCTATGCTCTGTCTGCCAGAGAAAGCAGGATCTCCCAGTGGCCACACATTTTAATTCCACATCCCATCCCCATTCTGACATGTCTATCCACAGCCTCCTCTACTGTAAAGATGAAGCCACACTCAGGTTGGAGGAACAACACCTTATATTCCGTCTGGGTAGCCTCCAACCTGATGGCATGAACATCGACTTCTCTAACTTCCGCTAAGGCCCCACCTCCCCCTCATACCCCATCTGTTACTTATTTTTATGCACACATTCTTTCTCTCACTCTCCTTTTTCTCCCTCTGTCCCTCTGAATATATGTCTTGCCCATCCTCTGGGTATCCCCCCCCTTGTCTTTCTTCCCGGACCTCCTGTCCCATGATCCTCTCATATCCCCTTTTGCCTATCACCTGTCCAGCTCTTGGCTCTATCCCTCCCACTCCTGTCTTCTCCTATCATTTTGGATCTCCCCCTCCCCCTCCAACTTTCAAATCCCTTACTCACTCTTCCTTCAGTTAGTCCTGACGAAGGGTCTCGGCCTGAAATGTCGACTGCACCTCTTCCTACAGATGCTGCCTGGCCTGCTGCGTTCACCAGCAACTTTGATGTGTGTTACTTGTCATTCAAAGACCAGTGACGTGGACAGGTGATGCAAGATATCTGGAGACTGGGCCTCCAGTCTGCGCTCAAAGCACTCAGCAATGTGGACATGTGATGCAGGACATATTTGAACGTCAGGTTGGCAAGCGCTATAGATGAAGACCAGCGAAGCTGACGTCTGGTGGTCTACTGCATCAGTGAGACCGCCCCAGGACAGTGGGTCCCAGGAATGGAAGGTCTTGCAAGCAGGAGGCACGAGGCGGGCCAGTGATCTAATAGGTACACAAGCTGGCAAGTCCATAGTTCGATGCCTGGAATTCAAGTTCTGTCATCAGCTACCCCTAGGGTCTAAAGCAAAGATTGAAGTCCACAAGTCGATCAGAAGTTGGACCGTCAAAGCCCTGGGTCTGCGAGTTGGAGAGTCCACTGGGGAAGTTAAGAGTCTCATTGTCTGACAATCCATGAGTCCACTGGAGACCCAGAGGCCTTCCTTGGGGTTTGGAGGACTGTCTGTGTACCTAAGTGGATTTGTGGCCGGGTGGGAGGGAGGCCAAAGATTTTGTTTTGCTGTGTTCTGTGATGTTCTACTGAGCATTGTGGGCATGCTATGTTAGCGCTGGAATGTTATGCAACACTTGTGAGCTGTCCCCAGCACATCCATAGGTTGTGTTGGTTCACAGCGTTTTAAACCAGCCAACCAGATCATGATGTCTAATCAATATCCATTTGGATCCCAGAGGAGTATATAAGGTGGGATACTGAGGAGACAACACCCTCAAATGTGCACTGATGGTGGCTTCTCGATTGGAGCCAAAATGTCTACAAACATTTTGTCAAACTTGGCGATCAACCAAACTTCAACCAAATGAGAGATTTCACTCTGTTTTGTGACATATGTGATAACTAAATTAATCAAAATATGAAATATGAATCATTTCTCAGAGGATAGTGAATCTTCAAAATTCTCCAACCCAAGTGGCAAAGTGCTGAAGTGATCTACTGCCAAGCTAGTCTTGCAAGCTAAATGGAATGTTAGTTATTGGTATGGAGCCGGAAAATAATATTGAGGTCAAAGATCAGATCAGTAATTATTGAGTGCCAAAGCAGGTTCAAGGAAGCAAATGCTATTCATGTTATAGTCTTAGGCTACGACCACACTAAACTGGATAATTTTGAAAACGCCAGTTTCGCATAAAAACGATAGGTGTCCACACCGGGCATTTTTGAAAATACCTCCGTCCACATTAAAACAGGTATTTGGGCGAATCTCCTCTTACTGGGCATGCGCAGGACACATCTACAGAAAACAAGCGAAGAGAAAATGGTATACTTGGTGGTGTTTGTGCAGTTACAGACTAGAAAAACTTAAAAGGAAGTTGCCAAACAATGGACAGCTGTTGGCTCTCGCGCAGGAGGACTTAAAACTAAAAAAAACCATTACTAGAGTATATGGACGTAATCGACAGGGAGTTCATGGACAGTGTGACCCAGCTGACAATGAACATTGTAAAAGCTGACTAACTCTGTTGCAGAGGGATTTGCAATGATGAGGAATATGATGGCTCCCCCCCCCCCCCAGTACTTTTCACCGCCACAATACCAGCCTCACAGCCACTACAATAGCTATATATATGGACACACAGACCTCCGGGTGGCCCCACCAACCACTTCCCCACTCCCACAGATGGGTCACCCCGGAAACATTTCCTACAGCAATAGTCTCTTCACCGATGAAAGGGACAACAGGTTTTTTTAAAACCTCCAGTTACCCCGTACACACAACGCCCAACCTGCGTTTTCAGATTTAAACATTCTGGAGAGCGTTTTAGAAAAGCTCCGTTTTCGGGGGAGGAAAACGCAGTTTCACGGGGAGGAAAACGCTGTTTCAGCGCGGACAGAGGGTCAAAACGAAGAGAAAAAGCTTCAGTTACGGATTTATCCGGTCTAGTGTGGCCGTAGCCTTAGAAGCTGTTAGATAGATACATGAATATACAGGAAATGGAGGGATGTGGTTAATGTAGAGGTAGAAGACAAAAACTTTAATTCAACACCGTGTTCTGTGTAGACATTGCGAGTTGAAGGGCCTGTTCTTGTGCTCTACTGCACTACATTTTAATGTCTTATTTTCAAAATTATTCTTCATTTCTGAGGTATAATAGTAATTAACTACAACAGCAAAATATTAAACTATAATGTTGGAAAAGTGAAGCAGACAACAAAATAATTTATGCAGAAAATTAAGCAATAATAGCATTCAAACTTCTTGGAGCAGTGAACACAGACCCTTCTTCTAAAATAACTGCAGGTAGACATCCAATTATCATGTTTGTTATTCTGACTCACTAACTAGTAACTACCAAATCCAATTTCCAATCTAGTTATTTTCCATGGAACTGAAGGATCATTTACAGCTTTCACTCATTTCTATCTATTCTTTCTCTCCTTTACTTCAATTCCCTTTCACTTACTTGGTTATATTTTGCAGTGTCATACTTCCATGCAGTCACATTTATTAATTTCCATTTTTAAGAAGCTGGATTACTTCTATTTAATCTCAAATATTTTTGAGCATTAAAGATATCTTTGGTGATTAATAGATAAATTCAATGCTGCATCTTGAAAAGGCTCATTTGGCAATGTTAATCAAATGGTTGACTTAAACCATAAATCGAGACTGTGGATTACTTAACAAGTCAGGTAGCATTTGAGGGAAGGCATACAATAGCACTTGAGAAAAGTTAGTTCCAATATTCAGAAACGCAACAGATGGTGCATTTCTGTCTTCAAAGATGCTCATGACCTTGTAAGAAATTTCAGACTTTTCTGATTTCATTTTTAAGCTTCCAGCACTTAGCCAGTAAGAAATACATTCATTTTCACTTTTATAAATATTTGTCTCAATCTTGAAAATCCCAACAACCAATAAAACTAATATGCAGTCGATGTTAAAGGAGGTTTACATAGCCTAATTGGCCACTGTTATTAGATCGTAGGACCATAGGAGCAGAATTAGGCCACTTGGCCTATTGAGTCTGCTCTACTATTCAATCATGCCTGCAACTTCATTTTCCTGCCTTCTCCCTGTAACCTTTGATGCCCTGACTAAACAAGAACTTATCAAACTCCACTTTAAATATACTCAATGACTTGGCCTCCACAGCCATCTGTGGCAATGAATTCCAGAGGTTCATCACTATCTAGTTAAAGAAATTCCAGATCACCTCTGTTCTAAATAGACATCCCTCTATTCTGAGGCTGTGCTGTGTCCTAGACTCATCCACTATATAAAACATCCTCTCCACATCCACTCTACCTAGACCTTTGAATATTCAATAGGTTTCATTGAGCTTGCCCCTCATTCTTCTAAACTCGAGCAAGTACAAGCCCAGAGCCATCCAACGTTTTTCATACATTATCCTTTTCATTCCCAGAATCATTCTTATGAACCTCCCCTGGACCTTCTTCATTGTCAACATTTCTTTACAGAGATAAGGGGCTGAAAACAGTTCACAATACTCCATGTGCGGTCTGACCAATGCCTTATAAAGTCTCAGCTTTACACACTTGCTCTTATATTCTAGTCCTCTTGAAATGAATGCCAACATTATATTTGCCTTCTTGCCACTGACAAACTGCGAGTAAACCTTTAGGGAATTCTACACTATCAGAATCAGATTTATTATCACTGGCACGTGACATGAAATTTGTTAACTTAGCAGAAGCAGTTCAATGCAATACATAATCAAGCAGAGAGAGAAAAAAAATAATAAACAAGTAAATCAATTATGTATATTGAATAGATTTTTTAAAAATGTGCAAAGCCAGAAATACTGTATACTTTTTAAAAAGTGAGGTAGTTGGCAGAGGGGAAGAAGCTGTTCCTGAAACGCTGAGTGTGTGCCTTCAGGCTTCTGTATCTCCTACCTGATGGTAACAGTGAAAAAATTGCATGCCCTGGCTGCTGGAGGTCTTTAATAAAGGACGCTGCCTTTCTGAGACACTGCTTCCTAAAGATGTCCTGGGTACTTTGTAGGCTAGTGCCCAAGATGGAGCTGACTAGGCTTACAACCTTCTGCAGCTTCTTTCGGTCCTGTGTAGTAGCCCCTCCATACCAGACAGTGATGCAGCCTGTCAGAATGCTGTCCATGGTACAACTATAGAAGTTTCTGAGTGTATTTGTTCAGATGCCAAATCTCTTCAAACTCCTAATAAAATATAGCTGCTATCTTGTCTTCTTTATAACTACATCGATATGTTGGGACCTCGATAGGTTAGATCCTCAGACATCTTGACACCCAGGAACTCTCCACTTCTGATCCCTCTATGAGGGTTGGTATGT
This sequence comes from Mobula birostris, assembly GCF_030028105.1. Lineage (NCBI taxonomy): Eukaryota > Metazoa > Chordata > Chondrichthyes > Myliobatiformes > Myliobatidae > Mobula > Mobula birostris. Next base: position 133,179,685 of record NC_092378.1, on the reverse strand, counting down.
GTTCCTTCGTCTTAACCTTCCTGAAGTCCACAATCAGCTCTTTCGTCTTACTGACGTTGAATGCCAGGTTGTTGCTGTGGCACCATTCCACTAGTTGGCATATCTCACTCCTGTACGCCCTCTCATCACCACCTGAGATTCTACCAAAAATGGTTGTACTGTCGGCAATTTATAGATGGTACTTGAGCTAGCCACACAGTCATGTGTATACAGAAAGTAGAGCAGTGGGCTAAGCACACACCCCTGAGGTGCACCAGTGTTGACTGTCAGTGAAGAGGATATGTTATCACCAATCCACACAGATTGTGGTCTTCTGGTTAGGAAGTCAAGGATCCAATTGCCAGAGACACAGGTTCTGCAACTTTTCAATCAGGATTGTGGGAATGATGGTATTAAATGCTGAGCTATAGTCAATGAACAGCATCCTGACGCAGGTGTTTGTGTTATCCAGGTGGACTAAAGCCCTGTGGAGAGCCATTGAGATTGCATCTGCCATTGACCTATTATGGCAATAGGCAAATAGCAATGGATCCAGGTCATTGCTGAGGCAGGAGTTCAGTTTAATCATGACCAACCTCTCAAAGCAATTCATCACAAGGACTCGCAAATCACTTTGCACCTTTGATTTTGAATTCTTTCTCCATTGAGAAAATAGTCTACATCTTTATTCCTTCTACCAAAGTGCATGACCATACACTTCCCTATACTATATTCCATCTGCCACTTCTTTGCCTATTTTCCCAATCTGCTACCTGCCCCTCCACCTATCTTTGTATCATCTGCAAAATGACCATCAGGCCATTAACTCTCTCATCCAAATCGTTGACATATAACGTGAAATGAAGCAGTCCCAATACCAACCCCTGCAGAATACCACTAGTCACTTACACCAACACAAATAGATCCCCTTAATTCTCACGCTTTGTCTTCTGCCAGTCAGCCAATTTCTATCCATGCTAGTATCCTTCCTACAATACTCTGGGCTCTTATCTTGTTAAACAGCCTCATGCACGGCATTTTGTCAAATGCCTTCTGAAAATCCAAGTAAGCAACACCCACAGACTCTTTGTCTATCCTGCCTATCATTACTTCAAAGAATTGCAACAGATTTGTCAGGCAAGATTTGCCCCTAAGGAAACCATGCTGACTGTGGCCTATTTTATTAAGTGTCTCCAAGTGCCCTGAAATTATTTCCTTTATAATGGTCTCCAACATCTTCCCAACCAATGAAGCCAGGATAACTGGCCTATAATTTCCTTCTGCCTACCCCTTCTTAAAAAGTGAGGTGACACTTGCAATTTTCCAATTCTTAGGAACCATGTCAGAATCTAGTGATTCCTGGAAGATCATACTGATGCCTCAATTATCTCCTTAGTGACCTTTTTCAGAACTCTGGAGTATAGTCCATCTGGTCAAGCTGACTAATCTACTTTCAGACCTTTCAGCTTTCCAAGCACCATCTCCTTAGTAATAGCAAATACCTCTACCACCTGACACTTCAATTTCTGGCATACTGCTAATGTCTTCCATAGTGCTGAGCAAAAATCCTTATGCAGTTCGCCCACCATTACTACCTCTCCAGTGTCATTTTCCAGCGGTTTGATATCCATTCTCGCCTCTCCTTTACTCTTTATATATCTGAAAAAACTTTTGACATCCTCTTTTTATATTATTGGCTAGCTTACCTTCATATTTAATCTTCTCACCTGATGACCTTTTTAATTGTCTGGTTGGTTTTGAAAAGCTTCTCAGTCCTCTAACTTCCCACTAATTTTTACTATATTGTATACCTTGGCTTTTACGCTGTCTTTGATTTCCCTTGTCAGCCATGGTTGATTCATCCTCCCTTTAGAATACTTCTTCATCTTTGGGATGTATTTATCCTGTACCTTCTGAATTGCCCCCAGAAACTCTAGCCACTGTTGTACTGTCATCATTCCTAATACTGTTCCCCTCCAATCAACCCGGCCAGTTCCTCTCTTAATGAATTGAATTGACATTATTTCTTACATCCTTCACAAACATCAGGAGTAAAAGTCTTTATGTTACATCTCCATCTAAATGTGCCATGTGCAATCACAGTAATTTATAATAAATAGAACAGTCAATGTAAAATAGACTACACTCAACTCAATGTGAGTTCATCAGTCTGATGACCTGGTGGAAGAGGCTGTCGTGAAGCTGTTGGTCCTGGCTTTTACGCTGCAGTACTGCTTCCCAGATGGCAGCAGCTCAAGTAGATTGTGGTTGGGGAGACTTGGGTCCCCAGTGATCCTTCGGGCCTTTTTTACATATCTGTCCTTGTACTTGTCCTAAATCTTGGGAAGTTCACAACTACAGATGCGCTGGCCCATCTGCACCACTCTCTGCAGGGTCCTGTGATTAAGGGAGGTACAGTTCCCATACCAGACAGAAATGCAGCCAGTCAGGATACTCAGTTGTGCCCCTGTAGAAAGTTCTTTGGATTTGGGGGCCCATACCAAACTTCCTCAACCGTCTGAGGTGAAAGAGGTGTTGTTGTGCCTTTTTCACCACACAGCTGGTGTGTACAGACCACGTGAGGTCCTCAGTGATGTGGATGCTGAGGAACTTGAAGCTGTTTGCTCTCTCAACCCCGATCCATTGATGTCAATAGGAGTTAGCCCATCTCCATTCCTCCTGCAATCCACAACCAGCTGCTTTGTTTTTGCGACATTGAGGGAGCAATTGCTTTCTTGACACCACTGTAAATCCCTTACTCCACTTTAATACTGATAGACCTGACTTTATCTTCTCCCTCACAAATTGCAGGGTGAATCCTATCATATTATGATCCTTTACTTTAAACTCCCTAATCAAATCTGCTTAATTATACAACACCCAATCTAGCCTTTTCCCCTAATGGGCTCAAACACAAGCTGCTCTAAAAAGCCATCTCGTAGGCATTCTACAATTTCCCTCTCTTGGGATCCAACGATGAATCTTATTTTCCCTTTCTACCTGTATATTGAAGCTCCCATGACTATTGTAACATTGACCTTATTACATGCCTTTTCTATCTCACATTGTAATTTATAACCCACATCCTAACTAACATTCTTGCACTTGTACATAATTCCCATTTGGGATTTTTACCATTGCAGTTTCTTAATGATACACAGAAAGATTCTACATCTTTTGATCCTATGCCTAAGGGCTTGATTTCATTTTTACCAACAGAGCCATCCCACCTCCTCTACCTACCTGCCTGTCCTTTTGATACAAGGTGTGTTCTTTGATGTTAAGCTCCCAACTAGGATCTTCATTCAGTCACGACTCAGTGATGTCCACAATGTCCTACATGCCAACCTCCAGCCATGCTACAAGATTATCTACTTTATTTCATATACTGCATGCACTCAAATATAACACCTTCATTCTTGTATTCATTGTTCTTTTCGATTTTGCCCCAGGTTACATTTTAACTCAAGGCTGATATATACTTCTGCGTCAATGCGTCGCCGCAAACCCTACGCAAGAGCTTGCGTTGCTGCGACACACATCTCTCCCAAAATGTAACTGCGCGTCGCGGCAACGCAGACTGCAGCAGCTGTGATTGGTCCGCTTGATAGCATCGCATGTCATCCTACGCTGCAATAGCTTCCCATTGGGCGACTGGAGGGCAGGGAAGGAATTCTGGCTGCAATGCTTTCTATAAAGCTTTACAGACTTCCAAAATTATGGAGTACACATTTCACACGAAAAAAGACGCTCGCGTCTTGTTTACCCCAAGACTACCATGAAGCCTTGCGCGGGCAGGTGAGTGCGCATGCCTGACGTGAGCGAATTGCCAAGCGACGCAGACACACCAACGCACAAGTATAAATGCTCACAACGCACGTAGGCCACTTGCGTAGGTTACAGCCTCAGTTAATGCAGCAGTATAAACCAAGCATCCCACTGACTGCAATTTTGCCCTATTATCTGCCTGTCCTACCTCACTGTCTCACTACACAATGCATCAAGTTGTAAACAAATTGCCCCATCCTCTGCCCTATCGTTCCGGTTCCCATCCCCCTGCCAAATTAGTTTAAACTCTCCCTAACAGCTCTAGCAAATGTATCGCCACAAGCCTATTGGTTCCTCTTAGATTCAGGTACAACCCGTCCTTTCTGTACAGGTCAAACCTCCCCCAGAAGAGATCCCAATGATTCAGAAATCTGAAACCCTGCCCCCTGCACCACTTCCTCAGCTACTCTTTCATCTGTACTATCATCCTATTCCTGCCCTACCTAGCACATGGTACTGGGAGTAATCCGAAGATTACAACCTTGGAGGTCCTGCTCTTTAGCCTCTCCTCTATACTCACAGCGCAGGACTTCTTCCCCTTTTCTACCTACATCACTGGTGCCAATGTACACCACAACCCCTGACTTCTCGCGCTCTCTCGAGAATTTTACTCGGCTGCTCTGAGAGATCCTGGACACTGGTACCTGGGAGGTAATGCACCATCCTTGGCTTCTCTTTCGTGGCCACAGTGCCACTGGCCTGGCTACTGCTGCTATGCCCTGATATGTCATTCCGCCAACAGTATCCAAAGGGGTAATACTTGTTGCTGAAGGAATGGCCACAGGAAACTTTGCATTAACTGCTTACTACCATTACTTCTTCAGATGGTCACCTATCTACCTGCACTCTGGGTGTGGCCACCTCAGTAAGTCCCATCTATGAGGTTTTCAACCTCCCGGTTGGTCCTGAGTACATCCAGCTCCAGATCCAGTTACTTAACCCAGTCAGTCAGGAGCTGCAGGTGCAGTCATCAGGAAGACAATTAGGTACCACGAAATCCTACATCTCACAGGAGGAACATTCACTACCATCCTGTCTACACTTGTTATAACTCTAACATCTCAAGTTCCAGCCTGTGCCTGTTCTCACCCAAACCTGTTGAGCCAAAGTCTGACCACTCTAAAAGTAGCCCATTCCAACAATGGCTGCTCTGCTTGCACCTTACTTTTTTTTTTAATTGGCCCTGCCGAGTCCCAAAAACATTGTGATGAAATGTTCTGAAAGTCCTGAGCTCTTTTAAAATCATGTGCTGCCTCACCGAGGAGCTCCCGCTCATCATGATTACAGCTCGCCAAAAAGTTCCAAAAGGTCTCAGGTTCTTTTTAATCTTCGATTATGTTGATGTTAGTAATCCTTAAGTTGCTAACAATTACATTTCCTAATGAAAAATACCGTTTAGAATATTTATTTTTTTCATTCATTAATTACAGTCATCACATCAGACAGCAAGTTGAATAGACGAGCTCTACTAGAAAGATAAGATTGGCAAATAGCTTAAAATTTGCACACAGGCAACTCAGAAGGTGGGCATCTTCAAGCAAGTCACTCGCCTTTGGAATCCCAAAATCCTTTTCAGTAGAAACCTGCAATCTAGGCTGAATGAGTAAAATTCCAATGGCAGTCAGAGCTGGATAACACTAGAAATAGTGCAGCATCTAGCAGCTATAGATTGGTACCCAAACTATCACCCTAAACATTCATCCCCGTTATTAGTGATGCATTATGACTGCATCTACAAAATGCATTGCAGTTCCTGGATAAAGCACACTTGTTTTTGAAAATATATAAACTACAAATAAGTTGCAACTTCCCCTGACAACAGCTACAATCAAGTGGTAACTAAGAACCGTGAGCCTTGAAATCTTTGTAACTTATTATGCAGTATTTTGTATGGTTTATCTTAATCCTGTAATTACACTGCAGAAAACTGCACTGTGTGACATTTAATTAGTTTTTGCTGAGAGACCCAATTTGACCATGTGAAGAATTATCAGAACACTGATCCAAAATAAATTGCTTAATGTCAGTTGGAGAAATTTAATCAAACTTACTAGCAATGAGTGTTGCCAATTCTGATTAAAGTAAAAAATATTTTTAACTCCTGTACTCAAGACTTTTTAAAATGCTGCATAAAGCAGAATTAAATAAAGTGGGAAGTAATTAAATAAGCTTCAGGTTGGAATCTTTTCCATAAAATAATTTTAGTTTTATGCTGTGATATATTAAATTTTGTAAAATATTAGATGAAAGTCTGAACAATTCCAGGTGACACTTCAACTCTTTGTGAGTCCACAGCATGTAGGGCAGCATCAGTTAGAAACGATGAGTCCACATTTCCGGCCGGAACCCTTCGTCAGGACTGAAGAATGAAAGATGGGGAAGGATTTGAAGAATGCTTGTAGCTTCAGTTGAAAGACCAGTAATTTGAAAGACAAAGGGGTGGGAGAGGGGAAGCATTGACATCATAGCCCTTGAAAACAATGGGTAGTAGAAGAAGGAGGCGGAACTATGAGAGAGCTGGGGGAGGGGATAGAGTGAAATAGGGATAGAGGAAGGGAGGGGGAGGGAATTACCGGAAGTTGGAGAATTCTATGTTCATACCAAGGGGCTGAAGACTACCTACACGGTATATGAGGTGTTGCTCCTCCAACCTGAGCTTAGCCTCATCATGGCAGTAGAGGAGGCCATGTATGGACATATCTGAATGGGAATGGGAAGCAGAGTTGAAGTGGGTGGCTACTGGGAGATCCTGTCTGTTCTGGCGGATGGAGTGGAGGCGCTCGACGAAGCGGTCCCCCAATCTGCGTCGGGTTCAGATATACCGGATTGGGTGTTATGTAATGAACTGCAGGCGATCAGTGAGCTTAAGGTAAAAGAACCCTTAGGAACCAGTGATCACAACATGATGGAATTCAACTTTACTTTCTTCCTATCAAATTTCAAGTCTGACATAGCAGTATTTCAGTGGAGTAAGGGAAATTACAGTGGTATGAGAAAGGAGTTGCCCAAAGTAAATTGGAAGGAGCTGTTGGCAGGGATGTCAGCAGAGCAACAATGGCATGCATTTCCAGGAAAAATGAGGAAGGTGCAGGACATGTGTATTCCAAAAGTGAAGAAATACTCAAATGGCAAAATAGTACAACGTGGTTGACAAGGGAAGTCAAAGCTAATGCAAAAACATAAGACAGGGCATACAACAAAGCAAAAATTAGTGGGAAGAAAGAGGATTGGGAAGTTTTTAAAAACCTACAGACAGCAACAAAAAGAATCATTAGAAGGGAAAAGATGAAATATGAAAGCAAGCCAGCAAAGGATATCAAAGTGGATAGTAAAAGCTTTTTCAAATATGTAAAAAAAAAGCGAGATGGAAGTGGATATAGGACCACTAGAAAATGAGGCAGGAGAAATAATAATAGGAGGTAAAGAGATGGCAGGTGAACTAGGTGAGTATTTTGCATCAATCTTCACTGTGGAAGTCACTAGCAGTGTACCAGATGTTGTAGTGTGTGAAGGAAGAGAAGTGGGTGCAGTTACTATTACAAGGGAAAAGATGCTCAAAAAGCTGAAAGATCTAAAGGTACATAAGTCACCCAGACCAGATGAACTGCACCCCAAGGTTTTGAAAGAGGTAAGTGATTGTAGCTGCATTAGAAATGATCTTTCAAAAATCACTGGTCTCTGGCATGGTGCCAGAGGACTGGAAAATTGCCAATGTCACTCCACTCTTTTAAAAAAAAGGCAGCAGAAAGGAAATTACAGACCAGTTAGCCTGACCTCAGTAGTTGGGAAGATATTAGAGTCAATTGTTAAGGACGTGGTGATGGAGTTCTTGGTGACACAGGACAAGCTAGGACAAAATCATCATGATTTCCTTAAGGGAAAATCCTGCCTGATGAACCTGTTGGAATCCTTTGAGGAGATTACAAGTAGGATAGATAAAGAGGATGCAGTGGATGTCGTATATTTGGACTTCAGAAGGCCTTTGACAAGGTGCCACACGAGGCTGCTTACCAAGTTAAAAGCCCATGGTATTACAGGAAAGTTACTAAGGTGGTTAGAGCACTGGCTGATTAGAAGAATGTGGCAAGTGGGAATAAAAGGATCCTTGTCTGGTTGGCTGCCAGTGATTAGTGGTTTTCTGCAGGGGTTGGTGTTGGGACCACTCTTTTTTATGCTATATATAAATGATTTAGATGATAGAATAGATGGCTTTGTTGCCAAGTCTGCAGATGATACGAACATTGGTGGAGGGGCAGGTAGCGTTGTGGAAACAGGTAGGATGCAGAAGGACTTAGATTAGGATAATGGGCAAGAAAATGGCAATGAAATATAATGTTGGAAAATGCATGGTGATGCATTTTAGTAGAAATAAATGTGTGGACTATATTCTAAACGGGGAGAAAATCCAAAAATCTGAGATGCAAAGGGACTTGGGAGTCCTTGTGCAGAGCATCCTAAAGGATAACTTGTAGGTTGAGTCGGTGGTGAGGAATGCAAATGCAATTTAGCATTCATTTTAAGAGGACTAGAATACAAGAGCAGGGATATGATGCTGAGGCTTTATAAGACACTGGTGAGGTCTTACCTTGAGTATTGTGTACAGTTTTGGGCTCCTCATCTTAGAAGAAATGTGCTGGCATTGAAAAGGGTCCAGAGCAGGTTCACAAGGATGATTCCAGGAATGAAAGGGTATCATCTGAGGCACATCTGATGGCTCTGGGTCTGTACTCGCTGGAATTTAGAAGGATGAGGGGGGTTCTCATTGAAACCTCTTGAATGTTGAAAGGACTAAGCAGAGTAGATGTGGAAAGAATGTTTCCCATGGTGGGAGAGTTTAGGACAAGAGGGCACAGCCTCAGAATAGAGGGGAGTCCATTCAAAACAGAAATACGAAGAAATTTCTTTAGCCAGACAGTGGTGAATTTGTGGAATTTGTTGCCACGTGCAGCTGTGGAGGCCAGGTGTACTTAAGGCAGGGATTGATAGGTTCTTGACTGGACATGGCATCAAAGGTACGAGGAGAAGTCTGGGAAATGGGGTTGAGGAGGAGAAAAAAGGATTAGCCATGATTGAATAGTGGAGCAGACTTGATGGGCCAAATGGCCTAATTCTGCTCCTATGTCTTATGGTCTTATTTGGATCACCAAAATTTATCTACAACGAGGAAAGGTAAAGAAAATGAATGAAAGTGCTCATTCTAACGTTGGTAGCTGAAAAGTGAACACTTGGCAGAATACATTATCTGCCTCTGAACAGATAGGATATGGTTGATGGTCAATTTGGCAACATGTGTGTCTGGGCTCCTATGTGAAGTATGGCCATTTTGGCTGCTGGGAAACATGAACAGGTCTTTAACCAAGCATAACCAGCCTTGACTGAGATTAAGAAAGTTAAGAATTCAGAAATAAAGATGGAGCAGAAACTGACTAAATGAAAATTAAGCTAATGATTTTAGTCAAATTCATCAACAAAAAATGTGCACTTTAGTCTTTTGCCCCACAGTTATGATGGTAATTTGGCTGCTGCTAAAGTTATTTTATAATTCTATTCTGCATTGGACTATATCTGCCTTTGTTGACTGTGCACAAGACAACTTGGCACACTCAAGACTTCTGAGTTCTTCCTGAATCATTCTGGTTGTGGAGGTCCTTGGATTTGTTTATGTAAATTACTTGTGCAAATTTGTCATTTCAAATAGCACTATGAATGAGGGGTAAAAACTGGAAATGACAATGATCCATCCAGCTGAATACATTCAAAATATGTATTTAATTTTAAAGTTGCTGCTTTTGTTGGCTAACTGCCATTTGAAATTATTTTGGCATCTCTCCACCAAAATCCAGAGGCAAAATACTGTATTATCCATATTAAATTTATGATGCCAGAAATTACACTAATCTATCTGATGGCATTATCCTGCTAGCCCTGCCTCTTCTAATGATGCCCATACAACAGTGACGTAGAACATACAGTCACAACTGGTCCACAAAATGTTTCTATTCAGCCTACAATTAGTTCTCCTATCTGCTGGGTTCATACTTAACTGGGGCAGCAACTTGGTTTACAAGCGAACTCCCTGATTAGCAATTTCCAACCATAAAGGTTTCACCTCATGAAATGGTTCGGGTCATCAAACTGTTCTTCCCTATAAAACTATTCTGAGTCATTGCTACAGAGAAAATAGTTGAGCAGAGGGAGAACCAATCTACGTTACACACAGAAATTGGTATTTTAAAAAAAGGAACACATTTTCACAGAGCCAAGTTCCCTACAAAGATGTTTGTTAATTAGTGTAAATAAAACCTACTAAAACACAAAGGAACAAATTGTTTCACTGCATCCTATGATAATATTACGTCTCACTGGGAGATGCCAAACTGCAGCTCAACCTCCCAGTCTCCAGGATGTTGTACTTCCTTTCAGTTTTTAAACACTGTGCAAAACATTCACAAACGTTCATGGGCCATTCGACAAGCATAGTAATCAAAAATATTAGATAGACTGATTCCTAGTATAAGATCAGATTCCTAATCCAAGATTTGGGATGGGATACATAAACATATTTATGCCTAGTTTTACGATGTTGGGGTCAAGGGTAGTAACGTTGAAGGTTTCAGCTAGATTCTTACCATCAGGTAAGCGGACATTGATCATTAAAAGTGGTCAAAGATAATTTCAGATGCTGGCCCAAGTACACACACTCAGAAGCTTAGTCTCAGGCCTTCAACAGATGAGGCATTATAGTCTCTTGGAAAGGGAGGACACACCTACAAAATTACTGGAATAATTTTAGACCATTCGTGCTGCTTCTCCAAGTTTACATTATTTATCTGCCAATCACAGGACCAAAAGGGAAGTGGATCAAGCCATTCCATACCTGCATTCACTGGGTGACATGGAATGCCAATAGGGTCCCAGCTGAAGAGTAAATAAAACTGCAGATAATGAAAATCATTTAACCTAAAAATAGAAAATGCTAGAAACAATAGTAGACTAGTCAGCATCTACAGAAAGAGGAACAGAGTTAATTTTTCATATCATAGGCTTTTCATCAGAATTCTGATGCTCACTCCACAGATGCCTTGCCTGCTAAGTGCTTCCAGAACTTCCTGTTTAATTTTGCCTCATCTGAAAGTTTGGGGCAGAAAATTTACTGCGGTGCTAGTAAGTTCGTAAACACTGTAGAATTTTCTCTATTTCTGCAAAAATATGGCCTAAAATGTAATCAATTTTTCACTCAAGTCCTAAAAATAAAGAGAACATAATTAAATAAATAAAATATTACATTTGTTCCATTTATTTATTGAGAAAACTGATCCAATATTACATGTATTTGTTGGCAAAGGTATGTGCACCTCTGGGGCAATGCCTTTTACAAAAGCTATTTGGAGTCAAGTGTTCCAATAAATGAGATAAGATTGGAGGTGTAGGTTGTAGAGGTGCCCTGCCCTGTAAAAAAAAGACACACAAAGTCAGCTTACTGACAGAGCCTGCTCTTCAAGAAATATCTGTTTATGTGCATTGTAGAGATGCATGAAGCTGAAAAAGGCTACAAAAGCATTTCCAAAGACCTGAGCATTCATCAATCCACAGTATGAGAAAGAGTCCACAAGTGGAGAAAACTCAGTACTGTTGCTACTCCCCTAGGAGTGGGCATCCTACAAAGCTCACACCAAGAGCACAACGTGCAATGCTTAAGGAGGTGAAAAAGAACCCAAGGACAACAGCAAAAGACCTCCAGAAATCTCTAGAACTTGCGAAAGTTGCTGCTCACGTGTTCACTATAAGAAAAACACCGAACAAGAATGGTGTTCATGGAAGGACACTACAGAGGGAACCACTGCTCGCTTAAAAAAAGGAAAAAATTGCTGCACGTCTCGAGTTTGCAAAAGACCACCTGGATATTCTACAATGCTTCTGGGGCAATGTTCTATGCACAGATGAGGAAAAAGTTGAAGTTTTTGGCAGAGATGCACACAACTATGTTTGGAAGAGAAAGGGCACTACATACCAACACCAAAACCTCATCCCAACTGTGAAGAATGGTGGAAAAAGCATCATGGTTTGGGGCTGCTTTGCTGCCCCAGGGCATGGACAGCTTGCAGTCATTGAGGGAACTAAGAATTCAAAATTGTATCAAGAAATTTTACAGGAGAATGTCAGGGTAGCAGTCCGTCACCTGAAGCTTAATAGAAGTTAGATAATGCAACAAGACAACAATCCAAAAGACAAGAGTAAATCAACGACAGAATGGTTTAAAAAGAAGAAAATTTGTGTTTTGGAATGACCAAGTTGAAGTCCTGACCTTAATCCTATAGAAATGTTGTGGAAGACCTGAAGCAAGCAGTTCTTGCAAGGAAGCCCACCAACATCCCAGAGTTAAAAGAGTTTTGTAAGGAGGAATGGCTTAAAATTCCACCAAGCTAATGTGCAGGGCTGATCAACAGTTACCAGAAAGGTTTGGTTGAAGTTATTGATGTACAAGGGGGTCACACCAGTTAATGAAACCAAAGGTTCAAACACTTTTTCCAACAAGTACACGTAATACTGGATCATTTTTCTCAATAAATAAAAGAACAAGTGTCAATATTTTTTGTGTTATTTATTTAATTGGGTTCTTTTAATTTAGTGTTAGGACACATGAAGATCTGATCACATTTTAGGTCATTTATGCAAAAATAGAGAAAATTCTACAGGGTTCACAAACTTTCTAGCACCGCTGTATGTTACAACGCAGCTCTCATAACTAAATTGCACTCACTTACTGAAGCTAACTCATCTGATTTCACAGTACAGCATAGAGTAGCATAAGGTTAGGGTGAGATTAGGGTGATTTATTAGTATGTGAGAACGAACATAATTATAAATGCTATTAAATATTTTCTGAGTGTTAAAATTATGGAAGAGTCACATTATATAAGTAGCAACACTGGTAAGTAGCTTCAATTGCGACTTTGGATATTTCGCATTTGGAGCACCGTTAATTGGATTGAGAAAGGCAGAGGTCAGGGGCATGAATAAGGTGTACTTTTTAGGAAGTAGTATGTTAAGTTTTAATACTAAAGCAACTGAAGAAATAGGCACTTACCTCTTTTTAGAAAACAGGATCACTGCTGTTAACAGAATGTGTTTTCTAAGATGTTAATATCCGATTAGCAGCTGAATCTGGGGAAAAAATGAAATGATCAGAAATTCAAAGTGTAAGAACACAATTGTTTTAGCTACTATTGATATGGCTACCCAAGATCTGTATTCAGTACCACAGCTTCCTGATTCAAATCTGACATGATATTCAAATTCAACAGCTGATTGCAATCTCTGGGAGTTGTGGTCACACAATCATCAGTAGGACACACATAAATGTAATCTTATAAATTACAATAATTAAAATTCCAGATTAATGTATTGAAAAATATTTCGAAACTATAATGGGCAAGTTTAGTATTTCTAAACAATTAAGCTTTGGTCAATATTAAGTAATGTATCTTATTACCATTTGCACAGAACTGGAGGTTTTTTGAGTTTGCAAATTAAACACTTAAAGTTAAAGCAATAAGGTGTAGTTACTTGCCAGGTGATGAAAGTATATACGTGGTCCTGCATACTTGTTAAGCTGAGTACTAATCAAAAAAAATTGTGTGCATCAATTAAAATGAACTTACCACGTAATGACAGCCACTAATTGTAATCTCCAACTTCTTGCACTGAGTTTCAAACCTCAAGTGGCTTCATGAGTTAGTGCTAACTATGGGTCAGTTTACCTTGTGAGATTGTTCACCACCTTCAGTTCTCAGTTACAATGGCTGTAGGAACAGTTTGGTAACACACGTTTAACCAGACCTTGCGCAGTGAGGACATCTGTGATGCACTAACAGAAAGGAGTGTCGGGAGGGGGAGGGTGAAAGTACTTTGCAGTTTGTGCTAACTTTATTGCTGTTCAGATTATAGGTGAAGAAGCACATCTTATCGCATAAGATGCCATGACAGCACTAACAAAACAATTACATTCACAATGTATTCTTGTCAATGTTAAAATTATGGAGGTATACAGCTTGATGGCTTGTGCTACATTTCTAGTGATAGGTGAAAGCTATGTTCTCAAAGAAAAATTTCCAATACAAGAAAAACTTCTTTTGATTTTGGTTATTAAAACCTGAAACTAAACATTGACACAATGTTGAAATAAGAAAAAAACTTAAACTCCATTCACTCCTAGTTGGAAAAGAAACTGATGACTCAGAAGCACACATAACATTTACAATGAGACTTTTCAAAGTCGTGCAGTGTAACAAACTAACTGAGGGATTCCAGCCAGGGCTCATCATTACACATTACACATTACACTATTTAAAGCTACTGTCAAAGGATACTGAAGACACCACCATTCACTTAATATAAACACAACTATACAGACCGGGGGGAGAAATTTAAAAACAAGTTTAAAAACAGGGACAGTCAGCAAGGCTTTGAGAGGGGCAGATCATGTCTAACAAGCCTGATAGAGTTCTTTGAGGAGGTGACCAGGCATATAGATGAGGGTAGTGCAGTGGATGTGATCTATATAGATTTTAGTAAGGCATTTGACAAGGTTCCACACGGTAGGCTTATTCAGAAAGTCAGAAGGCATGGGATCCAGGTAAGTTTGGTCAGGTGGATTCAGAATTGGCTTACCTGCAGAAGGCAGAGGGTCGTGGTGGAGGGAGTACATTCAGATTGGAGGATTGTGACTAGTGGTGTCCCACAAGGATCTGTTCTGGGACCTCTACTTTTCATGATTTTTATTAACGACCGGGATGTGGGGTTAGAAGGGTGGGTTGGCAAGTTTGCAGACATCACAAAGGTTGGTGGTGTTGTAGATAGTGTAGAGGATTATCGAAGATTGCAGAGAGACATTGATAGGATGCAGAAGTGGGCCGAGAAGTGGCAGATGGAGTTCAACCCGGAAAAGTGTGAGGTGGTACACTTTGGAAGGACAAACTCCAAGGCACAGTACAAAGTAAGTGGCAGGATACTTGGTAGTGTGGAGGAGCAGAGGGATCTGGGGGTATATGTCCACAGATCCCTGAAAGTTGCCTCACAGGTGGATAGGGTAGTTAAGAAAGCTTATGGGGTGTTAGCTTTCATAAGTCGAGGGACAGAGTTTAAGAGTCGCGATGTAATGATGAAGCTCTATAAAACTCTGGTTAGGCCACACTTGGAGTACTGTGTCCAGTTCTGGTCGCCTCACTATAGGAAGGATGTGGAAGCATTGGAAAGGGTACAGAGGAGATTTACCAGGATGCTGCCTGGTTTAGAAAGTATGCATTATGATCAGAGATTAAGGGAGCTAGGGCTTTACCCTTTGGAGAGGAGGAGGATGAGAGGAGACATGATAGAGGTGTACAAGATAACAAGAGGAATAGATAGAGTGGATAGCCAGCACCTCTTCCCCAGGGCACCACTGCTCAATACAAGAGGACATGGCTTTAAGGTAAGGGGTGGGAAGTTCAAGGGGGATATTAGAGGAAGGTTTTTTCCACTCAGAGTGGTTGGTGCGTGGAATACACTGCCTGAGTCAATGGTGGAGGCAGATACACTAGTGAAGTTTAAGAGACTGCTAGACAGGTATATGGAGGAATTTAAGGTGGGGGGGTTATATGGGAGGCAGGGTTTGAGGGTTGGCATAACATTGTGGGCCAAAGGGCCTGTACTGTGCTGTACTATTCTATGTTCTATGTTCAAACTCATTTAGGCACACTGATATAAAACTGTGAGGATAGTTGCCCTCTCTGTGAAACCACCAATGCCAACCTCCAACACATCCTGGCAGAATGCAAGGGTGCACTGTCCCAAGGGCGCTACAGATGGCAGCACAACCAGGTCCTAAAGAAGCTGGTGGAGATCCTTGAGACCTGCAGGCAGGATGTGAGAAGCAGCCTTTCTCCAGCGGGATGACAACTCATTCCATTTGTTAAGGCTGGTAAGACCGCTGAATGCACCCGCCTAAGAGTTCCTTTAGAACTCCTCTCCACTAATAAGGAGTGGAACACAAGGGCAGGTCTCGGCAGACAGCTACAGTTCTCCAAGGATATCACCACCACATCACTCCACCCAGATATAGTACTGTGGTCCACAACCACCAAGACAGTCCTCCTCATTGAGTCAATCATCCCAAGGGAGGAAGGAGTAGAGGGTGCCCCATGAGTGGAAGAGGCTGAAGTACTCATACCTGAGTGTAAGAAAGCTGGCTGGAGGACCATCATTTGCCGTGAGGTAGGATGCCAGGGCTCTGTCAGCGCATCATCGACAAGGTTACTCCGTGATATGGCAGTGACTGGAGTGAGGCTCAGGATGGCCACCATAGAGTTGGATGAAGAGGCAGAAAAAGGCAGCTTTTGGCTGTGGTTGAGGAGGAAGTACAGAAATTGGGGGATCAACTAACCCCACTGGAAGCTGCAGGGGTGGCAGGGAGACATGCCTGCCACTGCTCCACCACTAGATGTATCAGGATGAAGGGAGCGAAACATCAATGAGCAGTGGACCGCAGCTGGTGACCCTGCAGCTGACCTAAGGACACTGTTGGAAGTGTAGCAGGCAGCAATGTCAAGCAGGAAACAACATATTCCTGCAAATCTTATTATGCCACAGAAATCTCACAATGAGCGTTTTTTTTTAAGATTATGAAGACACGCAGTCCTCTTTTATTGTCATTTGGTAATGCATGCATTAAGAAATGATACAATATTTCCCCCAGTGTGATATCACAAAACACAGGACAGACCAAGATGGAAAAAACTAACAAAACCACATAAATTATAACATATAGTTACAACAGTGCAACAATACCATAACTTGATGGAGTCCATGAGCACAGTAAAAAGTTCAAAGTCTCTCAAATGTCCCACATCTCACGCAGACAGGAGAAGGAAGAAAAACTCTCCCTGCCATGCCGACCACAGTCCGACTCTGAGTCATCCGAAAACTTCAAGCCTCCGATTAGCTCTCCGACACGAGTACTGAGTGCCATCTCTGTCCGAACAATTCGACCTCAATCTCGGTCACCAACAGCAGGCAAAGCCAGGGATTTTGAGGCCTTCCCTCCAGAAGATTCCCAACCACGCAGTAACAACAGCAGAGAACCGGCATTTCAGAAATTTCTCCAGATGTCCCTCTGTGCTTTCACGTCCCTCTCCATCAAATCAGAATTGTCCACGGCCCCTATTTAATGGATATGATATCATTTTTCATCTGAGGGCTACGCATGCGCAGCGCGTTGCTCTCTCTCCTCCTGCCTTAAGCCAGATTTTACTATTAAATAAATGTCATCAGGAGTATTTCTTTAACCAACCCTGATTACAATTATTTAACATTTCCATACACTGACTTAAACTGTTATGCTGCACCAGGGGCTGTAATTCAATTTTTTGGATGTATGTGTTTTTTTAAATCTATATTAAGTCAAATCAGAAGTAATCACAAGCAAAAAACTAAAGTTGTCTAGTATTTTGAGGACCATACTTTCCTCTGCATGTTGATTTTAACAAAAAGTGTAAATATATCGATACATGTAATCTGTGGGAAGTGGCAACTTTTAATTATTAAATTTAAATTGACTTTTTAAAATTCTTTAAAAGATCTTGAAAAGGACAGAATCCAGATTTGAGATGTCAGTTATTTCTGTGTAAAAGAACTACTGAAACATGATTGATTGTGTGAGTGGAATATTTACCACAAGTATAAGATAAGGATAAGAATGGAGATTGAAGGGGAATGAAAAGGACAGGATATTGAAGAGCAAGTTAATAAAACAAAAGCAAAAAAATTTGCTATCAACAGTGTCAAAGCACAACATACTTAGAGAGGTAACTTGTTCCAAAACACATTTGTAACAGAATGCAACAGAAAAAAAGATTCTAAGTGTAGAAAATACTCTGGAAAACATCAGATGAACAACCAACAATTCACTCATGGAGTTACCAATATAATCACAGGAATATGATCTGCAAGTTAACAACCCCTGCAAAAAAAATTTACTGTAAATCAACTGTAAGGACAGCACTATCTGGATGAAGGATAATTTTAAATTTAGCAATAGTTTCCTTGGCAGATTTTTAAACAATTGTGTAGGTTCGGGCCGATAAGAGACAAACATTTCAGAAAACCGAACTTAATCTTGCTGGCTCCAATTTAAACAAAATGGGTCAGCCAATATTTTCTTATGAGGCAGGTTGGCAAAATACATATTTTGTTGCCAGTATACTCTAACTTGCTTTTGGTTAACAGGGAATTTTAAAGCAAACACTGTTTCCTCTAAGCTGTGTGGGTACACGGCCACACAATACCTGAAACACTCATCACCTTTGTTCCCGCACAGCTGGAATTTTCTTTTATATAAAGATAATTGAGAGTTGAGAGGGTGAGTAGTTTCAAGTTCCTCGGTATACATATCACCAAAGATCTCATCTGGAATTAACACAACAGCTGTTGGCAAAAAAAGCACAACGTCTCTTCCACCTCAGACAACTGAAGTAGTTTGGCATGAGCCTCCAAACCCTCAATACCTTCTACAGGGGCACCATTGAGAGCATCCTGACTGGCTGTATCACTGCCTGGTACAGGAACTGCATCAACATTGATCGCTGGGCACTGCAGAGAGTGGTACGAACAGCCCAGTGCATCTGTGGATGTGAACTCTCCATTGGGGGCATTTATGGCAGCAAGTGAGTAAAGAAGGTCTAGAAGATCATCAGGTACACCAGTCACCCCAACCATAAACTGTTTCAGCTGCTTCCATCTGGCAAATGGTACCACAGCATGTAGACCAGGACCAACAGGCTACGGGACAGCTTCTTTCTACAAGACATTAGACTTTTAAATTCACATGTCTATACATTGCGACGGAGTCCTAACACAAAGATTTTTACTCCCTCACGTTGTGAGATGGATATAAGATTTAAATAAATTCAATTCAATACAATTTTGAGATTATGCTAACATAATTTTGAAATATCTTGTAATTATGTGTAAATGAATATAATCCACGTTTTCTGAATAATGAAAGTATTACAACCTTTACATGGAACCATTTTAGAGCTTCAACACATTTACATTATCAGTGTTTCAAGTTACAACGCTGTTACAAATTATAACAAGGAACACAGAATGGAAGACAGTAGCTCATTGTTAATAAACCACCAGCCCACTGAATGCTGATGCTGTCTAGTCAAAACATTTTACTTTTGCCATTGTGCCTGTCGGTTGTTTTGACTGCTTGACATTGGTTACTTGTGTGGCGAGTTGTGGCTTGTGTTTGTTTGATGTGAAAAATTCTATATTCCATCTTTTTTGGTAGTAATCAAGAGTACCCATGATTTTTCAATTTTCTTTCTAAAATTCATAATATGCACATACCAAAAAACAACATTTAAAGTGCTGAGCACTTTTCAGAGCAATGTTTGATCTGTGCAGCTATATTAAAAAAAAATTGGAGCGAGTGTTGACAGCATCTTATATGTTCTTCCATACATTCATCTGGAGACCAACAGCTCAAGAGAAGCCACTATGAATTACGTAGAGCCATCAAAATGGCAAAACGGCAACACGGACAAAATCCAGTCACAATGACATGCAGCGTACGGCAAGGACTGCACACCATCACAGACTTCAAGAGGAAACGCAGCAGTACAGCCAACATTACCGCCTTGCTCCCAGATGAGCTAAATGTTTTTTTTATGCTTGATTTCAGGTTGATAGGACTGAACCACCGAGGAGAGCCACCAAAAAAACCTGCACCTTGGTCATCTCAGAGGCTGAGGTACGTAGAATATTCCAATGTGTCAACAGTCACAAGGCAGTGGGCCGGACGGCATCCCAGGGCACGTCCTCAACGTGTGCGCTGAACAGTTGGCTGGTGTGTTTACAGACATTTTTAATCTCTCCCTCTCCCAGTGTGTAGTGACCTCCTGTTTCAAATCGTCCATCGTCTCTGTACCTAAGAAAACTAAGGTAGCATGCCTGAACGATTGGCGCCCTGTTGTACTCACCTCGACTGTAAGTAAATGCTTTGAGAGACTGGTTAAAAACCACGTCTGCAGCATGCTACCACACACACTGGACCCCCTACAGTTTGCCTACCGACAGAACTGGCCTACCGATGACACCATAGTCATAGCACTACACACCGTCCTCCCTTACCTGGAGAAGAGGGATGCACATGTTGGAATGCTGACCCTGGACTACAGTTCAGCATTCAACACCATAATTCCCTCCAGACTTAACAGGAAGCTCAGAGACCTCGGCCTGCACCCCATCTTGTGCAGCTGGATCCCAGACTTCCTATCAAATCGCCGACAGGTGGTAAGGATGGGCTCCCTCATCTCTGCCCCTCAACAAAGGTACCCGCCCTAGGGATGTTTCTGAGTCCCCTCCTCCACTCCCTTTATACCCACACTGTACTGCCACACACAGCTCCAATCTGCTGATCAAATTCACAGATCACACGACTTTGATCGGCCTTATTTCTAGCGGTTAAAAGACAGTCTATAGAGGAGAGGTTGACACCCTGACACAGTGGACCTCTGTCTCAAAGTGCAAAAAGCAAAAGAGCTGATTGTGGATTACAGGAGGTACAGAGACAAGCTCTCTCTGATGAACATCAGTGAGTCTGCAGATGAGGGGGCGAGTAGTTTCAAGTTCCTCAGTATACACATCACCGATGATCTCACCTGGACTGTATACACTGGCTTTGTGGCAAAAAAAGCGCACAACAATGCCTCTTCCACCTCAGGCAACTGAAGTAGTTTAGCATGGGCCCCCCAAATTCTCAAGACATTCAACAGGGGCACCATTAAGAGCATAATGACTAGCTATAATACTGCCTGGTATGGGAACTGCATCAACATTGATCGCTGGGCACTGCAGAGAGTGGTACGGACAACCCAGTGCATCTGTGGATGTGAACTTCTCTCCATGGGGGCATTTATGGCAGCAAGTGAGTAAAGAAGGTCTAGAAGATCATCAGGTACACCAGTCACCCCAACCATAAACTGTTTCAGCTGCTTCCATCTGGCAAATGATACTGCAGCATTAAAGCCAGGACCAACAGCCTATGAAACAGCTTCATTCTACAAGCCATTAGACTTATAAATTCACATATCTGTACATTGCGACGGAGTCATAACGCAAAGATTTTTACTTCCTCACATTCTGGGATGGATGTAAGATATAAATAAATTCTAAGTCGTCAAAGCAATTACTGATCTTCATTCAGCACCTACTTAGAATGACAGAACAGGATTCCCAGGATTCAGAAAAACCAGCAACTGAAAGAAGATGATAGGAGCTTCAGGAAGTTGTAACTATGTTTATACCACTGCTTATATGCCAGGATAGTAGGAGGCTTCCTACACCAGCGGTCCCCAACCACTGGGCCGCGGACCGGTATCGGGCCGCGAGGAAACGACATGATTTGGCGATATGAGTCAGCTGCACCTTTCCTCATTCCCTGTCACGCCCACTGTTGAGCTTGAACACACGTGAGGTCATTACGCACGCGTCATCCATGTGAGCGTGGGAAGGAGATCAACTCCTCGAGCTTGCAAATGACGGCGGGTTGAAAAGTATGTTTGACATAACATCTCTGCCGGCATTCTGGATCAAAGTCAAGGCTAAATATCCTGAGGTAGCCATGAAAGCACCGAAAACGTTGCTTCCATTTCCAACATATCTCTGCAATGAATGCAACAAAAACTAAATTGCGGAATAGACTGGACATAAGGAACCCCCTTCGAGTATCACTGTTTCCCATCACCCCTCGATGGGACCGTCTTGTTGCAGGGAACAAGTATTCAGCCCTGGGCTCCCACTGATTCAATGATATTGGTGTGTGGCAATGATTTTATATGTTCATACGAGGAAAATATGTGCTGTGTGTTTAATATCCAAACATTACTTAAGATGTTATGATGCTGTTGACCTATAAGTGACTTTTATAACATATAACAATTACAGCACGGAAACAGGCCATCTCTGCCCTTCTAGTCCGTGCCGAACACTACCCTCACCTAGTCCCACTGACCTGCACTCAGCTCATAACCCTCCATTCCTTTCCTGTCCATATACCTATCCAATTTTTCTTTAAATGATAATATCGAACCTGCCTCTACCACTTCTACTGGAAGTTCATTCAACACTTACTTCATGCTCCCCTGTCCTCCCCTGATAATTATCACTATATTCATGCGACGAAAATATGCGCTGTGTGTTTAATATTAAACTCGTTAGATAAACCCCTTTAGAAACGAAATTAAGTGTATTAGCCACTTATCACCTATATTCCGGTCGTGATTAACACTCTTCCCCCACCCCCGAACAGAATCGCCAAAAACGATTTGTAGAAAAAAAGTGGCAAATACACACACGTGGAAGTCACACATGTACACTGGTGCCCGTGCAAGGCTTCATGGTCATTGTAGTCTTTCTGGGGTAAACACAACGTATTTGACTACTACTCTTGTCCATTGGCAACCCTACTCCCCCCCCCACCCCCACCGGGGTTGGCCAGTCCACAAGAATATTGTCAATAATAAACCGGTCCACGTTGCAAAAAAAGGTTGGGGATCCCTGTCCTACACCATAAAACTCTTTCACCCGCTCCCAAAAAAGCCCTGGTGTTCAACTCCAAATGTGCAAAGCCCATGACTGTGTATTTCCAGAATGCAATTTAAATTCCAGCTTGTCTTCCAAACACCTGCTGGACAGAAGTTTCATAGATTATCTTTTCTTAAAGGTGCAAACTTTGAAATACAGGCATACATTTTTAATACTGATTTTAATGCAAATTATTAAACTGTGAATAGGCATTTCTTTGAATCAATATTAGTAGCACAGAGATACAACTATCCGGGAATTGTGCCTGCCAAATTTCCTCTCCAAACCAAACCAAACCAAATTTTAGCATGAAGATTATTTGCATTATCTCTGATCTCTACAAAGGAGAAATATCACGCTGGCTACAAGAAGTTTAGAGATGCAGTGAAATATGGCCTGCAGCCACTATCCTGTCCATTTAAATTGAAAAATGGAAAATTTTCAGGATATTCATCAATCTCCACATGAAAATTATCTATGCACGTTGCTCATCTTATTGCAAGCCTTCTTTTTCTTTTTTTTCCCTTATTCAGCCATCAATCCCAGACACAATACCAAATAACGTACACACAGTGACCACATCTTTTTTTTCAGGTACTTCCTGTACCTAATAAAGCGGCCACTAAGTGTATGTTCGTGGTCTTCCCTACTGTTGCCCATCCACTTCAAAGTTTGACATGTGCATTCAGAGGTGCCCTTTTACATATGACTGCTGTAACGTGTGGTTATCTGAGTTATTGTCAGCTTAAATCAGCCTGGCCATTCTCCTCTGACCTCTCTCATCAACAAGGCATTTCACCCACAGAACTGTCACTCACTAGGCGTGTTTTTTTTATTGTTTTTCACACCGTACTCTGTAAACTCCAGACACTTGTGTGTGAAAGTTCCAGGTCAGCAGCTTCTGATATACTCAAACCATCCTGTCTGGCACTAACAATCATTCCATGGTCAAAGTCACTTAGATCACATTTTTACCCCATCCTGATGTTTGTTCTGAACAATAACTTAACCTCTTGACCACATGATTGACTGATTAGATATTTGCATTAACTGGAAGACCATAATCTGTGCGGATTGGAAACAACATCTCCACCTCGGTAACAATCAATACTGGGACACTGCAGGGATGTGCACCAGCTCACTGCTCTACTCTCCCTACATTCATGACTGTGTGGCTAGGCATAGCTCAAATGCTATCTATAAATTTGCTGATGATATAACCATTGTTGGCAGAATATCAGACGGTGATGAAAGGCTGCGCAGGAGCAAGATATACCAGTTAGTTGAGTGATGTTACAGCACCAACCTTGCACTCAATGTCAGCAAGACCAGAGAGCTGATTATCAACTTCAGAAAGGGCAAGACGAAGGAACACAAACCAATCCTCAGAGGGATCAGAAGTGGAGAGTGTGAGCAACTTTGAATTCCTGAATACCTCTGGGTCAGTATCTCTGAGGTCCTAACCTTGCTGCAACAAATTGATGTAGCTGTAAAGAAGGCAAGACAGCAGCTATATTTCATTAAGAGTTTGAGGAGATTTGGTTTGTCAACTAAAACACTCGAAAACTTATACAAATGTATCGTGGAGAGCATTCTGACTGGCTGCATCATCTTCTGGTATGGGGGGTGGAGGGGGGGGAAGGTGGGCTACTGCACAAGATCAAAGCAAGTTGCAGAAAGTTGTAAAATTAGTCAGTCCATTACGGGTAGTAGCCTCTATTGTATCCAAGACACCTTCAAGAAGTAACACATACAAAATGCTGAAGGAACTCAGCAGGTCAGGTAGCATCTATGGAAAAAAGGACAGTCGGTGTTTTGGGCCTGTCCTGTTGAAGGGTTTCGGCCCGAAACATCAACTGTACTTTTTTCCATAGATGCTGCCTGGTCTGCTGAGCTCCTCCAGCATTTCGTGTGTGGGGGCTCGGATTTCCAGCATCTGCAGATTTTCTCTTGTTTGCATCTTCAATGAGCAGTGCCTTAGGAAGGCAGCATCCATCATTAAGGACCCCCACCACATGCCCTCTTCTCACTGTTACCATATGAAAGGAGGTACATACTCAGCGATTCAGGAGCAACTTCTTCCCCTCTACCATCCGATTTCTAAATGGACATTGAACCCAATAACAACACCTCACTACTTTTTCATTTATGTTTTTATTGCACTACTTATTTTAACTTAACTATTTAACAGACATATCCATACTTACTGCAATTCAGTATTTTTCTCTATATGTAGTTACCGTGTATTTCATTGTATTGCTGCCGTAAAGTTAACAAATTTCACGCTCGTGATATTAAATCTGATTCTGAGTAACAAGGTCTACAGGCGTTCCTAATAAAATGGCCACCGAGTGGAGAATCATCTGTTCTTCATTTGACTGACACAGGTATACCCAAAGCAACACTAGCTAGCTAGGTTGAATGTGTTCCTTCAACACAGAATCTAAAAATAACTGTGATTTCCCCTTTGTCACCATAGGAAATGATGCTGATTTAAAGATGATCATGAGATGTTTCTGTTCTGTATACCTCAAGGCCATGTAAGATATTTATTTATTTGAACCTCTTTCAAAGAAGATCAGAAGGTACTTGCACCATACAATACTGAGTAAAAAAAATCAACTTGAAGTGATACATATTATTATACCATAGTTTTCTCAATAATTTCTATTAATTGGTCCACAACTTTGAGTTTGCAAATTCCTTCTCCCACCAAAAAACTATCAAAGAAACACAAGTTCAAAGTAAAATGTATTATCAGATGACATACATGTCACCATATAAAACCCTGAGATTTTTTTTCCTGCGGGCATACTTAGCAAATCTATAGAACAGTAACTAAATTGTAAACATCAGGGACTATAAACTGTAAACAAACTGTGCAAATGCAGATATAAATAAATAGCAATAAATATAACAGAGTCCTTAAATGAGTGTAACTATCCCTTTTTGTTCAAGAGCCTGATGGTTGAGAGGTAGTAACTGTTCTTGGACCTGGAGGTGCGAGCCCTGAGGCACCTGTACCTTCTACCTGATGGCGGCAGCAAGAAAAGAGCATGGGCTGGGTGGTGAGGATCTTTGATGATGGATGCTGCTTTTCTACGGCAACATTTCATGTAGATGTGCTCAATGGTTGGGAAGGTTTTACCCATGATGTACTGGGCCGTCATATGCACATCATGCCAAACATCCTTAGTTTAAAAATAAACTTACTTCAAGTAGATGGCCCACTTTTTTCTTCTAAGGCCACGTCTGTAGTTCAATGTTTACATGTAGAAACATCCAACATTTGTTAGAACATGATGAGATTAAGCAGTTAACTGCAAACAGAAGACAAGAATTTCTATTAGTAAAATTTATTTTCCTTACACAATAAATTATGCAGTTCATCTGACCCAGATCATTGAAATTGGCCAGCAGCTGAATTCAGTCCTTGTATGATCAGTGTTCATGTTTTCAGAAGCACTTAGTGGCCATTGCAATAAACATACTGAAAATACATACAGCATACACGTTCCTTCTGTCAAATTAGTCATTACACAAAGCTAATGAAAGACCTTGTCGGGTAATAATAGCTTTTTTGGGTTTCTATGGCTCATGAAGAGAAGCAGCTGACATGAGAAGTGAACTGCAAAAGTAGCAGGTAAATTATTTTTTCTTTGCATTGTGTGAGGCCTGGAGAAATAGGATACATGCTCCACTCACCTTCCATACTAGTGAAGGAGTGTTGGATCCATCTACAATTTAAGTTCTGAGTTCAAATCTTACTTCACACTTCTAATTATTTGTTCTCAAATTGCCAAATCTATTAATAGATGACATGTATGGCATTTTATAGCTATAACCCTGTGTTCGTGGCATCATTCTCATCCCTCTCCTTTTCCATAGTTTTACTATTGTTTTCACAATCACTGCACTGAAATAACGCAACATGCCATTATCTGTCTTGGGTGATATTTTCAGCAGTTTTGATCGTGGATGTTGGAATTTTTCAAGTTTTATTTTATTTTACTTGGAGATACTGTGCGAGACAGGCCCTTCCAGCCCAGTGAAACGCACAACCCAACCTAATCACAGGACAAGTTACAATGACCAATTAACCTACTATTCGGTACGTCTTTGGACTGTGGGAGGAAACCAGAGCGCTCAAAGGAAGTCCATGCGCGCACGAGAAGAACAGACAAATGTTCTTACAGAGGATGCCAGAATTGAACAACTCTGATGCTCACAGCTGTAAGCGTGTCACACTGCACACTGTCCACACCTGCCCACATCAGGGACTAGACTGCACATCTCCCTTTAGTAGGAACTCAGAATACCCCTCTTTCCAAGCACACCCAAACTTCTACCCACCCAAGTCCCAAATATAGCATTAGTTTAATTCTGACATGTGGAGAGCTTTTCACAAAACTTTTCAGCTTGCTTTACTTGCATTTTCATGAATAAAGTGGAAAGGTCCCTAAATTTGTTACACGTGCATGTTATGATGAGCAAAAACCACAACATTGCCAGTGAAATTAAGAGGTGGTTGCTTGGCTGGTGTGGAGGGCAGAAAGAGAAAGTGGTAAAATTATGCACAGAGGAGGTGATACTGACTTACCAAGTAGAACACAACTACTATTTTAAGTGAATGTCAGTGAGATAATGGCAGGCAAATAAAACGATTTTATATGTATAATAGTGATAGATTGGAAAAAGAATTGAGAATTAGACACTGATGAGAGCTGGCAATTTTCCTTTCCTCTCCATCCACTTGAAACAATTGGATAATTGTTTCTTGAGAACATCCCACATGAGTGTATATTTTACAGAGCCACACAATTTGAGCATTAAGTGTCCACTGTGAAGTAAAACTGTAAAGGAACAAATTATTACTGACAGTGACTGAACCAATATTTTACATTTAAAAACAAAATTCATTGTAAACATCTATATTTCATCTACACTAAGAAGTTGGATAGGCAAGACTTGGAATTTAGAAGAGTGAGAGGGAGATTATTTGAAATTGTAAAAGATTCCAAGAGGGCAGGGTGAAATATGGAGACAATGTTTCCTCGTGGGAAAATCAAGAATCATGAGTCACTGTTTAAAAATATCACCCACTTAAGACAGGGATGATGAATTTTTGTTTCCTCCTGGAAGACTGTGAGCATGTTACTCTTTCTGGAAGGGCAATCTCTGTTTGTTTTAAGGCAGAGGTAGATAGATAATTGATAAGGGGGTGAAAGGTTACTACACAGCACATAGGAATGTAGCGATGAGGTTACAAGCAGACCAGCTGCAATTTTACTCAATGAAGTCACATACTTAAAGATTCAAATGGCCTACTCCTGCTCCCAATTTGTAAAGTTGCATGTAACAATTTAAATGAATGGTAACACACTGAATAACGAGAGAGTGCACATTATGTGTTGGTTACCACCTATCGTCAGGGAACATCTGTAAATATTTGTAAAACAGAAACTATCTTGATAGCAAATAAGGATTCCTGTAAGGTAATCATTTAATTGTGTGTTTATGCACAAATGCCCAATTCTCATTGTTACTATCAGGAAAGAGGTGCAGAAGCCTGAAGGCACACACGGAGATTCAGGAACAGCTTCTTCCCCCACCATCTGATTTCTAAGTGGACACTGAACGTATGAACACTATCTCACTACTTTTTTTTAAGTTCTGTTTTTTTGCACTACTTATCTTAATTTAACTACTTAATACACATATACTTACTGTAATTATTTTTTAATTGCATTGTACTGCTGCTGCAAAGTTAACAAATTTCACGACATATGCTAGTGATATTAAATCTGATTCTGATTATATGGAAGGAAATATTGTGAAGAATTTAGCATTAGTACAACCAATGAAAGAATGGGCATCAAACTAACAGTAAAATATTTTGAGAGAAATTAAACTGTCACACATTTTATTTTAAAAGTACCGTACCCCTTTAATTTGTGATCATACTTGGAAAATTGGATCGTCAAAGTAGCTTTTCATCCCATGACGTCACTCATTGCCTGAAGGCTGATTTTGCAGCACTTTATATTCCAAAGTCAGCCAATAACAACATAGAAACAAAGTTGCACAAGTAGACAATATAGATAGTTAATTCCCTGCCAATACTTCTCCTGCCAAAATGTTGTAAAAGAATTAACCAGTTAGTGTAAGTTTTATTCATATGAACTATTAAATCAGATGGTTTAGATCTTATCCCTGCATTAGTTTGTCTTTAAACAAACAAAACAGCAACCAAAATAGAAGAGTATTTTACACAGCAATGTGATTTACAGTCCAAATTTCAAAACACATACTCCATGCCAAAATACACTGTTAAAAACAAAAGTCTCTTAAACCACAAAGCACAGATGGTTAACAATCAAGGGGAGAATATAAAGCAGCTTCAATTACAATTCAGCAACAAAAAGTTTCTTATAATAAAAAAGACATTTAATGGTTGAATGCCACTTGCAGTACAAAACCTCACTTATAAGATGCCCGTAACTCAACCCTGATAACTGTTTCTCCATTATCTGGTTCCGAATTATTTCTTACAACTAACCATAATAAATCTACAGTTTCATTGTTCATTGCGGGTTACATGAAAGAGAGCCATTATTGTTTCTTTCGTCATGTGCACGTGCGGCACTTTGAAGCACATACTTCAGAACAAATACTGGATCTAATTTCTGAAGATTTGGGACATTGACAGAAATTGAATCTAAAACAAGAACTGGAATAAACAGCATATCAATTACATGAAGCTTTTTAAATAATGTACAAGGTAAAAAGTTTGCACGCAATCAACTACTGTACATTCTGGAAATATTTAATAATTTGCCCATTTCTGTAGAGTTGGACCTGTTTTACAAAGTACAGGTATACATATAAAAAATAAATTTTATCTGATATGTATAGGCTAGTTTGCCACCATTCAACTAACATGAAAACAATCCAACTGGGTTTCTGTAATGATTTTCTATAATATGCAGCTTTGTCAAGAAAGTTAAGTGTGATAAAAGGGAGTTGAGTTACTTTCTCAAAATACTGTGAGTGAATTTTATTCCACATCTTAAATTTTTGTGTAGTCATAGAGTCATACATCACAGAACAGCACCTTCAGCTCAACTTTGGTCAAGGTGCCTGCCTAAGCCAGTCCTACTTACCCATGTTTGCTCCATATCCCTCCAAAACTTTTTCATTCATGTACTTATCCAAATGGCTTTTAACTCGTTATTTTATCTGCATCAGCTACTTTGGCAGCACATTCCATATATGAGTCCCTTTCTGGATGAAGAATTTGTCCCTCAGGACCCTTTTAAATCTCTCACGTTACATCTATGCCTTCTAATTTTCGGTTTCCTTCCCTTTCTATGTCCTTATGTTTTTAAATCACCCCTAAGGTCACCCCTGAATCCCTTACATTTCAAGGACTAAAGTTCCTAGTTGGCTCAACCTGTCCCTATAACTCAGGCCCTCAAAATCTGGCAACATCCTTATAAATCCTCCATTTCCCACTCAGGATGAATAAAGTACTTTTTATTATTTCATTCTTTCCATCTTAATGACATACTTCCTACCAAAACTGTAAGCAACATTCAAGCGCAGCCACACTAACATCTTGTACCACTCAGAGGTGCACCAATGCTCCACAGGTAGGGCTGGCAAACCAATATTAGCGTTCTCTCAGGTCAACATCCCAAGCACATTCACTCTCAGCAGCATCCACATTCCTGACACAGAGAAAATGCTCAAAATCCTCCTCAGAAAGAACAACCCCAGCTCATGGCAGTCGCTGAATCAAGACCACTTAACCAGCAGTGATGATTCAGGAGAGTGGCTTTAAGCACCATCTCTTCAGTGGAGCACCTGGAGGTCAAAAAACAAAGAAGGTCTTTACAAGAATCCAAACAACCTCGCCAGCTTCCCCTGGCTCAAGAAACTAGGTACTGTTAGAGCTCTAGAAAATTACAAGGTTGCGAGGAAGGATCTTGAGTATGGAATTAGGAGAGCCAGAAGGGGTCATGAGAAGGCCTAGGACAGCAGGATTAAGAAAAACCCCAAGGCATTCTACAAGTTTGCGAAGAGCAAAAGGATAAGCCGTGTGAGAATTGGAGCAATCAGGTGCAATAGTGGAAACGTGTGCACGGAGTCAGAGGTGGTAGCGAAGGTATTTAATGAATACTTTGCTTCAGTATTCACCAGGGAAAAGTTCTTGGCAATTGTGGGGAAGACTGAAACATTTAGACATTAAGGAAGAGGATGCGCTGAAGCTTTTGAAAAGCATTAAGTTAGATAAGTCACCACCACTGGATGAGGTATACCCTTGGCTGCTGTGGGAAGTGAGGGAGGGGATTGCTGAGCCTCTGGCGATGATCTTTGCATCATCAATAGGGACGGGAGAAGTACCAGAGGATTGGAGGGCTGCAAATGTTGTTCCTTTGTTCAAGAAAGGGAGAAGAGATAACCCAAGAAATTATAGACCAGCGAGTCTGACTTCAGTTAGGGCAAGTTGTTGGAGAAGAATCTGAGAGGCAGGATTTATGAGCATTTGGAGAGGCATAATTTGAATCGGGATAGTCAGCATGGCTTTGGCAAGGGCAGGTCATGCCTTACATGCCTGATTGAATTGTTTGAGGATGTAACAAAACACATTGATGAAGGCAGAGCAGTGAATGTAGAGTATATGAATTTCAGTAAGGCATTTGATAAGTTTCCCCATACAAGGCTCCTTCAGAAGGTAAGGAGGCATGGGAACCAAGGAGACTTGCTTTGTGGATCCAGAACTGACTTGACCACAGAAGGCAAAGGGTGGTTGTAGATGGTTCATATTCTGTATGGGGGTCGGTGACCTGTGGTGTTCTGCAGGGATCTGTTCTGGGATCCCTCCTCTTTGTGATTTTTATAAATGACCTGGATGAAGTAGTAGAAGGGTGGGTTCGCAAGTTTGCTGATGACACAAAGGTGGATAGACTGGAGGGTTGTCAGAGGTTACAGCAGGACATTGATATGATGCAGAACTGGGCTGAGAATTGGCAGATGGACTTCAACCCAGATAAGTATGAAGTAGTTCATTTTGGAAGGTCAAATTTGAAGACAGAATATAATATTAATGGTAAGACTCTTGACAGTGTGGAGGATCGGAGAAATCTTGGGGTCCGTGTCCATAGGACACTCAAAGCTGCTGCGCAGGTTGACAGTGTTGTCAAGGTGTACAGTATGTTGGTATTCATCAATTGTGGGATTGAGTTCGAGCCATGAAGTAATGCTACAGCTATACAAGATCTTTATCAGACCCCCACTTGGAGTATTGCGTTCAGTTCTGGTCACCTCACTACAGGAAGGATGTGGATACTACAAAGGAGTGTAGAGGAGATTTCCAAGGATGTTGCCTGGACTGGAGGGCATACCATATGAGAATAGGTTGAGTGCACTTGGCCTTTTCTCCTTGGAGTGACAGAGGATGAGAGGTGACCTGATAGAGGTATATAAGATGATGAGAGGCATTGATTGTGTGGCTTTTTCCCAGGATTGAAGTGGCTATCACGAGGGGGCATAGTTTTAAGGTGCTTGGAAATAGGTACTGAGCGGATGTCAGGGGTATGTTTTCCCCACACAGAGAGTGGTGGGTGCGTGGAATACAACTGCTGGTGGCAGTGGTGGAAGCGGATACAATAGGGTCTTATAGGAGCCTCTTAAGATAGGTACATGGAGCTTAGAAAAATAGAGGGCTTTGTGCCTGAAAAATTCTAGGTTGCTTCTAAAGTAGGTTACCATGGTCAGCACAACGTTGTGGGCCGAAGGGTCCGTGATGTGCTATAGATTACTATGTTCTAAGTCACACTTCTGGCATAGCTTGCAGATCCCACACTGGACTATTTATTCCCCCCCCCCCCTCAGGAACTACAGTGGAAGCAAGTTATTCTCAAACATAAGGGGTTTCTTAAGAAGAAAACTAATAAAAAAAGCAAGAGTGCACTTTGTTAAAGACAACTGAATTGCAAGAGTCGTTCCTTTATTGGATTTATTTAAGGAATCTGGGCAAAGGCTTGGATGCAAGGATCAAACCACCACAAAGACTGGCAACATTAAAATAAATATACAATAAAAAGCTTTAAGTGATTCCAAATGTTTTAAAACTACAAGGAATTTAAACTACAAAGAAAGAAACTGAATTTAGGTAAGAAATTGATGTTAGGAGCTTCAAGAAAGTGAGTGGGAGTAAGCATGACATATCTTAAAGCAATCCACATTCTGTCTGTTTCTGACCGTCTGCAAAACATATGGCTGATTCAGTTCGTCAACCATTGGGGAAAAAAATAATCAGTCATACTTCATAATTGTTCATAAACTGAAAACAACATGTGCTTTTGAACTTTCAGGACTTCACCAGCCAAAAATGCAATCTAATCATTCCTGGCAAGCACAGCCTCCTTGTTATGAAAATATATTTTGCCACAAAGATAATGCTTGATCCTTAAGGCATGTGTCACAAACAGAAATATTTCTATTATTTTCATCTGCAGTCACAAATATCTTGCACTTCATTATATAGCTGCTTCAAAGGTATAGTTTGAACTTTGAATCACTAAAATTGTTCCAATAACCCAAATTTCAC
The DNA here is from genome assembly GCF_030028105.1 of Mobula birostris. Classification (NCBI taxonomy): domain Eukaryota; kingdom Metazoa; phylum Chordata; class Chondrichthyes; order Myliobatiformes; family Myliobatidae; genus Mobula; species Mobula birostris. The sequence goes on along the minus strand of NC_092378.1, from coordinate 133,146,636 downwards.
GTGTACACAAGTCCTCAAAAACTAGAAAGCAGTATTTTTGCTTTTAGAATAAGCATCGGGTTTAATATCACTGGCATATGCTGTGAAATTTGTTAACTTAGCAGCAGCACTACAACGCAATACATGAAAAATAAAGGAAGAAAATGTATATACATATACACATACTGATAACAATAAGAGCGCATGTCCTGTGTGTGTTGGTGGGGGTCTTTAATGATGGATGCCGCCTTTTTGAAGCACTGTTCCTTGAAGATATCTTGGATACTACAGAGGTTAGTACCCATGATGGAGCTGGCTGATTTTACAACCACCTGTAGATTCGTTCGATTACAGATTTTCAGTTGTCAGGCAGAGAACTGCAATGAAACTATCATGCCTGAGGATGCAGCGGAATGCTTATTCTAACATGGTGTAGATTTGCTAAAGTCAGAATTATATCCATTTTATTTCAAAATTACAGTTTTAATTTAATCAAGCTTTTATAATAATGCCAAAAGAAAAAAAATTACCTTTGCTTGATTCCTCTAAATCAGTGGTTCCCAACCTGGGGTTTGACAGAGCCCTCAGTTAATGGGAACCCCTGCTTTAAATGCATACGAGAAGATTAACCATCAGCTGATGTCAATGGATGTGCTGGATGAGAGTATAACAGTGACCAAATAACCTTGTGCACATTAAATACTAGCAACCAAAGGGGGAAAAAAAACACCCCTTAAATTGAGTTAGTCCCCCCTCACAGAAAAAGAACATTTTAGAAAATTAATTCATTCATTTGCTATTTATTTGGTTTATAAATGTGCTAATTGACACCTTTGGATAGCAATGAAACAATGACTGCACCGTAAAAATTATTTAGATTTGGTATATTGCATGAATGCCAAAAAGGCACCATATAATTGCATATGCTTTTCTCTAAGTAAGAAACTATAGAATACTCAAGTCTTAATAAAACTTCAAATAGCTGAAAGATACTATTTTTACAGTTAAATCATAAAGAGTGATGGAACAGAAGAATGAACTTGCCCTTTCTGATGTGCATGAACAATGCTTATTGTTTTTCTATTGAGTCGCTGCAGCTGTTTCAACATTAGAACATTCATTATCAACAAGATCATGTCATTTTCTGCTTTTATCAACTGAACCTCTCTTGTGAAGTATGCTTTTAAAACTTTGTGGACTGCTTTTCTTCTTACCGGTGGGCCGTAATTGTGAACACCTCCGACTAGATGTACAGGTATGAATAAATTTCGTTACTACTGTTGACCAGCTCAGATTTATATAAATAGCCCGTGAAGAATGGCTAACTCACTTCCACTTACCCAGGCAATCACATTTCAGAAAGTGTTAATTGGCTAATGATCACTTTTGCAATCTTTTTACCAGAAAATTAAGAGATGTTGGTGGAAAGGCCACTGACCAAGATCGCTGATTTTTTTCTTAAGGAAAGGAAACAAGAAGCTTTGACAAAAACAAAATCTTCAGAAATGCTTAAAGCATTAAGCTTAGGGAAATGATCTAATAAACTGCAACAAAAGTCTTGCACAGTCACCTAATACCACAATCACTGAAAGGTCCTTAAAATTCCACACTACAGCAACTGACTCTCTGGCAAATTGGCCTATTGACCTAAGCACAAACCCTTTAAAAACAAGGAGAATGAAGACTGTCTGGAATGGTTTCCTAGTGTTGATAACACAACTTCTGCTTGTTACTCATTCCAACAAGTCTCTTAAAACATGAACTACTTGTCAAAGTTCCAGACTACAAAACTACCCCTACACCACTTATTAACTATGGTTCATTGCTTTTGCAAGCGGAGTATGTGGGGAAATGGGCTGACAATGGAGGAGAAGAAATCAAGCAAGCATCTTTATAGGATGAAAATGATTCCTTTTAAGATGCATTTATTTAAGTGTCACATTCTGCAATGTTTTAAATCACAAATAGTATTAGTAATGCATAGATCTGTAGAAGAGCCCAAGGCATTACAGGTATATGAGACTAATGCACCAAGTTAATAACGTAATGGAATCTCAGACTTCCAATAAAGATTTTATTTGGGAAAATTAGCTGATAGTTTTAAATCATGATCTAAAATTTCCTAACATAAAACAGCCTCACAAAGCTGGTATTTTTAAACGTCTTTAATTTCTGATGTGCTTTGTCTTAAGACAAAGTCTTGCCTCAGTTCATGACCAATCAGCTTCTTTATCTATCCATTACTAACATTATAATGAATTTTATATGTAGCACACATTTGCTTAAAATCTAAATTAAGGTTTCTTCCCATTTTCATGCACTTTCACTTTACAATAAAATTTCAATTTAACTGAACTGACTGAGTGCTTCCAAGTGTTTTTCCCAAAATATGTGGTAGTCTGTTTTAAAAAACTGGAAAGTATATGACTGAAAATTCTTCAATACATGTTTTGATACATTTCTGGAAAGCAAATGATACTCAAGACTGATATCTTGGAGTCCCCAGCAGTAGCCCAGATACAGACAATTTCTGTATTCAATGGTGGGTAGGCCTCATTTCTCAAACAATCCTGCTCCAGTGTTTGAAATCCATGGAGTTCGCAAACTGCATTCATACAGTAGAAATACATTCAAGTTTCAATATTGATGGACAAGCATAAAAGGCAAATTGTGAAACTGTGAAGTAACATGTCATGTTAATGCTGGATTAAAGATAAAATTAATTTGCCTTTATACCATGCAAAATGAATATTTAGGTTGTGATATTTCTAAATAAACTTATTTAGATGATGTTAACCTGAGATTGTTCAAAAAGTCAGCTAATGAAAAAATCTTTTCCCATAGTTATTCAATATCACACAAAACAAATATGTTCCCGATTAAAGCAACAAATTAATGCACCAAGCACAGGCTGCTCATTCTGTTCCTTTGTCAAATGTCTTATAACTACACCCAGAACTTCACCAATACTCTGTCCTGGTCCAACCATACTTTTGCCACAGCCAAGAAAGCTCACCAGTGCTTTTACCTCCTCTGGAGGCTAAAGAAATTTGACATATCCCTTTGACCCTACCAAATTTTAATCAACAGACCATAGAAAGCATCCTATCTGGATGCATCATGGTTTGATATGGAAACTGGTCTGCCGTTGACCACAAGAAACTGCAAAGAGTTGTGGACACAGCTCAGCACATCACAGAAATCACCCTCCCCTCCATGGAACCTGTTTACACTTCTCACTGCCTCGGTAAAGTAGCCAACATAATCAAAGATCACACCCACCAAGGATATTCTCTCCTCTTCATCTCCCCACCCAAATCAGGCAGAAGATGCTCCAGATTCAAGGACAGCTTCTACCCTGCTGTTATAAAACTATTAAGTGTCTTGCTAGTATGACAGTGAACTCTTCACCTCACAATCTACACTCAGTGGCCACTTTAATTGGTGCACCTGCTCATTAATGCAAACATCTAATCAGCCAATCACATGGCAGCAGCTCAATGCAAAAAAAAATGCAGACATGGTCAAGAGGTTCAATTGTTGTTCAGATCAAACATCAGAATGGGAAAGAAATGTCATCTAAGTGGCTTCCACCATAGAATAATTGTTGGTGCCAAACGGGAGTGGTTTGAGTATCCAGAAGAAGCTGGCCTCCTGTGATTTTCATGCACAACATTCTCTGAAGCTTACAGAGAATGGTGTGAAAAACAAAAAAAAAGGTTAGCGGCACTTCTATGGGCGAAGACACCTTGTTAATAAAGAGTGATCAGAGAAGAAAGGCCAGACTGGTTCAAGCTTACAGGAAGGAGACATTAACTCAAATAATCACCTGTTACAACAGTGGTATATAGAAGAGCGCCCTCTATCAACACATCGAACCTTGAAGTGGATGGGCTACAGCAGCAGAAAACCATATTGGGTTCCGCTCTTGTACCTATTAAAGTAATCGCCAATTGTACCTTATTGTGATCTTGCACCTTATTGTTTAATTGCACTCTCTGCACGTTGTTATTGTTTTACCCTGTACTGCCTCAATGCACAGCTGTAATGAATTGATCCATATGGACAGTATGGACAAATCTTTCACTGTACAGTACCTCTGTACAAGTGACATAATAAACTAATTTAATTTGTAAAGTAACTGTTTATGTACCTTTTCAGGTATTAAAATGCTATTATAGAAAACATAGAAAAACTACAGCACAGAAACAGGCCTTTTGGCCCTTCTTGGCTGTGCCGAACCATTTTCTGCCTAATCCCACTGACCTGCACACGGACCATATCCCTCCATACACCTCCCATCCATGTATCTGTCCAATTTATTCTTAAATGTTAAAAAAGAACCCGCATTTACCACCTCGTCTGGCAGCTCATTCCACACTCCCACCACTCTGTGTGAAGAAGCCGCCCCTAATGTTCCCTTTAAACTTTTCCCCCTTCACCCTTAACCCATGTTCTCTGGTTTTTTCTCCTCTTGCCTCAGTGGAAAAAGCCTGCTTGCATTCACTCTATCTATACCCATCATGATTTTATATACCTCTATCAAATCTCCCCTCATTCTTCTACGCTCCAGGGAATAAAGTCCCAAGCTATTCAACCTTTCTCTGTAACTGAGTTTCTCAAGTCCCGGCAACATCCTTGTAAACCTTCTCTGCACTCTTTCAACCTTATTAATATGCTTCCTGTAATTTGGTGACCAAAACTGAACACAGTACTCCAGATTCGGCCTCACCAATGCCTTATACAACCTCATCATAACATTCTAGCTCTTATACTCAATATTTTGATTAATAAAGGCCAAAGTACCAAAAGCTCTCTTTACGACCCTATCTACCTGTGACGCCACTTTTAGGGAATTTTGTATCTGTATTCCCAGATCCCTCTGTTTTACTGCACTCCTCAGTGCCTTACCATTAACCCTGTATGTTCTACATTGGTTTGTCCTTCCAAAGTGCAATACCTCACACTTGCCTGTATTAAACTCCATCTGCCATTTTTCAGCCCATTTTTCTAGCTGGTCCAAATCCCTTTGCAAGCTTTGAAAACCTCCCTCACTGTCCACTACACCTCCAATCTTTGCATCATCAGCAAATTTACTGATCCAATTTACCACATTATCATCCAGATCATTGATATAGATGACATATAACAATGGATCCAGCACTGATCCCTGTGGCACACCACTAGTCACAGGCCTCCACTCTGAGGAGCAATCCTCTACTACCACTCTTTGGCTTCTTGCACTGAGCCAATGTCTAATCCAATTTACCACCTCTCCATGTATACCTAGCGACTGAATTTTCCTAACTAACTTCCCATGCAGGACCTTGATATTACAAACCTCATTTCCAGCAAAGTTGGGATATTTTCCAAAATGCAATAAAAACAAAAATCTGTGATACGTTAATTCACATGAACCTTTATTTAACTGACAAAAGTACAAAGAAAAGATTTTCAATAGTTTTACTGACCAATTTAATTGTATTTTGTAAATATACACAAATTTAGAATTTGATGGCTGCAACACACTCAACAGAAGTTGGGACAGAGTTAAAATAAGATTGAAAAGTGCACAAAATATTCAAGTAACACCGGTTTGGAAGACTCCACATTAAGCAGGCTAATTGGTAGCAGGTGAGGTATCATGACTGGGTATAAAAGTAGCGTCCATCAAAGGCTCAGTCTTTGCAAGCAAGGATGGGTCGTGGCTCACCCCTTTGTGCCAAAATTCATGAGAGAATTGTTAGTCAGTTCAAAAGGAACATTTCTCAATGCAAGATTGCAGAGAATTTAGGTCTTTCAACATCTACAGTACATAATATTGTGAAAAGATTCAGAGAGTTCAGAGACATCTCAGTGAGTAAAGGGCAAGGTCGGAAACCACTACTGAATGTGTGTGATCTTTGATCTCTCAGGCGGCACTGCCTAAGAAACCGTCATGCTACTGTGACAATTATAGCCACCTGGGCTCGGGAGTACTTCGGAAAACCATTGTCACAGTCCGTCGTTGCATCCAGAAATGCAACTTGAAACTGTATTATGCAGGGAGGAAGCCATACACCAACTCTATGCAGAAACGCCGGTGAGTTCTCTGGGCCCGAGCTCATCTCAGATGGACTGAAAGACTGTGGAACCGTGTGCTGCGGTCAGATGAGTCCACACTTCAGCTAGTTTTCGGAAAAAACTGGCGTCGAGTTCTCCGTGCCAAAGATGAAAACGACCATCCAGATTGTAATCAATGGAAGGTGCAAAAGCCAGCATCTATGATGGTATGGGGGTGCATCAGTGCCCAGGGCATGGGTGAGTTGCATGTATGTGAAGGTACCATTGACTCTGAGGCGTATATTAGGATTGTAGAGAGACATATGTTGCCATCAAGGCGACGTCTCTTCCCGGGACGTCCACACTTATTTCAGCAGGACAATGCCAGACCACATTCTGCATGGGCTACAACAGCGTGCCATTGTAGACACAGAGTGCGTGTGCTTGACTAGCCTGCTGCCAGTCCAGATCTATCTCCTATTGAAAATGTATGGTGCATCATGAAGAGGAGAATCAGACAACGGAGACCACGGACTATTGAGCAGCTGAAATCTTATATCAAGCAAGAATGGACAAAATTTCCAATTGCAAATCTACTACAATTAGTATCCTCAGTTCCAAAACGATTAAAAAGTGTTATTAAAAGGAAAGGTGATGTAACACAATGGTAAACATGCCTCTGTCCCAACTTTTGTTGCGTGTGTTGCAGCCATCAAATTCTAAATTTGTGTATGTTTACAAAATACAATTAAGTTGGTCAGTAAAACTATTGAAAATCTTTTCTTTGTACTTTTGTCAGTTAAATAAAGGTTCACGTGAATTAACATATCACAGATTTTTGTTTTTATTGCATTTTGGAAAATATCCCAACTTTTCTGGAAATGGGGTTTGTATTTATATCATTTTAACGTATCAAACATTGCAAAATAACCTTTGTGCTACAGGCTTTAAGAAAAATCCTGGGAAGGAGGAACATTTTAGAATAAAATAAAAGCAGGTGTGAAAGAGGTTAAAATCTTTAATACGGACCGATCAGTAATCTTACAATAAATAAGAGCAGAATTAAAATTACTTTAGTTAAAGACCATGTAAGAAAACAAAATTTGTGGGTACGTAGAATCCTGTTTTTATTGGCAGAACACTAAGAACACATTGAGAAATTTAAACGAAACAAATGTGACAATATGAATGAGTCAGAATTTCCAGAGAAAATATCATTTTTATCCTCAAATTTCTTGCTTTTTGTTCCTACGAATGTCTTGCCTGTAAATGTTGTTATACATAATTGAATATTATTGTTAATTGGTTGTGTGAAGCCTTTCAGTTGCTGATTTTAATCGCTACATTAATATATGCTCCTTGACAATGAATAAATGACCAGCAAATCACTTAGGGGTGTAACCAGAAGAAAATCAAATGGAACACCTTACCGAGGGTCACTGGATACCAAGTGGCATCAGGAACCAAGGCTACGTCCCCTGGAATAATGAGACCAGTTCTACAAGAATAATTAATGTTATTTCGTTATGTTGTACAGCAAGAACTTAATTTGGTTGTACTTACTTTAAAAATACTGTTGTTATCTTACTGAATCACAGGATCATTCGGAGTTGAGGGACCAATTATCTGTATGATAGGGATGGTAATTTTATATCTAAACAACTATTTTTGCCATCTACTCACTTTCTCTTTCCAAATCAAATTATGCCAGTGCTGTTGTATTTAAAAGCTACCGCCCTTGCTCTGAGGCTGTGTAGTTGACAGCTGCTGTCAGAATAATACAGGTGAGTAATTGCAGTGCATTTTGTAGATGTTAAAAGTGGGGATTTGGCAATGGTAATGTTTTTCCAATTGGTGTTGAAGCTTTTTTCCTTGCTGGCCATTCCCTGGCAATCATGTTAATCAAATATTACTTACAATTTGTCAGTATACCTTGGAATATACTAATGCATTCAGGCATAGGTCGCTTCATTTTCTGAAGAGCTGTGAATAAAACTGAACACTGCAAGCATAGCTCAAGGATGTACAAAATCATGAGTCATAGCTAGGATGGATAGTCAGAATATCTTTCCAATGGCAAGAGTATCAAAAACAAAAGGGGTATAGGTTTGAGGTGAGAGGAAGAAGGGCATCTGAAGTGAAAGTTTTTTTAAAATGTAGAGTGGCTGATTATTTAGAACCCATTGCCTGAGGCAGTGAAGCCATCAGATAGAAACACCACGTTTGAAAGCCATTCAGCCAGGCATTTGAAGAGGAAAGGCACAGAAGAATACAGATCTAAAGTGAAGACATAGAATTAGTGTAGATGGACAAATTAGTTGATATGGACAAGGTGGATCAGGCGTCAGCTCTTTTTGTGCTCAAGTGCTATACAACTCTATGGCCATCCACACTTTGACCTTATGATGAAAGAGTAAAAAACTGGTTGGACCCAAGGCACTATTGAAACTGAAACGATTGACTTCTGAAAAAGATTGCCCTTTGTGAAAAGTATTCAATCAACTCTGAACTGATTGCACTTTCAATGACTCTACAACTCACATTCTCTAGATATTTTTCATTTTATTTATTTATTTACTTATCTATATTTTATTTGCACAGTTTGTCTTCTTCTGCACATATTGGTTGTTTGCAAGTCTTTGTGCATAGTTTTTCATTGATTCTGTTGTATTTTTTTTACCATGAATACCTACAAAAAAAAGAATCTCAGGGTTGTACACTCAGACCCTGCGTAACGCTACCCTATATAGCGCTGATTCGTTATGTGGTTATTCAATCTTTATTGAAATTTTTTAAATTAACAAAAAATCATTCTAAAGAACACTTAAAATTTCTCAAGAACAGCCACCTCTACAATAAACATCCAATCAGCCAATGAGAGCGATTAACATACGCTCTGAGCCACTCACAGCCAACCACGTATTAGTTCATGCTCTGCCCCCCACACGTGTAAACATCCTTGTTCCCTTGTCAATTTATTCCATTTTTTCACTCAATATCTAGAAAACAGTCAGTGAGGGTTGTACATCTAAGATGTCTAGGAAAAGCATAAGCATGGATGTGAAACTGCAGGTGATATGGCGATTGTAAACTGGTGAGCATCAGATTGATGTTGGCGCCTCTTTGAAATTGGCTACATCAACGATCAAAACAATTACAAAAAAATGCAGACAAAATAAAAGCTTCTGCAATGATGACCTCAAAGTTATCATCAACGAAGGTTACTCATTCAAATAGACATTTACTTGGAAAAATTGAAAATAGACTAAATATATGGGTAGATGACCAAACAATGAAACATGCCCCTAAACCAGTTGATAATAATGGAAGAGGCAAGAAGCATCTTCAATCATATTCAAGAAGACACGTCGGTAACATTCACAGCCAGCAGAAGTTGACTTGATAGATTTAAACAGCACAATAACCTCTATAGCATATGCATCTCTAGTGAAGTGGCTAGTGCAGACAGAAAGAGGCATGTGCTACCAGGCCGCGAAGAAATGATATGATTTGGCGATAGGAGTCAGCTGCACTTTTCCTCATTCTTTATCACGCCCACTGTGGAGCCATTACGCATGCGAGGTCATTATGCATACGAGGTCATTACCCGCGCGTCATCCATGTCAGCGCAGGAAGGAGATTAACTCCTCGAGCTTGCAAATGACGGCGGGCTGAAAAGTATGTTTGACATAACATCTCTGCCAGTATTCTGGATCAAAGTCAATGCTGAATATCCTGAGATAGCCACGAAAGCACTGAAAACATTGCTTCCATTTCCAACATCATATTGCTGCGAAGTGGAGTCTTCTGCAATGAAAACTAAACTGCAGAATAGACTGGACATAAGGAACCCCCTTCGAGTATCGCTGTCTCCCATCACCCCTCGATAGGACCGTGTTGTTGCAGGGAAACAAGCACAGGGCTCCCACTGATTCAGCGATATTGGTGTGTTGCAATGATTTTATATGTTCATACGGGGAAAATATGTGCTATGTGTTTAATATCCAAACATTACTTAAGATGTTATGATGCTATTGACTTATAAGTGACTTATATAACCATATAATCATATAACAATTACCGCACGGAAACAGGCCATCTCTGCCCTTCTAGTCCGTGCTGAACAGTTACCCTCACCTAGTCCCACCGACCTGCACTCAGCCCATAACCCTCCATTTGCTTCCTGTCCATATACCTATCCAATTTTTCTTTAAATGATAATATCGAACTTGCCTCTACCACTTCTACTGGAAGTTTGTTCAACACTTACTTCAAGCTCCCTGTCCTCCCCTGATAATTGACTTATCGCTATATTCATGCGAGGAAAATATGCGCTGTGTGTTTAATATTAAATTTGTTAGATAAACCCTTTTAGAAACAAAATTGAGTGTATTAGCCACTTATCACCTATATGCCGGTCATGATTAAACCCCCCCCCCCCCCGAACCGAATCACCAAAAACGATCTGTAGGAAAAAAATTGGCACGTACACGCATGCGCACACAGGTGCCCGCGCAAGGCTTCATGGTCATTGTAGTCCTTCTCGGGGTAAACACAATTTATGTGACTTGCTACTCTTATCCGTTGGCAACCCTACCACCCCACCACCGGGTCGGCCGGTCCGCAAGAATATTGTCAATAATAAACTGGTCCACAGTGCAAAAAAGGTTGGGGACCCCTGATGTAGCTGAAGCAATAAAGGGCATCGTAACACATACATTAAAATTTTGGAATAGAGAGATGTGGATACAGGACAAGAAGTGAACAGGTATTTGTAAGTGTCTAAACATTAACATAAGCTTTACTGAATGGTCTGTTTCCATCTTGTAGCATCACTGTGCAACTGTTGAACATGACCTGTCCTGGGGTTTGAGGACTGTCTGTGTGGGTGGAGGTACAGAAGAAACCAAGTTATTTTGCTAACAACAGGGATTCTGCAGATGCTGGAAATTCAAGCAACACACATCAAAGTTGCTGGTGAACGCAGCAGGCCAGGCAGCATCTGTAGGAAGAGGTGCAGTCGACGTTTCAGGCCGAGACCCTTCGTCAGGACTAACTGAAGGAAGAGTGAGTAAGGGATTTGAAAGTTGGAGGGGGAGGGGGAGAGGGAGATCCAAAATGATAGGAGAAGTTATTTTGCTACTGTTATTCTGTGTTGCTGTTGCTGCTGCTGCTCTTGTTGTTCTGTTGAACATTGTGAGCATGCTATACTGGCACTGGGACTGGAATGTGTGGCGACACTTGCGGGGTGCCCCCAGCACATCCTTAGGTTATTACTGTAAATGATGCATTTCACTGTATGTTTGCTGTAAATGTGATAAATAAATCTGAATCGAGAGGACTTGCTGAAACCTAATATAGCAAAAAGCTGCATAAACAATCAAGTAGTAGACTTTTTTTTTAAAGTGGATTTAATTATAAGGCAGAGAGACTACTGGCCAATAAGAAAAGGTTGACACAATTTTACTGCAACCAGAATTATAAATTGGTCCTAACCTGAATCCCAGAACTCGTTGAAAGGTCATCACCGGGTCCAAGATCTTGAGGAATCAGAAATTAAGCACAGCACTGAAATTAAGGCATTATAAAGATATCTAATTTTTGAATCATTGAGCAGTTTGATGGGGGTGGGGGGTGGGGGGGAATCAATATCACAAGAAGAGAAAGGAATAAATATTTGCTAATACTGTTCAAAGCTGTTTCTATATTCAGGCTGCTGAAGAAAATATTAGTGTAAAATCATCTTCTTCATTTACCTCTCAGCAGAAATTCTAGGATGATGACACATTCCTATGAGGAGAAGGAGGAGGATGATCTTGCAACACTGGTCACATCTAACTGCTGCACTTAATAAAATATTAGTTCCATTGTTAAAGACGATTCAAAGCTTTAAGATGGATGAATCCAGTGGAATTTTGATTTACGGCTGAAGTTTGAGGAGAAACTTAAACTTAAGATCAGACAAACACTATCAAAGTAAAATATTAATTTGAAAGGTTCATGTCCAAATTAATTTCACCATATAATGGTGCACTTAATACTGCTGCCAGATTCAGTCTACAGGGGCTTACATGTTTGTGCTGTGATCTTGCAGGTATTGCAATTTTTCTCCCCACATCCCAAAGATCCACTGGTAGGTTACTGTGTGTGATAATTGCTATTGCATGTTACTTATATAGTGTAGGTAGGTGCCAAAGAAAAGAGGAGATTATGGATACAAAAAAAAAGTTTCTCACAAAGGTAAATAACACAGGGTTAGCGTTACTGGGATTGTTCTACTGGGATCAATAATCCTCTTTTGCATCCTAATAGGTGAAGTGAATAAATTTGAAGAAGATGGATAATAGTATGTAGGTTTGAAGGAAATTCCAAAATATGAATAAAAGGTTCTTTTCGCAGAAGTTAATAAATATGAATAAGAAAACTAAAGGATATTAAAATAAATTTCAAATAATTAGGCTACATGCAAAGTGTTCTTTTCACTGTTACATTGTTCATAGGTTCCAGATGTCAATGCTTCTGGTAAATATAGAAGCTCTGCAGACTCAAGAATCTCACTCATCTAACAATTTAAGTTGAACACTGAAATCATTAATAAACAGGAGTAACTGCAGTTTCCTGGAGCTTGCCTAATTATTTCAGGGGACTAATGAAGAATTTCCCCCGGGGCGATTCTAAATTGTCCTCAGAGCTTATTGGCTGGGTTCCTTTTAAAGTGAATGGGTTCTTATATTTTTGATGGACCAGTTGGCTGGTCCCTTTTCTGCATGAGTGTAAGTTAGCTTCACAGTAACTATAAAATGTAGACTTTTAAACGGGTATGCAGAAAAGAACTGGAATATTCACAAAAAGGGATTATAGAAATCATAGATCTCATGCCAAATATAATAACTGCAAATTTAATCCTATTTTCTGAACCACACTTCATTATTCCTGGGATGATGTTGCAGTTCCATAACCATTTGGCTCACTACCCTTAAAAAGGATGTTTTAGACCATGCATGCAGTTGTACATCAAAAAGAGCATGAACATTTATAGTTTGTCCCAGGAGTGATAGAATTATCACACAGCATTATTCATTTCACAATCTTAAAAATATTTTCTTTAGTTCAGAAATTTACAAATTAATAAAACTATTCAACCGTAATATATTTTCTGACAAAATAGTGAAGATTTTGATCTGTTTCACTAACTGTATGAAAATAGATCTCATTCTTTTCACTTTCAGTTCTTTTACCAACCCCCTTTAAATCACCTCATGTAATTCCCATTTTAAAAGGTCAAGAGCTACAAAACATATTCACTAGGCCATACCCTTTTCGATTGTCAGCACTTCTACAGACATCCCACCTCTCCCGGAAGCTCTGGGAGTCTCCCACAAATTAATAGCGGCTCCCTGATGCCCGCAAATTATATACAATGTCCCGGAAATTGATTTTTTTTGAGAGCGAGCGTGAGAGAATGCGTGAGAAAGAGCAAGAGAATGAGCGCAAGAGCAAGAAAGCAAGCACGAGAGAGCGAGCGCGAGAGAGAGCGAGCGCGAGTGAGAGCGACCACGAGAGAGCAAGCGAGAAAGCAAGCGCCAGAGAGACAGCGAGAAAGCAAGCGCGAGCGACCACAAGAGAGAGCACGTGCGAGAGAGAGCGAGAAAGCAAGCGTGAGAGAGCAAGAGAGTTCCAAAAAAAGTCAGAATGGCAGTGTTCCAAAAAAATATAAAACGTACGTCACCCCAGACTACCGTAAAGTGTACCCCTGCCTAAAAGGAGTCAAAAATAATGACAGTGTTGCACGCTGCACTGTTTGCAACAGTGACTTTTCTATTGCCCATGGTGGGTTAAAATGTAAAAGACATGTTGAGGTCAGTTTAACAGGTGTCATTCGTTCATTAGCATAGCTAACAATATTTAAACTAGCTGGCTAGCTGCTAAGGAGCTACTCTATCGCAGTCATCCCACCTCTCCCGGAAGTCTCCCGCAAATTGATGGTGCTACCTCCCTGAAATGAGTTTTTAGAGGGTGGGATGTCTGCTTCTGGAAAAATCAGGCCTCAATCATCTCTAATGTGAACACAACAACCCTAGTTTCTCACCTATTCACTGAAATCAGTCATCCCTTGGATTATTTCAGCAAACACGAGGAATTCTACAGATGCTGGAAATTCAAGCAACACACATCAAAGTTGCTGGTGAACACAGCAGACCAGGCAGCATCTGTAGGAAGAGGTGCAGTCGACGTTTCAGGCCGAGACCCTTCGACAGGACTAACTGAAGGAAGAGCTAGTAAGAGATTTGGAAGTGGGAGGGGGAGAGGGAGATCCAAAATGATAGGAGAAGACAGGAGGGGGAGGGATGGAGCCAAGAGCTGGACAGGTGATTGGCAAAGGGGATATGAGAGGATCATGGGACAGGAGGATCAGGGAGAAGGAAAAGGGGGAGGGGTGGGGAAACCCAGAGGACGGGCAAGGGGTATAGTCAGAGGGACAGAGGGAGAAAAAGGAGAGTGAGAGAAAGAATGTGTGTATATAAATAACGGATGGGGTACAAGGGGGAGGTGGGGCATTAGCGAAAGTTAGAGAAGTCAATGTTCATGCCGTCAGGTTGGAGGCTACCCAGACGGAATATAAGGTGTTGTTCCTCCAACCTGAGTGTGGCTTCATCTTTACAGTAGAGGAGGCCATGGATAAAAATGTCAGAATGTTTCAGCAAATCTTTTTGAAACATTTTCTAGCCCTTCCATTCTTCAAACAAAATACTCCAGCTGCAGCTGTTCTTGAGAGCTATTGTATCTGTCTATTTTTGCTTGCTCTTTAGCAATGTCTACAGGCATCAACTATATCCTCAATACTCCTCTTTTCAGTATTAAACAATAAGTTACTGATACAAATTAAAACTCACAGCTGCGAAAAGGTAAACAAAATTTCCAATCCAGTAGTGCCACATAAAAATGCTTTCTTCCTCATATTCTTCACTTTTACCTTGTATCCCAATTTCCCCACTTAAGCTTCATAAAGTTGTAAAATGCAATTTTTTAACTTTTTTTTCCATAAGTCCTTTCTCAATCACAATAATTTCCTCAATTTTCAATTTGCCATCATTTAACAGAATAAAGGCAATCACAAAAAAAGAAATTCTGACAGAAATTAAAAAGTGGTTGATGGCCCTGTGTCAAGAACACTACCTTCATCTCTTGTTATAATATAGCTCTAATTGTTCTCTTCACAATGGTCTGTCTGGATTTGATACTCAAATATTACAGCACAAACTCAAAGCCCAATCTCTAGCAGTTTACTGGGAGTGCTGGAAGTGACTAGATATTTGGGAGAGTAAAATGCATCAATTAACACGTTAATAGAATTATTCTTGTACAGAAAAACTGTTTCCTTAGCAATGCCATAACAGAATGTGCATATTACACAAGGACAGTACTCACATATTAGTTTTCCTGATGTAGTACTTGCACCTGCAAATCCTTGTCACACGAGCAGTGTTGATAATTCAGCAAAACCACAAGAAATATGAAGTGTATGTAGTAATTCATAGATGTAAAATGTTTGTAGATAACAACAGAAGTTTGCATTTATAGAACAATCCAGTTTGAATGGGATCCAAAAATTCCCAAATGTTATTTTGGAGTTAGAAACTGGTTTCTCAGCAGCTCAGAGATCTGGAAGCTAGTCAAAATTTCTTACAAACACATATTCACCATTGAGAAGCTCTGTTTGAAGTTTACATCTTCTAAATTTGTTTAGTTTAATCTAAACATTGCACAAAACCTCCAAAATATCCCAAGCAACATGAACTTGGTAAATCTCAAATTGGTGGGTGGAAAAAGGAGCATCTGTCTGTTGAGTTTGCTTTTCATCACTTTAATAGCCTCATAACAGAAATCTTACAGGTGGTGAGGTAGAGAGGTGTCTCTAAACAAAGGAGGTGTAAAGCAGTCCTTCCCTCCACTTCACCCTTTGACAAGGTGTAGCACCTGCTTAGCACCCCCTCCCACCCAATCAGGGTCATGTGAAGCCAGGGAGTAGGCAGTGGATGGCCGTATGAGCAACTGCTGCATATTACAAGTCCTGGTTATGTGACCATTGACACATGGCAGACAATCTCTGAAGAGTACTGATAATGGCTGGGGTCACCAGTCTTGTAAAGACACTACCCAGAAGGCGGCAATGGGAAACCAATTCTGTAGAAAATATTTACCAAGAACAATATTGGTTATGGAAAGACTATGATCGCCTACCCATATGACTTGGGACATAATGAACAAACAAATAGCAATTAAATTGCTTGAAGTGGACTATGTTGAAACTATATATTTCAGAAGGTAATTTATATTTAACAATAAATTTCAAATAGATGTTATGGAAGTTCATTTATTAAAAGATGAAAGTTACAAAGGGCCAAATATTCATAAGTTTCACCTACAAGTTGATTTGCTTTAGCTTTTACATTTTGTTTATTAGCATAATTCAGGTTCGTTATCTGATATTTATTTTCTACTTAAAAGTTGAAACTGACGTTATTTCAGATGGGTTCCTCAAATTAAATTCACTTTCAGTTCATCATGGGTGAACAGCACCAGACAAAACTCCCCTACTCTTCAGTCCATCACAAGGACAGGAGAGCAAAGAGATTCTCAAAATCAAGCTGCGTTTTTGTTTTGCTGAAACATGCTGTAAATAAAAGTAGGCATCACCTTACAATAACTGTACTCATGATTAGATTTGTTATAAAGATATATGTCATCTAGAACATAAGACAAAACACACAGGAACAGGCCCTTTAGTCCAGCATGTTTGTGTCAACCATATGCCAATTTAAACTAATCACATCTGCTTTAACTTCTTCTATATCCCTCTATACCTTGCCTGTTCATGTGTCTTTCCAAATGCTTCTTAAACCTTGCCATCATATCTGCTTCATCCCTTGGCAGCTCATTTGAGACATTTACCACTCTTTGTGGTAAAGCCTACTTTAAGAATCTCCTTTGAAATTTGCCCCCCTCACCTTAAATCTATGCTGGGTAATAGACTATCTACACCAGCGATCCCCAACCACCGGGCTGCAAAGCATGTGCTACTGGGCCGCAAGGAAACGAGACAAGTCAGCTGCACCTTTCCTCATTCCCTGTCACGCACTGTTGAACTTGAAAATAGGGTTGCCAACTGTCCCGTATCTGCTGGGACATCCCGTATATTGGGATAAATTGGTTTGTCCCATACGGGACCGCCCTTGTCCCGTATTTCCCCCGCTAAGGTAGAATGTTCCTATGAAACCTTTCGTGCCAAAATGGCGTGAAGCTCAGAAGCAATTACCATTAATTTATATGGAAAAAATGTTTGAGCGTTCCCAGACCCAAAAAATAACCTACCAAATAACACATAAAACCTAAAATAACACTAACATATAGTAAAAGCAGGAATGATATGATATATACACAGCCTATATAAAGTAGAAATAATGGATGTACAGTATAGTCGAGAAGATTAAGCCAAAACCGATTTGTGGAAAAAAAAAATCGGCACGTACGCGCATGCGCACACAGGTGCCGCGCAAGGCTTCATGGTCATAGTAGTCTTTCCTGGGATAAACACAAGTGTCCCAGGATTTGACTGCTACTTTTGTCCCTTATTTGGGAGTGAGAAAGTTGGCAACACTAACTGTAAAAGACACGTTGAGGTGAGTTTAACCCTACTTGAACAACCCTCTCTCCGCCCCCCCCCCCCCACCACCCAGCTGGTCCACAAGAATATTGTGAATATTAAACTGGTCCGCGGTGCAAAAAAAGTTGGGGACCCCTGATCTACACCTTGTATTATTTTATACACTTCTATCTATCTGGTTTAGGAAAAAAAAATCTAAGTTCATCAAACCTCTCCTTATAGCTGATACTCTTAATTCCAGGCAATATTCTCTTCTGCACCCTCGTTAAAGCCTCTGCATCCTTCCCATAATGAAATGGCCAGAACTGCACACAATTCTCCAAATATGATCTAACTAAAGTTTTACACAGCTATGTCATGACTTGCCAACTTTTATATTTAATGCCCCAACCAATGAGGACAAATCTAGCATAATGCCTTCTTTACTTCCCTTGCCACTTTCAGAGTGATGGATTTGCATCCCAAGATCTTTTGATACATCGATGCTCTCAAGAGCCCTACCATTTACTCTTCTCTTACATTTGACCTCGCCTCACTCTTGTCTGGATTAACTTCCATCTCTCATATCTCCAACAGATCTAGATCCTGCATCCTTTGACAATCTTCCTCCCGACCCACAATTCTGGTAATTTTTATTTTGTTTGCACGCTTTTATTTCATCCAAGTCATTTACATATATCACAAACAACAAAAAGGTCCCAGTAATAACCCCTACAGAACGTCACTGGTTGCAGACTTCCAGCCAGAAATAGCACCTCTTCCACCACTACCTCTGTTTTCTACCGCTGGGATAAAATTGAATTCAATCCACAAACCATCATAGATCCCATGTGCCTTAACCATTTAGATCAGGCTACTTTAAGGACCTTGCTTAATATTTTACTAAATATTATAAACATCTGCTCAAGTAGTATTTTGTAGTATTAAGCAGGGAACATTTTACACTCCCACTTCTTTAGAATGGTGGCTTTTAAACTTTACTGGTGGACCCATTTCAATCAAATGATTCACTGCAAATCCTATTTTTATGTAAATGCTTTATTCTTTATAATTGTTAAATGTTGTTGTTTTGTTGCATGTCTCAGCCTGACCAACAGTAAATTTTTAATAAATGTGGCAAATAAAGTTGATCCTCGATCCTAATAATGTTTCTATTTTAATAGCAACATATTTTTACAGGAGGAGATACAGCAAACCATTTATGGCATCCTACAACACCTGAGGGTTGCACTCCCCACTTTCAAAATCACTACCCTAGAGTACAGGCAAAAGAAAGAGCTCCATATTTTCATAGAGCAGTGAACCTTTGAAGTAAACTGTAGAAATATCATGACAATGATAGCTTAATTTTGCACTGGCTGAATAAACACCACAGTTATTATGAAAGACTCATTCAACTCTTGCCTACTTACTGAATCAGGAGAATAATTTGTAATTTTAAGTTCAATAGAAAACTTGGAATCATCTTAACTTTGATGCTAAAAGTTAATCAACATCACATAATTTGTAATATATCTAGTGATCTTATTCTTTCTGTATCCACATTTTAAACTTTTTTGTGATCCTTCTGATTGATAAAGTTCTGCAGTTTGTCTGCTTTGTAACAATTTCAGAGCCTGGAAAGTTTAATCTCCACCAAATGTTTAAATTCTCTACTTGCAAATGCTCAAGTGTGCTGTCATGAAAATACAATGTGGATGGCTCCATACATAGAGGAAGATTTTATTGTATTTTTCTTTTGCTTCCCCATCCAGATGGGTATATCAAGCAAGCTGCATTTTCTGTGCCATTCTTTAGATGCTTCTACAGTGGCATTTATTTAGAAGACTTCTGGATTCTGAACCAGGCATTATTGACTTGTTTTAAGTACAGGGTGCCTAATGTCCCATTTGTTATTTCAAATCAGGTTTTATTTATTTACCAAGTACAAAATAAAGTATGCACTGCCACAAAATCAAATATAGTTTCAGATTTCTTTAAATCATTTTTACAGGTGCCACCCCCCATTATTTTGGACTGGTGGGGGGGGGGGGGTTAGTTGCAAACTACAGAAAAAGCTATCATGATTTTCCACAGTGTACAAAGCTGCTAACCTGTACATATATCAAGCAGCACACAATTAAAAGTGCTTATTACTTTTTCAAATAAATTCTGTGAGTAAATTTTAGTCTGTATCTCAAATTTTTGGTCAGTGATTTATGAATCCTTTAAGGACAAATTTCCATTATCCAAAGAACCATAATACAGGACTCATCTGTATTTGGAACAAACATTGTCTTGCACATCTACAAACTGCACTTAAACAGCATCTCCTGCATTTTTCAAATTCCCAACATAACCAGTAAATCACACTCTACAAAAATCTTTGGATTACAATCATAATAATTTGTTAACACACCAAGCAGAGGAAATTAAGAGAATTCACATTAGTTTAATGCTCTGAACAACTATCATCAGTCTAGATTCCAAGATACAGCTTTCCTAAATTGATTAATCATGACTTTACCTCATTCTAATTCCACCCCCCCCCCCCCACCTTAGGTTTATCAATGGCTGCTGCAAACAATATTTACGATTAGTACTACGGACACGAGACTACAGAAACTAGAATTTGGTCATTTGGACTGGATGTCCAGCTGTGTCATTCTGCACCCAAAGTACACTTAGAATGCATGATGTCAGCCCAGACGAAGAGTCTTGTCCCAAAACATCAACCATCCGTTTCTCTATTCAGATGCTGCCAGCAGCTCATTTCTTTCTTATGTTAGTGCTATAATATTGAAGAGAACTTCATTCCTAAAAGTTTAAACAACCAATCTTTCGAATCTTGTAATAATTTGTATATAAAAATGGTGAAACTAGATGGCTAAAATTTAGCATAATGTTATTGGGGATATGGGTTAAATTAAAATGGAAGTCACTTTTAAGATGGCTATTTAAAAAATATACGGAAATAAAACTACAGAAAAAACAGCAAAAATTCATGATAAATTCAAGTTTTTTTTTAAATTAGTATGTTTCAGACAAGTCTTAGCTTTTAGAACAATATATAGAGCTAGCCCATTCAACAGCCACCTCAAGAGGTCTTACCTAAATCACAGAGCTACCTCTCATTACAACTTTGATTCCTCCCCACCCATATCTGCCTACTCTTCCGAACACAACTTTCACCTGCATTTTTTTTAAAAATGGCTAGAAGGTTGGAATTTTGAATCCATTCACTTCAATATTTCTGCCACCAACAACCTGGCACAAATCTCATGTCCTAACCATCACTGAAATCATTACGCATTATCTTCAAGCACCAAATATTACTAGATCACCCCACGCCAAGTTCTCATCTCAGACTTTCATTTTGTTCACCACTGTTGGCCCACTCACTCCTTGACTTGACCCCAAAATGATCATGATGACCTACAGATTGGCATAAAAAAAGCATGTCTCGGCCCCAAGTTGAACACTGTTTTCAACAGTTATAGTACACAAAAGAGACAAATCATATCAGCATGAAACTCACTGTGCATCTGTGGTGGCTGCATTACCTAATTCCAAAAGATATACTTTTTCCATAATCCATACACATTAAATACAACAGATTCACCTCTTCTATTGTTTGTTCTATCAATTCAATACGCTCTCTTATAATGTATAAATGCAACTTGTATCACCTCCTTAAATAATTCACCCATGAAACACAAGAGCCTGTTAAAGTCTCTCGCAGTCCAGAAGGGTGACAGGACCCTACATTGTGGTCCTTGCTTACAAAGCCTTTGGAATGGCTACAGTGAATTCCAGTGCTTACTTCAGCATGGACTCCTGAACCTAGGAATATGTTAGGTGGCAGCATTCGCTTGTGTACACTTCTCTACACTGGAAAGCCAACAAGTTCTGAAGCAGACCAAAGTGCATCTTTCACCTAGTTGATGATCTACCAGCAAAAGTTGTAAATGTCACCAAAAAGAGCCCAAAGATCAGAGAGCCCTCTATTGCACAGCTGCATGGCATGAGCCTCAACTAGGACCTCCAAATCTTGTTCCAACCTTTCTTGGCCAATGCACAAGCCAAGAGGTAGGCAATTGTCTCATCTGTACCGTAGCCTTTGACAATAAAGTACAGTGGAATTGAGGCTCGAGCTGTGCAGGAAAGACCTCCTGAGCAGGACCGCTGTCATTGCCAGCCGAGTAAGGTTTTGACTGTCTGCCTGAGAACCATCCTATAGGATCCTTCTCTGGCAGGACATCTAGGATATTTAATGCAAATCAATGTTTTTGAGTTGTGGTCAAAGGTGTTTTTCTGCAAAAACTTTTTAAATGACAGGTAGTTCATCAAGGTCCGGCTGAATTAAACATTGTGCAATAACAAGGCTCATTCTGCACAAAACCAAGGACAGGTAGAACTCAGCGTATAAAAACATCCAGCATTTCAGCTCTACGCACAGCTCAATGTAGCCTCATATGAAGATGGCCATCAGGATGTTGGGTACACTTTCCCTGCTTGTTCTACAGATTTATATATATATTGACTCAATGGGCAAATTTGTCTTCAGCTAGAGGTTCAGTACCTATTTAATGTTGAATAACTAGAAAAATGGATTTTTTTCCCCCAGATTATACCCATTATGGCTTGCAAGCTTATTTCCAAGCATCTCCAAGTTGTCAAACTTCCAGGACTATTCACAGGAGGGAATATTTTACAAGAAGGAAGTGAGAATACTTGTATTTATTTGCATTTTGCTCTTTACCCCAAGGCTTTCTTAAATGCACAATACTGATTTTTTTTATAAACTCAGTCAGGGCAATAGTGGCACATATTCCATTCTGTCAATTGTTTTATGTTCCCCTTTCATCTTTTTGTAAATTCACTATTTTATTTATTCATATTTTGCCTCATTTTTGTTCTCGTTGCTTCATAAAAACTGCTAATTCATTTACTAATGAACCATCTTGTGTTTTCCATTAATGCATTATTAATGCTTTATTTCCTGATGTGTATGTTCTTTCTCCTCCCCTTGCCCAGTTACCATATAAAAGATATGTTTCTATATTATGTTACTGTTTGGACAAGAAACTGGCATGTTTGAAATGTTAACTTGTTTGTTCTCTCCCAATACTGATAGCAGATATTTCCAGATTTTTTTTTTTGTTTAGGGTTCAGGATTCAAACGCCTGTAATAATGACTTATCGCCTAACCATATGAAAAGTACATGTTTGTTTCCAGTTATCTGCATTTAATTGTAAAACATGGACTTAATATTTTTCTGAAAGAATACTGCTTTGACAAAGAATCTCAAAATGTTGTTGGCTTTCCCTCAAGGCATCAATTAACTTTAGGCATAAAGCCCAGAATGCATAGAGGATGATTAATGAACTAAAACATCAAGGTTGGACCAATTTACTGGGAAAAGGTTAACGTCTAATGCATGAATTTAAAAGTTTATAATCAGAGTCCATTACTTATCAGTAGGAAACACCAGAAGCATTACGTACACGCGCACATGCACACACACTTCCTTGGCAGTCCCTTGGGTTAAGTTAACCTGCTCTCACTCCAAGTCTGCAGGTTCTGAGGTGGCTGACAAGGCCAATACTTAGGTGCAGTTTAGGAGGTTGCACACGTAATGTCAACATTCTCAACTTATACCTTTTTGACCTACATAATCTTGAGTTTATGGTAAAATGTTTTCATGCAAACTAAAATTTAGGACAACTTCTGCTATTGTGCCACTGCATTTGAAACTTGGTGCAAATAAGATGAACACGTTTGATGGTTTGACTATTGGGAAGTATATAACATAATCCCATTAAAGTTATCATCCCTTTCTTACTTTTCATTTCCACCCATGTAGTCTCAGTAGATGCACCCTCCGGAATGTCCTGTCATTTTCCCCAATGAGTAAAGCCACTCCTTTTCCCTTTTAATACATTCTCCTCTATTATGTCTAAAACAACAGAATTCCAGAACATTGTGCTGCCAGTCCTGTCCCTCCTGCAACCAACTCTTACAATTTTACATGCTGATCCATGCTCTGAATTCACCCACCTTACGTATAATGCTCTTTACATTGAAACAGATGCAACTCAGAACATTAATCCCACCATGCACCTTTCAGTCTTTATTTATGGGCTTAACATCTACTTTCCCACAATAACTTCACTAGCTGCGCTGGCACCCTGGTTCCCACTCCCCTGCAACTCTAGTTTAAACCCCTCCCCCCAAAGCAATGAATTGTTTGTTCTGTGCAAACAATCCCATTTGTACAGGTCCCACCTTCCCTAAAGAGCCCAATGATTCAAAAATCTGAAGCTCTCCTTCCCGCACCACCTCCTTAGCCAAGTGTTAAACTGCATTATCTTTCTCCTTCTAGCCTCAGTAGCATGTGGCACAGGTGGTGATCCAGAGACCACCCACACTCTGAAGGTCCTGTCCTTTAACTTGGAACCCAACTCCTTTAACATTGTGCAGGAGCTTGTTACCTGTCCTGCCCTTGTCATTGGTACTGACATGGACCACAACCTCAGAGTGCTTACACTCCCCTTTAAGAATCCAATCTGAGATGTCTTTAACCTTGGCAACTGGGAGGCAACGTTCCATCTGGGAATCTCATTCTCATCCACAGAACTTCCTCATGGCGGTTCCTCCAGCATTTTGTGTGTGTCGCAGAGAACCTCCTGTCTGTTCCCCTAACCAATGAATGTCCAATCATTATTACTCTCCTCTCCTCCTTATTTTCCTTGAGTCACAGAGCCAGACACCTGACTGCTGTAGTTTTTCTCTGCTAGATTGTCATCCCCAATAGGCTGCCTATTCCTTTTCCCATCCTGACAGTCAACCAGTTACCTGTGTCTGGCACTTTAGGTGTGACTACTTGCCTGTATCTCCTGTCAATCAACCTCTACATCTTGCGAATAATCCAAAGGTCATCCTGCTCCAGCTCTATAATACAGTTTGTAAGAAGCTGCAGCTGGATGCACTTGTTGCAGTGATACTGGAGGTCTCTCCATCTTCCACATCCCACAAGGGGAACACTAAACTGCCCTAATTGTCATTCCCACTGCTCTACCTGTGCAATAAGAAGCAATGAAACTTACCTAAACCTGTGCTTCTACACACTGAAACCTCTTGAGCCAAAGCTTTAGCTGCCCACTCTAACAATGATCATTCCGCTTAACAATAACTATTTTTGGGCTCTTGCCAAGTGTCTAATAACCCAATAATCTCAAGCTCTGCTTGCTTTTTAAATCTGATGTGTTTACTCTTCCACAAGTAACTGCTTGTGTGACCTCAAGCTCTGCAGCTGACACCATGATGAAAATTCATGTTATGAAAAGAACTCTTCAAATGTAGGAATTTTAAATTTTAATTTCCTTTATTTTTGAATGGATTTTCATGCTTTCAGCCAAAAAAAACCTATCACAAACATGATAGAATTTCCTTCTCTTATAGGAGGGATAAACATTTGCCCTTAGTGACATTGTCACTTCATAACAAGTTAGATAGATACTTTATTTATCCCAAAAGAAATTACAGTGTCACAGTAGCATTACAAGTTCACAGATATACATACTAGAAGAGAAGTAGAAGAATAAACCACAAAGTCTAACAGGAGGGGGTCATCACTTCCCCAGCTATAGGTTGATTTATTATAGAGCCTAATGGCCAGGGGAAGGGAGGACCCCATATAGTGCTCTTTGGAGCAGCACAGTTATCCTAGTCTATTGGTAAAACTACTCCTCTGTTCAGCCACAGTGGCATGGAGGGTGAGAAACATTGTTCAGAATTGCCAGGATTTTCAATAGGGTCCTTTGTTCTACCACAGCCTCCAGTGTGTCCAGTTTGACTCCTATAACAGA
The DNA here is from genome assembly GCF_030028105.1 of Mobula birostris. Classification (NCBI taxonomy): domain Eukaryota; kingdom Metazoa; phylum Chordata; class Chondrichthyes; order Myliobatiformes; family Myliobatidae; genus Mobula; species Mobula birostris. The sequence goes on along the minus strand of NC_092378.1, from coordinate 133,121,099 downwards.
GCCAGCCTTTCTAGTCAGTTTATTGAGCCTGTTGACATCACCCCTGTTGATGCCATTGCCCCAGCACACCACCACCTAGAACAGACTGGTAGAACTTGTGAAGGAGAGACCTGGCCTGCATACTCCAAAGGACTTTAGTCACCTCAAGTAGTAGAGGTGACTCTGGCTCTTATTGGATACAGCCTCTGTATTGGTGCTCTACACAAGTCTGTCAGCTAGTTGCACCCCCAGGTACTTGTAGGTCCTCACCACATCCACATCCTCACCATAGAAACATAGAAAATAGGTGCAGGAGTAGGCCATTCGGCCCTTCGAGCCTGCACCGCCATTTATTATGATCATGGCTGATCATCCAACTCAGAACCCTGCACCAGCCTTCCCCCCATACCCCCTAATCCCTGTAGCCACAAGGGCCATATCTAACTCCCTCTTAAATATAGCCAATGAACTGGCCTCAACTGTTTCCTGTGGCAGAGAATTCCACAGATTCACCACTCTCTGTGTGAAGAAGTTTTTCCTCATCTCGGTCCTAAAAGGCTTCCCCTTTATCCTCAAACTGTGACCCCTCATTCTGGACTTCCCCAACATCGGGAACAATCTTCCTGAATCGCCTGTCCAATCCCTTTAGGATTTTATACGTTTCAATCAGATCCCCCCTCAATCTTCTAAATTCCAACGAGTACAAGCCCAGTTCATCCAGTCTTTCTTCATATGAAAGTCCTGCCATCCCAGGAATCAATCTGGTGAACCTTCTTTGTACTCCCTCTATGGCAAGGATGTCTTTCCTCAGATTAGGGGACCAAAACTGCACACAATACTCCAGGTGTGGTCTCACCAAGGCCTTGTACAACTGCAATAGTACCTCCCTGCTCCTGTACTCGAATCCTCTCGCTATAAGTGCCAGCATACCATTCGCCTTTTTCACCGCCTGCTGTACCTGCATGCCCACTTTCAATGACTGGTGTATAATGACACCCAGGTCTCGTTGCACCCCTTTTCCTAATCGGCCACCATTCAGATAATAATCTGTTTTCCTATTTTTGCCACCAAAGTGGATAACTTCACATTTATCCACATTAAATTGCATCTGCCATGAATTTGCCCACTCACCCAACCTATCCAAGTCACCCTGCATCCTCTTAGCATCCTCCTCACAGCTAACACTGCTGCCCAGCTTCGTGTCATCCGCAAACTTGGAGATGCTGCATTTAATTCCCTCATCCAAGTCATTAATATATACTGTAAACAACTGGGGTCCCAGCACTGAGCCTTGCGGTGCCCCACTAGTCACCGCCTGCCATTCTGAAAAGGTCCCGTTTATTCCCACTCTTTGCTTCCTGTCTGCTAACCAATTCTCTATCCACATCAATACCTTACCCCCAATACCGTGTGCTTTAAGTTTGCACACTAATCTCCTGTGTGGAACCTTGTCAAAAGCCTTTTGAAAATCCAAATATACCACATCCACTGGTTCTCCCCTATCCACTCTACTAGTTACATCCTCAAAAAATTCTATGAGATTCGTCAGACATGACTTTCCTTTCACAAATCCATGCTGACTTTGTCCGATGATTTCACCGCTTTCCAAATGTGCTGTTATCACATCTTTGATAACTGACTCCAGCAGTTTCCCCACCACCGACGTTAGGCTAACCGGTCTATAATTCCCCGGTTTCTCTCTCCCTCCTTTTTTAAAAAGTGGGGTTACATTAGCCACCCTCCAATCCTCAGGAACTAGTCCAGAATCTAATGAGTTTTGAAAAATTATCACTAATGCATCCACTATTTCTTGGGTTACTTCCTTAAGCACTCTGGGATGCAGACCATCTGGCCCTGGGGATTTATCTGCCTTTAATCCCTTCAATTTACCCAACACCACTTCCCTACTAACATGTATTTCGCTCAGTTCCTCCACCTCACTGGACCCTCTGTCCCCTATTATTTCTGGAAGATTATTTATGTCCTCCTTAGTGAAGACAGAACCAAAGTAATTATTCAATTGGTCTGCCATGTCCTTGCTCCCCATAATCAATTCACCTGTTTCTGTCTGTAGGGGACCTACATTTGTCTTTACCAGTCTTTTCCTTTTTACATATCAATAGTAACAGGGAGTAGTGCAAGCTTAGTCTTCCTAAAGTCCACCACCATCTCCTTTGTCTTACTGATGTTGAGCTGCAAATGACTCAGCTTGCACCATTTGACAAAGCCCTCCACCAGGACCCTGTATTCGTCCTCCCATACTCTCTTTACACACCCAACTATTGCCGAGTCATCAGAGAATTTCTGCAGATGACATGACTCGGTATTGTATCTAAAATTTGAGGTATACAGGGTAAACAGGACAGGAGCCAATTCATTCCCGTGGGGCCCCAGTGCTGCTTATAGCCATGTATCATACACAGGTCTGACACCGCAGAAACTGCGTTCTGCCAGTCAGGTAGTCCATTATCCAAGATACAAGGGAAGTGCCAATCTGCATTGAATGGAGCTTTTCCCCCAGCAATGAGGACACTTGAGAAATCAAAAAACATGAACTCACAGTGCTGCCCTGCTTATCCAAATGAGAGTAGGCCCTGTTCAGCAGGTAGATGACAGCATTGTCAACTCCAATGTGTCTTTGTTAGGCAAACCTCAGGGGATCGAGGGCTGATCTGACCACGGGTCGGAGGTGAGCCAGGACCAGCCTCCCTAGGGTCTTCATGATCTGTGATGTCAGGGCCACAGGATGATAGTCATTCAAGACTTTTGGTTGGCCCTTCTTGGGTACTAAGACCACACATGACGTTTTTTTCCACAGTGTTAGGACCCTTTCCAGGCTGAGACTGTAAACATACTGATAACAATTGATTCATTTGAGCTTTATGCAATTTCTCACACCACTATAATTATGCAGTCAGAGAATGTTGCACTTAACACAAGATTTAGTCATTCTTCTGCCCACACATACGCAAATTTAGAATTGAGATTCAGTAATGTTTATCTGCCAAATTACTTGTACCCAATAAAAGAACTCCATCTTTTCCAGATAACCTAGGGGAAATTTATAACCCCAAATACCTAGAACAAATTGGCTAAGGGTAATTTAAAATGGAGCAGGAGATACATGAAGCTTTTTGCCAAAATCTGAATTGAATTTTAAGATACATCCTGATTACCTACTTCAGGTAGGCAAAGTTCTCCTTAAACTGGATGACTGGCTCTGATGTAATTAGGGAATAGGCTATAATCAGAAACTTCTTCTTGTACTGGGAGTCATCACAGCTTTCCAATCAGACCAAAGCTACAAGCAAATGAAACCAAGCCAGAAGCAGCTCAAAAAAAAAGCTAAATTTACAGTCCAAGCACACGGCTTTCCACTTCAGTTCATTAATACTGGCTATGTCTTGTTACAAGTGTCCAAAGTCCATCATTTGAAGGATTGTATTTAAATATATAATGAGTTGATTATTGTTTGGAGGCTACAGAACACCACAAAATTAACCAAATTAACCAAGGAAAATTTAAGAATAAACAAAACAACAGATCACTAGAGTAACTCAGCTGATCAAGTAGCACATGTGGAGGTAAAGGAAAAGCTGATGTTTCATGTTAGCACTAAGGATCTTGCCCATATGTTGCCTGACACACCAAGTCCCTCCAGAGGTTTGTTGTTTATTTTTTCACTCCAAATCCCAGCATCTACAGTCTCTTGAGTCTGAAGACTGGATATGAAGCAATGCTGTTGCTTTTGTCTCAACTTTACCATCAATTACATTAGATTTTATGTGTAGACTGTGTCTTCCAATACGAATAATTTCCACCAATTTACCAGATGTCTTAGATTATCCATTTTAAAACAAGATAATAAAGATCTAGCCACATCTCCTTATGCAGTAAACAGTCAGGTTTCACATGGATTCACATGTGGAGTTCGCTATTTTTGTCCAACCCAGAAGATATGCAGCAACATTTCAGAGTGCTTATGGGGAATTCTCACTGCAATGCGTACTCTGTCAATGCAGCAGCTCATTTAACAAAATTTAGTAGTGAGGACAAGCACTAGATGACTTTGGGCACACCTATCTTTTGAGAATTCCATTTGGTCTAAATTTAATTACATGGTGTGAATGCATCTCTGTCGAGGATCATGCCCTTTCACTACAGGTTTTGTTGTGAACCAATAAATTCTGTGCTAGTGATGCTTTTGATTTATTTGGAGCACTTGGGGGAGGTTGCCATAGTGATTGCTGGTACCTCAGACTTGATTTTCTTTTAAACCTACTAATAACCTGCAGTTTAAGCATCAGATTATCATTATTACATAACAGTGATTCATCCAAACATTCATCTGGATACAGTTTACTCAAAAGCACAGATTTACCATGTTCCCAACAGATTTGTTTTCATTGTCTAAATGATTTTACTGAATTAAATGGTCAATTTGTTTGGTTAATTTCATATTGTAGAAAAAATATACAGACAACAGGCTTGAGCACAGCTTCTGTCCCGCTGTTATCAGACTATAGAACAGACTTGTTAAACCCTAAAAAATGAACTCTTGATCTCCTAATCAACTTTGTTGTGGCCCTTGCACTTAATCTGACTACCTGCACAGCAATTTCTCTGTAACAGGAACACTACATTCTGAAGTAGGTAAAGGGAAATCAAAATGCTATGTACTGATGAATAGAATAATCGGTCTGGATGTTACATAAACAACTTTTCCCTGTAGCTTGACACACGTGACAATAATAGACCAATATCAAAACAAAATATCCCAGAAACTGCACTCTTGGCTATAAAAATCAATAAGCCTCCATCGGTCTGAAAGTAGTATTTCTGGTAAAGATGTTCTAATCTCAATTTCAAACCAACTGACCAAAAGCCTCCTTATTACACATAACATTAATACTGTTAGACTAATGGTTACCACAGAGAAATACTTCCCTCAGGAGACTGAAGAAATGTGGGATGCCCCTGTCCATCCTTACCAATTTTTAATCAATCCTATCTGAACGCATAAAGGCTATGTATGGAAATTGCTCTGCACTTGACTGCCAGAAACCGTAGAGACTTGTGAACAAAGCTCAGTGCATTGCAGAAACCAGCTTCCCCTCTGTGGACTCCGCTTTACCAAGTCGGTGAGAAGTACAGACAAGAGAAAATCCACAGATGCTGGATATCTGAGCAACACACACACAATGCTGGAGGAACTCAGCAGGCCAGGCAGCATCTATGGAAAAAAGCAGGGGAGTACCAGAGGAAGGTGATGGGCGAGCAAGGAGATAACATGAGAGAGGGACAAGGGGAGGGAAAATGGTGAAGGTGGGGGGAGGGTTGTGTGGAAACATTAATGGAAGTTTGAGAAATCGACATTCATGCCATCAGATTGGAGGCCACCCAAATGGAATATAATCTGTTGTTTCTCCAACCTAAGTGGGGCCTCATCATGACAGTGGAGGAGGCCATATCAGTATGGGAATGGGTGGTCACTGGGAGACCCCACTTTTTCTGACGGACAGAGCACACCTATGCTCTAACCGCCAGGCGCGGAGCCCTACCACCTGATGGCATGAACATTGATTTCTCAAACTTCTAGTAATGCCCCCCCACCTCCTTCACCATTTCCCATCCCCTTTTCTCAGCTCTTCCTCCCAGCTCTTCATTTCATCCCTCCCCCTTCAGGTTTCACTTTATCACCTTGTGTTTCTCTCTCCCCTCCCCCACCTTTAAAATCTACTCCTCAGCTATTTCTGCTGCAGGGTTTCGACCCGAAACCTTGATTATACTCTTTTCCACAGATGCTGCCTGGCCTGCTGAGTTCCTCCATCATTTTGTGTGTTACTCAGATTTCCAGCATCTGCAGATATTCTCTTGTTTGTGATTGGATCACACTATTTACCTCATATGACCTTGCATTTTTGTTTACCTGCACTACACTTCTCTCTGTAGCTGTCAAACTTTATTCTGCCTTGTTACTGTGTTACCTTGTTCTGTTTCAGTACACTATGTAATGATTTGATCTGTATGAACAGTATGCAAGATAAGCTTTTCACTCTTATCTTGGTAGATTGACAATAATAAACCAATTCCAAATAGAACAATCTCACTGTTATCTTCAAAGAATGACATGTTGAATTCTGAAACTTCAAAACACAAGTTGCAAAATAATTAAAAGCATTAAGGGCAAATCTGTATGATCTCAGTTAAATCACCAAAGGATGTTGCCAATCTTCACATAAAAACATCTGCAGTTTTATTTACTTAGGCCTGTGGTCAATTAAACTCAAGTAATTGAAAACAAGTGCAGTTGTCTATTGAAAAAGCAGATTTCAAATGCCAGTGAATATGACAAAAACTCAGGAGTTTTATTGGGGAAATCCATTATTATCACCCAAATATAGGCTGAGTCAGACAGGTGCATTAAAAAAAACACTGTTGTCAAGTTTATAAAGACAAATATCCATCTCTAGAAATGCTTTGGAATCTATAAGTGCACTGTCTCAGGGACCCCATGACAGCTTGATGCTATTGTAAAGGGTTTGTGTGTGACAAAAGAGATTTCTTCTGTTAGATGTCGCAGATGGATAGACTGAAGAAATGGGAGATAGAAATCAAGGTTCACACATACAGGAAGAGGAGGTTATGATTGGGATTATAATAACATCTGCATTGAAGGACTGAAAAGGATCGACGAAGCTGCTCCCAAGCATTGCATGGTCTTTGAATTATGCACACAAGTTGGCCCACATCTCAAATTGAGTTTTTAAAAAGATAATTTGAGATATTATTGTCAACATTCTAAATGCAGTATTTTACATCATTCTCAAATTGTGTACCTTTGAATATTTTACGATTTTATTATCTTGTCTCAGATTCTCAAATATTAAGAAAGTGGACTGATGGCATTGCTTAGCTGAAAGCTGGTATAGTGTAGATGGGATGAATGGCCTCTTCCAGCACTGCTCAGTTACAGGGCCTGAACATATACAAACGGTAACATGAGGAAATCTGCAGATGCTGGAAATTCAAACAACAGACACACAAAATGCTGGTGGAATGCAGCAGGCTAGGCAGCATCTATAGGAAGAGGTACAGTTGACGTTTCGGGCCGAGACCCTTCATCAGGGCTAACTGAAAGAAGAGATAGTAAGAGATTTGAAAGTGGGAGGGGGAGGGGGAGATCCAAAATGATAGGAGAAGACAGGAGGGGGAGGGATGGAGCCAAGAGTTGGACAGTTGATTGGCAAAAGGGATATGAGAGGATCATGGGACAGGAGGCCTAGGGAGAAAGAAAGGGAGAGAGGAGCACCAGAGGAAGATATAGTGAGAGGGGTAGAGGGAGAAAAAAGGCGAAAGAAAGGGGAAAAAATAAAAAAATAATAATAAATAAATAAGGGATGAGGTAAGAAGCGGAGAAGGGACATTAACGGAAGTTAGAGAAATCAGTGCTCATGCCATCAGGTTGGAGGCTACCCAGACGGCATATAAGGTGTTGTTCCTCCAACCCAAGTGTGGCTTCATCTTGACAGTAGAGGAGGCCATGGATAGACATATCAGAATGGGAATGGGATGTGGAATTCAAATCTCTTCCTACCTCTTCTTTCAGTTAGTCCTGACGAAGGGTCTTGGCCCAAAACGTCAACTGTACCTCTTTATAGATGCTGCCTGGCCTACTGCGTTCCACCAGCATTTTGTGTGTGTGGCATATACAAACAGTATTTAGTTTCTGAAATAATGCTTTACTAACATCAATAAAATAAAAATCACATTTCAGAAGCAATGTACATAATAACATATGCTACTACTATATACTTGTGTATTTAACGCACAAAATGAAGGATGAACTTCCACATTTTTCTTAAGTTTTCCCTTCATTAAAAGTACAAGAACTAAAGGGATGCTCAGATGTGGAAATGAAAGATTTCTGCAATAATATCCTGAAGAGATTGACAAAAACAAAGAACACCCACAGAATTAGAGGAGAAAAATAATCCAAGTGGCACGAGTTAAAATAAATTTATGAAAAAAGGTCTCCAAACTGAAATGTTAACTCTTTCTTTCTGTTGTTACTCCCTGTCCTAGTGCACATTTCCAGCCTTGCTGCTTCTATTTCATATTTAAAGCAGATGAAGTTTTTTTATTTTCCAAAATAAAACTTGAGATAGCCTAAAACAGCAGTTAGAATAGAAAGGACAACCTCGAAGGAGTAAATTAGAGGACCTACTTTAAGGGACTTCAATTTCAGAGCAAAAGCCAAATTGTTTCTTTTCAGAGGGAAAACAGTTTCAAAATTAAAAACATACCCATTAAGCAATAATAAAATAAAATGATCAACTATAAAATCCACCAGGCCAGTTCCAATTGTTAACCTTTAAGTAATAAATTTCCAATTGGGAAATGCTGTAGAATTAAAATTCTGACAACCATCCCTTACCCATGACGATGATGATTAGAGTAAATGAGGGATGACTGCACTGAATGACTTTTATTTTTAAACTTCATATATAGGTGAAAGCCATTCAATCCATGACGACTGCCAGTGGAGTAGTAGTTCCCAAAGTGAGCGATATCACTCCTTCCCTCGAGGGGCAGTGAAAGTTTTGTGTGTACAGTATGAATTAAATTTATGAGCTGCACTTCATTCATCTCTGGGGTGTGCTCAGGTTGTGACTGGTGCTATAGCAATTCAGGTTTCTCACTCTGTTGTTGCCTCAAGCTGCTGCAGGTCAGATTTGGGGGGTGGGGGGGGGCTAGATATGTTGCTTGATTGATAACTGAGCCCTGAAGGTTATCCTTCTCTGGCCTATAATCTCACCCGACAGCCCCTGCTGGCAGCTAAAGAAATGTCCTATGGAACTGAAGACAATAAGAGGTGATCTTACTGAAGCACCAAAAATCTTCCGGGGGAGGGGGCACAAGAGGGTAGAGGCTGAGAGAAGGTTATTGGTGAGTAAGGATGTTAAATGGTTTGGGAGAAGGCAGGAGAATGAGGTTCAGAAGGGTAACAAATCAGCCAAGATCGAATGAGGGAGTTCAGTTCATGGGTTTAATAGCCTATTTCTGCTCCTATGTTTTATGGTTTTATATTTATTGCAGCACAGTTTCAGTGCAGTCACCCAATTTCTTTCAAAACAGCAAAACAGACTGCAAATTACTGAATGTGGGGTTCTGAGACTCCTGAGTGACATCGAGAAGCTGATATCACTGCACCAAGCCCATCCATCTCATTGAAAGGTGACAAAGAAATGAAGTAGTAATAGCTGGACTATTAATGTGCACTCTAAAATTGTGATGAACATTGTTTAGGTTTAAATAGATCTTAATAATTTTTGCAATTATTTGTCACTCCATTGAATTTGCAGTCCCTCACCTGCCCCCCCCCACCAACTGTGCATCGCAAATCAAAATTCTTCATAGTTTTTTTTGTAATGGTTGGAAAGGGAGATTGTGATGTGGGAGCCAAGGGGGCAGTAAAACAATAAAAGTTTGGGAACCACTGCAGTAGAGTAATCCAATTACAGTAAAGCTCCAATAGCTTGCTGTTCCATTGTTTGGAATTCCTTCTAGTTCAGCCTCTGACTTAAGATTTTTGTGCTCCTGTTACGTGCACCAGCATCCTATTTCCCCGTACACCCTATAAAGTATTCTGGTTCATTGGAACATTATATTATACCTTAACATCAAAATATAATAATAGTCCAGAAAATCTGCAGAGCAGCGAAGTCCCAAGATTTACTGTAGTCACTTTCCTCCATAGCCCTGCAAATGATCGATTCTCACATGCCAACTAGGTTCCTTTCTTCATCACTTGCCTATATTTGGGGGTAATTTTCAGTAGCCAGTTAACCTACCAGCACAGCTTTGAGAGGCCGGAAGAAATGGAAGCATCTAGGAAATCCCACATGTTCAAGTGCTAAATATACAAACCGTACTCAGACAGCACCCAAGGTCAAGATCACCCTGGGTTCCTGGAGCATCAAGATTACAATACTAACTTAAGTGCCAACATGCTAATGGGCCTTGAACAGAATGGTTTCTCATTGATAAACAGCATTCAATACAAAAAAACCTGCACTTTAAAACATCTGTCAATGCTGGTTAAAATACAGCATACCGATAAACTGCTGAGATGCCAGTATTTAGCAGACTAATGGAGCACATATCTGATTTAGTGAGCTAATATACAAGACCATATTAAAAGCATATGGCAAAATCAAAGAGAAAAAGGAACAGACATACCGACAGAATACACATCCTATATTTTATACACATGCTATGTGCTGCACCATACACTGCCATAGGAAATGTAATGTACCAGTAATATTCTAATGGCAAACATTAAAAAACAATTCTCCAACTGTTACACAAATATCAACACCTCATAACAAATGGAATCCATAACAAATAAACCGCACATTGTGAATAATTTAGGCAGAAAGTGTTCGATTACAATATTGAAAATGACTGATTTAGAAAAAAAAGTACATAAATCAACAAAAAATTAAGCCTTATCTTTCAGTTTCTCTTCATGGATGAACATGAATCCACAAACAATCCTGAACATATGGAAATAGAGAAGTGACAAGACAAGTAGATCAAAGTGATAAACTATAGTTGGCCAAGCAATTGAAAAGATGGGAAAAATAATGGTGCTGGTTTGAGTAACAAGGCCGGGTATATGATTTTTTCCTAGCCCCTCTTTTTTCCTACTACTTTCAAATCTCAAAGTTGAGAAGTTATTGCAACAAGAATACTTATTTTCTGTCCCACCTCCCCCTCTACCATCACCATGGAAATCACTTAAATGATGAATGAATTTAAATAATTTCTATTCTGAAATAACAGCCTTTACATTATAAATTTTATTAACTGATATTTAGGCTATGAAAAAAAGTAAAATGGACCAACATTTTAAAAATACCAATTTTAGAGGTAATAGATAGAAAACACCACATATTTTGTCATCTTTAAGTTTTTTTGTAATAAATGGCAATTGCTCATTTATAGCAAGGTGAGCACTTAATGCGCATTTCTTAATTCTCATTGAAAATAAATTTACCAAAGCTCCTTGATGCCACATTCCATTATATGTAGCTTTGGTATTAAGGAGAGTGCTCTATTGCCCATACTTGAAGATTGCAGTAAGGACTGCAACCAAAACGCTCTCAGGGGAATCAAACTGAGCATTAGTGGCCGGTGATACCACTTGATATCACTATTGTAGTCATTTCTATTATCTCATCAATGATTGAGAACAGCCCGAGGTGAAAATTGAATTTATCCAGCCTCCTGGCACTGAATATAAGCTAGCCAATTTTCCCCCACTGTCATACAGATATCAGTTTGCAGCCTTACTGAAATAGCCTACTGAGTGAAACAGATAGCTCTGATCTACAAGGCAGGATGTAGTCAGGATACATCTCTTTTGCTGCATTAAGTATATTCAACAATTTTAAAATATCAATTAACTGAATTGAAATGAATGCACTGAAGCTTGGCTTCTACACCAGATGCAGAATTAAAATGAATCATTTAGTTAGCATTTATGGATGAAAATAGTTGCAATTGGTTCTGCTTTGTCCATTGCATTCATTTGCTAGGCTCTGTCATTATTGCAGATTGTATTCAGGAAAGCCTCATTTTCTCTGTTAACATATTTAACATAATTGTTAACATAATTGTCCACATATTTACAGGTGTTCAGCATAACTAATCTATTTTGAACTAACTTTTAGGTAATAAAATTAGATAGCTTTAAGAACAGCAAGCTGTCTCAGTTTTTCAGTATGCATTGAATCCTGTGTTACAGCTGTACTCAGTTGTTCAATATACATGCAATCCTTTGAGTGTCATTAAACTGGGTTGGCATGTCATTTTTATAATATTGAATATTACTATTGGAAACCCCTTCTACATTTATCATTGAACCACAATGATTCTTTTGCTTGATGACATTGCTGATGGTCTATTGTAATTCACAATTGTCCAAATAACTTGATAGATCGGTCAGAATCTATTCCCTTCTTTATGGTGCTTGTGCCACACTACATAATGGAGGGTGTCCACATTATGCAGACAGACCTTGACCACAAGATGGGAGTGAAGACAAATGGGTTTTTCCCCTCATTTTGATTCCTTCACTACTGCAGAGCCAATCTGACAACCATCCTTCAGGGTATGGCCAGTGCAGGCAAAACACTTCTGATAATGAAGACTAAAATCCCTCAGAGTACATTCTATGCACACATACACTCAATGCTTCTTACATATTTCAATCAGTTTGTTGAATGAATGTTGGAATTATTAAAAAGGTTGCCTTGCAACTGTTATGCGCAAGTCAGAGATAAAGTCAAGGAGAGTTCCCAGAACTTTTTGACTATTTACCACCATTTTCCATCTTTGGATGGTCAGCCTTTCTGGTTGGATAGGTTAATATCGAGAACGAAAGGGACAATTCTCCAGGTTTTCAGAAAAGTATCATTCTGTGAATACGTCAATGCTATTATTGGACAACTCTAACTTTAGAGACAAGTTCTGTTAGGACGATTGGATTTTATTGTGATGTTTTTAGTCAGAGTTCTTAGCTTTTTGACTACCAGGAAGTTGTCGCACACATTCGGTCATGCCATCTTAACTGGAAGATATTCAGTTATTCGCTTGTTGTTCTTTTCAATTATTTGCATGATTTTTTAAAACTTATTTTCTTTCTCTTACGTATCGAGTACTGGTATTTTTTTTTAGAATTGGGTTCTTTTTGGTTTCTTGCTTTGTGGCTACCTATAAGCAAACAATTCTCAAGGTTGTATAACTTATATATTCTTTGATAATAAATGCACTTGAATCTTATTGTGTGGAACTGAAGCCATGACAATTTACCACTAATTTTCCTTAAAGAAAATTATACTGGCATCAATGAAGTATTAATTAACTTACAGCATTATATTTTACAAGTCCATATTTAAACAAAAAATTCAAATGAAGGTTTTGTTGAAGTTTGGCCATTATTTACATACTTGGGAAAAATATTAGTCAACTAACACCAGTTTTGTGCTGGACACACATTGTACATATCACTGCAAGCTAACGTCCCTCACCTTAAAACCTATTAAATAATGTATGCAAAACTAATCTTTAAATACATTGCACAAACATTGTTGTTTTAATGCCCGAACAATTTTAAAGGTGTGTAAGTGTTATGTTTTGTAACTCCACAACACAAAACTAATCAAAAGAAAAAGATGAAGCTGTGGATAATGTGTCTACTTTGTTCTTTACTTTTGATGTGGTGGTGAAATAACATATGCCATTCACGTACCTTTACATATAACCTGAAACAAATTAAACAAAGAATGCTTAATCAAACATTATATTTACAATATTACACAAATATTACTAAAATGTTAAATACACAACAATCAGCACAACAGCTATTATTGTTTACATTGTTTGGTTCCTGGCTGGTTTGGATTTTAACTGTCCTTTTTCAGAGATGCCTTACCCAGTATGGATAAGATCATAAGACACAGGAGCAGAATTAGGCCTTTCAGCCCATCAAGATTGCTCCATCATTCTATCATGGCTGATCCCAGATCCCACTCAACCCCATATACCTGCCTTCATGCCATATCCTTTGATGCCCTGACTGATCAGAAAACGATCAACTTCCGCCTTAAATATACCCACGGATGTGGCCTCCACCACAGTCTGTGGCAGTGCATTCCACAGACTTACTACTCTCTGGCTGGAAAAAAATTCCTCCCTACTTCTGTTCTAAAGGGTCACTCCTCAATTTTGAGGCTGTGCTCTCTAGTTCTGGGTACCCCACCATAAAAAACATCCTTTCTACATCCACCCTATCTAGTCCTTTCAACATTCGGTAGGTTTCAATGCAATCCCCACACATTCTTCCAAATTCCAGTGACTACAAGCCCAAAGTTGCCAAATGCAACTCATATGTTAACCCCTTCATTTCCAGAATCATCCTCGTGGATGTCCTCTGGACTCTCTCCTACAACGACATATCCTTTCTGAGAAAAAGGGCCCAAAAACGTTGACAATACTCCAAGTGGGGCCTGACTAGTTTCTTATTAAGGCTCAGCATTATCTCCTTGCTTTTATGTTCTATTCCCCTTGAAATAAATGCCAACATTGCACTTGCCTTCTTACTTGAAGTGGATACTTGAAGTGGCAGAGTAAACTCCTAGCAATGTAACAGCTGACCTGATACTATAGCAAGGGATATTAAAAATTGCACTGAAGGTATTACAGAACAAAGAAATGCACTGCAATGATTATCAATCATGTGCAGTAATTGGCATTGACTGATAATTCACTACCTATCCTTCACCATGTTCAAATATTATAGTCAAAGTAAATTTACAAAGTAAGATACAATAGTAGATGTAAATGGAATTTCACACTTGAACTTTTTGGAACCTACATAGTGACAGCCCGATTTATGTAAATTCATTCATTTTCAGATTGCAATCAAAATTAATCTCCTCACTTCTCTTCTCCATGTATATATCTTTCACCATATGAAGGATTCCATTTCTGATTAACTTAATATTTTTCTTTCAATGTGAAGAAGACTCTGTCTTCCTCTCACCATTGGCACAATCTGCATTACAAATTTAATACATTAATCATAATTACTAACTCAATGCATCACTAGAAAAACAAAAAAAAAAAATCTGCTGTAGGAACTCAGCGGGTCACACAGTATCCGTGGGGAGAAAGAAATTCTTGATGATTCAGGTTGAAACCCTGCATTAGGACTAGAAATGCATGTTATATGTTGAGAATGGCAAGGGTGGACTGCTGTAGAAGGGGTTGGGACAAGTGGCAAGGGATTACACAGGTACAGACACACCCAGCCCTGAGATATTGAGCAAGATCATTTAATTCCAAACAATTAGTTTATTGATAAATACAGAATATCTCTTTGTTGCTTCCCACTCCTTCTCCTCTCTCTTTCCTTTTTTCAACCATGATTCCCCTCTCCCTACCCCCTTCCCATTCTCAGTCCACAACAGGGACTCATTATCAGAATCAGGTTTATCATCACTCACTTATGTCATGGTTTTTTTTCCTCCGTGGCAACAGTACAATGCAATAAATAACATTACTACAGTGTTCTGCAAGTTTTAGGCACCCTATCTATATATGTGCCCAAGACTTTTGCGCAGTACTGTAAGTACAAGTTAAACACACTGTGACAAGTCAGCATCCAGACATGCATTCATCTGCCAAACTGATGAGTTGGTGCAGGGAGCAGGGATGCAGATTTACAGGTCACTGGGATCTCTTCTGGAGAAGATAGGACCCGTACAAAAGGGACAGGTTACACCTGAACTCAAAATCTGTCCTTGCAGGCAGGTTTGCTGGAGCTACTGGGGAGAGTTTAAACCACGTTGGCAGAGGGACGGGAACCACAGTGTTAGGTCAGAAGCTGGAGCAATTGTGTAAAGGTAGATACCATGTGCAGAAAGACTGAGGCAGGGAAAGAATGGTAGAGTCAAAATAACCTTGGTTGACATATAGGTGGAACACTCAGTCAAGAGGCAAAAGGAAGCTTGTTAAGGTTTGGGTATCAAAAATCAGACAGGGCTCTTGACAGATATTAGTTTGCCAGGAAGGAGCTTAAGAGATTTAAGAGCTAGAAGGGGACATGAAAAAGCCTTGGCGAGAAGGATTAAGGAAAACTCCAAGGCGTTCTACACGTACATGAAGAACAGGATGACTAGAGTGGGGGTAGGGATAAAGGGGGAAATATGTGCCTGGAGCCAAAGGAGGAAGGGGAGGTCTTTAATGAATACTTTGCCCAGTGTTCATCATTGAGAGGGATTTGGCAAATGTTAGATCAGTGGAGAAGAGGCTGATGTGCCAGAGCATGTCAAGGTTATGAAAGAGGCAGTGTTGTTGATTCTGAAAAGTATTAGGATGGGCAGTATTAGGATGGCCAGGTTGAAATATACGCCAGGTTACTATGGCAACAAGGGAAAAGATTGCTGGGGTGTTGACAATGGATCTTTGGGTCCTTACTGGCCACAGACATAGCACCAGAGGATCGAAGGATGGAAAATGTCAAGAAAGGCAATCAGGATAATCCTGGGAATTATAGACCAGTTAGTCTTACTAATACATAGGATTCTTAAGTACCGAACTTACAAACATTTAGGGAAGCATAATCATATTAGGAATAGTCAGCATGACTTTGAGAGGGCCAGGTTGTGCCTCATCATCCTGATTTTTGAGGAGGTGTCAAAAAAAACTGATGAAGTTAGAACAGTGGATGCGGTGCATATGGATTTTAGTAAGCTATTTGACAATATGCCCCCTAGAAGGTTCATCTAGAAAGTCATGTCACATGGGATCCATTGACACTCAGTTGCATGGATTCAGAATTAAGTAGTTAACAGAAGGCAGAGAGTGGTAGTAAATGCCAAGTATTCTACCCGGAGGTCAGTGACTAGTGGTGTTCCACAGCCATCCGTTCTGGAATCCCTGCTCTTTGTGATTTTTATAAGTGACTTGGATGAGGAAGTGGAATGGTGGAGTGGGTTAGTAAGTTGTTATTGACCTGAAAGTTGGTGATATTGTGGATAGTACAGAAGACTGCCATCAGTTTTAACAGAAAATAGATAGGATGAAGAGCAGGGTGGAGAAATAGCAGATAGAGTTCAATCTGTAAAAGCGTGAAGTAATACACATTGGAAGATCAAACTTTAAAGCAGTGTACAAGGTTAATGGCAGGATTCTTAGCAGTGAAGGAACAGAAGGATCTTGGGGTCCAAATACACTGATCCCTTAAAGCTGCAGTGCAAGTTAATAGGATGGTTAAGAAAGTGTATGGGATATTAGCCTTCATTAGTCAGGAGATTGATTTCAAGAACCACAAGGTAATAATATTGCAGCTCTATAAAATTCTGGTTAGACCACACTTTAAAAGAGTATTATATTCATATCTGGTCACCTTATTATAGGAAGGTTGTGGAAGGTTTAAGAGAGGGTGCAGAGTAAATTTACCAGGATTTTGCCTGAAGCAGAGAATAGGTCTTGGGGAAAGCTTGAGCAAACTAGGGAATGGAGGAGGATGAAAGGTAGTATGATAGAGGTGCTTAAGACTATGAGAGGCATAGACAGAGTGGACAGCCTGAGACCTTTTCCCTAGAGTGGAAATGGCCAATACCAGAGGACATCTGTTTAAGATGAGTAGAGCAATGCTTAGGGGAGATGCCAAAGGTAGTTTTTCTCCCCCCCTCCTTTTTTTTTTAAAAAAGGCACAAAGAGTGGCAAGTGCCAAGAATGGACTGCCGGGGTGGTAGTACAGGCTGATACAATAGGGACATTTAAGAGACTCCTAGATAAGCACATCAACGAGGAAATTCTAAGGGTAGAAAAACCCTAATGGGAGTTATCTACAGGCCCCCAAACAGTAATCTGGATGTAGGGTGTGTTGAATCAAGAGTTAAAATTGGCATGTTGCAAAGGTAACGCTACAGTTGTTATGGGGGATTTCAACATGCAGGTAGACTGGAAGAATCAGGTTGGTACTGGACCCCAAGAAAGGGAGTTTGTGGAGTCCCTCCGAGATGGATTCTTAGAACAGCTTGTACTGGAGCCTACCAGAGAGAATGCAATTCTAGATTTAGTGTTGTGCAATGAACCGGATTTGATCAGGGACCTCGAGGTAAAGGAGCCATTAGGAGGTAGTGACCATAATATGATAAGTTTTAATCTACAATTTGAGAGGGAGAAGAGAAACTCAGAAGTGTCAGTATTACAGTTGAACAAAGGGAACTATGGTGCTATGAGGGAGGAGCTGGCCAAAGTTCAATGTAACAATACCCTAGCAGGGATGACAGTGGAATAGCAATGGCAGGTGTTTCTGGGAATAATGCAGAAGGTGCAGGATCAGTTCGTTCCAAAGCGGAAGAGAGATCCTAAGGGGAGTAAGGGGAGGCTGTGGCTGACAAGGGAAGTAATGGACAGTATAAAAATAAAAGAGAAGTATAACATAGCAAAGACGAGTGGGAAGCCGGAGGATGAGGAAACTTTTAAAGAGCAACAGAAGGTAACTAAAAAGGTAATACGCGGAGAAAAAATGAGGTACAAAGGTAAACTAGCCAAGAATATAAAGGAGGATAGTAAAAGCTTCTTTAGGTATGTGAAAAGGAAAAAAAAATAGTTAAGACCAAAACTGGGCCCTTGAAGACAGAACCGGAACAAGGAAATGGCAGACGAGTTGAACAGGTACTTTGCATCTGTCTTCACTAGGGAAGACACAAACAATCTCCCAGATATAATAGTGGCCAAAGGAGCTAGGGTAATGGATGAATTGAAGGAAATTTATATTAGGTAGGAAATGGTGTTGGATAGACTGTTGGGTCTGAAGGCTAATAAGTCCCCGGGACCTGATGGTCTGCATCCCAGGGTACTTAAGGAGGTGGCTTTAGAAACCGTGGATGCATTGGTAATCATTTTCCAATGTTCTATAGATTCAGGATCAGTTCCTGTGGATTGGAGGGTGGCTAATGTTGTCCCTCTCTTCAAGAAGGGAGGAAGAGAGAAAATAGACCGGTTAGCCTGACGTCGGTGGTGGGAAAGATGCTGGAGTCAATTATAAAAGATGAAATTACAACACATCTGGATAGCAATAACAGGATCGGTCCGAGTCAGCATGGATTTACGAAGGAGAAATCATGCTTGACTAATCTTCTGGAATTTTTTGAGGATGTAACTATGAAAATGGACAAGGGAGAGCCAGTGGATGTAGTGTACCTGGACTTTCAGAAAGTCTTTGATAAAGTCCCACCATAGGAGATTAGTGGGCAAAATTAGGGCACATGGTATTGGGGGCAGAGTACTGACATGGATTGAAAACTGGCTGGCTGACAGAAAACAAAGAGTAGCGATTAATGGGTCCCTTTCGGAATGGCAGGTGGTGATCAGTGGGGTACCGCAGGGTTCAGTGCTGGGACCGCAGCTGTTTACAATATATATTAATGATTTAGATGAGGGAATTAAAAGTAACATTAGCAAATTTGCCAATGACACAAAGCTGGGTGGCAGTGTGAAATGTGAAGAGGATGTTATGAGAATGCAGGGTGACTTGGACAGGCTGGATGAGTGGGCAGATGCATGGCAGATGCAGTTTAATGTGGATAAATGTGAGGTTGTCCACTTTGGTGGTAAGAACAGGAAGGCAGATTATTATCTAAATGGAGTCAAGTTAGGAAAAGGGGAAGTACAACGAGATCTTGGTGTTCTTGTACATCAGTCACTGAAAGCAAGCATGCAAGTACAGCAGGCAGTGAAGAAAGCTAATGGCATGCTGGCCTTCATAACAAGGGGAATTGAGTATAAGAGCAAAGAGGTCCTTCTGCAGCTGTATAGGGCCCTGGTGAGACCACACCTGGAGTACTGTGTGCAGTTTTGGTCTCCAAATTTGAGGAAGGACATTCTTGCCATTGAGGGAGTGCAGCGTAGGTTCATAAGGTTAATTCCCGGGATGGTGGGACTGTCATATGTCGAAAGACTGGAGTGACTGGGCTTGTAAACTCTGGAATTTAGAAGGCTGAGAGAGGATCTTATTGAAACATATAAGATAATTAAGGGGTTAGACACGCTGGAGGCAGGAAGCATGTTCCCGCTGATGGGTGAGTCCAGAACCAGAGGCCACAGTTTAAGAAAAAGGGGTAGGCCATTTAGAACGGAGTTGAGGAAAAGCTTTTTCACCCAGAGAGTGGTGGATATATGGAATGCTCTGCCCCAGAAGGCTGTGGAGGCCAAGTCTCTGGATGCTTTCAAGAAAGAGATGGATAGAGCTCTTAAAGATAGCAGAATCAAAGGTTATGGGGATAAGACAGGAACTGGATACTGATTGTGGATGATCAGCCACGATCACAGTGAATGGCGGTGCTGGCTCGAAGGACCAAATGGCCTACTCCTGCACCTATTGTCTATTGAAATGGAGGATTATGGGTTATGATGATAAGGATTAAGATTGACTGTGGAGTATGTTGATATAAATCAGCACAAAATCAAGGACCAATACTGTATTGCTCTATGTTCTAATTTCATTGAAACACCCTGTTAATGAGGCAGCTCATGATCCTGAAATAACTGAAGAATGCTGAGAGGAAAACAAATGAAACTGTGGAGTCCTACTCATGCAGGGGAAGAAGTTGTTCTGCCATTAACTGTGGCTCATTGTCAACAACATTTCTAGGCATTTACAGCACAAAAATAATTGAAATTGAAGCACAAGTATTTTTATCATAACAAAACTTACTATCACTAAGAAATTTTCCAGTGACTTTTCTGTTCTCGTTATTTGCACTGAAGTCAGCACATTTATGCTTGTAAAGCAGCAACCACCAGCTATAATTGTGAAATACTTTGTTCATGCTGCCGTTTTATATATGTAATTGTTATTTTTTTTGGCAAAAAAATTAAACTTTAAAATCATGCCTTACAGAATGCACAACACATGTTAATTCTATTTATTCCAAGGAAGGAAGTTAGTCAAATCTTTTCACAACGCAGTTAGTAAATTTTATTTTTCACTTAACAACTCTACCCCTAATGATATTCTTGGCCTCACCATGTTTTGATCTTTAGATATTAACCAACAGCAACAGCTTGAATGCAGGAAAGCATTCCAAGGTACTGGAGAGCCCACTGTCAACCACATACACGTACCATCCACGTATCTGTTCAAACATGTTTGAATTGTACCTGCCTCAATCACTTTGTCTGGCAGCTCCTTCCATATCTGCACACCATGTGAAGAAGCTGTTCTTTTGGTCCCTTTTAAACCTTTCTCCTCTCACCTTAAATCTCTGCCCTTTAGTTTTTGATTCCCGTTCCTCGAGAAAAATTCAGAGGGCGGAGCTTAGTCAAGATGGCACTAAATGGCGACTCCTTTGCTTGCATCTTTGGAAACAGCTTTATTTCCATCTTTAATTTCTCTATTTTTCCCCTTCAGGGTGCTTTTGAAGACCCTGACCTGGAGTTACATGCTGACTTCGGTTCTTTGCAGGAATGGGACCTGCTCTCGGAGTGTCACGGCTGGCCATTATCTGACAGGCCAAGGGCACGGCCTAAGAGTTCGGCTCGCCTTTGGAGGCCTAGGATCTCGGGGCTCTGGAGAAGGGCAGATCAAAGGTCGGTGTCCCAGACCGGTGTGTCGTGGGAGCTGGAAGATCTTTGGCTGTGTGCCCAGAGACCAGAGATCTTTGGGCACAGAGCTCGGAAAAAGCAACACAACAGATTTTTAACATAGTAAACCAGGAAGTTGTTTGTTAGGTCTTCCCTCTCACTGTGAAACGGAGACATCTCTTTCTCCCTTATTAGGGAGAGAGAGAGAACCTGCGGTACGTCGAAAACCGGGTGAACATGTAGTCTTTGGAGTACTGAGTCTGTTGCTTTTGCTGCACACTTGACTGCTCGGTGGCGCATGCTGTTGCTTTTTTTTTGCTGGTGGTGGGGGGGGAAGGGGATCGTTGCTTGCTGCCACTTACCTGCGAGAGAGGGAACTTTGGGGTTCTACCATTTCACTGTCATTCATTCTTTGGGACACTTCTCTGTTTTTGTGGATGGTTGCGAAGAAAAAGCATTTCACGATGTATATTGTATACATTTCTCTGACATTAAATGTACCTTTGAAAAGAACATGTGCATTCATCTATTTTTATGTCCCTCATAATTTTATACACCTCTAAGGTCAACCCTTAGTTTCATACATTCTAAGGAATAAATTGCCTACCTGGCCAACCTCCCCCAATAACTCAGGCCATCAAGTCCTGGCTACATACCTTTAGGTCTCCTTTATACTATACGCAGCTCAATGACATCTAGGTAACTAAATGCCAAGTATGCAATTCTCCATTTGTGGCCTCACCAATGTCTTGTACAACATAACATCCCAGGCCTGTACTCAATGCTCTGTTGGAAGGCAATGTGCCAATGTTCTTTACCACCCTTATCTACCTGCAAAGCCACCCTCAAGGAAAGGTGTACATCACATATAGGTTCCTCTGTTGTACAACAATCTGTTCGTTCACTGTGAGAGTACTACCCTGGTTTGTCTTTCCAAAGTGCAACATTAATCTATGTTCAAACACTAAGCAGCCAGCATAAAGCAGCACATCAGTACTGTCACTGAATTTATCAACAAGTATATTGAGGACAGTATACCAAAGAGGACAGTCCAGGTGTTCCCAAACCAGAAACCATGGATGAAATGAAAGACTTGCTCCCTATTTAAGTCCAGGACTGCAGCATTCAAATCAGGAGACCCTTGACCTTAACAAGAAATTGAGATATGACCTTAGTAAACCTATCAAGGATGCCAAGAGACAAAGCTAGTCCAAAACTGAAACTAACTGTCAGTTGTGGCAGGTTGATATGCTATAACAGGCTACAAGACAGAGCTAGGAGGCATTGCCAACAGCAGCATATCCCTTCCTAATGAGCTTAATGAACATTCTTTTCACATTTTGAACAGAAGAGGGTTGGTATGTCACCACCTACCCCGACAGCCTCCAATGTACCTGAACCCACAGTCACTGTTGCGGACACAAGGTCAATCTTTCAGAAGGTAAACTTATAGAAAGCATCTGGCCTGGATCTCTGCCCCGGCCATGCCCTTAGAACCAGCGCAGATCAACTGGCAGGGTACTTCCAGATATTTTTAACCTCTCCCTGTTTCATTCTGAGGTTTCCACCTATCTTATGACCACTATAATTCCACTGCCTATGAAAAGCGATGCAATGTATCTAATGATTATTATTAGTGGTTCTGACATCCATTATCAGGAAGCATTTTGAGGGGCTGGTCATAGTACACATTAACTCCGAACTTCCAGTCAACCTCAGCCCACTCCAACTATCCTACCACTGAAACAAGTGTATGGCTGTTACCATCTCCCTGACCCTACACTTGTCTCTGGAGCAACTGAGCAGAAGATACAAAAGTCTGAAAGAACATACCATCAGGCTCAAGGACAGCTTTTATTCCACTAGGAATTCTGCAGATGCTGGAAATTCAAGCAACACACATCAAAGTTGCTGGTGAACGCAGCAGGCCAGGCAGCATCTCTAGGAAGAAGTACAGTCGACGTTTCGGGCCGAGACCCTTCGTCAGGATCCTTGCATATGACAATTTTTCCACTGTACCTTGGTATATGTAGCAATAACAAATCAATTTACCACCTCCCATTGAACTGAACACGATTTGTCATTCCTCAGCCCACTTAGCTTGTTGATCAAAATCTCTAATTTTTCCACAACCTTCATCATTGTCTACGGTAACACCTATTTTGGGTGCCATTTACACTGGGTGGAAATTAAATCTGATGGGGAAGAATGAAACAAGGGTCCAAGGAAAGAGTGACAAGAACTTGAAAAGCAACAATGGAAATTCAAAATTTTAGAGAAAAAGAAAACCAGTTGGCAATGTCAGAAGTGCCAAAGATTTTGTTTTAGATTACATCAAATTTGAATAAGAGATATAGGACATTGAATTAACTTGGCAAAATCAGTTAATGTGAGGCTTAAAAAAGATTTAAAGGTTTATTTTATTGACAAAGTATTCATGTACAATACAACTGATATTTGTCTTCTCCAGATAGCCATGAAACTTGCAGACCCAAGAATCCCCCACATTCTCCCTGCAGAAAAAAACCGTGACAATAGCAACAAATCTCTATTCCTTCCTGTAAAAAAAACAGCAAGAATAAAAATTCCTGACCCCTTCACCTGCAGAAAAAAAAAGACAGTGACAATAGCAACACATCCCCAACCTCCCCCCTTGCAGAAAAAAAGCCTCGACAATTTTAATCCAAGACCCCATAACTTGAAAAAGAAGAAGAACAACAGTAGCATCAAAGACCACCCCCCGCCCCCGTCACTCACAACGAACTAATAGATCACTCATCTGCCAATCGGCCACAAGAAAGAAAATGCCAAAAAAAACTGACTGAGACCAATATAAAGTACAGTCCGATCACATAAAACTTAGAACATCAAACAGTCCTTCCGCGATTCAGAACTCACATCTGGTCTAATGGCGGCCTCTGTTATGAGCGATCGCTGACTGTCTGGCCTCCATTAGAGAGCGATTACTGATCCCCTCTGCATTCACCTTAATGGCCTCTGTTGGGAGCGATCATTGACCCCCCCCTGCATTCACCTCAATGCTTCAATTTTCCTCACTGCTTCAAGACAGAGTCATTCATGACCTCATGTCTAGTCTCTGGTCTTTTCCATGAGTCAGGTCTTGTTCTCGGTCCTTTTTGGCCCCTCACGAGGCAGCTCTCCACACACGGCATAGTGTTCAATCATTCCGGACACAGTATAGTGTTAGTTCATTCAATCAAGCTCCAAACTGCAAGTCACAGACTCCAACAGCTTCCGTAACACATACAAGACAAAAAGAACAAGCAGAAGGTGTAGAACAAGTGAAATAATTTAAAAGATTTGCTATCTGAAAGACGTCGCCCAAGGAATCATTGTTTGCTGGTGCCATCTTAACCAGAAGCTGCATGGCCAACAAATTCATAGAAACTGAGATGAAGAAGCACAAAGTGGGTGAATCTGCTTCTTAGAGCTTGCCTTTTAAAAGTACCCCCATTCTGTTTCTTCTCAGTAATTCTTAACTCTCAATAAAGTCTATGTTTTAAACACTGCTTTTCCTCTGATATCTTTTTTGTAAAATCCCGGACAGAATACAAACAAAACACTGAAAGACTTGTTCTTGGAATCACTCTTATCAACTTGTTTTTAAAAATAAAGGTTCATTCAATATGATCACTGGAGTTCCTCCAACCTTTGCTCTTTATTTTCTTTTAAAATTAATAATTTGTTCTAAATGTCCACATTAATCCCTGAAACTAAAGAAAATGATGAGACTTATTGGCAAAGCCAATCCTCAGAGGAGCCCAACCACTATTGAATTGAAACTGTCCCAATAAGTAGTTGCTCCTATAATCGACAGGTTTTTCTTGGAATTAATTTAACCTCACTTACACAACATAATTTACATCAGAACAATTGCAAACTCTTTTAATGTGATTATAAGAAAACTGTTCAGAGCCGTTTCCAATTAATACATTTCCATTCATCTTGGAATTTAATTGTGTTTTTTTTAACTCCTGAATGTGACAAACACACTGGGGCTTGGACAATGTTCCCTCTTTTTTTTACAGCTGAGCGGATCAATCATTGCTCTGATCAGGAATTTTTTTTTTTAAAAAACACAGCCCTAAAACTGCATGGTACTTTAAATGTATTTTTTTCCCCCAAATATGCGAACTATGAATATTTAGGTGAAAACTGAAAAATCACATATTTCTGATTGTATTTGTTAATTGAAGTATATAATAAATACAGTACAAAGAAAATCTTTCATGTTTCATAAACTTTATCCCATTTGTCTTTACTACAAATTTATTGTTTATAAACACTGCCCAGATTAAATTAACGTCCAGATGAAAGATACAGTTTAATCCTCATTAGATCACCCAAAAGTTCCACTTCTAGTCTGTTTCTGGATTTATATTTGATTGAATTCATAACATTGAATCCATGTTCACAGTCAGCACTAAAAGCCTGAAATGTTCCAATGACGTCAACAAGAATGAGCAGTTCTACAAATTCTTTATTTCTAAGCATACAGTTCAATATATCAATGATTTGAAATCATAGTATTCCTGCAATGCTTTTGTCATATATAAAAGAAAATTCTAGCTATGTGGCTACAAAAGCTGCAATATGTGTGTAGGAGCATTTCAGTGACTGCACAGTCACGCACCTGCACAACTTAGAGGGAACAGTGAAGTTGATCCATACTCGGGTTTTTAAATAGTAAAGAAAATTAATTAAAATCACCTGTAACAGGCAGTTTAATTTCATCTCGGACCCAATAACTGGCAAAATAACTATCAAGAATTAGTTTTTAAGAGTTCACTATATGAAGATTGTAAAGTCTAACAGTTCCCTTGATGGTTTTCAATTAGAAACTGCTAGCTTATCTGCAACCAAACATCATACAAGACCTGCCAATAAGTTCTCCCCTTTTCAGCAAAAGTCACTGTTTTCAATGTTAAAATACCAGCAAAGAGGCGCCAGGCACACTCAAGGAGAAATGAAGGCTATGTGAATGATTTCTGTAAATTACAGTAAACTGATATTTAAAAACTTCTCAATGATAAAATTATGTTAAGCACCCAAATGTTCTCTATAAAACAATGATTATTTGATACATCCCATAGTTTGCCACAAATAAGTTATTAATCAGAAAAGTCCAATTACTTTTTAAATTACAGTACCATAAAGAATCAGCCAAATCAAAAGTGATTTAGGACACTTAAATTGGAATACTATGCTGCGTCAAATAAGATTAAACCAAAGATTATAATTCTGGGCATTTTAGTCTGCAAGTGTAATACTCCAAGCACAAGAAAATCTGCAAATGCTGGAAATCCAAAACAACATACAAAAAGTGCTGGAGCAACTCAGCACGTCAGGCAGCCTTAATGGAAAAGAATAAACAGTTGACATTTCAGGCCAAGACCCGTCTTCAGGACTGAAATGGAAGGGGAAGATGCTCGAACTAAACAGTGGAGGAAGCTGGAAGGTGATAGATGAAGACAGGTAGGTGGGAAAGATGAAGGGCCGGAGAAGAGAGAATCTGATAGGAGAGGAGAGTGGGCCATAGGAGAAAGGGAAGGAGGAGGGTATCTGGGGGAAGTAATAGGCAGGTGAGTAGAAGTAAAAGGTCAGATTAGGGAATAGAGGAGGAGGTCTGTAGGGACTGTCCAGGGCCTTGAATGGAGGTGAGGGAGGAGGTGTATGGGTAGGTGTAGCACTTGGGCCACTTACAGGGATAAATGACTGGAGGGAGATTAGTGGGGAGGGATGGATGGATGGGCAAGGGAATCATGGAGGGAGCGATTCCTGTGGAAAACTGGTTGGGAGGGTGTGGAGGTAGGGATATGTTTAGTGGTAGGATCCCTTCGGAAATGGCAGAAGTTACAAAGGATAATGTGTTGGATGCAGAGGCTACTGGGGTGGTAGGTTAGGACAAGAGGGACTCTATCACTATTACGATGGTGGGAAGATGCGGTGAGTGCAGATGTGCAGGAAATAGAGGAGATACGTAATGAAACAAATGTAATATGTTTGATTAAATTTTTCTGAACAATGGAACATTGAGAGCTAAAGAAATGAACCGTGTAAGCTTTTAGGCTTTAAAGATGTACAGATACTTTCCAATAAAATATGTAACATATCTATCATACTTCAACTGTAAGATTAGAATGGAAGGCATCTCTCTCTCTCTTTGCTTAACACACTGAATTTATTTTCAAGGGAATCATTAGTATTTTCCTATAAAGTTTAATTTTATTGTATGAATGTAATAATTTTTGAAATTTCTATTGAACATTTAACTTGCTCAATTCCTCATTCCTTCATAGCATAGCTTCACACAACCACATATCATTTTTAAAGGGCATGACTGTAGAAGAAACTACTGCATAACACATGGCTAGAACTTAATATTCTCAATGCCCAAGGGCAAAACACAGTTCTATTAAATAAACTAGAAAATGTTTACATATTTATATAAATAGTGCTGCAAAACAACAAATTTCACTACATACAGTATGCCAGTGATACGAAGCTGGATTCTTTTTTGGAGAATCGTTGGATTCTCTGGAGAGGTCACGTTGCTAGAGTGATACTATTAAGATGAAGACAATTCTCTGCAGGTTTAGACACATTTTGAGTTAATTTTTCTTTAACTACATTTTATTTTCTACACATCAAACTAAATGACTCTTTATATATTTTGTACTATATGGGATGACAAAAGTTCAGAAAAAGAAACATTTTAAACTGCACATCTGAAAATACCAACTTGTTCAGACTTTGGGAACAGAGTGTTCGTCTCATTTTCAAACACTTAAACATAAATGTTTTCTATTCAAAGTCAAATGGTGGGTTTCATTGAAAAATAACCACAGATTCATTAATTTGGAACTTTAAAGTATCAAAGGTACACTGAAAAAAATGAGCTCTTTATCACTGAAGAAAACAAGTAATGGGTCTGTGGCAAGGATCAGAATTTTGACGTTTTAAAATTTTTTTGGAACTAAAGAAATATTTAAGAGTAAGCAAATTTGGGAGGATGGTGCACCAATTGCTGTGATGTTAAATCACATCTGAAACCTCATTTGTCTCGAGCAAACTAATTAGTCATACAAGTGTGACAAGTGATTCCACAAAAATAAAGGTGAACATAGCCATGGTTCTCAGCCCTAATTTTAGCACACAGACATGAAGCATTGAACAGTACAGGCCCTTTGGCCCATGATGTTGTACCAACCTTTTAACTGACTACGGTCAATCTAAACCTTCCCTCCCCTATAGCCGTCCATTCTCTTTTCATCCATGTGCCTATCAAAGAGTCTCTTAAATGTCCATAAATATCTGCCTCCATCACTACCCCTGGCAGTGTGTTCCATGCACTGAGCATATCAGTATAAAAAACCTACCTCTGACAACTCCCTATACCTTCCTCTAGTCACTTAAAACTCTACCTCCTCATATTTGCCATTGCTGCCCTGTGGAAAAAAAGTGCTGGCCATCCACTATTTATCTCTCTCATAGTCTTATACATTGCCATCAAGTTAACTCTCATAGTTTTTCTCTCCAAAGAGAACAGCCCTGGCTTGCTCAACCTTTTCTTATAAAATATGCTTTCTAATTCCGGCAGCATCCCGGTAAATCTCCTATGCACCCTCTCTAAAGCTTCCACAACTTTCCTATAATGAGATGACCAGAACCAAACAATACTGCAAGTCCGGTGTAATGAGTTTTATAGAGCTGTAGCCTTACCTCGTGGCTCTTGAATGCAATCACCCCACTAATGAAGGCCAACACATTATACACCTGATGAAGGGTCTTGGCCCAAAATGTCGTCTGTTTACTCATTTCCATAGATGCTGAGTTCCTCCAGCATTTTGTGTGTGTTGCTTGGATTTCCAGCATCTGCAGATTTACTCATATTTGTGACACCATACACCTTTTTAAATGGCTCTATCACTTGCACAGCAACTTTGAGGGCTCTATGGACCAGGACCCCATGATCCCTCTGCTCTTACACACTGCTAAAAGTTCTACCATTAATCTTGTACTCTATCTTCAAGTTCAATTTTCCAAAATGTATTGCTTCATTTTTCCAGATTGAACGTCATCTGTCACTTCTTAGGCCAGTTCTGCATCCTATTCATGTTCCATTGTAACCTGTGATAACCTTCAAACCGTCCACAACTCCATCAACTTTCGTGTCATCTACAAACCAATCAACTACCTTAATCATGACAGCCATTTTCCTTTTGCACAGCAGGCTCCAGTAACTTTCCATGATCACATCTGTGATTTTATGAAGAGATGGCACAATTTTTTAAGACTGATGCAAGGCATCAGATCCCTCCAGTGCACAACTAATTGGATCGTCTGGATGCCTCGTGATTACCTGCCTTTTTCCCCCCCTCGTATTCTCAGTCTCAGAATCTGTTCCACTTCAGCAGATATTCAATGCTTGTTTCTCCCCTCTTCTGCCATAACCAAACTTTTGATTACATATTTGACTTTACAAATTATCTATGTACTTTATAATTAAGTATTTTATTCATCACTTGTACCCAGCCCATTTAACAGATTTATTTTTGTCCCTATCTTCATCCCTGATACCACTCTACTTCATTAGCTGATCATTCCTGAGGTCTCCATTCCTGTCAAAAGGCCCAAGGGTTGAGGTAGAATTTCATCCTCAATCCTCTTCTCTGATGCAGGATATGTTGAATGTTTTCAACATTTCCCTTCAGATACGCATGTTGAAATGTTTTGCTTTTTCAACCCTCAGAAAATACTTGGTATTACAAGCCAGAGGGTAATAGTTTCTCTGTCAGCTCTGGAAATCCGGTAATTTCATACCATTTCCATGGACAAACCCTTATAATAGTTAACAGGGAAAGAGAATAATTGGTATTCACAGGAGTAACACATACAAAAATGCTGGCATTCCTCCAGCATTTTGTATGTGTTACTCTGGATTTCCAACATCTGCTGAATCCCTTATGTTTATGGTATTCACAAAAATCCTTCCCCATGAAATATCTAGAATTAGGGGGTTCCACTTCTAAAAATAAAAAATCATCTAGAGATGAGGCAATTTGTTTCTCTCAAAAGGATTGAGAAACTTGGAATACTCTTCTGAGTGGTGGAAGCAGAGTCTTTGAATAGGAGGTAAAAACATCTGCGGTGAACAATGGTGTGAAATGCTTTGCAGGTGGATGGGAATGCTGAGTTGAGGTCATAGTGAAATCAGCCATGATCTTATCAATGGCAAAATAAACTGGAGGGATTGAGTAGTCTACTTCTGAATCATATTTGTACGAAATATTTAAAAATGACCACCAACTACTTTAACATTAAAGGAGAAATTATTTAAATGAGCAGGTTTTGATTCCAGCTTAAACATTGAAAACATTGAGATGTTTTCAAAATTAGTTAAAATGGCATTAAACAGAAACTGATTAAATTACCTATTGGTCAAATGATCCAAATTGTGCACAAAAGTGAACTTTTCTTCCCTATGTGCCTTTTAAGTTATAAATGACGTTGCAGGTGGCTCAGTGCTGACATTCTCACAGCATCTAGTCAAATTACGGTACTTTAAGTTTCACTGATAAAACTACTACTTCTGATAACAACATTTTGGGTGATATTTCAGTTTAGTTAAGGGACTGTTGCATTGACAGTGATTCCCTTTTTCCCTTTCAGATGTATACAAACATATAAGGCACAGTGAAAACACACCAGCGTTGCTTCTAATTACTTCCTTTTCACCATATTTGCATTTATCATACCTTTCAAAGTTACCACCCTTCTTTCTGCAGATTAGCTCTTTAGTGGCATCTACTAAGAAGTCTCTCAACACTGAGAGACTCCCTATCCCCTGACAACTGCTCTCTCAATGCAAGCTCCGAGTCCACCATGCTGGGCATCATTGACAAGTTTTCCATTGCATGTGACAATTTCGGTCTAACCATCAGCACCAAGATGGAAATCATACACCAAACTGCCCCAGATCAACTTTATGTGGAGCCATCCATCTCAGTGAATGGCCAGCAAGCTCCAGGCAGTCAAGAAGTTTACGTATCTTGGCAGCACCATCTCAAGAGCAGTTCACATTGATACGAGGTCAGTTGCTGGATCACTAAAGCTACTGCCGATTTTGGGAGACTACGTGACACTCTCTAGGGACGAAGGGGAATTACTCTAAAGATCAAGCTGAAATTCTACTGTGCTATCATCCTACCCTACCCCTCTTTACACATGCAAAACGTGGAATGTATATATGAGACATGCATGTAGACTGAACCACTTCCTCTTGTCATGCCTATGGAAGATCAAGAAAATCAATTGGCAAGACAGAATTCCTGACATGGAAGTGCTGTCTGCAGCAGAAACGCCCACCATCCAAACATTGCTGATGAAACATCAAGTCAGATGGGAAGGCCATGTTGTCAGGATGTCAGATGATTGCATCCCCAAGCAGTTGGTCTTCGAGGAACACTCTCGTGGTCATCAGTGAAAATGATTTGAGACAGGATACGCTCAAGACTTTGCTCAAGGTCCTTGAAATTTGAGCACACTTCCTGGGAACATGCAGCTTTGAATCACTCATCCTGGCGCAGCCTTCTCAGTAAGGACGCCAAAGCTGAAAAGAATCGCAACGCTGAAGCAAAAAGGAAGTGACAACAGTGGAAACAATGAGCAGCAGGCACCTCAACTACAGAACTGTCACGCACTTGCCCCACGTGTGGGAGGTATTCCCTTGCCCAGATTGGATTCAGTCATCTCCACACACACAAATAACAAACACACTCACTCAAGGAGGTCAGTGGTCCTCAATCACTCACGATGGGTGCGCATACTAAGTAGTCCAGAATTTTTGGGGCTGCCTTTCCTGTATTCAGACTTCCTATCCAGTATTCTATTGTGCCTCTATTCCATTCTTCAAGATTCCCTGATTCTATTACACATCTTTCAGTTATGCTTTTCATTCAATATTTTAATGGGTATTCCTTTATTTCTTCATTTGATGCCTCTGTAAGATCTCCTTCATGGCAGCGAGCAAGATTGTCAGTTGTGCCATACCACTTCCTGCATTCTTACCATAAAGGCAACATAATTATCTTTAACAGCACTCCACAGGTCATTCACCGTGGGATATCGAGCCTCTGGCTTGCTCTTCTTGTAGCCAAATATTTATGTTGCTGGCAAAGCTGAGTTTCTAGTCAGTAAGGGACACACAAATAGTAATGGCACTGAACATTTAAATTATCTCAACTGTCTGTTGCTGGAGAAGGTGATTGTATGGCACTTCATATCACAAATGTTCGTTATTACTTTTGAGTCCTTGACTAAATGTTGTCCAAGTAGTGAGGCATGCATATATGAAATGCATCTTCTGTGGACTGCAAATCAAACTGAACTTAGTACAATCATTACCTTTGACCTTGGAGGTAAGGAAAGTCATTGGGAGGATACTGAAGACTGTTAGGTCTAGTACACCAGCCAAAGGGATTCCTGCAGCAACATACCAATTTTACCAGTGCTTTCACTCTTCTAGACCCCTTATTTTTTTTAATTGTCCCATTAGTATTTCCTTTTGTCACTTAAACAAGGTGGATTTTTACCCTACTGTGGGTGAGCATTTTTTGATTCTTTCTCATCTCTCCATGCCTATGCACTTACTTAGAGCTTGTTACGTCTGAACTGTATCCATTCCTGTAAAAGGTCATTGGAAAAACTACCTCTTCTCTCTGCACAACTGATAACTAATCTGCTCAGTATTTCCAACATTTTTAGTTTTACTTTTTTCAGTTTTCTGACATCTGCAAAATTTTGGATTTGATACAGGGCAATTCCTCTAATTGTACTCTGCCCAAATGATCTTGCATATACTCACTGCTGTATCAAATATGCAAATATCACCCCGTCAATTTTTTTTTTGAAGTGTTGCCTTCTGTGATATTAAACATAGGAAAGAAATTTTCTTTTAAGTTTGTACAAAAATATTGTTAACCTTAGTTTTAATAAAATATTTACTTGCCAAGACTTATCTGCCAATACAGTCGGCCCTCCTTATCCACAAGGAATTGGTTCCGGGACCCCTCGAGGATACCAAAAAATGCAGATGCTCAAGTCCCTTATTCAACCTGGCTCAATATGGTGGACCTTAGGACCCATCGGAACCCTGGACCTTATTTAACCTGTTTCGGTGTGATGGACATTAGAACCCGGCGGCGGAGCTCTGAATCCACAGTGTTTCTGTTCACGAAAATAATCACGATTACGATTGAAAATAAAGTGGAAATAATAAAGCGATCAGAAGGAGGTGAAACGCCAGCTGTCATTGGAAAAACGTTAGGCTATAGTCGGTCAATGATCGGAACAATTTTAAAGGATAAAGTGAGAAAGGCCCTGCCCCGATGAACGCTACAATTATTACTAATCAACACAGTGGTTTAATTATTGGATTTTGGTGTTTTGGGTTTTTGATCCTCCACATCAACCTGGCACGGATGGAGAGCGCGCTCGGGAGCAGTCTGTCACTGGATCGAACTCGGGAACTTCTGTTCCCGAGCCCGACTCTGAAACATACGTTTCTGAAGTGTTTTATATGCATAGAAAGGTAAAATATATACTATATACTAAAACAAACCTTTGGATAACTGAAGCTAAATAATACCGGATGTACCTGTTCCGACTTACTTAGTAAGAGAACCTCCATTTTTTTTCCCATCCCGATCTACAATAACCTACGCACATCCTCCTGTATACTTTAAATCATCTCTAGATTACTTATAATACCTAATACAATGTAAATGCTATGTAAAATAGTTGTTATACTGCATTGCTTAGGGAATAACGACAAGAAAAAAAGTCTGTACATGCTCGAACAAGTGCTGGAAGAGCACTTCCGGGTTTTCTCGATTCGTGATTGGTTGAATTCACGCATGTGGAACTCACAGATAAGGAGGGCTGACTGTACATATTTGCAACACCTGGTAGTCATGTTCATACAAGTCAAGGAATGCACATATGGCAAACAGTGTTAAAAATTAATGCATAGAGTAATAATAGTTTTGGATTAGATTAACATACTAGAATACTTACTATTCAAGCTGATGTGTACAACACACTATAGGGAAGCTAGAGATGTACATTAAAGTAGATTAACATTTTAAATTAGGTACCTTGTGGACAGGACAGGCAAAAACAAAATCAACTTTTTAACCATCTTCACTTACAATACTTACAGTAAAATTCTTCCTACTGTAATCAGTTTGATTCTTAAATATTGTACTAAAATTAAGTATTGTAATATCATTGTGTGATGATACAAGTAATACAGTAAGTTGCAAGACTGCACTATATTTAGAATGCATCATTTACTATTTATCTCATTGCTCCAAATGAATCTTACATTACACCTCACAGGAATAACAACTCATGCTGAACTGTGGTTCCACATGTGGCAGTACCATAAACCTTACAATGTAGTGATCTTTCACAAGAGGCAGCAAGTGAACTATTCCTCAACCTACTTTTACAAATGCTATTTATCATGTTTTTTTAAAACAGAATTCCACATTTTCCAATTTTCAGTACATAAAACTGATGTTACACAATGAGGTGACACAAACTGATTCTGTTTTAAAACAACAGACGCTCCAGATTGACGTACAATAGCAGAATAATGCTGAACTAACACAAATTTCCATCGCAATTTTAGCAGTAGGCAATTGAGGTAGTTCTACAACCTATGGAAACTATTCAATAGATAATTACTTTCATTAAGTTCTATGAATGATTTATGAATTATTTTTCCCATTCTGGTACCTGGTGTGATATACACACCAATTTGACCAGTCATATTCCACAGTTTTCTAGGCCATGGTGAAACCTGGTAAGATGGCACCATTAGGAGATAACATTTCTATCTATCATTATACTAATGCAGCTGAGGTCATTTTTAAAGTGTGCATACCCTCCTGAGATTGATACTGACAAGGAAAATTAAACTACAGATACAAAGTTTAACATAATCTTTGGGAGAGTTACAGGTAAATTTCTATTAATCCAAAGTAAAACATGCCAACACTTTATTGGGAAATATCATCATGTCATGCTATGGAGTGTTAGCCTTAGCTCAGCTGTGGTACATTTGCCTGTGTCAAAATAGCTACAGTACTGTGTACTGTTCTGGTCACCACACTACATGAAGAATATGATACCACTGGAGAGGGTACAGAGTACTCTGAAAAGATATTGCCAGGATTGAATAATTATAGGAGTAAGGGGAGTCAACTAAGCAGATTTGTCTTCCTTAGAACAAAGGAGATTCAAATTAGATTAACTGAGGTGTGGAAAAAATATAAATCTTCAAGACAGAAGAAACAGAACTGCCACAGGGGTCAGTAACAATGAGACACTGACACAAATTGATTGAGAACAAGAGGAAAATTAAAGAATTTTTTTCCACTCTAGAGTTGCGGGAATTTAGAATTAACTACCTGAAAAGTCAAAACCATCCTCACATTTAAAAAGCACCTGGACAAGTACCTACAAAATTACAGATGGTGAACTAAGAGGGAATAACAGGGAATTCTATTTTTGGGAATTTAGCAACAAATGGCTAAATGCTTTAATCTGTAACATACATTTCTAAGATTCAATGAAAAATAAGGGTGCAAGCTATACGCTAGAAATTTATGCCCATAAACTAGAAGAACACTCCCCTGCAGTATTAAGCACTACTAACTTGTTGAGGGCACAATTATTTCCACTGAGAAATCAGGGCTTAACTACTGTCGTTAGCTTATGTAAAAGATCGCATAGCACAATTTTGAAGGTATACAGAGGAGCTCTCTCTCAAGTATTCAGTGCAACATCTTTCAAAAACATATACCATGTCATTATTGCATTGTTCTTAAAGAACCTTTAATACACTCAAACTGTGTGCTACATTTCATTCATTACAATTCAAATGTAATGTTAAAAACAAATTTAATTGTCTGCAAAGCCACTTTAGGACATCAGGTTGTGAAAGGCTGTGTACAAATGTGAGTTGCACTCAATACATATCTGATTGTGCAATAATGAAATCCTCACCATACCTATACAC
Source organism: Mobula birostris (assembly GCF_030028105.1). Lineage (NCBI taxonomy): Eukaryota > Metazoa > Chordata > Chondrichthyes > Myliobatiformes > Myliobatidae > Mobula > Mobula birostris. The sequence continues at coordinate 133,084,843 of NC_092378.1, read as the reverse complement.
TGAGACGGTGTATCATAAAACAACCTATTAGGACCACCCCACCAGCCTCCGGGTCCAACATATTATTCTCCGTAACTTCCACCACCTCCAACGGGATCCCACCACCAAGCACATCTTTCCCCCCTCCCCTTCTGCTTTCCGCAGGGATTGCTCCCTACACGACTCCCTTGTCCATTCGTCCCCCCCATCCCTTCCCACTGATCTCCCCCTGGCACTTATACTTGTAAGCGGAATAAGTGCTACACGTGCCCTTATACTTCCTCCCTCACCACCATTCAGGGCCCCAGACAGTCCTTCCAGGTGAGGCGACACTTCACCTGTGAGTTGGCTGGGGAGATATACTGCGTCCGGTGCTCCCTTCTATATATTGGCGAGACCCAACGCAGACTGGGAGACCGTTTCGCTGAACACCTACGCTCTGTCCGCTAGAGAAAGCCGGATCTCCCAGTGGCCACACATTTTAATTCCACGTCCCATTCCCATTCTGATATGTCCATCCATGGCCTCCTCTACTGTCAAGATGAAGCCACACTCAGGTTGGAGGAACAACACCTTATATTCCATCTGGGTAGCCTCCAACCTGATGGCATGAAAATTGACTTCTCTAACTTCCTTTAATGCCCCTCCTCCCCTTCTTACCCCATCCCTTATTTATTTTCCCCCTTTCTTTCTCTTTTTTCTCCATCTGTCCCTCTCTCTAAAGTAGAGGGAGATGAGTTATTGACTTCAAACTTTCTGCATATTCACTCAAAGAGTTGAACAGCATACACATGTAACGAGAGCTGTATAACTCATCTCCTTCTACCTTAGGCTATGAACTTATCAATCACCCCTGCTGTGGACCACTTTCTGGAGGTCCAAGACGCCGATTTCTACAAAGAAGGGATCCGTATGCTCCACGACCGCTGGACTAAATGTGGGAGGGGACTATGTTGAAAAATAAATGTGCTAGGTTTTCTAAAATTGACTCCTTCTACCTTAGGCTATGAACTTATCAATCACCCCTTGTCTCTTTTTAAAGGAGAAATCGATATTCATGTCATCAGGTTGGAGGCTATCCAGATGGAATATAATGTGCTCTTCTTTCACCCCGAGGGTGGCCTCATTGTGGTACAAGAGGCAGCCTTGGACTGACATGTTTGTATGGGAATGGGAATCAGAATTAAAATGCCTGGCCATCGGGAAATTCCACTTTTGGTGGATGGAATGGAGGTGCTCGACAAAGCGGTTCCCCAATTTACAACAGGTCTTACCAATGTAGACGTGGCCACATCAGGAGCACCGGACACAATAGACGACCCAAGCAGATTCACAGCTGAAGTGTTGCCTCACCCAGAAGAACTGTTTGGAGCCCTGAATGGAGGCGAGGGAGGAGGCGAATGGGCAGGTGTAGCACTTTGGCCACTTGCAGGGATAAGTGCCAGGAGGGAAATTAGTGAAGAGGGATAAATGGACAAGGAAATCACGGAGGGAGCAATCTCTGCAGAAAGCCTGGGGGGGGGGGGGGGTAGAATTCCTACAGAAATAGTGGAAGTTGCAGAGAATGATGTGTTGGATGCCGTAAGGACAAGAGGAATGCTATCACTCTTAAGGCGGCATGAAGATGGGGTGAGCATGGATGTTCGGGAAATGGAGAAGTTGGTGAGGGTGGCATCAATCGTGGAGGGAGGGAAATCCCATCCTTTGAAAATGGAGGACATCTCCGATGTCCTGGAAAAGAAAGTCTCATCCTGGAAACAGATGCAGTTGAGACGAAGGAGGTGAGAAAAGGGAATAGCATTTTTACAGGGAACAGGATGGGAAAAGCTATAGTCAACATAGCCTTGGGAATCAGTATGCTTATAAAATATGTCAGTCAACATTTGTCTCCAGAGATGGAGACAGACCAATCAAAAAAGGGAATGGATGTGTCAGAACTGGACCATGTGAATTTAAGCACAGGGTGGAAATTGGAACCAAAATTGAACAGCTCGGCATGGTTGCACGAAGCAGCACCAATGCAGTCGTCAATGTAACAGAGGAAGAGGCTACTCCTCGAGTATCGAGAAAGTGGGAGGAGCCAAAGGAAAAAATGTTGAGGATCAGTTCTACTAGACAGGGGTTCCCAATCTATGGTCCATGGACCCCTTGGTTAATGGCAAAGGTCAATGGCATAAAAAAAACATTGGGAACCCTTGTGCTAGAGGGTGGTGGTGGAAAGGAGCTGGTTAGTCCAGTATATCAGATATATAAAAAAACGGTTTAGAACATACATAGAACAGTACAGCACAGTACAGGCCCTTTGGCCCACAATGTTGTGCCGACCCTCAAACCCTGCCTCCCATATAAGCCCCCACCTTAGATTCCTCCATATACCTGTCTAGTAGTCTCTTAAACTTCACTAGTGTATCTGCCTCCACCACTGACTCAGGCAGTGTATTCCACGCACCAACCACTCTCTGAGTAAAAAACCTTCCTCTAATATCCCCCTTGAACTTCCCACCCCTTACCTTAAAGCCATGTCCTCTTGTATTGAGCAGTGGTGCCCTGGGGAAGAGGCGCTGGCTATCCACTCTATCTATTCCTCTTATTATCTTGTACACCTCTATCATGTCTCCTCTCATCCTCCTTCTCTCCAAAGAGTAAAGCCCTAGCTCCCTTAATCTCTGATCATAATGCATACTTTCTAAACCAGGCAGCATCCTGGTAAATCTCCTCTGTACCCTTTCCAATGCTTCCACATCCTTCCTATAGTGAGGTGACCAGAACTGGACACAGTACTCCAAGTGTGGCCTAACCAGAGTTTTATAGAGCTGCATCATTACATCATGACTCTTAAACTCTATCCCTCGACTTATGAAAGCTAACACCCCATAAGCTTTCTTAACTACCCTATCTACCTGTGAGGCAACTTTCAGGGATCTGTGGACATGTACCCCAAGATCCCTCTGCTCCTCCACACTACCAACTATCCTGCCATCTACTTTGTACTCTGCCTTGGAGTTTGTCCTTCCAAAGTGTACCACCTCACACTTCTCTGGGTTGAACTCCATCTGCCACTTCTCAGCCCACTTCTGCATCCAATCAGTGTCTCTCTGCAATCTTTGACAATCCTCTACACTATCTACAACACCACCAACCTTTGTGTCGTCTGCAAACTTGCCAACCCACCCTTCTACCCCAACACCCAGATCGTTAATAAAAATCACGAAAAGTAGAGGTCCCAGAACAGATCCTTGTGGGACACCACTAGCCACAATCCTCCAGTCTGAATGTACTCCCTCCACCACCACCCTCTGCCTTCTGCAGGCAAGCCAATTCTGAATCCACCTGGCCAAACTTCCCTGGATCCCATGCCTTCTAACTTTCTGAATAAGCCTACCATGTGAAACCTTGTCAAATGCCTTACTAAAATCCATATAGATCACATCCACTGCACTACCCTCACCTATATGCCTGGTCACCTCCTCAAAGAACTCTACCAGGCTTGTTAGACACGATCTGCCCTTCTCAAAGCCATGCTGACTGTCCCTGATCAGACCATGATTCTCTAAATGCCCATAGATCATCCATCTCTAAGAATCTTCCAAAAGCTTTCTCACCACAGACGTAAGGCTCACTGGTCTATAACTACCCGGACTATCCCTACTACCTTTTTTGAACAAGGGGACAACATTCGCCTCCCTCCAATCCTCCGGTACCATTCCCGCGGACAACGAGGACACAAAGATCCTAGCCAGAGGCTCAGCAATCTCTTCCTTTGCCTCGTGGAGCAGCCTGGGGAATATTCCATCAGGCCCTGGGGACTTATCTGTCCTAATGTATTTTAACAACTCCAACACCTCCTCCCCCTTAATATCAGCATGCTCCAGAACATCAACCTCACTCATGTTGTCCTCACCATCATCAAGTTCCCTCTCATTGGTGAATACTGAAGAGAAGTATTCATTGAGGACCTCGCTCACTTCCACAGCCTCCAGGCACATCTTCCCACCTTTATCTCTAATCGGTCCTACCTGCACTCCTGTCATCCTTTTGTTCTTCACATAACTGAAGAATCCCTTGGGGTTTTCCTTTACCCTACTCGCCAAGGCCTTCTCATGCGTCCTTCTTGCTCTTCTCAGCTCCTTCTTAAGCTCCTTTCTTACTTCCCTATATTCCTCAACAGACCCATCTGAGCCTTGCTTCCTAAACCTCATGTATGCTGCCTTCTTCCACCTGACTAGATTTTCCACCTCACTTGTCACCCATGGTTCCTTCACCCTAGCATTCTTTATCTTCCTCACCAGGACAAATTTATCCCTTACATCCTGCAAGAGATCTCTAAACATCGACCACATGCCCATAGTACATTTCCCTGCAAAAACATCATCCCAATTCACACCCGCAAGTTCTAGCCTTATAGCCTCATAATTTGCCTTTCCCCGATTAAAAATTTTCTTGTCCTCTTTGATTCTATCCTTTTCCATGATAATTATAAAGGCCAGAGAGCGGTGGTCACTGTCCCCCAGAGATCTGTGACTTGACCCAGTTCATTACCTAGTACTAGATCTAGTATGGCATTCCCCCTGGTCGGCCTGTCCACATACTGTGACAGGAATCCATCCTGGACACACTTAACAAATTCTGCCCCATCTGAACCCTTGGAACTAATCAGGTGCCAATCAATATTAGGGAAGTTAAAGTCACCCATGATAACAACCCTGTTACTTTTGCACCTTTCCAAAATCTGCCTCCCAATCTGCTCCTCTGTATCTCTGCTGCTACCAGGGGGCCTATAGAATACCCCCAGTAGAGTAACTGCTCCCTTCCTGTTCCTGACTTCCACCCATATTGACTCAAAAGAGGATCCTGCTACATTACCCACCCTTTCTGTAGCTGTAATAGTATCCCTGACCAGTAATGCCACCCCTCCTCCCCTTTTTCCGCCCGCCCTATCCCTTTTAAAGCACTGAAATCCAGGAAAACCTAACAAGAGAAACTCTGTAGATGTTGGAAATCTAAGCAACACACAAAATGCTGGAGGAACTCAGCTGGGCAGGCAGCATCTATGGAAAAAGAGTATAGTTGACATATTGGGTCAAAACCCTTCATCGGGACCTGGGGGTCCGAAATGCCGACTATACTCTTTTCCATCGATGCTGTCTGGCTTGCTGAGTTTCTCCAGCATTCTGTGTGTGTTGCTTAGTTTATACTTAATCCTTTTGGCTCCTCCTATTAGTATTATTTCAGGAATTAAGCTAATTCCACAATGCATCAACTACAGCTTGATTGAGTGCAAGTTCTGTAAGTCTCAAGCATGTAAAAGCTGTAGTATTTCAGAAGCATACCTAAACTTCAATCCTTTGACCCTTACCATTCTCAGCTCCAGAAAGAAAATAACAGAAACAACACCTGGAACACGAGGAAATCTGCAGATGCTGGAATTTCAAGCATAAAAGTTGCTGGTGAACGCAGCAGGCCAGGCAGCATCTACAGGAAGAGGTACAGTCAACGTTTCAGGCCGAGACCCTTCGTCAGGAAAAATAACACCTGGTGGTACAGGAAGTCAGTGTGTTCTTCTGGAAGTCAGGTTTCAGTCTGTTTTATAAGAAAGATATGAAAACCAGATTCCTGGTCTAAATCTCTGAAGATGGATGCACCAAGCACTTTGGCGCCAGTATCTTTTTTTCATTTTCCACAAAGCATTCAACTTGGATAAATACAGTGATATATTTTAAATCCATCTCCATTCCCATGGAAAAAAATTCAAATCATTAATTGCAAATGATAGATAATGATAAAAAAAAGTTAGATTATTATTCCAAAATGATAAACCTCCACATTTTAAATCCTACAACATTACGGATCAAAATACTCTCTGGAAATAAAGTCTGTCAGAACATGCAGCTTAACTATATTGTTTCTCAAGAAAGACTGTATGCTGCATAATTTTGATATAATAAATGTCAGATTAAATAGATTAAATTGTGAAATGAGTTAAAATTGTAATTGCACATCTGTGCATCTATTTCAGTAACATACATTGTAAAATTCAATTGAGATTACCTTTCTATATTACAGCAATGAATATAATCAGTAGTACTCAAAGCATTTTGCATTGTCTTGAAATCATGAAAGGCATTGTTAGTTCTCAGTTTCTAGTTTACCAGATTAACACAGTTCTCAAACCTTGGTGTTATTGCTACTTATCATTTCTCATCATACAGCTTTAGGGTAATAAGGTAGCGTATTACCTAAATATTAAATGATTTTCAACCCTAAATGGCATGGTTTAAGTGCTTAGGATAACAAAAAAATATATAGTACAAATACATCTTATTTGCTTCATCTGAGTTTCTCTCACAAGAATGGAAACACGCCAGAAAGGTCTCATAGCCTGTAAGTTTAAACAATGACATGTTTATTCCGTGGCTCTGGAACAACTCTTGTGGATTAAAAGTGACTTTTCGACAAGGTCCACATTACTGAAATAATAGTAATAACCATAAGCATATATAAAACAGTTGCTGACCCAACAGCATCTGCATGCACAGCAATCAAGTGAAGCCAGAAGTTAACAGTCACTACAAAACACTCATTTATATGGTTGAATGAAATCTTAATGTCTTGTACTCTGAAGAATAATTCAATTAAACATAACAAAAATAAAATTTATGAAAAATAATTGTGGTAAGTACTTCCCCTACATAATGACGTAAATGACATAATTTACTATCACTCCACCCTTTCCTGGTACATATAGCTTCACAAAAGTATTGCTAAGCAACTCGGATCTATAAAAAGACACCATATCAGGTTTGTATGACATTCTTGGTAACACATTCTCATGAAAATGGATGTGTCTAGTAAATAGGGGTCCACTCCAAAACGAGAGATTTTCTGCCATCTCATTAGGCAGTGCCTACATTATACAGCCACATACTATATACGTTGATTACTAGTAATTTACAAGTCCAGTCTAATAAATTCGTATATTCAATAACACCATCTTCAGTATATTTCAACTGACAGGATCCTGGATTGTGTTTTCTCTGCGATAACAAGCACATGGACATTGCTGAATCGGGGCCAGTGTTATCAGTCAGAATTCACGATTGATAAATATTGAAATGCTAAAGCAAAGTTCACTCGAGAAGGAAGGATAGGGAGGCGGAATATCCTGCTAGCAACCTATCTAGTATCAGGGCTGGAAGAGAGAGCGAGAAGCCGACGGTGGACCGGGGGACCTCAGGAGTAGCCCAGGCCGGAGACCGGCCGCTAACAGTGTAAACTCTCCACAACCGTGCCGGAGACCCTTTAACTGCACGCATTATTTCGGCTACCGGTAGTCACCATGGAAACGTTTGCTGAGCGCACCGGCTGCCTCACGCAGCCGCCCTGCGCCCCGAGGGCCGCGCACCTGACCCGCACGCGAGCCGAAGCAGCGTCCACTCACCTGGGCGCGGAGGTGCCACCTCGACCGGCATCCAGAGCACAGCTGTCAGCTGGCGTCCACTCCCACAAGCCCTCGCGCACAGTATGCAAATAGCTCCGCGGCGTGACGCAAGCGCGTCTTGCGCCCCCTCCCCCCCACCCCCGTGCGAGTGCACGTACCGGCAGTCGTGATTGTTGCAGCGTGAGCGCGCGGCGGGGGCGGGGACAGAGGGAGGCGGCACGTGGGTAGCAGGGTGATGCGGTGTTGCAGGCAGTGACCGCAATGTGGGCATTTCAGAAAGACCCTGCTTTGAAGTAACACTATAAAAATGTATTAAAAACACTATAAACATGTAACGTAACGTTTGGACTACTAGGGTTCTGATAGGCAGGGTTCGTAGCTCTTAATCGGGGCTTTTACAAACTGTTCGGAAATGTTGACTGAAACTTGAATTAAAGACAGTTAACATTGCGCTTTTTAAAAAGGTCAATTTCATAATTTATTAGTTCACTGGTTGAGATGGAGGAGGAATACTGTCGTTGAGAAGGGATTCACTTGTATTCAATTCCTTCGCTGTTGTAGCCCATTCTGCAAAAAAGTGGATTTCAAATCAGTAAATATTCTGCAATGCAGGATAAAATATAAATTAGTTGAAAATTAATCTGGGAAAACCGGTATCGATGGCACTTAGATCCTTCCACATAACTAATTACAGCAACGCTTTCATGTAATCATTTCTGAAGTAGTCTTGATATATAATCCAATATTTAGGAATGTAATACCTTAATCTTTATTTGAAACTAAGACATCTTATGTTTTGCCATAAGATAACAGCTATAAAGTAAACATTCTATTCTTTGAAGTGAGCATTCATGTACTTCTTCAAAAAGTTTGGAAGAAATACTGACACTTCAAAACTTATTGCTGAATTAAAACAAAAAACATCTACATTCATTTTAATCAAGAGTGCCTAATATAGCTCTTGCATCGTACTAGATCTAGTATTAGGTAACGAACCGGGTCAGGTCACAGATCAACACACATCAAAGTTGCTGGTGAACGCAGCAGGCCAGGCAGCATCTCTAGGAAGAGGTACAGTCGACGTTTCAGGCCTGACAAAGGGTGTCGGCCTGAAACGCTGACTGTACCTCTTCCTAGAGATGCTGCCTGGCCTGCTGCGTTCACCAGCAACTTTGATGTGTGTTGCTTGAATTTCCAGCATCTGCAGATTTCCTGTTGTTTGCAGGTCACAGATCTCTCAGTGGGTGAGCATCTGGGGGACAGTGACCACCGCTCCCTGGCCTTTAACACTATCATGGAAAAGGATAGAATCAGAGAGGACAGGAAAATTTTTAATTGGGGAAGGGCAAATTATGAGGCTATAAGGCTAGAACTTGCGGGTGTGAATTGGATGATATTTTTGCAGGGAAATGTACTAAGGACATGTGGTCGATGTTTAGGGATCTTTTGCTGGATGTTAGGGATAAATTTGTCTCGGTGAGGAAGATAAAGAATGGTAGGGTGAAGGAACCATGGGTGACTAGTGAGGTGGAGAATCTAGTCAGGTGGAAGAAGGCAGCATACATGAGGTTTAGGAAGCAAGGATCAGATGGGTTTATTGAGGAATATAGGGAAGCAAGAAAGGAGCTTACGAAGGAGCTGAGAAGAGCAAGAAGGGGGCATGAGAAGGCCTTGGCGAGTAGGGTAAAGGAAAACCCCAAGGCATTCTTCAATTATGTGAAGAACAAAATGATGACAGGAGTGAAGGTAGGACCAGTTAGAGATAAAGGTGGGAAGATGTGCCTGGAGGCTGTGGAAGTGAGTGAGATCCTCAATGAATACTTCTCTTCATTATTCACCAATGAGAGGGAACTTGATGAAGGTGAGGACAATATGAGTAAAGTCGATGTTCTGGAGCATGTTGATATTAAGGGAGAGGAGGTGTTGAAGTTGTTAAAATACATTAGGATGGGTAAGTTCCCGGGGCCTGATGGAATATTCCCCAGGCTGCTCCAGGAGGCAAGGGAAGAGATTGCTGAGCCGCTGGCTAGGATCTTCATGTCCTTGTTGTCCCCGGGAATGGTACCGGAGGATTGGTGGGAGGCGAATGTTGTCCCCTTGTTCAAAAAAGGTAGTAGGGATAGTCCAGGTAATTGTAGACCAGTGAGCCTTACGTCTGTGGTGGGAAAGCTGTTGGAAAAGAGTCTTAGAGAGACGATATATGGGCATTTAGAGAATCATGGTCTGATCAGGGACAGGCAGCATGGCTTTGGGAAGGGCAGATCATGTCTAACAAGCCTGATAGAATTCTTTGAGGAGGTGACCAGGCATATAGATGAGAGTAGTGCAGTGGATGTGATCTACATGGATTTTAGTAAGGCATTTGACAAGGTTTCACACGGTAGGCTTATTCAGAAAGTTAGAAGGCATGGGATCCAGGGAAGTTTGGCCAGATGAATTCAGAACTGGCTCACCTGCAGAAGGAAAAGGGTCGTGGTGGAGGGAGTACATTCAGATTGGAGGGCTGTGACTAGTGGTGTCCCACAAGGATCTGTTCTGGGACCTCTACTTTTCATGATTTTTATTAACGACCTGGATGTGGGGTTAGAAGGGTGGGTTGGCAAGTTTGCAGATGACACAAAGGTTGGTGCTGGTGTGGATAGTGTAGAGGATTGTCGAAGATTGCAGAGAGACATTGATAGGATGCAGAAGTGGGCTGAGGAGTGGCAGATGGAGTTCAACCCGGAGAAGTGTGAGGTGGTACACTTTGGAAGGACAAACTCCAAGACAGAGTACAAACTAACTGGCAGGATACTTGGTAATGTGGAGGAGCAGAGGGATCTGGGGTACATGTCCACAGATCCCTGAAAGTTGCCTCACAGGTAGATCGGGTAGTTAAGAAAGCTTATGAGGTGTTAGCTTTCATAAGTCAAGAGATAAAGTTTAAGAGTCGCGGGGTAATGATGCAGCTCTATAAAACTCTGGTTAGTCCACACTTGGAGTACTGTGTCCAGTTCTGGTCACCTTACTATAGGAAGGATGTGGAAGTATTGGAAATGGTACAGAGGAAATTTACCAGGATGCTGCCTGGTTTAGAGGGTGTGCATTATGATCAGAGATTAAGGGAGCTAGGGTTTTACTCTCTGGAGAGAAGGAGGATCAGAGGAGACATGATAGAGGTATACAAGATATTAAGAGGAATAGATAGAATGGACAGCCTGCGCCTCTTCCCCAGGGCACCACTGCTCAGTACAAGAGGACACGGCTTTAAGGTAAGGGGTGGGAAGTTCAAGGGGGATATTAGAGGAAGGATTTTTCTCAGAGAGTGGTTGGTGTGTGGAATGCACTGCCTGAGTCAGTGGTGGAGGCAGATACACTGGTGAAATTTAAGAGACTGCTAGACAGGTATATGGAGGAATTTAATGTGGGGGTTTATATGGGAGGTAGGGTTTAAGGGTCGGCACAACATTGTGGGCGGAAGGGCCTGTACTGTGCTGTACTATTCTATGTTCTATGTTCTATCATGCAATTAAATGCTTCCAATAACTCTGGCTTTATGCCAGATCTCAAAGTTCATTTCATGTATTGAACAAAAATACTTGAGAGCAATACAAATACATCTCATTATTTTTTGGAGAATACTTAAGAGTATTTTTAGGGGTTTTACTTTTTCTATGTACTAGTAATCTACAGTGCTTCACTAGGAATTGTGCATTGCACATCTTCTTTCAAGTCTTGTAGATCCCAGATTTTATTTTAGTATATGGCTATAAATCAAGGTGACTGAAGCTCTGATCAGCCTTCTCTACTGCAACCCTTTGCTATGCCACATACCAAGGAGATACATTTTCAACGTGCTAATGGAGGCAAATAAGATGCATGTGCATAGCCCCATAAACGTTTGAAGTTCCTTAATTCAAGTTTCAAAAGCCTGATGTCCATACTAAGTCACAAAAGCCAACATAGTAGCCCTGTTACCACAAGGTCATGTTATGTAAACCTTTGGAATATGTTAATCAAAATAAAATTATATTTGTTTATTTTCCCCAAATATTGTTGCATCGAAATTTGGCACTCACTGGTTATATTTCATTGTACGCCCAGCTCAAAAATATAGATATTGTAACCTATCTATCTCAAATATAGATCCAGCTTTTTCACTTTCGCCCTGCGTGATGCAGAAGCTGCACAGATGTAACATCACATTCCATGATGCAAGTAGCTTCATTGCAGCCGCTCAGCTTGCATTATTTTAACCTATTTGTGTTGCACGTCTGATGTGACTGTAATTGGATAGTGCCTGCAGCTGTGATTGGATATACATTAGAACATCCTGCTGCCTGCAAAAAAAAGTCTAGTTTCATGAGAGATCTGTGGGATTGGAAAGGTTTCAAGGACGAGGCTAGCAGAAGTAATAGAAGGTGGAAATGAAAGCTGCAAAAGAGACCCAATGGACTTGGGAGTCATGCCTATGTCTAACTTCTTAAGTGCGCATCCCAGCCAATCAAAGGTAAGTGCACTATTGTAATGAGACCCACAACAGAGGCCGAGACTTAGTATGCATTAAAAATGACAAACTCAAGAGCAATAGTGTGATATAATCGCTGTAATACCAGCAGTGGAGGTGAGATCACATCATTGTAAGTCTCAGAGTATTCATACTACTTGAGAAAAATGAACTAATTTGGTTGGAATTGTGCCACAGCTCACACAACAAGCTGCAAGCAGTTATTGTCCAGGCTGCAAATATCAGCTTCACTGACTGCAGACTTCAGCTAGTCAGTCAACAGACTGCAACTGGGGGAAAAGAAAGAAAAGAAAAGAAAGTCTTGAAGGGAATAAAAAAAAGCAACTCAGTGAATTCTGTACATAGCTATGACATTGAGGTTAACACAGCGTGTTCACCCTTTGTCTCAGTACAAAATGTCCCACCCCTCCTTTTTACTGGAATGTAAAATGAATGCTTTTATAACTGTTTCATTTTTTCATAATCTAACTGTTGCTTAATATATAACAACTCAGCCACAACTGAAGCCATCATTATTGAGTTTGTCAGCAATAAGAGACACAGTCTTTTCCCTCCTCCACCTTTCATTCTCTACCTTTTTAATTTGGGAAGAGCAGTTGACTTTGTTGCATTTGGCATTTTGCTAACTGATTTTAGGCATTTTTTAATAGATTAAATGTTCGGAATATGGGCGTCACCAGGATCAGCATTGACTGCACATCCGTTAGTCTCATGAGACCATGGATTTGCGCCTCGGAAGGTTTCCATGGCGCAGGCCTGGGCAAGGTTGTATGGAAGACCAGCAGTTGCCCATGCTGCAAGTCTCCCCTCTCCACACCACCGATGTTGTCCAAGGGAAGGGCACTAGGACCCATACAGCTTGGCACCAGTGTCGTCGCAGAGCAATGTGTGGTTAAGTGCCTTGCTCAAGGACACAACATGCTGCCTCAGCCAAGGCTCGAACTAGCGACCTTCAGATGACTAGACGAACGTCTTAACCACTTGACCATGCGCCAACACAGTTGTTTATTAGAAGTGGTGGTAATTCACCTTCTTAAATCCCTGTGGTCTTTCCGGTGGGGTTAGTCTGAAAACGCTGCTGGACAGGCAATTCCCCCATTCAGACCCAGCCACAATTCAAAGTTCAAAGTAAATATTATTATCAAGTTACCTACGTGTCACCAGGTACAACCCTGAGATTCAATTTTCCTGTGGGCACACTCAACAAGTCTATAGAATAGTGACTATAACAGGACCAGTGAATTGATCAACCAGATTGCATAAGACAACAAACTTTGCACATACAAAGATAAATAAATAGCAATAAATAACGAGAACATGAGATAATAAGATAAAGAATCCTTAAAGTGAAATCGTTGGTTGTGGGAACATCCCAATGGATGAGGAAGTGAATGTAGTTATCGCCTTTGATCAAGAGGGGTAGTCACTGTTCTTGAACCTGGTGGTGCAAGTCCTGAGGCTCTTGTACTTTCTGCCTGATGGCTGCAGTGAGAAGAGAGCATGGCCTGGGTGGTGGGGGTCCCTGATGATGGCTGCTGAGCATGGCCTGGGTGGTGGGGATCCCTGATGACGGACCCTACTTTCCTACAACAGAGTTTCATTTATGCATGCTGAGTGGTAGAGAGGGCTTTACTCATGATGTACTGGGCTGAATCCACTACCCTTTGTAGGATTTTCTGTTCAAAGGCGTTGGTATTTCCATACCAGCCCATGATGCACAATGACAGAATATCGATATACTTCCAAGTCAATATGATGTGCAACTTAAAGAGAAACCTCCAAGTGTTGGTGGTGTTCCCATATTCATGAACCATAGTCCTCTTAGATATAAAATCACTAATCAGGAAGGCGGTCTAAATCTTGCTTGCATTATCTTTCCATCAGCGCTATGGAAGGAGCCTCTAATGAGAGAAGTTAAGTGATTCAAGGAGCTGGCTCAAAGCTTGTCAGGAGCATTTGATGTAGGCCTTGCCAGTAACATCCAAAGGTTGCAGAATTAATAGCTGGCAGAGGTCATGGTTTGGATGGTGGTGTCTAAGAACGCTTGGTAAGTTGTTGCAGTGTATCCTGTAGACAGTACAAGCTATTGCTACTGTGTGTAAGTAGTGGAGTGAGTGAACAGTTATGGAGGGGCTGCCTGTCAAATGGGTTGTTACGTCTTGCGTGGTTTCTTGACTATTGTTAGAGCTGCCTTCATCCAGGCACGTGGAGATAATTCCACTCATACTCCTGTCTTGAACTTTGTAGGTGGTAGAAAAACTTTGGACGGTTGGGAGGTGAGTTGCACAACACAGGATAGCTAGCCTCTAACTTGCTCTTGTTGCCATATTGGGTGTACAGGTAAGTTTCTGGGGGACTCAGATTACATACTGGGGACTTGAATCACAGAATTCTAATGTGTATCTATGTATGCTGGAAAGACATGAAGTTGATGACATTTTTTAATATTTTTGATCTATTCAAGGTGCTTTACTACTTATGTATTACCCATAAATAACACACACAGTTTCATTTACTGTATCTACAAGAATGTGTTTATTAAGATCTATTTGATTATATCTGTCTGTTATCATGAAAAATCATATTCATTATGCAAGATAATCATTTTAAAAATTAGGGTCGAAATGTTGAAGTGATTTTCAAGATTATTGATGCTGGAAAGGAAGTTGTTGGAAAGCTTTTCATAAACACTAGAGATTCTGCAGATGCTTGAAAATCTGAGCAACACACACAAAGTGCTGAAGTCAACGCTTTGGGCCAAGACCCTTCATCAGGACTGCCAGATGGTTTTCTTTGCCCTCCCCCACCTTCTTATTCTGACTTCTGTCCCCTTGTCTTCCAGTTGTGATGAAGGATCTTGGCCCAAAACATTTGACTTTCAGAATTTTGTATGTGTTGCTCAAAAATTCAAGTATCTGCTGAATCTTTTGTGTTTTGATTGTTTCCATAAGTTACGACTTCTAAGTGACAGTCTTCAAAACACTGTCTTTGAATACAGAGTTCTTCTTTCATGTTACACTACCTGGCTACATTCTTGGAACACCCAACCTCTTCCAGTGAAATACCAGGAAGTGGCCAGCAGAGCAGAATGGTCTCACTTTCATTTACAATAACATATCACAGAACTGCCAGGTTCAGTTTCTTGACCTGTCATTATTACAAGTGCCTGCAGCTGCTACTGTCTGTTTTTCACATTATACTGTACATAAGAAACAAATTTGTTCTGTATGTTTTGGTGTAGGACCCTGTTCTACACCAAGCTGAAAGAATTTTGGAACCAGTTTTGCTGAATTGTATGCCCACAGCATTTTCACTGCGGCAAAAGATTCTTCCAAGCATTAACTCATTTAGTAAAAAGCTCAATAGGTCCAAGTGAGTTTAAGATCATGAAGTGAGAACTGATTTCCACTTTAAAAAAACTGAACAGTATATATAAGTTTTGTCCAATCAAAGAACGTTGCCATATTTTATTATCTATGATACTAATTTTATCAGACAGCACACGTTACACAGTAGTATCTTGCCATTGCTAATTTGCCAGGTAGAAGAAAGTTAGAGTTTTGCTTCCGCAAGATTAAAAATTCTTGTCATTGTGCACCAAAACATAACCAGAAGAAGCTCAAACCCAATATTGAGAGACAAGAGGGGCAGATGCTGGAAATCTGGAGTGACACACAAAACTCTGTAGGTCATTGAGTCAGGCGGCATCAAACAGTTGAACAAACAATTCTGGGCCAGAACTTTCTTCAGGACTGGAAAGGAAGAGGGAAGAAGCCAGAATAAAAGGAAGGGGGGAGGGAAGTGAACACAAACAGGCAGATGATAGGTGAATCTAGGTGAGGGGGGAGGTAGAAAGGTGTAGGAGGGGGAAATAAGGGAGTGATATGAGAAGCTGGGAGGTAGTAGGTGGAAGAGGAAAAGGGCAGAAGACGAAGGAATCCAATGCGAAAGGACAGTAGACCACAGATACGAGGAAGGAGATGGGAAACGAAGGTGAGGGCAATGGCAGGTTATGTGGGAGCAGGGGAGTAGAAAGGGATGGAGTAAAAGGGACATAGGAATGAAAGAAAATAAAGGTGCGGGGTGGGGGGGGGAATAGAGGGAAGCTAGAGACATCAATGTTGATGCTGGCAAGTTGGAGCATACCATGACAGTACACGTGATGTGGCTCCTCCAGTCTGTCCAGTCTGTGTCTGGCCTCATCATGGCAGTCAAAGAGGCAGTGGACAGACGTGTCAGTGTGGGAAAGGGAAATGGAACTGAACTGGCTGTCCACTTGGACGCGCCGGGTGGAAGGAGTGTAAGTGCTCGATGTAGTATCCCCTCATCCAGTCAGGTCTTGCCGATGTAGAGGATACAATAAATGACTGTGATGGATTCCCATGTGAAGGGGTGCCTCACCTGAAAGGACTGTTTATGGCCCTGAATGGTGGCGAGAGAGGATGTGCAGGGACTTAGCAGGGATAAGTGCCTGGAGGGGGTCATTGGGGAGGGTGAATGGACAAAGGAACCATGAAAGAGCAAGCTCTCAAATGTCCTGGAATGGAAAGCCTCATCATGAGAAAAGGTGTGGCAGAGTCAGAGGACCTTTTTTTAAGGCATCCGTTAGTCTTGCGAGACCATGGATCTGCGCCTGGAAAGTCTTCACTCTCCAGGGCGCAGGCCTGGGCAAGGTTGTATGGAAGTCCAGCAGTTGCCTATGCTGCAAGTCTCCCCTCTCCACGACACCGATGTTGTCCAAGGGAAGGGCATTAGGAGCCATACAACTTGGCACCAGTGTCATCGCAGAGCAATGTGTGATTAAGTGCCTTGCTCAAAGACACAACACGTTGCCTCGGCTGGGGCTCGAACTCATGACCTTCAGGTCACTAGTCCAATGCCTTAACCACTTGGCCACGTGCCCACACAACAGAAGACCTAAGAGAAGGGAAAATAATCATTACAAGTGACAGGGTGGGAAGAGGTGTAGTCAAGCTAACTGTGGAAGTCAATAGTTTACAAAAGGTGTCAAGAATGCAGAGAGAGGGATGTCCAAGATGAAAGTTGTTGAAGTGGTGAAGAGCATATGAAGAGTTAAGGGTGTAGGTGGGGATCCTGGTTCAGGGTAAATTCGAGGAGGTGTCTGAGAACTGCCATCTGACCTTGGCAACCTAGGGTCAGTCTGCCAGATGACAACAGTGTGAGTGTGATGGTGAGGTTGGGATTAGTGCAGAGAGAGTGAAGAGCAGTGTACTTAGAGAAGTGAGGTCAGAATAGGTAAAGAGAGTGGTGAAGTTGAGACATTTAATGTCAGCATTTAGAGATGAGAAGATCCAGAGCAAGTTCTGTATAAGAGGAGGGAAGGCTGAATGCAAGAAAAGAGCTATTGTTGGGGGGGGAGATTGGGGAATCCTTGCAGAGAAAGTACGCCTGGAGACGGAAGGGATGGTAGAAGGACTTGGTAAGAGTGGGCACAGAACTCATTGAGCTGGGCAACAGAGATAAGAATCCCGCTGAGGACTGAATGTTCCACCTCAGAAAGGGGGGAGACAGAGGGGAAAGTAAGATGTGGTAGGGGTTGGAGCTGGGGTCAGTGGAGGGCAGAGGGTCAGAGGAGGATCAGGGAAAGTGAGGTGGGAGGAAGAGGATTGAAGGGGAGATGAAGGATAGGGGAAGGCATGTAAAATATCAATTCAACTTTCAGCTTCCATTCTCAGAACATTAAGGCCTATCTACACAATAGTTAAAATGGCATTAATGTGTTTCAGAGTTTGCATTTTAAACGATCAAGTAAATATAATAAACTTTTGTTTACATCATATACAATGCAATATATCCAGGCTGATTATGTTTTGAGAGCATTGACGAGCAACATTTTACGTGTGTTGATCCAGATTTCCAGCATCTGCGGTCTCTCTTATATCTGCTTAGTCACATGCTTTCAGTTTTTAAAACATTTTCCAAAAGTGTTTACCATTGAAGCAGAGCAAACATCTGAATTTCCAGCTGTAATTTGGTTCATTAACTTTCAAAGTACGCAATCTTATTAAAATTTTACACTGAATATTATAATATTCTTACAAAGATCAAAATCACCAGCTGTGGTTGGAAGCAGAAAATAATGAATAATGGAAATATTCTGCCTAGAAGTAGCAAGTAGGAGAAATCTGATAAAGTTCATTCTTAGTCCTCTGTTGTTGGTGACATTAAAAAAACTTTCAGGAAATACGTATTGCAGAATTTGCAAATAAATTTATTTTGTTTTATTTAGTGATACAGTGCTGAGTAATCCCCTCAGGCTCTTTGAGCCATACCACCCCAACAGCCCTCAACAGCCCTGATTAACCCTCACCTAATCACAGGACAATTTACAATGACCAATTAACCTACTCGGTACTTCTTTGGACTGTGGGAGGAAAATGGAGGACCAGGAGGAAACCCAAGCATTCCACAGGGAGGCTGTGCAGAGACTCCCTGGTTCTGGAATTGAACTCCGAACTCCGGAATGCCCCCAGCTGTAATAGCATTGCCCAAACCACGACACGCCTGTGGGCTCACTGTTTTGTGAGATACGACCATTCAAGGAGACCCTCACTGAAAACTAACTTTGTTCAAAGGAGGAATTTGTTGGAGAGGATGAAGTTGATTTTCTTCAGGGGAACAGGGAAAGGGACAAAAAAGTTGAGTGGGAACATAAGCAAGATGCCTTTGAGACACGTCCTCTGTGCAGTACTGGAACCTCATCAACTCTCCGTGGCAGGCTCAGTAACATGACTGCAAAGATAGCTTATCAGTAATACTGTCAGACATTTATGCCAATTTATATTGACTCATGAATGGGACCAGGAGGAGTTGGCTCATAACTCGGGGGAGGGGACGTTTCCTTTTTTTATTAAGGTAATCCAATGAACCAGTTCCCAGTGAGCAGGATAACATTAACTGGATAAGCAGTAAGAGGCTTAACTGTGCTTTGGTGTGCTCATCTGTACAGTCTTAACTGGTTCACTCTGTCCACTCGAGGAGCCCCTAGGACTTGTATGATGTGGAATTGCATCCACTTACTACGCTTGGGGAAACATGGCACGTTTTTTCAAGTACACACATCCACAGGAGACAAATATAATCACCACATATGGATTTATCTGTAACTCAGTTTGCAGATATTGTTATGTAACAAAGAAGAAACTTGATGTGATAATGGTTACTTAATTTTCCAGATCAATTTGGGTGACCAGATCAGGTATATATGGATTCATTAGATTTCACCGACCAGAAATCATAAGTTCCAAGAGGCATTTTGTTGCTCCTGAAAAGGCTTTTCATTCCATCATCCATGATGGTTATTTGATGGTCTACTGTTGCCAGACGAGCCGTGAATGAAAAATCATGAAAGACTGTATATGGTCCAAATACAAAATCATGGTAATGAATGCAAAGATATAAGCAAACTCCTCAAATGTTATCATTCTGTAAAGTATTCAGTATCTATATATTTCATTTGTTTGAGATGTATCTTTTGCTTAAATATTTGTTTTGTTATATCATGAACTGCAGGTTGGTTGTGTATTTAAATAGCCCAGAGCTACCGCCAATTCAGAGCTGGAGTGCCCTCTAGTGTTTGGAAATGTAGGAACAGTATGTAAAGTGATCAATGGTTAAAACCTCATTGATTAAAACCTAAAATGCATGTTTATCTTTTCACAACTCCATCTTTGAATCTCTCCATTCAAGTTATTGCCTTGGTCATAAAATTGAAATTGATCTTATTGTGGCAATTCCGGACTAAACTTGAATCATCAAAGAATGCTCGGGAGTTGTGGCAGGACTTGAAAGCTATTACCACTTACAAAGTTAAATCAAGTGACAGAGGCAACAGCAGGGCTTTGCTCCCAGATGAGTTCAATATTTTCTCTGTTCGCTTTGACTGTAAAAACGTGGAGGAATCATCATAAACTCCCACAGACCCCGATGATCCTGTGATCTCAGTCTCTGAGGCAGACGAGCAAGCAGCGTTCAGGAGAGTGAACCCACAAAGAGCATCCAGCCCAGATGGGGTACCTGTCCAAGTACTAAAGACCTGCGCTGAGCAACTGGCTGGAGTGTTCACTGAGATCTTTAACCTCGAGCTTCGGCAGTCGGAGGTATCCACCAGCTTCAAGCAGGCTTCAATTATACCAGTCCCTAAGAAGAACGTGGTAATCTGCCTCAATGACTATTATCCAGTAGCACTTACATTCACTGTGATGAAGTGCTTTGAGGGGTTGTTGATAAAACATATCAACTCCTGCCTGAGAAGCGACTTGCATTTGCCTACCAGAGCAACGGGACCACAGCAGGTGCCACCTCATTGGCTTGTCACTCAACCCTGGAACATCTGGACAGCAAAGATGCATACATCAGGTTGACCTTTATCAACTACAGCTCAGCATTCAATACCATCATTCCCTCAAAGGTAATCAATAAACTTCAATATCTTGGCCTGAATACTTTCTTGTGCTATTGGATCCTACATATCACCAGTCATCTTGAACTGGCAACAACATCTCCTCCACAATCTCCTTCAGCACAGGCGCATCACTTGGCTGTGTGCTTAGCCCCCTGCTCTACTCACTTTACCCTTGTGACTGTGCGGCTAAGCACAGCTCCAATGCCATATTCAAGTTTGCTGATGACACCTCTGTCATAGGCTGAATCAAAGGCGGTGATGAATCAACATATTGGAGGGGGATTGAAAATCTGGCTGAGTGGTTCCATAACAACAACCCCTCGCTCAATGTCAGCAAGACCCAGGAGCTGATTGTTGACTTCAGAAGAAGGAAACCAGAAGTCCATGAACAAGTCCTCAAAGGAGGATCAGAGAGGGTCAGCTACTTAAAATCTCACAATGTGATTATTTTGGAGGACCTGTCCTGGGCCCAGCGCATAAGTGCAATTATGAAGAAAGCATGGCAGTATCTGTACTTCCTTAGAGTTTGCAAAGATTTGGCACAATATCTAAAACCTTTACAAACTTCTATCGCTATGTAGTGGAGAGTATATTGACTGGCTGCGTCGTTGCCTTGTATGTAAACACCACTGCCCTTGAATGGAAAATCCTACAAAAAGTAGTGGATATGGCCCATTCCAATGGGTAAAGCCTCCCCACCATTGAGCACATCTACACGAAAAGCTGTCGTAGGAAAGCAGCACCCTGCATCAGGGGCCCCCACCAGCCTGAATATGCTCTCTTCTCACTGCTGCCATCAGGAAGAAGGTACAGAACTCACAACACTAGGTTCAGGGATAGTTACTACCTATCAGCCTCTTGAATCAAAGGGGAGAACTTCACTCCACTGCACTTGGCCCATCATTGAAATGTTCCCACAACTTATGGAGTCACTTTCAAGGACTCTTCATCTCATGCTCTTGATATTTGTCACTGATTTTTTTTTATTATTATTATTATTCCTTTCTCTCTGTATTTGCACAGTTTGTTGTCTTTTGCACACATTGAATGCCCAAGTTGGTGCAGTCTTTCATTGATTCTGTAGTGGTTGTTATTCAATGGATTTATTAAGAATTCCCACAAGACGGTGAATCTCAGGGTTGTATACAGTGACGTATATGCACCTTGATAATAAATTTACTTTGAACTTTGAACCATTTGGCATCAACCCTCCTGTGTGCTTGGCATGCACCTATCATCCTCTGCTGTGCAGCTGAGTGGAAATGATTCCTATTTATAGTTTTTAATCTACGTGCTAAAGTCCCTTCAGGCTATCACTGTAAAATCCTCTAATCACACACCCTCTATTGATGATTTTGGTCTCCTGCTCTTCTATTTCTCCTTCCCCCTTAAACGGCAGTATCAATGCCTTTAATATTTATGTCCCTTCCTCAGACTTCTCCCCCTAAACACTTATTTTCACCCAACTTATAAAGGTCCTCACCTCTTCTCTCAAAACATTTGTTCCTCTTCTGAATATATGGCACTTTTAATGGCACTTTTATTGTCAACATAGTAAAAACTGTAAGTAATGACAAGTGCTTACGTATCCAAAAAAGTAAAGTGAGGTTAATTTTAATGTCTTAGCCTTAGCTCAAATTCCTTATGAAATTTTAACCTATCATCATCTCTGCTACAAAACAACCTGCTTTGATTATAGAAGGTCAGCATGGAACTGGTTAATAATGAGTAAACACAAAATACTCTGCGGATGCTGGGGTCAAAGATTGGGGGACCGCTTCGTCGAGCACCTCCGCTCCGTCCACCACAACAGACAGGATCTCCCAGTTGCCACCCACTTCAACCCTGCTTCCCATTCCCATTCGGATATGTCCATACATGGTCTCCTCTACTGCCATGATGAGGCTAAACTCAGGTTGGAGGAGCAACACCTCATATACCGTCTAGGTAGTCTCCAGCCCCTTGGTATGAACATAGAATTCTCCAACTTCTGGTAATTCCCTCCCCCTCCCTTCTCCTGTCCCTATTTCACTCTGCCCCCTCCCCCAGCTGCCTATCACCTCCCTCATGGTTCTGCCTCCTTCTGCTACCCATTGTTTTCCCCTATTCCTTCTTCACCTTTCCTGCCTATCACCTCCCTGCCTCCCCTCCCTCACCCCTTTATCTTTCCCCTTACTGGTTTTTCACCTGGAACCTACCAGCCTTCTCCTTCCCACCCTCCCCCCGCCTTCTTTATGGGGCCTCTGCCCCTTCCCTCTTCAGTCCTGACGAAGAGTTCCAGTCCGAAACGTTGACTGATCGTTTTCACAGATGCTGCCCGACCTGCTGAGTTCCTCCAGCGTGTTGTGAGTGTTGGTTAATAATGAGATGAGCTGAACAATAACTTGCAACACACACAAAATGCTGGAGGAACTCTGCAGATAAGGCAGTATCTATGGAAAAGAGTATAGTTGACATTTCAGGCCGAGACCCTTCGGCAGGACTGGAGAAAAATAGATGAGAACAATAACTTAGTGTTTTTTAGATTCTATTCATCCTTAATTATTTCATTGTGCTCAGTATTTAGTACTTTTAGAGGAAGTGAACTTCCTGTACAGTACTTACCAGAAATCAGAAACTACATCTGGGATAAGAATTATGAATGGCTCATGCATTGGTGGAAATGCTACCACAGCCACAAGAGAAAATAACATAGGATACCAGAATCATTGTGTAATTCAGATACTTTACATCACACTACCCAGAATAATGTATATAGTACTTATCTTCTCATCTGAGAAAGGATGTAAATGTATTAAAATCAATTCTGAGATTTGCTGAACCAATCCCTGAAATTTGTCTTATTAAGAAAGGTTGGATAAGCTAAGTGTGTATCTCACAAACACAAGAAAGTCTGCAGATACTGGAAATCCAAAGCAACACACAAAAAGTGCTGGAGGAACTCAGCAGGCCAGGCAGCAGCTATGACAAAACAGTCAATGCTTTTGGCCGAAACCCTTCTTCAGGACTGAGAAGGGAGGGGCGGGATGCCTAAATTAAAAGGTGGAGGGAGCAGAAAGAGGCTAGCTGGAAGGTGATAGGTGAAACCAGGTGGGTGGGTGGGAAAGGTCAAGAGCTAGAGAAAGGGTAATCCGATAGGAGAGGAGAAAGGGAAGGGGGAGGGGGCCCGGGGGAAGTAATAGGCAGGTGAGAAGAAGTGGAAGGTCAGAGTGGGGAATAAGTATGTAGCTGCTGGATTTGTGCGAGTGTGAAATTTGACTGAACATTTGAAATCCAGAGGGGTTTTGACAGGGTGGGCACAGAAGTATAGTCATTAATTAAAAATAAAGGGTCACCCATGAGGTATGAAGATGAGGGGAATAATTTTCCCCTTCAAAGGACGGTGGAAACAGAACAGACTAGTTTTAAAGCCTATGTAGATAGATACGATGAGCAAAGGGATGAAAGATTACTACAGGTAGTTGGGGGTGCAGAGCTGAGGTTACACTCAGATGAGCCATGATTGTATTAAATGGAAGTGTAGGCTTACGGAACCAAAGTACCTACTCCTGCTCCTCATGCATACTGTATACTTGTAAGAATGCGTCTGTGCTCAGAGACACAATTAACAGGTTCAAGTACAAAGTGAGACTTCTTGGCAAATAACCTTGCAATGCTTTATTTGCAAATATACAGTGCTTATAAAAAGTATTCACCCCCCCCCAAGAATTTTCCATGTTTTATTGTTTTACAACATTGAATCACAGTGGTTTTAATTTGGCTTTTTTGACATTGATCAACAGAAAAAAACCCCTTTGTGTCAAAGTGAAAACAGATCTCTACCTAGTAATCTAAATTAATAACAAATATAAAACACAAAAAAATTGATTGCATAAGTATTCACCCCCTTCAAGTCAGTATTTAGTAGATGCACCTTTGGCAGCAATTACAGCCTTGAGTCTGTGTGGATAGGTCTCTATCAGCTTTGCACTTCTGGACACTGCAATTTTTCCCCATTCTTCTTTACAAAACTGCTCAAGCTCCGTCAGATTGCATGGGAATTGTGAGTGAACAGTCCTTTTAAAGTCCAGCCACAAATTCTTAATTGGATTGAGGTCTGGACTCTGTCTTGACCACTCCAGGACATTAACTTTGTTGTTTTTAAGCCATTCCTATGTCGCTTTGGCTTTGTGCTTGTGGTCATTGTTTTGCTGGAAAACAGATCTCTGGAGTTGCAGTTCTCTTGCAGACTGCATCAGGTTTTCCTCCAAGATTTCTTGTACTTTTCTGCATTCATTTTACCCTCTACCTTCACAACCCTTCAGGGCCTACTGCTGTAGAGCATCCCCACAGCATGATACGGCCACCACCATGCTTCACGGTAGAGATGGTGTGTTTTTGATGATGTGTGGTGTCTGGCTTACACCAAATATAGCGTTGAGTCTGACGCCCAAAAAGCTCAATTTTGGTTTCATCAGCTAATAGAACCTTCATCTAGCTGACTTCAGAGTCTCCCACATTGCCTTCAGACAAACTCTAGCTGAAATTTCATGTGAGTTTTTTTCAACAGTGGCTTTCTCTTTGCCACTCACCCATAAAGCTGTGACTGGTGAAGCACCCAGGCAATGGTTATATATTCAGTTTCTCCCATCTCAGCTGCTGAAGCCTGTAACTCCTTCAGAGTTGTCATAGGTGTCTTGGTGGTTTCCCTCACTAGTCCTCTTCTTGCACGGTCACTCAGTTTTTAAGGACAGCCTTCCCATAGGCAGATTTTTTTTAGATTATGAAAACACGTAGTCCTCTTTTATTGTCATTTAGTAATGCATGCATTAAGAAATGATACAATATTTCCTCCGGTGTGATATCACAAAACACAGGACAGACCAAGACTGAAAAAAACCTGACAAAACCGCATAATTATACATATAGTTACAACAATGAAACAATACCATAACTTGATGAAGAACAGTCCATGAGCACAGTAAAGTTCAAAGTCTCTCAAATCTCCCACATCTCACACAGACAGAGAGAAGGAAGAAAAACTCTCTTTGCCATACCTGACCATGGTCCGGCTCTGAGTCATCCGAAAACTTCGAGCTCTGATCAGCTCTCCGACACCGAGTACTGAGCGCCATCACTATCCGAACGATTCGACCTCCTTCTCGGTTGCCGACAGCAGGCAAAGCCGGGGGTTTTGAGGCCTTCCCTCCGAAAGATTCCCGACCGCGCAGTAACAACAGCAGTGAACGGGTGTTTCAGAAATTTTTCCAGATGTCCCTCTGTGCTTTCACGTCCATCTTTATCAAATCAGAATTGTCCACGACCCCTATTTAAGATACAATATCATTTTTCACCGGAGGGCTGCGCACGCGCGGCGCGCTGCTTCCCTTCTCCTCTCAGCTGTATCATAGTCTTTCCATTTCTTGATAATGGACTTAACTGTAATCTAAGGGACATTCAGTGACTTGGACATGTTTCTCTATCCATCTCTTGACTTGTGCTTTTCAATAACCACCTTTTCACGGAGTTGCTTGCAGTGAATATTTGTCTTCATGGTGTAGTTTTTGCCAGGATACTGACTCACCAGCAGTTGAACTGTCCAGGTACAGTTCAGGTGTATTTTTACTGCAATCAATCGAAACACCTTGATTGCACACAGGTCTCCAAAAACAGATCTCCACTTAACTAATAATGTGACTTCTAAAACCAATTGGCTGCACCAGTGATAATTTGGTGTGTCATATTGGGGGGGGGGGGATATTTATGCAATCAATTATTTTGTGTTTTATACTTGTAATTTAGATTACTCTGTAGAGGTCTGTTTTCACTTTGACACAAAAGAGACTTTTTCTGTTGATCAGTGTCAGAAAAAGGCAAATTAAATCCATTGTGACTCAATGTTGTAAAACAATAAAACTTGAAAACTTCTGGGGGGGTGGGTGAATACTTTTTATAGGCACTGTAAATTTACTGTAACTTTTTCCACTGAAAAATAAGTTGTAACATTTTATCAGATTTTTTAAATCAGTAAGAGACCTGTAAAATCCAGCCATTTGTTATTATTTAGGCCAAAATAGTAGTCTTGCATATTGCAAAGGGTTACAAAAATGGCTGTTTAAATCATTGTAGTGTTGTTAGTTATGGATATATGTTTTGGGACTCAGATAACTTCCACTTTGAGCTAAAGGATATTTATGCCTAGTACTATGCATCTGAGATGATGGATGTAACCTTGGTTTAACATCTTTTTCAAAAGACAGCCCCCACATTGCAGCATTGCTTTGAAGGGTCAGTGGAAATGGTGAACTAGACAGACTGGAATCATAGAAGATAATATTGTGCAAGCCATATATTCCTGCTGCAAAGATTTCACCTTTTACGAAGGACGTTAAAAGGATTGCAAAAGCATCCCTTAAAAATTACTTCCCATACCAAGCTCCTGAACATCTTGCGTAACTCTCTAAAGGAACTTGGCTGCATGCCTTGTTTAATAGAGCTCCAGTGAGGCCGCCTGGAAGATTTAGCTGATTTAAAAGTGGAAAATACATTATTGTTGCCTTCATGTTTCTTATACCACCAAAGTTATTGTAGGAGACTGTTAGAAACTTTATTGAATTCCAAGGTGAATATATCTTATCAACTGTACACTTGTCAACAAAATCACTTCTGTTTTGTGTTAGATGCCTGTTATACATACCAATGTGGAGTTTCTATGATGGAAGCAGTCTACATAAAGTCCTCATAATTAACTACCTCCTTTGACGTTACGAAGTTTCAGCTCCCCCAGCTCCTCAGTTTACTCTTGACAGAAATCCATACATTCTAATCAACTTTCACTTCAGTTCGGTGGGAATAACGGATGCGGTTTTAATTGCAAAATTTAAGAGAAGTTTGGATAATAACATGGATGAGAGGGGTCTGGAGAGCTGTGGTCCAAGTGTGAGTCGATGGGACCAGGTAGGATAACAGTTCAGCACAGGGGAGATGGGCTAAAGGACTAGCTTCTGTGCTGCAGGTCTCAATGACTCCACTCCATGAACAGCCATATATCTCACTCTTTAACAGAAACCATTTACTCTATCGCTAAGCACTCTGTCGGAAAATAAATCGTGGCTAAATGAGAACTCCAGTTTAAAAGAACACTTATTCTAGTGGTTTGTATATTAAATATGTCACAGAGACATATTTCAGAAAAGTAAAAGATATTCTCAAGAATGAATCCTCCAAACTTGTTGTAGGATTTGGAGGCTTGCGTGCCTCAATGACCCAGAGAGCTATGTTGGCTGGGGTCAGGGCTTTATGCTTTGGCTCTTGGGATGGCCACCTATGCCAAACGGGTCAAAGGGTAGAGGTCAGACTAAGAGTGGTCCACCGGTCCTCCAGATTCGGAGGTTCAGCTCAGGGCTGCCACCCTGACTGATCAAACAGAATAGTTACGGAAACAGCAATGAAGAATCCTTCTACAGCTGAGTGCGATGGTGTTCCTGAGCCTCCACCTGGGACTTGCATGACTGACAGTAGTGAAAACTGAGAGGAAGCTACTGACACGATGAAGGAAGCCCTGAACACTGCCAGAGATGGAGGACCTTCATTGCTGCCCTAAACAGCAGTGGCATAATTGGCAGTTAGTAAGTGAGTTAAGAATGAATGTGCTAACCTCCCTGTAGGCTGTGCGATACCTAATTTCTCAACATAATAGTGTTTAAAAAATGAAATACCTCCTTTACAGTCATATGAAATAGGCCAGATAATGTTTTTAAAAAAAAATCAAGATAACTGCAGATGTTGTAAATCTTATGAGGAAGGGTTGAGTGAGTTAGGGCTTTTCTCTTTGGAGCAAAGGAAGGTGAGTGGTAGAGGTGTATAACTGCAACCATCGCTCCACCCTTTAAGAAGTGAGGGAGGCGAAAGACAGGGAATTATAGGCCAGTTAGTCTGACTTAAGTGTTTGGCATGATCCGGGGTTCCCAAACTTTTTTATACCATGGACTCCTACCATTAACCGAGGAGTCTGCGGACCCCAGGTTGAAACACTGGGCAAGATGTTAGAGTCCGAATTTAATGATAAATTTAATGAAGTTTTGAGTTATTTGGAGGTGCACGATAAAATAGGTGGAAGTCAGCATGGTTTCCTTAAGGAGAAATCTTGTCTGACAATTCTGTTGGAATTTTTGAGGAAATAACAGGTAAGATAGACAAAGGAGAGTCAGTGGATGTTGTATACTTAGGTTTTTTAAGGCCTCTGAAAAGGTGCCAGACATAACTCTGCTAAACAAGATAAGAGCCTGTGACAGGAAATATACTAGAATGGAGCAAAGAATGGCTGACCAGCAGAAGGCAAAGAGTGCGATTAAAGGGGGCCTTTTCTGCTTGGCTGCTGGTGACTAGCGGTGTTCTGCAGGGGTCGGTGTTGGGTCGTCTACCTTCAACATTATATGTTAATGATCTGGATGACAGAATTGATGGCTTTGTGGCCAGTTTTGACGATGATAGAAAGATAGTTGGAGATGTAGGTAGTGTTGAGGAAGCAAGCAGTATGCAAAAAGACTTGGACAAATTAGGAGAATAAACGATATCCAGGTTGGAGGAGCAACACCTTATATTCTGTTTGGGTAGCCTCCAGCCTGATGGTATGAACATCAATTTCTTGAACTTCCGGTAAAGAACCACCCCCCCCCCACTTCACCATTCCCCATTTCCATTTCCCTCTCTCACCTTATCTCCTTACCTGCCTATCACCTTCCTCTGGTGCTCCTCCCCATTTCTTTCTTCCATGGCCTTCTGTCCTCTTCTAGCAGATTCTACCTTCTCCAGCCCTCTATCTCGTTCACCAACCAACTTCCCAGCTCTCTACTTCACCCCTCCCCCCTTCCGGCTTCACCTATCACCTTGTGGTTCTTCCTCCCCTCCCCCCTACCTCCTTACTCTGACCCCTCATCTTTTTTCCAGTCCGAATGAAGGGTCTCAGCCTGAAACATCGACTGTGCTCTTTCTCATTGATGCTGCCTGGCCTGCTGAGTTCCTCCAGCATTTTGTGTGCATTGCTTGGATTTCCAGCATCTGCAGACTTTCTCTTGTCTGCTCCTATATGTTATGGTTTACGTGATTATAAGAGGCATACACTGAGTGGAGAGCTAGTGCCCTTTTCTGAGGGTGTCAATGGCTAATATCAGGGGACAAGTAGAGGAATGTTTGGGAGAAGATGTCAGACATAGGTCCTTTTTCACAATGAGGGCACCAAGTGGCTGGAATGCACTACTCAGGATGGTGGCAAAGGCTAATACGATAGGGACATTTAAGACTCTTAGACAGGTGTGTGAATGAGAGAGAAATGAAGGGTTATGGGCTGTGTATGTTAGACTGAGCTTGAAATAGGTTAAACGGTCAGCACAACGTCCTGGGCCAAGTGCCCCGAACTGCGCTGTTCTGTATCAGAAATGCTCAGTGGGTCAGGCTGCTTTTTGTGGAAAGAGAAAGTCAATGTGTTAAGTAGAAGACTCCTCAGCAGAAATGAAAAGGAGACAACAGAAGCTGGTAAAGCTGAAGTGGGGGGTGGGGGGGGGGTGAGTGGGGGCTGGCTCTGCCAGGGTGAAACGAAGTGAGCGTAAGAATAAATTATAAACAAAATTACCTGCTCCATGAGTGAAGGGGAGCAATCACATCAAGTACTTGAAGCCGTAGAATTCAATACTGAGCCCAAAAGGCATACATACCCAGATGAAAAATGAAGACGCAAAAGACTGCAGATGGTGGAAACACGAAACGTTGACAATTCCTTTCACTCATGAAAGCTTCTTATCAGACTGAGTTCCTCCAGCAGGACTTTTTTTGCTCCAGATGGGAAATGAGGTGCTGCGTATAAGATACATAGAGAGGGCTGAAACATTAAATGCTAGAGAGTGTGGCTTTAAGGTGAGGTGGGGAAAGTTTATAGATGTGCAGGTCAAGTTACCCTGGAAGTTGTAGGAGGTGGAAGGAGCAGATATGACGGTTAGGGATATGACATTTAGAGAAACAGGCAAACAGGTAGGGGGTAGAGGAATAGGGACCATGTCCAGGCAGATGGGAATAGTTAGATTGGAATCACAGTCAGCACAGTCACGGTGAGCAGAAAGGCTTATTCCTCAGCTATATGATATTACTCTTGTTCTTCAGGTGTGTGTTGGGCCTTACCGTGACAGGAGGTCACAGACTGAGATATGGGGGTGAGCCAATTGGTCTCCTACCTACAGGACAGCCATAGAAACGTCCAAGTCCAGCCTGAGAAACAGTGCCTCATTTTGCTCTTGGACGTGTTGCAGCCCTCAGAGCTGAATACTGAAATCCACAATTCCAATACCTGATTCCTAGGTCCCCTTCTCTTTTCTAGCTTGGCACCCTGACACACTTCGTTCATGGCTACCATCCATCCCGACAGTCGGAGATTGATAGAGTTGTTGGGCAGCAGGACCAGCAAGCCTTGGGCTGGCACATTTTAATAGAAGTGCACTCTCTGGGAGCGGAGGACATATGCAGCTTTTCACAGCTCCCACATTTGTTTATCTGTGTTCTCGCCTTTGAACTGCTCCCATTCACTCATTGACCATTCACAATGAGGGCATGAATTCAGTGGGGCCGGAGTGGGCTCTACTTGGCCAGTGAGGTTCATGGATCTTGTGTAGGAGGTAGAAGTGGGCAGTGGAGGGTTACGCTGTCACCTTGATCCCCCTGGTTTTAACCCTGTCATAGAATTCCCCTACCCCACCCTCCCTGCATTTTTACCAGCCACTTCTATCCCCTTTCCAGTTTTGATGAAGTGTCTCTGACTCGAAACATTGACCTTGTTTCTCCTCCCACAGATGCAGTCTGACCAGCTGAGCAAAATGCTGGAGGAACTATGCCAGGCGGTATCTATGGAAAAGAGTACAGTCGACGTTTCGGGCCAAGACCCTTCGGCAGGACTCGCAGCACAGTTACTGGTCAGCAGGTATGATGTTGTAGGCATCACTGAATCATGGCTGAAAGAAGGTTATAGCTGGGAGCTTAATGTCCAAGGATACACGTTGTATCAAAAGGACTGGAAGGAAGGCAGAGTGGGCAGTGTTGCTCTGTTGGTAAAAAAGTGAAGTCAAATCTTTAGGAAGAGGTGTCAATTGGTTGGAAGGTATTCATTATAGAACAAATACAGTGTCTCAGGGTACTTGGAGGCACGTGATAAAACAGACTGTGGTCAGCATGGTTTCCTCAAGGGAAAATCTTGCCTGACAAATCTGTTGGAATTCTTTGAAGAAATAGCAAGCAGCATAGGCAAAGAAGAATCAGTTGATGTTGTGTACGTGGATTTTCAGAAGGCCTTTGACAAGGTGCCACGCACGAGGGTGCTTAGCCCATGGCATTACAGGAAAGATAAGAAAATGGTAGATTGGCAGGAGGCAAAGAGTGGGAATGAAGGGAGCCTTTTCTGGTTGGCTGCTGGTGACTAGTGGTGTTCCACAGGGGTCTGTGTTGGGACCAATTCTTTTTACGTCAATAATTAGGGTGATGGAATTAATGGCTTTGTTGCAAAGTTTGCAGATGATATGAAGTTAGGTGGAGAGACAGGTACTTTTGAGGAAACGGAGAGGCTACAGAGGACTTAGACAGAATACAGTGTCAGGAAGTGTATGGTCGTGCAATTTGGTAGAAGAAATGAAAGGGCTGACTATTTTCTAAATGGAGAGAAAATGCAAAAAACTGAGATGCAAAGGGACTTGGGAGTCCTTGTGCTGGATTCCCTAAAGGTTAACTTGCAGGTTGAGTCTGTGTTGAGGAAGGCAAATGCCATGTAGCATTCATTTCAGGAAGAACAGAATATAAAAGCAAGGATGTAACATTGAGACTTTATAAAGCACTGCCTAGGCCTCACTTGAAGTATTGTGAGTAGTTTTGGGCTCCTTATCTTAGAAAGGATGTGCTGAAACTGGAGAGGGTTCAAAGGAGGTTCTCGAAAATGATTCAGGTTTGAATGGCTTGTCATATGAAGAGCGTTTGATGGTTCTAGGCCTGTATTCACTGAAATTCTGGAGAACGAGGGATGACCTCATTGAAACCTATCAAATGGTGAAAGGCCTTGATAGAGTGGATGTGGAGAGGATGTTTCCTATGGTGGGAGAGTCTAAGACCAGAGGACACAGTCTCAGAATGGAGGGAAATCCTTTTAGAACGGAGATGAGGAGGAATTTCTATCGCCAGAGAGTGGTGAATCTGTGGAATTCTTTGCCACAGGCAGCAGTGGAAGCCAAATCTTTATGCCTATTTAAGGCAAAGATTGATAGTTTCTTGATTGGTCAGGGGATGAAGGGATATGGGGAGAAGGCAGGAGACTGGGGCTGAGAGGAAAAGTGGATCAGCCATGATGAAATGGCAGAACAGACTCGATGGGCCAAATGGCCTAATTCTACTCCTATACCTTTTGGTCTTATAACTTCCCAAATAAACCAAATATCCAGGTCTTTCTGGTTTAAGTACAGAAATAGTCTTTTAATGTAATGTATTGTATAGAAAGGTCTTTTCATACAAAATTCCTCCCCCTTTGTTTTGGCATGCACTGCCTTTATCTAGTAAATGTTCTGGTTGGGTGCCGCTGTGAAATTACACCTTTCCACTTGTGTGTAGTTTATTTTGCCCATGCTCTGATTAAGATGTGCAAAGCTATGTGGGTGTACAGTTCTATGAATAAGCAGAGATACATTACCTATACACCTACAGTCATCTAGTTGACAAAGAACACATTCTTTAACATCAGAGCACCACCTTTGTTCAACTCATTGTCCCTTGTCGGAAGAAAGCGCTGAAGGTGTTTGGTGAGGTTGCACAATCTTATTACCTTAAGATACAGGAGCAGAATTACACCATTTGGCACATCAAGTCTGCTCCACATTTGATCATGGCTGATTTATTTTCCCATTCTTCTGCCTCCTCCCCAGGGACATCAAACACTCCTCATACATTAACCATTTCATTCCCAGGATCACCCTTATAAATGTCCTCCGGACCCTTTCCAATGCTAGCACATCCTTTCCTAGATATGGGCTCCAAAACTGCTTACAATACTCCAAATGTAGTCTGACCAAAGCCTCATTATTAAATCCCTGCTTTTATGTTTTAGTCCATTACAGAAGCATGCACTGATTTTCAATTCACAATAAAATCACTACTAAACTATTATGCATGGATGGTTGAGGAAAATAAACAAATATACAATAATGTTTGTTAAATTAATACCAGGGTGTGTTATTGAGGAGTTTGGCATGAGGGGCTATATAGTCAGTGTGCAAATGCTGCCACTAGGTGGCGCTCAATGATTGGGCATACCAGCAAAGGCAACGAGTCTGAATCGGAATCAGGTTTAATGTCACTGGCATGCATATATTGTGAAATTTTGTTGTTTTGTGGCAGCAGTACATTGCAATAAATAATAATAAAAACATAAATTACAATATATATATATAAAAAAGAAAATTAAATTAAATAAGTAGTACCAAAAGAGGGGAAAAATACTGAGGTAGCGTTTTTGGGTTCTTTGTCTATTCAGAATCTGATGGAGGGGAAGAAGCTGTTCCTGAAAAAATTGAGAGTGTGTCTTCAGGCTCCTGTATCTCCTCCTTGATGATAGCAATGAGAAAAGGGCATATCCTGGGTAATGGGGTTCCTTAACGATGGATGTCATCTTCTTGAGGCATTGTCTTTTGAAGGTGTCCTCGACGCTGGGGAGGCTGGTGCCCACGATGGAGCTGGCAGAGTTTACAACTTTCAGCTACTGTGCAGTGGCCCCTCTATACTAGATGGTGATGTAACTAGTTAGAATGCTATCCATGTCACATCTGTAGAAATTTACAAACGTCTTCCAATTCTCCTCAAACTCCGAATGAAATATAGCCGCTGTTATGCTGTTCTCGAAATTGCATCAGTATGTTGGACCCAGGATAGATCCTCAGAGATGTTGACACCAAGGAATCTGAAACTGCTCAGTCTTTCCACTTTCGATCCCTCGATGAGGACTGGTGTGTGTTCCCTCAACTTGAAGTCCACAGTCAATTCCTTGGTTTTATTGACATGTCACAGCAACAACCTTGCACTCAACTACTGAACCAGCTGATCTACCTTGCTCCTGTACACCTCCTCATTACCATCTAAAATTCTGCCAACAATAGTTGTGTAGTCGGTAAATTTATAGATGGCATCTGAACTAGGCCCAGACACACAATCGTGGGTGTAGAGAGAGTAGAACAGTGGACTAAGCACGCAACCTTGAGGTGCCCCAGTGTTGACTATCGGTGAGGAGGAGATAATATTTCCAATCTGCACGGACTGTGGTCTCCCGGTGAGGAAGTCAAGGATACAGAT
Source organism: Mobula birostris (assembly GCF_030028105.1). Lineage (NCBI taxonomy): Eukaryota > Metazoa > Chordata > Chondrichthyes > Myliobatiformes > Myliobatidae > Mobula > Mobula birostris. The sequence goes on along the minus strand of NC_092378.1, from coordinate 133,050,151 downwards.
GCAAAGGGAGGTAGGGAGGTCCACGTTTTGGAGCTTGTTGATTAGAACTGAGAGTATGATTGTGTTGACTACTGAGCTGTAGTCAATAAACAACAGACTTTGTAGGTATTCCTCCAAGAGCACCACACCTTTGGAGGCTCGTGTGCCTCAATGACCTGGAGAGCTGTATGAACTGGAGTCAGGAAAAAGCTACTGGCACATTGAAGGAAGTCCTGAACCAAGCCCAAGACCAAAATTGGTTTTTGGAATGTGCAAACCATGTACAACACTGGAAAGCTAGCACAAATAACTGCAAAAATGTGTTGTTACGGCCAACTTATATTGGGCGACGGTGAAAGCAGATGGACAGGGTTTGGCAGTCTAAAGGCAGCAAATGGTGAAACAGTTTTATTCTCAGGAAGGGAAGATGGCCAGCATTATGATGGTATAGTTGTCATTTTGAAGAAAGCCATTGAGGAGTGCTTGCTGGAATGGAAACCAATAAACAGAAGTCTGATGAGAGTCAGGCTGAAAGGGAAGCAAGTGAACATGACTGTGATCCTGTGCTATGCTCCAACTAATGATAGTGACATTGAAGAAAAGGACATCTTCTATGAACAGCTGCAATCGGAGGCAGAGTTAACACCACGCCGTGACATAATCATCGTCATGTGAAGTCTAAATGCCCAAGTGGGAAATAACAACTCACACTTCACGAGGGTTATGGGCGCACATGGATGTGGATTGATGAATATCAATGATGAAAAACTGGTGGAATTCTGTGCCATGAACCACTTCGTCATAAGAGGGACCCTTTCGCCACACTGTGAAATCCACAAACTGACATGGTGCTCCCCCAGTGAACATGACAGGAACGAGACTGACCAGTAGAATGTAAAGACAACCCTTGAAGAATGTAAAAGTGAAGAGAGGAGCAGGTACAGGAAGTGATCACCACCTTGTTGTAGGAGTGATGAAACTCAAGCCGAGAAGCACTGGGACTAGAACACATGTACAAAGACGTTTTGATGTTGAGAAGCTCAAAGACACCAGTGTGTATCTGCCTTCACCATTCAGCTTAAGAACAGATTTCAGGCCTTGCGAGACCTTGATGAGGATGTGTCAGCAGACAGGTTGACACAATGTGGAAGCAGATTGTTTCATTTTCCAAGGAGAGCAGTGAGGCTTGTCTAGGACACTGAGCTGGAAAGAAGACCAAAGAGTGGATACAGCAGGAAACATGGACAGCCCTAGAAGAAAAACAGAAAATTAAGAAGAAAGTATTAGATACAAAGATGACATGAATTAAGGTGAAACTTCAACCAGCATACACTGAAGCTAACAAGAGAGTGAAGGGACTTGTAAGAAAGGATAAGTGAGTCTACATGGCAGACCTTGCAGTGGAGACCGAAGGTGATCAGGGAAACAAATACAAGTTTCCAAAATTGGTATGTGAAAAGTTCCAGGCTGGATCCAGTGGTCCTGTGAGAGAGAAGGATGATCTGCTTTTGACAACTGAGAAAGAGCAAGAAGCACGATGGACAGAGTATTTCAGAGAATCACTGAATAGATCACCACCAGATGAAGAATCTGACATATAAGAGGCTGCAGAGGACCTCAACATTAACACAGATCCACCCAAGAAGAAGAGATTGTTGCTGCATTTAAATCATTAAAGAAGAGCACATGACAATTTGAATGCCGAATTGTTCAAAAGTTGCAGCAGCCATCTTGCAACTACTGTTTACTATAATCTGGGAACAGGGACAAGTACCGAAGGTCTGGACGAAGGGAGTCATTGTTAGGATCCCTAAGAATGGAGCACTAATTGATTGCAGAACTGGCACAGCATCACACTTTTGTCAGTGCCCAGCAAGATTCTTGCCAAAGTCATTGTCCAACGGATTACAGATGCTGTCGATGTGTGCTTGAGGAAGGAGCAAGCCGGCTTCAGGAAGAACGGAGGCTGTGTCGACCATAATCTTCACACTGCACATCATAGAACAGTGCAAAGAGTTTCAGAGACAACTGTTTGTAAATTTCGTGGACTTTGAAAAGGCTTTTGATAGCATCCACAGGGAGAGCCTCTGGTGAATTCTCAGATCATACGGGATCACTTCCAAAATTGTCCAGCTCATCCAGGGTTTCTATGCTAGTTGCACCGGCACAGTTAGGGACTGTAATTTGAGCTTTGAAGTCATGACAGGAGTTACACAAAGCTGTGAGATGTTGGCAATATTGTTTAACCTGGTGCTTGACCGGGCTATGAGGCAAACAACAAAAGATAAGCAGTGAGGCATTAGGTGGACTCTTACTCTACTTTAGAAGACCTTGACTTTGCAGATGACCTCACATTACCATCATATACACACCAGCACATGGAAGAGAAAACTCAACACCTGTGTACCTTTGGTGGACAGGTTGGACTCAGAGTCAGCCAGGGAAAGACTGAGACCATGACCCTCAGTGTAGAGTCTCCTCCTCCTGTCAAAGCTTATGGCATCGACTTACCCAGCACCGGCAGATGCACCTACCTGGGCAGCATCATTAGGCAGGAGGGTGGGACCAGGGACGACATCCAGTGACGACTCCGCAAAGCTAGAAACACCTTTAGATTAATGAGCTACATATGATGATCAGCCAAGTACAGCATCCACACCAAGGTGAAGCTGTACCAGAGCTGTATTCTGTCTACACTTTTGTATGCATCAGAATGCTGGTGCATGATGGAGAGCGGCCTTGCCATGGTGTTGTCATTCCATATCACGAGCCTCTGGAAGTTCCTCAGTATTTTCTGGCCAAAAATTCCAACTCCGCCCCACTCCGGTGTCACAAGACCCTAAGACCATAAAATATAGGAGCAGAATTAAGCCATTTGGCTCAACAAGTCTGCTCTGCCATTTCATCATGGCTGATCCAATTTTTCTCTCAGCCCCATTCTCCTGCCTTCTCCCAGTATCCCTTCATGCCCTGACCAGGCCTTAAGTATACATATAGACTTGGCCTCCACAACTGCCTGTGGCAAAGAATTCCACAGAGTCACCACTCTCTGGCTAAAGAAACTCCTCCTCATCTCCATTCTAAAAGGACGCCCCTCTATTCTGAGGCTGTGTCCTTTGGTCTTAACCCTCCTGCCATAGGAAACATCCTCTTCACAACCACTCTATCAAGACCTTTCACCATTTGATAAGTTTCAAAGAGGTCACCCCTCAATCTTCTGAATTCCAGTGAATACAGGCCCAGAGCCATCAAACGCACTTCATATGACAAGCCATTCAATCCAGGAATCATTTTTGTGAACCTCCTTTGAACCATCTCCAGTTTCAGCACAACCTTTCTAGGGTGAGGGGCCCAAAACTGCTCACAATACTCCAAGTGAGACCTCACCAGTGCTTTTTAGAAGCCTCAACATTACATCCTTGCTTTTATATCCTAGATCTCTTGAAATGAATGCTAACATTGCATTTGCCTTCCTTACCATGGACTCAACCTAAAAATTAACCTTTAAGGAATCCTGCACAAGGACTCCCAAGGTCCCTTTGCATCTCAGTTTTTTGTATTTTCTCTCCATTTAGAAAATAGTCAACCCTTTCATTTCTTCTACCAAAGTGCATGACCATACACTTCCTGACACTGTATTCTGTGCACCATCTCTTTGCGCATTTTCCTCATCTGTCCAAGCCCTTCTGTAGCCTCTCTACTTCCTCAAACCTACTGCCCCTCCACCTATCTTCATATCATTTGCAAATTTTGCAACAAAGCCAACAATTCCATCATCCAAATTATTGACATAAAAAGAATTGGTCCCAACACAGACCTCTGTAGAACACCACTAGTCAAGAAAGGGCTCCCTTAATTCCCAGTCTTTGCCTCCTGCCAGACAGCCACTGCTTTATCCATGCTAGAACCTTTCTTGTAATACCATGGGCTTGTAGCTTGTTAAGCAGCCTCGTGTATGGCACCTTCAGAAAATCCAACATCAACCAATTCTCCATCGTCTATTCTGCTTATTTCTTTAAAGAATTCCAACAGATCTGTCAGGCAAGATTTTCCCTTGAGGAAACCATGTTGACTACTGCCTACTTTATATTCCACCATACTGCAAGCGTCTTCCACCGTGTTTTCCATACTGCTGTATCATCAAGAGGATATGGCCACAATCATCATGAAGTGTTGGAGATAGACTGGGCATGTGATGAGAAGGGAGGACAACTCCATCATCAAGACAGCACTTCACTGGACCCCTGAAGGGCGGAGGAAACTGGGAGGCCAAAGACAATTTGGTGTCGTACCACAGAGGCAGAAATGAGGAATGGAAACACCACCAGGGGCCCAAAGGAGAAGATGGCCAAGGATAGACGGAGATGGCGGACCTTTATTGCTGTCCTGGACGCCAGTGGTGTAACAGCAGCAAGTAAGTAACATAGTTATTGTTATTGCCCTTGCCCAGTTGATCCAAGGCTGAGTAGAGAGCCAGTGAGAATGTATGTGTCTTAAAATTAAACCCCAAGTATACGTCTCTTGTTTTGAATTTTCCCCCCTCTTGAGACAATGCAGTTCAAACAATTTCACTATTAAAAATTCTGCTATAACTGTACATGTATAAGAAAGCAGCATACTGGGTTACAATTTATCTCAGTAAACCAATGTGCCGATGAGAGAAATATTTTTAGGTAAGGTCACTGTCCAAGATGTGCAATGGTCATCATCATTTTAAGATTCCAACCTCTGAGAGGGAAAAGATAAACTACTTATGGTTAAGTTTTAAATAAAAAAATGCTGCAACATTAAGAATGTTTCTGTCCGTGGATGTTGCCCGAGTATTTGTAGCATTTTGGTTATTTCAGATTTCCAGCCTCTGTGGTTTCTTTTTGCCTTCTACTTATAGTGTGAAGATGGCAGAACTCTTAGGGAGCTAATACCTCAATCCAAGTGACGAGAGAAACAAGGCCTATTGTGGACCATACTCCCCCATCATTAGGTGGTAATTAACCATCCAGTGTGTTGCCAGAAGATTGGTGGCAATACATTAACTTTACGGCAAATTGCATTCCTCCTGATGGCGATGAAACTTGCTAGCTGCTGACTAGGTCAGGGCTTAAAACCCATGCTTATCAGTTGTCCAATGATTGATGGGTACTTTTACTGCTGGCATAACAAAAGGGATAATAAGAAAGGAAGTAAAGTTTTGTCTTTAGAATATGAATTGTAGAATTGTAATCACAGGCACTCGTAAGTGATTGATCAGGCAAACAATAGAATTAGCAGCTGATCACTGGAATTTGGGATTCTTCACACTTCATTTCAGATTATCTTTCAAACCTACCAGTTAGAGTGATCCTGTCAATCTATATGAAGATCAGATTTTACTTTCCTTTTATAAGGTAGGTCCATCAGTCCATTGATCCCTTGCCAGCTACAGCAATTCTGTCACTTTCATTCTCTCTCTCAACTCTATTTCATGGGGGTTTGCAGTTGAGTTCTCCTCACTCTTTATAAATACATTTACATTAAACCCGTGCTTATGATCTACAGCGGTAGAGTCAAGGAAAACAGTTTTGCAAAGTGGATAAATGCTGTGCCAATTGTTAATTTTAAATCTGTGATTAATTTAGGTAACAAAAATCTATTGCAGTATGTGGTTCAAAGACATGTTTGGTTAGTGTGTAAATTATCCACTGCGTTAAATAGAAGCTTCAATGTCTCAATGGGATCCTCTTGTTCCAAATAAAACCTATCATTGTGGATTTCTTAACAGCATGATTTGTAGATTTAAATATAGAAATAACAGTCCATTTGTAATTGACATTCAGTAGATGGGGAAGAAATGCTTAGATACTCATTTTAATAGATGTAGGCTAGCAGCCAATTCAAACTTCAAAGGAAATTTATTATCAAAGTACATATGGTACTATTCATTTACTTGTAGGCAATTACAGGAAAAGTAAAGAAATACAATGGAATCTACAAAAGCATATATGACTGACAACCAATGTGCAAAAGAAGACAAATGGTTCAACATAACATGAGAACATGAGTTGTAAAGAATTCTTGAAAATGAGCCTGTACATTGTAGAATCAATTCAGAGTTGTGACTTAAGTTATCCACACCAGTTCAGGAGCCTGATAGTCGTAAGGAAATAGGGTACTAATCCATTCTTGTGAAAACGATCTACAAACAGGAGAGGCCACTCTATGGAACTGGAATGTTTACTGGGGACATCTGAAATGTAGCCACAGATTGCCCAATGTGCTTGACTTCCTGTTGTCAGCATAGTCTCACAGAGTAGATTCCCAAACATGCTGTTAGTGGCCCTATCTCTTACAGCTGTGCAAATCTTCAGTTACAAAATGCTCATTGATCAGCTTTCCAACAAACAGTGGAACTGACAGGCAGCACTGGTTAATTGTGTACAGGCCAGGGAGTAGAATATCTTGTATCAAAAGCTTTTCAGAGAAACTTCCACTTATCACATAAGAACCATACGGCACTTCCCAAGGACTCAGAGAGGCTCAGTAGGCAGTAAATAAACTTCCTCTGAGTTTCATGTGACCTATCTTAATTGTGAAGCTTAAAAAAGACAAAGTGCACATGGGGGCTGGGTGGGTGGTGGTGGGATTGGGGCTTCACAGAGCAACTCTTGCCAGAGGTGTCAGGCATTTATACCCATTCTTCAACAAAAGATCAATAAAAATAGAAAACAGACCAAACAGTTTCATAAACGTAAGAGATCACAAGAGATTCTGCAGTTGCTGGAAACCCAGGGCAACACACACAAAATGCTACAGGAACAGCAAGTCAGGCCAAGACCCTTCATCGATACTGGAAAGGAAGGGAAGAGAAATCAGAATCAGGTGGGGAGAGGGGAAGGAGTACACGCTGGCGGGTGACAGCTGAGAACAGGTGAGGGGAAATCTTCAATCAAAAGTTTGACTTTTTAAATAATGGAACATTGATTTTAAGTGCTACATTTTTTATTAACCAGAAAGTTTATTAAATAAAATACAATATTAAAATATTCAAGTACAAAAAGCATCGATTCAATATTTTAGCACTTCCCCCAACCAACCTAAAAGGTGTATGATATTTCTCATTCATTTTGTGCTATTAATTCTTCAAAAGTTTCTGAGAAAGTTCCAAGGGTTTCAGTTTCTGTCTTTAAAATATTGCACCCAAAAATCAATGAAACCTAAGGATTTTTTTCTGAAACATTTCAAATTGCCTATCCAGCAGAGTGTACCATACAGAAAATAAAGGTGTAGTACTGTTTCAACTGATTTGACAAAAAAAGTTCCAAGTTAAGATCAAGCTTCCAAAATTCATGTTTTTTTTCTATTTTGTAATTGCTTTATTGCATCACACAATTAATGTAAATTTCATCTATTGCTTTCAAAGCATAAAAGGAAAGAAATCCAAGGGAATTCTCTTGAGGCAACACGAACATCATATGCTACATAAACAAGTCCTTAATAATGTCGGTCTATTAAAGGCTGTTTAATGGCATAGCAGAGTCTACTGATTCAAATTTTATGGCAGAATCTTCCAAATAAGGGACCAGCAGACCTGATTAAAAAAATGTCAAAGGAATATTTCAGAGATAATCCCATTATCTTATGTACATGACTCCAATGACTATACAAAATACACTTTGAGGGATGATTCTAATATGATAAATGGATTATAACATACAGATAAGTTCACAGAACATATGAAAGCAGCAAAAATGTACATCTCATTAGCATTTACAGACATAAATATATTAAACACCTTGGTTATTTAGATTCAAAGACTGGTATCAGCTTGATTTATCAGCATTCTTAAAACTTGGCTTTAAATGTCTTTTGTATGAAGGTAGCATTAACCCAATCATTTTTATACTTCACTATTCTTTCAGTTTAATACTTCTCCCCCCTAATACTCACAGCAAGTATTTATAGATCAGCAAAGCACCTGACTGTTGAAGCTGGAATTTCCAAAGGGCTATTTTAAATAGAGTTCCTGATGTTATTATCAAAATAACTAGAAACCTATTTGAAATACTTTTCTTGTCAGATTATTGTTATTTTTACAAGTCTACTACAATAATTAAATAAGTTAATAACTTTTCTTTAAGACAACTATTTTGTATTCAAAGGCTGTGGTAACAGAAGGTATGGAAGATTCTATTAAATTCCTTCCGCTCTGAACATCATCTCCTATTTTTGGCTTGTACTGCCTTGTCTGTATACGATGAGTGAATGAACTCCCAAATCTGTTTGGCATTGTTAGCATTCCCCAAGATGTCAGCTAATTGCTCCTGAGAGAGCTTTACGAGCTCAGCAATGTTCTTTACGCGATTCATCAGTGCCCGGCAGTTTTTAGAATTCACTCCAGGCATTTTCATCAGGAAATCTTGTGGACCTGGATTGTATCGGTCTGACTCGGAAATAACTTCAGAATCGGCTGTGACAGCCATGGCAGTGGCTGCATCAGGCTCCAGTCGGTTCTGTTTCAGCTCCTCAAACAGCTCAGCAGAAACGTATGGGGAGGGGCACCAGATAATTCGCAGCTTGGGGAAGTGTAGAGTCAACAGGGTGAGCTTAGAGGTAATGTCGTTAATGGAAATCTCCTGGTGGGCCGACCCTCGGAAGTTCAGGGTGAAAGGCTTATTGGGGTCAAACTCAATCAACAGGACAGGCCGCTTGTAGTATCGTGACATGGAGGTGCACTGAGTGTAAAGGCGGCCGTTGTTCAGAGAGCCAATCAGATCACTCACGCTCTTGCGCTCAACACAGATGTCAGGAGTCAGGATGTAATCGCCAACTTCCAAGGTGACCGGCTCAACGTCAATGCCCCGCCGATGTATCAGGGAAGGCAGCTCACTGCGGAATTCCCGTAAATCCACTATAATGCGATGTTGCTCTTTGTTCTGAGCCTGGCCCCCTGAACAAAGGCAAAGTAGGCACGTGGTTAAAATAAAATACATCGTGGCTTTAAAAAAATCTTTAATTGCCATACGAAAATCTAAACATTTAGATTTTTTTCCCTTAAATATTATGCAATTACTATTGCTACGTAGAGTATTCAGAAGAAATCAGGCAATGCACTTCCATATAATTCTTATCTAGTTAATAAACTGGTAGATTTTCCTTTCATTTTTCCTCCTCTCTTTGGAGTAGAGGTTGTGACATTTCCACCAGAAGCATTATTCAGATCTACAACAAATATAGAAAATAGAGAGCCTGTTCAGTTTAAACCAACCAGCTTTCCGCGTGTCTCTTTCAGCAGGTGAGAGGCCATCATCTCGAGCAAGATCTGAGTTGAAGTCATTCCTTCCTTCCCTCTCCTCAGGGATTACCATTACAGCCTTCTCCCTAAAAATGTTCAGGGTTGAAATTGATAACAGTTAAATATTCTTTATTAAGACTCTTTATTTAAGGCTTTTATCTTGCACTGATTACAGTGATCAATTGGAACCTGGGCAGATTCAAACAGCAATTTTTTCCCCAATGTGAACAATATTATAATAATAATGAATAAAAATGTTGAATGATAGAGGCTTTTAAAATATATTCTAATATTATAGACAAGTAGATTACAAATGTACTAAATAAAGAACAATAGCTGCCTTTACACTCAGTGCATTTCCTTTTCCATAGTGAATACTGAAGCAAAGTATTCATAAGTACCTCTGCTATCTCCTCCAGTTCCATACACACTTTTCCACTGTCACACTTGATTAGTCCTATCCTCTCACATCTTATCCTCTTGCTCTTCACATACTTGTAGAATGTCTTCAGGTTTTCCTTAATCCTGCTCGCCAAGGCCTTCTCAGGGCTCCTTCTGGCTCTCCTAATTTCATTCTTAAGCTCCTTCCTGCTAGCCTTATAATTTTCTAGATCTCTATCATTACCTAGCTTTTTTAAACTTTCAGAAGCTTTTCTTTTCTTCTTGACTAGATTCCCAACATCCTTTGTACACCACGGTTCCTGTACCCTACCATCTTTCCCATCTCATTGGAACGTACCCGTGCAGAACGCCATGCAAATATCTCCTGAACATTTGCCACATTTCTGCCATACCCTGAGAACATCCGTTCCCAATTTATGCTTCTGAGAACACTTGTTCCCAAGTTCCTCCCTGATAGCTTCATATTTCCCCTTACTCCAATTAAACGCTTTCCTAACTTGTCTGTTTCTATCCCTCTCCAATGCTACGGTAAAGGAGATAGAATTGTGATCACTATCTCCAAAATGCTCTCCTACTGACAGACCTGACACCTGACCAGGTTCATTTCCCAATGCCAGATCAAGTACAGTAAGTAAATGTTCAGCACAGCATTGTGGGTTGAAGGGCCTGTATTGTGCTAAAGGTTTTCTATGTTTGTATGAAACCCTGCAGGGGAAAAGAGTGTATCGATGCATTAGGCTGAGAGATGTATAGTGTCACCTAGACAGCAGGTAGTAGAAGAGATCCTGCCTTACACTTTGTTCAAGAGCATAAACTTATAGTTAAGGAAAATAGCTTTCTAACTTTTTATTGCAGTTGTATGCAATTTTCCCAGCTGTAGGATGATTGAATTTGACTACTCATTTCATCTGGATAGCTTCAGGAGCATTTGTTGATGTATTTCCCAAACCATCAGAATAATTTTTACTCTGACAATCTTTTATTCTCAATTTTTGGCAATTGCTTATCTAGGTTCTTGGATCCTACATCAGAAACCCTCTCACAAAAATCTAGGGCAAGTCAGTCATCATCACCACCTTAGCGAGTACAATTTTACAAAGTGTTTCATCTACATCATCAGCCCCACTGAAGCACTTTTTCTATTTACCTTATCAAATTTTCAAAGGCTGTCTTCTCCTTTCTCAGATTGGTCAGGTATCGCTGCTCTTCCGTTGAGCCTCCATATATGAGGAAATAAACTCTAGAATAAAGAAATTAAATGGAGCATCAGTCCTTCGGGCAACACACATATAATGATTCATGTTGAAACATGTGCAGGGCTGCTGCTTAGGTTATAAAAGTAGGCAGAATATTTAAGTGAAATTGGTTTGTAGCTCCCTTTGACTCAGCTGTGTAATTCCCAATACAATTGTTCAGTTTGCTTCATTAATGTTCAACAAAATTGAAATGAAGACTGTGGTGGAAAATAATTTATCACCAGGATAAGGAAAGAAAAATGTTTTTTTCAATTTATTAACTTGAAGGAAAACTAGTGGGGAGGAGGAAATGTGCAGAAAGAAACAAATATTCTAAAAAGCAACATCATTATGTACGGTTTGGTAGAAGACTAAAATATACTCATTAGCTCCTCCCAGTCATCTTCACTCAACCATGTGTGTTATTTTCTTCCCTTTTAAGGCAATCATCTCAGTTACTCCACCTGATACAGGTTTTGCACTCTACATACCGTGGAAAGAAACATTCTGCCCTTGGAACATAAAACAGTACAAAACGTACAATATGAACACTGTCCACCAAGATAGCAGGAGCTCAATCGTCAACTGGAAGGCATGGAAGGAAAATGGGTGCCAAATAAATACCAAGTTAAGTTTTTAAAAAATAAAAACCTTGCTTTACATTTTCTCCCCTCCATGGTAGAGCATTTCAGAGCAAATCAGAGATTAATGGGCACAACCAGAACTACAAAAATGAAGAAGTCAATCTGGATCATTGGCACCGACTGGAACTGGAGCTCTGAATTGATGCATAACATTTGGAAATGACCTGATTCATAAATTCCTGGGAAGTAAGTCTTTGACATCAAGTAATCTTTACTTTTTACTAAAATGTTTACATTTTCCATTAAAACTGTGAGCTACTGTAGAGGCATTATCCTGACAATATGTATTTATAGAGATGAAATAGCTCTAGCACAGTTAGCTATATAACCTGCAATTCTCTGTGCTTGTGTGCTCTGACAATTACAAATGCACAAGTTATTTCTGCACAGCAAATAATGCCCAAGTTAACCCAAAGAGCTTTTACTTTGCCTCTTCATGGCTTCCAGTTAATTAGACTACACGTTAATAAACCTGAAGGACAGGAAACAAGAGAACATGGAATAGCACAGCACAAGATCAGGCCCTTTGACACCAATGGTCCAGCTAACTAATCCCTTCTGCCTACACAATCTCCATATCCTTGTTTGTCCTGTGCATTCATATACACGTCTAACAGCCTCTTCAATACCTCTTATATTTGCCTCCACCAACAACCCCCCCCCCACCGCCCAGGCTGTATATCCTTCATGTAAAAAACTTGAACCTCAGCTTCAGTTCCAAGTTATCTTGTAGCAAGATCAATGCCTCCTCCATCCTTTCTGTTAATTCCTCGTTACTAGTGTTCAGGAACCCAATCTGGAATTTGGATCAAGTGAAGATCCTGAAATCTCTCTGAAGTCTTTATATGCAGCTCACCCAGGTGGGCACAGTATATTGAAGATCATCAACTGGTATTCTTTCTTTCTATTCCACCTTAGAGTCTCAGAAACTGGAAAGGTCACAATGGCTAATGTTCCACTTAAATAGGGTTGCCTTGGACAGAAATGCGGAGACGGCTGATTTGACTTTCGTAACATACAAAGATGCCTGGCACATTTTTATCAGAGTGTATAAGTAATACACCTTGAGATTTGTTTGCTTACAGGCAGCCACAAAGCAAGAAACCCAAATAACCCAATTTAAAAAATGACTATAACCCCCGTGCTGAGAGAGAGAAAAAAACCACACACATCATGTAAACATAGGAGTAAACAAGAGCATTCCGAATTAGACTGAGTCCTTAGATCCACCCCCTGGAGTAGATCTAAGCCACAATCTCAGTTCATCATATTAGCGGGGCAAAAACGCTGTGAAACTCACAGAGACGACAGCTGCTGGGGCAGTTTACAGCCTTGGTGCCCCAGCATTGCATGAGAGCGAGCAAAATCAGCCTGACCCTTGCCTCCAGTCTTGACACTTGGGCTTTCCAGTCTATCTGGACCAGCGTTTAGACTGTCCAAGCTCTGGGTAGTGCCCTGCTCTCGGACCCGGATCCCAGCGCAGTGACACGCTTGGGTCACACAGCTCTAAACCGTCCTCGATCTCACCAGATCGGCTTGGTGCTTGGAGCAATCCAGCCTCGCACCTAGATTAGGCATGTGGCATCGAAACTCTTCTGCATCGACTCCTCTCCAAATTGTTCACTCCAAGAGCCACAGCGATAACAAATCCGTCTGCGACCCCACCTTGAACACTTTGTGCTTTGGCTTTGCGATACACCAGCATAGCTCATCCTTCGAATTAGCTTCATCTCTGCTTGCTTCTTCATTGTTTGTGGTGATAGATGACCACAATTTACTTCAGAAAAGTTATTATTAGTAATGTTAGCAATTAGTAATGTTTTCTGAACGAGTAAGCTGTTGCACAACTTCAGTAGCACCATCTTAAACTAGATCACATCAGTTCCTTGCAAATGAAGATTGATTTCATTAAACTTTGTGAATAATTCTGACAAATAAGCCATGTCATGCCTAATATTCTTGAGTTGAATACTGAATAAAACAATTGAGTCTTCAAAGAATTTTATCACAGTTTCAAAAAGCACATAAAAGCATTTCAGGCAATTTCCTTTTGAGAGCCATCTGACTTCTTTGTGCAACTGCAAGCATTCAAACTTCATCATTCTCAAAACAAAACTCCTGAGTAGTCCAAGAATTGAGAGCATGGGACTTGATTTTATCTACTGATGTGATAACAGTATTTAATGATTTGTGCGGCTGATCATTTAGGTTTTTTTGCGACAAGATGTTGCCTGTGAATTACAAAGTGAATGGTAAATGTGTTAAGTACAGATTTTTTCAAGAAATAAAAATCCCATGATGACATCCTGTCATTGATGGTGCCCCATCTGTTGCATAAGCAAGAATGTTGGTGAGCGGAATGTTCTTTTCTTTGAAATATTGACTCCCTCTTCATATCTGTTTCCGGTCCCCTTGCAAATAGTAACTCTTGAATCATGCTTTCATCTTTTATGAAGCAAACATAATCAAGAAGCAAAAGTTTGATGCCTGGCAAAGTTATCTGCAAATTCTGGTTTCCTAAGTATTTTGCACAATGTATCATCCACATTCTGAGACATTTCATTTATTTGTCTTTGAACAGAGTTCTCACTGAGCAGAATCACTTTAATACTTTGGTCTGGTGACTTACGTAAAACTGTACTCAAAACCTTCCTTACTGCTGGCAGAATCAGTTTTTCTACAATTGTATGGTAGTTTCCATATTTAGCAATGACAAATGAAGTCTGTACAGTAAACTGTCATTGTTTTGTTGTGAAGTATCTTGTTTCTGGAAGTTTTCATGAAGTGATGGAAAATAAGCCAAGTTCTTGTTCACTTTATCAGAGTATTATCTTCAATTGATCAAGGAGCTTGGACAGTTTCATTGCCTCATTTGAAAAAAAAGCTTTTTCATACAACAGACACATTGGCTGCTGTTGTTTGCTTGATGCTGGTATAAATTCATATTTCAGATACTCCACACCAAACTGTCTACACTTCTTTTTGTTTGGTCTTCTCCTGCCATTTTTAGTATGGATTAATGACCATGGTCAATCGCCTATTGTCTAACCTCAAGTGCTGCTCTAGGAAAGTTATGACATCATCATAGTTCAGGTAAAATCTGACTCTCGGCCTGAAGGTATATAAAGTAGGACAGTGATACCTCGTTTGGGCCATGGGCTAGAGAAAGTCAGTCAAGACCAGCTGAAAGGCAGATTCTGAACTTTACCCAATTGAACATGGGAATTGTACTAGCTTTCACTGTAGTACAGTAGAGAATGGCAATAATACACAAGCTGGGCCCAGAAATAACACAATTTCTACAGTCCAAGTTTCTCATGGTATGCCATATACAGGAGTGTCCCATTGCTTTTCAAAAACTATACCGCACTATCTAAATAAGCAATATCTAAGAGAACGACGGATTAGCAAGAGATGAGGTGACTACATGATCATTGTATTCAAGGACAGGAAACTCTGGCAAGCCATCATCCAAGAAGGAACAGCAACTTTTGAAGCCAACAGATGTGCAGAATTAGAAGAAAAGAGAAGAAAATGGAAAGAGAGGCCGCAACAACCAAAGCCCGATCTGCCATCTGGAACTACCTGTCCTGAATGTGGAAGAACTTTCAAAGCCAAGATTGGACTCATAAGCCATTTGAGAGCCCATAAGTAAATCAACAGAACGAAGACCATCATCCTCGACCTCGAGGGATAGCCATGACGACGAATCAACTATGAGACACTGAATATCAAGTGCTTATAATAAGTAATTAGTTTCTCAAATTAAGCCTGTAATCTCTCAGCTGCTGCTCTTGCTACCAAGTGCTCTCCCCCCCCCCACCGCTCCCGGGGGTGGGGGTGGGGTGATATCTCCCACTTTAGAAACCACTGCTCTAGATACAAACTAACTATAAAGCTGCAAACACGAGGAAATCTGCAGATGCTGGAAATTCAAGCAACACACATAAAAGTTGCTGGTGAATGCAGCAGGCCAGGCAGCATCTCTAGGAAGAGGTACAGTCGACGTTTTGGGCCGAGACCCTTTGTCAGGACTAACTGAAAGAAGAGCTAGTAAGAGATTTGAGATCTTTCCTCTTCTAGAGATGCTGCCTGGCCTGCTGCGTTCACCAGCAACTTTTATGTGTGTTGCTATAAAGCTGCAACATAACTTCCCAACTCTTAATTCATTTCCTCAACTAACAAAGACAAGCATGCTTTCTTTAACACTTTATCAAGCTGCATAGCTACTTTTAGGGAGCTATGGACTTGGATCCCACAATACCTCTGCACATCAACATTGCTAAGAATCTTGTCAATAACAATATACTGTCTCTACATTTGATCTCACCAATTGCAATACTTTATATTTGTCTGGTTTAAACTCCATCTGCCATTTTTCCAAATGAACTATGTCCTGCTGTATCCTTGCCAATCTTCTATGCTACCCACCACACCACCAATCTTTGTATCAAATGCAAAATTACTAATCCACCCATCTCTGTTTTCATCCAGCCAGTCCCAGCTACCTCCTAACTTATATAGGCTAGCCAATTCTGAATCCCCCATAATTGGGAATAGTTTGAGAAAAAGTGTTGATTCTTTATATGAATATTTCATGCCCAAAGAAAACTATATACTTATTACTATTTATTTCAGGCAAAAGGTTATCCTAATGTGATAAGTAATCATCCAACTAGCTGTGCATTTGCAAATTCTATCTTTTCACACTGTGAATTGACAATTACAGTATCTGAATAAAAAATGACCATGAACGCACTGGCATATTACAGTAATCTATCTGGTTCAATGATTTCAGTTAATAAGTTCTGCATAGAACAGTACAGCATAATACAAGCACTTAGGCTCACAATATTGTGCTGACCTTTTAACTTACTCCAAGATCAATCTAATCCTTCCATCCCACATAGCTCTTCACTTTTCTTTCATCATGTGTCTCTTTAAGTCTCTTAAATATCCCTAATGTATCTGCCCCTATCAGCACCCTCTGGCAGTACATTCCATGCACTTAGCACTCTGTGTGTAAAAAACCTACCTCTGACATTCCCCCTATACCTTCCTTCAATCACCTTAAAAGTATGAACTCTTGTACTAGCCATTGCGTGGGGGAAAAGGTGCTGGCTGCCCATTCTGTCTATGCCTCTTATCATCTTATACAACTTTATTAAGTTGCCTGTCATCCTGCTCCGTTCCCAAGAGAAAAGCCCTACCTTTCTTCAAAAGACATGCTCTCTAGTCCAGGTAGCATCCCGGCCGATCTCCTCTCTAAAGCTTTGACGTCCTTCCTATAATGAGGCAATCAGAACTGAGCACAATTCTCCAATTGTGGTCTACCGAAGTTTTATAGAGTTGGAACATTAACTAGCTCTTGAACTCAATGCCCCAACTAATGAAGGCCAACACACCACACTCGTTGCTAACCAGCCCATTGGCTTGTGTGGCAACTTTGAGGGATCTATGGATGAACACCACGAGATCTCTCTGTTCCTCCACGCTGCTAAGAATCCTGCCATTAACTTTGTACTCTGTGTTCAAGTATGACCTTCCAGAGGATATCACTTCATATTTTTCTGGATTGAACTCCTCCTGCCATTTGTCAGGCCAGCAGTGCATCCTACGACCCATTGTAACCTATGACAACCTTCTTCATTATCCACAACACCACTAACTTTTGTGTCATCTACAAACGCCCTTCCACTCCCTCATCTAAGTCATTTATAACAATCATAAAAAGAACATCATCTGAGAATACCTCAGAGCTTTAAAGACAACACTCTAAAAGTATTGTAAAGCAGGCAAGGAGGAGTGAATTTGAGCAGACACATCCTGCAATCAGCAATAAGTGATCATGTAATAATTGAAACTCAAAATAAATACAGACATTGAAGGTTTGAAATAAAGTAACAAAAATGTTAGAAACACTCTGTATGTCAGGCAGAATCTGTGGAAAGAGAATCAGAATTAGACCTTCAGGTCAAAGCCCCTTCATTAGAATTGTTGCAGAGAGAAAATAAATTTGTTTAATCTTGCAGAGGAAACAAGGGTGAAATGGATAAGACAAAGGACATCTCTTCTGAAGGCCAAGGCCAGAGTTGCTATGATGATCCACTGTACATGAAGCAGACTGTTAGATTAATAGTTGAGAGTCAGTAAGCCAATGAACGAAAAGACATGTAAAAAGCGCAAAATGCAGGTTAGAGCCAAACAGATCAAACAGTGTTTATGGAGTAATAGGGGTTGAGTTAATCTTACAACAGAACCCATCAGCTCTGCTCTTAATACAGAGAAAACAAGTTACTTGAAACTTTTGAATATGATAGCACATTATGAAGGCTGCAACATGACAAGATGGAAACACAGTTACATTAGCTCTGCTGGAACAGTGCAGGAAACCACAGACAGATAAGCAAAAATGGAGTGAGCTGGAAAATTAAAGTGACTAGACAACTCAATGTTAACCCTGTGGACTAAACAAACGTGCAATGGAAAGTCAACCATTAGAAGAAGCCACATGCAAGCCAGTTCTGCTATGAAGTTATTCATCAGTAATTCATCACTGCCTGATGTCCTGCACATTTTCAGCATTCTTCCTCTGGGTTCAGGTCTCAGGAACAGCTCTGACCTGTGTTTTTATATGTCACATTGTTTTGTTTTCTCTCTACCTGCCCTCTTTAATCTACTAACCTGATAGTCCATAAACAATGGGAAAGCTTGAGAATGCCACCAACCTCAGATTATCTTCCAAAATTAAATTTGCTTGGAACTCCAGTGGATATCAGACTAACACTGCAACAATTATGGCACCAAACCTGGAGCTGCAGGTTGAGGGATCATATCCAAGAAATCTTCACTCTTCCTCACATGGTTTAGTAATAACTCCAGCTCACAAATGTAGTTGATTCTTAATGTTTTTTTTAAGTGCCATTAGGTTATTTGATTATGGAAAAAACACTTAAAAATGCAACAGCAATTAGTGGTGAGCAATAAGCATTACCAGCATCCCCTTTCCTCTGAGAACAAACAAGCACCAGTTTCACGTTTAAGAAGACTGAACATCAGGAACATAATTACCTCAGTGGCTTCCCTGTCCTGCTTGCCCTGAATATCTCAAGCTGACGAACGAATGACAGTTCTGCATCATACAGTATAACATAACGGGGTTCGATTTCATGTAGTACACGTGACAGACTATATGGATCATTACAGCCATGTAAAGGATGGAGGATAATGAGTGGCTCCTTTAGGATTCCATAGCAGGCATCTGTTGGCAAGTTCAACACCATACCATCAACTTCTGTTTCTTCACTGCTATGTTCCATACTAACACTTCCATAATCTTCTTTCTCCTTCTCTTCCGTAGAATCCTCCTTAATTTCTCTTCCAACCATTTGAGTCAGTGTTAGTTCTGGTTTCTTTTTTTTGACAGCCTCTGTTTTTGCCTTCTTCAGTTTAGGGCCATTTCCAGACTTCGGTCGTGCCTTGGATTTGCCAGGCTTATTTTTTACAGTGACTGTCTTTAAATACTCAGCCTTCTCGTTCTTCCCAAACGTTTTATTATAGAGTTTCATTAAAAGGGCCTCTGTTCCAATGGTGATGTATTCCTTCAACTGTGCGCAGGTCTGATCATCGCTGGCACAGATCAGTACATGACCTACAGGCAAGCAAGAGAAAAGGCTACAGTAGTCATACAAACTATAGCATGCCTTCACCTGTTATTTTGATTTCTATATTAATCCTATATTTTACATTCAGTTTTCTTGCTATCTGTTCAAATTTCACATTCCATTAATTTTCACTTTTCCTTATTTTGCCGTAGTTTTTGAGTTATGTCAGGATTTACAACATCCAGGCTATTTCATCTATTTTATACTCTGATGATAATGGTCTTTTTAATTGCCTTCATTTTAAACGGTGAAATGTAAACTTCTCCAGGCAGTAAAAGGCACCACAAATGTATGGCGTTGATTTTATAAAGTCTGATGACCAAATAATTGCCCTCATCTGTATTTATTTCTAGTTTGTATTGCTTCAGTGTTTTTATATCAATTCTTTCACTCTTCTGTTTCTAAAGCAAGTATGTTTTAAAGGCTCAATACATGACTGAAAACCAAAGTGCATATACAGCATCAGCAGTAAAGCCTAAACATTTATATTCAATTTATATTCAGCTTCTACATAAGCTAACTTGCTGGATTCAGGTACAGTAAATGGCACAATTTATTTCTCTTTTAGAGTGTTAATCATTCTTACTAACATGTAGTGTCCATAGACAAAATAGAATGGTTTTATTTGTAAACCACATAGCTTGGACCAAATTAGCACCATGCCAGTCCGAGAGAATGGGTTGTGCATATTTATGCAGCAATTGTTGGCATCATGTAGCAGCAGGCTTTAGAAAACAAAAACTGCCTGGATCTCACAAGCAATAAAATGGAATATCTTTTTTCTATATACGTATGTACTCTACTCATAAATTACTTATCCTTGGAACAAATTCAATATTCAACAACATTTCATGGACAATTACCAATGTACCCCAGTCCTAGTTGTCTGCTAAAACCCTCCCAAAACCTTAAAGCTTTTCATGTAGAAACCTGTACCATCTAGACTTGTCCTTCTCATGGGATTCACACAATCACTACCTATACATACATTCTGAAGATAGGCAAATAAAAAGAAGGCATTCAATTCTTCTAGCTTTTTATCCAGCTCACCAGAGTCAGTCGGTTCTTCACTGGGTTCATTTTCCCTTTTTATCTCTGTTAACACTTCACTCAATGCTTCCCACTTTGGATTTGGCTCCAGGACAAGTTCCTTCTTTTCCTCTAAAGAAAGTAAAAGGCAGATATTTAAAAAGCATTTTTCACAACCTAAGTTCAACACAACCAGAGTACCTTCAATGTTCAAAGTAAATTTATTATCGAAGTATGTACAGTATATGTCACCATATACAACCCTGAGATTACTTTTCTTGCAGGCATTCACAGTAAATATAAGAAACACAATAGAATCAATTAAAGATCACACTCAATAGGCTAGACAAACAACCATTATGCAAAAGATACCAAACTGTGCAAACACAAAAATAATAAATAAATAAGCAGTAACTATCAAGAACATGAGATGAAGAGTCCTTGAAAGTCAGTCCATAGGTCGTTGGAACAGTTCAGTGATGGGGTGAGTGAAGTTATCCCTTTTGATTAAGAGCTTGATGGTTGAGGCGTAATAACCATACCTAAAACTGATGGGTGTAGGTCCTGAGGCTCCTGTATCTTCTTCCTGATGGCAGCAATGAGAAGAAAGGATGGCCTGGATGGTGAGAGTCCTTGATGATAGATACTGCTTTCCTGTGACAGCACTACATGCAGATGTGCTCAATGGTGGGGAGGGCTTTACACATGATACTGAGCCAAATCCACTCCTTTCTGTAGGATTTTCTGTTCAAGGGCATCGATGTTTCCATATCAAGCTGTGATGCAACTAATCTCCACCTCACATTCACAGAAGTTTGTCACAGTTTTAGATGCTATGCTGAATCTTTGCAAACTTTTAAGAAAATAGAGGTGCGGTTGTACTTTCTTCATAATGGCATGTACATGCTAGTTTCAGGGACAGATCCTCTGAAATAATAACACCCAGGAATTTGAAGTTGCTGACCCTTTCCACCTCTGATCCCTCGATGAGGACTGGCTCATGTTCCTCCTTTTTTTTTTGGCATGTGCGTGCGTGCGTGTGATGATGTCTTTTTCAAGCCTTTACAAGGCATGGAGCGAGAGAGAGACTGTGTGGCGCGCCACTCCTCACACAGACATTTTGACAGTATTTTTCCAGTTTATTTTACGAGGTTGAGTTGCGATCTTGACACTCAACCTGGCACAGATGGAAAGCATACTCGGGAGCGGCCCTGACTGGATTCGAACCTGGGAATCTCCGTTCTGGGGTCCGGCCCTCATGGACCTCCTAAGGTCAATAATCAAATCCTTGGTCTTGCTGATGTTGAGTGAGAGGTTGCTGTTGTGGCCAGATTTTCAATCTCTTTCTGATATGTTGATTTGTCACCACCTTTGATTCAGCCAACGACAGTGGTGTCATCAGCAAACTTAAATGTGGCATTGGAGCTGTGCTTAGCCTCACATTCGTGCAGAAAGCGAGTAGAGCAGAGGGCTAAGCACACAACCTTGCAGCGCACCTGTGCTGATGAGAAATTGTGAAGGAGATGCTGCCAATCAGGAATATCTGAAGACTGCAAGTAAGAAAATCAAGGATCCAAGATCTTGAAGCTTATTGATTAGTTTTGAGGCAATGATAGTATTGAATGCCAAGCTGCAGTTGATAAAGAGCATCTGATATATGTGTCTTTGTTGTCCAGATGTTCTAGGATTGAGTGAAGAGGCAATGAAATAGCATTAGTTGTGGACCTGTTGTCCTGGTAGGAAAATTGGAGTGGATCCAAGTTGTTTCTCAAGCAGGAGATATGTTTCATCACCAACCTCTCAAAGCAGTTCATCACAGTGGATGTAAGTGCTACTGGATGATAGCCATTGAGGCAGGTTACCATATTCTTCTTAGGCACTAGTATAATTGAAGTCATCTTGAAGCAGATGGCTATCTCATACTGCCAAAGCGAGAGGTTTAAAGATATCGGTGAACACTCCAGCAAGTTGATCAGCACAGGTCTTCAGTACTCGGCCAGACACCTCGTCTGGGGCAGATGCCTTCTGTGGGTTCACTTTCCTGAAGGATACTCTCACGTCAGCCTCAGAAACTGAAATCACAGACTCCTCGGGATCTACAGGAGTTTGGGAAGGCTCCCCTATGTTTTGACTGTCAAAGCAAGCACAAAAGGCATTGAGCTCATCTGGGAGTGAAGCCTTGTTATCACCTATGTGGCTTGTTTTCACTTTGTAAGAGGAGATAGCATACAAACACTGATACAGCTGTTGAATATCCTTGAGTAAAACTTGAGATTCAAGTTTTGCCTGGAATTGCTGCTTTGAACATGAAATGGCTTTCTGGAGATCATACCTGGATGACTTATATTTTTCTTGGTTGCCAGACCTGAATGCCATTGAGCTGGGTCTCAGCAGGGGTTCATCCACGGCTTCCGGCTGGCTGAGGAAGACTCTAAGTGATTTTATGGGGACACAATATGACTTGTTTTTTTATAAAGTCCATGTCAACCGTGGTGTATTCGTCCAGATCCTCTGATGAGTCTTTGAACATGGCACAGTCCACCAACTCGAAGCCATCCTGTAGTTACTCCTCTGCCAGCTGTGAATACCTCTTTGTGGTCCTTATCTCTGGAGCCTTGCTTTTTAGCCTCTGCCGGTATGCAGATAGGAGGAGGAGAGCCAAGTGATCAGAGTTCCCAAAATGCAGTAATTTCCGTTCCCAGAAATAGAACAGTAGTCATTCCTAATTGCAGTATAGCAGTAGTCGAGTGTGTTAGGTCCCTTGCTGCTGCAAGTTATACGTTGATGATAATTGGACAGAGATTTCTTCAAACAGGCCTGATTGAAGTCCTCCACAATGATTAGAAAGGTGTTGGGGTAGTCTGTTTCTTGCCTTCTCCCAACCAGCAGTCCGGTCCATTCTGTGTATCAAGAAACCCTTGGGTCTTACCAATATACCTGGCATGTCTGGAAAGCACCATGTCTCTGTGAAGCAGAGAACACAGCAATTCCCCATTTCCCTCCGATACAGCAAACTTTTCCTTAGATCCTCAGTATTGTTCTTCAGTGACTGTACATCTGCTAACAAAATGCTGGGTAGATGAAATTTCATACCCCAGCATTTTAGCCTGGCTTGGAGTCCTTCCTTTCTCTCTCTCTACCGGCCGTGGTGATGTATCTTCATCTGCTTAAAGGTGCCGTACCTGAATGCTTGAGGGTTAAGATTGTCAAGTCGCTAGTTCACAAAGACAGTTCAAAAGTACCGTATGAGAGGCTACAGACTGCAGTGAGAGTAATTTACTAGAAATACATTTAGAAATTTTGTAAGCTGCTTGCAACACATTGCCATTTGTGGGGTATATGCTAACTGAATTGTGTATGTCATGTAATAATGACAAGATAATCTGATTCTTTCCAAGTAATTTTAAGAAGGGATAAAACATGAGCAACGACATAGAGGACTCCATGTTGTTCTCCAAAATAATGCCATTGAATATTTTATATCTACCTGAGAGAGTAAGTTGGACCAGGTTTAACAACCTAATTGAAAGATGATTATTTTATTCATTTGGAACAGCACAGGACACTAGTAAAGATTGTTGTACTAAAGACTATGAATTGGGATTTGAATCCACTGTTTCAGAGGCAAAAAGTGGTACCAACATAATTATCTGAGTATAATAGGTGTATAGAGTCATCAGCTACTTGAACTTTTATTTCAGCCATTAAGTAAGAGAAATGCAACCTGAACCTCTGTGCTCATTTAACTTACACAAGTACTTACATACCATCCATACTGATTATTTTGTTACAGTGCACTGATGGAGTTATAGAGTAAAACAAGGTAAGGTAGTGTAATTCAGTCCTGAGGAAAAAACTCCCAAAACTGGGTGTGTTTCCTTTGGATCAGATGAGGTTAAGAGGGGATATGATTGCTGGTGCAGACTGTAGGAAACTTTTCCGCATTTCAGAGGTAGATAAAACTGGAGGACGTAGACTGATGATGGGGGGAGGGGGGAGAGGGGAGATATAGATTGGACTTGGAGGAGAAACTCTCCCCCACCCCCAGAGAGCACGAAGTATCCCGAGAGGGACTTCCCAGAGAGTGTTTGAGGCAGGGTTGCTGACAACATTTAAGTAGTGACTAGGTAAGCACTCGAATTGCTTAGGTGTAGGCAATAGGCCAAGACTGGATTATGGGATTAATGTAGATGGGTGCCCATTGGTTAGCATGGACATGATGGGCCAAACAGACTGTTTCCCCGCTGTGTGACTAAATCTTCTCACATAGGGTGGTGAATCTCTGCAATTCTCTACTCCAGGGGGCAGTAGAGGCAACATTAACAAAGGATTTGAAGTGCAAGTAGTTAATTTGTTTACAGATAATTGTGTGCTGTGTGCAATTGGCACAGAAGAGGCTGCAGCCACAATCATATTGAATGGGCAGGCAGCCTGGAGGAGATAGCTTACTCCCACTTCTATTTTTCTGTCTGGTTTGTGTGCAGGTGCATTATCTTGATCCTCACATGGTGCCTTGCTTTCCGTCAGGCTCTTCTGTGGATTATTATCTAATGCTGAGTTATGAACTATGGCCAAGCACATGTTTGAGCCTTTGCTAGATACATGGCACTCAGCAGCATATGGTCGATTTGTTAGTGTAGTGGCACTATTGCCCTGGCCACAGCACACAAAAGCTCCTCTGGGGAGAGAGAAAGAAAGGATTTCTCACTTTCCACAGGTCAGATTTTACTAATTTCAACAATAAAAAGTTAATTCTGGAAACATACACAACCAGTCAAAAGAGTGTCAATTCAGTGCAGTCCTTAATGCAGCAGAGCAGCAAGTTACACACCTGCCTGGTCTCTTTCTTTTGCTTCAGATTTTGACACACTCTTTGAGAGCTTGAGCTTTGCCTCAGGAAGTTCATAAACTCTGGCACGAGCATTCACAAACATTGTGTTACTGGCATCCAGGAATAACCACCCTGTAAACACAAAATAACAGATATTGAAAAGCCACAAATTCTGTCTAACTAAAATCAAAGCAGAAAATGCTGGAAACGCTCAACATTTGTGTGCCATCTGTGGAGAGAGAAACAGAATTAACATTTCAGGTTAATAATCTTTCATAGATCAGATCATAATGAAAGGTTATCAAACTGAAATGCTTTTACCTCCACAAATGCTGCACCTTAACCAACATTTTCAGTTTTTGTGCTTCATACTCTGCCAAAGGCTGTCAGACAGTGCAGCCTTTTACACAGCCATCTCCTTCCAGCTACAACTAGGGACTCCGGCAACAGCCACTAAAGTGCCATCTGGTCCTGCATAAAGTATGGTGCTGGTAGCAATAGGGATAGATGCAGTAGTATAGCAGCAAAATATTCAAATAATACATTAATTATAGCAATATGTCTTCCCCAGGGTATTTCCCATATTAGCTACAGCAGTGCAAATGCAAATTAAGCTGTTTTTCTTAAGGTAAAGTTTTATTTCTGCCAAGTTCAGCCTTTGATCTAATTTTCACAATATTCAGTGTTTTCATTTAATAAATTTTAAAATGTTCAGGTCAGCAAAACTCTCTCAAAGCATTTGACATGACTAAAATATAACTTCAAAAAAAGTGAGATGATCTGTCTGCCAGTGCTGTGCTAATATCAGTTATTATCACCTCTAATTCCCATCACAACTATGGCAGCTGGGAGAAGGAGGAGCTAATGAAAAATTATTTCTGATCTGATTTTCAGATGTCTCCTCTCTTAATCCTCTGTGAACTGATTTGTCCAAAATGCATTTTGAACTAGCTAGTTTTTTTCCACTTCTACTGAGAATAGCGTTTTTTAAAAATTTTCAGATTTTACTTAAACTCATTTTGATTCTGGTGAAGTGTCCTGGACCTGATATTGTAACAGTTTCTCCTTCCACAAATACTGCCTGATTGCAGAATGTTTTTGAAAGTTTTTTTTAAAATTTAGTTTTCTGGCATCTTTTTGTTTCAGATTTTCATTTCCTATCCAATCGTTGCATGGTTAATTCCAGGTTAAGTGAAAGCACCAGACAAACTACTGGAGGAACTTAACATGTCAAGCAATATCTGTGGAGGCAAAAGGGTAATCAATGTTTTGGTCAAAACTCAGAAGTCCTCATGCAGGGCCTCGACCAGAAATGCACACTGATATAACAAACTGAAATGCTAACACTGCATCCTATACTGAAATGGCCATTTTAATCAAACACCAAATTCTAGATGATTTTTAATGTGGTACAAAGCACACCTCACCCTCATCTCAATTTATCTGTTGCTTTCACTCAACTGAAGAGGCAATTCTCTGCTGCGGCAGCAGATTGTCCGATGATGCTCATGACACCAGTACGCTGTAAATCAGTGAAGATGAATGGATGAGAAGTGGGTAAGGGACTGCTCTATTTTGATACAATTGTGGGAAGATGATGCACTGAAGCTGTGGACTTGAGTTAATTTTGTTTTCAAACATGGTTAAAAATACCCAGCAATGTTCAAATAATAAAGGTAAAACAACTTTCGGTTCATGATTGACATGAATAATTTTTGGACTAAAGGTTTAATTTGCTTATCAGATGTAGCCAGCCTCTTTAAGTGTGTCCATTCAGAATAAGCTGATCAGAATACCAGATACAAACTGAATCATTTTCCTCTATCCTTATTCTGACTGTGGTAGACTGCATGCTTTTGTCACTAACTTCCCGTTCATTTTTCAGAGATTACTGCTTACACAAGGAGGCTGACGGGGGACTTCGTACCATAAGGCAGAATTAAGGCATTTGGTTCATCAAGTCTTCTCCACCATTCCATCATGGCTGATTTATCATCCCTCTCAACCCTACTCTCCTGTCTTCTCCCTTTAACTTTTGTCATCTTCATCAATCAACAACCTATCAACCTCTGTGTTCAATGTACCCAATGACTTAGCCTTCACCACCATTTGTGGTAATAAATTCCACAGAAGCAGTTCCTTCTAGCTCAGAAATTCCTCCTCATCTCTTTTCTAAAGGGATATCTTTGAATTCTGAGGCTGTGTCCTTGGATCCTTGTCTCTCCCACTACATCTTCTCTACATCCACTCTATTTAGACCTATCAATATCTGATAGGTTTCAATGAGATCCCCTCATTATTCTCCAATCTTCAAAGTACAGGCCCATGGCCATCAGGTGCTCTTCATATGTTAACATGAGTATAAAGAGAGTGCAACAGCCAGCTGAGCACTTGATTTGGGATATCCACAGTGATGAGGGAAGGACTCAAGGCTGCATCAGTTAGCTCCTCTCTGTGCATGAGATGCCTTTGGTGGCCACAAGAAGAGGAAGGATGAGCTCTGCTTCACATCCTTCCACTTTATCTGGAACCTCAGCAGTGATGGAAGGACTTGTGACTGCATCAGTGATCTCTCGTGTAAGGTAGGGTGTGTCCCTCCTCTTCCCGTGGTCACCAATGGCCTCTACGTCTAGGTTCGACGTCCAGATTTGGTCTTTGGGTTAAATATAAGGAGTAGCATAACTGAAGATGAGGGTAAGGTTAGGGATCAGGTCATGGATTAGGGCTTAGGGTTAGCGATGAAGGTTAGTTTATAATCTTCTTCACAGACATCATCTTGTCATGGTGGAGAGGTTTATGTGCCCCTGCGATCTGTCTGGAGCTTAGCTCCTGGTAGGGTTACCCATGGTGGTAAGGTCAAGAGAGAGGTTCCAGACAAAGAGTGATCTAACTAAGAGCTCAATGGCAGTGAAGGGACCCCAGTTATCTTGCATTCCATGCCACTGGACCACGCCCTGATCTGTCAAGGACCGTGTGGTGGCTGTCCGGAAATCAGCCTCCCCACATTAAACTGGTTAGTTTCTCCATTAAGGGAATAACCTCTTTTGAGAACATTATACTTGATTCCAGTGACTGTACTCCTACTAAATGTTATAAATTGGGGCATCAGTCAGGAACGAGTTACAGGTTCACCTATACTTCAGGAGTGGTACTTAAGAGTTAGGGATTAGGGTTAGTTTTACTTGTTAGGTTTTGATTGGGAACAGGGTTAGTGTTTATGGTTTGGTTGATGGTTACAAGTTGGGTCAGGGATTAGGGTTCTGGATTGTGTCAGGAAAGGGTTTTGGATTAGACAGTGTTCTCCGCTAAAAAGAGTGAGTGCTGGATCTGTTATCTTGTGTATAATCTCTGGTATCAGGTTGTCTGATCACCAGTCTGGTTCTTTGCAACTTGACTGTATTACTGTAACTGCAAGTTTAGGATGTTCTACACTTCCAAGTCCCTTTGCATCTCAGAATTTTGGATTTTCTCCCCGCTTAGAAAATAGTCTGTACATTTACTTCTACTACCAAAGTACATGACCATGCATTTGCCAACATGTATTTCATTTGCCATTCTCTTGTCCATTCTCCTAATTTGTCTAAGTCTTTCTGCAGCCTACTAGTTTCCTGCCCCTCCACCAATTTTCATATCATCTGCAAACTTGGCAACAAAGCCATCTATTCCATCATTTAAATCATTGACATACAGCATAAAAAGCAGTCCCAACACCGACTCCTGTGGAACACCACTAGTCACTGGCAGCCAACCAGAAAAGGATCCTTTTATTCCCACTCGTTGCCTCCTACCAATCAGCCAATATTCTAACCAAGCCACTTACTTTCTTGTAACGCCATGGGCTCTTAACTTGATAAGCAGCCTCATGTGTGGCACCTTATCAAAAGCCTTTTGAAAGTCCAAATATACAACATCCACTGCATCCCCTTTATGTATCCTGTGTGTAATCTCCTCAAAGAATTCCAACAGGTTCATCTGGCAAGATTTTCCCTTAAGGAAACCATGCTGACTTTGTCCTATCTTGTCCTGTGTCACCAAGTACTCCATAACCTCATCCTTAACAATTGACTGCAATATCTTCCTAACCATTGAGGTCAGGCTAACTGGTCTATAATTTCCTTTCTGCTGCCTTCCTCCTTTCTTAAAGGATGGAGTAACATTTGTAAATTTCCAGTCCTCTGGCACCATGCTAGAGTCCAATGATTTTTTAAAGATGCTCCATAATCTCTACCACCTCCTCTTTCAGGACCCTAGTGCGCAGTGAATCTGGCCCGGGTGACTTATGTACCCTTAGGTCTTTCAGCTTTTTGAGCACCTTCTCCCTTGTAATAGTAACTGCACTCACTTCTCTTCCCTCACACCCTTCAACATTTGGCACACACCTAGTGTCTTACAGAGTTTTGTCAAGGTATCCATTGTCGCCATTTTTTTATGTGCTGTTTTCATGATTACCTGATGTACCTTCTGTCAGCACATCTGTGTGAGCATTTTGTTCACCCCTCATTCTACCATGAGTCTGTTCCCTGGCCTCTTCACAGTTGAGAGATAGATGTATCATCATGGCTTATGTATTCATTTTGGTGTGAGAGATTTATTCCATCAATGCATTACATTCTGTTTAAACTGGTGGATTACCAGCTTGGAAAGTCCAGATCTCCTGAGGATAAGATGTGCGCCAGTCAGGACGAGCATGAGGTTGAAGTGGAGGCTGTGATATCCAGGGATGTGGCATTCAACAGTCATGAAGATGGAGCTTCCCACCAACCCTGTAGAAGTAGACGTCAGCCATCTGGAGGAGTGGTCCCATCCAGGACCTCCAAGTCCAACCCAATGTGCAGAACTCTATGAGAGCCATCATCCTGCTAAGCTAAGCCACCTGATTGGATTGTGGCAAACATTCTTTTTCCTGTGGTTGGTGATGGCTTCACAAATAATAGGAAGGAACTTGCTGATGCTGTCATCACCACTGCTGAGGTTCCTGGTAGAGCCAAGGATAAAAAACTGGACCCCGGGCACAGTGGTTTCAGACAGCCTGAAAGCAAGACGGACTCAATGCATACACTGCTGTTGGTGCACAACGGGGAGAACTCAGCCAGCTGAGTTGCAAGCACTAAGACCCAGAGCCAATCCCAGAATAGAAACGGAACGAAATAGATCTTGAGTCCTTCTCAGATGCAGCAAGTGAGGATATTTCTGCCATTTCATCATGCCAGGCTGAAGGGACACATCAAAGGGTAGCCGCCACCTTACACAGGAGACTATTCTTGTAAATGGGCACAATCTTTTCCCCAGGCAGGAGAGTCTAGAACTAGAGGGCATAAATTTAAGGTGAGATGGGAAGATTTAAAGGAGACACGAGGGCAACTTTTGACCCTCCCACAGAGAGGGTGCTGGTATGTGAGCTGCCAGAGGAAGTGGCAAAGGTAGCTACATTTAAGATGTATTTTAGCAAAACCTGCTTTAATGATGCAAGATACTAAGCAATGCTAAAGCAACACAAGCATGATTCAATGATTCAACACCAAGCAGGGTAAATGAACTCGACTACTTCCCAGCATTGACAACAAATCTGAGAAATAGCTAGAATGACAGTTACTTGTTGAAGATAATTGTTTAATGCTCAAGACATATTTCCTGAATAAATGAACCCAGCCGTAGAATTATCAAGTCTTATTTTCACAATTACCTGAATTCTGGCCAAAAGCTTTCTCAGTGGCCCGCAGAGATTCAAGTAGATTGAGGAAGGTAACACAGTCATATTGGGTTAAATATTGCAATAAGGTACGAAGAATCTTCAAATCCTGTACCAGGGATTTTGTTTTTGCACCAAGCTGGTGCCAAATTGGATCCAAATAGTGACGTATTACCTGGGAATTAAGAAAAATGAGGTTGTTAACAAAGTATTTATTGCTGAGGTAAAATAAAGCAATGCTTAATAGCTTCTTCAAACTTCCTGAATTTATTTTGAAGTGTGCTCAGTCTTTTATTTGGTATACGTGTAATTACTTTGCATAATGTCTTTATCACTATAATCAAGCCTTAGAGAATGTGTCCTTGTTTTGCTGATGGTTGACATGATAGATTCAGCCTACTAAGTGACATGTTACTGGCATTTCAGTTTACCTTTGGGTATCATAGAGCTCATGAACAAAAAGTAAATGGCTCATTTCATATGTAAGTGAAGATGATTCATGATAGATCTGTAATGTGATGAGTTATTTTCCAAAAGAAAATCTCTTTTCAGACAGAGCATGAGTGTAGAGTGACGCATGTACTTTCCTTGCTGCATGGCTGTTTCATATTCACATAATGCTTCAGCCTTTCTAATATACTGATACACTACTTTAGAGAGTTTGAGAAAACTTTGATTGTCACATTACAGAACATTGGAGCTCCTCTCAAGAGAGCTCTCTGATGCACCATATCTTTAATGCTCCACATATTGTATAATTATTATTTTAAGGGAGGATTTCTGAATATTTTATTGTGGAGGGATTTTATGATTGATAATCAAGTTAAACTTTAATCTTATGGGATTAAATACTTAGAACAGAAACAAAATGCACGTGTTTTCAAGCTAGATGAACCAATTTATATAATCCCTGAAAAGCAGAGAAATACAGATACTGGAAATTTGAAATGCACAAAAAAGTGGTCAACTGATCAGTCAGCCTTTGTAGAGGAAACTCCAGTGATGTTTTTGGAGCCACTGAGTATTCACAATACTCCCAATTTGCACATGGTTGCGTCTTTCATATCATAACAATCTCTTAATTAACTACTCTATTAGTCAATCACTATTCAAGGAGGGTGTATGGGGTGTCCAGGGAAGGATAGCTTCTCTGGTGAAGAGGCTTGTCATGTCTATTCCAGAGCAGCTCATTCACCGTTGGTCCCCACCGGACACTCAGCTCTCACCTATGGCTCCAAATAGCTGTGTGCATGCAACAGTGGTCACACCATGGTATACCGCTTCAACAGATGGGCTAAACCAGGTGAGAGTAGCTGGCAGCCTCATACCCCAGTGAGATAGGGACATGTGTGTACTAGCAAGCGAAGTCAGCTCTGGTGGACTGGGCAGATGAGATCTACAGTGAGGTCCAATGGCCAGGAAAGCAGTACTGCAACGCTTCGTGAGGAGCCAAGGACATGACAAGGCACAGAAAATGTCATTCATGGTCACCCACTGCAACCAAGGAAGACCCCAGTTTGTGATGTTTGTTTGTACCACTGGACCTGGACTTCTGAGGTCGAGAGATTGGAACTGCCCCAGTGCAGTGGCTTTTCCACTTTAAAAAAACTCTCGCACAGGTTTCCTGTCATATTTGGACATGACAGACAATCTCCTTAGGTCAAGGAGGGGAACAAAGATCAAGCTGCTGAATGTTGTTTTTCAGCAGGGAACAAGGGAGAGGAACCTGGTCCATAGTCAATGCCATAACATTTTGGAAGGGAGCCAAACAGAAAAAAATACAGAGCCATTAAAAATCTGACAGATGAACAAGGTGACTTTTAGCCCAATAATGAGCAAATTGTACTGTAACTTTTCCTCTAGGAGGAATGGCTAAATTTATGTGAAGTCACGCTGGAGTTTAAATTCTATTCTACACAGGCACTTGACAACCGTAAATGCAAACAGTCTGCTTATTTTGTCTCACGAAGGTGTTGATCGGCCTGCCTTTTAGAAATTTCAAAAAGTGAACATGGAGCTTTGATATCCGATTCACAGTACAAAAGGTTTAATTGCCTTTACCCCTAGGCTATACTATCATGGGGCTTGGTGTTAGGTGGTGAATGTAAACTTAATTATGAAAGAGATGTGAAGGTGAACTTGAGAAATTATTAGGCTAGGCTCGAAATGTGCAGGAGAAAAATAATACAAAACTCTTCATTACAGATAGATCAAAGGAATCACCTATCAAAGCTGTGTCTTTATGCTTGGATTCATAAGCAGGTTTCTCAAATTCACACTCCTCACACAGGACTTCACAAAAAGGAAGAGCAGCAAGATAGCTTGGATATTAAGGTCAAT
The DNA here is from genome assembly GCF_030028105.1 of Mobula birostris. Lineage (NCBI taxonomy): Eukaryota > Metazoa > Chordata > Chondrichthyes > Myliobatiformes > Myliobatidae > Mobula > Mobula birostris. The sequence goes on along the minus strand of NC_092378.1, from coordinate 133,017,070 downwards.
CTACCCTGCAGGCATTTTCTGAAAATTAATTTTATTGGATGGAAAAATTTCATGAGTTTCCAGCATGCATAAATTACAAGACATATTTTATATAGTGTAGAAGTGCCATATTCCAGTCAGAACCGCAATCCTATAGTGTACAAATCTGTATAAATCATAGAACAGTTTTGTTTAAAGGCAGGTGAAAGACTCAAATATTAAAACTTTAGGCAACAAGGCATAGCAAGGAGTATTATGATTCAATTTAAATTCCTTCAAACTTGAAACTTCTGCAACTAAACATTATTCCAATTTTCTCTGGTCCAGAGACCAACCTTGGAACGTCTTTTACCATCTCCAAGGGATTTAATATTTCTGTATTCCCACCATTCTATGTGTCCCCTAGCACCTTCCAACCCCGTCCCAATTTATCTTACTTTTCAGTCCACACAGAGTAATTCTCCATTTAGAATGTTTATCTCTTAGCTGTATGCTTGGAAATGCATCATACAGACCCAAGACCATTCCCAGAACGAACTATATACAATTTAAAGAATAAAGAAAAAAACAAACCAGGTACAGTTGCCCATACAACTCAAATCACTCACCAACAATGAGCTCAAATGAACTACTGCTGCCTCTGGGCAATGGTCCTTGGTCTGCCAATGAAATGCTGAGATATAAAATATTCATCAAAACAAAATTCCACATCACAAACCTTTTCAAAGGACTTTCCAACTGCATTTTCAAGAGACATGTCCTCAACATCCAAAGTTGCATTGTACTGTTTAAGTTCTTTCAAGCAGGCATTCATTACATCCATAATGGCCGTCTGGATAGCCAGCATTGTGGGAGTGAGGGAAACATGCAGCTCTATCACTTCAGGTTTGTGTCTTTCTAGGAAAGAGCTAACTGCAATGTGGAACCTTAATGGAAGAGAGATGTACACCAATGAAAGGGAAATACAACATGTAGTCCATCAAAAAGCAGACTCTTCAAAAAGTAGTTCTATCAGAAAACAATTACAGCAACACACAGCTAAAATTACTGAATTCTGCAATTCCATTGAGAGCGCATGACAAACTTCCATTGAACATCCAATCAAGGCTAGAACCATTTCAACAAGTCATTCATCGTTTGTGCTGGAAATCCCCAAAAGTGTATTTATTTAGAGATTTTACCAATTACAGCTTTCAGAACAAATAAACTAATCATAAAGCTTGGAGAGACCAAATTGCAGGGTTGACATTAAACATTATTATTCAAAAGCTGTTTGACATCTCTACTTCTGGAGGTCAGCACGGAATTAAAGTGTTGACATTTAGTATGAGTTTGGTATTAAAATAAGCCAATAAAAAAGTAAGATCATACACTTGAAATTGTATCACCTCCATGTAAGAGTAACTGATCTAAACATATGGATAAACTTAAATTGGATTCGAATTTGAAAAGAAAGTGTGAAGATTCTAAATAACTTTCAGCGTTGGCAAGATTAAATTTGAGAAAGCCTGAAGGCCAAAACAAAGAGCAAATCATTTGGACAAATGTTTTATCTGACAATCCTTTTTGCTACACCTGCTCTAATGGGAAGCATACTTTTATACTGCTTTAATGTGCTACTTATTGTAAAAAGCACTTACTGCACAAAATAAATTACACTTGAGGACTTTAAGAAGAATGCATTTGTTATATACACAGGCTGTTCTCAAAATAATAGAACAGTGCATTTATAATAAAAGCAAGCAGTTTCAAGGACAAACTACAGAATCCCAATATCCTATTTAGTATACAGAACACAACCTCAATACCGAGGAAATGGCAGCAATTCATCTTCATCACTTCAGCTGTTCAAGTTTCAATGTTTTTCTTTGCTAACTGGCGACAACTGCAGAAGGCTCACAAAATTAAAAGATCAAGATGTCCCAAGGTGAATGAATTATTAAATTGCAGAACTTTTTTTTCACAAAATGAAAGTTGCAAGTTAAAATGTAGGGAACAGATCTTTCCTATTGAATCATGCTGGAATCTTCCCTTTAACAATTAAAAAGTCTTGCCTTGGTGTAGCATTCATATGCATTTAATGTCACTGAAGTTGCCAGCCAGAAAGAAGTAGGATAAATAGCAAAATTTCACATAAATCATCAAACTCTTAATAGCTTCAAAGAATTCTTGAGCATTCTGAAACTCAAACTGTTTCTTTAAATTAATATTAATAGCAGTAAAAACCATAGAACCGTGGACCATAGAAACCATTGTCATTTGCACAAGATAGGCCAAAGCCAGCATGTTTTCCTGAAAGGAAAATCCTGCCTGACTAACCTACTGCAATTTTTTGAGGAAATTACAACAGGGTAGACAAAGGGGATGCAGTAGACGTGGTGTACTTGGATTTTCAGAAGGCCTTTGACAAGGTGCCGCACATGAGGCTGTTTAGCAAGACAAGAGTCCATGGAATTACAGGGGAGCATTGGCTGATTGGCAGAAAACAGAGTGGGATTAAAGGCATCCTATTCTGGCTGGCTGCCAGTTACTAGTGGAATTCCACAGGGGTTGGTGTTGGGACTGCTGCTTTTTACGATGTATGTCAATGATTTGGACTATGGGATTAATAGATTTGTAGCTAAATTTGCCGATGGTACAAAGATAGGTACCAGAGCAGGTAGTGTTGAGGAAACAAAGAGCCTGCAGAGAGACTTAGATAGTTTAGGGGAATGGGCAAAGAAGTGACAAATGAAATACAATGTCAGAAAGTGTATGGTCATACACTTTGGTGGAAGAAATAAATGGGCAGACTATTATTTAGATGGGGAGAGAATTTAAAATGCAGAGATGCAAAGGGACTTGGGAGTCCTTGTGCAGGATACCCTAAAGGTTAGCCTCCAGGCTGAGTCAGTGGTGAAGTAGGCGAATGCAATGTCGGCATTCATTTCTAGAGGTATAGAATATAACAGCAGGGATGTGATGTTGAGGCTCTATAAGGCACTCATGAGACCACACTTGGAGTATTGTGTGTTGTTTTTAGAAAGGTTATACTGACATTGGAGAGGGTTCAGAGAAGATTCATGAGAATGATTCCAGGAATGAAAGGGTTACCGTATGAGGAACTTCTGTCAGCTCTTGCGCTGTATTCTGTGGCGTTCAGGAGAATGAGGGGAGAGCTCATAGGAACATTCCGAATGTTAAAAGGCCTGAACAGATTAGATATGGCAAAGTTATTTCCCATGGTAGGAGAGTCCTGGACAAGAGGGCACAACTTCAGGATTGAAGGACGTCCATTTAGAATAGAGATGCGGAAAAATTACTTTAGTCAGAGCGTGGTAAATCTGTGGAATTTGTTGCCGTGAGCGGCTGTGGAGGCCAAGTCATTGGGTGCATTTAAGGCAGAGATAGATAGGTTCTTGATTAGCCAGGGCTTCAAAGGGTATGGGGAGAAGGCAGGGGAGTGGGGATGACTAGAGGAATTGGATGAGCCCATGATTGAATGGCAGAGCAGACTCAGTGGGCCAAATGGCCTACTTCTGCTCCAATATCTTATGGTCTTATAGAAAGAAACCAATATGTAGAATGCACTGTACCCAAAGTTTGACCATGGGTGCCAATATTGTTGCCTGCACTTTTGTTCATGACATGTTGAAGCATGGATGCTCTCAGGCATATGTACTGTGCTCAGATGGGGCACAAGGCTCATTTGTTGGCACTTGCACAAAACTTCTTTATGCATGCAAGGCCAATGGGAACAGCAAGCAAGTCTTAACCAAAGACCAGTGCCCTGTTTCAGCAATAGTTAAAGAGCTCCACCCTTCCTGTTCTGTTTTGAAGGTCCTGTTGAAGGTAAGATGTTAGTAATTGCTCTCAACTTACAGTGCTTTTAAAGTTCTCATGGTATCGCTCCTCCATCTGCAAATCTTGAACCCTACCCCTTCCAAACCTCCATTATCTGCCCTAACCATACCAACTACTTTTTATGATGTCTTCCCCCACAAGCATCTGTCACTCACCCTGCCATCCTCTTTAACCTAATTTCCACAATCCTGTCCTAATCTACTCAATGTCTATCCTCCACTGCCCTCTAACCTTCCTGTAGTGCTGCTACAATCTGTTCTAATCCTCTCCATGAATACACCCACTTACCACCTGTGTAACTCATCGTTTGCAGATATAATCTCTTCAGAGTTCAAAGTAAATTTATTACCCAAGTACATACAAATCTGAAATTCATTTTCTTGTGGGTGTACTCAATAAATCTATAGAATAATAACCATAACAGAATCAATGAAAGACCACACAATTTGGGCATTCAACCAGAGTGCAGGAGACAACAAAATGTGCAAATACAAAGAGAAATAAATAATAATAAAAAATAAATAAACAATAAATATCCAGAGCATGAAATAAAGAGTTCTTGAAAATGGATCTGTTGGTTGTGGGAATACTTCAATGATGGGTCAAGTGAAGTTATTCCCTTTGGTTCAAGAGCCTGATGGTTAAGGGGAAGAAACTGTTCCTGAATCCGGTGCTGTGAGTCCTGATGTTTCTGTACCTTCTTCCTGATGGCAGCAGTGAGAAGAGAGCATGTTCTAGGTGGTGGGAGTCTCTGATGCAGGATGCTGGTTTCCTGTGACATTTCAATAGAGACATGCTTAATGGTGGGGAGGGCTTTCCCCATGATGGACTGAGCTACATCCACTACTTTTTGTAGGATTTTCCATTCAAGGGCATTGGTGTTTCCATACCAAGCTGTGATGCAGCTGGTCAATATACTCTCCACCATGCATACACAGAAGTTTGTCAAAGTTTTAGATGTTATGCCGAATCTTTGTAAACTCCTAAGGAAGTAGGGATGCTGCAGAGCTTTCTTCATAAGTGCTCTTAATAACATTGATGAATTTAAAGTTAATGGGAGAAGTTCACTGGGATAGGTTTATTCCAGTATTCTGGACAAGGTGCATTATAGAAGATAAAACTTTCCTTCAGGATATTTTCACCCGTGAATCAGACTGAGACTGTTATAGGCCAAATTTGGCCCATGGGCCTTATTTCCAGCATGCCTGATCTAATGCACAGGTACAACAGGGGCAGCACTGCTGCCTTGCAATTCCAGGAATCTGTATCTGATCCTGATTTCTGGTGCTGTCTGTGTGGAGTCAGCATGTTCTCCCTCTGACTCAGGGGGCTCCAGTTTCCTTCTACATCTCAAAGATGCACTGGTTAGTTAATTAGCTGATCTAAGTTACCCTTTAATGTAGGTACTCTGTAGAAAAATTTCAAGGATAGTGAGTTGAAGAGTACACTAGAAAGAATGAGTCACTGGAGAATAGTCCCAATAAGAATGCTCTGCTGGAAGCTAGCATGAACCTGACAGGCTAACTGGTCGCTTTCCTTGTGAAAATAAATATACTTGGCTACTACTGTACCAGCACTTCTTCAAGGAAGCTGAGCCATGCCTAGCTCACTCAGTGCATTGGAGTGCTTCAGTTTCAAATGAACTTGCACGTACATCCAAAGGCTTTTATCAGATGTGTTGGCTTTAAACTCAGTAACTTCATAGTTGAGCACAAGTATGTTATCTATGATTCTGGTACAAAATATTGCTAACAGGCACACTTATTCAAGAAAGACACTTCAATCGTTAGTCACTTAAAACAGTCGAGCACTGCACTCAACAGATAAACTAAAATAGTTTTGAAACTTGTTTTCTTATTTGGATGAAATGACAGAAATGAATTGGCACTTGAATAAAAGAAAACATTTCTCCATTCAAATGAAGCCTAAAGAATTCTACATATTGGCAAAATAACAAGTTTTAGGATTTTGAGAGGGTAACTTCATTTCTGTCAACTTATGATCACACAAAACACTGGAGAAACTTAGCAGATTATGATGATTCTCTGTACAGTACCTACCTAGGCCAAAGGTACAGTTTACGGACAAACAAATTTCGCATCACTCGCTCCACTCGACAGAATCCAAGATTAAAGGCTACTGCATCATCTGTGAAAGCTTTGATAAAACCCTGTTTGTTCTTCTGCCGATAAAGCCGAAGAATAAATGCTTCCTGACATGAATCAATGATCTTGTGAGCTCTGTATACCAAAATACCTGCAGAAACATAATACATTCCAGCACTTAAGTGTTCATAGGAGCCATTATTGTATCTAGGTCAGGTCCAGACAACTGGAGAGTGTACAGCAAATATCATGAATTTTCTAAAACAAAGACCCAACTCTATAAATCATACAACACGAGAAACCTGGAACTTAATAACTGAAATTACAGAGATTTATATTCCCAGGTATGAAACTGACACCATCAATATCACTGGAGTACGGTAGTACGATTTTCACTCTTTCTGATGAATGCTGGATGACCAATCCTCTTCGAATAGCAACAAACTAAGACTTATGACAATGCATCTATTTACTCACCCCAGGCAGGCAGGCAGTCTCTCATTTTACACCTAACACACTTATTCAAATAGGGACCTCACACAATATGGCATTTTCATTGCTTTACCAGCGAAAACACTGCAAAAATATTGAACTTTAATAAGACACTGAAGACACCAAGTTTTCAAAGGTCACGACAAAGTGAAATACACCCAATGGCCACTTTACTAGGTATACCTGCTCGTTCCTGCAAATCTCTAATCAGCCAATCACGTGGCAGCAATTCAGTGCATAAAACATGGTCAAGAGGTCCAGTTGTTGTTTAGACCAAACATCAAAATGGGGAAGAAATGTGATCGAAGCGACTTTCACCGTAGAATGATTGTTGGTGCCAGACAAGGCAGTTTGAGTATCTCAGAAACTGCTGACCTTCTGGGATTTTCACTCGCAGAGTTTACAGAGAGTGGTGCAAGAAACAAAAAACATCAAGTTTGCGGCAGTTCTGTGGACAAAATGTCTTGTTAATGAGAGAGGTCAGAGGAGAATGGTCAGACTGGTTCAAGCTGACAGGAAGGTGACAGTAACTCAAATAACCACACGTTACAACAATAATGTTGCAGAAGAGCACAACATATCAAACCTACGGCAGCAGAAGGCCACAAACATACACTCAGTAGCCACTTCATTAAGTACAGGAGGTAGCTACTGAAATAGCCGCTGAGTCTATATACACATGAAATAACTTTACTGCATGAAGATATTACAAATACTCAAGCCCTTTGGTAATGAATTTTATTTCAAAGGCAAGTGAACATAATGAAATATTTCCAATAATAATCTTCCAGTATGATTTCAGAAGTTGCATTATCCTTTTAAACTCCTAGATTCTATTAAAAAAAATGGAAACAAAATAGCTTAAAATTAAGCAACACACATAAAAGTTGCTGGTGAACGCAGCAGGCCAGGCAGCATCTCTAGGAAGCGTTCACCAACAACTTTTATGTGTGTTGCTTGAATTTCCAGCATCTGCAGTATTCCTGTTGTTTGAGCTTAAAATTAAGCTAAGGTTTCTGATCAAAACCATCATATTTCTCAGTGCAAGAACTGCTGGTTGGTTCATCTTGTAGTGCAACCTGACATTAAGGCACCTGAAGAACAAGACATTTCTTGGGCAGTGGGGGGTGGGGGACATATAAATTGCTCACCTGTAATTAGATTGGAAGGAATACGATCTGTTAAAAAATCAACAACCAGAATCCGGCTCGTCACAAATAAGACTCCACCTTCTGTATACACAGCATAACGCTCATTGCTTGGAATTTCATTAGTAATAATGCGAGGAAGATGGGACACTCCTTCAGACCGTAACTGCTCAATAAAATATTGCTGAAACATAAAAAGAGACAAGACATTTCAAAATTCTTTGTTATATAACAATTTTCTGTTTTGTGCACAGGGTAGTTGAAAGGTAATCACAACATGTAACTCGGTTGCAAAACCTTCTTTACTTGTCCTGCTTCATTTAATGTTTTGTGTTTTCAAACCCCCAGGTTCTTTTGTGGCAGCAACACTGAATATTTCACCATTTAGTTTAGACTCTTTGCCTCATTTTCCCAAATAAATCACATCACTATGCACATTCTCCTGAAGTTCATCATAATACTCCTCAGACCCAGAAGCACATTATCATTGACATATGTCATGAAATTTGTTATTCTGCAGCAACAGTACAGTGTAATACATAAAAAAAAACAAGTAAAAAAAAGAAAAATATAAAAATTAAATAAGTAATGCAAAGAGGGATCAAAGTTGTGAGGTAGTGTTCATGGACCGTTCAGGAAGCTGATGGTGGAGAGGAAGATGATGTTCTTAAAACATTTAAGTTTCAACATGTCCTCTCTAATAATAGTAATGAGAAGAGGGCATGTCCTGAACAGAGTCCTTAAGAAGGATCTTGGACCAAAACATCGACTATTTATTCATTTCCATAGATGTTTTCACCAACAGAGAAGTGCCTGCTTGGAGTTCACTAGCTGGTTCAGAAAAATTCAGCACATTAAAAAAAAACACTAGGATGAGCACATAAAAAGCCACAATCTACAACTGGGAAGTAGAATTGACTTCACCAGCCCCAATATTTCTGGCAAGGGCACATTGGACCATATAGCTGTGTTGCTAGCCCATACAAAGAGGGGAAGGTTTAACTGAGGAAGATGCTGAGCAGTTTCTTCATCTTTCTTTGTAAGTAAGTCAGCAACACACGCTGATAGTTCATTGCTATTCATTCTTGGATTGTAGAGGAGAAAGTGAAAGGAACAATTAAAGTCTGGAGAGTATTTTTGCTTTAAAGCCTGTTTGAAGCCATATAGTTAAACAGAAGAGGCAGAATTACCTCATTGTGCATTGACTGTCAGCTGCTACTATAGTTGCAGTGGCACAGGCACATTAACAACATTTAAAAGGTACTTTGACAGCTACAGATAGGAAACGTTTATAAGGATATAGGCCTCGATTCTGCAGGGAGCGCTCATGGAGTGAGGTTGTCCCTCTGGCTTCGCTCCATTCCCGTTATCCTTTTTAACCTATGATCTCCTTGATCTAATCAACTTTAAGTACACCAGAAGACTTACTTTATCTCTCTGAATTATCGATTAATTGACTTCCTTTTGTCAATCGCAACTTTTGAGCTTAAAGAAATGAGTACGAGATCTAAAACCAAAGATGGGAAAGACGCTGATGGGAACGGAGGAAAGAAGAAAGGTGACTCTAAACCAACGGAATTAACTTACGAAGTTATGGTGAAGTGTTTGGAGGAAATGTTTGAGGAGCATCGGATAAAATTATCTGAAAGTTTAACTGCTCAATTTGAACAACATCGTCAAAGCCTTAATGAAGATTTAAAATCAATCACGGAATCTTTGAAATTCCTGAATGCTGATGTTCAAAAACACGATGCAAAAATTTCTGAGCTGGATACTAAATCTCAGAAGACGGATACAAAAGTTGAGATCTTAGAGAAGAATCTAGCTTCGACTACTAAACAGCTCCAACAACTTAAATCCAAAGTTATTGATCTTGAGAATCGATCGAGAAGACAAAATTTACGTTTAATTGGCCTACCCGAGGATGTTGAGGTTGGAGATCCTGTAATATTCTTTGCTAAACTTTTAAAGGATTCGTTCGGTTCAGTTTTTCCCAACGATCCTCCATTACTCGATCGCGCCCATCGTATACCGTGGGTAAAGTCGGCAGCGGCTGTTTCCAAACCCAGACCAGTTATTCTTCGTTTCCATTATGTTAATGTTAAAGAACAACTTCTCCAGATCGCTCGTCGACAAGGGATGATCAAGTATCACCAGCATTCCTTCAGAATAGTTCAAGACTACAGTCCTGAAGTGATGAAGGAACGACTGACTTTTAAACCTTTAATGTCGGAATGCTATCAAAAAAATCTCAAACTGGCACTACTGTATCCTGCACGACTCAGAATCTCTCTTCCCGATGGAAATCGTCGTGTTTTCCACTCTACAACTGCCGCTCGGAGCTTTTTGGATGATAATTTCCCATCTGATACAGATACCCTCTCTTAATCTGTGTTGGGTGCTTCCAGCACCAATTTTTTTTTCTCTCTGGTGTTTTCCTTCAAAATAAACCTTCTACTACTGTGCGATGAAGGTTTTTTATAAGTTTAAGATTTTTGTTCTTTGTTCTTTACTATAGTGATTATTCTATAACTTATATAGAATATTTATCTTCTGTGAATAACATCACTTTCCCTTAGTTAACCTTTTGTTTTAATTTATCCTTTTTTGTTATTACTAATGATCCGATCCGACGGTCATTTGTAGTTATATGCTTCCTATTTTTGATTTTCGCATAATTAAAATGGCGACTTGTCTTTCTTTTTCTATAATTTTTATTTTTTTTTCGGGATGCCATGTTCTTATGCTTCTTCTTCCCATAATCCATTTTTCTTATTTTGGAAGCGTTTTTTTATTTACTCGTTTATAATTAACTAATTATATGCACTGATACTGGTTTCTTTTATTTTATATATTTTAGTAATTTTTACTATGGAGACTAATTTACAATACTGTTTATTTTTCACATATTAGTCTTTGGGAGGTCACTTATCTAACATATATTTTTGGAGTTGCCCCCTGCAGAAATGGGGTTAAAGTTAGTATTAGTTAGCGCTTTTTTCAGCCTTCTCTGGCTCAGTTCGGGTTTCTATTTGGGGTTGGGGGAGGGGGTGGTCTTTTTCTTTTTTAATTTTTTCTATTGGGCTGATTCAGAACTACAAAGATGTCCCCAGTGTCGAGATTTCCGGTTCCTCTCTAATCATGTATTCCTCTTCCGATTTCATGAGCTCACATTATGGTTAACCCCTTACTCACCAAAGGGTTAATTCTTAGTTATGGCTCATTCTATTAATTTTGTCTCTTGGAATACAAATGGTTTAAACCATCCAATAAAACAGAAAAAGATTTTCAAAATATTCCAAAGACTGAATGCTCATATTATCTTTGCTCAAGAGACTCATGTAAGGAAAGAGGACAGTCAATGCTTCTTTAAGTTTTGGAAAGAACAACAATACCATTCAAATGCTCAAGCCAAAATTAAAGGCGTTTCAATTTTTATTGATCCCTCAATTACATTCATTCATCAAGACATCATTTCAGATTCTAATGGCAGATTTCTGTTAATTACGGGGGTACTTTTTAATAAAAAGGTCGCTATGGTTAATGTTTACGCTCCGAATGTGGATTATCCTGAATTCTTTAAACATTTACTTACTTCCTTTCCTAATTTAAATGAGTATATGTTGATAATGGGCAGTGATTTTAATTTATGTTTGAATCCCATGTTGGATAGATCCACAAGTAGTCCGGCTTTACCGAATAAGTCGGCTACTATTATCAACTCTTTTATGTTGGATGCTGGGATTTCAGAAATTTGGAGATTTCTACATCCAAATGATAAGGAATTCTCCTTTTTCTCACATGTTCACCGTTCTTTTTCTCGAATTGATTATTTCCTGATTGACTCTCGTTTGATTCCATATGTAGTTGATTGTAATTATGACATTATTGCTATTTCAGATCATGCTCCATTGAAACTTTCCATCAAGTTAATGGATACCTTTTGTACTACCAGACAATGGCGATTTAACCCTATTTTGCTTCAAGATCAGGACTTTGTTAAATTTATAAAGGAGCAGATTGATTTCTTCTTTTCAACTAATACTACGGATGAAGTTTCCAACGGAACTGTTTGGGACGCCTTTAAAGCTTATATCCGTGGTCAGATTATTTCCTATTTGGCCGGTTTGAAAAGACGTATTAACAATGAAATACTTCTACTGGTTGATAAAATTAAAGAAGTTGATAAAAAATATGCTATTTCTCCTAGCAAGGAGCTGTACAAACACAGAGTTGAACTCCAATTGGAACATAGCTTATTATTAACATCCTCGATCAAAAATCAATTAATGAGAACTAGAAGTGATTTTTATATTCATAGTGATAAATCGGGTAAATTACTGGCTAACCAATTGAAATTTGATTTGGTTAAACGTCAAATTACTAAGATCCGCAAACAGGATGATACTTTCACAGTTGATCATGTTGGGATAAACCAAACCTTTCAAGAATTTTATACCTCTTTATATCATTCTGATTTTCCTCATGATTCTAATTTCATGCATGATTTTTTAAGTAAATTGAGTTTTCCGAAACTATCTCCCGAAGATTGCCTATCATTAGAAACTTCCATTTCAGAGGAAGAAATAATAACTGCAATCTCATCATTAAATTCCGGTAAAGCACCCGGTCCCGATGGGTTTACAGTGGAATTTAAAAATTTTTTTTCCTCCATTCTTTCTTCTAAGTTGTCTAGAATATTTAAGGAAGCAATTAGTTTAGGTAAATTACCACAATCGTTTTATGAAGCCTCTATTTCCTTAATTCTTAAAAAGAATAAAGATCCTACGGATTGTGCATCCTATAGACCGATTTCTCTTCTGAACGTAGATTCAAAAATTTTTTCAAAAATTCTAGCTACTAGACTGGAGAAGGTGTTACCTCAAATTATTTCCATGGATCAAACCGGATTCATCAAAAATCGCTATTCATCTTTTAATATTAGGAGGTTAATGAATATTGTTTATACCCCCTCACTTACTACCCCGGAATGTATTATCTCATTAGATGCTGAGAAAGCCTTTGACAGAGTTGAATGGCCTTATTTATTTAATGTTCTTGAGAAATTTAATTTTAATTTGACATTTATATCTTGGATTAAATTGTTATATTACTCCCCGGTAGCCTCGGTCTGTACAAATAATTATAGATCTCCTTTTTTTCGTCTTTTTCGTGGTACTAGGCAAGGTTGCCCTCTTAGTCCTTTACTATTTAATATTGCTCTTGAACCTTTAGCAATTGCTATCCGTGACTCGCCAAATATTGTTGGTATTACCCGTGGAAATGAAATACATAAACTATCATTATATGCAGATGATTTGTTGTTATATATCTCTAACCCGGAGAAGTCAATTCCTGCTATCTTAGATCTGTTAGCTCAATTTAGTAACTCTTCTGGTTACAAATTGAATCTTAGTAAGAGTGAATTATTCCCTTTAAATAAGCACGTACCTATTTATGGACGTTTACCATTTAAATTGGTTACTGATTCATTTATATACTTAGGGATAACAATTACCAAAAAATATAAAGATTTATTTAAAGCTAATTTTTTACCTTTAATTGATCAGATTAAACTTTTATTTACCAAATGGTCCCCAATCTCTTTGTCTTTGATTGGTCAGATTAACGCTATTAAGATGATCATTTTGCCTAAATTTTTGTATATATTTCAATCGGTTCCAATTTTTATCCCAAAATCTTTTTTTGATAACGTGGATTCAAAAATTTCCTCATATATTTGGCAGAATAAAAATCCTAGGTTAGGTAAAAGATATTTACAGAAATCCAAGAAGGAGGGGGGACTTGCCCTCCCAAATTTTAGATTCTATTATTGGGCAATTAATATTCGATATTTAAAATTTTGGCTACAAGATTTGGACGCATCTTTAAACCCTCATTGGGTAAATCTTGAATCTAATTCATTACAAGGGTTTTCCTTGGGTTCGGTTTTAGGAACTTTACTTCCTTTTACTTCTTTTAAATCATATAAACAAATGAATAACCCAATAGTTAAACATACTTTACGTATATGGTTTCAATTCCGAAGATTTTTTGGGTTTAATCAATTCATTCTAGCAAGTCCCATTATATCAAATTTTCTTTTTCAACCTTCCATGATGGATCAAGCTTACTTTGATTGGAAAACCAAAGGTATAATATCTTTTCGCGATTTATTTTTGGATAACTGTTTTATGTCTTTTGATCAACTTTCTAATAAATATAACTTACCCAGATCTCACTTTTTTAGATATTTACAGATTAGAAACTTTTTAATTACTGTCTCTCCTAATTTTCCACACCCATATCCAATGAACACTTTGGAAAAAATCTTAGACTTAAATCTTTCTCAGAAAGATGTAATAGCAATTGTATATAATATAATTATGAATTTATGTCCTGATGCCTCTAATAAAATTAAAGCTGACTGGGAAAGAGAACTTGAGATTAATATACCGACTGAAAAATGGGAAAAAATTCTTCAGTTGGTGAATTCATCCTCTGTATGTGCTAAGCATAGGTTGATACAGTTTAAAGTAGTTCACAGGGCTCATATGTCCAAAGATAAACTATCTCGTTATTACTCTTATATTAATCCAATATGTGACAGATGCCAGTCTGAGATTGCTTCTTTAACTCACATGCTTTGGTCATGTCCCTTGTTGGAGAAATATTGGAAAGATATTTTTGATATTATTTCAACGGTCCTAAATCTAGACTTACAACCTCATCCAATTACTGCTATCTTTGGATTACCAACGATAGACTCAAATAATTTAACCTCTTCATCACGAAGGATGATTGCATTTCTTACTTTAATAGCTAGAAGGTCCATTTTGTTGAATTGGAAAGAGATCAACCCTCCTACAGTATTTCATTGGTTTTCACAAACTATGGTGTGTCTGAATTTGGAGAAAATTAGAAGTGCAGTTTATGACCCTTCTATTAAGTTTGAAAAAATTTGGAGGCCATTTATTCAGCATTTTCATTTGATGTAATTTGATCATTTCCAAACTGGTTTTATTTCTCTGTACTGTTGTTGGAGGGGAGTGGAGGCGTCGACGCTGAGGTTTTCTTCTTTTCCATTTTTAAGTTGTTAGTTTTGCCCAAGTCTTTTAGTTTAGTTTAGTTTTTTTTTCTTTTGGGATGGGTTTTTTTTTCCTTTTTTTGTCTTTTTCCTTTTTTTTTTGCTTTATATTTTCCGTGATCAGTTCTACATGTATGGGAGTTTTGGTAATTTCCACTATTTGGTTTTGCAATTACTCTTTTTTAAATGTAACAATACATCTCATATTATTTGTATTATTGCTATGTTTTGTTTCTATATTTTGAAATTAATAAAAAGATTGAAAAAGAAAGAAAGGATATAGGCCATTTCGGAAGAAGAAATAATCAGGCAGATTATTATTTAGATGGGGAGAAAATTCAAAAATCGGAAGTGCAAAGGGACTTGGGGGTCCTCGTGCAGGATACCCTAAAGGTTAACCACCAAGTTGGATTGGCGGTAAGGAAAGCCAATGCTATGTTGGCATTCATTTCAAGAGGAATAGTGTATAAGAGTAAGGAGGTGTTTATGAGGCTCTATGGGGCATTAGTGAGATCTCATTTGGAATACTGTGTGCAGTTTTGGGCCCCCTATCTTAGAAAGGATATACTGATGTTGGAGAGAGTTCGGAGAAGATTTACGAGGATGATTCCTGGAATGCAGGGGCTAACATATGAGGAGTGTCTGTCAGCTCTTGGATTGTATTCATTAGAGTACAGAAGAATGAGAGGGGATCTTATAGAAACGTTTCGAATGTTGAAGGGGTTGGACAGAGTAGATGTGGAAAGGTTGTTTCCCTTGGTGGGTGAGTCCAGGACAAAAGGCCACAGTCTTAGAATTAGAGGGTACCCAGTTAAAACAGAGATGAGGAGAAATTTTTTTAGCCAGAGTGTCGTGGATTTGTGGAATTCATTGCCACATATGGCTGTGGAGGCCCGATCATTGAGGGTGTTTAAGGAGAAGATTGACAGGTATCTAATTAGTCAGGGTATCAAGGGATATGGAGAAAAAGCCGGAAATTGGAACTAGATGGGTGAATAGTTTAGCTCATGGGAGAGCTGCGGAGCAGACTCGATGGGCCAAAAGGCCTACTTCTGCTCCTTTGTCTTGTGATCTTGTGAAATCAGACTTGCTTATTTGGGAATCTTGTCATTGTGGACTAGTTGAGCTGAAGTTGTGTTTCTGTAATGTATGACTCCATGACCCCCAAGTTAGTCAAATATAATTTTCCTTTGATAAATCAGTGTTTTCAACATCATGTTTCTCATATGTTTGCTTGTGAGTATCGTCTTTGAAGCCATTCTAACCAAGATATTATGCTGATTGGTCCAACAGACAATATTTGCAATATGACAATAGTACCACTGAAACTCACTATATGCTCACTGCTACTTCTCTCTTGGGTCTAATTAAGGATTAGAAGAGTATACCTTTGTAATCATTATTCTTTTTTTTAAAACCATCTGGACTTCACAACTTTCTACTTCGAGAGCTGATAAAGGGGAAATACTTCAAATATTATCCAAATATATTTTTAAAAGATTTCTCTCCCATCCCCTCTGTTACTATGATATTGAGAGCATTCTTTTCCCTTGTGAAATGAGAACAAAACTTTGCACTTAGTACATCAATCATACCTCCCAAGTTCATCTTTTTGTCACCATATATTTGAATACTTCTTCATTATGCATATGTTTAAGACTTGTATTCCCTTTTTATAGCATCATAGCATCTGCCAATCTGAACATTGTTCAACCATTGACACGTTTGTACTAAGGAATCAGTCAGTCCCCATGGAAAATAAAAGTATATTAGCTTTTCCCTCAAATAAAACAATGGTAAATTACAAAAGAAATTAGTGGGGGAAATTCTAGTCTCCTAATGTGATAACTTACTAGTAACAATGATCTTCACTGGGCACATGATCAACAAGGATAAATTTTGGAGTGTAAATTCAAGGTTGCGCATAGCAAATATGAAAATGTAATCAATGGGATATACTTAGAGTACTTAAATACTAAAGTGTAATGCAATTATTTTATACAAAAATATTCTTAGCATATGGCCATCAATTCTCCATTTACCTCTCCAAAATAGTATTTATCTAACTTAACCTTGCCAGCAATTTAACTAGGTCTTTGAAGGAAAATCATATTTTAATTTTTAAACCTAAAATTAAAAGCATCTGCACAGGAAAGCTATCATACTCTTTGAATATAATAAAAATAACAGTGTTTTCTTCCCTTTTTGAATGAAAACTTAAATAATAATTAGAAAACATTGTAACAAGAGAAGGACCTCAAATTCATCCCATCATTCAATGATATTATTTCTGATCTAAGTCCATCTATTTATTCAACAACTTCTACTTCTTGGTTGAAAGCGTGCTTACTAAAATAGATCCCAAACAGTTCTGTGAGGAGTTTGTGTGTGCTTCCCATGTCCCAATCGTTTTCTTCCTGGTGCTCCAGTTACCTCCCACATTCCAAAGACGTCCAGGTTAGAATTAGTGAATTATGGACGTGCTGTGCAATACACACAAAATGCTGGAAGAACTCAGCAGGCCAGGCAGCATCTATGGAAAGGAGTACAGTCAATGTTTTGGGCCGAAATGTTGACTGTACTCTTTTCCATAGATACTGCCTGGTCTGCTGATTTCCTCCAGTATTTTGTGTGTGTTGCTCAGATTGTCAGCATCTGCAGATTTTCTTCTGTTTATGGGCATGCTATGTTGGTACCAGCAGTGTAGTGACACTGCAGGCTGCACCCAACACAATCCTAGCTGATTTGATTTGATGCAAATGATGCATTTCGCTGTATGTTTTGATGTACATATGACAAATAGAGCCTGACTATAAATTTCAGGCTACGATCTTAATCTTCCAACAAAAATAGTTTGGCTTCACTTGTCTATTGATTTCCTCAAACATCTTGACAACTTAGCAAATCTTCCAATAATTGTCTAAATTTCATAGCATACAATTCTAGTTCATAATCACCCATTATAAGTAAATTCTTAAGAGTTCCTATATCATTTCAATAAACATAAACTGTATTCACTGCAACGCCAATGTGCCTCTCAGAAGCTGGGATGCCCAACAACCTTTTGGTATTGTCTAACTGGGGTGTGTCTCGTTTCTGAATGATTTTTTAACATGTTGTATTCTGACCCACTTATCGATTATCAGAGATATTTAAAGATGATCATTCTATTAGCATTTCCAATTACTGTTTGTACCTGCATGTGACCTGCGCGTATGAGCTTCTCTGCACTCCAACTGCTTCCAGCACTTCATAATTAGAAAGTACTCTAAATTATCCGATCACATACGTATTAGAATACTGCTTTGCAACTGTTTACTGAAGTTTACCCTTTTCACTTATTCTGTTAATATATTCTAACTGCTTATGTAGCTGTCAGACATATGTGATTCTTTTCAGTCATTTATGTTGTTAGTAGACCAATGACATATATAGTGAATAAATGAAGGAACGGCAAGCAACATGCACAAAATGCTAGAGGAACTCAGCAGGCTAGGTAGCATCTATGGAAAAAGAGTACTGTCGACATTTAAGCAACACACATAAAAGTTGCTGGTGAACGCAGCAGGCTAGGCAGCATCTCTAGGAAGAGGTACAGTCGACGTTTTGGGCCGAGACCCTTCGTCAGGACTAACTGAAGGGAGCAAGTAAGAGATTTCAAAGTGGGAGGGGGAGGGGGAGATCCAAAATGATAGGAGAAGACAGGAGGGGGAGGGATGGAGCCAAGAGCTGGACAGGTGATAGGCAAAAGGGGATATGAGAGGATCATGGGACAGGAGGCCCGGGAAGAATGGGGGGGCCAGAGGATGGGCAAGGGGTATATTCAGAGGGACAGAGGGAGAAAAAGGAGAGTGAGAGAAAGAATGTGTGCATAAAAATAAGTAACAGATGGGGTACGAGGGGGAGGTGGGGCATTAGCGGAAGTTAGAGAAGTCAATGTTCATGCCATCAGGTTGGAGGCTACCCAGATGGAATATAAGGTGTTGTTCCTCCAACCTGAGTGTGGCTTCATCTGCAGATTTCCTCGTGTTTACTGTCGACATTTATATTCTTTTCCATAGATGCTGCCTGGCCTGCTGAGTTCTTCCAGCATCCTGTGTGTGTTGCTTGGATTTCTAGCATCTGCAGATTTTCTCAGCTGTGAAATGAAGGAACGGTGTAGTTTTGCGAAATATTCCTCGTTCATTCTGTCAGTGTATCTGCACAAAGTCACTGGCTGCTCAGGCAATGTGTAGAGATAATCTTCTAGCCAGGTCAGCCATTTTTCCTTAGTTCTACTTTAGCCAACAACCTCAAATGAGGGGCTTCACAGGAACCTTTCTGGTTGCCCAGTAAAGTAACATTCAAAGATAATTTTATATCCACTATTTAAATCATCTTTTCTTTTTAAATATCAAATGAGATTCTCTCCAGCCATGGTCCTACCCTTCACAAATTGTCCCCCAACTCCTTTTATTCTACTGAAAACTTCCAAGACATTTAATTATAAGCTCTTAATTACAGATTCAAATAACTTCTTGACAACAAATGTGAGGGACTTTGCCTACTTCTCTTAGTCACAGTCATAGTCACAGAATGCAAAATGATCTCCAATTGTTCAATCCAAAGGAACAGTTTAAGAGAACACTAAAGTTTCAGCATCTTCAATAATCTTAACTACTTTCTTTAAAAATCTGGGATTAAAACTACCTGGTCTCAGGAATGTATTATTTCTGAGTGTCATTTTCCCTACTGTTAATTTGATTCTCCAGAAGAATAGTCCTGGTAAATAGACTTCAGTTCCTTATTTTTTGCTCCAGAAGTTGTTGTCATTATTTTAATCTGGTCTCTGAAGGAGAACCGTGTTTCCCAATAGGGTTGTGTCCTTCATTCATCACTAATTTCCTTCAGAGATGTGACACGGTAGTCTCATAATTTTCTGTGATCACAGATGAAAAGTAAATATTTAGTGTCTGCCATTTTCTTATTTATAGTATCACATTATCAACCTTTAAGTGCTGCACGATCTTATACCATGGAGGAAGCATAACAAACTCTTATAGTCCCAGATAACCCCGTGATTTCAGTCTCTAAGGCCAACATATGATCATCCTTCAGAAGGGTGAACCTACCAAAAGCATCCAGCCCAGCTGGGGTACCTGACCGAGTACCAAAGACCTGTGCTAATCAACTAGCTGGAGTGTTCACTAAGATCTTTAACCTCTTGCTTCAGCAGTCTGATGTACCCACCTGCTTCAAGCAGGCTTCAATTGTACCAATGCCTGAGAAGAACCTGATAACCTGCCTCTATGACTATCATCCAGTAGCACTTAGATTCACAGTGATGAAGTGTTTTGAGAATTTGGTGGTGAAACATATCAATTCATGCCTGAGAGGCTTCTTGGATCTGCTTCAATATGCCTACCGGTACAATAAATCCACAGCAAATTCTATTTCATTGGTTCTTCACACACCCTGGAATATCTGGGCAGCAAAGATGCATCCATCTGGGTGCTCTTTATCGACTACAACTTGGCATTCATCCCCTCAAAACTAATCAAAAAGTTTCACGACCTTGGCCTCAATACTCCCTTGTGCAATCCCTCACATGCAGATCCCAGTCAGTTCAGATTGACATCTCCACAATCTCCAACAGCACAGGTGCACCACAAGGCTGTGTACTTAGCCTCCTATATAATTCACTTTACACTTATGACTGTGTGGCTAAGCATAGCTCCATATTTATATTAAAGTTTGCTGACAATATCATTGTTGTAGGCTGAATCAGATCAGCATATAGGAGGGAGGTTGAAAATCTGGCTGAGTGGTGCCACAACAACAAACTCTTACTCAATGTCAGCAAGACCGAGGAGCTGATTATTGACTTCAGGAGGAAGAAACTGTAATTCTGTGAGCTAGTCCTCATCAAGGGATCAGAGGTGGAGAGGGTCAGCAACTTTAAATTCCCCCGTGTTATCATTTCAGAGGGCCTGTCCTGGGTCCAGCATTTAAGTGCCATTACAAAGAAAGCATCCAGTGCCTCTACTTCCTTAAGAGTTTGTGAAATTTGTATGACATCTAAAGCTTTCATAAACTTCTACAGATGTGTGGAGGAGAGTATAATGACTGGATGCATTACAGTCTGGTATGGAAACACCACTGCCCCTGAATGGAAAATCCTACAAAAAGTAGTGGATATGGCCCATTCCACCACAGGTAAACTCTAAACTCTCCCCACCACTGAGCACATCTACATGAAGCATTGTTGCAGGAAAGCAATATCCATCATCAAGGGTCCTCGCCACCCAGATCATGCTCTCCTCTCATTTTTACCGTCAGAAAGAAGGTACAGGAGCCTCAGGACTCACTTGTCCCATCACTGAACTGTTTCCACAACCTGTGGTCTCACTTTCAAGCACTCTTCATCCCATGTTCTCAATATTCATTACTCATTTATTATTATTATTTTTGTTTTTTTTGTATTTGAACAGTTTGTTGTCTTTTGCACACTGGTTGACTGCCAGTGCGGTCTTTCATTGATTCTAATATGGTTATTGCACTTATTGAGTATGTCCACAAGAAAATGAATCTCAGGGCTGTATATGGTGACATATACATATTTTGATAATAAATTTACTTTGAACTAATTGCACTAACTTAATTTTAAATGTTTGTGCATTAGCATTGCAACCTCTGATCAAAATTATTAAGAAAACTTTCAATACTAGGTGTCTCTCTGCACCTTTCCCGTCAGATAGGATATGTAGAAAGTTTTTTTTAGGGTGGTATCACTGATGTGAATGTGCGGTTGGTATGTATAGGGCAAACTGAAGAGGGAATGGAACCAGTGGGAGTTGCCATAGATTCACAGGACTCAAATGGCTTCTTTCTGTATTGAAACGAAAAGGGAAAATCCCTTTTAACAATCCTGAATCTACTGTTCCATAACTAAAAAGGTAATCAAAAACCTCAGCCCATTATTTTCAGTGATTTCAGAAGACAACAATTCTAGATCTGCACATGTGCAGTTAACCATGTAAGTCATGGTGGTGATTAACTTAATCATGCCTTGCCAGAATGTCAGCATTGAAATCTCTGAAAATACATCTTTTTAGTTATAGTTATGCACTAAATAGGTCAAAAAAGTTATGACATGCCAATTCAAGGGTAAACGAATGTTTGACCCTTTCAGATAAAAACACGTCAATCTTAAATACTTCCAATCAATCTCTAGATTCTAGCATCTGCAGTCTATTGTGTGAGCTTTAAGTTGCAAATTTGCTTTTCACCGCCAGAGATTTTGTCTCAATTACACAATCTACATCACTTTACCTTTGATGACACAACTAGAGAACAGAACTAGTTGCAACAACACGCCCCCATCAAAAAAAAGTTGTAACCGCTTCCTCCTAAGAGCGCATTTGACAGTTGCTACTCTCTCAGCACACCTGCCCTTCACACCACATCCTGATGTACTGATGCTCAGCCTCCCCTTTCCCTCAGTGTCCATCTCCCCTCTACTCCTTCAGCCCGGATGAAGGGGTCTCGACCTGAAACGTCGACTGTCCATCTCCCTCCACAGATGCTACTAGAACCGCTGTGCTGTTCCAGCAGTTTGTTACTTTTACTCCAGATTCTGTCCGGGCCAACAAAATGGATAGAATGGGGCGACTGGCATGCTTGCCGGCGGGTCCGCAACAACAATGACGGACGCTCGGCGAGGGAGGGTGCAGGCAACAGCACCGCCAAGCCATCCAATTCCAACTGACAGGCCGCCGCCCCGACCCTCGATTTACCTCTTCCGCCAAGTTGGTGTTCAGCACAAGTACCAGGTTCCCAGGGTCACAATATAACTTGAGAAAATTCAGCAGGATCCTGTCTATACCCAAGCCCTTTGCCGTGATGACGAGGCCATCTTCGTGAAATAAATCTAAAAAGATCTGGTTCTCGTGTTCCAAGAGAGGAGCCATAACACCGGCAACTCTCTGCTGCCGAGGAGTTGAATCCGACTGCGCAGGGACATGTCAATGTACTTCACTAGCTGACCTCCAGCGCCATCGCCAACTACTGGCCACAGAATGTATTTATTCCTTATATTTAAATAACAACTGGTAGAATAAAATGCCCAAATCTCAGTTTACTACCAGAGAGAAATATCAGGGAGAAATTTCGAGCGTCCTTTCGTTTCCTTTGAAAGTTTCTGCTTATCCATGATAGCAAAGCTAACTGTGAAAAAACAAAGACTGTTTGATAGAAAGTTGAGAAGCACACAGTGATGGATGTGGTTAAGACAGTTCAGCTGAGTATTCAGTGGCAGAAGTATGGAACAGAAAAGCTACATTAGAGATCCTCTATAAGAATTGCCAAATTATGTGTGAAGACCTTTATCAGCAAGATTAAAGTCATCCAATCACCTGCCCTTGCTCTTTCGCTTTGCCACCAAGTGATGAACCCTTCGAGAAAAGTGCCACCTCTATTTGACTGTAATTTATTTACAGTGTGCTCTACATTATGTATTGCAAGTATACTGTACTTCCTCCCTCCATTTTATCTACCCTGTTTACAAGACTTTCACACAGGTAACTTTGAGAACTCTTCCTTCTTTCTTAATTTGGCATCTCCATACTGTAGCTGACAGAAACTCAATGATCTGCCATCTATTTCCTGTATCTCTGGTCTCAACATGTCTTCCACTCAAAGCAAGGATTGGGCCTCCATGTTCTTATGTTCACATCGCCTCCTCTACATTCACTGGGTTACCTAGTATATGCAAGGACTAGGCCTCAAGCCGCCGTGTCACCTGAGAAAGGCATTGGAGTCAGTGCGCTCCACCTGGGGCATTGTGGTGCGGGGTTCAGGCTGGAGTTGGTTCTGCCCCCCAGTGCTCGCTCAGCAGAAGACAAGCTCTTTTGTGGTCTACTGAAGATTTCAATGGAATGAAGGGTCAAGCTTATATATTTGTGTGGTTGTGTGGTGACGCCTGAGGGAGGCATTGGAGCCTAAGCACTTCACTGGAGGTGGTGTGGCATGGTGTCCGGACTGGAGTTAGTGCTTCCCCGCAACGTTCGCTCAGCAGAAGACAAGCTCTTCTGTTAGCTGTAGATTGATGGTGAGAGTTTTAGACCCTTATATTGTATGATTGTGATACTATTTGTGCTTGCTATCTTGTGTGTGCTTTGTATTGTGCGTGACTGTTGGTACTGTGTTTTGCACCTTGACCCCAGAGTAACACTGTCTCGTTTGGCTCTATTCATGAGTATTCATGTATGGTTGAATGACAACTAAACTTTAATTGGATTGCATTCAGTTCTTTCACCACTTTAAATAACATTCAAACACATATTTTCACCTCTCTCAGTATTCTGAAGAGACTATTCCCTTTGTGATCTGATCCATTCTTCCATCTTCACCAACCTTCTCACAGCACTTTTCCATGCTGGAAATGCAACACCTCTTCTTTAACCTTGTCTCTTCCCACCATCTGAATACCCAAACAGTCCCTCCAGATGAAGCAGCAATTTACTTGCACTTCTTCTAATCTAGTGTATTGCATTTGGTGCTCACAATGTGACTGCCTCTACACAGGAAAGAAGAAGAAGAAAGCCCTTAACTCCGAGTGGAGTCATCAGGACGCCGTCATGACAGCGTTTTTTTTTTATCAGGCTTTCTTATTTTTACGAGGCCGAGTTGCTAGCTTGATGCTCAACCCAGCATGGATGGAAAGCGTGCAAGGGAGCCGGCTGGATTCGAACTCGGGAGCCTTCACTCTGAAGTCTGGCATTGATGCCACTATGCCACCAGCCAGCGCCTCTACACAGGAGAAAACCAAATGTTGATTAGAGGATGACTTCGCAGAATACCTGCATATTGTCCACAAGGGAGATCCTGAGGTTCTAGTTGCATGTCACTGTATACTCTTCCTCACAAAGATTCTGACCTGTCTGTGGCCTCAACAAAGCCCAACATTGTAGCCCTCCATTGGTGGGGATTGACCATGGATGTTGCCTGCTAGCTGTCATATGCAAGCCAGGGCAGTACAATATGGAGAGCAAGCTGATGCCCATATAGAAGGCTCCCTCTGCCACGCAGCTGACAAATCCAAAGGAATGGCAGAGGTCGATACAGTTCGGCACCAGCAGTGTCACAGGAGTTGCCAGTCAGCATTGAGCTCAATGTAGGACTGCCTTAGGGACTCCAGCTGCAGATTTTTCCTCAGGGTTTACTCCTGCCCCATGAGTGGGTATAGCTGCAAAACAGTGGAGATTTGAGATCAGTGTTTTCCTTCTCCTAGATGAGCTGCCAAACATGGCTGGAGAGCTCCACCTGCCTGAAGCAACTGATTTTAAGGCACCAGTAACCTGCCTTTGCCCTTTCTCCTGTCAGTAGAAATGGTTTTGCTGGGCTTAGTAGCTAAGCCACACATGAAGACCAGAATCTGGACTTGGTTGTCAGAGGCTATTTGAGACGCACGCCATTGGGAACATTTAACAGGTAGTGACTGGTTCTGCTGTGCATTATCCAGGTGCAATATTAGTAAGATTTTCTCTCTGCATAGATGTTGCGTCATCTGTTGGTCTCTTCCTCGATTCTCCTTATTTCAGGTCTCAACAACAACTCTGAACTGCATTTCAATATTTCAACAGTTTCAATATTTCCCTGTGTTTGTTCTGAGCTCTCATGGAGAGTTCCAAGGAACTGTGCCCTTCTGTGTAAAAGATTTCCACTATATCCTAGTCCTGAATGAATGACTCTTTATCCTGTGACGGTAAACAAATAAAAATGCAGAAGCTAAAACAAAAAACAGAAAATGCTCGAACAACTCAGCCAGTCAGGCAGCATCTGTGGAAAGAAAAATGCAGGTAATGTCTAAGATCAGGAAATCTTCCTCAGAGCTGGGGTAAGAGTGTAGGAGCTCAGGACTGATGAAAGGTCTCGGCCCGAATTGTCAACTGTTTACAGGGGTCCCCCGCCTTTCGAACGTTCGCTTTACGAAACCTCACTGTTACGAAAGACCTACATTAGTTACCTGTTTTCGCTAACAGAAGGTGTTTTCACTGTTACAAAAAAAGGCAGCGCGTGAAAAAAAGCAGCGCGCAATAAAAGGCAGTGCGTGAAAAAAAAGCAGCGTGCGCCCCGAGCAGTCGCTCCTCCTCCGGATTCGGAACTGCATTCTCGCCGGCATTGCTTAAACACGTGCCTGTGAGCATCCATTTGCAAGATGAGTTCTAAGGTATCGGAAAAGCCTGAAAGAGCTCGTAAGGGTGTTACACTTAGCGTAAAACTAGACATAATTAAGCATTTTGATCGTGGTGAACAAAGTAAGACAAAGTGAGTTTGGCTTGTGGAAGCTGGCGAAGATGATGTTGACAACAGGAATTCTGCAGATGCTGGAAATTCAAGCAACACACATCCAAGTTTCTGGTGAACGCAGCAGGCCAGGCAGCATCTGTAGGAAGAGGTGCAGTCAACGTTTCAGGCCATGTTGAAGAGGTTTTGGCATCCCATGACCAAGAACTGATAAATGAAGAGCTGGTGCAATTGGAAGAGGAAAGGATAACAATCGAAACCGAATGCAGTAGCAAATGGACCGAAAGTGAAGTTGTCCAGGAACTGAACGTGAAGAAACTGCATGAGATTTTCGCTGCAATGATAAAGTACGACTTCAATTTTGAAAGGGTATGTCAGTTTAGGGCATATTTGCAGGATAGTTTGAGTCCTTACAAAGAACTGTATGATCTAAAAATGCGTGAGGCTAAGCAGTCAAGCAAGCCTTCCACATCAGCCTCAGCGGACGACGAACCTCGACCTTCGACATCGTGGCAGGCTGACATAGGAGAAGATGACCTGTCTGCCCTGATGGAAACAGACGACACCTCAGTGTCCCACCACCCCAACCCCCGGACCGCGGACAGATACTCATCTGCGAAGAATGCAGCGGTAGCCAGGAGGCACCCAGCACATCTTTAAGAAAAAAGCCAAAATAAACAAGCTAATTAATTAGGTGCTGCCCGGCACGTAAATGTCGGCCCAGATCAGAGGCGATTGCCAATTACGTCACCTCTGATCTAGGCCAACATTTACGGGCCAAGTGGCATCTAATTAATTAGCTTGTTTATTTTGGCTTTTTTCTTAAAGATGTGCTGAGTGCGTCCCGGCCACCGCTGTACCCCTGCATACTTCGTGGATCAGTATTGGTCGGCGGCCTGGAGGGTAGAGGCCACTGCACCACCCTGACCTCCGACGACTCAGCCTAACACACCATCGTCAGTGTGCTCAATGTCTTCCTGATTCCTGTAAGTGATACTACACTGTACATACATTATTTCTACTTTATATTGGCTGTGTATTTTTACGTGTTATTTGGTATGATTTGGCAGCTTCATAGCTTAAAGGTTACTGGAGAGCGCTTGCGCCGTGTTTCTGCTGAGAGCGCTTGCGTGAGATTTTCGCTACGGAGAACGGTGCGGCAATGATTGTGGAAAAGTATTTCTACTTTATATAGGCTGTGTATTCATCATATCTTTCCTGCTTTTACTATATGTTACTGCTATTTTATGTTTTATGTGTTACCTGGCATGATTTGATACGTTATTTTTGGGTCTGCCAATGCTCACAAATTTTTCCCATGTAAATTAATGGTAATTGCTTCTTTGCTTTACGACATTCTGGCTTACGAACCGTTTCATAGGAACGCTCTACCTTCGGATGGCGGGGGAAACCTGTACTCTTTTCCATAGATGCTGCCTGGCCTGCTGAGTTTCTCCAACGTTTTGTGTGTGTTGCTTGGATTTCCAGCATCTGCAGATTTTCTTTTGCTTTAGGAGTGGTAAGCAGTTTTGAAAGCAGAATTGGGAGAGGAGGGAGATGTGAGACAAATAACTATCTAGAGATAGGTTAAAATAGATTGGATGATGAGAATCATGAGTGTTGATTATTGGAGGGAACTTTATAGGAACAGGATGAGAAAGAGATATATACTGTAAATAATAATGGAAATTGTTTTTCATGTTGCTTCATGCAAAATGCACAATTTTATATCTGTCTGTATTAAATTACATTATCCATGAGCCTGCCCTTTAGTTGCTATGATCTATGAAGATTATCATGCTTGGTATTAATTGTTAAAATGTAAAGCAGGAATCTTCACATTAAATTCTAAAACAAAATCAAATGTAGTACTGTGGAGTGAAAAACATGTCAATTTTTCAAGATTCAGCATGGTTTAATGTCATTTCCAGTATACAAGTAATTGCTACTCCAGATCTGATGCAGTGCAAAAAACCACAATAAGCATAAATATATGGGATAGATTGATTGTATGTACAGTGCATAAAGTAATGCTGGATACATCAGTGTCTGTACGTAAGGTGCTGACAGGAAATGGTAAAGTAGTGGTGGCTGGGGGTGTGGAGGGGTTGGTTAGTTGATGGAAGTGTTCATCAGCTTTACTGCTTGGGGAAAGTAACTGGTTTTGAGTCTGGTGGTCCTGGTGTGGATGCTACGTAGCCTCCTCCCTGATGAGAATGGGACAAACATTCCAACAGCAGTGTGGGTAGGATCCTTTATGACATTGCTACGCTTTTTCTGGCATGTTTCTGTCAATATGACCTTAACGGCCAATCAGCCGGTGCCAGTGATGCGTTTGGCCGTCTTGACTACGGGCTATGGAGCCTTTTTGATGTGTGACGTTCCCAGCCATGCAAAGTATTTCATGATGATGGGCATCAGTGACACCAAACAGTAGTTCTTCTGTTCTGAAGATGGACAGTTCTTTGATACAGGGATGATGGTGGATGAATTGAAGCCTGTGGGGACGGCAGCCTGGATGAGTGATGTGTTGAAGATGTTCATGAAGACATCAGTGAGCTGGAGCACATGGTCCCTGACTACTCAGCCTGGGATGCTGTCTGGCCCGGCAGCCTGTGGGATTGACTCTCTGTGGAGCCCTTCTCACTTCTGCTGTTACAGACGGTGGCTGTTTACCTGGAAGTTGGGTAGCTTTCGTGGCTGGTGTTGTGTTGCATACCTTGAAGCATGAAATATTTTGGAAATGTACATAATGTTTTGGATATTTACTGTAGTACCTTCATCAACCCATTCTATTTTTTTGTCCAATGACAATTACATCAGTCAGACAAAACTTGCCATTAACAAATTTATTCGTGCTTTCCCTTATTAATCAATGCTTATGCAACTGAGAATAGTTTTGTGCTCGACAATAGTCTTTAATATTTTCCCCACTATTAATGACAAACTGACTGCCAGGTTTATTTCCCCCATTTTCCTCCACTGTGCTTTGTAAATTCATCCCTAAGCTTCTCAGCCTTTCTGTCATCCTTTACTCCATTGTTAGTCCTTAAAACCTTCCTTAACCGTGCCTTTGATCACTTGGCATAATGTGGCCAAAGACTGGATAATTTCTACAGATGTACCACGGAGGAAGAGCATTCTGATTGATTGTGTCACCGTTTGGTATGGAGGCACCAATGCACAGGATTGTCAGAGACTACAGAGGATTGTAGATTCAGCCAGCTCCATCACCAGAATAAAACTCCCCACCATCAGGGACATCTTCAAAAGATGGTGCCTGAAGAAATGGGATCCGTTATTAAGGATTCCTACCGTCTGGGACGTACCCTGTTCTTATTATTACCATTACGGATCCTGAAGACCCACACACAATGTTTTAGGAACAGCTTCTTTCCCTCTGCCATCAGATTTCTGGACAGTCCATGAATCCATGAGCACTCCCTCGCTTCTTTTGCGCTCTTTATTTATTTACATATCTGTTACTGTAATTTATAGTGATATGTTTGCCTGCACTTTACTGCTGCCACAAAACAAGTTTCACAACTTATGTCAGTGTCAATGAATCCAATTCTGATTCTGATCTTGTTACCCGGCTCTGTGTTAAACTAAAACTTACAGAGTATTTTTACTGCATTAAAGGTACTATTTATTTATTTGTTCGTTTGTTTGTTTGTCTGTTTATTTATTTATTGAGATCGAGCAGCACCATCCATCAACCCCTTGATTTAATTCTAGCCTAATCACTGGACAATTTGCAACGACCAATTCACCAACTAACCGTTACCTCTTCGGCATGTGGGCGGAAACCTGAGCTCCTGGAGGAAGCCCATGCGGTCACTGGCACTCCTTACAGGCAGCTGCGGGAATTAAGCCTGGGTTGCTGGTACTGAAGAGTGCTGCCCTTAACCAGTACACTGCCATGTTGTCCTAACCATTACACTATCATGTTACCCTAACCACTACAATATCATGTTACCCTATTCACTACAATATCATAGTCATGGTTATAGTCATAGTCATACTTTATTGATCCCGGGGGAAATTGGTTTTCGTTACAGTTGCACCATAAATAATTAAATAGTAATAAAACCATAAATAGTTAAATAGTAATATGTAAATTATGCCAGGAAATAAGTCCAGGACCAGCCTATTGGCTCAGGGTGTCTGACCCTCCAAGGGAGGAGTTGTAAAGTTTGATGGCCACAGGCAGGAATGACTTCCTATGACGCTCTGTGTTGCATCTCGGTGGAATGAGTCATGTTACCCTAACCACTACACTACCATGTTACCCTAACCACTACAATACCATGTTACCCTAACCACTATAATATCATGTTGCCCTAACCACTACAATATCAAGTTACCCTAACCACTACAATAACATGTTACCCTAACCACTACAATAACATGTTACCCTAACCACTACAATAACATGTTACCCTAACCACTATAATATCATGTTGCCCTAACCACTATAATATCATGTTGCCCTAACCACTACAATACCATGTTACCCTAACCACTACAATACCATGTTACCCTAACCACTACAATAACATGTTACCCTAACCACTACAATACCATGTTACCCTAACCACTACACTGCCATGTTACCCTAACCACTACAACACCATGCTGCCCTAACCATTACATTACCATGTTGTCCTAACCACTACAATATCATGCTGCTCTAACCCCTACATTACCATGCTGTGCTAACCAGTACACTGCCATGTTGCCCTGACCACTGCACTACCATGTTGCTGTCATTGTTGATAAAAAGGCCGCTGTCATACAGTTGGCGATAAAGTGGGGGAACAGTTGAGACCGCTGTTGCAGCTGCTGATTGCCCTGGATAGGTCTCTAGGTGATTAATGCTTTGCAGCATTCTCCTGCAAAGCATCTGCTGTGAGTGAAACAAATAACGTACTTGCCTACAGCATGAGATCATTGTCAAATAAAATCATTGCTCAGTCTGAAGGAGGATAATGCTTTGAACAAACACATTAAGCAGAATCTACTTATGATTAATATTCTGCAGCTTTTATTGCTCCTCTATAATTTTCGCAACTACAACCCAGCTCTCTCCCACACATTCACCTGTCTGCTTGCAATGTGAACTCTTCTAATGAGCTTGATTTTCATTGCTGTTTCTCCTCTTCCACTTGTATGGATGTGGTGGGGGCTGCAGCCCATCATTCATTGAAGGAGGAGGAGAT
This sequence comes from Mobula birostris, assembly GCF_030028105.1. Taxonomy (NCBI): domain Eukaryota; kingdom Metazoa; phylum Chordata; class Chondrichthyes; order Myliobatiformes; family Myliobatidae; genus Mobula; species Mobula birostris. The sequence continues at coordinate 132,985,908 of NC_092378.1, read as the reverse complement.
ACTTGTGTGGCATGAAACATTTTTCCAATGTAGATTTACTTACAATTGAAAGAATGTGTCATTGACGGCAGGCATTTTAAATTTTTTTTATTGAGGAGAGGGGAGGAGAAGATGGCGGCGCGACGCAGCGCGCGCAGCCGCTCCAAAATGATATTGTATTTGTTAAGTAGGTACTGTGCACAATCCTGATTTGATGGAGACAGACGTGAGAAGCATAGAGGAACATCTGGAGAAACTTCTGAAATGCCTGCTTCGCTGCCGCTGCTACTGTGCAATCAAGAATCTCTGGAGGGGAAGGCCCCAAATCCTTGGCCTTGCCTATTGCCTGTTGCTGGGGCTGGGGTCGAAGCGCTTGGCAGAGATGGTGCTCGATGCTCAGTGTCGGAGGGCTGGTCGGAGGCTCGAAGTTTTTGGACGGACTCAAGAGTTTGCTGTGGTCGGGTGCTTCCAGGGTGCTGCATCGGCAAGTTTGCGGTGCTGGAGGTTCATGGTAGGGAGAGTTTCTCCCTTCTACCATCTGCGTGAGATGATGGGACTTTCAAGAGACTTTGAGACTTTTTTTTATCGTGCCTATGGTCTGTTCTTTATCAAATTACGGTATTGCTTTGCACTGTTGTAACTATATGTTATAATTATGTGGTTTTTGTCAGTTTTTTTAGTCTTGGTTTGTCTTGTGTTTCTGTGATATCATTCTGGAGGAACATTGTATCATTTCTTAATGCATGCATTACTAAATGACAATAAAAGAGGACTGCGTGTCCTCATAATCTAAATCTAAATCTAAATCTACAGCCCCTCTGGCCTTGCGAGCTGCGCTGCCCAGCAACTCCCAATTTAATCTGACCCTAATCTTGGGACAATTTACAATGACCAATTAACCTACCAGCTGGTACGTCTTTGGGCTGTGGGAGGAAAGTGGAACGCCCAGAGGAAACCCACGCGGTCACGGGGAGAACGTACAAACTCCTTACGAGCAGCGGCAGGTTGTGTGCTTCTAGATGACCCTTTCCAGAGGTGGAGTCTAAACATTCCGATGCTGAAAGAAAAAGAGGAAGAGGGAAGCTGAAGGAAAGGCAGAGGATGTGTACTGACACCTGTGTCTGAATTATCCTTACCACTATTATGAGGTCATTGAATTCCTTCCTGACCTGTAGAGATATCTCTGGTAATGTCAAATGGAACTACATATCTTCAGAACAGCTAGTGGGATCTCCTTCACCCTGTGGCCAACTTGCTGTATTTTTTTGCTTTTTGGGTGCCAGCAATGACCTCAGAGGTGCTGCTGGGCATGTGGAGGATTTTCTGTAGCAACTCCCAGCTCAGATATTGTGGCTTTCCTCAGAATGGTACTCCTGAAGTGATACAGTCTTCTAATAAGCTGCCACCTTCTAGAGGTTGCATCAGAACAGTACAGTCCCAATCCCCTTTCAGATGAAGTGAATGCATTGGGGTTGGGACTATGGCAAAGGAGATACAAGAAGGATATTACAGTGTATTAGGCTGTAAACTGTTGTTGGTGAATATTAATACCACTCTCTTGCCTACTAAACCAATAAAAGTGCCAAGAGCTGATAGTGGAAGACTGCTGGACTTGGAATGCAGATCAAGGTATCACATTTTACTGCTGTTGTCGTATAGAAAGTGAGTTTAAAACAAACAAAACTGCAATAAAATCAAAGCATCAACAGTCTTGTTTGTATTAAATCAGTCACACAAACCTCATAAACTCATCATGGATTAATTAGAAGCAGCTCTAATTTACGTCTCATGTTCATTAGGTGGAAAATCAGGTAAGTTGTTAGAAGGAAACCTAGCATAAAATTCTGTAATTCTCGACTAATTTTAATTGGCAGTACTTGCCTTCAAAGTCATTTAGGCAATAGACAATGGAATTAACGGCTTAATTTATTTGATAATATCAGTAGCTCACTCCTTGGCTGCATCATTTCAAAACGTTGAGGCTTAGATATCTCAAGCAGTAGAAGCTATAAATTTTCAGAGGGAGCAGCTGTTATATGAGAATAATATTCTTCTTATCTTCATCTCATTTGCTAAATTGCAAATACCTTAATACAATTATTTTCCAAATGAGATAAGGAGCATTTGGAAAAGATCTGAGGTGATCTTGAAGAATTATACTCACAAGGGAATTGGGGATAAAGGGCTTCTCTTCCATATACAGCATGTTGAGTAAGACTGTTAACAGGAAAACTTAATCCCATGCGATTCAACCCCACTTCACTTCAGCAAAGTTATATTATTTAATTAAAATCATATCAGTAAATATTTCTTTTGAACTTGTATTCAGGTAAAATTAGATATGTTGGGGAAAATTCTCATTTCAACCCCAAGCAGTAATTAGACAGAGAAGATCATCCACATGGAACTTACTCAGACTCAAGGTTGAAGAGTCATGGTCATAGAACAAAACAGCAAGGAAACAGGCCATTTGGCTTAACATATCCACAATGACCAATGAACACCTTTCCATATTAAACTCATCTCCTTATCCATCATCTTGCCTAGGTAATTCAAGTGCTCATTTATATACTTCTTAAATGCAATTAGTAACCCAGCTTCAAACACTCTCTCAGGCAATACACTTCTGGTTGAGGAAGGTCAGCCTCATATCCCCTTAAATCTCTTGTTCCTTACTCTAAATCTGTGCCCTCTCGTTTTATCTATCTTTGAGTCCCGTTTTCTTACAACATGTAGGCAAGTCACTGCAGCAAATTCTCTCCAGACCAGGGGTTCCCGTCCTTTTTTACACCATTAAGCAAGGGGTCTGTGGAACCCAGGTTCAGAAGCCCTGCTCTAAATCAAAAGGAGAGTAAGATATTGCAATATAACCTATTTCAAAAGCAGAAGATTTGGTACCACATTGATTTTAGAATGTTACCAGGATTAAACGGCTTGTCACATGAAGAGCGTTTGATGGCTCTGGGCCTGTATTCACTGGAATTTAGAAGAATGAAGAGTAACCTCATTGAAATCAATCGAATGGTGAAAGGCCTAGACAGAGTGGATGTGAAAAGGATGTTTCCTATGGTGGGAGTGTCTAAGACCAGAGGGCGCATAACCTCAAAATAGAGGGGCATCCATTCAGAACGGAGATGAGGAGGAATTTCTTTAGCCAGAGAGTGGTGAATCTGTGGAATTCATTGCCACAAGCAGCTGTGGAGGTCAAGTCTTGATGTATACTTAAGGTAGCGGTTGATAGATTCTTAATTGGTCAGGGCATGAAGGGTTATGGGGAGAAGGCAGGAGATTGGGGCTGAGAAGAAAAGCGGATCAGCCATGATGAAATGGCAGAGCAGATGCAATGGGCCAAATGGCCTAATTTTGCTTCTATATTTTATGATTTTATGACCTTATAATACAGTATGTGCTGTTTTCCATGGAAGACAGAGGTCATCGCCAACTTGTCAAAGTCTGAAAATATAGCGGAGATAGAGATTTTCCAGATTTTCTAGTGGTGCTTAGGTCGTTGTTGAAACTGGATGTGGAACATGCAACAAAGTACAGATGAAGAACCTAGGAGGAGATTAGCAAGTGAAGCAAAGCATAGAATTCATTGATAGAAACAAATTGTAGAGAATGCAACTGTTAATATTCAGACATCTGTGCTACATATCAAACATCTGTATGTTATAAAACACCAGAATGGTAGATTGCAAGTAGCATGGCAGACTGAATGGAAAGGAAAACAGAAAAAAAGTTCAAAAGCAAATAACAGATGAAATTAAGGTTGAAAATTCTAGAAGTGCTCAGGCATTCATCTTCCATATGTGGTAGGAGAAATATTTAATATTTCAGGTCAATGTCCTTTCATCAGTTTTAATTTTTCCTCCCTAAAGATTTTGCTTGACTTGGAGACATAGCGAACTTGGGAAAAGTGCCTAATTAAGAGGAGGGAGGAAGTGCCAGTCAGGATGGTCAGGTTGGAGCAGGAGATCAAGAAAGGACTACGAGATAAGACAAAATTGCAGCCATAGAGCATTGGAATAGTCTGAACTGAGGCAGTCTGATTTGTTTTAAGGAGCCATTCTTCTTGTTCAATACACACTTGTCCAGGAGCTTGCTCATTCTAAACTGATGATAGATTTCAATAATGGCCCAAAAACTAACAGTTTCTCTCTCCCACCATCCTTAAATGATGCAGTATGATTTAGTTTTTCAATCCTAAGGCACAATTCTTGGAGTTAAGAGACATTCTGTAAAATACTGTGATTTCTTCCCTTCCTAATATGCTGGAGTAGAAAATATTAGGTTCCAGAAATTATGTGCCAAAATACTTAATATATTCTGATTTGCTTTGTATACTAATATTAAATCCACTACAGATTTCTCTAGATTTTCTTTTTCCCCCTGTAGCCCTGGTACTTTATCCTCCTGCATCGTGAAATTAGAAACAAAATACTCACTTAACAACTGCCATTTCCTTATTACCCATTACCGCTTTGCCTGCAGCTGTCTTGCATTTCACTTCCTGCTCTTTTATTTGATTATAAACTGTATAAGAAACTTCACAGTTAGCTTTTTACTAAATTATTTTATTGCTGTGGTTGTTTTTTTTTGTATTTCTCTCATTCTGGCAACTTTCCACTACTTGGGTTTGTTGTCGTTCCTCCGGCGCATCGGCCGGCACCCTTGCTGTTTCTTGGGCACGTTCTCCGTTTTTTTACGAGGCGGAGTCGCTAGCTCGACGCTTAACCCAGCATGGATGGAAAGCATGCAAGGAGCCAGCTGGACTCACACCCGGGACCACTCACCTCGAACTCTGGTATGGATGCCGCTACACCACCGGCCGGCTGCTACTTACGCTTCTATTAACTATTTTTGTACAAAATTTGCTGGCTCTTGCTCAATGACATGAACAGGTCTTAGGTTTATTCTTAACAAAAAGATATTTTGACTCGTGTGTCTCTTCTTCGATTGTTTTGGGTCTCATAGTTTGGTTTGCCTTTAATTAGAAAAAGAAGTTGCTGCACAGGATCAAAAGAAGCTACAGAAAGTTGTAAAATTAGTCAGCTCCATCTTGGGTTCTAGTCGCCATAATATCCAGGACACCTTCAAGGAGTGGTGCCTCAGAAAGGCAGTGTCCATTATTGAGGATTCTCATCTCCCCAGAACATGCCCTCTTCTCATTTTTACTGTCAGGAAGGAGGTACAGAAGCCTGAAGGCACACACTCAGGGACAGAGGAAAAGCTTCTTCCCCTCCGCCATCTGATTCCTAAATGGAGATTGAACCCGTGAACACTACCTCACTTTTTTATATTATCTCTGTTTTTGCACTATTTTCATTTAACATACTGTATATGTTAACTTTAAAATATACTGTAATTGATTTACTTACTTGTTTTTCTATATTATTATGTATTGCATTGTACTGCAGCCAAAAGGTTAACAAATTTCACTACATATATATGTAGTAGGCAGCCGTGGATCTCAGGGGATCAAGGGTTTGTGCCTCTGGTGGTCTGTGTCCTCGTCAGCCTGGACAAAAAGATTTGAAGAACCGTGCAGTGGGTTCCCCCTCTCCACGTCACTGATGTAGTCCAAGGGAAGGGCAAGCGCTGATACATCTTGGCACCAGTGTTGTCGCGTATGCCGGTGACATTAAACCTGATTCTGATTCTGACTAACCAGGTGTCCAGAGTTACTGGCTTGGCTGGGGCAATAAAATTATGTCAGAAAAATCTTTTTCACAGGAATTGTTCAGTAAAAGGAACTTTCTATTGGTGCATAAAAGACTTATCCATCAGATAAGTGTGCATGGAATTGGGGGTGATGTATTAGCATGGATTGAGGATTGGTTAACTAATAGAAAGCAGAGAATTGGGATACATGGGTGTTGCTCTGGTTGGCAATCAGTGGTGAGCGGTGTGCCACAGGGGTCGGTGCTGGTCCCACAACTGTTCACAATATACATTAACGATCTGGAAGAGAGGGCCAAGTGTAGTGTATCTAAGTTTGCTGATGATACTAAATTGAGTGGAAAAGCAAATTGTGCAGGAACTACAGAGTCTGCAGAGAGATATAGATAGGTTAAGTGAGTGGGCAAGGCAGACGGAGTACAATGTTGGTAAATGCGAGGTCATCCACTTGGAGGGAATAATGGAAGATCAGATTATTATCTTAATGGTATAAAATTGCAGCATGCTGCTGTGCAGAGGGACTTGGGAGTGCTTGTGCGTGAATCACAAAAGGTTGGTTTTCAGGTGCAGCAGGCTATCAAGAAGGCAAATGGAATGTTGCCGGAGGGATTGAATTTAAGAGCAGGGAGGTTATGCTGCATCTGTACAAGGTACTGGTGAGGCCATACTTGGAGTACTGCATGCAGTTCTGGTCCCCTACTCGAGGAAGGATATACTGGTTTTGGAGGCAGTGCAGAGGAGGTTCACCAGGTTGATTCCAGAGATGAGGGGGTTAGACTATGAGGAGAGATTGAGTCGCCTGGGACTGTACTCACTGGAATTCAGAAGAATGAAAGGAGATCATATAGAAACATATAAAATTATAAAAGGGATAGATAAGATAGAGGCAGGAAAGATGTTTCCACTGGTAGGTGAGACCAGAACTGGGGGACATAGCCTCAAGATTTAGGGGAATAGGTTTAGTACGGAGATGAAGAGGAACTGCTTTTCCTAGAGAGTGATGAATCTGTGGAATTCTCTGCCCAATGAAGCAGTGGAGGCTACCTCAGTAAATATATTTAGGACAAGGTTGGATAGATTTTTGCATAGTAGGAGAATTAAGGATTATGGGGAAAAGGCAGGAAGGTGGAGATGAGTCCATGGTCAGATCAGCCATCAATTTATTGAATTGTGGAGCAGGCTCGATGGGCCAGATGGCCTACTCCTGTTCCTATTTCTTATGTTCTTGTTTTTGGAGAAACAAATAAAGCAATTATGAATCACTGAAAGCCTAAGCAGTCAATAAAATACAAGAAAATATGCACAATCCAATATATCCAGGTATTTGTGCTTCACTAGGCTGTAATACATTCATTCTGTGTCCCTGGAAGATATAGGTCTGAGAAAAGTTCCAATTGTAGTTGTAGAATAGAATATGTGTGAGCTTTTAGTATGTGAAAACTTGGCTTGGGGATATGGTAAACCTGGAAAAGGTGCCAAGCAATACGGTATGCTATGCATGTTTGAACTATCCAGTGATCCACAATGAATAACCTGGAGTGATTTAAAATGTATTCCGGATCAGCTTCTAGGTCATACACCTGGTGTTAAATTATTTTCTCAGACTAATTATCGAGATATCTGGACTGACATATGAAGGGAGATTTGGACAATTGAACTTTCCTACATTTTAGAAAAATAACAAGGAATCTCATTAACATTATTAAAATCCCGACAGAATGGATGTTCCCAGTGATGGGGAAGTCCAGAACCGGACCACAGCCTAAGGACGCACATAAGCTAGAAATGACAAGAAATTTCTTCATCGAAAGAGTGGTTAACCCATGAAATTCTATACTACCAGAAGGCAGTTGAGGCCAAACCTTTAAATTTACTCAAGAAGGAGTTAGGTATAGTACTGTGGCACTTCAGGGGCATGGTCAACAGCTTGCCCCAGCATTCCTGGTGGCCAGCGCTACTTATTGTTCTTGTTTTAAAATACGTTGGTGGAATTATGGTGAGATATTCAAGTTCATTTATCGTTACGTTTTATCTCGGGTTACGCAGTTGCTCACTTGTATGTCCATGGGTGTCCCTGACTGTAATCAGGGTGAGTGATAATCACCTCCTCCATCTGTATGTGACGGAGTGGGGTCCTCACCAAGTGATGGCACCCTGTCGCAATAAAGACGGCAGTGAGATGAACAAGCTCCTCTCGTCTGGCGTCATGGGCCGAATGCTCGCCACAGTACTAAAGGATGAAGAGTAATGTAGGGAGAAAGCAGGATCAGGATACTGAATTTCAATGATCAGCCATGTTCATATTGAACAGCAGAGGAGGCTTCGGCTAGATGTACTGCTCCAACTGCAAATTTTTTATTTCTATGTTTAACTGCTGTTTGCAAGCCCGCGGGTGTCCTGAATTATCATGTGGGATGATTTTACATTTCACCATCCATTGCCCACAGTAATGCAATGAAAGCCAGGAACTGACCTCCCACCTGACCACAGAATCTATCTTGTGTCTCCACACTGATTTTCTTCTTCAATTTGTTATTGATTTACCATTCTACTCCCGTCATATCCTCCAGCCTTGGAAAAAGTAGAAATTAATAATTCCCTTTGAAGCTTTAGAAAAGCAAAGTTAACATTTGTTACCACTTAGCTGTAAGTAATAACAGATTTGTGGCATTGGTCAGATTTTGCACTTCCAGTCTCTGGTCCATTTGCTGTACAAAGGCAAAGTCAAGCCTACAGCTATGAATAGTTATTCAAATGAGCAACTGCAGATAATTGCAAGCAGTCAGCAAATTATACTCTTGGTTAGGTTTGCAGCTAAAGCCTTAACATTGCCTCAGAAGAAAATAGGCTCTCTAATTTTATTTTGATTCTCAAGGAGCAACAGTCAAGAAACTATAACACAGAACATGAAATAAAGTCTTTAATAAACTGCCGATATTGATAAGGTCACCAAGCAACTAAATGTGGTACTAGAGACTAAACTGTCACTTTTCCTTGAAACAAGTATACAGAAACATTCATTTTTATTTCAGCTCTTTTGTCTGGCTAGTTAGTCACATCAGGAAGGATGCAGGTTGTACATTGAGGTTTGACAGTCAATTGTTTTTTTTCTCTCTTGGTTAACTAAGTGAGCTGCTTTGGTTTCTCTCAAACAATTCATTGCAAATGTACGGCAGGAACTAAAGACCATAAGACCTTAAGATATAGGAGCAGAATTAGGCCATTTGGCCCATCGAGACTTCTCTGCCATTTCATCATGGCTGATCCATTTTTCCTCTCAGCCCCCATCTTCTGCCTTCTCCCTGTATCCCTTCATGGTCTGACCAATAAGGAATCTATCAACCTCTGACTTAAACATACCCAATGACCTGGTCTCCATAACTGCATGTAGCAACGAATTCCACAGATTCACCACTTTCTGGCTAAAGAAATTCCCCCTCCTCTCCATTATAAAAGGATGCCCCTCTATTCTAAGGCTGTGTTCACTGGTCTTAGACTCCCTCACCATAGGAAACATCCTCTCCTCATCCACTATATCGAGGCCTTTCAACAGTCAATGTGTTCCAATGAGGTCACTCCTCATTCTTCTGAATTCCAGTGAGTAGAGGCTCAGAGCCATCAAACACTCCTCACGTGACAAATTATCCCAGAATAATTTTGTGAACTCCCTTTGAACCTTCTCTAATCTCAGCACAGCTTTTCTTAGATAAGGGTTCCAAAACTGCTCACAATACTCCAAGTACGGCCTCATTAGTGCTTTATAAAGACTCAATACCCTTGCTTTTATATTATTGTAATGTGAGTGAGTCATTAGGTAAACGTGGGATTTAGGGAATCCCTAACAAATGGGTGCATATTCTGTACCCCTTTACCAATGTGGTTCAATATTTGATGACATTATTATGGTTTCACCATGTTGCAGGGTTTACTTGTTATTCTAGTGTGTTATGCTGCCTCTTGGGTTTGTTATCAGCAGGCTGCTGGCATTTTAATGGCTATGATGAAATAGGTGGCCTTGTTGCCAAGTTTGCAGATGATACGAAGATTGATGGAGGGGCTGATAGTATTGAGGAAACAGGTAGGATGCAGAAGGACTTAGACAGATTAGGAGAATGGGCAAGAAAGTGGCAAATGAAATACAATGTTGGAAAGTGCATGGTCATGCACTTTGGTAGTAGAAATAAATGTGCGAACTATTTTCTAAATTTGGAGAAAATCCAAAAATCTGAGATGCAAAGGGACTTGGGAGTCTTTGTGCAGAACACCCTAAAGATTAACTTGTAGGTTGAGTCGATGGTGAGGAAGGCAAATGCAATGTTAGCATTCATTTCAAGGGTCTAGAATACAAGAACAGGGATGTGATGCTGAGACTTTATAAGGCACTGGTGAGGCCTCACTTGAATATTGTGAAGTTTTGGGCTCCTCATCTTAGAAAAGATGTGCTGGCATTGGATAGGGTCCAGAGGAAGTTCACAAGGATGATTCCAGGAATGAAAGGGTTATCATATGAGGAATGTTTGATGGTTCTAGCTCTGCACTCACTGGAATTCAGAAGGATGAGGGGGGATCTCATTGGAACCTTTCGAATATTGAAAGTCCTAGAGAGAGTCTAGGAAAAGAGGACACAACCTCAGGATGGAGGGGTGTCCATTCAAAACAGAAATGTGGAGAAATTTCTTTAGCCAGGGTGTGGTGAACTTGTGGAATTTGTTACCACATGCAGCTGTGGAGGCCAGGTCGTTGAGTGTATTTATGGCAGAGACTGATAGGTTCTTGATTGGACATGGCATCAAAGAGTTACGGGGAGAAGGCTAGGAAATGGGGTTGAGGAGGAGAAAAGAAAGGATCAGCCATGATTGAATGGCGGAGCAGACACGATGGGCCAAATGGCCTAATTCTGCTCCTATGTCTTATGGTCTAATGGAATAACAGAAGATCTTCAAGTTGTATCTCTTGCAATCAGAACCCAGACACTAATTCTGGACTTCGTAAATTCCTTTGGGAGAAGTGTGGGTCTCTTTACCAGATTCATGTTCACTATGCAGTTGCAGAAAGACCTTACACAAACTGGTAAAAATTGAGAACTAATGTCAACATTGATTATAAAATCTGCAATGATTAGCTCTAGAGTTTGTAAATGCAAATTTAACATGAGGTGTTCTGTTGGCATATCTGTGCAAAATATATACACCCTGGTGACCATCACCTTCAACAACAGGATAGCACTTTGGATACTGTTGGAGGGGATGACCTAGCAGTGGAAGGTCATAGTGGTCAGGTCTCTGGCACAGGTTCTGGCTTTGTGACTCAGAAGGGGAGGGGGAAGAAGAAGTGGGATGTGGTGATGGGGACTCATTAGGTAGGGGAACGGAAATGAGGTCCTGTGGACGAGAATGAGATTCCCAGATGGTATGCTGCCTCCCAGGTGCCAGGGTCTGGGATACCTTGGATTGAGTCCTCAGCATTCTGACGTAGGAGGGTGAGCAGCCTGAGACAGTGGTCCATGCAGGTACCCAATGACATTGGTGGGAAGAGTGACAAGGTCCTGCGAGTGAGTTCAGGGAGTTAGCTTCAAAGTTAAAGGACAGGATCTCCAGGGTTGTGATCTCAGGACTGCTACCTGTGCCATGTGCTAGCGAGGTTAGAAATAAGAAGATCATACAGTTTAACACATGGCTAAGGAGTTGGTATTGGAGGAAATGCTTTAGATTTCTGGATCATTGGGCTCTCTTCCAGGGAAGGTGGGACCTATAAAAGAGAGAGTTTGCACCTAAACTGGAGGGGGCCTAATATCCTAGTGGGAAGGTTTGCTAATACCACACAGGAGGGTGGGGTTTAAGCTAGAGTTGCAGGGGGTTGGAACCAGAGTGCCAGAACAGATGGTAGAGTGGTTGTGGAGACAGATGTTGTGGGAGCCAAAGGAAATGGGGGAGATCTTAAATTGATTTTTTGCATCTGTATTTACTCGAGAGACAGGAACAGAGTCTTTAGAAGTGAGGGAAAGCAGCATTGAGGTCATGGACCCGATAGAGATTACAGAGGAGGAGGAGTTTGCAGTCTTGTGGCAAATTAGGGTGGATAAATTTCCAGGGCCTGACAAGGTGTTTCCTCAGACCCTGTGGAAGGAAAGTGCAGAAATTACAGAAGCCCGAGCAACAATATTTAAATAATCCTTAATGACAGGTGAGGAACAGAGTATTGTAGGATAGCTAATGTTCCACTGTTTAAGAAAGGCTTTAAACATAAACCAGGAAATTATAGGTCAGTGAACCTAACATATGTAGTGGGAAACTTATTGCAAGGTATTCTCAGGGACTGGATATATGTGGATTTGGATAGACAGGGACTAATTTGGGATAGTCAGCATTGTTTTATGTGTGGTAGATCACGACCAAACAATCTTATAGCGATTTTTGAGGAAGTTACCATGAAAGTTGGGCAGTGATTGTTGTCTACATGGACTTCAGCAAGGCATTTGACAAGGTCCCACAAAGGAGGTTGGTCAGAAAAGTTCAGTTGCTTGGCATTTCAAGATGAAATGTTGGATTAGACTTTGGCTTTGTGGGAGAAGCCAGAGAGAGGTAGTAGATGGTTGCCTCTGACTGGAGGCTTGTGACTAGTGGAGTGCTGCAGCGACTGGTGCTGGGTTCATTGTTGTTTGTCATCTATATCAATGATTTGAATGATGATGTGGTTAACTGGATCAGCAAATTTGCAGATGGTGCCAAGATTGGTGGTGTAGTGGATAATGAGGAAGACCATCAGAGCTTTCAGGGGAATCTGGACCAGCTGGAAAAATGTGTTGCAAATTGGCAGATAGAATTTAATGCAGACAAGTACAGGTGTTGTAGGACCAGCCAGGGTAGTTCTTACACAGTGAACATTAGGGCACTGAGGAGTGTGGTAGAACGAAGGGATCTGGTCCATAATTCACTGAAAGTGGCAGTACAGGTAGATAGGGTCTAAAGAAAGCTTTTGGCACATTGACCTTCATAAATCAAGTACTGAGTACAAGAGTTGGAATGTTATGTTGAAGTTGTATAAGACATTGGTGAGCCCTAATCTGGTATTCTGTGCAGTTTTGGTCACCTACCTACAGGAGAGAGTACAGAGAAAATTTACAAGGATCTTGCTGAGACTGGAGCACCTGAGTCATGAGGAAAGATTGAATAGGTTAGGACTTTATTCCTCGGAATGTAGAAGATTGAGGGGGGATTTGGTAAAGGTATACAAAATTATGAGGGGTATAGATAGGGTAAATGGAAGCAGGCTTTTGTCACTGAGTTTGGGTGGGACTATAACTAGACATCATGGTTAAGGGTGAAAGATGAAATGTTTAAGGGGAAACATCTTCACGCAGAGGGCCATGAGTGTGTGGAATGAATTGCTGGCGCAAGTGCTGCATGTGAGCTCAATTTCAACACTTAGAGTGAAGTTTGTATAGGTACATATATGGTAGGGGTATGGGGAGCTATGGTCCTGATGCAGGTCAATGAAAGTAGGCTGTTTAAATGGACTAGATGGGCCTAAGGGCCTGTTTCTGTACCTTACTTTTCTATGACTCCATGACTCTGTGGCTCTATATAAAGTCTGCTGCTTGCCTAATGCAATAAGAGTAATCTCAGATTTATGTTAAATATGAATAGTCATATTTATAGTCAAAGGTTATTGTTCCTACGATAGTATAATGGGATGAACGTTGCCTTACATCTGTTAAATTCTGTACTTCAAATTTAACAAGAATTGTATGCTTCTTTCGATATCATCCAGTTTAAATGTCCCTGTTGTGGAATAGGCCATGAAAGATTTTGTTTTATTCGGTGGCTAAATTAGCTGAATTCAGGTAGAAGAAGCATTACAACTGACTGTACTCTTTGTGGGATAGATGGCTACCAACGCAACTATTGTAAGTTCATTTCCTGACTTCTGCTAACAAGCATGTGCTTGTTATGTTGGTCCATGACTGGATGAAACTTGGTCTCCCTGGATTTCTCCTTGAGGGACCCAAGATTACCCTGGAACCTCACCTCAACTGATAACTCATGTGGAAGGCTCCATGCCATCCTTACAAAACTGACCTTTACACCCTCTGAGGGTCTCAGTGGTCTCGTTGCTGCAACAACTGGAGAAAAAGACTCTACAGAGAGCTAATTAATGGCAGAACAAAATAAAGTGCATTTATTTGAAGCAATGCCTCAGGAAGACCCTTGAGATCTGCTATCAGAGGTGCCTCCATTAAGTTCAGGAGAAGCAGTACAGGATCCACATAAAGGTCCCCCATGAACCTGCTTCCACCAGCTTGAGGAACACACCTTGTTGGAAAGACCACTACGTTCTAATGCCATTCCTCAATCTTGTAGTTTCACTTCCTGCATACATCCCACTGTCAGTTCTAACTACAATGCTGGCTTTAACTGGGCTGGCTAGCTTTAGATGATGCTAGCAATACCTTGCAGGTACATATAACCACTGAGCAGCAAAGCTGTAACACTGGAGAATACTGGAGAAACTCAGCAGGTCAGGAAAGAGTAAACAGTCGACGTTTCGGGCTGAGACCCTTGATCAGGACTGGGAAAAAAAAAGATGAGAAGTCAGAGTAAGGAGGTGGGGAAAGGAGGATGAAATACAAGATAGTAAGTGATAGGTGAAACCAAGAGAGGGCGAGAGGTGAGGTAAAGAGCTGGGAAGTTGATTGGTGAAAGAGATAAAGGGCTGGAGAAGGGACAATCTGATAGGAAAGGATAGAAGACTATGGAAGAAAGGGAAGGGGTGGAGCACCAGAGGAAGGTGATAGGCAGGTAAGGAGATAAGGCGAGAGAGGGAAACAGGAATGGGGAATGGTGAAAGGGAGGGGGGCAATTACAGGAAGTTCGAGAAATCCATGTTCATGCCACCAGGTTGGAGGCTACCCAGATGGAAAATACGGTGTTGCTTCTCCAACCTGAGTGTGGCTTCATCGCGGTAGTAGAGGAGGCCATGGACTGACGTTGCTGCTGGCTAGATACAAATATTCAAATCTTGTTGGCATTGCTAAGAACAAACAAGATTAATCATGCTCTCCAAGCCCCACTTCCAATAACGAGGCTATCAATTAAATCCTCAATATTTCTTCTATTATATGTTTGTGGTTTAACCAGACTGGAAATAATGAGTTGCTTTTGAACTAAGAGAATTCCATTTATCCCTTGTTACTTGAGAAAATTAAAAGCAGAGCATAATTATAACCTACCCAACATAAAAGATGCAGATCGGTTGAAATTATGTACTGAATTAACGTATGTTGCAGCAGCAAATATTATGCAAACCACACAAGTACTCCTGGAAATGATATGAATCATCATAGTTTAGCATTCACTTTGAGGAAAATTGGGAACAGTTATTGTTTACTACATATGCTTTCATTCAATTTGATTTCCAGCTAAACAAGATTTTCTGGTCTTAGCCATTGCACAAATCTCCTAGGTCATCCATGACAGGATAATTTTTGTTTCTTAGATTAGGTTTTCAGAATAATTCATCAACGCCGAGAGCTCACACGAGAAGCTCCGTAACTGCCAAATGGCTGATGGGAGGATAGTTTAAATGTCAAAGCATACCTGACCATTCGGAATGAGGGAGAATGCCTGAGTCAAGGAAACTTGATGAATGTAGCCTGACAATAACTGGAGATCCAATCATGGCACGCAATCCAACTTGAGTGAAAAGGAATGTTATTGAAAATCGGGGAATGTCTCTTTGGTTTGCATAGACAGTGATTTTCATTACCATTCCTTGACTGTGATTCACATATTCCTCTATGGCTTTTGCGCTGTTGAATTTCATGGGCCCGAAATTATGCAAACGTTCCAAATGCATCTGCAGAGTTTCCTTACTTATAGCTTCTTCCGAAGCAGATATGGTATATTCTTCTGATGACTGGGTTAATCGGCTTGCATTATTTGTTACGTCACTTCGCAATTTGCACATGTTGGTTTTCTTTATCTTTGTCATTGTCTTGTTTTTCTTCTAGTCTCTTATAATGAGAAGCTGTGAGCAGGAACTCCAAGCACTTGCCTTTAATTATGGTAAATGGACTGTGTCAAACATGCAGGATATAACCACTTGGTTTATTCATAGAAATGCTGATATTTTGTCCCATGTTGTTATTAATGTCCATGCCCAATCTGCATGCTCCATGAACTGAACATTAATTCAATAATCTGTACTTGGCATTCGCCCAAACCCTAACATTCAATATCAGGCAAAAAATAAAGAACAATTTGCTGTGCATCTGCCCTTTAAATATGGAAATCTATAATTGACATTTGATGTGATTGTGCAAACATTTAATGGGAGTAATTCTGACTTTCTAATTCTGACAAATGTTGCAATTAGTTCAGCTGTCAATCAAGTACAATTGCGCAAATTCACAACTTCCCAGCTCCCTTGCTTGGCATTATCTTGCTGTTTTAACACAGGAATATATTTAAACAGTACTGTTGAGAAGTCTTAAGCACATATATATAGCTAGGGCGCCCAAGACTTTTATGTATTGCACTGTACTGTTGCTGGAAACAAAAACACATTTCAGGAAATATATGAGTGATGATAACCTGAATTTGACATGTGTCTCTATTGTGGACTGAGTGGGAAGAAGGCAGGGAGAGGGGAATCATAGTTGGGAAAAGGGGAAGGGAGTGGGAAAGACTAGAAAAACATTCTGACATGATCAATAAACCAATGTTTGGAATCAAATTACCTTACCTAGTGTCTCAGGTCTGGATGTGTCTGCACCCGCGCCTCACCCCGCCCCTGGCAGTCCTTCTCTGCTGCTTGTCTCACACCCTCCCCTGGAGCTCCATCCTCACCATTCCCACCATCCTTTGCTCCCACCAGATTTACAAACACGCTCTCTTCTCCACGTTGACAAATACAGTACCATGCAAAAGTCTTAGTTGCTCGAGCCGTATATATGTGCCTAAGATTTTTGCATTGCACTGTATATTTTGATTAATACCTCTATTAAAGTACAAAAGAGCATGTCGGACCAGGGGATTGAATACTTTCTGTGCCATGCTATTTTTCTGCAATGTGCACCTTTAGGTGTAAATTCTGTCTGTACCATTGCTTCCTTTTTCCATGCTGATGGTTCTGCTGCTGCCTGTAGTTCACCCAAATTACCACCTTCTTCACGGGCAGTCCCTTGCGATTGACGATGATATGCTTCTACTCCATGTGTCAAGATCCTGATGCGCCCAACGAAGCCAATGAGGAACTTCAGACTTGCCACAGTGGGGTAGGCAGTACTTATCAAGAAGTGGTGAGTTCATTCTGACATTGAGAAAGGTTTCCAGAAGATGCAGCAGACTGTTGTCCAGCATAGTGCATTTCAGTTATGACTTTTCTGTAAAATACTGTTTTAAAAAGACACTTGTTTGCGATACATTGATGGGTATGCAGGAAGAAAGAGAGCAGGAGTGGGGAGAGGCACAGTTTGCTAACGGTGAGAACTTTAAGATCAAGGCATTGCTTAAACAGGAGGGAGAATAAGTCAACAAACACAGGGAAAAGGAGACAACAGGACTTAGATGTTTAGGGCTTTTGAGAAATTGAGAGATTTGCTCATTTAGAATGTAGAACACAGAACAATATGGCACAGTCTTCATCGTGGCTATCCCTCGGGGTCGAGGATGAAGAAATGGCCCACAGAGTGAAGATGCTTGTGCGTGTATTTGTTTAATGTGTACTTGATGTTGCACTCCAAGAAGCACACGATACTTCACAAATCAACCAACTGATTCCAATGGCATGGAAACCATGATGATTGGAACTGATGGATTTGTTGCAGCCTTCATTCGCCTTCACAGCCATTGAGTTCGAAGTAACTTTGTATGCCTGTTGCACCATTGAGATCTTGGTTGGATTGTTCTTTGTCAGGGACCTCACCCTCGACCTTACCACCATGGGTGACCATACCAGGAGCATAGCTCCAGATGGCATTGCTCTCGGGATCTCAGGACCACACAAGCTTCTCCACCACGACAAGGTGACAATCCGCGGAGAAGTACAGCACAGTACAGGCCCTTCAGCCCACAATGTTGTGCTGACCATTTAACCTACTCTACGAACAATCTAACCCTTCCCTCCCATGTAGCCCTCCATTTTTTCTATCAACCATGTGCCTAAGAGTCTCTTAAATGTCCCTAATGTTTCGCCTCACTATCACCCCTGGCAGCACGTCCCACACATCCACCACGCTCTGTTGAAAAAAGATTGCCTCAAACATCAGCCTTAAAGTTTCCTCTAATCACCTTAAAATTATGCACCCTCGTATGAGCCACTTACACCCTAGCCTGGCTAGATTTGTTTTCCTTGGAGCAGAAGAGGGTTAGGGGTCCTTGAGGGAGGGAAGACAGAATTAGGAGAAGCATAGAGAGTGCAAATTATAAGAAACTTTTTTCCCCCATGACAAAGTTGTCTAAAACCAGAAACTGTAAGTTTAAAGTAAAAAGTTTGCAAGAAATTTGAGGAAGAATTTTTTTCACACAGAATCTAGAATTCATGGCCTGAGAATATGATGGGAATAGGGATTCTCACAGTTAAGGAGCATCTGTCAAGCACTCTAATCTCCAGGGTCGAGCGGACAACAGACCAAGAGTTGGTAAATGGGATGAATATAGATGAGTGTTTGATGGTTTGGCATGGACATGTTGGGCTGAAGGGCCTGTTTCTGTGCTGTAGCGTCTATGACCTGATTAATGGTAGTCTTCTGGGCTTACGTTTCTTGGGGTTGAAGCATTAAAGCAGAGGGCTGATGTTAGAGGTAGTTTTTTTTAAAACAGAGAGTGGTGGGTGTGTGGAACATGCTGCCGGGGGTGATGATAGTGGCAGATACACTGGGGATATTCAAGAGACTCTCAGATAGGTACATGGATGGAAAAATGAAGGGATACATTAAAGGGTCGTGGCGTGTGGCCAAGTGGTTAGAGTGTTGGGCTCATGATCTGAAGGTCGTGGGTTTGAGTCTTGGCCTGGGCAACGTTTTCTGTCTTTGAGCAAGGCACTTTACCACACACTGCTCCAGTCTACCCAGCTGAAAATGGGTACTGGCAAATGCTGGGGGTTAACCTCGCGATAGACTGGCGTCCTATCCGGGGGGGGGGGGGTGGGTAGTCTCGTACTCTGAGTCGCTGGCATAAGCACTGGCCTGTTGGGCCACAAGGCTCGGGACAGACTTTAACTTTAAAAGGTCAGCACGACATTGTGGGCTGAAGGGCCTGTACTATGCTGTAACGTTCTATGTTCTACGTTGTAAATGAGAGAAACACTCAATTGCTCCAAAACCCTACAGGTCTAAGTCCTGTTGTCTCCTTTTCACTGTGCTTGTTGGCTTATCCTCTCTCCTGTTTAAGCAATGCCTTGATCTTAAAGTTCTCATCCTGATTAGAAACATTCTCTCTCCTCATCCCTGCTCTCTTTCTTGTTGCACACCCATCAATGTGCTACACACAAGTGTTATTTTATAGAAAAGAGCCCTTGGGTTAAGAACCAGGAGATGGACTGGTCCATACAGCCTGTTAAACATTCAGAAAGATCATTGTGGGTCTGATTTTGTTTTTAAAGTAATTTCCCTGCCTGGTTACCATTACCTTTGACTTAGCTCACGCTATGATTATGTTCAATGAGTCAGACGCCACAGCTGAATACAAAAAGATTCATGACAACCTCAGTAATGAAAAAAACAATCCCCCTCATCCTCACCTTAAGAGGGGTAACCCTTATTTTGAAATAATGCCTTAGTTCCAGATTCTGAGACTGGGAAAACACCTCCTCAGCATCGGCCCTACCAATCTGCTGGCAGATCATCAACTCGGTGAAAGACGCTCTTTGGTCGGCCCGAAACTTGATGATCTACCAGCACATGGAGATGTCCGTGGGAGAATGCTGCCGACTGGCACATTCTCGGCTGCAGGAGTACATGCTGAGGGACGCACCGAAACTCGGTGCAGCCACCGCAAGGGCACGGTGGGGAAGGACCACAGTATAGGTTTCTCCACCCGGGGGAGTGGGAGGGGTCGGGGGGCGGGGAGTATACCCCTCAACAATGATATGCTAAGCTGAACTACTGGAGTGCCACGTGGGTGGCTATAAATACGGATATGTACTGACTATAATGGAAACGTATGTAAAGGATGAAAAGTTATTGAATGGTTTATTGTATATATTTATTTTTGAATAAAGTATATTTTGAAATAAAAAAAATTATGTTTTCAGGAGGATTGCCTTTCATTCTTCTCAACTCCAAATTATTGCGTTGACCTTTGCATCAGTTCCTCACGAGACAACCTCTTTATCCTAGGTTGGAGTATCAGGAAATTCCATTTAAGTATTTAAGTGTACCCCTTTCCCAGGGCAAGAACAGTATTCAGCTAAGAGCATGGTTCTTCACTAGTAATTTACCATGACTGGTCCAATCTTTCCTAATCCTTGACCATTTCCCAAACTTGATGCAGTTGTAAGGACAGTACTTCAGTAATATGTGTCCATTGGCAAGCTGTGTATATTTACATAAGAACATAAGAAATAGGAGCAGGAGTCGGCCATCTGGCCTGTCGAGCCTGCTCCACCATTCCATAAGATCATGGCTGATCTGGCCATGGACTCATCTCCACTCACCTGCCTTTTCCCCATAACCCTTAATTCCCCTACAATGCAAAAATCTATCCAAATATATTTGTCTTAAATTAGCCTCTACTGCATCATTGGGCACAGAATTCCACAGATTCACCACTCTCTGGGAAAAGCAGTTCCCTCTCATCTCTGTCCTAAATCTACCCCGAATCCTGAGGCTATGTCTCCTAGACCTAGTCTCACTTACCTCTATCTTATCTATCTCTTTCATAATCTTATATGTTTCTATTTTCGGTACATGAGGTGAATCTGGAATCCAACCTTATCTTCAATCCCATGCCACTTGTTCTGATGGCCAATGTTCAAATGAACCCAAATATCATTTTAGTTGTTAAATATTTTTCTTAGTTCACTAGAAAAACTCTGGTCTGGACTTAATGTAGGATCTTTTTTATTTGCTATTAGCACAGTATAGCCATGATCAGCATTCTTGCTAATGAGATGAAATAATGCATTTCAGCAGATCAAAACAACAGAATAAAAGTCTAATCAACTTACAGAATCAAAAATAAGAGCTGTAAAACATCAAGAAATTGAGACCATGCTTTTTGAGACTGTAGACTCAGGTCAGCCAACATTGGCTGACTGTGGGAGTGTCACGTAGCTTTGGACACTTGCTTTCCCTTCAATTTGTAGGTGTCATGGTTCAAATGTGGACAATTGAAGTGCCAATGCATTTATTTATAGGTTTTCTTTTGGTTCATAATTTTCTTTAAGTTGCATTAATCACAAACTGTCCAGCACATTTAGTGACGGCTGTTTTAATTGTGAAGACCCCACTTTGTTACTTGATTTGCTTCATATTGAGGGAGTTTTACTATCCAATTTCAGATTGCATTTTCCAGAAATTTTAACGCTTTGGTCCCAATCAGAAAGCACAAATGTACGTTGAAATCCACATTTCAACCACCAGTCAGAAAACAAGCAATAATCCCATTAAAGGAAGACTCATTTACTTTCACAATAAGCTACAATCGATATGTGACGTTATTTGTAGCTATTTTGTTTCAGAAACAATTTTTACGACTTGTTTTCTTCTTCCTCTTCCAGAACAAAGACCTTTCTCTCATAGTTGTTTTTTTCTCTCGTTTGTGGGTTTATGCATTCTTAGTTACTTTAATCATTTGATGGCATGCTCAGTACTGGCAATAAACCCTGCTGAATTTGGAACCAAAGCAGCTCGCAGGAGGTCACTCAGAGAATAGATTAAAAGCAATTAAAGTTTAGAGTCAGGCATCACACTGCTGTAATTCAAAATGAATACATTGTCTTGTTTAATAGTGTATGTGTTTAAACACATTATGTACCAGTAAATAAATGAAGATGTTTTATTTATGGGAACTTTAAAAGAAAAATTACATTTATTGCTGATAACATGATGTTAACTTTCACTTCGCCTTTTTCCTCCAGTGTATTTTTAGATTAGATTAGATTATGAGGACATGCAGTCCTCTTTTATTGTCATTTAGTAATGCATGCATTAAGAAATGATACAATATTCCTCCAGTGTGATATCACAGAAACACAGGACAGACCAAGACCAAGACTGAAAAACTAACAAAAACCACATAATTATAACATATAGTTACAACAGTGCAACAAAACCATAACTTGATGAAGAACAGGCCATGGCACAGTAAAAAAGTTCAAAGTCTCTCAAAAGTCCCACATCTCACGCAGACGGGAGAAGGAAGAAAACTCTCCCTGCCATGCCCAGCCACAGTCCGACTCTGAGTCGTCCGAAAACTTCGAGCTCCGATCAGCCCTCCGACACCGAGTACCGAGCACCACCTCTGCCGAATGCTTCGACCTCAGCCTCAGTTGCCAGCAGCAGGCAAAGCTGGGGATTTTGGGGCCTTCCCTCCGGAGATTCTCGATCGCACAGCAGCAGCGGCAGCGAACCGAGCATTTCAGAAATTTCTCCAGATGTTCCTCTGCTTCTCACATCTGTCTCCATCAAATCAGAATTGTGCACGGCACCCTACTTACAAATATCCATTTATTCTTTCCAGTTGAACCCATGCTTTTCTGTCTGAGTTACCTGTACTATGGAAGTAAGTAGATGTGAAGGCAATGGTAATGGATACACATGAAGTAACCTATTGTTCTGCAACCTTGGAATGAGATACAAATCAGAGACAAGGTGAGGCTATACTGAAACAGAATATTATCGAATTATTCAAACTGGAATTTATTAATAACAGGGCTATAAAATTGAAGACTATCAATTGGTTATACTGCATATGAGAAACTCTTACAGGTTTGGCTTATTATTGGCATTTACTTTATTGTCCTTTGCCCTTTTCCTTTTATGACAAGATAATGCAAACTTAACAATCATTAAACGTTGGACTTGATTATGTTGAAATTCCTTTGCATACTCATTTTTATAGGCTGTGAAAAATTAAGGATTAAAATGCATGGATTTTACTCAAGTTATTGGTCGTATGAAAGATTTTAAAACTTTTTTTTGATTTGAGAAGTGAAATTGGCCTTAATCACAAAACAGGCAGTAGGAAATTTGAGGAGTGATTTTTTAAATTCACTAGTTCTAATCCTCTTGCTTCAATTTCCGTTTCAAAAGGTAACTGCAAAGTTAAATCTCAAATTCTTGAATTACAGTTTTTATTTAACAAACACTTCCTCAAAGTTGAGCTTACATTTTAAGAGTAGGGTAACTGTCTTGGATGTTTCTCTTGCAATTGCAAGACCCTGTTGGACATTGATGATGTAAGATGCCGCAGGTCTGTTTCCCTTGTTTGGTGCTGCAACAGGCAGTGTAGGAGCTGCATGGCCTTGGTTGTAACAAGGACTAGGCCTCAAGCCAGGGGCTTGCCTACTGCCGCTGAACCGGAGAGAGATGCTGGAGGCGGTGTGACATGGTGTCTATGCTCAGTTGGGGGCTGGCCTCTCCCATGTGTGCTGCCCTCCAGTGTTCAATCGGTGGAATAGCAGGCTGGATTACAGTGGCTGTGCACCACTGGTAATCTGTACAATCAGTTTGCGGGACATGTCCCTCAGGGGCTTGGACTACATATATGTTGTTTTTGTGTGACTGTATGTTTTTTGCTCACGGTTTTGAATGTGCTGTGTATGTTTTGCACTTTGGCCCCAGAGGAATGCTGTTTAATTCTGCTGTATTCATGTATGGCTGAATGATAATTCAACTTCACCAAGAACCATATGTCTTTAATTTAACAAATCACTCCATTAACTATTAAAATAATTAAGTTTTATTTTTCATTTTCCAAAGATCCTTACATTTAATATACTCAAATAAGATAATCAAGTCATCAAGGCAGAATTATATACGATAAGCAGGGCATCTAAATTTTTAAGTGATACTGTATAATATTGAACACTAGATCAGGACATAAAGTACAAAGAGGTTAAGTAAATAAATCTAGCTGAGAAATCTTCTTACAGGTCCTGACCCAAAAACACTTCTTAGAATGACCTGGTGTCCATTTTGTATAGAATAAATCTTTAGAGGAATTACTTGAACATTGTTTGATAATATCAAACTTCTCAGTGCACAAAATGTACCCCCCCCCGACCCACCAGAGGTGATTTAAGGATCAAATGAATATAAAACAAATTAAAAGCAGGGACAGCTCCTTTCTCCAGCTCCAGCATTTAATCAGATTATGGCTAATCTTTTATCTGATCATCAGATTTGTGCACTAATGCCATATCTCTTGATTCCCTTGACATTGAAAAATTGATCCATCTTTATCTTCAGTAGACTACAAAATAGTGTCTTCCTGGAAAGCGAATTCTAAAGGTTCATTTCTTTCTCATTCCTGAATGACTCAGCCCCTTTTTGAGAGTGATTTTTTTGTAAATCTAGACACTGCAGCAAGGGGAAACATTCACCTTGATAAACCCTGTAGGAATTTTAAGTGTTTCATCGCCTCTTATTTTCCTAACTCATGGGAGTGCGGATCTATCTGCTTAACCTCTTGTTATTGGACAATTAGCACATCCCAGTAATCAATCTAGTGAGCCTTTGGGTACTCTCTTACAAGTATATCCTTCCTTAGGTAGAGAGCCTGATCTGCACATCATATTCCAGATATGGTTTCACCAAGCCTGATATAGTTGCAGTAAAACATCTTAACCCTTCTGTTCAAATCCTCTTAATAAAGGCAACCATTTATTCATGAAAATCCGGGGGCTCAGTAATAATCCCAATGACTTTTCACCACTTACAGTCAGATAACTGGAAACGACCTCTTTTTTTTTTTCTCTTCCATATAACCTACATGGACTTCTCTTAGGCCTTTGACAGAGTCTCAGATGGGACACTGGCACAAAAGATTAGAGCTCATGGCATCAAAGGCAAATGGGCAAATTGCGTCTTTAGTTTTGTTTATCAACCACTACTGACCTGACCTGAGATTTCCTGTTTTTATCACTATCCTTTTTTTTTTAAAGAGGGGGTTATGTCAGCTACTGTTCGGGAGTAAGTGGAAGTTTGGAAGTTGATGACTCGTGCACCCACTGCCTCAAACCTTAAAGATGCAGATCATCCAAATCTGGGGATTTGTCTTTTCGTCCAACTAATATTCCCTTACTATTTCTTTAGATCAGCCATGATCTTATTGAATGGCCTTGCTGGCTCGACGGGCCAGTTGGCCTACTCCCGTTCCTGTCTCTTACATTTACTAATGCCAATTTCTTTCCACTTTTCCTTCATTTTACATCTATAGTTCACTATTTCAGAAAGATTTTATGCCTTCTTCCGTGAAGACCGGCTCACTCAGAGTAACACCCTCCTAAATATCAACTTCTGCCGAATTCCTTCCTCCTTGATGCTTCAAAGTCTCCAAATCTCAGACTCTAGTTCATCAAATGTGATGTTCTTGGTGCTGCAGACTTTCTATGAAGACATGATTGACGTGTTTCACAATGGCTTACAACAGTCCCCAGATACCATGGCTAGATCACACCACCTGCCCTGCCGCAGTCATTTCAAATTGGTAAACTGGTTGATAATTTTCTTATGTATAGAGGTACAGTGAAAAACTTTGTTTCAAAATTTCCAAGTACATTTCGTATAAGACTGTGTATATAGTATACAACCCTGAGATTTGCTCTCCTGTAGACAACCACAAAACAAAGAAACACTATGGAACCTGCTTAAAGAAAACATCAAAAAAAAGGACGTGAGGAAAAAAGGACAAATTGTGCAAACATCAAAAAGGGAACAATTAACACACAGAACATTAAGCATCAAACAGTAGAGTCCCTGTAATGGTGCGGAGTGACAGTCACAGAGTCAGTTCAGTTTAGCGCTGTGCCGATGACTGCAGGCTCCAGCCAGTTCCGCGATGAAATGCCTCGATCAAATTGCTCAAATAGCAAAAGAAAAGAGTAACTAGAAACATGTGGAACATGAACTGCAGAGTCCTCCACAAGCAAGTCCACTACCGCGGTGTGCGTTCAGTGCTGAGGATTACTAAACATCAAACTGTAGCACCCCACAGCCACAAGCTGCGCTGAGGCAAACAAACCTGTACCTTCCTCTAGAGGCAACGAGAGGGAGGCCATTCAAGTACAGGCAGGTGGCTCGCATTCCACTCTCGTCCCCGTCGATTTCTACCTTGCTCTATGATTTAATCAGCGAGGAGTAATGGAGCTGACCGTGGGGTCGTGTACCGCCAGCAGGAAACAATGGCCGCACACTCCGCTCTCATCCTCGCTCAATTCCCCAGGAGATTCAAAGGTGCCCGATTGCTCGGCTGGCCCAAAATTACGCCATCAAAATGGAAATTACAGGCTGAAATCAATCACAGTTCTGAAGAAGAAGCATATTTATAAGAAAAAGTAGAAGTAGTTTTGTGAGCAGTCTGCAGGATGTTGCTGCTGGTCGCTGGTGCCATCTTGTCTCATCCATACAGGTCATTACATTACAACAGTGAGGTAAAACAATGAAGATCTCATATTTTCTTATTACACAGAAGGAAACCACTCAGCCCATTATGTAAATGCCAGCTCTCAGAGCGCTCTCTTTCCCTTCTTCTTTCCTTATAACCTATTATCCTTCACATATCCATCAACTTCCACCCATCTCTACTCCTCATTCCCCTACACGAGGAATTTGCCGTTGCCAATTATTCTTCTGGTGAGCACACCTTTGTCGTGTGTCGGGTAACCAGATACACTGGGGAAACCCACACAGCCATAGAGGGAGACTCACTGTGGACAGCATCCAAGGTCAGGATGAAACTCAAGACGCTGGACCTGCGTGTCAGGATCTGCTGTCATCAAATGTCAATGATTAGTAAAGCCTTACTACCAACAAACCCAAAACTTATGTAGCCCCCTGGTAAGCCTCAGGGTTGCTCAGCTTGCTGTCGTTTAAGGAAACAACCCTTGGCCCCGCCAAACTGGGTAATCAGTTTGTGTGGATGCTGTGTGATGTACCCCACCCCACCCAAATAACAGACAATACACCAGATACGATTAAATGATTTACAGTTTATAGATATTACTGGAACTATATAATTAATAGAGATAAAGTATAAAAGGAAAATAAAAGGCGCCACACTTATCAAAGTTCAATCTCTTCGTGCACAAACATTTGGAGCTCGGAACCCTTCTTCTTCACCCTGCGACCCCTCGGACCACCTCGACCGGCCGCCTGGGACCAATAAGGGTGGTCGACCAGATGCTCCACACGAGCCTGTCTCCGTCTCCTCTCCTCGCCGAACACCCTGGACCTCGGACTCCTGCTCGGGGCCCGACCCCGTTAGCTGACTCACAGCACCTTGTCCATCCTCTCTCTCTCTCGCGCACTTTCTGCCCAAAAAGCCGCACATCACAATAACTTACAGACACACAGAAAGAATAACATCTATCCCAATTGGTTCGTTCATCCTCTTATCAATAACATAATCCAAACAAACTGCTAGCGGGAGGACTTTCTCAGTAGTTAACTTAACAAAGAAGCCATTTCAGTTATAACATAACAAAGAAGCCATTTTAATTAGCCTACGCAGTAACATAAAAGAAGAAACCCTTTACACTCTCCCCCCAGCAAATAAAGTCATGTCCTCATGACTTCTAAATAACTCGCTAACCTGTCCTGTGGCCACAAAAACCCCTCCAGATACACACAGTGACATTGCTCCCCAAACAGTGGACCTTCCGCCCGTCCACGGGCGCTACATAGGCCAGCCTATCTGGGAGCTTCCTAATTCTCTGAGACCTCCGTACCCCCTCACCTAAACCCTAAAGGCTCGGACACTACTGGGGGTACCTCGGGCCTGCCTGCCAACTCCTCTCTCATGCCTCCATTACAACTCGGAGCCCCTTGTCCCGTGCCCGGGGCCTCGCTTTTTTTCCTTCCTGGTCCTGCTGTAACCCAGACTGCTCACAGCTAGCCCTCCCCACTAACACCTGACTCAGTGGGAGAAGGGCCAAAGGTCTCTTCCTCAATCACGGGGAAGGTAGCGAAAGGCAGCATGTACCACATGTGCAGCACATCATCCTTCGAATCCGTATTCTTCCTCATTCCCTCGATCGATAGCTGCTGTTTGAGTTTCTCCAAATTGAAGCATTTAGCTGGGGCTACCCCTTCAGCCTCCTGCAGTCGAGACGGCAGCTTCTTCTGGGACTCCTCCAACTCTCGCTACAGCCTCAGCAGTTCTGACTCACACGTCTTGGCCATCTCAATCTGGGACGCAGTTACCCCACCAGCTTCTTCCTCCCTGACCTGAAAAGCAGCAGTTAAAGGATGTTCAGCCTCCCGGGTTTTCTTCCTGATGCCTTCTTCCAGGTCAACTTTCAGCTTTTCACTTCACTTAAACTGTTGATAGTCATCTTCAGGTTCTTTTCAAGCGTCTGCCTCCCTTTTCCGAGACCTGTCCTCCATTGCTTCACCTCCTTGGGAGTGTAGTCAATCTCCCCTCTCTGGGCTCTCGGTTTTCTGTTGGTCTTAGTCGGACCACTTCCTTGATCTTCCCCAACTTGTATGTATTCCAATTTTTTATGGATCGATGTCTTGAGTCTCTGTTGATCCCTTCGAAGGTGGGTCATTGTTTCGTCTCGCTGGATTAATTCATCAGTACATGAACGCAGTGTGGGCTCGGAATTCCGTTTCTCCTTCTCCACGTTGACCAGCGTGAATTCCAAGTCTGCAATGGTTGTCCTGCAAGAACGGCACTCAGTCTCCGGCCTGCATTTCTGAGCGTTCAGTTCAGCGGTGCAAATCCCCTCTCTCCCGTGTCTCATTCCGATTGACGACCTGGGTGTCCATCCCCAGGTTCACCACCGCCTGCTCCAACACCAGGAAGTTCAACTGGTATGTCGGGTCAATTTTCTCACATTGCACTAAAACCCGCCAGCCAAAAACTCCTCCACATTTTACACTTCGCTTCTGTCACCCGGGCTCAGCCACTCGCCTCGCCTCATAGTCCCCCCAGGCGAATCCAAGCTCTAGGCGGTCATCCACATACGTCAAAACTCCACACACCTTCACTTCCCCCATGGTCTTCCTCATCCCCGCGGGAAGGTTGCAGGGGCTCCGGATATGCCCTTTGGCATCTTTTCAGATTGGAAGAATCCTAGGGAACTAATAACTGCCGTCTTCTCCTCATCAGCCGCACTCCTTGGGAACTGGCAACATCCACTCCTCAGATCCAGCACATTAAACCACGTCACATAATCCACACACACACTGCCTACGTCTACCATGGCACCAGGATCCAGTCGCTGCGACCTTTAACTTCTCACTGAGGTGTCTTCAGCGCTCAACTCCCCTCCCTTGTGGTAGTTCGGAGCATCTACTAAGAGGGTCTCACCCTCAGATACTTCCCCCAGGCCGTACCACAGTTGGGTCTCGTTTAAATTCGGTACTGGCTCAAGGCTGCTACCCATGTCCTCAGAAGCAACTCGACACACTGGGTGCCCAGACAATGCCCCCATAAACTCCTGGGTCACTAACCAATCATCATCTTCTGGATAATTACTGGCACTGGTACCCCACATCTCCGGTGCCCTTACCCTTGTCAAGTGTAAATGCTTCAGACGCCGGTTGTAAAACGAACTGTACAGCAACTTGACCTGGCGCCCTGGTGTCGAGGATGGCTTTAGCATAGCTTCCCTCTATCCGTAACGACACCCTGGGGTGTGGTCCCTCTACACCTTCAGGAATAGGGTCTTATCCTTTCGGAAGGTCATTGGTACATTGCTGGGAACATGCTCCCCCAGAGACCCCAAGCTGTTACCCCAATGGACCTCCACTAAGTTTCCCAACCCCTCTCTGATCAGCTGAACAACTGAGGGAGGGGCTGATCCCCTGAAATGATCCCCCTGGCACTGCAAGCAATTTAGCTGCCCTCCTAGCCAGAGAAGATACACTGAAAACTTTTCCCCCTATTTCAAATAACTGACAGCTGTCACTACAGTGTGATTGAACCTGACAGTTCTAACACCGTCACCAGCCCGCCTACTCAAGCTTTCAACCAATCCCTGTCACTCTCCCTCAACCGAGCACTTGCACTCATCGAACAACTGAGAGATCCACTCCGCCCACGTCTCGTACGCCTCTGCCCCTCTTGGGGTGGACACTATCCCAAACGCCAGGCGGAGCCTGCCAGAGCTGGAACATTTATTCGCAGACACTACCTCCGAATCAGACCACTCTTTCCTCTCTCTCCCAACAGTATGGACAGCCCCGAGTCCCACCACCAACTCATCAACGCTAGTCTAAACCCGAACAAAGACCTCACCCAACATGCATGCAGCAATAACCAGCATATAACCCACAGACACACACATTACTGATGTAAACAGGGCAACCACACAACACACCACTGAATCCAATCCCGGACGAGCCCCCAAATGTAGCCCCCTGGTAAGCCTCAGGGTTTCTGAGCTCGCTGTCGTCTAGGGAAACAGCCCTTGGCCCCGCCAAACTGGGTAATTAGTTTGTGTGGATGCTGTGTGATGTACCCCACCCCGCCCAAATAACAGACAATACACCAGATACGATTAAATGAATTACAGTTTATAGATATTACTGGAACTATATAATTAATAGAGATAAAATATAAAAGGAAGATAAAAGGCACCACACTTATCAAAGTTCAATCTCTTCGTGTACAAACAGTTGGAGCTTGGGACCCTCCTTCTTCACCCTGCGATCCCCTCGGACCACCTCGACCGGCCGCCTGGGACCAACAAGGGTGGTCGACCAGATGCTCCACACGAGTCCGTCTCCGTCTCCTCTCCTCGCCGAACACCCTGGACTTCGGACTCCTGCTCGGGGTCTGACCCCGTTAGCCGACTCACAACACCTTGTCCATCCTCTCTCTCTCTTTCTCTCTCTCTCTCTCTCCCTCGCGCCTTCTGCCCAAAAACCTGCACATCACAATAAATTACAGACACACAGAAAGAATAACATCTATCCCAATTGGTTCGCTCATCCTGTTATCAATAAGATAATCCAAACAAACTGCTAGTGGGAGGACTTTCTCAGCATTTAACATTAGAAAGAAGCCATTTCAATTATAACATAGCAAAGAAGCCATTTTAATTAGCCTGTGCAGTAACATAAAAGAAGAAACCCCTTACACCTATTTTGTTGATGTTGAATGGAAATATACAGATCTTCAGGGTATGTTTACCTGTTGCAATTCAACCATGCAATAAGTGCTGAACTTCAATTCACATCTGGCCTGTAATAGCCTGACTACTGATCAAAGGCAAACAATTTTTTTTGCAGTAACTGATATGATTCTTGCTGTAATTTTGAAGCTTCAGACAGAGTTGTGTTTTGAAATATTGATCTGCTTTTGCCTTTAAAATAACAAGAATGCTTTTAGATCAATTTTTATTCCAAAGAAGTGTTTTGTTTCAAAATCTGCAAAAAAGAATTATCAAAAGGTACAAAGAACTAGTCATTTTGTTTGTCCCTTGCAAAATAGCTTAACACTTCACTACAGTAAATGATATTTTAAAGAAGTGAGGTACAAAGGGTTCATGGAGTACAAATCCATAGCTCCCTGAAGTGGCAACACAAGTGTATCAGGTGATGAAGAAGGCTTTCCTTTATCAGTTGGGGCATTGAGTAAAAAGTGCTGTTGCTGTATTGACCACATGGGGGTATTGAGTGCAATTCTGGCTGCCACATTACAGAAAGGATGTGGAGACTTTGGAGAGGGTGCAGAAGAGGTTCTCTAGGATGTTGTATTTCGATAAATTTGGACAAATTTGGACTATTTTCCCTGGAGCATCAGAAGCTGAGGGCCAACCTGATAAATGTGGAGAAGATTATAAGAGGCAGAGGTAAGGTAGATAATCAGAATTAGGGTAAAAAAATGTCAAATATCAGAGGGCACAGATTTAAGGAGAGCACGAGAAAGTTTAGAGAAGAGTTACAAAGCACGTTTTAGTTATGTAGAATGTGGTAGATGACTGGGGAGGTGGTGGAAGCAGGTACGACAGCATTGTTTAAGGGGCCTTTAGACAGGCCGGGAATAGAGGGATATGCATTTTGTGCAGGCAGGTGGGATTAGTTTAATTCGGCTTCATAGTTGGTACAGGCATTGTGCTTTTAAAGGCCTCGTGCTGTGCTGTACTGTTCTAATGTCTAGCACTAATTAAATCCGAATCAGAAATGGAATCAGGTTTAATAGCACCAGCATATGTCGTGAAATTTGTTGTCTTTGTGGCAGCATCGTAATGCAAAACATAATAATAGAGAAAAAACTATGAATTATCGTAAGTATATATATGTTAAATCATTAAATAAGTAATGCAAAATTAGAAATAAAAAAAGTAGTGAGGTAGTGTTCATGGGCTCAATGTTCATTCAGAAAATTTCAAGCAGGCCTGGTTAAAATCCCCCATAATGATGGGGAAGGTATCAGGATGTGCTGTTTCATGCCCATTGACTACATTGCTCAGTTTGCCTTGAGCTTGTTTGACATTGGCCTGAGGTGGGATGTACATTGCAACCAGGGTGATGGCTGAAATCTCCCACAGCAGATAAAATGGGCGGCACTTGATTGCAAAGTGTTCCCAGTCTGGGTCAGAATCACGGGGAGTTGATCATAAAGCACACTGCATCTCCCCTGCGCTTGAAGGACTCGGCAGTCCTATCTTGGTGTTGTATTGTGAACCCATCAATGTGAATCACTGTGTCTGGAATGGAAGGGGTTAAGCAAAAAGTGCAGCTGGTCCAAATGTCCCTCTGGTCTGGCCCTCTAGCTCTGAGATCTTCAGTTTTATTTACCAGAGACTGTATTTGCCAGCAAGATAGTCAGTATTGGGAGTCGAAATCCACGCTTTCTTAAACAAATCTTTAAGCCATCTCACCATCCCCTCTTCGCCGTCTTAAAGTGGAAGCACCATGCCCAGAGTCTGTTTGAGTTCTGTTGATTTTAAATGGTGATAGATTTTTAAAAATTGCACTAAAATGTTGTCACTAAATGCACAGACCTTGGATGTAGCTGTGGAAATAGGCTTCCGTGACCTTAGGTGCTCCCAAGATACTTTGTAGGCAAGTTAGCACTTTTGAAGTTTAATGCATACAATGCTGTTTAATGCTTCACTTGCCTGATGTTTTCTTTAGTTCTATTTGTACATAAATTTGCTGGGGTTATACTCAAACAAAAAAATATCTAGTACCTTCTCTCTTCAGGGGAGGTATATGACTTAAATACGACCTGACAGGAATTCAGCCATAAAAAACTAGCTCGTTAACCCTGAGATGAAGCGATGAGTATGTCACTTTTTCACTATACACTATAAAAATATGGCTTTCAACATGGAGAATAAGAGCTTGCCTATAGAAACGAATGTGTTGTAAACATGAAAAAGCAACTTGAGAATCAGTTCCGATTACAACGGCTTGTGCCAGTTGTAGAATGATTAATATGCCCCTTGTTACATTAGGTTCATCAAACTGCTACGCATAACTGAACGATCATGATAGTTTTTAGACCAAGTTGACAGATACTCGACTGCAAAATCCCACGGTAGTAACATAATCAATAAGCGGTTAATTTGTCTGTGTGGCACAGTACCGACTGGGAAACTGGGAGAACTCGCTGCTCTTCCCTGAGTGGCCACATCAATCAACCTTAGCGTTTCCTGACAGGTAGAAATGAACATGTTCCACCTGTGGACCAAATGATGTCCAATTGCATCCAACAAATGCTTTCTAACTTTAATACAACAGCTGTGCAGTCGGACTCCACTGTTTATTGCATTCCACGTGTGCAGAAAGAGATGACCACAAGTGCCTGCAGCACTGCTAATCATTTCTGTATCCCACATACAAACCCAGCCAGAGGAGAGCAAGCCCTGAGTGATGTTTGCTAAACCTATTAGTGAACTGGGTTTCTGAGCACTGATTTTACTCATAGATTAGTGGCATATAAATGCAGTGTTTGTAGAATATGTTAATGACAATACCCATGATAGGGTAACAGGACGATTAAGATTCTCCATATATTGAGGACAAGAGATAACAGCAAAAAAATGTTAACATTTGTGACTGGTGCATAGATAAGATTCAGCTTTTTCACTGCTGTGCATTGTTTAACTATTTTACAACCATCATCCAACAGTACGACCTTACAAAGTAAAATGAAAGAACTTTGAAAAAAATTGAATAAGATTTAAAAAAAAGATCATTCTTCATTATGATGTTTTCTGTGGATTTTCCTGCAGTGCAGAGATCTCCCTGGCAGAGAGCACAGACAGCTAAATTACTCTTAGTGCTCTGGTAATGCAACAGTTGATTAACTCTCCAATTTTCCCTCAAAATTGTACAATTGCAAACTAATTTCAGACCTGATATCTGTATCAAGAAAAAGCACAGATAAATAGTAAAGGAATGCTGCAAAAGTCACTTAAAGTGCCAGAATTTGGTAGTTCTGATGGAGAAGCTGTAACCAGTAGCCAGGAGAGGAGGAAGCTGGGGGTATTTTGATTCCACAAGAGTCTTGTGCTTCAATGGCTCAGCAGTTCTATGCAAAGAGCAAGACAGATTCTTAAACACTTCCATAATGTTCTTTCTTAAAAAGCCTCTACAGTTTACATCCCAGTCTGGAAATGAATAGTACAAACCCGTTCTAATCATGTAGCTCAGATCCACGAGCTACTGAGAGAATGAATGAACCATTCCCCTGCAAGTTATAAAACAGTTCCAACTGAAACTTAGCTGAAGCTAAGAGCCTGAAGAAGCAGTACATTTTGTGCCACCAGATGAGCACATGGGGCTTCCCAAAAGTCAAGTTAAAAGAAAATGGAAGGAAAGTGAAAAGCATCCAAGATGTAATGGATTGATGGGAGCAGTACCAGAATGTGGAGCCTGGATGCTAAAGTTGTTAAGTACCAGAGATGGGGCATAGGGCAGGTGAAGTTCAAAGTAAACTTTATTATCAGAGTACATACATGTCACCACATACATCCCTGAGATTCCCTTTCTTGTGGTGATATCTAGCAAATCTATAGAACAGTAACTATAAACAGGATCAATGAACAATAAGCTGTGCAAATACAGATATAAATAAATAGCAATAAATAATGAGTATGAAATAACATGAAATTAAAGAGCATGAAATAACAAATAAAGAGTCCTTAAAATGAGACCATTGGTTGAGGGAACAACAGAAATAGAATGAGTGTAGTTATCCACCTTTTGTTCAAGAGCCTGATGATTGGGGGGTAGTCACTGTTCTTGAACCTAGTGGTGCGAGTCCTGAGGCAGTTGTACCTTCTACCTGATGGCAGCAGTGAGAAAAGAGCATGGGCTGGGTGCTGAGGATCTTTGATGATGGATGCTGCTTTTCTACAGCAGCATTTCATGTAGATGTGCTCAATGGTTGGGAGGGTTTTACCCGCGGTGTAATGGGCCAAATCTGGTCAAAGGCATTGGTGTTCACATACCAGACACATAATGCAGCCAGTAAGTACACTTTCCACCACACATCTATAGGTTTGCCAAGGATTTTGATGACATGCTGGATCTCCACAGACTCCTGAGGGAGTAGAGGCACTGTCATTAGTAGTAAAGTAAGCTGAGTGGTGATGGGTTGGTACAAATGTGCTCAATACAAAGAGATTAAGTTGTCAGTGTTAGTGTCACAGTTGTACTGGCAAGAAATTGAAGTCTCAGGGAATGGCAAGAGTCATGCTCTGCTCCCATTTTTAGACCTTGTGAAGATGGCAGATTGGGTCGCAGCCAACAAATCAGAGTGCAGAAAGGATGCCTCTCTCTTCCCTTTTCTATCTCTGTCCACTAACTCTAAATGGTCTCCAAGGGGAATTCAAGCCAAGGGTGGGAAAGCCACACCTCCTGTACATTACTGCCCCTACAAGTCTTGCATCATTCAAGGGTGAGTTAAAATGAAGTCCAATCAGAGTTGTAATTCATTCATTTACTATTACTATCTATCAAGAGATTAATAAATAGATTAATTGATTGGAACATGATTGCTTTGTTCATCATTATAATCAAGGTCTTCTTTCAGTTTGACTACTGTTTCTGTTAAATATTTTAACGAAGAATTTTCACTTAGGTGTGTTAACCAAAATTATTAAAAAGGATATCGCTCTCCACACATCCAACTTCAATTCCAAATCTAAGGCAATTTTTGGAATGTGTTTCAGTTGGTGTGCAGTGTGGATGGTCTGAACACTGAGGTTTGCCCACTGCTTTCTTGTGCTATAGACCTTCCTTTTGGGATTTTCCACACCTCTTTCTATCTGACTTATTCCACTCCAATCACTTACATTTCCCTGGGCTCATCATTCCAACATTCATCTGCCAGCTACAGTGTTGTTGTTGACTGAGAAAGTTGAGATTCCAAGTCCTGTTTCAGAGAACTGAGCTCAAAATGTAAGCTGATTCTCCAGTGTCCTACTGAGGGAGTGCTGCACCAATGGAGGTGCCATCTGTCAGATGAGATGTTGAACCGACTCCCTGTTGTCCTGTCATCTGGTTGCAGCAATTCCAGAGCCAAATCTGAAGTGCAGGGAAGTGAGTTCTCCCAACAGTGTCCTTGCCAAACTCGTTCTTCAATCAACAGTCAAGCAGATCGTTTGGTCATCGTGTCATTGCTGTTTGTGGGAAGATGCAGTGTGCAAAATTATTAGTAGGGGGTTACATATTAGAAGAAATTAATTGCATATAAAGTCCCAGGTCTGTGAAAGATGAACATATTTCTTAAGCATAACAGATTCTGCAGATGCTGGAAATCCAGAACAATATATACAAAGTGCTGAAGGAACTCAACAGGACAGACAGCATCTATGGAGAGGAATAAGCAGTTGATGTTTCACACTGAGACTCTTCATCAGGACTTATTATCAGGAAAGAAAATATTTATTTTTGTTCCTTGTCTCACAGGTGCTCTTTTACCCTGCTGCTCGATTCTCTTTGTATTGTCCTGCACCTATCAGTCCCCTTTGTTCACTTGCTGGTGACTTGTTCTCAGTATTCCAGTTCCAGTGAAGAGTTATCAATCTGATACTTTAACTCTGTCTCTCTCTCTCCACAGACACTGCCTTACGTGCTTATAAGATTTTCAAATTCTATTTCAGATTTCCTGCAATTAAATGATTTATTATTACTTTGTTTTAGTCACCATCTCATGACTTTTCTGGAAAAATATGTTAATCTACTTTGAGACCAAAACAGCACACCGAACATAATGCATCAGCCTTTAATGTGAATAGATCATCAAAATGCAGCCGGTTTCAGCTGGGAGGGGAAATAGCAACTTGCATTAAACAGTGGGAACATGAAAGCTTCTGCATAATGGATTCCCATTAAAATGTCATTATTACCAAATGTTGTCCAAGTTTTGTGGTACAAGCAGAACACATGATAATATTATATAATACTGTACCCACGATGAGCAATTTAAGGTGTTTGTCATTCACAACACCGCTATCTTTTGAAAGCCCTACAGCACTACTTACTTCAGTTCTCCGAATCTGAAACCACATATTCCCCCAAAAAATACAGTCTCACTTTCTGTAGGGTAGTCCCATGCTGTAACTTTGCATCTTTTAGAGTACTGATAGGGATGTCTCTTCTCACGAGTCTCTTTCCACCCTACTTTATTTAGCTCCAATAGCATTTCCTTCTATTTTCCCCCTCTTATGTGTTTAATGGGAGTTCCTCTTAAAATCATGAATGCCACTTACTTTAACTGTTCGACATGATAGTCATTTCAACACTTAAACTATTTCTTAATGTGAAGAACTCATTCTCTATCTGAATTCCAGCCTGTATTTGTTTATGGATTCTTTTTGTTTCCACTCATTTTGGAGTCTCCACCAGTGTCAACACCTAAATCTATGTCTGTCCTACCAAAACCTGGTAGGTGTTTTTTCTCTCCTCTTGTTTCTGGTGAAGGTAAGCCCAGTCTCTACAGTCATTCCTGATTGGTCAAACCCTTTGCTAAGGAGCCAAGGACAGTCGTCTACTGTAAGGATTTTCATCTAAGGTGGTGTTTTATGATAGAAGTTAATTTAGTTCAACATGCATCTTTCAATAAAGTTCTCAGTGTAATAGAAGTTTGTGTAAATTTGTTAGCTGTCTGTAGGTGGTGCCACAGTACCAAAGTTACTGGCATCTCTTTAGTCTCATCCAGCTACTGTTAGCTGAAAGTGGGTTCACAAGAGATGGTATGAAATCTTTTCTGCCATTCTGAGTGGGAGAAATGTACCCATATTGGCAGGCTGCCCAGTGGAGTGAGATGGTATCCGATTCATTTTAGTCAGGCAATGGACACAGAGGTGCTGGTTGTTTCTACTGATATTAAGAAACAGATTTAAGATCAGAGTAACACATTCAAAATGTTGGAGAAACTCAGCGGGTCAGGCAGCATTGAGGGAAAGGTACAAAGAGACAACGTTTCGGACCGAGACCCTTGGTCTTCCTGAGCTCCTCCCTCCTCCAGCATTTTGTATTTATTACTCTGGATTCACAGCATCTGCAGGATCTCTTATGTTTAAGATCATACCTTTGGCTAGTCATTAACAGTTTCTATCTTGAATCTTTACTGGAATTATGGATGTGTGAATAACCCTTAGTCATTTAATTAGGGTGGGCTGGTGGGTATGGCAAGCTCATGTTATTTAGTATTTTAGAGAGTTTTGCACCATCCACTGAGGAAAAAAAAATGGAATATTACAGCAGCAGGTAATGATTCTGAAAAACACTATTTGCTGATTCAAATTAATTGCAGACTTATACAGTATCCTAAGAGAATTATTTTAAGCCAGCACGTGTGCAGGAATTTAAATTTGACTGCTTTTGGAGGAGTAGTCTTTTGGAAACACCTGGGATGGACTACAATGGTGGAAGGGTGGAGGAAATATGAGTGTAGGAGGAAAAGTTGTTCCTCTCCTGACCCACCCTTGCACATGCCTCTGCTTGTAAATAGATGGTTAGAAGATAGAGAACAGTAGAGCACTGGACAGGCCATTCACGTCATGATGTTTAGCCAAGCTTGACGCTAATTTATACTAAATGTCCATATCGAGAGGGCACAGTTTTAAGGTGCTTGGAAGTAGGTACAGAGGAGGTGTCAGGGGTAAGTTTTTCACACAAAGAGTGGTGAGTGCGTGGAGTGGGCTGCCGGCGACAGTGGTGGAGGCAGATACGATAGGGTCTTGTAGGGACTCCTGGAGAGCTACATGGAGCTTAGAAAAATAGAGGGCTATGGGTAACCTTAGGTAATTTCTAAGTAAGCAAAATGTTTGGCACAACATTGTGGGCCAAAGGGCCTGTATTGTGCTGCAGGTTTTCTGTGTTTCTATGTTTCTATCTTTCTATTCCCTTCACTTTCATGTGTTTACCTGAAAGCCTTCTGAACTCCACCAACCTGCCTACTACCTCTGGTAACCCTTTCCAGGCCCCTACGACTTTCCAGGTAAAAAAAAACTTTGCCCTCATGTTGTCTTTAAATTTCCCATTCTAATATTAAAATCACATTCTCTGGCATTTGACATTTCTAACCTGAGGAAACATTTCTGGTGGTCTATCCTAGTGAAACCTCACATAATTTTAAAAACATCTCTCAGCTCTCCCTTCAGCTTCTGATACTGCAGGAAGAACAACCCAAGATTATCCACCCTTTCCATCTGGCTCATACTCTCCAATCCAGGTGGATTTAAGACCATCAGACATAGAAGCAGAATTAGGCCATTCAGCCCATTGAGTCTGCTCTGCCATTCCATCATGGCTGATCCCGGATCTCACTCAAACCCATACATTTGCCTTCTCACCATATCCTTTGATGCCCTGACCGATCAGGAAACTATCAACTTCAGCCTTAAATATACCCACGGACTTGGCCTCCACTGCAGCCTACAGCAGAGCATTCCACAGATTCGCTACTCTCTGGCTAAAAAAATTCCTCCTTACCTTTATTCTAAAGGGCCGCCCCTCAAG
The DNA here is from genome assembly GCF_030028105.1 of Mobula birostris. Classification (NCBI taxonomy): domain Eukaryota; kingdom Metazoa; phylum Chordata; class Chondrichthyes; order Myliobatiformes; family Myliobatidae; genus Mobula; species Mobula birostris. The sequence goes on along the minus strand of NC_092378.1, from coordinate 132,946,154 downwards.
TTTGAGGCTGTGCCCTCTAGTTCTGGATACCCCCATCATAAGAAACATCCTCTCCACATCCGCCCTATCTAGTCCTTTCAACATTCGGTAGGTATCAATGAGATCCACCCCCCCCCGCCCCCCGCATTCTTCTAAATTCCAGTGAGTACAGGACAAAGCTGACAAATGCACCTCACATGTTAACCCCTTCATTCCCAGAATCATCCTCATGAACCTCTTCTGGACTCTCTCCAATGATAATGTTTGTGGTAAATATCTTCCACATCTTTTCCACAGCTCCTACATTCTTCCTATAATGGAGTGACCCAAACTGCACACAATACTCCAAGCTGACTGATGTTTTATATAGCTACAGCCTGACTCCCCTACTTTTATACTTAACATCCCGATATGCCTTCCTTACCACCTTAAACATTTTTGTAGCCAATTTCAGGGAACTATGGACTGAACCTCAAGCTCCCCCGGTACCTCAATGCTATTAAGGGATCTACCATTAAGTATCTTCTTTCTCCTTTCATTTGACATTCCAAAGTGTAACACGTCACTTTTTCTGGGATTGAACATCACCTGCCACTTCTCTGCCCATATCGATAACTGATCTACCGTATATCATGCTGTATTGCTTGATGGTTCTTTGCACTGTCCACAACTCCACAATCTTGGTTTCAGCTGCAAACATATAAATCTACCAATCTACATTTTCATTCAAATAAATGATATATATGATCACAAACAACGGAGGGCCCTGCTCCAATCACTGGTTACAGACCTCCAGCTGGAATAACAGTCTTCCACCACTACTCTATGGGGAAGTCAGTTCTACATCCAATCTTGTAGATCACCCTCGATCCCATACATCGTTATCTTCTGAATCAACCTACAGTACCATGAGGAAACTTGTCAAATGTATAACTAAAGCCCATGTAGATAATGTCCACTGCCTTACCCTAATCTAGCTCCTTTGTTACCTCCTCAAAAGCTCTATCAAGTTTGTAAGGCATGACTTGCCCTGCTTAAAGCCATGCTGCCTGACCTTATGTAGACCATCCCTTTCCAAACAGGCATAAATCCTAACACTTAGTGCCCTTTCCAGTAGCTTCCCTACCACTGCCTATAGTTACCGGAATTATCCCGATTTAATTGCTAATCTTCAGTCCTCTAGAATCTTGCCTTTTCCTAGTGGGGGGACAAAGATCCTTGTCAAAGCTCCAGAAATCTCCTTACTTGCTTCTCTCAATATTCTCGGATATATAACGTTAGGTTCTGGGGACTTGTGAACCTTAGTGCTTTTCAGAAGAGCCGACAGTATCTTCTTCTTAATCTCAAAATATCCCCGCATGCCCTTTTCTAACTCCATTATCCTCCAATCTTTCTGCTCAGTGAATACCAACGTAAGTGCTCATTTAGTACTTCAGCCACTTGCTCTGATTCCTTAGTTATCCTCGTTCTCTTAATTCAAGTATAGAGTGCTTTTGGGATTATCCTTGATCCTGCTCGCCAAGGATATCTTCTGGCCCCTTTTGGCCTTCCTAATTGCCTGGTTGTGCACTTTCCCACTATCTTTATCTTTGAAGGGAAATATTTTATTTGTAGTAAAGGACACAGATGAATGATAAAGATTGAAATAAAGGACAATTAAATTATAAAGATTCGTCTTTGAAAGTGACATGAAAGACATACTCTTGGTTTTCATAAAGTTATAAAATAAGCCTTGAATGTATTGATCTTTTTACTTTAAGAGATTTTTTAAAAATTCCAGCATTTTAAATGACATTAGAAAAGCAGACAATACTTAGAAAATGTGGCATTTTGGAACTAAAGTGAAATGAATAATTAATTGTCTGTCAGATTTTTGGAGGATAAATATGAACAAGCATTGAACCACAAGTCTTTGTACATATTTCGAGTTTCTTGATGGAAAATTTTAACAGGGAAGCATCAATTTAAATGTCAAATAATTACCAGACAGCACAACAGAGGAGAAAGAGCTTTTGTTTAAACTTTCTAATTCTTAATAGCTTACACTGAGCTAATCATTGTAACATAAAAGGGATCCATAACACGAGATGAAATAACTTCGAATATTTTTCCAAATAGATACTCAATAATAACAAATTCAATTTATTACTTACCATGAGTAACTCCAGCATTTCATATTTAACTTTCAACACAGTAAAACTATTAATAGTTAAGAATGATACAATTTGAAAAAAGAAATTAAGATGAAACTTATGTTTATTTTACTTCAGTTAGAGATATTTTAGTTATCATTTTTAATCACTGAAAATTATTATTACTAACTAGCAATTCATTTTAATGGTGATTCATGACTATGTGACCAGGTTCTGCTCTATCTCCATCTTCATGTTTGCAGATGGTACCACTGTTTTGGGCTGCATCTCAAATAACGATGAGTCGGAATACAGGAAGAAGATAGAGAGCTTAGTGACATGGTGTCATGACTTCAATGTCAACAAGACCAAAGAGCTGTCCATTGACTTCAGAAAGAGGGGTAGTGCACATACTCTGGTCTACCTCAATGGTGTTGAAGTTGAGACAGTTGAGAGCTTCAGGTTTTGGTGTGTGAACATAACTGACAGCCTGTCCTGGTCCAGGTTCGTTGATGTCATGGCCAAAAAAGCTCACCAATGCCTCCATCACCTCAGGAGGCTAAGGGAATTTGGCATGTCCCTGTCGACTATTACCAATTTTTATTGATGCGCCATATAAAGCATTTTGTCTGGGTGCATATTGGGTTGGTATGGCAACTGCTGTGCATGTGACTGCAAGAAACTGCAGAAAGTTGTGGACACAGTTCAGCATATGACCTGAACCAACCTGCCCTCTAAGGACTCTGTCTATACTCCTCGTGGCCTCAGTAAAGCAACCAACATAATCGGAGATCCCACCTACACTGGACATTCTCATTTCTCCCTACTGCCATCAAGCAGAAGATACAAAAGTCTGAAAGCATGTTGTACCAGGCCCAGGAACAATTCCTACCCCACTGTTATCTGACTTTTAACCGGACCCTTGTTCGCACCGTGACAGCACAAACGGTTAGCACGATGCTATTTCAGCCCAGGGCATCAGAGTCGGGAGTTCAATTCTGGTGCCGTACGTAAGGAGTTTGCATTCTCCCCATGACCGTGGGTTTCCTCTGTGAGCTCTGGTTTCCTCCCACAGTCCAAAGACATACTGGTTATTAAGTTAATTGGTCATTGTAAGTTGTCCCTTGATTAGGTTGGAGTTAAATAGATGGATTTTGGGACGCGTGGCTCGTTGGGCCGGAAGAGCCTGTTCCGTATCTCTAAATAATAATAAAATAAATAATAAGATGGATTCTTCACCTCTCAATCTATCTCGCTGCTATTGTTTACTGCACTGCACTTTTTGGTAACTTTCACACTTAATGCTGCATTGCTTAACTACTCTAGTTCAATGCACGATGTTGTTTGATTTATATAAGCAACGTGCGAGACATGCACTGTATCGTGGTACAGGTGTCAGTACTAAACCAGTACCAATACACTAAGATAATATGCAAACATGAGGAAATCTGCAGATGCTGGAATTTCAAGCGACACACATAAGAGTTGCTGGTGAACGCAGCAGGCCAGGCAGCATCTATAGGAAGATCTTCCTAGAGATGCTGCCTGGCCTGCTGCGTTCACCAGCAACTTTTATGTGTGTTACACGAAGATAATAGCTTGTTTATAATTCTTACAAATATCTGAAGTTCATCAGAATTTAATTTATAAATCATACAAGATCTGGAAGTTCTTTTAATGCCTAACTTACTGATTTAGTTTAGTGACATAGGAGTATGCTGTTATTAAATGGTACTTAACAGCATGAGACGGAACCAAATCTTTTCAGTTGGATTTCAGAAGTGGATTTTATGCAGTCAACAGAAACATGTTACTTTGCTCAGTAAGTAGAACTTGAATATTGTGCTCAATTGTCAGGGGTTCCTCTAACAAAACAGTCCTGCCAAAGGGTTTTGACCCGAAACATTGACTGTGTTTTTTCCGTAGATGCTGCCTGGCCTGCTGAGTTCCTGCAGCGCTTTGTGTGTGATACTGGAAATTATGAGGCTGAATCGAGCAAGTCAATTAATCAAATCTATAAAAACTGAAGAGCAAGGAAATTAGAACAAGGATAACCAGCATAGTAGATGCACACAATTTATTACTAGACTCTCCAAGACCACAGACATGCCCGTGAAAATACTACACAGCTTGAGAAGATCTGATTTGAGTTTAGAGAAGAAGATGGATTCTTGCAGTAAAATTTCTACCCAAAAGGAAATGCCAGTACTTTCTTCTCACAAGCACATCAGTTGGTTATCAACTGTAAACAGCTTAAGGACAACAACATTCCTCGAATCATGGCTTCCTGACTTAGCCTGGGCCAGCCTTACTCCCTGGGCTGTGGGAACTGAGAAACTGCAAAAGCAGAGTGAGCAAGCCCTGAAAGAACAAAAAGCTTATGAAAATCTAAGAAAAGAATAAAAAAACTGGTTGTTTTATTTTCAATGATCCTCTTCTTTATCGTTCAAGGTTTCTAAATTCAGACAGTTCATCAAGGTGCCAGAATGACATTGTCAAACAATTGGTAGTAAAAGAGGAATGGAACTAACACCAAGAAAGAAAGCTTTAGTTGATTGAAATCCTTGTAGTAATTCTAAACTACTTGGCTGAGATGATTGACAGATGATTAGCTTTACTGATATGATAATTATCACAAGGTCAGAAACGGATAACTGTTCAACATTTACCACAGTTTCCTCAGGTCATGAATGTAGAAAATGCAGATAATGTTCAGAGCTGGTTGATACTGTAAATACTTAGTAGCAGTATTGCTTCATACCTGTCAGGCAATGAATGAAGCAACATTATTACTAATTCCCCAGCCCCTTCCCTCCCATTATCATTGGAGAAGTCACCATCGCCATTATCATTGAAGAAGTTATGTTCAGAAACATAACTGGACCACCTCATAATTACAAGAGGAGGTTGGTGGCTGGGTATTCTGCAGTGGATAACTCCCAACTGGTTTGATTTCTTTTTACTGTCCCCACAAGAAATAAATTAGGAATATGATGGAATTTGCTTCACATTTCTGGATGAGAACAGCTGCATAACACTCAAGAGGTTTGGCACCATTTAAGACAAAAGAGCCTGTTTGAATCACACTCCATCCAATTCCTAAATGTTCATTCTCTGCACCACTGGTGCATCTAGAAATATATCATAGCTTAATGAAATCAACTCAGAAACTTCTTAATTGATTGAATTGTCAAGTTCTACCTATACTTTTATCACAGATAGATGAACAGGCATGATAGAAATAATGTAGCCAAAGTGTTATATTTTCATGAAAAGTGTTTTTATCTCCATATTTCATCTTACCCAACCTCATTACCCCACACTTATGGACAATATCACTGAAGACAAAATGGTTACATGTTAAAAAAAAGATACTTGCTGTCAGATTTGTCTTTACATTCTGAATATTGTGTCTACATTAATATTAGAATCCAATTGCTTAACCTTATCCTGCTCTTGGACTAGATGGAAATAGAGAAAGGGCAGAAATAATTATGTTAAAAATAGGGTTTGGGTATATTTACATATCTTGCTCCCATTTTCAACTTAAACTGGACCATTTCAGATGAGGTTACAGTAATGGAGAGATACCAACTCAGTTACAATTCCTGGTTATGAAGAGGTGTCTCTGGGTTTTACAACATGAGGGGTCAAACTTGTATTTTTAAAAACGTGCAAAAACGAAGAGCCTTATGTAATTTAAGAAGGACTTTCTGGTCATCAGAGAACCGACCTGCCCCATGGTGAACCACAGCAGCAAGCTGCAGAAAAATCCGGCAGCAATGGTAACCAATTTGTAATCAAGCATGGGATATGCTTATCAAGACCAGTCCCTCCAGGAAGTATCTAACCAGTAGCCTTGAAGTGGCACACTAATTTATCAGTCAACTGATTTATGGATCTCAATTGTGAGCAATAGCACAGAAAGCCAATTCGTAAGAGCATAAAATCTTAAACAAAATACCCATGATGGAAATTGCCTTGCACAGTGCCACATTTTTGAACATTAAGCAGTTCAGTGAAAAATCAATCACAAAGGAAAATCAGGGACATACTGGGATTAGGAAGTACATTGTGTTCCTTCGGACTATTCAGTGCACCTGCCGTGGTAATAGGGGAAGGAACTCAGACATAGGCAGTGCTGTCCGCCTTCTGAGATTTCTGTCTAGACAGGCATGCCTTCTGCAAGCTGAGAGGTACTTAAGTTGGAGTAGGCCCTTGCAGAAACTTCTTTTACATCAGTTAAAGGGGACCAGACCATGCAGCTTGGCAGTGAGAAGCGGCCTCTGGGAGAGCCGTGGGCACCACCCTTCTTCACTGGCTGTAACCCTCATTCTAGCCCTCAGACCCTTACTGATCTGCCGGACAAAACCTCCAGGACTTTGACTTCAAAACCCCACTTCCCTCACCCTCCTGTTTCAGCCACTCGCTTTCTGTTGATTCCACTCACACCAGCTTTCTCATACCCTCACACTGCTTGTCTGAACTCTGGATAATTCCACTCCTCCCAAGATATCCACTTCCCACTGCAACTCTCCTCCAGCAACCCTGTGGAACTGTCTGACTTTAAAAGGTTAAAAAGCAGGACTGAATGATGCTTACAGACCCAGATTCAGGTTTAATGTCATGCCTTGAATTTAGTCCCAGTCTACCCCCCCGGTTAAGCAGCCTCTTGATCAAAGGCTCACACCGCTCAGGTCCCTCAGTCAGCTCTAAAATCCAGTTGCGTAACAATCCATCCAAATCATGAAGGTTGCTGAACATTTTTTGACTGGCTCTCCCCTTTCCTCTCTAGCAGAGATGCTGATCCGTGCGCCCACAGCTCATTCACTCTGCCATGTCATGTCAAAAAGGGATACTGCCTGGGTCGTTAAGAAGGCATATGGTGTGTTGGACTTCATAAGTTGGAGAATTGAGGTAGTGTTGCAACTCTATGAAACCCCTGATAGACCACATTTGGAATGTTGTGTTCACAACAATTGTAGGCCATATCTCAGGTAATGATGAGTTTGAGTACAGAGAGGAAATTAAGAACCTGGTGGCATGGTGCAAAGACAATAACCTATCCCTCAATGTCAGCAAGACAAAGGAATTAGTTTTTGACTTCAGAAGGAGTAGCGGACCGCACAACTCAATTTGTATCGGTGATGCGCAAGTGGAACAGGTCAAAAACTTTAAGTTCCTCAGGGTCAATATCACGAATGACCTGACTTGGACCAACCAAGCAGAGTCCACTGCCAGGAAGGCCCACCAGCACCTTTACTTCCTGAGAAAACTAAAGAAATTTGGCCTGTCCCCTAAAACCCTCACTAATTTTTATAGATGCACCGTACAAAGCATTCTTCTAGGGTGCATCACAACCTGGTATGGAAGTTGTCCTGTCCAAGACCGGAAGAATCTGCAGAAGATCGTGAACACGGTGCAGCACATCACACAAACTAATCTTCCATCCTTGGACTCACTTTACACCACATGCTGTCGGAGCAGTGCTGCCAGAATAATCAAGGACGTGACCCACCCAGCCAATACATTTTTTGTCCCTCTTCCCTCCGGGAAAAAGCTCAGGAGCTTGAAGACTCATATGGCCAGATTTGGGAACAGCTTCTTTCCAACTGTGATAAGACTGCTGAATGGATCCTGACCCAGATCTAGGCCGTACCCTCCAAACATCCGGACCTGCCTCTCGGTTTTTTTGCACTACCTTAGTTTCCATTTTCTATTTTCTATTTATGATTTATAATTTAAATTTTTAATATTTACTATCGATTTGTACTCCAGGGAGCAGGAAGCGCAGAATCAAATATCGCTGCGATGATTGTATGTTCTAGTATCAATTGTTTGGCGACAATAAAGTATAAAGTTCTTGTCACTTCATTATAGGAAGGATGTGGAAGCTTTAGAAAGGGTGCAGATGAGATTCACCAGGATGCAGTCTGGACGAGAGAGCATGTCTTATAAGGATAGGTTGAGCGAGCTGGGGCTTTTCTTTTTGGAGAGAAAAAGAGTGAGAGGGGACTTGATAGAGATATATTAGATGATAGATCAATTGGATAGCCAGAGACTTTTTCACAGGACAGAAATGGCAAATACAAAAGGGACATAATTTTAAGGTGATTGGAGAAAAGGGGGAATGTCAGAAGTTGGATTTTACTTAGGGAGTGGTGGGTGTGTGGAACACCCTGTCAGGGGTGGTGGTAGAGGCAGATACATTAGAGGCATTTAAGAAACTCTTAGATAGGTACATGGATAAGAGAAAAAATGGAGGGCTATATAGGAGGAAAGGGTTAATTTGTTCTTAGAGTAGATTAAAAGGTTGGCACAACATCATGGACCAAAAAGCCAGTTCTGTGTTCTATGTTTTAATATACCCTTGTCCTGGAGCAACTGATTTGTGTCAAAGCTTTGAAATCTGGACAAATTTCCATCAATGCAGATATTAGAAAACTTGAAAAACTCCTGAAAGCATCAAAAGCTCTATAGACTTAAAGTCAAAAGGAATCAGCTGGTGTTGCATCAATACCCTTGGTTCTTGATTCCTGCTATTGACAGCTCCTGCTGCCATCAAAGATTTTATCTGTAAGGCCACCTAGCCTTCTGTCACATTCTTTAATCTCCTCCAGCAAAGTCGCCAGTCCAACATGGAGCTTAGCTCTCAGATGTTTCTTTCCCAGATCAGTGTGTCTACTTGTAACTACTCTAAAGCACCTCCTTTAAGAGATGCAGAATTACTTTAAGTGGTGTCTGCCAGTTACAATATTTTAGCTGTCAAAGCGCTGGCTGCACATTGAAATCATGGAGATCGGCAGGGAGTACAAAGTTGCCGTTCTACCTGCATTGAACAAGCCTGTCACACATTTCGACCACTGTCCTAAACTTCCAGTCTGCCCTCCAAAACTCCACCAGTTAACACGTGAGAGTGCACCACACCTCCACCCCCCGCCCCACCTTCCATCAAGGATATCAGGGAAAGGACATATGAGCCTAATATCAATAATAGGGATGTTATTGGAGAAAATTCTGAGGGGCAGGGTTAATGACAGGGTCTAATCAGAAACAGCTATTGTGACGTTGTCAAGGGCAGAACAAGCCTGACCAATCTGACTGAACTTTTTGAAGATGTAACCAAACGTATCAATGAGAACAGAACAATTGATGTGTTTTCTATGGACTTCAGTGTGGCTTCGTTAAGGTTCCACAGAGGAGACTAGTCCAAAAGATTAGGGCCTATGGGATCCAAGGATATTTGTCAAACTGGATCTAAAACAGAGTCGACAACAGGAAATGGAGGATGATGGTAGAGGGGTGCTTTAGTAATTGCTGATATTATTTGTGATGTTCCTCAGGGATCAATGCTGGCATTTTTCCTGGTTGTAATATGAGAGATGAGAGCAGAGTTAGGCCATTCAGCCCATCGTGCCTGCTCCACATTCCATCATGGCTGATACATTTTCCCTCTCAATCACATTCCACTGCCTTCTCCCATAACCTTCGATGCCCTTACTAACCATTAACTTATCAAACTCTGCTTTAAGTATACTCAAAGACTTCGTTTCCACAACCAATGGTGGCAATGAATTCTGCAGATTCACCACCCACTGGCTAAAGAAATTCCTCCCCATTTCTGTTCTAAATGGACAACCATCTATTCTGAGGTTGTGTTCTCTGGTCCTAGACTCACCCACTATAGGAAACATTCTCTACACATCCACTCTATCCGGGCCTTTCAATATTTGAGAGATTTCAATGAGATCCTCACTCATTCTTCCAGTCTCCAGTGAATACATGCTGAGAGCTGACAAATGTTCCTCGTATGTTAACCCTTTCATTCACACATTACACCTTTGCTCTTATATTCTAGTCCTCTTGAAATGAATGATAATATTGCATTTGCCTTCCTCCCCACCAACTCAACCTGCAAGTTAACCTTTAGGGAATCCCGCTCGAGGATTCCCAAGTCCCTTTGTACCTCTAATTTTTCAGTTTTCTCCTCATTCAGAAAATAGTTCTCACCTTTATTCCTTCTACCAATGTGCATGACCATACACTTCCCTACACTATATTCCATCTACCACTTCTTTGCCCATTTTCCCAATCCTGCAGCAGATTCCCTGTTTCATCAACACTACCTGGCCCACCACAAGCCTTTGCATCATCTGCAAACATGGCCACAAAGCCATCAATTGCATCATCCGAATCATTGCCATATATTGCAAAATAAAGTGGAGTCAACACCATCCCCTGCAGAACACCACTAGTAACCGGCAGCTAACCAGAAAACGCTCCCTTTATTGCCACTCTTTGCCTCTTGAAGGTCAGCTAATATTCTTTCCATGCTTGTATTTTTCCTGTAATACTGTGGGCTCTTATCTTGTTAAAGCAGCCTCATATGTGGCACCTTGTCAAAGTCCTTCTGAAAATCCAAGTATACAACATCCACCGACCCTCATTTGTCGATCCTGTCTGCTATTTTCTCAAGGAATTCTAACAGATTTGACAGGCAAGATGTTCCCTTAAGGAAACCATGCCGACTTTGGCCTACTTTATTATGTGTCTCCAAATACCCCCAGTCCAGATCCTTAATAATGGATCAAATATCTTCCGAACCATAAAGTCAGGCTAACTGGCCTATAATTTTCTTTCTTTTGTCTCCCTCCCTCCTTGAAGAGTGGAGTGTCATTTGCAATTTTCCAGTCCTTGGGAACCAATCCAGAATTTACTTCCAAAGTCCGGCTTCCCTGCAGTTTTGCATTATCATCAGCCTATCCTCGCTCACCGTCTCATCAACTAGTATGCCAACTGCCCCATCCTCAGACTGTCACTCTGGTTCCCATCCGCCTGCAAAGTTAGTTTAAATCCTCGCCAACAGCTCCAGAAAAACCTGCCCTCAAGGATATTGGCCCCCCTCAGACTCATTTTATACAGGTTACACCTTTCGCAGAACTGATCCCAATCGTCCAGGAATCTGAAACCCTGCCCCTATACAACCTCCTCAGCCACTCCTTCATCTGTTCTATCATCCTATTACTGTCCTGAAAAGAGGATCTGATTGAACATATAAGATTATTAAGGGATTGGACACACTGGAGGCAGAAAGCATGTTCCCGCTGATGGGTGAGTCCAGAACCAGAGGCCACAGTTTAAAAATAAGGGGTAGGCCATTTAGAACGGATTTGAGGAAAACCTTTTTCACCCAGAGAGTGGTGGATATGTGGAATGCTCTGCCCCGGAAGGCAATGGAGGCCAAGTCTCTGGATGCTTTCAAGAAAGAGATGGATAGAGCTCTTAAAGATAGCGGAATCAAAGGTTATGGGGATAAGGCAGTACCTGGATACTGATTGTGGATGATCAGCCATGATCACAGTGAATGGCGGTGCTGGCTCGAAGGACTGAATGGCCTACTCCTGCACCTATTGCCTATTGTCTATTGTCTATACAGGTCTTGATATCGTAAAGTTAACAGTGCATGCAGATAAAGTGGTTAGGAAGGCAAAGGACGTATTGGCCTTCATTAATCATGGCATTGCACACCAAAGCAGGGAGGTTATGGTTCATCTTCATAAGACTTTGATTCAACCGCAAATGGAGCATTGTGTGGAGTTCTGGGTGCCACATTATAGGAAGGGTATGATAGCAGTGGAAATGGTGTAGAGGAGATTCACCAGCACGTTGCCTGAGTTGGATCATTCCAGTTTTGAGGAGGGAAGGGAGAATCTAGGTCTATTTTCCCTAGGGCAGGGGAGATTAAGAAAGGGACATGATTGAAGAATAGGAAACCATGAGACATTGGAGCAGAATGAGGCTATGAGGCTCATCAAGTCTGCTCTGCTGTGGACAAGGGTTCACTCTTTTTCCCTCTCAACTATACTCACCTGCCTTCGGTATCCTTACTAATCAATAACATTTCAAAATCTACTTTAGATATACCTGATAACTTAGCCTCCACAGCCATCTGTGGCAATGAGTTCCACAGATTTACTACCTTCTGGCTGAAGAAATTACTTCTCATCTATGTTCTGATGGGACGTCTTTCTATTCTGAGGCTGTGCCATTGTGTGCTAGACTCTTCTACTCTCCGCACCCACTCCCTCTAAACAGGATAAAACAATGGGTTGTATATAAGGTAGACTGCAGGAAACTTTTCTGCACGTCAGATGTAGTCCACACAAGAAGGCATTGGATGGGGGGGGGGGAGGAAGAGATTCTGATGGGATATGAGTGGGAAATTTTATTCAACCTGAATGCACTGCTGAAAGAGTGGTTGAAGTGGGGTTCCTGATGGCTCTAGATTAGCACTTGAACCATTTAGGCATGGAAGGCTGTGGGCTCAGTGAAGAAGGGAATGTCCGTGTGCTGGTGGTCTTTTCCTATATTGTACATCTCTAAGACTCTTTGGCTCTAATGCACTATTAACACTGCAGACCAAGGAAGTATATTTTAGTGCAATACACTAGGAATGCTTTGCCATGATGTGGATATATTAGTATCTGCATCATGTAGCCCACTTTTAACTAAATAAGTTATAAGAAACAATGCAGATGTTTGAAGCTAGTGGTATCACCTGGTGAATTGGATCATTTTGTGCATCTCTGCTTTCCTGTGTTCCAGTTACATGAGACCGGGCCAAAATCAGCTCAGCATCTGCACAGCCCAGTCTCCATGCACCTCAAGTGTCTGTAGTAAAAGGAAAAAGCCTTTTAAAATTAGTTTTATTTCAAGTATCAGCCTACTTCACCCCCCCTCCCCCCACTGGGCAGGGGTAGTTCTTTGTCTACACTTCAGTTTACTCAAATCTTCAAGCTTTGAATGTGAGATACCTGTCCGGTGCTGGAATTTATCATGGAAGCATTTTATCTTGGGCGGCAGTGTACAGTGGCTCATACCTCTCCATACGCACACCTCAGATACTCTTCAGTCAAAGCCAATTCATCAATCACTTACAAAAGAGTCAGAGCTCTTTCTTAAGGACTGCAGGGTATAACTTACAAATAAAATGCCTGCCTACAGATCACAGTGTAAATAATTAATGCAAGCAGTAACCTTCTTTTGTTGCATTTTTTTCTCACATTCTGGGGCATGGGACTGTTTGCACGTACTGAGAACTGATTTGTCGTGTAAGAACATATATCCAGTTTTGTTATGTTAATTAAGTGGTACTTTGCAGTGCTGATTTATATAAAACACAGACAAAAGGTCTGTGCACGTGGTAGACAGGGCAGGAGCTTGACATGTCTGAAGGCTTTATTGGTTGCTGACAATATAGGCTGTGATGAAAGTGATTATTCCTCACAGAGGATGCTCTGGTCCAGGGAAAGCATTTCTCAATGCTGTCAAAGATAAATTGTATACAATGTTGTAAGATATTCAGAGAGGAACCAAGGTAAACCACAAGGCAAATTGTTGTTTTGATTCTACACCAGTTACACAAGACAGCACAACACTGGGGATGAATGCTAACTAGATATTCTCGATATATACAGGATTCCTGATTTAATGTTTGTGGAGAGGACTGGTTTCAGCTCATCCCCTATCACGCACCACCTTGGAGAAATAATCTCCAGAAGTCCACTTAATTCCAGTGTAAAATCACAATATCAACCCCAATGTAGAGATCAGTTCTCTGCATTTACTGCAGTGGATTTTGGAGATGAAACCTCATAGCACATTCTAAGAGTAGAATTTTTTATTAATCTGTGTACTTTTGGTTCCTTGGAGCTTGATCAGTTTATGTTAGGGAGGATGCACGATTGGCTGCAACTCAGAGGTGATAAAGGGCTTTGAAGAAGATTCTTTATCACAGCAATAATAAACATATACTTATGAATGAGCTCATAATACTCATTTAAAATGTATTTTTTTTGGGAGGAATGAAATGTCATCTGTGGATGATAATTATGTATTTGTCACCACAATTCAATCTCGCCTCCGAGTCAGAAGGTTGTGGGGTTGTCCCATTCCAAGGGATCCAAGCCAACTGACACACCTGCTTGCACTGTTGGGAATGCAGCTTACTGTTTACAGTCTTCAACTGTGATCCAATCTACTCCCGCAAGTTAATGTGACAGATCACACTGCACAAACCCACAGAAGTGAAGCAGAATATCCCAAGTGTTTTGGCCAATGTCAATCCTTTACCCAGCATCACAGTTTGCCTGGTCGAGAATATGGGATCTTGCCCTGTCCAAAACTGCACTTCTTTACATCGCGTCAATAACTCTACTTCAAAAGCACTTAATTAGTTATAAGTTGGTTGAGGTGATATGAAAGGTATGATATAAATGCGAGTTATTTTCATTTTTTTCTTAATTGTAACAATTTGCAGTGATTGTTAGAGCTTGCTAAATAATGTACTGTAGCTCACTGGGGAAAATTCAAGGTAATAGTGAAAAGCCAATATGGATTTGTGAAAGAGAAATTATGCTTGGTTGATTTATTGTTATTCTGGGTATTGGATCGTGTGATTTGCAGAAGTCTCTTATGCAAGTACAGCAAGTAATTATGAAAGTAACAGGATGCTACTGTTTATTACTCGGGAAATTGAGTTCAAAATCAGGCAGGTTATGCTTCAATTAAATAGGGCAATGTTGAGACCACATCAGGAGTATTGTTTACAGGATTGGTCTCCTTCTGCAAAAGGATACAAATGCATTTAAAGCAACACACACAAATGCTGGAGTAACTCAGCAGGTCAGGCAGCATCTATGGATATGAATAGACAGTCGACATTTTGGACCGAGGCCCTGCTCTTCTTCAGGACTGAGAAGGAAGGGGGAAAATGCCAAAATAAAAAGGTGGGGGAAAGGAAAAGGGCTGTTTGGAAGGTGATAGGTGAAGCCAGGTGGGTGGAGAAGAAGGAATCCGATAGGAGAGGAGAGTGGACCACAGGAGAAAGGGAAAGAAGGAGGGTACCCAGGGGGAAGTAATCGGTCAGTGAGAAGAGGTAAAAGATCAGAGTGGGGAATAGAGGAAGGGTGGGGTAGTGGAAATTTTGTTAACTGGAAGAAAAAATTGATATTCATGCTATCAGGTACCAAGATAGAATACAAAGGTTGCTCTTTCAACCTGAAGGTGGCCACATCTTGGCACAAGAGGAGGCCATGGACCGACATGTCAGAATGGGGTTGGGAATGGGAATTAAAATGTTTGGCCACAGGAAAGTCCTGCTTGTGGTGGATAGTGTGGAGGTCCCCCAGTTTATGATGGGTCTCATCGATGTGGAGAACACATTGGAGGCACCGTACAGGACTGGATGCGCACAATATACGGAATAAGGTAGATGAATTTGCAGCACAGTTGCATATTGGTAGGTATGATGTTGTACATATCACTGAATTGTGGCTAAAAGATTATGACTAGGAGTTTAATGTCCAAGGATACACACTGTATTGAAAGGATAGACAGAAGCCAGAGGAGGTGGCATTGCTCTTTTGGTAAAAAATGAAATCAAATCATTAGAAAGAGGGGTCAGAAGGTGTTGAATCATTGCAAAGGAACTGTAAGGGTAATGGGAGTTGTATACAGACCCTCAAAAAGTAGTAAGGATGTGGTCTACAAATTACAATGGGAGGAAGAAAATTCATGCCAAAAGGACAATGTTACAATAGTCATGGGGGACTTCAATATGCAGATAGATTGGGTGCATCAGGGTAGTTCAGGATTCCAGGAGGAAGAATTTTTAGAATGCCTTAAGAGATTGATTTTTAGAGCAGCTCGTGGTTGAGCCTACTAGAGGATCAGCTATTCTGGATTGGGTGTTGTGTAATGAACCAGAATTGATTAGGGCGCTTATGTAAAAGGACTCTTAGGAGAAAATGATCATAATGTGATTGAATTCACCCTGAAATTTGAGAAGGAGAAGCTAAAGTCAGATGTATCAGTATTACAGTGGAGTAAAGGGGGCTACAGAAGAATGAGAGGAATTGGCCAGAATTGATTGGAAAAGAACACTGGCGGAAATGACAGCAGAGCAACAATGGCTGGAATTTCTGGAAGCAATTCAGAAGGCACAGGATATATACATCCCAAAGAAGAAGAAGTATTCTAAAGGAAAGATAACACAACCGTGGCTAACAAGAGAATTCAAAGCCAACATTAAAGCCAAAGAGAGGGTAGGTAATAGAGCAAAAATTAATGGAAATTAGAAGATTGGGAAGCTTTTAAAAACCAACAGAAGACAACTAAAAAAAGCTTTTAAGATGGTAAAGATGGAATACCAAAGTAAGCCAGCCAATAATATTAAAGAAGATACCAAAGGATTCTTCAGGTACATAAAGTGTAAAAGAGTGGCGAGAGTGGATATTGGAGCACTGGAAAACCATGCTGGAGTGGTAGTAAAGGGGGGCAATAAAATAGCAGATGAACTGAATAAGTATTTTGTATCAGTCTTCATGGTGGAAGCAGTATGGCAGAAGTTCTAGTGTTAGGAAACATGAAGTGTGTGAAGTTACCATTACTAGAGAGAAGGTTCTTGGGAAACTGAAAGGTCCAAAAGTAACACCCTAGAGTTCTGAAAGAGGTGGCTGAAGAGATTGTGGAGGCATTAGTAATGATCTTTTGAGAATCACTAGATTCTGGAATGGTTTTGCACGACTGGAAAATTGCAAATGTCATTCCACTCTTCAAGAAGAGAGAGAGGCAGAAGAAAGGAAATTATAGGCCAGTTAGTCTGACCTCAGTGGTTGGGAAAATGTTGGAGTCGATTATTAAGGATGAGGTCTCAGGGTACTTGTAAGTACCTGATAAAATAGGCCATAGTCAGCATGGTTTCCTCAAGGGAAAATCTTGCCCACAAATTTGTTGGAATTCTTCAAAGAAATAGCAAGCAGGATAGACAAAGGAGGATTGGTTAGTGTTGTGTACTTCGATTTTCAGAAGGCCTTTGACAAGGTGCTGCACATGAGGCTGCTTTACAAGCCACAAGCCCATGGTATTACAGGAAAGATTCTAGCATGGATAAAGTTCTGGAGGCAAAGAATGGGAATAAAGGGGAGACTTTTCTGGCTGGCTGCTGTTTACTAGTGGTATTTGTTGGGACTGATTCTTTTTACGTTATATGTAAATGATTTGGATGATGGAATTGATGGTTTTGTTGCAAAGTTTTCAGATGATATGAAGATAGGGGGAGGGGCAGGTACTTTTGAGGAAGTAGTGGGGCTACAGAAGGACTTAGACAGATTGGGAGAATGGGCAAAGAATTGGCAGATGGAATACAGTGTCGGGAAATGTATGGTCATGAACTTTGGTAAAAGAAATTAAAAGGTTGACTGTTTTCTAAAGGGAGAGGAAAACAAAGGGACTTTTGAGTTCTTGTGCAGGATTCCCAGAAGGTTAATTTGCACGTTGAGTTTGTAACAAGGAAGGGAAATGCAACGTTAGCATTCATTTCAAGAGGAGTAGAACATAAACACAAGGAAGTTATGTTGAGCCTTTATAAGACACTGATGAGACCTCGTGGAGTATCGTGAACAGTTTTGGAATCTTATCTTACAAAGGTTGTTCTGAAACTGGAGAGGGTTTAAAGGAGGTTCACGAAAATGATTCCAGGATTGAATGGCTTGGCATATGAAGAGCGTTTGATGGCTCTGGGCCGTAACCATAACCATATAACCATATAACAATTACAGCATGGAAACAGGCCATCTCGGCCCTTCTAGTCCGTGCTGAACTCTTACTCTCACCTAGTCCCACCGACCTGCACTCAGCCCATAACCCTCCATTCCTTTCCTGTCCATATATCTATCCAATTTAACTTTAAACGACAACATCGAACCTGCCTCAACCACTTCTGCTGGAAGCTCGTTCCATACAACTACCACTCTCTGAGTAAAGAAGTTTCCCCTCATGTTACCCCTAAACTTTTGCCCTTTAACTCTCAACTCATGTCCTCAAATAACGTGGACGTAGATTGATAAAATGTTCTGTGCAACAGCCAAAGCAGCAAAATTGACTACTAGTTCCAGCCTTCTTCCCCCTCACTGTCTGATAAGTAAACATTACGATTCCTGTTTACAAAATCCAGGTACAGTTACACCTACAGCACAATAAGCAGTTTTGTGCATTGTCAACTTTGACATAAATGATAAAGGATTCCAAGGGGAAATAAAATAACCTACCCAAGTTTACATTCCCTGATGAACTCACTGGAATTCAGAAGAATGAGGGGTGACCTCATTGAAACCTATCGAATAGTGAAAAGCCCTGATAGAGTGGATGTGGAGAGGATGATTCTTATGGTGGGAGAGCCGAAGACCAGAGGACACAGCCTCAGAACAGAGGGGCATCCTTTTAGAATGGAGACGAGGAGGAAATTCTTCAGCCAGAGAGTGGTGAATCTGTGGAATTCCTTGCCAGGGGCAGCTGTGGAGGCCAAGTTTTGATGCATATTTAAGGCAGAAGTTGATAGCTGCTTGAATGGTCAGGGCATGAAGTGATACAGGGCATGAAGGAGCTGAGAAGAAAATTGAATTAGCCATGATGAAACAGAGGAGCAGACGAGATGGGTCAAATAGCCTAGTTCTGCTCTTGTGTCTAATGGTCTTATGGACTGCCTGGGGCTCTGAATGGAGCTGAGGGAGGAGGTGTATAGGTAGGTCTAGCACTTAGACTGCTTTCAAGGATAATTGCCAGAAAACAATTAGTGGGGAAGGATGAATAGACAAGGGAATCACAGAGGGAGCAATCTCTGCAGAAAACAGGGTTGGGGGGTACGGGGAGGTAAAGATATGTTTAGTGGCATTTAAAGGAGTACAGAGAGGATAATGGGAATGTGTGGGCCATCTCTTGAGGAAAAGGCAACTCTGTTCAGAAGAGTGAGAGGCAAATTGACAGAGATATATGAGATCCTGACGAGATGTGATGAGGCCACACACACAAAATGCTAGAGGAACTCAGCAAGTTAGGCTGAATCATGAAGGCTCCTAGCCGGAAATGTCAACTATTTATTCCCCTCTATAGATGCTACCTGACTTGCTGAGTTCCTCCAGCATATTGTGTGTGTTGCTCAAGATTTCAAGCATCTGCAGAATCTCTCATGTTTATGATGTGACAAGGTAGATGTGAAGAGAAAGTTTCCTCTAGTGGGACAATTTAGAAACAGGAGTCGCTATTCAAAAACAACTGGTCGTCCATTTGAGACAGAGATGAAATTATTTTTTTCACTCAGAGGTTTATGTATCTGTGAACTCACTTCATCAAAGACGGTGGATTCAGAATTTTCTTTTGAATTTTTTTCAGGCATAGTTAGATTCTTTGTAAGTAAGGGGTTGAGAATTTACTGGGGGAAGGTGACAATATGGCGTTAAGGTTTTAATCAAATCAGTCAAGGTTTTACTGAAAGGCTGACCTCATTTAAAGGACTGAAAGACTTCTAAAAAGTTTATATGTCATGGCCAATGCTCTTTCTGAAGAGCTGCTGCAGCATCATTATAGAATTATGCGATATCTATTGGACTGCTTCCCTGAGTCAGTAATGCTGAACGATTTTGCTTTCTAACTCATGAATATTGGAAGTGGATCGTTACTCATATTTTATTCTCTCTGCTGGGTTCCTGTGTACTTGCACTAGGAAGTTAAAATGATCAGTCTTAGATTGGTGGGCCCAGGACACACGATCAAACCCAACGGGAAGTTAGAATAGGCTTTTGGTACTACACCACAGTATGGTATAGACATATGGTTAGGGTTCGTAAGTTGTGGACATGCTATGTTGACACCAGAAACATAGCTACACTTGCAGCCAGCTGTCAGCACAATCCTCACTGATTTTATTTGACACAAATAACACATTTCACTATATGTTTTGATACACATGTGACAAATAAAGCTAATCGTTAAATCTTTCTCATTGCAAAATAGGAAACTTGGGATTTTAATAAAGCATGTGTGGATGACACTTTTGCTTTCTCTTGGCTTCTGCACTAGGCAGATTCAACTAATGGCTAAAGGAGGAGTAGAATACTAGAAAACCCAGCAGGTCAGGCAGCATCACTGGAGAGAGAAACAGAGGCAATGTTTTAGTCTAGTGACTTTCATCTAAGTATTCATTGTGTGCCTAGAAATCTTTCCTGCATTTTAGAAGTCAAAGTCAAAGTCAAGTTTATTGTCATATGCACAAATACATGTATTCAAAGGTGCAATGAAAAACTTACTTGGAGTAACACCACAGGCACATAGCATCGTATAAGCAACATTCACAAGAAAATCGTAAATTAAACATAAATAAAACAAAAACACTTACAAGAAAACACAATCAGAACAAAAAAAGACCCAAAATCCACTATAATGCAAAGTGGTCAATCTGCATTTGACCTGTAGTGATTAGGGTTTTGTCAGTCGGTTCAAGAACCAAATGGTTGAATCTGGTGGTGTGGGTCTTGGGGTTTCTGCACATCCTGCCCAATTGTAGCTGTGAAAAGACGGGATGACCTGGATAGTGGGGATTTTTGATGATATATGTTGTCTTCTTGAGGCAGCACCACCAGTAGGTAATACCAATGTTGGGTAAGGTTATGGCCATGATGTAGAAGGCAGAGGCGGCTACTCTCTGCAGCTTCTTGTGTTCCTGTGCATTCGATTTACTGTACCAGAGCGTGATGCAACCAGTCAGGATACTTTCCACAGACATACCACACCTCCTTAACCTCCTAAGGAAGTAAAGATGCTGGCATGTTCTCCTCATGACTGCACCTAGGTGTTGAGTCCAGGACAGGTCATCAATATGTTATTTAAAGCTACTGACTCTCACCACTGACAATTCCCCAATGTAGACTGTCACCTGTTCACCATTCTTCCCCTTCCTGAAGTTCACAATCAGCTCTTTAATTTTGCTGATGTTCAGTGAAAGGTTTTTGTAGCACCACTTAACAGGCTAACTATCTTGCTTCAGTAAACCTACTCATCATCCCTTGTGATTTGTCCAGCAACAGTCGTGTCATCAGTGAAATTGAAGATGGTTTTGGAGCTCTGCTTAGCACAGAGTTATGTGTGCATAGGGAGTAGATTAGGGAGCTAAAACGGTAGCTTCAGGTGCATCTGAGTTGATGGCCAGTGAGAAGATGCTGTTGCCTATCCTCAATGATTGAAGTCTGGTGATGAGGAAGTTGAGGATCCAGTTGCCAAGGGAGATACAGAGGCCCAGGTCCTGAAGTTTGGTGATGAAGTTGGATGGGATAATTGTGTTGAATGCCGATGATCAGTAGCCTGACAAATGAATTCCCATTGTTCAGATAGTCCAGAGCACAGAGAGATTGTATCTGCTGTTGCCCTGTTGTGGTAGTAGGCAAATTGGAGGAGATCCAGGTCCTCTCTGAGGCAAGACTTGATTCATGTCATAGCCAACTTCTCAAAGCACGCAATTACAGTTTACGTGGTATTTTAGTGAAGCGTGGGTGCTTACTGATCAGGTTAACAATGGATGGTGCAATACGGGTCATATTACAGTTGAGGAACATGTTTGCAGACTGGATATTGAACTTTTTACTGTTGGACTTCGGCCACATTCCACCGTGATACAACACTTGGCGGCACGGGAGGTCGTTACTGCCTGTGGCCATCGAACGTGCAGCTCCTCCCGTGGAGGGTCAGACACCCTGAGCCAATAGACTGGTCCTGGACTTATTTTCCATCTGGCATAGTTTGCATTTTGGTGTTTAATTGTTGGGGTTTTTTGTATTTACGCTCTACTCTTGATTGGTGCGGCTGTAATGAAACCAAATTTCCCTCCGGATTAATAAACTATATCTACCTATCTATCTATTGGACAGTAGTCATTGAGGCAGGTCACCTTGCTCTTCTTGGTCACCGGTACAAGAGTTGCCTTTCAGAAGTAGATAGAAACCTAAGCTTGGAGACACAAGAGGTTGAATACGTCCTGAAATACTCCAGCCAGAAGTTAGAATTTAACTGTTGTGGTGAATGACCTGTATTCGATTGCGCTTACAATGGAGGAGCACCGTTGGCTTTTGATTTCAGTGAAATTGTCCAGGCTGATTCCTAACCACATGCTAATTGGAATTCCTGTTACTCCCAAGGAACTGCAGGCAGAATCTCTTTGCCCTGCAGATTTTACCCCAACAACCCAGAAAATGCCTTCATTACAAATACTTAATTGTTACAAAAACTACTTTTAAAGCTCCCTTAGTGCCATGAAAGATCACAAGGCTCTTCACTAAAATAAACCAAGCGAAATTAGAAATACAGATACTTAAATTGTCCCAAATACAGTGACTTCCGGTTAATTGGGACATATGGTGACCAATGTATTTTGGCCCAACTAAGTGGCTGCCCCAGTTAGCTGAGGTTTCATGGAAATAGTTAAAAAGGTATAAAAAAGGCAAAATACAGTTTAACTGAGTGACAATTTATGTACTTAAACAAAATATAGAACAAATTAGAACACTACCAATACCTCAACAGTACTATAAAATATTAATCCCTCATAGTTATTGAAGGAGGACCTCATCTGGAGTACGCTGCAATGTTCTTTTGATTGATTGTAAATGAAGTCAATTCTGACAGACTCGGTGGATGAGACCTATGGTGAGATGCAATGGCCAGGTACCTGATTCTGTAACACTCCATGGAGAACAAAGTACATGACGAGGCATTGAAAAAGTCGTAGTCATCCACTGCTACCAAGGAAGACCCCAATTGTGACAACTACTCTTATCTGGACTTCGGACGTCAAGAGAGTGAAACTGCCTTAGTGCAATGGCTTCTGCCCCTAAAAACTCTCCCACTCAAGTTTTCCTGTCATCATCGGGTACAATGGACAACCACCACAAATGAACAAAGTCAGTGCAGATAATGGACCGTCTTCATACAATGCTTTCGACAATTGCATCCTCAAAATCTTCCTTTTCATTGTCACATCCAAGATGATTGTTGATACCTTCAAATTTTGATTGAAATCGGGAAATTGTTTCATTTTCACTCCCGGCCATTTCAGATATCTCACTGGCCGAATGCTTGAATCGTGGTGAGAAAAACAGCTTTGAATTATCTTACTGCTTATTTCTCACCAACAAAAAAACTCTACATTTTGAACACAAACACACCAAACACATGCAACTGACGTTATTTATAAACTGTTCACTCTACGTATGGTGTCTAATGGCCACACAAGGGCACATGACTGACCGTGGGTAGAAACTGTTTAGCAACAGTCTCCTGTTCCAATTAAGTGGCAGAGTGTCCCAAATAAACAAAGGGAATGCTGGCTGTTTTCTCAATTTTTCTTTCTTTTAGAGTTGTCCCAAATAAACAGCTGCCCCAGTTAACCAGAATCCACTGTACAAATATCTTGCTCATCGCATCTTGAAAGGGGTAAAGAGGTTTTGAGTGATGGGGAGACCAAAGTAAGGAATTCCAGACATTAAGGATCGAGTTTCTGAAGGTACAGTACAGTTATTTCTACACTCACCCAGCCTCAGCCCATTCAGCCAAAACTGTCCTGCTTGCCTTTATTACCTCTGGACCCGTCTGCACTTGGGAACCCATTACCATCCTTCCTCATACCATCCTCTATATAAGAGATGCTGTCCTAAACTCTGCTGTCATATCCTCATTCACAATGTTTTGTCTACCCATCACTCTTGTGCTTGCTGGAGCTTGGTTAACAATGGAGTCATAGGGTCATAGAGCATTACAGAAGAGTAACAGACCCTTTGGCATATCTAATCCATGCCAAACTATTATTCTGCCTAGTCCCATTAATCTGCACCCGAACCATAGTCCTCTATTCTCCTCCAATCCATGTACTTATCCAAACATGTCCTAAATGTTTAAATCAAACCCACATCTACCACTTCTTCTAGCATCTCTCACCACTCTCTGAATGAAGAATTTCGTCCTCTTGTTCCCCTTAAACATTCAATCTTTGACCCTTAACCCATGACCTCTAACTCTAATCTTACCCAACCTCAGTAGAAAAAGCCTGCCCTATTTATACCCCTCATAATGTTGTATACCTTTATCAAATCTCTCGTCATTCTCCTATGCTCCAGAGAATAAGGTCCTAACCTATTCAACCTTTCCCTATAACTTGGATCCTTAAGGGTTAGCAACATCCTTGCAAATGTTCTCAATATTATGTTTTCAAAATCTAAAGCTTCGTTGTTTCTTCCCTCTCCCTGACTTCCAAGTCCTGTAACTCCATGAACAGCTGGTTCTCCAATTCTGCCCTCTTGATCATTCCCGATCTATAAATAGGGAGGTGGGGAGGGAACGTCGACTCAGACCATGAGAGGCCTGCGTCGGGCATTTTCATGCCTTACAAGGCGCAGATTGGAAGTCTGTGTGGGGTGCCACTCCTCGCACGGACTCAAGCAATGTGTGGTTAAGTGCCTTGCTCAAGGGCACAAATACGCTGCCACAGCTGAGGCTCGAACTAGCGACCTTGAGATAACTAGACTTAACCACTTGGCCACGTGCCCAACACATAAGTACATCTAAATGTTGATAGATTCTCCCTGTATTGTGAAGAATCTACATCACCCAACTCTGTATCTACAGATTCCAGGTTGAGTTACACATGGGATATATGGTGTTTGAAATACAAGGTTAAAGAATAAATTCAAACATATTTAAATAGTCCATTGTGTGCCAGAATACTAATCTTGTACTTTATCTGTTTAAAATTCTTACAAGCCATACAATTTCTTTTTACTTCAGACATATCTGACTTCGGTGAGACATCACAGGGTGGAGCTCAAATCAATAATTATTTGTTGGAGCTAAAGCATAATGCGTTGATGGTGTGGAAATTCCCACACACCAAAATAAATTATGCAAAGTTGAATATAACCCAAACTCTACAACTGTAATCCATTTGTGCCCCCAAAGCCTGCTCTTTTGCAGTCTTAATTATTACCTATTATAAAGAAAATTATAGGAAAGGCTTTATAATGACAATGCTATTATTTAAAAATAAATCTTAATGGGAAGGATTCTGAATCAGCTAAGGTTGATAAATACCTAAATATAATACTTACTCGGACTGGGCAAATAACCTACCATTGAACCAGGTAAGGCTCCAACTGCTAAAATAATTATTCCTCCTCCCCAGTATCAGAACAATAGTGATCCAGTTATAAAAATTTATTCCCCTGTCTGAGAATTAAAAGGAAGAGCTTATTTAAGGCTGACCCCAATAATTTGTCTTAGTTCTATCAAAGTATTTCAGACTAATATAGCTTTCAAGTGTAAGAAAGAGAAACAAATGTAAGTCAGAGAGATCCCTGAGATTGCCCTGCTCTTCAGTTTCATTTCTATTGATGTCCTTTAAGTTACTCTCTCAATCTATCCTCATTTTGCACAACAGCAACTAAACGCCACTGACATCATCCTTTCATATACACAGCCACTGTGCATCCAGAGCCACATGGCATACAGCCTTCTGAGTAAAGAAGGTCTTCTTTATCCTATTCTAATTGGCCAACCTTTACTGAGACTCTAGCTTAGAATTTAAATTCTACCAGGTGTTGGTTAATTCCGCAAAATGGCCCAATAGAAACTGAGTTCAGGTACAGCTGAACGAATGTCCTAAATTGCATTAAAACCAACATGTTTCGTATGAATTTTCCAGAGGGAGCAACTATCTAGTTATTGATCATAACGCCCGAGATCTGAATGGAAGGAGATGAGCAGAAACCACTGTATTGTGCAGATATTTTACAGGTTGGGAAGCAGTCTGAATTCAGATATGTATGCACAATTTTTGGCAACATGGTTTTTGATTTCTTGCAGCTTAGAGGTATTCTCTAAGATGTATTTTTTAAAAACAAGAATCTTATTTTTTCAGGAATGAGTGAATGCGTCGATAATAGCTTCATGTCAGCTGTGTTTATTATTCGTTTTGGTTTCCTTGGAAACTCAGAGCATTGTTTGCATTTGCACAAATCTGATCAGGTTTTGTTTTTTTTCTGTGTGCACAGGTTAAAGCCACATTGCACAATGTCTCAGTTTCTCTTTGTGACTGAGTATAATATTTACCACTGCATCAAGAATTTTGGATAATTTTATTTTTAGTAATTGATTTCCAATATTCTTAAACTTGTTAGCTTAAAATCAATTGGTCATCGGTCATACACAAAGAAATCTGAGGTCTTGTTGTGTGGTTTCTATTCCATTTGCTCCATTTTGGCAGCCCCGTCTATACCTGTCAAGCTCTGGAAGTACTATCAGCTCCCCCGCCCCCCCACCACCAAACACTTCTCCACTCTCTCTGTCATGAGCCCCCAGCCTTGTCCAAGCATTGTTAATTGTGCTCTAGGTTATCTAGAGTCTTTAAGCCCTTGCACTTTCTGTTTAATCTTGTCAAGTTTATTTTGACTGGCATGGGTTATCAACCTACTGTGATTACTTGAAATGGACTCCCAATTAGTGCTTATTGCAGGGTCCTTGGCTGTGTGTTTCGAGAATGATTCATCTCGCGGTGTCGCTTGGTAAAGTCACCGAAGTTCAGTTGGAGTTCCGATGAAAAAACTCCTGTTACATCTCAACATGGGACTTTGTTATTCCTCTGCACCTGAGTTCAGTCATTGCCAGCGCCCCCATAACACCCTCCTTTAAGATAGGATGTCAATGGAGCAATTAAGTTCCTGCACACGGCTAACAGACTCTGAGGTTACGCCTCTTCTTCCTTCAATTTCACAAGCATACTTAATACAAAAAAAATGGTGAAAAAGCACGCTAACAATAAAAGCTATAAATCTGACAATTGTAGATCCAGAGTGAACTATCATGTCCTTTAACCATCAACACTGAACAGTGATTATTCTGCCCTTCATAATGTGTGCTTCTTGATTTACAAACTAAACATATTCGGCAGCTTTCTGACATAATGCAACTGAGGCTGTACTGAAATATTAGTATACATGATGAAACTTCATCTTAAACATTTGTCCCTGATGACTACACCTACAAAAGGTGCATCCAGCTGCAGCTCCTGACAAACCGAGCTAGGGAACTGGAGTTGGAGCTGCATGAACTTCGGATCATTCGAGAGGCAGAGGCAGTAATAGATCGGAGTTTCAGGGAGACAGTCACCCCTAAGTGTCAGGAGGCAGGTAGCTGGGTGACTGTCAGGAGAGGGAAGGGGAATAGACAGAATGAGCAGAGCACCACTGTGGCCGTACCCATCAATAATAAGTATACCGTTTTGGATACTGTTGGTGGGGACAACCTACCAGGGACAAGTTGCAGTGGTTGCATCTCTGGCACCGAGACTGGACCCTCAGCTCAGAAGGGAAGGAGAGAAAAGAGGGGAGCAGTAGTGATAGGGGATTTGATAGTTAGGGGGACAGATAGGAGGTTCTGTGGGAGAGATCGAGAATCCCGGATGGTTTGATGCCTCCCTGGTGCCAAGGTCCATGATATCTCGGATCGAGTTCTCAGTATTCTCAAGAGGGAGGGTGAGCAGCCAGATGTCGTGGTCCATGTAGGGACCAATGACATGGATAGGAAAAAGGAGGAGGTCCTGTAAAGAGAGTTTAGGGAGTTTGGTGCAAAGTTGAAGGACAGGACCTCCAGGGTTGCAATCTCAGGATCGCTACCCGTGCCACGTGCTAGTGAGGCTAGAAATAGGAAGATAATGCAACTAAATACGTGGCTAAGGAGTTGGTGCAGGAGGGAGGGCTTCATATTTCTGGACAATTGGGCCTTGTTCCAGGGAAGGTGGGACCTGTTCCGACAGGACGGGTTGCACCCGAACTGGAGGGGGACTAACATCCTTGCGGGAAGGTTTGCTAGGGGGTTTAAACTAGATTTGCAGGGGGAGGGAAACCAGAGTGTTAGAGCAGATAGTGAGGTAGAGGAGGATAAAGGTCATGCGAGAACTGCAAGTATAGTGCATGGAGTAAAGCCAGATCTAACATATAAAGAGGCCTTGAGGAAAGAGAAGGAGAATAAAGGGTGTAAAGATAGTAAGGCAGAAGGGCTAAAGTGCGTGTACTTCAAAGCAAGAAGCATCAGGAGCAAAGGTGATGAACTGAAAGCTTGGATACATACATGGAATTATGATGTAGTGGCCATTACAGACACTTGGCTGGCACCAGAGCAGGAATGGATTCTCAATATTCCTGGATTTCAGTGCTTTAAAAGGGATAGAGAGGGGGGAAAAGGGGAGGAGGGGTAGCATTACTGGTCAGGGTTACTATTACAGCTACAGAAAGGGTGGGTAATGTAGCAGGATCCTCTTTTAAAGTCAGTGTGGGTAGAAGTCAGGAATAGGAAAGGAGCAGTTAGTCTATTGGGAGTATTCTATAGGCCCCTGTTAGCAGCAGAGATACAGAGGAGCAGATTGGGAGGCAGATTCTGGAAAGGTGCAAAAATTTGCCCTTCTCCAATTAAAAATTTTCCTGCCCTCTCTGATTCTATCCTTTTCCATGATAATGCTAAAGGCCAGGGAGCGGTGGTCACTGTCCCCCAGATGCTCACCCACTGAGAGATCTGTGACCTGACCCGGTTCGTTACCTAGTACTAGATCTAGTATGGCATTCCCCCTAGTCGGCCTGTCCACATACTGTGACAGGAATCCGTCCTGGACACACTTAACAAACTCTGCCCCATCTAAACCCTTGGAACTAATCAGGTGTTGATTATCATGGGTGACTTTAACTTCCCTAATATTGATTGGCACCTGATTAGTTCCAATGGTTTAGATGGGGCAGAGTTTGTTAAGTGTGTCCAGGACGGATTCCTGTCACAGTATGTTGACAGGCCGACTAGGGGGAATGCCATACTAGATCTAGTACTAGGTAACGAACCGGGTCAGGTCACAGATCTCTCAGTGGGTGAGCATCTGGGGGACAGTGACCACCGCTCCCTGGCCTTTAGCATTATCATGGAAAAGGATAGAATCAGAGAGGGCAGGAAAATTTTTAATTGGGGAAGGGCAAATTATGAGGCTATAAGGCTAGAACTTGCGGGTGTGAATTGGGATGATGTTTTTGCAGGGAAATGTACTATGGACATGTGGTCGATGTTTAGAGATCTCTTGCAGGATGTTAGGGATAAATTTGTCCTGGTGAGGAGGATAAAGAATGGTAGGGTGAAGGAACCATGGGTGACTAGTGAGGTGGAGAATCTAGTCAGGAGGAAGAAGGCAGCATACATGAGGTTTAGGAAGGAAGGATCAGATGGGTCTGTTTAGGAATATAGGGTAGCAAGAAAGGAGCTTAAGAAGGGGCTGAGGAGAGAAAGAAGGGGGCATGAGAAGGCCTTGGCGAGTAGGGTAAAGGAAAACCCCAAGACATTCTTCAATTATGTGAAGAACAAAAGGTATGTGAAGAACAAAAGGATGACAGGAGTGAAGATAGGACCAATTAGAGATAAAGGTGGGAAGATGTGCCTGGAGGCTGTGGAAGTGAGCAAGGTCCTCAATGAATACTTCTCTTCGGTATTCACCAATGAGAGGGAACTTGATGACAATGAGGACAATATGAGTGAGGTTGATGTTCTGGAGCATGTTGATATTAAGGGAGAAGTGTTGGAGTTGTTAAAATACATTAGGACAGATAAGTCCCCGGGGTCTGATGGAATATTCCCCAGGCTGCTCCACGAGGCGAGGGAAGAGATTACTGAGCCTCTGGCTAGGATCTTCACATCCTCATTGTCCACAGGAATGGTACTAGAGGATTGGAGGGAGGCGAATGTTGTCCCCTTGTTCAAAAAAGGTAGTAGGGATAGTGTGGGTAATTATAGACCAGTGAGCTTTACGTCTGTGGTGGGAAAGCTGTTGGAAAAGATTCTTAGAGATAGGATCTATGGACATTTAGAGAATCATGGTCTGATCAGGGACAGTCAGCATGGCTTTGTGAAGGGCAGATCATGTCTAACAAGCCTGATAGAGTTTTTTGAGGAGGTGACCAGGCATTTAGATGAGGGTAGTGCAGTGGATGTGATCTACATGGATTTTAGTAAGGCTTTTGACAAGGTTCCACACGGTAGGCTTATTTAGAAAGTCAGAAGGCATGGGATCCAGGGAAGTTTGGCCAGGTGGATTCAGAATTGGCTTGCCTGCAGAAGGCAGAGGGTGGTGGTGGAGGGAGTACATTCAGACTGGAGGATTGTGACTAGTGGTGTCCCACAAGGATCTGTTCTGGGACCTCTACTTTTCGTGATTTTTATTAACGATCTGGATGTGGAGGTAGAAGGGTGGGTTGGCAAGTTTGCAGATCACACAAAGGTTGGCGGTGTTGTGGATAGTGTAGGGGATTGTCGAAGATTGCAGAGGGACATTGATGGGATGCAGAAGTGGGCTGAGAATTGGCAGATGGAGTTCAACCCGAAGAAGTGTGATGTGGTACACTTTGGAAGGACAAACTCCAAGGCAGAGTTCAAAGTAAATGGCAGGATACTTGGTAGTGTGGAGGAGCAGAGGGATCTGGGGGTACATGTCCACAAATCCCTGAAAGTTGCCTCACAGGTAGATAGGTTAGTTAAGAAAGCTTATGGGGCGTTAGCTTTCATAAGTCGAGGGATAGAGTTTAAGAGGCAAAAGGTAATGATGCAGCTCTATAAAACTCTGGTTAGGCCACACTTGGAGTACTGCATCCAGTTCTGGTCACCTCTCTATAAGAAGGATGTGGAAGCATTGGAAAGGGCACAGAGGAGATTTACCAGGATGCTGCCTGGTTTAGAAAGTATGCATTATGATCAGAGATTAAGGGAGCTAGGGCTTTACTCTCTGGAGAGAAGGAGGATGAGAGGAAACATGATAGAGGTATGTAAGATATTAAGAGGAATAGATAGAGTGGACAGCCAGTGCCTCTTCCCCAGGGCACCACTGCTCAATACAAGAGGACATGGCTTTAAGGTAAGGGGTGGGAAGTTCAAGGGGGATATTAGAGGAAGGTTTTTTACTCAGAGAGTGGTTCGTGCGTGGAATGCACTGCCTGAGTCAGTGGTGGAGGCAGATACACTGGTGAAGTTTAAGAGACTACTAGACAGGTATATGGAGGAATTTAAGGTGGGGGGTTATATGGGAGGCAGGTTTTAAGGGTCAGTACAACATTGTGGGCCGAAGGGCCTGTACTGTGCTGTACTATTCTATGTTCTATGTCCTATGTTCTAAATCTTGTCCTTTGCTGTGTCAAAGGAAGTGAAGAGTGAAGAATTGTCTGGATCCAGCATCTGCTCATCTGGTTGAGCTGATGATAGCAGGGTCAGATGTTTTAGCTGGTCTTGATGGTACTTCAATATGCTTCCACCTTCCAGCTGAATCATTTATGGGTGTAAATCACTCCAGTGAATGATATATCCCACCATTATATGTATCAATGCAGGAACCAGCTTCCCCTCTATGGACTCTGTCTATACTTTTTGCTGCTTCAGTAGAGCTGCCAGCATTATCAAAGATCCAACCCACCCTGAACATTGTGTCTTCTCCACTCTCCCATTGGGTAGAAGCTACAAAAGGCCACATACCACAAGGTTCAAGTTGAACAGTATGCAAGATAAGCTTTTCACTGTATCTTAGTACACGTGACAATAATGATCCAATTCCAATATCGATACCCATATTTCATACAAGTACAGAATCATTTATTTCAAAGTGACTGTCATGAGTTCTCATATCATGTTTCTCCTTTACCAGTTTTAAATACACAGTAGTGTATTTTAAACACATGTTAGTGTGGTGCTCTAGCTCTGTCCACTAAATACAAGTGTCTTCTGAACATGTCTATACATCTGCTAATGGAAAAGGAAGCACACAACCTTTATTTCAATTTAACCTCCTGGTACTTTTCCCAGTTGCTCTTTCACAGTCTGAACTACACTGGCTAAATGGTTTGAGGCGGGGTGAGGTGGAATCATACGCACAAGCTTCATTTTGTCCCTGCTGTGGGATTCAGGAAGAACAACACAAGTGAAGTTGTCTGTCACAAACAACTCTGTCTCCGCAACAGCTCATGCTCAACTTTGAAATCATTGCTTGAGCTGAATCAAGGCCAGAGGAATGATTCTATTCACTTGGAATGTGCATCTGCTATGACCATTTCATTTTAATTCCCAGTAATATCAGCCCCAAACTCTACATATATCCTTGACCATGGTTTGAGAGGAGCTATTGGTTAGAACTTAACATGCTCTTGACATTTTTGACATTCTTTCATAGTCTTCTCCAACTGCTCATCTATTCCAGACAAAATTTCTGGCAATGCAATTGATATGAGATACATCAAAGTGTTCTTCAGAATAGCTGCTGTTTCCTTTGAGGGCAAAGTACATAAGAAATAGGAGCAGGAGTCAGCCATCTGGCCTGTCGAGCCTGCTCCACCATTCAATAAGATCATGGCTGATCTGGCCATTGACTCAACTTCAGTTCCCTTCCTTTTCCCCATAATCCTTAGTTCCCCTACTATGCAAAAATCTATCCAACCTTGTCCTAAACATATTTACTGAGGTAGCCTCCACTGCTTCATTGGGCAGAGAATTCCACAGATTCATCACTCTCTGGGAAAAGCAGTTCCTCCTCATCTCTGTCCTAAATCTACTCACCTGAATCTTGAGGCTATGTGCCCTAGTTCTTGTCTCACCTACCAGTGGAAACAACTTTCCTGCCTCTATCTTATCTATCCCTTTCATAATTTTATATGTTTCTATAAGATCTCCTCTCATCCTTCTGAATTCCAGCGAGCAGAGTTCCAGGTGACTCAATCTCTCCTCATAGTCTAACCCTCTCATCTCTAGAATCAACCTGGTGAACGTCCTCTACACTACCTCCAAAGCCAGTATATCTTTCCTCAAGTAAGAGGACTAGAACTGCATGCAGTGCTCCAGGCGCGTCCTGACCAGTACCCTTTACAGTTGCAGCATAATCTCCCTGCTTAAATTCAATCCCTTTAGCAATGCATTTGCCTTCTTGATAGTCTGTTGCACCTGCAAACCAACCATTTGTGATCCATGCACAAGCTCTCCCAAGTCCCTCTGCACAGCAGCATGCTGCAATCTTTTACCATTTAAACAGTAATTCCATCTCTCCGGTGAACTGCACCATTCTGGGTGCTGAACTCACCCTTTTCTGTCATTCTGTAACTATCTGTCACTATCACATTTTCCATCTCATCCATATGATGGGTGGACCCATGCATCTTCAACACCCCTCAGAGTTGACACTGAGGGTTCTGATTGCACACATATCTCAGAACAGAGTTGCATGCAATCATCATTAACCCCCCATCTCTGTATTATAGCTACCGACATCTGATGTAACTCGTTGGTATAAAGAGTACCCTGAAGTGGTTTGTGATCGATGAACATTGTGAAGACTGTCCAAGTACCTATGGACCTTCCCACAGATGAAAAATAGGCCTCCTTTACCTATTTGGAAAGACATCTTGATGCAAAACTATCAGTTGCTCATTGCTGTTTCTCATACAGTGTGGCCAAAACATATCATGATGCAAGACAATGCCACCTCATGACAGCTGCAATACCTTCGAAGGCTCAAAGTTCAAAGGAACATTTAATATCAGAGTTTGCATAGAGTATACAATCTGAAATTCATCCTTTTCATGGACATCCACGAAACACAGAATGAATGATGGAAGCATCGAAGCCCCAAAGACCGCCCTCCCTCTCCCTTCACACAACAACAGCAACAGCATCAACCCCCCCACTTCCCCTCCCCACCATGCAAGCAACAGCAGAATCCTTGTAACACTATATGATCATAAGACATAGAAGCAGAATAGAGCCATTTGGAATGGAATGGAGAATGAACCTCACAATGAACAAGAGCCTAAGAAAGCATTAGCAAATGACTTGACTCTCTGAATGAAGCTTTACACTCCCTCATCCACTTCCATGATGTCTCGTGATTGAGCGGCTCCTTTCGAGTTCCTTAAAGATGGCAGGACCCCTACCCAGTGGTTGAGAATATCATTAGATAACGCTACTCCAAATACAGTCGCATATTCAGAGCCAGCGTGGAAGTCGTGCCCTGGGGTCCTGGGATGGCCACATAAGGAAACTTAGCAACTTGTGCCCTTCAGTTACATCAGTAACATCAGTAAGGTTTGTGTCTGGCTTTCCTTCTCCCCCTAAGCCATCAGGGGTTTGCCCTGTAATTTGATTCTGCCATTCAACCTGGGTCTGTGCTGATTTTCCAACTGTTCCTGTTAGGAATTATAATGGCACCCCCACCTCGTTTCTCTAACTCCTATGGGTGTTCATCTGTACAAAGATATATTTTATTGATTTCTCTTTTTTGAAAGATAGGCATTTCTCTCAGGAGATGGCAAAAGTGCCATTCGCATACTCTTACCCATTTGTCGAGAAGCCATTTTTGTAATATGAATATTTCTCAGGATACTAATTTAGGAAGATGAGATTCAAGTGATCTTGGATCTCTTGAGAACTATTAACACAGCTCATAAGATGGAGCTGAAATCTGCAATACAGTGGTTTATGCACTTGCACTGTTCTCAGGAGTGTATTGCATATTTTTCAATGTATAAAATTAAATCCATATTGAAATATGGAAAGGTAATCAAAATGCACACATTATACTGAGATGGTGCTGAAAACTGATCTCACAGAACTATAAATCTCTTAATGGGCCATTGATTCATCTATGTGTCAATTATTTCACACATAGATGGATAGTCCAAATCACCTATCATTACATGCTTTGGTCTTTGATCAGCAGTTTGCTGGCAGAATATGGGAATTATGTGTTAAACGTTTGTTCAGCCACCTACAGAAGCACTGGACCTGGCAGCTCCCTCATGACGGATGCCGAACAGCATTTAAAGGGCAAAAACAAAGATACAGTTTAGAGGAGATCACCCCTGAGGTGCAGCTGAGGGGAGTACGGATTCAGAAGGAGGCAGTACTAACCACATTGCTGATGCCAAAAAATGCACACTTGGAGGCAGCCCAGGATGCCCACAGAAGGAGCAAAGTGCCACTTTTACAGACTCACTGCTTCAATGACATAATGAGTTTAGGACAGCGAGTTGGCACTGCAAGCTCATTCCTGTCCAGCTGTTATCATTGTAAGCCCCTTTGGATTTTCAAGCCCATTTCTAGCCTTGCTTGCACATCCACTCATTTTTCTCTTCTTGGGCATTCCCCCATTTCCCCATTAACAGCACTTAAGTTCCTAAACAACGTCATGACTTTCAATCGCCGTCGCCCTTATTGAATGATTTTTATCTGTCAGGTGAATGCCTACTATTTCACATGTTCTGACCTTTCCTTTCTGTGGAAAGGGAAAGGCAGGTCACCAGTAAGACAGGAATAACCACCTCAAGGCTTGGAGTAGCAGATGCTGGAAATCGGAGGAATTTGGGTCTGGTTAGCCATCAGTTGCCTGGTGTCACAGTGAAATACGTTATCGGTCAGTCTGTCACGTCTGTTATAGAACATAGAACAGGACCACATGGTACAGGCCTTTTGGCGTACAATGTTGTGCGAATCCTTCAACCTACCCCAAGACCAAACTAACCCTTCACTCCCACATAGCCCTCCATTTTTCTTTCATCCATGTGCCCATCTTAGAGTCTCTTAAATGTCCCTAATATACTTGCCTCTACCACCACCCATGGTAGAGTGTTCCACGTACCTACCACTCTCTGTGTACAAATCCTAACTCTGACATCCCTCCCCCCCCCCAACACCTTTAAGTGTTGTTTTAGCCATTTTCACCCTGAGAAAAAGTCTCTGGTTGTCCACTCTATCTATATCTCTTTTCATCTTGTACAACTCTATCAAGTCACCTCTCATCCTCCTTCTCTCTAAAGAGAAACACCCTCATTCACTCAACCTTTCCTCATAAGGCAGGCTTTGTAATCCACCATGGATTAATTATGATGTCGTTAGTGTAATGCTTTACAGCGCCAGCGAACCGGGTTCAATTCCCGCCAATGTCCGTACGTCCTCCCCGTGACCATGTGGATTTCCTCCAGATGCTACAGTTTGCTTACACATTCCAGAGGCGTACAGGGTTAGTAGGTTAATGGGCCACATGGGTCTAGTTGGGCTGGAAGGGCCTCTATCCCCAAATAAATCTGAGAGTCTGACACAGAATCACTGCAGAGAGTGAGGAGAGATCCACCTCATCGATAGTGATACCACTAATCATTGAAATGGTCTGTTACAAATTGCAGTTTGATGGTGCATGAAACATTCTGATGACTCTTATCAACAGCATCTATGGAAGTGAATAAATAGTCGACGTTTCAGGCCGAGACTCTTCGTCAATAACCTTTACGTTCACTCTGACCATGGCTAGGCAGATTCTGGACGGTGGCGTGGTGGGCATTTTAAATGCTGGATGACACCGATCTGAACACCAACTTAATGAACAACTGCTGTTTCATCTGCCACGAGGCCCCCGGCTGTAATCCAATGACACTAAACTGTTCTATGAAGTACCTGAAGGAAGCAACACAGTCTTGACAATTTAGTGAAATTTAGATTCTGCAGAAAAACAATATTCTTCAAAGTTGTGAAGTAGGTCGTGGAAACAGGCATTGATAATCCAGGAGAAATGTTGTATGCTTGTAGAGGGGAATTCTAAAGTGTACTAATAGTTCATTGCAAGTTTTGTTAGGATGCAATATGTAAATTTCTGCCTGTGTGTGTACTTTGTCATGGAGCTGGGAAGGCAGATGAAAGGAAAGGAGGGATGTGTACTTCTGTGCTTTATATCCTGGTTTGGAGAAACATTGTCTCGTTTCTATATATATGATAGGATTATACACATTATATAGATGTATATAGTTAAATGACAACTAACTTGATGACTTGACTTGACTTGACTTGAGGTAGCAATACAACAAATGAAAACTGCAAGGCATGCTTTACATCTCCTATAGACAGAAATAATGTGAACTGTTGATGTCTAGAAATGTAGAAAGGTAAAATCAGCTACACAGCAGTGTAACTCCATTTAGCACTGTGTTGGAGTCACTAGAAATTGAAGAATAAACTTGTGGACATTGTTGTAAGCAATGCTGGAGAAAAAGTACTTCTTAAAAATCTTTCTTGCAATCTCATGTACGGATGATGGATTGTGAGGCAGCTATCTTGTAATGAAATCTCGAGGAATATGTCCACCTGTGGTTGTAACCCTGGTTGAAATTCTTAAGATTAACTTACAGACATCACTGGTACAGCCATAATTTACTGACCATCCCTAACTACCCTTGAAAAGCTGGCAGTGAGCCACCTTCTTGAACCACTGTGGTGATAATGTTGGGAGGGAGATTTATGATTTTGGAACAGTGAGATTGTGGACAGTGATATCAGAATCAGAATCAGGTTTGTGTCGTGAAATTTGTTAACTTAGCAGCAGCAGTTCAATGCAATACGTGATAATATAGGAAAATAAACAAATAAATTACAGTAAGTATGTATGTATATTGACTAGATTAAAAATAGTGCTAAAACATAACTAGTATATACAGTATTAAAAAGGTGAGGTAGTGCTTACGGGTTCAAAGTCCTTTTAGGAAACATATGGCACAAATCAGGATGTTGTGTGGCTTGGAACAGAACTGCACATGGTGGGATTTCCATGCACCTGCTCGACATTCTTTGTGGTAGAGAGCATGTATTTAGGAAGTGCCACAAAGTTGTGCAACTGCAGCGCATTTTGTAAACAGTACACAGTGCAGACAGTGGTGGGGGGCATGAATACTTAAGATTATGGATAGGGTGCCAGTCATCTGCTCTGCTGTGTATAGTCTTGAGTGTTGCTGGAATCATCTTCAGCCCGTTAAGTAGAGAATGTTGTGTCAAACGTACAAGTCAGTGCTGAGAGAAAGTCTTAGATCACAGGATGCTCATTTTACAGACATTCTGGTGAATTTCTGATATCAGAGAGCTTAAGAGGTGTGCCCAGTTGAATGTGCAGACCTGCCACTGTCTATAGTGGAGATGGTTGAGATGTTTCCTGTAGCCATTGGTTCTGGAGGGATTCAGCAAGACTTATTCATTTATCTCCCCAACATAAATCAACTAAAGGCCAAGTACTCTAAGGAGATTTCTAATGCAAAGCTTGCATTTTTTCCCCTTAACTTTAAAAATATTCAAAGTCATCCCATTATTATTCACAAGTATTTTGAAATATTCTGTTGGCTGCTTGTGTAGTTGTAGTTGTGTAGACAGAATTAGATTTAATATCACTGGCATTTGTTGTGAAATTTGTAAGCAGTACATTGCAATACATAATATAGTGAGGTAGTGTTCATGGGTTTATTATCCATTGAGTGTGTGTCTTCAGGCTCCTCCTCGATGGTAGTAATGAGAAGCAGACATGTTCTGGGTGATGGGGGTCCTTAATGATGGAAGCCACCATTTTGAGGCATTGCCTTTTGAAGGTGCCCTCGATGCAGGGGAGGCTAGTGCCCCTGATGGAGCTGGATGAGTTTATAACTTTCTGCAGCTTTTCTCTGATCCTGTGCAGTGCACCCCTCCATATCAGCAGCGATGCAACCAGCTAGAATACGCTTCCTGGTACACCTGCAGAAATTTGCCAGAGTCTTTGGGACATACCGAGTCTCCTCAAACTCTTAATGAAATATAGCCACTGTCATGTCTTGTTTGTAATTGCATCAATATGTTGGACCCAGGATAGATCTTCAGAGATGTTGACACACAAGAAATTGCTCACCCTTTCCACTGCTAATCCCTTGATAATGACTGATGTGTGTCCCCTGGCTTCCCCTTCTTAAAGTCCATAATCAATTCCTTGGTCCTACTGGATTTGATGCAAGGCTGTTGTTGTGATACCACTCAACCAGCGGATCTATCTTGCTCCTGTATGGCTCCTCATCACCATCTGAAATCTTGCCAACAATGGATGTGTCACACCAGATTTACAAATGCCATTTATGTTGTGCCTTGCCGCAGCTGTGGGTGTAGAGAGAGTAGAGCAGTGGGCTAGGCACGCATCCTTGAGGTGCACCAGTGTTGATTGTCAGCAAGGAGGAGACATTATTTGTGATCCACGCAGACTGTGGTCTCCCTAATGAAGAAAAAATAGCCTTGACTAAGTTTGCTTAATAATTCATGAGGAAGAAGCGTTCTGTCAAAGGAATTAACACATAGCAGCAGAATTAGACAATTCAGTCCATCAAGTCTGCTCCTTTATTTGATTATGACTGATTTATTTTCCCTCTCAACCCAATTTTCTGGCCTTCTCCCCCAACATTTGACACCTTGCTAATTAAGAACCTATCAACCTGTGCTTTAAATATGGCTAGTGACTTGGCCTCCAAAGCTTTCTGTGACAATGAATTCCAGATTCAACACCCTCTAGCTAAAGAAATTCCTCCTTATCTCTATTCTATTCTGCGGCTGTGCCCTCTTGGCCTAGACTCTCCCTATTTTGGAAACATGCTCTCCACTCTATCGAGCCCTTTCAACATTCATTGCGTTTAGATGAGAGTCCTCCCCTCCCCTCCACTCCATTCTTCTAAACTCCAACAAGTAGAAGTTCAGAGTCATGAAAAAACCCTCATATATTAATCCTTTCATTCCCAGGATAATTCTCATAAGCCTCCTCTCCGATACCAACACATCTCTTTTTTAGATATGAGGTCCAAAACCCTCAAAGTACCCCAAATGTGGTCTGACAAATGCATGATGAAGTCTCAGCATTACATTCTTGTTTTTATAGTCCAGTCCTTTTGAAATGAATGCTAACATTGTATTAGCCATCTTTACTACTGACTCAACCTGCAAATTAACCCTTTGGGAATCCTGCACTAAGACTCCCAAGTTTCTTTGCACCTTTGATTTCTGAATTTACTCTCCATTTAGAAAATAGTCTATGCCTTTATTCCTTCTACCAAAGTGCATGACCATACACTTCCCTACACTGGGTTTCATCAGCCACTTTTTTGCTCATTCTTCCAAATCTATCAAAGTCCTTCTGCAGACACCCTGCTTCCTCACCACTACCTGCTTCTCCACCTGTTTTTGAATCATCGGCAAACTTGGCCACAAAGCCATCAATTCTGTCATCCAAATCATTAACATATAATGCAAAAAAACAGCAGACTCACACCGACCCCTGGAGCACCACTAGTTACAGTAAGAAAAATACCCTTTTATTTCCACTCTTTGCCTTCTGCCAGTCAGCCAATCTTCTGCCCATTCTAGTATGTTTTCTGTAATACCATGGGCTCTTATCTTGTTTATAAGCCTCATTTGTGACACAATTTGAGAAAATTGAAGAAAATGGATCATGAGTATTAAAAAATTGAAGAATATGAAAAATACACTGAAACTTGGTAAGGCAAATCACTCTTCTGATTGCTTGTTATAAATAAGATGTAGAGAATTCAGTGACAATTAAATTGATGTACCAAGTTAGTTAGAAAGGTGAACTGAGTAGTGAGGGGCTGTGGATGACCTAATACAGATCTTTCAATTTATAGAAGGATTTTGAACGTTAAATAGTGAGGCATTTAAAAACTTAGTCCCAGTATCTAGTCACACTTATTTACCTCAAAACTGTTCTGTTTTTGTGCACTAATTTTAATCAAAATTACGGTCAAGAATTAATTGCTTGTGCTCTTTGGCTTGTAAGATGAATTCACAGACTCTGCCACAGGAGTGGTAGAGGGTGCTTGATGGGAGTGGGCTTGGAGGTTCTGTCCTCCTTCTGCCATTTTTGTTTGACCTTCACATGCTCCTGACAGACTATGAGACACTTTGTGCCTTCCCAAGTGTTATTTCCCCATTTCATAGGGCCAGGGAGTCCTATGAGTTGATATGATGCAGTATTTTGTTTTAAAAGGGGGTTTGAGTACATCCTTGCAGTGTTTTATTTGTTCTAGAAATCTTATAAGACCATAAGACAAAGGAGCAGAAGTCGGCCATTCGGCCCATCAAGTCTGCTCCACCATTTTATCATGAGCTGATCCATTCTCCCATTTAGTTCCACTCCCCCGCCTTCTCACCATAACCTTTGATGCCCTGGCTACTCAGATACCTATCAATCTCTGCCTTAAATATACCCAATGACTTGGCCTCCACTGCCACCCATGGCAACAAATTCCATAGATTCACCACCCTCTGGCCAAAAAAATTTCTGAATGGGCGCCCTTCAATCCTTAAGTCATGCCCTCTCATACTAGACTCCCCCATCATGGGAAACAACTTTGCCACATCCACTCTGTCCATGCCTTTCAACATTCAAAATGTTTCTATGAGATTCCCCCCTTATTCTACTAAACTCCAAGGAACACCGTCCAGTAGCGGACAAACACTCCCCATATGTTAACCCTCTCATTCCCGGAATCATTCTAGTGAATCTCCTCTGTACCCTCTCCAATGTCAGCACATCCTTTCTTAAAAAAGGAGACCAAAACTGCTCACAGTACTCCAAGTGAGGTCTCACCAGCGCCTTATAGAGCCTCAACATCACATCCCTGCTCCTATACTCTATTCCTCTAGAAATGAATGCTAACATTGCATTTGCCTTCTTCACCACTGACTCAACCTGGAGGTTAACCTTAAAGGTATCCTGTATGAGGACTCCCAAGTCTCGTTGCATCTCAGAACTTTGAATTCTCTCGCCATTTAAATAATAGTCTGCCCGTTTATTTCTTCTGCCAAAGTGCATAACCATACGCTTTCCAACATTGTATTTCATTTGCCACTTCTTTGCCCATTCTTCCAATCTATCCAAGTCTCTCTGCAGACTCTCTGTTTCCTCAGCACTACTGGCCCCTCCACCTATCTTCGTATCATCAGCAAACTTAGCCACAAAGCCATCTATTCCATAATCCAAATCGTTGATGTACAACGTAAAAAGAAGTGGTCCCAACACGGACCCCTGTGGAACACCACTGGTAACCGGCAGCCAACCAGAATAGGATCCCTTTATTCCCTCTCTGTTTCCTGCCAATCAGCCAACGCCCTATCCACGTATGTAACTTTCCCGTTATTCCATGGGCTCTTATCTTGTTAAGTAACCTCATGCCCCTTGTCAAAGGCCTTCTGAAAATCCAAATATACAACATCCACTGCATCTCCCTTGTCTAGCCTACTTGTAAGTTCCTCAAAAAATTGTAATAGGTTTGTCAGGCAGGATTTTCCTTTAAGGAAACCATGCTGAGTTCTGCCTATCTTGTCATATGCCTCCAGGTACTCCGTAACCTCAGCCTTGATAATTGACTCCAACAACTTCCATGTTAACCGATGTCAAGTTAACAGGTCTATAATTTCCTTTTTGCTTCCTTGCTCCCTTCTTAAATAGCGGAGTGACATTTGCAATCTTCCAGTCTTCCAGAACCATGCCAGAATCTATCGACTTTTGAAAGATCATCGCTAATGCCTCCACAATCTCCACAGCTACTTCCTTCAGAACACGCGGGTGCATTCCATCTGGTCCGGGAGATTTATCTACCTTTAGACTATTCACCTTCCTGAGTACTTTCTCTGTCATAATTGTGACCGCGCACACTTCTCTTCCCTGCCACCTTTGAGTGTCCAGTATACTGCTGATGTCCTCCTCCGTGAAGACTGATGCAAAATACTCGTTCAGTTCCTCCGCCATCTCCTTATCTCCCATTACAATTTCTCCAGCATCATTTTCTATCGGTCCTATATCTACTCTCACCTGTCTTTTACTCTTTATATACTTGAAAAAGCTTTTAGTATCCTCTTCGATATTATTTGCCAGCTTTCTTTCATAGTTCATCTATTCCCTCTTAATGACCTTCTTAGTTTCCCTTTGTAAGCTTTTAAAAACTTCCCAATACTCTGTCTTCCCACTAATTTTTGCTTCCTTGTATGCCCTCTCCTTTGCTTTAACTTTGGCTTTGACTTCTCTTGTCAGCCTCAGCTGCATCCTTTTTCCATTTGAAAATTTCTTCTTTTTTGGAATATACCTGTCTTGCACCTTCCTCACTTCTCGCATAAACTCCAGCCACTGCTGCTCTGCCGTCCTTCCCGCCAGTGTCCCTTTCCAGTCAACTTTGGCCAGTTCCTCCCTCATGCCACTATAATTTCCTTTACTCCACTGAAATACCGACACATCGGATTTCAGCTTCCCTTTTTCAAATTTCACAGTGAACTCAATCATGTTATGATCACTGCCTCCTAAGGGTTCCTTCACCTCAATCTCTCTAATCACCTCTGGTTCATTACACAATACCCAATCCAGTACAGCCGATCCCCTAGTGGGCTCAACAACAAGCTGTTCTAAAAAGCCATCTCGCAGACATTCTACAAATTCTCTCTCTTGAGATTCCCAATCCACTAGCATGTTAAAATCCCCCACAATTATCATAACACTGCCCTTCTGACAAGCCTTTTCTATTTCCTGTTGTAATTTGTAGTCCACATCACTGCAGCTGTTTGGAGGCCTGTAAATAACTGCCATCAGGGTCCTTTTACCCCTGCGATTTCTTAGCTCAACCCATAAAGATTCTGCACCTTCCGATCCTATGTCACCTCCTTCTAATGATTTGATATCATTTCTTACCAATAAAGCCACGCCACCCCCTCTGCCTACCTTCCTATCCTTCCGATACACTGTGTATCCTTGGACGTTCAGCTCCTAGAGACATGCATCTTTAGCCACATCTCAGTGATGGCCACAATAT
This sequence comes from Mobula birostris, assembly GCF_030028105.1. Classification (NCBI taxonomy): domain Eukaryota; kingdom Metazoa; phylum Chordata; class Chondrichthyes; order Myliobatiformes; family Myliobatidae; genus Mobula; species Mobula birostris. Next base: position 132,902,476 of record NC_092378.1, on the reverse strand, counting down.
CATACCCGCCAATCTGTAGCTGTACGACAAGACAAGATCATCCACCTTATTCCTTATGCTGCGTGCATTTAAGTATAACACCTTAAGATAAATATTTGGTACTTTTCGCTTTGATTGTACTGTAACTCATCCCAATGGCTACAAATTTGCCCCATCACCTGCCTGTCTTTCCTGACATCTTTACTGCTCACTATCCTAGATTTATTTCTGTTTTTCCCTTCCTCTGTTCTATCATTCTGGTTCCCATCCCCCTGCCAAATTAGTTTAAACCCTCCCTAACAGCTCTATTAAACCTTCCCGCCAGGATATTGGTCCCCTTCGGGTTCAGGTGTAACAGGTCATACTTTCCCCAGAAGAGATCCCAATGATCCAAGAATCTGAAGCCCTGCCCCCTGCACCAGTCTCTCAGCCACGCATTCATCTGCCTGATCCTACCATTCTCTCCCTCACTAGCACGTGGCACAGGTAACAATCCCGAGATTACTACCCTGGAGGCCCTGCTTCTCAGCTTCCTTCCTAACTCCCAGAAATCTCTCTTCAGGACCTCCTCCCTTATCCTATCTATGTCATTGGTACCAACATGTACCAAGACAACTGGCTGCTCGTCCTCCCCCTTCAGAATATTTTGGACCCGATCTGAGACATCCTGTACCCTGGCACCAGGGAGGCACACACCATGCAGGTATCTCTGTCAGGCTCACAGAATCTCCTGTCTGTTCCCCTGACTACGGAATCCCCTGACTACCGCATTCCTCTTCTCCCTCCTTCCCTCCTGTACAACAGTGCCAGACTATTATGCTATGAAATAGATTAGATTAGGAATTCTGTTTCAAAAATCCGATTCAAGATTCAAGATGCAAGTGCATTTGTTATGTGTACATCAGAACATACAGTGAAATGTGTCATTTGCATTAACAATCAACACACCCAACGGAGTGCTGGGGGAGACTGAGTGTAGCTGAACATTCCAGTGTCAATGTAATGCACCCACAGTACTCGCCAGAATAACACAGAACATAGCAAGCAACAAGAGCAAAGACAAGTCCCTTTCCTCCCTCCCACCCACGCACATAGAAAACCTTTTAACCCCAGGGCAAGTTCCAGACTCCAGCAGACATGGGCCTGCAGACTCTGGGCTTTGACACCAAAATGGTGTTGGTTTTGTAGACATTTTTGGCAATGCATTGGAGTTGGCTGAGTGTAATAACGCTGGAGTGTTGACAATTGCTTTGGTTTTTTTTAAAATGGAGGATGCAGTGATGTTACCTCTCCAGTGTTCCAAGCTATCTGTAGCAAGTTATTCCAGATTCTAGTAGCCAGTTATCTTAGATCCGGATCTGAGGTCTTAGTTTGTCAAGTAGACTATAATTTGATGCACAGATGCTGTCCATGTTAATTGTCCTAATATCCACTAGCTCAAATGTTTACACAGTAGCCCAGTGGTGGCAAGGAAACAATCTCTTCCTCAACGTCGCAAAAACAAAGGAGCTGGTTGCGGACTACAGGAGGAATGGAGACAGGACAACCCCTACTGACATCAATGGACCTGGGGTTGAGAGGGTGAACAGCTTTAAGTTCCTCGGCATCCACTTCGCCGAGGACCTCACATAATCTGTACGTACTGGCAGTGTGGTGAAAAAGGCACAACAGCTCCTCTTTCACCTCAGATGGCTGAAGAAGTTTGGTATGGCCCCCCAAATTCTAAGAACTTTCTATAGGGGCATGATTGAGAGCATCCTGACTGGCTGCATAACTGCCGGGTATGGGAACTGTATTTCCTTCAATCGCAGGACTCTGCAGAGAGTGGTGCGGACCGCCTGGCGCATCTGTAGATGTGATCTTCCCACTATTCAGGACATTTACAAAGACAGGTGTGTAAAAAGGGCCCAAAGGATCAATGGAGATCTGAGTCACCCCAGCCACAAACTGTTCCTGTTGCTACCTTCCAGGAAACGGTACCGCAGCATAAAAGCCAGGACCAACAGGCTCCGGGACAACTTCTTCCACCAGGCCATCAGACTGATTAATTCATGCTGACGCAACCGTATTTCTGTGTTATATTGACTATCCTGTTGTACATAATATTTATTATAAATTACTATAATTGCACATTGCACATTTAGACGGAGACGTAACATAAAGATTTTTACTCCTCATGTATATGAAGGATGTAAGTAATAAAGTCAATTTAATTCAATTTATTAAATTCCCCTGCAATGCTCTCTTTTGATGCTAATTTGTTGGTGGAATCATGGCAGAACTTGCTCTGCATGAATCCAACCAAGAGATAAATATAATCAATGTTTGTTGTCAACAATTCCTGCATGGTGGAAAATAATCTATAGGAAGGAAAAGAGCAAGGAAATTGAACTGGTTTAAAATGGAAGTGAAACGGTTGCCTTTTTTAAAAAACTGATATCAACAAGTCAAAGCCTCTGAGAGAAATCAAATGATTTTTAAATATCTGCAACCTTTTGAGAGCTGCTCTCTGCTCTACTTATTGGACTAATAAAATATTCAAGCTAGGAGGATTGGGGTCAAGATGTAGAAGGATGTTGCTAGGACTTGAGGATCTGAGTTATAGGAAAAGACTGAATAGGTTAGAACATTATTCCCTAGAACCTAGAAGACTGAGGGAAGGTTTGATAGAGGTTTACAACATTATAAGGGTATTGATAAAGTAAATGCAAGATGGCTTTTCCACTGAGGTTGGGTAAGACTAGAACCAGAGGTCATGGATTAAGGGTGAATAGTGTAAGGTTTAAAGGGAACACAAGTGGAATCTTCTTCACGCAGAGTGGTGAGAGTGTGGAATGAACTATCAGAGCAAATGGTGGATGCAGGTTCAATTTCAACATTTAAGAGAAACTTGGATAGGTACATGGATGGGAGGGGTGTGGATGGCTATCAGCTGGGTGCAGGTTCATGGGATTAGGCAGATTAATGGTTTGACATGAACTAGATGGGATCAAGGGCCTGTTTCTGTGCTGTAGTGTTCTCTGGCTCTTAAAGCTGGTGCTATTCAACTTGGAAATTACGATTCTGTGTATTTAACATACAGCGCCCCAAATGATTCTTGGATTACTTTACCTTTTTCTTAAATTTAGTTTTGTTATTGCATTCAACGTGGAAAACACATTATGTTTCACCTTGATGCTGCTGACTAGTATAAGGTTAGTAAAAGATCACTTGCTACTAATCCCAGTGGTCTTCTGCATGTTTCAAAGGCATGAGTTTCCTACAGCATTTACCTTACAGTACTAGAGAGATAACACCACAGTATTCTCCACAAAACCCTAAAACTAAAATTGTACACCAGTGGGATAGTTTCTTTTAATCTAACTGTCAAAGTGTTTTTGTGATTGAATACCCCTTCCTGTGGCATTGAGAATTGGCCCATTCCATGAAGATCAACTGAATTTTAATTCCTAAAGTGAAACTATGAGACAAAAATCATGGAAAGTAGGAACAAAACCAAGCCATTCAGCCCCTCAAACCCGTCCAGCATTCCAACACGATCATGGCAGAGCCTCCATCAGAATGGGTGCAGAAGGACGTGGAAGATTTGAACCAAGCACCTCACTCAATTACATTTCCAATAGTCATAGCATACAGTGTAAGAGTTCAGTACAACACACTACCTGCTTCACTTGAAAGGTCTGTTATACTGAAGGGAAACTATTCAAGCACAATTACACCATTAGTCCACTGAAATTACTTTATACAGACAAGGTACACTATCAAAATGGACAGTGGATTATACACCAGAGGACTTGTGGGCTGAATTAAGTTTGGCAGTTAGTTGGGATTCATTTCTTTATAGTAAAGATGCTATCATATCTATAGGAATTCTCGTTGTTGAATTTTTTTTACACGTACGTCACAATCTATTGCGTAGGATCGCAAAGACGGCTAATTAGTGACATGGGGGAGGGGGTGTCCATGGGCAGGGATTTGGCTTCTGTGGCCCACTTGCTTAATTGCTGCTCATGGCTAGCTCTGTCGTGTGGAAGAGGTGCAGCAGTGATACTAGAATGACCTTAGCAACAGTATGTCCGCAAAAGATAAATGTAACTACAGTATGAGCTTGTGTGGGAAGTCAGACACAAGGTGTGGGGTGTCTATTTATTTATTTTTAGAAGTACAGTGCAGAACAGGCCCATCAGGCCCTACGAGCTGCACTATCCAGCACCCTACTGACTTAACCCTGGCCCAATCACTGGACAATTTACAATTCGAGGGATAATAAATCAGCCATGATGGAATAGCAGAGCAGACACGATGGGCCAAGAGGCCTAATTCTGCCTCTAGGTCTTATGGTCACATTAACCTTCGAACCGGCATGTCTTTGGACTATGGGAGGAAACCGTAGCATCCGGAGGAAACCCCTGCACTCGCGGGAAGGACATACAAGCTTTCTCATAGAGGATGGCAGAATTGAACTCTGCACTTTGACGCCCCAGGCTGTAATAGCATTGTGGATGTGTCCCGTGAGATTCAGAGAGATGGTTAAAGTTTTCTCCTAACCAGTGCCAGTCATCCAGAGTTTACATTTTTCAACTCATGCCTACTTCACTAATTTTTCATATTATTAATTTCAGCCGTGAGCCCAGCGCCAGTCAACTAAAATTAGACAGTGGCTTTATTCCTTTATAAGGTGGATAATGAAGTTGTATTATGTATTTCGCCTTCGCTTAAGACCTTGTCTGAATCCCTACAATTAACTTTCCACCTTGTCAGAGTTGTGAATTGTTTGTTATGGACGTCACTAATGAAATCCTTCTTGATTGCGATAACAGGAGCTTCTTCCTCTTTGTGCCTCTTGGCTTGTCTGAAGTCTTTAATGTAACTGCCCAGAGCAACGTGCCTCTGTGTGGTTCAGCTGCGTGGAATTGTACTTGCCTGGTTCCATTTTGATCTCTGCAGTCAGGGGCAGGACATCATCTGCAATGGTTATGCTCCCTAAAGCTGCACCCAAAGCCCACCACCTGCATCTACCTGCAGCCCATCTACCACATTAACTGAAAATGTAATTATACTTTGATAATATCCGCCACCTCCCTGCATGCAATATGTCAATTATCTGATATCTGGCACTGTGTATGTAGAAATTTCCCCCAACTAAATATTGGAAGATGCAAACTATTTCTGTTGATCTTCTCCACAAGTGATAGTCCTTAAATACTGACTCCAATCCTCTCTCTGGCAGTTCTCTGAAACTGAACCGGCCTGTAGGGTCATGTCTGATCCAGAGATGAGCTTCTAACTACTTTGGCTGTGCTGTTACTGAACAAGGCTACTTCGTTTTCCATAATATGCCTGGGCTGAGTCCCTGCATTAGCTCATCTGTTGCTGAAACCATCAGTTGTTGCATTGTTAGGTTTCGATTTGAGCAATCCATTGCACTCCAGGATGGCCAGTTCATTCTGCCATTTCTTATCTTGAAGACCCTCAAACTCAACTCATGTCTTAACTCGGATCGTCCCTTTTATACTTCAGGTGAGAACGTAACAAACAGGAGAAGAAACAGTCCCTCCAGTTCCCTGAGTCTGCTCTGCTGTTCATCAGCTCCGTAGCCATTTTGCTCCATTTCCTTAATGCTCTGAAATCTATCATCTCCGCTTTGAATGATATCAGTGATTATCTCTCTGATTGCAGGCCTACATTAACTCCTGATGAAGAAATGTCTTAATTTAAAATTTCGTCATTGTTTTCAAATCTTCTCTGCTTCCATCTCTGAAGTCTCCAACAACTCATCCACATTTTGCATCCTGCATATTTATTATTTTGTCACAAGCACCCAGTCTTCAACGACCAATGCCCCAACCTCGGTAATTGCTCCTTAAGCCACTTTGCCTCATTATATCTCTTCTTCAAGTGGTCTCTTACAACCCTGTTCAATGTTTTATTCATTGGTTTTTATCTGCTGTTCAGTCTGGAAATACTCGAGTTCACCAAAATAAGCATCAGTTTGTGTTGGGTCTGCTGCATGAACACAGATCCTGTGCTAGGTTAGCCCTTCTGCATGAGGCCTTCACTTGAGCAGTTATGATTAAAGATTTAACTTTAATTCCTTTTTAATACTTTTAACTTTCTGGATATCAGGGTCATTCAGCAACATTGAAAAATCTTTACAGCATTGACAGATGACAAAGATGGGGTGAGGTTTACTGCCTGTCACGGACAGGGTCCCATCATTTAACTCAGCTGTCTCAGGCTGTCAGAGACTAGCCTGCTAGGTGGAGGACCCAAGTGGGAGTATAGGTAGTTGGTCTCACTCAGAAAAATTGGAGCCATTTTCTTCTTACCTGGCTTGCTGTCATCTTCTGCTCACTAAGACTTCTGATTTGATATCTATTTCATCTTTCTTAATTTGCTGATAACGCATCAACCTATGCAGAGGCAGACATTAGCAATGTGATTATTGCATTAAAAGAAAGAAAAAGAGAAGGATATAGGTTAGAAATAGTTGCACTGATTGTTAGTGGTAATTTGACCAAATGATCACAATTGTGGTGAAGTTGAGATAAGTGGGTAGAGTAGTTGGAGATCTTCTTTGTGCCTTCATTCCTTTCTTCTTTCTTTGAGATACAGCACGGAGAAGGCCCTTCTGGCCCTTCGAGCCATGCTGTCCAGCAACCCGCAACCTAATCCTAGCCTAATCAAGGGACAAACTACAATGACTAACTAACCCATGAACTGATATACCTTTGGACTGTGGGAGGATAACTGGAGCACCCAGAGAAAACACACGCCGTCACGGGGAGAACATACAAGCTTCTTACAGGTAGCGGCGGGAATTGAATCCGGGTTGCTGATACTGTAAAGCGCTGTGCGAACCATCGCACTACCGTGCCGTTGAATTCTGTCAACGTAAACGTAGAACTTTATAGCACAGTATGGGCCCTTTGGCCCATTATGTTGTGATGACCTTTTAACCTGCTCTAAGATTAGTATCGCTTTTCCCTCTTACATAGCCTCTAGTTTTTCTAACATCCATGTGTCGAAGAGTTTCTTAAATGCCCCCAATGTATTTGGCAGGGTGTTCCATGCACCCACCTCTCTGTATAAAGTATTTACCTCTGACATTCCCCCTATACATGCCTCCAATCACCCTAAAATTGTGCCCCTTGGTATTAATTATTTCTGCTCAGGGAGAAAGTGCCTGGCTGTCCACTTTATCTATGCTTCTTATCTTGTACACCTCGATCAAGTCACCTCTCATCCTCCTCTAACAGCAAGCAATTTGATATTTGACCTGATGCATATTTGTAGATTCTGATTTCAGATGAGACATTGTCCTGGAAATTCTACTTCTCGGTGGAACAATGATTGCAGAATGCTTGTTGGTCTTGTGCAGATTACATACTTACATTATGTAGATCCCAGAACTTGGAACAACAAGTGTGCCAGAATCCACACATGATACTGAATGGACGTGGCTTTGTTTATCTATGGGGAGAGATATCTAATGTTACTTTAATCTCCAGTCTAGAATAAAGGAAAGGACAACAATCTTAATTCAGTAGCCAATTTGTATTTCCCTTGACACTTTGTAGAATGAAGCAAAATTCTCCCAGGAAGAGACAAAGCAGAGGTGCTGTGACCCGTTGGCACTGGGAGCAAGAGAGAAAGACTGCAATAGGTATGCAGGCAAATTTTAATCCCCGAATGGAAAGATAGAAATTGTGCCTATGGAATAGTCATGAGATGCTGCCATAGATATCAATCAGTCTCAATGAAGTGTGCTCTTTGAGCAGCATTGCTGAAACTGTCTCTCGGGCAATGCTTGCTAGATTCTCATCAATGTCTTTTAAGTCCCCCTTGGTCTCTGTTTCTGCTGGGTGGAATATATTTTGTTATAAGTAATAAGCCATTAAAATAGCTTAGGTGTCCTACCCAATACTAGGGCCTAATTTACATGTAATTACCAAATGACAAAAATGCTCAGGTAAGTGTTATGTTTTAATTGTAATCCTTGTTATACTTCAGAAGAGTTAAAGTCCTCCCTAGTGTTTCCTGTATTTAAAATTTAAATACCAGTACAAAGTAAATGGAAAATTACATGGCAGCAGTATAAAACCAGGTATTGTTTAATCTCTCTATCATCTCAGCGGAGTGATAGGATGTTCACAGTCCTTTGTAGTTTGAGGGTTGTTTTAAAAATTATGCCTGAATAATTATTGACAGGAAAACAAGGTTGTTCACTTCAAATGCAATTGAAGTTAATAAGCTTTGATATTTTTGGGGTTCAATAAGATTTAATACTTTTAAAATCCCCAGATAATTGGCAGGTAAACAAGAGAAAAGAAACTTGTATTCATGTAGCTCCTTTTATAACCTCAGAAGGTTTTCTTAAAGTATTTTACAGAAATGTAGCATCTTTGATTGGTTTAATTTACTTCAGGACTGGTAAGTATGGAATGGTTTGAACATCTGTGAAATTCCAAGTCCAGAGTTGGGCCGATTTAAATGCCAGGAATTGAGGGAGTGGGGCAAAATTGGGCACGATGATACTGTCAATTTTGGCCACTGGTAATTCACTTTGTCCTAAATGTAGCATGTACATTTTTAATTTAAAAATGTACCAATCATCAAACTAGAGGAGCACAAATAAAATGCGGGAGGAACTCAGCAATTCTGGCAGCATCTACAAAGGGGAATAAACAGTCGATGCTTCGGTCTGAGACCCTTCATCAGAACAGGGCCTCTGTCTTGGCCTGACTTGCTGAGTTCCTCCAGCATTTTTTGTATTTTGCTCCAGATTTCCAGCTTCTGCTGAATCTCTTGCGTTCAATGGTTCAATGCTTCCATTTAACATCAGAATATGTATACAGTATACAACCTGAAATTCTTACTCTTTGCAGACATCCACAGAAACAGAAGAGAACCTCAAAGAATGAATGACAAAATGAAGTTAGAACCCCAAAGCCCCCAGTCTCCCCTCCCATGCACAGGCAGCAGCAAAGCATGAATCCCGCCCCCCCCCCCACTTCAGTAGGAAGCATCATGATCTGCAGTCAACAAAAACTATTGTTTACTTGACAATTCGATGTGCCACAGGCTCTCTCTCTCCCTCCCTAATAAATGGACAGAGAGGTTCCCCCTTCCACAGTGTGAGGGCAGACCAACAAACCAAACAGTCTGCCGCAACACTTTTATTCCAGTTTTCTTCAGCCTGAGAATTTGGAGTGGAGGGGAAGTGGGGGAGTGGGAGAGTTGGGGGGGGAGTGGGTGGGGGAGGGAGGGGGAGGGAGGAGGAGGGAGATAATGCCTGAGTACAGATGCTGCATCCGCCGTCTCGATGTTTCGTTTTCTCATAGCACCTCAGTCAGCAACACTGGCATGGAATCAATTTGTCCACAGGGCCACAGAACCACAACCTGAAGGCAGGTGTCTTCCAGGCCACTCCTAGATATATTGAAATTGGCCAGTCAGTGAGCTCCGGGAGCGGGAACACATCAGCCATGAAAAAAATCAGTTTGAGGGCAGCTGCAGATTATGGACTTCAACAGAACTCCAGCCTTAAAGAGGAAAAAAAGATACACTAAAGAGAAGAATTTAAGTTATTTTCGTTGATGAGCTCGAAGAAGTCGCCATCTGGTGACATCTTAGTTCCATAAGACGTAGGAACAGAATTAGGGCATTCAGCCCATTGAGCCTGCTTTATTATTCCGTCGTTGTGGCTGATCCTGGATCCTATTCAACAGTACACCTGCCTTCTCACCATATCCTTTGATGCTCTGACTGACCAAGAAATGATCAACTATCGCCTTAAATATACGCACAGACTTGGCCTCTACTGCAGTCTGTGGCAGACCATTCCACAGATTCACAACTCTCTGGCTAAAAAAATTCCTCCTTACCTTGTTCTAAAAGGTCGCCCCTCAATTTTAAGGCAGTGCCCTCTTGTTCTGGATACCCCCACCATAGGAAACATGCTCTCCACATCCACCCTATTTAATCCTTTCAATATTTGGTAGGTTTCAATGAGATCCTCCTGCATTCTTCTAAATTCCAGTGAATACAGGCTCAAAGCTGACAAACACACATCACATGTTAACCCCTTGATTCCAAGAATCATCCTTGTGAACCTCCTCTGGACTCTCTCCAATGACAACACATCCTTTCTGAGATATGAGACCCAAAACTTTTGACAACACTCCAAATGTGGCCTGACTAGTGTCTTATAAAGCTTTAGCATTATCTCCTTGCTTTTATATTCTATTCCCCTTGAAATACATGCCAACATTGCTCCTGCCTTCTTTTCCACAGACTCAACCTGAAAATTAACCTTCTGGAAGCCTTGCATGAGGACTCCTAAGTCTCTATGCATCTCTGACGTTTGAACCTTCTCCCCATTTAGATAATAGTCTGCACTATTGTTCCTTTTACCAAAATGCATTATCATACATTTCACAACACTGTAGTTCCGCCTTACTGTGTTTACCATACTGGAGGAGTTGGCTTCTGTACAATTGGAAATGTACTGACTGAACAGGCTGATCAATATGCTTATCAGTGTAGAACTCCAACTTGAAGCCACAGCAGCCATTTTGGAGCTGAGGAAGGGTATTGTTGCATTGACAAGGATGGTTTACAGATGTTCTCACCTTACCAAAGTGGTATCACAACAACTTCTTACAGGACAGGTTGCTCACTGTGCAATCCCTTGGAACACTCATGTCATTGGCATGATGGCAGAACTCTAAGAATGCATGGAAACTCTGCTAACTGCACGCAGGAGTCATGCAACTGCTGTGAATTTGACCAGGGAGGAGAGTGAAGCTGGGTTATGTGGAGACTATAGACAGGAGAAGTGGACGATGAGACCGGATAACATAGAGATTAGAAAGATGTTCAGGGCTGGGCCTGGAGATGACCACTGATTCTTGGAAGCTGCGTAAGGGGATCACTCTCTCTGTAATGGTCCAAACTAGGGCCTGAGCCATACTTTGAGATGAGAACGTGGCCAAGTGAGTCAAGCTGACAGTAAAGCACTAACTTTCTGACTCTTCAATCTCAGCAGGGAGCCTTGCTGTTGGGTCTAGATTATGAAAACTTGGCTACATGCTGTTGTACGATTTTCTATCCATTAATCCAACTACTTGTAAAAACATGCACAGCATGTCAGAATGTGTGATGTGTCACCAACTGGTAGAGCACCCTACTGGGAATATGAAGTTGGAATTTTATCCCTTATTTTGATATTTATTTAACTGAACACCCTTTTAAGGAGGAATAAAATATTTGAATTTAAGACATAGGTAGGATGTGCTAAACTTCTACCTCCTTAAAGTGCAACAAAGTTCTGAGCCACATGAAAGGCCTTGATAGAGTGGATGTGAAGAAGATGTATCCTATGGTAGGAGAATCTAAGGTCTAGAGGTGGGTATAAGATGTAACCAAGGTAGGATGCAAGGGATGGGGTCAGAACTGGCTGAGCTGGCATCTGGGATTCTCTCACCAGAGGCAGTGCCAGTGACAGACTCATTATCCAGAACTTCCATCTGGTCACCCAACACTGCCAGAAGCACAAGATTTCCTAGTCAAGGGTCAATGGGATGGTTGCTGGCTCCACTCCTGAGAGGGTTTAAGCAGAGAGAGCAGTGCAGGGGTGGCGGGGTGAAGATGCATCTCTACCAAAAGAGGTGTAAGGCACTCCTTCCCTTCGCCAGCTTGCAGGTCACCCCTGGGCAAGATGTAACACCTACATAGTCCCCCAATTAGGGTCACATGAGCAGCTGGTGCATATCACATTCTGGTTATTCAACCACCGATGCCAGGCAAACCATCTCTGAAGAGTACTGATAATGGCTAGGGTTGCCTGTCTTGTAAAGACACCGCCCAGAAGAAGGCAATAGCAAAACACTTCTGTGGAAAAAATTTGCTGAGAATAATCATGGCCAAGCCATTGATCGCCCATGTGATATGACATGGCACACAATGATGGCGATGATGAGCAGGACATCAGAAAAGCTGTGACCTTGGAAAGCCAGGAGCACTTCAAACTTCCATCAGATTTACAATTGGATTTGGAGTTGAACTCAGAGGCACCAGCAACTGGGGACCAATTAATGGTAGAAGGACAATATTGGCATCCAAATGTAGAGACAGATTAGGGCCATTGATTGCGCAACCACCAACTGCGACACCAGCCTTGAACTCCAGGCCGGGTCTTTATGTGCTGCTGTTGTGACTCCTGTCTCCTCTTCCCCCACCACCACTCTGCAACTCCATCTCCCTCAGATTCATCATCAGCTCCTGGGTCCTCAGAGGCTCCATCTTCCTCTCACCCCAACCCTCCCCTCTCCATTGACACCCCCAGCCTCCCCCCCCACTCTGATCCCAGCTCTCATCCGTGCCGGGTCTTTACCATCCCCTCCGACCTTCAACTGTCAGAGGCAGAGCACTCTGTCCTCCGTAAGGGCCTCACGTTTGTCCCCCTTCGCCCACACCTCAGCGAGTTCCGTGTTCACCATGATGCGGAACTTTAATTCCGCCGTCTCCGTCTCCGAGCCTACTTCTTCGGCAAGGACTCTTCCACCCCCACCGATGACCCCTTCTTCCGTCTTCAACCCTCCTCTTCTTCATGGACACCCCACTCTGGTCTTCTGCCTGCTCTGGATCTCTTTATCGCTAACTGCCGACGGGACATCAACCGTCTCGACTTCACTGCATCTTGTTCCCGTTCCAACCTCACTCCTTCAGAACGCTCTGCTCTCCACTCCCTCCGCACTAATCCTAACCTTATTATTAAACCCGCCGATAAGGGGGGTGCTGTTGTAGTCTGGCGTACTGACCTCTACCTTGCCGAGGCACAGCGACAACTCGCGGATACCTCCTCTTATTTACCCCTCGATCGTGACCCCACTAAGGAGCACCAGGCCTTTGTCTCCCACACCATCACCGACTTTATCCACTCAGGGGATCTCCCATCCACTGCTACCAACCTTATAGTTCCCACACCCGCACTTCCCGTTCCTACCTCCTACCCAAGATCCACAAACCTGCCTGTCCTGGCCGACCTATTGTCTCAGCTTGCTCCTGCCCCTCCGAACTCATTTCTGCATACCTCGACACGGTTTTATCCCCCCTTGTTCAATCCCTTCCTACCTATGTTCATGACACTCCTCACGCTCTTAAACTTTTCGATGATTTTAAGTTCCCTGGCCCCCACCGCTTTATTTTCACCATGGATGTCCAGTCCCTATGTACTTCCATCCCCCATCAGGAAGGTCTCAAAGCTCTACGCTTCTTTTTGGATTCCAGACCTAATCAGTTCCCCTCTACCACCACTCTGCTCCGTCTAGCGGAATTAGTCCTTACTCTTAATAATTTCTTCTTTGGCTCCTCCCACTTCATCCAAACTAATGGTGTAGCTATGGGCACCCGTATGGGTCCTAGCTATGCCTGCCTTTTTGTTGGGTTTGTGGAACAATCTATGTTCCGTGCCTATTCTGGTATCTGTCCCCCACTTTTCCTTCGCTACATTGACGACTGCATTGGCGCTGCTTCCTGCACGTATGCAGAGCTCGTTGACTTTATTAACTTTGCCTCCAACTTTCACCCTGCCCTCAAGTTTACCTGGTCCATTTCCAACACCTCCCTCCCCTTCCTAGATCTTTCTGTCTCTGTTTCTGGAGACAGCTTATCCACTGATGTCTACTATAAGCCTACTGACTCTCACGGCTATCTGGACTATTCCTCTTCTCACCCTGTCTCTTGCAATTCCTCCGTCTCCGCTGCATCTGCTCTCAGGATGAGGCTTTTCATTCTAGGATGAGGGAGATGTCTTCCTTTTTTAAAGAAAGGGGCTTCCCTTCCTCCACTATCAACTCTGTTCTTGAACGCATCTCCCCCATTTCACGTACATCTGCTCTCACTCCATCCTCCCGCCACCCCACTAGGAATAGGGTTCCCCTGGTCCTCACCTACCACCCCACCAGCCTCCGGGTCCAACATATTATTCTCCGTAACTTCCGCCACCTCCAACGGGATCCCACCACTAAGCACATCTTTCCCTCTCCCCCTCTCTCTGCATTCCGCAGGGATCGCTCCCTACGCGACTCCCTTGTCCATTCGTCCCCCCCATCCCTCCCCACTGATCTCCCTCCTGGCACTTATCCGTGTAAGTGGAACAAGTGCTACACATGCCCTTACACTTCCTCCCTTACCACCATTCAGGGCCCCAAACAGTCCTTCCAGGTGAGGCAACACTTCACCTGTGAGTCGACTGGGGTGATATACTGCATCCGGTGCTCCCAATGTGGCCTTTTATATATTGGCGAGACCCGACGCAGACTGTGAGACCGCTTTGCTGAACACCTACGCTCTTTCCGCCAGAAAGAGCAGGATCTCCCAGTGGCCACACATTTTAATTCCACATCCCATTCCCATTCTGACATGTCTATCCACGGCCTCCTCTACTGTAAAGATGAAGCCACACTCAGGTTGGAGGAACAATACCTTATACTCTGTCTGGGTAGTCTCCAACCTGATGGCATGAACATCGACTTCTCTAACTTCCGCTAATGCCCCACCTCCCCCTCGTACCCCATCTGTTACTTATTTTTATACACACATTCTTTCTCTTACTCTCCTTTTTCTCCCTCTGTCCCTCTGAATATACCCCTTGCCGATCCTCTGGCTTCCCCCCCCCCCTTGTCTTTCTTCCCGGACCTCCTGTCCCATGATCCTCTCGTATCCCTTTTGCCTATTACCTGTCCAGCTCTTGGCTCCATCCCTCCCCCTCCTGTCTTCTCCTATCATTTTGGATCTCCCCCTCCCCCTTCAACTTTCAAATGCCATACTCACTCTTCCTTCAGTTAGTCCAGACGAAGGGTCTCGGCCTGAAACGTCGACTGTACCTCTTCCTAGGGATGCTGCCTGGCCTGCTGCGTTCACCAGCAACTTTGATGTGTGTTGCTTAGGGCCATTAGTGTTGCTTCTAGGAACTTTCAATAGATGACCCATGCATTATGCCTATTTGGGTACACAAAATTTCCCTTAAAAATTTGAACCACTGCCTAAAAATTTGAGAATATGGAATAAATTTTACTCTCACAGAAATGCAGAAAAAATAAATAAAAACAATAGAAAAAAAACGATGATGGGATAATGACAATGATGGAATATTCGATAATTTAAATGCCATGGCTTTGCAATACAATATAGAACAGAACCTCTCCCCACACAGCAGTGCTTGTATAGCCTTCCCAAGCTGAGTCAAAGAAGCCATATACTGGATGGAATTTGGGCCCATTTACATGCCACGTGCAGTGATCACAGTGGCAGAAACAGTGAGAGACAAAGGTTGGAGCACAATAATTCTGAAATCCCTACATTTCAGCCCCTAGATCTCAATGACCTTTCTGTAAACCAAACAAAAAAAGTTTTCTTTGTCATAAGACCGTAGGATATAGGAGCAGAATTAGGCCATCTGGCCCATCTGGGAGATCATTGTGCAATATTCCCGAGATGGATAAACTGTAGGCACCCTGCTCCTGCAAACAAGCTCAGCTCACATTTTGGTTTGAATTTTTTTCAAATGTAAAAAGAAAATGTCACTGTGTTATCCTCTGGGAAACATTTAGAGTCTACAATAGAATTATTCAACCACAGCACAGTAAAAGTTGATATGAAATCCTAATTTGCTGTATGAAGTACATTGGATAATCAAGATGAAATAAGATGCAAATCGTAACATTCTCAGTTTTTTAAGTATGACTGACCTTTTGCATGCTTCTAGAAATTTCAGTTTTACAAGAACCATCTGGAAGAATTGAACAATAGAAGCCACTAAACCTTTCACGCATAGCAATTTGAGAAATGGCAGTGGATCTTGGCTCAGATGCTATTATAGGAAATGAGGTGACTTTCTTACAATAGTTTTTTCTGAGCTTGGCCAGGTTCAATTAAATCATTCATGGTCTGGGCTAAGGATCAATAAGGTAATTATCCCTTGACCTACATTAAAATAACCTAACAACGGAATGACTTAGATTGAAGAGACAACTCAATGAGTAAAACAGCAAGGTGACAATGATGGAATATTCGATAATTTAAATGCCATTTCACAGGGGTTATGGAATGCCACTCAGTTCTGGCTTTAACTAACAAATAACTTTCTTTAGACAGCATTTTTATATTTCTGCAGCGATAGCTTGAGAGCATATCTCTGCAAAGTAATGTAAGTGGAAGATTTAATTCAAGTATTTCCCTTGTATCCTGTTTACAAAGAGAGACATGCTTGCAAGAAGCAAAGTAAACAGTAGAACATTCTAGCACCTTAGGAAGTCAGCTATGGAATGTTTCAATGTGTAGTTCGCACAAATTCACACCAACCCATAACTGTGAATGGTTAAAATCTAAACGAAATCCAAATATAAAGTCTTCCTAGTAATTGCTCCTGGGAGGAAGTCTAGCCCTATTTAAGTTGGTCTTTGTGCCACCTCTTAAACGACCAAATTGAAAATAAGTACAGGTTATCTCAACACATTTTGTGACAGCATAAATCAAATTTTAGATTGATATTCATTGGCACAACACAAAGAAAGACATCAAGGCTTTAGCCTTCTCAGAAGAAGTCATCTGACAGAGATACTAGGGGATCTGATGTGCTATCGTTATATCATCTTCTTGTGTAAGATTGAAGGAATTTCACCATATTCCTCACATAATCCAGAAATGGTAACATGTTCCACCACTTGGCTGATTTGCACCTTCACCTCTGAAGGAATTCTAAAGCAAAGGATTAACTAAAACATTTCTGCCATTCTTTGTGTTGTGCTGGGTCTAGTATTGAGTTCAATTCTTCCCAATTCTTCATTATGAGAAGAATGTGAAAGCTTTAGAGGGTGTGCAGAAGGGATTCACCACAATGCTGACTGGATTAGAGAACATTTCTTATGTGGAAAGTTAGAGGGAATTTTTTTTAGAGCAAGGGAGGATGAGAGGTGACTTGACAGAGATGTGCATGATAAGAGTGCTAGATAGAATGGACAGCCAGTACCTTTTTCCCAGAGCAGAAATGGCTAATATGAGAGGATGTAATTTTAAGGTGATTATAGATATCAGAGGTAGTTTCCCCCCCCCCCACACACACACACAGAGTGGTAAGTATGTGGAACGTCCTGCCGGGGTGGTGGTAGAGGAAGATGCATTAAGAGATTCTTAGATTATTGGCATATGGATGAAAGAAAAATGAAGGTCTATGTGGGAGGGAAACATTATATTTTTCTTGGACTGGGTTAACGGGCCAGATGTCATGGGCCAAAGGGCCTGTACTGTGCTGTACTGTTCTATGTTCTATTTTTCATTATATTGGCCCCTACAATTGAGATATCTTCCCCCGAGGTCAGAACGTGTAACAATCCTAGGCAAACTGCTGTGCAATAGCAAACACCATTAGAAAACCCAACATAAAGAACAAGTCCAGCTTAAAGTTCAAATAACACCAACTCTCTTGAAAATCATCTACAATCTTCTTGCCATTGCAGGAAAAAATCTCTTTGCCTCCCTGATGTGAAGAACTAGTGGCTCCTTTGAATATACAACAAAATCACATTATTTAAGTAAAAATAGCTCTGCTTCAAATCTGTCAAAATGTCAAATTTACTGTCAATATGGCATCTTTATAAAGATTTTCTTTGTCACTCTGCGTGAGGAAAAAGAGATGATTTAAAAATACCATGAGACTACACTATTGCAGCAAAAATAGATGCTCTGCGGAGGTGGCTATTGGCAGAGTCTACACAATGTGCTCATCTTGGAAGAGCCTTACTGTCTCTGGGAGGGGCAATTTTAACCAATCCAGCCTGGCAGAAACCGGGCAGGAGGGCAGTTAATATCAGCCAACTGACCACCATGAACATATCATGCCAACCTCAATTTTAACCCTCGCTGATGAGCAGGTGTGTGAGGCCAGTGTGCCCCCTCTGCAGAGATGGAAATGGCTCTAGTGGTCACTGTTCAGTGCATCTTCTGGCGAGGGGAATAGTGTGGCTGAGATTCCAGAACATAAGAAGATCATAGGTAAGCATTAATAAGATGCTAACATGGACTATTGACCTCACAAAGTACTTAGTTATGGCCTTGCATGTTATTGTCTGGCTGCACTGCACTTTCTCTGTAACTGTAATTATTCTGCTTTCTGTTATAGTCTTCCATTGTACTACCTCAGTGTACTGATGTGATGAAATGATATGCATAGATGTTTTTCACTGTATTTTTCTACATGTGTCAATTTGCCAACTTACTCATGGGTTTTGCTGAAAGGGAGCTCAGTCCCTCCAGCAAGACCCCTCCTGCAAGGTGGTGCAGCTGGTGGAGCTGCTCTCTCGTGGCTCCAGTCATTCAATTTCAATCCTCACCTCCAGTGCTGTCTGTGTGGAGCTTGCATGCTCTTCCTGTGACCATGCCAGTTTCTCCTGGGCGCCCCAGTTTTCTCTCTCGTCCCAAAGGAATGCAGGTTGGTGGTGCAATTGGCTGCTGTCAGTTGCTCCTAGAGTGTGGTTGAGTGAAGAACTGGGTGGACTTGGTGGAGAAGTGGGCAGAATAAATTAGGATAAGTGTTGGATTTCTACGAGGATGTTTGCTTGATGGCACAAACTCGATTGGCGAAAGGGCCTGTTTCTATGCTGTACTTTTTCTTATGACTCCTAAAATTTCTTTCTCTGCAGATGCTTCTAGTGCAAATCTAACTACTTCTGACTAAAGTTGTCCTTTTTCCCTTTGGCTTCCTTGAGGTCAAGACTGCCCAGAAGTATACAAATGGAACTGGTCACCTGGACCCCACCTTGCTGAAGTCAGGCTTAGCACATCCGCTCCAATGGAATGATGACTTACAGCATAGTTCAATAATTCCATCCTCACTGCTTTGGTCGTTATCATGTCATGATCCTTAGGAAAATGTGGAGGGTTTCTGAGTCATTCTGGCCAGGGTTGATCATGGAAATTGTAATTTAACTTTAGAAAGTGGGAGAAATATTGCAAAGTGTGTGGGAGGTGAGAGCGTGGGCAAGAAAGTGAGAGTATGATCAAGAGTGGGAGTGCTGACGTACATGTCTTGGTTACTTGTGTATGCGTTGCCTTTTTAGATAAAAAACAGGTTGTAAACTATTTTTAGTTTTCAGTTTATAGCAGTTAGTGGGGCACACCAGGATGACCTTTGGCAGTTGCATCTGGCGTTATTGTTTTGCTGCTTTTGATTCAAACCAGCTGCTTAAAGATTGCAATCATGTCATTCAAGAATTGCTAAAGACATTCTCCACAGATCAAAGCAAGTTAAAATATAAACCCTGATGTTAGCATTTATCTCAGGGGGTTGGTGTTAGCCATCCTTTCCAATGCAGATCATGAAATGAGTGGAGATGTTGGTTCTCCAAAATGGAGAGCTAAATCAAAAACAATTAGGGACAAATAGGAAGAGGAGATGGAAAAAAATTTGCATGTATATAGCGCCTTTCACATCCAAAGGCACTGAACTGGAGTATTAAGATTGATCTCACCACTTTCTTTTCATTCCTCGGATCTCAGAGCAGTCTTTTTAAAACCAAAGCTAAAATCTCCTTTCACATTTCATACCTCTCACTCCAGGACTATTGGTCCTATTCTGTAGTTTCTCAATACAATTCTCAATTGTAGTTTCAATATGAGAAACTACTTATGAGAAACTTCATTATGAGAAACTACATTTCAGGGTGCATATTAGTTCTAAAACAAGCCTATTCCATTTTGAAATATCGCATCTATTCTACGGTGATACCACTGGCCAATGGAGGGGAATGAGAGGAAGGAAAAGTAAGATCATAAATAGGAGTGGAGTGGACATAAATTAATTATGTCATGGATAACCCTGAAACTCAGTTCCCTTTTCCTGACTGATTCCCAGACTCCTCCATTCCAAAAATCAATAGATCTCATCCTTGAATATCTGATTATCATTAGCTGTTCAGGTCAGGAAATCAATAGAGCTGGAATCCTGGGCAAACACTCCTGCTTTGTATGGCTGAACAACTATCCTGAGAACACTCCCCCTAGTTTAGACATTCTATTCCGAGGAATAGCTTCATAGCATCTACCCGATCAATTTTACATGGAATCATAATTGTCTCAGTCTTCTTGTCTCCAGGACTACAGTTGCATTCTTCTCAATCTTGCCTCAAAGATCATCTCCCTCATCCCAAAAATCAATCTAGAATGAGTTGTTGCAAAAATATAAAATTTTATCTTCTGGCACACAGACTTGCAAGAGGTGACAAAATGACAAAAGTTTTGAAGGGTCCTGGCCCAAACCATCGACTGTACTCTTTTCCATAGATGCTGCCTGGCCTGCTGAGCTCCTCCAGCATATTGTATGTGTTGTTTAACAATTTTGCAGACTTACAACATATACATTGATAAAGAAATCCATTTTTTCTTGCCCAGCCCAAGGACAAAATGCAAGAGAAGTCTCCAAAACAATATCAGTGATTATACCTCAGAGTTACTCCTTTGTGATGCGCGCTGTATAAATGCAAGCATCTGAGTCTGGGGTCACTCATTATTGCTGGTTGGTTCAGGTTTCACCACAGGAGGCAAAGGGATGAATCGTTTTTTTATGATTGCATTAGATGTGAAGAAACTGTTCAGAACATGATGTGATTAAGCAATAAAAGGAAGATTTATCTATGAACAGAAATGTCAGCCAGGATACGCGGTTTCCAGAAACAGACTCAGTCTGTTGGACACTTGGAAGAGCTCTAGTGCTGGAGATTGCTGCTTGGAATGTTAACAAGGTACAGACCAACACGTGTAGCAGCTGCTAAGTGAATGAGTTGTTGGGCGTCCAGTATGATTGGTCATTTTCCAGACATGTTTTTGTAAGAACACTAAATTTTTATCGCTGTACAGAATTGGGCCATTTACCTATGTGCTGCTGGAAGCCAGTTGAGGCAGCTAGACTGAAGCGGGAAACAAAGAGAAACAAAGAGAAACAAAAAAGGCATACGCAGAAAATAATCAGAAAGAATAATGGAATGCTGATTAAATCTAGGGATCTGTAATTTAAAAGTTAAAGGATACATTACAGCAGGTTGGACTGCAACTGAAGTACTGTGAGTTCTCAGCATCATATTTTGTGAAGGACAGACACACTGGAGGAATGCAAGATAGTTGGACAGTGAAGGTTAAATAATGGAGAGAGATTGCTTATGGTAGGTTGTAATATATGGAATCTTGAAGAGTAATTCAGTGAAAAATGTTGAGTTATTAGGGGGAGTTACTGTGTATTTCCAGCATTTATGTTTTTATTGCTCTGTAACTTCCTGTTGTCTCATTCCTCTCCATCTGATTGAAGGGATAACCCTTTATTTCTCTGTTGAGTGCGTCCAGTATTTTAATGGGTATGTAATGTTAGATCTCAGAGCAGTCAGGAGTGAGATACTGAGAATCCAGTTCCTATTCCAATGTTCTATGAGGCTCCAAACATTATTTGAATGGATGATAAAAGTTCTGACCCCTTCTGTTGATTTGAATGAGGTACATAGGAAGAAACTGCATCACTAGACAAGATAAACAAGGAAGAGAATTCAAAGGGGTGTTGCAAAAGTTTCACCTTGCCTGGTCAGAAGGTATAAATTGAGACTTTGACATGGTTACTGGAACTACTTAATAACCAAAACTACACAAGGAATATTAAAAAAAATACCCACAAAAATGAACAGGATTTAACTGAGAAACTCTTCTGGAGAGCTCTCATTTTTTGTCTTTGAGAGAGAAAAAATAAAGTGAAATACAAATCATTCACAAAGTAATTGTTGGAAGCTGAAGATAAGAAGTCGTAGAATCATACAGCACTGAAACGTCCTTTGGTCCACCACGTTCATACTGACAGGCAAGAACTTACCTAAACTCATTTTCTTTACCAGCACTCATCTGTAGCCTTCTGTCTAGTAGTGATTCAAATGCTCATCCAGGTCATTCTTGAAAGAGAATGATTCCTCATTGTTGGGCTGAGATTAGATTGGTTATGTGAGGTTAATCTGGGCCAATGTTGAAGAACTAACCTCTTGAAACCTCTAGGTATGCTAATTGAAAACCATGTATATACGATTACATGTACTGTACATATGGTGGCAGGGGTGATGCCAGTACTTTTCACCAGATAGAGTACCTAATGGCAAAATGGCAACTGTGAAGTTGAAGTTCAAGTGGAAATTACATCTAGAATAAAAAGCTACACTTATTGGTGGCAACTACAATATAACTGGAACACCATAAAACTTACCTGTGTCGCTAGCATCCTTCAGAGAAAGAGACCTTACACATGTGGTTTTTTATGCAACTCTTGGTTCATGAACATGATTGACACTTGTCCTCCAAAGTGGCTAGGTAAGTCATTCAGCTTGTTAGGTATGGGCAATAAATGTCGGTTTTACTCATGACTTTCACTCTGGTATCGAAGAAATAGAAAAAATAACTACCTTGTCGACCAAACAGTTGGAGATGGGGTGAACCTTACATCAGATTGAATAGGAATAAGGAACCTTGGTTCTCAAGGGATATTGCAACTCTGATAAAGAAGAAGAGGGAGTTGTATGAAATGTATAGGAAACAGGGGGTAAATCAGGTGCTTGAGGAGTATAAGAAGTGCAAGAAAATACTTAAGAAAGAAATCAGGGGGGCTAAAAGAAGACATGAGGTTGCCTTGGCAGTCAAAGTGAAGGATAATCCAAAGAGCTTTTACAAGTATATTAAGAGCAAAAGGATTGTAAGGGATAAAATTGGTTCTCTTGAAGATCAGAGTGGTCGGCTTTGTGCGGAACCAAAGGAAATGGGGGAGATCTTAAATAGGTTTTTTGTGTCTGTATTTACTAAGGAAGCTGGCATGAAATCTATGGAATTGAGGGAATCAAGTAGTGAGATCATGGAAACTGTACAGATTGAAAAGGAGGAGGTGCTTGCTGTCTTAGGAAAATTAAAGTGGATAAATCCCCGGGACCTGACAGGGTGTTCCCTCGGACCTTGAAGGAGACTAGTGTTGAAATTGCGGGGGCCCTGGCAGAAATATTTAAAATGTCGCTGTCTACGGGTGAAGTGCTGGAGGATTGGAGAGTGGCTCATGTTGTTCCGTTGTTTAAAAAAGGATCGAAAAGTAATCCGGGAAATTATAGGCCGGTGAGTTTAACGTCAGTAGTAGGTAAGTTATTGGAGGGAGTACTAAGAGACAGAATCTACAAGCATTTGGATAGACAGGGGCTTATTAGGGAGAGTCAACATGGCTTTGTGCGTGGTAGGTCATGTTTGACCAATCTGTTGGGAGTTTTTTGAGGAGGTTACCAGGCAAGTGGATGAAGGGAAGGCAGTGGATATTGTCTACATGGACTTCAGTAAGGCCTTTGACAAGGTCCCGCATGGGAGGTTAGTTAGGAAAATTCAGTCGCTAGGTATACATGGAGAGGTGGTAAATTGGATTAGACATTGGCTCGATGGAAGAAGCCGGAGAGTGGTGGTAGAGAATTGCTTCTCTGAGTGGAGGCCTGTGACTAGTGGTGTGCCACAGGGATCAGTGCTGGGTCCATTGTTATTTGTCATCTATATCAATGATCTGGATGATAATGTGATAAATTGGATCAGCAAGTTTGCCGATGATACAAAGATTAGAGGTGTAGTAGACAGTGAGGAAGGTTTTCAGAGCCTGCAGAGGGACTTGGACCATCTGGAAAAATGGGCTGAAAGATGGCAGATGGAGTTTAGTACTGAACAAGTGTGAGGTATTGCACGTTGGAAGGACAAACCAATGTAGAACATACAGGGTTAATGGTAAGGCACTGAGGAGTGCAGTGGAACAGAGGGATCTGGGAATACAGATACAAAATTCCCTAAAAGTGTCGTCACAGGTAGATAGGGTCGTAAAGAGAGCTTTTGGTACATTGGCCTTTATTAATCGAAGTATTGAGTATAAGAGCCGGAATGTTATGATGAGGTTGTATAAGGCATTGGTGAGGCCGAATCTGGAGTATTGTGTTCAGTTTTGGTCACCAAATTACAGGAAGGATATAAATAAGGTTGAAAGAGTGCAGAGAAGGTTTACAAGGATGTTGCCGGGACTTGAGAAACTCAGTTACAGAGAAAGGTTGAATAGGTTAGGACTTTATTCCCTGGAGCGTAGAAGAATGAGGGGAGATTTGATTGAGGTATATAAAATTATGGTGGGTATAGATAGAGTGAATGCAAGCAGGCTTTTTCCACTGAGGCAAAAGGAGAAAAAAACCAGAGGACATGGGTTAAGGGTGAGGGGGGAAAAGTTTAAAGGGAACATTAGGGGGGGCTTCTTCACACAGAGAGTGGTGGGAGTATGGAATGAGCTGCCAGACGAGGTGGTAAGTGCGAGTTCTTTTTTAACATTTAAGAATAAATTGGACAGATACATGGATGGGAGGTGTATGGAGGGATATGGTCCGTGTGCAGGTCAGTGGGACTAGGCAGAAAATGGTTCGGCACAGCCAAGAAGGGCCAAAAGGCCTGTTTCTGTGCTGTAGTTTCTATGGTTCTATGGTTCTATGGTTCTATGGTTCTGTGCAAAACAGGCAGTTGATTATCCAGCAAAGTCAATTTGCTTACAAAGTTCTCCTTGGAGAGAGAGGGAAATAAAATCTACAGCAACTTTTCCCAATAAAATCAATGTAATTTCCCCAGGAAAGGAATGCAGTTTTGGGAGGATAGTTAAGTGATAAATCTGTTTCAGTCCTTAATTGTAATGTTTTTACATGACAGTGGAGCAAACTAATCATCACTCTTGTCTCAGAATAATGCTTACACTATATGCAAATCAAGTTGAAATCCAGAGTGCCGTCTTGTGCTCATTAGAAATTGATATTAATTATATTATACAGTGAGAGAGAGACTAATTCAGAACCTGGCTAGTAAAATATGAGCAAAATAGTTTGCTCATTATTTTGAAGATACAACATCAACAGTGTGGTACACAGATTGAAAAGAAAACAATCCAAGTTGGCCAATGCAAGGGTTAAGAAGTGATATGACCAGGAAGCTCTGTTTGATTTCCTCGTCATACCAATTTTGAATATCACAGTAATAAGATCTTTGGTCCTCTAATGAACGATGCTGTGGGGAATGGTTTCACCAGCCTATAGAAGTTTTGGAAGGAAGCTACAAAGTGAATGAGGAGGCTTCAGAAGTATGACAAAAAATAAAATTAGGAGATGAGAAGGTGCAACACATGATACCGTTTGGCACCACTTTAAAAGTGGTCACATGTAACCATCTGCTCCCTCTCTCTCTGTTGTTGCAAGCGATGTTATGTTGTGCTATGCTGAACCAGTTTGCCTTTGTGATAGTTGGAACACAGAACAGAAATTCTATTTTTTTCAGCACGTCAAAGCCATCGAAGTGTCTTTCTCTTAAAGTCACTTTGATAGTTTAAATTACTAGCTAATATCTGAATTCAGAAGTATTCTGATCAAGCTCAAACTATTGATATCTCAAGAGTTAAACAGATCATAAGGATAACCTTAGGATGCCTTGAATATGCTTCTTTACCACACTGACTAGGAGCCCTGATCAC
Source organism: Mobula birostris (assembly GCF_030028105.1). Taxonomy (NCBI): domain Eukaryota; kingdom Metazoa; phylum Chordata; class Chondrichthyes; order Myliobatiformes; family Myliobatidae; genus Mobula; species Mobula birostris. The sequence continues at coordinate 132,876,906 of NC_092378.1, read as the reverse complement.
TCTGAACTTGGTTATTCTTGTCTTGCTTTAATGTCCAAGCTAAAGGTCATTGTTGTCGATGCAACAGCATTGCTCTTCCATCAGCATGCGGTCCAGGAATTCCCAGTTGCTTGTATCTCCACAATGTTCTTCATTATAACATCTAATGTCTGATATTTGGCTTGATTTTTCAGTTTCTCAGCCAAGAAATGTACATTGTTTGAGGCTGGTAACCAGCAATGAGCATGATTGCTGAAAGCCATTCACTAATTAAGGCAGCTTACAGATATGATCTCCAGCATGATTCTTTGTTTAAATAGAAATGTGAATATAATTATTGGATGTGGCATAGGTATGACACCACCACTCAAATTTTTAATCACTACTGGCTGCATATTATTTGTAGCAAACCACTGACTGAAGGGTGTACAGTTGCAGACAAGGTCAGAATAAACACTTCAATCTATCTGTTTTCACAATGACTAGAGCCTGTTTTGTGACAGCTGCTACACCCCTCCTCTGGATGAGATATAGTTTTGCACAAGTGTCTGCAGCCTATGCTTGGTCACAGAGACATTTCCAAGGACAGGTGAGATTGAGGGAAATCTTGCAATGGCATATGAACCTGCAATTACCTCACCAATGAAAGCAAATTAATGGTTTGTGAGACTCTTTGCTCACAGGAACACTCTAAAGCTTACAGGAAATGAAACCCATTAGGAATTCTCAATTGAACAGCAGTTCTAAATCACGAGTGGTAGGCAGGCATTCAGTGAATTATGTCAAACCAGATACATAAAACTATACAAGATGAAGACCAGAAATTAGTGGATGCAGGATTAATAATATTAAATGCTAATGAGCCAACTGTTGCTATGTTAAAGCAATGGTTAAGTTACAAAGACCAAGTACTCTGAACTGGCGACTGAAGCTGCCCAGAATGGCTGGAAGACCAAAATTTTCCCTGTAGAAGTGGGATGCGGGGAACTCATTGCGACATCTACGACCAGCCTATTGAAGAAGATGGGGGTGAGGGGTCACTCCCTCCAACAAGCAATCAAGTCCTTGTCAAGTGCAGCAGAAGAAAGCAGCAATTGGATTTGGATTAAAAGGAAAGACAACAACTGGGCTGCAAGATGAAGACAGGAGGGTATGGAACTGAGGGGGCTGTATCTGGGATGCCAGGTAACACCGTTGAGCCCTCTGGAGATGTCGTGGACTTATCAACGTAATGTCAAAGAAGAAGGATGCCCACCTGATGACCCTGATGACATACCTATCCTCCCTCCTTGTCACCACTCCAAGCCCACTGCCAACATCAAGAGTGCTGATTTACCATAGGGATTGAAACATCAAGTCCTAGTAGCTCTGCCTACTCTACTCTACTGTCTCAACAACCAGACAGTTCTTCTGTAAACATGACTTTGTTTTAAAGATTAAATATTTGCTTTATTTGTCACATGTGCATCGTAAAAAACACCAAAATGCATCATATTCTTCATTGTTTGTGATGTGCTGGGTAAACCCGCAAGTGTCTCCTTGCTTCTGGTGCCAACATTGCATGCCCAGACAGCGGCAGGAATTGAATCTCGATCAGTAGTTACTGGCGCCGTAAAGGGACTGCACTAATCACCACACTATTGCATTACACCACGGTAACCTGGGAAAATTAAAGGCAAGTAGTTAAATACATCTGGAACTAAAACTGGCATCAAAAATGGCAATCAAGATTATTCTTAAAACACTAATTTCTTCAGGGGAAGAACCTGTCATCTTTATCCTGCCTGACCTATAACTGTAAATCAACACACACAAAATGCTGGAGGAACTTAGCAGGCCAGGCAGCATCTATGGAAAAAAAGTATAGTCGACGTTTTGGGCCGAGACCTTTCATCAGGACCCGTCATCCTGATGAAAGGTCTTGGCCCAACTTGACAACTATTTACTCTTTTCTATTTCCTCCAGCACTTTGTGTGTGTTGCTCGGATTTCCAGCGTCCGCAGATTTCCTGGTGTTTGTCAAGGCACTCCAGAGTAGTTGACTCCAGACTGCCCTGTGGAAAAGCCTAGCAAGGTTTTACATTGGACAATAAATCTTCACTCACTCACTACAGATGACTGGTAAGTGAGGTATCTTTAACTACTTCTCTGCTGTTTCAGCAGTTATCCTTTAGAATGCTCAGTCTCAATACATTCCTGTCAGAGAAAATTATCTGGCTTCCCATTCTGTTCAGTAGAATTATTCAACTGAATGTGCTGAAGGTCTTCCACATTCAAGTGATGGACAGCTCTGCTAATTCAATACTCCGCCTTTTTTCAAGTCAAGCATTCAGTATTGGTTAAACCTTAGGACTATAATATATAAGGATAGAATTCGGACTTTCAGCCCATGCTCCAGCTAGACATATAGCATATAATAATTCATACGATGGAGTACAATACTCTGAATACTGAGTTGTTTGACCCTTGTTAATGTTCAAAATGCAAAGGTGGGGCCAGTGTGATCCCAGTCCCAAATCACCCACCTGTGTGTGGAGTACAGGGCTTACCAGTTGCGTTTTCTCCTCTACAAAGTGTTGACTAGCACCAGTGTGCTCCAGACATGCTGGACCCTGCCACCCACTCCAGCTACTTTGCTTCTCTCATCTTTGACAAGCATTCTTCACAGTAGCATTATGTTCCCCACCTACGGTGAGCAATGAGAACAGAGCTATTGTGTTCTCTCCCACAGCAACTATATGACAGGCTTGTGCTCACCCGCCCACACTAAATGGTAACTGTAAAAACTTTGTCCAAGGTCAATCCACATGCCCTATATATCCTTGAGGAGCTTTAGCTTAATTTTTCATTATTGCACTGACCTCGAAGTTCACAGATACATAAATATTTTGGAAATGACTCACTGAAGTTTTAGTGCTGCTCCAGGCATTGGGAATATTTTTACAAATTACCTCACGTGATGACCATAATGATTTAGCACCAATTTAACCTATGGAAAATTTCATTAAGATTGGTTAAATGTGTTTGAAAGGACATTTGTAACGTTAATAGTAGTAATATGAAGAACAAGTGATCAAATGTGCAAGTGTAACTGGTGAGATGTAATTTACTACTAAGGATTATTATTTCGGGATAAAATCAATGCCAGTAATTTTAATCCCCGGAACCATAACAATGTCAGACTTGAAACCGGCCCACCTTGTTTTTAATAGAGGAGAGACTGGTGGGGCTCTGAAGGGGCACCTTCTTCATTTCAGTATTGCAATAAGATTGCTTGCTTAGATATTATTCACGGTTCCAACTTCAACATTGGCTGGTTGGGCTTCCTGGCCTTCAGAAACGCGGCAGCTGATGGGGAAGGGTGCAAGGTCAGCAGGGTGAACGGCTAAGTGCCTTTTCTCTGACCTATTTGTGGTTGAGAAGAGCGTGAGAGCTCCTTTCTTCCTCTGTCTCAGCTGTTCTACTCCAAAGCAATCAGGTGTTCTGATGAAGTACCTTTGACCCGAAACATTCACTGGCTTCTTTTTTTTCCACACATGCTGTTTGAGTTGCTGAGACCTTCCAGCATTTCTGTTTTTGGTACAGTTTCCCTGGTCTACAGCAACCAGGGACGATGCTACTGAATCTCTTCAGGCCTGGGAAAGTCACCATTGTTCCTTCCTTTCTGAGGCCTCCGCTAAATAATAGGTGACAACAGAGACTGATCTGCATATTTAAAGGGAATCTTGTAGATTTGTGGATTGGGAAGCAGAGCAAGCATCAGCCATCTGCAGTTTAAAGTGGGCGACACCACAGGGGGCCAGAAGGATGGTTTTCACAGAAGACGGGTGGTTAAAACTGAGACCAGAAGTAACTTTAAGGGGTAAATTCTAAAACACGTTTTCAAAAATTCACAGAACTTACTTGATAGCATTCAAAAGCATTTCTTTGTGTCACTTAACCCAACAGACTAATTGAATTCTGCCAGGTCTATGTTAGTAAGACCTTGTTAGGAGGACTAGTATGGATTGATGTGACTCAATCTTTATAAGTGCAACTCAACCCAAAGCTGCTAGGACATGACCACAACAGAAGTTATTATTAGAATCAATGGTGAAGAGGGCAGCAGATATACTTTGTCACTGCTATATAGCGGATATGTAGCAAGCAAATATCGATAAATACGAAAAAGAAATCAATATTGAGAAAGTAAATGGTGCTGAACTATTTTGTTGTAACCAGGGATCACAGCATCTCAATAAGTGGTCAGCCATTCTTGTTTGACAATGAGAAGAGATTTATTCAGTCAGGATAGTAAAGCTTTGGTAATCATTACCTAAGAAGACTTCTTTTATAGAGTGTATTCAAGCAAGAGACTGATAGATTATTGGACCTCTGGAGAATCAAGAGATATGGGTTTAGTATAGGAAAATAATGCTGAGATAAAAGAGGGAGCTTATCTTATAGAATGGTTGAGTAGATGTGAGTGCCAAATAACACATTCATGCTTCTCTTTCTTCTATTCTTATTGATATTTATGGGGCTGGTGTATATAACTTAGCTAACTTACAAAAAAAATCATTTTTATAAAGTCCCTTTGGAATCCCAAGACGAGGAAAGCTACTTCATGAATATTTTTCTTTCTTTTTGACGAGGAAGAGTGTTTTTGCAGAGATGTAGTTAATGCGTGCCTAGTCAATGCTGGCATTAGGGAGTGATAAGCAGAGAAGGCTTTCCTTGGATTACTCCCACGTACAAGTATGTTCCTGGCTCTGCCAGAACTTCTGGGAATGGACAAGTGCAACACAATGGACGGGCACCGGGCCGCTCCTGGTTCGGCTGCCTTTCGCCTTCAGCCACAGCTGTCAGCAGTGAGATACTCTTTGTCAGCAGCTCACTCCTAACATCTGAATCTCATGCCGCTCTCTAGATTCTCATCTTCCTCTACCCTCTCTGAGCTTGTCTCACCCATGACACTCACTACCTGCTTACTTAGCCACAGTTCTGCTAAACATCTGAGGAACTCACTTGTAGGTAGAGTCTGTGAGGAGGAAGGCAAATGCAATGTAATCATTCATTTCAAGAGGACTAGAATATAAAAACAAGGGTGTAATGTTGAGAATTTATAAAGCACTGCTGAGGCCTCACTTGGAGTATGTACTGTGAGCAGTTTTGGGCTCCTTATCTTAGAAAGGATGTGCTGAAATTGGAGATGGCTCAAAGGAGGTTCACAAAACTTATTGCAGGAATGAACAGATTGCCATATGAAGAGCATTTGATGGCTCTGGGCCTGTATTCACTAGAATTCAGAAGCATGAGGGATGACCTAATTGAAACCTATCAAATGGTGAAAGGCATTGATAGAGTGAATGTGGAGATGATGTGGAGAGGATGTTTCCTATGGTGGGAGAGTCCAAGACCAGAAGACACAGCCTCAGAATAGAGGGGTGTCCTTTTAGAACGGAGATGAGGCAGAATTTCTTTAGCCAGCGGGTGGTGACTCTGTGGAATTCATTGCCACGGGCAGCTGTGAAGGCCAAGTCTGCATGTATATTTAAGGCAGAGGTTGATAGATACTTGATTGGTCAGGGCATGAAGGGATATGGGGAGAATTGAACTGACTTTATTTCTTACATCCTTCACATACATAAGGGGTAAAAATCTTTACATTACGTCTCCATCTAAATATGCACTGTGCAATCATAGGAATTTATAATAATTTATAATAAATAGAACAGTCACTGTAACATAGAAATACACTCAAATCAGCGTGAGTTCATCAGTCTGATAGCCTGGTGGAAGAAGCTGTTTCAGAGCCTGTTGGTCCTGGCTTTTATGCTGCGGTACTATTTCCCGGATGGTAGCAGCTGGAATAGATTGTGGTTGGGGTAACTCAGGTTCCCAGTGATCCTTCGGGCCCTTTTTTCACACCTGTCTTTGTAAGTGTCTTGAATCATGGGAAGTTCACAGCTACAGATGTGCTGGGCTGTCCACACCACTCTCTGCAGAGCCCTGTGATTAAGGGAGGTACAGTTCCCATACGCTGAGAGGAAAAATGGATCAGCCATGATGACATAGTGGAGCAGACTAATTGGGCTAAATGGCCTAATTCTGCTCCTAAATCTTATGGCCTTCTCTCTGACCTGTGTTGGTTGACAGTGCAAATTGTTTTTTCTTCTCAAAAGGAATATTAGAAAAATTACAAGCCTATATCCTCATGGGAGGGGTGGGGTGGGGGTGGGGGTGGGGGTTGGAAGATCTCCCTCTCAAATGAGATTGCTCTCCAGAACTGCTTTTCTATCAAAAGTTTTTGAATGTACATTTCCTCTATATTCCATATCCCTTTAACTCCTGTTCAAGTTCTTCAAATGTTTGTCCTTATCCTATGCTAGCAAAACAGCTAAAATCAGTCGTATTAGATATGCTCCACAGCTGTGACTATAATCCATTGTCTCTTCACCTACAAAAGTCATGGATACGCTCGGTCTATCACAGGTAAAACCCTTCCCACCACTATGCAAATCTACACAAAATACTGTTACAGGAAAGGAACATCCATTGTCAAGGACCCCACCACATAGGGAAACTCTCTTCTCACTGCTACCATCAGGTACGGGAGCCTTAGGATTCACACCAACAGGTTCAGGAACAGCTATTACCCCTTAACCATACAGTTCTTGAACCAAAGGGAATAACTTCACTCATCTTCACTTGCACCATCAGTAAAATATTCCCATAATCTATGGACTCACTTTCAAGGACTCTTCATCTCATGCTTCTGATATTTATAGCTTATTTATTCATCATTATTTCTGTTTTTCTTTTTGTATTTGCACTGTTTGTTGTTTTTTGCACTCTGGTTGAATACCCAGGTTGGTACGGTCTTTTATTATTAATGGATTTATTGAGTATCAGACATCCCACTCTGCAAAAACTCATTTCAGGGAGGTAGCAACACCACCCCTGCCCCACCCTCCACAACCCTATATCCTGCCCCCCCCCCTCGTCGACCTCCAAGGGTGTATGTATACAGGACATGTACTTATATTATCATGGAGTCGATTTTTTATTCTATTACAACTTTAAGCAAGTCTACAGGGAGCTTGGGCTCATCACGTAGGACATCAGTAGAGTAGCTCCTTAGCAGCTAGCCAGCTAGTTTAAATAACGTTAGCTGTGCTATTGAACGAATGGCACCTGTTAAACTCAGGTCAACACGTCTTTTACAGTCATTTAACCCACCATGGGCAATAGAAAAGTCACTGTTGCAAACAGTGCAGCGAGCAACACTGTCATTATTTTTGACCTCTATTGGGCAGGGGTACACTTTAGTTTAGTCTGGGGTGAAGCACATTTTATATTTTCTTTTTTTGGAACACCCTGCCATGGCGCTGCAGGACACCAAACTGAACTGATGCACAATGAAAGAGAGAGAGGTTGACTGTAAAGCCTGCCAACAGAGAAAACTGATAGATCTACTTAGCACAAAGAGAGACCAATCAGGATGCTCTCTCTGTCACTCACTCTTTCTCACACTTGCCCTCAAAAAAAAATCAATTTCCGGGATATTGTATATAATTTGCAGGTGTCAGGGAGCCACTATCAATATGCGGGAGACTCCCGGAACTTCCGGGAGAGGTGGGATGTCTGGAGTATGCCCACAAGGAAAGGAATCTCTGGGTTGTATATGGAGACAAATGTACTTAGATAATAAATTTACTTTGAACTTTGCTCTGAATTTTGAGCTGCTTATAACATGTTCAGTTACCCACCCTTTTCTATCATATACTTTCCACTTTTACCCATTTCATTGTGAATGTTATATACATGGCATCAGTTTAATTTCATTTTTAGCACTGTAATAATTTCATTTGTTATCATTTCAATAAACACTTCTGTACAGAAATAACACTTCCAATGGTAAATTAATGAACTTTGACATCTACACTGGTTAAGTGGTACATTGAGTATTGTTATGACATCTGTGTCATGATTAGCTATTCAAAGAGTACAAAATCATATGGGCTAAGATCACATCACTCTAAGTCACACGTTGCCACATTTTTGACAGTAACTTGTTAATTCTAATGGGGAAAAAGAAAGATAAAAGAATGCATGATGGTACATCGACAGAGATTCCCCTGAGCCTGGGTTGCGGAGAATCTTTTAAAAAATCATCAAACCATCATAAATCTTTCATCTGGAATGAAAGACTTCATGCAGTTTCTAATATGTTCTTAGCTGCATGCATTAAATGTGTCTGCTGCTCATGGTGGTAGAGGTCAAGAGCTTGGTAGGTGCTGTCAGAACAGCAAAAACAAATAGCCTCTGTGCATTTTGCATGTGGTGCTAATTGTAGAGACTGTGTGGCGATTGAAGGAAGGGAATAAGGTTTAGGGTGGCAGATGAGGTATCAAGTAAAGGGGCTGGGTGGTGTTGAGAAGGAACTTTGTTAGAGCTGCCCACATCCAGGCAAATGAAGAGCAACTTCTATCACAACATCACTGAAATCATAGATGCAAGTCGGCCTTTAAATGAGAGCAAAAGTAACATTTAAACAAGGCTTATAATGGAAATATTAGGGACAGTTTTACTGGCGCAAGCAGAGGGTCCTACCGCACTTTAACATTTCTACATATTTTTACAACTGGAGAGTGTAATCTCTGATGGCAATTGCCACCTGCCAACTGAGTTCCAGCACCAACCCTTTGGAAGCTGCAGATTGAGCTGCCAATCTTCTCTCAGCGATGGGTGCCCGTCATTGCGTGAAAGAGATCTTCACAATTATTGAACTGTTAATTGTGCGGGGAGGCAATTTTATCTGATAAAGGGGCTTCACTGGTTTATGAAATATTGGACAGTCACTCTAATTCACTAATGCATGTCAGGTATGGAAGTCGAGGGATATAGCTTAAGGTCAGGAAACAAGAACATTACAAGTGGAAAGAGTAGTTCATAAGGGCCCTAGAGCCCAGCCCTGCCAATTAATAATATGGATGACCCTGCAACTCCAGCCCACTTCTCCAGCAAGTTGTACGAACATACACATTGGAAGCAGGAGGAGGACACCTGGTCCCTTGAAACTTCTGTGCCATTTGATAGCTAATCTAAGTGAAACTTTAATGTTGTATTCCTGCCTCAGTAACTTCTCACTTTGTTGCTTATCAAGAATTATCTACCTCAAGCCTTAAACATATGCAAATACAATGCTTCTATCATCAAGAAGATAGGAGCCTCAAAGATTTTGGTGTAAATAATTTGCTTTATATCTGTCTTAAATGATGACCCTCTTCAAACAGTGACCTTTTTTTTTTGCTCCAGATTGTCCAACAGAGGAAATACCCTCTTCACATCCACCTAAGCCTATCTGGCATTTCTTATTGGCTCATTCTATGCATTAGTCGAGTAAACTTTCTTTGAACTGCTTCGATATAAATACTTCAAGTAAGAAATCCAATAACACACAGTACTCCAGAAATGGTCACACAAATGCCTCTTATAATTGAAGCATAACTTCTCTGCTTCTGTATTCAATGATCCATGCAATGAAGAATAATATTCAGTCAGTTTTCTAAGTATTTGTTGTACCTTTTACTTACTGGTGTATACCTCACCCTTTCCCTTGGTGTTCAAAAATCCTATTAATCTCAGTGTTGAATATGCTTAATATCTCAGTATCCAGAACTCTGGTGCATCAGAGTAGAAACCACAAAGCTTGAAACAAGATTTTTGTTATCATATTCCTCATGGAAAGTTCTCTTGTACCAGGCTGTCCTGAATTTGTCAATCCTTCCCATGTTTACAATAAAAACAGAAGGCCAAGCAGCATATTTTAAGATAAAACTATTTTTACTCCACAGGTGCTTGGTGGCCTGCTGAGCTTTTCCAGTATTTTCTGATTTTAATTTAAATTTCCAGTATACGTTTTTTTTTGTTCCTCTCAGAATTTTCCTTGATTTAGTAAGATGTTATAACCACCAGCGGACATCATACAATCTTACTCAAGATCTCTCTATCAACCCAACTCCAGGAATCAATGTGATGAATCTTTGTTGCACTCCCTCTCACAGGGATCAGCCCAGTGAGTCTACTGAATTACTTCTAAGGCAGTTTCTTACATTGCTTGGATTTGTTAACAGAATCCTAAGCCTAGCTCTGCCTAATCTATCATTGTCTCATCAAAAAACTTTGAAATGTTGCACTCTGCATATGGAAAGTGGAGATAAAGTTCAGGCCAGCTATAACTGAACTGAATGTTAATATAAGCAAATGGGGGAAATGGTTACAAGTGCCCCCCCATCCCCCCAAACTCATCACTCCCTCCTGCCCTCTTCCACCCCAAGGACAGATTCTGGTGTTATCTGTAACAAAACTGGTAACCCCTTTTCCTCTCCCACCTTCCTTAAACAGCAGCAATGTTTACAACTTTTCACTTGGCAGCAATTCCTAGATCAAGGGAGTTTTGCTTTCTCAATGATGTTTTTTCATGCCCAAGGGTGAAAAGTTGTTCACCCCAACTGTTATTATTTGCTAAATTATGTCACTTTTCTGAAATGCAGAAAGCATTTTTGGTCTTGGCATCTGTCCTCTCCCTTAACTGTTAAGACTGATACAAAGGTTGAATTACCAGCCCTGACATTACTTTATTTTCTATTGCGGTATCACTTGCACAGTATCTATCCAAGTTGACTTATGTTTCCATAAACTATTTTGCATTTCTTGATGCACTTGGAAAAATAGTTACTCTGATATCACTTAAATATTTTAATTTTAATCATTTTTATTCTTTATACCATCTTGGCATCATTTCATTGGATTCTCTTGGCTCCTAAAATCCCTGTTTTTTTTTTGCATTTCTGTCAGCCTTTTGTTTCAGTGTGATGTTGGGTCTAGTTTTGTTCAGTTACCATGGATGTTGAAAACTGTTTAGAGAAGCACACTGGTCTTGCATTGTACCAAACATTTCTTTCATATTAGGCTGAATCTCATTATCCTGCCATTTGTGCAATGTTTTACTTACCTCCTGACATCAAATATTCTTGCAGAGGATTGCAGATGCATCTCAGTTCGATGTTTTCAGCATACTGTCTGATGTCTGGCCCTTTCCAGAGCAACACCATAAAAAATATCTCAAAATAAATAAATCTCAGTAATTCCAGCCAGAAGGGTAAATGCACATTAACAACATTGAACAGAGTAATACACAGTATTTAACATATGTGATTGCCAGGTATAGTTTAAAATAAATCTAACTTTTCAAATTAAGATGCAGCTTTTCATTTTTTTCCATCCCTTACCTTTGATTTATTTTGACATTATCTCTAATTATCTAGGTGGCATTGTCTTGTTCCTCACCACTTTGTTTTGCACAATAGTTTTCATTCCACCAAGATTGCTTCTTACTTTAGCCTCCCTTGCCTCAGAGTCCTTTAATTACAGATCCCTGCTAAAGAAAGTCTATCTAAAAAGGAAGGACAGCGGGGAAGAGCAGATTTCCTAGACTGGTTGTTTGTACTTTGGACAGGAACTGGTTTCCCTTTGTTCTAGGAACTTGGTGCTAAATTAAACATCTAAATAATTCATAAAAGGTAATCCCTCCTTGATTCAAAAAGCACACAATATTTTAGTTTGCCTAATTTTTGAAGACAAAAATACTATTTGATAAATTAGCTTATTTCAGATAGTAACCTTTCTGACACTTTGAACAGTTGTTTCATTTTGAATTGTTGAGCCTTCCCTTTCCTTAAAATCATTAATTCTTTAGAAGCTGGCTGCTGAGAGTGCTTATTAAAATTATCAGATAATTACTCTTATTGATAATTGTACATTTATCTTTGACAATTACACATTAAGATGATCAAGCTTGCAATAAGAGGTAATATAAAGGTAGTTTCAGTCTGAATTCCCAAATAATCAGAGCAATTATTTAATAATTAGCAAATTACTAATAATTTTAGAGCAACATGAGGCTAAAGAGGTTTTGACTTCAGATAATCGTGATAAACGAGGGATATTAATTCAACCACAATTATATAGCACTCTTAAGTGACAAATGAAATGCAACCTTGGAAAGTGTATGGTTACACACCTTGGTAGAAGAAATAAACGGGCAGACTATTATTTAAATGGGGAGCGAATTCAAAGTTCTGAGATGCAACGGAACTTGGGAGTCCTCGTGCAGGATACCCTTAAGGTTAACCTCCAGGTTGAGTTGGTGGTGAAGAAGGCGAATGCAGTATTGGCATTCATTTCTAGAGGAATAGAGTATAGGAGCAGGGATGTGATGTTGAGGCTCTATAAGGCACTGGTAAGACCTCACTTGGAGTACTGTGGGCAGTTTTATTTAAGAAAGGATGTGCTGACATTGGAGAGAGTTCAGAGAAGATTCACTAGAATGATTCTGGGAATGAGAGGGTTAACAAATGAGGAACATTTGTCCGCTCTTGGACTGTACTCCTCAGAGTTTAGAAGAATGAGGGGAGACCTCATAGAAACATTTTGAATGTTGAAAGGCATGGACAGAGTGGATGTGGCAAAATTGTTTCCCATGGTGGGGGAGTCTAGTACGAGAGGGCATGACTTAAGGATTGAAGGGCACCCATTCAGAACAGAGATGCGAAGAAATTTTTTTAGCCAGAGGGTGGTGAATCTGTGGAACTTGTTGCCACGGGCGGCAGTGGAGGACAAGTCATTGGGTGTATCTAAGGCAGAGATTGATAGGTATCTGAGTAGCCAGGGCATCAAAGGTTATGGTGAGAAGGTGGGGGAATGGGACTAAATAGGAGAATGGATCAGCTCATGATAAAATAGTGGAGCAGACTTGATGGGCTGAATGGCCGACTTCTGCTCCTTTGTCTTATGGTCTTAAGCCTGGAAGGAGTAGGTTTCCAATGACTGGGGACAGACAATGGTGGGGTAGGTCTTAGGTAGCCAAAGATTAGAACCTGGTTTGGGTGGTGGAAAGGCACTTCTCTGGAGATCTGAGCTTGAGTCTGTGTTCAGAGTGTGATATGAGGCAGAGAAGAGGGATAGGTGAGGAACCTAAAGAGAACAAGCAAATTAAAGAAAATGAAAAGGGTCATAGCTGGGACTTGGTGCAAAAGGTTTTATTTAAGCAGGCCTAGTCAGGCAATTTAGGAAGATGTAATTGTTTCAGGATTGCCTGATGACTGCTGTTCACAGGAAAATCTGATCTAACTTCTGGCATATCTTCTGTTATTCTGGGAGCGCAACCTAGGTGTAAGATTGATCCCATAGATGTAAAACTGGTTAATACCTTTTAGATTAAACGGGAGGGGGAGGTGTTAACCACCAGCAGTTGGAATAGTCCTGGCTCAGTCTTCAGGCAGTAATGAGATGTGCATTTATTGGTACAGTATTGCTATGGGCTTATTATTGTTATGTGTACCAAGATACAAATGAAAAGCTTATTTTGTATATTGTTTATACAGATCAAAGCATTGAGCTAGAATAAGGTAAAGCAATAACAACGCAGACTAAAGTGCAAATGCTTCCCAAAAAGTGCACTGCAGGTAAATGAGAAAGTGCAAGATCACAAGGAGGTAGATTTTGAGGCCAAGAATCCATCTTGTCATACAAGAGGACCATACAAGAGTCTGATAAAAGTGGGGTAGGAGCTGTCCTTGATCCTAGTGATTCCTTCCTAATGCAGTGGTCACATGCAGAGCAGCTGCCATACCAAGCTGTTTTGCATCCAGACAGAATGATTTCTGTGGTGCATCGATTTAAAATTTGCTGAGAGTCAATGGGAGCATGCCGAATATCTTTAGTATCCTGATAGAGTAGAGGCATTGCCAAGCTTTCTCAGCCGTGCCATCAAAATCTCTATTGCTTAACATCAGGTATTGTGAACTAAATCACCGTGGAAGAACATCAAACAATCTGACAGCTAAAACACAAAGTAATATTTCAGTGGAACCAGTCACTATTGGTATCATGTAAGTATGATACATCTGAAGATGGTCCACGACGGACTCCCACCATCATAACAATAGTAATCTACCTTCACAAATATCATTAGATGCATGGTTAACAGCATTAATCCTGAATCTACTTTTAAAGTAAGGCTTTAGGAACTTGTTTAAATGCAAATACATAGTTTTGAAAACTATTTATGCTGCTTTTTTTTATTCATTTAAAAGCTGCCGGTCTTGTCAGTTAGGTCAGGCATTTATTGCTCAACCCTGACTGCCCTCTGAACTGATTGGCATAGTCAGCTAAATGGCCGTACTTAAGAAATCAAACATTTTTCTGCGAAGGCTGGAATTGCATACAAAATAGATCAGGTAAGGATGGTTGTTTTTCTCCCCTAAAGGGCATTAGTGAACCTTATGAAATTTTCTGACAGGCTAATAGTTCTATCTCTACTGTAAATAATTTGTTTTCTTTCATTCTAGTTTATTTAATTAACTGAATTTGGATTCCCCAGCTGGCTTGGTGAGATCCGAAATCACGGCCCTGGGTCATTAGACCTGACATCTGACATATTAAGGAAGGATGCAAACATAATGAACCTATGCAAAAATACCCAGGATTCAAATGCCACCCTGAGGAAGTAGGATCTAATTTAGTTGTTCCCAGGAATGATGAGTCCTTAGAAATCCATCAGGGTCCATGCTGCTAAATGTTACATTTTGTCACTTCAGCACTTTGTACTCCGAGCCCAAAATTCCTTCCATTGAAAACAACACGTGTACGATCGAACAGGGATGAACTACAGGAGAGCAAACTGCCTCTGCTTTACTAAGGGACTAATGTCTCAACGCCTCTGTTGGGGAGTACAGGAGCCCTGAGGCAGACAAGAAAATCTGTGCTTGTGTGTGGATGTTTCACGATGAAGAATTTGTATTCTGAAGATGTGATAATATTACAATATACAGACAAATGGCAAAGCAGTGTTAGAATTTTTTTCAGATTTGCTGATGTACTTTTTAACATTCTAAGAAATAGGTTACTTCTGTGTGGCTGACCGATGGTTTGCTCAGGTCAACAAGTACTTCCTTAGAAGCAGAATGGTTGAATCTACAAATGTTCAAGATGTTCATTGTGGGGCTCCACAAAAATAATGAAACGATGAGGTGCTCCCCTAAAGTTGAACTAAATGTACACATTTCCTAAAATAAAGCCCATTCAGATGGTAACACAGTGTACCTTGAACAGAAGGAACAAAGAAACGTGGATATAATCCTTTGTCATTGCTCCCTCTCACCTTAAATGTTCCTCTGGTATTTACCATTTCAACTCTTGGAGAAAGATATTGTCTGTCTGCTCTATCTATGCCTCTCATAATCCTATAAAGCCCTGTCAGAATTCACCTCAGCCTCCACCACTCCACAGAAAACAACCCAAGTTTGTCCAATCTCTCATTACATTATTTTGAAGTTGTACAAGATATCAGTGAGGCCTAATTTGGAGTATCTTGTGCTGTCTTTGTCATCTACCTACAGGAAAGGTGTAAATAAGGATGATAAAGTGCAGAGAAAATTTGCAAGGATGTTGCTGGGACTGGAGGACACAAGTTAAAAGGAAAGATTGACTATGTTAGGACTTTATTCTATGGAACAAAGAAGACTGAGGGGGGATTTGATAGAGGTATACAAAATTATGGGTTATAGATAGGGTAAACGCACAAGTGGGACTACAACTAGAGGTCACGGTTTAAGGGTGAAAGTTTAAGGGGAACATGAGGGGAAACTTCTTCACTCAGAGGGTCACGAGTGTGGAATGAACTGCCAGTACAAGGGGTGCAGGCAAGCTTGATTTCAATGTTAAAGAGAAGTTTGGAAAGGTACATGGATGATAGGGGTATGAAGACTATGGTCCCAGTGGAGATTGATGGGAGTAGGCAATTTAAACAATTTGGCATGGACTAGATGGGCTGAAGGGCCTGTTTCTGTGCAGTACTTTTCCATGACTCTAACCCCCCATCTAATATGATTACTGCCTTTCTCTTTCTGTTGAGGCTGCCTAACCTGTTGAGTGTTTCTAGAATTTTCTTTTTTTATTTCAGATTTCTGGTGTTGAAGCAATGTTCTTGTTTCCATTTGTCTTTGTCGGATCCAGACTTTAGCACTGGTGGGTGTCTGCAAGTTGTCTGGAAGTTATGTTGCAGCTTTATAAAACTCTAGTTAGGCTGCATCTGGAGTTTTATGGATATCTCACCATTGGAAGGCTTTGCAGGGTTGGCCAGAATGTTGCCTGGATTAGAGGGCATGTATTGTAATGAGAGATTGGACAAACTTGAGTTGTTTTCTCTGGAGTGGTGGAGGCTGAGGTGAATTCCAACAGGGGTTTATAGGATTATGAGAGGCATAGATAGAGCAGACAGACAATATCTTTCTCCAAGAGTTGAAATGGCAAATACCAGAGGAACATTTAAGGTGAGAGGGGGCAATGACAAAAAAGATGTGAGGAGCAAGTTTTTTTCCCCTCACAAAGCGTGATAGATGGCTGAAATGTGCCACCTGGGACATGGAAGGAAGGAGGCAAAGCGTTAGAGACTTTTAAAGGACTTTTATATAGGCACATGACTGTGAGGAAAATGGACATTGTGTAGGGACAAGAGATTATTTTAGTTAGCCACCTAATTACCAATTTAATTGGCACAACACAACACTGTGGGCCGAAGGGCTTGCACCTGTGCTGTATTGATCTGCTTTGTGTTCTATGTCGTCATTCGGGTAGAGACAATGACCAACCAAGTGGCTCTGCTAGATTTACATGGCGCCAGATACAGAGTCAGAATCAAATCAGGTTTATTATCATCAGCACATGATGTGAAATTTGTTAACTTAGCAGCAGCAGTTCAATGTAACACATAATCTAGCAGAGAAAGAAATAATAATAATAAATAAAATAAAACATAATAATGAACAAGTGAATCAATTATGTATATTGAATAGATGTAAAAAAATGTGCAAAAATAGAAACACTGTATATTTAAAAAAAAGTAAGGTCATGTCCAAAGCTTCAATGTCCATTTAGGAATCAAATACCATGGAATTTTGACTTAGAGGGAACACTGAAGCATCAAACACTCTCGCTAATATAGCAATCAGATAAATTGTAAGATTTTAGAAGAATATACTGTAGGTCCCAGTCTATATTTGTGGGCATAACAAATGAGGCCAAAAAGTGAAAGAGCAAGTGTGAGATGGGTTGAGAAAGCAGGAAATTGCAGCAGGATACAGAATGTTCCTGATGATCATATGACAAACATTGCTTGTAGAGCATTGCAAATGCAATAGTATGATTAAATACCCCTCACCTCATCCAGCAATGTACCTTATTGGTCAAGTAATTTGAGATAGCTGAACTGTTATTACTGAAACTTCTTGCAATGACTAAGTATCAATTTCAGGTGTCCGAAAATTATCTTACTGAGGATCTGAAACAAGGCACAATTCTCAACTAGATTCATAAGGGCAAAAGTCAGAAAATAACCAATCCATGTGGTCTTTGCTCTCCATTGAAACAAAAAATTCTAATGACCATTACTTAACCTGTCATTACATTCCTTTTATATTATGCACTTACCCAATAGAGACAGATTTGGAAACACTTGCTGTCTCAACATTTTGACGAGTAAGTGAACTCCACAGCTTCAAAATTCTTGGAGAATGAGATTCATTTTGGCCTCTTTTCCAGTTCTTCTATCTATAGGCTCTTACATTTGACCTTTTCGATTGTTGGAAACCATTTGCTTCTATCCCTCCTTTCCTATCTTTTCTTAATTCTACTTTGCTACTTCATAACCTGTACAAAAACAAAACCTCAGACAGCTGGAAAGCTGGGACAAAAAACAGAAATGCTGGAAATTTTCAGCATTGAGATTGGGGGAAAAGAGAGCCAATGTTTCATGCCCATGGCCTTCACCCCATATTCTAATGAAAAAATGCCCCAGATATTCAAGTCTTAACATATAACTGCAATTTGTCCCAGCAGGAACATTCTGGAGAATCTGACTTCTACCTTCTTTTCAGAATCAGGTTTAATACCATCGGCATATATCATGAAATTCATTATTTTTGCAACAGCAGTACATTGCAATACATAATAAACTGTGAATTACTGTAAACAATTATAAAATTGTTAAATTAAATTAGTGCACAAAAAAGTAGTGAGGTAGTGTTCATGGGTTCAATGCCCATTCAGAATTCAGATGGCAGAGGGGAAGAAGCTGTTCCTGAGTCACTGAGTGTGTGCCTTCAGGCTTCTGTATCTCCTTCCTGATGGTAGCAATGAGAAGAGGGCATGTCCTGGGTGATGGGGGTCCTTAATGATGCATGCTGCCTTTTTAAAAAAAATTTGAAATTTTTTTTATTTATTACAAACAAAAAACATATAGCTCATCTACAAAAACCACAACCATAACAAAATCAAATTAAATATTGAGCAACAAAAGGGAGAAAAATATAAAGGCAAAAGTAAACATACACAGCAGAGGTGCACCGCACCAAAAAATCTCAGTCCTCACCCTGTAAGAAAATCTAGTACAGGCACTATATCCTTTCAAAGATGTCCCCTCTGTCCTCATTACATAGTCTCAATCTCTCCAAATGTGAAGTATTTGCCAGTTCCCTCAGCCACAGATCATACATAGGCACTGAGTGGATTTTCCATATCTGCAGGATTAACTTCTTAGCAATCACCATTCCAAACAATACGGCCATTTTTTCATACATATTGGCTGAAGATAGGGAGCTTGTTGCTCAAAGGATGGCTATGAGCAGGTCTGGTTCCCATCGCTTCCCAAAAGCCTCAGAGAAACAGTGAAAAATACTTTTCCAGTATGCATAAAGCTTACAACATGACCAGAATGAATGTGACAAGTTACTGTTCACAGATTTACATCTATTACAAACTGGTGAAACATCAGGGTAGAAACTATGCAACTTTTCTTTGGAATAATGGAGTCTGTGTATTGTTTTTAACAGTATAAGTCTGTGTCTGATGTAGACCGAACAATCATGTATACTCTTTAAACACTCATCCCATGCTGCCTTTTTGAGCCATCACTCCTTGAAGATGTCATGGATGCTACGGAGGCTAGTGCCTGTGACGGAGATGACTGAGTTCACAACTTTCTGCAGCTTCTTTCGATCCTGTGCAGTGACTACCCCCCTCTCCAATACCAGATGGTGATTCAGCTTTCAGCTCAATGTGCTTGAGGCGGTGTGTGGATTAATAAGTGCATTAGTGGACTTATTAATAAGGTTTTAAGTATGCTTATGTTTCTACTTGGCCTCGACATTCTATATTCTTGTGATGAAAGCTAGAATTCAATTAGTTCCTTTAGCAGCTTCATCGACATTAAATGCCACGTTTAACATCCTGTCAACCCGTAAGCAAAAGACCCTCTGTATATCCACAGCACTAAGCGTATTTCTATGTAGGGTATAATTAACTACTGCTGCTTGTTTTTACCAAAATGCACAGCTGCTGATATTGAGATCTGCCACTTGTCGTCCATGCTCTATGGTTTTCTAAAGAATTAAACATCTTCTAATTTACAACAAACTTAAAATGCTGGCACTGCCCACTTAGCAAAATTCACTCTATTGTTTCTTTCCTCCTCCTTTTGACTTGCTCTGCAACAGTGAGTACATTTCATAGCTACTCAGTTTTCTCAAAGTCTGTTCCTTGGCCTCCAGGTATATACCCCCTCCTTGGCTAGTGTCTGAAATGGAAGCAAACTTTTCAAAACATTGGTGTCATATTTGACACTTAGCTGGATTTTGGAGCTCAGCTTTGTGCTATTACTAAAACTGCATATTTTCGCTTCATTAACATTGCCCAACTCTGACTGTTTCAGCTCATCTGCTGCTGAAATTCTTAGTTTTGTTAATTCCAGACCTGACTACTCCAAAACATTCTTGGCTGACCTCTTTCACTCTATTACCTATGTCATACCTAGCACCAGGACCCCTAAGTCTGGCACTCACTGAACTACACTGGCTCATAATTAAACATCAATATGATTTAATATTCCCATTCTTATTTTCAAATTACTCTTTGGTTTTATCTTTCTCTAATGCCATAATACTCTCTAACCCTCTGTTCCAACCAAGGTATCTTCACTTCTCAAGATCTAGTCTTTCAATCATTGCTGAACTCGAAGTCCTTACCAATGGTGGCAGAGCTTCACCTGCCCAGGCCGTGCGCTCTGTAATTCATCCAAAACTTCAGTTTTCAACAGCTCTTTTCTTTCAAGATGGTCTTTCAAACCTACCATTTTGATGAAGCATTTACTTACCCGCCCTAATTTCTTAGCGTTTGTGTTTGATAATGCACGTGTGAAATATCTTGATAAAGTGTGGCACAGGCCCTTCTGGGCTAACAAGCTGTGTGCTCAGCAACCCACCTATTTAATAGTTAACCCTAGCCTAATCACGGGGCAGTTTTCAATGACCAGTTAACCTACCAACTGGTACGTCCTTGGACAGTGGGTGGAAACTGGAGCACTCGGAAGGAATTATGCTGTCACAGACAGAACCCATGAACATGGTGCCAGATTTGAATCTGAACTCCGCTCCAAGCAGTAATAGTGTAGTGCTAATAACTATGCTGCTGTGCACCATTTTTGGTTAAGTTGAAAATACTATATCCTCTGGGTGCTCCAGTTTCCTCCCACATTCCCAAAGACGTGTACTTAGGGTTAATGAGTTGTGGGCACCTTATCTTAGCACTATCCTTCCCAATTTGATTTGATGCAAATGATGCATTTCACTGTATGTTTTGATGTTCATGTGACAAATAAAGCTAATCTTCTTCTTTATATAAACAAACTCCATAGTAGTACAACGGCTTGTTAACTTTAACTGATTTTCAAAATGTTTTTTATTTATTCACTAAAACTCTGTTCATTAATTTCTTTGAAGAGCACTATGCAATTGGATACTCTGTCAGTGTGACTGATAGAGTAATCTTGGCATTGGCATTTTAGGACCCAGTGGTAATAGAAGTGGTCATGAAGGTTTTCTCAGCAGGCCAGGCAGCATCCATGGAAAAGAGTAAATAGTCGATGTTTCAGGCCGAGACCCTTCATCAGAAGTTCTGATGAAGAGTCTTGGCCTGAAATGACGACTGTTTGCTCTTTTCCATAGATGCTGCCTGGCCTGCTGAGTTCCTCCAGCATTTTGTGTACGTAGCTCTGGATTTCCAGAATCTGCAGACTTACTCGTGTTTCTGAAGGTTTTGCTTTAGCTTTCACATTCTGGTTTTGACTTCTTTGACTGTGTGCTGTTTGGTTTAGAATGATGAATGGAAGCTCAGTGATATTGCAATGCTAATGTGTGACTCAGATTCTCAAAGTTAGACTTCATCTGCACTCATCCCAAGGTAAACGATGAATATCCGAGATTTTAATAGATGTTAAACTTTTTTTAGTTTCAGAAACCTTCAGCAGGCTTCACTTTGGCAACCATTCATTTTCATAAATCTAATGCTTTTCATAATTTTCCAATGAAGGCCATGCTTTATGTGCAAAACAAAACTTTAATTGAATATATCTTCAAATCAATGACAGCTGGGGAAGAAGCAAACCAAAATGAAAAATATATTAGAAACATCAACAGTAGTGGATATGCAAATTATGCACATATTATATGAAGCGAAAAGGCAGGTGGCTGAAAATTTTATGCTTTCAATTGCCTAGAAGAGATGTCCCTCACATTATACAGATGGCCCAAATTATTCACAGCACGGCAGCAAGTATAGGCTGGGTGCTTGCTTTAACTTGCTCAATCTAGGATGATCAATGAAATTCACCAGAACTGTCCACAAAATACATCAAACTGATACACAAGTTACTAATCTTAGGAGGAAGCTCAGAACAACAGCGACAGGTTACCAAATCTACAGGAACTGTGAAATGCGACAGCCAAGGCTAATTAGCCAATGTGACTCTTCAGGAATAAACCAAGCCCATACAGACACAGACCTGTTTTTTTTTCTATATACCGCATTGCGTGCAGTCAGACTTCCTGTCAATCATTAGCTCCTGTTAATATCTCCAATTCAGACGGCTGGTGGAAAGACGATAGTAATCTGACCTTGAACACGCACCTTAGCTGTCTTATTCTTAACCAGCATCAGCAGCAATTTGCATCTTTTCCTGTCAGAAACCTTGATCGGTCTCCAGGTCTGTCTTGTGATTCTTAGTACACCACTGATTAGTCTAGTCTCAGTGAAGAAGTGACAATTAAAATGGTGTGAGAAGATAGCTCATGGATGAAATATGTTGGAGCTCATTTTATGGTGTTATAAACGTCCCATAAATAAAGAATAAATATTACCCATCACAAAATAAAAAAAAACTGTTTCAACCCTTCAATACTGTATTACTTTTTAAGTGATTTCCACCTAGTACCATTACACTTGCACATAAAGTATTCTAGTTAGGCTTCTCAACATGCAATGCATGTAGAGTTATTTGACCCTGCTATTTTGCACGGGCAATCTGCAACAATTAGATCTCAGCAGGCAGGCAAGGCAACCTGCCAATTATTCCTTTCCATGTTGCACACCATTCTGATGGGAAATATTCTTCCTTTCCTTAATTGCCACTAACTCTAATTCCTGGGACACCCTATTGAACATTGGAGTGCAGTTATCTTCAGCAGAAGGACTACAGAAAAAGTGACTCACTAACTACTACTCAAAGGCAATAATACTCAAATTCATTTCCTGTAAAGTAGATATGAAACGAGGCTTGATTGTTTCAGGAACAAGATATTTATAAGATTTCCCTACTTTCCTCTCACTGCACAATCTTCCTCCTGTTCTTGGAGTGACATTCAATGCAAACAGTGAACCAATCCCAAACTCCCTGTGCCACGAGAATGAAATTGGTTCAGAAGTACAGGGGCCTCAGGCTCATTTCGAAGTAATGTTCTTGACTCACAGTGAGGAGGATAAAGAAACAGAGGCTCAAACAAGGAAAGAGCAGAGGATGGTGCAGAAACATGATGCAACACTAGCAAGGACAGGGGGTTCCGGGACTACGCCAGAAGCAAATGCCACTTATGGATTTAATAAGGAGAGGGAAATTGGGGACATACATTCAGAGCCATTGGTTGTGAATAAATGATATATTTAATTGACTGAATAGAATCTCAAGATTCAAATATAAAAGGAACTCAGGAAAGAGAAGAGAAGAAAAAAAACTTTGCAAAGAGAAGCCAATTGGAAACTTTCTAATTCAAGTTCCGCTCCGCAGTCTTTTGTTCAATTGCATCCTAACGCTCCACACATATGCCAGTGAAAGTGGAATCAGTGAATAATTGCATCTTCTTGCAATTACTGGTCTGGTTTGGAACACCATCCCTTGTTGATGATGGGCATTATCACTCCTGTGATAGCCTGCTATTCTTGCGCAATGGCTCAGAGTTTACTTGTCATGTTGTTGGTAATGAAGGCACTGCCAGTGGTGATAGTGATGGGGGTTTAGCAGAGTGCAGAGTGTTCCAGAAGGGGAAAGCTTCAGGGGCTCTGCCGCCGTCCCCTCAGCAGTGATAAGAGGGGCACCAAAAACATTGTGCCAATTGAAAAGAATGGGGGCAAGGAGCACAAACAGCGGAAGGTAATGAGAAATCAAATCAGCAGGAGTAGAGACTGGAGAATGCTATTCTATCGCCTTAGGCATAATGAAGAGAGCTGTTTCCATTCAGTTCACAACGAAAGGAGTCACAGTCTAAGTATATTCTTTGCAAGAAACCAAACAATTTTGCTTCCTGCTTGTTTAATTAATAACAGGCGATGGCTTCTTTGGCCCCAGCCATATAGAATGTTGCCTCAACAATAATGCTGAATAATTCAGCTATCATTCTGAGCAGCAAACACATTTATGCCAAGTGTAAAACACTATCACGCATAACTTGTGTAGATTTCCAGCTTTGTTCGTGACCTAAGCAGCATTCTGCTTTCATGATGCTGCTGGAAGGAGCATTCAGCACATTTTGATCAGGTACAATCAAAGAATGCCTCTACCCAAAAACAAGACACCATGCTTTCATTAACAGCTAATATACTGAGTACACCTAGAGGAATAACAATGGAGCAAGACAACGTTACAAATGGGTTTTGAAATCATGTTAATGTATAATGTATGTCAACTCTACAAAGCAGATAATGTGAGAAAGATTATAATTTCCCCAATTTTTAAGTTAGTGCGGTTTAATAAATGTTAACAGAAATGGTATTGAATTTACTTCAGCTGCAAATACATTCTTTATCAATGGTCATTTCTGTATGTATAGAGTGAAAGAAAAGCACACAGAGGAGTGAGGCCCAAAGAGGAGAGAAACTGGAGATTATACACAGATGCTGAGGCCACAATGTACTGAATGAATAGTTTGCTTCAGTTTTTATTATGGGGGACAGTGCCTACAAGCAATGTTCCGTTTAATTTGCAATGACCAGTGTGTGGAAAAATCTTATGCTGTGCAAGTTTTTGCCCAGTGACAATAACCTGTGTGCACTGAAATTTATATATAGAGGTATTCATTTTAACAGCTAGCAAAATACTGACAATAAGAAATTTGATCTCTTCTGGATTTAATTGTTTTCGCTCTCATTCATCTGCACTCTCACAAAACATATGTAGCAGGCCTATAGCAGGAAAAGAAGGATTTCTCGCCAGAGCTTTTGCACACCGTCCATATGAGATTTGCTTGTTAAATGACGCTTTAAAAAGTCAAGTTTATACTTTATACTTTATTGTCGCCAAACAATTGATACTAGAATGTACAATCATCACAGCGATATTTGATTCTGCGCTTCTCGCTCCCTGGATTACAAATATTAAATATTAAGAATATTAAAAATAGTAAAAATTAGTAAATATTAAAAACTTAAATTATAAATCATAAATAGAAAATAGAAAAATAGAAAGTGAGATAGTGCAAAAAAACCGAGAGGCAGGTCCAGATGTTTGGAGGGTACGGCCCAGATCCGGGTCAGGATCCGTTCAGCAGTCTTATCACAGTTGGAAAGAAGCTGTTCCCAAATCTGGCCATATGAGTCTTCAAGCTCCTGAGCCTTCTCCCGGAGGGAAGAGGGACAAAAAGTGTGTTGGCTGGGTGGGTCGTGTCCTTGATTATCCTGGCAGCACTGCTCCGACAGCGTGCAGTGTAAAGTGAGTCCACGGACGGAAGATTGGTTTGTGTGATGTGCTGCGCCATGTTCACGATCTTCTGCAGCTTCTTTTGGTCTTGGACAAGACAACTTCCATACCAGGTTGTGATGCACCCTAGAAGAATGCTTTCTACGGTGCATCTATAAAAATTAGTGAAGGTTTTAGGGGACAGGCCAAATTTCTTTAGTTTTCTCAGGAAGTAAAGGTGCTGGTGGGCCTTCTTGGCAGTGAACTCTGCTTGGTTGGACCAAGTCAGGTCATTTGTGATATTGACCCCGAGGAACTTAAAGCTTTTGACCTGTTCCTCTTGCACACCACCGATGTAAATTGGGTCGTGCGGTCCGCTACTCCTTCTGAAGTCAACATCCAATTCCTTCGTCTTGCTAACATTGAGGGATAGGTTATTATCTTCGCACCATGTCACCAGGTTCTTAATTTCCTCTCTGTACTCAAACTCATCATTACCTGAGATACGGCCTACAATTGTTGTGTCATCAGCAAACTTATATATTGAGTTTGATGGAAACTTGGCTACACAATCATGGGTGTACAGTGAGTACATCAGGGGGCTGAGTACACAGCCTTGTGGGGCACCGGTGCTCAGAGTGATTGTAGAGGAGAGCTTGTCCCCTATTTTTACAGCCTGGATCCTGTCTGTGAGGAAGCAGAAGATCCAGCTGCAGATCTGAGTGCTAAGGCCTAGGTTCCGGAGCTTAGGAATCAGTTTATTTGGAATGATGGTATTAAAGGCAGAGCTGTAGTCAATGAAAAGGAGCCTTACGTATGCGCCTTTATTCTCCAGGTGTTCTAAGGAGGAATGTAGGGCCAGAGAGATGGCATCTGCTGTTGACCTGTTGCTCCGGTAGGCGAATTGCAAAGCGTCGAGGTTGACTGGTAGGCTGTGACTGACGTGTGCCATAACCAATCTCTCGAAACACTTCATAGCAATTGATGTCAGAGCTACAGGTCGATAGTCATTCAGGCATGCCACCTTGCTCTTCTTCGGCACTGGGATTATTGTTGCCTTCTTAAAACATGGGGGGAATCTTAGACTGAAGCCAGGAACAGTTGAAGATGTCAGCAAACACTCCAGCTAGCTCGCTTGCACAGGCCCTGAGAACTCGTCCTAGGACCCCATCTGGGCCTGTCGCCTTCCTTGGATTTATCTTCAGGAAGGCCCTTCTAACGTCCTCCTCAGTGACGATGAATCTCGATGCCACCAGGTTTGGTTCATCCGGAGGGAGCAGGACGCTCCTCTTCTGTTCGAATCTTGCGTAAAATACGTTAAGTTCATCAGGAAGAGAAGCGCCACAGTTATTGATATTCCCAGCCTTTTCTTTGCGCCCATTGATCTCATTTAGACCCTGCCATAGTCTACTGGCATTCCTCTGGTTAGCCTGGGCTTCCAAATTGGCTCGATATTGCCTCTTGGCACCCTTAATAGCTTTCCGGAGTTCACGCCTGGATTCCGTGTAGCGACTGGTATCCCTGGACCTAAAAGCCGCAGCTCTAGCCTTTAAAAGGGACTTGACCTCATAATTCATCCAAGGTTTCTGGTTAGGGAATACCCGGATCGTCTTGCGAGACACACAGTTCTCCGTGCATTTCCAAATAAAGTCTGTGACAGCTGAGGCATACTCATCGAGGTTAGCTGCCCAGTCCTTGAATACTAACCAGTCCACCGATTCAAAGCCGTCATGAAGGACCTCATCCGTTTCCTCCGTCCAACACGACACTACTTTTGACACCGTGACCTCCCGCTTCAGTTTCTGTTTGTAAGCCAGGAGGAGGAGTATGGCCTGATGGTCCAATTTTCTGAAGTGAGGTCGTGGGACGGAACGGTAGGCATCCTTGACTAGCTCTTCCTTCAGTTAGTCCTGATGAAGGGTCTCGGCCCGAAACGTCGACTGTACCTCTTCCTAGAGATGCTGCCTGGCCTGCTGCGTTCACCAGCAACTTTGATGTGTGTTGCCCACATTGAATGAACTAGCAGTTCTTATGCTCTTCATGCCCTTTGCTTCTTTGGAATTCGACAAACTGAATCAATATTTTTTTCAATAAAAACAGTATAAATCAGCCAGTTCTAAAATCTGACAGACAAATCATCACAAACTCCACATTGGCAATACCATCCGCATCAGAAGCTGGAAAAGGAAATGTGATTGTGTACGACTATGAAATATACTTAACATGCCATCGAGGTAGAGGGTGCGCAGTTTAAATTCCTTTGTCTAGCAAATGACGTGTACGTGTGCACTCGCACACACCTTAGAGGGAATGTTGCCTACAAAGTAATTGTGGAGGAAGACATGGTTGAGACACTGGATGCAATAGAAATTGGGAGCAGAAAGAGTTGGTTGCATTGAAAGCAAGTATGTCACCAGTTCCGGATCAGGTGCATCCTAAAATTTTGCAAGAAGTGTGAGAAACAAAACACAGAGGGATTGACTGTAATTTTCTGATAATCCTTCAATATGGTGATGGTAATAAGAGAGGAGAATAGCAACTGTTATTCACTTATTTGAAAAGGAGTAAAGATAAGCTCAGCAACTCATAGCACTCAGTATAACCTTGGTAAATATTGTTTCTCTCTCTACAGATGCTACCCTGACCCGCCAAGTTTTCCCACATTTTCTGTTTTTATTTCAGTTTAACCAAAGTGGTAAGAAAACTTTTGGAAGCTTTATCCGAGACAGGATTGATTGTCACTTGGATGAAAACAGATAAATTAAAGCAAACTATCACAATTTGGTTGAAGAAACTTCCTGTTTAATCAATCTGTTGCAGAAAACAATAAGTTGTAGAAACTTGGTAAAATTAGTCAGCTCCATCATGGGCACCAGCCATAAGACAATAAGACCATATGACATAGGAGCAGAATTAGGCCATTCAGCCCACTGAGTCTGCTCCATCATTCCATCATGGCTGATCCCAGATCCCACTCAACCTCATACACTTGCCTTCTAGCCATATCCTTTGATGCCCTGACCAATCAGGAACCTACCAACTTCCACCTTAAATATACCCACTGACTTGGCCTCCATTGCAGTCTGTGACAGACTAACTTCTCTCTGGCTAAAAAAAAAATCATCCTTACCTCTGACAACAGGAATTCTGCAGATGCTGGAAATTCAAGCAACACACATCAAAGTTGCTGGTGAACGCAGCAGGCCAGGCAGCATCTCTAGGAAGAGGTACAGTTGACGTTTCAGGCCGAGACCCTTTGTCAGGACTCTGTTCAAAAATGTCACCCCTCAATTTTCAGGCTGTCAACTCTATTTCTGGATACCCCCACCAGAGGAAACATCCTCTCCACTTCTACCCTATCTAGTCCTTTTAACATACTGTAGGTTTCAATGAGATCCCGCTCATATTCTTCTAAATTCCAGTGAATACAGGCCCAAAGCTGCCAAACACTCCACATATGTCAACCCCTTCATCCTCAGAATCATCCTTGTGAATCTCCTCTGGACTCTCCCCAGTGACAACACATCCTTTCTGAGATAAGAGGCCCAAAATTGTTGACAATACTCCATGTGCGGCCTGACTAGTACCTTATAAAGGCTCAGTATTATCTCCTTGCTTTTATATTTTATTCCCCTTGAAATAAATGCCGACATTGCATTTGGCTTCTTTATCACAGGCTCAACCTGTAAATTAATCTTCTGGAAGTCTTGCACAAGGACTGCTAAGCACTTCTGCACCTCTGATGTTTGAACCTTCTCCGCATTTAGGAATAGTCTGCTCTATTGCTGTTTTTACCAAAATGCATTATCGTACATTTCCCACCACTGCATTCCGTCTGCCACTTTCTTGCCCATTCTTCCAATTTGTCTAAGTCCTGCTGCAATCCTGTTGGTTCCTCAGCACTACCTACCCCTCCACCTATGTTTGTATCATCTGCAAACTTTTTCCACAGAAGTCTCAATTCCATTCTCCAAATCATTTGCAAACAATGTGATAAGTAAAGGTCCCAATGCTGACCCCTGAGGAACACCACTAGTCACTGGCAGCCAACCAGAAAAGGCCCCCTTTATTCTCACTTGCTGCCTCCTGCCAGAGCCTTTGATGAGAGTAATACAGTCAATGTCATGTACATTAATTAACAGAAGGCTTTTGATAAGGTACTGCACACAAGTGCACCAACAAGTCTGAAGCATATCCTATCAGAAGTCTTGAGAGCAGACATACTGGAAATGGCTGGCAAAGGTTTGTGATGAAAATGGTTGTTTCTTGGACTAGAGGCTCATTGTTTTTTCAATCCATATTTACGCCCCAGACTAAATTTGTAATTTTGCAGATGACACCAAGCGTGGCAGTGTTATGAGTTACAAAGATAGTGATTAAACATAGTTAAGTCACAGGAACAAGCTGTTAGGCCAACAACGACCACGCTGAATGGAATGCCAAATTAAACTCAATTTCTTTTGCTTGTACAAGATCCATATGCCACCATTCTAAGCATATTTGTGTATCAATCGAACAGCCTCGTCAACACCACTCTTGTACTTGCTTCCACTACTCTCCCCAGCAGCCTGTTCCCAGCATGTAAAAAGCTTGTCCTAGACATTACACGCAAGATGTTGGAGGAACTCAGCAGGTCAGGTAGCATCTTTACAAATGAATAAACAGCTGACTTTTCGGACCAAGACCTTTGGTCACCCTCAGGCATAAGAAATTCCTCCACTTATCTGTTCTATGGGGACATCCTTCTATCATCTCGATGTCCACCCTATCTCAACATGTCAATATAGGTTTAGTGGCAGTTGGGAGAATGCCAATGCCTTGCATACCAGGTAAGGGGTAAGGCACCTTCATTGCAACTTTATGAGGCTTCTTCATTTCCCATTGACTGATCCCAAAGAAGTACTGGCATTTTAGGATGTCACAGTGCACTACAAATAATGAAGTACTTTTGAAGTGCAGTTACTGTTGTGTGTAGGAATCACGACAACCTATGGGAGCATGGCAGGATCAAGCCATCAGGAAAGTAATCTGTTTTCCTGCAGTAAGGTTACGTGGTGGCTGGGTCACTGTGGATAACTCCCCAGCTCTTATCCAAAATGGTGTTTCTACATCAAACTCCAAGAACAGATAAGAGAAAATCTACAGACGCTGGAAATCCGAGCAACACACACAAAATGCTGGAGGAACTCAGCAGGTCAGACAACATCGATGAAAAAGAGTGCAGTCGATGTTTTGGGCTGAAACCCTGCAGTTTCGGGGCCTATCCTACAGAAGGGTTCCGACCCAAAACGTTAGATGTACATTTTTCCATAGATGTTGCCTGGCCTGCTGAGTTCCTCCAGCATTTTGTGTGTGTTGCTCCAAGAACAGATTTTTTGTTAACGTAGCACATGAAAACTGGAGCCTCTGTCAGTACAGAAGATTTCATACAAGGGTAGGAAACTACCACAAGGCTCAATTCCTCTATTTGGGATCATTCCTGGACAACCCAAAGTACCATTGCTTACACAGCAGCCCTGTAAAGGAGGTACATGGATGTTCATGAGTGAGAGGGGGAATGGGGAATGGAGGGGAATGCTCCTGATAGACAGCTCACTAAATGAATGGACGGCACAGCCTATTTTGAGAATCCTTTTTGGTGGTCTGGTAAATTGACAGACTTCATTTAGGTTGAATAAGGGATTGTATTAACATATGACTTCAAAATATATTCCTTTTTAAAACTGCAATTTGTTAAGTTTCCATACCAATTTAAGGTCAGTACTATTAGTCTATAAATGCATATTTGGAATTATAAACTGTTGCACTAGATAATAATGCAAGCTTATTTATTCGAAAATAGCTTGACCAGTCTCAATAGCGACAGTTCAAAATGTCATAACTCAACTTTCCTGGCACTTTTTGCTGTTAGTTTTTGAAAATGCAATTGACTATTATTCATTGAAAACTAAATCAACTGGACATATCCCTTAATTACCTGCCACAGGAAGATACTTGGAAAATTGTCCTCCTCACTGTTAACACACTTGTTTCTCTTGGCAAGATTTTGCCAGTGACATCAATGCCATTGGCAGAGTCTCAGATGGCGATGAGGAGACGTACAAGATCAACAGAGGTAGGCTGGTCCAGTAGTGTCACGACAACAACCTTACAGTCAATATCACCAAGACCAAGGAATTGATTGTGGGCTTCAGGAAGGGGAGAAAGCACACCAATTTTCATTGAGGGGTCAGCAGTGGAAGGGGTGAGTAATTTCAGGTCCATATCTCAAAGTCAACAATCAGCAGATTTGTCTTGGGCCCACCAAAAAGCGTGCCCTTAGATCAGGAGACAGGGAGAAATGGAAACATGTGCAGAAGATCAAGGTGGCGAACGAAGAATACAGGAGAGATCAGGAGAACAAGCTTGAACAGTGTAGCATATGGGAAGAGTGGAGAGGCATGAAGAGCATCACTGGCTTCAGTCAGCCTGGCTGTAGAGCCTCGAAATGCAGACGTGAATGGGCTAATGAGTTAAACCAATTCTTCAATAGGTTTGACAATTGCTCTCCTGTTCACACCCCCCTCAGCATGCCAGTCTTGGTACCGAGACACCCAGTGCCCCCTCAGCACTAACGCCTCCCCTCCTCCCCCCTCCAGTTCAACACGTGGATGAACAACACAGGCTACCACTGTCCACAACCCTCCTTACCCTGTACCTACCATCCACAGCTCCACATACAAACTGCTATCATCCTTATCTTCATCTCCCCTAGCCCCCACCTTCCAGCAACTCCCCAGACATGGTCTCACCTTCACCACTGAGTGAGAGAAAAAGGCTCTGGGGAAGCTCGGACACGGCAAAGCATTGGGATCAGGTGGCGTGAGCCACGAGGTCCTGAGCAGCTGTGTGGAGTTCTCCAGCGCATTTTCAATCTGAGTCTCGGCCTGGAAAGGGTCCCGACTGTGTCGAAAATATCGTATGTTGTCCCAATACCTAAGAAGGGCCAAACGGAAGTCTTGAATTACTACTGTCCAGTGACCCTGACCTCACAGATCTTGAGGACCCTAGAGAAGCTGGTCCTGGCTCACCTCCACTTCCAGGTCAGATCAGCTCTCAATCCCCTGTAGTTTGCTTACCAGGAGGACATTGGAGTCGATGATGCTGGCATCTACCTGCTGAACAGAGCCTACTCCCATATGGATAAGCAGGGCAGCACTGTGAGGATCATGAGTTTGAATTCCACACAGCCCTCATTGCTGGGGGAAAATCTCTGTTCAAAGCTGGTTGGCACTTCCATTGTACCAACACAGAGGCTGTGTGCAAGAAGTGCCAGAGTTGCCTCTACTTCCTGAGGAGACTGAGGTCCTTTGGAAAACATAGGCCTCTCCTTCACATGTTCTACCAGTCTGTTGTTGCCAGTACGATCTTCTATGCGTTGGTGTGCTGGGGCCATGGCATCAACAGGGGTGAACCCAACAGGCTCAATAAACCAATTAGAAAGGCTGGCCCTGTTACAGCTTTTGAACTGGACATACTGGAGGCTGTGGTAGAACAAAGGACCCTACAGAAAATCCTGGTAATTCCAGACAATGTTTCTCACCCTCTGCATGCCATCATGGCTGAATGGTAGAGCACTTTTAGTAGCAGACTAAGACAGCTGTGCTGCTCCAAAGAGCGCTATGTGAGGTAATTCTTACCCTCGGACTTTAGACTCTATAATGGGTCAACCTATAGCTGGGAAAGTGATGACCCCTCCTGTTGGATGGTTTGAGGAAACTTTTTCTTATTCTTTTTTGATTCTCTTCTAATATTTGTATATTTGTATATCTGTGCACTTGTAATGCTACTGTGACGCTGTAATTTCCTTTGGGATCAATAAAGTATCTGTCTATCTGTAATGATGCATGCCAGTAGCAGTAATACATTAGGAGTTTGAGAGATCTGGTATGTCACCAAAGACTCAACCAAACTTCTGAAGATGTACCGTGAGAGCATTCTGAATGGTTGCACCACCATCGGTTTGAAGGCTCCAATGGGCTGGGTCAGACGAGGCTTCAGAGGGTCGTAGACTCAGGCAGTGCCATCATGGACACAAGCCTCCCCTACCACTGAGGACATCTTCAAAAGGCAGTGTTTCAAGAGGGCAGCATCATCAAGAAACCTCCCCTTCTGCATCATGCCCTCGCCTCATTCCTACCATCAGTGAGGAGGCACAGGAGAGTGGAGACCCACACTCAACGTTTTAGGAACAGTTTCTTTCCATCTGCCGTCAGATTTCTGAATGGTCCATGAACATTACCCGCACTATTCCTCTTTTGCACTTTTTTGATAATTGTAACTTAATTTGTTATGCCTGCACTGTACTGTTGCCACAAAACAACAAGTTTCATGACTAACGTTTCTGACAATAAACGTGACTCTAATTTGATTATTTTAACTGAGACCCTACAAAGACACCAGAGCCTACAACCCAAAGGGAAAGAATTGCTGAGCGTGTCATTATAGTGTTGGCATACATCGGTCAAACATTAAGCAGCATTTTTCTTTTTACTAAAGCATAATGGGAACGAATTTACAGAGAGAGCAGAAGAGCTGAGTGGCTGTGTCGTGAGAGTTCAAAGGATACAGCAGACACTGAAGCAGGGGAATAATATCTGTGCTGGCAGCCATTGGTGAAGAAGTGGGAGAGAGACACAGTGCAAAGAAAAGCTGCTGCAATAAATCTTCGTCATATTATAAAAACTAATATATGCTAGACAATGAAATGTTTCATTTGCTTTATCTCAGTTCCCCCTTGATATGGCTTCCACAAGTGACATAAAACAGATCTGATCTGCTGCCAGAACACATAGAATTCTGCTTCTGTAAAAGGGACATTAAAAGAAAGTTCAAATGCTGCAGTTCATTGTTGAGCAACTTCAAGAGCTCCCTGTTAGATTCCTCCAGAGAGCAAGATTGCAAAGAAATGGCTTGCCAGGTGGTTCAGCTGGTGCTACAGACAACCTTATTATCCCCGACAGCATTCCTTCTCACAGGAGGTTTCCTGCAAAAGCTTAGCTGCTTTCTGCTTCAGTGCTGAAGAAGTTTACTTTTAAGGAAATGTATTCAAAAACATTAAAAATTCAGTCAAAACATCCTCATTCATTCCTATCTCTCTTACTTTTGGCTGGGTTTTAAAATTTACCATGAGATTTGGAAAAGCATAGGAATAGATTTCAATCTTTGCTTCCTGTTGTGTGTCACTGAAATCAGGGCAACTGCACTCAGTGGCCACTTTGCTAGGTGAATGCAAATCAGACAACCATGTGGCAACAACTCAATGCATAAAAGCTTGCAGACACAGTCAAGAGGTTCGGTTGTTGTTCCAAACTAACATCCGAACGGGGAAGAAACATGATCTAAATGATGCTGACCATGCCGTGATTGTCGATACCAGACAAAGTGCTTTGTGTATCTCAGAAATTGCTGATCTCCTGGGATTTCCATCTACAACAATCCTTGGAGTTTACAGAGGATGGTGCATAAAACAAAATAATATCCAGTGAGTGACGGTTCTGTGGGCAAAAACGCCTTGTTAATGAGAGGGGTCAGAGGAGAATGGCCAGACTGGTTCAAGCTGACAGGAAGGCAACAGGAACTCAAATAACCACATGATGCATCTCTGAATGCACAACACGCAGAACCTTGGAGTGGATGTGCTACAGCAGCAGAAGATCATGAACATACATTCAATGGCTATTTTAAGTTTAGGAGATACTTACTAAAGTAGTCACTGAATGTAATTTTCCCTTGATGTTCAAATAACCTGGAGCAATAAAAATGCTAAAAAAATTAGCTATATCATTAACTCATTTTACTTTATCTTTAATATTAAAATATTTCTTAATGTTTAATATGATTAATTTGTTTTCTTTATTTTAATATCAAAAAATAAAATAATTTTTATTATTAAAATTGTTAAAATTAACACAGCAATCATAACACACTTCAATTGATCATTTTATTTTAATATTAAACACAGCAATCATAACACACTTCAATTGATTGTTTTATTATTTTAATCTCATTGTTTATTATAAATTGATTCAAACTCTATGACAATAATGATACTGAGAAATGAATTTTGTTTTTATTTTATCCAAAGTTATTCCTGTTGAAAAAGATACCAATGTTACCCTTTATTGAATGAGGTATCACCGAGTCTTTAATCACTGCTTAGGGATCTTTCTGGCCTTAAACAAAAGCAAATTTGTCTTATGTGTTGGATACACTCTCAGAAAATTACTTTCGATTTCCAAATTGTACCAAATTCAGAAGGAAGATGTATTCTACTGTGTCATTTTGACTTCTGCCTTTACGTTCGGTACGTATTCTAATCTTAAACACAAAATACTCTGCAGATGCTGGGGTCAAAGCAACACTCACAACACGCTGGAGGAACTCAGTAGGTCGGGCAGCAACCGTGGAAACGATGAGTTGACGTTTCGGGCCGGCACCCTTTGACAGGACTCAAGGGGGAAGGGGCAGAGGCCCTATAAAGAAGGTGGGGGGAGGGTGGGAAGGAGATGGCTGGTAGG
The DNA here is from genome assembly GCF_030028105.1 of Mobula birostris. Taxonomy (NCBI): domain Eukaryota; kingdom Metazoa; phylum Chordata; class Chondrichthyes; order Myliobatiformes; family Myliobatidae; genus Mobula; species Mobula birostris. The sequence continues at coordinate 132,841,267 of NC_092378.1, read as the reverse complement.
TTCCAGGTGAAAAACCAGTAAGGAGAAAGATAAAGGGGTGAGGGAGGGGAGGCAGGGAGGTGATAGACAGGAAAGGTGAAGAAAGAATAGGGGAAAACACAATGAGTAGTAGAAGGAGGCGGAACCAAGAGGGAGGTGGTAGGCAGCCGGGGGAGGGGGCAGAGCGACATAGGGATAGGGGAAGGGAGGGGGAGGGAATTACCAGAAGTTGGAGAATTCTACGTTCATACCAAGGGGCTGGAGACTACCTAGATGGTATATGAGGTGTTGCTCCTCCAACCTGAGTTTAGCCTCATCATGGCAGTAGAGGAGGCCATGTATGGACATATCTGAATGGGAGTGGAAAGCAGAGTTGAAGTGGGTGGCTACTGGGAGATCCTGTCTGTTTTGGCGGATGCAGCGGAGGTGCTCGACGAAGCGGTCCCCCAATCTTTGACCCCAGCATCCGCAGAGTATTTTGTGTTTACTCATTATTAACCAGTTCCATGCTGACCTTCTATAATCAAAGCAGGTTGTTTCCACGGATGCTGCCCGACCTGCTGAGTTCCTCCAGCGTGTTGTGAGTGTTGCATATTCTAATCTTTGTTTTTCATGCTATTAGTGCCCTTAAAATGTTACTGTATTGTGCTGGCTTCAGCCTTTCACCCAAAACTCTCATTTGCCTGCACTTACCTGAGCTGGTAATGGAACTCAATCAAGCTCCTCTTGCCCTTGAACCTGAAATCAGGAGGTGAGGTGAGGGCTTACAAAAAAACGTTAGCATAACTAGTCCTCAAATTGCATGCAACAAAACCTCTACCACCTGACCACCCACCCTGACAGCCTCTGTGTGGAAACAAGGTTGGGACTGCAGCCTTGCGTCCTATGTTAGGTTTCATAACAATACCATTCAGAGTGCAGATTGATGGCGCAAGTGGGAAAAGACAACACCCCTGTAAAGGAACAGTGAATCATGATAGAATCCTCTACATTCGTAGATTTCACTGGACATATACATTCCACAGGAAATTCATGGTGAACTGATTATGGACAAATGGTGGCTGTTTCTTCATATCTGGGACCTGTGGAATTCATTCGACAGAAGGAATGTCAACAGGACCAAAGTGAGGGTTAAAATGCAAAATGCAGCAAGACCATCAGTGGGGAGAAGTTTCTGCAGCCATTTTAATTGTCTGTTGAGCAACTAAGGTTAAGGATGATTCTATTCTTTTCACCAAGATAACAAAATTCTGCACAGGTCGAGCACCAACAATTGTTTCATTGTATGTGATCCATTCAGGCATGAGCCCACACAGAAATTAATTTGAATGTTTTATCTGTCTACCCAATTTCCTCTCCTTACTGAGGAAATATGAGTCCTGATGAAAAGTTTCAGCCCAAAATGTCAACTGTTTGTTCTTTTCCATTGATGCTGCCTGACCTGCTGAGTTCCTCCAGTGCTTTGTGTTACTCAAGATATCCAGCATCTGCAGAATCTCTTGTGTTTATGATTTTTCTCCTTACAGCTTCCCCTTCTGCAGGTGTTCATTATATTTGGATTTAGTTTTGTGAACACAGACTATGCTTCACTACTTTTCCTGGATAATTTTTCTTCATCGCAGGAATTTAGCAACAAGGGCAGGTATTCCCGAGGGAGTGGTGCCACTGTCTGTTTCCTTGATATAGTTGTTTTTCAGCAACTTTGGATCATGTCTGCAACTTGGATGCAAAATTAATTTCCTGAACGAGAATTTTATTATCAGTGAAATCTTACTTGCACAATAGTCAGATTTCAGTTCAGTGTCACACTTAAATACAAAGGCTCTGGGACATGGTCCGTCCTATTCCCCAAGCATGTGATTATGATTGTTAGCTTTTTTTATGCTTTGAACTGCCCTTTTTTCCACTTGGCTCTGTGTTCCTTTCTCAAACTTCTTCTAAGTGTCTTGACCCTATAGTTCATAGAGATGACGATACTAAGTAAGGAATTCTATGCTAGCTTGATTAGTGGAATAAACACCATCCACCTCCCCCAACTACCCCTCATCAGATTGGTCTCTATCTTCTCCAACTGGGCATAGAGAAACAGCCAAATATTCCCATTGATAATATGTACCCAACTTCCTTGATGGATATTGGATCCTGGAGCCCCTGACCCAACATCATTACTGAGTCATAGAGCCTGTATACAGGCCCTTCATCCCAACAAGTCCATGACAACCATGGTTCTCATGCAGCTGCTCCAAATTTCCTGGATTCTGTCCAGATCCCTCTGAGCCCTGCCCCTCCATATACCCCTCCAAGTGCTTCTTAAATGATGCTATTGTACCCGTCTCACCACCTCCTCTGGCAGCTCATTCCATAGACTCACTTCCTTCTGCATGAAAAGGTTACTCCTCATGTCTCGTTTAAATCTTTCCCCTCTCACCGTAAATCTATGTCCACCAGTTTTGGGCTCACCTTTTTCCTGGGGAAAAGGCTGTTACCATCCGCCTTATCTATGTCTCTCATAGTTTTAAGCATTTCTATAAGGTCTCCAGTCGTTCTCCTTGCTTCCAAGGAATAAGAGCCTACCCTGGCCACCCTCTTCCTATAACTCAGGTCCTGTTGACCTGAAAATGTCTTCATAAATCTGGGATGTTATAGCTATAACAGAAAAATGACTAACAGAAGGCAGGAAGCTCAATATTCTAGGATAGAGATGGTACAGGTGTGACAGAACTCCAGGTAAGTGAGAAACATAGAAACATAGAAACATAGAAAATAGGTGCAGGAGTAGGCCATTGGAATCGGGTTCCTCCCGAGGCTGGGCATAGTGAGGAAAGATTTTCTCGAGTAAATGACTCAATGCTGGACTTTTCTCCAGGCTATATATATATATGTTCACAGTAATTTACAGTTTTTATTATTATTATGCATTGCAATGTACTGCTGCTGCATAACAATAAACTTCATAACAAATGTGGATGATATTAAAGCTGATTCTGATTCTGAGAATCAGGCCCTTCTTAAGCCCTTATAGGTGACATTCTTGGGGGATTGTCCAGTAAAGCCCTATGTGTAGAACTTAGAAACAAGTAGGTGAGGGTCTCTCTAATGGGGCTGTATTATAGACTCTGCAGTAGTCAGTGGGAACTTGTGGACCAGGTATGTAGAGAAGCTGCTCATAGTTATAAGAATGATAAGATTGTATTAGTGAGAGAAATTAATTTCCCCAGTATCATCTGGGCTACCCAGAATGTTAAGGGCCTGGATGGTGTGGAATTTGTGAAATGCATCCGGGAAGGTTTCCTGAATCAATATGCAGAGGACCAGACTTGGGTGGGTTCAATACTGAACTTTCTCTTAGGGCATGAAGCAGGGCTGTTAACTGAAATGACTGTCAAGCGATCATAATTCCAGTAGTTTTGAGATAGTGATGGGAAAGGATAGGACAGCTCCACCGGTTGGGGTCCTAAACTGGACTTTGGAGAAAACAGGCATGATCTACCAGAGGTCAATTAGACGAGCCTGTTTAAAGTGAATGGCAAATGGGAGGCTTTTAAAAGTGAGATATCGAGAGTTCAGGAGCAGCACATTCCTGTTAGTGTGAAGGGTAAACCTGGCAAGTTTAGGGAACCTTGGTTGACATGAGATCATCATGGGCACACCACCACCCAAGGGTGCTGGCAGATCAGGAAAATCCAACGTACCTTCTCCAAGACAAAGAAAAATAGTAACAAAACTTTAAAAAAGACCTTGCAGGGACTCCTCACAGCCCAAACACAAAACTTTAATTATCACTCCTGCAAAATCTAATGCAAGAAGATAATCTAAACCCGAACTGAATGCTAATTATTTAGCAATGTATTTTTAAACATTTTACCAGGCTGAGGGATTACTCATAATTTTTACATGATTTGTTATTGTAGTTGAGAAATAAAAAAGCATATTTGCAAGCAAGAAACCCTTTTTATTAATCATTTATATCACACCTCAAACAGCACTATGAATAAATCTATAAAGTCAATAGCAACAGCTGAGCTGAGCTGTGTGCAGCGTAGAATCACAGCATGGTTATAAGCTAATGTACTCTGTTTATGGTGATCTCTCGTCAGACTGTGCCAGAGCACCGACTGGGCGCATACCAGCAGATCCCACAGCTCTGAAGTAACTGATATAAAATCTACTCACAAGGGTGTTGGGGCTTGATAGGGTGACTGTGATGGAGTAGGGTAACCTACAGCTGTTGTCATGGGAACATGTTGCTGTGAGGCGGCACGATAGCACGACGCTTTACTGTACCAGCGATCTAGGTTCTATTCCCGCCACTGCCTGTCAGGAGTTTGTACGTTCTCCTCCAGTTTCCTCCCTTAGTTGTAAGACGTACCATTGGTAGGTTAATTGGTCCCTTGATTAGGCCAGGATTAAATTGAGCAGTGTAGCTGGAAGGGCCTATCGTGCACTGCATGTCAATAAATGAATAAAAACAAGGAACTGGTGAGGAAATCATCTTGTGCTGTTTGCATTTCCTGGGTTGTTTATTAGCAGAGAAAACCTCTGAAAGTCAGTGGTTACTAAAAGGAACATGCATGCCCAAATGCCAGCTGAAAGCAGACAAAAAGGCACAATACAGCTATCTATCTTCTCAATGCAGCAAAGGTGGATCATAGCCTGAGTGATACACTTGCAGTATCAACCTAGACTATTATGCTGCATAATAAGACTCAAGCTCAAGACTTTTGGACTCAGAAACAATTCCTCTACACACTGAACCACAGTTAACACTGGGTGTCACAACAGGAAGGATTGACATTGGTTACGACACTTTTGTGATCCAAAGGATCTTTGGAAGTCAAGAATGAGATATAAGACTAATTGCCTATGGTACTAAGTTTTATAAGAGTGGGAAAGGAACAAGACAGAGTAGCCAAGTGAACAAAGAAAAGACAAAGAAAAAAGAAGTTGTAGTCATCTCATACTCAGTCTGGAGATACTCCAAATTCCAGTGATGACAACTAACTCACACAGCCAAATTCAAGTGGCGTTACATCTGCTACTGAAAACTAAGAAGTTTATAGAAAAATGCAAAAGCAACTGTACTGTAATTGCTGGAAAATTTACTGAACAATTACGTTAAAGTATATAGGTGATTATATAAAAATACAGCAAACATTGGAAAATTAAACTACAAAAAAAGAACAATTATACACCCCAATCGAACAGTTTTTTTCACTCTTTCTCTTTTACTTTTCTACTTTCCCTTTCTCTCAGTGTCTTCTCCTTCCCTGGCTCTCATTTTGCCTGTTACCTTATTTGTAATTGATTGTTTTACTTATTTATGTTCTTTTCTGTATGGAGAAGACGAGTCCATGATGTCAAGTGTACTTGACAGAGGGCAAGCTTCGGTTGCTTGAACGCATAGGGTTTGGAGTGCATTGTGGAATTGCTTCTGATCCATTAAGGAACTGAAAGCCCCCTACAATTTCTCCAGTACACTTTGGCGAGGCATGCTTCCTGCTGTTGTGTTTATCAGCAGCTTTTTTTTATGTCAGACTTTTGATATCATGTCACAAGGTCCATCCGGTTAGAAGAAGGGGTATTTAAATAGCATTTGGGAGTATGAGTGAGATATCCATTTGAGTCTGTTGCCTGATAATTATGCAAAAAAAATGAAGTATTTTTTTAAATTGGTGGACTGGACCATATTTAGGGATTCATGTTCAGACGTGGAATGAATATGCCACAGTCACAACTGACTTCATCAAGGCCTGTGTTAATGAGCGTGTGACTTTGAAAACATCAAAGTCAAAGTCAAAGTACATTTAATATCTTGAGATTCGTCTCCTTACAAAGAAACCCAGTAACTCCTATGAAAAAAAGAACGTGCTGAGAAAAGAAAGACAAATTGTGCAAACAATATAAATAAGCAAATAGCATTCAGGACTGAAGTTCACAAAAATGTGTTCACACTGATATTTGCAGGCTACAGCCACAGTTTGGTGCAGAGAGGTGTAAACCTTGTGCAGTGAGGTGCTGAAGTCCAGCACGGAGATGAGTAAACCTCGCAGACCAGTGATTAGAACCGGTTCGAGCCTTGCCTCAGGCCCTGACACCCTGTTCTTTTCAATCTGACCCAGTACTTAAATCATCCAGACCTTGTTCTCAGACCCTGACTCTGCCACTTTGATACACTCGCGGGCCGGTGCCTCACCACCTCGATTCGGGCCTGTGCCCACCACACCGCAGCCATCCTGCATCCTCGAGACTTCAGTTCCCACTGCAAAAATGGTAGGTCGTACAGGTGGTTTAAAAGCTCAGCTCCAATATGGAGGTTACAGTCTATTGTTCCAGTAATTGTTTAGCTGAAAAAGTGTAATTAATGAAGTACCTAGTTGTTTTCTTTGTTTTACTTGCCGCCAGCAAGCAGTCGCTGAGCTTGACCTGTGCCATCTTAAAACATATCAAACATACCCAAACCAGTGGCCCTGGGTGAACCAGGAGATTCACAGTATGCTGAGGATTAGATCCGTGGTGATTAAGACTAGAACTTCAGAACCCTACAAGAAGTCTAGGTCTGATGTACAGAGTGCCATTGTGAAAGTGAAACAGCAATTTGGTGTGAAGCTAGAGACACAATTGGATGCATGACAGCAGTGGCAGGATGTGCATGCCATTGCTTCCTATAAGGTGAGACCGAACACCATAAGTGGCTGCGTTGTTTCACTCTTTGATGAGCTGAATGCCTTTTCTGCGCACTTTGAAAGGGAGAATAAAGCGATGCACGTGCAAAACTCCACAGCATCTTGCAACCCTGCAAACTCTGTCTCAGAAGTCGAAGTCAGAACATCCTTCAAAGGGTGAGTACTTGCAACACTTCAGGCCGTGATGGTGTACCCGGTAGTGTACTGAAATCCTGTGCTGACCAACTGGCTGCAGTGGTCAAGGACATTTTCAACCTTTCACTGCTGCGGTCAGAGGTTCCCACCTGCTTCAAAAGAGCATCAATCATGCCAATGCCCAAGAAGATGCCTCAATACTCATTACGCAGTAGCATTCACATCTCTTGTGAAAAAGTGTTTGAGGTTGGCCATGCCTAGAATTAACTCCTGCCTGATCAAGGACCTGTACCCACCAGGTTTATCTCCTGCCATGACAGGTCTACAGTGGACACAATCTCACTGGCTCTCCAGTTGGCTTTGGAGCACCTGGACAAAGGCAAAACATACATTAGGTTACTGTTTATTGATTACAGTGCAGCGTTCAACACCAACATCCTCTCAGTACTCATCAACAAGCTTCAAAATCTGAGCCTCTGTATATCTCTCTCTCCAATTGTATCCTTGGGAGATTACAGTCAGTGCGGATTGGTAGCAACACCTCCTCCTCGCTGAACATCAGCTGACGTGCACTTCAAGAATGCATGCTTAGTCTACTGCTCTACTCCTACTACACCCATGATTGTGGTTAGGCACAGCACAAATGGCATCTATAAATTTGCCGATGACACCACTATAGTTGGCAGAAACTTAGGAGGTGTACAAGAGTGAGATAGATCAGCCGGTTGAATGATGTCACAACAACAACCTTGCACCCAACATTAACAAGACCAAGGATGTGTACTTCAGGATGGAGAAGTTGGGGGAACACATACCAGTCCTCATTGAGGGGTCAGCCTTGGTAATGGTGAGCACATTCAAATTCCTGGGTGTCAACATCTCTGAGATCTATCCTGGGCCCAACCTATTGATGCAGTTATGAAGAAGGCACAGTGTTGTGTATTTACTATTTCAGTAATATTTGAATAATATTGTAAATATATCGTTTGATTAAGCATTCTTCGTTTGCTTACATAATTCACTATATGTTATATGTAAAAGCAAGTGAATGGCATACGTCATTATGCCACCACATCATAAATGCTTGTCTCACCAAACAAGTAAAACAAAGCATACACATTCTCTTGGGCTCCCATGTTTTCCTTTTAATTAGTTTTAAGTTTTGGAGCTACAAAACATAATGCAGGCCAGTGGCTATACTTCATTAGGAGTTTGCAGAGATTTGGTATGTCACCAAGGATTTTAGCAAATTTCTACAGATATATCATGCAGACCATTCTGATCGGTAATATCACAGCCTGGTATGCAGGTACCGGTGGATAGGATTATAAGAAGCTTCAGAGGATCGTGGACCCTCCATCACGAATGTAAGACTTTCCACCATTGAGGACATCTTCAAAAGGTGTTGCCTCAAGAAAGTCTCCATCATGAAGGACCCTCACCGTCTGGGACATGCCCTCTTTTCATTTACCAACAAGGTACAGGAGTTACAGGAGCCGAAAGTGCCACACACAAATATCGGAAGAGCTTTTTTCCCTCTGCCATCAGATTTCTGAATGGTCTATGAAAACTACCTCACTATTCCTCTTTTGCACTATTTAGTGTTTTGGTTACTTAGAGTAATTCTTCATGTCTTGCATTGTACCGCTGCCACAAAACAACACATTTCACAACAGGTGTCAATGATAATAAAACTAGTTCTGATTCTGATTCCTTCATGTATTCCTAACTGTTAGCCAGTTTTTAAAAATTAATTTGCCAGAACTTGACCATTACTGGACAAAGCCCAATCTCAAATCTCCCTTGAATTAAGCGACTTGCTAGTCCACAGCACAGGACATGTATGAGATGACTGCAATGGTGGGTCTGGAGTGACTTGTGGGCCAGGCCAGGTAAGACTGGCGGACTTTCTACCCAGAATGATATTAGTGAATCACTTGGGCTTTTTTTATGACCATCAGTTTAACTATTATGATTATTAATGACTAACTTTTTTTCTCATAATTTCACATCATTAATACCACAATTGATTTAAATTTATGTCTCTGCATTTTAGTCCAGATTTCAAGATTGCTCATCTGGCAACTCAGCCATGGTGCCACTATCTTCCAGCACTGGGCACTTGAGTGCAAAATTCCTGGTATTTGTTGCAGACTTTGGTCAAACCTATTCATCCAAGATTTAAGAATTTCTGACAGCACTTCTGGCCTTTGCATTCAGCAAGTATGTTCTCAAGTGGTTCCCTTCATTACCAGATCTTCACAGGGTACTCAACACCACGATGGATGTATAGTACCTTCATCAGATGGATTGCAGTCTTTCAAGAACATGGTTCTCCGCTAATGTTCCCTCAAATTTGTAATGACCAAAGTGCGCAAAAATCTTGTGCTGTGCATTTTTTTGCCCAGTGACAACAACATGTGCGCACTGAATAATTTCTTCAATAAAAACAGTATAAATAACCAAATAATCGCAAACATCACGTTGCCTACACCGTCTGCATCAGAAACCGGAAAAGGAAATGTGATTGTGTGTGATGATCTGAAACGTACTTAACATGCCAACAAGGTAGAGGGTGACAACCTTTTGTGCACGGTTTAAGTTCCTTTGTGCACTAGTCGCGAAAGATTTGTGCATGTGCACACCTTAGAGGGAACAGAGGTCTCCACCACATTCTCATGGACAAGCAGGCATGGGTAATAAATACCCGTCTTACCAGCATGTTCATATCCCAAGAAAACAATGAAGTTTACTGCCATCAACCTCATAATTCCCACACCCTGCGCTTCCCGTTTCTACCTCCTACCCAAGATCCACAAACCTGCCTGTCCAGGTAGACCCATTGTCTCAGCTTGCTCCTGCCCCACTGAACTCATTTCTGCATACCTCGACGCTGTTTTATACCCCCTTGTTCAATCCCTTCCCACCTACGTTCATGACACTTCTCATGCTCTGAATTTTTTCAATGATTTCAAGTTCCCTGGCCCCCATCGTCTTATTTTCACCATGGATGTCCAGTCCCTATAAACCTCCATCCCCCACCAGGAAGGTCTCAAAGCCCTCCGTTTCTTTTTGCATTCCAGACCTAAAACACCTATGCTCTGCCTGCCAGAAGAAGAGGTAGAGATCACCTCTACCACTACTCTCCTCCATCTAGCGGAATTGGTCCTTACTCTTAATAATTTCTCCTTTGGCTCCTCCCACTTCCTCCAAACTAAAGGTGTAGCCATGGGCACCCGTATGGGTCCCAGCTATGCCTGCCTTTTTATTGGTTATGTGGAACAGTCCATGTTCCAAACCTATACTGGCATCCGTCCTCCACTTTTCCTTCGCTACATCGACGACTGCTTTGGTGCTGCTTCCTGCACGCATGCTGAGCTCGTTGAATTCATCAACTTTGCCTCCAACTTCCACTCTGCCCTCAAATTTACCTGGTCCATTTCCAATACCTCCCTCCGTTTCCTTGATCTCTCTGTTTCTATCTCTGGAGACAGCTTATCTACTGATGTCTACTATAAGCCCACAGACTCTCACAGCTACCTGGACTATTCCTTTTCCAACCCTGTTACTTGTAAAAATGCAATCCCCTTCTCTCAATTCCTTCATCTCCACCGCATTTGTTCTCATAATGAGGCTTTTCATTCCAGGATGAAGGAGATGTCTTCCTTTTTTAAAGAAAGGGTCTTCCTTTCCTCCACCATAAACTCTGCCCTCAAACGCATCTCTCCCATTTCATGCACATCTGCTCTCACCCCATCCTCCCGCCACCCCACTAGGGATAGGGTTCCTCTTGTCCTCACCTACCACCCCACCAGCCTCTGGGTCCAACATATAATTCTTAACTTCCACCATCTACAATGGGACCCCACCACCAAGCACATCTTTCCCTCCCCACCTTTCTGCTTTCCGCAGGGATCACTCCCTACGTGACTCCCTTGTCCATTCGTCCCTCACATCCCTTCCCACTGATCTCCCTCCCGGCACATATCCTTGTAAGCGGAACAAGTGCTACACATGCCCTTACACTTCCTCCCTTACCACTATTCAGGGCCCCAGACAGTCCTTCCAGGTGAGGCGACACTTCACCTGTGAGTCTGCTGGTCAAATATACTGTGTCCGGTGCTCCCGGTGTGGCCTTCTATATATTGGTGAGACCTGACACAGATTGGGAGACCACTTCGCTGAACACCTACACTCTGTCTGCCAGAGAAAGCAGGATCTCCCAGTGGCCACACATTTTAATTCCACATCCCATTCCCATTCTGATATGTCTATCCACGGCCTCCTCTACTGTAAAGATGAAGCCACACTCAGGTTGGAGGAACAACACCTTATATTCCGTCTGGGTAGCCTCCAACCTGATGGCATGAACATTGATTTCTCTAACTCCCGTTAATGCCCCTCCTCCCCTTCTTACCCCATCCCTAATCATTTATTTATTTATTATTATTATTTTTTTTCTCTCTCTCACTTTCCTTCTCATAATAACTCCTTGCGTGTTCTCCATCTTCCTCTAGTGCTCCCCTCCCCCTTTCTTTCTCCCTAGGCCTCCTGTCCCATGATACTCCCCCTTCTGTAGCCTAGTATCCCTTTTGCCAATCAACTTTCCAGCTCTTGGCTTCATCCCTCCCCTTCCTGTCTTCTCCTATCATTTCGGATCTCCCCTTCCCCCTCCCCCTCCCCTTTCAAATCTCTTACTATCTCTTTTTCCCATTAGTCCTGACAAAGGGTCTCGGCCCGAAATGTCGACTGTACTTCTTCCTATAGATGCTGCCTGGCCTGCTGCGTTCACCAGCATTTTGTGCGTGTTGCTTGAATTTCCAGCATCTGCAGATTTTCTCGTGTTTGGGAAATTTAAAACCGTTTATTAACAGGAATACTTAAATAGAAAGATGAATTAGTGGGACAAATCTTCACGTTGATACCCTGTGCAACTTTTCTGCATTCAAGTCTGTTGGCCGTACAAAAGGATGATCAAAATCCAGCTATTTGCCCCTTTGTATCTGATTATATTTGGTTGCCCTTCGTGTTTCTCCCACCATTTGGGGTGGGATAAGTAGGTAGATGGTTCATCCCCAATAAACATTAAGAATAGTGACATGTGCTGATGCAAGGATATGCTGAATTTTTGTCTATTTAGCATGCCCTTCTAAAACATCATCAAACTGAAATTCATAGTTAGGATATCGGTTGGCAAAGTTTGCCAGAAAGGCTACCATTAATGTTTTTAGAATCTTCCTCTCCATAAGCTGGTCAAATTCATGGCACATTTACAATGATAACAAGATCTATTTTTATTAATATACAGGTGATTTTCTTTTAGCAATTTTTCTAAACTACTTAAAATAGGGTTTAATTTTGAAAATAAAATTGGAAGAAAGAACTACAATATTCGCACTAGTCATTTTTCATCCAAACCATTGTTAAACGGAAATCTGCTGCTGCAAAATAACTGGAAAAAAAAATTGAATACTTGGCTCGATTATTGTATTTTTTTTTCCCAAGACATTTTGAGCATTCAATCCTAAATTTGGTATTTATAATTGAGTTTATTGATTCAATATAAAAGCAAAATACTGAAGCAGTTGTTAATTTAAAAGATGAGCTGAGGCTGGAAATATTCAACAAGTCGTGCATCCTCTATAGAGAAATCAAGTTAGTGTTTCAGCATGATGTCCTTTATTTGGAATATTCTGTTTAAAGGTCATTGATCAAACTTAATAATTCTCTCCAAGGAAGTCTTCTGACTTTCTGAGCATTTGCAGCATCCTGTTTTAATTAAGGAAATATTAGCTTGTTAAAGCTTGTTATTTTTCCTAAATTATACTGAAAACACTATTTAAATTGCTAAAACTGTAGAATAGTCCATTGTTTAGATTCAAGTAATAGCTATAAAAGTGAAAGTCATTGAAAACCAGGCAAAACACAGATAAGACATTTCTTAATGTGTCTTCTAATTAGGAATCATCCTTGAAAATATCTTAACAATATAAAATCCTTTCTCTCTAATGATGCTGAAGAATCATGCACCAATGCAATTATTTACCACTGCATGGGATTTTTCAGAGGAAGACCATTGAATTTGACCTTAATCATCTGATTTCACTCAAAACTACCTACAAGATAGTTTAGGTAATAGAATTGTCACACATTGATGTAGTAAAGGTTCTTGCTATTGAGCGTATGTGTAAAAGGAGCTCTAGCTGCCTGCAAAGTGATTGATACCTGATATTAAGTGGAAGAAGGGGGTAAGTTTCCATTGTTGAGTTCTACTACACTTTCTCTTTTCACGTGAATATCTGTATATCATTGTAAAGACAGGTAACATTGATCATAGCTACAGCTTCCAGTTCTCATAAGCACAGGGAATATTTGCTGGTATAAGCTGTGCCAATAAACCTCAGTGATTCTGAGAGGTTATTAGTCTGACATGACAAATGGCAACAAAATATTCAGTGTTTTATTATTTGATATTAACAGTGAAATAAGTCTATAAATACTTAGCTTCAAGTAAATATAGATGCCTAAATGAACATTCACAGATGCAAATGTGCGGTACTGGATGACCAAAAATTTCCTCCAATGAACAGCTGAAAGAACTATAGATCTCTGCCCCTGTCCTAAATTTGTTCCCTAAATGACATTCTGTTCCTGGTAACTTTGCCGTTTTATTAAATCCCAATGAGTTGAAGAGGTAATCTATGTCATCACTGCGACATCTGCTACTATACCCACAACAAGGCCAGCCTCTTCCTCAACTTCAGCTGCAGAAATGCTCATCTTTTGTTCCTACAGTCACTGCTATTACAATATGCACATAGCTAGCCTTTCTTATTCTCCTACTCTTGTCCTAGTTCACAGAAAGACAAGTTCAACATTACCTCTTGTACTTGCTAAATTGTATTTGCTTCCATTAAGTTAATATCTTGACTCTGAAACCCACATCTTGGTTTTCAAATCCCTGCAGAGTTTCACTTTGTCTTATTTCTGCAGTCTCCGCTTGCCCTGTGTTCTGCTCTATTAATATTCCTTCGATTCTGTCCTTTGGACCATTTCTGAATGTAACCACACCACCATCAGCCCCTTTGCCTTTAGCCCGTGAGACATCTAATGCTAGAATTATCTCCTTACACCTCTTTGCCTCTCTTTTCTCCATGAATACTACATCTGAGAACTTCATATTACTTGGATTATGGATAAATTCGGATTATAGACACAGATTGATAATAATGTTTAATAGCTTTGAATAAAGAGTATATGTTATTAGTAAAGATATATTTTAAAAGTAAATTAAATTAAACTTTTGAAACATCTATAACTATATTTTATAATAGAAAATACATGTTATCTAATCTTAAGGCACAGTACAGGCATGCTCATGTATATAGAAAATCTGAGAAGTTATAGGTAATACAGAGATCAGAAGCAGTGAAAAGTAAGTGCAAGGGATGTGAGAGAGTGCAATATTTCTCAAAATTTCCAATGCCAGGGATTGGCTTGCTAAACACCCCTAAATTAGGGGTTCCCAACCTGGAATCCATGGACCACTTGGTTAATGTTAGGGGTACATGGCATAAAAAAAAACGATTGAGAATCCCTGTCCTAAACTAATGTCGACTTCTTATAAGATCTCAACAACTTTTGTCCTTTTCTTCAATGCTAGGTTTGTACATTTAATCTTGAAATTGAAGTGCACACAATGGGGTTTAACTAAGTTGAATAATCTTTAGTATGCATAATAATTTCAAATAATAGATTTTTTTCAGTTGGAAGTTTACATTTTAGAAGAAACCTTTGACATAAATTTATTCCTATTGAAATGTATGTACTATCTCTCCGGTAAACTAGAGGGGAGTGCTTTAATTTTTACATATATCCCATCAAATTCAAAGAGCAGTACATAATTTTAAAGAAATCTTAAGTAGAGGCATGATAACAAGATCAATTTTTCTTGCTATTATTCTAACATAGTTTATAATGAATTGGTCACAAGATCCTAATGAGCTTTCTTGTGCCTATTGTGTTGTCAGAAGCTTTTTTGATCTGGGAATGAAAGTTAAACAAGGACAGTCATTGTGCTTTTCCAATGTTCAGTCTGGTTCAGTAACTTATTTTAGCTTGAAGTATCTTTGCTATTATATAAGTATCAGAAAGAAACAAGAGCAGAAGTAGGCCAATTGCCTATTGATCCATTTTTTACCATTCAATAAAATCAGAGTTTATCAGATTTTTCTTCTCCTTTACCCATACTTGACTTCTTTGTAGTCCAAATGCACTGGCAGCTTTCATCATGAAGATACTTTATGACTCCATAGTGCTCTGTGAAAGAGACTTCCAAAGAGTCACAATCTTTTGAAAAAAAGAGATTCTTCATCATCTCTGTTTTAAGTGAACAATTCCTATTCCTATTCCCATTCTGACTTGTCAGTCCATGGCCTCCTTTACTGCCACGATGAGGGCAAACTCAGGTTGAAGGAGCAACACCTCGTATTCCATCTGGATGGCATGAACAATGATTTCTGTAACTTCCAGTAATTCCTCCCCTCTCCCCATTTTCTTTCTTTTTATTCCCCATTCTGATTCCCCTTTCACCCAGCTTCTTACCTTAACCCCCTTCCCCACCACCCACCTTGCCCCTCACCTAGTTTCACAATCACCTGCCAGCTTGTACTCTTTCCTCTGCATCAAACTTTTTATCCCAGCGCCTTCCCCTTCTTTTCTAGTCCTTAAGAAGGATCTCGGCTCGGAACGCCGACTGTTTATCCATTTCCATAGGTGCCGCTTAACCTGCTGAGTTCCTCCAGCACCTTGTGTACTTTGCTCAAGATTTCCAGTATCTGCAGAATCTTCTGTGTTTATAAGCAATTCTCAATCTGAACCAATGCCTCTTCGTTCTTCATAACCCTACTAGAGGAAGCATCCTCTCAACATTTTCCCAGTTAACATAGCCATTCCACTCTGAATCTTATGATTTAAATAGTATATATTCCTCAAAACTTTAGTGAGCACACACCCAATCTGTTCACCCTCTCTTCATACATCAACACCTTGGCCACAGAAAACAAAACTTAGTGAACTCTCTTAGCAGAGTGAAAATGGCACCTCCAATGCAAGTATTCTTCCTTGAGTTGAGTAAAACTATGCAGATTTCCTGGTGTAGTCTCGGCAACACAGTGTTAAGTTGCACCTCCCTGCTTTAACCTCCATGTGCCTAACAGTAGAGGAACGCATTCCATTTGCCTTCTTTATTACTTGCTCAACCTGAGTGTCAATTCTTCATTTCATGTACTAGAGTCTTCCGTGCAGCAATTGCAAACCCATCAGAATGCCTCCTTGCATTGATAGTTCTAGTTAGAGTCATAGAATACTAAGCACAGAAGCAGGCCCTTTGGTCCATCTAGCCCATGCTGAACTATTAATTTCCCTAGTCTCATTGACCTGCACCCAGACCACAGGCCTCCATACTCCTCCCATCCATGTACCTATCCAAATTTCTCTTAAATATTGAAATCAAACCCACATCCACCATTTCTGCTGGCAGTACATTCCACACTCTCACCACACTCTGAGTGGAGGAGTTCCCCTTATTGTTCCCTGTAAACAATTCACCTTTCACCCTTGACCCATGACCTCTGGTTCTAGTCCCACCCAACCTCAATGTAACCCCTGCTTACATTTACCCTATCTGTACCCCTCATAATTTTGTATACCTCTCTCAAATCACCCCTCATTCTCCTACAGTCTAGAGAATAAATTCCTAGCCCATTCCACTTCTCCCTATAACTCAGGCTTTCAAGTCCCTGTAACATTCTTGTAAATTTTCTCTGCACATTTTCAATCTTATCGATATCTTTCCTATAGGTAGGTAACTGGAACTGCACACAAAAATCCAAATTAGATGCCTATTTACCTGCTTTGCACTCTTCTTCTTAACCGGGACGTTAATATCTCTTAAAAACCAAGGTTCCTTAAACCTATTATTTTTGCGTATTATTCTGGCAGGAACATAAAAACTTTGTACTCAGAGTTTCACCTTTGAAGGCCACCCAGTTACTGAGCACACCTTTGCCAGAAAACAGCCTGTCCCAATCCACACTTGCTAGATGCTTTCTGATACCAACAAACTTGGCCTTTGTCCAATTTAGAATCTCAACCTGAGGACTAGACCTATCTTTCTCCTTAATTACCTTGAATTTAATGGCATTATGATCACAGGAAGCAAACTGTTCCCCTACACAAACTTTTGTCACCTGCCCTGTCTCATTCCCTAAACAGGAGATTGAGTATCACACTCCCTCATGTTTCCTGAACACATTTGACAAACTCTATCACATCTGGCCCCTTCACAGTGTGAGAGTCCCAGTTGATTGAACATAGCATGTATCTCTGCTAGACATCCGCACTAAGTAAGCCGTTGTGGAGCATTAAGAGGGTTTCTTACTAAGGAAGTTTCTTCTGGGGGAGAAAGGCCTCAAATTCATGTCACAGTTCATACTCTCAGCTACCATAAAACAAGTAACAATGCTTGATGCAGTCAGTCCCATCTCTTCACACAAAACAGCGAAGATATGAGGATTGAGGGTATTTGCCTTTACAGAATTCATAATAAAAATTATTGACATGAGGTGAGAGACAACTACTTGACTGCAAGTCTCTCTCTACAAGTGAAGTAATTGCCATCACTCTGGCCACTGCGTCTGAACACCTGCCTGAAACTGTATCTGCTCCACAGTGCAGATTCCAATGAAGCAGTCCCACTGGGGTCCATATTCATACAGAACTCAGGAAACTTCAGTGCCTGTTTTATTTTTGTGACGTTCTTTGCGGCAAAGTAAACCATCATGCAGGAAGGACCCTTTCATGAGCATTGAGCATGTAAACAATAACAACTACAGCTTTACAAATGTCAGTGCAGACACCGCCAGCTTGGTGCTTGCACTTTTTCATTCAGCTGGGATTCAGTAACTTTTGCAACAATATCAGTTATTCTGCATGAGACAGTACCATTTGACACAGGAAAGCCGATCATTTTCTTGGCAGCTCTATAACCCAAGACAAAAAGATGGGCACCCATTAGATTAGATTATGAGGACACTCAGTCCTCATTTATTGTCATTTAGAAATGCATGCATGCGTTAAGAAATGATACAATGTTCCTCCGTGATATCACAAAAAAACAAGACAAACCAAAAACTAACACTGACAAGACCACATAATTATAACATATAGTTACAGCTGTGCAAAGTAATACCATAATTTGATAAAGAGCAGACCATGGGAATGGTAAAAAAAAGTCTCAAAGTTCCGATCGACTCCCGATAGTCCCCGATAGCAGGCGGTAGAAGGGAGAAACACTCTCTGCCATAAACCTCCAGGCACCCACAACTGTCGATGCATTGGAAGCACCTGGCCATAGCCAACGCTGAGTCCGTCCGAAAACTTTGAGCCTCCGACCACCCCTTTGACACCGAGCACCGAGCACCATCTCTGCCGAGCGCTTTGACCCTGTCCCGGCCGCCGAGCAACAAGCAAAGCCGAGGATTTGGGGCCTTCCCTTCCGGAGATCCTGGATCACACAGTAATAGTGGCAGCGAAAATTATTATTGAAGACATTATTAATTCTTCACATATTGCATTAGTGATATGCATTAGGCCAGGAGATGTGAAACTTTTAATATATGATTAATTGTCATTATTGTAGTATACTGCATGTTAGTATTTGTTGCGATTCCTCTTCTCATGAAACCAAAGGATTGAAGTGACATTATTGGGATGATGTTGGTCACATAAGGCTGAACAATGAGGGAGACAGAGATAAATTGACATAGAATTAAAAAGGATTAAGACATTAATAAGAACATGAAGGGAAAGGTTCTGGAAATATGCTTTATACAAATGCAGCCTGCTTTGCACTATATGATGGTTTCCATTTCGAAATTTAGAAGCACTCAAGATCACGGCTATGAATAAAATCTGATCCGGAGTGTGATTTTTTTCATATTGATGCTGTCATTAAAGAATATCAAACTGGAATAGAGGCAAGCCAGTCTTGATTCCCAGGGGCCGCTTACGAGGAAGAGAAGAATATCAAAGGCCTAAAGTGGAGCAAGCAGACTGGATTTCACCTGCCACACAAAAGTACAAATACAACTTTGGGAACTAACATGGTAACCATCTCCACTGATTGATGAATTGCTATCAGGAAAAGACTTACATTTCAAATTGTAGGCAAAGCTACATGCTGAGAGTGTTTTTATAATACTTAGTGGGACATTAAGACAGGAAATAATATATCAGAAAAACCGGGGAATTCATTATGCTCAGTAAAGGTGACTGGCTGAATACTTGAAGAGGACAGACTTAAATCAGGTTACAAAAAAGGAAACAGAACCGTGGAAACCTCCTTTTGATAATTTGTATGGACCAAGTGTGATTCCCAACTGCTGTGTCTATTAATTAATAATTATATTACTGTCATCAATTCATTCGTCACCAGTGGAAGCCATTTGGCCTATTGCATAAACGTGAAAGAATGAACAAATTCAAGACAGTACTTTATACTTTATACTTTATTGTCGCCAAACATTGGTCTAGAACGCACAATCATCACAGCGATATTTGATTCTGCGCTTCCCACTCCCTGGATTACAAATATTAAATATTAGAAATAGTAAAAATTAGTAAATATAAAAATTAAATTATAAATCATAAATAGAAAATAGAAAAATGGAAAGTAAGGTAGCGCAAAAAGACCAAGAGGCAGGTCCAGATATTTGGAGGGTACCGCCCAGATGCGGGTCCGGATCCGTTCAGCAGTCTTATCACAGTTGGAAAGAAGCTGTTCCAAAATCTGGCCGTACGAGTCTTCAAGCTCCTGAGCCTTCTCCTGGAGGGAAGAGGGATGAAAAGTGTTTTGGCTGGGTGGGTCGTGTCCTTGATTATCCTGGCAGCACTGCTCCGACAGTGTGCGGTGTAAAGTGAGTCCAAGGACGGGTTTGTTTGATGTGCTGCGCCGTGTTCACGATCTTCTGCAGTTTCTTTCAGTCTTGGACAGGACAACTTCCATACCAGGTTGTGATGCACCCTAGAAGAATGCTTTCTACGGTGCATCTATAAAAATCAGTGAGGGTTTTAGGGGACAGGCCAAATTTCTTTAGTTTTCTCAGGAAGTAAAGGCACTGGTGGGCCTTCTTGGCAGTGGACTCTGCTTGGTTGGACCAAGTCGGGTCACTTGTGATATTGACCCCGAGGAATTTAAAGCTTTTGACCTGTTCCACTTGCGCACCACCGATGTAAATTGGGTCGTGTGGTCCGCTACTCATTCTGAAGTCAACAACCAATTCCTTCATCTTGCTGATGTTGAGGGATAGGTTATTGTCTTCGCAACATGCCACCAGGTTCTTAATTTCCTCTCTGTACTCAAATTCATCATTACCTGAGATACGGCCTACAATTGTTGTGTCATCAGCAAACTTATATATTGAGTTTGATGGAAACTTGGCTACACAATCATGGGTGTACAGTGAGTACAGCAGGGGCTGAGTACACAGCCTTGTGGGGTACCGGTGCTCAGAGTGATTGTAGAGGAGAGCTTATCCCTATTTTTATAGCCTGGGTCCTGCCTGTGAGGAAGTTGAAGATCCAGCCGCAGATCTGAGTGCTAAGGCCCAGGTTCCAGAGCTTAGGAATCATATTTTAAATCAGTGAATAATATTTTAAAGCACATCACTTAGGTTTAGCATGGTTACACTCATGCAACATGACCATGTAATCACTATACATTCTTAAGAAATTTTAGTAGTATAATATTTGTCTGAAAGTTAAAGGCTTTGAAACACAAAGCAATGTTCCTCCATCTTTCTGTCAGTCACAGAGAAAGCTAGGAGCTTTTATGTTCTGAAATATAACTGGAGTTAAAGCTCTAGGTTACTTAAAGGTCAGTTGCACTTCTATAAATGCTATAAATACTGTAAGTCTGACGGCTACAAAACAAAACAACAGGCCCTAGTGTTATTTTTATGTATAACTACAATGAACTGTGTCTATCAGTTATTGAATGCAGTTAAACTGTAGGCAACATACATAAACAACAGGAATTCTGCAGATGCTGGAAATTCAAGCAACACACATCAAAGTTGCTGGTGAACGCAGCAGGCCAGGCAGCATCTGTAGGAAGAGGTGCAGTCGACGTTTCAGGCCGAGACCCTTCGTCAGGACTAACTGAAGGAAGAGTGAGGCAACATACATTCTGTTTTTCCTTTCTTCAGATGAGAAGAACTATTTTTTTTCAACTGTTCATCTTCCAGGCAACCATGTTTCGTGGCAATGGAAAATAAGATTTTTGTATTGGCTGATGAAGCTTCTGCATTATTTTAGCATACATGTTCTTGCTGCTGTTGCATTCTTCAACAACTACATTAGACCCATTTTATCCCCCGGTGAACTTAAATGCAGAATACATGAATGACCATTACCAATGACGCTTTTATGTACTATCCTTTGTTAGTTATGGTTCATGGTCATTCAGGAAACACGGCCTCTAAAAACTGAAGCAAACTTTACACAGTAAACTTTTTCTATTTAGAAAATAAGATACATTCAAAATTGCACTTGTGACTAAAACCTGTTCTTGACTTGCGATATTTCATACTGAAATTTTCAATAATATTGAAGTCCCTAAACTAGTATATAGATGAGATTTCACCTGTCATGTGGAAGCACAAATATATTGTTGTGATTGCTTCTGATCGTTTCCTCAATTTCAAGAAAATATGTTCAAATGGATAGACTGGAGATGGAGGTAACAAGAACATGAACCTGGGTGCAAATTGCAGTTTGCAGAGTGCTTTGGATTTAATTAAAATGGGATGTTACTGCATAACAACCATATCTAATTAGATTAATGATAATGTTCCTCATAAATATTTATAACAGAGTTGAAACTGGTTCCTAACAGACACTTCTCTGTGAAATATGATTGTATGAGGTTTTTCCTTGCAATTTCAGATATTAGCTTCTACCATGGATTGTAGGTGTCCTGTGGTGATTCCTTGAAGTTCATTTATCCAGCTGGGTTTGAGACAGATTTTGATTTTTGAGTGAGTGGGGGAATGGAAGAGTGAGGGAGGAAGTGAGGGAGCGAGTAAATGGGCACTCCATTTCAAGCCTCTAATCAGGATTTTTTCTGCACCTAGGACTTATACTTAGTTTACATTATAAACCTCTGAAAGTCAAACTCAAAGCCAGTCCTGAGACCACAGGGTCATTTTAGATATCACACCATGTTTTACATTGTAGAAGATACCTGGGCAGAGGGACCTGGTGACACTGGTTTCATTTTGAACTTAAACCTTCTGCCGACCAAGTACTAATCAGGTCTGCGTCTGGTTAGCTTCTGATGTCAGGAATGTATAGACTGGGACCAGTAAGCAATCCGCTGGGAGTAGGAACTGCAAGCATATCAAAGAGAAAAATGCAGAATCACTTTTATAAAGTTTAATATTTTTTTTTCTAAATCTCCACCAATAATTGACCAGTTGCAGGAATGAGAAGGTTAACCAGTATCTATTAACAATATTCATGTTCATAAGTATTTGGTTATTCTCCCACTCACTAAATTAGAGCAATGTTTAATGTCAAATTCAATTAGAGATCTGAAAGAATAACAAAAAGGCAAAGGATGTAAAAGGGAAGTTTGTCTAGCAGGTTCAGGAGATTTTGCAGCTCATAATGTTTCTCTTAATCTCCTATAGTCTATGACTTATTACTGTTAATAGGAATAAAATCATTAATACAACAACATTCTCCATCAAAAATTAACACTGTGTGATAAACTATTATTTTAAATTTCATAAACACACTGACATGCCAAAGTAGTCACAGACAGCTTAAGCACATTCTGTCTGGCCACGGCTGATAGAAGGAAGACCTTAGCCAAGTTCAGCCCACACAAAGCTGCAGGGCCTGACAACATACCTGGACCTGTGTTCAGAGACATGCAGTCCAGCTAGCAGATGTTCTCACATCTCCCCAGGTCAGACCC
Organism: Mobula birostris; assembly: GCF_030028105.1. Lineage (NCBI taxonomy): Eukaryota > Metazoa > Chordata > Chondrichthyes > Myliobatiformes > Myliobatidae > Mobula > Mobula birostris. The sequence continues at coordinate 132,818,428 of NC_092378.1, read as the reverse complement.
CCACAGGATTCAATGATACCACCAGCATCCCAGTACTCAAGAAATTGACTGCATCCTGCCTCAGTGACTACTGTGCTGTGCCATTGACCACAGTAACAATGAGGTGCTTTGAGTGGCTGGTCATGAACTTATTTAAATCCAGCCTTCCCAACACATTCTCTACCAGTTTGCATATTACCCAAATCAGTCCAATGTTGATGCCATAGCTTGGGCCCTTTAGACTTTAGTCCTGTCCCACCTGGACAATAGTGACTGCTATGTCAGAATGTTGTTCATTGACTTCACCTATCACCTCCCAGCTTCTTACTCATCCTCCCTCTCCCACCCACCAAACTTCACCTATCACCTCCCAGCTTCTTACTCATCCTCCCTCTCCCACCCACCAAACTTCACCTATCACCTCCCAGCTTCTTACTCATCCTCCCTCTCCCACCCACCAAACTTCACCTATCACCTCCCAGCTTCTTACTCATCCTCCCTCTCCCACCCACCAAACTTCACCTATCACCTCCCAGCTTCTTACTCATCCTCCCTCTCCCACCCACCAAACTTCACCTATCACCTCCCAGCTTCTTACTCATCCTCCCTCTCCCACCCACCAAACTTCACCTATCACCTCCCAGCTTCTTACTCATCCTCCCTCTCCCACCCACCAAACTTCACCTATCACCTCCCAGCTTCTTACTCATCCTCCCTCTCCCACCCACCAAACTTCACCTATCACCTCCCAGCTTCTTACTCATCCTCCCTCTCCCACCCACCAAACTTCACCTATCACCTCCCAGCTTCTTACTCATCCTCCCTCTCCCACCCACCAAACTTCACCTATCACCTCCCAGCTTCTTACTCATCCTCCCTCTCCCACCCACCAAACTTCACCTATCACCTCCCAGCTTCTTACTCATCCTCCCTCTCCCACCCACCAAACTTCACCTATCACCTCCCAGCTTCTTACTCATCCTCCCTCTCCCACCCACCAAACTTCACCTATCATCTTCCAGCTTGTCCTCCTTCTCCTCCCTCCAACTTCCTTATTCTGGCATCTTCCCCCTTTTCTTTCCAGTCCTGATGAAGGGTCTCAGCCCGAAACGTTGACTGTATATTCACTTCCCTAGATGCTGCCTGACTTGCTGAGTTCCGGCAGCATTTTACGTGTGCTGCTTTGGATTCCCAGCATCTGTAGAATCTCTTGTATGTATCATTGCCTTCATTTCTGCTTTTAATAGAATTATTCCCCAGAAGCTGGTGAGAAAAAATGTCCATGTTGGGTCTCAATACCTCCCTCTGTAATTGGATCCTTGACTTCCTGACAGACAGTTGTATTGGCAGTAATATCTCTGGCTCCACCATACTGAGCATTGGCACCCCCACCCCCAGGGCTGTGTGCTCAGCCTGCTGCTGTTCTCACTGCTAACACATGACGGTACTGCCAAATCCAGTCTTAACCACATCATTAAGTTCGCTAATGACACAACAGTACTTGGCCTCATCAGCAACAGTGATGAAATAGCATACAGGGAGGAGGTAGAGCAGCTCGTGGACTGGCGCAAACACAACAGCCAGAGTGTCAACGTGGACAAGACTAAAAAGATGATGTAGACCTCAGGAAGGTGCAGACCGATCATCTCGCACATCAATGACTTCTCCGTGAACAGAGCAAAGAGCACCAAGCTTTGTGGTTTGCTCATTTGATGTTTTCACCTGTTCCCTCAACACCAGCTCAAGATCAGGTTTAATATCACTGGCATATATCATGAGATTTGTTATTTTGTGGTAACAATACATTGTAATACATAATAGTAAAAAACTAAAAATTACAGTAATATATAAAAATTTAATTAACTAAGTAGTGCAAAGAGATAGCAAAATAAAGAAAAAATATTGAAGTAGTGTACATGGCTTCATTGTCCATTCAGAAATCTGACGGCAAAGGGGAAGGAGCTCTTCCTGAAAAGTTAAGACCATAAGCAATATTCCCTCTAATTTTTAGTAGTCAGTGTGCGCAAAAGTCTTATGTTGTGCAAATTTTTTTCCTGTGACAAAAGTATGTGTGCACTGAATGCACACATGGCACAGTTTATGTAGGTTTACAAAATATTTGACATAAAACAGCACAGGATAACAAAATAACATACATATTTAACTAAATATATACTAAATGTATATACTAAATATGTACATATTTAGCTAAAAGATTATTATCAATAAGAATAATTATTAATTACTACATTATTTTAGGTAACTAACCTTTTGTGCACACATTAATTTCCTTTGTGCGCTGGTTGAAAAACGTGTGTGCGTGCGCGCACACGCGCACAGCTTAGAGGGAACATAGACCATAAGATATAGGAACAGAATTAGAGCATTTGGCTGTTCATAGCAAAGTACAAGCCCACAGCTATCAAAAGCTCCTCATGTAGTAACCCTTTCATTCCTGGAATCATTCTTGTGAACCTCCTCTGGACCCTCTCTAATGCTAGCACATTTTTTTTAGATGTTGGAGCCCAAAACTGCTAACAACATTTCGTGCAGTCTGACCAATGCTCTATAAAGACTCAGCATTACATACTTCTAATCTTCTGGAAATGAATGCTAACATTCCACTTGCCTTCCTTACCAATGACTGAACCCGCAAGTAAACCTTTCGGGAATCCTGCACAAGGACTCCCAAGTATCTTTGCACCTCTGATTTTCGAATGTTCTCCCTGTTTAGAAGACAGTCTACACTTTCATTCCTGCTACCAAAGTGCATGATTATACATTTCCTGATACTGTATTCCATCTGCCATTTCTTCGCCCATTCTCTTAATCTCTCTAAATCCTTCTGCAGACTCTCTGCTTTCTCAACACCACCTGCCCATCCCCTTACCTTAATATTGTCTGCAAACTGGGCCACAAAACCATCAATTCTATAATCCAAATTATTGATGTATAATGTAAAAAGAAGGGGTCCCAAACTGACCCCTGCAGAATATCACTACTCACTGGCAGCCTAATAGAAAAGGCTCCTTTTATTTCCACTCTTTGTCTCCAGCCAATCAGCCAATCTTCTATTCATGCTAGTATCCTTCCTGTAATACTATGGGCTCTTATTTTGTTAAGCAGCCTCACGTGTGGCACTTTGTCAAAGGCCTTCTGAAAATCCAAGTAAACAAAATCCACTGACTCTCCTTTGTCCCTGTTATTTCCTCACAAAGTTCCAACAGATCTGTCAGGCAAGAGTTTCCCTTAAGGCAACCATGCTCACTTTGATCTACTTTATCATGTTCCTCCAAATACACTGAAATATTATCGTTAATAATGGATTCCACCATCTTCCCAACCACTGAAGTCAGACTAACTGGCCTATAATTTCCTTTCTTCTGACTCCCTCCCTTCTTACAGAGTAGAATGACATTCGGAACCATTTCAGAATCTAGTGATCCTTGAATGATCATTATTAATGCCTCCACAATCTCTTCAGTTATCTCTTTCAGAACCCTGGGGTGTATTCCATCTGGCTCATGTAACCTATCTACCTTCAGACCTTTCAACTCTCCAAGCACCTTTTTCTTAGTAATAGCAACTACACTCACCATTGCCTTCTGACACTCTTGAATTTCTGGCACAGTTAAGTCAGATGGAAGATACTTATTAAGTTCATCTGCCATTTCTTTATCCCCCATTACTATCTCTCCAGCGTCATTTTCCAACAGTCCGATATCCATTCTCATCTCTCTTTTACTCTTTATCTGTTTGAAAAGACTCTTGTTTTCCTCTTTTATGTTCTTGGTTAGCTTACCTTTATAGGTGTGTGTATTCAGGTTCCTGTACCTCCTCCTTGATGGTAGCACTGAAAAGAGTGCATGTCCTGGGTGTTGGGGGTCCTTAGTAATGGATGTTGCCTTTTTGAGGTGTCACCTTTGAAAGGTGTGCTCAATACTGGGGAGGCTAGTGCCCATAATGGAACTGGCTGTGTTTACAACTTCCTGCAGCTTCTTCTGATCCTGTGCGGTGGCTCCTCCGTACCAGACGGTGATGCAGCCAGTTAGAATGCTCTCCACCGTACAGCTTTAGAAGTTTGCTCTCTTCAGCCAAGACAGCACAGCAGCACCCCTCTTCCCGAGGAGACTGAGGCGAGGGGAGATCCACCCACTTCCGTTCTCACCACTTTCTACTGAAGCACCATCGAAAGTGTCCTGACCAGCTGCATCACTAACGGGGATGGGAATTGTAATGGGTCAGACCACAAGACTCTGCAATGGAAGTGAGGACAGCTGAAAACATCATCATTCTCTTCATACCCCATCCCCTTGGCCCTTTCAGGACATATATCAGAAGCACTGTATACACAGAGCCTCCAGCATTGTCAAAGACCCTTCCCATCCTTCCCACAATCCCTTTGGCTTCCTGACATCAGGCAGGAGGTACCACAGCATAAGAACCAGAACTGTCCGGCTGGTTAACAGCTTCTTCCCCTGGGCTGCTTGACTTCTTAACACACTGCTGCCACCCAGCACACTTGTACATCCAGTCTGCTTCACCCCACACACCACCACCCCCTAACTCACAGCCACACTCTCATCCCATCCTGCTCTGGTCACTTTTCATCTTTAATTGCTGCTAATTATACAATTGCTTGTTTTATTATAATAATGCCTGTCTTACATAAACATTTACCACGTACTTCATGTCAACCTGCCAATGTTCAGGCCATGTCACTCGGGGACTTGTGATAATACTATTTTGTGATTGTATGTCCTGGATTGTAACTATATGTCTGTCTGTGACTGTATGCACTGTGTTTTGCCCTTGGCCCCAGGGGAATGACATTTCGTTTAGCTGTAGACTTTTGTATGGTTGAATGACAAGAAAATTGAACTTGAACTTCAAATAGTGGGTAGTCTGACTTTTCAGTGACTTCTCTTTGTTACTTTTCACATTGGCGAAGTGGTTGTGGTGGTGTTGGTTGGCCTCCACCTGTCTCGAAGGACAATGGGTGATGACGATTATCATCACAAGCCAGGGCAGAAGGTATGGAGATCCTGAGAAGCCCAGTCGTCAAGATCCCCCTCTCGGCCTCACCAGTGTAGTCCAAAGAAAAGCTTATGAAGCAATACGTTTTGCACCAGCTTGGCTGCAGGAGCTGCCAGAAGGATGTTCAACGATATCCAGCCACCTTAGGGTGGATCTGGATTTGCTGTCTGGGTTTACTCCCATAGCTTTCGTCTCTCCCAAGGCTGCCCACAAGGCAGTGGGGCTGTTCTTCCATAGCTGGGTACTAACGGATTATTCCTCCATGTTTATCTTGATTGTATAAGATTCTTTCAGTCCAGTAATGAAAGAGCACCACAGAAAATTTGCAAAATATCAACTGAGGCTTGCTTAAGGTTGATTGAAACTAAGAATAATGATCCTATGTATTACCACAGACTTGAGAAAAGTTGCTTCTGGAGATTCGGTGAACTGGTTGAGGGAGGGGAAAGAATTTTTAAAAAAAATCAGCCTGGTATTGGCCAAATAAAAAGCTGAAGTGGACTATTACCTTGTATTTGTAACAGTGCACTATGAAGCACCCACAGCAGAGAAAGTCACGTTGTTATTCCATGCAGTGGAACTGCGACCGCGGCTCTTCAACAGCATGTACTACATCTGGACTCAGCAAGATGGCTGTGACCAAATCATCCGTCTTTTGTACAGGGACACTACTCCAAAGGCAATGGCATCTAAGCGGCAGTTACACTCCCCTTTCAGCTTGTAGAAAGTATAGGCATTTAAGAATTCCCGCTTGGCTAAGTGTATTAGCATAAAATTCTGGTTCCCTATTTAAGATAGTGCTACTGAATGCGTGCAACAGCTCACTGGTAGTTCAAAGGGCACGAAGTTCGATTAAAACATTACTAATAACATCTTTTCTGAAGTAAATTGTGGTAAACTGCCGCTGGAAACAATGAAGAAGCAAGTGGAGGCGAAGCTGATTCGAAGGAAGGGTGTATCGCAAAGCTAAGGGGCAATGTGTTCAAGGCGGGGTTGCAGATGGAGTTGGTATCGCTGTTGGAGTTGGAATAAGCGATTTGGAGCGGGGTCAATGTGGAAGAGTTTCAATGCCTGTCCACCTAACCCAGCTGTGAGGTTGGATTGCTCCAATCATTGAGCCGATTTGGTGAGATCCAGAGCAGCTTCGGGCTGTGCATGGCACTATCTGGCACCTGGACATCTTAAACACCGGTCCAGACAGGCTGGAAGTGCTGAGGCTGTGAACTGCTCTGGAGGCTGTCGTCTGCAGGTTTTGTGGCGTTTTTGCCCCGCTAATATGATAAATTAAGATTGAAGCTGGAGCCTACTCTGGCTGCTCTGGCAAGGGAGCTAAGGACCCCATCTGGTTTGGAATGCTGTCTTTTGCACCTATTGTTTGCATGATGTGTGTGTGTGTGTGTGTGTGTGTGTGTTCTTCCACCGCTCCCCCCCTCCACTGGTTATGGTCTTTCTTTTTTTAATTGAGTTCTTTGGGTTTCTTGCTTTGTGGCTGCCTGTAAGCAGACAAATCTCAAAGTGTACACTTTATACATTCTTTGATAATATGTGTACTTGAATCTTCAAAAACTTGCACAAAATGCTGGAGGAACTCAGCAGGCCAGGCAGCATCTATGAAAACGGGTACAGTTGACGTTTCGGGCCGAAACCCCTCAGCAGGATGCCTGGCCTGCTGAGATCCTGCAGTAATTTGTGTGTGTTCCTCAGATTTCCAGCATCTGCAGGTTTTCTTTTGAATCCTGACAGTTCCCAGGGAGAGCATTAGTATAAAGGTGGAATTTTTGACTATTCACCAAACCGATCTCATACTTTGGAGATCCCTGGTTAGGATATTCTGTTGCCCTCTGTGTTCTGGCTGGTGTTGGTGATTGAGTGAAATCGGGGAATCAGCTGTGGATCAGGTGACTGGAGTTCTCTTCTGTTTCAATCTTTATGGACCCAGAGGGCAAGCATTTCCTTGAACTTCATCCTTTATTGATTTTAACAAATCAATTTCAGTATTGCATTGTAACCTCTCCGCCACTCCCCTCGTTGCACTGTGTGCCAGGTCTTTGCAAGTACCCACAACACCTGCCGTTACTGAGAGTATAACTCAGGGCAATGCCCAATAAATAATGTTGCAGCCATTCATTCGCCAGCAAGTATCACAGCTTCCAAGAAGGAAATTCTCCTCCCACCCCTCAACACCTTTCTGCAGCTTCCACTTGAAAGCATTCTCCAGGACTCATAGCTTTGGGGCCTTAGGTCTCAGAGTGGATGCAAATGATGGCTAACAAGCAGTTGACAGAAGCAAAGTGCAACCATCTGCATTTTACCCAAATGTAATGAAGATGGAGGATCCAGATCCTAATGGTTTACACTTAATGTGCCAAACCTCTTAAGATCTTATGAACTCTTTGCTGGCAAGCCTACATAGGTACTTCTAGTTACAATCGGAAACAATTACACTGCAGCTGGGCCATTGCAGTACTGTGCAAACTGCTTAGGAACATACGGTACATATAGCTAGGGTGCCTAAGACTTTTGCACAGTATTATAGTAATTTTATGTATTGCTCTGTACTGCTGCCACACAAAAAAACAAATTTCATGACATATGTGAGTGATGATAAAGCTGCTTCTGACATGGGTCTCTGTTGTGGACTGAGAGTGGGCAGGGGCCAGGGAGAGGGGAAACATGGTTGGGAAAAGAGGAAGGGAGCGGGGAGGGAAAGCAGAAAGTACCAGAGATCTACTCTGTTACGATCAATACACCAATTATTTGCAATGAAGTGTCCTTGCCTGGTGTCTCAGGGCTGGGTGTGTCACTCCCGCCCCGGCACTCCTTCTCTGCCACCTGTCCCGCACCCCTCCCATGGCATTCTGCCCTCAGCATTCTCAACATCCTCTGCTCCTGTTAGATTTACAACCTTGCTCTCTGTTCCAAGTTCCACACAGTACTGTGCAGACATCTTAGGCACCCTAGCTATACATATGTGCTGAAAATTTTTGCACACTGCTGTACACGTCATTATGGTAGGAGGCAAGAAGATGCAGTTATAATAATTTTTACAGAAACTTAAGGGTCATACGTATGGCATATTTTACAGAAATATAATTATCCTTGCTGCTACAGAATCTCATCACTTTTTAATAGTGTTATAAATATTGTATGAAGAGGACAGAATGAAGCTGATTACAAATATTTGCTCGTTATGCAATAAAGTTGCATTTCAATTATATCTAGAGCAAACTACAAAATTAATTTTTGCTCTGAGAGAGGTTTGTTTGTATTTTGCTTTAATTTCCATTGAAAGCAGAGGCCTGGATTGTACTGTTTATCAACTGATAATCTGCAGGGGAATGACAGCTGTCACCATCATTCACTTTGCCCCCGTGTCTAGGGGCCACTGACTGTCGTGGTGAGACAGCACTGCGTACAGGACTGGAGCACATTGGATCAAGGTGAAGGTTAGGAGTCACTTCATAACTGATCCTCAATATTATTCCAAGGTGAAGGTTAGGAGTCACTTCATAACTGATCCTCAATATTATTCCAGTCAAGTCTGGCATCCATGTAGTAACCTGTTTCTTTGATAGAAATTCTTTATTTTGATACTTTTTTATTATTCGTTTGAACTTATTTATTTGAATTACATTTCCAATTTTTTAAATGATTTCTTACATTTCAAACTTTTAGATGTCACTGGAATTTAAACTTCAATAGCCCTTGTCAACAGTTGTGAGGGCATTCCCAGAAAACAACCTTAGTATATGCTGCCAGAGGGCTTGTCACCTCTTGTAGCCCATGCTGTCCCTCCAGAGGTTGGAGGTGGTGCATGGCAGAGGCAGCTGTCCACTTGTATCTGGAAAAATTGCAGGCGGGTCGGAGCAATGAGTAACAAGTGTGGACAGCGGTGACGGGGGTAAAGGCTAGGATGATTTGTTTTATTGTTTTTCATAATAGATAGCCCCTCTCCCTGGACCTGCTGAAGTGTCACAGTTCCTACCTCTGCAAACAATTTCTTGTACGCCTTCGAGTTCTCGATCTCATTTTGTTTGATTGTGGGCTGAGCATCTCCATGCAAGGTGGCACTCACTGTGACTTTCAAGATGCCTACAGTGGTCGGCGACATTGGGAGGCTGACTGCAGAGGAGGGCATCAAAAGGGAATGAAGAAAGCTCAGCTGGCCAACTGATTTTGTGCCTCCTTAGTCCACCACTTCCATCCGCTGCAAGAGCAACAGAGACTGCCACACCAGAGCTTGGCTCCTGAGGTGAAACTGACCACTGCAATGCAAACCAACTTCCTACAAGACAGATGGACGCCAACATACAGTGCTGCAGCTGGTGAACAATATTGTTTAATTTCAGATTAATCAGATTTGTGTTGAATAGATTTAGAGGAAGGGCTTTCAGTCTCTGAAGTGATTTAGTAGCATGAATGATTCAGATAATCTCAGGATTTACTGTACCCATACTCCTCTGTGTCTTGCAAATCGTTATGAATTCATGATTAGCATGGCTGTATTTTTGCAATTCTCTCTGATACTGTGCAGAATTAAGTGACTTGGAAATTAATCCTTCTGGGACCACAAGAGGATTTCTCTCTTTGAGATGATGAATTTTTCCAGCTTGTTCAAAATTATTCTGGAAGTTGATGTATTTTATGGTGCAATGTTGGAACTCCATTACACTGGCCGGCGGAAAAGGCTGGAAGTACCTGTCAGGTCCGACAGGATTGTGGAGAGAGAAACAGATATCTGAGATCCTTTTTCTTTCAAAAGGAATTCCTGAAGAAGAATTATTAACATTAAACACAAAAGCCGAAAAATTCAGTTTAGGATGGTGCTGGTGAGACACAAAGATACTTACCGGCTACAAATAAATCTACTAACTACTCAATTAATCACTGTATTTCTGGACAAAGATCACTGTAATCAACAGGCTGTAACTTCCCTTTCAGAGTTGTACTTTTGAACCACCTGTACGGCCTGCCATTTTTTGCGGTGTTCTGGAGAATCCAGTGAACTAGGGTCTCAAAGGTGCAGTACAGTTGCGAAGGCGCAGCGGGTAGGGGCTGAATTGAGGTGGCGTGGCTCAGGCCTGAGACTGAGGAATGAGCTGATGTTTGGTCTTTGCTGGAGCAGTCTTGGAGTCGAACTGAAGCAGCAGGGCCTGGGCCTGAGACTGAGGAGCAAGCTGATATATGGTCAATTTAAGCCCCGGGCCAGATTGAAAAGGTTGGGTACAGGCCGAGTCGAGGCAGTGTGGCCTGGACCCGAGAGTAAGGAACAGATCAGGGTTTGGCCGTTGCTGGAGCGGACTTGGGTCCAAATTAAAGTAGCAAGGCTCGGGCCCGAGTGTGAGGAATGTGCTGAAGTTTAGCCAATTTAAGCGCAGGGCCAGATTGGAAAGGTCGTGGCACTGACACAGGCCATTGTTCATCCTGCTGATCCACATTTCTGTGCTGAACTGAGGCTGGGGCCTACAACTAATGGGCTCTTAGACTAGCTGCATTGATGAGCTGGTTTTGTGGCTGCGGGCACTCTTTCACGAACTTCGGTTCTGAGTGTTCTTTGTTTACTTTCTATTGTTTACATGATTCATTCTTCTTTTCGCAGATTGGGTGTTTGACGATCTTTTAAAGTGGATTCTATTCAGTTTCCACTTTTGGGGCTGTTGGGAAGAAGACACATTTCAAAGTTATATGTTGTATATGGTACATACCGTGATAATAAATGTACTTTGACCTTTGAGCTTTATTTTTCTGCTGCATGACTGAAAATGGACATAGAGTAAAATTTGATAATGATGCACCATCAATAACGCATAAAGACTGGAAGTAGAGTGAATACTGAAAGGCTTTTATTAGCAGTAAAATGTGACCTCCACCATGCTGAGTATCTGCCCCTGGACTGAGAGGAGGAGCAATGGCCCAATCGCCTTTATTCAGGGGTCTGTGGGAGGAGCCACAGGAGCAGTCAGCAGAGGGGCGTGTCCAGACAGGTAACCCAGTTACAACATATATATATATATGGTTTACCACAGATAATAATAATTTCAGCATAGTTTTGCACCTCCCCTTGCAAAACTGACAGGATTTCTGCTTCCATCGTGTATAGGTAACACCCCTTTTAAGTGTTCCACTCTGCTTTTAAATTTGCTTGGGCTACTTCAGAATCGGAATCAGATTTATCATTATCAAGAGAAAATCCGCAGATGCTGGAAATCCAAGCAACACACACAAAATACTGGAGGAACTCAGCAGGTCAGGCAGCATCTATGACCAGATGAAGGGTCTTGGCTTGAAATGTTGACTGTACCCCTTTCTATAGATGCTGCCTGGCCTGCTGAGTTCCTCCAGCATTTTGTGTGTGTTGCTCGGATTTATTATTACTGGCATATGTCATGAAAATTGTTGTTTTGTGGCAGCTGTATGGCACAAGACATAAATAATGAACATAATTTACAATAAATAGCGCTGAAGAGGAAAAGTAAGGCAATGTTCAGAAATCTAATGATGGAGGGGAAGAAAATGTTCCTAAAATGTTGAGTGTGGGTCTTCAGGCTTCTGCACCTCCTCCCTGAAGATGGTAATGTGAAGTGGGTATGTCCCAGATGGTGAGGGCCACTATAAGTCCACTGACTTCCACGGGTATACAGACTACACCTCTTTCCATGCCGTCTCCTTCATTTTCTCCTTGGTTCTTGGTTCATTGTTTCCTACATATCTGTTCTTAAGATGAGGCCTTTCTATTCCAGTAGATCTGGAATACCCTTTATCAGGATTTGTAGCTTCCCTTCTGCTTGCTCTCCTCTGCTTCTTTATTACTACTCTCATGCCACCTCCTTCCAGACAGAGCAATTCTGAAACAGGGTCTCAACCTGAAACCATGATACTTCCTTTCCTCCCAGATAGATGCTTTTCAACCTGCTGAGTTCTTCCAGCTATTAGTCTATTTACCATTTTGGGACATTGCAGGGGAAATTATATTGTCCCAAGAACAAACGCAATTGGCACTCAACAGCATGGTTGCTTTGGATAAGGCAGGCCAGGGTTGGAAACCCTGAAAGGTAAGACCCATAAATAAAGCAGTCCCACTTTCTTCAGGTGGCCACCACCCTGTCCCTTCATCTCACCTTAGACTGGTGTCTAGACTCAAAAACAGTTCAAAGTTTGAAATATTAAAGTACATACATATATCACCATGTACTACCCTGAGATTCATTTTATTGCGAGCATTCACTGTAAATACAAAGAAACACAATAGAATCAGTGAAAGACCCCACACCAGATGGGAAAACACAAAGTGAAAATGACAGCAAACTGTGCAAATACAAAAAGAAAGAAATAATGATAATAAATAACTAAACAATAAATATTGAGAACATGAGATGACGAGTCCTTGAAAGAAAGTCCATAGGTTGTGGAAAAGGTTCAGTGATGAGGGAAGTGAAATTGCGTGAAGTTATCCCCTCTGGTTCAAGAGCCTGATGGTTGAGGGCTAATAACTGTTCCATCTCTGATGCCTACCCCCCAAAGACAGAGATCTTCCACCCCTCCAATTCTTTACAAGTTCCTCTGCATTCCAAGAGATCTAAGTTCCTTCATTCCCAACCATTCCCTAATCCATCCTATCAAGGACCAGGTATTGACCCATGATCTCAGACTCTCTCCTGGTTACCCCAGAGTCCAGAACCTATACAATCACAATTTCTCTTTTATCCCTCTCAACGCTGAACAAAGGATTTGGTCCCTTGAAAACCAGGTCAACAAACCTCAACCCAATTTCTCTCCTATTCTTCACCCACCTCAATTCCTTCACCACCCTAGCCTATAGATGTGCACCTGAATGCCTGCATCCCATACGCCACCTTTGGCCACATCCCACCTCCAGTGCATGCCCTTCTCCCACCCTTGATCCTTCTTGTGGACCACATCTCACCCTCTCCTCTGCCATTTACTCTGCAAACCCATAATCTCATCACTTTCGTCCTTTGGGTTTATTTTAGCAACCCACCCCAAACACCGTCTCCGATCCTGGTCCCAGGCAGCACGTTGCCAACAATAAAAATGTCCCTTGCCTTTTCAGGACCATCCTACTGATACACTATCTTATCAAAGGCCTCAGGAATTTGCTTTATGCCAGCATTTCTCTGAGTAATATCTAAGCCAGTCTCTTTATATAAAAAAAGGGACCTTGACTGGCCTTGTTGGTCTCTTAGCAACAAATGAAAACCTGGCATTAGAAGAGCGGCATTGGCTGAAGTCCAGGAATGAGGCTTCAGATATCACTTTGACTAAGGGTGTGCATGGTTCGTTTCCGACTGTGCTTATAAAGACCCTGTGTACATACAATGGGCTAAATTACATCAATTTGTAGAGTAATTCTTTCACAATTTGACACAATTGCTTAGAGACACTGCAAAAATAGATTATTCATAAAGGTAAAAATATGGTCAGTATTACTTTATGAAAAACAAAAAATTGGAGTGAAGAATTGCAGATGAATAGTGAGAAATTATAGATAAAACATGTCGTTAACTATGATTGGGAAATCGTGGACACTGGGGTTAAAGAGTAATTTTATGGTGAAATTGAGATAATTTTACAGATCATGCAGCAGGAGAAGTTTTGAAATGACAAACACACGGGCGTCAAACTCAGCTTACATGGCAAGTCCGATTGACATGTTGGTACATCTGGTACTTGGAAGGAACCACATTCAGCAGCCATGAGGGACAAGCAAGATATTGTGCAGATATTTGAAATCTGGATCAACATCCACAAAATGCTGGAGGAATTGAGTTGACTTTCACCATAAAGAGTCTCAGCCTGAAACATCAGCTGTTCATTTCCCTCCATAGATGCTACCAGACTGCTGAACTCCTCCAGCATTTTGTGTGTGTTGATTGAGCAGTCACCATGTAGATGATTGAAGTTAAAACTGGTGTGGACTTGCTGAGCACAGAATGGCTCTTGAACATAGCCTCCACCAGACATGTCAGTCCATGGCCTCCCCTACTGTCGCAATGAGACCACATTCAGGTTAGAGGAGCAGCACCTTATATTTCGTCTGGGTTGCCTCCAACCTGATAGCATGTACGTTGATTTTTTGAGCTTCCAGTAGTTGCCCCCTCCACTCACCATTCCCCCCATTCCTGTTTCCCTCTCTCATCTTATCTCCATGTTTGCCCATCGCCTCCCTCTGTGCTCCTCCCATTCCCTTTCTTCCATGGTCTTCTACCCTCCCCTCTCAGATTCCCCTTTCTCCAGCCCTTTATCTCTATCACCAATCAACTTCCGAGCTCTTTACTTCCACCCTCCTCCTCCCTCTTTCAGCTACCACCTCCTTGCTCTGACTTCACATCTTTTTTCCCAGTCCTGATGAAGGTCTCAGCCCGAAACATCTTTTCCATAGATGCCGCTTGGCCTGCTGAGTTCCTCCAGGATTGTGTGTGTCCACCAGCAGGACAACCACCCTTCCTGTTTTTTTTTCCAGAAATAAATGGATCAGAAATTGATTGACCAGTGAAGAACCTCAGGCTTAGGCTGCTGGGTTGGCCTTTGCTGTTTCTAAACATTGATCCCTTCTCCAACCTGGATATGTGGGCAGCACTGAGCCAGGGTTTTTTTCTTATTGATCTTCAACTGAGATCAATTGTCAGAAATAACTGCGTTAGATTAAATACAAAAAAAATCAGGCTAAAAATAGGCAGAAAAATATTAAACAGAGAAGGAAAGTATGGTATAAGTCCTTTGCTTCAAATTCTATTTTGAATGATTATTTTAGTTTGGGATTATTATAACCTTTCTTAACATTTTATACAGCTTTATTACTGTCGTGTTATTGATTTGTCAGTAATACATCCTGTGAGTGGTAAGTGGCTGGATAAGAGAATTTGGAATTCCCTGGGATTTAGTAGTCAAAAAGTGAAAGTTCCCAATCTTCCCTGTTCCCAGAGAAGCTACTTATTGAAGGATTAGATATAATCTGACTAAACCATGCTACAAAATAGTCTGCAGTTTGCTGCCTTCAAGGTTTGCTGTATTAGAAAAAAAACTTAAGAATGCTTGGAGACTGACCTTTAGCAGGATCCATTAATTCCCTGTCAGATCTGTTGGTTTCTTCAGAGAGCAACATATCACTGCACAATTTCACCTGCAGAGCTGTAGTCCAACTCCTTCCTCCTGCAGGCCAAATCATGCTGGCATTCATTACCTTGCAGAAATGTAGGTGAGATAAAGCTTCACCTACATAAATCTAGGAAACATTTTCAGATCTCTATCTAACACTGATGCTGATTAAGTATATCACTTTGGCCTGATGGTGGAGTTTTTACACTGCACACCCTGGAAAAGTAATATATTGGATTATCACAGTAATGTTACCTACCCACAGGAGTTCTGCTTTAGTGAAAAAAAGAACACCTGATATTGGGTATCTTGTGCTCCCTTATCTGCATGAATAGTTGTAGATTTTGTGCAGGGGTGATTTTGAGGAGGGATTAGTTGAATATGAGGATTGAAATTAATATGCTAATTGTCTTCCAGAAAGACCACAGCACAAATCCAAGAGGTGGATATTGTTGTTGCAAGAGGTGTGAAGAGTAACCTCAGTGCCAAACATGGAGTTTACAGATGTGAAACATTAAGCAGTTTTCTATCTCAGTTTCTCCGAAACACATGGCTATAAATCTATTATATTGTGAAATTCAGAACTTAGTGTTGCCTCGAACCAATTTATGTTAATGTTGTATCTGCGGGTGGGGCAGTGGGGAGGAATAGAAGTTGAAAGAGGAAAGCATTTTCTATCACAGTGCATGGACAATCCTCTATAGTATTCGTTCAATATTCATGAGGAGAATTCTACCATCTTTTCCACACCCAAACTATGTGCCAGGGAATCTGAATTATCCTGAGACTGGGCTGAATTATCCCAAAATTTTTATTTTATGAAACATTGGGGATCCATTACCTTTCCTAGGCAGTTACTTCAATGGTGCGAATGGATCACTAAGAGTCATAATCCCTGGTTGTTATCCTTATTTCCATTCTTACTCAATGAGATAAGCTTCATTTATGATACAAATGAATGATGATAATCTAGAATTCATCTCAAATTAAAAGAGCGTGTGGATCTCCAGAGGTCTTTTCTCATTCTCTGTTGCTGACCTAAGTACAATTTAAAGTTTTCACTCTATGATAAATATTCACTAGTTTTCTACTTCAGATTAAGACTTTATGTCTCATGCGTCACCTCTGACTTTATTTTCCTCAACTCTGTCTAAATTTTCTATACCATATAACCTTCCACCATCCAGTCCTTGAGCTTACCAGCTCTCATCGTCTTAAGCAAGTTAATCTTTGGTCAATTCACTCTCCTGCCACATACCTTTTCTTAAAAACTTCTTAGAGATTTGCACAGAATTGGCATGTCATCTAAAGCTTTGACAAACATCCATGGATGTGCAGTGGATAGTATCCTGACTGGATGCATCACAGTCTGGTGTGGGAATTCCAATGCCCAAGAATGGAAAAGACAACAAATAGAGGTGGATACAGCCTAATCTATCACAGGTAAAGCCCTTCTAACCATTGAGTACATCTACAAGGAGCACTGCGACAGGAAGGCAGCATCCATCATCAAGAAACCCCACCATCCAGGCCATGTTCTTTCCTCACTCCTGCCACAGGGAAGGGGCCACAGCAGCCTCAAGTCCCACACCACCAGGTTCCACAACAGTTATCCTTCTACCATCAGGCTCCTGAACCAGTGTGGATAACTTCACTCACCTCGACTCTGAACTGATTCCACAACCCAGTGACTCACTTTCAAGGTCTCTACAACTCATGTTCTCAGTATTATTTAATTGCTTGTTTATTCTTTTTTTTTGGTATTTGTCATATTTTGTCTTCTTTTGCACATTGGTTGTTTGTTAGTCTTCATTTGTGTGTAATTTTTCATAGATTCTAATGTATTTCTTTGTTCTACTGTGAATGCCTGGAAGGCAATGATCTCAGAGTAGTGTATGGTGACACATACGCACAGTACTTTGATAATACATTTCTTTTGAACTTTCCCTTCCTAAGCCTACTTCCTTACATGTCTCTTCTTGGGGAACACAAAACCTTTCTACTTTCAAACTCCCACCCGTTCAGCCACTGACAATATCCCTTAAAAGCATTACTCTCTCATTTGCCCTGGCTGTTAATCCTTAAGATTATTCATAAAAATAATTTATAGCACAAATAGAGCACATCCATCTCAAATGGTATTTGCAAGTTTTTGTACTCCACATAAGTTTCCTGCCAACCATTTTCATCTAATCAATTGGTATCTTTTCAGTGCTTTTTTTCACTCATGTATTTGTTGTGTACTTAATATTTCAGTAATATTGTAAATACGTTGCTAGATTAAGCATTCTTTGTTGCTTACATAATTCATTACGGGCTAGGCGTACAAAGTACATGATTGGCATAGGTCATTATGTCGCCATGTATTAAGTGTGCAACTCACTAAAGGAAAAAATGAAGTAAATACATTTTATCCCTGGGCTCCCTTGGTTTTCTTTCAATTAATTTTAAGTTTTGGAGTTACAAAATACAATCTATCTAGCTTTTGTTCAAAAATGTCTGGACCATTTACTTCAAATGAGCTGTGTGGTAACATTTTCAACAATCTGTTAACTTCCTGGAGGAAGTAACCTGAAGAATTCCCCCTCATGTCCCGTCTCCTCCTCATAAAATTCAGCTGCGTTTCCTCTCCAAAAGAAATGTTACTCCTGTTTCCCTGCCTTGTTACAGTATTCCTTTTTTCCTCACCACGGATTGATGATATTTTTTTTATACACAGATATTCAAAGTGACACCATCATTTTTCACCAGCATATGTACAATGCTCTCATCTCTCAAAGGGATTTCCAATTACATTCTGCTTTTCAGGAGGGGACTGTTGTAATGCACTTATCTCAAGCAGTGATTTGTCCTGGAATTCCTCAGCCTTTCAACAACTCAGTTCAATTCTTCAGCTTATGGAACTTGCTGTGATTCACATGAACATTTTCATTTCTCTTTCAGAGCTATTGGATATGAGTTTCTTTGTAATGGGCAATGCTTTGTAGGTGGTTTTGGTATATTAAAAATAGTGGACCATCCTGATTATATCCTGACAAAATTGAGCTAAAAAGATCAATAGTCTATGGTCAGGTTTAGAGAAGCCAGAATCTATATTCTTCTGTCTCTGTATCCTTCCATGTCTGTCTCTGTGTCTCACCACAGTACTGTAATATTGCAAATTTTTGGTCTGGTTATTATTATACTCTTTTTGAGTTGACTCTCTGGTTACTTCTTGAAGTCTGATGCTTACAGATGCACATTGAAACAAAACTGGAAACATTTTTTAAACTAAAAGCATTCCAGCTTTTAAACTGCATTTAAGACTAGAACAGGTTTCAATGAGAGACGTGTTTGCAGAATGCTATGAATTGTGGTGTTGATGGCTTCATCAAAAATAAACTGTCAGAATGAATTGCTGTCTAGAACAGGTATCAATGCCAGCACCTGAGAGAGAGAATTTGAGAGAAAGAGGAGAGGGAGGGAGGGAGAGAAGGAGGGAGGGAGAGAGAGAGGGAGGGAAGGAGGGAAGGGAGGAGAGAGAGGGAAAGAGAGAGAGAGAGGGGGGGAAGAGAGAAAGATATCAAAGATTTTCTCCACTGTAATTCTGAAGTGAATATGAATCTCTTTATTCCATCCAAGGGCGTACAAGCTGCTGCAATCCTAGCTTTGTCAGGACTGTAAAAACCATCTAACAATTGAAAACCAAGGCCTCCAGAATAGATGTTATACTTGATGAAAACTAAACTCTGAAAAATACCCTTGATGGAAATTTGTGACTATTATTTGCATGACCAAGTTTGCTAACAGATCTCAGAAGTTTCATAATTGTGACTATCTTCAAAGAATGAGATATGTTCCATTGTGATTGTTTCAGAGAGTTCATCTTGTCTGCCACAGGGAAAATAATCGTAAGTTCCTTCCTCAACCACCTCTTCCTAATGACTGAGGTATACCTCCCAATTGTACTGCAGATGTAATGTTCTTCAATACGCGAAAAAACGTGACAGAAAGTAGAGAGCAGAACTGACTTCTCTCAACCTCAATCAAACAAAAAGGATAATAGAGAATAATTTCCAAATACAATTGTCTTTAGAAATATATTACGACTCCACACTGGTTACGCATTGATATGCAAGATTTGATCAGAACCAGTGGATCAAACCACAGATCCAAACTAAAAGTAGACTGGGGTCAAGCAGACTGTGCAACCACACCGAACTGCAAAAGTTCGTACATTCTCCCTGTGACCACATGGGTTTCCTCTGGGTGCTCTGGTTTCCTCCCACATTCCAAAGAAGTAAAGGTTAGTAGGTTAATTGGTCACATGGGTGTAATTGGATAACGTGGGCTCATTAGGCCAGAAGGGCCTGTACTGTGCTGTATCCCTAAATAAAAAAATAAAAATAGTATCTTCAGAATCAAAATGAATGTAGCCATCTTACAGTATTCAAAAATGCTAACGTATTATACGTGTACATTCAGAGATCAAACTCTGAGCCATCGTCTCTTTTACTAAAGTGTACAAAAATAGGGTCACAGTACACAACTGGAAGACAAATATCCTTTATCAACTACAGTTGCCACACACCATTTCTTCTGATCAAGACACACAAGATCAAACAGAATGTAGATCATTTTTTAAAGGAACCTCAGCAAAGGTAGATGTGTGGTGGAAAGTGTACTGACTGGCTGCATTAAGGCCTGGTATGGAAACACCAATGCCTTTGAACAGAAAATCCTATAAAAGGTAGTGGATTCAGTCCAGTACATCATGGATAAAACCTTCTCAACCATTGAGCACATCTACATGAAACCAAAGAAAAGCAGCATTCATCATCTAAGATCCTCACCACCCAGCCCATGCCGTTTTCTTGCTGCTGCCATCAGGTAAAATGTGCAACTGCCTCAGGACTCGCACAACCAGGTTCAAGAACAGTTACTGTCCCTCGACCAAAGGGGATAGCTACACTCATTTAAGGACTCTATTATCTCATTATTTCATGCTCTTTATTTATTGCTATTTATTTATTATCTGCATTTGCCCAGTTTGTTTACAATTTATCGTTCCTGGTGTTTACAGTTTATAGATCCTGTTTACAGATACTGTTCTATAGATTTGCAAATTATGCCTGCAGAAAAAGCATCTCAAGGTTGTATGTGGTGACATGTATATACAAAGTAATAAATTTTACTTTGAATTTTGAACCCTAATGACAAAAGCCAATATCCTCTCCAGTATAACAGCATGTTCGTTATTTATTTATACACTTAGAGATACGGAGCGGAATAGGCACTTTTGTCCCAATGAGCCACACTACGTAGCAACCCGCCTATTTAACATTACCCTAATCACAGTACAATTCACGATGACCAGTTAACAATTATTACCATTCGACCATCAGGTTCTTGAACCAGAGGGGATAGCTTCACTTACCCCAACAATGAACTGACTCCACTGCCTATGGTCAACTAATACAGTGGATTCACTCCACTCTTCAAGAAAGGAGGCAGGCAGAAGAAAGGAAATTATAGGCTAATAGCCTGACTTCAGTGACTGGGAAGATGTTGAAGTCAGTTATTAAGGATGAAGCTTTGGGATACCTGGAGCCACATGATAAAATAAGACAAAGTCAGTATGGTTTCCTGAAGGGGAAATCTTATCTGACAAATCTGTTAGAATTATTTGATGAAATTACAGACAGGATAGAATTGGACAGTCAGTGGATGTTGTTTACTTGGATTTTCAGAAGGCCTTAGACAAGGTGATACACATGAGGCTACTTAACAAGAGGCCAGGGTATTACAGGAAAGATACTAGCATGGATAAAAGATTGACTGATTTGCAGGAGGCAAAGAGTGGGAATAAAGGCTGTGTTTTCTGGTTGGCTGTTGGTAAATAGTGGTGTTTCGCAGGGGTCAGTGTTGGGACTGCTTCTTTTCAGGCTACGTGTCAATGATTTGGATGACAGAATGGATGGCTTTGAGGCTAAGTTTGTGCATGATACAAAGATCCAAAGGTGGAGGGGCAGGTTGTGTTGAGGATGCAGAGAGTCTGCATAAGGATTAAGATAGTTTGGAAAAATGGGAAATAAAGTGGCAGATGGATTATACTGAGGGAAGTGTATGGTCATACTATTTTCTAAGTGGCTAGAAAATAAAAAAAATCAGAGATGCAAAGGTACTTGGGAGTCCTTGTGCAAGATTCCCTAAAGGTTAACTTGCATGTTGAGTCGGTGGTAAGGAAGGCAAATGTAATGTTAGCATTCATTTCAAGAGGACTAGAATATAAGAGCAAAAATGTAATGCTTGGGCTTTATAAAGAATTGGTCAGACCATATTTGGAGTGTTGCGAGAAGTTTGGGGTCCCTTATCTGAGAAAAGATGTTCTGGCATTGGAGGGGGTCCAGAGAGGGTCACGATAATGATTCCAGAATGAAAGGGTTAACATATGAGGAGTATTGAATGCACCTGGGCCTGTATTTGCTGCTGTTCAGAAGAATGAGGGAGAATCTCATTGAAATCTATCGAATATTGATTTTCTTTAGTCAGAGGGTAGTGAATCTGCAGAATTTGTTGTCACAGACAGCTATGGAGGCCAAGTCATTTAATGCAGAGGTTGATAGGTTCTTGATTAGTCAGGGCATCAAAGTTTACCAGGAGAAATCAGGAGAATAGGGTTGAGAGGGAAAACCCCACTTTCAAGGACTCTTCATCTCATGTTCTCAATATTTGTTGCTTATTTGTTTATTATTATTATTTCCTTTTTTTTCTCTTTTTGTATTTGCACAAAATGGGTTTTTTTTTGCACAGTGGTTGTTGTCTGCCTTGTTGGGTGTGATCTTTCATTGGTTCCATTGTTTTTCTTGTACTTACTGTGATTGCCTGCAAGACAATGAATCTCAGGGTTGTATATGGTGACAAATATGTACTTTAATAATACATTTACTTTGAACTTTGAAATCACTCTCTATGTCTCCTGGAATTCTGGAGGAGAAGAGAATTAGTGCTGGTGACTCACAGCTCCAGGCATTGGGTTTGGTCCTTTTTATGTTTTGTAACTCCAAAACATAAACCTAATCAAAAGGAAAACACAGAGCCGGGGGTAATGTGTCCTTAGTTTGTTTTTACTTTTAGTGAGTTTGACCGAGAGCGCTTGGTAAACATACTCCTTCCACACACAAAAACTACCTTGTTATTCTGGATGCCTCAGGAGTAGGCAGTGGAGCAGTGCTGGCCCAAGAAGAACCTGGAGACGAGTGACCTGTCCTTTACCTGAGCTGAAACTCCTCCCAAGGGAAACTAGGTATTGCACCATTGTAAAAGAGTGTCTGCCCTTTAAGTGGGCCCTTGACACCCTCTGGTACTAGCACCTTGGCAGGGAGTTTGCCCTTTTCACAGACTACAGAGCATTGGCATGGATTCAGATAATGAAGAACCTTAAGGTCAGAGTGACACGGTGGTACTGTACCTGGAGCTCTATCTAACCCTTCAAATTCTGTGTCCACCATAAAGCAGGGGAAAGAAATGTTACTGCAGATTACCAGTCTCAGCTGCTGAGCGTAATCACTACAGCAGAGGAGGGTGGCAACATGATGGAGAGCACTTGGTAAACGCACTCTTTACACTCTCCGCGCCCCCTCAACCCCCACACACACAGACATTGCCTTGTCATTCTGCTGTCATTGCACTGACTGTATGCACTTCAAAGTTTTCCCTGGTATATTCTCATAATGCGTCCTGAACTGAGCTGATGAATCTGTGTTGACTTTATGATGCTCTTTAGACCACACACAGCAGAATATTCCATTTCTTCAGTCACGGGGATGTGTAAATGTGCATAGGTTATTTTTATTCTGTATTTAAAGTGGATACCTCTGTTTACTTTGTGATATGATTGTAACTACATTGTGGGTTCATCCTATTCTGATTCATGTGTACTCTTAAGTTAAATTTCTGGGTAATTAAAGGTGGTATGTCCTGGTGCCTGATAAATGGGGTTCATTGCTCTCGGTAGAAGAGAGAGATCAGGGCTTCCAGCAGTTCACACTGGCCAATTATAAGTATGGAACTATTATTGTGTTTTCTGGTAGATATCTTTTTGTAAATATTGACAGTTTTCTTTTCACTATTTTCACTAATGTTTGCAAGTTGATTTTTGACACACCTAATAAACACCTTTGTGCTAAAGTGCTAAGTGACTTCAGCCATTTTTTACTTTGATGTCTGCCTTTTTTTTAATGCAACTGTCTATGTCCCCTCTGGGAGAAACATGTGCTCCATTTTTTTAACTCGAACATCTCGCTGCTCTTTTTAAAAACTCAAATGTCTCACTGTGTTTCAACAAGTTGATAGTCGTCTCTGGTTCATTTAAAACGTCCTCATCTCGACTGTTATGTTTTATAAGTCCAAAACATAAAACTAATTGAAAGAAACACACAGAGCTGGGGATAACATGTCCTAGTTTGTGTTTTCACTTTTAGCGAGTCATGCACTTATGACGTGGTGGTGTAATGATGTATACCATTCACATACTTTTATACATAGTTTGTAATGAATTATGTAAACAACAAAGAATGCTTACTCAGACAATATATTTACAATGTTACTCAAATATTAAGTACACAACAGTCCTGGCCTAGGGTGCTGCCTGTCTAAATTTTACATGTTGCCTCCCATTCTATGTGGCATTGTGCTGGTTCTCCAGCTCCCTCCTACTTCCTGGAGGTGTGTTGGTAAAACTGTGTAAAATTGACTCGTGAGGGTGATGGGCAGGTAAACTTGGCATTGATTGGTATGTGAGTTAGAATAGGGTGCTGGGAGATGGGACTGTTGGGATTTCTCTGAGAGCTGACATAGGCCGGATCTGCTGAATAACCTTCTCCTGCGTTATAATGAGAAATGAGATTTCCCTGTTCAGAATGGTGTGTTGGGCATAAGTTTTCGATCCCAACTCAACTCTGAATCTTGGGCCCAGTTCCACTGAATGTGAAAACAAATCTGGGGAGAAGAGGAAGTTGCTGTTCCTTTAACAACTCTGTAAGAGTGGCTGGTTGATTTCCAGCTTTGGCCAATGCTACCTAATTCACACTTTACTATGGCTTCATCTGAATCCATGCGGGCAGCTGCATAGTTACAACGTCATTGCAAACAATTCATTTCATGTTACAGGCCTAATTCCAGCTTATATCACAGGGGAATCATTTTTCATTAACTCATCTTTACAAATACCATATGGTAATGCAAATTTAGAAAAACCTTCAAAACTTTTCTCAGATTCTTCTTTTGCTCCTTTTGTGATATTATTAATTCAGTTATTTAAAATTGTTCATTGCCTGAACCAAATAGATAGAGACAGAAGCTTCAGATGTAGAAGTTACTACTTGTTCGTTCATATCCCCTACTCACATTCTTTTGGTGTCTTAAATGAATCCTAATATTATTCTGTCCAACATGAGCCTGAGAGATAATAAACATCACCTTTGTTTCAGGTTTAATAACTCAAAATATGAAGTGAACTTAGCTGAATATTTTCAAACAGCTGCTTCGGAGATAGACAATATACAAAGTCTTTGCTGCATGCTTTTGTACCGCTCCTGGAGGAAATATTATAGAAGGTCATTGGCAGATTAATTAAATTGGCCTACTCACAATTATTTGAAAGACAACTGCATTAAATTAAATTTGCAAAATATTGACAAGTTGATTGAGGGGAAATTTTAACCCTTAGAATACTCCCAGCTGGCTTCCATGATGTGATAGCTTAGACAATGGACAGGAGCGAATATTCCGCTAACGTCTGCTAGAAAAGTTCCAACAACAAGCTCACAACTGGGTTGTTACCAAGTCGTAGCTCAGATTCTGACTCAGATTCGTTTATCACATACACATCGAAACATGTAGCGAAATATGTTAACAACCAACACACCAAAGGATGTGCTGGGGGCAGCCTGCAAGTGTTGCCACACACTCCAGTGCCAACATAGTGTGTCAACCATGCGCCGCAGAGCACAACAGAACAGAACATACCAGGTTACAGAGCAACAACAGCAAATGAGCCCCATTCCTCCTTTACACCCACAACCCCCTCCTCCACACACATTCACAGTCCTGTAGCCCCTAGTCATGCCATCTTCTGCTGGTTCGTGGATTCAGACATTGGGCCTTTGGTTTCCCCAGCGGACCCAAGAGATTTGCAGACCCGGGATTCCGGCTCCGATCAACCATCAACCTTCCAACTGGAGCTGTGGAGCAAAGTCCTGATGAGACTGAAAGGTGATAAGTCCCCAGGGCCTGATGGTCTGCATCTCAGCGTACTTAGGGAGGTGGCTCTAGAAATTGTGGACGCATTGGTAATCATTTTCCAATGTTCTATAGATTCAGGATCAGTTCCTGCAGATTGGAGGGTGGCTAATGCTATCCCACTTTTTAAGAAAGGAGGGAGAGAGAAAAGTCTGACATCAGTGGTGGGGAAGATGCTGGAATCAATTATAAAAGATGTAATAGTGGCATATTTGGATAGCAGTGGCAGGATAGGTCCCAGTCAGCATGGATTTACGAAGGGGAAATCATGCTTGACTAATCTTCTGGAATTTTTTGAGAACGTGTCTGAAAATGGATATGGGAAAGCCAGTGGATGTAGTGTACCTGGACTTTCAGAAAGCCTTTGATAAGGTCCCACGTAGGAGGTTAGTGTGCAAAATTAGAGCAAATGGTATTGGGGGTAGGGTACTGACATGGATAGGAAATCGGTTGGCAGACAGGAAACAAAGAGTAGGGATTAATCGACACGGATTTATCCCCCTTTGTTCAATCCTTTCCGACCTATGTTCGTGACACTTCTCACGCTCTTAAACTTTTCGATGATTTTAAGTTCCCTGGCCCCCACCGCTTTATTTTCACCATGGATGTCCAGTCCCTATATACTTCCATCCCCCATCAGGAAGGTCTCAAAGCTCTATGCTTCTTTTTGGATTCCAGACCTAATCAGTTCCCCTCTACCACCACTCTGCTCCGTCTAGCGGAATTAGTCCTTACCCTTAATAATTTCTCCTTTGGCTCCTCCCACTTCCTCCAAACTAAAGGTATAGCTATGGGCACCCGTATGGGTCCTAGCTATGCCTGCCTTTTTGTTGGGTTTGTGGAACAATCTATGTTCCCTGCCTATTCTGGTATCTGTCCCCCACTTTTCCTTCGCTACATCGACGACTGCATTGGCGCTGCTTCCTGCACACATGCAGAACTCGTTGACTTTATTAACTTTGCCTCCAACTTTCACCCTGCCCTCAAGTTTACTTGGTCCATTTCCGACACCTCCCTCCCCTTTCTAGATCTTTCTGTCTCTGTCTCTGGAGACAGCTTATCCACTGATGTCTACTATAAGCCTACTGACTCTCACAGCTATCTGGACTATTCCTCTTCTCACCCTGTCTCTTGCAAAAACGCCATCCCCTTCTCGCAATTCCTCCGTCTCCGCCGCATCTGCTCTCAGGATGAGGCTTTTCATTCTAGGACGAGGGAGATGTCTTCCTTTTTTAAAGAAAGGGGCTTCCCTTCCTCCACTATCAACTCTGCTCTTAAACGCATCTCCCCCATTTCACGTACATCTGCTCTCACTCCATCCTCCCGCCACCCCACTAGGAATAGGGTTCCCCTGGTTCCTCACCTACCACCCCACCAGCCTCCGGGTCCAACATATTATTCTCCGTAACTTCCGCCACCTCCAACGGGATCCCACCACTAAGCACATCTTTCCCTCCCCCCCCTCTCTGCATTCCGCAGGGATCACTCCCTACGCAACTCCCTTGTCCATTCGTCCCCCCCATCCCTCCCCACTGATCTCCCTCTTGGCACTTATCCGTGTAAGCGGAACAAGTGTTACACATGCCCTTACACTTCCTCCCTTACCACCATTCAGGGCCCCAAACAGTCCTTCCAGGTGAGGCAACACTTCACCTGTGAGTCGGCTGGGGTGATATACTGCGTCCGGTGCTCCCGATGTGGCCTTTTATATATTGGCGAGACCCGACGCAGACTGGGAGACCGCTTTGCTGAACATCTACCCTCTGTCCGCCAGAGAAAGCAGGATCTCCCAGTGGCCACACATTTTAATTCCACATCCCATTCCCATTCTGACATATCTATCCACGGCCTCCTCTACTGTAAAGATGAAGCCACACTCAGGTTGGAGGAACAACACCTTATATTCCGTCTGGGTAGCCTCCAACCTGATGGCATGAACATTGACTTCTCTAACTTCCGCTAATGCCCCACCTCCCCCTCGTACCCCATCTGTTACTTATTTTTATACACACATTCTTTCTCTCACTCTCCTTTTTCTCCCTCTGTCCCTCTGAATATACCTCTTGCCCATCCTCTGTGCCCCCCCCCCCACCTCCTTGTCTTTCTTCCCGGACCTCCTGTCCTATGATCCTCTTGAATCCCTTTTGCCAATCACCTGTCCAGCTCTTGGCTCCATCCCTCCCCCTCCTGTCTTCTCCTATCATTTTGGATCTGCCCCTCCCCCTCCAACTTTCAAATCCCTTACTCACTCTTCCTTCAGTTAGTCCTGACGAAGGATCTCGGTCTGAAACGTCGACTGCACCTCTTCCTACAGATGCTGCCTGGCCTGCTGCGTTTACCAGCAACTTTTATGTGTGTTGCATTAATGGGTCCTTTTCAGAATGGCAGGCAGTGACGAGTGGGGTACCGCAAGGCTCAGTGCTGGGACCGCAGCTATTTACAATATACATTAATGATTTAGATGAAGGGATTAAAAGTAACATTAGCAAATTTGCAGATAACACAAAGCTGGGTGGCAGTGTGAAATGTGAGGAGGATGTTATGAGAACGCAGGGTGACTTGGACAGGTTGGGTGAGTGGGCAGATGCATGGCAGATGCAGTTTAATGTGGATAAATGTGAGGTTATCCACTTTGGTGGCAAGAAATGAAGGCAGATTACTATCTGAATGGTGTCAAGTTAGGAAAAAGGGAAGTAAAATGAGATCTAGGTGTCCTTGTTCATCAGTCACTGAAAGTAAGCATGCAGGTACAGCAGGCAGTGAAGAAAGCTAATAGCAGGTTGGCCTTCATAACAAGGGAAGTTGAGTATAGGAGCAAAGAGGTCTTTCTGCAGTTGTACAGGGCCCTGGTGAGACCACACCTGGAATATTGTGTCCAGTTTTGGTCTCCAAATTTGAGGAAGAACATTTTAGCTATTGAGGGAGTGCAGCGTAAGTTCACGAGTTAATTCCTGGGATGGCAGGACTGTCATATGTTGAAAGATTGAAGCGACTGGGGTTGTATACACTGGAATTTAGAAGGATGAGAGGGATCTGATTGAAACATATAAGATTATTAGGGGATTGGACAAGGTAGAGGCAGGAAAGATGTTCCCAATGTAGGGGGAGTCCAGAACCAGAGGCCACAGTTTAAGAATAAGAGGTAGACAATTTAGAACGGAGTTAAGGAAAAACTTTTTCACACACAGGGTGTGGTTCTGTGGAATGCTCTGCCTCAGAAGGCAGTGGAGGCCAATTCTCTGGATTCTTTCCAAAAAGAGTTAAATAGAGATCTTAAAGATAGCGGAGTGAAGGGATATGGGGAGAAGGCAGGAAAAGGGTACTGATTGTGGATGATCAGCCATGATCACAGTGAATGGTGGTGCTGGCTCGAAGGGCTGAATGGCCTACTCCTGCACCTATTGTCTATTGTTTATTAACTACCCCAGGGTAGGCACAATGCTCTGCAGATGGACTCCGGAAAGTCTTCAATCTGAAATATTAACTGGTTCCCCTTTCCACAGATGCTGCCTGACTGGCTTAGTCATATGTCCGGGATTGTGACATATTTCATGCTAAATTTGTATGGAGCTCTGAATAGACCTCATTCAGAGGGGCCTGTATTCAAACTTTGAGACTGTAATTGAATGGCTGCTGTCTGTCTCAGTATTTCTGTCTCATATAGTGGTGAATGCCCGTAAGATGAAATATTTTATTGAAGAAAAGAATTTACAATTCAATATATTTCTTCTCAATGTACCTCCTCCCAGGAAGGAAAATTCCACAAGCCAATTCAGCACTCATGATATAATAACAGATACTTAGGGAACAGTTGATTTCATGGTACTATTATAAAACTATAACATTATAAAACCTGAGATTGCTATGTTAATTTAATTGCTTTTTCATTTCACTGTATTTCAATAAATGATGCACATAAACCCCCAGATCCTTTGTTTCATGCAGCTCCTGAAGAATTTTGCCCTTTAGTTGAAATGACCCCTTCTTATTCTTTGAGAGTGAGCGTTGCATAGTGCAGAAATGGGCTTCTTCATCCATCATGACCATCCCTACCTTTCTGCCCACGTTAGGTCCATGTCCTTCCATGCCATGCCTATTTAATTGTCTCTTAAACATAGTGATGATTTCCTAACTCCACCACCTTCTACGGCAGAGAGTTTCAGATATCAACAGCTCTCTGTGTAAAATGTTTACCACCCAAAGAACATTTAAAGCTCCTTCCTCTCATCTTAAACCCTTTCCCTCTTGTTTTTGATAACATTACCAAAGGAAAAAGATTCTGACTATCAGCCTTGTCTCTGCCTGTAATGATCTTATATACTTGTTTCAGTTCACCCCTCAGATTCGTTTGCTAAAAGAATAACAAACCCAGTATATTGGTCTCTCCAGTCCAGGCAACATCATGGTGAAGCATCTCCACATTCACTCCAGTGATACCATATCCTTCCTATTGAGTGCTGACCAACAACAGGGTATAGTGTGTCATCACAATAATGAATCATTATATCCTGAATTTTATACTCCATGACCCATGAAGGCAAGCATGCTATATGCCATCTACATCATTTACCTGTGTTCTACATTCAAGGAACTTGAACCCACAAGGTCTTTCTGATAATCAACGTTCCTTAGTACCCTGCCATTTACTGTATAGGTCTATCCCTGCTTGACCAGCCAAAATACATCACCTCACACATGTTGAGATTAAAATCCATCTGCCTAATACTGTCTCCAACTTTCCACCTGATCTATATTCTGCTGTGGCCATAGAAAACATACCTCACCAGCCACAACATCATCAACTTTTGCGTCATCTACAAACTTACTAGTTATACCGTACATTCGAAATATGTCACAAGCATTAATGGGCCCAGCATTGATCTGTGGTACACCATTGGTCCAATAAGAAAAAAACATCCCTTTACCACTACTCCTGTCTTCTAACATCTGTTACTATTGGTCACAGACTTCCAATCAGAAAAATGTCCTTTCAACATTACCTGTTTCCTATCTCTAAGCCAATTTTGGATCCAGTTAAAAGGCTTGCTCTGAATTCCACATGTCCTGACCTTCTGGATCAGTCTACTATGGTGGATCTTGTTAAATGTCTTACTAACTAATTCTTCCTAGCATAATACAAAATTTCACATTTCTCAGCATTATGTTTCGTCTGCCGTCCATGCGTCCATTCCATCAGCTGTTTACATTTCCTTAAAGCTCATCACTATCCTAACAATTCACCATGCCTTCAAGTCATATGCTGATTTGGAAATTGTGCATTGTTTGCCCAAGACCAAGTCCAATTCATGAATATAAAGAAAAGTGATGTTACTAGGAATAATCTCATGCTCACTTTACTGTACATTTCCTTTCTGACCAGAAACATAACCATTCACTATTATTCTCTGTTTTCTGTTACAGGCAATTGCTGTCCATGCCGCAAAATATCTTTTTCATTCTACAGTCTTCAAAGCTGATCACTGGACTATTGTGGCAACTTATCAGACACCTTTTCAAAGTCCTTATATACCACATCACAATGAATTTCCCACTCTAAAAACTCAATCAATTTAGACACGTTTTGCCGTTAACAAATTCATATAGTTTTTCTCTAATCAATGCGCAATAAGTCAAGTGACCTCTAGTGCAGTTGGTGATTACCTTTCTAGAATTTTCCCCATCACTGAGGGCAATATCGCTGACCTGTAATTACTGGGATTTGTCTATACATTCCTTTATGAACAAATGTTTATGAACAAGTGAATTTTTTAAATCTTTTGCTTTCACAGGTAAGCTCAGGTCTGAAAGGAATAAAGAAATCATCCAGCCTCCTCCACCAGCTCCAATCTGCCTCTATTCTTGGAAGGGTATAGAGGTGTGCAGCTCCCCCTGCACGCTGGCATATCCAGAGAAGTTTGCCTTTCCCACTGATGATAGAATGAATATTTGACTTTTTTCAACACTGTTACTTTTTTTCCTCTCAGTATATTCATACTACTTGCTTGTTTCCTCCTCTGCTTTGTCATTCTCATCAACATCAGGAATATTGATCTAATCTGCAGTAATACTATCAAATAAATGCAGGCCCCTCTGCCCTAGGAGTTTCCTGTCTGAACTTTGCCAATTTCCCTCATGAATTATCTTTTTCCATTTTTTTTCACACCAGTTGTTGATAAGTGATCACCTACTGCTTCAATGTTTCTTTGAGACCTTTAATATCATTACCTATACAAAAGTGTGAAGAGAATTAAATAATTGTTATTCTGGATACAATGCAGCACGAAAACTCCCTACAAAAGATAAAGAGCACAAATCTAATAATTAAAATACACAATATATATAAATACATGTGATAGTTTATAAAATGTACATAGATTGATTATATATCCATAAAGTGATGCTAGGCTGTATATAAGGTGACTGATGGGAAATAATAAAGTAGTGGTGGAGGTGTTGATCACCTTACTGCTTGGGGAAAGTAACTGTTTTTGAGACTGGTGGTCCTGGCGTGGATGCTACATAGCTTCCGCCCTGATGGGAGTGGAGCAAACAGTCCGTGAGCAGGGTGTGTGGGATCTGTCATGATGTTTCTGGCCCTTTTCCGACACCTTTCTGTATGCATTTCCTTGAGGGAGGGTGGGCTGGTGCCGGTGACGTGTTGGGTAGTTTTGACTACTCATTGTAAAGCCTTCTTGTCTGCCGCAGTGTAGTTTCTGTACCAAACAGTAATGCAGTTGGTTAGGATGCTCTCTAGTATGCGTCTGTAGAATGATGTGAGTACAGATGTACAAAGTGCAGCTCTCTTCAGCCTCCTCAGAAAATAGAGATGTTGGTGAGCTTTCTTGACTCTGTAGGATGAGTTCTGAGACAATGAGAGGTTGTGTGTGATGTGCACTCCCAGGAGCTGGTAATTGCTCACGTTTCCACTGCTGTAAAGGGTGGTGTGAGTGGTGCAAGTTCTCCTGAAGTCAGTAACCATCTCCTTCATCTTGTTGACATGAAGGAAGAGGTTATTTGCCTGGCATTAGGCCTCGATCTCTTCCACCTCCTCTCTGTAGTCCGTCTCATTGTTATTGGTGATAAGCCCCACCACTGTGTGTCATCGGCGAACTTGGCAATGTGATTACCTGGGTGTTTGGCCGTGCAGTCACGTGTGAGCTGTGTGTACAGCAGTGGGCTCAGCACACAGCCCTGGGGGGGCTCCCATGTTTAGAATAATGGGGAGGGGGGGAGCAGTTGTACGTCCTGACTCTCTGAATCTGTTTGTTAGGAAGTCCAACAACCAGTTGCACAGTGACCAAGGAGTAGGTGCTTATTCACCAAGATCTGTGAGATAAAAGTTTTGAATGTCAAACTGAAATCTAGAATCAGCATTCTGCTATAAGTGTCCCTGTTTTCTCAGTGTGTGAGTGACAGATGCAATGGCATCTATCGTAGAGCAGTTCTGTCGATAAGCATATTGGTGTGTGCCCAATGTGGCTGGAATGGAGTTTTTGATACATGCTATCAGCCGTTCAAAGCACTTCATGGGTGATTGGTGTCAGTGCCACTGGGCAGTAGTCATTGAGTTCTGAGGGTGTAGAGTTCCTTGGTACAGGGATGATGGTGGTTGATTTGAAGCGTGTGGGGATAGCAGTCTAGATAAGAGTTGAGGATGTCTGTGAAAATATCAGTGAGCTGGTGTGCACTCTCACAGTACAGACTGGATCCATTTGACTCTCAAACTCAGTAATATTGAGTGTGAATGGATTCACTTATAAATAACGTGTATTAAATTTCAAAGAACTCCTTATGAAATGAGTTCTGCACAGCACTACTCTAATGCTCGGTTAAAACAAAGGGATTTAGAAATAATAAATAATTTAAAATAGTTTCAAGTCAGCTGAACTGCAGGTCGAGTGAGACTGTCTTTATTCATTCCGCTATCTTGCCATTCCGACGGCCTCCAGTGAATCAACACCCCTCAGCTGTGCAATCGACTTAATTCCACTCAAAATAACACAATCCACGCAAATTAAAACAGAGGTTCTACTTTGAAAGCAGCCACTGGTATTTTCACGCTTAATTAATAGCCAACTTGTCAATCAAATCAGTCCTCTGAGTACTTTTGAATAAAATAATTATAGTGAACAACTACATAGAATTATATCCTGATGCCTTGCATCTCACTCGTGCCCTGGCTGTACTTGCTCTACCAGCCTGTTGCATCTTATATGAAGAGCTAACTACAGCTCTAGCAATATCACACTACATAATTCCAGTTTCTACAACCTTTCCTAGGTTCTCAGACCAGTAATCCCTTTGGCTTCTCTGAGTGAATATGTAGCTGTTTATCCCTTCAGTTCACTAGAGGGATAAACAATCAATGTCAGCGGTCACTCCCAGGCCAATGGCTTAAGTAATGAGGCCCTCATTAGACTCAGTCGGTTGCGCTGGACAGGCCAAATTGTTTTCATGCCCAACACCTAACTCCAGAAATAAACACTCACGGTGTTGTCGTGGAAAGGGATTACCAGGGAGACTGAGGAAAAGAATGAAGCATATGTTCAAAGTCCCCCATGGAAAGCCGTACATCTGTACATCATGTTGCGACTGAAGCCCTGTGTTCGTTAATATATAAGACATTTTATTTAGAGATACTGCGCAGTCCACTGAGCCGTGACACCCAGAAACCCACCTATTTAACTCCAGCCTAATCATGGAACAATTTACAATGGCCAACTGGTACATCTTTGGACTGTGGGAGGAAACCGGGGCACCCAGAGAAAACCTAGACACACACAGGAAGAACGTGCAAAATTTCTTACAGGGAACGCCAGAATTGAACTCCAAACTCCAACACCTTGAGTTGTAATAGTGTGGTTGCCGTAGCACCCCATTTTAAATAATGTATGGAATTGTCTTCAGGTTCTTCTTCAGGCTTTATGTGGAAAACTTATAAAATCATAAAAGAAGAATATACAGCCTCCCAGGTCTGCTCCACCATTCAAGAGAGTCATGGTGATCTGATCTTGGTCTGATCTATGCTTCCCTTTTTTCTCCAATCACATTTAATTACCTTCGACTCAAAAGATTTTACTCTGCCTGAAATATATGCAATGTTGATGCTATGAAAGCAAGGACCACAGGCCACAGACATTGGAATCTGGGTCTCATTAACATTAACAAAGACTGTCACATCTGCAAAATAGGTCACTCGCTTAAAAAAATTGTCAGATTACCTGTCTCTTCGTGCCTGTGGCTTGATAGATGAATGGGGACGTGAAGAAGCAATGATTAAAGAGAGTAATCACATGTATGCCTCCTCTTCCTGACTCCACAGGGTTGACCTTTGAAAAAACAATGAAAATTAACTTAGTTCCTCTGAAGAATCAGGAGTGTGTCTCTGCCTGCTCTGCTCATTGCATTCGATACCTGGCAAGAGAATTTATGCAGGCACCAGACAACTGCATGTGCAAGACCCCCAAACAGCTAAAGTATAGCCAGCCTCGGTGTTATTTTTCAAGGTGAGGCACTGAATCAGTGAACTGGAATCTATTTCCAGCAAAGTATGGAAAGAAGAGGCTTAAATTCAAATAGAGCCGATGGATGATGTAGCATTGTGGTAAGCTGAAGTGAATGTATGAATAAATATTTTTGCCCGTAGAGAGAAATTGTAAAACAACATTATTATTTGAGAGGTGGGTTACAAGTGCAGAAAATAAGTTATTCATTAGTGGTGTTGTGTCTGGGTAAAGGTAAAACACCTGCCAGGATTTCATGTTGGGAGTGAATGGCTGACCACAAAAAGGTGAAAACAAAATCAAAGACAATGCCCGCAGACAGTGTGAGGTGAAGTCGTAATAGTTCTACACAGGAAGCATTACCAATACCAGTAGTTCATGCCTGAAGGGGAAGATACAGTACCAGATCTGACTTGGGACAATGAGTGGGGCAGGTAGAGAGCAGTCTATTTTTGGGAAAGAGAGAGCATAAATTTATTGCCAAAAGAAGGTGTCAGTATAGAAATAATTAAAACATTAACATGCGATGAAAGGATCCCAATCTTATCAAATTAGTTAAACTGTCAGTTCAAGCGGGGGACCAGCTCTAAAAATATTCAATATCATCAGTACTTATGTGTGAAGTAAAGGTCAAATGCACTCTGACAAGAATTGAAGGGTCCAAATTAAAAGAAGGATTCCAATGATAAATAGCAAGGGCAGTGGGAAAACAGATCTAATTAAGAAATAGTGGTAATCGTGGTTGGAATAGTTATGGGTTAAAACCTTAAAGAATTACAAAGTGTGCAAAAAGCAAGCAAACAAGGAGACTAAAATGCCTTAGAATGCATGTGATAGAAATCTGGGAGAAAGATAAAGAAAGAAACCATGAACATTATAAATACTTTCAGTGGCCACTTTATTGGGTACATCTGGACACCTGCTCATTAATGCAAATATCTAATCAGTCAATCGTGTGGCAGCAACTCATAGCGTAAAAGCATGCAGTCGTAGTCAAGAGGTTCAGTTGTTGTTCAGACCAAGCATCAGAATGGGGAAGAAATATGATCTAAGTGACTCTGACAGTGGAACGTTTGTTGGTGTCAGACAGGTGGTTTGAGTATCTTGGAAACTGCTGATCTCCTGGGATTTTCACACACAACAGTCTCTAGATAGAGCTTACACAGAATGGTGTGAAAAACAATATACAATGCAGTGTGCGGCAGTTCTGTGGGCGAAGACGCCTTGTTAATGAGAGAGCTCTCCGAGGACAATGGCCAGACGAGTGCAAGCTGATAGGAAAATGGATAGATAGGTAGATAGTTTATTGATCCCAAAGAAAATTACAGTGTCACCACAGCATTACAAGTGTACAGTTACAAATATTAGAAGAGAAGTAGAAAGAGTAAAATATAAGTTACTATAAACAGTCTAACAGGAGGGGGGTCATCACTTCCCCGGCTATAAGTTGACTCACTATAGAGCCTAATGGACTCATATAGTGCTCTTTGGAACAATACAGATGTCTTAGTCTATGACTAAAATGACTCCTCTGTTCAGCCAAGGTGGCATGCAGAGGGTGAGAAACATTGTCCAGAATTGTCAGGATTTCCCGTAGGGTCCTTTGTGTCTCCAGTGTGTCCAGTTTGACTCCTCTCACAGATCCAGCCTTTCTAATCAGTTTATTCACCCGTGTTGATGCCATTGCCTCAGCACCGCATAGAAAATTGAAGGCAACAGTAACTCAAATAACCACACATTACAACAGTGGTGTGTAGAAGAGCATCTCTGAATGAACAACACATCAGAGTTTGAAGTGGATGGGCTACAGTAGTAGAAGACAGTAAACATAAACACAGTGGCCACTATTTTCAGTACAGGAGCTTCCTAATAAAGTGGCCACTGAGTGTACATTTCAATTTAAAAGCGAGTCACCTAAATTATGGGAGCACTTTAAGATCAACAGAGGCACCTACATTTGAACTGAATTAGAGAAGCTTTTTTAAACAATCATGTTTCATTTTCTATAGAACAAGATGAAAGCTAGGTTTTATACAGAGGTTTGAAAGGACACTAATATTACAAATAATTTATCAGATTAAACTTTGCACATTCAGGAGATTGGCTGGTGTGCAAGAAACAAAAGGCTGGGGAAAACTGGACGCTCAGATTGTTGGAAACAGTTGCACAAGGGAGAAAAATCACAGATAATTACTTAGAATCTGTGGTCAGAGAGTGATTGTCCATCCTCGCCACCGGCTTCTGAGGGAAGTTCAGACACACCCAGTGTGGACGCCCTCATGGGCAGAATGGCAGGAAGTCTATGTGTCTGTAAGGCCTGCTGCAACTCCATGGAAACGTGGGGCACAGGAGTGGTTGGAGTGGGGAAGGGTGGGCTGTACAAAACTAACCTTGTCACAAACTGGGTGACTAAGCTATGCCTGACACAGTGGGTTATCAAAATATTTTAAAATATTTCAATATTCAGAAGTTTTCCAAAGTTATTAAAACCATTCCAAATGTGTTCAAATGTTTGTTATTTTTTTAAAGTAAAAGATTAAAGATATTTTAAAACAACTCAAATAATTTTGAAAACTTTAATCAACAAATACCTTGGTCCCTGTCAGCTGTTCATGTCGACTAAAATCAACAAAGCAGCAAACTCTGCTCCAGGATCTATCACACACGGATTCCTTACACAAGGTTTGCTGCACAGGTGTAGGGCCAGTTTCCACGCTTATCCCAGACTATATGAGGAGACTAGGATCAGAATGTAGTTGAAAAGACACATTCAAAGACCTGGTTACAACGTTGGGCTTTCAATGTTTACGTAGATATTCCAAAATGATGAAAAGTGACATGGAACTGCAAATATAATTGAGCAAAATTTTCAATGAGCTTTTGCCAGAACTGAAAAGTGGCTTTTTATTCAGAATCAGGTTTAATGTCACCAGTATATGTCGTGAAATTTTTTGTCTTTGTGGCAGCAGTACAATGTAATACATAATAATAGGAAAAACGTGAATTAGAGCAAGTATATATCAAATTAAATTAAATAAGTAGTGCAAAAATAGAAATAAGAAGTAGTGAGATAGCCTTCATGAATTCAATATCCATTCAGAATTCGGATGGCAGGATGAGATCTGCGGCAGCCATGATGCTGGGCTCTTTTACCGCCATCTCCGTCTCTGGCAAGGACTCCATTTCTTTGGCAAGGACTCTCCAGCCCAAGCTGGTGACCCCTTCATCCGTCTTCAACCCTTTTCCTCTTCCTGGACATCTCACTCTGGTCTTCAGCTTGCTCTGGATCTTTTCATTGCTAACTGCAGACGAGCCATCAACCGTCTCAACTTCACCACTCCTCTCTCCAATTCCAGCTTCCCTCTTGAATGCACCGCTCTCCACTCTCCCCGCACTAATCCTAACCTCACCATCAAACCTACAGATAAAGGGCTGTAGTAGTCTGGTGTTCTACCTTGCTGAGGCCAGGCAACAATTGTCAGACACCCCCTCTTACGCCTCAAACAGGACTCCACTAAGAAGCACCAGGCAGTTGTCTCCCACACCATCACTGACATTATTTCTGGGCATCTCCCATCCACTGCCACCAACCTCATAGTTCCTGCACCCTGCACCTCCTGATTCTACCTCCTACCCAAGATCCTCAAATCTGCCTGTCCAGGCAAACTCATTGTTTCAGCTTGTTCCTGCCTCATTGAACTTACATCTGTATACCTCAGCTTAGTTTTATCCCCCGTAGTTCAGTCCCTTCCTACCTACATCTCTTGATCTTTTCAATGATTTCAAGTTCCCTAGCCCCGATCATCTTATTTTCACTGTGGATGTCCAGTCCCTATGCACATCTAATCCCCACCAGGAAGGCCTCTAAGCTCTCTGTTCCTTTCTGGACACCAGACCCAACCAGTTCCCCTCCACCACCTTTCTCCTCCGTCTGGCAGAACTGGTCCTCACTCTTAATAATTTCTTCTTTGGCTCCTCCCACTTCCTTCAAACAAAAGGAGTAGTCATGGGCACTCACATGGGTCCCAGCTATGGCTGCCTTTTTGTTGGCTACGTGGAACAGTCTATGTTCCAAGCCTACACTAGTATTACTCCACTATTTTTCCTATACTAGACTGACAACCGCTTCCTGCACCTGTGCAGAGCTTGTTGACTTCATCAAATTTGCCTCCAAATTCTACCCTGCTCTCAAATTTACCTGGCCTATTTCCAACACCCTCCCCTTTTCAATCTCTCTGTCTCTATCTCTGAAAACTGCTTATCTACTGATGTCTTTACAAACCCACTGACTCTCACAGATACCCGGACTATACCTCTTCCCACCCTGTTACTTGTAAAAATACCATCCCCTTCTCTCAATTCCTCCATCTCTGCTACATCTGCTCTCTGGATGAGGCTTTTCATTCCAGAATGAAGGAGATATCCTCCTTCAGAGAAAGGGGCTTCCCTTCCTCCACCATCAACGCTGCCCTCAGTCACATCTTTTCCATTGCATGCACGTCTGCCCTCCCGCCATCCTCCCAACACCCCACCAGGGTTAGGGTCCCTTTTGTCCTCACCTACCACCTCATCAGCCTCCGTGTTCAGCACATAATTCTCTGTTACTTCCGCCATCTCCAACAAGATCCCACCACCAAGCACATCTTTCCCCAACACCCTCCCCCCACCTACTGTTTTCCACAGGGATCGCGTCCTACACAATTCCCTTGTCCAGTCGTCCCTCCCTTCTGGCACTTAAACTTGCAAGCGGAACACGTGATGCTACTGCCCCTACACCTGCTTCCTCACTACTATTTAAGGTCCCAAACAGTCCTTCCAGGTGAGGCAACACTTCACCTGAGAGTTTGTTGGGATCATCTATTGTATCTGGTGCTCCCGGTGTGGCTTCTTGTATATCGGTGAGATCGATGCAGATTGGGAGACAGCTTTGCCGAGCAAGTCTCCACCAGCCAGAAAAAGTGGGATCTCCCAGTGGCCACCCATTTTAATTCCACTTCCCATTCCCATTCCAACATGTCAATCCATGGCTTCCTCTACTGTTGTGATGAGGCCACACACAGGTTGGAGGAACAACACCTTATATTCCGTCTGGGTAGGTTCCAACCTGAAGGCATGAACATCGATTTCTCAAACTTCTGGTAATGCCCCCCCCGCTTCACCATTCCCTATTCCTATTTCTCTCTTTCACCTTATCTCCTTCCCTTCCCATCACCTTTCTCTGGTGCTCCTACCTCCTCCCTTTCTTCCATGGACTTCTGTCCTCTCCTATCAGATTCCCACTTCTCTAGCCTTTTATTTCACCCCTCCACCCCTCCCAGTTTCACCTATCACCTACTACCTTGTATTTCTTCCTCCCCTCCCTCCACCTTCCTACTCTGACTCTTCATCTTTTTTGTCCAGTCCTGATGAAAGGTCATGGCTCGAAACGTTGATTGTTTATTCTTTTCCATAGATGCTACCTGACCTGATGCTTTCCTCCAGCATTTTGTGCCTGTTGCTTGGATTTCCAGCATCTGCAGATTTTCTCTTGCTTGTGATTGGATGTTATGACGAGCTACCAGTAGTATACAGTACATAACAGGTATTGAGCAAGTGCTAAGACAGGGGATGTCGGGGACAGGAGGAAAAAATAAAAAGGAAAGTAAATAATGGAGTCGGGGTTAGGAATGGTTAAATAAACAGCCAAATCACTGTCATCACCTTTGTCTGTTAAAAAGTCAGCAACCACAATGATCTGAAATGACTGAACTTGCTACTGAAAGAGCTTCTGTTAAGCTTCACTGAGGCAGTCTGCAGGGCCAAGGACAGAAAGGTCAAAGAGCTAAGCTTCTGAGAACTTAGGGTCCCTTCTGTGGACTGAAAGATGACATCTGGTAGTAGAATAACCATACCTGTGTGTGTTCTGGAGACATGAGAGACTGCCGCTGTTGGGATCTGGAGCAAAAATCAAGCTGCTGGAGAAACTAAACAGGTCAGGCAGCATCTGTGGAGGCTAAGGAATAGTTGATATTTCAGGTAGAGGCCCGACATCAATGAAAAGAGGAGTGTAAAGGAGAGAAAGCTAGTTTGAAGGTGTGACGGGTTGAAGCAGGAGCAGACAGATTGGAGGTGATCCAGCGAGGAAGGTGCATATGCATATAGAGCCAGGTGGGGGAGTGAGGGTTGCAGATCATGACAAAAGCTGGGAGGTGATCCATGGAGACAACAAAGATCATTCAATCTGGCTGTCAAGAGGTGTGGATATGTCCCAAATGCAGAGTGAGAAAGAGAGACTGAAGTGGATCAACATTTCACTGACTTTAATGAGAATTGTTGCTGAATTTGAAGGAAAAGAAAAACAATAAATGCTAGGCCAACAGGGCTATTGACTAAAACTGAAAGTTAAATGCCAACACTGCGGCTGGAAGCAATAACTGAATACTGTACTAAATGAATACCATTCCTTTACAGTGGTCTTTTTTCCCAGACAAGGAGGAAGGTAAGCAGGGAGTCTAAATGTTGCTGTGCTTTTGGTCAAGTGTAGACAGGACTGGAACGAGAGGAAGGGAGTTAAATACCACCGTAAGGAAACACGAAACAGCTGGGATGTGCAATTCACAAGCATGATTGCCGGCACTGTTCTGCTGCCCACCTGCGCAGGTGCGTAGACCCCATGGCAGAGTCCGTGGTTTTGACACAGACAAGGTTTGAAGTTGGTGAATAGAGCCAGATAAGGCGGAGTTGCTGGGCAAAAAAGGAACCTTGAAGAAAGGAACAGAATTGGTTGATGATGGGCAGACAGACCCATCAAGACCAAATGCAGACTGCACTTTGCTGAGCTCCCATGCTTTGTCCACAATTGCCATCTTCAGCTTCTGATTGTAAGCCATTTCAGGTTCCACCTCCATTTCCACATGGACTTGTCTGTCCTCTACTGCCAGGATGAGGTCAAATGTAAACTAGAGGAACAACACCTCATATCTCCCCTGGGTAATCTACAGCTTAATGGTATGGACATTGAAATCTCCAATTTTAGGCAACCTGCACCCCATATGTTCCTCCCAATCAAACTTGGTCCTCTCTCGCACACACCTCCCTGCTTCCCAGTTTTACCCCTCTGCCACCTCGTTCCACCTGCTCATCCCTGTTCCTCCACAGATAATGCATGACCTGCTCAGTTCCTCCTGCAGCTTGCTTTTTGCTCTCCCTGCCATACTGTAGATGAAAGTAAGTACATTGTTAAACTGAATTGAAGGAAATGTGTATAAATCGCAATGTACTTAGGTTGGGAAAAGATGGATGAGATGTAGAATCTGGAGGATCCTAAATTTTAAAAAATATTACGGAAGGAAAGAAAGAAGAACTCCAAAATTATGGGCTGCTCAGATATGGGTAAATTTCTAGCAGTTATTTTTCCCATCCAAAAGTTGTCCAGACATAAGAAAGCTGCAGTGGACCATCTGTGCCAGATGCTTTGAGCATGACTGCAGCTCTGAAGTTTAATTTCTGTTTCTCCTGACCTGTGTGTACACACACACAAAATGCTGGAGGAACTCAGCAGGTCAGGCAGCATCTATGGGAAAAAAGCACAGTTGACGTTTCGGGCCGAAACCCTTCCGTAAGACTGAATCTTTTTTCCACAGATGCTGCCTGGCCTGCTGAGTTCCTCCAGCATCTTGTGTGTGTGTGTTGCTTGGACTTCCATCACCTGCAGATTTTCTCTTGTTTGTGAAGGAGAAGGGGAACCTGAACAAGGTGATGGGCAGGCGAAGAGAGGAGGAGGGGTAAGAGGTGAGCCAAAATGATGAGAGGGAAAAGAGAGAAGACAGACGGAGAGAAATGACCGCGTTAGAGAAATTTACATAAACACGGTCAAGTTGGAAAGTGCCCAGATGAAATTTGAGGTGTCACAAGCTGGAGTATCATCTTGTCCATATACAAATATCACATCAAGAATAATTCAAGAATGTCATTGATAATTAGATTATGACATTAAAGAGACTTTTTGATAGGCACATGGGTGATAGAAAGAAGGTTATATAGGAGGAAAGGGTTAGATTGATCTTGGAGTGGGATAAAATGTCGGCACAACATCATGGATTGAGGGGCTTATACTGTCTTGTGATACTCTATGTTCTCTGTCCATAACTTGCTTTTAGCTGGGCATGATTATCATAAAATAGGCACAATTTCAGGCCCACAGGTGGAATGCAAGGGCCAGGACTTACATAATTAGTAGTATTCAAGAAGAAAACAGGATATCCGATTGCTTTGATGTATGTGGGAATTACAATGCCTAATTATCCTCTGGCTTCCCTTTTTCCTTGTTTTCATGTTCCAGTTTAGTTATTCACTGCCAATGTTTCCCTTATTACTATTAACTATATTTTTCTGTGCCAGGTGCCTAAAGAAGATTTAAACTATAGATCTTGGGAGAATTCAAGATGCATAGAACAGCTAATTTTAAAACAAGCATCCATTAATGAAGGCTGAAGGCTTGGGGCATCGACTTTAACAAGCTTGAGGATGTGTTTTGTATTTCCATGGTCTTTGTATGCCTACTGCTGTGCCACGGTGATTAGCAGGGAGCGAGGATATCTGTTAATGCAGTCCTGGAGCTGGTAAGAGGGCATCATCACAATAGTGCAAACAGATGGAGAAGTTGGTGAGAGAAGGGAAAATGAGGTTGCATGCTTTGCTGAAAAGCTTCTTAATTTCCAGTAGCACAGAGCAGTTACTTGGTCAGGGTTGATACTCCTTGCACAGTGCAAGGGGAACACCACTACCTGATCACTTCAGAACCATGCGAGTTGTTTCAGCTGCAGTCATGGGACTGGTGTTATTTTTTTTCTGTTGACCTTCCTCCTAATTGCTATGACTTACTTTAGAATCCTGCCCCCGTTGCTCAGCATAATAGACTGACAGCCTTCTATAAAGAGAATATAGATAATCAACAAATGTTTCTTATATTCAGACTGAGTTCACTTGTGAAGTAACACACGTAAAAAATGCTGGTGGAACGTAGCAGGCCAGGCAGCATCTATAGGAAGAGGTACAGTCGACGTTTCAGACCGAGACCTTTCGTCAGGACTAACTGAAAGAAGAGATAGTAAGAGATTTGAAAGTTGGAAGGGAAGGGGGAGATCCGAAATGATAGGAGAAGACAGGGGGAGGGATGGAGCTGAGAGCTGGACAGTTGATTGGCAAAAGGGATATGAGAGGATCATGGGACGGGAGGCCCAGGGAGAAAGAAAGGGGGAGCGGGGAAGCCCAGAGGATAGCAAGCAGTAATATCTAATCCTGCAAAACCAGCTTCCTTGTCAGTTTTGTCACTTACTACTAACTGAAAAGGAGTGTGCACCCAGCTTCATTTGTGCCACACACACAAAGTGCTGGAGGAGCTCAGCAGGCCAGGCAGCATCTAAGGAAACGAGCAAACAGTCGACATTTCGGGCTGAGACCTTTCATCAGACCAGCTGAGTTCTTCCAGCCTTTGAGTGGGTTGTTTAGATTTCCAGCACCTTCAAATTTTTCCCATCCTCATTTGGACAATTGTTTTGCTGTGTTCATTTAGGTGTAGAGACAGGAAGGTTAATGAAGCATGTTCACACCATCACTATCCGAAAACAAAAACTGGAGCAAAGAACTTAGATTTGTCCTGCATTTCACCTTTTTCACTGCAATATTTGAGAGCAACACCAATGAAAACAAGGCCTCTACAGTCCACAATAGACAGACTTTGTTCATAACAAACTATGTATAGGGTAATCAGCATACGTTTGCAAAGAGCACTTTGCTCTTGACTTCTTTAATGGGATCCTTCTGAAGGTATCAGAGTGCTTAGGTAGACAGAATATGATAACTTCATTCTGATGAATAAAGATATCACATTCATCAGATCTTCATCAGGATATGGAAATCACCAGCATTTACTGCTACCTCCAATTGCCCTTGGGAAGGTTACAGATATTGCACATTCATTAG
Organism: Mobula birostris; assembly: GCF_030028105.1. Lineage (NCBI taxonomy): Eukaryota > Metazoa > Chordata > Chondrichthyes > Myliobatiformes > Myliobatidae > Mobula > Mobula birostris. Next base: position 132,773,549 of record NC_092378.1, on the reverse strand, counting down.
GTGCATGATAAAGTGATAGAACTGAGCTATAAAATTTGTAGTAGCTGATATAAATAAATATAGCTACTCATTTATAGAGGAGGCTGGGTGTCTGGTCAAAAGAGGCAGGTAAATAAATGTTTTCTTGATGGCAGGATGTAGGAAGGTAGTGGTGTTTCCCAGGAGATCTGTGCTAGATTCTCCTTAACTTTTTCGCTTATATAAATGATTGGAGATGGTTATAAGAAATGTGCAGATCATACTAATGTGGATCACTGAAAATTGCAATAAAAACTGGGAATAAAGGAAATGGAAGCAAGGGCTCTGGTGTGCTCCCCATGCAGGATGTGGGAGGTATTGCAGTGTGTCTAGCTGCAGCTCTTTGAACACGGCACAAAGCATTTAGAGCTGTAGCTGGACTTGTTATGAAGCATCCAGGATGCAGAAAATATTGCAATTAGTGTGTTAGTGAGTTGGCCATGCTGCAGGCTCAGAAATCAAGGAGATGGGTGGCCATTAGGAAGGTAGCACTACAAGCAGATGTTCATTCCCCTCTCAAACAGGTATACTGTTTTCAAAGTACACTTATTATCAAAGAACGTATGCTGTATACAACCTTGAAATTAATCCTCCTGCAGAGAGCCACAAATCAAAGAAACACAGTAGAACCCATTAAAGAACACCATACAACAAAAACCGCCACCCATGTGCCAAAAGAAAGAACAAATCGGGCAAATAATGAAAAAGTAACGAAATAACAAAGAGAGCATTAATCACAGAGTCCCTGAAAGTGAGTCTTCAGCCATAGAGCCAGTGCAGTGCTGAGGTGAGTGAAGCCAGGAGCCTGATGCCTGCAGGCCATAGCCATGGGGCCAGTCCAACGCTGCGGGAGGTATCGATGGATGCACGCTACAGCTGTGCAGTCAGTTCAGCGCTGAAGTGAGTACACCTCGTGGAGTAGTGAGCTGAACAACGGGTTGTCCTTTGCCCCGCTGAGCCTTGATGTCTTGATCAATTCGTGCAAATAGCAAAAAAAAAGTAAACGAGAACACATGCAGAGTGCCTGAAAGTGAATCCATAGTTGCGGAGCCCAGTCAGCGCTGAGCCGAGTGAAGCCCATCCAGGAGCCCGATGGCTGCAGGGCAACAACCGCTTCCGAGCCTGGCGGTGTGGGGCCCAAGACTCCTGCACCTCCCCCCGCCCGACCATAGCAGTGAGGAGAGAAGGAGACCGATCAAACACAGGCAGGCATCACTGAACACCTGTTCATTTACTGCTCTCATCCTCAGTGATTTTAATCTTGCTCGATGCTTTAATCGGTGTGGAGTAATGGGGCCAGCCACGGGTTCGTCTTCCGCCGTCAGGCCTCAACGCAGCGTCCATCCCCAGCAATGGCCGCCCTGGCCGTACCTGCACCCTCGAGGGCCTAGTTCCCCCAGGACATCACAGAAGTGCCAGATCATTTAGTGGAGGAAACTACTGGGAGATGTGGCCTTTCAGAGGAAAAGAGTAAGCATCCAGGCTTGTGACACCACTTACAAAGCAGGGAAGGGTTAACCCTAGGTGAGCATCAGAAATGGGCGATTTATTAATGAGCAGAACAGAAACTGGCTGAGAGGAGTCCACAGAATGACATGTTGCCTCTCTGCTGCCAGGATCAAGAAAACAAAACATTTGAAAAAGAGGGAGAGCAGCCAGAAGTCATGGTACACATGGGTACTAACGACATACAGTAGGTAGAACAAAAAATGAGGCGGTGCAAAGTGTGTTTAGGGAGTTAAGAAGAAGTTTTATAAAAACCTCTAGGGTTGCAATCTTGGAAATACTCTTTACACAACACACCAGCAAAGGTAGGAATAGGAAGATAATATAAACGACTCAGTGCCTAAAGAGCTGGAGGGCAGGCATCCAGTAATTGGATCTTTGCAGTTGCTTCTGGGCTATGTGGGATTTGTACAAGAGGGAAAGGTTGTATTCAAACTGGGTTGAGGGGAGGGGGAGGGAGGCAATATTCTTGCAGGGAGTTTTGCTCACGCTACTGGGGATAGATTAAACTAGTTTGGCAGGGGGTTGTGACGCTTAATAACAGTGCACCACTTGAGAAAAAAAGATACATTAATGAGGCCTGGTGGAAGGAGCAGACGAGGCAGGTTAGGGAGAATGGGAGGGCTGGCAGATACTTAAATAGGCAAAGGATAAAAGGTACAAACCTAATGCAGGCAAATGGGATCTGTGTGGGCAGGCAGAAAGGGCAGCAGGGGCCCGTGGGCCAAAAGGCCGATTTTCATGCCGATAACATTTTATGATTTTGACTCTAAGGATGCAGCTATAATGTTATGACGGTTGCCTACGTGAAAGGTTGAGGAAGTGCGGCACTTGAGCCAAGAAGCCATGTCCTTCATTTTTTAAAGTAAAAAGTTCCAGTACATTATTCGTAGAAGAGCAGGGATGTTTCTGTGATATTCATCACCATTATTACTAATTTATCTGGAAATTCTTCTTACTGTAGTTAAATGCTGTTGAATAATGAAAAATGCATCACTTCACTGATAGCACTTTGTGAGGAATTCACCAACTTCATAACGCACTGGGACACTGAGGATGCGAGTCTGTGGTACAACAGCAGCCTGCGTTCTCTTCAGCTCAGCTGGCCATCGGGCTATCAGTGATGGCTTGGCGGCACATAGAACATTCTTCTTTCTAAATCACTCCGCATGCTGACGAACAGTTGCCACTCATGAAAGTAAACAGCAACAGATTGAAAAGAAAAATTCCTGCAACCTTAATTGATGTCCAATGTTATAATTATTAACTTGACATACTGCATTTTATTCTTGCTGGTTGACATGTTAAGGAAAGTAATATTAGATACTGTAAATGGCAATGTAGTGAGTGTTTTATCTTTAATACTGCATTATGATTCTACTCCTCTACCTCTTTTCTCCTGCTCACTCTTTATTATCTCTTTCACATTTGGTTCTTCTTGTCTTTTCCTGTTTAACCTCTGGCTTTTTTGGTAGTGCAGACAGACTAAGGGACTGCAGAATGGGGACCTGCTTCTCTGAGACCAGCGACTTGCCAACAGCAACAGTGAACATCTTTTCAAAGGAGGCTGGCATCAGATGAAAGGCTGATGCAAAGGATTCAGCTAGGCAGAGCGGGGCCGACAAATGCATCTCCCTGACTGAAACATAGGCATTGGAAACAGAGCTAAGAAAGACCTTGGGGGAAGACTCACAGGGAGAAAGAAGAAATCACCACAGTAGGTCAGGCTCAGATGGAGAACACATTGGAGCTTCGGTTTTAACTATATCCTAGGTAGCTTGACATTCTTGTAAATACTATAAGCAAACAAGTTAGGCAAAATAGATAAATTTTTTACTCATATATAACAATATATGCTTATTATAGGGTAGCATCATAGTGTAGCAGTTCATGTAATGTAATGTAAACACAGGTTCAATTCCCATCGCTATCTGGAAGAAGTTAGTATGTTCTCCCCATGACTGTGTGTGTTTCCTCTGGGTACCATAACCATAACCAAAACACCCAACTTGGGTGTTCAACTAGAGTGCAGAAGACAATAAATTGTGCAAATAAAAAAGAAAGAAATAATAATAATAATAAACAAATAAGCAATAAATATCGAGAACACGAGATGAAGAGCCCTTGAAAGTGTGTCCATTGGTTGTGGGAATGTTTCAATGATGGGGCAAGTGAAGTTGAGTGAAGTTATCCCCTTTGGTTCAAGAACCTGATGGTTGAGGGATAATAACTGTTCCTGAACCTAATGATGTCAGTCCTGAGGCTCCTATACCATCTTCTTGATGGCAGCAGTGAGAAGAGAGCATATCCTGCGAGATGGAGGTCTGTGATCAAGGACGTTACCTTCCTGCAACATGTAGATGTGATCAATGGTTGGGAGGACTTTATCCGCAATGTACTGGGCTGTTTCCATGACTTCATGTAGGATTTTCCATTCAAGGGCTTTGGTGTTTCCATATGAGGCTTACTCTCTATTACACATCAACAGAAGTTTGTCAAAGTTTTAGATGTCATGATGAATCTTCACAAACTTCTACAGAAGAAGAGGTGCTGCTGTGCTTTCTTTGTAATGGCACGTACATGCTGGATCCAGGACAGATCCTCTGAAATGATAACACCAAGGAATTTAAAGTTGGTGTCCCCCTCCACCCCTGATCCTCCAATGAGGACTGGCTCATAGATTTCCAATTTCCTCCTCCTGAAGTCAATTTTCAGCTCCTTGGTCTTACTGACATTGAGTGAGAGGTTGTTGTTGTGGCACCACTCAGCCAGATTTCCATTCTCCCTCCTACATGCTGATTCATCACCACCTTTGATTTGGCCAACAACAGTAATGTCATCAGCAAACTTATATATGGCATTGAAGTTGCGTTTAGCCTCACAGTCAGAAGTATAAAGTGAGTCGAGCAGGGAGCTAAGCACACAACCTTGTGGTGCAGTGATGCTGATAGAGATTGTGGAGGAGATGTCGTTGCCAATCCAGACTGATTGGGATCTGCAAGTGAAGAAATCGAGGATCCAATTGCACAAGGATATATTGAGGCCAAATTTTTGAAACTTATTGATTATTTTTGAGGGGATGATGGTATTGAATGCCGAGCTGTAGTTGATAAAGGACATCCTGATCTGTGCACCTTTGCTGTCCAGATGTTCCAGGGTTGAGTAAAGAGCCAATGAAATAGCAAGAGCTGTGGACCTGTTGTGCCAATAAGTGAATTGGAATGGATTCAAGCTGCTTCTCAGGCAGGAGCTGATATGTCACCAGCCTCTGAAGATATTTCATCTCAGTGGATGAAAGTGCCACCAGGGGATAATCATTGAGGCAGATTATCATGTTCTTCTTAGCCAAAAGTATAACAGAAACTTGCTTGAAGCAGATTAGTACCTCAGACTGTTGAACGAGAGGTTAAAGATATCTATAAACACTCCAGCCAATTGATCAGCACAAGCCCTTACTACTTGGCCAAGTACCCCCTAGGCCAGATGTTCTCCGTGGGTTCACCTCCTGAAGGATGCCCTCATGTTGGCCTCAGAAACTGAAATCACAGGGTCATCAGGGACTATGGAAGTTTGCGAAGGCTCCTCCATGTTTTGAAGGTCAAAGTGGGCACAGAAAGCATTGAGCTCATCTGGGCATGAAGCCTTGTTGTCACCTGTTACTTGGTTTCAGTTTGTAAGAGGCAATGGCATTCAAGCCCCACCACAGCTGTTGAACATCCTTCAGCGATTCAAGTCTGGGTCAGAAATGCCACTTTGCACGTGAAGTGGCTTTCCAGAGATCGTATCTGGACCTCTTTTATTTTACTTGGTCACCAGACCCGAATGCCACTGATCTGTTAACACTTCTTCACAATCTCCATGAGCACAGCGCACCACAATGCTGTGTGCTTAGACCCCCACTCAGCTTACTTTATACCTATGACTGTGAGGCTAAGCACAGCTCCAAAGCCATATTTAAGTTCGCACTCTCATGGTTGATCCAGGGCTTCGGGTTGAGGAAGACTCTGAATGATTTTGTGGAGAAACACTCGTCTATAAAGTCTGTGACAACCGTGGTGTATTCTTTCAGATCCTCTGACAGCCCAGTCCACCAACTCAGAGCAATCCCATAGCCACTCCTCTGCCTCCTGTGACCTCCTCTTTGTTTTCCTTATCTCTGGAGTCTTAGTCTTTAGCCTCTGCCTGAATGTAGATAGGAGAAGTACAGTCAAGTGACTAGATTTCCCAAAATGCGGACTAGGCGTAGAATAGTAAGCATTCCTTATCGCAGTTTAGCAGTGGGACCCCTGGCGCTGTAGGTTATAGGCTGATGATACTTAGGCAGAGATGTCTTTAAATAAGCCTGACTGAGAAGCATCAGGATAGGTAGTTCTTTGTTTGGTGATGGCAGCCTTCAATATCTTGAGTGCCTGATTAATGTCACTTTTTGGCAGTAAGTAAACTGTCGTCAGAACCTCAAAGGAAAACTCTCTTAGTAAGTAGAAAGGTCGACACTTAATCGTGAGATGTTCCAGGTCAGGGGAACAAGAGTTAGACAAAACCGCCATGTACGAGCACCAAAAAGAATTTATCATTAAACACAGACCTCCACATTTTGCCTTCTCTGAATCAGCAGTTGGTCCACCTTGTGTATTGAGAAGCCTTCAGGTCTTGCCGATACATTCAGTGTGTTCGGAGTGAGCCATGTCTCCATGAAACACAGAACACAGCAATTCCTTTTTTCCCTCCAATACAGCAATCTTGCCCTTAGGTCTTCAGTCTTGTTCTCCATTCATTCTCTAATGAGTGTGGTGGAGATGATTTTAGTGCATTAAATATAATTTTGATAGACAGAATTTAAAGTTTGAATACATATTGACTTTGGCCTTTGATTGTCCTCATGATTTTAATCTGGGGCCAATATATATTTTTAACCAAACGATTATAAATTGTGAGAAAAGTGGATAATTTTTGCACACTACAGTAATCCAAGTTAAGGGATCCGGCAAGAAAGTGAATGTGGCAAAGAATCATCATGTTTTTTTTTAAATGGTGGATAAGTTTAATGGTCATTGGATCTACTGATGTGTTTAGATTCCTCAGTTCTTAATGAAAACGATGAATAATCCTGCATATCCTGATAGTATAAAATAGAAAAATGGGTAAAGAAATTTCAGCAAAGTGCTATACAGCAAGTCCCTGACTGTGGAGGAGTGGAAGACTAAGTTTAGAGAACTGAGAGCTACATAAGCAGCAGTTGAAATTTACAGTGGATACAGAGAAAACTTTGGAAACAGTCACACCAGGGAGAAAGAGTTACACAACTGGACAACAGAAGCCAGCCAAAGGAACCTGACAGTTCTCATCTAAGTTTGAGGCAGAAAGCAAATTATTTTTAAATTAAAAAGACATGATGGGGTTATTTTGTTTCTATTTGATTTCTACATTTGTATTTTCTAACTGACAGTCATTAATGGAAGAAATTGTCCCTCATAAGTGATTAGTGACAAAGATAACAATTTCTAGCACCAACGTGGCTGATAACTTCTCCAATATTCTAACTGTGATTTAGTGTGCAACTATCATAGTTATTTGTGTTTCCTCCTATATACCTTTTCACCAGCAATACTATAAAAAAAGCTCCATTGTATTTTTGCACAATATTAAATGTCATGATGATGAATCTCTACAGTTACAGCTTTCTTATTCAATTCTTGTTCTATTTTTCTTTGATTTAGCATTGCTGGACACTGGCAGAATGAGAACAGATATTTTGTGCAGAGTTCCTCCTGCAACAATGTCACGTCGTCACCTTGCAAATATCATCTAGGTTAACCTATTTGAAACTAGTTTACACTGTGGCTAATGTGCATTTACAACAGTGCTTAATCTTGTCTGAAAAATATCTCCCTGCCATCTGGCAGTTGTGAAGGATACAACCTTTCAGCCAATCAGCCTGCTAATATTTGTAACAGAGCTACTCAGATTCCCAGACTTGATTAGACTCCGTTTTATGTACTAAACATTCCAATTTAGATTCATGTTGTTTTGGAAAGGGGTTTGTGTGAAATCAAAATGAAAGTAATTTTTTTTAGATTATGAGGACACTCAGTCCTCGTTTATTGTCATTTAGAAATGCATGCATTAAAAAATGATACAATGTTCCTCCAGAATGATATCACAAGAAACACAGGACAAACCAAGACTAAAACTGACAAAACCACATAATTATAACATATAGTTACAACAGTGCAAAGCAACACCGTAATTTGATAAAGAGCAGACCATGGGCACAGTAAAAAAAGTCTCAAAGTCCCGATACCCTCATCATCTCACGCAGACGGTAGAAGGGAGAAACTCTCCCTGCCATGAACCTCCAAGTGCCGCAAACTTGCCGACAGAGCATCATTGGAAGCACCTGACCGCAGCGGACTCTGAGTCCGTCTGAAAACTTCGAGCCTCTGACCAGCCCTTCGACACTGCCTCTCCGAGCACCATCCTCTGCCGAACGCTTCGACCCTGCCCCGGCCGCCAAGCAACAAGCAAAGCCGAGGACTTGGGGCCTTCCCCTCGGGAGATTCTGGACCACACAGTAGCAGCAGCAGCGAAGCAGGCATTTCAGAAGTTTCACCAGATGTTCCTCCGTGCTTCTCACATCTGTCTCCATCAAATCAGGATTGCGCACAGCCCCCTACTTGACAAATAACAGACATCACCACCAGAGTGGCTGCTGTGAGCTGCGTCGCATCGCCATCTTCTCCTCTCCTCCATTTAATGTCACTAACGTTAATGTCCTCAGCAGCAAAAGACATTCTGCTGGTGCATCCATTGAAATTATGCTGGTCGGTGGTGTAGAGGCATCAGCACCAGGCTCTGAGACGAGTCATCCTGGGTTCGAATCCGGCAAGCTCCGAGCTGGGTTGAACGCTGAGCTGGTAACTCGGCCTCTTAAAAAAATGGATAGAATGCTAAAGAAATGGCAAGGGTGCAACTTGATGCACCACACGGTGTGGAGAGGAATAACAATCCATTGGAATCAGCGAAGTGCAAGAAATCAGAAATCACTGAGATTTATAAGGCTACAAGAGATTACAGAAATAGGAAGTGATCAAACTGTAGGTGAGATTGGCATCAAGGCTGATAATTTTGAAACTGAGGTTTTCCCTGCTGGGGTCCAACGTAGGTTAACATGCAGAGAAATGTTTGGCAGATGGGACTTGCAAACAGAAGATGGATTGAAAGGTTTTAGATGAACTCAGATTTACAGAGTCCAGCAATCAGATAGCAGCCTCAAGAGGTAAGGTAGAGGTGGTGTGGGCAGGTACTGTAAAGAGTAAGTCTTGAGGTAGTAAAGATATGGATGATGAATATACCAGCAGGTAGGCAGAAACAGAGAGCATGGCTCCTCTTAAGTACATCTGTGTCATTTTCCCTTTGATTGTGTGTTTAAAGTCTCATCACTCCTTGTGTAAAAAATGGTTTTGAAATGGATTTCCTGTTGGACTGTCTGTTTATTGTTTATGGAATCTAGTGGACCGAGTAGATTCCAATAGATTTGAAATTGGAATTAATTTCAAATTAGTTTGTACTGAGATACAGTGAAAAGCTTGTCTTGCATACTGTTTATAAAGATCATTTCATTCACTACACAATGCACTGGGGTAGTACAAAGTAAAACAAAAAAAAATTGCAGAATAAAGTGCAACACCTACAGGGAAAGTGCAGTTCATGTAGACATTAAGGTGCAAGGTAATAATGAGGTAGATAGTGAAGAGTCTATCGACTACACTAGGGAACCATTCAATAATCTTGTAACAGAACCATTCAATAATCTTATAACAGCTGGGAAGAAGCTATCTTTGAGCCTGATAGTACATGCTCTCAGGCTTTTGTGCCTTCTGACTTTTGGGAGATGGGAGAGCAGAGAATGTCTGGGGCAGTCAGGTCTTTGATTATGCTGGCTGCTTTACTGAGACAGCAAGAAGTATAGCCAGAGTCCATGGAGGGGAGGCTTGTTTCTGTGATATGCTGTCTGTATCCACAATTCTCAGCAGTTTTTTGTGGTACCTGCAAACCAGTTGCTATACCAAATATTTTGCATCCAGGTAGGATGGTTTCTATAGTGCATTGATAAAAATTGGTAAGAGTTGATGGAACATGCAAAATTTCTTTCTAACTTCTTCCTGAGGAAGATCGTCCGCCATTCTTTGTCCCCCATTACTACCTCCCCAGCGTCATTTCCCAGCTTAGCTTCATATTTCATCTTTTCTCTCCTTATTTCTTTTTCTCTTGCCTTCTGTTAGTTTTTAAAAGCTTCCTAATCCTCTAGTTTCCCACTAATGTTTACCATATCATATGCCCTCTCTTTTGCTTCCCTGCATGTGTCCGCTTCCAATCAACTGTGGCCAGCCCCTCTCTCATGCTCTGTAATTTCCTTTACTCCACTGTAATACTGATAGATCTGACTTTATCTTCTCCCTCTCAAACTGCAGGGTGAATTCTATCATATTATGATCACTGCCTCTGAAGGGTTCCTTACCTTAAGCTCCCTAATCAAATCCAGTTCATTACACAACGTTCAATCCAGAACTGACTTTCCCCTAGTGCTCTCAACCTCTACATCTTCCGATCCCATGTTACCTCTTTCTAAGGATTTGATTTTATTTTTTACCAACAGATCTATCCCACCCCCTCTGCCTACCTGTTTGTCCTTTCTATACAATGTGTGTCCTTGGATGTTAAGCTCCCAACTGTGATCTTCTCTCAGCCACAACACAGTGATGGCCACAATGTTAATCTTTAACTGTGCTACAAGATCACCTAACATATACTGAATACTGCTGGCATTCAAATGTAAGGCTTTCAGTCCTGTTTTCATTACTCTTTTCAATTTAGCCCCCACATTACACTTCAACTCTTCCCACTGATTGCAAATTTGCCCTTTCATCTGCTTGTCCCTCCTCAGTCTCACTACACTCTGCATCAACTTGTATACCATACTCATCCCTATTGCTCCAGTTCCCATCCTTCTGCCAAATTAGTTTAAGCCCTCCCCAGTAGCTGTAGCCTGCAAGGATATTGGTCCCATTTGAGTTCAGTATAACTTGTCCTCCAGGAGGGATCCCAATAGTACAGAAATCTAAAACCCTCTCTCTGTACCAGTTCCTCAGCCACACATGCATCTGCCAAATAATCCTATTTTTACCCTCACTGGCACATGGCACAGGCAGCAGTCCAGAGATTAGTACCCCTGAGGTCTGCTTTTCAGCTTTCTGCCTATATGGAGGCGGGAGGAGGAGATAGCAGCGCGCCGCACATGCACAGCCCTCCATTGAAAATGATATTGTATCCGTTAAATAGGGGCCGTGGACAATTCTGATTTGATGGAGACAGGCGTGAAAGCACAGAGGAACATCTGGAGAAATTTCTGTAACGCAGGTTCGCTGCTGTTGTTACTGCGCGATCGAGAATCTTCCGGAGGGAAGGCCTCAAAATCCCCGGCTTTGCCTGCTGTTGGCGACCGAGATTGAGGTCGAATCGTTCGGATAGGGATGGTGCTCGGTACTCGGTGTCGGAGAGCTGATTGGAGGCTTGAAGTTTTCGGACGACTCAGAGTCGGACTGTGGTCAGGCATGGCAGGGAGAGTTTTTATTCCTTCTCCCGTCTGCGTGAGATGTGGGACATTTGAGAGACTTTGAACTTTTTACTGTACTCATGGACTGCTCTTCATCAAGTTATGGTATTGTTGCACTGTTGTAACTATATGTTATAATTATGTGGCTTTGTTAGTTTTTTCAGTCTTGGTCTGTCCTCTGTTTTGTAATATCGCACCAGAGGAAATATTGTATCATTTCTTAATGCATGCATTACTAAATGACAATAAAAGAGGACTGCGTATCTTCATAATCTAATATTCCGCATGTATGCCTTTGGTACTATTATGTACCATGAATTCCCACTGTTCACCCTTCATCTTTAGGAGTCTGTGCACCAGATCGAGATTCAGGGACTCATCTTCGAGTCTGAATGACTATGCCACAGCTGCTGCTAACTTCATCAAGACCTGTAGATGAGTGTGTGCCTTTGACAACATACGGAACACACCCAAGCCAAAAGCCAGGAGATTTGTAGTCTGCTGAGGGCTAGATCTACGATTCAAGACCGGTGATCCATAACTATACACCAAGTCCAAGTACAACCCAGGGAGGGCTATTCTAAGGGTGAAACAACAATTCTGATTGAGTTTTAGAGATGGAGTCAGATGTAAGTCAGTTCTAGCAGGGTTTGCAAACCATTACTTCCCAACATCATCAATGAGTGTAATACTTCACTCCCAGATGAGCTCAACTCATTTTATGTACACTTTGAAAAGGAGAATAAAACTACAGCTGTGTGGATCCCTCCAGCATCTGGTGACCTTGTGATCTCTGTCTTGGAGGCTCATATCTGAACATCTTTCAAGAGGGTGAATGCTTGCAAGAAGTCAGGGTCTGGTAGGGATCTGAAAAAATGTGCCAACCAACTGGTGGGAACGCTCAAGGACATCTTCAATCACTCAAAGCTGCAGTCAGTGGTTTCCACCTGCTTTACAAGGGCAACAATTATACCAGCAATCTACCTCAATAATGAGAGAGCAAAGGCCATCAACTTTTTGCTGTTGATGTTTCTGTAGCAGGCGATCTCTTTTTTATGAGGTCGAGTTGCTAGCTAGACGCTCAACCCAGCATGGATGGATAGTGTGCATGGGAGCCGGCTGGATTCGAACTCAAGACCTTACGCCCCAAAGACTGATGCCACTTCGCCACCAGCCGGCATAACATAGTGTGTTGAAATAACTATCGAGTTTGGATTTGAGGTTCCTAAGGTACCACTCTCAACCTCACAACTAGGTAGAAAAATAGAAATCTACAGCAAATTACAGGCCCTTCGGCCCACAATGTTGTGCTGACCATGTAACCTACTCTAGAAACTGCCTAGAATTCCCCTACTGCATAGCCCTCTATTTTTCTAAGGTTCATGTACCTATCTAAGAATCTCTTAAAAGGCGTCTCTTAAGAGACCTAATTGTATCCGCCTACACCACCGTCTCCAGCAGTGTATTCCATGCACCACCTATCTCTGTGTGAAAAACTTACCTTTGACATCCCCCTTATACCTCCTTCCAAGCACCTTAAAACTATGCCCCCTCATGTTAGCCATTTCAACCCTGGGAAAAAGCCTCTGTCTGTCCACACCATCGATGCCTCTCATCATCTTATACACATATAGTTTGTTCCATGTGTCCACAACTCATTGTGTAAACAAATACTTCCTGGTGTTAGTGTGCAATCTCTCTTTAACCAGTCTCCACCTATGGCCCCATGTCTTTGTTGATGGAGTAATTCTGAAATAGCAGCTGGCATCTACTTTATTTATATCCTTAATGATTTTGAACACTTCTATCATGACTCTTCTCATTCTATGAACACTTAGGCAAAAAAAAATTAATTCTTTCAATCTTCCTTCATAACTCATACCCTGCAGACCTGGAATGAGTCTTATTGACCTTTTCTGAACTCTCTACAGTGCCTTCACATCTCTCGCAAAATATGGAGACCAAAATTGTATACGGCCACAGCCTGGGTTCAATTCCTGCTCAGGGAATTAAAATATTCGGCGCCCCGATGACTCCACCAGGAGTTAAGGGTGCAAGGCAAGGCAAGGCACTCAAGGTGTGGCCTCACAAGCACATTATATAGCTTAAATATTGGTTTATACAGCTTAGTATATATTGGTTTTTACTGACATACTCTCCCCAAAAACATTGAGACTAACAACGTTATAATGACTTGTTCCTAAAGGCTCAACAACTTCTGTTCTCAAAATTCTATCCTGATTGTTACAGAATATCAAATCTCAACAGGCCTCCCTTCTTGTTTGTGCATTTACATACTGGGTCAAAAACAATCATTTAATAACTCAACATATTCATTTTCCGGTAATCCATTAGTCGTTGGGTTCTCCCACTCAATATTTGAGAAATTAAAGTCTCCTATGACTATAATATCACCCTCAGAACTTGTTTTTTCTAATATTCAGATGGAGATATTCCTTATCCTTATAGTTTTCAATTCTCACCAAGGTATCTTCACTAAGTCATCTCCTATCATAATATATCAAAGACCTGGAGTTGCTGCAATTTATCTGTTGTCATTATAGGTCTCTAGTGGATGCAATCTCACTGGCCCTCCATTCGGCCTTGGATCACCTGGATAATAGTAATACCTACTTCAGGCTGCTATTTGTTGATTACAGCTCAGTATTCAACACAATCATACTCTCAGTTCTAATCATCAAGCTCCAAAACTTGGACCTCTATACTTCCCTCGACTTCCTCACTGGGAGACTACAGTCTGTGTGGATCAGAAATAACATCTCCTCCTCGCTGACAATCAACACTGGCGCACCTCAAGGATGCATACTTAGCCCACTGCTCTACTCCCTACACCCATGATTGTGTGGCTAGGCACAGCTCAAATGGCAGCTATCTATTTGCGGATGACACAACTATTGTTGGCAGAATTTAGGTGGTGACAAGGAGGTGTACACGAGTGAGATAGATCCTCTGGTTGAGTGGAGTTTCAGCAACTACTTTGCTCTCAGTGTCAGTAAGACCAAAGAATGAAATGTGGAGTTCAGCAAGGGGAAGTTGAGGGAACACACACCAGCTCTTATCGAGGGATTAGAAATGGAAAGGGTGAGCAGTTTCAAATTCTTAGGTGTTAGAGAGGAGCTATAGGCAAGTAGTCACACTGGGGCCTTGGGAGTCAGATAAGTGAGTGACAGTCAGGAGAAGGAAGGGTAAGAGGCGGATACTAGAGAGTACCCTAGCGGCTGTCCCCCTTGACAATGAGTACTCCTGGTTGAGTACTGTTGGGTTGGGGGATGGCCTACCTGGGGGAAGCAACAGTTGCCGCGCCTCTGGCACAGAGTCTGGTCCTGCGGCTCAGAAGGGTAGGAAAAGGAAGCAGGCAGCAGTAATAGGGGACTCTATGGTTAGGGGGTCAGACAGGTGATTCTGTGGATGCAGGAAAGAAAAGCGGATGGGAGTTTGCCTCCCAGGTGCCAGGTTCTGGGATGTTTCTGATCGCGCCCACGATATCCTGAAGCAGGAAGGTGAACAGCCAGAGGTCGTGGTGCATATTGGTACCAATGACATAGGTAGGAAAAGGGAGGACGTCCCGAAAACAGACCACAGGGAGTTAGGAAGGAAGTTAAGAAGTAGGATTTCAAAGGTAGTAATCTCGGGATTACTGCCTGTGCCATGCAACAGTGAGTATAGGAATAGAGTGAGGTGGAGGATAAATGTGTGGCTGAGGGATTGGAGCAGAGGGCAGTGATTCAGATTTCTGGATCATCGGGACCTCTTTTGGGGCAGGCATGACCCGTACAAAAAGGACGGGTTGCACTTGAATCCTAGAGGGACCAATATCCTGGCAGGGAGGTTTGCTAAGGGTATTGGGCAGAGTCTAAACTAGAATTGTTGGGGGGTGGGAACCGAACGGAAGGGGCAGCTGGCTCGCAACAAAGAAAGCTTGGAGACAGTGCAAGAGGGAGGATAGGCAGGTGATAGAGAAGGGATACACACAGGCTGATGGTTTGAGGTGTGTCTATTTTAATGCAAGAAACATCATGAACAAAGCAGATGAGCTTAGAGCGTAGATCAGTACTTGGAGCTATGATGTTGTGGCCATTACAGAGACTTGGATGGCTCAGGGGCAGGAATGGTTACTTAGGGTGCCAGGCTTTAGATTTTTCAGAAAGGACACGAGGGAGGCAAAAGAGGTGGGGGCACGGCACTGCTGATCAAAGGTAGTGTCATGGCGGCAGAAAAGGAGGAAGTCATGGAGGAATTGTCTACTGAGTCTCTGTGGGTGGAAGTTAGAAACAGGAAGGGGTCAATAACTCTACTGGGTGTTTTTTATAGACCACCCAATAGTAGCTGGGACATCGAGGAGCAGATGGGGAGATAGATTCTGGGTTGTCATGGTGAGAGATTTTAATTTCCCAAATATTGATTGACATCTCCCTAGAGCAAGAGGTTTAGATGGGGTGGAATTTGTTAGGTGTGTTCAGGAAGGTTTCCTGTCACAATATGTAGATAAGTCTACATGAGGAGAGGCTGTCTTTGATCTGGTATTGGGAAATGAACCTGGTCTGGTGTCAGGTCTCTCAGTGGGAGAGCATTTTGGAGATAGTGATCACAATTCTATCTCCTTTACCATAGCATTGGAGAGAGATGGGAACAGACAAGTTAAGAAAGCGTTTAAATGGAGTAAGGAGAGATATGAAGCTATCAGGCAGGAACTTGGAAGCATAAATTGGGAACAGATGTTCTCAGTAAAATGTACGGCAGAAATATGGCAAATGTTCAGGGGATATTTGTGTGGTGTTCTGCATAGGCATGTTCCAATGAAACAGGGAAAGGATGGTAGGGTACAGGAATCATGGTGTACAAAGGCTGTTGAAAATCTAGTCAAGAAGAAAAGAAGAGCTTATGAAAGGTTCAAAAAACTAGGTAATGATAGAGATCTGGAAGATTATAAAGCTAGCAGAAAGGAGCTTAAGAATGAAATTAGGAGAGCCGGAAGGAGCCATGAGAAGGCCTTGGCGAGCAGGATTGAAGAAAACCCCAAGGCATTCTACAAGTATGTGAAGAGCAAGAAGATAAGACGTGAGAAAATAGAACTAATCAAGTGTGACAGTGAAAAAGTGTGTGTGGAACCGGAGGAGATAGCAGAGGTACTTAATGAATACTTTGCTTCAGTATTCACTATGGAAAAGGATCTTGGTGATTGCAGGGATGACTTACAGGGGATTGAAAAGCTTGAGCATATAGACATTGAGAAAGAGGATGTGCTGGAGCTTTTGGAAAGCATCAAGTTGGATAAGTCTCTGGGACTGGATGAGATGTACCCCAGAATACTATGGGAGGCAAGGGAAGAGATTGCTGAAGATCGTTGAGATTGTTGAGATCTTTGAATCATCAATGGGGATGGGAGAGATTCCAGAGGATTGAAGGGTTGCAGATATTGTTCCCTTATTCAAGAAAGTGAGGAGAGATAGCCCAGGAAATTATAGACCAGTGAGTCTTACTTCAGTGGTTGGTAAGTTGATGGAGAAGATCCTGAGAGGCAGGACTTATGAACATTTAGAGAGGTATAATATGATTAGGAATAGTCAGCATGGCTTTGTCAAGGGCAGGTCATGCCTTATGAGCCTGACTGAATTTTTTGAGGATGTGACTAAACACATTGATGGAGGTAGAGCAGTAGATGTAGTGTATATGGATTTCAGCAAGGCATTTGATAAGGTACCCCAGGCAAGGCTTATTAAGAAAGTAAGGAGGCATGATCCAGAACTGGCTTGCCCACAGAAGGCAAAGAGTGGTTGTAGATGAGTCATATTCAGCATGGAGGTCAGTGACCAGTGGTGTGCCTCAGGGGTCTGTTCTGGGACCCCTACTCTTCATGATTTTTATAAATGACCTGGATGAAGAAGTGGAGGGATGGGTTAGTAAGTTTTTTGATGACACAAAGGTTGGGGGTGTTGTGGATAGTGTGGAGGACTGTCAGAGGTTACAGTGGGATATACTTTATTGTCGCTAAACAATTGATACTAGAATGTACAATCATCACAGCGATACTTGATTCTGTGCTTCCCACTCCCTGGATTACAAATATTAAGTATTAAAAATAGTTAAAATTAGTAAATATTAAAAACTTAAATTTAAATCATAAATAGAAAATAGAAAAATGGAAAGTAAGGTAGTGCAAAAAAACTGAGAGGCAGGTCCAGATATTTGGAGGGTACAGCCCAGATCCAGGTCAGGATCCATTCAGCAGTCTTATCACAGTTGGAAAGAAGCTGTTCCCAAATCTGGCCATATGAGTCTTCAGGCTCCTGAGCCTTCTCCCGGAGGGAAGAGGGACGAAAAGTGTGTTGGCTGGGTGGGTCGTGTCCTTAGGATATCAATAAGATGCCAAACTGGGCTGAGAAGTAGCAGATGGAGTTCAACCCAGATGTGTGAGGTGGTTCATTTTGGTAGGTTAAATATGATGGCAGAATATAGTATTAATTGCAAGACTCTTGGCAGTGTGGAGGATCAGAGGGATCTTGAGGTCCGAGTCCATAGAACACACAAAGCTGCTGCACAGGTTAAGAAGGCTGTTACCAAAGTGTAGGAAGCGAACCCAGGTGCAGGACACCGACCCGTAGGTGGCATTAACAGAAATGTGTTTATTACTAGTAGCAAGGAAGGCCGGGGAGTGAGGATTAGGCCGAGGGGAGCCGAGGAGTGAGCGAAGCTGGACTGGGGATCGAACCCAGGTCACTACAGCAAGACTTGGGCATTTTTAGGCAGAGCAAAGGTGTGGACCAGGGGATGAGTGTGGCTGGGAAAGAACAGAGGGTGGAATGCCATAACACAGGGGGAAAGTAACACAGGCAACCGGTGCAGGAACGGAACAGAATATAGAACACACAATTTGTTTCTTGACTCGGAGTAGCGGCAAATGGCCGGTAATACTCAACTGGGCACGAGACGATAAAACCAAACAACAGCAGGCAACTCGTATCTTGACACAGAGTAGCACATGAAGCGGCAAACAGCCGGCAATCACTTAGCTGGACTCGAAGACGACAAAACTGAACAACGACAAACAATTTGTATCTTGACTCGGAGTAGCGGCAAACGACCGGCAATGCTTAGCTGGACGTGAGACGACAAAATCAAACAACGACAGACAGTTCAAATCTTGACATGGAGTAGCACATGAAGTGGCAAATGGCCGGCAATCGCTTAGCTGGACACGAAGAGACAGAATTCCCAAAGCAACCCCAGGCACCGAAGCACATTCTTGGTGGTCTGGAAACTGCATTGCCACACTGGCTCAGGTGACGGTCCAGCACTGAGTAGATGTAAGCCAGAGTTTTTATGCTGTCAGTTCAGATGAGAATCAGGTGCCTTAATCAAGGAGCCCGATAGAACACGGGGAAAAGGGATTTAAAAGAAAATGAGGAGTCAATGGACCGGACCGTGACAAAGGCATACAGTGCATTGGCCTTCATCAACCATGGGATTGAGTTTAAGAGCTGAGAGGTAATGTTACAGCTATATAAGACTCTGGTCAGACCCCACTTGGAGTACTGCGGTCAATTCTGGTCACCTCACAACAGGAAGAATGTGGAAACCATAGAAAAGGTGCAGAGGAGACTTACAAGGGTGTTGCCTGGATTGGGGAGCATGTCTTATGAGAATAGGTTGACTGAACTCGGCCTTTTCTCCTAGGAGCGGCAGAGGATGAGAGGTGACCTGATAGAGGTGTAGAAGAAGATGAGAGGCATTGATCCTGTGGATAGTCAGAGGCTTTTTCCCAGGGCTGAAATGGCTAGCACAAGAGGGCACACAGTCTTAAGGTGCTTGGATGTAGGTACAGAGGAGATGTCAGGGGTAAGTTTTTTTATGCAGAGAGTGGTGAGTGCGTGGAATGGGCTGTCGGTGATGCTGGTGGAGGTGGATACAATAGGGTCTTTTAAGAGTCTCCTGGATAGATACATGGAGCTTAGAAAAATAGAGGGCTATGGGTAACCCTAGGTAATTTCTAAAGTAAGTTCATGTTCGGCACAGCATTGTGGGCCAAAGGGCCTGTATTGTGCTGTAGGTTTTCTATGTTTCTATGTTAATATTCCTAAGGATCAATCCTGGGCCCAATTTATTGATGCAATTGCAAAGAAGCCACAACGGCAGCTATATTTCATTAGGAATTTGAGGGGAATTGGTAGGCCACCAAAGACTCTAGCAAATTTCTACAGATGTACTGTGGAGAGCATTCTAACTGGTTATATCACCCTCTGCTCTGGAGAGACCACTGTTCAGGATCAGAAAAAGCTGCAGGAGGTTGGAAACTCAGCCAGCTCTATCATGGGCACTGGCCTGCCCAGCATCCAGAACACCCTTCAAAAGGCGGCATCCATCATTGAGGATTCCTATCACCCAGGACATACCTTCTGCTCATGGCCACCATCGAGGTTGAGGTACAGGTGCCTGAAGACACACACTTATTGTTTCAGGAACAGCTCTCCCCCTCCACCATCAAATGTCTGAACGGATAATGAACCCATGAACACTACCTCAGTAGTTTTCCTCTCTTTTTGCACTAATTTCATTTAATTTTCTTTTTATATATACTTCTTACTGTAATTAATATTTTTTATTATTATGTACTGCAACATACTGCTGTCGCAAAACAACAAATTTCACAACATAAGCCAGTGATATTAAACCTGTTTCTGATTCTGATTCTGACATTCTTGACCTTTCGCACATAGGAGGCAACATACCATCCGGATGTCTCTTCTACATCCACAGTATCTCCTGTCTGCTCCTTTAACAATGGAATTCCCTATCACTCCTGCACTCCTCTTTCTCCCCATTTCTCTTCAGAGTCACAGAGCCAAATTTAGTGCCAGAGACCCAGTCACAGCAGCTTCACCTGGTAGGTCATCTCCCCCAACAGTACCCAAAGTGGATTCTTAAATTTAGACAATCCCCACCCAAAGATAATTGACTTGACATCTTTTTCGTACTGCTCTCTGATTCGGTTCAGTTCTTTCCGGAAATGGGACCTGCTCTCAGGGCCTCACGATCGGCCGCTTTTCAATATACCAAGGATGCGGCCTGGAAGACTAGCGCACCTTCAGGGTGCTGGATTTTCGTGGCTCTGGAGGTGGGCGGATTCAAGGCTGGTGCTGCCATCGCCTGATGTTTCGTGGGAGATGGGAGACTGTAAGGGAACTCGAGGTAAAGGAGCCATTAGGAGGTAGTGACCATAATATGATAAGTTTTAATCTACAATTTGAAAGGGAGAAGGGAAAATCGGAAGTGTCAGTATTACAGTTGAACAAAGGGGACTATGGACCCATGAGGGAGGATCTGACTAAAGTTGACTGGAAAGATACCCTAGCAGGGATGACAGTGGAACAACAATGGCAGGTATTTCTGGGAATAATACAGAAGGTGCAGGATCAGTTCAATCCAAAGAGGAAGAAAGATTCTATGGGGAGTAAGGAGCGACCATGGATGACAAGGGAAGTCATGGACAGTATAAAAATAAAAGAGAGGAAGTATAACATAGCAAGGACGAGCGGGAAGCCAGAGGATTGGGAGACTTTTAAGGAGCAACAGAAGATAACTAAAAATGCAATACGGGGGTAAAAGATGAGGTACGAAGGTAAGCTAGCCAAGAATATAAAGGAGGATAGTAAAAGCTTCTTTAGGTATGTGAAGAGGAAAAAATTAGTTAAGACCAAAGTTGGGCCCTTGAAGACTGAAACAAGTGAAATTATTATGGGGAACAAGGAAATGGCAGACGAGTTGAACAGGTACTTTGGATCTGTCTTCACTAAGGAAGACACAAACAATCTCCCAGATATAATAGTGGCCAGAGGACCTAGGGTAACGGAGGAACTGAAGGAAATTCACATTAGGCTGAAAATGGTGTTGGGTAATCTAATAGGACTGAAGGGTGATAAGTCCCCAGGGCCTGATGGTCTGCATCCCAGGGTACTTAAGGAGGTGGCTCTAGAAATCATGGACGCATTGGTAATCATTTTCCAAAGTTCTATAGATTCAGAATCAGTTCCTGCAGATTAGAAGGTAGCTAATGTTATCCCACTTTTTAAGAAAGGAGGGAGAGAGAAAACAGGCAATTATAGTCCAGTTAGTCTGACATCAGTGGTGGGGAAGATGCTGGAATCAATTATAAAAGATGTAATAGCGGCATATTTGGATAGTAGTAGCAGGGTAGGTCTGAGTCAGCATGGATTTATGAAGGGGAAATCATGCTTGACTAATCTTCTGGAATTTTTTGAGGATGTAACTATGAAAATGGACTTGGGAAGGCCAGTGGATGTAGTGTACCTGGACTTTCAGAAAGCCTTTGATAAGGTCCCACATAGGAGATTAGTGTGCAAAATTAGAGCACATGATATTGGGGTAGGGTACTGACATGGATAGAAAATTGGTTGGCAGACAGGAAACAAAGAGTAGGGATTAACGGGTCCTTTTCAGAATGGCAGACAGTGACCAGTGGGCTACCACAAAGCTTGGTGCTGGGACCGCAGCTATTTACAATATACATTAATGATTTAGATGAAGGGATTAAAAATAACATTAGCAAATTTGCAGATGACACAAAGCTGGGTGACAGTGTGAAATGTGAGGAGGATGTTATGATAATACAGGGTGACTTGGACAGGTTGGGTGAGTGGGCAGACACATGGCAGATGCAGTTTAATGTGGACAAATATGAGGTTATCCACTTTGGTGGCAAGAACAGGAAGGCAGATTACTATCTGAATGATGTCAAGTTAGGAAAAGGGGAAGTACAATGAGATCTAGGTGTCCTTGTTCATCAGTCATTGAAAGTAAGCATGCAGGTACAGCAGGCAGTGAAGAAAGCTATTGGCATGCTGGCCTTCATAACAAGGGGAGTTGAGTATAGAAGCAAAGAGGTCCTTCTGCAGTTGTACAGGGCCCTGCTGAGACCACACCTGGAGTATTGTGTGCAGTTTTGGTCTCCAATTTTGAGGAAGGACATTCTTGCTATGGAGGGAGTGCAACATAGGTTCACTGGGTTAATTCCAGGAATGGCAGGAATGTCATATGTTGAAAGATTGGAGTGACTGGGCTTGTATACACTGGAATTTAGAAGGATGAGAGGGGATCTGATTGAAACATATAAGATTATTAAGGGATTGGACATGCTAGAGGCAGGAAACATGTTCCTGATGTTGGGGGAATCCAAAACCAGAGGCCACAGTTTAAGAATAAGGGGTAGACCATTTAGAATGGAATTGAGGAAAAACTTTTTCACACAGAGGGTTGAGGATCTGTGGAATGCTCTGTCTAAGAAGGCAGTGGAGGCCAATTCTCTGGATTCTTTCAAGAAAGAGTTAGATAGAGCTCTTAAAGATAGTGGAGTCAAGGGATATGGGGAGAAGGCAGGAACAGGGTACTGATTGTGGATGATCAGCCATGATCACAGCGAATGGCGATGCTGGCTCAAAGGGCCGAATGGCCTACTCCTGCACCTATTGTCTATTGTCTATTGTAAGCAGCAAGCTGGCTGCTGGCTGTGTGCCCAGAGACTCGAGTTATTTGAGCACAGAGCTCAGAAGATGCGATGCAACAGACTTTTAACACCATAAATCAGCAAGTTGCTTTCTCATGTCTCCCCTCTCACTGTGAAATGTGGACACCTCTTTTTCCCTTATTAGGGAGAAAGAGAGTTTGTGGTATGTTGAATATCAGGTAAACGAGTAGTCTTTGGGGTACTGCAAGTCTGGGTCTTTATTGATGCTTTGCTGCACGCTTGAGTGCTCGGTGGGGTGTGCCAATGCTTTTTTGCTGGTGGGGGAGGGGGTCATTGCTTTCCTGCTGCTTTTGCATGGGAGGGGGGAGTTGGGGAGGTTTGGGGTTCTAACATTTAACTATCATTCATTCTTTGGGGCACTCCTCTGTTTTCGTAGATGTCAGGATGTATACTGTATACATTTCTCTGACATTAAATGTACCCATTGAAACTGTGGAATTCAACACCTAGAACTATGAGGGAAGCAGTCTCAGCTGACACTTTTAAACACCAGCTCAAAACCTATTTATTTAACCTTGCTTTTAACTAGCATTTATTTTCATGATTGCACTTTATCTAATTGTGAATCACTTTGAATTACATCGTCTGTCTGATAAGTGCTCTAAAAATAAGTTATTATTATTGTAATACTTATTATTAAGGGAAACAGCCAAGGGGTAATCTGCACTTGCTGCCTATTCCCTTCACCTCTCTTGATTGTCACCCAGGTATCTGCCTCCTGCAGTTTAGGGGTGACTATCTCTCTGTATCTCTTATCTATCACCATTCCTATGAGTCACGAGTAGAAAGCGAGAAAAGTAGAGGGTTGGGGATAGCCATGTTGGGTGTAAGTGGTTAGAATAATTGTTGCAGAGGTGTTGCTGCCTATCCTTACTGATTGTGGTCTGTTGGTCAGGAAGTCGAGGATCCAGTTACAGAAGGAGCTGTTGACTCTCAGGTCTCAGAATTTGGTGATTATTTTGCTTGGGTTTATAGTTTTGAAAGTGGAGCTGTAGACAATAAAAAAGTTGTGTGAAGAAATATCTCTGGTCTTGATTACATTATTTCCTCTAATGCATCGTCTCTTTGCTGGGTATGTGTGCAACTGCATAACAAAAGATCCAATTTTAACCAAATCTTGACATTCTTCTTACACTCCACTGAAACCCACACTTCCTGCATTAGATTTGTAGATTTTCTCTGGGTGTCTTGATTGATTAAAACTCAGATCCTTTAGTTTATTGTTTGTTCAATGCACAATAAAATTTATAAAGGTGAGCGCAACATTCCAAAGACTGAATCACCAGCTTGAAGGTTTTATACATCATGACTTGTAATAGTTTAAAGTTGCTTTGTTTTTCTATAATCAGCCAGCCTAGCTATCTACAGAATAATAGTTATTCAGTGGATTAAATTGATAGACACGTGGAAGGAATGGAACACTGCACCATTGCCTTGAAAACTCTCATTATAAGTTACCATATTTACAGTGCTAATGACTGCAACTGTCAGGCATGTGATAAAGGTTCAGCAGTATATTCTAATTCCCTATGATAAAATGATTATTAAATACAGTAAATATAGAAAAAAACATCACCTCAGAAAGCTCTGCTCTAGGCTAACAAAAATATTCTTAATAAAACTGGTTGCCACTTTTAGATGTATTCAATGTTGTCACAATCTTAACTACAAAATAATTTAAAAATAAACTTTGCAAAATATGTTTTTTTTTGGCAAAATGAATGAAGGAATTGTCAGTGTAGTTATAAAACTAGAATAGCCTAATTGGTCCGATCATGCTGTTAAAGTTTATCTGCCACGTGAACAGGAGGATCTCATTCCATGTTTCTGCCTTGTTCCCATGTCTTCTTATCTCTCTATCACCCTCTCAACCTATTCTTGATGACCTAATTAATCACTAACTCTATTTTGGCACTTCAAAATCTTTGATCTCTCTGTGTCAACAATTTTTCCCGCCCTCTCTGCTAAATCTCTCCCATTTAACATTTAAAGTATATAATCTCTATCCAAATTACCCAGTCACCATTTCTTTCTATTCTGTTTGCTTCACTGACCCTTCAAATCTTTCTGCTTTCTATTGAAAATGGTCTATTTTCAAGCCTTCCTCTGCATCTTTTACTTCCCCCGTGACCTTCTTTGGACTTAGACATAGCTCATGTGCTTTATCCTACTTTTAAGAAACAGAAATAAAAGAGGGTTATTTACACCACATCCCACTCCAACCCAACAGTGACAGATCCAGAATTCAAATATATCATGACTGATCTTTTACCTTAACACCACTTTCCCACATTATCCCCATATAGGCCATAAGATGTAGGAGCAGAATTAGGCCATTTGGCCCATCGAGTTTGTGCTGCCATTTTATCATGGCCGATCGATTTTCACTCTCAGCCCCAATGCCCTGCTTCCCCCCGTGTCCCTTCATTCGTTGACCAATCAAGAATCTATCAGCCTGTGCCTTAAATACAGGCATACAACAGTCACCTGTGAAATGAATTCCACAGATTCACCACTCTCTAGCTAAAGAAATTCCTCCTCATCCCTGTTCTACAAGGAATCCCTTCTATTCTGAGGCTGTGTTCTCTGGTGTTAGACTGCCCGACCACAGGAAACATCCTCTCCACATGCACTCCATTGAAGTCTTTCCACATTCGATAGGGTTGAATGAAGTCACCCCTCATTCTTCTGAATTCCAGTGAATGGAGGCCCAGAGCCATCAAACGCTCTTCATATGACAAGCCTTTCAATCCCGGAATCATTTTTACAAACTTCCTTTGAAGTATCTTCAATGTCAGCACATCCTTTCTTAGATAAAGGACTTAAAACTGTTCGTAATACTCTAAGTAGGCCTTTGACAAGGTGCCATACATGAGGCTACTTACCAAGTTAAGAGCCCACGGTATTACAGGAAAGTTACTAACATGGTTAGAGCAGTGGCTGATTGGAAGGAGGCAGTAAGTGGGAATAAAAGGATCTTTTTCTGGTTGGCTGCCAGTGACTAGAGGTGTTCCACAGGGGTTGGTGTTGGGAACACTTCTTTTAATGCTGTTTATAAATGATTGAGATGATGGAATAGATGGCTTTGTTGCCAGGTTT
Source organism: Mobula birostris (assembly GCF_030028105.1). Lineage (NCBI taxonomy): Eukaryota > Metazoa > Chordata > Chondrichthyes > Myliobatiformes > Myliobatidae > Mobula > Mobula birostris. Next base: position 132,747,753 of record NC_092378.1, on the reverse strand, counting down.
GCAGATGATACGAAGATTGGTGGAGGGGCAGGTAGTGTTGAGGAAACAGGTAGGCTGCAGGAGGACTTAGACAGATTAGGAAAATGGACAAGAGAGTGGCAAATGAAATACAACATTGGCAAATACATGGTCATGCACCTTGATAGTAGAAATAAATGTGTGGACTATTTTCTAAATAGGGAGAAAATTAAAGAATCTGAGATGCAGAGGGACTTGGGAGTCCTTGTGCAGAACACCCTGAAGGTTGTGTCGGTGGTGAGGCAAATGCCATGTTAGCATTAATTTCAAGAGGTCTAGAATACAAGAGCAAGGATGTGATGCTGAAGCTTTATAAGGCACTGGTGGGGCCTTACCTTGAGTATTGTGAACAGTTTTAGGCCCCTCATCTTAAAAAAGATGTGCTGACTTTGGAGAAGGTCCAGAGGAGATTCACAAGGAAGATTGCAGGAGTGAAATGGTTATCATATAAGGTACGTTTGATGGCTCTAGGTCTGTACTCGCTGGAAGTCAGAAGGATGAGGGGGGGATCTCATTGAGACATTTCGAATGTTGAATGGCCTCGACAGAATAGATGTGGAAAGGATGTTTCCCATGATGGGAGAGTCTAGGACAAGAGGACACAGCCTCAGGATAGAGGGGCGCCCTTTCAAAACAGAGATGCAGAGAAATTTCTTTAGCCAAAGGGTGATGAATTTGTGGAATTTGTTGCCACATGCAGCTGTGGAGGCCAGGTCATTGGGTGTATTTAAGACAGAAATTGATAGGTTCTTGATTAGACATGGCATCAAAGGTTATGGGGAGAAAGCTGGACATTGGGGTTGAGGAGGTGATAGAAAAAAGGATCAGCCATGATTGAATGGCGGAGCAGACTCACTGGGCCAGATGGCCCTTCTGAAGAATGGAGTGACATTTTAAATTTTCCATTCCTTTGGAACCATACCAGAATCAATTGTTTCTTGAAAGATAATAACTAATGCCTCCACAATCTCATCAACCCTTTCAGAACCCTAGGGTGTACACCATCTGGTCCAGGAAACTTATCTACCGTCAGACTTCAGTTTCCCAAGAGCTTTCTCCCTAGTTGTGGCAACTTCATATACTTCTGCTGCCTGATACTCCAAACTCCCAGCATACTGCTAGAGTCTTCCACAGTGAAAACTGATGCAAAATACTTATTCAGTTCTTCCACTATTTCCTTGTTCCCCATTACTACCTCTCCAGCATCATTTTCCAGCAGTCCAATATCCACTCTTGCCTCTCTTTTATATTTTATATATCTGAGGAAACTTTTGGTATCCTCTTTAATATTTTTGGCTAGCTTCCTTTCATATTCTATCTTTTCCTTCTTATTGAGTTTTTCAGTTGCCTTCCATTGGTTTTTAAAAGCTTCTCAGCCCTCTAATTTCCCACTAATTTTTGCTCTATTATATGCCCTCTCTTAGGCTTCTCCTTCTCAAATTGAAGTGTGAATGCGATCATATTATGATCACTGACTCCCAAAGGGTTCCTTTACCTTAAGCTCTCTAATCAATTCTAGTTTATTGCATGATACCCAGTCCAGAATAATTGATCCCCTAGTGTGCTCTACCACAAGCTGCTCTAAAAAGCCATCTTGTAAGCATTCTAGAGCCCCCCCCACTTGAGATCCAGCACCAACCTGATTTTCCCAATGTACCTGAATCTTGAAATACTCCATGACTATTGTAATATTGCCCTTTTGATATTCATTTTCTGTTTCCCTTTATAATTTGTAGACTGCATACTCACTACTGCTCAAGGGTCTGTGTATACTCCCATCAGAGGCTTTTTACCCTTGCAGTTCCTTAGCCCACAATGACTCAAGACCTCCTAACCTTACGTCACTTCTTTCTAATGATTTGATTTCACTTTTTATCACACCACTCCTTCTGCCTACTTGCCTGTACTTTCAATACAATGTGTATCCTTGGATATTAAGCTCCCCACTGTAATCTTCTTTCAGCCACGGTTCAGTGATGCCTTCAACATCATACATGCCAATCTGTAACAAGTTCATCTATCTTATTCTGTACACTGCGTGCATTCAGATACAACACCTTCAGCCCTGTGTTCACCCTTTTAGATTTTGTCTGCATTTTACATTGCATCTCATCCTGTTGACTGAAATTTTGCCCTATCATCAGCCTCTCTTGCTATCAATCTCACTACATACTGCCTCTGTTTGTAAACCAACTACTCCATTCTCATCACTATCACTCCAGTTTTTATACCCTTCCAGACAGCTCTAGCAAACATGGCTGCAAGGATATTGGTCTCCCTTGTTTCAGGTGTAACCCATTCCTTTTGTACAGGTCAAACCTTCCTCAGAAGAGATCCTAATGATCCATAAATCTGAACCCTTGCCCCCTCCCCCTTTCGAATGCCGTGGACTTGATCCGAGACATCCATGACTCTGGCACCTGGGAGGGAACATGCCAGCCAAGTGTCTGTATCACGCCAGCAGAAACTCATCTCTGTTTCTCTGACTATGGAATCTCCTATCGCCGCTGCAATTCTCTTCACCTCTCTGCTCTTCTGATCCACAGCACTGGACTCAGTGCCAGAGACCCAGTCACTGCAGCTCCCCCCAGTAGATCATTCCCCTCCACCTCTAAAGTGGTATACTTATTATTGAGGGGAACAGCCACAGGAGTACTCTGCACTGGCTGTGCATTTCCGTTCCTTTTCCTGACAGTCATCCAGTTACCTGCCTCCTGCTACCTAGGGGTGACTACCTCCCTGCAGCTCCTATCTATCACTTCCTCAGTCTCCCGTATGAGCCAAAGGTCATTGAGTGGGAGCTGAAGTCCCTTAACATGTTCTCTGGGGAACTGCAGCTCGGCACACCCTATGCAGATGCATTTATTCAGGATCTAAAGGTTTCCCAGAATTCCCAGATGTGACACACTGCCCCTGAAGCCATTCTCACTGCACTGCTATGCCCTAACAGACGAGGAATGAAGAATTAAGAACAAAAAGAGAAACTTACCAGATACTTTACCTTGCCCAAGCCAGATCTCACCTACGCCCAATGAGCCAAAGCCGTTCTAACACTGCTCCACTCACAACAGTGGCCGCTCCAAGAATGGCCATTCCGTTTGCACTTGCGTTATTTTTATTCACTCTTTCTAATCAATCCCATTCAGTGACTGTCCGCAGTCCAACTTTGAGAACCTGCTGCATAGTTTTGCCTTTTTAATCTTGCGCGTGGACCTGATTGAAAAGGTAGCTCTCTTCATGTACTCCTGGTCAGTGATCCCTTGGTTTGCTTGTTAACATTTTCTGCTTTGGATACACTGAGTCTCTACATCCCTATTCAGTTTTTCTGAAAGGCTGACCTTTATTTTGAAATGGTGACCACTGCTTCTAGACACTAGCCATTGAAACCAGTTTGCTATTTCCGTATCCATCCTGTCAAACTGGGTAAGAATTTTGTGTACTTCAATGAGATCATTCCTCATTCTTCAAAACTCATTGGGTGAGCTTATTATAAATCTCAAAAAGTTAACAAAGAAGTACAGTAAGAGATATGGAAGAAAAAAGCATGAGTGTCTTTATTACAAAGGGATTTGGCATAAGGGAAAGTAATCTTTTGTAGTCTTCCTGCAATTATGTAGGTCTTCAGTGTGATCACATATGAAATACTTTTCGTCCCTGTACCTAAGAAAGGATGTACATGCCTTTCAAACATTGCTACAGAAGTTCATTGGATTGATTTCAACAATAAGGACGGGGTTCTATAAGGTGAGGTTAAGTAGAAAAGGCTTCCAAAAGTGTGAGGGGTTATTTCATTCAAACATTTAAGATTGTTAAGGGGTTTGAAAGGTTGATACTGGCATCAATTTTCGTGTTTGGGTATCTAGGAACTCAAGGTCACAATGAGAATGTAGATATTGAAAACTGAGATGAGAAGAAATTTCCTCATGAAAAGAGTACAGTATGTGCCTTTGGAATTCTCTAGTGTGGAAATTACTGTTGAATATTCAGATTATGAGTATTTTAAGGACAGGAATCAATAGTATTTTGGTTATGAAAAGATCAAGAGATATGGATAATGTTTTGGACTAAGAGCATTGGACAATAATGCTGTGGCAAATCTTATTGAATGGTAGAATGGTCTCAAAGGGCCAAATAATCTACTCAAGCATATGCTTCTTACATTCGCTCAAGGTTACTGCTAGCTTAGCATTAAGAGCCTGTATGGAGAGCTGTAAAGAATTCAATGACCACATATAAGTATTTACAGTCCATGAATGCATCTTCAAATAACACATACAACCAACTGCATCACTGGTATCATGAAAGTCACACACTCTCCTGCGTAAAATAGCTATCTCTGACATTCCCCCCTCCCCCGTAATTTCCTTGAATCACCTTAAAATTATGCCCTTGGTATTAGCCATTTACATCTTGTGAAGAAGCCCTCTGGCTATCCACTAGAGCTTTGCCTCTTACCATCTTGTACACCTCTATCAAGTTACCTCACATCCTCCATAACTCAAAAGAGAAACACCCTAGCTTGCTCAATCTATCCTCAAAAAACATGCTCTCAAATCCAGTCAGCACCCTAGTAAATCTCCTCTCCACCCTCTCTAAAGCTTCTACATCCTTCCTATAATAAGGTGACCAGAACTGAACACAATCCTCCAAGAGTGGTCTAACCAGGGTGTTATAGAGTTACATTATCTCAGAGCCTTTGAACTCAGTCTCCCTGTTTCTCCACACTGCTATGAATCCTGCCATTAACACTGTAACCTGCCTTGAGATTCAACCTTCCAAAGTGAATCACTTCACATTTCTCCTGGTTGAACTCCATCAGCCCAGCTATGCATCCTATCAATGTCCCGTTGGTAACTTTCTACAATACTCACAACTCCACCAACCTTCATGTCACCTGCAAACTTGCTAACCCATCGTTCCACTTGCTCATCTAAGTCATTTAAAAAAACGTAAAGATCAGGGGTCCAGAACAGATCCCTGCAGAACATCACTGGTCACTGACCTCCAGGCTAAATATGAGCTATCTATAACCACCATCCACCTTCTATGGGCAAGCCAGTTCCAAATCCACACAGACAAGTTTCTCTGGATACCATGCCTCCTGAATTTCTGAATGAGCCTACCATTGGAAACCTAACACCAGGGAACTTAAAAGTTGCTGACGCCCTCTAACTCCAGTATTCTAATGAGGACTGACTCATGGACCTCCGCTTCTCCCTCCTGTAGTTCGATGATCTTGAGGGAAGGGAAGGTTAGTGCAGAGCATTGGATTTGTGGGTAATAGCATTGGGAATATCTGGCATCTTATGAAATTGAACATTATGAATAAGGCCTTGGGGAAATGGGGAAATTGGGAAATTTGGAGGGAAGGTTTGGAGTTTATGAGTGATGTAGGAAGGGGAGGTTAAGAATATTGGAGTTTGAGCCAGTGTTTGGGAGAAAGAACACTGCAAAACAAAGGCAGCAATTATGCTAAATTGGGGGGTGATTAAATTGGGACTGGGTGGATCAAAAAAGCTCTTTACTGCAACCTGAAACTTCAGATGTTTTAAGCAGTCTTTTCATTCTACTTGGAAAGTTTTTGATAGGAAATGAATTTTTTTCAAAAATAGCCTTTTATTTTAAATAGAATACGGTAATGTTTTCTGACTAGCTGACCTGCTGACAAACTGAAACCTTGAAGTAATAATAAAGGATAAAAGTTGAAATTATTGATCTCAGAAATTAAAAGGACAGTTGAATTCCCTCCATGAAAAAGAAATACCTGTGTCATCCAATCTTCCCCAAGGAGCAAGTACACCAACTTGCAAACCACTTCAGCTGCTCTGTATTCATTGAATCATAAGATCTTTCAATACAGTGCAGGCCAATTGGTTCTTCTTGTCTTTGCTGTGACCTTCATGGGGCTGTCCAAGTGGTTCTTCCTTGGAACGAATAATCAGAAAAGCAAAACAATAAACTGAAATAGAAAGGGACATGAATTAATATAGCGCCTTTCAGACGCTTGGGAACTTTCCAAAGCATTTTTCAACCGCGTTTGTGTGTATTTTGGAAGTGGAGTCACAACTGCAAAATGGGAAATGCACAGTCAATCTGTGCACAGAATGGTCCCATGAGCAGAAGTATGATAATGATTACTTTTACTTCTGTTGATTAATGAAATTATCATAAGCAGGGAGACAACACTGGAAAGGGAAAAGAACAGTGAGGGGGGAGGAACACATACCCCCACACCCCTAATCTATTTGGTGTTTAAGGTTTAATTCTTTGGCAGATTTCTTGAGGATTTCACAGTGCAAATTAGAATTCTGGCAGTCTCAGTCTTAATTTTCACCATCAGCACATTCTTCAAGTGTTGCTTTCATGCCTTATGAAATGATCAATCCAAAATTTGCATTTTTTTGATATTATGCAAAGTTCCGGTATTCCATGGAACAACTCAATAAAAGTGAACTGAAACAGATGCTGAAGTCTCAAGCAACACACACAGAATGCCAAAGGAACTCAGCCAGTCAAGCAGCATCTATGGAGGGGGAATGGACAGTCGACATTTTGGGCCGATACCCTTCATCAGGACTGGGAAGGAAGGGAGCAGAAGCCGGAATGATGATGGGAAGGGGAAGAAGTACAAGTTAGCAGATGATGGGTGAGACCAGCTAATGGGGAAGGTGAGTGGGGGTGGAGATGAAATATGAAACTGGGAGGAGATAGGTGGAAGAGGTAAGGGATGAAAAAGAAGGAATCTAATATGAGAGGACAGTGGACTACGGAAGAAATGAGGGAAGGAGGGGGCCAACAGGAGGTAATGGGTAGGTAAGGAAAACAGAAGGGGTGACCTGAATGAAGAGTGACAAATGAGGAATGCAGGACTAAGAACCAGGAGGGAGATCAGTGGGAAAGAACAAGTGTTCAAGGGCGATCTCTATGGAAAGCAGAAGGGGTGGGGAAGGGAAAGGTGTTTCACAGTGGGATGCCATTGGAGATGGTAAAAGTTACAGAAACTGATGTGCTGGATATGGAGGCTGTTGGGGTGGTAGGTAAAGACAAGGATGACCCTAACTTTGTTATGATAGGGGAGGATGGGGTGAGGGCAGATGTATGGAAAGGAGGTGCAGGTGAGGGAAGCATTGAAGATGGTGGGAGGTAAACACCATTCTTTGAAAAAAAAACAGACATTTCAGATGTTCTAGAATGGAAAGCTTCATCCTGAGAATAGATGCAGTGGAGATGGAGGAACTGAGAGAAGGGACAGAGTGCTTCTTCAGCCCTTTACATCCTCTTCCTATTGCCTCCCAAATTTGTACTTCATTCCCCTTCCCTCACTCAGCCAGACTCCCCTTCACCTGGTCTCACCTATCACCTGCCAGCTTGTACAACCTCCCCTCCTCCCATGTTCTTATTCTGGCTTCTGACTCCTTCTTTTCCTCTCCTGATGAAGGGTCTCAGCCTGAAATAGTGAACCTGCTTGAAGAAATTGGCATCTAGGTTCTTAGTTTCTTAAATAAAATGTTGTGAGCTTTGACTGTAAACACAGTTTGTTGTTCCTGTTCCACGGGCATCCATTCACATCCAGTTATCCTGTAACTGGAGATAATCATCAGGATAAAGTGTCAGCCATTCTTCAGTGAAAGGGCAGACCAGAAGGAAAAAAAAAACACAAGATGGTTTGTAAAGTCACAGATATTAGCTGCAGTTCTGGATAAGGTGTGTTTTTTTTTACCCAAAATACTTGATTTTGAGCTCTTATTTATCATTCTTCTCTCCTTGCAGATCTGGAAAGATGCTTGTGGCAGATATTTCTCTTCTCCATAAGAAATACAAAGGGATCCGATGTGAAGTGCACCTGCCACTCATCATCTTAGTCCTCTGTATAATTACCTTTGTAATTCCTTTGTCATCATTGCCAAAAAAGCAGCACAAAACTAACAAGTAATTGGTAACCAAATGATCTTTGGAGTCCTAATTACAACTGATTATCATCAAATAACCTGTTTGTTGGAAATGTTAAAACGTAGTGAACATAATGCTCTATCTCAATGTGATCTACTCTGGTTGAACAGATGTCGGAGCTGTGGGAATGCATTTCCTCAGCATTAAAAGAGCTGGAACACCACAAACAATGATTTTGTTGAGGAAACTCTCAGGGAATCCTTTCTTGGCATGTGTGCCTTTAAAGACCTTACCAAAGAAACAGAACCCTGGAATCTCCTCACCTTCCTCTGTCGTTGTGTCAGGCCATGGGCAACATCCATTCCGCAGGAGGTTCCTTGTTTCTCTCCCCTTCAGCTACTGTAATCATCTGTACTTCCAGCGAAACCAGCAGTCCTTTACTCATCCCATCACCCTCATTCCACCCTGCACCATCATCCCTTTGGTCATTTAATGAGTTTCCCCTTATCTCAGGCCTAAGGGTGGCACGAGAGCACAGTGGTTAGCACACTGCTTTTCGGTGCCAATGATTAAAGTTCAATTCCCACTGCCGTCTGTAAGGAGTTTGTTATGTTCTCCCCACGACTGTGTGGGTTTCCTCCGAGTGCTCCAACTTCCCTGTACATTCCAAAGATGCATCGGTTAAGGTTAGTAAGTTGTGGACATGCTATGATCGTGCCAAAAGCACGGCAAGACTTGTAGGCTGCTTGGCCTGTGTTGATGAAAATGACACATTTTACTGTGGGTTTTCTTGTTTTGATGTATGTGCGACAAATCAAGGTTATCCGTCAAATCTTTAATCTTTCGTTTAATTCACTACTCCATCCAATCACAAACCTTCCTTCTCATTACATTTTCCTTTACTTATATTCTTGCCTAAAGTCTCTAATATCTTTAATTTCGATCCACTAAAACCGCATATCAGCACCATGAGAGGGGCTAAATGGCTGATGTTTCTCTTCTATTATTTTTAATACTTTTTTTTAACCTCTTTCTGTTATCTCCTCAATTGCTGCCCACATGCTCAGTTCATTCATCCTGCATTAGTTCCAGGTTTTTTAAACTCGTCATTCACCCATAATGAATAGCGGCTCACTATTAAAAACAGCAAAGAAAACAGAAAATATTCCAAATGCCAAGAGGTGAGGAAGCATTTTTGGAGAGAGAAATGAGTAATTTAACAGTATGAGAAAAAACTTAGAGATGAAACAACTTTTTAAGTTGATAAAAATGGGAAGGAAAAGAAAACACAAAAGAAAGCCTGTGAAAGGTTGAAAATTTGATGGATAGACAAGATGAATTAATAAAAGAGATGATGCTGAAAGAGAAAGCTGCAAAGCAAGAGTGAGCACTAATGAAATTCGGTGAATAGCATGCTCTTGTTAAGTCAGCAAAACACAATCTTTTGGCCTCTCTGCTGATCTCAACAGTATTGAGCTCAGATGTTTCAGCATTTGCATCCATAATCATGATGGCATGATTCTGAGCCTGCATTTCAGTGATCAGATGTTATATGAATTCTGCTTGTGCTCAACAGTATTGCCGATATCACCCGACCAACACTGCATTGTGGCTGCATCCACAACTTTACTAGCCAGTTCCATGCCAACATTGTACAAAGCCCTGGACCAGGTGAGCACCTGACTTGTGTATGTTCTGACATTGCTCAAGGGCTCTGGAATGAATTTGCCAATGCATCCAGCGCTAATTGTATATTGCATTCCGACCTGCTTCCACAGGCTGTCCTATCACCCTGAGTCTTGGCAGCAGAACTTGACCTTGAGTTGGTGCCCCTTGGAGCTGGCACCTCCCTTCCCTGTTGCCTGCCCAGTGACATGTGTGGATCAGGGACACTATCTGTCGGTAGATCCAGAGTAATCAGCAAAGGTGAATTACACATTTATTTACATCCAAAATGTCAGCATATAAATTTGGTAACATTGCAAACTCAGGTGTATAGATCAGCATGTTTAAATGTGTTGAAGGTTTCAGGTTCTCTGGAAATCTTCTTGTGATATCCCCTTGCTTTGCATCTCCCTTATAGGCTCTGCCCTTGATCCATTTCAGTTACAGACCGATTGATGTTTCCACAATCACTCTGGAGAAATTTGTGCTGTTGATGTATTTGTTGCACTCTGCCTGTATCCTGGACTTCACTTGTCTGTTCCTGTACTCTGACGTACACTATTATTCGTACTCAGAGACTTCATTGTCCTTGTGCTGCTCTCCTCCACTGCCTTCACAGTGACGCTTTAACTTGCAAACCTCATCTCTGCCTCCTTTGCCTTTATCAAAAGAGTTCAAAATTAATTCTGCTGTGCTTGGGCTGAGGCACTTTTAGCAAACAATATCAATGTCAAATCACAAATGAGAGAAAATCTGCAGCCGCTGGAAATCTAAGCAACACACACGATGTTGGAGGAACTGAGCAGGTCAGGCAGCATCTACTGAAAAGTGTAAGTGGTCAATGTTTCGGGCCAAGACCCTTCATCAGAACTGGAGAGAAAAGATGAAAAGTCAGAGTAAGAAGGTGGGGGGAGGGGAGGAGGAAATACAAGGTAGTAGGTGATAGGTGAGACCAGGAGAGGAAGAGGGGTGAATTAAAGAGCTGGGAAGTCAATTGGTGAAAGGGATTGGTCAATTGGGAAGTCAAATATGAACCTATCTCTTTGCAGTTTGCCATCTTCATTCTTGTTTCCTCAGAATTAACATTCCAATAGGACCTTTCTATGAAGTTCCTCAACAGCTGAGCTATTTTTTGATTAAAAACAGAAAATGCTTTAAACACTGAATTCTGCTCGGAAGGCCATTAGCCTTAACTGCAATAATCTCTCTACAGATGTAGCCTGATCTGTGGAGCATTGCCAGCATTTTCTATTCTAATTTACATTTCTGAAATAGGTTGGCCATCATGTAATTTCCCTCTGTCAGCTTCTCCTGTGCTTTCCATAGTTTCTGTGCTGATGAGGCCTCTGTTGGTCAGGGACGACCATGAATGTTGTGTCCTAGCTGTCTGGATATACAAGCCAGGGCAGTACAATATGGATGGCAAGCTGTGGCCCATGTAGCAAATTCCGCTTCTCCTTTCATCTGATGAACCTAAAGGAACAGCAGAGACGGATACAGTTCGGCACCAGCAGCATCGCAGGAGTTGCCATTCAGAGTTGAACTCAACGTAAGACTGTCTTAGGGACTCCAGCTCCAGAATTTTCCCTTGGTGTTTACTCCTGAAGCCTCCCCCATGAGTGAGTTTTGTCAAAAGGCAGCTGAGGTTTGAGATCAGAGTTTTCCTTCTCCTAGATGAGCTGCCAATCATGGCTGATGAGCCCAATATGCCTGTAGCAACTGGTTTTAAGGCACCAGTAGCCTGCCTTCACCCCTTGGTTCTGCTAGGCTCAGCAGCTAGGCCAGACGTGAAGGCCGGGAGCTGGATTTGGTTGTCAGAGGCCATTTGAGTCGTGCCCATTTGGGAACATTTAATAGGTAGCGGGAGCTTGTCCCCACTACTACCACCCCCCCCCCCCCCCCCCCGGTTATAACAACACTAAGGAACCATCTGTGTTACTGCACAACCTTTCCTATGCACGCATTTTTCTGGTGCTCTCTCCTGGTTATACTTCTGACCTGCCGGACATTTCCTGTCTTCAATATCATCACTTTTATCTCCTCTCTCTTTGAGCAAAGTTGGTGAAAAGGTCATTTCGTTCATTTCTAATGTGGACAGCAGAAAGTGTAAGCCCCAGGTGCTCAAACCAGTGAGTTTTGAGCTTATATGCACATTTCCAGTTGAACACAACTCTCTCAGTGCCTTTTCTATTCAAACTAGTTCCTTACTGTTTTTTTTAAAGGAAAGTCTTGCACGTGGAAGAGTTGGCTTCTGTTTTCATGTCACTTAGCCCACACACTAATCTCTCCCTCAGCTTTCTATCCCAAACTGCATTACGATCACACGCCTTGCCAAGACTACATCTATTAAATTTTTCTTTCTTTCTTTCCTTCCAGTTCACTAATGCCTCCAGTCTTCAAGATGTGATGTCTAAATGTGCGATAGAACATAGAACATAGAAATCTACAGCACATTACAGGCCCTTCGGCCCACAATATTGTGCCGATAGTGTAATCTACTCCAGAAACTGCCTAGAATTTCCCTACCACATAGGGAAATGCTGAGTACCTGAGTAATGTGAAGACTCACTGAAGTTATCACTGTTGACCATGGTTGTTGTCGTTCCTTTTCACGCCTTGTGGTGCATCGGGCAGCATTTTTGCCACTTCCGTAGCATATGGCTGTTTTTTTTTTTACAAGGCCGTGTTGCTGGAAGCTCAATCCAGCATAGGTGGAAAGCATGCAAGGAGCTAGCCAGACTCGAACTCAATGTCCGCTGCTGATGTCACTACACCACCGGCTAGTGATAGAACCGTGGTAGATTATCCATTATTTGTAGTCATCCAAAATCAAAGGCCAAGTTTATTGTCATATGCACAAGTGCATGCATGCATGGTGCAATGAAACACTTACTTGCAGTAGCATCACTGGCACATGTCATCAGATACGCAACATTCAGAAGAGAAACATAATTTAATCATAAATTGTACACCATTTTTAGAAGAAAAAACACAATTAGAACAAAAAGCAAATGATGTTCATTCCTTACAAAGTGGTCATAGTGTTCATACTGAGGCAGTGATTACAGTTATGCAAGTTGGTTGAAGAGCTGATTGGTTGAAGGGAAATGGCTGTTCTTGAAACAAGTGGTGTGGGACTGTACGAGACCATGAAGCAACCAGTCAGGGCAGTGTCCAGACAGGGTAAAGCTATGGAGTGGAAGCTTTCAGAGACGATAAAAGGACAACTTCTGTAATAAGGAATCTGATGTTGGTGATTACAACTACAGGCAAATAATCACCAGAATAACTTGCTTGGATAACTTGTATTTTGTTCTTGTGCATCTGACATCATGGTTCCTTGACACTGTCGATTTTTTCTTCTATGTTCAGTCAAACATCTACCAGGAACCATGTCGTCTCATTTACAATTACAGAGGATTCTGGTTAATTGGGGCACATCAGGTCCGGTACATTTTGGCCAATTAAATGGCTGCCCCAATTGGTTGGTTTCATGGAAATAGTTAAAAAGGTATAAAAACTCAAATTGCCATTGAACTGAGTAATGCATTATGTATTGAAATGAAATACAGAACAAATTAGAACACTACCAATACTACTACAGTACTATAAAGCTGTGTATTAGTTCTTTTTGACAAAACGCCACTGCCTTGTACTGTGAAGTGAAATACACGATCAGTTTCGGGTTTTCCTTTTGTAATCCTCCGGTTCTGTCAGCTGTGTGAGTCTGGGGAAGGCAATCTCTGGCCCCACCAAACGTGTGAGATTGAGGTACAAAACCTCCTGTTTGTGCGGATGCTGTGTGATGTGTTACCCTGTTACAAATCAGTACCACAAAATAACAAACCGTATACCACATGTGATTAAACAATTTAGCTTTATAATTCTTAATTTGACTAAAGGGTTAGTAAAGTAAAACAAAAAGGAAAGGGCCCATTTTAATGTAACAGTCTAATGTGCACAAGTTGGAGCTCATGGTTTCCCTTCCACTGGTCCTCCATTGATTTCCCTGGGCGTCGTCCACTCCCGGCCCCATTCCAAGTCTGCTCCTTTCTGTTGTCTACCATCTCTGCTTTTTGGCATCTTCACTCTCCATCTTCCGCTGAACAAAAGACCCAGATCACCTCAGTCTCAGGCACACAACAAGAAAAAAAAACACTCCCTTCATTGGACAACGCACATTCCAAAGCGCCCGTTATCTCTAGCCATAACCCAAACACTGCTGCTACAAAAAAACCCATTACATTAGCAGTGGAAGCGTTCCCCAGCTGTTACACTTTTGTAGTCATTATTGTAATAATTCTTCACTACCATAAGTGTGACAGGAGTGTTTTCTTTTCTTATACCATTGGTCACATTTTTCTCTGGGGTGGGGAAGGATGACATGAGACATGTCCACTTTGTTTATCTGTGTTGCTAGTGTAAATTGCTACAGGTGCATCTGTTTCTGATATATCACATTAGCTGGATAAATTATAATATATGATGAAGAACAAATGGATGCATTCTTTACTATCATGCCAAATATATAGAGCAACACAGCCTTAAAGAAGAAGGAAACACATGCAGTCCTCTAAGATATAAAATGTTCTAAAGTAGCATAATAACAAAACCATCACAAGTACTAAACTTGTAATTCTGAAATATTTTGGAGTGTGCTGGGATATAGTGCATTTACAGCTTTGCAATAATTTCATCAGATAGGATGTCTGTTATAGTCTGTGGTGTCAGCAAATTTGCTGGCATTGTATATATGTTGCAGCAAGTGTCCCTATTAAAAGTAATTTTTTCCCTTTTACAGATCACTGTATTGTGTTCTTTAGTATTGTTGTCTATGGACTCGTCAGTGTCGTCAGAGTCAAAGAACTTCGCCAATCATTCTAAATAAATCCAACATGCCTCCTGTGCTTTATCACATTCCCTGGGTTGTCCAGTGTATTCCATTTGAATTGTTTCTGCTATCTCGTCTTGAGCTCCTTAACTCCATGTATTAATCTTGTTTTACTTTTGAAAGATGTCTTTGTTTCATTTCCCCTTTGCAAATCTGTAAACTCACTCAGCCTGATTTTCCAAGCCTGGATTTTCACCTGTCCCGGTCTTCGTTGCTGGCATAATGTTCTGTAAGTCTTCTGAACTGTTCTGAATCTTTGAGTATCACTATTCTTCAATCAATATTTAAACCAAGCTGTACCTTCTGCACCTAATAAAGCAGCACTTAGTGCATGCTTGTAGTCATCTGCTGTTGTTGCCCAATCACATCAAGATTTGATGTGTTGTGTGTTTAGAGATGCTCTTCTCCAAACCACTGTTGTAAAGCATGGTTACTGGAGTTACTGTTGTCTTCCTTCAGCTTAAACCAGTCTGGCCATTCTCCTCTGACCTCTCTCATTAACAAGGCGTTTCCTCCCGCAAAACTGATGCTCCCTGGATGTTTTGTCTTTTTGCTTCTTGCACCATTCTCTGTAAACTCTAGAGACTGTTGTATATAAAAATCCCAGGAAATCAGCAGTTTCTGAGATACTCAAACCACCCCGTCCGGCATCAACTATCATTCCCCAGTCAAAATCACTTAGGTCATATTTCTTCCCCGTTCTGATGTTTGGTCTGAACAACAACTGAAACACTGGACCATGTCTGCATGCTTTTATGCATTGAGTTACTGCCATGTGATTGGCTGATTAGATTTTTGCATTAATGAGCAGGAGTACAAGCGAACCTGAGAAGTAGCCAATGACAGTGTCTGCTATATAACTGAGCTATAGACATGAAATAAAAAATGAACTAAAAGGGACTATGTAATATGGCAGTAAGCAACTCATTGATCTTAAGATAGCACTTTACCTTACAGCCAATAGATATGTGTTTGTACATGACTTTTCTGAACTCAAGAAATTAATATCACTGCTCTTCAATTGCTCATCCTCTCGATATTTTAACTCAAATCTTCAATGCTCCTTATTCAGACAACGATTGAGTAGACTAGGCTATTATCTGCAATAAGGCTCATGAAGCCTATCCTTCCTTTCATTGTTATTAAACACAGAGACATGAATCTCTAAACTACTTTCTGAGATACCTCACTAGGAACAAAAGATTCTTGTGTTTGTCCATCAGGCCAGATCATTCAACCCAGGGAAATATAATTGCTCTGTGTTATCTACAAGACCTCAAGCCAAGCCACATTTTATTAAGATATTTTTGTCCCCCGCGGAACAAGTCTTTGTAATTCTAGCCTCTAAGGTGAAAGAAAATACAAGCTGCATTAAATTACAGTTCATAGAAAATACAAAAACATGGGGAGCCTTGCTCATAGAGCCTTGCAAAGCTTGTGATTTGCACCATCTGGATTCAAGCCATGTTTCTAAAATTACCTTAAGAACACGCGACGCAGGAGTTTCCTTTGAATTAATGTCTGTTTTGAGGCCACACTAGATAACAGAGTTAAAAGAATGGAACTGTGGCTCAGATCTTCATGCTCACCACTCAATGTCTGTGGTCAGATCATCTTTAAGAACATTTTTAAACCCTTCTGACATTGCCCCATATTGCTTTGCTCTCTTTCGGTACTATTTATTTATTTATTAAAAAAATTCTTATTGCAAGTTAAAGTAACTTTTTACATCTTGGACCATGCTACTGCCAGAAAACAAAACAGTTCATGACATACGACAGTGGTAAGAGATCTGATTCTGATTCCAATTCTGTTTACCGATGGATTGATGGATATGACAAGTTTCATCCTGAGACATTCACCCTGTGACTATGTGAGTTTTGCTTGGGTGCTCTGGTTTTCTCTCACGTCTCAAACTTTTGCTGCTGGGTTAATCATTTCTTAATGTAGGCAAATGCTCATCAACCTCCCCTGCCCCCAACCTCAGTTGGAGGAAGGTTGGTGAGCATTTGCTGAGAATAAGGCACATGGTTACTGGGAAAGGACTAATCAGATCGGTCTTCTAGGAGCTCGTGTGGACTTGATGAGCTGAATAGCATCCTTGCTGTCGTAATTCAAACCTACCTATTTCACAGAGCTTTTCACCTCCCATGCCAAAATCTCCTCATATTGAGAATTTTTTTTACTGTGCCTATGGTCTGTTCTTTATCAAATTATGGTATTGCTTTGCACTGCTGTAACTATATGTTATAATTATGTGGTTTTGTCAGTGTTAGTCTTTGGTCTGTCTTGTTTTCTGTGATATCACTCTGGAGAAACATTGTATCATTTCTTAATGCATGTATGCATTTCTAAATGACAATAAAAGAGGACTGAGTGTTCTCATAATCTAATCTAATATAGATTGGAGACAAAATATGTTTGTTAATATTTCTATGGAGTGTTTTCAGACATTGAGTGAGGCCTCCGTCGGTCAGGGGCGACCATGGATATTGTGTTCTAGCAGTCTAGATACATAAGCCTGGGCAGTACGATATGGAGAGCAAGCTGTTGCCCATGTAGCAAGCTCCCCCTCTCCATGCTTCTCCATGCCCGTCAGCATGGCCTTAGGGAATCCAGCTCCAGATTTTTCCCTCGGGGTTTACTCCCGAAGCTTTCCCCAGCTGTGGGTATAGCCGTAAGGCAGCGGAAATTTGGGATCAGAGTTTTCCTTCTCCTAGATGAGCTACCTATCATGGCCGACGAGCCCCATCTGCCCAAAGCAACTGGTTTTAAGGTGCCAGTAACCCGACTTTGCCCCTTCTCCTGTCAGTAGAAATGGTTCCGCCAGACACTTAGTAGCTAAGCCAGGTGTGAAGGCCAGGAGCTGGATTTGGTTGGTAGAGGCTATTTGAGGCACATGCCATTGGGAGTGTTTAAAAGGTAGTAGGAGCTTGTCCCCATTACCACCACCAGCTATAACAACCTTAAGTAAACGTCATCAAAAATCTTTCGACATTAAACTATATTAAAACTGCTAAGTGAATATGAAGTATTATGGCTATTACAGATCCAGCTTTAGCAAAGGCAAATGATAGAACAGTGGTAGCCAAGTGACCATTGATTAGGTAACTAATGTTAATATCATGGCCACATTATTTGAAACGCTTCCTGTTTGCTGCTGCACCTTGCCCAGCAGGCTTGTTTAAATCAATAATGCTACCTGGAATGAAAAGTGCAAAGAGGGTTCTTGGGCTCTCAAATATGAAATACAAGTGGTGGAACTACTGTCCAGAAGAGATGACTGGACTAAGAATATCAAGTAGAGATCTGAATGAGGTAGAAGAATGATAATAAAAGAGCAATGACCAAGATATGATGCTGAATCACGAGTCTTGGGTAGCTGATAAGAGAAAGGTTGAGCAAAGGAAGTAATTCAGGAATGAGACAATTCCTGCAGAAACTGGACAAGGAGGGAGCATGAATATCAATTAATCTTTATGATATAGATTGTATATAAACTCAGCAGGGATTTTAAATCTTGTTTGAGTATTCTTACTGACATGGAATAATATCACTTCTTTATCGGTGGAACGTATATGTGGATATTGGTAGCCTAGACCACAAGTCACCAGAGGAGCCAAGCCACTTGATCAGTGATACTCAATAACTTTTAGAAGCACTTTGGTTATAGTTAGAATTAACAGCTGCCTGAGCAAGGACCTAGACCTTCTACATTTCACCTACCAGCACAAAGGTCTACAGCAGTTGCAATCTCTGGCTTTCCACTCTGATTTGGAGCACCTAGACAACAGCAAAACATACATCCGGCTGCTGTTTATTTATTATACCTCAGCATTCAATACCATCATCCCCTCAGTATCAATCATCAAGCTTCTAAGGCTAGGCCTCTGTACCTCCCTCTACAACCGGATCATTGACTTCATCAGGGGACAAGTCAGTATGGATCAGGGATAACAACTCCTCCTTGTTGACCACCTAATTCATAGATTATATCACTTTTGATTGGCTGGTTGCATGGTGTCACAACAACAACCTTGCACTCAACGTCAGGAAGTCCAAGTGTGGACTTTAGGAAGAGGAAGTCAGGAGAACACATGCCAGTTCTCAGTCCTCAGGTGTCAGCAGTGTGAGCAGGTTCAAATTCTTGAGTGTCGACATCTTGGAGAATCTATCCTAGGCACAACCCATTGATGCAATGACAAACAAGGCCCTAATTCTTTAGAAGTTTGGTGAGGTTTTTATCTGTAGATATACCTGTTCCTGACTACCCACATCAGAGGTAGGTAATGGAGGCTCCATTGCACAGGATTGCAAAAGGGTGCAGAGCATTGTAGACTCAGCCAAATTCATTACAGACACAACTCTCTCCACCATCAAGAAGGCAGCATACAGCAGTAAGGACATCCAGAACATTCCCTCTTCTTGTTACTCCCACCAGAGAGGAAGCAAAGGAGCCTGAAGACTCTCACTCAATGATTCAGAGACACCCTAATCTCCTCTGCCATCAGATTTCTGAATAATGCACAAACAGCATTTCATTATTCCTTTTCGTTACACTGTTTATTTATTTTATAATGTATAATAATGTTTTGTTCTTGCACTGTATTGCTGCTGCAAAACAAATTTCACATCATATAGGGCAGCGATAATTAACCTGGAAAGAAAAGGTATTTGAAGCATTTGTACTTCACTGCATTGAATCGACAGTTATGTATATGCTGATTATCAAGCTGAGAAAGGCAGAAGACAGTTCTATTGGATGAACACATCTAAAACATGAGGTTGATTAATAAAACATACATATCTGAAGATTCTTTTTGACTGTAAATTCATAGCACACTGTTCTTCAAAAATTCCTTCCTTTGTCGAAGCTGCCGTTGCAAAGAATTACCGAGTTCTCAGCAAACTGGGGACATCTTTAAGAGGCAGGGCCTCCAGAAGGCAACTTCCATCATTAAAGACCCCTATTATCTGGGACATGGCCTCTTCTCATTACTACAGTCTAGGAGGAGGTGCAGGGGCCTGAAGACTCACACTCAACATTTTAGGAACAGCTTCTTCCCCTCTGCCATCAGATTTCCAAACAATCCATGAACCCACAGACACTATCTCATTATTCATCTTTTGCACGATTTACTTCTTTTCGTAATTTATAGTAGTTCTAATTGCTTTCACAGTCCTGCCACCACAAAACAACAAAATTTGTTACATACATCAGTGATAATAAGCTTGATTCCGAATATTACTGCAAATATATTTACAAAGCCTTTATCGCCTTTAAGACAGTTTAATTTCATTTTTATGATATAATGGTGTACTGTTGTAACGGCTGTAAAACTGTCAGAACTGCAGTAACCATCAGGTCCTAAGCCTCAGGTCCTGTATATTCTTTCAACGTTTCCAAAGGGGTTACAGAATGTGTAGGTAATATATATATAAATAAATTTCAATTACCATCGTTTGGATAGATCAGCTTATAAAAATAAAATTTCAATTCTGATGGGCATTGTTTATGAGATACTTTGGTGTTAACCTTACTTATGATGGCTGAAATTCATTCAGGCCTAGACCGCAGTAAATGGTCTTATATCCAGGGAGCTGATCTTTCACCACTGTTCTGCAGCTGAGTTCCCAGGCACAGTTACTGGACAAAACATTCCCAGGCCTTTTATCCATCAATGGTGTCCTGCACATCTTCAACATGAAAGACAAAATGAGCAATGACAGCAACTTACCATCCTCTCAACTGCAAAAAATGGAGAGGGAACTGCAGATTTTCAATTCATTTCCTGGTGGGCACAAGGTTTTTCCAGGACTTCAGGAAACACTGCCAAATATCAGCTGAAGAGAAAACATAAATAATTGAGAAAAGAGATGAAAAATAAAAGATCATCTGTATGTACTATAAATAATATATGCAGTTATCAGTGAATATGACTGCAAATATATATACAAAACCCTAATTTTTCATTACATTTTTATTTCACATCGGTTATATAAATTTGCGGTATTGCAGGAAAGGCTGCAACAATATTAGAATTGCAGTATGTATCAGAACCTGTATTTTCTATCAATATTGTCACAGATATCTGTGAGAAATTTTAAAATGAAAACCTCCAGCAAATAGTTAAATTAAGATGATTTTATGCAGGGAGCGTTTTAAAGGAGTCAGACCTTCCTGGAATCAGCCACATTAGAAACCCACATATCACTATGGCAACAGAATTGCTTTTCAAATAAAACATTTAGGTGCTGTCTAGAGTACAAATATTTGCAAGTATTCCAGAGCATCATTAAAATGGATGCCACTGGTCAGTAATATTTCTATTTAAGTCTACTGAACGACTTTTGCTATTCTTCAATGCCTTTTTAATTACCGTTTAAATACAAGGATTATATAAAGTTCTATTGTGATTTATTCAATGTATTTGTGATGCGTGAAAAAAATTAACAGCACATCACTGTAATTTTGTGAGTTAGTGTATTTAGAAATGATGGAAACATATATATGAGTCAAAATCTTGCAAGATCCCATATTCCCTGTCCATAAATCGCACTTCTTGTTATGGTTTTAAATCACGGTATGCTATCAACATGAATTACTGAAGTTCAGCCAGCTTTATATCAGGAGTCACTGTTTACTCTCAGGATCTAGCCAATAGATGGCTCTGTGGAGAGACTTAGAAAAAACACATTTACCATTTTACATAAAAAAGCAATGCACTATGAGCAAGTGACTATGAGTAACACCACAGGCAATACACTCTGGAATTAAATAACCCTCAAATAAACTGTAAACAAAATATGATTCTTAGAAGCAGGGACTTCAGAAGAATTCACATAGTGGTGGTAATAGAATTCATTCCTTTAACCTAACTTAGGTCTTGAGAAATCTCAAGCTCACAATCAAATTAGAACCTTGCAAGTATGCTTGTAAAATAATGTAACTTCAAGGAAACTGCATAATTGACAACTCACTCTTGAAATCCTGACTTGAAATATTTCTTTTCACGTTGTGAAGTCTCCTTAATTTGTGTACTGGAAATAGTCTGGGCAGCTTACGTAAGTGACCAGAACTTCACTGTTATCTCATTTTGCCTTGAAGAGGTTTGCATATTTCATGAGAATGTGATTGAGTAGCAGTAATAGATAGACACAAGAACTGTTGAGGCAATTACATTAAAAAAAGACACCTTGTTCGCAAATAACTGATTTATTTACAGTGACAGCTCTAGAGGGAGTGTTTTTTTTGCATCTGCTGGTGATATCGTAGGATTTGGAGGCAAATGGTTCTATGATATCGCATAAATGGAACATACATTTTAAAGAGACATTGGGGACAAGTCTGGATAGGTGAAGGGTTCCTTCAGGGATATTATTTCTCATACTGTAAAGTCAGGCAGTATTTGTAATGTTTAAGACATGATGCCTGCACTTGGCTAGAGACAGATATATCTTAAGACGACATCAAAAGAACACGGGAGTTTTTTTGCACAACAAGTTGCAATGCTCAAAAAGATGGAGTTCCAGTCATAACTTTCAAAATTGGATGCAAAACCGAAAAAGAACTGAGGGATTAGAGCAGAGGAGAAGGACACAGAGATTGGTTCTCTCACGGGCTGTATGGGTGAAAGGGCCTCTGTCTGCATTAAGTATTCAGGAGTCAGATGTCAGTAAAACAACACCACTGACTTAACCACAAACCGATTTTGATCTGATTTGATTATTTAAAAAAATAGGACTGTTCAATTGTGTCATATATTAAATCTATTTTGATTACTTGCATGCTTAATTTCAGCACTTCTATGTACTTATGATTCCTCTGTGAAACATATTTTATTTCTTACTAAGCAAGTATTTTATTTACTCAATTAATTTCACACCTTTTCCTGTCGCACTCCCACTCCTGCATAACTGCACAGTCAGCCCCACAGAAGGTCATGATTATGGAAATAAAGAGTTCCAACAAACATCGCTGCACTGTGCAAAAATATCATCAAGTGAGCAGCTGGCTTGAGAGGTTGAATTCCATACCATAAATGAGTGCGAGTGCAGAAATGGCTACAACCTTTTGTTGCGAGGTTTCAGACAAGGCTTTAAATTCAGCAGTTGAAACATATTACTGCTGAACTGCAAACAACATCTAGCATTGCTCTGGACACATACTGGTCAAATCACAGCTTCTCAATGTTATCAGCTCCAATGTGACAGCTGGATCTAATACACTGTGGTCTACACTCCACATCCTCTGATCACTGGTCTGATAGACTTACTCCAACTAAAGTATTTTCTATATTCCTGGCTAGGGAATGAAAAACACGACTGTGTGCTTCAATCTCTTCCAAAACTGTGCTTTGAGATTCACTCAGGTGTGTTGTACAACATTGTACTTAGACTATCATCACTTTGCACAAGTATGAACTAACCAGTATAAACCAGGCACTGTTTAAATGAAAACAAAACTATTGATGCTGGAAATCTGAAATATAAACAGAAAATACTGGGAACAACCAGCAGATAACGGAACAGTTCTGCTGAAGGATCCCGAACCTGAAATGTTCCCTGTTTCTCTTTGCAAAGGTGCCGCGTGAGCTTGTAAGTGTTTTGCATTTTCCCAGTTCAGCTGGAAACATTAATTACATTGCTCTCTCCACAGATGCTGGCTGACTATTGAGTATCTCTGTTCATTTTTTATGGTATATGACAGGCATGGACTAACACTCCAGTCATTACTTCTAATCCCCATGGCAGCAAACTTGGAATTTACATTCAATTAATAACCTGAAATTTGGATGGAGCAACAAGAAGAAGTACTAGTATTAATGACAAAAAATGTTACCAGGTTATTATAAGAATCTATCTAGTTCAGTAATTCCCTTCAATGAAGAAGATCTTTCATCTTTATCCATACAGCCAATTTTGACTTCTGTCCTACTGTATGTCATGTGGTTGACTCTTAACTGTCCTTTCAAGTGGCTTAGCAAAATTTTCACATTAAGGGCAATAAATGTTAGCTGATCTTGAAAAATGAAAAACATCTTTTAAATCCATAAGGAAGCAATCCAAAATTCAGTTCATGCTTTCGAAATGTAAAATGGGCTCCAGGTCTCTGAAATTTTCACCGTTGTTTGTGGTACCTGGTGTGAACCAGAAGTGTGCTCTGCACCCTATTAACTCTAATGTTCAGGAAAGAGACATAAAATAAGCATCGTTTATTATGTGCCATGTCATATGACATGGGCGATCATGGTCTTTCCATGACAATGATTGATCTTGGCAAATTTTTCTTCGGAAGTGGTTTACCACTGCTTTCTTCTGGACAGTGTCTTTACAATATGGGTGCCCACAGCCATTATCAATACTCTTCAGAGATTGACTGCCTGGCATCACTGGTGGCATAATCAGGACTTGTGATATGCACCAGCTGCTTATACGACCATCCACAACCTGCTCCCTGATTGGGAGGCTAAGCAAGTGTAAGGGGGATGGGACCCGGAGCGACAGAGTTGTGAAAGAAGTGCATGGAGTAAAGCCGGATCTAACATATAGAGAGGCTTTGAGGAAAGAGAAGCAGAATAATGGGTGTAAAAATAGTAAGGTAGAAGGGCTAAAGTGCGTGTACTTCAATGCAAGAAGCATCAGGAACAAAGGTGATGAACTGAAAGCTTGGATACATACATGGAATTATGATGTAGTGGCCATTACAGAGACTTGGCTGGCACCAGGGCAGGAATGAATTCTCAATATTCTTGGATTTCAGTGCTTTAAAAGGGATAGAGAGGGGGGATAAAGGGGAGGGGGGGCATTACTGGTCAGGGATACTATTACAGCTACAGAAAGGGTGGGTAATGTAGCAGGATCCTCTTTTGAGTCAGTATGGGTGGAAGTCAGGAACAGGAAAGGAGCAGTTACTCTATTGGGAGTATTCTATTGGCCCCCTGGTAGCCACAGAGATACTGAGGAGCAGATTGGGAGGCAGATGTTGGAAAGGTGCAAAAATAACAGGGTTGTTATCATGGGTGACTTTAACTTCCCTAATATTGATTGGCACCTGATTAGTTTCAAGGGTTTAGATGGGGCAGAGTTTGTTAAGTGTGTCCAGGACAGATTCCTGTCACAGTATGTGGACAGGCCGACTAGGGGGAATGCCATACTAGATCTAGTACTAGGTAATGAACCAGGTCAGGTCACAGGTCTCTCAGTGGGTGAGCATCTGGGGGACAGTGACCACTGCTCCCTGGCCTTTAGCATTATCATGGAAAAGGATAGAATCAGAGAGGACAAGAAAATTTTTAATTGGGGAAGGGCAAATTATGAGGCTATAAGGCTGGAACTTGCGGGTGTGAATTGGGATGATGTTTTTGCAGGGAAATGTACTATGGACATGTGGTCGATGTTTAGAGATCTCTTGCAGGATGTTAGGGATAAATTTGTCCCAGTGAGGAAGATAAAGTATGGTAGGGTGAAGGAACCATGGGTGACAAGTGAGGTGGAGAATCTAGTCAGGTTGAAGAAGGCAGCATAGATGAGGTTTAGGAAGCAAGGATCAGATGGGTCTATTGAGGAATATAGAGTAGCAAGAAAGGAGCTTAAGAAGGGGCTGAGAAGAGCAAGAAGGGGGCATGAGAAGGCCTTGGTGAGTAGGGTAAAGGAAAACCCCAAGGCATTCTTCAGTTATGTGAAGAACAAAATGATGACAGGAGTGAAGGTAGGACCGATTAGAGATAAAGGTGGGAAGATGTGCCTGGAGGCTGTGGAAGTGAGTGAGGTCCTCAATGAATACTTCTCTTCGGTATTCACCAATGAGAGGGAACTTGATGACGGTGAGGACAATATGAGTGAGGTTGATGTTCTGGAGCATGTTGATATTAAGGGAGAGGAGGTGTTGTAGTTGTTAAAATACATTAGGATGGATAAGCCCCCTGGGCCTGATGGAATATACCCCAGGCTGCACCACGAGGCGAGGGAAGAGATTGCTGAGCCTCTGGCTAGGATCTTTATGTCCTCGTTGTCTATGGGAATGATACCGGAGGACTGGAGGGAGGCGGATGTTGTCTCCTTGTTCAAAAAAGGTAGTAGGGATAGTCTGGGTAATTATAGACCAGTGAGCCTTACGCCTGTGGTGGGAAAGCTGTTGGAAAAGATTCTTAGAGATAGGATCTATGGGCATTTAGAGAATCATGGTCCGATCAGGGACAGTCAGCATGGCTTTGTGAAGGGCAGATCATGTCTAACAAGCCTGATAGAGTTCTTTGAGAAGGTGACCCGGCATATAGAGGAGGGTAGTGCAGTGGATGTGATCTACATGAATTTTAGTAAGGCATTTGACAAGGTTCCACATGGTAGGCTTATTCAGAAAATCAGAAGGCATAGGATCCAGGTAAGTTTGGTCAGGTGGATTCAGTATTGGCTTGTCTGCAGAAGGCAGAGGGTCGTGGTGGAGAGAGTACATTCAGATTGGAGGGTTGTGACTAGTGGTGTCCCACAAGGATCTGTTCTGGGACCTCTACTTTTTGTGATTTTTATTAACGATCTGGATGTTGGGGTAGAAGGGTGGGTTGGCAAGTTTGCAGATGACACAAAGGTTGGTGGTGTTGTAGATAGTGTAGGGGATTGCCGAAGATTGCAGAGAGACATAGATAGGATGCAGAAGTGGGCTGAGAAGTGGCAGATGGAGTTCAACCCGGAGAAGTGTGAGGTGGTACACTTTGGAAGGACAAACTCCAAGGCAGAGTACAAAGTAAATGGCAGGATACTTGGTAGTGTGGAGGAGCAGAGGGATCTCGGGGTACATGTCCACAGATCCCTGAAAGTTGCCTCACAGGTCGATAGGGTAGTTAAGAAAGCTTATGGGGTGTTAGCTTTCATGAATTGAGGGATAGAGTTTAAGAGTTGCAAGGTAATGATGCAGCTCTATAAAACTCTGGTTAGGCCACACTTGGAGTACTGTGTCCATTTCTGGTCGCCTCACTATAGGAAGGATGTGGAAGCATTGGAAAGGGTACAGAAGAGATTTACCAGGATGCTGCCTGGTTTAGAGAGTATGCATTATGATCAGAGATTAAGGGAGCTAGGGCTTTACTCTTTGGAGAGAAGGAGGATGAGAGGAGACATGATAGAGGTGTACAAGATAATAAGAGGAATAGATAGAGTGGATAGCCAGTGCCTTTTCTCCAGGGCATCACTGCTCAATACAAGAGGCCATGGCTTTAAAGTAAAGGGTGGGAAGTTCAAGAGGGATATTAGAGGAAGGTTTTTTACTCAGAGAGTGGTTGGTGCGTGGAATGCACTGCCCGAGTCAGTGGTGGAGGCAGATACACTAGTGAAATTTAAGAAACTACTAGACAGGTATATGGAGGAATTTAAGATGGAGGGTTATATGGGAGGCAGGGTTTGAGGGTCGGCACAACATTGTGGGCTGAAGGGCCTGTACTATGATGTACTATTATATGTTCTATGTTCTATGTGCTTCACCTTGCCCGAGGATGACCTACAGGCTAGCAGAAAGAAGGAATGCCTTATTCCTCCTTTGGTAAAGATGTACCTATATCTCTAACCTATCACGCAAAGGTAAGCATAAGTCTCCTTAAATATATCAATCATATTTTTTGCGGCTTGTAGAGTCTCAGTTCTGAAATTCTTTTGATCACTGGAAACTACTGCAAAACAAACCCACTTTTTTTTTGTGTGGGGCTAGGTATTTGAAGTTTGCTTCCACTGAAGATTGTACAACCCCAGTCCTACTCTAGGGCTAGACAGTGATTGACTGTGAGGAAAAGACCAAAATGCTCTTGTTGCTGAGTGGCAAACTGCCTATTTGATGTCTGCAACTCAGCAGCACCATTTAAATCAAGCCAGAAGTGTACACATGTACTTCTCAGGACAGATGGGCAGCCCATGAGCTGTTACAATGGCTGCATGCCTGTATTTAACTCTCATTCCAATGGATGTGACTGGTAACTTCACAAGCCATTTGTTTTTTGGCAACTGTTGTAGTTTTCTCTCACTGGATTAAAAAGTAACTAGAATTTGAGCCCACAAGTACACAGGAAAACACAACAATAATGAAAAAATTGAGACCTTCAATTTGCTAGTCCTGATCCAATCATGTGAACACTGCAGCCAAGAAAGCACACCAATACCTTTACTTCCCCAGCTGACCAAGGAAATTCAGCATGCCCCTGATGACTCTTAGCAATTTTTACAGATCCACCATGGATACTATCCTATCGACGTGCATCATAGTGTGATGTGGTCGTTGTTCTGCCCAGGATAGCAAGGTGCTGCAGAGAGTTGTGAACACAGCCAGTCCTTCATGCAGACCAGCCTCCCCCTTCACTCACTCTGTCTACACTTCCCACTGCCTCAGGAAAGCAGCCAACATAATCGAGGTCCCTGCCACTCTGGTCATTTTCTCTTCTCTCCTGTCCCGGTGACCAGAGCATGTACCACCAACCCAAGGACAAATTCCATCCCACTGATATCATACTTTTGAATGGACCTCTGCTCACACGCTAAAAGATGACCTCAGATTCTGATTTCCCAACCTACTTTGCTGTGGCCCTTTGCACTTTACTTGTGCACCTGCACTGCAGTATCGTTGTAACCACAACACTATTCTGCATTCTGTATATTTCACTTTCTCAATGTACTAGCGCAAACAAGAGCTTTGCACTGTGTCTCGGTGCATGTGACAATAATAAATCACTACCAAAGAAAAAAGGCTCTTGCACTTTGAGAAAGATTATTTGCAGAAATATATTTACACCTGGCAGATGTCAGAGCATTAGGTTAGATGACGTGTTACACTTCACATCAGTGCACACAAGACAAGTTTCTGCACTCAGATATAGCAAGCAGTGGTCCATTGTGAATCTGATTTTGCAAATAATAATGTTTATCGCCGCAAGTTTGTAGATTTTTAAACACATTGCTTATATGCTTTTCATGCTGTTCCATTAAAAAAAATCTTTGGTGATTTATTCACCTACTGCAATATGGGAAGGACCAGTCTGTATTAGATGAAATGTTCTGCTTCATTTAGGACATCTGTTCAGTACATAACTGTAATACAACTTCTTGAAAGACATCAATCATTCCCATTTCCTACTGACAGATAAGTCTTCCTGTTGACAGTGTCAAAATCTGGACAAGGTTGAGGGTATTAATAAAATAAACCATTTACTTTCCTCATTAACATATGGTTCTATTCATTCTTCAGAAAAAGCACACAAGCAAAAAAAAAACAGATAAAGGAAGAAGTTCATTAGAGCACAGTAAGTGGTCTCTTCATTACCAATCTGTCATAAAATAACGACTTTTGCTTGTAAGAATTTGTTGTCTGGTAGAAGCTCAATCCCCACAATTCAGCACAGAGCTTTGACAAGTATATCTTTTTTTTAGTTTTTAAGTTTATTCACTGTGTTGCACTTCAGATCCATTGTCACATTAAATCAGTAAGGTCTCCAGGTATAGAGCCACTTAAACATTTCAGCAACAAAATAAACTGAAGAATCTCTGTTCACTTCCTTTGGGTCATTTGTGCCACAGATGAGCCTGTAGGTTGTGGAATCAGTTAGTGTTGAGGCAAATGAGATTCAGCAACCTGATGGTTATGGAGCAATAATTGTTCCAGAACCAATCCAGACCAAACTTGAATCACTCGACAGCTGCGGCGGGGCTTGAGTGCCATCACCACCCACAAAGTGACATAGGTGGTAACAAGACCTCACCCCCACATTGGCTCAAGGCCTTTTATGCTGACTTTGACCACAAAACATGGAGGCACCTTCAGAAACTCCCATAGCCCTCGATGGCCCTGTGATTTCAGTCTCTGAGGCTGATGTGAAAGCATCCTTCAGGAGGGTGAACCCACCAAAAGCATCCGGGCCAGACGGGGTACCTAGCTGAGTACTAAAGACCTGTGCTGATCAAATGGCTGGAGTGTTCAGAGATACCTTTCGCTTCGGAAGTCTGAGGTACCCACCTGCTTCAAGCAGGCTTCAGTTATATCAGTATCAAAGAAGAACTCGGTATGGAAATCTCCCTCAATGACCCTCATCTAGTAGCACATACACCTGCAGTGATGAAGTGTTTTTAGCGGTTAGTGATGAAACATATCACTCCTGACTTGGATCCTCCATTTTGCCCACTGTCACATCAGGTGCACAGTAGGTGCCATTTCATTTGCTCCTCACTAAACCCTGGCACATCAGGACAGCAAAGATGCATACATCAAGATGCTCCTCATTGACTACAGTTCAGCATTCAATACTATTGTCCCCTCAAAACCGATCAATAAACTTCAAACCTAGGCCTCAATACCGCCTTGCGCAATTAGATCCTCAATTTCCTCACTTGCATGACCCCAGTCAGTTTGGATTGGCAACATGATTTCTTCCACAATCTCCATCAGCACAGGCGCACTGCAAGGCTATGTGCTTAGCCCCTGCTCTACTCACTTTATTCTTATGACTTGTGAGGCTAAGCGTAGCTCCTATGCCATATTTAAGTCTGCTGACTATCGTTGGCCGAATCAAAGGTGGTGATTAATCAGCATGTAGGAGGGAGATCGAAAATCTGGCTGAGTGGTGCCACAACAACAACCTCTCACTCAATGTCAGCAAGACCAAGGAGCTGATTATTGACTTCAGGAGGAGGAAATTGGAGGTCCATGAGCCAGTCCTCATCAGGCCAATCAGAGGTGGAGAGGGTCTGCAACATAAACTCCTCAATGTTATCACTTCAGAGGACCTGTCCAGAGTTGAGCACATATACGACATTACAAAGTAAGCACGGTAGCACCTCCACTGTCTTAGAAGTTTGCAAAGACTCAGTATGTCATCTAAAGCATTGACAAACTTCTAAAGATGTGTGGTGGAGAATATTTTGACTGGTTCTTTGCACCACTGTCTGATATGGGAACACGAATGCCCTTACACGGAAAAGCCTACAAAAAGTAGTAGGCAAAGCCCAGGCCATCATGAGTAAAGCCCTCCCTATCACTGAGCACATCACCATGGAGTGCAGTAGTAGGAAAGCAACATCCATCATAAGACTGTAAGACACAGAGCAGAATTAGGCTATTTAGTCCATCGAGTCTGATTCACCATTCCAGCATGGCTGATTTATTATCCCTGTCAACCTCGTTCTCCTACTTTCTATCCGTAACCTTTGATGCTCTGATTAATCAAGAACCTATCGACCTCCACCTTAAATAGACCAAATTACTTGGCCTGCACAGCTGCCTGTGGCAATGAATTCCACAGATTCACAACCCCCGGCTAAAGAAAATTTTCCTCATCTCTGTGGTAAATGGATGTCCCTCTGTTCTGAGGTTGTGCTCTCTAGTCCTACACTCACTTACTATTGGAAACATGCTCTCTGCATCCACTCTATCTAGGCCTTTCAATACTTGATAGGTTTCAATGAGATCCCTCCTCATTCTTCTAAACTCCAGCGAGTACAGACTCAGAGCCAACAAACACTCATGATATGTTAACCCTCTTGTTCATGGGATCATTATCATAACCCTCCTTTGGATCCTCTTCAATGCCAGCACATATTTTCTTAGATAAGGGGCCCAAAACTGCTCACAATGCTCTCTAAGTGTGGTCTGACCAATGCTTTATATAGCCTCAGCATTACTTTCTTGCTTTTGTATTCTCATCTTCTTGGAATGAATGCTAACATTGCATTGTCTGACTCAACCTGCAAGTTAACCTTTAGGGAATCCTGTAGGACAATTCCCTAGTCCCTTTGCACCTCTAATTTTTTAAAATTTTCTCCCTATTTAGAAAATAGTCCATGCCTTTATTCCTTCTAGCAAAGCGCATGACAATGCACTTCATTATATTCCACCTGCCACTTCTTTCTCCCAGTCTAAGTCCTTTTGTGGACATTCTCATCAAAGATCCCCACCATCCAGGCCTTGGTCTCCTATAGCTTCTGGGAGAAGGTACAGGAGCCTCAGGACCTATACCATCAGGTTCAGGAACAGTTATTACCCGCCAACCATCAGGCTCTTTTACCAGAGGGGATAACTTCACTCAAGTTCATTCACCCCATCACTGAACTGTTCTGACAAACTACAGACTCTTTATCTCATGTTCTCATTATCTATCTATCTATTTATTTATATTATTATTACTTTTTTCCCTTTCTTTTTGTATTTGCATAGGCTGTTGTTTGCACATTGGTTGTCCTGTTGGGTGTGTCTTTCATTGATTTTATCGTGTTTCTTGTATTTACTATGAATGTCTGCAAGAAAATGAATCTCAGGGTTGTATATGGTGATATATGTGTACTTCTATAATAAATTTACTTTGAACTTTGAACCATTCCTGAAATTGAGTGGTTTTCTCCAAAGAATCATCGGTTGACCAAAACATTTGCATATAACCTATTGGTTTTGCTCCGATAGAAGAAATGAAATGTGTATTGAGTCACAAAGAGATTCTTCCACAATGAACAAGCAATGAATTTTTATAAGTTGCTGATACATGCAGTAAGTATGGGTGAGTTCATTCTGTAAGTCTCAATTGCTCTCCCTTTCTTAGGAAACACTCGTTGTTTACTTGTTGTAGAGAAATTCTTGAGGTAACTATGATTGCAGATTGCATGCAGTAAAAATGACATTCCCAGCCAAAGGGAAGCAACTGGGCAAAAACCTGGCAATCAAGCCTACATAGCTGCAAGTGACTGAAATTGTCATTCTGCATAGAATTTGTTTGTGGCCTTCCTTCACAGATTGTAATATTTCTGAAGAAATGACTTTGTACTTATAGAGAAGAGTTGAAGTTTCTATCAGTAAATTTCCGCCATTCCTTCAATTTAACTCTCTTTGCCGAGAGGCCCAACTATAACTTAATGGCTGACAATCTTGGCAAAAAATAATCTGATAATTGTTTCAACAACATTTGGAATACATAAATGCTGGAAAATATCTTCAGTTGAGTCTAAGATACATGCTGTAAATATTGCCAATTTACTAATTAGTATAGGAAAAGTCAGAACGAAAGAATCAACAGTACCTGGAGGATTATTCCTACTGCAAACATTGATGCAAACCTGCAGACGTCTGGTTGGGTAACATTGCCTGAAATTGGATTGCACCTTTTTTGTATGTGCTAAAACACTGCTGAATGTAATGTAGGAAGGATGTGATTGTGCGAGAGAACGTACAGAGAGTTTCACCAGGATGTTGCCAGGACAGGAATATTGCAGTTATAAGGAGAGACTGGATAGCCAAGGTTTGTGTTTTTTTTGGAGTGGAGGAGGCTGAGAGCTGATCTTATAGAGATACAACATATTCGATTTTGAGGGAGATAGATAGGCTAAATCTAGTACTTTGTCTCAACATTCACCAAAGAGGACATGGAGGATAAGATCAGGGATGAGTATGCTGATATACTGGAACAAACCAAAACCAAGAAGAAGGAGTTCTTGAGATTCATGAGGAATATTAAGGTGGATAAATCTCCACAGCCTGATGAGATCCATCCCAGGTTATTTACCGGGGCACAGGAGGGGACTGCAAGGGCTTTTATGTTCTTCTTTGTAGATTTTTGCATTCACTTTAGCAATAGGCAAGGTCCCAGAGGACTGAAGAATAGCTAATATTGTTCTTTTATTTAAGAGGGACAAAGGGGACAAAACAGAACATTATAGGCCGGTGAGCCTTGTTGCAACTGTGATCAAAGTCACCAGAGATATACTGAACCTGGTGACATACTGTAGAAGTCTTTATTCATTGCAACAAGCAGGCTTTTATTCTGGAGATCCTCTTGGGAGAGACTCCCAAACTCAAAAGTGCATCGCATTTTTATACCCTTAAGATCAAATGTAACAGTAGGTGCTTAAATACAATTTCAATAGTTACAATGATATTGTTTACTTCAATACTTTGGGTTGAAAATGCTTCCTTTGAATTGCCAATTTGCAGTGAGAAACACCTCTAAATGTTCAAATACCTTTGCTGGATAAACTAATTGTAAGATTCCTTGAACTTATTTACAATGGTACAAATTAGTTAAGCCCATAGTTACCTGGATTTATGCAGGCCAATTAACACAACCCCATTGTTTTAATGTTTGGTTGATGCATTAATTAACATCACATGGTCACCATTTTGCAAACCATATATCTTAGTCTGTGGGCCATTCTGTACTCTTAACTTCCATTTACTGCTTGCAATATACAATAAGAACTGAAAATAGATTCTTCAAGTTCAAGTTTAATTGTCCTTCAACCATATCTGAATACTCAAGAATACAGCCAAACGAAACAGCTTTGTTCCCAGGTCAGGATGCAAAACACAGTACCAACAGTCACACACAGCACAAGGCACATATGGCACATATAAGAAAGCAGTAAAATAAAGTCACACCAATAAAGTTCCTGAGTCCATGAGTGTTGCAGCAGTCTACAGTTGAACACAGTTCAGCTTGTCTTCTGCCAAGCGAGCACTAGGAGGCAGCAGCAAATCCAGTACGGACTCCGCACCACACCACCACTGGCGCTCCAGTAGAACAGCCGACTCTGATGTCTCCCCCCGTCAGGCTGCAAACAGATGACACCACGGCTTGAGGCCCAGTCCGCGCTATGAATGAGGCCATGCAGTTCCCCCACCAATTACCAATAAACCAATGAATCAGACCTGCATCATTGCACAGCAGCAACTAAGGCAATCGCTCACAGTTAGACTGCACACACCTTCTTCACACACTGATGCCTCTCTGTCACAGGCAGCATCATGGTTTACTCCAAGTCCAGCTCCTTCTGTTTCTTTGCCAATGCTTGAATTAGTTTCTGCTATATTCAGATAGTTGCAGAATATTTCCTAACTAGCCTAACATCCACAGTAGGGAAATTATTGGAACGTTCTTCGGGTTAAGTTCTTCTCCCAGCTAGTAAAAGCACAGACTTATTAGGGACAGTCAGCTTGAATTGTGTAGAAAAGGTCAATTCTTACACTCTTATTTTAGTTTTTGTTTTGAGGAGATAAAGAAGATGACTGATTATTCAGATTCAGATTTATTTATCACGTACATCAAACATGCAGTGAAATGATGTGGATAGGCCAGTGGATATTGTATATTTAACTGAAGCTTTTGACAAGGCTCCTCATGGTAGATTGACCTAGAAATTAGGATGCAGGTTTTGTAGATTGGATGTAAAATTAGCTTGCCCATAGAAGGCAAAATGTAGTGGTGGATGAGTGATGTTTTGGCTGGAGGTTTGTGACCAGTAGCATTCTGCAGAGATCAGTGCTGGTATTTGTGCTGATTATGATTATATATATTGGATGAAAATACTAGTGAATTGATTGATAAGTTGGTGGAGTTGTGGACAGAGGAAGGTTGTTAAAGGTTTCAGCAGGATGTCAACCAGCTGGAAATATGGGCTAGAGAAATGATAGCTGGAGTTTAAACCAGCTGGAAATATGGGCAGATAAATAGTAGATGGAGCTTAATCCATGTAAGTGTGATGTGTTACACTTTGGGAGGCCAAACGTACAAGGAAAGTATACAGTAAATGTCAGGACTCTTAAAAGAACTGATGTACAAAAAGATTTTGGGGTGCAGTCCACACCTCTCTGAAAGAAGCTTACTTACCATTATCATTCGGGAACTTGTATATAAAGTGTGGGAAGAAATGCTTCAGCTGTATAAAACATTGCTTAGCCCTCATTTTGAGTACTGTGTTCAGTTGTAGTTGCAGGAAGGATGTGGAGGCTGTGGAGTGGGTGCAGAAGAGGTTCACCAGGATGTTGCCTGGATTACAGAGTATCAGCGATAAGGAGAGCTATAGTCAATAGACAATAAACAATAGACAATAGGTGCAGGAGTAGGCCATTCAGCCCTTGGAGCCAGCACCACCATTCACTGAGATCATGGCTGATCATCCACAATCAGTACGCTGTTCCTGCCTTCTCTCCATATCCTTTCACTCCGCTATCTTTAGGAGCTCTATCTAACTCTTTCTTGAAAGAATCCAGAGAATTGGCATCCACTGCCTTCTGAGGCAGAGCATTCCACAGAACCACACCCTCTGTGTGAAAAAGTTTTTCCTCAACTCCGTTCTAAATTGTCTACCCCTTATTCTTAAACTGTGGCCTCTGGTTCTGGACTCCCCCAACATCGGGAACATGTTTCCTGCCTCTAGCGTGTCCAATCCCTCAATCCATTGTCACTTGGATTGTTTTGTCTGAAGCATCAAAGGCTGAGAGGTTATCCAATAGGAGTATATAAAATAATGACAGGCATAGACAGGGTAGGTAGGAAGAGTCTTCTGTCCAGATCAGATATGCCAAATACACTTATCACAGCTTTAAGGTGAAAGGGGTTAAGCTTACTGGAGATTTACAATGGCGATTTGATTACAGAGTGTGGCAGGGGCCTGAAACATGCTGCCAGGTAAA
Organism: Mobula birostris; assembly: GCF_030028105.1. NCBI lineage: Eukaryota > Metazoa > Chordata > Chondrichthyes > Myliobatiformes > Myliobatidae > Mobula > Mobula birostris. The sequence goes on along the minus strand of NC_092378.1, from coordinate 132,711,865 downwards.
GAGGTGAAGGCAAGTGTGATAACAATCTTTAAGAAGTATTTCATTTGGCACAATGACATGAAAATAATGGTGGAGCATGCACCATGTACAGGCAGATGGGAATAGTTTAGGCTGGCAGAAAGATCATGGAAGGTCAAAGGGGATATTCCTGTGCTATACTAATCTATCTTCTGTGATTTTTTTTGACACAGAGGGTGACTGGATTCTGGAATGAGCTGCTTGATGGTGAGGCAGGTACTCTCATGCCATTTAAAAGTCATTGAGACAAGTACTTGTTTTGCCAATCCATTGAAGACTGCGGAACTAAAGCAGGTAAAATATGATTAGTATAGATAGGTAGAAGAGGTGGATTGAGTGGACATAATGAGCTGTAGGGCCTGTTTCTGTGTTAGACAACTTTAATTTTGGTGTCAAATTGAGCCCTCCTCAAAATGTCACAAGATTGTTTAAAAACAAGTATGTGGTAGTATTATTGTCTCCAAACGATGAGCTGAACTGTGAACAGTGCAGGTCCCAATGGGAGCAGTATCATAGTAATGCGTCTTCTACTATTTTTCTGAGCAGCCTTGAGGTTTTCCACCCACCCTGAACTGCACACAGTCCCCATGGCAAGCAAGAGCCAGCAACACACACGCTGCCAAAAGAGAGAGGATGGATGCAGGAAAGACTGTTCATATTTGTACGTTCCTGTGCCTCCTGCCCCAGTGAAAGAGCTATCTGTATCATCCAGCCCCAAGACTGTGATACCTGCAGAATGCTCACTGAACTGAATGTAACAATTTTCCTGATGGGCACACTTGTCAAAAAGCATCTGCTATTAAATTGGGAACAAGTCGAGCACCTTGGATGTTAATGGATGGAATCTCATGAGATCTGCTGCCCTGTAAAAAGCCACATTGTGACCCTCTACATGAAGTACACAGCACATTCTGTCCCTTGTATATTCTATTCAATGCCCTGTCATTTTCCAGATCCAGCAGCTCCTGTTTAAGTTGCTAGCAGTTGAATCATGTGTTTCATGACTGACGTCATTGAGTGCCTCTGACCCTGGATAAATTTTTGATAGGCTAACACAGCTTGGAAGTGTCCAGTCCATTCTCTCATTTGGATCAATTTCACTTAGATATGATTGCAAACATAATCTACTTCAAGTAAAATCTTGATTCATTTCAAGTCACATCTAAGCAGTGCATGTTTTATTTTGTACAACCAAACTAAATTATTTAATACAAACACGAAAGAATCTGCAGATGCTAGAAATCCAAAGCAACTCACGCAAAATGCTGGAGGAACTCAGCAGGCCAGGCGGCATCTATGGAAAAGAATAGAGAATTGACATTTTGTGCCAAGACCCTTCATTAGGACTGGTCGATGTTTCGGGCCAAGACCTTTCATCAGAACTGCATTGACATTTTGGGCCGAGACCCTCCAGCAGTCCTGATGAAGGGTCTCAGCCTGAAACGTTGGCTGTTTACTCTTTACCATAGATGTTGCCTGGCCTGCTGAGTTCCTCCAGCATTTTGTGTGCGTTAAATTATTTAATAATGTGCTGCAAACATCACATATTTGCACACCTTATGCTCATTACGGATTTAAAGACTTGTGAGTTATAAATTAAACGCTTATGCTCTGTGATATTTATGGTGTTGCTGTTGCTGATCTGTGCAGGGTGGTGAGTAGGGTTGCCAGTTGTCTAAGAATGTCAAAAGCTCTCCAAGAGTAATAAAAAATCCTCTTGGGCAATGTAGCAGGCACCCTAGGATGAAAATCAGCAATATTAAAACATTTTTAATTGACTTTGAGCATTCGTCTCTGTTAATTTTGAATATTTTAGAAGTGGGGGAAACAAGGGCTGTTTGACTGGACAGGGTCAGAAGACAAGTCATGTGATGACAGCCCCAGGTATGTTGCCATGCTGAGCTGGGAGCCCTAGTTGTGGGTCCTAAATAAGTATATTTTTGGCACAAACTTCAACAAGGGTCAGCAGTGTCACAGGTTTTCATTCTCTGCAACTCAGGGCAGGTGGGTTGCCATGGATACACTGGTTCCTTAATTAGTGCTGAGCTTGAGGAGTGGTTCTGTGAACCTGGAGAATGAGCCCCTGTTCAGTTTGTAGAAAGGCTTTTTAAATAAATGAAAAGAAGAGATAAGTAAGATGGTAAAAGTGGGAGAAATAATCATTAACTAACAGTGACTCCAGGCCGAATCTGATGGGTGTGGCCCATCTGTCATGACACTGACAGGCTGAAGTGCACGTTCAGTTTCTAATCATCTCTTCAGTCATAGGAGGCAACGTGGAGTTATAATGGGCAGAGTACAAAATCAGTCATTAATTCAGTCTTGCTTTCTGATTGGGCAGGATGGGCTTTAATGACATTAGTTCTACAGTGTTACTTTAACTCCTGGGTAGTCAGTGAACAAACCACATGTCCACACTATCTGAGATGCAGAGTGGTTTTTTGATCAGCCAGTGCATCCTTTAAATCAGGAGTTCCCAACCTGGGATACACAGGTCCCTTACTTAACGGGATTGGTCCAGGGCATAAAAAAGGTTGGTAACTCCTGCTTTAAATGGACATGCTGGACATCTTACAAGACTATAGGCTTTCCACTGCAATGTGGGTCAATGTTCCTCATGTAAGCCAAGAAAACCCGCGCAAGCAAAAATTAATGAGGGTCCACTTGGTGAGTATAGAATGATGCTCAGGCTCCTGGTTTCGAGGTGTCTGCAGGATGGATACTGAGCAGTAAATGGTCATTTTGGTTTCATTCCTTTCTATGTGGCTTCTAACAAGTGAGAGTTCAAATCCCCTCTATGGAAACTGTACTAAAATGATGAATATTGCAGAATAATCCAAGAAATTTAATTGCCATTCAAAAGTACAGATAAATCCTGTACTTTTACTTATGGTAAATGACCATAAATGCAAATTAAACTACCTTGGAAGTTACTGATTGATCTGCACCATTGATGATGGCTATTTATCTGACATAAATGTTAAGAAAGTCATCCCATTATATTATACTAATCAAGACATATATGTCAGTCGTTTTTGCAGAGAACAGAGGGCAAAGGTGACATTTGACATTTTCAGAATAAAGTGATGTTACCGCAGTTTCCATGATCCCAGTTTACCCCTCACCAGCTTCAGGTCCCACAGCCTTCACCTAGATCTGAACTGACCCATCAGTTGTGGGTTATTGACACCTAGCCAAATTTTCTTGGTGCAGTACTGCCTCTTGCCAGATCTGCACCAGAATCAGACGGAGAGCTGGTTGCTGTAGACCCCAATCGTTGTTGATGTTCACCGGCCATGGAAGCCAGAGCTGACTGCTTGTCAGGATCACAACAGGAGCTAAAACCCCATGACTCATTTTATCTGGCACCATCACTCCATGAGGCATTAACTCCTTCCTCTCCTGCACATCAGCTTTCACCCAGTTGAAACACCATTGATTGAATGGGTGGAGAACAGGAAGGAAATTGGGAATTCTGATAGTTGAGGATTAGCCCCTTAAAACTCGAGTCAAAGCATTATGGGCAAATAATTACTATGCTGGGAAAAGTCTAATCATGATTGACCAATGGGAGCTGGGTTGGATCATGACTAAGAGTTTGGATTGCAATTTGCTGTTGAGAGAGGGATAAGATTATGACAAGCTTCTAGGAGAGGATTTGGGGCCTCACCATTAATTGATTTGGGGAATTGGCAGAGAGGATGGGATTATGATGACTTACTGGAAGCAAAGAATGGGTTGCATTTGGCTTCTAGGGTAGAAGGTTGTCACAGAGTTACAGAATCCTACAACATAGAAACAGGCCCTTCATCCCAACTCATCTATGCTGGCTATCTTTGCTAGCCCATATTGCTCTACACCTTTCCTATCCATGTACCTGTCTGAGTCTTTTTTTTAATGCTGTGACTGTTCCTGTCTCTACTAACTCCTCTGATCCATTTACCCATTCCACTCTGTGTGAAAAACCTGCCCCTCAGATCTCCTTGAAATATTTCCATTCTCATCTTAAACCTGTTTTAACGTGTTTTGCTCAAGGTGCACCTGCTGAAGTTAGCTCCCAGTTTTCATTAATAGGACCTGTTCAGGAAGAGTCCCTTAAAATTACAACAAAGTGAACCTTAAATGTCTTTGAAAAATCATCACACTTTAGTGGGTGGTGCAAACATACTGGCCAACCCATGAAACAATGAAAATCATGGACACATCAGTCCGGACATTGCAGCACACAATATTGATTGCACCTGTACTTGTACAGTCATTCCCGTGCATTAGTACACACAGAGAATACAGGATGAAAAGCAGACTTCACCAACTGCACAATAAGTTCTTGTTTGCCATATCAGATCATCACTCAATGTGCGAGAAATCCCTTCCTACTTTTACAGCATCAGCCAAAGGCAATCTCCATTGGAGAAAGTCATTTATGTAAGAAAGAACATATTTACTTTTGAGCAGTGTATCAGCTCAAGGGTTAAGTAGCAATATTACTCTGAAGAACCTGAAGCGGATTAGAGAATTTGGCTGTTCATTTCTCATAAATCAATCTCTGAAGTCCCTCACCAGAGCATAAAACATGTTGGAATCATCATATACACCATGATCAAACCTTTAGAGATGAGGATATAATCCCATACAATGAGCTGGTTTGTCAGAGATAAATCAAAAACACTTAAACCAACCCTAGACTAATGCTAATTCACACAGACCAGCAAAGGCCTGTGACTAGACATCCTCATTATCTTAAACAACCAGAAATGACTAAAAGGTGATACCAGCCAAAACACTAAAGGCTCCTCGAACTCAATGTATTTACAAGTACATTATTGAAGTACAGCTCATTAATGAAGTCACCATTATTGGCTGTGAAGTTGATGCATCAATGCAGAGTACAAACCAAATGCCAGCTCTATTTTAACTACTCCTTCCTTTCCATGAGTGAGAAGGGAAGTAGTATGACCAGTTTACATCAGCAGTACCCAGCGTAAATATGTAAACAGGAGTTTATAATTCATAGGTTACTGACAAGAGGGCTCAGAAATAAAATTTTTATTAATCAATAGACAGATAGGTCAATATTAAAATCCACAGAAGACCTATTTTATGACAGAGATACAAGGATGAGGTCATATGGTATTATCAGAATTGTTCAGGATGAGACCTACTTCAAATATCTGGCAGAAAACCGATTGAATAAATTGACAGCACATTTGATCCAAGTGATTTTTTTACATTGGTTATTGAATTATATGTACAGCTATCAGTGATTATTATTGCTCATGTATATAAGTTTATGCTCATCAAACTCACCTTTTCTATCTGAATTCTTTTAGTTTTGATATGTATATATAACTTATAGTTATATTATAGATGAAAGAAGTTACTCGCATGCTTAACTAAAAATGACAAATATTAAACAGGACTCAATCAGGTTCACCTTGATTCAAGTGGGACATTTTCCTGAGCAGAAATGTAAAAACTCCACTTTGGCCAGTCCCACACCAGACTGCGAAAGGAGGAGGTTAGGCATGGGGCTAGCAACTCCATCCCATAAATACCCTGAGCCACAGAAATGCCAACAGAAGCTCCAAAGACCTCATCCTGGGGAAAGGATAGACCTTTGCGTAGAAGGCATATGAAGTTGTGTAGTGAAAAAATAAACTACTTCTTAATTAGTTTAATAACTTGTTTTTGATAAATCACCAGCAACCACACTGCTATTATGCTCCCCAAAATGAAAATCTCCATCTTTTGACCTCAGTGTACTTGCACACACACGCCTCCTGCATTTCTCTAGCACCCTTCAAGACCCTTTCAGAATATCATAAAGCACATCATAGCCAACAAGGTATGTTTGACATGCAGAAATTTCAATGTACAAAAAGTGGCTAACACATTTCATGCATCAGACTTCCACAATCAGAACAGAGATGGTTTCTTTTAGACATTCTACTTCAAGAATAAGTACTACCTGAGAGAGCAGGGACAATTCCCATTTTCACCTGAGGTTGCTGGTTTATCATCTCATCCAAGGTAAAAACACTTCCAACACCCCACCCCTCCCTCTGGGACTTCCAACATTTTCTCGGAACATTTTAGTGTCATCTGGACGAGCACCTGAATCACAAGGCATCATAGACTACGGACCAAGTGCTGGGATATGGAATTACGATGGAAATAAACGTGATGGACTGAAGGGCCTGTCTCTGTGCTGTACAACCACATCAATACTGCAGACAGTGACATCTGTGGAATATCTGAGTGTTTCCGGTTTAAAGGAGTTTACTGAGACATGGTAGCACAAACAATGTAAGGGGTTATGAGGATGCATTTGTAAAGGGTAAGTTCTTAAGTTGGGCCTTAATAGAGAAGAAGAGAAGGAAGAAGGGGGTTTGGCAAAGGAAATTCAGAGAGGATCTGGGTAGGTCAAAAGCAAAGCCGCTATTGGTGAATATTTGAGAGTCCAGAATTGGAGGAATATAGAGATTATAATTTAAGGCTGGAGGAAGTTGCTGAGGTAGAGTATATTATCGCTTTCCCTGTGGTAATGGACCTTCGTCCAAATATTTCATGCATCAAAAAGTTAACAACACAGACGAAGTCCAAATTACCACAGAATGGATAGAATTTACAGGAGATAGCCGTTGTGTTTTTTGTTCAGTTATGTAGCTTCCCAAGGCTCAGTGAATTTTTAAATGAATTCTGAGTGATATGACTGGCAATATCATCCTTCCGTGCTTATTCCTTGTTACCTTTGAGGGAAAGGTGATTCCAGACATGGTAGAGTAAGATATACCTCAGACAAGATGATGCATGAATTGAAACCTGAAGGGGTATGGATCCTGCATACTACTGTTGTTTGTTTTTATTTACTTTCATTTTTCAGAAACCTGTTGTTGTCAGCTACATCGGCATTCCCGTTCTGTTGCCAGCCAACTTTTGGTGCTGTTAGATGGGGAACTCCGGGTTTTAAGCACAGCAATGATGAAGGACTGCTTGCCTGAATACTACCAGTGAGAGTTGATCTGTGGCCCAGCCAGAAACTTGTCCAGCTTTCAACTGACTGATTGAGTATTCTCTACGCAGGACGAGAGGGTGTTCCAGTGCTTTACTACTCTCTGGGAAAAAAGCGACCTCCTGGGCCAGATCTATATTTGGAATGATGGGTGGGGGAGTCAAGAGGCTAAGGGAGGAAGGAGTTGTGAGGAAAGGATCTGAGAGGATGGGTATTTGGGGAACTGAAACAGGAAGGATGACAGTGTAGATGGAGGCTAATGAAGAACATGTAGGGAAGGTTATTTGTGCTCGTATCCAAATATATCAGAGTGTGTGTGTGCAACAGGGCCTAAGCTCTATTTGTCTTAGATTTCCTTGTCATTGGACTAAACCTTTCCTCAGTCAAATCTCCATGGTAGCTGGCATGAAATGGCTTCTCCAAGCTAAAAGGTTGCATGTAGCAACATTTTCCACTCCTCAAGTGGAGTGGAAGCAAGTCATCCATCAACCCAAAGGACTACTGAAGAAGTAGATGAAAATAACTGGGTCAGGTGAAGCAGATTCTTCCAGGGAGAAGTGACCCCCTCTTTCTGTGAGAAGTGTTAATATTATCACAAAATCCCAAGAGCTCCAGGCAGTGAAAACAGAGGAGGCAAGCTATCTTAGCTTGAAAGGGAATGGGGCACCATATTTTAATTGTGTGCTTCAGCAGAAATATCTTAATTAAAAGAATGCAAAATTCATTTAAATGTCTTGGGGAATTTTTATTTTTAAACCTGAATTTCAATTCAGCATGAATAATAGAACAATCCAAAAGTATGAATGAGGGAGTGCAAAATTAATTTTTGATACATAATACACCTGATCTTCTGGTTGTTTGAGATCTAGCTGACCTATTTCTCAAGGAGTTTCACATAGTTTGTGGGCACCAATGGCAGAGATGGATACAGAAGCAAGCTGCTGATTTAGGATAGATTTACATTGGATTATTTGTATTCCATGAACCTTTTTAAAATAGAAAATACTGTATATATTGTATGATGCTGTCTTGGCCTGTCCTTGGTGCCGTGCATGGAACAATCTGTAATCTGGTCTTGCTCACATGTCCTCTCTTACCTCCTTCAATAGTTTGAAGTACAAGGTAAATTTATTATCAGAGTACATATATGTCACCATATATAACTCTGAGATTCATTTTCTTGTGGGCAATCACAGTAAGTACAAAGGACAACAACAGAATCAATAAAAGACCACACACAACAAGACGGACAAACAACCAAAGTGCAAAAGACAACAAATTGTACAAATACAAAAATAAAATAATACTAACAACAACAATAATCATAAATAATCAATAAATATCAAGAACATGCGCTGAATCAGTCCTGTTTCTGGCTCTCAGGCTGTGTTGGAAAGTTTATCTAATTGCTTCACATTCCCATCTCCCTCCTGACTTTGCATTGTGGATCAGTAATGTTTACCTCTTTCCTCAACTTTTCCAACTCTATTAATCAGGATAGGTCTCCAAACTAATATCCAATATAAACACCGTTTCCTTGCAACAACCACATAATATTTCCTCCTATGTGTCTGCAAGAATCCGGTTCATTTTTTCACACAGTCATAGAGCTATAGAATTACACCGGATGGAAGCAGCCCCTTCTGCCCAAGAAGACTATCAAGCACCCATTTATGCTAATCTTTCACTAATTCCCCTGACATTTCCTTCACTTTGCACAGATTCTACCACTCACCTACACAATTGGAGTAATTGACATTAGCTTTAGCTTATCAACCCAGACATTTTAGGATGTGAGAGTAAACTAGAGTACCTGGAGAAAGTGCATGCACTCACAGTGAGAACATACAAAGTCCCTATGGACAACACCATAGGCAGAATTGAACCCCGGTCACTGAAGCTGTGAGGTAACTGTTCTTCAGGCTCACTAGTCTATAATTACCTAGATTATCCCATTTCCCTTCTTGAGCAAACACATAATAGTTGCTACTCTTCAGTCCTTTAGGACCTTGCCTGCTGCTACTGAAGCCACAAAAATCCCTGTCAAAGCCCCAGACAATCTCCTCACTTCTTTAGAGATACAGCATGATACAGGCCCTTCCAGCCCAATGAGCCAAATTACATGGCAACTCACCTATTTCAGCCCTAGTCTAATCACAGGACAATTTACAATGACCAATTTACCCACTAACTGGTAGATCATTGGACTGTGGGAGGAAGCTGGAGTGTTACGGTTCACGGGGAGAACGTACGAACTCCTTACAGACATGCCAGGATTGAAATCCAAGCACTGGAATACCCCGAGCTGTAATAGCATCTTGCTATGCTACGGTGATGCCTAATTATGGGATTGATGCCATCAGGCCTTGGGGACTTATATACTTAATGCTTTTCAGAAGACCCAGCACAACTTCTTCTTTAATCTCTAAATGTTCAGGCGCAGAAGCATGCCTCTACTCTGTTTTCATTATCCTCCAATTTCTTCTCCTCAGTAAATACTGATGCAAAGTACTCACTTATTACCCCTGCCTCCAAGCAAAATTCCTCTCTCTTATCCTTCTGTGTGCTCACCCTCTCCTTACCTATCCTCCTGTTCTTAATATAAGTATAAAATGCCTTGGGATTCTCTTTGATCATGCTCACCAAGGACATTTCATATCTCATTTTGGTCTTCCTAAACTCTTGCTTGAATATTTCCCTGTTACCTTTATATTCCACAATAGCCAAGTCTCATTTTAGCTTGTAATCCAGGGGTTCCCAACTTTTTTTATGCTATGGACCCCACTATTAACTGAGGAGTCCGTGTTCTAAACCTTATGTATGCTTCCTTACTAAAATTAGGATCATTTAGGTCATCCAAGGTTTGCTTACCTTACCATAATTGTCTTTCCTCTTTACTGGAACATGCTGGTCCTGAACTCTGATCAGTTGGCCTTTAAATAATTTCCACATGTCAGCTGTGGAATTGTCTAACAGCAGCTGCCCCTTAACTCCTGTCTTATCCACCAGTTAAGTACTTTTCTGTGAGATCCGATTTTATCCTTAACTCATAACCACCTTAAAACAGAATGAGTTGTGGTCACTATTCCCAAAATGTTCACCTGCTATCAGGTCTGTTACGTGACCTAGCTCATTTCCCAAAATCAGACCCAGTATGCTCTCTCTCCTCTAAATGGACTCTCCACATACTGCTTCAAGAACCTCTCTTGGATGTAGGAAGAAATCCACCCATCTCAGCCTTTTGTATTAAGAAAGTTTCAATCAATACTGGGGAAGATCAAGTCTCCCACTCTGTTGTTTCTGCATCTTTCTTTAATCTATCCACAGGATTTATCTGTTCTTCACCCCTCAATGTCGATGGGGGCCTATAGTATAATCCCACCACTTTAATTGCACCTAAATTGCATCTGTTGCTCAGCCCTCCAGCATGTCCTCTCTGAGTACCGCTGTGACATTCTCCCAAATCAATGGTACAACCCCTCCAACTCTTTTACCTCCCTCTCTACTACTTGACCCGCTGAGTTCCTCCAGCAGATTGTTTCTCGTTCCAGATTCCAGCATCTGTAGTCTCTTGTATCTTAGATATTACCCCATTTTATTCTCCCTCCATTCCCTTCAACTTGCCCTAGATTCTGCCATTCAACTGGTGGCAATTTACATCGGCCTCTTAATCTATCAATTGCAGTTTCTTTGGATGGGGGGGAAAACAGGGCATCTGGAGGACACAGGGAGTTTACGCAAACTCCACACAACCTGTACTTGAGGTCAGGATGGAACCCTGGTTACTGAAGCTGTGGGGTAACAGCTCTCTAAGGTGAGCCAATGTGCTGCTGCTCATTGAATAGTTTGGGGATGTCCTATTGGTGAAACCAGGACAAGGTTCTACTACATCGAGGAGACTCATGACTTCTCATTTTGAGAACTTTCTGAGCATACAGTCATCTGTTCCAAGCAACTATAAAATATTGGTAATGCCTAACTACTGAGAACATACTCAGCCACAAAAGGTACGGATTCTGAAGACCCCCTACATTCCAAAAACATCATAATTTTGAATTCAGTAGACTTCAGTTTATAGGGCCATCAGTTAATTGGGATAACTTGTAAAGAACAAAAACTAACTGAGAAAATAATCCCCCCTCCCCCTTTTCTTTCTCCCTAGGCCTCCTGTCCCATGATCCTCTCATATCCCTTTTGCCAATCAACTGTCCAGCTCTTGGCTCCATCCCTCCCCCTCCTGTCTTCTCCTATCATTTCGGATCTCACCCTCCCCCTCCCACTTTCAAATCTCTTACTAGCTCTTTCAGTTAGTCCTGACAAAGGGTCTTGGCCCGAAACGTCGACTGTACCTCTTCCTATAGATGCTGCCTGTCCTGCTGCGTTCACCAGCAACTTTTATGTGTGTTGCTTGAAATTCCAGCGTCTGCAGATTTCCTCATGTTTGTGTTTTTAAAATAACTGGGATTCCTTCATTTATTTGGGACACTATGCAGTTTAAATGGGACATGAGACTGCTGACAAGCAGTTTCTAACTAGCATCTGTCACGTGCACTTGTTTGGCCATTAGACACTACATCATGCTTAGAGTGAACATTCTTTAAATAGCTTGAGCTGTCTATATTTTTGTTTAAAAATCAGTTATTTTTCTCACTGATAGTTGATGAGGAATAAGCAGTGAGACAATTCACAATTGTTTTGCATACTGTGGTTTAAGCATTCAGGCTTGGAGGTGTCAGAAAGGGCTGGGAGTGAAAATGAAACAATTTCACTACTTCAACAAGTTAGAAACTATGAAGGATTTGAAAGTATCAACAATCATTTTGAATGTTACAATGAAAGTGAAAATTTGAAGGATGCAATCATCAAGAGGATTATATGAAGGCAGCCCATTATTAGCACTAGGCATCTGCATTGATTTTGTTCATTTGCAGTCAATCAAAAGAACACAGTAGCATACACTGGATAAATTCCTCTGTCAATAATTGTTAGAAACTATTACAGTTTTATAATATTGTAGTAGCATTGGTAATGTTCTAATTTGTTCTATATTTCATATAAATACATAATTTGTTACTCTGTTAAATGGTAGTTTATCTTTTTTATACCTTTGTAACTATTTCCATGAAACTGACTAATTGAGGCAGCCGCTTAAGTGGGCCAAAGTGTACTGGTGTTGATGTGCCCCAATTAACTAGAAGCCAATTTATATCACAGCTCTAAAGAGACTAGTTGACAAAAATGAAAGTTTGGATGAAGAATTTTGTCAATTAATCTTAAATCTCAAGCTGTCAACTGAGTTTGTTTAGGAACTGACATTGATTAAGATGGAAGAGTTCAGCATTTTCAATCTGAAGTAAACTGTCGAAATGAAACATATGCATTACCATTATATTTCTAACAGGTTTTGGTGGATTGTTCAGGAAACCTCCCAAAACCACCTGTTGGAACTATGATCCTAAGGTTATTTATCTAGCTGTATATTTGGGATCTAGTGTACACTGATGTGAGCCCTAGAGCTTCTGCGAGTGTCAATATTGCTGGTGTTCAATATATTTTGCTCTGGGCTAAAAATCACCATAATGCCTATGCATACATTTACAGATCTTCCAAAATGACAGAAGTGTATTATACTAGCTAACTAACAATTAACTAAACAAGATTCTTCATAACTTAGCATATTATTGGTAGCTTAAATGCTTAAATGTTTTGTATTCCTAGCAATTTGAAGTTAGCTAGGCAATGATTAATTTATACATAAGATACTTATCACAAAACTAAAAGGGCAGCTTTGACACGATAAAGCATTATTGAATCAAATTTTCAATATGATTTTGCCTCAGGAGTCTTCAAAAAGCTGAAAATTCTGTAGTAGTCGGGTGTAATCTCTCAATGTGCTTGTAATTAAAGGCCAAGTTCTAAAGTTTTGACTTCAGAAGTTAAATGTACTCTTTTAATACCACAGGCTACTGATCCAGAGCAGTCCAGAGATATGGGGATTAGACTGGAATGTGGACTGAATATATTAGATCAACTTCAAACTTGTTGAAGCAGGCTTGATGAGCAATGTGACCTACTTCTGCTCCCATCTCTTTAGTTATTTTTTACAGGCCTATTGTAAATATTGTCAGCAATAGGCTTGCAGTCTGGTATCATTCAGAGATAAGCATCATGAAGATGAAGTGGAAGTTTTAGTAACAATTGGGCTGATTGGACATGCTTTGCGAAGGAAAGAGGCCAAGATGTGTCCAAATTGTTCCTATATCTTTACCTAGAAAGGTCTTTTAAGGTTGTGTTACAAACTGTGTCTCTTCACCTCATGAGTTTCTAATATATCACATTTAGGATATTGGACTTATTGAAAAAGAATTTCTTGATTTACATCAAAGAGTATCATATCTCTAATGCAGAAACCAGTTCTTTGATCTATCATACCTCTTTCACTGTGCATTCTCCACATAAGTTATTTCTCACTTCTCTTAAGAAGTTATATCAACATTATTTAATTCCATTCTCCATCACACATTTTCTAAAAAGGCATCAGCAGTATTTCCCCCAAAAGCTTGCATATTCTCACTACTCTTAGTTTCAAGATATTTTCCTCAGTCTCTAGTTTTTGAATCTCAATATTACTGGGATAATTGCTCTATCATTCTGCTTGCTCATTTTAAAATCTTGATCAAATCATTTTCTAATCTGTTCTTTTCCATCAGGAGTTAAAGACTACCAGTCTTTCAGGGACTTGTAAAACTTTTCTACATCTATTAATTTGCTCCATATCTTTCAGTGACATGGAGATTTAAAAATGTGCATGATTCTCCAAGTGTAGATACTCAAGGTCCTATGCAAGTTTAAGACATCTTCCATTTTTTTCAATTCTGTTCCATTCAGAGTAAACCAAAATACTTATTTTCATATATGCTTATAAAGACAGCATTGCCTTAAGTGATTTCCATAAAGGCATCTTTGATTGCCCCTACATCATTCAAGTAGAAAGTGACCTATTTGTTCTTTTTTCAAAGATACACCCTTTCATAATTAAATTGATAATCAATTGCCAATTAAATGTCCATCCTGCAAGCTTTTACAAGTTCAAGTTCAACTTTATTGTCATTGAATCATATGCACCTATATTGCCAAACAAAACAATATTCTTCTGGACCTAGGTATACTACACAGTACATAAAATATAACTGATACACAATACATAAAGTAATATTACCAGAAATAAATTAACAAATATTAAAATATATTCCGGAAGATTGACATTCAGCAACAATACACCTCCTTGTACTTTGTTACAATCTTCCTTCAAGAGTCTGAGCAATTATTCTTAAACCTTTTCTGTTCTGATGAAGTCTCTTCAACCTGAGTTGTTTGATAACCTAATAGCTGATTGCCACAGGTGGAGCCTGACTCACTGATTTTTCCAGCATTTTCTGTTTTATCTCATTTCCAGCATATGTAGATTTTTGATTTTCATTTACCATTAAATTCATGCCGATTTCTTTCCAGGAATGTCACCTTTGAATACATTTTGCTTCTCCCTCCAACAAATTTTTCCATCCCATTCCCATTTCTGATATGTCTATCCACGGCCTCCTCTACTGTTAAGATGAAGCCACACTCAGGTTGGAGGAACAACATCTTATATTCTGTCTGGGTAGCCTCCAACCTGATGGCATGAACATTGACTTCTCTAATTTCCGTTAATGCCCCACCTCCCCTTCACACCCCACCTCTCATTTATTTATTTATTTATTTATTTATTTAAAATATATTTTTCCCCCTTTTTTTTCTCTCTCTTTTTTTTCTCCCTCTGTCCCTCTCACTCCTTGCCTGCTCTCTACCCTCCAGGTTCTCCTCCTCACTCCTCTTTCTCCCCAGGCTTCCCATCCCATGATCCTCTCCCTTCTCCAGTTCTTAGATCCACTCCTCCCCTCCTGTCTTCTCCTATCATTTTGGATCTCCCTGTCTCACCCCCACTTTCAAATCTCTTACTATCTCTTCTTTCAGTTAGCCCTGACGAAGGATCCCAGCCCGAAACGTTGACTGTACCTCTTCCTATAGATGCTGCCTGGCCTGCTGTGTTCACCAGCATTTTTTGTGCGTGTTGCTTGAATTTCCAGCATCTGCAGATTTCCTCGTGTCGAAGTTTTTCCATCAGTTTCATTTGCCTTGCTGAATTCTGAGTAAGGAACTTCAACTTGAAATATTAACTTTGTTTCTCTTTCAACAGATAGCTCTCACTATGCTAATTGTTTCCAGGGTTTTCTTACTTTTTTAATCCTTAAACCTTGCACCATTTTATTTTTATGTCAGCTCTTCACATTACCTTCTGTCCTCTTATCATTATGCTTTGATCTCACTCAAGAATTAAATATGGAATAGTTTATGTAGTAACCTTATGAATTCTAAAGAACATAACCATCCATTTTGAAGTCTATACTAATTGGCCATTATGACAAAAACTCAAGAGATTCTGGAAATACAGAGCAACACGTTCAAAATGCTGGAGCAACTAAACAGGTCGGGCTGCATCTATGGAGGGAAAATAAACTGTTGATATTTCAGGCCGAGGTACTTTATTAGAAGTAGTCCTGATGAAGGGTCTTGGTCCAAAATGTCAACAGTTCATTCCCCTTTATGGATGCTGCTTAACCTGTTGAGTTCGTCCAGCATTTTGTGTATGGTGGCTTTTATAACATTTAGTTTTTTTGAATGTTTCTGTTTTCCATCTTTTCATAATGATTTCCATCTTTTCATAATGATTTCCTTACTTCTCTTACCCATGAATTTTAAACAAAATGATTGACAGTTCCCTGGATTTGTTCTTTCTTTTCAAATATACTAATAATATAAGCTGCTTCCCAGTCATCTCTGGATATATCCTGGTGCAATTAATATATATAAATATATAATTTACTTGCTTTCCCTTCTCCAACTTGTTTTATTAAATGAGTCATTGACTGGAGTACTGCAGAAACACAACAGAAGCATTCCCGTGCATCCAGCAAAGAGCTTTAAAAAGCAAGACGTTTTTCGATGGGAGTTGTTGATTGGAGGACTGCACAGATGCAACAAAAGTGTTCCAGCACAGGTCCGACAAAGAGCTTTAAAAAACCCAGACTCTATAAAAGAGAGGTACCGCCTAGCAGAACGGTCATTGTGGGAGCAGTCAACATCAGGGTAGTCTGAGTCGGAGTAGTAAGGCTTTGGCTCAACAAGGCTTCAGCAAGAACAGGCAGAGGCAAGGTAAGTAGGTAAGTTTACTCCTTATTTCTTATTTAAATCTTGAGAGAATAGAGGGTATGTCGATAGAGCCAGTGTTCTGCTCTAGGTGTCAGATGTGGGATTTCCAGGAAATTTCCAGCCTCCCAAATGGCCATATCTGCACCAGGTGCATCAGGATGCAACTCCTTAGAGACCATGTTAGGGAACTGTAACTGCAGCTCAACGACCTTTGGCTTATTAGGGAAAGTGAAGCAGTGATAGAGACGAGTTACAAGGAGGTTGTCACTCAAAGGCTACAGGAAACAGATAAATGGGTGACTGCAAGGAGGAGGAAAGGAGAACATCAGATAGTGGAGAGCACCCCTGTGACCATCCCTCTCAACAATAAATACTCCATTTTGAGTACTATTGGGGGGAGGGGGGATCGACCTACTTGGGGGAAGCAACAGTGGTTGTGGCTCTGGCACTGAGTCTGGCCCTGTGGCTCAGAAAGGTAGGGAACTGAAGAGTATGTCGACTATACTTTTTTCCATAGATGCTGCCTGGCCTGCTAAGTTCCTCCAGCATTTTGTGTTTGTTGCTCGAATTTCCAGCATCTGCAGATTTTCTCTTGATTGGGTACAAATGCAGAGTTAGATTGTACCACAGAAGCAAATTTCAAAAGAGCAAAAAATGCAGGACTGAAGATGCTGTATTTAATGTACGTAGCATTTGGAACAAGGTGGATGAACTCGCAGCGCATTTAGAGAATGGTCGGTATGATGTGGGCATCACTGAGTTGTGACTGAAAGGATATACTTTGTATTGAAAGGACAGGCAGGAAGACATAGGTGGTGGTGTGTTTCTGTTGATAAGAGATGGAATTACATCTTTAGAAAGAGGTGACATACAGTTAGGGGATGTTGAGTCGTTGTGGGTGGAGCCAAGAAACTGCAAGGGTGAAAAAACTATTATGGGAATCGTATATGGCCTTCAAATAGTAGCCCAGATGTAGGTTTGAAATTGCAAAGGGAGCTGGAAAAGGCATGTAATAAGGATAATGGCACAATTGTAACGGGGGATTTCAATATGCAAGGGGATTGGGAAAATCAGGTTGGTGTCAGATTGCAACAAAGAGAATTTGTTGAATGCCTATGAGGTGGCTTTTTAGAGCAGCTTGTGCTTGAGCCTACTCAGGGAAAGGCTATCTTAGATTGGGTGCTGTATAATAACCCAGATCTTGTAAGGGAGCTTAATGTAAAGGAACCCGAAGGAGGTAGTGATTATAATATGATTGAATTCATACAGCAATTTGATAGGTATAAGCATAGTCACATGTAATGGTATCATAATGGAATAAAGGGAATTAGAGGTATGAGGGAGGAGCTTGCCCAGGTGGACAGAAGGAGGATACTGGCGGGGATGAAGGCAGACCAGAGTTGGCTGAAGTTTCTGGGAATAGTTCACAAGCTGCAGGATAGATATGTCACAGAGAAGTTGTTCTCAAATGGCAGGGGTAGGCAATTGTGGCCGACAAAGGAAATTAATGACTGCATTAAAACCAAGGACAGGGCATATAAGGTATCAAAAGTGAGTGGGCAATTGGATGATGGGAAGCTTTTAAAATCCAACAAAAGGCAACAAAAAAAGCTATAAAAAGGGAAAAGATGAAATATGAGGTCAGACTACCCAATAATATAAAGCAGGATACCAAAAATTCCTTTTTCAGTTATATGAAGAGTAAAGAGTATTGACTACAGCTCTGCCTTTAATACCTTCATTCCAAATAAATTGATTCCTAAGCTCCGGAACCTGGGCCTTAGCACTCAGATCTGCAGCTGGATCTTCAACTTCCTTACAGACAGGACCCAGGCTCTCCTCTACAATCACTCTGAGCACCGGTGCCCCACAAGGCTGTGTACTCAGCCCCCTGCTGTACTCACTGTACACCCATGATTGTGTAGCCAAGTTTCCATCAAACTCAATATATAAGTTTGCTCATGAAACAAAAATTGTAGGCCATATCTCGGGTAATGATGAGTTTGATTACAGAGAGGAAATAGAAACATAGAAAATAGGTGCAGGAGTAAGCCATTTGGCCCTTCTTAAGAACCTGGTGGCATGGTGCGAAGACAATAACCTATCCCTCAACGTCAACAAGATGAAGGAATTGGTTGTTGACATTTGAAGGAGTAGTGGACCGCACAACCCCATTTACATCGGTGGTGCGCAAGTGGAACAGGTCGAAAACTTTAAGTTCCTCCGGGTCAATATCACAAATGACCTGACTTGGTCCAACCAAGCAGAGTCCACTGCCAAGAAGACCCACCAGCACCTTTACTTCCTGAGAAAACTAAAGAAGTTTGGCCTGTCCCCTAATTTTTATAGATACACCGTAGAAAGCATTCTCCTAGGCTGCATCACAACCTGGTATGGAAGTTGTCCTGTCCAAGACCGAAAGAAGCTGCAGAAGATCGTGAACATGGCACAGCACATCACACAAACCAATCTTCCATCCTTGGACTCACTTTACACCGCACGCTGTCGGAGCAGTGCTGCCAGGATAATCAAGGACACGACCCACCCAGCCAAAACACTTTTCATTCCTCTTCCCTCCGAGAGAAGGCTCAGGAGCTTGAAGACTCATACGGCCAGATTTGGGAACAGCTTCTTTCCAACTGTGATAAGACTGCTGAACGGATCCTGATCCGGATCTGGGCTGTACCCTCCAGATGTCCAGACCTGCCTCTCGGTTTTTTTGCACTACCTTACTTTCCATTTTCTATTTTCTATTTATGATTTATACTTCAAATTTTTAATATTTACTATCGATTTGTACTCCAGGGAGCGGGAAGCACAGAATCAAATATCGCTGTGATGATTGTACGTTCTAGTATCAATTGTTTGGCGACAATAAAGTATAAAGTATAAAAAGGAGGTGTGAGTTGATATGGACCACTGGAAAAAGATGCTGGAGAGGTAGTAATGAGAAACAAAAAAATAGTAGATGAACTCAGTAGGTACTTTGCATTGGTTTTCATTGTGGAAGACACTAGCAGTGTGTCAAACACCTGAGAGTGTCAGAGAGCAGGAGTGAGTACCATTGCTATTATGAAGGAAAAAGTGCTAGACAAACTCAAAGGTCTTAAAGTGGTTAGGTCACCTGGACCAGATGGACTACATCAGAGTCCTGATAGAAGTTGCTGAAGAGATAATGGATGCATTGGTCATGATCTTTCAAGAATCACTTACTTCTAGCTTGGTCCCACTGGACTGGAAGATTGTAAATGTCATTACACTCTTTAAGAAGGGAGGAAGGCAAACGAAAGGAAATTATAGGCCAGTTAGCCTAAACTAGTAGTTGGGAAAGTGTTGGAGTCTATTATTAAGGATGAGGTTTCAGGGTACTTGGAGAGTAATGAGTCAGAGTCAGCATGGTTTCTGTAAAGGAAAATCTTGCCTGACAAATCTGTTAGAGTTCTTCAAGGAAGTAACAAGCAGAATCGACAAAGGGGAGGCAGTGGATGTCATTGACTTGGGTTTTCGGAAGACATTTGATAAGGTGCCACACGTGAGGCTGCTTAACAAGATAAAATCCTATGGCGTTACAGGAAAGATACTGACATGGATAGAGGAATGGCTGATAGGCAGGAGGCAGTGAGTGGGAATAAAAGAAGCCTTTTCTGGTTGGCTGCCAGAGACTAGTGGTGTTCCTCAGGGGTCAGTATTGGGACCACTGCTTTTCACATCGTTTGTCAATGATTCGGAGAGTAGATTGATAGCTTTGTGGCAATGTTTGTAGATGATACAAAGATTTGTGGAGTGGTAGGTAGTGCTGAGGAACTGCAGCCAGACTTAGACAAAGTGGAAGAATGGGCAAAAATGTGGCAGATAGAATATAGTGTTGGGAAATATATGATAATGCATTTTGGTAAAAGGAACAATAGTGCAAACTATTATCTAAATGGGGAGAAGGTTCAAACATCAGAGGTGCAGAGGAACTTAGGAGTCCTCAGGCAGACTCCCAGAAGGTTAATTTACAGGTTGAGTCTGTGGTAAAAAAGGCAAATACAAAATTGGTATTTATTTCAAGGGGAATGGCATATAAAGCAAGGAGATAATGCTGAGTCTTTATAAGACACTACTCAGGCTGCACTTGGAGTATTGTCAACAGTTTTGGGCCTCTTATCTCAAAGGATTTGTCGTCATTGGAGAGCCCAGAGTAGGTTCACAAGGATAATTCCAGGAACAAAGGGGTTAACATATGAAGAGCGTTTCACAGCTTTGGGCCTGTACTCACTGGAACTTAGAAGAATGCGTGGGGATTTCATTGAAACAGACTGAATGTTGAAAGCACCAGATAGGGCGGATGTGTAGAGTATGTTTTCTATGGTGGGGGTATCAAGAATTAGTGGGCACAGCCTGAAAATTGAGGAGCAACCTTTTAGAACGGAGGTAAGGAGGAATTCTTTTTAGCTAGGGAGTAGTAAATCTGTGGAATGCTCTGCCACAGACTGCGGTGGAGGCAAGCCTGTGGGTGTACTTAAGGCAGAAGTTGATAGTTTCCTGATCAGTCAGGGCAGCAAAGGATATGCTGAGAAGACATGTGTATAGGGTTGAGTGGGATCTGGGATCAGCTATGATGAAATAACGGAACAGACTCGATGGGCTGAATGGCCTAACTCTGCTCCTTATGTCTTATGGTCTAAATAACATTAAGTATGGATGCAATCCATTGGCCAAGAGTCTTATGTTTATCAATGATCTCCCATCTTTCTTTTTTTAAATTTTTACTTTCTTTTAATTTCTTCTTGCAATGCAACACCTGATTTTTGTATTCTTAATGGATATTAATGCAAATTACAATAGTTAGTTCAAAGGAATCTTTTGTCAGGTTAGGCAGCATTGGAAGAATATTGTGGGAATTATCTGCCCAGTTTCTGTACCAGACACAATCACCTCATTCATTTGTCCACACCTCATGCAGTCAGGTGGACACAAAAGCCATTTGCCATTTTGCACCTTTCCAACAGCTCCAATTTGCCCAGGGCCCAATGCCCAAACCATCTAAATTCCCAAGCCCATAGCTACCACCCCAAACCAGTAGTCATGTTCCCTGATGAAGACCTCAATTACCAGCATGTCCCGTCACATAAGTGCCTCCTAGGCTTTCGTCCACATTGAATCTGGTTCTTCCCCTCTCTTTTTCAGTCCTGAAGAAGGGTCTTAGCATGAAATGTTGACTGTTTATTCATTTCCATAGGTGTTGCCTAGCCTGCTGAGTTCCTCCAGCACTTTGTGTGTGTTACACTGAATCTCCTAATCTTCTCCCATTCCTGATTCTTCCAGAAAACCGCCTCCATCTCCATTCCCCTTAATTCCCAGTAACTTATCTTCCTTGATGACCTGATCCCATAATTAGATCCACACTCTGTGACTGCTGGATATTTCCTCTCCCCTGTAATCCCTGGCCCCAGCCCTTGATCCCATGTGGATCATTTTCCTTTATGGAAAACTGCAACGCCCTTCCAGCAGTGCCTGAGGTTTTTCCACGAGCACCACTGAAGCTCACAGTGAAAATCCACTTCGGAATCAGCTGCTAGATCACTGCTCACCTACTACTGGTGTTCTATAATTTCCAGGAAATAACTTGCAAAATACTATGTACATAAAGTTACGATTTTGCCTCAATGCCAGTATAGAAATGCCAATATGTGTGTGTTGAATTGAGCTGCTATAAATTGCTCCAGTAATAATTGGGAAACCATTTTCCAAAGTTAGAAGACATTTTAACTGATAGAGGAATGCTGCAATGTGTGTTCCTATGGCAACTATTACTATCTAGTAAACATTCAGCAATGGATCTCTATTTTATTTTTTTCAGTATTTTGAAACAACCGTAGGGAATTGTGCTCACCCCATTTGTGACCATGATGACCGTAAAGCAGACATCAGTGGTTCCTATATCTGAGGCAGAATGTAGATTTATGAAATACTTGGAAACAGCACATGGAGAGGCAGGTGCTTTGCACTTCTGCCTGCAGCTCAGCAGGGAGCTTTGACAAGGAGCTCTCAATGTGAAGAGGACCTGCCTGTGTGCTTTTGCAACTCAGATCTTCAACTAAACATATTTACATGCACAGCTGTTTGCTGTGGTTAGAGACATTAATATCCCTTTTCACAATTCACTAAAACATCGTACCATCTTGGAAAATGATTTAATCAGTTTATTTTTTAGCAACAGATCAACATGAGCTAAAGAAGTGCTTTTCACTGGCAATGGAGAGATTGGCCTAGAAACTGACTTGCACTGGGAAAAGCACCTTAAAGCAACAAAGCACAGTGGGGAACACCATTGCAAAATTCTGCAGTTTCAACAATCTAGATGTCTGTGCAGTAGAATACACCTTGCATGCTTAAAGTGCACAAGGCCTTCCTTCCACTTGCTTGATCTTAACTTAGATAGGATGCTGGTCATGCATTCATGCACAGTCTTTTCAGTGGAGAGAAACCCAGGAGAAAAGAAGTTTGAACCATGTCATCGGGTTAGAGGGCACAAATCAGTTCTTGACGGTCAGAAAGCGTATCTGAGAACATCGGCTTCAAATCAATAATTGAAGGGGTGAAGTTCACAAGCTGAAGAGAAATCTACAGCAAGGAATAAATACAGAATTTATACTACTTGTTGAGAGTTCAAAGAGCTGTACTTCAGAGGGCCACTTAGTCAGGACCACTTTAAACCATTGAGCAGATGTGACAGCCAGACATGTGTAAGTTGGTGACTCTGTGTCTAGTCACCAGACTCAAGGAGAACTCAGAGTCCCAGTTTAGCAATCTTGTCAGAACACACAGTAAAGATGAAAGTACATGGCTTGCTGATAAATTACAGCAGACAGCTTACAGATGCAATGGTATATGATGTATTTTCTAGGTAGCTGTGCCCCTTGCTGGGGTCCTGCCAGAGTTCGCGATCTACAGCTGCAGCTCAAACTAGGGTTCTTCATAGGTGGTAGGTTCTTGCTCTGGGAACTTGTCGAGCAGCCTGGTGTCCGATATCTCCACGTGCGGGTCGGAAGGCGTGCACCTTCGAAGTGCGGACCTGTGAACAACCTGATTCCTCACCAGTGAAGCGTTGCAGCAGATTCAAACGTCGAGACAGCAGGCAAGCAGTGTACACTGCCGCCGAAAGAAGGCTTGTGCACTTGAGCAATCTCTTCTCTCGCTGGAGACTGAGGGTCTGCTGGTCCTCGAGTCGCGGGAGGGTTGATGGTTTTGCAGCTGCTTGTGCATGAGAGGCAGAGGGCTTTGTGGTTCTAATATTTTGTCACTCATTCTTTGATTTTTTTCCCTCTCTTTCATGGATTTCTGTGGAGTAAAGATTTGAGGTTGTATACTGTATACATTCTCTGATATTAAACTGAATAATTGAACCATTGCTTTCCCACTTTGTATTATTTATTTGCTGGGGAAGTGGACATCTCGAAGGAAGGAGAAATGCACATTTCCTGTAACAGTGAAGCAGGTATTACAGAAGAAATCCGGACACAGAGTGAGAGGGTGAGGGAAGATCCACCCTCAGGATGAGAGAAAAATCGCAACAATGGCAAACATTGGATGTGTTGAAACGTGAGCATTAGGTGTGCTCCATCTTACACTGCGCACATGCATCCCCACACACCCTGAGCAAGAAGTAATGCCCAGGAAGGAAAGAATAAATTAGAGAGAGAGACAGCTCAAAACAAAAAAGCACTTTTCTCCCCCAGTGGATATCAATCAGTTGCCTGTAAGGTACATTCTCGAAATGGACCATAGTGTGTCCATATTATGCTCAAAAAACTAGCACGGAGTGTAAATTTAAAGATGGAATTTTACAGAACACAGCCTAAGATAAAGGAAAGTCTAACAAATGGGCAATAGAAAGAGACAGAGTGTGCATATATGGAAATTGTGCAAGGAGAAAGGTTGAAAGAAACTCTTAAAAAAGGCAAAGGCACGGAACATCAGAAATGCACATGCAGAACAGAAGTGGAAAGTTATTGCAAGAGATACAATCCCAAAAACAGAAACCATGACAGAGAAAGTATGAGAGAAAACCCACTTGCTAGAGATAGGGACGTAATGATGGCAACCACAGCAAAAGCATTTTCTTCTAAAAAAGATTTGGTTGATAGAAAAGATACCAATCTGGGTTTGCTTGGAAAGAAATGAGCTATATTCTATTTACCTTTTGGGACATAAACAGGTTTGAATAAGAGATAATTTGAGGTAATAAGACAGGTTAATTGTTTATCGTATCATAAACCTTGAGAAATCTTATCCAATTTACTTAAATCTGAATCTCAAAGCTTTGCTACAGGTATTAACTTTCCCTCATCATTTTTAAGCACAAAATATACAAGTCATAACAACACACATTGGTAGTTTTCTGCATTTACGGTTCTCCACTCAAAAGTCATGCTGTTCTTAAACTGGCCACTGGGAGATGCAAAAGAACAATCTTTGATAGTTCCCTCTACATTTCGCATCGACAACAATCAGGAATAGCAGAAGATAACCAGTGCCTGATAACTGTGAAGCACCATGTCTCATGTTCAGCTTGTTTACCCCACTACACCGAATTTTAATGATGCAAGATGGCAGATATCAAGTTATCAGTCAGTTAATGCATTGCAGTACCTATTGTCTCCTTAACATGTTACCACCACTACTACTACTACTGCTACGTCGACTCAGGCCTAGGGGGCCGGCGTCGGGCACGATGACGGACTCTCCACTTCTCCCTCTCCCTCATCAGTGTGTTCAGTTCATCTACATTAGCCGTGCTGCTGTCTTCTAGGAGCGTGTTGGCCATAGTCTTGGGAGGGCGCCCAGGGTTCATCCTCCCGTGCTTGGGCTCCCATATGATGAGTAGGCTGGCAGGTAGCTCGGGGTGGCGTAGACAGTGCCCCGCTAGTTGCAGTCTTCTCACCTCGATTTTAGTGGTGAGCATCGGTAGGTTTCAATAGAGCTCAACGTTCGTCATGTGCTGTTGCCAACTCACACCAAGAGCCGTCTGGAGTATTCGTGTATAGCAACCGTTTAGAGAAAAGAAGAAACAGGAGCAACAATAGATCATAATGCCTGCCAAGCCTGTTGTAACATTCAATGGGATTATGAATTCTTCATCAAACTCACTTTCCCACCCTATCCCTACAATTCTTAATAGCAAAAGCAAAATACCAAACATGATGCCAATCTGCAAGAAGCACAAGTATTCAGCTGGTCAGACAGCATCTGTGGAAGAAGGAACAAAATGAAAGTTTCAGGTCAATGAACCTCCATCATAGATTTCATCCTGAAAGGTTGTCAACTTGAAATTTTATCTCTCTTCTTCCCTAAATGAATGTAGATGAGCATTTCCATTATCTGCTGCTCTCTTACCCTATATTACTTGATTTCTGTAGTGTCCAGAAATTTCAGTCACATACGCAATTGGGAATCAAATTCCAACAACTGTCTGGGAAGGAGGTGCACAATCCAGATGCAGGTGTATTTTTACTACAATCAATTGAAATACCTTGACTGCACACAGGTCTCCAAAAGCAGAGCTCCATTTGACTAATTATGTGACTTTTAAATCCTTATGTGACTTCTAAGGCTGCACCAGTGATGATTTGGTGTGTCATATAAAAGGGGGTGAATACTTAAGCAATCAATTATTTTGTGTTTTATTTTTGTAAGTAATTTATCTCTTTGTAGAGATCTGTTTTCACTTTGACACAGAAGAGTCTTTTTCTGTCCATCAGTGTCAAAAAAGGTGAATTAAATCCACTGTGATTCAATGATGTAAAACAATAAATCATGAAAACTTTGGGGGGGGGGTGAGTACTTTTTATGGGCACTATATGTCACTGTAAAGTCTCTTCAAGGTATGTTCACTTTGAAGAAGTTTTCCTCCTCTCTTTGACAGGAATTCTGCGATACCCTCTCTCACTGCTGCTCATCTGTGATTTCAGTTGCTCTCTTGGTCTGGTGACACGCTCTAACCCAAGCTCATCGCCGCTTCCTTTGTCTGTGCCTATCACCATCCAGCTTCTGTTGCTATTTCCCCTGTCCGCTCCTCCGTCTGCCTATCACCTCTCCTCAGATAGATCCACTTATCACTTAAACAACAAGAATTCTGCAAATGCTGGAAATTCAAGCAACACACATAAAAGTTGCTGGTGAACGCAGCAGGCCAGGCAGCATCTCTAGGAAGAGGTGCAGTCGACGTTTCAGGCCGAGACCCTTCGTCAGACCCTAGTCCTGACGAAGGGTCTCGGCCTGAAACGTCGACTGCTCCTCTTCCTAGAGATGCTATCTGGCCTGCTGCGTTCACCAGCAACTTTTATGTGTGTTGCTCCACTTATCACTTGTCAACTTTTGTTCCACCCCTTCTCTTCATCTTTTTATATTGGCAATCTCCCCTGTGTCTTTCAGTCCAGGTGAGAAGTCTCGACCTGAAACGTTAACTGTTTGCAAAAGCATCCTGACCCACTGAGTTCTTCCAGCATTTGTTTTTCACTCCTGATTCTAGCTTGTGCCTTCAAATTCTTGAAGAACCTGACAGAGTAGATACTGAGACTGCTGTCTCTGGCTGTGAAGTCATACTCTGAGGGTAAGGAAGCTGGCGATAGGCCTGAGATGAATTTGTTCTCACTTTGACATGAAAGAGTCTTTTTCTATTGATCAGTATCAAAAAGCCAAACTAAATCCACTGCAATTCAATGTTGTAAACCAATAAAACATGAAAACTTCTGGGGGGGGTGAATATTTTTTTATAGGCACTGGTGTACAATGGAGACCAAAGTCCATTCTACCACATTATGGTACAAATGCCAAATTGTGAGTGGGTCTTCTAAATGCATTCACTCTGTCTGTGATTCTAGATGGATGTATGAAAGCTGTATGAATATGTATGTAGTTTAAAACCATGATGTAAATCTACTGGTCAGTAAGCACTAACATAAAAATTGAGAATATGTGCAAATAGTCAGGTAGATTTCAAAGAGAAGAGGTGTATTTAGAAAAGGCAAACAGAGAACTGCTGTTGATAAAAAAAATTGTCTCCTAAACTAATAACTCTTCCAGCTGTGCAGGAAGACATTGTGGCAACAATGCAGCTATTTTTGGGATATCTCTGTGGCCCTTAAATATCAACAAACCAAGGGAAGATCAGTAACATTTATTTAAATCAACCCCTGGTGCCCAAACATAAGAAAAGCCTGATACTCATTAAGGAAACCTTTGCCATGTTAATTCCAACAGACAACCCTCAATAAGAGGGAGATTTGGGTGAATAATGTAAGTTCAAAAGTAAAACAGCTTCCAAACATTTACATTTGTGCAAATTATGTTGTTTCACAGTCTCGTTCCAGACCTTCTGTGCTTGGTTGCAAGACATCCATATTAAAATTATTTACATTGTGTTAGCTGTTGCATTCCTTTGCTGTTATATTGTGCCAATGGAATTTTAAAAGCTGGTGAGCTGTAAGTAGCTTTTGATTGTATTAAAGTCAGTTCTGTGGGCCACACTAATGCTGCTTGTGAAAGTCACTTAAAGACAGATCTTTGTATGCAAGGTTTATAGAGTAAACTGTCATGATTCCCTGCTTAACCCTGTGTGAGATGGTTTTTGTTGGTTTCCACGCAGTATTTCCCATTGATCTACACCAAGTTTTCACAGCTGGCAGCATTTCACTTTGCAAGTGTAACCTCCAGAACCTGGGACACACAGAAATACAGGCAACACTCCTTCCACTCCAGTGGGTTGCTGCTATAGAATTAATGATGGTCTAGTGACAGAGAGAAGGTGAGAGATAGTACTGTCAAGAGTTAAGAGACCTGCTAGGTTGGCCAAAAATAGGTTTTATTTTATTTGGAACGATGGATACCCGACAGGAAACGGTCTTTGATCTGAAACAATAACAGTTTCTCACCCCACAGGTGCTGCCTGAGTGTGTCTAGCATTTTCTGATTTTATTGCTCCTCTCAGAGTGTCTACGTTACTAGGGGGAGAAAAACTTAAAAAACTGGAAATCAGTAATAAAACAGTAAGTGCTGGAAATAGACTGTAAATCAGGCCACAACAATGGGAAGAGAAACTGACCTAATATTTCAGATCAAAGACACTTTGTCAAGACTGGAAGACAACAGAAAAAGCTTGTTAAGTTGCAGGGATGGTGGGGGGGTGGGTGGTTTAGCCAGAAGGTGGTGAATTCTTTGCCAAAGTGGTTATGTAGGCAAGTTATTTGGTATGTTTAAAGCAGAAATGGATAGATTCTTGATTAATAAGGGTGTGAATGTTACAGGGAGAAGGCAGGAGAATAGTGCCGAGATGGATAATAAGTCAGTATGATCGAATGGTGGAGTAGACTCAATGGGCTGTAAGGCCTAATTCTGTTCCTATGTCTTCAATGTGGTGGTCTTGTCAAACTCATGTTCCCCTGACCTTGAGCACCTAATGGTCAAATGTCGTCCGTTCTATTTACCAAGGGAGTTCTCCATAATCCTGACTACAGTTTACATACCTAAAATAATTACCGACAATACTTACATACCTATAATAGATATCTACAATAAATATAGACAGCATGGAGTAAATGGGGTGCTCAAGGAATATAAAGAATGTAAGAAAAATCTTAAGAAAGAAATTAGAAAAGCTAAAAGAAGATATGAGGTTGCTTCGGCAAGTAAGGTGAAAATAAATCCAAAGGGTGGGTTTCTACAGTTATATTAATAGCAAAAGGATAGTGAGGGATAAAATTGATCCCTTAGAGAATCAGAGTGGACAGCTATGTGTGGAGCCAAAAGAGATGGGGGAGATTTTGAACAATTTCTTTTCTTCGGTATTCACTAAGGAGAAGAATATTGAATTGTGTAAGGTATGGGAAATAAGTAGGGAAGTTATGGAAACTATGATAATTAAAGAAGAAGAAGTACTGGCGCTTTTAAGGAGTATAAAAGTGGATAAGTCTCCGGGTCCTGACAGGATATTCCCTAGGACCTTGAGGGAAGTTAGTGTAGAAATAGCAGGGGCTCTGACAGAAATATTTCAAATGTCATTAGAAACGGGGATGGTGCTGGAGGATTGGCGTATTGCTCATGTTGTTCCATTGTTTATAAAGGGTTCTAAGAGTAAAGTTGGCAATTATCGGCCTGTAAGTTTGATGTCAGTGGTGGGTAAATTAATGGAATGTATTCTTAGAGATGGTATATATAATTATCTGGATAGACAGGGTCTGATTAGGAACAGTCAACATTGATTTGTGCATGGAAGGTCATGTTTGACAAATCTTATTAAATTTTTTGAAGAGGTTACTAGGAAAGTTGATGAGGGTAAAGCAGTGGATGTTGTCTATATGGACTTCAGTAAGGCCTTTGACAAGGTTCCACACAGAAGGTTAGTTAGGAAGGTTAAATCGTTAGGTATTAATATTGAAGTAGTAAAATGGATTCAACAGTGGCTGGATGGGAGATGCCAGAGAGTATTGGTGGATAACTGTTTGTCAGATTGGAGGGCGGTGACTAGTGGTGTGCCTTAGGGATCTGTACTGGGTCCAATGTTGTTTGTCATATACATTAATGATCTGGATGATGGGGTGGTAAATTGGATTAGTAAGTATGCAGATGATACTAAGATAGGTGGTGTTGCAGATAATGAAGCAGATTTTCAAAGCTTGCAGAGAGATTTAGGCCAGTTAGAAGAGTGGGCTGAAAGATGACAGATGGAGTTTAATGCTGATAAGTGTGAGGTGCTATATTTTGGTAGGACTAATCAAAATAGGACATACATGGTAAATAGTAGGGCATTGAAGAATGCAGTAGAACAGAGAGATAATAATAACAGAGAGGAATAATCGTGCATAGTTCCCTGAAGGTGGAATCTCATGTGGACAGGGTGGTGAAGAAAGCTTTTGGTATGCTGGCCTTTATAAATCAGAGCATTGAGTATAGGAGTTGGGATATAATGTTAAAATTGTACAAGGCATTGGTAAGGCCAAATTTGGAGTATTGTGTACAGTTCTGGTCACTGAATTATAGGAAAGACATCAACAAAATAGAGAGAGTACAGAGAAGACTTGCTAGAATGTTACCTGGGTTTCAGCACCTGAGTTACAGAGAAAGGTTGAACAAGCTGGGTCTTTATTCTTTGGAGCGTAGAAGGTCGAGGGGGGACTTGATAGAGGTATTTAAAATTATGAGGGGGATAGATAGAGGTGACGTGGATAGACTTTTTCCATTGAGAGTAGGGGAGATTCAAACAAGAGCACATGAGTTGAGAGTTAGGGGACAAAAGTTTAGGGGTAACACCAGGGGGAATTTCTTTACTCAGAGAGTGGTGGCTGTGTGGAACGAGCTTCCAGCAGAAGTGGTAGAGGCAGGTTCGATATTGTCATTTAAAGAAAAATTGGATAGGTATATGGACAGGAAGGGAATGGAGGGTTATGGGCTGAGTGCAGGTCGGTGGGACTAGGTGAGAGTAAGAGTTTGGCACGGACTAGAAGGACCGAAATGGCCTGTTTCCATGCTGTAATTGTTATATGGTTACCACCAGCGGCAGACTATAATCAAGCACTCGAGATACTGTATGTTGCTATCTCCAAAGAAGAAACAGTCTACCCCCTTGCATTTAAAATCATAGCCAGGGACTTCAATGAGGCTTGTTGAAAGAAAGCACTGCTCAATTACAATCAGCATATAACCTGTAGCACAAAAGGTCCCAAAACACTAGATGACTGTTATACCAAGATAAAGAATGCCTACTATTCCATGCCCAGACCGCAATTTGGTAAATCTGATCACTTGGCTATTCTTCTCCTACCTGCGTACAGGCAGAGGATGAAGAACAAGGTTCCAGAGATTAGAACAACAAAGAAGTGGTCGTGGGAGGCAGATGAACAGCAATACTCAAAACCAATCAATAAGCTTCAAGACCTTGGGCCTCTATACATCCTTGCACAACTGGATCCTTGATTTCCTCACTTGCAGACACCGGTCAGTTCAGGTTGGCAATAACATTCCTCCACAACCTCCACCAGAACAGGTGCACCACGAGGCTGTGTGCTTAGTCTCCTGCTATGCTTTTATACTTATGACTGTGAGGCTAAGGACAGCTCCAGTACCATAGTCAAGTTTGCTGCCGACACCACTGTCATAGACCAAGTTCAAGGTGATGACAAATCAGCGTATAGGAAGTAGATTGAAAATATTGTTGAGTGATGCCGTAACAACAACCTCATACTCAATGTCAGCAAGACCAAGGAGCTGCTTACTGACCTCGGGAGGAGGAAACCAGAGGTCCGTGAGCCAGTCCTCATTGGAGGATCAGAGATGGAGAGGGTCAGCTACTTCAAATTCCTTGGTGTTAGCATTTCAGTCCCAGGTCCTGCACATAAGAGCTACTGTAAAGAAAGCTTGGCAGCACTTCTACTTCCTTAGGAGTTTGTGAAGATTCAGCATGACAGCTAAAACTTCAATAAACCTCTATAGATGAGTAGTGACTGGCTGTATCACCGACAAGTATGGAAACACCAATGCCCCTGAACAGAAAATCCTACAAAGTGTACTGGAGACAGCCCAATCACACACAGGTAAAGATTCCCCATCTAATGGACACATTTACATGGAGCACTGTTGCAGGACACCAGCATTGATTATTTGGGACCCCCACCACTGAGATCATGCTCTCTTCTTGTTGCTGCCATCAGGAAGAAGGTACAGGAAGCTCAGGTCTCACACTACCAGGTTCAGGAACAGTTATTGCTCCTCAATCACTAGGCTCTTGAATCAAGGGGGATAACTACATTCAATTTCACTTGCTCCATCATTGAAATGTTCTCACAATCTATGGACTCACTTTCAAGGACTTTTCATTTCATGGACTTGATATTCATTGCTTATTTATTTATTATTATTATTTCATTCTATTTGAATTTGCACGGTTTGTTGTCTTTTGTACACTGGTGGAACACTCAAGTTGGTGCAGTCTTTCATTAATTCTATTATGGTTATTATTCTATTATGGATTTATTGAGTATGCCCACAAGAAAATGAATCTCAGGGTTGTATATGGTATATGTACTTTGATAATAAATTTATCTTGAACTTTATGGTCTTATGGATAAAGGCTGTTTCTGTTGCCCAGAGTCTTTCAATACTACAGATGCCTGCTTTCAATGTGCAGGTGGATTGCAAACTGTCAGTAAAATAATTCTCCCTAATAAGGATACTATATACTGGCTCTGACATTTAAGCATTTGTGTTGTTTCGATAGATGAAGAGGTAACTAACACATGTATCACCTTTTGCTGACTGGCAAGGACACAGGGATTTTGTCATGCTGTGTCACGGTGTAATAGAGAAAGCGTGTTTCTGCACAAAGATGACTATCATCACATTGTCACAAATCTTCAGGATTACCTTCAAACTAAGTGAGATATACCCTTGAAATATTCCATCTTATTTTTAACATCATTCTTGTAACCTGTAGTTCAGTAACCGGGCATCCTTCCCATCATATTGCGTGTCTGTGAAGCAATAATGAACTGTCAAGGAGCGTATCTTTTAATGCTCATCTGATCAGAGGCACAAAAGTCCCAACTGTTCTCCTTCTCTTGCTGGAGACTGCAAACACAGACTCCGTGGGACGGTGGAAAGAAATGACAAATATCTATCAAATCATCAAAAGTACTGGCAAAATAGAAAACTCACCACACATCGTTTCAGTTGAGAGGATTTTAAAGAGTAATTCCTTGTTCAGGTTTCATTTGCAATCATGTTTGGAATCCTGTATTGGAGGCAAAGACCCTGGTCAGACACTAATGATGTAATATTTGTGAGGATGGAAAGATGCGAGTCCTTCTCGGAAATAGAATACCCCAAATCTGACTGGGTGGACTCTCTTCCAGGGACTCTGTTCAATGTGTTTTTGTTTACTTTATTTAAACTATTTGTGCATTTGATCAAGGTGTTAAGGCTGAGAGTGAAGGATGAACTGGTGTTCAGCTCACTACTCTGTGAGATTTACTCACCTCAGTGCTGAGCTGAATCTGGAACTGTGGCCTGCAACCATTGATACTCACCTCAGCGCTGAACTGGCTCCATGACGATGGCCTGCAGCCACTGGGTTCCTGGACCAGCTTCACTCGCCTCAGCACTGAACTGACTCCGTGGCAGTGGACTCACTTTTGGAAGATTCTGCACTTAATGTTCTGTGTGTTATTTATTTACCTTTTTACTATTTACATGATTCATTCTTTTTTTTTGCACATTGAGTCACAGTCTCTGCTGTGTGGATTATTTTTTAATGGGTTCTATTATATTTCTTTGTTTTGTCACTGCCTACACGAAGACAAATCTCAAGGTTGTATATAGCATACGTTGGTTGATAATAAATGTACTTCAAACTCTGAAATCCAATTGCATTTAACTAGCTAACTGTGGTTGGATACAAAGGCCCAGGTGAGTCCTTGAACTGGGCACTAGTGTTGCAAGGTACTGTAGAACTCAGCTAGTGCATTGCTGAGGCTCTATTTCCAGTCAGCCTGCCTGGTATTGACAGGAGACGAAGCTTTGGGCAGGTATTCACCTCCCTGTTAAATTATGCAAAGCTTTATGCAAGCTTTTAAATGTTTCCAATATTCAGAGACATTTAAAAACTATAAAGATTGCTTTATATAATATAAAAATAAAAATTACTTTAAAATTGGGTAAAAACTCAAAAACTTTGATCAAAACACATAATTGACACTAAGATGATCTTCCTCTTCTTCTCCATCTTGTTTTATGGCGGTTGGCACCCAGCTTAATGGCACATTACCGCCACCTTCTGCTCCGGAGTGTGCAATAGACTTACATTATAAATCCCTTCACCCAATCACACACACACACACATACCCTAACCTACTCTTTATCCTCCCATCTTTGGCTATCCTAGTACCCTATTCCTGCTTATCCATTATTTCCTATAAAAAAAACCCTGTACCCCTTAAGAAAGCTAAAAATATCCTGACCTGTGCTCTCTCACCCATGCCCAGCAACCCTTCTAACTAAGATGATCATTTAATTTATACTGATCATTTAATTTCCTTCAGTCTTTCAGTGTTTTCTTTCTTGTGGCCAATTGGTGGGTGGATGATCTGTTAATCTTTTTGTGTGTCAGAGTGGGAGTTGGGAGTTTGGTGCGAATGTCACTGTTTCTTCCTGCAAGCGAGGAGATCGGGGACTGTTACTGTCACAGTCCTTTTCCGTGAGTGAGGCCTGTTATTGTCGCTTTTGAACCTTTGAGCCTTTAATTCTCTCAAATATAGTGAAATCAGTAAAAATACTAAATATCTTGAGTCCCAGGAAAGCCAATGGAAATAATTGAAATTGAATCACAGAAGCATTCCCCCCCCCCCCCCCCCCACCTGGAGATGATGGGAATTCCATCACTCTAAGCTACTGGATGCACTGGCATCTAACATTAGATCAAAGTGCCAGCCACAGGCAGCTCAACTTTGCACAATACTTGAGAATTTGTCCAATGCTCATATATGTAGGTGAGTGGTACAATTGGTGCAGGAGTGGGGTGGGGTAGTTAATGGTAAAAGGAGAGAGAGTAAAATTTCGCTCATGTAGAAATAGTGAAAGTGGGTGCTTGATGGTCAGCATGAAATTGATTAGATAAAGAGGTAGTTTCCACACAACTATGAGACCTGGACTTTAAGTGCAATTATTTAAAATGTAAATAAAAATGGTGAAGTATTAATAAAATAATGTAGGCCAGTGCACCTGCTTATGTGCTATTTTAACACTGGCTCTAATAGACTATTGGCATTAATATCAATAAGTCAAGAAACAACTCCTCATTGGTCAGCAAATGCTCTCCTTTGGGACTGTTGTGGGTCAGATGTATACGACTAGATGGCATTTAAGTTACATAACAGGGGGTGCAAGAGAAAGTAGCATAAAGCAAAAATACGAGTTAAATGACCTTTAAAAAATAAGCAGTAAATTATTAATGATACAAAATAAGAGGAAGAAAACATGAGCTCTGGTCAAAAGTATAGCTTGTCGCAGGTGGTGACAGCTTTACATTGTCCATTAGAATAACTGTTACCTCACAAGACCCCCACTTAATATTGTGACCAAGTGTTGCATTTTAGACCTGTTACTGTGCAATTAATTCAAACCCAGGCAATTCAAGCACACTTTCCTTGACTCAAATTTTCATTGCTCAAACCATAGAATTCCTGAATTGATATAGCTGTGAATACAGATGGTTCAATAAAATCAGGTTTTGTATGCTTTGACCCTGGACTGGGTTTAAATTAAAGAATTTGCAAGCTGGAAGTATGAACATTTTTAATTAAGAGCAGGTCCCTCTTACAACAGGTTGTATACTATTGCTACCAAAAAAAGCAAAAAGGAAGTTCCTGCAATAGGAGTTGTGTTCCTGGCTCAGATCTTCTCACTCATACCAGATACATTGGTAGAAAATTAAAGGCAAGTAGGCGAGAGGTAATTGTGCAGAAAGAATAATTTCTATGATGGATAGCAAGACTTCTCTTATGTCAGATACAATTGAGAAATTACTGAAGCAATCTAGTTTCTTTTTGTCTGAAGGACAGCTTCAAACAGCTCATAAATTTTGTAAAGCTTTTCAATTCTTATAGTCGAGTGAAACTTTGCCAACTTAGTGCCAATTAGTGAAGAATCAGAGGCAACATTGTACTACGTGCTTGAAGTCCACTGCAAGCAGGGTTATCCTGACTGCCAATCTTCATTACATTTGTGGCTCTTCACCTGTCAAAGGCAGAAACTGTTGTCGCTTCTCTTTGTCCTGAATGGAAACACTGGTGTCCAGGATGATGGGAAGGCGCAATGTGATGTGCTGCTAACATTTATCTTGATTGAAAAGCACATGAATTTAAATAAATATATGCCCACCAACGTATGCCCATGAGCCTGATGGACTTTTCAATATAAATTTCACTAACATTCAGCCTCTCAATTGCTTTGTTTGGAACCTGTTTATTGACAGTGAAGAATAATTTTCCAATGTCACTTCTGACCACAGGCAACTGTCCCCGTTATCAGTGTTAAATTTAAACCCAGCCTCAAGTGCCAATTTTAATTACTGATCAGATTAGATATTGGTGGTAAGGTAAATAGTGGAAAATATTTAGAGGAAATTGGTCTCCCTTGAGTTCTTTACCCAAGTAAAGGGTTGTGGTAGTGAAACACAGCTGTGTTTCGGCATGTGTAGCATTTACACAGGAAGGGAGGACAATCTGGGGAGGGAAGGGTTGAGACTGATGGAAGAGTACTTATGGAAGTAAAGCACAGTAATGAAGCTGGCATGTTATATCATTATGATTTGATTGATCTATTTGAAGTTCACATCTGAACCACACAACAGCCTTGATGCGCACCCACCTAACGCGATCTGAAATCCAACATTTAATGGGGCAGCACCAAAATGCAACCAGGAAGAGCTAGCTGGTGCTCAGTGTGGATTCACAAAGAAAATATTACTACCAGAGGCAATGATGCTTCCCTCAAGTTACTACAGAGAGCAGTGAGCACATGGACTCAGTGACCATATTATTAGGGACCTCCTGTAACTAATAAAATGGCCACTGAGTGTATGTTAACAGTCTTCAGATGCTTTAGCCTATCCACTTCAAGGTTTGATGTATTGTGCATTCAGAGATTCTCTGCCGCACATCACTGTTTTAATATGTGGTCATTTGAGTTATTGCCACCTTCATGTTAGCTAACTAGAGTTAGAATCCTCTCACTACCCTGTCTGGCACCAACAATCATTCCGCAGTCAAAGTCACTTAGATCACAGTTCTTCCCTATTCTAACGTTTAGCTTGAGCAACAACTGAACCTCTTGACAATGTCCGCATGCTTTTATGCATTGAGTTTCTGCCACATAATTGGCTGGTTTGATATTTGCATTAACAAGCAGGTGTACAGGTGTCCCTAATAAAATGGCCACTGAGCGTACAAGAACTCAGTTTCAGGAGAAAGAAACCAGTTGCCATTACCAAGCAGAAGAGGTTGGAGGCAACAGTGGAGGTGAATGCAGTGTAAAAAGATGTCATATGCCCTAAAGAGTTGGGAAATGTGAGCTTATTTGCTATTGAACTGCATAGCTTGATGGACATATTTCCCAAGATGCCACTTTCCACTCTGTGTTGGTAATCAGTTAGTCCACAGAACTTGCTTAAATGCTAATTCTTCAATTTCTGCACATTCTTTCACTGGTAATTTGTGCACGTCTGTGACACTCCATCCCTAAACCTGTGGGACCATCACTCTCACTGCATTTACTTCATCCATTTGGGACTAAGCAACAAAAATGCAAGAACGGCTAGCACAGAGAGGTCTTCTACGGAGAGCCAGACACAGCACCTACAACAAGATGACAGATAATTTATCCCTCATCTTTCATCGCATCACATACCTACACCATGATTCAGTCAAACAGGATGCTCGAAGAACAAGTGGGAACTCCAGTTAACATGTTCTCACTGCCCCATCCTATCCTCTTAATACTTGAGTCTGCTCCCACACCAGTGTTGCTGGAACATTACACTCAGCATCTCCAAAATCATTGGAGTTTTAATATAAAGGGTGCATTTCTTATCTCTGAATTGATGGCTGTTTGACCGGAGGTTAGATTTCCACAGATCATTTTAAAATATAGCACATTAGTCATTAATGCTTAGCACAATTTCCGTATCTTGTGGCATTACCAAGAGTAGAATTTAATCTTCTGACTTGTTCGATTCTGAATGTTAATCATTTTCTTATGCCAGCAGGTGTAGAAAAGTGACTGAAACTTAGTTTTGTGCAAGCGGACGCTATGGGGGAGTGTGGGAATGGAGGTGTGGAAGCTGGTAGAATTGGGCTAATTTGTTCTTTTCTCACTTCACTGAGTCTGCATTACATGGATCTTTGCGTAGATGTTGTATTGTTGACACCTCCATCTAGGTGGTAGGTCTGTGCACTGATGCCTAGACATGCACAGTAGTCACCACCCTCCGATCATCGTGGGTATGCTTGGTTGGTGCCAGAATATGTGGTGACACTTCAAAAAGTTCTAAACAAAGTTTGAAAGTTCAAAAGTATATTTATTATTGAAGTATATATACTATATACAATCTTGAGTTTCATCTTCTTGCAGACAGCCACAAAGCAAAGCAATACAATAGAACCCATGAAAAAACCCCACACCAGAAACAACATCAAACAACCAATGTGTGAAAAAAGAACAAATCATGCAAACCATAAAAAGTAAACAAATAACACACAGTACATGAACTGCAGAGTCCCCAAAAGTGAATCCACAGTCATGGAGCCAGTTCAGCACTCCAGACAGTCCAGGAGCCCGATGACTGCAGGTCACAGTCATGGAGCCAGTTCAGCGCTCCAGACAGTCCAGGAGCCCGATGACTGAAGGTGACTGCCATGGAGCCAGTTCAGCGCTCCAGACAGTCCAGGAGCCCGATGACTGAAGGTGACTGCCATGGAGCCAATTCAGCACTCCAGACAGTCCAGGAGCCCGATGACTGCAGGCCAGTCACGGAGCCAGTTCAGCACTCCAGACAGTCCAGGAGCCCAATAACTGAAGGTGACTGCCATGGAGACATTTCAGCACTCCAGACAGTCCAGGAGCCCGATGACTGCAGGCCAGTCATGGAACCAGTTCAGCACTCCAGACAGTCCAGAAGCCCGATGACTGCAGGCCAGTCATGGAACCAGTTCAGCACTCCAGACAGTCCAGGAGCCCGATGACTGCAGAGTGAATTCAGCGCTGAGGCAAGTAAAGCCAGATAGAGCAGTGAGCTGAACACCAAGTCATTCCTTTGTCTCATGCTTTAATTTAAAAAATTTGTCTCAGCACTTGGATGGGCTAAGAGTCCGCTCGTTTTCAGCTGTCAGGCCTGGGCCCTGCCGTATCAATTCAGCCAGATGTTTCAATCCCGCCAGGAGTTCAGGATACCAAAAACTGGCAGATCATACAAACGGTTTAAAAGCACAACTCCAAAAGGGAAATTACTGGCAGCAGAATGCAGTGATCACTGTTTATAAAAAGTGTATTTAATTATGTGATGCCCCGGTTAAGATTTTTCCTGCTATGCTGTAGGTATTTCATTTCAGCAGTTCTGTAAGAGCAGTCTGTTCTGCTTTCAGCTTGTTTGGGTTTGAGCTGACATAAGAGGCTTTGTTGTTCACCTTAGGAGTGTGGTGATAGCCAGTCAGGATGGTAGAATAGGGAGAAGGTTCGAGAGAATGCTGGGGGGAGAAATCTTTGTTGGTGGGAGCTGGAAGAAGACAGGAGGGATGATGGGGGAGGATGCCATCACTGTTGCCCAAGGTGCTTTGTGCAGCTGAATGGCTTTGAGGAGGAAGGACCAATGCTCCTGTGGGAGAGCCCATTTGATCAAGACGGATTCTGAGTGACATTCGGAAGGTGGCGCTTGCTTTCACGCAGACCGAGGGTCCAGCACGTGAGTTGCAGACAAGTTCAAGATTTGAGTCCCACTGTGTGTGCACATGTGACTGTTTAAGTATAATAGGCCCTTTTTGTTTTTTATCTTCCTTTTCTTTAATAATAGTTTGCTTAAATTAACATTCTTAAATATACTTCTTTATAATTGCATACAGTGTACGATCTGTTATTTCCTGCCAACGGGCAATTGCTGGGGGCAGGATTCATACAAACCAGGGTTTGGGTGGGTGAGACATCCAAACTCATGGATTTGGCAGGACCAAGGTCATATACACCCAAGACATATGAAGCCTGAGAAAGGTGGGTTTCTTGCTGTGGAGTCCAGTGGCTGTTACTGAGTGACTAACTTCCAGAGATGCCCAGTGAAAGAGGGTTTCAATTAAAATAGTTAATATTTTGTTTGCTGCCTGCAAGATGGTGCCGTGTCTCATCGGTGTCATCTTGAAAGCTGATCCCAGCACACCCTTGGATATGTTGGTTGTTTATGCAAATGACATAATTCCCAGTATGGTTCGATAAAAAACAAACTTGAATCTTGAATCTTGAAAAAAGCACGTGAGGTGGTGTGTGGTGCTTCAAAGGCACGTCTCTCGTCTGGAAATTCTACCATTGCATTCCGAGTGCTGAGATCTCATTCCACACTAATACAGCCTCCACAGCTGGAGTCTATAAAAGAATGTAAATCCTTACACCGAATAAAAATTATGTTTCTGAGGCAACTGTGAGATATATAACACAGATAATGGGAGCAAAGCAAGAATTAGTAAAGCTAATGAGAATGAAGCAAGATCATTAACTATTTAGATGAACATCCACCTGACGGCAAGATGGTAAAACAGGTAGAAGTAAATATATGCCCCAACAGCTGAAAACAATATAAAAAATTTGCAAGTGAAGTAGTTACTTATTAACGGAAAAAGACCCTTTCATGTCAAAGTGAAAATAGATGCCTACAAAGTGATCTGCAGAGAGTCTATGTGGATAGATCCCTATCAGCTTTGCACATCTGGACACTGTAATTTTTCCCCATACTTCTTTACAAAACTGGTTAAGCTCTGTCAGATTGCAATGGGATCATGAGTGAACTGTTCTTTTCAAGTCCAACCACAGATTTTCAATTGCATTGAAGTCTGGACTCTGACTTGGCCACTCCAGGACATTAACTTTATTATTATAAGCCATTCCGGTGTAGCTTTGGCTTTATGCTTGGGGTCATTGTCTTACTGGAGAACAGATCTTCTCCCAAGTCGCAGTTCTCTTGCAGACTGCATCAGGTTTTCCTCCAGGATTTTCCTGTATTTTGCTGCATTCATTTTACCCTCTACTTTCACAAGCCTTCCAAGGCCTGCTGCAGTGAAGCATCCCTACAGCATGATGTAGCCACCACCATGCTTCACAGTAGGGATGTTGTGTTTTTGATGATGTGTAGTGTTTGGTTTACACCAAACAGAGCATTTAGCTGTAACTCCACCAGAGTTGTCATAGGTCTCTTGGTGGTCTCCCTCACTAGTCCTCTTCTTACCCAGTCACTCAGTTTTTGAGGACGGCCTACTCTAGGCAGATTTACAGCTGTGCCATTTTTCTTTCCATTTCTTGATGATTGACTTAACTGTACTCCAAGGGATATTCAGTGACTTGGAAATTTTCTTGTATCCATCTCCTGACTTGGACTTTTCAATAACATTTTTGCAGAGTTGTTTTGAGTGTTCTTTTGTCTTCATGATGTAGTTCTTGCCAGGATACTGACTCACCAGCCCTTGGACCTTCCAGGTGCAGGTGTGTTTTTACTACAATCACCTTAACTGTACACAATGACCTCCATTCAACTAATTATGTGACTTCTGAAACCAATTAGCTGCACCAGGACATGAGGAAATCTGCAGATGCTGGAAATTCAAGCAACACACATAAAAATTGCCGGTGAACACAGATTTGAAACAAATCTCTTACTGTCTCTTCTTTCAGTTAGTCCTGACGAAGGGTCTCAGCCCGAAACATCGACTGTACCTCTTCCTAGAGATGCTGCCTGGCCTGCTGTGTTCACCAGCAATTTTAATGTGTGTAGCTGCAGCAGTGATGATTTAGTGTGACAAATTAAAGGGGGTGAATACTTATGAAATCAATTATTTTGTGTTTTATATCTGTAGTTAATTTAGATCACTTTGTACGATCTGTTTTCACTTTAACATGAAAGAATCTTTTTCTGTTGATCTGTGTCAGAAAAAGCCAAATTAAATCGCATGATTCAATATTGTAAAATAATAAAATGTCAAAACTTCCAAGGAGGGTATATTCTATTCATATGACAAACATTGAAAAATTCATGTAAACATATTCAGGTTTTTTTGTCAATGTAAGTAAATCACCCCACCCCTCAATGGAATCTATGTCCCTGAAAGCATAACTGTTGCTCAAGTTTTGAATTGTTTTGGGTCTGTGTCCCACAGAACTTTTGAAGAACATTAACTTTTCCTTTTACCTACAGTATTCTATTAATTGCCAAAACTGGACAGGTAGATGTGCGTAAGCAATGAAGGTTCCATCAAGGATTTCTGACAGGCCCATAGATTTTTTTTTGCTCAAAGCTTCATTTGCTGCATTCACAATCCTACTTCCTCCTGCGATGGCCATCTTAAGAAGAGCAGAAATATTTTACAATAATGTTGCAATGTGAGGCCCTCGATTGGTCGAGGTCAACCGTGGAAATTGCATCCTAGCTGTCTACATGATACACGAGCCATGGCAGTACGATATGGAGCAAGCTGTTCCCCTCGGGCAGCAGGCTCCCCCTCTCTAAACAGATGATAAATCTAAAGGAACGGCAGAGACTAATACAATTTGGCACAAGCAGCGTCGCAGGAGTTGCCAGTCAGTTGCCTCAGATACTTCAGTTCCAGAATTTTCCTCTGTGTTTACTCCTGAGTGGGTATAGCCACAAGGTAGTGGAGGTCTGAGATCAGTCTGATGAGCCCCATTTACCCAAAACGATTGGCTTTAAGGTGCCAGTAACCCAATTTTTCCCCTTCTCCTATCAGTAGAAAGGGCATTTCCATGCTAGTAGCTAAGCCACAAGTGGTGGCCAGGAGCTGGACTTGTTAG
The DNA here is from genome assembly GCF_030028105.1 of Mobula birostris. NCBI lineage: Eukaryota > Metazoa > Chordata > Chondrichthyes > Myliobatiformes > Myliobatidae > Mobula > Mobula birostris. Next base: position 132,668,997 of record NC_092378.1, on the reverse strand, counting down.
CCAGAGGCTATTTGAGGTACACGCCATTGGGAGCTTATCCCCAATACCTTCTCTGTCTACAACAACCTTAAAGAACCAATATATCTGACTAATGGGTTTATTTCCTCTCTTTGTCTTATTATTAATGCAAAGATGAACAGAGCTTTTAAAGAATCCTAGTCACTGTGGTTGAAGTCCCTCCACTATGAAGAAATTCTACATTAGTACCAGTCTGAAATGGTTAGGCTTCACCTGGACAACCCAATAATCACCACCAGTCATTGAAATATTGTCCGCAGAATTGATAGTCCTATTTTCAGAACTGAAAGGTGAAAATATTATTAGAGACTCCATCCCATCTGAGTCAATTTGCTCTAGCCATTTAGAACAAGGGTTTTGTGGTTCCCAGGTCGATGAGCTACAATATCAGTGAGGAAAAGCAAAGGGCACGGGGCAAGTTAGATTTGTGCCCACACTGATGGGGTGAGCTAGCCCTATGAAGCAACACTTCCTGCCCCTTCTTGCAGTTATTGCAGCTGCTTCCATTTTCAAGAAACTTACTGATTTACATCCACAGTAGGTATAGCTCAGAAACAGGCCATTCAGTGCGCAATCCTGTTCTAGTGTTTGTGCTCCACATCTGCTCCTCCTTAATTTATCACTTATCATCATAACAAGATCTGCTCCCATTCCTTTCCCACCCATTCAAGTTATCAAGCTTCCTCTCTCCTTCAATTACATCTGCGCAGTTCAAGCCAATTACTCCATGTACTGGCTCTGAGAGTCCAGAGGCCAGAGAGGGCGAAGGATCCTGGCAACGAAAGGGTTAACATATGAGGAGCGTTTGATGGCTCTGGGCCCGTACTCACTGGAGTTTAGGAGAATGAGGGGGTTCTCACTGAAACCTATTGAATTTTGATGGAGCAGATATGGAAAGGATGTTTCCTATAGTGAGGAATTCCAGGACCCGAGGGCAAAGCTTCAGAAGAGAAGGGTGTCCATTTAGAACAGAGATGAAGAGGAATAACTTTAGCCAGAGGGTGGTGAATCTGTGGAATTCATTGCCACAGATGGCCATGGAAGCAAGATTGTTGAGTATATTTAAAGTGGAGGTTGATGGCTTTCTAATTGGTAAGGGCATCAAAAGTTAGGGGGAGAAGGCAGGAGAATAGGGTTGAGGGGAATAATAAAGCAGCCATAATGGAATGGTGGAGCAGACATGATGGATGAAATAGACTTATGTCTTATGGCCCTATGGTCTTTCACACTGTAGCAACTTGCAAAAATATCTCCAGTTATTGTGGCAGAAAGCTTCCGGAGTAGACAGAAGAGAGGCTGCAGATACTGGAATTTAGAGCAAAAAACAGACTCTGGAGGAATTCAGTGGATTAGGCAGCATCTGTGAAAGCAAAGGGATAGTCAATGTTTCCAATCAGGACCCTTCATAGGACTGTGAGTGTGGAGGAAAGGTAACCAGTATAAAGAAGTAAGAGGTAGATGTGAGGTAGGGGCTGGTCAAAGCTTGAGCGTCTGACTAATATCTTACTTCCTGCTTTTGTTTTATCGTTGATGCAAATATTTTTAAAAAGAATAATTGAAAGAGCTAGTGGAGTCTTTGAAAATTCTGCGTTAGTGCCAGCGAGAAGCAGTCGGGCTTCATCTGTACAACCAGGTAAGGAAGGAGATGGGTCCAGGTGGGGGAGTGAAATGAGTGGAGTTGAGATACAGAGGCAGAGACGGATGAGGAAAGAGAAAAATAATGGGGAAAATGTAGCTATGTGGGAAAGGGAAGGGTGGAGGCAGAGGTAGAGCCTGAAAGGTAATAATTGGAAACTCAAGAGTGCAGATGCTGGAATCCGATAAGGAAGGAAAATAATAAATAGAACCATGCAAGGCAGGGATGATAGGTCGGTGGTGCATGTTGGGAGAGAGGAGAAGAGAACCAGATGTGTGGGTAATACATAAATGGAACCGAACAGGAAAGGGAAAAGGAACAAGACGGCAATGAGTAGGGACCAAGAGGAAAGAAAAAGGAATACAGTGATAGTGGGTTCCCCAAAATTGGAAAAATCAATAGTCTGTCATGGTTCCGTTTGGTTGTTCCACTTCAACGCTCCTATCTCCCTGATTATGCCCTAATTTCAGCCATTAGGTTTTCAATTGCTGCTAGTTTACTTAATTACGGTACACCTGGTTTGCATCAGAGACTGTGAAATAAGTGCGATGGCGTCAATACACAGGTCACCAGTTTGTCGGTCTATTCTTGTGTGATACTTCATTCTCTCGTCCGCTTAGAACCATTAGTTCTAAGTTTAGTTCCAAGTTCTGCTCTAGTTCCAAGATAGTCCCTGTAGATCCTGTCTCCTTGTCAAGGTTCCTCCGGTTTGCTGTTCTACGTTCACGCCTACGCCAGCATCCCCAACTCAGTTGACGTGCTGGTGTTCTGCATTTGGGTTCTCCACAGTCACCCCGTGCAACATAGTCATACCAGTGGGTTGTGGACTAACCAGACAAAATACGGCATGTTGTCCTTCCAGATTGAGATTGATCTCACCCTGGCAGTGGAGAAGTCCAAGGACTGACAGGCCACTGTGGGTATGGGAACGGGAGTTGAAATGAAAGGTCAAGAAAGCCATTGCAGGCAGAGCATATGTGTTTTACACTAGGTCTGCTGATGTTGGAAAGGTCATACCGAGAGTGCCAAGTGTAGTAGATGAAGTTGCAGGAACAATATTGTAACCTAGAGTTGTAGGGGATAGTTCCAGGAGAAAGGGAGGGGGTGGGTAGATTCTTGTGCAGTGCTTCAGACTTAATGCTTGCTTTGATCTGCAACATCTCCAAGCTGACATCAGTGAAGCTGCACACAATTCAATCAGATGTTCAGACTGATCCAGTTCTGTGATCAGTTATCGATTAGATTTATTTGTCACACGTATATTGAAACATCAAAACATACATTGGTCATAACATCTCTTCCATCAGCAACCAATACATTGCAAAGGATAAGTGAAGAGGTCAAGTGTCACACTGCCCTGTTTGAAGGCAAGGCGACAAAATTGGCAGATATGCGCTGAGTAACAATTGTTCATGACTCAGCTCAGACCTTTAGCTGGATGAAGCACAAGTCCAAAAGGAGCTGTTGGTCAGATGCTTGCTCATTGTTGAGTCACTGGAATCATGCTGGAGAGAGGATTGACTGGTGTAAATAACCATACCTCTGCATGAGTTTGTTTGAATTACTTTATTTCAATTTTCTAAAAAAAAATTTTAAAATATTACTTAGAAGTTTATTTTTTAGTCTTAATTATTTAACTCTACTTGAATAGCTTTAAAATGTTTGTGACTATTTTAAAGTAACACAAAATAACACAAGCTGTTTGTAGAAGCACATGGGACGGGGGAGGGGAGGCTTGGTGGTCACCACCATCATCATCATTAGGTGCCATGCTCAGATTGAGCTTTGGCTGCCATGGCCCACACACTCCTGTTTCGGGTCAAGTGGATCAATTCATTGGTATTCATTTCCAGTTCTCTGGCTGCTGTCTCCTTCATCATTTATCTTTGCCTTTCTTTTGCTTTCTTCCCTTCAATGTTTCCCATAATTACTGAGCATTCTAACTCCTCTTTACTAATCACATGTCCAATCATGGTACACCAGTTTAAATCTACTCTCCTGTCAAGTTTAGTCTTGGGTGCAGGCACATCCAAGAAGATTAATATGAATAGTGAGCCTTAGCAAACGAACCTGATTCAGTGTATTCTGGGATCTGGCACAGTCCAACCTTACAGTTAATGACAACATCTTGGTCATAAATCTGGACTCTTTTGGTAGTTTTACTTTTGACCTGTTGAATTTTGCTGGTGTATTTACAAATTTTACAGTTATCTCAGAAATGTGTGAAAACTGCATCCATCTTTCATATATTGAAAGCCAGGGCGTCACAGGTACCTTCACTGAATCAATGGTGGTTCTATTGCTTTCAATGTGTCATCACTGACTTTGGCTGACCGAGGAAAAGCACGTTTGAAAATCAAGGCCTCAAGGTTGTGAGTAAGAAGTTCATGGTCTAAAGAACAGTAATGATTTTGACCTTCTTGTTTGCTTCTAAGGCATGGACTACCTACCAAAGGCACATGTAGGTACCAGAAAGATACCATCAATGTTATCAGTGCAAAGTCCCCCAAATCCACTGAGATTTAAATGAACATTTTCCAAGCCAACATCACCGACATCACGGGCCTAATTACACTCAGACAACTATATTGGACAGGCAAGGTTATTCAACACAACTGATTACAAACTCCTAAAGCAGACATGATTCTGAGCTTTGTCACTCGGTTACCAGGTGGACAGAGGAAGAGGTCCAAGGAAGTTCATAGAACTTGTCTGGCTCTTGATCTTGGAAGTGGACAAGAAATATTCAGAGTGAAGCAGAGAAGCTCAAGTCCATGTATCAGCAACACACAGAAAACCTGTATAAGTGGAGGCAGTAGTGATCATCTCACAAGCTGCCCTTCAGCCACTTTCTGGTCATAAATACAAGAGATTCTGCAGGTGCTCAAAATCTTGAGCAACACACACAAAATACTGCAGGAACTTGGCAAGTCAGGCAGCATCTATGTAGGGGAATGAGGGGTTAGGTTTATGAAATGTCGACTGTTTATTCCCCTCCATGGATGTTCTCTGGTCATCTTTGGAATGATCTGCAATTCCCAATTCATTTCATCAGTTACCTCAGAACCACAATACTAGAGAGGAAGCAAGTCATCCTTGATACTGAGGAACTGCCTAAAGAGAAGGTTCCATCTGCAAACGTATGATAGAGCTTTCCTCATAATTTAGATAGAGACACTACATGAATGGCAACACAATCCAGATTAGAGATAAGGCACATTTCAATAAGAATTGGATAGAGGTATCTGCAGAATCTTGGAAGATTATTGATATCTGTTTTGACTTTTTTTTTAGAAACTAACACTAATGCAACTGTAAGAAAACTGAAAAAGGGAAAAAAAAATCCAGAAAACACTCAGCAGCTCAGGTAGTATCTGGAGTGATAAACAGAGGTAAATATGAGGTCTGTTCCTGCTTTGCTAGTCTTCGAGGACTCTGCTGAAGGCTCGTTGACTTGAAAAGTTAGCTCTGGCTCTCCATTCACAGATCCCTCCTGATCTGCTCAACATTTCCAGGATAATTTGTTATTTTTTATTACAAGAGTGGTACATCTTCATTTTGATGTAAAAAGGACAGTGCAGTTCTCAGAACGTTGAAAATTCTATGCAGCATTGTGACAAGACCTAGGACTTACAATGTGACAATGGGAGAATTATCATTCCTTCACAACGGCTCCCACTAGGCAGACGACTTCTCATTAAAATTGAACCTAAATTGGTTACCTTGGATGCTTGGCAACAATTTCAAGTAATCTCATTGAAGGGCTTAGATGATATCTGCTTCTGAGACATCCTGGAAACTGTCATCTTAGTTCACAGATCACTCCTACTATTCTATTGTATTTATAACTAGTCCATCTCATGGATAAAGTGCAGTAGTTTTTCAATTTCCATTCTTTGTTATTCTCAGCAAAGAAGATAATACTAAGTTTGGGTTCATATTTCTCACAAAGAATTAATACAATAAGACACATTGTGGTACAATACCTTCAGCCGTGTTTGTCTGTATCCAGCTGAAATTCAGTGGCATCTGCAGTACATACAAACACCCTGCAGCTGCATTTGCTGTTGACCTCCTGGGGCAGAACTGTTCTTGTCAGCTAACTTCACTGTAGCTTAAAGCAGACCTTCATGCATCATTTATGCAGCAATATGTTGACTTCTAATTTGACATATACTGCATTACATAGTCACAAAAGTGTGAATGATCAGTTAACATGAATCTTGTATTGACATGCCAACAGACTTTACAATATGATTAATGGAACGCTGTCTGTGCCTGGGCTGATGTATGGCTTATCGTCATATCACAGCATAAATCTTTCAGTGTTGAAACTTCACTTCTTAAGTGTGGACAGTGAGCCTGCTGTGAGAGTAATGTAAATTGTAAGAATCAAGTCAATCAGCAGGGTTTTTCAAGTTGACGAAACAGTGATACTGAACTCAGTGGTTCAAATTCAGCTAAAAGCATGTGTTATGGGATCTGGACTGACCTTAGAATACATTTTGAGCTAGAAATCTTTTTTCTGGTTTTCATATTATGGGATTCCATAAAATGTCTAGGGTTCCACTTATAAACACAAGAGATGCTGGAAATCCAAAGCAGCACACACAAAATGCTAAAGAAACTCAGCAGGTCAGGCAGTATCAATAGAAATGAATAAACAGTCGACATTTGAGGCTGAGACCCTTCATCAGGACTCGTGAATGACTCTGGTCCTGAAATGTTGACTGTTTGTTCATTTCTGTAAATGCCGAGTTCCTCCATCATTTTGTGTGTGTTGCTCTAGGGTTCCACTTCGATCCCGTTCACTGCCCACTTTCAAGAATATCATAGGGGATGGGAAAGGAGGAGATCCCTTTCCCTCTCCGTCATCTTTTGTCACTTCTACTATTTTCCTGCAGGCAAATTGCAATGGAAATATGCCAGTTGATGTTTTCATGGTAATCCAAGGCTTGTGGTCAGAGAAGCCACGAATTCTGGCACTCAGATGATCAAGAGATATTTAAACTCAATTAAAACCAATGATTCCATGTTTTGATTCAGAAGGTTCTGTTGGCTGTGTCTACTATGCTCTTCCCTCATATAAATGGCAATAGTTATAGAGTCATAGAGTAACACAAAATCAAAATTGACCCATCAGCCTACTGAGCCAGTATGAAGCATCAATATCACCCATTTACACAATTCCCATTTTGCTTTCCTCTCATAACCATCAGTTCCCTACAGATTCACCTACACATGACCGTGGTCAATTGTCCTACCAACCAGAGCATCCAAAGGAAATCACAGGTCACAGGATTGCATGCAGGTCATTAGAGTTTAGAGGCAGCAGCTCCACTAGCTTCAACACTGACGTTCATTGTCAGCTCCAAGTTACTTACTTAGTTTTGAGTCAGCTGTGGGGAAAACAGTTGCATGGAAGAAGAGCTCATCAGCTCTGAGTGCAATGGCAGGGTTTTAGGTGGAAAGTGAGGGACAGGAGAGAGATGCAAAGTCCAACAGGAAACAGGAATCACAAATAGGAGGTAGTGATTTGATCTGATAAGTCTACATAGACTTTCTGGAAGAGCAATCCAGTTATTCCCACTCTCCCCACTTTCTACTCACAGCTTATAACCCTTCTTTGAGATATTTTCTAGCTCTCTTTTAAATGCTGCAATTGAGTTTGTCTCCATTATTACTCAAGATAATAACTACTCACAATTTTCCTCATGTCACCTTTGGTTCTTTTGCCAAACATTCTCATTCTATGTCCCCTCATCTTTGACCATTTTGTTATTGTGAATAGTCTCTCTCCATGCGCTTTGTCTAGGCCCTCATTGATTTAAAATTCTTTTCTCAGATCCCCTCTGATTCAAAAATAACAATTCTATTTTCTTCAGTATATTGCATAATTGATGTTCCTCATCACAGGGTATATTGTGATACTCTCTTTGCATTTTCTCTAAAGCCTTCCCATCTTTCCTACAATGATGTGCCAGAAATGGACACCATACACCTTTTATAGCTAAATCAATGTTTAATTAAATTCATCTCAGCTCCTGTATTCTATGCCTCTATTTATAAATCTCGGGATTCCCTATATTTTTAAGTACTCTATGAATTGCCCTGTCATTTTTACGAACTATGTATGTATATATCAGATACCCAGGTTTTTTTTAATCCCTTTTAGAATTGTTACCCAAGTTTATTTTGACTCCCCTCATTTTCCCTACCAAAACGTAACACTTCACTTTTCTCAGTGTTAAATATTACCTGCTTATCCTTATCTCCTTTCATATTACTATCCTCTTCATAGTTCACTATACCTCCAACGTTTGTGTTAGGTACTACTTTGGAAATTCTGCCTGGTTCACCCAAGTATAGAAAATTAATTATGTTCAGGAAAACAGTGGTACTGATACCATTCTTTGTGGCAATCCACTGAACACTCAAAAACCAATCTCTCATTTCTGTTCTGTTTCCTGTTAATTAACCGATTTGTATTGATTTTGTTACATTCCTTCTTATTACATTCCAACTAAGAGCTGATCATGGATTACAGGAGGAACGGAGACAGGCTCGTCCCGATCAACATCAACGGGTCTGCAGTTGAACGGGTGAGTAGTTTCAAGTTCCTCGCTGTGCATATCACTGAAGTTCTCACTTGGACTGTGCACACCAGCCATGTGGCAAAACAAGCTGAACAGCGTCTCTTCCATCTCAGGCGACTGAAAAAGTTTGGCATGAGCCCCCAAATTCTCAAGACCTTCTACCAGGGCACCATTGATTGCATCTTGACTGGCTGTATCACCGCCTGGTATGGGAACAGCACCAACCTTGATCGCTGGGCACTGCAGAGAGTGGGACAGACAGCCCAGCTCATCTGTGGTTGTGAACTTCCCTCCATTGAGAATATTTACGGAAGCAGGAGCGTAAAGACGGACTGGAACACCCGTCACCCCAACCATAAACTGTTTCAGTTGCTTCCATCTGGCAAATGGTACTGCAGCATCAAAGCCAGGACCAACAGGCTACGGGTCAGCTTCTTTCTACAAGTCTTTAGATTTATAAATTCACCTGTCTGTACATTGCAACAGAGTCATAACACAAGGATTTTTACTCTCTCATGTTGTGGGACGGATGCAAGATTTAAATAAATTCAATTCAATATTCCATGAACTTCAAAATTCATGACAAGCCTATTCCATGGTACCTTTTCAAACACTTTATAAAGCTCCATATGTATCACAACAACTATGTTTCACTCTCCAATCCTCTGCTTTATTTTATCACGGATATCCATTAGATTAGATGAAGAGTCTCTGACCTAAATCATTAACTCTGTTAACTTTCCTTAGATACTGCCTGACGTGCCGAATGTTCCCAGAATTTTCTGTTATTATTTTTCTAACTGGTTCATGCTTGGCCAAGTCTGTCCTTGATTATTGTACCTAGAACCTATTGTTCTAAGATAAAAGTTATTGGTCTATAGTTACAACATCAGGTGTCACAAACTTTTTAAGCACTTTAACAATTTTTTATAGATGAACATTCAAGGTTATATCTACCAGACTTCCTGATGATGGCTATGGATTTAAGCATGAGCAGCTTTGACCTCAATATCTTCAGCTTTGATGCATACAGTTCCTTAGTAGAAGCATCTGACAATATAATGTCTTTTTGAATTCTATATGTGTGACAATCCGTACAATTTTAGATTATGGAATACAGTTATGCAGATGAAGTATTTTCATTACGTTGATGCTTAAGGGCATGAGGAAGGATCTTTATATCTTTGACCTGAAATGCTTTTTACTCTGCAAATGCTGCGTCACCTGCTGAGTCTTTCTTTCCTGCATTTTCTGAAATTTTTATTTCTTATTTCCAGCATCTGAAGATTTTTTTGATTTTCATGCTTAAGGATAACCTTGGAATTAAATAACCTTTTCTGTACGAATCCACAACTTGGTTATTTCATCAATAGTTTCACTCTTGTTACATTTAATTGTTATTGATTCAGTGCCATTTCATATAAATCTCAGGTATCTAAAAAGAATGGTGGATTCTTAGATGTTTCTCTTTTGCCACACTGCATGTCCTACATAAGTTAATTCAACTTGCACGACGGTGCCTTTTAATTTGGTTTCCTGAAGTGACTAAAGTGGTCATTGATCCAAGATAATTCAGCTTACAACAGTTGATTGCTTACTACAACTAACCTGACTTGCACGTTCCCATCTATAAAGCTACAGGTCACTATTATGGAAAATAATGAATATTGTAATTAACCCTTTCCATACACAGCCATGCACGTATGTCCCTAATATGGGTTCTGAGATGTAGAAGTTTGGGTATGCAGATACCCTGAGAGCAACAGGAAATGACCTGTGAGGCTTGATCATGGACAGCAGTTAATGCTGTAGCAGACAATGTAGTTTTGCTGCAAACTCACCTGTGAACTAGAAATAAATATACTCGTTACTGATCTCCATAATGACATTCTTCTCTAGTGAAGTCATATGTTAGATTGTAACATCAACTTGCTTTTTTCCTAGCATCTTTAATGTAGTGAAACATTGCAAGGCACTTCAGAGGACTGTTCAGAAACAGTATCTGGTACCAGGCCACATCAAGAGGAAAAGTTACCAAAAGCTTGGTCACAGAGCTTGGCTTGAAAGGGAAATGAATGAGAAAGAAACTGTAGGGAGGTAGATGGGTTCTGGAACAGAATTCTAGTATTACGAGCCTGCAGAACTAAAGGCATTGATGAATACTGGGTGTACATGGGACTGAAAATGCAAGAGCACAGACACCCTGTAATAACACTCTACTAGTCTTCAATTGCAGGTCTTTCCATTCCTGCTTTCGATTCCTATTCCTTCAACTCCTCAGACACAAAATAAAGATCCAGGAACATTATATAAAAAAAGTCAAATGTCATTTCATGGTTAAAGAGAAAAGAAGAAAAAAAATAGTCAAATTATACCTCTGTAAGTTCACCCCTCAGTCTGCTTCATTCCGGGGAAACAACGTTCAAAGTGAATTTATTATCAAAGTACATATATGTCACTATATATAACCCCGAGATTCACTTTCCTGTGGGCATACTCAGCAAACCTATAGAATAGTAACTATAACAGGATCAATGAAAAATCAACCAGAGGGCAGATGACAACAAACTGTGCAAACGCAATAACGAGATAAAGAGCCCTTAAAGGGAGATCGTTGGTTGTTGGAACATCTCAGTGATGGGCAAGTGAGTGTAATTTTCCCTTTTTGTTCAAGAGCCTGACGGTTGAAGGGTAGCAACTGTTCTTGAACCTGGTGGTGCAAGTCCTGAGCCTCTTGTACCTTCTACCTGATGGCAGCAGGGAGAAAAGAGCATAACCAGAGTGGTGGGGATCTCTGATGATGGATGCTGCTTTCCAACAACCGTGTTTCAATGTGCTCAATGGTCAGGAGTGCTTTACCCGTGATTACTAGGCTGAGTCAGCTACCTTTTATAGGATTTTCCATTCAAATGCATTGGTGCTCCCACACCAGGTTATGATGCAGCCAGTCAATACACTCTCCACTACACAACTATTGAAATTTGTCAAAGTCTAGGCATCATGCCAAGCCGCCACAGACTCCTAAGGAAGTAGAAGCGCTGCCATGCTTTCTTCACAATCGCGCTTACATGCTGGGTCCACGACAGATGCTCTCAAAGGGTAACACCCAGGAATTTAAAGTTGTTAACTCTCTTCACCTCTGATCCTCTGATGAGGCGTGGCTCATGGACATCTAGTTTTTCCCTCCTGAAGTCTATAATCAGTTCCTTGGTCTTGATGAAAGTGGATGAGAGGTTGTTATTATGACACTACTCAGCCAAACTTTCAATCTCGCTCCCATATGTCGATTCATCACCGCCTTTGATTCAGCCCACATCAGTGGTGTCATCGGCAAACTCGAATATAGTATTAGAACCTCAGCCTATCCAGTCTCTACTTATAACTCAAGCGATCTAGTCCCAGTAACGTCTCTATTAGTTTAATGCTAATTGTGAGGATTCCATCTGCCGGGACAATTCGGTGAGTAAAGAGAATGAAGTCATAGAGCTATACAGCATTATACCCTTCCATATTTATTCTAACCAAATACCGGTCAACATGTCTTTTAAACATTGCACCCACCTCTTCTATTTCTGCTGGAAGCTTATTTCATATATCCTCTTATGTGAAAAACTTATTCCTCAGGTTCCTTTTAAATCTTTTCCCCACCTATTAAACCTATGCCATCTAATTTTAGACTCACCAACCCTGGGAGTAAAAGAAAGTATGACCATTCACCTTTTTTTAATGCCCCTCATGATTTGATATACTTCTACAAGATCACCCTTCAATCTCCTGTATTCCAGGGAAAACAACTCCAGCCAATCAAGTGTCTACCTAGAACTGAAACCCTCGAGTCTCAGCAACATCTTTGTGAATCTATTCAGCACCCTTTCCATCTTAATGACATCCTTCCTGCAGCTAGGCGACCAGAATTGTATCCAATACTCCAAATATGTTTCAGCAACAGTTTGTACAGCTGCAATGTGACATACCAGTTCTTGTACTCATTACCTTGCCAACTGCCTTCTTCAGAAAAGATTGTTCAAATCACCATCGTTGTGGATAGGTAGCTTCCTCAGACTTTGACAATAAAGTTCTAAAGAAGACAGTAATAAAAATAAAAATTTAGGAAACTGAAGGTGTGGAATTGGTTTGGATGTAGGATGCAAAGAATATGATGGAAGAAAATGGCTAGGGATCTGCCTTTGCAATTCACCATATATGTTTATGTCTTGAATCAAAGTTGATGTTAACTCAGAAAATTGTGGAGATAGGAGCAGGAATTTATTACAGATTAAATAGACTAAATAAGAGGCAGAACTCTATGCAATTGCAAACTCACTCACTTGGTATTTAAGAAAGACAAATCCAATTTTTTTTTCCTAGCAACACATATAAATACTGGAGGAACTCAGGAGGACAGGCAGCATCTATGGAAAAAGGTGCAATGGACATTTCAGGCCGAAACCTTTCAGCAGGACTGGAGAGAAAAAGCTGAGGAGTTGGAGTTAAAAGGTGGGGAGGGAGAAACACAAGCTGATAGGTGAAACCCGGAGGGGGAGGGGTGAAGTAAAGAACTGGGAAGTTGATTGGTGAAAGAGATACAGGGCTGGAGAAAGGGGTATCCAATAGGAGAGGACAGAAGGCCATGGAAGAAAGAAAAGGGGGTGGAGCCCAGAGGGGAGTGATGGGTAGGCAAGGAGATAAGGTGAAAGAGGGAAAAGGGGATGAGGAATGGTGGAGAGAGGGGCGCATTACCGAAAGTTCGAGACATCGATGTTCATGTAATGAAATTGGAGGCTATTCGGACAATATAAGGTGTTGTTCCTCATCCTGAGTTTGGTCTCGTTGTGACAGTAGAGGAGGCCATGGATTGACATGTCGGAATGGGAATGGAAAGTGGAATTAAAATGGGTGGCTCCTGGGAGATCCTGCTTTTTCTGACAGATGGAGCACAGGTGCTCAGCCAAGCCATCTTCCAGGGTAGATGAGTTGGGTCTCACCGATAAACAGGAGTCCACACCAGGAGCACCGGACATAGTACATGACCCCAACAGACTGACAGATGAAGTGTCGCATCACTTGAAAGGACTGTTTGGGACCCTGAATGGTAGTGAGGGGGGAGGTGTAGGGGCAGGTGTAGCACTTGTTCCACTTGCAAGGGTAAGTGCCAGAAGGGAGATCAGTGGGGAGGAACGAATGGACAAGGGAGTCGCATTGGGAGCGATCCCTGCAGAATGCAGAAAGTGGGAGGGGGGCGGGGAAACGTGTTTGCTGTGTTTGTTGGCAGGATACTGTTGGAGAGCGACCCCTGTGGAAAGCAGAAAGTGGTGGGTGGGGGGCGCAGTGGAAGATGTGCTTGGTGGTAGGATCCTATTGGAGATTATTTTAGATTACAAATTTTTGGGGGTCAATGGTTTAAGAGAATTAGATATCTATTGTTAACAATGACTAAAAACTAGTGGACAGGGCAGCAAGCTATCAAAAAAGCTAATGCTGGCATATCACAAAGAGTCTGGAATAGAAGAACAAGAAAGTGATATCTCATTTGTCTAGAGGGCTGGCCAAGCCACATCTGGAACCTGTGTCCAATTTATATCACCTTATGAACGGTAATTTAGGATTAGAACAAATACAAGGGAGGCTCAGAAAAATGATGCCAGAACACGAAGGGTTAAACATTGAAGACGAGTTGGATAAACCGGGCTTGTATTCCCTGAAGTTTAGAAGGTTGAATCTGGTCTAATTGTGATCTTTAGAAAGAGAAGCATTGAATTTTGCTAAGGCTGTTGGGGGATATAGAGCAAAGGTAGGTTTGTGGAGTTGTGATACAGATCAGTCATCATTTAATTGAATGGTAGGATAAGCTCAAGGGGCTGAATAACCCAGTTCTGGTCCTTTCTTCCTACCTATTGAAGCATTTGACAGCTATAACATGAGGTTACTTTGGAGAACTGAAGGATTTCTGACATATTGTAGCTTCAGACTGTGATATCGAAATGCTGGTGGGAAATTAGGCTTGATTCTTTCATTAAAAGGGACATGTGAAATTTAAACCAATCAATAAATTATTCAAATGTTCTCTGAAGATCCTCAGTATATTTCTGTGACTTTATTCTTCCCACTGCTACTTGCTAATATTCAGTAAACAGTTTGAAGGTTAATTGCACATTGGAAGGCCTGTTAAAACTATCTGTTACACAGCTGGATGCTCTTAAATTTTTCTAGAATTAAGAGGTATGGTCTCTGATTAAGAAATATATTGGTCTTTTATCTAAATATCCCACATTGCATTTTGCTACTGCATTAATATAGGGAGGAATTTCATCACTTTGTAAAACAATCAGAAATCCTTGCAACGATATATTGATCAACAGGGAAAGTGGCAAAGGGATAGAGGATGGAATTTAACTCAGACGAGTGCAGAGTGATGGGATTTTGGGAAGTTGAAGCCAGGTTAAGACATAGACAGAGAATGTTGTTCTTAATCAGAGAGAACTAGGACATACAGTAATTCCCTGAAAGTAGCAACACAGATAGACAGCGTGGCAGGTAAGATTATAGCATGCTAGCCTTCATGGGATGTAGCACTGAGAGAAGGAGTTGAGATGTCATATTACAGTTGTGCAAAACAGGTTTGGCAGCACTTACAGTATTGTATGTGGTTCTGATTGTCACATGACAGGAAAGATGTGAATAATCCAGAGAGAGAGAGAGCAGAAAGGATTCACAAGGACACTGACTGGATTGGAGGGTTTGAGTTATGAGTGGAGATTGGATAAGTTGTGTTTCTTTCCCCTGGAGCAAAGGAAACTTCTAAGTGACACGACAGAGGTGTATGAAATTATGAAAGACATAGATAAGGGTAGATATTCAGAGTCTATTTCCCATGGTTGAACTGTCTAGGATTAGAGGATATGGGTTTCAGATAAGAGATAAGAAGTTTAAAGAGGATCTGAGGGGTAAACATGTCTTGTAAAGAGTAGTTTGTATCTGGAATGAGTGGCCAGACAAGGTGGTGGGGGCAGGAACAGTAACATTTAAGAAGTATCTCAGGTGGTATTTGAATAAGCAAACAATAAAGGGACATGGAATTGATGCAGGCAAGTGGGATTTGTTTGATGATCATCACAGACACGATGGGCAGAAGGGTCTTTTTCTCTGGTATACAACTCTATGACTCTGCAATGCCCTGGTAAAGATTTCTACTGCAATGCTGAGAGTTATTTTTATTTTAGCAGTATTCTGTAAAACCAGTGTGTGCTTCTAGTAGGAGTACTTTGGCTTTGGTTAAAGATAAGGAGCCTTGTTGGTTAACTCAGGAATGTTGTGTCAGCCAATCAGGACTGTCTGGGTATGTGTTGTAACTTTCTGCCCAGTGGGATGTGAGATAAGATTCTAGAGGGCTGGGCGGGGTGAGATTTCTGAAGGACAGTAGTCTGGTTTTGGCGGAAGGTGTGGAGAGAAAAGCACCAGGGAGGACACCTGAAGGATCCCATCCGAAGGGGAGATCCTAATGCAAGGAGTGCTTTGCAAAATGAAGGATTCCAAGAAGAGAAATGCTACCTGTTGTTGGTGATGGAAATTCAGTACCGTGAGTAAAGTGATACATCCAGCTGCTACAAAAATGAGCTCCAACATTTATGTGCACATTTAGACTGGTTTAACTGTAATGGGCCCTTTTCTTTTCTTTTACCTTTTTTCCTATTAATTGGTTGATGAAGTTTAAAATTGGTAAATATACTTTCTTTGTAATTTTATACTGGTGTACGACCTGTTATTTCTTGGCAATCAATAATTGTGTACGGGCAGTATTTACTCAGCATTCTTTACAATCATCATTCCTTAATTGGAACATCCTAACCTTCTGGTTTGACTAAACTCCAAATCATACCAACCTTAGATGTATTTTGCTTATGTAAGGTGGCCTTCTTACTGCTGAGTCATGTGCTGGTAGCAGGGTGAGCTAACGGGCCAAGTTGGTATACAAGCTCTAGTGAGAGGGTTGCATTTTTGGGGTATCCATCCAGGTTTTGGATGCTGTGTGAACGCTGTATGAGAATCGTTTAAACAGTTCTTTTGTATGTTTATTTGAGCCAGTGTTTAAACTAACGTTCGTGGAAACTGAGGTGTGCTGTGATTAAGGTACTTTATTGCGGATGCTGCGGGGATTAAGGTTTGGTGCAATTCAAAGAGGTTATCCACAAGTAATGCTTGTGTTCGGAGTGGGGTCAATATTCAAATTCCTGACAAACTACTACTTAGAGCACTGAGTCCTGTAAAAGCATTGGGGAAAGTTTCGCTGGTTGAATGGTGTTTTGACCAATCAGTTGGTAAGGATGTCGTGTTAATCCAGGCTACCAGTGACGTGACTGAAGTTACGCTGCCCGATGAGATAGGGCTCCTGGAGAAGCGGGGCTATGGGTAATCTATATTTTAAAAGGAGGGGGAAATCTGGGCTCCAATATAATCGGGGATGAAGCTGAGTTCAGTCAGGTGGCAGAGTGAGAGGGTTACAACTCTGAGTGACTTGGTTAGAGCAACAAACAGTCTGGAAACTGGAACATTGGAAATTCTACTTCCTTGTAAAGTGTATATTCCCCTTCCATTTCTTAAGAGATTTTGTAGCAGGATTTCAGAGATCCCTTTCTGACTGATTAAATGTGCCATAGAAATAGGCCCAATCTAAGACATCAGGAAAGAATTCAAGTCCTGACTTCTGAAGAATAACTGTATATTAATCACACATAATCAACTGTTTGTTGGCTGGAAAGGAGAGTGCAAGAGTAGTAAGGGATTGCTTAGAGTACTCCACAACCCCAGGCTTCCATTCTGGCTAGAAAATCTTCCATAACAATTAGTGAATGAATATCCCCAAGATTCTTATAGCACTGATATCCACCAACTAACAAAGAGATCCCTGGAACCACAACCTTTGACAAAGTGAAAGTGGGGCAAAGCACACAAACTTGCACATTCTAACACTTAACCAAAAGCATGTGCATCTATAAGATATCCACAGTATGGAAAATATAATGGAATAAAAAGTCTTTAATAAATTCCATTCTGATGCTATTTGCTTGTTATTTATTATTTATTGCTTTGTCACCTTTACTGATTGTAAGTCACAAGAAAGTAATCCATGTTTAAGAAGGGTTATAGGGATAACGCTGGGAATTGTAGACCTGTCAGTCTTATGTCGTTGGTGGCATAAATGATGGAGAGGATTCTTAGGGACCTGACTTACAGGCATTTGGAGAAGCAGATGGAGTTCAATCTGTAAAAGTGTGAAGTGATACACTTTGGAAAATCAAACGTGAAGGCAGTGCGCAATGCTAATGTTAGGATTCCTAAAAGTGTGGAGGCACAGAGGGATCTTGATCTATAGATCCCTCAAAATTTCTGCACACGTAAACCGAGTGGTTAAAATGGCATATGGTGTGAGACCTTCTTTAGTTGGGGGAATTGAGTTCAAGAGCCATGCGGTACTGTTGGAGCTCTATAAAACTCCGGCTAGACAACACATAGTGCATTGTGTTCAGTTCTGGTCACTTTTTATTTATTTTGTGTAGAGATAGTTTCTTCCTGCCCAACAAGCCAAACAGCCCAGCAACCCACTTGTTAAATCCTAGCCTAATCTCAGGACAATTTACAATGACCAATTAACCTACTAACCATTATGTCTTTGGACAGTGGGAGGAAACCGGAGCACCCGAAGGAATCCCATGCAGTTCACGGGGAGAATGTATAAACTCGTTAACCGACAGAGTCAGAATTGAATTCCAAACTCCAGAACACCCTGGGTTAATAGTGTCACATTAACTGTTGCGCTACTGTGGTGCATTATTACAGGAAGCTTTAGAGATGGTGCAGAGGAGATTTACTAGGGTGCTGCCTGGATTAGAGAGCATGTCTTATGAGGTAAGCACGAGTGAGGTAGAGCTTCTCTCTACGGAGTGATGGAGGATGGCAGGTGACATGTACAGGATTCTGAGAGGTGTAGATAGAGTGGACTTAGAGCAATTTTTTCCTTCAGGGCACCAATGGCCAATAATAGAGGGCATCTATTCAAGATGATTGGAGGAATGTTTAGGGAAGTGTCTGAGGTGGGTTTTTTTTTAAACACAGAAAGTGATGGTGCCTAGAATAAACTGCTGAGGCTGATACAATAGGAATTTTTAAGAGACTCTTAGATAGAGATATGGATGTAAGCAATATGTGCTGTGTAAGAGGAAGAGTTAGATTGATCATGGAGTAGGTTAATATTATTAAGCAGAATATCTATCTATCTATCTTAAGGGCCCATACTTTTCCATACTGTTCTACGTTCAATGACACAACACTGAATGAGACTATATACTGTTAAGTACACCGTTCATTCTGGTCATTTTTCTTTATGATAAAAAGAGGATTAGATTTTTGTTGTGTCATTGCTGGGATAAAATTCATCACTATGAGCAGATAATTGATACATGCCTTTCATTTTTAATATTGATCGCCCTTTCCATTTTTTTGGGGTCTGTTGCCATTCAGTTTATATTCAGTTACCATCAGGTCAGAGGATAGGTTTTAGATCAGTATTCATTGACACTGTTCTTAAGTGATGGTAAAAGTATAGGTTCTGTTGCAAAATTATGAGATTTGTAAGTTAGCTAGATAGTTGCTCAGCCATGCATAGATTGCACACACTGAAACTGGGCAATAAACCAAAATCACTTTAATCTCATTTTCTACTGCTAAAATGTAGCCAAAAACTGGATTTGGCCACAACTAAGAAAACAATTGTTTGTTGCTATAGTACTTATAAAAAGGGAAAACTGCCCAATTATGGTGTAGTGGCATTATCATTATCTTCCCATTAGTTCTCTACTATCAATGGCAGTAATTTCAGGCTGAAAGTACCATATGGGGAGGGCACATTGCTAAATTAAACTGCCTCCAAAATCTGGGCACCAGAATAGTACTGCTTAATTAAATTTTGCCCATTGATTGTATTACAAGCAGCTTGTTAGTTTGATGCTGCTTGCTTATAGTGATGATCTCCAGTGTCCAAGCAGCACTAGATAGACTGTTGATTGGTTACCTGCAAAAGCCTGGGGTCCAATACTGTGCTTGATAGCATTCCACTAAAAGTTACCCAGTAATGCTTAAAACTAGCTGTAGCTCTTACATGGGAGGTGGACTGCAGATAGAGCAGGCACCAACAGCCATTTTACTTGTGAAATTATTTGGCAAAAGGTTAAGACTGGCATGGAAGTGAAAAGGTCCACAGCTTTACATATTCTAGGCTGGAAGCCTTGGTGAAGGAAGTGGGAAGAAGAGTCCAGGAAATTAAAACTGGTGGAAGCTGGTTCACTAAGGTCAGGAAGTGGTAGTGGGGATAAGTTCCCACTACCTAATAAATTCTTCTGACCTTCATGTGTGACCAGCTACTAAGCCCAGTGGAACCATTTCTACTCACAGGAGAAGGAGCAAAGGCAGACTACTGGTGCCTTAAAACCAGTCACTTCGATGAGCCACAGATGAGACTCATCAGCCTTGCTTGGTAGCTCTTCTAGGAGAAGAAAAACTCTGATCTCAAATCTCTGCTGCCTCATGGAGAAGGCTTCGGGAGCAAACCCCGAGGAAAGATCTAAGGCAGACCAATGCTGACTAAAAACTCCTGCGACTCTGCTGCTGCCAGACTGTATCCGTCTCTGACGATCCTTTGGATTCATCAGCTGTGTGGAGAGGGGGAGTCTGCTGCATGGGCTCTCCATATCGTACTATCCTGTCCTGTGATTTACGAGGGGTGATTGATAAGTTCCTGGCCTACAGTAGGAGGAGTCAATTTTAGAAAACCTAGCACATTTATTTTTCAACATAGTCCCCTCCTACATTTACACACTTAGTCCAGTGGTCATGGAGCATACGGATCTTGGACCCCCAGAAAGTGTCCACAGCAGGGGTGATTGATAGATTCGTGGCGTAAGGTAGAAGGGGATGAGTTATACAGCTCTCTTTACGTGCACGTGCAGTTCAACTCTTTGAGTGACTATGCAGAAACTTTGAAGTTAATAACTGATCAGTTATAACTCATCAGGGGTGATTGATAGGTTTGTGGCCTAAGGTAGAAGGAGATGAGTTATTAACTTCAAACTTTATGCATAATCACTCAAAGAGTTGCCCTGTATGTGCATGTAACGAGAGCTGTATAACTCATCTCCTTCTACCTTAGGCCATGAACTTATCAATCACCTATCTGTGGACACTTTCTGGGGGTCCAAGATCCGTGTGCTCCATGACCACTGGACTAAGTGTGTAAATGTAGGAGGGGACTATGTTGAAAAATAAATGTGCTAGGTTTTCTAAAATTGACTCCTTCTACCTTAGGTCACGAACATATCAATCACCCCTCGTATGTATCATATGCTATAGACTTCTAGGATGCAACATCCAAGGTTGACGGCGACCAACAGAGGGCTTCAAGGAAGCAGTTACTTTGGAAGTTAATACCAATGGGCCAAGCCATGGACATGATGTTGCAAGAAGTTCAATTGTCTCACATTAAGTGGTGCAGGTTAGTGAATCTATGTTTATATAGTGTAGTATATCCAGTGCTCTACCAGCCTCAAACAGCTCAATTCATTCTGCTCCAATTACTTGTTTATCAACAACCTTTATCAATCAGAATTGAAGTATAATATTTCTGAACTTCAATATACACATACAATATGACACACATATCTCAGATGTTAACTGTACAACCTCATTGGTAAAATTCACACACACTTACAGCCGTATCACCCAGACTGGATGCTGCACACAGACCCATTTCGTTTCCTCACAGGAGGAAGGATGGATAGCCAGAATAACTGGAGAGATCCAGGGAAAAATCAGATGTGATTTCATGATAAAAATTCCATGGAAGTGGAAATCTGGTATTTTACAACATGAATTGCTGTGAGGTAACTAGTGATGGAACTAATATCAAAGTTCAGTACGAGTGATCCCTCTGTTACGGAGGGAGGGAGGAGTGGGCCATGGATGCAATTATGTTCCTAAGGAAAAGGGTATATCAGAATTTTCTGCCATATCATCTGTCTAAAAAACACATGTTGAAGAAAAATAATTTTTATGTGTTGTTTTATTTTGCTTTTATAATCACAAAAGTTCCTTGAGAGCATATTTTATTTCATATCTTGTGAAAGGAAAATTGTGTTTGACATATTAATTGGAGCATCTTGAGGATGCAACGAATAGAATGGATAAACAAGAATCAGTGCATATAAGCATTTGGATTTTTAGAAGACCATAAGACCATAAGACAAAGGAGCAGAAGTAGGCCATTCGGCCCATCAAGTCTGCTCCACCATTTTATCATGAGCTGATCCATTCTCCTATTTAGTCCCACTCCCCCGTCTTCTCACCATAACCTTTGATGCCCTGGCTACTCAGATACCTATCAATCTCTGCCTTAAATACACCCAATAACTTGGCCTCCACTGCTGCCCATGGCAACAAATTCCATAGATTCACCACCCTCTGACTAAAAAAATTTCTTCACATTTCTGTTCTGAATAGGCGCCCTTCAATCCTTAAGTCATGCCCTCTCGTACTAGACTCCCCCATCATGGGAAACAACTTTGCCACATCCACTCTGTCCGTGTCTTTTAACATTCGAAATGTTTCTATGAGGTCTCCCCTCATTCTTCTAAACTGCAAGGAATACAGCCCAAGAGCGGACAAACGTTCCTCATATGTTAACCCTCTCATTCCCAGAATCATTCTAGTGAATCTTCTCTGTACCCTCTCCAACGTCAACACATCCTTTCTTAAATAAAGAGACCAAAACTGCCCACAGTACTCCAAGTGAGGTCTCACCAGATCCTTATAGAACCTCAACATCACATCCCTGCTCCTATACTCTATTCCTTTGATCTACATTAAAGATTAGCAGGCAAAATTGAACCACACACAGTTGGAATTAGTTTACTGGCACTGACTGAGAATTGGAATGCAACTTCCTCTGGTGGAGGCGATGACTAGTGGGTATTACGGGCTAAATGCCTGTGACCAGCTATTCCAATACATATCAATAACTTGGTGAGAAAAAAACAAAAACAATATTTCTAAGCTGATCAACAACAAAACTGGAGAGGATTGTGAGTTATGAGACTTTGTAAGTTGAATGCATGGGAAAATATTGCCTGATAAGTATGAAGTAATCCACCTTGTGGAGGGAAAACAGGAAGATGGGGTATTATTTAAATGACGATAAGAAATGTTGAAGTATAAAGGAACCCTTGAGTCCTTTCACATTAGCTACTTGAAAGCAAACATGCAGGCAAAGACAAATGACATATTGGCCCGCAGTGCAAGAGATTCTAAGTACAGGAGCAAGTATCGCTTGCTACAGTTATAAAGAGGTTGATGAGACCACAAAAATAGCACTACTTATGAGATTGGCAAAGGCAAGTACTTGCTGTTTAAGGATCTTCATTACATCTATGTTTTTCACTCACACTAATAACTCATCCTTCACAAAATATCCCTCCCCCCACTCACACATACGTGCTCTGCCTCCCAACATTTCTTTACTCATACTTCTATCTTTAACACAAGAGACTCTGCAGATGCTGGAAATCCAAAGCAGCAAGCACATAATGCTGGAAGAACTTAGCAAGTCAGGTCGCATCTATGGAGAGGAATAACCAGTCGACATTTTGGGCTAAGACCCTTCACCAGGACTGGGAGGGAAGGGAGGAGAAGCCAAAGTAAGAAGTTGAGGGGAGGGGAAGCTGGCAAGTGATAGGTGAAACCATTGAGGGATAAGGTACATTGGCGAGTGAGGGGGAGGATGAAGTGAGAAACTGAGAGGTGATAGGTGGAAGAAGTAGAGAGCTGAGGAAAAGGAATCTGCTAGGAGAGGAGAGTGAATCATGGCAGAAAGGGAAAGATGAGTGGCACCAGAGGGAGGTAATGGGAAGGTGGAGAGAAAGTGAGATAGAATGAGAAATGGGAAGAAAGAGAAGGGGGAGGGAATAGAAATTACCGGAAGCTAGAGAAATCAAGAAATCTATGCTCATGCCATCAGTTTGGAGACTCCCTGTGTATGGATCTTTGTGTGTGTCCCTCTCTCTCTCTCTCTCTTTCTCTTTCCCTTCATGAACTTTTCTGACTTTCTTCCTTCCTCCACTCCCTCTCCCTCTCTCAGTCATCTGCAGCCATGTAGATATCTACAGTATGGACAGAGAATTGGGAGGCAGCTGCTGCAGTTGTGTGGAGTGAGGGGAGACAGTAGTTTGAGCAACACTGAGGTGGGAAGAGGAACGCCAGACAGGTCAGCGTTGTGATCTGTTTGGGAGAGTTGTCAGGGGTTCATGACTTCAGGAAAATCATACAGCCTTCAACATTGACTCACTCTCATAATTATTCACACAAAGGTCCAAAAAAGTAATTATATTGAGTCTACTCAATTGCTTGTTGATGTTGTCAATTATAGGTGATGGCTATGATCCCAAACAGATCACAGTTCTGGAGAAGTCAAAAAACCCCAGACCAGAGGGAATCTGCCTCAGGAGAGCAGGCGATGCTTGTAGATAGGCAAGAGTTCTGAACCGGGTGAGCCCTACAGCAGAAGTAGAGCTTGTCTGAGATCTGCTGGGCATGATTTTATTTAATTTTAGGTTGAGTATTCACTTGCTGGGACTCTATCCATAAACAAGCAGGTGCAAATTCAAGCACTTTCATTAACGGATCCTTCAGCTCTCAACAGGACATTAAGTCAGTGCACTAGACAGCTGCAAACAATGTCACATGGTACCCACATCACTGAGGTGTACTTAGACGAGGAGGCAAGTACATATCATATCATCAACACCTCCTGTCAGTGCAGCACCCATCCTAAGGGGAGAGGCAGCACACTGGTCTAGTCCTGACACACATCTTCACCTCCGTGCAATTCAACATACGCACAGTTAGCAGGTACAGCACTACTACATAAATATTCTGATACAATTATCACAAAGGAGTAATAGTTGAGGATACTTGTAGAGCAAAAGAGACCTACTGTACATTGTGAGAACTCTTACTCTGGCAGCATCATTACAGTCAGAATTGTAATCAAAAGCATACATATCATTTTGAATAGTAATAGGTGATCTCGCCCTTCTTTGAAATATTTTGAAATTAATCTAGAAATCATGATTTGTAAGAGGGTTCATCCACCAGTATACTGGGAGCAATGTCGTGTGACATGCTTGGTGATGAGGTGTATAGCTTTCGGCTTTTATTGCTGCAGGACCACCTTTCCTTTTCTGAGTTTCACACAGTAGCAGGGAGGGGAGCCTGATGCTGCAGCATGATGTCCCAAGGAAACACAAGGGTCACAGAGCAAGAAGATATTGCAGAGAAGAAAGCACCTTTACACCCACAGAGCAGCAGTTTAGATACTGGTACAGTGAAGAAACCTATCAGATTATAAGGATGTGTTTCATCAGAGAAGACACACAGAATGAGTGGCTGGCGCTCAGGCATGAGAAGAATTATACTCTCATATCCATAGAGGCATCTGTTCAGTAGTGCTAACTTGGGTGTGTCTGATGGACTCCATGTAAGGAAGACAATGAGGATGAATTCTTGGGTCGGCACTCTGAAATGCTCATATGGGCTGTCAATCTGGCTCCATGAAATGACTATTAGCATTAGAATGGTGCAGAGCCACGGAAGGTCTCAGCATCTTTCAAGCACAATGCCAGTCTTCCAGAACTGTACTACCCCTGAACCATTGGTATACTCACTCCTGCAGGAAGTAGACTGTTGCCCAGCACGATACTGGTGCTGTGGAGGCGACAGTCATGCTTCATAACTTGCTGTTTTAAAAGTATCTGTCACTTAAAAGTTATCGTTGGTAGAAGAATCTTAGAAAGAGAGAGATAGATAATTCTGCTTGAAGTACATTGTTGCACAGCTCCAGTAATTTGTTTCCATTGCAGAAATTTTGAGGTAGCAATAAAAACCAACTGAGGCTGTCAAATTCTGCTCCTAGTTCATACTGTATGCAGAGTGATAGAGGTCTGGCTGCATTTTTAAACAATGTCACGAGGCTCGTGAGTGCATTTCTTGATCAAACTGCTTGGCTAGGTATTTCAGTGAACAAGACAAGATGATTAAGTACCCTTGTGACCTCAATGAATACCTCTGCTACCTTGCATGGTTTTGATCCTAAATATCCGTTCGTGATCATGACTACAAGCGTTATTAAGTAAGTCATTTGAGAAGCGGTCAGGTTTGCTAATGTGACGAGCTACTTGCCCTAAAGGAATTTAGTGCCTGAGACTAAACAGAAGATGGTGGGTTTAGAAAATGAAGCATTGTGAAAACAAGAAGGAATAATGTATGCATTCTTTCTCACCCTCCCACCCTCCTCACACTGTTTCATGATTACAACCGGACTTCCTCATTCAGCTTGGTCTTTCTGAATTAGAACTTGTTGCAATGAGTAGCTGAAGTGAAAACCTGAATTTGAAGATTCAGCCTAAAATTTATTGGAAGGTCTGTTTCCTTTCTAAGCCAAGTAGCATCATTCTAAGATACAGTATAGCTGGATCTTAGTAAAGGTGGAAGTAATTAATTATATCACTCTGGCTGAAGGCCATTTCTGCAATGTTGTAGTGGATATTACAAGGTTTTTGAGAAACTTTCTGGAATCAAATGTTATTTCACAACATATGCAGAAAGGCATTGACTTTGGGAAAGCCTGATATAGGCTTCCTGTTATTGAGGGTATGGACTGAATGGCTTCTTGCTCTTCTCTTCTTCGTCTTCCTGTAGCTCCTTGTCATCATTCTTGCTTATATTTGCTGCCTTAGATGCTGATGTCAAATATGGCAGGCAATGGCTAACTTCATCGAATGGCCTAATGAGGCAGAGAATAGCAGAAAGAATAGGAGCCTAGATATTGCATACTTCAGAGTACCACCAGAAAAACAATATACAGGGAAATATCACACGGGCAACTCTCCACCCTTCAGAGTAGCACAGCCTTGAAAAATGAGAGGTCGGTGTGACTAACTAAGAACAGATCAACAGAGGACATCTTTCATACTCAATTCCAGTAATGCTGGATTGCTGGAATTGAATACGAAAGATGTCTTCTGCTGATCTATCATATGTGTACATTGAGAAAATATGATCTCTTTCACACGAATACTGATATATTGAGAACGGGAACTGTGATGGACATGAGTGGCTGCATTTTTGAGCTGGCTGGAGAATAGATGGTCTAGTCTTGTGAAGCGTAGAGCACCAACTACCTTTCTAATATAGCACTGAACAGCAAAATATGGTGAATGGAATTGATCGTCAGTTACAAGCTGCAAAGAGCTGGAGGTAAGAGAATTAAGATTGAAGGTGGCCTTTGTGAGAGTAGTCCAGTCATATATGTGGAGTTATTCTTGAGTTTTAAGAGGTAATAATTGTGAATGAAGAGTAACCCATAGAACTGTTGCCTGCATCCACATTGGTCTTTCACCCTTGTCTGTAAGGAGTTTGTATGTTCTTCTTGTGGCTATGTGGGTTTCTCCAGGTGTTCTGGTTTCCTATCACATTCCAAAGGCGTATGGGTAGGGTTAGGGTTAGTGAGTTGTGGGCACAGTATGTTGATGCCAGAAGTGGAGAGACATTTGCAGACTGCTTCCGGCACAATCCTCACTGATTTGATTTGACAAAGAAGGTGCATTTCACTGTATATTTCAATGTGCACATGACAAATAATGCTAATCTTTCTTTCTTTCCTGAAAAGTCTGGGTAGATATATGGACACGTATAGAGTGCATGCTGTGTCATCTGTGATGAATGTTATGTCCAGACAAATGGATGCTGGAAAGGCAGTTCCGGCTGTAACAAATTGTAGAGTCAATGTTCAATGTGAGCAGTGTGCCAAGTAAATTTGGAGTATGTAAAATGATGTGTAACCAATTCACTAAGACAGCTGGTTTACTGTGATTGATTCTTTACATAATGTTGTTTCTAAACCTTAAGCATAGTAAAACTGGTTCTTCTGTTCAGACCAATAAGTTTAAAAATCTTGCTGCAGAAAAATTTTGGATCTACACCATAGTTGCACATGCCATATGTTTAAGAAAGGAAAAGCATTGCATCCATAAATAAATAGATTATATTAGTAACAGGTGCTAAGGTATCCAAAAACAGGCACAAAATTGCTTGACTCCAAATTAACATGGTTTTAAACCATGAATCCTTCTGGTGTTTTGCAAGTGATTTTTAGCCCATAATCTCTAATCACTTGCAGTTAATACCTTTAAATCTTTAAATCAGGGAGTCAAAAATATGAAGTAGAAATCAAAGAGAATACCACATTTCAATATGTAAAATAATACAGCTTGGTGTTTTATTTAATGTCCTCTGTACAGATATACTGTAGTCCACAACAGTTACCTATTTACATGTTAATCCTGGCTTTCTATGTATAATTTTTTTAAAGCTGTTGAACTTATAACTTGCCATTATTAAAGGGTAAATATCATCATGGAGCTTGGTCTGAACTATATCTCCTTTCCTGTTGCACAATGTTCCATGTGTTATGTAAGTACAAATGTTTGTAATATTAAAATATGGAAATGAAGGAAACCAGCTTAATTCCAAGAATAGTATGCTTTCCAGCACCACCTGCTATGAATAGACCATGGTGGAAGTTATCTTCTGAAGAACCGAGGTTTGTGCATTTATGTTACAGACATCTACTCTTCACCCTGTCAATCACATACACAAAACCCAGGGGCACAGAAGAGAAGAGAATGCATGCTTCTGAAGTTTGTCTTTGTTACCAAAGCTGAAACAACAGCACAATGAGGGAAGCTTGTAAATCATGTTGGAACATTTACACCAAGAATGGGACCATATTGGCTGATTTGGATTTTATAAACTAGTGGTTAAATGTATATCAACTACCAATGAAATAACGGCGCAAGAAATAACATTTGCTTATGTGTCTCGAATGACTTAAGTCTGGAGAGGTGCTGAAGCTGGGAAAACAATCATTGTCAGTGCTAAGCATCAACAGGCACACGTGGGTGAGGCTATTACTTCTCAATTTATTATAATTCAGGGAATCATAAATTTACCGCAGATTTCACCTATCATATCCATCTAAACCAAAAAAGGCTATTTAAGCAACTCCTACTTCCCATCCTCAGCATGTATATTGTCCATTGCAACCCCTTATCTAAGTGCTTCTTCAATGTGATGAGGATTTCTGTCTTATTCCTCTTGATGCTGCATCATTCTTGCAACTTATGAACGTTACATTAGATTCCATTAAATGCAAATCTTGTTTATTTTTAAATATAGTTAATGAATTGTGCCTTTTCCCTTTTCTCGCATTCATTGATAAATGTCAGCCTTTAAAATTACACATCCCATTTTCCTGTTGCTGCCTATTGATTACACGTCCCAGACAAGGTGGCACCGTCCTAATATTGCAAAGGTCCTTCGTCAGACAAAAGGTTCATCCATTTGTTTTTCTTGGCAGGATGACGGCACACACACCATCCAGCTGGAGAAGAGCCCACTGCGCTGAGGCTGCCAAGGAGTCCTAAGAGGAGTTCGCTGCTGTTTTTATCGAGTTCAGTGCTGGTTTTCCTTCTCACTTGACACAATGCTTAAGTGAAATGCTATGACCTTGAATTCTATCACCAAAGATTTACACAGATAATAAATAAATCAAATAGATGAACTATTTTCAGCATTAAGAATGGTGGAAGGGCTTCAAAAAAAGTTGGGAATGACTTTGTTTTTGATATACAAGAAATATATGCTATCAATATTGGGTTAGAAAATTGGCACACAGGCATCTTCATTACATGTACAATATTGGAGATGTCTCCATTCTGATATCCCTTAAAAATGTAATTATAGTAGATAATAATGTTCTAGATTTTAATATCAATCCATTCAATTCTGTTTTAAACTCCAATAAAAGAGTCTGAATAAAACAATATTTCCCTTCAAATTAAGTCTTGGTCCAGTCTGCTTGTTTTGGATCTCCACTGTCCATCTCTGCAGATGACAATCATGCTCAGTGATATTGGGTTTACCTATTCATCAGAAACAACATATTCTCTTAGGTTTAAATAAGGAAGAGAAATGAATTTAGACACAAATGTCTAATTTGGTTCATGTCGGGGAAAAAAACTATTAGAGCATGACAAATAGTTACGCTTTGATCACGGTACATTGACAGGGGTCAAAAATTGCTTCATATATATCTTGTAGTTTTGAATCATTCTGTAATATAATTTTTCACCCTTCACTGAAGAAAATAGTCATTTTTAAAGGGTAACACTGTCAATCACAATCTTGTTATCTTCTTAGTTCATCATTCCCAAATTACTCCTGGCATGCCCTGTATACCAGTAACAGACAAATTGGTCATTATTGGTCCCATTAAAGATTTGCATTATCACATACCCTCTGAGATAAAAGACTAACTACTTAGAAAGCTTCTGCGCCATATTCATGGCATATAAAGCTCGCAAGTGATTTCAAATAGCTTTTCACAATATAAACTGTCACGATTGCCAATGCAATATGCTGACAACAGGAAAAGAAACTGCAAGCTTCAGTATTTATCGCTTGCTTTAGGTACACACTACATTCTAGTTGCTATATCAGACAAGCAATCCAACCCATACATCTTTGCCCTGTGCTTGTGGTCGAATAATTGGTTGCACTCTAAGCTCTGGTCTTGTTTTAGAATTTATATCAAGGTTTGGGACACATTTTTAAGTCGTTAACTCTGACAATTTATCTCCCATCTCTTTGCCCCTAAGCTTGCTGGCTTCAAGTTATATAAAGCCTCAGTTCTAAAAAGCTAGCACATATTTTTACCAACATATTGTGGCATCCAGCCCTTGGCCTTGACTCTTCCAAACTTGTATTCTCCTCCAGTCCTACAATTTTGAAATGTATAACCCCTTGCTTATACCTGAATACAATGGGCCCAACACTGGGGATTGTGTCTTCAGTGATATGGGTCTGAGTGCTGGTGTTTCCTTCCTCGATCAACCTATGTCTTTACTCTTTTAAGATGCTACTTAAAAAAATTGCTTTAACCATGCTTTTGGTCCCCTTTCATTGCTCAGCATTATGTGGACAGAACTTCAAAGAAAAAAACCTTAAAATAGTTCGCACACTAATAAAAATTCTAATGCCTTTTGGTGATTTGTTTGTGGGATGAGGTCTGAACTGATTCTCGCTCCAAATTTTATCTCTATCCATGTGACATTCTTTGTGCTTGACCAATAACTTAACCCAAACATGCAGAACTTATCATAAGTGGTATTTCAAGTAAGAATGCTTGAGCTCACACAAACTCACTGCCAGATTTTTAATCCATTCTACCTTATGAAATGCAACTTATTATAAAATATACCAAACAAATGCTTCAACTTCAATATTTATGGATTAATCTTTGGCTCCTTTTAAAATAAGCATAAAATACAAAGTGTTTTTACAGAGATTAAGTATTCAAACAGATAACAAGGTGTAATCAGAACCTGAGCATGGTTACCTGACCTCATCCCAGTGCATCCTGCATATACACACAGGTTGCGGGACAGGTTGTGTTATATTTTGGGTTAGGGTATGTTCAGTTTGCGTTGTGCCATTGCTTTTAAGTTCTTTTCCAAGTCAGGGTGATTTGCTCAGTATTACTACATGTATATTCTGTGTTAAGCAGTGTTTGCTACTTCATGCTCAAACAAATCAATAGCATGAAAAAGGAGCTAGTGCTTTCTCAGCGTATATGATGAATAAACTCTTCTCCAGATTTCACCAAGGTACAGGTTTTGATTTTAACTGATGTTTCAATGACAAACTCTGCCACCTTCATCCGGGATGATGCCTGGGTTTGTCCAGTCTGGTGGTATTTATAGCTCCATATTCCATCTCTCCTGATTGGTTAGTCCTCATCCAATTAGAATTCTGTTGTCCCACCTTGTTTACAACTGAATTCCAGCTCCTACTCAGCGCGAGCCCTCTGTCTTTGTTAAAATAATTTTCCTCTAGTTTTATTCCAATGGCTTCCTTCATCAGGCAGTCCTAAAAGCCGTTGGGGTGGCACAGTGGTTTTGTGTCATCGAAATCAATCCTATGGCCATTGCGAATGCAATTGAAATACCCAAGAAGAGTTTATATGTCAAACAATAGCATATTTAAGATTGTTTCATTTACAGTGATGGTTGAGATGGGTAAAGAAAAAAAAAAAGTAAGTTTTCAGGCTGACGTTCCCTTCCTTCCCCTTGGGTCTGGTTCAAAGTTACAATGGTCAGTCAGGTTTTAATTTTATACCTGAGCAAACCACTAATTGGAACTCATAAACATATTTTTAAAGTTCTGACCCTTTAATCTTTCCAAGTATAAACCATTCTTACCAGACCCAATAATTCAACCCAATAGCTAGGTACTATTTTTGGTTTTGTATTGTTTTTACATATGCAGTAGGTGGTTACACTCAATCCAAATAACTCTCCTCAAATGTTCGATTATTTTTTTAAATGGTAAACGGCTTATAAATTCAATCTTACCTGAGGTCATGCAAGTGCTAGTTGATCTAATATGTGTTGCTATGGCAGCGAACCTGCTACTGCTTTTGGGAAATGAGAGACTGAAGGAAAAGCAGGAAACCCACTGCTACATTTGCTTTTATACCATATACTACATTCACTATTTTTGAAGTTCATTGTTCTGACTTTTACCTCCAGGAAATTACAATCCTCATGAGGAGGAGTGTTTTTCAAATTGGAGGGCATTAAATTCAAAATCACATACATCTTCTCAGTGGCTTAGTGGTGCATATTTTTGCTTTCTTAGGTCTTTCGCGTCACCTTATTTTCTATTTTTAAGTGACAAAAACATGCCTGATTGAAAGGAGGGTTTAATTTATCATCCAAGACAGGGCAAAGATTAGAAAACTGTTTTAACAACTGGTTACCAAAAATCCCAACTGCAGATGAAATAAAAATAATTAATATTACAGCAATACTTTGATGTGCTGAATTTGTGTTATTGTCAAAATGCAGAGTATGTTACAATCATGAAAATATTATTTGCTACATCTCCCTTTATCACATTTAATTTAGTCTGCAAGAATAATCAGATACTGAGAATATCAAATTGAAATTCTTTGACTAACGAGTCATTATTGTTCAAGCTACTGGTTGCGGAAACATCTTAAAATCTTTGCAGGGTGCACCAATACGAAGGCAACAGATGGTTAAAATCTCAAAGTCTGAACAGAAAAGTAATATAAAGAAACTCAGAAATATACAATTTGCAATAAAATTGCTCTGAGACTCTCCCACTGCCACCTTTAAAAACATTGCCTCCTTCCACTGCACAGATGCCAGTCAGTTATGCATTTGCTGAGGCTTTCATCTCTCGAATTGTTGTTGGCCATGACTCTAAGCTCTGGAATTCTCTAACAAACCCTCGAACCTTTTTGTTCATTTCTCCTTCTATATACTCATTCCTGCTCTAATCCCTTCTTGTGTGGCTTATTTTGTTTGTTCTTGCTTGTCTTGCATTATGGATACATAATGCAAGTGGTCACTGAAAGATTCAAGATCACCTCCCTATTGTTTCTAAGAGGGCTGCACAGAAGAAGCCTTCTGGTCACAGTACAACTAGAAGTTTTTTTTGATGTCAGAATTCAAGTAAAATTGATGTTTTTTAGTATCAAGAAGGTTGCATAAGGCAACTAATTCTTGGAAATATAACCTTTCAATTCTTTCAGAGTCAAACCTCAATCTTTAGGTCATCCTGCATAATTTGGAGCCTTTTTGTTTGTTGCCTCTCTGTACAAAACTGAATCACAAGTTTGACCCAAATGCATTTTTCATCTTAGGTAACAATGTCTCGTTAGAAACCATTTCTAACAAAAACTATGAAAATTTTGATGGACATATGAAAGAGTACAATATAGGTATGGAAGGCCATCCTGCTCTTCTGTGCTTAGAGACTCTTTTAGCCTTTTGCTTATCACTTTTTCAAACATAATTTTCCCTTTACAATTGCACATGCTGCCCTTTGCACAGACATCCACCCATGCACAGCGTTAATCTAAGACTCATTCATTTGAACATTACATTTCCATTTACTCAATCATTTCAACCAGAGATTATCATTAGCAAAGAAAGGGGTTACTGGACTTTAAATGAAAGCCGCTATAATTCGTAATTTTTAAAGTTCTTTTGTTGCTGGTTTTTGTGTTAAGCAGAATTATGGTTAAGGAAAATCTAATATTTTATTTACACTTAATGATGAAATTTTCCAAAAAAAGAAAAATTTACATGCCATCTTTAACAAAGAGCAGATATAATGCCTGGGAAAAATGAATGGATACATATTTTATTTAAAATCTGAGCTTTCTGAACATTTTACTGGTGACTTATTTCAGTAAGTTAAAAAAAGTTCCTTCTTGCTAATTAGGTGCAAGGAAACAAAAACATTGTACATGTTTGTTTCAGTTTATAAACAAACAGTTGCATGTCAATATATAATCAATAGCATCGATTGTGGCTATCTAATGTAAATCTAAAGACCTTTTTACTGAACAGCATACTGACAGGTAAGCCCATTGTTTTCACCTGCTCCTACCCCATTGAACTTGTGTCCTTGTGTGTCGGAGCTACAAAAGATTCTGCAAATGCTTGAAATCTTGGGAAATACACAAAAGAAAATGCTGGAGGAACTCAGCAGGTCAGAGAACATATGCAGAGGGAAATGAACAATCAATGTTTCAGGTAGAGATCCTTCATCGGGACTGGAAAGGAAGGGAGCCAGAATGAAAAAGGTAGGGAGTGAGGGGAGGCCTGCCCATCACCTCCTTCTCTTTTATAAATGGTCTGCTGTCCTCTCCTATCAGGTTCCTTCTTCTTCAGCCCTTTGCCTCTCCCACATATCAACTCCCAGCTTCTCACATCATTCCCTTTTACCTCCACTCCACCTTCCCACCTTCTCCCTATCACCTGGATTCTCCCATCTTCCACCAGCTTGTGCTCCTTTCCCTACCCCACCCTTTTATTCTGGCTTCCGTTCTCTTTCTTTCCAGTTCTGATGTAGGGTCCCGGTCCAAAATGTTGACTGTTCTTTTCCTTCCATTGATGCTGCCCGACTCACAAAGTTCCTCCAGCATTCGGTACTTCTGATTTGCTGCAGTGTTTTATTCAATATTCTCTGCATGTTTCTTTGGCACTGCAGCACGGGACTCTCTAGCAAGGAAGGAGCAGATCAACATGATAAAATATTAGTGGGCCAGAGTTAGAGTGGTTGTCAGCACACAAGGAATGTTATACCAGAGGGTATGTACACGAATACTGGCAGATAGAGAACTTTAATTACGTGAAAAGATTAGGAGTCCCTTTTCTTTGCTACTTCTATCAGAACAGAAGATGTCTCTTGTATGATTATGAAGTCATTGGAACAGATCATCAAGGAGTTAATTTTCCATGCAGAGAAGAGTAGGTTCTGGAATTTACTGTCACAATATCAGTGGAATCAGAAACCCTTGTCATATTTTGAGAGTCCTTGAATCAGTTCCTGGTCTGATTGGTACAAGGCCAAAGATAAGAGATGAGAATTGGGATAGCAGTTTTTCACCACACTCAATGTGCTGTATGGCCTCATTCTCCACTAGAAATTACAATGATTCTATACCATCCATAATTCAAGACTGGAAGAGATCCCAAGAGTTAACAGTCTCAAAAGAGTCCATTTATTTCTATTATTATATTCCAGATATCAAAATTAGATTATCCCAATGCCGATTCGTCTTCCTATTTATGTCCTTGCAAATGTTCTTTGTGCAGCTCCTGTACTCATGATTAAACTGCTCTTCTTTATTATCATTTGAAGCACTGGGATATCTTTGCACTGATGAGATTCCTGGAGTGTTCAGAAGCCAATTGCTTCTGAAGCCTGATAATTTGTCAAGGATTTTACTTCTTCAGTTTGACTCACCCTGATTCATATTCCACTGCATCAAAAACAATGTAAAAAAAAAGAATATTGGCCAGGCAGAATCTGTTGAGTGAAGAAGAGAGAATGAAAAAGACTGTTCAAGACAGATAAAGATAAAGATAAAGAAATTGAGCAGAGTATCAACCTGTCACCAGAATTGAACATTGATTGAAAGTCACTGCCTGGATATGATGGGTTTTGTAAATATTTTCTACTTTTGTTTATAACTTTTCATAATCAGCAGTATTTTGCTTGTGTTAAAAATTATTTTGCACAACAGGAAATAGTCTTAACAAGTAATATATTGCAAATATACATTCTTTTATGTGTTTCAATGAAACTCCATATGTTGCCTTAGGATAAAGGTAAAATTTAAGTGTGACAATTTATAAAGGCACATGAATAGTGGGAGACTAGCCAGAATCACAGGAGTTAACAGTACTGCTGAAATTATCAACAAGATCATCAAAAGAGTCCATAGTAATGATTGTAGATGGGAAGCATTATAAAAAATTAAGATAGCCCTTATGAATATAAGAACATAGGAGCAAGAGTAAGCCATCTGGCCCATCATCTCTGTCCCACCATTCAATAAAATCATGGCTAATCTGGCTGTGGATTTAGTTCAACCACCTGTCTTTCCCCATAATCATTAATTCCCCTATGATACTAAAATCAATCTAAGAGTGTTATAAACATATTTAATGACGTAGTCTGTGCTACCTCCTTGGGCAGAAAATTCTACAGATTCACTGGTCTCTAGGAAAAGCAGTTCCTCCTCATCTTCATCCTAAATTTACCCCCCCCCCCAAAGCTTGAGACAATCTCACCTACCAGTAGAAACAACTTTCCTGCCTCTATCTTATCTATCCCTTTCATACTTTTATATCTTTCTATAAGATCTCCTCTCATCCTTCTGAATTCCAGTAAATACAGTCCCAGGTGACTCAATCTCTCCTCATAGTCTAGCCCCCTTATCTCTGGTATCAACCTGGTGAATTTTCTCTGCAATGCCTCCAAAATAAGGAGACCAGAACTGCTTGCAGTACTCTAGAAGTGGCCTCACCAGTACCCTGTATAGTTGCAGCATAACCTTCCAGCTCTGAAATTTAATCCCTCTAGCAATGAGGGCCAATATTGCTTTCTTAATAACCTGTTGTACCTGCAAACTAACTTTTTGCGATTCATGCTCTAACACTCAAGTCCCTCTACACAATAGCACACTACAATCTTTCACCATTTAAGCAATAGTCTAATTTATTTATCCTTCCAAAGTGGATGACCTCACTTTTATCAAGATTGTTCTCCATCCGCTAGACCCTCGCCCACTCACATAATCTATCTATATCTTTCTGTAGACTTTACGCACAACTTGCTTTTCCACTCAGTTTAGTGACAAACTTGGATATGCCATTCTCAGTCCTCTCTTCCAAATTGTTCATGAGTGTTGTAAATAGTTGTCAGGCCTGGAGCTGACTCCTGCAGCACCCTGTTCACCACTAATTGCCAGCCAGAGAAATGCTCATTTATCCCATCTCTGCCTATTCTATTGTTTAACTAATCCTCTATCCATGAAAATATATTACCCCTAATTCCATGTATCCTTATCTTATGGAGGAGTCTTTTATCAAACACCTTCTGGAAAGGCAAGCATATAAAATCCACCTATTCCTCTCTATCCACTGAGCACATTATATCCTCACCTATTTCCATTACGTGCATCAACACGGCCTGTTCTTCCTGAATGCATGCTGTATTTGTCTGACGGAACCATTTCTATCCAGATGTCTCGCTATTTCCTAATAATAGCTTCAAGCATTTTCCTGACTACACACATTAAGCTTACTGATCAATACTTACCTGCTTTTTGTCTACATTCTTTTTTATTCAGTGTCATTATATTTGCTGTCTTCCAATTGACTTGGACCCGCCCAGAATCCAGAAAATTTTGGGAAATTATCACAAACAGCTCTATTATAATTTTGATGTTTTGTTGGTCTTGGTTCAAAATATCAACTGTTCATTTTCCTTCACCGATGCTGCCTGACCTGAATTCCTTCAACATTTTGTGTGTGTTTCAAGATATCCAGCATCTGCAGAATCTCTTGCATTTCTACTATTACTTGTGCCATTTCTTTCAGTACCCTGGGATGCGTTCCATCAGGACTAGGGGACTTGTCTACCTTTAGGACCTCTAGTTTGCTCAGACCACTTTGTTAGTGATAGCGATTGTATCAAGGCTCTCAGCTCCCTTTGCATCTATATCACCTTCCTTTGGCGTGTTAGACGTGTCCTCCACTGTGACCAAAATAATTATTGACAGCCTTGGCCATTTCCGCATTATCCAATATTAATTCCCCTTCTAATCGTCCAAGGAG
Organism: Mobula birostris; assembly: GCF_030028105.1. Lineage (NCBI taxonomy): Eukaryota > Metazoa > Chordata > Chondrichthyes > Myliobatiformes > Myliobatidae > Mobula > Mobula birostris. The sequence continues at coordinate 132,631,366 of NC_092378.1, read as the reverse complement.
CCCAAGTTCACTTTTGCCACCCTTTTCCATTCTATATAACTGTAAAAACTCGTATTATCTGTTCTTAAATTTGTGCCGGTCTACTTTCAAAATCTATATTCCCTTTCTTTATTGTTTGCTTAGTGATTCTTTGTTGCTTTTTAAACTTTTCTCAATCTTCCAGTTTCCCATTACTCTTGGCAACTTTGTATCCATGATGCTTTTGTTTATTTCTTTTGCTGTCAAAGACTGGCTTTCCATATCCTTACCAGCCTTGGTTTTAAAAGTCGGTTTGAAAGTCTTCTACTGTCCCTCCACTATCCCACCATATAGCCCTTGTTCCCAGTCTATGCTAACCAATTCCTCCTTTATCCCATTGTCGTCTCCCTTATTTAGGTATAATACACTGGTTTTAGATTGAACTGTTGCACCCTTCATTTATATGAAATTCAACCATACTGTACTGATTTGTGCCAGAGGTTCAAGTTCAAGTTTGTCATTCAACCATACACATGAATACAGTATAGCCAAACAAAACTGTGTTCCTCTGCAAAACACAGAAACAACTGTCACATACAGCACAAAACACATATAATTATGACAGCAGAAAAACATAGTTACAAAAATTTTTAAAAATTAATACTTTCGCCCAAGTTCCTGAATGTCATGGCCTATAATTTGATGGTGTGTGGATGTCATCCTGAAGCCATGTTTCGGTAAGAACAGCCCATAGCAGTTCCTTATATCACATAGTGCAGCCACAGATGAAGGTGGTCCAGCTCACATTCTTGAGAGCAGCACAAATGGGAGGTGCCAGCCTCCAACCCAGCATGTGCACAGCCAGTTCTGGCATCTCCTTCCCCGGCGGTCACAATTAATCCATGCAACATAGCTCCCCTGCCGTCAGTCTCACCAATGAACCAGGGATTGGACTCGCAGTATTCTTTATTACCAACATCCAACAGGGTCTTGCGATCAAAACAAAAACTTCCGAGACAATCACCCACACCATCCGTCGGATCGCACACTGCCACTGATGGTGCCTTCTCTCCTGGGTGGCTGAAGCAGGCTACGGCACGAAGTGCAACAAGTCCAACTCCACCACCATCTATCACTTGTGCGATAGACCTACAGAATTTGATGTTCTTGATAACCAGCAGTGCCTTGCAATCATGAAAAAGACATAAAGGACAAACAATTGCACCTTTGGTTGGACCCAGAGCAGTCTCTGCATCCGAGCGTGTCGCCATCTTACCAGAATATTGCCATCTTCACTGACCTTGTTTTGAATACTACGGTAATTCAGGTAAAGTGTCCTTACACTCATTGTCCTTTTGGAATTCAGTAAAATTTGTGTCCTTTGCATCCGGTTTTTCTCTTGCGTTTCTCTTTTTTAACTTTTGCTTTAGTTCTGCATTGCTTTATCTTTCTGCCTGGATTCCCATCCCCTTGCCATATTAGTTTTAACTCTCCCCAGTAGCACTAGCAAACATTCCCATCCTGTGCAGGTGTAGAATCTCCAGTCTGTACTGGTCCCATCTCCCCAAAACTGCTTCCAATGCCTCGGGGATGCGAAACCCTCCCTCCTGCACTACTGCTCAAGCCACAAACTCATCCTAACCTATTCTGCTATTCCTACTCTGAATAGCACATGACACAGATAGCAGTCCTGAAATTACTACCTTTGAAGTACGACTTCTTAATTTACCACCCTGCCCCCTTGGAAATAAGTGAGATAGATATAATTTTCCAAGAACATATAGCAAAAGTAGGATGGCTGAGGCAGGTGCAGCAATCAAGATAAAATGACGGATGATCATAGTGAGGCCTGTCAATGATGGAAGCTTCAGAGGTCTCAATGGTACTGAAACTACCAGAAGCCTGAAATAAAACTTTAAAATGCTGGGGATAACAGAAAGCTATATTTTCCACAAATGCTATATGACTACTGAATATCTTCACTGTTTTTGCTTTTATTTTAATAATATGATGAACATGTGTTTAGGTGCAGAATTGGACATGTAGGACAAGATTGAGGGAGCTTAGAAAGTTAACAAAAATAGAGAAAAAACCCAGTAAGGAAAGACGAGCTGCTCCAGAGACGAAAACAGGTAGCAGAAAGTAACCTAGCTGCTGGGAGCTAAGCAAGAATACTTGAAAGGCAGGGTGTGAGTGGTAGTAAAAGGTGATCTACTTGACCGTAGATATGATAAAAAAAACTAGCATCATCATGTTATTCCTATGGTTATTTAGGTAGTAAATTATGTGGAATACAAAACTAAGTGGGGAGGCCAGAGGAACAGGAAGGAGGGTTGTTTATTCTTAAACCTCCCAGCATTTTTTCCGTCAAGATAAACTCATACATGGAGAAACCTTGGATGCAGTAAAGACTTATTATTACACTATTTTCTCCACCTGCCCCATTTTGGAAGTGTGACATGAAGGATGAAAGAACACTAAAAACATGATCGGTATAAAATTCTGAAATGTTCACTGTATGATTAAATCATTAATTAAATTCACGATCCAGCTATTTTATTTGAGCACTGCCTGAAAGTTAATCTGTTTACATATAATGCAGCTGAAGCATTCAAGTAAACACATATGTTGCAGTACCATTAGTGCAGGACTTGTCTCAAGTGTCAAGGTAACATCAAGATCAAATGCAAGGCATTACTTCCTGCAATACAGAAGGAACTTCAATACAATTATCTTGAATGACTAAGTTTGATGAGAATAACCACTCTAACAGAAGACTGGTTGAAGAGAAACAGAAGATGGACATATGCCTGCTCTACAATCCCAAGTCAACTGTAAAGGGAGCTCAAAAACATTATGCTATGTCTCAGCCTAAGCGACCACACAAGAAAGATCGATTGTGGGACAGAACAGCTGATGAAATCCAATCCAAAGCAATCTAGACCGACACAAACCATTAAGTGATGCAGTAATTGGGGTGTGTGACTCAAGTAGATCAATTCTGTATTTTAGGAGGATGTTGGCATCCTTGCCAATGTCAAAGATAAATCCATGCATAAATAAATTGATCATATTCCATAATCACACATTACAGTATTAAATCAAGTTATTTAACCCAAAAAGCCTCTACTTCTGTATATACTTAACATTATACTGCTCTTCTTTTATTCTATCCCATCGTATAATTTTCTATTGTTTTCACTCAAGTTGTTAACTTGTTTCTCCTTAAAGCTGTTCAACATAATTACTGCTTGTAATAGAGAACTCCTTCTAACCAATCTTTCAATTAATATCTCTTCTGAGATCCCAATTGAATTTATTGATAATTGTTATATTTCTGATCCCCATTTTCATTACAGTAGTCATCAAAATGGTTAGAACTCAGAGCCACAGTGGCCACATTAGAGTAAGATTAATTAGACTGTAACAAAACTTGACAATGTAACAGTCCCAATTAGACAATGAAGATCAGCGAAATACCAAAATCAAATAGGGTTCCTCTAGAGATATATAGTCTCTCACAGCTTCTTACTACACAGACAATCTACACAACATGATTGACATTTGCCGTGCACCAGGATCCCCTGTGCTGTTATTTCATTCTATTAGCATAAATTTATCTTCCTTTGTCCCACAAGTCCTTAACTGTCTTTTTCCTAAAATGCTGTTCATCGTAAATGCTTCTCTAAATTCACTGTACTTATTGTTAAATGGCCTCACATTCAACCACTTCGCATTCAACTCCATTCACTTACTGTAGATCAAAGCAATAGTTATGGGCACCCACGTGGGCCTGAACCACAACCGTTTTTTTTAATGCAGGACATGTGGAGCAGCCATTGTTTCAGTCCTGCTTGGACCAATTCTCACAACTCACCTGCTGGTACAATAATGACAGCTTCATTAGCTCATGCAGAACCCAGACACTTCATTGTTTTTCTGCAAATTTTCATCCTTCTCTCACATTCACGTGGTCCACACCTGACTCAATGTAGGATCCCTTGTGGGATTCTTTGCCTCGGGCAGCTGTGGAAGACAAGTCTTTATGGGTATCTAATGCAGAGGTTGATAGATTCCTGATTGGTCAGGCGTGGAGGGATGGGGGAGAAGGCAGGAGAATGGGGCTGAGAGAAAAATTGGGTCAGCCATGATGAAATCGCAGAGCAAATTTGACGGGCTGAATGGCTTAATTCTGCTCCTATATCTTATGGCCTTATGGACTCTTCTCTCTGAACCTCTCTGCTTCCATCTCAGTGGATGTTTTCATGAACATCTAATACAAGCCAACAAATTTCCACATCTGCCTTGATTACTCTTCCTCCACACTTGCCCTCTATAAGGACTCTACTCTGTTCTCCCAGTTCCTCTAACTCCATCACATTTGTTCTAATAATGAGACATTCTGCACAATCTTTTTCTTCTTTTTCAATTGTGGCTTCTCCTCCACCATAGCTACAAAGATTCCACCACCAGACACATACTCACCACCGCTTTCAGTATTTCAAAAGGTTTGCTCCCTGGTCCGTTCTACCACTCTCCATTTCATGGACTTACCCATTCATTCCGAGGAGCAGCAAGAGCTGTCTTTTTATCTCTTCCCACCATCCAGGACTCCAACATTATTTTCATTTAAACTTCTTCAAATTCTGCAATGGAGAAACCAAGTGCAGGTAGGTGATTATTTCGCAGAGCACCCACGCTCAGTCTGCAGGTGTGATCCTGAGCTTCCAGTTGCACGGCATTTTACTTCACCCTCCTGCTCCCACTCTGACCATTCTGTTTGTGGCCTCCTGCGCTTTACAATAAAGCCCAACATAAGGTTGAGGAACAGAAACTTACCCTTCATCTTTGCTCTTTCCTTCTGTCTGTATCAGAATAGATCGCCTTTGTCTGCCATTCCATTTTTTTCTTCTTCTGTATAAGCTGGCCTGCTATACATGTCCCAGTAGACCAGACTATACAACATTACACAGATAAAACATTACATAGACAAAGATTAATTGCTTCTTTTCCAACACAATATTTCTCATATTTAAGGAATTCTTTTCATTCTAATATCACCCTCCCTCACCTGTTCCTCTCTTTCTTAGTTCTGAGGAAGTGCTCCAGATATCTGAAATGTTAACCATTTTTCTTTTTATGGGTACTGTCTGACTTCATAGATGGTGTTTTTGTTTTCGTTTACAACACCATGGGATCACTGTGTGGATTTTTTTCTGTTTTTGAAAGATAAGACATTCTTGTAAAAGAACTTCTTCATTGTCAATATTCATGATCTCCAAGAATTAAAATAACTTTAGAACAAGTCCAAGTATGGCTGGACTATCTTTCCTTTCTTGCTAACTATGTGTGGAGTAGCACATGGACTTAATTACAGGCCAATATTTTTGACAGGAGGCCTGTGAAAATTGCTGTTCAAATTGGACTACCCAGAGAGATTTATTCTGACTGTCATGTGGCAAAATATTTACCAAGTCTTTTGTTATCAAATGTGCATCGACATAAGACTGACACTTGATTCCAACTTAGTGAGATCTTTTTCATGGTTTTGCAACAATATCGCAGACGTGAATTACTTGCATATGATTCTGTACATCAGGGAACCATATCAGTCTAAATAGACAATAGAGAAGCAATTGTTGTCTAAGCTCTTATAGTGTCTCTCATTGTAATTGGTTTTTAGAAAGCTGGGGGAAGTAGAAGTTGCATATTACTTATTCTCTAGATACTGCGGCGCCAAACCAGTTATCACCATTGGAAACGAAGAGCAAGCTATTGTCAATCATTTCCCTGAACTGAGTCACATTGTCAAATGATGCACAGATAGACAAGGAAATCTTAAGCACAGCTGAACAACTCCAAACACCTGCACAAGATAGCAACCACAACATTAAATGTACATTTTACCACCCTGATGCTGCAGAAAAGGTAGAAAAGGCAACTGACTGATTTCTTTTTGTGCTCAGGATAGGAAAACAAGACATTGACAAATTTATGGTGCCCAGCATCTGATTGTCAAAGAAAAAACAGGAGCATCAAATCACATTGAATTCCATTATTATGAAAGCCATTGCACAATCCTGATGACATCAAGAAAAGGCTGAAAGCACTGGACACAGGAAACCAATGACACTAGACTACATTCCAGTTTAGGACTGATTGTCTGCATTCCAGAATGAACTGTGATTTAGCCAGTCACAACATGAGCATTGACTCAGTAATGTGAGAGGTTACTCATAAACATCCAGTTCACAAAAAGACAAAGCCAGTTTGATTCATTACTACCTAATTATCTTATTATCGATCATTAAAAATGAAATGGAAGCCCTCATCAACAGTACTCTCAAGCAACACTTACTCACCAATTTCTTGCAAAACAATGCCTTGCTTGGGTTTTGACTGGACCATTCAGCACCATTCAGCTCATCATAGCACATGTCCAACACTGACCTGGGAGCTGATGTCCAGAAGTGAAGTGAAAATTGACTAACCAGAGAAGATCTGCAGATGCTGGAAATCCAAGTGTAACACCCGTGTAGCACCAGCCTACTAATCACCACATTCTTTGAGAAAATCAAGCTACACAATAGCACACTAGGTGCAAGTAGGCCATCAGAAGATCCTTGGTATCGGAAGAAGGCAGCAAATCCACACACTTCTGGAGATAAGTTTTGTGTATACGAAAAAAAGGCAGCAAATTCACACACTTCTGGAGGTAAGTTTTGTGTATAAGAAAAAAATAATATGTACAAAATATTTACATGAGCAAGAACAATTCAAAAATCCAGCAATCTGTTTAGGTTCCAAATCTTAGATATCAAACCAACACAAATTCCCTTTTAATTAGAATCAGTGAGATTCCTTTATTATTCTAATTTCTCTAACTAATTAGATCTAGTGTGATTCCTTATTTAAAAGTTTACAGACTAAACTTTCTTTTTTATTTATCCCTAGTAAGTTAGAAAACCAAATATAATTTCTAATCTTAAGTATTCCAGTTAACTTTAGTTTCAGTTCCAGGCAGTATACCCACAAGTTTAAATTCAAATTCAAAAATTATATTTACACAGTTTAACTCCTTTCATGATAATTCTCCAACATCACAACTTTTAAACAAAGTAAAATCTCATTCAGTAATTTATCAAAGTCTTTGCAAAAATAATCAGTTCTGCAGAAAATCGAATTTGGATTCTTTGAATGAAAATAAACTTATACATCCGACAGTATTAAATCTTCTGCGTCATTACACATTTCATTCCTGTACTGGTTCTCCATTTGGGTGGCTCGCCATCTTGTTTCTTGGTTCACTAGAATGAAATAGTTGATCATCCACGGCAAGTCAGTTCACAAACTTGTACAAAAACTTGACCAAATCCCTTGGTATGATTTTACAGAACTAATTCCCGACTACACAGTAGGAATTTTGGACACTGGTGTCTGCCGATATTGTCTTGTTAAAGCTGCTGCTGCTTATTGTAGCTTCACAAAAGCTTTATCACAATAAATCTTAAATCTCCTCCAGGGTTTCACCCTGAGGGTTTTAAGTTAGTAGGGTAAAGTAGGGTACTAATTTCACCCTTAACAGTTCATATCTTCAGCTCCTAATCGTTGCTACTGTTCTCTCCTTGTCTGCCCTGCGTCAGCCACGCCTCTCCTTGCACAGCGTTTCTTCTTCAAATTCCCCTTTTTTAAAAAAAAAATTGGTAAACCTGGTTTTCATCCCTCCGCAGGTGGAGCTTTCTAACATTCCATCTTTGGGTTTAATTAACCTGGGTTACACAAGCAACACACACAAAATGCTGGAGGAACTCAGCAGGCCAAGCAGCATCTATGGAAAAGAGTACAGTCGTCGTTTCGGGACGAGACCCTTCATGAGCCGATGCTGCCTGGCCTGCTGAGTTCCTCCAGCATTTTCCGTGATAGTGTCTGCCTTTAATGTGTGACATTAATGATGTGAATTGGAAGAATATCAGAGAGCAAGAGAACATGACTGATTAGAGTTGTACCTTGCATAAAAAAAGGCTCCTTGGGATTGTTGTAGGGTGATCATCCCAGTCCTAGGACATCACTACAGGAGTTTCTTAGGGATATGTCCTGAGCCCAACTATCATTTTACTGCTTCACCAACAAGCTTTCTTCCATCATAGGATCACGAATAGTGATATTCACTATGATTTGGCAAAGTTCAAGTCCATTCACAACTGCTAAGTGAGTGAAGCAACCTATGCCTGCATTCAGTGAAGCCTAGGCAACATTTAGGCAGGGGTTGAGAAGTGGCAAGTAACATTCAAACCATGGAAGTGCCAACCAACAACCATCTTCAACAAGACATTCCAACCACCTACTGCAGACATTCAGTGGCACTACAGCCAATGCCACCCCAGCCTCAAAATCCGTGTGTTCATATACACCAGAAACTGGGCCTGCTGGGTAAATATAGTGTCTACATGAGGCCTGGGTATCATTTGACAAATGACTCACTTTGTGATTCTGCAAGGCACTTCCAACATCTACTGGGATATGATGCAATATTGTTCACTTGCCTGCATGAGTGCAGTACCAACAACAATCAATAGGATCATAAAATTTAGGAGCATAATTAGGCCATTAGGCCTATTGAGTCTGCTCCATCATCTCATCATGGCTGATCCATTTTTCCCTCAGCCCCAATTCTCCTGTCTTCCCCCTGTATCCCTTCATGCCCTGTCAATCAAGAATCTATCAACCTCTGCCTTAGATATACATAAAGACTAGGCCTGCACAGCCACGTGTGGTAAAGAATTTCACAGATTCACTACTCTCCGGTTAAAGAAATTCCTCCTCATCTTCATTCTAAAACGACTCCCCTCTAATCTGAGGCTGTATTCTCTGGTCTTAGACACTCCCACCATAGGAATCATGCTCTCCACATCCACTCTATCAAGGCTTTTCACCATTTGATAGATTTCAATTAAGTCACCCCTCGTTTTCCTAAATTACAGTGAACACAAGCCCAGAACCATCAAATGCTCTTCATATGACAAGCCGTTTAATCCTGGAATGTTTTTGGTGAACCTCCTTTGAACCCCCTCCAGTTTCAGCACATCCATCCTAAGATTGTCTAAGATTGCCTATGATTGCTGGTACTGGATTCTGGGACCCTTATTGTTTGTAATATATGTGAATGATTGGGTGTAGATGTAAGAGACATAATTAGTAAGGCTGCAGATATTACGAGGATTGGTGGAATTGTTGACATTGTGGAGGATGGTTTTAAACTACAGGGTGATAATTGATGCTTTGGTGTAAAGAACTGAGAAATGAAAAATGGATAAATGTATATATTTTCGGAGTAGTGATGATATTGGGACACACTTTATGAATGGTAGGGACCTAGGGAGTATTGAGGAACAGAGGAATTTCGGTGTACAAGATGACAAAGCAGATAGATAATGTGACTAAAAAGACACATTATCTTCATTAATCATGGCATTAAATACAAGATCTAACTTTGTAAAACCTTGGTTTTGCAGTTCTGTTCACCACGCTATAGGAAAGAGAGGGCACAGAGGAGACTCTGCGATGTTGTATGGGGTGAAACACTTCAATTATGTGGAAAGATTGGAGATCTGAAACAGAAGTGGAGAGATAATTAACGTATAAAAAGTTATCATAGGCATAGATAAGATTGTCTGCAGGAAACATTTACCTATATCAGAGATAGGTAAAACTAGAAGACATAGTGTAGGCAGAATGGATTAGTTTAGTGGCAATTTGTTTACCAATTGATTTGGTTTGGCACAACTTTGTGGGCCGAAGGGCTTGTTCTTGTGCTGTACCATTCTATGTCTATAAAGGGCTCAAAACTACAGATAATACTCCAAGTGAGGCATCAACAATGCTTTATAAATTCTCAACATTACATCCTTACTTTTATATTCTAGTCCTCTTGAAATGAATGCTAACATTGCATTTCCCTTCCTCACCACAGACTCAACCTGAAAGTTAACCTTTAGGGAATCCTGCACAAGGACTTTCAAATCCCTTTGTATTTACTCTCCATTTAGAAAGTAGTCAAACCTTTCATTTCTTCTTCTGAAATGCATGAGCATACATTACCCAACATTGTATTCTATCTGCCACTTCTTGCCCATTCCCCTAATCTGTGTAAGTCCTTCTGTAGCCTCCCTATTTACTCAAAACTACCTGCTCCTCCATCTATCTTTGCATCATCTGCAAACTTTGCAACAATGCCATCAATTCCATCATCCAAATCATTGACATATAAAGTCACCCAGAGAGTGGTGAATATATGGAATGCTCTGCTCCAGAAGGCTGTGGAGGCCAAGTCTCTGGATGCTTTCAAGAAAGAGATGCTTTAAAGATAGCGGAATCAAAGGTAATGGGGATAAGGCAGGAACTGGATACTGATTGTGGATGATCAGCCATGATCACAGCGAATGGCGGTGCTGGCTCAAAGGGCCAAATGGCCTACTCCTGCACCTATTGTCTATTGTCTAAAATGAAGCTGTCCTATCACACACTCCTGTGGAACACCGCTAGTCACCGACAGCCAACCAGAAAAGGCTCCCTTTATTCCTACTCTTTTCCTCCTGTCAATCAGCCATTGCATTATCCATCCTAGAATCTTTCCTGTAATACCATGAGCTTGTAGCTTGTTAAGCAGCCTCATGTGTGGCACTTGTCAAAGGCCCTCTAAAAATCCAAGTACACAACATCAACCAGTTCTCCTTTATTTATCCAGCTTGTTAATTCTTCAAAGAATTCAAAATGATTTGTTGGGAAAGATTTTCCCTTGAGGAATATGTGCTGACTACAGCCTATTTTAACATCTGACTCCAAGTACCCTGAAACCACATCCCTATCAACTCCAACATCTTCCCTACCACTGAGGTCAGACTAACTGGCCTATGATTTCCTATCTGCCCCTCTCCCTTTTTGAAGAGTGAAGTGACATTTGGTATCATTCCAGAACCTAGTGATTCTTGAAAGATCATTACTAATGCCTCCACAATCTCTTCAGCCACCTCTTTCAGAGCTTTGGTGTGTACACCATCTGGTACAGGTGACTTATCTACCTTCAGACCTTTCAGTATCCCAAGAATCTTCCCTCTAGTAATGATAACTTCACACACTTAATGACCCCAGACACCTGGGACTTCCAGAATACTGCTAATGTCTTTCACAGTGAAGACTGATGCAAAATACTTACTCAGTTCATCCACCAGTTCCTTGTCCCCTATTACTATCTCTCCAGCTTCATTTTTCAGTAGTCTGTTCTTTTATGCTTCATGTATCTGAAGAAACTTTTGGTATCCTCCTTAACATTATTAGCTAGCTTACTTTCATATTCCATCTTTACATTTTTAATTACCTTTTTAGTTGCCATGTGTTGGTATTTAAAAGCTTTGCAATCCCCTAACCTCCCACTAATTCTTGCTCTATTATATGCCCTCTCTTTGGCTTCTATGTTGGCTTTGACTTCCCTTGTTAATCACAGTTGTGTCATCTTGCCTTTACAATACTTCTTCCTCTTTGGGATGTATATATCCTGTGCCTTCCAAATTCTTTCCAGAAATTCCAGCTATTGCTGCTCTGCTGTCATCCCTGCCAGTATTCTTTTCCAATCAATTATGGCCAACTCTTCCCTTCTGCTTCTATAATTTCATTTACTCTACTGCAATACTAATACATCTGACTTTAGCTTCTCCTTCTCAAATTTCAGGGTGAATTTGACCATATTATGATCTCTACCCCTTCGGGTTCTTTTACCTTAAGCTCTCTGGTCAATTCTAGTTCATTGCACAACACCCGATACAGAATAATTGATCCCCTTGTGGGCTCAACCACAAAATGCTCTAAAAAACCATCTTGTAGGGATTCTAGAGATACCTCCTCTTGGAATCCAGCATCAACCTGATTTTCCCAATCTACCTGCATATTGAAATCCCTCATGACTATTGTAACATTGCCCTTTTGGCATGTATTTTCTATCTCCCTCTGTAATTTGTAGACCACATCCTTATTTTTTACTCTTGTAGTTCCTTAGCTCTATCCACCATGATTCAACACCTTCTGACCATATGTCACCTCTCCCTAATGATTTTATTTTATTTTTTACCAGCAGAGCCACACCACCCCCTCTGCCTTCCTGCCTATCCTTTCAATACAATGTGTATCCTTGGACATTAAGCTCCCAGCCATCTTTCAGCCTTGATTTAGTGATGCCTACAACATCTACTTGCCAATCTGTAACTGTACCTTATTCCATAACCTATGCACATTAAAATATAACACCTTTAGTTCTGTGTTTTCCTTTTTCAATTTTGTCCACCTTTTATGTTACAACTCATCCTATTGAGTGCAATTTTGCCCTCTCGTTAGCCTCTGCTTGCCAGAAGTCTCACTACACATTGCTTCTGTTTGTAAATCAACTACCTCATCTTCAGCACTATCACGCCGGTTCCCATCCCCCTACCAGATTAGTTTAAACCCAACTGAACAACTCCGCAAGGATTCTGGACCCCTTCGGGTTCGGGTGTAATCTGTCCCTTTCCCAGAAGAGATCCCAATGATCTATAAATCTGAATCCCTGCCCCTTGCACCAGTTCCTCAGCCACACATTCACCTGCCAAATCATCCAATTCTTATCCTCACTGGCACTTGGTACAAGCGGCAATCCAGAGATTACTACCCTGGAGGTCCTATTTCTCAGCTTTCTACCTAGCTCCCTAAAATCTCTCTTCAGGACCTCCTCACCTTGTCTACCTATGTCTTTGGTGCCAATATGTACCAAGGCTGCTCACCCTCGCCCTTGAGAATACCATGGGCACAATCTGAGGCATCCCTGATCCTGGCAGTAGGGAGGCAACATATCATCCAAGTGTCTCTATTGCACCCACAGAACCTCAGCTATGTTCCTCCGACTATGGAATCTCCCATCAGCTCTGGAGTCCTCTTCACCTCTCTGCTCTTCTGAGCCACAGCACCAGACTCAGAGCCAGAGATCTGGTCCTTGCAGCTCCCCCAGTAGATCATCCCCCTCAATAGTATCTAAAGTTGTACGATTATTATTGAGGGGAATGGCCACAGCTGTATTCTGCACTGGCTGTGCATTTCCCCTCCTTCTCCTGACTGTCACCCAGTTACCTTTCTCCTGCAAACTAGGGGTGACTACCTCCCTGTAGCTCCTGTCTATCACCTACTCATTCTCCTGTATGAATTGAAGGTCATCGAGCTGGAACTCCAGTTCCTTAACACGTTCTCTGAGGAGCTGCAGCTCGGTGCACCTGGTGCAGATGTGTTTATCTGGGAGACCTCCAGTCTCTCAGACTTCCCACATCCCATACAGAGTAAAAAAAACACTGCCCCTGGAGCCATTCACTATACTATGCACTAACAGATGAGGAATGAACCAATAGATAGATAGACAGATAGATAGATAGATATACTTTATTGATCCTGAGGAAATTAGGTTCATTACAGTTGCACCAACCAAGAACAGAGTACAAACATGGCAATACAAAAACCACAAACAATCAAATAATAATATGTAAACCATGCCAGACAGAAATAAGTCCAGGACCAGCCTATTGGCTCAAGCTGTCCGACCCTCCAAGGGAGGAGCTGCAAAGTTTGATGGCCACAGGCAGGAATGGCTTCCCACGACGCTCAGTGCTGCATCCTGGTGGAATGAGTCTCTGGCTGAATGTACTCCTGTGCCCAATGGTATAAATGACGTTACACACAGATGTTGGGTTGGCAGAGGGAGGGATGTACACAACAACCACAATTGCATGTGAGATTTCCCTTGGCAAATAATATGGCTGGAGTCCAACAGCAAAAAGTTCAATATCTGGGCTACAATCACGTTCCTTGATCATAATATGACCAGGATTGCACCATCTATTGTTAACCAGCACAGCAAGCCCCCCTCCTTTACGCTTACCACTCTTAGTGCACTTCCGGTCAGCCTGAACAGTCTGGAAGCCGAGAAACTTACAAGACAATTTACCTCATCCAAGCCAAGCCTGATCAGCCAAAGCCACTCTAAAGGCAGCTACACTCCAAAAGAATGGCCACTCCACTTGCACTAGAATTATTCTTATTGGTCCTTCATAATTAATCCCTCCTGCTAATTGATCACACCTCAACTCAGAAAAACTGCCACAAAACTCTGCCTTCAAAACCTTGATCACCGCCGTAATTAAAAAGTGGCTCATTTCACACGCCCCTGGTGTGGATTGTCCAACTCAATAACGTCAAGGACAAAGCAACCTGTCTGATCGACACCCTTCAACCACTAAACATTTACTCCCTTCACCATCAGCACAGAGTGATTGCATGGTCAACCATCTACAAATTGTACTGTAGTTAATGGAGTAGTTAACTATTCCAACAATAAATCTCACAATGAAGAACTACGGGCTATATAATTACCTGCATGTATTCTTCCAAAATGCACATCAGCCCCACTTGAAAATACACAGTCATCCTTTTATTGTTGTTGGATCCAAATCCAGGAACTCTCAACCCAAAAGCACTGTGGGAGTACATTTACCAGATGAGCCACAGGAGTTCAAGAGGGTGACTCATCACCAAGCTGATTCGTTTAAATTTGAATGAGCAAAGTATACTGCCCTTGCTATTAATGTCCAGATCCCACAAGGTAAATGAAGGGAGAGGAGGGAAAACAGCCACCAGCCTACTTTGGGGAATTGGAGGTGAAGAAAGTCAACAGCTTAAAATTCCTGGGAATTTACTGCATTACCAGTCCTGGGCCCAGCACAGAGACGTAATCAGAATCAGCATCAGGTTTATCACTGGCATGTGATGTGAAATTTGTCAACTTAGCAGCAGCAGTTCAATGCAATACTTAATCTAGCAGAGAAAATAAAAATAATAATAATAATAAATAAATTTTTTAAAGTATTAATAAATAAACAAGTAAATTAATTGTGTATATTGAATAGATTTTTAAAAACTTGCAAAAAACAGAAATACTGTATGTTAAAAAAAGTGAAGTAGTGACCAAGGGTTCAATGTCCATTTAGGAATCGGATGGCAGAGGGGAAGAAGCTGTTCCTGAATCACTGAGTGTGTGCCTTCGGCTTCTGTACCTCCTACCTGATGGAAACAGTGAGAAAAGGGCGTGCCCTGGGTGCGGAGGTCCTTAATAATAGACGCTGTCTTTCTGAGACACCGCTCCTTGAAGATGTTCTGGGTACTTTGTAGGCTAGTACCCAAGATGGATCTGACTAGATTTACAACCTTCTGCAGCTTATTTCAGTCCTGTGCAATAGCAACCTCCTCCCCTGTACCAGACAGTGATGCAGCCTGTCAGAATGCTCTTCATGGTGCATCTATAGAAGTTTTTGAGTGTATTTGCTGACATGCCAAATATCCTCAAACCCCTAATGAAGAGTATAGCTGCTCTCTTGCCTTCTTTATAACTGCATTGATATGTTGGGACCAGGTTAGATCCTTAGAGATCTTGACACCCAGGAACTTGAAGCTGCTCACTCTCTCCACTTCTGATCCCTCTATGAGGATTGGTATGTGTTCCTTCATCTTACCCTTCCAGAAGTCCACAATCAGCTTTCTCGTCTTACTAACTGAGTGCCAGGTTATTGCTGTGGCACCACTCCACTAGTCGGCATATCTCCCTCCTGTAAACCCTCTCGTCACCACCTGAGATTCTTCCAACAATGGTTGTATCATCAGCAAATTTGGAGATGGCATTTGAGCTATGCCCAGCCACACAGTCAAGGGTATAGAGAGAGTAGAGCAGTGGGCTAAGCACACACCCCTGAGGTGCTCCAGTGTTGATCGTCAGCAAGGAGGATATGTTATCACCGATCTGCACAGATTGTGGTCTTCCGGTTAGGAAGTCAAGGATCCAATTGCAGAGGGAGGTACAGAGGCCCAGGTTCTGCAACTTCTCAATCATGGTTGTGGGATTGATGGTATTAATTGCTGAGCTATAGTCGATGAACAGCATCCTGACATAGGTGTTTGTGTTGTCCAGGTGGTCTAAAGACATGTGAAGAGCCATTGAGATTGCATCTGCCATTGACCTATTGTGGTGATAGGCAAATTGCAATGGGTCCAGGTCCAAGGAAGGCAAGTCACCATCTTTAGTTTCTTAGGAGGATAAGGAGGTTCAACTTGTCACCAAACACTAACAAACTTTGATAGATGTAGCATTGTAGTATCCTCACTGGATCTATCACGGCCTGGGAGAGCAACCTGAATGTTCAGAAAATGCAGAGAGCAGTGGACTCAGCCTAATATATTACTGGCACATCCCTCTAGTATCTAAATGATGGGCTGCCTCAAGGAGGCATCATCTATCTTCTCACAACTACAATTGGGCAGAAGGCACAGGAGTCTGAACATTAGAACATTAGAAAGTTTTTGAAAGGAATAGGCCATTCAGAGGCTGCAAAATACCTAGTCACATGGTGTGTTGAAATAACCATTGAGTTTAGATTTGAGGGTCTCTAAGGTACTACTCTCAACTACACAACTAGATAGTTTGTTCCTTGTATCCAGAACTCTCTGTGTAAAGAAATGTTTCCTGATATTAGTCTGAAATCTCCCTTAACCAGTCTCCACCTATGGCCCCATGTCCTTGTTGATGGATTAATTTTGAAGTAGCAGCTGTCTTCCAACCTACTTATACCCTTACTGATTTGTAACACTTCTATCATGTCTCCTCTCATTCTATGTCTACTTCGGCTAAAAAGATTTATTCTTCCAATCTTCATTCATAGCTCATACCCTGCAGACCTGGAATGAGTCTCGTCACCCTTCTCTGAACTCTCTCCAGTGCCTTCACACCCCTCACAAAATATGGAGACCAAAATTGTACACAATACAATTGTGCACAGTCAATGTGTTGCTTCACAAACACATTATACAGCTCAAGGAGTACACCTTTAGACTTGAACTCCACTGAGCCCATAATATAGCCCAACATTCTATTATCCTTCTTAATCGCCTCTGTGCATTGTCTAGACGTCGATAGTGATGAGGTCTTACCAGGACGCCCAAATCCTTCCCAAACAGTGCACTTTCTAATTCAAGAGCCCCCCCCCCCATTGTATATTTATATCTAATATTTCTACTTCCTACATGTAATATTTTATATTTAATTTCATTAAATTTCATCTGCTATTTACAGTATCTGCCCAAACCTGGATTTTGTTTTGATCTAACTGTATTGATTCTGCTGCCTGAATGTTATCAGCCACTCCCCCTAATTCTGTGTTATCTGCAAACTTTACTAGTTTATTTGTTATGTGCTTATCCAAATCATTAATGTAAATTAAAAACAGCAGTGGCCCCAAAACTGATCCCTGCAGAACCTCACTTTTAACATCTTCTAGGTATGAAAATGATCCTCTCACCATAACTTCTTGTTTTCTGTTTTTGAGCCAAATCCACACCCATTCCCACACCTGACTCTGAATCCCTACCTCCTGTAATTTGAGTATTAACCTCTTTTGGGATACCTTGTCAAAAGCCTTCTGAAAGTCCAAGTAAATGATATCAATCACTCTATTGTTAGTCATCGTAAATTTTAGTTGGCTCCCCATAGAACTACAGCATATTAGTGAAATATGATTTCCCCTTTCTGAACCCGTTAGCTTTCTGCTAAAATGCCTGCTTTTATCAGCATATTTTCCATCTCATTCTTTATTAATGTTTCCATTATCTTACCTGTAATACACATTAAGCTTACTGGTCTATAATTACCATCCTTCATATATACTGGGATAAAGTTAGCTCATTTCCAGTCCCTAGGGATTTCACCAGTCTTCACTGATTTCTGTAAAATAAATGTTCGGGGGTTTGTATATGTAATCACAGACCTCTTTAAGTATCCTTGGATATATGTTGTCTGCCGCTGGAGATTTATTAACTTTCAGCCTTTTCAGCTGAAGCAGGACCTCACTTGCTAAGATCTCTAAGTCACTTAAAACAACCTTATTTTTCTTTACACTTACTGGCATACTGCTAACATCTTTGTAGATGAGTACATCTTTAGGTGAATATGAGTTAAGAGTATCCGTTACGTCCTTCTCCACATAATTTATTATCCAACTATTATTCCTAATACACCTAACTTACTCTTTTACTTTATCTTTTACTACTAAGGTATTGAAAATATCTCTTGGGTCAAGCTTAGCATTATCAGCATTATCCTTCTCAACCTGCCTTTCGGCAATCCAAATTTCCCTCTTGACTATAGCTTTCATATTTTCATATGCTCTATGGTTAATGTCATTACTAGTTTTTGTATTCTTTATACAGCTGTCATTTCTTGAATAATGTTTATACATCCTTATTCATCCATGCAGTTGATGTATTGTTTTAATTGCTTCTCCTGACCTTGGGTATGAACATTCCCTGCACTGCGTGTATTACAACTTTAGATCGATTGCATTGTTCCTCAACAGATTCAGTGTCAAGCAGTTCCCTCCAGTTTACCTTCTGAGGTCTCTGCCAGATCTGCACAAACTTTGCCTTTCTGAAATTCAATTTAATGGCTTTGGGTTTTTACTGACATTCTCTCCCCAAAAAACTTTGAGACTAACAATGTTAGCATTACTTGTTCCTAAAGGGTCAACAACATCCGTACTCAAAATTCTATCCTGATTGTTATGGAATATCAAATCTCGACAGGCTTCCTCTTTTGTTGGTGCATTTACATACTAGGTCAAACACAATAATTTAATAACTCAACATATTCACTTCCCTGTAATCCATTAGTCACTGCGTTCTCCCACTCAATATCTGGGAAATTAAAGACTCCCATAACAATAACTTGCCTTTCTAATAGTCTGATAGAGTTGCTTATTCAAATCACAATCAGCATTAGAGGGTTTATAACATGTACCCAATGTTATTCCTTTATCCTTATAGCTTTCAAATCTCACTCAGATATCTTCACTAAGTCTTGATTCATCTCCTGTCATAAGCAGCCTCATGTTTAAATTCTCTCTCATATATATGGTTACTCCTCCACCTTTATGATCTTACCTATCTTTCCTAAGTAAAGTATATCCTTTAATACTATATTCATCACCATTCTCTGAGGTCAGCCAGGTTACAGTTATTGTTATTATATCATATTTATACACACTTGCATATAATTCCAGCTCATTTATTTTATTCTTAATGCTTCTTGCATTTAAACAGGCTATCCTTAGTCTTTTACTGATACTTTTCATTCTATTCCGACCCATTTTTATATTCTTGAAGCCTATAATTGGTTTATGCCCTAATATGTTATTCTCCACTCTGCTGTTTAAACAGTTAAGGCTAGTCTGTTCTATCAGCTCCCTACCCCTCTCCCCCATTCCCCAGTTTAAATAGTCCTAGTTTAAACAATGCTCAATACATTGGTTCCCCTCCAGTTCAAATGCAACTCATCCCGGCAGTAAAGGCTCCATCAGCCCCAAGAGGTGCCCCGATGTCCCCTCTAAACTACACCATGATTTCCGCCATGCGTTAAATCTTCTGATCTCTTCCATCTTACCTGGACAGGCACATGGCACAGACAGAACTTCTGAGAAGACCACCTTGTCAGTTCTGTCCCTAAACTTCCCACATAACTCTTTAAATTTGTGTTGCAGAGCTGACAGCGAGCCCTTACCAATGTCATTTGTTCCGATGTGGACAATAACTACTGGATCCACCCCAGCTCTGGTCAGAAACTTATCTACTCATCCAAAGAGTAGATAAGTTTATAACATATACCCAATGTTATTCCTTTATCCTTATAGCTTTCAAATCTCACTCAGATATCTTCACTAAGTCTTGATTTACTTGTGTTCCTGGTAGGCAGCACATTCTACTAGACTCCATGTCAGTACACACCTGATTCTTAACCCTGCTGATAAATCTCCCCTACTATCACTACTTCTTTTTTATGGGATTTAGGTTTAGGATTAGAGAGGGTCCTATGGGGCTCCTCTGTCCTGCCCACCAATTCAAAGGTTTCATGGTTGTCCAGCATCACTGGACACTCCCAACTCTGGAGTTGATGCCCCCAGACAGCGGGTATCTCTTATCCTGCTCTTCCTTCCCACTGTCACCCACCTGATTCTTTCTTTCTGATCTGGACTCTCAACCCGTAGCTCTCTTGGGGTGCACACTATCTCCCGAAAGGACATCTGATGCACATCTGCCAATTCTCCACCACATCACCAGGCTGAAGAACAGCTACTTACTTTCACCATTTTGTTGTTGAACCAACCTGCACAACACTAAGCACTATCTCAGTATAGCAACACTATGATAACTTTGCATTACAATGAACCTTTCTTTTTTTTGTTCCAATTGTGTTCTTTCTTGTAAAAACTGTATATAATTTATGTTTAATTTGCTTTTCTTGAGAATGCAGCTTATCTGATGTTAAGTGACTGTGATACTGCTCAAGAAATCTCTCATTGCATCAGTATGTACATTCACTTGTGCATATGACAATAAACTCAACGTTGACTTTAACATATTGACTGCATTCTAAGTTCAACAGTAGGCTGTGTTGGAATATAAACTATTTAAATTGAATTGAATCGAATTGAATTGGATGATCTTTATTGTCATTATACATAAGTACAATGAAATTTTGTTTGGCTTCCTCTCAGGCAATTAAATAAAGTGGTAGGTAAAACAAGACAGTAATAGAAAAACAGTATTAAATAGATAAGTAGTAGAAAATAAGTTGCAGCAGCCCCAGAGTATCACAGTAATGCACAAAGTGCCGTTGGTGCAAGTATTTGAGTCCTTGTGTGTGCATGTGTGTGCTCACAGTTTCAGTCATTGTTCTGTGGGAGTGGTGTGATGGAGGCCACAGCTCTGGAACAGAAGCTGTTCCTCAGTCTATTTGTTCTGGTTTTTAGTGTCCTGAACCTTTTGCTGGATGGCAGCGGGTCAAACAGGGAGTGCCCGGGGCGTGTGCTGTCTCTGGTTATGCTGATTGCTTTCCTCCTGAGTCTGCTGGAATAGATGGTGTCCAGTCCCGGGAGCTCCATCCCGACAATTTGCTGGGCCGCCTTCACCACGCGATGCAGGTCTTGTCGCTCGGCGGCTGTGCAGCTGGCATACCACACTGTGGCACTGTTGGTCAGGATGGTTTCAATTGTGCTTCTGTAGAAGTTGAGCAACAGCTTTTGTGGGAGTTTGGCCTGTTTCAGCTTTCTGAGGAAGAAGAGTCTTTCTTGTGCCTTTTTTACAAGCAGCAAGGTGTTGGTGGTCCATGTCAGCAACATAACATAACTCCAAGGAACTTTAGGTTTTCCACACTTTCCACTACCTCTCCATGTATATGGAGGGGGGGTGTGTACTCTGTCCTTTGATCTCCTGATGTCAATGATCATCTCTTTTGTTTTAGAAGTGTTAAGGACCAGGTTGTTGTCCTTACACCACGCCGTCAGATGATTCACCTCAAGCCTGTAGGCTGTTTCATCCTCGTCCGAGATCAGGCCAACCACTGTGGTATCGTCTGCAAATTTAGTTATGGAGTTGGAGGTGTAGATGGGGGTACAGTCATGTGTGAAGAGTGTGTAGAGCATAGGGCTCAGCACACAGCCCTGTGGGGTACCTATGTTTAAGATGAGGGTGGTGGAGGTGTTCTTACCAATTCTGACTTGCTGTGGTCGGTCTGTGAGAAAGTCCATGACCCATGAGCACAGGGAGGAACCAAGGCCAAGGGTGTTCAGTTTGCTGACCAGTTTATGGGGGATGACTGTTTTAAATGCAGAACTGAAGTCCACAAATAACATCCTCACATAAGTGTTCGGTTCCTCTAAGCCAGTCAGAGCAATATGGAGGGCTGTTGTGATTGCATCCTCTGTGAAGTGATTTGCCCGGTAGGCAGACTGGTGTTTGTCCAGATCAGGTGGGATTATAGCCCTAATGTGTGCGAGCACAAGTCTCTCAAAGCACTTCATGGCTATGGGTGTCAGCACTACAGGGCGATAGTCATTCAGGCATTTCACAGCTGATTTTTTGGGCGCTAGGATGATGGTGGAGGTTTTAAGGCATGTTGGAACAACAGCTTGTTGCAGTGGGAGGTTAAATATACTTGTAAACACCTCAGCAAGCTGGTCGGCACATGCTTTCAGTACTCGGCCGGGCACTCCGTCTGGGCCAGCTGCCTTACTCGCATTCACTCTCCTCAGGGTGGATCTCACCTGATTTTGCTTAAGGACCAGTGTGGACTCATCGCCAGCTGATTTGATGAGTGGAGCAGCCTCCTCCCTCTGAGTATCAAAGCGGGCGAAGAACTGGTTTAGGACATCAGGCAGTGTGGCGTCATCATCTGGCAGCAGATTATTAGTTTTGTAGTCTGTCAGCACCTTGATGCCTTTCCACATACTGCGGGGGTTGCTGTTATCAAACTGATTTTCAATGCGCAATTTGTATTTGCACTTTGCATCCCTGATGCCCCTGAGGAGATTCTCTCATGTTTCTCTATAGGCTTGTTAATCTTAAATTTTATTTGTTATGGACTATGCCTTTAAGGAGAGAGAGAGAATTGAGACTGACTTCTGGATTTCTACTGTCTACAAAATTGCTTGGTTGCTATGGTGACCAGTTTGTGTTTACATTTCTCTGTAGCGAAATGAATTTATACAAGGACACTATAGAACTGCTGTCAGCTTCTGGGTTGCCACTGTGAAAGAGAGGTGGAGTTATTTGATGGACAATCGACTGTTTATACAGTTTGCAGCTTGTTTTGAATAAGCAAGGTCAGATGACTTTCATACAGACACACAGTTCAGAGTCAAGACGGATTCGGTCAATGGAGGACACCAGTGAGTCAGTCACTGGTTTAAACTTTCAGTAGCCCAAAGGGGTGAGTTGAGATCGATCCAGAGTATTGATAAATGACTCTCACAGGTACCGTAACTAGAAAAAGTTGGCAGAGAGGTGAGGAGAGAAAGGTTTGAAACAGAAGAAACCTAGTGATAAAGAGATCACTGTTTGGACTCTATTCCAAGTAGCCCGTAAGGGGTGAGTTTGATTCCATTCAAATACAGAAGTGCGATTGTCACGTAGTTAATCCACAGGAGTGGGTTCTCTGGTGAGGGGAGTACCTTTGTGTATACCACGTGTGTTTTTACCCTTTGTCTGGGTGTGGTAGTTCACTGAAGAAAGGCACCCCTGTGGCAAATCACTGTTGGAGTTATTTCGTATGTTGTGGAGCTGGATAAGTGGCTATCATGTTGTGTGTGATTGGGGTAACCTTGTGGAATCTACCGATGTGTTGACCCCTGCCTGGGTGGTGGTCCCCTTGAAGTGGATCCCCTTTGTGATAAGCTACTGTTGGTGATAATCCAAATGTGGATTCGGTTTGAGTATCCTGTGGCCACCATTTTGGGATGTTCCGTAGCTGAATTTGAGTGTGGTACCACTTGTGTTGAAAGGATATTGGTTGAAGATCACTGTCGGTGATACTTCGTGTGTGGAGTGGAACAACTTTGGAGATAAAACCTACTGCTATTGTTATTTTGTATTGCTGTCGTGGAATCTGTGGAATATCGACGTAATTGCCTTCCCACAACATTTGCCTTTGGATTACAAATATCTCGCATTAATTAACCTGAGGATTGAACTGAACTTTCTTACATACCATCGTAAGACTAACTCTTGCCACCTGAGCTGGAATAAGTTTGGGAACTTTATCTATACACCTATATATGCATAACACTGCTAACTTTTGATCAGCTGGTTAAGTTACTATATTTAGTAGTTACTAATAAAGGTAGTGGATTTTAACATCAAAAACAGACTTCACGTGTGTTCTATTGCTGCTGATACTTTTAGTGTTGCGTGCATGTAACCAGTACTTTCCCCAGGGTTGCATGTACGTGACAGCTGAATTCAAACCCAATTAACCATTGGTGGTTGTTGACTCTTGCCGAAGAATCTCTGGATCAAATAAAATATCGAACCAGAATAGTGACATTATTCAGTTATGCACTAAAGAATTCAAATCCTACTAAATTCCTTGAAGAATTTAAATAAAATTTGTTTTATAAACTTGGAATAAAAAACAAACATCAAAAATAGAAGCAATGAGCCGAATGAGTTATTGCAAAAATCCCTTCTGGCTCATTATTGTCTTTTAGGGATGAAAATCTGCTGCCTTATCCAGTCATGCCTATATGTGATTCCAAAACTGTAGTGATATAGTAGATTCTTAACTGCTCTATTAGCTAGCCTAATGAATTCTTTAGTTCCAACGGTGATTAGAGACGGGCAATAGAAGTTAGCCTTGTCATTGATGTCTCCCTCACAAATAAATTTCTAAAAGGAAAACCACAGGATCTCCTGGCGACCACCCATTTTAATTCTACTTCCCTTTCCCACTTTTACACCTTAGTCCATTGCGTCCCCCACTGCCGCGATCAGGCCACACTCAGGTTGGAGGACCAACGTCTCTCGGTGGCCTCCAACCTGATGCCATGAACATTGATTTCTCGAACTTCTGGTAATTGCCCCCCTTCACTATTCCCATTCCTACTTCCCTCTCTCACTTGCCCATCACCTCCCACTGGTGCTCCCCCCTTCCCTTTCTTCCATGGTACCCTCTCCTATCAGATTCCTCTTTCACCAGACCTTCATCTCTTTCACCAATTAACTTCCCAGCTCATTACTTCACCCCTCCCCTGCTCCCGGTTTCACCTATCACCTATTACCTTGTACTTCATCCTCCCTTCCCCTCCACCTTCTTACTCTGACGTTTCATCTTTTTTCTTCCAGTCCTGATGAACGGCTTTGGCCTGAAACATCAACTGTTTACTTTTTTCCACAGATGCTCCCTGGCCTACTGAGTTCCTTCAGCATTTTGTGTGTGTTGCTTAAACTTCTAAAAAAAAGTTCTGTTTGGCCAGACAAACCATGTCACCAGGTGTAGTTTGCAGCATCAGATCTACCATTCTGAAACCTTACCTGATATATTGCTTGGTTTATTATATTTCTTAAATACTGAACTAAACACTTAACATACTAAGAAAGAAAAATGAACATGGAAATTGAAATAAAAGCAGGAAATGCTGTAAATCCTCAGCCTGTAAGACAGCACCATTTCAGAATACCTTTTATCAGGACTGTAAATTTAAAGTCCTGACAACAAATTATCTTGAAATCTGGAGACATTCTTTCTGCTGTATCCTTCACTCCGTGTTGTGTATATTTTTGAACCCATCCTTGGACAGCCATTTCCCCTTTCTTCTCCCTTCATGCTGTTCCTTGTTAATGCAATCCAGTTGTCTGGAATTTTCATTTGACATTAGTTTAATGGTATACTGTTATTGTTAAAATACCATTGCTTGGCAAAACTACTGTAGAAATTGAAGGCAAATTTCCTACTAACATTGCAAATACCACTGCCTTAAAATTATTTATATCCTTGTTCACAATCTACTTGAGCCACTGCTTCTGGAAGCCCACATTCTGCACCCACTCCCTGTGTAAGGTATGTGCTTACTTCTAAAATGCATGTTCGGGTCCAAAGGAAGGGGAATTTGAAGTGCATTATTAGCAGACACTGGACTACTAACTCCAGTTGAATATTTGCCTGAATATATAATCACATGAATCACCACATCTCTGCCTTTGACTATCCCGTTATGGCACGACTAAGACATCTTTCCTTATGGCATTAGGACTTCCACTGCTATTTGGAAAGCAAATCAATTCTAAATTAATGAATTGGAACATTCTTGTCTGTTAGTCAAAAACCTTTGTTCTTATTGACCAATAATTTTACAATTAACAAGCATACCTTTCCTTAAAATAAACTTAGCACCTTTTTTTTGTCTGTGTGGTTTCCCTCCTAGGTTAAGTTTCTAATTGCGTCCTGGTAATTAGGCTTTATTGCCTGTGGAATCCAAGTCAGTCATGCTGGGTTGATACTCTTGATCAAATAAGAACCTTGAAAATACCGAAGTAACCATAGCCTGTCCTTTTGCACATTCCTGCTGTGATAACCACTCTCCACTAAAGTTATTACTCCTAATTTATAACTGCATTACCATGAACAAAAAGTACCTCTGTGTTCAAAGAGTTTACTCCTCCCTTCATCATGACAAGACCTGGTTACTGAAATGCCTCTTGGAGGCATCAGGCAGGTGGCACAATCACCCTCAAACTTCATGACTGACCAAGTTAAAATGGTTTCCTTGGTTTAAAAGAAATTAATGGCAGCCTCAACTCTTGATTAAAGTGAATTAATGGTCCAGTAGTTCTTAGGCATGTATTTAATGAGAATTTCTGGCAGCAAAACTCACAACTAATAAGAATCAATGGCAGTTACGCACGTAGCTGAAGAAACACCGTAAGACACATGGATAATAAGAACACGTGGCCCTGACACTTCACCCAAGATAGAATGTTTAGTATTTCAATTGCACTGAGGGCAGGGAGTTCTAGTTCACTTACTGTGAAGTGAGCAAAAGCAGAATTCACGCAGTGCTGTTTAATGAGCTCTGCAGCAATTAAGCTAAATAGAAAGACTCATGCTCATAAAATGTCTTGCTCTGCATCTGCAGGATGTTCTAAACTGTTTCGCAGCCAATGAAGTACCTAGGAGTATAAGAGGAGCAGCAGTAGGCTATGTAGCCCCTCAGATCTGCTCAACTGCTTAATAGAGACATAGTTGATCTGGTGACTGAAACAAGCTGCTGATCAACTCAGCAGGTCAGGCGGCATCTGCAGAGACAAAGGGACTGTCTCTTACTCAATGTCACTCAGACCAAGGAGCTGGTTATTGATTTCAAGAGAAAAACAGAGGTCCATGGTTCAGACCTCATCGGAGGATCAGAAGTGGTGAGAGTCATCAACTTTAAATATCTCAGTGCTACCATTTCAGAGGATCTGCCCTGGGTCCAGCACATAAGTGCAATTACAAAGAAAGCACGGCAGCACTTCTACTTCCTTAGGAGTCTGCAAAGATTCAACATGACATCTAAAACTTTGACAAACTTTTATAGGTGTGTGGAGGAGAGTATATTGAATGGCAGTCTGGTATGGAAACACCAGCGCCCTGGAATAGGAAAGCCTACCAAAGGTTGTGGATACTTCCCAATCCATCTTGGCTAAAGCCCTTCCCACTATTGATCCCACCACCCACGCCATGCTCTCTTATTGCTGTTGCTATTAAGATGAAGATACAGGAGCCTCGGGACTCAAATCTGAGTTGAGGAACAGTTATCACACCTCAGCCATCAGGCTCTAGAAATAGAGGTGATAACTTCACTTGCCCCATCACTGAACTGTTCCCACAACCTATAGACTCATTTTCAAGGATTCTTCATCACATGTTCTCAAAATTTATTGTTTATGTATTTATTTATTATTATTTCTTCTGTTTTCTTTTGTATTTGCAAAGTTTGTTGTCTTTTGCACAATGATTGTCTGCCCTTTTGGGTGTGGTCTTTCATCGATTCTATTATGGTTATTGAAGTTATTGAGTCTGCCCACAAGAAAATGAATCTCAGGGTTGTATATGGTGACATATATGTACTTTGACAATAAATGTACTTTAAACTTTGATAGTGTTTCAAATGAAACACCTGCGTCATTCCAGATCCCAGAACCAGCAGTCTCTTGTGTCTGATCTTGGCCTCAACATCATGTTCCTGTCAGCACCCCACATAATCCACAGTTCCGCAGAAGTCTAAAAATCTAATTACCTCAGCCATGAAATGTTACATGTTTCAGCCTCCACACCTCTCTATGATAAAAAAATTTCAAAAGCTCACAACGTCTTGAGAGAAAAAAAATCCTCTTATTTCAGTCATGCGGATTACCCTTTATACTGAAACTCTGCCATCTATTTCAAGATTTCTCTCTGAATAATCCCAATATTATGATATTATGATAGAAAAGGCATGTAAAGAGAGCAATGTTATGATGGTCATGGGGATTTCAAAATACAGAGATTGCGAAAATTAGGTTGGTGCTGGATCCCAAGAGAAGGAATTCATAGAATACATATGTGATGGCCTTTTAGAGCAGCTTGTGGTCTAACCCACTAGGGAAAAGACAGTTCTAGATTCAGTGTGGTGTAATTAGGAAGTTTCAGCTACAGGAACCCTGAGGAGGCAGTGATCACAGTGTGATAGGACTTACCCGGCAATTTGTGAGGGTGAAGCTAAAATCAGATGCATCTGTAATAGAAACATAGAAACGGAGAAAACTTACAGCACAATACAGGCTCTTCGGCCCACAAAGCTGTGCCAAACATGTCCTTACCTTAGAACTACCTAGCCTTCTATTTTTTTAAGCTCCATGTAGCCATCCAGGAGTCTCTTAAAAGACCCTGTTGTTTCCGCCTCCACCGCTGGCGCCGGCAGCCCATTCCACGCACTCACCACTCTCTGCGTAAAATACTTACACCTGACATTTCCCCTGTACCTGCTTCCAACCACCTTAAAACTATGCCCTCTTGTGCTAGCCATTTCAGCCCTGGGAAAAAGCCTCTGACTATCCACACAATCAATGCCTCTCATTGTCTTGTACACCTCTATCAGGTCACCTCTCATCCTTCCGTCGCTCCAAGGAGAAAAGGCCGAGTTCACTCAACCTATTCTCATAAGATATGCTCCCCAATCCAGGCAACAGCCTTGTAAATCTCCTCTGCACCCTTTCTATGGTTTCCACGTCCTCAATACAGTTGAGTAAAGCTATCTAGAGGCATGAGGGCAAAAGTTCATTGGAACAAGCCTCTAGCAGGGTTGATGGTAGAACAACAATGGCAGAAGCTTCTGGGAATGATCTGGAAGTAGAATCAGTTCATCCCATAGAAGCAGCATTGTAAATGGAGGAAGAAGCAGCATGGCTGACAAGGAAAGTCAATGATAGCATAAAAGCAAAAGAGAGGGCATACAATATAACAAAAATAGTGGGAAATTAGATGACTGGGAAGCTTTAAAAATAACAATAGATTGTAAATAAAAAGTAATAAAGAGAGAAAATATGAAATATAAAGGTAAGCTAAAGAGGATACCAAATGTCCTTTCAGATATATAGCGAATAAAGGAGAGGTAAGAGTAGACACTGGGCCACTGGAAAATTATGCTGGAGAGGTAATAATGGGGAACAAAAAAATGGCAGATGAACTCAATGAGTATTTTGCATCGGTCTTCACTGTGAAAGGCACTAGTAGCAGGCCAGATTTTGAGAACGTCAGGGAGCAGAAGAGAGTATAGTCGCTATTACTAAGGAGAAGGTGCTTGGGAAGCTGAAAGAACTTAATGTGGATAAGTTACTTGGACCAAATGGGCTTCACCCCAACATTCTGAAAGAGGTAATTGAAGAAATTGTGGAGACATTAGTAGCGATTTTTCAAGAATCACTAGATTCTGGAATAGTTCCAGAGGAGTGGAAAATTACAAATGTCATTCCACCCTTTAAGAAGGGAGGGAGGAAAAATACAGGAAATTAAAGGCCAGTAAGCTTGACTTTAATGATTGGCAAGATGTTAGAGTCCATTATTAGTTATGAAGTTTCGGGGTATTTGAAGGCACTCAATAAAATAAGCCTGTCAGAATTGTTTCTTTAAAGGGAAAACTTACCTGGCCAATCTGTTGGAATTCTTTGAAAACAATAACAGGCAGGATAGACAAGGGAGAGTCAGTGGATTTTGTTCACTTGGATTTCCAGAAGACATTTGAAAAGATGCTTCACATGATATGACAGGAAAGATACTAGCATGGACAGAAAAGTCCATACAGAATATGACAATAAAGGGATCCATTTCGAGTTGTTTTGCAGGGGTCAGTGTTGGGTCCACTACTGAACACTTGCTATGTTAAAGATTTGGGTGATGGGGTATGCAGAAGAACTTGGACAGATTAGGACAAAGAAATGCTAGATGGAATACAGTGTAGGAAAGTGTATGGTAATGCACTTTGGTACAAAGTATAAAGGCATAGACTGAGTCAGTATTAAGGAAGGCAAATGCAATAGAAGCATTCATTTTAAGAGGACTAGAGCATGAAAGCAAGGATGCAATGGTGAGACTTTATACAGCATTGGTCTGACCATATCTGGAGTATTGTGAACAGTTTTGGGCCCCATATCTAAGAAAGAACATGTTGGCATTGGAGAGGTCCAGAAGTGGTTTATGAGAAAGATCCTGGGAATAAAAAGTTAACATATGAGGAGTGTTAGATACCTCCAGGACTGTACTCAGTGGAGTCTGGAAGAATTGAGGGGGTGTTGGGTATGGTCTCGTTGAAACTGAATGAATACTGAAAAGCCTTGATAGAGTGGACTTGGAGAAAATTTTTCCAACAGCGAGAGAGTCCAGGACCAGAGGGCACAGCCTCTGGATAGAAGGGTGTTTTTAGAACAAAGATGAGGAGTTTTTTTTTAAAAGAGAGGGTGGCAAATCTGTGGAGTTCATTGCAACAGATGCCTTTGGAGACCATATCATTGGGCATATTTAAAGGAGATGTTGATAGAGTCTTGATTAGGAAGTGCATCAATGTTTATGGGGAGAAGGAAGAAGAATGAGGTTGAGAGAGGAAAATAAATCAGCCATGATCAAATGGTTGAGCAGACTCGAAGAGTTGAATGGCCTGATTCTGCTCCTACAGTATGTGTATTGGATTTAATGGTCAATTGACAAATGGAATACACGCCTGTATGTCCTAAAGTGTTTTATATGCTCTCTGTATATCATGTCTGCAGACCTGTATCTGGTATTAATCTTGTCAAATTACATTTCAGACTGATTACTTAGCTATTGAGATTAACTTCTTGCTGGGATAATTTTTTCTTGTCTTTGTTCTTTATAGGTGAGTACCAAATGTATGTGTGACATAACATTCTGTAAACAGTGTAAACCATGGGCCAAAATGGCAGCAGATACTGGGACCTATGCCAAAAAGTTTCATTCTGGACAGGATAATTGTAACAACAAGAAATTTCATAAGGGATCTAGTTGAGGTTGTAAAATTGCGCACAACGACAACAACACACTTACAGTTAATTGGGCCATCGTTGGTCGGGGCAGCCACTTACTTGGGATAACTCTTAAAAAACAAACACTAATCAAGAAAATAGTTGGGGTTTCCTTTATTTATTTGGGACACAATGGCATTTAATTGGGATAGGAGACTATTGCTGAACAGTTTCAAAATAGCGTCAGTTGTGTGAACTTGTGTGGCCATTAGGCACTACACTGTGCTTACAGCAAACAGTTTTTAAATAGTGTCAGTTGCATATGTTTGTGTTCAAAGAACAGTGAATTTTGTCACTGACAGCTGGGAAAAATAAACACGCAGACAATTTAGAGCTGTTTTGCTCACTCACTGCTGTTTCAGACTTGGAGATGCCAGAAATGGCCAAGAGTGAAAATGAAACTATTTCACTATTTCAGCAAGATAGAAAGTATGAAGAATTTGAAGGTATCGACAATCATCTTGAATGTTACAATGACAATGAAAATGTGGAGGATGCGTCATTGAAAGCACTATATGAGGGCAGTCCATTTTGCAATACATGTCTGTTGCTAAATTTCCAATAAACTTTGCCTAATTGGGGCAGCCGTTTAATTGGGCCCAAAATGTAGATCCTAATGTATCCTAATTAACCAGAACCCACTGTGGCTTTCTTGTAATGCCTCAAATTGTCTGAATGGATTCCAAGCAAGATTTGTCATGCAGCTAGAAAAAATATTAGGCCAGATCACAAAAGCTTTATTTTAAAGAACATCAAAAGGAGCATCTCAAAAAAAAAACAGATGAAAAATATAATGAAGTTTGTGGTGGGCTTTCCAATACTCTGAAGCACGTTAGATCTTTTCTTCAATAATCCGGAAGGAGTTTGTAGATTGAACAGTGCCAATAGTGTGTGGAAGAAGCTGGTTTGATGATTTAAATTACTCGGTTTATTTTTCTTATATATACTTTGCGTAAGTTTAGAACTGAAGGTGTCCACAAGAACAAATGCATACATTTCTAGCTTGAATTATAAATGACTTAAAGTTAATTTCTCACAGAACTATTTAACATAGTCATTGATGTGTAATCAAGTGTAATTTAAATCGTCTAAAAATGTGATTATTCAATGTTATTCTTAATTTTACGTTTCAATAGCTTCATTGTAAAAATCCCTTCATGGGTTTAAGAAATAGTAATAAGAGTCTGCTTAAACATTTGGATGCAATGTTAGCAGGGTATTATTAAATCGAAGGCTCATTTATCCATTGAAGTATAACGTTATTTTATACTCGTCTTTTTAACCAATGCAAGTTTTCATGTTAAGAAATTGTACAATTACTTAAAATTATCAATTTATGAATTTCCCTGTTTCTGTAAAAGTTATTACTTCTATTTTCAATGTTGTAATAATGTCTATAGCTACAATGGTAAATGTAGACATTACTCAACCCAAATAGTGAAGGTGTATTCTAATGGAAGTTCTGCCACCATTTGTTACAGTTGCAGTAAAACTTGACTAGTAGTTGTGATTCTATTTGTAATTTAAAGTGAAATCAATTCCTTAATTAATGCCAGTGACATAGGATAATATTTACCTGGATCAATATCTGTCTGATTATAACTTTGATAAATAGCTTTGATATGTCAAGTTTTATTACATTGAATATATTATACAAATACTGTCAATGCTACATTTCTTGGCTATGGTGTATGGTAGCTTATAATATGAAATAAGCAAGAGCAATTCAGCCACCTACCATAAATCTCAGCTACCTAAATGAAAGTTGGGGGAAATATATAAAAAGGGCCGAATAGTTATGCCCTGTTTTACAATGTATCAAAATTAGTCCATGATCTAACACGGTAGTAATCCCAAAACACCAATAACATAATCATAAAGTTTTCAAAACAAAAGAGAACTAATGCAAGAAAGCAGAAAGCCCTGTTTCAGAGACTTCTGGTGCCAATCCTAACGCAATATGACCTACTCCTCTGATGGTATTCGGTTTGCTGACTGCAAAGTTCTAAACTCAAATAAAGACCTTAAGCCCAGTCGGATATAAATAGCTACAAGTACCCTCACTATAAGGAGATTGTATCATAACTACCCAATCTTCAAAAACTGGTTCACTTCCTTGTTTTTTCCCCACTGTATTGTTAGCTGCCAACACCCTTTATCTGAATGGTGGTCCCCTTTCCCTATCAAAGAGAAGATACTTCCAGCTAACAAAGTAGTTTAAAACACAGTTCATTTTTCAGTGATATGTGTTTAATTCCAAATAACATTATTAAAAAACAGTTAAGATTCAGAGGATTTTCATCTTAAACATTTTCAAATTACGAACAGTTTCTAAAACTCAAAGGATTTCCAAACCACAGGTAAATTCCTACAAACTAAAAAGACATGCCAATGATGCAGATGAACAAATTGCCCATTGCAGAAATCAAAGACAGAGGGATAGATTCTCATTCACCCAGTGTTTTATTCAAGCTTCTTGATGTTCCTTTCTCCATTTCTAATAAGCCTCAACTGCTCCCTATATTTATTCAGTTTGTTTACCAGTTGGGTGACTTAACATGCATATGATATTTCCTCAGGTACCCTTTTTACACTAACTGTCTAAAAGCCTCTTGGAGACATTGTTCCTAGCTACCTACTAGGAATGCTGAGAAGCTAACTTCCTTGAGTACATAACCTTCCTACTATAAACACATCCGTTATTTGAAATGCTAAATTATATTATTTACCTGGTCTGCAAGCTTCCTTGAATTAAACAATGTAGCCATTGTTATCTGTTTTGAAATAACATCCTTATAACACATTTTAAGATGAATGAAATAATTATACTTATAATGTACCTCTTGAGCAGTGTTGTGGGCTAGAAGTCTGCTCCATAGAAAGAGCTTGTTTCCAAAGCCACTGTATAGATAGTACTTTGTTTTAACTTCAAACTGATTACCGCTTTCCATTTACATTTTAGGAACTGAAATTTGTCTCCCATTTACAACCAGAAGCTAAGCAATGTTAGTCAGATATTTACTTGCAACTGTTTGATCTTACAAGTGGTAGCTGCTGTGTTCAGAAAGCCAAGCTTGGCAAAATATGACCCCCTCTCCCCACCAGCCCTGGAAGCAAATATCCATCACAATCCGGCATCAGAAGGATGATTTTACTGATATATGCTGAGTCATATGCTTTGCCTCTGAGGTGATTAACGATTAACCATCCTCTGAGTTTTGCTGTGTTTACTGACCATAGAATCAAATACAGCGTGGAATGGCCCTTTGTATTAACATGTCCATACTGGCCAAGATGCCCATCTAAACACATCCCATTTACCCTTGTTTCACCTAGATCTAATGGCCAAGTAAATGGTACAGGAATGTCTTGCATTGTATCCTTTGCATCATTTTCAATGCATCCCAGTGTGCTTTATAGATGGTCAACAAAGTATTTTTGTAACATAGGAAATGCAGCAAACATGTTCCTCTAAGCAGCAATATATAATGAACAAATGATCCATTATTTGTTTCCATTGTTTGAAATTTAAACTATCGGCCTGAACATTAGAGATGACTACATGTCCATTCAAATGAGATCCTTTACACCTGACTGCAGACTGTTACCTTGTGGGGGAGCAGTTAGATGTGAGATGACTTTATTTGGTGAGCAGAGCATTAATCGCCTAAATTCCACCAGCATGTTGATTTTGCTACCAGAGGGGAGAATACACTAGACCTGGATTACACTAACATAGTAGGTGCTTATAAAGCAGTCCCTTGGCCCCACATTGGACTCTCGGATCACTTACCTGTAATGTTAATTCCAGTGATCAAATGGGTCAAACCAGATCTAAAGATGGTGAAATCCTGGCCTGAGGGTGCAATCTGATAATATGAACTGGAGAATGTTCAGGGAGGCTGCTACCTATGGCAACCATGTTAACACCGAGAAATATGTGGATTCTGTAACCTTCCACGTAGAGAAGGGTACTGAGGATGTTACCATCATGAAACACATCTGGGTGAGGGCAAATCAGAAGCCATGGCTTACTGCAGAAGTCTGTGCATGGCTGAGGGATCGTGATGCTGCCTCTAGATCAGGGGATGCACCATCTCTCAGGGTATCAAGAACAATGCTTTCCTACACCATCAGAAAGGCAAAATGAGAGAATTTAAAGCCATTTCTGAGATATCAGAGACACAAGTTGCATGTGGCAGAGAATTCAGAGGATTATAGACTACAAGTCTACTCTGCGCATCAGTGACCAGGATGCTTCACTCCCTCAGAGGCTGATTGCCTTCTGTGCCTGGTTTGATGCACAGAACGAAGTGCTGGTGAGGAAGGTGCTCTGGAGCAGACACTCTGGCTGAAGCTGAGGTGAGGAAGACCTTGGCCAGAGTCAACCCACGCAAACCTGTGGAGCCCAATAATATTCCAGGTTGGGTTCTGAAAGACTGCGCAGCTCAGCTGATGGAGATGCTGATGGATATATTCAACGTCTCTCTGGAACAATTCATTGTCTCCTTAGTTTTCAAGGCATAATGCATTATTCCTGTACCAAAGAAGGCAACAGTAATCTGCCTAAATGACTATCATCCGGTGGCATTAACATCGACCATTATGAAATGCTTGAGCGGCTGGTCATCAAACACATTAAAGCCTTTCTACTGGCTACTTCGGACCCTTTCCAGTTTGCTTATTGCTCAAATTGATCCACTGATGATATGATAGCCTCTGCCCTACACTCCATCCTGTCCCACTTGGAAAATGGGGTCTCATATGCCAGACTGCTGTTTATAGACTTCAGTTTGGCATTCAACACCATCATATACCAAAAACTGGTGTGGAAACTGTCCTCAATGGGTCTCAGCAGCGTCCCCCCCCCCCGTCCACAATTGGATACTGCACTTCTTAGCAGTAAGACCACAGTCAGTCTGTGTGGGCAGCAACATCTCTCTTCCTGTTACGCTGAGCACTCAGCCCACTGCTGACACATAACTGCGTTGCAGAGTCCAACCCAAACCATGTCATCATGTTTGCAGATGACACCACAGTGGCTGGCCTTATTAAGAACGGTGATGAGACGGAGTGTGGAGAGAAAGTAGAGCAGCTGGTGGACTGGTGTGAGGACAACCTAAGCCTGAATGAGAAGACAAAGGAAGTCATCGTGGACTTCAGGAAGTTGCAGACGAACCATCCCCCTCTGCGAACAAATGGCTCCTCCATAGAGAAAGTTAAGTGCACCAAGTTCCTGGGAGTTCACATCACGGATGACTTCACCTGGTCCCTTAATATCACCTCCCTGAACAAGGAGTCACAACAGCACCTCCACTTCCTAAGAAGATAGAGGCAAGCAAGACTCCCCCCACACCCCACCCCCCCAATCTTAACTGCGTTTTACAGGAGCACTATTGAGAGCATCTTGGCAAGTTGCATCTCCATCTGGTATGGAAGCAGTTGAGCATTGGACCTGAAGTCCCCACAAAGGACTGTGAGAACGTCTGAGAGGATCATAGATGTCTCCCTACCATCCATCGGGGACATTTATCAGGAACACTGCATACGCAGATCTCTTGTATTATTAAGGATCCCACTCATCCATCCAGCACCCTCTTTGACTTTCTACCATCAGGCAGGAGACTATGATGCATAAAAACAAAAACAGTCAGGATGAGAAACAGTTTTATCCCCCAAGCCATTAGGCTTCTGAACCTCCTACCACATCGTATTCAAACTGCCACTGGTGAATCTGTTCCATACCTTACAATATTTAATATTAATGCACTTCAGTTTGTTATTTATGTGTGATTCATCTGTAGATTTTATCCTTACCTTCATAAGTGATCATGTGTTATGTGTTATGCGTACTACTGTGCTTTACGCCATGGTTCAAAGAAACCTTGCCTCACTTCTATATACATTAAATGGTTATATACATGTATATAATTAACTAACAGTAAACTTGACTTGATTTAATTGTAAAATAAACTCGACCTATACTTGCTTGCAAACTCTGGCCACTGGTTGCTTTTCCCTGCTCCTTTACTTTCAAATAACTTTTTCCTTTGCAGTTGAGAAGCAAGTTCTATCAGCGTCATATCACTGTCATCAAGACTTTCTCCATCAATGTGGTGTAGCACACACAGGGCTGTAATCTAACTGGAGGCTGGTGTTGGGCTATATTGCAATGCGTCTAAACCTATCCAGTCATGATAGGACATCTGAATGCTAATAGTTTGCCTTAATCACACATTTTTGCATTGGCATACACCTCTAAGATATGTATTGGCTCTTTCCTTCTGTGGAAGCCTTACTGGCAATGAGTCATGACTGCAGGGAATATGACTGATTATCAATCAATGGTTCTGTTGCATTGAAAGACCCATTATGGTGGTCGCTGCATGATCAAAGGATCTCAGTAGCTTCATCTGACAATTGTCCAAAGGAAAGAAGCAGTGTGTTAATGGTATTAAAGATTGTCTTGCCATTGATTTTTAATAATTCATGTTTCCTATTAACTGTCCCTTGCTTCAGAGTGTTCCTGGCATTCTGTATAGCTCTCTTACTTTCTTCTCTGCTCTTATTACAAAGGACATGACTAACATGGTTCTCCAGAAAAGGGTATTTCTGAAGAGCATGAGCAATTGCCTGACTAATAAGCCAAAGGTCATTTGTCACTGTCTGGAGGAATGCAGATAAGAAATGGTGATTTTCCCTAGTTTAGACACTTATTCTTCTGCTAAAATGAGCTTCACTTCCTCAGTCATCAAGTAACATACATTTCTTGTAACTTGCAATGGCAACATAACTGGCATGTCAATGCGCTGAAGTTCAATAAAATCCATGTGGGTTAATTCATAAAAAATTTATGGTAAAGTTCCACACACTTTTGATTTGCATCATCATCACTTTCATTATGTAATTGCTCTACATTCCACTCAGCCATATTCTTCACTTTTGTTCCTTCCAACTTTCTCTGCATCTGAAAAGTTGATTCCTCTCAAATCTTAGTCAGTTCTGAAGAAGTCCTTAAGTGTTAGCTGCTCTTCTCCCCAAAACTATTCCAGCATTTTCTGTTGAGATCTTTTCACACAGACTTTTCCAGCTGCTGCCATCCGGGAAATGGTATCACAGCATAAAATGCCAGGACCAACAGGTTCCGGGACAGCTTCTTCCATCAGGCCATCAGACTGATTAACTCATGCTGCTTTGAGTGTATTTCTATGTTACAGCGACTGTTCTATTTATTATAAATTATCACAAATTACTATGATTGCACATTTAGACAGAGACATAACGTAAAGATTTTTACTCCTCATGTATGTGAAGGATGTAAGAAATAAAATCAATTCAATATTTACAAAGAAGAGAAGGGAGTTGTGATGCATTAGTTCAAAAAATTTCCTCTCCAGCTTCTTCATGTGTCTTCGCTTCAAAACACAAGAACAAAGGCAATTTGTTGGTTCCACCTGAGAAGCTCACTTTAGAAGAAGCCCAAGTGGTTCACTTGCATTATTCAGGAACATGCAGCATACTGAACTCTAGTCAATGACAGTGGTTGACTCCTTGCACCATCAATGTAATTAGGCATAGACAATAAATATTTTCCTCCTGGTGTTATTGACATGTCAGGAACATAACAGAGTGAACTGTTGGGAAGTCTTCTCTGCTGTGCTTTTGGCAATGGTGAACTTGAGGTGATGGCCTAAGATCCTACTTTTTTCTTTGGCTACACTAATAACTGCTGCAGTTTGCAATATGCTGAACTGGAATAATGGTCAAAATGGGATTTAAAATTCACTTTATGATTTGGTTGTTGAGACATCACTAGCAATTTCATTATTGCACAAAGACAACCAGTTTCACTTATCAAGAATGCATACCACATACTTGGGCATTGATTTGGAACAATTTAATTGAATGACTGAATATCATTGCATATCGGGCACTTGTATTATTAAGACTGAATGTCAGCTTACTGGTGAACAGATATTTAAGAAACTAGCCACATATGGTTTAGGAAATTTTTGGAACTGACTCAGAAACTCTATGTCAGATCCAATTCCTATCAACAAGTGGACCAAACACTTAAAAGTCCAATGCTCTGCACCAATTTCCCCACAACTCCTTCCCCTACTCCCATCACTTAGTCTCGATATTTTGGTGAGGAAATTAACTGGCTTCACCTCCCAGGATCACTACTTATTGCAGTACCATAAAGAATAACAAGCAGGATTATTTCTTTCGCAACCTAGTTTCCCTATTTACTATCCCTCCAGGGTATGGACATAGAATGTAGGAAGTCAGAGACCTCCATTGTCCCTGAAGGTTACATCTGGGAGAAGTGCATTTGGCTGCAGCTCTTTACAGACTGCATTGGGGAAATACAGTGGAGCTGGATGAACTCTGGATTGGTCAGGAGGCTGAGGGGGATGATAGTTCAAGTTCAATTTCATTGTCATTCAACTATACACATCTAAACGAAAAAACATTCCTCACGGACCAAGGTGCAAACCACTGTGTGTGTGTGTGTGTGTAATGTGCGTGTGCATGTGTGTGTGTGTGTGTGTATATATATATATAAGTACGGCATATAAAATAATATTAACTGATGAAAATAGTATTCAGTAGATGTACAAGCTGACGTAAAGTGCATGTATGGCATACAGCTAAATTTACAACAGTCTATAGCTACTGGCGCTGTCATAAATAATGTGTCCTGGGTGGTAGCAGGGAGATACAGGGGAGTAGTCACATCTAGGGTACAGAATGCAGGTAGCTGGGTCTGTATCAGGAGAAGGGAAGGGAATAGACAGTCAATGCAGGGCAGTTTTGTGGCTGTTCCCTTCGATAATAAGTATGTTGGTTTGAATACTGCTTGAGGGAGTGGTAAACAATCTATCAGAGGATAGCCACAGCAATCAGATCTTTGGCACTGAGCCTGGTTCTGTGGCTCAGAAGGGAAGCGGGCAGGAAAAAAAAGAATGGCAGTGATAGAGGGTTCATTGGTTAGGAGGACAGACATGAGAGGAGTATGAGACCCTCGGATGGTACGCTGCCTCCTAGATGCCAAGGGCAGAGATACCTCAGCCAGAGGTTTTAGTACTCAATGATACCAATATCATAGCAAGGAAAAGGGATGAGGTACTGAAAGTGTGAATATGGGGAGTTAGGATGGATAACATCACAGCAGCAGAAATGGAGGATGGCATAGAGGGAACATCTACTGTTAGAAGTCAGAAATAGGAATGGAGAAATCACTCTGTTGGGAGCATTCTACGCCCCCCACCCAACAGCCACCAGGACACTGAGGAGTAGACAATAGGTAGATTTTGGTAGGTTCAAAAATAACACAGTTATTGTCATGAATGACTTTTCTAATATTAATTGGCTCCTCCTTCGTGCAGAAAGCAGAATTTGCTACGTGTTTCCAGGAAGGATTCTTAACTTGGTATGTGGACAGGCTGACTAGAGGAGGGACCATACAGGATCTAGTATTATGAACCTGGTCAAGTGACAGATCTCTCAGTGGGCAAGTATCTCGAAGATAGTGACCACAACTCCCTGACCTACCCTTAACATTTTCATGGACAAGGAGAGGAACAGGTGATATGGGATAGTATTTAATTGGGGGAGGGTCAATTATGATGGCACTAGGTGGGAACTTGGGAGCTTGAATTTGGAACAGATGTTCTCAGGCATATGTACAGCAGAAATATGAATTTGCATGGGGGTTCTGGATAGGTTTGTCCCACTGAGACAGGGAAAGAGTGCTAGGGTGGAGGAACCATGGTTGATGAGAGATGTGGAACATCTAGACAATAGGAAAATATAAGCTTACTTAAAGTTTAGGAAGTAAAAATCAGGCATGGATCTTGAGAATTACAAGGTGGCCAGAAAGAAGCCTAAGAAGGGACTTAGAGCTAGAAAGAGACCCAATAAAAGCTTGGCATGTGGGAATAAGAAGAACGCCAAGACATTCTATAGATACATGAAGAACAGGCAGATGACTAGAGTGAGGGTTGAGCCACAAAGGGAGAAAGGGAAAAATTGCTTAGAGGCAGAAGAGGTAGTGTAGGTTATTAGTAAATACTTGTTTTAACATTAGATTATGAGGACACGCAGTCCTCTTTTATTGTCATTTAGTAATGCATGCATTAAGAAATGATACAATATTCTTCCAGTGTGATATCACAGAAACACAGGACAGACCAAGACTGAAAAACTGACAAAAACCACATAATTATAACATATAGTTACAACAGTGCAAGCAATACTGTAACTTGATGAAGAACAGTCCATCAGCATGGTCAAAAGATCAAAGTCATTTGAAAGTCCCGCATCTCACGCAGACGGGAGAAGGAAGAAAACTCTCCCTGCCATACCTGACCACAGTCCGACTCTGAGTCATCTGAAAACTTCGAGCTCCAACCAGCCCTCTGACACTGAGCACTGAGCACCATCTCTGCCAAACGCTTCGACCCCAGCCCCAGCTGCCAGCAGCAAGCAAAGCCGAGGATTTTGGGGCCTTCCCTCCAGAGATTCTCGATCGTGTAGTAGCAGTGGCAGCGAACTGGGCATTTCAGAAGTTACGCCAGATGTTCCTCCATGCTCTCAGGGCTGTCTCCATCAAATCAGAATTGTGCACGGCCCCTATTTAACAATACAATATCATTTAACCGGAGAGGTTACGCACGCTGCATCGTGCCGCCATCTTCT
The DNA here is from genome assembly GCF_030028105.1 of Mobula birostris. NCBI lineage: Eukaryota > Metazoa > Chordata > Chondrichthyes > Myliobatiformes > Myliobatidae > Mobula > Mobula birostris. The sequence goes on along the minus strand of NC_092378.1, from coordinate 132,589,714 downwards.
CCAGTGCTTCAGTACTTTGCTTCAGTGCTCACAAGGGAGAGGGAGTTTGATGAATTTGAGGTTAGGTTATTTTAGAACAGGGTAATGTGACGGAGCAGGTAAAAGGTTAAAAAAGAGGAAATGTTGAAGCTGCTCAAAAATATTAGGATAGATAAGTCCCTGGGGTTACTACAGGAAGCAAGGGAAGAAATTGCTGTGTCCTCACTGGAGTACCAGAGGATTAGAGGATTGCAAATATTGTTCCATTATTCAAAAAACGTAATAGGGATAATCCTAGGAATTATAGACCATCAGTTGGCAAACTAATGAAGAGGATTTTTACAGACAGGATTTATGAGCATTTGGAGAAGCATAGCTTTACTAAGGGTGGTCAGCTGGCTGTGTGAGGGGCAGGTCGAGCCTCACAAGCTTGATTGCATTTTTCAAAGAGGTGACCAACCAGGTTGATGCAGGTGGAGAAGTGGATGTAGTGCACATGAATTTTAGCAAAGTATTTGATAGGATTCCCTGCAGTAGGCTCATCCTGAAAGTCATAAGGCATGAGATCCATGAAAACATGGCTGCATGGATTTAGAACTGGCTTGCCCACGGAAGGCAGAGTCTGGTAGTAGAAGGAGGTCAATGGCTAGTGGTGTTCCACCGGAATCTGTTCTGGGACCCCTGGTCTTTGTAAGTTTTATAAATAACTTGGTTGAGGAAATAGATGTCTGAATTAGTAAGTTTGCAAATGACACGGAAATTGGTGGTTGTCGTCGGTTACAGCAGGATATAAACAGGATGCAGAGGAATGGCAGATAGAATTCAATCTGGAAAAGTGGAGTGATACACTTAGGAAAGTTAAATTTATATATAAGATTAATGGCAGAATTCTTAGCAGTGTGGAGGAACAGAGAAATCTTCAAAGATGCTGTGCAATTTGACAGGGTTATTAAGAAGGCATGCAGTGTGTTGGCCATCATTATTCCGGGGATTGAGTCACGAGCCATAGGGTAATATTACAGCTCTATAAAACTCTGGTTGCACCATACTTCAGAGTATTGTGGTCAGTTCTGGTCTCCTCATTATAATAAAGACATAGAAGCTTTAGAGAGAGTACAGAGGAAATTTATCAAAATGCCTCCTGGATTAGAGAACACGTCTTATGAGGAAAGGTTGAGCAAAGGAAGATGAGAGGTGACTTGATAAAGGCAACTTGGTTATGAGAAACAAAGACAGAGCAGACAGCTGATGCCCTTTTTCTACAGCAGCAAAAGCCAATACCATAGGACATCCATTTAAAATGTGTGGAGAAAAGATTAGCGGAGATGACAGATTTTTTTTTAATAAAAGGGATAGGTGCCTGTAATACACTGCCTGGAGCAGTGGTAGAGGCTGATACAACAGGGACATTTAAGAGACTCTTACTAACGTAGATAGGCACATTGATGTAAGAAAAAAATTGGGTTATGGGTCATGTAGGAGGAAAGAGCCAGACTGATTGTGGAGTAGGTTTATATAAGTTGGGATAATATCATGTTGTATTTGTCTATGTTATATACCATACATAATTAAAACAATCAAACTATTTCAGGAAATTATCAAATGTATTGAAAATTCAGAAGCGGATGCAGCATATTCTAGTCTAAAAATATCTTGACAAATTGCTATACAAGAGACCAGTTAAAGAGATTAAAGCTGCCATTATCAAGGATAAAACAACAATTTGAGGAGAGGATAGAAAATAGCTTATAGCAACCTGACTTTGGAGAGGATTAATGTAAAATTAAACAGATGAAATGCTCTCACAGTTGAAGATTTTGAAATCACATGGATTATAACTCCCACCAATAGTTTTAGAAGTACTTGTCAGGTCTTATGGATGTCTCTGAAACTACTTAAATGCAGTCAGACCTTATTTAAGAGAACTTGACTACAATATTCATATATTCTCCTTTGTAATTAATGGTCAGTAACAGAAGTTCAGTCCATGTATCTAGAGGACTGTATCTTGACTGGAACTAATTCAAACTAGAGGCAGCCGAGAATCAGGCAAACGAGATATTGCCTGACTGGAGGCTGGTGCATAAATGGATCAGAATGCACTTGTAATTCAGTTAATAGCACATTAAGAGTTCAAGTTGACCTGGTATTCTAAACATCACCCTGGAGCATTAAAAAAACCCTTTTCCACTGTATTTCATTATTACCTCCAAGTTGCTTGTGGTGCACATAACACTGAGTTGGTCATACATCACCATTTGTACACTGCTGCTGAATAATGATCCTGGAGTTCTTTCCCATCACCACAGTGGGATCACATTCAACACATAGACTGCAGCAGCACAAACAGTTGGTACACTGGCTTCTCAGGGACAACTGGTGATGGATAAGAAATGACAGCCTCATTACTGTTGTGATCTTACCTACAACAAACTGATTTACACCAAATCCCAAAGTTGATGATAGTGACTAGAGAGCACCATTCATGTCCAATTGCTCTTTTGGTTGGTATTTTCCATCCTTCGTCTTATGTACAAATTCGTTTTAGCTTTGAAATTCAGTGAAAATTATCTGAATTGCTGACCATATTTCAAATGGAGACTGCTAGTCTCTATCAAAAGCATTCACACTGAATGGCTTTTGAACATATCACCGGGCATCTCTGACACAACATTGAAGTCAGTGTTGTTCACTTCTGACTTGAAGAGAGGAAAAGTGAGGGCAGATGGATGTCTCTGCTAATTAATCCTTGGCCTTTTTGTGCTAATTGAATATCACTCACATCGTTGTCAGCAGAAATTCCACCTCCCAACATACCCAAACCCCTCTCCACCCAATAGCTGTTTCTCCTCAACCTACGAATGGCACAACTTCATTCATGCAAATCTAAGAACTGCTTATTTTGAAATGAATATTCACCTTACTATTGTCTTAATGGAGTAATAGCTTCACATTATTTACATATTTATTTTGAGATACACCCTGACAGGTCTTTCCAGTCCAACAAGAAACACCACACAGCAACCTACCTATTTAACATTAGCCTAATCACGGGACAATTTAAAATGACCAATTAATCTATTCCTTAATACTATAATTGATTAAGTTTCTCTTAACATGATCAAAAGCTACAAATTTAAGAAGTATTTGAAGATCCTGAAAAAATCCAGAAAACCAGCATTCTGGAACAGGAACGCAGCAGGCCAGGCAGTGCCTATGGAAAAGAGTCGATGTTTCGGGCCAAGACTTATCAGCCCTAAATGTCAGCTGTTTACTCTTTTCCATAGATGCTGCCTAGCCTTCTGAGTTTCTCCACCATTTTGTGTGTGTTACTTTGGATTTCCAGCATCTGCAGGTTTTTTTTTGTGTTTGTGATTCTGGGAGAGGAATCATATTGTTGCAGATGCTGAGATATTTGACATTTGACGACCATGCCATCTGACATCTTCTCAAACTCTGAGATATCCTTGACAATGTAATTAATGAACTTCACTGGCTGGAACAATACGTTCATATAGGGATGACCAGAATGTAAGCAGATGGCAGGATCAACAACATTACTTCATTGAAAGGCCTGAGCATGCTCAGTTGGCCTTGTTCCACATTATTAATACTTAAGGCTGTGAACACAGCTGGAAACAGTAGGTCTTTGTGGCTCTGCAGGAAATTGCAGGTATTTAAGTAGATTTTTAATGATTTTTATTTCAAAAGTGTTTGAAGACTTTTTAAAAATCCTTTGGAAGGAATTACATTTATTTGAGGCTTTTCTACATTATCCAAAGTAACTTCCAGATAATGAAATACTTTTTAAAGCTAATCACTAACTTCAGTCGTGTGGGCACGTGGCCAAGTGTTTAAGACATTGGACTAGCTACCTGAAGGTCGTGAGTTCGAGCCCCAGCCAAGGGAACGTGTTGTGTCCTTGAGCAAGACACTTAATCACACATTGCTCTGCAAGCTGTATGGGTCCTAATGCCCTTCTCTTGGACAACATTGGTGTCATGGAGAGGGGAGTCTTGCAGCATGGGTAACTTCTGGTCTTCCATACAACCTTGCCCAGGCCTCTTCCCTGGAGAGTGAAGACTTTCCAGGCGCAGATCCATGGTCTCGCAAGACTAATGGATGCCTTAAAACTTCAGTCAGGCAAAACCATTAACCTGTGTACAACAAGGCCCTGCAAATAGCAATAAGGTTAATGAATACACAATTCCTTGTGGTATTTTGGTTGAAAGATAACCATTGGCCTGGATTCCAGGAACAACGCTAACTTGGATATGCGTATATACATCCTCATGAAGCAATAGGAGAGAATGATAAGCCCCAGCATCTCTCACTTTCTCTCGAAGGAATAGGAGCAGGCCAATCTAACATTAATTGAAGTCTACATGCACAAGGTTATTTCCTGCCACACTACTGTCTTGGTCATTCACTGAAGAAATTATAAAGTGGGAATGAAGAATCAAAACATTTTTTGCAATCACTCTTTATTTAAACAAAATTTCAGACATAAACAAATTGTTTTTTGCCTCAAATAATTCCAATGATGTAGATCAATAATTATATCATAATAATATTGTATTAAATGCTACATGAAACAGCAATGAAACATTAATAAGTAGATGGGATAGGATCCAGGTTTGCTTAGTCATCTATCTCATTTCTAACTTGTTCAAACTTCAATTCTTTATCCAAGAAAATGTACAAGGAAACTGCTGGGCAAATCACTGAGAAATTTGCACATTTTTAATACTGATTTTAACAAATATTATTTGATTAATGCATACGCTTTGGCAGAAGGTGAATCACCAGGATTTTGGCACAAGTATTTTTAATGGCTTAAAAATTATATTTGCCTGGACAGAGCACAATTAAGAATAATTTTCCTGTCATTTGCCAATGGCTAAATTTTCTGGTCTCCTGCAAGGGTGACAATTTTTACTGAATTTGTATTTACATAAAATCTGCGGCAGTTTTAATTAACAGAACATTACAGACACACTGTAAAATTCCTGAGCCAGTTAAGCAATTAGAACTGCTCAGAATCTCTCCTCACAACTTGTTTCGTTGGCAACCAGGTTCCATTAACGCTGCAGCAGATGTTGAATTGGTCGCAGTGCAAATTTCTGATGTTCTCTAGTGTTCATTTGAAATTTAAAAAATAGCAGTGGGCAACATTGACAGCGCAGTGTATTATAATCATAACACTAACTAGGTCATTGCACATCTCACTATTTACCAAACAAATGCGGAAGACAGTTGTTGACAGTGCAGCTTTAACTTAGAATTCATTTGCAATTCTCGATGATGGTGGTTGCAGAATCAGAAAGAAGATAAAGCATTTTCAAATTGTTGTGTGTTTTGTTGACAGACTCTGATGCTTTTGAAAGAATAGCTCTGCACAAATTAGACTTAACTCTATTTTCTTCAACTGGAAATCTGTATTTTAGCACACTCGCTCCTAAGGAAATAATTTCTGCAACAAAATATAAATATATGACTGATAAATCTGATTTCAAGAATATCACATTGATTTCAGTGTACATCTTTAGCTGATTCCACTTGTTTGCAATTCAAGGCCCATTGGTCCAACACAGAGAACGTACTAGGTATCTTTCTGTGAGGTGAACTGTTAAACTGACACCCCATCAGCTTGTGGAACAATTCCTTATATGATTCAAAGCAGATTTTGATTTTCAGATCTCCAGACATATTTATGAGTCTTTACATTTAAATAAACCACACAGTGAACCTTTTAGATCTGAGACCCTACGTTAGAATTGGGAAGGGTAAGTTTGGGCCTGAAAAGTACTGTTTCTCTTTCCACAGACGCTGCTTGACCTGCAAAGTGTTTTTAGCATTTTCAATATATATTTACAGTTTCCAGTAGCTGGATGCAGCAACTGATAGACAGTCCCCACTGCAAACCTACACATCTGCATAGTGGCTTTAGAGTATTTGGTGATGGGTGCACAGTGTGGAGTCTGGTGAGGAGGGGTGTAGAAGAATACAAGTAAATGTAGATCAACTTACCATTAATTATTACATGCTTAAAAAGCTCAACCCAAGCAAACCAAGCGTTTTCAGTACACAACATACTGAACACAAGTTTTTTTTTCCCCTCAGAATATACCTTTCAGATCAGCTGCTGAATGCTTTAGTTCCAGAATATCGAAAGTCAATTAGCGGGCCTACCTGTTACACTGTGCACCTCTTTCAGCAAAAAAATCCTCTGGCACAGTTAGAGACAGGGAAAAAAAAATCAACATCTGTGTTAAGTTTTAAATATCTACAATAATTATTTACAAACAAGAGAAAATCTGCAGATGCTGGAAATCTGAGCAACCCACACAAAATGCTGGAGGAACTCAGCAGGGCAGCCGGCATCTAGGAAAAGAGTAGTTGACATTTCGGGCCAAAACCCCTTCGGCAGGACTGACGGTAATTATTTTATTGGTTGTATGGGGCAGATACTTTTACTGAACGCGTAAGTGGAAAGCTGATGTAAGAATGCCTGTTGGAGATAGAAGTGACTGCAGATACTGGAGGAGCTCAACAGGTCAAGCAGCATCTGCTGGGGCAGGAAAGAAGTAAGGAAGTTCCTGTCAACAGCAGGTCTGAGAGAGAGAGAGAGAGAGACGGTATTCAGAGGAGAAGGGATTGGTGAGACAGGAGCCCAAAGTGATTGGAGGGCAGAGATGTGTAAACAGTTACAGGTAGGTTAAACTAGATAGGGGAGGGGTGGAGTTGGGAGATGGAGGAAAAAAAAAGATGAGGCAGATGGAATGAGATGGGGGAGGAGAAGGGGAAAGTGGAGACAGGGTGATAAACAAGAGTACAAAGGCTACTGGTGCTGGAATCTGAGGAACAAGGACTGTGAAAATGGGACACATTAGGGGAGAGGTGAATAGGACCAGTCAGATGGAGATGAGGGGTAGGAAGTCTGTGGGTAGGAACGGAAGGGGCTGAAGATGGGGTGGGAGGCTGTGGGCAAGTACAGGTGTGATAAAGAGAGCAGAAGTGGGAAGAGAGAAGGAGGATTAGAGGGAGGTGATGAAAACACACCAAGAGAAGAGGGTTGCCTAAATTTGGAAAGCTCAATGTTCATGCTATTAGATTGTTGGCTACCCAGGCAGAATATGAGATGTTTTTCCTCTACTTTGTGTTGGGATTGACTGTGACATTGGAGAAGGCCAAGAATGGAAAGGTCAGTGTGAGAAGGGAAGAGCAATTAAAAAGGCATATAACTGTGAGCTCGGTGTGTTGTCATTCCAGACAGAATGTAGATGTTCTACAAAATAGTCACCCAGTAGGCGCTTAGGTCACACCAATGTCAGAGGTTACACCAGGAGTGCTGAATGCAGTGGACAAGGCTGAAGGAGATACATGTAAGTCAAAATAAAAATTCAAGTCTGATGGCACAGAAAACTGAAAGCTATAGGATTAACACAGGGCACCTGCACTCTGGTGGAGATGTCAGATTGCCTGCATAATTAAGAGCAATACTGTCAAATCTAAGAACATGAAGAAAAGGTGCACATTCCTTTCAATAGAAGCAATACTAAGATTACTCTTGCATCACTACACATGTAGGCATCCAGATCAGAATTGTACTGTAGATTTTATTTTGCTGCATCTCAATTTAACTATCAGAAATTGACCTCCTATAGTCGTTTTCTTGCTTTACACAAGTATCTTATTATACACTAAGAAAAACACTGCCACAGGAGTACTTTCCAAGCCCACATTCACACCTCATGGAATACTACACAGGAGTACTATGGAATGACCTCCATGAATACCTTTAACAGCAGATCTACAACCAATACCGATTCACACGAACATGTTCATCTTTTGAAACACCTGCAACTACATTCCACTGACTTGCAGACAGCAGTGCTGTTGTTGCCTGAGGACTAAGACGCCATACACTTTAAACCAGCTGAGATAAACTTTCTTCTCATTCAGCCAGGTAAGGAATCAGGACAGACAAAGGTAGGTTCAGGTCAATCTGCCTCTCTCACCTTCAACAGAAAGATCATCAGATACGGAACACATCTGAACAGGGACGAGATCAGATATATTGTATGCTCTCAGTTGTTCTGCAACCATGTAGAAAGGAGGGTACCAGTTGCATGATAATTGTTAAAAACACAGTACATCACACACTAACATTCATTGCATTGACTTTTAAATATATTGCCAAACTATATTTTATCATTATGTTTCACAAAAAACTCATTAAACTTTGCACTTTACAATTTAATAAACTGTTGCAGAACTAATACTGAATTCTTCCATAACATTATTATGGTTTTCACCTTTTTCCACTCTTAGGTATTTCCAATTCTGTTTCAATGTTAGAACAACCTACCTCTACTTTGTACCTTTGCTGGGTGTATTCTTATCAGACATAGATGAGAAAAACATAGTACAGTTTAAAAAGACATTTATTGAAGAATCATATGACATGGAAATGAACCCTTCAGACCAACAGCGACATGCTGGTCAAGATTCTCATCTGAGCTATTCTCAATTGCTTGAATTTGACCCATATCCCTCTTAATCTGTCCTACCCATACACCTGTCCAGGTACCTTTTAAATGAAGTTCATATACATACCTCATCCACTTCCTCTGACAGCTCATTACATATGCTGAAGACCTCAGAGTGGAAAAAGTTGTCCCCTCAGGTTCCTATTAAATTCCTCCCCTCTCACTTTAAGCATTTCTTTCTAGTTCTTTATTCCTGAACCCCAGGGAAAAGAATGTGTGCACTCACTGTTATCTATGTACCCCTCGTTCTCCTGTGTTCCCGTGAGTAGTTCCAAACCTGCTCAACTTCTCTCCATAACCCAGTTACTTGAATCTCCTCTACAATTTTCCAGCTTAATGGCATCTTTCCTGTGGCAGAGGTGACCAAAACTGAACACAATATTCGCAGTAAGGGCAGCAAGGTAATGTAGTGCTTAGTGGAATGCTTTATGGAATTAGTGACCCAGGTTCAGTTCCCACCACTATCTGTAAGGAGTTTGTACGTTCTCCCTGTGACCACGTGGATTTCCTCTGGATGCTCCGGTTTCCTCCCACTGTCCCAAGACATACTGGTCGGTAGGTTAATTGATCATTGTAAATTGTCCTGTGATTAGGCTAGGGTTAAAATCAGGGGTTTTAGGGTGGCACGGTTCAGCACTGTATCTCAATAAATAAATAAAATTAAAATATTCCAAATGTGACCTCACCAGCTTCATGGAGAACTGCAACATAACATCCCAACTTCTATATTCAGTGCCCTGACTAATACAGGTCAGCCTGTTAAAAGCCTTCTTCACCACCCTAAATCAACTGCCATGAGGGACAGAGATTGAGCTGCTGTGCTGTAAGTTCAAGGGACACAGCTCATGAACAAAACTGCACCAGAACCCAGAACACCAGTTCAAAAATATGTTTCTAAAAAATATGTATTTGCTTAATATTCTTTTACTGCTTCCCTGAGAGTTAGGAATACGTAAACAAAAGTTTATCAACGTTCAGTCAAAGAGTACAGTATAGAACCAGGTCATATGACCCACTGAGTCCATGCTGACTATCAATAACCCATGTGGATTACATTCCTGGATATACCTTTTAGTTTTTTTAGACTGACACAAAGTCTGGCTGTTATGTTATCCATCAGATCACAACTTTCACTTAGTCTATATCTATGTATGAAGACAGGGGTATCAGAGATTTCAAGGATGCGGAGTGGAAGGGTGGCTAGGTGAGTGTTGGATAAGCAAATTGAGCTTCAGCTTTAAATGGGAGGCAGAAGGAGAAAGGAGGAGGAAGGTGCCTGTCTTGGTGAGGGCATGGCTATGGGGATGAAATCAGAGCTCAGGATTAATTAGGATTCCTGAGCTAAGAGGAGTCTGATTCACAACCACAGAGTGGGCAGCCAAGGTTGAATAATGGAGGTGACATGATTCAATTGAATTGTGGAGTTTTGCATGATTGCTTTTAGGGTCAGCAAGAACTTAAACAGATTTTATTGTTCTTCTGAATATGCACTGCAATGTAGAGGTCAAATAAATAAGCTCTAACCACAATCAAACAAATTGTACAAGGACAGTTAGAAGAAACAGGATCAATGAACCAAACAACCTTTTCTTATTCCTTAGCTTCTTAATCCTGAAATAAGAACGGAATACTGCTTGAGGAATGAGTCTTGATGATTAGCTAGATGCTAATGATCAAGCACACATTTTCATTGATCATGCACTAATCCAGTTTTATTTTGCCCTAATCCTCATCAATTCCTCACAGTTTCCACCACTGTCGCCTAAATACTAGGGCTAATATACAGTGGTCAATTAACCAACCAACCAACACACCTCTGGGATGTGAGAAATCATACCACACCACAAGGTCACAGGAAGAAGGCGCAAATTTACAAAGACAGTGCTAGATGTTACGATTGAACCCAGGTCACTGGTGCTGTGAGCTATCAGCTCCACATTCCGTTTTCTATCACTCATAGCCATAGGCATAGAACAGTACCGCATGGAAACAGGCCCTTTGTCTCATAATGTTGTGCCAAACCAGCTAAAAAGCCAATCAAAAAAACCCATAAACTAGTTCCTCCTACCTATACAATGTCCATGTCCTTCCACCATCCTCGCTTGGAGTGCTGTTGTTTGATTCAATTGTTTGCATGATTTGTATTTTCTTTCTTTCTCTTGCACATCAAATGTTGGTCTTTATTATTTTTTTTCTTTTAATTGACTCTTTCAAGTTTCTTGCTTGGTGGCTACCCATGAGCAAGACACTCTTAAGGTTGTGTAATTTATACATTCCTTGATAATAAATGAATCTTGACTATATTCATATGCCTATCTAAACATCTCTTAAAAGCCTCCAATAAATTTGCCTCTACCACCATACCAGGCAGCGCATTCCAAGCATCCACCGCTCTCTGAGTAAACAACTCACCCCTCACGTCCCCTTTGAACCTACCCCATCTCACCTTCAATGCATGCCCTCTGGTATTAAACATTTCTACTCTGGGAGAAAAGATACTCCCTGTCTCCTCTATTCATGCCTCTCATAATCTCATAAACCTCAATCAGATCTCCCCTCAGCCTCCACCACTCCAAGTTTGTCCATCCTCTCATGATAGCACAAGCCCTCTAAACCAGGCAGCATCCTGGTAAAATTCTTCTGCACCCTCTCCAAAGCCTCAACATCCTTCCTATAGTGGAGTGACCAGAACTATATGCATTGATTCAATCTAATCTTGAATGGAGATGTTTTATCTGCCTCAGCCTTTTAGCTTGGCGATGAATTCTAAAATCAGATAGCACTTTTCTATGAAGAGACTGATCTCCCTAACACATAGTTAATTTTGCATCTTGAACTTTCTCTCGTCCCTTCAATTGGAAATAACAGCTTACTTCAATCAGAAATCTCATACGTTAATATTTTAAAGTTTCATCACATAATTTCTTACTAAAAATATATTTATTGACGTCTGTCTCATAGTTGTATTCCTTTCTACCAGTCTGCAGTTGAATGAATTTGTGTGAAATCCTTTGAATTTTCAATACTTTCTTGTGAAATCCATTATTCCTACCAAAGACTTGCAAAACTCTGGATGGATTTAGCAGTAACTCTTACTTTTTTGTATTCCATTGCTCTTCAGACAAAAGACAAATTTTCCAGGGACAATCACAAAACTGATGATGCTGGAAATCTGAAATAAAAGCACAATGTTTTAGAAATACTTGCTACTTGTCAGGAAGGTTCTCAGAATCAGAAGCAGAAAAAGGTTTAATATCACCAGCATATGTCTATTCCTTAAGGTTATTATAGAAGGGAGTGGTAATGGAGACAAGCTCTAAATGCTCCCAATGGCATGCGACTCAAAGATGGTCTCCGACAACCAAGTGCAGATCTTGGCCTTCACGTGTGGCTTAGCTACTAAGTCCAGCAGAACCATTTTTACTGAGAGAAGGGGCAAAGGTGGGTTACTGGCACCTTAAAACCAGTCGCTTCGGGCAGATGGGGCTCATCAGCCATGGTTGGCAGCTCATCTAGGAGAAGGAAAACTCTGATCTCAAACCTCCACTGCCTTGCAGCTATACCCACTCAAGGGGAAGGATTCAGGAGTAAACCCCAAGGAAAAAATCCGGAGCTGGAGTCCCTAAGGCAGTCCTACCTTGAGTTCAATGCTGACTGGCAACTCTTGTGACGCTTCTGGTGCGAAACTACATCGGGCTCTGCCGTTTCTTTGGGTTCATCAGATGCATGGAGAGGGGGAGCTTACTACACGGGCAACAGCTTGCTCTCCATATCGTACTGCCCAGGCTTGCGTACCTAGACAGCTAGGATGCAATATCCATGGTTAACTCTGGCCAATGGGGGCCTCGTGTCATGAGGCAGCAGCAGTACAATGCAATGCATGATAATAGAGAGAGAAAAAAACTGAATTACAGTAAATATATAGATAGATAGTTATATTAAATAAATAGCACAAAAATAGGAAATAAAGAAGTAGTGAGGTAGAGTTCATGGGTTTGATGTTGGAAATCAGATAGCAGAGGGGAAGGAACTGTTCCTGAACTGTTGAGTGTGGCCTTCAGGCTCCTATACCTCCATCCTGATGGCAGCAATGAGAACAGGGCATATCCTAGGTGGTTTTGGTCCTTAATGACGGACACTGCCTTTCCGAGGCACCGCTCCTTGAAGATGTCCTGGATACTATGGAGGCTAGTGGCCATGATGGAGCTGACTAATTTTACACCTCTGCTGTTTACTTTCATCCTGTGCAGAAGCCCACCCCCACCCCACACCCCATATCAGACGGTGTTGCATCTGTGGAACAAAAAGCAATTCATTAGACAAAATGTCACAGACTGAGACATTAGCAGGTAATACCTGACCTGCTGAGCGTTTCCAGCATTTTGTGTTTTTGTTTTAGATTTCCAACATCTGTAGTTTTTGATAAACCTTCCTTCCTTAGATCCTTGAAAAGTTACCGTCAAGTAGGAGCAGGGGATTCATTGGGGCCTGAACGCATACCCAATGATCCACACAGATGACAAGGACAAGAGTTCTAGGTTTATAAGGACTTTTCCATCCATTCCCTTTCTGCAAAAGGAAAGTTGTTCCCTCAATTCTCATTAACTTCAGTTTTAACGGGATCCTGTTATGCCCCATTATTAAATGCCACTATAGTGTCCTGTTCAGCTGCATATTAACTCACCCCTGAAATTAGCTCCTTGTTTGTATTGCGATCCTTGCACTCAACGTTTATTACTCTGAACGAAAGTCGATTCATACTGTCTAACCTCTGATTCATGGACCTTTGAAGACAATAACTATGGTAAGATGATGAAGAAGTGCTGGAAATATTCAGCCCGTTCAGCAACATCTGTGGAAACAGGGACAACAAATCAGAACTGATGGAGGGTCAATGTCAACTCTACTGTTCTTGATACCACTTCATTCCATTTTTCATTTTAGACTTCCATCATCAGCCATAGTTTTATTCTCTTGCAGGGGTAAACTGCAGAGGAGAAATTTGTCAGAAGTTGACACGGAAGAAGGGACTAAAACTTAACGTACACACCGAGACCCCCCAGAAAATGTATAGAGCAACCCTTTGGCCTTCCACACACTGAGGCAAACCGTTTGCAAACCAACTCCCTACGGGCACCAACTCGCCCCACCTTACGCGTTGTTTTTAAAAATGGAACTGCACCTGCGCAGAGATTATACCTCAATCATGAAGCCCAGTGCTTGTGTTTTGTGTGATCTGAGGGGGTGGGGGAGATGGTAGTAACTTGGACTTCTCTCTTCCATTCAGGACATTGAAAAAAGAATGCGCCTATGGGTAAGAAAAAGCATGACACTTTGTTGCCTTTATTTGACAATTATAAAATAAAACCCCAATTTTAGTACACTCAGCTAAAATGTTCATTCCAAAAACTTAAGTCAAATAATTTCTGGGGAGCAGGGTAGTTCCTTAGGCATGGACAGATAAATTGTAGATAATATTTGCAAAACACAAACACCAAGTAATGATTACCTCCGACATGAGGTAATCTAGGCTGCACGCCACTTAAAATTCAAGTTTTGACAACTTTGACACTAGACTGTGGACGGGTCACCATTGCACATAAAGGTCCAATCACGTAAATACTCTCAGTGGTAATAATGTAAAGCTCTTTATGTCAGAGGTATGCTCTAAAACTGAATTCTCAAGGTGGTTTTCACAATATGATTTTACCTGAGCCGGAGCGACTCGAATGATGAAGTGCATTGCTCACACAACTTTATCATAGTTATTGCTGGCAGCCGCATCTTGAGGTGATCTTGCAAAAGCTGAAGCCATGACCAAGTGAACTGTGGCTAGCTGCTTCAGTCTATTCAGACCTAGGCTGGATATGAAGATTAAGGAGGCTGTCAAAGAGGAATATACATTTTTTGTTCCTTCCTCTCAATAAATCTTGGTGTTAGGTACCCAACAATCAGCAAGGGAGCTGCCCGGGACTCTGAAGTATGTAGCAATGAAAATGTTTGGACAAGCTAGAGTAGTTTTCTTTGGAGCAGAACAGGCTGGAGGGAGGTTTAATTGAAACATGAAATAAGGGTCTAGGATCAATTTTCCAAAGAGAGAAGGATCTAGAAGCATAGATTTATAATAATTGGTGGAAGGATTAGACCACAGAGGATTTTTTTTACCCAGAAAGTGGTTGGGGTCCAGCTCTCTCTGTTTGAAAATATTGAAATATTATCTATATGTGGAGTTAAAATGTTGTGATTGGGTCCCTAATACCAGAGGTTAAGATTAGGGTAGTTATCTCATTTCTGGCTGGCATAGGTACGGCAGACTGAATGGCTCCCTTCTGTGCCTTGATTAAGAAACGCAGAACCTAAGTGCAGTGGAACAGGATATACCCGAACCAGGAGATTCTGACATTCAAAACCAGTGATCCAGAACTTTACAAGAAGTCCAGGTTATGACCTATGGATGGCTATCTAAAGAGTGAAAAAGCAATTCCAAGTTAGAGATGGAATCAGATGCATGTCAGCTATGATAGGGTTACGAGACTTAACATTGTAAGTAGCTGTGATCAATGCTCCCTGTAATTTTTAGTAGTCAGTGGGTGCAAAAATCTTATGTTGTGCAAATTTTTTTCCTGTGACAAAAGTATGTGTGCACTGAATGCACACATGGGACAGTTCATGTAGGTGTACAAAATATTTGACATAAACTGCGCAGAATAACAACAAAATAACATACATATTTAAGTCACACACACAAAGAATGCTGGTGAACACAGCAGGCCAGGCAGCATCTATAGGAAGAGGTACAGTCGACGTTTCGAGCCGAGACCCTTCGTCAGGACTAACTGAAGGAGGAGCTAGTAAGAGATTTGAAAGTGGGAGGGGGAGGGGAAGATCCAAAATGATAGGAGAAGACAGGAGGGGGAGGGATGGAGCCAAGAGCTGGACAGTTGATTGGCAAAGGGGATGTGAGAGGATCATGGGACAGGAGGCCTAGGGAGAAAGAAGGGGAGGGGGAGCCCAGAGGATGGGCAAGGAGTTAAAGTGAGAGGGACAGAGGGAGAAAAAAAGAGAGAATAAATAAGTAAATAAATAAATAAAGGAAGGAAGGAAAGAAGGATGGGGTAAGAAGGGGAGGAGGGGCATTAACGGAAGTTAGAGAAGTCAATGTTCATGCCATCAGGTTAGAGATATTTAATTTTTATCATATTTAAGTCACTCAGTTATTTTTCTCTCTCCTGTCTTTGGCAATTACTCATTCTTTGTAAACTCTATCTCAACTAATAGAATTTCCATCCCATTGATAGCTTTGATTCTCATTAACATATCCAAATAACATTCACCTAAGCAGTTTCTTAGCTTGTTTTTGAGTTGATTCATTAGGCTAAAACCTCGTTCACAGTTCGCACCAGCCGCAAGAAAGGTTCCCCCAATGTCCATCAACTGTGCAAGGTCGCAAAACCGTTCATTTTGAAGTACAAGTGCCACATTCGAGCAAAGTTTGAAATCAGTTTGGATTTAATTTTTTCTTGCACGAAAAATTTGAAATCATTAAACTGTCTAACTATTACAATATTTTCAGTTATTAAATCATGATATTTTAGACATAAGGCATTAACTTGTTCATCGCCAAATGTGAAGTTACAATCTGCAATTGCAGAGAAATCAAAAGCTGACCATTCTTCCACCTCAACTTTGATCTCCTCTGGGTTTGATCATTTTCGCTCTTGCTCATCTGCACTCAACCTGTAACGGGTAATGACGGGTTCTATTGCCTGAGCTTTTGTACACCCAAATGTGATTTACTTGCCAAATGATGCTTCAAAAAGTCAAGTTTCCAAATATCATCCCACTTCTTTCCACTAGCAAATTCTCCAGCAACTTTCTCATCACGACAATACAAACAGATAACTCCAGTTTCTGAATCATACATAAATATTTCTCGTCGCTGAACGTTCATGACCTCATGAGCTTTCGGTGCAGCAGTTTCTACTATTTTGTTAAGCCATTCAACTTTAAACAAATTTGCAGTTCTTTTGCACTTCACGCCCTTTGCTTCTTTTGAATTCAACATAGTGAATCAATATTTTTTCCAATAAAAACTTAGTAAGCTATCTACAGGATTTGAAACAGATCATTGTAAACTTTACGATATGAACACTGTCCGTCAAACATGGCTGCCGCTGTGATGCAGCTGTACAAACTGGAACAGGAAAGGTGACGTGACGTACATTGTGGTATTTGAAAAACTGACTAAGTAGTTAACAGAAACAGTTAGCTAAAAGATTATTTTCAGTAAGTATAATTATTAATTGCTACATTATTTTAGGTAACTAACCTTTTGTGCGCACATTCATTTCCTTTGTGCGTTGGTTGAAAAACGTGTGCACGCGCACATGTGCACAGCTTAGAGGGAACTATGGTTGTGATGCTTCACTCCCCAATGAGCTGAATTGCTTTTTATGCAGGCTTTGAAAGGGAGAATAAAACTGTATCTGTGTGATTCCATGCGGCATCCCGTAACCCTGTGATATCTGTCTCAGAGGCCAACGTCAGAATATCTTTCAAGAGGGTGAACACTCACAAGGTGTCAGGCCCCAATGGTGTACCAAGCATGGCACTTCAAACCTGTGCCAACCAAATGGCTGGAGGGTTCAAAGACATCTTTACTGTGCCACTGCGGAGCTGGAGGTTCCTATGTGTTTCAAAGGGGCAATCATACTGGTCTCTAAGAAAAGAAGGGTGAGCTAGCTCAACAACTATCACCCAGTGGCACTCGCATCTACTGTGATGAAGTGCTTTGAGAGGTTGGTCATGGCTAGAATTAACTCCAGCCTCAGAAAGGACCTGGACCCAGTACAATTTTCCTATGGCCACAATAGGTCTATAGTGAATGTAATCTCACTGGCTGTCCACTCTGTCTTGGATCTCCCGGACAACAGAATTACCCATGTCAGGTTGCTGTTTATTGATTACACCTCAGCGTTCAACATCATCATCCCGTCAGGACGATTCAGCAAGCTTCAAAGCCTAGGCCGCTGTATCTCCCTCTGCAACCGGATCCTTAACTTCATCATCAGTGACACAGTCAGTGCACATCAGAAATAAGATCTCCTCCTCACTGACAATGAACTCAGGAGCATCTGAAGAATCCGTGCTTAGCCTGCTGCTTTACTCTTATGACTGTGTGGCTGGGCAAAGCTCAGAAGCCACCTATAAATGCACTGATGACACAACTGTGTTGGCAGAAACTCAGACAGTGACGAGGAGGTGCACAGGAGTGAGATAGATCAGCTGGTTAAGTGGTGTTGCAACAACAGCCTTACAGTCAACATCAGTAAGACCCAAGGAATTGATTGTGGCTTTCAGAAGGGGGAGTCAGGAAAACAAACACCAGTCCTCATTGAGGGCTCAGCAGTAGAAAGTTTAAACATGGAACCCTGATCAGTGATGACTGGCATTGTAAAGCGATAGCGCCGCTACGCTATCATGCTGCCCATCAGCGAGGATTGTGCTGGGCAGCCTGCAAGTGTCACCATGTTTCCATACCAACGAAGTATGCCTGATACTTACTAACCTTATCCATATGTCTTCGGAGTGTGGATAGAAAACAGACCACCCAGAGGAAACCCATCCAGTCACAAGGAAAACCTGCAAACTCCTTACAGACAGCGGCAGGAATTAAAACCCAAAAAGGTTTGAAAAAGGAAAGGATAAGCAGATTCAAGTTCCTGGGTAATCAACATCTCTGAAGATCTATCCTGGGACCAACAGATTGATGTCAATACGATGAAGGCATGCTAGTGGCTGTATTTCATTTGTAGTTTGAGGAGATTTGGTATGTCAACAAAGACTTGAAAATTCTCCAGATGTACCATGGAAAGTATTCCAGCTGGTTGCATTACTGCCTGGTACGGAGGTGCCATTGCACGGAATCAGAAAAAGCTGCAGCGGGTTGTAAACTCAGCCAGTTCCATCATCGAGGACATCCTCAAAATGCAATGCCTCGAGAAGGCGGCATGCATATCTAAGGACCATCACCCTCCAAGGCATGACATAGTCTCGTTACTACCGTTGGAGAGGAGAAAGGGGAGGCTGAAGCCACACACTCAGTGTTTTAGGAACAGCTTCATTGCCTCTGCCATCAGGTTTCTGAATGGTGTACCTCACAATTTTGCTTTCTTATTGTACTACTTATTTATATTTTTATATTTCTCATATTAATTTAGTCATGTTTATGTATTGCACTGTACTGCTGCCAGAAAAATAACAAACTTCACAACATACGCCAGTGATAAACAAGTCTGATTCTGATCTCCACAGCTCGCCGATTTCAAGTCCACATCCAGGTGCTTCAAGCCGCACTCTGGAGGTTTGCTGAGACTATAATTAAGCTACCTCCATCACAGTATTATATATTGTAAGTACAGACATCGGCAGGACTGCACATGAAGACAGAATGACTGACTGATAAAATTCTCTTCAATGCTGCCATTAAAAATAATTCACATTACAAAATGTTTGTATAGATACTATTACTGACCAACTGATGAACTGAGTTTGCAGCTTATAATCATTTCACGAGACTGAGTGCATTGCCCATCAAAATATTTTTCTGCCATAGAAGCATTAATACGATTATCTCAAATGACTTCTTCTGCTGTAATGCCTGTTGTGTTTCAGTCAGGAGGTATAAAAATAATTTGTAGGACATTGCCTGTACCAACACAAATAGTGATAAGCCACTGTGGTAAACACATGCAATTGCGCAATGAAGTATTAAAATAAGGTAACTGTTTATAATGACAAATTGCCAGCTAGATCTCTGTGAATTACTGCTGTATCATTAACTCTTATTAACGCTGCTGAATTATCAGTGGCTCTGCATGGTAGTCTGAAACTCCATGGGCAATGGGCCCACAATAACAATGACTTAATAAAATGCTCAATGTTCTAACAAACCTTGCACTACACATTGTATACTTCAAAGTCACTATAAAGAAAACAAAATAGTTTTGCTGTACTTATCAATTGAAATGTTGTGAAATGTAATGACAGGGAATAATAAGTCTATGAAACTATGTAGATATAATTTAAAACAGTGTTAGGTGGGCAATATTTTAAACACGCCATGTCATTAAACATTGAATAATTTGATATGCAATTTGAATAAGAAAAAATACGTGTCATTTGTAACTCAAGACAGTTAAGCATGATGCAATTTTTAAATCTCACCTCAATGTATTTATGGATTCAAAATATCCATCGGTGTGAAAATATCAGGGCAATTTATTTTGTTCTGTGGAAATAAAACAAGAAACATAAAAAATAACCGCACATTGTCTGCAGAGTGACACTTGTTGAGAAAATTCATGGTGAAGAATCTCAACTATCATTCACATGTTCAGTTATATTTATGTTTATCTCTTGGTTACGTGCAAATGGCCTATTTTCAAATTATGGGTCTTTGTCATGCAAATGGATGGATTCAGTCCAGGACCACTCCTCCCTTAATTCGCTGGTTCACACAGTATTGTCAATAGACATTCTGAACAAATATTTGGCTGGTGTTTTGTATTAATAATAATGGTGGCGCTAACACTGTTTATAGTTACTATAGATAATACAGCAACAGCCTTTAGCACAAGCTTTCTATCAGGAATTTTGGGTCAGGTTACATTGTTTCCTCAAAATCTTTGCTATGCCAGCACCCTGCTGAGAGACATTTACCATTAAAGTATATGGTAAGTGTAAAGCTGCTGCAGTTACAATTAAATTGCTAAATACTCTAAAGAAAACACATTTAGATTGACATAGATTGTAACATTATCATTAATCTAGTTATTAATAACCACTTTTATCCTGAAAATTTATTTTTGTGTTAATAGTCGATACCAGGAGCTGGTAGAGCCAGGAGTGGAGGGCACGATGTGAGCCTGTAGAGGTGGGGTGTAGAGATTTTGCTGGTTGCTCACTGTGCTGAACCTACTCTCTCCTTGGCATTATGGGGACTGCAAAGAAAAGAGCCGTCAGGATCGTCACAGAGACGGCTGAGCAAACCTGTGGATCAAGAAGTATGACCCGTGGATCAGTGCTGCCTAGGTATAGATCAATCCTGGCTGGGTCGCCTGAGCGAGCATGTCTGATGTTGGAAGACCCAAAACACCCGATGACTCCAAGTTACATCACTGATGATGTGTCCCAGCACAACCTAGGATGTATCTCAGCAGTACGCTTGTAAATTTTAATTATTGCAGATTTAAAAATTATTCTTTCTTTTCCAGACTGTGCTCTTTTGGGCTTTTTCTCTTAATCCCCCTCATTTTCTCTTCACCATTCATTTTCTCTCAGTGACTTTACATGGAATTAAGTACGCTATGCCCAGAACTGGGTACTTAACTCAATGTAACACAGTAAGCTATTTGTACCGTGCTGTGCATCTAGGTCCAAAGGAACATTGTTTCATTTGACTATGGTTGAATTGACAACAAACTTGAACTTATTTGAACTGTTTAGTTTAAGTGCTGTGGAATCAATGTTTGACCTCTGTTGCATGTACTAAATGCTTACCTGGTACAATCTCTGGTAGTACCCTACCCTCACGTTTTGTAGGCAGCTGTCAGTAAGTAACTTCGTACTCATGATTATCCCTAACAATTGACAACATTCAAAAGCTATTAAGTGCCAATTGAATGATTTTTGAATCAATTAAAACAATTACAAATATTAAGATCAAGTAAATAAAAAAATGTAAAATGCCTCAAACTTATTGGCCTGATGTAACTTTCCCTTTAGTTGCATGGGCTTATTGTTACTGTGTCTAAAATGATACAAGTTCGGCAGCTTCCCCAGACTAATTACTGGGAAATTCAGCAAGTTTGTGCTCCTGTGCTGAGCCTCATATGCATTCTAGCATGGGAGCTAAACAGTCGGTGGCAATGCCTAGCCAGTAAGTTTAGGACTTTAACTTTCACAAAGGTGTCCCGAGCATCCTGAAGCATATGGATATTATATGCTAATTGTTCTGCTGGAAATTGATTGCGTTTCAATCAAGATCCAGTCCATCAGAACCAAATTTCTCAAGCAGAGAACAGCAACCAGCCATCATTATATCACTGGAAATACAGCTACAAACAAATATCTACACCTACATCTTCCAATTGGGATTCTTCAATCCAATTGGTTGAAGAAATATAGTCTTGCTTTTCTTGGCCACGAAGACAGCCTTCAGTTGTAAAGCCCAGTTAATTGGCATAAATTAATCATGCCTATCTTTATAATTAGAAAATAGTTAAACCTAACTACTGTCAGAACAATAGCACCCTTCAAGTTAGGATCTAATAATGCACAAGTAACAGAATCCATTTATTTATGTGTGTGTGTGTGCTTATTTATTTACAGATATACCATAGAACAGGCTTCTGATCGAGCAACCCGTCTATTTAATCTTAGCCTAATTGCAGGTCAGTTTGTCATGATGAATTAACCTACCAACCGATACGTCTTTGGACTGTTGGAGGGAACCGGAGCACCCGGAGGAAACCCATGCACTCATGGGAAGGATGTACAAACTTCTTACAGAGGACATCAGAATTAAACTCCGAACTCTGATGCCCTGAGCTATAATAGCGTTGCGCTAACCCTGGTGCTACTGTGGCACCCAGTCCAGTCCGGACTCATGGATTCTGACCCGGATGCTACAGTTCCTCATATCCAACAACAATGCAGTGAGAATCTTTTTAAATTCTTCAACACCATTGTTGCTTTTATCAATTGCTTGTGTGTTTGTGTGTGGCTGCTTATGATTATACAATTTGGGTGACAAGGTTGAAAGCTGTTCAATACTTGGTTGTCACATTAATACTTTGCCTCATCTGCAGTATCATATCTGTGACATACAGCACTGTGCAAAAGTCTTAGGCACATATATATATATATATATATATATATATATATATATAGAGCTAGGTAGTAACTTTATGTGTTGCACTGTACTAATACTGCAAAAAAAAACAAATTTCATGTGAGTGATTATAAACCTGATTCTGATATGGGTCCTTACTGTGGGAAGGGGCCAGGGAGAAGGGAATCATGGTTGGGAAAAGGAGAAGTGGGAAGGGAGGGAGTGGGAAGCACCAGAGAGACATTCTGTAATGTCTGTTTGATCTGTTTGGAATCAAGTGACCTTGCCTGGTGTCTCAGGGCTGGGTGTGTCTGCATCCCCCTCCCCGGCACACATTCTCTGCCACCTGTCCCACACTCCTCCCGCGGTGCCTCACCTTCGTCATTCCCAACATCCTTTGTTCCCACCAGATTTACAAACTCCCTCTCTGCTCCATGTCGACAAGTACAGTATTGTCCAAAAGCCTTAGGGTTCCTAGCTAAATATATGTGCCTAAGACTTTTGCACAGTACTGTATGCAAAGTGCTTAACAGACTTTGCACCACACAACCTTTATCCTCCATGTGCTTTTCTTTCAAACTGATAATTGCTCACCAGGAGCACCATTTTTGATGCAGATCAGGGCACATGAATTGGGGGAAAAAAAACAGTGAGGAGCATTGAAGCATAAGATTTCTCACTGAAACTGTAAAGCATCCCAGATATGACTAGAAAATGGAGAAGCGAGTAAACCTGCACACTGCTTCATTGTTATCCTGCAGTGCACAGGAACAAAGAAAAAAATACCTTGCTGAATATTGCATGAACTCAACTGCAACTCTCATTTTCTGAGATCGCTAAATTGCATAACTCTGAGGGCTAATATAATTAAGTTGTCCTGATAGTGAGAAGCTATAATTCTCCAGAGGCATTGACTGGAAAATCAGCGGGCATACCGCACAAGGTTAATCTCAAGCAATGTTCACCCAAGTTTCCGATAAAGGACTCACAAAGGCTAGAAGGAATAAACTCTTAAGCCTATCCCCATCTACATGCAAATAAGGCTCTGCAGTGTCTGAGTGCATTTCCCCACATGATCTCAATCATCACAGCGGGTAGCTAGAACTTTCTCTGAGGAAGAGAGAATGAGAGATAAAAGATCAACTTCGCAGGTTTTGCTCCTCTTCCATATACAGAGTCACTGAAGCCTTGAGCAAGCTGTTGGTCATTTCCTGTAGGAGAAGGGATTGTATAATAGAGGATATTTCTAACAGTAATGAGAGGGATACAATTAAAATTCTCTTACAAAGCAAACAGTGTTGGTATGCAAGGTCACAGTCTTTCCTCTGGGAACTTCAGTATAAAATGTCATTATCAACTGGTTCTTCACTCGACTGCACATCTTGAAAATATCAAAGCTATGTTTTAAAACAGGATAGATGTAGCTAAGAGTGTCAAATTAAAAGTAATATACATTATACAGTAATTCTGGCAGTCAAAAATATACGACAAGAACGAGAAAGAATGCCATTTCAGCAGTTCAAGTAATCAGAATGAACTGCTTCAAAACATGTATTTCTGTTAAAGATTGAAGTGATAGCTTTGAGCTTCCAGTGAACTGATTTCACATTAAACAATCTGAGCAAACTGCCATGCCATAAGTACAATTTTTATCCTTTGAAACTAGATTTCTTTCAGATTGTTACGAGCTTAAAGTCTTTGAGAAAAGGACAAATGCAACTATTATTTGCATGTGGGAAGGTATTCCGTGTGAATTATTACAAAAAGATAATCAAGAACTTCAAATAATCTCAAAAGCTACAAGATGAAAACCTAAACACAAAAGTACTCTGCAGATGCCGGGGTCAAAGCAACACTCACAACACGCTGGAGGAACTCAGCAGGTCGGGCAGCATCGGTGGAAACGATCAGTCAACGTTTCGGGCCGGAACCCTTCGTCAGGACCGAAGAGGGAAGGGGCAGAGGCCCTATAAAGAAGGTGGGGGGAGGGTGGGAAGGAGAAGGCTGGTAGGTTCCAGGTGAAAAACCAGTAATGGGAAAGATAAAGGGGTGTGGGAGAGGAAGCGGGGAGAGGATAGGCAGGAAAGGTGAAGAAGGAATAAGGGAAAACACAATGGGTAGTAGAAGGAGGTGGAGGAGGTGATAGGCAGCTGGGGGAGGGGGCAGAGTGAAATAGGGATAGGGGAAGGGAGGGGGAGGGAATTACCGGAAGTTGGAGAATTCTATGTTCATACCAAGGGGCTGGAGACTACCTAGACGGTATATGAGGTGTTGCTCCTCCAACCTGTGTTTAGCCTCATTATGGCAGTAGAGGAGGCCATGTATGGACAGGCCCGAATGGGAACGGGAAGCTGAGTTGAAGTGGGTGGCAACCGGGAGATCCTGTCTGTTGCGGCGGACAGAGCGGAGAAGATGAAAACCTAACAGTTTATACCCATTACTTAGTGGTAATATAACTGGGAATATTTCAACCAAGACTGTAGAAGATGTAATAAATTATGTAATTTTACAAGCTCATTAATGCAGTCTCAAAGCTCATAATCTACTGTTTCTATATAAAATTAATAGTATGTTTGTGATTCTGCTCACCTACTTTATGGTTGATGTGCTGTGATGTTTTCCCTGGCAGAGGTGTTTAGCCAAGGGAGTAAGTGGCTGGCCATTCAGGAGCAGGATTTTCTGATCTAGGGGCTATTCTTAGTACTGCATACCAAGACAAACACCAGGTGCTGCTGGAAGATCATCGGTCTGGTGAAAAATGCAATTTAGTCTGCCCAAAATCTGTTAGTCTTCCAGTTCAATGATGAGATGTTTGGAAGAGAATCTCAGAATGAATCTCAAGGTAGTATGACTGTGCTACAGTTTTGAGTTCAATTCCAGCGTCCTCTGTAAGGGAATCTCTGTACATCCTCCCAGTGGAATGAGTGGGTTTTACCCGGGTGCTCCAGTTTCTTAAAAACGTACCAAATAGGTTAATTGGTCACTGTAAATTGTCCCGTGATTAGGTTAGGACTAAATCGGGGTTGTCAGAGGTTGCGGGGATAGTGCAGCTCGAAGGCCCAGAAAGACCTACTTCATGCTAAATTTAAAAAATAAATAAAATATGGTGTGATAAATATGTACAGTAACTGTACTTTGACTTTGAGAATGTTGCTGTCTGCTACATTCCAGGCTACAGGAGTATGGACTTACTTAGGGATGCAATGAGGCTTGGTGCAGCCAATGCAGAGGCTCTGTTGGTAAGGACTGCAGTCTAATATCCCACCACCACTAGACTTTGAGGAGCAAAGCCCTGTGTAAAACTCTCACTTGAAGCTTGTGTCTTCCAGAGGCCACAGGCTCTCGCAATAATGCCTTGAACATCAACACTCTAACATCACAGATACGTAGAGTGGGTGTGGAGAGGATGTTTCCTATGGTGGGAGAGTCTAAGACCACAGTCTCAAAATAGAGGGAAGACCTTTTAGAACAGAAATGAGGCAGAATCCCTTTAGCCAGAGAGTGGTGAGTCTTTGGAATTCATTGCCACAGTTGGCTGTGGAGGCCAGTCACTGGGTATATTTAAGGCAGAGGGGGCTGGGAACCTGAGCCCCAGGTCAGTAAGGGAAGGATTTGACCAGAAGGTAGATGTCAAGGGAAATATTGAAAGGCAAAATCAAAATAACAGATATGATGGGTCGGATAGTTTGAAGTGTGTATATTTTAATGGTAGGAGTATTCTGGGTAAGGGTGATTAACTTAAAGCATGGATCAGTACATGGAACTACAATATTGCAGTTATTACTGAAACCTGGTTGTGAGAAGGGCAGGAATGGGTGATTAGCGTACCAGGTGTTTGAAGTTTTAGAAAAGATAGAGGGTAAGGTAAAAGTGGGGGGTGGGAAATTTCACTACTAATCAGGGACAATATCACAGCTGCACTTAGGGGAGACATAATGGAGGGGTCAGACTCTCCATTTGGGTGGAACTCAGGAATAGGAAGGGTGCAATCACGCAGAGTAAGAAACTGTGTAAAAATAATAAGGTTGTTGTCATGGGGAATTTCAACTTCCCTAATATAATCTGGGGCTTCTCAGAATAAGGGGTTTAGATGGGGCTGAATTTGTTAAGTGTATCCAGGAAGGTTTCTTCAAATCAAGATGCGGACTGTCCAATGAGAGGAGGGGCTGTACTGGACCTCCTGTTGGGTAATGAACCGAGCCAGGTTACTGATCTTTCAACAGTTAGGGAACAGTGACCATAACTCCTTAACTCTCAGGATAGCTATCGAAAAGGATATGTATAGTCTTTGTGGCTTAAGGGCCCAGAAAGACCTACTTCAAAGACCCCAATTTTTAAATTGGAATGGGGTAAATTACGAGGGAACTAAGAAGCGTTAATTGGGAATACATTTTCTCTGGCAAGTCCACATCAGACATATGGAGGGTGCTTAAAGAGAAGAGATTGCTGGACCCTTGACCAGTATATATGTGTCCTCTCTAACCACAGGTGAGGCCCCAGTAGTTAATGTACTGCTATTTAGGAAGGGAACTACGGGAAATCCTGGGAACTTTAGACTGGTGAGTCTCACATCAGTTATAGGGTAGTTGCTGGATCTGGGAACCCATGACCTAATCAGGGAGAGCCACATGGCTTGTGCATGGCAAAGGTGCCTCACCAACTTGATTGAGTTTTTGACAAGGTGATGAGAGAAATTGATGAGGGCAGGGCAGTGGATGTTGCTTACATAGATTTTAGTAAGATGCTTGACAAAGTCCCTCCAGAAGATTAAGATGCATGGGGCGCATGGCAAAGTGGCTGCTTTGATTCAGAACTGGCTTGCGCATCGAAGACAGAGCTAAAGGGACTTATTCAAGCTGGAGGTCTGTAATTACTGGAGTTCCACAGGAATCTGTGCTGGAACCTCTGCTGCTTGTGATGCATATGAATTTTATAGGCATCTGTTAGTCTCATGAGACCATGGATTTGTGCCTTGGAAGGTTTCCAGGGCGCAGGCCTGGGCAAGGTTGTATGGAAGACCAGCAGTTGCCCATGCTGCAAGTCTCCCCTCTCCACGCCACCGATGTTGTCCAAGGGAAGGGTATTAGGACCCATACAGATTGGCACCAGTGTCGTCGCAGAGCAATGTGTGATTAAGTGCCTTGCTCAAGGACACACACACTGCCTCAGCCAAGGCTCGAACTGGCGACCTTCAAATCACTAGACGAATCCCTTAACCACTTGGGCCACACACCAAGTATATGAATGACCTGGATGGAAATGCAGATGAGTGGGTTAGTAAATTTGTGGATAATACCAAGATTGGTGGAGGTATGAATAGTGTAGAAGATTGGCAAAGAATACAGCCTGATATAGATCATTTGCAGATATGGACTGAGAAATGGCAGATGTAGTTGAACCCAGATAAACGTGAGGTGTTGCACCTCAGTAGGGCAAATGCAAGGAGACAGTACTCTTTGCAAGATCTTAACAGTGCTGCTGTGCAGAGCAATCTTGGGATCCAAGTTTATAGCTCCTTGAAGTTCATAGCCTACACAGGCTGGTAAGGTGGTTAGGCCACAGTTGTGGATGCCACACTATAGGAAGGATGTTGAGGCTTTGGAGAGGATGTAGAAGGATTCTTCCTGGTTTAGATAGCAAGTGCTATCATGAGAGGCTGGATAATCTTGGATTGTTTTCACTGAGTGACGGAGGCTGAGGGGAGATCTGATGGAGGTATACAAGATTATGAGAGGCATAGAGTAGACAGAGGGTGTCTGGTTCCCAGGACTGAAACTCTAATACCAGAGGGCATGCATTGAAAGTGGGAGGGAATAGGTTCAAGGGAGATGTGAAGGTTAAGATTTTTACTCAGAGAGTGGTGGATGCCTGAAATGTGCTGCCTGGTGTGGTGGTAGAGGCAAATATGTTACAGGCGTTTAAGAGACATTTAGATAGGCACATGGATGTAAGGAAGATGGAGGGATATGGACATGGTGTAGGTAGGAGGGATTAATGTTTGGCTTTTTTTGAATTTGCTTTTCAGCCGGTTCAGCACAGTATTGTGGGCTGAATGGTCTGTTCCTGAGGTATTCTGTTCTATGTTGATGGATCCTTAATTAGTCAGGGCATGAAAGGATACAGGGAGAAGACAGGAGACTGGTGCTGAGTGGAAAAATGAATCAGCCATGATGAAATGGTGGAGCAGACTCAACGGGTCAAATGACCTAATTTTCTGTGCCCCTATCTTATGGTCTTATAACACTATTAATTTATATAGGAACAGGAGTAGGCCATCTGGCCCGTCAAGCCTGCTCTGCCATTCAATAAGGTCATGGCTGATCTGGCCATGGACTCATCTCCACCTACCTGCCTTTTCCCCATAACCTTTAATTCCCCTATTATGTAAACATCTATCCAACCTTGTCTTAAATATATTTACTGAGGTAACCACTGCTTCGTTGGACAGACAATTCCACAGATTCACCACTCTCTAGGAAAAGCCGTTCCCCCTCATCTCTGACCTGAATTTACTCCCCTGAATCTTGAGGCTATGTCCCCTAGTTCTAGGCTCACCTTCCTCTATCTTATCTATCCCTTTCAGAATTTTGTTTGCTTCTATAAGATCTCTCATTCTTTTGAATTCCAGCGAGTACAGTCCCAGGTGACTCAGTCTCTCCTCCTGGTCTAATCCCCTCATCTCTGGAATCACCTGGTGAACCTCCTCTGAACCGCCTCCAAAGCCAGTATATCCTTCCTCAAGTAAGGAGACCAGAACTGCACACAGTGCTCCAGGTGTGGCCTCACCAGTGCCCTGTACAGTTGCAGAGCCTCTCTGCTCTTAAATTCAATCCCTCTAGCAATGAAGGCCAACATTCTATTTGCCTTCTTGGTAGCCTGCTGCGCCTGAAAACCAACCTTCTGTGATTCATGCACAAGCACTCCCAAGTCCCTCTGCACAGCAGCATGCTGCAGTTTGTTACCATTTAAATAATAATCTGCTCTTTCATTTTTCCTTCCAAAGTGGATGACCTTGCATTTACCAACATTGTACTTCAGCTGCCAGACCCTTGCTCACTCAGTTAACCTATCTATATCTCTCTGCAGACTGAATAATACTGTGAATGTAAAAGAAAACCACACAGTGCTTTTTTAAAATTTCTTATTTATATTGTTTATTGATAAAGTTTATTTTTGAAATAAAACAGATCTGAAATGAAGTTCTGTCACTTTGAGATAATGAATCTTTCTAATTCTCCACCTAGGAGAGTTGTAGAGGCTCAAGACAGAGATGGATGGCACTGTAGATTATTTAGCCATGAACTTAATACATAACAGAGCAGACAAATAATGTGATGTGGCCTTCTCTTGTCTCTGTTCCTTGGGTTCCATTTAGATTACTTGCATTGTAACAACAGGCAATTCAGTCCCACTAGTCAGCCTATGCCAAAGCTCCTGACAAGTGTCCTCCCACCTTAATTTACCTTGTGTTATCAACCAATCAGTCAAGTCCTTTTCTCATGTGCTTATTTAGCTCCCCTTTAAAGCAAACATGTTTAGCAGATGTGGCTCAGTTGGAAGACTTAAGAGATTATGAATTCAAGTCCGATCCAACAGACAATGCCGGAACTTGGATAAAACAGTAAGTGCAAAAGATGACTGAGCATTATACTGATGGGCATGTCATCTTCCAGGTATGACTACAAGCTGCAATCTTTCCTCATCACTCATGATTGTAGCACTATGTGTTCACCAAGATGGCTTTTAGTTTGCTGATCAATCTGCAGTTACAAAGTTAGTCTCTATTATCAGGGAAGATCGCACAAACCAGTGTACAAAGTGACATAGGCAGTATGATTGATCAGCACCAAAACCTAGTATTTGTTCAAAATTTCTTTTAACATTTTCATGTTGTCAACCTCTGCTGTCTTTCTAAACAGTCTGTCCATTGGTTGAGCAGCTTTTGCTTCTGATACACAATTGATATTCCATCTTTTGAGTTTGTATTGAAATAAGTTCATTCTACATGTTATTAAAAGCTGCAGAATGGGGCTTTTAATAACATTGCACGTTTTTCAATGGACCAATAACACTGTTAACAGAAATGCCAATGCTTTCCAAATATTGGCAGAAGTTACACTTTGCTGCTGAGTTCCAGTCAAATTCATACCTCTTCGATGGTAATATAAGTATGTGATTTTATCACTGGACTCTGTACCCCAGCATGAAATGCATGAGACTGTGATCAAATTAGGGCTCAAGAAGATGTTGTAAGTGACTGTCGTAGGACACTGCGTATAGTACGGCATAAAGATAAATATAAACAAATCCTTCTCCCTCCCATTTTTCAAAAAAAAACATATGGTAGAGTTTAATGCTGGTGTCACTGATAGAGGATAATTTTCTAATCTGTTTAAATATGGGCATTTTAGATGTTGGTACAGAAATAAATACTAGAAAGAGTGTTTATATTATGTAAATGTACACATCTGCAATACAAATTGATGTAGATGTTATGACACAGAAATGTGATCAATTAGCACTGTTTATTTCAGTGCTATTTGATTGAAATTGCATTTTTCTTGGAGCAATGTGTAACAGCAACCATTTTTGGATCATTCACACCCCTCTGAAATTTTAATCAGACCTCATCAGCATAAGTCAGTCTTACGCCCCCATCACGATTCCATATCAGATGCATATCAAGACCTCATCCTCCTTTTGATCTGAGGAGCAACCATCATTGATCACTCCCAAAACAATAAAGATTTAATAGCATTTTGCTGCTCTGGAACCCCAGTAAGACCTTAGACACCCCCCCCCCCCCCACCTACAATGGCATACATTTCTTACTGGCATTGATTCTGCCCTCTGACCCACCACTAGCCCTTAGCCCTGATCCCTTAGTCTTCCAATAAACCCAAACTTCTCAGAATTACGTACCTTCCAATCAATTGAGCATCCACCATATTTCACACCCTGAAGATAATTACAGATGGAGAATCATTTCCTAACCCTTCAGCAATGAACAAAAAAAAATTCTAACAAACATTTCAAGTAGTTGTATAAGTTTTATTGCCAAGTAAGAAATTTTTAGTCCAATACATTGAAAGGTTTCTTTACAAACATTATTTCAACATTTAATATAAACATAACGTAACCAGAAATATTTCAACCAAGACTATAGATGACATTGTAAATTATGTTATTTTTACAAGCTCATTAATAGCAGTTCACAGCAAGACAATACACATAGCAAAATAATTATGCATATACACTTAAATTATTTCCAAACTGCATGACATTAGATATTAGTTACTGTTGTAAATAACTCCTTCAGATTCATTCACCTGATGAAGGGCATCAAGGTGACACTGATCAAAATATTGGCCAGCTATATTGTAAATTGGAAACCTTGAAATGGAATCAGCGCTCACTCACTCATGGGGACTAGAGGATTAAAGATCTGCTTGATAAAGATCTGCTAATGGCAAAAATGTAGCACCAAAGTAAAATAAAAAGCCTAAAAGCTTTACACTATATTATAATGATTATAAACTGGCCTATGATCACGTACAGTTGCTAATTATTTATGATTTTTCATCGTTAAACTCAGAATAGCATTTGTCAAAAAAGTCACTGTTTTTCTTGAGAGATTGCACAACAGAAACTGTGCAGACATAGATAATGATAAGAAAACAATGAATTCCCAATATCTGTCTGTTAGGGATGCAGGGATTAGGATCCCAAGCACTAGTCCACTCCCTTAATGTGATATATCTCATTGCCCTGATAAAAAGTTGAGACTTACCTCAGACTAAGACCAGAGGACACAGCCTCAGAGTAGAAGGACATCCATTTAGAATGGAAGTGAAGAGGAATTTCTTTAGCCAGAGAGTGGTGGATCTGTGCAATTCGTTGCCACAGGTGGCTTTGGAGTCATTGGATATTTTTAAGGCAGAGGTTGACAGATTTTTGATTAGTCAGGGCATGAAAAGCTACAAGTAGAAAGCAGAGGCTAAAGGGGATGAAATGGCAGAGCAGACTCAATGGGCCAAATGGCCTAATTCTGCTCCTATATCTCATGGTTTTATATTATTAGGCAGAGCTTAATCTGAAGTTTGAAAATAATGCAAATAAAGTGCTAGTAACTCGGATTAGTGTAGATTGAAGATTGACATGGACATGAAGGGTCAAATGACCTTTTTCTATGTTGTATGACTCCATAATCTTAATATAAAGCAGTTTATTTTCTCATAATTTACTCTGCACAGCTCAGTATAGATACAAAGCAAAGACAAGAAACCAATTGTTAGGGAATCATACTGCTTCTTCCATCTTGGCCAGCCTTTTCTTCCTGATTTCTATAGATCAAGATCTTGCATTTGCTATTGTAAAATTGATTTTAGTTGCACAATATTTAATAAAATATTTACTTTTCTCAATTTTTTTTAAGCTTTTGAGCTGGTGATAAATGAAAAGGGCACAAACTGACATGAAATCCAAACTATTCTTCTTAGTTTTGATATTGGTGCTTGGTACTGCAATCAACAGTTACCAATAAGCTCTTGGGTACTCTACCGAATTGATATATTGGCTTTAAAATAGTGGGGATACTGTCACTCAAAGTAATGTTAGGTCTAAAGTTGCTCTTGTAAAAAGAAAAAAAATCTAATTTTAGACTCCTTAGCTGAACTCATTGAATCCTGTGTAATGTTTTTTTCAAATCAAGAATCAGTTACTGTAGTGATATGATCTCAGAGTTAGTGTCCGGGGACAGATAAGCAAGCAATAACAAGGGAAGGACTTAAATAACAACACTTATTACGGCATTGTCATATTATGCCAACTTCCATTTCAAACTAGGAAAGCAAACCTGGATCTGACTGATGTTATTGTGTGGGGCACAAAATAATAACTTTTTACTTCTCCTTACTTCTTTCCCTACCAAATTCTCTTCTGAAGACAATGATTCATTGTGTGATAATGTAATACGATTCCAGAGACATCCATAGGTCTTTTAGGTTTCATTCCATTTACTGTAGTAATCCAGCTAGGGTCTGCAAATACCATCATCAAGGCTGATTCCAGCCTTACCCATGCCCCATTCTCATCATTTAGAACAGTAGTCTTTGCTTACGGATCCACAGTGGGGAGCCCTGCACTTAGGAATTACCTATTCACTGAAACATTCCAATTTCTCACTGTCCTCCTGTAATTCAGTAAGTCTGTGCATTATACTCAGGCATTGCTGCATCCACAGTAGGGGATAATCATGACCATTATCATTAAGTGGGATTTCTGAATGACCCAGCTCTTGAACTGAATTGAACACAAGGGTTCTTCTCCCTTTGATGTTTTGATAGACATCCTCCACTTTGCTACCTCTCGCTCTGTTTTGCGGAACACGGGTTAATTTTGTTAATCCCACCATCTGAAACGTTTGTTGATAGCACAGTACGTGTGCAGGATCTTAAATTTGGTTGCTTTTGATGGGGAACCTAAACCCATCCATGATGTTATGAGTGAATGTGTTCACATTTGTCCTTCTTCCTCATGTGATAGAGTGGATGGACTGTGGATAGAACAGACTCAATGGGTTGAATGGCCTAATTCTACTCCTATGTCTTATGGTCTTATGGATGTGCAGGTGGCCAGGGCTCTATTTGCACCCTGGTGTCCTCTCGTACACATCTCAGTGTGGGTATAAAACACTCTTATTGACTCTTAATAAGCCAAAAGATTCTTTAAGGCAATCAAGCATTAACTGTAATTGGCTGTAAAATTATAGTTTAAATGTGTCAGAATATTCAACAGGCAGATTAATATGCCATTGGCCTGCATCATGGAGTGAACTGCACTAAAATTTTCCTATGAATTCATTTTCTCCTCTTGGCCAGAGCATCATAGATGGAGAGCATTCTGAATCCATGGATTGTAGGACTCTCTAGTGAGAGACAAAAGTACAACTTTGGGGTTTTTCCTCAGGAAAAATAAAAGATGCACAAATGCACAGCAAAGTTTCCTTAATATTTTATGCACATAACAGGAAAAAGCATTCAGAAAAATTCTGTTACATCGACTATTATATAAAATATGCAGCAATACCACAACATTAATTCCACAGTAGACATATACTCAGCATAAAGCAGGAATGTGGCAGGGTCAGTGGTACACGAATAATATCAATTGCTGGGCAAGGACATATTTAAAATGTGGCTATAATCTGCGTTTTGATCTATGTACACTGTTTAAATTCTTATACACTAAACCAAATTAATCCTCTGTGGAATTAAAACATGAACATTTTTAACATTTACTTCTTTTTGCATCCTTCAGTCTGAGCCTGCCACTTCTGTGAGGTAAACATTCTGCCTTCAGCAAACTTGAGCACTTGTAGTGAGCATAACAAGCAAACAATGTTTTTTTCCCCAGCCAACGCTCACTGTCATGTAACATTTATTCCAACTACTGTCCATGAATACACAGAAGTGAGGGTGATCTGGACTATGATGCAGGAAAACTGGGTGCAACATGGAGGAGAAGAGACTCAAACAACTATAAGCTTTGAGCAATTTGCTCAAGAAAAATTAAAAATCATCTCAATTAGAATTGGTGTCTCCTTTTACTCTGGGCTCTCTGGCTGACACTCCTCGCATTACTTGTGATGAGCTCTCTGCAAAAACCTCAGAGGAAGGCCATTGAAAAGCTCCCACAACTTGGACAGCACAAGTACCAATGCCAGATGCTTCTGGTATTACGAAGGCATAAACACCATTTAATATTGCTGCAATATTGGGTCCAAAAATTGTTGCTAAATTGCCTTGAAAATACTACCATTAAGCAGAGAGAATGCTTATTAGGCATGTTAAATAATGTTACGGTTGTGAAATCAAAATCCCTATATCACTAATGATCCTCAAATTCTACAGTTATGTGAGCATGACATTAGGTGAATCCTAAAACAAATAATGGTTTGAATGCAAACTGAACTCAGAAGCAGGAGAAAAAGGCAAACAAGAAAACAAGGTACACAGAAGTGTGGGAGAGGAAGATCTCCCCTTGAAGTCATTCCAAAACACTTTACAACTAATGAAGATCTTTTGAAATGCAGGCACATTTGCAAGGTAGGAACAATGTAGCCAACAACCACATAGCAAGTGTGATAATGCCCAAGCCGCTGGATGCAATGATGCTGAGTGAAGGTTAAACATTGAGCAAAATATTGGGAAGAATTTTCTTTAGAAATGCTGCCACAGGCTGTAAAGAGAGAAAGACCATTGTATCAGTGAATGACGTTCACACAAAAACATAGTAATACTCTATTTGGTGCTTTGAGGACTTAAAGTGCCACAATTAAGGACTGCTGGCTTGCTCAGTTATTGAAATGTAAGACTGCTACAATGGAAAGTTGTAGTCACAGAACAGGTGAGCGAACAGTAAAAGCAGTAATGCAGGGAGGAAAAGGTAGTCATGCAATGTATTCAGTTCATTACATGCTGTATTCTTCAGGGAAACTTAGGCCTCCCTATCCTTATGCATACTTTAAATATCACTCCAAGAGTAAGGAAGTCCTATGGATTGATGGCCATCTGTCAAATTCCCTCCCATTTCCTTGCTTTCCTCAGCCCTGCTCACCATTCACCCTCTTAGATCAAAACTCATCTTGGCATGACCAGCTATGAAATGGCATTGCCAGTGGTCCAACAAAGAAGGGTTCTTGAGAATCAACAGACAGCAGTTGTGTCCAGACCCACAAAAAGATGATTTAAGTTTATAACATGGGCCTGGTTCTAGTTGAGTGACTCCATGCCCGTTATTCCAGGTACCAACAAGGCTAGATAACAGCCTGCAAACATTCTTCTAAGGTCTCACTATAAGACGTTTATTTTCTATAAGGTTTTTATGGGACTAAAGGGATGTAAATATGGCTCTGAATTCCATAAATCTTCCATTCTGATGCTGGTCCTTTGTCATGGAGTATCCCTTCCTCTGCCCTGCCCCTCCGCCCCAGCTCTACCTCAAACTCCAGCCAGGACATGCCTGCAAGCCACGGCCTACTACTTTGCCCCTGCAGTAACTAGCTAAATGAAGTCCTCACCCACAAGTGAATCAGAGTATGCCAACTATGGATTTGGGAAGTTATCCACTTGGCATTTGTGCCAAAATGACCTGCTAACTAAGTGTAAATTTGGAATGAGAGAGACACAATAGGCCATTCGTCCCACTCCAGTGCTGGGACTTAGTTTGAAAGCTGCTTCAGTGGCTTTTTACATGTTTCTGCTCATTTATTTTTGGTGCAGCTTTGCACCAATCACAGTGATGTCTATTGAATCTGGGCAATGAAACATTGTTTGCACTTCAGCAGTCCAGTGCCAGCAGACAGTATAAATATCTATCCTTACCTCCAATACTCCAAAACTGTGCTGCAGAGCTAATTTTCCATTTGAAGCAGCCTCGAGAGACAGCAGAACGCAAGGCTAGACCAAAGGTCCACTTACAATAAGTCGGTGGCTCACTGAGGTGTTTAAATCCATAAGATGAACAGTATTAGCATATATGGATGGAGTAAACTATTGAGAAATGAATTAAAGGTCTCTTCCTTTAGCCTTTGGGCTACAAATCATTCTACAGTGTTTATGAATATAACTCATTATGCAGCCCATAAAACAGGAAACTACATGTTTCATGAAGAACGGGAATAAAAATTTCATTTCGAGTACAGTATATATGTAATAAGTTAACTTGATGGGGTGCAGATTTTAGAACTCTGCCTAATGCTGTCAGGGCCCCATTTTCTGTTCCAAACAGAAGAAATTAAAGCATCCAGGAAGCAGATACTGTAGGACATCCTGTTGAACCCGTCCATCATACACAAAATTCAGGTGAAAACAAGTTGTCCCCAGCACTGGAGATAATCATTTGTTGTTTACCAAATCCAAATGCACATTCACTTATTTAAAAATTGTACCCTCGATATAAAAACAACGATGATAGGAGTAGTAGAACACAATTTGTGATTCCTTTCTGAAATAGGATAGAATGAAGTGCATCTTTATTTTCTATCGCTCATTTTTTTCAGCTGCTAACCTCAGGAGCTTCTGAGAGAGGCCATGACACCAATTAATTGAGAGGAAATATTCAAGAGTTCTACTTCATAAATATAGAATGCAACCGAGTGATATTATTTGATCTTAATGGCCTACTAAACCATTCTCTTGAACAAAGTACAGAATGCAGCACTATTATTAGTAGAGATTAGACGGCGCGAGTGGGTTGCCAACCATGACCAATGCGAGCGGCTCCATTATCTAGAGTAAAGGCACAACCTACATTACCCAGTCTTCCCAATGAGACTGAAGGCAGCTGAGAGTCAGCAAGCTGATCAAAAATCTCTGTTTAAGATGGGGTATGCTGTATCCACCCTTCCTTTTCCAAGTACATAGAGGAAGTTAGAAAAATACAGAAAGCATGCTCCCAATTGTCTTAAACATTCACACGTCCCAATAGCCTCCAACAGAAAACTGAAATGTGCTATTGCAATATGAACTGGTCATTTTGTTTAAGAAAATTCACAACTTATGTTTTTCAACAGAAAGTCCTTTGTTATTAACCCTTCAGTGTGTATTGCTCATATTTCAGATACCTTAGCCCAATCGCATTGGATGACAACTAGAGCACATTTCAAATCTCTTCCAATTCCGGGATAGGTAATTCTTGAACAACAGGTTTCTTTATTTATTTTCTTTAAATAAAAAAGGTGCCGATCATCACACGGTCACTTCTGTTTTGCTGTTGGTTACAAAGTACGGCTGCTGCCCCAGGTAATGCTGTGCCTGAGGGCTGGCTTTCTCAGCCAGCGGACCCACTGTGCAGGGTCTCTTGTTGGCATAGGCCTGCCGGCGGATGGTAGTGTCGTTTGTGTCCCAGGTTTTGTAGTCAGAATCGAAGACCAATGGATGCGTGTGCATCTTGGTGATTTTGTTCCTCTGCCCGGGTAGCTTGGCATTGAAGGTGTCCGAGCCATGCACTGGGTCATCATGGTCCATTGGCATCTGCACTGGGTGCAGGGGCAAGGTCCCTTTTGCTGCAAGTTCTGCAAAATGTTGGCGCTTAGCAAAGAAGTCGTCATTTGCCTTTTCAGCTAAGAAACATTAAAAAGAAAGGGAAATAAATATTAGCGATGCATTGTTTCCAAATTTAAAAAAGTAGTTGTTAGTCATGCAATGGCTCTAAAACAAGGAATAATTCCAAACAAAGTTAAATGATACAGCTTTCAATTACATTGTCTCTTTTAATGGAGCAACATTTCATATGACATTTTATAAAACATTATTTGACATGTAAAGTAATACTATACTCTGCAAGCAAAAGCTTGGTCAAAGAATTAATTTCAAGGACAGCTACACTGGCTTATAAGTAGAGAGGCTGAGAGGTTCTACAGAGATTAGGGGCCAGATACCTAAAGCCAATGCTGCCGGATGCTGAGCAAAGGTAATTAGTATGTGCAAGAAGTTAAAATTGGAGGAGCACTGAGATAATGGAGCATTGCAGGAATGGAGATCAGATGATTTAATATCCCGGAGAGGTTTTAAATCAAAAATAAGAATTTTAAAAACCAGGTGTTTTTGGACCAAGAGGCATTTTTAGGTCTGTTAACCCAGATGATAGAGAAACAGGATTTGCTAAAATTGGGAAGGAGGTGGATGAGTTTTGTATGAGCTCAGGTTGAGTGTTATATGAGAAGATAAGCAAGAGAACAATGGAATAGTCAAGTCTGACAATCAGCTTTAACATATGTGAATGTCCAAAGGAAAGTGTAAATTCTGACATTGTAATTCATGCATTAGTGATTTAACACACATTGCTACTGTGTGAAATGAAGGCAAGGCTGCTCCGTAATTGTCTTGCACCAGTTGCTTGATATGCTCCAACCTAAACAAAATTCCAAAAAGGAAAAAGTGGATACAATAAAATGCAACAATATAAAAGATCATAAACATTTACAGATAGCAGTTTTCCTAGCTGAAATTGCTAAAAGAATATCCAACATAGTGAACATGGTCACCATTACCATCTGTTCCAACCTCCAGCGGGGAATTTCCCCTAACTATGACATCTCTCATTTCAAAGCATTACTTTCCCTTCTCTCACTCACTGCAAATCTCCTTATAACAAATCTCCAGATAGAATGGAATGGCTAAGGGAGGCTTATACTGAGGAGGAGGAAGCATGGCCATCTTTAACCTAGGAGTGGGAAAAATACAAATATGAAAATAACCTATCCATTCATAAATAGAAAGTAACTACACTATGTCTGTAGTTAAATTGATCACCACTGTACCACATTTTGGAAGGAACAGCTTTGGAATAAAGCTGAGAAGAAATGTATTTCTGTATGGCAGATGGAAAGAAACTAAGTGACATTTTGAATAGACTACTCAAAACTTATAGAACTAAATAATGCCACTGACATCTCTTTGTTGATAAAGGAAGTTTTGATCTTAAATATGATGATGCCTCAAGGAAACATCTGAGAAGTGTTGCTAGGCAGCTACTTTGCATATTCCCACACGGTATAAACTAGTTAATGCTACAGCCAGCAGCAGGCTTCTCTTGTTCTTCCATTCTGGAAGGAGCCTGCTCTACTCTGAATGTCAAGGATATATTGAAATATTCTATTTGTTATTCTGTGATTTTTTTTCAGGTGCCATATTTCACTAAAATATATCTATTGTGAGCATCATTAGCGAACTGCTGCCACAAATATTTAAAAAGTTGAAATGCAAAACCAACTTTAAGCTTGGGAATGTTTTAAGTTCCGGCATCCTCAAACACAGCGGCTTCTACGGGGCTTAACAAAGCTGTTATTGTCCTTTTAAAAAGTTTTTTTTTTACCATCCTAAAACCCTGCAGGATGTTAAGAACTTAAAGTACTGCATGTCTACCCCATCAGCGAGATGCCTGTGGCTGAGAGATGGAAGGATCTGCTACCTGCATCAGAGGAGTCAGTGTATGAAGGTGGTGTGCAGTTTAACAGCAAGTGATCATTTTAGTCACCTTTTTTGTGATCACAAGACCCTGTTGCATATTGTCAACGCGGAATGTCGCAAGCCCAGTTCACTGACTTTTTGGCAGACAACACAGACAAACGGCGGTGGAGCTGCGTGGCCTCAGCCGTGGCGAGGACTAGATCTCAAGCTGTGACGTTGCCTGTTTACAGCTGCCCGGGAGAGGGGTGTTGGAGTCGGTGTGCTCCACCAGTGTGGCACCGTGTCCAAGCTGGAGTCAATGTTGTACCCCAGTGTTCGCCTGGCAGAAGACACTCTGTATTGTCTTCGACTGCGGGCTGCTGCAACATCTATAGACCTAGGGTCTTGGACTATTTTTTTTGTGTGACTGTATTTTATCAATATCTTATGTGCTTGCTATCTAATATGAGTTATATGTGCCTTGGTCTGTGTGTCACTTGGTACTGTAGTTTGCACATTGACCCCGGGGTAATGCTGTTTCATTTGGCTGTATTCGTGAGTATTCATGTATGGTTGATTGACAATTAAACTTGAATTTTAAGTTATTTTGTCCAATTGGTGGATGATTGAACACATGACTCCAACAGTGATTCACCTTTTGTATCTGGTGCTACACTCCACAATACTTACAAGCTGAAGGTAAAGCAAGCTTACAAATGTTACTTCAGTAATACTTCTCATTGCCAAATTTGAATGTTTTTGACTAAATTAATTGAATTAATCCTTGCTATCTCTGAGTTTGTGAGTTGGCTTTCACTTTGATGTTTGGTTGATTGGTTAGATTAACCTGGAAACACTTCTATTATTCTAAAGTAATACATTACAATGACTACAATTAATGTCCCTCCTCCTCTCTGCACTCAATTTGAAATCATGAATAAACCTGGAACTTAAAGAACCAGCATCAGCAGCTGGCACTATAAAGCGACCAGATTGTTGTGGAAATCAACCAGGTTCTCACCAATATGTCGGTCTCATCAAGTCCTGTCTATAAGTGACCCCAGACTTAATGTGGGGAACTCTTAAAGACCCTCTGAAATGGTTACAAAGTCACTCAGTTCCAGGGCTTTAAGAGAACATTATAAATACAGGCCGCTAGTAGGGGTATTCACATCTAGTGAATATATATTAAAAACTTATATCTTAAATTTTAAAACTGTTATTTTGCTCAAAATAGTCCATTGAACAATATAAATCTCACTCCCATCAAAGCAACACTGTTCAAGGAACAAAAGTTTATGCTGTTCCTGGAAATGACGCAACTTTACGCCCCTCAGAAAAGTCTCTTGACATCCCCCAGTGTTCCTGATGAATCTGGTGAAATGTCAGTAAACCAAAGAGGGATGCTTCACTGACTGCAGAACCCTTTCCTTCAGACTCATGAATCAGTGATGCTTGCACTTCAACACAGAAAATAATTCTGAATTTACTCCCTCCCCCAAGCCCATACTCTGATCAGGTCCTGGCTTTCCCCATGGACTCACAATTCAGTGCCATCATACTGGAGGAAGAGATACAAGCAGTGGTGTGTCCGACTATGAGCACTGGATTGCACAGCTGAGGTCCTCAGTTTCAGGCACTAAGTTTTCCATTCCCAATCATGCACACATTTTGGATATCTGACAGAGAAAGTCTTGTGTTTATCTTCTTTAGTTTAATGTGCCTTGTGAGAAGCCCAGTACAAGATGGAAACAGCCATTTGGCCTAACTCATCCATGCAAACCAATGGGCACCTTTCCATATTAAACCGATCTCCCAACATTTGGTCCATTGCCCTCTATGTCTAAGTGATTCAAGTGTTCATTTACATTCTCAAATGAGCCAGTGACTCAGCTACAACCGCTGCATTATTCTGTAAATTACAACCAGCATTAGCAAAGGTTGATAGAGTGCTTGCTGACAAATAGGAAGGTGTATAGAATACTTGTTTCCGGTAGTTGAAGCTCAAAATATAGGAGAAACAAGTTTGGGGGTCACATTCCATCAAACAGCAGGATATTGCACACTGTTCTGGTCACAAAGCTTTTGGGAGAATGTGATTGTACAGGAGAAGATACAAACAAGATAGGCCAGGATTTTGCTAGGGACAGAATGTTTCAGCAAGAGGGGAGACCAGTTAGACTGGATTAGTTATCTACGGAGCAGAGAAAGCTGAGTGGTGACCAGATTGACGTACTGAAAACTATGTGAGG
The DNA here is from genome assembly GCF_030028105.1 of Mobula birostris. Lineage (NCBI taxonomy): Eukaryota > Metazoa > Chordata > Chondrichthyes > Myliobatiformes > Myliobatidae > Mobula > Mobula birostris. The sequence continues at coordinate 132,547,086 of NC_092378.1, read as the reverse complement.
GCCTAGGTAGGGTGGACAGTGAGAAACTTTGCTCCTTATCAAAATCAAAAGGCATACAGTAGACTACAGATCAAGAGCAGGAGACAGAGGGGTTTGAGGAAGTTTTTTTTTCACCCACAGGTGGTTGAAATCCATTACTCCCATTGCCTGAGAGGATATTGAAGGTAAGCACTCTCACAATATTTAAAAAGTATTTACAGCCCGTTCCCAGGTTAAGATCACTCATCCTATGGACTCACCTACTCTCCCAAAATATTAAATTCAAAGTCTGATGCAAGTTCATGTGTTCGTTCCTACAACCGGCAGAACAAATTTCCTGTTTCTTTTCACTTCTAGTAATTCTTTTTCTTATCAATCTTAAGTGATTTTGATACCATTCACTACACACTGTGGAGGTGTGGTTACCATACTGAGTGACTTTTGAGTATTTTAAAATTTACGGATAAATTGAACTTATGGATGTCTGTAAAATGCAAACCCATTCATTTCCTGGGAACAAATTGTAGATAAGCAATTGATAGACTATCAACTGAGAGCTAGAAATAGGATTAGTATGAGGTACTCAATAGCTAGAATGGACACTAAGATAAATAAATTGTTTCCATGCTGTATGACTCTATAACTTCGAATTATAACAGATATTGCTCTGGGCTTTATGTCTGAAAGTATGGAACTATTTTAGTTTAACATGGTGCACCCTAACACCTTCATCATCTTTTTGGGAGATTTCAACCAGGTCAGTCTGAAAAAATCACTAAGCAACTACCATCAACAGATCACTTGCCATACTAGAGGAATCAACACAGTGGACCATTGTTACACCACTCTCTTTCTTTTTCAATTTTTTTATTGATTTCATAATGATAAACATACCATAGTATTGAAACACAGTTATTGGGATTATATTGTTATAATTAACATAGTTAAATATAAACCTAGTTGACATATGGGTATTAAACCTCCCAATCATACAGGATATAATATACAAAAAAAAAGAAAAAAAATCATGAAAAAGGAAAAAAAATATACAAATATACCCCAAAAGAAAAACTAGCCTAAACAGTGTTAATTAACTAAGAAAAAAAAAAGACATGGGCTGTTATGTAACATCAAAAAAAAGGAACCATTAGTGTCGTTGACTCCGCTCCTCTCAACATATATTAAAAAGAAATAGAATAATTTTGGAAAAGGTCAAATTACATCATATGGAAATGTTGAATAAATGGCCTCCAAGTCTTTGTGAATTTAATAGAGGGATCATAAATAACTCTTCTAATTTTTTCTAAGTTTAAACACAACATAGTTTGGGAGAACCAATGAAATGTGGTGGGAGGATTAATCTCTTTCCAATTCAGCAAAATGGATCTTCTAGCCATTAATGTAAGAAATGCAAACACCTGACGAGCTGAAGAGGTTAAATGACTTGATTATATCATTGGTAACCCAAAAATTGCAGTAATAGGGTGAGGTTGTAGATCAATATTCAGAACAGTTGAAATAATATCAAAAATATCTTTCCAATATTTTTTCAAAAAAGGACATGACCAAAACATATGAGTTAAAGAAGCTATCTCAAAGTGACATCTATCGCATACAAGATTTACATGAGAATAATAACGAGCTAATTTATCCTTAGACATATGAGCCCTATGCACTACATTAAACTGTATCAATGCATGTTTAGCACATATAGAAGATGAGTTAACTAATTGAAGAATTTTTTCCCCATATTTCAATCGGTAAAGTAATCTTAAGTTCCCTTTCCCAGTCAGTCTTAACTTTGTTAGATACGCCTGGACGTATTTTCATAATTATATTATAAATAATTGCTATTACACCTTTCTGAAAGGGATTTAAATCTAAAATTTTTTCCAAAATATCCATTGAATATAAATTCTGGAAGGTAGGAGAAACAGTATTTAAAAAGTTTCTAATTTGTAAATATCTAAAAAAAATGAGATCTAGGCAAGTTATATTTATTAGATAATTGTTTAAAGGACATGAAACAATTATCCAAAGATAGATCACAAAATCGTACTATACCTTTAGTTTTCCAAGTGAAATAGGCTTGATCCATAATAGAGGGTTGAAAGAAGAAATTAGATAATAATAGGACTTGCTAAAATAAATTGATTCAACCCAAAAAATTTTTGAAATTGAAACCATATATGTAAAGTATGTTTTACTATTGGGTTATCCATTTGTTTATACAATTTAGAAAGAGTAAAGGGAAGTGAAGTCCCTAAAATAGAACCCAATGAAAACTTCTGTAAAGAATGACATTCAAGATTTACCCAATGTGGACTTGAAGTTACGTCCAAGTCCCATAACCGACATTTTAAATATTGAACATTAATTGCCCAATAGTAAAATCTAAAATTCGGCAAAGCCAAACCCCCCTCCTTTTTAGATTTCTGTAAATGTCTCTTACCTAACCTAGGATTTTTATTCTACCATACATATGAAGAAATTTTGGAATCAACATTATCAAAAAAGGATTTCGGAATAAAAATTGGCACGGCTTGGAATAAATATAAAAATTTAGGCAAAATAATCATCTTGATAGCATTGATCCGACTGATCAATGACAGAGACATTGGTGACTATCTAGTACACAAAAGTTTAATCTGACCAATTAAAGGTAAAAAATTAGCCTTAAATAAGTCCTTATACTTTTTTGTAATTTTAATCCCTAAATATGTAAAAAAGTCGGTAACCAATTTAAATGGTAAACTTCCATAAATAGGAATCTGCATATTTAGCGGAAATAGTTTGCTCTTCTTAAGGTTCAATTTATAACCAGAAAAATTACTAAACTGAGCCAACAAAGATAAAATAGCGGGAATGGATTTCCCAGGATTAGAAATGTAAAGTAACAAATCATTTGCATATAATGATAACTTATGTATTTCATTTCCACGGATAATACCAAAAATGTTAAGTGAATCCCGGATAGCAATTGCTAAAGGTTCAAATCAAATAATAATGGACTAAGAGGGCATCCCTGCCTAGTACCCCGAGATAAATGAAAAAAGGGAGATCTTTGATTATTAGTACAAACCGAAGCTACAGGGGTATGATATATCAATTTAATCCAAGATATAAATCTCAGACTAAAATTAAATTTCTCAAGCATACTAAATAGATATGGCCATTCAACTCTATCAAAAGCTTTCTCAGCATCTAATGAAATAACACATTCCGGAATATTAAGTGAAGGAGTATAAACAACATTCATTAACCTCCTAATATTAAAAGATGAATAATGATTTTTAATAAATCCAGTTTGGTCCACAGAGATAATTTGAGGTAATACCTTCTCTAACCTAGTTGCTAATATTTTAGAAAAAAATATTGAATCTACATTCAAGAGAGATATCGGTCTGTATGATGCACAATCAGTAGGATCTTTATTCTTTTTAAGAATTAAGGAAATAGAAGCTCCATAGAATGATTGTGGTAATTTGCCTAATCTGATTGCTTCTTTAAAAACTCTGGACAACCAAGGAGAAAGAATAGAAGAAAAAAACTTTTAAAATTCCACTGTAAAACCATCTGAACCAGGTGCTCTGCCAGAATTCATTGAGGAAATAACAGCTGTTATTTCTTCATCTGTAATAGGAGCTTCTAATGTTAAACATTCTTCGGGGGATAATTTCGAAAAATTCAATTTCCTTAAGAAGTCATGCATGGTGTTGGGATCATGAAGGAAAATCAGAGTGGTATAAGGAGGTATAAAATTCTTGAAAAGATTTGTTTACCTCATCATGATTAACTATCAAGGTGTCATCCTGTTTGCGAATCTTGATAATTTGACGTTTAACCGGTTTCCAATTGATTAGCTAACAATTTACCCGATTTGTCACTATGTATATAAAACTCAATTCTAGTTTTCATTAATTGATATTCAATCGGGGATGTTAATAATAAGCTGTGTTCCGTTTGAAGTTCGACTGTCTGTTTATAAAGCTCCTTACTAGGAGCAATAGAATATTTCTTATCAATTTCTTTAATTTTATCAATCAACAAAAGTGTTTCATTCTTAATACATTTTTATCAAACCAACAAAATAAGAAATAATCTGTCTGCAGATATAAGCTTTAAAAGTGTCTCATACTATCCCGTTGGAGATTTCTTCCGTAATATTAGTTGAAAAGAAGAGATCAATCTGTTTCTTCATAAACTTAACAAAATCCGGGTCTTGAAGCAAATTAGAATTAAATCGCCATTGTCTAATAGTAGAAGTATCCATTAACTTGATAAAAAGTTTCATTGGAGCATGATCAGAAGTGGCGATAATGTCATAATTGCAGTCAATTACAGATGGAATTAAACGAGAGTCAATAAAAAAGTAGTCAATTCGAGAATAAGAATGATAAACATGTGAGAAGAATGAAAACTCTTTATCCTTAGGGTGCAGAAATCTCCAAATTTCTGAAATTCCAGGGTCAATCATAAAAGAGTTAATAAGAGTAGCTGACTTATTCAGTAAAGCCTGACTAGATATGGATTTAAAAGGTGAATTTAAACAACAGGGGATTTAAACAACAATTAAAATCACCACCCATTATCAACATATACTCATTTAAATTAGGAAAAGAAGTGAATAAATGCTTAAAAAATTCGGGATAATCCACAATTGGAGCATAAATGTTAACTATAGCAACTTTTTTATTAAAAAGTAACCCAGTAATTAACAAAAATCTACCACTCGCATCTGAAACAATGTCTTGATGAGTAATTGTAATTGAGGAATCTATAAAAATTGAAACTCCTTTCACTTTGGCCTGGGAGCTTGAGTGGTACGGAGTTTGAGTGGTACTGGTTTTCCTTCCAAAACCTAAAGAAACATTGATTACCCTCTTTCCTCACATGAGTTTCTTGTGCAAAAATAATGTCAGCATTCAGTCTTTGGAATACTTTAAAAATCTTTTTCCCTTTTATTGGATGGTTTAAAATATTTGTATTCCAAGAGACAAAATTAATAATCTGAGCCATAATTTAATGTCAACCCTTTGGTATATAAAGAGTTAACCATAATGTAAACTCATGAAATGGGAAGAGGAATAAATATTCAGAGCGGAACCGGAAGTCACGACACTGCAGATATCTTTGTAGTACTGGATCAGCCCAATAGAAAAGATTAATAAAAAAAGTAAAGACCCCCCACCCTCCACCCCTAAAGTCCCGAAACTAAGCCAGAAAGGGCTAGAAAAAGAACGAAGAATACTAAATCTACCCCCATTTCTCCAGAAGGCAATTCCAAAGATATATGTTAAAAAGAGAACCCCCCCGAAATCCAAAAAATTAAACACTGTACTATAATAATCTTCATGTTGTGATTTCTAAAATGAACGAAAAAAAGCGCCGATGCATGTTATTAATCAATTACAAACATGAATAATTGAAAATGGCACTTCAAAAAAAAAGAAAGGAATTATGGGGAGAAGGAACCTGAGAAGATGGTGTAGTGAAAAGCACAAAAAATACTATAAAAGAAGGAAAACAGACCGCCATCTTAATTATACGAAGCAAAAAATAAACAAGATATTCCTCCATACAGTAGAAATTTACCATCAAATCGTTAGTGACAATGTCAGAAATCAAATAATTAGGAATTAACAAAGTACAGAAAACTCAAATCATCAACAGGAAAAAACACTTTGATTGAGATGTGAAAAATGCCTACATTACTAACCGAAAACAAAAATCTTGAACTTATAAAAGACCTTCTTCATACGATGATTATAGGCTTTAAAGGAAAAGCACATAAAAACAGAGCTGATGCTGCAAGAACTAGTCATTAATTAAAGCGAAGTATCCATAGCAGTTGAATAGTGCTCATCCAAAAAACTTCGAGCCACACTTGTGGAATGGAAGACACGACGTGGTCCCTCCGAAGGAGAGATTCTTAAAAGGGCAGGATACAATAGGGCTAGTCTGAGACATTTTTGGTAGCATTCCGACATCAGAGGTTTAAAAGCCAGCTGCGCCTTCATCACTTCTGGACTGTAGTCCTCCACTAAACGGAAATGATATTGCTGAAATTTAATCATACCTTGCCGACGGGCAATTCGAATGAGATGCTCATTAACGTGAACATAGTGGAAACGGAGGATCACTGGCCTCGGTTTAAATTCGGAGGACAATTTGGGATGCAATGTACAGTGAACATGGTCAAGCAATGGAGGATTGTTGGGGAATACAGAGCTAAACACATCCTTTAAAAGTTGAGAGAAGAATTTTGAAGGGTCTCCTTCCTCGACATCCTCGGGGAGACCAATTATACGCAAGTCCTGTCTTCTAGATCAGTTTTCAAGATCAATAATCTCGGATTTAAAATGTCCCAGTTGTTCAGTCGTTGAAGATAATTTTTGCTTCAAATTCTCAATTTTCAAATCTCTCTTCTGAGCTTTAATGTCTAATTCAGTAATTTTACTTTGATATTACTTAACTTCACAATCAAGCCATTTCAGAGTCCATAACTGACTTTAAATCTTCTTTAAAACTTTGACGTTGTTCAAATTTTTCAGTTAAACTTTGATGTTGTTCTTCAAATTTTACATTTAAAAGATTCAACAGAATATCATAAGATTGTTCAGTTTGCTTGGATTCACCTTTTTTTTCCCTGTTCCAGTCGGAATCCTTCCCGTTTTTAGGATCTCGCCCTTTAGATCTTGTACTTATTTTCTTGCTCATTTCTTCAAATTTCGCAGTTACAATTCAAGGAAAAATCAATAGTGTAGAACAAATCTTCTAGTGTAGGTAAAAATAAATTAAGTAAGGGAGATCATAGGTTAAAAAAAAAGTAACGGTAATGGAGCAAAGCCAGAAACAACCTCACTCCATGAGCGCCTCCTGGGGAACTCGCTATACCACCATCAAGAATGCCTACCGTGCTATTCCACGCGCTCACTTTGGAAAGTCTAATCACCTAACTGTACTTCTACTCCCTGAGCATAGGCAGAGACTGAAGACTGCAGCACCAGCAGTGAGGACCAAGAAGATATGGACAAGGGAAGCACAGGAGTGCCTATAGGACTGCTTTGAATCGGTGGACTGTATTCAGGGATTCATTTTTGAACCTGGATGAGTATGCTGCAGTTGTTACTGACTTCATTAAAACCTGTGTGGATGAATGTGTGTCCACAAAGACTTACCTGTACGTTCCCAAACCAAAAGCCATGGATGAACCAGGAGGTAAGCCATCTGCTGAAGGCTAGATCTGTGGCATTCAAGTCTGGTGACCCAGGCCTGTATCAGAGAACCAGGTATGATCTGCGGAAGGGTATTTCAAAGGCGAAGAGACAATTTCGAATGAGGTTGGAGGTGACTTCGGGTGCATGCCAACTCTAACAGGGTCTGCAAGACATTACTTCCTACAAAGCGAAACCCAATAGCATGAATGGCAGCGATGCTTCACTACCAGATGAACTCAACGCCTTCTATGCACACTTTGAAAAGGAGAACACAACTACAGCTGTGAAGATCCCTGCTGCACCTGATGACTCCGTGATCTCCACTTCAGAGGCTGATGTTAGGCTGTCTTTAAAGAGAGTGAACCCTTGCAAGGCAGAAGGTCCCAATGGAGTACCTGGTAAGGCTCTGAAAACCTGTGCCAACCAACTAGTGGGAGTATTCAAGGACATGTTCAACCTTTTATTGTTATGGGTGGAAGTTCCTACTTGCTTCAAAAAGGCAACAATTATACCCGTGCCGAAGAAGACTGACTATCACCTGGCAGCACTCACATCGACAGTGATGAAATGCTTTGAGAGGTTGGTCATGACTAGACTGAACTCCTGCCTCAGCAAGGACCTGGATCCATTGCAATTTGCCTATCTCCACAATAGGTCAACGGCAGACACGATCTCAATGGCTCTCCACATGGCCTTAGACCACCTGGACAACACAAACACCTATGTCAGGATGCTGTTCATTGACTATAGCTCAGCATTTAATATCATCATTTCCACAATCCTGATTAAGAAGTTGCAGAACCTGGGCCTCTGTACCTCTCTCTGCAATTGGATCCTCGACTTCCTAACCGGAAGACCACAATCTGTGCAGATTGGTGATAACATATCCTCCTCGCTGACGATCAACACTGGCACACCTCAGGGGTGTGTGCTTAGCCCTCTGCTCTACTCTCTGTATACACATGACTGTGTGGCTAGGCATAGCTCAAATACCATCTATAAATTTGCTGATGATACAACCATTGTTGGTAGAATCTCAGGTGGTGATGAGAGGGCATACAGGAGTGAGATATGCCAACTAGTGGAGTGGTGCCGCAGCAACAACCTGGCACTCAACGTCAGTAAGGTGAAAGTGCTGATTCTGGACTTCAGGAAGGGTAAAACGAAGGAACACATACCAATCCTCATAGAGAGATCAGAAGTGGAGAGACTGAGCAGTTTCAGGTTCCTGGGTGTCAAGATATCTGAGGAGCTAACCTAGTCCCAGCATATCGATGTAGTTATGAAGAAGGCAAGGAGCGGCTATACTTTATTAGTAGTTTGAAGAGATTTGGCATGTCAACAAATACACTCAAAAACTTCTATAGTTGTACCATGGAGAGCATTCTGACAGGCTGCATCACTGTCTGGTATGGAGGGGCTACTGCACAGGACTGAAAGAAGCTGCAGAAGGTTGTAAATCTAGTCAGCTCCATCTTGGGCAGTAGCTTACAAAGTATCCAGGACATCTTCAGGGAGCGGTGTCTTAGAAAAGCAGCGTCCATTATTAAGGATCTCCAGTAACCCAGGGCATGCCCTTTTCTCACTGTTACCATCAGGAAGGAGGTACAAAAGCCTGAAGGCACACACTCAGTGATTCAGGAACAGCCTCTTCCCCTCCGCCAACTAATTCCTAAATGGACGTTGAATCTTTGGACACTACCTCACTTTTTTTTAATATACAGTATTTCTGTTTTTGCACATTTTAAAAAAAATCTATTCAATATATGTCTATTGTAATTGATTTACTTGTTTATTTATTATTATTTTTTAATTTTATTTTTTCTCTCTGCTAGATTATGCATTGCATTGAACTGCTGCTGCTAAGTTAACCAATTTCACGTCACATGCCGATGATAATAAATCTGATTCTGATTCACAAACATATATAACAATCTCTAGAATGATACTTGAAGAAAATAATATTGGCTGGTGGTTTAATTTCCTGATTAGCAAGAAATTAAAAAGACTAAAATGACTTTTAATCATAAATTTTACCGTTGCTTCTGAATGTAAGGGGCAAAAGCATTTCAGTTGCAATTAATTTAAACACAGAAACATAGAAACATAGAAAACCTACAGCACAATACAGGCCCTTCAGCCCACAAAGTTGTGCCGAACATGTCCCTACCTTAGAAATTACTAGGGTTACCCATAACCCTCTGTTTTTTTAAGCTCCATGTACCTATCCAAAAATCTCTTAAGAGACCCTATCATATCCCCCTCCATCACCGTTGCCGGCAGCCCATTCTACGTACTCACCACTCTGCATAAAAAACTTACCCCTAACATCTCCTCTGTACCTACTCCCAAGCACCTTAAACCTGTGCCCTCTTGTGGCAGCCATGTCAGCCCTGGGAAAAGGCCTCTGACTATCAACACAATCAATCTTATACACCTCTATCAGGTCACCCCTCATCCTCAGTTGCTCCAAGAAGAAAAGGCCGCGTTCACTCAACCTGTTTTCATAAGGCATGCTCCCCAATCCAGGCAACATCCTTGTAAATCTCCTCTGCATACTTTCTATGGCTTCCATACCCTTCCTGTAGTGAGGCAAGCAGAACTGAGCACAGTACTCCTAGTGTGGTCTGACGAGGGTCCTATATAGCTGCAACATTACCTCTCGGCTCCTAAATTCAATTCCACAATTGATGAAGGCCAATACACTGTATGCCTTCTTAACCACAGAGTCAACCCGCGCAGTTGCTTTGAGCATCCTATGGACTTGGACCCCAAGATTCTTCTGATCCTCCACACTCACATCCTCAAAAAATTCAATCAGGCTCATAAGGCACGATCTGCCTTTAACAAAGCCATGCTGACTATTCCTAATCATATTGTACCTCTCCAAATGTTCATAAATCCTGCCCTTCAGGATATTCTCCATCAACTTACCAACCACTGAAGTAAGATTCACTGGTCTATAATTTCCTGGGCTATCTCTACTCCCTTTCTTGAATAGGGAACAACATCCGCAACCCTCTATTCCTCCGGAACCTCTCCCGTCCCCATTGATGATTCAAGGATCATCTCCAGAGGCTCAACAATCTCCTCCCTCGCCTCCCACAGTAGGCTGGAGTACATCCGATCTGGTCCCAGCGAGTTATCCAACTTGATGCTTTCCAAAAGCTCCAGCACATTTTCCTTCTTAATAACTACATGCTCAAGCTTTTCAGTCCGCTGCAAGTCATCACTACAATCACCAAGGTCCTTTTCCATAGTGAATACTGAAGTACATTATTCATTAAGTACCTCTGCTATTTCCTCTGGCTCCATACACACTTTCCCACTGTCACACTTGATAGGTCCTATTCTCTCACGTCTTATCCTCTTGCTCTTCACATACTTGTCGAATGCCTTAGGGTTTTCCTTAATCCTGCCAGTCAAGGCCTTCTCATGGCCCCTTCTGGCTCACCTAATTTCCTTCTTAAGCTCCTTCCTGTTAGCCTTATAATCTTCTAGATCTCCAACATTACCTAGCTCTCTGAACCGTTCGTAAGCTTTTCTTTTCTTCTTGATGAGATTTACTACAGCCTTTGTACACCACGGTTCCTGTACCCTTCCATAACTTCCCTGTCTCATTGGAACGTACCTATGCAGAACTCCACACAAATATCCCCTGAATATTTGCCACATTTCTCCCATAACCTTTCCCTGAGAACATCTGTTCTCAATTTAAGCTTCCAAGTTCCTGCCTGATAGCCTCATAATTCCCCTTACTCCAATTAAATGCTTTTCTAACTTGTCTGTTCCTATCTCTCTCCAATGCTTTTGTAAAGGAGATAGAATTATGATCACTATCTCCAAAATGGCCTCCCACTGAGATATCTGACACTTAATCAGGTTCATTTCCCAATACCAAATCAAGTACAGTCTCTCCTCTTGTAGGCTTATCTACATATTGTGTCAAGAAACCTTCCTGAACACACTTAACAAACTCCACCCCATCTAAACCCCTTGCTCTAGGGAGATGCCAATCAATATTTGGGAAATTAAAATCTCCCACCACGACGACTCTTATTATTACACCTTTCCAGGATCTGTTTCTCCATCTGCTCCTCGATGTCCCTGTTAATATTGGGCAGCCTATAAAAAACACCCAGTAGAGTTATTGACCCCTTCCTGTTCCTAACCTCCACCCACAGAGACTCCCTAGACAATCTCTCCATGACGTCCACCTTTTCTGCAGCCGTGACACTATCCCTGATCAACAGTGCCACGTCCCCATCTCTTTTGCCTCCCTCTCTGTCCTTTCTGAAACATCTAAAACCCGGCACTTGAAGTAACCATTCCTGTCCCTGAGTCACCAAGTCTCTATAATGGCCACCACATCATAGCTCAAGAACTGATAATCGCTCTAAGCTCATCCGCTTTGTTCACAATACTCCCTGCATTAAAATAGGCACATCTCAAACCATCGGTCTGAGCGCGTCCCTTCTCTATCACCTGCCTATCCTCCCTCACACACTGTCTCCAAGCTTTCTCTATTTGTGAGCCAACCGCCTCTTCCCCAGTCTCTTCAGTTCGGTTCCCACCCCCCCAACAATTCTAGTTTAAACTCTCCCCAGTAGCCTTAGCAAACCCCTTCCCCCCACCAGGATATTGGTCCCCCTGGGATTCAAGTGCAACCCATCCTTTTTGTACAGGTCACACCTGCCCCAAAAGAGGTTCCAATGATCCAGAAATCTGAATCCCTGCCCCCTACTCCAATCCCTCAGCCACGCATTTATCCTTCACCTCATTCTATTCCTATACTCACTGTCACGTGGCACAGGCAGTAATCCTGAGATTACTGCCTTTGCGATCCTGCTTCTCAACATCCTTCCTAACTCCCTGTAGTATGTTTTCAGGACCTCTTCCCTTTTCCTACCTATGTCATTGGTACCAATATGTACCACGACCTCTGGCTGTTCTCCCTCCCACTTTAGGATATCGTGGACGCGATCTGAAACATCCATCCCCGATATTTTATGACATTCCATTTGGCACAAGAAAGCTTGTGACTTAAGTACAATTTGCATTGTAATGGTGCATACATACAGAACTGACACTATGTCTCTCTCAGGACAAGTCAAACCTATTTAGCCTCAATTATTGGCAAGGTGTTGGGTTATGTAAGCAACAAATTCAATTCTCGCAAAACCAGGCAAAGTAAACAAATGGGAAATTGAGTGAATAGAACTTTAATTTAATGAATATCTCAATTATATAGTTTTCTAACGTCTATGATGTAATTAATTTCTTTAATAAGTTTTGCCAATTCAGCAAATTGAGGATATAGGAAAATACCATAACCAACAATGTGTGCTAGATCCTCAGTTGGTGGAAATGAATGTCACTGGCTGCTCATTGCATTCCCAGCTACCTACACTCCTTAAGAGGCTTTAGCCAGTAACTTTCAATCCATAAGAGAGTAATTTGCAGAGGGCAAGTAACAATGAAGAATCCTTAAGATAATCTCACTGTTATTCCCACTGCAATATCTGGGTCAGTCGATTGGTGCACTTGGTTTATACAATTTCTTATGTCCAATTTCAAGGAAACATGTCACGATTTTTCATTGAATGTTACAACCCGGATTGTTTAGTCACATAGTTGAGGGTGGAATCCCTGGTTCAATCCTAACCTTTGGTGCTATCCATGTGGATTTTGCAACTTCTCTCTGTGACTGTGTAGGTTTCCCCCAGGTGCTCTGGTTTCTTCCCACATCCCAAAGGTTAATTAGCCACTGTAAATCCAGTGTTGTGGGTGGTAGGAGAATCAGAAGAATAATAGACATGTGAGAGAGAATAGATTACAGGGATAAAAACAGAAAATGCTGGATTAATTCAGCAGGTCAATGAGTAGGACTGATGGGATTGCTCTGAGAGCTGGCACAGGTTCACGAGACTGAATTGCTTCCTTATATGTATAAGAAATAATTTTGAAAAAATTTTAACAAATCAGAGGCCTTGTATTGTTTAGCACCTGTTCTAGTCCACATGTATCCTATAAAGATGATTTGCCTAAAAATACCCATCATCACAAAAGTAAAGTTGCATTCACAAAACTCTGGGCTGAAGATTTCTAGTGGTGATCAGGAACGGTCATAAAATTTTGAACTGTAGCATTAATATTCCATGACATCGTAAAATCCTTCTCTCAACATAACTGCAATGTTCCATAACTGCAGAAGCCTATTACCTATTAAACATTTACAATCTTCAACCTGCAACAGTTGGTAACACAATATAACATTTTCTATTTCAGATTGCAAGCATCCATTTTAGTAGTTTCAGATTATGATTCCATTTCTTTCCTCTATACCTTCACTAGATTGGCCTCTGATCTTTTATTTGTCCTAGTACCAGCTCATTATATATTGTACTATTTGCTTAACAAATTCTCCTGCATTCATCTCTATCTCTGTTGTTCTCTCCTAAAGCCTGCTGATCTCATTAAAGTTGACCTGAATTACTTGTCTCTCCCAAGATGCTGCCTGACCTGCTAAGTACTTCTGGATTTTGACTTATTTTTCACTTTTCCTGATACAGATGAAATGTTGTTGACCTGAAATACTAACTCCATTTCTTCCAATGCTTCCAATATCTTCAGTTTTGACGTCAGATTTCTCATGTCTGTACCACAGTATTTTCATATTTCCTTACGATCAAATCTAAACTGGTTCATTGAGTAAACCCATTCCTCGCTAATTTTCCCTGCACACTCTCATCTATTCTCCCAAATCCTAATGGTAATGCTAATGATCAGTGCTGATTCACCTGTCAACTAGCATGTCATTAGAATGTGGGAGAAAAGGAGAATACCTGAGAGACACCCACATGATCACAGAGAGTACCTGTAACTCTACACCCCGCACCCAAGGTTAGGACTGAAACCAGCTTCTTGCAACTGTGAGACAGCTGTGCCACTGAAACACCCGAAGATAATGATGCAGTAGCTTTCTTTTGGATAACACTTGGTTAGATTTTACCACAGGGTTGGGAAGCCACGAGCTGAGTGGTTCACATCATGACCTTTCTGCATAAACTAGTTCAACTCTTCACTGTCGCATAGTAATGCAACTGGTGTCATTTCTTTGGATGAGGTGTAGGTGAAAATCCCACCCAAAAGACCGTATGTAAAAGAGCAGTGAGCTCTTCTGGTGTCCTGCCTAAGCTTCCTCTCTTAACCAACTGCACTAACATGAACAGATTGTATAGTTAATAGCTGATATGCTGTTTGTGGGACCTTACCACATGAAACTAGTTGTCACAGTTGCTGTCAGAATGCCTTGAAAAATACTCAATACGTTCTGAAGCACTTGAAGAATTCTCACATGGCAGCAAAGCTATAGGTAACTTTTAGGTTAATTAGCTTATAAGGGTGTCGTTTTTGGTAGGATGCACACTGTGACTAACAACATACAAAGCAGTTCCTTGAATTTCCTTTGTGTAGGTGTATTTTCTTACTAGCAATAAGACTAAATAAAATCTTGGTTGATTTTGAAGTTGGGGATAAAATTTTATCAGAAGGCTGCTGAGTGTTTTTTTGGTTGATTTACTTCTACAATCCAAAATCTTTTTCCTCTGTTACTTAATAACTGACTATTCCCCAAGGGAATAAAAGTTCGAAGTAAATTTATTATCAATGTACATATATGTCACCATATACAGCCTTAAGATTCATACTCAATAAATCCATAGAATAATAAGCATTAACTTTGAAAGACTGAAAGATTTGGGGGTTCAACCAGTGTGCAAAAGAGAACAAACTATGCAAGTACATAAAGAAAATAATAATAAATAAAAAAATAAATAAATAAGCAAGAAATATTGAGAACATGAGATGAAGAATCCTTGAAAGTGAGTCCATTGGTTGTGGGAACATTTCAATGATGGGGCAAATGAGGTCGAGTGAAGTTATCCCTCTTTGGTTCAAAATACTGATGCTTGAGGAGTAATAACTGTTCCTGAACCGGGTTGTGTAAGTTCTGAGGCTCCTGTACCTTCTTCCTGATGGCAGTAGTGAGAAGAGAGCACGTCCTGGATGTTGGGGGGTGGTGGGGTGCATGATGATGAATGCTGTTTTCCTATGACAGCATTTCATGTGGATGTGTTCAATGGTGGGGAGGGCTTTACCCAAGACGGACTCAGACATATCTACTACTTTTCGTAGGATTTTCCATTCAATGGCATTGGTGTTACCATACAAGGCTGTGATGTAGCAAGTAAATATACTCTCCATTTCTTAATACTCTCCCCTCCTAAGAGCATTTCTTATAAAAGAAATGGTCTTTAAAGAACCACATTTTACAGAGGAGTTTCTTCAGATAGTCTATAAAGGGTGATGCATATGGATTTTGCTTCATTCAACTATCAGTGTTTCACTGATTAACATTTACCATGTTTAGAACAGAACGCGTAGAACACTATAGCACAGTATAGGTCCTTCGGCCCACAGTGGTGTGCTGACCATTTAACCTACTCTTAAGATCAATCTAACCCTTCCCTCCTACATAGCCCTCCATTTTTCTGTCATCCATGTACCTATCTAAGAAGTTACTTTAATGGTTTCCTCAGAGAGCATTTTTACTTAGAAATTAACACCGAGAAAGTTAGCGAACAACACACACTTACTAACAGAAATATGCTCACAAACATTTAATCTACTTTGGTAACATTAGTTGAGGTTTGCTTCTTTAAGGTTGTCAAAGCCAGGGGAAGTGGAGATAAGCTTCCACTTCTTATTAAATGCTCCCAATGGTCTCCGTATGAAATACCTTCTGACAACCAAGTTCAGCTCCTGGCCTTCACAAGTGGCATAGCTAGCTATTAAGCTTGGCAGAACCATTTCTACTAATAGGAGAAGGGGCAAAGGCGGGTTATTGGTGCTTTAAAACCTGTCACTTTGGGCAGATCAAGCTTGTCAGCCATGGTTAGCAGCTCATCCATAAGAAGGAAAGCTCTATTCTCAAATCTCCACTGCCTATCCAATCATGGGGAGGGCTTCAGGAGTAAACCCAAGGAGAATTCTGGAGCTGGAATCCCCTAAGGCAGTGCTATGCTGAGTTCAATGCTGTCTGACAACTCCTGCAATGCCATTGGTGCCAAGCTGTATCAGTTTCTGCCATTCCTTTGGATTCTTCAGCTGTGTGGAGAGGGTAGCCTCTTGCACAGGCAACAGCTTGCTTCTCCATACCATACTGCCCTGGCTTGCGTATCATGTAGACAGCTAGGACACCATATCCATGGTTGACCCTCATCAATGGAGGGCCTCAAGTTGAGGTTAAATACTGACCAGGACAGCAAGGAGTATGCTGACCCCCTTCCCAATCTCCTTTGAATAGCCTAAATGGGTCTATTGCATCTACCTGAGAGAGCAGGCAGAGCCTCCATTAATGTTTCATTCTTTATTGGTCAAGACATTGAGCAGGGAGGTCTTATTAGAAAGGTATGCAGTAATAACTGGGCCACATCTAGGACATTGTGTACAATGTACAGCAAGGATGAGATGGCACCAGAGAGCATGATGAGATTTCTGAAGAGGTTGCCAGAACTGCAGAACCATATACGGGTGACTCCCATGTTACATTGTTTGGATTCCAGAAAAAAATTGCCTTAATACAATTCACAGACCACTACTCAAAAATTTGGAATACAGAATAAAATGTATTCTCATGAAATTATTATGAATTGTAGGTAAATAAACACAAAATTTATTCTTTTCAACTTGTGTTTTTTGATGCCTGCACAGATGACATGGTTTACTTTAAGGATAATCACAATATGGGTTGTTTTCTAGAAATGGAAGCCCCCCCCCTCCCAATTCTCCCATAACGTGGGTGTTACCTGTATAAGTGCAGACAGACGAGGAATGTTTTCTTTGAAATAAAGGAGGGAGGGGAGGGAATGTCGACTCAAACCATGAGAGACCTGAATCGGGCCTTTTTATGCCTTATAAGGCACAGATTGGAAGTCTGTGTGGGGCGCCACTCCTCGCACAGACACTGGAGCAATGTGTGGTTAAGTGCCTTGTTCAAGGACACAAACACGCTGCCACAGCTAAGGCTCGAACTAGCGACCTTCAAATCACTAGACGAGCGGCTTAACCACTTGGCCACGTGCCCAAAGAGGACTAATAAAAATTTGAATTGATGTATAAAGTTATTAGAAGCAGAAACAAAGGACTTGGTGTGAGATGGCACACAAGCAGCAGAATTTTGAACAACCTCAAGTTCACGGGGATGAAAAGGAAGTGATTGAAGGAAGCCAGCCAGCCATGTGTTAGAAGAGCCTAGCCAGTTGGTAAAGGATGCTTTCAGTAACAGATTAGTTAAGGCACAGGTGTTATCAAATAGTGTTGCAGAACTGGAAAAAGGTGGCTATAATCACAAACTTCCTGTCACAGAGGGGGGAAACTCCAGTGATTGGACCACTCTCCGCTTTCACTAAGTCGGTATGAGTTGTGGCTATCAGTAATGCCATGGTTCAAGTCCTTGAACTAGATGTGTAATTGATGATCTACTGCTGAGAAGCATTTCTAGAGAACTTCGCTTATATTAATCTTTTTTCAGGAGTGAGTATTTTCTTTGAACAAACTCTTGATAAGCCACTGTAGGAACTTTATTCTGCAGTAATACTTAAATTTTAAAAGACCTACATCAAAGCGCTCTGTGTGAATAGAGTCAGCCTGCCAAAAAATCATGACTGTCTGTAAATAAATCTTACAGTAAATTGCATCTGAATAAAAGACAAATATACCCAGACATAAATATTCTTTTTATATAAAGCTGTTAGATCACAATAAATGACACTTGCTATTACAATAAATTTAGCCGTTTACTAATCAAATATTTGAGAAAAAGATTTTTTGATATAATTGCTCTTCTCTTTAAGGCTTCGGCATAAACCAGTTGCTCCAGATCTGGATGCGTTGTTCAAAATTCTCTGTAGAGTGTTATAAGGAGAGTAACTAGAGCATGACAAAAGGAGGGGGGAAGAATTGAATCAGAGCACCCAGATGGAGGTCATATCAATTTGAATGCAATTCTCTTCCTCAAGTCTCACCGAGAGACGCGGCAGTCGTGTTTTAATAAGCAAGTCCTGACTGAACCATAGGAATCTACTTATCAACTTAGAGCAGAGTATAAGTTATAATGCCAGTAACAGTCAAAGTTACCATCCCTGGCTCTTTGCCGGATGCAGCAAGCAATTTTTGCAAAAGTTTGTAATTTTTCAAGTACTGTTGCAGTAGGGAGATCACTGATGACTGAATGTATCTATTCAACCTGAGATGAATCTACTCTGTTCTCTGATCAGAAAAGGTGAACACATGGTTTTGCAAGGATTACACGGCCCCTACTGGTGCAAGGTGCTGATGGCACACAGGTCATTTTGTAGGTGATTTACATCTACTTCAAGATATATCACAGTAGAGATAGTTTCTATTCCCAAAGTTTCAAACCAGTGTGGGACCATTTGCTGGTAGCCATCAGGTTAGTGGACACTCATGACACTACCATACACCACCTAGGGTAGCACGGTGGCATAGAGGTTAGCATAACAGTTTACAGAGCCAGTGCTTGAGGTTCAATTCCTGCTGCAGCCTGTGAGAAGTCTGTACGTTCTCCCCGTGACTACGTGGGTCTCCTCTGGGTACTCCGGTTCCTCCCATATTCCAAAGAGCTACAAACTTTCCAAAGTTGTGGCATGGCATGCTACGTTGCCGCTAGAAGCGTAGTGGCATTTGCAGGCTGGCCTCAGCAGATTTTCGGACTTTGACGCAGACGGTGCATTTCACTGTATGGTTTGATGGTTCAATGTGCATGCGACAGATAAAACCAATGCTTAGATCCTCAACAGAAGGAAGGGTGGCTATTTGGAAACAAGAACAGAAGCTGAAGGTATGGCTCAGCCCTGGTGCAACGCACAGTCCAAGCCAAGTATGCTGACAGTAGGCATATTGTGGCAATCCACTAGGCCACTATGTGAACCACCAAGGCAAGGCATATGGAATAGGGGCACCTTCCTCTTCACTAAAGACCTGCAGGGAATTGGCACCTTCCCTGACTGCAGGCTTCCAGTGTCCAGGTTAAGACTTCATCAAACTAATCCTAAAAATTAGTACAGTTCCTGTAAGTGCTCTCTCATTACCACTGAGCCTCTTTGCAGTTCCTGCCTATCAGTAAATGATACTGAAGGTGTGGAGGGAGAGGTAAACCCCACGCTTCCTACACATCCCCTCCTGATGAGGAAAGGCTGTGAGGAGGAGGTAGTTTTGGGACGTCCAATCGTTTTCGCCATGCTCCTATATCCAGTTTCCATAATGGCTGTCCCGTTGGTAGTGAGCACTGTCTCACAATGCTCTGTTACAACATGTAGCAGTGCCCTTCTCCCACCGGGTAGCTTCTGCAAACCATTTTGTGCTACAGGAGAAAGGCAAAAGTGTTAATAAATATTACTCAGTGGGCTAAATGGCTGTCTGTGCATGCCGTTTGTGAAATGCGGGTGTCAGGCTTACACCAATGCTAAGTGTATGAATTTGACTGGTGCTGGACCACAGAAACTGCATCCTGACCAAATTTCTCTGAGCAGGAGATTGTTTGCTTTAAGTGTAGACATCCCAGGTCATTTAAGAGTTCTGAGAACTGTCCATAGCCTGAAGTTTCAGTAAGACAGAAATTCTGTTAACTAGGTTAATTAGCTTCAGATTTAGATCTTTGTCAGATGTTAGTATAGATGTGTACTAGAAATTGAAAGCATCCCTACCATGAAAGCTGTGGACCACTAAGTGCCATACAATTGAATTTCAACCTGTACAAGGTACAAGGTCTGGCTGTTGGAGATACGCGTAGAGGGTGAGTGTTGGACTGTGGGGCACTAAGCAGTAATCAAGACATGTGGGATAAAGCTCTAGGGTGTCTTCACTGTTTATGACCAATGTTTAATTTGTCTGGAGAAGGAAAAGAGATGTGTGTAACCACATTTTCTGGGTGACATTAAGGATAATTATGCAATTATAGGAGCTGGCTCAGTTCTATTTCTTGTATCTCATAACAACACAAACCTTCTCCTGTTCCTGAACCTTTTTTTACCGAATGTCAATCACAGATCAGTGATAGATGCCAGCTGGGTTGTTACATTAATTAATTTCCAAAATTGAGGTCATTCTTTCACTTCTGCTAATATTGTTACTGTACAGGATCCATTCTTTTCATAATATTCTGGACAGGTATGAAAGTCATCACAAATAAATTGAAGAGGGTAGTGAAAACAGAAAAGTATGTCAAGGTTAATATCATTTCATTCTTTCATAAATCCATTTAGGTGAGGAAAAGATTAAAGCAAGGCTATGCAGCTATCAATTACCTCACTATTAACATGAGGGTGTCCTTAGCTTCAAGCATCCTTCATTCTTTCACAACTAACAATATTGCTTTCAGATGACTTTTCTGGTTGAGTGCTTAAAAATCAAAAAGTCAGCTAAAATTAGATTTAGGAACTGACAAACAAATGAGAAAAATGTCATCTCTCCTGCATTAACTATGTAGGCACAAGCAGTAGCAGAAGGTGAAAATCTTGATATCCAAATTTTGTTAAGTTTCATAAATGTAAACAATGGTGATATGGCACTGTAGGTCAGAAGTTTAAGTTCCTCCCAGAGGCCTAAACATGACAACAGATGACCCTCTAGTGTGTTTTAATTGAAACATTAAACTGAGTCATCATCTGCTCTCTCAGACAGATGTGAAAGATGCAGATTTATTTTTAATGGAGGAATTTTCATGCTATTTAGGTTGTATTTATTAATCAATGTTATCAAAGTGGATTAAATGATTACTAACACATTTCTTGCTCTCTTCTCACTGCTGCCATCGGGAAGGAGGTACAGGGCACCTTAAGTCCCACACCACCAGATTCAGAAACAGTTATTACCTCTCAACCATCAGGCTCCTGTACCAGAGTGGATAACTTCATACACACCAACACTGAATTGATTCCACAAACCATGGGCTCACTTTCAAGGACTGTACGACTGTAGTTATTTATTTATTTATTTATTTATTTCCTATCTGTATATTTATTTACTTATTATTTTGTTTTTATTTTTTGTATTTGCACAATTTGTCATGTTTTGCACATTGGTTGTTTTTCCATCTTCATGTATAGTTTTTCATCGACTCTATTGCATTTCATTGTATCTACTGTGAATGTCTGCAAGAAAATGAATGTCAGGACAGTATATGGTGACATATATGTTCTTTGATAATAAATTTACTTTGAACTTTGATTCCTATCAGTGAGTCTACTAGCTGGTGTCTACATATGTCATACTACAATAGTGACCACGTTTCATTGACACTGAAAGGATCTGGGAGGTCACAAGCCTGGAAATGGCACATTAAAAATATGCTGGGCAGTAACTGGGACAAGCTTATAGGTTGAGACTCAAAATTAAAATAACTAAAAGATCTGATTGCTGTTGCTGCAGTCCAGCTCGTGCTTCTTGGCAAATTTAAGCTATATCCTATTTATCTGAATTTGGATGTACCAATAGCTGTGAAGAGGATGCACAGACTTTAATGTCTATCAGGGATTTGGATTGCTTTAATATATTCATGCATATTAAACAGGTCCCTCTGGACAAGATTTCCTAGAACCAACTTGTTAACCTATTTTTCTTAAAACGTACTTTTTTTTCCATGGCTCAAACTTGCTCTAGTTCAGCAATTGAATTCAAACTGCATGTGGGGAAGTACACGTGAATCATTTAGCTACATGTGTATCACCCTTCATCAGTTAATTAGCCCTTAATCGCGCACTCGTATTCTCACTTGTAACGTGGGTCTGCTCCATTTCATCTCCTTTGTTGCTGCTAACCTCACTGAACTCCCAAGGAGCAGTGGAGGTTGTTCAACCACTCTCAGCAGTCTGGCTCTATCCTAACTCACTAAATTACTGTTTAGCTTTCCCCTCTAAATGAATTGCCTTTGCAGAACATCATGTAAAATTAGCACTGTCACATTCTTGAATGGTAGCTTCCATCTAGAAGTATTCCACTCTCTGTGTTGCTACGATTTCATTTTCAAAATGAGGTTAAGATGCCTGGCCTCATTTTAGCCATATTTCCCTCAATTTTTCTGTCGTCTCTCCATCACTCCTAAAGCTGCCTCAGTGATGTAATGCTAGAACCCCCACTGACCTTATGTTTCTGTGCCATTATGTGTGCCGATAATGGGTTTCCTATTCATTACCAGTTATGTGTGCCAATGATGGATTTCCTGTTCATTACCACTGGCAATGGTTTTCCATGTACAGTGGATTCCTGTTAATTGGGACACATCAAGACCAGTACTTTTTGGCCCAATTAGCCAAATTTCATGGAAAGAGTTAAAAAAGTATAAAACAGACAAAATATCTTTAACTGAGTAACAAATTATGTATTTAAATGAAATACAGAACAAATTAGAATACTGCCAATACTACTTAAGTAATATAAAACTGTGAATTAGTTCCTAATAGTTATCAATGGAGGAACTCATCCAATGTATGTGCCATGTTCTTTTGAATGACTGTAAATGAACAAACACAGACACCTGGTGCAGATAATGAACTGTTTCATACAATGTTTTCAATGATATTCATTTTCATTGCAACATTCAAGATGTTTGTTGATACCTTCAAATTCTTCATAGTCCCTAACTTGTTGAAGTAGTGAAATTGTTTCATTTTCACTCCCTGCCATTTCTGGCACCTCCAAGCCTGAATGCTTGAAACGGCAGTGAGCAAAACAGTTCTGAATTATCTTACTGCTTATTTCTCACCAACTATCAGTGACAAAAATCGATGCTTTTTTGAACAGAAACACACATAGCGAATGTTGTTTAACAACTAAGCACAGTGTAGCGTCTAACAGCTCCACAAGTATACACAACTGATATTAGTTAGAACCGTTATGCCCTAATTAAGCGGCATAGTGTCCCAAATAAACAAGGGGAATCCCAGCTATTTTCTAAATTAGGTTTTGTTCTTTATAAGTAGTCCCAAATCAGCAGCTGCCATGATTAACTGATGGACCAATTGATTGGAATCCACTGTATATTTACATAAAACATTACTGTACTGGTCTGGGTTACATGAGATAGTAAATTTTCACCTGATCAAAAATTACATCATTTAGATATAACTGTTGTGCATTTAATGTTTAAGCAATACTTGAGTAATCATGCATATACATTGTTGATTAACCATTCTTGTTCCTTTCAATAATTCATTATGGGTTATATGTATAAATACGTGGATTGCATACTTCATCAAGCAACCATGTGACACATGCACGCCTCGCTTAAAATAAACATGAAGTTAGATCCGCATTTTGGACTCCCATATCTTCCTTTGAATTAGTTTAATTTTTTCAAGTTACAAAACATAACATTGGTGATGAGATATTTATTAAACAAACCTGAGCTGGCTATTGACCTGTTGAAGCACAGTGAAACGTTCGAACTAAAAAAAATACAGCCATGAACGTGCAGAGACAGTTGAGTTAAAAGCAATGCAGCACATGTTCTTTGGAAGGGAAGACACGATAGATTTTTTTTCAAAAACAAGGCAGTAAATGGAAGAATTTACAGAGTTTATAGTCAGCATGGCTTTGTCAAAGACAGGTCGTGCCTTACGAGCCTGATTGAATTTTTTGAGGATGTGACTAAACACATTGATGAAGGAAAAGTAGTAGGTGTACTGTATATGGATTTTAGCAAGGCATTTGATAAGGTACCCCATGCAGGGCTTTTGAGAAGGTAAGAAGGCATGGGATCCAAGGGGATGTTGCTTTGTGGATCCAGAACTGGCTTGCCCACAGAAGGCAAAGAGTGGTTGTAGG
Organism: Mobula birostris; assembly: GCF_030028105.1. Lineage (NCBI taxonomy): Eukaryota > Metazoa > Chordata > Chondrichthyes > Myliobatiformes > Myliobatidae > Mobula > Mobula birostris. The sequence goes on along the minus strand of NC_092378.1, from coordinate 132,522,982 downwards.
TGGGTCATATTCTGCATGGAGGTTGGTGACCAGTGGTGTGCCTCAGGGATCTGTTCTGGGACCCTTACTCTTTGTGACTTTTATAAATGACCTGGATGAGGAAGTGGAGGGATGGGTTAGTAAGTTTGCTGATGACACAAAGGTTGGAGATGTTGTAGATAGTGTGGAGGGCTGTCAGAGGGGACAGCGGGACATTGATAGGATGCAAAACTGGGCTGAGAAGTGGCAGATGGAGTTCAACCCAGATAAGTGTGAAATGGTTCATTTTGGTAGGTCAAATATGATGGCAGAATATAGTATTAATGGTAAGACTGTTGGCAGTGTGGAGGATCAGAGGGATCTTGGGGTCCGAGTCCATAGGACACTCAAAGCAGCTATGCAGGTTGACTCTGTGGTTAAGAAGGTGTACGGTGTATCAGCCTTCATCAATCGTGAAATTGAATTTAGGAGCTGAGAGGTAATGTTGCAGCTATATAGGACCCTGGTCAGACCACACTTGGAGTACTGTGCTCAGTTCTGGTCGCCTCACTACAGGAAGGATGTGGAAGGCATAGAAAGGGTGCAGAGGAGATTTACAAGGATGTTCCCTGGATTGGGGAGCATGCCTTATGAGAATAGGTTGAGTGAACTCAGCCTTTTCTCCTTGGAGCGACGGAGGATGAGAGGTGACCTGACAGAGGTGTATAAGATGATGAGAGGCATTGATTGTGTGGATAGTCAGAGGCATTTTCCCAGGGCTGAAATGGTTGCCACAAGAGGACACAGGTTTAAGGTGCTGGAAAGTAGGTACAGAGGTGATGTCAGGCGTATGTTTTTTACTCAGAGAGTGGTGAGTGCATGGAATGGGCTGCCGGCAATGGTGGTGGAGGTGGACACGATAGGGTCTTTTAAGAGACTTTTGAATAGGTACATGGAGCTTAGAAAAATAGAGGGCTATGGGGAAGCCTAGTAATTTCTGAGGCAGGGACATGTTCGGCACAACTTTATGGGCCGAAGGGTCTGTATTGTGCTGTAGGGTTTCTATGTTTCTATTTATAAAGAGTGAGTATCAGGTGATAATAATCATTAAAAAAAGTAGAAGTGGCTGGCTACATCAGAAAGATTGATGAGTTTGATTACACAATGGGTAACTGGCTCATGTAGACTGAGCTAACTCAAAAATATTTTGAAGCAAGTGAAATAGCCAATGAGATATAAGTACCAATTTTGCTGAGTGCAGTGGATTTAAAGGCATATAGTTTGCTTCAAAGTTTGACTGCTCCAACCGAGCCAATAGACATAAGCTTTGCTGATACTGTTAAAGTAATGCAGGAACACTTACAACCAAAACCATTGTTAATTGCAGAATGCTTCAGGTTTCATAAGTGGAATCAAAAAGAAGGGGAATCCATTTCAGCTTACGTGGCTGAACTGAAGAGACTGTCTGTTAGTTTGATAATGGGCTTAATGATACACTGAGAGTTTGTTTAGCTTGTGGAATCATACAAAAAAAGCATTCAAAAATGGCTCCTGACTGAAGCACAATTTACATTTAAAAGAACAATTGAAATCACTATTTCACTGGAAACTGCAGACAGAGACTCCACTGAGTTGCAGTCAGGAATAAAAGTAAGCATGAACAAAATCCAACATCTAAACAGAAACTGGCCTGGCCAAACAAAATGTGTTACCATTGTGGCAAGGACTCACAGTCACACAAGAAAGGTAGGTTTAAAAGTGAAATGCAGAATATGCAACAAAGTGAGACACATACAAGAAGCATGTTGGACAGACAATAATAAATGGACCGTACAGGGAAGAGAAAAAGCTAAAAAGTCACGTTGCACTTTCAGAAAGAGCACTAATCTGCATGCTGTTGATGAAAAATCTGATAATGATGGGAATGAAACAGAACTAGGTACCCTTGAGATTTATAAGTGAAAACTAACAATAGACAAGCAATATGTTTAACTTCAGAAATAAATGGCAAATTAATTAAAACGGCTGTTTCAGTCATTCCAAAAAGTGAGATTGAGTTGCATTTTAAAGATACTGAACTGAAGCCTACAGATATCCAACTTACACTGGAGAAAAGATCTCCTGTGGGAATGACAGTTGTAACGGTGAAATACAGCAACCAACAAGCCACATTGAACTTATACAAACAACAGGAATTCTGCAGATGCTGGAAATTCACGCAACACACATAAAAGTTGCTGGTGAACGCAGCAGGCCAGGCAGCATCTCTAGGAAGAGGTGCAGTCGACGTTTCAGGCCGAGACCCTTCGTGACAGAGAGAAACAACTTGAGAAACAAAAAGAATGGGATTGAAGTAGATCCAGAGAGAGAAGAAGAGAAGAAAGGTGTCCAGAGCGGTCAGAACCACTTCCTGCAGTCTCAGAGTCAACTCCTACAACCACCATAGAACTGGCCCCAGAACCTGAGATTGCTTTCACAGTCACCCGTCTCACCTGCCAAGCAGAATGACTTTCCTTGACAGGAGAGATGTGTTTCAAAGATTCAAAATACATTTATTATCAAAGTATGTATGCAGTTTACAACCTTGAGACTTATCCTGCCACAGACAGTCAAGAAACAAAGAAAACTATGGAACCCATTCAAAGAAAAATGTCATACACCCAATGTGCAAAAAAAAACAAATTATGCAAATGGCAAAAAACAAGCGAGAAACACAGACCATAAAACATCAAACCACAAAGTCATTGAAACAGTCTGGCAACATTCAGTTTAGTTCAGTTTATTCAATTTAGCACTGCGTCCCAGCATTTCAGGAGCGGGCCACAGAAATAGTCATAGTCATACTTTATTGATCCCGGGGGAAATTGGTTTTCATTACAGTTGCACCATAAATAATAAGTAGTAATAGAACCATAAATAGTTAAATAGTAATATGTAAATTATGCCAGTAAATTATGAAATAAATCCAGGACCAGCCTATTGGCTCAGGGTGTCTGACCCTCCAAGGGAGGAGTTGTAAAGTTTGATGGCCACAGGCAGGAATGACTTCCTATGACGCTCTGTGTTGCGTCTCGGAGGAATGAGTCTCTGGCTGAGTGTACTCCTGTGCCCAACCAGTACATTATGTAGTGGATGGAAGACATTGACCAAAATGGCATGCGACTTGGACAGCATCCTCTTTTCAGACACCACCATCAGAGAGTCCAGTTCCATCCCCACAACATCACTGGCCTTACGAATGAGTTTGTTGATTCTGCTGGTGTCTGCTACCTTCAGCCTGCTGCCCCAGCACACAACAGCAAACATGATAGCACTGGCCACCACAGACTCGTAGAACATCCTCAGCATCGTCCGGCAGATGTTAAAGGACCTCAATCTCCTCAGGAAATAGAGACAGCTCTGACCCTTCTTGTAGACAGCCTCAGTGTTCTTTGACCAGTCCAGTTTATTGTCAATTCGTATTCCCAGGTATTTGTAATCCTCCACCATGTCCACACTGACCCCCTGGATGGAAACAGGGGTCACCAGTACCTTAGCTCTCCTCAGGTCTACCACCAGCTCCTTAGCCTTTTTCACATTAAGCTGCAAATAATTCTGCTCACACCATGTGACAAAGTTTCCTACCGTAGCCGTGTACTCAGCCTCATCTCCCTTGCTGATGCATCCAACTATGGCAGAGTCATCCGAAAACTTCTGAAGATGACAAGACTGTGTGCAGTAGTTGAAGTACAAGGTGTAAATGGTGAAGAGAAAGGGAGACAAGACAGTCCCCTGTGGAGTCCCAGTGCTGCTGATCACTCTGTCGGACACACAGTGTTGCAAGCACACGTACTGTGGTCTGCCAGTCAGGTAATCAAGAATCCATGACACCAGGAAAGCATCCACCTGTATCGCTGTCAGCTTCTCCCCCAGCAGAGCAGGGCGGATGGTGCTGAACACACTGGAGAAGTCAAAAAACATGACCCTCACAGTGCTCGCTGGCTTGTCCAGGTGGGCGTAGACACGGTTCAGCAGGTAGATGATGGCATCCTCAACTCCTAGTTGGGGCTGGTAGACGAACTGGAGGGGATCTAAGTGTGGCCTGACCATAGGCCGGAGCAGCTCCAGAACAAGTCTCTCCAGGGTCTTCATGATGTGGGAGGTCAATGCCACCGGTCTGTAGTCATTGAGGCTGCTGGGGCGTGGCGTCTTTGGCACAGGGACAAGGCAGGACGTCTTCCACAGTACAGGAACCCTCCAGAGCCTCAGGCTCAGGTTGAATACATGGCGAAGTACTCCACATAGCTGAGAGGCACAGGCTTTGAGCACCCTGGTACTGACACCATCCGGTCCTGCAGCCTTGCTTGGGTTGAGACGTTTCAGCTGTCTTCTCACCTGTTCAGCTGTGAAGCCCACCGTGGTGGTTTCGTCATAGTCATGAGAGCAGGGTGGGGGACTGTGAGGAGGGGGAGGAGGGGAGAGTGGAATATGTGTTGGTTGGGGGCCGACAACAGATGGCTTATGTGTGGGATGGCACAATGTCAAATCTGTTAAAGAACAGGTTAAGTTCATTGGCCCTGTCCACACTGCCTTCCGCTCCTCTGTTGCAAGTTTGCCGGAACCCAGTGATGGTCCATGAGCCCTCCAGACCTCTCTCATGTTGTTCTGCTGGAGTTTCCACTCAAGCTTCCTCCTGTACCTGTCTTTAGCCTCCCTGATCCTGGATTTCAGGTCCCTCTGTATTGCCCTCAGCTCCTCCCTATTTCCATCTCTAAACGCCCTCTTTTCAGCGTTCAGGATGTCCTTTATGTCCTTTGTCACCCATGGCTTGTTATTTGAATAACAAAGGACAGTTCTTGTCAGAACATTGCAGTCCACACAGAAGTTGATGTAATCAGTGATGCACTCTGTGAGCCCATCAATATCCTCTCCATGTGGCTCAGAGAGTGCCTGCCAGTCTGTCACCTCAAAACAACCCTGGAGCGTCTCATAAGCCTCCTCCGACCATTTTCTCACGTCCTCGTTTACTCTTCACCAGAGGCACGTAGCAGGGTTTTAGATGCACCAGGTTGTGATCTGACCTTCCCAGTGGGGGGAGGGGAGAGGAGCTGTATGCATCCTTAACATTAGCATACATCAAATCCAGAGTCCTCTCCCCCCTGGTTGTACAGCTCACATACTGCGTGAAGTTGGGCAGTGTTCTAGCCATGGTAACCTGGTTGAAGTCACCCGAGATGGTAATGAGGGCACTCGGGTGCTGGGTTTGTAATCTGGCTATGACGGTGTAAATGATGTTACACGTCGATGTCGGGTTGGCAGAGGGAGGGATGTACACAACAACCACAATTGCATGCGAGATTTCCCTTGTTAATTTGGGAAAGTATTAGAGCCATTGCCTGCCTTTATTGTTGAAAATTTTGATTGTTAATAAGTCTTAACACTTGACCAAGAGTTGAGAGTAAACACATGATTTACTGTAAACATCTTTCATTTGTAAATGAACAGAGTCAACGCAAAATTTTATTAATAACTGTATTGAATAAGGACTCACAGTCAACGAATGGTTTTCTTTTTCTGTATGTAATTATTTTTATTTTGTAATATTTCTGAATAAAGTATTTTTGGAAAAAAAAATATGGCCGAAGTCCAACAGTAAAAAGTTTAATATCCGGGCTACAGACACATTCCTTGATCGTAATATGCCCAGGATTGCACCATCTGTTATTTACCAGAACCGCCAGCCCCCCTCCTTTACGCTTACTGCTCTCAGTGCAATTCCGGTCAGCTCGAACAGTCTGGAAGCCCTCTATGGAAACGCTTTGATCGGGTATGTCCTCGTGCAGCCACATCTCAGTGAAGCACATGACACTGCTCTCCCGAAATGTTCTCTGACTCCTGACAAGCGCAGTCAGTTCGTCCATTTTATTCCCCAGTGATCTCACATTTCCCATGATGAGAGAGGGGAGACACGGCTTACAACTTCTCTTCTCCATAAGCCTCTGTTGTCTCGACCCAGTCCTCTTCCCTCGCCTTTTTGATCCCCCTCTGCATCCTCTGTGTGTTTTCCTCCAGATTTCAGCCGGTCTGTCCACTGCTCTGTTCACTAAACCGGCGGGCATGAGCGCAATCAATTGGTCCCTGGAATACACAATGTGGCCATCCAGCTGCCACGCTGACGAGACGTGTCTGAATGTAATTAATTCCAGCGCTAAAAAAACAAGTAAAACTCTCTCCACCAGCATGTTAGAGAGGGTGCAGCTTCCACGCGTTACCGTGAGAAAAAAAAAATACAATAAATAACTACGTTAAAAAGTTTAAAAGTAAGAAACTACGGAGCAACTGTAACTGGCTGCATGCACGACCAGCGCATGCAAACAGAATAGCCAAAGTGGCAGCTTTTGAATGCATGTCTTACAAACAGTTTGATAGATCGGACATCTATACACAAACATGGGGCAAATATTTAGGTTTCCTGGGCGGGGGGGGGGGAATAGTGGCAAATGTGTGGTGAAGCATATTGCCGAATGGCAGTCTTTTATGTTATTAGAGGTCTAAATAGACACACATGGTTATTATATTGATATTTGTTTTTATTTTATGGATAACTTTATGTTTTGTAGCTATGATTTACATAATTTCAACACTGACTCAAGGGTTCGGGGAAAAATTTGTGAAAGAATTCAATAAAATTTATATCATAAAAAGAAATTTTCATTGACTGCAGGCTGCATAGCCAGTCTACCCTGATAAAAATTGCACAAAGTAGCAATAAAAAAGGAGTAACCATAATCGAGAACCACATCTTAACATGAACTACAGAGTTCAATCCACAAACGTCGATTAAACCTCGCCCAAGACACAAGTATCATCCTCCGGCAACATCGAGCGAGAGGGTGAGAGAGAACAGTCAAACGCTGGCACCTTCCTCTGGGTGCAGCGAGCAACCGCGAACGAGAGAGAGACCGGTCACATACAGGCACCTTCCTCTGGGAGCAGTGGGCAAGAGGGAGAGAGGGAGAGCCCGTTCAAAAGCAGACATACAGCACTGAACACCCACTCGCCTTCTGCTCTCATTCTTATTAATTTCATCTTCCATGGCACTCCAATCGGCGAGATCAGTGAGAAATGGATTTGATCAGGGGCTTGTGCCCCCTCTCCAAACTTCTTAGCCTTCAGTTGAAACCTCATTGAACTCTCTTGGAAACAGCAAAGAACCAGATCACTCAATCAGCCCAAAAACACACCGTCAAAATATAAATGACAGGTTCCAGTAACAGCAAAATCATATTTGAAAGAAGAGTAAAAGAAGTAGTTTTGTGAACTGTCCATCTGGCACCATCTTCTTCCCATATTCCATAAGAGTAAGAAACTCCCCACAGAAATTACATCTGAATACAATGGCTGCTGCTGGTACAAAACTAAAAGACCAAGTGTTGTATGTAAAATGCGGTGGCTTAGTGGGTAACATTTTTGACTCTGAGCATTGTAGGTTCAAGGCTCACCACAGAAACTACAGCACAAAATTCCAGGCTAACACTTAATGAAAAAGACAGCCAGGAAAAGTTTTACTTGTGTTTGGGACCAATATATAATCCCTCAATCAACATAATTAAAATGAGATAACCCAGTCTTAATCATTTTCAAGGTCAAAGTCAAAGAAAATTTATTATCAAAGTACATATATGTCACAATACACTACCTTGAGATTCATTTTCTTGCAGGCATTTAAGAAAAATAAAGAAATACAATAGAATTTATGAAAAACGATACATAAACAAGCAACATGCAAAAGAAGACAAACTGTGCAATAAACAGATAGATGGATAGATAGATCGCCATCAACAGATGACTTGCAATACCAGAGGAAACAACACACTGGACCATTGCTACACCACCATCAAGAATGCCTACCATGCTATTCCACATCCTCACTACGGGAAGTCTGATCACTTGGCTGTAGTTCTACTCCCTGAATACAAGCAGAGACTGAAGACTGCAGCACCAGCAGTGAGGACCAAGAAGGTATGGACAAGGGAAGCCCAGGAGCGCCCACAGGACTGCTTTGAATCAGCAGACTGGACTGTATTCAGGAATTCATTTTTGAGCATGGATGAGTATGCTGCAGTTACTGGCTTCATTAAAACCTGTGTGGATGAGTGTGTGCCCACAAAGATTTACTGTACATCCCCAAACCAAAAGCCGTGGATGAACCAGGAGGTACGTCGTCTGCTGAGGGCTACATCTGTGGCATTCAAGTCTAGCCACCCAGGCCTGTACAAGAAAATCAGGTATAATTTGCGGAGGGCTATTTCAAGGGTGAAGAGACAATTCCAAATGAGGTTGGAGGCGACATTGGATGCACGGCCACTCTGGCAGGGTCTGCAAGACATTACTTCCTACAAAGCGAAACCCGATAGCATGAATGGCAGTGATACTTCACTACCAGATGAATTTAATGCCTTCTATGCCCACTTTGAAGGGAGAACACAACTACAGCTGTGAAGATCCCTGCTGCACTAGATGACTCTGTGATCTCTGTCTCAGAGGCCGATGTTAGGCTGACTTTAAAGAGAGTTAAACCTCACAAGGCGGAAGGTCCCAATGGAGTACCTGGTAAGGTTCTGAAAACCTCTACAAAACAACTAGTGGGAGTATTCAAGGACACTTTTAACCTCTCATTACTACGGATGTAAGTTCCCACTTGCTTCAAAAAGGCAACAATTATACCAGTGCCCAAGAGGAATAATGTGAGCTGCCTTAACAACTATCGCCCGGTAACACTCAGATCGACAGTGATGAAATGCTTTGAGAGGTTGGTTATGACTAGACTGAACCCCTGCCTCAGCAAGAATCTGGACCCATTGCAATTTGCCTATTGCCACAATAGGTCAACAGCAGACGCAATCTCAATGGCTTTCCACATGGATTTAAACCACTTGGACAACACAAACACCTATGTCAGGATGCTGTTCATCGACTATAGCTCAGCATTTAATACCATTATTCCCATAATCCTGATTGAGAAGTTGCAGAACCTGGGCCTTTGTACCTCCTTCTGCAATTGGATCCTCAACTTCCTAACTGGAAGACCACAATCTGTGCTGATTGGTGATAACATATCTCCTCACTGACGATGAACACTGGTGCATCTCAGGGGTGTGTGCTTAGCCCACTGCTCTACTCTCTATATACGTATGACTGGGTGGCTAGGCATAGCTCAAATACCATCTATAAATTTGCTGATGATACAACCATTGTTGGTAGAATCTCAGGTGGTGACAAGAGGGTGTACAGGAGTGAGATATGACAACTAGTGGAATGGTGCCGCAGCAACAACCAGGCAATCAATGTCAGCAAAACGAAAGAGCTGATTCTGGACTTCAGGAAGGATAAGACGAAGGAACACATACCAATCCTCATAGAGGGGTCAGAAGTGGAGAGAGTGAGCAGTTTCACTTTCCTGGGTGTCAAGATCTCTGAGCATCTAACCTAGTCCCAACATATCGATGTAGTTATAAAGAAGGCAAGAGAGCAACTATACTTCATTAGGAGTTTGAAGAGATTTGGCATGTTAACAAATACACTCAAAAACTTCTATAGGTGTACTGTAGAGAGCATTCTGACAGGCTGCATCACTAGTATGGAGGGGCTACTGCACAGTACTGAAAGAAGCTGCAGAGGGTTGTAAATCTAGTCAGCTCCATCTTGGGTACTAGCCTACAAAGTACCCAGGATATCTTCAGGGAGCGGTGTCTCAGAAAGGCAGCGTCCATTATTAAGGACCTCCAGCACCCAGATCATGCCCTTTTCTCACTGTTACCATCAGGTAGGAGGTACAGAATCCTGCAGGAACACACTCAACGATTTGGGAACAGCTTCTTCCCTTCTGCCATCTGATTCCTAAATGGACACTGAACACTTGGACACTACCTCACTTTTTTAATATACAGTATTTCTGTTTTTTGCACATTTTTAATCTATTCAATATATGTACACTGTAATTGATTTACTTATTTATTATTATTATTTTTATTTCATTTTTTCCTATATTATGTATTGCATTAAACTGCTGCTGCTAAGTTCACAAATTTCATGTCACGTGCCGGTGATATTAACCCTGATTCTGATTCTGATTAAATTCACAAATTGCTGCATAATGCTGAGAACATGAGTTGTCATGCCCTTGAAAGTAAGTCTGTAGACTGTGCAGAGTTGGGCTGAGAAAAGTTATCCATGTTGGTTCAGGAGCCTGATGTTTGTAGGGGTTTAAATGTTCCTGAGCCTGGTGGCATGAGACCTTCTGCACAAACTGCCAACTACAATAGTGTTCACAAACAATGACTAATACACTTCCAGATATCAAATAGTCTTGGAAATTTACACCCTCGAGGGCATTTGTGCCATCATGTAGTTATGGAACGTAGAAAATACACAAAACAATTTATGTGAACTAAGATCCAGTAAAATAATAATCTGACAATAACCCGCATGTTCTGTGCCTTAGTGACGCTGTTTGAAAGTTAAGTATTGGTCTGAAGAACCCATAGCAGCAGAATGGTACTACAGGATCTCAGAAATCTGCCTGATGTACCAGACAGGGCCAGTTTAATATCTAAAATTACAGGCAGCATTTCCATCAGCATTGTACTCCCTTGGTATTGCAGTGGAAAATCGGCCTTAACTGTTTGATCAACTCTCTGGAGAAGAATTTGAATCACACTCTTCTGAAGCTGGGGCAAAGATTCAATCAGTAGAGCCATTATTGACAATGCTGCCACCTTTACACATAATCTAATTTAGCACTGTGTGAAATATATTTTTAAGTATATTATAGTAATCTGTAAATAGTTTTTATTCCAGGACAGTAATCCATACAAAATAATGATTTTTTCTTACTGGATTAAAATATTTTTGGCAGAAACTATGCTGAGTAGAACAATATAGAACTTGGTATACTTTGATAATAACTACATTTTGAGAGTCTCAATAAACTTTCAAAATGCAGGTCAATTACTTGGTCTCTTGTGGGATGATAATCGCATAAAATTGGAACACAACAATTATTCTCAATATCAAATAACCTTGGAGCTTCTCTAAATATGTTTCTTTCCAATAGTTCAGACTAGGGGTGTATCCTAAACTGTTTTAGGTGATGGTTCCACAATTAGATATGCTTTGCACTCATGGGGAAAGAAACTGTAGATATGAATTTTTTAAATGTAATGGTTTCTTGTTGGTTCAGTGAGTCTAAATGTTCCAAGGTTGAAAATCAAACATCGCAACCACGAGACTCTAAAAATCTTGATTTTCCAAATTTATCCATTCTAATTTATCCAGCAGATTTACCTCTATTTTTCTTAGTCTGTTTCCCCCTTTCTAATAAGAAAGACCTTTTACTTTTCAAAATCTTACATGTGCTTGCTGCAGAAGAGTCAATTGGAAGTTTCCTCCAGGGATTGGCTGTGGATGGTCCTTAATAAGCTTGGCTGCACATCTAACATTTTGCCTGGAGTCACTTATCCTCATGAGTCAAGTATACTCTGCACTTTGATATTATATGCAGGCGTTACAGCTTGTTAAAGCTGAAATGGTTCATGGTCCACTAAGCAAGGTGCTTGTTCTGCTGAAATTACTGGATGAAAATCTAAGTGAAGCATCAAAATACTTTTGCTTTCCTTCTGTCTTCCCAAACCACCATCCTCAAAATCCTTTCCTCATCCAATTCCTTAAACATGACACCATTTTCCTTTATGCCTTACTTTGATGACACTGAAATGACCCTCATAAACATCAATATAACATCTTGCATGTTCATCTCAATGAGTATTCTAGTCACTTTCTGAACTTCCTGCAATATTACTGGACTGCTTGCCACTTTCTGGACTGTCTGCAACATTACCTCTGGTGCCACATGCTAGTCAGGGCAGGAATCCGAGAGTGTTAGAGGATAAAAGTGAATGCAGTCACTAAGGAGAAGGCGCTCGGGAAGCTGAAAGGTCTTAAGGTGAGTAAGTCACCTGGGCCAGATGTTAAACAACCAGGGTTCTGAAAGAGGTAGCTGAAGAGATTGTGATTGTGGAGAAGAGACTGAGGTACACTAGAAGTGATTTTTCAAGAATCATTAGATTCTGGAATGGTTCCAGAGGACTGGAAGATCACAAGTGGCACTTCACTCTTTCACTCTTTAAGAAGGAAGGGAGGCAAACAACGGGAAATTATAGGCCAGTTAGCATGACTTTAGTGGTTGGCAAGATGTTAGAGACCATTATACAGATGGAAGCGCATGATAACATAGGTCAAAATCAGCATGCTTCTTTAAGGAGAAACCTTGTCTGACAAAACTATTGGAATTCTTTGAGAAAATAACAGCGGGATAGACAAAAGAGAGTCAGTGGACATTTACGTGGATTTTCAGAAGGCCTTTAACAAGGAATTCATTAATAAATCACTCTGATGCGATTATACTACAGACCACCCAATAGCCACGGGGATACTGAGGGACAAATATGCATGCAAATTAGGGAAATGTGAAAACAGTAGTGCTGTTGCAGTAGATGACTTCAATTTCACTGATACGGACTGGATCCTCTTTCTAACAATAGGATTAGTCAGAACAGAATTTGTTAGTGGATCCAGGAGGATTTTTTACATCAATATGTAGATAGTCCAACAAAAGAAGATGCCATATTGGTACTGATGTTGGGTAATGACCCCAGCCAGCTGGCTGACCTTTCAGTGAGGGAAACGTAATCACAACTCCTGAAGTTTTAAGATAGCTACAGATAAGAATAAGTACAGACCATGCAGGAGAATATTATATTGGCTCAGGGTAAATTAAGAGAGTATTAAGCAGACTCTAGGGAAAGTTAATTGGGAAAAAGGGTCTTTGTACAAGTCCATACCTGCCCTTTGGAGCATGTTTAAAGACCAACTGCACAGAGTACGGAACGGGTATGTTTCAGTAAGAAGGGAAGACCGGGAAAGCAAAGTACGAGAATTTTGGGTGGCGAGATAGCTCGTAAGTTTAGTCAAGAAGAAAAAGAAAACGTATGTAAGGTTTAGGAAGCAAAAATCAAACTGAAGATTATAAAGAAGACAGGAAAGAAGTATAGAAAGTAATTAAGAGAGCCAAGGAAAAAATCCTTGGCAAGTAGAATTAAAGAGAATCCTGAGGCATTCAATATATATACCAGGAGCAAGAGGAAACTACAGAGGAGTTAAGACCACCCAAGGATAATGGAGGGAAGATATGCTTGGAGGCGGAGGTTCTGAGTGAGATCTCAGATGAGTACTTAGCATCTGTATTTAGCTAGAGGAAGGATGTGGGTGATATGGGGATCAGTGACAAGTGTTGCACCTTGTGATATCAAATGTACAGAGACAGGACATTGTAAACACAATTTCCTTAACAGTGCTGGTATTGGAGTCCGAATCCATAGCTCCCTGAAAGTGACTACACAACTTGATAGGGTGATAACTATCAGCTACAGACCGGCAAGTATGACATTGTGGGCTTCTCTGAAACTTGGCTAAAGGATGGCTGACATTGGGAGATGAACATCCAAGGGTTAGTGGGCAGAAGGGGTGGTGTGGCCCTGTGTATAAGAAATAATATTAAATCATTAGAAAGGGATGACATAGGATTGGAAGGTGTAAAGTCTCTATGGGTTGAGTTAAAAAATGGCAAGGGTAAAAGGACCCTAATGGCAGTCCTATACAGGCCTCCAAACAGCAGCCGGGATGTGGATTATAAATTACAGCAGGAGATAGAAAAGCATGTCAGAAGGGCAATGTCATGATAATCGTTTAGGATTTTAACATGAAAATGAATTGGGAAAACAAGGCTAGCACTGAACCTCAAGAGAGAGAATTTGTAGAATGTCTAAGGGATGGCTTTTCAGAACAACTTGTTGTCGAGCCCACTAGGGGATCGGTCGTGCTGGATTGGGTGTTGTGCAATGATCCAGAGGTAATAAGAGAGTTTAAGGTTAAGGAACCCTTACGGAACAGTGATCACAATATGATCACGTTCACTTTGAAATTTGAGAAAGAGAAACTAAATTCCAATGTGCCGGTATTTCAGTGGAATAAAGGAAATCACACTGGCATGAGAGGGGACCTGGCCAAGGTTGAGTAGAAAGGGACACTAGCAGGAAGGACAGCGGAGCAGCAATGGCTGGAGTTTCTGTGAAAAATAAGGGAAGTGCAAGACAGATATATTCCAAATAAGAAGAAATTTTCAAATGGCAGAAGGACACTACCATGGCTGACAAGTGAAGTCAGAGCCAAAGTAAAAGCAAAAGAGAGGGCATACACTGAAGCCAAAGCTAGTGGCGACATAGAGGATTGGGAAGCTTTTAAAAATTTGCAGAAGGAGACTAAGAAGATCATTAGGAAGGAAAAGCTAGATTATGAAAGGAAGCTGGCGACTAATACCAAAGAAGATACTAAAAGCTTTTTTAAGTATATAAAGGATAAGAGAGAGTTGAGGGTAGATTTAGGACCAATAGAAAATGACGCTGGAGATATTGTAATGAGAGACATAGAGATGGCAGAGGAACTGAATGCGTATTTTGCATCAGTCTTCATAGTGGAAGACATAGAAACGTAGAAACATAGAAAATAGGTGCAGGAGTAGACCATTCAGCCCTTCGAGTCTGCACTGCCGTTCAGTATGATCATGGCTGATCATCCAACTCAGAACCCTGTACCTGTCTTCTGTCCATACCCCCGACCCCTTTAGCCACAAGGGCCATATCTAACTCCCTCTTAAATATAGCCAATGAACTGGCCTCAACTGTTTCCTGTGGCAGAGAATTCCACAGATTCACCACTCTCTGTGTGAAGAAGTTTTTCCTCATCTCGGTTCTAAAAGACTTCCCCTTTATCCTCAAACTGTGACCCCTCATTCTGGACTTCCCCAACATCGGGAACAATCTTCCTACGTCTACCCTGCCCAATCCCTTTAGGATTTTATACGTTTCAATAAGTTCCCCCCCACAATCTTCTAAATTCCAGCCAGTATAAGCCTAGTCGATCCAGTCCTTCATCATATGAAAGTCCTGCCATCCCAGGAATCAATCTGGTGAACCTTCTTTGTACTCCCTCTATGGCAAGAATGTCTTTCCTCAGATTAGGGGACCAAAACTGCACACAATACTCCAGGCGTGGTTTCACCAAGGCCTTGTACAACTGCAGTAGTACCTCCCTGCTCCTGTACTCGAATCCTCTTGCTATGAATGCCAGCATACCATTCGCCTTTTTCACCGCCTGCTGTACCTGCATGCCCACTTTCAATAACTGGTGTACAATGACACCCAGGTCTCGTTACACCTCCCCTATTCCTAATCGGCCACCATTCAGATAATAATCTTTTTTCCTGTTCTTGCCACCAAAGTGGATAACCTCACATTTATCCACATTAAATTGCATCTGCCTTGAATTTGCCCACTCACCTAACCTATCCAAGTCACCCTGCATCCTCTTAGCATCCTCCTCACAGCTAACACTGCCGCCCAGCTTTGTGTCATCCGCAAACTTGGAGATGCTGCATTTAATTCCCTCGTCTAAGTCATTAATATGTATTGTAAACAACTGGGGTCCCAGCACTGAGCCTTGCGGTACCCCACTAGT
Source organism: Mobula birostris (assembly GCF_030028105.1). Classification (NCBI taxonomy): domain Eukaryota; kingdom Metazoa; phylum Chordata; class Chondrichthyes; order Myliobatiformes; family Myliobatidae; genus Mobula; species Mobula birostris. The sequence continues at coordinate 132,507,412 of NC_092378.1, read as the reverse complement.
CACTGCCTGCCATTCTGAAAAGGTCCCGTTTATTCCCACTCTTTGTTTCCTGTCTGCCAACCAATTCTCTATCCACATCAATACCATACCCCCAATACCATGTGCTTTAAGTTTGCACACTAATCTCCTGTGTGGGACCTTGTCAAAAGCCTTTTGAAAATCCAAATATACGACATCCACTGGTTCTCCCCAACCACTCTACTAGTTGCATCCTCAAAAAATTCTATGAGATTCGTCAGACATGATTTTCCTTTCACAAAACCATGCTGACTTTGTCCGATGATTTCACCGCTTTCCAAATGTGCTGTTATCACATCTTTGATAACGGACTCTAGCATTTTCCCCACCACCGATGTCAGGCTAACCGGTCTATAATTCTCCGGTTTCTCTTTCACTCCTTTTTTAAAAAGTGGGGTTACATTAGCCACCCTCCAATCCTCAGGAACTAATCCAGAATCTAAAGAGTTTTGAAAAATTATCACTAATGCATCCACTATTTCTTGGGCTACTTCCTTAAGCACTCTGGGATGCAGACCATCTGGCCCTGGGGATTTATCTGCCTTTAATCCCTTCAATTTACCTAACACCACTTCCCTAATAACATGTATTTCCCTCAGTTCCTCCATCTCGCTAGACCCTCAGTCCCCTACTATTTCCGGAAGATTACTTATGTCCTCCTTAGTGAAGACAGAACCAAAGTAGTTACTCAATTGATCTGCCATGTCCTTGTTCCCCATGATCAATTCACCTGTTTCCAACTGTAAGGGACCTACATTTGTCTTAACCAATCTTTTTCTTTTCACTTATCTATAAAAGCTTTTACAGTCATTTTTAATGTTCTCTGCCAGCTTTCTATCATAATCTTTTTTCCCTTTCCTAATTAAGCCCTTTGCCCTCCTCTGCTGGACTCTGAATTTCTCCCAGTACTCAGGTGTGCTGCTTTTCTGGCTAATTTGTATGTTTCTTCTTTCGAATTGATACTATCCCTAATTTCCCTTGTCAGCCACAGGTGCACTACCTTCCCTGGTTTATTTTTTTGCCAAACTGGGATAAACAATTATTGTAATTCATCCATGCGATCTTTAAATGCTTGCCATTGCATATCCAACGTCAACCCTTTAAGTATCATTTGCCAGTCTATCTTAGCTAATTCACGTCTCATACCTTCAAAGTTACGCTTCTTTAAGTTCAGAACCTTTATTTCTGAATTAACTATGTCACTCTCCATCTTTTTAAGAATTCCACCATATTATGGTCACTTTTATCCAAGGGCCCTCGCACGACAAGATTGCTAACTAACCCTTCCTCATTGCTCAATACCCAGTCTAGAATGGCCTGCTCTGTAGTTGGTTCCTCGACATGTTGGTTCAGAAAACCATCCCGCATACATTCCAAGAAATCCTCTTCCTCAGCACCCTTACCAATTTGGTTCACCCAATCTACATGTAGATTGAAGTCAACCAGTATAACTGCTGTTCCTTTATTGCACACATTTCTAATTTCCTGTTTAATGCCATCCCCAACCTCACTACGACTGTTAGGTGGCCTGTACACAACTCCCACCAGCGTTTTCTGCCCCTTAGTGTTATGCAGCTCTATCCATATCGATTCCACATCCTCCCGGCTAATGTCCTTCCTTTCTATTGCGTTAATCTCCTCTCCAACCAGCAATGCTACCCCACCTCCTTTTCTTTCATGTCTATCCCTCCTGAATATTGAATATCCCTGAATGTTGAGCTCCCATCCTTGGTCACCCTGAAGCCATGTCTCTGAGATCCCAACTATATCATATTCATTAATAACTATCTGCACATTCAGTTCATCAACCTTGTTACGAATGCTCCTTGCATTGACCCACAAAGCCTTCAAGCTTGCTTTTACAACACTCTTAGCCCTTATACAATTATGTTGAAAAGTGGCCCTTTTTGACCTTTGCCCTGGATTTGCCTGCCTGCCACCTTTACTTTTCACCTTACTACTTTTTTCTTCTACCCTCATCTTACACCACTCTGTCTCTCTGCACTTGTTCCCATGCCCCTGCCACATTAGTTTAAATGCTCCTGAACAAACTAAGACATCTGCAGTATACTGGACATTCAAGAATGTCAAGGAAGTGAAGTATGTGCAGTGAAAATTACAACTGAGAAAGTGCTCAGGAAGCTTAATGGTCTGAGGGTGGATAAATCTCCTGGATCTGATGGAATGCACCCTCAGGTTCTGAAGGAAGTAGCAGGAGAGATTGCGGAGGCATCAACAATGCTCTTTCAAGAAGCAATAGATTCTGGCATTGTACCGGATGACTGGAAAATTGCAAATGTTACTCCGCTATTTAAGAAGGGTGAGGGCAGCAGAAAGGAAACTATAGACCTATTAGCCTGACATCAGTGGTTGGAAAGCTGTTGGAATTGATAGTTAGGGATGAGATTATGAAGTACCTGGAGGCACATGACAAGATAGGCCAAAGCCAGCATGGTTTCCTGAAAAGAAAATCCTGCCAGTCTAACCTATTGCAATTTTTTGCAGAAATTACAAGCAAAGTAGACAAAGGAGATGCAGTGGATGTGGTGTATTTGGATTTTCAGAAGGCCTTTGACAAGGTGTCACACATGAGGCTGCTTAGCAAGATAAGAGCCGATAGACAATAGACAATAGGTGCAGGATAAGAGCCCATGGAATCACAGGGAAGTTACTACCATGGGTGGAGCATTGTTTGATCGGCAGAAAGCAGAGAGTGGGAATAAAGGGATCATATTCTGGCTGGCTGCCGGTTACCCCTGGAGTTCCACAGGGCTGGTTGTTGGGACCGCTGCTTTTTACGATGTATGTCAATGATTTGGATGATGGGATTAATGGATTTGTGGCTAAATTTGCTACTGATACAAAGATAGGTAGAGGAGCGGGTAGTGTTGAGGAAACAGAGAGCTTGCAGAGAGACTTAGATAGTTTAGGGGAATGGGCAAAGAAGTGGCAAGTGAAATACAATGTTGGAAGATGTATGGTCATGCACTTTGGTGGAAGAAATAAACAGGCGGACTATTACTTAGATAGAGAGAGAATTCAGAACACAGAGATGCAAAGGGATTTGGGAGTCCTTGGTAGGCTACCCTAAAGGTTAACCCCCAGGTTGAGTCAGTGGTGAAGAAGGCAAATGCAATGTTGGCATTCATTTCTAGAGGTATAGAATATAAGAGCAAGGGTGTGATATTGAGGATCTATAAGGCATTCATGAGACCACACTTGGAGTATTGTGTGCAGTTTTGGGCTCCTTATTTTAGGAAGGATATACTGACATTGGAGAGGGTTCAGAGAAGATTCACAAGAATGATTCCAGGAATGAAAGTGTTACTGTATGAGGAATGTCTGGCAGCTCTTGGGCTATATTCCCTGGAGTTCAGGAGAATGAGGGGGAAGCTCATAGAAACACTCTGAATGTTAAAAGGCCTGAACAGATTAGACATGGCAAAGTTATTTCCCATGGTAGGGGAGTCTAGGACAAGAGGGCATTTTTCAGGATTGAAGGATGTTCATTTAGAACAGAGATGCAAAGGAATTACTTTAGTCAGGGGGTGGTAAATCTGTGGAATTTGTTACCACGAGCGGCTGTGGAGGCGAAGTAATTGGGTGCATCTAAGGCAGAGATAGATAGGTTCTTGATTAGCTGGGGCTTCAAGGGGTATTGGGAGAAGGCAGGGGAGTTGGGATGTCTGGAAGAATTGGATCAGCCATGACTGAATGGCAGGGCAGACTCGATGGGCTGAATGGCCTACTTCTGCTCTTATATCTTATGGTCTTATGATCTTATGATAAAGATGGCAAGGTATGATGCAGTTTTATAAAACTCTAGTTAGGCTGCATCTGCAGTATTGCATACAGTTCCAGTCACCCCATTATAGGAAGGATGTTGAGACTATAGAGAGGGTACAGAAGAGGTTTACCAGGAAGCTGCTTGGATTAAAGTGTATGTGCTATAAGGAGAGGTTGGATTTGTGTTCTGTGGAATGGTGGAGGCTGAGGAGAGTTCAGATATAGGTTTGTAAGTTTATGAGTTGCATAGATAGAGAGCCAGTATCATTTCCCCAGGATTGAAATGCCAAAGATCAGAGAGCATGCATTTAAAGTGAGAGAAAGTTCAAAGGAAATGTGTGGGGCAAGTTTTTTGTTTACACAGAGTAGTGGACGCCTGGAATGCATTGACTAGGGTGAAGGTCTTTCGAGATAAAGTCATTCAGGAGGCTCTCAGATAGTCACATAAATGTGCAGGAAATGGAAAGATATGGACATTGTGTGGGCAGAAAGCATTTGATTACTGATTTAATTAGTTTGGCACAACTTTGTGAACTGAAGGGCCTGTTCCTGTGTTGTACTATTCTGCCTTCTGTGTTCTATCTGAGATAGTGGAGCACACCATTATCCTCTGTAGCCTAGCCTCTACCTGGGTGGGAGTATATTCAGCCTGTGCCATTCTAATCAATGTGTTGCTTACAGCTTATAGCTCCCACAGTGCCACCTTTGAGTGCTCCTCAAGAAAGCCTCCCCAAGATGAGAAACTTGGCCCCCCATTTCTCCTCACATGCTGGGCTCCAGCAATGGCACCCATAATCAGTCAGACATCCATGCTTCTACTGCAGCCCTGACCCCACCACCACCAACCACACTCCCACCAGCTTCATGGAGTCAGAGCGGGAACTTCCAGAAGTGGGATTTTGAGATTTAAAGGGCGTCTGCTTTAAAAGCCATGGTCGGTAGGGTTGAGGATGCAGGGAAGGGGAACGCTGAGTGACCTCTCTTGCATTGCAGCTAGACGATGCCAAGAACAGGCTATTACACTTTAATTAAAATTGGTGCATTGGATTTTAACCTTGATCTAAGTGAGCTTCCATTCTTTGTCACTGACTAAAAAACTACTTGGGTAATGTGCAGTGACCCTCTGCTCTGTCTTTGTCTAAGAAGTGGGCAACTCCTCAAATCTAGAGCAGCTGAGACTCAGCTAAACTCACATCCATAGCAACAAGGACCTGCCAAAATTACGGCAGAAGTCCTATGGAGTAGCTGCAATGCTGAAAACTGCTGTGGCAAGCAAACCTGAAAGCAAAGGGTTTGCATTTAAAACCTGTCTAACACAAGCTCAGGATGTCTCAGCAAAGTACTGTTGATGTACGTTACTATGGTAACAGAGGGATTGTGACAGACAATTTGTGCTTGTCAAGGTCTCACAAGGAGGAAAATGACAAATTTTTGTAATGACGGTTGAAAAACAGCTTTTATTTGGACAGCAGTGAGAAATCTCTAAATTTTTCCTGAAAATTGTATCATTGAAAGGGCACACACGTAAATTATGAGGCCAGTTTTTTGGATAGCATAAATTTTAATATTCTGGATAACAACAAAATTAGTCATTTCATGGACTACTGAAGATCTCAATATAATTGAGTTGGTGCATTGGAAATAGTAGTAATAGAACAGTATTTATGTCTAGAAAAGCCATCCATTACAGAAACCCTGCCATCAACTATATGCTTCTTGTGCCTCTCATCACTGCACTAGAATGCTAATCCAGATTATAGGATTATATATCCAGATTATAGGTGTTTAAACAGCTGCCAATCAGAGATCAGGAGTGAGAGAAGATATGGCTCACACAGGTTGGGAACTGTGCATTTAAAAGCAGTGCTTCACAGGAGTTTCAGTGTTAGAACAGCGGCCAGTCAGAGACTAGGAGCGAGAAAAGGGGCGACTCACACAGGTCGATGAGTAAGCATTAAAAAGCAATGCTTTGCAGCAGTTTCACTGTTTGCACAGGGGCAATTCAGAGATCAGGATTCATTACCAAGGGCAAATAAAAATAAGGCAGGGGCAAGCAGAGCAGCCTTTGCTGGAATGGCCATTGTTGGCGTGGACAGTGTTAGAGTGAAGAGGTGAGGCATTAACTCTTCGAGGCTTGAGTGACAGAAGGTGAAAAGCTGTAGGTAGAATGTTTTTCAATTTATTTGTTGTTTCCTTCTTTATAATTACAGTTTGAGCAGTAGGAATGCCAGGCGGGATAGTGGAATGCTCCTCTTGCGAGATATGGGAAGGCAGAGAGACCTGCAGTACCGCTGACGACTTCATCTGCAAGAAGTGCATCCAGCTGCAGATTTATCAGTCCGCATTAAGTCGGAGCTGGAACAGGATGAATTCTGAATCATTCTTTAAGCACTCCCCAGACATGTTTTCTTCTCACTGTTACCACCAGGAAGGCAGTACAGAAGCCTGAAGGTACACACTCAGCAATTCAGGAACAGCTTCTTCCCCTCTGCCATCTGATTCCTAAATGGACATTGAAGCCATGAACTACTTTTTTAAATTCTACTTTTGCACTACTTATTTAACTATTGAATATATATACACACACACACACACACACACACACACACACACACACACACACACACACACACACATACACATATATTTACTCTAATTCACGTTTTTTCTAATATTGCATTGTACTGCTGCCGCAAAGACAATAAATTTCATGACGTATACCAGTGGTAATAAATCTGATTCTGTTTCTGATTCTGAACAAGATTCCTGGATGGTATGTTGCTTCTTGGGTGCCAGGGTGCAGGACATCTCGGATCATGTCCTCAGCGTTCTTAAATGGGAGGGTGAGCAGTCACAGGATGTGCTCCATATAGGAGCCAATGACATAGGTATGAAGAGGGATGAGGTTCTGCAAAGTAATTTCAGGGAACTTGGTGCTAAGTTAAAGGACAGGACCTCCAGGGTTGTGCTTGCTACCCATGCCACCTGCTAGTGAGGCCAGAAGAAGGAAGGTCATACAGTTTAGCACGAGGCTAAGGTGTTGGTGTCAGACAGAGGGCTTCAGATTTTAGGATCATTGGGCTGCCTTCCAGGGAAGGTGGGATCTGTACATAAGAGATGGTTTGCACTTAAACCAGAGCGGGACTAATACCCTAGAGAGAAGGCTTACTAGTACTACATGGGGAGTTTAAACTAGAGTTTCAGGGGGCAGGAAACCAGAGTGCCAGAACAGCTGGTAGAGTGGTTGTGGAGTCAGACTTTGTTAAGACCTCAGACAAAGTCAGGAACCAAAAGGCTGGGCATGGTGGGACTAATGTTCTAAGTTGCATTAACTGGCATGTGGGCACGTGGCCAAGTGGTTAAGGCATTGGACTAGTGACCTGAAGGTCGTGAGTTCGAGCCCCAGCTGAGGCAACGTGTTGTGTCCTTGAGCAAGGCACTTAATCACACATTGCTCTGCGACGACACTGGTGCCAAGCTGTATGGGTCCTAATGCCCTTCCCTTGGACAATATCGGTGTTGTGGAGAGGGGAGACTTGCAGCATGGGCAACTACTGGTCTTCCATACAACCTTGCCCAGGCCTGCGCCCTGGAGAGTGAAGACTTTCCAGGTGCAGATCCATGGTCTCGCAAGACTAACGGATGCCTTAATGCATAAACTTCAATGCAATTCAATTGCAGGAAAGGCAGATGAGTAAGGCAGATGAGTTCAGGGCATAGATCAACACTTGGAATTATGGTATTGTAGCCATTAGTGAGACTTGGTTGCAGGAGGGGCAAGATTGGCAGTTCAATATTCCGGAGTTCTGGCATTTTAGAGTGGGAAGAACTCATTGGGAGGGGAGGCATCATAAGGCTGGCAAAATGTCAAGGCAATGCTCAGTCAGATTAGACTGGAAAACACATCTAGTGAGGCGTTATGTATGGAACTGAGCGACAAGAAAGGTATAACTACATTAATGGGGCTATATTACAAACCACCCAACAGTCCTAGGGATTTGGACGAACAAATTTGTAGAGATATTGCAGACTGTTGCGAGAAGCATAAGGTTGTGATAGCAGGTGATTTTAACTTTCCACATATTGTTTGGGACTCCCATATTGTAAAAGGACTAGATGTGATAGAGTTTGTCAAATATGTTCAGGAAAGTTTCCATAATCAGCACATAGAAGTCCCAATGACAGAATGTGTGATACTTGATGTCCTATTAAGGAATGAGACAGGGCAGGTGACCGAAGTTTGTGTAGGCAAACACTTTGCATCTAGTGATCATAAAGTCATTAGATTCAAGGGAATTATGGAAAAGGAGAGGTCTGGTCCTTGGGATGACATTCTAAATTGGAGAAAGGCCAATTTTGATAGTATCAGAAATGATCTGGTAAGAAAAAAAGTTCAGCAACCAACCTAGACATCGGAAGAAGGGGATTTCACTCAGGTCCACTGACAACTAGAAAAGCCAGCAGCGGATCTCTACAGCAAAAAAGAACTTTGACCAGCAACCAATTGGCTTTTGGGATTGATTAGCAAGAGCAAATTAAAGGGAGGTGGGAGCCAAGTGCAGCGGCCATCATCTGAGTGGACAGAGTCAGGGTGGTAATCTTGAGGCCTGAGCTCTTTAAGAGTTCAGTGAACAGAGGCTTCAGTTAGAGAAAAGAAAGAAAAGCTCAAGGTTAAGTTCTTTCTCCTTTCCTTCTTTATATCTGCTCAGCTAGGACAGCAGAGATCCAGGCAGGATAGTTGAATGTTCCTCTTGCAGGATGTGGAAAGGCTGGGAGACCTCTAAAGCCCCTGAAGTGTATCCAGCTACAGCGGCTAACAATCCGTGGTAAGGAGCTCGAGCTGGAACTGGATGAAACCGGATCATTCAGGAGGCTGAGGGGGTAATAGGTAAGACATATAGAGAGGTCTCTGGCTCCACAACTCAGAAGGGAAGTGGGAGAGAAAAGGAACGCTGAGGTGATAGGGGATGTGTTTGTTAGGTGAACGGACAGGAGATTCTGTGGCCGACAACAAGATTCCCGGGTGGTATGTTGCCTACCAGGTGTCAATGTCCGGGATATCTCGGATCAAGTCCTCAGCATTCTTAAGTGAGAGGGTGAACAGGCAGAAGTCATGGTCCATGTAGGATGACGGGGTTCTGCATAGGGAGTTCAGGGAGTTAGGTGCTAAGTAAAAGGGCAGGATGTCCAAGATTGTGATCTCAGAATTGCTACTCATAGCCACATGCTAGCGAGGCCAGAACTAGGAAGATTACACAGTTTAATATGTGGCAAGGAAAGAGGGCATAAGATTTTGGATCATTGAGCATTCTTCCAGGGAAGGTGGGACCTGTACAGAAGGGACGGCTTGCACCTGAACTGGAGGAGGGGGACTAATATCCTAGCGGGAAGGTTTGTTGATGCTGCACAGTGGGGTTTAAACTAGAGTTGCAGGGGGATGGGAACCAGAGTGCCAGAACATTTAGTGGAGAGGTTTTGGAGGCAGATGCTGGTAAGATCTCAGACAAAGTTAGGAATCAAAAGGTTGATCATGGTGCGACTAGTGTCCTGGGCTGTGTATCTTTCAATACTAGAAGTATCGTAGGAAAGGCGTTTGATAGTGCTGAAGATGACGTAGCTGGTTTAGACAGAGGAAACGTGTAGAGAGGAGAGGCTGTTGACAGGGCAACATTGTAGTCAACAGGATGAGTTGCAACATAAAAGGCAGACAAAATCAAGAAGGGTGAATACAGGACTGAAGCTGTTATACAGTATACAGAATAAGGTAGATAAACTTGTAGCACAGTTTCAGACTGGCATTGTATGATGTTGTAGACATCACTGAATCATGGCTGAAAGAAGATTGTACCTGGAAGCTTAATGTTCAACGATACACAGTATATCAAAAGGACAGGCAGGAAGGCAGAGGGGGAGGCATTGCTCTGTTGGTAAAAAAAAAAATCAACCCATTAAAAAGAGGTGATAGAGCATCAGAAGGTGTTGAATCATTGTGGATAGAGCTAAGGAATTGCAAGGGTAAAAAGACCCTGATGGAAATTGCATACAGACCCCCAAATAGTTGTAAGGATATGGTCTACAAATTACAATAGAAGACAGAAAATGCATGTGAAAAGGACAATGTTACAATAGTTATGGGGATTTCAATATGCAGGTAGATTGGGAAAATCAGGTTGGTGCAGAGTTCCAGGAGGGGAACTTTCTGGAATGCGTACAAGATGGCTTTTCAGAGCAACTTGTGGTTGAGTCCACTTGGGGATCACCTATTCTGGACTGGTGTTGTGCAATGAACTGAAATTGATTTGAGAACTTAATGTAAAAGAACCCTTTAGGGCAAGTGATCATAATATGATCAAATTCACCCTGAAATTTGAGGAGAAGCTAAAGTCAGATGTATTGGTATTACAGTGGAAATTACAGAGGCAAGAGAGAAGAGTTAGCCTGAATTGATTGGAAAAGGACACTGGCAGGGATGATGACAGAGCAGCAATGGCTGGAATTTCTGGAAGCAATTTGGAAGGTACAGGATACATACATCCTAAAGAGGAAGAAGTATTCTAAAGGCAAGATGACACAACCATGGCGAACAAGAGAAGTCAGAGCCAACGTAAAAAAGCCAAAGAGAGGGCATATAATAGAGCAAAATTTAGTGGGAAGTTAGAGGGGCAAACAACAGGAATTGTGCAGATGCTGGAAATTCAAGCAACACACAGGACGACGAGTCTCGGCCTGAAACGTCGACTGCACCTCTTCCTAGAGATGCTGCCTGGCCTGCTGCGTTCACCAGCAACTTTTATGGTTGTTGGGAAGTTAGAGGATTGGGAAGCTTTTAAAAACCAACAGAAGGCAACTAAAAATGTCATTACGAAGGTAAAGGTGGAATACAAAAGTAAGCCTGCCAGTAATATTAAATAAGATACCAGAAGTTCCTTTGGGTACATAAAGTGTATGAGAGGTGAGGGTGAATATCAGACAACTGAAAACAATGCTGGAGAGGTAGAAATGGAGGACAAGGAAGTGGCAGATGAACTGAATATGTATTTAGCATCAGTCTTCACTAAGGAAGACACTAGCAGTGTGGCAGAAATTTGAGAGTGTCAAGGAGCAGAAGTGTGTGAAGTTGCCATAACTAGAGAAAAGGTTCTTGGGAAACTGAAAGGTCTGAAGGTGGATAAGTCTCCTGGACCAGATGGTGTACACCCCAGGGTTCTGAAAAAGATGGCTGAAGAGATTGTGGAGGCATTAGTAATGATCTTTCAAGAATCACTATATGCTGGAATGGTTCCTGAAGACTGGAAAATTGCAAACATCACTCCACTCTTCAAGGAGGGAGAGAGGCAGAAGAAAGGAAATTATAGTCCAGTTATTGTGACCTCAGTGGTTGGGAAGATGTTGGAGTCGATTGTTAAGGATGAGGTCTCAGGGTACTTGGAGGCACATTACTTGTCATATGAGGATTGTTTGATGGCTCTGGGCCTGTATTCACTAGAATGCAGAAGAATGAGGGGTGACCTCATCGAAACCTATTAAATGGTGAAAAGCCTTGATAGAATGGATGTGGACAAGTTGTTTCCTATGACAAGAGAGTCTAAGACCGGACGACCAGCCTTAGAATAGAGGGGTGTCCTTTTAGAATGGAGATGAGGAGGAATTTCTTTAGCCAGGTAGTAGTGAATCTGTGAAATTCTTTGCCACAGGCAGCTGTGGAGGTCAAAACTTTATCTATATTTTAAGGCGGAGATTGATATATTCTTGACTGAAGGATAGCTGATATTATTCAGCTGCTTTAAAAAAGCTCTAAGAATAAATTAGGAAATGCTTGCCCAGTGAGTCTGATATCAGTAGTGAAAAAGTTATTGGAAGGTATTTTAAGGGACCAGATATATGAGTATTTGGATAGACTTGGACTGAGCAAGGTTAGGCAGAATGGCTTCATGCATGGCAGGTTGTGTCGAATCAACCTTAATAGAGTTTTTCAAGGAAGTTAGCCGGGAAGTTGATGAAAGCAAGGCAGTGGATACTGTTGACATGGACTTCAGCAAGGAATTTGACAAGGTCTTGCATGGGAGGTTGGTCAAGAAGGTTCAGTTGTTTGGCATTGAAGATGAGGCAGTACATTGGATTAGGCACTGGCTTCACAGAAGCCAGAGAGTATTAGTAAATGGGTGCCTCCCTGACTGGAAGTCTGTGACTAGTGGAGAGCCGCAGGGATCGGTCCTGGGTTTGTTGTTGTTTGTCATCTAGATCAATGATCTGGATGATAATGTGGATCAGTATATTTGTGGATGACACCAAGATTGGACAGTATAGTGGACAGCAAGGAAGACTATCGGAGTTTGCAGCAGGATCTAGACCAGCTGCAAAAATGGGCTGAAAAAAATGGCAGGTAAAATTTAATGCAGACAAGTCCGAGGCGTTGCACTAATAAATATTGCAAAGTATCTGAATGGTTAGCCCAAGGGTAATTTGGAGAGATTACAAAAATGCTCTGTTTTCATAAAGGGTGATTAAAGGCAGCAGGTGAAGGTTTGATTGATGTGAGTGTATCCTTGTCCTAACAAGATCCAAATAAATATCAGAATTATGAAAATCATTAGCAAATATGATCTTTTTATTGATGCTGCCTGTTGTTTTATTATCGTACTTGCAATGATTTCAGGCTGCAGGGAGAGTTATAAATTCAAGAACTGCCACTTAGGTTGCAGAGATTGTAGTTTTCCACAGAACTCATACCTGGCTGCAGGTGGTGATGAATCTATTCCAGTCATTTCTGCCATATTGTTGGGGCTGACACACATCTGGGTTTATCACATTCAGGACTATTGAAGGATATTAGGAAGAATTGTCTTGGTATCACAAAGAGGGAGTAGTGGTGCAGATTCTGTCAAAGGTTTTCGCAAATCCATTATTTATTTGTTTTATTTTTATTTATTTAGTGATACAGCGCAGGATAGGTCCTTCAGCCCAGTGAGACACATTGCCCAACAACCCATTGATTCAACCCTCGTCTAAATGCAGGACAATTTACAATGACCATTTAGCCCACCAAACAGTACATCTTTGGACTGTGGGATGAAACCAGAGCACGCAGTGGAAACTCATGTGTATCACAGGAAAGACATACAAACTCTTTACAGAACTTGTCGGAATTGCCGGGAGGGGGAGAAGATGGCGGCACGACGGCAGCGCGTGCGGCCACTTCGGTGGTGATGTCTGTTATCTGTCAAGTAGGGGACCGTGCACAATTCTGATTTGATGGAGATAGACGTGAGAGCACGGAGGAACATCTGGAAAACTTCTGAAATGCCCGCTTCGCTGCCGCTGCTACTGTATGGTAACCGGAATCTCCGGAGCTGAAGGCCCCGAAATCCTCGGCTTTGCTTGTTTCAGCGGCCGGGGAGAGGTCGAAGGTGCTTGGGAGGCTGTATCGGAGAGGCTGGTTGGAAGCTCGAAGTTTTCGGATGGATGGACTTAGTGTCGGCTGTGGTTGGCTGCTTCCAAGGTATCGGCAAGTTGACGGTGCCTGGATATCGCAGGGAGTTTCTCCCTTTTGCTGCCTGCTATCAGGGACTCGGGGGTCGATCGAGTCGGGACTTTGAGACTTTTTTTACTGTGCCCATGGTCTGTTCTTTATCAAATTATGGTATTGCTTTGCACTGCTGTAACTATATTTTATAATTATGTGATTCTGCCAGTGTTAGTCTTTGGTTTGTCCTGTTTTCTGTGATATCACTCCGGAGAAACATTGTATCATTTCTTAATGCATGTATGCATTTCTAAATGACGATAAAAGAGGACTGAGTGTTCTCATAATCTAACTGAACTCCAACACGCCAAGCTGTAACAGTGGTGCACTATCCGCTACATTACCATGGCGCCCAGCAATGAATCCATTGGTCCAAACGCGGTCTGACTTATACCATGAATATGGGAGGTTGCACAGAAAGTACCATTTCAGAAGGCATCAAGCGCCACTCTCAATGACTTACCCACTGCTTTTAGTGAGGCGTACTTGTTAAGTTCCTTGCCAGGGACTTGCTGTTCAAAGGAGTGAGAACCTTGGCCCAAGGTGGAATAAGAATGAGGTTGGGCCATCTGTGAGATCAGAGGGTAGGTTGGGCCCACATTATTCATCTGTGTCTGGTCTGCAAAATATTTAAGAAAAGAACACAAAATATTCATTTTGAATACAACGTGTGAAAAGCATTAATCATAATCTCCACCCACGACCATAGAAGAGATTGTATTTCCATTTAACAGATAAAGCTCATTAGTAAAAGGAAATAGTACATGAAAACTGCACAATACAGTGACCTGGGACAATTAACACTGCAAATGAAGCCAACAGAGATTTATACCATGTTAACGTGAGCTCAGATAATAGGAAATTGTTTCACAAGACTATTGTGCTCAATCCCAACAACTCTGCCTTTGTGATTTCAGTCTCGTTGGTATATGGATTCTACCATTGTCCCTACAGTACAATCAAGCAAAATCATGAATAAAATACAATAAGAAATTATCCTCAGTACAGCCCGTTCCTGTGGGGGTTGCATATTTCCAATGGATAATAAATACCCCAGAGAAATTAAAGATGCTCTTCCAATATTACACCTTTGGAAAGAATATACTTCAGATGGCTTGGGTGAGGTTAAACTTTTGGCAAAATGTGGAACAAAAGGATCAGGATAGATTAACAATTCAGGGCACTGGTACATTGAACAGGATAATACAGCAGCCCAATTACAAGAACAGCAACAGTTGCTCTCACAGGTTTACTTGTATGGCATTATTAAAAATGTCGGCCTCTTACTCTCTTCACTAATTTGCTGCGATCTGCATATAAAAGAGGCTTGCTTATCTAGCTTTTGTTCTCTGCAGTTCACTGTAGAATTTAATTACATTGAATATATAGCACAGAAATGAGGCAACCCAACCTCTTGGGAGTTTTCAGCATTTTCTGTCCTTTTTTTTTGTTTCAGATTTGCAGCATTTTACTTGATTTTCTAACCTGAAGGCCCACTTTGTCTTTGCCTAGTGGTAGAGCACACAGCACCAGCTTCTGTCTTTCTGCAGAACTATAGTGAATGCTTCATTTTTCTCCCTCAAAGTTTTGGGAGATATGTCCAGAGAGGCAGAATTTCCTTGCTATCTGTCTACCCTCTGACCATCTCCCTCTCTACTTTTTGACATATTAGATACCATGAGCCTTTTAACGTGCTTAGTGTACACTTAACCAAGATTCGATAGTGCGAAGCAAATAGTCTTAGAATTCTAAACATCACCTTTTTGATCTTTCCACAGACCATCAAGCAGTAAGGTAACCTGGAGCATCTAAAAAAATAACTTGCAGATGCTGGGGATGTTATACATAAACAACAAACGCAGAAACACTCAGCAATTCAGCAGGTCAGACTGCATTGTGGAAACCTCTCAGATCAAAGGCTTTTCATAGAAAGGGTCTTTCACTTGAAACATTAGCTCTATTTGTCTTTTCACAGATCATCCCAACCTGCTAAGTGTTTCCAGTATTTTCTTTTTGAGTCTGTATGCTTTAAGTGATTACAGTTTACCAAAAGAAAAATTTAGGCCCAAATACAGTTTTGGACTGGTACCCATTAATTGAGATTAAGACAGACAGAGTGCTGGAGGCATTCCACAGGTCAGGCAGCATCTGTGGAGAGGAATAAGTAGTTGACATTTAATGCTGAGACCTTTCATCAGGGATCCTGTTTATTTATTTCCATAGATGCTGCCTGACCTGCTGAGTTCCTCCATCGTTTTGTGTATGTTACTCTAGACTTCCAGCATCTGCAGAATCTTTTGTGTTCATTCATTGTGATACAAACTTTATGCTTCTTCATTTACACTCAGTGGCTACTTTGTGAGAAACACCTTTACACCTGCTTGTTAATGTAAATATCTAATCAGCCAATCACGTAGCAACAACTCAATGAATAAAAATATGCAGACATGGTCAGGGGGAACAGTTGTTGTTGTTCAGACCAAACATCAGAATCGGGAAGAAATATGATCTAAGTGACTTTGACCGTGGAATGATTGTTGGTGCCAGAAGAGATGGTTTGAGTATCTCAGAAACTGCTGATCTCCTGGGATTTTCGTGCACAACAGTCTCTAGAGTTTAAAGAGAATGGTGCAAAATAATCAAAAAATCATCCAGTGAGCCACAGTTCTGCAGGCAAATTTGCCGTGTTAACAAGATAGGTCAGAGGAGAATGGCCAGACTGGTTCATGGTGACAGTAACTGAGATAACCATATGTTACAACAGTGGTGTGTTTAGAACATCTCTAAACACGTAACACATTGAACCTTGAAATGGATGGGCTACAGCAGCAGCAAACCACAAACGTACACACATTTGTCACTTTATTAGGTTACACCAAGTATCTAATAAAGTGTTTGCTGAGTGTATGGTTCATTTGGAGCCATTTGTTCACTAAGAAAAGGAGAAAAATAGAAAATGTGGTGGTGTGCAGAATTCAACAGTGAAACATAAACATATACTTTCAAACAACTTCCGGGATACATTCTGAGGATCTTAGAAAGCAGGAGGTCTACACAGTGAAGAGAAACAATAGTGGATGACACTGGAGAGTCAGTTGAGCTGGAGGCGGTGGGACTGCCTCCTCAGAATCAGAGTTAGTTAACAGTGGAGGTAAGTATGGTGGATACCACGTCTGCCCATCCTAGCAAATGAAAAGTGCTGGAGACAAATCAAAATCACCCACCTACATTTCACTGCTGACTGTCCCCAGCTCCAAGTCATAAATAACTCAGTCGCTGGATGGTTTAACCTTTTCCACCAGACATCTAGACAACCATCACTGTGAAAATAATGGGAGTGGCTGCCCGGCATGTTGTACTTCTCACGTTTAACTCCAGTTGTTTAGTCTCTCTCCATATTCACCTGCCCATGGCATTACTAACTGTGAATACCTGGCCGGTATGAATTTAAATAGCTTCAGCTGCATTCAATTGTTTCTCAATGTCTTTGATAAATGTTTTCAGTGGAACAATGGAACAACCGAAGTCCTGATGCTATAAACATTGAGTTCTCTAACTTTTGATGATTTCTTCATCATCCCTGTTCTTTCTTTTTCCATTCCCCATTCTGGCTCCCTCTTACTCCTCTTTTCCTTCTCCATAACTGCCTATCCCCTTCCTCTGGTACCCCTCCTCCTTCCTCTTCTCCCATGGTCTACTCTCCTCTCCTATTAGATTCCTTGTTCTTCAGCCCTTTACCTTTTCCACCTATCACCTTCCAGAATTTCATTTTATCCACCCCCACCTACCATCCCTCACAGCTAGCTTCACCTATCTCCTTCTAGCTTATACTCCTTCCCCTCCCCCCACTTCATTAACCTGGCTTTTTCTCTCTTCCTTTCCAAACCAGATGAAGAGCCTCAGCCCAAAACATCCAATGTTTATTCCTCTCCATAGATGGAGGCTGACCTGCTGAGGTCCTCCAGCATTTTGTGTATGTTGAGCATCTTTAATTTGTAATCTGTGATGCTCACCCACATCAGTACGAGATCCTCAGTTGTATTAATGACTGATATGACCATTAATGGCATCTTCCAGGATGAGCTACAACACTTATGAATGTGAGAGTGATGTTGACAGCAGCCCATGTCTTCAAACTGCTGGCTGTTTCTGTTGAGAGATGTCTGCATGCTCTCCTGGACATTAAGAGTACTGTTAAAATAGCTCCCATAACTTTAATTTCAATTTTTCTTCAGGTCGGATTTTCTCCAAGATTCTCTTCAATTTAAAAGTATGATTCATGTAGTACATATTATTTTGGCACATTGTCTGATTACTGCATTCATCTGCAGAAGTAAACAGATGAAATCGTAGGACCAAGGTGAAGATATATTGTTGCACATGGATCTTAAATTAATACAACGACCAGTGTTTAAACAAATGTAAACAACAGGAATTCTGCAGATGCTGGAAATTCAAGCAACACACATCAAAGTTGCTGGTGAACGCAGCAGGCCAGGCAGCATCTGTAGGAAGAGGTGCAGTCGACGTTTCAGGCCGAGATCCTTCGTCTGACGAAGGGTCTCGGCCTGAAACGTCGACTGCACCTCTTCCTACAGATGCTGCCTGGCCTGCTGTGTTCACCAACAACTCTGATGTGTGTTCGAAGGGTCTCGGCCTGAAACGTCGACTGCACCTCTTCCTACAGATGCTGCCTGGCCTGCTGCGTTCACCAGCAACTTTGATGTGTGTTGTTTAAACAAATGTGTTTGAATATGTGCTAATATTGTTGCTCATCCCCACAATGTGTGTGTTCCTGGCAAGGCTTGCATATATTGTTCAACACACACAAAATTTTGGAGAAACTCAGCAGGTCAGGCAGCATCTATGGAGCAAAATGAATAGCCAATATTTTACCTTTCTTTTCTCTAGCCTCCCCACAATCTGCACCTTTCTCCTTCTGGTTCACAACCTCCTTTATTCCACGGTGCACTGTCCTCTCCTATCAGATTCCTGCTCCTTCAGTCCTTTACCGCCTATCACCTCCCAGCTCCTCACATTATGCTCTTTCACCCCCACCCTCCTGCCCTCCCCCCTCACCTGGTAAATTTATGTCAAGCTCTTTTATGTAAGTGCCTTTGAGAATGATGTAAGTTATTGCATCTCATTCTCCTTTGTTCTCAGTAGATGTGAGAGAGTCTTATTGTAATACAACATGGATACAGGCCCTTCAGCCCAACAATGTCATGCTGACCACGGTGCTACACAGCTAGTCCCTATCTCCTGTGTTCAGCCCATATTCTTCCAGGTACCAATACAAATGTTTCTTAAATGATAGTATCGTACTTGCCTTAGCCACTTTCTCTGCTTTCTCTAGCATGCTCTCAGAACGCCATTCCCTTCATCTCCTTTCAACAATCTGAAGATACAATGCTCTCGACAAAATCCTTTTCAAGGTTCAAAGTAAATTTACTATCAAAGTACAATTATATTATCATGTATAACCCTGAGATTCATTTTCTTGTGGGCATACTCAGGAAATCCGAGAAACATAACAGAACCAATGAAAGACGGCACCCAAGAGGACAGACAAACAACATACAAAAGTCAACAAATTGTGCAAATGCAAAAGAGAGAGAAAGGATAATAATTATAATAAATAAGCAATAGATATTGAGAACATGAGATAGTCATAGTCATAGTCATTGCTGATCCCGGGGGAAATTGGTTTTCGTTACAGTTGCACCATAAATAATTAAATAGTAATAAAACCATAAATAGTTAAATAGTAATATGCAAATTATACCAGGAAATAAGTCCAGGACCAGCCTATTGGCTCAGTGTGTCTAACCCTCCAAGGGAGGAGTTGTAAAGTTTGATGGCCACAGGCAGTTATGACTTTGAAGATGAAGAGTCTTTGAAAGTGAGTCCATTGGTTGTGGGAACAGTTCAGTGATGGGTGAGTGAAGTTGAGTGAAGTTATCTCCATTGGTTCAAGAGCCTGATGGTTGAGGGGTAACTGAACCTGGTGGTGTGGGACTTGAAGTTCCTGTACCTCCTTCCTGATGGCAGCAGCAAAAAGCTAGCATGGCCTAGGTGGTGGGAGGTGTCCTTGATAATGGATGCTGCTTTTGTGTAACAGCACTCTGTGTAGATATGCTTACTGGTGGGGAGGGCTGCAACCAGAAATACTGACTCTGTTTCTTGTCCCACAGACGCTACCTGATTTTCTTGAACATTTGTAGCATTTTTTTTTACATTTAAGGTTTCCAGCACCTGCAGAAGTTTGCTTTTGTGCCAGAATAATTAATTTTTGGCTTCAAGTGTGGAATCACTTTAAAATGCTGAAAACACAGCGACAAATGTTAACAAACAAAATTTATGCGAGTAGAATGTTTCCCCTGGAAATTACTTTTACAACAATAGAGCTCATTTTGCCAACAAATAATTTTAGCTACGTGACTGGAATAAGCACACGTCTGTCTTGTACAAGTGCCATCACCTCTGCCCCTCCCATTACAAAAATAATGGAATATTGAGTACAGGTGCATTTAGAATTGGGCAGGTTCATATCTGACTGCATTTTTATCTATTTCTTTTCAATAGTCATATGTGAGCTCAGTGTGTTTCAATTTTCACAGAGAAACAAAATTACCTGAAGGAAGAAGAATGATTTTCATTCATTTCCTGTTTTATTTCAGATTTCCAGCATCTGCACTAATTTTGATTTTGGACTCTAACCAACTTTCCCATTCCACGCTCATTTCACTGTATCTTTCAATGCTTCAATGTATAAATGACAAATAAAGCTAATCTTTAAATCTTTATCCATCACATTCCAGTCAAGATAGCGCCTGCGTACAATGCTCCTTCAGTCGACATCTTCTGGATAGATCATGAAACCATATATTTCACTTCTTTTATATCTTTGTGTCATCTTGAATGTGATTCTGGAATTGTTGGAGCCTGTAATCTGCAGTTTGGAGATTGTTTGGGTGTTTCAGCGCTCTGCAGTCTCCGGGAGACAGAGGCAGCGTGTGATAGCCTCATGGCGAGAAAGCTGAGGGATGCGAGCTGATATTCGACTCTATTTCACTGTTTAAACCTTCCATTGCTCACCGATTAAAATGACAAAGGAGATTAAAACAACAAGGCGAACACAGAAGGTAAGTGTCAGCGTCAGCTGGCGGCCCTTTGATCACTGGTGGGATCGCTCTGCTGCCAGAGAGGGGAGACTGCTCTTTGATCACTGGTGGGATAGCTCTGCTGCCAGAGAGGGTAGACTGCCCTTTGATCATTGGTGGGATAGCTCTGCTATGAAGTGGGGAAACTGCCCTTTGATCACTGGTGGGATCACTTTGCTATGAAGAGGGGAGACTGCCCTTTGATCACTGGTGGGATCACTCTGCTATGAAGAGGGGAGGCGGCTTTTTGCTCTGCTGCTGGAGAGTGGAGACTGCTTTTTGATCGCTGGTGAGTTCACTGTGTTATCAGAGAAGGGAGATTGCCTTTTGATCACGGGGGGGGGAGGCATCACTCTGCTACTGGACAGGGGAGAGTGCCTTTTGATCACTGGTGGGATTGCTCTGCTATGGAGAGGCAAAGGCCTGCTGCTGAGCTCAGAGAACATTACCCAGGTTTTCTGAGTTTTGGATACGAACTTGGAATATAGACTTTTTTCAGTGCTATAGTTTTTTTATATTCTGTGTTTTTTGCCTGGTCCTTCTCGTTTTTTTTGTGCAGAGGGGAGGGATTTGGAGGTTGATTATTATGCTGCCATTCTCTTCTTATACTTTGATAATAATTCAGTTTTGAACATTTATCTTAAAAAAAGCTGCGAATATCTTCAGATTACTCTGGCAAAAAAAAAAGTCCTTCTTGATCTCAGTTGGTTCACACCTGCAAATGCAGCAATAAAAGAGAATCTCCTCAACAGATAATGGATGGTGCAGTACCGTGAACAAATGACTGACTAGCAGATAATGCCCAGGATGAAGGAGCTTTGGAGAATGGGTGGGGATTTTTCCTACAGTACTTCTGCTTGTGATGCATTCAGAAGCCCGATCTGAACTAACTTTGATCTTCCACCAGGCTCTGGGGCGTCAGGAACCTTATGCTTTATCTGCTTCCTTTTTCATTTTGTCTACCTTCACCACTGTGTCTTGCAAACCTTGCTTTCTTAAGTGTAATTCCTTTTATCTCCTCCACATTCCACTTCTGCTGTTTAGACCTCTTGTTTTCCACTTAAGCTCTTCACCTTTTATTTTATTCCTATCTGGCTGTTGGATCTGCGTGTGAGTGGCTGCCTTCGCCCCCTCTGTTGTTCCATTTTGTTTTAAGCAGCAGCAATTTTTGAACAGAGCGCCTTCAATGCAGCAAAACCTCCAAGCTACTTCACAGGAGTGATTTTCAAACAACACTTGGCATTTGAACCAAAATAAGAGAAGCAAAATAATGCAGATGCAGGAAAAATAAAAATCAGAAATGTCAGAAATGTTCAACAGATCAAACTGTCTCCACGAAGTGAAAAAGCTTTGGATTGATGAGCTGTCAACAGAGTCATGATGAAGGTCATTGACTTTCACTTTGGGTTCTCTTTCAAAGGATGCTCACTGACCCAAGGATATACTAAGGCAGATGACCAGGATCTTGGACAAAGTAGGTTTGAAGAAGCATAAATTGTTGAAAACTCCCTCACACAGGGGTTATGCTTGTAATATTTGACATATTTCCTTCAGAGTCCCATTTACAGATCTTCACAAGGCTGCATGATGAAGAATTAACCAAGAGTGATTACTTATTTAGAGGTAGAGCACGGTAACAGGCACTTTCAGTCCAATGAGCCTGTGCTGCCCAATTACACACATGCCACCAGTTCACCTACCAACCCCTACATCTTTGGAATGTGGGAGGAAACTGGAGAATCCAGAGGAAACCCATGAGAAAAACACAAATTCCTCACAGAGGGGAGTGACAACACAGGTCACAGGTGTTGCAATGGCGTTACACTAACCTCTACGCTCTGTGCCACCTTCCACTGAGACCCAGCTCTCAGCCTTGGTGTAGCTTGCCCTACTCTGCGGGATCTCACACTCATCTTCCCTTTCATTCTACCGAAGCCCTTATGCCTAGGAGCAAGTGCTGTTGCAGTGGCTTTGAAGTCAAGATAATCTCAGCTTCTAGCAAAATACTCCCTGCAGGCTGTACAAATCTCTAATAATCCTGACATCATCAAACACTGTTTGAATTAATGTTCATTGGAAATCAATCAGCAATTAATTCGCAAATACTATACAGGAGGGGTCTCTTCCGTCACTGAGTATGTACTCAGCCATTCGAGGTTTATAAGTGGCATTGCTGCACTGTTTCCTTGTGTACTCTGTATACAGTGGGTGACCTGTGATATCACAGGCTTTCTTACCTCATCCAAAACAGCATCACACACACGCACACACACACACACACACACACACACACACACACACACGCACACACACACACGCACACACACACACACGCACACACACACACACACAATAGAATGCATTCGGCACACAAGCCATCCAAAAGTGTGGCTGCGCACACATTTTGAGATCAAAACCTTTAAATACAAATAAGTCAGATAATTGGCAAATTTCACATACTGCATGATATTGAAGCCACAAAGTACACTACTGATATCAGCATTTCTTTAATTCTAGTAATAGATTAGATTAGATTATGAGGACACGCAGTCCTCTTTTATTGTCATTTAGTAATGCATGCATTAAGAAATGATACAATGTTCCTCCAGAATGATATCACAGAAACACAAGACAAACCAAGACTGAAAAACTAACAAAAACCATATAATTATAACATATAGTTACAACAGTGCAAAGCAATACTGTAATTTGATAAAGAACAGACCATGGGCACGGTAAAAAAAAGTCTCAAAGTCTCTCAAAAGTCCCATCATCTCACGCAGATGGTACAAGGAAGAGAAACTCTTTTCCTGCCATGAACCTCCAGCGCCGCAAGCTTGCCAATGCAGCACCCTGGAGGCACCCAACCACAGCCGACTCCTGAGTCCGTCCGAAAACTTCGAGCCTCCGACACCGAGCACCAAGCACCAAGCACCATCTCTGCCGTGTGCTTTGACCCCGGCCCCGGCAACAGGCAATAGGCAAAGCCGAGGATTTGGGGCCTTCCCCTCCGGAGATTCTCGATCTCACAGTAGCAGCGGCAGCGAAACAGGCATTTCAGAAGTTTCTCCAGATATTCCTCCGTGCTTCTCACGTCTGTCTCCATCAAATCAGGATTGTGCACGGTACCTACTTAACAAATACCAATATCATTTCAGAGCAGCCACGCGCGCTGCGTCGCGCCGCCATCTTTTCCTCCCCTCCGGTCAAGAATTGAGTTGCAATTATTAACTTAAAATAAATTAACTAAGTGTGATTAACTGTGCCTGTTCTAAAATGGTATGTAAACATCCATTGTTTAACTGATGCTTCAGTGAAACGGGTGAAGGAGATGCAGCAGTTAGACAGTAGGGTTCCACACAATCATTCCCCACAACCTTTAACGAAGCATAAGGTAATGCATACATATCTTAACATTTAACCATATACAGAGATACAAGAGCAGGTAACCAAAAGCTTATTCAAAGAGCTAAGTTTTAGTAAATATCATAAAGAAGGAAAAAGTTCAGAGGACGGGGAGTTTAGAGAAAGAATTCCAGAGCCTAAGTCCTTGGAAACTTGTGTTGCCTTTGCAATAATTCTCTACAATGTTATCATTGTATATCCGTATAAAATGGTGAGCCGAGGGTCATTGAATCATAGAAAATTTACAATTCAGAAGGCTATTCAGCTAGTTGACAAACGAAGTACCCTGACTAATCCCACCTTCCATCACAAGGCACGTATCTCTGCAGCTCATAGCCCCTCGTGCACTTCCAGAATTTTTTTTAATACCATGAGATTTTTGACTCATTCCATCCACTTGGTAAAAATATTTTCCTCATTCCCACCCATTTATTCCTTCTACCAATTACTTTTAACCTATGCCCCTGCAATTTTATCCCTTTGCTCAGCAAAATGGGTCATATGACAGTACCGCACAGTACAGGTCCTTCAGCCCACATCCTGCCTATTTATTCTATCAATTCTATGATTTTATACAATTCGGTTAAATCTTCCCTCAGCCTTCCGTTTCATAGAAAACAGCTCCAACCTTTCTAATTGGTCCTCATAGTTACAGTTTTCTAGGCGACATCATTGTAAACCTTGACAGCACCCTCTCCATTGTGGCCACACCTTTCCTGTAATGTGACGATTGGAGCTGCACAGAATACGTGAGATGTGGTCTGGCCAGTGTCATACTGAATTCCAGCATAAAGTACCTGCTCTTATGATCTTTTCTCAGCTAAAAGCATTCTGTATTCCTTTCCAACCACCTTAGGTTCCTTCTACCTTTCAAGATCTGTGGACATGTTCCTCTAAGACCCTCTTCATTTCTCCACACAGGGAGACTCCCTTTGAATCCTCCCACATACAGACTGACCCTGGTATCAAACAGGTTTCATCTTCACTGCTGTCCATGAGTCAATTTTGTCTACGTCATAAAATGCACAAAAAAAATCACTCAACATGATGACAATAAGGCAAGAAAATGGGATGAAGAGGGAAAATAAGTCAGCCATAATTGAGTGGCAAAGCAGACTTGATGGGCTAAATGGCCTAAGTTCTTGTCTCCTACGTCTTATTATCTTAATACGTTTCCACTGTATTGTAACAATTGGCATCAAAAGCACACAGAACTGAGAATAAAGAACAATTACTTAAGGTGGTGAGAGGAACCTAGCTTTGACATTCACAGAAACTTACATATGTATGCAGAGGATATTTTAATATGATATGGGAGTTCATTTGTATGTAGGGGTGTCCATAACTCAATGATTTGGAACCTGGGGACAGGCCATATAGGCACAACCTTGCTATGTTGCAGCTTCCCAAGTGCATTACCTCACCTGTTTTCACAAGGAACACACATAAAAGTTGCTTACTAGCTCCTCTTTCAGTTAGTCCTGACGAAGGGTCTTGGCCCGAAACATCGACTTTACCTCTTCCTAGAGATGCTGCCTGGCCTGCTGTGTTCACCAGCAACTTTTATGTGTGTTGCTTGAAATTCCAGCATCTGCAGATTTCCTCGTGTTTAGGTTTTCACAAGGAGTTCAGTTCAGCACTTCAATGGCCAAAAGACCACAACATTGAAATCCCTTCGTAACCTAAAGCATTCTTTGTTACAGTCAACAAAACAGTCAATGCTCAAATCATGTGCAGACTTTTTTATTGTGCTATTTCTATTTGGACCTACATCATTGATATATATACCATATAATAATAACTGCAAGAGACTGAATACTAAGCCCTGTTGAACCCCATTGGAAAGAGCGATAAAAATATTAATTTACCATTACACTTTGCTTCTCGCTACTGAGCCAATTTTGATCTACTTTGCCATTTTCCTTTAGATCCCCAGGACTTTTATTTTCCTGACTATATTTTGGATTGGGCTGTAGAATTGATATTTTTCTTGTAGTTTAACATTCCTATGCTTGTTTATATAATCACATATACACAAACATGTAATTGTTCAGTGAGTTTTTCAGTGGTGACAGTTGCTTCTGTATTTTCCTGGAAACTTCTTGGTTTCAGTAGCAAGTACCATATTATTTGTATCTGGCAATCTAATCGGCTGATGTTTAACATACAACTATATAACAATTACAGCACGGAAGCAGGCCATTTCGGCCCTTCTAGTCCATGCCAAACTCTTACTCTCACCTAGTCCCACCGGCCTGCACTCGGCCCATAACCCTCCATTCCTTTCCTGTCCATATATCTATCCAATTTAACTTTAAACGACAACATCGAACCTGCCTCAACCACTTCTGCTGGAAGCTCATTACACACAGCTACCACTCTCTGAGTAAGGAAGTTTCCCCTCATGTTACCCCTAAACTTCTGCCCTTTAACTCTCAACTCATGTCCTCTTGTTTGAATCTTCCCCACTCTCAATGGAAAAAGCCTACTCACGCCAACTCTATCAATCCCCCTCATAATTTTAAAACTTCTATCAAGTCCCCCCTCAACCTTCTGCGCTCCAAAGAATAAAGACCTAACTTGTTCAACCTTTCTCTGTAACTTAGGAGATGAAACCTAGGGAACATTTTAGTAAACCACCTCTATACTCTCTCAATTTTATTGACATCTTTCCTATAACTCGGTGACCAGAACTGTACACAATACTCCAAATTTGGTCTTACCAATGCCCTATACAATTTCAACATTACATCCCAACTCCTATACTCAATGCTCTGATTAATAAAGGCCAGCATACCAAAAGCTTTCTTCACCACCCTATCCACATGAGATTCCACCTTCAGGGAACTATGCACCATTATTCCTAGATCCCTCTGTTCTACAGCATTCTTAAATGCCCTACCATTTACCATATATGTCCTATTTTGATTAGTCCTACCAAAATGTAGCACCTCACATCTTTCAGCATTAAACGCCATCTGCAATCTTTCAGCCCATTCTTCTAACTGGCCTAAATCTCTCTGCAAGCTTTGAAAACCTACTTCATCATCCACAACACCACCTATCTTAGTATCATCTGCATACTTACTAATCCAATTTACCACCCCAACATCCAGGTCATTTATATGACAAACAACATTGGACCCAGTACAGATCCCTGAGGCACATCACTAGTCACCGGCCTCCAATCTGACACACAGTTATCCACCACTACTCTCTCGCGTCTCCCATCTAGCCACTGCTGAATCCATTTTACTACTTCCATATTAATGCCTAACGATTTAACCTTCCTAACTAACCTTCCGTGTGGAATCTTGTCAAAGGCCTTACTGAAGTCCATATAGACAACATCCACTGCTTTACCCTCATCAACTTTCTTAGTAACCTCATCAAAAGATTCAATAAGATTTGTCAAACATGACCTTCCACGCACAAATCCATGTTGACTGTTCCTAATCAGACCCTGTCTATCCAGATAATTATATATACCATCTCTAAGAATACTTACCATCAATTTACCCACCACTGACGTCAAACTCACAGGCCGATAATTGCCAAGTTTACTCTTAGAACCCTTTTTAAAGAATGGAACCACATGAGCAATACACCAATCCTCTGGCACCATCCCTGTTTCTAATGACATTTGAAATATTTCTGTCAGAGCCCCTGCTATTTCCACACTAACTTCCCTCAAGGTCCTAGGGAATATCTTGTCCGGACCCCGGGACTTATCCACTTTTATATTCCTTAAAGGCACCAGTACTTCCTCTTCTTTGATCATCATAGTTTCCATAATTACCCTACTTGTTTCCCTTACCTTATACAATTCAATATCCTTCTCTTTAGTGAATACCAAAGAAAAGAATTTGTTCAAAATCTCCCCCATCTCTTTTGGCTCCGCACATAGCCTTCCACTCTGATTCTCTAAGGGACCAATCTTATCCCTCACTATCTTTTTGCTATGAATATAACTGTAAAAACCCTTTGGATTTATTTTCACCTTACTTGCCGAAGCAGCCTCGTATCTTCTTTTAGCTTTTCTAATTTCTTTCTTAAGATTCTTTTTACATTCTTTATATTCCTCGAGTACCTCATTAACTCCAAGCTGCCTATATTTATTGAAGATCCCTCTCTTTTTCAGAGCCAATTTTCCAATATCCCTTGAAAACCATGGCTCTCTCAAACTTTTAACCTTTCCTTTCAACCTACCAGGAGCATAAAGATTCTGAACCCTCAAAATTTCACCTTTAAATGACCTCCATTTCTCTATTACATCCTTCCCATAAAACAAATTGTCGCAATCCACTCCTCTAAATCCTTTCGCATCTCCTCAAAGTTAGCCTTTCTCCAATCAAAAATCTCAAACCTAGGTCCAGTCCTATCCTTCTCCATAATTACACTGAAACTAATGGTATTGTGTTCACTTGACCGGAAGTGATCCCCAACACATACCTTCGTCACCTGCCCTGTCTCATTCCCTAACAGGAGATCCAACACTGCCCCTTCTCTAGTTGGTACCTCTATGTATTGCTCCAAAAAACTATCTTGCACACATTTGACAAACTCCAAACCATCCAGCCCTTTTACAGAATGGGCTTCCCAGTCTACGTGTGGAAAATTAAAATATCCCACAATCACAAACTTGTGCTTATTACAAATATCTGCTATCTCCATACAAACTTGCTCCTCCAGTTTTCGGTCCCCATTAGGTGGTCTATAATACACCCCTATAAGTGTCACAACACCTTTCCTATTCCTCAGTTCCACCCAAATAGCCTCCCTAGATGAGTCCACTAATCTATCCTGCCAGAGCACTGCTGTTATATATTCCCTGACAAGCAATGCAACACCTCCCCCTCTTGCCCCTCCTATTCTATCACACCTGAAGCAACGAAATCCTGGAATATTTAGTTGCCAATCACACCCCTCCTGCAACCACATTTCACTAATCACTACAACACCATATTTCCAGGTATCAATCCATGCTCTAAGCTCATCCATCTTTCTTACAGTGCTCCTAGCATTAAAATAGATGCATTTAAGAAACTCTCCACCTCCCACTTTCTGTTTATCCTTAATGGAGCAAACAACTTTGTTATCTTTTTCTTCCTTTTCCCCTACATCAACCTCCCCTCTCCTAGTCTCCTTAATTTGATTCCCTCCCCCAACTATTCTAGTTTAATGTCACCTCAGTAGCCCTTGCAAATCTCCCCGCCAGGATGTTGGTCCCCCTAGGATTCAAGTGCAACCCGTCCCCTTTGTACAGGTCACGCCTGCGCCAAAGGAGGTCCCAATGATCCAAAAACCCGTATCCCTGCCCCCGCTCCAATCCCTCAGCCACGCATTTATCCTACACCTCATTGCATTCCTACTCTCACTGTTGCGTAGCACAGGCAGTAATCCCGAGATTAATACCTTTGTGGTCCTTTTTCTCAACTCCCTTCCTAACTCCCTATATTCTTCTTTCAGGACCTCTCCCTTTTCCCAACCTATGTCATTGGTACCTATATGTACCACGACCTCTGGCTCCTCTCCCTCCGACTTCAGAATCTCTTGGACGTGATCAGAAACATCCCGGACCATGGCACCAGGGAGGCAAACTACCATCCTGGTCTCCCAACTTCGTTCACAGAATCGTCTATCTAACCCCCTAACTATTGAGTCCCCTATTACTACTGCCCTCCTCTTCCCTTCCCTACCCTTCTTAGCTACAGGGCCGGACTCTGTGCCGGAGGCACAGCCAGTGTTGCTTCCTCCAGGTATGCTATCCCCCCCCAACAGTACTCAAACAAGAGTACTTATTGTCAAGGGGCACAGCCACAGCCACAGGGGTTCTCTCTATTACCTGATTCTTCCTATTTCCCCTCCTAACCTTGACCCACTTGTCTGCCACCTGTGGCCCTGGTGTGACCACCTGCCTGTAACTCCTCTCTATCAACTCCTCACTCTCCCTGACAAGACGAAGGTCATCGAGCTGCAGCTCCAGTTCCCTAACGCGGTCTCTTAGGAGCTGCATCTCGACACACCCGGCGCAGATATGGATGTCCGCGAGGCTTGGAGACTCCACTATCTCCCACATCCGGCACTGAGAACAACAATGTTATCAATGGAATTTCTGTTATCAGTAGTCTTGTATGAGAGGACCACAATGCAATGGGTCTTTTTCTTCTCCCGGATCTTTCCTGCTTGCTGTGTATTTAGTATTTCAGTAATATTTGAATAATATTGTAAGTAGGTTGTTGATTAAGCATTCTTTGTTTGTTTAAATACTGTAATTCATTGTGAGTTATATGTAAAAGTATGTAAATAGCATACGCCAAAATGCCACCACATGATATGTGTGAACCTTGCTTAAAGTAAAAACAAAGTTAGTCTTGCATTCTGGACTCTCCATGTTTTTCTTTTGAATTAGTTTTATGTCGTGGAGTTACAAAACATAACAGTGACGATCAGATATTTTTAAAATGAAACCGAGATGACTACCTACTTCGTGATGTGTAGCAAGACATTCAAGTTTTTAAAAAGTGCAGCAAGAAACAGTCCAGTATAAAAAAACAGCACTGCAGGGTTTTTTTCAGGAAGAGACAGAGACTGTAGAGTTAAAAAAAAGGCAGAAAATAGCAGAATTCACAGGCTCATAAACAATGAGTACCGGGTGAAAATAAGCATAAAAAAGAGCAGAATTGGTTGGCTACATCATAAAGATTGACGCATTTTATTACACAACAGGTAACTAGAATATGTATACTGAGCTATTTGAGGAATATTTTAAAGCAAATAGAACAGTCATTGAGAAGCAATTACTAATATTGCTAAGTGCATTGGATGTATACAATTTGCTTAGGAGTTTGATGACTACAACCAAACCTGCCGAAATGAGTTTTGCTGTTATCATGAAAGTAATGCAGGAACATTTTGAACTGAAGCCATTGTTGATTGCAGAATGCTATAGGTTTCATAAATGGAATCAAAAGGAAGGGAAGTCACTTTCAACAGAAGTGGCTGAATATAAGAGTTTGTCTGAGCATATAACCATATAAGCAAATAACATTACAGCACGGAAACAGGCCATCTCGGCCCTTATAGTTCATGCCAAACTCTTACTCTCACCTAGTCCCACCGATCCGCACTCAGCCTATAACCCTCCATTCCTTTCCTGTCCATATAGCTGTCCAATTTAACTTTAAATGACAACATTGAACATGCCTTAACCACTTCAGCTGGAAGCTCATTCCACACAGCTACCACTCTCTGAGTAAAGAAGTTCCCTTTCATGTTACCCCTAAACTTTTGCCCTTTAACTCTCAACTCATGCCCTCTTGTTTGAATCTCCCCCACTCTCAGTGGAAAAAGCCTACCCATGTCAACTCTATCTACCCCCTTCATAATTTTAAATACCTCTATCAAGTCCCCCCTCAGCCTTCTATGCTCCAAAGAATAAAGACCCAACTTGTTCAACCTTTCTCTGTAACTTAGGAGATGAAACCCAGGTAACATTCTAGTATCTCTTCTCTGTACTCTCTCTATTTTGTTGACATCTTTCCTACAATTCAGTGACCAGAACTGTACACAATATTCCAAATTTGGCCTCACCAATGCCTTGTACAATTTCAACATTACATCGTAACTCCTATACTCAATGCTCTGATTTATAAAGGCCAGCATACCAAAAGCTTTCTTCACCACCCTATCCACATGAGATTCCACCTTCAGGGAACTATGCATCATTATTCCTAGATCACTCTGTTCTACTGCATTCTTCAATGCCCTACCATTTACCATGTATGTCCTATTTTGATTAGTCCTACCAAAATGTAGCACCTCACATTTATCAGCACTAAAACTCCATCTGCCATCTTTCAGCCCACTCTTCTAACTGGCCTAAATCTCTCTGCAAGCTTTGAAAACCTACTTCATTATCCACAACTCCACCTATCTTAGAATCATCTGCATACTTACTAATCCAATTTACCACCCCATCATCTAGATCATTAATATATATGACAAACAACATTGGACCCAATACAGATCCCTGAGGCACATCACTAGTCACCGGCCTCCAATCTGACAAACAGTTATCCACTACTACTCTCTGGTGTCTCCCATCCAGCCACGGCTGAATCCATTTTACTACTTCAATATTAATACCTAACAATTGAACCTTCCTAACTAACCTTTCATGTGGAACCTCGTCAAAGGCCTTACTGAAGTCCATATAGACAACATCCACCACTTTACCCTCGTCAACTTTCCTAGTAACCTCTTCAAAAAATTCAGTAAGATTTGTCAAACATGACCTTCCATGCACAAATCCATGTTGACTGTTCCTAATCAGACCCTGTCTATCCAGATAATTATATATACCATCTCTAAGAATTCTTTCCATTAATTTACCCACCACTGACGTCAAACTCACAGGCTGATAATTGTTAGGTTTACTCTTAGAACCCTTTTTAAACAATGGAACAATATGAGCAATACGCCAATCCTCTGGCACCAACCCCGTTTCTAATGATATTTGAAATATTTCTGTCAGAGTCCCTGCTATTTCCACACTAACTTCACTCAAGGTCCTAGGGAATAACCTGTCCGGACCCGGAGACTTATACACTTTTATATTCCTTATAAGTGCCAGTACTTCCTCTTCTTTAATCATCATAGTTTCCATAATTACCCTACTTGTTTCCCTTACCTTACACAATTCAATATCCTTCTCCTTAGTGAATACCGAAGAAAAGAAATTGTTCAATACCTCCCCCCATCTCTTTTGGCTCCGCAAATAGCCGTCCACCCTGATTCTCTAATTTTATCCTCACTATCCTTTTGCTATTAATATAACTGTAGAAACCCTTTGGATTTATTTTCACCTTACTTGCCAAAGCAACCTCATATCTTCTTTTAGCTTTTCTAATTTCTTTCTTAGGATTCTTTTTACATTCTTTATATTCTCGAGCACCTTATTTACTCCAAGCTGCCTATATTTATGGTAGATCTCTCTCTTTTTCAGAACCAAGTTTCCAATATCCCTTGAAAACCATGGCTCTCTCAAACTTGTAACTTTTCCTTTCAACCTAACAGGAACATAAAGATTCTGTACCCTCAACATTTCACCTTTAAATGACCTCCATTTCTCTATTACATCCTTCCCATAAAACAAATTGTCCCAATCCACTCCTTCTAAATCCTTTTGCATCTCCTCAAAGTTAGCCTTTCTCCAATCAAAAATCTCAACCCTGGGTCCAGTCCTATCCTTCTCCATAATTGTCAGTTTAATGATGGGCTTAATGATGTACTGAGAGATCATTTAGCTTGTGGACACTCCTCTTCATGTATTCTTCATAACATAAATTGAAGGTCTCTCTATTAAGGCAGAGATGATCCAAAGGGAAACGAGAAAAGACACCACACTGTCTCAGGTTTACAAAGCAGCAGAAATCTCAGCACCCTATTTTTACAGTGATGAACTTGCCCTTGATGGACATTGCTTTATGTGGGGTTTGAGAGCTGTTGTACCATCCAAGCTGAGAGCTAAAGTGTTGAAGAAGCTACACACGGTCATCTAAGCACGGTCAAAATGAAAGTGTTGGCTCGATGCTTTGGGATAAATGAACAGATTCAACAGCTTGCTATACACTGCATGGGATGCAAACATGTCCAGAAGTTACCAAGAGGAGCCCCTCTCCATCCTTGGGAACGGCCTGCAGTGCCCTGGCAGAGGATTCATGTGGATTTTGCCAGACTATTCATAAGCACAAATTTCTTGGTGGTCATGGATGCAACTACTAAGTGGCCAGAAGTGTTCCCAACAGCCTCTACTACGACTTTGCATGCTGTTGATGTGTTGAGAAACCTCTTCTTAAGGACTGGTGATCCAGAACACTTAATCAGTGACAATGGACCGCAGTTTGTTGCAGAACAGTTTCAGTCATTCCTGAAAATGAATGGAATAAGGCATACTACATCTGCACCACACCACCCAGCTACAAATGGCTTGGCAAAAGGACTTGTCCAGAGTCTAAAGAACGCACTACAAGCAATGTCAGCAGAACACACCACACTGAGACTGAATCAGAAGCTCACCAATTTCCTCCTTGTATAACACAATGCAGCACACTCCATAACCAACAACTCACTCGCTATGCTGTTCCTGGATCATCCCTTGCATTCATGCTTGGATCTCCTCAAACCCAATCTCAGAAGGAGTATGCAGGGCAAACAGATGGTGCAAATTGTAGGCTTCTCAAACAAGGACGTTCGATGTTTCACTCCCGGACAAGCAGCCCTGGCAAGGGACTGCAGCGCTGATCAAAGGTGGTGACTTGGAATGATTAAGGACAGAACTGGGTGACACAGTGGAAAATGCATCTGAGGTCATCCGGGGATGACACATCAATCGGTTGAGGAAAGTAGAGACAATTGTTAGAGAAGAAAGGTGAGAGCTAAAGTGTTGGAGGAATTTCATGCCGGTCATCTCGGCACAGTCAGAATAACAGTGTTGGCTCAAAGCTCTGTCTGGTGGCCTAGGATAGATCAGCAGATTGAACAGCTTGTCATGCACTGTTTGGGATGCCAAGACATCCAGAAGATGTCTTTCTGCAGAGAGGCACCTCTCCATCCTTGGAAATAGCCTGCATTGCCCTGGCAGAGTCAATTGTTGGAGAAGAAAGGTTTCCAGAGCTATCAGAACCACTTCCTACCATTCATAAGTCAACTCCTACAATGACCATAGTGGAGGCCCCAGAACCTGAAATGGTTTCACAGCCACAGGTCTCACCTGCCAAGCACAGTGACCCCCACTCCACCTCTGTCCTGCAAAGACATTATCTCACAAGAGTAAGAAAGCCTCCATAGTGATTAAATCTTTAGGCCTGAATTGGACAATTAAAATTTACTATGCTATGGCTGTCTATATAGTAGTTGTATTATATAGTATATTATATATATGACTAGAGAGCACTACATTACATATTTGAGTTGAAATGCATTCTATATTGAGTTGGAATTTGTAGCTAAGCAGGGGAGTATAGTGTATTCAATATTTCAGTAAAATATTGTAACTATATTGTTTGGTTAAGCATTTTTAGTTTATATAATTCACTGGGTTATATGCAAGAAGTATGTGAATGGCATACATCATTACGCCACCACACCATATGCGAGTGCCTCAACTAAAAAAAACAAAAGTTTACCTGACGTGCCACACATGCCACTAAATAAAAGAACATCCTTGCCCTTAAAAACTTTGTAAGGTCTCACTTAGAAGCTACTGTACAGCCGTGGAAGAAGGTCTTGTGGTTGGATGAGATTAAAGTGAAACTTCTTGTCCTCAACACTAAGCAGTATGTGTGGTGTAAATCTTACATTGCACATCAGCCAGTGTGTAAAGTATGGTAGAGGTAGCATAATGCTATGGGGATGCTTTTCAGTAGCAGGGACTAGAAATCTGGTCAGAATTGATGGGCAGCTACATATAGTGAGATCCTGGATTAAAAAAACTTGCTAGCCTCTGCCAGAAAGCTTAAACTAGGGAGGAAGTTTGTCTTTCTGCAGGACAACAACTCAAAACATATTGCCAGACCAACCATGGACTGAAAATTGATGGCCTAGTCAGAGCCCTAACCTTAAACTAATTGAATACCTCTGGCACGACCTCAAGATTGCTGTCCGTCATTGCTCCCCAACTAACTTGGCACTGCTTGAGCAATTTTGCAAGGAAGAATGGGCAAATCTTGCTTCATCACATTGTGCAAACCTAATACTTAACCAAAAAAATACTACTGGCTATATCAGCTGTGAGAGGTACTTCAACTAAGCACTGAGCAAAGGGGGATGAATACTTTGGAACACTTGACAGTTCAATTTCTGATTTTTTAGTTTTTTCATGTTTTACAATTTTCCCTGTTTTTTGGGCTCCACTGTGGGGGGAAAAAAGGGAATGTGATTCACAAATGAAAATTCTCAGTTAAATTCATCAAAATCCCTAGTTGTAATAGTCATTTATTTGAACAAAGTGTTGAGCGCTGAATACTTCTTCAAAGTACTTTATATACATATAAGTTGAGTTGTATTCTATATCGAGTTGAAGGTTATAGCTAAGCAGGAAGGAAATAAAAATATGTAAATGGCATATGCCAAGAAAGACATGGATCCATAGAAATTAGGTGAGATGGAGTACTTATGAATATACTCATTGCAAAAATAGTAGCACTTAGGTCTTCCTCTGCAGGAGGAGTTACAACCTTTTTTATGCCATGGACCAATACCATTAGTCAAGGGGTCTGTAGGAACCCCGGGTCTGCAGTATGACCCAATTTGGCACTTCAGGAGTAGGTACTTCTTAGCTAACAAGTCAAAAGAAAATGTTGGCAATTTTTTTTAAAAACCTTGGCTGAAAAAGAGTAGTATTTCATGTTTGGCTGCAGTCACTGACACCCTGTGGAAGCTTTCTCACTCTGAGCACCCCTGATGTTTCCCCATGGGCAGGGGATTTATCAGGAATGCCTCCTGGCTTCAGTCCACTTTAAAGAGAGCCGTTATATCCTTCTGATTAATCTTTCATCAGCATCATCACAACTTATAGGATTTCTGAACCTCCAGTCTATTCCTGTCCTTAAAACCTTCCATCAACACAGAATCATGCAGTTTGCTGGTGTCATGGAAACAACCAGGTGGAGCTAGGAATTATATTCCTATTAATATTTGATCAACACAATGCACTTCTGACACTGTGTATTGATTCCAAGCTCGCAGAGAACATTGGTGATATCGCATGCACCCTATTTTTTTCTGTATAATTAACAGCTTGCAAGTAAAATCGTGAACTCATTCTATTTCAAATCTTTTTGGTGAAAGATGAGCAATTCTCTGCTCTCTAAGAGGAGGAATTTCAGCTCCACTCTACACCCAGAATAAGGAGCAGGAATTGTAAGTGTATCACAATTTTCCGAAGATCATTGTAACAGTCATTATTTTCACAAGAGTAGA
The DNA here is from genome assembly GCF_030028105.1 of Mobula birostris. Taxonomy (NCBI): domain Eukaryota; kingdom Metazoa; phylum Chordata; class Chondrichthyes; order Myliobatiformes; family Myliobatidae; genus Mobula; species Mobula birostris. The sequence goes on along the minus strand of NC_092378.1, from coordinate 132,470,533 downwards.
GAGATTACTGAGTGGCAAAGGAGAAAGGAATAATATAGCTTTCTTCTCAACTGATTGAATCATTTTAGAAATGCTATTTTAAAGGAAGGAAAGAGAAGCGAACACATATTGCAATTTTGCATAGAATGATGGCGCCAATGAAATGACCCTGGTCATCCGTTAGTTAATTAGAAGTTCCAGTATCTGTGATGTGGTTGGTTTAAAATTGACTCCAAAGAACTGAATGCAAGCATCTAAACTACAGTCCAATGCAATTTGGAGGCAATGATATACTGTAAAGATGCACAGCACAGAAACACTCACATTTATACCAATCCCACAATAATCCCTGCATGCCTTTTTGATGTGGGAGGAAACTAGAACATTTTGAGGGAACTCAAAGGAGGAAGAATAGGAGTAGAATAAGCATCTACATAGGAAGAATATGCAGGTTCCACAAAGCAGTACTCTAAGTCAGAATTGAGCCCCAAGTCTCTGACACTATGAGAAATAAGGTCTACCAGCTGAGCCACTCTGACACGCTGCACTGCCAGAGGTGCTGCTTTAATTTCAGATGATAAACTGAGATTCTGCTTATTTAGGCAGGTGGAAAAGAATCCATCACGGTATCTTGAGGCAGAGAAAAGGATTTGCCTTGCTGTCATCGCCAGTATTTATACTTCAACAACATAACTGAACCACTAGGTTATCTGGCCAATACAGTCTTCCTATTGGTGGTACCTGCAGAGCACATATTAGTTCTGAGTTTCCTACAGCGACTATAAATACCGTCAAAAGAATCACTTCAGCTGGTAAGCATTTTGGGGACATCAAGGACTTTATAAATTAAAGCTCACTTTCTTTTCATCTGAATGTAACTGTTTAGGTAAAGTTTTGTATGAAGATCACGAGGAGTCACACCTGAAAGTGCAGATATTGGGTTCTCCCAGACTCTGTTAGTTTATCAGGAACAGGAGAGTGCACTATCTGTGCAGCAGCATAATGCATTGCACCGCTCAGCACATTTAAGCAGCAACACACTGTTCCACTGCATCACTTCACAGTATGCATGCTCGGACTGCAGCTTCGAATATTTTCTTCAGTGTATCACTGCTTAATTCATATGCAGCGATTTAGATTCTGAAAAGCCGCAGTCGTTGGTCCCCCCCCCACCACCACCATTTCCTGTTCCACTATTTTTGAAAAGGAGTTGCTAAAGCCATTTGTTCCAATGAGTTTAATGTTTTCCTCCAGACTGAATACATCTTCAGGAATTCAATCTCCATCTACCAAAGTATGAGTTACGGTCACGGCTCAAATTGCATTCAATATGGTTTTCAGGCAGAGATTATTAGTTTATAGTTCTGATTAGTATTTGATTTATATGTCAATATTGACACAAAATAATAGAAGTACAGGAAGAGATGGTGAAACTGGGATAAAAGGAAGAGCTGTCTGAGATTGCTAACAGTCCAAAATTACTTCAATTTACATTTTTTTTTCAATTTTGCACTTAAATATCAGACACAGGGAAGGAGGGATGGAGGGTGAAAGGAAGGAAGGAAGAAAGGAAGGAGTAGCTTTTTTTTTCTGTCACATGTACCTCAAGACTGGGAGGCAGGGTGGAAATACGTCTCTACCTCAGGAGGTGTAAGGCACTCTTTCCCTCCGCTAGCCTGCAGGTCACCCTTGGGCAAGGTGTACCACCTGCTTAACCGCCCAGTAAGGTTACATGAAGCTATGTGAGCAGGTGGTGGATAGTTGTATGAGCAGATGGTGCATATTGCAAGTCCTGATTATGCGACCACTGACACCAGACAGACAATCCCTGGAGCATTGATAATAGCTGCGGTCATCCATCTTGTAAAGACACTGCCCAGAAGAAGGTAATGGCAAACTACTTGTGTAGAAAAAGTTTGCCAAGAACAATCATGGCCGTGGAAGTACCATGACCACCCACGTCATCTGACGCGGCACATTACAAACGAAGGGAACATCAAAACATCCACTGAAATGCTTCATTTATGTCAAAGACCAACACAGTCCAAGGATGTGCTGGGAGCAGCCCACAAGTGTCGCCCTGCATCCAGCGACAACATAGCATGCCCACAGCTTACTCACTCTAACCTATACATCCTTGGAATATCCAGAGGAAATGCATGAGGACACAGGGAGAATATTGAAATTCCTTACAGACATTAAACTTCGATCTGTGATTGCTGGCACTCTGAAGCCTTGGGCTAACTGCTACACAACGATGCCACCTTATAGATGAACAATATCTACCCTAAGTCAGTGTGGAATTATGGCTTAAAAGCATTTTAATTTCACTAGAATAACTTTAGAATTTAGGGATTTCAGTGACAGGGCTTGACTAAAGAAGCTAGGTTGTTCTTGGATCAAAGAACACAGAAAACTGTTTTGATGGATCATGACTGGCAGAGAAAGGATAAATATAGGGGAGCTATTCCCAGTAGCAGATGATTCAAGGATTAATGTTCTGAATTGTTGTATTGAGAACATAAGAACATAAGAAATAGGAGCAGGAGTAGTCCATCTGGCCCATTGATCCCGCTCTACAATCCGGAGAAGTGTGAGGTGGTACACTTTGGAAGGACAAACTCCAAGGCAAAGTACAAAGTAAATGGTAGGATACTTGGTAGTGTGGAGGAGCAGAGGGATCTGGGGGTACATGTCCACAGATCCCTGAAAGTTGCCTCACAGGTGGATAGGGTAGTTAAGAAAGCTTATGGGGTGTTAGCTTTCATAAGTCGAGGGATAGAGTTTAAGAGTCGCGATGAAATGATGCAGCTCTGTAAAACTCTGGTTAGGCCACACTTGGAGTACTGTGTCCAGTTCTGGTCACCTCACTATAGGAAGGATGTGGAAGCATTGGAAAGGGTACAGAGGAGATTTACCAGGATGCTGCCTGGTTTAGAAAGTATGCATTATGATCAGAGATTAAGGGAGCTAGGACTTTACTCTTTGGAGAGAAGTAGGATGAGAGGAGACATGATAGAGGTGTACAAGATAATAAGAGGAATAGATAGAGTGGATAGCCAGCGCCTCTTCCCCAGGGCACCACTGCTCAATACAAGAGGACATGGCTTTAAGGTAAGGGGTGAGAAGTTCAAGGGGGATACTGAGGAAGGTTTTTTACTCAGAGAGTGGTTTGTGCGTGGAATGCACTGCCTGAGTCAGTGGTGGAGGCAGATACACTAGTGAAGTTTAAGAGACTACTAGACAGGTATATGGAGGAATTTAAGCTGGGGGTTTATATGGGAGGCAGGGTTTGAGGGTCGGCACAACATTGTGGGCCGAAGGGCCTGTACTGTGTTGTACTATTCTACTTTCTATGTATGTTCTACCATTCAATAAGATCACATCTGATCTGGCCATGGAATCATCTCCACCCACCTGCCTTTTCCCCATAACCTTTAATTCCCCTACTATGCAAAAATCTATCCAACCTTGTCTTAAATATATTTACTAAGGTAGCCTCCACTGCTTCAACGGGCAGAGAATTCCACAGATTCATCACTCTCTGGGAAAGGCATTTCCTCCTCATTTCCATCCTAAATCTACTCCCCTGAATCCTGAAGCTATGTCCCCTGGTTCTAGTCTCACCTACCAGTGGAAACAACTTTCCTGCCTCTATCCTATCTATCCCCTTCATAATTTTATATGTTTCTATAAGATTTCCTCTCATTCTTCTGAATTCCAGCGAGCACAGTCCCAGGCAACTCAATCTCTCCTCATAGTCTAACCCCCTCTTCTCTGGAATCAACCTGGTGAACTTCCTCGGCATTGCCTCCTTGTATTTCAATGTAAGGAGAATTGTAGGAAAGGTGGATGAGTTCAGGGCATGGATCAGCATGTGGAATTATGACAATGCAGCCATTTGTGACCCTTGGTTACAGGAGAAGCAGGACTACCAGCTCATTGTTCCAGGATTCCATAGTTTCAGATGTGATAGAATGGGACAGATTAAAGGGGGAGGGTTGCTTTACTAGTATGGGATAATGTCACAGCTGTGATCAGTTTGGACAGACAAGGGAGCTCATCTAAAGGTAGATGGGGTGGAACTGAGGAATAAGAAATGGATGACCAAATTAATGGGATTATATTACAGACCACCCAACAGCTTGTTGAGAAATCGAAGATTGTTGCAAGGAACAGGAAGTTGTGATAGTACATTATTTTAACTTTCCACTTATTGACTGGGACTCCCAAACTGCAAAAGGGCTGGATGGGATAGAGTTTGTCAAATGTGTTCATGAAAGTTTCCTTAAATAGTAGATGGAGGTTCCAACTACAGAGTTGAAGTAGATCTCCTATTAGGGAATGAGACAGAGCCGATGATAGAAGTTTGCGTAGGCCAGGGGAACACTGCATCCAGTGATCATTGTGGCATTAGTTTCAAGATAATTATAACGAACGATAAGTCTAGTCCTTGGGTTGAGATTTTAAACTGGAAAAAGGCCAATTCTGATGGTATCAGAAAAGATCTGGCAAGTGTAGATTGGGACAGGTTGTTTTCTGACAAAGATGTACTTGGTAAGTGGGAGGCAGTGTTTGTATGTTCGCGTCAGAATAAAAGGCAAAGATAACAGGTTTAAGGAACCTTGGTTTTTCAAGAGATATTGAGGCCCTGGTTGATGCATAGTAAGTATAGGCAGAAAGGAGAAAAAGGGGTACTTGGGGAGTATACGAAATGCAAGAGAAGGAAAACAGGAGGGCTAAAGAAGACATGGCATTGCTCAGGCAGACAAAGTGAAGGGGAATCCCAAGGGCTTCTACAGATATATTAAGACCAAATAACAGCAAGGGGGAAAAAGAACAGATCAGAGCAGCCAAAAGAGATGGGAGAGACCTTAAATGGTTTTCTTGCAGCTATATTTACTCAGGAGATGGACACAGGGTCTTTAGAGGTGAGACAAAGCAGCAGCAAGATCATAGACCCTATACAGATTACTGAGGAGGAGGTGTTTGCTGCCTTGAGGAAAATTAGAGAGGATAAATCCCCAGGGACTAACAAGGTGCTGCCTCGGACCCTGTGGGAGGCGAGTGCAGAAATTGCAGGGCCCTTAGCACAGATATTTTAAATGTACCTAGCCATGGGTAAGGTGCCAGAGGATTGGAGGACAGCTAATGTTGTTCCACTGTTTAAGAAAGGCTCTAAGAATAAGCCGGGAAATTTTAGGCTGGTCAGCCTGACATCAGTTGGGGGAAAGTAATTGGAAGGTGTTCTAAGGGACCAGATTTATGAGTATTTGGATAGACAGAGACTGATTAAGGATAGGCAGCATGGCTGCATGGTAGGTTGTAACAATTCTAATAGCTTGGTATGGATTAGATGGGCCAAAGGGCCTGTTTCTGACTGTGACATTCAATGACCTGGAGCACAAATTTAAGATTGTAGGCATCAAGTGCAAAAGGGTGCAAGGAAAGGTGCTTCTGTTATCTTAATGCATTTACAAATACAGGAGAATGCTATTCAGTTCATTGGGTCCAAGGTAGCTCCCAGAAAAGCAATCCTTTTTATTCCTACTCTCTCCCTCCCACTTTATTCCCTGTATCTTTGTGAATTTATTCTCTCTCACACACGCTCTTCAACTCGACTTCGATGCTTTTTATCCCCATTAATCCAAATTAACGATTAACTTAATGTGGCCAATTAACCAACCAGCATGCCGTTGCAATGTGTGAGGAAGCTAATAAGATCCTATATGGGCAGCTGCACACAGAGTGTGTCTGACATCAGATTCAAACCTGGACCCCAGAAGTCTGAGACAGTGGCATTAACAGACTGTGCTAATGTCACACTCAGTATAGTGGGAGATGTAATGTGAACACTCTGCCAGTAACAGTGGTGAAAAATAATCTCTTAGGCTCTTCAAAGAATGAAAATTAGAATCAGTCTTATTATCATTGATGTCTGTTGTAAATTTGATAGTTTTGTGGCAGCAGTACAATGCAATACATAAAAAATACCATAGGTTACAATAAGAATTAAATAAATGGTACAAAAAGAGGGCAAAATAATGATATAATATCAATGGGAAAGGAATTTGATAAAAATGAATGGCTATGGAGAAAGAGTGAGGAAATGGAAAGTATAGGATTGTTTTGCCTGGCTTAGAATCAATTGGTTGAATGGACTTTTTGCGCCACAATAATTTCATGATCTACCTATGCCAGAATCTATCTAAAACAGAGGTCTGCAGACCCCTTTGCTTAATGGTATTGGCCCATCGCATAAAAAAGGTTGGGAATCCCTGATCTAAAAGGACGTTTTATGATTAAAGTTAGGTGCCCAATGCACTGGGTAAACCAAACATTGGGGAAAATGCCTTGAGTCCAGGACAACATGATAAAAATAAAACATGAAAAAAATGATAAAACCATGAGAAGTTGTTTTCAGACTGTCTCTGTAATTGCCCATTTTATTGGCTATTAATATCACAGGGGATTAAAAAAACATCAAATCCAAAGTCTGCCTTACGTTATTTTTATGTACAGGTGCAGTTTGATTTTCGATTCTGTTACATAACATTTGAAAAACAGACCAGATTCAGACTTAGGTTGAGGTAATAACTGCTTTAACTTGTACAAGCCCACTAGTTGAAATAGGAATATTACAATTTTATGTCTTATTTTTGCACTCCAAAGCTTCACCAGACACCATTCTTTCATCTGATGTACACACATTTTTTGAAATTTGCTTCCTAAGCAACCATTTGTTGTTGCCTACGTCAACTAATCACCGTATTTTGAGTATCTGACTCACTTGCGAGTCACTGCTGCTCACGTAAGTACCATCCCTAATGTCAGTGGTGTGTCTAAAGCCATTATCCCTGATAATTTCTCCTGGATGCCAAATTTAGATGGGGATCATAACAAACGAATCGGAGTTTGTTCCTAATCTCTTTAACTCATTAATGTTTGATGTTTTTAAATCAATTGAAGAATAACAGGACTGGAACGCAACTTTTAGTTGAAAATAAAACTGTGACTGTAGAATGTGTTTTATTCTCTATTATGTGAGACAATTCATTCAATATATTGTGGTTCTTGAAAGCAGCTCTGAAAAATCTGAGTTTCTGATGCTTTACGAGGACATATACTGTATAGAATGTAATACACATTGTCATTTGTGCAGCAAATCCCCAAGCAGTTGAACTTCCATTATCATAAATCTTCTGAAATATATTTTTATATATCACCAGCATGCCTTGTCAAAGACATCCAGGCTGCTTTTCAAATCATGGGCGAATTGGGAACAGATCAGATCTCAATGCTGAGCAATAAAAAGAGCACGACTGAAAAGGAAAATATTTCTTAAAAATCCTGGCTATAAATTCCAAATAAGGTTAGCCTATTTCATCTTCTCCCCTCTACAATCTCAGCCCACCTGCTGTAACTTCAGCAGAAAAATCAGGAAAACCTCTGCAGTTACTCAGGGCTCTTTCTCCCACAGATCCAAATGTCAGCAAGATTATCTTCTGCAAAAGCCTCCACTCACAACAGCATGTGGTTTAGATGATATGCATATGGAACAATCCAGATAAGGTTTGGCACTGACTTAATTAAGGGCAATGACAAAGGTTTGAAGGTGGAGTTGTTTACAGTAGTTGTCGGCAAATAGCCAAAGAAACAGCAACATTTAAACAGGTATTTAAATTGCTAGTTCAAAATGCTCAGCAGAGAGTTATCCCAATTAGAAAGAGGGATTCCATGAGAAAGATAAAACCCTCAGTTGACAAAGGAGGCCAAATAAAACATTACATCAAAGGTGGCAAAGGCTTGTGGTAGATCGGAAGACCTGGAATTTTTCAAAGACTCAAAAACTAATAAGGAGGGAAAAATTTATTACAAAGAAAAACTGGCAGTAAACAAACAGCAAAATCAATTCCCGATGATTTACAAACACAAGAGATTCTGCAGATGCTGAAATTCTGAGAAACACACACAAAATGCTGGAGGAACTCAGCAGGTCAGGCAGCATCTATGGAGCAGAATGAACAGTCAATGAATTGGGCCAAGATCCTTCTTCACAAGCTGCTGCCTGGCCTGCTGAATTCCACCAGTATTTTTAATACATTACTCTGGTAAGAGGGTAAGAGTGGAACTCCAAAAGGGTGAGACAAGGGAATTAATAATGGAAAACAAGGAATTAGTAGGTATATTAAATTAATACTTTGCATCACAGTACTTCACAGTAGAGAACACTACAAACATCATACAGGTTGCAGAAATTTATATATATAGATATACACACATATGTACATGATATTGATATTTTATTTATATACACACACACACACACACAGTATATAAGTTTAACAGGATCAAACCAAGTCAATATGGTTTTATAACAGATCTGCTAAAGTTCTTCAAGGACGTAACAAGTAGAGTCAACAGAAGGAAACCTGCAACTGTAGTGCACTTGGATATACTGAAGTTATATAAGAAGGTGATATAAAAGGCTGCTGCACAAGATAATAGCACACATTATTGGGGGAATAGATTGAAGATTAGTTATCACAAAGAAGACAGTGAGTCAGATTAAATGGGTTGTTTTCAGGCTAGAAGACTATAATTAGTGAGCTACCCTCAGGATCAGTTCTTCGTTCTCAATTATTTACTATTTATATTCATGATCTGGAGGAAGGGGCAGAGTGTGTCATATCCAAATTTACTGATGACATGAAAATAGGGGATAGGCTAGTGTTATGTTGCAATAGGGAGATTCGGACTCTGTCACTGGAGAAAGGTAAATTAAGACAGTGGGCAAAACTGTAAGACTATGTGAGGTCACACACTTTGGTAAGAGTAACCAAAATGCAGACTGTCCTCTAAATGGAGAAAGATTATAAATGATTGAAGTACAGAGGGATCTAGATGTTCTTGTACATGAATCACAAAACAAAAATTGGCAAATGCAGCAAGTAGTTATGAAGGCAAATTGCATCGTGGATTTTATTGCATGTGGGGGGGGGTTGCTGGAGTTTGGAAATAGATAAGTTTTATTTGGTGTTGGTGAGGACACTCTTGTGCAAATTTTGCTCTTATTTAAAATAGGATATATCAGCATTGTTTGCAGTTCCAAAGACTTCACCAGGTTGATTCCAGGGATTATAGTGTTGTTGAGACAAGGGTAATGAGTTGGATCTGTATTCTTTGAAGTTCAAAAGAATGAATGAGGGGTGATAAAACATCATAAGGAGGCAATGATGGGGTAGACGTGGAGGTGTTTCACTCCAGGTTTCTGGATTCTGAGGTGAATGATGAAACCATTGTAGAAACTGCAGACTCTTCCACAGTTTGGACAGGAGGCATCCGATGGGTAGTTTGTGCAGGTTTTTTTTTTAACTCCCAGGACATGGACTCAAGGATCTCAATATTATTTATCCTAAGTGCTCTCTCTCCAGCTGAACCAATCATGTGCCTGCGATTTTCAAAATTTGGTGGGAGTGTTGCAATTTTTTCAGGAGGCGTTGAGCAATCTTGAATCTTGTCCTCTGTCCAACTGGAAAACTGTATAGAGCTCAGAACAGAATGTCTATTTCTGAATTCTGCTGGTACACGATCTGCCCAATGGAGATGAATGAGAATCGTTAGGACCTCAGTTATAGGATGATGGCACTGATGTTGATTTGCTTTTGCTTAGAGTGAATTTGGAGAAGATTACTGAGACAGTATTAGTTGTGTTATTCCAATACCTTAAGCTGCCTGCTATAGGTAACCTGGGTCTCTGAAACCCAGATTAGGGGGATGGAGGTTATTGCACCCTAGAGCACTGTACGTTTTCTGCTTGTCTTAATCTTCAACCATCCTTTTCCTCAATCCGTGCTAACATATTGATGATAGTGGTGGGTTTCATCATTCAAAGCTGCCTTCTCTGAGGGGTGGTTTCCAGGATATGAAAAGAAGCCCACATTTTTCAAGAACTTGGCATGGATCTGTATTGCCAGAGGACAGAGTTGTGTCTTATGACAATAAAGTGCTTTCAAGTTATCTATGGCCCAGACATCTAAGGCTGTACCTTACTGAAACCCACAGGACTCATCAGAATCAGAGAGGCAGTCAAATCCACTGGAAGAAACACTTTAAAGACTACTTCAGCTGTGACTGCCCTTGACGTGAGTGACTTTGCCTGCATCTCCTCCTTTGAGACCCTATAAAAACACAACATCATGACCAAGTTCTTGTGACATTCTTCCACGAAGCTCCTCTGGCCATTTTTCACCTTCTGCCTTGCATTTGTTTTCAACATTAAGAAGTGTTGGCTGTTGAATCAATGAAAGTCATTGCATTCAGAGACAAAGAAAGAATAACTAAGCTAGTTCTTGTCAGATATCAATGTTTTATTACTTACTAGCTTTAGTAAAAGGCAGCTTGTTTTGCAGGGTTGTGGGCTCATGTTGTGTTCATACACCTGTGTGTGAGTGCATACAAAATTGCATCTAGCAATAATCCTCAGGGAAAAAAAAAAGAGAAAACCATTATCCAGCTGAACAGCAGAACTTGCTTGAGCAGCTGTATGCTTCTGTATTTTTGGACCTTGCCGTGCTCTTCACTTTGAAATTCTTATATTTTGCTCTTTAATTAATCTTTTGGGATCAGGTTACCCAAGGGAGTCACTCTGCTGTTGCAAGTGCGGAACAGTAGATGATTAAAAACACCTTGTTACAACACCCTGGGAACTCCCAAGTTCATGCTATTCTTACAGTACGCACATGTTGTAATAATATTAAATGATGGTACTACAGTGAAACTTTAACTGTCAAAGGGTTCCTTAAGTTTGTTATAGCCAAGGGTGGTAGTGGGGTAAGCTCCCATTACCTATTAAATGCTCTCAGTGGTGTGCATCTCAAATAGCCTCTGTCAACCAAGTACAGCTCTTGGCCTTCAGGTGGTGGCTTAGCTACTTAAGTCCAGTGGAACCATTTCTACTGACAGGAGAAGGGACAAAGGCGAGTTACTGGCACCTTAAGACCAATCGCTCTGGCAGAAGGGGTTCATCAGCCATGGTTGTCAGCTCATCCAGGAGAAGGAAAACCTCTGAATTCAAACCTCCACTGTCTTGCAGCTACAACCATTCCTGGGGAAGGCTTCAGGAATAAGCCCTGAGGAAAATTCCGGAGCTGGGGTCCCTAAGGCAGTCCTAAATTGAGTTCAATGCTGACTGGCAACTCCTGCGACGCCGCTGGTGCCAAACTGTTCCCCTCTCTGCCGTTCCTTTGGATTCACCAGTTGCGTTGAGAGGGGAAGCCTGCTGCATGGGCAAAAGCTTACTCTCCATATGGTGCTGCCCTGGCTTGCGAACTGGCTCACGCCTTGACTTCAACAGCTAGGACACAACATCCACGGTCAACCCCAACCAATGGAGTTCAAGAAGAAAGAACCGTCAAAATAACCCTTATTTCTATATTAGAGCAAAAATAGTAAAACTATTGAAACCTGAAGTGTGCAATCTATAAACAAAACTGTGATAACTATGTCATCATTTTAAGCCTCACTGGTATTTGCAGATAGTAGTTAGTTCGAGCATCAACAGATGTTTAAGCTGGTTTTCCTAAGATATACATATATTTAGCAGAACATATTCTTTTGTCAGCTGATAGGTCAGAGGATATTATGCATGCTGCCTCCCAATATTCTCTCAGACAGAGCAACAATAGTTTGGCAATTGCCTTCAATCTGCACTTCTGTTTGGTTCCATCATGCACAGTGCTCACTATTAATGGATTCGTGGGGCAGCATCATGAAGATTAATAAAGCTACGTGAAAAATCAATTACACAGGTGATATAACATAAGCGCATCTCTTGTTTCAATCATCCTCCTAATCAGTTCTGTTGACCTGTACTGACTATTCTATATGGAAGTTAATTACGCTTTGGAAAACCACATTTCATATTTTTTTTACGCTCTTCACTTTGTTCATCAATTTTTTCTAATGCCCTGCGTTATTAATGGTTCAGCTTTAAAGGTTAAGAATACTGTTCGATAAGTAACAACTGAGCAATAAACTCATGCTTTTTTTTGTTCGCAGTGAATTATTGTTCAAGGGCTTTGCAATGAAGCTGAGCAGATTGTCATTTCGCTGAGAGAGGCATGAAGTGCACCCATTCTTGTGACATCAGTCACTCTTGCTAACTGTGTATAATTAGATCACTTTTACTGCTGCCAGTGCAAATTACCCTGTCGTGAGTTGCCCTTTTAAAGCAAGTCCTGCTTAAGTATGAGCAAAGCTGCAGGACATAGCTTAAAACAGAATGAAAAGGCCAGTCCTGGAATAAGTTGGTTAAGCTAGATTCAGATGGTAAATGACTGGTGACACTGTAATCTTCAGCATGACATTTTCTTTAAGACCTGATAATTATAATGAAAAATGAGGTTTATGTAATAGCAATTACTCCGGTGCCTAGCATTCTAAGAGTTAGAGCAAAAGTAGAAGGCCATGACTTTAGTGGCTGGCCTCCACCGGTTGCAGAAACCTTCTGCTGCGCCAGGATGACAAGAGATCTCTAACATGGTCATTCCCTGGATCAACGGCTCGGGCTGTAACTTTGTGGGTAGAGTATAAATTCTGTGAACATTGACACCCATATAATTATTTCCTACCAGATGAGTGAAATAAAAATCCCTATGTTCCTAAATTTTGCTCTTTATGGGGCCAAGGGGTGTGGGAGAGGGAGACAACCTTCCATTTTAAAAAAGGAATACAACACAAAATGACAACAAAGGTCTTGCACCAATCTCCTTGTTGCAATGAACGAGGGGAACCCAAATACAGGACACAGGCACGGAGATTGAGTTAGAATGCAGATGCGGGCGTGAGCATTGAATGGCAAACAGGAGGGAGAGCAGGAAAGCAGGAGGCAGGGAGAACTTATCTTGACACAGAGCGTAGAAAGGAAAGCGGCAGACAAAACTTTTCTTAGCACGGAGAGACGGAGTTACACAGGTAAACCTCCGTGCTGAAGTAAAACTTAGAACACACAATCCTAGGTGGCCGGGAAACATTAATGACCACACTGGCAAAACCAATGATCTGGCAACTAGTGGGTGCAAAGCCGGAGTTCTTATGCTGCAGGTCTTGATGAAAACTAGGTGTGTCACCATCAAAGGAAATTAGGAGAAAATGGGGAATTAACGGTCGGGACCATGACAATATCACCTCCCGCCCCCCAACGAGAACCTCCAGGCGAACCACCAGGCTTGTCCAGATTGTCTCGATGGAAATCTCGGATGAGGGAAGGGTCCAAGATGAAGAAGCGGGTAATCCAGGTGTGCTCCTCAGCACCGTATCCCTCCCAATCGACCAGGTACTGGAGACCCCTGCCTCGGCGGCGCACATCCAGAATTCGCCGGACGGTGTAAGCTGGGTAGTTGTTAATGATCCGGGCGGGTGGAGGGGGTCAGCAGGAGGGCACAAAGGGCTGACAAACACAGGTTTCACTTGGGAGATGTGGAATGTGGGATGAACGTGCATGGATCTGGACAGTTTGAGTTTGACCACCGAGGGGTTGATGATGCTCTCAGTTTCGAATGGTCCGAGGTAACGAGGAGCGAGTTTCTTGGGTTCATTCTTGAGGAGGATGTCTTTCGAAGAGAGCCAAACCTTTTGACAAGGCCGATAGTTGGGTGCAGCAATTCGACGATGATCAGCAATCCTCCAGTTGCGGTCAGCTGAGCAGAGCAGGGCCGCGCGTGCATCCTTCCAGACCTTGCAGCACCAACGGAGATGGGCCTGAACTGAAGGCACAATGATGCGTCTTTGTGGACAGGAAACAGGGGGGGTTGATAACCGAGGGAGCATTCGAAGGGAGGCATTCCAGTGGCGGTGCTGACCAGGGAGTTGTGGGCGTACTCCACCCAAGTGAGATGGGTGCTCCAGGATGACGGGTTGTTGGCGGATATGCAGCGCAGTGCTGCTTCCAAACCTTGGTTTGCTCGTTCCGTTTGACTGTTAGTCTGTGGATGGAAACCAAAAGAAAGACTTACTGAGGCTCCAAGGGCTTGACAGAAGGATCTCCAGACTTGAGAGATGAATTGGGGGCCCTGGTCAGAAACAATGTCAGATGGAATTCCATGAAGGCGGAAGACGTGATGGACAAGGGGGTTGGCTGTTTCACGGGCTGTAGGGAGTTTGGGAAGGGCTATGAACGGGACGGCTTTGCAGAAATGGTCCACCATGGTGAGTACAGCAGTATTACCATGTGAAGGCGTAGTCCAGTAATAAAATCCAGAGCAATATAGGACCAACAGCGGCTAGGGAAAGGTAGGGAATGAAGCAGGTGGTCGATGGGAGGCTTTTCCATGGGCACACACAGAACAGGCAGAGACGAAGGAGCGAGTGTCAGCGCCCATGGTGGGCCACCAGAAATGTTGCTTCAGAAGGGACAGAGTTCGACCGATTCCAGGATGGCAGGTGAAACAAGATGTGTGCCCCCACTGGAGAACCTGAGAGCGAACAGAGTCAGGCACAAAGAGGTGACTGGGGGGTCCATTGCTTGGGTCAGGTTAAGTCCGTTGGGCCCCTTTGACTTTGGATTCGATCGCCCAGGTGAGGGCAGCCACAACACAGGACGGTGGAAGGATGGTATCGGGGTTGGGAAGGCTCCCTTTGGAGACGTATTGACGAGACAGAGCATCTGACTTCCCGTTCTTGGAACCAGGACGATAGGTGAGGGTGAATTTGAAAGGGTCAAAAACTAATGCCCAAGAGGCTTGGTGGGAATTAAGGTGTTTAGCGGTTTGGATGTATGCCAGGTTCTTATGGTCCTTCCAGACAATGAATGGGTATTCTGCTCCCTCCAGCCAGTGCCTCCACTCCTCCAAGTTGAGTTTGATGGCCAGTAACTCCCGGTTCCCAACGTTGTAGTTCCATTTGGCGGGGGATAGACGGCGAGAGAAGAAGGTGCAGGGATGGAGCTTTTGGTCTGGGTCGGAGCATTGGGAGAGGACTGTTCCCACCCTAGAGTCGGAGACGTCGACTTCCACAATGAACTGGCGAGAGGGGTCAGGTTGGACCAGGATGGGAGCAGAGATGAAACGTCTCTTCAGCTCTGAGAAGGCTGAGTCCGCTTCAGGGGTCCAGTGGAAGGGGGTCACAGGAGAGGTGAGTAAGGGGTGCTGCCACCCGGCTGCAATCCCTGATGAAGCGACGGTAGAATTTTACGTTCCTTAGAAATCGCTGGAGTTGTTTGAGCGTCGAGAGTTTTGGCCACTCTGCCACCACCTGGATCTTTTCGGGATCCGCCCTCACCTGCCCGCTCTCAATGATGTACCCCAGGAAACTGACAGAACGGGCATGGAACTCGCACTTCTCTGCCTTAACGAACAGCTTGTTCTCCAAAAGCCTCTGAAGAACCTGACGGACATGGTGGGTGTGTTCCTGAAGACTATGGGAGAAGATTAGGATGTCGTGCAAATAAACGAAAATGAAACGGTTAATAAGGTCCCTAAGGACGTCGTTTACCAGGGCTTGGAGACGGCGGGGGCATTGGTGAGACCGAATGGCATGACCAGATATTCAAAATGACCGAGGGAGGTGTTAAAAGCTGTTTTCCATTCATCTCCCTCCCTTATCCTGACCAGGTGATAGGCATTCCGCAGGTCCAACTTAGAGAAAATTGTGGCTCTGTGTAGGGGCTCAAAAGCAGAGTTGATAAGGGGCAGGAGATACTTATTCTTTATGGTGATGCTGTTCAGGCCAGGGAGATCAGGGAATCCAGGCTGTCGGTGTGGTCTCTTGCCGCCAACTCATCTTTCACCATGTTGCTGAGACCATTCCGAAATACCCCTTGTAGTGCCTCATTGTTCCACCCCGAGTCGGCTGCTAACGTCCAGAACTCCACGGAATATTTGGCAAAACTGCGTGAGCCCTGGCAGAGAGTGAGTAGACGCTTGGCGGCATCTTTACTACAGACGGGGTGGTCAAAGATCTTTCTCATTTCTGCAATAAAGGTGGAGGAAGAAGAGCAGATATCTAGTTGGTTATTCCAAACAGCTGTAGCCCACGCTAATGCACTTCCCCGCAACAACACCATGATATAAGCAATCTTTGACTTATCCGTGGAGTACGTGAACGACTGCTGTTCGAACACCAAGGAACACTGAAGAAGGAAGGCCCGGCACTTCCTCAAATCCCCAGCATAGTGCTCCGGTTCTGATACGTGCGGCTCTCTTGGCGGGGGTGTTGCTGACACGCAGGGAGCTGCCACTACAGGCTGTCTGGGCTGGTTAGACAGGGTTCCAGGAGTGGGTTGAGTAAAATCAGTGGATACACAGTCCACCTGGTCACTGATCTGCGTGACGTGAGCAGACAGGGAATGGAGGTTCTCCATGACCTCCCGGAGAAGTTGGTCGTGCTGTCCCAGTAGGGACCCCTGGCTGGCGAGGGCTTGTTGGAGGGTGTTTGTGTCCGCTGGCTCCATGGTGGCCAGATTGTTCTGTTGCAAGAAACGAGGCAAACCCAAACGCAGGACACAGGCACGGAGATTGAGTTAGGATGCAGATGCGGGCATGAACGTTGAATGGCAAACAGGAGGGGGTGCAGGGAACCAGGAGGCAGGCAGATCTTATCTTGACATGAAGCATAGAATGGGAACCAGCAGACAAAACTTTTCTTAGCACGGAGAGACGGAGTTACACAGGTAAACCTCCGTGCTGAAGTAAAACTTAGAACACACAATCCTAGGTGGCCGGGAAACATTAATGACCACACTGGCAAAACCAATGATCTGGCAACTAGTGGGTGCAAAGCCGGAGTTCTTATGCTGCAGGTCTTGATGAAAACTAGGTGTGTCACCATCAAAGGAAATTAGGAGAAAATGGGGAATTAACGGTCGGGACCATGACAATATCACCTCCCGCCCCCCAACGAGAACCTCCAGGCGAACCACCAGGCTTGTCCAGATTGTCTCGATGGAAATCTCGGATGAGGGAAGGGTCCAAGATGAAGAAGCGGGTAATCCAGGTGTGCTCCTCAGCACCGTATCCCTCCCAATCGACCAGGTACTGGAGACCCCTGCCTCGGCGGCGCACATCCAGAATTCGCCGGACGGTGTAAGCTGGGTAGTTGTTAATGATCCGGGCGGGTGGAGGGGGTCAGCAGGAGGGCACAAAGGGCTGACAAACACAGGTTTCACTTGGGAGATGTGGAATGTGGGATGAACGTGCATGGATCTGGACAGTTTGAGTTTGACCACCGAGGGGTTGATGATGCTCTCAGTTTCGAATGGTCCGAGGTAACGAGGAGCGAGTTTCTTGGGTTCATTCTTGAGGAGGATGTCTTTCGAAGAGAGCCAAACCTTTTGACAAGGCCGATAGTTGGGTGCAGCAATTCGACGATGATCAGCAATCCTCCAGTTGCGGTCAGCTGAGCAGAGCAGGGCCGCGCGTGCATCCTTCCAGACCTTGCAGCACCAACGGAGATGGGCCTGAACTGAAGGCACAATGATGCGTCTTTGTGGACAGGAAACAGGGGGGGTTGATAACCGAGGGAGCATTCGAAGGGAGGCATTCCAGTGGCGGTGCTGACCAGGGAGTTGTGGGCGTACTCCACCCAAGTGAGATGGGTGCTCCAGGATGACGGGTTGTTGGCGGATATGCAGCGCAGTGCTGCTTCCAAACCTTGGTTTGCTCGTTCCGTTTGACTGTTAGTCTGTGGATGGAAACCAAAAGAAAGACTTACTGAGGCTCCAAGGGCTTGACAGAAGGATCTCCAGACTTGAGAGATGAATTGGGGGCCCTGGTCAGAAACAATGTCAGATGGAATTCCATGAAGGCGGAAGACGTGATGGACAAGGGGGTTGGCTGTTTCACGGGCTGTAGGGAGTTTGGGAAGGGCTATGAACGGGACGGCTTTGCAGAAATGGTCCACCATGGTGAGTACAGCAGTATTACCATGTGAAGGCGTAGTCCAGTAATAAAATCCAGAGCAATATAGGACCAACAGCGGCTAGGGAAAGGTAGGGAATGAAGCAGGTGGTCGATGGGAGGCTTTTCCATGGGCACACACAGAACAGGCAGAGACGAAGGAGCGAGTGTCAGCGCCCATGGTGGGCCACCAGAAATGTTGCTTCAGAAGGGACAGAGTTCGACCGATTCCAGGATGGCAGGTGAAACAAGATGTGTGCCCCCACTGGAGAACCTGAGAGCGAACAGAGTCAGGCACAAAGAGGTGACTGGGGGGTCCATTGCTTGGGTCAGGTTAAGTCCGTTGGGCCCCTTTGACTTTGGATTCGATCGCCCAGGTGAGGGCAGCCACAACACAGGACGGTGGAAGGATGGTATCGGGGTTGGGAAGGCTCCCTTTGGAGACGTATTGACGAGACAGAGCATCTGACTTCCCGTTCTTGGAACCAGGACGATAGGTGAGGGTGAATTTGAAAGGGTCAAAAACTAATGCCCAAGAGGCTTGGTGGGAATTAAGGTGTTTAGCGGTTTGGATGTATGCCAGGTTCTTATGGTCCTTCCAGACAATGAATGGGTATTCTGCTCCCTCCAGCCAGTGCCTCCACTCCTCCAAGTTGAGTTTGATGGCCAGTAACTCCCGGTTCCCAACGTTGTAGTTCCATTTGGCGGGGGATAGACGGCGAGAGAAGAAGGTGCAGGGATGGAGCTTTTGGTCTGGGTCGGAGCATTGGGAGAGGACTGTTCCCACCCTAGAGTCGGAGACGTCGACTTCCACAATGAACTGGCGAGAGGGGTCAGGTTGGACCAGGATGGGAGCAGAGATGAAACGTCTCTTCAGCTCTGAGAAGGCTGAGTCCGCTTCAGGGGTCCAGTGGAAGGGGGTCACAGGAGAGGTGAGTAAGGGGTGCTGCCACCCGGCTGCAATCCCTGATGAAGCGACGGTAGAATTTTACGTTCCTTAGAAATCGCTGGAGTTGTTTGAGCGTCGAGAGTTTTGGCCACTCTGCCACCACCTGGATCTTTTCGGGATCCGCCCTCACCTGCCCGCTCTCAATGATGTACCCCAGGAAACTGACAGAACGGGCATGGAACTCGCACTTCTCTGCCTTAACGAACAGCTTGTTCTCCAAAAGCCTCTGAAGAACCTGACGGACATGGTGGGTGTGTTCCTGAAGACTATGGGAGAAGATTAGGATGTCGTGCAAATAAACGAAAATGAAACGGTTAATAAGGTCCCTAAGGACGTCGTTTACCAGGGCTTGGAGACGGCGGGGGCATTGGTGAGACCGAATGGCATGACCAGATATTCAAAATGACCGAGGGAGGTGTTAAAAGCTGTTTTCCATTCATCTCCCTCCCTTATCCTGACCAGGTGATAGGCATTCCGCAGGTCCAACTTAGAGAAAATTGTGGCTCTGTGTAGGGGCTCAAAAGCAGAGTTGATAAGGGGCAGGAGATACTTATTCTTTATGGTGATGCTGTTCAGGCCAGGGAGATCAGGGAATCCAGGCTGTCGGTGTGGTCTCTTGCCGCCAACTCATCTTTCACCATGTTGCTGAGACCATTCCGAAATACCCCTTGTAGTGCCTCATTGTTCCACCCCGAGTCGGCTGCTAACGTCCAGAACTCCACGGAATATTTGGCAAAACTGCGTGAGCCCTGGCAGAGAGTGAGTAGACGCTTGGCGGCATCTTTACTACAGACGGGGTGGTCAAAGATCTTTCTCATTTCTGCAATAAAGGTGGAGGAAGAAGAGCAGATATCTAGTTGGTTATTCCAAACAGCTGTAGCCCACGCTAATGCACTTCCCCGCAACAACACCATGATATAAGCAATCTTTGACTTATCCGTGGAGTACGTGAACGACTGCTGTTCGAACACCAAGGAACACTGAAGAAGGAAGGCCCGGCACTTCCTCAAATCCCCAGCATAGTGCTCCGGTTCTGATACGTGCGGCTCTCTTGGCGGGGGTGTTGCTGACACGCAGGGAGCTGCCACTACAGGCTGTCTGGGCTGGTTAGACAGGGTTCCAGGAGTGGGTTGAGTAAAATCAGTGGATACACAGTCCACCTGGTCACTGATCTGCGTGACGTGAGCAGACAGGGAATGGAGGTTCTCCATGACCTCCCGGAGAAGTTGGTCGTGCTGTCCCAGTAGGGACCCCTGGCTGGCGAGGGCTTGTTGGAGGGTGTTTGTGTCCGCTGGCTCCATGGTGGCCAGATTGTTCTGTTGCAAGAAACGAGGCAAACCCAAACGCAGGACACAGGCACGGAGATTGAGTTAGGATGCAGATGCGGGCATGAACGTTGAATGGCAAACAGGAGGGGGTGCAGGGAACCAGGAGGCAGGCAGATCTTATCTTGACATGAAGCATAGAATGGGAACCAGCAGACAAAACTTTTCTTAGCACAGAGAGACGGAGTTACACAGGTAAAGCTCGGTGCTGAAGTAAAACTTAGAATACTTATCTTGACACGGAGAGACTGAGCTTCATAGGTAATTCTCAGTACTGAAGCAAAACTTAGAACACACAGTCCTAAGCGGCCAGGAAACGTTAATTACCACACTGGCAAAACCAACGATCTGGCAACTAGTGGGTGCAAAGCCAGGGTTCTTATGCTGCAGGTCTTGATGAAAACCAGGTGTGCCGCCACCAAAAGAAATTAGGAGAAAATGGGGAATTAATGGTTGGAACCGTGGCACAATCAAAGGGAATTAGGAGAAAATGGGGTATTAATCGTCAGGACCGTGACACTCCTATAAAACATGGAAAATGGTGCTGTCATGTGCTGTCTTCCCAAGTGCTGAGGAATGTGAAAGCATATGAAGTGCACTGCAGGGTGGGCCTGTCAAGTTCAGGCAGAAAGCTGGACAGCAAATAGGCTACTCAAGGCTGGTAACAATAGGACAGTCACAGGCAGAGATCCATTCTGATGATTCAGTCTGGGGTGAACAGTAATAGAACATATCCTTTTTCTCCCCCCACTGTTGAGATTCCAAGGTTGAGAATGTCTTCAGGCTTGGACAGAGGGGAAACTGATGAATACAGTTTCAGAAGCTCGTATCAATCACAATTTTGCACTGAGCAACATAAGGGGATATTCAAACAGGCGACCAAAAAACTCAGTCGAAAATCTAGGTATAAGGCACTTCCTACAGGGAGAGAGGTTTAGATGGGGATTCCAGAACTAGACAGTTGAAGGTGATTAAGTTTGGCAAGTGCAAGGGAACAAACGTGGCAAATGTGAGGCAAAGGTTTTGCTCTGACTAGACTAACGCTTTTTAAGTTTTTGTTAAATTTTCATGGTAAAAACACATGATTCACCATGTTTTTGCATTATCCATTGTATTCACAAAGCCACCGATGATAGACACCAATTCACATGACACCCATTTGTACTTTGATTAAAATATAGTGATTGCAGTTTTTTTATAGATTATGTAATTTACTAACAAAGATAATTCCAGTTACCTAGACTCATCTCTTAGATTAAGCTTTCAGTGTAGTACATTCAACTTTTGGTAAATTGTGCAATACATATGATACCCAGACAACATAATGATTAGGGGTAAGGAATAGTTTGGATCGTCTTGCTAATAAAATTCGAATGCTTAGTTTTAGTCAGTCTCAGAGCCTTACATTGTTCAATGCTGCAGCTGCTTCATCTCAAGAGCCGTAAAATACAAATAAAAGTTGATGAAGGTATCTTAATAAAGGAAGATAACTTGCAAAATGATTCATAGCAATAATGAAGAAAGAGGAATAAATGTGCTGTGGACTAATTTAAAATTTGTTGTGAATTAGATAATGCTATTATTACTTCTCTCTTATTGCCCTGAGTCGTTATCCTTCTTTGTAGTCTTTGCGTTGATAATGCTGTCTATTTCTAAGACTATAAACCAGCGTTAGACCACAAGCTCCTAAGACACAGGAGCAGAACTAGGTCATTCGGCTTATCGAGTTTACTCTGGCATTCCATCATGGCTAATTTAGTACTCCTCTCAACCCCAATCTCCTACCTTCTCCCCGTAACCTTTGGCATCCTTACTAATTAAGAATATATCAACCTCCACTTTAAATATACCCAATAACTTGCCTTCCACAGCCATTTGTGGCAATAAACTCCACCAGATTTACCAACCTCTGGCTAAAGAACTTCCTCCTCATTGATGTTCTAAAGGGATTTCCTTCTACTCTGAGCTGTGCCCTCTGGTACTGGACTCCCTCATTACAGGAAATACCCTCTCCATGTCCACTCTATCTCGGTATTCAATGTTCAACAGATTTCAATTAGATCCCTCCTTATTCTTCTAAACTCCAGCGAGTACAGGCCCAGAGCCATCAAACACTCCTCATACATTAACCCTGTCATTCCCAGGATCTTTCCCATGAATCTCCTCTGGACCCTTTCCAATGCTAGCATACCCTTTCTTAGATAAAGGTCCCAAAATTGCTCACAATAATCCAAGAACAGTCTGACCAATGCCTTATAAATCCACAGCATTGGATCCTTTTATATTCTAGTCCTCTTGAAATGAATACAAACATTACATTTACCTTCCTTACCACCAACTCAACCTGCAAGTTAATCTTTAGGAAATCTTTCTCAAGAACTTCCAAGTCTTTTGTACCTCAGATTTCTGAATTTTTTCCCTGTTTAGAAAATATTATACACCTTTATTCCTTGCACCAGAGTGCACACACATACACTTCCCTACACTATATTCCATCTGCATTTCTTTGCCCATTCCACTAACCAGTCCATGTCCTTCTGCAGTCTTCCTTCTTCCTTAATATTACCTGCCCCTCCACCTATCTGTGTATCATCTGCAAACCTGGCCACAAAGCCATTAATTCTGTCATCCAAATCTTTGACATATAACGTGAAAAGAAGTGGTGCCAATACAGACCCCTGTGGAATGCCACATGTCACCTGCAGCCAACCAGAAAAGGCCCCCTTTATTCCCACTCTTTGCCTCTTGTCTGTCAGCCAACCTTCTATCTATCTTAGTACCTTTCTTGTAATACCATGGCTTTAATTTTGTTTCGCAGCCTCATGTGCGACACCTTGTCAGAGGCCCTCAGAAAATCCAAATAAACAACATCCTCGGATGCTCCTTTGTTATTTCCTCACAGACTTCCAACAGATTTGTCAGGCAAGATTTCCCTTTAAGGAAAACATAATAACTTCGGCTTTTTTTTTTATCATGTGCCTCCAAATACCCTGAAACTTCATTCTTAATAATGCACTTCAACATCTTACAAGTCAGGCTTAACTGGCCTATAATTTTTTTGTCTTTTGTCTTTTGCCTCCTTCCCTTTTTAGAGAGTGGAGAGACATCTGCAATTTTCTACTCCTCCAGAACCATTCTAGAAATTTGTGATTCATCAAATATCATTACTAATGCCTTCCACAATCTCTTCAGCCACCTCTTTCAGAACCCTGGGATGCAGTCCATCTGGTCCAGGTGACCTCTCTACCTTCAGACCTTACAGCTTCTCAAGTACCTTCTTAGTAATAACAACTACACTCACTCTGACCTCTGACACTCTAGAGTATCTGGCTGGTATCTTCTGTGGCAAAGGCTGATGCAAAATACATATATGAGTTCATCTGCTATTTCATTGTCCACCAGTACTAACTCTCCAACATTATTTTCCAGCAGTCCAATAACTACTCTTGCCTTTCTTTATATACCTGAAAAAAACATTTGGTATCCTCTTTTATATTATTGACTAGCTTGCCACCATATTTATCTTTTCTTTCTTTATTGATTTTTCAGTTTCTTTCTGTTGGTTTTTAAAAGCTTCCCACTAATTTTTGCTATATCTTATGCCCTCTCTTTTACTGTCTTTGATTTCCCTTGTCAGCCACGATTGCGTCATCCTCCCTTTAGAATACTTCTTGTTTGGAATGTATCTATCTTGTGCCTTCTGAATTGTTTCCAGAAACTCCAGACCTCATGCCATCCCTGCTGACGTCTCCTTCCAATTTTCTCATGCCTTTTCCCTAGTGGGCTCAACCGCAAGTTGCTCTAAAAAGCCATCTTGAAGGCATTCTACAAATTTCTTTTCTTGGAACCCAGCACCAAAATGATTTTCTCAATCTAACTGCATACTGGAAGCCCCCATGACTATCGTAACACTGTCCTGCTAACATGCCCTTTCTATCTACCATTATAATTTGTACCCCACATCCTGGCTACTGTTCGGAGGCCTATATATAACTCTATTCTTTTTACCTTGCAGTTTCTTAACTCTACCCACAAGGATGTTACATCTTCTGATCCTATGATACCATTTTTCTAAAAATCTGATTTCATTTTTTTTAAACCAACAGAGCCACCTCACTCCATCTGCCTACTTGCCTGTCCATTTGACACAATGTGTATTCGTGGATGTTATGCTCCAATTGATAATGGAATCTATCCATTTGAGATGCTCTGCCACCTGAACAGCTGGGAAGTGATGCTGGTACCATGACTTAAGCTTCCTGTTGATAAAGGATGCAAGGAACCACAGCACGTCGCTGCAATGCATCCAGTAGATAGCACATGTTAATAAAGTTCAAAGTTCAAGGCAAATTTATGATCCAAGTACATATATATCACCATATACAACCCTACAATTCAGTTTCTTGAGGTCGGTGGTTTCTGAAAAGAGGATGCTGTCCAAGTTGCATGCCATCTTGGACAATGTCTCCCATCCACTACATAATGTACTGGGTGGGCACAGGAGTACATTCAGCCAGAGACTCATTCCACCGAGATGCAGCACAGAGCGTCATAGGAAGTCATTCCTGCCTGTGGCCATCAAACTTTACAACTCCTCCCTTGGAGGGTCAGACACCCTGAGCCAATAGGTTGGTCCTGGACTTATTTCCTGGCATAATTTACATATTACTATTTAATTATGTATGGTTTTATTACTATTTATTATTTATGGTGCAACTGTAACGAAAACCAATTTCCCCCGGGATCAATAAAGTATGACTATGACTATTCAATAAATCCAATACCTATAATAAAATCAATGAAAGGACAACCAGTGTGGAGAAGACTATAAACTGTGCAAGTAAAGAAGAGGAAAAATGGAATAATAATATTCATAATAATAATAAGAAGAAATAAGAAATAAATATCAAGAACATGAGATGAAGAGTCCTTGAAAGTGAATTTATAGGTGTATCAACTACTTTTTGTATGATTTTCCACTCAAGGGCACTGATGTTTCCTTACCAGGCCGTGATACAACCAGTCAATATACTCTCCACCACACATCTAGAGAACCTTGTCTAAGTTTTAGACGTCAAGCTGAGTTGTTGCAAATCTTTAAGCAGAAGACCTGCCATACTTTCCTTGTAATTGCACTTATGCGCTCAACCCAAGACAGATCCTTTGAAATGATAACACTGAGGAATTTAAAGTTGCTGACCCTCTCCGCCTCTGATCCCCCAATGAGGACTGGCTCATGGACCTCTGGTTTTGTCCTCCGGAAGTCATTAATCAGCTCCTTGGTCTTACTGATATTGGGTAAACGGTTGTTGTTGTGGCACCACTCAGCCGGATTTTCAGTCTGCTCCCCCCACCTCCCCACCCCCATTTGCTGAATTTTCACCACCTTTGTTTTGGCCAACAACAGTGGTGTCATCAGCAAATTTGAATATAACATTGGAGTTGTGCTTAGTTAAGTGTAAAGTGAGTGGATCGGGGGCTAAGCACACAGCCTTGTGGTGACCTGAGCTAATGAAGATTGTGAAAGGGATGTTGTTGCCAATCTGAATGACTGGCATATGCAAATGAGGACATCTAGGAGCCAATTGCACAAGGACGCATTTAAACCAAGGTCTTGAAGCTTATTCATTAGTTTTGAGGAGATGATAGTATTGAATGCCAAGCTGTAGTCACTAAAGAGCATCCTGATGTTTGCACCTTTGCTGTCCAGATGTTCCGGGGTTGAATGAAGATCCGACGAAAGGGCATCTGCTGTGGTCCTTTTGTGCTGGTTGGCAGATTGGAATGGATTCAAGTCACTTCTCAGGCGGAGTTGATATGGTTCATCATCAGCTTCTCAAAGCTCTTCATCACTCGATGTAGGTGCCACTCAATGATAGTCATTGAGGGAGGTTACCACGTTCTTCTTGGGCACTGGTATAATTGAAGCCTGCTTGAAGCAGGTGTGTAACTCAGAGGTTAAAGATCGCAGTGAACACTCCAGCCAGTTGAGCAGCACAGGTCTTTAGTTCTCACCACGTATCCCATCTGGGCTGGATGCTTTCTGTGGGTTCACCCTCCTGAAGAATGTCCTCATGTCGGCCTCAGAGACTGAAATCACAGGGTCACCGGGGTCGGGTGGGAGTTTGCGATAATTCTACAGTATGCTGGTGGTGGACAGTAACAGTGGGGGAAATACTGAGGCCCATGTCAGAGCATCATTTAAGTAATTCACTGCTGTTCTGGGGTTATTTGGTTTTAGAACTAGAAAATCAC
This sequence comes from Mobula birostris, assembly GCF_030028105.1. NCBI lineage: Eukaryota > Metazoa > Chordata > Chondrichthyes > Myliobatiformes > Myliobatidae > Mobula > Mobula birostris. Next base: position 132,444,131 of record NC_092378.1, on the reverse strand, counting down.
ACTTGCTATATTATTTAAATGTGTAGTAGGCTGTCTGAATGGAAGCTAAATATGGTCTTGAAATGAAATACTGCTCCAATTTAGCAACATTTATAGCTTTAATAAATGGAGACCCCATGCTCCGGGATTCCCAATTAGATGGGGAAAAGCAGAACTGGCCCAAGAAGCAGAACTGTCCATCAGTCAAAAGGGTCAAAAATTGGCTCTGAATATTGGACCTGTTATTCCTGAGACACTAGAGCTGATGACAAATTTGCAGTGAGCTTTTGAAGCTTAGTAGTATTCTCGGGAGGACTCCTCTGCAGCCCCCTTGAGCCTTCAATCCTCAATCCTTAAGCTACTAACTCACTCTGAAATCTGCCTGCCCATTGATCCTTGCCCTCTTCTTCCCTGGTAACCATTCTCTGAATGACATGCAGTCTTCCTATCTGGAAGGCAGTTTGGTAAGGAGATTGTTCAGGAAGTTTAAAAGATGCCCCACAGAGAGCTTTAGGAGATTGTCAGGGAAATCCACACTTCCACATTTCCAACCTCCCAAGTTTCCTCATGTTCACTTACAGCAGAACACCTCCAATGGATGTTAAGTTCTGATGGCCCCTGTTTCCTCAGAATTGCTAGTGACACACATTGCTTCAGAACAATGTACGGAAGCCCAATGGCGCAGACCGCAGAGCTCCAGGAGCCTGAATTTGATCTTGATCTCCAATGCTTTCCGTGTGGAGTACTCCCTGTGACTGTGTGGGTTTCCCTTAAGTTGTCCAGTTTCCTACTGCATCCCAAAGATTTTCAGGTTGGTAGGTTAATTAGCAGCTGTCAAGTTTCTCATGGGGTTGGGTGGTAGAAGCCCCATAGTGGGTGTCTAGTTAATGGCAGTATGAGAATGCTAGAATCTGGGGTTAGTTCAATGGAATGAGGGGAGAACAAGATACAGGGGAAGGGAAATGCTCTGTGAACCAGCGTAGACTTGATAAGCCAAACTAGACTCCTTCTATGGCAAGGGTTCCCATCCGGGGGTCCGCGGACCCCTCGGTAAATTAATGGTAGGGGTTCATGGAACATAAAAGGTTAGGAATCCCTGTTCTATGGTGTTAGCAAACATAGAATATGTGGAATATAATTCTCCTTGACATCATTTAATTTGCACCAGTTTTAGATTTTGCTCCCATGTTCTTTGCCAAAATTTATTAGCAATTGCAACCTATTTGCAGTTGGTGCAGGGAACAAGGCTAGAGAAAGAAAATGAATCGGATCCTCAGTAAAGGACTTGTATCAGGGGAACCTTCATTGTCAACTTCATGCACAACTTCCATAAAAATTTCAAGGCAGCTGACCAGGCTGGAAATCTAGCTCATTGCAATTTAAACAGATTGATATCCAACAGGTTGTCCTCAAACTGGCAGCTGCTAATTCATGATAATTCTAACATTTCTAATGCAAGCCTAACAGCTCTGCATTTTTCAGTAAGGGTGCTCTGTTAATTCATTTCCAATCCAGTACGCCAAGCCTGCGTTCAATGACTCACTGCCAACACTCACAAATATCATCTCTAATCTCTCTTGGTACCCAAATGCAAATACCATCTGTCTTTTGAATTTATACATATAAACTCTTAGTTTAGTTCATTTTTAATTTCAAACCAAGTTAAACTCATCAAATCTGCTGAGATTGTCTCTACTAATGAAAACATCTTCTCTGGTAAATACCTGAGGATGCAGTCAGTGACACTAAAAGTTTTCTGTTTATTCTCCAGCCCTTAACAATTTTGTTGGTTATAAACCTTTTGTTCTCGCTTCATTTCCATCAGCAAGTGCGTAGTAGCAACTAGAACGAGAACTCTTTGAAAGGAGTGAGGCTAAGAGAAAAAGACAAATAAGATTCTCAACAAGGTCTTGGATAGTAACCCTATCTCACTTCTATACTGTGTGTGGACTTTCCTGGTTTTTAATATATTTATTAGATATAGAAAATATAACCCAGACTAGTCCCTTTTGACCTCAAACTGATAAAAAATGCAGTTGTTTCCAAGAATCCAACTTGAACAAACACGGATATTGGCTTAACTGAATGAGTAGACTGATTTTTTTCTGATCTGTGGAGTGAATTTCAATTGGGGTCAGTGCTTTATTAGCCTGTAATCATTATCTGTGTTATTTTGTAACCACTAGAGGCTGCATCATTCTAAGATAAATAACAAAGAGGGCATTTAATGCATCACTGCTTGGGTGGTCACATTTATTATTCTATGAAATGATACTGATTTTCTACTGAAAAGAAATAGGCTAGACAAATAGGCTGACCTGATTTAAGCATCCAACATCCTGTATTTTTATTGTGGGAAAAGTCCATTTTACTGTACTTTACAGTTCATTCCATTAGTATGGATTCATCCCGTATTCAAAGAGTAAGGATTGGCAATGAAGCTGAAATAAGTGTGTGTCGGAATTGTGTGTGTGGACTGTCAAATATGATGCCTGAAACAAACACTGAGACCCTGGTCAGTCCTGCCGCAGGATCTTAAGACCTTGATGATTTCATGGGGATATAGGGCGAGTATTTAGAGGCAAAAAGAAAGATAATATATTTTAATTGATTTATATTTTCCATTAATTCCTTGTTTTAGTTCATCACGTTTAAAAAAAGACTTTAAGTGTCTCATCAGAGATATTTAAAAACTATTAAGGTCAATTTTTGGTGTTACAACTGCAGTGGTTGTCTGCAGCTGTGAAGAGCTGTCAGGGCCTGAGGTTTATAACTGCATTACCCTTCACCCTCGATTTTGGGCCAGCAAGACTGACAACCCATAATTGGACAAGTTAAATGTGGGCACAGGGGAACTGCTGACAGCAATTCTGGTGAGGGGATCAAGCTAACACTGCTGCTCTAGCTCAATCTCCATACAGAAATATATTCTCCACACAGTGGCATGAAATATTATAATAAAAGCTGCAAAAATCCTTTGTGTCAGTTAGTTGACTGGGGATACAGTACCACATCATTAAGATGTCCTTCATTAAGTACCCTCACCACTCAGCACATTCCTTCTTCTTATTAGTACCATCAGGGAGGAGGCACAGCAGCCTGAAGACGCACACTCGACGTTTTAGGAGCAGCACCTTCCCTCCACCATTGAGTTTCTGAACGGTCCTTGGACCCATGAACACTACCTCTCCATCTTGCTCTCTCTTGCACCATTTATTTAAGTTTATACGTTCGTTATTGTAACTTCTTATAATTTCAATGTATTGCACTGTACTGCTGCTGCAAAAGGACAAATCTCACATTGTACCATGTGTTAGTGACAATAAACCTGACTCTAATTCTGACTGGGGTCTGAGGTCTCACCACCTTAACTCGGGACCCTGGTATTTGGCATCTCCCGACTGAAACTCACAAAGTGGTGATTTTGAGACCGCTACTGGGGCAAAAGAAGAGAACTGCGAGTCTAAGTTGTCTCCTGAATGTCCTCTCCCAAGCTCAACAAAGTACGATTGGGGATCCATCAAAAGCAAAGGATTAAATATAATCAGCAAAATGGCGGGCCGGGAGTCAGGCAGTCATTAATATTTTAAAACAGGGGTAGGCAACCTTAAGTACAAATGATTTTCTAGCATGCATTATTCATTAATTTGAGGCAAAACATAACTAGATGTATTTAAATGGATAATTCCCATATTTCAAGTTTTTTTACGGCATTTATCTAGCCCACCATCCGCTCATTAATACGTGATCCGGCCCACAGAGGCAAAAAGGTTGCTGACCCCTGTCTTAAAACCTCGAATTCTGGTTCAACTGAAGCAGAAGGAGAGGGCAGACAAACAACTCCTTAGAAGTGGGGTGCTCACTTACAACTGAGATAAGCAGCCACCGATTTGATTTGATTTATTTACTTGTTTATTTATTTAGAAATACAGTGCGGAACAGGCCCTTCCAGCCCACTGAGCCGCATCACCCGGCAACTATTTAACCCCAGCCTAATCACTGGATAATTTGCAATGACCAATTAACCTAATAATCGGTATGTCTTTGGAATATGGGAGGAAACCATTGCACCCAGAGGAAAAGTTTTAACCCTGGCCAATGAATTCCACAGGCCATGGGCAGAAGGTTTAGGACACAGCTTCTATGAAAAGGTAATTGCTTTCCTCTTGCCGTCAATAAACTGTCTACAAATTAAACTCCTCCTGCCCCCGCTCAGCAATCAACCCTACACACCTGCTGAGAATTGTCCATGGTTTCACTCTTTCCCTCCTCCCCAATACTGCTGCCTGTCCCAACTGAAAGTCAACCCTTTCAGTCAAGCTGACAATCCTACAGGGAAATTGATGGCAGGGAAAGACAAACTTCCAGGTTTCCACTTGGAAACTCGAGCATCTCCACCCACATGATGTAAATGCCCGTTAATGGAGTATCAGGTGCATGCGTTGAACTCTGCGCCTGATATTTAATTCTATTAGTTAATGGAACTGAATTTTATGAGAAGCGCTCCATGTGCATTCCCGCAAAAAACATGACACGTACATACAACAGAGACCAAATTTCTACCACAGGATTTTGATGCTGCCATTAAGAACAAGGGACAACATCCTTATATAAATCTGGGAAGTTGCCCTACTGAATGCCCATCTCTCATAATACAAGCTAAGTAATTGCCAATATAAAAGTGGAATACAGCACCATTCGCAAACCAGTGTTAACTTTGAAGTTCCTTCATTTAAATATTCCATCTATGGCACTTCAAATATCTTTTTTCAGATCATGAACAATAAAATAGTGCACATACCAAAAAGCAATTTACAATGTTTTCACAGTAAAAAGTTTCACGAATCATGTCAGACATGTGCATGACAGCTTAGAAATTAAGCACCAGTTATATCTTGAGTCAGAGGCAAAATACTGGTACATCAAAATGCTTCAATTAGTGATGTAGGAAGCAAAACCGAATTGTTACAGATTTCACTGGTTAAACACTTACAAAAAGAGTCAGTAAAATATTTTAAACAATTAAAACATTCACAGCATTAATCACAAGCCTACCTTTCACACTGTACTGCAAGGAACAGTTGGAGAGGTGGAAGCTTGGTTTAACTAGTCTGAAAAATTCAAGGTAGCTGCACTCTAAGAATATTGGTGCCATTCAGTCCCTTGATTCAGGTCCCATTGTTATGACAAAAATAGTCAGATGGTTTTATGAATTACCTTTTCTGAATGTGATAGGCTAGGACCTAGATACAGCACTGAAGAGACTCTGCAGGCTTTCACTAGAAAAACTATCACATACTGTATAGATTAGGAATATCTTTCTATTAATCAATCTCCTCAGGCATATAAAGTAATTAGCTATTCTAATATGGATGAATCAAACTGAGGGAAGCTGCTCCAAAATTAGATTCTTACTAATAATTTGGTCCAGGATATCAGAAGGTCCCTTAACAGAGCGTGTTCATTAGTTTCACAGTCTGAATACAGTCTATAATTATCAACCCCTACTCGAGTCACAAGGATTTTTTTTATATAAACCATTGGGAAAATCCTTTGTGAACCTGTGACACTTCAAACTGGATTCAACAAATATTATAGAGTCATAGAAAAGTACAGCACAAAAACAGTCCCTTCAGCCCATCTAGTCTGTGACGAATCATTTAAACTGCCTACTCCTATCGACCTGCACCGGGTCCCATAGCCCTCCATAGCCCTGCCATCCATGGTAGAGTCAGAATGTCTCTATTATGTTTTGCAAAATAATTCTTGATCAGGAATGTTGAGGTAAGTTCATCATTCAAGCAAGAGATCAATCCCTACTCTCCCTCCCTATCCACACCACCTTTTCCTTTCACTGTACTGCCAATTTCCTTCTTAAATCAGTCCATGTTTATTACTCTCTTGGCTCACTGTCCATATTGTTCACTCATTTGATGATATCTCTGTAAAAATCCTGTTTAGTTCAAACCGGCTCTGTTCTCATAGTTCAACTTATGGATTATTTTGGCCTATCTTTTCCTGCAACTACAACAGCTGCAGGTGCCTCAACAAAATAATAGCTTGAATCACCTTGGGAGAGGTTTTCCTCAGGCTAGAATCTGGGTGAAAGGGCGCAAAGGTTTTGATATTTATATGTGGGTGCTGGCAGGAGCCTACAGCAGCAGCTGCCTAGGCTGGCCTTGAGGAGCTTGGACATGACAGGGAAGTGCTGATACTGGCCACAGAGAGCACAGAACAAAATTGGCAATGGGCTCCTCTAAACATTGGACTTCAGTTTGAAACATTTCTTCTTCAGTGCTACTTATTCAGACATCTGTAGAATTGTACCAAGGATGAAAACAGGGTTGCAACTTCTTGTCTTAAAGCCTTAAAATCCAGGTGCAAAGACAAATTAACTGGTGTGTTTTGCTGTGGCTGTCGAGGATAGTGAAGAGTTAGACGCAGGATTCTTCAGTACATTGCCTCCAGGAGACTGAATGTCACTTTTCAAGTTATGGCCCACCGAGTGCATACTAATACTTCATTAATCTCAATTTTCATTCTCATCCAGATTCCTCTATCTAATATACCTATAAGGGGCAAATTACAGTGGCCAAATAAGCTCACAAAACATGCAACTTTTGAGTGAGGAAAGAAACTAATGCCCCTTGAGAAAACCCACCCAGACACAGGGAAAATGAGCAAGTTGCACACATACAGCATTCGATTGAATCCAAGTGAGGCAATGGCTCAACAAGCTGTAACACTGTGCCAACCAAATCTTTGACTGTCAGTGACCAGTTCTGCATGCTGTACTCAGGATATGGTGTGGTAACAGCATTATAAAGTTTGCACAGTTACTCCATGACATGCCTGTTACTTGATTCACCTGGTTCAATATCATGCAACACCCATAAAAGTTGCTGGTGAATGCAGCAGGTCAGGCAGCATCTATAGGAAGAGGTACAATCGATGTTTCAGGCTGAGACCCTTCATCAGGACTAACTGAAAGAAGAGCTAGTAAGAGATTTGAAAGTGGGAGGGGGAGGGGGAGATCCGAAATGATAGGAGAAGACAGGAGGGGGAGGGATGGAGTCAAGAGCTGGACAGGTGATTGGTAAAAGAGATATGAGCAGATCATGGGACGGGAGGCCTAGGGAGAAAGAAAGGGGGAGGGGGAAGCCCAGAGGATGGGCAAGGAGTATAGTGAGAGGGACAGAGGGAGAAAAAGGAGAGAGAGAAAAAGAATGTGTGTATATAAATAAATAAATAACGGATGAGGTGGGGCATTAGCGCAAGTTAGAGAAGTCGATGTTCATGCCATCAGGTTGGAGGCTACCCAGATAGAATATAAGGTGTTGTTCCTCCAACCTGAATGTGGCTTCATCTTTACAGTAGAGGAGGCCGTGGATAGACATATCAGAATGGGAATGGGACGTGGAATTAAAATGTGTGGCCACTGAGAGATTCTGCTTTCCAGAGACTATAAGTACTTCACTTCTTTAAAGTCAACAGGGGTCATGAAAAGTGCCTTTGAAATATTACTTCCTTCCTCCTTTACAACTGCTGGCTTACACTCTACATTTGTCAGAGAGGTTTTAATCCAGCTATTACTTATAGAACTCACAGATCCATCAGCTGCCCTGTGTGGGATTAGAACAAGTTTCTACACTAAAAATCCCATTATTGTACACACGCTGTTAACTAGTGTCCCACAGCTTTCAGTAAGACAGTGACGCACTCAGACATAGCGGCTTCAACAAAAGTGTTACTGTCTTTTTAAAAATTTTTTTATGATCTCAAGACCCTGGTGAACTTAAAGTACTGCAGGTCTACCCACCAGTGAGTTGCTCATTGGCAGAGAATTTGAAGGAGCTGGACATGATGCGGACTGTGCTGCTGTCTACTACAGAGAGGCAATATTGTGCAAAGCCAGTGTGCAGTCCAACAGCGAGTGATTGTCTTAGTCACTTTTCTTGTGATGACAAGACTCTGTTGGACATTGGTACTGTGGATTTGGTACTGGCTTACTGGTGAGACAAGTGGTGAGGGAGCTGCGTGGTCTAGGTCATGGCAAGGACTGAGCCTCAAGACGCAGTATTACCAGTGTCATTGCTGTGGTACCCGGAAGACTCATTGCTGGAGGCAGTACGACATGGTGTCAGTGCTGCCCTCCAGTGTTCACTCGGCAGAAGACAAGCTGTACTCTGTTCAACTGCAGACTGCTGAAATTTTCATGGACTCAGGGACTTGCACTATATTTTTTTGTGTGTGACTATATGTTTACTGCATTCTTGTATGTGCCATATATGCCTTGTGTTGTGTATGACTGTTGGTACTGTGCTTTACACCTTGGCCCAGGAGTAATGCTGTTTTGTTTGGCCTAATTCATGGGTATTTAGGTATCATTGTATAACAATTAAAGTTGAACTTGGACTTGGACTACTCCCTCTTTGTTGACCACAGGAACTGGGCTACTCATTTTATTCTTGGCACTGTTGCTTAGAAGGGGTTCCCAACTATTTTTATGCCATGGACTAATACCATTAAGCGAGGGCTCTGTGGACTCCAGGTTGGGAACCCCTGGCTTAGAGGAAGCATTACTGCTCTCTCCTTAAATACAAGGAAATCTTCAGATGCTGGAAATCCAAAACAACATACACAAAATGCTGAAGGGGCTCAGCAGGCCAGGCAGCAAGCATGGAAAAGAGTAAACAGGCAACAATTTGGGCTGAGACTCTTCATCAGGACTTTTCTCTCCTACCTTCTTGGAAACTTGAGAAAGATGTGGTGAAGAAATGAAGCATGGTTGTTCAATCCTATGCTAACTATCCCAAGCACTGACCATTGCTCTGAAGTGATGAATTTAGTACCAACAATGGAAACTGGGGAGTTTAAAGTGAATTGTTTAAATAGACTAGCAAGTATCGAGGGCAGTGGCATTGAAACTCTGGGATTCTCATAATAAACAAAAAGGCTTGTTTGTGTCCTGCTAGCAAACCAGAATGTCATCCTTACGCAGACTTACCTACACTGGAAACCAAACCCACAGACTGAAATGGACTAGCAAGTTACCCAGTTCAAAGGCCAAAACATATCAGAATCCATGGGGGAAGGGCAACATTACCTTTCTCTACACACAGAAATGAGAGAGAGTTCAGATCAGGAACTGGTGATTTTTCTCAGTATTAAATATGGATTACAAGATTCTGTATCAAGACTGCTCTGGGATAGCTGATTCACCTGAGAGCTTGCAGTTCTCAGGGATCTGATTGCACATGTGCAGAATGAGGATGTTTTCCTCTCACCTTAGACCAGGAGACTTTAGTTTAGATGTGCTCTCTAAAATGGACTTTGGAGAGAGAATTGGTAAAGGGATACAACAACTCCATGGAGTATGAATTGGCCTCAGAGGCCAGAGGCAGCAAAAGAACAACTATGTTCTTGGAAATGAGTCCAATCAATCCTTTGTTCCTTTCAAAATCAGTTCCAATTATCTGAAGATACCGGAACAGCCAGGACATGAAGCACAAATGAGCTGAAGATCATAAACCAGGTGAACAAGAAATTGGGATCATGGAAGCACAGCACCCACCCAACCTCAACAATTGTGATAAAAAACCCAGTCTTCAGGGTGAGGTGCTTTCAGAGTCGCTGTGCGTAGTACAGATGTGGCCATACCCCACTCCCAGTGCTTCATTAGACACCTGAGCCATTTTCATTTTCCTCTGCCAATAATTGATTATGTTTGCAAGGTTACAATCTATAAATCTCCAAAGGGATGGGATGTATAACCTCAGCCTGATGGCTATCTTCGTGTGTGGCTGCATCAAGTTGTGTGTAGACCCTAGATATGCAAACACCAAGGGTCACTATATGCTGAGGTTCTACGTATCCCTAGTGTTAAAGAAGGTTGGGTCTGACTATGTTGCTTTGGAAATTTCATCATTGGCAAGTCTGTTCACAAAAACACCTTTGGACAGAAGCCAATCAGTTAGTAGTCTGCACACAATGTCTTCATTGCAAAAGTAAATAGTGAATGGTTCACCCAGCAGGCAGTCATTATTGTTTCTCATCACCAGAACTTTCAAACAAGCTCCATGATCTTACTTGAATGTTGGAAGTGGGGGGGGGGGGCGGAGAAAGGATCTTCACATCCTAATTGTACAGTCACAGTTTCAATCCTCATCTCTTTCTGGATTGTGTGTGCATGCTTGGAAAGAGGTCTGGAAAAAGGTGCACTGATCTTCGTTGAAGTTCACCCTGCACGTAGGACTCTGCTCGATGGACTGTTTTCAACAGGTGCATACAAAGGCAAATATGCTACTAGAAGATCATTTACTTTGGTCTGCTCAAAACACGTTGTTCGTCCAGCACGAGGAAATACTTATAGCTGAATGCTGCACATTTCCAACTTCCAGTAATTCCCTCCCCCTCCCTTCCCCTATCCCTATGTCACTCTGTCCCCTCCCCCAGCTGCCTACCACCTCCCTCTTGGTTCCGCCTCCTTCTATTACCCATTGTGTTTTCCCATATTCTTTCTTCACCTTTCCTGCCTATCACCTCCCTGCTTCCCCTCCCTCACCCCTTTATCTTTCCCCTTACTGGTTTTTCACCTGGAACTGACCAGCCTTCTCCTTCCCGCCCTCCCCCCACCTTCTTTATAGGGCCTCTGCCCCTTCCCTCTAAAGTCCTGACGAAAGGTTCCGGCCCGAAACATCGACCAATCTTTTCCACAGATGCTGCCTGACCTGCTGAGTTCCTCCAGCGTGTTGTGAGTGTTGCTGCACATTCCCATTTGCAGGGATAAACACTGAGGGATGCACTGAAACCCGGAGCAGCGTTTGCAACGTCTCGAAGGGAAAAGGGCACAGAGTACATTGTCCTGGCACTGGACCCTATGTAAAAATCTCTTAAGCTTTTAGCTGATGGATGGTTTAGGAATTGACAATTGATGCCATGTTGGTAAAATGAAACAATTGAAAGTAAGCATACGATATCTTTGGTAAAGTGAATAATGACCATGTGATGTTGAATATTGTATAACTCTACAAGTATATTTTATGAATGAGGTATGCTCGAGAAAGAAAACTACTGGCCTTGCCATTGACACCCACATTAAATTAAGTAAATAAAAATAAAATAATTCTTTTGTTTATCTCTAATTTTCTGGAAATTTAAGAGTAACAAATTATAGCAAACGTTATAAACAAACAATAGATCTAAGCTTATGTTACCACATATGAGATGCTGACTCTGATCAACTCTCCAAGAGTGCTAATTGACCAGCTGGGTACCTCCAGCATTTTCTCTCTCTCCCCCAGATCCATGGCATGTGCAGTTTTTGTCACCTCTATAAATTACAGTGAAGAGATACCCCACAACAGCAGTCAAAGAATGGCAACAGAACAGAGCAGCCTCTGGATCTGATAACACAACAGTCACACAACGTTCAGGAGGTGCCTGTTCTCTAGCTGAATGTTCAATTATATAATGCCTATAATTCACTAACAGCCACCTGTGTCATTTATAATGTTTATAATGAATTTCTCACATTTTTGATAAGTAGTATTTGGTGTTGTGAGGGAATTCATTAAATTAGTGACTAATAACCACACAAACTGCTATTTTTAAACTTTTATTTTCGGTATAGATTTCTCAGTGTAATTCCTGTTTGCAGATCTGACGCAAGGAGAGCTGTAATACAGAAGAGTGATCTCTCATAAACAAGAGAAAATCTGCAGATGCTGGAAATCCGAGAAACACACACAAAATGCAGGAGGAACTCAGCAGGCCAGGCAGCATCGATGGAAAAGAGTAAACAATCGACGTTTTGGGCCGAGACCCTTTGGCAAGACTCAGTTGTTATAGTGAATTAGAGGTAGTTCATCCAGATACTGACATGCTTAGTTAAAGATAACCTACCCACCACAAAATATTGCATATAGCATCATTTAAGTGTATAGAATACTTGTGTGGAGAAAATATTATATTGGAACAAAAAGGGGACTCCATTTATCAGAATTACTTATTTTTCTACACACAAGTTTGTTTTATTCCATATTATAAATGTCTATTTTTGGATTTGCAATTCAGAGTCCAAAAAGATGGAAGCAAAATATATATTATCGAACAGAAAATTACAGCACAGTTAAAAATCTAGCTTCTTTAACCTATCTTCATAGGAGTTGCTCTCTAGTCCAGACAGCATTCTGGTAAATCTCCTCTGTACCTTTTCTAAAGCTTCCACATCCTTCCTATAATGAGGTGACCACAATGCAACACAATATTCCAAGCATCATTTAACCAGTGTGTTTATCTGGTAGAGAATTTCAATTTCATATATTTCTTTATGACATAGAAGAAGGCCATTCATCCCATCTATTCTATACCAGTTTACAGAGCAATTCCATTAGTCCCATTCCCCCAATTATTGCCTCGTAACATATTCTGTCTTGCATGTCCATCAGTACCTTCTGATTTTTCAGCTACACAGTTATACTAAGGGATAATGTACTGTAAACACTTAACCTGCTAGCATGTTGTTGGATTGTAAGAAGAAATCAGGTCTCCTGGCAAAAGCCTATACAGTCTTATGGAGAATGTGCAAACACTATATGGACAGTCAGGACAGATTGCAAATCACTGGAGCTCTGAGACAACAGCAGGAACTGCTATGCTACTGTGCTGCCCCATTTCGATAAATGAATGCTGGTTTAAAAAGCTGGTATTAGTTAAGTGGCTATGAAGTGATCTGATTTTCATAAAAACCCAACTGGTCCACTAATGCCCTTTAGGTAAGAGTATCTGCTTTTCTTATTGAATCTGCTCTACATGTGACATCAAACAAAGCATTATGACTTTATCTGAAACAGCCTAGCAGGCCACTCACTCATGGGTATTAAATGGCAGTGATGGCCACAACCTGTGAATGAACATCTAAACATGGATTTTAAATACACTCCTTTGGTTTGTTGTCCTCCTGACTCACCATTATGAAATAAATACAGTGGATTCTGGTTAATGGGCCATTGATTAATCAGGCAAGCTCTTATTTGGGACAACTCGTAAAGAAGAAAGACTAATTGAGAAAATTCTCTTAGTTTATTTGGGACACTGCTGCGTAACTGGGGCAGCAGACGTTTGCTGAACCAGTTCTATCTAGCATCAGTCAGGTGTATTTGTGTTGCCATTACACACTACATTGTACTTAGAGTGAAGAGTTTTAAAAAACATCCGCTGCATGTGCTTGTGCTCAAAAAACAGTGATTTTTGTCACAGATGGTTGGCGAGAAATATGCAGTAAGACAATTCAGAACTGCCTCGTTCGCTGCGGTTTCAAGCATTCAGACTTAAAGATGCCAGAACTGGGCAGGAGTGGAAATGAAATGATTTCGCTACTTCTACATACAGTATTACAAACTACAGTACAAAGAATTTGAGGGTATCAACAATCACCCTGAATGTTACAATGAAAATGAAGATTTGGAGGATGCAATTGCCTAAACTTGAGACTCTAAAGCGTTGTATGATCGCAGTCCATTACCTGAACTAGGTATCTCCAGTGATTTTGTTCATTAGCAGCCAATCAAAGAAAAACGGCAGTATTGAATTCCCCTTCATCGAAAAATATTAGGAACTAATACACAGTTTTATAGTATGATAGTAGTATTGGTAGTGTTCTAATTTCTGTATTTCATTTAAATACATAATTTGTTACTCAGTTGTCTCTTTTATACTTTTTTAACTATTTCCATAAAACTTTAGCTAATTAGGACAGCTGCTTATTTGGGCCAAAATGTACTGGTCCCGATGTATCGCTATTAACCAGAATCTACTGTATTATAGTAAAAGGTATCACCAATAAAATGGTACAGATAGTTTCCACAGCTATACAAAAATAATATATTTCACCACCAGTCATCATACTTCTCAACTTCTGCTACCTTTATTCGGAACTGTAAATCACTATTTGAAAATAATATATTTCTGATAGTTTATAATTGTATCATTCACAAGAAAAGTGTCGCCTAACCTGGAGATGAAATTTGTGGCACAGACCAAGTTCTGATAGCTAAACTGAACAATAGCTGACCTTATTAACAGTTCTACTTATATATGGCTTTCTTGAACTTGAGATGTAATGGTGTCACGGTCCCGACCGTTAATTCCCCATTTTCTCCTAATTCCCTTTGATTGTGGCACACCTGATTCTTATCTAGACCTGCAGCATAAATATCCCAGTTTTGCATCCACTCGTTGCCAGATTGTCGTTTCAGCCAGTGTGGTAATTCACATTCATGGCCACTTAGGATTGTGTATTCTAAGTTTTACTTCAGTACCAAGTTTACCTGTGTAACTCTTGTCTCTCTGAGTCAAGGTAAGTGTTGCCTGCTGTTTGTCTCCTGTTTGCCGTTCAGCTCCGGCACCGCCCTGCATCAAGAAAAGTTTTGCCTGCTTCCTGCTTTTCCGTTCACCCTCCTGTTTGCCATTCAGCTCCCGCCATGCTCACGCCCTCGTCTGCATCCTAACTCTATCTCTGTGCCGGTGTCCTGTGTTTGGGTTCACCCATTCTCTGCAACAGAACGATTGGCCACCATGGACCCACCCTCCAACAAGCCAGCCAGGGCTCCCTACTGGGACAGCACGACCAACTCCTCCAGGAGGTCATGGAGAACCTCCGTTCCCTGTCTGCTCACGTCACGCAGATCGGTAATCAGGTGGACCGTGTCTCCACTCATATCATTCAACCCACATCTGCAACCCAGCCTAGCCAGCCCAGACAGCCTGTAGCGGCAACCCTCCCAAACTTTCCCGAACCTCCCGCCTAGAAAGCCTCACGTACCAGAGCCGGAGCACTAAGCTGGAGATTTGGGGAAGTGTCAGGGCTTCCTCCTTCAGTGCTCCCTGGTGTTTGAACAGCAGTCTTCGCCTTACTCTACAGATAAGTCAAAGATTGCTTATGACATGGCGTTGTTGCGGGGAAGTGCATTAGTGTAGGACACAGCAGTTTGGGATAACCAACTGGATATCTGCTCTTCTTTCACCACCTTTATCACGGAAATGAGAAAGACCTTTGACCACCCTGTCTGTGGAAAAGGCGCTACCAGGAGTCTACTCATTCTCAGCCAGGACTCCCGTAGTGCTGCCGAATATTCAGTGGAGTTCTGGACGTTAGTGGCCGACTTGGAGTGGAACGATGAGTCACTCCAGGGGTTTTTTTGGAATGAATTCAAGTGACCTGGTGAAGGACGAGTTGGCAGCGAGGGGCGATACTGACAGCCTGGATTCCCTGATCTCCTTAGCCACCAGGTTGGACAATCGCCTCCGCGAACGCCATAGATAAAGAACTGGCCTTCCACCATCTTTGGCCGCTTCTCGGCACTCATTACCGCCTTCCGCCAGAACAAGCCTCTCTCCTTCTCCTGCTCCTAGAGTAGCTCCCAGCCCTGCCATTTCCACCGCCCCAGGAGAGGAACCCGTGCAGCTGGGACAGAACCGCCTCTCTCTTGCTGAACGACTCCGGAGATTGAGACCGGGTAAGTGTCTATATTGCGGCCAGTCCGGCCACTTCCTTGCCACCTGCCCCCTTTGGCCAAAAGGGTAAGGCTCACCAGTAGCAGGGGGGATGGTGGGATCCTGGTGAGCCAGATAACATTCCCTTCCATCCCCCGACTCCGGATGCAGCTTCAAGCCACTTTGCGTTACAACCAACAGTCCCTGTCTCTGTTAGCACTAGTGGACTCCGGCACAGAGGGAAACTTCATGGATGAAAACTTAGCCTTCCAAGCCGGAATTTCTTGTGAAGCATTGTGTACCCCCTGGACGCCCAGGCGCTAGATGGTAGACTCCTGGCCCGAGTCACACACTGCATGGAACCCCTGCTTCCCCTTCTCTCTGGAAACCATTGGGAGCAGGTATGATTCAATTTAATTTCCTCTCCTCAAGCCCCTATGGTTCTCGCCACCCCCGGTTAAGCCGTCAAAACCCCCACATCGGCTGGCCCACCGGGAAGATCGTCAGCTGGAGCGCGTTCTGCCATTCCTCTTGTCCACAATCAGCCCTTCCCCCAGTGGAGGGCACTGCGACCTCGTCCGCTTCTGAGCCCCCTGCTTGTTCACGGTTCCTGTAGAGTATCACGATCTGGGAGAAGTGTTTAGCAAGCAACGGGCCCTTTCTCTGCCTCCACATCGCCCTTACGACTGCGCAATTGACCTTCTTCCCAGAGCCTCACTACCCACCAGTTGGCTGTACAACCTGTCCTGCCCAGAAAGAGAAGCTATGGAGACGTACGTAAATGTCTCCCTCGCGGCTGGCATTATCCGACCTTCATCTTCCCCTGCGTGTTTCTTCTTTGTGGGGAAGAAAGACAGCTCACTACATCCGTTCGTCGAGTACCGCAGTGTGAACAACATCACCATAAAGAATAAGTATCCCCTGCCCCTTATCAACTCTGCATTTGAGCCCCTTCATGGAGCTACAGTTTTCTCTAAATTGGACTTGTGGAATGCCTATCACCTGGTCAGGATAAGGGAGGGAGATGAATGGAAGACAGCTTTTAACACCCCCCTCGGTCATTTTCAATACCTGGTGATGCCTTTCAGACTGACCAACGCTTCCGCAGTGTTCCAGGTTCTGGTCAACAACGTCCTTAGGGACTTCATTAACCAATTTGTTTTTTGTTTATCTGGACAATATCCTAATCTTCTTCCATAATCTCCAGGAGCACACCCACCATGTCCGCCAGGTTCTTCAGAAGCTTTTGCAGAATAAACTATTTATTAAGGCAGAGAAGTGTGAGTTCCATGCCCATTCTGTCAGTTTCCTGGGGTACATCATTGAGGGCGGATCTCAAAAAGATACGGGCAGTGGCAGAGTGGGCAAAACCCACGACGCTTAAACAACTCCAGCGATTCCTGGGATTTACCAATTTCTACCATTGCTTCATTAGGGATTACAGCCATGTGGCAGCGCCCCTTACTCAGCTCACCTCTCCTGGGATCCCCTTCCACTGGACCCCGAAGCGGACTCAGCCTTCTCGGCGCTGAAGAGGCGTTTCACCTCCGTTCCCATCCTGGTCCAACCTGACGCACCTCGCCAGTTCATTGTGGAAGCCGACGTCTCCAACTCTGGGGCAGGAGAGGTCCCCTCCCAACACTTCAGCCCAGACCAAAAGCTCCATCCCTGGGCCTTCTCCTCTCACTGTCTATCCCCTGCTGAACAGAACTACGATGTTGGAAATTGGCAGTTGCTGGCCGTCAAACTCACCTTGGAGGAGTGGAGGCTCTGGCTGGAGGGAGCAGTACACCCATTCATCGTCTGCACGGACCATAAGAATCTGGCATACATCCAGACAGCTAAACGCCTTAACTCCCGCCAAGCCCGTTGGGCACTGTTTTTCGGCCGCTTCAATTTCACCCTCACCTACCATCCTGGTTCCAAGAACATGAAGCCAGATGCTCTCTCTCGTCTGTACGTCTCTGAGGAGGACCCTTCCAATCCTGATACCATCCTTCCACCATCTTGTGTTGTGGCTGCCCTCACCTGGGAGATCAAGTCTGTAGTTAGAGAGGCCCAACGGACGCAACCTGACCCAGGCAATGGACCGCCCCCCCCCCCCCCCCGAGTCACCTCTGATGTTGTCCGGTCTCTGTCCCTTTTGAAGCGATATTTCTGGTGGCCCACAATGGATACTCCTTCATCTCTGCCTGTGCTGTGTGTGCCCGTGGAAAAGCCTCCCATCAGCCACCTGCTGGGTTATTTCGTCCCCTACCTGTTCCTGGCCGCCCTTGGTCTCACATTGTTCTGGATTTCATTACTGAACTACCCCCTTCACATGGTAACACTGCTGTACTCACCATGGTGGACCATTTCTCCAAAGCCGTGCACTTCATAGCCCTTCCTAAACTCCCTACAGCCCATGAAACAGCCGACCTCCTTGTCCAACACATCTTCCACCTTCATGGAATTCCCTCTGACATCGTTTCTGACCGGAGCCCCCAATTCATCTCCCAAGTCTGGAAATCCTTCTGTCAAGCCCTCAGAGCTTTGGTAAGTCTGTCTTCAGTTCAGGCCCATCTCTGCTGGTGCTGCAAGGTCTGGAAGGATGCATGCTCGGCCCTGCTCCGCTCCGCTGACTGCAACCGGAGTATTGCCGACCGCCACTGGATTCCACAACCAACTATCAGCCTGGTCAGAAGGTTTGGCTCTCCAAGAGATATCCCCCTCAAAACTGAATCCAAAAACCTCACCCCTCGTTACGTCGGACCATTCAATATCGAGAGCATCATCAACCTCACGGTGGTCAAACTCAAGCTACCCAGATCCACGTGCATTCATCCCATGTTCCATGTCTACCAACCGAAACCTGTGTCTGTCAGCCCTTTGTGCCCTCCTGCTGAATCCCCTCCACCCGCCTGGGACATTAACAACCACCCAGCGTACACCGTCTGGCGAATACTGGATGTGCGCCGCCGAGGCAGGGGTCTCCAGTACCTGGTCGATTGGGAGGGATACGGTCCTGAGGAGCACACCTGGATTACCCGCTTCTTCATCTTGGACCCTTCCCTCATCCGAGATTTCCATCGAGACAATCCGGACAAGCCTGGTGGTTCACCTGGAGGCTCCCGTTTTGGGTGGGAGGGGGGGCTGTTATTGTCACGGTCCCGACCGTTAATTCCCCATATTCTCCTAATTCCCTTTTGATTGCGGCACACCTGATTCTCATCTAGACCTGTACCATATATATCCCGGCTTTGCATCCACTCATCACCAGATCATTGTTTCAGCCACTGTGGTAGTTCACATTCACGGCCGCTTAGGATTGCATATTCTAAGTTTTACTTCAGTACCAAGGTTTACCTATGTAACTCTGTCTCTCCATATCAAGATAAGTATTGCCTGCTGTTTGCCTTTCCATTTAACGCTTTGTGTCAAGATATGTTGCCTGCCGCCTGTCTCCTGTTTGCCATTCAGCTCCAGCAACACCCTGTCTCCTGCTTTTCTGTTCACCCTCCTGTTTGCCGTTCAGCTCCAGCAATGCCCTGTGTCAAGAAAAGTTTTGTCTACCTCTTGCTTTCCCGTTCACCCTCCTGTTTGCCGTTCAGCTCCTGCCACGCTCACGCCCTCGTCTGCATCCTAACTCTATCTCCGTGCCGGTGTCCTGTGTCTGGGTTTGCCCGTTCTTTGCAACAAATGGGGAAAATTGCTTTCATGCTCGAAGTCCAGAGTTCAAATTCGTCATAGACTCTTGGAGCTTTTTACTCATCTTTTCAGGATTATTCTTCCAAGAGGCCAAAGACCTTACAATACAAACAGTTGGAAAGATAACATATGAAAGGCAGAAAAAATAAAGGTTAATACATTTGTAGTTTAGACCAGGGGTGCCCAACCTGGGGTCCAGGGACTCTTGCTCGATAGTCTTGGTCCATGGCATAAAAAGGTTTGAAACACTTGGGTTAGACATTTAATGACGGAAAGAATGACCAAGGCATAGAAGGCTGCAGATCATGTACTGTTATTAAAAATAAATACTTATGAGCATGGGCATGGTGGGCTGAAGGCAGATCTGCTTCTGTGTTGTATGACCTCCATATCTCGAACTAATGCAGCAGAGGTATTTTCTTACACCTATGACGCATAAACCTTACTGCACGAGCTGTGTGAATCCGCGTTCTCTGGCACAATTACAGATAACAATTGCGTACAATTTCGGTAATCATGCTGAAACAACACTTAACTTGCACGATACCTTGGCATGGTAGGAGCTTAGTCCTCAGCACTGCAAGCAGCGTGGTGGATTTAAATAGCCAGCTATTAGGAGTAATGGGACAGGCAGAGAGAGGCAACAAACTGTCAACATTTGTGGCTGTGGAGGGGAATGACAACAGCAAAGAAAAGAGTATAATTTCTAGCCCTGAAATTACAAAGCCACACTCGCAAATGACAAGGAAATCTGCTTCATCTGTGCATCGGTGTCATTCGCAGTGTAGTACCTAACAACAGCCAAGGACAGACCTTGTAAGGCCTGTTTTCCTGCTCTAGGCCCATGCACTGGATTTTCCTGGAGCCAGCACAGTCTACGTGCGGAGAACTAATTTTGCAGGCCCTTCACACTCTGAAATGAGGCAGTGAGGTCTCAATGGCAACAAAGCCCATGATTATGCTGTGTAGAGCCTTGCTTCCATAATATGCTTCCAGGCCTTGAGAGAGCAGACATCTCACCTCTCCCGGAACTTCCGGGAGTCTCCCACATATTAATAGTGGCTCCCTGATGGCCGCAAATTATATACAATATCATGGAAATCAATTTTTTTGAGAGTGAGCGAGAGAAAAAGAGAAAGCAAGCCAGAGCGCACGAGTGAGAAAGCAAGCCAGAGCGCTTGAGAGCGCGCAAGCGACCACAAGAGAGAGAGCAGGAGCGACAGCGCGCCATTGCAGAGTGTTCCAAAAAAAAATATAAAACGTATGTCACCCCAGACTACACTAAAGTGTACCCCTGCCTAATAGGGGTCAAAATAATGACAGTGTTGCTCGCTGCACTGTTCGCAACAGTGACTTTTCTATTACCCACGATGGGTTAAAATGTAAATGACATGTTGAGGTGAGTTTAACAGGTGTCATCCATTCATTAGCATAGCTAATGTTATTTAAACTAGCTGGCTAGCTGCTAAGGAGCTACTCTATTGCAGACATCCTACCTTTCCCGGAAGTCTCCCGCAAATTGATGGTGCTACCTCCCTGAAAGGAGTTTTTGCAGGGTGGGATGTCTGAGAGAGTATAGGTGAATCGTTACTTACGTCAAAGTTGGTGGTTAGTCTCAATAGTTCTTAACTAAGCCTGATATTTAAAGTCATTTAAAACTATCAAAATAATTGGAATAGTTTAATAAATAACAACTATCTAGGTGTGGAAGAAAACCGACTTTAGAGACCAGACTTCAAGCGATGATACCTTTATTCAGCATGATATCATGGAGAGCTTGTGGCAGAGTACAAGGCTCGAAGTTACAGACCGATTTCAGCATATATTTACACTTCTAAACAGTTGAATATATTTGACCCCTGCCATGCACATTATTCTGTTACTCAAGAAGATGAACATAACCAGGAGCAAATAGCACAAAGAGCAAAAATCCGTAGCACAAGGTATTTTTAATCATAGTATAGACCGTAACTAAGTCATATGAATGTATGTTCCTCTCTTCTGCACTCTGTGCTGCATCCTGATTATGAAAGACTGTCTGCTGTAAGTCTAAAGCTTAGGACATTAAGTTACAAAAGTTCATTAGGTCACAAACTTCAAATAGAAAAATGCAAGTTAGCTACTTAGTTCATTAACCCTTTTGCTCACCCTTCTTCCACAACTCCCTCTTTTGGATTGTAAGATCAACCTCAAAGATCAGCGTCAACAAAAGGGGCTTCATACCCCAGATGTAAAGGTTGCATCACTAAACAATCCTCCTCTTTATTTTCTTCATCTTTCAGAGCTCTCCTTCCCTGGGTGAGTATAGCTCTACATATGCATTGTACAACTACAACTATAATTACTGCACCCGGTGTTATATCATAGTGAACCAATGTAGCCCACCACCTAGTCAGACTTCCAAATGGCCACCACCCTCCTGGAGGATTGTAATTATGAAAATGACCCCCTACTTTCTTGATATTTTTCCACTGCTTGCCTAATGTGATCAGTTAGATGAGTTACATTTTCTAATTCATGGGGGATATAACTGCAATGTTCTTGTCCTATTGGGGCACAAGGGCATCCTTTTTCAGAAACACAAAGTCTAGGACCATTCTGTTTTGTAATGCTACAGTTCTTACTGCTACTATCTTGGATGATACCTCTGAAAAGGCTTCTCCAGTTTGACCAAAAAAATATGATGTTTCATTTGGTAACTTCTCTAATGTGGAAGCCATAATGAAGCTGGCAGAGTTTACAACTTTCTGCAGCTTTTTCTGATCCTGCGCGGTAGCTCCTCCGTACCAGACAGTGGTACAACCAGTTAGAGTGCTCTCCATGGTACATGCGAGAAATGTGCGAGTGTCCTTGATGACATACCAAGCATCCTCAAACTCCAAACGAAATATACCCACTGTTGTGCCTTCTTGTAATTGCATCAATAATTTGAACCCAAGATAAATCTTCAGAGATGTTGGCACTCAGGAACTTGAATCTGCTCCCCCTTTCCACTGCTGATCCCTCAATGAGGACTGGTGTGTGTTCCCTCGACTTCCCCTTCCTGAAGTCCACAATCAATTCCTAGGTCTTCCTGACATGGATGCGACACCACTCAACCAGCTGGTCTATCGCACTCCTGTACACCTCCTCGCCTGAAATTCAGCCAACAATAGTTGTAGCATCAGCAAATTTAAAGACGGCGTTTGAGCAATCGTGGGTGTGGAGAGAGAGTAGAGCAGTGGGCTAAGCACACACCCTTGAAGTGCACCGATATTGATTGTCAGCAAGGAGGAGATGTGGCTTTTGATCCGCACAGACTGTGGTTTCCCAGTGAGGAAGTCAAGGATCCAGTTGTAGAAAGAGGAACAGAACCCCAGGTTTTTGGAGCATATTGATCAGAACTGAAGGTATGCTTGTGTTTAATGCTGAGCTGTAATCAATAAAGAACTGTAATCAATCAATAAAGATGTAGGCACTGCTATTGTCCATGTGATCCAAGGTTGAGTGAAGAGCCACTGAGATAGCATCTTCTGTAGACCTATTGAGGTGACAGGCAATTTGTAGTGGATCCAGGTCCCTGCTTAGGCATGAGTTGATCCTAGCCATGACCAACTTCTCAAAGTGCTTCATCACAGTAGCTCTGTATGCCACTGGGTGATAGTTGTTCAGGCAGATCACCCTGCTCTTCTTGAGCACTGGTATGATTGTCGCCCTTTTGAAGCAGGTGGGAACTTCTGACTTCAGCAGTGAGAGACTGAAGATGTCCTTGAATACTCCCATCAGTTGATTGGCACAGGTTTTAAAGCCCTACCAGCTGCACCAGTAGGGTCTAACGCCTTGCAGGGGATTCTCTTTCTTGAAAGGTGTTCCAATGAGAACACTGTCCCTGAGAAACGCTGTCTCATTCTGCCCTGCAGAGCTGATGAATGGTTAGAATGACAATAAAGTTTTTTGAATCTTGAATTGAATCTTGAATGCTGGCCTCTGAAGCAGAGATCACAGAGTCACCAGATGCTGCTGGGATTTGCAAAGGTGTGGTTTTATTCTCCCTTGCAAAGTGTGTATAAAGGATGCTGAACTCATCTGAGACTGAAGCATCACAGCTATTCACGAAGTTAGGTTTCGCTTTGTAGGAAGTAAAGGCCTGCAAACCCTGCCTGAGCTGATGTGCATCTGATTCTGTCTCTAAACTCAACTGGAATTGTACTTTTGCTCTGAAAATAGCCTTTTATAGGTCGTGCCTAGACATCTTTGCTAGCTCTGGATCATTGGTCTTGAATGCCACAGATCTAGCCGTCAGCAGACTACGGGTCCCCTGGTTCATCCACAGCTGTTGGCTTGGGTTTATCTGGTATGTTCTCGAAGGCGCACGGTCATCGACGCAGCACTTAATGAAGTCGGCGACAATTGGCGCATTCCTTCAAATTTGAAGGTGAGTCCCAGATTACTGTTCAGTTCACCGACTCAAAGCGATATGAAGGTGTCATATCATTGAATAAAAGGCCAAGTGACAGAAGTAATTGGATAACCTCTGTTAATGGTAGTTGGTGAGGTGCTAATTTCTGAATATGTTGTGCCTACTAAGTATTAAATAAGAACATCATATTTGGAGCCAGAATGCAGCTTGATTCATAGCTTTTTTTCACCCCAGTTCTCACTACCAACAGCTAGCATGAGTAGTTCCATTGTCTTAATTTACTGAGGAGGGGGCTATCATTGCATTTTGCACTGGTATTTATACTTTGAAGCTATAATGTGTCAAGTAGTGAATAATGCTTACTGTATAGTGGCTCTAGGATGGGGATGGTGATGCATTTGCTCACTTTGGATCTGTGGATTTGGAATGAGGCAATGATTCACAATTTCACTTCCTAGTTACAAGGGAAGTCAGCTATCTATCTCATCACTGGCGTTTGATAGGCAAGTATGAGTTTTATCATTTTTTTTCTATCTTTGAACTTTTGGAGAAAAACATTCTGAAAATGCTGAATTTCATGTTATAGTCTCACACACAATAAAACTTAGTGTTGATAAAATTTAGTGCAAGTAATAGATGAATGCAAGCCTATTATTTCTGAGTCATATAAATCAGAGAGGTACTTAGAAACTTGTTTAGAAACTGATTTCTGATAGCAGGAACTAAGGCTTCTAGTTTATATAATCCATTAATCATCAAATTCAAGAGTGCCTTCTTAAAGGAGGAGAAGATGGCGGCGCGACAGCAGCATGCGTGGCCTTTCCAGTGAATGATATCTGTAATCTGTCAAGTAGGGGACTGTGCACAATTCTGACTTGATGGAGATGGACATGAGAGTACGGAGGAATATCTGGAGTAACTTTTGAAATGCCTGCTTCGCTGCCGCTGCTACTGTGTGGTAACCGGAATCTCCGGAGCAGAAGGCCCCGAATCCTCGGCTTTGCGTGTTTCAGCGGCCGGGGCGAGGTCGAAGGTGCTTGGCAGAGGATGGCGCTCGGGAGGCTGTATCAGAGGGGCTGGTCAGAGGCTCGAAGTTTTCAGACGAATGGACTCAGTGTTGGCTGTGGTCGGCTGCTTCCAAGGCATTGGCAAGTTGACGGTGCTTGGAGGTTTATGGCAGGGAGTTTCTCCCTTTTGCCGCCTGCTATCGGGGACTCAGGAGTCGATCGACTCGGGGACTTTGGGACTTTTTTTTACTGTGCCCATGGTTTGTTCTTTATCAAATTATGGTATTGTTTTGCACTACTGTAACGATATGTTATAATTATGTGGTTCTGTCAGTGTTAGTCTTTGGGTTGTCCTGTTTTCTATGATATCACTCTGGAGAAACATTGTATCACTTCTTAATGCAAGTATTCATTTCTAAATGACAATAAAAGAGGACTGAGTGTTCTCATAATCTAAAGGCACTTCGGTAAAAGTTACTGAACAAATCCAATATTGGAACTGAGCACTTTGATTGCTTGTGGATTTAATCAGCATTGTGATATCAGGGTTAGTGATTAATGTGGGATGTGCAACCTTTCAATTATCATCACAGTTCCAAAGAGTATACACAGCATAAAACGAGCAAGAATTTTTAATTCAGCTTCATGAAACCTTTCTGAATTTTTATTTCAGGTGATGATGTGATATCCCAGCATGGATATTTATTTGTTTAAACTAAAATCATCCTTTCCTTCTTTTATTGATCACATGTTCTTTTTTTGTATACATTAGTGGAACTATCAGAAATAATACTTATGTGAATTAAAAGAGATTTTTTTGAGATCCATAGTTAGCTTACTATGGATCTCAGTGGATTATTTTATAAATTGACATTCCAGGATAGCCAAATAAGAAAGATTAACTAGTCTCGGATTAGTTACTTATTGTGTGCATTTATGAAAATGGATACATCTTTACCCTCATATTTGGAGGGCATCAGAGGATGAAATAAGTTATTTCTGATAGTTTAATTAATTTCCCTCCCATTCACAAGGCAATGCTTGATCCCTGTGTTGGTTCAGTGACTCCACATTTTGATAACTGAGGTAATAATTTGTGGAGGAGTAGCAAGTGATCACTGCAAAATTCTAGACTCTATAAATTCTATCAGGATGCGCATTGTTTTTATTTGTGAACTCAAAGAATTTTAACTGAAAGGCAGTACTTCAATGCAGGTAGGAAAATATTTCATGATCTTTTGTGAAATGCTTAGACATTTTTCATGAGTAGCTATAAGGGAAGGCTGTACTGGAGAGTGAAGTGCTTCTGTTAAAGTCTTGTCCTATTGGGATTGATGTAGCAATTTGAAAACTCCCAGATGGCAACACATTCTCAAGAAGAACACAAGACAACAGGATCAAAAATAGGCTACCTGGCCCCTCAAGCCTGCCTTGCCATTCATATATGGCTAATGTGCCCAGGCCTCAATTCCTCTTCTCTGCCAGTTTCCCACAGCCTCAATTCCCCAAGCTTTCAAACAAAAAACGTATGTTTAACTTTCTAAAAACTTCCAATGATCTAGGCTGCAAAATCCTCAAGGATAGTGAGAGATCCCAGAGATTCACCACTCTCTGAAAGAAGGAATTTATTAAAATTAAAAGGCATCCATTAGTCTTGCGAGACCATGGATCTGCGCCTGGAAAGTCTTCACACTCCAGGGTGCAGGCCTGGGCAAGGTTGTATGGAAGACCAGCAGTTGCCCATGCTGCAAGTCTCCCCTCTCAATGACACCAATGTTGTCCAAGGAAAGGGCATTAGGACCCATACAGCTTGGCACCGGTGTCGTCGCAGAGCAATGTGTGATTAAGTGCCTTGCTCAAGGACACAACACATTGCCTCGGCCGGGGCTCGAACTCACAACCTTCAGGTTGCTAGTCCAATGCCTTAACCACTTGGCCACATGCCCACATGAAGGAATTTATATGCACCTCAATTTTAAATGATCACCATATTATTTTGTTACCATGTCCCTGCATTCGAAACTCTCCCTCTGTGGAACTCTGTTGGATTCCTTTAGGATGTTACATGTTTCAATAAAAATCACCCCTTATTCTTCTAAATTACAAAGGATACAGATCTAACTTTTTTTACAGGGCTGAAATGGCTAACATGAGGGGGCATAATTTTAAGGTGATTGGAGGAAAGTATAATGGGGATGCCAGAGGTAAGTATTTTTTTTACACAAGAGAGTGGTGGGTGCAGGAAACACCTTGCCGGGGTTGTGGTAGAAGTAGATACATTAGGGACATTAATGAAACTCTTAGATAGGCATGTGGATGATAGAAAAATGAAGGACAATGTAGGAGAGAAGGTTTAAATAGATCTTGGAGTAGGTTAAACGGTCAGCAAAGGGTTTGCACTATGCTGTATTGTTCTATGTTCTATATTGGTCAAACCATTTTCTACTAGGAATTAGATTAGTTATCTCTTCTGCACTGTCTCAAGTGCTAAGATATAATTTATTAAATGAAGGGACTAAAACCAAACAGAGAACTGCATCTACAGTACTCCATGCGGCATGTTATTGCTAGAGAACAACCAAGGACCCTGTTTCAGGTACCTACTTCTGAAAGCAGGATGTGCCATCATCCATGGGTGGGGTCACTGTCGCCATCATCTACCTGCCATCTGAGGTCAAATCTCCTCTAAAGAAGGTTTCCTTACTGAAGTGGTGGAAAGGTTGCTTCAGCAGCACAGTCTGATCAGCTTGTACAACTCCGCTTTTAATATGCTTTCTGCATAATTACGAGTTCCAAGATTCCTAATTCAGATAAGCTCAGTGCATTTCCCATCATGCATGCTACAACTGGCATACAAATCCTGCATGCTGCACTTCATTCATTTTTATAATAGTTATAAACCCCTCAGATTTTCACTCTTAAGACTGCTTTTGTCTAGTGCAAAATGAAACACCAGTGGATAGCAATGTGGTATAATGTAGGGTAACGTAATGGGTGGAAAATTCACAACCACCAGCATTGAGTTGAGTTTCATTTTAAGAGGCTGTGCCTGATGTGATGATGTAATGACACAAAGTTTTCTACCAAGCTTTATGTTCTGCATTTGGTTGTCAATAAAGTTTGTTGCTAGGGTTTCCCTTAAACTTAAAATGCTTCTGCCATTTTACTTACAAAAGCCTACAATAGTATCGTCTATACTCTCCAATTCAATAATCAAGGAAAAAATGTAATTAATTGATACATTAATGATTGGCATTTTAATACTTTAATTGGTGAAATTAATATTTTATTTAAATATATTACTTCTGAATGAATTTTGATTAAACATTGTGCTATTTTTGCTAAAGTCTGGGGTCAACAAGTAGGATTAGTTATCACCCAAATTAAAGGAAACATCATCATAAAAGAAATCATGCTAATTATCCACCATTAAAAACAGAGGAAAACTACACATGCAAAATGCCAGAGGAACTCAGCAAGTCAGGCAGCATCTATATAAGAGAATAAGCAGTCAACGTTTCAGGCCAAGACCCTTCATCAGGACTTCCATAGATACTGCTTGACTTGCTCAGTTCCTCCACCATTTTGTGTGTGTTGCTTTAGATTTAGTTTAGGGGAAATTAGTTGTTTAACAAACAGATTCAAACTTGTCTCACTGGAAAAAGCAGGTCTGTGTAAATAATTTAACTTGGGTCAAGTTTAGATGAATGATTGCATTTATTACCCAAACTCATCCAAATCTGCTGCCACATCAGCAAATAGAACACACTCCATGTGCAGATAATCCGAATTAAATCCAAAAATATTTAAAAGCTCATCAAATAAACAGAAAAGAAACAGAGTTTCAGGTCCGAATCTTTCCACAGAGGCTGTCTGGATTGCTGAGTGTTTCTTGCTGTTATTTTCTACATTTATTTCAGATTTGCAGCATCTACAGTTTTTTAATGTATATACTAAAATATTTAATGGGTCAGACAACATGAGTAGAGGAAGGAAAGGGGTTAATACTTCAGCTTAATGCCCTTTAATCAAAACTCTGCTCCCCTCTCTAATACTCCTGCCTGTCCTGTTGAGCGCTCCAGGTACTTTCTGCTTAATTTCCTCTGCCAAGCTTTGGTCTTCTACACATTAAAGTTTCTTCATTATACTATTGTCTACTTTCTGTTAATGGGGATAAGTTTTCATTAAATGTTGAACTCTTCATTCAGAGGATGCAAAACACACGTTCCTACAAAACAAAGGTCATTAAGTGGAACAGACAATCTGCTAAGTTAGTTCCCTGCTACTTTGTATAGAGAGTGCAAACCTTAATCTCTGGGCAGTATTTATTCCTCACCCAACATTTTTGTTTATCTTTTTCATCCAGAGATGAAGGCCTGCTCCCCCTCCACTATTCTCCCCATTCTGGGCCACATACACCCACACTAGAGAACTGTTGTGCATGTGCCTGCAACATGACAATTAAAAGATCCCAATCCCAAAAACAGATTAATATTAAGGTTCCCAACTGTGCTTCCTCCATGAGAATTAATTCATATTGTAATAATAATAACAATAATAATAATTGCCTGAATTTTTGACAGAAGATAAAATATATCTCTTACTTAAAGGAGAAATCACAAATGATCCAACAAATATGGTTCTATTATTTGTTTACAAGCTATATATAAAATTGTAACATAATGCATCTTGCAATTAATCACCACTCACTTAGATAACCACAGTATACTTACGGAAGAGCAGAAAGGATGCCGTAAGGGTACGAAAGGATGTAAACAACAACTGATAACAGATTCTGTAATTCTAAATCGAGCCTGGCAGAAAAGCAGAAATGTTTCTTGTTGCTAAATTGACTGCCAAAAAGCATTTGACTTTGTCCCACACTCATAGTTAATAAGAGTTCTTAAATATATTTAAACTCCAGCCAATACTTGTGAAATTCATTCAATTTCTATAGTGGTCGCCTCATTATAGGAAGGACATGGAAACCTTAGAAAGGGTGCAGAGGAAATTTACAAGGATGTTGCCTGGATTGGGGAGCATGCCTTATGAGAATAGGTTGAGTGAACTTGGCATTTTCTCCTTGGAGCGACGGAGGATGAGAGGTGACTTGACAGAGGTGTACTGTACAAGATAATGAGAGGCATTGATCATGTGGATAGTCAGAGGCTTTTCCCCAGTGCTGAATTGGCTAGCACGAGAGGGCATAGTTTTAAGGTGCTTGGAAGTAGATATAGAGGAGATGTCAGGGGTAAGTTTTTTTACGCAGAGCGTGGTGAGTGCGTGGAATGGGCTGCCGGCGGCGGTGGGGAGGCGGAAACGACAGGCTCTTTTAAGATACTCCTGGATGGCTACATGGAGCTTAGAAAAATAGAGGGCTATGGGTAAAGCCTAGGTAGTTTTAAGGTAGGGACATGTTTGGCACAGATTTGTGGGCCGAAGGACCTGTCTTGTGCTGTATGTTTTCTATGTTTCTATATTTCTGTCCAATGAAGCGTCGGCGCACTATAATCACCTTGTCTATTAAGAAGCAAAAAAGAACAACCACCATTATCACAACAAACTGAGGCATTTTCCAGGGCAACTTTCTAAGTCCACTATTGTATTGTCTAGCTTTAAACCCGCTGTCTAATTTACTGAATCAGATGAAACTGAATATCAAATCAGAAATAACAAAATGAAATTACCTCCCATACATGGATGATTTGAAATTATATGCTCCTTCATCAATAAAGCTAAAGCAATTAATTCAAATAGTATAACTATTTTCTAAAGATATAAACATGAACATTGGACTAGATAAATGCAGAACATTAAACATAAAGAAAGGCAATAGAGCTAGCAGAATATAAAAGAGAGTAGCAGGATGCAATACAACTGATGGATGAATATGAAACATATAAGCATTTGGGATATCAACAAACAAAGAAAATAGATCATAGTGTGATAAAGGCAGAATTTACTTCAAGACATAAGAAAATTTTCCAAACAGAGCTCAATAGTGAAAGTATACCAAAGGCAATAAACACTTCCACTATAGCATATTAATGTATACTTTTGGGTCTGACACGGATCTGGAAAATTTACCAAAAAAAAGAATTGAAATTAAAAATTTTAGAAAACACTATGTACACTTGAACACACTTAGGACAGGAGGAGCAGGAGAAATAAAAGACATTGAAAATTTTTTTTAAACGACATTAAAAACATACAGAAATCAGTAAGTGAAAAACACCAGAAATAAGCTGAATTAAAAGAGGAAATTGCAAGATTATGGAACATAAACAGGGTATACATTGTCCCAATAGTAATAGCTACAACTGGTATTATCCCAAAGTTACTACACAATAGCAGTAAACAAGTAGGGCTACACAGCTATATTTATGCAAATCATCAGAAACAACACTGGAATATTCTGTAAGTTCCTAGCAGTTGAGAAATGAGTGTGCTTGGTTATGCCCTAGCCTCAGATTTTACCATCTTGAGCTGAGAAAAAAATAAAAATACAAAATAATGATAACTTTATATCGCGCTTGTTGAGATGATGTAGTTCAGTGCTTTACAGTGGGATAAAAGTACAAACATAAAAATAAAATTAAAAATAAATATAAATATGAATATAAAAAACAAAAAGATGTTAGTTAAAAGCAAAGTGAAATAACTAACTTTTGAACTGGTGTTTAAAAGTGTCAACTGGGACTTTATCCCTTATAGCTTTAGATATTGAATTCCACAGTTTAGGAGCATAGTTCAAAAAAGATGACCTGCCATTTATCTTTTGAGGGAGATTGTTTGAATTTAAGAGACTAGTGGTAGAAAAACTGAGAGCTCAAGCAATCTTATAAAACAAAAATGATTCTGTGGTGTATCCGGCTCCCAGACCATTAAGGGCTTTAAAAAGAAGCAAGAGAACTTTAAAATCAATACAGGAAGCCAATGTAAAGTAGCTAATGCAGGAGTGGTATGTTCACTCATCCAGGTTTCAGTTGAATGTTTGAAGTTTGTCAACGGATTGTTTTGGAAGGCCAGAACGTGCTAGAATGCAGATTGATTTTGTCAACTTAAAAATAACTTAAGGAACCAGCAGTAGGCAATTGAGGAGGGAAAAAGACACAGGTTGAAATAAAAAGGTATAGTCACATCCATGGAGAGAGGGAAAGATCGGAGTGACTACCTGTCATTATAAATTCAGTATTGCATCGTTAAAGTTGTAACATCCCACAGAGAAAATGAGATACCATTCCTCAAATTTATATTGGGGCTCACCCGAATAATTATTAGTTTATTATTGTTACATGTACCGAGCTACAGCGCCGTCCACATTGTTCATACAAATCAAATCATTACACAGTACACGAGGTAAAACAATAACACTACAGAATAGAGTGTAACAGAGGAAGTGCAGTTCAGGTAAAGAATAAAGAGCAAGGTCCCAAGGAGGTAAATTATGAGGCCAAGAGTCCATCTTATCATCCTAGAGATCTACTTAATAGTCTTATAACAGTGGGGTGGAAGCTCTCCTTGAGCCTGGTGATACATGCTTTCAGGCTTTATGGTTTCTGTCTGATGAGAGAGAGGAGAAGGAAGAATGCCTAGGATGGGAGGGGACTGGCTGTTTTCCTGATGCAATGAAAACTATTGGTGGAGTCCATGGAGGGGAGATTGGCTTCCGTGAAGCACTGAGCTGAGTCCAGAACTGCCTGCCGTTTCTTGTGGTCACGTGCAGGCGGTTGCCATACCAAGCTGCAACACATCAGGGTAGGGTGACTGCTACAGTGCATCAATAAAAATTGGTAAGGGTCAATGGGGACTTGCTAAATTTCTTTAGCTTCCTGAGGAAGTAGAGGGACTGGTGAGCTTTCTTGGCCATAGCATCAATGTGTTTGGAGCAGGACAGGCTATTATTGGTGATGTTCACCCCAGGAACCTAAAGCGCTCAACCTCAACACCATTGATAGAGGCAGAAGCTTGCGCACAGTGATTCCGTTTCCTGAAGTTAATGACCAATGCTCTTGTTTTGCTGACATTGAGGGAAAGGTTGTTATCATGATACCATGAAAACTCACATTAGTTTAAAAACTAATAAATAGTGTAATATCAATTCAGCTGAATTTATTGCATCTTTTTCGTTTTCAAATGCTTAATACAGCATTATGTCTCTATTTCTGTTTTGCATATGGCTATTTCACCAAGTCAAAAATGTCAAATTTCATATATTTTTCTAACCAGCTTACCAAGCCACCCACACACAATAATACTCAATATAAGTCATTATCATTCTTCTTTATATTATATTTATAAATCACTTGAACATATCATTTGTAGCACCGTTCATCGCACAGGAGAGCAGTGGAAAAACAAGTAAAACAGCAGGTGCTGAAATCTGAAACAGCAACAGAAATACTGGAAAACTCAGCAAGTTGAATGCCAGTATGAACTCAACAAGGCTTTAGTACGCTTTAGTATGCAGAAGTTTCAAACCATCTTTAAACTTTCCTGGAGTCTATGGTGTTTAATCTCTCAAGTACCCCTGAAGTTCTTTGAAAAATTTGCACTGGGAGAAGGAAGAAGGAGGTTGACTGTTGAGTGGACAAGACAGTATCTGCTCATGGTCCAAATGGTGCAGGAAGTCAGTGCCTCACAAGGCTAACCAATAGCCAAATGGAATGGAGAAGGTAGAGCAAATGGTGGCACAAGGACACATGGTGAAACATCCCAGAGATGATCCATCTGAATTCCACCGTGAAAAGTGCTCTAAAATACTCTTCTTTCTAACCACAGAATTGGTTTTTTTTTAAAAAAAAGGGTAATACCTTGAACATTAACCTATGCCCATGAATTCTCAATGACTATTGATGAGAGTCTGGCTTACAACTTCTAGGTCAAATGTACAGAGTGTCATTAAAGATTACCAAAAAAAGCAGAAAAATTATTTATAATGTAGTTTCATTACAAGGGTCAGCCGGTAAAAAAATAAATCACAAAGCACACCCAGTTATTTTGTCACTTTGGACTGTGTGGAAGAAGAACACATTGTAGCTCTCTGACCAACACCCAAGTCCCTGCACAGGAATGATCTATGAGATCCAGGTTAGTGGGACTCCATTGATCTGTCAGAGAGAAAAACATAACTTAATCAAAAACCAATGTTCCAAAAATATAACATTATGAGAAAGGACTTTTTTATTATTGTGGAGAAATTGAAAATCTGCTAAAGTTACCGGGTGTATTGTTTTTATGAGAGATATGGGTTACATTGGATTTTACACGATTATATTCAGAAAATACTGGAATTATGTGGTAAGCCAAGTCGTATCTGTGGGGAGTGAAATACAGGCAATGTTCAGGTAATAACATTTCATCAGAACTGAGTAAATTTCAAAACTGAAGAGAAAAGAACAATAGAACAATAGGAATGTCTTAGATAGGGTAGAGATCAAGAAACCAACGGACCAGCTGAGAAAGAGTAGTAAAAGTCTGTTAGATAAAGTTTGCTGTGATACTGAATTTAATATATCAGGAAATAATATTTTTCACTGGTCCAAAAGTCATTGTCAATATGCATCAATGGGCCAACAACTAGAACAGGCATTAAAGAGGTTAAGCCCCACATGTCACCTTGAACATGTCTTCATGCTTTACTACTTCCCTGAAATGAAACTCAGCTTTGGCATATTGATGGATTTAGGGTCTGTCCAACAGCACTTTACAGCAAGAAGATAATTTTATCCAAGTACCTATTTTCCTTAACATTACACTTAACAGAGAATGCTATCAGTTCAGATCTATCACTTAAAACTATTAACTAAGATAGAATAGAAATATATAAATGGGTAGAATATTTGAAACTACAGTGGTACCTCCTGACAGATTACCATACGATACTCTCTACTACATACAAAACTCCCAATACACTGTAGTAAAATTCAAAATGCATCAGCCCAAGGTTTTGTGCCAACAATATTCAAAATGTACATTGTGTGTTTTCCAATACCCCCTTCCCATTAGGCAGGCCTGCCAGAATTCTAGAGCTATTTGAGGGGGGAAGCGAAGGGACAGTAATGTTTGATGCCTTGTGCAGTTGCAAAAGGAATGAGAAGAGCTTTCTCCTTCGCTATTGAAAATCTCACAGGTAATGCGAAAATGGAAAGGAAAGACTTTAACATTAAAACAGTGACAGAGCAGAACAAATATTTTCCAGGCAATCTCTCTTTAATGAAACCCAAAGGAGCAGCTGGGACTGCACACTCTGCAAGAGAAATGTTCAAAATGATATAAAGTAGCAGCAACTGATCTGCTTAGCTCAATGTCCCATCATGACAGCTCATGTAGCATTAGATTTGTCATTCTAATTTGATTGAAATGACAAAGAATATTAAGCTTGGAGATTCAGTAGTGTAACAATGTTCCATAAAAAAAAATTCCATCTAGCAACATTGCTCATGCTGTTCAGCTTCAGACTGTACACTTGAAAGAAGAAATGAAATAGTGCGTCAACAAAAAACACAATGAACTGTTGAGGAAAAAAAGAACAAATGTCACATTTTCATAATGCCTATAGAATAATATTATTGATTAAGATCCAACAGTAATGTTTGGCATCTTTTAAGCAGATAGTTGTCCTCTCCAAACATGAAACGCCAGTTAGTGCTGCACACACAAAATGCTGGAGGACTCATCAGGTCAGGCAGCATCCATGGAAAGGAATTAATAGTAGACGTTTCAGGCCAAGACCCTTCATTGGCCCAAAATGTTGACTCTTTATTCCTTTCCATAGATGCTGCCTGACCTGCCGAGTTCCTCCAGCATTTCATGTGTGTTACTCCCGATTTCCAGCATCTGCAGAATTTCTTCTGTTTATGATGTGCATACAAAGACATTCTGTCCACTGTGGCACAGAAGGTTTAATTGCAAGCCTGATGCACATTTTGCAATGCTGATTTAACAGTTAATCATTCATTTGGAATTCAATCCTGTAGCAGAACGAATTATAAAATGCTCTGACCTCATCAGGCTAAAGATGATGAGATCAGAGTTCAGCTGAAAGCCAAAAGGAATTTATATCTTCTAATCATCATAGTTGCTGCATACCAGAATATACTCATTTGTACTATTGTCTGGAATCTGTATATTGTGCAGATCGTGGATGCTTAACAACAGTCAGAACTACTGGCTAAATGTTACTTCCATTTCAAGTGCCGATCATTACACTGATGTCAGTATCACAAAAAAATTCTGTCTGTTGTAGCACAAAATAGTTTTGTTTGACAAAGCAGGGGAGATTTTCCAGGGCCTGAGCTGAAGGCAACTCCAAATCTAGCATCACAAACATGAGTAGATCTGCAGGTGCTGGAAATCCAAAGCAATATACAGAAAAGTCTCAGCCCAAAACGTCGACTAGTTACTCTTTTAAATTGATGTTGCTAGGCCTTCTAAATTTCTCCAGCATTTTAACGTTGTTCTAAATCTAGCACATTGAAACACAACCATGTACAGAAACTCACATCAAAGTTGCTGGTGAACGCAGCAGGCCAGGCAGCATCTCTAGGAAGAGGTACAGTCGACGTTTCAGGCCGAGACCCTTACATCAGGACTAACTGAGGGAAGAGTTAGTAAGAGATTTGAAAGTGGGAGGGGGAGGGGGAGATCCGAAATGATAGGAGAAGACAGGAGGGGGAGGGATAGAGCCAAGAGCTGGACAGGTGATTGGCAAAGGGGATATGAGAGGATCATGGGACAGGAGGTCTGGGGAGAAAGACAAGGGGGGGGAACCCAGAGGATGGGCAAGGGGTATAGTCAGAGGGACAGAGGGAGAAAAAGGAGAGAGAAAAATAAATAACGGATGGGGTACGAGGGGGAGGTGGGGCATTAGCGGAAGTTAGAGAAGTCAATGTTCATGCCATCAGGTTGGAGGCTACCCAGACGGAATATAAGGTGTTGTTCCTCCAACCTGAGTTGTTCCTGTTGTTTGTTCATGTACAGAAACTGTAGTGTATTTAATATTTCAGTAATATTTGAATAATATTCTAAATATATTGTTTAATTAAGCATTCATCATTTGTTTACATAATTAATTGTGTCATTTGTACGAATTCGTGAATGTCATACGTCATTATGCTACCATATCAAATGCGAATGCCTCCCTAAAGAAAAGAAAGTGTATTCAGTATTTCAGGCTTCCGTGTTTTTCTTTCAATTAGTTTTTGGAATTATAAAATATAACAGTGGTCACAAGGTAGTTTTAAAATGAACCCAAGACAACTACTTACCTATTGAAGTGCATAACATTTTTTTCTTTGGAAGGGGAGAGGGACAATCAAATTTTTAAAAAAGCATTGCATGTGTTTCCTCAGAAGGGAAGACAAACAGCTGAGGTAAAAAAAAAGTAGAAATGGCTGGCTACATTGGAAAGGTAGATGCATTCGATTGTACAACATACAACATACAACTGGATGAGGTATACTGAATGAATTGAAGAGTATTTTAAAACAAATGGAATAACTAATGAGAAATGAGTGCCAGTGTTGCTGAGTGTAAAAAGTAGAAAAGCATAGTTTGATTAGAAGTTTAACTATTCCAACCAATCTAACCGAAATGAGCTTTGCTGATATTATTTAGAATCAATCCCATTGTTAACTGCAGAACAATTTAGGTTTCATAGGCATAATTAAAATGAAGGATAGTCCATTTCAGCTTCCATGGCTGAACTGAAGAATTGTTCTCCTGTTTTAGCCGCTTTTCAGGTTATAAATTAAACCTACATAAAAGTGAACTTTTCCCTTTGAGCAATTTGATACCAATAAATTCTAACTTTCCTTTTAAAATTGTAAGAAACCAATTTACTTATTTAGGTGTAACAATTACTAAAAATTATGTGTCTATTTAAAGAAAATTTTCTTACTCTATTGAATCTTGTAAAAAGAATACTATTACATTGGTCGCCGCTTTCATTATCGTTAATTGGTTGAATAAACTATCAAAATGAATATATTACCTAAATTTATATATCTTTTTGAGGCATTGCTGGTTTTCATTCCTAAATCCTTTTTTGATTCTCTTGACTCTATTGTATTTTCTTATATATGGAAGAGTAAGCATCCTAGATTAAATAAAATTCATCTTCAGAAAGATAAGAAGAATGGAGGATTAGCCTTACCAAATTTTAGATTTTATTATTGGGCAGTTAATATAAGAAATCTTACATTTTGGTAATATTACATAAATCATGAGGATTGCCCAATGTGGGTTTC
This sequence comes from Mobula birostris, assembly GCF_030028105.1. Lineage (NCBI taxonomy): Eukaryota > Metazoa > Chordata > Chondrichthyes > Myliobatiformes > Myliobatidae > Mobula > Mobula birostris. The sequence goes on along the minus strand of NC_092378.1, from coordinate 132,406,314 downwards.
TGTTGATAAATTCTCTATTATTTCTCTTCCTGGATCCGCACTTCCTTTGTCTTTGAGTAAGTTAACTGATAATCTGGTAGTTAAACACTATGAGGATTTGGATACAATTTCGAAAATATTTTGGCTTATTGAGATTTTCTCTTTCGAGTCCCATTTTTTCTAATTTTTTTAAAACCCTCTATGTTTGATGCGGCTTTTAAAGAATGGGATAGATTAGGTATTAAATGCTTTCAGGACTTGTTTGTAGAGGAAAGTCTTTTTTCATTTGAACGATTGTCAACTAAATATAGTTTACCCAAAACTCATTTTTCTCGATAAGTACAAATAAGAGATTTTTTTATGGTCTCAAACAAGTACACTTCTTAAAAGTCCTGATAAGAATCTACTAGGTGTAATTTTCTAATCTGAAACCTTTTTATAATGGATCTATATCTAATACTTATAATATGCTGTTGGGAATGAGAAGTGTTCCTTTAGATAAAATTAAAAATCTTTGGGAACAAGATTTACAGACTTCAATTTCTGAGGAAACTTGGAATCAAATTTTTAATTGATCAACACTTCATTGTTCTATGCCCGTCAATCTCTCCAATTTAAAGTGGTCCATAGGGCCCTTATGACGAAGGATAAGTTGTCTCGTTTTTATTTAGATATATCTTCGTATTGTGATAAATGTAATAATGGAGAAGCTTCACTCATTCATATGTTTTGGACATGTCCGAGGTTTGGAAAATATTGGAAAGAAGTATTTCAAACCTTTTCGATACTTTTTAAAGTAAATTTCAAGCCTAATCCTTTGACTGCTTTATTTGGTTTCGTTGGAGGAAAGAGTATTATTTTGGAGCCATCTGATTTGCACATTTTGGCTTTTATGTCTCTAATGGCCAGAAGGACGCTTTTGCTTAAATGGAAAGATGTAGCCCCTCCTATTCAAGCCCAATGGTTACGTGATGTGATGTCATGATTAAATTTAGAGAAGATTCGATGTTCAATCTTTGAATCTAATCAAGACTTTCAAACATTGTGTGGACCTTTTCTGAATTATTTGAAGTAGTAGAGCTACTAGGACTTGATGTTTCAATCCCTATGGTAAGTTGGCACTCTCCATGTTGGCAGTGGGTTTGGAGTGGTGACAAGGAGGGAGGGTAGGTACGTCATCGGGGTCATCAGGTGGGCACCCTCCTTCTTTGATGTTTTGTTGATAAACCCATGATGTCTCCAGAGGGCTCAACGGTGCTACCTGGTGTCCCAAATACACCCCCCTCAGTTCCATACCCTCCTGTCTTCATTTTGCAGCCCAGTTGTTGCTTTGATTTGCTGTTAAAGCACAGATGATGACTAACAATCTTTTTTCTTTTTTTTCTACTAATCAGCTTTGGTCTTGGTAGTGGGTTAGATTTTTTTATATAATAAAACTATTATTTTTCAATGTTACGAACTAATTGACTTGTACAAATATAGGGTAAGGAGTCTTTATATGCGATTTAGCTTAATGTATTGACATATATATTTTTTCCTGGACTTTGTATTTTTATATATATATAAACTAATAAAAATATTGAAAGGGAAAAAAAGAGCAGTTGAAAGTGCTGTATGAATGGAATTAGCAGCCAAGTGCAATTGAGTTGCAGTCAGGAATGAAAGCATGCATGAACAAAATTGCAACATCTAAACCATTGTGGCTGGGGCTCACATACACCAGACAAATGCAGATTTAAAAGGCAAAACTTGCAGAAAATGCAACAAAGTTGGACACATACAAAGAGCATGTTGGGCAGGAAACAATAGACTACACAGGAAGGGAAAAAGATAAACAGTCAAGTTGCAGTTTCAAAAAGAACACTAATCTGCATGCTGTTGATGAAAAATCTGATAATGATGAGAATGACACAGGACTGAACAGTCTTCAGATTTACAATGTGAAAATTAACAAGAGACAAGCAATATGGCTTACACCAGAAGTTAATGGCAAATTAATTAAAATGGAACTGGATAATGGCTCAGCTGTTTCAGTCATTCCACAAAACTAGTTTGAATGACATGTCGAAGATACTGAATTGAAACCTGCAAATATGCAATTAAGAACTTATACTGGAGAAAAGATAACTCCAGTGGAAATGACATTTGTAACAGTGAAATACAACTGATAAGCTATGTTGGGTTTGTATGTGGAAAAAACAGGAAGGGCCAGCATTGTGGGGCTATGATTAGCTGACACAACTACAACTTAATTGGAGATACATCCATCATTTACGTGCCACATCCCCTGCAAAAGAGTCGACTGGAAACAAATTCAGAAAGGTACTGATGATGCCATAACAATGTTCAAGGATGGTATTCGAAAACTCAAATATTTTAAGGGTAAAATAGTGTTAAATGCAAATGCTACACCCAAGTTTGACAAAGCCTGTCTGATTACTTATAACATCTGTGATGAAGTAGCCAGTGAACTAGATTATATGGAGGCTGAAGGAATTCTTTCTGAGGTTGAGTGGAGCCTGTGAGCAATACCAGTGTCCCAGTAGCCAAGAAGAATGGATCTGTGGTGATTTTAAGCATACCATCAACCCAGTACTGTAAGCAGATCAATCCCCTTTGCTCAGGATACAGGATATCTTTGCAAAACCTTCTGGAAGGAAACAGAAAGTGAACAGCTGAGTCCTACATACAGAAAGAAGATTCCAAAGTGTTTTTCACCATAAACACTCACAAAGGGCTTTATCACTAAAATATCCTTATTTTTAGTATAGCATCTGCACCTGCACTCTGGAAGAAACCTATGGACTAGGTGCTGCCAGACTGTCTAGGCACTCAGTGTTACCTGGATGAAATCATTCTCACTGGTAAAGATGATGAGGAACACTTCCAAAATCTCAACACAGCATTAAAACGATTAGAAGATGATGGGCTCAGGGCACAATGCAACAAGTGTGAATTATTTAAACCAAGCATTTCTTACTGTGGTCATACCAATGACACACAAGAATTACACAAGCAGTGGTGGATGCTCCAAGGCCAAAGGACATGTCACAGTTATGGTCTTTTCTAGGATTTGTCAATTACTACAGCAGGTTTCTGCCAAATCTGGCAACTGTGCTCCACCCTTTGAACTCATCACTACAGATCAGGAAGAAATAGCAATGGACAAAGCAGTGTGACGTGGCTTTCTAAAAGGCAAAGGCAATGGTGATGTCAGACACTATACTCACACATTATCGTCTACGTCATCCTGTGAAGCTTACCTGTGATGCCTCACCTTATGGCATAGGTGCAGTCATGGCACATGTTATAAGCGATGGAAGTGAATGCCCCATAGCCTTTGCATCATGTTTCCTTACTGCACCAGAGGAAAATCATGCACAGATTGACCGAGAGGCCATGAGTCTAGATTGGGGTATAAAATATTTCAACCAGTACTTGTACGGGCGAGAGTTTACCCTCATTACTGATCATTTTCAACCCACAGGAGGGTGTTCTACTAACAGAAACAGTACGAATGCAGAGATGGGCTCTGTTTCTTGGAGGACACAACCAGAAGATTGAATTCAAGAGGACAATTAATCAAGGAAATGCTGACAGATTGTCCTGTTTTCCCTTGGAAAATGAAATACCTGAAAATTTTACAAAAGAGGACACTCTTCTTGATGTATTCTGCCTAATGCGATTCAAAAGTCTCTCTATTATGGCAGAGATGATCCAAAGGGAAAGTAGAAAAGATCCCATACTGTCTCAGGTCTACATGACCACCCAACATGGTTAGAATGTGCAGCAGAAATTCCAGTTTCCCCAGTCTTACCAGCACCAGATTGAAGTTGCCCTTGATGGGAGTTGCCTTATGTGGGGATTGAGAGATGTCGAACCATCCAAAATGAGAGCTGAAGTATTGGTGGAGCTACATGCCGGTCATCTAGGCATGATCAAAATTCAAGCACTGGCTTGAAGCTTTATCTGGTGGCCTGCAAGAGATTAACAGATTGAGCAGCTTGTCATGCACCGTTCAGGATGCCAACACATCCAGAAGATGCCAGGAGCAGCGCCTCTCCATCCCTGGAAATAGCCTGCATTGCCCTGGAAGAGTCAATTGTTAGAGAAGAAAGGTGTCCAGAACTATCAGAACCACTTCCTGCAGTCCCACAGCTATTTCCACATCCACCTTGGAGGTGGCCCCTGAACATGTGATTGCTTCCCAGCCACAAGTCTCACTTGCCAGGCAAAGTGACCTCCCCCTCACTTGTCAAGAAAGACGTTATCCTACAAGAGTATGACATCCTCCAGAACGATCAAATCTTTAGGCCTGGATGAGACCATTTAAAATTTACTATACTGTGTATGCCTATATAGTAGTCATATCATATAGAACACTGACTAGAGAGCCAGAAGTTACATATCTGAGTTGAGATGTATTCTATATTGATTTTTGAATTTATAGCTAAGCAGGGAGAAGTGTAGTGTATTTAATAATAATAATGGCTCCGCCTGTCTAAGTAGACAATGGATGCGCCTGGTTTCCAAGGCGCAGACCTGGGCGATGAATATGGAGATCCTGGGCTGCCCAGACATCAAGATCCCCCTCTCGGCCTTGCGGATGTGGTCCAAAGGAATGCAAAGCAGTACATTTGGAATCAGCCTGGCTGCAGGAGCTGCCAGGAGGTGACGTGATACGTCATCCAACCGCCTTAGGGGCTCCACTCCGGATTTGTGTAGGGTTTACTCCTTAGCCTTCTCTTCTCCCGAAGATACCCACAAGGCAGTGGGATCCGTAACCCTGGATAGGGGCCCATACCGGGTACTGTCAGCCGGAGCCAGCTGAGCCCGGGACTCGTGTAAGGCAGGGTCGTCACGCCCTGTAGTAGTGACATATGGAGCCACTACCCACTACCTACTAAATATTGTTTTCAATATTTCAGTACTATTTGAGTAATATTGTAATTATATTGTTTGATTAAGCATTCTTTGTTTACATAATTCTCTGCATTATATGTAATAAATACATGAATGGTATATGTCATATGTAAGCGCTTCACAAAAAAAAGTAAGTATGCCAGAATCATGGGCTCCCATATCTTTCTTCTGATTAGTTTCTGGAGTTATAAAACATAACAGGACCTCCTTCAACTTTTCTGCTGTATACATTAGAAACAAGCATATTAGACATTTCACACAGAGATGTGTACATCCATCTAAATATCCTGTGTTAATGTACCTACCCCTAACTCTGGAAAGCCTCCACAATGACTCCACTGAAATTGGTTTTCTAGATTTAAATAAAACTATGAGAAAGTTACCCATCAAATCATAATATATTCATAAACAAACAGCTCAGAGAATTGCAGATATGTAATGCCCTGGTGTCAATGATGCTCAATCTAATGAATAATTGTTCTAAAAAAGTTATTAAGGACATTAAAGAACCATTATTTTTTGTAGATAATTTGGTAGGAACACAGTCACCATTACTGATACCAGCTTTGTAGTCCCAAATTTCATTATATGATCTTAATTTCCCCAGAAGCTCTGGTGGAATTTTGGAACAACACCTCTGTGTCTGTAAACTTACCAAACAGAAATTGCCTCAAACCAAAATAAGTTAGATTCTGGATCCAGATTAAGTAATCACCTACTGTAATGTATTTTACTCCATAGACAGGCTGGCAGGCTACCTCATACACAACTGTAACAAAAGCTGAAACTTCACTCTGTAAAACTGTGGTCAGCTATAACAGCAGAACCCAAAACTGAGAACACTAACTCTCTCCAGTACAGTATGAAACTGGAACACACATTATCTCACTGCCCAGTGTCAATGCATTTATACTATAAGTCCTCACCAATTAAAAAAAATCCATAACATATCACACAATTTTCCAAAGGAGCCAATATTATGGCAGATGAGCAAAAGCTCAGTCTGAGAAGTAGGTTATAAAAAGGGTTTTAAAAGAGGTGAGAAATATAAAGAGGTTTAGAGGTTCAGTGAAGGAATACCAGAGCTGACATGCTAAAGAAAACCTATGTGTGCATTTTATTTATGTCAAGTTCCTGTTGCAGACATCCCACCTCTCCCAGAAGTTCCAGGAGTCTCCCACATATTGATAGCGGCTCTCTGATGCCCGGAAATTATATACAATATCCCGGAAATCAATTTTTTTGAGAGGGAGAGCAAGAGTGGGAGAGGGAGCATCCTGATTGGTCTCTCTTTGTGCTAAGTAGACCTATCAATTTTCTTTGTGGGCGGCTTTACAGTTGACCTCAAAAATAATGACAGTGTTGCTCGCTGCACTGTTTGCAACAGTGATTTTTCTATTGCCCATGGTGGGTTAAAATATAAACAACATGTTGAGGTGAATTTAATAGGTGTCATTCGTTCATTGGCATAGCTAACGTTATTTAAACTAGCTGGCTAGCTGCTAAGGAGCTACTCATTTGATGTCCTACGTGATGACGCCAAACTCCCTGTAGACTTGCTTAAAGTTGTAATAGAATAAACATGATAATGCCACATTTTCTGCATATACCCAACTTGGTTCACAGATTAGACAAAATCACTGAACAAACTATTACGTACACCCTTGGAGGTCGACCGGGTGGGTGGCAGGGGGGTATATGAGTTGCGGGGGTTGGGGGTTCTACCTCCCTGAAATGAGCTTTTGCAGGTTGGGGTGTCTGCTGTTGCTTCTTTTTGTCTTTGATTTGAAAAGCTCTTATCTTAGCTACAGCTCCAGTGCCAAGAAAATTCCTTTATGCTTATGAAGATAACTTTCTGAACTTCCCTGCTAACTTCTCAGATTTACCAGGGACCAAGCTGTCACTGTGTATACGCTGTAATTTTTGCAGCAAGGTACAACTGATTGTGTATTGTTGAAAGCTGTTCCTTCTCCCAGCCGTTAACGGTCATGGTGCTTTTGCAAAGTAATTTTGTCACTGTTTTGATTCTGGTTATTCTCTGCAAGGGTTGCATCTGCAGTCATCTGCGCTCAGCACCCCAGAAGAAAATAAATAAACTTCCTAAAGGACAGAACTCCCCCATCTTTTTTATACATTAAGATAAAAAATTGGGACTCTGCAGAGCAACTCTCATCTACATCTGCCTTATCTAACACATCAAGTTCAATGGCCTTCTTCCATGTTGCTCTGGTAAAGTTTACAAGTGCATTTATAAGCTAGTAGGAGTTGTTGTATTTTGTACCCAAATCACTTTATTTGTGTAGGCAGAGGCTTACTTTTTTATAGCTGGAGGAAGTTTGTCTATTGTACAGATATGTGGTCTTGTGTACTTCGGTTTCCCAGTTTTTGAGTGAAGGGTTGAATTGTGGCATGTGGGTGTGTGGATTTTCTGCGCATGGGAGCTTGCATATCAATGTAATTATGCAGCCCACTCACACAATTTGATACGTTGATGTGATTCTCAGCTCCAGAAAGGTTGATGATCCCGGGTTTGCCCAACTGTTTAGTGAGCAGGGCTAGGGAATAAGTTGTGCACTATCGGCAGTGCAGATCAGGATAAGTAAGCAGCTCCATCTCACTTATTATGCACAGTCTCAGATTAACCCTTTTGTGTTCTGCAGCCCAGATACAAATCACATCACACGATCTGTCCACAGGCACTTCTCATCAAGATACTGCACCTTCTCTTCCAGCAAAAATGCTAACCACAATGAAAGAAAGAACCAGGCTTTGGCTTCAAGGTTACTTAAAATCCATTTAATCTGAACTGCCTGTCAAAAAAAACTGAGACTAAGAGTGGAGTCAGAACGAGCTAACAATCTGTTTCTTCTGGAACTGAAGGATAATGTGGCCCAATTGCTTGTAATTGTGCTGAAACCAGTGGCTGCTACTCCTCTTCCGTGAGTAGAGAACACTGAGCAATATTTCGCTGGTTAACTCCAGCAGTTCCAAAGCAAGCTGTTGGGAGTTTTTCATTAAAACTGCAGTAAGTCTGGGACTCCACATGACCACTGTCAAGTGTGGATGTCCAGACTTACTGACAGTGTGATCTGAAACACCATCTGTTCCAGTTCACCCTGTGACTGAACTCCCCTCTACTCTGCCACTGAACTGCCCCCTCATGTAGAGAATGGTCTTCACCAGCTGTCAAAGTTTTTAGGGATGCTTCAGGGTAATGTACACAAAATGCTGGAGGAAGTCAGCAGGTCAGGAGATCTGTGAAGAGGAATTGATAGTCGACACTTCAGGCCGAGACCCGAATGATGAAGTCTTGATGAAGCATCTCAGCCCGAAATGTCAACTATTTATTCCTCTCCATAGATGCTGCATTATCTACCGAGTTCCTCCAGTATTTTGTGTTTGTTACTCTAGATTTCTAGCTATTGCAGTATCTCTTGTGTTTCGGTGTGCTTGGGCCATAAGGCATAGGAGTAGATTTAATCCGTTCCACCCATCGAGTCTGCATATCACCATATTCACTATAACATCATGGCTGATCCATTTTCACCTCTTAACCCCATTTTTGTGCCTTCTTCCCATAACCTTTCACACCCTGATTAATCAACAACCTATCAACCTCCACCTTAAGTACATCCAAAGACCTGGCCTTCACAACCACCTGTGATAGTGAACTCCACAAATTCACCACCCTCTGGCTAAAGAAATTCCTCTTCATCTCCATTCTAAATGGATGGCCCCTCTGAGGCTGTCCCCTCTGGTCCTAAACTTCCCCACTAGAAGAAACACCTTCTCCACATCCACTCTATCTAGCCCTATCAACATTCAATAGGATTCAATGAAATTCCCCCTCATTCATCTAAATTCTAGCAAGTACAGGCCCAGAGCCATTAAATGCTCCTCATACGATAACCCTTTCATACCCGAAATCATTCTCATGAATCTCTCCAAGGTCAGCACATCCTTTCTTGGATAAGGGCCCCAAAACTGCTCGTAATACTCCAACTGAGGCCTCTCCAATGCTTTATAAAGCCTCAGAATTACATCCTTCCTTTTATATTCTAGTTCTCTCAAAATGAATGCTAATATTGCATTGGCCTTCCTCACCTCTGACTCAACCTGCAAGTTACATTCAGGGAATTCTGTATGAGGATTCCCAAATCCCTTTGCAGCTTGGAGTTTTGAATTTTCTCTCCATTTTTTTCTCTATTATTATGTATTGCGTTGTACTGCTGCTGCAAAGATAACAAATTTCACAACATACGCCAGTGATATTAAACCTGATTCTGACTATGCTTTTATTTCTCTATTAAACTGCATGACCATACACTTCCTGACACTGTATTCCATCTACCAGCTCTTTACTCATTCTCCTAATCTGTCTAGGTCCTTAGAGGTAGCCCCCACTTCCTCAACACTACCTGTCCCTCCATCTATCTTTGTATCGTCCGCAAACCTGGCCGCAAAGCCATCAATTCTGTCAACCAAATCATTGACATATAATGTAAAAAGAGGACCCAACACAGACCCCTGTGGAACACCACTAGCTACTGACAGCCAACCAGAAAAGGTTCCCTTTATTCCCACTCTTGGCCTCCTGCCAATAAGCGAATGCTCTATCCAAGCTTATTTCTTTCCTGTAATACCATGGGCTCTTAATTTGTTAAGCAGCTTCATGTGTGGCATCTTGTCAAAGATCTGCATATCCAAGTACACAACACTCACCAATTCTCCTTTGTCTATCCTGATTGTTATTTCTTCAAAGAATTCCCACAGATTTGTCAGGCAAGATTTTTCCTTAACAAACCCATGCTGACTGCAGACTATTTTATCATGTTTCTCCAATACCCAGAGAACTCATCCTTGGCAATCAACTCCAACATCTTCCCAACCACTGAGATCAGGCTAACTAGCCTATAGCTTCCTTTCTTCTATTTCTATCCCTTCTTGAGGGAGCAACAGTTGTAATTTTCCCATCCTCCAGAACCAAGCCAGAATCCATTGACTCTTGAAAGGTCATTAGTAATGCCTCCACAATATCTTACAATTTGTAGACCACATCTTTGATAGAGTTCAGGAGTCTGTATATAACTCCCATCATTTTACCTTTGCAGTTTCTTAGTTCTACCCACAACAATTCTACACCTTCTGATCCTATGTCACCTCTTTCAAATGATTGATCTTGTTTTTTTATCAACAGAGGGCTCTCCACCTCCTCTGCCTTCCTGCCTATCCTTTCAATACCATGTATCCTTGAACATTAAGCTCCCGGCTGTAATCTTCTTTCGGCCATGATTCAGTGATGCCCACAACATCATACATGCCAATCTACAAATTCATCTACCTTATTCCGTAAACTGTGCACATTCAACCATAACACCTTCAGTCCTGTATTCATCAGCCTTTTTGATTTTGTCCCCCTTTTGTATTGCAACTCATCCCATTCACAATTTTGCCCTATCACCAGCCTCTGCATGCTAACAGTCTCACTACATACTGCCTCTGTTGTAAACCAACCACTCCAACTTCAGTCCATTGACTCCAGTTCCCACCTCCCTGCCAAATTATTTGAAACCCCCCCCAACAGCTCTGGCAAATCTGCCATCAAGGATATTGGTTCCCCTTTAGTTCAGGTGTAATCTGTCTCTTTTGTACCTGTTGTACCTTCCCCAGAAGAGATCTCAATGACCTAGAAATCTGAACCACTGCCCCCTGCACCAGTTCTTCAGTCAAATCATCCTATTCTTACCCTCACCAACAGATGGCACAGGGAGCAATCCAGGGATTATCGCCCTGGAGGTCCTGCTATTCAACTCTCCACTTAACTCCCTAAAATCTCTCTTCAGGACCTCCTCCCTTTTCCGACCTATGTCATTGGTGCCAATATGTACCAAGATTTCTGGCTGCTCACTCTCACCTCTTAGAATGCCATGGACTCGATCTGAGACATCCCTGACCCTGGTGCCTGGAAGGCCATATACTATCTGGGCAACACACACAAAATGCTGGAGGAACTCAGCAGGCCAGGCAGCGTCTATGGAAAGGAGTAAACAGTCAACGCTTCAGGCTGAGACCCTTCATCAGGACTGGAGAGAAAAAAAAATGAGGAATCAGAGTTAGAAGGTGGGTGGAGGGGTGGAAGAAACAGAAGGTGATCGGTGAAACCGGGAGGAGGTGCGGAGTGAAGTAAAGAGCTAGTAAGGTGATTGGTGAAAGATATACAGGGCATGAGAAGGGGGAATCTGACAGGAGGATAAAAGGCTGTGGAATACCATCTGGATGTTTCTTTCACTTTCATAGAACCTGCTGTCTGCTCTCTAACTATGGAATCCCCTATCACTACTGCACTCCCCTTCTCCCCCCTTACCCTTCTGAGCCATAATGCCAGAGACCTGGTCACTGCAGCTCCCCCTGGTAGGTCGTCCCCTCAACTCTATACTTATTGTTGAGGGGAAGGGTGATAGGAGTACCCTGCACAAGTAGCCTATTTCCTTTCCCACTCCTGACTGCCACAGAGGTACCTGCAGCTTAGGGGTGACTACCCCCCTATCGATCCTATCTATCACCTCCTCATTTTCCCACGTGGCCTAAAGGGTCACTGAGCTGCAGCTTGGCGCACTTTGTGCAGATGTGGTTATCCAGGAGCCTGGAGGTCTTCCAGAATTCCCACATCCCGCACAATGAACACAACACAGTCTCTGGAGCCAGTCTCGCTGCACAAACAGACTGGCGTTTTCTTTTTCAGGACTGGTTTTCCTCATCTCACATCTGGAGGCCCTGCCTGTCAGCAAAACGACCCTACTGAAGTCCAGGATACTTTAGGACACCAGCTCTGGCCCCTCCTCACTCAGACCAGCACAGAATGACTGAATGCTAGGGAGAAAATGAGTCAGCAAGACTTAGCTGAGTGTTAACATTTTTCTTCACCCAAGACAAAACCCCATCCACAGAATTACAGGGCCACAGTTCAAAAAGCAATTTATTGGCAATAAAGCACTTGCAGAAATCCCAAGGACAAAATATGGATCAAAGTCGCACTTGTTTGTAATGTCTCTGTGGAGAGGTTTTGCCGTATTAAAGATGCTATGTACTGCTCGGTGGCCTCTTTATAAGATAGACCCTGAACCTATGAATGTGGCCACTGAGTGTCTGTTTGTGGTCTTCCTCTGCTGTAGTCCATCCACTTCAAGGTTCAATGCGTTGTGCATTTAGAGATGCTCTCCCGCACATCACTGTTGTAACAGGTGGTTATTTGACTTACTGTCGCCTTCCTGTCAGCTTGAATCACTCTGGCTATTCTCCTCTGACTTCACTCATTAACACGGCATTTTTGTCCACAGAACTGATGCTCACTGGATGTTTCTCTTTTTGGTTTTTGCACCATTCTTTGTAAACAGTAGGGACTGCTGCGAGTGAAAACCCCAGGAGATCAGCAGTTTCTGAGATACTCAAATCATCTTGTCTGGCATTGATAATCATTCCACGGTAAAAGTCACTTAGATCACATTGTTGATGCTTGGACTGAACAACAACTGAACCTCTTGACCATATCTGCATGTGTTTGTGCATTAATTTGCTGCCACATGATTGACTAATTAGAAATTTGCATTATCTAGGCATACAGGTGGCAACTGAGTGCAGATTGATACAGCTACTGTGGGTGTTGAAGGGACTAAATGCACATAGCTTCACTTTATTCTCTTCAAGCCTGACCGTTAGTTTTGTATTTCCTTCATTGCAAAACACCAGCTCCTAGACAACCTATGGCACCACAGACATTAACTTTAAATCGTTACACAAGGACTCTGTCCATTGATCTCCTCTGTGGTCTTTAAGGTTATTCTGGATATAAAACCAAGATGAAAAAGAGGAAAGTAAAAATAGAAAATGGTGCAACCACTCAGCAGGTCAAACAGCATCTGTTGAGGGAGAGCGGAATTAATGAATCAGAATCAGGTTTATTATCACCGGATGTCCAGTCCCTATATACTTCCATCCCCCATCAGGAAGGTCTCAAAGCTCTACGCTTCTTTTTGGATTCCAGACCTAATCAGTTCCCCTCTACCACCACTCTGCTCCATCTAGCGGAAATAGTCCTTACTCTTAATAATTTCTCCTTTGGCTCCTCCCACTTGCTCCAAACTAAAGGTGTAGCTATGGGCACCCGTATGGGTCCTAGCTATGCCTGCCTTTTTGTTGGCTTTGTGGAACAATCTATGTTCCGTGCCTATTCTGGTGTCCCCAACTTTTCCTTCGCTACATCAACGACTGCATTGGCGCTGCTTCCTGCACGCATGCAGAGCTCGTTGACTTTATTAACTTTGCCTCCAACTTTCACCCTGCCCTCAAGTTTACCTGGTCCATTTCCGACACCTCCCTCCCCTTTCTAGATCTTTCTGTCTCTGTCTCTGGAGACAGCTTATCCACTGATGTCTACTATAAGCCTACTGACTCTCACAGCTATCTGGACTATTCCTCTTCTCACCCTGTCTCTTGCAAAAACGCCATCCCCTTCTCGCAATTCCTCCGTCTCCACCGCATCTGCTCTCAGGATGAGGCTTTTCATTCTAGGGCGAGAGAGATGTGTTCTTTTTTTAAAGAAAGGGGCTTCCCTTTCTCCACTATCAACTCTGCTTTTAAACGCATCTCCCCCATTTCACGTACATCTGCTCTCACTCCATCCTCCCGCCACCCCACTAGGAATAGGGTTCCCCTGGTCCTCACCTACCACCCCACCAGCTTCCGGGTCCAACATATTATTCTCCATAACTTCCGCCACCTCCAACGGGATTCCACCACTAAGCACATCTTTCCCTCCCCCTCTCTCTCTGCATTCCGCAGGGATCGCTCCCTACGCAACTCCCTTGTCCATTCGTCCCCCCCATCCCTCCCCACTGATCTCCCTCCTGGCACTTATCCGTGTAAGCGGAACAAGTGCTACACATGTCTTTACACTTCCTCCCTTACCACCATTCAGGGCCCCAAATAGTCCTTCCAGGTGAGGCAACACTTCACCTGTGAGTCGGCTGGGGTGATATACTGCATCCGGTGCTCCCGATGTGGCCTTTTATTGGCGAGACCCGACGCAGACTGGGAGACCGCTTTGCTGAACACCTATGCTCTGTCCGCCAGAGAAAGCAGGATCTCCCAGTGGCCACACATTTTAATTCCACATCCCATTCCCATTCTGACATGTCTATCCACGGCCTCCTCTACTGTAAAGATGAAGCCACACTCAGGTTGGAGGAACAACACCTTATATTCCGTCTGGGTAGCCTCCAACCTGATGGCATGAACATCGACTTCTCTAACTTCCGCTAATGTCCCACCTCCCCCTCGTACCCCATCTGTTACTTATTTTTATACACACATCCTTTCTCTCACTCTCTCTTTTCTCCCTCTGTCCCTCTGAATATACCACTTGCCCATCCTCTGGGTCCCCCCCACTTGTCTTTATTCCCAGACCTCCTGTCCCATGATCCTCTCGTATCCCTTTTGCCTATCACCTGTCCAGCTCTTAGCTCCATCCCTCCCCCTCCTGTCTTCTCCTATCATTTTGGATTTCCCCCTCCCCCTCCAACTTTCAAATCCCTTACTCACTCTTCCTTCAGTTAGTCCTGACGAAGGGTCTCGGCCTGAAACATCGATGTACCTCTTCCTAGAGATGCTGCCTGGCCTGCTGCATTCACCAGCAACTTTGATGTGTGTTGCTTGAATTTCCAGCATCTGCAGAATTCCTGTTGTTTATTATCACCAGCATGTGATGTGAAATTTGTTAACTTAGCAGCAGCAGTTCAATGCAATAAATAATATAGGAGAAAAAATAAAATAATAGTAATAATAAATAAGTAAATCTTATTCAGTATACTTTATACAGTATATGTATATTGAATAGATTAAAATCATGTAAAAAACAGAAATACTATATATTACAAAAAAAGTGAGGTAGTGTCCAAGGATTCAATGTCCATTTAGGAATCAGATGGCAGAGGGGAAGAAGCTGTTCCTGAATCGCTGATTGTGTGCCTTCAGGCTTCTGTACCTCCTAATTGATGGTAATAGTGAGAAAAGGGCAGGACCTGGGTGCTGGAGGTCCTTAATAATGGACGCTGCCTTTCTGAGATACCGCTCCTTGAAAATGTCCTGGGTACTTTACAGCCTAGTACCCAAGATGGAGCTGACTAAATTTACAGCCTTCTGCAACTTCTTTCGGTCCTGTGCAGTAGACCTCCCCCCAGTCCCCCTCATACCAGATAGTGATGCAGCCTGTCAGAATGCTTTCCATGGTACATCTATAGATGTTTTTGAGTGTATTTGTTGACATACCAAAACTCTTCCAACTCCTAATAAAGTATAGCCACTGTCTTGCCTTCTTTATAACTGCATCGAGATGTTGGGACCAGGTTTGATCCTCAGAGATCTTGATGCCCAGGAAATTGAAACTGCTCACTCTCTTCACTTCTGATCCCTCTATGAGGATTGGTATTTGTTCCTTCATCTTACCCTTCTGGAAGTCCAAAATCAGGTCTTTCGTCTTACTAACACTGAGTGCCAGGCTGTTGCAGAATTAACATTGGAACAAAGAACAACAAAACGATTCACAAAATTATGTAGCCAGGCTCTTTACGTAGGCACATCACAATAGAAAAGATAGCTGAAATATTCATCAGAACTAGGCGCTTTAGCATTCCCATGTCACAGTGCAAGCCAGCATGCCAGTACAGATAGCAAGAATTAATCTATGCTAACTGAATCAATTCATCTGACTCACTTGCAAAACAATTTTACAGACCAGCATACTTGGAGAGATTACAAGAGACTTTTGAAGCAGTCACTGGTTTCACCTTGAACTCTGACTGATGATAAAACTTCACTGAAATACTTTTATAATCTAATATTAAGGAAAGCTGCAAAGCAGAAAAAACAAAATCAATACTTTCCCACATTAGTGATGCCATTTTGATTTTCTATTAAATGGAAATGAAATCAATTTTGGTGGCACTAACCTCCATTACTAGCCTCCAGCAAGTAGAGTCCATGGGATAATCCCAGTGAAAATAATCCCACTAAATGTACACTGCAAGGTGGAGGGCTGGTTGTAATGTTGGCAGCTTAGTAAACCTGATGACGTGAACATCAATTTCTCCTGGTTAAAAAAATTCCTCACCCCTCCCATCTTCTTCTATTCCCCTCTCTGGCCTCTTACCTCTTCTCCTATCACCTCCCCTTCCTCCTTCCCTTTCTCCTATGGTCCACTCTCCTCTTCTACAGATTCCTTCCTCTCTTTTACTTTTCCTACCAACCTGGCTTCACCTATCACTTTCTACCTATCCTCCTTCCCCTCCCCCCCAACATTTTTATTCTGGCAGCTTCCCTCTTCTTTTCCAGTCCTGAAGCAGGGTCTCAGCCTGAAAGATCGACTGTTTATTCATTCCCATAAATGTTAGCTGACCTGCTTGGTTCCTCCAGCATTTTGTGAGTGTTGCTTTGGATTTTCATCATCTGTTGAATATTTCATGTTTATCAAGAACTTAAAGTTGGGTATTGCACTGACACTAATTATTAGTTTTTTAAGCTGGCACTTGGTCACTCAGTTGGTGTCAGCATTTGGGAGAAATATCACCTCTCAAATCGGACAGGCAGCTGCCTGTATCAAACTAACAGATCATCAAATGTTCAATCCAGATCCAGTCAACACATATCAGATTAGTATAGAGTGAGACTGAAGACTCTTAGGATCAATCAACCAATCAGCCAGTCTGTGGTTTTCCATCATAAATGTTCGGACACTGACAATAGTCCAAAGATTAAGTTGGTACCTTGCTGCTGAGTTGCAGATTTGAAGATTACCTTTATTTGTCACACATACGTTAAAACTTTGAAGCATGCAGTAAAACTTGTCATTTTTGCGTCAATGACCAACACAGTCTGAGGATTGCACTGGAGGCAGGTGTGTTTATCAAATGTCTTCCATGCCCTGCCCTTCACAGACAACTTGAAAAATAATTACCAATAATTATTGTAATCTTTTTAATTTCTAGCAGAAGAAATTTCTGGAGTAAGTCACACAGTTGTTTTATAAGAGGCTCTCATCTTGAAATATTAGTCTACTCACTTGCTCTTTTACCTCTTTCAGATATGGCCTGATAAGCTGAGCATTTGCCTCCTTTCTTTCTGACTTCCAGCACTCAAAGTACTGCTTTAGCTCTGTTGCTCTTGGTGATACGTGATGTTCTTCAGCTACTTCTTGCAGAAAAATTCCAAACATGAATATCTTTACATTTTACAGATACCTATAGTTACTTTCTTAAGAAAATAGTAACATATTGGTTATATTACATGGTTGGTTATCGAAATCAACCTGAGGCACAAGCTTAAATCCTAACACACCAGATAGTGGTTATAAATTGAGTTGATGAAATAACCCTGAAATGCAAAGTTAGTATCAGTAATGAAGCCACTGGATTGTGATAAGAACTTATCCGGTTCACTAACACAACAGATTCTGCAGATGCTGGAAATGCACAATGCTAGAGGAACACAGCAAGTCAGGCAGCATCTACAGAGAGGAACAAACAGTTGACGATTTGAGCTGAGACCTCTCATTTGGTTCACTCACACACTTAAAGGAAAGGAAAATTTGCTGGAGTGATATGTATGTTGCTACAGGTCCATAGCAACATACTCTATCTTAACTACCCTCCAAAATGACCTAATCAATAAATGCAGATAATGATTTTAAAAATACATACAGAAAGAGGAATGAAAACTCCTATCAGCTGTATCAGATGGCCAAATTCCAGCTGCATATAGGGGAATGATACTAATAAGCAATATGTTGGTGACACTCTATTGTGCCCTAGGGCATAAAATCCAGCTCCAGTCACATGTTCCTGTACATCAAACATTACTGTCTTTTCACAGGATATAATATTGATTTTCAGTTCTTCACAAGAAAATCAATCTATTCGTACAAGCTTAATCAGGCAACATAAGCTTCACATGATTGTTGGAAAAAGTAACTGATGAATTCAACACATTCAAACAGCACCCTTCTATATTATTTCAGCAGAGACACTTGTCCTTTCTTTCGCATTGTTTTTCATCTTTAAATTACCTATCGTCCATTTTAGAACAAATTATTTTTGGATAATTAAAGCTTACAGATAATTGCTGCAATTCTCCCATTCAGACCATCCAAAGAATTGGGCAGCCAAATATTTAGAATACCTGAAGCCTCATTCAGGTTTATTACCCGTGAGTACATTATATGCAGGTACTTCCCCTTCGACACCATACTGTTTGCTGTAAAACTGCGGCTTACATCGACTTTGGTTGGTCGGGAAGTATCCTACAATGTGGGCTTGTAGACCACCCCCATATTTCCAGGAGCCTTCACCTCCCACTTTGCTGCCCCCACCATCATAGACTCCAGCTTCCCGTGTAATGCAGTCTCCTCCAGCAATAGCTATGCCCTCCCTTACCTTGGTGTGTCTCAGCTGTGTCCCCCTCACACGTTAAAGGTATGTCCTCAAGTATGTGGCATTTCTACCCTGGGAAAACCACTATCTATGCCTCTCAGTTTTATATACTTCTGTCAGGTATCCATTCAGCCTTCAGTGTTCCAGAGACAACAATTCAAGTTTGTCCAAATTCTCCTTACAGTTCACACTCTCTAATCCAACCAAGTCCTGGTGAATCTCTTCTGCACCCTCTCCAAAGCTTCCAAATCCATCCTGTAATAGGACAATCTGAACTGCACATACAGTAATATTCCAAGTTCTGCCTAATTGGAGTTTCAGCACTGCAACATGGCTTCCTGCCTCTTATACTCAATGCCTTGACCAAGGAAGTCAAGTATGACATACAGTATGACTTCTTTCCCACCCTATCCACTTGCACTGCACTTTCAGGGTGCTATCGACTTGGAGCCCAAGAACCTTCTGTACATCAACACTGCCAAGGATTGCATCCTCAATCTCCAGCTCTACTCCCTGTATACTCAACACTGCATGGCTAGATTCTGCTTTAACCCCATCTCCAAATTTGCAGACGATACCACCGTAATGAGCCATATCTCAAATAACAATGATTTCTCATTAACAATGATACCTTTATTATTTTGCACCTTATTGTCCACTGCACTGTACCTTCTCTGAAGCTGTTACACTTCATTCTGCATTGTTATTGGTTTACCATGGTCTGCTTCAATGCACTGTGTAATGTATGAAAAGTATGCAAGACAAGCTTTTCACTATACCCTGCTACGTGAGACAACAATAAACCAATCCCATTTCTAAGAGTCCTGCCATTTACTTTATACTTTCCTTCTTACATTTGACCAAAATCCAGTGCCTCACAGTACCCCTGCATCGATGTGCTAATTCTCCTCCCATACCTGCAACTGATCTATATCCCGCCGGATCCTTTGAAAACCTTCCTCACAATACAAATCTCCACCAATTTTAGTGTCATCCAGAGATGTACTAACCAAGCCATTTACATGTTCATTGAAGTTATTCATACACATTACAAACAACAGTGGTCCCAGCACTGAACACTGTGGAACACCATTGGCTGCAGACCTCAAGTCAGAATTGTACTTCTTGCCTCTACACCCTGTCTATTATGACCAAGCCAATCTTGAATTCAATCTACCAAATTACAATGCATCCCATGTATCTTAATTTTCTGGATCAGCCTACCAGGAGGTATCTTGTCAAATGCCTTAGTGAAGTCTATTAGACAATACCTACAGACCTATCCTCATTAATCATCTTTGTTATCCCCTCAAAAAACTCAGTGATGTTCCTAAGACATGATCAATCCTGCAGAAAGTCATGCTGTCTATCAGTAACAAGCACATACTTTCCCAAATCCTATCCCGAAGAATCATCTCCAATAGCTTCCCTACCATTAATGTGAGGTTCACTGACATAAAATTCCTTACATTATCACTATTACTCTTCATAATCATTAACTACTCTCCAGTCCTCTGGGACCCTTGAGCGGATGTAAAGATCTTTGTTAGTGTCCCAGAAATATCCACACTTGTCTCAGTAATGTGGGATAGATCCCATTAGATCCTGGGGACTTAGCCATCTTCATGTCTTCCAAGAGACCCAACAGCACTTCCTATAAAAGTTGCTGGTGAATGCAGCAGACCAGGCAGCATCTCTAGGAAGAGGTACAGTCGACGTCAGGATGAAGGCTCTCGGCCCGAAACATTGACTGTACCTCTTCCTAGAGATGTTGCCTGACCTGCTGAGTTCACCACCAACTTTTATGTGTGTTGCTTGAAATTCCAGCATCTGCTGACTTCCTCGTGTTTGCAACACTACTTCCTTCTTGATCTCAGCATTCCCTAGATGATTAGCATACTATGTACTTCTCCTGGGTGAAGATCAATGCAAGGTACTTATTTGGCATCTCATCCAAATCCACAGATGGCAAGCTTTGATACTCTTTCGGGCCTGGGCCCTGTCACCTTTATTTAGTCCATATCGAACCTTTCCAATCCGGCCTCGCACTTAAATCAGTCAAAGCTCAGATTGTTCTTCGCTCTCTGGTCTGGGCCCTGCCTCATTTTTAATGTTGGTATAAAATACTTTGGGATTCTCTTTAAGCCTACTTGCCAAGAACATTTCATGGTTACCTATTATCCACATCCCCACCTCCACCCACCATAATTCCATGCTTGAGCTCTTTCCTGCTTTCTTTACGTATCTTGAAAGACCAGCTGGATTTCGACCTCCTAACTTTACATATGCTTCTTTTTTCTTTTTGACTAAGTTTGCAACATCTCTCATCATCCAAGGTTCCCAAACCTTGCCACCTTGTTTTCCCCCTTACTGGGGCAGGCCAATCCTTAATTTTGATCAGCTGGTGTTTAAGTGAGTCCCAGATGCCAGATGTGGATTTACCCCAAACCGGCTGCTTTCCCTAGCGCTTGCCTAAAAATATTGCAATTTGTCTTCCCCCAATTTAGCACTTTCCCGTGAAGTCCAGACTTAGCCTTTTTAACAACTTTAAATCTTAAGGATTTGTGAGCTTAAGGGAAAGGAACCCTTAGGGTCAAGTAATCATAATATGATAGAATTCACCCTGCAATTGAGAAAGAGAAGCTAAAGTCAGGCATTTCAGTATTACAGTGGATAAAGGGAATTACAGAGCCATGAGAGAGAAACTGGCCAAAATCAATCGGAAGGGAACACTAGCTGTGACGATAGCACAGCAGCAATATCTGGTATTTCTTGGAGTAATTTGGAAGGCAGAGGGCATATACATCCCAAAGGAGAAGTTTTCTAAACACAGAATGACACAACCATGGTGGATAAGAGAAATCAAAGCCAACATTAAAGCCAAATAAAAAGGTGTATAAGAGAGCTAAAATTACTGGGAAGTTAAAAGATTGGGAAGCTGTTAAAAACCGTAGAAGGCAACTACAAAAGTCATAAAGAAGGAAAAGATGGAATATGAAGTTAAGCTAGCCAATAATATTAAAGAGGATACCAAAAGTTTCTCCAGATATAAAAGAACAGTCGAGAGTGGATATCAGACCGCTGGAAAATGATGCTAGAGAGGTAGCAATGGGGGACAAGGAAATGACAGATGAACTGAATAAGTATTTTGCATCATTCTTCACTGTGGATGACACTAGCAGTATGCCAGATGTTCAAGAGTGTCAGGAGGCAGAAGTGAGTGAAGTTACCATTACTACTGAGAAGGTTCTTGAGAAACTTAGTTTGAAGGTAGATAAGTCACCTGGATCACATCTACCCTCCAGAGATCTGGTCTAGGTAGCTGAAGAGACTTTCAAGAATCAATTGATTCTGGCAAGGTTCCAGAAGACTGGCAAATTACAAATGTCACTCCACTCTTCAAGAAGGGAGTGAGGCAGAAAAAGGGATAATACAGGCCAGTTAATCTGACCTCAGTGGTTGCGAAGATGTTGGGGTTGATTGTTAAGGATGTGGCTCTGGGGACTTGGTGGCACATATATAATAGGCTGCAGTCAGCAAGGGTTCCTTCAGGAAGAATCTTGCCTGACAAATCTGTTGGAATTCTTTGAGGAAGTAATAAGTAGGATAAACAAAGGAAAACTGGTGAATGTTGTATACTTGGATTTTCAGAAGGCCATCATGTTACCATCATGAAACACATCTGGGTGAGGGAAAATAAGAAGCCATGGCTTGCTGGACAGGTCCATACCAGGTTGAGGAATCATGATGCTGCCTTTAGATCGGGGGATGTGGCAGCTCCCAGGGAAACAAGAACTGTGCTTTCCTGCTTCATCAAGCAGGCGAAATGGGAGCATTCTCAGAGAATTTACAGCCATTTCTGCAAAACCAGGAGACACAAGGTACATGTGGTAGGGAATTCAGTGGATTAGAGACTACAAGAGTATCCTGCATGTCAGCGACCAGGATGCTTCGCTCCCTGAGAGGCAGAATGTCTTCTATGCCTGGTTTGAAGCATAGAACAAAGTGCAGGCGAGGAAGGCACCCGTCCTCCCTCGGGAGCAGACACTCTGTCTGGCTGAAGCTGAGGTGGGAAAGACTCTGGCCAGAGTCAACCCATGCAAACCTGTGGGGCCCAATGATATACCAGGCTGGGTTCTGAAAAACTGCACAGCCCAGATGATGGAGGTGCTGACGGATATATTCAACGTCTCTCTGAAATAATCCATTGTCCCTTTGGTTTTCAGGGAGGCATCCGTCATTCCTGTACCAAAGAAAACGACAGTAACCTGCCTAAATGATTATCGTCTGGTGGCAGTAACTGTTATGAAATGCTTTGAGCGGTTGGTCATGGAGCACATTAAAGCTGTTCTCCCGGCTCCATTGGACCCTTTCCAGTTCGCTTATCAATCCACTGATGATACAATAGCCTTTGCCCTCCACTCTATCCTGTCCCAACAGGAAAAGGGTCTCAGATGCCAGACTGCCTATAGACTTTGGTTCAGCATTCACCACCATCATACTCCAGAAACGGATGGGAAATCTGTCCTCACTCGGTCTCAACACCTCCTCCTACATTTGGATACTGGCCTTCTTTAACAGTAAGGCCACAGTCAGCCCGTGTGGGGAGCAACCTCTCTTGTCCCATTATGCTGAGCACTGGTGCTCCCCAAGGCTGCTCAGCTCGTTGCTGTTCACACTGCTGACATGACTGTGTCGCAGGATCCAGCTCAAACCGCGTCATCAAGTTTGCGGATGTCACAACAGTGGCTGGTCTTACCAGGAACGATGACAAGATGGAGTATAGAGAGGCAGTGGAGCAGCTGGTAGATTGGTGTGAGAAGAACAACCGAAGCCTGAACATGGAGAAGACAAAGGAAATCATTGTAGATTTCAGGAAGTTGCAGACAAACCTTCCCCCTCTTCCTCCATAGAGAAAGTTAAGTGCACAAAGTTCCTGGGAGTTCACATCACGGATGATGTCACCTTCCTGAACAAGGAGTCACAGCAGCACCTCCACTTCCTAAGAAGATCGAGGCAAGCATTTTGAATTTTTTCCCTAATTAAATAATAGTCTGCCCATTTATTTCTTCTACCAAAGTGCATAACCATACACTTTCCAACATTGTATTTCATTTGCCACTTCTTTGCCCATTCTCCCAATCTATCCAAGTCTCTCTGCAGACTCTCTGTTTCCTCAGCACTATCGGCCCCTCCACCTATCTTCGTATCGTCAGCAAACTTAGCCACAAAGCCATCTATTCCATAATCCAAATTGTTGTTGTACAATGTACAAAGAAGTGGCCCCAACACTGATCCCTGTGGAACACCACTGGTAACCGGCAGCCAACCAGAATAAGATCCCTTTATTCCCACTCTCTGTTTCCTGCCAATCAGCCAACGCTCTATTCACGTATGTAACTTTCCCGTAATTTCAAGGGCTCTTATCTTGTTTAGCAGCCTCATATGCAGCACCTTGTCAAAGGCCTTCTGAAAACCCAAATACACAACATCCACTGCATCTCCCTTGTCTAGCCTACTTGTAATTTCCTCAAAAAATTGTAATAGGTTTGTCAGGCAGGATTTTCCTTTAAGGAAACCATGCTGAGTTCTGCCTATCTTGTCATATGCCTGCAGGTATTCCGTAACCTCACCCTTGACAATCGACTCCAAAAACTTCCCAACCACCGATGTCAAGCTAACAGGTCTATCATTTCCTTTTTGCTTCTTTGCCCCCTTCTCAAATAGCGGAGTGACATTTGCAATCTTCCAGTCCTCTGGAACCATGCTAGAATCTATTGACTTTTGAAAGATCATTGTTAATGCATCCGCAGTCTCTACAGCTATTTCCTTCAGAACATGAGAGTGCATTCCATCTGGTCCAGGAGATTTATCTACCCTAAGACTACTCAGCTTCGTGAGTACGTTTCTGTCGTAATTGGGACTGCGCACACTTCTCTTCCCTGACACCCTTGACTGTCCGGTATACTGCTGGTGTCTTCCTCAGTGAAGACTGATGCAAAATACTCGTTCAGTTTCTCCACCATCTCCTTATCTCCCATTACAATTTCTCCAGCATCATTTTCCATCGGTCCTATATCTACTCTCACCTGCCTTTTACTCTTTATATACTTGAAAAGGCTTTTAGTATCCTCTTTGATATTATTTGCTAGCTTTCTTTCATAGTTCATCTTTTCCCTCTTAATGATCTTCTTAGTTTCCTTTCGTAAGCTTTTAAAAACTTCCTAATCCTCTGTCTTCCCACTAATTTTTGCTTCCTTGTATGCCCTCTCCTTTGCTTTAACTTTGGCTTTGACTTCTCTTGTCAGCCACAGTTGCATCCTTTTTCCATTCAAAAATTTCTTCTTTTTTAAAATATATCTGTCTTGCACCTTCCTCACTTCTCGCATAAACTCCACTCACTGCTGCTCAGCCGTCCTTCCCGTTAGTGTCCCTTTCCAGTCAACTTTGGCCAGTTCCTCTCTTATGCCACTGTAATTTCCTTTACTCCACTGAAATACCGACACATTGGATTTCGGCTTCTCTTTCTCAAATTTTACAATGAACTCAATTATGTTATGATCACTGTCTCCTAAGGGTTCTTTCACCTCAAGCTCTCTAATCACCTCCAGTTCATTACACAATACCCAATCCAGTACAGCCGATCCCCTAGTGGGCTCAACAGCAAGCTGTTCTAAAAAGCCAACCCGTAGACATTCTACAAATTCTCTCTCTTGAGATCCAGTTTCGACCTGATTTTCCCAATCCACTCGCATGTTAAAATCCCCCACAATTATCGTAACACTACCCTTCTGACAAGCCTTTTCTATTTCTTGTTGTAATTTGTAGTCCACATCACTGCAGCTGTTTGGAGGCCTGTATATAACTGCCATCAGGGTCCTTTTACCCCTGCGATTTCTTAGCTCAACCCATAAAGGTTCTGCACCTTCCGATCCTATGTCACCTCCTTCTAATGATTTAATATCATTTCTTACCAATAAAGCCATGCCTCTCCCTCTGCCTACCTTCCTATCCTTCCAATACACCGTGTATCCTTGGATGTTCAGCTCCCAGAGACATGCATCCTTTAGCCACATCTCAGTGATGGCCACAATATCATATCTGCCAATCTGTAGCTGTATGACAAGATCATCCACCTTATTCCTTATGCTGTGTGCATTTAAGTATCAAGGACATTTATCAGGAGCGCTGCATACACAGGGCCCTTAGTATTATAATGGATCCCACCCATCCATCCAGCATCCTCTTTGACTTTCTACCATCGGACAGGAGACTATGATGCATAAAAACACGAATGGTCAGGATGAGAAATAGTTTCTTCCCCCAGGCCATTAGGCTTCTGAACTCCCTGCCACATCATATTCAAAGTGTCACTGGTTAATCTGTCCCATACCTTACAATATTTAATATTAATGTGCATTAGTTTGTTACTTATGTGTGATTCATCTGTAGATTTTATTCTTACCTTTATAAGTTATCGTGTGTTAGGTGTACTACTGCTTTACACCCTGGTTCAAAGAAACATTGTCTCATTTCTATATACATTATATACATGTATGTAGTTAAATGACAATAAACTTGACTTGACTTTGACAAGGTGCTACACATGAGGCTGCTTAACAAGTTATGACCCCATGGTGTTACAGGAAAGATACTAGCATGGATAGAGCATTGTTTGATTGGCAGGAGGCAAAGTGTGGGAATAAAGGGAGCCTTGTCCGATTGGCTGCCAGCGACTAGTGATGCTCCACAGAGATCTGTGTTGGGAGCACTTCTTCTTACGTCACATGTCATTGATTTGGATGGCAGAATTGATGGCTTTGTGGCCAAGTTTACAGACGATACAAAGATAGGTGGAGGGGCAGGTAGTTTTGAGGAAGCAGACAGGCTACAGAAGGACTTCAACAGATCAGGAGAATGGGTAAAGAAGTGGCAGATGGAATACAGAGTCAGGAAGTGTATGGTCATGCACTTTGGTAGAAGAAATAAAAGGATAGACTATTTTCTAAAAGAAGAGAAAATTCACAAATCCGAGGTGCAATGAGATTTGAGAGTCCTTGTGCAGGATTCTCTAAATGTTAATTTGCAGGTTGAGTCAGTGGTGAGGAAGGCAAATGCGATGTTAGCATTCATTTCAAGAGGTCTAGAATTTAAAAGCAAGGATGTAATGTTGAGGCTTTGTAAATCACTGGTGAGGCCTCACTTGGAGTATTGTGAGTGGTTTTGAGCCCCTTTTCTAAGAAAGGATGTGCTGCCAGTGGAGAAGGTTCAAAGGAGGTTCACGAAAATGATTCCAGATTGAAAGGCTTGTCATATGAGGAGCGTTTGATGGCTCTGGGTCTCTTTTCACTGGAATTCAGAAGAATGAGGGGTGACCTCGTTGAAACCTATTGAATTGTGAAAGGCCTGGATAGAGTGGATGTAGAAAGGATGTTTCCTATGGTGGGGGAATCTAAGACCAGAGGAAGCCTCAAAATAGAGGGACATCCTTTTACAATGGAGATGAGGAGGAATTTCCTAGGCCAGAGAATAGTGAATCTGTGGAATTCATTGCCAGAGGCAGCTGCGAAGGCCAAATCATTGTGTATATTTAAGGCAGATATTGATGGATTCTTGGCTAGTCAGGCCATGAGGGGATATGGGAAGAAGGCAGGAGTTGGGGCTGAGAGGGAAAATAGATCAACCATGATGAAATGGCGGAGCAGACTTGATGGGCAAATGGCCTAATTCTGCTCATATGTCTTATGATTTATGGTCTTCTCAAGTTGAACTATCTACATACTGTTTCAAGAAGCTCTCTCAGATGCATGTAACAAATCCTGCTCTGTCTAAGCCTCTTGCACTAGGTTCAGTGAAAAATATCCACTCAGTGGACCAAACCAAAGGCATCACACCTAGACAATAACTTGGCTATCTCAAGCCAAGCAGGCAGTTTAGAGAAACAGTCTATAAATTGTTTCCACGTTATCATGGAGCAAGTTCAGAGAAGTTTCCAAAACATTAAACTGCGTGACCACTAGAATCCTCAAATAATGTGAGAAAAGAATGTCAAAGGAGTTAACTTGGTGACTTCTAAAGTGACAAGTAGAAAGCAGAAAAGTTCAGATCACACAGTTGCTCAGTGTGGGAATTGGAATGCAATATCCCATAAAAAGAGGCATAAAGACATAACAACTGATTTTATGGTAACAAGTAACATATAATTGCAGCTTTTATAGTCAGTTATAGGAGTTGTTAGCCTCTCCATAAAATTTTATGTCGAATTTAGTGTGTACAAATGGCACCAAGAAGAAGGTGATCCAGAATGCAAAACTTATTCAAAGATATGGAAATGATTATGTTAAAAACAACAATGATAGAACTGTATTTGAGAATAGATGAGTTTGATTTTATCCTGAAAAAATAATCCATTTGGGATTACCTGGGCCTGCAGTAGATGTTACCAAAGATGTTACAAACCCCTTGTAGTGAAGAGTTCCGTGACAGGAGGGCAATAGAGACCGAGTGAAATTATCATTAGTTGCACTTGCAACTGTGTAATTGATGTAAATAGTTAATTAATTGTATAATTCTATGGATGAAAGTAATAAATGATTTGCAGCACAGTGTAGCCAAGTGCAAATGTACATGAAGTAACTGAGCATACCATGTGCTACATCTTTGATACATTCTTAACCACAAAATACTCTGCAGATGCTGGGGTCAAAGCAACACTCACAACACGCTGGAGGAACTCAACAGGTCGGGCAGCATCCGTGGAAACGATCAGTCAACGTTTCAGGCCAGAACCCTTTGTCAGGACTGAAGGGGGAGGGGACAGGGGCCCTATAAAGAAGGTGGGGGGAGGGTGGGAAGGAGAAGGCTGGTAGGTGCCAGGTGAAAAACTAGTAAGGGGAAAGATAAAGGGGTGGGGGAGGGGAAGCAGGGAGGTGATAGGCAGAAAAGATGAAGAAGGAATAGGGGAAAACACAATGGGCAGTAGAAGCAGCTGGAGGGAGGGGGCAGAGTGAAATAGGGATAAGAGAAGGGAGGGGGAGGGAATCACCGGAAATTCAATGTTCATACCAAGGGGCTGGAGACTACCCAGACGGTATATGAGGTGTTGCTCCTCCAACCTGAGTTTAGCCTAATCACGGCAGTAGAGGAGGCCATGTATGGACATATCTGAATGGGAGTGGGAAGCAGAGTTGAAGTGGGTGGCAACCGGAAGATCCTGTCTGTTTTGGCGGACGGAGCGGAGGTGCTTGACGAAGCGGTCCCCCAATCTGTGCCGGGTTTCAGCGATGTAGAGGAGGCCGCACCGGGAGCACCGGATGCAATAGATGACCCCAACAGACTCACAAGTGAAGTGTTGCCTCACCTGGAAGAACCCTCGCCCCACCTTCTTTATAGGGCCCCTTCCCCCTCCCACTTCAGTCCTGATGAAGGGTTCCGGCCTGAAACTTTGATACATTCTTACTAGGCAGTGCTCATTAGTTGAGATTTACTGCCTGCAACAAAAACATTCCATTGTTAGTTTTACTTCTCTTTCGTTTATACAAGCAATAGTACAAAAGTGACCATAGACATGATAGTAATCTTCTAAGTACAGAGTCTCTCAAAAAACAATCTAAGTTACAGGAAGATGTCCCAGATGCAGCAAAAATTAGAAGTGGAGAGATGTAGTACCCCCTACCCATGTTCAATGGCTTGGGGATATTATATCTTGTGTAGATCTTGAAAAGATTTACTATTCACTTTTTAATTCGGACATAAAGTTCCATAAGGTGTGGGGACCTTTTCTTGAATATTTTCATAATTCTCACCTAGATTGACATGTATATTTTTTTCCCTTGATAGTCAGATCCTGCATTTCCAGCTTTCTTTGATTCTTTGATTAGGTAACAGGCTGCTTTATTATTATTATTATTCATTTCTCTTTTTACTACAATATATAGTTCTGGGGTGATAAAACTTTATCTCAAATGTCCTTTCAAATATTTATACTTATAATATAATGGTTGGTTTGGAGTTGGATAGTGGGTGGGTTGGGTGCTTTCCTTTCTAATTTTTCATTATTAATATGGGTGACTTGCTCATTTGTTAAGATATGTATTATTGCTATTTTTGTCTGTATTGCAATGATCCTTCTATTTACACTATTGATTTCTTTCTTCTACGCTGTAGTTTATAGAAAATCATAAATAAAATATTAAAAAAAGAGTCAGAGCTTTTCCTTATTCAAAATTGCACTGGTAAGCTAGAGAAGCCAACAAACATGACCACCAACAAGAATGCCCACACTTTGGAAAGTCCGATCACCTGGCTGTACTTCCACTTCTGGCATATAGGCAGAGACTAAAGACCGCAGCAACAGCGGTGAGGACCAAGACTGTATGGCCAGGTAAGCAGGGAAATGCTTAAAGGAACACACATCAAAGTTGCTGGTGAACGCAGCAGGCCAGGCAGCATCTCCAGGAAGAGGTGCAGTCGACGTTTCAGGCCGAGACCCTTCGTCAGGACTAACTGAATGCTTAAAGGACTGCTTTGAGTCTGTGAACTGGTCAATGTTCAGGGCTTCCTTTTCGAGTCTGAATGAATACACCACAGTTGTCACCGACTTCATCAAGACTTGTATGGATGAGTGTGTCTTCGAGAACATACCAGACATCCCCAAACCAAAAGCCATGGATGAACCAGGAGATTCCTAGTCTGCTGAGGTGGCATTCAAGACGAGTAATCCAGAACTAAACAAGAGGTCCAGGTATGACCTTCGGAAGGTAACGTTAAGAACAAAAAAAACCAATTCTGTTTGAAGTTAGAGACAATCAGATGTATGTCACTCTAGTAGGGTTTGTAGATCATTACTTCCTATAAGGCAAACCTAACATCATGAATGGTTGTGGTGCTTCACCCCTAGATGAGCTCAATGCCTTCTATGCACGGTTTGAAAGGGAGAATAAAACTACCCCTGTGCAAACCCTGCAGCATCTGATGACTATGTCATCTCTGTCTCAGAGGCCAACATCAGGACACCTTTCACGAAAGTGAACCTTTGCAATGCATCAGGCCCTGATGGTGTACCTAGCAAGGCACTGAAACCCTGTGCCAACCAACTGGTGGGAGTGTTCAAGGCCATCTTCAATCTCTCACTGCTGCAGTCGGAGGTTCCCACCTGCATCAAAAGGGTGACAACCAAAGCCCAAGAAGAGCAGGGTGAGCTGCCTCAACAACTATTGCCCCATTACACTCACATCTACTGTAATGAAGTGCTTTGAGAGGTTGGTCATGTCCAGAATCAACTCCTTCCTGCCTAAGCAGCAACCTGGATCCACTGCAATTTGCCTATTGCCACGATACATCCGCAGTGGATGCATTCTTACTGGTTCTTTACTCTACCTTAGACCATCTGGAAAATAACAAGCCCTACATCAGGATGCTGCTTACTGATTACAGCTCAATGTTCAACACCATCGTACCCTCAGTACTAATCACCAAGCTCCAAAACCTGGGGCTCTGTACCTCCTTCTGCAAATGGATCCTTGACTTTCTCACCAGGAGAACACAGTCAGTGCATATTGGAAATAGCATCTCCGCTTTGCTGACAATCAACACTGGCATACCTCAAGGGTGCGTGCTTAGCCCACTACTCCACTCTCTCTACACCCACCACCGTGTGGTTAGGCTCAGCTCAAAGAGCACCTTTAGATTTGCTGACCACACAACTATTAATGCAGAATTTCAGATGGTGACGAGGAGGTGTACAGGAGTTGGATAGATCAGCTGGTTGAGTGGTGTTGCAGTAGTAACCTTGCACTCAACGTCACTAAGGCCAAAGAATTGATCATGGACTTCAGGAAGAGGAAGATGAAGGAACACACACCAGTCCTCATCAAGGGATCTGCAGTGGAAAGGGTGAGCATTTTTAAGTTCCTGGGTGTCAACATCTCTGATGATCTATCCTGGGCCCATATATATTGCAATTATAAAGAAGGCATGACAGCATTATATATTTCATTAGGAATTTGAGGAGACTTGGTATGTCATCAAAGACTCTCACAAAATTTTACTTTCAGTCAGCATTCTAACTGATTGCATCATCATCTGGTATGGGGGGGCACTGCACAGGATCAGAAAATGCTGCAGGGATTTGGAAACTCAGTCAGCTCCATCGTGGGCCTCCCTTGCATAGAGGAGATATTCAAAAGGCAAAGAATCAAAAGGGTGGCGGCATTCTACAAGGACCCCCATCACCCAGGTCATGCACTTTTCTCACTGCTACCATCAAGGAGGATATTTCAGGAACAGTTTCTTAGCCTCCACAATCAGATTTCTAAATGGACAATGAACCATGTACACTATCTCATTTTTTTTGCTCCCTTTTTGCAATACTTATTTAATTTACTTCTTGCACAGTCCAGTATATTGTCAAAATAGAAAGTTGGTTAGGAAACAGAAATAAGAGTAGAGTCATAGAAAAGAACAGCACAGAAACAGGCCCTTCGGCCCATCTAGTCCATGTCAAATAATTTGCTTTGAATTGAACTGAAGTGAATTGAATTGACTTTATTTTTTATATCCTTCACATACATGAGGAGTAAAATATTTTTATGTTACGTCTCCATCTAAATATGCAATGTGTAATCATAGTAATTTATAATAAACAGAACAGAAGATGTAATATAAAGTAGACTCAAGTCATCGTGAGTTCATCAGTCTGATGGCCTGGTGGAAGAAGCTGTCCCGGAGCCTGTTGGTCCTGGCTATTTTGCTTCGGTACCGTTTCCCGGAAGGTAGCAACTGGAATAGATTGTCGTTGGGATGGCTTGGGTCCTCAATGATCCTATGGGCCTTTGCTTAGTATTAGCTCAGTAGTATTATGTCTTAGAGAAGTGGTCCCCAACCACCGGGCCGCGGACTGGTACCAGGTTGCAAAGCATGTGCTACCGGGCCTCCAGGAAACGATATGATTTGGCGATATGAGTCAGCTGCACCTTTCATCATTCCCTGTCACGCACTGTTGAACTTGAACGCACACAAGGTCATTACGCGCGCATCATCCCTGTCAGCGCGGGAAGAAGATCAACTCCTCGAGCTTGCAAATGACGGTGGGCTGAAAAGTATGTTTGACATAACATCTCTGCTGGCATTCTGGATCAAAGTCAAGGCAGAATATCCTGAGATAGCCACGAAAGCACTGAAAACGTTGCTTCCATTTCCAACATATCTCTACGAAGCGGGGATTTCTGCAATTAATGCAACAAAAACTAAATTGCGGAACTCCCTTCGAGTATCGCTGTCTCCCATCACCCCTCGATGGGACCGTGTTGTTGCAGGGAAACAAGACCAGGGCTCCCACTGATTCAGCGATATTGGTGTGTTGCAATGATTTTATATGTTCATACGGGGAAAATACGTGCTGTGTGTTTAATATCTAAACGTTACTTGAAATGTTATGATGCTATTGACTTATAAGTGACTTACCACTATATTCATGTGAGGAAAATATGCACTGTGTGTTTAATATTAAATTTGTTAGATAAACCCTTTTAGAAATGAAATTGAATGTATTAGCCACTTATAAATGACTTATACTTGACTTATCACCTATATTCCGGTTGTGATTAGCACCTCCCACCCCACCCCCCCACCCCAGGGTTGCCAACTGTCCCGTATTAGCCAGAACATCTTGTATATTGGGCTAAATTGGTTTGTCCTGTATTTCCCCCGCTAAGGTAAAGCGTTCCTATGAAACCGTTCGTGCCGAAATGGCGTAAGCGAAGAAGCAATTACCATTCTTGAGTGTTCCCAGACCCAAAAAATAACCTACCAAATCACACCAAATAACACATAAAACCTAAAATAACAATAACATATAGTAAAAGCAGGAATGATATGATAAATACGCAGCCTATACAAAGTAGAAATAATGTATGTACAGTGTAGTTGCACTGCATAGAATCGCCAAAAACGATTTGTAGACAAAAATCGGCACGTACACGCATACGCACTGGTGCCCGCGCAAGGCTTCATGATCATTGTAGTCTTTCTAGGGGTAAAGACAAGTGTCCCGAATTTGACTGCTACTCTTGTCCACTGGCAACCCTAACCCACCCCTCACCCCCCACCATCATCCCGGTGGGCTGGTCCGCAAGAATATTGTCAATATTAAACCGGTCCGCAGTGCAAAAAGGGTTGGGGACTCCTGTCTTAGAGCACATACACACACACGTGTATGTGTGTATATATATATACATATATATATATCCACACATATATAAAAAAAACTAGGGTATATATATTTTTTAATTCTTACTGTAATTTATAGTTTTTTTATTATTATGTATTGTGAAGTACTGCTGCCGAAAACAAAATATGCCAGTGATATTAAACTTAATCGTGATTTTCCTTCTTCCCCAAATAAAACAAATACTTTCTGCACAAAAGAAGTCAGCCGCAAAGGAAATATTGGACATTTCTTTGTACATTTCAAATGGTTTTAAACCATTTATTTTTCCAAACAGATTAAAGAGATTGTAATCAATACTACTCGAGTTTTCAGGTAAACTGAGCTATTTATGTTCAGGCCAGCTGCATCAAATGTGATAAAAGCTGAATTGGAGTGAATTCAATTCATTGGAGGAAGTTTGTTGTGGAAATGGTTTGGTCCCAGGATAGCCCATCTGATTTTGTGGTCCAGGAATACTCCTTAACTGTATCATCTATTTGGTCTGTGAAATTTCTGAGATCATGTTAGTCTTCTGTCACTTCAGATTAAATAACATGCTTGGCTAAAGATGGCTGATATCTAGACTGCAACAAGTAAAACAGAATTCAGGCAAGTAACCTCCGGATTGGTCCAGTTGAGTGAACTGTTTTGTTGAGCATACAGGTCACAAAGAGGTCTGTCATATGAAGTAGATATACAGTTCTTATTCATTTCCATAGATGCTGCTTGACCTGCTGAGTTCCTCCAGCATTTTGTGTGCGTTGTTCTGGATTTCCAGCATCTGCAGAATTTCTCATGTTTAGATACTATGTACAGTGTCACTATATTAAGCATCTTCAATTTGCACAAATGTGTACTCAAATCATAAACGAGAAAATCTGCAGATGCTGAAAATCCGAGCAACACAGCTGAGTTCCTCCAGCATTTTGTGTGTGTTGCACAAATGGGTACTGTCAGGTTACATCAAATGGAATGCAGAGGAGCCTCACAAGTCCCACCAAGTGATTTATTTCATTCTGTTTCATTTTTATGACTACAAGCAAAAGATTATTTTAAAACTGATGATGCACCGAGTGAAGTAGAGCTGCTTCTTCACAAAACTAATTTTCAGCCTCTTCAATTTCACAAATCCAGTATCCAAGGAAATATCTACATAAACACAGAAGATCTACATATCTGTTTACTGTAGATTTACAATAATCCACCATGAAATTTGATGCATTCACTAGATAATTCCTCAGGACATTTCCACTTAGTGTAACCTCATCAGAAATCCTATCACCATAGGCCAAAAAAAATGTCGACCCACCTTACCTCAGTGTTGCAGAAGAAATGGTGGGTAAATTTCCAATGACTAAATCTTAAGGAAAGACTTAAATTATCATAATGACACATTCTATTTCTCACATAATTAAAAGTGTTGCACATGTACAGTAATTAACTATCACTGTACATAGGCTGCGCCTGTTGTGGCACAGTGCGTAAGGTTCTCACGGGAAAGTTGTATTTTCGGAGGTGAGGTGCAGAATCTAGCCTGATATTTCAGTGCAGTACTTGATGCTGCCCCGTGGGAGATGTGGTCTTTTGAATGACATGATTAAACAAAGGTGCTGTCTGTCATTCCAGACAACATTTAAAGAAGGAGAATATCTATCATTGTTTTGTTCAACTTTATCCTTCTGTCAATAGCTTAAACAGGTAACCTAGTCATTGATTTAATTATTTCCTTTGGACCTTGCCACTGCATTTCCTATAATCCAACAAACATCACATTTCAAAAGTAATTCATTAGCTTTGCAGTATTTTGGGACATTCTAACATTGGAGAAATGGAATAGAAATGCAAACCTTTCTTTCCTTTTAGCAGCATTTTCCAATAGGGTAAAGGGATTAATAGGAGATGCACAAAGCTTAAATTTGTAATAGGATGGTACAAAAAACCCATGCTCGGAGCATACAATCTTAGATTACAAAGCATACATAGTTACTTAAATATACAAATGCTGAACTAAATTATACTAGATATTTCTTTGAAATATCCATTGATACTTTTAGCAGAACGATATAGAAAGAAGCATGCCTACTGTCATCTCTGTTCAGAAGCCATTCAACTCTCAACATAAACTTAGGACATTACAGTGTCAGTCATGGCTCCTTGCTGCAATCTGCTTCTGAATCAGAAAGCTAAGGCTTCAACTCTCACAGCTTTCTTCCATATTCCAAAGGCTACGTCAACTGGCTGCCACAAATTGGGCCAATATGTAAGTGAGTGGCCAAATCTGAGTGAGGTTCATGGGAAGATGGAGGAGAATAATACGATTTTAGTGTAGGATTGGTGTAAATGTGTGCTTGATTTTGATTTTGAAGTGGACTTTGTGGACTGAATGGTCTGTTTTCATGCTGTATGGCTCTACAATTAAAATAGTGTAGATGCTGGAAAACTGAAGTCATTTCCTAACTGCACTATAGCCTTTCAAATTCAAGAGTGAATTCAGTATCAGATAAGTCAAGTTGAGTTTATTGTCATATGCATAAGTACATGTATGCAATGAAAAACCTGCAGCAGCATCATAGGTATGGGTACATAGTATCAGATACACTCTGTGGCCACTTTAGGTATACCTGTACACCTGCTCGTTAATGGAAATATCTGATCAGCCAATCATGTGGCAGCAACTCAATGCACGTGGGCACATGGCCAGGTGGTTAAGGCATTGGACTAGTGATCTGAAGGCTGTGAGTTCGAGCCCCAGCCGAGGCAACGTGTTGTGTCCTTGAGCAAGGCACTTAACCACACATTGCTCTGTGACGACACTGGTGCCAAGCTGTATCGGCCCTTGCCCTTCCCTTGGAAAACATTGGTGTCGTGGAGAGGGGAGACTTGCAGCATGGGAAACTGCTGGTCTTCCATACAACCTTGCCCAGGCCTGTGCCCTGGAGAGTGATGACTTTCCAGGCGCAGATCCATGGTCTCGCAAGACTAATGGATGCCTTAACTCAATGCATGAAAGCATACAAGTATGCTCAGGTCTGTGGTTATATTCAGACCAAACATCAGAATGGGGGAAGAAATGTAACCTAAGTGACTTCGACCGAGGAATGATTATTGATGCCAGACTAGGTGGTTTGAGCATCTCAGAAACTGCAGATCTCCTGTAATTTTCATGCGCAATTGTCTCTAGAATTTACAGAGAATGTTGTGGAGAACAAAAGCTATCCAGTGAGTGGCAGCTCTCTGGGTGAAAATGCCTTATTAATGAGAGGTCAGAGGAGAATGGCCAAACTGGTTCATGCTGACGGGAAAGTGATAGTAACTTAAATAACCACACATTACAACAGTGATGTTCAAGAGAATCTCTGAACGCACAATACATTGAACCCCAAAGTAGATGGGCTGCAGCAGCAGAAGTCCATGAAAAGCCACTCAGTGCTGCAAAAAGATGGCATGGCCTGGATGGTGGGGGTCTTTGATGATATATGTTGCTTTCTTGAGGCAGACCCTCCCATCGATACTGCAGATGGCTGTGAAGAAAGTGCCAGCAATGCACTGGGCCGATTCACTGCTCTCTGCAAATCCTTACATTTCATTTGCATTCGAACTGTCATACCAGGCCATCATCTAACTAACTTGCAAATATTAATATATACGAGGGGTGATTGATAAGTTCGTGAACTAAGGTAGAAGCAGTCATTTTTAGAAAACCTAGCACGTTTATTTTTCAACATAGCTCCCTTCTACATGTACACACTTAGTCCAGCAGTCATGGAGCACACGGATCCCTTCTTTGTGGAAGTGGTCCACAGCAGGGATGATTGATAATTCGTGGCCCAAGGTAGAAGGAGATGAATCATTAACTTCAAACTTTCTGCATTATCACTCAAAAGAGTTGAACCGCACGTGCATGTAACCAGAGTGTCTTGGACCTCCAGGTGGTCCACAGCAGGGGTGATTGATAAGTTTGTGGCCTAAGGTAGGAGGAGATGAGTTATTCAGCTCTTGTTACATGCACGGCAGTTCAACTCTTTGAGTGATTATGCAGAAAGTTTGAAGTTAATAACTCATCTCCTTCTTCCTTAGGCCACCAACCTATCAATCACCCCTGCTATGGACCACATTCTGGAGGTCCAAGACGCCAACTTCTACAAAGAATGGATCCGTATGCCCCACGACCGCTGGACTAAGTATGTAAATGTAGGAAAAATAAATGTGCTAAGTTGTCTAAAATTGACTCCTTCTACCTTAGGCCATGAACTTATCAATCTCCCCTCGTACAGTTTATCTGTAAAAGTTTATTAGTGTTCGGTGACAAGCCAATCCTCTTTAACCTCCTAAGAAAGCAAAGATACTGGCACGTATTCCTTCATTACATGCATGATTGCATTTACTGTGGGCGCTGGGTCTGGGGCAGGCAGGTCATCTGCGATATTAACACCTAGGAATTTAAAGTTGCTAACTCTCTCCACTGTCGATCCCCCCAGTGTAGACTGGCACATCTTCTCCCTCCTTCACCTTCCTGAAGTCAAGAATCTTCTCTTTAGTTTTACTGCCATTGAGAAAGAGGCTGTTGCAGCACCACTCGACCAGGTGTCCTATCTTGCTCTGGCAAGTTGACTCATCGTCACCTGTGGTTTGTCCAAAACAGTGATGTCATCAGCAAGCTTACAGGTGCCATTAGACCATAAGTCACGTGTGTATGGAGAGTAGAGCGGGGGGCCAAGACCCTTATTCAGGACGGGAAAAGAAGAGAGCAGAAGCCAGAATAGATTGATAGATACTTTATTGATCCCAAAGGAAATTACAGTGTCACAGTAGCATTACAAGTGCACCAATATACAAATATAAAACTATTAAAAGAGAAGCAAGAAAGAATAAAAAGTAAGTTACCTCAAATAATCTAACAGAAGGGGGGTCATCACTTCCCCAGCTATAGGTTGACTCATTACAGAGCCTAATGGCTGAGGGTAAGAATGACCTCATACAGTGTCCTTTGGAGCAGCACAGTTGTCTTAGTCTGTTACCAAAAGTGCTCCTCTGTTCAGTCAAAGTGGCATGCAGAGGATGAGAAACATTGTCCAGAATGCTAGAATATTCCGAAGGGTCCATTGACCTACCACAGCCTCCAGTGTGTCCAGTTAGACTCCAATAACAAGGCCAGCCTTTCTAATCAGTTTTCTAAGCACACAGTCTTAAGGTGCGTCTGTGCTGATGATTA
The DNA here is from genome assembly GCF_030028105.1 of Mobula birostris. NCBI lineage: Eukaryota > Metazoa > Chordata > Chondrichthyes > Myliobatiformes > Myliobatidae > Mobula > Mobula birostris. The sequence continues at coordinate 132,367,514 of NC_092378.1, read as the reverse complement.
ATGAGGAAGAGACGTTCTTACCAGTCTTCACAGACTGAAGTCTGCCGATGAGCAAATTAAGCATCTAGTTGCAGAGGTACAGATCTTGATTATAGAAAAATGCTTCTAGTATTTCCTGGATTTACAGTACATCTAGTACCTGGCATTGTTTCCCTTGCACTATCATCTCTGATTAACGTATCACTACTGAAATAAGTTTCATCATTAACATTTGTATTTGTTTTTTTATACCTTTTCCCCTCTCCCTTCTCTGCATCTTAAAATATGCTTGCTGCTAACTTTTCAGAATTCCAATGAAAGTTATTTGTCTAAGAATATATGACTGTAAGAAGTAGAAGAGGGAAAAGGGCAGATATTTCATGAGCCATTACCACCATTATGTAAGATTGTGGCTGATCCCCAATTCTATCTACTTTCCTTTCCCATTCTCACAACCTTTATAATTCAAAAATACGTAATTTTCAATCTTGAATAAACTCAAAGCTTATGCATCCACAGTCCTGCAAGACCGAGAATTCAAGAGATTTACACACAGTGGCCACTTTATTAGGTACACCTGCTCGTTAATGTAAAATATCTAATTAGCTAATCATGTGGCAGCAACTCAATGCATAAAAGCATGCAGAGATGGGTCAAGCAGTTTAGTTGCTTTTCAGACCAAATATCGGAAGGGGAAGAAATATAATCTAAGTGACTATGACCGTAGAATGATTATTGGTGTCAGATGGAATGATTATTGGTCTCAGAAGCTGCTGATCTCCTAGGATCTTCATGCAGAACAATCTCTAAGGTTTACAGAGAACGGTACAATTTTTTTAAAAATCCAGTGAGCAGCAGTTCTGTGGGCAAAAGTGCCTTATTAATGAGAGAGGTCAGAAGAGAACAGCCAGTTGGTTCTAGCTGACAAGAAGGCAACAGTAACTTAAATAACCACAACACTTTTGTGTAGAAGAGCACCTCTGAACGCATAACATTTTGAACCTTGAAGCAGATGGGCTACAGCAGCAGAAGACCATCATTAACATTTGTATTTGAGGGCATTAACATACCCTCAGTAGCCACTTTATTAGGTACATAATAAAACGGCCACTGAGATTATGATCGACCTAATACTTCTCCTCATCCTAGTCCTAAATGGCCAGTTATCATGATACCTTTTCTCTTGGTTCTCAGCTGGGGGGGGGGGGGGACAGCTGATCAGTATGTAGCCTATCAATTCCCCTAAATAAGATAATGACCTGAACTTTCAACTTTGTTTCTATCTTTGCAATGTCGTCTTGCCTAGGCAGTATTTCTGGCATTTTGTGTTTTGAATCCAGGACTCATTGTTCTGCTTTTTGTGCTATTGGTTAATGGAGAAATGATTGAACACAACATTGAGCAAACTTTCTGCTTTTCTCTAACTAGTGCTCTGGGATCTTTGACATTTAACAGACTAAGTCTTGATTTGATGTTCAATCTGAGGTACAATACCTCAGACAAACAGCATACCCCGAGAATTCCTCTCCCATCTGACTTATCTCTTCACATCCAGGAGTGAGGCAGGAACCTCTGACTGGGCAAATTTACTACAAAATGAATTGAGCAGATACTTAAATCTGGCCAAGAAATTGCTGTTCTTACTTTTTAGGGGTTAACTGGAAGCTAAAGGTTTCTGGCAGAATTAATGGCTTATCATTAAGTTCCTATATTGCTAGTTTCATTAGTGGGAGGAAATTGCACTGTAATGTCTACACAGCAGTGTGACCAATGAAGCAGCAAAAATGATAATAAGACTGAGCAGCTGTTAACTGCGCTAAGGAGGTATTTAAACCCCTGCACTTGTGCAAGCGAGGGTAATACTTGAAAATGTCAATGTACAATACAAGTGTTTAGGGTTCGTAAGAATTATTTTGAAGGCCAGATGTTGATCCAGATGCAAGAAATAGAAGGCACTGCTTTCTAGAATTTAAGTGCACACGTCCAAGAAACAAGGAGCACAGCAAGTTTAGGCATAAATCGAAGATGGTGGCTGCACTCTCTGGTATTAAAAGTGTGGGTTTCAGGAAAGCAATTTGATTATGCCACAGAGTGTCCAATGCAAATTAGCCGTAAATCCATTTCACCCAAAATAAGAAAATTTTACTTCTATAATCTCATCAGTGTAACAAATGTCTGTAGTGGGTGGGTGGGTGGGTGTTTGGAAGGCAAGGAGGTAAAGGACTTGTTTTGCTGGTGTTGTTCCATTGTTGTTGGTGTTGCTGGTACGTTCTATGAACATACTATGTTAGCACCAGCATGTATGGCGACACTTGTGGAACCTTCCCCGTAAAACTTTAGAGTGTGGTGGATGCGAATACAATGAATACAATGTTTCCGTGCACGTATGGTAAATAAACAAATCTGAATCTGAAGTGAAAAAAAGTTCTGACCATGTGCAGTTGTAAGACAGCATGCAAAAATACAAACTTCAGCCCTATTACTCAAACAGTGGCACCTGGCATCTCACAACACCTTTTGGCTTCTGCTGTTTGTTTAGTAGCAAGTGAGATGGGCAGCTGATGCTAAAATCTTTGCTATTTTGAATAACCTACTTACTTGCTTGGCACATGATAGGAAGGAGCAAATCAGAAGCCAGGGATGTGCTGAGCTCTCTGCTCAGGTGAGCTTCAGTGGGCTTGGGAAAGGACTGGTATAGTGAAGAAACAGGCTGGATAGTTACCATGTTCCACCTGCCACGTGCCCTAACTACATTACTGGCACACTCTTAACCATAAGTACACAGCTCCTGTTAGACACCGATTCACTTTGCTTGAATTGGAGTATAACATAGTGCAGCATTTTGACAAAGTTCTTCTTCTGGCTTTCAAAGAATAGTGTAACAATTTACCTGATGATCTTGAACACCCTAACATTTCACACAACCTGGCCACCATCTCTCACTAACATCTTCACAGAGCTAGTTTATCACAGGCAGCAGTGCCTTTGAGTGATTTAGCCTATTGGTGAGGAGAAGTGAATGGAAACAGAGCCAGACAAGTAGTTCCCCCTCTTCAATGTAGCATTAGGTATTACCAATAGAGCTTGCCTATAAAAGTATACAGCTCTCTGAGCAGCAGTGTCTAAGTGAATGGTTTAACCTGTACAAAAATCTTTGCAATGCACCCATCACTGCACCTACACTCACTCCCCTGCTCTCTAAGATTATAAAACATTAAACATAATATCACAGCGCAGGCCTTTCAGCCCATGATGTTGTGCCAACCTTTTAACATGTTACAAGATCAATCTAAAGCTTCCCTTCCACCTTGTCCTCCATTTTCTTTTCATCCATGTGCCTAAGAGCCTTTTAAATGCCCCTAATGTATCTGCCTCTCTATGTAAAAACTTACCCCTGATGTTCCCCCTAATTTTCCTCAAGCACCTTATGCTCCTTGTATTAGCCATTTCTGCCTTGAGAAAAAGTATCTGGCTTTCCACTCTATCTATACCACCTATCATTTTGTACAATTCTATCAAATCACCTCTTATCCTCCAAAGAGAAAAGCCCTGGATCACTGAACCTTTACTCATAAGGCACACTTCCTAATCCAGGCAGCATCCTGGTAGATTTCCTTGGCATTATCTCTCTAAAGTTTCCACACCTTCCCTATGATGAGGTGACCAGAACTGAACACGATACTCCAAGTACGGTAGAACCAAATGTGGCCCATGAGAGTCTGGTCTTCATTGGTTGGGGCACTAAATCTAAGAACAGGGAGGTTTATGCTCCAACTACATAAACATTAGTCAGATCCCAGGTGAGTACTGCATGCAGTCTGGTCACCACACTATAGGAAGGAAATGACAGCCCTAGAGATGGTGCTCAGCAGATGCACCAGAGTATTGCCAGGGATGGAATATTTCAGTTATGAGGAGAGATTGGGTTCTCCAGGTCTGTCTTTCCTGGAGCAGAGGTGGTTAAAAGAGGACATAACTGAGGGATAGGGGTCGACTGCAGGAAGCTTTTCATTTTATCAGAAGTGAATAAAAGTAGAGGATATAGATTTAATGTCAGGGGTAAGAGATTTAGAGGGGATATGAGCATCGTGTATCTGAAATAAACTGTCTAAAAGACAGTGGAAGCAGAATTGTTGACAGCATTAAGAGGTGTCTAGACGAGCACTTAAATCATCTAGGCATGGAAGAAGGGATTAAAATAGAAGTGTGCCCAGTGGTTGGAGTGGATATGGAGGGCTGTCGCATGCTATATGATTCTATGCCTCTGATGCAATGATTGCAACTGCTGAAGTATTGAAAACAATCATCTTTCTGATGCAGGTCATCTGAACAAAGAGTGCATATTAATGTGCTGTGCTGTGCTGTGCTCTGTGCTGCTCTGCAGCACTTTGAGATGTTTCACTGTGTAAAAGCCACTGTATTCATGCAAACTAATTTTAACTCAGATCTGTGGTAACATCTGCAACTGGAGCTCAGGTTGAGCAACATCTGCCAGGAGAAAGGAATTACTGGTGCTTTGGGTCAAAACCCAGTTTCAGGATTAACAATTGCTTCCCTTTCCCAATAGATGCCAGTGGACTCACTGTGTTTCTTGGCCCAGATTCCAGCACCTGCAGTTGCTTGAGTCTCCTGCGGCAGGGATGTGTTGTATGATGACAAATGTAAAGTTTAATCTGGATCACTATGCCGTGTGGGCAAACGTTCCGTCATGAAATATTCCATCAGGATCTACACACACACACCTTAAAGTGGAGCGATACACAGCACTAGATACCTCCAGCAACCACAGACAGGTGTGAAGCAAGAATACACCATAGTTACCTCCACTGCATACCAAATATTCCACACAGGTGTATGCATATTTAGCTTTCTGAAATGTCAATGCTAAGCTGATACTATTCTGCCCTTCACCCTGTACAACCTTGCAGACTCTCCCATTCACGCCCTCTAAAATCCAATTATTATTTTAGTCAGCTTCGAATATCTCTGCTTGGAAACACTGTGTGAGATGTCATACATAAATCATTGAGAGCTTTTCAACATATATTTAAAAAATAGTAAATTTTCCTTATGAATCGCTGTTATTGTCGTACACCACGATTCTCATGTGCTGTCACACCCCCACCCTCCCCCCCCATTTATGGAGGATGGGAAGCTTCTGCCTCAACTTACAATGAGTAAGGAACTCAGTCCCCTCACAAAAGGCTTCTCCAAAACATCAGCTGTTCAAATTTGCCATGAGATCTCTCAGTCATATTAGATCTCCTGAGAGAGCTGAATGTTTATCGTCTTGGGCCTGTATTCCTAACAAGATACAGCCAGAATCCATTCACTTGAAATGTTCCTATCACTGTTATAACTAGACAATCCAATCCATAAATTCTGTGAATTTCTCCCTGGCCTTTTAAAATAATTTAATAGAAAATCTAACTTATCAATTTAATATTGACTCTACAATATTAAATTGTGAGCCGTTGTAATCCACAAACACTATTCACATCCACAGCAGCCATGTATTAACCTCAGCATTTTGTTACCCAAGTTTCTTCTCATTGTAAAATTACAATAACCACACATTTAATGCAGTGAAGCCCCCTCACCAGGCTTCTATAGAAACTTGGCTTGTTAGCCAGCTCTGCTAACAGCCACTGGCACGGAAAGTTGGGATATTTCGACTAACTGAACCCCAATTTGAGCGAATGCTGTGTAAATACTGCCCATATACAAGTATCCGTCAGCAAAAAATAACAGATCGTACATCCATACAATTATAAAGAAAGTATATTTACTAATTTCAGTTTAATTCGTTATTAAGAGGAAAAGAAAAAGAAAAAAAAGGGTCATTATAATTAAACCAGTCTAAATGTGCACAATGTTGAAGCTCAAATCTTCCAAAAGCTAGTGTGTCCCTTACTCACAGTGTCGACTTCTCACCATCGTTTACCGGTAGAACTTCCCATCTTGGACTCCTTTGAATCGCGTCTTCCTGTCGGATCAAACCCTACAGCCTTCTGCCCTGATCTTCTCCACTCTCCATTTCCCACTAAAAGACTACAGACCCCACCAGTGTCCAACACAAATCTCAACCCTCCCACCTTTCTCCAGAACCTTCTCCCAATCCACCATCCTGATTGGCCGACACAGCATTCCGAAGTTGAACATCACAGACCCTTATCTTTAACTGAAACTCAAACACTATCAGCAGGACACCCTGCTTCTACAGAAAGCTACGAAATGAAATACCCAACAGCATTAGCAGTAAAAACTTTAACCAGGCGTTACAGCAGGAAATATACCCTGTAGTCACACCTGACATGTGCTGGTATGTTGAAAGTGCAACCACATAGAGTAGTTAAGATCAACAGTCTAAGTGCTTTCAAGAGATGAGGTCTGAAGATAGTCATAGCTGTGGGTGGAATATGATGGGGGGAAGCTGGATTTGTTGGGCTGCATGGTTTCTCTCCTCTGTAAAACTACATATGTCTTTATTTTCTGCACGGGATTCCGATACAGAATTTTGAAATTTCACTGAGCTAGTTACCTGCTCAAACCATTTCACTTAAAGATCTGTGTGTGGTGTCTGCAATAGGTTGCAATCTCATTTAAAAACAAATTTTAATACTGCAAATATGTTGCCTGACCTATCCAATTACGTGCCATTCTAACTTGGAAGCATGTGGACTTCATTGATGGTCGGAAAAAATCCTAGACTTATCAACCAAGCTCCAGAAATGCTTACAATTTAAGAATTGCAGCGTTCTAACAGAATGTTCACCTCTTACTTCTCAGGGCCAGGCGGGTGTCTGTTCCAAAGGCCCATCTGATGTTTAGTCTCTAGAGAGCCACATCCTGAGATTGTATATCAAAAAGAATTCAGCACCCCTCCTCACACTGGAATCCTCAGCAACAATCATATTTTTTCGCTCTATTCAAGCACTGACGTCATCCACTTCAGATGCCAGAACCTTACTTTCCCTATACTAATACTTGATTGGCTTTACAGTGGTTATGGATTCCTGAACCAATTGTGTTGGAATTGGAATTGATCCACAGTCTTCAACCATGAGGGCAATATGAAAATTGACACGTTAAAATTGAAGATGGATCAGTACTGCAGTTGCTTTATGTTACCTCATGTACCAGTTGGGTCTAATAGTTTTCACTAATACCTGCTGTATTGATTATTATCTTCAAATGATCAGTCTTCCTTGATTATTCTTGATTTATGATATCTAATGAAGAATACAATATCACTAACCACAACAGTTTACATCTAAAAGTTGATTCTATTTGTTTTGAATACAATAGGTGAAAAGAGCATAAATAGTGCTGTTAGAAACAGGAATGATGGGCAGGTAGGAGTATATGTTCTCTCCTTTGGTTTATGAAGATTTCGAAACAGTAAAGTTGGAAGGAAAAGAAATTAACCTTTATGTTCCTGGTTCTCAAGAGTATCAGAAGTATTTGAGTTTGGGGTCTATTGTCCTTGATAGTTCAAATCTGTATGGTCTATTGTTGAATACATTTTTGGACAAAATTAAATCTCATCCATAAAAAGGAAAATAAAACCAAAATATGCTGAAAAAGGTCAGCATGTCAGGCAGAATCTGTAGAAAGAGGAATAAAATTAAATGTTCCAGGTCTGGTGAAACATAGGCTGTAACATTCGTCCTCTCTCTCCCTGATATAATAAAAAAGAAAAATGTTATAAATACACAGTGGGTCAGGCAGTATTTGTGGAAAGGGATACAGAGTTAGCGTTTAAGATTGAAGACCCCTCAGCTCTGCCCGGTTTCTCTCTCCATAAATAATCCTTGATCCTGCCAAAGGGTTTTGTCCCGAAACATTGACTGTTTACTCTTTTCCATAGATGCTGCCTGGCCTGCTGACTTTCTTCAGCATTTTGTGTGCATTGCTCTTGCTTATCTGCTGAGGACTTGCAACGTTTGCTTTTTTTTAAATACATTTCCACTCTCCTCAGTCTCTTGTTGTCCTCCTATTAAGGAGGCTCTTACGTCAAAATGACAAATTTACTGTTTGTTATTTATATAATTAAACTTCAAATTATGTTTAATTAGGTTGTTTAAATTAAATAACTATGTTATTTCTTGATCAATCTTACACTTAAATTTTGAATGCCAACTTGCAAACAGGAACTTACACTGCAATTTCAGAAGAATTTTGCAAGTACGATCTGTAATGAAAATCACAGCAAAATTCAGCAATGTACAGCACAGAAAGAGGCTCCTTAGATCATCTAGCCCATGCCAAAATGGTTGTTCTACCAAGTGTCATTGATCCTCACTTGGACCATAGCCCTACATACTGCTTCCTGTAATCTGTGTAATCCAACGAGAGCACAGACCTCAGACCAGGTGCTTTTGTGCTCTCTCTTTATCATAGTGTAGTTGTGAAATCATATTTCTGAAGCCATTAAGCACAGCAACCTAGAAATTCTGCAGTCTTATGTAATATTTATGTCTTCTATCCAACAGTAGTGCATGCAAAACTAGTGATATATGTTGTTTAGGGTTTCCTACCTCCAATTCCGGCATTTCACCCTGACCATCAAAGCCCACCAGAAAGTAATTATGACCCAGAAACTGAGTGTGATCTTTCCTTGTTGCCTCAACCTGAACCTCCGGTATCCCACTCCCAACATGCCATTCCTTTCTCTACACTGTTTAGTTGGTCAATCTTCCCCAAAAATATGATTCATGCCTAGTAACCTATTTTATTTCCTCTGCTTGAACTGCAGAGAGGAAGTGGCAAAGGGGAATGGCATTTGAATGGATTACACAATGGAGCTCTGAGTACAATGCATCAGACATGATATACAACTGAAGATTCAGGTGGAAGGGGATTATGCACATAGCACATTTATTTAATGAATCTTCCCCAGTGTGGAAGAATTTCCCAACCAGGACATCTCAGTAAATGAAATAATAAAATAGTTCCCTTTATAAATATTCTCATGAAGATCTAGATTTTGCCATCAACATGCACTTGGTTCAGGTAAGGAATATCACATTCTTACTGCAACACTTAAATCAGGAAAACCCTAACAGAATTAATTCAATGTAAAATTATGTACAGAAAATAAAAATTGGGAAAGGAAGACAAAACCTACGGAGAGCTAAAAGGAGACAAAAAGTTAGTGATTATTCTTTCTAAATCTCCAATACAAATTAAATTCTTAAGTGATACTTGCAAGATAATATATTCAGAGCTGTTTTGCAGTAATTATCACTCACCGTGCTATTAAAAATTAAAATTGCTAGAAACACGTTTCCTTTTATCTTTTGTACAGAGATGGAGCTAGAATATTGAACTAAATTGGGTCCTGGTGTTGTTATTTGGTTCTTTACAATCAGTCTTTCATTATTGTTACACCAAAAAATACCAGAAAAGACCAGACCTTCATTTCATCAATCTATTTGCAAATTCTTATTTTAGCCCCGATACAAATATGAAGAAGAAAACACCCTTAATGTTGTCTCTGAATCCAAGTGTACTATTTTCTTTCCTGGTCAACAAGTGTTTACCTTTTGTAAGATTTGAGATATTTCCTCTGATATTGAAAATTCACATCTTGTTCTACTAAATCAAAGTCCTTGGGAAAAGTGCTGGCAAAAAATAAATAAACAAGTGTAATAAATCAACATTAGTTGTAGCCATTCCAATTAAAGAAACACATTTGTGTATCATGAACAGTTAATACAAACTGCAGACAGTTATGATCACTATTTTGTGTGGAACAAAGAGAGTTCATATCATTTTGCAGCTAGCCATAATTAATATTGCAACACTTTTAAGGTCAAAGTCTACTTTGTGACTGTAGTCTAATATTTCACTCCACAGTAGTTTAATAAATCAACAGAGATGTTTTCAATGGGTTTTCACATTTCATTCTGCTGAAGATGAACAGTTCCATTATTATAGATATTCGAAAATGAATCACTTTGAAGTTTCTGTGCTTTGTGCATTCAGTGATGATCTGTCTAAAACAGAACAAAGGGCTTTCAACAATTCGAAAAATCACTTAATTTTTTTGTAGTTTGTTGATTCACTCAGTAGCATATATTAACTGCTGAATTAATTGCTACATATTTTTAAGCATACATAGATTTCCCAGCTACGGTCCTCCTTGGCAACAAAGCCAATGCAAGCCATAGCTCCGTACCATCTCTCTTGGCCTCTCTCTGCCTCTGATTTATCGGTCTGGTGTTCAGGACTAAATGAAGAGCTACTTCCTTCGTTTCTATATTGAGAAGTCCAGAATCATTACCTTCAGAGCCCACTACAAACTGTGCTCCGGGGCCAACCAGCACAAAGGTGACGAGTGAAGGGATTGTGGGCTCACTCAGGGTCTCAGCAGCCAGATTTTGGTGGCACGCTTAAGAGCAACTGTGAAGTACCTGATGATGTTTATGCTGAATTAAAAGTGTTTTGTGCAAGTAAATTGATACAGTTGTAACTTCAAAATGCAAAAGGATGTGATATCAGAGCTCAGTCAGATCACAGCATCCAAAACACTTTGCTGATTGCTGTCATGATGCTTGATCTCCACTACTTAATTTAACAAAAGGAGGCAGCAGCTTGAAGCTGAATCAAGTAATTCAGACCCATTGAGGTACATCATTCCCCAGAGGTCAAAAGCATTTTATGTGCTGAGTGGGCCAATGCTCACTAATACTAAAATCACTGATGACCTTTCTTGGTGTGGGGTTTAAATTGACAATGGCAGACTCACAAAACGAGTGACGAGGCTCCGGCTGCTTTCAGAGCTCTGGCCAACTAAGCAGAAATCAAAATGGAATGGATGTGAGGAGGGCTGCTTACTTCTTACGTTCTCATTTGTGTCCCTGTCCAGGAAAGATATTGAATCCCTACCTCCAACTCAAAGATTGAATCAATCTTTAACTGATCTACAGCTATTCTTGTTTTAATCAAGGATGCAGCGCGTAGTTCTGCGTAGCCACATAGCATAGTAAGTAGTGTTTTACCGGAGATCTACTCAAATGTCATCATTTGTTGGATAACAGATTATTCTTGAAGGCACAGCTGCTAATGAGTCTTCAATTGGTTGTTATTTCAGCTCAGTTTCACTTTCAGCGCTATTGTTCTTATAAATAAAGCATGCTGAGAATACAGGCGAGCGCCCTGTACAGGCAGCAGCAAGGGTAATTTCACTGCAGTTGAAAGGTATGCATATTTATGAAGTAAATTCACAGCTGCCAGCTACACAGCCTTGTTTAAAATGGAATTAAATCAGCACCAGCATAAAGCTGAGGGTCCATGTCAGTAATTATAAAAGTTGCTCTGCCCTTGTTCCAGCATCTGTACCTGTACAATATTGTTATCTCGGGAATGATTCGTGCACCCTCAGAGATATCTAAATTTTATTTACCCTGTGCGCAGTGAGGTTTGCTGCATGTTGAGCAGATCCTCGGGCAGCTTTCTTATGGTGTTGCATTGCACTGGTTTTTAAAAAATAAATCAGGTGAGCACGTTCTGGCGAAACTCTGCACACTTGCTTCACAACCCATAAATTCTTTACAATCAAGTCAGAAACACTGTAACCTGCTGCTGCAAATTTAACTTCAATGGGACTATGTCAGCCTCCATCAGGGTCTGCTTTCACTAATGGCCCACAATGACAATAGTCACCTGTCCTGCATGTTACCATGGTAACTAACTTCAAACTGGTTAAAAAATGGAAGGTAACATCAAAGAAACTAGCTAATAGAATTTCCATTTTGTTATTATTTTAGAGATATTAAGAACATGATAATCAAAGCAAAGCATGTTTTTTAATTAATACGATGCAATGAAAATGTTAACATGCAGGGTCTGTCCACTGGTTAGGCCTCAGTCACATGTCTATGTATAATTCTGGGACCAGACCTTAAGAGTGGCCTTGGGGAAGACGCAGAGGGTATTCACTTGAATACGGTTAGAGTTAAGGATGAGAATCGTGTAGATTGGCTGCATAAGCTGGAAGTGCTTTCTGTGGAGTAGGTGAAGGTGGGATTTAATAGAGAAATAACAAAACACTTTGGTACAATTGCTGGAGAGAGGGCTTACACATTAATTGGCAGAAGAATTTGATGATAATTTTAATTTTAGACAGAAAGTTGGCATGATCAGGAATATAAGATTAGATTAGATTAGATTCAACCTTATTGTCATTGTGCCGAGTACAGATACAAAGCCAATGAAATGCAATTAACATCTGACCAGAAGTGCAAGAGAATAGTATTATTTACAAAATAACTGAGAATAAAAAGTAAGTGCTACAGCACACAAATATAAAAGTACTGAGACAGTACAATACGGATGCAATACTGTTTAGCGCTGTGATGTGAGGTTCAGCAGAGTCACAGCCTCAGGGAAGAAGCTCTTCGTGAGCCTGCTGGTGCAGGAGCGGAGGCTCCTGTAGCGCCTACAGGATGGGAGGAGAGGAAAAAGTCCATGGTTAGGGTGAGATGCATCCTTGATAACGCTTTTCGCCCTGCCCAGACAGTGTTTATGGTAGATGTTCTCAATGGTGGGCAATTGGCTGCTGATAATCCGCTGGGCAGTATTTACCACCCGATGGAGTGCTTTGCGGTCTGATATGGGACAATTGCCTTGCCACTCTGAGATGCAGCTGGTGAGTGTGCTTTCAGTGGTACAGCGGTAAAAGTCCGTCAGTATCCTGGGACGGGGGTGAGCTTTCTTGATATTCCGCAGGAAATAAAGGCGCTGTTGCGCCTTTTTTTATCAGGTTGGAGGAGTTCAGGGACCAGATGAGATCATCGGAAATGTGCACACCAATATATTGCATAAGAGGAAAATATGAGCAGATATAAAAACAACTTACAAGCAGAGATGAATACATGATCGAAAATTTTTGAAATTCAGATGTATGAAGTTGAAGTGGGGTTAGAGGAGGGTTATGGTGAAGGTGGAGTAGAGATTAAATGAAATTAGGGCAGGGATAGAGAATGAGGTTGGAGTAGATCTGAAGTGAGGTTGAAGCAGGGTTAGAGTGGAATTGGAGTATAATTAGAGGAGAGTTGGAATAGGGTTATTGGAGAGTTTTAGCAGGATTAGAGTGAGGTTCAGGTACAGATGAAGTGAGGTTGGAGCAGAGTTGGAGGAGGTTTAGAGGTGAGTTGGAACAGGATTGGAATTGGTTTGAAGTGGGGTTTGACTGAGGCTGGAGCAGGTTGGGATGGAGTTGGACCGGGGTTGGAGTAGGTTTGTAAAGGGATTTTACTGAGGTTGGAGCAGGGTTGGAGTGAAGTAAGAGTGGGGTTAGAGTTGGTTTGGAGAGGCATTTCATTGAGGTTGGAGCAGGAATCAAAAAGGGAGTGAACGGGGCAGGAGCACTAACTGATCTGCTCCTTCACAGAGCATGACAAGCTGAACTTTCCATTTCTTGTTGCACTTTCTCCAGACGTTTTCAAGAAACATTGTGCATTTGCTGATGTAAGTTGGTGAGCTTCAACACTTCCAAGGAATTGAACAGGCTGACTCAGCTCATGGTTTATAGGCAGGGGCTTTAACTTGCTGGGAAAAGCTAGCAGTTCCACACTTCCCTGGTGTCCAGAAGTTCCAAACTGTGCCAAAAATTTCCTATTTCCGTAAGGTACCCAGCAGTGGAGCACAAGCCTGCTGCAATACCTCGGCATGTATGCTGGGTAATCTGCCGGCTAAAACTGTGCCAGGAACTGCAATCCATTCATCTGAATCTATGTGGAGAGGAACAGCCACAAGGATGAAGAGAAATAAAAGGAAGTTACAATTTTCATAAATGATTGAGCTTGTTTGAATATTTTAATTGTTTAAAAGTATCCTTCAAGAATTTTGATGTGACTTAAATCTTTAGTTCTAAATTTTAATAGCTTTAAAATTATTTAAATTATTAGTTGATTTTCAAGATGCAGAGTCCTCGACACTTTTGACAGCTAACAAAGCTGGAGCTGCTAAAAACTCTTCCAGTGGCTTTACTGGTGGAGCTTAACCATAATCCATCTCCACCACGTAATTACATGATGTCACTGAAGGTCTTGCCACCACGTTGAGGTGCCTTCAAGGATACAAGTCAAGGCTGGGAATCCTGAGAAGATAAGCCCAGAGTTAATAGCTTGCCTCATGCAGCAGGTTCTGGTCCCTTGTGTTCAGAAGGTAGCACAGATGTACTGCACTAGCTGAAGTGTCAGCTGGAAAATTATTGCAGTTACTAAACTCAACTGGTTCCTTGGGTACTTTTTACAGCAATTGTGCTGATCTATGACATTAATTATGCTGTCGAATATAATACTTCCTTACTTTTTCTCAATGCCCATTAAAGTCGGATTATTTCTTTTGACGGGTTTACTGATTGGCCCTGCTACATGACCATGGTTTCATTTACTGTGGGTGTCACTTTAAAACGCCTAGATGAGGCGGGACTATGATGTCAGTATAACAAGCTGCGACAGACTGCTGGGACTTTCGAAAAGAAGGAGAGAAAGAAAGAGAGTGGAAGCTTTGGACCGCAAGCTGACCGCAGGAGATTGCTGCAACAATGGGTAAAGTCTGATACTTCCCCATGCCCAAAGGATTGAGTTGATCAACGGCACACAGTGCACATTGGATGTGTGACTGTCACTTCGTATGATCCATACGTGGATTTTGTTGGAGTATCTTGTGGCGGCCACTTTAGTTAACCCTTACATGGTTTCGGGTATATCATGTGGTAACCACCTGTGCTAGGGTATATTCCGTGACTGTCACCTTGTGATGCTTCTACGTGGAATTCGGGACAACTCGATGGATAAGATGTTCGGTGACTGTTACTTCGTTTTCCCAGTGTGGAACCTGTGGAATTCTTCGTAACCACCTCCTCCCTACATTACAATGTGGATTTACAAGTTTCTCTACTCACTTATTCCGTCGATTACTGGACCTTTCTAGTTTGCCAACTTAAGACTTTAAGAACTGTTCCTAAGCTTAACAGTTTGGGAGACACACACACACAAACACACACACACACACATAACACTGTTAACTTCTGTTTATTTTGTTTAATTTTCTATATTTTTGAGTAGATACTAATAAATATAGTGGCTTTAACATTAAAACCTGACTCAATTTGTGATCTATTGCTGCTGGTACGTAACAGCCGGACTTGTCAAACGCCTTCAAAAATTAGGAAGGCACGGCAACCTTAGGTCCCTCATCACCAGGTTCAGGAACTTCACTCACCTCAATACTGAACTGATTCCACAACCAACAGACTCACTTCCAAGGACTTTACAACTCATGTTCTCAGTATTATTTATTTATTATCTCTTTATTGTATTTGCAGTTTATCTTCTTTTGCATTTTGTTTGCTTGTCTGTCTTTGTGTGTAGTTTTTGATTCTATTGTATTTCTTCATTCTACTGATCGCCTGCAAGTAAATGAATCTTATGGTAGTATATAATAACATATATAATAAATTTACCTCGAACTTTTGAACTTGAAAATAAGTGAACTGTCCAACCCTATTTAAATATCTGCCCCAATTTTGCTTGGATATTTCTGTCTTCTTGCACTGCAATTCAAGTTTGAGGAACAGCATCTCATCTTCCACAATGTAGCCCATTATATTCCAGCCCTCATGACTTAACTCTGATATCAGTAACTTTACATAACCAAACTCTCCAGAGTGAATTAGAATTGGCCAGTTACGATGACCAGTCATCAACCTGAGACAGCAACAAAGCTCAGCTCACCACCATCTCAACGGCAGTCTATATTGCTCTGTTAGAATTCTACACTGTGACACTGCCTATAGTACCAACTCTGGCTCCATGCACCTACCTCTTTCTGTGTTAAAAACCTATCTGCAACATCTCCCCATACTTTGTTTTCCAAACACCTTCAAGTTATGTCCTCTTGTATTAGCCATTTCTGCCCCAGGAAAAAAATCCCAGGCTGTTCATTCTATCTATGCTGCTTACCATCTTGTACACATCTATCAAGTCACCCCTCATCCTCCTTCTTTCCAAAGACAAAAGCCCTAGCTTGCTCAATCCATCTCATAAGGGATGCTTTCTAATCCAGGCAGTGTCCTGGTAAATTTCCTCTGCACTCTCTCTAAACCTTCCTCATCCTTCCTAAAATGAGGCAACCAGAACTAAGCACTTACAGAGCTACCCCTCTGTTCCTCCACACTGTTAATAATCCTGCCATTAACCCTGTATTGTGCTTTCAAGTTTGGGACTTTCCACAATGAATCACTTCACACTTTTCCAGATTGAACTCCGTCTGCCACTTCTCAGCCCAACTCTGCATCCGGTCAGTTTTCTATTGTAACCTACGACAACCTTCTACACTATCCACAACACCACCAACATTTGTGTCATCTGAAAACTTACTAACCTACTCTTCTGCTTCTTCATCTAAATAATTTATCAAAATCACAGTGAACAGTCCTGAGGAACATCACTAGTCACTGACTTCCAGGCAGAATACACGCCACGTTCTACCACCCTCAGCCTTCTGTGGGCAAGCCAGCTAAGGATCCATGCAACCATGTTTCCCTGGATCCCATGCATCCTGATTTTCTCAATGAGCCTACCATGGGGCACCTTGTCAAATGTCTTACCACACTACATCCACTGCTCTGCTTTCATCAATGTGTCTTGTCGCTTCCTCAATGAATTCAATCGGGTACATAGGGCACAAACTGCCCTTCACAAAGCTAGTTTGACTATACTTAATCTGACTATGGTTCTCCAAATGCTCTCAAATCCCAAATCTAAGAATCCTATCCCAAGTCCATTCTTAAGCTTCTTCTTGGCGGATTTATGACTCTCTGAAGCCCTGTCTGTTCCTTGCTTCTTACACCTTAAGTATGCTTCTTTCTTCCTCTTGGCTAGACGTTCCATATCTTTTGTCAGCCATGGTTCTTCATCCTACCAATCTTTCCCTGCCTCAGTGGGACAAACCTATCCAGAATCCATGAGCAACCTCCACACTTGGAGGTTTTCCCTGAGTATGTCTATTCCCAATTTACACTCCCAAGTTTCTGCCTAATAGTTTCATAATTAGTCTTCCCACAATTAAATACTTTCCCATTCCATCTGCTTTGGCTATGGTAAAGATCAGAGAGGTGTGGTCACTGTCTTGAAATGCCCACCTACTGAAAGATCCGTTCCCTGATCCGGTTCTTTGCCGAATACCAGATTCAGTATGACCTCTCCTGTAGCCAGCCTATCTACGTAGTGTGTCAGGGATCCTGTCTGAACACACCTAACAACTTCTTCCCTATCGAAACCTTTTGGACTGAGGAAGTGTCAATCAATACTAGAGAAGTGGCAACAACCCTGTTACTTTTGCATCTTTCCAAAATCTGTCTCCCAGTCTGTACTTCACTGTCTTCATTGCTATGGTGGGGGGA
This sequence comes from Mobula birostris, assembly GCF_030028105.1. NCBI lineage: Eukaryota > Metazoa > Chordata > Chondrichthyes > Myliobatiformes > Myliobatidae > Mobula > Mobula birostris. The sequence continues at coordinate 132,350,116 of NC_092378.1, read as the reverse complement.
GGGGGGAGACAGACTTTCAAATACTCCCAATAGAATGATTGTTCCTTTCTTGTTTCTTATACGGATTCAATAGAAATTTTCTCCAGGGTGTCCTCTCTTTCTGCCGCTGTGATATTATCCCTGATTGGTAATACAACTCTTTTATCTCCCTCCCTGACCCTTTTGAAACATCTAACCCCCAGAATATCCAGCTGCCACTCCTGCCTTTGTGACAGCCAAGACTCTGTAATGGCTGCAACTTCATCGTTCTGTGTACTGTATTGACCCATGCTCTAAGTTCATCACCCTTGTTCCTGATACTTCTTGCATTGAAATATCTCTCTACATGTTGCATCTACCATTATAACAACTGACACATCCTCTGACCTACCACTCCTGTTCCCATCCTCTTGCCTAGCTAATCTAAACCCTCCCCAAAAGATCTAGCAAATCTGATTGCAAGGATATCAGTCCTCTTCAAGTTCAGGTGTAACCATCCCTTTTCTACAGGCCATACCTTCCCCAGGAGAGAACCCAATGATTCACAAATCTGAAACCCTGCCCCCTACACTAATTCTTCAGCCACACATTCATCTACCAAATCATCCTATCCTTACCCTCACTGGTGCAAGGCACAGGCAGCAATCCAAGATTACCATTCTTGAGATCCTGCTTTACAGCTTCCTTACTACCTCCCTATATTCGCTCTTCAGGACCCCATCCCTTTTCCTACCTATGTCATTGGTACCAATATATACCATCACTGCTGGCTTCTCCCCCTCCCCCTCAAGAATGCTGTGAACTTCATCTGAGACCTCTCTGACCCTAGCACCTGGGAGGCAACATACCATTTTGGAATCTCTTGTGACATCCAACATCCACAATAGCCCCTACTGAACTACTGAATTCCCCTATCACCACCAATCTCCTCTTCTCCCCCACCCCCACCCTTCCCTTCTGAGTCACAGAGCCAGACTCAGCGCCAGAGACATACCAGAGGTGTTCCCCTGATAGGCTGTCAACCCCAAAGGTATCCAACATGGTTTCTGGATGGTTTGCCAGATTAACACATTGCAATTAATTCTTAGCTTTATCGTTGTTAAAAGGAAACAAAATTTTCCACAGAAAGTGGCAAAGGTTTGCAATTCCAAATGCAAATTGGAAAAATGTGGATATGGATGAATTTGGAGAGATCTGGATTTCCATATTAAAATATCCCTGGTATTTTTTTCTCTGCCTCATATGGAGGGAGGGGATAGAATGAATAAAAAAAATCTACATACATATAAATATCGACAGTAATTTCAATGTCACCTGCCTATAAAAGTACTAGGCATCAGGATAATACATTTCTTTATGGGTTTATTTGAGATTTTTTAATGACAAGAAGTTTATAGTGCTTCTCTCACTGTTATTGAACTTCCAGCTCATTGAATGGTAACTAAGACATACATTTCAAACCAAATGAGGAAACACTGACAGACTTGGCAGACATTAACAATATAATCTAAAGTCTCCTAATATTTAACGTTTCACTCACATGATTTAACAGAAGACGTCTTAAGTCTGAAGTCTGAGACATAAGACAATGCAATTGTGCCTTATGTAAGTGTATAGTTTAACAGGCTGCACTTTAAATCCAACTGCATTTAACACTGTACCTGTAACTGTCATTCAAAAAACATGAGACTTGAAATATTGCATCAAGAAAACGCTTGGTAGATTTTGAACTTAATCAAACTACAGGTGTCCCCCGCTTTTCGAACGTTCGCTTTATGAAACCTCACTGTTACGAAAGACCTACATTAGTACTCTGTTTTCGCTTTCAGAAGGTGTTTTCACTGTTACGAAGAAAGGCAGCATGCGATAAAAAATCAGCGCGTGATAAAAGGCAACGCACGCCCCGAGCAGCTGCTCTCCCCGGGAACGGCATTCTCGTCGGCATTGCTTAAACACGAGCCTGTGAGCAGCCGTTTGCAAGATGAGTTCTAAGGTATCAGAAAAGCCTGAAAGAGCTCATAAGGGTGTTACACTTAGCGTAAAACTAGACATAATTAAGCGTTTTGATCGTGGTGAACGAAGTAAGGACTAAGTGAGTTTGGCTTGTGGAAGTTGACGAACATGATGTTGAAGAGGTTCTGGCATCCCATGACCAAGAACTGATAGATGAAGAGCTGATGCAATTGGAAGAGGAAAGGATAACAATCGAAACCGAGTGAGTAATGATAAAGTACAACTTTAATTTTGAAAGGGTGCATCGGTTTAGGGGATATTTGCAGGATGGTTTGAGTCCTTACAAAGAACTGTGTGACAGAAAAATGCGCGAGGCTCAGCAGTCAAGCAAGCCTTCCACATTAGCCACAGCAGACAACGAACCTCGACCTTCGACATCGAGGTGGGCAGAGATAGAAGATGACCAGCCTGCTCTAATGGAAACAGACGATGACGAGATGACACCCCAGTGTCCCACCACCCCAACCCCCAGGCCACGGACAGATACAGATTCGCGGAGAATGCAGCGGTAGCCGGGAGGCACCCAGCACATCTTTAAGAAAAAAGCCGAAATAAACATGCTAATTAATTAGGTGCCGCCGACACGTAATTAATTAAAGATGTGCTGTGTGCCTCCCAGTGACCGCTGCATTCCTGCATGCTTCGCAGCAATGTATCGGTCAGCGGCCTGGAGGGTGGGGGCCACTGCACCACCCCAACCTGCGACAACTCAGTCTAACACACCATCATCAGTGTGCTCGGCGCTGTCTTCCTGATTCTCATAAGTGATACTACATTGTACATACATTATTTCTGCTACATTGTACATACATTATTTCTACTTTATATTGGCTGTGTATTTTTACGTGTTATTTGGTATGATTTGGCAGCTTCATAGCTTAAAGGTTACTGGAGCGTGATTGCGCCGTGTTTTTGCCAACAGCGCTTGTGTGAGATTTTCTGCCGACGGCGCTTGCGTGAGATTTTCGCTACGGAGCACAGTTCAGTAATGATTGTGGAAAAGTATTTCTACTTTATATAGACTGTGTATTTATCATATCATTCCTGCTTTTACTATATGTTACTGTTATTTTAGGTTTTATGTGTTATTTGGCATGATTTGGTAGGTTATTTTTGGGTCTGCGAACGTTCACAAAATTTTCCCATATAAGTAAATGGTAATTGCTTCTTCGCTTTACAACATTTCAGCTTACGAACCGTTTCATAGGAACGCTGTACCTTCGGATGGCAGGGGAAACCTGTACTTAGCTGTGGAAACATGCAACTGATATACTCAGTTTACAGTCACATTATTAACCAGCAAAATACAATCTGGATGCAATGGTGAGATTTGTTGGAATAACATGAACATGTGACAGTGAAAGGTTTGGACTGATTCTTTTTATCTACATCCTTTGCTGCAATTATTTTCAGGATGCTCACTATTAGAAAAGATTGGTCAATGAGCATTTGAACCCTTGAGGACATCAGGGCTAACGGAGCATTTAAGGACAGAGATATTGAAGGAACTTCAGAGATGAAAGTGTGGTGAAATTATGCACCAAAAAATAAATATTAAAAGAGGAGAAGGAAAGACAGAATAACTTGAAAGAGGAAAAGCACAGATATTAATGTTGAGAGAAATTGTAAACTTTGAAATGTGTATATGGCTTTTTGAATGTAATTTATAACCCACTCAGATGAAACCAAAAGGCCTCAAAGGCTGAGTTTCTTATCTGGACCAAAATTGGTGTAAAGGGAGATTAATTCATAACACAAATTTAGGCACTATAACAATCATGAGGAAGATAACAATGTAAGTTGGAGCAAAAACTGCTGTAAGTACTCAGCGGATGAAGCTACATCGAAGTATGTTTTTCTCCTTATCTTTCTCTAGCTATTGTCAATCAACCTTTATCCTCCCACACCTGGCCCCATTTGCCTATCACTTCCACCTTATCTGGTTCCAACTATCACCTATCTGCCTCTGTCTCACCCCTGCCTCTCACTTTTATATATTGGCTACCTTTCCGTCACACTGTCAGCCCTGAAGCAAGGTCTAGACCATCCCTTTGCCCCAACAGATGCTGTTCTATTTTTTGCTCCAGATTCCAACGTCTGCAGTCTCTTGTGTTTATAACAGTATTATTTGGTCAGCTGATGGCAGATCAATGGTCACGACATTCATGGGGATTTAAACTCCTGACCTCATCCAGAACACCTTCAATACTTCCTAAAGAACTGACGGTCTATCTGACCAGTTCAAAATTTGTTAATGTGCTACAGAACGTAGTCCTTCCATGGCAACTGAGAAAACTTCTGAAATGATGACAGAAACCTTTCATATGGTTTGTTGTAATACAGCAACCAAGGACTGGTTTTTATTCTATTATTTTACAATATCATTTATTTTATTCTAAAAGCCTCGAATATACAACCAATTACTGTGAACAGGAATTAATAACTAAACAGTTCATTATTATATATGTGATATGTGTACTACTGTGCTTTACACCCTGATTGGAGAAACGCTTTCTTGTTGTATATAGTTAAATGACAATAAACTTGACCTGACTTATGGATAAAGATTGGTGGGGCACCAGCTACTTTCTCTTAACGTCCAGGCTTCCTGGACCCATACAATCAACAAATAAATCAAGCAATATATGGCGAACCTGAAGATGCAATTGCCACACCATTCTTACTCCCAGTGTTCTTTTAATATTATGCAACATTATACACAGTCAGTCAATATTCTTGTAAACAGCTGAAGGACATGATTAGCGATTCATGAGAAGCTTTACGCATTGAAACATTTTCGGGATAAACTCACTTTTAGATAATCATTACAACTTCAACAGATCATATGATTTAGTTGTTCTTGTAAGTTTATTGATAGTTAATTTACTTAAATTGTGATAGAAATGACTAATTGATTTCTTTGCCCAGGCTTATTACAGCAGTCACTGATAGCTGCTGTTGTCCAAATTACACACACAGGTGCTGCTTGCAGGTGTTAATCAGACAACTGGAACTGAGCTACATCCATCCCTCTTTCCGACAATTATTTTCCTATTGTATCCTGAGGAAACTATTGCTCTACAGCTAACTGTATACAAATCAGTTTGTTAACTCCAATCTCCCTACGCTATCTGGTCTTATGCTATATATAGGCCGATGTCCAGAAAGAATCATCATTATTTCCTTTCCGACTAGCAGGAATGCTGTAATTATTGCATGCTTACCATTTGTTGAGGCATCTACAAGCCTGCCTGACAAGAGAAGTCCTTCTTGTATTAAGAAATCAGGAACCAGCCTATTGGTGGGACTCAACATCCACTGTCCCCACCCAACTGCCCTTACATTTTCCAGATGCAAAGGGCAAGACAATCTGTTCTCCGATTCCTTTCCTATCCGAGTCTTCAGTGAGACATCGATCAAAATGGACTCTGAGTGGTTGGCAGACCTTGGGCATTGCATCCACATGATCCATCCTGGAAAGCCTTGATCACCTTGGACAGCTCATTGGTAATTAAAGACTTCATTAATTTCTGACAGCTGTTTAAAAATCAGAGAATTTATAAAGTATTCACATATGTTTAAATGTTTTAAAAAAAATTTTAAGTGAAAAATAATTAAATGCACTTTTAAAAGAAAACTAAATAAAAACTTTAAAGCACTTACCTTTCTCAACAAAGTCAAGGACTGTATGACTCTCCCGGAAGTAAAGCTGAGGGCTGGAAATGAAGTGGATCCAACTCCCTGTCCTCAGCATGTTGTCGCTGCTCTTCCACCAGATTCAATGGTGAGCCCAGCAGGATGGCGGACAGTTAGATGGGCCAGAACCCGTCCTGCAGCGTATCTCACATTTCTGCCTTAGAGTATACACTTGGGTATGCTGAAGGGGTGGACAGTTTAATAGCCCGTGGTACTGGCAGATATCAGACAGCATGGTTTGGGCCAATGTCATTGAAATGGAAGAAATGCACTGCTGTTTTAATTTACTGTGAAATCAGCCTGGATTAACTCTGGCCACGTGCACCAGAAGGCAGTAAGGGTACAGCGCAATGAATGGACATGATGCCAAGTTGCAGACTATTCAAAGACTACAAGCTTATAGAAGCAAAGCAATTCATTCTCTTTCACTGCTCTACCTGCAGACAATCACTTACAGCCTGAACAATCAGTCTTTAAACTGACAATGATAATCTAGCTCCCAACACAATGCTGACCATGTATTTCCTGATGAAAAGTAACTTTAGAAAGAATGAAGTTACTCGACCGTGTGATTACTGAATTAAAAAACCTGCCTTTTTAGTAACTTGGTATTTAAAAATCTGGTAAGCTTATCTTCAATGACTGGTCAGACAACACCAAAAATTAAAGCTCTTCAATTTTACATCGATACATTATTTTGATTTTAACCTATCAATATATAATAAATCACATAAGGTATGAACCGCAAGCCAATTCTCATGGCTATTTTAACAACACCTCTTCCCGCCCTGCCTCCTGTAAAAATACCATTCCCTTTCTTCAGTTCCTTTGGCTCCACTACATTTGTTTCTTCTTCGAAGGATGGGGTTTCCCTTTCTCCACCATTGACGCTGCTCTCTCCCATATACCCCCCATTTCCTGTAGATCCGCACTCACCCCCATTGTCTTAACAGGGACAGTTCCATAAGACCATAAGGCATGGCAGCAGAATTAGGCTTTCCGTCGCACCACTGGCGCACCTTAGGGGTGTGTCCTTAGCCCACTGCTCTACTCTCTGTATACACATGACTGTGTGGTTAGGAATAACTTAAATACCACCTACAAATTTGCTGACGATACAACCATTGTTGGTAAAATCTCAGGTGCTGATGAGAGGGCATTCAGGAGTGAGATATGCCAACTAGTGGAATGGTGCTGCAGCAATAACCTGGCACTCAATGTCAGTAAGACAAAAGAGTTGATTATGGATTTCAGGAAGGGTAAGACGAAGGAACACATACCAACCCTCATGGAGGGATCAGAAGTGGCGAGAGTGAGCAGCTTCAAGTTCCTGGGCATCAAGATCTCTGAGGATTGAACCTGTTCCCAACATATTGATGTAGTCATAAAGAAGGCAAGACAACGGCTATACTTTATTAAGAGTTTGGAGAGATTTGGCATGTCAACAAATACACTCAAAAACGTCTACAGTTGTACCATAGAGAGCATTCTGACAGGCTGCATCACTGTCTGGTATGGAAGGGCTACTGCACAGGACCGAAAGAAGCTGCAGAAGGTTGTAAATCTAACCAGCTCCATCTTGGGCACTAGCCTACAAAGTACCCAGGACATCTTTAGGAAGCGGTGTCTCAGAAAGGCAGCGTCCATTATTAAGGACCTCCAGCACCCAGGGCATGCCCTTTTCTCACTGTTACCATTAGGTAGGAGATACAGAAGCCTGAAGGCACACACTCAGTGATTCAGGAACAGCTTCTTCCTCTCTGCTATCCGATTCCTAAATGGATATTGAAGCTTTGGACATTACCTCACTTTTTTAATATATAGTTATTTCAATATACGTAACTGATTTACTTGTTTATTTATTATGTTTTATTTTATTTATTTTTTTTTCTCTCTCAGCTAGATTATGTATTGCATTGAACTGCTGCTGCTAAGTTAACAAATTTCACGTCACATGCCGGTAATAATAAACCTGATTCTGATTCTGATTCTGAAGTCTGCAACATCATTGATGATGGCTGATCCATTTCCCTCTCAACCCCATTCTCCTACCTTCTCCCCATAATCTTTCACACCTTGCCTTATCAAGAATCTATCATCTTCTTTCTTAAATATACCCAATGACCTGGCCTCCACAGCTGGCTGTGGCACTGATTTCACCACTCTCTGGCTATTCTCCTAATCTGTCTAAGTCCTTCTCCAGCCTCTCTGCTTCCTCAATACTACCTGCCCCTCCACCTATCTGCGTACTCTCCATAAACTTGGCCACAAAGTCATCAACTCCATCATCGAAATCACTGACGTACAACGTAAAAAGAAATAGTCCCAAAGCTTCCCCCTGCAGAAAACCACTAGTCACTAGAAGCCAATCAGAAAGGGAAGAGAAGGGAGGGAACGTCGACTCAGACCATGAGAGGCCTGCGTCGGGCATTTTCATGCCTTACAAGGCGCAGATTGGATGGCAGTGGTATGGAGGGCTATGGTCCAGGCACTGGTCGATGAGAGTAGGCAGTTTAAATGGTTTAGTGCAGACTACATGGGTCAAAGAGCCTGTTTCTATGCTGTACTTTTCTATGACTCTGTAACTCTAACTTACCGCTTTTTTTTGCTCTATTCTGTGCCTTTTCTTTTGTTTTAATGTTGACTTTGACTTCCTTTGTCAGCCACGGTTGAATCATCCTGCCCTTAGGATACTTCTTCTTTGGAATGCTTTTACCCTGCACCTTCCAAATTGATCCCAGAAACTCCAGCTGTTGTTGCTCTGCTGTCATCCCCTGCTAGTGTCCCCTTCCAATAAATTTTGGCCAGATACTTTCTCATGCCCTGTAATTCCCTTTATTCCTCTGTAATACTGATACGTCCAACCTTAGCTTCTCCCTCTCAAATTGCAGGGTGAATTCTATCATATTATGATCACTGTCTCCTCAGAGTTCCTTTACCTTAAGCTCCCTAATCAAATCCAGTTCATTATACAACACCCAATCCGGAATAGCTGATCACTTTGTCGGCTCAACCATAAGCTTCATATTCTCTCTCTCTTAGGATCCAGTACGAATCTCATTTTCCCAACAAGATCATCTATCTTATTCAATACACTGTGTGGATTCAAATAAAATGGGGTGGTAGGTTAGGATAAGAAGAACTTGTCCTTTTGTCCTCATCAACCACCCCCTGAGCCTCTGCATCCAACACATCATTCTCTGCAACTTATGCTATCTTCAGTGGGATTCCACCATCAAACATCCTCCCCCCACTCTCCTCTTTCTGCAGGAATCACTCCCTCCATGATTCCCTTGTCCATTCATCTCTTCCCACTAACCTCCCTCCAAGCACCTATCCCTGCAAGTGACAGAAATGCTACATCTGGCCACTCACCTCCTCCCTTACCTCCATTCAAGACCCCAAGCAGTCCTTCCAAGTGAAGCAACACCTTACCCGTGAATTGTTTGGCGTTGTCTATTGTATCCAGTGCTCCCAATGTGGCTTCCTCTATACTGGTTAGACGACATAAATTGGGGTGCTGTTTCGTCAAGCACCTCCACTCCATCCACCAAAAACAGAATTTCCCAATGACCAACCATTTTAATTCTTATCCTCATTCCTGTTCCAACATGTCAATCCATGTCCTCCTCTATGGAGGGGAGTCATGCAGGGGCAACACTTCATATTCCATCTGGGTAGCCTCCAACCTGATGGCATAAACATCAATTTCTCCTTCTGGTAATTTTTTTCCTCCCCCTTCCCTCTTCTTCTATTCCCAACTTTGGCCTCTTACCTCTTCTCGTCACCTGTCTATTATCTCTCACTGGTGTATTTCCTTCTTCCCTTTCTCCTATGGTCTACTCTCCTTTCCTATCAGATTCCTTCTTCTCCAGCCCTTTACCTTTCCCACCACCTGGCTTCACCTATCACCTTCTAGCTAATCCTCCCTCTTCCTCCACCCCCCAACTTTTTATTTTTGCATCTTCCCACTTCCTTTCCAGTCCTGATAAAGAGTCTCAGCCCAAAAATTGAATGTTTATTCATTTCCGTAAATGCTGCCTGACCTGCTGAGTTCCTCCAGCTTTTTGTGTGTGATGTATGGTAAGAGTTATATTCCTGTTAAGTCAGAAAACAACAAAATAACCTGCCCTTAGTTCCTTTTTCTAAACAAGCAGTGCCTTCTCTTCTAATACTTGCAGCTTGTTTACGAACAAGGGTAATTCATGCGCTACCATGGTTACCAGAAGCCAATTGTAAATTGTAAACACCTTACTCTGCAGAGCTGGGTCTGACAGCAGGAAAACATCTTAAATAAAATTTAAAAAAAAGATGAACTAGAAAGGTTATTAAAGGGTATGGCAAAAGCATCCTTGAGCTTTTCATTGCAGGTTATTACACATTATGCTACACACACCCAAAGGCCTTTGTGCCTATTCCACCATGCAGTGAGATACAGACTGATCTAGCTCTTCGTTCCATCCACTTGCTTTGATTCAATAACACATAATATCTAACAACAATAATTAATTCTCAATTGATCTCATCACCTTTTAATCGACAGGGGCTGGGAGGAGAAAGAATTCCACCTTCCCTCTACTATTCCACTTAAGGAGCCATCGCAGCAGAAAGACTGAATGGGGTCATCACATTGCTAGGTACAGTGTGTTTTAATTATTACTGTACTTTTTTCCTTGATGAAGTAATTATTCCTCTCCCTTGCTCTGGTCTCTTTATCATCTATACTTAAGCTAACAAGAGCAGGCCTCTCCCTCAGAGTGGTACATTATCCAAAGGTCCTTCCTCTGAAAGGAAATGGTCTGTAGCATTAGAGCAATGTATATAACCCAGAGCTCTGAATTTGTTGACCCTAATTCGGGCAAGTCAAATGGCAGAGAGAAGCAGCAAAAACTAGAACAATTTTTGTCTTTAGCCTCTGGGCACAGAACGCAACCTGGGTACGTCAGGAATTATATAGGCACATTGCAAGTGAGTGACGTAGACTGCCTGATGCCTGCCTCTTTACTGATGCAAGCAAAACTGGGCCAGTTCCAAAGCAGCTATGGAACACACCCACACAATCTTACTCTCTGCTTCTTACTCAAAACTTAGTAAATCATTATTTCTATCGCTCTCTTTTTTGAAAATTAAAGAAATACCTTATTTTTCAGTCCAGTTCACACCTGCCTTAAAGGGATGACCCTGAGTAAAGAATATGTGATTTTCAGCAAATCACCTATAAATACAATACTTCCTTATAACAAAATTTTTTAAAATACAGCAGACTAGCTCCCAAACCAGCCTGCATGGGAAGGATTTAATTCAATAGAATGCAGACTCTTCAGTCCCAATTTAAAAGGTGCTGGTGAGGGAAGCTGGTGAGGAAGCACAGAGCACTAACATTCGAATGTCCATAGTCAACTGCGAGTGCAATAGAGTGAGTAGTGGCTTTATCATACTTGAATTCACCCCATCTGAAGTCAGTGGAATCCACTTCTGCACAGTAATACACCCAGATATTATTAATGATCAGCTCCCGTTTGAAACTTGCCTGCACAATACTTGCGGGTATGCTGCCTTGGCAATGGCTTTATGGAAGTACAATATCAAGGATCATGCGGTAGTTAGTACAGCACCACTCTACACCAGCAGCATTAAACACCATAGCATTCCTTCCCACCACTTTTGGGTAGTAATCTCCTGGATTCCCCTGTTTCAGCCTTGGCTATTGCTATTTCCCTGAGATAAGATATAAGAACAAAATTAGGGCATTTAGCCCATTGAATCTGGTCTACCATTTGATCATGGCTGATCTCATATCCATCTCAACTTCATTCTCTTGCCTTCTCCCCATAATTGCTGATGCCCTTACTAATCAAGAACTTATCAACCTCTGTTTTAAATATACCCAATGATTTGGCCTCCACAGCTGTCTATGGCGATGAATTCCACAGGTCCATCATCTTCTGGCTAAAGAAATTCATCATCTCTGTTCTAAGGAGACGTTCTCTATTCTTAAGCTGTGTTCTCTAGTCCTAGACTCTCCCCCTCTCCACGTCCACTCTACATATTCAATATTCCGTAGGTTTCATTGGATCAGAATCAGGTTTATTATCACCGGCATGTGTCATGAAATTTGTTAACAGCAGCAGCAGTTCAATGCTATACATAATATGAAGAAAAAAAAAATCAATCAATCAATCAATTACAGTATACATATATTGACTAGATTAAATTCAAAAACAGAAATAATATATATTAAAAAAGTGAGGTAGTGTTCACGGGTTCAATGTCCATTCAGGAATTGGATAGCAGAGGGGAAGAAGCTGTTCCTGAATCACTGAGTGTGTGCCTTGAGGCTTCTGTATCTCCTTCCTGATGGTAACAGTGAGGAAAGGGCATGCTCTGGTTGCTGAATGTCCTTAATAATGGACGCTCCCTTTCTGAGACACCGCTCCCAGAAGGTGTCCTGAGTACTTTGTAGGCTAGTACCCCCCTCATTCTTCTAATCTCCAGCAAGTACAGGGTTGGAGCCTTCAAACACTCTTTACACATTAACCCTTTCATTCCTGGGATCATTCTTGTAAACTTTCTCTGGACCCTCTCCAATGCCAACACATCCCTCATAGATATGGGGCCTAAAACTACTCACTATATTCTGAACGTGATCTGACAAATGGCTCATGAAGCCTTAGCATTATATTCTTGTTTTTATGCCATTTTATATTTTCTAAAAGGATCTTGGGACTTTTGCCAATTTATTGTCGCGTTGCTCTTCAATTCTCCATGTCCAGTAGGTTTTACTTCCTCAGTTCCATCATGCCTCTGCTTGATTCCTACTGTCCTGCATTTGGAATTACGATGAATGTAATGTTGAACTACATACTTATATCAGTTCAAAACTTATTGTAAATTAACCATGAGTCACTTGGCTCCAGGAACTTTGAAGAGCCATGAACTGCAGACTTAGCTGAAGGACCACCTAAACTACCACCAATGTGACTTGTCAATCAAAACATTTTAGCAACTGTTCCTCTCATAACAATTTTGGTTTCAGATGAAAATGGCAATTCATAATTCGTTTACCACAAGATCTTTCAAGAACACTTTTTCCATGCCTTAAATGCAAGAGATTCTGCAGATATGGAAATCTTGAGCAACACACGCAATTGGGTGGTCCCTATTGCCAACAAGAGCAAATCTGCAGACTCTGGAAATCCAAGCAACACACACAAAGTGCTGGAGGAACTCAGCAGGCCAGGCTGAGTTGAAGGGTCGACTATACTCTTTTTCATAGATGCTGCCTGGCCGACTGAGTTCCTCCAGCATTTTGTGTGTGCTTCTATTGCCACATCATATTCATTCCGTCCAATACTTCCACATGACTGAGCTGCTTCTTCTGAGTCTGGCAAGTTCACTCTCCTGCAGTTAGAAACTGGTTGTCCACCTTGTATGTGATGATGAAAATCAAACTTCAGTCCTGTCAAGGAGTCTTTGACTAGAAACACTTCCACACATACTGCCTCGGCCTTGCTGATTGCTTCCAGCATCTTCAGTTTTTGTTTTGCTGGCTTCTGGTAAAAGTAATCTGTATCTGAACCAAGGTGTATTCGAATGCACTGAGACCACAAGCACCTGTCATGCTCTAGGTGAAGGGACGCTACTGCACGTGTGTAGCAGGGTTGAGATAAATCCTCAATGTAAATCCAAATTAGGACTGCTTTTATACTTACAGTTATTGTCTTTTTTTTATTGTGTTCTTTATTATTGCATTTTATGCTGCATTGAACTGAAGAATGACGATAAACAATCTTGAAGGTAAAACTGCCAACTTCAAAAACATAACCTGAGCACTCACTTAGCTGTCAGTGCAAACCAAGATCACTCAGAGTGTTCCTGTTAATCAAATAGATTTCGACTCCAGCAGTATGCAGGAGATGTCTAGTAGCAAGAATATCTTTCCCTGGGCGCACACAAGACTCCAGGGCAGTTGCCTTGTGTTGTTTATCCTGTGCCTGTGCACACTTCCCAACCTCAACACATTTCTAAACTAACAAAGGCAGATGATCCCACTGAAGACCCCAAGCAACGATGCTCAGACATGTTTCATCCAAGCTACAAGCCCACGTGGAAGGTAATTGAACAAGCCATCAGAATGCTGAAAATGCACTTCAGATGCTTTGACCAATGAGGAGCCACTTGTAAAGATCCCCAAAAGAGGGCAATCTGTGTCCTTCCGAGCACTGGCTCAGTGAGGGATAGCAATATTAGAGTAGACATTACGTCTTCAGACAAGGAGAAATACAAGTAAGAGGAAGAGAAAAATAGACCAGTAGTGGTAGAGAAAAGGCACACATTGCCACTAGATTGCCTGTGTTGTACACTCCAATTACACTCTGAGAATTCCTACATCTAGCAGATGCCCTTCACCCCGCTTCTTGCTATGAACATAAACCAGTCCTGTGTACAGCCAGAGATGTCTCAACCCACTTTTCAGTGCTCAGCATCAAAGCACAGTCTCAGTGCTCTGCGTGTTATAAGGCTACTTGTTTTGTAGAATTTGATCCCAAATGACGCATTTGAAAGGAAACACTGGAGTAGATTTCCAACCGCACCCCCCCACCGCAGACTCCTCATCCCACAAAGTTAGGTCCGTTGAAATGAATGGCAGCAGCTCATCAGCTAATACCTCAGAAAAAAAAAACTGAAACTGAAGTTTGTGAATTAAAACAGGTTTGATATTCAAACCAATGGCCATAATTGCACACTGACAAAATAAAAGAAAGCAAGAGCAGCAATAATATTTTCATAAAGATACATTAGGCAATCATGACTTATCTGGAGCAGACACCTTTAATCTCTGACTAAAATAGAAAGTACAGGAAATACTTCTCAGATCAAGTAGCATGTGTAGAGAGAGAGAAACAGAGTGTGAGTGGGAGGAGCTAAAGATGGCTCCAGAGGTTTCTACAGACCTAGATGACTTCTTCTAGTTCATCCACAAAACAGTTTAATTCTTTTTTTCTCATGTCTCTTTTCTTTCTTTCAAGGCGGCTGGGGTCCTGTCAGAGTCTATGATCTAGAGCTGTAGCTCAAACTATGGTTCTTCATGGGTGGTGGGTTCTTGCTCGGCCTGGTATTTCGATCTCCAGGTGCGGCCTGGAAGACATGTGCCATTAGGGTACGGCCCTGTGGACGACCCCTTTCCTCACCAACGTCGCTGGCTGAAGTGTCATGACAGAGTGAAACACTGAGACAGTGGCTGGTGTGCGCAGCTGCCAGGAGGCCCCTGCACTCGAGCGATCTCTCTCTCGATGCTGAGTGAGAGTCTGCTGGTCTTTGGGTTGGGGGGTGGGGCTTGGACGAGCGACGCAGCTGATTGTAACACCAGAACTGCAAGCTGCTGGTCTTCGTTCTTGTTGTGGCAGGGGCGGTATCTCGCTCTCTTGCTAGTGAAAGAGAGAGCCTGTCTGAGATGACAAAGTATTGGGATGGATGGTAGTTATTGATGGACTGCAGATCATGGTCTTTGGGGGCTTTACGATTGATTGCAGGGTGTGTGGTGGGACTGATGCTTTTTCTGGAGCAGGTGGGGGAGGGTTGATGCTTTTGCTACTTCTTGTGTGTGGAAGTGGGGAATAGGGGGTTTTCCATCATTCGTTCCTTGGGTGTTTTTTCTGTTTCATGGATGGCTACAAAGAGAGTAAGGATTTCTGGTTGTACACAGTATACATTTTCTGATATTAAATTGAACCTGAACATCTCAGATCAACGGCCTTTCATGAGTCACATTCAGATTTCCTGTGAAGATGATGCTACCGAATGTCTCCAGCAGCTTCTGGTAGTCAAAAAGCGAAGAAATCCGACTAAAATCATCACCAAAAATACCTTTCCTAAGGAAATTGTGTTAAATTATCAATGCAAACAGTGAAGGGGTGAATTACGGCGAGGCGAGTTCGGGGGATGAGCCGAGATGGTGTGATGCAGAATCCCAGGCAGAGAAATTCTGGTCCTCGTTCAACTGGGCCGGGTGCTCTTGAGAGCGGCTTTGGGTTGGGCAGCGTGGTCTAGGCCAGGGCCTTTCAGTGCCTGGCTCGTAGTGCAAGGTACAATGACAATTTAAATGCTGGCACTGATCGGAGGCGAGAGCCGATTTCACTTGTTCTCCATCATCTTCACTCCTCTCTCCAGGGCACCGGGGCCTTTCACTGTCCATTGTTGGATCAAATTAAACAGGAGCCCAGATAGACTGAAAAGACAGGGTGTTGGGATCGAAGGGCGAGAGCAGATTTCGCTCGTTCTCCTTGATGGTCACCTCCACGGCACTGAGGCTATGAAGATTGACCCAACTGCTGTGCTCAGTGCCCGCTAATATGATGAACTGATAAACGAGGCTTGGGCCTACTACGGGCTGCTCCAGGATTTGATCTGATGATTCAATTTTGGTTTGGAATGCTGTTGTTCGCTTCAATTGTTTGCATGACTTTTATTCTTTTCTCTTGTGCATCGAGGTTTGGTCCTTTATTTTTTATTTTTCTTCTTTTTTTCTTTAATAGAGGTTCTTTCAGGTTTCTTGCATTGTGACTACCTGTGAGCAAGCAAATCTCAAGGTTGTATAATTTATACATTCTTTGATAATAAATGAATTTTGAATCTTGATTTCCAGCATCTTTTTTATTCCTTTTGAATTACTGTTATCTTGTGGCCTTTTCATGAACTGAAAGGATATATTTTATTGGGCAGTTCTGGATAGCTGTATGTGGTGGGTTACATTAAATTCTTTGCATTCAGTTATCATTGCCAATTCTGATCACATTCCTTACATCCAAGATGTATGCTTATTTGGCCAGAATCACAGTATGTGTTGTGAGACTGGATGGAAGATGCCTCTCACCATCCTCTGGATGCCAGACATCCCACCCTGCAAAAACTCATTTCAGGGAGGTAGCACACCACCTCCCCACACCCCCAGAAGACCTCCAAGGGTGTATGTAATACTTTGTTTAGTGATCTTGTCCAATCTGTGAACCAAGTTGTGTATATGCAGAAAATGTGACATTAAAATATATACTTATATTATATTATTTTATATTATCATGGAGTCGTTTTGTTATTCTATTACAACTTTAAGCAAGTCTACAGAGAGTTTGGCCTCATCACGTAGGACATCAATAGAGTAGCTCCTTAGCAGCTAGCCAGCTAGTTTAAATAACGTTAACTATGCTAATGAACGAACGATACCTGTTAAACTCACCTTAACATGTCTCTTACAGTCATTTAACCCACCATGGGCAATAGAAGAGTCACTGTTGCAAACAGTGCAGCGAGCAACACTGTCATTATTTTTGAGGTCGACTGTAAAGCCCGCCCACAGGGAAAACTGATAGGTCTACTTAGCACGAAGAGAGACCAATCAGGATGCTCCTTCTCTCTCTCTCTCTCTCTCTCTCTCTCTCTCTCTCTCTCGCTCTTCCTCTTCCTCTTCCTCTCCCTCTCCCTCTCAAAAAAATCGATTTCTGTGATAATGTATATAATTTGGGGACGTCAGGGAGCCACTATCAATACTCAGGGAGACTCCCGGAATTTCCGGGAGATGTGGGATGTCTGGGATGCTTTTAACTTGTTTCTAATGGCCTTCTCTCAAACAATGGGGACTCAGACTAACAGTTGTTCTGAATACAAAATGCTGAATCTCAAGCCATATCTAGCCTCTTCTTAACTACTTGACAGGCTGGGAAGCACCTGAATGGGACCAAAGATGACATTATCTCAGATTTTCAGCATCTACATAAATGTGCTTTGGTACAGGGGCTCCATGGGTTACAGCAGGGTTCCATCCCTGAGAATAGCTTGTAAACCGGACAATTTTCAGATGAGAAATGCACTCATGAGCTGAGAACCCATGTGGCAATGGATGCCCACAACCCTCAGCAACCAGAAAATCAATCCTGCCAGTTTCCCAAACATTCATCCGTACCTATGGGTGTATATAAGTTGTGGTTTTTAAGCTCAGGAAATGCTTCATAGAGGATCATAGACAGAACACGATTATATTGTTAAATCTTATGCCACATTGCCCTTTTAGCATTTACATCATTCTCAGCAGCAAATATGTATAATCACAAATACTAATATTTGTGAGTATATTTCATTATATTACATTTCTAAAAGCCCTGCCCACAATCTCCATAATCCTGACACTCAACTGTCAAAATCTATCATTTAAAAAAGAGAACAGAATTCTAAATCAGAGTCCACTAAATGCCAGCTGATCCTGTCAAATAAAGTTTGTCAAATGAATAAGACATGGAGGTAGCAAAAAAAAAATCAACAAACTATTTGAAACAGCACTTTGGCTTTCAAAATTGTACTGGAAAAGCTGTTCACATTTTAGGATATTTAATGACAGTAGCAGAATTCTGAGCCTTGGGAGGACAGGACCTGTGGTACCTGACTAAATTTTGCTAAGTTTACTGCATGGCTACAGAGCAAAGAGCCTACCAGCAAAATATCTTACATATCCTTGTAATAAAGAGATCACAAAACAATTTTCTGAAGGTTTACAACCTCATTCAAGTTTAGGGGTAAGTTGTAAATACAAGTTCTGATTTAAAGAGATGTGTTTACATCAGACTAGATATTCTTAGAGCTGTCTCCTGAACAAAATGTAAAAGTGGCAATTGGTTTCTTCTTCTCTTCCAATGGCAATAACATTCTGAACATATCTTATTGGATTTCATTACAAGTTAAGTAACCATTTCTGCCAAATGTCATTGTTCTGAACAGATGGTCGATAATACGATGGAGATGTTTCTCTACATTAAATACATAAACTTGCAGTGGTCTCCACAATTTTTTAAATTTATTTGACAGATGTTTAAGGAACCTGAGCTCATATTCCAGTTAACCACATTCCGCAGGTGGACTTATTACTTCAGCAGTTTCACATAATAATTATCTCTGTTTTTATTTCTGATTTTCAGCATTGGTAGTCTGTCTTTTCCTCTTGCAATTTCAGATAATGACTCTGCTTTTCCATTTCACAAAATGGCTGACAGATTTGGATGCATTGATAGCTATGAATCAGACAGCATGCCAGTTATGGCACTGAAGACCTGTACTCTAAAATTAGCTCTGCCGTGAGCCAAGCTAGTACAATTCCTGTACAATTACATCACTGGCATGTACTCAACATTGTGGGAAATTGGCCAGATATATCCCGTTCAGAAAGAGTAGGGCAAATCCATTTAGACTAATTACCACACAACTGGTCTACTCTCCATCATCAACAAAGTGATTAATACATGTAGTGCTATCAAGTAGCACTTACAAATAACTTTTATAATAACATCCATTATGGGTTTAGCCAGGACCACTAGCTTCAGACATAATCAGAGTCTTGTTCTAAATGTGGATCAAAGAGCTGACTTCCAAGGTAAGGAGAGAGTGACTGCCTTAACATCAAGGCAGCAGTTGGCCGAGTATTGCATCAAGGGCCCCAGTAAATCTGAAGTGGGCAAGGGAAGTCCAGTGGCTGGAATCATACCTCACACAAAGGAGGATGACAGTGATTTATGGAAGTCAATACTCCAGCCATAGGGTATGGCAGCAGGAGTTTCTCAGTGCAGTTCTAAGATCTAGCCATCTTTCGCAGCTGAATGAAACACGTTCCTACCATCTTAAGGTCAGAAGTGGGAATGTTCATACAATAGTCTATTCCTTGTGTGATTCTTCAGCAAATGAAGTAACTCATGCCTGCATGCAGGAGGACCTAATTAATACACATTGTGAGCTGATAAAGGGCAAATACCACTCATGATATGAAAGTTCCAAGCCAGGTCTCTCACTATCAATATTCCGGGGTCAATACTGACCAGAAATTCAACTGGATCTGCCTTATATATACCAGGACGACAGATGCTGGGTATTCTGTGGCGAAAAATCCTTTCCACCATCTCTAATCTACAAGTCAGGAACGTGATTGAATACTCTACACTTGCCTAGATGAGCACAGCACCAACAACTCTTGAGCGTCTCGGTATCAGCCTACACTAAGCAGCCACTTGACTGGCACACAATTATCCACACTAAAGATTCATTACCTCTGCTGCTATAGCATAGTGTGTCATATCTAAAAAGTGAATTGCAGTGTTTTTTGTCCTGATGATGACAGCAACATCTCCCAAGCTCGTAATCTCTACCACCAAGATGGACAAAGGCAGCAGGCACATGGGTGTGCCATCATCTGCAAGTTTCCCCTCACACTGTGCACCATCCTGATTTAGAAACGTACCAGTCATTCTTCATCGTTACCAAGTCTAACTCCTGGAAATCAACATCTACTTCAACAGCAGAAGTACTTCACCAAAAGGCCTACAGTGATTCAAGATGGCAGCTCACCATCTTTTTGAGGGCAATAAATATCAACCTTGATCCTGACGGCAAATAAGACTGACAGCCCTTTAGAGTGCTATTTTGTTTCTTTGCTTGTCTCATCATTTCACTCTCTTCATCATGGATTCAAGTACAAGTTGCAAGTTTATTGTCATTAAACCCTATACATTCACCACCAAAGGAAACAATTTTTTTCTGGACCAAGGTGCACAACACAGTACATGTAACTCACACACAACACTTAAAAGTACTAACAACACAAATAATAAGATATATTTCAAAAGACTGACATTTAGCTTAAGGTGCATCCCGACACCAGTCAAAAAGGAAACAGTATAACACTCCTGGTGCTTCATACGTGATGAGGCTGGGTGGAGGCAGGGAGTTCAGTAGTCTCACTGCCTGAAGGATAAAGCTGTTTCCCATCCTAACAGTCCTAGTCCTAATGCTACTGTACCTCCTACCTGATGACAAAGTGACAAAGAGACTGTGGGATAGATGGGAGTGATCCCTGACAATGCTAAGGGCCCTGCATATGTCCTTTTGGAAATTTTATTCCTCCTTTTCCTCTTTTTGATCATTTTCCTTTTCCTTCTCTTAACTGCCTCCTGAAACTTTATTCTCTAATCTTTCTCAGTTCTGATAAAAAGTAAGTATCCTAGAAGGTGAATTCTCCCCATGGGCCAGGCGTGAATATTTCCTGCTACAGTGTGTCTAAGTGTATGCTTATGATTTTGATATATTCTTGAACCAGATACTGTAGTGAATTGACAGTTATTGTCTTCAATGTAGGATATTCTGTTGAAATTTCTTTGTTATCTAATTTACAAAACAAAAGAAAGCTCATTTATTTATGAGGGAGCATGAAGAGTCACTATTTCTGAACTCCATTGATCTAGGCCCAATCCTGACCACCAGTGCTGGCTATGCAGACACCCCACCCTGCAAAAAATCATTTCAGGGAGGTAGCACCCCACCCCCGCAACCCCATATCCCTCCCCCCCTCGGTTGACCTCCAAGGGTGTATGTAATACTTTGTTTAGTGATTTTGTCGAATCTGTAAACCAAGTTGGATATATGCAGAAAATGTGACATTAAAATATGTACATATATTATATTATCATGTTTATTCTATTACAACTTTAAGCAAGTCTACAGGGAGTTTGGCGTCATCACATAGGACATCAATAGAGTAGCTCCTTAGCAGCTTGCCAGCTAGTTTAAATAACGTTAGCTATGCTAATGAACGAATGACACCTGTTAAACTCACCTCAACATGTCTTTCACATTTAACCCGTCATGGGCAATAGAAAAGTCACTGTTGCAAACAGTGCAGCGAGAAACACTGTCATTATTTTTGAGGTCGACTGTAAAGCCGCCCACAGAGAAAACTGATAGGTCTACTCAGCGCCAAGAGAGACCAATCAGGATGCTCGCTCTCACTCTCCCTCTCCCTCTCAAAAAAATCGAATTGTATATAATTTCTGGGCAGCAGGGAGCCGCTATCAATATGCGGGAGACTCCCGGAACTTCCAGGAGAGGTGGGATGTCTGGCTATCTGAAATTTGCTTTTTTACCCTGAGTTCTCTCCAACCGCCCCCCCCCATTCCAAAAGCACACAGATTAGCAGGTTAATTAATAAATTTCCCCCAATGCAGGTGGGGGTGGGAGAATCAGCATTAAATTGACAGACACCTGACAGAGAATAGACTGTTGGAAAAATAAGCGGGAATAATGGGTAATGATTTGTGAATTCTGTAACTGTGAATTTCTGTAATCCAAACAATTGTAATGTGGGAGTTACATGCATATTTAAGACTAAGGGAGGCCTATTGATTTTATCCCAGTTTGTATCAGAGTAATAGAAATTCTACATTATTACTTCCTATGTTTTTTCACATCTCTGAAATTTTCCCATAAATTCCTTATATTGTTTGGAGGTCCATAGTACACTGTCCATAGTTACAAGTGCTCTTTAGTTCAATCCACATAGCTCTATCTAACTTTAACATATCATTGTTGTATTTATTTTCAATCAATGTTACCACCTCACCATTTTATTCCCCTTATTATTTCATCTGAAAGCCATATAAATAAGTATGTCAGGCTGCCATTTTGCTCACTTTAAATCCAGTTTCAGTAAGTTAAGCTGACACATCTGCCTCTGCTCTCAGCTCATTTGCTTATTTATTATACACTCACCATTAGCAGTGTACCATCCAGCACTTCAGTTTAACAAAATTTACAAACACAATTGCCTAATATTTTAATAATTATTTAATCTGCATTCAAAATTCCTTTAGTAATTGACTTTAACTATCAACTGGACAAACGGATACGTGTTAGTGAAAGCGGCTTCCAATGATATGCATGCACACGTATTACCCAGAGTGTTGGTGTTCCCTGACTGTTCAAGTACATGGAAGAAATTATTGATTTTTTACAAAGTTAAGGAGTGAACATTACAGATCAATACTTGACATATTGATGACAGAGTGCTGAAAATGACGGGCACCTAATGAGAAGAAGCAAGTTAAGTCAAACCCCCATGGCCAGATTGTGCAGAGACGGAGAAACACAAAAAAAAAGCAAAGGAAGAAAACATTGATAACTCATGCTCAACCCCACATGACAAAGGTATTTCAATCCATTTAACGTTTTAAGTTCCACAGAATGGCTCAGTATTATAACTCTGCATCCTAAAACTACTCTAGGTCGTGTGAAGGTTCCTTAGATGCACTTGCAACAATACTAACTGTAAGATTAGGTCACAGTCTGAAGAAAATCAAAATTCATCTGCAAACCTCCTGAGATGTACCACTGTTAAAAATAAAAAATAAAAAATTTGGGGGGGGGGGGTATGTCATTGAAAACTAATGACTATTGAAAGGCCTAGATAGAGTGGACGTGGACTTGGAAAGAATGTTTTTTTATAGTGGGTGAGTCTAGGTCAAGAGGGCAGAGCCTCAAAATACAACTACCGTATGTCCCATTAGAACAGAGATGAAAAGGATTTTCTTTTGCCAAAGGATGGTGACTCTATGGAATTTATTGCCACAGACAGCTGTGGAGGTCACGTCTTGGATATATTTAAAACAGAGCTTGATAGGTTCTTAATTAGCAAAGGGGTCAAAGGTTACAGGAAGAAGGCAGAGGAATGGGGTTGAGAAGGATAATAAATTATCCATGACAGAATGTCTGAGCAGACTCAATGGACTGATTGATCTGAATCTGCTCCTTTGTCTCGTGGTTTAATGGAACTGAACCAGCAGTCAGGATGTAGTCCAGTCCCGTTTTAAATGTTCATTTTTATATTTTCATTGTAAATTGCTGTGTCTACATCAATATTGGAAACAGTCACAGTGCAATTCCAGTCTCCTGCTAATGGTAGTACCATATCATCTTCATTCTCAGAATCAACAATTACAGACTGATGTGTTGGAAGAGAAAGTTTATGTTATAAATCTGAGTGCCAACATTTTCAACAGAAGGAGGTAGTTAAGAACCTTACAGATAAAACGAGGGTAAAATGATGGATGTTGGATGCTGGATGTTGTTGTTGTTGTTGTTGTCGTCATCGTCGTCTATATGGACTTCAGTAAGGCCTTTGACAAGGTTCCACACGGAAGGTTAGTTAGGAAGGTTCAATCGTTAGGCATTAATATGGAAGTAGTAAAATGGATTCAGCAGTGGCTAGATGGGAGATGCCAGAGAGTAGTGGTGGATAACTGTGTGTCAGATTGGAGGACGATGTGTAGCAGTCTGCTTCAGGGATCTGCACTGGGTCCAATGTTGTTTGTAATATATATTAATGATCTGGATGATGGGGTGGTAAATTGGATTAGTAAGTATGCAGATGATACTAAGATAGGTGGTGTTGTGGATGATGAGGTAGGTTTTCAAAACTTGCAGAGAGATTTAGGACAGTTAGAAGAGTGGGCTGAAAGATGGCAGATGGAGCTTAATGCTGAAAAATGTGAGGTGCTACATTTTGGTAGAACCAATCAAAATAGGACGCACATGGTAAATGGTAGGGCATTGGAGAATGCTGTAGAACAGAGGGATCTAGGAACAATGGTGCATAGTTCTCTGAAGATGGAATCTCATGTGGATAGGGTGGTGAAGCAAGCTTTTGGTTTGCTGGCTTTTATTAATCAGAGCATTGAGTATAGGAGTTGGGATGTAATGTTGAATTTGTATAAGGCATTAGTAAGGCCAAATCTGGAGTATTGTGTACAGTTCTGGTCACTGAATTATAGGAAAGATGTCAATAAAATTGAGAGAGTACAGAGGAGCTTCACTAAAATGTTGCCTGGGTTTCATCTCCTAAGTTACAGAGAAAGGTTGAACAAG
The DNA here is from genome assembly GCF_030028105.1 of Mobula birostris. Taxonomy (NCBI): domain Eukaryota; kingdom Metazoa; phylum Chordata; class Chondrichthyes; order Myliobatiformes; family Myliobatidae; genus Mobula; species Mobula birostris. The sequence goes on along the minus strand of NC_092378.1, from coordinate 132,325,702 downwards.
TTAGGTCTTTATTCTTTGGCGCGTAGAAGTTTGAGGGGGGACTTGATAGAGGTGTTTAAAATTATTAGGGGGATTGATAGAGTTGACGTGGTTAGACTTTTTCCATTGAGAGTGGGGAAGATTCAAACAAGAGGATATGGGTTGAGAGTTAGAGGACAAAAGTTTAGCGGTAACATGAGGGGGAATTTCTTTACTTAGAGAGTGGTAGCTGTGAGGAATGAGCTTCCAGCAGAACTGGTTGAGGCAGGTTCTATGTTGTTGTTTAAAGTTAAATTGGATAGATAAATTGGATAGACATGGTGGAGGATTACAAATACTTGGGGATATGTATTGACAATAAACTGGACTGGTTAAAGAACACTGAGGCTGTCTACAAGAAGGGTCAGAGCCGTCTCTATTTCCTGAGGAGACTGAAGTCCTTTAACATCTGCCAGACAATGCTGAGGATGTTCTACGAGTCTGTGGTGGCCAGTGCGATCATGTTTGCTGTTGTGTGCTGGGGCAGCAGGCTGAGGGTAGCAGACACCAACAGAATCAACAAACTCATTCGTAAGGCCAGTGATGTTGTGGGGGTGGAACTGGATTCTCTCACGGTGGTGTCTGAAAAGAGGATGCTGTCTAAGTTGCATGCCATCTTGGTCAATGTCTCCCATCCACTACATGATGTACTGGGTGGGCAGAGGAGTACATTCAGCCAGAGACTCATTCCTCCAAGATGCAACACAGAGCGCCATAGGAAGTCATTCCTGCCTGTGGCCATCAAACTTTACAACTCCTCCCTTGGAGGGTCAGACACCCTGTGCCGATAGACTGGTCCTGGATTTATTTCATAATTTACTGGCATAATTTACATATTACTATTTAACTATTTATGGTTTTATTACTATTTCTATTACTATTTATTATTTATGGTGCAACTGTAACGAAAACCAATTTCCCCCTGGGATCAATAAAGTATGACTATGACTATGACTATATATGGACAGGAAAAGGAATGAAGGGTTGTGGGCTGAGTGCAGGTCGGTGGGACTAGGATAGGATAAGAGTTCGGCACGGACTAGAAGGGCCGAGATGGCCTGTTTCCGTACTGCAATTGTTATATGGTTATATGGTTATAAGATCCACACAGGTTGGCAGCAATTGTCCAGTGGCATATACTGCGTTTAATCCATTATTTAACTTATGCAAAGCTTTGCAATGATAATAATTACAATAATGGCACAATTATCGACTACAAATAAATCACAGAATAAACTACAGCAATAGTGGGATACTTAATTTCAATAAAAATTAAGTTAATGCATGTTTTTAAGGGAATCATGTTTTTATTTTTGTTCAGATGAATCAGTAAGATTTTCTCCATTAACATGGAATACACTGCCAGCGATGGTGGTGGAGGCGGATACAATAGGGTTGTTTAAGAGACTTTTAGATAGGTACATGGAGCTTAGAGAAATAGAGGGCTATGTAGTAGAGAAATTCTAGGCAGTTTCTAGAGTAGGTCACATACTCGGCACAACATTGTGGGCCAAAGGGCCTGTAATGTGCTGTGTGTAGATTTCTATGTTTAACTAAGAGACAGTCAGAGTTCACAGAACCAATTCCATTGGAAACCCTAGGAGTTCAGAGCATAGGCCCAAAAGCAGATGTCCCAAAGCCACACACAGACTTTATAAACACCAAGCAGACAGCAATACAGTTTAAGGAAAGTGCTGCTGGTTTTAGTAACTTTGTAAAATAGCCAAAATCACATCCATTAAAAATCTGACTCACAGATTATGAACGCAGATGGAAATAAGCTTCCAAATCTCCACAGAGAACACATGTTTAATTGTGGTGGAAGAAAGAGGCTAAAGTATCAGTGGCATTACTGGAACTTGAAAATCAACTCAAGAAATACATTAAACTTTGGGAAACATTGATATTGACAAGCAGATTATGCAAAGATTAGTGTAAGGCAGGTGGTACAGTGTGCCAGGTGCAGTGGCTGGCAGAATTGGACCAAACCTGCAAACTTTTTCTTCTGGGCTGGAGTGCGCCCATTCATTTCCTAACACCCTCACCCACATCTTCTCCATTTCCTCACATCTGCCCTCACGCCATCCTCCTGCCTCCCTAACAGGAATAAGGTTTCCCTTGTCCATATCTACAATCAGATGAGCCTTCATATCAGCACATCGTTCTCCATAACTTACACCATCTACCACTAAGTACAGTACATCTTTCCCTCCCACACTCTCTGCTTTCCATAGGGATCATTCCCTTATCCACTTGTCCTTTGCACTGATCACCCTCCTGGCTGCTGCCTGGCTTGCTGAGTTCCTCCAGCATTTTGTTTGTGTTGCTCAAGATTTCTGGCATCTGCAGGATCTCTTGTGTTTCTGATAGCTTACAATGTGCCTCAGGCTGGTCTCCATTTCCCCTGCGGCCATTTATAATTTCAGGATGGAACAATACAAGGTAAGGTAACTTTTAAAATATTTGCAGACTTATTTATAGGGGTTTCCTTGCAATTTTCTGAGTACCCTTGGAGTGGGATTTTAAAGCTGATTTATTCCATTATATTTATTCTTCTTAAGCAAGATAGGATTAGACAATTAGTTGCACTATAGCATTATTCGGAACTACTAACTTCTCTTTTTATCCCAACTATCCAGCGAAGCATATATATACAATCCGATACAGATCCGATCCAAACAGATACAATTCTTCTGACAAAATGGTATCAATAAGTAACAATTTTTTGCATGAAGCTCTGTTGTGAATCATCAAATATTTCTGTTTAGGACTACTACAGCTGAAATGTACAGTCACAGCCATGGCTACTTCAGTAAGTAGCATTGTTTTAAGATGGTTAAAAAAATCTATTGTTACTCAAAACGGCAGATCCTGGACTGCAGACTCAGGAGGCAATTGCAGTTCCCCTTTAAGAAAACAGAAGCGTGGAAGACAAGCCTGTCGACAGGTTTGATTGAAATGCAGAGGCCTTGGATGCCCCACTACTTACTATCCTGCCAGCAAATATATAGTCTCTGGAAAATAAAACTGAAAACCTTGAAGCATGATTGCAGTACCAGAAGGACATCTGAAGATGCTGTGTACTTTACTTCACAGAAACATGGTTCACCAATCGCCATTTTGGATGCAGTGTTGCAGTCCAATGGCTTCATCATTCTCTGCAAAGATAGGACAGCTCAGATTTTTAAAGATAGAGATTTATAGACAGAATGATTAACATATTGTGGTGGTTCTATCTCAATCCTCTTCACCCGACCTGGAACATCTAGCAGTCAAATGTCATCCATTCTATATGCCGAAGGAATTTTCCACCATCGTCCAGGTAGCGTTCTACGTTCTACCTCAGACCAAGATGAAACAGGCTCTGGAGGAGGTGAGCACTGCGATCAGCAGTCACCAAACAGTGCACCCAAATGCCTTCCCTAACATTGCAGGGGATTTCAACCAGGTCAGCTTGAGGAAGACTTTGAACAACTACCACCAACATATCACCTGTGGAACCAGCGAAGCCAACACACTTTGACCACTGTTATGCAACCATCAAGAATGCCTACCATGCCCACTCTTTGAAAAGTCCGATCACCTGGCTGTACTTCTACTCTCAGTGTATATGCAGAGACAAGAGACCGCAGCAACAGTGGTGAGGACCAAGAAGGTATGGTCAACGAGGCAAACGAGCATTTATAGGACTCTTTTTGCACTGTTTATTTAATTTTATATATACTTCTGATTGTAATTTATAGTTTTAAAATTATTATTATGTGTTGCAATGTACTCCTGCCACAAAGGAACAAATATTATGACATATGCCAGTGATATTAAAAACAAGAGAAAATCTGCAGATACTGGAAATCCAAGCAATACACACAAAATGCTGGAGGAACTCAGCAGGCCAGGCAGCATCTATGGAAAAGAGTACAGTCAATCTTTCAGACCGAGGCCATTTAGCAGATCTGGAGATAAAAGGTTGAGAAGTAGATTTAAAAGGTGGGGAGAGGGCAGAGAGAAACACAAGGTGATAAGTGAAACATGGAGGGGGAGGGGTGAAGTAAAGAGTTGGGAAATTGATTGGTGAAAAAGATGCAGGGCTGGAGAATGGAGAGTCTGATAAAAGAGGTCAGAAGGCTATGATAGAAAGAAAAGTGGGAGGGGCACCAGAGGGAGGTGATGGGGGGATAAGGAGATAAGGTGAGAAGGGGAATAGTGGATGGAGAATGGTGAAGAGGGGGCATTAGTGGACGTATTTCCGATATGTCTATCCATGACCTTCTCCCCTGTCATGATGAGGCCACACTTAGGTTGGAGGAACAACACCTTTTATTCTATCTGGGTAGCCTCCAACCTGATGGCATGAACATCGATTTCTCAAACTTCCGGTAATTCCCCCCTCCCCTCACCATTTCCCATCCCTTTTTCCTTCTCTCACCTTATCTCCTTGCCCGCCAATCGCCTCCCTCTGGTGCTCCTTCTCCCTTTTCTCCCTTCCATGGCCCTCTGTCTCCTTATAATGCATAATAGAATAATAACCAAAATAGAATCAATGAAAGACAGCAACAAGCTGGGCGTTCAACCAGTGAGCAAAAGACAACAAACTTGAGACGAAGAGTTCCTTGAAAGTGAGTGCACAGTTGTGGGACATTTCAATGATGGGGCAAGTGAAGTTGAGTGTAGTTATCTCCTGATGGTTGAGAGGTAATAACTGTTCCTAAACCTCGTGGTGTGAGTTAGACCATAAGACCATAGGACAAAGGAGCAGAAGTTGGCCATTTGGCCCATTGAGTTTGCTCCGCCATTTTATTATGAGCTGATCCATTCTCCCATTTAGTCCCACTTCCCCACCTTCTCACCATAACCTTTGGTGCCCTGGCTACTCAGATACCTATCAATCTCTGCCTTAAATACACCCAATGACTTGGCCTCCACTGCCGCCCGTTGCAACAAATTCCATAGATTGACCACCCTCTGGCTAAAAAAGGCTAAAAAGGTTTAGTACCGTTTTGGTACTAGCAATGCCAAGCCGACAAGTTCCCCTTTGAATTATACTTCTTCTTGCACCAATTTTAAACATTTAATGAGATGTACAAAACTTTGGATACATTATTGGTTTTAATGTGAATTGAATCATCCCCTCACATAGATTTGTTTGTCATATGTACATTGAAACAGGCAATGAAATAAGTCACTTGTGTTAACAACCAACCCACCCAAGGATGTACTGGGGGCAGTCCACACATTCCAGCGCCAACCTAGCATGTCCACAATTCTCCGCTGAACACACCAAGCAACAAAACAACGGCAAATCAAGCCCTTTCCACCCTCCCACCCACCCACACACACATGGACAGTCCTTCATCTCTGGGTCTCCAGACTCTAGGTTTCAGCCATCAGATTTCAACTTCCAGACTTCTATTTGACCTTCAGATTTCTACCTTCAGTTTCGATCCCTGGACTAGATGATGATAGGACCCTGAACTCCAGTCAGGCTCAATCAGGTATCTATCCACACCAATTCCCACAGATTTTATGCCATGCTCCTGGATGAGTAAAACTTTCCTCATATCCCACCTAAATCTCCATTCCTTACCTTTGATCTATGCCCTGCAGTTAAAGACACCTCAGCTAAGGGGAAAAGTTTTTCACTATCTGTCTTCCTTCTTCCCTCACAATTTTGTTTACCTCAAGCAGGTCCCCCTCAGCCTTCTCTACTCCATGAAAGCCAAAACTAGGCTCTCTTCATTACCAAGGCACTCCATCCATCTATGTGTTTCTCCTCTGCACCCTCTCCAATGCAATCACAACCTTCCTAATAATGTGAAGGTCAGAACTGTGTACAATATTTCCATTGTGGCCTAATATTTCATATAGTTATACTGTAGGCTCCATACCCCCATATTCTACACCCAGCTAATGAAGGCAAGTATCCAGTTTGCCTTTTGAACCACATTTGTTGTTGCCTTCTGAGACCCTTGGCATGTACACCAGAGCCTCCCTTTTCCTTAGTACCTTTCTCAGGCCTTTTAGTCCTCCCGAAATGCATTACCTTACAACATTTGTGGTGGGGTTTGCTTGTCTCTATGCTAGACAGAGGCTGTGGCCTCCAACTAGTGGACTTCTAGATCGGCTGCAGTGACAGCTGGCTTTGTGAACTTCATTTCTGAACACTGTTCGCTTGCTTGTATTGTTTACACAATCTCTCTCTCTCTGTCTCTCTCTCTCACTCTCTCTCACTCTCTCTCTCTCCCTCAATCTGCATGCTAGGTGTTTGACTGTCTTGTCTGTACTGTGTTCCATTAGTTTTCTTTGTTTCATAGCTGCCTGTAAGGGGACAAATTTCAAGGTTGTTTTAAGGATACATAGTTTGATAATAAATATACTTTGAACCTTTGCAGGATTCCATCTACAGTATTGTGTCTCATTCCATCATACTAACTGATCAGTATAATTCTGTAACTGAAGATCACCAGCTACCAACAATATAACCAGTCTTCATGTCATCTGTGAATGTACTAATCATACCTCCTATACTCCTATACATGCAGATATACTCCTATATATCTCCTATACTCCTATACATACCTCCTACACTCCTATACATGCAGATACTTCTTGAAGTGATTTGGAGTGAGTTGAATTTGCTAAGACTGTGATCGGATCTCAGGAGGAAGTCTTAGTGCATCATGCTGTTTGTGTTTTTTGGGTGAACATGGTTGCGAATGTTGAGGATGTGGATGCAGTTAGAACCTCCTCCTCCTGTTGGCAGGTTCGTTCACCAGATGTGGTAGGAGCAGAGAGCAATCTGATCAATTGGTTGTGAGAACACTCAGCTCAGTCTGTTACCTGCTGGTTTTGCAGTACGGTGTATATACTGTATGTTCTCGTGCTGCAGCTTTATCAAATTGGGACCTCCTTTTCGGGCAAGGCTGGTGTAGCTTCTGGCATTCCCTGCTGTACTCCTTTTTGAGCCAGAGTTGATCATCTTGCTCTATAACATTAGTAAAGTGAAGGATTTGCCCAGGAGTAAAGTTACAGATTATGGCCGTGTACATTTCTGCAGCAGGTAATGACCTACCACACCTCACTGGTGTCCAATTTTAAATGATTCTAACTCATGACAAAGAAGAAGGCGGCAAATAATGCAATAAGTCACTGGCAATGGTGCTTAATTTTTGGCGATAGTTTCAAGTTTGTTTTCATTGCATTCGTGAGGGTAATATTTCCAATCAATTAGGCATCTTAATAGGTAAATACAAGCAAGAATGGGTTGGAAGCTAATTTCTTCCTTTCTTATGACGGAACATTGATAGATTCCTATTTCCATTTCATATGCAAATTCAAAAGCTAGTATGGTAATAAATAACCTTTTAAAAAAAGGACTTTTCACAGATAATGAAATGGTGCAATCAGTTCAGTCAATTGTCTGTCCTGCCACTATCACACCTTTACTACATTTCAAGAACTTCCTGCAAAGTTCAATCAAATGTGATCATTCCAGAATTAGTGATATATATATAACTATGCTTTCATCCCCATGTGATTAGCCTTTGCTGAAATACATCACTTCCGTCTGCACAGGAGGAGAGAATTTCTAATACACTGAGAATAACTTCTCAAGCTGCTCCAAAGAAAGCTATTAAGTTCCTTATTAGTACATTAGTATTTGATATGAATATATATCAATCATTCAAAGCCTTCAGTTATATAAAGAAATTATCCTTGCATTGTCAAGGGTTTTAAAGCAGAACACAGCTGGATATATTAACATGCATGAAACACAATGCACATCAAAAATTAAGTCAGTCCAAAGCCTCTGGAACAATTTATCAATAGAAAACAGTACGTAATCATTAAAACATAATTTATAACCATTAATCGCTCACTATCATGATCATTAAATGTCTCAATTTTTCTTGGCAATTAAAATCCTACTAACCCGATGAGTTTTACAACAGCAATATAATTTACGTTAGTTTATGTGGAATTGAAGTTAATTTCTTTTTTTTTTAGTGATTTAAGTGCAATAAATCCAGGAAATATACTTCTCGTGCTGCTGGCAACTAATGCCAAGCTAAATTTATGACTGAATGTACCATAATTAAGCACATTTAGGATATTAAAGTTGATTTACAAAACCAGTCAAAATCAAGATTAATTGCACTGGATCTATGTCAATTAAACATTCCAGCACGAATCAACAAAGAATAATTACAATGGATTCATCCTCATTTACCAAGCATCACTCAACTCCTTGGAGAGTTCAGAACCCTGAATGACATCTCATCAACTTTAGTTTCAGTACTATCATAAGTGAAAGAAAGTCTTATGTTTATAAGACCATAAAACCATAAGATATACGAGTAGAATTAGGCCATTGATATAGCACTCCTCATTATCTCAGTGATTTAAACCACTTGACAATCTCTTAGGTATATATGAAGTAGTCATCAAGGTAATACAGAAAACATGACAGCCATTTTACAGAAAACAATATCACATAAGTAATGGTGAGACAGTTATCGTGATGTTGACTAAGGGATGAATATTAGCCAATTCATCAGGTGAACATCTCCCATTGCATTATCCATTGATGTGGGGTTAACAGTTCATACAAAAAAAGGGCCTCCAACGGTGCAGTAAACCATCAACACCACAGGGGAGCACTAACCTGGATTTTGAGCACAAATGTTTGGGATTGAGCCTGAACTTTTTCAGGCAGAGGTGAAGGTGTTGAGCTATGGCCGAATTCCTAAAACAAGGAGTCACATTTTCCCTGTGATTAAAGTACTTCATATAATTGACAACTGAAAATAAACCATCAAATTTCACGTAATGGTTGAAATAGTCTAATGTAAGTCTCCTGCAGAAGAAGATATGCACTATTGTGGCACTCTCCGTTGAACTCAGATTTAATTCAGTACACATACAACCATAAAATGAAAGCCACTCTATCCATTGTGCTGACACGGGCACTTGATAAAGTTTTCCAATTGGTTCTGCTTTTCAACTATTTTCCCCATGGTTATGTGACCTTTCAATTTAACATATACATTCAATAGCTTCTTGAAAGTTGGAATTGAAATCTTTCAAGGAGTCCATTCCACAGCATAACAGCAATTTTGAATTCACTGCTGAAATAACAGAACTCGAAATCATCTCTGCATTTTCTGAGTCTTTCCTGATTGATAGTCACCCCTTTGATATCAGTTGTGAGAACATTTGCGACAGAAATAAAGATCTGATTTTAAAGCAGTTTTTTAATCTAGAATTACTTTGGGGCTTTTATTGTAGTAAACTTTAAAACTATGCTGCCTGTGTGCTAGCTCCCATCGAGATCTGCTCAGCTAACTCTTGGTTCTCTGTTCACAGTGCTTCAGTTTTGAAATCCTTATTCATGCTGTCCATCTGGGGAGGGATGAATCCACAGCTAAAATGTAGCACATAAGTGCCTTTTATTCAGTGTAAAGAAAAAGTACTCCACATGTCTACATTTCCTTCTTCCCTTAAGATCTATCTTGAATCTAGCTCCACGACAAGCTGCCCTAATAACTACTCACATGACTCACTTGTTCACATTCATACTATGCCCTGACATGTAAGGAGTTATCCATATCCAACAATACATGTTGTTAAACAAAGTGGAAAATAATAATTGAATTATTATTGCGGGGGCCAATAGGGAAGAATGTCCATTGCAAACCATCTTGGCAAACCTAAAGGCATCCGTTAGTCTTGCGAGACCATGGATCTGCGCCTGGAAAGTCTTCACTCTCCAGGCGCAGGCCTGGGCAAGGTGGTATGGAAGACCAGCAGTTGCCCATGCTGCAAGTCTCCCCTCTCCACGACACCAATGTTGTCCAAGGGAAGGGCATTAGGACCCATACAGCTTGGCATCAGTGTCGTCGCAGAGCAATGAGTGATTAAGTGCCTTGCTCAAGGACACAACACGTTCCCTCAGCTGGGGCTCGAACTCATGACCTTCAGGTCACTAGTCCAATGCCTTAGCCACCTGGCCACCTGCCCACTTGGCAAACTTAATCTTCTAAACAACAACTAAACTTGTTTTGATTCACAAACACAATGCATGGATCATACCCCCACAAAAGTCACAAGCACTCTTGCTATTTCATATTAGTGAAATGTCCATCTTATTAAACGCATCACTGTATCACTGACAAATTCAATAAAAAGTGCTAATTAATGATGCGCAGGCAGAACCAAAGCAAATAAGTTGGATTGATTGTGACAGGGATTAAACGAACTTTGCTGTTTTCATTCCAAACTTTAATCTGCAGCTTCCCCCTTTAAATATAATTCAGTATCTTCACATTACTAATCAACTTCGATTGTTCGGTTCATACTGAGAGTGTATATCATACACTGTTCTAGGTTATAAGGGCTAATAACAAGCTGAAAAATATTTCAGCAGTAAAATCACGCTGAACATTTGACTTACAGGCAACTATTTCATTGGAAGCAATCTTGCATTTTCATTTGGAAGCTTTAAAGCTGCAGTGGAGGCAACTCTGAAAATCAGCACATCAATAGGTCCTTCTCTCCAAAAAATTAATTAATTAATATTAATTTGGGACATAAATGTTATTGTACTCAAAAGCATATTAGGCTATTGCCAGCAACAAAAAGTATACACTGTATACAGAAGAAATTAAGATATTTAGTGAATATAGTGATAAATGATGCAATCTGAAACTAATGATTCCTCAACCATTGCCTAATTTCCTGTAGTAATCAGCATTAAATCCAGTTTCCCCTTAAAAATCTGTCTCAACTACCAGCTGAGATACAGTATTCCAAGTATAATAATTAAAAGCTCCTGATTCCTTCCTTCGTAACAGTTTTTCAATTATTGATCCTCACCACTGTCTCTCAATTTGGAGTTTCCTTAACATGAACTCTGAATCAGAAATGCAATCCACTGATGTCAAAACTGATTGAGCTTTGAGGCTGATAACACTGTGCTGAAATGCCTACTTGATACATTTTACCATACCAACTGGGAATGAGTTTCTGGACAATAGCCTTTCCAAATTCATCACATATGTGTGGTGAAATTCAAACTATCCCACACATCATTTCCAAATGTCTAGAATAAGATCTTGAAGGTGACCCCACTGAACCCCATCAGGTTACTGAAAGAGCCGTCACTTAGTTACATAACTTAAGCCTTCCACTTCAGAATTTTGACTTTGGTAGAATATTTTGTTATCAATGCAATTTGACAAGTAACTAAATTAAGAAAAGCCACTTATTTCAGCTGGAGGTTACTTATATCCACAAATAGGATGTGATACACAGAGCTCCAATACATTTATGGAATCATTATATTTCCCCTGTGAGTTCTGCTAAACAGAAAAGATAAACAGTCAGCCCAAGAATATGTGACAATGAGCACCAAGAACCAATTTAATTTAGTTAAGGTTTACTTGCCCTGGCAACTTAATAACTTAAGTGACATTGATTTTGATGAAAGGTCTTGACCAGAAAAGTTAACTCTTCTTTGTCCTTCATGGAGGCTGCTTGGGATTAGTCATAGAGCCATAGAACACTGCAGCATAGAAACAGATTTTTAGATCCATCCAGTCCGGGCTGAACTATTAATCTGCCTAGTCTCATTGTCCCAGACTATAGCCCTTCATGCCCCACCCATCCATGTACCTATCCAAATTTCTCTGACCACCTTCTAAGTGAAGGTGTTTCCCTTAAATATTTCACCTTTCACCCTTAACTTATGACCTCCAGTTCTAGTCTCACCCAACCTCAGTGGTAAAAAAAACCTGCTTGCATATAACCTGTCTACAGTGCCTTGAAAAAGTATTCAGCCCCCCAACTATTTTCACATCAAATCAAATCTAATTTAATTATCATTCAGACCATGCATGGATACAGTCGAATGAGATGGTGTTCCACTGGGGCCCAGGTGCATTACCTACATTCAAAATAGTGAGACCGAAAAAAACCACACACACATCATTACACATGAAAGCACATGTATAGACCAAGTCCCTGAGCGACATGCAAATTCATGGTACAGCTCCTGGCGATCCAGCCTGTCCTTCTACTGGTCAAACACTAGAGGGCAGCACTGATGGGCGAGGACAGCTCCCAACCAGCACAAACTCCACCCTACACCGCCTCTAGCATCGTGACACCGGGACTGCAGCAGCAGGCAAGCCTACTTGAGGCTTTGCCCTCGCTACGACCGAGGCCACGCTGCTGCCTTGTCATTTGTCTCTCCCCCAAACAAGGGAAACAGGCTTGCAGCATCTCACATTATCGATGTTCCACAGGGTCATGCGATCGCCAGAGACACACATAAGAACATAAGAGATAGGAGCAGGAGTAGGCCATCCGGCCCATCGAGTCTGCCCCACCATTCAATAAGATCATGTCTGATCTGTCCATAAACTCAGCTCCATCTACCTGCCTTTTCCCCATAACCCTTAATTCCCCTACGTAAAAATCTATCTAACTGTATCTTAAATACATTTAGTGAAGAAGCCTCAACTGCTTCCCTGGGCAGAGAATTCTACAGATTCACCACTCTCTGAGAAAAACTGTTTCTCCTCATCTCCGTCTGAAATCTTCTCCCCGAATCTCGAGGCAATGTCCCCTAGTTCTAGTCTCACCTACCAATGGAAACAACTTTCCTACTTCTATCTTATCTATCCCTTTCAAAATTTTGTATGTTTCTATAAGATCCCCTCTCATTCTTCTGAATTCCAGAGAGTAGAATCCCAGGCAACTCAATCTCTCCTCATAGATTAACCCCTTCATCTCTGGAATCAACCTGGTGAACCTCCTCTGCACTGCCTCCAAAGCCAGTATACAGACATCCCACCTCTCCCGGAAGTTCCGGGAGTCTCCCGCATATTGATAGCAGCTCCCTGACACCCGCAAATTATATACAATATCCCGGAAAACGATTTTTTTGACAGCGAGTGAGCGAGAGTGATGGGGGGGGAAGAGAGAGAGAGAGAGAGACAGAGAGAGACAGACAGACAGACAGACAGACAGAGCGAGTGACACACGTAGCGAGAGAGTGACAGAGAGAGCATCCTGATTGGTCTCTCTTTGTGCTAAGTAGACCTATCAGTTTTCTCTGTGGGTGCTTTACAGTCGACCTCTCTCTCTCTTTCATTGTCCATCAGTTCTGTTTAGTGCCCTGCAGTGCCATGGCAGAATGTTCCAAAAAAAGAAAATATAAAACGTACTTCACCCCAGACTACCGTAAAGTGTACCCCTGCCTAATAGGGGTCAAAAATAATGACAGTGTTGCTCACTGCACTGTTTGCAACAGTGACTTTTCTATTGCCCATGATGGGTTAAATGACTGTAAAAGACATGTTGAGGTGAGTCCTGGATTATGTCTTAACTAACCTTGAAGGACTGGTGCCAAACTACAAAAGTTTGCCAGTTGATGAGTTCTGGGGGAAGCTGTCCAAAGTAAAATCTGTGAGCACAGGGCAGTTGAGATTCAAAGAGCTCTGCCAGTTGATGAAGCTGCTTTTGGTGCTGCCAAATTCTAATTGTGATGTAGAAAGGGCATTCAGCATGGTGCATCACATTAAGACTGAATTCAGAAGTCAACAAAACACTTGCGAATCTGATGTCTTGCAAAATTAACAAATTCATTGACACAGACTGCTATGAAGTTGAGACTTCCAGTTGAGACCCTGAAATGAGTTTTTGCAGGGTGGGATGTCTGAGTATATCCTCCTTCAAGTATGGAGACCAGAACTGTACACAGTACTCCAGGTGTGGCCTCACCAGTACCCTGTATAGTAGCATGACCTCCCTGCTCACTACTGTTACATTGCACACTACTTTGTGCACCAACTCCGATGTCTTTGAATAGCAGGCAGCAGTATGGTCAGGACCCAGGTCAGCTCCTCTGAACCTTCTACCAGCCAAGCACCGGCTTCTCCTTCTCCTGGCTGCCCGCTGGCTTCTCCTCCTCCCTGACAAGTGCCAGCTTATCCTCCTCCTGACTGCCTGCTGGTTTCTCCTTTTCCCGGTTATCCACCAGCTTCTTCTTCTCCCGACCACCTGCCAACTTCTCCTTCTTTGACTCGTCCACCAGCTCCAAACCATGAACAGATAACTGATGCAGTAGACCTGCGCACCCATATTTCTTGATGTAGAGTATAGTCTTACAATCATAAAAGATACATTTTAAAAAGAAAAGTGCACCACTGGTTGGCCCCTGAGAGGCTGCTGCGTTTGAACACACTGTAATCTTACTGGAAGTTACCATCTCTAATTTTCTAGATTTAAAATATATTGAAGTAGTATTTTGAGCTAAGCTACAAAACATTGTGCATCACGTCAAATCAAAAGAAACACTCCAAAACCTGTCAACAATTTACTAAAACTTAAAAATCAAAACTGTGAGACTGAAGAAGTATTCATCCCCTTTGTAATGACTATGCTAACTTTCCTCAGGTGCAATATACTGTATTACCTTAACAACTCATCAAATTTGTTGATGTAGAAAATTGGAGGATCACCTGCTTTCAATGAATTCATAAGAATAAATACCTCTTTGCTCCGTAAGGTCCAATAGTGTGGTAGATTTTCAACGGACCAAAACAAGAGCAAGACAAACGGGCATTCAAGACAAGTTAGGGAAATGGTAACAGAGAAGCACAAATTTGGGGAAGGTACAAGATACAGGGTCTGAAATAAACATACAATTCCTTTATTATCATTTACTGTTTTATCCTTGAAGCAAGTCATTAAATCTGATAATCTCTTGAAACTAGTTTCCTCAGATTTACAGTAGCTAGACTTGTCAGGAAATTGAAAGGAGTCTTGACCCAAGCACAGAGCAGTGGAGATGATTTAGCAGTGAGTGTTAACTTTAATAATAAACTGCAAAATAACAACCCACGAGGGGCCTCAAACCATGAGAGAACAGATATCTAACATGACAAGACAACAAGGTAACTCAAGTCTGGAAGGAACTGTTTGAGTGAGCAAACAAGGATTGTGGATGAGAGCTGGGTTTAAATAGGCTGCAGGCGATGAGTTGGAAATGAGTGACAGGTGACTCTTGTCAGCTGGGTGGAGACTGGGAGGAGCCTGCTTGTGTAGACCTGACAGCCCTGCCCCCCCCCCCCACAGCTTGCCTCCAATGGCCCAAAGAGATCCAGTAGGTCTAGTGGAATTCTTTGATAAGAGATGGATCCAAGGGGTAATGGTACAGCACCTAAGATCTCTCCTCCAGCCTTTCCCTTCCCAATTAACCAGGTAATGCACTCCCTCTTCACGATGACATGAATCAGTGAGCCATACACACTGGACCCCCTTCCACCAATGTTGGCTCTGGAGGTGCAGACTGAGGTGGGTTGAGTAGTCCATGGACAATGGGCTTGAGGCAGGACACGTGGAGGGTAGGTGTGATCCTGAGGGATGATGGCAGCTGGAAACAGTAACTGACTGTATTGATGCCATGGGTAATCTTAAAGGGACCGATGAACTGGGGCAAAAGTTTGCGGGAGTCAGTACCTGGGGCAGATCTCATGTAGGCAGCTAGGATGGCCATCCATGGCCTCTTGCAAGCATTCTGGCAGTGGCAAACTAGGACCCCGGTGGACAGGACAGCCACTGTTGGCTCCTCTGTGGGAAGCAATGGGGGTTGGTAGCCACAAAGCATTTCAAAGGGTGGCGTACTGTGGCAGAGGATGTGTTTAGATTGTGCAACAGCTCAGCCCAGAGCAGATACTTCGTCCATGTTGAAGGGTTAGAGATGGCAAAGCATTGCAGAAATCTCACATCTTGCCGATCAGTTCTTCCTGCCTCTCCCTTGATCTGCAGATGACAGCAAGAGGACAAACTCACTGAGCTGCAGAGGAGAGAGCAGAAGGCTTGCAAGAAGCGGGAGACAAACTGTGGCTCCCTGTCTCCTACTCCATAATGGCACTGTATAGAGTTCAACTTGGATGAGAAAAAAACAAGGGAGTGTCTTCCTGTCCGGTCCCTCACTGGGAGAATGGCCCCAGTTCAGATGTGTCCACCTCTACCACAAAAGGTCTGGAGGGGCTCAGCTCATGGAGAATGGGAGCAGTGGGGAAGCATCTCTTGAGCTCCTCGGAAGCATGGTGGGCAACAGCAGACCAGCTTATCTGTGAGGTGGCTGATTTGGTGAAGGAGGTGAGGGGAGTGGTGATTTTCCGTACTTCCTAATGAAATGGCAGTAGGACTTCGAGAGGCCCAAAATGCACCGTAGCGGTATGGTTGGGACTATTCAATGACGGTGCACACTTTCTCTGTGTCTATGGTTTTATCTTGGGATGAAAGAACGGAACCCCGGAAGGAAATGTCTGGCTGGGGTGTGGAACTGGCATTTTTCTAACTTACAGTACAATTGGTTCTCGAGGAGATTCTGAAGAACTGAATTGACATGATAGACATGGCCTTGGGCGTCCTTGGAGAAGATGAGGATATTGTCCAGGTAGACGAACACATTCCTATGTAGCATGTCTTGGAGGACCTCATTGATGAAGGCTTGGAAAATGGCTGAACTGTTGGAAAGTATTTGTCATGGCCAATGGGTTTTACATAGTTTGTCTTCCACTCATCCCCTTGTCAGATACAGATCAGGTTATATGTACTCTGCAGATCCAGCTTGGTGAAGATCTGGGCCCCATGGAGTGTTTGGGGTGCACTATCCATCAAGGGCAGCCATTCTTAATGGTGATTTTGTTGAATCCATGGTAGTCAATGCAGGGATGAAGACCCCCATCTTCCTTCTTGACAAAGAAGGATCCTACGCTGGCTGGGGACTGGGATAGTCAAATGAAGCTATGTTGTAGCACTTCAATGATGTAGGCATTGATGGCTTGGGGCTCCAGAGCAGAGAGAGAGGACAGAAGACCTCAGAGGGTATCGGGATTGGGGAGGTCGAACGCATATTCATGAGGTCTGTGAGGTGGCAGGGTGATGGTGAAAGTGATAGCCAGGTCATGGTATTCCTGAGGGAGTTCGGTGAGGTTGAAGGTTTCCTCCATCTCCATGGATTTAAGGGGTGAGGTCAGCTGAGGTCACAGGCAGTTGAGTCCTCAACTAGGCAGCAAACCTAATGACCAGACGAAGCGAGGGTCGTGAGTGGACAGCCAGGGGTAGCCACAGTTGAGAGAAGTGTGGGGTGAGTCGATCAGGAAATATTGGATGCACTCAGGGTGCTCTCCAATGCTCATGTGCAGTGTCAACGGTTGTGATGCAGAAGGGGTGAGAAAGAGGTTCAGTAGGGAGTCCACACTGTACTTGCAATCCGGTCCAGAAAGTTGTTCACTGTGCCGGAATCCACCAGGACCTCCTGTGCGTAGAGCCGTTGGGATGTGAAGGAGGACAGAAGAAAAGGGTCAGAGTGTGCTGGAACGAAGGGCCGGGGTCAACTTACCAGATAGAAGGCCCCTCGACTCTGCCTGGTGGTGCCATTTTCCAGACGCAGTGGGCATTTGATGTATGGCTGATAAGCTGGTCCGCAGTAAGTGCACCAGTTGTTTTTCCACTGATGCTAACACTTTTGTTTGGGGGGAGGCAGGGGTAAGGGAGCTCTCCCAAACAGCTGATGAGGATCCTGCAGCCTGAAACGGTTATGGGAATGGAACTGGGGTTCTGGCTGATAATCTGGAGGTTCATTCCATAAGATGTTTGTCAACACGGAGGGCCAGAGGGATGAGGCTTTCGAGGTTGGTGGGCATCTCCCAGGTAGACAGCTCGTCTTTCAAGCACTCCGAGAGGCCGTGATGGTAATGGGCCAGCAGCACCTCTGCATTCCAGCCCCACTCTGCCACGAGGGTCCTGATCTCCATGGTGTAACCTAACACCACTTGTAAGCCTCGATACTAGAGAAGTATCTAGTCCACTGTACCACAACCCCACCCCTCCACTTCATGCTCCTAGTGCATCTCAGTTATCTTCATATTGGTTGCAAATAGGCGTTTTATTGTCCCAGTTAGGGGCGGCCCAGGTCACAGCTTAGCTGGTCGATTGAGAAATAACAAAGGCAATCTTGGTTCAGTCATTATACAGAGATGACTGGAGCATGAAATGTAAGATGAACTGGGACGGGAAGTTACACCATCGGTCTGCGGAACTGCAGGAACGTTGGGGCCGCGGAATCCAGGGCTCTGGGAGACAAGGTTGACTGGCATGGGTTGCTGAATCGAGACAAAGTGTTGATTGAGAGTGGCAAGCAGCTGATCAATGGTTTCCTGCTGCTTCAGGATTGTGTGCTCTTGTCAACGGACGACTTCCTTCAGGCAAGCAAGCTCTGCTGGGTCAACTGTTGGTTCACTCATCCTGTCAGGAAATGCAGAGGAGACTTGACCCAAACACAATCACTGGAGACAATTTAGCAGTAAGTGATAACTCTAATAATAAACTGTCAAATTTCAAGCCACAAGGGGCCACAAAACAAGAGAGAACAGATACTTAATAAGAAAAGGCAATGCAATAACTCAAGGCTCAGACCAACTGATTGAGGCTGGCTGGTTCAAAAGGGTGAACAAGAATTGTGGATGGGGTGGGCTGGGTTTAAATAGGCTGCAGGTGGTGAGTTGGAAATGAGTGGCAGGTGACTCCTGTTAGCTGGGTGGAGACTGGGAGGCTGGGAGGCATTGCAAGACTGTTATTGCACAAACGCCACTTGTAAAAACTTAAGCATCAGGTTTCTGAAGGAATGAAATCACGGGGGTGACACAGCAGTGCGGCTGACAGTGCTCCCAGCCCACAGCTCCAAGTTTGATTCTAACCCTGTATCGGATTACCCTGGGCGCTCTGGTTTCCTCTCACATCCCAAAGAATTCCTGGTAGATTAATTGACTGCTACAAACAGTAACTTACAAAAAGAATCAAAGGGGAATTAATGAATATGCAAGAGAGAAAGAAAAGTTATAAAAGTAAAGGAAAATAAGGATAGAATGAACGAGGCTAATGGGGTTACTGCCTTGTGGATCACGTGGATCTACTGTGCTTAATGGTTTCCTTCAGTGTTACTAAAAATATAGGATAACAACTGCAAGTGATTTGACCTGAACCGCATCTCTCTGCAAAATGCCAAACAGTAGCACTTGATTATTTTAGACGTCATATATTTTAGAACAGGAAAAACAATTGAGCATATAGGCTGGTGTTGTGTCTAATTAGTTCATTGAGTTTACACACACAAATTCCTTTTCCAGGTTAGATGTGTGGGATTTCTTGATTGACCATCTCGCGTCTTGTGCAAAATGCAGAAACTGTACTGATTTCATTTTAGTGTGCCATTAACAATCCTGAAATAAGGAATGGATAACAGCTGAGGCATTGCAGCAGCTTTGTTGATTGTGGAGAGATTTTGGATACTGAGAGTTACACCTCTGGAAAATGTTTAATTCAAGACTGATTCCTTAAGCAGAAGAGTAAGCTCGTAAGTGACCAGATTCTGTTCAAACTATCTCTAGGCATTCAAGTCCCAGGGATCCAATAGTATCAATAGTTTTTAAACACGAGTGATTCTGCAGAAACTGGAAATCTAGAGTAACACACAAAAAAAAATGATGGAGGAACACAACAGGTCAGGCAGCATCTATGAAGAGGAATAAACAGTCAATGTTTCAGGCCAAGACCCTTCGCCAGAACTTCACCACGTCAAATCCTAATGAAGCGTCTCAGCCCAAAATGTCGACTGCTTATTCCTCTCCATAGAAGCTGCCTGACCTCCTGAGTTTCCAGGCTTTTGTGTGTTTCTCAATATGTTTGTCAAGATACTGAATGGTGATAGTTTTGCAGTAATTTTTACCATGTAAGTAACTTGCCCTTTCACAAAGAAATACTGTAATCAGGCATCAGTTGACAGTCTAATCCTGAACGAACTGAAACTTTCATTCCGCTGACAATAAATTTGTTACTATAACTGACCAATGAGATCATACCACACTGCAAATCGAGTTCTGCAGATCATATATGGCAATCATTATGTAGTCATTGGCTTTGTAAATGATTGCTATGAAATGAAAACATGGAGCTGCATTAATAGACATGAAGAATTCACACATACAGAAGGGAGGAATGTGTCCCTATGAGGTAACCCTGCTAAAGAAAGCATTATCATTACTGTTGACGAGGAAAGCATAGGACAACCATAATGATAAAGCTGAGTGTACCTTTATTGGGATGGAAAAGACTCTATGCTTCCCGATTCCAAAAATCCTTAACAGCCACTAAGTTCACCATTATTGAACTATCCATATCTATTTCTAATTATCTACAAACACACACATACAGGGTTTTCCTATTAAACATCATGTAAAATAGCAAAGATCCAATATTCTAATGCCATTACAGCATTAAAGTACAGTAGCATCATCTTATTCATAGATATTCATCACCCCACTTTACATTATTTGAATAACACTTGACTGCTTAACTCTTTCCTTTCAAATCTTGCTTTGAATCACTGAGTGGTACTGCAAACCTTATCTTGTCAATTGGCAGGCATTGTTAGTTGTAAGCCGAAGTAAGGTTTGTTGCTGTTGCAGAAAGAGAAAAAATCTGTTTCCAATAATGGGTGATCAATTTTCCCCTCAGCCCAATCCCTTGCCTTCTCCCCGTATCCCTTCATGCCCTGACCAATCAAGAATCTATCAACTTCTGCCTTAAATATACGTAAAGACTTGGCCTCCACAGCTGCCTGTGTCAAAAAATTCCACAGATTCACCAATCTCCGGCTAAGGTTTTCCTTTCTAAAGATTTATTACAGGGACTAGAGAGTGAAACTCTGACTCACGGATAGACCCATCCAAAGGAGGTTGAGAAATTACAATGACGATAACATTTCTCAATAATTTTTACTGGGTGAGTCAAGGAGAAAAATAAGATAATAAGTTCTGCTAAACATAGCTGTTTCTACAGAGAGGTAATCCATGGCTGACGTAACCAGTAATTTCCAAATTTGATGAAATAGCATTCTATACTTGGTAAACATGCCCTGGAGAAGAACAGTTGCACTTGGCATCTGCCTCCTTTGCCTTCATCCTCTCTCCTCCATTTTCCTCACACTCCATTTCTTCCCTACCCTTTTACCTCTGCCTGCCCAACTCTCCATTTCCCCACACCATCTCATCTGTTCATTTTCAGTTCCCTTCCTCTTCTATTCAACTCAATCATCAGCATTCTCATTGTGCTGGGCCAAAATTGTATTTATATTTATAATAATGTACACTGTGTAGCCACTTTATTAGGTACAGGTGTGGAACCTGATGTGGTCTTCTGCTGCGAAAGCCCATACACTACAAGTTTGACATGTAGTGTGCTCAAAGATACTCTTCTGCACACCACTGCTGTAGAGCGTGGTTATTTGAGTTACTGCCGCCTTCCCATCAGCTTGAACCAGTCTGGCCATTCTCCCCTAACCTCTCTCATTAACAAGACGTTTTCACCCATGAACTGCTGCTCACTGGATATTTTTGCTCCTCGTACCTTTCTCCATAGACGCTAGAGATTAGTATGCAAGAAAATCTCAGGAGATCAGCAGTTTCTGAGATACATTCAGCACCAACAATGATTCACAGTCAAAGTCTCTGAGATCCTATTTCTTCCTCCATTCTGATATCTGGTCTGAACAACAACTAAATCTCTTCAGTTGTTGTTACATGATTGGCTAATTAGATAATTGCATTAGCGAGCGGGTGAACAGATGCACCTAATAAAGTGGCCACAGCGTCTATAATAATAAAGTTATAGCAAGAATAACAAGCATGAGGAAATCTGCAGATGCTGGAAATGCAAAGCAACATACATAAAATGGTGGAAGAGCTCAGCAGGCCAGGCAGTATCTGTGGAAAAGAGTAAACAGTTGACATTTTGGGCCGAGTCTCTCCAGCATTTTGTGTGTGTTATAGGAAGAAGTAGCCAGACTAGGTCTTTATTCCCTGGAGTGCAGGAAAATGAAAGGTGACTTTATAAAGGTATATAATAATAGGAGGGGCATAGATAAGGCAAACGGTAGCAGTCCTTTCCCTTGGGTAGAAGAGTCCAAAACTAGGGGGCACAGAGTTAGGGTAATACATGAACATTTAAAAGGGATGTGAAGGTCAACTTTTTCATGCAGAGGGTGGTGAGAATATGGAACGAGCTGCTGGAAGAAATGGTTGGGACAGATACAATGGTATCATTGACAGGTACGTGTAGGATGGGCTTGCGAGGGACATGGGCCAAAGGTAGGAAATTAGAAGTAGATCGGCGGGCATAGTAGTCAGCATGGACTCGTTGGGCTGAAGGACCGGGATCCATGCTGTACTGCTCTGTGAATACTGTTCTTGATGTGAATGCTCATACTGTTGAAATGGCATATCACCTGAGGCACTAGGCTCATATGAATTTAATCAATACTGAAAGCAACACGATATAACAGCCTAGCCTGGTAATTTATATGCTGCAGAGAAAATTCAGCGTCTTCATAAACTTCAATCCCCTAGAGCAGTAATAGAAAAACCCACAATATAATCAATAAGCAAACATTTCACTCATTCACTCACTACAAAATGATGCCCTCAAACTAACATTTCCAAGCAAAATGGCATAAGGCCCCATTTCATAAACCAGCACAAGCTCTAAGTCTGCATGAAAATCCCTGTGGGAAATCTATTAGTTTATACAAATGTCATTCATGCAAGATTGGTGTTAAACTCCCACCTGATTAGCTGAAATGACATATTCATAAACCAGTAATAAATCTCAACTGAATACAATAAATCCAGAATTATTAAGTTTTGACTAAACAAGCAGGATGGCCAGCAAATTGACAAATTTATCAAAAACAAATTAAAAAGAAACTCAGAGGGATAGACAGAGAGGGTGTCTACTCAAGTGGGGAAATGTAGGGAGATAACTAGAAAAGAGGCTGGCTGTCAGTAAGTCTGCAATTCTTTCAGTTCCATTATCTGTCAGGATTCTGGAATCAAAGTCGGGGAGAGATGTAAAAGAAAGCAAAAGGGTTTATAAAGAGGATGAATAGAAATTAGTTAATATACTTAATGACTGATTCCGCAAGTAATTCACCAGGGAGCATTCTTGTAATATGCACTCCCTAAACAGTAAAAACCCTAATAAAATTAGCAGCTGCAACATAATAAAATGGAAGTCTGAAATAAAATAAACAGATTCAGCACATAGAAATCCCCAGGGATGGATGATATTTATCCCCAGTACTAATGAGACCAGAGATTAGTTTTGTGAGACATTGCCTTTTTTTGTTGTGGAAAGCAGTGATCATTGGGGATGTGCCAGTTGTTCATAAACAAGCTGACAGGATATCTGTTAATAACGTGACAAATAAAACTCAGAATGAAAAGCCCATCAAATCTAAATAAGAACAGTGGAAAATAATGGATCTGTCCAAGATACCAATTTAGCAACGGGAAATTAATTTTGACTTTTCAATTATAGGTTGGGATAAGTCAAGAGTTGGGATGTTAAGCTGAAGTTCTAAAAGATGTTGGTAAGGCTGAATTTGGAGTATTGTGCGCAGTTGTAGTCACCTGTCTACAGGAAAGATATCAACAATCTTGAAAGAGTGCAGAGAAAATTTACTTAATGACTGGGAGGTGATAGGCAGGTGCAAAGAGGTAAGAGGCCAGAGAGAGGAATAGAAGAAGAGGGGAGGGAGAGAGACTTTTTTTAAATACTGGAAGGAGAAATCACTATTCATGCCATCAGGTTGGAGGCTACCCAGACGGAATATAAAGTGTTGCTCCTCCACTCTGAGGGTGGCCTCATCTTGGCACAAGAGGAGGCCATGGACTGACATGTCGGAACGGGAATGAGAATCAGAATTAAAATGTTTGGCCACCTCGAATTTCTACATTTGGCGGATGGAGCAGGGGTGCTTGACGAAGCGTGCCCCCCCCCCACCCAATCTACAACGGGTCACACCAATGTAGAGGAGGCCACATCAGGAGTACTAGACACAATAGAGAAGCCCAGCAGATTTGCAGGTGAAGTGTTGCCTCACCTAGAAGGACTGTTTGGGGCCCTGAATGGAGCGAAGGAGAAGGGAATGGGCATGTGTAGAACTTGGGCTGCTTGCAGGGATGAGTACCAAGAGGGAAGATTAGTGAGGAGGGGTGAATGGACAAAGGAATCACGGAGGGAGCGACCCCTGCAGAAAGCAGAGAGGAGGGGAAGTAAAGAAATGTTTAGTGGTGGGTTACCTTTGGAGAAAGTAGAAGTTGCGGGGGATGATCTGTTGGATGCAGAGGCTCATGGGGTGGTAGGTAAGGACAAGAAGACAAGAACAAAATAGAAAACTACTTGCCTTATGTTAAAACATAAGTCAGAGCTGTAGGCTAAACCAAAAATAGAGAGCCCATGTTGAAATGCAGCTTCACTATGCCCTTTTTATTGCAACTATCCTTGGAACTAGAACCTTCTAACTAACACAATATCAAATTGCAACAAACATAGAAGCACAAATCACTATATCTTATATCATTCCACACTTTATTTTACAGTAGAGAACTGCTGATTGAAAATGCAAGATGTAATTTTTTGTCAAAACTGGATTGTGTGTTGATTTTCAAAGATACGTTTTAAAGTTATTTTGATTGCTTTGTAACAAAGGCAGTGAGTCAACTGTTTGTTTGCAATCAGATCCATTAAAAATACTTCTCATGTTTCTAATCATATTACTTGCAACACTGATTATGAATCAGAAACAATTATGCACACATAAATACGTTCTATAAAATAAGCACTGTACATACTTGATACAAAAACCCATTTAGATGGTTTGATTTCTTTTGAGCCATAATACAGCTTCTAAATATAAGCAGAAATACAAGACAATCATCATAAAAAGACCATAATCCCAAACATTGTCATGAAACTGATAATTTTAAATTAGCTATGATTTATGAATACAATTAAAACAGGGGTTCCCAACACCTTCCCAACATAATGGTAGGGGTCCATGGCATAACAAAAAGTTGGGAATTAAAGGCATTCTAACACCTTTCCTCATTACTTCAAGAGCCACTCAGTAACAAATAAGTCAGGGTCCACAACAGGACTCCACAAGGTCATTAAGCATCCATAACAAAGACACATCCTCCAATTTGTATTTGAGCAATACCACTGTGGCTACTAATTAATTACAACAACTTGTGTTTATTATCTTCAATGTAAAAATAGCCCACAAGTTGTCTTATCAGACGAAGTCTGATGCAAATCCATATTGAACAGTGATCACATAAGCTTTGTCATGCTACCAAGTTCTATGGAGCACCCTGAAAGTAAACGAGCTGGTGAGCAACAAACTTTACAGAGGGAAATCTAGAGCATGGGCTCAAGCAACAGACTGCACTTGTGTCAGCGATGAAGCAAGGAAAGTTGTGAATGCACAAGATGGCAGCATTTGAGGAATACAAAGTCTGAACGAATTACTAAACTGGGTGAATCAGCAGAGATGAGCTCAGTTAGATAATCAAGATTCATGGGAAT
Source organism: Mobula birostris (assembly GCF_030028105.1). Classification (NCBI taxonomy): domain Eukaryota; kingdom Metazoa; phylum Chordata; class Chondrichthyes; order Myliobatiformes; family Myliobatidae; genus Mobula; species Mobula birostris. Next base: position 132,300,184 of record NC_092378.1, on the reverse strand, counting down.
ATACTTTATCATTCATGCATATGTGATATAATGATGGCTAAGTTATTGGATTTTCAGAAGGCCTTTGACAAGCTGAAACACATGAGGCTGCTTAACAAGATAAGAGACCATGGCATTACAGGAAAGATGTTAACGTGGATAGAAAATTGGCTGACCGGCAGGGAGCAAAGTGGGGGCCTTTTCTGGTTGACTGCCGGTAACTAGTGGTGTTCCCAGGGGTCAGTGATTTGGATAACAGAATTGATGGCTTTGTTGCCAACTGGGCACACAATACAAAGATTAGTGGAGGAGCAGGTAGTGTTGAGGAAGCAAGCAGTCTGCAGAAGGACTTAGATTGGGAGAATGGGCAAAGAAGTGGCAGATGGAATATAGAGCAGGGAATTATATGGTCATGCATTTTGGTAGAAGGAATGAAGGTATAAATTATTTTCTAAATGGGGAAAAAAAATTCAAAATCAGAGGTGCAAGGGGACTTGAGAATCCTTGTACAGGATTCCGTAAAGGTTAACTTGCAAGTTGACCAGGAAGCGCAACTTCTATCTTTGTTTTTGTACATTATGTTCCAACAAAGTTAACTTGTGCACTCAGCATTATGTGCTTCAGGATCAGCTAGATATAAAGTAAGTTTTCTTTCCTTCTGCCTAAGAAGATGCCACATACTGCCCAAGTCTGGTAATCTTCCACTTCCAAACATGCCTCTGTGTATTCTTTGTAAGTTAGGAATTGCAGGAGGATTGACAGGTCAGACAGACACTGAACGGCTACATCTTCCAGATGGAGAGTCTACAGCTGCAACAAATGTCTCAAGATCTGTAAGCAGTCAGACATTTAGGACAGAGATGAACAAACATTTCTCTATAGTAGTATGTGAAGTGTTAGAATTCTCCACCTTAAGGTCAGCCATTTGGTACATTAGAGGCTGAGACTGACAGCAACACATACAAAATGCTAGAGGAACTCAGCAGCATCTATGGAGGGGAATAAACAGTCAAAGTTTCGGCCCTGACATAACTAAATGTTGGAGCTCAAAGAGTCAAATGGCCTTCTACTGTATGTTCTTATTGAATGCCATGTTTATTAGGAAGTGACTTAAAACAACTCAAATTAATTTCAGGTGCATTTGTTACTGTCAGCCATTATAAAATGTTCTCTGCTTTATCTGCAGTTGAATCAAAATTAAGGACAGAAAACATGAAAAGTACATTGACCAATTAAGTGTACCACTCAGTCTGAATTGGGAACATTGGCTTTATCGAGATCATTTTTAACTAGACTTCAATTTAAATATAGCAAATTAAAATCCTTTTCCATCTTTTGTTAATATCATGTTTGTTAAATAATAAATCACTTTTATTTGGCAACAGTGGACCTAAACACAGGCTAAAACCGATGCACAGGTTGAGTAGCCCTTATCTGAAACGCTTCGGGCCCCAAAGTATTGTGGATTTTTTTGGATTATATAGTGAGATAGTTTGGGATTACCATCATTTCTGACTCTGAATTTATGTGCTACTGGTAAGCAGTCTTTGTATTGTATTTGTTCACCACACTCAATGTATTTAACAGTAAAAATTATTACATATCATTAATATAATGAAAATGTAATGTGTGCAGGGTAACAAAAGCAGCATAGCAGCATCGGGAGAACATCTGAATCAGCTGTTGTACAACAACAGGCTTTCAATCTCCACCTATGATGGCGTGCTTTCATTAAAAGGTACACTGTGTTTGTATTTTTACCTTTTTTTAAAGTTTTATGTAAGGTATAAAAACAATCAGCATTGTAGACTTGTTCGGGTGCTAGATTATTGTGATCAGATGCTTTAAAATTTTAATGCCATGCCTTTTCTTAAATTTCTGCAACCAGCCTGCTGAATATTCACGATAACCTTCATTTTTCAGTTCATCACGATAGATCTTTGCTCGTTTCATGGTCAGCATAGCATCAAGCGGCATATGTTCACTCTGACGCAGTCGATACACGATCAAGATCTTAATTTTTCACTTTGTGCAGTCTTTTTCTATTTTTCATTAACTTCTGTTCATTACGTATGTGAGGTCACTTCTCAGAACTGCCTGCAGTGTGCAGTGACCTGCGCATAGCCTGGGAACCTTCCAAGCACCTTGTAGATTTTTCCAATTGTGACATTATGTCAGTGCTCAAATAAAAAATCTGGATTTTGGATTCTTGAATTTCGGGTAAGGGGCACTCAACCTGCACAATAAATACAGTCGCTTTTAAAGCCACAGCACGAACATGTTTTATTGGACAGTTAAATGCTCAGAAGAGACGTTTTCAAACAATACCAATGAAAATAAACTTGCCTACTCTCAATTGACTATAAATTGCCAAATTACTATCAACATTTGGTTAGGAGTTATCCATAATCTCATATAAAACCATAACTACAAAAGGGAATATTTTCCTTCCATCTCACACAATGTTTGAATTGATTTATTATCCCTGTTTTTCCATCTCTTTCTTAGCCTGCAGAAAATTTACTTAGCTCTATTTCTGCATCTATTAGATTCTACAAGTTTTTTTTTCTTTGCTTCCCTGCTCCTTTATTTCTGGTAATATTCCATTTCCAAACCTGTCTTTTTATATCGCTTATAAGCTAGGATTTTTGAGAGGATGACAGGAGAGATATTGAGTAGCTACATCTTCCAGAAACTAACGTTGTTTCTGTTTAACCAACACACACACAAAATGCTGCAACAACTCAGCAGGTCAGGCAGCATCTATGGAAAAGAGTAAACAGCTGTCATTTTGGGCCAAGACCCTTCGTCGGGACTGGGGAAAAAAAAGATATGAAGTTGGAGCAATAAAGTGGGGAGAGGAGAGGAAGAAGAAGGGGGTAGGTGATAGGCGAAACCTGGAAAGGGGGAGGGGAGAAGTAAAGAGCTGGGAAGCTGATTGGTGAAAGTGATAAAGGGCTGGCGAAGGAGGATTCGGAATGGAGAAGGTAGCAGACCAGTGCACCGATACTGAGCTGGAGAGCTACGAGAGAGGAGGCAGCGCACAGGTCCGGGAGCAAAGTTTAAAAGGGGAAAACTTTGCGGGAACTTGGCTACAACCAGCGCAACAATCGTGTGTGGGAGAGCAGGGAAGATTCAGGCATAAAAGGGAGACACTGCCTAGTGGAGCGGTCACTGATGGACTGGTCTGAGTCAGAGTGGTAGGGCTTTGACTCATTCGGACTTTGATTTTCCTTGCATTTTTTGAGGAATAGAGAGCATACCTGTAGGGTTAGTACTTTGCTCTGGGTGTCAGATGTAGGAATCCTGGGGATCTCCCAGTCTCCCAGATGGCCACACCTGCGCCAGGTGCACCGAGATGCAGCTCTTGAAAGACCATGTTAGGGGTCTGGAGCTGCAGTTTGATGACCTACAGCTTGTTAAAGAAAGTGAGCAGGAGATCGATAAGAGCTATAGGGAGTTAGCCACCCCACAGGTGCAGGAATTAGTTAAGTGGCTGACTGTCCAGGAAGGGAAGGGAAGAGCTCAGATAGTAGAGAGCACCCCTGTGGCCATCCCCCTCAGTAATCGTTAGCTTGTTTTGGATGCTGTTGAGGGTATTAACCTGACAGAGGTCGGCCATGGCGATCGGGTCTCTGGTACTGAGCTTGGTTCCCTGGTGCAGAAAGGAGAGAAGAAGATGAGGAATGCGGTAATCACAGGGGATTCCATAGTGAGGGGAACAGACAGGAGGTTCTGTCAGCCTGATAGGGATACCCACATAATGTGCTGCCTCCCATGTGCCAGGGTATGGGATGTCTCAGATTGGGTGCAGAGTATTCTGAAGGGATAAGGTGAACAGCCAGAAGTCTTGGTACACGTTGGTACCAATAACATAGGTAGAAAAAGGGAGGAGGTCCTGAAGGGAGAATTCAGGGAGCTGGGTAGGAAGCTGAAAAGCAGGACCTCCAGGGTAGTAATCTCAGGATTGCTGCTTGTTCCAAAGTACTGCCAAGCACAAGAATTGCTTGATCAGGCATAATAATGTGTGGCTGAGAGATTGGTGTAGGGAGTAGGCCTTCGGGTTCCTGGATCACTGGGGCCTCTTCTGGGGGAGGTACAACCTGTAGAGAAAGGACGGGTTACACCTAAACCCAAAGGGGTCCAATATCCTAGCAGGCAAGTTTAATAGAACTGATAGGGAGGGCTTAAACTAATTTGGCAGGGAGATGGGAAACAGAGTGTTGGGGCTGAGGAAGGGAGAAACAGAAATAAATCAAAAATAGAGTGCAACAGAGATGATAGAAAGGACAGACAGGAGATGAGGCATAATAACACCCAGTGGGATGAGTTACAGAGCAATAGAGGCGTGGTACAGTTAAAACAGAAAGCAACAAATACTGGACTGAAAATATTATATCTGAATGCACACAGCACAAGAAATAAAATAGACGATCTTGAAATTCAGCTACAGATTGGCAAGTATGATAGGAGGGGTGATTGATAAGTTCGTGGCCTAAGGAAGAAGGAGTCAGTTTTAGAAAACCTAGCACGTTTATTTTTCCTACATTTACACACCTTAGTCCAGCAGTCGTGAAGCATATGGATTGGACCTCCAGAAGTGGTCCACAGAAGGGGTGACTGATAAGTTCGTGGCCTAAGGTAGAAGGAGATGAGTTATTAACTTCAAACTTGCTGCATTTTCACTCAAAGAGTTGAACTGCACGTGCATGTATCAAGAGCCATATAACTCATCTCCTTCTACCTTAGGCCACAAACTTATCAATCACTCCTGCTGTGGGCCACGTGGAGGTCCAAGACGCTCTCATCACATGCACATGCAGTTCAACTCTTTGAGTGATAATACAGAAAATTTGAAGTTAATAACTCATCTCCCTCTACCTCAGGCCACGAACTTATCAATCACCCCTGCTGTGGACCACTTCTACAAAGAAGGGATCCAGATGCTCCACAACCGCTGGACTATGTGTGTACATGTAGGAGGGGACAATGTTGAAAAATAAATGTGCTAGGTTTTCTAAAATTGACTTGGCGGTGCGACAGTAGCGCGTGCGGCAACTACAGCGGTGATGTCTGTTATCTGTCAAGTAGGGGACCGTACACAATTCTGATTTGATGGAGACAGACGTGAGAGTATGGAGGAACATCTGGAAAACTTCTGAAATGCCCGCTTCGCTGCCGCTGCTACTGTGTAGTAACTGGAATCCCTGGAGCAGAAGGCCCCGAAATCCTTGGCTTTGTGTGTTTCAGCAGCCAGGGCGACATCGAAGGCGCACGGCAGAGGATGGCGCTCGGGAGGCTGTATCGGAGAGGCTGGTTGGAAGCTCGAAGTTTTTGGACAGATGGACTCAGTGTCGGCTGTGGTCGGCTGCTTCCAAGGCATCGGCAAGTTGACAGTGCCTGGAGGTTTATGACAGGGAGTTTCTCCCTTTTGCCGCCTGCTATCGGGGACTCAGGAGTCGATCGACTCGGGGACTTTTGAGATTTTATTTACCGTGCCCATGGTTTGTTCTTCATCAAATTATGGTATTGCTTTGCACTGCTGTAACTATATGTTATAATTATGTGGTTCTGTCAGTGTTATTCTTTGGTTTGTCCTGTTTTCTGTGATATCACTCTGGAGAAACATTGTATTATTTTTTAATGCATGTGTGCATTTCTAAATGACAAGAGGACTGAGTGTTCTCATAATCTACCTTAAGCCACGAACTTATCAATCATCCTTCGTATTGTGGCCATCTCTGAAACTTGGCTAAGAGATGGCTGCCATTGGGAGCTGAACGTCCAAGGATGTACGGTATATCAGAAAGGTAGGTTAGTAGGCAAAGGAGGTGGTGTAGCACTAGGTGTAAGAACTAATATTAAATCTTTAGAAAGGGATGACATAGGATGTAGAGTCTCTATGGGTTGAGTTAAGAATTGGCAAGGGTAAAAGGAACCTAATGGCAGTTGTATACAGGCCTCCAAATAGCAGTTGGGATGTGGATTACAAATTACAGCAGGAGATATAAAAGGCAAGTCAGAAGGGCAATGTCATGATAATCATTGGGGATTTTAACATGAAAGTGGATCGAACAAACCCAGTCAGTACTGGACCTCAAGAGAGAGAATTTGTAGATTCTCTAAGAGATGGCTTTTTAGAACAACTTGTTGTTGAACCCACTAGGGGATTGGCTGTGCTGGACTGGGTGTTCTGCAATTATCCAGAGGTGATAAGAGAGCTTAAGGTTAAGGAACCCTTAGGGAAAAGTGATCACAATATGGTCGAGTTCACTTTGAAATTTGAGAAGAAAAAACTAAATTCCAATATGTCGGTATTTCAGTGGAATAAAGGATATTACAATGGCATGAGGGGGGAAATGGCCAAAGTTGACTGGAAAGGGACACTTAGCAGGAAGGATAGCAGAACAGCAATGGCTGCTGTTTCTGCGAAAAATGAGGGAAGTGCAAGACAGATATATTCCAAATAAGAATAAATTTTCAAAGGGAAGAAGGACACTATCTTGGCTGACAAGTGAAGTCAGAGCCAAAGTAAAAGCAAAAGAGAAGGCATACAAGGAAGCCAAAGCTAATGGGGATTGGGAAGCTTTTAAAAACTTGCAGAAGGAAACTAAGAAGGTCATTAGGAAGAAAAAGATGAATTATGAAAGGAAGCTGGGGACTACTATCAAAGAAGATATTAAAAGCGTTTTTATGTATGTAAAGGGTAAAAGAGAGTTGAGGGTAGATATAGGACCATTAGAAAATAACACTGAAGATATAGTAATGAGAGATGCAGAGATGGCAGAGGAACTGAATACGTATTTTGCATCAGTCTTCACAGTGGAAGACATCTGCAGTATACCGGACATTCAAGTGTATCAGGGAAGTGAAGTATGTGCAGTGAAAATTATGGCTGAGAAGGTGCTCAGGAAGCTTAATGGTCTGAGGGTGGATAAATCTCCTGGACCTGATGGAATGCAACCTTGGGTTCTGAAAGAAGTAGCTGGAAAGATTGCAGAGGCATTAACAATGATCTTTCAAGAAGCAATAGATTCTGGCATTGTACCAGATGACTGGAAAATTGCAAATGTTACTCTGGTATTTAAGAGGGGTGGGAGGCAGCAGAGATGAAACTATAGACCTGTTAGCCTGACATCAGTGTTGGAATCAATTGTTAGGGATGAGATTATGGAGTACCTGGAGGCACATGATAAGATGGGCCAAAGCTAGCATGGTTTCCTGAAAGGAAAATCCTGCCTGCCTGACTAACCTACTGCAATTTTTTTGAGGAAATTACAAGCAGGGTAAACAAAGGAGATGTAGTAGATGTGGTGTACTTGGATTTTCAGAAGGCCTTTGACAAGGTGCCGCACATGAAGATACTTATCAAGATAAGAGCCCACGGAATTACAGGGAAGTTATCAGCATTGGTGGAGCATTGGCTGATTGGCAGAAAACAGAGAATGGGAATAAAGAGATCCTATTCTAACTGGCTGCCGGTTATCAGTAGAGTTCCACAGGGGTCGGTGTTGGGATCACTGCTTTTTAAGATGTATGTCAATGATTTGGACGATGGGATTAATGGATTTGTGGCTAAATTTGTCAATGATACAAAGCTAGGTGAATGAGAGGGTGATTTGAGGACACAGAGAGCCTGCAGAGAGACTTAGGTAGTTTAGGGAAATGGGCAAAGAAGTGGCAAATGAAATACAATGTTGGAAAGTGTATGGTCATGTATTTTGATGGAAAAAATAAATAGGCAGACTATTATTTAGATGGGGAGAGAATTCAAAATGCAGAGGTGCAAAGGAACTTAGGTATCCTTGTGCAGGATACCCTAAGGGTTGAGTCAGTGGTGCAGAAGGCACAAGCAATATTTACATTCATTTCTAGAGGTATAAAATATAAGAGCAGGGATATGATGTTGAGGCTCTATAAGGCACTCGTGAGACCACACTCGGAGTATCGTGTGCAGTTTTGGGCTTCTTATTTTAGAAAGCATATACTGATGTTGGAGATGGTTCAGAGAAGATTCACGAGAATGATTCCAGGAATGAAAGGGTTACCGTATGAGGAACATCTGGCAGCTCTTGGGCTGTATTCTCTAGAGTTCAGGAAGAATGAGGGGGGATCTCATAGAAACATTCCAAATGTTAGGAGGCCTGAACAGATTAGCTATGGCAAAGTTATTTCCCATGGTAGGGGAGTCTAGGACAAGAGGGCACAACTTCAGGATTGAAGGACATCCATTTAGAACAGAGACGCCGAGAAATTACTTTAGTCAGAGGGTGGTAAATCTTTGGAATTTGATGCCACGAGTGGCTGTGGAGATCAAGTCATTGGGTGCATTTAAGGCAGAGGTAGGTAGGTTCTTGATTTGCCAGGGCATCAAAGGATATGGGGAGAAGGCAGGGGTGTGGGGATAACGGAGGAATTGGATCGATAAACCAAATGGCCTACTTCTGCTCCTATATCTTATGGTCTTACGGAGATCATGGAAGAAAGGGAACGGGGAGGAGCAGCAGAGGGAGGTGATGGGTGGATAAAGAGAGAGAGGGAATGGGAATGGTGAAGGGGGCCAATTACTGGAAGCACATCACCAAGCATATCTTGCCCTCCACCAACACGCCCCCCCCCCCACTTTCTGCTTTCTGCTGGGATCACTTCCTACGTAACTCCCTTGTCTATTCGTCTCTCCCCACTGATCTTCCTCTAGTTACTTATCCTTGCAGGCAGAACAAATGCCACACCTACCCCTACACCTCCTCCATCACTACCATCCAGGGCCCTAAACAGTCTTTGCAGGTGAGGAAACACTTCACTTGTGAGCCTGTGGGGTCATCTACTGTATCCAGTGCTCCCGGTGTGACCTCCTGCATATCAGTGAGACCCAACGTAGATTGGGAGACCGCTTCGCCGAGCACCTACGCTCTGTTCACCAGAAAAAGTGGGATCTCCCAGTGGCCACCCACTTCAGCTCTAATTCCCATTCCCATTCCGATATGTCAGTCCATGGCCTCCTCTACTGCCATAATGAGGCTACACTCAGGTTGGAGGAGCAACACCTTATATTCCGTTGGGGTAGCCTCCAACCTGATGGCATGAACATCAATTTCTCAAACTTTCAGTAATTGACCTCTCCCCCACTTCATCATTCCCCCATTCCTGTTTCCCTCTCTCACTTCATCTCCTTACCTGCCCATCACCTCCCTCTGTTGCTCTTCCACCTTCCCTTTCTTCCACGGTATTCTACCCTCTCCTATCAAATTACCCCTTCTCCAGCCCTTTATCTCTTTCACCTATCAGCTTCCCAGCTCTTCACTTCACCCCTCCCCCTCTCCCAGTTTCACCTATCACCTTGTACTTCTTCCTCCCCTCCCCCCACCTTCATGCTCTAACTTCTCAACTTTTTTTTGGCATTCCTGATGAAGGGTCTCAGCCCAAAACACCGATTGTTTACTCTTTTTTCATGGATGCTGCCTGGCCTGCTGAGCTCCTTCAGCATTTTGTGTGTGCTGCTTGGATTTCCAGCATCTGCCGATTTTCTCGTCTTTATTTCTGCTTTCCCTATTATAGATTGCTTTGCAGGCAAACGTTTTCTTTCCCTCTATGTTCCTTTGCAAGACTAGGACACAATTCAAGATCATGGTTTGGAATTTTCTACACAGAAAAGGTGGTCTTATTTTGTTTTGGGGATAGGGGATTGATGACCTAAAACCAAATAATTCCCTCATAAAGCCTTCTACTGAGGTGGCTAGTTATAGATGGCAAAAGGGCTTGAGAGGTGTTGTCAGAGTACCATGGCTTTTATACTTGGTACATAATGAAGGCATTGTGCATCAGTAGTAGACGGACTAAATGTTTAGAATAATGTGCACAGATGGTATAAATCCTCTTGAGAATTGTTGATGCTGCACATATCTAGGCAAGTGAAGAATACGCCATCACACTCCTGACTTGAGCCCTGGTGGAAAGGCCTTGGATTCTCAGAAGGTGAGTTACTCAGCACTGAATACCCAGATCTGATTTCTTTTCATAACCATGGTAAATATGTCCATTTGAGTTTCTGAAACTTGGTGACTCCGAGGATGTCTATGACAAGGGTCTTGGTGGTTGATGGTAATGCCACTGAATGTCAAGGGTGCTAATTAGGTTTTCCTGTGGAGATGGTCATTTCCTGGCACTTTAATTGGCAATTTAGCCCAAAATGTGTCTGCATGAAATCTTCCAGATGCCATCAAGTTAAAACTTTAATTCCAACTGGCAAGGTGAGAATGAGTATTGAAATGAGACTGAGTAAAGGTGTGGAGCCTAGACAAGGGACAGGAAAATTCCCATCCTTTCCAAAGAACAAGGCAAGCAAATATAGCAACCATAAATCCAGAACATTACAGCCCACTTTGCAAAGGTTCCAAAATATCATTTCCAACCTTAGCATCAAAGCAATGATGCACATTGCTGTTCTTTTCAGCCTCATGCTTCCAGCTTAAAGCCCACACTACTGACAGATTCCAGTGGGAAGATCGTCAGTACCTAATAATTATATACAAAAATCTGCAGCATTCCCTTACATTTCCACAGCACACTACATCTCCAAAAAGTCATGTTAGTTCCCATCATCTGACCTGGCCAACCAACTGGATAGGTGATGTGGACTGTACCCACAAGGCACCAAACGTCAATCATTGAATACTATGCTGAAAAAACCCTTTTCACAGGTGACATCAATTGTCACCACAGCTGCATTGGCTTTCTTCCTTGTGCATACAGAGCCTTGCTCCCTCCCTTCCCCTTTGAACAGTTCTTTTCATTTAAACTCTCCTACATCTATTCATAGATTCCTATTGATCGTCTGGGCTCTTCTGATTATGATGATCTTTACAATCTTTACACAACACCTTCTCTGATCACTTCCTGGTACCTCTCATCACCTACACCTTCAAAAAGATTCTAGTATTCCCTCAGTTCTGAAATCCACCACAATTTTTACTCTCTCATACTCCCAGCTTTGCTCCCCAAGACTAGGATGCAAAAAGCGGACACATTATGTATGCTCCCCAAGAATAGGATGTACAAAGCCTATCATGGGTGCCATGGTAATGTAGCAGTTAGCACAATGCTATTACAGCTCAAGCCGTTCCAGAGTTTCGGAGATCAATTCCAACGCTGTTCTATAAGAAGTCTCTGTACGTCCTCCCCATGGAATGTATGGGTTTCCCCAGGTGCTCCAGCTTCTTCCCACAATCCAAACACATACTGGATAAGTTAATTGGTCATTGCAAATTGTCCCATTGATCGGAATTATTGGGTTGCTGGGTTAGCGTTACTGTCTCACTAAATAAATAAAATACAAATAAATAAATTTGTTCAGCCATCCATCATCATATCTCACTAGAACTCAACAAGAACTGTTTAACTTAGCTCTAAAACTGCTCGCAGTTCCTCTACCTCCACATTTGTATCAAAATCTGTCTACTCCATAGCTAGATGGGGTATATTCCTGTGCTCTTTTCAGACAACATTAATATTCTTTTTACTAGGTCATTGCAATTGTGCAAATGTTTTCTAGATAGGTTATAAACATTGCAAAGGACGATTTAAAGTGCTGGTTTTGAGGGCTGTTTTTAATACTGCCTTTAAATTTGGAAGCAGTGCATCAAAACAGAAAGAATTAAGTGGAATGAAAGAAATAAGGGGATTACAAATGAAATATATACTGTATATCATATCAAAATCAATGTGGTGGAATTGAAAGAATACAGGAGCTAAAAAAAAATCAAGTGTTATGTAAAAGCTACCCCAAAATCTAAGTCAACAGAAGTTAGATTAGTGAGAGGAAATGGAAATAATTGCCACAATTATTGCAATACAGCGTTGATTAATACAAAGTTTCTCACTTTCCATTCCTAATATGTGTACTGACAGAGTTTGGGGGATATTTTCAAAATGCTGGAGGAATTTAGCAGGTTAGGCAGGATCCATGGAGAGAAATAAACGGTCGACATTTCCGGTCGAGACCCTTCGTCAGTACTGCCAACTTGTACTCTTAACCCTCCCTCCACTTCTTTTATCCTGGTTTCTTACCCCTTACTTTCCAGTTCTGAAGAAGGAGTTTGGCCCAAAACGTCGACTCTTTATTCCTCTCTATAGATGCTGCCTGTCCTTCTGAGCTCCTCCAGCACCTTGTGTGTGTTACTCTGGATTTCCACCATCTGCAGGATCGCTTATGCTGGGGAATATTTTCTTCTTGTTATGTCATTGATAGATGACATAAAGAACAATGTAGTTCCCAAAGTTAATAAACACAATTTCATGCAAAAGAAAATAGGAGCAATGGATTAATCACATGTTACTCATAACAATGCCCATTTCAAGAAAAGAACAAGTGCTTAACTCAAATAAAACATTAAATGCAATTGATCTTGCTAATAGTGAACAAGTTAACAGTATTAAATGGTTACATGACATGATCAGATTCTATAGAACTTGGAGATTTATGATATCTCCATCGTAAGAACAGAGTGTAACAGTATTTCAACGTGTGTGAACAGCAAATGAGCTGCTGCTCCTGCTGCAGAGTAACATCCCAAAGACCAAGAGCACCAATTAGAAGGATTTGGATACTGAATGCAAGGTTGGGCAGTGGACAGGAGTCCTTAAGAAAAGCAAAATATGATAATTTTGAACATCAAATAGAGACATTTTGAAATAGATTTTAATTCATGACTGAGTGATTGGGTGGTGAAGAAATTCCCCTGTAGTTGAAGGCATGAAAGTGGCAATACTTATTCCACGTGTAAGTTCCCTACTGCAAAACGCAGAAGGCCCAACCAAGCAGGAGCTCAGACAGACCATCAAACATGGCTGAAAGAGGTTGCAAGCTTCTCAGGAGATGGTGGAGTTCAGGCAAGGTATGTGGGGGCGGGGGGGTGGAATGGTGACCTGAAGGTTCTGTCTGAGACATCAAAATGGAGATTGAGCAAAGTTGAGCCTGGATGCTCGAGAATGTCATCTGATATCAGGGTGGGGAGGGAGATAGTGATTGGGGTTATGATCAGGTGTCCAAAATAGTTACTGAGAAGTCCAAGAGGAGAATACTACAACAGGTCAGATGGGTCTTCTTTAAATTATGTTGAACTAGGCCATATATGGGTAACACTCTGGGGAAGGTTTCACTGCTAATGTAATGGTCTTTCTGTAGAAGCACTGCCAATGTAATGGTTTTTCTGTAACAGCAGTGTTTGGGTTATGGCTAGAGATCACAGAGCTTTGAAATGTGCACCATCCAATGAAGGGAGTGTTTTTTACTTGTTGTGTGCCTGAGACCAAGATGATCTGGGTCTTTTGTGCAGCGGAAGATGGAGAGGGAAGATGCCAGAAAGGAGAGATCGTAGATACCAGAAAGGAGTGGACTTGGAACGGGGCCGGGAGTGGACAACGCCCGGGGAAATCGATGGAGGATCAGTGGAAGGGAAACCGTGAGCTCCAACTTGTGCACGTTAGGCTGTTACATTAAAATGGGCCCTTTTCTTTTTGTTTTACTTTACTAACCCTTTAGTCAAATTAAGAATTATAAAGCTAAATTGTTTAATTGAATATGGTATATGGTTTGTTATTGCGTGGCACTGATTTGTAACAGGGTGACACATCACACAGCATCCACCCAAACAGGAGGTTTTGCACCTCAATCTCACATGCTTGGCAGGGCCAGCGGTTGTCTTCCCTAGACTCACACAGCTGACAGAAGCGGAGGGTTACATATGCACAAACGAAATCTCTAAATGTGCACTGTGGGTCATTGGATGTCGCTGCACATGTTCAAAATCTAAATGCAAAGAAAGCCATATGTATAGAGAAGTTTTAGAAACCTTTGCATCCTGAGACGGAGGTGCTGCTCATGTTTATTGATCACATTAGTACACAAAACATTTTGCTGTGAAACACCACATTGAGGTGATTATAACTAGTCATTAGTAATCTAAGCAGTAAACATCCAACTTGAGACTTACTTGTTTGTTCATCATTTACAAAGTATAGTTCAATTGTATATTACGAATTAGTTTTGGGTTATTAGTCCCTCCTGGTGACTGAACGGAAATATTGTCGTAAGATGTTAGTCCTAATTGAGTGTTAGTAACCAAACACAATTTGCTATTAGCCAACCCAGGTGCATTAGAATATCTTTCCTGTAATTGCAATGGAAAGGCAGAGGAGATTTGAAGAGATGACATTTATCCACAAAAGTGATTTGAAAGATGAGAACTAAACTAATCCAGACTAAAAAGCATTGAAAAGCTATAGATAAGGTCAGAAACACGAGGAAATCTGCAGATGCTGGAATTTCAAGCAACACACATAAAAAATTGCTGGTGGAGCGCAGCAGGCCAACCAGCATCTATAGGAAGAGGTACAGTCGACGTTTCGGGCTGAGACCCTTCATCAGGACTAATTGAAAGAAGAGATAGTAAGAGATAAGCCCAGAGGATGGGGTTGAAAAGTTGAAGGGCCTAAGAAATTATAGATTTCTTCTCTCTGGGCTTCCCTCCTCCCCCTTTCTTTCTCCCTAGACCTCCCGTCCCATGATCCTCTCATATCCCTTTTGCCAATCAACTGTCCAGCTCTTGGCTCCATCCCTCCCCCTCCTGTCTTCTCCTATCATTTCAGATCTCCCCCTCCCCCTCCCACTTTCAAATCTCTTACTATCTCTTCTTTCAGTTCGCCCTGACAAAGGGTCTCGGCCTGATACGTCGACTGTACCTCTTCCTATAGATGCTGCCTGGCCTGCTGCGTTCATCAGCAATTTTTATGAGATAAGGTCGGAAATGGGATGGAAACAGAATAGCAAACCAATTCACATTACATGATGCATCTTACTGCAACCATGAACAAGAATCATGGGAAGGAATTTCTCTAGCTGACATCACCCACCTTTATGCCATTCTGTTATGTTAACGGCCCAATATGGATCACAGTTGAAGGATAGGGCAAAGTACGGTTAGTACAGAAGAGTCAAAGAACACTGAGGCTGTCTACAAGAAGGGTCAGAGCCGTCTCTATTTCCTGAGGAGACTGAGGTCCTTTAACATCTGTTGGACGATGCTGAGGATGTTCTACGAGTCTGTGGTGGCCAGTGCGATCATGTTTACTGTTGTGTGCTGGAGCAGCAGGCTGAGGGTAGCAGACACCAACAGAATCAACAAACTCATTCGTAAGGCCAGTGATGTTGTGGGGATGGAACTGGACTCTCTGACAGTGGTGTCTGAAAAGAGGATGCTATCCAGGTTGCATGCCATCTTGGACAATGTCTCCCATCCACTACATAATGTACTGCTTGGGCACAGGAGTACATTCAGCCAGAGACTCATTCCTCTGAGATGCAGCACTGAGCGTCATAGGAAGTCATTCCTGCCTGTGGCCATCAAACTTTACAACTCCTCCCTTGGAGGGTCAGGCACCCTGAGCCAATAGGCTGGTCCTGGACTTATTTCCTGGCATAATTTACACATTATTATTTAATTATTTATGGTTTTATATGGCTATATTTATACTCTGTTCTTGGTTGGTGCAACTGTAACGAAACCAAGTTTCCTTCGCGATCAATAAAGTATGACTATGACTTTGACTATCTCTAAGAGACTGTGAACTGCCATCTAAACAGGTCTTTACTGGCCCCAGAGAAAAAGGAATTTGGGTATCCTCTACACCAGTTATGTTCTTGGTTATGTTCTCTTCAAAAAAGATGAAAGCATAGTTCAAGAGTTGTTCTTTGCAAAGGGACTAGAAACAGCTATGAAGGGGGCGTTAGTACTTCGGATTGTTGAGCAAGTTTTCAAGAGGAGGACATTCTGCTCATCAACATTCTTGCTAGTGCAACAAATGGGGAACCATCAATGCCGTGGGGTTATTATTTTCTTCAAAAAAGCTGTACCTAATATGTTTACCATTCACTATGTAATTCACAAGTATCTTGTTGCAAAAAAAAAGTGTTCGGCTGCACAAATCATTAAATACTGTTATCACAGCAGTAAATAAAATCAACTCCCATGTTCTCAATACTCGACTATTTCGAGAGCTTTGTATGAAGAAAGATGAACAGTTTCAAGGCTTGATGTTGCACACAGAAGTCAAATGGCTCTCAGAAGAAAACTGCCTGAGACGCTTTTGTGTGCTTTTTGAAAACTCTTTTAAGACTCAAATGTTTTATTCAGTAATCAACTGAGAAATATTAAGCATGATATTGCTTATTATCAGAATTATTCACAAAGTTTAATCAAAGCAATCTTCAATTTAAGGAAAAGATGTGAATCTTAGCAAAGTCAAATCAGTTGTCTCCACATTTCTGTCCAAGTTAACCCTATTTAAGTGCAACACTGGCCATTGCAATCTTTTTCAATTTCGAAGCCTTTCTGAGTAGGAAGAGAAAGAAAGAATGCCAGATGAGGATCTTCAAGTATATTGTGCCCACCTGGGTGAGCTGCATAAAGACATGTCAGAAAGATTTCAGGATCTTCTCGCAGTCCAAGTTCCAGATTGGGTAATAAATATAACCATATAACAATTACAGCACGGAAACAGGCCATCTCGGCCCTTCTAGTCCGTGCCGAATTCTTACTCTCACCTAGTCCCACCAACCTGCATTCAGCCCATAACCCTCCATTCCTTTCCTGTCCATATAGCTATCCAATTTAACTTTAAATGACAACATCCTAGGACCTTGAGGGAAGTTAGTGTGGAAATAGCAGGGGCTCTGACAGAAATATTACAAATGTCATTAGAAACGGGGATGGTGCCAGAGGATTGGCGTATTGCTCATGTTGTTCCATTGTTTAAAAAGGGTTCTACGAGTAATCCTAGCAATTATCGGCCTGTGAGTTTGACGTCAGTGGTGGATAAATTGCTGGAAAGTATTCTTAGAGATGGTATATATAATTATCTGGATAGACAGGGTCTGATTAGGAACAGTCAACATGGATTTGTGCATGGAAAATCACGTTTGACAAATCTTATTGAATTTTTTGAAGAGGTTACTAGGAAAGTTGACGAGGGTAAAGCGGTGGATGTTGTCTATATGGACTTCAGTCAGGCTTTTGACAAGGTTCCACACGGAAGGTTAGTTAGGAAGGTTCAATCGTTAGGTATTAATATTGAAGTAGTAAAATGGATTTAGCAGAGGCTGGATGGGAGACGCCAGAGAGTAGTGGTGGATAACTGTTTGTCAGATTGGAGGCCGGTGACTAGTGGTGTGCCTCAGGGATCTGTACTGGGTCCAATGTTGTTTGTCATATATATTAATGATCTGGATGATGGGGTGGTAAATTGGATTAGTAAGTATGCAGGTGATACTAAGATAGGTGGAGTTGCAGATAATGAAGTAGGTTTTCAAAGCTTGCAAAGAGATTTAGGCCAGTTAGAAGAATGGGCTGAAAGAGGACAGATGGAGTTTAATGCTGATAAATGTGAGGTGCTACATTTTGGTGGGGCTAATCAAAATAGAATGTACATGGTAAACGGTAGGGCATTGAAGAATGCAGTAGAGCAGAGGGATCTAGGAATAATGGTGCATAGTTCCCTGAAGGTGGAATCTCATGTGGATAGGGTGGTGAAGAAAGCTTTTGGTATGCTGGCCTTTATAAATCAGAGCATTGAGTATAGGAGTTGGGATGTAATGTTGAAATTGTACAAGGCATTGGTAAGGCTAATCCTGAACACTTTAGTGTGAAATTAACAGGAAGGATGGGGGAGGAACTGATCTTAAGCTGAAGCTGAGGCTCAAAAAACTTTTGGTTGCAGAAAGAAATCTCTGAACACTATCCTGCACTGTGGAAAAAGGTCAAGATGTTGGGTAAATAAAAGTAAGGCAGGGAGAAGCGGTGCATCCATTGTTGGAGTGACCATTTTGTGAGTGGACTGGTGTTCGAGTGGGGAGGCTTTGGCTCATCTAGCTTCAGTGAGAACAGACTTAGGCGAGGTAAGTTCAGACATCCCACCTCTCCCGGAAGTTCTGAGAGTCTCCCGCATATTAATAGCAGCTCCCTGATGCCTGCAAGTTATATACAATATCCGAGAAATGAGAGGGAGAGCGAGAGCGAGAACAGGAGCAAGATTGAGAACAGGAGTGAGATCGGAGTGGGAGCGAGAGCGAGCATCCTGATTGGTCTCTCTTTGTGCTAGGTAGACCTATCAGTTTTCTCTGTGGGCGGGCTTTACAGTCGACCTCTGTTTCTCCATCAGTTCAGTTTAGTGTCCTGCGCCGCCATGGCAAAGTGTTTCAAAAAAAGAAAATATAAAACGCACTTCACCCCAGACTACACTAAAGTGTACCCCTGCCTAATAGGGGTCAAAAATAATGACAGTATTGCTCACTGCACTATATGCAACAGTGACTTTTCTATTGCCCGTGTTGGGTTAGGACTGTAAAAGACATGTTGAGATGAGTTTAACAGGTGTCATTCGTTCATTAGCACAGCTAACGTTATTCAAACTAGCTGGCTAGCTGCTAGGGAGCTGCTCTATTGATGTCGTATGTGATGAGGCCAAACTCCCTGTAGACTTGCTTAAAGTTGTAATAGAATAAAAAAACGACTCCATGATAATATATAAGTACATATTGTATTTTAATGTCACATTTTCTGCACATACCCAGTTTACAGATTACAGATTGGTTTACAGATTAGACAACATCACTAAACAAAGTATTACATAAGACAATATAATAAGGATACACCTTATGCTTTTATTTCTTTTAGGGACCACAACATATTAGGGAGGCTAATCGCAGGGAAGGCTGCTCAAGTATTTCACAGTTCTTTTCAGCAGAGCCACATCACAGTACAAGGAAAGTTTGCAAAAGAAATAGAAAAGCTATTTGCATTAGCATTGAGATTTCCAACAAAATACTCAACAAGGAATATATATGTGTGTGTGTGTGTGTGTGTGTGTGTATAAATAGTTTCAATATGTGTCAAATAAATTGTTGTGTTCTTTCATAATCAAATGTCCTGTATACATGCGCCCTTGGAGGTCGACTGGGGTGGGGGGGGGGAATATGGGGTTGCGGGGGGCGGAGTTGCTACCTCCATGAAATGAGTTTTTGCAGGGTGGGATGTCTGTAAGTATCTGGTAAGTTTCTTCTTCTTCTTCATTCTTTGTCTGTTAATACATAATTAGAGCAGTGAGAATGGCTCCAGGGGCTGTGCTGTATTCTTCATGTGAGTTGTGGGAATTCTGGGAAACCTCCAATCTCCTGGATAACCACATCTGCACCAGGGGCACCGAGCTGCAGCTCCTCAGAGAACGTGTTAAGCTGCAACTCAATGACCTTAGGCTCATATGGGAAACTGAGGAGATGATAGATAGGAGTGACAGGGAGGAAGTCACCCCTAAATTACAGGAGACAAGTACCTGGGTGACTGTCAGGAGAGGGAATGGAAATGGGCAGCCAGTACAGGATATTCCTGTTGCTGTTCTCCTCCATAATAAGTATACCAGTTTGGATATTGTTGGGGGGCGGGGTAATTAACCTACTGGGGGAAGCCATAGCAACTGGGTCTCTGGCACTGGGTTTAGTGCTGTGGCTCAGAAGAGAAGTGGGGAGCAGAGGACTGCAGTAGTAGAGGACCACAGTAGTGATAAGGAATTAGAGGAGTCGACACAAGATTTTTTGGCAGCAATAAAGACACCCAGATGGTATTTTGCTTCCCAGGTGCCAGGGTCAGTGCATCTTGGATCGGGTCCATGGCATTCTAAAGGGGGAGGGTGAGCAACCAGAACTCTTGGTACATATTGGCATTAACAACACATGTAGGGAAAGGGAGGAGGCCCTAAAGAGAAAATTTAGGGAACTAGGTAGGAAGCTGAAAAGGAGGATCTCCAGGGTAGTAATCTTTGGATCGATGCCTGTGCCACACGGCAGTGAGGGTATGGGAAGATCTTGCCTGACAAAGCTGTTGGAATTTTTTGAGGAAATAACAAGCAGGATAGACAAAGGACAATCAGGGGATGTTGTGTACTTGTGTACTCATGAGGCTGCTTAGCAAGATAAGAGACCATAGTATTACAGGAAAGATATGAGCATGGATAGAAGATTGGCTGATGAGCAGGGGGCAAAAAGTGGGAATAAAGGGGGCATTTTCTGATTGGCTGCTGGTTACTAGTGGTGTTCCGCAGGGGTCTGTGTTGGGACCAGTTCTTTTCACACGTATGCCAATGATCTGAGTGACGGAATTGATGGCTTTGTGGCCAAGTTTGTGGACGGTATGAAGATAGGTGGAGGGGCAGGTAGTGTTGAATAAGCAGGGTGGCTACAGGATTTATACAGTTTAAGAAAATGGACAAAGAAGTGGCAGATGGAATACTGTGTCAGGAAGTGTATGGTCATGCGCTTTACTAGAAGGAATAAAAATGGAGACTATTTTCCAAATGGGGAGGAAACTCAAAAATCCTAGCAGAAAGGGGATTTGGGTGTCCTCGTGCAGGATTTTCTACAGGTAAACTTGCAGGTTGAATCAGTGGTGAGGAAGGCAAATATATTCATTTTGAGAGGACAAGTTATAAAACAAGAATAAATTCTGTGGATTTACAAGAAACAGGCGAGGCTTCACTTGGAGCAGTTCTGGGCCCCTAATGTACTGAAGGGATGTGCTGACATTGGAGAGGGATCAAAAGAGGTTCATGAAATTAATTCCAGGATTGAAAGGCTTATCATATGAGGAGTGTTTGATGGCTCTGTGCCTGTAGTCACCGGAATTCAGAAGACTGAGGGGGGATCTCATTGAAACCTATCAAATTTTGAATGGCTAAGATCAAGTGGATGTGGAGAGGATATTTCCTATAGTGGGGGAGTTTAGGATCAGAGGGGTCAACCTCAAAATAGAGGAATTCCATTTAGAATGGAGCTGAAGAGGAATTTCTACAGCCAGAGGGAGGTGAATCTGTGGAGTTCATTGCCACAGGTGGTTGTGGGGGCAGGTCAATGAGTCTATTTAAGGTCGAGGTTAATAGATTCTTGACAAGTCAAGGTATGTAAGGTTATGGGGAGAAGGCAGGAGAATGGGGTTGAGAGGGAAATGGATCAGCTACGATCAAATGACAGAGAAAGATTCAATGAGCTGAATGGCTTAATTCCGGTCTAATGTCTTATGGTGTTATGCTCTTTATTGCCTTTCCGACATTATACTTACTAGGTACAGTTTCATTGCAGTAGCACAACCTCTTTCAAAGCAATGAAACGATTGCAAATTACTGAATGTGGGAATCTGAGACACCTTCTGAGTGACTTCAGTCTGATGTTGAGAAGCTGGTACCACTGCACCAAGCCCATCCATTTCACTAAAAGCTGACAAAGCTATGAAGTAAGGAATAATTGGACTATTAATGTACGCTCAAAAATCATTGATGAAAATTGTTTTTACTGTAATTAAATAAAGGAATTATTTTATTTCTAGTTTCAAATAAATTAGAATTTTTTTTGCAATTATTTGTCATTGCTTTGAATTTGTAAAATCTATGTCCTCACCTGCTGAGTTCCTCCAGCATTTTGTGTGTGTTGCTCTGGATTTCCAGTATATCTGCAGAATCTCTTGTGTTTTTGAACTTGCAGCTCCTATTTTCTTTCACTGTGCATCGTAAATCAAGACTCTTTATAGTTTTTATGTAATGTCTAGAAAGGGAAAGGGGGTCACTGGAGATGTGGTCTGGGAACCAAGGGGGCAGAAACCCAAAGAGGTTTGGTAACCACTGCTCTAGGCTGATGTGCTCACGAGCCCTGATTTCTACTGTATCGACCATATAAATAATATATACTACAATAGAGTTACTATAAATGTGCTCATTTAAAGGAATTGTGTTCCTGTTTAAAAAATCTTTAGGAGCACTGTCAAAATTAATTGAAGTTACATCTATCAGAGGGAACCACTAGGACAATTAGAAAAGATGAATTAAGGAAGCATACGAAAAGTCCACAGTTAAAAGTCCAAGTTGATGGCATCAATTAAGTCACAAATAAGACTTATGAAAACCTCTTTCAATTATAGAAGATGGTGGGCAACTTCGAGTATCAGAAGTGGAGGAACCTGCTTTTGGCTACTAGCTCTAAATGGATGAGATTGATCCAACATATGAAATCGATACATCGGCCATTGATTATATTCATCTTGATGTTCAGTGCTATTGAAGTTAATGGATTTGAATTTGTGGGAAGTCAGTTCAACTGATTTTTGCAAATATTTGACACTGGCATCAAAAGAAACTTTCTTCCACATAATCTGTAATGAAATGTTCAAATGCCAACCAGTTACATTTATTAATTCAGCTAATACGGCAATTGAGAGAGAAATGCCCAAGTTTACTGATTATAGCTTTGGTACAATTTGTGAAAAGGAGCAGATAGAAATCATCATTTTGTCGCCTCTTTCATTCTGTTTACTTCCACATATGGAAACACTGTATGACTCACCAACAGATGTAGTTAATGATATCACTACACGTTCAACAACCATTATATCCCCTCATTTGTGCATCTTTTCCAGCTACTTTCAATGAAAATTACATTCAACATAAAACAGCCTAGGTCCGTTTGTGAGAAGAATTATGTTCCTTTCTATATCATGCACATATTGTATTTACATTTCCTTACATTGCATACAACCTACAGTCATATTGTAACTCCATAGAACAATCCCTAATTCACTATATAAATATATCATTTTCTTTTTATCTTTAGCCCTATGAAATATATAACTGTTTATACAGCCTAGTCCTGACAAATCATTAATCAACCAATTACTTCTGTACATTTCCTGATGGTCATTTTATGAAATTCGTTATTTTCTGCCAGTTTGTTTCTATACGTTCCAAGGTCAATTTCATCCAAGTTCCTCTCATTTTCTTTGATCAGGCCTAATTTAGAAGCATTGCTAGCAATTTCAATTTGTTTCCAGATCTGAGTTTCTCCATTGGAGTTGCTTGCATTCCTATTATCTCCTGCCTGGTCTTTTAGAACTTAGCATGAAGGAGTCATATTTCATCCTCAGGAAGTTATGAGCTTGGCAAATTCCTTTATGGTATATTCTGTTTGGGTCGCCTTTCACTTGTCTTTGAGTGATGCTGGATGAGGTGGTTAAGCATCACTCAAGACACAATTACATGGCTTCTGTTTGCTAAAATGGAAATATTGGCCCATTCCCAAATACTGAAGTTCTTACAAAACTAGAATTAAACACTGCAAACAAGAGATTTAAAAACCATTTTGTAATCCAACAGTTAATGGCACATGTATTGCAATATCAAAATACGTTGAATTTATCTCAGCTAGTTTATGCTCCTTCTCATTAGCCTCCTCCCATCAACATATTCCTCCATTCCTACCTCCCTCCATCATTCACTGAGTTTCTTCTAGAAATCTATGCTGCTCACCTCAACTACTCTTTTAATTAAGTGCCTGAGAAATAACACTTCACAAGACCTTCATGGAGTGTATGTATTTCATTGGTCTCCCATTTTGCTCTAATGAGAAAAAAAACATGCACTATGTCACAATGATCAGTTTACATACAGAGCATGCAGTAAAATGTAGGGGGTAGGCTGAGAGACACAGAATCATACAGTATGGAAATAAGACCCTTCGGCTCATCGAGTCCATGCCAGCCATCAGGCATTCACAAATATTAATCCTACATCAATCCCATTTTATCATCTTACATTCCAGTCAACTCTCTTCATATTCCGCCATTCACCAAAACACTTTGGGTAATTTGGAGCAGAGTGGCCAACTAGCCTACTACCAACCTGCGGTCTTTGAGTTGTGGGAGAAACACACATAGTCATGGAAGAACACAGAAACTGCATGTAATGGAGGTCATTGGAACCATGAGGCAGCAGTTCCACTCACTGTGTCCCTGTTCTCTTTATTTCAGTGAAGTTTAAGTCCAGGTCGCATAGCATTGATGGACTGTTGGAGTAACATCAGTCTATCAGCAACCATGTACACATTCCAAAGGTTTTTTTTAAGTGAGTCACACTGCCCTTTGAAGAACACCTGAATGTTCCTCTTCTTCCACTTTCTTGGTCTTTGCTTTATTAAAGATCCAAAGACTAGAACTGGAAACAAACAAGCAGCCAGAAGCCCTGTAATGTCAGCTGGCTCCCAGTCCCACTTAACCATTTCAGTTTTTCCTTCTGCACCAACAAATTAGCATGAGTTAACTACATTTTAGGGGTGAGGTCAACAAGAATAATTTCCATGCATGCAGTGACTTTTAACTTAGGAAGATATTTTTATGTGTCTCACAGGAGACTTATCAAAGAAGCTAAGACAATGAACAAGTATTAGGAAAGGGGAGCAGTAATTTGGTCAAATGGTAGGTTCACCTCCTGACCTTATGGGTTTCCTCCAGGTGCTCCGGTTTCCTCCCAGGTTCCAAAGACCACGGTTAGAGTTAGTGAATTGTGAGCATGCTATGTCAGTGCCAGAAGCATGGCGACACTTACGCAATACACTTGCAGGCTGCCCTGCACAATCCTCACTGATTTGATTCGCCAAAAACGGCACCTTTAACTATATGTTTTGCTGCGCATGTGGCAAATAAAGCTAATCCCAAAGATCGTAAATATAAGGCTGAAAGATCAACCTAAACGAAGAAAGATAAGGTAAGGTGGAAAGAAATTCCAGAGCACAGGAGCTCGATAGTCAAAGCCACATATGCCGTTAATGGAGGGTGGAAATTAGAAAGAGCTGTAGAATTGCAGTGATGTTGAAGGGTTGTGTTGCTAAATTTGGTCAGAGAGGAGAGAGGGGGTAAGGCAGTGAGAAATGAACACCTGGATAAAAATGTGCTGTGTATGCCTGATTCTGAGAGATATAGCACTTAATTATGTGAATTGCTGCTTTAAGATCAGTGAAACCACTATTATTGAACTGTGTCATGTGCTTAATATTGTAAATTCTAATGTTTCATTTCAGTTTCATAGTAAGGCACAATAAGATGTTTCCCTTGACAACCCACATAAGAGTGATGTAAAATCCCAGAAAACAGGACAGAGAGACTCTGAAGAGACCATACCACCGAAGGGTATGAACAGCTGTTCAGACTATCCACTGTGCCAATCTGAGATCAGTGAGTTTATAACGTAAATCTTAATCCACTGATATTGAAGTAAGAAGTAATATGTTTCAGTGGGGCTCAGCAAGATGGTTGTAATAGTAAAAATAAGGTACTTCAGTAAACTTACAAATGTGATAGAACACAAGAATCATTTAGATTTATCTTCAATGACATTGTAGAGCTTAGAGTGAAAATTCTGAAGTAGAAAATGTACCAGCGAGTGTAAGAAAACCCCACTATTAGTGGAAATGAATTTGATATGTACATGGCTCCAGCTAACTTATTGGCACTTTACCCGATACTCCTTTTTATGAAATGGTTCAAATGATAATGTAAAAGTTAAAGAAGACAAGGATTAAGAGCAGGGGTAGCCCATTCCGCCTCTTGAATCTGTTCTGCCATTCAAAAATATCCCTATCTCCCTATCTCTATGTTCCATGATTCCTCTAATGCTGGAAAAAAGAGAGTGGGGAGGTGATTAATGGACATTGGAGAAATCGATGTTCATGCCACCAGGTCGGAAGTTATCCAGACTAAATATGAGGTGCTGCTCCTTCAGCCTAAGAATGGCCTCATCATAGCAGTAGAGGAGGCCATGTATGGACATGTCAGAATGGGAATGAAATGGCGAACACCAGGAGACCCTGCCTTTTGTGGCAGACGAAGACTTCTGGTAACAGATTCCTTAGCAGGGAAACCAGCTTCCCCACAGTTACTCCACTGACAAACAAGAAACAATCTGCAGACACTGGAAGTCCAAGCAACACACACACACACAAAATACTGGCGGAACTCAGCAGGCCTGGCATGTCAGGTAACATACTAATAGCATTTTCCTCTCTCACTCCTTTTAAACAACAGTGTCACATTCGCTACTCTCCACTCTGCAGTAAGTATTTTGGAAGATGATAACAAGAGCTTCCATTATCCCTTTGGCCATCTCCTTCATGTAAGTAATCAGCTCCTTAGAATTTATCATTAGTAAAACTAATTAACTTCTCTAGTCATTCTTTACTCATGCTTATTTCTTTTATTTTCTCATTTGTACAGGATTTTCGTTTCTCCAGAGTCACGAAGTATTTATTTCATGTCTTACCTTTTCCATTATTTCCATCATAATTTTTCACCTCTCTTGACCTTGCTAATCCTTTCATGGAAGACTTACTTTTACCCTGTACTGCCTGAAATAGTTCAAAATTACTAATTTGGCATATAACCGGAGGCTGCAGTGTGATTCTGAGCAAAGTAGTGATCTCTTCAGGTTTTAAGGCCATAAGACACAGGAGCAGAATTAGAGCATTCGGCCCATTGAGTTTGCTCCGCTATTTCATTATGGCTGCTTTATGGTGCCCCTCGACCCCATCCATTTCAGGATCACATGTAGATGAACAAATTCCCGATGAGAGCTTTCAGTTGGAAATTTAAGGTCAAGTGTACTGTTAAAATGGAAATAACTGTGAAGAATGAGAAGGAGACTTATTCAATACACTATACTGGGATACAGGGGAATGCAGATACAACCGCAGCATCATTGTCACCCTCTTCATTGGGATCTGATAATGAGTCCAGATGAAAGTTTTGGCAGAAAACTAACATGTCATTTTGACCTGAAAGGTGGGAAGGCAGCTCGAGAGGATTATGGACCAGCACTTCAAATACTGTGGTGAAGCAATTACAACATGACACGTAAATAATAAATGACAAATGACATTTGTGCAGCAACTGGCTCCCAAGTGGAAGATTGTGACAATTTTGAAATCACTATTACCAGTAAATGACCTCAGGTTAATAATAGGCATTCACATGGCTGCAGATCATTCAGCATTGGATATGAGAAGTGTTTAGCACTAACCATCATCGCATCGTGAATATAATCAGGGATGATACTGAAGAAGCAATGCCCGAGGTTCCGCACGATGGCACTAAGATCCAGCTGTCAATAACTGTAACACATCTTACATAACAACCAACATCATTGGTTACAAGCAGTTCAACTTGAACAGACACAGATCTGTAGCTTGAGACCTATACAATCAGGGCTGGATAAACTGTTCATACAAAATGCAGATTTGTTTAATGATTCATACAGAGACTTCATTGGGCACAAAGCCCACATCCACATCTGCCAAGAAGTTTTGACCAACTATTCCTGGCCCAGACCTAATCTCTTAAGGCACAGGTGCTGAAAGAGATGTGAAAAATGGAACAGCATGGGATGTCGATCAAAATTCAGCATAGTGATTGAATAACCCTACTTACTGTTATCCCAAAATCAGACAAAATGATGCAATTAATTAGTTGTAATCATATCAAACTGAATTTCAAAAGTCAACCTCGAGCCATACCCAGGTAGAGTCAGGGGGACCAAAATGTTCCTCCAGCAATTTTGTCCATGTTGGACCAAAATGCTAATCAAGCTGTTCTTGTTCCAGTCGATCTATCGATTGTCACAAAGACCAAGTAACACACTTGAAAGAAGTGACGGAACAGGTGATTAAGAAGCTGTGCTGTCATAACATGTATTTCAGCTTCAAGGTTGGAAATAGAGTTCAGCTGAAAGATTATGCAGAGGATGCACATGATCCTTCTCCAACCCTGTGCTTGAACATGAACTTGCCACAATGTTAACCATCTTCATTAGCTATTTTGGATGAATGAGCCTCAGAACAGGGTGGAAGAGCAGTGGGTGCATACATGAGGTTCAAGGCCAGCTTTAGCAGTGACTATTTGTGTGTTCATTGTGAACACAAAAGAGTACAGAGCATGCTTGCAAAGCGTCCATCCGTGGGGGCCTGGTGTGTTCTCTACACAAATAATCACCAGAATGAGTGATCTGTGCTGAACAAGGATATTTACATGGCAAGCTTTTCTTTAAAAAAAAACAGGGTGTGCTAGGTGCCTGGAACATGCAGCTAGGGGAAGTGGATGGAGTGGAGATGAAAGCAAGGCTTAAGAGGCATTTAGGCACACAAACGAGCAGGGAATCATTTAAATCACTGAGCATGTGTTCAGGTGCAGTTATCATCTCAGGAGTGGTGTTTCTGATTACATTGCCACAAGGTCACATCCATTTTCTACAACCCACCCATTGTATTCATTCATATTTATGACTCACTGGTAAGCACCTCACCAATCAACTGCTCCACTGTCATCCCCTCCTTTAGTCAAATCAAATGAACAGATCACTTTAGTTGAAGGATTAATTCAAGGATGTACAATCATATTTCAAAACAGTCCTTTCTATTCTATTGTTGAGCAAGGTCAAGCTCAGATATTTCCAGTGAATATAAGAATTATGTCATGTTTATCACTTCATTTGACCATGGACATCAAATAGTTACATAACACATTTGGTTACAATGGCATGCAAAGGCAGTAATTCATCCGCACCATCACGATGCATTAAACTTCAAGAATTTTAGAGCCCTTCCACTAGCACTCTGCAGCTTTTTGTACATAGAACCATTACTGGAGATGTGTTTTTGAATCTCCAGATGGGGTGAAGGCCCCAATCTGGAACTGAAGGATGAAATTAGGAAGTTAGCTAACAAGGGACTAAACACAGTAGTTAGTGATCTACCCTCTTCTAAGTCTGACTGGGATATTAATGGCAAAATTGTGAAACTAGTGCTAGAGATAAAGGGAAAGCCTTTTATTGATCTGAATTGCTTCTTTTTTTTATATCACTGCAGCTGAGCATAAATGACACAGTTTGCCTAAAGCACCAGAACTGGAGAAATATCTTATAGACTTGATTACTGCAAAAAGCTGCAAGAGGTTTTAAGTACCAGTAATTATAATATCATTACAATTCACTTTACTAGGATTTTAGAGGTTATTAAGACCACAGTTTAATTGCATTTTTATAAAGACCAAAGAATTCATGCCCTGAAGAAGACTAATGAGATAGCCATGAACAAGTATGAATACGACTTAGGGAGGAGAGGAACTATGGAGTCTCTGTGAGGGAGTAAGACTGTCTCCTATAGTTGAATGCATGGCTGCACCAAATAAAAGATGTCAAGCTTGCAGGCATTCCTATATGGTTGAACAGCACTTCCAAAGCTTAAAAAAAAAAGCTGTGAAGGAAAATGGCCCAGAAATTATTGGATTCAATCTCAAAAGGCATGTCAGATGAGTGGAAAGGATTCAAAGTGACAAAAGAATTTCAAGGTGATATGAAAAAAAATATAAATTTTTTTGTATCACAGCTGAAAGAACGACAGGTGATGGAATTAGTTCACTAGAAGACAGAGTGGGCAAGGATCATAAAACACAGGAAGAGAATGAGGCCATTCGACCTATTAAGTCTGCTCCACCATTTGATCATGGCACCTAATGTGACCAGATATTTAATTTGTGAAGATAGCCGAAGAGCTATAGAGAGATAATTTGTGATAATTTCCATGAGGTTATGGATGGGCAAATGCAAGACAAGCAGGTTTCCTGTACCCATCTTGACTGAAGCCATGAATCATCTGGAAAGGGTGGAAGGATCAAACTTACTGGCACCATCTTCAAAGAATGACTGAGTATAGGAGGATTGCTGGGAAAGAAGATGTTGGACCCATATAACATAGATATCCCAGGAAACTACAAAGCTTAACTTCTGTCCAGGGTAAAAGTTTGGAAACACTTCTAATAAATAAGATCATAGAGCTATGAACAAACTCTCAGCCTATCAGACGGGAGGGGGAAGAGGACAAATTATAGAATAATGCTCACAATTCATACTGAGAAAAAGGAGTGGTAAATGAAGTTACCCATATATTTCAGCCCAAAGCATTGACTGATTATTCACTTCCATAGATGCTACCTGGCCTGTGTCCTCCAGCATTTTGTGTATTGCTCCTTATTAAAGTCAGTTTGATTTGAAAGACCATTCGCTGTTGCACGTCACAATAACAAAAGGCAAAATACTACTGAACATAGAATTCTGTGTAAGCAAGAATTGAATACAACAATTAGACAAAGCTTTGCATTACCATAAAAGCTTAAGCTATTAATTTTTATTTTAGTTATTCAGATGGCTGCCTTTCAGATTCATTTATTTACTACAAGTACCTTTAATCATATCGTACAGTGAAATGAGTCATTTGCATATAAAATCATAAGACCATAAGACATAGGTGCAGAATTGGGTCATTTGAGCCATCAAGTCTGCTCTGCCATTTCATCACAGTTGATCCATTTTTCACCTCAGCCCCGAGCTTCTGCCTTCTCCCTGTATCCCTTGATGCCCTGACCGATCAAGAATCTATCAACCTCTGTCTTAAATATACATACAGACCTGGCCTCCACAGCTGCCTGGGGCAAAGACTTCCACAGATTCATGACCGGAGTTATGTCATATGTTGCACATGATGACCTATACAAAAACTCATCACTGCTCGTATTAATTCAGTGAAAGGTATCGAAGTTAGATCCTCTGTTCAACATACACAGCCTGTTTTTAGTATAAAACTTTTCTAACTTAGAATCATTGGAATATACTGCATCAAAGGAACACGTTCAGCTCATCATGAACATTCTGATGGAGGTGAGAGTTCTACCATAGTTCCAAGAGACTTGACTTGCTTCTGAGCTTCCATCATTAAGTCTGCCAGCTGACCTAATTTTAACATTTAAGCAATCCAGTGTAATTCCTCTCTGCCACAGGAAGGACAGCCATTAGCTGAAAACTAGATAATTAACACTTGCAGTTTTCAGTCCTCAATTAACAGGTGACAACAACCTTACCTCACAACACAACTCACAAGAGAATACATACCATTAACCATATGCCTGCTATATAGAAACAGGAGCAAGCCACTTCATAATTTAAGACTTTTCTATCACACAATTAGATCAAAACGAATCTGTGCCTTGACTCCACTTAACTTTGTTCTGTGTCAATCAATATATATCAATAAGTTAGCACCCAGTCTTCAATGACCCAGTCTTGATTGAACCAAGCTATGTGAAGAAAGTTTCAGATTTCTGTTGTGTTTTGTGTGAATAAAGGTAAGATGTATTTCAGTAATATTTGAGTAATATTGTAAATATATTACTTCATTAAGCATTCTTTGTTGTTTACATTACTCATTATGGGCTATATGTAAGAAATATGTGAATAACATGTCATCATGCCACCACGTCCTATGTGAGCGCCTCACTAAAGAAAGAATTAAGCTGGCACGCATCCGGGTGCCCACGTTTTTCTTTCCATTAGTTTTTGGAGTTACAAAACATAACAGTTGCAATGAGGCAGTTTTAAAACAAACTTGAGGTGACTACCTACCTATTGAAATGTAGCACATTTTTCCTTCTCAAGGGGAAAGAGAAACAAAGGGCCAAGTGAAAAACAAAGTGCAGCATGTGTTCCTTCAGAAGGGGAGAGAGATGGTTGAATTTCGAAGAAGGCAGAAAACAGGTGAAATTCACAGGTTCACAAACAGTCAGGAAGTTTGTTATGTGCCCTGTCATATGATGTGGGCAAACATGGTCTTTCCATGACCATGACAGTTCTTAGCAAATTTTTCTGCTGAAGTAGCTTGCTATTGCCTTCTTCTGGGCAATATCTTTACAAGACGGGTGACCCCAGCCGTTATCAATATCCTTCAGGGATTGTCTGCCTGGCGTTAGTGGTCACATAATCAGGATCTGTGATATGCACCAGCTCCTCATACGACCATCTATTACTTGTTCCCGTAGCTTCACATGACCTTGATCGGGGGCGGGGGGGGGGGGGGCTAAGCAGTTGCTACACCTTTCCCAAGGGTGACTGGCAGGCTAGCAGGGGGAAGGAGCACCTTACACCTCCTTTGGTAGAGACGTATCTTCACCCTGCCCAGGTGATAATAATAATAAATAAATAAAGGCAAAAACGGCTGACTACATCGGAAAGATAGACGTGTTCGACTGCACAAGAGATAACTGGATGATGCATACTGAACATACTGAGCAGTATTTTGAAGCAAGTGAAATAACCAGTGGAAAGTAAGTGTCAGTGTTACTGAGTGCAATAGGTGGAAAAACATACAGTTTCTTCAAGCAGGGGTTCCCAAACTTTTTTATGCCACGGAGCTCTACCATTAACCGAGGAGGCAGTGGACCCCAGGTTGTTAACCCTTGGATTAGAAGTTTAACTACTCCAACCAAACCAGCTGAAATGAGCTTTGCTGATATCATGAACATAATGCAAGAACATTGAGAATTGAAACACTGCTGATTGCAAAATGCTTTAGGTTTCATAAGTAAAATTAAAAGGAAGAGGAGTCCATTTCAGGTTACATGGCTGAATTGTAGAGATTTTCCAAGCACTGTCAGTTTAGTAAAAGGCTTAATTATAGACCATAAGACAAAGGAGCAGAAGTTGGCCATTCAGCCCATCAAACCTGCTCCGCCATTTTATCATGAGCTGATCCATTCTCCCATTTAGTCCCACTCCCCCACCTTCTCACCATAACCTTTGATGTCCTGGCTACTCAGATACCTATCAATCTCTGCCTTAAATACACCCAATGACTTTCCCTCCACTGCCGCCCGTGGCAACAAATTCCATAGATTCACCACCCTCTGGCTAAATTATACACTGAGAAATTGCTTAGTTTGTGAAATCATACAAGAAATCATTTCAAGAATGGCTCCTAACTGAAGCAAAATTCACATTTAAAAGTGAATCTGAATCAATCAGTACATCAATGGAAACAGCAGCCACAGACACATTTGAGATGCAGTCAGCAATGAAAGTCAGCAAGAACAAAATATCAACGTCTGAACTGAAAACTGCCTGGCCAAACAACTTATGTTACCATTGTGGCAGGGGCTCACATACACCAGATCAATTCAGGTTTAAAGGCAAAACTTGCAACAAAGTAGGACATATAAAGACCATGTCAATCAGACAAAAATAAATGGATTGCACAGGGAAGAGATAAAGATAAAAAGTCAAGTTATAGTTTCAAAAAGTGCACTAATCTGTATGCAAACAACAGGAATTCTGCAGATGCTGGAAATTCAAGCAACACACATCAAAGTTGCTGGTGAACGCAGCAGGCCAGGCAGCATCTGTAGGAAGAGGTGCAGTCGACTGCACCTCTTCCTACAGATGCTGCCTGGCCTGCTGCGTTCACCAGCAACTTTGATGTGTGTTGCACTAATCTGTATGCTGTTGGTGAAAAATCTGATAATAGCGAGAGTGACTCAGGACTGAGTAACC
Organism: Mobula birostris; assembly: GCF_030028105.1. Classification (NCBI taxonomy): domain Eukaryota; kingdom Metazoa; phylum Chordata; class Chondrichthyes; order Myliobatiformes; family Myliobatidae; genus Mobula; species Mobula birostris. The sequence continues at coordinate 132,266,923 of NC_092378.1, read as the reverse complement.
TTGAGATTTACATTGTGAAAACTAACAAGAGACAAGCAATATGGCTTACACCAGAAGTGAATGGCAAACTAATTAAAATGGAATTGGATACTGGCTCAGCTGTTTCAGTCATTCCACGAAATGAGTTTGAACAGCATTTCAAGGATACTGAACTGAAGTCTGTAGATATCCAACTAAGAACTATACTAGTGAAAAGATAAGTCCTGTGGGAATGACATTTGTAAAAATGAAATACAACAAAAAAATTGTAGGTGCTAAAAACAAGAGGGCCAGCATTGAGGAGGTGTGATTAGCTGAGACAACTACAGCTTGATTGGAGATCCACCCACTATTTGCATGCTACATTCCCTGCAATAGAGTCAACTGAAAGCGAGTTAAGAAAGGTACTGCATGATGCCACAGCAGTGTTCGAGGATGGCACTGGAAAACTCAAACATACTAGGATAAAATTATGTTAACTGAAAATGCCATGCTCATGATTTGAAAAACCCATCCAGTTCCTTCTACCAACTGTGATAAAGTAGCCAGTGAGCTAGATTGCATGGAAGCTGAAAGAATTCTTTCCAAGGTTGAGAGAAGCCCATGGGCAATGCTTGGTTCCTGTTGCCATGAAGAATGGGTATGTCAGGATCTGTGGTGATTTTAAGGTCACCATCAACCCAGTACTGAAAGTAAATTAATACCCTCTGCCCAGGAAAGAAAGTACTTTTGTCAACTTTTCTGGAGGGAAAGACTTAGCTCTACCTTAGTCCGAAGAGTTTCTCACCATAAACACTCACAAAGGGCTTTGTTGCTGTAATAGGCTTATTTTTGGAGTAGCCTCTGTACCTGCACTCTGGCAGAAAGCTATGGACCAGATGCCGCAAGGCTACGCAGGTATTCAGTGTTACATGGATGGCATCATTAGGAACATAATCCAAAACTCAAGATGGTGTTAAAAAAATTAGAATATTAAGGGCTCAGAGCGCAATGTAACAATTCTTTAAACTAAACATCACTTGCTGTGGTCATACCATTGACATACAATAATTACACAAGTGCGTTGAGATAATTCAAGCAGCGGTGGATACCACAACTCCAAAGGACGTGACACAGTTGCAGTCCTTTTTATGATTTGTCAATTACTATAGCAGGTGCCTGACAAACCTGGCTACTGTGCCCACCCCTTGAACTAATTACTACAAATTGGGAAGAAATGGCAATGGACAAAGCAGTGTGAGGTGGATCTCAAAAAGGCAAAGGAAATGGTGATGTCAGACACGGCATTCACACATTATGATTCACATCATCCAGTGAAGCTTGCTTGTGATGCCTCGCCTTATGGGATGGGTACAATAGGTCACATGTTATGAATGAACATTCACAGCCTTTGCAACACATTCCCTTGCTGCTGCAGAGAAAAATTACGCACAGATTGCCAGAGAGGCCTAGAGTCTGTTTGGGATGTAAAACGATTCAACTAGTACTTGTATGGGAGAGAGTTTACCCTCATTAACTGATCATCAATCACTGATATCCATTTTCCACTGACAGCATCAGCACAAGTGCAGAGATGGTCTCTGTTTCTTGGAGGACACAAGAACGAGATCCAATTCAAGACAACTAATCATGGAAATGCTGATGGATTTTCCCATTTACTCTTGGAAAAGGAAATACCTGAAAAATTTACAAAAGAGAACACTCCTTTTGTCATATTCTCCCTAATGCAAATCAAAACTCTCCCTATTACGGCAGAGATGATCCAAAGGGAAATCAGAAAAGAAACCTCAGTGACTCAGGACAACATAGTAACTCAAAATGGCTGGAATGTGCGGCAGAAATTCCAGATCCCCCATTTTTATTTGTGCCAGGATGAATTTGCCCTTGGTGGAAGTTGCCTTATGTGGAGATTGAGAGTTGTTCTCCATCCAGGCTGAGAGCTAAAGTGTTGGAGGAGCTACATACAATCATTTAGGCATGGTCAAAAAGAAAGCTTTGGCTCAAACCTTCGTCTGGTGACCAGGGCAAATCAACAGATCGAGTAGCTTGCCATGCAATATTCAGGACGCCAACACTTCCAGAAGAAAGGTGCCCAGAGTTGTCAGAACCACTTCCTGCAATTCCAGATTCAACTCCAACAACCACCATGGAGGAGGCCCGTGAACCTGAGATTATTTCATAGCCACAAGACTCACCTGCCAAGCAGAGATATCCCACATCCCCACCCCCCACCTCTGTCAGGAAAGACATTACCCACAAGAGTAAAAAATCCTCCACAGTAATTAAATTTTTAAACACAATATTACACCAGATCCACCAATATAGACAAGGGTAGATTACTACCAATGATTAATTGGGGGTTGGTCAGGGACTTTGTAAGAAGGACATTTTTTTCATGAGATTGGTTTCTTTCCTCAATGTTCAGTTACCAGTGTTCAACTGAGACTAGCCTATCTATCTCCCTCATTTCTTTGGTTTGCCATGAATCCAGTTCACACCATTGTTCTTGATATTATATCAGATAAAGATAGCAACGAATCACTTGTTTAGTGAGGTTCAGTAACATACTTCTGAGAAGTAAATCTGCCTTTTCCTGACCTGGCTGCTGAGTGATTCCAAATTCATAGCAATGAGGGAGACTGATTACGATATTTGCCGAGCATTCAACTATATAAAGCACTCCATTTAAGCACAACATGAAGGGGTGTCTAGTACTTTCCCAAAGTTAGTTAAGGATGGGCAATAGACGTTGGCATTGTCAGAGTTGTCCGCAGCCAATAAATGAATTATAACAACTTATGGACTTTGAATTATTAAGAAATAAGTGGAAATCCATGTCATAGGTCATGGTATTTAAACTGTACTGAAAAAGCTAAAAGAAAAAAAATCTTTACTCAAGTCCAGAAGGACTATGCTTGAGTTAAGAGCGTCATTGGCGAGAGTAGATTAAACTATACTTGGGGTAAACAATAACTTATAAACAACACACACATCTGCAGATTTTCTCATCTTTGTGCTAATAATTTATAAACATTATTTTCTTGAGCTATGAAAACTGTATAGGGGTGCACACATTTTTCAGTGTTTATCTAGTACTTTATCTGGTTCATCCATCAGTACATCTCAGTGCTTGGCATATTTTTAAAGACAATGGACAGAATGCAACAGATCTTACTGTGTTTCTTAAGGTAACAGAATTATCAGTGAAAAAGATTACCAAGGTGTTTTCATAAATACTCTGTACATATTTTGTTAAGTTGTCTCTTATTTTTCATATTTCATCACTGAAGGCAGTAAGTAGGATAGATGATCCTGGCTTAGCTCAGACAAGGGAGACAATCAATACTTCTTGTAACTACATTCGCAGAGATCTCGGTGCGCAAAATCCAAAATAGAACTCTGTTGTCCCAGGATCTTCATCTTTTACATGAGAAGCACAAACCACCAATTCAAGAATTTCCCACAAGCCAATGACAGCAAAACAAGGATGTTCTCTAAGCTTTACAACACTAACCACATCAAAGTCAGCCTTATATTCCTAGGATGCTTCCTAATTGCTTCCCAGTGCAGACCACTACCAACCAGATACATATAGTGCAGCATGCGGATCTCTCAAACAGTGGTAATATCAGCATGTTCTTCACAGCTACTCAGCTCATTGGGAATGTAATGGACTGAAACTTCCACTTTCTCTCCAACTTCTTACCCAAGCAGAAATTTATTGAGCAATTTTAGATGAATTGCTGAAAGACAAATCAAAGTCTCCTGGTCCCGTAGCCTTTGGCAGCTTTCTAAATTTGTATAAAGACCCTGGCAAACTAACTTTCTCTGGAACTTCCCTCTAATCAAACTAATTCATTGAGATCTTCATATATTGTCGTGAACTCTGTAACAGCTGATCCAGCCTCATTAGACAGATGGCTTCACCTAACTCTCCTGGATCAGACACCATTTCAGCATAGTGCCCTGAACTACCCCCCAAGATATCCCCATGGACCACCTGAGGGCCACTGTGTTGATCAGTGATTGGCACTAATCCAGAAAAACACCATGAAGCACTATATACACCCAACTGGAAAATAATGGAGGATTGTTTTTCTATAACTGCACACCTCACAGATGAATGCAATTCGTTGGTTTCACTTTTTCCTCCCTAACTTCTCCTCTGTACTCACAATTCAATGTGTTGTATCCAATTTTGTAATCATGCTGGATTGTTCAAATGTCCTTCAGTCTAGAACAGGAGTTCCCAACCTGGGGTCTATGGACCCCTCAGTTATTGGTAAGGTCTGTGGCATAAAAAAGGTTGGGAACCCCTAGTCTAGAAGCGCTCCATGAGCTCCACAGCATTCTATAACTGCGAGCCCAGGAATAAAGCTAACTTTGAGAAATACATAGATAAGGTAATTGATTTTTCAGTACAAGGAAGTTCATTCCAGCACTTCCTTTTACGTTCAGTTTATCATCTTGGCCAACAGACTGATACCTTGAATAAGAAAGTGAAATTTCTCTTTAGAAAGACATTAATAGGTCTGTAAACCTGCAGCTCCTACCTTGTTACGGCTGCTACTCATGTGGGCATGGTTTTAGGAGAATATAATGCTGTGGAATTAAGAAGGATATGAAGAAATGCAAATAAGGGTATTTTGATAAATAATCTAGGACATTGTAAACAGTTCCAAATTTAAATGATACAAATGTTTAAATACATAATAATGAAGCTCTAATCTCTGCTACATACAGTTATTGATGGCTATTGAAGTCATACACTTAAAACATTTTTTCTGATATTAGTTAATTTGGCATAATTTCAGTAGTTCCTGTTACTTTCACTTAAAATATGCCTTGAAGCTTATTTCAAACTATTACAGTGTGGGGAATTTGTGAGGAATTGATTGGAGGAAGTTCCACAGGAAGTTCTTTAACCATACCCTTGATTAAGGACTTAACTTACATAAACCTCAGGGAAATCCAGTGGATGCACTAACAGCAGCTTTTGATATCAACCAATATATTTTTAATCAAGTTCTCCCCAGCAGTGGAGTCCATCAAACAGCAGTTACAATGAGTCTACAGCACATTTGGTTCATGTGGCTTCTACTGCCATTTTATGCAAGAGTCGCTCTTTCTTCCCTCAGTCCCTCACACAAAATCCTGCAAGTACGCAGCAAGCCAGGCAACTGCTGAGTTAATCCAGCACTTTGTGTATGTTGCACTGGATTCCCAGCATCTACAGAATCTCTTGCATTCTCATAGCCCTGTGCTCAAGTGATTTTGCAACAAATCTCTCCATTTATAAGTTAAAGACTTTTCCCCCAAATTCCCTGTAATGCAATAGATTAAAACAGGATTTACTAAGCTGCTTAAGGAATAAGAACTGTGGAAATTATAACCAAATTAACTAATATAGGAAAAAATGTAGATTTAATATCACTACTTTAATGAACCTGTGATTCCAAGAGTAAATTTATGTAGCAAAGATTGCAGATATCATTATTATGTAGCTACAGTACATTACATCTGCAGATGGTGGGAAAAAATTCAAAATGCTTATACCTCAGCTCTCAGTTGATCGGCTAAAAGCTGAAGACATAGTATAGATAAGATGTTATGAAACACTTTCAGCAGAAAGCTGCACTTTGCATATTATGACTAAGATTATAAAAATTGAGTTAGGATAAATGAAAGTGCACTGTTCAGCTCAAAGTGTTGATTGCCACGGGGGTTTAATGTCTGCTAAGTTCAACCAAAATATTCCAGAAACGGAGCAGGATAACGAAGTACATTCTCCAAATTAACAAAAGCAATTATGTGAGCTGTTCACCTGGCTAATCACTCTTCAGTTTAATTAAATGTCTACAAAGTCTCCAGCTTCTTAAAATGAAGAATTTATCAACTTTAGAATCTCCTCAGCATCAAGTTTGTCAAAAGTGGCTTACCTCTGAATTTTACTTTCTGAAGCTTTGGAATGGTCTGATCAATTCTGAAAAGAGGCTGAGGGCTTGCATAACATTGTAGCAGTGTGCTACACACAGCGCTAGAATAACCACACGGAGCCGGTGAGTTAGAGTTGCGATGAAAGAGATTTATTCAAACCTCGCGGCCCGCTTTAAAGCCTTCCCGTTCCCGCCCTCCCTGGGCGGGATTGCTGTGGGGAATGCATATTCCCAGACCCTTTCTGCGCGCGGGATTTTCCCCCTGCTGGTGAAGATGGCCTGGCGCCCTTTTTGGGGCCGGCCCTCTGCCTGCACGCGCTGTTGTGAGCCGGTTCGTGTGTGCCCAGAAAGTGGGTTGCCACATAACCCCCCCCCCCCCCGCAGAACCGGCGATACCTCCCCCAATGTCCACAGTCTGGATCGGCCTCTGTTTGGGAGGTCTGCCCCTGCGCCGCGGTGCCTGAGCCTGGACCGGTTGTGCCAAGTCCACATGGGCCGGTTTGAGTCAGTCCACCGTGAATACCTCCTCTCTCCCCCCAATGTCCAGCACAAACATGGACCCGTTGTTCCTGATCACCTTAAACGGTCCCTCGTAGGGCCGCTGTAGCGGTGCCCGGTGTCCGCCCCATCGTACAAAAAGAAACTTACAGTTCTGCAGCTCTTTGGGTACGCAGGTCGGGCTCTGTCCGTGCTGTGAAGTGGGTATGGGGGCCAGGTTACCGAGCCTCTCCCATAGTCTGTCCAGGACTGCTGTGGGTTCTTCCTCTTGCGCCCTTGGGGCGGGTATGAACTCTCCTGGGACGACCAGGGGCGCGCCGTACACCAACTCGGCCGACGAGGTGTGCAGATCCTCTTTGGGCGCCGTGTGGATTCCGAGCAGGACCCAGGGAAGTTTGTCCACCCAGTTAGGCCCCTCCAGGCGCGCCATCAGAGCCGATTTCAGGTGACGGTGGAAGCGCTCCACTAGTCCTTTCGACTGTGGGTGGTAGGCAGTTGTGTGGTGTAGCTGTGATCCTAAAAGGCTGGCCATAGCCGACCACAGGCTGGAGGTGAACTGGGCGCCCCTGTCGGAGGTAATGTGGGCTGGTACCCCAAAGCGTGCTACCCAGGTTGCGATCAGTGCTTGGGCACAGGATTCGGAGGTGGTGTCGGTGAGCGGGCCTGCCTCTGGCCATCTGGTGAACCGGTCTATCATCGTTAGGAGGTACCGCGCTCCTCGCGACACTGGCAGGGGCCCCACGATATCCACATGAATGTGGTCGAACCTCAGGCAGGTGGGTTCGAACCGCTGTGGCGGAGCCTTGGTGTGCCGCTGCATCTTGGCCGTTTGGCACTGTGTGCACGTTTTGGCCCATTCACTGACCTGCTTACGAAGTCCATGCCACACGAACCTGTTGGCGACCAGCCGGACGGTTGTCCTGATGGAGGGGTGCGCTAAGTTGTGAATGGACTCGAAAACCCGCCGGCGCCAGGCTGCTGGGACGACGGGGCGGGGTTGGCCGGTAGCTACGTCACATAGTAGGGTCCTCTCACCTGGGCCTACGGGGAGGTCTTGAAGCTGTAAACCGGAGACTGCAGTCCTGTAACTGGAGATCTCAGCGTCTGCCTGCTGTGCCTCTGCCAGCGCTGCATAGTCCACCCCCTGGGACAGGGCCTGTATGGTAGGTCTGAAAAGTGCGTCCGCCACGACGTTGTTCTTTCCAGAGACATGCCAGATGTCCGTCGTGTACTCGGAGATGTAGGACAGATGTCGCTGCTGGCGGGACGACCAGGGGTCGGACACCTTAGTGAACGCAAAGGTAAGCGGTTTGCGGTCTGTGAACGCGGTGAAGGGCCTACCTTCTAAGAAGTACCTGAAATGCCGGATTGCCAGGTATAGTGCCAATATCTCCCGGTCGAAAGCACTGTATTTGAGTTCGGGTGGTCGTAGGTGTTTGCTGAAGAACACCAGGGGTTGCCAGCGACCCTCAATGAGTTGTTCCAGCACTCCACCGACCGCTGTGTTGGATGCATCCACCGTGAGGGCAGTAGGAACGTCCGTTCTGGGGTGCACTAGCATCGCGGCATTTGCCAAGGCTTCTTTGGTTTTAACGAAAGCAGTTGCGGCCTCTTCGTCCCAGTTAATGTCCTTGCCCTTACCCGACATCAGGGTGAACAGGGGGCGCATGGTTTGGGCTGCTGAGGGGAGGAAACGGTGGTAAAAATTCACCATACCCACGAATTCCTGCAAGCCTTTGATTGTGTTGGGTCGGGGAAAATGGCGGACCGCGTCTACCTTGGCGGGCAGTGGGGTTGCCCCGTCTTTAGTAACCTTGTGGCCCAGGAAGTTGATGGTGTCGAGTCTGAACTGGCATTTGGCTGGATTGATTGTAAGGCCGAATTCGCTCAGGCGGGAGTAGAGCTGGCGGAGGTGGGACAGATGCTCCTGCCGACTACTGCTGGCTATGAGGATGTCGTCCAAATAGATGAATGCAAAGTCCAGGTCGCGTCCCACCACGTCCATTAGCCGCTGGAAAGTCTGTGCGGCATTCTTTAGACCAAATGGCATTCGGAGGAATTCGAAAAGTCCGAACGGGGTGGTAAGTGCTGTTTTGGGGATGTCGTCCGGATGTACAGGGATTTGATGGTATCCCCGGATGAGGTCTACCTTGGAAAAGATCCTTGCGCCGTGTAGGTTTGCTGCAAAGTCTTGAATGTGCGGCACAGGGTAGCGGTCTGGCGTTGTAGCCTCGTTCAGTCTGCGGTAGTCACTGCATGGTCTCCAGCCCCCCGTTGCCTTGGGCACCATGTGAAAGGGGGAGGCCCATGGACTGTCGGACCGTCGTATGATCCCTAATTCCTCCATCTTCCTGAACTCCTCCTTCGCCAGTCGGAGCTTGTCCGGGGGAAGCCTTCGAGCACGGGCGTGGAGGGGTGGTCCCTGGGTCGGGATGTGGTGCTGTACTCCGTGTCTGGGCATGGCTGCCGTGAACTGCGGTGTCAGTACTGATGGGAAATATGCCAGTACCCTGGTGAATTCATCGTCGGACAGTGTGATGGAGTCCAGGTGTGGGGCTGGCAACTGTGCTTCACCCAGGGAGAACGTTTGAAAAGTCTTGGCGTGGACTAATCGCTTCCCTTGCAGGTCGACCAGCAGGCTGTGGGCTCGTAGGAAATCTGCCCCCAGCAGTGGTTGGGCCACGGCGGCCAGTGTGAAGTCCCACGTGAACCGGCTGGAGCTGAACTGTAGCCGCACCGTGCGGGTGCCGTAGGTTCGTATTGTGCTGCCATTAGCGGCCCTCAGGGTGGGTCCCGGTTCTCTGTTGTGGGTGTCGTAACTCGTTGGAGGTAAGACGCTGATCTCCGCTCTGGTGTCGACCAAAAAGCGGCGTCCCAACTGCTTGTCCCAGACGTACAGGAGGCTGTCCTGATGGCCAGCCGCCGTAGCCATCAGCAGCGGCTGGCCCTGGCGTTTCCCGGGAATTTGCAGGGTGGTCTGCAGTGGCGGGCCTCTGTGCCCCACCGCTGGTGGTAGAAACACCATTGTTCGTTGGGCTCCTCACTCCCGTCGCTGGGGTTTGTAGGCTCTGCTGCCGGGCCTGGTCTGGTCTGACGTTGGACACGCAGCTTGGTGATCTGTGCGACGGATGCCCCTCTCTCTTTCCTGGCATTCCACAGCACAGCTGCTCGGGCCGCCACCTCCTGGGGGTTGCTGAAATCTGCGTCGAACAGCAGCAGGCATATGTCCTCGGGCAGTTGCTCTAGGAATGCCTGCTCAAACATGAGGCAGGGTTTGTGTCCTTCAGCCAGGGCCAGCATCTCGTTCATTAATGCTGACGGCGGCCTGTCTCCCAAACCATCCAGGTGCATTAAGCGGCGTGCTCGTTTGCACCGTGAGAGTCCGAAAGTCCTTATGAGCAGGGCTTTGAATGCTGTGTATTTGCCGTCCTCCGGGGGCAACTGTATAAACTCCTCAACTTGTGCAGCAGTCTCCTGGTCGAGTGAGCTCAGCACGGAGTAGTAGCGAATGGACTCCGAGGTTATCTGCCGAATGTAGAATTGTGCTTCTGCTTGTTCAAACCATAATTAGGGTCGCAGCGTCCAGAAGCTTGGCAGTTTTAACGACACTGCGTGAACAGATGCAGTGTCGGTCATCTCTGGTCCAAATATCGTTTGGGCTGTCGGGGTCACCAAATGTAGCGGTGTGCTACACACAGCGCTAGAATAACCACACGGAGTCGGTGAGTTAGAGTTGCAATGAAAGAGATTTATTCAAACTTCACGGCCCGCTTTAAAGCCTTCCCGTTCCCGCCCTCCCTGGGCCGGATTGCCATGGGCAATGCATATTCCCAGACCCTTTCTGCGCACGGGATTTTCCCCCTGCTGGTGAAGATGGCCTGGCGCCCTTTTTGGGGCCGGCCCTCTGCCTGCGTGCGCTGTTGTGAGCCGGTTCGTGTGTGCCAGAAAGTGGGTCACCACAGCATATTCTACAGAGAGAAAATTCACCTCAACAAACCAAAGGAACTTCATTCTTTCACAATAATCTTCCTCTGGCATGGTTCAGTTTAGCAAAGAGAAACAGCTAAAGTGAAAGGTAATAGCTCAAAGTAACACGGATCAGGGAGAGAGACACACAAGTGATTAAAAGCATAATGAAAGCAGAAAACTGATACACAGTTAACAGATTCTACTTCTTTATATTCAGTGGCACATCTATGGGTAGAAGGAAAAAATGGAAAAAGATTGAAGTGGATTTGTATATAGCCCTACTAGCAGCTAGAGAGGGAAAGAATGCAGAAGTTTGATAAGTGTGTAACTAATTCTTTGAGGGATTTTAACCTTCATAAAAATTAGGTCAAAAACCCTGGTATACGTCTGAAAGTAGGTACATTTCTGGATTGTATACAGGATGGTTTCCTGTACCACCATGGTTGACATAGAGCCGAGAGCAATTTGCATTAGATTGAAGAGTTGAGTATTTAATATTTTAGTAGTATTTGAGTAATATTGTAATTTCTTCTTTGTTTATGTAATTCATTATGGGTTATATGTAAAAAATAAGTGAATTGCATACTACATGATATGTGCATGCCTTGCTTAAAAGAAAACACGAACTTAGAATCAGATTTCAGGCTCCTGTCTTTTCCTTTAAATTAATGTTTTGGAGTTACAAAACATAACATGAAGAACGAGGAAAGTCCTGAGCTTAACCTCATAAACATCTACCTTGTGCTAATCACAATGTAATTGAGTGTAATGTTGGATTCAAAAAGAAAAAAAACGTAGGAGCTATTAAGATTCTAGACTTGGGTAAGGCTAGTTCCCATGCAGTGAGACAGATCATCCATAGCAAACAGGACAAATGTGCAAAACAATAAAGTATCAGTAATTCAGTGCTAGTAATTGTCAAAAAAATAGGTAAGATAGAGATCTAGTTTATGTCATTAAAGATCAAGAGTACTGGATGCCAAAAAAGAACAGTCATGGAGAACTAAAGGACAACATAAAACAATATGGTAATGTACAGACAAACATCAAAAACCAGCACAGATTGCAGCAAATGGAAAAACTACAAACAATAGCAAAAGGTGTGAAAGCAGTGAGAACCACACAAAGGCAGAGTAGAGACATTGAGTTGTACATTTCAGATAGGGCCATTCAGCCCATCTCATCCATACCAACCTTTTTAGCCACATACTGTCATCCTATTAGCCCAACTTGGAACGTAAAATAACTTGAAGAAGATGTTGTTTCCTGCTTGGCGTTGCTGCCTTCTGAACCTCCAACAGTGCCCTTAGGTCAGATGCAGAGGGCCCCTGCTCCTTAATGTTTCATTACCTTAGCCCTGCTATATCTCCTGGTGGCAGGGCAGTAGCAGGGAGGTCTCCCTGCCACCCGTTGCAGCTTCCAGTGGGGTTAGTCAGTCCTTCAATTTTCTTGAGATTATGAGGACACTCAGTCCTCGTTTATTGTCATTTAGAAATGCATGCATTAAAAAATAATACAACGTTCTTCCAGAACGATATCACAAGAAAAATATAGGACAAACCAAGACTAAAACTGACAAAACCACATAATTATAACATAGTTACAACAGTGCAAAACAATACCATAATTTGATAAAGAGCAGACCATGGACACGGTAAAAAAAAAGTCTCAAAGTCCTGATAGACTCATCATCCCACACAGGCAGCAGAAGGGAGGAACTCTCCCCGCCATGAACCTCCAAGCACCATCAACTCGCCGATGCAGCACCATTGGAAGCACCCGACTGCAGCAGACTCTGAGTCCGTCCGAAAACTTCGAGCCTCCGACCAGCCCCTCTGACACAGCCTCTCCGAGCACCATCCTCTGCCGAGCGCTTTGACCCCGCCCCGGCCGCCGAGCAACAAGCAAAGCCAAGGACTTGGGGCCTTCTCCTCCAGAGATTCTGGACCACACAGTAGCAGCAGCAATGAAGCAGGCATTTCAGAAGTTTCACCAGATGTTTCTCTGTGTTCTCATGTCTGTCTCCATCAAATCAGGATTGTGCACGGCACCCTACTTGACAAATAACAGACATCACGACCAGAGTGGCCGCTGCAAGCTGTGTCGCGCTGCCATCTTATCCTTCCTTCCATCCTTCCTCCTCAGCCACGGACAAAAGCTGCCTTTTTCTGCCTCTTCTGCCAACTCTATGGCAGCCCTCCTGAGCCTCACTCCAGTCACTGCCATATCACGGAGCAACCTTGCCGTCAATGGCAATGAAGCCCCGGCGTGCTATCCACAGGGTAGATGATACTTCTCCAGCCAACTTCCTTACACACGGCTGCCAGGCCTGAGTACTTCAGCCTCTTCTGCTTGTGGGCATCCTCCACTCCTTCCTCCCATGGATGGTTAACTCAATGAGGAGGACTAGCTTGGTACCTTAGAATTATATTAGGAACCCATATCCTTCTTTTAAATGTATAGCAGTGATAATATAAATTAAGGTACGGAAATGACAGTCAGATTGTATGAATACTTTGCAATAGTATTTACAATGTGGAAAAAGGCCACCATCTCAGACATACTGAGAAACCCATAAGGAAGTCAGGGACAAAGAATATCCAAACTGTATCAGCAAAAATAGTGGCAAAGAATGGAAAAGCCAAAAATAGTTTCAAGATTTGGCTTTAAAGGTAATTTTTTGGTTGATTATAATTATTATAATTAGCTATGTATCATTAAAATAATGTTATATAATTATAATATAATAGCAATATAATCCAATGATTTATATAATAATTATTATGAATAATTAATTAAATCATTTTAATTTAAATAATTATGACACTGATAGTTGGTTTATTATTATCACGTGTACTGAGATACAGTGAAAACTATTGTTTACCTGCCATCCTGCCAGATTAGTCCTCACAAAAATACACTGAGGTAGTAAAAAGGAGAAATGGTAACAGAATGTTATTGTTACAGTTCCAGTGGAAATGCAGTGCAGGTTGTTGGATAAGGTGCAAGGGTTATAACAAGGTAGACTGAGAGATGAGGAGTTCTTTACTGTTCAAGAGGTTTGTTCTATAGCAGCAGGATAGAAGCCACTCTGAGCCTGGTGGTGTGTGTCCTCGAGGTTATGTTATCTTTTGCCAGAGTTCCAATGTTTTTAAGAGAACATCTTTAACGTGTAAAAGTGCACATTATTCTGCTACTTAAGAAAGGTGTGAGGAATTAAAGATCAATTAATCCCATATCAATGGTCAGGAATTTCCTAGTGGCTCTTCCAAAGCCAGGGAGCTTCAGCTCAAAATTTTCTGTTGACCACAGTGAACTATCAACATTTTTCTCAACAACACACTATCCAATTCCACATGTGTACTGATGGTACTGAGATCTACCTTGCCTTCACTCATCTACAAACTTCTATGGTCTCAAATTTTTCAACTGTCTTCCTATCAGTAATATCACATAAACATAAAAGCCTCCAAATAAATCATGGGAACACTGATATCAACCTTTGTTCCTTCAATATATTGTGTTTCCTATTAAGGTTCAAAGTCACCACACACAACCCTGAGTTTTGTCTTCTTGTGAGCAATTACAGTAAATCCAAGAAACATAATAGAATCAAGGAAAGACCATGCCCAACAGGATGGACAAACAACCAATGTGCAAAAAGCAACCATGCAAATTCAAAAGAGAACAAAATGCTAAATAAATAAGCAATAAATATTGAGAATATGAGATCAAGAGTGAGTCCATATGTTGTGGGAACAGTTCAGTGATGGGGTGAGTGAAGTTATCCCCTCTGGTTCAAGAGCCTGATGGTTGAGGAGTCGTAACTGTTCCTGAACCTGGTGGTGTGGGTCCTGAGGTTCCTGAAATACTTCCTGATGGCAGCAGCAAGAGGAGAGCATAGCCTCGGTGGTGGGAGTCATTGATGATGGATGCTGCTTTCCTTCGACAGCATTCTATGTAGATATGCTCAGTGGTGGGAAGGGGGCTTTACCCGTGATGGACTGGACCATTGTGGGTAAACCTACTCTATCCCTCTCTTTGTATATGCTTGTATAGAACTAGGTGGCTTACAAACTAAATATCTTAAGTGGTCCACTAAGGTCTTCTCTGGACAACGTGCCCATGCAATCATTAAAACTGCCAATTTAGACCCGTGTGATCATCGGCAATGTTTGCTTCTCCATTTGACTTTTCAATCAAAATGAGTTTTTTCCTTAGTCATACTTTATTGATCCTGGGGGAAATTGGTTTTCATTACAGTTGCACCATAAATAATAAATAGTAATAGAAATAGTAATAGTAATACTACTAGTAGTAAATAGTAATAGTCATGGAAATAGTAACTAGTAATAGAAAAATAGTAATAAAAAGTTAAATAGTAATATGTAAATTATGCCAGTAAATTATGAAGTAAGTCCAGGACCAGCCTATCGGCTCAGGGTGTCTGACTCTCCAAGGGAGGAGTTGTAAAGTTTGATGGCCACGGGCAGGAATGACTTCCTATGACGCTCTGTGTTGCATCTTGGAGGAATGAGTCTCTGGTTGAATGAACTCCTGTGCCCACCCAGTACATTATGTAGTGGATGGGAGATATTGACCAAGATGGCATGCAACTTAGACAGCATCCTCTTTTCAGACACCACCCTGACAGAGTCCAGTTCCATCCCCACAACATCACTGGCCTTACAAATGAGTTTGTTGATTCTGTTGGTGTCTGCTACCCTCAGCCTGCTGCCCCAGCGCACAACAGCAAACATGATAGCACTAGCCACCACAGACTCGTAGAACATCCTCAGCATCGTCCGGCAGATGTTAAAGGACCTCAGTCTCCTCAGGAAATAGAGACAGCTCTGACCCTTGTTGTAGACAGCCTCAGTGTTTTTAGACCAGTCCAGTTTATTGTCAATTCGTATCCCCAGGTATTTGTAATCCTCCACCATGTCCACACTGACCCCCTGGATGGAAACAGGGGTCACCGGTACCTTAGCTCTCCTCAAGTCTACCACCAGCTCCTTAGTCTTTTTCACATTAAGCTGCAATGTTCTTGATTGAGATACTGTGGATTCTAGTTAATTAGGCCATCCATATATCAAGTCAGCCACTTCTTTGGGAAAATTCTTAAAGAACAAAACTAATCAAGAAAATAGCCAGGATTTCCTTAGTTTATTTGGGAAACTATTCTGCTTAATTGGGACAAAAGACCATTGCTGAAGTTTCTAACTAGCTTCAGTTACATGCACTTGTGTGGCCATTAGACATTACACCATGCTCAGAGTGAAATTGCATCAGCTGTGTGTGTTTTGTTCAAAAAGCAGTGATTTTTATCATAAATAGATGGCAAGAAATAAACAGCAGGAAAATTCAAAACTGTTTTGCTCACTGCAGTCTCAAGCATTCAGGCTTAGAGATGTAGGAAATGGCTGGGAGTGAAAATGAAACAATTTCACTACTTCAGTAAGTTAAGAACTACAAAGAATGTGAAGGTATCAACAATCATCTTGACTGTTACAATGAAAATGAAGATTTTGAGGATACAGCAGTTTCTAACTAGTGTCACATGCACTTGTGTGGTCGTTAGACACTACACAATGCTTAAAGTGAACAGTTTTTAAAAAGTGCCAATTCCGTATGCTTGTGTAATATTATTCATTTGGGCTGACCGATGCCAAATTAAAAAGCAGCAATATTTGACACTACCTCATGCAGAAAGACAAAGAAGGTAGTCCATTATCTGCACTAGGTGATTTTGTTCATTTATAGTCAAACAAAAGAACATGGCAGTGAAAACTGTATGAATTTCTCAGTCAATAACTATTGGGTTTTATAGTACTGCAGTAAAATTGGTAGTATTTTAATTTGTTCTGTATTTCATTTAAATGCATAATTTGTTATTTAGTTAAACATAGTTTGTCTTTTTTAAACTATTTCCATTAAACTTCAGCTAATTGGGGTAGCCCCTTAACTGGGCCAAAACATATTGGTCCCAATACGTCGCAATTAACCTAAATCTGCTGTGTATTCTTTGAACTTCGAATAACAATAATGTGTTTACTTTCTTCTTTTAAGACCCACTTGACTTTCAAAACACATCTCATTTTAACCCCCATAAATGATGTCAATCAAACTTCTACTGCACACAGCTGTCCATCTCACGTGCAAAGTGCAGCCAGCCCTTCATTGATTTTATTGTTTTTTCTTATACTTACTGTGATTTCCCACTCAAGGATATGGGAAAAGATGCAGGAACAATCAGAAATGTTAAGGGGTCAGGTGTGTTAGATATCTAAACATACTGCACCACATTTTGTCTGGTAATTTTTTCCACTTTAAAACAGCTATGCTGAACTTTCACGCAAACAGGAATTCTGCAGATGCTGGAAATTCAAGCAACACACATCAAAGTTGCTGGTGAACGCAGCAGGCCAGGCAGCATCTCTAGGAAGAGGTGCAGTTGACGTTTCAGGCCGAGACCCTTCGTCAGGACTAACTGAAGGAAGAGTGAGTAAGGGATTTGAAAGTTGGAGGGGGAGGGGGAGATCCAAAATGATAGGAGAAGACAGGAGGGGGAGGGTTGGAGCCAAGATTGGCAAAAGGGGATACGAGAGGATCATGGGACAGGAGGTCCGGGAAGAAAGACAAGGGGGGGGGGGGAACCCAGAGGATGGGCAAGAGGTATATTCAGAGGGACAGAGGGAGAAAAAGGAAAGTGAGAGAAAGAATGTGTGCATAAAAATAAGTAACAGATGGGGTACGAGGGGGAGGTGGGGCCTTAGCGGAAGTTAGAGAAGTCGATGTTCATACCATCAGGTTGGAGGCTACCCAGACGGAATACAAGGTGTTGTTCCTCCAACCTGAGTGTGGCTTCATCTTTACAGTAGAGGAGGCCGTGGATAGACATGTCAGAATGGGAATGGGATGTGGAATTAAAATGTGTGGCCACTGGGAGATCCTGCTTTCTCTGGCGGACAGAGCGTAGATGTCCACCACTCTGCTCCGTCTAGCGGAATTAGTCCTTACTCTTAATAATTTCTCCTTCGGCTTCTCCCACTTCCTCCAAACTAAAGGTGTAGCTATGGGCACCTGTATGGGTCCTAGCTATGCCTGCCTTTTTGTTGGCTTTGTGGAACAATCTATTCTGGTATCTGTCCCCCACTTTTCCTTCGCTACATCGACGACTGCATTGGCGCTGCTTCCTGCACGCATGCAGAACTCGTTAACTTTATTAACTTTGCCTCCAACTTTCACCCTGCCCTCAAGTTTACCTAGTCCATTTCTGACACCTCCCTCCCCTTTCTAGATCTTTCTGTCTCTGTCTCTGGAGACAGCTTATCCACTGATGTCTACTATAAGCCTACTGACTCTCACAGCTATCTGGACTATTCCTCTTCTCACCCTGTCTCTTGCAAAAACGCCATCCCCTTCTCGCAATTCCTCCATCTCCGCCGCATCTGCTCTCAGGATGAGGCTTTTCATTCTAGGACGAGGGAGATGTCTTCCTTTTTTAAAGAAAGGGGCTTCCCTTCCTCCACTATCAACTCTGCTCTTAAACGCATCTCCCCCATTTCACGTACATCTGCTCTCACTCCATCCTCCCGCCACCCCACTAGGAATAGGGTTCCCCTGGTCCTCAACTACCACCCCACCGGCCTCCAGGTCCAACATATTATTCTCCGTAACTTCCGCCACCTCCAATGGGATCCCACCACTAAGCACATCTTTCCCTCCCCCCCTCTCTCTGCATTCCGCAGGGATCGCTCCCTACGCAACTCCCTTGTCCATTCGTCCCCCTCATCCCTCGTCCCCCTCATCCCTCCCCACTGATCTCCCTCCTGGCACTTATCCGTGTAAGCGGAACAAGTACTACACATGCCCTTACACTTCCTCCCTTACCACCATTCAGGGCCCCAAACAGTCCTTCCAGGTGAGGCAACACTTCACCTGTGAGTCGACTGGGGTGATATACTGCGTCCCGTGCTCCCGATGTGGCCTTTTATATATTGGCGAGATCCGACGCAGACTGGGAGACCACTTTGCTGAACATCTACGCTCTGTCCGCCAGAGAAAGCAGGATCTCCCAGTGGCCACACATTTTAATTCCACATCCCATTCCCATTCTGACATGTCTATCCACGGCCTCCTCTACTGTAAAGATGAAGCCACACTCAGGTTGGAGGAACAACACCTTATATTCCGTCTGGGTAGCCTCCAACCTGATGGTATGAACATCGACTTCTCTAACTTCCGCTAAGGCCCCACCTCCCCCTCGTACCCCATCTGTTACTTATTTTTATGCACACATTCTTTCTCTCACTCTCCTTTTTCTCCCTCTGTCCCTCTGAATATACCTCTTGCCCATCCTCTGGGTCCCCCCCCCCCGTCTTTCTTCCCGGACCTCCTGTCCCATGATCCTCTTGTATCCCCTTTTGCCTATCACCTGTCCAGCTCTTGGCTCTATCCCTCCCCCTCCTGTCTTCTCCTATCATTTTGGATCTCCCCCTCCCCCTCCCAACTTTCAAATCCCTTACTCACTCTTCCTTCAGTTAGTCCTGACGAAGGGTCTCGGCCTGAAACGTCGACTGCACCTCTTCCTACAGATGTTGCCTGGCCTGCTGCGTTCACCAGCAACTTTGATGTGTGATGCTGAACTTTCAAACTTGCAGCTATGTTATTGGATCTAATCTAAACTATTTTCTAAATAGGAGTCATGTTTACACTGTAATTACAACTCCAGCACATTTACATTTATCAAGGATTCCCCGCAGTTGAGAACTTAGGCAGAAGTCTTTATTTATTGCAGCACACACAAAATGCTGGAGGAACTCCGCAGGTCAGGCAGCATCTATGGAGGGAAATGAACAGTCGACATTTCAGATCAAAATGCAATAAATTATCCTGAGAGACTCACAGGTGAAGTGCAGCCCTGCTGGAAGTACTGATTAGGGCCCTGAATGGTGGAAGATGTTTTTGGGGCAGGTGTAGCACTTAAAATGGTTGCAAGGCTAAGTGCCAGGAGGCATGTATGTGGATAGGAATACACGGGCAAGGGAGCCACAGAGAAAGCGATCCAAACGGAAAGTGGATCTTTATTTAAGAGCAGTATATTGGCATATCACTAATGACTTTCAACAACAGGAAGAAAAAAATAATAATCAATGTAGGTCAACCTAAAGTGATGAGTGAACAGTACTTGATTTGAACTTGCAAAAATCATATTAGACATTTTTGGCTTCAAAAGCAAAATGTAGAAGCAAAGAGCTGACATTAAGTGGATTGTGCAAGATTGAAGTTGGTCGTGATGTGCTCATGTCTTACCCTTTTCCATATCTGCTGTTATGCACAACAAAAGAAAACATATATGTACCTTCTTGCAAGGGATGACTTGGTTCAAGGCACTAGCAGGCTATGGCAATATTTTATCTTTTACTTGGAAGAGACCATTTTGGACATTGCTAATCTCGTTTGCACCATTTTAAGATGTTTGATGCCAGCCCTCCTAATATTTATGCATTCAACACTAAAATTAGGAGGATGAAGTTTCCAAGGCACACATCAGCCACACTAACATCGGTAGCCTTGAGGAGGTGTTACTCCATTGGAGTTGTCATGATAGTCAACTAATTTAGCCAAGGCCCCATTTTCCCTCACAGCATCCTGGCCTGCATTTATTCCTCAATATTACAAAAAGAATTATTAACAAGAGGTAAATTCAATGTTGCATGTGGAATCTTGTCATGTTCAATTGGTTATCATGTTCCCTGTATTACAAAAGGGGGCTAAATTTTAAAGAAACTCAAGGGGAAAAGAAGTGTTCTGTCAAGGTTATGAATGGAACTTTTCTCATTCTTTGTCACTTTTTGCAAATCAAGATGATGAACAGCAAGTGGTGGCTGCAGCAGTGTTTCGGAAAACTTCTGGCTTGATGCATACAGAATGAATGTTATTAATAATACCCCCATTTATTCTGTAGCAAAGCTGCACTGCTAAACTAGGCACTTTGACATCGTCCTACTGCTCAACCATGGCAAAGAATATCAATGAATTAGGATATACATCAGTTGCTTGTTTCATACATGTCTATAGCACATGAGCTGAAATACTGTGACAGCAGTAGGATTGAGGGCCTCAGCAACTTTGGCAGTTATACCACTACTGCAGGTGTCCACAGGTGTTTTTGCAAAAGGCAGCCAAGCTCTATATCTCATTTTTAATATACAAGGGACTTCTGAATGTGTCTGCCCTCAGCAACTGTCAAGTATGTGTGCCAAGGTCCATAAATTGGGTTGGCAGCAGAGTGACAGAGGCAGCCAAGGTACCTTCTGCCCGGATCCATTTTCAGAATAGCTCATTTGCTGCACGTCCAATCCCCAACATAAACTTTAAACTTCAAACCCAACAAAAGACATGTTTCATCTAGAAAACTTTGTGCAAACCCTGAGTACATAAAGGGAAGAGGTTTTTAAAAGTACCTTTACCAATAAATGATTAATTGACTATCTCCTTTACAAAACAGCAAGTATGCCAGGAATAAACAATATAATAATTAAAATTACTCCTAAGATGTGTATGAATATTAAGTCACATTTTGAAAACCACATGCATTAAACACTCAACAAAATATTTGACACTGACTTTGCCAATGTGATGAAGGCATTATTACCTTTTGCGATCATCATGTCATTTTACTGACAGCAACTTCTGAAGTGATGATATGTGCACTTAAATGCAGAAATCGCGAGATGCCCTTAATAATTACACTGCCTGCACACTGTGCAGCTCCTGCATATTCATCAAGAATCCTGGTGAAATGGGGAGTGCAGAGGGGCCATGCCAGAAGCAGCAATCGGCATGAAATGTCAACCTGCTGAAGCTGCAATACAGGAATGGACATGTACTAAACTGCAAAAACAGCACGCCACAGAGATAATATCAGATCAAAGCGTTGCAGTTCTGCCCCATCTAGTCATGAATAGTGGTGAATAATTAAACAGCTAATAGGAGGAGCAGAAGGCTCTGACTTCAATTCCATCCCCAATGATGGCATGCCCTAGAATGTGAGAGCTATAGACAAGACTGAATGATTCACATTCAACCAAAGGTGTCAAGTAGATGCTTCATCTCAGCTAGAAGTTAGTCATCAGCTAGTTTGATTCAGTCAATGTGACATCAATCAATGATTGAGAGTAATGCACATAGCAAAGACTATGGATCCAGATAATATCTTGACCTAGCGCTTAAGATTTATTACTCCGATATTAACTGTGCTTTCAACCAGGCTGTTCCAGTGCACTGGCATCCACTCAGTAATGTGGAAAATTACCTAGGCCTTCTTTGTTCACATAACCTAGGCCTTCTTTGTTCCCACAAAGTAAATGGCAGGATACTTGGTAGTGTGGAGGAGCAGAGGGATCTGGGGGTACATGTCCACAGATCCCTGAAAGTTGCCTCACAGGTAGATAGGGTAGTTAAGAAAGCTTATGGGGTGTTAGCTTTCATAAGTCGAGGGATAGAGTTTAAGACTCACGATGTAATGATGCAGCCCTATAAAACTCTGGTTAGGCCACACTTGGAGTACTGTGTCCAGTTCTGGTCACCTCACTATAGGAAGGATGTGGAAGCATTGGAAAGGGTACAGAGGAGGTTTACCAGGATGTTGCCTGGTTTAGAGAGTATGGATTATGATCCGAGATTAAGGGAGCTAGGGCTTTACTCTTTGGAGAGAAGGAGGATGAGAGGAGACATGATAGAGGTGTACAAGATAATAAGAGGAATAGATAGAATGGACAGCCTGCACCTCTTCCCCAGGGCACCACTGCTCAATACAAGAGGACATGGCTTTAAGGTAAGGGGTGGGAAGTTCAAGGGGGATATTAGAGGAAGGTTTTTTACTCAGAGAGTGGTTGGTGCGTGGAATGCACTGCCTGAGTCAGTGGTGGAGGCAGATACACGTGAAATTTAAGAGACTACTAGACAGGTATATGGAGGAATTTAAGGTGGGGGGTTATATGGGAGGCAGGGTTTGAGGGTCGGCACAACATTGTGGGCCAAAGGGCCTTTACTGTGCTGTATTATTCTATGTTCTATGTTCTAAAGAAGGACAAATCCAATCTGGATAATTACTACCCAAACAGTTCACTCTCAATCATCAATAAAACACAGGAAGGTGTTGTTACCAGTGATGTCAAGCAGCACCTACTTGCCAATATCCTGCTCCCTGTCACCTATTTTAAGGTTAGGCAAGAGCTTTCATTCCATATAGTGGAATAGCTTTGGTCCAAATAAAGGTGATCTCAAGAGGTTTGGTGCCCCTGATAGCAAGGCGAGAGCGTGGAAATGAAGAAACCTTGCAAATCCAAAGTCATTTGGAAAACACTTAATTGCACAAAGAAAGGCACTTTTGGATGTATTGGAGATCAGTCATCCAAGCCTTAGGATGTTACTGAAAGAACACATTAGGGCAGTGCCCTTGACTCAACCATGCTCAGCTGCTTCATTGATTATCTTTTTTCCATCATGCAGTCAGGGATGCTAATGTTCCATTCATTAAAGATATTAATTCCATTCATAACTTCTCAGTAAATGAAGCAACCCAGATCAAGCTACAGACTTAGAAAATATCCAGGCATGGGCTGTTAAGTGGCAAGCAACACTCACACCACATATGTGCCAGCCAAAAGGAGAGTGCTTAATCACTTACTGCAGATATTTAATGGATTAATATATTTTAACATTCAAGGGATCACAATTAACCAGAAAATTAACTGAGGCAGCCATGTGAATAATGTTGACACAAAAGCCGGTCAGAGATCATGTAAGTGTCCACCCAACATCAGAGTACCTTCACCTAAAGGTCTGTCACAGCACAATCGTCATAAATACAACAGTTATAATAGTCATGGGGGATTTCAATATGCATGTAGATTGGGAAAATCAGGTTGGTGCTGGATCCGAAGAGAGGGATTTGTAGAATGCCTATGGGATGGCCTTCTAGAGCAACTTGTGGTTGAGCCCACCAGTGGGAAAGCTTATCTGGATTGGGTGCTATGGAATAAATCAGATATGATTAGGGAGCTTAAGGTAATGGAACCCCAAGGAGGCAGTAATCATAATATGATCGAATACACCCTGCAGTTTGATAGGGAGAAGCTGAAGACAACTATATCAGTATTACAAAGGAGTAAAGGGAATTATAAAGGCAGGAGAGAGGAGCTGGCCATCACAAAGAAGAAGTATTCTAAAGTCAGGGTGACATATTTGTGGCTGACAAGGGAAGTCTTGGGAATGTGTTGCTATATTTATGCTCTATTCTTGGTTGGTGCGGCTGTAACGAAACCCAATTTCCCTCGGGATCAATAAAGTATATCTATTATCTATCTAAGTCAAAGACAACATAAAAGCAAAAGAGAGGGTGTCCAATATAGCAAAAATTAGTGGGAAGTTAGAGAATTGGGAAACTTACAAATACAACAGAAGGCAACTAAAGAAATCATAAGGAGAGAAAAAAGTAAATATGAAGGTAAGCTTGCCAATAATATCAAGGAAAATACCAAAAGTTTTTTTTCAGATATATAAAGAATAAAAGAGAGGTGAGAGAAGATACTGGGACTGCTGGAAAATGGCGCTAGAAAGGTAGTAATTGGGGACAAGAAAATGGCGGGTAGACTGAATAAGTATTTTGCATCAGTGTTTACTGTGGAAGACACTAGCAGTAGGCCAGAAGTTCGAGAGTGTCAGGGGGCAGAAGTGAGTGCAGTTGCTATTAATAGGGAGAAGATGCTTGGAAAACTAAATGGTGTGAAGGTAGATAAGTCACCTGGACCAGATGGACTACACCCCAGGATTCTAAAAGCAGTAGCAGAATAGATAATGGAAACATTAGTAATGATATTTTAAGAATCACTAGAGTCTGGCATGGTTCCAGAGGCCTGGAAAACTGCAAATGTCTCTCCAATCTACAAGAAGGGAGGGAGGCACAAGAATGGAAATGATAGGCATTTAGCCTGACCTCAGTGATTTGGAAGGTGTTGAAATCGATTTTTAAGGATAACATCTCAGAATACTTAGAGGCACAAGATAAATTAGGCTAAAGTCAGCATGGTTTCCATAAGAGCAAGTCTTGCCTGACAAATATGTAGAAATTCTATGAGGAAATAACAAGCAAGATAGACTAAAGAGAATTGGTGGATGTTGTATACTTGGATTTTCAGAAGGCCTTTGACAAGGTGCCACACATGAGGCTGCTTGAAGAGCCCATGGTATTACAAGATAGATACTAGCATGGATAGCGGATTGGCTGATTGGCAGAAGGCAAAGAGTGGAACTAAATGGAGTCTTTTCTGATTGGCTGCTGGTGACTAGGGGTGTTCTACTGGGGTCGGGGTTGGGACCACTTCTCTTTATGTTATACATTCATTACTCAGATGAGGGAATTGATAGCTTCATGGCCAAGTTTGCAGATGATATGAAGATAGGTGGAGGGGCAGGGAGTTTGCAGAAGGACTTGGATAGATTAGGAGAATGGATAAAGCAGTAGCAAGTGGAATAATATCTCAGGAAGTGTATGGTTATGCACTTTGAACAGTTTTCTAAATGGGGAGAAAATTCAAAAATCAGAGGTGCAAAGGGACTTGGGAGTCCTTGCGCAGGATTTCCTAAAGGTCAATTTGCAGGTTGAGTCGGTGTTAAGGAAGGCAAATGCAATGTTAGCATTAATTTTGAAAGGACTAGAATGTAAAGGCAAGGATGTAACGCCGAGGCTTTAGAAGGCACTGGTGAGGCCTCACTTAAGAGTACTGTGAGCAGCTTTGGGCCTCTTATCTAAGAAAGGATGTGCTGACATTGGAGAGAGTTCAGAGGATGTTCAGGAGAATGATTCCAGGAATGAAAAGGTTAACATAAGAGGAAGGTTTCATGGCTCTGGGCCTGTACTTGCTGGAAATTAGAAAAATGTGCAGGATCTCACTGAATCCATTCAATGTTGAAATGTTGTAGAGAGAATGCTTCCTATAGTGGGGGGGGGGGGGGGTCCAGAACAGAGGACACAGCCTCAGAAGAGAGGGACTGTGGCGACCCACTTTCTGGCACACATGAACCGGCTCACAACAGTGCACGCAGGCAGAGGGCTGGCCCCAAAAAGGGCGCCAGGCCATCTTCACCAGCAGGGGGAAAATCCCGCGTGCAGAAAGGGTCTGGGAATATGCATTCCCCACAGCAATCCCGCCCAGGGAGGGCGGGAACGGGAAGGCTTTAAAGCAGGCCGCGAGGTTTGAATAAATCTCTTTCATCGCAACTCTAACTCACCGACTCCATGTGGTTATTCTAGCGCTGTGTGTAGCACACCGCTACAATTGATGACCCAGACGGCCCAAATGATATTTGGACCAGAGATGACCAACGCTGCATCTGTTCACGCAGTTTCGTTAAAACTGCCAAGCTTCTGGACGCTGCGACCCCAATTATGGTTCGAACAAGCAGAAGCACAATTCCACATTCCGCAGATAACCTCGGAGTCCACTCGCTACTACTACGTGCTGAGCTCACTCGACCAGGAGACTGCTGCACAAGTTGAGGAGTTTATACAGTCTCCCTCGGAGGACGGCAAATACACAGCATTCAAAGCCCTGCTCATAAGGACTTTCGGACTCTCACGGCGCAAACGAGCACGCCGCTTAATGTACCTGGATGGTTTGGGAGACAGGCCGCCGTCAGCATTAATGAACGAGATGCTGGCCCTGGCTGAAGGACACAAACCCTGCCTCATGTTTGAGCAGGCGTTCCTAGAGCAACTGCCCGAGGACATATGCCTGCTGCTGTCCGACGCAGATTTCAGCAACCCCCGGGAGGTGGCGGCCCGAGCAGATGTGCTGTGGAATGCCAGGAAAGAGAGAGGGGCATCCGTCGCACAGATCACCAAGCCGCGTGCCCAACGACAGACCAGACCAGGCCCGGCAGCAGAGCCTACAAAACCCAGCGACGGGAGTGAGGAGCCCAATGAACAATGGTGTTTCTACCACCAGCAGTGGGGCACAGAGGCCCGCTGCTGCAGACCACCCTGCAAATTCCCGGGAAACGCCAGGGCCAGCCGCCGCTGATGGCTATGGCGGCTGGCCATTAGGACAGCCTCTTGTACGTCTGG
This sequence comes from Mobula birostris, assembly GCF_030028105.1. Classification (NCBI taxonomy): domain Eukaryota; kingdom Metazoa; phylum Chordata; class Chondrichthyes; order Myliobatiformes; family Myliobatidae; genus Mobula; species Mobula birostris. Next base: position 132,240,406 of record NC_092378.1, on the reverse strand, counting down.
GACAAGCAGTCGGGACGCCGCTTTTTGGTCGACACCGGAGCGGAGATCAGCGTCTTACCTCCAACGAGTTACGACACCCGCAACAGAGAACCTGGACCCACCCTGAGGGCTGCTAATGGCAGCACAATACGAACCTATGGCACCCGCACGGTGCGGCTACAGTTCAGCTCCAGCCGGTTCACGTGGGACTTCACACTGGCCGCCGTGGCCCAACCACTGCTGGGGGCAGATTTTCTACGAGCCCACAGCCTGCTGGTCGACCTGCAAGGGAAGCGATTAGTCCACGCCAAGACTTTTCAAACATTCTCCCTGGGTGAAGCACAGTTGCCAGCCCCACACCTGGACTCCATCACGCTGTCCGACGATGAATTCACCAGGGTCCTGGCGGATTTCCCATCAGTACTGACACCGCAGTTCACGGCAGCCATGCCCAGACACGGAGTACAGCACCACATCCCGACCCAGGGACCACCCCTCCAAGCCCGTGCTCGAAGGCTTCCCCCGGACAAGCTCCGACTGGCGAAGGAGGAGTTCAAGAAGATGGAGGAATCAGGGATCATACGACGGTCCGACAGTCCATGGGCCTCCCCCTTTCACATGGTGCCCAAGGCAACGGGGGGCTGGAGACCATGCGGTGACTACCGCAGACTGAACGAGGCTACAACGCCAGGCCGCTACACTGTGCCACAGATTCAAGACTTTGCAGCAAACCTACACGGCGCAAGGATCTTTTCCAAGGTAGACCTCGTCCGGGGATACCATCAAATCCCGGTACATCCGGACGACATCCCCAAAACAGCACTTATCACCCCGTTCGGACTTTTCGAATTCCTCCGAATGCCGTTTGATCTAAAGAATGCCGCACAGACTTTCCAGCGGCTAATGGATGCGGTGGGACGCGACCTGGACTTTGCATTCATCTATTTGGACGACATCCTCATAGCCAGCAGTAGTCGGCAGGAGCATCTGTCCCACCTCCGCCAGCTCTACTCTCACCTGAGCAAATTCGGCCTTACAATCAATCCAGCCAAATGCCAGTTCGGACTCGACACCATCGACTTCCTGGGCCACAGGATTACTAAAGACGGGGCAACCCGGCTGCCCGCCAAGGTAGATGCAGTCCGCCACTTCCCCTGACCTAACACAATCAAAGGCTTGCAGGAATTCGTGGGTATGGTGAATTTTTACCACCGTTTCCTCCCCTCAGCAGCCCGAACCATGCGCCCCCTGTTCACCCTGATGTTGGGTAAGGGCAAGGACATTACCTGGGACGAAGAGGCCGCAACCGCTTTTGTTAAAACCAAAGAAGCCTTGGCAAATGCCGCGATGCTAGTGCATCCCAGAACGGACGTTCCTACTGCCCTCACGGTGGACGCATCCAACACAGCGGTCGGTGGAGTGCTGGAACAACTCATCGAGGGTCGCTGGCAACCCCTGGCGTTCTTCAGCAAACACCTACGACCACCCGAACTCAAATACAGTGCTTTCGACCGGGAGATATTGGCACTATACCTGGCAATCCGGCATTTCAGGTACTTCTTAGAAGGTAGGCCCTTCACCGCGTTCACAGACCGCAAACCGCTTACCTTTGCGTTCACTAAGGTGTCCGACCCCTGGTCGTCCCGCCAGCAGCGACATCTGTCCTACATCTCCGAGTACACAACGGACATCTGGCATGTCTCTGGAAAGAACAACGTCGTGGCGGACGCACTTTTCAGACCTACCATACAGGCCCTGTCCCAGGGGTCGGACTATGCAGCGCTGGCAGAGGCACAGCAGGCAGACACTGAGATCCCCAGTTACAGGACTGCAGTCTCCGGTTTACAGCTTCAAGACCTCCCCGTAGGCCCAGGTGAGAGGACCCTACTATGTGATGTAGCTACCGGCCAACCCCGCCCCGTCGTCCCAGCAGCCTGGCGCCGGCGGGTTTTCGAGTCCATTCACAACTTAGCGCACCCCTCCATCAGGACAACCGTCCGGCTGGTCGCCAACAGGTTCGTGTGGCATGGACTTCATAAGCAGGTCAGTGAATGGGACAAAACGTGCACACAGTGCCAAACGGCCAAGGTGCAGTGGCACACCAAGGCTCCGCCGCAGCGGTTCGAACCCACCTGCCTGAGGTTCGACCACATTCATGTGGATATCGTGGGGCCCCTGCCAGTGTTGCGAGGAGCGCGGTACCTCCTAACTATGATAGACCGGTTCACCAGATGGCCAGAGGCAGGCCCGCTCACCGACACCACCTCCGAATCCTGTGCCCAAGCACTGATCGCAACCTGGGTAGCACGCTTTGGGGTACCGGCCCACATTACCTCCGACAGGGGCGCCCAGTTCACCTCCAGCCTGTGGTCGGCTATGGCCAGCCTTTTAGGATCACAGCTACACCACACAACTGCCTACCACCCACAGTCGAAAGGACTAGTGGAGCGCTTCCACCGTCACCTGAAATCGGCTCTCATGGCCCGCCTGGAGGGGCCTAACTGGGTGGACAAACTTCCCTGGGTCCTGCTCGGAATCCGCACGGCGCCCAAGGAGGATCTACACACCTCGTCGGCCGAGTTGGTGTACGGCGCGCCCCTGGTCGTCCCAGGAGAGTTCATACCCACCCCAAGGGGGCAAGAGGAAGAACCCACAGCAGTCCTGGACAGACTACAGGAGAGGTTCAGTAACCTGGCCCCCATCCCCACTTCACAGCACGGACAGAGCCCGACCTGCGTACCCAAAGATCTGCAGAACTGTAAGTTTCTTTTTGTACGACGGGGCGGACACCGGGCACCGCTTCAGCGGCCCTACAAGGGACCGTTTAAGGTGATCAGGAACAACGGGTCCACGTTCGTGCTGGACATTGGGGGGAGAGAGGAGGTTTTCACGGTGGACCGACTCAAACCGGCCCATGTGGACTTGGCACAACCGGTCCAGGCTCAGGCACCGCGGCGCAGGGGCAGACCTCCCAAACAGAGGCCGATCCAGACTGTGGACATTGGGGGAGGTATCACCGGTTATGCGGCGGGGGGGGGTTATGTGGCGACCCACTTTCTGGGCACACACGAACCGGCTCACAACAGCGCGTGCAGGCAGAGGGCCGGCCCCAAAAAGGGCGCCAGGCCATCTTCACCAGCAGGGGGAAAATCCCGCGCGCAGAAAGGGTCTGGGAATATGCATTCCCCACAGCAATCCCACCCAGGGAGGGCGGGAACGGGAAGGCTTTAAAGCGGGCCGCAAGGTTTGAATAAATCTCTTTCATCGCAACTCTAACTCACCGGCTCCGTGTGGTTATTCTAGCGCTGTGTGTAGCACATCGCTACAGAACATCCATTTGGAACAGAGATGAGAAGGAATTTCTTTAGCTAGAGAGTGGTGAATCTGTGGAATTTGTTGCCACAGACAGCTGTGGAGGCCAGGTCATTGGGTTGATAGGTTCCTGACAAGTTAGCGTGTGAAAGGTTATAGGGAGAAGGTGGGAGAACGGGGCTGAGAGGCAAAATAGATCAGCCATGATGAAATGGTGGAGCAGACTTGACAGCTGAATGGCCTAATTGCTTTGCTATTCGTCGTTCTTCTTCAATAAACCGAGGTTTTCTAGTTCAGTTTCCAAAGCAAGGCAATACCAATAGCATTCAGGAAAATTTAATGTTCATTCTGATCACATCAGATTACACTACCCTTTTCTCAAAGGGTGCCCCAACGGGTCACCCCATTGTCTAGCGATTTACAAAAATGGATCACCACCTTCTTCTCAGGAATATTTAAGGATGAGTACTGTATTCACACATGAATATATATGGAATAGAAGGATGTGGATCATGTACAGGTGGAAGAGATTTAGTTTAATTCAGCATTGTTCAGCAGAGGCATTGTAGGCTGAGGGATATGTTCCTGTGCTGTACTGTTCCCTGTTAATGATATGCATGTTTTGGAAAATAAATGAATAAAAGCGGGTGAACTAAGAAAAAATATGAATTTGTCACCATTTATCACTGTGAAATATTCAGAAAATCACATGATTTGTTGACAAGGTATAATTGAGTTTAAGTGGCATACTAAGCCAAATTTACTATACCCCCAACTATCTATCATTAAAAACATATATTTTGTGTTTGGATTGAAATTACTTCAGATAAGTATTTCAAAATACATTGGATTTTTTTTAAAAAAAATTTAAGAACCTTATGATATGTCAATTTCTACCTTAATCTTTTGTGCATATTCCAAACTTAATTTTGCACTGTTTCAAATATTAATTAAAATTGGACCTTTTCCTTCCTGATCTACAGAGTGTGTACATTCTTCATTGTAAATGATTATACAGCCAACTAATGATATCAATGTTGCTAGACCAAAGGGGTTCTCTAACTGACTGCTGGCGATAACTGGCGTTAATAATAGAGATATCAGAGGTTCTGAGATCTTGGTGAGGAGCTTTCAGGATGGTCAGTGGTGACAGCCGTCACTTTATGAATTCCATGCCATATAAAAATAACAAAAGGCTTTGTGCTATTTCCAGCCAAAGTGGCAATGTTTGGGAAGTTGCTCTGTCAGTCAAGTTTGGTAAGTGCTCTGTTGCAAGTCACTGACGTTAAATCTTAAACAATTGACATGTATGCTAGTATCTTTCATTCACTGCAAGTTTCTGGAGGAATTACCCTGCTTTTACTGGGAGTAGTAGCTGCAGCTTCCACTTTAAATTTTATGCCCTACTCCTGCTTTAAAAATTCTGCTTTGTGAGTAATTTGATTTATTTGATGTACAACTGACTTTTTGCTATAATGCCAATCCAGTTATACAAAACGTTTGCTGATAAGTTGCTTTCAACAGACTCCCTGAATTGTTAAAATGCAGAATAAGCTACTCAGCACATAAAATCCTATGCTGGCTTCCAGTAAAGCACTCCAGACAACCCCTCTTCCCTACTCCGAAGCAGACTTCTTCAAGGAGTTATCAATTGCTTATTGAAGGCACAGGTTGATTCAACTTAAGCAACCCTTACAGGCAGAGAAATCCAGATTTTATGTACTCTCTGAGTAAAAAAAAACCTCATCCTCACTACATCTCTACAGGCATATTGCCTATAAAAAGTATTCACCTCCCTTGGAAGTTTCCGTGTTTTATTGTTTTACAACATTGAATCACAGTGGATTTAATTTGACTTTTTTTTTTGACACTGGTCAACAGAAAAGACTCTTTCGTGTCAAAGTAAAATTAAATTTCTACAAATCGGTCTAGATTTATCACAATTATTAAACACAAAATAATTGATTGCATAATTCCTCACCTCCTCAAGTCAGTATTTAGTAGATGCACCTTTCGCAGAAATTACAGCCTTGTGTTCGTGTGGATAGATCTTCATCAGTGTTGCACATCTGGACACTGTTATTTTTCCCCATTCTTCTTTACAAAACTGCTCAATCTCTACCAGATTGCATGAGGATTGTGAGTGAACAGCCTTTTTCAACCTCCAACGGGATCCCACCACTAAGCACATCTTTCCCTCCCCCCCCTCTGCATTTTGCAGGGATCACTCCCTACACAACTCCCTTATCCATTCGTCCCCCCCATCCCTCCCCACTGATCTCCCTCCTGGCACTTATCCGTGTAAGCGGAACAAGTGCTACACATGCCCTTACACTTCCTCCCTTACCACCATTCAGGGCCCCAAACAGTCCTTCCAGGTGAGGCAACACTTCACCTGTGAGTCGACTGGGGTAATATACTGTGTCCGGTGCTCCCGATGTGGCCTTTTATATATTGGCGAGACCCGACACAGACTGGGAGACCGCTTTGCTGGACATCTACGCTCTGTCCGCCAGAGAAAGCAGGATCTCCCAGTGGCCACACATTTTAATTCCACATCCCATTCCCATTCTGACATGTCTATCCACGGCCTCCTCTACTGTAAAGATGAAGCCACACTCAGGTTGGAGGAACAACACCTTATATTCCGTCTGGGTAGCCTCCAACCTGATGGCATGAACATCGACTTCTCTAACTTCCGCTAAGGCCCCACCTCCCCCTCGTACCCCATCTGTTACTTATTTTTATGCACACATTCTTTCTCTCACTCTCCTTTTTCTCCCTCTGTCCCTCTGAATATACCTCTTGCCCATCCTCTGGGTCCTCCCCCAACCTTGTCTTTCTTCCCGGACCTCCTGTCCTATGATCCTCTCGTATCCCTTTTGCCTATCACTTGTCCAGCTCTTGGCTCTATCCCTCCCCCTCCTGTCTTCTCCTATCATTTTGGATCTTCCCCTCCCTCTCCAACTTTCAAATCCCTTACTCACTCTTCCTTCAGTTAGTCCTGACGAAGGGTCTCGGCCCGAAACGTCGACTGCATCTCTTCCTACAGATGCTGCCGGGCCTGCTGCGTTCACCAGCAACTTTGATGTGTGTTGCTTGAGTTTCCAGCATCTGCAGAATTCCTGTTGTTAGCCTTTTTCAAGTCCAGCTGCAAATTCTCAATTGGATTGAGGTCTGGACTCTGACTTGGCCACTCCAGGACATTAACTTTGTTGTTTTGACGCCATTCCTGTGCAGCTTTGGCTTTATGCTTTGGGTCATGGTCTTGCTGGAAAACAAATCTCCTCCCAAGTTGCAGTCCTCTTGCAGACTGCATCAGGTTTTCCTCCAGGATTTCCCTGATTTTATTTCACCCTCTACCTTCACTTGTCTTCCAGGGCCTGCTGCAGTGAAGCATCCCCACAGAATGATGTAGCCGCTGCCTTACTTCACGGTAGGGATGGTGTGTTTTTGATGATGTGTGGTGTTTGGCTTATGCCAAACATAGTGTTTAGTCTGATGGCCAAAAAGCTCAATTCTGGTTTCATCAGACTATAGAACCTTCTTCCAGCTGACTTCAGAGTCTCCCACATGCCTTCTGACAAACTGTAGCTGAGATTTCACGAGTTTTTTTTCAACAGTGGCTTTCTTTTTGCTACTCTCCCATAAAGCTGCGACTGGTGAATCACCCGGGTGTCAGTTGTTGTCCGTGCAGTCTGTTCCATCTTAGCCACTGAAGCTTGAAACTCCTCCAAAGGTGTCATGGGTCTCTTGGTGGCCTCCCTCATAAGTCCCCTCATTGCACGGTCACTCAATTTTTGAGGACGGCCTGCTCTAGGTAGGTTTACAGCTGTGCCATATTTTTTCCAATTTCTTGATGATTGTGACTTAACTGTACTCCAAGGGATATTCAGTGACTTGGAAATTTTCTTGTATCCATCTCCTGACTTGTGCTTTTCAATGACCTTCTCACAGAGTTGCTTGGAGTGTTCTTTTGTCTTCATGGTGTAGTTTTTGTCAGGATATTGACTCACCAGCAGTTGGATCTTCCAGACACAGGTGTATTTTTATCAATTGAAACACCTTGACTGCACACAGGTCTCCAAAATCAGATCTCCATTTAACTAATTACATGACTGATAAAACCAATTGACTGCACCGGGGATAATTTGGTGTGTCATATTAAAGGAGGTGAATATTTTGTGTCTTATGTTTGTAATTAATTTAGATCACGTTGTAGAGGTCTGTTTTCACTTTGACACTAAAGAGTTTTTTTCTGTTGATCAGCATCAAAAAAAAAGCCAAATCAGTCCACTGTGATTCAACATTGTAAAACAATGAAACATGAAAACTTCTGGGGGGGGGGGGGCGGTGAATACTTTTAATAGGCACAGTACGTGTACCTGAGGCATACACTGGGACTGCATGGTAGCTTAGCAATTAGCACAATTCTTTATAGTGCCAGCCGTAAGGTCAGGTCAGGGTTCAATTCCTGACACTGCCTCTAAAGAGTTTGTACGTTCTCCCCGTAATCATGTGGGTTTCCTCTAGGTGCTCTGGTTTCCTCTCACAGTCCAAAGACATACGAATTAAGACTAGCAAGTTTTGGGCATGCAATGTTGGCGCCAGAAGCGTGGCGATATTTGGGGGCTGCCTCCAGCATGTCCCTCGTGCGTGATCAATGACGCAAACAACACATTTCACATTCAAAAATGAAATGTTTTGATGCACATGTGACAAATACAGCTCAATCTCTTCAGGAGCAATAGTGATCCATTTAAGACGAAACTTAAAAGAAATTCATCTCTGGTCTTAATCATTAAAAATGCAACACAATAGCATATGGATTGAGCTCTCCTTTCAAAATTCAGCTGCATGGTCCTCAAGGTGTGTGTGCAGTCTATGTTAAGCCTACAATATGTTAGTGTAAGAGATAAACACCTATTAGTATAATACTTTGAGCTTATATAACTGCAGTTAGGCCATTGTTAATGGTTTCTCACCATTATACAAATTGACAATTTTGAGAATGTTTCTCAGCAATGTTGAAGACACCGATCATTCCTGTTCACCACTGCACAGACAGTGAAATGATTTGAGTATGCCCTCCTGACTTGAAGCCATGGCTGGTGGAAGCATAGATTGCTAAATTGTAGATGTTCACCCCATAATTTCACATCCATTAATTTCACACATTAAGGTCAATTTCCTGAATGATTAATAGAAAGGAAATTATAAGGAGAAAACCTTTGATTTGTGTCCTGGCATCAGGGTTCCCACTGACAGCACACATTCACAAAAAGCACCCCGTGAAGTCAAGAGAATCAGAAGCTTATTTCAGAATCATGTTCACAGGTGCCACGAACAGGTTGGAGTAACAGCCATAGGAGGCTGAAAAATCTGAACAAGCTTCCCTGAAACCCAAACCAGCACTGATTGCTTATTTCATAAATGAGCATGTGGACTTGATGGTAGCAATAAATATTATAGTCCTTCATTTCATTATGGTTATAGGATCATACCTTTATTTGATAAGTTTAATTCTCTTCTGAAATCAGAATGAAAATTTGTCTCCTCGGGTGAGAAAATAAATTATGAATAATGAAATAAGACATCAGCAGAAGAGGTTTGTAAATCAGTTGTAATTCCATTATGGGCTGGTCAAGAGAATCGGGGATAAATGAAGATCAAATTGAATTGCAGAACAGCCAGAAATGCTAAGAGTTCCTGACATAATCTATTTATTCGGTGATTGGTATGTCTGTATTATATATTCAGATCTCTCCCAAGTAAACGTCATTAGTCTGGACTACAAATAGAATGCATCCAGACACGATGGTTCAGGTGATTAGTTGGGTGCTTTAACTTGGAAGGCAAAAAAAGTAAAGATGTAACCATCTCAGAAAATATGTAACCAGAAGAGAATATTTTAAATCTGGTGTAGAAAAGTTCTTCTGCCCACGTTAATTTAGATTTAAGGCATTTACTTTCTGCTCTGAAATAATCAGACTTACACGTGCACAAGATGCTGGCTCAAGGTCACAGATCAGCCACTTAGGACTAGTTGAGGAGAATACCCTCACTAAGAGCCGGGTCTCTAATCGAGAGAGGTTTGTGATTGATTACGTTCATTGCTAGAATCAGAGCCAGGTTTATTATCACTGACATACATTGTGAAGGACAATAGCAATAGAATGCAATACATAGGAATCACTACAGGTTACAATAAAAATATTTTTTAAAATAGGTAAGCAGTGCAAAAAGAGAGCAAAATAATGATGTGCTCTTGGGTTCATGAACTGTTCAAAAACCTGATGGCAGAGGGGAAAAAGCTGCTACTGAAACATTAATTGTGCATCTTTGGGCTCCTATGGCTCCTCCCTGATGGTTGTAATAGGAAGCGAGCATGTCTTGGACAGTGAGGACCCTTCATGATGGATGCCACCTTTTTGAGGCACGCCTTTTGAAGAAGATGGACGGAAGGCTAATGCCCAACATACAGATGGCCACATCTACAACCTTTGCAGCTTTTATTGATCCTGTGCATTGGTTCCTCCCTACCAGGCAGTGATGCAACCAGTCAGAATGCTCTCCATTGTACATCTATATACATAGTTTGTTTAAGTATTCTTGGTTGTTTAAATAATTTAAGGCATCCGTTAGTCTTGCGAGACCATGGACCTGCACCTGGAAAGTCTTCACTCTCCAGGGCACAGGTTGTATGGAAGACCAGTAGTTGCCCATGCTGCAAGTCTCCCCTCTCCACGACACCAATGTTGTCCAAGGGAAGGGCATTAGGACCCATACAGTTTGGCACCGGTGTCGTCACAGAGCAATATGTAATTAAATGCCTTGCTCAAGAACACAACATGTCGGCTGGGGCTCGAACTCACGACCTTCAGGTAGCTAGTCCAATGCCTTAACCACTTGGCCACGTGCTCACTGTTTAAACAATTAATTATAGGTTATACGTAAAATACATTAATTGCATATGTCATCATGCTACCACATGATACATGCATGCTTCACTTAGAGTAAACTCGAGCTAGACTCATATTCCCGGACTCCCTTATCTTTCTTTGAATTAGTTTAATGTTTTCAAGTTACAAAAAAAATAACATTGGCGACAAGGTATTTTCAAGTACAGTGAGACATTCAGGTTTTTAAAAAGCAGAGTGAGGAACGGTGAAACAGAGTAGCAAGTGCAGAGATGTTGTGGTTTTAAAAAGAAAGGCTGTAAACAGAAGAATTCAGGGTTCATAAAGAGTGAGTACCAGGTGATAATGATCATTAAAAATCAATAGAAATGGTTGGCTACATTGGAAAGATTGGCAAGTTCAATTGCACAATGCATAATTGGCATACTGAGCTATTGAAGCAGTACTTTGAAGCAAATGATATAGCCAATGAGAAATGAGTGTCAATTTTGTTTTCATTAGGTTTAAAGGCATACAGTTTGTTTCAAAGTTTGACTGCCCCAACCGAAGCATCAGAAATGAGCTTTGCTGCTATTGTAAACGTGATACAGGAGCATTTAGAACTGAGTGCAGGACGCTTTAGGTTTTATAAGTGGAATCAAACACAAGGGGAGTCCATTTCAGCATATGTGGCCGAATTGAAGAGATTATCTAACCATTGTCAGTTAGGTAATGGGCTTAATGATACACTGAGAGATTATTCAGCAGGACTCAGCCTGAAACTTTGACTGTATTGTTTTCCATAGTTGCTAACTGGCCTGCTAAATTCCTCCAGCATTTTGTGTGTGTTGCTTGGATTTCCAGCATCTGCAGATCTTCTCTTGTATGGCACTGAGTGGTTGCTTAGTTTGTGGAATTTTAAAAGAAAGCATTCAAAAACGGCTCCTAACTGAAGCACAACTTACATTCAAAAGGGCAATGGAAATTGCTGTTTCAATGGAAACCGCAGACAGATGCAGTTGAGTTGCAGTCAGGAATGAAAGTGAACGTGAAAAAAATTTATATCATCTTAGACAGAAACTGGCCTGGCTGGACAAGTTACGTTACCATTGTGTCAGGGGTTCACGTACACTAGATAAATGCAGATTTAAAGGCGAAACTTGCAGAAAATGCAACAAAGTAGGACATGTATAAGGAGCGTGTCAGGCAGACAAAAATAAATAGACTACACAGAGATGAGAAAAGATAAAAGTTCAAATTGCAGTTGTTCAAATTGCAGAAAAAAGCACTAATCTGCATGCCATTGATGAAAAATCTGATAATGATGAGAGTGACATAGGATTGTGTAGCTTTGGGGTTTGCAATGTGAAAATTAACAATAGACAAACAATGTGGCTTACACAAGAAGAGAATGGCAAATTAACTAAAATGGAATCAGACACTGATTCAGCTCTTTCAGTCATTGCACAAAATTAGTTTGAATGGCATTTCAAAGGTACCAAACTGAAGCCTGCAGATATTCAACTAAAATCTAATACTGGAGAAAGTTTTGTTCATGTGAGAATGACATTCATAACTGTGAAATACAATAACCAAAACAAGTTAAATTGAGCTTGTATGTAGTAAAAACAAAAGGACCAGCATTGTTGGGGCATGATTGGCTGAGACAATTTCAACTTGATTGGAGATCTGTCCATTATTTGCATACCACAGTCCCAGAATGAAGCAAACTGAAACTGAATTGAGAAAGGTACTGGATGATGCCACAACTATCTCCATGCTGTACACCATGAACTGTTCCCCACTTAGGCCAAACAGGTGTTGGTGCCAACCTCTTGCCTCTGATAGGAAAGCATATTGGACCAAGGAAGGACCATGCTGCTCAGAGGAGTCATGAAAGGGATGAAAGCAGTAGTCCACTTACAACAGTTTTTGTAGGCAACATATCTGAGAAAGCTTTTGCTCTGCTAATTGGACAGTTAGTTGCAAAATGTGGCTTGGTTTTAAGCCGGAAGGGAGTTCAAGGAGCTTCAGGAAAATTGCAACCGTTCAGCTTTTGTGAGTATAAAGAACCAGATTCTACTCTGCATGCATTAAAGCTGTTGCATGAACTTCAAGAGAGAGACCAAGAGCCGGTTGTAAAAGTAAATGCAAAGACCAAAGCCCAGGTGGATGAATGGAAGGCCAAAAAGGAAGAATTCAATGAAGATACAAAATCAGAGGATTTGTCAGATGATGCTGTGGATGAGGAAACCAAGAGGTGAGATCAGATCGTAAAGAGACCAACAGAAGGATTAATAAGACAATACCCCAGTGTACTAAATGTACATTCCCAAGATCAAGATGCAAACTAGAAGAAAAAGGAAGGTGTCCAGAGCTGTCAGAACCACTTCCTGCAACCTCAGATTTAACTCTTACAACCATCACAGAGGAAACCACAGAACCTGAGAATGTTTCACAGCCACAAGTCTCACTTGCCAAGCAGTGATCTCCCTCGTCAGGAGAGATGTTATCCCACAAGAGTTAGAAATCCTCTAGCGCGATTAAATCTTTAGCCCTGTATGGAACAATTTTAGAAAACCTAGCACATTTATTTTTCAGCCTAGTCCCCTCCTACATGTACACACTTAGTCCAGCGGTTGTGGAGCATACAGATCCCTTCTTTGTAGAAGTGGTCCACAGCAGGGGTGATGGATAAGTTTGTGGCCTAAGGTAGAAGGAGATGAGTTATACAGCTCTCATTAAATGCATGTGCAGTTCAACTCTTTGAGTGAAAATGCAGAAAGTTTGAAGTTAATAACTCATCTTCTATCTTAGGCCACAAACATATCAATCACCTCTGCTGTGGACCACCTTGAGGTCCAAGACACCAAGTTCTACAAAGAAAGGATCTGTATACTCCACAACCGCTGGACCAAATGTGTAAATGTAGGAAAAATAAATGTGCCTAGGTTTTCTAAAATTAACTCCTTCTACCTAAGGCCACAAACTTATTAATTACATAAATGAGCTGCATTCTCTATTAAGTTGCAGTTAATAGCTAAGCAGAGAGAAGTGTTGTGTATTTAATATTTCAATAATATTTGAGAAATCCTGTATATACAGAATATTGTTTTATTATTCTATGTTTAAATAATTAATTATGGGTTATATGTAAAAATATGTTAATTACATATGTCATCACGCTACCATGTGATACATGTGCACCTTGCTTAAAGTAAGCTCAAACTAGACTCGTACTCCCAGTCTCCTGTGTCTTCCATTGAATTAGTTTAATGTTTTGAAGTTACAAAACGTAACACCTTCCTGAAGTCTACAATCAGTTCCCTGGTCTTACTGATGTTGAATGCAAGGTTGATTTTTAAAACCCCTCCATGGTGCCCCCATGTCACCATTTGCGATCCGGCCAACAACAGTTGTGTCATCTATGAATTTATAGATGGTGTCTGAGCTTTACCTAGCTACAGAGTATGAGTATATAGAGAGAGAAGTAGTGGTCTAAGGACACATCCTTGAGGTGCACTTGTGTTGACTGTCAGCGAGGAGGGGATGTTACTTCCAATTGTGGCCTTCTGATGAGGAAGTCAAAGTCCAGTTGCAGAGGAAGAGTGAGAACAGAAAATCTGTCATGATCTTATTGAATATGGAACAAGCTTGAGGGATTGTGTGGCCTATTTCTGCATCTTATTTTTAATTTCACTCTCCTTATGGGCAAAATAAAAGGATTCCCATTTCAGCTAATGCACAAAAGAAATGTTGTTTTCCAGTTAACTCAAGCAAATCCATCTTTTTTATTTTGGTTGCAGCATGAAGTTTAAAGGCAATGCATTCCTAACTGACATACAAACAAGACCTATTTATCTGAGATTACTGAGTCACAAAGTGATACAAGGATCCCAATCTATTCTCTTTGCCATGATGCATTTTGAAATAATCTCAATTACACATTAAATCAGATGGAGAAACAAAGAACAAAGATTTAAAAGGAGGGTGAACTATTGGATTTAAAAACTTTGAAAACTTCAAGTCTAACGTCTAACTATCTTTTATCCAACCTCAAAAACTGCATCAATTTATACTTATATTGCAATAGACAGAATGAAAAGGCATCTACAACTCAAGCAAGTTCAAGGTTTCCAATGGTTTTCTTAAAAAAATTATACATTCTAAAGCAAGTTTCTCTTTGTGTACAAATAAAAGATGCTTCATATTTGAGAAGACTGTCAGTGTACTGGTGGCACAGTAGCATAGAGGTTAGTGCCACACTTTACAGCTCCAGTTGTAAGACTGGGGTTCAATTTCCACTGCTGTCTGGAAGGAGCTTGTACGTTCTCAATGACTGAGAGGGTTTCCTCCAGGTGCTCTGGTTTCCTCCCACATTCCAAAGACGTACAGTTAGGGTTAGTGAGTTGCGGGTATGCTACATTGGCGCCAGAAGTATGGGCTGCCCTCAGCACGTGTTCGCTGATTTGATTTGACCACGCATTGCATTGTCTGTTTTGATATACATGTGATAAATAAAGCTAATCTTTATCAGAAGAGAATTACAGGCCTTCTGTATTTTACAGTTAATTTCAAGCAGAGGCTGAACCAGCCATGAACCAGTTCTAATGTCCTGAAATGTGTTTTGAGGTCACTAAAGATGAAAATAAACAAGTAGGTCCAGATCATCCAAATGAGAGGTAGGAGAAATTATTGACAATGCCCTGCAATTCTTCTTCACTTGTCCTAGATCTCCTCATTCAGTCCCACATTCTATTGAAAGTTTACATAAAACATTTTAGATTGAAAAAAGAAGAGTACTACAAGATGACCTTGAGAGGGAAGAGGCATGGAATAATGGAATAAATCCACTGTGGAGATCTGTGCATTCTGAATTTCACTCTTTCCCATATCAGGCTTTTATTTCACCTTCCCCACCTGCTCCAAATACAATGCTGATCCTCTTTAAAAGATGCAAGCTAGACCAAAGTGCTGCGAGCCACTCATCAAACTGACCCCCCCACTAAGACTTTCCAGCCATTTAACAGCACTGGCAAAGATAGGTTATCCTGATATTAGTAGTAGTATGATCACTCAAGTCAATTATGATTTTCTATTGGTGAGTCTTAAGGTGGCTGTAGAAGACAAACCAGGAAACCTCACAATCCTGCCCCCTTCACCATTTGCTGATCGCTATGGGGCTTTATTCGGCACGTTAGGGCGAATTCCCATAATAGAGAATGCCAGTGTGTGACTTTGTTTAACGTGGGGAGGCTGATGCATGGACAGCCACCACGTGATCCTTGACAGATTGGGGTCAGTGTCCAGCGGCATGGAATTCAAAATGACTGGGGACCCTTCACTACTGCAGCTTTCCTCTACCTTCACTGCAGTTGTGATGTCTCATCGTCTTCCTTTCCACTTGGTTGGATCCCTCTTTATTTGGAACCTCTCCCTTGACCTTAACGCCATGGATGACCCTACGAGGAGCTAAGTGACATCTGGCAGAACTGCAGAAGGCATCACTCTCAGGATCTCAGGAATTCATAAACCTCTCCACCATGACCAGCTGATGACCCTTGGAGAAGATCTACACACTATCATATAAATCAGCACATAGCATGAAACTACGTATCACCTGCATTGGAAGTGACAAATGTGGATTAAACTTGCATTGTCACAATGCCCACACTAGGCACTACAATCAGTTTAATTCAACATTGCACACCATTTTTGCCAAACTGTGCAGAACTAGAAAATAAAATATGCCCCTTAAACAACCCTTGGATACAAAATCCTGAAACTATTGAACACTAATCAACCAATACAAGAGTTAAAAATGGAACAACCTATACAAATCACTCGACACAAACGGTCCTGATGGAGGGTCTCGGCCCAAAACGTTAACTGTTTGCTCTAGATGCTGCCTGAGCTGCTGAGTTCCTCCAGCATTTTGTGTGTGTTACTTTGGATTTCCAGCATCTGCAGATTTTCTCATGTTTGCAACACAAAAGATATTAGTTCATCCAAACGTGGAAGACTCTACGGCATGAAAGTATGCATTTATGGTTTAATTTCTTTTAATGACAGATCTGAATGTCTTCAAAGAGACAAGTACTGCTGCATACAAAATATTTTTTTTAATCAATCAGATCCATAGCAAACTTGTAATATGCCAGGCTGGTAACTGCTGGTTATAAACTCCTAAAGGACTGATGGAATATATTTGCACTCTGATGGTCAAAGTGTGAAATTGTTCTTTGACAGTCTTTGTTAAACAAAGGATTTCATCCTCAAAGGTTTGGTTCCACTAAATAAGATTAACATCACAGCCACTTCAATAAGTCTTAAGGTCATTCTACAAGGCAGCTTGATCTACCACAATTCATTATGACATGAAAGCATTTAGGATGGAATGAGTTCGTACTTCAATAATTTTCAAAATGTGTTTCATATTATTACTGCTAAGAAAGGTTGTACCTCATGTTTTGTGCCACTCATTTACAACCTTGAAGGAGATTTGCACTTTTCCTTCAGTTTGAAAGGCAATCCTCCAATATTTATGATAAGATTTCATTACAAAGTTTTATTTTTAAAAGCTTATGAAAGCAGTCTATTGTTGAATAATTGGCCTACAAACTTATCTGTTCATCAATATGGCTTCCTGTTCAATGATAATATCTTCAGCAGCTCTGTCTATTATAGTCAGTGTATATTACAGTAGGGACTTAAGTGTTCACATTTTTAGTTATCAGGTTATCTGACAAGCAAGTACAAAATTAATGGTTTGTATTCTATTTTAATTAGAAGGTAAACTGTGCAACTTAAATTCTTTTCCTCTAAAATCAGCTATTCTAATCTACAAATTTTAATCTCTTCAATGTCTCATTTTCCATAACATCAAAAACAATGAATTTCAGTCCCCTGAAGATGCAAGTTATATTTAACATGTGGTTGCCTGAGTAGGATTATCAGAGCAGAATTACCTCCTGTTTCCTTACCAGCTTTATGATTACTAGTCATTTATTAATCATTATCCCAAATGTGCTTAGCAAGAAAGACAGATTAATTTAAAGTCTTTGTTGTTAAAGACAGTCCAAATACAAATATCTTGAATTAATCTTTGGAAGTTCAAGCAAATCTAAAGATGCAAATCCAAAAATTAGTTCCTTTCTGGTTGCTATAGCCAAATTAAATAGTCTGATTGAATGGCTAATGACTTCACTTCTCTCCATTCCCTTCATAATATCCCCTTGTTTAATTCTATTTGATGTTTTTGATGTTGTCCAACTAATCTCTCCATATGATATGATTATGATCACTGAATAACTACTAGGTTAACAAAGATAGCTAATGTTAAATTCAATTAACAATGCATTATTCTTTTTCTTGATCAGCTTGTTATGTTCAAATGTACACTTAAGCTGATTGAGTAATAATAATGCTTTTATCTTGTCTCAGTTATACAGTTAACAGCAAGCAAGTAGCATACATTTAGTCCCTCATCTGGCTGCAATCCTATGGAAATGAATAAACAGTCAAGGTCGGGCCAAGATCCTTCATCAAGACCCACCCGAAGTTTGGACTGTTTATTCATTTCCATAGATGCTGTCTGATCTGCTGAGTTCCTCCAGCATTTTGTATGTGTTGCTCTAGACTTCAAGCATCTGCAGAATCTCTCATGTTTATGGCTGCAATATTAGTCAGTTTTTAAACATTGCAAAACAATAACCTACTATTGATCATAAAGCATTGCAAAGATCACCCAACACACTTATTGGTTTTTATTACAAGTAGCATGCAGCCATGGAAAGAACCTTAATGAGATGCACATTCTTAAATGTTATTCATCTAAGCTTGCATAATAGTCACAAAAGCACATGAAGTCTATGGAGAAGTGAAGTGAAACACCCAAGGCAAATCAAACTTTAAATTACAAAAAGTTCCTTCTCATTAGGTATGCTAGAACAAGGTTTCTATTTAGATTCTCTTCAATTTGTCAAATTATGATCGTTGTAATGTGCAATGATCTGCTGCCTTTACAAATTGGTATAATCACCCTCCAATATCACAGAAATAGCAATCCACGTTCTGAGGCTGTGTGCGTGAGCACTCTACTGTGATGCTTCCCACTGTCAAATGTTCTCTCGCCACTCGTTAATCTTGCTGTGTACACATGGAGCAAGGTGTAATCTCCAAGGTCATCCTCCATCCTACAGCCCAACGCCCCTTTAGGCCCACTGAGAAATGTGTATCTGTGAATCTACTCACCTACCTCATAGGAACCAAAATGTTCTCGTCCTATTCAAACCAAGGAAGAGATGGGATAAAGAAAATAATTTAATTAATTGTTTATCTTTCCCCATCCCTTCCTTGACATGAAAAGAACAAGGAAAATAAATTAGGAAGAAATATAAATGTTTCAATGTTAATTTCATGCCCCAATTTAAAAAACATTTCTCAAAATAATGAACTTAATCTTTGTTTTCCTGCCTCGAAATGCTAAATCTCCCATTTTGTCTTAAGATTGGTCCTTGACAGACCCTTCTGTTCATCTACAACATGGTTGTGCAACAGAGAGTACTTTTGCTTCACAGATCTAAGGACCTCAGTTAGATCATGACCTCAAATGCTGTTTGATTCATTGCAACTTGCACATTCTCCCCACAGCCAGGTGGGGTTCCAGCAATTGCTCGAGTTTCCTCCCACATCCGAAAGCAAGTGAACTATTAATGCACAGTAGGTAAGTGGTAAAACAATGAAAAGAGAAGTTAACAGGCATGTGTGAAAATAAGTTGCAGGGCTAGAGGTAAATGGGACTGATAGGATTGCCCTGTTGGGAGCCAGCATGGACCTGATTTGTGAATGGCCTCTTTCTGTATCATAACTCAGTCTCAGATACGTACAGCACAGAAATAGGCTCTTCAGCACACCATGTCCATGATAACCTTCTAAGCCATCTACACGAATTCTATTTGGCCACATTAGGTCTATATACACTCGTTGGCCACTTTATTGTGTACACCTGTACATCTGTTTGTTAATGCAAATATCTAATCAGCCAATCATGTGGCAGCAACTCAATGCATAAAAGTGTGCAGAGGTTCAAGAGGTTCGATTGTTGTTCAGACTAAGCATTAGAATGGGGAAGAAGTGTGATCTAAGTGACTTTGGCAGTCCAATGACTGTTGGTGCCACACAGTGGGGTTTGAGTATCTAAGAAACTGCTGACCCTCTGGAATTTTCACCGACAGCGATCTCCGGAGTTTACAGAGAATGGTGTGAAAAACAAAACAAAAAATCCAATGAGCAGCAGTTCAATGGGCGTAAAAGCACTGTCAATGAGAGAGGTCAGAGGAGAATGGCCAGATGGGTTCGAGTTGACAGGAAGGTGAAAGTAACTCAAAACCACACATTACCACAGTGGTGTGGAGTCAAGCATCTCTGAATGCACAACACGTTGAACTTTGAAGTGGATGGGCTACAGCAGCAGAAGACCATGAACATACACTCAGAAGCCACTTTATTGAATACAGGAGGCATCTAATAAAGTTGCCACTGAATGTACTTCTCTCTGTTGCCTGTTCAAGTTACCAATTCCACCACCTTCTCCAGCACAGAGTTCCAGACATTAACCATTCAATGTAAAAATCTTCCCTCTCAAATCCTCTTTAAACCCCCTCCTTAAAGCATTGCGCTCTTGATTTTCCCCTATCATGGGAAGAATATTCTGACTATATGCCCTTTCTATACCTCTTCAAACATGTCACTCTCAGCCTTCTTTCACCAGCAAAAACTCAGCTGGCTATCAGATATCTTCCCATATCTGAGGTTCTCATTCCAAGTAACAGGCTGACAAATCTCCTCTGCACTCTCTCCTGTGAAACCTTATCTTTTCTACAGTGTTCTGACCAGAACTGCGCTGATGGTCTAACCTATGTTTCATAAAGTATGGCAGGATGTCAGAAGTAGTTTTTTTTTTACACAGAGAGTGGTAAGTGCATAGAACACCCTGCTAGGGGTATTGGTAGAGGCAGATCTATATTAGGGGCATTTAAGAAACTCTGCCTCCAAGAGGACCACAACCTTGTCATGGTTTGGAGGCTTGCGTCCCTCAATGACCTGGAGAGCTATGCAGGCTGGAGTCAGGGCTTTTTTGTTTTCGCTCTTGGGAGGGTCATTCATGCCAAACAGGTCAAAAGGTAGAGGCCAGACTTAGAGTGATCCACCAGGTTCAGAGGTTCTGCTCAGGGCTCACCATACTGGCTGGTAAAACAAAACTGTTACGGAATCAGCAATTAAGAAGCCTTTTATATCTGAGTGGCCCAAGACAGGCAGAAATGGAGGACATTCATTGCTACCCTAAACGCCGGGGAGTAATGGGTAGCAATCAGTAAAGCAAGAAACCCTTAGATAGGTACATGCATGATAGAACAATGGAGGGCTACGTAGGAGGGAAGGATTAGAACGATTAGGTTTAAAGGTCAGCACAGTATCATGGGCTGAAGGGCCTGTACTATGCTATAACACCCTATATATTCTATAACGTCCCAACTTTAATACTGTATGCCCTAAACTATGAAGCAGGCATATTATATGGCTTCTTCAGAAGCCCATCTACTGCACTGCCACCTTCGGGGAACTAAGGACTTGAACCTCTCAGACACTCTATTCATCAACATTCCTGACATCCTACAATTTGCTATGGCCTGTCCCTATTTGATTTTCCGAAGTGAATCACCTCATACTTGGTCAGGGTGAAATTCCATTTGCCAATGCTCTGTCCAACTTTAAACAATCTTCCTTGCCACCCAGTACACCAACAATTTTCATGTCACTTGCAAATTACTTATTATTCCTCCTACATTATTAACCAAATCATTAATATGTACCAGAAACACCATGGGTCCCAGCACTGATCCCTGCAGTGCACCAATGGTCAGAGACTTCCTTCAGAAAAAACTCTTTCCACCACCAACATCTGCCTCCTATCACTAAGCCAATTTTAAATCCAATTAACCAGCTTGCCTTGGATCCCATAGGCCTAATGTTCCTGACTACTTTACCATGTGGAACTTTGACAACTGCCTTACTAAGAGTCCATATAGACAACATCTACCTCCCCGCCTTCATCAATCTTCTTGGTTACTCCTCAAAATACTCTGTTAAGCAAATAATAAGATTATGTAGAACCATATGAAATACAAGTATTTGCTAATGAAATTTTAAAGCACTTATGAATATTTTAACTATTCTGATAGTTCAGTGAAAGGAAGTAATCATAAAGCAGCTCTCCAATAAGGGAAAAGATCATAACTCAGCACCTTCATAATTAACATTATTTCAATACATTACTTTTTGAAGTATTTGCTTTCCAACATACACCAAATATCCTGTCTTCTTTTCTGATGACATTGATGGTAGTTTTCATCTTCTTCTCCAGAGATGGAGGAGGAAGGACAACATGTGCCAGTAGTGAATCACCGATGGGGAGAAACAGGAGCTTTAAATTCCCTGCGTTTTAATATATCATTTGACCTGTCCTGGGCCCAGCACATAGATGCATTAACAAGGAAGGCATGTCAGTGTCTTTTCTTTCTTAGGAGAATGAGATAGTTTAACATGTCATCTACCAACAAACTTTGACAGGTGTATAGTCAAAAGTATCCTGACTGGTTGTAGTCAGAGTCTGGTACAGCAATTCTAATGTGCAGGAATGCAAGAAGTGGCAGAGAGTAATGGACTCAGCCTAATACATCATGAGCGTATCCCTCCCCACCATTAAAAGTATCTACCAGACGCAATGCCTCAAGAAGGCAAAATCCACCAAAGATCCCCACATTGCAGGCTATGCCATCTTCTCACAGCTACCATAGGGCAGGAAGTACAGAGTCAGAAGTTACACACCACCAGAAGAACAGATACTTCCCTTCAACCATTTGTTTTTTAACCAACCTGCACAACCCTGGTCACTACACCGGTATAGCAACACAATGACCACTTTGTGCAAAATGGACTTTGTTGTGTTTTTTTTCTTGTTCTGTGTTCTTTATTGTATAACTTCTTGTGAATGTAGTAATTCTACCACTATGTGCCCATGATGCTACTATAGGTTTTTCAATGCACCTGATCATGGGCATATGACAATAAACATGACTTCGATTTTGAGTAGGTATCTGATCACAGTGAATGGCTTACTACTTCCATACCAATCTCATTGATCTAATTCAGATGAAAACTGGGTAGCTTCTAAAGTGGATGGGCATCTAATGATGCCAGATTACCTGGACTCCAATAGTTGGGCACCAATGTTCCATATCGCTGTCCAGGCAACGATGATGGAAATTATCCCACATAATCTTATTCTACAAGCTTGGACAAGTGCACATGTTAAAATATTTCATAATATAACAACGGTCAGACCTGGTGAAGGGTCTCAGCCTGAAACTTCAACTGCTTATTCCTCTTCATAGATTAGATTAGATTAGATTATGAGGACACGCAGTCCTCTTCTATTGTCATTTAGTAATGCATGCATTAAGAAATGATACAATATTCCTCCGGTGTGATATCACAGAAACACAGGACAGACCAAGACTGAAAAACTAACAAAAACCACATAATTATAACATATAGTTACAACAGTGGAACAGTACCATATCTTGATGAAGAACAGGACATGGCACAGTAAAAAAATTCAAAGTCTCTCGAAAGTCCCACATCTCACGCAGACGGGAGAAGGAAGAAAACTCTCCCTGCCATGCCCAACCACAGTCCAACTCTGAGTCATCCGAAAACTTCGAGCTCTGATCAGCCCGCCGACACCGAGTACCGAGCACCATCTCTGCCGAACGCTTCGACCTCAGCCTCGGTCACCAGCAGCAGGCAAAGCCAGGGATTTTGGGGCCTTCCCTCCGGAGATTCTCGATCACACAGTAGCAGCGGCAGCGAACCGGGCATTTCAGAAACTTCTCCAGATGTTCCTCTGCTTCTCACATATGTCTCCATCAAATCAGAATTGTGCACGGCATCCTACTTACAAATACAATATCATTTCACCGGAGAGCTGCGCGCGCTGCATCATACCACCATCTTCTCCTCCTCCCATAGATGCTGCCTGACCTGCTGAGTTCCTCCAGCATTTAGTGTGTAAGAGTCATAATGCCTTTGTTCATGAAACAGCCTTGTCAGTGATTGTAAGCATGCTATTTGAATGGGAGAGATTGGGAGAATGAGAATGTAATTTCTGAATGTTGATCTGGCATCTGAGTCCTTTCTGCAGACAATATCCATACTAACAAGCTTCTTCAGATTCATGGTAACACATTAAGAATGACCTGTTACTAACTTTCCAATATCCTTTCATTAACTGCTGAATATTAAACAGAAACTAGACATAAAGCCTTTGTTAACAATGTTCTGAAGAAGAGCAAAAGCTCCAAGCACGGTAACAGTGTTTGACATAATATTTGATCTTTGAAGATGAAAGAGTCTGATTCATGTGTCAGGCTGCAAGACCAAGGACAGCACCAATAAAATCACCAGAGTTCTGACTGAACCACCCTCTGCATTTCATTTGACTACTGTCAACTGCATGTAGAAAATGATTGAGAAGACTTGCAAAGACCTTCTCTCATAGATATCTTAGATAAGTGTAAGATATATTGTTATTGGATCTGGAAAAGCCAAACAATGGTGCTACCGGTATTCATAAAATCAGATACTCCTTTCAAATATAATATTTCAAAATATAAATAAAATGAATTAACCTTAAAAGATTTAAAGCCAACATTTTTCACTATAATAAAACAATCCTGGCTGGATTGAAATGTGTTTATTTGAACTAAGTAATCAGTCTTAATGCAGTTTAAGATTGAACAATGACAATAAAGAAATATAAGCAAAAAAAAATATTCAAAATAACATCCTTCACCAAGATGTTGTAAAGTGCAAGGAAACTATTTTCAATAATAGATAGAAAATTACTCATCCAACCCATTCATGCAAAAAAAAACTATATTTGCCACTGCAATTATGCAGACTCCCTTACTAATTGGTGGAAGCAAGAAAAGCTTTTACCTGCATCTGATAGTTTATGCACCAGGCTAGACAAGCATTCTTCGACATAACAGCTCAAAGGTTCAAGGCACTGAAATGTGCCCTTCTCTATTTTTGCAATGTTTGAGTACACTCTTTCAGAAATCAATTAGTTGAGAATTGAGTGTAAATGCCTTTCAGTTTATAGAGTGATGCACATGTTAAAATTTTTGTTCAGACATAGTAATTGTAATTATCTTAAACAAAAGGAAATCTGTTAGATGTTTTTAGACAGTAAGGAGCATCAGTTATAAAAATTAGCAGTTACTGTTGTGACAAACATAGAAGTTCAAAATACATATGAGGATTGCTTCTAATCCAGTATTTTTAGAAAAAAGTGGGATCACCCCCACGCCTATTTCAATTCTACTTCCGATTCCCATTCCAACATGTCAGTCCATGGCCTCCTCTTTTGCCCCGATGAGACCACAATCAGTATGGAGGAGCAACACCTTATATTCCGTCTGGGTAAACTCCAACCTGATGGCATCTTGAACTTCCAGTAATTGCCCCCTCCCCCAGCATTCCCCATTCCTGTTTCCCTCTTTCACCTTTTTCCGTACCTGCCCATCACCCCCCCCCCCAGTGCTTCTCCCCCTTCCCTTTCTTCCATGGTCTTCTGCTGTCTCCTCTCAGATTCCCCCTCCTCCAGCCCTTCATTTCTTTCACCAACCAACTTCCCAGCTCTTCTTTTCTACCCCTCTCTCTCTCCCGGTTCTATCTATCACCTGCCACCTTCTACTTCTTCCTCCCCTCCCCCCACCTTCTTACTCTGACTCCTTATCTTTTTTTCTCCAGTCTTGAAGAAGGGTCTCAGTCTGAAACGTCGACTGTTTATTCCTTTCCATAGATGCTGTCTGGCCTGCCGAGTTCCTCCAGCATTTTGTGTGTCTTGTTGCCTCGGATTTCCAGCATCTGCAGATTTTCTCAGGTTAGTGGCATTTACTTCAAATCAATGTTGTGGAACTTACTTTAGAGTAATGCAGTACTCATGAGATTATCATGAGATGTACTGTAAATCATTAATTTCTAAACATTGTGAATGTTATAAGTCTGGTTCAAATGTTAATAATCATTATTCTTAATGTTAATAAGAAATTACTGATGCTTTTCTGTTGGTTTGACCTCAGTGGATTCCAGCCAAATATCTGCAGCTCTACTACTGAAGGAGACTTTTCCCTTATTTGTATACAGTTACATTTGTGAGACAGAGGGCACTCCTGCCCTGCTCACTTTGGATTCTCGACCACCTCTGGCCTGCAAGATACAGACTCTAATTCGTTAATTTAGATATTACAGACAATTCAGGGTGAGCACTTAACAACAGCGACTGGTACCACCAAAACCTGACTCTGGCAGCTCATGCTTCCAAATTCCTCTGGGGCATGGGTCTTCTTTCCTGGATGTGTCTTGTTGACCTTGGTGCATCTTCATCCTCTAGCAGTACCAACGATGATCTGGGGCCCCTCTTTTTTATTCCCTTAAAGATGTTTTAAACTCCCTATAAAGCATCATGGAATCTTATGGATGGACACCATTAGCTCATGGTTGCCTTTTGCTGACACATGGTTTCCTTCTGGCTTACAACAGAGACCTTTCCTAGTCGATTTCTGCTTGGGAGAGACTCAAGCTGTATCTACTCTTGGCAACTTCCATCCTTATAAACCCTTGGAATTGTATGTTGTATCTTACACAAAGGACCTACACATATGCTATCAATGGTACATCAGTATACTGGCCATTTTATCTGATCTTTCCCATTGTACCGCACGGGTACTGCTTGGATGTTATCTAACAAACAGCAACACAAAATAACCAACTAAGTTAATATTGAACAATACACTGTATCTAAATCTACTGATACCAACAGTGTTGCTACAATATCCTTGCCAAAAAGGCAGCTCAGCTCATTTGCAATTATTATTTATATAAAATGAACTCAGTGCCCTATAATAAACACTTAAATGGTATCAGCAGAGCCTAGCTCCAATGGTTCTTGCTTCCGAGTCTCACTGGGGCATAGTCTTCTTTATGTCTTCTTCAGTCCTTTTCCAGCTATCACCTTCTACCTTGTACTGTATTCCTTCCCATCTCCTCACCATTGTATTCTGGCTTCTTCCCCCTTCCTTTCCAGTCCTGATGAAGTGTCTCAGCCTGAAATGTCAAGTACTTATTCCTTTCCATTGATGCTGCCTGACCTGCTGAATTCCTCCAGCATTGTGTGTGTGTTGCTCTGGATTTTCAACATCTGCACAACCTCATGTGTCTGTTTTCCTTGTTGTATTTTGCTGACTGCATTGTATCTTCACCTTGATGTACTAACAACAAAGTCAAAGTATTCTTGAGGGTTTGAGCCTGTCAAGTTCCAGGTGTGGTGTTGTCAAACAAACAGCAGTAGAAGACAATCTCCCCACATGGGAAGAGTTCACACTACTACAGTTAATTAGGGTGACTTCATAATGAGGTCACATAGAATATAAACTATATTAGTAGGCCAAACAAACAAAATAATCTAAAATGCTCCTTCCATTTTACTTCATCTCAACCTTACAGATTATTCTAATTTTTCTCCTTCATATTACTTAATTAGATTCCCCATAAATCCACATACCACTGCTTTATCAAACCATGCAAACCAGACTCTGAGTTTGGACTACGCTCTACATAAAGAAGTTACTGCTGAGGTTGTTATTGGATACAATATAAACTACCATGTATTTATGATCCCTCTGTTTGCATCCCCAGTGGTAAAAACACCTTTATGTTTATTCTGTGATTTTAAAATAGCTCTATTCAGATTGCTACCAGTAATATGAGTAGAGTCATGGTATAGACCATAAGACAGAGGAGCAGAATTAGACCATTCGGCTCATGGAATCTGCACAACCCCATTCCCCTCAGATATCATGTTATAGAAGTATTAACCAGAAGCTGAGATGTACAATCCCATTATGACAGCTTTGGAAGTTAACTTCACATTAATAAACTGGAATTTGAACAAAATCAGCTGGTGTTAATAATGATGACCGGGAAATTACTGGATTGTAAAGAATTAAGAATGTCTACCAAAGAGTGAAATCTTTCATCTCTGCCTGGTCCCTCACACCCACAGCAATGAAATTAACTCTCAAAAATCTTTGAAGCGATCCAGTAAGCCACTCTGTTCAGGGACCACTAGGGACAAGCAGTAAATGCTGACCTCGCCAGTGATCCCCACATCCTTAAGAAAAGCTAACTACCAATACACAATATTGGTGGGCTCTCTATTTACTGATAAAACATCTGTACTCCTCCTTTTTAAATTGGTAGTGGGTCAGCTTGGAAAGTAAGTTGCCATTTTGATCAAAAAACTGAAATAAACAGGAAGTAAAATCAGACAGGCTTTGAAAATGGCCAGGAGATACTCTCTGCTATATTACCACTCATGTGAGCAAGTACCCCATTGACTTTATGGCTGAAATCGCATCCATCTGAAAATGGGATAGACACTGAAGTTTAAAATAAAATGCTGACGAGGCAGACTGGAAACTTGATGGAAACCATTCCATCATCAAAAAGAAATGGGTTTCAGCAGAGTTAAAAATAGTCAAATCAGAGTGTATTCCTTGGTTATTTGATGAAATTAGATGAGAAGTTTCCATTGATTGTGGAGAATTATTGAGTCAGAAAATTTATATGCACTATCACATAGAGATCTGCTGTGATGGGATGCAGTATTGCTATTTGCCATTCATTAGAAAGAGGGGAGAAGGAAATATGATAATTGTGTTGAAGGTACATTGCATTAAACAGATGAGAACACTTCATTTCCCATAAAACGGCTGACTTTATCACTTCTATTCCTCACCCCTATGTTGAAGGGTCTCTCCTGCTGCTATTTTCTCCCTTTCCTTAAAGGTTCTATATTCTTCCCTGTCCTTCTCAACCTGTCTGAAGCCTTTGACACAGTTGATCATTTCACCTCCTCAAAAGCTTCCCCACCATTGTACAGTTAGATTGAACCACACTTACCTGGTTCCATTTGTCTCTAACCAGCCATAACCAGAGAATCATCTGTAGTGACTACTCTTTCAAAAACACACCATTACCTCTGGAATCCCAATGGATCTACACTTGGTTCCTTCTACCACTCATCCACACACTGGGAACGTTATGTGAAGGTACAAAATAAGTATGTGAATAGCACCCAAACATTTTTCACTATAAATTCTCTAGCCCTTCCACTGGCTCTAATTTGTCAAAATATTGGCTCAAATGGACAAGCAGAAAATTCCTCCACCTGAATACTGGAAAGGACAAAGGGCTGACAATCCCTGTCTAAAAATAGATGTTCCCTCGCCACTGATTCCGACACGTTTCCTCGCAACTCTCTGATACTGTTGGACAGTCATATCCTTGCTGTCATATTCATCTCCAAGCCGTGCTTTTAAGACCACGTACACCCGTACACCTGCTCGTTAATGTAAATATCTAATCAGCCAAAGATGTGGCAGCAACTCAATGCATAAAGGCATGCAGAGGTTCAAGTTGTTGGTCAGACCAAACATCAAAATGGGGAAGAAATGTGATCTAAATTACAAACCCCATTTCCAGAAAAGTTGGGATATTTTCCAAAATGCAATAAAAACAAAAATCTGTGATATGTTAATTCACGTGAACCTTTATTTAACTGACAGAAGTACAAAGAAAAGATTTTCAATAGTTTTACTGACCAACTTAATTGTATTTTGTAAACATACACAAATTTAGAATTTGATGGCTGTAACATACTCAACAAAAGTTGGGACAGAGGCATGATTACCATTGTGTTACATCACCTTTCCTTTTAATAACACTTTTTAATTGTTTTGGAACTGAGGATACTAATTGTAGTAGATTTGCAATTGGAAATTTTGTCCATTCTTGCTTGATATAAGACTTCAGCTGCTCAACAATTCGTGGTCTCCGTTGTCTGATTCTCCTCTTCATGATGCGCCATACATTTTCAGTAGGAGATAGATCTGGACTGGCAGCAGGCCAGTCAAGCACACGCACTCTGTGTCTACAAAGCCACGCTGTTGTAGCCCGTGCAGAAGGTGGTCTGGCATTGTCCTGCTGAAATAAGCATGGACGTCCCAGGAAGAGATGTCGCCTTGATGGCAACATATGTCTCTCTAAAATCCTAATATACACCTCAGAGTCAATGGTACCTTCACATACATGCAACTCACCCATGCCGTGGGCACTGATGCACCCCCATACCATCACAGATGCTGTCTTTTGCACCTTTTGCTGATAACAATCTGGATGGTCGTTTTCACCTTTGGCACGGAGAACTCAACGTCCGTTTTTTTCTAAAAACTAGCTGAAATGTGGACTCATCTGACCACAGCACACAGCTCCACAGTCTTTCGGTCCATCTGAGATGAGTTCGGGCCCAGAGAACTCGCCGGCGTTTCTGCATAGAGTTCATGTATGGCTTCCTCCTTGCGTAATACAGTTTCAAGTTGCATTTCTGGATGCAGCGACGGACTGTGTTGAGTGGCAATGGTTTTCCGAAGTACTCCCAAGCCCAGGTGGCTATAATTGTCACAGTAGCATGACGGTTTCTTAGGCAGTGCCGCCTGAGGGCTCGAAGATCACGCGCATTCAACAGTGGTTTCCGACCTTGCCCTTTACGCACTGAGATGTCTCTGAATTCTCTGAATCTTTTCACAATATTATGTACTGTAGATGTTGAAAGACCTAAATTCTCTGCAATCTTGCGTTGAGAAATGTTCTTTTTGAACTGACTAACAATTCTCTCATGAATTTTGGCACAAAGGGATGAGTCACGACCCATCCTTGCTTGCAAAGACTGAGCCTTTGATGGACGCTACTTTTATACCCAGTCATGATACCTCACCTGCTACCAATTAGCCTGCTTAATGTGGAGTCTTCCAAACCGGTGTTACTTGAATATTCTGTGCACTTTTCAATCTTATCTTAACTCTGTCCCAACTTTTGTTGAGTGTGTTGCAGCCATCAAATTCTAAATTTGTGTATATTTACAAAATACAGTTAAGTTGGTCAGTAAAACTATTGAAAATCTTTTCTTTGTACTTCTGTCAGTTAAATAAAGGTTCGTGTGAATTAACATATCACAGATTTTTGTTTTTATTACATTCTGGAAAATATCCCAACTTTTCTGGAAATGGGGTTTGTACTATGACCATGGAAAGATCGTTGGTGACAAGCAGGTGGTTTGAGTATCTCAGAAATTGCTGATCTCTTGGCATTTTCACCCACAGCAGTCTCTAGTGTTTACAGAGAATGGTGTGAAAAATAAAAAAAAATCCAGTCAGCGGCATTTTTGTGGGCGAAAATATTTTGTTAATGAGAGAGATCAGAGAGAATGGCCAGGTTGGATCAAGGTGCTACTACTACTACGTCGACTCAGGCCTAGGGGGCCGGCATCGGGCACAATGACGGACTCTCCACTTCTCCCTCTCCCTCATCAGTGTGTTCAGTTCATCTACATTAGCCGCGCCGCTGTCTTCTGGGAGCGTGTTGACCACAGTCTTGGGAGGGTGCCCAGGGTTCATCCTCCCGTGCTCGGGTTCCGATATGATGACTAGGCTAGCAGGTAGCTCGGGGTTGCGTAGTTCGCGGTTCAAGGTGACAGGAAGGTAACAGTAACTCAAATAACCGTGCGTTACGAAAGTGGTGTACAGAAGAGCACCTCTGAACACAAAACACGTGGAACCTTGAAGTGAATGGGCTACAACATACACTCACTGGCTACTTTATTAGGTACAGGTGATTCAAGTTGGTTCGACCGACAGGAATGCGACAGTAACTCAAATAACTACATGTTACAATAGAGGTGTGCAGAAGGTTATTAGGTACAGGAGGTGGCCACTGAGTGTACTTCCATCTCTCCAACATCCATATTACATGACTCTCATCACTCACACCCATCCCCACAACTTTGAACCCCTGGTGCTGAAACTCTTCTCTTTACTTTTGCTACCTCAAGATTGGACTGCTAACTGGTTCACTCTGAATAAAATTGACACTGATTGCCTGTATCCCACCTTGTAGTAATTCCTGCTTTAAATCATCTCCATCATCTTATTCCTCCCCCTTTGTCATCTCTGCTCATCTCCATAGAGCCTGAGATATTGACACTTTTTTAAATCTGTCTTCTACAAACTTAATCGTTCCACCATTGGCACCTGTGTCTCTAACTATTATAACAATTCAAACACTGGAATTCCTTTCTTAAACCTCCCTCTTCATCTTTGAAATACTGCTTAACATCAATTTCTTTCAGCAAGCTTTAAGGTATCTGTCCCAATTACTTCCTTACGAGATTCAGGAGCATTTTTCTGATGCTTATTTGATGAACCTCTGAAAAGTTTTGCCTCTATAAACAAAGTTTATAGTTTCTGCAAGGTACTTTATTCTTTTCAGGGGTACTATCTCAAGCATACACTTGCGTCATCTGGTACGTCACTCTCCTCTCATCTATCCTCAACAGGTGCTTCTCCTCCTCCTTTTCTGAAACATAAAATATTAGCAATGGACAGAGACATTCAGAGTGGACAAAGATGTACCACAGAAATACCAAATATAAGTGAATGTGGATTTTTCTGTTTTGTTGTCATTCAGTACAAGCACTAACAGCTTTTTCCTCATTAAGCAGTTGATTCTTCCTTCCCTGAAGAGTACTACAATATTTCCTTCAAATTGCACAATGGGAAAGCAAAAAAAAATCCCCACAGCAGCAACTTATGCTAAGAAAACATTTTAATGGTAATTCTAGATTGCTCTTCTGAGGCATGAGCTCTATTAGAGTCCACATATGCAAACCTTAGAGTAATATATTAATTCTAATGGTTTAAAACAGACAGAAAGCATTTAATTTGTTAGTAAGAAGGCACTTACAGGTCATTAGATCAGAGTTTCCAATATACTATGCTTTTCTTTGCTTCATTGCGATTTTTATTTTCACATTTTCCTTTATAAATCTATCGTGCACAAGAATATGCACAAGTTGAGAACCATTCAAACTATTCAAGCAATCTTATCCGTGATATGGTTATACAAGAAAGCTGTCAAAGTAGTATCTTGGAAATCTGTGAACAATCCAGGAAAAAAATAGTTAATTTAATCAAGGTTCACCTTAGTAACTACTGAACTGACTCAAAAGATTTGTGTCGTAATCTATCTGAGTGAAATTTTTGCAAGAAGGAAAAACAGAGTCGGAGTAGGTAGTCATCACATCCTTCAAGCCTGTCCCACTATTTAATATGATCATAGCTGATCTGAGCTAGTCTCAACTCCACTTTTGTGCCATTTCTCTTATCCCTCTTCTTCAAAGTATGAATTATTTATTTTCCTCTACTTGAAATAATTCTAATGATCCAGCTTTAACCACACACCAGGGCAAAGAACACCAGAGATTCACAACACTCTGTGTACCTCAGTTTTAAACGACTGGTCCATTATCTTGTAGTTATTTTCCCTCGTTTGAGGTTCTCCCCTTAGTGAAAAAAAATCCTAACATCTATCCTGTTAACCACCTTTAGGATCTTATATGTTTGAATAAGGTCACCCCTAATTCTTGTAAACTTTAAGGAATACAAGCTCCAACTAGCCCCTCTTGTCAAGACAACCCTCTCATCCCAGGAATTAACCCTGGTGAGTTTACTTTTATTTCCTCCAATGTTACAATATCTTTTGAGGGTATTCCAGGTGAGGCCACAGCATGTATAATTGCAACAAAAATCTCCCTGTTTTTAAAAGTCCAACCTCTTGGCAGTGAGCAGCCTCCAGTGTGGCATCTTGTGATTGCCTTTTGGAAATCTAAATACACAAGATCTACAAGCACCTCTCCATCAACTCTCCACGTTATCCCCTCAAGAAATTCAAGAAAATTTGTCAATTATGATTTATCTTTTGACCTGGTTTAATTATCATCAATTTTTCTAAATGATTAACTATTTCCCCTTTGATCATTATTTCTAGCATCTTGACAATAATAGCTGTTAAAATTAATGGTTTGTAGCTCCCTGCGTTCTCCTATTTTGAACAAGGGCTATTTTCTAATGTTCTTTCCTCCTTCATCACTGTCATTTTCTCTCCTTCTAACCAAACAAAAGTGGACGGGGAAACATAAGTCTCCCGTGAAAGGGAGTCGCATGTTATCCATACCGGGAATCAAATGTGAGACTACAAAATAGTGAGGATCTCAATTACCACTTGATAAGCTTGCAAGATGATACCAGGTTATGAAGCGCCATTCTGGAAATCAGAATGGCATAAAAGTAGGTGCACAAGTAGACCATTCAACCCTTTGATCTTGCTTCATCACTTCATCACCCACTACAGTGATGGGTGTTATCTATCTCAATGAATATTCCTGTTCTCTCTCCATATCCCTTGATGTCTTTTGCACCTAGAAGTTTTTCTATTTTCCATTTATCTATTGGAAACCATTCAAGCACAGTGAAATAGGAAGGTATACAATTTACATCGATGACATAAGAAGGCTTAATGTAATTTTTTCAAGGACATATCAGGAAACTCTTCATTAGCAGGCTATACAATTCTACCATTATCCACAGTTCAGCTGTTCCGTACAAGCCTGTCAGATCACAGCACTTACCAAAATTGTTCCTTGAAGTTGTTGGCTGCATGCTTTCATGCTGCACGTGAATTGCAACTTTACCATCTCGTTCTAAATGACTGGTGGTACATTGCCCCTGTTGTTTCATTGCATCCGTCAGAGCCCTGAGAAGAGAAAAAATTCCTGGCAATTAAAGGAACCCTTCATTCTCCACGCAGAGCAGTGTACATGCATCAACCAAATGAGCAGTCCTTGCTTCTGTGGTATTAACATTGTTAAAATATAGGAATGGTTAAAATCAAATGAAAAGACAACTGACTTGGAGCATTGTTTCTGGGAAAATTCTGGTAAACAGGTCAGATACATGCAACTCCTGAACATTATAAAAGATATTATCGTTATAGCTATGTACCACAAACCTTTCCTTTAGTTTGTTTAAAGAAACATTAATTTGGAAGGAAAGATAGATAGGAATCATGGGACTAAGAACACTAATAAGAATATCCAACCACTAACCTTGGCTTTGGTCAGGGTATTGATTTTACAGCTTTCCAAAGTAGTAAATGAGTGGCACAAAGACCACAGTACTAGATCTGACCTTGGAATGTGGCCTAGCATCTGTTCTAAATTGTTAATCCTTGCAATCCATTTAAAGTAGAAGAGTGCTGAAAATCCACAGAACTTCCAAGACCACATAGCAGGTTCAATAATGCCAAGATGATTTCCCTCCTCTATGCGGTAACGATTCATCTCCTTCCGTTCCAAAGCTCGTGTTTAGAGGAAACCACTAAATTATTAGTTCTCCAGATTTAATCAAACATAAAGTGAACTATTCCTAATGGTTAAACAGTGGAAAGACAGAGGGCAAAGTTCAAGATGATTAGCAGAAAACAGAGACAAGATAAGTAATATGTGTGCAACATGAATTCAGGCATTGAAGAGAATCAAGAGGAGATTCACAAGAATGATCCTAGGAATTGAAGGATTAAACTATGGGGAGCTCTGGGTATGTAGGTCTGTACTCATAGGAGTTCTGAAGAATGAGGGGGGATCTCTTTGGAACCTACCAAATATTGAAGGGCCTAGATACAGGTTTCCCCCGCCATCCGAAGGTAGAACATTCCTATGAAATGGTTCGTAAGCCACAATGTCATAAAGCGAAAAAGCAATTACCATTTATTTATATGGGAAAATTTTGTGAGCATTCGCAGACCTAAAAATAACCTACCAAATCATGCCAAATAACACATAAAACTTAAAATAACAGTAACATATAGTAAAAGCAGGAATGATATGATAAATACACAGCCTATATAAAGTAGAAATACTTTTCCACAATCATTACTAAACTGTTCTCTGTAGCGAAAATCTCACGCAAGCGCCGTCAGCAGAAAATCTCACGCAATCACTCTCGGCAAAAACACTCTCTCCAGTAACCTTTAGGCTATGAAACTGCCAAATCATACAAAATAACACATAAAAATACACAGCCAATATAAAGTAGAAATAATGTATGTACAGTGTAGTATCACTTACGGGAATCGGGAAGACAGCGCCAAGCACACTGATGATGGTGTGTTAGACTGAGTCATTGCAGGTTGGGTGATGCAGTGGCCCCCACCCTCCAGGCCGCCGA
Source organism: Mobula birostris (assembly GCF_030028105.1). Classification (NCBI taxonomy): domain Eukaryota; kingdom Metazoa; phylum Chordata; class Chondrichthyes; order Myliobatiformes; family Myliobatidae; genus Mobula; species Mobula birostris. The sequence goes on along the minus strand of NC_092378.1, from coordinate 132,204,909 downwards.
GCGATACATTGCCGCGAAGCATGCAGGAATGCAGTGGTAGCCAGGAGGCACACAGCACATCTTTAAGAAAAAAGCTGAAATAAACATGCTAATTAATTAGGTGCTACCCGGCACGTAATTGTTGGCCCAGATCAGTGCCGATTTCTGATTGCATCGTCTCTGAGCTGGGCCAACAATTGTGTGTCGGCGGCATCTAATTAATTAGCATGTTTATTTCAGCTTTTTTCTTAAAGATGTGCTGTGTGCCTCCCGGCTACCGCTGCATTCTCCATGAATCGGTACAGTATCTGTCTGGGGCCCGGGGTTTGGGGTGGTGGGACACTGGGGTGTCACCTCGTCATCGTCTGTTTCCATTAGAGCAGGCAACTCATCTTCTTCTATCTCTGCCCGCCTCGATGTCGAAGGTCGAGGTTCATCATCTGCTATGGCTGATGTGGAAGGTTTGCTTGACTGCTGAGCCTCGCGCATTTTTCTATCACACAGTCCTTTGTAAGGACTCAAACCATCCTGCAAATATCCCCTAAACCTATGTACCCTTTCAAAATTAAAGTCGTACTTTATCATTACTCATTCGGTTTCGATTGTTATCCTTCCCACTTCCAATTGCATCAGCTCTTCATCTGTCAGTTCTTGGTCATGGGATGCCAAAACCTCTTCAACATCATGTTCGTCAGCTTCCACAAGCCAAACTCACGTTGTCCTTACTTAGTTCACCACGATCGAAACGCTTAATTATGTCTAGTTTTACGCTAAGTGTAACACCCTTAAGAGCTCTTTCAGGCTTTTCTGGTACCTTAGAACTCATCTTGCAAACGGCTGCTCACAGGCTCGTGTTTAAGCAATGCCGGCAAGAATCCAGGGGAGAGCGGCTGCTCGGGGCGCCCGCTGCCTTTTATCGCGCGCTGATTTTTTCGCGCGCTGCTTTTTTTTCGCAACAGTGAAAACACCTTCTGAAAGCGAAAATAGGGTACTAATGTAGGTCTTTCATAACAGTGAGGTTTCGTAAAGCGAACGTTCAAAAAGCGGGGGACACCTGTATAGTGGACATGGAGAGGAGTCTAGGATCAGAGGGTACAGTCTCAGAATTGGTTGAGTAAACTTCGCCTTTTCTCCTTGGAGCAACAGAGGATGAGAGGTGACCTGATGGAGGTGTATAAAATAATGAGGGACATTGATCGTGTGGAGAGCCAGAGGCTTTTTCCCAGGGCTGAAATGGCTAACATGAGTGGGCATAGCTTTAGGGTGCTTTGAAGTAGGTACAAGGCGGGTGTCAGGGATAAGCTTTTCACAGAGAGAGTGCCGGGTGTGTGGAATGCACTGCCGCCGACGGTGGTGAAAGTGGACACAATAAGGTCTTTTAAGAGCCTCTTAGATAGGTACATAGAGCTTAGAAGCATAGAGGGCTATGCGGTAGGGTAATTCTAGGCAGTTTTGGGAGTAAGTTATGTGGTCAGCACAACATTGTCGGCTTGTAATGTGCAGTAGATTTCTATGTTCTAATACAAGGACAGAGATGAGGAGGAATTTCTTTAGCCAGAGGGTGGTGAATCTGTGAAATCTACTGCCTTAGATGGCTGTGGAGGCCAAGTCATTGAGTATATTTAAAGTAGAGGCAGAAAACTTCTTGATTAGTAAGGGCATTGATGCTTACAGGAAGGAGGCAGGAGAATGGGGTTCAGAGGGGTAAAAAAAAAATCAACCATGATGGAATGCTGGAGAAGACTCGATAGGCCAAATGTCCTAACGCTACTCCTTTGTCTTATGGTCCAAAAGGCAATAATGATTTGGAAAGCACTACCTAATAGTTTATTGAACCTTGATTTGGTATGTTCCTCCCAATGCAATTGGATAAATACCTGAAGAAAACATTGCAGGGTTAATGGAAAGGAGTTAATAAGATAGACAAATTGGATGAACTGCCACATATTTACTGGGTTGAGTGAATGCATCTGTTCCAAGGCATTCTACAGTTTACAACACCCAAGATATGACTTGAACTTGTAGCATGAAGATGGTGGATAAAATGGAGTTCATCACTACATCTATTACACACTGCAGGAGATTTGCCACTTCATGCAGTACAGTCAGAAAAATGTGCCCGCCCAGGTGATGCTGGCAGTAACAAGGAGTCAGAAAGCATTTCCAAACAGATTAAAGGTTTTAAGACTTACAGCTGTGACTGGTTAAATACATTCTGTCTGAGACACATATTACCAGTGCCATAGTAACAGTCTTCAACACTTTATTGGAACTACAGTAAAAGTTCCAACATCTGCCACATGCTGGACTTGACAGATTCCTGTTAATCAAGTCTGTCAGAAAATTGAAAGTTAGTTCAAGCGTTCTGTTGGCCTATCACATCATCTATCCTACTTCACTGAAATTGCCAAATAGCTGAGATTTTACTGCATTTTCTCCATTGCACTACCAGTAATTTGTAGATGCTGCATCTCTCAAACTGGTGACCCTCCCTTGGTGGTGCCTAAAATCCATGTCCTTACATGTCTAAGACAGCTGCCTCTTCAGAATGGACCCTTCAGATAGTCACGTTCATTGCTTCAGGGATCCAGTAGAAGTGCCTCAATGTTCGTTCTCTTAATGCAGAAATGCCCCTTGGAGAGATTAAGGACTCTTGTTATGAGAAGATAGATGCAATAAGTAAACTTGGTAAAAAAAATAAATCAAGTGCTAAATAATGTAGCCAGAAAATTGCCAACTAAAGTTTGTAACTATTTTCATCCTGTAGCATGTGCATCATTGAAAATAAGGTAGTGATCTGACAATCTAAGAGGACCAAAGATATTATTACAGGAAAAATCCACCTTTATAGCCGCATGACTTATAAAGGCAATGGGCCAGAGTTGATACAAAAAAGAAGTGTAGTGCTCCAGTTTCCAGATATTTACCAGATCTTTCCTGCCAATGGGGTGAGTTAAAATCTACTGGAAAAGGAAAAGACCATATTAAGTTCATACAGCCTTCGGATATGGGTATACCTAAGGACTTGCCAATGTAAGGAATGTAATCCATGTCAATAATAAACTACACAGTGCGTTCCTTCACACCTTCAAAGACTCTATTCAAGATTAGGGAAGAGAGTCTTTGAAGGCCACGACCTACAGGTCCAAAGAAAGCTCTCGGTTCATAGAGCAGTTGCCCTTCCTACATGGAGCTGAATCATGAACCGCCTATAGTAGACACCTGAAAGCCCTGAACAATACCACCAAAGATCCTTATGAAAGATTTTGAGCATCAGTTATAAGGACAGACACACTAACGCCAGCATACTGCAGAAAGCCAAGATAAACAGCATCTCCACCACAATAAAGAAACACCAACTCTGATAGATAGGTGATGTCATCCGGATGCCTAAGTCACATCTCCCCAAACAGATTCTTTACTGCCAATTGAAGGAAGGCCAGCCAGCCCCTGATGGGCAAAGAAAATGTTTCAAAAGTAATATCAAAATCAATCTGAAGAAATTCAACATTTTGTCTGAAAACTAGGAAGACATTGCACTCAATAGATACACCTGGAGGAAATTTGTTCAAGAGGCAGTTGTGGTACACGAGAACAGCCTCTGCTTTGCCACAGAGAACAAGCAATAGCTGGGAAAGGAGAGACTGAACAACCAAAAGACCCAATCACCAACCATCGCCACCATTTACTTTTGCCCACATTGCACGAGAATATGTGGATCCTGGATTGGTCTCTACAGGCAGCTGAGGACCCATCAATTGACAATTCCTTAGGAGAACATCATACTTGACTATCTATGATCCCTTTTTCACTTCTAGCTCATGACTCACTTTGAGCCAATATTCTCCAGACAGCTTCTTGCCTTATTGGGATGTCCACAATAATGGGTCCTGAAAATGAATTAATAATGTTATTTGCCATAGTCATGGCTAGCCTTCTCAAGAAACTTTTGAAATTTAGGTCATTGAGCTCTGATCAAATTAACTGGTTACTTTAAACAAAGACCAACAGAAGAAGAAATGATGAAACATAAATTAAATGAAACCAACAGAAATTGATTGCACAGAACACATTAGGGAAAACTGAGTCCTATTGAAGAAGTACAAATAAACTATTCATTAATATCTTATGTTGAAATCAAATTTAACTGGAACTTAATAAAGTAAGGTGAGAGAGTTTTATTAAAAGAATCATCCAGAGATTATAAAACCTTAAGTCCAAAGAGTAGTTAAGATCAAGGGAACTAAAAGGTTCACAAAAGTGGAAATGGTTTGAAAATGTGAAGAGCAAACTTGTTTCCACATTAGCACTCTTGATAAATCTCATTACATGTGCTAAAAAACATGATTTGAAAGAATTAGAATTATTTTGCTTCTTGATAAAAATGTATCTAAAGAATAAATAAGCTAAGGTTAATTTATTTTCTTTTCTTTAGGAAATTCTACAGCAGTAGTAAGTAGATTACAAAATGTTACCTGGGGCATAGAGACGTGTTTTGAAAAGTTTAATTTGAACTAGGGAAAGCAAAGAGACCAGGGAGTAAGTGCAAAGCTCTAAACAGCAAGGCAAGCATCCTTTGTACTTTGTGATAACTCATGGTTTTACTGGAACTCTAATGAGACACATTTACAAGTTGCAGTAAGGTAACCCTTTAGAGATAGATAAAGGGAGCATTACTAGCCAATTGAAAGCTAGAAGAGAGAGAATCAAAGACCAAAAGGTAATCCAATACAGAGCTGCTGGAGAAGATGGAAGATCTTTTACATTTCAAGATGGCGCTGAGGCGCAACGTCTGTTGAAATCACGGCTAAGATTTAGATAGGAAGATAGATAGCTAGAATTTTTAATGATCCCAAAGGAAACTACAGTGTCACAGTAGCATTACAAGTGCACAGATATAAATATTAGAAGAGAAGTAGAAAGAATAAAAAATAAGTTACTACAGTCTAACAGGAGGGAGTCATCAATTCCCCAGCTATAGGTTGACTCATTATAGAGCCTAATGGCTGACGGTAAGAATGACCTCATATAGTGCTCTTTGGAGCAGCACAGTTGTCTTAGTCTATTAGACCAGAGCTCCTCTGTTCAGCCAAGGTGGCATGCAGAGGGTGAGAAACATTGTTCAGAATTGCCAGGATTTTCCATAGGGTCTTTTGTTCTACCACAGCCTCCAGTGTGTCCAGTTTGACTCCTCTAACAGACCCAGCCTTTCTAATTAGTTTACTGACCCTGTTGGCATGTGGCCAGGTGGTTAAGGCATTCGATTATCGATCTGAAGGTCGTGAGTTCGAGCCCCAGCCGAGGCAGCGAGTTGTGTCTTTGAGCAAGGCACTTAATCACACAGTGCTCTGCGACGACACTGGTGCCAAGCTGTATGGATCCTAATACCCTTCCCTTGGACAACATCAGCGTCATGGAGAGGGGAGACTTGCAGCATGGGCGACTGCTGGTCTTCCATACAACCTTGCCCAGGCCTGCGCCCTGGAGAGTGAAGACTTCCCAGGCGCAGATCCATGGTCTCGCAGGACTAACGGGTGCCTTTAATTTAATTGACCTGTTGGTATCACCCGTGTTGATGCCATTGCCCCAGCACACCACCTCATAGAAGAACAACAGACCGTTAGAACATGTGGAGGAGAGGCCTGCATATTCCAAAGGATCTCAGTCTCCTCTGGAAGTAGAGGCGACTCTTCCCCTTCTTGTACACAGCCTCTGTGTTGGTGCTTCACTCAAGTCTGTCATCCAGGTGCACCCCCAGGTACTTGTAAGTCCTCATCACATCCACATCCTCACCATCAATAGTAACAGGGAGCAGTGCAGGCTTAGTCTTCCTAAAGTCCGTCACCATCTTCTTTGTCTTACTGATGTTGAGCTGCAAATGATTCAGCTTGCACCATTTGACAAAGTCCTCCACCAGGGCCCTGTATTCATCCTCCTGTCCTCCCTTTATACACCCAACTATTGCTGAGTCATCAGAGGATTTCTGCAGATGACATGACTCAGTGTGGTATCTAAAGTCTGAGGTATACAGGGTAAACAGGAAGGGAGCCAATACAGTCCCCTGTAGGGCCAGCTGCTGCTTACAGCCATGCTGACACACAGCTGTGAAGCTGCACATACTGTCGTCAGCCAGTCAGGTAGTCCATTATCCTGCAAACAATGGAAGTGCCAATCTGCATTGAACGGAGCTTTCCCCCAGCAATGAGGGCTGTATGGTATTGAAGACACTTGAGAAATCAAACACGATCCTCACAGTGCTGCCCTGCTTATCCAAATGGGAGTAGGCTCTGTTCAGCAGGTAGGTGAGAGCATCATCAACTCCAATGTGCTCCTGGTAGGCAAAGGGCAAGGAATCGATGGCTGAGCTGACCAGGGGTCGGAAGTGAGCCAGGACCAGGGTCTTCATGATGTGTGAGGTCAGAGCCAGAGGACGGCAGTCATTGAAGCCTTCTGGTTGGTCCTCCTTGGGAACTGAGACCACACATGACATTTTCCACACAGTTGGAACCCTTTCCAGGCTGAGACTCAGATTGAAAATGTGCAGGAGAACTCCACGCAACTACTCAGCACACTCCTTCAGGACCTTGGGGTTCACACCATCCGGTCCCAACGCTCTGCCATGTCTGAGTTTCCCCAGAGCCCTTCTCATCTGCTCAGCGGTGAAGTTCCTTAGTTTTTTAGGTTCGTAAGGATGGTTTGCGGGACAGACAGAGTAGTTAGGGATCAGGTTAGGGTTTAGGGTCAAGTTAGGATTTAGGGACAGAGAGTAAAGGTCAGGGTGGAGTCTAAGTCACTGCTCCATGTTTGAAAGCCAGCAATGTGGACATAGGACAAGCTTGGTCAAATTTCAGATGTCAGACTGGCAGACCAGCACAGAAGAGAGCTGGTGGCACCCCCAGGGTCAGTGAGTTGTTGATGGGTTCAGGAGTTGGAGTTCATGCTGGCAGGATTGAAGTCTGTTAATTGGTGAGTCCAGAGTTCGAGGCCTGATGTTCAGGGTCGCCCAACTGTGCGCCTGGAGTTCTAGGTCTAGTGTTTGGTGATCGGCGGGTCCCGGATCAATGCTGAGGATCGAGGTCCGAGGGATAAATTGGAAGTCGAGGCCCATTGGCCAGAGCCCTGAGTCTGCGAGTCTCTGCAAATCTGCTGGAGAAGTCGAACTCAATGTTTGCGAGCCCGAGACCAAGCGCAAGTCTGCTGGAGGCTGGAAGCTGGGGTCAGAGAACTGTGTATCTGCATTAGTAAGGGAGAGGAATGGGGCTTGTTGTTGTTTTTGTTGCTTGTTGTGTTCTGTTTTGTTGCGGGTTGTGTGTTGTGTTCTGCTGAGCATTATCGGCATGCTATGTTGGAGCCAGAATGGATGGCAACATGTGCAGGCTGCCCCCACCACGCCCTCAAGTGTGGTGGTTGTTAATGCAAATAACATATTTGTCAGGAAATGCAGAAAAGGTTTGACCCAACTGCAGAGCAGTGGAGAACAATTTATCAGTGAGCAATCAGTTTAGTAATAAATGCAAAATAACAAGCCATGAATGATTAAAAAAGAAGAAAGATCAGATATCTAACATGATAAGGCAACAAGGTAACTGAATTCTAGAGCAACTGGTTGAGACTGGCTTGTTTAATGGGTGAACAAGGACTGTGAATGAGAGTTGGGTTTAAATAGGCTGCAGGCGATGAGGTGGGAATGAGTGGCAAGTGACTCCTGTTAGCTGAGTAGAGACTAGGAGGTGTCTGCCTATGCAAGCCAACAGCATTTCACTATAGAGTATGTTTCAATGTTCACATGATAAATAACCTGAAATTTAAACCTTGAATCTTCAGAAACATTACTTATAACATAACCCACAACAAGGAGCGGAGGATTCGGAAAACATTCCAGATATTTATTCCAGCTGCAGATGCAAAACATATTATCACTTCAGAGAGGAAAATTAATCGAGAAAAAAATAGATGTTTTTACATCCATGATAAACTAATCCTTTGGTAACATCTATATTGATGGAAGGGTTAAGGGGAGGGGGGAGGGTAGACATTATCTTTTCATGTATTCACTTTGAAAACTCAATAAAAATTATATTAAAAAAAACATCTATATTGATTTTCAAATTACCATAAGGACAGTTGTCTCTCTAACAAACACAATGAAAGGAAATGTGACACTCTAAAATGCAAAGAAAAATGCCATATAAAATATGGTGTTTTTGTTATAAACATGGTGCGTGCATCATACCACAATTTAAAAGGACGGCAATAAATGCAGTTTCAGAGCTCAGGAGATGCGCTTCTATAACATCCTGCTACACAAGTCTTAAACTTTGATCTCAGAAAGATACCGCAATGAGGGCTGTATGTCCTAGTTTTTGTGAATACCTCGTAAGCTCACACAACAATTCAGTATTAAATGTAAGCCTGAATAAAAATCATCCATGTATTACTTCCCATAAAACTTTCAATTCCACTCTGAAGAACCTAAAACAATAATGAGTCAGTTTGGAGAAACTGGCAGGCCCAAGGGTGAAAGGACATAGTAATGGTTACAGAGAAAGCTGAACTTGGCCTCTAAGAATTTGACCAAGGCTTATGAATGTTTACTGTTGAAAAGTAAGCACTGTCTCCAGTAGTAATGGAGTAGAACGAACAAGAAATTTAGTTAGAAAACAATTCTGGTTTCTGACAAATTCATCTTCAGAAAGAATCTGGTCTGGTAACAACATCTATCACATCAAATTCAGAATATTTCCAAACGCATACGTCAATGGAGTTGGAAGGCTGCCAAGAGACTGGATGTCTGACAAATAATATTCCAGTGAAAGGAACGATCCAATCTGAGCACGATGTGTTGAAGAAAATGTAAGCAGAAAGAATTAATTTGAATGATCAGTTTTCAAAGAGCAGCCAAATTTCTGCGATTGACAACTGAACTACGGATATTAAAGTTGACTTTCGTTCATGATCTCTTCACCTATGAACGTAAGTGTTAAGAATAGTAAATCAGTTCAAAGTATTTTCTCCCCTTCATGCAAGGGCCCTCAAAGAAAATCCAAGGCATTAGCATTGAAGTAGTGATTGATTGGAGTAGTTCAGAGAGATTAAAAAATACTAATAACCTTTCTCATGCTTTATTGATGAGCAAGAGAATCACAACTCTATGTTTTCACATACCATGTACCATGAAAGAGTGCGATGTGCATCAAAAGGAGGAAGGGGACAGAGATTTGAACATTGTTTTCCTGAACACTGCATTGTGAGCAAGTGGATTACGGGAGCAAAGGGGCACATTGGAGATAATGAAATCTGTATGGTCTGAATGAATTGAATGGGAAAAGCATTAGGCAACAAATCGATGGCATTTTCAACTGTGTCACTGGAACTGGGTATATTTAAAGCGAAGGCTGATGGGTTGTTGATTAGTGAGGATGTCAAACTATATGGGGAGAAGGCAGGAGAATGAAGTTGAGAGGGATGATAAATCAGCCATGATGGAATAGCAGAGCAGACTTGCTGGGCTGAATGGGCTAATTCTGCTCCTATATCTTATGGCTTTTATGGAACACCCAATTCAAGATGGCTTACAATTTAAATGCACTTATTTGTTGATTCCTACACTAAAGACTTCTGAAATGTTTTACTCATACTGTAGATAGTGTTAGAGAATTTCAACCATCTAGCATAATCTCCTAGTAACGCTTCAATTGTGAGCATCAAACTATGGAAGGTTAGAGGTCAGGAGTCTGAGGAAGAGCACAGTATAGGCTTGTAAATAGCTCAAACCTATCTAATAACATTAGTCATTAAGAACTTCCTGACTATGACAAGGAAACCTTTATTAAATAGAAGAACGAGCAATTGCAATGAAGTTCAAAGTTCAAAGTAAATTTATTATCAAAGTGCATATATGTCCATATTCAACCCTGAGATTAATTTTCTTGTGGACAAGCTCAATATAGAATAATAACCATAGCAGAATCAATCAAAGACCACACCAACTTGAGCATTCACCCATTGGGCAAAATACAACAAAATGTGCAAATAGAAAAAGAAAGTAATAATAATAAATAGATAACCAATAAATATTGAGAATATGAAATGAAGAGTCCTTGAAAGTGAATCCATTGATTGTGGTGCTAGAGCACAGTTTAAATATATCATATTGACTTTACGTATGGTTTTGCTTCAAACAAAAATTCACTAACTTGCTGTTGTGAAATCCCACTTGGATTGCTGTGGGAAGAGGACGATATATGTGAGGCTTAAAAAAAAGATCCAATGGCAGATAAATGATCTGGTCACACAGTCCTCTCCTGGATATGAATGAGCACTTGGGAAACAGGTGGGATGGATGGGGATGGACTTGCTGGCTACTGCAGGACTGCGGGCATCTTCTGTCAGCTGGGAACAGGACAACTCGACAAGACTTCTCTCCCTACTACTCCCTCCAAACCACAACAACCAGGCAATGTGTCAAGCCATATAACCATATAACCATTTAACAATTACAGCACGGAAACAGGCCATCTTGGCCCTTCTAGTCTGTGCCGAACTCTTACTCTCACCTAGTCCCACCGACCTGCACTGAACCCATAACCCTCCATTCCTTTCCTGTCCATATATCTATCCAATTTAACTTTAAACAACAACATCCAACCTGCCTCAACCAGTTCTGCTGGAAGCTCGTTCCACACAGCCACCACTCTCTGAGTAAAGAAGTTCCCCTTCATGTTACCCCTAAACTTTTGCCCCCAACTCTCAACTCATGTCCTGTTGTTTGAATCTCCCCCACTCTCAATGAAAAAGCCTATCCATGTCAACTCTATCTATCCCCCTCATAATTTTAAATACCTCTATCAAGTCCCCCCTCAACTTTCTATGCTCCAAAGAATAAAGACCTAACTTGTTCAATCTTTCTCTGTAACTTAGGAGTTGAAATCCAGGCAACATTTTAGTAAATCTCCTCTGTATTCTCTCAATTTTATTGACCTCTTTCCTATAATTCGGTGACCAGAACTGTACACGATACTCCAAATTTGGCCTCACCAATGCCTTATACAATTTCAACATTACATCCCAACTCCTATACTTAATGCTCTGATTACAATAGACAATAGACAATAGGTGCAGGAGTAGGCCATTCGGCTCTTCAAGCCAGCACCGCCATTCACTGTGATCATGGCTGATCATCCACAATCAGTATCCAGTTCCTGCCTTAACCCCATAACCTTTGATTCTGCTATCTTTAAGAGCTCTATCCATCTCTTTCTTGAAAGCATCCAGAGACTTGGCCTCCACAGCCTTCTGGGGCAGAGCATTCCATATATCCACCACTCTCTGGGTGAAAAAGTTTTTCCTCCACTCCGTTCTAAATGACCTACCCCTTATTCTTAAACTGTGGCCTCTGGTTCTGGACTCACCCATCGGCGGGAACATGCTTCCTGCCTCCAGCATGTCCAATCCCTTAATAATCTTATATGTTTCAATAAGATCCCCTCTCAGCCTTCTAAATTCCAGAGTATACAAGTCCCGTCGCTCCAATCTTTCAACATATGACAGTCCCGCCATCCTGGGAATTAACCTTGTGAACCTACACTGCACTCCTTCAATAGCAAGAATGTCCTTCCTCAAATTTGGAGACCAAAACTGCACACAGTACTCCGGGTGTGGTCTCACCAGGGCCCTGTACAACTGTAGAAGGACCTCTTTGCTCTTATACTCAATTCCTCTTGTTATGAAGGCCAGCACGCCATTAGCTTTCTTCACTGCCTGCTGTACTTGCATGCTTGCTTTCAGTGAATGATGTACAAGAACACCTAGATCTCGTAGAACTTTCCATTTTCCTAACTTGACTCCATTTAGATAATAATCTGCCTTCCTGTTCTTACCACCAAAGTAAATAACCTCACATTTATCCACATTAAACTGCATCTGCCATGCATCTGCCCATTCACCCAGCCTGTGCAAGTCACCCTGCATTCTCATAACATCCTCATCACAATTCACGCTGCCACCCAGCTTTGTGTCATCGGCAATTAATAAACCAAAAGCTTTCTTCACCACCCTATCCACATGAGATTCCACCTTCAGGGAACTATGCATCGTTATTCCTAGATCCCTCTGTTCTACTGCATTCTTCAATGCCCTACCATTTACCATGTATGTCCTATTTTGATTAGTCCTACCAAAATGTAGCACCTCACATTTATCAGCATTAAACTCCATCTGCCATCTTTCAGCTCACTCTTCTAAGATGGGAACATTGAGCAGACTCACTCACTCATTGACTGAGTCAGTAAGACCTGCTGACTCTCATCCGGCACCTGCTCACTCCTTTCATATCCTCTCTCATCCTCTCCCATATACTGTTATTGTTCATTTCTGACTTAGGAGCAGCTCAGGTTAAAAACATTTCTTGAGAAGGAAACCTTATTGTAACCTGGTGACTACCTGTGACTTCACTGAGATCCTGTATAACAGGCATCAGATTTGCTTTTCATCATCAGATAGTATACTTCTGATCTCCACATTGAAAGCTGGGACAGGTAAATGTATCTCAGCCGCTGGACCTTGGGACAAAACTCGTGGAATAAGTGAAAGCAATGGAAGGAGAAATTTTCTTTCTCTGCAGAATTGACAACAGCAATAAAGAGATGGAAACAAAAGTGTAAGCACTTTTATATCACCAAGTCAAAGAGCCCAAACAAATAATCCAGCCTACGAATGAGATACCGGAAGAGGCTCTCAAAGACACTGGGAATTACCAAACCCCTCCAAGTGATGAGAGGGTAGGCAGATTCAAGCTTTTCAGAGGATGGGAAGGCAGTCAACACATACTTCATGGAACTGAAGTTGTTGGCTGCAAATTCTTCGATTTGCAGTAGGATTATATGTAGCATATGCAGGATACAGGGAGCATCTGTAGAGAGGAACAGACTTTAATCTGGCAATGTGTATCTAATTTGCAAAGTGTATCAAACCTTCCATGTCCAGCTGAAGAGTTGGATAGTGGACAGCACAATTCTCAAATAGTCAAACAGAAGAGAACGAAAGAACAGCAATCGTTTAAAGAATGCAAATATTTTGACAATCTGATTGAATGGAGCTTATGGAAAGGATGCCATTAATACAATTTTTTTAATTTAATGCAGAGGGAGAAAGACTAACAGATGGATTACTAGTAAAAAGTAAATGGACAGTCTATTTCACAATGTCACACAAACTGGCTGCAGCTCCTGTGAGCAAAAGCATGATGAGCTCAAAGTCACGACTTTGAACTCAGACAGAAAATGGAACAAAAGTGAAAGAGGCCAAGTTTTTGCTATGATGTAAGACAAACATAGTTCCAGGTAAATAGTGATACAACATATATTACTGTTCCTAAGATATTTGCAAGAAAGCATGAAGAGGCAAAACAAGTGCTAATAGTGTATCACCGTGCAACTAATGGTACTACTGGGAAAAGATAAGCGGAAAATGAGAGATCAAAGAACAGAGAGTACAAAGCAGAGTTTGTTGTTTTTAAGAGATCTGTACGCCAATCCTTCATAACAATGTAGTTCAAAAAATGGGACTGCTGGAAGTATAGAAAGAGGATCTGATGAGAATACTGAATAATTGAGATTCATGCTCGGTACTCAAAGAGAAGCAGCTGCTAGATGAATTTGCAGATGTTACTGTAGGAACTGAAAAGCTAAAGAGAAAATAGATGAAAATAGGCAGCCAGTAGGTAAAGCTCCAAGATGCACTTCAAGAGCTGTCAAAGAGAAATTTAAAATCAAGCTTGAAAGGCTGATGAAGACAGAGATCATCATAGCAGTAAACACATTTCATGCTTGGTATGTCAGGCTTGGTATAGATAAGCCAAACAAACTGAGGACAGGTTTGGGATCCATGTCATCTGAATAAAGCAGGAGAGGACTACTATCCAGTGGAAGACATCCAGAGCAAAAATTTTCAATGTGCTAAATGTTAAACCAGGAGCCCTCAAAGAACCAAGAGATTCACAGTCTCCTGAGGACTAAACCTGTGGCGTTCAACACTAGTGATTCAGAATCCTGCAAGAAGTCCAGGTAGGACCTACAGGAGAGCCATCATGAGAACAAATCAGCAATTCCATGTGAAATTAAAGACATAGTTGAATGCACATCAGTTGTGGCAGAGATTGCATGTCATTACTTTCTATAAGGCAAAAAAACAAATGGCATAGATGGTAGTGGTGCTTCACTGCCCGATAAACTTAATGCCTTTTATGTGCACATTGAAGGAGAGAACTATACCCGAGTAAATCCCTACAGCATCAGCTGATCCTGCAATACCTGTCTTCAAAGCTGTGGTCAGAATATCCTTCAATCTTTGAACCCTCACAAGCTATTGGGTCCTAAAATTATACCTAGCCAGGTACTAAAAATCTATGCCAACCAACTGGCTGAAGTGTTCAAGGACATCTTCAACCTCTCATGCTGTGGTCTGAGGTTCCCGCCTGTTTCAAAAGAGCTGCAATCATACTGGCATCCAGGAAAAGCAGGAAAGCCAGGAACACCTAACGATTAAATGTAGACAATTCTATTTGCCTCGGGAGTTCTCATCCGTGATCCTGACCACAGTTCACATACCACCAGCGGCCGATTATAAGCAAGCACTCACAAAACTGTACTATGTTGTCTGCAAGCAAAAAATAGTCCATCTCGACGCATTTCAAATTATAGTTGGTGATGTTAGCCAGGCCTGTTTGAAGAAAACCGTGCCCAGCGTGTTTAGCCCACTGTTCTACTCTCTCTACACTCATAAATGTGTGGCTAAGTGCAGCTCAAACATCATTTATAAATCTGGAGATGACACCACTGTTGCTGGTAAAATCTCTGAAGTTAATGAGGAGGCGCGCAGGAGTGAGAAAGATCGTCTGCTTGAGTGGTGTCACAACAACAATCTCGCAATCAGCATCAGCAAACCAAGGAATAGAGTGTGGACTTAAGGAAGAGGAAGTCAAGAGAACTTACACCAGTCCTCATTGAGAGGTCAGTGGTTGAAATAGGTCACTTTAAGTTCCAATGTGTCAACATATCAGAGAATTCATCCTAGGCCCAACACATTGATGCAATCACAATGGAGGCATGCTAACAGTTCTACTTCATTAGGAGTCTGAGGAGATTTGGTATGTCGCCAAAGCCCTAGCAAATTTCTATAGATTTATGGTTGAACACAGCCTGTTATGGAGGTTCCAATGCATAGGAAACATCCCCGAGAAGGTGGCATCTATCATTAAGGATATTCACCATTTAAGATATACTGCCTTCTTGTACTACCATCAAAGAAGTGGCATAGGAAAGATTCAGGAACAGCCTCTTCTCCTCTGAATGGCCTATAAACCCATGAACACTACCTCATTATTTCTTTTTTTTGCACTGTATATTTAATTAGTAATTTATAGTAATTTTATGATTTTGCAGAGAGTGATCTAAACTAATTACAAATATAAAACAAAAAATAATTGATTGCATAAGTATTCAAAAACTAAAGTTAAAACTGTAAGCATTTTGTCATGTGGTCACTAGAATGAAGGAAATGCCAATTCTAACAAATATTATTGGGAACTAATAACTAAAACAAATTCCTTCCTATACTAGGAAGGAGGGAGTGTGTGTGTGTGTGTGTGTACGCGCGTGCGTGTGGGGAGTGAAATCAAGATCCCTGAACATCTGGGACCAATACTAGAGAGCATGGGACCAGTACCAAGTGGACAGGTTGCATCTACTTGGATAGGAATAGTTGGGCTTGGAGGGTGTCTGGGCATGGTGAGTGTTTGCGAGCATTGATGGAGAGAGTTTACAGCAGAATAGCATGGGGTAGGATCTTGAGGAGAGCAAGACAGGCAGGGAAAACAAGGAAAGAAATGAAAAACAGGAAAGAAGTAAACATCAAAATAAACATCAAAAACACAAGAAAGTCTGCAGGTGCTGCAAGTCCAAAGCAGCAGACACAAAATGCTGCAGGAACTAAGCAGGTCAGGCAACATCTATGCACAGTAAATGAATAAACAGTCGATGTTTAGGGCCGAGACCCTTCTTCAGGACAGGCCAGTCTAAAAAAGCGTCTTGGCCCAAAATATCAACTGTTTTTTCATTTTCATAGATGCAGCCTGACCTGCTAAGTTCCTCCAACATTTTGTGTATATTGCTTAAGAAATAAACCTTAGCGGTAAAAAGCACAAAAGGCAGATAGAGTCATTGTGCAAAAAAAGAAGCTAAGAAGACTAATGATGTCAGACATCCCACCCTGCAAAAACTCATTTCAGGGAAGTAGCACCATCAATTTGCGGGAGACTCCCGGAACTTCCGGGAGAAATGGGATGTTTGCAATAGAGTAGCTCCTGAGCAGCTAGCCAGCTAGTTTAAATAATGTTAGCTAAGCTAATGAATGAATGACACCTGTTAAACTGACCTCAACATGTCTTTTACAGTCTTAACCCACCATGGGCAATAGAAAAGTCACTGTTGCAAACAGTGCAGCGAGCAACACTATCATTATTTTGACCCCTATTGGGCAGGGGTACACTTTGAGGTAGTCTGGGGTGACGTATGTTTTATATTTTCTTTTTTTGGAACACTGCCATGGCGCGTGCGCTGTCTCGCACACTCGCTCTCTCGCTCTCTCTCTTTCTCTCTCTCTCTCTGTCGCTCTTGCTTGCTTGCTCTCGCTCTCTCTCATGGTCGCTCTTGCGCTTTCTCTTGCTTTCTCTCGCTCGCTCTCAACAAAATTGATTTCCATGACATTGTATATAATTTGCGGGCATCAGGGAGCCACTATTAATATGTGGGAGACTCCCGGAACTTCCGGGAGAGGTGGGATGTCTGTGATGTACAAAAGACATTGTGCAGAGCATTCACAATAAGGTGGATGAATTTATGGCACAATTGGATATCAATGGTTATATTGTTGCTATTGTGGAATATGGAGTAGAATGGCAACTAACGATTGGGCCAGAACATTTAGAGGTATTCAGGATTTAGAAATGGAGGGAGGATGGTATAGTCAGCAAGGGAAGAAACCATTGCAATGGTCAGGATGGACTTTGGCTCAGAAAATCATGAGGTGAGGCTTGTTTGAGTGGAGCAAAGAAACATCAAGGGGCAGAAAACATTGTGAGATTGGTCTATAAGTTCAAGACAGTAAAAGATGGAATTAAACACAAAATTAAAGACACAAGTTGAAGTCAAAAACTACAATAATGGGTAAGTTAAATTCATTTATAGAGTGGTCAGATAAAACTGTGCAGGGATTCCTAGAGTGTGTAGTGAACCCAGTGGATTTTAAACCAATACATTGAGGAACTAACTAGAGAACAGGCTAGGAGTTCATCAGTTCTAATAAAGTGTCTCACACCTGAAATGTTATCTTGGTTTCTTTTTCCACAGATATTGCCCGAGCTGGTGAGTATTTCCAGTATTAGATGCTTTCATTTCAAATTTCCAACATCTGTAGCATTTTTGATTTTTTTATGTGCTTAGACTGGATATTGTGCAATGAGTAAGGAATCATTAGCAACATTGTTGTCTGCAGTCCCTTAGGAAAAGCAACCATGCCATGAAAGAAGTTTTCATTAAAATGGAGAGTGAACTAGCTGAGTCAGAAACTGAAGTCTGAGTCTGAACAAAGGGAACTACAAAGAACCATCTTGCGAACTCTACTGAAAAGTTTGAGGTGAATGAGCATGGGAAATATTTAAACAATGTATGAAGGAAAACATGTTAAACAAATATACCAGACTCTTGGGGGATGCAACTAGTGAAATACATTAGGGAAAACCAGTGGATCTGCTGTATTTGGACTTTCAGGAGACTCCTGATAAAGTTCTACGAAAGAGGTCACTGTGCAAAATTAAAGCACATGGAACTAACTGGGAGTAAAAGACTGGTATGGAATAATGAACATTGATGAAAAGAAAACAAAGATTATGATTAAATAGGTTGCTTTCTAGGTGCTAGGCAGTGAATACTAGGATGCTGTAGGAATTTGTGTTCGGTCCCCAGCTGTCCATAAGATGTTTCAATGATGGAACTATAGGTTATATTTCCAATTTGGCAGACAGCACAAAGCTAAGGAAAATCTGAGCCTTTGTGATGGTGCAAGAGTTTATAATATTAGTTAGACAAGTTAGGCAAGTAGACAATGCAAGCACGGGTGTCATGCACACCAGTCAACATTTATTCAAGTGAAGCAATTGGAATACCAGCAGGAGCATAGGAACAAGGATATCCTGCTGCAGTTATGCAGAGCTTTGAAGTAAGAGTTCTGTGGCATGGTGCTGGTCTACTTATAGAGGAGGGGTATCCACCCCATGGAAGAAATGCAACCAAGGTTTATTATATATTCAAGAAGGAGGTAAATACATTAGTTAATGCTGAAGGATTGGACAGAAAGCGGAAATGGGCTGCTAATGTGTTTGATTAGCCACAACCGTATTAAATGTCCCAAGGGCAGAATACTCTATTTCTGTTCCTGTTTTCTGTGCTTCTATCTCATAATATCACCACAATATGTATTGAAACTTTTGCCATGATGGAGGAACACTATAATGTGAGCTTGGAAATAGCATATTATGAGGAGAATATTTAAGGCGAACCTGAGGGGATCTTCTTCACTTGGACGGTGGTGCAAGTGTGGAAGCGGTGGATGCAGGCTCAATTGCAACACTTAAGTGAAGTTTTGGATAGGTACATGGGTTATGCTCCAGGTAAGGGTAGATGGGACTAGGCAGAAAAACAGTTTGACATGGACTGGATGAGAAAAAAGATACGTTTCTGAGCTGTAGTGTTCTATGACCCACAGGACACAAAAGGAGTATTTTATTGAAGTGCCAAAAGGAGCAGCTGACAGCAGCACAATACAGCCACAGACAACAGCAAATAAAAATGTAGAAAATCACCCAAGTCAGATCAATAATGCACTGGTTTGAGAAAAAATCCTGGAAAATTATCAGAACCTCAAAAAGCAATGTAAAAAAGACTTATTTCTACTCATGATTTAATTGTGATCTGCCTGGTTTTACTGGCCTTAAGGACAAAATTAATCAGTTCAGATTTCAAAATGGCACTTAACTCTAGAATGCTGATTATATCTCACAATGATCAAGGTTATGGCAAAATCCAAAGCTGCAACTCATGTACAGATAGTAGAGCTGCTGTCTGTGCTTGCTTGTAAAGGGACACCAGACACAAATGAACTATTTTCCTGGAATGGTTTGTTGGACTCTACAAGGAGAACTGTTTCACAGTACTTAGCTCACAAGTAATCCCAGGCATCCACAAAATAAAGTGGAATTTGGAATCAAATGAAAGAGTGTAAAGAATCTACTCTGAAATTGGAAGATCAAGATTAAGACACAAGAGATTCTGCAGAGGCTGTAAATCTTGAGCAACAGACACAAAGCTCAGCAGGTTAGGCAGCAACTATGGAAAGAAATGAACAGTTGATGCTTCAGGCCAAGAATCATCATCAGGACTGGTCATGAGACATTAACTGTTCATTTCCCTCCGTAGGTGCTATGGGACCTGCTGAGCTACTCCAGCATTTTGTGTGTTGTTGAAGATCCAGATTAAGTTCTACAAGATCATTGTGCCCTTTAGTTGGCAAATGAGATAACTCTAATAGCTGAAGGAAAGGTAGCTGAAAACGGGGAAAAACCTCAAATTATCCTTGCAATGTTTCTTAGACTGGGTAATATAGGTTATTTGAGTGTGTTTTAATAAATGATGCATCAGGTCTTTGAGTAATTGGAAATGAAGTGGGAGAAGTGTTGACTGGTTATTGGGAGAGTACACCATGTTGGCAAGACATTAGAAACGCAAGAGAAATAATTTGGAATAAACCTCACGTCTGATGGTTGGCAATGGCCTGGTGCTCGTTGCAGTTTTTCTCTTTTTGTCGCACTCAACTTCAACATGCCCCCAGTTCCATGCAAGTCGAAGCTAACCGTCAGCAGGTATTGGACCACAAAGGTTCGGGAACTGAACAATTCAGCCACACAATAAACACTCGGTAAATGGAAACTGAGGTTCATTAATATTATAATATCTTGCAGATTAGCACATAGACTCCACCTAGTGGACGGTAGGTGTGGAGTGGTTTCATTTTCTTTGATTACAAATGTGATGTAAGAGGCTGTCATAAGCAGACGACTGGAAGTATTGTCCCACAACCAGCTGGATGTGACAGTCTGGCTCTCCTCGGTAGGGCAGACCTGGCACTGTGCGCTAGTTCCTTTCAAACGCAGCAAACTAAATTAGGGAGCCTGACCTCTCTGTGTGTGATCCTGCGTTGGAGCCCTTTCAAATGTAGTGGACAAGGGCCGCACAGGTTCAGTCCGTAAAGTTAAGTGCTGCCAGGATTGCGTTCCTGTAAACAGTGACCAACAGAGGAAATGGGTTGTTAGATAAAATGAACCGTACAATGAGCCCCTAGGATAATTTTGGGGTAATTTAATGAGTCTCTGGGGAGAGGATATTGTTGAGTCGTCCTCGATGCAAGATACAAATGCTGGGACCAGCCGCTCTCAGCCACAGTTACGTCCAATGGCTAAGGCAGCGAGTTGGGAAAGGCTTTGGACAGTACAGGAGGTGAAATATAGGAAATTAGAGTTGTGAAAACGTCTGCTTGTCGTTTATCTGGCAAGCGATTTGATGTTCAGATGAAGAGAGAAATATAGCGCCTGCTAGCGACCTTCGCTTGGATTAACCCATTAAATCCACGGAAAGAGCAGTTAACTGGTCGCAGTGGGAGTTAGAGCCAGCGGCACGTATTAATCAGCATTCAGTAACGTGCAGGTAAGACAGGGAGCGCATATCTGCGAGACAACAGCAAACGTCCGAAACAAGGAACTGGTCTTCGTGCCCGAGTAGCTCGTTAGTTCCCCGTGTTTCATATTTTGGTGCAGAGCCCGGTGCCAATGCTACGGCAGTTTCCAAGGGCATTGACGCACCCTATGTGTGTGTTGACCATTCCCATTATCATGCTGTGCTGTTACGAAACAACACTGGAGGTATCAGAACTAGAGTTGAGAAATTCGCTGAGTTACAAAGCGGCTGACAGCACGATTTGGAAATCGTGGAAATCAGTTGTCATTAAAACAAAACAAACATAGATGGTCTGGTACCACCCCAACTTCAGGTTGGATCCCAAAACATTTCAGGACGATTTAACAGACATTTCATCTCTAACCGAACAAAGACTTTACAGTTATTTAAGAGAATCTTCCACTCGCAAATTTACGCTTTCCGTGACTTATCATCGCCTCGTGATGCTCTGAAAACAACGTTTTTGACACTATCAAATTTGCACTTAATAACACAGTTCTCGTTCCACCAGAGATGAAACGTCAGATAAATGTTCTCTACTTTCCGACCCAATTAGCGATTGTCCCGAGGAAATTGTGTCCGATGCCTCGGTGACACAACTCTGGGGTATGAAGACACACGCACACGTTAGATATTGTTCGTTTGATGCTCGTTTTCGATGGAAAACTGGCGATACTGACCACAGAAAGGATTTCGCAGTCCTTCTGCACATTTAACAGTTTCCACGATCGTGGATAACAGAAAGGAATAGAAATAGAATTGTAGCCATTCCGGCTGATTCAGTCCGGATAATGTTTTACTAAAGTTGCATTCAATATCGGAAGGTAAGAGTACAGTAGCTAAGGGTTTTGATGTTGTTTCGATACTAAAGCAGATTCGCTGTCGACGCTATGAGCAACAGGTATCCCTGTGGAGTGTGCTGCGCTTTTAAAGGCAGGAATACAAATCGGTGGAAGGAAGAGTTTACACAAAATTAATCTCAGAAAGTCAGTTGATTTATTTGAACAACCCTAAAGCCTCGCGGGCCTGTTTCACAAAGTGTTTTCCAAAGGATTCCCGGGATAGCAGTTATAAATATAAAACGTCTGAAAAGACTGCTTATAGATTGTTTCTACGCATCTAGGTAATACTTAGCGTACCAGATAATGTTAAAATTGCAATAACTTGGGTACAAAAACATTAACAAGAACAATTGGATTCCAAAGAGTGACTAAAGCGCGCAGGAGGTAAGCCAACAGTGCTGTGTTTGTGGCCTGTTGAAATCAGCCCAGGTGCGCCATAAATCGTTGCCATCGCATGCTTTGGCTCTTTGGGTGTATAACCACCTATTCACTTCAGAACCTTCCTCGTAAGCGGGATGCGTGAGAAAGTGTTGATTCACCGCACCGCAACCCCAACCAGCCAAAATATTCACAGTCGGGCGGGACGGTGCCATATTCCTACGCACCTTGCACTAAAGGGGTGGGAGGTAATGGAATGAATCAGACAGACTTCTTACCTGGAGACATTCAGTTCTCGCTGAGGTCTCTGCGATTTCTCGAGTCCAAGTTTGGTGAAAATACCCACCAGGACCATGATAGCCACGACGCCACAAATGAAATAAACAATTAAGTTCGTTTTATCCCTGGTGTGATCAAATGTACTTTCGTCTGGTCTCTGTGGGTACTTGCTCGCGTTCGCCCAGTTCGGGGTGTCATAATTGGAGCAAATGCTTTGGTCCAACTTGGACTCTTTGAACTGGCAGCAGTACCTGTAGCCACACGTTCCACAGCAGTACTGGTAGATACTTGTGTTGCAATTGAAAGCAGGGTCGAACTGACCCATTACGTCGTAGTAGCCCCGGCACCTGTCAGGTTTCGGAGGCATTTCGGGGGCCCCCGGTTCTTTTGAGGTGTTCTGGCCGGAGACCACCACAATGCCTCCCAGTTGTTGACCGCTCTTGCCCTGGGCCATACAGTCCAGCACAGGGCACCATAAGCCCAACAGGTCCAGCAACAAGTAGCGCATTAGACGGAGGCGCATTGTTCTGTTCTCTGAAGCAAAGCGGAGCTCAGGGTTCAGACGTATCTCTCCCCGAGCAGGTGTGAACGCCGCATCCTAGCCTGATGCGCAAGGCGGGGTGGGAGGAGAAGGCGGCTGCTCAAGTTGCGAGTGGCTTCGAGCGCCGGTGCTCCAACTTACACGTGGATCTAGAGACTGAGACCGTAGCTGCGTGCCTCGGGAAGTCTGCTCACTCCCTCTCCTTCTCGCCGTTCACGGTGACACGGTGCCGCTCCGTGCCAACCCTCGCACTCGATCCAGGTGCCATCCACCGCTGCTAGATGTCAGACTCGGGATGAGCCAAGCCAAGCAAGCCGGACTCCAAGCGCACAGTGAGAAACGGTGCCTGCAACACATCCCCAAGGTGCGATCGTCGTACTACAGCGGATCACAGCGATACACTGGACCTTATCGCCGTAAAGTTACAACACTCGTCGCATCCCTTCGCCGTTTCAAACAGACGTGGATTAAGCACCAGTAACCGCTCCGCTTCGTGTCATGCTCTGTTAGGTAAAGCATCTACTCCTTGTTCGGCTCGGGTTGAATTCGCTCCATCAGCCGGACTCCGGCACCTTAAATGTCTGAAATGGGACTCGGCAGCTTTAACACGGGCTTGGAACAGCACCGAATAACTAACTATGGTCCTCCAGTTACAGCCCGGCGAATGAAGCTCCAGGGACTGGGAATTAAAGGGGCAATGCGTTTGTTGTTGGGAGAATGGATTTATTTACATTTAACTGCCAGTACGTAGACAGTATATTTAAAGGCGAAGAGACGTGGCCTTTTAAAAAAAAGAGGAAACTTTGAATTTCTGTTCCTATTATATTTCAAGGGACCTTCAGTCTGGCTGAGAAGGTGGGTCCTACCTCCACCGCCACTTTCAGAAAAGATGGTAAACAATAATACCAACAACTGCTGACATTTAAGCTGCAGACATTATTCCGGGGCATTAATTTCTAACATAACAAATTCTGCAAATTAATTCGGTTCCCGTTGAGACGATGTCGTGGAGCCGCGGCGCCTCTCTCACCAGCAGCCTCTTCGCAAAGTTTGCTAGGCTCTGTGGATGGATTCGCTTCGCCTGCGAAGCTGCTCACAGCACAACTATCAATAACGCAGCTCAGCCCGCCACCCCATCACCTGTGCGGGAGAGAGACACTTCCTCATCAAGGAAGAAAAGGCGGCGCCTCGTCAGAGGAAATCTGGCGTCAATCGAACAATCGGTAAAACAAATTCTCCTGTCAAATCAAGTTTGAAAATTCCCTTCGCGCGAGCGGCGACATGCCGAGCAAAAGTGAAGGCTTTGTGTACGCAGACAGCAAAGAGCAGAAATAAATACTATGTTAACAGCGAACTAGTTCGAAAATAGTGCAGATCTAAACCCCAAAGAACGCGGTTCCCTGAGCTAGCGAGTCAGTAGTTCCTTGTATTTGTCGCACAACAGGATTACCTCAGTGAGTTGGCCCCCGGGTCGTCATCGCCTGGAAACAATATCATTCAAAGCTGAAAGGTGGGAAACCAATCACCACGCAGTTCAAATTCAATGAAACTGAAAACGCTGGAAATGATCACCGGGTCAGGCAGCGCCTTTGAAGAAGAAACCTCAGATTCCATACAAAAAGCATCGATCTGAAACAATTTATTCTCCGGATACTCTGATCTACCACGTTCATCCAATATTACCTTTTTTATTATTTAGGGTTTCCAGCTTATAGTCACAGAGCGAATAAAACAGGGTTTTTGACCCATCGTGTTCATGCCGAGCATACAGTACATATCCCTGGTAATCCCTTTTAACAACATTTCATCCATCGCCATCTATGCCTTAGCAATTCAAGTATTTAACTAAACACTAAAACTAAAAACTAAGAAAACTAAAAACTAAAAAAAATGTCAGAGTTTCTACCTCCACCCACCCTCAGGGGTTCCAAATTATCAACTAATTTAAGGTTAAAAAAAATTTCCTCAGATATGCCCTAAACCTATCCCTTTACTCTAAACCTGAAGCTCGCTACTCTAAAAGACAAAGAACCACTGTGAAGAACCTCATATACAAAGAAAACATTGGTCAGTATTTGAATGCTGATTTGAATTTTATATTGCAAAAATATCATGTTGATTTTTCTTTGTCCTAACTTCAAAGCAATCAGTAGGTGCAAGTAAGAACCAGCAATTCCAGTGAATTTCTATTTTAATAAGGTAAACGGAAAAATGCAATGTCTGAACTTAGACACAAGACTTTTCTCACAGGCCCATGTTTTTCTTTCTTTTACAATCTTTTTTATTGAGTTTCAAATTGATAAACATAACAATGATAATAATACAAAGAGATCAGGATTACATTAATAACGGTTAACGTACACAGACACAGACTCCGAGTAACATATTTAATTTAAAACTCCCAATCTCTTAATAACTGAACAAGGTGACTCAGGTTGGAGGAACAACACCTTATATTCCATCTGGGTAGCCTCCAACCTGATGGCATGAACATTGATTTCTCTAACTTCCGTTAATGCCCCTCCTCCCCCTCGTACCCCATCTGTTATTTATTTATTTTATATATATATATTCTTTTTCTCTCTCTCCTTTTTCTCCCTCTTTCCCTCTCACTATACCCCTTGCCCATCCTCTGGGCTTCACCCCTCCCCCTTTCTTTCTCCCTAGGCCTCCTGTCCCATGATCCTCTCATATCCCTTTTGCCAAGCAACTGTCCAGTTCTTGGCTCCATCCCTCCCCCTCCTGTCTTCTCCTATCATTTTGGATCTCCCCCTTTCAAATCTCTTACTAGCTCTTCTTTCAGTTAGTCCTGATGAAGGGTCTCGGCCCGAAACGTCGACTGTACCTCTTCCTATAGATGCTGCCTGGCCTGCTGCGTTCACCAGCAACTTTTATGTGTTGCTTGAATTTCCAGCATCTGCAGATTTTCTCGTGTTTGTGATTGTAACATTCTACCTTTATTGTGAAAATTATGTAGCTAGCTGCCAAAAACAAGTATCATTGCTATAATTTTATACCTCTCTCTCTCTCTCTCTCTCTCTCTCTCTCTCGTTCTATGCTCACTGAGTATTGATATCAAAAGTTGATCAAAATATAAACTGGCAAATTTTCAGTCATTTTGAATCACTAGAATTGGAGCATTGCTTCATTGTACATGTACTGGGCGTGATATCCATTTAACCTTTTTCCTTCCCCAAGGCCCTCCACTCCCTTCTTTATCAAGTATGTGTCCACTTCCTCTTCAAAAGTTCATGTGAATCCGTTTCCACTAGCTTGGCAGACTCTGCAATCTATGTCACCATAGCTCAATGTTTTGTTTTGCTCTTTTTGATTCCTGCTCTTTTGCCAATTATCTTAAATCTGTATCTGCTGCTCACTGATACCCCTGCCACTGGAAACAAGCCTGAGTGCTCAATTACTGTACTTTCCAGGGAATGCCAGTGGTTCTGCATGTAATTGATACAATAGCAAATTTGGGAGTTCTGTACATATATATATTCTTGTGTGCAGCAGTACCACACTTGTCAATAGCTGTTCACTGGCATTTCTTAGACTGGGAAGCAATATTACTCCAATATAGGAGTATAGATCCATGCCAATTCGCCAGCACATGTGAGGTATCTAGATGAACAAAGCTGGATTCTGCTGGACCTGGTGCTGAATTCTTTCATTTCATTGGAGGAGAATGACTGTGATTAATTAAGACAAATGTTGGTATCTTAAAGTCAAAAATAAGACAGGGTATAATTTAAATACCCAGGTGTTTTAATTCTTTTAAAACTTTTTCAAGTCTTATTAATCTTTACTAGTTTTATAATGTTTTTGGAAGCATTCAAGTATTTGGCATATGTGAAAGCCAGCTGAACCAAAAAAAATGGTTTTACCATCTGTTCTTTTATTCAGTTACTGTGTGGAGTGAGGTTTGTTCTGGTCATACCCTCATCCATGTTCCCCACCTCATGAGACAACTATTCAAATCATTAGCCATTATTTTGGGGTGGGTCTTGATATTATTGAGGGTGTGTTTTTTCCCTGAATGCCTGCTTTTAAGGTTCTTACTCAAAATGGGACATGAGGTGCTTAGTACAGAAGGTTAATAAAGAGACGTTGCCTGAACCAGGCTGAGATAACAAAACCGAGATGGACAATAAGGAGAATTCCATTGATTATTCAACAACCTCAATCTCTTCTTAAGGAGGATCTTCTTCATAGGAAAATGTCTTTAGGTGCAGGAATATTAAAAACAGAACCTGGCACCAATCTATATTAGGAAATATCAGGGAGAATGATCAAACCCTTTGTCAAAATTGGGACCTAAGGAGTATTTTCAAGCAAGGAGAGCCAGACAGCTGGAAAGATCAATGGAGTGTTGATCTTTGATCAGAGGGCAGACTATTACATTTGCCAATTAAGTGACATAGTGCTGGAGAAGAGTAGATAACACAAAAGAGCAAAACAGTCTTGGAATGTGTAAATGAGGAATATTTGAAAGTTAATGTTTGAATGGGATGCTGTGTGAGATAAAACATAAAAGCACAGATTTAGATCCCCTCAAGTTAGAGAGTAGACCAAGAAAGATCAATCAGGACTGCACTGGTATTTAAAGGTATCCCCTTTATTTACAACATTTAAAAGGTATTTGGACAATTACATGCCTAATAAATTTAGGAGGAATATGGACCAATTGCAGGCAAATGGGACAAACTCAGTTGCAACTTGGTTGGCATAGATAAGAAAGACTGAAGGATTTGTTTCTATGCTGTATAATTCTTTGATTGTGTCAGGTTAGAGAAATTTGTAGAAGATATACAGTTTACATATTATTTCAAAATTCTGATTATAAAATTAGAGTTATAAAACTCAAAGTTACCTTGAGTTGTAAAAGGCAATACCTCAAAGTCTCAATGGAATGAAGGACAGAAATGAAGCCTCTGACTTTGTTATTTGTCCAACAGCTTCTGGTAGAGTATCTAGATGAAGACTGAATTTTCAGGAGGATTAAGGCTCATCTTTCTCTATTTCTGATCTGCACTAACAACTGCAATTATTTTGGACTGTTTCACCTAAGTTAATGCTTTGAAAGTTCCCTCCATGGATTAGAAATGAGAATTATCTGATGTGCAGATCCCTGAAGAATTGCATATTGCCTATAACTCTCTCCATTCTGAGATCCAGCCAAAAAAGTCAGGTGTTACCAGCTCTGAATTAACTGCAACATAGTGTAACCACAGTCTATCTAGCATGAGTCATTATTAGTAACTTATCAATAAAAGTTCTTATTCTCCGCATTTTGTGTGGGTTTGCCTAATTTCAGCCTTATCCTGTCAAGGTGTATCTGAATGGTCGCCCATATTTTCCAAAATTACACTTGTAACTATTTTGTAATGTTTTTGATTATGTTACAATTATTAAATCATAATAGTTTATCTTCTGGCCTCATTAAAAGACAACAAACAATTTTTAAGGATTCCATTAGTCTGTTAGCAACCGACATTCCTTTGTTTTTATGGAACTGCAGCTTGCATCATTTTAGTGCCTCTGATGATTTTGTTAAGTGTTAATGTCTGGAGAGTTGGTGATAGAAGAAACAACATGCATTTATATTATTGTTCACAATTCCAAAATCTTAAGTTGCTTCACAGTGTACAAGGTACTGATAAAAAGCAGTCATCATTGCAGTGTAGACAAATGTAACAACTGATATGGGCACAATGAAGACTAACAATCAGCTACAAGATGATGACTATGTGTTTTCTTCTAACTAGGCAGATTGAGAAATAAATGTTGAACAGTACTGAGGGACTCCATTTAATACCACAAGAAATAACAACAAGACTAGGTCATAAGGCGTATTGATCACAATCCACTATTCAGTAAGATCATAACTACTACAAAGTTACTTTCCTTTGCTTCTTTATTTAAATAGTATCCAAAAATCTAAACTACTTTGTCTTGAGGAAGTGCATCAGCAGACTCCCGTGGTAGAGAATGCTCAGTATCCATGTTATCTATAAAGAAAACACAGATGTCTCCTCATTTCAGTCCTACACTGCTGGTCCCTTATCTTGCGATCATGGCCTCTTGTCAGGGAGAGCATTCTTTCAGCATCTATGCATTCAAGTCCTCAAATAATTTCATGCATTTCAATGATAGCATGTTTCCAGCACTTTAACTCCAGATACAATAGACTCATTCTACTCATTCTTCCACATTGGCTAGGCTTTCCAACCATGCTCTTCTTCGAGCAGTTGTCATGGAGCCTCTTGCAAGGGAAAAAATGGGGTCCTGATATAATGCTTCATCTGAAATGTGCCATCTCTAAGTATTGTAAGATTGTTTTCATCAGCATCAGCTTAGATGATATGGAGTCTCTGGAATTAGTCTTTAGTCCCAGAACCTTAAAACGCGCAGGCAAGACAATTAATTTACCAACCTGCAGAATAACACTTGAGACACCTATCCACGCAGCTGCTGAGATGTGTTTATTTTTCATACGATAACAACATTGAGAAGATAATTAGGCGATTGGCCACTTCAAGCTTATCAGTCGATAAGATTGCAGCCAGTCATCCACCCCTACTTCACCTCCCCTGACTGTTGCTCATATCTCTCCATTGTTAACCCAAAGCTTGAATATACTGTACCACCGAATGCCCAATATCCTTTACAAACATCAAAGTGAAGACATTACTCCTTATCTCACCTCTGCATCGGCAGCCTTCGGTCCTGACTCATAGAGAGGGGAAACATATTCCCAACCTCTAAAAAATCACTTGCATTCCAATGGAATTAGCTCATTTCCATTACAGATTGAAATAAAAAGCTGCTGAGGGTTGTGGACTCAGCCAGCCCCACCACAGGCACTAGCCCTTCCTCTACTGAGGACGTATTCAAGAGGTGGTGCCTCAGAAAGGTGCTATCCATCATTAAGGACCCTCACCATCCAGAGCATACCTTCTTCTCATTATTACCACCAGGGGATGAGGTATGGGAGCCTCAAGACACACACTCAACATTTTAGGAACAGCTTCTTCCCATCTGAACAGTCCGTGAACTATTTTGCTCCCTAATTGCATGATTTATTTAATTCTTATAAATGTCTTATTATTAACAATAGTAATTTTTTATGCACTGCACTGCCGCAAAACAACAAATTTCATGACACATGTCAGTGATAATAAACATGATTCTGATTTTCTAATCACCAGAATGAATGCACTTGAACCTCAAAGGGTCCATTCACTCAGCATTTAGTCTAACAAGCCTTTGTTGCACTCTAACAATGTTCTCACTAGAATAAGAGATGAAGACTAAAACATTGTGTCTTTTGTGTGTTCTCACCAGAGCCTTATTAAACTGAAGCAATATTTTGTTATTCTTATACTCTAATCCCTTTCTAATAAAGGCTAACATACTATTTGCGTTCTAACTCTTCTGCTGCAACTGCAAGTTAGCTTTCATTCTTTGTACTGTACAAGGTCATCCCAGTCCCTCAGCACATTAACATTTCCAAGTATATTCACTGTTTAAAATATTCTGATTTTCTGTTTTGCCTAAGAAAATAAAACCAGATTTCTTCAAATTATATTTCATCTAATTGTGTTTGCCCACATCATTGACCTTTGCAACTCGTTCCATTTTCCTTGCAGACTGCTCTGGTCATCTTATTTTTTTTTAATGTTTGGCTAGGTTACTTTTGTCCCTCTCATTTAGGCCATTGATATGAATTATAGATAGGTGAAGCTCACAGATTATCTCACCAATTGCAGGCATTTATTCTAACCCACTGTAGCCTACCCATTAGCCCACAGAATGAATTTATTCACAAACAATATATTAGAAACGCAAAAAAAAAATGGCACTCTAAAAACAGAGCTAAGCAATCTCACATTAAATGGATCAGGTCAAAGCTCTGCAGTCTTAACACATCTAGCTATGAACGGTGGTGACAATTAAATAATAAATGGTAAAAGGAGACTCCAAAAATTCCAGTGATGGAAAATCCAGCATATGAATGCTAAACAAAAGGATGGAGCATTTATAAATATGTTCAGTCAGAGGTGCTGATGGAGCAGTTCCCTGATATTCCCACCATCACAGAAACCAGTCTGCAGCCAAGTCAATTCATTACATATGATATCAAGAAACAGATAACAGCACTGGATATAACTAAAGCCAAGGGATCAGGCAACATCTCAGTTGTATCACCGTCTGGTGTGGGGAGGGGATACTGCACAGGATCAGAAAAAATACTGCAGAGATTTGTAAACTCAGCCGACTCCATTATGGGCACTTGCCTCCCCACCATCCAGGACAACTACAACAGGCAATGCCTCAAAAACATGGCATCTGTCATTAAGAACCTTGTCTGCCCATTATACTTCTTATTACAGCCATCCGGGGTGGGGCGGGGGTACAGCCTGAAGACACATGCTCAACATTTTAGGAACAGCTTCTTCCCCTCCACCATTGGATTTCTGAATAGACAATGAACCCATGAACACTACCTCACCATCATGGCTCTTTTTGCACTACTAATCTATTTATTGATTTACATATATTGTAATCGATAGTATATTTCATGTATTGTACTGTACTGCTGCTTCAAAACAAGAAGTTTCATGACATATGTCAGTGGTTATAAACCTGATTCTGATTCTGAGCACTGAAGACCTGGCTAGCTGTGCCTCCATCTAAGCTGCTCCTGTTACATCTACCAACATTGTGGAAAACTGCCTAGGTATGCCCTGTTCATATAAAGCAGGACAAATACAGTCCAGGTGTGTCTACTCCTGATCATCATCAATGAGACGGAAGCTGTTGTCAATGGAATGTTATCAAGCAACAGTTACTCACCAAAATGCTGCTCACCAATGCCTAGTTTGAATTTTGCCGGATCTACTTGGCATCAGATCTTATCTCAGTGCTGCTCTAAAAATGGTACAAAGAACTGAGAAAGGCTACCTTTGACATTAAGGCAGCATTTCACTGAGTCAAGGTGACCCAGTAAAACTTAAGTCAATGGCCATCACAGGGAAAACTCTTCAATGGTCAAGGTCATATCTCACAAAAAATGAGAACGCCTGGTCATTGGAGGTCAATCCAGCCAGCTACAGGATATTACTGCAGAGCTTCCTCAGGGCAGTGTCAAAGATCAAACTATCTTCAGCTGCTTCTTCAATGACATTCCTTCCCATGTGTAACTCCTCAGCTCATGCTGCAAAAGCTAAACCACATTCTAACAAGAGCTGTTAAGTGATAATTAACATGTGTACCACAAGCGTGAGACAATGCTCACCACCAGTCAGGGAGCCTAACCATTTACCATTGACATTAAATGCATTACCATCACCAAGTGTTCCACCATCAATATCCCAGGGTCATCACTGACCAGTAAATCATTTACCTTCTTATCCTGAAGAAGAAAGATCGAAAGGTCAAGTGTTTACTTTTTTTCATAGATGTTGCCTGGCCTGCTGTGTTCCCCTAGCATTTTATGTGTGTTGCTTTGGATTTCCAACATCTGCAGATTTTCTCATGTTTGTGCCTTCTTATTCTGTGTTCTGCCCATTTTCTTTCCAATCCTGATGAAGGATCTCAGCCCGAAACATCAACTGTATATTCCCCTCCATAGGTACTGCCTGATTTTCTGAGTTCCTCAAGCATTTTGCATGTGTTACTTCAGATTTCCAGCATCTGCAGAATGTCTTATGTTGATCAAAGAACTGCCACAGTTCTTCTACTGGTAGATAGAAATGCAATACTTTCTCCTGCTACACAAACACAAGGGCAAAACCCAATAGCTATGTGTTTGATTTTAATGAAACCATCTTTGATAAATCCCTTCTTAAAAGTATTTTCTAATCATCTGGCTCTACCATGTCACCATAATCCTCGTGAGACACTGTATCCCAGGTGCTAACAGCAAAGACCTCCACAAGAAATGAATACACTTACCCCTAGCCCGAACCTCCCCAATCTTCCCCAATCTATATGAGAAGGGTCTTTCGGTCGGGTTCAAGTCCAGTGGAGACCTTCAGTAGGCAGCGTTTGGTCCACACAGTGAGAAACTCTGATACTGAATGCTTTGTCAGCTGGTAAAGCCCTGATCACATTTAACAATTGTCTATGCTTTCAATGTTTCCAAATATGTCCTAAAATCTTAAAATTACTAATGACATAAAAAGTAATAAAAATGAATTGTTTCTAAAAACAAGATCTGTTGATAAACATAAAAAGAATTATTGGTACTATATTATTATTGTCACGTGGATCGAGATACAATGAAAAGCTTGTCTTGAAGCAGATCAAATTATTCCATAGTGCAGTGAGATAGATCAAGATAAAACAATAACATTGCAGAATAAAGTGTACCAGCTACAGAGAAACCCCTCACTCCACGCCAATAAGACTAAGGAAATGACTGTAGACTTCAGGAGAGGAAAATCAGAGGTCCATAAGCCTGTACTCATTGGAGGATCAGAGCGTCAGTAACTTTAAATTCCTGGGTGTCACTATCTCAGAGGACCTGTCCTGGACCCAACATATAAATATAATTCCAAAGAAAATACAACAGTGCCCCCGCTTCCTCATAAGTCTGCGGAGATTTGGCATGTCATCAAAAACCTTAGCAATCTTCTATAGATATGTGGTGTAAAGTCTGCTGACAGGCTGTATTATGGCCTGCTATGGGAATATCAATGCCTTTGAGTGGAAAATCCCACAAAAGGTAGTGGATTCAGCCTAGTGCATCACGGCTGGAACCCTCTTAACCATTGAGCACATCTACATGAATCGTTGTCGTAGAAAAGCAGTATCTATCAACAAAGACCCTCCCAAACTAGGCCATGCTCTTTTCTCACTGCTGCCATCAGGTAGAAGGTTCAAGTGCCTCAGGACTCACACCACCAGGTTCAAGAACAGTTACTACCCCTCAACCATCAGGCTCTTAAACAAAACAGGATAACTACACTCATTCTGTCTCAGGTTCCACCCCCCCCCCACCCCATCCTCACCACATTCTACAGAGGATGATGTATCGAGAGTATCCTGAGCAGCTGCATTACTCTCTCTGGTTCGGAAATTTTACTATCTGGGATCACAAGACCCTGCAGCGGATAGTGAGGTCAGCTGAAGGGATCATCGGGGTCTCTCCTCCCGCCATTACAGACATTTACCCCACACGCTGCATCCACAAAGCTAACAGCATTATGAAGAACCCCACGCACCCCTCATACAAACTCTTCTCCCTCCTGCCATCTGGCAAAAGGTACCGAAGCATTCGGACTGTCACAACCAGACTGTGTAACAGTTTCTTCCCCCAAGCCATCAGACTCCTCAATACCCAGAGTCTAGTCTGACACCAACCTACACACACGCACACACACACACACACACACAACTGAACACCACTCCACTCCCTTTGCAATTTTTGCTCATTTCCTTCTCAATTCCTGCTAAAACATTGTTTACATTTACATTTACATCATTTATTATTATATTGTAATTTGTCCTTTACTGTGCCTATTGTCTTGTTTATTAATTATTGTACTGTCTTGCACTGTTTTGTGCACTTTATGTAGTCCTGTGTAGGCCTGAAGTCTAATGTAGTTTTGTGTTGTTTCATGTAGCACCATGGTCCTGGAGGAACGTTGTTTCATTTTTACTGTGTACTGTACTAGCAGTTATGGTTGAAATGACAATAAAAGCGATTTGACTTTGACTTGACTTGAACCGATGGTCTTACTTTAAGCACTCCATATCTTGTTTTTCATATTCATTATTTATTGCTATTTATTTATATTTATATTTGCACAGTTGTTGTTCAGTGATTCTGTTTATAGTTACTATTCTATAGATTTGCTAAGTATGCCCACAGGAAAAAAGAATCTCAGGGTTGTATTTGGCGACATGTTTGTACTCTGATAATAAATTTTACATTGAACTTTTTAAACTTTCAGCAATAAAGTGCAAGATCATAATTAGGTTGATTGTATTAAATATTGAGAATCGTTAGGCAAGACAGAAATATTTTTAAAAACAGGAACTTGTGTTTCTATCTTTCTTCTTTGTAACTCTACAATCCCAATAAAATCAATAAGCTTGCAAGATACAAGAATTTCAGTGAGATGGATGCAGTTCCACCATTAGACAGGGATTCATTGGCAGAGTTTATTGAATATACAGTACAATTAGGAAGAAATTCCAGGTCTTAACATATAATTACACATGTGTGGATGTCCAGAATGAATGTCATTTCAATAAGCAGATTCTGGCTGTTCCAATTGGAACCAGCAAGATCTGTGTAATTGATTCTACTGGATGAGCGTAGGTTACGACAGGGCTCTGCAAACTGCTTGGTTCATGAGGTGAAAATGAACAAAAACCATGTATGGGGGAGGATAGAGGATTACAGGAACAATTGTAATGGGAAAGTCAGTGCAGGAAGAGTGACCTCCAGCCGGCCTCAACGACCCAGTGACTAAGTGTGCTCAGCGGTCCCAGCTCTGTTCACCTTGACCCAGCCCCCAGTTGTTTTGGCTCGGGGAGGACGATTGGGAGAGAAAACAAACTGGAATGTCCTGTTTCTAACTAGTCGAAGATGATCACTAGCAAATCTATCCCAATACCCCCCTAAACCCTCATTCATATGTACAGAGGTGTTCATAAGCCACCTGCGGGGGGGGGGGGGGGGCTCTACTGTGGGAAGAGAGAAGATAATAAAAATATAATATGTTACTGAACTACAGTAACAATTAAAAGTCTGAACAATCCTAACAAATGAATAGCAAGTGTGAATGGGTAATGTTGCAAGTAAAATATTTAATTAGGAAGGTTCATTGACTTGAAACTATCTCACGATGGAAGTGAATTTTAGTAAGGATATTACCTAGGTAAAAATTCAGAACAATATGGTAATAAATGGAAATGTGTTGTCTAACCAACTAAGAGACTAATTTGATCATTATATATATCCATAGGATGGGGTAGGGACATGGGTAAATACAAAAATATAAAACTTGGCCAAAAAATTCAAGTTCTGATGCCTTTAGTGGTGTTTAAACACTCCCAGAAGAAATCCTCCCTGCTCCTGAAATTTCAGTCCTACAGATAAAAAGCCCCAGTCTTCAATTGTCAAATAGCTTTGGAGATATTTTAAAGCTCTATTTCTTTTTAATCCTGCCCCCTTTTACCTACCATTGTACTTTCCCTTTATTTATTTTGCTCTGTGTGCCCGATCTGGCGTTTAATTCATAAAATACACCTTTACATTTCCAGTGACCAATCTTCAGTCCTTAACTCACTCACACCCTTCTTCACGTCAGTGGCACGGCAGTGGAAACTGCGAGTAGTTTCAAACTCCTGGGAGTGCACATCTTGCACAACCTCTCATGGTCCCAGAAAACATCCTACATCTTCAGGAAAACTCACCTGTGCCTCTGCTTTCTGAGGAAGCGGAAGAGAGACTATGCACATCAATACTCACATACATCTACAGGTACACTGTTCAAGGTATCCTAACATGCTGCATCACTGTGTGGTATAGAAACGGCACTGCAGTAGACAAGGTCGTTCTACAACGGTTATTTATTTATTGAGATGGAGTCGGCCTTTCCGGCCCTTTGAGCCGTGCTGCCCAGCAACCCACCAATTTAACACTAGCCTAATCACAAGACAATTTACAATGACCAATTAACCTACCAACCAGTACGCCTTTGGACAGTGGGAGGAAACCAGAGCACCCGGAGGAAACCATGCGGTTGTG
This sequence comes from Mobula birostris, assembly GCF_030028105.1. NCBI lineage: Eukaryota > Metazoa > Chordata > Chondrichthyes > Myliobatiformes > Myliobatidae > Mobula > Mobula birostris. Next base: position 132,168,282 of record NC_092378.1, on the reverse strand, counting down.
GGGAGAATGTACACACTCCCTACAAGCAGCATCAGGAATTGAACCCGGTGAGCCTGTACTGTAAAGCGTTGTGCTAACCACTTAGGTACCGTGCCTCCCCAGTTAAAACTGTTCGCTGGCATCAGCCTCCCCACCATTAAGGACATATATACAGAATGGTGGGAAAACGGTCAGCAATATCGTGAAGGATACCACCCACCCTGCTAATGGACTTTTTGTCCCTTCCCATCGGGGAAGAGGCTACGCAGCATCCACATTAAGACCACCAGACACAAAAACAGCTACTTCCCCAAACCATCAGGCTGATCAACACCCCCACCCATTAGCTCACCCCACCACTATGTTACTATTTCCTGCCAGAGTCACTTTATGTACAGATACTTCTTTACCTAGTGTCACTTTATGTATCTACATCCAGTCTATGTAATATCTAATCTTATGTGTTAATATTTATTGTGTTTTTTTTACACTGCATTGGATCTGGAGCAACAATCGTTTCATTCTCCATTACACTTGTGTACTGACAAATGGCAATAAAAATCCTGAGTCTTAGTTTAAGTACAGAGTTATTTTTCTATTCACCTAGTCCTAGGTGACCTACAAATAGAGCCAGATTGTTTTCATGCACAACTTATTGCCAAAAAGCTCCATGATATTATTTAAAAGGGGAGCAAGCAGGAAACTATGGGCCAATTAGGGTGATATCAGTCATAGAGAAAATATAAAAAACTGTTGTTAATGATGTTATAGCAGGTCTGTTAGAGAAATCCAAGGCAATCAGACAACGTCAACATGATTTTGTGACAGGGAAATTTTGTTTGATCAAGTCTTGGTGTTTCTCTTTAGAGAACCTGTGGAGGTGCTTTATACATAGATTTACAGAAAGCATTGGAGAAGATGCCACGTCAGAAATTATGGCAGAAAGTAAAAGCCCACGGTATAGAAGGTAACATATCAGTACGTGCAGAACACAGAACACAAAGCAGTGCAGCACAAGATCAGGTCCTCTGACCTACGGTTTCTGTGCTAGCCACAATGCCAAATGAAAACTAAACCTATCTGCCTGCATAATACATATCCCTCCATTCCCTGCATGTTCTTCTGCTTGTCTCAGTGCATCTTAACTGTAACTATCATATTTGCTTCCACCACCCTTTCTGGTAGTGTGCCCCAGGCATCTACCACTTGCTGTGTAAAAAAATTTTGCTTTGCACATCTCTTTTAAACCATCCCACTTTCCTCTTAAAGCTATGCCCTTGGTATTTGCTGCTTGAGAAATAGACTCTGACCATCTATTCTATCATTACCTGTCATAATTTTATTAACTTCTATCAGGTCTCCTCCCAGCCTTTGACACTCCAAGAAAGCAATACATGTTTTTCCAACCTCTCCTAATAGCTAATACTCTCTAATCCAGGCATCTTCTTCTGCACCCTCTCCTAAAGCTTCCAAATCCCTCCTGCAGTAAGATGACCAGAACTGCTCATGATACTTAAACCGTAACTTAATCAAAGTCTTTTATACTGCTGCACTGATCAATGACAGCAAGCCGGCTACATGCTTTCTGTACCACCCTATCTACGCATTGCCTCTTTGGCGGGAGCTATACATCCCGAGATCCCTCCGCACAGCAATGCTCCTAAGGGGCCTGCCATTTACTGTATACCTTTTCCCTTCCATTTAAATCCTCAGAAAAAGCACCTCACACTTGTACGGGTTAAATTCTGTTTGGCATTTTCCCACCCAGAATCTCCAACTGATTTCTGTCCTGCCTTACCCCAACAGGAACTAAGCTAAATAGATAGAGAGATAGATATACTTTATTAATCCTGAGGGAAATTTGGTTTCGTTACAAAACAAGACAGGACAGCTAAAAAAGGAGATTGCACGGCAGTGTGCACTGCCTACAGTGCTCCATATAAACTAGTTGAACTCTTTCAAAGTTTTGCATGAATCAAACCAGGCACACTTCTCTGAATATAGGCAAAAAAAATCAGAATTCAAAAATCTGCTGATGACAATGTTCTATGCCTTAATACTGTGCATGGATTACTAATTAAGCACTACTTTTATATTATTATCTGTTATAATCCAGTAACCAATCAGTTCCAGTACTGCTGAGGATCATGCATATGGATCATTGCTTACAGGCAATGCTTACCATATACAATTAATCCGAGTTCAACCCAATATTTCTTACATTGCATGTTCATTTTAGTTGCTCTGAATTACGTAAGTTATTAAAACTGGTAAGCAAGTGATGTGAGCCATATTGATAGAAAGACATGATTTCCATCAACATTTTTGACAATTTTTCCATGAATATGACTATGATGGGCACATTAGCACAAGGTTGCTACCAGCATGTCTATTACACTAATAGGCTTCAAACATTAGATCAAGCCTCCAAGGCAGCCTGCTATAAATAGATGCATCCAACACCTCAATACTAATTGTTCTGCCAGTAAAAGATACACGAAATATAGACTAAAGAACCAAGCAATGTAATTTGATCTAAAAGTAATTTGCATATGGAATTATTTGGGAAAGTAATAACAGAATTAATGGAAACTACAAAATTATAGCGATGCTTTAAAAATAACTTCATAGACAGCCATTCCAAAACTGATAGCCAATGAATGTCAAAAAAGCAACCCAGCACATTGAATTCAGAACAAAGAGAAACATTTTAATAGAAAGAGTAACTATACAGCAGAAATCCACAACCAGCAATATCTCTTGAAAGAAATGGATGAATTGAGAAAAGCATATTAGGCAAGCATAATGAAATTTCCCCCCACCCCCAGTAGCTTTCAGAGCTCTTAAGGAAGGTGTGTTGACTTAATATTTTTACTCATTTAATGAAGTCCAATAATCCCACATAACAAACTACCCTTTGGGTATTGTAGATCCATCCCAGTATAGGGGGCCATGCTGATGGAACCTGGTTATCTAACAGTTCTGTTTTAAATGCAAGGTGATTGACAACAATAAACTGATGAGGTTAACAAAACAGAGTACCATGCTTGAAGGGGCACATCTGAGAAACCATTTTTTTAATAGGCATCCGTTAGTCTCATGAGACCATGGATTTGCACCTTGGAAGGTTTCCAGGGCGCAGGCCTGGGCAAGGTTGTATGGAAGACCAGCAGGCTCCCCTCTCCACGCCACCAATGTTGTCCAAGGGAATGGCATTAGGACCCATACAGCTTGGCACTGGTGTCATCGCAAAGCAATGTGTGGTTAAGTGCCTTGCTCAAGGACAAACACACTGCCTCAGCCAAGGCTCGAACTAGCGACCTTCAAATCACTAGACGAACACCTTAACCACTTAGCCACGTGCCATAGCAAATCATAGCACAGGGAATACAGTATCTGCCTAGTCATTCAAGTAAGCCAGGTAAATACCCCAGTCAAAAGAAAGTTCAGAAAATAACATCTGCTCTACATTTTGTGAGAAGAAAATCAGCAAAGAGTATACTTGTGATGTGTGGATGTCGTGCTGTTCCTCAGTAAGCTGAACTTCTACTGCAAAGTGTTCTCCAATATTGAGAGAAAGGACAATATCTAATGCTTTCAGTTTTCACCAAGAGGGCAAAGGTTTTGCACAAACCTGCAAACTGGTCAGATAAAATCCATTCTTAAAATGTTATTAAAGATTTAATCGCTAATGGGCATAAAACAATCCCGTGTAAGTGCTGAACTAATGACGGCCTTTCTCCCAATATGTTTGATTCAGGCATTTCATTATGATAAAATTGGGATTCTTTTTAGTCTTTATTGCTGATTTTTATTAAAAACCAGAATAATAAATGTGTGGTAATTTTCACATTAACACATACAATAAGAAATGATAAAGCGTAGTCTAGATAAATTATTTCCAAATGAAATAACGGGCTACAGATACAGTCATAAAATCGTGACGGGATATACTGAGAAGGAACAACAAAAACATAGCACAAGTATTGAATGATTACCTCACCTCAACCATGGTTGAAAGGTCTAATGAAATAGCCACTTCACTAGGAGATGAGTTTGAAGAATAAATTGATTCCTTTGTTCATCTACACTGTACCCTTTCTCATTTGATGCACATTTCCCTTGCCACATTACATCTATTCATGTCAATGTTTTTTATGTTACATAGCTAGAATTATGCTGGTGTTGTAATGTGTTCCTGAATGATGCTGAATTTATCCTCAATGTTACCTATAATCTCAAATTTAGTATCATCTACCCAAATGGCAACACCACAACAACTACCAGCATATGCTAGCTGAAAAAAAAAATTATGGCTTTTACAATTTTAAATTGCTTTACAAAAATTGGCATGAATCCCCTAGGGATGGAAATATAGAAAATTACAAGTCTAACATAACTGAGACACTAAAGTAATATTTGACCTGGCTACATTGTAAAATATGTACAGTGGGAAGTCAAGAGTTTAATGAGGAACTTGATATTAGTAAGGAAGAAAAACTAGATAATATGATAGAAATAAAAGTAGTCAAGCCTTCTGGGGTGAAAGTCAGTACTCTAAGGTTCTAAAAGAGATACTGCAGATATATTAGATGGAACAAGTCTTAAAGTCTTTCTTTCTGATTGTGTTTACCGTGGTTGGTAAGTGAACCAATGGACATAGGAAAACTGGATTTTCATAAAGCATTCAATAGAGTGACCATCAGGAATTAGTGCACACAATGAAGGCATGCGGTTGAGCGAGGTATACATCGTTAACATGGATAGAGGCATGTCACTGAATAGAATCAAGTTATAGACATAAAAGAATCATCTTTAGTTTAGCAAGCTGTTATTATTATTAATGATTTTTTTTAAATTTCAGATACTGGAAATATGAAATAGAAATAGAAAATGCTACAAAATCTCTGAAAATTAGGCAGCATCTCTCCCCTGAAATGACTTGATATCTCACAACATCAGCAATTCAATCTACAAAGTTTAAGGGCCTGTTGTTTGTTACATTATTTTATCTTATTATAGATATTCCCTTTGTTCTATTGATTGCCCTCCCCCGCCTTCTCTGCCATCTAAACTAAGTTATTTATGCTCTTTCTCAGTTCTGAGGTCTGTAACCTGAAATGTTGACTTATTCTCGTTCCAGTTTGAGCTGCTGAGTTTTTCCAACTTTTTCTGATTTTATGCCAATACAGTGGTCTGCACTGAATCCTCAACTAACTGCATTCTATGTTAACAATGTAGATAAAAGGACCAAGCGTGATATATTCCTGTCTTCATTGCAGACACATCTCATGGATGTGTGCTTAGTCCACTGCTCTACTCTCCTTACACTCATGACTAGGCACAGCTCAAATGTCAATGACACCACTGTCGTTGGCAGAATCTCCGATGGCAATGAGGAGGCGTACATGAGTGAAATAGATTGGCTGGTTGAGTGGTGTCACAGCAACAATCTCACACTCATTATCAGTAAGACCTAGGAATTGATTATGGATTTCAGGAAGAGGAAGTTGGGAGAATACATGCCAGTCCTCATTGAGGGGTCAGAGGTGGGAAGGATGAGCAGCTTCTAGTTCCTGGGCATCAACATCTCAGAGGTTATATCTCGGTCCCAACTCAATAAAGCAAGCACAAAGAAGTCATGCCAGTGGCTCTTCGACACGAGGAGTTTGAGGAGATTTGTAATGTCACCAAAGACATAGTACAAAAGCATTCTGACTAGGTGCATCACTGCTTGGTATGGAGGCTCCGAAGTGCAAGATCAAAAGAGGCTGCGGAGAATTACAGATTTGGTCAGTTCCATCATGGGTCAAGCCTCCCCACCATCAAGTATTTCTTCAAAAGGTGGTACCTCAAGAAGGTGGCATCCATCATTGAGGACCGTCAACATCCAGAACATACCCTTTTCACATTACTACCATTGGGGAGGAGGTACAGGAGGCTGCAAACCCACATTCAACATTTTAAGAACAGCTTCTTCCACTCCACCATCAGATTTCTGAAGTGTCGATGAACCCATGAACACGATACCTCATCACTCAGCTTTAGTACTATATTTTTTTGACTTACAGTATTTTTTAGCTCTAGCACTATACTGCTGCTTTGGAACAGCAAATTTCATTACATATGTCAGTGATAATACACCAAATAAATGAATAAAAATAAACAGACCTTGGTATGGAAAGTAAACTGTCAGAAGGACTGAAAAATTATGTGGGATATGCGGAAGGGTTAGGTATGTAGGCAATGTAAAGAAAGTAACTAAGAGAAATGTGAAGTTACAGCATTTAGTTTGGTTGGAAGAAAAGTAAAACAGGACAACTTACAAGTTTTGGATGTGTATCGTTGCTGCTTTTGGCAATATTTGGCTAAAAAGGATTTTTTTGGAGTTGAAACAACTCTGGATGAAATTATATTGTTTTAAAAATTTTAGCATGAACTTCCGAATTAATTTTAAAAAGCACCCATTTCCCCATCAGTGGAGTATATCAAATAATGCTCTTCCATTTGGTATGCCGGAGAGAAGGCTCTGCAAGAGAGACTGAGTAATGGTAACTAATGCATATTATCTCAAGGATTGCTGTAATTGGACACTCCCCAAATAGCTTTTAATAACCTCTGGATTTCATTCCACTCAAGTAAATTCCATCTCCTTTGCACCTTCACCACCCCAAAACCACCCATCACCTATTGTTCCATCTCTCCCCTTCTCTGGTTCCAGCCCCCAGCTGCCCAACAGCCAGCACACTCTAATTCTCATCAGCTCTAGACTACTTAAAGATCTAAAATACTCCAAATTCTCCTGATATCCACCTTCTTGGCCTATCCGCCATCTACCAAATGTATTGAATTCACCAGCTACTGCATTGCTGGACTGCCAGCTTCCTCCACCACCAGGACTCCATTAAGCCTTCAGCATCTGGCCAGACACCATTCCAGATGTATCTCCAAGGTTAGAGCACTCTCCTAAGTGGACCCACCTACTCTTGCCTCAATCCTAAACACCATACTTCCATCACATACTGAGGTGTGCAAAATTGGTTCAGGAACCTGGTGCCTTCAGCATTGCTGGCTGTCGCAGTGACAGAAACACATGAAAGCAGCCATTTTGGTCATGGACCAGTTTCTAGACTAACAGCTTTTAAATCATTACGTTTCACATTCATAAGAATCGGAATATTTAATAAAAAAGAAAATAGAACAGCACCGTACAGGCCCTTCAACATACAATGTTGTGTCGACATTTTAACTTACTCTAAGATCAATCTAATGGCTCCTTCCTACATAGCCCTTCACTTTTCTTTCATCCATGTGCTTATCTAAGAGCTTCTTAAATGCTCCTAATGTATCTGCCTCTATCACCACCCCTGGCAGGGCATTCATTGCGCCCACCACTTTCTACGTAAAAAACTTACCTCTGACATTCATCCAATACCTTCCTGCAACCACCTTAAAATTATGCCCACTTGTATTAGCCATTTCCGCCCTGGGAAAAAGTCTTTGGTTATCCACTCGATCTATACCTTTTTATCATCTTGCAACAGACTGCTACAGGGACTCAGTGAGTCAGGCAGCGTCTGCGGAGTAGAGGGATGGTTGACGGTTCAAGATGATGAGAAGGTGATGGATGCTTTGCCTCCACAGATGCTGCCTGACCTGCTGAGATCCTCCAGCAGTTTGTTGCTTGCTCCAGATTTCAGCATCTGCTGTCTTTTGTCTCTCCAGGATTTGAGTACTCTTGTACATGTTGACACTCACATGCAAATATGACAAGTGATAAGGAAAACAAATGGCATGTTGGCTTTTAAGGCAAGGAGACTGGAGCAGCAGTTTAGGAAATCTCACTGCATTTATACATGACTTTACATAAATTATATTGTAAATACTGTATTCAGTTTTGATCTTGAAGGAGGATATATTTTCCAGTGAGTGACTACAGTAAATATTCACTTAATTTATTCTTTTGATGAGGGGTTGACCTCAGAGCAGACTGGGCCTACGCTCAGTAGAAATTGGAAGAAGAATGACTTCATCAAAGGTTATAAAATCCAAATGACATTGACAGAAGGCTTCTTTCACAAAAGGCTCTAAAACAAACTAATGTTAGGGCAAGAAATTGTTGAGTTAGGGCTGATACTGAAATTAGGAGAAATTTCTTTATCCCTTAGTCTATTAATATCTCAAATTCTCAAAACCAGAGGCCTTTGAATGTGTAATCACTGAGTTTATAGAGAACTGAAATTAACAGATTTAAGAACTTGGTGGATTATGGGCATCTATTGAGCAAATCAACCTGATGAACTGAATCAGTGATCAAGTTATAGAATGATAGAGTAGGTTTAAGAATCCTAACCACCCTGCCATCTCTTCTGGACTGGAGAATTGATGGACAAAGGACCGGTGCGGTCATTAATGGAGGCATTAATGACAGAGCTAAGATGAGGAAGGAGGTTCTGCAGAAGGATTGAGCAGCTCAGGGCAAAATTGAAAAGCAGAGCCACAAAGGTGAGCATTTTCAAGTTGATACCCGAGCCACATGCAAATTAGAAAAATTAAATGGGATTAGTGAGGCAAATGCATGGCTCAAATGTTGGGGAGGGAAAAATTGTCTCCAATTCAGGGGCACCGATGTGGGGATGAAGGAATTTATTCTGTTAGGATGGGTTCCAACTGAATTGTGCCAGGACTAGTGCCCTCACAAATCACATAACTATGATTGTACGTAGGCACTTAAACTAAATGGGGAGTCAGAGGATGGTGGGATGGTTTAATAAATCAGAAAGACATGCGAGATCATGGGCACAGGATAAAGGAATGGAGGGTTATGGGCTGGGTGCATGTCGGTGGGACTAGGTGAGAGTAAGAATTCGGCATGGACTAGAAGGGCCGAGATGGCCTGTTTCCATGCGGTAATTGTTATAATGAGGGGAAATTTGCAGTTATAAAGTGATTGCCCAGGGCAGCAGATACAAACTCTTGCAAATTTCTATAGATGTAATGTAGAGAGCATTCTAATTTGTTGCTTCACAGTCTGATATGAAGGATGCAAGGCAGAGAATCACAAGACACTGCAGAGGGTTTTAAACTCAGCCAGCTCAATCACAGGCACAATCCTCTCCACCATCGAAGACACCTTCAAGAAGCGGTGTCTCTGGAAGGCAGCACCCATTGTTAAGAACCGTCACCATCTGGGCCATGCTCTCTCTTTTTGATACTACCACAGGGAGGAGCCTGAAGACCCCACTCAACAATTTAGGAACAGCTTCTGTTATCAGATTTCTGAATAGTCCATGAATCCATGAACAACTTCTCATTATTCCTTAATTTTGCACTAGTTTTGTAATTTATTGTAATTTTATGCCTTTGCGCTGTTCTGCTGTTGCAAAACGACATGCCAGTGATAATAAATTTGGTTCGGAAAATACACAAAACAGGGGAAATCCAGTATTATAAATAACTGTAAAAGACTCCAAACCCTTTGCAACTACTTGTTGGACCTGCCTACTAGTTTTTTTGTGTGATTCATACTCTAAGGTACCTCTAGACCTCACTATACTTCACGAACTTGTCTTGTAAATGCTATGAACATTCAAATAAAAATCATTAAACATTGTCTTGGGTGTTTGTGGCCTCACTTGGAACACTGTGTACAGTTTAATCCCCTTAAGGAAGATATAGTAATGTTGGAAACAATACAAAAGAGATTCATCAGGTTAATTCACCAGTGATTAGACTATATCTTTTAGGCTTGTATTCCTTAGGGTTTATTAGAATAAGGGATAAACTTATTCAAACACATAAGATCATAAAGGAGTTTGACAGGGTAGATTCTTGGTATGCTTTCACCATGGGAGTCTCAAACATAGGCACATAACTACAAGATGAGGGACTAGTCAATTAAAACTGAGGTACAAAGAATTTTTTTCTTGCGACGGTGGTGAATTACTGGAATCTTCTGCCCCAATGGGTGGTGGACACTAGATCATTGGAAGCTTTTTAAAGTGGAGGTAGATAAAACATTTGATAAATTAAGGAATAGAGCAGTATGGAGAAATGGCACAGAACAGAGGTTGAGGAGCTGAGGCAAACACAGATCAACCATGATTTTATTAAGTGATGGGGCAGGCTTCAAGGGCCTGATGATTTACGTTTGCTTCTATTTTCTTGTGTTTGTGTGTTCCATTTACTTCTTTTGTTCTTGTTGTCAATGTCAAACCATGAAGCCTGAACTTACTCAAGGGATAAGCTGCTATATATGTTTCCTTTAAACTTTCTTGAAGTAGGGTAGAAGGGTGAGGACAAAGTGGTCACAGAGGAGTTGAACAGAGTTGAAGTGGCAAACAACCAGATGCTCAAGCTTATTTATACATGTAAACTGAACTGGTCATGTGCAACCCAATTGATGCTTTTTCTTCCCAGTGCAGAGGAGTCCACAATATGGACATTAGCCATTTGGGTGAAAGACTTGTTACGTTGTTGCATATTAATCTATTCCTCAATATGTAAATTGTGGTCTTTGAAAGCCATTGCAGTTCATTGGGGTATTGAAATAAAAAACAGATTAAAAACTTGACAGCAACTATAAAGTTTTGATCAGATCACCACCAGGAATTCTCCTACTGCCTAACCACAAGCTTCTCACTCTGTTCTTTTATTCTAAAAGGAAAGTTAAAAAGAATAAAGTTGGATATTTTATGCAATTCAAGATAAAATAGATTAGATACCAAGAAAAAGTTTTAACCAACACAGCCAGAGTTTTATAGTTCCTCCATATTTGCAATTTTTTGGTATTGTCAAACAGATGAAAAATTAAAACTAAATGAAAACTTAAAAAAAACAATTGTTTAAATCTGAAATTGGAAACATTCAGCAGATCAGGCCACATCTCTGAAAAGTGAAACAGAGTGAACATTTCAGTTCCAAGAACCTCCATTGAAACTGATGAAGGCTTTTGGTCTTAACTCAAAATGTTAGTACAGTTTGTTCTCCGACAGCTTGTTCTGTTTGTATGTTAAATAAATGTGTTGGGTTGAAGCAACATTCAGTGGATTCGATCATAGTCAGTTCAATCGATTGCCAGCACTCACTTTCCATGATAATTCACAACCACTCTTTTTATGGGCACAAGGTCCCAGTTTCACTATTGTCCCATCGAGAGATTAGGCCACAAGAAACAACAAGGCCTCTAAGCAGCACATTCTGAGAAGCATTTGCTGAAATTGATTCAGAAAACAAAATATACAGAAAACTTCTTTCAAAAATTATAAATGTATGTACATTTATTGGTGATTGGCATATTGCTTATGTTGTTCCATTGTTTAAAAAGGGTTCTAAGAGTAAACGTAGCAATTATTGGCCTGTGAGTTTGACGTCAGTGGTGGGTAAATTGATGAAAGTATTCTTAGAGATGGTATATATAATTATCTGGATAGACAGGGTCTGATTAGGAACAGTCAACATGGATTTGTGCGTGGAAGGTCATGTTTGACAAATCTTATTGAATTTTTTGATGAGGTTACCAGGAAAGTTGACGAGGGTAAGGCGGTGGATGTTGTCTATGTGGACTTCAGTAAGGCCTTTGACAAGGTTCCACACGGAAGGTTAGTTAGGAAGGTTCAATCGTTAGGCATTAATATCGAAGTAGTAAAATGGATTCAGCAGTGGCTGGATGGGAGACGCCAGAGAGTAGTGGTGGATAACTGTGTGTCAGATTGGAGGACGGTGTGTAGCGGTGTGCCTCAGGGATCTGTACTGGGTCCAATATTGTTTGTCATATATATTAATGATCTGGATGATGGGGTTGTAAATTGGATTAGTAAGTATGCAGATGATACTAAGATAGGTGGAGTTGTGGATAATGAAGTAGGTTTTCAAAGCTTGCAGAGAGATTGAGGCCAGTTAGAAGAGTGGGCTGAAAGATGGCAGATGGAGTTTAATGCTGAAAAATATGAGGTGCTACATTTTGGTAGGACTAATCAGAATAGGACATACATGGTAAATGGTAGGGCATTGAAGAATGCAGTAGAACAGAGAGATCTAGGAATAATGGTGCATAGTTCCCTGAAGGTGGAATCTCATGTGGATAGGGTGGTGAGGAAAGCTTTTGGTATGCTGGTCTTTATTAATCAGAGCATTGAGTATAGGAGTTGGGATGTAATGTTGAAATTGTATAAGGCATTGATAGATAGATAGATATACTTTCTTAATCCCGAGGGAAATTTGGTGGCCGAATTTGGAGTATTGTGTACAGTTCTGGCCACCGAATTATAGGAAAGGTTTCAATAAAATTGAGAGAGTACAGAGGAGATTTACTAAAATGTTGCCTGGGTTTCATCTCCTAAGTTACAGAGAAAGGTTGAACAAGTTAGGTCTTTATTCTTTGGGGCGTAGAAGGTTGAGGGGGGACTTGATAGAGGTATTTAAAATTATGAGGGGGATTGATAGAGTTGACGTGGATAGGCTTTTTCCATTGAGAATGGGGGAGCTTCAAAGAAGAGGACATGAGTTGAGAGTTAAAGGGCAAAAGCTTAGGGGTAACATGAGGGGGAACTTCTTTACTCAGAGAGTGGTAGCTGTGTGGAACAAGCTTCCAGCAGAAGTGGTTGAGGCAGATTCGATGTTGTCATTTAAAGTTAAATTGGATAGCTATATGGACAGGAAAGGAATGGAGGGTTATGGGCTGAGTGCAGGTCAGTGGGACTAGGTGAGAGTAAGGGTTCGGCACGGATGCGAAGGGCCAAGATGGCCTGTTTCCGTGCTGTAATTGTTATATGGTTATACGGTTATATTTATTTTGAATGTAAATTAATCAATTACATCAAAGAAGCTAATTGTGGTTTACAGGAGGAATGGAGACAGTTTGACCCCTATTGACATCAATGGATCTGGGGTTGAGAGGGTAAACAGCTTTAAGTTCCTCGGCATCCACATCACCGAGGACCTCAGGTGGTCTGTACACACCAGCTGTGTGGTGAAAAAGGCACAACAGCACCACTTTCACCTCAGACGGTTGAGGATGTTTGGTCTGGACCCCCAAATCCTAAGAACTTTCTACAGGGGCACAATTGAGAGCATCCTGACTGGCTGCATCACTGTCTGGATGGGAACTGTACCTCCCTTAATCGCAGGATTCTGCAGAGAGTGGTGCGGACAGCCCAGCGCATCTTAGTTGTGAACTTTCCATGATTCAGGACATTACAAAGACAGGTGTGTAAATAGGGCCCGTAGGATCACTGGGGACCCGAATCACCCCAACCACAATCTATTCCAGTTGCTACCATCCGGGAAATGTTACCGCAGCATGAAAGCCAGGACCAACAGACTCCGGGACAGCTTCTTCCACCAGGCCATCAGACTAATTAACTCACGCTGATTTAAGTGTAGTCTATGTTACATTGATTGTCCTCTTTATTACAAATTACTATGATTGCACATTGCACATTTAGATGGAGATGTAACATTCAGATTTTTACTCCCTATGTATGTGAAGGATGTAAGAAATAAAGTCAATTTATTCAATTCAATTCAGATAGACAGGAAATTAAAGAAACCTAAGCAAAAATATTTAGCCAAACTTAATCAACTTTTCAATTAAGGTCTACAAAACCATAGAGATGAATGGCCATATAACAGATACAAAGCTGAGGACCTAGGTGAATAAGGTATCAATTCCCTTGACTAAGCTTGGAATGTCTCTGGAGTCATGTGATGTGTCTACGAGAGAAGCTCGAAGTTAGACCACACTTGCATCTGACCTCCAATATGTTACTAGTACAGAAGTTTAGAATGCAATGTTCTTGTAAAAAGCAGCCCGTCATTTTCTGCGAAACTGCTGACCAACTCAGCACAATCCAGCCCAATATTTTCACATCTAACCTCTCCTATAACAGAAATTAACCAAAGCCTGCAGATTCATTAATACTTTGATTATGGGAATGTACTGCTTGGGCAAAGAGACAGAACAGTACAAATAGAAGATGAGAAAGAAGGCTCTATTCCTAGACAGTCTACATTGTGAATGACTTGATTGACACATTCCAAGATATAGACTCGATTTATGCATTCCAAAGGAATTTATTATCTGAAGCTCTTGGTGCAGCAGATTAATTTAAATAGACAATGAATAAAATGCCCACAAAGCCCATAAATTTGTATGACTTGAACATGGTGGTTTATGAAAGCCCATATAGTTGTGTGGCTACTTCACATTACAGTCTTCACAATTACCACAAAGTCACCCTGACCAGAAGTCCTTCCATTATTAAAAGTCATTCACATTGTAGACTGTCTAAGAATATATGCTTCTTTCTCATCTTCTACTTGTGCTGGCCTGTTTCTCTGCCCAAGCTACACATTCTCGCAATTTATTAAACAATTGCAAGCAATTATCTATTAATATCCATCAGCATCTGAACTTCACCTTCACATGCAGTGCTTAAATTATAGCAACCAGTTTCTCAATGCAGTCCACTGGTTTGGTTTTATTGCACTCTTTTAGTGTTCTGTCATACCTAAGATACTGAGACTATTTGCACTTAAGAAGACTAAAGGGAAGATTTAATTAATGTTTGTAAATTTTGAAGGGATTTGACAATGGGAACGTGGAAGATTATTTACTCCAGTTGTGGAGCCGATTACAAGGGGATACCAATTTAAATCTGTCACCAAGAGTAAGAAGCAAGGTCAGGACATTTTTCTGTTGCAGATTTGTTGGAGCGGGAAATGCTTTCTCCACAGAGAATAGTCAAGACAGATGGCTGTATTTTTTAAGAGGTTAGAGGATAAATATTCGAAGTATTGAGGCATCATAAAAAGCAGAAAAGTGGGAGTAATTTTAGATAGTTCCAGCAAGGAACTGGCTGAGTGACATTGGGCTGACTGGCCCCTTTCTATGCCATATATACAGTATATATGATGCTGTTCTTATGAAGAGAGGATTTGAAAAGGAGTACAGAATTGGTGGCCGCAATTGAAAATAGACTCAGGGAGGCTTGGCTTCATAAGTTGGAGCATTAAGCCAATGTTTTTAAACAAAATAAAGGCTCAGATCCTGCAGGCAGTGCCAAAATGATGATTTTCCCCACTGACCACTAGGATATAATGAGTTTGTGGATTGGACTATTCTCAGTGTTAGTGGTTGTAAGATGTTAGTGTAAAGGGACCCAGCAACAGTGATGCCTTCCAACTGGCTGAATATCCAATCACACTGAACAATTCTCACAGTCTCCAAATCAAGAAAGTTAAAAGTACAAATATGAAAGTTATGCATTTTAAAATACCTTACACAATGTGATTCGTAAGCAGCAATGCCTCTTTTGTTTTTAAAGCGTTGTGTTTACAATGAGGATAGCCTTTCAATAGCTTAAATCTTTGTCGGTTTACTGCCTTCCGGAGATTATGCTGGCAAAACAGCACACTTTGTGGAGCAACAGAGAATATCTAAGGGTAGCTCCTGAACATCCAAGCTTAATTGCATTTTTGATAACAAATAACAATATTATTATAAATAAACTCTTCTCGGGCTTCCAGCCGGGTACAGATATTGACTTTAACGAACGTTTCAATGACAAACTCTGCCATGTTCATCAGAAATGAAGCCTGGGCATGCCTAGTCCAGTGGTACTTATACCCCCATCGTCCGTCCCTCCTGATTGATTAGTCCTCGTCCAATCAGATTTCTGCTGTCCCACCCTGTTTACAATCGAATTCTAGCTCTTACTTAGAGCAAGACCTGCATATTTGTTAATATTATTTTTCTCTAGTTTTATTTCAATGGTTTCCTTCACCAGAAAGTCCCAAAAGCCATTGGTGTGGCACAATAGTTTTGTATCGTCGAAGTCATTCCTACAGCCATTGCAAACGCAGTGTTTTGCTACGACCGATTTCTCCAGGTAACCCAAATGGATACATCTCCTGATATTATTACCAGACATAACGTTGGGTCTGAGATCAAGTTCAATTTCATTGAACTGCACACGTGTATACAGCTAAATGAAACAATATTCTTCAGGGACCAAGGAGCCAAACACAGCACAGTTTTCACATTGTACTGACACAATAATATTAACAGATAATAAAGTAATCTGTAGATGTACAAGTTGACATAAAGTGTATATATGACACAGTTAAATATACAACACTATTACTGCTACCAGCACTGTCATAAATATTGTGTAATGAGTGGTACCAGGGTGTCTTTACAAGGTTTGTACTTAATTGATTTTGTTAAATTGATTTTTAACAGCAGTGGAATCAAGCCAAAGGGCTTATGATCCTTGTTGGATGGAAAAAATTGCAGATGCGAACGTGTGGATATACTTACTTAAGGCCATCACCTCATCCGGGGCGTAGGCCACCAAAAGCAGCTCACCAGAGTCCTCTATCCCAGGCCAGCCTTTCAGGTTGTCCCCAGGTGCAGCCTGTTGCAGATTGGTTCTCTCCCAGGAATGAGGTCTTTGGATATTTCTGTAAGCACTGGGTTTTTGTGGGATGGGGTTGCTAGCTCCATACCCAACCCTCCGTCTTGCGCAGATGGGCTTGTGGAACGTATGCAAATATGATTTCCTATATTTTCTATTATAAACAATTGGGTTGCAGAAAATATCATTGCTATGTAAATCACATTATGTTAATATATATAGTGATTACTATAATTTTATCCTTTGTCTGTTTAGGTTAAATATAATTACACCACGTTGCCAATTATTTATCTTTACGTAACTCTATTCAAGCTAACCTTAATCAATTCTTTGATTCAATCTAAATACGCATATTTATAACTTCCAAAAATATAATGGAGGGAAATTAATGGCAACTCATTTCAATTTTGAAAAGGACCAAAGTCAAATGATGTGTTCTCCAGTTTGCATGGTGGTGGTATAATGTGTCGTGCAATAAAATGGTTGTGAGGAATCATACCTGAGATTCTCCTGCAGTGAGTTTTTGATTTTGCCCAAACCAGAAGGGGACGGGAACACGCAGTGGCTCGGCTTACCACGGGGAGGGAAGCTCAAGGGCAGCATTAATAGAAATTTTTGTACAGCTTGCCTGCCACTCGTTGAGCTTTGAAAATCTGTGGGAATGGCAGAGAGAGAGAGAGAGAGACAGGGGCGAACTGCATGAACCAAAATAGCTCAGAGCCTCAGATTTTTTTAAAAAGCATGTTTTCCCTAATATTTAAGATCATTCATTCATTTTGAGAACAATTCCAGTCTTCATTTTGAGAGATTGAAAATCCATGTTTGCTGAGATGAACTCAAACCAATTCAGCAGATGTATTGATCAAACGATCCTTTGGTCGTCACCTCTTCTGATAACAGTTGGACTGCGTGATCTCAGGATACCATGCTGAGGACTCATGATGCCACACCTGATACACTTGCCTCTTGGTCAGGAAGCTGTGGGTTCTGATGCTACTCTGCAGACGTGAGTACAGAAAGCTAGGCTAGCACCCCATACTGAAGGAGTGCTGTAGTCATATCTTTAAACTGCAGCCTTATCTGCATTCTCAGTTGGACGTAAAATAATCCATGATGTATTTCAAAATTATAGAGTTATCATTGAGGTTGAGTGGAAGGGAAGGTTGTGGGAGCAATAATTATCCCATAGCTAACAACACTAAAAACAAATTCTTGGTCATTATTACATTGCTATTTACGTACTTACTGTGTACAAGCTGGCTGCTACATTTTCTGCATTACAGAACTGACTCTATTTCAAAAGCACTGCATTGACTGTAAAACACTTTCAGATTGTGAAAGGAACTGTGGAGACTTATTTTCATTTTCTCCCTTTTTGTCAACACTCGCTGCCAGATGAAGAAAAATAAAATGACAATATTCCAGAAAACACTTGCTCTCAATGACAAGATTCTTTTGCTCTCTACTGCTGTTTGGAACAGTCTGAGTCTTAAGAAGCATTAATGAAAAGTTCCTTTTTTTGGTAGCTTGATGAACTTCCAGAAGTGTCAGCACTGTCTCATCTAATTTACCACACTGTAAGAGACACACTAAAAGAAAACCCTTCCGGCAGTATTAGAATGAAGCAGTTGATTTGGCATTTTGTACAGTAGTTTACTTTTATTATAAACTCTTCTCAACTCCTTGCTTCTAACAAGGTAAAATAAATTGAAGGAGGTCAATTATGTGTATAGATTTTCTACTCCATTTAGAGAAAAGGGTTACAAACAAATTGCATCTTGTAAGCTCAGTTCAGGTGATTGCCCTCTATTGTTTCCATCATCCTGGTGGTCACAATTGGCTGCTCATGCATTATTTAGAATATAGTTGCATCTGAATCTCAACATGAACTTGGAATCCTGTCTACAGAAAGTTAAATAACAAGCTAAATTGAAATTAGAACAGGTTAGATTATGAGGACAAGATGGGCTGGTATTCTTTTGAGCACATGAAATGGTGGAGCATTCAAATTAAAGTGCATAAACTGATTAGAGAGGGGAGAAGTGGGGTAATTGCTTTCGCTTTTAGAGAGACCAGGACAATACTAAGCCATTCTGAGGAGATACAGTGCATGAAATTCTCTGAAAAGTGACAGTAGAAGTATGGCATTTTCTCTACTAAAAATGGCGTGGATGCTAAGCAAAGTGAACATTACAACACAGATCAATGGATTTTTCACTAGGCAAGGATATTAATGGAATCTGTGAATATTTGGAATCGTTGCCCCCAGATGACAGTGGATACACAGTAACTGGAAATACTCAAAGCCTAACATCAACAGATTTTTAAATTCAAAGGGAATCAAGAATATAAAGAAAGGCGTGAAAGTGAAGTTACTGCAGGAGTTCAGCCGTGATATTGGATGATTAAACAGTGTCAGGGAGTCACAAGGGCATACTTTTCTGGGTAGTAAAACTTTGGAGAGAAATGTAAGATTAATGTAATGCAATGTAATGTAATTAGTGTATTGTAACCTCAAGAAAGAGTTAGATAGAGCTCTTAAAGATAGCGGAGTGAAGGGATATGGGGAGAAGGCAGGAAAAGGGTACTGATTGTGGATGATCAGCCATGATCACAGTGAATGGTGGTGCTGGCTCGAAGGGCTGAATGGCCTACTCCTGCACCTATTGTCTATTGTCTATGAGGATAAATAGAATGAATGGTAGGGTGTGAGGAACTATCGAAGAATAAAAGGATGATGATGTCAATCCAAATATTCAAAAATTCTGATAATATGGCTTGGTGTCTCTGATAGAGAGGTGAGACCAAGCACAGAATAGGTGACCCACTTTGCTGAGCACCTGCACTCCGGCTGCAATGGCCTTCTGGAGCTCCCAGATGCAAACTCTATTACTTTGCCCTCTCCCTGCACACTTATCTGTCTGTCTATCCTTGGCCTCCTTCACTGCCACAGTGAGGCCAAATACAAACTAGAACAGCACCTAATATTCCAACCTGAAGGCATAAACATTGAAGTTTCCAGTTCTGGGCAATTCTCACCTCTACTGTCCCTTTCTCTCACCTTCTAATCTACCCAGGTTCTTTCACACAACCTCCCTCCTTTCCAACCCTGCCTCCTTATATCCCAGTTCCTTACCCCACTCCATCTGCCAATCACCTACATACTACTTCCATTGAGTTCCCTCCACCCGCTGTACCAACGTATCTCCTATATTTCACCCCCACAATCTGCACCCCTTTGCTGCCTCAATTTGCCACCTCCTGGCCTCTACAGCGATCTGCACCTTCCCTCCCCTACTTAAATCCACCTGCCAAATAACCCCTCCTCAGCTGAATACTCATATCACTTGCCAGCTCTTGCCTTTTCCCTCCCCCTCACTAGCCACCTCCCCTCTGCCCTTTTGGTCCAGCTGAAGGGTCTTGAGCCGAAACGTTGACTGTCCATTTCACTTCACAGATGCTATCAGAGCTGCTTAATTTCCCCCAGCAGTTTGTTTTTGATTGCTAAAGCATGATAGCAGGTTATAGACCAAATGATGGTAAATGGGATTAGAGCACATTAGTGCTTGATGATTAGTACTGATATTATGTGCTGAAAGGCCTATCTCTGAACTGTATGGTGCTATGAGAATTCAGCCTAATCATGCAATTACTGATCTTATATGGCAATTTTCATACGGAGCATGTCTGGAAGGACACAGAAAATCAACTTCACTACCCCAACCTCCCCCTCACCTGGTTTCACCAATTACCTGCCAGCTTGCACTTTTTACCCCCCGCCGACCTTCTTATTCTGTTTTCCCCCTTCAAGTTCAAGGTTAGTGTCATTCAAACGTATACATATGTACCGCCAAACGAAACAACTTTCGTGCAGACCAAGGTGCACAGCACAATACATATAACTCACCCACAAAACGCAGGTAATATTACCACAAATAAATTTTTAAAAAATAAGGTACACTTACAGGAGAAGTCAATAAGTAAACAGTATGCACCACTGGCACTTCATACATGGTGAGACTTGTTGGTGGTGGGCAGTACAGTAGTCTCACGGGCCGGGCAAAGAAGCTGTTCCCCATCCTAACTCCTTGTCCTAATGCTAAGATACCTCCCTGCATGATATAGGTGTTAAAAGAGATTGTTGGATGGCTTGGAGGGATCATTTACAATGTCAAGGGCCCTGCGTACCCAGCGACCCTGATAAATACTGTATCTCTGATGGGTGGAAGAGCTGCCCCGATGATCCTCTCTGCAGTCCTCGTAATCCTTTGTAGTCCTGAAGAAAGCTCTCAGCCCAAAACGTCGACTGTTTATTCTTCTCCATAGCTGCTGCCCGAGCTGCTGAGTTCCTCCAGCATTTTGTTTGCGGTGCACAGAAAATCAAAATTGACCATATTTGGAGGGGCATATTAAGCACTTACATATCTTTAATATTTCTATGTTTTTATTTGTTCACCATATTATGGACATCGCTAGCAATGTTTATCCCTAATTGCCCTTGAAGAATATAGACAGTTAACGGTCAACCACATTGGGCAGACTTCTTTCTCTGACCAACATTAGTGAATGAGATGGATTTTATAGGCAATCTATTAGCTTAATTGCTAAGGTTATTGCAAACATCCTTTCCACTCCACCAACAACAACAATCCCACCAACCTCCACCCTAAATCCCAGATTTAATTATTTAAATTCAGATTGCAGAAATGCCTTGTTTCAATTTAAACTGGATCATTGGATTCAAAGGATTCTAGGTACTTTTATTGTTAAAGTACGTATGCAGTATACAACCTTGAGATTTGTCGTCTCCACAGACAGCCATGAAACAAAGAAAACCATGGAACCTGTTCAAAGAAAAACATCAACTTCTACGCTCACGTGAAAAAAACAAATCATGCAAATGGCAAGAAGAACATCAAACCCCCACCCCCTTCCCCCTCCCAACGCAGTGATGTAAAACCCAGTTGCTGATCACTAATTATGCTACAGTACCTCTGTTGTTAATACTTTGAAAGACTGTGCCAACCCTAGTCCCTGCATGCAAATGCCCTGACACCTACAGATGTGGTTGAGAAGTTCTCATCCAACATGTCCCTGGCATGCACTTGTCATATTTTGATTTATTACAGTTGAAGAGTATACTTAGTGACAAACCGAATACAGAATTTAGCTGTTAAACCATCAATCAAATATTCAATTAATTAAACATGAATAAATCAAAAGCAATCAGTTCGGTTGACAACTGTCAACAAAAGTATAGGAAGATGATTATGGTAGCATAGAGGTAGGCGGGATTCTAATTTAGAGGCATTCAGATGGTAGCTAATGAGGCTTGGGATGTTTGTTGGTACTAGAACAGTATCTTTTCATGACAGGTAGGAGTTTAAACTTACTAGTCCAGTAACTTAAATACTACAGTATCCTCTTACTAAGATAACAGCATAGTGGCTGCAAATAACAAAGTTAAAATTGTAGGATAAATTCATGCTCGAAGGGAGAGCAGGATGGATAAATGGATAAATGTATCCGAGGAAGTCATTTGGCAATTAGATAAAGTAAAATAAACAGGGGGATTTAGTGAACAGCTGCTAGAATTTTATTTCACACTTTAACAGCAAGGATGTGATGCTGAGGCTTTATAAGACATTGGTCAGACCGCACTGGAGTAATGTGAGCACATTTTACCCGCATATCTAAGGAAGGATGTGCTGGCGTTGGAAAGGGTCAAGTTTAAGTTTAAGTATTATTCAACCATACATGAATCCTATGAGTGCTGCTGAACGAAATAGTTTTATTCTGCAAAACACAGTACCAACGGTCACACACAGCACAAGGCACATATAAGGTATCAGTAAAATAGAGTCACACAAAAAAATAGATAGTACAAGACCCTGAGTCCCTGAATGTTGTGGCAGTTTGGGTTTGAACACAATGCAGCTTGTCTTCTGCTGAGTGAATCATTGCTGACACCTCTCTCCTGGGCAGCTGTAAACAGGCGACACCACGGCTTGAGGCCCAGTCCTGGCCATGACCCAAGGCCACACAGCTCCCCTACCACCCGCCAATAGATCAGTGAGTCGGACTTGCAGCATTCCGCATTAACAATATCCAACAGGGTCTTGTGATCACAAGTAAAGCAGATGACTCGCTGTTAAACTGCACACTTCCTTCATGTACTGACGCCTCCCTGACATAGGCAGCAGAACGAACCTCACCCAGTCCAGCTCCCTCAGTTTCACTGCCAATGAGTAACATGCTGATGGGGTAGACCTACAGCACTTAAAGTCTTAACGTTCAGCAGGGTCTTGCAAGTATAAAAAATGCATCTTAAAAGGACAATAACACCTTTGGTTGACCTCATAGAGGCTGCTGAGGTTGAATATGCCGCCATCTTACTGGAAGGTTTAGAGGAGGTTTATGAGAATTATCCTGGGATGAAAGAGTTAATGTATGAGGAGTGTTTAATGGTCTGAGCCTTTACTCACTAGAGTTTAGAAGAATGAGAAGGTGGCTTATTGAAACCTACTGAATATTGAAAGGCCTAGATAAAGTGAAGAGGATGTTTATATTAGTGGGTGAGTCTAGGACCAGAGGACAGAACCACAGAATAAAAGGACATTCCTTCAGACAGAGGTGAGGAGGAATTTCTTTAGCCAGAGAGTGATGAATTCATTGCTACAGATAGCTGCGGAGGCCAAAACATTTGGTATATTTAAATCAGAGATTGATAGGTTCTTGATTAATAAAGGTGTCAAAGGTTAATGGAAAAGGAGGAAGAATGGGGTTGAGAGGGAATAATAAATCAACCATGATAGATTAGTGGAGCAGACTTGATGGGACAAATGACCTAATTCTGCTCCTATGTCTTATGGTCTTAAAGCAGAGTCCAATCGGCACACCTTTGAGGTGTGAATCCTTAATGGGAAATAAGGTCAGGGAATTTACTTTATATAAACACCTTTATCTCCCTTTGTTCTAGTTTTACACCATTGGGCTATGTAACAGAACTCAGACTGTTCCAAATGAGTATGTCAGTGCATAATGCAATGTATAAACAAGAAAGAATAGGGAAAACATTAATTATAATTATATTGTGAAGGTTATTTTGATAGTGAGCTGCCTGCATGAACATTCTTTAACAGTTAGTCAATTCAAAAATTTATGCTTGAAATTTCTCAGCCATTTCTTCACTTATGCAATAATAAAAATAAACTGTGTGTGCTTGTGTAAATGAATGAAATTAATTAGTTTTCTTTAGGGATCTGATACGCATGTCATTAAAAGTGATTAGTAATGGAATACTTTCAAGTTGCATGGTAAGTGTCACATATTTCTCTTCAGCTGAGTGACAGAAGGGTTACTGTAGCATGTTAAGTTACTAATTTATTCTGAGTTCTTTTTATGGGTTTTTAAGTTTGTGAAGGGCAGCTGGGTATGTGTCATACAGATGGGTGAAATTAATCTTTGATAATGGTTCTTTATGAATAACTTCTGCATTTGCACGGAAGGTTCACAGACAGCTAAGTCTTAATTCCTTACATCAACATGAGCAAGCTTCTGTGTAAACTTGCTGGAAAATTGCCATAGGGTGTTATTTACAGCTTGTTGCAGGTGGGCACTAATCACAGTACTTGGACTGGGTCCTTGAAACAAATATACATTAACTAACATAAAAATCCTACAGATTCCCAAGTTCCCAGAATTTGTTTCAGATTTATCTTCCTGATAAACCACAAGGCCTTCTTGGAAGTAGAGCCAACACTGAAGTGTCTCCGTCAGGTTGGGACCAGATACTAATCAGCCATGATGTCAAACCTCACATTAAAAGAGGTAGTCTCATTGCGCAAACACGAGGAATTCTGCAGATGCTGGAGGTTCAAGCAACACACATCAAAGTTGCTGGTGAACACAGCAGGCCAGGCAGCATCTCTAGAAAGAGGTACAGTTGACGTTTCAGGCCGGGATCCTGGCCTGAAACGTCAACTGTACCTCTTCCTAGAGATGCTGCCTGGCCTGCTGCGTTCACCAGCAACTTTGATGTGTGTTGCTAGTCTCATTGTATGCGAGTTTCACTTTGGAGTAGTGAAAGTGAGATCTGTGCAAGAGCGGGAACCATTGAAAAGAGCAAGTCTTGTGTGTGATTTTCACTTAGGCCAATAAAAAGAATGAGATTTAAACAGAGGGGCCATTGTGACAGTGGCTATTATTATAGTGGACAGAGTCAGAGTGGGAGACTGGGGAACGGAGGCTTTGGCTCAAAAGGCCAATGTTCTGGAGGCCATTGTGGTTTGGCCATTGTGTGAGTGGGGCAGTGTAGGAATCTGAGGTCTAAGACTTTGACCTTGGTGATATGGGAAGATATGAAAGAATTCCAGAGGGGCAAAGGGATTAGGAGTCCTCGTGGAGGTATCCCTCAGGATAACTCGCAGGTTGAGTCAGTAGTAAGGAACGCTTGTGTTCATTTCGAGAGAACTAGAATATAAAAGCAAGGATGTAATACTAAGGCATTGTAAGGCATTGATCACACCACATTTGGAGTATTGTGAGTAGTTTTAGGTGCCATATCTAAGGAAGAATGTACTACCATTGGAGAGGGTCTAGACGATACTGATAATTAGAAGGTTAATGTATGAGGAGCATTTGATAGCTCACATCCCTGGGCCTGTACTCACTGTACTGCAGCTTAGAAGGATGAGGGGAAATTTCATTGAAATCTACTGAATACCGAAAGGCCGAGACGGAGTGGACATGGAGATGATGTGTCCTTTACTGGAGCAGCTTAAGGACCAAACACACAGCCTCAGAATAGTAGGATGTCCTTTTAGAACAGAAATGCAGAGGAATTTCTTTAGCCAGAAGATGGTGATTCTTGGGAATTCATTGCACACATTCACCATCCTCCGGCTAAAGAACTCACACAGCTGTGGAGGCCAAGTCATCAGGTATATTTAAAGCGGAAGTTGATAGGTTCTTGATTAGTAAGGGCATCAAAGGGTACAGGAAGAAGGAATGGCGTGGAGGGGAACGTAAACCAGCCATGATCGGATGGCGGAGCCAAATGGCCTAATTCTGCTCCTATGTCTTACAGTCTTATGGTGTTATTATATCATGTCAAATACTCTTGGATGTTGGCAATGTGCATGCCTGAGACCCTGCAATGACCCCAGATTGTTCACCAATTCTCAGAACCTCTAGATGGTCAAGATCCACTTCCTTTCCTTTTAGAGCCGAAAACCAGGGGTATAAATTAGCAAGTTCAGGAAGCCTACTGTGGATTGGGAAGGAATTATTAACAATGAGCAATTATACTGGGTTGGTGGAGCTTCTGCTACTCATAAAAGACAAAGAGCACTTAATCAATAAGAAAATATCGGCTACACGGGTAATTATTGTCTAAGAGCTCACCAGGCTTCTACAGAAGAAAACAGCGTTAATGGTGTGCAAAAATATAACTATCCCTGAAGGCAATCAAAACCATGATTCTTGTCACTTTTGTTTTGTTGAGAAGGACCTTTGATGACCAAAAGTTTTTACATCAAAATTTGTTAAATGTCTAGCAATTAGTATAAAATGCGAGAAGTTAAATATTTTTCGGATGTGCGTTGTCGGAAGGAGCAGTGATAAAACACACAGCTAACCAATTCTAAATGTACCCAGAATGACACCTCCAAACCTGATCTGAACGAATGAGAACACCCATGGCAACATCACAAAGGTGACATTAGTACAGAAGTAACCTTCAGATGATGTTTAACTGATCAATAAAATTATGGCTCATCATTTATTTTAATCAGGTGCAGCAAATTTGATGTATAGGTTGGACATTTTAATGAAGTTGGTAGTAAAGAGGCCTTAGAATCTTTAAGCAAAGTTGTAACACTAGATGATGCTTCAAAGAAACTTCGCCCAGCTAACAAAAGTTAAAGTAAATTCAAAAAGATCAAAGAAATCCAATTAGCATGCCTTATTCATATTATTCTTAATATCCTTTGAGTTTATAAAGATATGGTATTTAGTTTCTGAAATAGTCTATTTTCTAATTAATATAATCTGATGAAGAAAATGAGATGTAATTAGCATAATTCAATGATATATTAATTCTAATTGCGCACTGATTTTTGGATTGTCAGATGCTGACCCAAATTCACTCTGGAGTTTGCATCAACAATAGAATGGCAAGTAGTTTTTTTTATATTGCAGATAGAAAGTCCTCACCTCATAAAAATGTATTTGTAATAGCTATGGGCTATAGATCTGTGGTAGCTTTGATTGAAGTATTGGGCAAGCAATATTCTAACAAGCACAACAATCAACGCATTGTGCAATATAATTGAGAATCACAAGTCTGTACACATGCTTGCACATAAAATGTGATTTAGATTCAGATTCTTGTGTAACGTAACTCCTACTGCAAAGGGAGCTCTTAACGAGGTGGAATGATTAGGCTCACTTTGGAACAGATTTGTCCTTGAGTGGAATAATGGTATTGGTACAGGCACCAAGTTTTTTTGACATCTACTGGTGCTGGGCACAAAGAATAGGAATTTCAACTTTGGATTTCCCTACAATTAAGAGGAACGATTTGAATAAAGCCAATTTAGGTCTTTTCATTAAACACAAAATGAACTTATTTTTTACTGCCAGTGTCCTGGGTAGCATCCCATGTAGAGGTGGACTTGTAACAAGAACAAGCTTTCACCTTCCAGGCAAGATCTGCCATTAACTGGGGTCACCCTGTTCATGAAAATCAATGTAGTCACGTGTCGCCTATTGATGCCATTGTGCTTCCCGGATAACCACACTGTCTCATGCATATGGGAGCCCATGCTACAATTTCCAGAACTTAATTTTACATTAAATTTCATCACACTAAATTTTTAAAATGTTGAATTTTGCAATGCAATTTCTAAATCTTAACTTTTTTTTTGTTTGTTTAGAGAGACTGACACCTGCCTCCCATCAGGAATTTGAGAAGACCTTTAGTCATCAACCAGTCATCTCTGGAGACTGTAATTCACCTTGTTTTTTCTCAAGGGTGACCAATAATTTACATACTGCCACACTTCTCCTGTACAAGAAGATGTTCCAAAACACTTTCGAAGAAGATGATTGATTCCTATTCAGGAAAGTCGACGGAAAGTAAAACCGTCAGGGTGACATTTGGAGATATAGGATATGATCCAAGAAAAGTGTTCTGAAGACAGGAATATTGGGCAGGATTTTGCAGATAAACACCAGCAGCTCTGCCTGTTTTAATATTGATTGTATTTTAAGAGTTCATAATTCTAAAAAAAACCACTTTCTAATTCTCCAGCATTTTCTTCACAAACATTGAAAATGAAAGGCAATATCCTCAGTAATGAAGTCAGCTGGCAAAACATTTCTCCATATTTCTTAAACACAAAATACTCTGCAGATGCTGGGGTCAAAGCAACACACAGAAAGTAGGTCCAGACGAAGGGTCCGGCCCAAAACTTTGACTGTTCGTTTCCACAGATGCTGCCTGACCTGCTGAGTTCCTCCAGCTTTGTGTGTGTCTCCATATTTCTTGATGTTTCTCACCTCATGATTCCACTGACAAGCTGAAGTTACTGCAATGGGCAAAGACTTGCTGACCAGGATGAAGAAGGCTTTACTTAAGTTGCTGCTGTTGAAGGTTAATTCAAGTATGGATTTAATAGACGTATGACCAGTGAGTACAGTCGTCAACTCATGGTTGACTATTCAAGGGCTTTGCAAGATGGAAAGGTGCATGGAAGAAGTTCAAGAGGCTGCAATGAATGTGAGACAGTGACAGTACAGAAGGAAATAAGTGAGCCAAATGTTAAGGATGTCTGCAGTATAGTGTAATTACAATTATGGTAGGATGGAAGCAAGATTTGAACATTGGTTGCCTGATCATGGTGAGTCACTAGATCTAGGAAAAGACTCCATTAGACAATGACAGTGTAATGGATCTAAAAGAAAATTCTGAATACTCTAATGAGACAAGTAGAGAAGAAACTCAGTAGACTTATGAAAACCAACCAGAGCAACTGGATCATGCCAGTAATGGTTGTGCCTCAGGGTGATAAAACAGTACAGCTGCTTGGACATTACAAGTCACAGTAAATCAAGATACACATGTTCGCCAATAGCCACTATGCACTCCACAAAACCATAAGACACAGAAGCAGAATTAGGTCATTTGTCCCATCAGTTCTGTTCCATTATTCTATCACAGTTGATTTGTTATCCCTCATTTATTAACCCCATTTTCCTGCCTTCTCCTCATAACCTTCGACACTCTTAATAATCAAGAAGCCATCAACCTCTACTTTAAATATGTCCAATGACTTGGCCTTCACAGCCATCTGTAGCAATGATTTCCACAGATTCACTGCACTCTGGCTAAATAAATTCTTCCTCATCTCTGTTTTAAAGCTATGCCCCTCTATTCTGAGGTCCTGCCTCTCTACAAGGCATGTACAGAGAATTAGCTGAATGAATGGAATTCACAAAATAAACCTCTTTCATTCCTAAGCACAACTGCATCAGTGTTAGTAGCAGCAGGTAATTTATAATGATTCAGTTTACTCTTTCCATGGGTACAGACTGGCTTGCTGGGCATGTGCATTTCTCTGCTATTAAGTAGCATTTAAGAGACAATGACGCATAATCTGACTCTGGCTGTCCTATTAACTTGTTTGGTCTCAATGCATCAGAGATGTTCCCTTTGTTCTACCCATCCCTTTTCCGTGCTCCCTGCTGCTGAAAAATAGATTGTTTTTATTGTTTCTCAATTCTGATGAAGAATCTTAATGTTAACTCTGTTTCTCTTTTCACATATGTGTTTCACCAGCTGATCTTTCCAACATTTTGTTTTATTTGAGATTTCCAGCGCCTGCAGTTTTATTTTTGATTTTCAAGAACGGTATTGATGAGTTGAGGTCTTTTAAAGCTTGCCACAGCTTACCTGATTTGAACTACTTCATTCATAGCCTTCATGAAACTTTATGCTATGAAACATTTTCTCATTCCTTAACAGCATACGAGTTCAAATGAAGCCACTCAAAGGTCAGAATAGTTAAAAAAGCTCTCAAGGAGCATATATTTCAGGAATGTTTAAATGTCAGCATAGAACATTGTTTCGTCGATTTTTTGCTGAAGTACAGAATTCTGTAAACTACTGCTTGTAAAATTCATGACGATCAAAAATACACTGCAAATAGTCTAGCTTTGACCTTCAGAAGGCCATTAAAACATAAATAGGCAGTTTTGGACTCAGTTGAAACCACAGATGTGTGCTGGACAGCTTGCACGATATTACTTCCTACAAGGCGAGATCGATTAGCATAAGTGGCAATGACCCATCACTGCTGGATAAGCTCAATGCCTTTTATGCACGCTAAGAAACACCCACAGATGACCCTGCAACCTTATTCCCTAAGGATAATGCTTGGACATCCTTCAAGTGTGTGAACCCCCGAAACGGGTCTGATTCAGACAGTTGCAGAGAATAGTAGACTCAAGACAATGCATTATGGGTACATCCCTTCCACCATTGGTACTACCTCAAGAAGGCAACGTCTGTCAAAATCCCTACCCTTCAATCCATGCCGTCTTCTCGCAGCTACCATTGGACACACCACCAGGTCCAAGGACAGCTACTCTCCTTCAACCATCTGATTCATGAACCAACATGTACAGCTATAATTATTACCTCAGTGTAGCAACACCGTGACCACATTGAACTACAATGGAATTTGTTTTCTCATGTTCTAATTGTGCTCTTTCTTGTCAAAATTGTATACTGTTTATGTCTAATTTATGTTCTACTTGTGAATGTTTTGTATTTGTTGCCTGTGTTGCTGCTGCAAGTAAGTTTTTCATTGTACCTGTGCGTGCATGGACTTGGGCATATGACAAAAACTCAACTTCGAGTTTTGCTTGCGTTTTGCTTCTACAGCTGAATAGAAACAGTTGATCAAAAATGTTGGAAAAACAATGCAGCTTCAATGAAAACATTAATTTTCACATACCCTTATAGAGGTTCACAGAAAAAGAAAGACTACTTGTTTGAAATAGGTGACGAAGTCTAAATATAAAATGTTCTCCATTTGAGATGGATCATATCCAAACTTGACCAACTGGTTATGAAGCTGTGTTCAAGTCACATCCTGTGCTGGAAGTGAAGTTCCAAATGCAGAAGAGTCTGACAAAGAAACAGAAGCTTCGATGAGTTCAAATCTCAAATCAGACAGTCTGAAGTATAATTCTACTTCAAAATTCAAGGAGACCAAAAGTCCATAAAGGGTAATTAGATCAGATTTGTATATTGATAGGTTGCATATCTCACCATTGCTTTAGAAGAGAAGCACTGTGGTGTATTTTTAACCATATGCATGTGGTTCCTGCTATATCCTAGTGTGTTTATATTGCAATTCCACTGAGCAAGACAGTCATGTCATTGGGATGATTTTTTTTCATTAAGTGCAATCATGAACAATAGCCAGATCAGAAATGTTGATCAAGTCAACTAGTTTCCAAGGAGAACTCTGATAGGCCAATCAGATGGTTCATTGCTGCTCAGCGATAGAACACAAAAAAATCATATGTACAATTAACAAAAAATTTAAAAATATTGGAAATACTGGAGTCATGATGATCATGATGAAGTAATAATGTAACATTTTTATTGACAGTTCCGAAGATTTAGATTGCCATTTTAGAATGTCAACACAAATGATTTAAGCCAACTTCATGTAAATAAACATTGCCTCTTTAGAATAGGTCTTTGCTGTGCCTCATAATGTTTGTGAACTCATAATGAAGGGAAGGCTTTCGTTACATCATTGATAATGCTTATTTATTTTATGAGCAACTTACAAAATCTTTGGTGTGGGAATATTAGAGGTGCCAAGTAATGGATGGATACTGATTGAAAGTAGATTAGTAACTTTTCTTCAGAAAAATTCAAGATGCACAAAACAATTCTGATCCAAAATTTTGGGACTTATACCCTGGTGGGCACAGCTATGGGCCTAATTACCCATAAAACAGCAAGCTACAGGGGTAATCCAATGTCTGATTGTGAGTGAGTCTGCCTAAATGTATCTGCACTAAATATGGGAAGACAGTGGCACAGGGAAGCTGGGAGGAGCTCAGCTGATGATGGGCTTAGTGATCTCTTTAAGTACTGTACATGAACCCATTAATTTCAAGCAAGATATGGGAAAGGATGCTGAAACAGGACTTCGGTCTCGGGTTAGTGTCCTATTAGCATGTATGTCATTGCAGAAACATTTGATCCTTACTTAAGCCACTCTGATATGACTGAGACAAACGTGACCCCTATTCCACTATTTTTGAATGAATTTAGAACGTAGAACAGTACAGCAGAGTACAGTATAGGCCCACAATGTTGTGCCGGCTTTTTAGCGTAGTTCAAGATCATTCTAACCCATCCGTCAAGTTCAAATTCAAGTTTATTCTTATCTGACTGTACATATATTTACTGTGCTCATGGACTTCTTCATCAAGTTATGGTATTGTTGAAATGTTTGTAACTATATGTTATAATTATGTGGTTTTGTCAGTTTTTTCAGTCTTGGTTTGTCCTGTGTTTTGTGATATCACACCGGAGGAAATAATGTATCATTTTTTAATGCATGCATTACTAAATGACAATAAAAGAGGACTACGTGTCTTCATAATCTAATCTAATCTAATATATACAACCAGATGAAACAATATTCCTCCAGATCATGGTGCACTCACAAAACATACATCACACACCATACATAAAACAAAATATTAACCACAAATAGTTAATAAAATATAATTCAAAGTACAGGTAGTGTGCAGCACAGATAAACAGTAAACAACTTGCTGTACTTGTGATGAGACCCCCATAGCCTTCCATTTTTCTTTTATCCATGTGCTTATCTAAGAGTCTCTTAAATGTCCCTAATGTATCTACCTCAATCATATGCTTACCACTCTCTGCAGAAAAAATATACCTCTAACATTGCCTTCATACCTTCCTCCAATCAAATTAAACCCATGACCTCCTCTATTAACCATTACTACTGTGGGAGAAAGGCTCTGTCCACTCTGTCTATGCCTCTTATCACCTTATACATCTCTATCAAGTTGCCTGTTACTCTCCTTCACTCCAAAGAGAAAAACCCTAGCTTGCTCATCCTTTCCTCAAGTTCTCCAATCCAGGCGAAATCATAGTATACTTCCTATGTGCCCTTTCTAAATTTTCCACATGCTTCCCATAATGACACAACCAGATCTGAACATAATGCTCCAAGTGTGGTCTAACCAGAGTTTGATAGAGTTACACTATTACCTTGAGGGTCTTAAACTCAGTTCCCCCAACTAATGATGGCCACACACCATATGCCTCCTTAACAACTCTACCAACTTGTGCAGCAACTTTGAGGTATCTATGGACATGAACCCCAAGATCCCTCTGTTCCTCCACATTGTTAAGAATCCTGACATTAACCTTGTACTCTGCCTTCAAGTTCAACCTTCCAAAGTGCATCACTTCCCCATTTTTCAGATTGAACTCCATTTGCTACTTCTCAACCCAGATTTGCATCCTATCAATAACACATTGTAACTTAGGACAACCTTCTACATTATCTATAATGCCACCAAACTTAGTTTCATCTGAAAACTTACTAATCCACCCTTTCATTTCCTCATCCAAATGATTTATAAAAATCACTAAGAACAGGTGTTCCCGCGGACTGGTCACTGACCTCCAAGCAGAATATGATCCATCTACTACCATACTCTACCTTCTGTCAGCAAGCCAATTCCAAAATCACGCCACTAAGTTTCCCTGAATCTCATGCCTCCAGACTTCCTGAATCAGCTTCCCTTTGAGAACCTTCTTGAACACCTTACTAAAATCCATAAACATCTACTGCTACACCTTCATCTATTTGTTCTGATTCTTCCTCGAAAAAGTCAATCAGGCTCAAGACGTATGACTTGCCCCTCACAAAGCCTATTCCTAATCAGACTATGCTTCTCCAAATGCTTGTAAATCCTGACTCCAAGAATCCTCTCCAATAGTTTACACACCTCTGATGCAGGACTCACTGGTCTGTAATTGCCAGGTTTATATCTATACCTTTCTTGAACAAAGGAATATTATTTGCTAACCTCCAATCTTCTGATACTGCTACTGAGGCCAGTGAGGATCCAAAGATCTTCATCAATAGTGAAGCAATTTCTTCTCTCACTTCCCTTAGTAACCTGGGATATATCCCATCTGGCCCTGGGGAATTATCTATCCTAATGTTTTTTAAAAGTTCCAACACATCATCTTTCTTAATCTCAACATGTTCCAGCTCATTAGCCTGTTCTATGTTGACCTCACATTGGTCAAGGTCCCTCTCGCTGGTGATTACTGAAGTGGAGTATTCATTAAGCACCTTTCCTACCTCTTCCAACTCCAGGCACATGTTTCATCTTTTATTCCTTTATTGATCTTACCCTCACTCTAGTTATCCGCCTGTTCTTCACATACATGTAGAATGTCTTGGGATTTTCTTTAATCCTACTCACCAAGGCCTTCTAATGTCCCCTTCTAGCTTTCCTAAGTCCATTCTTGTGCTCTTTCCTTGCTATCTGATAGCTCTCAAGATCACTGTCTGATCTTTACTTTCTAAATCTTAAGCATAATCTTCCTTCTTCCTCTTGACAAAATGTTCCACCTCTGTTGTCAACCATGCCTCAATGGGACAGACCTATCCAGAATCCCGCTAGAGTGCTCCCTAAACAACCTCCACATTTCCATTTCACATTTCCTTGAGAACATCTGTTCCCAATTTACATTCCTAAGTTCTTTCCTAGTTGCATAATAATTTCCCCCTCCCCAATTAAATATTTTCCTACGCCATCTGCTCCTATTCCTGTCCAAGGCTATGCAAAAGGTCAAGGAGTTGTGGTCATTGTTTCTGAAATGCTTACCCACCATCACCTGACCATGTTCATTGCCTAGTACTAGATCCAGTATGGTCTCTCCTCCAGTCGGCCTGTACACACCTATCAAATTCTGTCCCATCTATACCTCTTGCACTGAGGAGATGCCAATTAATATTAGGGAGGTTGAAGTCGCCAATGACAACTAACCTGTTAGTTTGCACCTTCCCAACATTTACCTACCTTTCTACTCCTCGGTATCCCTGTTGCTTTTGGGCGGGGTAGGGTGGTGGCTATATAATATTACCAATAGATTGATAGCTCCCTTCCTACTTCTGACTTCCACCCACACAGTGGATTAGTCCTCCCTCCATCTCAATGACTTCCTTCCTTCCTGCAACTGTGATTCTAACCTTGTTTAACATTACCACTCCTATAACTCATCCATGTCTAATCCATGGAGCATACAACTGTCGTTCCTACCCTTGTGACAGTCAAATCTCTGTAAAAGCTACAATGTCATATTTCCATGTATGGACTCATGCTGTTAAGTGCATCACCCTTTTTCCTGATACTTCTTGCATTAAAATATAAATACTTCAACCCATCCCATTGACTGCAATTATGCCCTATCCAGTGCCTATCGTTCCTCACAGCCTCTCTACATGCTACGTTTACCTTTCCACCAACTGTTCCATCATCTCTGTGTTTCCATCCACCTGCCAACCTTCCCAAAAGCTCCAGCAAATCTGCTCACAAGGATATTGTTCTCCCTCCGTCCCTTTTGTACAAGTTATACCTTCCCCAAAAGAGATCCCAAAACCCTGCACCCTGCACTAATTCTTCAGCCACACATTCATCTGCCATATCATACTCACTAGTGTGTGGCACACGCAGCAATCCAGTGACTTCTGTCCTTGAGATCCTACTTCTTATCTTCCTTCCCAGCTCCTTATATTCACTCTTCAGGACATCATCCCTTTTCCTAGCCACGTTGTCGGTACCAAAATGATTCATAACTTCTGGTTACTCACCCTCCCTCTTAGGAATGCTATGGACTTGAACTGAGTTGTCTCTGATTCTGGCACCTTGGAGGCAATGTACCTTCTGGGAGTCTCTGTCACATCCACAAAATCTCCTGCCTGTCCCCCTAAACATTGAATCCCATATCACCACCACTTTCCTCTTCTCCTCACTTCCCTTCTGAGCCACAGAAGCTCATTGCAGCTTTCCCATGGTAGGTCACTAAACCCTCCCCACCTCCCCAACAGTATCTTCAGTAGTGTACTTGTTATCGAGAGGAACAGCCACAAGTGTATGCTCTTCCCTTCCCCTCTCCTGACAGCTCCAGTTCCAGTTCCTTCACATGGTCTCAAAGGTGCCGCAGCCAGATACACTTCTTGCAAGTGTTGGCATCAGGGACACTGGCGGTCACCCTGACTTCTCGCAACTATGGGTTCCTTTCTTGCTGCTCTATTCGTGTAATAATAAAGAATGAAATTAAAACTCACCTTGGCCTCCGCCTCTTCTTGCCAAAGCCTCCGCTCCCAGCTCTCACTCTGTCTATCTCACAATGGCTACTCCACTTTAACCTAATTTCTTTCTCTTGGCGCCTGCAAATCGACTAATTACCTAA
Source organism: Mobula birostris (assembly GCF_030028105.1). Taxonomy (NCBI): domain Eukaryota; kingdom Metazoa; phylum Chordata; class Chondrichthyes; order Myliobatiformes; family Myliobatidae; genus Mobula; species Mobula birostris. Next base: position 132,132,321 of record NC_092378.1, on the reverse strand, counting down.
TCAGTTGGAAACTGAACATTAAGTCCTGACAGCCGCCGCTCTTTAAATCTCTCGCTTCTCACACTAAGTAATGGCTCCTGCTACTTGAAGCTGAACAGAAAGTCTCGAATGGGATTGGAAAGTACTGAATGGGATGTGATGAAGTAATATTTTAATGCTTGTTTTAATGAAAATGTCCTGAAGAAAAGAACACAAGTCTCCTGGTCCAACCAATACCAATGTACAATTATTATTTAGATCAACAATCTTTTCTTAATATTTAATAATTATCAGTGTTCCTGTCTGAAAGGATCTTTATAATGGAGCTAGGATCTATCATTGTTTACTTCCAATGTACAAACATGATTTTTGCCCACACAATTTAGAGTGTTTTTTTTGTTTATTTGGACAAAAAGTACACAGTGATCATATAACTAAAAATACTTATTTATAACTAGTGAGCAGTTTATAACTTCTGATTGAAAATTGGGCAAGTCATAACAAAATGGATTAGATGAAGTTCTAATTGTGCATCTGAGGTAATGGTACACAGATCAATTGATGTTTGCAGCTCATTTAAGGCTCTCACTCTCTCACACTGCTGAATTTAGCTGCATACCTGAGAAGGAAAAACCTGCAGAAATGTGGGAAAAAAATAGCAGAAAGCAAATAATTGCATAGCTCTTTCAAGAGCTGTCACTGTCACAATGGGATGAACAATGCCCTATGTCGTAAGATGCTACAGACCAGAAATTTTCCCTCCATTTTATAAAATAGTATTAAAGCAAGATGGTACTGGAGTGTGGCAACTCATTGCAAGCTTCTCTCTGAATATCCACTCATTTCTTCTATTATAATCATATCACAGAACTGTGTCTACAAGAGCAGGTCAGAGGATTGGAAGCCATAAATCAGATGTGCATTGGAATATTCTCTACGAGGTATTTCTCCAAAATGTATACAACACCAGAAACACTCAAAAAGCTCAACATCATCCAGGATAACGGAGCCTAATTGATTGTGACGCTACCTAGCAGCTTATATTTTCATTTCCTCTGTCACTGGTGCTCAGTGACTGTAGTGCGCACCATTTGCACAATGCACTGCAGTTAGTTACCTGAACTACTTCATCAGCACCTTCCAAGCACATGGCCACCATCACCAAGCTCAAAGGCTTCAGGAAATATATTGCTACTTCTTCATCATCAGTGGATCTAATTCCAGGATCTCTCTTCAATAACATGATAGGAGCAACCTCACCTGAGTGGCAGCAGTTCAAGAATCACTATGAAGACCAATTAGGTATGAAGGCTGGCTTTACCAACAATGCCTAGATCTCATAAGATGAATGAATTAAGGACCACTGTCTATATCACTTGATCAGTGCATAGAAGAAGGCTCCTCTCTTACCCCTTCTCTTCTCCTCCCATCAGCTCCCTCTGGTTTTCCTTCTCCTTCACTGTCTCTCATGGACCTCTCCTATCAGATTTCTTCATCTGCCCTTTACCTCTTCCACCTATCATCTCCCAACTTCGCACTTAATTCCTAAGCCCTCCCCACCCCACCCAATCTTCACTTTTACCTGGTTTCACCTATCACTTGTCAGCTTGCACTGCTTCCCCTCTCCCCATATTCTTATTCTGGATTCTTCCTCCTTCCTTGCCAGTACCAATGAAGAGTATCAAGCAAAATGTTGACTATTTATTCCTCTCTATAGATGCCGCCTGACCTGCCAAGTTCCTCCAGCGTGTTGTATGTGTTGCACAGGAGAATATTCTCTCATCTTTCTGACTGTTAGAAGTCAACAGCTGAGCTGTAGCCTGCAGATTGCAAAGAAGCCATCATAGCAACAGTGTCAGGAAAGCTAAAATGCACTGGTGTTTATTTCACAGACTGTAAAGTAGCTTTGTTTTATCATCTAAAACAAATCTGTCAGTAAAAGCTGGTCATTTCAATACATGCAATTGAGGGCAACATCAAATTGATTCAAGAGCAATAATATCCCACTCTTTAATGTTGACCCCAATGGACTGATGAGAGCTATATAACCAATGTATACTTTACAGTATGTAACCAGATTTATAACAATTAACCTGGCTGAGGATGCGGTCTGATCACATAAAAGAAACACAAGGGACTGTGGATGGTGGAATCCAGAGCAGAAAACAAACTGCTGGAGGAACCCAGCAGGTGGAACAGCAGATATGGAGGCAAAGGAGACAAACCTAAAATGTTGATCATCTCTTTATCATCTTAAACCTGTTCCTTCCAGTTTTCTCTCCCTAATTTCCAACAGCAAATATGTGGAATACATGAACATCTCTGTCGCTACAACAAGCATCGTATGATCAGGTACCCCCCTTACACTTCCCATCTGGACCACCTTCTTCCAAGATCTACACCAGATTATCTTGGGTTCCCTTCCTGCTCTTAGGCTCCCTCTTGCCCTTGCTTTGAATTTGCATCTTTTCTCCAATCTTCAAGCTCAAGTTGTCAACAAAACTCTTCCCTTGCTCCCTCAACTTTGTTCCCATTTCACTGGCTGAATGGTTCTCTCACCTCAGTACTACAGTCTTTTTCTTCAAATCTTACACCATCACTACTTTCCCTAAAAAAAGCTAACCCTTGACTCCTCAGACTTTTCAATCCATCACCCTATTGCCCTAACTTCCTCTTGTCTTTGGAGTTTTTGAATATATTGTAGATCTCAAATTTATTATCACATTTCTGGAGTCTTCTTTATCAAATTTCTATCAGGGTCTTGCCCTTGCCCACATTTGTACCAAGCAAATTCACAAAATTATCCTTTGTGATTGTGATTCTGAGTACAAAAGAATTGATACATTTTGGAATGTATTTTAAAAATCCTAAGGGCAATTCAATACCACCTTGTGCAACTGGACGCTCTATTCCCTCACTTGCAGACCGCAGTCAATTCAGACCGGCAAAATCATCTCCTCAATCACCATCAGCACAGGTGCACCACAAGGCTGTGTGCTTAGCCTCCAGCTCTACTCACATTATACTTAAGACTGCAAGGCTTAATACAGCTCCAATGCCTTATTCAAGTTTGCTGATAATACCATTGTCGCGGGCTGAATCAAAGCTGGTGCTGAATTGACATATGGGAGGGAGATTGAAAATCTGACTGAATGGTGCACAACAAACTCAATGTCAGCAAAAGCAAAGAACTTATTATTGACTCCCGGAGGAGGAAACTGGTGGTTCGTGATCTGTCTTCATCAGAGGATCAGAGATGGAGAGGGTTAGTAACTTTGAATTCCTTGGCAATATCATTTCAGATGATCTGTCCTATGTCCATTGCAAAGAAGGCACAACAGTGACTTTGCTTTCTTAAAAGCTTGCACAGATTTGGCTTGTCATCTAGAACTCTGACAAACTTCTATAAATGCACAGTGGAGGGTATCCTGACTGATTTCATCATGGAAAAACCAAAGCCCAGGAATGAAAATGTCTACAAAAGGTAGTGAATACAGTGAGTCCATCACAGGAAAAGTCCTGCCACCATTGAGCACATCTATAAGGACACTGCCACAAGAAAGCAGCATCTATCTTCAAGGATGCCCGCCATTCAGACCACACTCTCTTCTCGCTGCAGCCATCAGGAAGAAAGGTCCCAAATCACAAGTTTCAGGAACAGTTATTATCCATCGAACTGCAGGCTCCTGAACTAGTGTGGATAATTTCACTCACTTGAACACTGAACTGATTCCACAATTTATGGACTCACTTTCAAGAACTCTACAAGTCATGTTCTCAATGTTATTTATTATGTATTAATTTATTATTATTATTATTTGTATTTGCACCATTTGTCTTCTTTTACCCATTGGTTATTTGTCTTTTTGCGTAGATTTTCATAGATTAGATTGTGTTTCTTTGTTCTATTGTGCATACACACAAGACACTGAATCTCAGGGTAGTATATAGTAACATATATGTACTTTGATAATAAATTTACTTCGAACTTTGAACAGGCCAAATAAATGCAATCCACTACCTGTTCGTGGCCCTTGTACTAACATTACTTGCCTACATTGCCTATGTGGGGTGAACTGTGCTGGGGTCTTCGTCTGCCTTGTCATTCCGGCAAGGAGGACTATGTGCAGCGAATAAGTGCTCAAAGTAATGGAACCTGAGAGCACCCATAACACCTTTCCAATGAATGTTTTTAACAGCACTAATAATGTTTTAAAATGTATCTGATAATCAGTTTCAAACAGTTAAATACATTTTAAACATTCAGGTTAATTAAATTTAAAAAATATATTAGTTAAAATACAGAAATCACTGTAAATTTTAAAAAGCCAGTAGCCTAATGTGAAATGAAGAAAACTAAACAAAAAATGTTGACCTGTATCTACCTTTTAAATGAAGATTGGCAGCCCATGACCAGCACAGGTTTGAGGACTCTGCCCCTCCATTCAGCATGATGGTGAATTGCCCCCGGACCAGCAAGAGTCACTGGCATTTGAACAGTGCATGTCCAACTGTTGGCAGGCATGGAATTGGCACAAAAGTCAAAGATGGACAGCGTCCATTCTCTATGCAGGAACTTAATCTGGCCGATTGTTTTCAGTTGCATCCTCAGAAACATGCCCTATCATTCACCTTCTCCCTCTTAGCAGCAGCCTGAGGTTAGTCATAATCTTGGCTTTAGGGTAATCCTGAAAATGTCAGACTGCGTTTCTGTGGCGTGACTGGGAATATCATTTTTCTACCTCCTTCAGCACCAGGCTCAGCTCATTAACCTCTGAAGTCCAGCCTTTGCTCCCTGCAAATAGAGTCAATCTAGTTCTCACCTCGGTGTCCTTGCTCATTCTAATTTTATCCAAAAGCCACCCATCACTCCCGTGCATGAAGATCCATGCCAGCCTACAGTTAAGCAAAGCCTCAATTTTAAAATCCTTACCTTTGTTTTCCTTCTTCATGTGCACTGGTGTACAGATAGAATGCAGACGACACTTTTGTTTACACACAGTTGGAGACCAAGCTCCCTGCAATCATTAATTCACCAGTAAAGCTTTTGTAGGCACTTGACAAAGTCCTGCACAATAGACTCATCCAAAAGTTTAACATACATGGGATCCAAGATGAACTGGATAGTTGGATCCAAAATTGGTTTGGTGATAGGAGGCAGAGATAGTAGTGAAAAGTTATTTTTCTGATTGGTAGCCTTTGACTACAGGTGTATTACAGGGGTTCGTACTGGGAACTTTGCTGTTGATATATAACAATGACCTGGATCTGAATATAGGAATTATGATGAATGCATTTAAAGATGACATGAAAATTGGTGTTGTTATGGATAATGAGGGAGGGTGATAAGGAATGTTGATGACCAGAGAGAAGTTGTGGCCCAAGTCCATAGTTTTCTGAAAGTGTTTACACAGAACACGGCATATGACATGCAGGATCTTGTTGGTGGGGGAACAGAATATAATAGCTGGCTTGTTTTGCTGCAACTGTGTGCCATTCTGGTCACAAAACTATAGGAAGGGAGTCCTTGTGCTGGAGAGAACACAGAGAAGATTCACGAGACTGTTGCTTGGATTAGTTATGGAGAGAGATTGGTCTGATTGGTCTGATTTTTGATGGACAATCATGTAGAGGTATTCAAGATTACGAGAGGCATGAAAGAGGTAGATAGATCCTTTTTCCCATGATCAGTAAAAACAAGAGGATTTGGACCAAAGTTAAGAGGAGGGGGTTTTGAAGGGTATCTTGAGAGATTTTAACTTTCTTTACATAGGAAATGGTCGATATCTGCCAGAGGTGGTGGGGTAAAATCAGATATAATCAACAAACTCATTCGTAAAGCCAGTGGTGTTGTGGGGATGGAACTGGACTCTCTGACGGTGGTGTCTGAAAAGAGGATGCTGTCCAAGTTGCATGCCATCTTGGACAATGTCTCCCATCCACTACATAATGTACTGGGTGGGCAGAGGATTACTTTCAGCCAGAGACTCATTCCACCAAGATGCAACACAGAGCGTCATAGGAAGTCATTCCTGCCTGTGGCCATCAAACTTTACAACTCCTCCCTTGGAGGGTCAGACACCCTGAGCCAATAGGCTGGCCCTGGACTTATTTCCTGGCATACTCAACTATTTATGGTTATATTACTATTTAATTATTTATGGTGCAACTGTAACGAGAACCAACTTCCCCTGGGGTCAGTAAAGTATGACTATGACTATATAATTACCAGATTTAAGGAGGCTTTTAGATAGTTACTTATATAGGAAAAAAAGTAATGGTCCTTATGCAGTCAAATGGGATTAGTGTAGATGACGAAAAGGTTGGCGCAGCATGGTAGGCAAAAGGGCCCAACTCTATGCTAAACAACTCTATAACCCGTAGCTCCAGTAACTCGAGTTCAATCCTGTCCACCAGTGCTGTCTGTGCTGAATTTGTGATTGTGTGGGTTTCCTCCAGGTACTCTGGTCTCGTCCCATGTCCCAAAAGCATGCAGGTTGGCCAGTGATTATCCACCATAAATTGCTCTAGCTTGTAAGTGAGTAATAGAGTCTGGGAGAATCTGTGGGAATATGGAGAGAATAAAACAAACTAGGATAGGAATGGTGTGAAAGTAGATGCTCATGACTGGTGTGGACCAAGAGGGATGAAAGCCTGTTTCTGTGCATTATGAGATCAAGATCACGTATTTATCACGTGTACATCCAAACGTACAGTGAAATGCAAAGGCGTGCTGGGACAGGCTGCAAGTGTCGCCACACATTCCATCACCAACATCGCATACCCAAAACACTCAGACCACAACAAGCAACAAAACAACAACAGTAAAATAAGACACATTCCTCCCACCCACCCATGCACACACGCAGTCCAGTGCATTGACTTCAGCTCGATGTTTAATATGATCATCCTTCAGAAGCTGGTGGGTAAACTATACTCACTGGGTCTCAATAACTTTCTCTGTAACTGGATCCTGAATTTAACAGAAAGGCCACAGTCAGTCCGTGCTGGCAGAGACATCCGTAGCTCCATCACGCTGAGCACTGGTGTTCCCAGGCCTGCGTGCTCAGCCTGCTGTTGTCCACACTGCTGATACGTGACTGTAAGGCTAGATCCAGTTCAAACTGAATCAGCAAGTTTTGCCGATGACACAGCAGTGCTTGGCCTCATCCATGACACCGTACAGAGAGGAGGCAGGGCAGCTGGTAGAATGGTGTGAGCACATCAACATGGACAAGACCAAAGGAATGATTGTGGACTGTAGGAAGACACAGGTTGACCACTCCTCCCTGAGCACCAAGTTTCTGGGAGCAGACAACCTCACCTCATCCCTCAGCACTATCTCTTTGGTCAAGAAAGCACAGCAGCATCTCAACTTCTTGAGAAGACTGAGGAATGTGAGGCTTCCCACCTCATTCTGATCAACTTTTACAATCACACCACTGGGAGTGTCCTGACCAGCTACATCACTGTCTGGTATGGGAACTGCAAGGTATCTGACCACTACAAAGTCCCTACAAAGGATTGCAAGGGCTGCTCAGGGGAAAATTGGAGTCTCTCGTCTACCCATCAGAGATATTTATGTATGCAGGGCTTACAATGATTGACAATGATTCCTCCCATCCATCCAACAATCTCTTTGGCCCCCTACCATCAGGCAAGAGGTTCTGTAGCATTAGGACAAGAACCGTTAGGATGGGAAACAGCTTCTTCCCCCAGGCCGTAAGACTACTGAACTTCCCACATCCACCCAGGTCTCATTATGCATGCAGCGCTAGTATCGTAATACTGTTCACTTTCTAATATGTGTCATAAATGCACCTTATTATTTGCTATTTTACTAATGGCAATATTACTTCATGTGTTATGTGTGTGAGTTATATGTACTGTGTTGTGCACTTTAGACTGGAGGAAGGCTATTTCGTTTGGCAGTATACATGTATATGGTTAAACGACAATAAACTGAACTTGAGTTCTATTACACTGCAATGACAATTTGCATATCCTCTCTTCATAAATGTTGTATCCGATGAAACATTCTCCTTCAGCCTTTTGTTTTCTGAAGGGGAGAAGCAATGATCAAGAAATAAGAGGAAAAGAAATTAAATTGAAAGTGTAGCTCTCACTGGTAGGATGTGCTCTGATCACTTTGCTGCTTATTTTCTTCCTTCAAATCCAGAAGGGATTGATTTCATTAACACTCTTCAACAGCGTGCCCCTTCCCTTATGTGTGAAGTCAGATAATGAGCACCAGGTACATCTGACTTTGCAACTCAGTCTCATTCCTATTCTCACCTGAACAAATGTAAGTTACTGCCACCATTGGGAAAGTAACTTTAATTAAGTAACACTGTGCTTGGCTCACAGGCAGACTTAGAAAGTAAATTTCAACTTTCACTGCACAAGGTGTGGATTTTTTAGGGTAGCCATGTCACCTTTCCTATTACGGCTGACTCTAAGGTCCAGGCTTTTTGTGACCTTGCTCCTGTTAGGTACTACCCCTAACTTATGAGTACCATGGTCGCATTTCATAGATTAAAACTCCATTGATGAAAAATGTGTGGAAATTTACAGGTGAGGTCTGACTTGAACAGAATGACAGCATTGCACAATTTGTGTGATTATCAGGAAAATATGCATTTCCCGGATTGTTTTACAAGAGGTCACTAGTGATCCCTTAGAGGCCCGACAGCTAGATTGGTTCATGCCCCTTATAAGTGAGTAGGTTGTGCATTGTCCCTGAGAGTTGCAAACAGCAGGTCTAAATGGTGGGGACTCCATTCTTCATATTTAAATAACCTTCACATTATTTTTGACACGACTTTACCCACTCTTATAAAGCCATCGGGTACACTTTGGTAGCCGTACATTGGCAGAGAAGGTTTTTCCTCAATTTTGATTTATGAGCTGCAAATATTTCAAGTTTTGAGTTGTAAGTTGCTTCCCGGATGACCAAAGGACCTCTTCCTACATTATGAATGGGAGCCACAAGCAACCGCACATAATTTTCAGAAGGATCAACAACACTGGCTGATTATTTTTCTGCCAGTCCTTAGGCATAGTGACCTTAAGCCCCATTCTTTTACAATTACTTTCCCTCCATGTGAAAACATGCTACTTTCAATCTGCTCTCGTGGCGAGCATATATTGGCAATGATGCTTGTTGCATTCATTCAAAATCCTGAAAATCTGGACCCACAGAAAGGACTAAAGCCCTAGCTGTCGGTACTGTGACACACCACTAACACTGGAAGTGGAAAGTGGGTGTTCGTATGACTGCAATAAATAAAGCTGCATAAATCATTCTCCTTGTCACTCCTGGTAATGCATTAATAGCCAATGAGTAACTGGGCTGTTTGACACCTCTTACTAATCACACTAACTGCCACGGTCGCAATAATCAAGATAGGAGGTCTAAGAATTCTCACAGAAGGAAATAAACAAGGAGAGCTTCATTTAGAGATCAAAACTGTTTGATTCCAGGTGGATGCAATGCAGAATTAGCATATTGCCATTAGTTGGTCAGTAGGTTATTTTATTTACTGACTCAGTAATTTTATTCATTAGACAAGATTATTGAGAGAATCAAGACTGGCACCTGAAATGTGGTGTGATTAAGTGATTGCAATGGAGCACAAATGTGCTCTACATATATTTCATAATATTTGTTTTAAGTACAGTCATGAGAATTAGAGAGATACATACACTCAGTGGTCACTTCATTAGGTACAGGAGTGAAACCCGACGTGGTCTTCTGCTGCTGTAGCTCATCCATTTCAGGGTTCAATACCTTGTGCATTCAGAGATGCTTTTCTGCACACCATTGTAACACATGGTTATTTGAGTTACTGTTGTCTTCTTGTCATCTTGAACCAGCCTGGCCATTCTCCTCCGACATGATCGATGCAAGGATCTGTCCTGATGAAGGGTCTCAACCCGAAACGTCAATGATTTACTCTTTTCCATAGGTTCTCCCTGGCCTGCTGGGTTCCTCCAGCATATTGTGTGTATTGCTTGGATTTCTATCATCTGCATATTTCCTCTTGTTTTTGCTCTTCTGACCTCTCTCATTAACCAGAGGCTTTTGTCCACAGAATTGCCACTCCCTGGGTGTCTTTTTTTGTATTTTGCACCATGCTCTGTAAAGTCTAGAGACTATTGTGCATGAAAATCCCAGGAGGCCATCATTTTCTGAGATACTCAAACCACCCTGTCTGGTGTCAATATTCATTCCATGTTCAAAGTTACTCAGACCACGTTTCTTTGCCATTCTGATGTTTGGACTGAGCAGCAAATGAACCTCTTGACCATGTCTGCATGCTTTTATGCATTGAGTTCCTGCCACATGATTGGCTGGTTAGATATTTGCATTAACAAGCAGGTGAGCAGGTGTACCTAATAAAGTGGCCACTGAGTCTATATTCTCATTTAAGGGAAAAATAAGATAATAAGTATAAAGGAAGGGAGCAGAATCCAGAATAAGAAGTGGGTGGAGGGGATGGAGTACAAGTTGGCAGGGGATAAGTTGAGACCAAGTGAGGGGGAAGGTGGATGGGTGGAGAAGCTGTGAGGGGATAGCTGAAAGAGGTGAAGGTCTGAAGAAGGAATCTAATAGGAGAGGATAGTGGACTATGAAAGAAAGGGAAGGAGGAAAGGAACGAGATGGAAGTAATGAAAGGAAGGGGGCAGAGGTCAGAATAGGAGGGGAGAAGAGGAGTCCTGTTGGAAGGTCTCAGTCTGAAACATTGACTGTTTATTTCCCTCCACAGATACTGCATGATATGCTGAGTTCTTCCAGCATTGTGTGTGTTGCTGAAGGATTCCAGCATCTGCAGAATCTCTTATGTTTATAATAAGATAACTAAGTCTCTTTATTGTTGTTTGTGGAGGATGGTTCACGATTATTAGTGGATGAGCATATTCACCAAGAAAATCGTTAATGTAGACTAATGACTGTTTGAATACTTGAAAGATTATGTAATTAGAAAGTTGGGGAATGACAGTTATTCTTGAACTGCCTGCATAGCTAATAATCTCTAATACATAAAACTAAACTGTTTCAGTTGTGGGATTAGCTTATCTGAATAGAAAGTATGAAATAAAATGTATGAAAGATATGATCTGTGATCATAGCATTGATAGAACTTGCTTGCATTTAAAGGCTGCTTACACCTACTATCATCATTTCATGCAATGCAGATAGATCAAATCTTACACGATTATTTATGATAATTCTCCACCTCAGCAACATAAAGTGTTCTTGCTGTCTTTCTGTTTGCTGAAGGTCATAACAGTGAACAATGCTAAGACACGAGCAGGAGTGGGTGGTGACTGCTATAATGAAGGCCTGCTTTCCGAATTGATGCCTACCTGAATGTTTGTACTGAAATTTGCTTACTCACTGAGAATTCCATGTTTACCCAAGAAAATTATCTGCAAAGGCACAGGAAAGAGCTCATCCATTATGCTCATTCTGATAAAGATGAACTGATGCTTTCTCTTAACTCCTATTTTCATGTTATTCTCATATGTTTTTGAATCCCAGTGTTTAAAAATTCTGAAATGAGGAAACATATTTCAGATCTTTAATGCTATCAAATGGAAAAACATTTCAGAGAGTCTGGAGCCGTGAGCCAGATTAAGATGCTTCTAGTAACTATCTGGAAATGGGCTTTGAAAAAAAGTAATCCTATTCTCTCTAATATAAAATGGAATTTGGTGGAAGTATTGACCCAGGTCAGGTCACATCTGTGAGAAGAAAACAGAGCTAATGTTTCAGGTCAAAGACCTTTCAGGAAGGTGAATGCTATGATTAAGGTCTGTCTTCTCCTGGACCAAAGAGCAACTCAACTTCTTCAATATGCCAATAATGAATATCGTATGTGTTAACTAGGGGGCCGTGCACAAACCGGATTTGATGGAGACAGCCCTGAGAAGCAGGGAGGAAAACCTGGAGAAACTTCTGAAATGCCGGCTTCACTGCCGCTACTACTGTGTGATCGAGAATCTCTGGAAGGGAAGGCCCCAAATCCTCGGCTTTGCCTATTGCCTGTTGTCAGGACCGGGGTCAAAGCGCTCTGCAGAGATGGTGCTCAGTGCTCGGTGTCGGAGAGCTGGTCGGAGGCTTGGCGTTTTTGGACAGACTCGGAGTCAGACTGTGGTCGGATGCTTCCAACATGCTGCATCGGTAAGTTTGCGGCGCTGGAGGTTCACCGTCTGTGTGAGATGATGGGACTTTCGAGAGACTTTGAGACTTTTACCGTGCCATGGTCTGTTCTTATCAAATTACAGTATTGCTTTGCACTGTTGTAACTATATGTTATAATTATGTGGTTTTTGTTAGTTTTTAAGTCGGTTTGTCATGTGTTTCTGTGATATCATTCTGGAAAGACATTTTATCATTTCTTAGTGCATGCATTACTAAATGACAATAAAAGAGGACTGCGTGTCCTCATAACCTAATCTAATCTAATCTAATTTGGACAACTCAATTGATGGCTTTGTAGCCAAGTTTGCAGATGAAGATAGGTGGAGGTGCAGGTAGTGGGGAGTCTGCAGAAGGATGTAATGGGCAAAGGCAAATAGAAAATTGTGTAGGGAGGTGTATAGTCATGCACTTTGGCGGAAGGAATAAAGGCATAAACAATTTTCTAAATGGGGAGAAAATTCAAAAATCAGAGGTGCAAAGACACTTGAGAATCCTTTTGCAGGATTCCCTAAAGGTTGGCATACAGGTTGAGTTGGTGGTAAGGAAGGCAAATGCAATGTTTGCATTCATTTCGAGAGGACTGAATATAAAAGTAAAGGTATATTGCTGAGGCTTTATAAGATATTGGTCAGTCTGCACTTGGAATATTCTGAGCAGTTTTGGGCTTCTTAGCTAAGAAAAGGTGCACTGGCATTAGAGAGGTCCAGAGGAGGTTCACGAGAATGATTTTGGGAATGAAAAGGTTAACATATCAGGAGCGTTTGACGGCTCTGGGCCTGTACTCGCTGGAGTTTAGAAGGCTGGTGGGGGGTGGTGGGGAGAATCTCATTGAAACCTATGGAATACTGAAAGGACTAGAAAGAGTGGATGTGAGAGGATACTTCTGAAAGTGTGGGGAGTCTAGGACCAGAGGGCACAGAGGGACATCTATTTAGAGCAGAGATGAGGAAGATTTTTTTTTTGGCACATATGGCTGTGGAGGCTAAGTAAATGGGTATATCTAAAGCGGAGATTGATGGATTCTTAATTAGTCAGTGGTTCAAAGTTTATGGAGAGAAGGCAGGAGACTGGAGTTGAGAGGAATAATAAAACAGCCATGATGAAATGGCTGAGCAAACTTAATGGGCAGGATGGCCTAATTCTGCTCCTGTGTCTTATGGTTTTATGGTCTAGTATTTTCTCTCACTTCCTTGTGAACTCCATGCTGATTCTTCCACCCACAGCAATAGTAATTTTATAACAGCGACCTGCACATCTTGGAAACGTGGGAGGAAACTGGAGCACTTAAAGGAAACCACACATACATAGGGTGAATATGTGAACTGCATACAGATAGTGCTGGAGGTCAAGATCGAACTCAGACCACAAGATCTATAAAATAAAAGTACATTACACTTCTGCTGTTGCATTAAGTGATTTGAAAATTTCATTTGTATAGGGGACTGAATTAAGGCCTTTTGTACGTGAGGCAAACAAAATCATTACAATGTTAGAATTCTCTAAGTTCCAGTGTGGGAATTAAAAACATGTCTCTGGATTTATAATTCTACAAGATAACCACTGCGCACATTCCTCATATGAAGTCAAACTTGATCCGTTATCAGCAGATGGAGGCGAAGAGAGAATCCGCACTGAGTCAACAAGTGAGACAAACACCATCATGGCCCATGGAGAAGATGGGAACAACTACCCTGAAGAGAGTTCTGTACGGAAGACACGAAACAAAGAGCATCAATGAGCTACAGATTGATACGAACAGCAGAGCAGGAAAAAGCGCTGAATGGCCAACCTTTGTTCCAGTTTTTTTTTCTTTTTTTTAACTGCCAATCAATATTAAATGCCTATTTCAATCTCTCTTTCTTAATTCTCAATATCTTAGTCTTACAGCCTCAAAATTATTCACACATCCTGCTGTCTTGGCCTACATCTGTACTGTATATCACAGTAGATTCAGTGCCCACCAAAGGGAAAAAACTACTCATCTCAATAGAGATGACATCATAGAAGTTTATAAAATCATGAGGGGTATGGATAAAGTGGATAGTCATCACCTTTTCTTCGGGGTTAGTGAGTCCAAACCTAAGGCCACAGACGTAAGACAAGAGAACTTTAAGAGAGAAGTGAGAGGTAATTTCTTTTACAGAAAGGAGTGAATGTCTGGAATCAGCTACCAGAAGAAGTGGTCAAGGAGGGTACAAGTGCAAAATTTAAGAGGCACTTGAATAGTTAGGTACACTGAGGGGGAGGGGTGAGAGGGTTACGGGCTGAACATGGTCAACTGGGAGAAGCAGGGAGGATGCCATGATCAGTGTGGATCAGTTGGGCCGAAGGGCCTGTTTCCATTCTATAAGACACTAACTCAATATTAAAAAAGCTTACTCTATATTTTGAAACTGTGATTCTTTGTTCTAGACTCCTCAACCAGGACAAAGTACTCCCTGCACCCAGTCGGAGCCCCCTAAGAATTTTATAAAATTCAGTAGGCCTCCTTTCATTCTTTAAACTCTGGGAAATTCAGGCTACTCAGTATCTCTTCACCTGGCACATCTGTCATCCCTTAAACCACTCTAGTGAATCTTCATAGCATTTTCTCCAGAGCTGCGCATTGAGACCCTAGGTAATATCAAGAAAACATCTTTATTCCTTTGTGACAATCCTTTCACAATATAGGCAAACAAACCATTTGGCTTCTTAATTACTCAAAAAGCTTCCTAATAATAAAAAGGTTAGACTGGGAAAGCTGGAGCTGTTCTCTAGGGCACAAAGAAGGTTAGGACATCCGATGGAGATGTACAAGATTATAATGAGTTTAGATAGAGTAAATAGATGGAAGCTGTTCCCATTAGTGATGATTCAAATAACAAGAAACACAGGTTTACAGCAAAGATTGGAGATGATTTGCAATTCACTGCCTGTGAGAGTGGTGGAAAGAGCCAATCTGCACTTTCAAAAGAAAGCATATCATCATTCTGTTTGGGTTTACATGATCGCCACTTCTTCAATTTTCACTTCTCCCACAGGCCCTCTGAAATGCATTACTATAGTGTTGATTGAAAAGCCAGAGCAGCATGAGATTCGTTCAATCAGTTACCACATAAATTTCAGGAATTCAGTGTACTACTATGTCTACCACTTTTGCATACCTTTAAACCACAAAAGGTTTGAGGCATATGCAGTAGATTGGGAAATTGAAGAGCAAAATTACACAGAATGTGTCTGCTTGTAAAATGAAAGCAGACTTTCAGCGAGCTTACTGAAATTTAAACATTTGCAAGGGGAACAAGTGGAGGGTAGAAATCTGCACTCAGAGGCGTGGATTTTTCTCCCTGCTAATCATTATGCATATTACGGATGCACGGCTTATGTCCTTCCTACAGAACTCAGTTCACAATTCCTTCCAGATTTTAGTTTGTATTAATTATTGATATATAAAGGAAGGGAGCATCATTAAACAGTTTGCAGATGAAATAAAATTGGCTATGAGGTTGATAATGAGAAAGTAAGCTTTAGTATGTAGGTTTGGTTTGTTTAGCACAAGATTAGCAATTGACATTAAATCCAGAGAAAAGAGGATAACGCATTTGCGAAGGTACAAATAGACAATACACAATAAGTGTAAAGATGCTGAGAAGAATGAAGAACAGAAGAACCTTGAGGTGTCTATGCACAGATTCTTGAAGACATCCGACCAGTTCAGTAAGGTAGTCAAAAAGGCAAATGAGATACTTTCTTTATTAGGTAAGGCAGAGAAATTAAAAGCAAGGAACTGTATAAAGTCAAACATATTCAACTTTAAACCACAGCTTGAGTGCTGCCTACAATTTTTGTCATCACATTTGGAGAAAGATATTAATACGTTAGGGTAAACAAAGGACATTAATAAAAATATTGCCAGGTTTGGAAAAATTTAGCTATAAGGAAAGATTGAAAAGTCTGCTGTTGTAATGTCAGAAGAGGGGAGGTTGTGGAGAGACATAACTGTGGTTAATAAAATCATGAAAGCCCAAAATGAAGTAAATAAGATTGTCTTAGTTTCCTTAGCATTAGGACCATAAACCAGGTGGCATAGATTTAAAGTAAATGATACAGCATTTGAGAAGAGATGAGGAAAAATATTTTCACTAATACAGAGGCAGAGGTTTGCAAGCACAGTAGAAATAGAAACACTGAATATACTTAAAATGTTCTTGGGTGTGTATGTGAATCTGCAGATTGAAAGATCTAGTGCTGGAAGGAGGAATTAAGCTGGTTAGGTCTCTCTTGATGGACATGGTTATATTGAGCCAAAAGGTTTCTTTCTATGTTTTATATTCTCTATGATGCCATATATCTAAAACATTCTAGTTTATTGTGCCCCTCTTAAAGCAGTTAAAAGTTCAATTCCTGCACATCACTGGAAAAGAAACCATTACTCTAGAAATATTAATATAGTTTAACACAAAATACTCTGCAGATGCTGGGGTCAAAGCCTGACCTCCAGCGTGTTGTTAATATAGTTTAACATTACTGTGATTATTACCAGGCAAAATGGTTAAGAACCATGGACAAGAGATAGATTCAAATATTACTTTGAAACCAGGGATATTTAAATTTTATTAACTAAATAAAATACATAATTTAAAGCTCAGTACTGGTAACTGTGACCTTGAAAGTGACAGGCTGTTATAAAAACCCATCCTTTTCATATCTCAAGTAAAGGAAGATAGTAGCGGTTCTCAAATGCCAATCAATCCCATCCCCAGGACATCACTGGTGGACATCCTTGGGACAGTGTTCCAGGTTCAATCATCCTCAGCTGCTTTATCAATGAACTTCCTTCTACTGTAACATCAGAAGTGAGAATGTCTGATGATTGCATACCTTGAACTCCATACACAGTTCTTCAGCAATTGAAACAGCTCATGCCTGCATGCAATAAAACCGAGGCAACATTCTGGCATTAGTGCTAAACAACATTTAGGTCCATTTCCAACTAAAGAGAGTCGAACCAACTACTATGATCTTTAATGGATTAACATCACCAGGTCCAGCAGCATCAATATGCATGTTCTCTCCACTGACTAGAGGCACAACTGAACCACCTATATAAAGCAACACTCACAGCACGCTGGAGGAACTCAGCAGGCCGGGCAGCATCCGTGGAAACGATCAGTCAAAATATTGCGGCGATCTTGCCATTGAATCATAAAGTCACAGAGTGGTTCATCTCTTGACACCCAAAGCCTTCCCACTATTTACAAGGCACAAGTCAGCACTGTGATACTTAACTCAGTGAGTGCGGTGTTAACAATATCAAGAATGAAGTATTTCTTTTTTTTAATGAAGAGCTCTCACCCTCTTCTCCCCTCTATTTTTTAGTTTTTTCTTTGTTGTCATTTTCCTGGTGCAATTGAAAGATCATATTTAGTCCTTTCTCACTGATTTGTTGAACTTGTGAAATGATCCTATGTTGGCCACAAAGAACTGATGTAGTGAAAGTAGTAATATAAATGCAAGCAGATTTTCATTATATGTTTTATATCTCAATTATATCTCTACATATTTTGATACTTTTTATTATGAAAATTCAACAGTTTCCTTTGAGAAGACTCACACAGCCTTTAGGGCTTTTTACTACCCTTAAATAAGGTTTAAAGTTTTGACAACCAGTGACAATGCAGTTAACTATTAGGAAGGAAGGACAGAATTGCCAATGTCCCACACAATCTACCTTGTTAAAAGTTGTGTTTGTCAGAGGAGGGCAGAATAATACTTGGCTGTGATCACCACAGCATGCTGTTCACAGTTATTGTACATAAACAATTACCTGAGCGAGATGTCAGAGTGCTGATGACACTTACATAACCGTATCACAGCGTGAGTCATTGTCTTCAGGAGAGGAGCAGTATGAAAATTAGGGGAAAGAAAGCATAATGCTTCTATCAGACTATTGCAAAACAAAAAGAGAGAAAAAAAATCAGCACTTGGGATGCAACTGAGGCTTTAATTCCTTGTCAGCAGGAGGCAAACCAGTATCCTGGTAACCGATCGTATTTTGGAGAAAGGTGCATCTAACAAGAAGCTTATCATTCAAAAACCTTCTTCCTTGACCAAAATGAACAGGTTTTATGGAATAAAAAAGTATCAGTGTTAAGAAAAGGATACCGGATAAACGTTATTAACAACCCTCTTTGAAAAGGTTTTTTCAACTCCATGTAGGAGAACTTTGTAAAAATTATGAGCTGCCCTCCCTTTTGTGCCTTCCTCTAAACAAGTCATGGTACCTGTGCTATAGTTATTTCCTTTCAATTTACAGTGTCAGGATATCTTTTAAAGCAGTGCCTTGGGTCAAGGATGACCTGCTACCATTGCTGTTTTGTGGGTTTGGAGGCAACAAATGAGACTAAAATGGTATCCACAGATTCCTTCCACGGTTGGGGCAAGAGATAGCTGACTGAAAAATGAATGAGTAGCTTGTGAGGAATTAAGTGATTCGGGATGCTCCCAATGCATGGCCTTAAAGTTTTTTAATACCATTTCAAATGTTCCTTCTTCACCTTGACCAGTCATTGGCCAGAAGTTCCCTGGTGTAGGTTGGTAAGTTATATGACTTCAAGGGAGCTCTAAGTACATTCTGTGAATCTTATTCTCCATCTAACACACAACAAAGTTGCTGGTGAACACAGCAGGCCAGGCAGCATCTCTAGGAAGAGGTACAGTTGACATTTAGGGCTGAGACCCTTCGTCAGGACTAACTGAAAGAAGAGCTAGTAAGAGATTTGAAAGTGGGAGGGGGAGGGATGGAGCCAAGAGCCAGACAGGTGAATGACAAAAGGGATATGAGAGGATCATGGGACAGGAGGCCCAGGGAGAAGGAAAGGAGGGGGGAGCCCAGAGGATGGGCAAGGGGTATAGTCAGAGGGACAGAGGGAGAAAAAGGAGAGAAAGAGAAAGAATGTGTGTATATAAATAAATAATGGATGGGGTACGAGGGGGAGATGGGGCATTAGCGGGAGTTTGAGAAGTCTCTCACTATACTCCTTGCCCATCCTCTGGGTTTTTCCCCCCCTTCCCCTTTTCTCTCCCTAGGCCTCCTGTCCCATGATCCTCTCATATCCCTTTTGCCAATCAACTGTCCAGCTCTTGGCTCCATCCCTCCCCCTCCTCTCCTCCTATCATTTTAGATCTCCCCCTCCCCCTCCCACTTCCAAATCTCTTACTAGCTCTTCTTTCAGTTAGTCCTGACAAAGCGTCAACTGTATCTCTTCCTAGACATGCTGCCTGGCCTGCTGCATTCACCAGCAACTTTGATATGTGTTGCTTGAATTTCCAGCATCTGCAGGTTTCCCCGTGTTTGCGTTTTTATTCCCCACCTACCTGGTCTTTGTCTTCCACAGCAGAGTCCAGAATTTAGTGTCAGTTTCAGGAGTCTGATGACAGGCATGCAAATGATGTGCTCTGCCCAATGTAGCAAGCTGAGTAACCAGGACCTCAGGCTAGGGATGACCCTGAGCTTGGTTCACTTATTCATCTATTGAACTAGAAGAGTTTTACAGAGACATTGTTGTTGGTATTTTTCCAGTGTCTTGAGATGCCTGTTGTACATCTATAGCTCAGACACAAAGGAGCATGCATCACTGCTGCCTAGTAGACCATGCCAGGTCTAATGTTTTGATTTTCAAACTGTCTTGTAACTAGAAAAAATTATTTATTTTGCAATGCAGCCAATTTTATACTGTATTAAAAACATATTAACAAGCATTAATAATAGTGTCCTTTTAACATTGACAATACATCCTCAAAGAACATGCAGAGGAGATTTACAAGAATGATACTTGGATTGGGGAGCATGCCCTATGAGAACTTGGCCTTTTCTCTTTGGAGCAACAGAGGATGAGAGGTGACCTGTTAGAGGTGTAGAAGATGATGAGAGGCATTGATTGTGTGGAGAGTCAGAGGCTTTTTCCCAGTGGTGAAATGGCTAACACGAGAGGTCACAGTTTTAAAGTGCTTGGAAGTAGGTACAGAGGAGATGTCAGGGGTAAGATTTTTACACAGAGAGTAGTGAGTACATGGAATGGGCTGCCAACAACGGTGGTGGAGGTGGATACAATAGGGTCTTTTAAGAGACTCCTGGGTAGGTACATGGAGCTTAGAAAAATAGAAGGCTATGGGTAGCCCTAGGTAATTTCTAAGGTAAGGACATATTCAGCACAGCATTGTGGGTTGAAGGGCTTGTATTGTGCTGTAGGTTTTCTATGTTTCTATGTTTCTAATCTGGAGAACAGATATGAGTTATTTAAGTATGCTTCCTTACTAATGATATTATGTTGTAAATATAAGGCTTTCTCTAATCTAGAGTCATAGAAATATACAGTACAGAAACAGGCCCTTCAGCCTATCTAATCCATACTGAAACCACTTAAATTGCCTACTCCCATTGACCTGCACTGGTGTTGACCGTTCGTCAATGGAACAAGGTTAGGAAATTCACTACGCAACTCATAATTAATCAAAGTTCGCACTTTATTGTCTCTGCACAAATAACAGTGTAACTATGTTGTCCCTGGGCCAACAGCTTAGAACACGAATTCTACTGTTCCCTCCATACCAATACTCACCCAGACAATGTGTCCAATTTATAACACCAAAATAGGGGATCTCCATTGGCCAGATGATCGATCCTTTCTTCTCCCAGCCCCTGCCATGGGGGTTCTTCCTCGCAATGGTAATTCACCGGAATTGTTGCTGATAGTACACTTGAAGTGTCCACTTTTATACTTGTTCCTCACCAATTCAGATAGTGCATTCCAGTGTCATTGGTTGTAAGTCATCTGATTGACCTTTAACACCTTTTTATTGGCTCTGCTCCAGGGTAGCATCCACTTATTGCCCTCTTCCCAGCAAGTGACAGTTGGTAATTTATGGCTCCTCAGTAACCTGCTCGAATCAGTCCAGGCAGACACCAACTCCAACATTCACAAACCTGCATGTTACGTCCAACCAAAGAACATCTCATAAATAACTTCTTATTTGGAAATGATCTCCAGTCCAGCAGATTACCTGAAGCACCATTGTGTCTTCTTTAACACACTGAAAACCAAGCAACTTCATCTCACAAAATGGAGGATGTAAAACAGTTCCACAAAATGGTAGCCTCCATCTCCAGGCACATGGCAGGAACAAAGACAATTGTCCTGTCTGCTTCCACTGTCCTTGAATCATTCGAGTTCAATGTTTTCTACCATATTTTAAATCTGCCATGGCCAACACTGGGACCATAGCCCTCCATACAGCTATCCAAGCTTCTCTTAAACGTTGAAATTGTGCTTGCATGCACTACTTATGCTGGCAACTTGTTCCATACTCTCACGATACTCTGAGTGAAGAAGTTTTCCCTCATGTTCCCTTAAACTTTTTACCTTTCACCCTTAACCCACGGCCTCTGTTTGTAGTCCTACCCAACCTCAGTGGAAAAAACCTTCTTGCATTTACCCAATCTATACACTTCATAATTTTGTATACCTAATTTTGTATATCTATATAACCATATAAAACCATATAACAATTACAGCATGGAAACAGGCCACCTCGACCCTTCTAGTCCATGCCGAGCTCTTACTCTCACCTAGTCCCACCGACCTGCACTCAGCCCATAACCCTCCATTCCTTTCCTGTCCATATATCTATCCAATTTAACTTTAAACGACAACATCGAACCTGCCTCAACCACTTCTGCTGGAATCTCATTCCATACAGCTACCACTCTCTGAGTAAAGAAGTTCCCCCTCATGTTACCCCTAAACTTTTGCCCTTTAACTCTCAACTCATGTCCTCTTGCTTGAATCTCCCCCATTCTCAATGGAAAAAGCCTATCCACGTCAACTCTATCTATCCCCCTTATAATTTTAAAAACCTCTATCAAGTCCCCCCTCAACCTTCTACGCGCCAAAGAGTAAAGACCTAACTTGTTCAACCTTTCTCTGTAACTTAGGAGATGAAACCCAGGCAACATTTTAGTAAACCTCCTCTGTACTCTCTCAATTTTATTGACCTCTTTCCTATAATTCGGTGACCAGAACTGTACACAATACTCCAAATTTGGCCTTACCAATGCCTTATACAATTTCAACATTACATCCCAACTCCTATACTCAATGCTCTGCTTAATAAAGGCCAGCATACCAAAAGCTTTCTTCACCACACTATCCACATGAGATTCCACCTTCAGGGAACTATGCACCATTATTCCTAGATCCATCTGTTCTACAGCATTCTTCAATGCCCTACCATTTACCATGTATGTCCTATTTTGATTAGGCCTACCAAAATGTAGCATCTCACATTTTTCAGCATTAAACTCCATCTGCTATCTTTCAGCCAACTCTTCTAACTGTCCTAAATCTCTAATGCCACCTATCTTAGTGTCATCTGCATACTTACTAATCCAATTTACCACCCCATCATCCAGATCATTAATATATATGACAAACAACATTGGACCCAGTACAGATCCCTGAGGCACACCGCTACACACCGTCCTCCAATCTGACACACAATTATCCACCACTACTCTCTGGCATCTCCCATCCAGCCACTGCTGAATCCATTTTACTACTTCGATATTAATGCCTAACGATTGAACCTCCCTAACTAACCTTCTGTGTGGAACCTTTTCTCTATACAGCTAAAAAATAATGGGGTCTAGAAGAGTGTGAATAGGAGGAGGGTTAGGAATGGGGAAGATTACCAAATTCTGTGGTCATAAAATAGTGTTTGATATAACTAAATTCACAAAAGGTCAGGAAATTTCTTGAGACAACAGGGTAACAGAAATGAAGAAAAAATATTCTAAATTTAAATAAGGTAAGTGATGACTGTGTCATGATTTAGTACAGGACAATATATATTTTACAGAATTTTAGACAGATATTCATAGGGATGGAGGAGAATATTCATAGGGATAGAACACCATGCTTCTTAGAGCATCTTTTTAATGACAGTGAAGATAGAACTTGTAAAGACATTAGAATCAAAATGGCTGAAGTAGCAAGGTAACAGAAATAGCTGGAGGAAGTCCAGGACAGCAGTAGGAACTTTGTCCTATACTTTATATACAAATGACCTGGATGAAAATGTAGGTGTGTGGGCTAGTAAGTTTGCGGATACCAAGATTAGTGGAGTTGTGGATGGTGTAGAAGACTGGCAAAGAATACAGCACAATATAGATCAGTTGCAGATATAGTTTAAACCCAGATAAATGTGAGGTGTTGCACCTCAGTAGGGCAAATGCAAGGAGACAATACACTGTTAAGGGCAAGATCCTTATGAGTGTTGCTGAGCAGAGAGATCTTGGGATCCAAGTTCATAGCTTCTTGAAAGTGGCTACACAGGTTGATAAAGTGATTAAGAAGATTTATGGAATGCTTGCTTTTATTAGTTGAGTCATTGAGTTCAAAAGTCAAAAGGTTGTGTTGCAACTTGAGAAAACTCTCATTAGGCCACAGCTGGAGTATTGTATACAGTTCTGGTCACCCCACTGTAGGAAGGATGTTGAAGTTTTGGAGAGTGTGCAGAAGCAGTTTACCAGGATGTTGCCTAGTTTAGAGGGCATGTGCTATCACACAGGGCTGGATAAACTTGGGTTGTTTTCTCTGGAGTCTCTGAGGCTGAGGGGAGATGTGATAGAGGCTTATATGATTATGAGAGGCATAGATAGGCGGACAGAGAGTATCTGTTTCCCAAGATTGAAATGTCTAATACCAGAGGGCATGTAATGAAGGTGAGAAGGGGTAGGTTCAAGGGGGAGCAAAAAATAGTGAGCTAGTTTACATAGGTTATTTGTTCATTCAAAAATGTGATGGTGGACTGGAAGAAGTTGTCCCTGAAACAATGACAATGTGTCTCCTGACTTCTCTACCACCTTCTTGATGGTAGCAATGATGAAGGTGTGCTTGATGCAGAGGATGCTATTGCCCATGACACAGCTGAGTTTTTAACTACTTGCAACTTTTCCCAATTCTGTGTAGAATTTTTCCCAATTCTGCCAGACAGTAATGCAACCAGTTAAAATGCTCTCCATGGTACATCTGTAGAAATTTCCCCTTCCTTAAGTCCACAATCAATTCTTTGATCTTACTGACATTGCGTGCAAAGTTGTCATTGCAACACTGTTCAAACAATTGATCTGTCTTGCTCCTGGATGCCTCCTCGTTACCATCTGAAATTCTGCCAACAATAGTTGTGAGATCGGCAAACATATAGATGGTGTTTGAGCTGTGCCTAGCCACACAGTCGTGGGTGTAAACTAGAGAGTAGAGCAGTGGGCTGAGCCCTGATCCTTGAGATGCACCAGTGTTGAATGCCAGTGAAGAGGGGATGTTACTTCCAATCCCCCTTCAACCGTCGTCTTTCAACATCCTTCTATAATGCTATGCCTCTATCCTATAGTCTCCAACAAATATTTTCCATCCATTGGTTGAATATTTGTCAGTTATCTAAAGGTCTGGCTTTCCTTTGCTGCTTTAGAGAAGGTAGTGCACTAGAGTTTTGGGGGGTAGGACAGATGTTGATTCCTTCTTTGGCCGAAGAACTGAAGGAACAGAATTGAAGTACATCTCCCCCATAGATCTAACAGCTGATAACTTCACAGGAAGAATTGGAGGAAGTCAGCATTTTTGATGATCGGAATTGGAGACCTCCAATGTACATCACACAATTAAATATTAGCATCCACATGTCATTCAATGTTCAATCATATTGGCTTGTTTTGAACAGCGAATGAATGAGATGCTGTGGTACGGTCACTTTGCCCATAATAATTAATAATTGCATACAATCAGATCACTGTGCAGCAGTTCTTCATGGCAGGTGAATGCTAAAAGGACCTGTTTTGCACCTAGAGTGCACCACAGGGCTCATGGTTACCAGGTACCCACATATCAGCAGCAGCACTTAGACAGAGGGCTGGGCTTTCAGCTGCTGACTCACATTTTGCAAGTGAAAGAGAACAGATGGCGGTGGCAGAGAACGCAATGGGAAATCTGTATCGGAGGTCACAGGACACTCTCCTGGTTCTGATCAGTTGGATCACAGATGTCATACCCCAGGGAAGGTGAAGAATTAAGGAGCACCAGGGAATATGATATACTCCCTCACCACTTAAGCATTTTAAGTGGGATGCTGGCCTTTATAGACCATCACGGGTCTGCAGTAATCTGCTTTCCATCGTTGGCTCATGAGGGAAATGATGCAAAATGCAGGCTTGCAAAGGAACTTCTGACCAAAGTGCTTTCAATTCTTACAATATTCCTCCCGCCATTCTTCAGGAAGTACCCAAAACAATTAATCTCCTGACTGCCTCTAAGCCAGTCAATACCATTGCCCCTTGATTAGTGGTATTGGTCCATGGTATAAAAAGATTGGGAACCCTTGCAATTTAAGGCAGAATCCACATAATAGGCCAGGACCAAGCCAGTAGTCAGAACAGAGATCTGATGGGTGGCCACCAAGAGATCCCATTTTTTGTGTCAGTTGGAGCGAAGGTGAACAGCCAAGCTGTCTCCCAGTCTACACTGGGTCTCACTAATATACAGGAAGCCACACCGGGAGCACCGGATACAATAGATTACCCCAACAGACTTAGAGGTGAAGTGTCACCTTAACTGGAAGGACTGTTTGGGGCTCTGAATGGTAGTGAGGGAGGAGGTGTAGGGGCAGGTGTGGCACTTGTTCCGCTTGCAAGTATAAGTACCAGGAGGGAGATCAGTGGGGAGGAACGAGTGGACAAGGGAGCTGCATAGGGAGCGATCCCTGTGGAAAACAAAAACTGGCGGGGAGAGAAAGATGTGCTTGGTGGTGGGACCCTGTTGGAGATGGCGGAAGTTACAGAGAATTATGTGCTGGATGCAGAGGCTAGTGGGGTGGTAGGTGAGGACAAGAGAAACCCTGTCCCTGGTGGGGTGGCAGGAGGATGGAGTGTTGGTTGATGTGTGTGAAATGGAGAAGATGCAGGTGAGAGCACTATTGATGATGGAGGAAGAGAAGCTCCTTTCTTTGAAGTGGAGGACACCTCAGTTTTTCTGGAGTGAAACGCCTCATCCTGAGAGCCGATGTGGTGGAGACGAAGGAACTGAGAGAAGGGGGTGGCATTTTTACATATGGCAGGGTGGGAAGAGGTATAGTCCAGATAGCTGTGAGAGTCAATGAGTTTATAAAATATATCAGCAGATACACTGTCTCCAGAGATGGAGACAGAGAGCTCAAGAAAGGGTGGTGTCAGAAATGGACCAAGTTAATTTGAGGGCAGGGTGGAAACTGGAAGCAACATTGATGAAGTCGATGAGCTCAGCATTGGTGCAGGATCAGCACCAATGCAGTCATGGATGCAGCGTAGGATGACATAATCGATAGTTATCGTAGTTGATAGCTCTGGAAATATGCCACGTTAGGCACCTGTCCTACTTATTTTGGAGCTTTGAATGGGATACTGTAGCAGATTCCTTAAAGGAACCAAAGGCAAAGATGTGAGGACGATCAGTTTGATAGCCAGTGTTAAGACAGTGGCAACCAGACTCATGATATTGTAGATCTTCTGGAAGTCTATAGGATTCTGTCACAGCATCATACAACAACCTGATCCTCCTGAACGTGCTCTGACATGCAAAGGAAACTCAACATCTGCCTATGTACACCACGACAGTGATATTGACTCCTGCATCCGACAAGATCCTCCCTTCACTGATCCTACCTGGCCTGCTGCATTCACCAACAACTTTGATGTGTGTTGCTTGAATTTACAGCGTCTGCAGAATTCCTGTTGTTTGCATCCTCCCTTCATTATTAGTTTTTCTCTCTGCTGGACCTCTCTGGTTTCCAGAAGGTGTTTGGGCAGCTCTTCGCCGTTGTTGGCGGTGTTCTCATATTGCTCCTGTCTGTGGCTTGAATCAAGGCAGCCAAATTGCCATCAATC
The DNA here is from genome assembly GCF_030028105.1 of Mobula birostris. Lineage (NCBI taxonomy): Eukaryota > Metazoa > Chordata > Chondrichthyes > Myliobatiformes > Myliobatidae > Mobula > Mobula birostris. The sequence goes on along the minus strand of NC_092378.1, from coordinate 132,105,184 downwards.
CTGTTCTGTTACTGAAAAACCTGAAAATATAGAAAGTAAATTCTCGGCTAAAGCTTTTCCTTTTAGGAGGTGAGAAAGCTCTAAGCATTTCCTGCAGTACTTATAGGAGTTTTAATCACTGCCGTCTTCTCACCTCGCTTTCACTGTCAAATTTCAGGAAGCTCTGAAAACCCACGGGTTAATCTTAATATTGTTGAATTTTCATTCCAATTGAGCAATTAACACTATTTATAGGGGTTGTTGGAATTTGCCAAATGTTGCTGAGTTACGTATGGAATTCAGTGCATTCGAATGAACTTCCTAAGGTAATTTTATTGGTTTTACCCCATTGCCTGTACCTTGATCTCACATGCAAAGTGGCGATTCTGGACCAACTGAATAAATGTGGCAGAGCTTGAATGCTGACACCTCCTACAAAGTGAAACCAAGCAACACAGATGACAACAAGGCTTTGCTCCCACATGAGCTCAAGGCCTCTTATGCTCAGTTTAACCATCAAAATATGGAGGCACCTTCACAAACTCTCACGGCCCCTGATGACCCTGTGATTTCAGTCTCTGAGGCCAATGTGAGGGGATCCTTCAGGATGATGAATGTACTGAAAGCACCTGGCCCAGATGGGGTACCTGGCCAAGTACTAAAGATCTGAGCAGATCAACTGGGCTGGAGTGTTCACTGATCTCTTTAACCTCTCACTTTGGCAGTCTGTGATACCCACCTGCTTTCAGCAGGCATCAATTATACCAGTGCCTCGGAAGAACCTAGTAACATGCCTCAATGACTATAGTCCAGTAGCACTTACATCCACTGTGATGAAGAGCTTTGAGAGGGTGGTGATGAAGCATATCAACTCCTGCCTGAGAAGCGACTTGGATTCACTCCAATTTGCCTGCTGTCACAATCAGTCAACAGCAGATGCCATTTCACTGGCTCTTCACTCAATCCTGGAAAATATGGACAGCAAAGATGCATACATCAGGGTACTCTTCATTGATTACAGCTTGGCACTCAATACTATTATCCCCTCAAAACTAATCAATAAGCATCAAGACCTTGGCCTCAATATATCCCTGTGCAACTGGATCCTCGATTTCCTCACTCGCAGACCCTAGTCAGCTTGGATTGGCAACAACACCTCCTCCACAATCTCAAGTTCAAATTCAACCATATGTGAATACCCATGAACACAGTCAAATGAAACAGTGTTACTCCTGGGCCAAGGTACAAAGCACAGTACCAACAGTCATACATAGCACAAGACACCTATAGCACATATAAGATAGCAGTAAAGTCACACAAGAAAAATATAGTCCAAGTCCCTGAGTCCATGAATGTTGCAGCAGTCTAGTCGAACACAATACACCTTGCCTTCTGTCGAGCGAACACTGAGGGGCAGCACCAACTCCAGCATGGACACTATGCCACACTGCCTTCCATTGTGTGGCTGCAAACAGATGACACCATGGTTTGAGGCCTAGTCCTCGCTATGACCTAGGCTACGCAGTTCCATTGCCTTTGGCCAATAAACCAATGAATTGGACTTTCAGCATTCCACACCATCAATTCCAACAGGGCCTTGCGATCACAAGAAAAACAACTAAGATGATTACTCGCCATTAGGTGGCATATTCCCTTTGTGTACTGACACCTGTCACAGGTAGCATCAGAGTCTTTCTGTTTCTCCACCAAAGAGCAATTTGCTGAGTGGGTAGACCTGCAGTATTTTAAGTTCTTAATGCTAGCAGGGTCTTGCAATTCTAAAAAATACATTTAAAGAAGTCAATAACATCTTTGGTTGACCCCGTAGATGTCGCTGCATAAGAGTGTGCACCTTCTTATAGGAAGACTAGTTGCACCACAATGCCATGTGCTTACCCTCTGCTCTACTCGCTTTACACTTTTGGAAGTGTGGCTAGGCACAGCACCAATGCCAAATATAAGTTTGCTGATGGTAACACTGTCGTAGGCCAAATCAAAGATGGTGATGAATCAGCACAGAGGAGGGACATTGAAAATCTGGCTGAGTGGTGCCACAACAACAACCTCTCACTCAATGTCAGCAAGACCAAGGGGCTGATTAATGACTTCAGGAGGACAAAACCAGAGGTCCATGAGCCAGTCATCATCAGGGGATCAAAGTTAGAGAGGGTCAGCAACTTTAAATTCCTCAGTGTTATCATTTCAGAGGACCTGTCCAGGGTCGAGCATGTAAGTCAATTATGAAGAACGCATGGTAGCACCTCTACTTCCTTAGAAGTTTGCCACAGTTTGGCGTGACATTTAAAACTTTTAACAAATTTCTATAGATGTGTGGCGGAGAGTATATGGACTGGTTGCATCATGGCCTGGTATGGAAAGACCAATGCCCTTGAATGGAAAATCATACAAAAAAGAGCGGATATGGCCCAGTTCTCCACGGGTAAAACGCTGTTGTAGGAAAGCAGCATTTATCATCAAGGACCCCAACACTCAGATAATGCTCTCTTCTCACTGCAGCCAGGAGGAAAGTACAGGAGCATCAGGGCCTAAACCACCAGGTTCAGGAACAGTTATTACCCCTCAACCATCAGGCTCTTGAACTAGTGGGAATAACGTCTCTCAGATTCACTTGCCCCATCACTGAGCTGTTACCACAACCTATGGACTGACTTTCAAGGCATTTTCATCTCATGTTCTTGATATTTATTGCTTATTTTTTATGATTATTATCACAGTTATTATTATTATTTACTTTTTATTAGCACAGTTTGTTATCTTTTGCACTTTGGTTGTTTGTCCATTCTGTTGGGTATGGCCTTTCATAGATTCTAGTTCATCTCTTGCATTTACTGTGCTTGCCAGCAAGAAAATGAATCTCAGGGCTGTATATGGTAACACGTATGTACTTTCATAATACATTTACTTTGAATTTTGAACATTGAATTCAAATCCATGTCCTCATTCGGGTTAAAGCTGCTGATCATTCAGCGCAGCTGGTTACACTCTGCACCTTCCTCCCTCAGCCCCATCACAAATACTCCATTCCTTTCTCCCTATCTGATGTCTTTATGTAACAAGTTACCACAACTGCTCATGTGAGAATTTTTTCACCATGAGCAAAACACTGGGAAACTGAGGTAGGACTGGGTTCTAATGAAAGGGCTTCAACCTTATATGTATGACCTCTATTTTTGAGCACCAGAGGAAATGTTTTCTCTACATTTATCTTTTCAAACCCTCTTGTAATTCTAAAGATTTCCAGCTCACCTATTCATAACCTTTTACAGATAAAAGACTTCCAGTCCGTTCAAATTTCCTTGATGAATATAACATAAAAGTTCTGCTACAATCCTTGGGAATTATTCTCTACACGTTCTCCAATATCTCTATGTCCTTTTATAAATGACTAAAACTGTACCAAGTGCCCCTGCTGTGGTCTGACTGAAGCTCCATACACGTTTATTACTATAATTTCTTTCTTTTTCAATTTCTTTCCATCAAGATAAGAATGCCAGCGCGGCTTGTATTTTTTAAGGGTTTTACTGACCTACGATACATATTTTTAGTACTTTTTGCTTCTCTTAAGTGCCTACATCTGTATATTTTTAGAGATGAAGGGAATCAAGTAATATGGAGTCAATGCAAGACAGTGAAACTACTGAATGGCAGAGCAGATGTTCTAGCCAAATGGCTTAATCCACCTTTTAATTCTTAAATTCCTATGTTCTTCCAGATTCCTGTCTATGTAGAATCTTTTGTATATAAGCACCATGAGATACGCTTATTTTTTCTGCAACTATTCTCTGTTTTACATATTCCGGACTGCGCTGTCATGTACTGCTTCTTAATAGATTGGACTTCAGTTTCAAACAGCAAGTCTCTTCATCAAATGCCAATTAAGTTTGTCATGTAATGGTAGTTGTCCTTAATTACCTCACTTGTTTCCACAGAGACAGAAAGGATGAAGGGTTCAGGTGCACCATCTGTATGGAAGGCACCTTCATAAACATGTAAGAAATTAGTAAGTCAAATCCTAATGTTTAGAAAAGTGCTGCAGAGTACAGAAGCAGGTTTCCTAATAGTCTAGATTTCCTGCCCAGTGAAGAGATAGCACTTCTCGACCAAAGTCACTCAAAAAGATCCAATAACTTCTGTTATGTGGCGATTAAATTTACTGATAGCACTTGCTACAAGACATTGCTTCCAAGAGATCTCTGGTTGCTAACAATAACAATAACATCAAGCTGGCTAAGAGGCCAATCACATGGAGGAATTCTTATTTGCACCAACCAAGGCATTAAAAGCTACATTTCGAAACATTTTATGAAATGCCAAACACTGGAACACATTCAGAACGTTAATGTTAATTGTGCCAAACTAAAAAGTAAAATATTTTCTTCATTGTTTTGAAATATAATATTTTCAAATGTTTATCTAAGAGAATTATTTTTCCCAAATATTGAAAACTTCAAGGATTGAGAGCTTACAAAGTAACAATTCTAACTTTGCACATCATTAACAACTAGCTTTCACTTCATGCAGTAAAGTGTAATATTTTCAAAATTCGTTAGAGCAAGAATCCTCTGCAAGTAACTTGTATCTTTGTCAGATCACTGATTTTCCCTAGTTAGTCGTCCGCTAACTGGAAATAATTCCGGATGCGACATACCTTTCCTTTCCCACTCTAGAAAACGTTGCAAAACAGTGCATGCTGGGAAGGAGCAGAGAATCACAAGACAGCAGGATTGGCAATTCAGGAATAACTGTGCATGAGATCATTCCAGAAACTGTTGGCACTTTCACTCTGTAATGCCAGTGGATTTTGTTAGTTTCACCATCATTACAACCACAGAGGGACAACAAGGTAGTTTAGACATAGGCATAATGCTACTGTAGCACCAGTGACACGGGTTCAGTCTCCCCACTGTCTGTAAGGATTTTGTACATTCTCCCCATGACCATATCAGTTTTCCTCCTCTGGGAGCTCTGGTGTCTGCCACATACCAAATACATACATTTTGGTAGGTTGATTGGTCACTGGGGTGTAATTAGACAGCACAGGCTTCTTGGGCCATAAGGGCCTGTTACCTTGCTGCATTTGTTAATAAAATAAATAAAAATAAAAAATAAAGGTCTGTGCCAATGTAAAATCGGTAAGTTTAATTGGTAAATTAGCATATTATTGACACATGTACAGTGGCACGGTGAAAAAGTTGTCTTACATATAGTCCATACAGATCAATTCAATGCAACAGTGTATTGAGATAGTGCAAGGTTAAACGACAGAGTGCAGAATGCAGAGTGACGAAGGGTCTCAGCCTGTAACGTCGACTGCACCTCTTCCTACAGATGCTGCCTGGCCTGCTGCATTCACCAGCAACTTTGATGTGTGTTGAGTGCAGAATAAAGCGTTTTAGGAAAGTGTAGTGCAGATAGAAAGTAAGGTGCAAGGTCACAACAAAGCAGATTGTGAGGTCAAGAGTATATACTATTGTGCCATGAAACGGTTCTATAGTTTTACAGCAGAACAGAAGCTGGTCATGTGCTTGGGTCTACATGCTTTTGAATCTTCTGCCTATTGGGGGGGAGCGGTGTGGGCGGAAGAAGAAAGAAGATCTGGAGTGGGTGGGATCTTTACATATGCTGGTTGGTTTACTGAGGCAGCAAGAAGTGTAGACAGAATCCATGGATGGGAGGCTGTTTTCTATGATGTACTGAGCTATATTTGCAACTCTCTGCAGTTTCCTGCAGTCGCAGGTGGAGCAGATGCGCTACCAAGTCATGATGCATGATAGAATATTTTATACGGTGCATCAATAAAAAATTGGTGAGGGTCAAAGGGGATGTGTCAAATTTCTTTAGCCTCTTGAGGATGTAGAAGCACTGGTGGATTTTCTTGACCATGGCATCAATGTGGCTGGTTCAGGACAGGCAGTTGTCATTGTCATATCCATCTTGCATTGCAGTTTTATGACAAGATTAATGGCTCACTTGCTCCCTTTTCTTAACCTGTGTCTTTAATCTAGTATTTCCTACTTTCAATATGGTTTGTGGGTACTAAAATGCCTAATGAAGCCAACATGGGAATAGTAGGTTTCTCTACAGATGAGTCAAATGGAGGTTGATGGGAGGATGGGAGTACAGTTTGTGAGCTGGGACACTCCTTCCATTCTCACATCTGCATGGAGTCAAAATCACTATTTCTTCAGAGAGTAGTGGAATGCCAGATTACCTCATTCTTGATGGCAAAGTTCACTTCCTGAAGATAGTGCCTTCACAAGAAGATGTACCCACTTCCTTGTTCTTTAAACTAACCAGCTCTTGCTTGTCCTGCCTTAATCTGAGAGGTGATGTTGATGCCAGAGTATCTGAGTTCCTAAGCCCTGACAGCAGAGCAGCTTTCCACTGCCCACTCACTCTCTTCTGCTGTTGGGATTGTCTACAAGGGTCTTGAACTTCACATTGTACAGTGGAAGTTATCTGGGACGGTATGTTTTAATGTGGGGTAGCTATTGCACACAAGCTATCATTAAGGTCTTCACATAGTGGCAAAGCTGACTGCTGAATGGGTTCTGTGTATATTAATACTTACATATGGGTGAGAACATAAGGAGACCTATATAGACAACAAAGCATTTTTGAAATGTTGTTCTGATGGAATGCAGTAAGGAAGGATGGAGGATGGAACTAAAGGATTGAGATCCTTCATAAGAATTTTCATAAGGCATTTTATAAAATATAAAGAACTTCCAATCATCTAACGCTTTTCAAGTTTTCAGAACATTGGGGGTGTCATGGACAGTGTGGAAGGCTGTCAGAGGTTATAACGGGACATTGACAGGATGCAAAACTGGGCTGAGAAGTGGCAGATGGGGTTCAACCCAGGTAAGTGTGAGGTGGTTCATTTTGCTAGGTCAAATATGATGGCAGAATATAGCATTAATGGTAAGGCTCTTGGCAGTGTGGAGGATCAGAGGGATCCTGGGGTCCGAGTCCATAGGACACTCAAAGCTGCTACACAGGTTGACTCTATGGTTAAGAAGGCATACAGTGCATTGGCCTTCATCAATCGTGGAATTGAGTTTAAAAGCTGAGAAGTAATCTTGCAGCTAGAAAGGACCCTGGTCAGACCCCACTTGGAGTACTGTGCTCAATTCTGGTTGCCTCACTGCAGGAGGGACGTGGAAACCATAGAAAGGGTGCAGAGGAGATTACAAGGACGTTGCCTGGTTTGGGGAACATGCCTTATGAGAATAGGCTGAGTGAATTCGGCCTTTTCTCCTTGGAGCGACAGAGGATGAGAGGTGACCTGATAGAGGTGTACAAGATAATGAGGCATTGATTGTGTGGATAGTCAGAGGCTTAGGGCTGAAATGGCTAGCACGAGAGGGCATAGTTTTCAGGTGTTTGGAAGTAGAAACAGAGGAGGCGTCAGGCGCAAGTTTTTTTACGCAGAGAGTGGTGAGGTGGTGAGTGTGTGGAATCGGCTGCCAACGGCGGCGGTGGAGGTAGAAACGACAGGGTATTTTAAGGGACTCCTGGATGGCTACATGGAGCTTAGAAAAATAGAGGGTTATGGGTAAAGCCTAGATAGTTCTAAGGTAGGGACATGTTCGGCACAGCTTTGTGGGCTGAAGGGCCTGTATTGTGCTGTAGGTTTCCTATGTTTCTATGTTTCTATCTCAGAAAAATTACAACCAAAGGCACACTTTTTAGGCTTAGTCACATTTGCACTGTATAGATTCTGCACAGCCAATTCGTTCACAACAAGTTCCCATAATGAGATAAATGATCAAATAGTTTGTTTTTCTGACAGCATCTCCTGCAGAGTGGTTTTCTCTTAGCAAGGCACTCAGGTGTCAGACCAGATTCTTTGGGAACAGCCTTGAACGAACAACTTTTTGATAGAGAGGTGTGAATACTCCTGTTCATTCAAGGCAATGAAGGGGCTGCACAAAATGTTCAGACATATCTGTCTATGAAATGAAGTATCTTAACTGACATTTAAAGTTATGAAAAGTTTTGGTAAGAAAAATAAGGAAAAAATGTTTCTGTGGTTCATTTGTTTCTAAGCATTAGAATTACGCAGGATAGACAGGAGGAAGCCATTTTGCTCAACATGTCTTTGCCAGCTCTTTGAAACATAGAAACATAGAAAATAGGTGCAGGAGTAGGCCATTCGGCCCTTCGAGCCTGCACTGCCATTTATTATGATCATGGCTGATCATCCAACTCAGAACACCGCCCCAGCCTTCCCTCCATACCCCCTGACCCCCGTAGCCACAAAGGCCATATCTAACTCCCTCTTAAATATAGCCAATGAACTGGCCTCAATTGTTTCCTGTGGCAGAGAATTCCACAGATTCACCACTCTCTGTGTGAAGAAGTTTTTCCTAATCTCGGTCCTAAAAGGCTTCCCCTCTATCCTCAAACTGTGACTCCTCATTCTGGACTTCCCCAACATCGGGAACAATCTTCCTGCATCTAGCCTGTCCAATCCCTTCAGGATTTTATACGTTTCAATCAGATCCTGCCTCAATCTTCTAAATTCCAATGAGTACAAGCCCAGTTCATCCAGTCTTTCTTCATATGAAAGTCCTGCCATCCCAGGAATCAATCTGGTGAACCTTCTTTGTACTCCCTCTATGGCAAGGATGTCTTTCCTCAGATTAGGGGACCAAAACTGCACACAATACTCCAGGTGCGGTCTCACCAAGGCCTTGTACAACTGCAGTAGTACCTCCCTGCTCCTGTACTCGAATCCTCTCGCTATAAGTGCCAGCATACCATTCGCCTTTTTCACCCCCTGCTGTTCCTGCATGCCCACTTTCAATGACTGGTGTATAATGACACCCAGGTCTAGTTGCACCTCCCCTTTTCCTAATCGGCCACCATTCAGATAATAATCTGTTTTCCTATTTTTGCCACCAAAGTGGACAACTTCACATTTATCCACATTAAATTGCATCTGCCATGAATTTGCCCACTCACCCAACCTATCCAAGTCACCCTGCATCCTCTTAGCATCCTCCTCACAGCTAACACTGCCACCCAGCTTCGTGTCATCCGCAAACTTGGAGATGCTGCATTTAATTCCCTCATCCAAGTCATTAGTAAATATTGTAAACAACTGGGGTCCCAGCACTGAGCCTTGCGGTACCCCACTAGTCACCGCCTGCCATTCTGAAAAGGTCCCATTTATTCCCACTCTTTGCTTCCTGTCTGCTAACCAATTCTCCACCCACACTAATACCTTACCCCCAATACCGTGTGCTTTAAGTTGGCACACTAATCTCCTGTGTGGGACCTTGTCAAAAGCCTTTTGAAAATCCAAATATACCACATCCACTGGTTCTCCCCTATCCACTCTACTAGTTACATCCTCAAAAAATTCTATGAGATTCGTCAGACATGAATTTCCTTTCACAAATCCATGCTGACTTTGTCCGATGATTTCACCGCTTTCCAAATGTGCTGTTATCACATCCTTGATAACTGACTCCAGCAGTTTCCCCACCACCGACGTTAGGCTAACCGGTCTATAATTCCCCGGTTTCTCTCTCCCTCCTTTTTTAAAAAGTGGAGTTACATTAGCCACCCTCCAATCCTCAGGAACTAGTCCAGAATCTAACGAGTTTTGAAAAATTATCACTAATGCATCCACTATTTCTTGGGCTACTTCCTTAAGCACTCTAGGATGCAGACCATCTGGCCCTGGGGATTTATCTGCCTTCAATCCCTTCAATTTACCTATCACCACTTCCCTACTAACATGTATTTCGCTCAGTTCCTCCATCTCACTGGACCCTCTGTCCCCTACTATTTCTGGAAGATTATTTATGTCCTCCTGAGTGAAGACAGAACCAAAGTAATTATTCAATTGGTCTGCCATGTCCTTGCTCCCCATAATCAATTCACCTGTTTCTGTCTGTAGGGAACCTACATTTGTCTTTACCAGTCTTTTCCTTTTTACATATCTATAAAAGCTTTTACAGTCCGTTTTTATGTTCCCTGCCAGTTTTCTCTCATAATCTTTTTTCTCCTTCCTAATTAAGCCCTTTGTCCTCCTCTGCTGAACTCTGAATTTCTCCCAGTCCTCAGGTGAGCCACTTTCTCTGGCTAATTTGTATGCTTCCTCTTTGGAATTGATACTATCCCTAATTTCTCTTGTCAGCCACGGGTGCACTACCTTCCTTGATTTATTCTTTTGCCAAACTGGGATGAACAATTGTTGTAGTTCATCCATGCAACCTTTAAATGCTTGCCATTGCATATCCACTGTCAATCCTTTAAGTGTCATTTGCCAGTCTATTTTAGCTAATTCACGTCTCATACCTTCAAAGTTACCCCTCTTTAAGTTCAGAACCTTTGTTTCTGAATTAACTATGTCACTCTCCATCTTAATGAAGATTTATCTCTTTCTTCCCCATTAACACTGCAACCATTTTTTCCCTTTTCAAATGTTTGTCTAATTCCCCTTTGAAAATTACTATTGAATCAGCTTCCACCATCCTTTCATAACTAATGATGTGTAAACAACAATTACTTTCCTCTTTCCTCTACTATATTTGTCAATTACACCACTCTAGTGTCATACAGTTATTGATCTAGCTGCTCCTTATTTACTCAGCTAGAACACATCAAAGGAAGTTTTCTTTGGTTAAGATATAAAGCACCTCAGCAGAAATAGCAGTGAAAACAAACATCATGATTGCTTTCTAGTAGCAGTTAATTAATTTAAAATTAAGACTGGAATTTATCACGCTTTTAGACCCCCAAAACATTTTTTGACCAATTGAATATTTTTCAAAAATTAGTCACAGAAACACACTGGCAATAATCATAGCTGTTCTAGGACCCAAGTCTGCTTACTTAATTTACACCATATCTTGAAATCTCATTCTGAACCAAAGTCTATCTGTGAAAAATTAAAAACTTGCTTTAGACTAATTTGGTTTCGGTCTTTAGCAGTTCCAATGAAGAGTGTAGACCTGAAATGTTATGTATTTCTCTTATCACAGGCTGACCTGGTACATTTGTGCAGCATTTTCTGCTTGTATTTCAAAATTCTATGCACGTTCAATTTAGAATTAGCAAGTCTATGTGATATATCAATAAAATAATCAATTGCCATTTGTAAAACAGAGTCCAAAATTTCTTTTAATGAAAGATTATTGACCCCAAGTTACTTTTGTTTCTCTCATTAGACAGAATCTGACAAGCTTAGTATTTCCAATATTTTCTATTTTTTATGCAATTTTCAGTATCTGCAGTTCTTTTTCCTGTCAGTTCTGGCGCCATTCTGGAATGTTCCGAGTAAAGCCAATGCAAAATAGCCAAGTTCCCAAAACTCAGTTGGTTGAAACTATATTGGGATGGCATGAACATTGACTTTTCTAACTTCCGCTAATGCCCCACCTCCCCCTTGTACCCCATCTGTTATATATTTATATACACACATTCTTTCTCTCTCTCTTCTTTTTCTCCCTCTGTCCCTCTGACTATACCCCTTGCCCATCCTCTGGATTCCCCCCCCTTTTCCTTCTCTCTGGGCCTCCTGTCCCATGATCCTCTCATATCCTTTTTGCCAATCACCTGTCCAGCTCTTGGCTCCATCCCTCCCCCTCCTGTCTTCTCCTATCATTTTGGATCTCCCCCTCTCCCTCCCACTTTCAAATCTCTTACTAGCTCTTCTTTCAGTCAGTCCTGACGAAGGGTCTCGGCCCGAAATGTCGACTGTACCTCTTCCTAGAGATGCTGCCAGGCCTGCTGCGTTCACCAGCAACTTTGATGTGTGTTGTGTGTATATTGGGGTGGCATCTTTTGAAGTGAATCTCTTTCCCAAATTGCTCAAAGCCTTGCACAGAAAAGATCTACCAATATATTTGTCATGGACCATTTACTGTATGCCACTGTTTCAAAACTATATTTCCAGAATCAGTTTTTCTTCAGGTCTACTTTCTTCACTACAGTTCCCAAAGGTTATTACCCATTTAAAAAATAATTTTTCAAAGTATGTACAGAATTCGATATATATGGCACTGCCCAATTTCAGGTTTGCTTTTCAGAGTGTAGCAATATCCTTCATTGGCCATAGATGGCAGTGGACTAATTGACACTGTTCTGTAAACCAAAACATTTTTCAAGCAGCAAATTTAATGGCATTGATCTGCTCCCAACATCCAATCAGATCGTGGTGATCTTTTACATCTGCATCACTTTTCTGCACAAACCTTTAATTCTCAACATTTTAAAAGCTCTCTTTGTCTAATATATTCAACAATGAAACCTTTACACTTCTCTTGATAGAGAATTTCAAAGATTCATAGAACAGTTCACACCAGAAACAGGGCTTTCATCTCAAATGCCCATGCCAATCTAAGTAAATCCCATCTGCCTGCACATGTTCTTTATCCCTCCATTCTCCACCTGTTCATGTGCTTGAATAAATGCATCTTAAGTGTTGCTTATTATGTGATTGTGACCTCCATTTCTGCATTCAGCTACTTGCAAGGTCGGGGGGTGGGTGTGGTAGTGAGGGAACACTCTCCCTGCTGTAGGCGGAGGGGAACATTATCTCTGTCAAACCCCATGTTTCATAAATAATTGATATCACGTGTCATTCATGAAAATTCCGGAAAGTACAGCACCAGCTTACGTAACCTCTCCTCAGAGGACAACCCCATTTTACCATTGAAGAAATCAATCTGGTGGGCCTTTTTTTGCACCATTGCCTTTGCAAATATATCATTACTCGGGTAGGGTGACCATGACCTACACACAATGTACCAAACGTCCCTTGCATTGTAATAAGTCATCTTTCCTCTTGTAATGAAGGCCAGCTTACTAGTTGTCTTCTGCATCTGCATTGTAATATTCAATGTTTCACGCACAGATGCCTCTGAACACTAATACCATGTAAATTTTGCTTTTCTAGTTCTTTTTTCCACCGAAGTGTGGGGGAGGGAAATTTACATTTACCATACTATATATCACTCTCATGTTCTTGGCCATTCAAAACCCGCTGAGGTCTCTCTGCATTCTCATCACATATTGACACCCAGCTTTGTATCATCAACAAGCTCAGATACATTACAATTGACTCCCTCATCCAAATCATTAACACAAGTTGTGAACTACAGACCCCTGTAGCAGCCCAGTAGTAACATCCTACCAAATCAAAAATAACAAAATTATTCCTACAGCCTGTTTTATATTAGTTAATCAATCTTCAAAACCATACAGTATATTGCATTTAACTGCAATACCATGTGTTCTTAGATAGTACATTTTCCTAAGGGGGGGCATCATTTGTTACCTGTGATATTCATTCTAGCATTTATAGAAATCTGTAAGATGCAAACCAGTGCATCCATAATATACTCAGTAACTCTTTTAAAACTTTGGAATACAGGTCACCATTTCCTGGACATTTATCAGGTTTCCATGCTATTAATTTCTCTAATGCTGTTTTCAGACTAACACTTGTTTTTCAGCTTCTCCCTTAGACTGTTACTCTTCACTTTCCATTAAGTTTGTTTTCTGTGTTTTTGTCTATGAAAACTGGCACAAAATATTTAATTTCTTTGCACTTCCTTGTTCCCCAATATAATTTTCCCTATCTCAGTATGTAAGTGACTAATATAAGTTATTCTTTCCACTACAAATATTCATCGAAGCTTTTATGATCTATTCTTATGTTTCTGTTTTCATAGTAGAGTTTCTGTTATTTTGTCAGAATCAGAATCAGGTTTATTGTCACTGACATATGTCGTGAAATTTTTTGTTTTTCGGCTGCATCTGCAGTGTAAGACATAAAAAGACTATAAATTACAAAAAAAAATGCCAAAGAGGAATAACGAGGGTTATAGGTTAATGGAGCCTTCAGAATTTCTCTGGGCTTCTGACTGATGAGGCGTTCTTGGTTCTTGATCCTCCAAAATATTCCTCATGGAATTTAAACTGGAGGTGTTCATACAAGTGAATATCATAAACCGAGTTGTTTGCCCAGTTTACCGGACAGCTATTTATTTATAAAACAGTATTCAGTGTTTCGATTTCCCACGGCCTGCATCTTTTTCCCTCCTCAGTGGAGGAGACTTACATCGATGGGGTACCAGCTCTGTTGACCTACCTGGGAAATGATTTAATGTGACAGGGGTTCTGAATGAACTTTGGGTGCAGAATCCCTTTCGCTTCTCTTGGGCGCGAAAACCCGTGAGCAGCGGCGCGACCTGCAAGGAGTGCACGAGTGACGATAACACCAAACACACAAACAGATGTTTAACAACTTTTTATTACGGAGTCCCTATATTCATTTGGAGTTTGTCCTCATAAACAGTCTGACTTTGTTGAAGGGACGGGCTGGTGTACTTCATCATCCGTTTAGTCGATCGGTTGACCAGTTAGATGTATTTTAATTATAAAAAGAGGCATCTGGCAAATGTTAGGACGTGAAAGCTGTGGCCTACGTGGTACCTGGATGTCATTTTAAGGGTAAGCCACTTGATATGGATGGTAGTACTATTTACTATTAATAAGAAACCAGACAATGCCCATCAGTCGTCATTCCTTGAGGCCCATAAATGCTGGAGAGTAGTAATGGAAGGTAGTTCCATAATATCTACTTGTTAAATCCAAAACCAACTCTTATTAAAGGAGTTTTTATTTAATACTTGCTGCAGTTATTTTTCCAGCATTAAAATATAAAATTCATTGTCCTCAATGAAGCTAGATGGCAGAGATGAGAACAGCAAGCGCAGTGCTGGTGAACAAAGATGACTTTTGTCAGTTACCCCTTAGCTAGGCTTTTTTCAAACCATGTCAAGATTAAAAATGTGTGTGTGTGTGTGTGTGTGTGTGTGTGTGTGTGTGTGTATGTGTGTGTGTTGGGGGTTGGGGGGAGTGGTTAGAACTTTGTATGTTTGTGAGAACAACAGGTTCTATTTTCATGGTAGTGCTGACAGTGACCATATCTGGGAACTCTGAAGAGTTACCTGCCATTGGAGTACTGTACAAATTCAAATGATTGGGCTGGAGCCTGCTGCCTGCAAGGTCTTGGGGTCAACTTAAGGCAAAAGTTCCTAAATATGCCTGGGAACCAGTAGATGGTCTTTCAATTTGTTCAATACTGGGGCATTTTATGCTCCTATGTACTGTATGTTTGTGGTGATGGATCTCACAAAGCAGAGACATAGTATAGTTGCAGATAAATGCGACATAACACATTATAATTGACTAACACACACAAAGTGATGGAAGAACTCAGCAAGTCAGGCAGCATCAATGGAGGGAAATAAACAGCTTCCATTTTGGGCTGAGACCCTTCAGTGTCTATATCATGGTCTTGGCCTGAAATGTTAACTGTTTATTCCCCTCCATAGATGCTGCTTGATTTGCTGAGTTCCTCTTGCATTGTGTATGTTGCTCAAGATTGCCAGCATCTGCAGAATCTCTTGTGTTTACATCATAGTTAATCCTTTATTCCCATGTCAACCATAGTTTATTCACAGAAGATTCCACCCTGTGGTGTATTGCATTTTGTAAGGGTAACTGGATTTAAGATGCTGGTCATTATCACCTAGAAGAATAACATTGCATGGGTTTATCACTGTAATATTGTTGATCTGTGCTTGTGGTTTCAGTAAGAGGAAGGGTATCCCATTTAGGGATGTTTCCCGTCCTCTTTGGCTGAGGGACTTGTATGATACAATTAGACACTACAGAAACAAAATACACAACACTGAAATGAGCACAAGATTTTCAAATTTCACGATTCACTGCCCCTGTGGTCCTTTAACAACGCCACCATTGGGTCTCCCTCCCTTTAGAACATTAGAATGTTTTTGACAAGAACAGGCCATTCAGCCCAACAAAGCTCACCAAATTCCTATTCACACAATTGAGTTTAGATTTGAGAGTCTCTAAGGTACTACTCTCAACTACACAACTAAGTAGTTTGTTCCATGTGTCCACAACCTACTGTGTAAAGAAATGCTTCCTGATGTTAGTCTGAAATCTCCATTAACCAGTCTTCACCTATGGCCCCGTGTCCTTGATGATGGATTAATTTTGAAGTAGCAGCTGTCATCCAACCTACTTATACCCTTACTGATTTGTAACACTTCTATCATGTCTCCTCCAATTCTACATCTACCTAGGCTAAAAGGATTTATTTTTTCAATCTTTCTTCAGAGCTCATAACTTGCACACCTGGAATGAGTCTCATTTTCCTTCTCTGAACTCTCTCCAGTGCCTTTACATCCCTCACAATATGGAGACCAAAATTGTACACTGTATTTAAAGTGTGGCCTCCCAAGTGCATTATGCAGCTTAAGAACATCTTCTACTATATGCAATATAATATTTCTACTATATGCAATATTTGGCATTTACTTTAATTAAATTTCATCTGCCATTAAACTGCCCACTTCTGGATTTCGTTTAGATCTAACTGCATCGATTCTGCTGCCTGAATGTTATTAGCCTGTCCCCCTAATTTTGTATCATCAGCACACTTTACTAGTTTATTTGTTATGTGTAAATTAGAATCAGCAGCAGTTCCATAACCAATCCCCGTGGAACCCCACTTCTAATATCTTCTAGGTGTGAAAATGAACTGCTCACCATAACTCGTTGTTTTCAGTTTTTGAGGCAGTTCTGCACCCATTCTCACACCTTACCCTGAAACCCTACCTCTTGTAATTTGATTGTTAACCTATCTTGTCAAAAGCCTTCAGTTAGTAATTTTAAATCTGGAATTGTTCCATAGTAATACGAATTTAGTTTTATATACATATATAAATGTAACTTTTAACAGTAAATACAATAATTAGGCCCCAAGATCTGTTTGTAATACATTATAATATAAATATTTTTGATTTTATTAAATAAAGCAGTCTCCGTATAAATACAGAAAACGTGATAATTATGGAAAAACGTACTTCTTCAAAATATAAAGATGCGGGAGGGGTCATTATTTACAATCGCGAAGACATTCATTTATAAATTTACATTCAATTATAAATCCATTTGAAAATTTCTAACGGTGCTTATCAGTATCTGGAAGCATGTGAAATGTTTACTTTAACTACACGCAATTCAAAGAGGAAGAGTCCTCCTCTGCAGGAACCTCGTTGTAAAGCCAGACAACCGAAATACGGGCTGCGCCCTCGCCCGCCCTCCGTAGGACCAACCCCGGGAAACGATTTGTATCGAAATCACTTTCGCATCGGGATTAGCGGAGTGTGGGTGACATGGCTGCAGGTCCTGAGGTGTCCATTTTTCTAAACGCCCAACGCAGAGGCTACGAGGGATTTAGCGAAGGTATGCTGCAAAACAATGTAAAGGTGCATTCCGGAATCCTATAACTCCTTTTCCCGGATTTCCCCGCCGTGGGGTCGTTCTCTAGAATTCCGTGACGTGTTAACCGGCTGGGCATTCCCGGGGCCGCGTTCTAGAACGGCGTGACGCCTCTTCCGGGGATTTCTCTGCCGCCCGAGTCGCTGCTGGGCCGCGCTCCTGTGTGATCTCTCCTGGGATGTGGCCTCCACCCTCCCACGTTATCACATCAATGGGTGAGGGAAGTAAAGGTCACCCGAAACTCTACAGTGGCCTCGAGCAGAAATAATGCAAGCTTAAACGGGGCAGGGAGAGGTGTGTTTATTTTTAATTACGGGAGTTGTCTGTTTGTTACTGTTTTACCTCGGTGATTTCACGTTGATTTGCAGAAAACTGGAACAATTTAGCCCGAGTTATTTGCAGATAATTCAGTGGCAATTCTGCATATCCTTCCCGTTGCACTGCGCAAAGTACGACTCCACCTGAGAAGATGTCTGCACTTTACTGGAATTATTAATGGGAGAAGAGTGTTCTATTTTGTTTTTTTTAATTACCAGCAAACTGAAGGCTTACAGTTTGCTTACAGTGTTTGGAGGTAGGGTTGGAGGAATCCTTGGAGAGGGTAACCGTATGGCACTTGGGATGTGGGCTAGATGCTTTGGGGGCTGATTGTATGCAGTGTGCATTTGCAGTAGAGGAGCCTGAATTTTGACTACTGTACTAGGTAACTGCCTAGAGGGCCAGTGAGAGGGGGCAAGCTTAAGATGAAAGGATCTGTGATTCTTTCTAAGGTCAAGAGCTTGTCTGAACATGCACAACTAACTATTGTTATTAAAGGTTCAGCAAAGAAAAGGTAAAATCAAACAGCTGAGAAACAGGCTCTTTAGCCCACTGCACTGACCATTCTACACATCAGTGATAGCTGACACTAGGTTTTGGCCTTCCACAACTTGGCTTTTGAAGTGCCTGTTTAGATGCTTGTTACATATTTTGATTATATTGCCTCCAACAACACCTCTGACAATAGATTCCAGATATCAATCACTCTCACTATGTGGAGACAAATATTTCCCTCTGTTCCCATCTAAACGAGCTTCCTCTCGCCTTAAACCTATTCCCTTCTTCCTTTGGAAATGAGGATTTCTTTCAATGCAAACAGTTGTAATGGAAAACGCTCCATGAAAGGGCAGGAGATGCAACTGTAATGTTCAACAACTGAATTTGTAAAGGATTTGGGGGAAGGAAGACTGAACAGCTCTTACAAAGTGCTGGCTTGAAGTATCTGTGATCACCTGGACTGTTTGCTGCAGATGTGCTAAGTGGGAAAATTTTCTATAAGGACTCATGAAGGGGCCATGAGAAGGCCTTGGCGGGCAGGATTAAGGAAAACCCCAAGGCATTCTTCAAGTATGTGAAGAGCAAGAGGATAAGACGTGAAAGAATAGGACCTATCAAGTGTGACAGTGGGAAAGTGTGTATGGAACCAGAGGAAATAGCAGGGGTACTTATGAATACTATACTTCAGTATTCACTATGGAAAAGGATCTTGGTGATTGTCGTGCAGACTTACGGCAGTCTGAAAAGCTTGAGCATGTAGATATTAAGAAAGAAGATGTACTGGAGCTTTTGGAAAGCATCAAGTTGGATAAGTCGCTGGGACCGGATGAGATTTACCCCAGGCTACTGTGGGAGGCGAGGGAGGAGATTGCTGAGCCTCTGATGATGATCTTTGAATCATCAATGGGGATGGGAGAGGTTCTGGAGAATTGGAGAGTTGTGGATGTTGTTGCTTTATTTAAGAAAGGGAGTAGAGATAGCCTAGGAAATTATAGACCGGTGAGTCTTACTTCAGTGGTTGGTAAGTTGATGGAGAAGATCCTGAGGAGCAGGATTTATGAACATTTGGAGAGGTATAATATGATTAGGAATAGTCAGCATGGCTTTGTCAAGGGCAGGTCGTGCCTTACGAGCCTGATTGAAATTTTTGAGGATGTGACTAAACACATAGGTGAAGGAAGAGCAGTAGACGTAGTGTATATGGATTTCAGCAAGGCATTTGATAAGGTACCCCATGCAAGGCTTATTGAGAAAGTAAGGAGGCATGGGATCCAAGGGGACATTGTTTTGTGAATCCAGAACTGGCTTGCCCATGGGAGGCAAAGAGTGGTGGTAGATGGGTCATATTCTGCATGGAGGTCGGTGACCAGTGGTGTGCCTCAGGGGTCTGTTCTGGGACCCCTACTCTTTGTGATTTTTATAAATGATCTGGATGAGGAAGTGAAGGGATGGGTTAGTAAATTTGCTGATGACACAAAGGTTGGAGGTGTTGTGGATAGTGTGGAGGGCTGTCAGAGGTTACAGCGGGACGATAGGATGTAAAACTGGGCTGAGAAGTGGCAGATGGAGTTCAACCCAGATAAGTGTGAAGTTGTTCATTTTGGTAGGTCAAATATGATGGCAGAATATAGTATTAATGGTAAGACTCTTGGCAGTGTGGAGGATCAGAGGTATCATGGGGTCCGAGTTCATAGGACATTCAAAGCAGCTGCGCAGGTTGACACTGTGGTTAAGAAGGCATACGGTATATTGGCTTTCATGAATCATGGAATTGAGTTTAGGAGCCGAGAGCTAATGTTGCAGCTACATAAGACCCTGGTCAGACCCCACTTGGAGTACTGTGCTCAGTCGCCTCACTACAGGAAGGATGTGGAAGCCATGGAAAGCGTGCAGAGGAGATTTACAAGGATGTTGCCTGGATTGGGGAGCATGCCTTATGAAAACAGGCCGAGTGAACTCGGCCTTTTCTCCTTGGAGCTACGGAGGATGAGAGGTGACCTGATAGAGGTGTACAGGATGATGAGAGGCATTGATTGTGTGGATAGTCAGAGGCTTTTTCCCAGGGCTGAAATGGCTGCCACAAGAGGACACAGTTTTAAGGTGCTGTGGAGTAGGTACAGAGGTGATGTCAGGGGTAAGTTTTTTTTACTCAGAGTGGTGAGTGCATGGAATGGGCTGCCGGCAACGGTGGAGGCGGATACAATAGGGTTTTTTAAGAGACTTTTGGATAGGTACATGGAGCTTAGAAAAATAGAGAACTATGGGGAAGTCTAGTAATTTCTAAGGTAGGGACAGGGTTGGCACAACTTTGTGGGCCGAAGGGCCTGTATTGTGCTGTAGGTTTTCTATGTTTCTATGACTAGACAATAAAAATTGCGGCAGCACTTCTGGAAAGAATATACAGGATCATTTTCATTTCACACGTTCTTCAAACAACTCTAGGATTTACGGAGATCTGTTAGTTTTTGTGTGAGACGAGATGTTTCAGGTTTGCAAGTTTCTGTTTTTCTTTTTCTTTTTCTGCAAGGGATGATGTCTTTCTTTCAGCTACATGTATGGATTTTTGTGTTTTATGGCTGCAGGAGAAGACAAATCTGAGAGTTGTATTCTGCATACATTCTTTGATAATAAAATAAACCTTTGAACCTTTATAAGATGAAAGCAATAGAAATGTGAATCCTATGTTTGAAATCAAGGGATCCTTAGAAGGTAGAAATAGGGTTGCCAACTCCAGCTAGCATCTTTGAAGATCGGATCAAAATCTTTGGTCATGGTATTACTTTTGGGATTGAGAGTGAATAAAGAGAGATAGAGTCCTTGCTGTTTGAGAGAGGGAAAATAGCAAATAATGGAGTAATAACTCCAGAAAATAGCTGTGGTTGCAAAATGTCTCACAGGTGTTGAGGGTCCACTATCCCTATTCTCAAATGAAGATGGACCTGATGTGCTGCACAGAAAACCACGACAGAGAGCACAATTTATTGAAATGTAAG
Organism: Mobula birostris; assembly: GCF_030028105.1. Lineage (NCBI taxonomy): Eukaryota > Metazoa > Chordata > Chondrichthyes > Myliobatiformes > Myliobatidae > Mobula > Mobula birostris. The sequence continues at coordinate 132,084,035 of NC_092378.1, read as the reverse complement.
TGTGTGCAACATAGTTGGGTTCACACTAGGAAATGGTTGTATACCTGATGGAGGAATATATAAGGAAAGAGAATCTGGAAACTTGGTGATCTGTTTTAGCAAACTTGAAGAGGGATTGCTTTGAAATAGTGATATTTTTCCCCTCAACGCACACAAAATGCTGGAGGAACTCGGCAGACCAGGCAGCAGCAATGGAAAAGAGTACAGTTGATTTTTCAGGCCAAGACCTTTCATAATAACTTGAGGAAAAAGAGATGAGTTAGAGTAAGAAATTGTGGGGAGGGGAGGAAGTAACACAAGGTGCTAAGTGAAACTGGGGGGGTGAAATAAAGAGCTGGGAAGTTGATCGGTGAAAGAGATACAGGGCTGGAGATGGGGGAGTCTGATAGAAAAGGACAGAAGGTCATAGAAGAAAGAAAAGGGGGAGGTGATGGGCAGGTAATGAAATAAGGTGAGAGCGAGGAATGGAAAATGGTGAAGGGAGGGGGGCATTCCTGGAAGTTCAAGAAATCAATGTTTATGCCTTCAGGTTGGAGGCTACCCAGAGAGAATATAAGGCGTTGTGCCTCCAACCTGAATGTGGCTGACATGTCAGTCCATAGGCTCCTCTACTGTCGCGATGAGGCCACGCTCACCACTGTGGTTCAGTCGTTCAATGTCCTATTAACTTTAGCAGACCATAAAATGCTGGGGATGGTCAGCAGAAGGTAGCATTTCTTGTGGGAACAGGAATTGGTTGATTTTGGATATTGAACTGGTAGCTGGGAAGCTTATAGATAAATGGGTTAAAAAAAAGGACCAGATGCAAGGAGAAAAGGGGAAGAGATAGAAAAAAGAAAAGCATACAATACTCTTGCATAGCTTTAGTGACAGTGAGGGTGTAAATGGCAGGGATAATGAGAGAATTCAAATAAATAAAGTATCAGAAGTTAAGTGTACAAGAACTATATGGGAAGCCTGTAGCCCTGGACTATGCAGTAGTAACCACAGTAACAATTTGGGATTTCTGTACCTGTGTGGTTAAATATGGAACAGTTTGTGCACAACATCCATTAAATGGTCTTTCCTACTGTCCTTGTGTTGATAATTATTGAGTCTGTTCATATGTTCACATTTTTTTAAGTTTGATCATGTTCGCACATGTAACCATTCTGCTAATTGTTGATTGCTCATGGCTGTCTGCACTATTGTCTTGTATTGGTAGTTGCTGTTGTGCTGACTGTTATGGTATTGTCCTGTGTTTGATGCTTGGCATCGAATCACAATCAATTCTGGTACGTTTCACCTACTGGCAGTAAAGTGATCCAGAAAAGCTTCTGTGACTATCAGTGCAGCAGCACAGGGTGCTCTCTCTCTTTGTAATCCTTGGATTGGGGAGAACCTGCGATATTTACAAGCAACTGAAAAATGTTAACCTCTTGCGCACTGTATGATCGTGTAATAAGTCAAAATTGCTGCTTAGAAAGCTTTCGGATGTGGATTGTGATTTCCGTGAATAATTATTCAAAATAAGCACAACAGATTTTAAAGCTTCAGTCTATTAATGATACTTCAGCTTTTTTGTGTTTATTGTAGCTTTCTTTATGATCTAACATGTTTGCATGTTCCTTCACGTCATCTCTTCTGCTTTGCTGATTTATAAGGTGGCTGTCATATGTTTGTCATTGAGCTAGCTGTACAGCCTGTAAAATTTTGACCGTGGATATCTTTTGAGACAATACACAATGTCAAGTGGTGTCGTTAAAGGCGAGGTCATGCTGTAGGTCAGTGTATCTTTATGGTATATCAGTATATCTCCAAGGTCAGCAGAGTGTGCCATTATTTCACTGCTGGCAGCATCTGAAACAATGAATCCATGTTCTGTTGTCAAGAAAATGAAGATGGAGTGTGTCTGACCATGTTCCCACTGCAAGAACAAAAGCAACCAGTCTGAATCTCAGCAAATTCAACCTCTTCATGCTGCTAGCATTCCCTTCGGAAAAGGATGTATGGTCTGTACTTAAGGCCTTGAGTTACTGTGCATGGTCATCCAATCCCAAGTGCTTAACTGCAGCATCGGCATGGTCTACCTTATATTCCATCTGGGTGACTCAACTAGAACTAGAACTAGGGGACATTGCCTCAAGATTCAGGGGAGAAGATTTTAGGACGGGGATGAGGAGAAGCTGTTTTTTCCCCAGAGAGTGGTGAATCCGTGGAATTCTCTGCCCAGGGAAGCAGTTGAGGCTTCTTCACTAAATGTATTTAAGATACAGTTAGATAGATTTTTACGTAGGGGAATTAAGGGTTATGGGGAAAAGGCAGGTAGATGGAGCTGAGTTTACGGACAGATCAGCCATAATCTTATTGAATGGTGGGGCGGGCTCCATGGGCCAGATGGCCTACTCCTGCTCCTATTTCTTATGTTCAATATCAATTTCTCCTTGCAGTAAAAAAAAATTCCCTCCCCTCTTCTATTCTCCACTCTGGCCTCTTACCTCTTCTCACTTACCTATCACCGTCCCCTGGGTCCCATCTTCCTTCCCTTTCGCTTATGGTCCACACTCTCCTCTCTTATCAGGTTCCATCATCTCCAGCCCTTTGCCTTTCCTACCCACTTCGATCTACCTATCTCCTTCTAGCAATCCTCCTTCCCCGCCCCCAGCTTTTGATGCTGGCATCTATCTCCTTTCTTTCCGGTCCTGAAGAATGGTCTGGGCCCACAACATCCTTAGTTTATTCATTTTCATAGACACCGCCTGTACTGCTGAGTTCCTTCCATTTTGCGTGTGTGGCTTGGACCATCTAACCATGTTCCGTGATTGTATTCAGCAGGCTGGGCCTGTGCTGGATTCTGCATTTGGTAGTTTTAAATGCAGGAGGGAGCTCCCTCATAGATGCTGATCATATCAGCAGTGTAGCTGAACATCCCATTGTTGACGCTCCTCCTGTAGATGCTTTCTCATCACATAAAAATTGTGAATTCGCTTCTGCCTTTATCATACGGTGACCATCCAACGCCAACACATGTAAGATTTTTATTTCTTGCTCCCCTTGGACCACAATCCTTCCAGTTAAAAAGTGATCAGTATTGAAGAAAAGTAGCTTTGCATGTCTGTGCTCTTTTGTCTAATATCGTATACCTTTAGTGCGGGGTTTCCCAACCATTTTCTATGCCGTGGACTAATACCATTAAGCAAGGGATCCGTGGACTCCAGGTTGGGAAGCTCTGCTAGTGTGATAGAGTCTTAAAAAGTTTGATGGTTCTGGGCCTGTACTTATGTGTGTTCAGAAAAATGAGGTTGGGGAATATCATTAAAAATTACTGGATATTGAAATCCCTTGATAGCGTGGTGTGCCAAGGATGTTTTCTATAGTGGGAGAGTTTAGTACCAGAAAGCATTGCCTCAGAATACAAAGATGTCCTGTTAGGACAGGGATGAGGAGACATTTCTTAAGCCAGAGTATGGTAAATCTGTGGAATCCATTGCTACAGAAGTCTGTGGAGAGCAATTCATTGGGTATATTTAAAGTGGAGGTTGATAAGTTCTTGATTAGTAAGGTTGTCAAAGGTTACGGGGAGAAGCGTGGAAAATGGGGTTGAAAGGGATTGAAAATCAGCCATGATGGAGTGGTGGAGCAGACTTGATGGGCCAATTGGCTTAATTCAGCTTCTTCGTCTTACTGCACAAAAATAGGCCCTTCAACCCAACCTGTCCATGCCAACCAAGATGCTTGTCTTAAACTGAGATTATTTTCCCCCATTTGCCCATATCCCTCAAAGGTTTGTCTATCTATGTATCTATGCCAGTGCTTTTTAAATACTGTTAATGTACCTGTCTCAGCTGCTTCCTCTGGCAGTGCATTCCCGTATGGACCATCTGGGTGAAAAGGTTGCCCCTTGGGTTCATATTAAATCTTTTCCTTCTCACCTTAAATCCATGTCCTCGAGTTCTTGATTCCCTAACCTGAGGGGAAAAACTGTGCACGTTTAGCCTATTTAGGCTCTTCATGATTTTATACACCTCTATGAGATAACCCCTCATTGTTTTTTCATCTATTCCTTTATTTAAGCATTAACCAGTGACCATTTCAAGCTAAACTTGTCAAGGAGTTTAATTTCCATTACAAATGTGTCATTGTAGTCTTTCTACACTTTCTGTTCAGTATATACAAAATCTTCCTCTAGCTACAGTGAATTTTATTTCTGACAGTATTGCATTAAGAAGGACAACTCCTGCATCAAAATGCACTGTTGTTCCATCTGTGCCCAGGTTGGAAATGTGAAGCAATGAAACTGGATTCTATTGGCAGGAAGCCAAGGATGAGGCTTACTTTCCACCTGTGCTTATCCCAAAAGGTACTCACCTGATTTTCAGGAAATTCCAGCAAGTTGCTGACATTCCCTGTAGAAGAGAATGTGTGGGTTCTATTTCCAACCCAAATTCCTCTGACCCTCACAGCTGAGTTGCAGCAACAACATGCCATTTGACTGTTGTAACTGGTGGAATTCAACAGCACCATTAAAATGTTTTTCCTCCCATGCTGGAGCACCAAAATTCTGGAATTATGCAAAATTACAAAATTGGCATTGATGAGGATTTCTTTACTATGTTGATTAATTTCCGGCTGGAATTGAGGATTGTAACTTTTCCCATTATGAGGTCGTGGATTTAGCTTGTAAATTCATTTTTAATGATGACAAAACCAAGATGTGTTTTTTAGAACACATTGACCTACATAGGTTTCTCTTGTTTCTGCACTTGCAGTCCAACCTCATTTCCATTTTGTGCTTGTCCTTGTCCTTGGATGAAAGTCTTCCTCAATTAGTTTAAAGTCTAGTTTAGAATTTTTAAATTCCCAGTTTCCTAACCTTTATCCATCCATTGCCCAGCATCGATTTCTATTCAACTTTGATACTGATTGTGGAAAGTCTTTTTTCTTCTCTAGCCTTAGAGAATAGAACAATACCACACAGGAATGGGCCTCTCAGCCCCCAATATTGTGCCAAATTAATTAACCTGTTCCTTTCTGCCTGCACATGGTCCATACCTCTCTACTCTCGTCAATGCATTCATGTGCCTTTCTACGAGCCGTTTTAAACACCTCTGTTGTATTTGTGTCCACCACCACTCCTGGCGACACATTCCAGGCACCCACCAGTCTTTTTTTCTAAACCTGCCCTGTGCATCTGTTTTGAACTTTTTCCCCTCACCTTAAATGCACGTCCTCCAGTATTACACATTTCAACACTGGGGTAAAAGAGACCAGCTGTGTGGTCTTTCTATGCTTCTTGCAATTTTTATGAGCTTCTATCAGATCTTCCTTCAGTCTTCTCCGCTCTGCTCCAGAGTAAACAATCAGCTTGCCCAACTTCTCCATACTCTTCAGGCAGCATCTGATAAATCTCTCATATTGTAGGCGCTGTCCATGGCCTCTGTATCCTTCCTATTGTAACACTCTGGGAAAAGTTTCACTGCTAATGTAATGATTTTTGTGTAGCAGCAGTGGCTAGAGGTTACGGGCGCTTTGGAATGTGCGCTGTCTTTCTTGTGTGCCTGAGAACGAGATGATCTGGGTCTTTTGTTTGGCGGAAGATGGAGAGAGAAGATGCCAGAATGGAGATATTGTAGACACCAGAAAGGAGTGGACTTGGAATGGGGCCAGGAGTGGACGACGCCCGGGGGAAATCGATGGAAGACCAACGGATGGGAAACCGTGAGCTCCAACATGTGCACATTAGACTGTTTCATTAAAATGGGCCCTTTTTGTTTTACTTTACTAACCCTTTAGTCAAATTAAGAATTATAAGGCTAAATCATTTAATTGCATATGGTGTACTGACTCTTATTTTGTGGTACTGATTTTGCATTGGGGGAACAGATCACACAGCATCCACACAAACAAAAGGTTTTCACCTCAGATTTCACCTGTTTGGCGGGGCCAGAGACTGTCTTCCCTAGACTAACGTCATGGGCCGAATGTGAGGGTTACACTATAATGGGGATAATTATAACTGAATGCTGTACTCCAGATGCAGCTTAACCATGGTTTTGTAAAGCCACATTGTAACTTCCTGACTCTTCAACTCAATGCTGTTGTTGTTCCTTTCTGTGTTTTGTGGCACATCGGGTGGCATCCTTGCTGCTTCTTTAGCGTTTGTCTCTTTTTTACGGATCCGCGTTGCTAGCTTGACATTCAACCCAGCACGGATGGAAAGCATGCAAGGATCCCGCCGGATCTGAACCCGGAACCACTCGCCTCAGAATTCCTGTGCGGATGCCACTACACTATTGGCTGGCTGTCAACTCATTAGCTTGACTAGTAAAAGCAAGCATGCTGTACATTGTCTTTACCACCCTATCAACTTGTGTAGGCACTTTCAGGGACCTATGAATTTGAACCCCAAGTTCCCTCCGTACATATATATCCTCAGGGTCCTGCCGTTAACTGTGTACTTCCTCTTTCTTTTTGAATCTCCCAGAGTGCAACACCTCACACTTATCTGTGTTAAACTCCATCTGCCATTTCTCTGCCCATGTCAATAGCTGATGTGTATCAAGCTTACACTTTAACAGTGTTGTATACTATCCCCAAATCCACCAATCTTTGTGTCATCTGCAAACTTATCCATGCAAATTAAAAGAGTGGTAGAAGATGTATGGTGTGTTGGCCTTTGTTAGTCAGGGGATTGAGTTCAAGGGCACGAGGTAATGTTCCAGCTCTATAAAAGTCTCGTTGGACCGTACTTGGGGATTGTGTACATTTCTGGTTGTCCCATTATAAGAAGGATGTTGAAATTTTGGATAGTGTGAAGAGGTACCAGGATGCTGCCAGGGTTAATGAACATGTTTAATGAGGAAAGGTTGAGCGAACTAGGGCTTTTCGCTTTGGAGTAAAGGAGGATGAGAGGAGACTTGAAAGAAGTGTAGAAGATGATGAGCATAGATGCAGTGGGCAGCCAGCACCTTTTTCAGAGTGGCAATGGCTAATACAAGAGGACATACTTTTAAGGTGATTGGAGCAAAGTATGGGGGGGCGGGTGGATGTCAGAGTTATGTTTTTTTTTTACAGAGAAGTAAGTGAATGGAACACGTTTCCAGGAGTGGGATAGAAGTAGCTACATTAGAGATATTTAAGTCTCTTAGGCATGTGGATGAAAGAAAAATGGAGGCCTATGTAGGAGGAAAGAGTTAGAATAATCTTGAAGTATCTTACAAGGTCAGCATAGCATCATAGGCTGAGGGGCTTGTACTGTTCTATGTAACCCTCCCATCCATCTTTTCATGCAAGTCATGTGTGGTATATAAAACAGCAGAATTCCCAGCTTTTGTTCTTTCCCTGTGGGACTGATGGAGCTAGAGATTCCCGTGCCGTGCAACACTCCGTGAACGTTCACAATTCTCTTCAAAACCTGGTTCACTGGGGATCCAGGACGTCAGCGGTTCGGACATTGCCAGAGACTCTTGCCAATCTGCCTGCCTTGTGATGAAATGAAGGTTGATGCAGGCAGTATTTATGTGACAATCCCATCTATTAAACTTAGATGCAGAGGATTACGAATCTCATCCATTTCTAGCAAAGCCTCCTTTGCTGCTTCTACCTGATTTAACGAACTTACTTGAGGCAAATCCCTTCTCAGCCTTTGCCGTTCTTTTCTCAGTCCTCTAATTTCATCACTAAATATAATGTGTTTTGATGTTCATGCAGAGCCCTGATGTTTTGATATCCTTGCTGTATCCTTATCAGCTTGCAACTCTGGAAATGTACAGCACAGAAGATTTTTGATGAAGTGTTACCAATCTACCTTTTAAAGAATCGTTATCTAAAGCTGAAGCCAGTGTTCTGGAAGGGCTTCTTTAGATTTTTTATCAGTTCAGTTTTTCACAAGGCAATATTATCAGCACTATACATTTGCAGCTGGTAACTACTTCTGTTGCCGCCAACTAACTAGACTCGAACAAGTTGTACTCGTTCCTCAATCACACTTTATTTACTTGCGTACAAGGAGAGCAGCTGGCCCCTGTCTCTAAACTGCTCTGAAGTTGCAGCTCAGAAGTGTTTATTTTTATAGTTATTGACCCTCATGGAATTCCTAATTCCATCACTTGTATATATAATTACCAATCATAATACATATTCTGGGTGTTACTAACCATTTAAATCTACGTATTGAAGGCCAATAATACTTCAGAATTAGTAAAATAACTTCAAAAATAAGTGTAAACAGGTTTACGTTAGTATCCTTATTTTGTTTAGTGGCCTTGGTTCTCAGTCTGTGAACAACAAAGCAATGCAGAGGAACACGAGAGTCTGCAGATGCTGGAAATCCAGAGTAACACATGTGATCTACACGGGGGAATTCACGAAGAGGAATACAGAGCCAATGTTTCAGATGAAGAATTCGGTGTGAAATGTTGGCTACTTATTGTGCAAAGAGGAACTAGGTTCTCAAGGTTTGAGTTCTGCATGGTGGCCACCTTCAGCCAGGGTGACTGTACAATGTATGTACACTGTCTCTGTCAGTATATAATTTTAACCCTTTCCTTGCTGCAACGTTCACACTTACATAGTAAAGATCTGGTGCAAAGCTCTCAATTTTTTTTGCATTAGAGAAACATGGCAGTTTTTAATATTGCGAAGTTGGTTTAATTCCATTATACCTGGGGGATAGAAATGGAAAAGATGTCAGCACTTGTGCACCTGAAGCTCTCTCTACCTCACTTCATCCAACCCTAGAAACACAGTCTATACCTTTCTGTCTTGTGATTAACTAGTTTCACTTTAAATGTGTCAGTTGCTTCAGTTATTTCCAGTGTTAAGGAGTGCCACATTCTAATTAATCTTTGAGTAAAGTTCTCCTGAGCTTTTGGTGAATTGTTCACTTCTGTTCCTGTCTAACTTTTCAGATTCCTTCATTATCTATTTGTCACTCTAAATCTTTTTTAAATTCACTGTTCATTCTTTCTTGATGTGTATAGTAGCCCCAAAAGACTCTGGAGTAATTTTGAAGGCGAGTTCGAAGTTCAAAGTAAATTTTACTATCAGAGTACATACATGTTACCACATACAGTCGGCCCTCCTTATCCGTGGGGGATTGGTTCCGGGACCCCCCGCAGATACCAAAATCCGCAGATGCTCAAGTCCATTATATAAAATGGCGTAGTATTTGCATATAACCTACGCACGTCCTCTCGTATACTTTAAATCATCCCTAGATTACTTATAATACCTAATACAATGTAAATGCTATGTAAAATAGTTGTTATACTGTATTGCTTAGGGAATAATGACAAGGAAAATTGCTCAAACAGCGAGTGCTGGAGAGAGAAATTCCGGGTTTTCCCGATGCGCGGTTGGTTGAATCCACACATGCGGAACCCGCGGATAAGAGGGGCCGACTGTCCAACCCTGAGATTCTTTTCCTGCTGGGGGAGAGCTTATCTATTGTACTGGATTGTGGATTCCTTTAGAAACTTTTGCACAGGATAATGAACATGTTTCTATGACTGCCTTTATAGGAGAAAAGTCCTGTATTTTCACATTCATTTATTTTTTATTGGCTGCCTTGTTTTTATCTTAGAAAAGGGATATTGAATTATTGTGAGTAATGTTGTTTGGGCACTAAGTGTGAATTGGGCACAAGGATAATCATGCTTCAGCTTCGTACTTTAGTTCACTGTTACTTTTTCTTGAAACAGGGTAAGTACTGATAACATCAGTCCTGATGAAGGATCTCGGCCCAAAATGCCAAGTATTTCCTCTTTTCCATTGACACTGCCTGGCCTGCTGAGTTCCTCCAGCATTTAGTGTGTGTTGCTCTGGATTTCCATCATCTGCAGATTTTCTCATGTTCATGGTATCAATCCTTTCAAGTGTCAGACACCAAATTTCATGTGAAGTCACTTGTGCAGCAAATAGGAGGAAAGGATGTCTCATGTTCATCGTATCAATCCTTTGCAAATGTCAGACACCAAATTTCACGTGAAAACACTTGTGCAGTAAATAAGAGAGAAGGGTGTGTCAATTCAGAAAGCATTTTGCAGAAATTACATGTCTATAATGGCAGTGGTAACGTGGTGGGAATTGTCCCTTCATCCTGCTTTAATTTGTTGGCAGCTTAAACATTTACAATTCTTTGAAGTGTCCAAAATCAAACCAACGTTACATAAATTGTGCCAAAACAATAGTCCGTTTTACTCCAGCAGGTAAGGGTAAATTATTCAAGTTCATTCTTCTGGTTGTACAAGATTCTTTAGGCACTACTAGTGATTCGTCAACATAGCAGCTCCTCATCCCTCACTTCCAGGACGAAGCCTAGAGGGATCAAAGATTAGCTAATTGCAAAAAAAAAATCTAAGTGGACAGTAGGGAAAGAAACTTCTCAAATAATGTGACTGTACTCTTTTTCATAGATGTTGCCTGGCCTGCTGAGTTTCTCCAGCATTTTATGTGTTGAATTTGCAGCATCTGCAGATTTTCTCTTGTTCTTCAGAATAATTGTTTACACTGTATCGTGCTGCTAATTAAAGTCTTCTTATGCATTTTTAAAAAATTAGTTGATTTGAGTCGGTGGGTGAAGTGGGGTTAAGAAAAGTGTATTTCTTCCTTGACTGTAGAGTTCTCAAACAATATATAACTTACATTAACTACTCATGCAGCCTTTTGGCAACTCTTCTTGTCATGCTGCTCTTTGCTGTTCAATTACCCAGTCTTCTTCTTCTTCATGTGCCTTGCGCGTTACACGCTTGGGCGATCATGGCACTCCACATCGAACGATCCCACGCAGCGTCAATGATATCTCGCACACTTAGAACTGTGAGTTCTTTCACTGTGTCCATATATTTTCTTCTTTGCCTTAAGTTAACCAGTAGTGGTATGAATATTAAGTTTTTCTAGTAATATCATTATTAAGCTTTTTTAGTGGTCTTGGCTTGAAAGGACAATTCTATTGTTGGTAACAGTAGTGCTATTCCAGAGAGTTAACCTTTTTCATGTTTCACTTAAACTAGGGATCGAGTTAAAATATGTGGAAAGGGGAAGAGAGTAGTTAATTGGCCCGATACACACATTGTACACACCAGTTTTATCACTCAGTTGCTTTAATTCACAAGCAATTTAAAAGTGGAAATGAAATGACAGTGCTAGTTTGCCATCATTAGATTAGGATATATGTGCTTGTTTTATGGAGTTAAAACTGAATAGGTTTTTGTCCATCTGTTGTCCCCTAATAAAGGGAAATGTTCACAAAGGCATTATTCATTCTTTGTCAGCTGGGCTCATTTGTTACAACTATTGACTGAAAGAGATGGTTTCAAGTTTCCCAGGGTACTTAAGCAAGTCATTTATGCAATTACTGTGTGCTGTTTTTAAAAATTGGACATTATACCCCCTCCCCATTTAAATTAATCTGAGGAGTCAACAAATTGAAGGTTAACATGACATCCTGGCATCCTCAGCCGGCAGCTCTGATAACAGATTACAAAATTAATCATACCCCACTGCTGGATTGTGGAGATGGTAGCTGAATTTTCTCATGCAATGGCTGCCAAGCAAGTGTCTGACTTTTCTGAAGTAAATGAAATAAAATTCAGTATTTAGCTCAAGTGGTCAAGTTACTGAACTACAATCCAGAGACTTTTACTGCTGAACTGGGCCACACCCTCTTCTGGCTGCTACCATCAGGCAGGAAGTAGAGGCCTGAAGTCCCATGCCATCAGGTTCAGGAACCACTACTTCCCTATAACCAATAGGTTCTTGATCTGACTTGCACAGCCCTAGCTGTACCTCAGCAGTGGAACACTAGAGACCTCCTCTTGCACTGCTCTGGATCGTCTTTTTTTTATTTGCATCAGTGGCTCGTTTTTGCAGTTTTTCCTCCTCTTCACTGTTTTGCATTATTTATGTGTAATTTATATTCTTTGTGCGATGCTCAGACAAGCAGGTTTTTCCATTGTATTTGTACCTGGCCATATTTGTGCACGTGACAGTAAACTTAAATATGATTTCAAATATCAGAAGGCAAAGAAATCACTAATATGTGTTAGAATCTGTTTAATTGGGATCTATTGGGACCAGTGCATATTGGCCTGATTAAACAGCTGCCCCAATTAGCTGAAGTTTCATGGAAATAGTTACAAAGGTATAAATAAAACCAAACAGTACAGACTATTTAAATGAAATACCGATCAAATTAGAACACCCCCAATGCCACTGACGTACTATAAAACTGTGCATTAGTTCCTTATAATTATTGATGGAGGAATTCATCCAATGTATGCGATGAACAAAATCAGCGCGGACACGGAGTGCAGGTAATGGACTTGCTTCATAAAATGCTATCAAGATTGCATCCTCCAAGCTTTCATTATCATTGTAGCATTCAAGGTGATTGTGGATATCTTCAAATTTGTAGTTCATAACTTGTTGAAATAGTGAAATCATTTAATTTTCACTCTCTGCCTGTATCTGACATCTCCAAACCTGAATGCTTGAAAGCGCAATGAGCAAAAACATTTCGGAATCATCTTGCCAGTGGAAAAAAATTCACTGCTTTTTTTGAACACACACACACACACAACTGACTCTATTTAAAAACTGTTCACTCTAAGCACGGTGTAGCATCTAATGGCCATACAACTGATGTCTCCTGTCCCAATTGAGTAGCACAGTGTCCCAAATAAACAAAGGGAATTGAGGCAATTTTCTTGATCGTTTTTTTATTCTTTAGTTGTCCCAAATAAACAGCTGCCCCAAATAACTGATTGCTCAATTAACCAGAATCCACTGCATTGATACATGAAATTATTTTTTTCCTGTTTTAAAACTCTGTGGATTCACTTACATTTTCTCATGAACAAAATTGTCCAGCTTGATCTAGTCTGGCCAATGTATGACTTCAGACTTTCAGCAATGTGGTTGAGTGGAAATTGATATGGCTGAGCAAAACACTCAGTGCAGGAGCTACTGTGGATATTATTATATGCTGAATTGATCGTGGCAGCCACTGCATATGAAAGGGTTAGTACAAAATCCATGGACAGCTCCTCAGGCATTTTATATGAACCTCCTTATTCCCTGGTTTCTTGCATTAGTTGTGCAATTTTTCATTTAAATTAACAAATTATGATACTACTTTGCGATTCTGGGTTTCACATTGTCATAAAATTACATATTATGTTAATACCCTTATGTAGATTGCATATTTAAAAATTTTACATTTTAATTGGGGGAAAAATTATGACAAATACCAATTAGCAGAAACATGAAAGAAATGGAAACTAAAAGGCCTAAACTCAGTAGCAGGTCATCTTTCAAAAATAATAATGAGATAAATTTAATACTCAACAAAACAAAAAAAACTCTATTGTTAAAAGTATCTAATTTATGGTATGACTGTGATTTTTTTCTTTCGGAGCAAGGGCTCCCATCTTTTTTATGCCATTGACCCCATTAACCGAGGGGTCTGTGGTCCGCAGGTTGGGAACCCCTGCTTTGGAGAATTATTGATGAATATGGTATTTCTAGGCCACAGATGGCTTTAGTTCTTTAGCAGCTTCATCCTGCTTTACCACCAGTATAATGTAAGTGTGGCTTCTGCGAAGATAGGTGAATGGAGGTGTGTGTTTTATAGGAACGCTAGGGTAGAGATGTGCAGTGTATAATGCATTACAATGAATCTTCATTTCTAACATTTTTGGACAAAAGGAACTGGGCAATTGACAGTAACTGTTTCTCAGAGATGGTATAAAAATGGATGATGGCAGGACACTCATCTGCTCAATACCCTACACAGTTTCCTTATCTGTTGACTTTAATCAGGTGCAATGAACAAAGAAGTGCTGTAAGTCATCTTGCCTGCCATTTTGTTTCCCCTGAGTTCAGTGTGAATATGTCTGGGTGTGGAAAATTAAATAAAGCTCACAAAACAGCACCACTTGGAATTCTTTTAAACAGTTAATAAACACATTATTGAACACCTCAAATACAATAATATAAGCACTACAAATGATACTACATGTGATGATGCACAAAAATTTCAGAAGTTATTATATAAAATATTGCAACTGTTACTCTCCAATAGGGCCTCCATGGTGTATCTTGCTTGTTTTAAGTGGCATTCCTTTTGGGGCTTGGTAACCTTGCTAGTTTTCTCTTCCTTAACCATTAAGTAAAGCAGTAATAATTTCACTGCAGCTGTTCTGAGGGAGATAGTTCCCTGGCTTTGGGGCTGTTGTCTCCAATTCTGTTACTAATCAATTAGTTTTCTCAGCACCATTGCTGCAGCAAAAGTAATTTGATAAGTTCAAAGCAAATTTATTATCAAAGTACATGCATGTTACCATATACGACCCTGAGATTCATTTCCTTGCCAGCATACTCAGTAAATCCAGTAATCATGGTGAAATCAGTGAAAGTGCACGCCCAAAAGGGCGGGCAACGAGTGTGCAAAAGATGACAAACTGTACAAATACAAAAGTGGTAAATTTTTTAAAAATCAGTAAATATTGAGAACATAAGATGTAGAGTTCTTAAAAGTTAGTCTATAAGTTGTGCGAACAGTTCAGTGATAGGGCGAGTGAAGTTATCCCTTCTGGTTTAAGAGCCTGCTGATTGAGGGGTAATACCTGTTCCTGAAACTGGTGCTCTGGGTCCTAAAGCTTCATGATGTCACTCCACATATGAAATGAATGGAGAGGCAACTAAAGTGATTCGGAGATTTTTGGTAAAAAATTGCTAAACATCAAAACAAAAAAACTAAAAATGCAATTCGGACTTCGGACATGTTTGTTTGTCTCTTTTGTGTTTAATTCAAGAGAATTATCAGCTTTGCTTCCACATGAAGAACTAAAAGTCAACAAACAACAATCAATAAACATTTTTTGATTGGTGATCTTTTTTTAAAACAAAATCTGGCGAAATATGCTGCTGCTTCAATCAATATTGAGTTATAGGAGAGCAATTATAATATGAAATAGAAAGTACGAGCAGAGGAACATAAAGTTCTGTCTGTTTTCTTAGGTAAAGTCTTCTACCACCTGACATCTTTAGCATTATCCATGGGTAGAGCTTCTGAAATGGCCTGTTATTTAATACAAGTCATACCCCTAGGAAATACAACAGTTTGATAAATCCTAGGATGATTTTAGAGAATCCGTATGTTTAACCTTCAGGCTTTTGATCAGAATTTGAGATGAAATAATTAGTATTCCTTTTTTCCCCATTTAGATTATCTAGCATTTAAAAATGGGACATCTAAGGTGACACTAGTCCAGGTAGTTAAAAAAATCTACTAGTGAATATCTTGCACCTGCTATATCTTTCTGGTTTATGGCAGTATGAGTCTTCTGCTGATCTAAAGAACTAAGTCAGATGTCATTTTCAATAATGGGCATTCTGTGCACCTTAACTGCATTCGCAGGATTAAACTCTTCTGTTTTATTTTTCTGTGAAGGCTGTAAATCAGTGCCCTAGACTATTTTTGTTAGTTTTGATCCTTCCAACTAGGCAACTCTATTTTTTAACTTAACAATTTGTCTAAGCTCAGGATACCCAGCAAGCGCGTGCTTGGGCTGGAGAATTCTGTCTGACTTATAGCCAGGGTAGAGCGGGGGAGTTGTGAGGTTTAGAAGTATTCCAATTCATATACTAAAGGCATCCGTTAGTCTTGCGAGACCATGGATCTGTGCCTGGAAAGTCTTCACTCTCCAGGGTGCAGGCCTGGGCAAGGCTGTATGAAAGACCAGCAGTTGCCCATGCTGCAAGTCTCCCCTCTCCACGACACCAATGTTGTCCAAGGGAAGGGCATTAGGACCCATACAGCTTGGCACCAGTGTCGTCGCAGAGCAATGTGTGATTAAGTGCATTGCTGAAGGACGCAACACGTTCCCTCAGCGGGGGCTTGAACTCACGACCTTCAGGTCGCTAGTCCAATGCCTTAACCACTTGGCCACGTGTAATTCATATACTAAGCATCAGTGTTTAAGGCATAATAAAATATCTTGCTCATTGTATTTTTGCTTTTTCAACAAAAATCCATTCCTTCTACTTGTGTTGTGCTAAAGATTAGCATATTTTGAACTGAGAATTAAACTGGTTACCAGCACTTGCTTTTGATGAAATAGTCCACAATCTGCTTCCAGTTGGCCTGTTGTTGAAAGGAGATGCTTGCAGCATGATTAAACATTGCATTGATAATCCTTGATATTTTAATTTAAAATAAATATGAAGAAATATTTTTGAACCTGACTGCAACAGGGCAGGTTGTTTTAATTTTTAGTTATGAGACAATTTGCAAAGTGAAGCTCGGTGTGATCATCACCATTCATGGAACTTTACCAAGATTGTCAACTACCAATGTTGTTTGATAGAGTGCATCCAGCAGCTGTTCCTGCAGAGCTTGATACATCTCTCCGGGACCAACATGGATGTCTATCTTCTCAGACTTGGTGTCCACTGCCAAGTTATACCACAGTGCTCTTGCAGTAGCTGTGAAATCATGTGTTGCCTGAAACTTGGCTTTGAGTATTTTGGTCATTTTTAGTATCCAGGAAAATAAGCTAGAGCAGCTTCGAACCAAACAAAAAAGGTCCCAGGGTGCTGAAACTGCAGCTCAAGACTATATATGTTCAGTGGTCACTGGGTGTATTTAGACTATAAGATATAGGAGCAGAATTAAGCCGTGTGATCCATCAAATCTGCTCCGCCATTTCATCATGGCTGATCCATTATTCCTTTCAGCCCAGTCTCCTGCCTTCATAAGACTGTATGTTTGTGGTCTTCTGCTGCTATGGTCCATACACTGCAAGGTTTGATACTGTTCGTTCAGAGATCGGCACACCACTGTAGTAATGCATGGTTATTTGAGTTTATGTTGCCTTCCTGTTGGCTTGAACTAGTCTGGTCATTCTCCTCTGACTTCTCATATTTGCCCACAGAACTGCCACGCACTGGATTTTCTTTTGTTTATCGCATCATTCTCTGTAAAACTCTAGAGACCGGTATGCATAAGAAACCATTCCATCTGGCACCAACAATCATTCTACTGTCAAAGTCACTTAGATCCCATTTTTTTCCCCCCATCCTGATGTTTGGTCTGACCAAGAACTGAACCTCTCGATCATGTTTGGATGCTTTTATGCATTCAGTTGCTGTCACATTATTGGCTGATTAGATGGGTGCATTAATGAACAGGTGACTAAAATAAAGTGACCACTGAGTGTGTATCTCTGTATATTCTTGTAACTTCCCACCATCACAAGAACTGGTCTTTACGCCATTGAACATTTCAATACTCGTCTCAGAGCATTTGAGGCCAAGATTATTTGGCCAGATGACATGCCAGCCACTGAACTGTAAACTGCAGCTCCAACACTGGCTGCACCTCCAGTCAACCTGTCCCGACACAGTATTTACCACTCGATCAGTCTAACTGAAATAGTCAGTCAAGTGATGGAAGCACTCATTTTCCAATAACCTGCTAACTAATTTCCATTGCACTGTATTTTACAATGCTTTTCTATAAACTGGAGGGAATCCATAAGTGCGTATTGTTAATGAAGTGCTTTGTGAGTTTATTAACAATTAATTTTTAATTCATTACATGGATCAGTGCTTCAGGAAAGGGATTATTTTAAAGTGAGTATTTACAACCAGGAGTTTGGACATTGATGGATTTAGTACTTGCGGTTTATTGTAGCTGGAATAGTGAAGCCTTTTAAAGTGGGATACATTCATTAGAAACTAAGATTACATCTGGATACAACATGATTAAAGGATCTTGAGGAAGAGGCTAAGCTCAATTTAAGTGCATACACTTAAGTGTTTGTAAGTACAGTATATGCCTATGAATTTAAATCTGGTAATTAAGGATGAATCCTTACAATTCTTCTTCTACTTATTGATTACCGATTTAAACTCCAGAGGGAGGTGTATATGTGCCATCTATAATAATAAAGTAGATAAAAATATAAAGTTGTAGAGCTAATGCAGTACTGTGAAAAAGTATTAAGCATATGTAAAATTTCCTGTAAAACGATACTTTCAAAGATAATGTAATTAAACATTTCTAATTATCAAAAAAATTACTATAAACAGCAGAAAATAGTAAAAGCTAAATCAAATATGTATTTGGTGTGACTGCCCTTTGCTTTTAAATCTGCATCAATTCTTTTAGGTATTCGCTGTAGTGCAGTTTTACGAGAAAATCAGCTGGTAGGTTGTTCCAAGCATCTTGGAGAACTTGGCACAATTCTTCTGTAGAGGTTGGCTGTCTTGCTTGATTCTGTCTGGACCGCCTCAATGGTGTTGAGATCAGGGCTCTCTGGAGACCATGCCATCTGAAACCATATATTTAAAAAAAAAACTAAGGTGCCTAAGACTTATGCACAGTACTGTATAATTTAGAAACGGCCCTGATCATTTCAAGGTTGACATTTTCCTGGTCCCACTGGTTCAGTGTGCTTAATTAGGAAATATTTCTTCTATTTCCTTGAGTATTAAGATAATAAAATGCACGAAGACATTTAGGGTGATGCTGTCAAATATAATTGCATGATTTATTTCCCCATTATTCCATAGAGTATTTGAACAGCTTTCTTTATACTCCTAACCTTCAGATGATTTCTTAATACTTCACTTTGTAGAAGCTGTTGGTCAACACAAGTGCACAACCCAGATAAGTTGCATCAATTGCCAATGCTTCAGTTTTAAATTCCGTTGTAACCTTGGAATCTTCCTCTGGTTTTCAGGTAGGTTTCCACTGCATATGGAACTATGTCACCACTCTGTACAGCTGTGGCTTTTTTTTTATATAAACAGGACACTAAAGGACAGATCTAGTGGGCAGAACTGCAGCTTAGGTAGAGACAACCTCTCTCGATAAAGAAGCTTAATCACCCGGGGCAGAGATTTAAGGTAGTAATTGGAAGGATTTGGCGAATTGAAGGAAGAAAAGAAAATACCTGTTCAATAGTGATCGTCTGGATATCATCCCTGAAAGGACGGTAGAGGCAAAAATCTTCGTTGATTCAGAACAGGGACATTTGATGTGGTAGCATCACATGGAAAATGGATTAAGACCTAGGAACACACATCAAAGTTGCTGGTGAACGCAGCAGGCCAGGCAGCATCTCTAGGAAGAGGTACAGTCGACGTTTCAGGCCGAGACCCTTCGTCAGGACTAACTGAAAGAAGAGCTAGTAAGAGATTTGAGAGATTTGAGGGGGAGATCCGAAATGATAGGAGAAGACAGGAGGGGGAGGGATGGAGCCAAGAGCTGGACAGGTGATTGGCAAAAGGGATACGAGAGGATCATGGGACGGGAGGCCAAGGGAGAAAGAAAGTGGGGGGGGGAACCCAGAAGATGGGCAAGGGATATAGTGAGAGGGACAGAGGGAGAAAAGGGAGAGAGAGCGAAAGAATGTGTGTATATAAATAAATAACAGATGGGGTACGAGGGGGAGGTGGGGCATTAGCAGAAGTTAGAGAAGTCAATGTTCATGCCATCAGGTTGGAGGCTACCCAGACGGAATATAAGGTGTTGTTCCTCCAACCTGAGTGTGGCTTCATCTTGACAGTAGAGGAGGCCGTGGATAGACGTATCAGAATGGGAATGGGACGTGGAATTAAAATGTGCAGCCATTGGGAGATCCTGCTTTCTCTGGCGGACAGAGCGTAGGTGTTCAGCGAAACGATCTCCCAGTCTGCGTCCTAGGAGTTTTTATGGTATGAGTGAGCACAGTAGACTGAACACCTTCCTCTTGTGCTTCTTTTTAAAGGTCTTTTGTGTTGTGGTCAGTCTGATTATTTGATTGTTTCCTCATAGCATACACAAAGAAGGGTGGGATGTGTAAGTGACAGTAGCACAGGGATCTGAAATGTTTGATATTTGTCATGGGGGGGTAGAAACAAACATGAGCATTTAACTAGAATTTATTTGCTTGTTCTTTCACTGTTATATTTTAAAACATAAAAGGTTTATGTATTCGGAAATGTTAAGAGTTCCTCCTCTCCATTTCTGCTTTTGTGTGTAATTGGGTGTTTTTTGTGTTTAGCTTTGTGAATTTGTTTTTATTGAGAACCTCCCTCTAGACCTGTGTAATGATATCAGTCTTTTGAGAATGCACCAGTTTGTCTGTTCTATATTGGGCTAAACGCATAACAAACTCCATAAAAATCCAAACAAAAAAACCAATGACAGCATTTTACGAGAAACCCACCACGATAACTCAGAAAGTACTGGGATTGAATACAAGTCTGACAAAGCATTTTAAAAACATGAAACAAACTATGAATGACAAAGACTGACAAACATCCAATGTGCAAAAAAGGACAAATTGTGCCTGTCATAAACAAAAAATATATAATAGTGAGAACATGTCGAATGCTTGAAAGTGATTTAATAGGTCATGGAGTCAATTCATCGTTGAACTGAGTGAAGTTATCTACACTGGTTAGGGTAATAACTGTTTCTGAACGTAGTGGTGTTGAACCTAATGTTCCTGTACCACCTCTATTTCCCTGCTTTCTTACTTTCCCGCTATAATCTCAATGATCAGATGAGTATGATACTAACTGGTTTCATACACTGACAACTTACTAGCTTTTGCAACAAGTCTGCTACCAGTTCATTGTTACCTGTGACCTTCGTTGTTTTTCTGGCCACCTTTCTATCTCCATTGTTCAGGGTCGACCATGGATGATGCATCCTAGCTGTCCAGATACATAATCCAGGGCAGTACAATATGGAGAGCAAGCTGCTGCCCACGTAACAAGTTCCTCTTCTCCACACATCTGATGAACCCAAAGGAACGGCATAGACCAGCAGCATCACAGGAGTTGCCAGTCAGCGTTGAACTCAATGTAGGACTGCCCTAGAGGCTCCAGCTCTGGATTTTTCCCTCGGGATTTACTCCTGAAGCCTTCCCCATGAGTGGGTATGGCTGCAGGGTAGCTGAGGTTTGAGATCAGAGTTTTCCTTCGCCTAGATGAGCTGTCAACCACGGCTGATGATCCCCATCTGTCCTATCTACCCTCGGCTTTCTTTTTCAAAAATGTAAAAGAACTAGTAGCTGGTCATTCAAACACATAGTAAAGGCTACTTGTCTGAAAATGTAACTATTGCTTCTGTGGTACGTTTCAATATAATACAATTGCTCATACTCAGGCACCTTGAGTATGTGCTGATAAATTGATTTACGTAGAATAAAACAGCTGATTTGGAGTAATTTTTTGAAATACAATGTATAAAATATATTAGGTCAAGAGCCAATGATATTTTAGTTAATTATCAAGTATTAATACAGCAGTTTTTCTATTATCTGAATATTGGTCCAAAGCATCGGTTATTTATTCCTCTCCTTAGATGCTGCCTGAACTGCTGAGATTTTCTAGCACTTCGGGTATGTGATGCCCAACTCACTGTACATGGTTGCTGGAATTCAATCAGACAGACTTGGAATAAACTGTTGGAATTTATTAATGGACACAAAAGAGTTGGATATTAGGTTAAATTCATTTTGTGTAGCACAATTTAGAAGCTTTAAACCAGCATCTCTTGTACTGTGTTGGTATTAAAATCACTCAGCATAGAAACAGGTGCTTCAGTTCATTATGTTACCCACCCATCAAATTCTCACCTGCATTTTCCACATCTTCATCAATTCTGCTATCAGCCTGTTATTTATTTTAATAGGTTTCAATAGGTACATTTAGTGTCAGAGAAATGTATCCAATATACATCCTGATATTCTTTTTCTTTGCAAACATCCACAAAAACAGAGAAATGCCCCAAAGAGTGAATGACAGTTAAATGTTAGAACCCCAAAGCCCTCCCCAACTTCCCCTCCCACGCAAAAGCAGCAGCAAAGCAACAACCTCCCCGCTACTGAGCACTCAGGTGTGCAGCACAGTGTCAGTAAAGACACAGACTTGCAGTACCCCAAAGATAATTCATGCACCACAGGCTCCCTCTCCCCAATAAGGGAAAAAGAGGTGTCCCCGTTTCACAGCGAGAGGGGAGACCTAACAAAACAACTTGCTGACTTGATGTTAAAAGTCTGTTGTGCCGCTTTTTCTGAGCTCTGTGCCCGAAGAACTGGAGTCTTTGGGCAGGCAGCCAGCGTGCTGCTTCCGATCTTCCATGTACACCCACAATATATCAGGCGGCAGCACCAGCCCTGAATCCATCCGCCTCCAAAGCCATGAAAATCCGGCACTCTGAAGGTGCGCTAGTCTTCTAGGCCGCATCCTTGGCATATCGAAAAGCAGCCGGTCGTGAGGCCCTGAGGGCAGGTTCCCATTTCTGCAAAGAACTGAAGTCAGCATGTGACTGCAGGTCAGGGTCTTCAAAAGTACCTTGAAAGGGATAAAAAGAGATATCAAAGTTAGGAATAGAGCTGTTTCCGAAGATGCAAACAAAGAAGTTGCGGTTAAGTTCTATCATCCTAAGCTCTACCCCTTCAAGAACATGAGGTGAAGAGTTCTTGAAAGTGAGTCCATTGGTTGTGGGAACCGTTCAGTGATGGGGCAAATGAAGTTATCCCCTTTGGTTCCATCCTGGGAAAAGTTCCCTGGCTATCCACTCAATCTGTACCTCTTACCATCTTGCACACACCTCCACCAGGTTGTGTCTCATCCCTCTTCGCTCCGATTAGAACGCGCTAGCTCGCTCAACCTGTCCTTTTCAGGAGCCATGTTGGGAGGGGTGGTTGATGGCAGGAAGTGACGTTATTTATTGATTTATTGGGATGTAGTGTGGAATAGGCCCTTCTGGCCCTTTGAGCCATACCTCCCGGCAGCTCCCAGTTTAACCCTAGCCTATTCATGGGACAATTTGCAATGACAGGTTAACCTACCAACCAGTACATCTTTGGAATGTGGGAGGAAACCAGAGCACCCAGAAGAAAATCACGTGGTCACAGGGAGAACATTCAAACTCCTTACAGGCAGCAGTGGGAATTGAACCTGTGTGACTGGTACTGTAAAGCATGGTGCTAACCAATATGCTACAATGCTGCCCTGTAAGAAGAACATGCAAATTCCACTTGAATGGCATCTAATTCATTTAACGGTTTTCTACATATTAGCTCACATTTGGGCACGTTATTTTATAGTATATTAATTGATCTGCATGGTTGCAAAAGGAAGAATTTAAGGTATTATCTCAGCGATTATTTTATAAGCTTGGGCAGGTGCTGCTGTAAAGCTGCAAATAAAAGAACCTGCTACTAACGTAATGTGTTTAAAAAAGGAGCAGAAGAGGAGTACCTCAGTAAGCATGTTTACTGTTTCTCTGCAATGGTCTCTGTACACCAGCAGGACTCGTACACTATTACACACACATGGTGTCACTTGGTGGACTGCTGACACTCTTCCCTCTGAATCATGGTGTTCTATGTACTGTTTACTCAAGCTACTCTCCAACACATAGCACTGAACCGACACCTCTGCAGTAGTGGTGAGTTCTGCATTATTAGATGAAGCAGTTTTCAGGCCATGCGTTACCATGAGATCTCGTCCATCTTTTCGAATGGTTCTCGGTAAACCTTGGAGTTTGGCAGTCTCCCCACCAGCTAATCATTTGCAGGCATCACCATGAAAGCAGTTTACATGCAACTTCCCCAGGCTTCTCTTGACTTGCTGTCATTTTCCATAGTCACACCTGTCAAACACTTGTCACTGAGGTTTCTGTGGGTGTTATCAATATTTCCCTCCCCCGCGAAAATCGTGCACCATTAACCAGTCACTTTTCTCAACAGCCATTTTTGGGATCTTTCTACGTGAATATTTGGTGCCGAATATGCGTAAGTGATGTTGCTCAACTAGCTTGCAAAAATTGTTGGGTGGGTCTTGGCTGTCTTTCTTGATGTGGATTCTTGGGTCTGTTTTCCACCAGCTGCCAACTAATTGGAGCAGTATGATGTGCACAGGGTTTGCCTGACAACCAAAGTTGCTTATACTGGCTCTTGTTGGAATACAAAATGTTGGGGCAACCATTTGTCTTGAGAGCCTTCAATAAAAGGAGATATTGTCGCAAGCTTAAAGTTCCTAAGGCGGCACCTTCCAGACCCACGACTACTACTATCTAGAAAGATGAGAACAGCAGATACATGGGAACACCACCACTAGGAAATCCACCTCCAAGTCACTCGCCATTTTGATTTGGAAACATATCACTGGTCCTTCATTGTTGCTGGGTCAAAATCATGGAGTTCCCTCCCTATCAGCACTGTGGGTGTACCTACACGTCAGGGACTGCAGCGGTTCAAGAAGGCAGATCATCACCACCTTCTCAAGGACAACTAGGGATGGGCAATAGAATGCTGGCTTAGCTGGTGATATCCACATCCTGTAAGTACATTAAAAAGTGATGATGAGGTTGATGAGGGAGGGGTTCGGTGCATTAGTGGTGGACCAATCAATTCGAAGAGAGAGTTTCACACAGGTCGGGGAGAAAAGTTTAAAAAAAGGAGCATTTTGCGGGGATTGATGTATTAGTGGTGGACGATTCGATTCACGATTCACTAGCAGGGTCAAAACAGAGCGGACATCATGTGAGTGGACCAGTGTAGGAGTGGGAACTTGAGGCTGTGGTGGGGAGGCACAGGTAAATAGCAGTTAAGGCTTTTGTAGTGGTTGAATAAAGTCACTAAATTACAGCTGATTAAATAAAGTAGGGATGATGCAGGATCAGGTGATGTGCTACAGCTGCGTGATGTGGGAGTTGGCGGACCCCATTATGGTTCCTGGTGACCACATCTGCAGCAATTGTTGGCTGCTTAAGCGACACTGGTTCAAAGTTATTGAACTGGAATTTGAGCTTTAAACTGCAGCACATCAGGAAGGGGGAGAGTTACCTGGATTCTCTGTTTCAGGAGGTAGTCACACCCATTAGATTAGCTGCCTCAATTTCGGTCTGTGGTCAGGGACAAGATGGTGTGACTGCGAGTGAGGCTGGTAGTGGGATCCAAGAGACAGTGCTGGAGGAGCCTCCGCCCTTGAGCTTGTCCAGCAGGACTGAGATTCTTGTTCCCTGTGTGGATGAAAGTGGGAGCTGTAGGAAAGATGAGAAACCTAACTGGCACTGTAGTTCAGGGAGCCATTCAAGAGGGCGGAATGAAGAGAAATGTAGTGGTAATTGGGGATAGTGTAGTGAGGGGAATAGACAGGGTTCTCTGTTACGGGGATAGAGTGTACCAAAGGCTGTGTTTCCTACCTGGTGCCCAAGTTCAGGACATCTTATCTGACCTGCGGAGGAATTTGCAGTGGGAGGGGAAAGATCCAATTCTTGTGGTCCATGTGGGTACCAACGACATACATAGAACAAGGAAAGAGGTTCTGGGGGAATTTGAGCAGCTAGGGACTAAATTAAAAAGCAGAACCAAAAGGGTGATAATCTCTGGATTACTACCTGAGCCATGTGGAAATTGGCATAGGGTCAAGAAGATTAGAGAGTTAAATGTGTGGCTCAAGGATTGGTGTGCGAGAAGTGGGTTTAATTTCATGGGAAATTGGCACCAGTATTGGGGAAGGAGGGAGCTGTACCAATGGGACGGGCTCCACCTGAACTGTGATGGGACCTGGATCTTAGTGAATCACATAACTAGGGCTGTGGATAGGGCTTTAAACTAAATAGTAGCGGGGTGGGTTCAACAGATTGGAGAAGTATGGATAAAGTAGGGAAAAAAAGTCTGAATGAAGATAAAGAAAAAGCATAAGATAAAAAAAGAGAGAAGTAAAAGTGGAGTGAAGAAAAATGTTGGGCATGTGGCCAAGTGGTTAAGGCGTTCGTCTAGTTATCTCAAGGTCGCTAGTTCAAGCCTCAGCTGTAGCAGCGTGTTTGTGCCCTTGAGCAAGGCACTTCATGGCACATTGCTCTAGTCTGTGCAAGGAGTGGCGCCCCACATAGACTTCCAATCTGCGCCTTGTAAGGCATGACAATGCCCGATGCAGGCCTCTCATGGTCTGAGTCGACGTTCCCTCCCTCCCTCCCTCCTTCCCCCTGAAGAAAAGTCAAGTGCAAAAGAGTAAAGGATACAAGATTTTAAAAGCTCATTGAGTGTCAGGGCACTTTATTTGCATGCCTGTAGTATTCAAAACAAGATCAGTGAACTTGTGGCACAAATCAGTACAAAGAGTTATGATTTAGACGTGGTTGCACGGTGGAGAGGATTGGGAACTAAATATCCAAGGATATCAGGTAATATGGAAGGATAGGCGAGAAGGTAAGGGAAGTTGGGTAGCGCTGTTAATTAAGGATGAGATCGGGGGATAGTGAGAGATGATCTAAGATCAAAGGAGCAGAATGTTGAATCCACCTGGGTAGAGATTAGGAATAGTGACAGGTAAAATTAGTGACCTTGTACAAACTGTAGTTAGGGATCCTCTTGGAAAGAGTAATGACAATATGATTGAATTCCTCATGCAAATGGAGAGTGCAGTAGTTCTATCTTGAACCAGTGTATTGTGCCTAAGCAATGGAGACTACAATGGGATGAGGGAGGGTTTGGCTAGTGTAGACTGGGAACACAGGCTATATAGTGAGACAGTTGAGGAACAGTGGAAGACTTCCAATAAGATTTTTCATGGTGCTCAACAAAAGCATATTCCAGTTAAAAGCAAGGGCAGTAAGGGTGGGGAGATCCAGCCTTGGATAACTAAGGAAATAAAAGAAGTATTCAAACTAAAAGCTCATTCATACAAAGTCGTCAAGAGTCGTGAGAAACTGGAAGATTGGGAAATCTTTAAAAAGCAACAAAGTACTACTAAGCGAGCAATAAAGAAAGGGAAGCTAGATTATGAAAATAAACTAGCACAAAATAAAAAAATGGACAGTAAAAGTTTTTATAATTGTATAAAGTGGAAAAGGTTGGCTAAAGTGAATAAGTGGAGGACGAGAAAGGGGAATTGATATTAGGTAACGAGGAAATGGCCGAGGCTTTGAATGACTATTTTGTGTTGGTCTTCATGGTGGAGGACACATCTAACATGCCAAAGAGAGATGTTAATGGATACGTTGGGAAATGTGGACCGTGATGCAATAGCTGTCACTAAAGAGGTGGTGCTGAGCAAACTTGTGGGCCTGAAGATAGATTAATCCTTTGTTCCTGATGGAGTGCTTTCCAGGGTACTGAAAAAAATGGTAGAAGTTACAGTAGAGGGTTTGGTGATGATTTACCAACATACTCTGGACAGGTCCCGGTGGATTGGAAGATGGCGAATGTCACGCCGCTGTTCAAAAAAGGATGTAGGCAAAAGGCAGGTAACTATGGAGCAGTTAGTTTAATATCCATAGTTGGGGAAATGCTTGAAGCTGTCATTAAAGAAGAAATAGCGGGCATCTGGAAAGAAATGGATCCATCAGGCAGACGCAGCACGGATTCTGCAAAGGCGGGTTCTGTTTGACAAACTTACTGGAGTTCTTTGAGGATATAACAAGTGCAGTGGATAGAGGAGAACAGCTGTATGTTATTTATTTGGATTTCCAGAAGGCATTAGATAAGGTGCCTCAAAAAAGACTTCTCCATAAGGATGCACAAAGTTTGGGGTAATGCATTAACATGGCTAGAGGATTGGTTAACTAAGAGAAAGCAGAGAGTTGGGATACGTGAATGTTACTCTGGTTGGCAATCAGTGGTGAGCGATGTGCCGCAGGGGTCAGTGCTGGGCCCGCAAAAGTTCACAATATACATTAACAATTTGGAAAAGGGGACTGAGTGTTGTGTATCTAAGTTTGCTGATGATACTAAATTGAGTGGAAGAGCAAATTGTGCAGAAGATGCAGAGAGATATAGATAGGTTAAGTGACTGGGCAAGGGTTTCTCCCCTCCCCCCCTCTCTCCCCCCCCACCTTTCTTTCCTTCCTTTTCCACATAGCTGTTCAAGCTTACCTGAAATGAAGCCATGCTGTTTGCTTCAACTATTTCTTCTAGTACAGACATCCAACCTGCCAGCAGTCTTTGCGTTGAGTGGGCGGAAGAATAACAAAAAATCTGCAGCTGCTAGAGCTCCAGAGCTCCTGGATCTTTCACTTTTTACTTTTCTCTCCCCATACTTTCATATCTGATTAAGTTTTCAGTGTTGTTTCTGTTCTTCTGCTCTTTGACTTTGAACAAGCAGTACTCAGCAGAGAGATCTCTGTTGTCTCCCGCCTACATCCCCTTCATGAACCAGTTATCTGAGTGAGCACTTCAATTGCCAAAGGACCACGCTGGTAAATAGAATTACTATAGGTGCAGTAGGTGCTTGATGGCAGACATAGGCAGGATGGGCCGAATGTGCTGTATGTGTCTGAATGTTATTTGTATTCAGAAACATTAAAAAGCCCTTGAGCACTGTTTAAAAACATTTTTAATATTTAATAAAATGAATTACAATTTAAATGAATGAAATCAGATAACAAAATTAGGCTTCTGAACTTCATGCTGCATTGCATTCGAAGTGTCGTTGGTTAATTTGTTCTGTACCCTACCATATTTAATTTGTGCACTTTTCTTTATTTATGTGTAATTTGTTTGTAGAATTTACCCTTACTTTCTGAAGTTATTGTTTGTTATATGTTGTTATGTGTACTACTGTGCTTTCCACCCTAGTCCAGAGAAATGTTGTCCTGTTTGATGGTATACATGTATGTAGTTAAATAACAATAAACTTGACTTAACTTGACTCATGCTTGTCTCCCCTCATCTATTTCCACCCACTGAAATCAGTACCACTCTTTACTTTCTCTGGTGAAAATGGTGCAGGTTTAGAGATAGCTTTCCCACTTACAGAGTGTATTAGCGTAGTGCAGCATTTCGCAGCATTGGGAGTACAAGAGTTTCAATTGTGGGCAAAAGTTTAATGTCATCTGACTGTACATGTATCAACCAAATGAAACAACGTTCTTCCGGACCATGGTGCACCTACAGAAAATGTGTTTCACACCACACGTAAAACAATATGTTACCCTAAATAGCTTAATACAATATAATTCAAAGTGCATGTAGCATGCAGCACAAGTAAACAGTAAAGCATACAAATACTATCCTTGAGGGCAAGATCGGGGCCTGTATTGGTGCAAAGTTTATCCCGAATACATAAAACTCCCCATTCAGTGCAAGCTTCATCTTTAATCTTGATGGTATCCCTCAAGTAACCAAAATAGTAACACTGATGGCAAAAAATTTGTCTTGTATCACTTTATTGCGAATTTGCATATGGAGAGAATTGTTTTCGGTAATTTGGCGATGGCAGCTGCTCACACACACATAGAATTAAATGCAAACACATGGCAGATTTAGCCAACAGGATGGAAGGATCTCCTGCTTGTAATCAAAACCAACTCTTTCAAAACAAAAGGATAAAAATGAAATAATCATGAGAAAGTGGGAGTATAATGCTTGAGAGGTGCCAGTTTGAAGGTTAATTTTCTGCTAAGAGATGATTATGGAGTTGAAATGAATTACCACTATTTTGTTTGATGAGGATTTTATCTCTAACACAGAAAGAAAAATTTGTCATAAAAACTGGTAATATTTTCATAAACTGTTATTTTCAATACACATTAACCCAGTTGCTATTAGCTACATATGAAATAGTAAACAACAGGAATTCTGCAGATGCTGGAAATTCAAGCAAC
Source organism: Mobula birostris (assembly GCF_030028105.1). Lineage (NCBI taxonomy): Eukaryota > Metazoa > Chordata > Chondrichthyes > Myliobatiformes > Myliobatidae > Mobula > Mobula birostris. The sequence continues at coordinate 132,054,436 of NC_092378.1, read as the reverse complement.
ACACATCAAAGTTGCTGGTGAACGCAGCAGGCCAGGCAGCATCTGTAGGAAGAGGTCCTGACAAAGGGTCTCGGCCTGAAACGTCGACTGCACCTCTTCCTACAGATGCTGCCTGGCCTGCTGTGCTCACCAGCAACTTTGATGTGTGTTATATGAAATAGTATTTTGTTTTCTTTAATTTTACTGCTTTTTGTTCTAGTTTCCTAATTTTAATTACATACTCAATGGAAAAGACTTTTGGCTGCTCAAAAGCATGCAAATAATTTATTTGGTACTCTGTTGACTAAGCAATAGAATGAATTTGAGCTACATCTTTTCAGAGTAACAGCACCACCTGTGGCACAGACATTGAAAGACTGTCTGGACAGTTGAGCTCATAATATAGATTTGTATTGTTTCATTGCAAGTTCACACACAAACTGCTAGAGGAATTCAGCAGGTCAGACGAAACATGGAGAGGAATAAACAGTTGCTGGTTTGGGCCAAGTCCCTTCATCAGGACTGAAACTTCCTACTTCTCCATAGATGGCTGTCTGACCTGCTGAGTTCCTCCACCATTTTGTCTGTGTTATCCTATATTTCCAGCATCTGCAGAATCTCTTGTGTTTATCATTAATCTTGCACATTTTTTTTGCAGTGGTGGCTTTTTGTTACTCAATCATTTGAACATACTTTTTTCCTAATGTATCTTTTCAAAACCTCTCAGCAGTCTAGGACAGCAGGTAGAAGTACTGGCTTGTAGCTTTAGCAGCCTGGGTTCAATCCTGATCCCTGGTTCTACCTCTGCGGAGCTTGCATGTTCTTGGCTCAAAGCGTTGACTATTTATTCATTTCCATAGATGCTGCCTGACCTGCTGAGTGCCTCCAGCATTTTGTGTGTGTTGCTGGATTTCAGCATCTGCAGGATATCTTGTGTGTATGCTCACCCTGTGACAGCAGGGGTTTACCCTTGGTGCTCTGGTTTCTTAACTTGGCTGCTGGCAGGTGTGGTCTCAAGGCAAAGCCATCTTTTCCTGCTGTATCTCTCTGGTTCAACTTTCAGTCTCCTTTGTTTTTCATCACTGATGCCATCCAGAGTGCTTGTGCCCTTCTCAAACTAGGGGGCTCAAGAATGAACATACTTCTGCAACTGAGATGAAGCTGACATAAATACTATCCTAGACTTTTGGGCTGAATGTCTGCTTCTAGCTTGTTTTAATATTCAACCCATTGAGTACTTGCTGGCTCCCTGCGGAGTAATCCCATCCCCCCCCCCATTTCCCTCTAACCCTACAATTTATTTTCTCCCACTTGACTACCAACTTCCCTTGTTTTATTTTTGTCATTCACCTCCATTTAAAGTGGCTAATTCCTTATTAGTGCATCTTTGGGATTTGAGCACCTGATGGAAACCTAAACGGTAGCAAGGAGAATGTACACCAGAGAGCAAGGTTGGCTCTGGGTCAGGGAACTGTGAGTCAGCAGTAGTAAGGTAAATGGACACAGAAATTCTGTTGTCTAATACAAATCGTTCCTATGCAGTGCATTCATATTTTAACAGAAAATTGAAAGCTGCACACTTCCTGAACAAAGTCAAATTCCTTTATGGCCAAACAACAGGAATTCTGCAGATGCTGGAGTTTCAAGCAACACACATCAAAGTTGCTGGTGAACGCAGCAGGCCAGGCAGCATCTCTAGGAAGAGGTGCAGTCGACGTTTCAGGCCGAGACCCTTCGTCAGGACTAACTGAAGGAAGAGTGAGTAAGGGATTTGAAAGATGGAGGGGGAGGGGGAGATCCAAAATGATAGGAGAAGACAGGAGGGGGAGGGATGGAGCCAAGAGCTGGACAGGTGATTGACAAAAGGGGATACGAGAGGATCATGGGACAGGAGGTGCGGGAAGAAAGACGGGGGGGGGGGGACCCAGAGGATGGGCAAGAGGTATATTCAGAGGGACAGAGGGAGAAAAAGGAGAGTGAGAGAAAGAATGTGTGCATAAAAATAAGTAACAGATGGGGTACGAGGGGGAGGTGGGGCCTAGCGGAAGTTAGAGAAGTCGATGTTCATGCCATCAGGTTGGAGGCTACCCAGACGGAATATAAGGTGTTGTTCCTCCAACCTGAGTGTGGCTTCATCTTTACAGTAGAGGAGGCCGTGGATAGACATGTCAGAATGGGAATGAGATGTGGAATTAAAATGTGTGGCCACTGGGAGATCCTGCTTTCTCTGGCGGACAGAGCGTAGATGTTCAGCAAAGCGGTCTCCCAGTCTGCGTCGGGTCTCGCCAATATATAAAAGGCCACATTGGGAGCACCGGGCGTAGTATATCACCCCAGTCGACTCACAGGTGAAGTGTTGCCTCACCTGGAAGGACTGTTTGGGGGCCCTGAATGGTGGTAAGGGAGGGAGTGTAAGGGCATGTGTAGCACTTGTTCCGCTTACATGGATAAGTGCCAGGAGGGAGATCAGTGGGGAGGAATGGACAAGGGAGTTGTGTAGGGAGCGATCCCTGCGGAATGCAGAGGGGGGGGGGAGGGAAAGATGTGCTTAGTGGTGGGATCCCGTTGGAGGTGGTGGAAGTTACGGAGAATAATATGTTGGACCCGGAGGCTGGTGGGGTGGTAGGTGAGGACCAGGGGAGCCCTATTCCTAGTGGGATCCCACCACTAAGCACATCTTTCCCTCCCCCCCCCCCCCGCATTCCGCAGGGATCGCTCCCTACACAACTCCCTTGTCCATTCGTCCCCCCCATCCCTCCCCACTGATCTCCCTCCTGGCACTTATCCGTGTAAGCGGAACAAGTGCTACACATGCCCTTACACTTCCTCCCTTACCACCATTCAGGGCCCCAAACAGTTCTTCCAGGTGAGGCAACACTTCACCTGTGAGTCGACTGGGGTGATATACTGCGTCCGGTGCTCCCGATGTGGCCTTTTATATATTGGCGAGACCAGACGCAGACTGGGAGACCGCTTTGCTGAACATCTACACTCTGTCCGTCAGAGAAAGCAGGATCTCCCAGTGGCCACACATTTTAATTCCACATCCCATTCCCATTCTGACATGTCTATCCACGGCCTCCTCTACTGCAAAGATGAAGCCACACTCAGGTTGGAGGAACAACACCTTATATTCCGTCTGGGTAGCCTCCAACCTGATGGCATGAACATCGACTTCTCTGACTTCCGCTAGGCCCCACCTCCCCCTCCTACCCCATCTGTTACTTATTTTTATGCACACATTCTTTCTCTCACTCTCCTTTTTCTCCCTCTGTCCCTCTGAATATACCTCTTGCCCATCCTCTGGGTCCCCCCCCCCCTTTCTTCCTGGACCTCCTGTCCCATGATCCTCTCGTATCCCTTTTGCCTATCACCTGTCCAGCTCTTGGCTCCATCCCTCCCCCTCCTGTCTTCTCCTATCATTTTGGATCTCCCCCTCCCCCTCCAACTTTCAAATCCCTTACTCACTCTTCCTTCAGTTAGTCCTGACGAAGGGTCTCGGCCTGAAACGTCGACTGCACCTCTTCCTTTATGGCCTTCGTGCACATTAACACACAGGTGCGTGCAGAAGTACAGAGACGCAAATGTGGTCAGATGCTCACCCAGCTTCTTCCACTGCATTCACAGTGTGGTGGAAATGTCTTTGTGCACTAATATGCCGAGAAACCATCTGAGAAAAGTATGTTGCAAGCATTTCCTGTTAGTCATGTATATCGTACACTTCCTATTGTGATTTACTCCTGCTTAGGGGTCATTTCTTCATTTGTGCACATGATGCTCAGTGAGGGGGCAGCAGCGGAGGGCTGAGCAGTTTCAAGTTCCTGGGTGTCAACATCTCTGAAGGTCCATGCTGGATCCAACATATTGACACAATTAGGAAGAAGGCACACCACCATCTATATTTCATTCAGATTTTAAGGAGATTTTGTACGTCACTAAAGACTACGTATTTATACAGGCGTACTGTGGAGAGTACTCAGTTGCGTCACCAGTTGATGTGGAGGGCACAGAATTGGAAAAAGCTGTAGAGGGTTGTAAACTCACCCAGCTCCATCGTGGACACTAGCCTTCCCAGCATTGAGGACATCTTCAAAAGATGATTCCTCAAAAAGGTGGCATCCATCATGAAGGATCCCCATCACCAGGACATGTTCTCTTCTGACTACTACCATCAGAAAGGAGGTACAGGAGTCAGAAGACACACACTCAATGTTTTAGGAACAGCTTCTTCCCCTCTGCCATCAGATTTCTAATCAGACAATGAACCAGCCCATGAACACTATCTCACTTTTTTCTCGCTTTTTTGTACTACTTATTGAAATAAAGAAAATAATATATATCTTTGCTATTTATGCACCGTACTACTGCCGCAAAACAAGAAATATTGTGATTAATAATTTGATTAGCTCAGCATAATATTATGATTAATGATTTGACTAATTCAGCACAATATTGTGATTAATGATCTGATTAGTTCAGCACAATATTGTGGGCCAGAAGGCCTGTTTTTGTGCTGTACTGTTCTGTGTTCTAACTCACATTCAGGAACCAGGAAGGAGTGAGAAGAGACGTAGGTTAAGACAGTGAATTTAACATCAAAATTGGGTTCAGAAAAAAAAGACAAAAGAGGGAAACGTTTGCATCATAAGAGGAAGAGGGAAAAAAAATCAAGAAACTCTTTAAATTTAGACTTGTTTTGAAATTGGACATTTAAAAAAACCTTTATCAAACACACAAAAGATGAAATTTCACATCTGGAACAGTTAACGTTCAGTTTTAGACCAGCTGCTTAGCCAGAATGACTTCCTTCTGTGCCTTAAATTTCTTTGATATTATGATTACTGAGTATCGTGTTGTTAAAAAGGCACAGCAGCTTGTCGTGACAACGTTCTGAAGCAAGGTTAATGGGTGAATATATTAAGTTCATAGGTAGTGGGGTCTAGATGGGGGATAGCTACAGCAGAGCAGCTTGACTTAATTCACACAGCAAATTGTGGACATTTAAACAAAACCTCAGACCTGCTCCCTGTCCGGGGCTGTATTAGTTACTGTTAACAGGAGCAGTGCCTTAGCTTTATTGTGCCTTTGACAATAAATAAGGATAAGCCAATTCCTAATTAATCTTTTCCCAATTTACCAAATCTGAAATATAAACAGAATACGCTGGAATTATTCAGCTAGTGTTGAAAGAGAAATGAAGTTGACGGTTCAGATTGAATACTCTTCTTAACCACATCTGATCTATAATCTGGCCAATTCCTCTCATGTTATCATACAGTTTGTCTTTTGCACATTGGTTGCTTGTCAGTCTTTGTGTATAGTTTTTTTGTTCTACTATGATCAACTGCAAGAAAATGAATCTCAGGGTAGTATATGGTGACATATATGTCTTTTGATAATAAATTTACTTTGAATTTTGAACTCTATTGCCTATGGTCTACCCTATTCTGATGCAATCCAGTCTACAATCAATTCTGTTTCACCAAGTGCACCCTTCCCATTTCAAATTCGCTTCCTGATGCAATCTGTAAAGCTCAAACTTGTGAAATTATATGTTTCCCACCTCTCCAGTAAAGTACAAACAAAGAAAATCTGCAGATGCTGGAAATCCAAGCAACACACAGAAATGCTGGAGGAACTCAGCAGGCCGATCAACATCAATGGAAACGAGTAGACAGTTGACGTTTCAGGGCGAGACCCTTCATTAGGAATGAAAACAAAAGATGAGAAGTTAGAGTAAGAAGGTGGGGGGTGGGGAAGAAGAAGTACAAAGTGGCTGGTGATAGGTGAAACTGTGAGAGGGGGAGGGGAGAAGTAAAGAACTGGGAACTTGATTGGTGAAAGAGATAAAGGGCTGGAGAAAGGGGAATCTGATAGGAGGGGGTAGAAGACCATCGAAGAAAGGAAGGGAGAGGAGCCCCAGAGGGAGGTGATGGGCAGGTAAGGAGATGAGGAAATGGGAATGGGGAATGCTGAAGGGGGGTGGGGGAATTACCAGAAGTTTGAGAAATTGACATTTGCTGATGGCATGAAGACTGTTCCCCCAGCATTTTGTGGGTGTTGTCTCCAGGAAAGTAGCTGCTTTTCTGCAAGAAACCTCAAATACAAAATTGCCGCACAATATATTCCAAGGTAGACAATCTCACACGAGATTCATGGGTGTGCTGAAATCAGATATTTGAACAAGATCAGGAAGTTCATTATCCAATACCAAGATCAGTGGTGCACACTGCTTCATTTTATTCTGCCTTGCTGCAGCTTGGTTAGAATCCATTGGGACAAGCTGTATCGGGATGTTCACTCTATGCAAGTAAAGATTCGGTTGACTTCAGTTGGTGCCTGTTTATTTAAGGGAGAGGCGATTGGCTGTGCTGACCTTTTAGTTTGCCAAGAACTACTGTGATGCTCATTTTCAGGTCAGTCTCATTATCCAACACCAGATCCAGTATTGCCCTTTCCCTTGTTAGACTATCTGTGTATTGATTTAAGAATACATAGATATTCTTCTGGATGCACTTAACAAATTCCCTGTCTAAACTTATTGCATGAGGGAGGTTATGATCTATATTAGGGAAGTTGAATTTGCCCACGACAAAACCCCTGTTCTTTTTACCCCTTTACGTAATCTGCCTGCATATCTGTTTCTCAATGGACCGAAGACTGCTGCATGGTCTGTAGTACAATCCCATCAAAATGATTGCACCTTTCTTATTTCTGAGTTCCTCCATATAGACTAAGTGGATGAATCCTCCATTCTGCCCCCTCTGAGTGCAGTTGGGATATTATCCCTGATTAATAGCTCAACCACCCCTCCCCCAACACACACTTACTCTCTTACATCCTCCTGTATTGTTTCTAAAATATCAAAACTCCAGAGCATTAAGTATCCATTCCTGTTCCTCTTTCAATGAAGACTCTGTTATGCCACAGCTTCATAATTCCATGTACTGATCCATGCTCTAAGTTCATCACCCTTACCCATGATACTCCCAGCATTATAACACATGCACGTCACCCCATCTGTCCCATTGTGTATATTACCTTGCTGCTGGCTGTTCTTACTGTTCAATACATCCACCTTCCTCTCAGTCCCTCTGTTTTCTGACCTGGTGCTCTGGTTCCACATCTCAGTCAAAATAGCTTGAACTCTCCTGAGTAGCCTGAGTGATCCCCAGTGCCAGGATATTGGTTTCCCTCCAGCTAAGACGCAACCCATCCTTCTTGTACAGGTCACCCCTGCACCAGTTCCTCGTCCACTCATTCATCTGTTCTGTCTTTCTATTCCTGCCCTGACTTGAGCATGGCACCAGAGATTTCTAACTTCACGGTCTTACATTTTCTAGCCTCTTGTGTGACTCGGTAAATGCACAGTGCAGGGCCTCTTCCCCCTTTCTGCCTGTGTCATTGGTACTAATGTGCTTGTCCTACCCTTTGAGAATGTTCTGCAACCAAACTGAGACATCCTCAACCCTAGTATCTGGGAGGCAACACACCATTCTGATGTCTGATGTCTCCTTTGCTGCCATCCTTTTTGTCCCCCTAGTGAGTCTCCTGTCACTATTGCTCTGCCTGACTTTACCCTTCCCTGCCAAGGTTCAGAGAATCCACAGTGGCTGCTGCAGCTACGTCCTGATATCATCCTTCTTCTCCCTGCCCCAGCGGGTATCCAGAGGAGTTGTTGAGGGGAATGGCCACAGGGAACCTTGCACCGATTGCCTACTCCTTGTACATCTAAACAGATATCCTGACTTGTGTCCTAGTTTCCCTGGCCGTGCTGTGAACAGCTGGCATTTGGCTGGTGAATGATTTGAGCTAAAACACAAATCACATGGATTGTGGATACTTTTGGAAGCCCTGCCAAGCAATTCCTGGCTCTGTAAAGGGCAGCCTTGCACTTTCATGTTTTGGGCATTGAGTGTAATTACTATTGAAATGAAAGTATAATTTTAAGATTTGGGATTTTGTTTTAACCTCGTATCATTATGTGTGGCCAAATGTAAAAATGTTTTACTTAAGGCTTAAGTGATTCAAGCTGCCACTTTAGATCAGACTTCTTAATTTCACTAAACTCCAGAGAACCTCATTTATATATCAAAACTTGGTTTCCTACTGCTGGATGTTAATCTTCAGATTTGCATTGCCACAGTGACAGGGGCGATTGAACTGACAGATGTAAAGCACTATGTCAGTTTCACTGAACTTAGATTCATAGCAGTGCTGCAGGTAAAGAGGAAGGTTTGCTTTTTTTTTGGAAAAAAAAGGCTTGGTGGATTTAATCATAGCCCCAATTGAGATTTAAAAGGTCATCTGATATCTCACTGTATAGATCTGGTGTAAAAATTAATTTAAAATTACTAAATTCCATAATTAGTTGTTGCAAGTGCTCTGCACAGTTTGCCCATAATTTGACTGTTGAGGTACATTCATGTTCATATTTTTGTTTAAAATAAATATTTACAAATAGAGGAAAATATGAGTTGGAGAGACCGTGGGATATTATAGTTCACATCCACCAAGGCTGCTTTTATTGATACAAGTGTTATTTTAAGTGACCAATTTGTCTACTTGCAAAGTTCAAAGTAAATTTATTATCAAAGTATGTACATGGATACAGATCTTGGACCTCCAGAAAGTGTCCACAGCAAGGGTGATTAATAAGTTCATGGTCTAAGGTAGAAGGAGATGAGTTATACAGCTCTCGTTTCATGCACATGCAGTTCAACTCTTTGAGTGATTATGCAGAAAGTTTGAAGTTAATAACTCATCTCCTTCTTCCTTAGGCCACGAACTTATCAATCACCCCTGATGAGTTATTAACTTCAAACTTCCTGCATAATCACTCAAAGAGTTGAACTACATGTGCATGTAACGAGAGCTGTATAACTCATCTCCTTCTACCTTAGGCCATGAACTTATTAATCACCCCTGCTGTGGACACTTTCTGGAGGTCCAAGATCCATATGCTCCACGACCGCTGGACTAAGTGTGGAAATGTAGGAGGGGACTATGTTGAAAAATAAATGTGCTAGGTTTTCTAAAATTGACTCCATAGAAATCAAACCATAGAAACTACAGCACAGAAACAGGCCTTTTGGCCCTTCTTGGCTGTGCCGAACCATTTTCTGCCTAGTCCCACTGACCTGCACACAGACCATATCCCTCCATACACCTCCCATCCATGTATCTGTCCAATTTATTCTTAAATGTTAAAAAAGAACCTGCATTTACCACCTCGTCTGGCAGCTCATTCCATACTCCCACCACTCTCTGTGTGAAGAAGCCCCCCCCCCAATGTTCCCTTTAAACTTTTCCCCCCTCACCCTTAACCCATGTCCTCTGGTTTTTTTTCTCCCCTTGCCTCAGTGGAAAAAGCCTGCTTGCATTCACTCTATCTATACCCATCATAATTCTATATACCTCTATCAAATCTCCCCTCATTCTTCTACGCTCCAGGGAATAAAGTCCTAACCTATTCAACCTTTCTCTGTAACTGAGTTTCTCAAGTCCCGGCAACATCCTTGTAAACCTTCTCTGCACTCTTTCAACCTTATTTATATCCTTCCTGTAATTTGGTGACCAAAACTGAACACAATACTCCAGATTCAGCCTCACCAATGCCTTATACAATCTCATCATAACATTCCAGCACTTATACTCAATACTTTGATTAATAAAGGCCAATGTACCAAAAGCTCTCTTTACGACCCTATCTATCTGTGATGCCACTTTTAGGGAATTTTGTATCTGTATTCTCAGATCCCTCTGTTCCACTGCGCTCCTCAGTGCCTTACCATTAACCCTGTATGTTCTACGTTGGTTTGTCCTTCCAACGTGCAATACCTCACACTTGTCTGTATTAAACTCCATCTGCCATTTTTCAGCCCATTTTTCCAGCTGGTCCAAGTCCCTGTGCAGGCTCTGAAAACCTTCCTCACTGTCTACTACACCTCCAATCTTTGTATCATCAGCAAATTTGCTGATCCAATTTACCACATTATCATCCAGATCATTGATATAGATGACAAATAACAATGGACCCAGCACTGATCCCTGTGGCACATCACTAGTCACAGGCCTCCACTCGGAGAAGCAATTCTCTACTACCACTCTTTGGCTTCTTCCATTGAGCCAATGTCTAATCCAATTTACCACCTCTCCATGTATACCTAGCGACTGAATTTTCCTAACTAACCTCCCATGCGGGACCTTGTCAAAGGCCTTACTGAAGTCCATGTAGACAATATCCACTGCCTTCCCTTCATCCACTTTCCTGGTAACTTCCTCGAAAAACTCCAATAGATTGGTCAAACATGACCTACCACGCTCAAAGCCATGTTGACTCTCCCTAATAAGTCCCTGTCTATCCAAATGCTTGTAGATTCTGTCTCTTAGTACTCCCTCCAATAACTTACCTACTACCGACGTTAAACTTGCCTATAATTTCCCGGATTACTTTTCGATCCTTTTTTAAACAACGGAACAACATGAGCCACTCTCCAATCCTCCGGCACCTCACCTGTAGACAGCGACATTTTAAATATTTCTGCCAGGGCCCCTGCAATTTCAACACTAGTCTCCTTCAAGGTCTGAGGGAACACCCTGTCAGGTCCCGGGGATTTATCCACTTTAATTTTCCTCAAGACAGCAAGGACCTCCTCCTTTTCGATCTGTACAGTTTCCATGATCTCACTACTTGTTTCCCTTAATTCCATAGACTTCATGCCAGTTTCCTTAGTAAATACAGATGCAAAAAACCTATTTAAGATCTCCCCCATTTCCTTTGGTTCTGCACATAGCCGACTACTCTGATCTTCAAGAGGACCAATTTTATCCCTTACAATCCTTTTGCTCTTAATATACCTGTAAAAGCTCTTTGGATTATCCTTCACTTTGACTGCCAAGGCAACCTCATGTCTTCTTTTAGCCCTTCTGATTTCTTTCTTAAGTATTTTCTTGCACTTCTTATACTCCTCAAGCACCTTATTTACTCCCTGCTTCCTATACATGTCATACAACTCCCTCTTCTTCTTTATCAGAGTTGCAGTATCCCTTGAGAACCAAGGTTCCTTATTCCTATTCACTTTGCCTTTAATCCTGACAGGAACATACAAACTCTGCACTCTCAAAATTTCTTCCTTGAAGGCTTCCCACCTACCAATCACATCCTTCTCTTTCTAGCTTAGGTCACAAACTTATCAATCACCCCTCGTGCAACCCTGAGATTCATTTGCTTGTTGAACAATGAAAATACAATAGAATCAATGAAAAACTACACACAAAGACTGACTAACAACCAATATGCAAAAAGAGACGGTCTGTGCAAATACAATAATAAATAATGCTGAGAACATGAGTTGTAGAGTCCTTGAAAGTGTTTTATATTTGTACTATAACCTAGAGTTCTAACAGTTAAATCTTCTAGCAGTGCAGTGCCAACTAAATTTCTGTGTGTTAACCACATAGGAGGTTTTATTTGATTTTTGAATTGCCTTGTGTTTCAGCACTCGAAGTATATAGAAGGCTGAGGTCAATGGGAAACTTTTGATGCAATCAGTGTAATTTGAATGTCCAGACATTCGTTGTGAATTCTCTCGGAGTTGTTTTGGGTAGCTTACAAACCCCTGCCCTTTGTGTTCTGTTTGCACTCCTTTCAGACCACCTTGGGGTGTTTCTCACCCTGTTCACCTTTTCAAATTTCAAAGTATATTTATTATCAAAGAACGTATATGACACCAAATACGTTATTGTTCATTATCTTGCAGGCATTCACAGTAGAACAAAGAAATACAATATAATCAATGAAAAACTACACACAAGTACTGAGAAGCAACCTTCTCTTCTCCATCCCCAACCTGGTTCCACCAGACTGTCATTGCCCTCCTGTGTAGTCATAGTCATGGTGTACTACAGTATGGAAACAGACCCTTCGGCCCAACTAGACCATGCTGGTCACACCATTCTCCCTGCTAGTCCCAGTTTCCACCTTCAGCCAATGGCCCTCCAACCTGTTCCCCACCATGTATTCTGCTTCCTTCAATTTCAGTGCCATTGATTTTTAAGGTAGAGGACTCCTATTACACATCACAGAAACCTCATAAATAATTGCAAATCAGGATTCCATTATTCATGTGTATCAATGTCATTTTAACTCGGTCAAGAGGGTGATCTCCAGCTAACACCTACCAGCTCCAATCCGTCTCTCCACACTTACTGAACATCCTTTCTGTTCCCCACACTGCAGTCCTGGTGCAAGGTCTCAACCAGACACATTAAGACATTCCTTTTGCCTCCACAGAGGCTGCATGATGCAGTGATTTCTTCTGGTCATTTACTGTTTGCTCTGTTGCCAGCCTAATCAAAGCCAACGTGAATTTATTATATGCATATGTCACCAAATACTATCCCGAGATCTATTGTCTTGCAGGGACTCACAATAGAACAGAGAAATACAATAGAATCAATGAAAAACAACGCAACTAAACACTGATAAGCAGCCAATGTGTAAAAGGTGATCTGTGCAAATGCCAAATTAAATAAACAAACACACAAACAAATGAAAAAGTAAATTAATAAATTTATGAATGAATGAAGCAATACTGAGAACATGAATCGTAGAGTCCTTGAAAGTGAGTCCATAGGCTGTGGCACCAGCTCTCTATGGAACTCTTGTCTCCAACGCAATCTTTCTCAGACCCCTCGTGCTAATCTCTCAGGATCATTTATGCCACTAGATTCAGAAGCAGGTGAAGCAGGAACACCTCTTTTTCCCTCATAAGAGAGAGAGAGATAGAGAGAGAGAGAGAGGGCGAGCCTGTGGTATGTCATTGGGTGAACCAGTAGTTTTTGGGGTATTACAAGTCTGTGTCTTTGTTGATGCTTGCTGTATGCTTGAGTGCTCGGTGAGGGTGCTGATGCTTTTTCGCTCATGGGGGGGGGGGTCATTGCCTTGCTGCTGTTTGTGTGTGGGAGGGGCAGCTGGGGGAAGGGCTTTGGGGTTCTAATGTCTCAGCTGTCATTCTTTGGGACACACCTCTATTTTTGTGGATGTTTGCGAAGAAGAAGAATTTCGGGATATATATTGTACTCATTTCTTTGACATTAAATGTACATATTGAAACCTAATATCACTGGCATATGTCGTGAAATTTGTAAACTTAGCAGCAGTAGTACAATGCAATATATGATGAGATGAAGAAAAATAAAAAAATACATAAGTAAATCGATTACAGTAAGTATATATGTATATTAAATAGCTAAATTAAATTAAAGTGCAAAAATAGAAATAATATAAAAACAGAAAAAAAGTGAGGAGGTATTCATGGATTCATTTAGGAATTGGATGACAGAGGGGAAGATGCTGTTCCTGAATCACTAAGTGTGAGCCTTCAGGCTTCTGTACCTTCTTGATGCTAACAATGAGAAGAGGGCTTGCTCTGGATGATGGGGATTCGTATTAATGGACGCTGCCTTTCTGAGACACCGCTGCTTGAAGATGTCTTGGAATCTAGTACCCAAGAAGGAGCTGACTAATTTTACAACTTTCTGCAGCTTCTTTCGGGCCTGTGCAGTAGCCCCCCCGCCATACCAGACAGTGATGAAGCCTGTCAGAATTCTTTCCAAGGTACATCTATAGAAGTTTTCGAGTGTTTTAGATGACAAACCAAATATCTTCAAACTTGTAATATAGCCACTGTCTTGCCTTCTTTATAGCTGCATTGATATAGACTGGGACCAGGTTAGATCCTCAGACCCAGGAACTTGAAATTGTTTGCTCTCTGCATTTCTGATCCCTCTATGAAGATTGGTTCGTGTTCCCTCGCCTTAACTTTCCTGGTCCACATTCAGCTCTTTGTTCTAATTCTATTCGATCTGTTTAATTCTGCTGACCCAATTTAAAATTTTCCTTTGGCTTCCTTTACCAACCAAAGAAAAGGCACGTCTGTCACATCATTTCTATGTGATATAACCATTAGCAAGCAAAACTCGTGGGATTTCAAGCATTGTCATTTTAATGTGACTTTTCAGGCACCTCAACTGCTAGTTTAAAATCTTTTTTTTAAAAAGGGTGCCAAGGTAGCGTAGCGGTTAGCGCAAAGTTATTACAGTTCGGGGCATCAGAGTTCAATTCCAGTGTTCTGTGTAAGGAGCTTATCCGTCCTCCCTGTGGAGATTGTGGTTTTCTCTGGGTGCTCTGGTGTCCTACCACAGTCCAAAGGTGTACTGGTTAGTAGGTTAATTCGTCATTGTAAATTGTTGCGTAATTAGGCTAGGGCTGAAATTGGGGGTTGTTGGCTGTGAGGACTGAAAGGGCCTGGTCTGTGCGGCATCTCTAAATAAATAAATAAAATAAAGTTTAGTGTTGGTAGCACATGCTTCTAAACTGTTTTCATTTATTAAGTATAATGATAGAGAGTGATCATAACTTTTCTCTTTTGCTTGTATTTCTACTTTCCTTCCTTTGTGCTCGTCACTACATATTTCCAATTTTGTTTAGGTAGGTATGGAGGTAGCCTCTCATTCTGCTTCTGTTGTGCTTAAATGCAAATATGTTATTGCCTGTTTCCCCAGAGGCAGAAAGCAGTTGGAAGGGACCTTTCTACTTCATTCAAGGAGCCGATCCACAGCTTGGCTTAATGAAAGCTTGGAAGGTCGGAGACTGTGATAATGGAGGAGATGAATGGCAGGAGGAGATCCAGCTCACAGAACAAGCAGTAAAGGCCATCAATGCGCTGAAACTTAAACCCAAGTTCTTTGTACTCTGTGGAGATCTGATTCATGCAATGCCAGGTAATCACTATTAACGAAACATACTAACGAGTCTGGTGGGTGACCTCTTCACATTGAACTTATTTGTTTTCTAACGAACACAAAAGTTTGTCCTAAATAAAAGCAGAGAATGCTGAAAATACTCAGCAGGCCAGGCAACATTTGTGGGGAGAGAAAATGAGAGTTAATACCACAGGTTGATGACCTTTCATCAGAACTGGCTAGTTCTGATATAAAGTGAAATTAATGTGAAACCTGTTGAATTTTGCATTGGGTCTTGAGGGCTGTAACATGACCAGCCGGAGGGGCGGGAAATGCTCTTTCTCCAGATTCTGTTCAGCTTAGTCGGAACTGTGGCAGAAGCTGAAGACCAAGAAGCATGAGTGGAATAGAGAATTTGAAAAGCAGGTAGTTGGAAGCTCAGGGTCAGTCTTGTGGACTGAATGGAGGTGTTCTTCAAAGCAGTGTGTGCTTCATTTCTCCCATATCGTAGGGAGCACATTGTGATATCAGCTATGAAACACTGGATTAGAAAGATACATGGCTCCCGCATTATGTATGATCTGAATTCATAAATCTGACAAGTTGTCCTGGGCATTTTTCAAGCTAGTAACAATAATAATAATGTTTCACTTTTTTTATAATGACTGGATACAGTATACTGTATATTCATGGGCAGTGTTAGGATGATAATTCGTTGAAATGAAAGAATTATAGCAAATGTATATTGAGCAATGTCATCTGGGTTACTGTAGACATCTCTGACTTGTGTAAAATTGGCTTATATTTACTGACAGTTCACAGGAGTTCAACCCTTGAGTAATCCAGGGAGGAACAAATGAATTACTAGTTCATCTGGAAGGAATGTTGGGTCACTGGAAGGGGACAACTGCTGAGGGAACAATTCTTTTGGAATGCTGAAAGGGGAGCAGGAAAGATTGTTTAAGTCAATGGAAGGAGATTTCTCCTCTTGATGTTTGCATAATTCAGAGCTAGAAAAATATGCAAGATGAGGAGGTGGAATTTCTTAGGATTTGAACAGCTCCGCTGGTGTAATTTGGGTGGATGAACAATGTACACTTCAGAAAAACCGTATTCAGCATTTCTTTCTGGGGAATTGGAGGCTCTTGAACACTATGGTAAACAAGTCCAGCGCCTCTACTGCAGTTCATCCTCAGAAGTGTGTATCTGCCACAAGTATCTCAGAGCTTAATTTAATGGAAGGAGAGAGCTTGGGCAACGAATGCCTGTACTGGGAGAAGTAAGGGAGAACTTATGTTTGTAAGAGCTGCGGATTCTGTGGAAAAGTAAAGGGATGACTGAGGCTAAAAAGAAACTTTCTTTTACCTGAGAAGTAACATTTTATATTTGCTCTGGTCCTGGAAGCCACACTGGTTCAGTATGCACAGAATAATAGATGAGTGGTTCTGTGTGGAGTTACATAAAGCCATAGAGCACTACAACTCAGAAGCAGGCCATTCGGCCCATCTAGTTCATGTCAAACTTTTATTTTGCCTGGTCTCATCAATCGACACCTGCCAGGCCTCACCCATCATATACTTATTCAAATTTTACTTAAATGTTGCAGTTGAACCCACATCTACCACTTTCACTAGCGGCTTGTTCCACCCCCACACCACCATCTGACTGAAGAAATTCCCTTTCAGGTTCCCCTTAAATATTTCACCGTTCACCCTTAACCTCTAGTTCCAGTCTCGCCCAACCTCAGTGGAAAAGGCCTGCCTGCATTTGTTCTATCTGTGTCCCTCATAATATTGTATCAAAGTGTTGAGGTTTGATGAACTGAGTAATTGAGAAAAGATGGCCATCCAGAATTTGTGTAGTAGCCTAAGATGGAGATGACAGGAGTGGTAATGGACAGCAGTACAGAATTGGTGGCATTTTTGAGATGGTTAGGTGACAGCCTAGAGCATA
Organism: Mobula birostris; assembly: GCF_030028105.1. NCBI lineage: Eukaryota > Metazoa > Chordata > Chondrichthyes > Myliobatiformes > Myliobatidae > Mobula > Mobula birostris. The sequence continues at coordinate 132,037,756 of NC_092378.1, read as the reverse complement.
AGGAGTAGGCCACCTGCCCCCCACCCACACCGCCCCACCACAAGAATTGTAGGCCAGGCAGTATGATCATGGCTAATCTGCACAAGCCTCCATCACCCCACCCCCATGCCAAGGAAGATGATCTTCAGGGTTGTATATGGTGACATGTATGTACTTTGATAGTACATTTTGAACACTGAGCTGTGCCTGATGCCCATATCCCTCAATTCCTCAGTCCTTCAATCTCCGCTGCAATAGCTTCTAATGATTGAGCCTAAAAGAGACCAATCACAAACGAGAGAAAATCTGTGGATGCTGGAAATCCAAGCAACACACACAAGGGTCTTGGCCCAAAACGTCATCTGCACTCTTTTCCATAGATGCTGCCTGGCCTGCTGAGTTCCTCCAGCATTTTGTGTGTGTTGCTTTGTGATAGAGAGTTCCAGAGAGTAATTACCCTCTGAATGTAGCCAAAAACTAGGTGCTACAAAGTTAAGAAATCTGAGGGAATGTATCTAGAGGTTTTAATAGTCGGGAAGGGCATTTGCAATTTAAAAAAAAACCCACGTTTTCCTTTTGCTGAGTGCGTCTTGATATCCTGCTCTGTTCTGAGGATAGTAAGATGATGCAAGGCTGTTTCCTATGGCTGGATTGCCTTAACCTAGAATCATAACCTCATATAAAAGATGGGATATTGTGGACTTGATAAGATGAAAATGCTTAACGTTAAAAGTAGTAAATCTTTGGAATTCAGGATTTAAGATTCAAGATTATTTATCACATGTACATGGGAACATACGGTGAAATAAGTTATTTGTGCTAACAACCAGTGCACCCGAGGGTGTGATAGGGACAGCCCAGTGGTGTCACCACACATTCTGGTGCAAGCATAGTATGTGTACAATGCTGAGCAGAACAACACAGAGCACAGCAAGCAACAAAACAAGCCCAATTCCTTCTTCCTACCCACACGTATACACAGTCCTTTAACCGAAGACAGGGTGTCTTCCGCAGCTTCCAGCTTCCAGCCTCCATTGGGCTTTGACCTCCCCAGGAGACTCGCAGATGTTTGCAAACCCGGCTCCAGCCAACAGGCCACGACTTCCAGACTTCCTATTCAACTCTTGACCGTTGGTCCTCACCATTGATTCAGGTCATGCCAATCACCGAATACTACGCCTGGAACCCCACTCTCAATAATTCATAAACCCAGGGAGCTGTCAGAGTTCATTCATCCTGCCCGCACAGAACTAAAACTCCAGAACCCACCAACAACTGCTGACCTGAGAAGGCCCTCATCCACTTTCCACCAAAACGACATCTGCCTTTGGGTGTCCCATGTCGACATTGCTAGCTAGCCTTCAAAAACGAGACAGAGACTTGGACTCGATCCTGACCTCCAATTCCCACATATTCCTGTTCTTAAACCCTAACCTAACCACTAATTCCCATCTCTGTCCCCAAAACCATCCTTGCAAACCTAAAAAAAAACTAAATCCTCACCACGACTCGATGTATTCACCTCAGAGAGTTGTGGGTATTCAGTTGTTTGGTATATGCAAGGCCAAACCAGATTCTTGAATACTAAAGGAATTAGGGAATATGAGAATCAGACTGGGAAAGTGGAATTGAGGAAAAGAAACAGCCATAATCTTATCAAACAGAGAAGACTCCAGGGAATATATGCCCTTTTGTTTTCTCTTGTGTTCCCAATTGACGGGAAATAATTGGCCTTATTGTCTGCACATATCCTGTGTTAATAAAATCAATCAGATTTAAGGTCTGCGGTCCCAACTAAGCTATCTGTCACTGTTCTCTTTCAGCTAGTTGCCACTGACAGCTGAAGTAATTATTTGTTAGGAAGGGAAAAAGTATCCTCCTGAAGAGGCATTGTGAGCTGAGTGTTTTGCCTTGATTCGGTAGGAAAGGCTTATGCCATTTGGGCTATTTTGCTGTTGTTGCAACTGCATTGCAGCCATAACTGTCAGAAGGGAAACTAAATTACTTCTGTTGGTACTTCAGAGAGCTGGCCTATTATCTCTCAACCTATCTTGTCACATTCTACATGACATGTAAAAGATGGTGCTGGTGGTTATTATTACCTGGGCTTGGGACATCGTTATTTTTCATCTGACGCTGGTTTGTGTTGCTAGCTTATAAGAAATGTTTTCCCAGCTGTTGGACGGGGGAGAGCTGCCTGCACTCATGCTTTAGCAGTACTGATTAGTTCATCTCCGAAGTTGTGTGAGGCATGGTGGTGCAAATGACAGAAGGTGTTAATCTCAATATCCGCGATGAGGAACACTCGTGTATTCTACTCGCTTTCCTCCAGAATTGGTGGGAACTGAATCCTCTGTGTGTTCCACTCTTGTCTAAAATGATATAACTTTGTCTCATTCCAAGCTAATTATAAGCAGATAAATTTTAACTTTTTTGCTTATTTGTCCCTATGCTGAGTGAAAAAGGTAACCGCTGTGGGTGCAGTGTTCTGCTGTGCTGTTTCTTGTGGTTCTTTGTTGATAACACAAATAACACAGCAACGGTTTCCACCTGGGCTGGAGGGGAACTAATTTCCTAGTGGGAAGGTTTGCTAGTGCTGCAGCGGGGAGGGGCTGTAGTTTAAACTAGAGTTGCAGGGGGCCAGAGTGCCAGAACAGATAATGGAGTGGTTATGGATAACAATGTTGGTAAGCCCTACATAGAAAGTCAAGAATCAAAAGGTTGAGCATGGTGGGAACAATGTTCTGAGCTTTCATCGCAAGGAGTATTGTAGGAAAGGCAGATGAGCTTAGGGCATGGATCAGCACGTGGAATTATGACATTAGCAAAAATTGGTTGCAGGAGGGGCAGGACTGATAGCTTAGAGTTCCAGGGTTCCATTGTTTTAGATGTGTAGGGTAGGAGGGTTTAAAGGGGGAGGGGTGGTATTACTAGACAGAGAAAATGTCATAGTAGTGCTCAGCCAGGACAGGCTGGAGAACTCGTCTATTGAGGCTTTATGGGTGGAACGGAGGAATAAGAAAGGAATTACCATGTTAATGGGATGATATTTATTGCAGACCACCCAACCGCAGGATTTAAAGGAGCAAATTTGTAGAGAGGTCACAGACTGTTCTAAGAAATATAAGATTGTGATAGTAAGGGATTTTAACTTCCATTATGGACTGCCGTACTGTAAAAGGGCTGGATGGGAAAGAGTTTGTCAAATGTGTTCAGGAAAGTTTCCTTGATCAGTACATAGAAGTCCCAACTAGAGAGAGTGCGATATTAAATTTGCTGTTAAAAAATGAGTCAGGGCAGGTGACAGAGGTTTGTGTCAGAGAACACCTTACATCTCATGATCATAATGTCGTTAGTTTTAAGGTAATTATGGAATAGGATAGGTCTGGTCCTTGAGTTGAGATTCTAAATTGGAGAAAGGCCAATTTTTGTTGGTATCAGAAAGGATCTGGCATGTGTATATTGGGATAGGTTGTTTTCTGGCAAAGGTGGACTTGGTAAGTGGGAGGCTTCTAAAAGTGAAAATTTGAGAGTACAGAGTTTATATGTTCCTGTCAGACTAAAAGGTAGGATAACAGGTTTAGGGAACCTTTGTTTTCTGGAGATATTGAGGCCCTGGTTAAGAAAAAGAAGAAGATGCACTCCAGGTATAGGCAGGTAGGAACAAGTGAGGTACTTGAGTATAAGAAATGCAAGAATATACTTCAGGAAATCAGGAGGGCTAAAAGGAAGCATGAGGTTCCAGCAGACAAGGTGAAGGAGAATCCTAAGGGCTTCTACAGATATATTAAGATCAAAAGGATAACAAGGAACAAAATTAGTCCTGTGGAAGAACAGACTGGTAATCTATGCACGGAGCTGAAAGAGATGGGAGAGATCTTAAATGAATTTTTTGCCTCTGTAGTAGCATTAGCACCTTTCAGGCCAATGGTCATGGGTTCAAATCCAGCCGGCTTCTTGCATGCTTTCCATCTGCACTGGGTTGAGTATCAAGCTAGCAACTCGGCCTTGTTTAAAAAGAACAGAGAAATGCTAAGGAAATGGCAAAAAGAATACCGTCTGATGCGCCACAAGGTCGAAAAGGAACAACAACAATTTACTTGGCAGACACTCACCGAGTTTATAGATGTGAAGCAAATCAGCATGGACCTTATACAGATTACAGAGGAGAATATCAAGGCTTGTGCAGATATTGCAGAGGCCCTAGCAGAGATACTTAAAATATCTTTAGCCATGGATAAGGTGCTGTAGGATTGGAGGAAAGCTGATGTTGTTCTGTTGTTTAAGAAAAATTCTAAGAATGAAACAGCAAGGTATAGGCTAGTGAGCCTGTGTTGGCGTGTGGCCAAGTGGTTAAGGTGTTCGTCTAGCGATCTGAAGGTCGCTAGTTCGAGCCTTGGCTGAGGCAGTGTGTTGTGTCCATAAGCAAGGCACTGCGACGACTCCGGTGCCACATCTGTGGTGTGGAGAGGGGAGACTTGCAGCATGGGCAACTGCTGGTCTTCCATACAACCTTGCCCAGGCCTGCACCCTGGAAACCTTCCAAGGCACAAATCCAAGATCTCACAAGACTAACGGATGCCTATTTATAGGCTCGTGAGCCTGACATCAGTAGTGGGAAATTTATTGGAAGGAACTGGATATATAAGTACTTGGATAGAGAGGGACCGATTAGGGATAGTCAACAGGTTTTGTGTGCAGTAGGTTGTGTCTACCCAATCTTATATAGCTTTTTGAGAAAGTTATCAGGAAAGTTGATGAAGGCAAGGTAGTGGAAGTTGTCTACATGGACTTCAGTAAGGCCTTTGACATGATCCCCCATGGGAGGTTAGTTAAGACGGTTCAGTTGCTTGGCATTCAGGATGAGGTAGTAAATTGGATTAAACATTGGTTTTGTAGGAGAAGCCAAAGAATGGTAGTAGATGGTTGCTTTCTGACTTGAGGCCTGTGACTAGTGGTGTGCTGCAGGGATTAGTGTTGGGTCCGTTATTGATTGCCATCTGTGTCAACAATCTGGATGATATGTGGATCAGCAAGCTTGCAGGTGACACCAAGATTGTGGTGTAGAGGACAGCAAGGAAAGCTATCAAAACTGGCAGCGGGTTCTGGACCAGCTGAAAAAATTGGGCTAAAAAATGGCAGATAGAATTTTGTGCAGTCAAGTGTGAGATATTGCACTTTGGAAGGACCAAGCAAGGTAGGTCTTACATGTTGAGTGGTGGGGCACTGTGGTAGAAAAGGAGGATCTGACAATACAGATTTATAATTCCTTGGAAGTTGCATCACATGTTGATAGAGTTGTAAAAAAAGCTTTTGGCACATTGGCCTTCATAAATCAACATACTGAATACAGAAGTTGGTACATTATGTTGAAATAGTGTAAGACATTAGTGAGGTTAGGACTTTATATCCCAGAACGTAGAAGATTGAGGGGAGATTTCACAGAGGTATACAGAATTATGAGAGGTATAGATAAAGTAAATGCAAGCAGGCTTTTTCAACTGAGGTTGGGGAGACTAGAACTAGGGGTCATGGGTTAAGGGTGAGGGTGAAATATTTAAGGGGAACATGAGGGGGAACTTAGTCACTCAATGGATGGCGAGAGTGTAGAATGAGCAGCCAGTGGAAGTGCTTGGATGCAGGTTTGATTTAAACACAAGTGAGATTTGGATAGGTACATGGATGGGAGGGATATGGAGGGCTATGGTCCATGTGCAGGTCCATGGGATGCGGGACATTAATGCTTCAGCACAGACTAGATGGGCCAAAGGGCCTGTTTCTGTGCTGCAGTGTTCTGTGATTATAACTATGAAACTCTGTGTGTGTGTGTGTGTGTGTGTGTGTGTGTGTGTGTTTGTTTATGCGAGAGAAAGAATGTTAAAATGAACTGTGGGTGGTTTTAGACTGGACAGGTAATTAATTCAACAATTTAAAAGTCCTGATCACCAAATCAATCACGCTGAACTCCATTCAATGAACATGAGCAATCGTCACAACACCAACTGTATTTCATGTTCCCTCCACATCGCAGAGGATGGGTGTGCGAAACCCCTCGATCTGCTCCTTCAGTACCTGTGGCGTAAGCCATACTAAAAACATATCTTTAAAGGTCACGTGAGACTCCCCCACTCCCCGTCTGCTTATCCAACTTCTGAACCCAGCTGCGCGTACCTTGTACTATGTGTTCCAGCCCTTCTAGCAACTGAATGATTGCATACAACAGGAATTCTGCAGATGCTGGAAATTCAAGCAACACACATCAAAGTTGCTGGTGAACGCAGCAGGCCAGGCAGCATCTCTAGGAAGAGGTGCAGTCGACGTTTCAGGCCGAGACCCTTTGTCAGGACTAACTGAAAGAAGAGTGAGTAAGGGATTTGAAAGTTGGAGGGGGAGGGGGAGATCCAAAATGATAGGAGAAGACGGGAGGGGGAGGGATGGAGCCAAGAGCTGGACAGGTGATTGGCAAAAGGGGAAACGAGAGGATCATGGGACAGGAGGTCCGGGAAGAAAGACAAGGGGGGGGGGGACCCAGAGGATGGGCAAGAGGTATATTCAGAGGGACAGAGGGAGAAAAAGGAGAGTGAGAGAAAGAATGTGTGCATAAAAATAAGTAACAGATGGGGTACGAGGGGGAGGTGGGGCCTAGCGGAAGTTAGAGAAGTCGATGTTCATGCCATCAGGTTGGAGGCTACCCAGACGGAATATAAGGTGTTGTTCCTCCAACCTGAGTGTGGCTTCATCTTTACAGTAGAGGAGGCCGTGGATAGACATGTCAGAATGGGAATGAGATGTGGAATTAAAATGTGTGACCACTGGGAGATCCTGCTTTCTCTGGCGGACAGAGCGTAGATGTTCAGCAAAGCGGTCTCCCAGTCTGCGTCGGGTCTCGGCAATATATAAAAGGCCACATCGGGAGCACCGGACGCGGTATATCACCCCAGTCGACTCACAGGTGAAGTGTTGCCTCACCTGGAAGGACTGTTTGGGGCCCTGAATTGTGGTAAGGGAGGAAGTGTAAGGGCATATGTAGCACTTGTTCCGCTTACATGGATAAGTGCCAGGAGGGAGATCAGTGGGGAGGGATGGGGGGGACGAATGGACAAGGGAGTTGTGTAGGGAGCGATGCCTGCGGAATGCAGGGTGGGGGGGAGGGAAAGATGTGCTTAGTGGTGGAATCCCGTTGGAGGTGGCGGAAGTTACGGAGAATAATATGTTGGACCCGGAGGCTGGTGGGGTGGTAGGTGAGGACCAGGGGAACCCTATTCCTAGTGGGGTGGCGGGAGGATGGAGCGAGAGCAGATGTACGTGAAATGGGGGAGATGCGTTTAAGAGCAGAGTTGATAGTGGAGGAAGGGAAGCCCCTTTCTTTAAAAAATGAAGACATCTCCCTCGTCCTAGAATGAAAAGCCTCATCCTGAGAGCAGATGCGGCGGAGATGGAGGAATTGCAAGAAGGGGATGACGTTTTTGCAAGAGACAGGGTGAGAAGAGGAATAGTCCAGATAGCTGTGAGAGTCAGTAGGCTTGTAGTAGACATCGGTGGATAAGCTGTCTCCAGAGACAGAGACAGAAAGATCTAGAAAGGGGAGGGAGGTGTCGGAAATGGACCAGGTAAACTTGAGGGCAGGGTGAAAGTTGGAGGCAAAGTTAATAAAGTCAACGAGTTCTGCATGCGTGCAGGAAGCAGCGCCAATGCAGTCGTTGATGTAGCGAAGGAAAAGTGGGGGACAGATACCAGAATAGGCACGGAACATAGATTGTTCCACAAACCCAACAAAAAGGCAGGCATAGCTAGGACCCATACGGGTGGCCATAGCTACACCTTTAGTTTGGAGGAAGTGGGAGGAGCCAAAGGAGAAATTATTAAGAGTAAGGACTAATTCTGCTAGACGGAGCAGAGTGGTGGTAGAGGGGAACTGATTAGGTCTGGAATCCAAAAAGAAGCGTAGAGCTTTGAGACCTTCCTGATGGGGGATGGAAGTATATAAGGATTGGACATCCATGGTGAAAATAAAGCGGTGAGGGCCAGGGAACTTAAAATCATTGAAAAGTTTAAGAGCGTGAGAAGTGTTACGAACATGGGTCGGAAGGGATTGAACAAGGGGTGATAAAACAGTGTCGAGGTATGCAGAAATGAGTTCGGTGGGGCAGGAGCAAGCTGAGACAATAGGTCGGCCAGGACAGGCAGGTTTGTGGATCTTGGGTAGGAGGTAGAAACGGGAAGTGCGGGGTGTGGGAACTATAAGGTTGGTAGCAGTGGATGGGAGATCCCCTGAGCGGATAAAGTCGGTGATGGTGTGGGAGACAATGGCCTGGTGCTCCTTAGTGGGGTCATGATCGAGGGGTAAGTAAGAGGAGGTATCCGCGAGTTGTCGCTGTGCCTCGGCAAGGTAGAGGTCATTACGCCAGACTACAACAGCACCCCCCTTATCGGCGGGTTTAATAATAAGGTTAGGATTAGTGCGGAGGGAGTGGAGAGCAGAGCGTTCGGAAGGAGTGAGGTTGGAACGGGGACAAGGTGCGGTGAAGTCGAGACGGTTGATGTCCCGTCGGCAATTAGCGATAAAGAGATCCAGAGCAGGCAGAAGACCAGAGCGGGGTGTCCATGAAGAAGGGGAGGGTTGAAGACGAGAGAAGGGGTCATCGGTGGGAGTCCTTGCCGAAGAAGTAGGCTTGGAGACGGAGACGGCGGAAGAAAAGTTCCGCATCGTAGCGAACGCGGAACTCGCTGAGGTGTGGGCGAAGGGGGACAAAGGTGAGGCCCTTACTGAGGACCGAGCGTTCTGCCTCCGACAGTTGAAGGTCGGAGGGGATGGTAAAGACCCGGCATGGATGAGAGCTGGGATCGGGGGGGGGGGGAGGCTGGGGGTGTCAATGGAGAGGGGAGGGTTGGGGTGAGAGGAAGATGGAGCCTCCGAGGGCCCAGGAGTTGCATATATGGTATTCCCACTGCCGGTCCCATTTAAAGGTAGCACCACTGCTTTCAAGTGGGGAGCTGCTGTCATAATCAAATGTCCTACCATGGCAGGGATTAGTTCAAAATCCTCAGGCAGGCTATCACTATCACTATGTAAACCTGTAATTAGAACCTACTGGTGAAGGGCTCTGGCCCCTTCCTCTATTGTGCTTCACTCTGGCTGGGGCTTTAAATTTCACTAAAGGAGGGAAGGGTACCTGCCCTTGATTGCCACATAAGGATTTATTACCCCCATGAGCAGTGAACGGCACCCTCCGGGCATTATTGACCGCATGTTGGGATGATAACCCCCCACTAGGGTGCCCATCTCTCTATTAGGTAGGTTCACTCTAGTATCTCCCTCATCCCATATCCTCAATAACCATGTGTCCAGAAGTTCTCCCGGATTCTGCTTTCAAGTTTCTCATCCTCCTCCTGTCCTGTGAGGGTCAGAGGGGGCAAAGACTGAAGCTCCCCATGCTGGGTATGGGTCTGCATGGTCACCAGTCTAGCCTGTACTGTCTCTGGTGTGTAGCCAGGAAGGTGGTTATTTTGAGGGAGAATCATAGGATTCTGCTCTACTCTCTCTTCCACATTCCTTATTCACTGGTTGGGATCATCTCCTTGCGGCATCAAGGCTTGCTCCTTAACAGGATCCAGTTGCCAATCAGCCCACCAGCAGCTTCTGATTGTTGCACTTTCACTAGCTGACAGGCTATCTCCTTACCCTTGTCTTCTTGCTCTTTGGCCCAGGTCTGTGCTGACTGAGCAGCTTCTTCCCCAATGGGGTGCAGCACCTGCACCTCGTTCTTTACACTTACTATCCCCACTCTCCCTGTGTGATCATCTCGTGCTGGTGCTTTTATGATGGCTGCCAGAAGCCAAAGGGCACCCCTTTGGTTCCCCTTCTTGTCTAGGAACCCTATCTCATTTAACACAGACACAATGTTGCGTCCAATCTTCTTCCCATGGGAGTCCAATTTGTCTGACCAATCCACCGGTGTGCCATGGCCTGCCAGTAGATTCGAGAGACTGTTGAACCCAGCACTGTTGTTGGTCCATCCCGGAACTCAGCACTCCTTACCCGAGGGGTTCACTTGTTTACTCTTACCTCTGAACATTTGAAACTCCTGTTACACTCACCGAATCCTGTTGACTATGGCAAATGTTTCATTGAAGCAGGTTCATGGATTTGGTAAGTGGAACAGAAGACACTGTGTTCTCCAAAGTGGTCACTAGTGTTTATTTGCTTTGGCCAGTGGAAGGCAGACCAAACTGTGAGCGCCAGGTCCAAAGCACTAAATTGGAAGAAGAGTAAATGCATCTTTGCTCACAGGGACTGTTTGGGTCCCCAGTGATACGAAAGATGGAGTTCAGAAAGGCTGTTGTTGCATCATCGAGGAAAATGCACTGAAAAGGGAAATAGCTAGTGGAGAGGGAGTGATCCCTTTGAATGCTTAAAGTGAGGGGAATAGTTCCAGGTGGTTGAATGTGGAGGGCGGTGATGAAAGGAGCCCTGCCCTTGCTTTGGGTGGGAAGTAGGAGTGAAAGCAGGAGATAGAGGAGATGCTGTTGAGAACCTCATCATCTTTTGACAAGGAGAGGCGGAACAGGATTGGCACAAGGATTGTTCTACACATCCCACAAAGGGTGAGATGTCGGTCGGAGCCACACTTGTTCTCATTGACATGTTTTTGATGTGGAGGAAGTGAGTGGAGTTGAGGAAAAAGTTGTTCAGTGTGAAGGAAAATGGCAAAGAACCACATTTGTAGAGCCTCCTCTCTGCCACAGTGCAATTTCTGTACCAAGAAGTGATACAGCTTGTTAAGATATTCTTTACAACGTATCTATAGAATAGCGTGAATATAGATAATGCAAAGTCCTGCTCTCTTCAGCCTCCTCAGAAAGTAGAGGTGTTGATGAGCTTTCCTGATTGTGTAGAATGAGATGTTGTGCAAAATGTTCACTCCCATGAGTCTGAAGCTGCTCACAGCTTCCACCACTGTGCCACCATTGTAAATAGAGGGGTGAGTGTTGCGAGTTCTCCTGAAGCCATCTCCTTCAGCTTGTTGACACTGAGAAAGAGGTTAATTGTCTGACACCAGGCCTCGAGCTCTTCTACCTCCTCGCTGTAGGCCATCTCATTGTTAGTGTTGAGCACCACCACTGTCACGTCGGGGAATTTGGCGATGTGATTACTCAGGTGTTTGGCTGTGCGGTCATGTGTGAGCAGAGACTACAGCGTAGGCGCAGTACTCGAGTGTGGCCGAGCACCTATGCTCGATCCGCCAGAAAAAGCGGGATCTCCCAGTGGCCACCCATTGTAATCCCACTTCCCATTCCCATTCTGATATGTCTATCCATGACCCCCTGTACTATTGCCATGTGGCCACACTCAGGTTTGAGGAACAACATCCTGTATTCCATCTGGGTAACCTCCAACCTGATGGTATGAACGTCGACTTCCCGAACTTCTGGTGATGTCCTCTTCTCTCCTTTATCATTCCCCATTCCCTTTTCCCTCTCTCACTTATCTCCTTGCCTGCCCGTCACTTCCCTCTGGTGCTTCCCCCCCGCTCTTATCTTTCTTCCATGACTTTCTGTCCTCTCCTATTGGATACTCCCTTCTCCAGCCCTGTATCTCTTTCATCAATCAACTTCCTAGCTCTTTACTTCACCCCTCCCCCTCCCAGTTTCACCTATCACCTTCTGTTTCTCTCTCCCCTCCCCCCACCTAACTTTACTCCTTATCTTTTTTCTCCAGTCCTGCTGAAGCGTCTGGGCCTGAAACATCAATTGTATTCTTTTCCGTCGATGCTGCCTGGCCTGCTGAGTTCCTCCAGCATTTTGTGTGTGTGTTGCCCCTCCACCTATTTTTGTATTGTCTGCAGATTTGGCCACAAAGCCATCAATTCCTTCATCCAAATCGTTGACATATAACATGAAAAGAAGCGGTCCCAGCACGGAACCCTGTGGAACACCACTAGTCACTGGCAGCCAATTCGAAAAGGATCCCTTTATTCCCTCTCTTTGCCTCCTGCCAATTAGCTAGTTCTCTATCCGTGCTAGTATCTTTCCTGTAATACCCTGGGCTTTTATCAGATTCATGTGTGGGACCTTGTCAATGGCCTTATGATTATCCAAGTACAGAATATCAACTGATTCTCTTTTGTCTATCCTACTTGTTATTTCTTCGAAAAGTTCCAACAGATTTGTCAGGCAAGATTTTCTCTTCAGGAAATTTTGCTGACCTTGGCCTGTTTTGTCATGTGTCTCCAACTACTTTGAAACCACATCCTTAACAATCGATTCCAATTTCTTCCCAACCAGTGAGGTCAGGCTAACTGGCCTATAAATTCCCTTCTTCTGCCTCCCTCCCTTGAAGAATGGAGTGACATTTGAAATTTTCCAGTTCTCCGAAATCATACCAGAATTTATTGATTCCTGAAAAATCATTATGAATGCCTCCACAATCTCTTCAGCTACCTTTTTCAGAGCCCTGGGGTGTAGTCCATCAGGTCCAGATGCAAAATACTTATTTAGTTCGTCCACCATTTCCTTGTTCCCCATTACTATCACTCCAGTGTCATTTTCCGGTGGTCCAATATTGACTCTAGTCTCTCTTTTACTATTTATATATCTTAAAAAAGCTTTTAGTATCATTTGATATTATTAGCTAGCTTACCTTCATATTTCAACTTCCCCCCCTTATAGTGTTTATAATTGCCTTCTGTTGGTTTAAAAAAACATCTCAATCCATTAACTTCCCACTAATGTTTGCTTAATTATTTGCCTTCTCTTTTGCTTTTATGTTGCCTTTGACTTCCCTTGTCAGCCACAGTTACATCAGCCTGCCTTTAGAATATCTCCTCTTCTTCAGAATGTATCCATCATTTACCGTCTGAATTTCTCCCAGAAACTCCATCCATTGCTGCTCTGCCGTCATCCCTGCAAGTTTGTTTCCAATTAACTTTGGCCAGCACCTCTCTCAATGGAGTATAGAGAATTACAGAGGCATGAGAGAGGAGCTGACCAAGGTTTAGCTTCTCCCTCTCAAATTGCAGGGTGAATTCTATCATATTATGATCACTGTGTCCTAAGGGTCCTTTACCGAAGCTCCCTAATCATATCCAGTTCATTACACAGCACACAATCCGGAATTACTGATCTGCTAATGAATTCAACCCTTATGCTGCTCCAAAAAGCCATCTCAGAGTCATTCCACGTTCTGTATTGGGGTCAGCATCAACTTGATGTTCCTAATCTATCTGTATATTGAAATCCCCCTATCTAATGTAACATTACATTTTTGACATGCTTTTTCTATCTCCCGCCATAATTTGTAGACAACATACTGACTACTATTCAGAGGCATATAAATTACTCCCATCAGGTACTTCTTATCTTTGCAGTTTTGTAAAGGATTCTACATTTTTTGACCCTATGTCACCTCTTTCTAATGATTTGATTTAATTTTTTACCATCAGACCCATTCCTGCTCCTCTGCGTACCTACTTGTCCTTTTGATAGATTGTGTATCCTTGGATATCAGGCTTCCAACTACAGTAGTCTTTCAGCCATGACTCCATGCTGCCCACAACACCATATCTGCCAATCTCTAACTGCGCTGCAAGATCAAACACAAAATGCTGGAGGAACTCAGCAGGCCAGGCAGCATCTATGGAAAAGAGTATTGTTAATGTTTCAGGCCAAAACCCTTTTTGACTTGCTTTTTCTATCTGCCGTCATAATGTGTAGACCGCATCCTGACTACTGTTCAGAGGCACTTAAATAATTCCCATCAGGGACTTCGTACCCTTGCCTGAAACATTGACAATACTCTTTTCCATAGATGGTGCCTGGCCTGCTAAGTTTCTGCAGCATTTTGGGTGTGTTGCTTGGATTTCCAACATCTACAGATTTTCTCTTGTTCTGCAGAATAATTGTTTACACTGTATCATGCTGCTAATTAATGTCTTTTTATGCATTTTAAAAAATTTGTTTCCTTTCCCTCTCCTGACCGTCACCCATTCACTGCTTCCTGCAACCTTGGGGTGGCTTACTCTCTGTAGCTTCTATCTATCATCTCTCCTCAGTTTCGCTCATGAGCCGAAAGTCATCGAGTTGCAGCTCCAGTTTTTTTTAACACTTTCTCTGAGGAGATGCAGCTTGGTGAATTTGGTGCAGATGTGATTATCAATTCCCACATCTCACACAATGAGTAAAACAGAACCCCTGGAGCCATTCTTACTGCCCTAACCATACACTTACAGATGAAGAATGAACAAGAAAAAGCTTACCAGATACTTGTGTTGCCCATGACTATTGCTGCCCAAACCTATTGAATCAACACCAAAAGTCTCCCCACTCTTACACTGCACCACTCCAACAATGGCCGCTCCACTTGGCCACTGTCAGGTTTCCACTTCATTTGCTAATTTAATGTAATGAATTGTAGCTAATAATTCCTGTACACAGATGATGTCAAAACTTATTCTGCAGAGGTTAAATTTTGTCCATTCAACTGCAGCAGAGTAGAATATATGGAAGGGTACTGAGCTATCAGCTGATGATACAACATCTGCTACTTACATTAGCATCATACATTACTATTGGCAAGACAAACTTAAATACAAATGGTATGCCCAACAATTAAGGTTGTTAAGGTGCCTTTATTAGACCAATTACGTCCAGTCATAAAGACATTAATGGTATATATTATATTTGGTGATAATTTCTAAATTGATTACATCTTTGGTAAAACAATTTCAAATATATTTCAAAATCTTTTATTTAAATAAGGAAATAGAAATGAACCCAGAGTTCCTACTGATCTCGAAACTATCTTGAATGTTTTTATGACAGAATCTAAAACACCATTGAATTTTCATTTAAAACAAACACCAATCATATTATTGTCCTGGAACTTGATGTATTATAATCAAACACAGTTTCTGCTCTGAGGAAGATATCTCATGTTGTTTCTTTTGAGGCATTGTTGAAATAAAACGTACTGAAGTTGAGAACTTTGCTGCTAACTTTTTTTTACTTAATGTGGAGAAATAACTTCTCTCCAATAAGCTGTGGATTAGCAGGGATGGCACGGTAACATTGCAGTTAGAACAATCACTTTACAGTGCCAGCTGGGAGATCAGGGTTTGATTCCTGCCACTGTCTGTAAGGAACTTGTACGTTCTCTCCATGTCATGGTGCCAGACGTGTGGTGCCACTTGAGGACTGCTCCTGCTCAGCAAGATCCTTTGTGATTTGACACCAATAGCACATTTCACCATATGTTTTGATGTATGTGAAAAAGAAAGATGATCTTTCAATGGATGACATGCCTAGAACTGAAGGATTTGGGTAACATCATAATTATGGATATGATTGCCACCATTTTGATTTCATGTGGGAGGGTGTAAATATGGAGAAGTAGTAGTAGGCAGCCGTCGATCCTGAGGGATCATGGATTTGCGCCTCTGGTGGACTGTGTCCTCTCCAAGGGTGCAAGCCTGGGCTGGAAGGTTTGAAGAACTGGCTGTTGCCCATGCAATGAGTTCCCCCTCATCATGTCACTGATGTAGTCCAAGGGAAGGGCAATAGCTGATACAGTTTGGCACCAGTGTCTTCACAGAGGTTGCCACAGTGAGGTTGTAAGCAACATCAAACTGCCTTTGGGACCTCGGCTCCGGATTTCTTCCTCGGGGTTTACTCCTGAAACCTTTTCCATGGGCGGGTATAGCCGCAAGGCAGCAGGGGTTTAAAATCAGAGTTTTTCTTCTTCTAGGCAGGCTGCCGCCCAAGGCTGATAAGCCCCAACTGCCCAAAGCAACTGGTTTTGAGGAGCCAGTGGTCCGACTTTACCCCTTCTCTTGTCAGTGAAAACAGTTCCGCCAGGCCTAGTAGCTAAGCCATACATGAAGGCTGAGAATTGGACTTGGTTGTCAAAAGCTGTTAGAGACGCACACCTTTTGGAGCACTTTATAGGTAGTGGGAGCTTATCCCCACTACCACCCCCAGCAATGGGCAACCTTAGGAATGGAGAAGAATTGGTGATTTTTCATAAAAAAGTAATAACACTATGAAAGGGAAAATAAATTCAATTCTTAAACTTGTATATGCTTTTTATCTATATTTGTGAGTGTCATAGCCTGTTATACATTCCAAAATGCCTCCAAGAGACTTGCTAGGCAACATCAGAGTGCAGTTAATAGTCAACTTCAGTGGGTCAGTTGCCACATTAAAGGCAGACCATATGAGAATTGCAAAGGATATTTGTGAATCAGATGTTTCTTTTGAAGTGGTTTCATGGTCACCATTGTTAATGTTAACTTATAATTGCAGATTCATTTATTCTCCTGAATTTAAATCCCATAGGTACTCTATGGAATTTAAACTTGTGCCTAAGTCTTTAGATTTAGATTCAAATTTTCTGGTTCCAACACACTCTCTGGCCACACATTCTGGCGCCAACATAACATGCCCACCATGTTTAACACAACATAATGCACAAGACAAACAGAACAAAATGACAACAGCAGCAAAACAAGCCCTTTCCCTCCCTCCCACGCCTCACACACAGAGGCCTCAAACCTCAGGGCAGTCTGCCTCTGGGCCTCCAGTCCTAAACACAGGACTCTCAAGCTCTCATTAGTTCAGGAACTTGTTAGTTTACCTTGAAATTATCACATGCAATTGTTATACCTGACCAGATTGAAAACAGAGTTAGAGACTGTGGGACTTGTAATTACAGGATCTAAATGTTATGGCATACCAATAGGTTGGGTGCATTATCAGAAAGCTGCACAAATAACATGGAAAGAAAGTGCTTATTTTGGCATAATAGTTTTGAGGAAAGTGACGAGATTAATGTCGTAGCTTTAAAGCTAAAAAGAAACATGAATTCACAATCCATCTTTCCAAAACTCTACAACCAACCAGAAGCCAATAACTGACAGATCTGAAAGTGAGTGAATCAGTATGCAGATCATCACTTCTGCTGGCTTTGTTATGAAACAGTCCATCGAACTCCAAGCTATTGTAGATTATGAAAAATGTTCATCATCACATTAAGCCAATGTTGCTCTGCTGCTGGATTTGCTTATATTTATTTGCTTGATAAAACTGAGCTTACTTAAATACTTATATTGAAATGCATCTACTTCATGTTCCCTGAAGAGATCTCAAGGGCAAGCTGCAGAAAATACTCCACTGTTTGCGTGTCTGTAGTTAGGAGGTCATGGCCTGGAAATTATTTCACTTTGCATTCCATGTTCCAACATGACATGATTGAAAATATCCTCAATGAGGAGGTGAAAAATGTTAATGACCATTTCCTGATCATTTTTAGATACTCTGTTCCTATGCATGTGACTTGCACTTATGCAATAAAGAGTCCTGATGAAAGATCTCAGCCCAAAACATCAACTGTTTATTTCTCTGCATAGATGCTTCCTGACTTGCTGAGTTCTTCCAGCATTTTGTGTAAATTGCCCAGATTTCGATGCACCTTGTGTTTATGCACAAAAATAAAATACCATTTTAAGTGGAGCCAGGGATTGGGCATCAGTCCCTGTAACTTATGTTCTTGATAAAGTAAGAAACTTGTTCATTTCCTTCCATTGGTGCTGCCTGATCTGAGTTCCTCCGTTATTTTGTGTTTGATGCTCAAGATTTCCAGCATCTACAAAATCTCTAGTATCGCTAAATAAGTTCCATACTTGTATTCCTCACGGGTCATTCAATCAAATCACAAACGAGAAAGTCTGCAGACGCTGTAAATCTAAGCAACACATGCAAAATGCTGGAGGAACTCAGCGGGCTAGGCAGCGTTTGTGGAAAAAAGTACACTCACCGTTTTGGGCTGAAACTGTTAACCAGGACACTTCCACCCAATCAAAGCCAGTCGAATCCCCGAATCTTCATCTTCATCTTCATCTCCATCAGTATAGTCTGAGGTCTGGATTGGATATGTACCTTTTGGCTCTTTCTCACCTCGGTTATGAGCAGCACATTTTCTCTCATGTGAAAGTCTAACCCCCATTTTATTGCTGTAGTTCACAACATCAGGCTTGTAGCCGAGAGCCTTACGGTCTTGTGAATAAACAGCAACACAACTACCTTAGAGCACACCATTGTGTACAATAGAATTTAACCCTATGAGTTTGCCACCTCAAACCACCCACTTACATTGGTGTTTTATATCAATTGTTAGCTTGGTAAAGCTAAAAGAACAATGTGTGGCAGACTGTTCTTAAATACAAGAGATTCTGCAGATGCTGGAAATATTGAGCAACACACAAAATGCTGGAAGGACTGAAGTCAGACAACATCTGTGGAGGAGGATAAACGGTTATGGACTTTGGCTCAAAGAATTAACTCTTTATGCCCTTCATAGATGCAGACTGTGTTCACTCTGTACTTTGTCATCCATAGTCAGCCAACATTATTAAGGTTGCAGTTATGATGGAGCCCATGGCTCAGAAAGCAGAACAATTTGTAGTCAGAGCATCTCTTTGATGTTTGGTTGGGGGTGGGGGGTGGGATTAGTGATGGCAGGAATGCAGGAAAGAAAAATGCAGACAATAATAACAATAAGATGTCTTACAATTTTTAAAAGGATAATGGAGTCACAAAGTTATTACAGTAAATCTGCAGAGCAAAAAGGGTTTAATCTTGATCCAGGCTGTTTCTGTGTATTCAAGAATTTACACAAATCAGTTTGCTTGTCAGTGTGTAGTTTTTCATTGCTTTTATTGTATGCTAGTTTTTGCTTTGGTAATAAATTTACTTTGAACTCTAATTCCCCTTGTAACTACTACCCTTCATGTTGAAAAGCAACACACACACACACACACAATGCTGGAGGAACTCAGCAGGCCAGGCTGCATCTATGGAAAAGAGTCAACTGTCGACGTTTTGGGCTGAGACCCTTCATCAGGACCTGAGAAAAAGGATGAAAAGTTAGAGCAAGAAGGTTGGGGAGGGGAGGAAGAAGAACCAGATTTTCTCGTCTTTATGTTGAAAAGGATATCCGATATGCAGAAACAAGGATTATGTGATGCTAGAGCTGTATATCATTACATTACAACATGAATGTCCTAAACAGCAACCACATTGCATGAGAAATTAACAGATTGGTACAGATCTGTTACAAAACACTGTTTGCATTTGCATAAACTGGTTGAGTAGTCACTAGGTGTTGGTTGTTTTGGTCACTAGGTATATATTTGTGCTCTTCTGCTGTTGCAGCCCATCCATTTCAAGGTTTGATATCCCGTTTATTCAGAGATGTTCTTCTGCACACCATTGTTGTAACACATGGTTATATGAGTTGCTGTCACCTTCCTGTTAGCTTGAACCAGTCTGGCCATTCTGCTCTGACCTCTCTCATTTACAAAGCACTTTTGCCCACAGAACTACCGCTCAATTTGTTTATCGCACTGTTCTCTGTAAACTCTAGCAACAGTTGTGCATGAAAATCCCAAGAGATGAGTGGTTTCTAAGATATTCAGGCCATCCTGTCTGGCACCAACAGTCATTCCATGTCTTTTGCCCATTCTGATCATTGGTCGAAGCAACTACTGAATCTCTCGACCAGGTCTGTATGCCTTCATTATTGAGTTGTGCAACATGATTGACTGATTAGATAATTGCATTAACAAGCTAGTGTACAGGTATATCTATGAAGTGACCACTGGGTGTATACCAAGGTTGTTTTTCTTAAGTAAGTCAAAATCAGAAATATGTTTGAAAAAATTGGAACAATGAGAGATAGCAAAGATGATATTTTGACCTGGGAGATGACTACATATTCCAGAACTTCAGAGAAGAAAGGGAGATTGGAAATGGTGCCACAGGTTTAGAGTGGGGTTTAGGTGGCGTGCTATGCTCCTTAGGAAGTTTAAGGCTTGACGGATGCCTGTAAATTTCCATCTTCTTGAATTCTTTATGCTATGACGTGACTGCAAACTAAGCCACACAGTGACAGTGGCTGTATATGAGAGGTATATTCTCTCATTGCAGATCTCCATTTTTCCTCTATTGACAAAATAGTAGCAATGCGTTATGCTTTTTAAACACAAAGATAACAAAAACTGTAGTTCCAGTGTCTGTAGTCACTCACTTCAACAGATTGAATATGGCCAGATAACATATGCAGATTAGCATAGTTCCAATATCCCAAAAGACAGAACTCATTTGAATATTCAAATATTAGTGGCTCATCTGGGGTTCTGAGCACAAAACTCCAGCTGCCCAAGTATCTCTTTTTATTACCGTATTGAGGGTTGGCTCCCCGATTATATAGATCCTCCAAAAAGTGGTTGATATGGCCCAGTTCATCACAGGTAAAGCCCTCCCAAGCATTGAGCACATCTACATGAAATGCTGTCCCAGGAAAGCTGCATCCATTATCAGGGACCTCCATCTCCCAGGACATGTTCTTTTCTTTCAGCTGCCGTCAGGAAGAAGGTGAAGAGCCTCAGGGACTCACCCTACCAGGTTCAGGAACAGTTATTACCCCGCAACCATCAGGCTTCTTGAGCCAAGGGGGATAACTTCACTCAACTTCACTTGCCCCATCATTTTAATGTTCTGATTTTTATTTATCTTTTATATTTTTGATTATTATTGCTTATCTATTTATTATTATTATTTCTTTTTGTATTTGCACAGTTTGTTGTCTCCTGCACTCTGGTCAAACACCCTAGTTAGGTGGTCTTTCATTGATTCTGTTATGGTTAGAGTACTATAGATTCACTGACTATGCCCACAAGGAAATAGTGACATATATGTGCTTTGATAATAAAATTTTACTTTGAATTTTCAAACAGCCAGAAAGTTAGGTGACAAGATAATCATGTCTTGAACTGTGCATTAAATGGCAGAGAAATGCCTTTAACAATGTATTAATACAGGAGATGACCACTTAATGGCTTCGTTGATCTGCTCAGGAAGGTTTCAATAAGTGTAAATTAATGTAAGCATTTATCTATTGTCTTTCCTGGCGGATTTAAAATGAAACATTCAGAATATCACACACCCGATGAGTGGTTTTAATAGCCCTAAAGTATAAACATTTTAAAATTTAACTTTGGAGACTAACTCCCCTTTTACTTAATACTTCCTATCCATATACAAACGTTTGAATTTTCATAACTCCAGAATAATCTTTAACCCTAGATAAAGTTCATAAATTCTTAACGTTACCTAATCACTTCAGAGTGAATGTTATTCAGTAATTGTGCTATGTACTGTATGTAGTCCTCAGCAGTTAGAGATCATGTTGTTCATTTTAAGTAACTTACTCCCCTGCCCCAAGCAATTGTGCTTTTTGTCCTGATGATGGTGAAATGTTGGGATGATGCATTTTAAATGCAATGAAGTTTTTATTCACACATTTGTGAGTAAATGAATAAAAAATGTTGAAGCCTGCACATTGTGTGAAGCAAAATGGTTCAATGTGTGAAAGACAAAAAAAATTCACTTAATAAAGACGTAGAGAGATGTCAAATTAATTGTACTAATTAATGACTGTTCAAACTGAACCATCTCTGTTAATCTTTAAACATCAACTCAACATGCTGCCACAGCCTCTCTCAATTGTGATGCTTTGCATAAATTTAAATTGGCCAAGTTGTTGAATGGCATCAGATTGCTAGGTACAACATCATTAAAAATCTCCCATACTGAACCTCTTATTATTCAAATAAAATCTTAAAATACCATGCTTTATTTGGATAGGATATGCTTTATTTTCATACTTTAAGATATACAGACAGACAAAAATTCATGCTAATATTTATCAACAGGCTTAACACTGTCTGAAATATAAAATGTATTTCAACATTTTTACATATTTGTATTCATTTTTTTTTTCTCTGCTGTGAAATGATGAACATTCCCAGTGGTTACACTAAAGCTATTCCATAATCTGTCAATCCCAAATCTACAGATTTAAACACAGGCTGCTTTCTCTCTGTCTCCCAGTTGTCTTTCTTCTGATTTGTACAAGGTCTGATGAGACACTTGGCAGCTATAAACAAACAAAACATTAAACCTTCGTGTAAGGTTTAACTTGCTCATGAACCAAAACTGAAATAGTGCAGATTATTCTCACTGAGGCAACAGCTACCCTAAATATTCCATTCCAAATGCATAAAATAGATTTACGACTAACAACAGGTGGAGCAACTTGTCTTTGTTGGATCAGTCAGGTGACCAGTGAGCAGTAGAACAGTTCAGTGTTGGTATCTCACAGTAGTGAGCTTACTGATCGTCATCTAAAGCTGGTCAAGATGTTTTACCAAGGTTAGCATTTGGTTCGCCTAAAGGAGTTCCAAATTTTCTGCTACTCTTGTCCCTCAAGCATCATTTTAAGTATCCTAATCTCAGTAGTTAGTGCATCCTCCTTGACCATCACTATTCTGATCACCTCAGTTTGTGAGTGAAACAAGCACCAAATCATCCATCTTTTTATGTAATTTTCTCATTGCTGTGCTTGCTAATACAGTACACAGATATCCTCAGACCATTTTAGGGCACTAACTTAACTTTGTATTTGTCTGTGCAGGCCTCCTTAATCCTTGTTTGTAGTATAATAATAATTTCTCTCTGCCCATCGCGCATCAGGTGGCAACCTTGCTGCTGTTTTGGCATTCGTCTGGCTTTTTTTACGAGGCTTAATTGCTAGCTTGATGCCCAGCCCAGCATGGATGGAAAGCATGCAAGGAGCCAGCAGGATTTGAACCGGGCACCACTCACCTGGAAGTCCAGTACAGATGCCACAATACCACTGGCCAGCTTGGTTTGTAGTAAACTCATAGATAAGTGCCTGGCTAGAACTTTGCTGGACTCAAGTTAATGCTTTGGTATTATTATGTTTAATTATCTCATAATCTAATTCTGTCATTAAATTACAATTACAATTCTAACAATGGTTGGGATTCAATCCCAGGTTCACCTGTCCTATGTACTTACATGATAATTTGTAAGCAAATTGCAGCACTATTAAGAATCTTACAAATGGATTTTTTCCAATATTTCTCTTCTTATTTTGGTAAACAGATGTAACTGTTTTAAATAATTTATTTTAATAGATTTCATTTTTAAAAATATTGCATAATTGTGCTCATCATGAGGCTTCGCCAGCATTGCATTGTTGAAAAATAAAAACTAATGATACTAGAATTCTAAAAAAAACAGAAACTTTTGATAAACCATATGTTACTTCACCTGTGAGGTTTTACAGAAGTGCTTTACCTTTATCATGTAGTCAGTTTTTTAAAAAAATGTTAACCAAATCTTTACTGTTTTATTCCTCAAGATTTATGGATTCTTACCAGAATTTTAGGGAATAGCTTTGAAAATTTAATATTTTTTCCAATGTTATGCTATTATTGTTTTTGTTGGTTAGAAGAATAAGTTTTTGGAAGCTCTGGGCATGCAGAAATTGTGTAAAATTTCTGCTGTTGTCAGTAAAGAGTTAGTGTTTTCTCTCATGACTGCAAGAGTTTCCTGTAAGTGCTTCGGTTTCGTCCCACTTTCCAAAGACGTATGGGTTAGTAGGTTAATAGGTCAGATGGGTATGGCTGAGTGGCACAGGCTTGTTGTGCTAGAAGGGCCTGTTTCTATGCTGTATCTCTAAAATTCTTGAATAAGTAAATAAGCAGACAGTTCAATAATCTTGGCCACTGCAGATCAAGCTTTAGCGGCACAAAAACTAGGTAGCTTTGGAGATCATTTCTGGGTTCTGACACCATCAAGCAGTGTATGGTTATTTTTAAACATCCTAAGATGTTTCACAGGATTATAATCAGGACAAAACCTGAAACCAGACCAGACGAAGAGATATTAGGAGAGTTGGCCAAAGGTTTGGTTAAATTGGGCGGTTTTAAGGAGGAAAATAGGATAGGGAGATATTGGGGGTGGGGGGATTCCTCAAATTCGTGGTCTGAAGGCAGGACCACCCATGATGAGCCACAGGAAATGTAGACCAAAGTTGGAGGATTACGCAGAGTTCAAGGGGGATGTGGGTTTAGACGGGGTTGCTGATGGGGAAGGTTCTGGAGCATGAATGATGATTTTAAATTCTGAGTTAGTGGCAGACGCTGAATGCACAGGAAAGGGATGGAATTGGTGGCTAGGGAATGGTGCTTCTGTGAGGTACAGAAGACTAGCTCTGCAGCTTTTTTTAAGCTTTCTTACTTTGACCACTGTATATCAATCAGAACTATAGAACAGTCTGCTGTGATATAATTTGGCAGCCATCATTGTAGAGTTTAGAAATAAGCCATGGCAGTGTCTTCAAAAGGTGCAGTAATCAATAATAAGAGGACTGGGACTTGAGGGATTCTACCCAACCTTTTGTTCTGAGCAGATTGACCAAAACTTCAGTTCTTGGCCCTCAGTCACTTGCTGCACTTCGGTACAACATTTTAGGACAAATTATCACTTCAGTTATCATGTGTATTTAGCCATTACCCTGCTTCACCTCACCAATACACCTGATTCACAAATAACTCTGCCTTCGAACTGTATTAGTTAACATTGCTGTACCTGGACACTGTCATTGGGTCTATTCAAGATCAGAATCCGGTTTAATATCACCAGCATATGTGGTGAAATTTGTTGTTATGTCACAGCAGTACATTGCAATGCATAATAAAAACTCAATTATAGTAAGAAGTGTATATAAGTAAGTAGTGCAAAAAAAAAGTAGTGAGGTAGCATTCATGGGTTCAATGTCCATTAATAAATCGGAAGGCAGAGGGGAAGAAGCTGTTCCTGAATCATTGAGTGTGTGCCTTTAGGTTCCTTTGACACCTTAATGGTAGCAATGAGAAGAGGAATGTGTTGGATGATGGGGGTTCTTAACAGTGGATGCTACCTTTTTGAGGCATCGCTCCTTGAAGATGTCCTGGATGCTGGGGAGGTTGGTGCCCATGATGGAGCTGACTTGAGTTACAATTTTCTGTAGCGTGTTTTGATCCTATGCAGTGGTTCCGCACCACCCCCCCCCCCCCCGCCCCATACCAGACAGTGATGCAACTAGTGAGAATGCTCTCCACGGTGCATTTGTTGAAATTTGCGAGTGTCTTTGGTGACCTACCAAATCTCCTCAAACTCCTAATGAAATACAGCCGCTGTTGTGCCTTCTTTGGAACTGCATCGATATGTTGGGCCCAGGATAGATTCGCAGAGATGTTGACACCGAGGAACTTGAACTCGCTCAGTCTTTCCACTTCTGATCCCTCTATGAGGACTGGTGTGTGTTCCCTCATCTTTCAAGTCCACAAGGTTGTTGCTGTGACACCAGTCAACCAGCTGATATACATTCTTCCTGTATGCCTTCTCATCACTTTCTGAAATTCTGCCAGCGACAGTTATGTTGTCAGGAAATTTATAGATGGCATTTGAGTTGTGCCTAGCCACACAGTTATGGGTGTAGAGAGAGCAGAGCAGTGGGCTAAGCACACATCCTTGAGGTGTGCCAGTGTTGATTATCAGCGAGGTGAAAATGTTATTTTTGATCTGCACAGACTGGTCTTCTGGTGAGGATCCATTTGCAGATGGAGGTACAGAAACCCAGGTTTTAAAGCTTTTGATCAGACCTGTAGGAGTAGTTTTATTAAATGCTGAACTGTAGTCAGTAAACAGCAGCCTGCCATGTATTAGTATTGTCCTGGTGATCCAAGGCCTCATGAAGAGCCAATGAGATAGCATCTACTGTAGACCTATTGTGGCGATACGCGAATTGTAGTGATCGAGGTCCTTGCTGAGGCAGGAGGTGGTTCTAACCATTAAAAGCCTCTCAAAGCAGTTCATCACCACAAATGAGAGTGCGACTGGACGATATTCAGCACAGCCATTCAATCAAGCTGAACCATACCATGTGAACTCTGCATCCTCTTCAGCCTTGTACCCACACTAAAAATTATAAGTTTCACAGCCTTGAGCTGTCTTTACTCCCCTGATGCGAAATTTCCTAATCAACCCTTGGCACCTCTGAATTTGGTCACTGTAATCCCTCCAAATAGCTTTTGTACTTCATTAGTCTGTTTTATCACTTTTTTTGCCTTTGTTTAGAGGTAACAGGCCCTTCCAGCCCAATGAACCTGCGCCGTCCATTATATCTGTGTGACCAATTAACCTACTACCTTGTGCGCCTTTCAAATGTCGGAGGAAACCCACATGATCACAGGGAGAACATAAAGCTCCTCACAGACAGCGGTGGGACTATCTAGGCTGTGGTTATGCATTGTTCCAGAGGATTCCATCTCCGTTTGCTCTTTGTTGATAACGCTGAGTCCCTCGTTCCATCTTTAACTTGATTCTCTGCTCCTGTCTTTCTAACCAGATATTTTACTACTGCTATCTTTCAACACTCGCCACTTCCCCCCTTCTCTCCATATCCCCTCTATCGCTCTAATAATTAGACTTCTAATCATACTCATTTCATGTGCCTTTATGGTGTCCTTGTTTCTTTTATCTGTACTTTTTTCAACTTTCTCTACAAATATCTCAGAATATTTACAGAATCAAAGATAATATCGAAATGCAAGCTTTTTGTAAGATATTCTGCCATGTTTTCTGTGTTTGTGCTGATCTTTCTGCAAGGTATTTTTTTTCCCAATAACTTTAATCTGAATTGAACAATCTAAGCCTAAATGTGGATAAGACAAAGGAAATCATTGTGGACTTCAGGAAAGTGCAGATAAACCATCCCCCTGTGTGAATACCTGGCTCCCCCTTAGAGGACATTAGATACACCGAGTTCCTGAGAGTTCACATTGCAGATGACCTCACCTGGTCACTTAATATCCTCTCCCTGAACAAGAAGGCACAGCAGTGCCTCCATTTTCTAAGAAGATTGAGTCAAGTAAGGCTCCCACCCCCGTCTTAACTTTGTTTTAAGGAGCACCATTGAGAGCATTCTGACAAGTTGCATCTCTATCTGGTATGGGAACAGTCAAACATTGGGCCAGGATTCCATACAAAGGACTGTGGGAACAGCTGAGAAGATCACAGAGGTCCCCCAACATCCATCAGGGACATTTATCAGGAGTGCTGCATACGCAAGGCCCTTAGTATTATTAAGGATCTCACCATTCCATCCAGCATTCTCTTTAACTTTCTACCATCGGACAGGAGACTCTGATACATAAAAAGAAGAATGGTCAGGATGAGAAACAGTTCCTTCCCCAAGGCCATTAAGCTTCTGAAATTCCTGCCGCATCATATTCAAAGTGTCACTGGTTAATTTGTTCCATACCTTGCAATATTTAATATTAATGCACTTTAGCTTGTTATTTATGTGTGATTTTATCCCTACCTTCATAAGTCATGTGTTATGTGTACCACTGTGCTTTACACCCTGGTTCAAAGAAACATTGCCTCATTTCTATATACATTCTGTGATTATATACATGTTTATAGTTAAATGACAATAAACTTGACTTGGACTGTATGATTTACTGACATGATTGAGTGGGACAAGATGTAGACATTATATTTCTCTTGCAAGTGTTAATTCAGTAGAAGGGTGAATATTTAATCCTATGGTATGCCAACCCATTCATTTCATGCAGGGTGATCATAAGTTGTTTTTTGTGAGACGAATGTTAAGAGCAGTTTTAAATTGTAATTGATGGTTTCATGTCCATATTTCAATATTTTGGTTCATTAACAGCAGAGTGGGATATCAATATTAATGTGCCTTTAAAGAGAAACTTGTAGAAATTTCACTTAACAAGATTTTGCTCAGTTGAAATTACAGTGGTGACTTATGAGGATGTAAAGCAGATGGAAATTAGGATGACCAGTTTTGCTTATTCACTCAAAAATCACCCATAGTTCCCCTGCCACAGTATTGAGACTTTCATCATTAAACCTTTGTCCTTCCTGCCTGAACAATCCAAGTTTGGAATTTAAGGTATCTAACACTATCAACTTGTGTCTTTTGTATTCAGTGATATATATTTATTACAAAGTCAAGGGAACTTCCTCCTTCCTTTCCAGTCCTGATGAAGGGTCCCGGCTCGGATCTTTGACTGTTTATTCCACAGATGCTGCCTGACTGGCTTGAGTTCTTCCAGTATCTTGTGTGTGTTACTGAAGACTTACACTATACAAGATGTGTAAGTTATGAAAACAGCCTCTTGTCTCTGAGAGTATTTTGTCTCAGGTTATTCTGCCAGTAGTACAAAGGAGAAAGGAAATTAACATCCAGTTTTTTCCAGTTCTGCTCTGTTGAGCAAGATTAAGGTTGTCTCTCACTGTCCCAGCAGCTCATGGAAATATTCTTCAGTCATCCTGCAGAAAGTAACTGCAAACTCTTTATCAACAAATCCATTGTTTGTTGATGAACACTGTGGGCGGCACGGTGGGGTAGTATTTCATGCATTGCTTTTACAGCGCCAGTGATCACTGATATGCAGCCGATCACAAGTTGAATTGGTTAGACCTCCTACCTACGGAGGACTCTGTTATGGATGCAGGCTTTTGAGCGTACATGTCTTTCGTCTCAGTGGATCCAGTTTGTAGCTCTCACACTGTAAGCTGCCAAGCGCGTACCGTTACTAGCATGACTCAGTAAAAACGTTGAATCATACTACTCTGTCATCGTTTTTTGCTGTGCACATACATAACATTTTGGTGACGAGGATGAAAACAAGAATGACCGCTCTACTACAAGCACCCAATCCACTTTGGGCCACAGCTGTGGCAAAACCAGCCACTGGAATCTGGCTGCAATGGAAGGCAGCTTTCCTGGGTTACTTTGAATTCCAACCAATTTTTAAAACCAGCAGCAAAGCCGCAGGAAATAATGGAACTCAGGCTGTTTTGTATGCACTTGGTAGGACTTGGGCAGAAATACCTCGATGCTCTGGACCTGCTGGATGAATCTGAACTAACAGAAGCATTTGAAATTTTGGACAACGTTTGAGGGATGCAGGACAATGTCTATATGGCACACCTCAGGTTTTCACAACTGCAACAGACCCCTAAGGAACGTAGATGACGTCATCACAAACCTGACCCTAGCGGTGCAGGAATGCAAGTACAGAGATATTCCCCCTGAGCAAATTCATGGAAGACATTTATCCAAGCGTTGATTGTTGGAGGAGGACACAGGAGAGCTTCCTGTTCGAAAAGCAGGACTTGTGCTGGGGCAGAACATACTCCAGAGCTTGCCACCGAGAGGCCTTGCGCAGATTCAGTCCGCTCCCGGAAATATCAATGACTTCCAACACACAGCCTACCGTCTCCATGGAGATCACGTAAGTCTCTACAGTGATACCATGGCTGTGATGATAAGGCATGACCAGTGGTCCAAATGCAAGTATCAAAAGACAGTCTGCCAGTTTTGTCAGAAGGTAGGACATCACGAGAAGGTGTGCTTTGCTAAGCAACATGCTTATGAGTAAACTGCAAAATTCAGCCATCGACTCCATGCAAGGAGACAGCCAGAGCAAAGCACTATTTTCCAAACCCATGACTTAGGCCACCAGAAACAGGCTTCTCACTTTGTTACACTCATGGTAGACACCCAGCCTGTGAAATTTGACCTGAATTACCCCGGCAACTGATCCCAAAATTATGACCGCCAACTCTGTGTTCTGCTGCTACACTGGAGATAGCAAGGACATATCGGTGTCTTTACTGCAGATGTGGTTCATCAGGGCAACCTGTTTCAATTATCCATGCATGTGGTCATGGGAGTCCAGTGGCCTAATTTGCTGGGCGGAAATTGGATTAAAGAGATGGGCTGCCCTGCATCAACCATACTGGGGGACCCTGCATTGAATTTGCTATTACAAAAGCACTAATGGGTATTCCAAGTTGACGCTTCAGGTCAGTACAATGGCCCGGCAGCTAAGCTCAAGTTCAGGTTACAGCTGCTGAATGTATGGTGTTTGTACAACCGACTGGATGTCCTCCAACTGTTCCAGTTTTCTCCCACACTCCAACGACATGTGGTTAGGGTACGTGAGTTGTGGGCATGCTGTGTTGGTGCTGGAGGCTTTATCAGTGCCCCCAGCACAATCCTCTCAGACTGTATTGGCCGATGACACAAAGCAATACACTTCTCTTTATATTTTAGTGTGACAAATAAAGCTAATCTTTAGCTTTTCTGAATGATGCAAGAGAGTCAAGTCATAAGACAATAAGAGTTAGAAGGGGCTAAGTGAAGGAGGCATCGTGAAGAATTAGCACCTCAATGATGGCAAGGTATTCACTGAAGATGAAGATGCAGAATTTGCTGCCTTGATGAGCTTGACTTGCCCAGGTCCATCACTGCTTTCTCATGAGATGCCCCACTGTTGTAGAAGCCAATTTACTTAAGATACTGCTGAGATGACTGGATATAAGAAAGGCTGTAGAAAAAGACTGCATCCTGCCTAGGAGGAGACTTAGTCTTCAAATAGCTATATCTGCAGGCCAGCGAGTTTCTGAAATCCTTTAGAGTTGGCAGAAGGGTGTATTTTGGCATGTGTTAAAGGGATTCAAAGGAAAATCAAAATATCGCAGATGCTGGAAACCCGAAGCAGGAGAAGAAAATGCTGGTAACACTCAGCAAGTCAGGCAGCATCTCTGGAGCTGAAGAGTTTTACCTTTAGCTTCAGGGTTTCTGTATAGGCTTTTTGTTTCCAAAAGTGTGTACTTTAAAACTCAATTGGAATATAGAAGAATGAGCAAAGCACAGGAAAACTGAAAGGTGAACTGGAACATGTAGAAGAAGAACTCTCGGCTAGAGACCCTGTTTTAATGGGCCGTTTACTACCTAAAAACCCTGTAAGGACGGGTAACAGTAATTCAGCAAGAGGGTGCAGAAAGGAGTCACTGATGTAGGGTGTCCTGATGAAGGGTCTCAGCCCGAAATATCTACTGTACTCTTTTCCATAGATGCTGCCTGGCCTGCTGAGTTCTTTCGGCATTTTGTGTTCGTCACAAGGGTGTTACCTGGTCTGGAGAGCTTGAGATACAAAGTGAGGTGGGATGGGCTGTTTTCCACACAGCGAAAAAAGGTTGAGAGGTGAACTGTTGTTTCGTTCGGCAGGTGCTTTTTTCCTCACAGTTCAAATGGTTTTTTGTGAAGCCATTCCTCCAGCTTGAGGCCGCATCGATGGACCATGGCGAAGCCATCCTGGATCCTGGTGAGAGGTCGTGTTTGGACCAGGTGGAGGATGTCCTGGGTTGGGGCACCACAGGGGCAAACTGGGGTTTGTCAGGTGCCCCATCGGTGTAGTGTTTGGACTGTTTTGGCATGTTAACTTCTGAGTCTATTTCTTCGATCAAGCCATCAGGCTCCTGGACTCCCCACTGTATCATATTCAAAGTGCCACAGGTTAATCTGTTCTGTACCTTACAATATTTAATTTATACACTTTAGTTTGCTATTTATGTGTGATTCATCTATAGATTTTACCCTTACTTTCATAAGTTATTGTGTGTTGTGTGTTCTACCATGCTTTACACCCTGCTAGGAGAAATGCTGTCTCATTCAACGGTATACATGCATATGGTTAATTGACAATAAACTTGACTCTACTCGACTAGTGCCCAGTTTAGGTTCTACCAGGACCACTCAGCTGCAGATTTATCACAGCCTTGGTCGAAACATAGACAAAAGAGCAGAATTCCAGATGAGAAATGAGAGACATTCTTCTATTCTCTCACCTTGAGCAGAAGTTCACTCAAAATTTTGTGCAAGCAACCTTTTACTGTGTTTGTTTCAGCTGTTTCTGCTGACTTTCCATCAAAATTACATGAGGAGACTTGAAGAGCCCCAGGAAAATCCCATGCTCAGTGGTGTTATCAACAACTGAAGTAAGACGATTCTATAACTTCTTGACTCCATTTTAGCAAAAAGTTGTCAAATTTGCCACCCTCCTGTGTTCTGGTGCAGACTTTCTTTCCAAAATCTTTTTTAAAGTTTTGGCCTGGCAGCCTGCTCTATTTCTGAGCTCTGTACAGGATCGTCAGGTATACACCATTAGGTTCCTGTGATTTCTCTTGCATTTGCTTAATTAACTTCTTCAGAGCTGTCTCACTATGAATACTAATTTCCAGTCTATGTTCTGTAGCCATCCTGATCATTATCCACCTCTCCAGTGAGCACCGAACCATGTACTTATTATCCCTTATCCTTGCTCTTTTCATTCCACCTTAGTTGTGCCGTGTGTTACAAATGCTGCCCCTAACTTGGAACTTCCTCAAAACACAGGTAGAAAGACTTCAACTGGGTTTTTATAAATGTTACAATGACAAGCATGGACTGAGTTTCAGTGGTCTGTCCTCTGCCTTTTGTATGTGTTGTTGTAGGTAAATGAACCAAAAGAATGTAATGAAATGTGACTGGATCCTGGTGAGATAAAGAAGTAAACCCAAGCTAGGACATTCTTGCATAAAATGTAATTATAAAGAAAAATGTGTGTCTCAAGTTATGGGTGATGATCAGAATAGGGTCACAACATCAGCTGATGCTGTTGCTTTCATCTGGACACATCCAGCCCTTATGTTGCCTCGATGTCAGACCCGCTGTTGGAAATCATAGCTTTCTCCCTGCCCTTTCTGCCGCCTGATTTCCCATTGCTGTCTGCGGCCCCCTCTGCACGTTTACTGCCTTGATAGAGTCCAAATCAGAGAGAAGCACGATCTGACTCTGTAGCTGCCCACTGACTGCAGCAGTGAGTGCTTGTTTCAGGTGCCTGAGACTTTGGAAAGCAAATATCCTTGAGTGGGTGTTAGGGGAGGAGAGCAAGAGACAGACAGAAGAAAAAGAGGGAGGGAGGGAGATTAATGAAGGAAGAGGTGACTTATTGACATCTTCTGACAGATTGGATACCCATTGCTGAAAATTATAATGTGTGGGCCCACTGCAATTTCCATGCCAGCAAACCTTGAAGTCAGCTACAGTGGTATGCAAAAATTTGGGCACCCCTGGTCAAAATTTCTGTTACTGTGAATAGCTAAGCGAGTAAAAGATGAACTGATTTCCAAAAGGCATAAAGTTAAACATGACACATTTCTTTAATATTTTAAGCAAGATTACTTTTTTTATTTCCATCTTGTACAGCTTCAAAATAACAAAAAAGGAAAAGGGCCCGAAGCAAAAGTTTGGGCACCCTGCATGGTCAGTACTTAGTAACACCCCCTTTGGCAAGTATCACAGCTTGTAAACGCTTTCTGTTGCCAACTAAGAGTCTTTCAATTCTTGTTTGGGGGATTTTCACCCATTCTTCCTTGCAAAAGGCTTCCAGTTCTGTGAGATTCTTGAGCCATCTTGCATGCACTGCTCTTTTGAGGTCTATCCACAGATTTTCGATGATGTTTAGGTCGGGGGACTGTGAGGGCCATGGCAAAACCTTCAGCTTACGCCTATTGAGGTAGTCCATTGTGGATTTTGAGGTGTGTTTAGGATCACTATCCTGTCGTGGAAGCCATCCTCTTTTCATCTTCAGCTTTTTTACAGACGGTGTGATGTTTGCTTCCAGAATTTGCTGGTATTTAATTGAACTCATTCTTCCCTCTATTGGTGAAATGTTACCCATGCCACTGGCTGCAACACAAGCCCAAAGCATGATCGATCCACCCCCCGTGCTTAACAGTTGGAGAGGTGTTCTTTTCACGAAATTCTGCACCCTTTTCTCTCCAAGCATACCTTTGCTCATTGCGGCCAAGAAGTTCTATTTTAACTTCATCAGTCCATAGGACTCGTTTCCAAAATGTATCAGTCTTTTTTAGATGTTCCTTTGCAAACTTCTGATGCTGAATTTTGTGGTGAGGATGCAGGAAAGGTTTTCTTCTGATGACTCTTCCATGAAGGTCATATTTGTGCAGGTGACGTTGCACAGTAGAACAGTGCACCACCACTCCAGAGTCTGCTAAATCTTCCTGAAGGTCTTTTGCAGTCAAACAGGGGTTTTGATTTGCCTTTCTAGCAATCCTACGAGCAGTTCTCTCGGAAAGTTTTCTTGGTCTTTCAGACCTCAACTTGACTTTCACCATTCCTGTTAACTGCCATTTCTTAATTACATTACGAACTGAGGAAATAGCTACCTGAAAATGCTTTGCTATCTTCTTATAGCCTTCTCCTGCTTTGTGGGCATCATTTATTTTAATTTTCAGAGTGCTAGGCGGCTGCCTAGAGGAGCCCATGGCTGCTGATTGTTGGGACAAGGTTTGAGGAGTCAGGGTATTTATAAAGCTTTGAAATTTGCATCACTTGTCCTTTCCTAATGATGACTGTGAACAAGCCACAGCCCCAACAAGCTAATTAAGGTCTGAGACCTTGGTTATCTGAGAGTTCAAATCTCTTGGGGTGGCCAAGCTCTTGCATGGTGCTCCTTTCCTTTTTTTCACTCTAAAATTGTACAAAACAAAAAATAATACACTAATCTTGCTTAAAATTTGAAAAGGATGTTTCATCTTTAACTTTATGACTTCTGGAGATCAGTTCATCTTCTACTCACTTAACTATTCACAGTAACAGAAATTTTGACCAGGGGTGCTCAAACTTTCGCATATCACTGTAGATTGTGTGTTTGGAGTGATGCCGTTTTTTCCATTGTGTTGGAAAGTAGTAGGTTCAAAACACATTTCACTGACGTGAACACACACGCACAAAAAAAATCCCAGCGCAGTAGAGAGGGAGTGCTGCACAGTCAGAGATGCTGTTTTAAATCAAAAAACAAGCGATTCTGCAGATGCTGGAAATCTCAAGGATGTAAATGACCCCAAACACTATTGAAATAATACTCAGCAGTTCTTTTTGGTGACCTGCCTAATATTTATCTGTCAATCAGCATACTATAATCAATTACCTGGTTATGCATCAGTTATTATGTTGCCTGATTGCTCTTTGATTTAATTGGTTACTGGATTGTGGGAAACTTCCAAGTCATAAGATGAGCTTCTGTTGGAAGGTTGTTTGTCATGCCCTGATCTCGATCATTGCTATCACAAGATCACTAGACAAAGGAGCAGTAGGCCATTCAGCCCATCGAGTCTGCTCTGCCACTCCACCATGAGCTATACTATTCTCCCATCTAGTTCCAATTTCCTGCTTTTTCCCCATATCGCTTGATACCCTGACTAGTTGGATACCTATCAATCTCCTCCTTAAGCACCCTCAAGGGCCGACAAACGCTCCTCATATGTTAGCCCCTGCATTCCAGAAATCATCCTCGTAAATCTTCTCTGAACTCTCTCCAACCATCTCCAACTCTCTCCACATCCCTTCTAAAATAGGGGGCCCAAAACTGCGCACAGTATTCCAAATGAGGTCTCACCAGTGCCCCATAGAGCCTCATCAACATCTCCTTACTCTTGTACACTATTCCTCTTGAAATGAATGTCAACATAGCATTTGCTTTCCTTACTGCCAATCCAACTTGGTGGTTAAGCTTTAGGATATCCTGCACAAGGACCCCCAAGTCCCTTTGCAATTCTGATTTTTGAATTTTCTCACCATCTAAATAATAATCTGCCGGATTATTTCTTCTTCCAAAATGTACAGCCATACATTTCTCAACATTGTATCTCATCGGCCATTTCTTTGCCCACTCTCCTAAACTGACCAAGTCTCTCTGCAACCTTTCCGTTTCTTCAACACTTCCTGCTCCTCCACCTATCTTGGTGTCACCTGCAAATTTAGCCACAAAGCCATTTAATCCATAATCCAAATCATCAATATACATTGTAAAAAGGAGCGGCTCCAACACCAACCCCTATGGAAAACCACTAGTAACCGGCAACCAATCAGAATACGATCCCTTCATTCCCACCCTTTGCTTTCTGCCTATCAGCCAATGCTCCACCCATTCCAATATCTTTCCTGTAATTCCATGGGCTCTTGTCTTACTTAGCAGCCTCTTATGCGGCACCTTATCGAAGGCCTTCTGAAAATCCAAATACACAACATCCACAGCCTCTTCCTTGTCAATCTCATTTGAGATTACCTCAAAAAATTCCAATAGGTTGGTGGGGCAGGATCTTCCCATCATGAAACCATGCTGGCTTGGGCCTATCTTATGCACCTCGAGGTATTTCATAACCTTGTCCTTGAGGATCGACTCCCAATAACTTTCCAACTACCAATGTCAGACTAATAGGTCTGTAATTTTCTTTTTGCTGCCTCCCTCCTTTCTTAAACAGCAGAACTATATTTGCGACTTTCCAGTCCTCTGGAACCATGCTAGAGTCTATTGATTCCTGGAAGATCATTTCCAATGCCTCCACAATCTCCAAAACCACCTCCTTCAGAACCCGTGGGTACACCTCATCTGGTCCAGGAGACTTATCTATTCTTAGTCCATTTAGCTTCCCAAGCACTTTCTCTCTAGTAATCTTGACTGTACCTAATTCTATTCCCTAAGACCTCTGGCTATCAGGTATGTTACTAATGTCTTCCACTGTAAGGACTGATGCAAAATATTCATTTAGTTCCTCTGCCATCTCTTTGTTACCCATTATAATTTCTCCAGCATCATTTTCAATCGATCCTGTGTCACTCTTTTACTCTTCATATGTTTAAAAAAACTCTTAGTATCCTTTTTTATGTTAATTGCCAATTTCCTTTCATAATTCATCTTTTCTTTCCTAATGACTTTCTTAATTTCCTTCTGTAAGTTTTTAGAAGTTGTCCAGTCCTCAGATTTCCCACTAATTTTTACTTCCTTGAGCGCCGTCTCTTTTGCTTTTATTTTAGCCTTAACCTCTCTTGTTAGCCACATTTGTGCCATTTTTCCAGTCATGATCTTCTTTTTTCTTGGAATATATTTTTCCTGCACTTTCCTTATTTCTTGTAGGAATTTCATCCGATTCTGCTTTACCATCCCTCCATCTGGCTTACTTTTCCAATCGACTTGGGCTAGTTCCTCTCTCATGCAACTGTAATTTCCTTTGTTTCACTGAAATATCGATATACCTGATACCAGCTTCTCCTTTTCAAATGTGAAACCGAACTCAGTCGTATTATGATCACGACTTCCAAGGGGTTCCATTACCTCCAGTTTCCTAATCGCCTCAGGTTCATTACACAGCACCCAATCCCCTGCTGGGCTTATGGACAAGCTGCTCCAAAAAGCCATCCCATAGGCATTCTACAAACTCCCTCTCCTGAGATCCAGTACTGACTTTCCCAAACCACTTTCGTATTAAAATCCCCCATAATTATCTTGACATTTTCCTTCTGATACGCTTTTTCTGTTTCCAGCTGTAACTTGTAGTCCACATCCCGGTTGAATGGAAATGAGAATCTAGATCATTGATGTAGTCGTTGTTATGGTGGAATGAAAATGATCCTTGTTTATGTCTAATATTCTCTGGCAAAGACTATCTGAGGAGATAGTGCACTCTTGGGATGTTTGAGGCTGGACACTGCATGGGCATTCTCTTGATTGGAGTGCTTAAGGATACTTTAGAAAAGACTGAAGACGACAGAGCCGAAGCACGCACAGTGTCCCCCAAGCAGTAAGTTACCCTTGACGATTCTGGTGAAATGCAGTGTTTTCAACGAAGATGCTCAGCCATATGTTACTTCTAAGCTTGGCTGTCAGTCAGGCACGCTGTGGGATTGTCATTGCTCCTGCCACTACACACAGAATGGATTGATGACATTGTTATCTCGGGTGAACAGCTGGCTTTACTGCCGCACTGTAAACAAATGCTGCTTTTTAAAAGTCAGTAAAATGCTAAAACTGATTCTAATTTGAAAATATCATATGTGGATTGCTCCATCTGCACTTGCTATAATGCTGAGTTTGTTCAGAAATTTGATTTTAAATATTTATCACTCTGCTTGTGCTGAGTAAAGTATTTTAACTGGTGGGGACAAACACAGCTCTGCCGGTAACTACAAGCCAATCTGCCCATGTGTGCCAGGGTTTTTCTTGCCGACCTTCTGCATGAATTGGATGTCTGACAAGATATAGTAAGGCTCCAGCAGTGAGTGATCCTCAGGCAATCACTTCACCCTGCCCTGGTACTTCCATCAGGGCCATAACACCATTATGTCTGTGTGTTATATTTACGTGAAAAATGGCAGGGCAGATCACTAAGGTGGTTAAAAAGATATGGCATGGTTTAATTTATTAGCTAAGGTATAGAATACGCAGTCAGCAAAGTTATGCTAGAATTGAATATAACACTAGGTAGATCACAGAGCAAGATGCAAGGCTGAGAGTGGAATTTTGTCTCCTGGCAAAACTATGGGGAATTTTTCTTTGTATTAAATTTGCCAGAAATAAATATTTTATAACATTCAAAGTCATTTAAAGTAGACTGGTTTTTATAAATCAGCAAAATAACAGTAAATATTTCCCTTTATCCAGGCTGAGAATTCCCATTAAAATGAATGGGATCTCTGATCTTATACCAGGCCTGCCTGTTTTAGGGTCAGAGAAGGACTGCCTTCTATAATAGCAGCATACTGCTGCAGGACTGCACTTCTTGTGGAGTCCAGTGATGGAGTGAAGTGACAGAGGCTCCCGTGTCCAGAATCCATTGCACTTCATTAATGAATCTTACTTATCTATCCATCTCAGCCCCCCCCCCCCCCCCCGCCACTCTCCCCACTTCCGGCCCTTCAAGCTGCGCTGCCCAGCAGCTCCTGATTTAACTCTAGCCTAATCCCGGGACAATTTACAATGGCCAATTAATCTACCAACCAGTACGTCTTTAGACTGTGAAAGGAAACTGCAGCACCCGGAGGGACCACACAGTCACGGGGAGAACGTACAAACTCCTTACAGACAGCGGCGGGAAGTGCATGTACCAATGGGGTGTTTAGTTGTTTATCCTGAAATGTAATTTTGAACAGTAAGATTACAGTAAATGTAATTTTGGGCACATGGCCAAGTGGTTAAGGTATTGGACTAGCTACCTAAAGGTCGTGAGTTCAAGCCCCAGCTGAGGGAACGTGTTCTGTCCTTGAGCAAGGCACTTAATCACACATTGCTCTGCAACGACACTGGTGCCAAGCTGTATGGGTCCTAATGCCCTTCCCTTGGACAACATTGGTGTCGTGGAGAGGGGAGACTTGCAGCATGGGCAACTGCTGGTCTTCCATACATCTTGCCCAGGCCTGCGCCCTGGAGAGTGAAGACTTTCCAGGCGCAGATTCATGGTCTTGCAAGACTAACGGATGTCTTTACTTACAGTAAGATGCACTACTGTCTGGGCTCCCCACATCTATTCACTGCCTTGTCCTATATGAGTTTTTAGGTCTTCGCTGTATTGTCTTTGTTGGTTAGGCTTTGGACTTTTCTACACCATCCTTATTTTCCCCACTTTAGAATTTAGAATTAAATTCTCAATATTCCTGGCTAGGCCAGATATTTACATCTGCAGGATTTTAGTGATTAGAAGATTCTAACTATTAAGCTAGATTCTCTATGTTTTTATAATGTAGATAATTAACAATTTGAGGTGTTATGTTTTGGTGAAAAGTAACAGGGCAGATTACTAAGGTGGTTTAAAAACGTAGAACATACTTTTGTTTATTAGCTAAGCTATAGAATATACAAGCAGTAAAGTTGTGCTAGAATTGAATATAACACTATACAGTTTGCGTACTTCATACACCTTTGCCCGTCATATTGCAGGGAAGTTATGACTGCACGAGAGAAGGTGCTGGGTAGATTTACAAGGATGTTGCCAAAATGGAGAGTTGTATCTTTGAGGAAGAATTGGATTGGTTGGGGTTAGTTTCTTAGCAACAGAAAAGTCTGAAGGAAGGTTCACATGAGATTAATAGAACTGCAAAGACTCAATGTTGAATAACTAGGATGGATGTATTTCCTTTAACAGGTGGTTAAACAAGGAGAGATTTAATGTAATTCTTTCAACAATTGGAAGGAAAGGAAAGACATATGTATTTTTAATCCGGGGGAGGAAGGGTCTAGAGGAACTCAATGCAGAAAGGGATGTTAGACACAAAAACCTCCATTACATTTGAAAAGCACTTAATGTGAGTAAGGACAGCCATTACCCACTGAGCTGTTGGAAGGTGGGATGGCTGCATGATCTGATTCACCCACTGCTTCATAAATTTCCTCTGATTTTTACGGTCTGGATTGTGCAGCATTTTTCTTGTTCAACCATCATTTATATTAGTAGTTTGTTCTGACTGTAAAATTGTATATGTAATCAGAGTTGCTTTTCACATGAAAATGAAGAAGAAGAAAGCCCTTAACTCTTGAGTGGAGTCATCGGGACACCGTCGTGATGGCGTTTTTTTAGAAGGCTTTCTTATGTTTACGAGGCCGAGTTGCTAGCTCGATGCTCAACCCAGCACGGATGGAAAGCGTGCAAGGGAGCCAGCTGGATTCGAACTCAGGAACCCTCACTCCGAAGTCTGGCGCTGATGCCACTATGCCACCAGCTGGCAGCTTTTCACATGAGTGAGCTGTATATGATTCACCCAGATCACTCTGAAATTTGTGTCCTGGAGGGATAATAGATGTACTGAGAGAATGTTGTGCAGCTCTCTCTTCCAGTTCTGGTCGGAAATTGGTGCTGGACAAATGCTGTGGCATTGGCACAGCAAATTATTTTCAGTGTTTGAAATACAGAGTTTGTTCTTGCCTGGCTCAAACGGTTTAAAGCTCAGTTCTTTTAAAAAGACACAGGATAGATTCTAGTGAACTAATCCTGTGTATAGTCATGTTTTCCATAGGGAATATACACTCAATGGCTACTCCTGTATCTAATAAAGTGGCCACTGGGTGAATGCTTGTGGTTTTCTGCTGCTGTAGCCCATCCACTTCAAGGTTCAATGTTTGCTGCATTCAGGGATGCTCTTCTGCATACCACTGTTGTAATGCATTCTTATTTGAGTTACTGTCACCTTCTTGTCAATTTGAATCAATCTGGCCATTCTTCTCTCATCTCTCTCGCTAACAAAGTGCTTTCGCCCACAGAACTGCCGCTCACTGGATATTCTTTGTTTCTCAGTAAACTCTAACAACTGTTTGTGCATGAAAATTCCAAGAGATCAGTAATTTCTGAGATACTCAAACCACCTGGTCTGGTACCGACAACCATTCCACAGTCAAAGTCACTTAGATCCACTTCAGTCAACTGAACCTCTTGACCATGTCAGCATGCTTTTACGCATTAATTTGCTGCCGTATGATTGGCTGATTAGATATTTGCATTAATGAACAGGTGTATCTAATAAAGTATATAATCATTCATCGAAGCGTAGGGAAAAAAATTGTGATGCACTCCACAAACCTGCTGTACAACACTACTCTACCAAAATTAGAGGTCTACAACAAGATCTAGCAAATAGCTGATCTTAGCAACCATCTCTCAATGAAGATAAATTTGCTATCATCTTCAATAGGCCAGAAAAACATATGGTTCTCTTAGGAAAGAAGTGTTTGAAGATTGAGAAGATCAAGCTGGCAAAGACTTCATGGCCTATCTCCTCTTCGACACACTTTTGAGACATAGAATACAGTGAGCACCTCTGGTCACTGGAGCAATTATTGTCCTCTGTTGTCAGGGTCAACCGTGGATGATGCATCCTAGCTGTCTAGATACACAAGCCAGGGCAGTACAATATGGAGAGCAAGCTGTTGCCCACATAGCAAGCTCCCCCTCTCCACCTTTCTGATGAACCCAAAGGAATAGCAGAGACCAATACAGTTTGATAGCAGTGTCTCAGGCATTGCCAGTCAGCACAGAACTCAATGTAAGAACTCCAGCTGCAGATTTTTTCCTCGGTGTTTACTCCTGAAGCCTTCCCCGCGAGTGGGTATAGCTGCAAGGAGGTTTGAGATCAAGGTCTTCCTTCTCCTAGATGAGCAGACAAACACAGCTGATGAGAACCATCTGCCCAAGACAACTGGTTTTAAGGCGCCAGCAGCCCATCTTTGCCCCTTCTGTCAGTAGAAACAGTTTCGCCAAATTTAGTAGGTAAGCCACACATGAAGGCCAGGAGCTGGACTTAGTTGTCAGAGGCTATTTGGGTCGCACGGCAAAGGGAATATTTAATAGGTAGTGGGAGCTTGTTCCCATTGCCACTCCTGGCTATAACAACCTGGAGGAATACCACAATAAAATCTTACAAATCCACCAACAGGGTAAAGTGGTCAAAGCCATGTCCTCTTCTGGGCCAACATCTCCAGATCTAAAGCCTTAATTATACTCAGTTGTGACTTGATACCAAATGACTGTTCTGAGCTCTGTAATGGGAAGAGTTTACCAAAGATCAAAGTAAACTTGTTATCATAGAACATATTTGTCACCATATACAATCCTGAGATCCATTTTCTTGCAGACATATTCAAATCCAATAGTCATTATAGAATCAATGTAAGATGGGAGCAACCAGTATGCAGAAGGTTACAAACTACAGATACAAAAGGAAAGAAACAGTGATAAATAAATAAGTAATAAATATTAAGAACATGAGATGAAGAGTCCTTGAAAGTGAGTCCAGAGGTTGTGGGAACAGTTCAGTGATGGGGCAAGTGAAGTTGAGTGAAATTATTCAGGAACCTGATGGATGAGAGATAATAACTGTTCCTGAACGTGCTAGTGAGCTTTGTGGCTCATGTACCTTCTCCCTGATGACAGCAGTGAGAAGAAAGCATGACCTTGGTGGTGTTGGGGGTCCTTGATGATGGATGCGGCTTTCCTGTGACAACACTCCGTGTAGATGTGCTCAATAATGAGGAGGGCTTTACCGGTGATGGACTGGGCTGTATCCACTGTTTTTTGTAGGATTTTCTAGTCAAGGACATTGTTTCCATACCAAGCTGTGATGCAGCCAGTCAATATACTTTCTGCCACACATCTACAGATGTTTGTCAAAGTTGTAGATGCATTGCCAAATCTTCACAAACTTTTAAAGAAGTAGAGGCACTGCTGTGCTTTCTGTGTAATTGCACTTACGGGCTGGACCTAGGACAGTTCTGCTGAAGTGATAACACTGAGGAATTTAATGTTTCTGACCCTGTCGACCTCTGATCCTCTGATGAGGACTGGCTTATGGACCTCTGGTTTCCTCTGCCTGAAGTCATTAATCAGCTCTTGTTGATTAATTTGGTCTTTCTAACATTGAGTGAGTGGTTGTTGTTGTGGCAGCATTCAGCCAGACTTTCAATCTCCTTCCTATATGATGATTTTTCACCACCTCTGAGTCGGCCTGCGACAGTGGTGTTGTCAACAAACTTAAATACGGCATTGGAGCTGTGCTTAGCCACGCAAGTGTAGAGCGAGTAAAAGCAGGGAGCTGAGCACACAGCGCACTGTGAACTGGGGAAAATATTCAAGGATTTGCTCAAAACTTCTTTGAAAGAAGTATCCTCACTGACAAATTGTGGATAAATCATTCAGAATGGCGTAGAGAGGTTTTAATTCCTGCATCAGGAGTGCACTGAAGATTTGCATAAATGATGGATGAAGCACATAGCATGCCAAATTACCACCCCATCAGCATCTTCTCCCTCATCTACTGCTAATTCTGCAGATCCCAGTTGGATTGAATCAGCCTTCTTGGAACCCACACAACTGGAATGGAAGCAAATCGTACTCAACCTGAGGGACTGCCCAAGAAGAAGAAATAATTTTAATATGTCAATTTGCTTCATGTTAGTAAAAGGAACATTACAAGAAAGTGTTTCTGTGAATACAGGCTTTGTATAATTTAAAGTAGATTACTGCCTTCATAGAAATTGCTATTAGCACAACATTTTCATAACCAACTTGTAACATTTCACCATATGTAAAAATAACAATGTTATGTGCTTGAATTTCTAAGTTGGGAAATTAATTTTATTGTATTGAAAAACATACAGGTGTACAACTGGAAAATGTCAGTGATTCCAAAGGTTGTTTTTGATGTAGCGTGTACCCAATTGTATCTACAAAAAGTAGTGCTGAGTGTTCTACGGATGACCAGATGAAGATAGGCAGCATTACTGACAACAGTGCATCTCTTCCCTGTGAGTTTAATGCATTCTATGCATGTTTTCAACAGAGGGGAACTGGAATATCACCTCCCAGCCGGTAGCCTTCGCTGCACCTGTACCTGCAGTCACAGTTGCGAATGCAAGATCAGCCTTCTGAAGAGTGAACTCACGGAAAGCACCTAACCTAGAGCCCCTTACGTCCTGTGCAGATTAGCGAGCGGGGATATTTGCAGATATTTGTAAGCTCTCCCTGTTTAAGTCTGAGGTTTCTATTTGCTTTAGGAAGACTACTACTATCCCAGTAGCCAAGAAAAACAAGTAACATGACTTACATTAACGAGTAACACCCTACATTGAGGTGCCTATGCCATCCACCATCATGAAATGCTTCAAGAGGCTGCTCATGGCACACAGTAATCCAGTCTCTCAACCCGCTGCAACCCCCCTACTGCTGAAACAAATCTAGAACAAATGCCATCACCCTGTTCCTACGCTCACCTCTGGAGCATCTGGACATTAAAAACACCCACTTTACACTATTGTTTATTGACTTACAGCTCAGCCTTCTTCAATATAATTCCAGGCAAAACTCCTAAACCTGGGACTCAACACCTCCCTTTGTAACTGGATCCTTGACTTCCTGACCAGTGCACTGTAGTTAGTAAGGAAAGCCAGGAACACCTCTGCCTCAATCATGCTCAACACTGGTGCCCCACAAGGCTGCATCCTCAGCCCTGTTCTATTCCCTGTACATTCATGACCGAGTGCATGACCAGATTCTGCTGTAAATCCACCTACATCTGCAGATGATCCCATTTTAGTAGGGCCATATCTCAAATAACAATGAGTTAACGTACCTCTAGAGTGCCTTTAGATTGGAAAATTATCCAAATGTTTTTTAAAAAGGTAAGAAAAGGAAACCAGGGACCCATACACCAGTTAGCAGATCCCAATC
The DNA here is from genome assembly GCF_030028105.1 of Mobula birostris. Taxonomy (NCBI): domain Eukaryota; kingdom Metazoa; phylum Chordata; class Chondrichthyes; order Myliobatiformes; family Myliobatidae; genus Mobula; species Mobula birostris. The sequence continues at coordinate 131,992,936 of NC_092378.1, read as the reverse complement.
TGTTGTTGGGAAATTATTAGAGCTTTAAAAGGTGCTGATTGAACACCTTAAGTGTTTTTAGTTGACGAGATGTTGTTAGCATGGGTTTGTAAAAGCTAGGTCATGTCTGAATATCTTCCACGACATTATTACAATAGTAAACATAGGAAGGTGTCTGAATGCTATGGACATAACAGAGAGCAGTTGACAACATTCCTCATAAGAGGCTATTAGCATAAGTTGTACTTAAAAGAGAAAATGCAGGCAGAAAATTCACTGAGTGGCAGGAGATGAGAAGTAGGGAAAAGAGCAGGTGCTCACATTGGCAGGATTTGATGGCGTCAGCACTGAAACTGCAAGTGTACACCATATTCAACAACAGGATCATGGGACGTCAAGCCAGTTTCTGATTTTGGCACAAAGGCAAACCTCTGTGTGATTCATGCAGTTGGAAATACAAAATATATTAATAAATTAAATGATTGGGCAAGTGTGGGTTTCTGTGACAGCAAATGAAAAGTCTCAGTCTGGAATGAAGCAGTAGCGAACAGTATGTTTCTAACTGATGAGAAGCTAGAAATTGGATATCCAAGGAGATTTTTAGCTTCATAAGACCATAATATATAGGAGCAGAATTAGGTCATTTGGCCCAAAGAGTCTGCAACACCATTTCATTGTGGCTGATCCAATTTCCCTTTCAGCCCCAATTTCCTACTTTCTCCCCATATCCCTTCATGCCCTGACCAGTCAAGAATCTACCAATCTCTGCCTTAAATATACATAAAGACTTGGCTTCCACAGCTGCCTGTGGCAAAGAATTCCACAGATTCATCACTATCTGGCTAAAGAAATTCCTCCTCAACTCTATTCTAAAAGGATGCCCCTATATTCTGAGGCTATGTCTCTGGTCTTAGACTCTCCCACCATAGGAAACATCCTCTCCATATCCACCCTATCAAGGCCTTTCACCATTCGATAGCTTCATGTGCATAAATCATTGATAGGAACAGAAAAGCTATTGGAATGTGAGCTTTCTTAAGGACCAATTGCATGGGTAGAATTCTTGCTTCAGCTTAAAGCAGCCCTGGCAAGAACACGCTTAGAATATTGTGAGCAGTTTTGGTGCAGGCTTATCTAACCATGACCAAGACTTCAAGCATTAGGTTATGCAAAGTAGAGTTGGTATTTAATGGGTTAAGGAAATGGTGGAAGTCTAATCTTAGAACATTGCTGTAAGCTTCCTTTCAGGTGTGGTTAAAAAACACCACTACAAGTAAATAATGCAGACATTTAGATTAGTTGTTGGTGTTTTCAGTTAATTCAAATCAAAAATTGAGATTTTTTGGTCTGAGAAATGTAAATAGCACAAGTATATGGAAAGTAATCTGAGATCAGGCATGATCTGTGAATGACAGAACGTATCTAAAGGACCTGAATGGCCTACTGTTGTTGTCATGTTCCTCAGAGGCACAACACAGACCATTAAGCAGTAAGAAGCATGAAGGGATGGCTTAAAAATTCTTGATGACATGAAGAACATTGGACTGATAAATATCAGATGAAACATTGCCAGATGGTCATGTTTTGTGAAGCAAAACAAGCAGAGGAGATATTAATATTTTAACAGGATAGTGATACACAGAGACATTGAATTCAGAAATGTAGGCTTATGAAAGTGTGAGGACACATTTGGATACCTTAAAGTATGTTACCAGGCTTTAAAATTCAGGAAAAGAGAATGGAAAATCTGTATAAAAAAACAATTTAAATATTGTATCCTTTATGAGATGCACTTTGTTAAATAGGACAGATGACTTCAGCAATGAGAAATTGGGGTTCTTGGAGCAAGGGATGTGAGGGTGATCTGATGTTTGTAAAATACGCAAAGAGCTTTCATAATACAAGTTAAGGAAAACAATTTCCATTTTCAGTAGCTGAAGGTATTAAATTTAAACAACAGAGAAGTGATAGAATTTTTATTTGAGAGACACTATTGGATGCAGAGTTACCTCAAAAGTATATAGATCACAATTTGAAAAAACGGAACATTGAAAGGAAGGGAGTAAGATTACTACGTTGGCTTTTGACTGGGTTGATGCACTGAGGTTACAGCAGCTGTTGTGTATTTTTTCTGCTTGTGTGTAGGTGATTGGTAGACTCTGTAGTGAAAAAGAGATTAGGATTGGTGTGAATTAGATGTTTGGAGAACCTTGGTGGGCTGAAGGGCCTGTTTCTGTGCTGTATGTCTCTATGTAACTCCAGGCAGACAGTTTAGGAATTAGCTTCTTTCAGTGAAGCATTGCCATGTGTAAATCCTCACATTAGTCTGCATACATTTGAGAACAGTTCTAAAGATCTGAGTAATAGCAATGAAGCAGCACACACAAAATGCTGGAGGAACTCAGCAGGCCAGGCAACATCAGTGGGGGACAAAAAAGTACAGTCAACATTTTGGGCAAGACCTGGCCTCCTTCATCTCTGCTACATCTGTTCCCCGGATGAGATTTTCCTTTCCAGGACATCAGAGATGCCCTTTCATCAGGAGTCTTGATGAAGGATTTTGGCCCAAAATGCCAACTATATTCTTTTCCTTAGATGCTACCTGGCCTGCTAAGTACCTCCAGCATTAGTGTGTTGCTTGAATTTTCAGCATCTGAAGATTTTCCCTTGTTTGTAATAGCAATCAATCCAACGACATAATCCTTACCCATCAACATGAAAACAAATACTAATGGTAACAAGTCAACCATCCACTTACACCACACTTGATGCTTTCATCCACTGAAGACTATGCTTTCTTTGTTATAATCAAATGCCAACTTATTCCCAAAATTAATCAGTGCCATTTCAACGGTTGCCCTGTCTCACCAGAAGGTTGTGGGTTCTGAGTTCCAGTCCCGTTCCAGGACAACATTCCAGTGCATTACTGAGGGAGTGCAGTTGAAGGTGCTGTTTTTCGGGTGAGATGTTAACCTGAGGCTAGGTCAGCTGCTTCAACTGAGAGATTTGTATGTCAAAGAAGAACTAGAACTCACTGGCCTACAGCAGTTTACCCATGGGCAAAGTTGTGTGAAAGCAACTAAGCTGTTCAGAACTGCTGGTCACATAGCTTAGCTTAGCTCAGAGTATCAGGAGCTGCATTTGAAACTCCCAACTCACTTGGAAGTGCTAAGTTAAAATTATGTTGGAAATATTTAAAATCAAGGGAGCAAGAAACTTAAATATCATTCATAATTTTTATTGGTAATTTGATTTTCAAAAGCAGCCTCGATTTTGAAAGTTAATCTTTTAAATATTTCACACCAAAGCAGCAGGAGGTGAAAATTAATATGCAGGTTATATTTAAGAGGCAGTTTCAGGAGGCTTTTTGATTTTGAGTTTCACCTCTTATGTTAATTGTAAAGAGATGGTGGAGTTAAGATTGTAGGGTTATGTAATGGCTGACAGATGACACATATTGTTCATAATAGAAACTGTTCTACATAATTCACAAACACCATCATTGAGCTATTGTGTTCACTTTAAGAGACAGTGTCTGAAGTAATGACGTCAGTGTAAGGCAAGTGCTTTTGGTTTTGTTCATAATGGAAATAAAGGGCTGCGGCTTTTGTTAAGCATGTAAAACGGCGTTTGCTTGTTTTATTCACAAAATCCTACAGGATCACAGGGTAAAGAACAACTACTAACACTGACTGAGGATGAATGATGCTTTGAGGACTACTATGTGTTGAATTTCATTTCTTCAATGTGGAACTCCAGTACTGCATAACAAAAATATATCTCACAGTCTTACTCTACATTAAGTTCCAATTGAATGGCAAAAGTAACCTGGCAAAGGCTTGTTTACAAGCCTAAAGAAAGTATGAATGAAAGAGGTGATTGGATTGCTGCATTTGTAAAAATTGAATTGAATTAACTTTATTTCTTACATCCTTCACATACACAAGGAGTAAAAATCTTTACGTTACATCTCCGTCTGAATGTGCAATGCGCAATTTATAGTAATTTGTAATAAATAGTATGTACAACAGGGCAGTCAATATAAAATAGAATACAATTATGTCAGTGTGGATTAATCAGTCTGGTGGAAGAAGCTGTGCTAGAGCCTGGTGGTCCTGGCTTAATGCTGCGGTACCGTTTCCCAGATGGTAGCAGCTGGAACAGTTTGTGGTTGAGGTGGCTCGGGTCCCCAGTGATCCTTCGGGCCCTTTTTACGTACCTATCACTGTAAATGTCCTGGATAGTGGGAAGTTCACTTCTACAGATGCGCTGGGCTGTCCGAACCATCCCCAGCCCCTCCACATCCCTGAATCTACTCACCCCATAAGTAGGTGTCCCATTTTGCGAGTCTTCATCTGTGCGCTGCTTATTTCACTTAATTAAAAAAACAGCCCTGAGGCCCAGTTGCTCTGCCGTCCACCTGTTTAAATAATTGCAGCACGTGCAGCAGAGTGGCATCCTGCGGCAGGAGCCTTTCCTTTCCTAGTGTGTCTGTGCGCACTTCCTGTAAGATTAGCTGGACTTGCAGCAGCTTCCCTTGCGTCACACTTTGAGCATGAACTTTATTCCATTACTCTTGTCCATATCTACATTCGGATTTATCTCTACAACCTCACAATGTGTTTAGAATGTTAATGACTGAATACGCTTCCTGAGTAAATGTTTCCATTATACTTCTCTTGATATACACTTAACTGCAGCTATCTGTAAAGTTGGCATCCTCTAATTATCCCGGGGCACCACTGATGCTGCTGTAAAGGTCCCAGTTCTATGTTTTATTTTGTTCCCTCTGCCAGTGTTTGACACTCCCTTCGTATAGCACTCTGTATGTAGCAAAGACACGATGGAATGGTGCAGCATACTTAATGGGCAGAATGACCCAATTTTTCTCCTGGTCTCGAGCCTAAGACATGGCGGGAGGAGAAGATGGCGACGCGACACAGCGCGCGCGGCCTCTCCAGTAAAATGAACATTTGTATTTGTTAAATAGGGGCTGTGCACAATTCTGATTTGATGGAGACAGACGTGAGAAGCATGGAGGAATATCTGGAGAAACTTCTGAAACGCCCAGTTGGCTGCTGCCGCTGCTACTGTGCAATCAACAATCTCCAGAGGGAAGGCCCCAAATCCTCGGCTTTACCTGTTGCTGGTGGCCGGGGCTGGGGTCGAAGCGCTCGGTAGAGGTGGTGCTTGGTGTCGGAGGGCTGGTCGGAGGCTCGAAGTTTTCGGACGACTCAGAGTCTGACTGTGGTCGGGTGCTTCCAGGATGCTGCATCGGCAAGTTTGTGGCACTGGAAGTTCATGGCAGGGAGAGTTTTCTTCCTTCTCCCGTCTGTGTGAAATGACGGGACTTTCGAGAGACTTTGAACTTTTTTTTTTTACCATGCCCATGGCCTGTTCTTCATCAAGTTACGGTATTGCTTGCACTGTTGTAACTATATGTTATAATTATGTGGTTTTTGTCAGTTTTTCAGTCTTGGTCTGTCTTGTGTTTCTGCGATATCACACTGGAGGAACATTGTATCATTTCTTAATGCATGCATTACTAAATGACAAAAAAAGAGGACTGCGTGTCCTCATAATCTAAAAAAAGACATTGCTGGAGGTTTTACAATATTATTAATCAAAACAAAACTATCATAGCATGTATGGAGGATTGGATACCTAATAGAACGCAGAGAGTTGGGATACATGGGTGTTACTCTGGTTAGCAGTCAGAGATGAGCGGTGTGCCGCAGGGGTTGATGCTTGGCCCGCAACTGTTTACAATATGTATTAATGATCTGGAAGAGGGGACTGAGTGTAGTGTATCTAAGTTTGCTGATGATACTAAATTGAGTGGAAAAGCAAATAGTGCAGAAGATACGGAGAATCTGCAGAGAGATATAGATAGGTTAAGTGAGTGGGCAAGGGTTTGGCAGATGGAGTACAATGTTGGTAAATGTGAGATCATCCACTTTGGAAGGAACAATTGAAGAGCAGTTTATTATTTAAATGGTAAAAAAATTCAGCATGCTGTTGTACAGAGGGTCTTGGGGGTGTTTGTGCATGAATCACAAAAGGTTGGTTTGGAGGTGCAGCAGCAGTTTATCAAGAAGGCAAATGGAATATTGGCCTTCATTTCTGGAGGGGTTGAATTTAAGAGCAGGGAGGTTGTGCTACAACTGTGCAGGGTACTGGTGAGGCCGCACCTGGAGTACTGTGTGCAGTTCTGGTCTCCTTACTTGAAGAAGGATATACTGGCTTTGGAGGCGATGCAGAGGAGGTTCACCAGGTTGATTCCAGAGATAAGAGAGCTAGACTATGAGGAGATATTGAATCTCCTGGGCCTGTACTTGCTGGAATTCAGAAGAATGAGAGGAGATCTTATAGAAACATATAAAATTATAAAAAGGATAGGTAAGATAGAGGCAGGAAAGTTGTTTCCACTGGTAGGTGAGTCTAGAACTAGGGGACATAGTCTCAAAATTCTGGGGAGTAGATTTAGGATGGAGATGAAGAGGAACTGCGTTTCCCAGAGAGTGGTGAATCTGTGGAATTCTCTGCCCAGTGAAACAATGGAGGGTAGAGGCTACGTTAGTAAATATATTTAAGACAAGGTTGGATAGATTTTTGCATAGTAGGGGAATTAAATTTTATGAGCAAAAGGCAGGTAGGTGTAGATGAGTCAATGGCCAGATCAGCCATGATTTTATTGAATGGTGGAGCAGGCCTGATGGGCCAGATGGCCTACTCCTGCTCCTTTTTCTTATGTTCTTATGTAATCAATGTTAAATCAAGTAGGGAAATAGGGTAAATGGTTAAAGATACAGATTTTAAATTACTTTATGGAAGAATGGCAGAAGTAAGACAGAGGAAGGTTTGGAGAAGATTCCGGGTCTTGGAGCTTTGGAAACTGAAGCCATGACCACCAATAATGGTGCTATTGAATTCAGAGCATCTCAGTGCCTGGAAGTGGAGGTATCTTGGAAGGTTATAGGCCCAAAATGATAATGGACTCTGGGTTTAGCAACTGCAGCTTTCCTACTTACTCAAATGTCTACATTTCAATACGAACATACACTCAGTGGCTATTTTATTAGGTACCAGAGGTACTTAATAAAGTTGCCACTGAATGTATTTCTGTATGTTCATGGCCTTTAGCTGCTGCAGCTCATCCATTTCAAGGCTTGACATGTTATGCACTCAGAGGTGCTCTTCTGCTCACTACTGTTGTAACGCCTGGTTATTTGAGTTACAATGGCCTTCCTGTCAACTTGAACCAGTCTGGTCATTCTCCTCTGATCTCTGTCCCACAGAACTGATGCACAATGGAGGTTTTTTTTTTGTTTCTCGCACCATTTTCTGTAAACTCTGTGGACTTTTGTGTGTGAAAATCCCAAGAGATCAGTTTCTGAGATGCTGAAACCTTGTCTGGTACCACTATGGTCAAAGTCAGATAGATCACTTTTCTTCCCCATTCTAATGACTGGTCTGATCCTCTTGACCGTGTCTGCATTCTCTTATGCATTGAGTTGCTGTCACATGATTGGCTGATATTTTCATTAATGAGCAGGTGTATGTAATAAAATGGCCAATGAGTGTGTAGGTCCAAGGAACATTGCATAATGAATGCAGAATATGTGCCATTAAAGTTGAGAATAGATCTAGTCCAATTTGAGCAAAATGCTCGAAATCCACTTCACATGTCAGAGTGTTGCACTGGGGTGGGTTGATGTTGACAGTGAAGACATTTCTTGGTACTTTTGCCATTGAATTTCAACAGAAGGTGATTGAATGTTGTATTGGAGGTGGCCCATTCCCAGCAGTTGCACAATAAATACAGAACTTACCATTTCCCTTAATCTGCAGTGCCATTCAGGATTTGCTGCTTACACCATCTGAAAAGTTCTAAGGGGAGCTGAGGCCAATGTGCATGAATAGTTTAAGCACTTTGCTTTAAGAGGAGAAGGGATGAAATGTTCAGAGTTTTTTTTTTGCATTTTGCGATTTGTACATAGAGCAGGAGCTTGGGCATGAGGCAGTAACTCGGTCCACAGCAGGAGATGTTATTTACTGGAGCAGAGGATTGTGAGCCATAATGAACATAAAAAATGACTAGAAGCAGCATGTTGAGAGCTCTTAAAAGGCATAAAAAGTTATTTTGAATCTAGTGGTGGTCTTGATTTAGTGTTACTTCACTTAAGCTTTTGAGTTAAAGTTAAAATCTCTGTAGTTAGGTACAGTAGATACTTTTGGAGTTGCATACTTTTGGTTTGTACCTAGTATCAATGATGTTTGTGCCAGTGGTGTAGTGGCATCCATACCAAACTTCAGAGCAGGAGGTCCCGGGTTTGAATCTGGCAGGATCTTTGCATGGGTTCTACTGGTGTTGGGTTGAGCGTCGTGCTAGTAACTTGGCCTCGTAAAATAGACAAAAGCTAAAGAAACAGCACGGTTGCTGCCAGGTGCACCAATTTGGAGCGGGGAGGAACTAGTGGTAATGATCCCTCGAGTTGTGACCGTGTGCTGTAGCAGTTCAAGAATGGGTGAGAGTTCTGGACTGATGAAGAAAGAGTTTTCACCTCATTTAAACTGTTCATGATCTCAAGTTGCAATAATAGGCTAGAAGTGAATGTTAACTCTAGTTGCCATAAATGTGCCATAATTTCTGAACTTCAGTTGGGGGACAATTATTAATAGAAAACAACTATAAAGGTCTAGTGTCAACTAGTGATCAGCTGTTCTGCAAGGAGGGACGCTGTTTCATTTCACTGAATTCATGCGTATGGTTGAATGACAATTGAACTTGAACTTGAAAGTTAGGGCCAGGCCAGGGGAGAAATCAGCTGTTAATCACTTGGCTTTTGCCACTGATCTCTGGCCACCATTTCACAGAATGCAGGCAGTGCCCATTAATAAATGCCATCCCTCGTGTGCTCTGAATGGATGGTGAGGGCTGTTACTGGTGGCAGAGTAATATAATCATTAGCTCCCTTGTCAACTATTCCTTCTTACAAAGCTAAATACAGCAGGCCTGCATTGTCTTAGGTTAGAGGCAGCATGTACCCTAATCAAGAAATGCAATTCCAAGGAATTCCTCCTTCATTGGAGTTTATGATGTAGGTCATACCTTCACGGGTAACAAGCCTCATGAGATAAATATTTTGCACTTTAGTATCTGTGCCCCTTGGTAATGTCCTAGAAATCGGTATTGACAGGTGGGGAGTGTAATATGGCAGAGCAGGGGGGTGTGTAGGGGAATTCTCCACAGCTGTTCCCTTCCATTTCCACAGGAACACAGCAAAGACCTCTCCTCATTGACATGTTTGCCCATGGCAGCCACAGCAGCCTCTGAACAATCTCGGACTTCCCTTCCTGCAAGATTTTATAGAAGGTCTGTTGGAACACTTCTTGCATACTATAGGTGGTAGATCTCCTGCATGTTGAAGGCAAACCCATGGATTGGTTAAAAACCCTGTTGATTAGTTCAGTGGTGGGTCCATAATATTGTAGAATCGATAAGTGCAAAGTCTCTTTCGCTCTCGCTCTCGCTATCCATCCCATAGGATGATGATGGTTCCTTTCAGTTAGTTAGTGGGGTGGGATACCCTACTCCTCAGAAAGGAACAGCATGTGCGTGAATGGATTTTAGGTGAGTAGGGGGTTGCACAGGTCCAGACCCACCCTCTCGACATCCCCTCCCGACATCCCCTCCTGGATCCAGTGGCATGGTGGGGTCCAAGACGGCTGGGGGAAGTTCTGTTGCAGTGAATGGCCAGACCAAGCTTCGATGCAAGGGATGCCCTTTCCGCGCTTCACGGCACGTGTTTGCTAGATGGCCGTTGACCCTACGAGAGGGTTCATCCGCCCTTTGACAGGTCTTGTTTTTCGTCCTGCAGGGTGTCCAGCCACCCTATGTGCAAAGTAATGATCGAAGTTTGTATACAGTATGTCACCATATACTACCTTGAGATTCATTTTGTTACAGGCATTCACAGTAGAGCAAAGACATACAATAGTGTTGAATAAAAACAGCACACAAAGACTATAAACCAATGTGCAAAAGAAGACAGCATGGTAGCATAACGGTTAGTGCGATGCTAATGGTTAGCGTGAAGCATGGTAGCATAACGGTTAGCGCGATGCTAACAGTTAGTGTGATGCATGGTAGCATAACGGTTAGCACGATGCATGGTAGCATAACGGTTAGTGCGATGCCATTGCGGCTGAGGGCGCCAGATTTTGGTGTTCAAGCGCAATATTGTCTGTAGGAGTTTGTTCCTCCCCGTGATTGCGTGGATTTCCTCCGGGTGCTGTGGTTTCCGCCCACGTTCCAAAGATGTGTGGGTTAGTAGGTTAATTGGTCATTGTGAATTGTCCCGTGATTAGACTAGTGTTAAATCAGTGGGTTGGTCTGCAGTGCGGCTCATTGGGCTAGAAGTGCCTGTTCCGTGCTGTATTAATCAATAAAGAAAGAAAGACAAAGTTTGCAAAATGAGCTTTATGTCCAGCAAGATGACACCACATCTGAATTTCATTTACTTCCCGTGAATTTAATAAAGCACATTGGATAAACAATTCATTTTTCAAATATGTATCAAGCATGATTTTATTTAAATTAACCATTTCTTTCCACGATAATTTAGCTTAAAGCATTTTTTGTGCCTGCACGCCAACTCCAGGACTTCCAACTGTTGCAGTGTGTCAAACTGGATCCAAGAGAAGTCCAATTTTGTGTTTCTTTTCTTTGGTCTCATTCTTTCCTCTTGTTTTTACTGTTATACTGTGAGTTGACTGAAATAAAAGAGACAATACTCTACTCTGTTCTCCACATAAATTACTCTATAATCTGGCTTTTACACAATCTTTTCATGTTGTAAGCAAAATTATCATTCATGTAGCAGACCTTATCTCCTTAGGATATGCCATTGGGCTTCACAGTTAATTACAGATTTTCTTTTGAAGTACAGGGTATTACAATGTGGAGAAACCTGGCCACGGTAAGATTCCACATACAACCAAGGGGGGTGGGGGGAAGTAGCCATTTAATAGCTGTCATTTACAATTGCCAAATGAAAACTAGCCTGGGCACCCTGAGAAATAACAATTAAATTTAATTATCTGATCTTCTATGCCCATTTAAATAAGGAGAAAGCAGCTTGATTAAATATCTCATCTGGGAAAAATGCGGCACTTTCAGACAGGTAAGTTCTGGGTCAGCAGCGCAGTCACCAGTATGTGAAGTTACAGGGAAAGTGGGAAGAGACTGTGAGGAAGAAAAATGCCACAGAAGCAGGAAGCTCAAAATGAAAGTAGAAAAGAGGCAGAGGATCGTATCTGAATGGAAAGAATCTAATTAAGAAATTACATTTTAAAATGTTTATTTTCAATTCAAAACCAAACTGTGCAAGCAATTTTAACCCAGTCTGCATAGCAACTGTCCAATGAAGATTGTAATTTTTCATCTCCATTGCAAATTGACTATTGTTCTTCATCACCTTTTCCAGAACACAGCAACTGAGCTTTTCACATTCATTACAAAACAATCGCAGAAAAGGGCAGCAGAGTGATGTATCTAGTAGAGTTGATGCCTCACAGTGCTAGAGACTCAGATTCAATCCTGACCTTGGCTGCTGTCTGTGTGAAGTTTGTGCTGCCATGAACCATGAGGATTCCGTCAGGTGCTGTAGTTTCCCTGCTGTGTATCGCTGCTATGTAACTCTGGATAACTGGATAATCAGAATACACAGAAATGTGTTTGAGACAAGCAGATCCATAAATTACATCACGCTACATTGGCAGCTGTGTCTCTCACTGCCAAGGCTCTGGAATTATCTCCCTCGGCTTCTGTCTTTGCTGCACTTTCTTTCCTTGTTTACTGAAGCTGCTTGCAGCTTTTGATCATCTCTCATAGCAGTGCTGCGTCATTTTTGGTTTGATAACACTCTATGAAGCTCATAGGTACATTTCTGTGCTATGTTAAAGGCACTGTATTGCTTTGTGATAGCAGTGAAGTTTTGCTGGAATTGAGTTTTGAGCCACTCACTGCAAGATGTCTGCATGTATTCTGATCCTGGGGCTACAGTATTTATATGGCTGGAATGAAAATAAATATAAACAGCAAATACTGAATACTGTACTGCAGTTCAGGCACCATTAGTCGAAAAGCACAGAGTCGACGCTTTGGGTCTAGTATCCTTCATCCAAACTGAAAAAGAGAAATCAAGTTAGTAGTAGAGAAACGTGGAAAAAGAATGGTCAGGGCAAAGGGTAGGTAGGATGACACCAAATGAGTTAGAATCAGAACCAGGTTTACAGTCACTGGCATATGTTGTGAAATTTGTTTTTTATGCAGCAGCATACATTGCAATACATGATAGAAACTGTAAATTACAGTAAGAAGTTTGTGTATGTGTATATGTAAGAGAAAAAAAAGTAGTGATGTAGTGTTCGTGGGTTCAATGTCCATTCAGAAATCTGATGACGGGGGAAAAAGCTGTTCCTTCATCATGGAGTCTTTGCCTTCAGGCTCCTGTACCTCCTCCCTGATGGTACCAATGGAAAGAGAGCATTTCCTAGGTGATGGGGGATCCTTAATGATGGATGTCACCTTTTCAAAGCATCTCTCCTTAAAGGTGTCCTGGATGCTGGGAAGGCTAGTGCCCATGATGTGGAACTAACTGAGTTTACAATTTCCTGCAGCTGATTTCAATCCTATGCAGTGCCTATACCTGCATACCAGATGGTGATGCAGCCAGTTAGAATGCTCTCCACGATACACCTATAGAAATTTGCTAGTGTCTCTGGTGATATACCAAATTTCCTCAAACTCCCAATGAAATACAGCCACTGCCGTGCCTTCTTCATAACTGCATCAATATGTTGGGCCCAGGATAGATCCTCAGGGATGTTGACACCCAGGAATTGCCCACTCTTTCCTGCTCCCTCTATGAGGACTGATGTGTGTTCCCTCGTCTTACCCTTTCTGAGGTCCACAATCAATTCTTTGGTTTTACTGACGTTGAGTGCAAGTCTGTTGCTGCGACTCTGCTCAGCTAGCTGATATATGCTGGGATGCCCATATTCTCGTGCTTCTATCACCGAATGTAACTTGCTGTTTACCAGCTTATATCCAAATGTGTCCATAATATGGAAGATAAAGATGAAGAAATGCATTGTTGTAGGTCTGTAGCAGATTATAGACACGGGGAGTGCTGAAGCCATGTGGGAAACTGAAAAGTTTTTCAAAAAAAAGACAAATTTGGAATCGAGGATGCAGAGAAGGTGGAAACAGGTAGTCGTTTTGTTGGTAGGGTTATGTTTATCTCAGGGTCCAATGTGACAACCAGACTGCCAACAGTCTGTTTCAGACACCAGGAAGAGCAGTGGAAGTGCTGACCATAATGGAAATGCATGCTCAGACAATATTGACTGGTTGTGAGGCAGCAATTTGGAAAGGTGATGAGATAGTGGTGGTGGTGTAAAGCTGATGAAAGATTTTCTCCTAAGGAAAACAACACTTCTCTGAAGAGAGACACAGGATTGGGAGCGAAATTTAGGTGTTTGCCTAGCTTTGAGGATAATGATTCAGGAAAAGAAGGTACTTCAAGTGTTTCTCCATCTATGACAGGACTGTTAAGTGGAACCAGCTAAGTATGGTCCCATACGGTTGGCTGTCAATGAAGCTGCAAGCAGAAGGGAAAGCTGCTATCTCTTTGCTCCCCTTCAAATTAAAGACTATCTTGATTTGGAGAGGAATAACTGTTCCTTCACTGTAATTGGGTTGAAGTCTTGCAAATCCAAACCAAACAGTGCATTGAGTGTCTTTACCAAATGTACTGCAGTATTATAAGAGAGAGGCTCACACCACCTTCTTGAGTATAATTACTGGTTGGTAAATGATGGTTGTGCCATTGATGCCCACATCCCTTATTTAAATATACAAAAAAGATTATCTTCATAAATCTTAGAAATTTTTATATAGGACTAAATCTAAGTTTATCATGAATAAAATTTCAAATCACTCGGTGATAGAATAGTTACGATTGGAGCTGTTTATTTCTAATAAGTTCTATCATATACTTAGCAGCAATGTTAATGTCATCTAGTGTGACAAATGGTGGGAATGCAAAATAAAAAATGAGATTTTTATTCTGTTTGCATAAATGCTGAAACCTGTTGTTAAAAATAAATAACAGCAGCAGGAAGTACTTACTTTGCTTTGTGTGCGAGAGAGAGAATGGTTAGTACTAACAACAGCTGTAGCATATCATCAAGATGGATGGGATTTTGTGAAGAAAAGGTTTATAAAGAAATGCCATTCTTTAGTTTCTGTGAATGAGAACCTGTAAAAAATTACAGGTATGGTGCTTTGTCAGACTTATAATGATAACCAGCAATCAGGTGCTGGGGAACTGCAATTGCAAATGTAGATTCATCCATTCAGCCACTGTTGTATCAGACCGGAGGCAACCTGCAGTGACATAAATCTGATTACTAGGCAATATTATGACATATCTAGCTGAGCTGTCCTATATTTGGCATTGAATTAGCTTACTCAATGAAGAGTGAGAGGGCTGTCTTGCAGGGCTCATCATAACAGTTATCAGTCCCAAATTTGCATCATGAACAGTCATTCTGAAGTGTCGTCATTGACTGACCTTATTGGGATAAGATTAGGCAAAGGCAAGGCAAACCCCACCTGATGACCAACCTCCTTCAGCAAAGGAAATGGTGTTCCTGCACTTTCAACAATGCTTGGAAGATGCTTTGAGGCTAGAAAGCAGAATATAAAGTCAGGAACATCAGTGTTCTTCAGCAAGAGTGGCTTGGCAGCACTGCAACTGGCTAACCAGGCCAAGTACCAAAGGACAAAGATGCTAGATTAGATCTGTGGTAGAGAGTGAGTGAGGTAAACACGATTTGACTTTGTCCTTGCTGGTCAGTCAGTAGCTGATGCACCTGCCCAGATGGAGAAATAATTATGGCAAAAAGCCTTGGGGAGACAAGTTGCATCGTTACACCAAAGGTGTTGGTCATTGTGTGGTGTAGCAGAAAATCGATGCTGAATGGGGGAGACGCAAAACCTATCTGGCAGCTTAAAACTGAGCATAAATGAGGTGATGTTAGCCATGAGCAGCAGTGGAGATGTTACACCACTACAATCTGAAATCTCGCGGCATAAAATAGCCTTCTCTTTGTCATTAATAATGAGTCAGGGTATCAACTGTATTTCAGTAATGAATGCGAGTAGACTGAACGTACACCAGAACATGAGTTGTCATCCTGGTAAAGCTGCAACACAGGACTACGCACTAACCAAACAGCATTCAGTACACAAAGATGTGTCCTCAGAACCAGCAGATCAGATCAAAGGCCTGCAGCCCTGTCATATCCGGGTACACAGGGGCTGGACCATTAGAAAGCAAGGAGGATTCTCTTAAGAATGTTTATATTTTCTACGATGACAGAGCTGAGCACATGAATGTCAAAGATAAGGAAGAAACATTTGTAATCATGTTCAGCCAGAGGTGCCAGTTGAACAATCCATCTCCCCGTTTCCTCTTGGGATTTCCAGTAACACGGAAGCCAGTCTTCAATCAGTTTAATTCACTGTATGTGATATCAAGAAGCGCCTGAGAGCACTGAATACAGCGGAAGCTATGGGACCAGACTGCATCCCAGCTGTGGTGATGCAGAAGCAGCCAAGCAGTTTCACTGCAGTTCCGATACTGGCATCCACCTGACAATGTGGAAAATTGCCCAGATTTGTTCTGTGCACACAAGCTGGAGAAGTTCAGGCTGGCTAATTGTTGCTGAATCAGTTCATGCTCAATCAGCAGCCAAGAGGTGGAAGGTTTTGTTGATGGTGCTGTGGAGTGGCACTTGCCTACGCTCACCTGCTGACCAACAGCTGAACAAAGACCGAGAACTGAAGATCTGAAGTGAATCACTAACCTGGACATCAAACTCCCACCATCCAGGCCATGCTCTCTTCTTGCTGTTGCTATTGAGTAGGAGGAACAGGAACCTTAGGTCCCACACCAGGTTTAGGAACAGTTATTACGCTTCAACCATCAGACTCCTTGACAACTTCACTCACCTCAACTCTGAACAGATTTCACAACCATGGACTCACTTTCAAAGACTCTACAACTCATGTTCTCAGTATTATTTACTTCTTTACTTTATTTGCAGTTTGTCTTTTGCACATTGGTTGTTTGTCACTCTTTGTGTGTAGTTTTCAATGATTTTATTGCACGTCTCTATTTTACTGTGAATACCTGTAAGAAGATAAATCTCAATTTAGTAAACATATAAGTACTTTGACAATGAAGTTACTTTGAACTTCCAAACTAGCACTTGACCAATCCAGGAGCCCTGGCTGAACTGAAGTCAGTGGCATTAAGAGAAAGATATTCTAATTGTTGGCATCATACTTCCTGCAAATAAAATAGCTCTGGAGTTTTGGTAGTCAATCATCCCAATCTCAGGATGTAACTGCAAGAGCTCTTTGGTCCTTGGAGCAATGTCCTAGGCCCAGCCATCTTCAGTAGTTTCATAAATGGCCTTCTTTCTATCATAGGATCAGAAGTGGGAATGTTCTCTCATAACAGCATAAATGTTCAATTTTGTTTGCAACTTTGCACAAATGAACCTGTTTGTGTGCATGTGGAGTAAGCTGATAAATGGCAAATAATATTCATAATACAAGAGGCCAGCCAATAGCCTGTCAAACATGAGAGAATTTAACCATCTGCACTAGACATTTAATGACATTACTATTGCCATGTTTTGCTCCTACCTATAGCCCAGAGAATCCTTATTTCACCAAAAACTCAATCAAACCAGTACCCAAAAACCATAGCGACAGGAGCTCATGAAGCCTGTGTAACATAGAAACATAGAAAATAGGTGCAGAAGTAGGCCATTCGGCCCTTCGAGCCTGCACCGCCATTCAGTATGATCATGGCTGATCATCCAACTCAGAACCCTGCACCAGCCTTCCCTCCATACCCCCTGATCCCTTTAGCCACAAGGGCCATATCTAACTCCCTCTTAAATATAGCCAATGAACTGGCCTCAACTGTTTCCTGTGGCAGAGAATTCCACAGATTCACCACTCTCTGTGTGAAGAAGTTTTTCCTAATCTCGGTCCTAAAAGGCTTCCCCTTTATCCTCAAACTGTGACCCCTCGTTCTGGACTTCCCCAACATCAGGAACAATCTTCCTGCATCTAGCCTGTCCAATCCCTTTAGGATTTTATACATTTCAATCAGATCCCCCCTCAATCTTCTAAATTCCAACGAGTATAAGCCTAGTTCATCCAGTCTTTCATCATATGAAAGTCCTGCCATCCCAGGAATCAATCTGGTGAACCTTCTTTGTACTCCCTCTATGGCAAGGATGTCTTTCCTCAGATTAGGGGACCAAAACTGCACACAATACTTCAGGTGTGGTCTCACCAAGGCCTTGTACAACTGCAGTAGTACCTCCCTGCTCCTGTACTCGAATCCTCTCGCTATAAATGCCAGCATACCATTCGCCTTTTTCACCGCCTGCTGTACCTGCATGCCCACTTTGAATGACTGGTGTATAATGACACCCAGGTCTCGTTGCACCTCCCCTTTTCCTAATCGGCCACCATTCAGATAATAATCTGTTTTCCTGTTTTTGCCACCAAAGTGGATAACTTCACATTTATCCACATTAAATTGCATCTGCCATGAATTTGCCCACTCACCTAACCTATCCAAGTCACCCTGCATCCTCTTAGCATTCTCCTCACAGCTAACACTGCCGCCCAGCTTCGTGTCATCCGCAAACTTGGAGATGCTGCATTTAATTCCCTTGCCTGTATATTGTAAACAACTGGGGTCTCAGCACTGAGCCTTGCGGTACCCCACTAGTCACTGCCTGCCATTCTGAAAAGGTCCCGTTTATTCCCACTCTTTGCTTCCTGTCTGCCAACCAATTCTGTATCCGCATCAATACCTTACCCCCAATACCGTGTGCTTTAAGTTTGCACACTAATCTCCTGGTGTGGGACCTTGTCAAAAGCCTTTTGAAAATCCAAATATACCACATCCACTGGTTCTCCCCTATCCACTCCACTAGTTACATCCTCAAAAAATTCTATGAGATTCGTCAGACATGATTTTCCTTTCACAAATCCATGCTGACTTTGTCCGATGATTTCACCGCTTTCCAAATGTGCTGTTATCACATCTTTGATAACTGACTCTAGCAGTTTCCCCACCACCGATGTTAGGCTAACCGGTCTATAATTCCCTTGTTTCTCTCTCCCTCCTTTTTTAAAAAGTGGGGTTACATTAGCCACCCTCCAATCCTCAGGAACTAATCCAGAATCTAAAGAGTTTTGAAAAATTATCACTAATGCATCCACTATTTCTTGGGCTACTTCCTTAAGCACTCTGGGATGCAGACCATCTGGCCCTGGGGATTTACCTGCCTTTAATCCCTTCAATTTACTTAACACCACTTCCCTACTGGAATGAGTGCGCAATTTACTTCCTTTCACCACAAAACTATTCTACCATTTAAAAGTATGAAGGAATTCTGAACAATCACAAGGGTGAATGCAGTTCCAACACTAAGGAACCTCAACATCATCAGGAACAAAGCAGATCACTTGATTGTTACCTCAGCCACACCTACACATAATTTTGTAGTCTGTGCCATCTACAAAATGCACTGCTACTAATCACGTAGGCTATTCTGCCAGCAGCTCCCAACCCCATAATCTTGTTCACCAGGAAGGACAAAGATTTCAGGTACATGAAAATACCACCATCTGTAGATACAACTGCCATCCTGACTTGACGATACATCCTCATGCATTATCTGTTGCTAGGTCTAAGTACTAAAACTTACTACCAAGCAGCATCGTGGCAATAACTTCACCAGAGCATTAGCAGTAATTTTAAAAAGGCAACCTTCAATTAGGGGTGTGCAGTAAATGTATACATTTCCAGTGATGCAGAGACCCAATAAAATTTATTAACATTTTTAACAACATTAAAAGAATAACATTGAGTGATTTATAGATCCTATTTGTCTCTTTATATTGGGTTAGGTTTGCAATTATTGAAGACAAATCTTATTTATCTGAACTTTCTCAAAATGTTCTTGTTCTGATTATTTCCTGTTTTGTTATAAAAAAAACGATGTTTTATTTGCTTTATTCAATGAAAAGGATTGTAAAGCTTCGAACCAATTTCAAGGTACATAAAAACAGATTGCCAAGAAAATGTAGGAACTTCATGAAGTAGAAATTTCTGTCTACAATTCCCCCAAAAAAATGTTATGCGTCTGACTTAACCTAGGGCAGGGCAATCTTACAATATTTCTAACTGTCTTAGCACCAATTAGAAAATTCATCTCCTGACTTTTTAATGAGATTTCCATTTGAGTGGGTATCCTTTTTCGTGTGTGAAACTCTCACAAAAGATTTCAACTCTGCTGATGGTCTGAAAGATGACAGTTCTTACTTGCTCATACTGCAGTCAGTTTTGTCCTCTGGAATCATGCCATTTACAGGTCCAACGATGAAACTCCATCTTACTTTCACTGTTTGGTGCTCAAATACAACCTTGTGGCTCGAGTACTTTACCTGTGAGGGTCAGATCCACGGTTACTCCCTGCTTCTTAACATCGGGATTAGTCCATGCTGCGGCAGCTCATCTTGTCACTGTTCTACAATATGATGCTTACTGCTGCAGTAGGAAGTTTCTCCAAACTCTGTACTCAAGGCAAGACTTAATTTACTTTTCCCTTGGTCCAAAGAAACCACCGTGCTTCCCCAAAGATCAAATGACCAAATTCTCCCAGGCAATTTTCTGATTTTCATCCTGAAAGGTTATGATGGCTCCCACTCACAAAGAGTATACCTCAAGTTGGCACTCTGCATTATTTTCTTTAGATGCTTCTGGCCCCTGGGAGCATATTCCCACCCCTTCCATCATTGCAACACCCATTCATTCACCAGCAACAATACTATATGGCAACACACACAAACGCACAAAATGCTGCGGGAACTCTGTAAGTCAAGCAGCATCTATGGATAGGTATAACGAGTAGACGGTTTGGGCCGAGGCCCTTCATTGGGACTAGTAAGGAAGGGGGAAGATACCTGAGTAAGAAAGGGGAGGAGTACAAGCTATAAAGTGATAGATGAAGTCAGGTGTGGGGGGGAAGGTAGGTGGGTGGGGGTGACAAGATTAGTCTGTACTGTAGTAGATCCATTTAAAACAAGGGTTCCCAACTTTTTTATGCCATAAAACCTTACCTTTAACTGAGGGAACCATGGATGCAGGTTGGGAACCCCTGATGTAAGAACACCTCTGAAGTTGACAATATTGCAATAATATGCAGTGGCTGAAAGAGACACATTCCAGTATCCTGTGTTGCTATTTAAACATCACTAAAAATCTATAAAGCAGTTCCTAATCTAATTTGTATGAAAGCAATTCTCTTCTCAAGTTTACGTATATAATAAGTGTTGCTCTCACTAATAGAGAAGAAAGCTCAATGTTTGGCTACATTTAAACTCAGGCATTGCCTCCACAAACATGATTATCATCCTCTAAAATTCTCAGAAGAATGTAACTCAGAGACTCTCAGCAAAATCTGTGCATCTCCCTTTGCCTGTCATATAAATTAGGCTTCTTTATACTTGCAACAATTGTGCTCCCACCTTCCCGTGGTTCCCAGATGTGTTGCAGCTGGCCCTCCCTTCCTTGCTTCAAACTGCGAGGGTAAGTATGCACTGCCTTCACAAATGAGCAAAAGAAAATAAGGCTAGTTGTCAGCAAGGGAATGCGTTAAAAATGAGATGCTGCTGTGAGAAAGGAACAGAGACAAGAGAGGGGCTGACAATTAGTAAGGGATGCAACTGAACATGTTCAGCCTGGGGTCTTTTGACACGTATTGGCACACAATAGTAATTTGCAAGCTCTGCGGAAAGTAATTCATTAGAAAACTTGTTGAATTAAAATTGAACTTAATACATTTCCATTTTTTGTGTTTCTTTTTCTCAAATGTAATCTTCTTGTGGTGCAAATGGAAGTGTTTAGGGAAATATTTGTAATTGTTACTTTTGACAAGAAATGATTGTTTGAAATAACCCTTCCACTGATTTTCCAGCTAACCAAATTATTTTGTAGTGTTTCACATATATCTTAATAGTAACACTAGTGGCCAGAAGCCTGGTTATCATGTTACTGCCTGATGGGTTGAGATGATGCATAGTTGGGTTAGTGTTTAAAAATGTGTGACATTTTAAATTAGATTGCCACTGCTCTGGGGTGAACTGGGTTCTTTGCCCATAAAGTGGATAGCATAGTGGAGATATGGGAGTGTCTTGTCAAGTGAAGGCTGTTAGATCGAGGCCCGATGAAGGATCTCAGCTCGAAAAGTCATCTTTTTATTCCTCCCCATCGTAGCCTCCTGATAAAAATTGGGATGAGGTCCTACAAGGTGAATTTAGGAGATAAACTAAGAAGTAGGACCACAAAGGTAATAATCTCTGGATTACTACTAGTGCCACGTGCTAGTCAGAGTAGAAATAGGGGGATAGTTCAGATGAATACGTGGCTTGAAAAATGATGCAAGGGGGAGGGATTCAAATTTCTGAAGCATTGGAACCAGTTCTGGAGGAGGTGGGACCGGTACAAACAGGACAGTCTGCATCTGGGCTGGACTGGAACCAATGTCCTCGGGGGAGCATTTGCTACTGTTGTTCAGGAGGATTTAAACTAATGTGGCAGGGGGATGGAACAAGTGCAGAGAGACAGAGGGGTGTAAAATGAGGGTAGAAGCAAAAAGTAATAAGGTGAAAAGTAAAGTGGCAGGCTGGCAAATCCAGGGCAAAAATCAAAAAAGGTCACTTTTCAACATAATTGTATAAGGGCTAAGAGTGTTGTAAAAGCGCGCCTGAAGGCTTTGTGTGTCAATGCAAGGAGCATTCGTAACAAGATGGATGAATTGAATGTGCAGATAGTTATTAATGAATATGATATAGTTGGGATCATAGAGACATGGCTCCAGGGTGACCAAGGATGGGAGCTCAATGTTCAGGGATATTGAATATTCAGGAGGGATAGACATGAAAGAAAAGGAGGTGGGGTGGCATTGCTGGTTAGAGAGGAGATTAACGCAATAGAAAGGAGGGACATTAGCCGGGAGGATGTGGAATCGATATGGGTGGAGCTGCATAACACTAAGAGGCAGAAAACGCTGGTGGGGGTTGTGTACAGGCCACCTAACAGTAGTAGTGAGGTTGGGGATGGCATTAAACAGGAAATTAGAAATGAGTGCAATAAAGGAACAGCAGTTATAATGGGTGACTTCAATCTACATATAGATTGGGTGAACCAAATTGGTAAGGGTGCTGAGGAAGAGGATTTCTTGGAATGTATGCGGGATAGTTTTCTGAACCAACGTGTCGAGGAACCAACTAGGGAGCAGGCCATTCTGGACTGGGTATTGAGCAATGAGGAAGGGTCAGTTAGCAATCTTGTCGTGCAAGGCCCCTTGGGTAAGAGTGACCATAATATGGTGGAATTCTTTATTAAGATGGAGGGTGATATAGTTAATTCAGAAACAAAGGTTCTGAACTTAAAGAAGGGTAACTTTGAAGGTATGAGACGTGAATTAGCTAAGATAGACTGGCAAATGATACTTAAAGGGTTGACGGTGGATATGCAATGGCAAGCATTTAAAGATCGCATGGATGAACTACAACAGTTGTTCATCCCAGTTTGACAAAAGAATAAATCAGGGAAGGTAGTGCACCCGTGGCTGACAAGGGAAATTAGGGATAGTATCAATTCCAAAGAAGAAACATACAAATTAGCTAGAAAAAGCGGCACATCTGAGGACTGGGAGAAATTCAGAGTCCAGCAGAGGAGGACAAAGGGCTTAATTAGGAAAGGGAAAAAAGATTATGCAAGAAAGCTGGCAGGGAACATAAAAACTGACTGTAAAAGCTTTTATAGATATGTGAAAAGAAAAAGATTGGTTAAGACTGTAGGTCCCTTACAGTCAGAAACAGGTGAATTGATCATGGGGAACAAGGACATGGCAGACCAATTGAATAACTACTTTGGTTCTGTCTTCACTAAGGAGGACATAAATAATCTTCCAGAAATAGTAGGGGATCGAGGGTACAGTGAGATGGAGGAACTGAGGGAAATACATGTTAGTAGGGAAGTGGTGTTAGGTAAATTGAAGGGATTGAAGGCAGATAAATCCCCAGGGCCAGATGGTCTGCATCCCAGAGTGCTTAAGGAAGTAGCCCAAGAAATAGTGGATGCATTTGTGATAATTTTTCAAAACTCTTTAGATTCTGGATTAGTTCCTGAGGATTGGAGGGTGGCTAATGTAACTCCACTTTTTAAAAAAGGAGGGAAAGAGAAACTGGGGAATTATAGACCGGTAAGCCTGACATCAGTGGTGGGGAAAATGCTAGAGTCAGTTATTAAAGATGTGATAACAGTACATTTGGAAAGCGGTGAAATCATCAGACAAAGTCAGCATGGATTTATGAAAGGAAAATCATGTCTGACGAATCTCATAGAATTTTTTGAGGATGTAACTAGTAGAGTGGATAGGGGAGAACCAGTGGATGTGGTATATTTGGATTTTCAAAAGGCTTTTGACAAGTTCCCACACAGGAGATTAGTGTGCAAACTTAAAGCACACGGTATTGGGGATATGGTATTGATGTGGATAGAGAATTGGTTGACAGACAGGAAGGAAAGAGTGGGAATAAACGGGACCTTTTCAGAATGGCAGGCAGTGACTAGTGGGGTACCGCAAGGCTCAGTGCTGGGACCCCAGTTATTTACAATATATATTAATGCCTTAGGCGAGGGAATTAAATGCAGCATCTCCAAGTTTGTGGATGACACGACGCTGGGCGGCAGTGTTAGCTGTGAGGAGGATGCTAAGAGCAGGGTGACTTGGATAGGTTAGGTGAGTGGGCAGGTTCATGGCAGATGCAATTTAATGTGGATAAATGTGAGGTTATCCACTTTGGTGGCAAGAACAGGAAAACAGATTATTATCTGAATGGTGGCAAATTGGGAAAAGGGGAGGTGCAATGAGACCTGGGTGTCATTGTACACTAGTCATTGAAAGTGGGCATGCAGGTACAGCAGGCGGTGAAAAAGGCGAATGGTATGCTGGCATTCATAGCAAGTGGATTCGAGTACAGGAGCAGGGAGGTACTACTGCAGTTGCACAAGGCCTTGGTGAGACCACACGTGGAGTATTGTGTGCAGTTTTGGTCCCCTAGTCTGAGGAAAGACATTCTTGCCATAGAGGGGGTACAAAGAAGGTTCATCCGATTGATTCCTGCGATGGCAGGACTTTCATATGATGAAAGACTGGATCGACTAGGCTTATACTCTCTGGAATTTAGAAGATTGAGGGGGGATCTGATTGAAACGTATAAAATTCTAAAGGGATTGGACAGGCTAGATGTAGGAAGATTGTTCCCGATGTTGGGGAAGTCCAGAACAAGGGGTCACAGTTTGAGGATAAAGGGGAAGCCTTTTAGGACCAAGGTGAGGAAAAACTTCTTCACACAGAGAGTAGTGAATTTGTGGAATTCTCTGCCACAGGAAATAGTTGAGGCCAGTTCATTGGCTATATTTAAGAGGGAGTTAGATTTGGCCCTTGTGGCTAAAGGGATCAGGGGGTATGGAGAGAAGGCAGGTATAGGGTTCTGAGTTGGATGATTAGCCATGATCCTACTGAATGGCGGTGCAGGCTCGAAGGTCCGAATGGCCTACTCCTGCACCTATTTTCTATGTTTCTATGTTTCTGACCTATTGAATTCCTCTAGCATTTTGTGTGTGTCAGACTGTTAGATTCCACGCCAACCCTGCCCCTGGCACTCCCTCTCTGCCAGCTGTCCCACACTCCTCCCCACCCTCGCCATTCCCAACATCCTTTGCTCCCGCCAGATTTACAAACTCGCTCTCTGCTCCACGTTGACACCCTCGCTATATATATGTGCCTAAGACTTTGGCACAGTACTGCCATAAGATTTAGGAAACAAATAAATGGCAGCAAATCTCATGTACTTTGCCAAGTTAAAAGGCATGTTGACCTCAAGGTCTGAATTGTGTGTTAGTTTTGCATGCAGATTCTAGGACTTGTACTTTGGAGAGAAGTGGGATGCAGGGATTTAACTTTATGTCAGTGTGGTCCAGTGAACAGCTCTGTCATTTCTGAGTCAGTAAGTCATGGGGTTTTGTGCTCCTTGGCTTGAGCACAAAAGTAACAAGACTGATGCTCCAGAGTTCTATTGAAGGAATGCTATATGTTTGGATGGCCTATTAACCCAAAGACCTGCATGCTCACAGACATGAAAGATCCCAAGTCACCATTCAGAGCTGCAGGGCAGCCACCCGTGTGTCCTGATCAATGTTCATCCCCGTAACAGTACTGTCAAAAGCATATTATTTGATTGTTACCAGATTGTTTGCTAGAGTTGCCTGTTACTTTTACTGCATTCTAAACACGTCCTCTGTTAAGAAGCACTTCAGCTGCCAACTGCTTTAGTACACATTTATACTGTTCGGCAGCTCTGCAGGACATTTGTTTAAAATACCAATCTGATGCATGAGCAGAATTCCTTCCCTGAGCTGCAGAGGGTCTTGGTATATCAGGAGCTGTACGTGTAATGATTTTCCCACTCCTAGAAAAGCTTCAAGTGCAGGTGCCACACTTTCATACCAATGTTCAATCTGTTTGTTTGTTTTGATCAGGGGAACAAGTGTTGTCTAGGATACCAGAGCCCCTCGCCTGTGAGAAATTTTCTTTCTATCTTGATGCAGGTGGGATGTTGGGGAACTCCTCAAACCTCTGAAATGTCCATTTTGACTGTAAAGTAACACCCATTAAAAAAAAAAACACTCCACAATTCATTTTTGATTTCCCATGCACTAGGTGATGTGGAAATAATTTCCTGGTGAAATCACGTTAATTGTGAAATGTGAACTTCTGGTCAATATTGATTTCATTGTCCTTTTCTCTGCATCAGATGCATGTCAGTGATCATATAGTTCCCTTTTCCGCCCATGTTGATAGAAATTGGACAAAAATCTCCACACTACGTCTGTTGGTGAATAGTCTCACGGAACAAAAAGCACATTAGGCTAATTGTGCCTGCTTTCCTTGTTATTTATGGGACACCCTGTTGACATCAGGAGGCTCAACTGGCATTTTCAGAAGTCCATAGACTATGGAACAACTAACATTTTCTCCAGAATTCCATGGGCACCTTAATTGTGTCATCCCGAGCAACACTTCCATTATTTTAGCCATGACAGGCACTCAGGATGAGCCAGGAACCTTGGCGCAAGAGAGAAAGACCCTGCATTCAGCGAAGCATTTGCTCCCACAGTCATCAGAAACACCACATCCCACCTGGACCTTCCAGTTAACTGTATTCACAAGCTCGGATTTTCCAAACTGTCATCCATTCTGCAAGTAGAGCTTTGGCCACTTCCTCATATCCAGAATGTCCTCCCCACAGAGATCAATGATAAAGTGATTCTAAGCTTAAGGTTTACAAGGTCTTTCCAAGTAACCAGAGGAGATAGTTGTTGTGCTGCTCACCACTTCATTAGGTCATCTAGGCCCTGTATTCAGAAAGGATTGCTTTCATCTGAGCAACACAGACAAAATGCTGGAGGAACTCAGCAGGCCAGGCAGCATCTATGGAAAAGAGTACAGTCGATATTTTGGGCCGAGATGCTTCAGCAGGACTCGTCTGTTTTGATTTCAGTGAACCACAGCAGTCGGAGACTTTACTTCTGCGCCCACATGGCTTCTTCTTAATCTGGACTTTTTGTCTCAGCAAGAAAAAGTTTCATTCCTTCACGTCATCAGTCCTGATGAAGGGTCTTGGCTCAAAACGTTGACTGTTGACTCTTTTCCAAAGATGCTGCTTGGCCTAATGAGTTCCTCCAGCATTTTGTGTGTTGCTTGGATTTGTAGCATCTGCAGATTTTCTCTTGTTTGCCATTCCTTGACTGTTTCAATCGTATATGTCATGGGAACCTCAAGCTTTTGGGAAGCGCACACGGCTACTGCTGATGTTCTACACTAATGGGAGGCTTGTGTTCCTTGAGCAAGGGTTTCTACCCTCAATTTCCCTGTTAGACTATTGGCTTGCCAGATGCTGAATACAGACACAAGAGCCATTGTACATCTAGATTCAGAATGTAAACATCGAAGGTTCCCAAAGATGCCATTTTATTGTCTGTATAATTCTGGGCACCACGCAGTACAGACCAAGAATATGATGAGACGTGATCGTCTGCTGAATGGTGAAAACCTGTGACCCGAAGGGATAGAGCATGATGGAACTCGAGGGCCATGAGATGGAGCCTCCAACACCGTCTGGCCACCAGGAACAGGAGAAACAAGATGTACATCAAGGAGCTGAGCAGGCATTAGCTTCATGGAATATAATGGATTCTGGAATAGAGAGACCATTTTCATAAGGAACCTTCAAAGTAAAATCCCTCCATGGCAAACCAAGTCATCTTATTCAAGTCTTCAATCATTCACGCCTCTTTGTGCACCAATAAAAGTCAAGAGATGCATAATATGCCCTGATATTGTGTTTTCCAGGTCCACCTAGACTGTATAACTCTTCCATGATAAATTCTCTGAACTAATAACATCAGTTCTTTGATACAAATCCTCTGCCTTTTCTTAATTTGGAAACTTCTTTAAATTCCTGCCTCCTTGGAGCAGCTCTGCTCAAAGTTGGCTTCTCAGCATTATAGCTACAGCATCCAAATATAATGTGTAGAACAGGAAATTGGTCATACTAGCAAACTATGGGGAGAGAGACACATTAAATTGTTAACATTACACATTAAGGAAACCCACAAACATTTAGCCGTGAGAAATCTCTTATGAGGCTTCAGTTGAGGTTTATTTCACCAGTTGGCTATTTCTAAATTAGTGGTGCGCAAGTAATGAAGAGTCAGAGGAAGAAACACTGTGCTTGACTCTGCTTGCAACAATTTGATCTGATCAATGCAGTGTCACCCTGTCCTGCACAAGCCATCATTTCTCACCAATGTTCTTTCACTGAATCCTGTTACTTTCAATCTCCTGCAGAGGAGGAGGCTCCTAGAGAAGTGGAAATGAAATCATATATTTCATGCCAACAGGCAACCACCGTACTATCTCCCTGCATTTTATAGGAGGCTCATCACATAACAGTTGTAGAAGCAAAGCAAGTAGCTCAAGTGTCACGAGATGAATCAACAGCTCAGTGTGTCATTATCCTAAATTGGAGTCGTGACCTGTATATTGCGTGAACATAGTAGATCAGTAGAAGTGTGGTATAGGAGAGAATGGGTTGTCTGGGTGGGGTAATGGGGGTAATAACAATTTGTGTAATTAACTTTGTGTGTGTGTGTTGTTATTATTTATTATTGTGTTCTTTATCTTACTGTTTTTTTGTGCTACATCAGATCTGAAGTAACAATTACTTTGTTCTCCTTTACACTTGTGTACTGGAAGTTACATTAAACAATCTTGAATCTTGTGTGTGTGTGTGTGTGTGTGTGTGTGTGTGTGTGTCTATGTTCAGATAGGTTTATCTATGTAAGAAAAGCAGTGTTGGCGGTGTTGTGCCAATCTTGTGTATCTTGACATATCTTGTAGGATTATGAAATTTTCTGCAGCATTGCTCCATAATTTGAGGGTTTCAGTCTTTAGAAATAACCAGTCAAATGCCTCTGACCAGGTCCTTCTAACCATGGCCCTGGTTGGTCTTCTCCCAACCTCCACTGATACACAAGGCCATCCTCCTGGCATTCTCTCTTGCAGCATTCTCCTGCTCTGTGGCCACATGATGTTTGATGTTGCTGTGGAGAATTTGCATTTAAGGGCAACTATTCTTCTGTGATTGATATATACCAAAATATCAATGGATACATTCAATTCCTTGACAGGAAGTCATTCCCATTTTAGCATTTTGGGTGATCCATACTTGTCCTACTTCAGCACTATGACTTTTTTTCTGCTTTCAAATGAAGGTTAGCACTAAACTCTATCCATAGCCTTCTGACTCTGAGATAAGTGAAGTGAAGAAAATGTTTCAGAAAATGATGATTCAGGGCAAACTGTGGTGCTCACGAAATAAGACTGGCCCTTGAGAGAACATCATCTAGATGTGTCTTGAGACAAAGAGAAAGTTTACCCCAAGTTCTTTTCACTGAGACTTGGGAGATACCTAATAAAGTGGCCACTGAGTTTACTTTCCTGTGCTTAGCCTTTCTAAACCCATCAAGAACTTGTACGCCTTTGTTGAATTTTGTCATCACTTTCACTCAAATAACAACCCAGCTTTTCCAGTCTAACTTCATAACTGATATTTTTCATCTGTGGAAGATGTACTTAAGTTTTTTTTAGTTCTTCTCTGTCAATTGCATAGAATGATAATCCTTTTGAAGCAGCTGATAATCAGATCAGTGGGAGATGCGCAAGCACTCAGGGGAAAGTCACTCCACCCCATCATTTCCCTTTCTTTGTGGGAAGACATCTGGTTACCTCCTTAGCATCTGTCTGGGTAATCTGAAAGAAATCAGTTCATATAAGTGCAGTACCTTCAGCACCTGACTTTATCGTAGTTCTGTAAAATCTCATCCCATCCTTTTTTTAAAATTAGGTTTTAAATAGATGCAAGTTTATTTCATAAACAGTAAGCCAGTGAGTAATCTAACCACCAAATGCCTCTTTAGCTAATTCCTTTACAGAGTCCAATTTTATGAAATAATCTAACACTTTAAACTAATTTTTCAATATACTTTTCTTTCATCATCTCTTAGAATTATTTGACTGTGTCTTAAGTTTTTCAAACAGTATATTTGGTTCCAAGATCTTGAGATAACTGTCTCCCTCATGGATGCTTCTGGCTGCCAATTGTAAACTGTGCAGGCTGACACTAAAGCCTGTTACCAAATGGTTTATAGCCACAAACTCTACATTGTTTTATTAGCATAAGCTTAGTGCAGAATTTTAGCTATAAATGACTGTTAAGTTCCCAATTCACAATGCCAGACTCTTAGAGGAAGCAGTTATGTAGTTAAGACTACGTAATTGGCTTTTCTAATCATTGTCTGTGCCCATCGTCACCAGAAAAGATGCAAAGTGATCAAGACTGCAGTATCTGAGGGGGAAAAAAGTGGTTGCATCCTATTTCTGGGGTTCTACCATCTCTGCTCTGTGGTTCTGAGATGTGGTTGCTCTACAGAAACCACGTTGAACAGTTCAACCAGTTTTGTATCCACCCCTCCATTCATTCAAGAGCACTTTCTAGTAGAGGAGATTAACCAGTTTTGAGCCATTGAGGGAATGCTGCTCCAGTCACAACATATTCATTTACACCAAGCATTGGAATGGAAGGTTGCTGTCTTTCAAAAGAAATCTCGAATGTTCTGTGATCCAGGATTAACAATACAAGGGCTTCAAAGACGGCCTAAAATTCAGTCTGATATCATTGCAACGGGTCTCAGAACAAGACTCACTGGGAATCCTCAATCCTGGGATTAGAGGATTGTGTATGTGCATGGGTTTGAGGGAGGAATGGGGCTTGCTTTGCTTTTGCTATATTGTTGCTTGTATTCTGATTTGTTATGCTCTGTGTTGTCCTTTCAAGTAGTGTGGGCATGCTATGTTGGCAGCAGAAAGTGTGGTGAGACTTGAGGGCTGCCCCCAGCATACTCTCGGGTGTGCTGATTGCTAATGCCAACAATGCATTTCGCTGTATGTACCGAAGTACATGATAAACTTGAACCTTGAGATCAGCACACAGTCGTTCCAAACATGGTCGATGAAACTGCCATCAGCCTGTGGGTGAAGGGCACTACAGAGCTGCGGCGTCAAAGATTACACTTAGAGCTTACTTTGTCGTTAACCCAGACAGCCCTGTGCATGAGTGTTAGAAGCTCAGGCTTGTGCTTGTGACTACTGATGAGAATCAGAATGACATCTTTGCCACCAGTGGGATATCAAGTCTAGTTGCTATTCTCTCTTCAGCGTGCTGTAATAAATGGAAGAAGATAAGTGCTTTAAAACTTAGAATATAAATGAATCTTAAGTGCTTCTGAAAGTTAATTTTTATTTTACTTTTGGGATAACTTAATTCACCTGTATGTGCCTTAAGTAAAGATGTCCAAGGTACAAACAATAGTTTTAATCACATCAGTTCACATCAACAAGGGGATGCATGTTGAGGTTTAATAATCCTCGCACAGAAGCAAAAAGATGTCACTGCAGGGTATTATTTAATTATTTTGTTGTATATTGTATTCTTACCACGGATGACAGGATGAGTGTGCGCCAGCAACTGTGCCTGCTGTGACCTCCCGCAGGTTTCCTTCAGCCCGTGGTGTAATAGGATATAGCCATAACAATTTTCAAATGAGATCATTCTTATCCCATAATCTTGAGTAATTAGGAAATCTGAATCTTATAATGAGCTTGATTTGTTGCTAGCCTGATAGTAAAACAACGAACAAGTAAATGATAACTCTTGTGTGAGGCTTTTTAATTTGTATGGTATACCAGCTGGTTGTTGCCAAGGAAGCTTGCCAGTAAGGTACTAACTGTCGCCATTTTGTGACTGGGAGCAGATCATCCCAGCACCAACACAGATGTTCATTTGAAAATATAATTCTGGAAATTAGTGAAACAGTTGTCAGCTTTCAGAGTGCTGCGGTGTAGTTTGACTGTGCAGCAGAGTAACTGATAATTTTGGCTGCCACTTCTCATTGCATCACAGTGTAAAGTTTGATTTGCAATTATGCCCAGCACTTCCTGCAGGCATAATAATTTCTTAAGTCATACGATCAGATTTAATCTTCATGTTTACTAAAGTTCCTCCAGGTTACATGAACACAGCTGAATGTTTCAAGAATAACGATTTTCATGGATAATGGGTCTATTGTCCCAAAAGGATGCGATTCCACCAATGAGAGAACTATTTGGATTTCAATTTACAATAATGCTGGGAGTTCTCAGCTTTGTAGCCATGTGCTTGTACTGGTTTCCGGTTACTTTTGCTTCTGTACCTTTGTTCCCATTGATTTAAATTGATTGATGATACTTGGCTCTGCCCAGTGGCTTGTGTTCTTGCAGGGTTTTGGTGCAAGTTATCCCCAAAACTCCTAAATTTGGGGACTGCATACTGAGCAAAGCCAACTTACGGTAAGTACCTACAGCAGCACCTTAGATCAAACAGTTTCATAGATCACGTTAGCGTGGAAGCAGTAGCAAAGACTTGTACATACTCTGCAACAACAGCAGGTTGCTGTAAATGACAGAACATCCATCTCTCCATGATTGTATTTGGAATATTTTAAAATAGCTGATTCTCGACATGGTCTGTTGTATTTAGAGGGCAGGATCAGGAACTGGCAAGAGCCAAGAGAAGGAAATGAATTCCAAATACATTCCCATTTAAATTATCCTATCAGCTTCAACTCCCACACAAGCCCCTGCATTTGATGGGAACTTTGTCACCTAATAGTCATAGTCATACTTTATTGATCACGGGGGAAATTTGTTTTCGTTACAGTTGCACCATAAATAATAAATAGTAATAAAACCATAAATAGTTAAATAGTAATATCTAAATTATGCCAGGAAATAAGTCCAGGACCAGCCTATTGGCTCAGGGTGTCTGACCTCCAAGGGAGGGGTTGTAAGGTTTGATGGCCACAGGCAGGAATGACTTCCTATGACGCTCTGTGTTGCATCTCGGTGGAATGAGTCTCTGGCTGAATGTACTCCTGTGCCCAACTAGTCCATTATGTAGTGGATGGGAGACATTGTCCAAGATGGCATGCAACTTGGACAGCATCCTCTTTTCAGACACCACCGTCAGAGTTCCATCCCCACAACATCACTAGCCTTACGAATGAGTTTGTTGATTCTGTTGGTGTTTGCTACCCTCCCCGTAATCTAGGTACTTATAAAATTTGGGCTGGTGAACAACCAAAGGAGATTTGATGCAAAGAGGTATAGGCACACAATAGCAACTTCCAATAGTATTGGAAACAAAACTTCAGCAAGAAGTCAATAAAGCCTCAGAAACAGGAGTGTCTTTTTAGAATGGAGATGAGGAGGAATTTCTTTAGCCAGAAAATCTATGGAATTCTTTGCCACAGGCAGCTGTGGAGGCCAAGTCTTTTTGTATAATTAAGGCAGAGGTTGATAGATTCTTGATTGGTCAGGGCATGAAGGGACACGGGAAGAAAGCAGGAGATTGGGGCTGAGAGGAAAATTGAATCAGCCATGATCAGATGGTAGAGCAGGCTCAATGGGCCAAATGGCCTAATTCTGCTCCTATATCTTACGGTCTTATTTTAAATTTTGACTCATCAAAGGATTTCACATCTTTGGGT
The DNA here is from genome assembly GCF_030028105.1 of Mobula birostris. Lineage (NCBI taxonomy): Eukaryota > Metazoa > Chordata > Chondrichthyes > Myliobatiformes > Myliobatidae > Mobula > Mobula birostris. The sequence continues at coordinate 131,959,508 of NC_092378.1, read as the reverse complement.
GAAGCTTTGCTTTTTGAAATGACCATCTTTAGAGGTTCTGAGTTGCTTCATGCTCAAGTAGGATCCCAAGGCATTAGGGTATTTCAAAATGCTCACAAATTGCTAAATGTGCCCAGCCCCTTAGATGATTTGCAATATCTCCACATTTTTTTACTATTTTGTTTTGATTCCTTCTTTATATTTTGTTATTACTTTAATTGTACCAGAGTTAAGGAAGGGGATTTCTTAATAGGACAATAAATACAAGTGTACCAGCGGGTGAGGTACTTTGTCTCCATTTGACACTTCTCTGAGTGTTTACGGAGATCCTTGCGCATAACTGAATCTTCATTTTTACAAGAATAGGTTTGTTGTACGTTTTAGTTGTGGTCAATTTACTTTCACTAACTCAGTATTTTCACTGAGAGAATCTCTAACTGTCAATGGCCAGGGGAGGAGGGTGGTGGTTGAGAGATTTTCCTGACTGTAGGGTGGGAAGCAAAATTTGGAGTATTCCTGCTTACATAGCTCCGCATAAATGCTACTAAGATTCCACAACCTTAACTCATTAGTCCACGAAAACGGCTTTGTGGTTCCCAGCTTGCTTTATTTTCTGTATATTTATATTTGTAGGGATTCTGTTCGAATTAGGCTATTCAGCTAAAGCAGAGGGGGAAGGAAGGTGTTAGCAGACATCCCACCCTGCAAAAACTCATTTCAGGGAGGTAGCACCATCAATTTGCGGGAGACTTCCGGAAGAGGTGGGATGTCTGCAATAGAGTAGCTCCTAAGCAGCTAGCCAGCAAGTTTAAATAACATTAGCTATGCTAATGAACGGATGACACCTATTAAACTCACCTCAACATGTCTTTTACAGTCTTAACCCACCATGGGCAATAGAAAAGTCACTGTTGCAAACAGTGCAGTGAGCAACACTGTCATTATTTTGACCCGTATTAGGCAGGGGTATACTTTGAGGTAGTCTGGGGTGATGTACGTTTTATCTTTTTTTTGGAACACTCTGCCATGGCGCACTGTCGCTTGTGCTCTCTCTCTCGTGGTCACTCGCGCGCTCTCAAACGCTCTCACTCGCGCGCTCCCGCTTGCTTTCGCTCTCACTCGTGCTCTCTCACTCGCTTGCTTGCTTTCGCTCTCACTGGTGGTCGCTCTTGCGCTCTCCTTTGCTTTCTCTCGCTCGCTCTCAAAAAGATCAATTTCCGTGATATTGTATATAATTTGTGGGCATCAGGGAGCCACTATTAATATGCGGGAGACTCCCGGAACTTCCGGGAAAGGTGGGATATCTGTGTTAGGGAAGGAAATCATTGCCAAGACTCAGATTTTAATGTCCACGTTGTCAAGTATTTGCAACCTAAAGGAAGTTAAATTCCACTGAAATAGTTAATTGTTTTGACAATTAAATGACAATAGAAATTGACATTTCATTTCACTTTTTTGATGTAATTTAAGTTTGTTTTTTGCCTTGGATGTGATTCTAGAACTGTTGGCGCCTATGGTTTGCTGTTTGGAGATCATTTGGGTATTCCAGTATTCTGCAGTGTCCGAGAGGATTCCGGGAGATAGAGGCTGTGTGCCGGAACCTCAAGGTGGGCAGGCTGCAAGCTGATGTTCAGATCCATTTCGTCAATTAAATCTTCCATTGTTCACTATTTAAAGTGATGAGGGAAATTGAAACATCGAGATGAATGCCGAAGCTTGGAGATCAGCAGTCTGCAGTCTCCGAAAGGGTTACGGGAGACAGGGACAACGTGGGATTCTCGTGGCGAGAAGCCTACGGGATAAGCCGCAAGCCACCTTTCGACTCCATTTCTCTGATTAAAGCTACAAGCGAGATTGAAGCATTGAATCAAGTGTGGAGGGTGAATACCTGCCTTTTGATCGCTGAGGATCGCACTGCTACGCTACCGGAGAGGGAAGACCCTGCTACTGGGCCTGGAGAGTGTTCCCCAGGTTTTCTACGTTTTTGATGTGGACTTGGACTTTTTCAATCGTATAGTTTTTTCTATATTCAGTATTTTTCACTGATCCTGTGTTTTGTGCGGGAAGGGGGATTTTGGGGTTGATGTGCTTGTTCCATTGTTCATTTTTTTGTGTGGGGAGGGAGAATTTCTGGAGGTAGATGATGGTGCTACCTTTCTTTTCTTTCTCGGTTTCGTGGCTACCTGTAGCAGACGAATTTCAAGTTGTATACTTTGATAACAATGAACCTTTGAACCTTTTTTTGTTCTGCTCTTTCTTCACTAAAGTGCAAGCCAGCCACTATCTAGTGAAACACTAAAGAAAGGTGCAGGTGAACAACATGATTGCTGGGTTGTAAAGTTCCTTCTCTCTCTCCTGTCAGTCAAGCCCTCCTAACCCCTACCACCTTTGTAGCTGTCAGCAACACGGGATTCCTTCAGGGCTGCCTTTGATACAATTGAGTTTGGGAAAATAAGATGACCACACTGCTGTTTTAGGGAACACACATAAAAGTTGCTGGTGAACGCAGCAGGCCAGGCAGCATCTATAGGAAGATGTACAGTCGACGTTTCAGGCCGAGACCCTTCGTCAGGACTAACTGAAACAAGAGCTAGTAAGAGATTTGAAAGTGGGAGGGGGAGGGGGAGATCCAAAATGATAGGAGAAGACAGGAGGGGGAGGGATGGAGCCAAGAGCTGGACAGATGATCGGCAAAAAGGATATGAGAGGATCATGGGACAGGAGGTCCGGGGAGAAAGAAAGGGGGAGGGGTGAAGCCCAGAGAGAGAAAAAGGAGAGAGAGAGAGAAAAAGAATATATATAAATAAATAAAGTCCAGTTCTTAGCTCCATCCCTCCCCCTCCTGTCTTCTCCTATCATTTTGGATCTCCCCCTCCCCCTCCCCCTCCCACTTTCAAATCTCTTACTAGCTCTTCTTTCAGTTAGTCCTGACGAAGGGTCTCGGCCTGAAACGCCAACTGTACCTCTTCCTAGAGATGCTACTTGGCCTGCTGCGTTCACCAGCGACTTTTATATGTGTTGCTTGAAATTCCAGCATCTGCAAATTTCCTTGTGTTTGCTGTTTTAGGGAGCAGCAATGCCTGAAAATGACCTTAATACTGGGTTAGTTTATTTGTTAGCCAACCTAACAGCTACATAGTAGAGCACTTTAGATACGTAAATAAGGTAGGGGATCTTTTTTAACACCTTCCCCATGAATTCTAATAGAGAAGATTTTGGCTATCAGTGAGGAAGCAACTAGTACAGGGGAGCTTGGTATATATGTTGGCTGCCTATTCATTAGAGCTTCTCTACTGTTGTTCGGAACCAGTTTCTTCCCTCAATGTACTAACCATTGCTTCATTCTAGAACAATACATCTAAATATTTAATTCCCACTCTTTTGACATAGCTGGAATATAATTGCTGAATATAAAATAGGGCTGTTGGTGTGTAAAAAAGAAAAATAGTTGCAAAAAAAAGAAGGGATTTGAAAGGTCTAAGAAGCCTGCCCCTTTCTTTCTCTCCCATGCTCTCTCCACATTGTCCTGAGACGTTGCTGAAAAATATCATTTGAACTTGCAATCATTTTGTCGTTCGTTTAATCATATTACTGTTTGACTCTTGCTATATTTTCCTATTACTGACCACAGTCTGTCATCTTACTCACCCATAAGGTTATTGTTTATTCATCTTCTTGAACTCATTTCCGTCATGTCAGAAGAATCATTAATCCGATGACTCCAGTTTTAAGTAAGACCCTGCATCATATCATTACAATGGTGCTATCTGCAAATCTTGCTATTTCTTATCATCAGTTTGGTTTTCTACTTGCCTGGAAGCTCTTTTGTAATTGCAATTCTTTGTTCAACTTTACTAACTCAGCCTTCTGACAATAATTTGACTAACTTGGTCAACAACACGGCAGTTGCTCATTTCCTATGTTGTTAACATTTCGGCTAGTACCAGACAGTCATTTTTAATTGCTGTCAACATCTTGTATTAGGATGCTAAATGTTTACATGTTGGTGTTATACGGTCATGAGTGAAACACTGCACAACTGTGCTCTACTTAAGTAGTTGTCTTCGGGGACTCTGGTCTTCAAACCATTAGTTCTTCCAGGATAAGAGGCACTAGGCAGTAAATATGATACAAATCACTCTAGCTGACATTTAAACTGTTACCGGATTGAAGTAACAAGGCAGTAAAGGAAAAAGTCTACTAAATCTGTCATTCTTATGCTCAACACCCAGTCTTGGGAGTGTTTGATAAAAGCTTGTGACCTTCCAATGTCTGGTATTCATATACAAAGTAATATACTGAACCAATTTCAGAATGCACACATTTTCTTAAATGTTAAATTTGATTTAAGGGTGCAAAATGTCATTGTTATCATCCTCAAATACCTGCTCTTTCAAATCACAACATAATAAGTAATATCAGCAGGGATCCCAGGGAAAGAAAATGCTAGTTTGTCACCACTTTTTGAAGAAATGCATTGCTAATTACAGTTGATCAGTGCATGTCTATTCAAGATTATACAGGCACACACAGGCAAACCATTAATTCACTCATTCCTTTCTGTGGGCTGCTTTCTTTTACCTTGTGCTTCCACATTGACGCCACTCTTTTGTATTATTTTTACATGAAGTATAGACCTTATTCCCAGCCCAGCATTTATTGCACGTCATTAATCACCATTGAGGGGATAATGGTAACTTTAACTCACGAATTGCTGCAATCTGTCTGGTGAAGGTGTTCCCATAGTTTTGTTTGGATTGGGATTGACGAGGCTTTTCCCAGGTAACCATGACGTGCAGTACTGTACAAAGGTTTTGGGCACATCTACACACACGTATATATCGCTAGGATGCCTAAGACTTTTGCGTAGTACTGTACTTGACAATGTGGAGCGGAGAGCGAGTTTGTCAATCTGCCGGGAGCAAAGGATGTTAAAAATGGGAAGGATGGAGAGCCACATGAGGGATGAAGGACAGGTGGCAGTGAAGGATTGCCAGGGGTGGGGGATAGTCGTGAAGGTGCAGGCACACCCAGACCTGAGACACTAGACAAGGCCATTTGATTCCAATTGCTGGTGCTTCCCACTCCCTTCTGCTTTTCCCAACCATGATTCCCCTCTCCCTGCCCCTTCCTACTCTCAGTCCTCAGTAGAGACCCATATCAGAATCAGATTTATCATATTCATGTGTCATGAAATTTATTTTTGTAGCAGTACAATGAAATACATAAAATTACTGTAGAACTGTGCAAATGTCTTAGACACCATAGCTATATATGTGCCTAAGACTTCTGCACAATACTGTGTGAGTCTGAATGAAAGACAGTGACTTGGGGCTGTTCCCCAGAGCACTGAATCATTTATACTGCTAAAATACCCCAAGAGAATAGAGATTAGTTTGTACCCGAATTAAGTGAAGAGATTTAAATGAAAAGTTAATGACATGGTACTCTGGTCTAACAGCCCCTGTGGATGTGTTGCATGTAATCACATGTCGTTACCTTTCCATTTAAACCAACACAAAAATTGGCAGAGTTGTAGGTAGCAAAGAAGGTTGTCTCAGGATACAAAGGGATAGATCAGCTGGAAAGTTGTGAGATGGAATCTAATCTGGACAAGTGGGAGAGAATGTATTTTGAGAAATCAAATTGTGATAAGACATGCTGGGTCAATGGCAGAGTCCTTGAGAGCACTGATGTATAGAGAGTTATTGAGGTGCAACTTTGTAACCTCAAGAAATTCCTACTTTGGTCAATAGGATACTGAAAAAAGCATTTGGTATGCTTGCCTTTAAAGACTAATGCATTGAGTTGTGTAGTCTCATTACCGTTTCTCAAAGCATTGTTTAGACTGCATTTAGAATAATGTGTACTGTTCTAGTTGCCACACTACATAAAGGATGTGGTGGCAGTAGAGAGTGCAGAAGTACTTAATCAGGATGTTGCCCGGGTGGGGGGGTTGCTGTAATTATAAAGAGGGATTGGATAAGCGGAGTTTATTCTCATTGGATTATAGAAGCATATAATTATGAGAGGCATAGATAAGATACATAAATACTCAGAATCATATTCCTAGGACAAGGGGAGTCTAGAACTAGAGGGCTGAGGTTTAATGTGAAAAATGAGAAATTCAGGCCATAAGATAGAAGAGCAGAATTAGGCCATTTGGCCCATCAAGTCTGCTTCACCTTTTCATCATGGCTGATCCATTTTCCCTCTCATCCCCAATTTCCTGCCTTCTTCCTGTGTCCCTGACTAATGAAGAACCTATCAACCTCTGCCTTAAATATACCCAATGACCTGGCCTCCACAGCCACCTGTTGGAATGAATTCCACAGATTCACCACTCTCTGACTCAAAAAAAATTCCCCTCATCTCCATTCTAAATGGACATCCCCCTATTCTGAGGCTATGTCCTCAGGTCTTAGACTCCCCCACCACAGGAAATAACCCCTCCACATCCACTGTATTGAGGCTTCCCGAAGTTCAATGTCTCAATGAGATCCTCCTTCACTCTTCTGAATTTAAAGAGATCTGAATTTTAAAAAGATCTAATGAATAAGTTTTTCTACACAGAGGGTGGTAAATATCTGGAATGAGCTTCCAGAGGAAGTAGTGGAGGCAGATATAATTCCAACGTTTAAAATACTTTTAGACGGATTTTGGATAGGAAAGGTGTAGGACAATATGGGCCTTCACATGGACAGATAGGATTAGCATAGAAGGCTATCATGATCGGCATGGATGAGGTGGGTTGAAAGTGCCTTTTTCTGTGCTGTGTGATTCTAATGGGGGTTAGCAGCTGCTCTGCATCCATTGGACAGGAGCCTCGCTCATTAAGCATGAAAAAACTGGACTCATGGAAAAATTTCCATACCACCAGTCAGTCAGGACCACAAAGAAGGACTGACAGACTTTGCACTTCCTTTGTCTTTAAAAAGATCTGCAACGTGCTGCTGGAGAAGGCGGTAGAATGAGATACAATCACTATGTTTTCGAGATATTGAAATAGACACCTTGAAAGGTCAGGCATTGTGCAAGCAAATTTAATTAGGGATATTTGGGAAAAATGGTCAGCAAGGATTTGCTGGCCCATTTCTGTGCTTCACGACACCAAGTAAAAAAAGGATCCATAGCTGGCAATCATTAACCTTGTGACTTAGACAATATTTATTGACTTCCCTAAATCGGGTTATCTAGTTACTGTCAAATTGCTGTTTTTTGGGGAGCTTGCTCTGCTGAAATTGCCACATTTCCAGTATGAAATTAATGACTATACCTGTAAGTTTGAAAAATTAGATGGTGGAAGTCAGCACAATTATTTAGTGCAATGAAGCCTATCCTTAATTCTTCCATTCATAGTTTATATAAAAGACTTATTTAATATCTTTATTTCCTTCCACAGAACTAGCCTCATTACAACTTGAGCACCAGATGTAGAGAAACAAATCGGTAAACCCAAGTGATCTCACCAACAGTTACTGTAGAAATAGCGAATTCTTGCCAAATTAGCTAATATTCTCTCCTCCACAGTTAGTTAAGGTGTAATGTAGCTGAGGTCTGTAATGAGGTGATGATCTTAATGCCTTAGTATAATGCAGTTCTCATTGTTGAAGACTGAGAAGGAACATGTTATGATGGATGGATAAATGAACTCCTGTGTGTGGCTGGCATGCAGAAAATGGGAGGAAGTCACACAGCTAGGTGAATACACTGAAGTAATCGGAACTAGTGAATTGCTTAATGTTACTGAGTATATTCCCTGCTGGTGCACGCATGGGGAAGGATGGAGTTGTCTCAGGGTGCTTATCCTTCTGAAAACAACATAGTACCTGAAAGCATTCTGTGCATTTGGGAGTGGAAATGAATCCTTCTCCATTTAAATAAAAAAAACTTGAAGTTTGGGCTGCATTTTGCATGTTGCTGGAATTACGGAGTAGCTTAAAAATATGGGGACGTATTGACAGCATTCGAAAATGGACTTGGTGATTACAACGTACGATTGACCTGCATTGCTCAATTGTAGTATAGCTAGGGTGTCAACATCATGATCTCCCTTGACATGATTGGGAATGCAGCTAGCACCAGTGGAAAGTGATTGTAGCCATCAGCTGGGAGGGGTGGGGTTGGGAGCAATGTCATTGGTTAGTACCATTTAAAGCTGAATCCTAGCTGGCACCTTGTAAGGAACACTGGAGGCAGACGTGACCTCGTGCAGAGAGCCCCTTTCTTCTTCTTCTTCTTCTCCTCTTTCCCCTCCTCCCCCTCCTCCCCCTCCTCCCCCTCCTCCCCCTCCTCCCCCTCCTCCCCCTCCTCCCCCTCCTCCCCCTCCTCCCCCTCCTCCCCCTCCTCCCCCTCCTCCCCCTCTTCCCCCTCCTCCCCTCCTCCTCTCCTCCCCCGTCTGTTCTTTGCTCGGTCTCCAAGTCATAATGCATAAAAATTCTTTTATCTCCCTCATTACTCCTTGTGGACTTCTGCGATTTGCAAGTTCCAAAGTCAAAGAGTATAATAATAGCAACTTGACTGTAAGTAGTTAAGATCCCTTACGAAGAGTATATTATTATGTAGTGCCACTGGAATTCTTCCTGTTACTTGTGCCTGACCTCCAAAGTATCAGCAGTGGCATTAAGTAAAGTGCATTCCAATTAATGTCAAGACTCTGTTGTCATAATACTTCCCCTGCTTGCACGTTCACCTAATACTATCTGAAATGATTTTCCACTATAGATATATGAGTGCATCCAGATCCATTTTATCAATACTCAGATTCCTCATAATACCCTAAAGAACAACTTGAGTCTAACTTCTCAGCAGTTATTTTGATGGAAGCAGCAGTAAATTCCTTGATTATTTTTCTAACCTGTGTTCACTTTATTTAAATGAATGCTCCTCAGGGCAAAATTTATTGATAATATTTAGGCACTAACCCCAGTATAACATGGTGGGAGATTTGTACCCTTAAATAATCTAGTTGACAGTTTCATAATCTCTCCTTTGTATTTGGATGAAAATAATGGGTTTCCCAAAACAAGAAATCGAATTTGCAACTGAAGCCACTCTCATCCATTGTTGTCTGTATATCTTGCCCACGCTTTCTGCTGGACACTGGGAGCTGAGGTGAGCAATGAAGAACAGAACAGCCACAATGAAGGGAAAGTTAACAGCAACTTGATTGTCATTACTTTTTAAGCATCTGTGATTTTCGAGGCAGCATTTCCAGAGGGAACGTTGGACAAGACAGTTCAACAAGGCTAAACCTACACTGTGCACAAGAAAATAGGAATAGACTACTCAACTCTTCAGGCCTATTGTACTATTTAATATGGGCATGGCTGATCTTTGGTGACCTCAGTTCCAACTCTGTTATTTCTCCATGACACTCAACTCCTCAATTAAAAAAAATCTATTTCCATCTAAATGATCTGGCTTCCACCACCAGAGGGGTAGAGAATTCTAGAGATTCACTGCTGTCTGAGAGAATTCAAAATTCCTGGAATACAGAAGTGCAAGACTAGTTTCATCTTTTTGCAGAGTGATCCTTTGGCGTTAAATAAGTCAACGGCACAATCATTCTTGGATTTAAACTGTCAAACTGCTGGCATTTACAGCAGGGGCTGCAAGTATCAAGTAATTGAATGCAATCTCATAATTGAATACAACATGGTTACATTTCACTTTAAGGTGACTGAATCAACAAGATATTTGATAACATCATTGGGCTATACACCGGCAGCTTAATTTTTTAAGCCCTTTCAAAGTTGGTGAAGTTGAAGAATGAGTTCCTGTGAAATGTAACCATGTTGTATTCTTCACAGTTGGTTGGATGGTCTAGTCTACAATTTTTAAATTGATTAGGTTCTTTGCAAATATTATGCAACTTAATATGAAAGATGTTAAGCAGTCCAGGGAGATTAATGACCAAAGGAGAAGCAGAGAACTAGTGTGTCTTACCACAAGCCTGAACTGCTGAAATCTTGTGTTTTAATTTTGGCTTTTGATTGTAAGTTGTGTTTCTATTGCAAATTTCATCTGGTTAATTGTAGTTTTTAGGCCTCATATTTTTCCTGGGTAGTCTTCAGCCTAATGGTATATGCACTGAATTCTCCAATTTCAAGTAACCTTTGCCTCTGGTGGTTTCCTCCCTTATTTTCTGATCTTGACCCCAGTTCTCCCATTTTTGTTTCATTTCTCATATCCCTGCTGTCCTGTTTTCATTCACCCATTTCCAACTCAATTACTGCTCCGGCTCACTGCCCCACCTCCTGCCCTCTTCCCTTTCTAGTTCTGGTTTCATCTGCCCTTCCCTCTTCCCCCATTGGTTTGCGTCATTACCTTCCTTATCAGATTCCAGCACTGGTAGCCTTTGAGTTCCTGCTTATCACCTTCCTAGCTATCTCTACCTTCACCCTTACTTATCCTGACCCCCCCCCCCACCCCCAGCTTCCACCAAGCTCCATCTGATTTTATTTTTGTCTGCTTCTATCTACCATCACCTGTTTCTCTGTCCCAGCTGACCCATCCCCTCTCTAGCTCAACACTCTAACACATGAGCCATTAGAAATATTTCCGCTTTAAAAAAGGAAATCACGCAGACAGAAAACATCATAATTGAGTAGCTGCTACTGGGTACTGCGGGGTGAAATAGGTTGCTATCATGGAACATGTAGAAATAATTAAAATGTGTCACAATACTTCATGTACTGGTGTTTTAAAAAAAGTGATGATGGATGGACCTACTCAACTTTTGTGGCAAATAGACCAACTGGATTAAGGAAAGAGTAATACTAAAGGGTTGGGCATTTATGTCTGCCCTTCTCAAATCTTCGGATGGAAATTAAGTCCTTAGACTTGGAGGGGAATAAAGTGTGTCATAGGGACCCTGGTTCAATCTTTACTTCCAGTGCTGCCTGTTGGAGTTTGCATGTTCTTCCCATGATGACATTGATTCCAGATGACCTATGAGTCTGTTGAGGTCCTCTGCTGTATCTGGTGCCCCCGGTGTGGCCTCCTGTATATTGATGGGACCCGACGTAGATTAGAAGATTGCTTTGCCAAGTACGTATGCCATGTCCGCCTGAAAAATAAATGGAATATCCCAGAAGCCACCCATTCCAATTCTACTTCCCATACCCATTCCAATTCTACTTCCTATACCCATTCTGACATTTCAGTCCATAGCCTCCTTTACTGCCGTGATGAGGGTTGGAGGAGCAACACTTTATTCTCTGTCTTGGTAGCTTCCAACCTGATGGCATGAACATCCATTTCTTGAACTTAGGATAATTGCCTCCCTCTTCACCATTCCCCAGTTCCCGTTTCCCTCTCTCACCTTGTCTCCGTACCAGCCCATCATCTCCCTCTAGTGCTCTTCCCCCTTCCCTTTCTTCCATGGTCTTCCACTGACTCCTATCAGATTCCCCCCTCTCCAGCCCTTTACCTCTTTCACCATCAACATCCCAGCTCTTTACTTCACCCCTCCCCCCTGTCCCGGTTTCATCCATCACCTGCCACCTTGTGCTTCTTCCTCCCCTCCCCTACCCCCACACCTTCTTGCTGTAGCTTCTCATCTTTTTTCCCAGTCCCGATGAAGGGTCATGGCCCAAAGCGTTGACTGTTTAGTCTCTTCCATAGATGCTGCCTGAATTGCTGAGTTCCTCCAGCATTTTGTGTGTGTTGCATGAATGTGGGTTTAATGGTCTGCCTGCATCATGATTCTATGACCTCCAGTTAACTATGGCTTGTCTAAGGATCCAAACAATTGTAAAATTACTTTACCAGAACAAAAAAATGACTTGTTGCTTTGCATTTCCAAAATAAAAATATGAATATTTTCTTGGATTTTCTTTTGTTTTTACTGTGGCTAAAAATTACGAGTGTTATTCATTGAGATTTAGATGAAACATTCAAATGACATGACATAAGCATTGTGGACAGTAGCTAGCAAGTGTAATCAAGGCAGGGTGATGGAGAAATGAACACTGCTAAGTGAGGCATTCTACCAACTTTTAAATTCCTGCCTGTCAAAATGGTAATGATTTTGGACAAAGTCCAGAACATTGCTGGGTCTGGCTGGTAAAGGTTTGTATGTTTTGATCCTTTTGTTGATCATCACCTCTATCCCCACCTCCCCATCCTCCACTACCTCCTAAAAACCGATCCCTTGATCTCGTCTCCAGCCATTCAATACCTTTTCACTGGTCACCTGAATTGTCTATTCCCACTTGCCTTGCCAGTAGACACCTTGTTACTTGATTGGATGATTCTTCCTGGAGTATTTTTATAAAAAGCACACTGAAATTCAGAACCGAGACCCTTCGTCAGGACTCGGCCTGAAACGTCGACTGCACCTCTTCCTAGAGATGCTGCCTGGCCTGCTGCGTTCACCAGCAACTTTTATGTGTGTTGCTTGAATTTTCAGCATCTGCAGAATTCCTGTTGTTTGAAATTCAGAACCACCTGTTTGACTTTGAGACATGAGCCCTTCAGCCTAACAGCCATATGGACTAAGTTGCCTACCTGAGCTCGTCCCAATTGACTACATTTGACCCAATATCTCTCTAAATTTTTCCCATTCATTCTAACCCTAACCTGCCCATATGTTTGAAACATTCTAATTGAACCTGCCTTCTGACAGCTTGTTCCACAGACCTATCACCCTCTTTGTTGTAGAAGTGTACTGAAGAGGTTGCTAGAGTAGAGTCATAGAACAAACACTACAGCCCAGAAACAGGCCCTTCAGCCCATCTAGTCCATGCCAAACTATTAATATACTTGGATCATGGCCCTCCATATCCCTCCCATCCATGTGCCTATCCACATTTCTCCTAAGGATGGAAATCAAACCTGCTCGCTCCACACTCTCATCATCCTCTGAGTGAAGAAGTTACCTGTCATGTTCCCCTTAAACATTTCAGCTTTCACCCTTAACTCGTGACCTCTAGTGAGCTCTCACCCAACTTCAGTGGGAAAAAGCCTGTTTGGGTCTACCCTATCTATACTTTTCATAGAGATTCCATCAAATAACCTTGCACTGTGCCAGCATAAAATTGATACCCTTATTTTTCAATCTGGCCATTCCAAACAAAGAACATTTTCATGGAGATACTGAGGGGTGACTTTCAGTTTCAGTGTTGGCATAGAGGGAGCATTCCATGCCTTTGAAAATGGTGCAGTATATACAGAAAGGGCAGCTGATTTGTGAGCATGTCTCACCAAAGGAGCATTTCATCATTGTTATCTCCATTAAAGTATGACAATCAATATACTGGTGCATAATTTTGATATGTTTACAGTGATTGCGTTACTGGTCTAGTACTACAGAGGCCTGAAGTAGTGATTTCAATTCTCACCTTCCCAGCTGGGTAATTTAAATTCAGTTAAATAAATATACTAATTAAATTAATCAGGAATACAATGCTAGTATCAGTGACCATGAAACCGCAGAATTCACTTAAAGACCCATCTGTTTCATTAGTATCTTAAGGGAAGAAAATCTGTCGTCCTTACCAGTTTTGGCCTATATAGTTATTGCTCCATATCTGTAACAATGTGATTAACTCTTAAATGTCCTCTGAAATTGCCTAACATGTTACTCAGTTGTACTCACCATCTTCCTAAATAGAATTAGAGATGGAATAAATGATGGTTTATCTAATGACACACACACAGAGAAAAATATTCTGCTATATTGAAATTAAAAGGTTTATAATGAAAATTGGCTATTATGAATGTTATTTTTGCATTAGAGGATGTGGATGATGTCATTCAAACTAGTCAGTAAATGTAAATCGTTTATCCTTTTTTTTAATACTTTAGATTTTTTTCATTTATAATTTTTAAATGATCTCCAGTGGGAATATAAAATAGACAAATGCGCTTTATATCGTATAAAAGTTTAATAAATTTGAAAGTAATTGTTCCTGATTAGATACGTATCCTATTTCTGAGAAAATTACTGCTGCTCTGTGTATTTTAAGACTGAATATGAGTGGTTGCATTTTAAAGTCATAAAATATTTTCTATGCTTCACTCCATCTTCCTCTGTATACTTTTTGTTAGCACAACCTTGGTTACTCAGCACATACAGATTATAATGACCATTAAACAGAAGATTCTGTAAAGCAGTGGAATACCAAAGCATGTTGGTGCACACTACACAAGCAAAATAGCACCATTCTGCTTCCCTGCTGAATAACTAGGTCAGGATGTTGGTCACACCATCAGCAGAAATGATGCAGTATACATTATGCATAATGAGGCAGATCCTGACTGTACACTGACTGATACAGTTCCTTTTACGTCTCTCACAAACTTGAGTTTTCACTGAAGCCAGTGGAAGTTAACAAACAGGAATGTGCAATGGGAGAGCCAGCTTTAGACAAATGCACTAAGCTAAGATGTTATCTGGTTTAAACTGTTGCAAGGTCCCCATCTCCTGCTGTGGGATGGGGATCTTGCAACAATACAAACAAGACAACATTCCGCAATTTATAGACTCATAATGTTTAAGTAAAAGGGAGAAATGAATTCACATCAGTCGTAATATTTCCTTAATTTTTCAGGTACTCCTTGGAGTGAAAGGCAAAAAGATGACCTCAAGAATGTTCTGAAATGTATCGACCCCAACGTTCCTTTGGTTTTTGTCAGCGGCAACCATGACATAGGCAATTCCCCAACCCCAGACACTGTTTTAGAATATTGCAAGAACTGGGGTGATGATTACTTCAGCTTCTGGGTTGGCGGGGTACTGTTTCTCGTGCTGAACTCGCAGTTTCTTTGTGACGCCTCCGGTTGCCCTGAGTTAAAGCGAGCCCATGATGAGTGGCTAAATGACCAGCTTGCTGCAGCTCAGACCAAGAAAAGCAAACATGTGATTGTGTTCCAGCACATCCCTCTGTTCCTCCAGAGCCCTGATGAAGAAAACGGATACTTCAACTTGGAAAAGTCCATGCGGCTGGATCTTTTGCAGAAATTTCAGGAAGCAGGTATTGTGCTTTTCCTTCCTTCTTTATTCGTTGATCCTGTAAGACAATACAAGAGGGAGCACTGGGTTCTTCCTTCAATATACCGCATATCTCTGAGGTAGTCTGTGCCCTGAAGAAGAAGGCATTGCATTGTTCATATTTCTTGTACTTGTTATTTCCTTTTGTGCATGTGCAGGTCACGGGTTTTCTATCCTTCCTGAAATCATAGAAACATAGAAAACCTGCAGCACAATACAGGCCCTTCAGCCCACAATGCTGTGCCGAACATGTACTTACTTTAGAAATTACCTAGGGTGATCCATATTTTTCTAAGCTCCATGTACTTATTCAAGAGTCTCTTAAAAGACCCTATTGTATCCACCTCTACCCGGACCGTAACCAGCAGTCCATTCCACGCACTCACCACTCTCTGCGTAAAAAAATTTACCCCTGACATCTCCTCTATACCTACTTTCAAGCACCTTAAAGCTGTGCCCTCTCGTGTTAGCCATTTCAGCCCTGGGGAAAAAGCCTCTGACTAGCCACACGATCAATGTCTCTCATCATCTTATACATCTCTGTCAGGTCACCTCTCATCCTCCATTGCTCCAAGGAGAAAAGGATAAATTCACTCAACCTATTCTCATAAGGCGTGCACCCCAGTCCAGGCAACGTCCTTGTAACCCTCCTCTATAGTTTTCACATCCTTCCTTTAGTGAGGTGACCAGAACTGAGCACAGTGCTCCAAGTGGGGTCTGACCAGGGTCCTATATAGCTGTAACGTTACCTCTCGGCTTTTGAACTCAATCCCACGGTTGATGAAGGCCAATATACTGTATGCCTTCTTGACCACAGAGTCAACCTGCGCAGCAGCTGTGAGTGGACTCGGACCCCAAGGTCCCCCGATCCTCCGCACTGCCAAGAGTCTTACCATTAATACTATATTCTGCCATCATATTTGATCTACCAAAATGAACCACCTCACACTTAATTGGGTTGAACTCCATCTGCCACTTCTCAGCCAGGGTTTGCATCCTCCCAATGTCTTGCTGTAACCCCTGACAGCCCTCCACGCTATCCACAACACCCCCAACCTTTGTGTCATCAGCAAATTTACTAACCCATCCCTCCACTTCCTCATCCAGGTCATTTATAAAAAATCACAAAGAGTAGGGGTCCCAGAACAGATCCCTGAGGCACAGCACTGGTACTGACCTCCATGCAGAATATGACCCGTTTACAACCACTCTGCCTTCTGTGGGCAAGCCAATTCTGGAACCACAATGCTAGGTCCCCTTAGATCCCATGCCTCCTTACTTTCTCAATAAGCCTTGCATGCGGTACCTTATCAAATGCTTTGCTGAAATCCATATATACTACATCTACTGCTGTACCTTCATTGATGTGTTTAGTCACATCCTCAAAAAATTCAGTCAGGCTAGTAAGGCACGACCTGCCTTTGACAAAGCCAGCTGACTATTCCTAATCATATTATACCTCTCCAAATGTTCATAAATCCTGCCTCTCAGGATCTTCTCTAACAACTTACCAACCACTGAAGTAAGACTCACCGGTCTATAATTTCCAGGGCTATCTCTACTCCCTTCCTTAAGTAAAGGAACAACACTTGCAACACTCCAATCCTCTGGAACCTCTCCCGTCCCCATTGATGATGCAAAGATCGTTGCCAGAGGCTCAGCAATCTCGTCCCTTGCCTCCCATAGTAGCCTGGGGTACATCTCGTCTGGTCCCGGTGACTTATCCAAAAGCTCCAGCACATCCTCCTTCTTAATGTCTATATTCTCAGGCTTTTCAGTTCACTCTAAGTCACCCTACAATCGCCAAGGTCCTTTTCCATAGTGAATACTGAAGCAAAGTATTCATTAAGTACCTCTGCTATGTCCTCCAGTTCCATACACATTTTTCCACTGTCACACTTGATTGGTCCTATTCTCTCATGTCTTATCCTTCCCCCAGGTAGGTCATCCCTCCCACAGTACTCAAACAGGAGTACTTATTGTTAAGGGGGACAGCCATAGGGGTACTCTCTGGTATCTGACTCTTGCCCTTCCCTCTCCTGACTTTTACCCATTTATCTGTCTCCCAAGGCCTCGGTGTAACTACTTGCATATAGCTCCTCTCTATCACCTCCTCACTTTCCCTGACTAGATGAAGGTCTTCAAGCTGCATCTCCAGTTCCCTAACCCAGTCCCTAAGGAGCTGCAGCTCTGTTGACACTTGGCGCAGATGTGGCCATCCAGGAGGCTGGGAGTCTCCCGGACATCCCATATCCGATGCCCAGTACAGAACACCGGCCTCACAGACATACTTCCTATTCCTCTTCTTCACAAGTAGTTTACCTTGCCCGACGTGTTATTGCCAAAGCCCTCCTACTCTGACTCCCTCTACTCCAATGCCCACTCTATAAAGCTGTCTTCTTTTTAAATTCTTCCTGCCAGTCTAACTCGCTGATGTCCACACGCCTGCGCAGTTGTGCGTTGATCAAACTGCTGAAGAAAAAATCATCTCCTTTTAAATTCTTCCCACTGGTCTAACTGGCTGACGTCCATGCGCCTACGCAGTTGTGTTCTCGACCAACCTTTCAGTGATTTGGAGATGGAATTGGGGGCACCTGCTGCTGGCAATTACAAAGAAAGGAGCATGTTGCTCAGACATTTTAGCAAACCTCATTCAGCTGCCAGTCACTGAAGCCCATAATTTTACAGTGATTAGAGGAAAGTATGGGGAAGGGGTGTCAGAGGTAAGTTTTTTTACACAGTGGTGGATGTGTGGAATGGCCTAGCTGAGGTGGTGGTAGGGACAGATTAGTGCTTATAAAAATTCTTAGGTAGGCACATGTATGATAGAAAATGGAGGGATGCAGTATGTAGGAGGGAAGGGTTAGCTTGCTCTTAAAATAGGTTAAAACGTCAGCACAGCATCATGGGCTGAACTGCACTGTACTGTAATGTTCCTGTCCTGTGCTGTAATATTCTACATTCTCTTGTGTTCACAAGCTTGCTTTAGCAATTTTGCTGGTACCAACTTGGCTCAATCCCAACAAATGCCTCCTGAGGAAAACTAATATGAGAAGGGAGCTAATTGGTTCTTCTCACCTACTGGTGCTATTTTTCTTTTGGTTCTTTTAAGCATCCACATCATATGGCCAGAAAATGTTACAGAGAGACGCTTCCTGTTTCATCAGCTGAGAGCAGCTGAGTTACCCAATATCGCACAGTGCAGTGTATAACAGAATGTGGTTAGTTCTCCAGCATTGCAGTTTGGTGCTCTGGCACCATGGTAAGTTGAGACAAGACAAATAATAATTTGTGCAAACTGTTGAAATTGTCTTTAGTTAAACGGTAGTGCATCATCTGCTGCAATCTCATTCAGAATCTCAAATGGATTCCATTTTGTCATCAAAAATGAAGTTTTATTTCAACTATGACTCTTTTCCCCTCCGTAATCTGATCATTGGAATTGTTTAAATTCCTGTTTCTAACTGATAGCTTCTATCCTTTTTTTTTCAGAACTAAATATGTCTTATGTATTTTAAATATATCTGAAAGGTGAGGAAATTCTAAGTGAATGAGCAGATGGGAATTATATATATACAAGTGTCACATCATTGAAACAAAATTAATTTGAAAGTAAATGTTGGCCTTTTTTGTACGGGAAAGAGTACTTTTGTAAGGAAATCTTCCTACATCTGTACAGAGCTTTGGCAAGACCACACCCATGGTATTGTCAATTGTTTTAGTCACCTTATTTAAAGAAAGACATGACTTTGTGGGTGTGAAAGTGAGTACATGGGGGTTGTACTCTAAGGTATTTAGTAGCATAGATACAATATTTTGATCCTGGGGGGTAGGCAGTAACCACAGAATATTTCCCCCAGTGATACAGGTGTCCCCCGCTTTTCGAGTGCTCGCTTTACGAAACCTCACTGTTATGAAAGACCTACATTAGTTACCTGTTTTCGCTAACAGAAGGTGTTTTCACTGTTACGAAGAAAGGCAGCGTGCGAAAAAAGCAGTGCGCGATAAAAAAGGCAGCGCGCGCCCCGAGCAGCCGCTGTCCCCCGGATTCGGAATGGCATTCTCGCCAACATTGCTTAAACACGTGCCTGTGAGCAGCCGTTAGCAAGATGAGTTCTAAGGTATCGGAAAAGCCTAAAAGAGCTCGTAAGGGTGTTACTTAGCGTAAAACTAGACATAATTAAGCATTTTGAGCGTGGTGATCGAAGTAAGGGCAAAGTGAGTTTGGCTGTGGAAGCTGATGAAGATGATGTTGAAGAGGTTTTGGCATCCCATGACCAAGAACTGATAGATGAAGAGCTGATGCAATTGGAAGAGGAAAGGATAACAATTGAAACCGAATGAGTAATGATAAAATACGACTTTAATTTTGAAAGGGTATGTCGGTTTAAGGCATATTTTACAGGATGGTTTGAGTGCTTACAAAGAATTGTATGATCTAAAAATGCGCGAGGCTCAGCAGTCAAGCAAGCCTTCCACATCAGCCACAGCAGAGGACGAACCTCAACCTTCGACATCGAGGCGGGCAGTCATAGGAGAAGATGAGCTGCCTGCCCTAATGGAAACAGACGATGATGAGATGACACCCCAGAGTCCCACCACCCCAACCTCCAAGCCGCGGACAGATACCAGTTCGCGGAGAATGCAGCAGTAGCTGGGAGGCGCCCAGCACATTTTTAAGAAAAAAGCTGAAATAAACAAGCTAATTAATTAGGTGCCGCCCGGCATGTAATTGTCGGCCCAGATAAGAGACAATTGCCGATTGCTTTGCCTCTGATCTGGGCTGACATTTATGTGCTGGGTGGCACCTAATTAATTAGCATGTTTATTTTGGCTTTTTTCTTAAAGATGTGCTGTGTGCCTCCAGGCTACCGCTGTACCCCTGCATGCTTCACGGATCGGTATCGGTCGGCAACCTGGAGGGTGGGGGCCACTGCACCACCCAAACTCCGACGACTCAGTCTAACACGCCATCATCAGTGTGCTCAGCAGGCTGTCTTCCCAATTCTAGTAAGTGATACTACACTGTACATACATTATTTCTACTTTATATCGGCTGTGTAT
Source organism: Mobula birostris (assembly GCF_030028105.1). NCBI lineage: Eukaryota > Metazoa > Chordata > Chondrichthyes > Myliobatiformes > Myliobatidae > Mobula > Mobula birostris. The sequence continues at coordinate 131,939,467 of NC_092378.1, read as the reverse complement.
TTTTATGTGTTATTTGGTATGACTTGGCAGCTTCATAGCTTAAAGGTTACTGGAGAGAGTGTTTTTGCCAACAGTGCTTGCATACGATTTTCGCTATGGAGAACAGTGCCGGCAATGATTGTGGAAAAGTATTTCTACTTTATATAGGCTGTGTATTTATTATATCATTCCTGCTTTTACTATATGTTACTGTTATTTTAAACGCAAACAACAGGAATTCTGCAGATGCTGGAAATTCAAGCAACACACATAAAAGTTGCTGGTGATCGCAGCAGGACAGGCAGCATCTCTAGGAAGAGGTGCAGTCGACGTTTCAGGCCGAGACCCTTCGTCAGGACTAACTGAAGGAAGAGTGAGTAAGGGATTTGAAAGTTGGAGGGGGAGGGGGAGATCCAAAATGATAGGAGAAGACAGGAGGGGGAGGGATGGAGCCAAGAGCTGGACAGGTGATAGGCAAAAGGGATACGAGAGGATCATGGGACAGGAGGTCCGGGAAGAAAGACAAGGTGGGGGGGGACCCAGAGGCTGGGCAAGGGGTATATTCAGAGGGACAGAGGGAGAAAAAGGAGAGTGAGAGAAAGAATGTGTGTATAAAAATAAGTAACAGATGGGGTACGAGGGGGAGGTGGGGCATTAGCGGAAGTTAGAGAAGTCGATGTTCATGCCATCAGGTTGGAGGCTACCCAGACGGAATATGAGGTGTTGTTCCTCCAACCTGAGTGTGGCTTCATCTTTCCACGGCCTCCTCTACTGTATAGACATGTCAGAATGGGAATGGGATGTGGAATTAAAATGTGTGGCCACTGGGAGATCCTGCTTTCTCTGGCGGACAGAGCGTAGATGTTCAGCAAAGCGGTCTCCCAGTCTGCGTCGGGTCTCGCCAATATATAAAAGGCCATATTGGGAGCACCGGACGCAGTACATCACCCTAGCCGACTCACAGGTGAAGTGTTGCCTCACCTGGAAGGACTGTTTGGGGGCCCTGAATGGTGGTAAGGGAGGAAGTGTAAGGGCATGTGTAGCACTTGTTCCGCTTACACGGATAAGTGCCAGGAGGGAGATCAGTGGGGAGGGATGGGGGGGGGGGAACGAATGGACAAGGAAGTTGTGTAGGGAGCGATCCCTGCAGAATGCAGAGAGAGGGGGGGAGGGAAAGATGTGCTTAGTGGTGGGATCCTGTTGGAGGTGGCGGAAGTTACGGAGAATAATATATTGGACCCGGAGGCTGGTGGGGTGGTAGCTGAGGACCAGGGGAACCCTATTCCTAGTGGGGTGGCGGGAGGATGGAGTGAGAGCAGATGTACGTGAAATGGGGGAGATGCGTTTAAGAGCAGAGTTGATAGTGGAGGAAGATCTTTTCATTCTAGGATGAGGGAGATGTCTTCCTTTTTTAAAGAAAGGGGCTTCCCTTTCTCCACTATCAACTCTGCTCTTAAACGCATCTCCCCCATTTCACGTACATCTGCTCTCACTCCATCCTCCCGCCACCCCACTAGGAATAGGGTTCCCCTGGTCCTCACCTACCACCCCACCAGCCTCCGGGTCCAACATATTATTCTCCGTAACTTCCGCCACCTCCAACAGGATCCCACCACTAAGCACATCTTTCCCTCCCCCCCTCTCTCTGCATTCTGCAGGGATCACTCCCTACACAACTCCCTTGTCCATTCGTTCCCCCCCCCCGTCCCTCCCCACTGATCTCCCTCCTGGCACTTACCCGTGTAAGCGGAACAAGTGCTACACATGCCCTTACACTTCCTCCCTTACCACCATTCAGGGCCCCAAACAGTCCTTCCAGGTGAGGCAACGCTTCACCTGTGAGTCGGCTGGGGTGATATACTGCGTCCGGTGCTCCCAATATGGCCTTTTATATATTGGCGAGACCCGACGCAGACTGGGAGACCGCTTTGCTGAACATCTACGCTCTGTCCGCCAGAGAAAGCGGGATCTCCCAGTGGCCACACATTTTAATTCCACATCCCATTCCCATTCTGACATGTCACAGCCTCCTCTACTGTAAAGATGAAACCACACTCAGGTTGGAGGAACAACACCTCATATTCCGTCTGGGTAGCCTCCAACCTGATGGTATGAACATCGACTTCTCTAACTTCCGCTAATGCCCCACCTCCCCCTCGTACCCCATCTGTTACTTATTTTTATACACACATTCTTTCTCTCACTCTCCTTTTTCTCCCTCTGTCCCTCTGAATATACCCCTTGCCCATCCTCTGGGTCACCCCCACCCCCTTGTCTTTCTTCCCGGACCTCCTGTCCCATGATCCTCTCGTATCCCTTTCGCCTATCACCTGTCCAGCTCTTGGCTCCATCCCTCCCCCTCCTGTCTTCTCCTATCATTTTGGATCTCCCCCTCCCCCTCCCCCTCCAACTTTCAAATCCCTTACTCACTCTTCCTTCAGTTAGTCCTGACGAAGGATCTCGGCCTGAAATGTCAACTGCACCTCTTCCTAGAGATGCTGCCTGGCCTGCTGCGTTCACCAGCAACTTTTATGTGTGTTGTTACTGTTATTTTAGGTTTTAAGTGTTATTTAGCATGATTTGGTAGGTTATTTTCGGGTCTGTGAACGCTCACAAAATTATCTCATATAAATAAATGGTAACTGCTTCTTCACTTTACGACATTTCGGCTTACGAACCGTTTCATAGGAACATCGGATAGCGGGGGAAACCTGTAATGCCTAAAAATAGGAGATAATCCTAAAGGGTGGAGGGTCACTGATATAGGAATTGCAGTGCCTATGAAAAGTATTCTCCCACGCCCCCCCCCCCCCAGAAGTTTCATGATTTATTGTTTTACAACATTGAATCACAGGGGATTTAGATTTGTTTTTTTGACACTGATCGACAGAAAAGGCTTTTGTCAAAACAAATTTCTACAAAATTGGGCTGTATTTATTAAACGCAAGATAACTGATTACATAATTACTCACCCCTTTCAAGTCAGTATGTAGTAGATGCACCTTTGGCAGCAATTACAGCCTTGAGTCTGTGTGGATAGGTGTCTTTCAGCTTTGCACCTCTGGGTACTGCAATTTTTCCCCACTCTTCTTTATAAAACTGCTCAAGCTCTGTCAGATTGTTTGGGGAACAGCCCTTTTCCAGTCCAGTCACAAATTCTCAATTGGATTGAGGTCTAGACTCTGAGTTGGCTACTCCTAGACATTAACTTTGTTGTTTTGAAGTCATTCCCGTGTAACTTTGGCTTTATGCTTGGAACCATTGTCTTGCTGGAAAACAAAAATCTTCTCCCAAATTGCAGTTTTCCTCCAGGATTTCCCTGTACTTTGCAGCATTCATTTTACCCTCTATCTTCACAAGCCTTCCGGGGCCTGCTGCAGTGAAGCATCTCCACAGCATGATGCAGCCACCACCATGCTTCCTCGTAGTCTTTTTGGTTTCATCAGACCATAGAACCTTCGTCCAGCTGACTTCAGAGTCTCCCACATGCTTTCTGGAAAACTCTAGCCAAGATTTCATGTGAGTATTTTTTCAACAGTGGCTTTCTCTTTGCCACTCTCTCATAAAGCTGTGGATGGTGAAGCACCCAAACAACAGTTGTTGTATGTGCAATCTCTCCCCTCTCAGCCACTGAAGCTTGTAACTCCTTCAGGGTTGTCGTAGGTCTCTTAGTGGCCTCCCTCACTTGTCCCCTTCTTGCACGGTCACTCAGTTTTTGAGGATGGCCTGCTCTAGGCAGATTTACAGTTGTGCCATATTCTTTCCATTTCTTGATGATTGACTTAACTGTACTCCAAGAGATATTCAGTGATTTGGAAATTTTCTTGTATCCATCTCCTGACTTGTGTTTCTCAATAACCTTTTCATGGAGTTGCTTGGAGTGTTCCTTTGTCTTTATGGTGTAGTTTTTGCCAGGATACTGACTTGTCAGTATTTGGACCTTCCAAATACAGGTGTATTTTTACTACCATCAATTGAAACACCTTGACTACACATTGGTTTATATATAGCTAGGACACCTTAACTCATTGTGTGACTTCTAAAACTAGTTGGCTGCACCAGTGATGATCTGGTGTATCATATTAAAGGGGGTGAATACTTCTGGAATCAATTATTTTGTGCTTTATATTTGTAGAGATCTATTTTCACTATGACACGAAAGAGTATCTTTCTGTTGATCAGTGTCAAAAAAGCCAAAGTAGATACACTGTAATTGAAGTAGTATATATCAAGGCAGAGGTAAGGAAACACAGGAATGTGAGGGTATAAAAGATGTAAATGTATTATAGGATAGTGTATGGATACGTGAATAGGTGAGGTTTAGAAATTTATGGTCTAAACACTGGCAAATGGAGCTACCTTGGATAAGCATCTTGGTCGGCATGGACTGTTTTGTCTGAAGGGCCCATTTCTGTGCGTTATGACTCTCTGTGTATTTCCTGTGCTTGTTGTGACAATGAGAGGAAAACAAGTGAGGGAGAATCCTGAAGCTTTGCTGTGCAAGAGTGGAACAAAGTGATAGAGCATTTGAGGAAAGTGCAAACCAAGTAAACTACAACCTGGAAGGTAGGCAGTTAAGAGACATTTTACGTGTTGTGAATCCTATGAAGCAATTCATGGCACAAGTAAGCTGTAACCTTAGGATCATATATCTTGGGTAAACTGAGACTGGAAGAAAGGTTGAGACTTGGGGCTACTCTGACATTACACATGAGTTATAGACAATAGGTGCAGGAGTAGGCCATTCGGCCCTTCGAGCCAGCACGGCCATTCACTGTGATCATGGCTGATCATCCACAATCAGTATCCAGTTCCTGCCTTATCCCAATAACCTTTGATTCCACTATCTTTAAGAGCTCTATCCACCTCTTTTTTGAAAGCATCCAGAGACTTGGCCTATGCAGCCTTCTGGGGCAGAGCATTCCATATATCCACCACTCTCTGGGTGAAAAAGTTTTTCCTCAACTCCGTTCTAAATGGCCTACCCCTAATTCTTAAACTGTGGCCTCTGGTTCTGGACTCACCCATCAGCAGGAACATGCTTCCTGCCTCCAGCGTGTCCAATCCCTTAATAATCTTATATGTTTCAATAAGATCCCCTCTCAGCCTTCTAAATTCCAGAGTATACAAGCCCAGTCACTCCAATCTTTCAACATATGACAGTCCCGCCATCCCGGGAACTAACCTTGTGAACCTCAGCTGTACTCCCTCAATAGCAAGAATGTCCTTCCTCAAATTTGGAGACCAAAACTGTACACAGTACTCCAGGTGTGGTCTCACCAGGGCCCTGTACAGCTGCAGAAGGACCTCTTTGCTCTTATACTCAATTCCCCTTGTTATGAAGGCCAGCACGCCATTAGCTTTCTTCACTACCTGCTGTACCTGCATGCTTGCTTTCAGTGACTGATGTATAAGAACACCTAGATCTCGTTGTCCTTCATCCGATGAAGTTCCGTGTAAATTCCCATTATCTTTTTCACTCAGAAAGAGTAAACATAAAAGTAAAAGTGACACTTCAGCTGTTCAACATCCAGTCGAATGAGAACCAGGGCAACAAATGGATTCTCTGTCCCGGATTCTTTGAGTTCTCAGATTGTGAATGCATTAAAGTCGCAGGGCATAGACTGAAATGGGGAAAATTAATTCCTGAGGATTCTTGGGAATTTATAAAAAGGCCCAAGCTTCAGTGCATTCTAGGAATACTTTGCGCTCCCCACAGAAACCATTTGAACCAGATGCAAGCCAAAGGAGTAAAGATATGTTGGCATTTCAACTTCAAGTATGGGGGTTGGGTAGTATACAGAACCTGGAACTTATTTTTGCAGTAATTTATGGAAAACTGATCAATGGAAACAGCACAGTGTGGCAGACTGGAAACAAAGAAGGACTTCTTGAAGAATCGATTAATTGTACGTGATTAAAATGCACACAGGATGGCTTTGACAAGGCTTCTACGTGGGAACAAAGTAAAAGTGGGCCTTTGACAGTGTTATAAATGTAAAATTAAAGAAGGGAAAGAATAATCAGAATAAAAAGTCATGAATTATGTGTTGGTTCAATGCAGTTGGTTCCACTGGGAGCAGATTTAAAGCTAATGTAAATTTAATAATCGATACCAAAACAGCATAGTATACACTATAAAATCCAGGTGGTATCATTGGATGACATCAATACATTCTTCTTAAAGAACAGTGGGGGAGGTCTCAGCTTATTGTTAGTAGAGTAGAGCTAATAGGACTTGATGTTTCAATCCCTATGATAAGTCGGCACTCTCGATGTTGGCAGTGGTGACGAGGGAGGGTAGGTACCTCATCGGGGTCATCAGGTGGGCACCCTCCTTTGATAAGCCCACGATGCCTCCAGAGGGCTCAATGGTGCTACCTGGCGTCCCAGATACACCCCCCTCAGTTCCATACCCTCCTGTCTTCATCTTGCAGCCCAGTTGTTGTCTTTCCTTTTAATCCAAATCCAATTGCTGCTTTCTTCTGCTGCATTTGACAAGGACTTGATTGCTTGTTGGAGTGAATAACCCCTCACCCGCATCTTCTTCAATAGACTAGTCGTAGATGTAGCAACGAATCCCCTGCATCCCACTTCCACAGGGAAAATCTTGGTCTTCCAGCCGTTCTGGGCAGCTTCAGTTGCCAGTTCAGAGTACTTGGTCTTTTTCCTGTCATCAGCTTCTTCAACACCATCTTCCCATGGTACTGTCAATTCCACAACATATGCCAGCTTGGCTGTTGTGGACCACAGGACCACGTCTGGCTGGAGTGTTGTAGCTGCAGTGTCTGGGGGAAACACAAGCTTTTTTCCAAGTCCACGTCCATTTTCCAATCCCGAGCAATCTGCAGAATGCTTACCTCTTTTGATGTTATATGGTGCTCTGGAGGTCGGCCTGCTGGTGTAAATTGTGTGATGTGAACATTTCCTGCCGATGTTTGTGGGAGAGCATTTGTGATGATTTGCCCCTGTTCCAAGACAGATGCCAGCTGTCTGAGAACTTGGTTATGCCGCCAAGTATACCACCCCTGGCTGAGCCTCGTGGTGCATCCTGCTAAAAAGTGCCTTAGTGATGCAAGTGCTTGACAAAGAGAGCAAGTGGGGTCTTCTCCCCACCACTGGTTCAGGTTCTGGGGTGTGGGTAGGAGGTCATAAGTGGCCCTGATGACAAAACTTAGCCAAGATCCCTCCATTTCCCAGATGTCACGCCAGCCAAGTTTTCTCTTTTCCAGGCTCTCTCAATTAGTCCATTGGCCCTGCTTGGCCATTGAGACGGCCCTGGCATGTCGCTCTGCCTCCTCCTGTCTTCTCAACTCCTCCACCACGAGCCGTCTCTTCTGCACGGATGTTGCCTTGTGCCACTGAGGAGCTTTTGGGACGAGCCCGAGCCCGGCTCTCCCATGTTGGACTTGGCCAACCACATCCCTGAAGCGAAGAGCAGGCTTAGCTCTCTGAATGGCTTCAGATGGGGTTCACTTCCTCCCCGTTACCACACGGGTGGTGGGGGGGGCACTGTTCGAATAACAGTATCTTCAGATTCAGTGAGGGTCATGACCAACCTTGCTTTGGTGCATTTGAATTCTTCCACAAGACTTGCAATTGGTAATTCCAATTTGCTGTTCCTGTACTGTCCAACAGGACTTAAGCATGTGGAAGTCCAAGCCACTGTTTCACATGTGTGCTGATCACTCTTTCGAGCTTTTCCACCTTGTTGATGGGGATTTCATACACTGTTAAAGACTACATGAGTCTTGGGAGTATGCCGAACTGGAAGCACCACAGCTTGAGTTTTCCTGGCAGCAAGGTCTTGTCGATGCAAGCTATATACATAATGGTATCCTTTTTGATTTGTTTAAACTGCTCTGTGTCCTTGAGCTTAAACTGCTCTGTGTCCTTGAGCTTAGCATCATACCATCGGCCCAAGCTCTTCACTGGCATTGCTGAAACAGTTGGGACAGGTGTTCTGTCAGTCTGAAATCTTTGATCCATGACTTGACCTTTGACAATGGAGATGCTTCTGCACTTGCTGGGCTTAATCTTCATCCTCGCCCATGTGATGTTTTGATGAAGCTTTTCCAGAAGTCTCTTGGTGCAGGGGACAGTTGTCGTCAGTATCGTTATATCGTCCATATAGGCTCGTATCAGTGGTAACCGCTGACCAAACTTTAGCCCTTTTCCTCCTGCATCCCATTTTGAGGCTCTGATAATGAGCTCCATTGCCATAGTGAAGGCCAATGGGGAGATGGTGCACCCCGCCATGATGCCTACTTCCAGTCCTTGCCACGCTGTGGTGAAGTCTGATGTTGTGAGACAAACTTGCAGATCCTGGAAGTAGTGTTTTACCAGATTTGTTAATGTTGCAGGCACCTGAAATAATTCAAAAGCAGTCCACAGTAGGGAATGAGGAGCTGAACCATAGGCGTTGGCCAGGTCAAGGAACCAGACGTGCAGATCCTTTCCTTCTTTCTTAGCCGTCTGGATTTGATGCCATATGACGCTGGTATGTTCAAGGCATCCCGAGAAGCCTGCTATGCCAGCCTTTTGGAGTGATGTATCAATGAAACGGTTTTATTTCAGATACTTTGTAAGTCTTTGCACCAACACGCTGAAAAAGATCTTGCCTTCTATGTTCAGAAGGTTTATTTGGCGAAACTGTTTGATGGTAGACCAATTCTTTTCTTTTGGGATCAGTACTCCCCCCCGCTCTTCTCCAGGCTTTGGGGATCACTTGCTTTTCCCACACAAGCCTCATGTTTCTCCAGAGAAATTCCAGAACATCCGGGGCGTTCTTGTAGAGACAATAGGGAACTCTGTTAGGGCCTGGCGCTGATGCCGATCTTGCCTTCTTCACTGCCTTTTCCACCTCGCTCAGTTCGGGAGGGCTGATGTTAAATTGATGTTGTGAGGGTGAGATTAGTGGAATGTCAGCTGGGACAAGTATCGTTTCGTCTTTTAGCTCAGCAGTGTGGATGGTTCTGAGATGTCTTTCAACCTCTTCTTTTGATACTATCAAGAATCCTCTCTTCTCTTCTGTGAAAATGCCTTTCACATATTTAAAGGGATCTTTGTAGAAGTCTGTTCTTGCTTTTTCCTTTTTGTCTCTTTTCCTTAAATTCTCTGCCCTACGCGGCTTCGAGAGCCTCTGTTTTAGGTCCTCTCGAAGGAGGTTGATGCCCTCCCTTTCTTCTGCTGTTGCTTTTTTCCACAACTTCCTCAGGCCTCTTCTTTCCTTAAGAAGTTGTTGGATTTCCTGGAGACGACGGGACTTGGGGGAAGGAGGCATATCTCTCCTGCTGACTTGTTCCTTCACTCCAAATTTCTCCTTTCCGTAGCTGTAAATCAGGTCATCCATCTTCTCCAACTTCTTCTCTGCTGATTCCTTGATGCCACATAAGATCAGGCTCACATCTGCATTGATGGTTTCCCACTCCTTGCTGTTAGACTTTGGCCATTTCACCAATGGCTTACGTCCTTGTATGTTCTCAATTTTACGATGTGCCTAGCTGTGTCTTGGACTACTGCTTGTGCCTGAAACTACTTCCACATCCGATAGGGTGCTGATACTCTGCGGTCTGTGGGTTTCTTCCTGCTGCTGAGTTTCATCTGACTGATTTGACCTTCCTCTTAACGGAAACTGGTCATTGCGGTGCCCTGGATTGGAGATTTTCAAGCATTTCTTTCGTCCTTGATGAATTTTTAGACCACGAGTTGATGTTACTTTTGTCCAGCCACACCTATGGTCTGAAGAACATATCCAGCTGCTGGTTTCTCAAGAGTATTGCCACTTTCTTGATTCATTGTTGTGTCCATGCCAAGGTTCGTTACTGGGAGGTCATTCGTAGAGCCTTCTCGCACACCAGCTCTCACAGACTCTGGGGTTATACTTCTCTTTAAACTTTCCGTAGCCAAGTGAGGGTGGCTCTTGTGCCCTGACAAGGTGACAGAGCCTGCTGTTATGGGTAGTTAGCCCATAACAGCCCCGATGAGGTCTATTTCCTCCTGTCAGCTGTCTCTCCAGCTGTCACACGGTCTTTCCCTTGTCGTCAGCTGCACTTTCACAGCAGCCACTGGTTTTCTCCCAGAAGATCAGTAGAGCTAATAGGACTTGACGTTTCAATCCCCATGATAAGTCAGCGCTCTCGATGTTGGCAGTGGGCTTGGAGTGGTGACAAGTCATGAATTATTGGTTGGTTCAATGCAGTTGTCTATTGGGCGTGTTCCATGTCCCCAGTTTCGTTTTACCTTGAGTCCACAGTTTCGTTTCTGTGAGCGTTACCTTATGACGTATGCCGACGGTATAAAAGGAATGTGATCAGCGTTGAGAAGGAGTTGAAGGAAAGAGAGAGAGAGTGAAGATTGAAGGCTTCGAGCTATCTGGGAACAGCCCACGATCGAGAAGGGTAAAGTCTAATGCTTACCCATACCCAAAGGATTGGGTTAATCAGTGGCACACTGTGCATTGTGGAAATGTGTCTGTCCTCCGTATGATCCATGGGTGTGGATTTCGTGACAGTCACTTTGTGAAATCGCTCTTCGTGGACTTCAGAACAGTATTCCTCGGCTGGGATTTTCGGTAACTGGTTCTTCATTCGCTAACTGTGGAATCTTTGGAATTCATCGTGATCGCCTCGTCGCTGCACTGTGAATCCACGAGTCTCTCCTCTGACCTATTTCGTGAATTACTGGGATTCTCTGAACTGCCACTTTATGACTCTGCTTGAGTAAGATTTGTTAAGAATGGGTTCTAAGTTTGACTGTAAGGGAGCTATAGACCCATAACACTGTTAACTTCTGTTTAAGAAAGTAGTTTATTTAATTTTCTATATTTTTGAGTAGATGTAAATACATATAGTGGTTTTAATATTAAAACCCAACTCAATTTGTCATCTCTTGCTGCCGAAATCATAACAGGAGCAGATTTAAAGCTAATGTAAATTTAATAGGCAATTCCAAAACAGCATAGCATATGCAGTAAAATCCAGGTGGTATCAATGGATGATATCAATACCTTCTTCTTAAAGAACAGTGGGGGAGGTCTCTGTTTATTGTTAGTAATAAAGATTGCCCTCAACTGCAAAGTACATTGATTTTTGTAAACCCGACTATTTTTGCTCGAATGCATTTTACCTGCAGCTTGCAGAATTTATTGTAGGTAGTATTTGATTACTGTTCCCTAGGTGATATTTTAATCTTGTACAGCATCCAGTAGCCCTGCTATCTACATTGATATACTCAGTTGTAAATCGTGATTGGATTCAACTAACTCCTTGGACTTTTGCAAATCCAGTAGAATAAAAGAAAACAAAAACAATGCACACAGAATGGCTTGTAAACAAAATCAACTTGTCCAGCCACGTGGCAGCTTCACAAATTAGCATCTAGATCACAATTACCCTTTAGCACTTATTAATGTTTAATAAGATTAATTCTTATTAATGTCTTATTATTCTTTAATAATTTTATAATAGTTTCAGAAACATTCGACATCTTTGAAAGCCAGCTGAGCCAGTGAACATGGCTTCACCACCTGCCCTTTATTTAAGCCACATACCCTCACCTCCCCATCCCTCCACCCCTGGGGCACCCATTCCACACACTGGAGGTAAGAATAGAATTTAATATCAAATGATTGGAACCTGGGTGGTGGCTTTCTGTCTGGGCCATGTCTTGCTTACTCAGAAGAAGGCCACACCAGCAGAGCAACCCAATGCATTTCAGTCCCTATCGTTATTTCTGAGATAATACTTTGGACAAAAACTGCAATTAGAATTGTCCACATCAGAAGCAATCTTGTGGGTGGGATTAGGTTGAGACCCCCCCCCCGGGAAGCATTCATCTATTTCATTCCTCTACGCCTCCTCATCACCCTCTGAAATTCTGCCAATAATATCTCATTGGCAAATTCATAGGTGGCATTTCAGTTGTGCTTAGCCACAGAGTCGTGGGTGTATAGACAGTAGAGCAGTTGGTTAAGTACACTTCCTTGAGGTGCACCAGTGTTGATTGTCGATGAGGAGGAGATGTTATTTGCAACCGACACTGACTGTGATCGCCTAGTGAGGAAGACAAGGATACAGTTGCAGTGGGAGGTACATAGGCCCAGGTTTTTGAGCTTGTTGATGAGAACTGAGAATATCATTGTGTTGAATGCTGAGCTGTAATCACTAAGCAGCAGCCTGACATAGGTATTGCTATTAGTCCAGGTGATCCAAGGCCAAGCGGAGATTGCATCTGCTGTAGACCTTATTGTGACAGTAGCAAACTGCAGTGAGTCCACGTCCTTGTTTAGGTAGGAGTTAATTCTAGCCATGACCAATCTCTCAAAACACTTCATCACAGCTGATGTGAGTGCCACTGGGTGGTAACTATTGAGACAGCTCACCCTGCTCTTCTTGGGCACTGGTACGATTATTGCCCTTTTGAATCAGGTGGGAACCTCTGACTGAAAGTAAGTTGAGGTACTTGGAAGTCAAAATGTAATTAAAAAAATAAAATAGGTCATTGTTTGTTTGACCAAAAATGATTCAAGTTGACAGCACATTTTAAAGAATCAATAAATTATACACAACTGTCTGTAAAGGCTGCTTTCTTTAAAAAAAAATCAAAATTGTCCTTAACAATTACAAAGCACCAACCTGTTTGTAAAGCATTTTATCCTGTGGAGAGCCCAAAGTAGGAGGCATGTACTATCAGCTGACTGTCTAGCTTAGGGGTTCCCAACCTTTTTTATGCCATGGACCCCTACCAGTAATGGAGAGGTCTGCGGACCCCTGGTCTAGCTAAGTGTGGACTTGCACTTGTTTTCTGGACTCCACACAAGCCCCAGAGTGATCTTTTTGGCAGTAATGGCACATGGTGCCAGGGTAAAAGATATCACTGAGCAAGCAATGGTATCCTGAAGACACACACTCAGCATTTCAGGAACAGCCTCTTCTCCTTCACCATCAGATTTCTGAATGGATGTGAACCCATGAACACTACCTTAGTATTTATTTTCCTCTTCCTGCATTACTTATTAATTTATAGAAACGGTACTTACTATTATAATATATAATTTTTATTATTATGTATTGCAGCGTGCTGCTGCTGCAAAACAACAAATTTCGCGACATTTGGCAGTGATGTTATATCTGATTCTGAACTTGGAATTGCTCCTGAGCTATTAGGGATTAATTACAACTTTAGAAACAAACATAATCAAATCATTGCAACAAAAGTTGTCCCTTAAAGAGCAAATCTGCCTCCCCAACATAGTGAGTGAATGTTCCCTGATCTAATAACTCCTATTAAGCAAACATGTTTTTGATTTTTGCAGGGAATTAACTAATCCCTAACCAAACAATCACTTTTATTCTAAATTCCCAATAAACAGATGGTCATTAATAAGTATGCAAATTTAGACTTAAGTAGCCCTGATTACATTTTATAATAATTTCTCTGAACATAAAAACTTCAACAACATTCTGAATATTGTCAGACGTTCAGAAACTTAATTTCTCACCCAACAAATAAAATGTCAGAAATCCTGAAATAGTGTGTGCCATTTTACTTCTAAAACGTGCATCTTTTGGTCTTGGCAGTGGACCAATCGATTCATAGAGAGAGAGAGAGAGAGAGAGCTTCGCACAGGTTGGGGAGAAAAGTTTAAAAAGGGAGCTTTTTCCCAGGGTTCAGCGCATTAGCGACAGACCAATCAATTCGAAGAGTGGGAGCTTTGCACAGGTCGGGGAGCAGAGTTTAAAAAAGGAGTATCTCGTGGGGCTCAGCACATTAGAATAGTGGATATGACTGCGAGGCCAGTTTTCTGTTCTGAGGGTCAGATGTGGGATGTCCCGGAGATTTCCAGCTTCTCTGATGGTCACATCTGCACCAGGTGCATCGAGCTGTAGCTCCTTAGATACTGAGTTTTGGATCTGGAGCTGCAGCTTGATGACCTTCAGCTTGTTAGGGAGAGTGAGGAGATGATAGACAGGAGCTATAGGTAGGTAGTCACCCCGAGGCCACAGAGACAGATATGTGAGTGACCATCAGGAGAGGGAAGGGAGGGCTTCCGGTTGTGAAGAGCACCCCTGTGGCTGTCCCCCTTAACAATAAGTACTCCACTTTGAGTGCTGTTGGGGGGGGGGGTGCGGGAATGACCTACCTGGGGGAAGCAACAGTGGCCGTGCCTCTGGCACTGAATCTGGCCCTGTGGCTCAGAAGGGTAGGGAACGGAAGAGGAGAGCAGCAGTAATAGGGAACTCTATAGTTAGGGGGACAGAAAGGCGATTCTGTGGATGCGAAAAGAAGCAAGGATAGTAGTTTGCCTCCCAGGTGCCAGGGTCCATGATGTTTCTGAGCACGAAAACGATATCCTGAAATGGGAGAATGAGCATCCAGAGGTCGTGGTACATACTGGTACCAATGACATAGGTAGAAAAAGGGTGGAGGTCCTAAAAGCAGAATACAGGGAGTTAGGAAGGAAGCTGAGAAGCAGGACCTCAAAAGTAATAATCTTGGGATTGCTGTCTGTGCCATGCAACAGTGAGTATAGGAATAGAATGAGGTGGAGGTTAAATGTGTGGCTGAGGGATTGTAGCAGGGGGCAGGTATTCAGATTTCTGAATCATTGGGACCTTTTCTGGGGCAGGTGTGACCTGTACAAAAAGGACAGGTTGCAGTTGAATATGAGGAGGACCAATATCCTGGGAGGGAGGTTTGCTATTGCTGTTGGGGAGGGTTTAAACTAGATTTGCAGGGGGGTGGGGACCGAAGTGGAGAGGCAGAGGATGGGGAGGTTGGTGCACAAGTACAGACAACTTTTAGGGAGTTTGTGAGGAAGGATAGGCAGATATTAGAGCAAAGATGCACTCAGCCTGATGGTTTGAGATGTGTGTACTTTAATGCAAGGAGTAACGTAAAAAAGGCGGATGAACTTAAGAGTGTGGATCAATACGTGGAACTGTGATGTTGTGGTCATTACAGAGACTTGGTTGTCTCAGGAGCAGGAATAGCTGCTATGTGTGCCAAGCTTTAGATGTTTCAAAAAGAACAGAGAGGGAGGCAAAATAATGGGGGTGGTGGGTGTGGCATTGCTAGTTAGGTATAGTGTCATGGCTACAGAAAAGGAGGAAGTCATGGAGGAATTGTCTACTGAGTCAGTGTGGGTGGAGGTCACAAACAGGAAAGGGGCAATAATTCTACTGCGTGTTTTTTTATAGACCCCCCAAAAGTAACAGGGATATTGAGGAGCAGATAAGGAGGCAGATTCTGGAATAGTGCAATAATATTAGGGTTGTTGTGATGGGAGATTTTAACTTTCCTAATATTGATTGGCATTTCCTTAGCGCAAGGGATTTAGAAGGGGTGGAGTTTGTCAGGTGTGTTCAGGAAGGCTTCCTGACGCAATATGTAGATAAGCCAACTGGAGGAGAGGCTGTACTTGATCTGGTATTGGGAAATGAACCTGGTCAAGTGTCAGATCTCTCAGTGGGAGAGCATTTTGGAGGTAGTGACCACAACTCTTACCTCCTTCACCATAGCACTGGAGAGGGATAGGAGCAGAGAATTTGGGAAAAACATTTAATTGGGGTAGGGGGAAATATGATACTATTAGGCAGAAACTTGGGAGCAGATGTTCTCAGGGAAATGCATGGCAGAAATGTGGCAAATATTCAGGGAACATTTGCATGGAGTTCTGCATAGGTATGTTCCATTGAGGCAGGGAATGTAGAGTTAAAGAACCATGGTGTACAAAGTATGTAGAAAATCTAGTTCAGAAGAAAAGAAAAGCTTATGAAAAATACAAGAAACTAAGTACTGTTAGAGCTCTAGAAAATTATAAGGTTGCTAGGAAGGAGCTCAAGAATGGAACTAGGAGAGCCAGAAGGGGCCATGAGAAGGCCTTGGTGAGCAGGATTAAGGAGAACCCCAAGGCATTCCATAAGTAAGTGAAGAGCAAGGGGATGAGCCGTGAAAGAATAGGACCAATCGGGTGCAGTAGTGGAAACGTGTGTATGGAGTCGGAGGAGGTAGCGGAGGTGTTTAATGAACACTTTGCTTCAGTATTCACCAGGGAAAAAGACCTTGGCAATTGTGGGGATGACTTTCAGCAGACTGAAACGCTTGAGCGTATAGACATTAAGAAAGAGGATGTGCTGGAGCTCTTGAAAAGCATTAAGTTAGATAAGTCACCAGGACCAGATGAGATGTACCCTAGGCTGCTGTGGGAAGCAAGGCAGGAGATTGCTGAGCCCCTTGTGATGACCTTTGCGTCATCAATAGGGACGGGAGAAGTACTGGATGATTAGAGGGTTGCAAATGTTGTTCCCTTGTTCAAGAAAGGGAGAGAGATAACCCAGGAAATTATAGACCAGTGAGTCTGACTTCAGTGGTAGGGGCAAGTTGTTGGAGAAGATCCTGAGAAGCAGGATTTATGAGCATTTGGAGAGACATAATCTGATTAGGGATAGTCAGCATGGCTGTGTCAAGGGTAGGTCGTGCTTTATGAGCCTGATTGAATTCTTTGAAGAAGTAACAAAACACATTGATGAAGGTAGAGCAGTTGATGTAGTGTATTTGGCTTTCAGTAAGGCATTTGATAAGGTTCCCCATGGCAGTCTCCTTCAGAAAGTAAAGAGGCTTGGAATCCAAGGAGACCTTGCTTTGTGGATCCAGAATTGGCTTGCCCACAGGAAGCAAAGGGTGATTGTAGATAGTTCACATCCTGCACGGAGGTCAGTGACCAGTGATGTTCCGCGGGGATCAGTTCTGGGACCCATTCTCTTTGTGATATTTATACCATGACCTGGATGAATAAGTAGAAGGGTGGGTTAGTAAATTTGCTGATGACACAAAGGTTGGGGGTGTTGTGGATAGCCTGGAGGGGTGTCAGACAGAGGTTACAGCGGGGCATCGATAGGATGCAGAACTGGGCTGAGAAGTGGCAAATGGATTTCAACCCAGATAAGTGTGAAGTGGTTCATTTTGGTAGGCTCAATTTGATGACAGAATATAAAATAAATGTAAGAACTTCTGGTAAGGCACAAGGCAAGGTGCAGCACAGCACTGAGTGCTGACATATAACCCTCCTTTTTCAAGTTCTTTAGGACTCGTAGACAGTCTTAATACAAGGTTGAGTCGGAGAAAGATCTAACTAATGACGTAACCTCAAAAAAAGATTGAAATTCAACCAGAAAACAAGATACCAGCAGACGACACCAAGCTAGCGATTCATCCGAGGAAACATCTATGCTAGTTAAGCAACAATGGCAATGGAGAGGGAATCACTGCAAGAAACAGTAGTCCACATGCTAAAGAAGACGCTGGAAAAGGCTCTCGACTCCATACAGAAGCAAGTGGCAGAGAATGGCAATAGTCTCCGGTCATTAAAGAAGCAAGCGGACATACATGCAAAAATTTAGCACTGTCTTCAACAAAATAGACAACATTCAGGTTTGCTTACACAAGAATGAGGAAGTTACTAACTCCTGTCTTGCGGAGGTGACTAAGATATGGAAGAAGCTAAACGACTTGGAGGACAGATCCAGGAGAAACAATGTGTAGCTGGTCAACTTACCGACAGGCGCTGAGGGCAACGATCCAAGAGGTTACCTCCAGGAGATGTTGCCTAATTGGATTCCAGAGCTCAAGAATTCCCACAACACTCCATTGGAGATCGATAGAGCACATAGGATCTTTTCCAACAACACCTCAAGACCGCGGACCATAGTTTTTAGGCTTCTACGGTACACCGACCGGCAGGCTATCCTGGAGGGCGCGAGGAAAGCCAAACCTACTCTCCCAGATGGCACCCAGCTACAGTTCTTCGCAGACTACCGCCCCGGCATGATGCAGGAACGGCAGGGATACAAGGAGATACGCGCTAAGCTTCAACAGATTGACTCGTTCTTCATATACCCGGCAATTTTGAGAGTGAATATCAAGGGCCTGAAGATGTCATTTAACTCGGCAGAGGAAGCAAAAGAAGCTCTGAATTCATCGGTGCTGGGAGATATGGAAGAAGACCCTGGGCAAAGTCCACACGCCCCTTGGGAGGAAATGGACCTGCATTAAGAGCTCAGACCAGCCTGTATGCGCAATCTAACAGGCATGGGCAAGTTAACGTCCTGGGTGTGAAGTTTTCTGGTTATTTTATTGGAAAGTCATTCGTCGCACTTTTGTATTTAGTCAATTAAGGGGCAATTTGTCTCTGTGTATTGCAGGTCAGAGTTTTAAGGTAATGGCTCAGTTAACTTGTGAGTACAAGGATAACATGGTAAAGTGATATAAGTCCACCTAGATTTATACTTTTTATCTTTTACTTTCTAAGGTGATATTCAATATACCCAAATGTCATACTTCATCAAGAATGAAGCTGAAAAACAGCAGTTTGTTCTGATTCTGAATAGCTTTAGTTGTACATGTTCATTTCGGGTTATGTCTCCAGTAGACTTGTTTACGTTCCTGGGTGCCAGATAAGACATCACTGGTGCCATCGCTAAGCGACGGTCTATTAAAGCAACAGTTTCTTGCAAGAGAGCTGTTGAGGTCTTGATTATGTGGTATATTATATTTGAGACGGAAATGGTTTTAATTATATAGGTTAATGGGTTTGTCCAGGTTTTTTTTTCTTGTCTCTGATATGGTTGTCTATGAGAACTGCTTTGCCTTTCTAATTTGTTGGTGCTAGAGGGGGGCGGTTATTGTTCAGTGTCTGACATTGCTAAGTGGCACTCACAGATGTTTCAAAGCAAAGGGTTGAATGTGAGGGGTGATGGGAGGGCGGTGGAAAGGGGATAACTCAGGGCTCCACCACCAACTTACAACAACGGATTCAGGGGAAGATGAGCAACACAGATAAATTAAAAAATTTTACTGTTGTATAAAATAGGAATGCTTTGTCTGTGTATGCACTACTATTCAGTTTGTTGGTGGAGGGGAGAGAGGGGTAGAGGGGTGATGGTGATGAAGGTTGGGGGTGGTTGGGATAAACAGTCAAAATGTAATTGGCAACTGGTTGTACTGAATGTAATTTGTTGGTGTTGCAATAAAAAATAGTAATAAAAGAAAAAAAAATAAATGTAAGACTCTAGGCAGTGTGAAGGATCTGAGAGATATTGGGGGCTCTGTCAATAGGACACTGAAAGCTGCGCAGGTCGACAGTGTTGTTAAAAAGGTGTATGGTGTGTTGGCCTTCATCAACCATGGGATTGAGTTCAGGAGCCGTGAGATAATGTTACAGCTATATAAGACTTTGGTCAGACCCCACTTGGAGTACTGTGTTCAGTTCTGGGCACCTCACTACAGGAAGGAGGTGGAAACTATAGATAGGGTGTAGAGGAGATTTACAAGGATGTTGCCTGTATTGGGGAGCATGCCTTATGAGAATAGGTTAAGTGAACTTGGCTTTTTCTCTTTGGAGCGACAGAGGATGACAGGTGACCTGATGGGGCTGTATAAGATGATGAGGGGGATTGATCGTGTGGATAGCCAGAGGCTTATTTCCAGGGCTGAAATTGCTAACACGAGGGGGCATAGTCTTAAGGTGCTTGGAAATAAGTACCGAGGGAATGTTGGAGGTAAGTTTTTCCACACAGAGTGGTGGGTACGTGGAATGCTCTGCCAGCAGCGGTGGTGGAAGCAAATACAATAGGGTCTTTTAAGAGCCTCTTAGATAGGTACATCGAGCTTAGAAAAATAGAGGGCTATGCGGCAGTCTCTAGAGTAGGTTACATGGTCAGCACATTGTGGGCTGAGAGGTCTGTAATGTGCTGTGAATTCCTATGTTCTATGTTCTTTTCAGAGATGAAAATTATTTATGCCACGATGGTCGTATAGCGGTTAGTGCGACGCTGTTACAGTTTGGGGTTTTG
This sequence comes from Mobula birostris, assembly GCF_030028105.1. Taxonomy (NCBI): domain Eukaryota; kingdom Metazoa; phylum Chordata; class Chondrichthyes; order Myliobatiformes; family Myliobatidae; genus Mobula; species Mobula birostris. The sequence goes on along the minus strand of NC_092378.1, from coordinate 131,919,635 downwards.
GAATTCGGAGTTCAATTCCAGCGTCTTCAGTAAGGAGTTTGTACGTTCTTCCTGTGACCGTTTATGTTTCCTCTGGGTTCTCTGGTTTCCTCCTACGGTTCAAAGGTGTACTGGTTAGTAGGTTAATTGGTCATTGTAAATTGTCCTGTGATTAGGCCAGTGTTAAAGAGGTGGATTTGCTTGGCACAGTGCATTGGGCCAGAAGGGCCTGTCCTGTGTTACAAATCTAAATTAAAGAAAATAATAGATATGACATGATGGAATAAAATGACAATCTAAATCCTACTGAATTGAAATTTTCCTTCAATTTCATCATTGCTGGCTTGTGTGTGTGGAACAGATGGCAGCCGGTACCAGCAACTACCTTGAAATGAGCTGGCAGTTCAGTCCCATGGAGATCTCTGCAAATTTTGGAATTACTTTCAAGTAACAGAGTTCCTCAGTGGAAGAAAAGTGCAGGCAAAAAACCACTGTCTGTCAGCATTTCAGCTTTCCTATTTGTGCTGACTGTACAGAAAACTGTTTAAACTCAATAAACATCCGAGCTAAAGCAGTGACTTAAGACTCAAATACCAATTTAGATTTTCCTACAGATTATTCCAAGGAGAACCAATATTTTAGGTTGGAAATAATGAAATAAAAAGATGAACCCTTTTAAAACCTCACCTAAGTCCTCCTTATTATTCATTGAGATACAACATTCAACAGGCCCTTCCAGCCCTTCGTACCGCGTTGCCCAGCAATCCCCCAATTTTGTCCTAGTCTAATCACGGGACAATTTATAATAATTATCCTACCAGCTGGTACATCTTTGGACTGTGGGAGGAAACAGGAACACCCGGAGGAAGCCCACGTGGTCACAGGGAAATCGTACAAATTCCTTACAGACAGCGACAGGATTTGAACCAAGGTCACCTGTACTATACACCTACTAATCACTACGCTATCATGCCACCCCAAGTTTGTTGGACTGGCATAATTTTTAATTAGCCTTTTAACCACATATGCCAAAATTGGTTTCCAACAGATATAAACAAAATACATTCCATAGAACAAAGTAAATTTATAACTAACATGTTTAATTTTTTTTGTTGATTTGGATTAAAGCAATTATTGAAGTATAGGGTTATTAAGATATGCTATTTATTAAATTAAGATTAAGATATTTAACTTTCAGATTTATTTATCACATGTACGTTGAAACGTCCAGTGACATCCACTGTTGGCGTTAACAACTGATGCACCTGAGGGGTAGCCCACAAGTGTCGCCACACATGCTTGTCGTTTAATATGTTCTGTTTCGTTGTGCTTTGTGTTGTTCTGCCAAGCATTGTGAGCATGCTATGTTGGCGCCGGAATGTGTGGCGACACTTGTGGCCTGCCCCCAGCACACCCTTGTGTGTGTTGCCCGTTAACAATAACAACGAAACGCATTACACTGAGTGTTTCAATAAATAAATCTGAATCTGAATCCTTCCGTCTCCTCACTGGCATAAGTGAAGAAGCAAAAACTGATCTTTTGCTTTGGCCATCTCCAGTGATCTCTGATTGGGTCATTGTTGAGCTGGAATATTTGAGGAAAGCTTAATTTGATCCTTGGAGCTCGGAGAAAGTTTGAGGATCCTAATTAATTAATTCCTGCTCCTGTATAAAATAAGCTTGCTCGCTTTTTCCCCCCTCCCAGGATACTCTCCTTTCAGGTGTGTCCAAGATGACACCTGCCAAAGTTTTGCATGCAAGTGGTTTACAGTGCCACCCCTCAATTCTTTAAACCCCATCCATAATAAAAAGTTAAGTAATGATTATCTTTACTGACAAATGAGATAGCGAATGATTTTTTTAAAGAATGCGGTGAGATGTTGTCACAGGAAATGTCTCACACTGGCCTGGCTTGTAATAATGCGTGATGTTGCATGATACATTTTTAAATCTTGTCAGACCAGGTGTACACAACAGTATTTGGATAGTATACAGTTACAGTAATACTAGTACTATTGAGAAATAATCTTATTTTTCTATTGTCTTTTTAAAAGATTAATATTAATAATTTTTAACAGATTTTCTAAAATACTTCATTTACTTCATTCTTTCTCTGTTACACTTTTAGTGGCTGTCATCATGTCTGACGATGACAGGCAACCTGTGCAGGAGAGTTTCTAATGTGGAAAAGCCACTACACTGGGGCAGTTCCATTCCCTTGACCTCAGAAGCCTAAGTCCACTGGTACAGACAAGCATCACAAACTGGGTCTTCCTTGGTTGCAGTGGATGACCACGATGTTTTTTGTACCCCTCGCTCTCTACGGAGCGTTGCAGTGCTGCCTTCCTGACCATTGGATCTCACCGTAGCTCTCATCTGTTCCATCCGCCAGAGATGAGTTCGCATGCTGGGACAGGCATGTCCCTAACTCAGGAGGCCACTAGCAACCCTCACCTGGTTTAGCCTGCCTGTCAAAGGGTATGGCCACTGTTGCATGCAAACAGCTGTTTGGAGCCACAGGTGAGAAATGAGTGTCTGGTGGGAACCGAAGCTGAGTGAGCTGCTCCAGAATAGACATGACAAGCCCCTTCACCAGAGGTACTACCCCTTCCCTGGAGCACCCCATACACTCTAGTAATAGTAAAACAATGAATATACATAAGCAAAAGGACTGAACTTATTTCCTTAAAAAGTCACCAATTATTGTTACTAATTAATCAATGATAATCTCTGCGTACAATTACCCTGGCGCACAAGATAATTTTTTAGAAGGGTAACACCAATTTGGGCACAACCTTCGAAAGGTTCGCCACCCCTAGGCTAAATGGTTCACAAACACAGCAGCTCTGTTTCATCAACATTTTCTTAATGAGGTGTCGTAACTGGATCTGGGATGCCAAATGTCCATCTCAAACTTCCAACACTAGGCAGCGCAGTCCTAGAGAAGATAAGTCTCAAAGTATATTCCCTCAATGTTCATTTTGTGTTCAGAAGTGCAGGCACAGATATATCCTTTTTCTTCCTTTAATTGCTTCCAAAAAGAAGAAAACTGGATTCAATATAACATGGAGAAAAGGTCATGAAGCATCTGCCAAAGTCAGTCTTCTTTCATAGATGTGAAAATGACTGTTGATCCATCTTTATCTGATTTTCTGAGCTTTTCTTTAATTGTCTGAGAATACAAGATGTCTTCTGATCATCATGTAGCAGTTCTGATTCCACTGATTCAGTTTCGTGTACTAGTTTAATAGCTGAGGTCTAGACCTTCCTATCATTAACTCCGCAAGACAGAAGGAGAAACCTCTACCTTGTATCCAACATAAATTATGTGTAACACAATTGGTTGTACTTACTCGTGCACTTTCAGTTCCAGTGAGTACCTATGGGCTGTAAATGTCGCATCTTTAAACACTCAACAAGGTCATTGATGACCATAGGAGCAGAGCAGAATTAGGCTGTTTGGCCTATCCAGTCCTCACTGACATTCCATCATGGCTGATTTATTATTCCTCTCAACTCAATTCTCTTGCCTTTTCCCATAACTTTTGATGCCCTGATTAATCAAGAATCTGTCAATCTCCACTTTAAATAGACCCAGTGACTTGGCCTCCACAGCTGTCTGTGACTGTGAATTCCACAGATTAACCACCATGTGGCTCCTCATCTCTGTTCTAAAGGGACATCCTTCTGTTTTGAGTCTCTGCTCTCTGGTCGTAGATGCCTCCACTATAGGAAACATCCTCTTTATGTCCACTCTGTTTAAACCTTTCAATGTTCTATAGGTTTCAGTGAGATCTTTCCCCACCCCCATTCTTCAAAACTCTAGCGAGTACAAGCTCAGGGTCCCCATAATCTGTAATAGCATGGAACCCTTATCATTACAGCATAAACAGGGATGAGAACAACAAAAATCCTTCACAGTGGTATTTTGTAAAGTAATTATGTCATATCTTTCTATTATACTCCAATATCTAGAGCAAGCATTCAAACCAGCCAGCAGTAAATTTGCTGCTAATCGGAAGAGATCTCGAAGGACCTTCCTACTGCTAAACTAATAACGATGTGACAGGCTGTTCTTGTTCCAACCTACTGTCATTAGGGCACCCTGCTGGAACTGCTGAAGCTCTGGTATCTGAAGCTATTGGTAAAAAAAAATAACATAAATAATAAATTGTTAAGTCTTAATTGAATTTTCAAAGATGCAGTTCCATTCTTTTTTGTGCTGAATGGATTAGTATCTGTCAGAATTCATTTCATGGTTGTACTATTCTTCTTAGCTGCTTTTTACTAACAATAGAAAATTCTAACCAGTGTAAAACTACAAGGTAGTTTTCTCATGTATTTCTTAAATATTTTCCTATCACTGGGAAAAATTCACATTTCTAATGCAAGTACACAGAAGAGAATGAAGGATTTTGCTTTTGAAATAAGGAGAGCTATGAGGTTTATCCAATATTTAGCTCTTTAAAGTTAGCACATTAGCACATAGGAAGGAATTGGGGCTGGAATTATCAGCCAATTAACATCCCATATTCCTTGCCAAGTTAATAGTAAGACTTGACAGTGTTTGTGCCCAGGAGTTCATCCTGGTACCACTGAACACGTTATACTACAACAAGTGTTTTATTCTTATTTACTTGTAGGGTGATGTTTATCCTTATGACCACTCCACCATATTCCAAGAAAAACGTACTTATCCCTTATCCACGACACTTCCAATCAAATTACCATACTAATGATCTAGAAACCAGAGTTCAAATCCTGTGGAATTTAACTTTAAGAAATCTGGTCACCAGGAATGATAACTGCAGGACCATTAGATTATCCACTAATCCCCACTGGGGAGGAATTCTGCCAAATTTAACCCAGCTGCCCGAAATGCCACTCAGACTCACTGATTTGTCCCAACAAGCCTCCCAGTTGTATCATGATCACTGCATCGGCACATAGAAAGAATAAAGCTAGAGGCAAGAACCTGGTCACTGGATCGTGGCATGACAGAAGTTGCTCCTGCCCCAGTTGACCTCTCAGTCCTTCTCACAAATATCTGGTGTCCAGGCTGTGAAGCTGTCTCAAGAGACTGCGGATGCAGATTTGATTTCAACATTTAAGAGAAATTTAGTTAAGTGCACGGATGGGAGGGGAGTATGGAGGGCTATGGACTGAGTGCAGGGTTGATGGGACTAGGCAGAATAATGGTTCTGCAGACTAGTTGGGCTAAATGGCATGTTTCTGTGCTGTAGTGCTTCTGTGACTCTATAAAGTTACTGACAAAGCTATGTCACAGAACTGTACCTTCCAGGCAATATGCTACAGTTCCCAGGTGCTCCTGGTTTCACCAGCAGGACAAGCTGGGAGAGGCATCAACCTTTCTCATGCACATCGGTGCCAACCTGGTGAAGGACAGGTCGCATGGACGATGGATAGCAATAGATGGCGTAACAAGAGAAACAAGCAATAAATCAGATTAAATCTCTGTAGTTCTGCCGTATCTATCTGTAAAACGTGGTGGGCAGACAGCAGGAGAAGGCTCCAAGAACATCCCTAACACAGCATGTGACTGCTAAAAAATATTCACCACATTCAGTCAGCACCACATTTCTACTTCCTCTGAGAATTGCACCATCACAGAAACCAATCTTCAGCTAATTCAATTCACTCCACATGATAGAGTGGGTAAGATTAGAGAACCAGAAAGCATTCTTGCTGTAATACTGAAAACCTGCACTCCAGAACTAGCCATACCTCTAGTCAAGTTGTTCCAGTATTTACAACTCTCATACCTACCGAACACTTGCTCAGGGACACCCTGTTCAGAACTATCTGGCTAATTAGTGCCCAATCAATTTACTTTCAGTCCTCAGCAAAGTGGCGGAAGATGTTATTGATAATATTATCATAAGCACTTACTCAGTGACTTAGGTTTTACAAGCTCCACTAAACTCAGAATGAATCACAGATTGCGTTGAAACATGGAATTCTGAAGGTGAGACGAGTAATTGCCCTTCACATCAAGGCAGCATTCAACTTTGAGTGGCACTAAAGAAATCTGGAGACACCAAAGTCACTGGCCATCACATGAAAACACAATACTTTGCACAAAGGAAGATAATTGTGGTTGTTGGAAACATTCTTGCCCCAGTACATCCCAAAGGAGATCCCAAAGGCAGTATCATCGGCACCTCCATTTTAAGTCACTTCATCTTATGTTGGAACGAAGATGATTGAAGTGCTGATAGAACAATGACTTCTAATACCTCGCCAAGTAAAGCGGTCAATATCTGCTTTCCCTTTCCTCTCCCGTCCTGATACGTTGACTGTTTATTCCTATCCTAGAAACTAGGATACCACCTGCCTTCCAAATTCCTTGTTGACCCTGCAAAATACCTTTCAGTGACTCATGTACAAAGACATCCAAGTCCCTCTCAGCTCCAGCACTCTTCAACCTCTCACCATTAAAAAACTACTCTGCCTCTGTGAGTTCCTCCAGCATTTTGGGTGTGCTCCATGTCTGCATGCAGTATGATCCAGACAACATTCAGATATGGCTTATAACTTTCATGAAAGTGCCTAAGATCTAGATGTCAGTGTGGGCTGTAAGGGGGACACAGAGAAGCTTCAAAGAGCAAAAAACAGGTTAAGTGAATGGGAAAATTCATGGAAGGCAGAATATAAAGTGGAAAAATGTAAGTCATTCCCTTTGATGGATAATAACACAAAGGCAGAGTAACACATACAAAATGCTGGAGTCCTGATGAAGGGTCTTGGCCCAAAACTTCAACTGTTTATTCCTTTCCACAGACGCTGCTTGACCTGCTGAGATCCTCCAGCATTTTGTATTTGTTGATCTGGATTTCTTGTGTTTACAAAGGCAAATTATATTTTTAATGGTGAGGGATTTGAAGGGTGTTGGTGCTGAAAGGAACCTGAGTGTCTTTGTACATGAATTATTGAAAGGTATGTGGGCACGTGGCCGAGTGGTTAAGGCATTCGACTAGCGATCTGAAGGTCGTGAGTTCGAGCCCCAGCCGAGGCAACATGTTGTGTCCTTGAGCAAGGCACTTAACCACACAGTGCTCTGCGATGACACTGGTGCCAAGCTGTATTGGCTCTTGCCCTTCCTTTGGATAACGTCGGTGTCGTGGAGAGGGGAGACTTGCAGCATGGGCAACTGCCGGTCTTCCTTAGAACCTTGCCCAGGCCTGCACCCTGGTGGGCGAAGACTTTCCAGGCGCAGATCCATAGTCTCGCAAGACTAACGGATGCCTTATTATATTATCTTGCAGGGTCAGTAAAGAACCTGAAAGGCAGGAGGAATCCTGGTATCCTCTGCAAGAGCACTTCAGTACAAAAGTAGAGATGTCTTGATCCAGTTGTATAGAACCTGGTGAGACTTCATCTGGAATATTACGTATCAGTCTGGTTTCCCACCTGAGAACTGATTAATGTGTAGAGGGTGTGCTCTGAAGATTAATTCCTGGAAAGGCAGATTTGTCATGAGAGGAGACTAAGCAGACGAGCTCTATTCTTTTAAGTTTTGAATAAGGTGAACATTCTAATTTTTTTTTCCCAGGGCCAAAGCTGGTGGAGCTAGAATTTATATTACCACAGAGACACAGTTCCAAAATAAGTGGTTGGCCATTCAAAAACGGGGATGAGAAGTAATTTATAAACACAAGGGATTCTGCAGATGCTGGTAATCTTGAGCAACACACACAAATGCTGGAGGGGGTTAAACAGTTGATGTTCCGAGACCCTTCATCACGACTGGGAAGGAAGGAGGCAGAATAAGAAGTGGGATTGGGGGGGGGGTTATTTTTTGACCCAGAGGTGATAGTATGACAAGGAAAGACATTTTCTCACAGGGTATCCCTCAGTTCTAGATACACTGAGCTGAGCTCTAAACACAAAATAATCTGCAGATTCTGGGGTCAAAGCAACACTCACAACACACTGGAGGAACTCAGCAGGTCGGGCAGCATCCGTGGAAAAGATCGGTCGACGTTTCGGGCCAGACGAAGGGTTCCGGCCCGAAACGTCGACCGATCTTTTCCACGGATGCTGCCCGACCTGCTGAGTTCCTCCAGCGTGTTGTGACTGAGCTGAGCTCTGATGTTTGGAAAGCTGCATTAGAAACAGATTTATTATTACTATTATTGAATGTGTCAGTTTTGTGGTAGTAACACAGTGCAAAGACATAAAAACCTATAAATTACACAAGTAAGTAAATGCAAACAATCATGGATCATTCAGAAATCTGCTGGTACAGGGGAAGAAGCTGTTCTTGAACCATTGAGTGTGGGTCTTCAGGTTCCTGTACCTCCTCCCTGATGGTAGTAACAAGAAGAGGGCATGTCCTAGATGATGATGGTGCTTAATAAAGGATGCCGACTTCTTGAGGCCCTGTTTCTTGAAGGTGTCATTGATGGAGGAGAGAGAGACAGAGCAGAGTCTGTAACTCTCTAAGCCTCATGCAGTCCTGTGTATTGAAGGTGCCATACCAGACTGTGATACAACTAGTCAGAATGTCTGTGAAGGTTCTCAGTTATCCAGGTCATTGTATATCAAGCAGTAGTAAATCAAGGCACCACATATCAGCTACTTATAATGCAGTCCTAACATCTCTACTCCGGTGTCTCCACAACATTCACACCTCCGTTCACGCAAAGATAAGACTAATGACCCTCTCATGACCTCTACGACTCTTCACGACCCTCATGTGATTGCTGTACCTTTGAACAACTCCCCGAGTTTATAAACCAGAAAACTGCACACAATGGATTAGAACTGAAGAAGCCTCTTGGATGAGTGGCAAAACATCTTATAGACAACACCACAAGTCCAGTTGCTTTGATTTACTCCTGCTTGATAAGCTAGTCAAAATGCTCTCCACAGTACGTTTATAGACAATTTTAAGAGTCTTTGGTGAAATACCAGCTCTCAAATTCTTAATGAAGTAAGAGTTGCTGGTGTGCCTTCTTTGTTGTTTGCATCCATGTGTTGGGCCCAGGACAGATCAGCTGAGAAGCTGATGCTCAGGAACTTGAAGCTACTCACACTTCCCACTGCCAAGCCCTCCATGAGAACTGTTATGTGTTCCCCCAACTTTCACTTCCTGAAGTCCACAATCAGTTCCTTGGTATATCGAGAGGAAATCTGATAGGGGTGTACAAAATTTTGCGGGGTAGAGATATGGTGAATGCAAGCAGCCTTCTTCCTGTGGGCTGGGTGGAACTACAACTGGAGGTTAAGGGTGAAAGGTGAAAAGTTTAAGGGGAACATGAGGGGAAACTTCTTCACTCAGAGGGCCATGAGAGTGTTGAACGAGCTGCCAGTGCAAGTAGGAGTAGGCAGATTAGATGGGCCGAAGGGCCTGTTTCTGTGCTGAATTTCTCTAAGACTCTATGGTCTTGTTAATGTTGATCTATTTATTTATTGAGATACAGTGCAGAATAATCCCCACTGGCCCTTTGAGCCGCACCACCCAGCAACCCCCTAGTCACTGGTACTTGTAAAGTGTTGTGCTAACCACTACGCTGTCGTGCCGTTCCAAATCTCACTCTTGAACGCCTCCTAGTCGCTATCTGAAATTCTGCCAATCGTGGTTTCATCGTCATTTATAGCTGGCATTTGAGAACAGCAATACTTTCTGGAGCAATTTAATTCTTCCCTACCATCTGACTTCCAGATACACCATTTTAAATACATGCTGTCATTTTACAAAACAGCCTCATATTTTCGAATCCAAATAAAAGAGTGACAGACCATGCACACTGTTCAAAATAACACTTGGCAATTGCAATTCAGCCAGGTTTAACCAGAATTCTTTTAAAGGTGAGGAGATCAATGCTGAAAACTGTAACAATACAGTTGATACAATTGGCCACTATTCCATCCTTTCAGCTTACTCTTTTTTTATGTACCAGCATGAGCAAGCATGGAAAATTTAACAATCCTCCACTTGGTCTACACTCTATAAGGACAAGGATTGCTTACTCGGGGTTCAAAGGTTAGAGTAATTTTAACTCTGACAGGTTTATTGCCTTCTACTTGGTGGGACAGCATTTGGAATGATCAGAAAGCAAAATCCTAGAAAAATTCTGCAGATCAGTAAAGGGAAATGGAAAGTTGACACTTTGATTGAGACCCTTCACTTGGATTTGGAACGAATACATAGATCTGAATGTGTGCTTCTCTAGTTTAGGTGAGGATAAAGCAGGCCACTCCCATGCCTCACAAAAGAGATTCAGCTCAGCAGTCCCGTTGGAGGTCATAGAGATGGGTGAAAGGGATACAAAGGTCATTGTAGGGATCAGAGACAGGGTAGGGAGTGGTGAAGGACAAGACTGGTGGAGAAGAGGTCTTTGGGGACTGGACATGAAACATTTTACCCAGAGAGCTACCATGCAGAGGTCTCCACAGTGCAGGACCATTTCAGGTGGGTCTTCTTTAGGTAATGCTGAATCAGTGTTCACGAGTGATATAAAAACCTCTTCCTGCATGGGACAAATATGATTAATATCCTGTTAAGGCAGTATCAGCACATAGGAAACAAAATGAAAGTAACAACCCTCGGCAAGTACCCCATCTGTATTATTTTCTTGGAAGATTCAGGAGGTTTGACTTGTCATCAAACACTGTAACAAACTTCTATAGATGCAGCGTTGAAAGTATTCTGATTGCTTGCATCATGGTCTTACAGGAATGTAAGGAGCTGCACAGAGCAGTATACCCTGCACAGTACTTCACCGCCACAGTCCTCCCCACCATCACTAGTACTTACAGGAGGCACTGCTGCAAGCAGGCAACCTGTGAAGATCCCCACCAGCCAGGCCGTGCCACCTTTTCACAGCTACCATTAGGCAGCAGGTACGGAAGATTAAGTTCCCATCGTGTTCAAGAGCAGCTACTTCCCTTCAAGCATTTGGTTTTTGAACCAACTGGCAAAACCCCAGCCACTACTGTTTAGCAACACTATAACCACCTTGCACTAAAATTGACTTTTTGTGTTTTCCTGTAAAATGTATATATAATTTATGTTTAATTTATGTTTTTTTCTTGTGAATGCTTTAATTTGATACTATGTGATGCTGCAAGTTCAGTTTTTCATTGCACCTGTACTTGTGCATGCATTACAAATTATTTGCAAATTACATCCTGCAGTACATGTCACAATTGAGCTGAGAGATCATTGAGGTATCTAGTGTGTGTGTGTGTTTTTTTTAGCAATTTGTCTGGCGGTTTGGAATAAAACATCCATGAAGAACTTACACCATCCTTCTGTCCTGATACAACAATACCACCACCTCTGTTCGCCAGGCCTGATGGCCGCTAGTTCTCTGGCTCTAATCTATACCCAGATTACTGCCTATTATACCACAGGCATTCAGGGCAGCAGTGAAGGTCTTTTATCACTGGTTGTGTTCAGGGCTTCCTTCATTGTGCCACTATCTTCATCTGGGATTTCATTGCTCCCAGGTGGAGATTCAGGAATACGTTGCAAGCAGATGTAGAAGGACTCTTCAGTGCTGTTTCAGTAACAGTTTTGTTTGTTTTGTTTTTAGCTGTGAGTTGAACCCCCAAACCTGAAAGACTAGTCGACTTCTTTTAGTCTGGCCTCACCCTTGGACCTGTTTGGCATGAGTGGCCCTACCAACAGCCAAAGCATAAAGCCTTGACTCCAGCTGACATAGCTCTCTGGGTCATTGTGGCACATAAGCTTCCAAGGTTGTGGTCCTCTATAAGGAAGCTACACCCTGTCCCCTCCTAATAACTGTGCTGGGTGAGCAGATGCAAACCTTCATGTGCTTCCAAGAAATGTGATAGTACTGGGTTTGTTGACCACAAAATTCTAAACTCAAACAAAAACCTTAAGCCCATTTCAATATAAATACCCACCAGTCCCCTCAATAAAGGAAGGTTATACTGTAATTACCCAATCTTCAAAGACTAATTCACTTCTCTTTTTATTCTCCACACAAGTTTATCTGCTAATGCCTGCGATTTGAGTGGTGGGTCCTCCCTCCCTACCAAGGAGAAGATACTTCCAGTTAAGAGAGTAGATTAAAACACAGTTCAGTTTTTTCCCCAATGATTCTCGTTTAAATCCAAACAACTTTCTTAAAACACACTTAGAACTCACAGAGGATTTCTATCCGACAAAACATTTCCAAATTACGCACCATTTCTCAAACACAAGTACAATTCCTGTGAGCTAAAAGGACATACCCCAAGTTGCAGATGAACCAGTCATCCATTGCAGAAATGAAAAATAATGGACTCTAGTTTATTCCATGTTTCTTTCATGCTTCTTTATGTACCATATCCCATTTCTAATAAGCCTGAACTGCTCTTTGCTTTTATACAGTTTCATTGCTACTTGGGTGAGCTCACACATGTGATAATCCTTCATATATCTTTTTAACACAAATGTTCTTAAAGCTTCTTGGAAATACAGTTCTCAGCTACCTACAATTAATGCTGTGAAGCTAGCTTCCCTGGGTGTGCAAACTTCCCAACTTATTAATATGCCTACAGGATAGCCTACCAGAGAAACGGATCCACAGCAGATGCCATTTCAGTGACTCCTCATAACAACCCTGGAACATCTGGACAGTGAAGATGCTCTTTATCAACTACAATTCAGTACTCAATGCCACCACCCCTTCAAAACTGATCAATGAGCTTCAAGACCTTGGCCTCAGTACATCTTTGTGCAATACGATCCTCGACTTCCTCACGTGCAGACCGGAGTCAACTTGGATTGGCAACATCTCCTCCATAATCTCCATCAGCACAGGTGCACTACAAGGTTGTGTGCTCAGCCCATTGCTCTACTTGCTTTACATTCTGACTGTATGGCCATAGCACAACTCCAGTATCATATTCAAGTAAGACCTCCTGGGAGGGGGGAGAAGATGGCGGCGCGACAACAGCGCGCGCGGCCACTTTGGTGATGGTATCTGTTATCTCTCAAGTAGGGGACCGTGCACAATCCTGATTTGATGGAGAAAGACGTGGGAGCACGGAGGAACATCTGGAAAATTCCTGAAATGCCTGCTTCGCTGCCGCTGCTACTGTGTGGTAACCGGAATCTCCAGAGCTGAAGGCCTCGAAATCCTCGGCTTTGCGTGTTTCAGCAGCCGGGGAGAGGTCAAAGGCGCTCGGAAGGCTGGTCGGGAGCTCGGAGTTTTCGGACGGATGGACTCAGTGTCATCTGTGGTCGGGTGCTTTCAAGATATCGGCAAGTTGACGGTGCCTGGAGGTTTATGGCAGGGAGTTTCTCCCTTTTGCCACCTGCTATTGGGGACTCGGGAGTCGATCGACTCGAGACTTTGAGACTTCTTTTTTTACTATGCCTGTGATCTGTTCTTCATCAAATTATGGTATTGCTTTGCACTGCTGTAACTATATGTTATAATTATGTGGTTCTGTCAGTGTTAGTCTTTGGTCTGTCCTGGTTTCTGTGATATCACTCCGGAGAAAAATTGTATCATTTCTTTACGCATGTATGCATTTCTAAATGACAATAAAAGAGGACTGAGTGTTCTCATAATCTAAATCTTTGCCAATGACACCACTGTCGTAGACCGAATCAAAAGTGGTGACGAATCAGCATATTGGAAGGAGACTGAAAATCTGGCTGAGCAGTGCCACAACAACAATATCAGCAAGACCAAGGAGCTGATTATTGACTTCAGGAGGAAGAAACCAGAGGTTCATGAGCCAGTCCACATTGGAGGATTAGAGGTGGAGAGGGTCAGCAATTTAAAATTCTTTGGTGACATCATTTCGGAGGAGGCCCAGCACGTAAGTACAATTACTTAGAAAGCACAGAAGCACCTCTACTTTCTCAGGAGTTTGTGGAGATTTGGCATAGCATTTAAAACTTTGACAAACTGCTATAGATATGTAGTGGAGAGTACATCGATTGGCTCCATCACAGCCTGGTATGGAAACACCAATGCCCTACAAAAAGTAGTGGATACAGCCCAATCCATTATGTTTAGTATTCTATTATGGATGTACTGAGTATGCTTGTAAGAAAATGAATCTCATGGTTGTATATGGTGACCTACATATGTACCTTGATAATAAGTTTACTTTGAACTTTTTGATTGTCTCCTTCTAGTCTGCAAGCTTCCTTGAACAAGGTAACTTAGCCAACATCGTCAATTTTAAAACAAGCCCCAACTGAGTAACCCATAGTCTTATACTGCACCCCCTTAGCAGTAAGACAGGTTCAGTGACCCAACATACTGCTTTCTACAGACAGAGCTTGTTTGCAAAGCTGTGTTTTCAACTTCAAACTGATTACTACTTTCCATTTACATTAAGAACTAAAGGCTACTTACTGTTGACCAGGGGTCCCCAGCCTTTTTTGCATCGTGGACTAGTTTAATATTAACAATATTCTTGCAGACCAGGCGGGGGGAGGGGCGGTGTTCAAGTAGGGTTAAACTCACCTCAACATGTCTTTTACAGTTAGGGTTGCCAACTTCCTCACTCCCAAATAAGGGACAAAAGTAGCAGTCAAATATGAGACACTTGTGTTTACCCCAGGAAAGACCACCATGACCATGAAGCCTTGCGCGGGAACTTGTGTGCGCATGTGTGAAATGCGCATATGTGACGTGGGCATGCACGTACGTGCCGATTTTTTTCCCCCACTAATTGGTTTTGGCTTAATCTTCCCGACTACACTGTACATACATTATTTATATTTTATATAGGCTGTGTATTTATCATATCGTTCCTGCTTTTACTATATGTTAGTGTTATTTTAGGTTTTATGTGTTATCTGGTATGACTTGGTAGGTTATTTTTTGGGTCTGGGAATGCTCAAAAAAATGTTCCCATATAAATTAATGGTAATTGCTTCTTCGCTTTACGCCCTTTCAGCACGAAAGGTTTCATAGAAATGCTCTACTTTAGTAGGGGAAATACGGGACAAGGGCGGTCCTGTATGGGACAAACCATTAGCCCAATATACAGGATGTCCCGGCAAATACGGGACAGTTGGCAACCCTATGTTCAAGTTCAACAGTTCGTGACAGGGAATAAGGAAAGGTGCAGCTGACTCATATCGCTTCCTCACGGCCCGGTAGCATGTGCTTTGCGGCCCAGTACCGGTCCGCGGCCCGGTGGTTGGGGACCGCTGCTGTTGACGACCAGAAGCTAAACAATGAGCATTAGTTGGAAGTTTAACTTACAACTGTCCTTTACAAGTGGCAGCTGCGCTGTGTTTAGAAAGCTAAACTTTGTAAAAAACCAGAGGACTCCTGGCCCAGGAAGCAAATATCCATCACAAAATAACAGGCCTGTAGTAACCCTCCAAGTCACACCCTCTTCACATAAAAATGAGTCACTGTGCCTTCATTGTAACTTGACTTAATGTCTGGAACTTTCTACTCAGCATTGTTGAGGGAGTATGTACACTAGAAGGTCATCAATGGTTTATAAAAGCTAGCCACTACCACTTTCTGAATGGACAATGAAGTCACGCAAACTGCCTCAATTTTCTTCTTTTTGCACTGCTTATTTAATTCAATTTTTTAAAATTTATTATAATTTATGGTTTTTATTATTTTGTACTGCTACAGCAAAATAACAAATTTCACAACATACGCCGGTGATATTAAACTTGATACTAATTCTGTAATTAGAGATGGACAATAGGTTGCACTGTCAGCAATCCCATATCAATAGAACATTTTGAGTTGTCGTTAAGATTCTGTTTCCTGGTTTTATACATTCTTCATTAATTCCTCAATAAATATAGTACAGGTATTGTAACCTTGCTGTATTTTGAATTATCTGCAGCATAAAATGATTTGTAAATTTTAAGATCGGCTTGCTGCATTTTAATTGAGGATTTATTTTACTTGTCAAAATATACCATTAAAACTTCCAATTAGATTTATTGCCAATTATGTTATGCTATTCATTTCTTAGAAAAGGCACACTAGGATAGATGCACACCATAACTGAAAGTCAAAGCTTTTCAATTTCATGAAATGAGATTTGATCATTTTGTTGTTTATTACTTCATACATTTCATATATTATATTTAGAAGTTAAATTGTAATCACATGATAAATGGGTTTGAATACAGCTCCAGTTAAGCCACTTAGTCCTCCATGCATTTTAATCAAAGAACATTTTTTGGCATTGTTCTGCATCCTCAGTATGACATAATGTTCCATTAATCATTGAACAAAAATCATAAAAACTCAGAAGTAAAATTCAGACTTTAATTTAAATTCCTATATTAAAATTGCATCTTAGGTAAAAGGGTAAAAGGAGTCAGTATTTTTCCCTACCAAATTAATTTTGCCTAAATGTGTTCTGTTTATTAATGTCATTGCTTGACCCTGGAAAGCCCCGTTGTCCTTTACTTAAAGCACTATGATGCACTTCTTCATCACTATTCAAGATTTCTAAGTTAAAACTCAGCAAGACTGAAAGTACAGACTGAAAGCTGGAACATTTATTATATAGCACCAAATAAGGGATGAAGAATGGTCAGATGGGAACAGTGAGGGGCTGAGACCTAATGGGAGGAGTGTGTAGGTAGTGGCCAGATAATTCCATGTTCCACCTAACTTTCCTATTATATTCTATCATCTGCAGCCTTTTATTTTTACCTTTATCACCTTCTAGCTTCTATTTTCAACCTTCATTTGTCCACCTGACTCCACCTACCAACGAACTAACCCCACCCTAACTCCTGGATCCACTTACCGCAAGCCTCATCCCTCCACCTCACCTCTTTATATTGACCATCTCCCCTCTTTCAGTCTTGATTCAAAATATTGACTATCCATTTCCCTCGATAGATGCTGACTGACGTACTGAGTTCCTCTAGCAGCTCCCAATTCCAGCATCTGCATTCTCTTGTGTTTCTATTTCAGATCAAGCAGCTTGGAAGTATTTGGGTAATTTTAAATATGTACATTATTATCGAGGCATGTACTGTATGAGTAGTGGTACAAAGGTGGAACTTATTTGTTAATATATTTCAACAGAACTTCGACAGATCTTTAACACAAAATAATCTGCAGATGCTGGGATCAAAGCAACACTTACAACATGCTGGAGGAACTCAGCAGGTTGGGCAGCATCCGTGGTAACGTTTCCATAATTATGGTATGTTATGAGTGTTGCTTCGACGACCTTTCAAGCTTCCATGTGAAAGTCAGAATGGGGTCTGCAATTATCCTGGTCTCAAACTACACAGAATTACATAGAATAAAGAGGACAAAATCAGACAATTTTGTCAAACCAATCTATGCAAGAAATTATGCTCTAGTTGAGTCTCCTTCCACTTTTCCTTCAGCAGCAACATCCACTATTCTTTCTCCCTAACACATTCAGAAGTGAAGGAGGAGGAGAAGATGGCGGGGCGACGGCAGCGTGCGCGGCCACTTCGGTGGTGATGCCTGTTATCTGTCAAGTAGGGGACCGTGCACAATTCTGATTTGATGGAGACGGACGTGGGAGTACGGAGGAACATCCGGAAAACTTCTGAAATGCCCACTTCGCTGCCGCTGCTACTGTGTGGTAACCGGAATTTCTGGAGCAGAAGGCCCCGAAATCCTCGGCTTTGCGTGTTCCAGCGGCCAGGACGAGGTCGAAGGCACTCGGCAGAGGATGGCGCTCGGGAGGCTGTATCGGAGGGGCTGGTCGGAAGCTCGAAGTTTTTGGACGGATGGACTCAGTGCCAGCTGTGGTCGGCTGCTTCCAAGGCATCGGCAAGTTGGCAGTGCCTGGAGGTTTATGGCAGGGAGTTTCTCCCTTTTGCCTCCTGCTATTGGAGACTTGGGAGTCGATCAGCTCAGGGACTTTTGAGACTTTATTTACCATGCCCATGGTTTGTTCTTTATCAAATTATGATATTGCTTTGCACTGCTGTAACTGTATGTTATAATTATGTGGTTCTGTCAGTGTTAGTCTTTGGTTTGTCCTGTTTTCTGTGATATCACTCCGGAGAAACATTGTATCATTTCTTAATGCATGTATGCATTTCTAAATGACCATAAGAGAGGACTGAGTGTTCTCATAATCTAATAATCTAATTTACTGATATCTCTGTAAATGGGGCCAGGCTTTATATCTAAACTACATGCGTCCAACATTTTCAATACACTCTAGATGGAAAAAAAGATTGACAATCATCATGGATAAATGGCCTCCAATTTTATTCTTCTCCACAGGAAGCAACACTCCGTGTTTCTCTGTCAAAAATTTTACGTCATATAAAACTTCTACTGGATGTCTTCTCAGATCTCCCCTTCCAAAGACCCAGAGTATATAGATCCTCTCCTGATGGATATAACCTATCACATTTCTCATATATCCTATTCCAGTAGTTCAATTTAATAAGGCAATCAGAATACACTAAGTGAGGTCCAATCGAAATTCATTGCAAGTTTAATATTAATTTGTGGCACCTTTTAGTTCTACCTCTTGTTTTGCTTTCATTATGGCCTTCTTAACCAGTGTAGCTACATTTTGTGATGTGCATTTGTACTGAGAGATCTGCTTTCTGTGATATGCAGTAAAAATACAGCAGTGGGATCATTATCTCTCATTGGTATAACAGAGGGAAACTGACAGTAACTCCCAAAGTAGACGTGTGCATTGTCCAATCTGAACATCCAAAAAATATTGCTCCTCCACTAGATACATTGCTTTGTTAATTTTCAAAAATCAGTAAAGCAACAAGTTTTGGTATTTAGGAACAATTCTCACTGTGAAGAAAACCATTAAAGTTTTTCCCTGTGTCACACAAAATGTAAATGGGTTTTCATAGTGGACCAAGCCTTAATTATTTTTTAACTGCCCTCAGCTCTGGGGAAAAATATCATGTGTATAGATCGTCAAACCCTCAAGTAATTCTTTATCAAATTTAGCGTTTAAAAAATTTTTTTTTCAAAATATACTTTATTCAAAAATAAAATTATATACAATAAACCATTCACTGACTCTCAATCCTTTACATCAGTTTCCCTTATGGTCTCTACATAGCCATACTTTTGGCCACCCACGTGGCAATCCGTTGGTTCACCTTCCCACACCATTGTTGAGGGGTATACTCCCCGCCACCCGACCCCTCCCATTCCCACGGGAGAAGAACCCTAAACTGTGGTCCTTTAAAACATTTGCAGCTTTTAGAATTCTAACTGGACTTTTCTTGTGGTTTGTAGTCCTACCCGCACCACCTTAGAGTTGAGTCAGGATTCCAGTCCACATTATAAGGCCCAGACATTAAAAGCCCTGGACCTAATGTTGGGACCAACCTGCCAATTACTTTGTCTAAATAAAAAAAATTAAATTGGCACTCTAGATGGTTCCAGACAAGTAGAACTCAACCAAGCATGAATGGTTTTCGTTGGCTGGAAGAGAATTGCAGCTATCAGCCGCAACTGTTGGCTGGATTGTACTTCTGAGAACCACGCGAATCTTAAGGCCTGAAATTAAAAATCTGAAGGACATAATTAAAAATGTTCTCCTGCTATGAGCTAAATCAGAGTCGTTCCTTGCACAGTCCACTCTAAGTTATAGAAAATCAGACCTCTTGTTTATTAGGAAGCCTATTTTCAATCATCCACTTCAGAACTACTTATTAATTATCCCAAGGTGTAATATCCTACTATGATACAAAAGCCAGTAGGACACACAGTACTCCAGACTGAATCTAGGCAGGTTGTCGCACTAGTGCATTTTAAGTGTTAGAAAAGGTTATAATGTATTAATTAACCTAAACATAAACAGCGAAATGAGTCTTGAATATAAAATTTAATGATCATGGAATTCACAGCAGAGACACACAGTATTTTAAACAATATCTTGTATTCATATAATTTCATATTTTACAATGTGCAATTTAGTTGTTCACATATTCAAAGAAAGGAGGGTAATAGATTGCTTCAATTATTTACATAAAAAAATCTACATAACTTCAGTGTATCATTTTCTAAAGGCTGTGAGCTGTCATAATGAAAGCAGCCTAGACAAGGTGCGTTGCTGATCAAGAAAATTGATCTTCTGCGGCTGTGCTTTCTTAGATTCCTGCACTCTCAGCTGTATATAAACTATCCCTAATCATGACTGTGCTAAATTTTATTTCACCCCAGCCACCAAAACAGAAGCAAAAATAATTGGAGATACTGTGTCTGTTTTTCTTTCCAACCATCATAATTCTTCATTTGGGTAATTCTGAAAAGGCATATGCAGGAAGAAAAAGACTATGGGGACTGCAGCTGAAAATGTAAAGGCTCTGTTTCTATGGAAACAATCAACCCTGATCAGCTGATGAGCCTTTATTGAGCTATCTCACCAAAAAACATGGTCTTGGTAAAATTGGTCATTGTATTCATGCAAAATAGTTTCCACACTTGGCATAAAGCGCTGAAGCCTAAAGGGGAATGTGATCATTTAAATGCCTGCACAAATCTTTGTAGATGCCTCTTGCAACATAGGATGAAAGCTGCAGAATGCATTCAAATTTACTTCAGTTTAAGACCGTTAGATAAAATTAACACAATCTTAATCTGTATGCTTCGACTTGCAAAAAGGAACTGAAAAGTCAATGTCAAAGTAAATTTATTATCGAAGTGTATATGTCATCATATATAACCCTGAGATTTATTTTCTTGTGGGCGTACAGCAAATCTTAGAATAGTAACTATGGCAGAATCAATGAAAGATCAACCAAACTGCAGAAGACAACAAACTGTGCAAATGCAAATAGAAATAAATAATGAGAACATGAGATAAAGAGGCCTTAAAGTAAGATCAATGGTTGTAGGAAACATCTCAATGATGAGCAAGTTAGTGTAGTTATCCCCTTTTATTCAAGCTTGATGGTTGAGGGGTAGTAACAGTTCTTGAACCTGGTGGTGTGAACCCTGAGGCTCTTGTACCTTCTGCCCCATGGCAGCAGTGAGAGGAGAGCATGACCTGGGTGGTGGGGATATCTGATGATGGATACTGCTTTCCTGTGACAACATTTCATGTAAGTGTGCTCAATGATGGTTAGGAGGGCTTTACCCATGATGTACTGGGCCAAATCCAGTACCTTTTGTAGGATTTTCTGCTCAAAGGCATTGGTGTTTTCATACCAGGCCATGATGCAGCCAGTCAATACCCTCTCCATTACACATGTATAGAGGTTTATCAAAGTTTTAGATGTCGTGCTGAATCTCCGCAGGCTCCTAAGGAAGTAGAGGTGCTGCTGTGCTTTCTTTGCAATTGCACTTCATGCTGGAAGAACAATGGATTTTATTTAAGATAAATTACACTTCATTGCTACATTTTACTTGCAGCTAGAGTAGCAACACGTCTTTTCTGTGTGAGAGTTTCTCATTCTGGCTGAGCGTAACCATATTTGTACGCAGCTACCTGGAACTGTAAAGATTCTTGTTTCTAATTTGAGAGAGTGAGCAGGGGGCTAGCTTGCAAACTTAGCTCCACAGTTTTACACCAATAATAATTTGGAACTGCTACAGATGTGAAGCCACTGGTAACTGCTTACTAGGTGGGCTGCAACTCAATAGTTAACTTCGGAGATTCAAATCCATTTCCAGATGCTTGCACACAAATCTAGCTTTATACCCCAGTCCAGTACTGAGTAGGTGATGGATTTTTAGAGCTGCCATTTTTTTGAGGCCCTCATTATTTCAACAAAGACAAAAGGAGTCATAAATATAGAAGCTGCTGGAAATAATCTTCAGGTCAGGTCTCATCACTGAAGATAGAACATTTCAGGGAGATTCTCTTTCTGATGACATTGACATTGATTGTAAATATTACTTCTATTTAATTCTCCACTGGTGTTGCTTAACCTGAAAATCACTTCCACGTTTTGTTCTTCTTTTTCTGGCTTTCTGTATTGGTACTATTTACACCTATTCCATGTTAAATGAGCTTCCCCAACCATATTTAATTGTAATAGACAATGTGGTATGACTATTCTATAGAAAAACACTGCACTAAATTTCCCCATAATTTGATCATGCACAACTGATTTAGGATGTTGACTAAACAGTTAATGAAAAGGTAACTGCACCAACAAAGGACAACAGCAGCCTTTGGACTTCAAGTAGTTACATACCTTGGTGTTTATGAAAAAATATTTGCCACCTGCATGCACTGGAATTTTTTTTCCATTTCAGATTCCCTGAGACACAAGAAATTATCTTGATCTGAGCATTTTTTATAAATGCCATAATTGGGGAGTAAGTTACAGTACTGTGCAAAAGTCTTAGGCACATATATACTGCTAGGGAGCCTAAGACTTTTGTACAGTACTGTAGTAATTTTATGTATTGCACTGTAGTGCTGCTGCTGAAAAATTAAATTTCATGACTCATGTGAATATGATAAACCTGATTGTGATATGGGTCTCTGCTGTGGACTGAGAGTGGGAAAGGTGCAGGGAGAGGGGAATCATGGTTGGGAAAAGGGGAAGGGAGCGGGAAGCACCGGTAATAGACCAATTGTTTGGAATCAAATGACCTTGCCTGGTGTCTCAGGGCTGGGTGTGTCTGCATTAATGCCACTCCCTGCCCCTCGCACTCTTTCTCTGCCACCTGTCCCACACCCTTCCCACGGCACTCCACCCTCGCCATTCCCGGCATCCTTTGCCTGATTAACAAACTAGCTATCTGCTCCACGTTGACAAACACAGTACCATGCAACTGATTAAAAAATAGTGAAGAACCAATTAAAAGCTACAGTTTAAAAGTCATATATCTACAATTTGTGATCTTCATCTGAAGGGGACGTGTAACATATATCCATGAGCATGTGAATGACTGGAAGATGTAATCAGTCATAATGTTACCGTAAATGAAAATTAACCAAAACAATAGATATTGGAAACCTAAATAAAGGTATTAATTTGCTATTTTTCTTGCAATTTAAGCTAGACAAGTTGTGCCATTTAACTGTAAAAGGCTAAAAGAAAAAGTATAATTTTGTAGTAGGGTAGTGATGTTCTCCCCATTTGCCCTGAATAACTGGATCCATAATCCAACCATTCAAATAGATGACACGGCCATCATTTCATTACCATTTCTGAGACACGAGTGAGACCATTCAACACACAACTATCTGCAGAGAGAGAAATAGAATTAATGTTTCTAATAACCTTTCTTCATAACTCTCCCAATTCTTCTGTACTCATGAAACTTCCAGACTGCCATGAAAACCCATGTCAAAAACAACTCATTTCCATCAAGGACAGAAATCTGCGTCCTTTACTGGGCCTGGCATAAATATAACTCCAGCGTCATCGTTGACTTTGAGCTGCCCTCCTGAGTGGTTCGGCAAGCCAATTAGTTGTCACTGTCACCTTCTCAAGTTAAATTAAGAATGAACATTGATCTGTGACCTTGTCAGTGACACCCATCTTCAATGAGCTGCTTAAAAAAGTAAAATTCATATATTTATATCATTGAGTACTCTTACTAATTGATGCTGTCCTTTAAGTTGATATTATTCTCCTATCAAATGACATCAAGAATACAGATTTATCTAGTTATAAACTTTTTAATTCATTTTCAAGATCTGGGTGTCACTGGGAAGCTCAGCATTTAGTGTTCATCCGGTTTTTTTTGAGGGTACAAAATGTGCTATTGGTAGAGTTCTAGGATGTACACTCAGTGACAATGAAGCAGTGATAATATATCTGCAAGTCAGGATGGAATCCAATTTATAGGCGAAGCTGTACACAATGGGGCCCTTGTCTTTCTTCGTAGCAGAGATCAAGTGTTGAGGAGGTGCTAACAGAGCAGCCTGGGTCCATAACTGCAGAGCATTTTGTCGATAGTATACATTGCAGCCACTGTCCACCAGTGGTGGAGGATATGAATGCTTGACTGGATGCCGATCACACAGTTTGCTTTGTTCTGCAGGATGTCAAGCTTTTTGAGAGTTATTGATGCTCAGCTCATCCAGGCATTGGAACTATGAAAATACCAGACCGCCACAGACAAACTGGCCAAAGCAATGTTCAGCAGGAAAGTCTCAATTGTAATTCTGATGTCAAAAATCCCTGGATTTTAAGTATTGATATCAGCATTGGGTTTATTAAGTGCATAACTAATTATTCTTTATAAACTGATGCAGGCACAGGATTACCAGGCAACATGCTGAAAGGTGAACATTTAGACTCAAAGGCTGATGTGGAGAGGAAAATAAGTCACTTGAAATGTAACTGAAGAGGATTGCTTTCAATTAGTAGAATGTTACAGGTAAAGAAAATGCTAATTTTTAGGTATGAGTTATTATCAGTAATTTCCAAAGAAACTGAAGAGATAGTTTGGAACATTTTGAAAACCTTTGCTGAGTACAGACATTGTATGGTTAGGTTGAGTTGATCTCCGATCTTGGCAATTCACTTGTAAATGTTTTGTCACCATACGAGGAGTCATCGTCAGTACGCTGTTAATTAACAGCACTGATGATGTCTCCTCGTATGGTGATGAAATGTTTGCAAGTAAATTGCCAAGATGGGAAAACAACTGAGCCCAACCATCAACCACCTGGGCTACACACTTTCTGAATTATTTCCAACAAACACTGTATGCAAAACCATGAACTGTGGTAAAACAGCAAACCAGTGACACCAAGGTCTGTGGTTAATTTACCTAAGCACAGATTTAGATTATTTGATGTGGTGATCCAATCAACTTTCAGCAACTCACAAGCTTTAAGAGGAGCCACCTGCTCAAGAATGAAGGGATCTTCTGATTGGTGTAATGGAAAGTGGGACAAGAAAGCATACTGCCCATAAAATGAATTGAATGCTCAGCCTGAGAACATTCTGCCAACGTCTGCAGGAGATTCAACAAGGTCCCGCAGGCTGCAGTTCAATTATTCTGCTCAGTATTACTTGCCCTTCTTTAAAGAGGATTCCAAGACCCTCAGCAAATGTGAAAGAGCTTTATTAAATTGAGACTGAGGAGCTATAAATCTGCCACAGATATGAGCACAGATTTTAGTAGGTTATAGAACACAGAACAGCATAGCACAGCACAGACCCTTCAGCCCATTATGTTGTGCCAAACTAATTAAATTAATCAAATTCTCAACTAATCTCTGCCTTAAGAATGCCTATCATATCTTTGTCTGCACATTCATGTGATTAACTAAGAGCATCGTGTTCTGTGACAGAGGAAATTCCTGACTGTAATTTGCAAAACATAAATGAAGAAAAAATAGTTTTTATTGTTCTTTTATGCGCTTCAAAGCATAAATTTAGCCAGAGGGGTAAAGAGTTTATGATTCCTCTGTTTTAGACTCAGAACCAATCACATTCAATGAGGGGATGGGTACCTACTTGGAATAGAAATTTTAAAGCAACATGAAGAATATGCAAATCAGTGCCTGATGAGGGGCTCTTTCAGCGTTCTGGGTTAATTTTCCCTTACTCTTAAGAGAAATGTAATGACTCACAGAAGTTTAATGGAGTATAAAGCAGCCAATTAATTCAGGCTTCAAATTAATTTCTCTCGTGGCCATCCAATTTCTTTTGGAAAACCACCGACTGACTGATTCCATCCCATTGGACGACACTGTAGCGTGGCAAAATTGTTTTACAGCATCAGCGATCGCCAGTCGGGGTCTGATTGCTGCCTCCTTTTGTCACGGGTCTGTAGATTTCCCCCTTGACCGCTTGGGTTTTCTCCGGGAGCTCCAGTTTTGCTGCACATTCCAAAGATGTATGGTTAGGGTTAGGGCTAGTGAGCTGTGGGCACTGGAAGTGTAGTAACACAATCCCCAGCACGATCCTCACTGATCTGATTCAACACAAATGACACATTTTACTATATGTTTTGATGTACATGAGATAAAGGTAATCATCATCCTACAGCAGGGATTCCCAAACTGAGGTCCACGGGCCCCTCAGTTAATGGCAAGGGGTGCATGGCATTTAAAAGGTTGGGAACCGCTGGCCTGCAGGCAGCGAGCTGCCAATCATCACCTTTTCCTGAATAACAAAAAGTTAAAGCTGAAGTCCACCCCCAAATCCATCCATCCCTCCCTGCCATCTACTACCCATCAGTTTGAATCTGACTTCAAATCATCCACAGAAGGCAAAAGCTTCCATCTGTTTACTCCACCACCACCCTGCTCTCAAGCTTGTTCTTTAACAAGGGGAATCTTAACATCCAGACTAATACACCCCAAATAACTTCATCCTTGCAACTATTTCAGTAAATCCTTTTGTCACCTTCTCCTTCCCTAAGTATTTTGACCTGAATTGACTGTACTACTCACACAATGACCCAAGCAATGTATTGAACAAGTTCAATATAACCTCGCTGCTTTTATACTTGCTGCTGTGTACAGGTGCAGAACCTCACATGTCAAATGAAGAGCATTTAATGACTCGGGGCCTGTACTCACTGGAATTCATTAGAATGAAGGATGACCTCTTTGAAACCTATCAAATGGTGAAAGGCCTTGATAGAGTGGTTGTGGAGAGGATGTTTCCCATGATGGGAGAGTCTTAAGACCATTGGACACAGAATCGAGGGGATCCTTTTAGGACGGAGATGAGGGGGAATTTCTTTTGCCGGAGAGTGGTGAATCTGTGGAATTCTCTATCACAGGCGGCTGTGGAGGCCAAGTTATTGGGTATATTTAAGACAGAGGTTGATCGATTCTTGATTACATGGGGCATGAAGAGATACGGGGAGAAGGCAGGAGTTTGGGGCTGAGAGGGAAAATTGATCAGCCATTACGAAATGGCGGAGCAGTCTCAATGGGCCAAATGGCCTGTTTCTGCTCCTATATCTTATGGTCTTGTGTTCCTAAACACGTCCCGCCATTTTCACGGATTGCTTCTGTACATCTCTTACAACACTTCATTCAGTCTGCCTTATTTTTCCGTGTTCTTTTTGCCATCATGCATCACTTCACACTTCTCTGTATTAAATTTCACATTCTGCTTATCTCCTCAAGTCATTAACACACATCAAAGAATGGACACAAAAGAATGTGAAATAATTTGATGGACAAGGTTTAATGACTTCTTCATTTCCTTGTAGAAGCCATATTAAACTTTTAACTAGCTTCATTGCTGAAGTAGTGGTGTTTATTTAAGTGTTACGGTGCAAGCTTAAAAGTAATTCAGTGCAATAAGACCAGAATGCCCTGAGAGCAACTGTCAATCAAAAGGTTTGAAACTAGGTATTAGGCCATTGAGATTTCACGGTTGTGTACCAGACTGTCCCCAAAGTGTCACTGTTTGATCTAAGAATTGCCTCAAGGACAGTCATTTTTTGACATTAACACATAAATTGCAATTAATGCATTGTCATTGCATTCTACAATTCACTAACTACATAAAGAAGAAATGAATTGGCCACTTATTAACACAAGAAATTCCTCAGATGCTGGAAATCCAGAGCAACACACTCAAGATGCTGGAGGAACTCAGCAAGCCAGGCAGTATCTATGGAAATGAATAAACAGTTGATGTTTCAGCCCGAGTCCTTTCATCAGGACTGGAAAGGAATTGAGAGGATGCCAGAATTAAAAGATGGGGAAAGGGGAAGAAGGACTCGGTAAAAAGGTGATTGGTGAAGCCAAGTGGGTGGGAAAGGTAAAAGGCTGGAGAAGAAGGAATCTGATGGGATAAAGGGAATAGAAGAGGAGGAAGGGAGGAAGGAAAAAATTACCTGAAGGAGAAACCGATTCTCATGCCTTTAGGTTACAGGCTAAATAGACAGAAATTGAGGTATTGTTCATTCACCCTAAGAGTGGCCTCATCGTGGGAAAAGAGGAGACCATGGGCGACATTATGGGAACGAGGATAGGAATTGAAAAGGTTGCGCACCGTAAATTCCGCTTTTGGCGGATGGAGTGGAGGTGCTCGACAAAGCGATTCCCTAATCTACATCAGGGATCTTTAAGGTAGAGGACGCTGCATCAGGAGCACCGGATACTTTGGACGAGTGAACAGACTCACAGGTGAAGTGTTGCCTCACCTGGAACAACTGCTTGGAGCTCTGTGTGGAGGTAAGGAAGAGGTTAATGGACAGGTATAGCACTTCTGTTGCTTGCAGGGATATGTGCCAGGAGGGAGATTAGTGGGGAGGGACAAATGGGCAAGGAGGTGCAATCTCTGCGGAAAGCAGAGTTGGAGTAAAGATGTGTTTGGTAATAGGATCCCATTGAAGATAGCAGAAGTTGTGGAGAATGAAAGGTTGGATGCTGTGGTTCATGGGGTGGTAGATGAGGACAAGAGGAACTCTGTCACTGTTAAGGTGCCAGAAAGATAGGATGAGCGCAGATGTCTGGGAAATGGAGGAGATGCGGGTGAGGACAGCATCAATGTTGGAGGAAGGCTTGTTCTTTGAGGAAGGAGGACATCTCTGTTGACAAGAGAAAATCTGCAGATGCTGGAAGTCCAAGCACTACACGCAGAATGCTGGAGGAACTCAGCAGGCCAGGCAGCATCTATGGAAAAAGTACAGTCAACGTTTTGGGCCAAGAGCCTTCATCAGGACTCCTGATGAAAGGGCATCTTTGATGTCCTGGAAAGGAATATTTCATCCTGGGAACAGATGTGGCAGAGATGAAGGAACTGAGAAAAGGGAATAGCATTTTTTTTTTTACAGGAGACAGGGTGGGAAGAGCTATAGTCAAGATAGTCATGGAAGTCGATAAGTTTATATAAGATGTTGACAAACAGTTTGTCTCCAGAGATAGAGACAGAGAGATTGAGAAAGGGGAGAGAGGCGTTAGAAATGGACAAGTGGATTTAAGGGCAGGATGGAAGTTGTAGGCAAAGCTGATGAAACTGACAAGCTCAGCATGGGTGCTTGAAGCAGCTTCAAGGTTGATGTAGTGCAGGAAGTGTGGGGGAGCATTAACAAGGAAGGTTTGGAACATAGACTGTACTACATAACCAATGAAAAGGCAGGCATACTGGTGCCCATGGCTACCTCTTGAGTTTGGAGAAAGTGGGAGGAGTGGAAGAGGAAATTGGTGAGGGTGGGGACCAGTTCTGCCAGGTGGATGAGGGTGGTGGTGGCAGGAAATTAGTTGGGTCTTTCGTTGAGAAAGAAGCAGAGAGTTGGCCACTTTCCAATTTTCAATAAGCTGAGTATTTGTAACATGCTTACACACTCTTTCAGCAAACCAAACTATATCACCAGTCATTATATGAATGTTCATATAACTTCCAATCTGGCTATTAATGTTTCAAGATAAAAGTTAATTTGTCCCTTCAAATAAAACACCTTTACTTATGCATGGTTATGCACCAGTTCCTATTTGCCAATAATCCAGCTTTGAAACACCTAAAGATCTGTTCTGATGAAGTACCAGCAATTTAGTACAACTTAATTTCCAAATTATGCCATTAAAATCAATGTTCTGACACTTGATCATTAATGTAAGTGATTTCAAGTACACATTCATGCAAGCACTGGACAACCAGTGAATCAAACTTGGCAAATGAGTAAGAGTGAATGATCTATGTTGTGCATTTAATGCTTCAGTAATATTTGAGTAATACTGTAAACATATTGTTTGATTAAGCATTCTTGTTTGTTTAAATAATTTATTATGGGTTATATGTAAAAGCACATGAATGGCATACAACATTAAGCCACCACGTCATACACGCATGCCTTGCTTAAAGTAAAAACAAAACTAAGACATGACGAAGGGTTCTGGCCCAAAATGTCGACTCATTGTTTCCACTGATGCTGCCCGACCTGCTGAGTTCCTCCAGCGTGTTGTGAGTGTTGCTCTAAGATATGTCCTTCCTGGCTCCATGTTTGCTCACCAGAGTACTAGTGAGTAAAATTTTAAAAAGCGGGAATAGCTGGCTGCATTGGAATAATATACTCGTTCGATCACACAAGAGATAAATGGATATTGTATACTGAATAATTTGACCAGTATTTTAAAGCAAATGAAATAGCCAATGAAAAGGGACTGCAAATTTTGCTGAGTGCATTGGGTGGAAAAGCATAGAGTTTGCTTATAAGTTTGACTGCTCCAACCAAACCAGCTGAAATTAACTTTGTGGATATCATAAAAGTAATGCAGGAACATTTGAAATCAAAACCATTGTTGATTACAGAATGCTTTGGGTTTCATAAGCAAAATCAAAAGGAAGGAGAGTCCATTTCAGCGTATGTGGCTAAAGTAAAGGGGTTGTCTGAATGTTGTCAGTTCAGTGCTGGGCTTAATGTTGCACTGAGAGATAGTTTGTGCAACCTTACAAGAAACTATTCAAAGATGGCTCCTAAATGAAAAGAACAGTTGAAATTGCTGTATCAATGGAAACTGCAGACAGAGATGCAATTGAGCTGCAGTAAGGCATGAACAAAATTGTAATGTCTAAATGGAAACCTGCCTGGCTGAACAAATTGTGCTTCAATTTTACACTCACCAGACCAGTGCAGGTTTAAAGGTGAAACTTACAGAAAATGCTACCAAGTAGGACACGTACAAAGTGTATGTCAGCAGACAAAAATAAATGGACTGCACAGGGAAGAGAAAAAGTCAATTTGCAAGTTACAAAAAGCATTAATCTGCATACTGATAGTGACAAATCTGAGGACAATGAGAGAGACACAGGACTGCATAGCCATGAGATTTACAATGTGAAAATTAACAATAGACAAACAACGTGGCTTACGCCCAAAATGGACGGCAAATTAATTGAAATGGAATTGGCACTGATTTGGCTGTTTCATTCATTCTACAAATTGAGTTTGAACGGCATTTCAAAGATACTGAACTGAAGCCTGCAGTTATCCGACAAAGAATTTATACTGGAGATAAATGTAAATTCTGTGGGAATGACATTCCTGTCTCCATGTGTTTGCTTTCAGTTAGTTTTATGTTTTGGACTTACAAAACATCACAATACAAAGCCCGTTGGAGTAATTAGTATCATGCAGTTTTGAGATAGCAGCAATTCCAGCCTGTCAGATATCTAGAACTGCATTTCATAGTAGTATATTGCAGCTTTTACAATGTTTAGAGGATGCAGATATTCCTTCCTGTACTGTTAAAATTAAAAAAGCCATCAGTGGAGTTCTCTGTTCCCATCCAACCACACATATGCAGAACCCTTTCAGGCATGACATTCTCCAGGGCTCCAGTCTAAAAAGCAGCGGAGTCCCCGATGGAGAGTAGAATTTAGGTCAAAACCTGGCTCCGTGTGTGAAACTTCAGTCAAGCGAACATGAATGTCTTCTATCCCCGTTCCTGTAGCTAGGGGGCAAGTCTGGTAGCATTCAGAGACCACTTTGGGATTCTTCCTAGATGACAGCTAGTTTGCTTCAACAGAAGGCTACACAAGGATAATCGATCTCCAAGGGAATCAAAAGCCCATAAAAAATCATGGCTGCCAAAATCCAAAAGCATACATTGAGTATTCAATCTCTAACTGTTCCCAGGGCTTTGAAGCCCTCACATACTGTAGTTGAGCAGTAGAGTGTTTCTCTGACCTCTGCTTAAGGTGAGAGGGGGTGGTAGGTGGAACAGGTTGCCAGAGGAAGTGGTAGAGATGGGGACAATTGGGGCATTGTAATGACATTTAGAGAAGTGCATGATAGGAAAGGCTTAAGGCAATAAGGCCAGGAAGATCCTTGCTCAGCACGGGCAAGTTAGGCCAAGTGGCCATTTTCTGTGCTACTTAACTCCAGAAAGGAGAGGAAGGCTCTGGAGGGCCAAGAAAGGTGCAGCTTATCTGGGTGAATTGTGTTAATCACTCCAGCCCCAGGCTAACAGATCTGCAGCCTGGACTCTGGATGGATCAGAGCTCTGGTGGGCTTTGAGTGGAACTGCAATAACTTAAGGGCCCTTAACACCAAATTCATTGATAGTTGCTACCGATCTTGCAGAATGACAGCTACAGTGGTAAAATCATTCTTAGATAGCCATATATTTGAACATTTTTGCTAACTCTTGAAGCAATACCAATTAATCAGGATATATGGATACAGGTAACTCCCACCCCCACCCTCCCCCACCACCATTTATGGCAGTCCGGGCAACAAAAATACTCTCTTACAGAATGACTATCAAAAAATCTGGGATATGGAATTAAAGGTCACTTTAATGAAATTTACATGAAAATATTTGAAAGTTTTTTCCAATCTCACATCTTTGATGCTCATGCATATAATATGGCTTTACGTTGCAGAAAATCATAATACAGATATTTTATGAGGAATCCAGATCTCACCTCTGCCACCATCCTCTGTAAGGTGAGGGTCACCTGTGCATCCTGCTCATAGACTAATGGATTCTGGCACCAAGTATAATCATTAATAAAATGCTCACAAAATCAGTTATACTGTCCAATATGGTACGATCACCTAGTGTAACTACACTGGTCCAATGAAATAACGGCCACACATCATACAGATGTCCTTGAAGATTTATTTTTATCTCTCTCTCTGTCTTTCTTCAGCAGACACCATTAAAACTACAAGAAAATAAAGGACATAAAAGGTTTGAAGCATACATCCCTCAGTCTTTTCAAGTCTCTCAAGCTAGTGTCTGCCGATAAACAGGCCCAAAACACATTAGTACAACAGAAGTGTGTTGAAGTCAAATAAAATCACTGAAAACCTATCACACTGTCCATGTAAAGGTACATCAACAACGTTATACACAATATAGAACAAATAAAAACAATTACTGTGTGCGCCTCTTGGACCACATGTAAAGGTGCCAACTGTCCCGTATTAGCCAGGACATCCCGTATATTGGGCTAAAATGGTTTGTCCCATACGGGACCGCCCTTGTCCGGTATTTCCCCCGCTAAGGTAGAGCATTCTTATGAAATCGTTCGTAAGCCGAAATGGCGTAAAGCGCAGAAGCAATTACCATTAATTTATATGGGAAAAATTTGAGCGTTCCCAGACCCAAAAGATAACCTACCAAATCATACCAATAACACATAAAACCTAAAATAACAGTAACATATAGTAAAAGCAGGAATGATACGATAAATACACAGCCTATATAAAGTAGAAATAATGTATGTACAGTGTATCAGAACTGGGAAGATTAAGCCAAAACCGATTTGTAGAAAATAATGGACATGTACACATATGCGCACGTCACGCATGCACACTCAGATGCCCGCGCAAGGCTTCATGGTCATGGTAGTCTTTCTTGGGGTAAACAGAAGTGTCCCGTATTTGACTGCTACTTTTGTCCCTTATTTGGGAGTGAGAAAGTTGGCAACCCTAACCACATGAAGGATATGGTTATTTTAGGGCCATGTGTCTTTCTCTACTTCCATGTTGGTTCTGACCCATAATGCCACAGTCATGTTCTTACTAAACTCTGGTCATGTGACTCATTATCCTCTACATTAAATAAAACCTTAAATAAAAGGTACAACATTTTTAATCAAACACTATTTTAAGATTTAAAAAATCATGAATTTATGACAAAAACATATAGAATAAACATCTCAATGACACATGTCTCTTGAGACAGTTACACCTAGACAGAAACCACAGCTTTGATTATTATTAAGTAGGGTGTATATTTTTAAGACACTGTTAAACAAGTTTTAACAAGCTGAAGACAGTAATATAAGACCAGTGTGCAATGCCAAGTGTGGCTATTGACTATATGTACCAAGTAATTAACTGTAACTAGAGTAGTCACAAATTGTTTCTTGGAGAAGAAAGAGGGAATTGGATTTGCTATGTGGAGCTACTGCTTTAAATTTTCAAATTAACTTGTCAGAACTTGAGAAAGTTTCCGATCTATCCTTCATAATTTACTTTTTATTTTGTTGCTGTTACTTTTTTGTTAAATGTGTGTCTCATTCCAATGAACTTCCAACAAGTACAGTAAATAGTTTCTGTCTCCATCATTCAAAGGGTTTACTTTTTCTGTAGTCTGCCTTCAGAAGTGTAGTCTTGGGTTCTTAACAACCCAGCTTGAGTGAGCTACTCGTCAAGTTTAATGTTGTGTGATATGTTATACCACCTTCCTTGAAATGATGACTGTGTAGGTATCTGAAGATTTCAAAATAAAATAATTTAAAAATAATTAATATTTAAAAAATAAAAATAAAAATAATAAAAGAAATTAAAATTAAAGTTTTAAAATAGTGATATGGGGAGATATTATAGCAACCTTAGGAAATCATCATTTCTTTATGAACATTCTTCAATTCACCTCCAAGAGGACCACAATCTTGTAGGGTTTGGAGGCCTCAATGACTCAGGGAGCTACGTTGGCTGGAGTCGGGGCATTGCGGTTTGACTCTTGGTAGGGTTGCTCATGCCAAGCAGGTCAAAGGATAGTGGCCAGACTGGTCCTCCAGGTCTGGGGGTTCAGATCAGAGCTAACAACCTTGACTGGTCAAAAATAAAGTTATGGAAACAGCAATGAAAAATCCTTCTATATGGAGGACGTACATTACGGCCCAAAACATCAACGGCGTAATGGGCAGTAACTATTCTTCAATTCAAATAAAAAGGGACAAATGCTATCAATAAGAAGCAAGTCATTTTAATCTTTGGAACTAGCACCATCTGATATTTAAAAACAAATAAGGAATTCAAACTCTATTTAAAGCTAATGAAGACCATTAAATGTGCATCTATAACAATTCATCACACCCAGTATACCATGTTGCTTCACTATCTAGTATGGAGTGGCCCATACACAGGATTGGAAAAAGCTGCAGAGAGTTGTAAACTCAGCCAGCTCCTGGGCATTAGCCTCCCTAGCATCAAGGACATCGTCAAAAGGCGATGCCTCAAAAAAGCAGCATCCATCCTAAGTGCTGGGGAATTCGTATAGATCTACTCTCCTTGAATTGTGGAATTGTGATAACTAGTGTAAGAAATGTCAGCGAACAGCAGCTGTCAGCAAGTGTGGGACAAGTGTACATAAGCACAGAAATGCCAAATTTGCCATCATGTTTGACGGAGAAATGCCAACAATTGCAGAACTGTGGACACTTCCTGTAAAGTCCAGTCCATTGATCACTCAGACTTGTTTCAAGTGACAGAGGCATCAGTGATGAACAGATGCTGATTTAAGATAATTTGCAAAAGGGCTGGGGGCAACATAAGCAAAACAAAATAATTTGTGAATTAGATTACTAAGGTGTGGAATGCAAGGTCTGAAACAGATTCAGTATGAACCTTTGATGAAGACGTAGGCACTGTCATGGTTCTGTTTGACTGTTCCCCTTTAACGCTCCTTTCTCCCTGATTATGCCCTAATTTCAATCATTAGATTTCCAATTGCTGCTAGTTTACCTAATTACAGTACACCTGGTTTTCATTAGAGAATGTGAAATAAGTAAGATGGCTTCTCTTTCTCAGGTTGCCAGTTTGTTGGTTTAGTCTCATGTGATACCTCATTCTCTTGTCCGCTTAGAACCGTTAGTTCCAAGTTTAGTTCCAAGTTCTGCTCTAGTTTCAAGATAGTCCCTGTAGATCCCGTCTTCTTGTCAAGATTCCTCCGGTTTGCTGTTCTACGTTCACATCTACGCCAGCATCCCCAACTCAGTTGACGTGCCGGTGTCCTGCACTTGGGTTGTCCTCAGCCGCCCCATGCAACAGAACAAACTGGCCAACATGAACCCAGCGGACACGAATCCTTACTTCTCAGGGCTCCCTACTGGGCTTGCACGATCGGCTGCTCCAGGAAGTCATGGAAAACCTCTGTTCCCTGTCAGCAGACGTAAGGAAGGTCAGTGAACAGGTCGACCAAGTATCCACCCATCTTACCCTGTCAATTCTGGGAACTCCATCTGACCAGCCCAGACAGCCTGTAACGGTGACGCTCGAGGCGTCAACAACACGTCCGCTAAGAGAGCCGCACGTACCTGAAACAGAACCCTACACAGGAGAACTGGGAAAGTGCTGGGCTTTTCTGCTGCAATGCTCCTTGGTGTTCGAGCAGCAGCCATCCACGTATGCCGCGGACAAATCTAAAATAGCTTACACTATGGGGTTGTTGCGAGGAAATGCCTTAGCGTGGGCCAACGCGACTTGGGATAATCAGCCAGAGACCTGCTCTTCCTTCCCCACCTTCATCTCAGAAACAAGGAAGATTTTTGACCATCCCATCTGCAGTAAAGATGCCGCTAAGCGGCTACTCACCCTCCATCAAGGCTCACGTAGTGTTGCAGAATACTCCGTGGAGGTCCGGACACGAGCAGCCGACTCGGGCTGGAATGATGAGGCACTCCAGAAGGTATTCTGGCAAGGCCTCTGTGACAAGGTAAAGGACGAGTTGGCGGCTAGGGATGACACAAACAGCCTGGATTTATTGATCTCCCTAGCCACCAGGCTGGACAACTGACTCTTGAGAACAAGAGAGAGAGAGAACCGGTCGTCTTACTCCTTTGGCCACCCCACGACATGCTTTACCATCTACTCCCAGCCCTAATCTCTCTCCTTCTCCTGCTCCTACTCCTAGAATAGCACCCGGCCCGGCCATTTCCACCACCATGGGGGAGGAACCAATGCAGCTGGGACGGAGCCGTCTTTCTCCCTCAGAGCGACTCCGGAGATTAAGAGCAGGGGATTGTTTCTATTGCGGTCAGTCTGGCCATCTTTGTGCTACCTGTTCCCTTCAGCCAAAAGGGAGGGTTCACCAGTAGAAAGGGGGACCCTGGTGAGTCAGACAACATTCCCTTCTGTCCCCCAATCCCGGATGCAGATCCAAACTACTGTAAGCTACAACCAACAGTCCCTGTCCTTGTCTGCCTTGATATACTCCGGTGCTGGGAGAATCTGTTGGGTGAAAACATAGCTTCCCAGGCTGGAGTTCCTCGGGAGCCGTTGAGTTCCCCTCTGGAAGCCCAGGCACTGGACAGTAGACTTCTGGCCCGAGTCACTCACTGTACCCCACCACTGTCTTTGGTTCCCTATAGTTCTTGGGTACCCCGGTTAAGCCGCCATAATCCTTACATTGATTGGTCCACTGGGAAGATAGTCAGCTGGAGTCCATTTTGTCACGCCACTTGTCTACAGTCAGCCCTTTCCCCTGTAAGAACCACTGCGACTTCATCTGCCGCTGAAACTGCTGACTTATCCAGGGTTCCAGCGGAGTACCACGATCTGGGGCAAGTGTTTAGTAAACAACGCGCCCTCTCCCTGCGTCCACACTGACCGTACGATTGTGCTATTGACCTTCTCCCCGGAGCTCCTCTACCCACCAGTCGGCAGTATAACTTGTCCCGGCCAGAGAGGGAGGCAATGGAAGGTTACATCAGTGAATCTCTTGCGGTGGACATTATCCGACCCTCTTCTTCCCCGGTGGGTGCAGGGTTCTTCTTCGTGGGGAAGAAGGATGGCTCCCTAGGTCCCTGCACCGACTACCGAGGCCTAAATCATGTAACCATAAAGAACAAGTACCCACTGCCTCTTATAAGTTCTGCGTTCGAACCACTTCACGGAGCTGCCATCTTCTCGAAGCTGGACCTACGAAGTGCCCACCATCTGGTCCGAATAAGGGAGGGGGACGAGTGGGAGACGGCATTCAATATCCCTTTAGACCACTTCGAGTACTTGGTCATGCCTTTTGGCCTCACCAACGCCCCCGCAGTTTTTCAAGCCTTGATTAACGATGTACTAAGAGACTTTATTAACTGCTTTGTGTTTGTGTATCTGGATGACATCCTAATCTTTTCCAGCAGTCCCCAGCAACACACTCATCATGTCCGTCAAGTCCTGCAGAGGCTGGGGGAGAATAAATTATTCGTAAAGGCGGAGAAATGGGAATTTCATGTCCCCTCAGTCAGCTTCCTAGGTTATATCATCGAGAGCGGACAGGTGAGAGCTGATCCGGAGAAGATCCGGGCTGTGGCGGAGTGGCCCAAACCCACGGACCGCAAGCAACTCCAACGGTTCCTGGGGTTTGCGAACTTCTATCGCCGGTTCATCAGAAACTACAGTCAGGTGGCGGCTCCTCTGACCCGACTTACCCCAGCTGCCACACCTTTCCTTTGGAACTCCGAGGCGGACTCAGCATTCGCAGAACTAAAGAGGCGTTTCACGTCTGCTCCCATTCTGATTCAACCGGACCCCTCCTGTCAATTCATTGTGGAGGTTGACGCCTCTGACTCGGGTGGGAGCGGTACTGTCCCAACGTTTGGGCCCGGATCAGAAACTACATTCCTGTGCCGTCTTCTCTCGCCGACTGTCTCCCGCTGAACGAAACTACAACGTGGGGAACCAGGAGCTACTGGCAGTCAAACTGGCGTTGGAAGAATGGAGACACTGGTTGGAGGGGGTGGAACACCTGTTCATCATCTGGACAGACCACAAGAACCTTGAATATATCCAGACCGCCAAGCGCCTGAATTCCCGCCAGGCCCATTGGGCATTATTTTTTGGCCGGTTCAGGTTTACCCTCACCTATCGTCCACGGGTCCAAGAACGGGAAGCCCGATGCTCTCTCCCGTCAATACGTTTCCGAGGAGGACCTTCCCAACCTCGAGACCATCCTTCCATCATCCTGTGTAGTGGCTGCCCTCACCTGGGAGATTGAATCCAGAGTCAAAGAGGCCCAACGGATTCAACCTGACCCAGGCATCGGACCTGCCAATCGCCTCTTTGTACTCGATTCTGTTTGATCGCAGGTTCTCCAGTGGGGGCACACTTCTCGTTTTGCCTGCCATCCCGGAATCGGTCGGACTCTGACCCTTCTGGGGAGGTATTTCTGGTGGCCCTCCATGGACGCTGACACTCATTCCGATGTCCCTACTTGTTCTGTCTGCACCCATGGAAGAGCCTCCCATCGGCCACACGCGGGATTGCTTCATCCCTTGCCTGTTCCTGGTCGTCCCTGGTCACACATCGCTCTGGATTTCGTCACTGGGCTACCCCCTTCACGTGGAAACACTGCCGCACTCACTGTGGTGGACTGCTTCTCTAAGTCGGTACATTTTGTAGTCCTCCCTAAACACCCTTCCGCGCAGAAGACCGCAGACCTTCTCGTCACTCATGTTTTCCAACTTCACGGAATTCCTTCAGATATTGTCTCCGACCGGGAACCTCAATTCATTTCACAAGTTTGGAGATCTCTTTGTTGAGCCCTTGGTGCCTCAGTTAGCCTATCGTCCAGTTCTCACCCACAGACCAACGGGCAAACAGAGCGGGTCAACCAGGAGTTGGAGGCGGCGTTACGTTGTATAACAGCCAACAACCCGTCTACCTGGAGCAACCATCTCACGTGGGTAGAATACACCCACAACTCTCTGGTCAGCACCGTGACCGGAAAATCTCCTTTTGAATGCTCTCTGGGTTATCAACCCCCGCTGTTCCCCGCCCAGGAAGAAGAGATTGTGTTGCAGTCAGTCCAAGCCCATATACACAGGTGCAGAAAAATCTGGGAAGACACACGCACTGCCCTGCTTCGCTCAGCCAACCGTAACCGAAAAATTGCCGACCACCTTCATACCCCTGCTTCTGAGTATCGACCTGGGCAGATGGTGTGGCTCTCGTCTAGAGACATTCCCCTCAAGAACAAGCCCAAGAAGCTCGCCCCTCCCCCCCCCCCCCCCCCCCCTTCCTGGGACCTTTCGAGATTAAGAGCATTATCAACCCCGTGGCAATCCGGCTCAAACTAACTACGTCTATGCAGATCCATCCTACATTCCATGTCTCCCAGTTAAAACCAGTTTCTGTCAGTCCCTTGTGCCCTCCGACCGAACCCCCTCCACCCCCCCCCCCCCCGGATCATCGACGTCCATCCAGCATACACCGTCTGGCGATTATTGGATGTCCGCCGTTGGGGCAGGGGCTGCAGTACCTGGTCGACTGAGAGGGGTATGGCCTGGAGGAACGTTCCTGGATTCCCCGTTCCTTCATCCTGGACCCTTTTCTCATCCGGGATTCCATCGGGACCATCCGGACAAGCCTGGGAGATTGCCTGGAGGCTCCCGTTGAGGGAGGGGTACTGTCATGGTCCTGTTTGGCTGTTCCCC
Organism: Mobula birostris; assembly: GCF_030028105.1. NCBI lineage: Eukaryota > Metazoa > Chordata > Chondrichthyes > Myliobatiformes > Myliobatidae > Mobula > Mobula birostris. The sequence continues at coordinate 131,879,689 of NC_092378.1, read as the reverse complement.
TTTAACGCTCCTTTCTCCCTGATTATGCCCTAATTTCAATCATTAGATTTCCAATTACTGCTAGTTTACCTAATTACAGTACACCTGGTTTTCATCAGAGACTGTGAAATAAGTACGATGGCGTCTGTTTCTCAGGTTGCCAGTTTGTTGGTTTAGTCTTGTGTGATACCTCGTTCTCTTGTCCGCTTAGAACCGTTAGTTCTAAGTTTAGTTCCAAGTTCTGCTCTAGTTTCAAGATAGTCCCTGTAGATCCCGTCTCCTTGTCAAGATTCCTCCGGTTTGCTGTTCTACGTTCACGTCTACGCCAGCATCCCCAACTCAGTTGACGTGCCGGTGTCCTGCACTTGGGTTCTCCTCAGTCGCCCCATGCAACAGGCACATACTTGATAGGGAAGGGAGTGCAGGGCTGTGGAAGGAGCGAGGGATATAGAAACATAGAAAACCTACAGCACAATACAGGCCCTTCGGCCCACAAAGTTGTGCTGAACATATCCTTACCTTAGAAATTACTAGGGTTACCCATAGCCATGTATTTTTCTAAGCTCCATGTACCTATCCAGGAGTCTCTTAAAAGACCCTATCATATCCGCCTCCACTACTGTTGCCAGCAGCCCATTCCACGCACTCACCACTCTCTGCGTAAAAAAAAAGAAAAAAAAAAAAAAAAAATTTACCCCTGACATCTCCTGTGTACCTACTCCCCAGCACCTTAAACCTGTGCCCTCTTGTGGCAGCCATTTCAGCCCTGGGAAAAAGCCTCTGACTATCCACACGATCAATGCCTCTCATCATCTTGCACACCTCTATCAGGTCACCCCTATCAGGTCACCTCTCATCCTCCGCTGCTCCAAGGAGAAAAGGCCGAGTCCATTCAACCTGTTTTCATAAGGCATGCTCCCCAATCCAAGCAACATCCTTGTAAATCTCCTCTGCACCATTTCTGTGGTTTCCACATCCTTCCAGGTGACCAGAACTGAGCACAGTACTCCAAGTGGGGTTTGATCAGGGTCCTGTAAAGCTGCAACATTACCTCTCGGCTCCTAAATTCAATTCCATGATTGATGAAGGCCAATACACTGTATGCCTTCTTAACAACAGAGTCAATCTGTGCAGCTGCTTTGAGTGTCCTATGGACTCGGACCCCAAGATCCCTCTGATCCTCCACACTGCCAAGAGTCGTACCATTAGTACTATGTTCTGCCATAATATCAAAATGAACCACTTCACACTTATCTGGGTTGAACTCCATCTGCCACTTTTCAGCCCAGTTTTGCATCCAATCAATGTCCCACTGTAACCTCTGACAGGCCTCCACACTATCCACAACATCCCCAACCTTTGTGTCATCAGCAAACTTACTAACCCATCCCTCCACTTCCTCATCCAGGTCACTTATAAAAATCACGAAGAGTAAGGGTCCGAGAACAGATCCCTGAGGCACACCACTGGTCACCGACCTGCATGCAGAATATCACCCGTCTACAGCCACTCTTTACCTTCTGTGGGCAAGCCAGTTCTGGATCCACAAAGCAATATCCCCTTGGATCCCATGCCTCCTTACTTTCTCAATAAGCCTTGCATGGGGTACCTTATCAAATGCCTTGCTGAAATCCATATACACTACAGCTATTGCTCTTCCTTCACCAATGTGATATCACCCCCAACAGCCAGCATGTGCACAGTGAAACAATGCTACAATTCCAGTGACACTAAATAATTTAGAATTTGCAACTGGTTATACCTCGTCATCTTTTGCAATCAGTAAGCAAAGAATCAGAGAGAGAGAGAGAGGTAACAAATCAGAAGTATAGCAGTGATAAGTGTTTTGTCAACTAGTTACATCATTTTCACATCAAGAGGATCTTGTTACAATTGTGCTTTGCACTGGAGTCAAATCTTCCAACAGAGAAAGTGCCTATGTTACCTTTGATACTATCTTCAGAAATATACTGTCACTATTTCAATCCCAGGCAGGATGTTCAAGATCTTTCTCTCATACCAAATGACGGTCAAAGGATGCTTACCATGATACTACCTGGATTTGAAAACATGCCTTAAGTGAGCAAGTTAGGGCTTTTCTCTTTGAAACAAAAGAGAAAGACAGGTAACTTGACAGAGGTGTGCAAGTTAATAAGAGTCATGGATCGGGTGGGCAGCCAGAGACTCATTCCCAGGACAGAAATGGCTAATACAAGGGAGCATAATTTTAAGGTGATTGGAAGAAATTATAGTGAGGGAATGTCAGAGTTAAGTTCTTCACGCAAAAAGTTGTGGGTGCATGGAATGCCCTGCCAAGGGTGGTCATAGAGGCAGATACATTAGGTGCATTTAAGAAAATCTTCGATAAGCTCATGGATGATAGAAAGATGGAGGGAAGGAGTGGAAAGCACGGCAGTGCCTCTCCTTCCTTAGGAGTTTGCAACGATTCAGCATGGCATCTAAAGTTTTCACAAACTTCTATAGATGTGTAGTAGATAGAATATTGAATGGCCGCATTACAGCTTGGCATGGAAACACCAATGCTCTTGAATGGAAAATCCTACAAAAAGTAGTGGATACGGTCGGTCCATCACAGTAAGGCCCTCCCAACCATTGAGCGCATCTACATGAAATACTATCACAGGAAAGTAGCATCCATCTTTAGGGACTCCCACCACCCAGAACATGCTGCCATCATGAAGAAGGTACGGGAGCTTTTATTACCCCTCAACCATCAGGCTCTTAAACCAAAGGGGATAACTTCACTCAATTTCACTTGCCTCATCATTGAAATGTTCCCACAACCAATGGACTCACTTTCAAGGAGTCTTCATCTCATGTTCTCAATATTTATTGCTTGCTTGCTTATTGATTTATTTATTATTGTTTCTTTTTGCATTTGCAAAGTTTGTTGTCTGCTGCACTGGTTGGGTGGTCTTTCATAATTCTGTTATAGTTATTATTCCATAGGTTTGTTGAATATGCCCACAAGAAAATGAATCTCAGGGTTGTATACGGTGACATATATGTGCTTCCATAATAAAATTACTTTAAACTTTGAAGTATATTCAAATGCTCAAAGCCAATTCACACTTCTACAATTGAAGCTTCCCTTCCCGTGAACTGAGGTGTGAACAAATGTGAGTGGTTCTGTTAACTGCGTACAGGACAGGGGAACAGGAATTAATTTGCTGATAGACAGTGGAAAACCATCATGGAGCATCTTGTCTCTATAACCAATGAGCCCTTAATGTTATGCTTTGGAGTGATAATGTAGTTTGTTTTTAAAACTGAAAGATTAATTTGAGTTCTGAAGACAAACTTGATCCGCGCTCCAAAGCGTAAGGTTATGGGTTCATCAGTTACGGAGACAAGGTGCTTCAGATATCCATTGTCTTTCAATAAATAGATCACCTGAAGCATTTTAAAACATCTCCAAGTTACGATTGACTCTAAATCAAATGGCGAAGTTTGCACTAATATGTTGCCTGAAGAGAACTTGAAATAAACGTAGTGGCAAAATGTAATCCTGGTCTTACAAAACAGCCACTGTAAAATTCGCACCTGATATAGATAGGCCTTGGAATCTGTAAATTAATGTACCAACCTTACAGAAAATATCTGAACCTCAGTCTAAGAGTTCTATTATTATCATTCAAATGTTGCAGAGAAGTTAATGGAGAAATTATTTTGAGTTGTAACTTCACAAAGTACAAAATGCCTCGGATAGGGTCCACAACATTCTGAAGAGGGAGGGTAAACAGCTGGAAAACGTACATATTGGTGCCAGCGATATAGGGAGGAGGTCCTGGAGAAAAATACAGGGAGTTCCGCAGAAATCTGATAAACAGGGTAGTAATCTTTGGTTTGCTGCCTGGGCCACGTGCCAGTGGGGGTGAGAATAGGATGATTTGACAGGTGAATGTGTGACTGAAGAATTGGTGCAGGGGACAGGGCTTCAGATTTCTGGATCATTGGAATCTCTTCTGGGGAAGGTATGACCTGTATGAGAAAAGATGGGTTACACCTGAACCTGAGGGGAATTGATATCCTTTCAGGCAGGTTTGGTGGAGCTGTTGAGGGAGGGGGTGTTAAACTAATATGGCAGGGGGATGAGAACCGCAGAGACAGGGCCGAGGATGTGGCAGTTGGTATACAAGTTGATGCATTGTGTAGTGAGACTGTGAGGAAGGACAGGCGGATGATAGGACAAAATTGCAGTCAATGGGGATGAGTTAAAGTGTAACAGGGCAACAAAATCAAATAGGTTGTTGAATACAGGACTGAAGTTGTGATATTTGAATGCACGCAGTATGTGGAATAAGGAGATGGTCTGGTGGCGCATTTAAAGATTGGTAAGTATAATGTTGTGGGTATCACAGAGTCATGGCTGAAGGAAGATCACAGTTGGGAACTTAATATCCAAGGATACACATGATACCGAAAGGACGGGTAGGTAGGCAGAGGGGGTAGTGTGGTTCTATTGGTTAAAAAAATGAAATTTTATCCTTTCAAAGGATTGAAAAATATACAATCCTTGTGGGTAGAGTTAAGAAACCAAGGGTAAAATGACCATGTTGGGAGTTATACACAGGCCACTGAACAGTAGCTAGAATGTGGGCTAGAAATTACAATGGGAGATAGAAAAAGCATGCAAAAAGGGCAATGTAGTGATAATCATAGGGTATTTCAATATCAGATTAGATTCAACTTTATTGCAATTGTGCCGTGTACAGATACAAAGCCAATGAAATGCATTTAGCATCTGACCAGAAATGCAAAGAACAGCGTTATTTACAAAATAACTGCGAATAAGAAGTAAGTGCTACAGCACACAAATATGAAAGTACTGAGACAGTACAATATGGGTGCAATACTGCTTAGCGCTGTGATGTGAGGTTCAGCAGGGTCACAGCCTCAGGGAAGAAGCTCTTCCTGTGCCTGCTGGTGCAGGAGCGGAGGCTCCTGTAGCGCCTACCGGATGGGAGGAGAGTAAAAAGTCCATGGTTAGGGTGAGATGCATCCTTGATGCTTTTCACCCTGCCCAGGCAGCGTTTATGGTAGATGTTCTCAATGGTGGGCAATTGGGTGCTAATAATCCGCTGGGCAGTTTTCACCACATGCTGGAGTACTTTGGGGTCCGATATGGGACAATTACCATACCACACTGAGATGCAGTTGGTGAGTATGCTCTCAGTGGTACAGCGGTAAAAGTCCGTTAGTATCCTGGGACAGAGGTGAGCTTTTTAATGCTCCGCAGGAAATAAAGGTGCTATTGCGCCTTTTTGATCAGGATGGAGGAGTTCAGGGACCAGATGAGATCCTCGGAAATGTGGACACCTAGGAATTTGAAGCTTGATATGTGCTCCACTACAGTTCCATTGATGTAGATGGGGATGTGAGTGTGGCTCCTAGCATGCCTGAATATGCAGGCAGATTGGGAAAATCCAGTTGGCTCTCAAGAGAGGGAAATTGAAGAATGCTTTGTGATTTTTTTTAGAACAACTTGTGGTTGAACCCACAAGGGGAAACAGCAGTTCTGGATTGGATGTTATGTAATGATCCAGATTTGATTAGGAAGCTTAAGGTAAAGGAACCCTTAGAAGGCAATGATCATAATATGATTGAATTCACCCTGTAGTTTGAGAAGATAAAATTGAATGTCAGGAATACAGTGGAGTAAAGGGAATTAAAGAAGAATGTGAGAGGAGCTAGCCAAAGTTGATTGGAAGGAGACACTAGCATGGATGACGACAACATCAAAGACTGCTTTTTACGGGGAAATTCAGAAGGCGCAGGAAAGATTCTTCTCAAAGATGAAGAAGGGGAAGGTGAGTCAGCCATGGCTGACAAGGAAAGTCAAAGACAGCATAGAAGCAAAAGTGAGGGCATATAATATAGCAAAAATTAGTGGGAATGTAGAGGACTGGAAAGCTATTAAAAACCAAAGGAAGTTAACTAAAAAGCCATAAAGAGAGAAAGGATGAAATATGAAGTTTAGCCAGCCAATAATATAAAACAGAATAGAAGTTTTTTTCCAATATTTAAAGATTAAAAGAGAGACAAGAGTAGATGTCAGACCTTTGGAAAATAATGCTATAGAGGTAGTAATGGAGGACAAAGAAATTGCGGAGAAACTTTAAGTATTTTGCATCAGTCTTCACTGTGGAAGACACTAGCAGAATACCAGGAATGGGATAGAGTGTCAGGGGCAGAAGTGAGTGCAATTGCTATCACTAAGCAGAAGGAACTTGAGAAGCTAAAAGATCTGAAAGTAGATTAGCCACCTGGACCAGATGGACTACACCCCAGGGTTCTGAAAAAGATAGCTGAAGAAATTGTGGAGGCATTCATAAGATCTTTCAAGAATCAATAGATTCTAGAATGGTTTCTGAGGATTGGAAAATTGCAAATGTCATTTCACTCTTTAAGAAAGGAGGGTGGCAGAAGAAAATAAATTATAGGCTAGTTAGCCTGACTTTAGTGGTTGGAGAGATTTTTGAGTTTATTATTAAGGATGAGACTTCATGGTACTTGGAGACACATAATAAAATAGGTCAAAGTCAGCACAGTTTTTCTAAAGGGGAAATCTCGCCTGAAAAACATCAGTTGGAAATCTTTGAGGAAATAACAGGCAGTAAACATAAAGGAGAGTCAGTGAGTATTGTTTATTTGGATTTTCTAAAGGCCTTTGACAAGGTGCGACGCGAGGTTGATAAACAAGATAAGAGCCCATGGCATTACAGGAACGGTTACTAGCAAGCATAGAAGATTGGCTGACTGACAGGAGGCAAAGAGTGGGAGTAAAGAGGGCCTTTTCTTGTTGGCTGCCTGTTACCGGTGGTGTGTGATGGGGGTTGGTGTTGGGATCGCTTCCTTTCACGTTGTACATCAATGATTGTGATGAAAGAAATGATGGATTTCTTGCCCAGTTTGGGGACGATACGAAGATAGGTCAGCGGACAGGTAGAGTTGAGGAAGCAGGTGTCTACAGAAGGACTTAGATTGGGGGAATGGGCAGGTGCAATATAATGTAGCTAAGTGCACGGTCATTCACTTTGGCAGGAAGAATAAAGACGTGGACTATTTTCTAAATTGGGGTGAAAGTTCAAAAATCAGAGGTGCAAAAGGACTTGGGAATCCTCGTGCAAGGTTCCCCAATGGTTAATTTGCAGGTTGAGGAAAGCAAATGCAATGTGAGCAATCAGTTTGAGAGGACTAGAATACAAAAACAAGGGTGTAATGCTGAGGCTTTATAAGAGACTGGTCAGAGCACACCTGGAGTATTGTGAATAGTTCTGAGCCTCTTACATAAGAAAATATGTACTGGCATTGGAGAATGTCTAGAGGAGACTTATGAGAATGACCCATGAATGTAAGGGTTAACATATGAGGTGCATTTGATAGCTATAGTGGGGTGTCTAGGACCAGAGGGCACGAGCGCAGAACTGAGGGACATCCATTGAAAACAGAGATGAGGAAAACTTCTTCAGCTAGAGGGTGGTGAATATATAAAATTCATTGCCACAGGTGGCTGTGCAGGCCAAGTGATTGGATATATTTAAGGTGTAGATTGATAGGCTCTTAGTTAATCAGGACATCAAAGATAATGGGGAGAAGGCAGGAGAATGGGGTTGAGAGGGATAATAAATCAGCTGTTATGATAGAATGGCGAAGCAGACTCAATGGGCTGAATGGCCTAATTCTGCTCATATGTCTTATGGTCTAAGGTAAAACATCTCATCCATCCAAACACAACTAATATTATTTAATCATGTGGGAAGAAAAACTCAGTTCAACAGAATTGGTTATTTTAAAATGCTGAAATTGGTTTTGAAATTTTGAAATTGGTTTGTAGTTTAATAGCTTTTATGCATCAGGATTCAGCTCTCAGTGGTAATAGTGAGAAACCTATATGTTGTAAGTTATCTGGGCATGTTAGCATTTACGTTGCACATCAGCGCAGATTTTCTCACAAAGCTTTAAGTTTAGAAATGCGTGAAATCAAAGAGTTTAAAATCTATTGTTTTTCACAAAATTCCCTGACGTAGTCAGTTATAAAACAAAATTCACTGTGGCTGAAAATAACTTGAATGAAGCGTGGCTGCTCAAGAAAATCTTTAATATAGAAAGGTTTACAAAACATACTGGCCACAATTTGCTTTGTATATTGGACTATCTCAAACTTTCAAAGGGTAGAGATGAGAAAATTTGCAGATGCTGGAAATCCAAGCAACACACACAAAATGCTGGAGGAACTCAGCAGGTCAGGCAGCATCTATGGAAAAGAGTAAACAATTGACGGTTCAGTCCAAGACCTTTGTCAGTCCAGATGTAGAAGGATTCTTCATTGTTGTTTCCATAACGATTTTGTTTGACCGGCCAGGGTTGTTAGCCCTGAGCTGAACCCCCGAACCTGGAGGACAAGTGGACCACTTTTAGTCTGGCCTCTACCCTTTGACCTGTTTGGCATGGGTGACCCTACCAAGAGCTAAAACATAAGACCTTGACTCCAGCCAAAATAGGTCTGTCGGTCATTGATGCACGGAAACCTCCAAACCTTGACAAGGTTGTGGTGCTCTTGGAGGCTTTTGAAGGTATGATGGTATTAAAAGCCACGCAGTAGTCGATAAAAAGCATCCTGACATATCCATCTTCGCTGTTCCAGCGTGGAGTGAAGAGCCAGTGAGATGACGTCTGCTGTGGATCTGTTGCTCCGGTAGGTAAATTGGAGCAGATCCAAGTCGAGTTCTCAGGCAGGAGTTGATATGTTTCATCACCAACCTCTCAAAACACTTCATCACTGTGGATGTAAGTGCTACTGGACGATAGTCATTGAGGCAGGTTACCAGTATAATTGAAGCCTGCTTGAAGCAGATGGGTACCTCAAACTGCCAGAGCAAAAGGTTAAAGATCTCTGTGAAATCTCCAGCCAACTGATCAGCAAATGTCCTCAGTTCTTGGCCAGGTATCTGATCTGGGCTAGACACTTTTCATGGGTACACCCTCCCAAAGACTGGCTGCATGTCGGCCTCAGAGACTGAAATCACAGGATTATTGGGGGCTGTGGGAGTTTGTGATGGTCCCTCTATGTTTTGACATTCAAAGCAAGCATAGAGGGCATTGAGCTCATCTGGAAGCAAAGCCCTGTTGTCGCCTATGTTGTTTGATTTAATTTTATAAGAGGTGATAGTATTCAAGTCCTGCCACAACTGTCATACATCCTTCATTGATTCCAGTTTAGTCTGGAAAAGCAACTTCACAAATGAGGTGGCTTTCCAGAGATCATACCTGGACCTCTTGTAACTTTAAAAATGCTTTCATTCTTTGTGCTATTTGTTACACTAATGAACTGTTAGACATGCTTCATCAGTTGAGACCACCTTTGAATTTGAGCCAATGCTGTTTTTTTTATCAGCACATCAGGTCCCAGAATCTTCTTTTGTAGCCCTTTATTTTTCCTTAAGAATTTGTTTGTCCAGTTCCTTTTTAAAACACACGACTGAACTGCATCCTTTCGGGGAGTAAATTCCTGATCATGTATATAATTGGATGGAAAAGGTTTTCTTTGTTGTGTTTTTTAGCTAAGGTTGCTTGATGCTAGACACAGACTCGGTAGTTCGAAGAGCCTATCATGGTCAGGGTCATCATCCAGTCCAGATGCTTTCCCCAGCTTCACTCTCTGGAAGACCGATCTTGTGTTAATCCTGTCATGGTGACTGTGGGTTCAGGTACATTGGAGGCCTTTAGGATAGGTGGTGACACTGTAATCCCTTCTGTTCAAACCGTGCATTAAGTTCACCAGGAAGTGATATGGTGCTGTTGGTGATGCAGCCTCACTTTATTTTATAGTCTGTATGCCCTTCCTCAACTGACGTCTGGTCTGGGACTCTTATTTTGAAGTGGTATTATCTCCTGGCATCATTGATAGCTTTGCAGAGTTCATATCCCGATTTCCTGTCTTGGTCAGTCATCAGATTTGACCACAGTAGTCCAGGACTCCTGCTTCAGCCAGGGCTTCTGATTTGGGAACACCTACACTGACCTCTTTGGTACACTACACACTGATAATGTCCTTGACGATGGAGACATATTCATTTAGGTTGGCTGCTGAGTCTATGACCTGGATCAGTCAGCCAGCTCAAAGCAGTCACATAGAAGCTCACCTGTTTCCTCAGGTCAGCACTGTACTAAATTCTGTACTAAATCCTTCCGTTTCATCTTTTGTTTGTACACAGGGAGAAGGGACACAGGTTGGGTTAAGAAGGGGGGAGGGTAGCTTTGATGGTTGTGTAGCAATCGTCAAGTGTGCATGAGCCCTTGTTGCGACAAAGAGACATGTTGGTCTCCCGTCCCACCAGGGGTTCTTTCCCTAACTTATCTCCTACCCTTTACCCAAGTCCAAGCCTGCCCCTAGGTTATACAGCAGTGAGTCCATTTATTCGAATGGAGAAGATTGAAAGTGTAGGGCCTGGTGAAGTGTAAAGTCATTTGCATCATTGTAAATTAATTGGGTTTGGTTTAAGATTTTAATTGTTCATATGTGCTTTGAAGCATCTTAATTTTTAAAAATATTTTAGTAAGTTAATTGTTTCATTGTAATAGTTTTTTAATGTTTCTGAATGTCAAGGACATTTGGAAGTATTTCAAATCCTTTACAGGTTTGTCAGTATTTTTGTATCATTGTGGCCTGTTTTGGTCCAAGGACATGACATACAAAGTTGCAGAAAGCCCTCTCCATTTTGAACCTGGGTAAGTTGAGGTCAAGTTAACGCCAGATCAAGGAAAATAAAGAGGAAAATCTGGAAATACTCAGCAAGTGAAACAGCATCTACCAAAATCAGTTCTGATGAAGGGTCTTAGACCAAAAAAAAAACTTCCGTTTCTATTTCTACTGGTGCACCCCTCCCCCCTTCAAACCTGCTGAATGTTTCCAGGATTTTCTGTTTTCCTTTCAGACTTCCAGCATTTGTAGATTTTGGCTTTCAACCAAATATGCAAAAGATCTCTCCAGTCAGAGCTTGTTTGCCTCTTGTTCGTGGACTTCTCCCCTAAAGCTTTGCTGTTTTACTTTTGTGTTCAGTTCTTCCTCTGACTTACTCTTTGGTAATTTGAAGGATTACACCCCTGGTCCAAAACCCACCCAGGTTTTCTCTGCCTTTATCTCCTGTGATGCCCTCTGTGAAACCAGCACAGATGAAATTAATGTATTTACAGAAAGTTAATTTGAATGACTAAGGTTCGAAACTAGAACTCAGTTCACGAATGAACTACCATGAGATCAATTCAGTTCAACATTCAAACTTCCAGAAAATACAGTCAACAAGAAATTGGGAATTTCCTTTGGGTTCCAAGTAAATGATTCCTGCTGTGCTCCCACACTCTGACATGGAGCAGTGGAATAGATTGTGATGTAGACACTGGAGCAGAGACACAGTGAGCAATCGAGTGGCAGAACATGACATCAGCCTGATTTGACTCCATATGTCATTGCCTAGAAAATATCTTCTTTTAACATCTGATGGTGTCAGAATTATGAAGCATACTGCGTTGATGCTGTTTTAAAGTGATCATTGGTTACATAAAGGTTAGGTGCTGATCGGTTTCTTCTGGTTGTTAACCAATTCCACTATTTTTGTAGCTTGCCATAGATGTTTCGTTTCTAGTTTCCGTGGGGAGAGCTGCCACGTGTGCTGAAGGTTCCAGCAGGATAGGCTGCCAACGGGAAGAGGAAGTATAGAGTGGGTGTCGGGAATTGGGACTGTATGGGGGGGGGGAGGTGGAAAATTATCTGCGCTCAAATTGACAGGGGAGCAACCTACTAAAGTTCAACTTGTTAGGTGTCTGTAAATCAGTATATTGCATCCTCAGAGAAATCTTTTACCTACATCACAAGTGATTTTAAGGCTGAATGTTGCAAAACCCTTTGTGCGTCTGATTTCATTTGGGTTGCTGCTGTTGATATTTGCAAAATCTCACAGCTTGCTGCTAATTATCATGTTAGTGAGGTCACTGGTGCATAACGTGAGCCAATCACGTTCTGTGTTGCTGGAGACGGAGTGAGCACGAGGACGTGCTCAGGTGGGAGTCTTTCTCACTGGCTGGGGTATCAGTGGCTGCTTGTACATTGCTTTGATTAGGCCACATGTCAGCAATGACGGGGGTCCAAAGTGAAAAGGATCTTCTTCTGTCAGTACCCAGCTAGTATGCGATCATAGACACCAATCCTGTACACAGTCATGATGCCTTCAATTCTGTGGTAGTCTGCTGTGCCAGCAGTACCTGAGACACCATGAAACTTTCTTTCCCCCTTTCTTTCCAATCTTGATGAAGAGTCTTGGTCTGAAACGTTGACTAAATTCCTCTCCATCGATGCTGTCTGACCTGCTGAGTTCCCTTCAGCATTTTGTGTGTGTTGCTTTGGATTTCCAGCACAACAAGCATATGCTGACAATGTGACCCTGGGCTGTGCAAACGACACACAACTAGAAAGCAAATCTAGAAGGGGGACCAAGCTCCGTGGAGTGAAGAAATTGTGTACTAAAGAAACATTTTCACAGTTTGGCGCACAGGAGCCTTGCAATCACAGGGGAGCAGGTGTGAAAATCTGTGACCATTTGCTGCATACTGCACAGCCGGATGTTATGATGAGGCGGGGCCCGTGTGGCTGAGGAGCAGGTAGGCGGTGTGTAAACAAAGGTGGCAGAACGGATAAAGAGGAACCGAGTAGGTAAAGTAGACTGTCTCTTGAATGTCTGGGTTCTACAGGAAGAAGTGATGCAAGTATAATAGCACCAAACACAACCACAACACCTCGGCCCTATTCCACAAAATACCTTTAGGTACCAGCTGTCACCTTGTTCTGTTAGGCCATCTCAATCAAATTTAGAAATACATAGAAAATTTAAGATTTCCTGTGCGTTCTGTTGGTGTCTACCTGCTAAGTGACTATCTTCCATCATCTACCTACAGGAACAATATCAGTAAGATTGAAAGAGTGCTGAGGAAATTTACAAGGATGATGACAGGACTTAAGGACCTCAGTTACAGGGAAAGGTTGTATAGATTAGGACTTTATTCCCTGGAGCATTGTAGAATGAGGGGAGATTTGATAGAGGTATACAAAATTACCAGGGGTATAGGTAGGGTAAATACAAGCAGGCTTTTTGCATTGAGGTTGTGTGAGACTAGAACTAGAGGACATGGGTTAAAGGTGAAATGTTTATGGAACAAGCTAAAAGTGGAAGTGGTGGATATGGGTTTGATTTCAACAATAAAGGGAAATATTGTATCACTTCTTAATGCATGCATTACTAAATGACAATAAAAGAGGACAGCGTGTCTTCATGATCTAAATCTAAAAAAAAATTTGAAGAGGTACACTGTTATTCCACCATCAAGAATACCATGCCATCCCATGCCCACAATTTGGAAAGTCCAGTCACCTGGCTGTACTTCTACTCCCAGCATATGGGTGGAGACTAAAGACCGCAGTACCAGCAGTGAGGACCAAAGGTAAGGTAAGGGGAGGAGGAGGAGCAGCGATTACAGGACTGCTTTGAGTTGGTGGACTGGATAACATTCAGGGATCTACCTTTGAGTCTGAATTAATATGCCACAGTTGTCACCGACTTCGCTGATACCTGTGTGGATGAGTAATGTGCCTTCAAGAACATACAGGACATACCCAAACCAAAAGCTGTGGATGAACCTAGAAATTCGTAGTCTGCTTACGGCTACATCTGAGGCATTCAAAGGCTAAAGGAAGAAATATCCCTTTTAGTTCATTCTAACCTCACTTTGTGGTCAGATTTCCTTCTCTGGTTCAGCAAGGTAGTGACCAGTGCCTTAAAAGCTGGGAGGTGTATTGAAGTGGCTGAGTGGCGGTGCTGGGAAATTGCTAATTACCCTGAGAGAGGATATTAGGCTGGAGCTGGGGCTCCATGGAGCTACTGGACTGTCCCATGGTCAAAGCAGATGCAGTCAGAGAACATATTGCTGCACTGCTCTGTCACTGAGCAAGCCCCTTTCAAACACTGATGCCCCCAGTCACAATAACAGCACCTGAGTTTTACCTGCAGTACAGAATTTGAGTGGAGCCTATTTGTTCTACACTGGACATTGAGTTATCTGCCACTGGATCACAGTGCTGCCACGGTACATCTTGACATTAACACTATTCTCCTGGCAGACTTTCCATAGTACTAGGTATTTTGTGCTTGTCCTTCGGTCGCCTTGTCTAGGCTATTTCAGTGAAATCCTCGTCTGTGTCCTCCCCAGCAAAACCGTCCTTGTTCTCTGCCCTGGCTGCATGCCACCAGCAACCACAGTCTTGCCACATGCAGGTCCCACACACACTGCGTTCCTCTGAATTACTAGTGTCAGGTGCTTGAGAGATTGATGGCAGCAAGTATGAAATCAGATACTACAGCTTCATCATCACCGCCTTCCTGCTCTTCCTCTACTGCCTGACCTTGCAAGAGTACCTGGGGATAGAAAGGACAAATCTACAAAGCAACACACACAAAATGCTGGAGGAATTCAGCGGGTCAGGCAGCATCTACGGAAGTCAATAAACAGTCGATGTTTCGGGCCAAGACCCTTCTTCAGGACTGAAAAGGAAGGGGGAAGACACCAGAATAAAAAGGTTGGGGGTAGGGGAAGGAAGGCTAGCTGGAAGGTGATAGGTGAAGCCTGGTTGGTGGGAAAGGTAAAGGACTGGAGAAGAGGGAATCTGACAGGAGTGGAGAATGGAACAGAAGAGAAAGGGAAGGAGGAGGGGACCCAAGGGAAGGGATAGGCAGGTTAGAAGAGGTATAAGCCCAGAGTGGGAAATAGGAGAGGGGAGGGGAGTAAATTTTTAAATCAATACTGATGCCATTAGGTTGGAGGCTACTCAGACAGAATATAATGGTGTTGCTCCTCCACCCTGAGGGTGGCCTCATCTTGGCACAAGACCATCATGTTGGAAGGGGAATGGGAATTAAAATGTTTGGTCACCGGGAAGTCCTGCTTGTGGTGGACAGTGTGGAGGTGTTCGATGAAGCGGTCACCCGATTTTCAATGGGTCTCACCGCAGGGGGAAGCATCAGGAGCACTGGGCACAGTAGCTAACCCCAGCGGATTCGCAGGTGAAGTGTTGCCTCACTTGGAGAGACTGTTTGGGGCCCTGAACGGCGATGAGGAAGGAGGTGAATGGGCAGGTGTAGGATGCATGTTATGAGGACGGTGGTTGTAAGGAAGGGAGAGGGAAATCATACAAAGTACTTCTCCATCATCTACAACTTGTAAATCGTGGGGGGGGTGGGTAGGAGGAAATGGGGAAAGAAAAAAAGTTTAGATATCTCAAAGCAATTGGCCCTGATGCTTCTAGCTCTGCTGCTCAGACAGAAGCTGAGAGGTGACAGTGCCAATATGACCAGCATTGTCTGATCCTCGGAGGCAGAACTTGAAGGTGCGCATCTTGCCCATGTTAGCTCCTGATGCCTTTGACTGTGTGCTTCCTTCCCTTGCAGGTCGAGGGAATTGCATTAGTGATCGTTTGTGATATGTTGAGACGATGTGATTCTCATAACTGAGCAACCGGCAGTGTATCCAAGCTGTGAAATCCTAAGCATGTGGATTGTAACAACTTTAAGTGTGAGAGCTGGGCATTTTAGACCTGAGACCTGTTTGATAGAAACTGAGAGATGAGATGTGGAGCCCAAATAGATAGATAGATATACGTTATTAATCCGGAGGGAAATTTGGTTTTGTTACAGCCGCACCAACCAAGAGTAGAGCGTAAATATAGCAATACAAAAAACCCCAACAATCAAACACCAAAATGCAAACTATGCCAGATGGAAAATAAGTCCAGGACCAGTCTATAGCTCAGGGTGTCTGACCCTCCACGGGAGGAGCTGCACGTTCGATGGCCACAGGCAGGAACGACCTCCCGTGCCACCAAGTGTTGTATCACATTGGAATGTGGCCGAAGTCCAACAGTAAAAAGTTCAATATCCGTGTGTGTGTGTGCGGTGAGCAGTTGATGACAGATGGAATTTGAAGATGCAGTTGATTATTCATATTATAAATGGCTGAACGTTTTATGAACCAGATCTAGGCTTGTCTCCAGTCTTCAAGTTTTCTGCCCATGTACGGGCCGTTTCTCCCACTTTCCACCTCTCTCCCAAGACTTCCAGGTGCAAGCTCTCCCCAAAATTCAGTGTTGCTTCTTTCTCTCTTGGCTCATAGTCGGTTCATGTAGGACTCCCAGCAGCTGCGTCAGCCACAGAGTCCGTCCCCTTTAGGAGACTCAAGCGAGCTTTAAGTCACATGAGTAAGTGTCAATTTTGAGCCCCTATGGTGGTGTGAGAAGTTTGTGGTTATCACCACCTGCATATAGAGATTATGTAAATAAGTAGGCAAGGATGCACATGGCATCATTCTCCCTCACAATCCACACATCTATTTTTGGGGATTCTAGAAACTATCTTGTTTTCCTGCCCCCAACACTGATTCAGAGAAGGTAATGTCTGTTTCTGAAAGACTGAGATTATTTTCACAAATGAACCAGTTTCAAACGAAGGAACAGATATATTCTGATGTAACCACATTGCCAAAGTATCCAAGATGTGAGACTGAAGTGTTTGGCTGGCTGCTCTCATAAGATTTATGCATTGTCTGTGTTTCACTGAGTGAAAATGCTGGTTCTCCCCGTTGATTCTCTGCGTGATACCGTTGGTATCTCAGCTGAGTCTCCAGGACACAGTGCAAGAGAGATGAAGACAGATTCTTAAGCTATTTTTAAAGTCACATCTCTCTTAAGTGTCCAAGACAAATCATCAAGGAGAGATGGTGACTTACCTCTGCAGTCAATTGCGTGACATACACTGAAAGAGAAGGACAGATAGCAACTGCAATATTAAGAAATATTAATATTCATGTACCCAAAGCTACATGTGTTAGCATAATGACAATATTGTTGGCTTTTACTTTGTAACATCAGTAACTTTGACATAACCATGTATGGACTAAGAATATACCCTGCCACCTTGAATTGAGTTTCAGCTAAATTTTATTTCCTAAAGTGGAACAGAAATGATTCTAATGGAGTTTGAGCAGAAAGCAGTAATCTTTCAGCTGTTTATTGATTTATTAATTTTAAACTTTGATTTATTGAAACAAATAGAAATCCAATCTCTTGCCATGCAAGCATTTGAAAAGTTGACATTTTAACATAGAAGTGACGCAGAGTTGAACCAACATCAATTTACTTCAATGATGAGGCATTCTAGAGTGATTACAATACACCCTCTGCATTCCTTTAGAAAAGCAACCCTATCTGACTTATGGGTCACAATGAATACAAAGTAAGATTAATGACTTTGTGATTTGGGTTAGTTAGAACTTGCTTGCATAAACCTAATTTTTGCTGACTATCTGAGGCTAAAACAGGGTAATTAAGAAGCTTTTAATAGGAATAACACTTCCATGCATTGTGTTTTACAATAATCAACCATTTAATAACTATGGTTATAAATGGCACAATAAAGAGCTGTCAGAGTTGAACCAGCAGAGATAACATTGTGCAGAATGTCAGAATGAGGAAGCCAAGTGGCTGGCTTGGATTTATATAGTCCATGTGTCTTGGTATTTTAAGTACCATTGTGTTCTGCATTGAAATTTACTTGTTGAAGTCCTGAATCCCAAAATGATATTGAATGGTCAGTAATCTCACATGCATCTATTGTAAAAAGAGCCCCCTTTTTTTAACCTCTGCTTTGTGTTTCACTATAGTTAGCACAACGCTTTATAGGACAGGCAACCCGGGTTCAATTCCCGCTGCTGCCTGTAAGGAACACACATCAAAGTTGCTGGTGAACGCAGCAGGCCAGGCAGCATCTGTAGGAAGAGGTGCAGTCGACGTTTCAGGCCGAAACCCTTCGTCAGGACTAACTGAAGGAAGAGTGAGTAAGGGATTTGAAAGTTGGAGGGGGAGGGGGAGATCCAAAATGATAGGAGAAGACAGGAGGGGGAAGGAAGACAGAGGGAGAAAAATATTCCGTCTGGGTAGCCTCCAACCTGATGGCATGAACATCGACTTCTCTAACTTCCGCTAAGGCCCCACCTCCCCCTCGTACCCCATCTGCTACTCATTTTTATGCACACATTCTTTCACTCTCCTTTTTCTCCCTCTGTCCCTCCGAATATACCTCTTGCCCATCCTCTGGGTCCCCCCCCCCTTGTCTTTCTTCCCGGACCTCCTGTCCCATGATCCTCTCGTATCCCCTTTTGCCAATCACCTGTCCAGCTCTTGGCTCTATCCCTCCCCCTCCTGTCTTCTCCTGTCATTTTGGATCTCCCCCTCCCCCTCCAACTTTCAAATCCCTTACTCACTCTTCCTTCAGTTAGTCCTGACGAAGGGTCTCGGCCTGAAACGTCGACTGTACCTCTTCCTGCAGATGCTGCCTGGCCTGCTGCGTTCACCAGCAACTTTGATGTGTGTTGCTTGAATTTCCAGCATCTGCAGAATTCCTGTTGTTTGCTGCCTGTAAGGAGTTGTATCTTCTCCCCGTGAACTACTTCCGGGGCGCCTAGGTGCAACTTGAGTAGCAGCCGTACTCTCAATAGATACGATTAAATGTTCCCGTTTCAGCCTGATACAGCTGAAAAGCACAACTGCTTCCAAGGTCAGTACAGTCAACAAAGATATCTTAATGCGTTTAAACAAACTATCGCTGCTTAAAACCGATGGAAACAACGCCGATTGCAGTCGGAAGTGCCCACGGAGGAAGCGCGGGTGTAGATCTGGGTTACAAGTGCGTTTAAGGAAACGGGGTTTTAAACTCCCTATAACGACTGTCTTGCTGGTGAACTTACAATCTCTGGTGAATAAAATCGATGATCTCAGAGCCAGGGTGCTGAATCAGAGGGACATTAGGACCGCGAGTGTCCTTTGTTTCACAGAATCCTGGTTAACACCATCCGTACCGGATGCAGCGATCCAGATCAACGGGTTTACTGTAAACCGTCAGGATAGATCTATAGAGTCTCTCAAAGCAGAAGTGTTGGAATATGCCTCATGACCAACTCTTCTTGGTGCACAAATATATCAGTGCTGTCCCAATTCTGCTCACCAGACCTCAACTATCTAGCAGTAAAGTGCCATCCTTTTTACCTGCCATGGGAGTTCTCTGGGGTCATTCTGGTAGCAGTTTACAATCCACCTCAGGCCAACGTCTGTCAGGCTTTAGATGATATGAGTAATGGGATCAACATGCACGAAACAGTGCACACTAACACCTTCACCATCGATTTGGG
The DNA here is from genome assembly GCF_030028105.1 of Mobula birostris. Classification (NCBI taxonomy): domain Eukaryota; kingdom Metazoa; phylum Chordata; class Chondrichthyes; order Myliobatiformes; family Myliobatidae; genus Mobula; species Mobula birostris. The sequence goes on along the minus strand of NC_092378.1, from coordinate 131,860,405 downwards.
AGATTTTAACCAGACCAGTTTGAAAAATTCACTAAGCAATGACCATAAGACAAAGGAGCAGAAGTAGACCATTCGGCCCATCGAGTCTGCTCTGCCATTTTATCATGAGCTGATCCGTTTTCTCCTATTTAGTCCCACTCCCCTGCCTTCTCACCACCAACAGATCACTTGAAATACCAGAGGAAACAACACACTGGACCATTGCTACACCACCACCAAGAATGCCTTCCGTGCTATTCCACGGCCTCACTTCAAGAAGTCTGATCACCTAGCTGTACTTCTACTCCCTGAATATAGGCAGAGACTGAAGACTGCACCATCAGTGGTGAGGACCAAGAAGATATGGACAAGGGAAGCACAGGACCGCCTACAGGACTGCTTTGGATCGGTGGACTAGACTGTATTCAGGGATTCATCTTTGAACCTGGATGAGTATGCTGCAGTTGTTACCGACTTCATTAAAACCTGTGTGGATGAGTGTGTGCCCACAATGACTTACTGTACATTCCCAAACCAAAAGCCATGGATGAACCGAGAGTTATGTTGTCTGCTGAAGGCTAGATCTGTGGCATTCAAGTCTGGCAACCCAGGCCTGTACCAGAAAACCAGGTATGATTTGTGGAAGGCTATTTCAACGGCGAAGAGACAATTTCGAATGAGGTTGGAGGCAACATCAGATGCACAGCAACTCTGGCTGGCAGGGTCTGATCGAGTACCTGGTAAGGCTCTGAAAACCTGTGCCAACCAACTAGCGAAAGTATTCAAAGACATTTTCAACCTCTCACTGCTATGGGTGGAAGTTCCCATTTGCTTCAAAAAGGCAACAATTATACCAGTGCCTAAGAAGAATAATGTGGGCTGCATTAATGACTATCACCCAGTAGCACTCACATCTACAGGGGTGAAATGCTTTGAGAGGATGGTCATGACTAGACTGAACTCCTGCCTCAGCAAGGACCTGGACCATTACAATTTGCCTATTGCCACAATCGGTTAATGACAGACGCAATCTCAATGGCTCTCCGCACGGCTTTAGACCACCTGGACAGCACAAACACCTACGTCAGGATGCTGTTCATCGATTATAGCTCAGCATTTTATACCATCGTTCCCACAATCCTGATTGAGAAGTTGCAGAACCTGGGCCTCTATACCTCCCTCTGCATTTGGATCCTCGACTTCCTAACCGGAAGACCACAATCTGTGCGGATTGGTGATAACATATCCTCCTCGCTGACAATCAATACTGGTGCACCTCAGGGGTGTGTGCTTAGCCCACTGCTCTACTCTCTATATACACATGACTGTGTGGCTAGGCATAGCTCAAATACCATCTATAAATTTACTGGCGATACAACCATTGTTGGTAGAATCTCAGGTGGTGACGAGAGGGTGTACAGGAGTAAGATATGCCAATTAGTGGAGTTGTGTGTAAGACGAAAGAGCTGATTGTGAACTTCAGGCAGGGTAAGACGAAGGAACACATACCAATCCTCATAGAGGGATCAGAAGTGGAGAGAGTGAGCAGCTTCAAGTTCCTGGGTGTCCCAACATATCGATGTAGTTATAAAGAAGGCAAGACAGCGGCTATACTTTATCAGGAGTTTAAAGAGATTTGGCATGTCAACAAAGACACTCAAAACTTCTATAGTTGTACCGTGGAGAGCATTCTGACAGGCTACATCACTGTCTGGTATGGAGGGGCTGCTGCACAGCACCGAAAGAAGCTGCAGAAGGTTGTAAATCTAGTCAGCTCCATTTTGAGTATTAGCCTACAAAGTACCCAGGACATCTTTAGGGAGCGGTGTCTCAGAAAGGCAGTGTCCATTATTAAGAACCTCCAGCACCCAGGACATGCCCTTTTCTCACTGTTACCATCAGGTAGGAGATAGAGAAGCCTGAAGACACACACTCAGTGATTTACGAACAGCTTCTTCCCCTCTGCCATCCGATTCTTAAATGGACATTGAATCTTTGGACACTACCTCGCTTTTTTTTAATATACAGTATTTCTGTTTTTGCATTTTTTTAAATCTATTCAATATACATAAGTGATTTACTTGTTTATTATTTTTTAATTTTATGTATTATTATTATTTTCTTTGCTAGATTATGTATTGCATTAAACTGCTGCTGCTAAGTTGACAAATTTCACATCTCATGTCGGTGATAATGACCTGATGCTGCTTCTGACCACATGGGTTTCCTCCGGGTGCTCTGGTTTCCTCCCACAGCTCAAAGACATACCGGTTAGAGGGTTAATTGGTCATTGTAAATTGTCCTATGATTAGGCTAGGGTTAAATTGGTGGGTTGCTAGGCAGTATGGCTCGAAGGGCAGAAAGGGCCTACTCCATGCTGTATCTCAAATAAATAAAATTATTATCTCCCTTCAAGAAATCTTGCAATTACTTCTTTTACCATCTCTTTCCTAAGACAAAAAACCCCTGTCTTAACATTTGCACTTTAGGCAAGTGTTCTAAATCTAGGGATCAGGTGATTCATGAAGTATGACCAAGCATTAAGTCTAATAATTATATGATTTCTGATTTCTCTTTACACTTCTGGGTAAATAAGATGCCTAGCACTCATTCTTTCCTAAAATTTACACCGCTTTGGCACCAGATCACATTCTCGGGCGTACAGGTGGCTGTTGGTGTCAAAGCTTTTGGTCTTTGCATTGCGAAATGGTATTGGATTTCTAGTGGTTAGCTGAACAAGCACTTAGTTTCAAACATTTGCATATTGAATGACTCCTCGTGCCACTGTCCTGAAATTCCTTTCTACATTCTTGCACCGAGGGAAAAATGTTTTATTTGAAATGTTTATTGTAAATTTATGACATAGGAGGGGACCATAATTTCAAGGTGAGTGAAATACAAGGCAGATGTCAGCAGAAAGGGCAGCAGGCTGAGGGGGGCAGACACCAACAGAATCAACAAACTCATTCGTAAGACCAGTGATGTTGTGGGGATGGAACTGGACTCTCTGACGGTGGTGTCTGAAAAGAGGATGCTGTCCAAGTTGCATGCCATCTTGGACAATGTCTCCCATCCACTACATAATGTACTGAGTGGGCACAGGAGTACATTCAGCCAGAGACTCATTCCACCGAGATGCAGCACAGAGCGTCATAGGAAGTCATTCCTGCCTGTGGCCATCAAACTTTACAACTTCTCCCTTGGAGGGTCAGAAACCCTGAGCCAATAGGCTGGTCCTGGACTTATTTCATAATTTACTGACATAATTTACATATTACTATTTAACTATTTATGGTTCTATTACTATTTATTATTTATGGTGCAACTGTAACGAAAACCAATTTCCCCCAGGATCAATGAAGTATGACTATGACTATGACTATGGTTATAAGTTTTTGACATAGAGTGGTGAGCGTGTGGAATGCCCTGCCGGGGTGGTGGTAGGGATGCATACAAAAGAGAAGTGAACTTGAGTGAAATATAAGGTATAATTTGTCTTGTTTGGGTAAACAAGGACAGGATGTTTTCTCTTGAAGGGGAATTAACAACAAGGGGTCACTTTAAAAATAAGAGATCACTTGTTTAAGACAGAGCTAAGACTATTCTCTCAGTGGGCTATGTGTCCTTGGAACTCTCTTTCTTAAAGGTCATTGGAAGCTGCGTCTGAATGTTTTTAAGGCAAAGCTACAGTGAAGCTTTACTAATCAGGCCCACTTGGCATTTTAGTGGTGCTGGGCTGGCAAATTTTGCTAACTGTTGGTTATTAGTCCTATTAGTACAACAATACACTTTTATTTCAACCTTTGTTTGGATGTTACAGAGTGGTGCAATATTTTTACCAATGAGCCTGATGAGTTTAAGAGGGTCATCCAACAGCACTAAACATATACATTTATTTGTGTCCGGAGGAGCAAACCAGAAAATGATGCTTTTTTATAACAGGCGCAGATCGTCTCAAACTTGCCTTTGGGCCACTTGCAGGTGTTATATCTAAAAATCATTATTATAAATCTTGAATGTACTTCTGATATTTAATAATACAGCTGATACAGCCCTCATTCCCATCACCAGCTATGGAAAAACTACCAAACTCAGCAATGTTCTAAAAACTTAGCCAAAATGAGCATGTACTACAGACATTTTGCCATATGCTGCCTTATTCATTTAAATAATTTATTTAATATTATGTGAGAATAAACATGAGATGGAAATCCAAGATGCAATAATTTGTCTCCTGCCTCTCTGGTGTATCTCCCACAGTACACAAGGTCAGTAACAGCTTCTAATCCTGATCTGTACGATTACTGACCAGTTCCTGACAGCATTTTCTGAACAGGGAGTTTATAAATAAATTGTTGCCTTGGTATAAAATGGTAGACTGATTATATGTTTTGATAAGGTGGTATACATCTTATGCAAATTAAACTGTAACAAATAACCAGCTATAGAACAATTAAGGAGTCACAGTTTGAGGATGAAGGGGAAGCCTTTTAGGACCGAGATTAGGAAAAACTTCTTCACACAGAGAGTGGTGGATCTGTGGAATTCTCTGCCACAGGAAACAGTTGAGACCAGTTCACTGGCTATATTTAAGAGGGAGTTAGATATGGTCCTTGTGGCTACGGGGATCAGGGGGTATGGAGGGAAGGCTGGGGCGGGGTTCTGAGTTGGATGATCAGCCATGATCATAATAAATGGCGGTGCAGGCTCGAAGGGCCGAATGGCCTACTCCTGCACCTATTTTCTATGTTTCTAACAGACGGTATTTTGTTTAACAAAACAGTAGAATTACAATCCATCCCTACTCTATTGATGGATTTTGACTGTCAACATCAGAGTATTTGGGAAAGCATGTATGTTTTCAACTCAGTAAAAGGATGTATTTTTGTGAGAAAGTAAACCATTTGTATACATGCACAATCTCCTTAGCAAATGTCCCAGCCATAAGCAGGTTGAATAGCTGAAATAGTAAATACAAGAGATTCTGCAGATGCTGGAAATCAGAGCAAAACACACACACACACACACACAAGAGAGCCGATTAACGGGAATAAATGCAGGAATGGGAACGGCGAGATTACCCTGAGAGCTGGCATAGATTTGATGTGCCGAAAGGCAATAGACAACAGGTGCAAGAGTAGGCCATTCGGCCCTTCGAGCCAGCACCGCCATTCACTGTGATCATGGCTGATCATCCACAATCAGTATCCAGTTCCTGCCTTATCCCCATAACCTTTGATTCTGCTATCTTTAAGAGCTCTATCCATCTCTTTCTTGAAAGCATCCAGAGACTTGGCCTCCACAGCCTTCTGGGGCAGAGCATTCCATATATCCACCACTCTCTGGGTGAAAAAGTTTTTCCTCAACTCCGTTCTAAATGGCCTACCCCTTATTCTTAAACTGTGGCCTCTGGTTCTGGACTCACCCATCAGCAGGAACATGCTTCCTGCCTCCAGAGTATACAAGCCCAGTTGCTCCAATCCTTATACATATGACAGTCCCGCCATCCCGGGAATTAACCTTGTGAACCTACGCTGCACTCCCTCAATAGCAAGAATGTCCTTCCTCAAATTTGGAGACCAAAACTGCACACAGTACTCCAGGTGTGGTCTCACCAGGGCCCTGTACAGCTGCAGAAGGACCTCCTTGCTCTTATACTCAATTCCCCTTGTTATGAAGGCCAGCATGCCATTAGCTTTCTTCACTGCCTGCTGTACTTGCATGCTTGCTTTCAGTGACTGATGTACAAGAACACCTAGATCTCGTAGTACTTTCCATTTTCCTAACTTGACTCCATTTAGATAATAATCTGCCTTCCCGTTCTTACCACCAAAGTGGATAACCTCACATTTATCCACATTAAACTGCCATGCATCTGCCCACTCACCCAGCCTGTCCAAGTCACCCTGCATTCTCCTAACATCCTCCTCATATTTCACACTGCCACCCAGCTTTGTGTCATCGGCAAATTTGCTAATGTTACTTTTAATTCCCTCATCTAAATCATTAATATATATTGTAAACAGCTGCAGTCCCAGCACTGAACCCTGCGGTACCCCACTGGTCACCGCCTGCCATTCCGAAAGGGACCCGTTAATCGCTACTTTTTGTTTTCTGTCAGCCAGCCAATTTTCAATCCATGTCAGTACTCTGCCCCCAATACCATGTGCCCTAATTTTGCCCACTAATCTCCTATGTGAGACTTTATCAAAGGTTTTCTGAAAGTCCTGGTACACTACATCCACTGGCTCTCCCTTGTCCATTTTTATAGTTACATCCTCAAAAAATTCCAGAAGATTAGTCAAGCACGATTTCCCCTTTGTAAATCCATGCTGACTCGGACCGATGCTGTTACAGCTATCCAGATGTGTCATAATTTCATCTTTTATAATTGACTCCAGCATCTTTCCCGCCACCGACGTCAGGCTAACCGATCTATAATTCCCTGTTTTCTCTCTTCCTCCCTTCTTGAAGAGAGGGACAACATTAGCCACCCTCCAATCCACAGGAACTGATCCTGAATCTATAGAACATTGGAAAATGAATACCAATGCTTCCACGATTTCTAAAGCCACCTCCTTGAGTACCCTGGGATGCAGACCATCAGGTCCCGGGGACTTAGCAGCCTTCAGACCCAACAGCCTATCCAACACCATTTCCTGCCTAATATAAATTTCCTTCAATTCATCCATTACCCTAGGTCCTTTGGCCACTATTACATGTGGGAGATTGTTTGTGTCTTCCCTAGTGAAGACAGATCCAAAGTACCTGTTCAACTCATCTGCCATTTCCTTGTTCCCCTAATAAATTCACCCATTTCTGTCTTCAAGGGCCCAATTTTGGTCTTAACTATTTTTTTTCCCTTTTCACAAACCTAAAGAAGCTTTTATTATCCTCCTTTATATTCTTGGCTAGTTTACCTTCGTACCTCAGTTTTTCTCCACGTATTGCCTTTTTAGTTACCTTCTGTTGCTCTTTAAAAGTTTCCCAATCCTCCGGCTTCCCACTCGTCTTTGCTATGTTATACTTCTTCTCTTTTATTTTTATACTGTCCGTTACTTCCCTTATCAGCCATGGCCTCCCCTTACTTCTCTTAGGATCTTTCTTCCTCTTTGGAATGAACTGATCCTGCACTTTCCGCATTATTCCCAGAAACACTTGCCATTGCTGTTCCACTGTCATCCCTTCTAGGGTGTTGTTCCATTGAACTTTGGCCAGCTCCTCCCTCATAGCACCTGTGCCTTGAAGCCATGAAAAATTCTCCGTAAGGTCTACTACCCGGCAATTGTTTTAAGGAAGTTACTTGGCAAAAAATGCTGGTTTTGAAAATGAGTACTTCAGCTGCTCAACACAAAATGCGGGAGGAACTCACCAGGTCAGGTAGCACCTGTTGAGGGGAATAAACAGTTGAAATTTTGAGCCAAGACTCTTTATCAGGACTGGAAAGAAAGAGGACTGAAACCAGAATAAGAAGTGGGAGGGAAGGGAAGGGAAGAAACACCTTCCGCCCCCTTCCTTTCCAGTCCTGATGAAGCACCACGAGCTGAAACTTGGAATTTTATTCCCCTCCTTAGACGCTGTCTGACCTGCTGAGTTTCTCCAGCATTCTGTTTGAGCAGCTGAAATATTCATTTTCAAAACCAGCATTTTACCAATTAACTTTCTTAACTCAATTCTCAGATGTTAGAACATATGGAACATTTTTCATGGTTTCAAGGCAAAGGCCTTTAGGCATGTCAAATCAATGCCAGCTCTCAGGGCAATCCCATCATTCCCATTCCTGCATTTATTCCTTATAACTGGTTCTCTCGTGTTCAACTCCACAAAGATTTGCCTGCCAATCACCTGCACCTGGGGTAACCTAAGGAAGGATTAAAATTAGTTGGAGGTAACCTGATGTACTTAATGACAAACTGCGATCTTGTGATTCATTACAATTACTGAATGATTTCCTGATGGAGTAGAATAATTGGTATGCAGAATATTCATTTCAGTAGGATTTGGAAGGAGACTCCACCCATGCAGCCCCTGAGCTCAGAGTTAAACCCAGCTTGCTAGAGTTGAGATACATCAACATCTTCTGTTAGAAAAGGTAATCTTTTTGTGAAAGGAACATGCAAGCTTGATGCTGGAACGGGAAAGGCCAATGACAGTGTTTACACTACAAAATGGAGACAGGTCTTCCTTACATTCTAATCCAGGGTTTTCCAACTGTAAGGAACTACCTGTTAAATAGAAAGGCACATGGAGCAAAGAGCATTGTAAACTTGTGTGGAAAATCTGCGCAAAAACAACTTACTGTAAGTGGGTTAAATGGAGGAAAGTGGCAAAATACTTCTGGATAATTATCCATTAAAATTTTGATGTGTTGTGCATTCAGACATGCTCTTCTGCACACCACTGTTGTAACACTTGGTTATTTGAGTTACTGTTGTCTTCCTTCAGCTTAAACTGGTCTGGCCCATTCTCCTATGACCTCTCTCACTAACAAGGCATTTTCACCCACAGAACTGCTGCTCACTGGATGCTTTTTGTTTCTCGAACCATCCTCTGTAAACACTAGAGACTGTTGTGTGTGAAAATCCCAGGAGATCAGCAGTTTTTGAAATACTCAGATCACCCTGTCTAAACAACAAATGAATCTCTTGACCATGCCCGCATGTTTTTACACATTAAGGTGCTGACACGATTGGCTGATTAAATATTTGCATTAGCAAGTTGAACAGCTGTATCCAATAAAGTGGCCAGTGAGTATAGATTCCTTTAGCGCCACATGATGGATATTTTTTACCATGTTGTTAAGAATTTGGTCCTGACGTAGGGTCTTAACCCAAGACTTCCACAATTCCTCTCTCCCCTACCATTGTTGCTTAACCCTCCGAGTTTCTCCACCAAACAAGAGATAATCTGCAGGTGCTGGAAATCCTACCAACACACACAAGATGCTGGAGGAACTCGGCAGGTCAGGAAGTATCTATGGAAAAGAGTACAGTTGACATTTTGGGCTGAAACCCTTCGGCAAGACTGGAGAGAAGAGGCTGAGGAGTAGATTTGAAAGGTGGGGGGGAAGGGAGAGTGAAACAACAGATGATAAATGAAACTTGGAAGGGGAGAGATTAAGCAAAGAGCTAGGAAGCTGATTCGTGAAAGAGACTGAAAAGAAAGCCATAGACGAAAGAAAAAAGTGGGGGGGGGGAGGAGCACCAGAGGGAAGTGATGGACGAGCAAGGAGATAACATGAGAGAGGGAAAAGGAGATGGGAAATGGTGAAGGCATTACTGGACGTTTGAGAAATCGATGTTCATCCCATCAGGTTGGAGGCTACCCAAACGGAATATAAAGTGTTGCTCCTCCAACCTAAGTGTGGCCTTATCATGACAGTGGAGGAGGCCATGGATGGACATATCGGAATGGGAATGGAAAGTGAAATTAAAATCGATGACCACTGGGAGATCTTGCTTGCTCTGGCAGATGGAGCGTAGGTGAATTCCCTCCTGGCACTTATCCTTGCAAGCAGAACAAGTGCTACCCGTGCCCCTACATCTCCTCCCTCACTACCATTCAGCGTCCCAAACCGTCCTTCCAGGTGAGGCGATACTTCACCTGTGAGTCTGTTGGGGTCATATATTGTGTTCAGTGCTCCCAGTGTGGCCTCCTGTATATCGGTGAGACCCAATGTAGATTGGGAGACCGCTTCGCCGAGCATCTACTTCTTTACCCTAGATGCTGCCTGGCCTGCTGAGTTCCTCCAGCAGTTTCTTTGTTTACTCCATATTCCAGCAACTGCAATCTCTTGTGTCTCCTGTCTCAATTTATTAAAAATTAACCTGGGGGAGGCTTAAAGTTAGCTGGAGGCACATAATGCACTTAGAAATTATATTCCTGTGATTCATTACAAATGCTGATTGTAATAGGTATTAAGGGAAAATAATTTTTTTCACTAGCTGGTTCTTTATTTTCCAGGGCAATTTGTCTGCTTGTCATAGAAATCTACAGGCCCCTAATATTGGTCCATGGCAGAAAAAAGGTTGGGAATGCAGACATCCCACCTCTCCCGGAAGTTCCGGGAGTCCCCCGCATATTAATAGTGGCTCCCTGATGCCTGCAAATTATATACAATATCACGGAAATCAATTTTTTTCAGAGCGAGCAAGAGAAAGCAAAAGAGAGTGAGTGCACGAGAGAGAGAGCGAGAGCAAGCGAGCGAGCAAGAGCGAAAGCAAGCAAGCGAGAGTGCGCCATGGCAGAGCGTTCCAAAAAAAATATAAAACGTACGTCACCCCAGACTACACTAAAGTGTACCCCTGACTAATAGGGTCAAAAATAATGACAGTGTTGCTCGCTGCACTGTTTGCAACAGTGACTTTTCTATTGCCCATGGTGGGTTAAGACTGTAAAAGACGTGTTGAGGTGAGTTTAACAGGTGTCATTTGTTCATTATCATAGCTAACGTTATTTAAACTAGCTGGCTAGCTGCTTAGGAGCTACTCTATTGCAGTCATCCCACCTCTCCCGGAAGTTCCAGGAGTCTCCCGCAAATTGATGGTGTTGCCTGCCTGAAATGAGTTTTTGCAAGGTGGGATGTCTGGGAATGTCTGTTGTAGAGCTTGGCCCATGCATGTCATGTTGATTCCAGATTACCAACCAAACAATGAATATCTGTCTTGGAGAGTTTCATAGAATTATCAAAATTTAATGGTACAGTCCTTGGCTTACTGTTCTCATGCTGGATGTTAGAGGAATGTAGAACAATAGCAGCCAGACTTGACAAAAGCTCTGTTTCACTCCCCATAGGAAGACAGGGAGTGATGAAGCAGGCGTTTGATGTGCCAGCCTTCATCACTCAGGGCAATGAGTATAGGAGTGGCTTGAGTTTCAGGGAGAGTGGGGCGGGCTTGTTATTTATTGTTTTGAGTGCGGGAGGCTGAGGGGTCACCTTTTGAACAGAAAGGGTGAATGCACACAGTCTTTTTCCTGGAATAAGACGGCATAGGCTTAAGGTGAGAAGGGAAAGATTTTAAAAGGGACCTGAGGATCACCTTCATACAGAGGATGATGTGTGTGTGGAATTAGCTACCAGAGGAAGCATTCAAGGCAGGTACAGTGGAAGATATTTGGACAGGTGGGAGGGAAGATGAATCACAGGTGACATATATGTAGTTTGATAATAAATTTACTTTAAATTTGAGGGGGAATAAACATGGACAAATAGACATTATGGTTAGTATGGATGAGTAGAACCAAAGGGCCTCTTTCCATGCTGTATTATTCTATGACTTAGTCAAACGATTATCAGTTCCTGGTTAGGAAGAAAATCATATTTGACTTATTCACATTAACGTATTTTATAATTTTTTTGTTTTTTTAGGTAATATAGTTATTATTTTACAAACTTTAGGTGCTTAAATCTTTCATGATCAATTGTTTGAATTATTAGACATTTAAAAACATTGACATTTCACTGTTAGTTTTGACAAGAGTGATGTTGTCCCTCAGCTCTACCTTCCATTACGTAGTCTTCATTCCCAAACACCTGAGCGTGGTGAGTCAGACAGATACCTTCAAAAATCTAGACTTGATTACTTTACCCCCAAGTCTTCATGCTATTTTATTTGGACATCTATTGAAATGCTCTTTGTCGTTAATGATGTTTATGTCTTTCTTTGCCATCCTGGTCTCGATGTGGTTTCTTGTGCCCTTCTGCATTGTTCATGTGTTCAAGATGCTGAAGTGTGCGGCTATTCACAATGTCAAATGATTGAATAAGGTGACCAGACCATAAAATGTGATCAAGCTGAATAAATTGAAATGTCAAGTAGCGTTACCACAGAGCAGCCTTGAGTGACACTGAGTTGTGGAAGGTCTCAAGACTCGCATTACCCAATGAAGCTCTTTTTGAAAAAAAATCATTCTAGATTGCTTTTGTATAATTCATTTGTTCAAAAGTTTTTTCATCAGTGACTTATTTTAAATTCATTTTTACGGAAATATTTTTTAAACATTAAAATGTTAGCCAGTTATGCAAATCTTTCAAAATATATTAGTAAAATTGTATGTCACTTAGTTCTCCAGAGAAAAGATATTCAGATCAATTATGAAATTGGAATAACCTGTATCAATTATTGAAGGAAAAGTATGTACTGAGAAAATCATCTTTGACTCTCTTGTGGCTGAAATGTTCATTTATATGAGGGAAATGGTTTCTTACATTTCTAAGATATTACTGCGGGGAACAAATTAATGAGAGGTGTTATGGAATAACAAATTAAGTTATTGTCAAACTGTTGCTGATTTTGGACCAGCGCTGGCTAGAGTATTCATCGCTCTAGTTACCTGCTTCCTCCCACCTCTGTCACTAATGACCATTTGAGTCATAGATACAGCACAAAAACAGACTCTGCAGCTCATCAACCACACATTTACATTAATTCTACATCATTAATCCTTGTATCTTATTTTCCACATATACTTCTCAATATACTCCCCTTGCACAGATTCTACCATTCACTCACACACACGGACAGATTTACCACTCACTCACACACACGGACAGATTTACTGCTCACTCACACACCGGGACAGATTTAACACACACATGGGGACAGATTTACCACTCACACACACACGGACAGATTTACCACTCACTCACACACACGGACAGATTTACCACTCACACACACACACGGACAGATTTACCACTCACTCACACACGGGCACAGATTTACCACTCACACACACATGGAGACAGATTTACCACTCACTCACACACACGGACAGATTTACCACTCACTCACACACACGGACAGATTTACCACTCACTCACACACGGGCACAGATTTACCACTCACACACACATGGGCATAGATTTACCACTCACTCACACACGGGCACAGATTTACCACTCACACACACATGGAGACAGATTTACCACTCACTCACACACACGGACAGATTTAACACACACATGGGGACAGGTTTACCACTCACTCACACACGGGCACAGATTTAACACTCACTCACGCATGGGGATAGATTTAACAATCACTCACACATGGGAACAGACTTACAGCAGCTAACTCACAAGTCTTTCAGATGTGGGAGGAAACCAGACATCAGGAGAACACTTACATAATCACGGGAGGAACATGCAAACTCTGCACAGACAACACCCGGAAACACGATTGAACCCAGGCCTCTGGGACTGGTTATTAGCTGCATAGCCTTGCTGGCCTTTTCTTTCACTGCTGTGTTATTATTTGGCTCAAAAGTTAAAACACCACTCTCCTTTTTTGGACAACACAAAATGCTGGAGGAATTAAGAAAGTTTGGCAGCATCTATGGAGGGGAATAAACAGTAGCATTTTGGGTTGAGACCATTCCTGAGGACTGGAAAGGCAGGAGACAGAAAGCCAGAATAGCCAGGGAAAGGAGTACAAGCTAGCAAGTGATAGGTGAGGGGTAGATAGGTGGATGGAGTGTCGGGGGGTGGGGGCTAGAAAGTATGAAACTGTGAGCAGATAGGTAGAAGAGGTAAAGTGTTCTCCTGGTATTTCTTTTCCATGTTATCTATAAAAATAAAGCTGGCTAGCCTGCTCTTCTTAAGGGTTAATGCAGGGGATGTGAAAAGCACATTCTCTCACAGTGTTGCTAAATCAGAGACGTGACCCTGGCACATTTGGTGAGCTTTCTGCTCTGCCATTGGCATGGAAGTTGAACACCAACCTGTGAATTTTGCTTCAATTCCAGACTAAGACAGGGGAAAGGTTTTCCAAAGCAATGCTGCTGTTCTTTTGCACTTAAAAGCAGCAATATACAAGAATAATTTGACCAAATATTCCCTTTAAACTTGGACATAAATTAGATCATTTACTTAATATTAAATTTCTAGGGCTTGTTGTTATAGTTTGTTTGTAACATCACAATATAGCTCTGGCTTGTAGCAGCTGGCAGCGACAAACTTGGTCACATTGGGGAATTTCAAGAGCTTTCCCCAAGGTCCCAGTGCACTGACTTGTCAGCTCTGAGGCTTGCCGCACTCTTTTGAAAAGATCAAGGGGAAATAATGTGGTGGGAAAGAAAGTGCCAGCTCACCCAGCAAAGAGCTGTGTAAATCTGTGTAGATTTAGTGCTTATAAAAGTATTCTTCGCTGATTCCGTTGGCTCTTTGGAACAACATATCAGTTTCCATATTGCCTTCATTCAGAGGAATCCAGCAGAGTATAGTGGCAAGTAATCATAATTTGAGAGACTAGTTGTAAAATATATAAACACCCTTCAAATTTCCGTGCATGGCTGATATGCAAGCTGATCATTATGGAACACTTTGACATGAGGGTGCTTGCTAAAAGAAGCTGAAGAAAGAAGTGAAATGCATCTAAAAAAAAAGATCTTTTGCATGTACTTTGAAACATACAGTGAAGTGCATTTTTTGAGTCAAATCAAATCAGTGAGGATTGTGCTGGGCAGCCCGCAATTGTCACTGTGGTTCTGGTGCCTACACAGGACTGAAAGAAGCTGCAGAGGGTTGGAAATTTAGTCGGCTCCATCTTGGGCACTAGCCCGCAAAGTACCCAGGATATCTTCAAGGAGTGGTATCTCAAAAAGGCAACGTCCATTATTAAGGACCTCCAGCACCCAGGGCATGCCCTTTTCTCACTGTTACCATCAGGTAGGAGGTACAGAAGCCTGAAGGCACACACTCAGCGATTCAGGAACAGCGTCTTCCCCTCTGCCATCCAATTCCTAAATGGACATTGAACCTGTGAACACTACCGCACTTTTTTATTATATATTATTTCTGTTTTTTGCACAATTTAAAATCTATTTAATTTACATATACTGTAACTGATTTTCTTATTTATCTATTATTATTTTTTTCCTTCTTCCATATTATATACTGCATTGAACTGCTGCTGCTACATTAACAAATTTCTCGACGCGTGCTGGTGATAATAAACCAGATTCTGATTCTGATTCAGAACTCACTAACCCTAACCCATACATCTTTGGAATGTGGGAGGAAATGAGAGTAAAGCCACATAATAAATGGGGAGAATGCATAATCTGCTTACAGACAGTGGTGGGATTTGAACCCTGATCTTACAGCTGGCTGTTGTAAGGTGTTGTGCTAACCACTACACTACGATGGCAAATTCGAGCCCCAAGCTTCCCAGTAATATTAATACATCTTAATGCATGGATTTTTTTTTTGGCTCTGTTCCAGGTGTGAAGGCTGTCTTCTCTGGCCATTACCATCGGAACGCCGGTGGCAAGTTTAATAACCTGGATATGGTAGTGACTTCGGCCATCGGCTGCCAGCTGGGACCGGACAAGCATGGTGTGCGGGTGGTAGCAGTGACAGAGAACCACGTCCATCACAAATACATCAGTCTGGATGAACTCAGTGATGTTACAGTGAACGAGGTGATCTCCCACCATAGTGAAGAAAACGTTCCAAACCTCCACCTACACTGAATAGTGGTGAGAATGGGCAGTTGAGGACCATCAGTGGATAAATTTAAACATCTGCTGAAGTTTGTTGATTTACTTTAAGATGTTATAAAGTCAGAGCTTCCATAGTGCAAATCTACCAAATTGTTTTACTATATTTTTTTAGACAGATGACTGTTATTTTAAGCAGTTATGGGTATAATTTTCAGGCTCATTGTGGCTCTATTTTTGCTAGTGACTGTGTCATCACTGTCAGCTGTCATCACTTGAATTCATGATGTATACTTG
Organism: Mobula birostris; assembly: GCF_030028105.1. Lineage (NCBI taxonomy): Eukaryota > Metazoa > Chordata > Chondrichthyes > Myliobatiformes > Myliobatidae > Mobula > Mobula birostris. Next base: position 131,844,688 of record NC_092378.1, on the reverse strand, counting down.
GCTCTCTATACAGTCTGTCACACTCTGAAGTGTCGCAAATAATAAAAGAAATATAAGCAAGAAAAGCCGAAAATACAGCTTAATTAGTAAAAGTGGTAGTAAGGATTTGGTGTTCATTGTTAGGTAATCAATTAAAAAAATTACAGCAATTTTCTTCTGACACAAGGCATGATTTCATATGTGGTACAGTTTAATGATCATTTCAGAGGCTTGCCATTGGACAGAATCTCAGGCAGACACTTGGGTAGGTGTCCAACCAGAGTGTTAATTGGATGTCGCTGTGGTAACAAGGCAGCTTGAGCCCATTGTTACTTTCATTACAGTCTGGTTATAAATGCAAAAAAAACGACGAAGTTTTTATACTCCTCCATAATTCGGAAAACAGTTCCACACATGGGAAATGTTTTGGGGTCAGTATCAGCACAAACTCAATGCTATTGTGTGCGGTCTGTTGTTTCCAATGTAATCAGACTGGTAGGTTTCTGGACACCGACTGCAAAATTGTTGCTGTATCAATGAGCTGTGAGCACAACAATAACGGTTATTACTGTACTGCGGCATTGAGAGTGTGTCACGTGATCCGAGAAGTCATCTTCAAGACGGCACGTCGATAAATACAACACAAAGGAAAAAGCTTTATCTGGTCATTATCAGACTTCTCTTTGAGGGCGTTTTTGCTTTGCAGTTTCTATACAGTAGCTGCATGTTTCGTGAATGACAACAGTGTGGACACCTCTGCGATCGTGGAGGAATCAGATCAGTGTAACCATGACATTTCTATAACTCTTCACAACAGCGATTCTGTCTTTAGTTCAGCTGAATTATACAAAATAGCAAAGTGTAAGTCAATTTCACAAGAAATAGAACAATTTCTGGAGGAATGCTGATTGCATCTGTGGAGGCAAAAGGATGGTGTTTCGGGCCAGGACTCTGCATCTGGTCCTTCATACCCGTATTCACTGCTTGAGATACTGAGCTTCTCCAGCAATTTGCAGATGCTGGAATCTGGAGCAAGACACAATCTCTCGTGTCTCCACTTAAATTTCCCAATGCACTATTATGGGACCATAAGATACAGGAGCAGAATTAGGCCATTTGGCCCATCAGGTCTGCATCTCCATTTCATCATGGCTGATCCATTTTCCCTCTCAGGCCCAATCTCCTGCCTTCTCCCTGTAACCCTTCATGCCCTGATTAATCAAGAATCTATCAACCTCTGCATTAAATATACCCAATGACCTGGCCTGTGGCAACGAATTCCACAGATTCACCACTTACCATGTTGTGATTTCTCCAGTACGTACTCATAATTTCCATTACTTTAACTCCCAGCATGGATCATAGATGTGTAAGTAACATTGCTTGATCATTTAATCAGACAAGTGGAGTGGGTATCAGTATTGGAAGAATCCAAGTATTCTGATACTTTAACATGGAAACTCTAGCTTTAGAAATTTATGCCTGATAACATTTGAGAAATAATATTAAAAAATCACAAGACTTTATTGAAGTTAGTGTAGCGCAACAGCCCAAAACTAATTTTTACATGCTTTCTTAAGCTTAGCATATGCTGTCAGTAGAAATGGATTCAAGTTTTAAGCCAGCATATTATATATAATACATGCTTGGAATTCTATTTACATGAGAAATAGAGCCTGAACTAGGCCATCTGGTCCTTTTGGGCACACTACACCTTTTATCAAGTACATGTCTGATTTTTTTAACCTTATCACCATCCTCATAACCCTCAATGTTTAAAAAGTCTCAATTTTTGTTTTGAATGAGTTCATTGTCTAGAATTCTCAAAGTCTATCTTAAGGTTCACTGCAACACACACAAAATGGTGGTGGAACGCTGCAGGTGAATCAGCATCTATGAAAATGAATAAAGCATCAACATTTCGGGCCGAGGACCGGAAAGGATGGGGGAAGATGCCAGAATAAATAGGTTGGTGGAAGGGAACGAGGATTCTCTAGAAGGTGATAGGTAATACTAGATGGGTGGGAAAGGTGAAGGGCTGGAGAAGAAGGAATCTGATAGGAGGGGAAAGTGGACCATGGGAGAAAGTGAAGATGGAGAGGCGCCAAGGTGAAGAGGTAAGAAATCAGAGTGTGGAATAGAAGAAGAGGGAAGGGAGGAGGGGAAAAGATTATCAGAAGGAGAAAATGATGTTCAGGCCATCAAGTTGGAGGCTACCTACATGGAATATGAGGTTTACTCCTCCATTCTGAGAGTGGCAAGGCAGGAGGCCCATGGAGCGACATGTTGGAATGCGACTGGGGGTAGGAATTAAAATGGTTGGCGACCGGAAACTTCCACTTTCGGCAGATGGAGCAGGAGTGCATGATGAAACATTTCTCCAGTTTATTTTGGGTCTCACTAATTTAGGGGCAACTGCATCGGGAGCACTGGATACTTTAGATAACCCCAACAGGTTTGAAGGTGGAGTGTTCCCCCACCGGGGAGGACTGCTTGGGGCCCTGAATGGAAGTAAGGGAGGAGACAAGGTAGTTCTGTTGCTTGCAGGGATACGTGCCAGATGGGAAATTAATGGGGAGGGCTGAATGGACAAGGGCATCACAGAGGGCGTGATCGCTGTGGAAAGTGGCAGTGGGGGACATAGGGAGATAAAGATGTGATTGGTGGTAGGATCCCATTGAAGATGGCGGAAGTTGCAGAGAATGATTTGTTGGATGGTAGGTGAGGACAAGAGGAACTCTATCACTGCTAAGACGGCGGGAAGATGGGGTGAGCGCGGATGTCTGGGAAATGGAGGAGATGTAGGTGACGACACCATCAAAGGTGGAGGAAGGAAGACCTCGTTCTTTAAGGAAAGCCTCATCCTGGGAATAGATATGGCAGCGACAAAGAAACTGAGAAAAGGGAATAGTGTTTTTACAGGAGACAGGGCTGGAAGAACTATAGTCAAGATAACTGTGGGAATGGTAGGTTTAAAAAAGATGTCGAAAGACCGTTTGACTCCAGAATTGGAGGAAGAGAGATCAAGAAAGGGGAGAAACAGACCAAGTGAATTTAAGGGCAGGGTGGAATATGGAGGCAAAGTTGATGAAATTGACGAACTCAGCGTGGGTGCATGAATCAGCATCAATGCAGACATCAACGTAGCACAGGAAGACTTGAGGAGCATGACCAGGGAAGGCTTGAAGCAATGACTGTTCTATGTAGCCAACGAAAAGGCAGGCATAGCTGCGGCCCATCTAAGATTCACCGCCTTCAACTTGAAGAAATTTCTCTTCAGGTCAGTCCTTTTATTTTGAGACTCTGGTCCCTGGCCGTGGAGCCCTTAGCCAGGGGAAAGGTGTGGACTCACTAAGGCCCCTGCTATGCTACCCTGTACTGAGCTATCTTGTAATAGAGGCCAACAAGACAAATCATTGATATAGATCATAAATAACCGCAAAATCACATCCACAAATCACTGTGGTACCATACTTGTCACAACCTGCCAGTCTGAGAAAGTCAGCCCACCAAGATTATGATGCCTTCTCTCAGCTGCCTACATGTGGTCTGTATCCCTCTATATCTGCCGGTCTATATTCCCCTTAAACGTTGCCATTCTATTATTTCCTCTGGCAATCCTTTCCAGGTATCTACATCCCGTGTAAATAAGAACTTGCCTCATGTACCGCCTTTAAAATTTCCCCCTCTCACCTTCAAATTATGTCCTTAGTATTTGGCATTCCAATCTTGGCAAAAAAGACTAACTACTCTATCTATATCTCTGAAAATGTAACGTACTTCTATCAGGTTGCCCCTCAGTCTCTGAAGTTCTACAGAAAATAATCTTATGTTGATCTAACCTCTCCCTCTAGTTTATATTCTTTAAGCCAGGCAGCATCCTGGTGAACAACTGATTCACTCTCTCCAAAGTCTCCACATCCTTGTTACAGTATGGCAATCAGAGCTGCACAAAATGTGTCCTAACCAAATTTTATAGACCTACAACGTTGCCCTGACCAATTAAGGCAATCGTGCTGCATGCCTCCTTTGCCACCGTATCCACTGTTGTTACAATATGGAGCTATAGATGGACGTAATTCGGTAGATGTGTAGCTCGGGTGGTTGATGGTTGCACAATCAACAAAGCGCTGACAATGTCTCCTCACATGGTGACAAAACGTTTGCAAGTAAATTGCCGAGATGGTGGAGCTATAGATTTCCATCCCAGGATCCTTCAGCGCATTAATGCTCCTTGGAGTTTTGCCACTTACTGTATGCTTACCTCTTGCATTTGATCTCCCAAATTGTCCAGATTAAATTCCACCCACCATTGCTCAGCCCAGATTTAAAATAATCTATATCCTGCTGAATCTCTTGACAACCTTCCTCACTAACCACAACTCCCCTGGTGACTAAAGGAGTACAGGAACCAGGGTGTCATTGTGTTGGAGGGTACAAGGGAATCGGTACCCAAGTGAGCCAGAGGCTGCATCATTGGGAATCCTAGACAATCATATAATGGACATTGGAATTTTACTGCAGTGTCCTAATTTACTCCTCTTTGCTTTGTTAAATAGTGGGGTCACTTTTCCGCTGTCAGCCACTATAGTCCACCTTCAGGTAGGGTCTATTTTGGAATTGAGGAAGTGCTGGAGATGCTGTTTGGAAGGAGGAAGCAGAATTCCAAATTTCGAAAAGGAAAAATGCCTTTTATCTGGAGTTGAGGCTGAACACTGAACGTACACTGCCAAAAAATCCCCTCATCTCTACATGTCACAGAACTCCTCTGTAATCAGGGTTTCAGCTAAATCTAAAAGGTATAATTGGAATTAAAATCCTGCTGACTACCTCTTTTGGATATTCCCTTCAATACTCTTTTCACATTATCTCTCAAATCTATTTATGACCGTGCCCCTTGAACCTCGATCCCAACCCCGCTGAAAGTCAACGTGTTACAAATGGGAACGCAATGGTTTGGCCCAGTGCCGCTGAGAATTTTTTGTAGCTGTAATATGCCACGACAAAGCAAGTTCCAATTGCAGCCAGGAGCTCTTCCTCTGTAACATTGCTTCCTGTTCGTGACAATGTGGGAATATGGTTGTGAGTGTAATGCAGAGGGGTGTGCTGGATGGGGGTGGGGGGTAAGCTTGAATGTGCTTTGCTGGGCTTTTTCCCTGCACCCACCAATCACAAGATTGAAGTGCAGAGTGGGAAAGGTGCACTTGCACATGAGTGGTTGGGCTTTAGGAGCGAGGTTTATTGAGGTAGCTGATGTAATAAAGACAGTACTACACCGAATCACTAAGAAGGAAGTCACACTAGCACTTAATGCGCCTCTGTCTTTTGGAAATTTTGCACATCTAAAATTTCATCTGCTCCATTCAGCCTTGACTTGTGCAGGACTTCAAATATATAGCTGCACATTTGACATACACACGTTCCACACTCAGAACATAACTGTGTGTCGCATATGTGTCCTAGCTAGCCTGTACTGTCCTGCCCTCCCACCCCCAGCTGGAGCCCACAATGATGAATGGATGAGAGTGCTCACTGCATTACTAAAGCTTAGAGGAGCATCAAATTCTCAGCTAAGTCTATGAGGTATTATTTGCAATCATAATCCTGATTTACATTTGACTGTCAGAGTCTACATGCAAAATTTGATCATCTTGCACAGTATTACATGGAAATCTCAAACTAAGAAAGTTAATCTGGAAGTTGCAAAACGTAGTGGCAGTGTCAGAAAGAAAAAAGCTGGTACAATTATCCTGCCCTAGCAACCACAGACAGCATAGATGTAACTGAATTACATGTCCATATGGTAGCATTAACCCAGAAAAAACATCACAAGCCATTTCAGAGAGCAAGCAGAGAAAATAAATGATCCACTTCAACGTCAGCTTCACATATCATTGTTAATAGAGTGCATCAGTGACGAGGTCTTATTAATTAGATGACAACCATATAATTGGTGCTAACAATCTACATATAGACTGTTCTATATTTACCTAAAAATCTGTGAAAAAAACCCTTGGATAAAGAAAACATGACATCAACTCATACAATAAACATGTGAATTCACAACCCAAAAATTGCTTTGGACCAGAATTACAGGCAATTATGTACAAATTTAGCAAAATGCAGCAATTTATCCAAATAAGGCTGCAGCAGAACATTAATCCTCCGTGTTTAATTTATTCACAGAATTTGATCAGCACTGGCAAAGCCAACATTAATGTCAAACTAATCATAAAGTTGATTAGTGCCATGTTCCTCCACACACCGAGTGTCAGCAGAATAAATTGTACGGCTACTTAGTCTTTAATCAGGGTTAATAGGTAACAGTTGGTCAGGTTGATGAAGAAGCGGGTAAAGGAATTTGAAGTACTTGTATTCTAACAGTATCTTTTTCTGATCTCAAAAGCCCCAAGCCAATGTCATACCTTTGGATGTGTAGTCATAGTTAAAATATAGGATCTGTGCCAGTCTTTAGTAAGACAAAGCAAGCTATTGTAAACAGTGAGGGAAAAAATGTTCAGTTTGCAATATTAATTAATGGATAATAGTTGGCCAGGAAACCAAGAAAATCTTCTCAATGGCATAACTGAGAAACCAGAAGCCTTGATTTAACATCTCACCTGTAAAGCAGCACCTTTGACATTGTAACAGTCCTTCGGTGGTAAACCAAAATTTATGTTCTCAAATTCCTGAAGTGGTACTTAAACTCAGAACCTCTCCACCTGGAAGCAAGAGTGCGGTAACATTTATTAATATGTAGTATTCACGCCTTGAGAAATAGAAAAGGCATGTAATAAGGGCAATGTTACAAAAGTCATGGGGACATTTCAGTCTGCGTTTACATTAGGAAAATCAGATTGATGCTAGATCCGAGGAGAGGGAATTTCTAGAATGCCTTCGAGATGACTTTTTAGAGCAGCTTGTGGTTGAGCCTATTGAGGCGAAAAGCAATTCTGGATTAGGTGTTGAGTAATGAATTAGATTTGGTTAGAGAGCTTAAGGTAAAGGAACCCTTAAGAGACAGTGATTGTAATATGATAGAATTCACCCTGCAGTTTGAGAGGTAGAAGATAAAGTCCGATCTATCAGTATTACATTGAAGTAAAAGGAATTACCAAGGCATGAGAGAGGAGCTGGTCAAAGTTGATTGGAAGCAATGTTCCCAACATCTTTTGCTACTAGCGCACAAAGGAATGCAAGCTGTGCACGAAAGGTCACCTCTACCTCGTTGCTGTGTTAAGTATATTTCACGATTGTACACAATCACATTTCCTTTTCTGGTTTCTGATGCAGATGGTGTTGACAACATGGAGTTTGCGATAACTTGCAGGTTTTACAACTAGCTTATTTATACTGTTTTTATTGAAGAAATTATTCAGTGCATATATATTGTTGCACTCTGGGCAAAAAAATGCACAGCACAAGATTTTTGCGCACACTACTCATTGCAAATTAGAGGGAACATTGATCAGAAAGAACATAAGAAATAGGAGCAGGAGTAGGCCATCCGGCCCATCGAGCCTGCCCCGCCATTCAATAAGATCATGGCTGATCTGTCTGTAAACTCAGCTCCATCTACCTGCCTTTTCCCCATAACCCTTAATTCCCTTACTATGTAAAAATCTATCTAAGTGTATCTTAAATATATTTAGTCAGAAAGCCTCAACTGCTTCCCTGGGGTGAGAATTCCACAGATTCACTATACTCTGAGAAAAACAGTTTCTCCTCATCTCATCCTAAATCTTCTCCCCTGAATCTTGAGGCAATGTCCCCTAGTTCTAGCTTCATCTACCAATGGAAACAACTTTCCTACTTCTATCTTATCTATCCCTTTCAAAATGTTGTATGTTTCTATAAGATCCCCTCTCTTTCTTCTGAATTCCAGAGAGTATAGTCCCAGGTGACTCACTGTCTCCTCATAGGTTAACACCTTCATCTCTGGAATCAACCTGGTGAACCTCCTCTGCACTGCCTCCAAAGCCAGTATATCCTTTCTCAAGTATGGAGACCAGAACTGCAAGCAGTATTCCAGGTGCGGCTTCACCAGTACCCTGTATAGTTGCAGCATGACCTCCCTGTGCTCTTGAATTCAATCCCTCTAGCAATGAAGGCCAACATTCCATTTGCCTTCTTAATAACCTGTGTACCTGCATGCCAACTTTTTGCGATTCATGAACAAGTACTCCCAAGTCCCTTTGCACAACAGCATACTGCAATCTTTCACCATTTAAATAATAATCTACTCTTCTATTATTCCTTCCAAAGTGGATGATCTTGTATTTACCAACATTGTATTCCATCTGGCAGACCTTGCCCCACTCACTTAACCTAGCTACAAATGTTTGTATATCCCTCTACAGACTCTCCACATCCCACATCCTCTGTACAATTTTCTTTTCCACTCAGTTTAGTGTCATCAGCAAATTTTGCTATGCTACACTCAGTCCCCTCTTCCAAATCATCAATGGAAATGGTAAACAACTGTGGGCCCAACACCAACCCCTGCAGCACCCCACTCACCACTGACTGCCAACTGGAGAAACACCCATTTATACTAACTCTCTGCCTTGGTTTAACCAATACACTTCGTCCGACTCCATGCATCCGTATCTTATTTATAAATCTCTTGTGCAGCACCTTATCGAACGCCTTCCAGAAATCCAAGTATACAACATCCACCTGTTCCCCTCTATCCACTGCACTCATTATGTCTTCAAAGAACTCCAGTAGATTTGTCAGACAGAACCTGCCCTTTCGGTATCCGTGCTGCATCTGTCTAATGGAACCACTCCTTCCTAAATGTTTCACTATTTCCTCCTTAATGACAGCTTCAAGCATTTTCCCAACTGTAGATGTTAAGCTAACTGGTCTACAGTTGCCCGTCTTTTGCCTACATCCTTTTTAAAAAATTGGCGTGACATTTGCTGTCTTCCAATCTGCCGGAACCTGCCCAGAGTCTAGAGAGTTTTGATAAATGATTACTAACATTTCTACTATAACCTCCATCAATTCCTTCAGCCCCCTAAAATGCATCCCATCAGGACTAGGGGACTTATCTACCTTCAGGCCCTCTAGTTTGCTCATCACTATCTCTTTAGTGACAGTGATTTTATCAAGGTCCTCACCTCCCATTTCGTCCATAACATCCTTCCTTGGCATACAGTATTAGACATGTCCTCCACCATGAAGACGGACACCAAATAGTCGTTCAATACCTCAGCCATTTCCTTATCACCCAATATCAATTTCTCCTTCTTGTCTTCCAAGGGACCTACAGTGACTTTAGCCACCCTCTTCTGCTTTATATATTTATAAAAACTTTTGCTGTCTGTTTTTAGATTTTGTGCTAATTTACTTTCATACTCTGTCTTCCCTTTCCTTATTTCTTGTTTAGTTGTTCTCTGTTGCTTTTTAAAGTTTTCCCAATCCTCCAGTCTCCCACTACTCTTTGCGACTTTGTACACATGAGCTTTTAATCTGATACTATCTTTTATTTACTTAGTTATCCAAGGCTGGCTTTCCCCACACATACTGTCCTTACTTTTGACTGGAATATATTTTTGTTGAGCACTGTGAAAAGTCTCTTTGAAAGCATCCCACTGTTCCTCAACTGTCCTACCAAATAGCCTGTGCTCCCAATCCACATTAGTCAATTCCTCCCTCATCCCATTGTAGTCTTCCTTGTTCAAGCAAAAAACACTAGTTTTAGATCTATTCCATCCTCCATCTGTATGCGAAATTCGATCATACTATGATCACTCTTTCCAACAGGGTCCCTGACGACAAGATCGTTAATCTTACCTGTCTCATTGCACAGGACTAGATCTAAGATAGTATTTTCCCTTGTAGGTTCACTAACATGCTGCTCAAGAAAGCCGTCACGGATGCATTCTATGAAGTCCTCCTCAAGACTTCCTTGACAAACCTGATTCACCCGATCTATGTGGAAGTTAAAATCCCCCATGACAACTGCCATTCCGTTCTTACATGCCTCAGTTATTTCTTGGTTAATCGCCTCTGCCACTGCAATATTAGGTGGACACTAGCAAGCCTGATGGCAGATCAGCAATGGCTGGAGTTTCTGGGGGCAAGTTGGATCAATACATTCCAAAGATTAGATTAAATTAGATTCAACTTTATTGTCATTGTGCTGAGTACAGATATGAAGCTAATGAAATGCATTTAGCATCTGACCAGAAATGCAAAGAATAGTGTTACTTACAAAATAACTGCGAATTTTAAAAAAAGTGCTGCAGCACACAAATATGAAATACTGAGACAGTACAATATGGGTGCAATACTGCTTAGCGCTGTGATGAGAGGTTCAGCAGTGTCACAGCCTCAGGGAAGAAGCTGTTCTTGTGCCTGCTGGTGTGGGAGCGGAGGCTCCTGTAGCACCTACCGGATGGGAGGAGAGTAAAAAGTCCATGGTTAGTGTGAGATGCATCCCTGATAATGCTTTTCACCCTGCCCAGGCAGCACTTATGGTAGATGTTCTCAATGGTGGGCAATTGGGTGCCGATAATCCGCTGGGCAGTTTTCACCACCTGCTGGAGTGCTTTGTGGTCCGATACGGGACAATTGCCATACATGAATGCCATAGATGAACAAGTATTCTAAAGGGAGGATGTGTCAACTGTGGCTCACAAGAGAAGTCAAAGACAGCATAAAAACAAAAGGGGCATTTAATATCGCGAAATTAGAGGGAAGTTGGAGAATTGGAAAGCTTTAAAAAACAAAGAGAAGGCATCTAAAATAAAGAGAGAAAAGATGAAATATGAAGGTCAGGAGATACCAAAAGTTTTTTTCAAATATATAAAGAGTGAAAAAAACAAGTCTGGATATTAAAGCAACACACACAAAATGCTGAAGGAACTCAGCTGGCCAGGCAGCAGCTATGGAAAAAAGGAAAAAAGCACAATTGACGTTTCGGGCCGAGACCCTGCGGCAGTTGGTTGCAGGAAGAGACAAGTAAACCTTGATGAACAGCAAACTGGACACTGGCCCATCCCTTGCTTCCAGCCCCGATACGCAGACCTTTTCATTCTGACCCAGTGCTGAAATTGGCCAAACATTGGTACGGTTCTCGCTCTCAGAACCAGGCCCTGCCGCTTCGATATGCTTTGGGCTTTGGGCCCTGGGCCCCACCGCCTCAATTAGGCCCATACCTGACCCTTTCCAATCACACCTGACACTTAAATCAGTCAAACATCAGCTCATACCTCATTCTTGCCCACCGCTTCGGCTCCCTCTTGTCTCAGCTCATACCACATCTCGGATCTGCAGCTTCAAACAGCTTCAAGTCCACTCCAGTAATGGCCAAACATTGGCTCATTCCTCACTCTCAGGCCCCGCTGCCTCAATTTGGCCCACACACGTCACTCGCAACCATCCTGCACCTTCGAGACTTCAGTTCACACCACAAAAATACCAGGTTGTACAGGCAGCTCAAAAGCTCAACACTGAAAGGGAAGTTACAAGCTATTGATCGCAGTCTTGGGGTCCAGAAAAAGTGTGATTAATATGGTCGCATATTTGTTGCTAGTGAGGCATCACTGTGTTTCATCAGTGCCATCCTTACTCTGGTACTGAAAACGGAATTATTAAAGCGGAGTCTCACTCCTTCAAATTTTAATTGCAGCAGATTTTTAAAAGAAATTTTTTTTTTTCATTTTCCATTATATCTCTGGTTTTTCTTTTAAAATCATATTATTTGTTCCTCTTTCCCTGCCTGATTTTCACTTGATTACATACATACACTCTAATTTACACTTCTCAGTCCTTGTATTGTTCATTTGCCATCCTTCAGTCAGGTTAATTAAGCAGAACCACAGCTTCTTGTCCTGTTCACTCAGGTCTCAGGTTTCTGATTTACAATTTCAGGAAGTTGCCTGCATTAAATGTGAAAACCGAAGTACGATTCAGCCTTGCTGGAATTTACAAGACATCCTATTTAGGAATAATTTTTGTGATTTTTCTTTGCACCTTCTGTAATAACATTAATGTCCTATTTGTAAATTTATATTGTAAATGGATATGTCCAATCAACTGTAGAATGTCACTGTAACTATTAGGCTTAGTTTACCATTCTGGATTTATAATTCCAATCATTATTCTTACTTTGTAAATGCTAATTTACATTGTCAAATTTAAATCCTACTACCAGTGCAAGATTTCTTTTCAGAGTCTTCAGGCCAATTCTTGCCTTTCATTGAAAATCTATTTGGGTACTTATTTGTTTCATATGACATCATTTGTATGTAATGAAATAAAATAGTTTTGTCCATTTGCATGTAGATCCAAATTTTTCTGTGGAGTATTAACTAGGTCATTGATTTTAAATGTTGACTCTGTGTCACCACTACAAATGCTGCTGAGTGTTTTCATCATCATTTTAAATTTGCATTTTCAGCAGTATTATCTCTTTATATTAAATCAATCTGTATCCCCCAACCCCCTTTCCTATTGTGGTGCAGTTCAGGACACCTCACTGCAGGAAAGATATCAATACGATTGAAGGAATACAGAGAAAATTTACAAGGATTTTGCTGGATCTTGAGGGCCTGAGTGAAAGAGAAGGGTTGAATAGATTAGGACAACCCTGGAGCGTAGGACAATGAGGGGAGATTTGATAGAGGTATACAAAGTTATGAGAGGTATACAATGGTATTAGAAAGTTTGTTAACCCTGTATAATTTTCTCTGTTTCTGCATAAATATGACCTAAAATGTGATCAGATCTTTACGGAAGTCCTAAAACTAGATACAGAGAACCCAATTAAATAAGTAACTCAAAAAGCATTACCCTTGAGAAAAATGATCCAATATTACATGTTGGAAAGAGTAGGTGAACCTTTGCTTTCAGTAACTGGCGTGACCTCCTTGTACAGCAATAATTCAACCAAATGTTTCCAGGAACTGTCGATCAGTCCTGCACATCAGCTTGAAATAACTTTAGGCCATTCCTCCCTCAGCTGCTTCAACTCTGGGATGCTGGTGGGCTTCCTTGCATGAACTGCTTGCTTCAGGTCTTCCACAACATTTCTACAGGATTAAGGTTAGGACATTGACTCGGCCATTCCAAAACACAAATTTTCTTCTTTTTAAACCATTCTGTTGTTGATTTTGTTGATTTGTCTTTCGGATCATTGTCTTGTTGCATTATCCAACTTCTATTATGCTTCAGGTGACGGACTGCTACCCTGACATCCTCCTGTAAAATGTTTTAATACCATTTTGAATTCATTGTTCTCTCAACGATTGCAAGCTGAACAGGCCCAGAGGCAGCAAAGCAATCCCAAACCCTGATGCTCTTTCCACCATGCTTCACAGTTGGGATGAGGGTTCAGTGGTGGTGTGTAGTACCCTTTTCCCTCCAAACATAGCAATGTGCATTTCTGCCAAAAGTTCAACTTTTGCCTCATCTGTCTACAGAACTTTGTCCCAGAAGCGTAGTAGAACATCCAGATGAACTTTTACAAACCTGAAACGTTCAACAATGTTTTTTTTTGGGGAGCAATGGTTTCCTCCGTGGTGTCTTTCCATAAACACCATTCTTCTTCAGTGTTTTTCTTATTGTGGGCACATCAACAGAGATTTTAGAAAGTTCTGGAGACTTCTGCAGCTCTTTTGCTGTTACCCTTGGGTTCTTTTTCACCTCCTTCAGCACTGCACGTTGTGCTCTTGGTGTGATCTTTCCAGGACGTCCACTCCTAGGGAGAGTAGCAACAGTACTGAATTTCCTCCATTTGTAGACAATTTCTCTTACTTTGGACTGATGAATAGTCAGGTCTTTAGAAATACTTTTGTAGCCTTTTCCAGCTTGATGTATCTCTACAATTCTTCTTCTAAGGTCCTCTGAACATTGTTTTGATTGAGGCATGGTGCATATAAACAGATATTTCTTGAGAAGAGCAGGCTCTATCAGTAACCTGACTTTGTGTGTCTTTTTTTAAAATCAGACAGGGCATCTCTACAACCCACACCTCCAATCTCATCTCGTTGATTGCAACACCTGACTCCAAATAGCTTTTGTGGAAGGCATTACCCCAGAGACTCACATACTTCTAGCAAATATATGTATAACACTGGACAACAAAGATTTTGCTTTCTGAATACCTTTAGGTGTATCTTATGAATTTTGGGCTACTGATCATGAAAATCACCATGAAATTTCTCTATCATGCACCATTTTTGTAATTCAAGTCAATTAAAATGTTGCCTACAATGTAAGCTGGAAAGTTTCCTATCTTGTTCAGGCATGCTTGGGGATGCTTAGGCAGAGCGGCTGCTGCATGGCAGGACAGGTCTTAGTAATAATTATTGGGTTCAGGACCGTAAGGATGGAATTTGCTATCACCAGGCACAAAAATTTCTATGAAGGATTTTGATATTTGAGACAGATGCTTCCCAGAATAACAGATGCCAAGATTAAGGAAAGCATTTTTGTTGAATCTACAAATCAAACAGGTCATCAATGACAGGCAATTTGAAGAATTTCTAGTGGGACCAGAAAAAAATCACATGAAAGGCATTCAAGGAAGTAGTTGAAATTTTTCTTGGCATCTACAGAGCACCAAACTACACGCAGCTGGTTGAAAAGCATGCTTCAAGTGTATAAAACTATGAAATGCAACATGTCACTAAAGATTCATTTTCTGCATTCCCATTTAGACTTCTTCCCTGCAAATCTTGGTGCTGTTAGTGACGAGTGTAAGGGGTTTCTTCTTTTATGTTACTGCGTAGGCTAATCAAAATGGCTTCTTTGTTATGTTATAATTAAAATGGCTTTTCTGAAATAACTGCGATGTAAGGAGTTCTCTCTCTCTCTGCTTGTTTGGGTTATATTATTGATAAGAGAAGGAATGAACCAATTGGGATAGATGTTATTCTTCCTTGTGTGTCTGTAAGCTATTGTGTTGTGCGGGCTTTTAGGGAGAAGGCGTGATGGGGACAGAGAGAGTGGATGCGATGCTGTAAGCTGGCTGACGGGACAGACCCCGAGAGGGAGTCCAACGGTCTTTGGCGAGGAGAGGAGACGAAGACAGACTTATGTGGAGCATCTGGTCAACCACCGTGGCTGGTCCCAGCCGGAGGGTTGAGGTGGTCGGAGGGGATCGAATGGTGGAAAGAGGACCCCGTTACTTGAGCTCCAACTGTTGTGCACAAAGTGGTTGAACTCTGATAAGTTTGTCACCTTTTACTTTCCTTTTATATTTTATCTCTATTAATTACATAGTTCCAGTAATATCTATAAATGGTAATCATTTAATCGCATATGGTGTATTGTCTGTTATTTGGCGTGGTAGGGTACATCACACAGCATCCACACAAACTTGATTACCCAGTTTGGTGGGGCCGAAGGCTGTTCCCCCCTAGACGAAAGCGAGATGAGCGAGCCTGAGGCTTACTAGGGAGCTTCTTTTGGGGGCTTTGTCCAAGATTGGATTCAGTGGTGTGCTGTGTGATTGCCCTGTTTAAATGAGTGCTGCTGTATCTCTGTGGGATTGCAGTTAGTAATGTGTGTCCCTGTGGGATTGCTGGTTATTACTGCATGCGTGTTGGGTGGGGTCTTTGTTCGAGTTCAGACTAGCGCTGACGAGTTGGTGGTGGGACTGCCAGTGTCTATTGGTGCCCTGGGTGAGGTTGTCCATACTGTTAGGAGAGAGAGGAAAGAGTGGTCTGATTTGGAGGTAGTGACTGAAAACAAATATTCCAGCCATAGCAGGCTCCGTCTGGCTTTTGGGATATTGTCCACCCCTAAAGGGCTGGAGACGTACAAGACGTAGGCAGCGCGGATCTCTCAGTTGTTAGATGAGTAGCAGTGCTTGGTTGAGGGAGAGCGACAGGGATTGGTTGAAAGTTTGAGGAGGCGGGCTGTTGTCGGTGTTAGGACTGTCAGGTTCAATTACCCCGTAGTGACAGCTGCCAGTAATCTGAAAGCGGGGGAAAATACATCTGGTTCGACTGGAAGTAAAATGCAGTGCCTGGGTGGCTTTCCATACCTGTGTCTGGAGATTGGGAAAAAGCTTTCAGTGTATCTTCTCTGGCTAGGAGGGCAGCTAAATAGCTTGCAGTGCCAGAGGGATCATTTCATTGGATCAGCCCCTCCCTCAGTTGCTCAGCTGATCAGGAAGATGTCGGGAAACTTAGTGGAGGCCCAGTGGGGGAACGGCTTGGGGTCTCTGGGGGAGCACGTTCCCAGCAATGTACCAAGGAACTTCTGCAAGGAAAAGACCCTATTCCTGAATGCTTAGAGGGACCACGCCCCAGGGTGTCATTACCAATAGATGGAAGCTATGCTAAAGCCATCCTCGACACCAGGGCGCAGGTCAAGTTGTTGTACAGTTCGTTTTACAACCGGTGTCTGAAGCATTTGCCCTTGACAACATTAAGGGTGCTGGAGATTTGGGGTACCAGTGCCAGTGATTATCCAGAAGACAATTATTGGTCAGTGAAACTGGAGTTCATGGGGGCATTGTCTGTGCACCCAGTGTTTTGAGCTGCTTGTGAGGACGTGTGTAGCAGCCTTGGGCTAGTACCGAATTTAAACGAGAGCCAATTGTGGTACGGCCTGGGGGAAGTATCTGAGGGTGAGACCCTCTTAGTAGCCACTCCGAAATACCACGAGGGAGGGGAGTTGAACACTGAAGACACCTCGGTGAGAGAGAGGTCGCGGCAACTGGACCCTGTAGCCATGGAAGACGTAGGCAACGTGTGTGTGGATAGGACTCTGAACAGGCGCACTGTCATTGAACAGAACACAGCCCTAAGGGCCGAAGACGCTATGGTCTGGCAACGTAGGCAACGTGTGTGTGGATAGGACTCTGAACAGGCGCACTGTCATTGAACAGAACACAGCCCTAAGGGCCGAAGACGCTATGGTCTGTTTGTATGGTGTGACGTGGTTTAATGTGCTGGATCTGAGGAGTGGATGTTGCCAGATCCCGATGAGTGACGCCGACAAGGAGAAGACGCCCATTATAGGTTCCCTAGGACTATTCCAATCTGAAAAGATGCCACAGGGCATATCCGGAGCTCCTGCACCTTCCCGTGGGGCATGAGGAAGACCATGGGGGATGTGGAGGTGTTTGGAGTTTTGGTGTATGTGGGTGATCGCCTTGGGTTTAGACTCGCCTTGGTTCTCATTCTGGTTACCCTCCAAACAATCTATTCACATCATCTTCCTCAGTTTCCCCTCCTCTGTCCCTTTCTCCCACGGTCCACTCTCCTCTCCTGTCAGATTCCCTCTTCTCCAGCCTTTCACCTCTTCCACTTCTCACCTCCCAGCTTCTCATATCATGTCCCCTCACCCACCCACCCACCCCCCTTCCCCTTCACCTGGTTTCACCTATCTGCTGGGGTTGTATATTGTGTCTGGGGCTCCCAATGCAGCCTCCTCTACATTGGTGAGACCCATCATAAATCGGGGGACCGCTTCATCGAGCACCTCTGCTCGATCCGCCGAAAGTGGAACTTCCTGATGGCCGAATTTTTTAATTCCCATTCCCGTTCTGACATGTTGGTCCATGGCCTCCTCTTGTGCCATGATGAAACCACCTTCTGGGTGGAGGAGGAACACCTTATATTCCGTCTGGGTAGCCTCCAACCTGATGGCATGATTATCAATTTCTCCTTCCACTAAAAAAAAATTCATTCCCCTACCCTCTCCTTCTATTCCCCATTCTGGCCTCTTACCTCTCCTCACCTGCCTATCTCTTTCCCCGGATCCCCTCCTCCTTCCCTTTCTCCTGTGGCTCACTCTCCTCTCCTATCAGCTTCCTTCCTCTCCAGCCCTTTACCTTTCCCACCTACCTGGCTTCACTTATGACCTTCCAGTTATCCTCCTTCCCCTCCCCCCACCTTTTTATTCTGGCATCTTCCCCCTTACTTTCCAGTGCTGATGAAGGGTCTCAGCCTGAAATGTTGACTGTTCATTCACTTTCCTAGGTGCTGACTGACCTGCTGAGTTCCTCCAGCATTTTGTGTGTGTCACCTATCACCTGCCATCTTGTATTTCTCTCCTTCCACCCACCTGCTTATTCTGGCTTCTGATGTGAGGCGAGTGCCGGAGCCTGGGACAGCCATTGAAGAGTTGGAGTTCACGCTCGTCAAAGTGGAGACGGAGAAACGGAATTCCGAGCTGAAACTGCGGTCATGTACTGATGATTTAATCCAGAGAGACAAAACAATGACCAACCTTCGAAAGGATCAGCAGAAACTCAAGAAATCAGTCCAGAATAGATTGGAAGAAATTGGTGGTGTAATTGCGCCCCAGATGGAGATGGACATGAAGCATGGGTCAGATCTGCTGAGACTGGGGCAAGAGTTGGAGGAATCAGAGAAGAAGCTGACGTCTCGACTGCAGGAGGCAGAAGTGACTGCAGAGACAGCCCAGGCTAAGTGCTTCATTTTGGAGAAAATCAAACAGCAGCTACTGATTGAGGAAATGAGGAAGAATACAGATTTGAAGGATGATGTGCTGGATGTATGGTACGTGCTGCCTTTCGCTAACTTCCCCTTGATAGAGGAAGAGACTTTTGGCCCTTCCCCCACTGAGTCAGGTGTAGTAGGGAGGGCTAGCTGTGGGCAGCCTGGGTCACAGCAGGACCCGGAAGGAAAAGAAGTGGGGCCCTGGACACGGGACAGGGGGCTCCGAGTTGCAGTGGGGGCATGAGTGAGAGATTGAGAGAGGAGTTGGCAAGCAGACCTGAGGTATCCCCAGTAGTGTCCGAGCCTTCAGTGTTTAGGTGAGGGGGTACAGAGGTCTCAGAGGATTAGGAAACTCCCAGAAAGGGTTAGCCTATGTAGCGCCCGTGGAACAGGGCGCAACGTCTACTGTGTGGGGAGCCATGTGACTGTTTGTACCTGGATGGGGTTTTTGTGTCTGCAGGAAGGGTGGGCGTGTTATTTAGAAGTCATGAGGACATGACTCTATTTGGTGGGGGGAGAGCGTAAGGGGTCCCTTCTTTTATGTTACTGCGTAGGTTAATCAAAATGTCTTCTTTGTTTCTTTTTAAATCTTTTTATTAATTTTCCAAAATTATAAACCGAGTAACAATATTGACATAGAGAGATTGGAATAATCTTATTGTTGATAAGCAAGTACAAAAAAGATTTCAAATAATACAAGTATAATAGACTTCCAAACTCCAAACTCTCATAGAGAAAAAAGAAATAAAAAGAAATATCTTTAGACATATGGGCCCTATGCGCTACTTTAAATTGTATTAGTGTATGTTTAGCACATATAGAGGAAGAACTAACTAGTTGAAAAATTTTATCCCATTTCTCTATAGGTAGGCAAAGTTGAAGTTCCCTTTCCCATTCATTTTTAATTTTATCAGATACACCTGGCTGTAACTTCATAATTATATCATAAATAGATGCTATTAATCCCTTCTGAAAGGGATTTAAACCTAAAATTTTATCGATGATATCAGTAGGGTATGAGGTTGGGAAGGTAGGCAGCATGGTATTTTAAATGTTCTTATTTGTAAATATCTAAAAAAAATGGGATCTGGGCAAATCAAATTTATTAGGTAACTGTTCAAAAGACATGAAACAGTTATCCAGAAATAAGTCACGAGAACATGTTATACCCTTCATTTTCCATATCAAAAAGGCTTGATCCATAACTGAGGGTTGAAAAAATATTAGATATAATAGGGCTTGATAATATAACTTTGTTCAAACCAAAAAATTTATAAAATTGAAACCATATTCATAATGTATGTTTAATTATTGGATTAACCATTTGTTTATTCAATTTAGATAATACAGAAGGATGTGAAGTTCCTAAAATGGAAGCCAAAGAGAACCCTTGTACAAAGTAGCCTTTAAGGTTTTCCCAATGTGGACTTGGAATTATATTCCAATCTTATGTCCAAAATATTAAATATTGAATATTAATTCCCCAATAATAGAATCTTAGATTAGGCAGTGCTAAACCACCATTTTTCTTGGACTTCTGTAAATATTTTTTACTTAACCTGGGATTTTTGTTCTGCCATATATAAGAGGAAATTTTAGAATCGATAGTATCAAAAAAAATTTAGGAATAAAAATTGGTATCACTTGAAATAGATATAAAAATTCAGGTAAAATAATTATGTTAATAGCATTAATTCGGCCAATCAGCGATAGAGACAATGGGGACCACTTAGTAATCAGTTGTTGAACCTGACTAATTAACGGTAAAAGGTTGAACTTGAATAAATCCTCATGTCTCTTAGTAATTTTAACTTCCAAATAAGTAAAATAGTCAGTAATCACTCTGAATGGAGAACATCTATAAATGGGAGGCTTCTTTGTTATGTTATAATTAAAATGGCTTTTCTGAAATAACTGTGATGTAAGGAGTTCTCTCTCTCTCTCTCTCTCTATCTGCTTGTTTGGATTATATTATTGATAAGAGAGGGAATGAACCAATTGGGATAGACGTTATTCTTCCTTGTGTGTCTGTAAGCTATTGTGTTGCGTGGGCTTTGGGCGAGAAGGCACAATGGGGAAGAGAGAGTAGATGTGATTCTGTAAGCTTTCCGATGGGACGGACCCCGAGTGGGAGTCCGAGGCCCAGGGTCTCCGGCGAGCAGAGGAGATGAAGACAGCCTCATGTGGAGCGTCTGGTCGACCACCGTGGTAGGTCCCAGGCGGCGGGTCGAGGTGGTCGGAGGAGATCGAATGGTGGAAAGAGGACCCCGTTACTTGAGCTCCAACTGTTGTGCACAAAGTGGTTGAACTCTGATAAGTTTGGCGCCTTTTACTTTCCTTTTATATTTTATCTCTATTAATTACATAGTTTCAGTAATATCTATAAATTGTAATCATTTAATTGTATCTGGTGTACTGTCTGTTATTTGGGCGGGGTAGGGTACATCACACAGCATCCACACAAACTAATTACCCAGTTTGGCGGGGCCGACGGCTGTTCCCCCCTAGATGAAAGCGAACTGATCGAGCCTGAGGCTTACTAGGGGGCTACACGAGCATGGTGAAAGGCTTCACCAGGACATTGCGGTCATGGATAAAAGATACCAGGGCAACTGGAATCCATCAATGCTGGCGAATTATTGTTGGACACTTACGCAAGAAGCCTCAGACACTGAGTACAAATGAAAATCATTAAAAAAATATTTTTAACTTAGTTGAACTATTGCAAAGCATTAGCACCATTATGCAATTAAACACATTATATTCAATAGAAGTTAATTTGTTGTTTCTCCAAACTCCTACGTGATACAAGTAGTCTGAAATTATATTTGTGTTCATCTTCAAGCAGTCTATCATAAACAAAATAAAATTCTGAGGAAGCAACAATTTTGAAAAAGATTTGTTGTTCAGTGTAATTGGATCATTTTTCTCAATAAATAAATGAACAAGTATAATGTTGTTTTTGTGTTATTTATTTAATTGGGTTCCCTTTATCTAGTTTTACGACTTACATGAAGACTTGATCACATTTCAGGTCATATTTATGCAGAAATCGAGAAAATTTTACAGGCTTCACAAATTTTCTAGCACCACTGTAGATAGGGCAAATGCAGGCAGGCTTTTTTCACTGAGGTCGGATGAGACCAGAAGGACATAGGTTAAGGGTGAAAGATGAAATATTTAAGGGGAACCTGAGGGGGAGCTTCTTAGCTCGGAGGGTGGTGCAAGAATGGAATGAGATGCCAGTAGAAGTGGTGGATGTGGGTTTGATTAAAGCATTTAGGAGAAGTTTTGATAAATACATGGATGGGAAGAGCATGATGGGCTTTGGTCCGGATGCAGGTCAATGGGAATAGGCAGAGTCACAGTTGGGCACAGACCACGTAAGCCTAAGGGCCTGTTTCTCTGCTGTGGTGCTCCATAAATCCTATGACTCTATGGTACTGGAAGTACTAATATTGACAATAACATTGAACAAAGCAGTAGACATTGTCCAAGGCCTTTAGTGCAATATATAATGCAGAGGTATGCAAGCTAAAAAGATTCCAAGTTTCATTTGGCATATTGGCTCATCTCAGTTCAGCCAGCAGTAGAACGCTCTAATTCTGATCAGGGAGAGGAGCAGATGAATGAAGTAGTAACTTGTTAATAGAAACATAGAAAATAGGTGCAGGAGTAGGCCATTTGGCCCTTCGAGCCTGCACCGCCATTCAGTATGATCATCACAGATCATCCAACTCAGAACCCTGTACCTGCTTTCTCTCCATACCCCCTGATCCCTTTAGTCACAAGGGCCATATCTAACTCCCTCTTAAATATAGCCAATGAACTGGCCTCAACTGTTTCCTGTGGCAGAGAATTCCACAGATTCACCACTCTCTGTGTGAAGAAGTTTTTCCTCATCTCGGTCCTAAAAGGCTTCCCCTTTATCCTTAAACTGTGACCCCTCTTTCTGGACTTCCCCAACATCGGGAACAATCTTCCTGCATCTAGCCTGTCCAATCCCTTTAGGATTTTATACGTTTCAATAAGATCCCCCCTCAATCTTCTAAATTCCAGAGAGTATAAGCCTAGCCGATCCAGTCTTTCATCATATGAAAGTCCTGCCATCCAAGGAATCAATCTGGTGAACCTTCTTTGTACTCCCTCTATGGCAAGAGTGTCTTTCCTCAGATTAGGGGACCAAAGCTGCACACAATACTCCAGGTATGGTCTCACCAAGGCCTTGTACAACTGCAGTAGTACCTCCCTGCTCCTGTACTCAAATCCTCTTGCTATGAATGCCAATATGCCATTTGCCTTTTTCACCGCCTGCTGTACCTGCATACCCACTTTCAATGACTGGTGTATAATGACACCCAGGTCTCGTTGCACCTCTCCTTTCCCTAATTGGCCACCATTCAGATAATAATCTTTTTTCCTGTTCTTGCCACCAAAGTGGATAACCTCACATTTATCCACATTAAATTGCATCTGCCATGAATTTGCTCACTCACCTAACTTATCCAAGTCACCCTGCATCCTCTTAGCATCCTCCTCACAGCTAACACTGCCGCCCAGCTTCGTGTCATCCGCAAACTTGGAGATGCTGCATTTAATTCCCTCATCTAAATCATTAATATATATTGTAAACAACTGGGGTCCCAGCACTGAGCCTTGCGGTACCCCACTAGTCATTGCCTGCCATTCTGAAAAGGTCCCGTTTATTCCCACTCTTTGCTTCCTGTCTGTCAACCAATTCTCTATCCACACCAATACCTTACCCCCAATACCGTGTGCTTTATGTTTGCACACTAATCTCCTGTGTGGGACCTTATCAAAAGCCTTTTGAAAATCCAAATATACCACATCCACTGGTTCTCCCCTATCCACTCTACTAGTTACATCCTCAAAAAATTCTATAAGATTCGTCAGACATGATTTTCCTTTCACAAATCCATGCTGACTTTGTCCGATCATTTCACCGCTTTCCAAATGTGCTGTTATCACATCTTTGATAACTGACTCTAGCATTTTCCCCACCACCGATGTCAGGCTAACCGGTCTATAATTCCCCAGTTTCTCTCTCCCTCCTTTTTTAAAAAGCGAGGTTACATTAGCCACGCTCCAATCCTCAGGAACCAGTCCAGAATCTAAAGAGTTTTGAAAAATTATCACTAATGCATCCACTGTTTCTTGGGCTACTTCCTTAAGCACTCTGGGATGCAGACCATCAGGCCCTGGGGATTTATCTGCCTTTAATCCCTTCAATTTACCTAACACCACTTCCCTGTTAACATGTATTTCCCTCAGTTCCTCCATCTCACTAGACCCTCGGTCCCCTACTATTCCCAGAAGATTATTTATGTCCTCCTTAGTGAAGACAGAACCGAAGTGGTTATTCAATTGGTCTGCCATATCCTTGTTCCCCATGAGCAATTCACCTGTTTCTGTCTGTGAGGGACCTACATTTGTCCTAACCAATCTTTTTCTTTTCACATATCTATAAAAGCTTTTATAGTTCCCTGCCAGCTTTCTCTCATAATCTTTTTTCCCTTTCCTAATTAAACCCTTTGTCCTCCTCTGCTGGACTCTGAATTTCTCCCAGTCCTCAGGTGTGCTGCTTTTTCTGGCTAATTTGTATGTTTCTTCTTTGGAATTGATACTATCCCTAATTTCCCTTGTCAGCCACGGGTGCACTACCTTCCTTGATTTATTCTTTTGCCAAACTGGGTGAACAATTGTTGCAGTTCATCCATGCAATCTTTAAATGCTTGCCATTGCATATCCACTGTCAACCCTTTATGTATCATTTGCCAGTCTATCTTAGATAATTCACATCTCATACCTTCAAGGTTACCCTTCTTTAAGTTCAGAACCTTTGTTTCTGAATTAACTATATCACTCTCCATCTTAATGAAGAATTCCACCATATTATGGTCACTCTTACCCAAGGGGCCTCGCACGACAAGATTGCTAACTAACCCTTCCTCATTGCTCAATACCCAGTCTAGAATGGCCTGCTCTCTAGTTGGTTCCTGGACATGTTGGTTCAGAAAACCATCCCTGGTGTTATTGGACCAGGACTGGGCTCTGCTGTGAATGCATTTAACAAACAGGCAGGTATATGAATGAAGATGGGCTGGTGGGAAGCAGGATCCACAGCTGCTAGCAGTGGTAGACTGTCCACCTGATTTGTGGGGAAAAAAATCAGTTTAATGGGGTGAAAAGAGTTATCATCACAAATAATATATTCTGTAATAAAACAGGTGTTGAGTGTTTCCAGTCTGTCAGGCAGCATTGTGGGGAGAGAAATGGTCAACGATTTGCTCTCAAAACATTACCTGTTTTTCTCTCTCTACAAAGGCTATCTGACCTGCTGAGTGTTTCCACCTCTGTTTTGTTTTGGATTTCCAGCATCTGTAATTTATTGATTCTGTAATTAAACTTAAGCCTTCAGCTCTAAGAGGTAAGATTTACGGCATTTTGACGTAAAATCAACACAGATGGATAAAACTAACCAGGACTTCTGTTCTCAAATGTTCTTGCCAAATCTGTTGGAATTTATAAGTTCTCTCAATCAGATTTCTGACACTGAATCTATTTTTCTTCACATTTTTCTTTTTACAACCTGACTTACGGAACCAAAGCTATACATAGATGCTGACAATTCTGTAATGGAAACCTGCTTTTTTAATTGCTTTAAGCAGTTATTAAGACATTTTGGTGAAGAATACAGAAGTTGCTTTGTTCTATTTACTGAATTTTGTTGTGAAGAGGCTGTTTGAATATGTAGATGGCTAACAGTTGTGTTTATAAAATTTTACGTACAACTGTCTGGCTGCACAGCAGTCTAATTGCATTGTAGCTCAAACACATTAGTCACCAGCAACAACGTAATTGCATTGTTAATATTTCCTATGAAGACAACTAGGGAAAAGTTTTTCATCCATTTAGTCAAATTCCAGACAGCTCCTTAACATAAATGAACACAGTTTTACGATGTATTTTCAAAAATACAGCCACAGTGGAAATACCCCAAATGACAAACCAGCTCCTTTAAATCAATAATTTCTCATTAAAATTTTTCTTGTTAGCAATAAGTAGCTATGTAATTTGGGCATTTTTGTAAATGAGACAAGAGCTTCCTACTGCGCAGCTCAGAGTAAATTAAAACAGCAACACCACTGTGAGGTAAAGAGAACCGGAACACAAAATAATCAAGCCATCTTATTCCAAACAAGCATTTCCCTTCACAGAACATTTCACAGTCAATCAAAATACTCATGAAAAGCACCGTCAAAATCAAGGAAGATTGACAAGATCTAGACCTCTGTGGCATAACATTTGTCTACTGAAATACTTGAAGTTCATTGGTAACTTCTCAAAGGACAACACTAGAACATTTTCCAGTCACACTGCAGGAATAAAACCTTCCATGTTGTTTCCATCAAGTACCTGATGGGTAAATTTAAAAGTACCTGATGCTAACACTCCTATTGTTCCATTATCTCAATGATCACCTTTACAGCCGCACCTTTAGGCCACCAATCTAACAGTTGTATCTCATATAAGGCCAGAAAAGGCTTAAAATACCCAGTAAGTGGCCACATCTGTAGGAAGAGAAAGCAGGGCCAACTGAACTTCCTCTAATTGGTTCTGTTACTCTTTCCAGAAATGCAGTCTGACCTTTTGAGTATTTCCAGCAATTTCCGGTTTTATTTTGGATTCCCCTCATGAGCAGTTTTACTTTCATCTGTTCCTCTTTCTGAAGTGAGTCTGTTACTTTGCCACAGTCAGACAGACAGTGTTGTCACATTGTGAGGCACGGTTTTTGGAGGGTGGGATTGGTGGGGCTGAACAGGAAGTTTTGTCTGTGCGGTATTTTTACAAGTACATGCTGTAAAAAGGTTTGTATGAAAAGGTGTTGCTTTCCACAGGTGTGGAAAGATTGACTGTTTTAGTTGAAGTAGTCTGGTTGCTCGAGTCGAGTGTAATGTTCTCCTAAGAGGTTGCCTATTGATAGGTCTTCAGGTGGCTGTGGAGGCCTAACGAGGATCCACATAAGTGGAGAACACCTATGTTTGACTTTAACGTGGGGAAACGGATGCACAGGCAGCCACCGCATGGTTCTTGACAGATCAGGGTCAGTGTTCAGTGGCATGGAATGCAAGACGTCTGGGGACCCTCCACGGCCATTGTGAGGTGTCATCAACTTCTGCCAGCTCCACCGTTGAGGTCTTGGATGGATCGCTCTTGGTTTGGAACCTGCCCCTTGACCTTACCACCATGGGTGACCCTACCAGGAGCTAAGAACCACATGGTTAAACTCCAGCTGCCGTTGCTCTTGGGATCTCATGAACCTCTGCCAGGACAAGGTGATGATCCTCAGAGAAGCTGTTACAGTACTCTTCGATGATGGGATTGTTGAAGAGGTGGGAGTAGAAATTCACTTCACTGAGTTATGCAATAACAACTGGGTGTTGGAATGACTGAAATACTCTTGTGTGGAAAATGGCCCAGATGCATAAAGAAGGAAATGGGCTAAGCACGCTTGGACAAAAGCTGAAAGAGAGTTGGTTTTCAGACAAGATAAAATCTAGCAGTAGACCCAGAATTCCACATGCCATTTTCTCCCTGACATCTGTTGAGATCGATAAACCAGCTGGTTTCCTGTAGGGAAGGAGGTATTTGCAGGCAGCAAACAGGATGGGACTCCTTTGGACAGGGAGAGAGGAAGACCAAAGAAGGTAAAGGATCAGACCTGGCGGAAGATCAGTTTGGTGTTCCGAGAGAGTCACTCCCCTGCCTATGGGTAGTAATGTGTAACACTTACTACAGGATTCACTTTGGCTGCCACATTAAGTAAGCATTTCAAACTATTGCCAAAACATTATTTTGCCAAACCCATCTCTCCAAGCAGGTAAGTTGGACAGCCTACCCTTCACCGTGAGTTATGGTGTTTTGCCCAGAGAGGCTGATGTGGATAAAATGACTCATGATCTTCTGATAGAGAGTAAATGAATTATCACACAATGTGATGCTGCAAGATTAACTGATTGGACGGAAAGCAGACTGGAATCCCTGTCTCCTGTTCCCAAATGATGTTGAACTCAGGCAGGTAGGTAGCTAGGATACGAAGGCTTTCTATGGAGCACCTGGATGTTGCTGACCGAATTTTTCGTGGTTCACAAGTCAGTGATGTGGAACGGGCTCTAATAATACATTGTGCCTAGTTAACTGTTTTATGGCCGCCCTCAATTTGTCTAATGAAATGTTTTACCTTCATTTCCCAGCCACTCTGCTCCACAGTTCTCAGACTAGGAAGCTTCAACTCGCTGAATCCATATTACAGTCTCACTCTTCTAAACTGTGCCCACCTCTCTGCAAGTAGATTTCTTTTGAAACCATTGATCATTTCCAATGCAAAAATCTCCCTTTCAGTGTTTTTTTTTAAACTCCAAGGCATACAACCCCAGTTTATCTAGCCTTACTTTATGACTAAATACCCTTATCCCTCAAAACCATTCTGTTAAATCCCCAAGGGAAAATAAATTTGTGCAGTTCAACGCCAGGTCCAGGGTCATCGAACTTGGTTGTTGTCACAAGGTCTAAGGTCACTAGAGGACTGGAATCATTCAGACAAGCTACAGCTGTCAGCACCAAGGTGCAAAAACTTCATATTCCACACATGCTCTCAGAGCTACTGTTCCTGCCAAGCCATACAGTATAGTATAAGGCAATTTTCATTATTTGGAGTTCACAACTCAAGCATTATTAGGACTGGCCTGACAAAGATTGGACATTGACCTTAAATTTGATGCCTTACCTGCACTGAAGGTCAATACTGTTCAAACATAAATTTTACAGCTGGCAGAAAAAGAATTAGCTTTCTTCTCTCCACATAGTTAAAACAATGGTAAAACTGACAAAATGGAGAACATTCTGCTCATAAGAAAACGCATTAAAATATAATTAAGGTTTAGTGAAATTGTCAGGTTCCACACTTCATTATGTTTTTCATTTAAATGATTAAATAGCATTTACTAAACCTCTGCTGTCAGAATCTTATTAAAAATGAATGAGTACGATCAAATATGTGTTACATAGCCACCAAGAAACATTTTTTGCTATATTACAATCTCAGTCCCCACGGTCAGCTGGCTAATGACCCCAATACGCTACTTCTTAATAAAATTGTTTGCAATAGTTCAGTCTGAGCTGCATGAGGTCTCTCATTTCCAAGTTGTAACTCATCACTGCCGCTGCTTCACCACGGGCAGTGCCCTGCTTACTTTGTTTTGTATTTCATCAGATAAGTTATACCCGTAGATATTTCCAGACTGAACAGACTGCTGCCTACCACAGTCTTTAACTGCTGATCAATCTCAACTGCAGAGAGGCAAGTTCCTATATTAACTGTGAAGTTCTCTCCTTCAGTCACCTTGCAATTCATGCACAGCTTGTTTTGCATTGGCACATATTTCAGAAGTTAACAGCTAATGAAGGGAAACCACAAATCAGAAAGCAAACAGGGTCAACAGGAACATTAAAAGTAGATCATTCAAGGACATTCAGTCCAATAGTAGACATTCAGGTGAACCAGACTTTCGATTTTAATAAAACCTCAGTCATAAATGTGAATGTCTCACGATATAAATCATTTTTCTATCGCACCATTATGAATGAACTTCAATTGCCTCCTTGTGGCTCAGGATTGGTAAACCATAAATGCATTTTGTTGGCTTTTCCTTAAGCCTTATTGTCATTGGTTCCAATAAAAACTATGGTTTTAGAAACATATAAATTTGCTGAAATAACACAGGGACGATAATATTGATTTTCAGATTTGTCAGATGTATCAGCAGTAAACAATGTATTTTGGTAGTATATAAGGAGAGTCTTGAACTAAAACTGCTTGCTCCAACCCCAGTGGAAATATGGAGCAAACTCCAGGAGAGAAGCGTTGGCTTACCTTGGTGCTTTGAAAGCAAATTGAATGAGAGATATTTATCAATATGCTTGAAGAACATCCATTACTTCCCACAGTTCCTGTTGATCCCCAATGTAGCACATCAGCAGATGGTGTAGGAGGGAAGGTTGTGTGATTCAATGCAATGACTGATGGACTGAATAGAGCAAAATTGATTGATTAGTGCACTTTGACACAAATCTTCTCTGCAACTATTTTACATCACACAATGCTGGTATTGTTTGGATGTGCTTTTTTCAAAGTTCAAAGTTAATTTATTATCAAAGTAGATTTATGTCACCATATACATCCCTGAGATGTGTTTTCTTGCAGGCATACTCAATAAACCATAAAGGAATCAATGCAGGGCCACACCAACCAGTATGCAAAAGAACACAAACTGTGCAACTACAAAAAGGAAGAAATAATAATAAATAAGCAACAAATAGCAAGAATATGAGATGAAGAATCCTTGAAAGTGAGTGCAAAGTTTGTGGAAATATTTCAATGATGGGCCAACTGAAGTTGAGTGAAGTTATCCCCTTTGGTTCAAGACCCTGTTGGTTCAGGGGTCATAACTTCCTAAACCTGGTGGTCTGAGTAGTGTGTCATGGCTGCCAAATCATTGTCAGGTGTGCTTACTGCAGCAAAATCAAGCTTAGTGATCTGTCAGAGGACTGGAGGCATAACAATCTTAGGAATGAGGAATTAAGTTCTTGTGAAAGATTAGTGAACAAATCTTACGAGGAAAGGTTTAGTGAGCTAGGAGCTCTTTGGAATGAAGGAGGATAAGAGGCAACTTTATAGAGGTGTACAAGATGACAAGAGGCATAGATTGAGTGGACTGTCGGCACCTTTTCTCTAGTGTGCCAATGACTGATACGAGAGGACATATTTTTGAGGCCATTGGAAGAAGGTGTGTCTATGTTTTTCTACATAGAGAGTGGTAAGTGCATGGAACACACTTCTGGGCACGGTGGTGGAGGCAGATACATTAGGGATATTTAAGAGATTCTTGGATAGGCACATGGTGAAAGAAAAATGGAGGGCTATGTGGAAGGGAAGGATTAGATTGATCTTGGAGAAGGTTAAAATTCTGCATGACATTGTGGGCCAAAGGACCGGTTCTTTTTCTAAGTATATCACAAACCATTATATAATTTAGGATCCCCAGTTAAATTGTTAAAAATACTAATGGCTACATTTCTATAATGTTTTCTTAACCTTGATACTACTGGGTATTCAGTTTCAGAAATTTATGCTTGAGTTAAGTATTGGTGAGAACAGTTTCCTTTGATTGGTAACAATTCAAGACTGTAGAAATCTGCTTTTTCATCTTGCCTCATTTATTTTGCTAGTATTGATCTGCAATTGGGATTGGCTAGAAAATTGTAACCATTAAGATACTGAAACCTGCAACAAATTGGATTATACCTGGCATTATAACCCTTTAACCCAAATGAGATCCGTAATCCAATTAAAATGTCCACTAAACAGAATCCAGATAAAATTCTTACTAAAAGAAATCTGGACTCATCACAATTCAAATCCTTAAAAGAAGTTTTTAATCAACCCTGAGAACACCGTATTATGTGAGTTATCAGTTTCAACTGATTCATACCTAATGATGTTCATTGACCAGCACTGTTTCTTCAGCTTACATTTTATGAATAATCTTAAAGTACAGATAAATCAGTGGAAATGGAGAATCACAATGAACGGAGTGGAAGTAGTTTTCTTTCAAAAGCTATTGCACTGATTCTAACCTGGATTTGTGTCAAGTTTAGGAATTCCAGCTCAATAAAAAAACTTAAAAGGTTGAAAGGAACTTGAAGGCACAGCTGCATGGCTGCCATAATTTAATTTCCTAAGGGAACCCTACCATACAAAATACTCAAAATCAGAGCTATTTTCAGTTTGCTGATTTAGAAAAGAATCGGAATCAGATTTATTGTCACTGACATTAATCACGAAATGTATTGTTTAGTGATTGTAGGACAGTGCAAGCATAAATTTAGATTATTTAGATTATGAAGACACGCAGTCCTCTTTTATTGTCATTTAGTAATGCATGCATTAAGAAATGATACAATATTTCCTCTGGTGTGATATCACAGAACACAGGACAGGCCAAGACTGAAAAAACTAACAAAACCACATAATTATAACATATAGTTACAACAGTGCAACAATACCATAACTTGATGAAGAACAGTCCATGGCACAGTAAAAAGTTCAAAGTCTCTCAAGTGTCCCACATCTCACGCAGACAGGAGAAGGAAGAAAAACTCTCCCTGCCATGCCCAACCACAATCCGTCTCTGAGTCGTCCGAAAACTTCGAGCCTCCGAATCAGCTCTCCGACACCGACTACTGAGTGCCATCTCTGTCCGAACGATTCGACCTCAATCTCGGTCGCCAGCAGCAGGCAAAGCCGGGAATTTTGAGGCCTTCCCTCCGGAAGATTCCCGACCGCGCAGTAACGACAGCAGTGAATGAGTGTTTCAGGACTGTAAGTAGTGCAAAAAGATCTGATAACTTCTATTAAATTACAAAATAACCAATGCAAAAATATCCACACCAAAACTCATTTTTGTAATTTCATGCGTCTACTATACTCTTAATAGTCTGAACATTCCCCTCAAAACCTTGTTTCATTTTCTGTGTTTCGGAGACTTGAACTTCCTTGGGATGTTTGTGTTTTAGGCATCTGTTAGTCTCATGAGACCATGGATTTGCACCCTGGAAGGTTTCCAGGGCGCAGGCCTGGGCAAGGTTGTAAGAAAGACAAGCAGTTGCCCATGCTGCAAGTCTCCCCTCTCCACACCAACGATGTTGTCCAAGGGAAGGGCATTAGGACCCATACAGCCTGGCACCAGTGTTGTCACAGAGCAATGTGTGGTTAAGTGCCGTGCTCAAGGACACACAGGCTGCCTCAGCCAAGGCTCAAACTTGCAACCTTCAAATCACTAGACAAATGCCTTAACCACTTGGCTACACGCCAACACGATGTATGTGTAGTAACATGAGAAACCTTGCAATGGAAAGCTCTATTAGTCTACAAAATTTTAAAAATTAACCCTTTGCTTTCAAAAGAGGTCCCACTCATTCTCATATATGAAGTCAATTTTGTTGATGCCAACTTTTCATCATAAGTGTGTGTTTTTTAAAAAAATTTGGAACAGTTTTGTGGTTTCTTCTAACCTGTGCACCAAAGTGTTAGAAAATATGTATGAAGGACACCTGCGTACGGTCAAGATGAAGAGTCTCGCCTGGAGCTAAGTGTGGTGGCCGGGAATAGATAAACTGATTGAAGATTTGGCCAAAAGCTGTTTGGGATGCCAAGAAGTTCAAAGTGCACCCCTACGGGCACCATTACACCCATGGGACCGGACATCAACACAGACGTCATCAGAGTACATGTTGACTTTGCTGGGCCATTCATAGACTTTGTGTTTCTGATTGCTCTGGATGCTCATTCAAAGTGAATGAAGGTTAGAGCAATGAAGTCTAACTCAGCAAAGACTGTCTCCGCTCTGAGGACCACCTTCACCAGAAGTAGCTTACCAGGACAAATTGTGAGTGACAACGGTCCAAGATACACGTCAGAAGAATTCTAACTGTTTATGAATAAAAATGGCATCAGACATTTCAAGTCAGCTCCTCACCACCCAGCAATGAATGGGTTAGCTGAAAGATTCATTCAAACCTTCAAGAAGGACATTAAAGTGATGGACAAGGAGGACATTTCTGTATAGAGCAAAGTGGACAGTTTCTTTTTGGTGTACTGGAACTCTGTTCATGCGACAACAAACCAAACACCTGCAATGCTGTTCATGAACAGGACTCTGAGATCTCACATAGACCTCCTGAAACCAGATCAGTACAGAATAAACAGTTCAACTAGTTGCCAAGTGAAGCAGCAAGGAGCTTCAGGATTGGACAGGAAATTCTACCACGTGATTACTGAGAAGACAAGTGGCCACCCAATAGGATAGCTACAAGAACTGGACCATTGTTGTACACCGTGGATGTTGGAGATCAGACATGGAGTCATCATGTGGACAAGATGCTGGATGCTCAACTGAACAGCACACCTGAGTCAATTTCAATCAACAAGATAGACACCTTACAGTCACCAGACTTACCTCTCAGTGATGATGTCACTGACAGCAACATGACGCCAAGAACGTTGACTTAGACAAGACACCTGCCAAACCTGATGCCACTCCACGGATCCAGAGGCTGAAAGAAACAGAGCACCACCCTAAAGACTGAACCTTTAGAACTGTGAAGTTAGTTATGGACTGTTATTGTGAAAACATGTTTATTTGAATATAGTTTTTGAAAAT
Organism: Mobula birostris; assembly: GCF_030028105.1. Taxonomy (NCBI): domain Eukaryota; kingdom Metazoa; phylum Chordata; class Chondrichthyes; order Myliobatiformes; family Myliobatidae; genus Mobula; species Mobula birostris. The sequence continues at coordinate 131,810,976 of NC_092378.1, read as the reverse complement.
GAAATTGAATGTTTTGTATATATACTGTTTTATGCTGCATTAATCTAAAGGGAGAATGAAGTGTAATGCATGGATCTATTTCTTTTAGAGCAATGATGTATTGATGTTATCTGTGCATGCACTGTTGTCTATACATGTGCATTGTTCTGTCTCTCTCTCTCACTGCAAAGTGAATACACCGGTTAAAGTCATGTCCCGTGAGTGTGCTTTTATTTAATTTATATGCAGTTGTGCACAGACACAACACAAACCTCTTTGTGGTGATCAGCTTTACAATTTGCCCCAAGATTACCATGATCATTTTATTCTGTCTTCCATGTTCATGCACTTCTCTCAAGTGCTGAATTGCTCAGTCTCCGTTACCATCTCTAGTGCTCCCTTGCCATTTCTGTAATTTTTGCAGTCTTTGGTGCCCTAATGCTTCCATCTACTTTGATGACCATAGTTGACCTTTTGAGTAAATCCAAAGAAGTCAGGGGAGGGGTTTTAAATGTGAAAACTCGGAACAGTGATTAATAGACAGGCACCTGGACTCGAGAAATCATTGAGGCATGCCTTTGTTGAACAAATATTGTACTGCACTCTAGCTTTTACTTGAATGACCTACGGGAGGTATAAATGCAAAGTTGGAATTGCTACTTGGGCCTAATGGCTGTACATCGTTGAGTCAAACATGACCTGCTAGTCTGTTAACTTTCATTGTCCTTTACTAAGTTGGAAGAGTGGATTAAGCTGTTTATGGGAATGCCGTGACAGCTGTTTGAAAGTTCAAGTTTACAACTGTGGACCAAATAAAAGTCACTCAGTCCACATTTGGTCTTCCGTACAGTGTCTTAGGCACATGTAAAAAAAAAATCTGTAAAGCCAAGATGCTTTCAAAAATAATGAAAAGTTTTGAAATGTCAAAAAATTTACTATGAAGAAGAGTAAGCAGTAAAAATATAAGTTAAATCAATATTTGGTGTGGCCACCTTTAAAACTGCATCAATTATCTTAGGTACGCACACTGTTAATGCAGTTTTTAAGAAAATCAGCTGGTAGGCTGTTCCAAGCATCTTGGAGAACCTGCCACAGTTCATTCAACAGATTTTGTTTGTCTCGCTTGCTTCTGTCTCTTCAGGTAATCCCAGACAGCCTCAATGATGTCGAGCTTAGGGCTCTGTCATAGTCATACTTTATTGATCCTGGGGGAAATTGGTTTTCCTTACAGTTGCACCATAAATAATAAATAGTAATAGAACCATAAATAGTTAAATAGTAATATGTAAATTATCCCAGGAAATAAGTCCAGGACCAGCCTATTGGCTCAGGGTGTCTGACCCTCCAAGGGAGGAGTTGTAAAGTTTGATGGCCACAGGCAGGAATGACTTCCTATGACGCCCTGTGTTGCATCGCGGTGGAACCCATATAATCTGTTGCAGAACTTAGGTTTTTTTATTCACTGAAGATAGTTCTTTATCACCTTGGCTGTGTGTCTGGGGTCATCGTTCTGCTGCAGAATGAAGTTGGGACCAATCAGACGCCTCCCTGATAGTACTGCATAATGGACGAGAATCTGCCTGTACATCTCAGTATTGAGGATTTCATTAATTCTGACCAGACCACCACCTCCATTTGTGGAAATGCAGCCACGAACCTTCAGGGAATCTGCACCATGCTTTACTGTTGGCAGCAGACACTCATCGCATCTAACGTTCTCCAGCTCTTCTATGAGGAAACTGCCTCCTGTTTGATCCAAAAATTTCAAATTTTGACTCATCAGTCCAGAGCACTTGCTGTCATTTTGTCTTTGTGTGTAGGTGACCCTCTTGGTTTTGTTTCCACTTTAGAGGAATGGCTTTTTGGCAGCAACTCTTCCATAAAGACCACTTCTGACAAGACGTCTCCAGACTGTAGAGGGGTGTATTTGTGTTCCAGTGGTTTCCGTGCGTTCAGAGCTGATAGCAGTGCTGGACTTTTGCTTTAGAAAGGATATCAGTTTGATGTATCTCTCATCTGCTGCACTCTGTTTCCATGGCTAACCACGGCATTTCTAATTCTCAACCTTGTCCAGTATTGTGTGCAGTTTTGGTCCCCTAATCTGAGGAAAGACATCCTTGCCTTAGAGGGAGTACAAAGAAGGTTCACCAGATTGATTCCTGGGATGGCAGGACTTTCATATGATGAAAGACTGGATGAACTAGGCTTAATCTCATTGGAATTTAGAAGATTGAGGGGGGATCTGATTGAAACGTATAAAATCCTAAAGGGATTGGACAGGCTAGATGCAGGAAGATTGTTCCCGATGTTGGGGAAGTCCAGAACGAGGGGTCACAGTTTGAGGATAAAGGGGAAGCCTTTTAGGATCGAGATTAGGAAAAACTTCTTCACACAGAGAGTGGTGAATCTGTGGAATTCTCTGCCACAGGAAACAGTTGAGGCCAGTTCATTGGCTATATGTAAGAGGGAGTTAGATGTGGCCCTTGTGGCTAAAGGGATCAGGGGGTATGGAGGGAAGGCTGGTGCAGGGTTCTGAGTTGGATGATCAGCCATGATCATACCGAATGGCGGTGCAGGCTCGAAGGGCCGAATGACCTACTCCTGCACCTATTTTCTATGTTTCTATGTTTCTTCATGCTTCTTCTGAAGAGCTTTCACAGCACATCTGGAATCTCCCGTCACTGCAAAATTTCTGCTTGGGAGAGAATTTGCTGAAGCAGGATGACCACCTATTCACCCATTTCTGTTTCAGTTAATCAGTTTAGTTCATTCAACTCATTATATCATTGAGTACAGGAAACACACATAAAAGTTGCTGGTGAACGCAGCACACCAGGCAGCATCTCTAGGAAGAGGTGCAGTTGACGTTTCAGGCCGAGACCCTTCGTCAGGACTGGTTTCGGCCTGAAACGTTGACTGCACCTCTTCCTAGAGATGCTGCTTGGCCTGCTGAGTTCACCAGCAACTTTTACGTGTGTTGCTTGAATTTCCACCATCTGCAGAATTCCTGTTGATTGAGTACAGGAGATGGGATGTTATGTTTTAGTTGTATATGATATTGGTGAAGCCCAAATTGGAGTATTGTGTGCAGTTTTGGTCACCTGCACACAGGAAAGATTGAATAGGTTAGGACTTTATTCCTTGGATCTTAGGAGATTGAGAGGAGATTGGTTAGAGATATTAAAATTATAAGGGGTAAATGCAATTATAGGGTAAATGCAAGCAGGTTTTTTCCACTGAGGTTGTGTGGGACTACAGCAAGAGGTCATGGGTTAAGGGTGAAAGGTGAAAAGTTTAAGGGGAATATGAGGGGTAACTTCTTCACTCAGAGGGCCATGAGAGTGTTGAATGAGCAGCCAGTGCAAGTGGTGCATGCAAACTCGATTTCAACATTCAAGAGAGGTTTGGATGGGTACACGGATAGTAGGGGTATGGAGGGCTAAGCTCCCTGTGCAGGTCGATGGGAGTAGGCAGTTTAAATTGTTCGGCACAGATAAGATGGGCCAATTGGCCTGTTTCTGGGCTGTATTTTTCTATGACTCTCTCATCAGCACCTGTTTGTTACCTTTGTTTAATCATGCACTGAGCTAAATACCTTCAAATTTTTATTTGAAAAGTGGTCTATTACTTAATATGGTTGGTTGAAATGGCTCCATTTATTATCAGAGAATGTATACACTGTACAACCTGAAATACTTAGTCTTCACAGGCATTCATGATAATGATTAGAACCCCAAAAGAATGAATGACAGAAAAGTGTTAGAACCCCAAAGTTCCCTCTCCCCCAACCTCAAGCGGAAGCAAAGCATGAACCTCCCCTCCCCCCGCCCCCGGACACATCCAATCCTGAGATATCAGGCAAGATCATTTGGTTTATTGATTACAGGATGTCTCTCTGGTGCTTCCCGCTCCCTCCTCTCTCCCTTCCTCTTTTCCTAACCATGATTCCCCTCTTCCCAACCATAATTCCCCTCTTCCCAATCTTAGTCCACAATAGAGACCCATATGAGAATCAGGTTTATCATCACTCGCTTGCCATGATTTTTTTTGTGTGGCAGCAGTACAGTACAATACGTAAAATGATTACAGTACTGTGCAAAAGTCTTTGGCACTCTAACTATATATATTACTAAGACTTTTGCACAGTACTGTGTGCTTACAAGAAGACACATCATCGGCTGTGTGTAATGTGTATACATTATAGAAAATTGAAATAAGCATTGTTGAATTCAGAAAGAGTGGTATTCTGTGCAATAGGAACAAAGGAGATAATTGCTGGATTATGTACAGAAGAGTGCCGTGAGCGGCAAATGGTATTACTGCTGATTAAGGGGTGTCTTGGGAACCCTTTAGACAATGAAATATTTTGTTGAACAGTCCTGTTGATTGTGGGAATGGTGCTGAAGTGGGGACAATGAGGTGACAGCCTGAAAAATGATGACTGATGTTTGATGGTGGAGTCAAGGTCAACACAAATGAGGTACTATCAGAAAATTACATCTGTGCATCCTGTTCCATTTCACAGTCCCTAACCACTGTCATCTGAAAATTAATTATGGGCATTGGGTATACTTAATTCTATACAGGTTGATAGGTTCTGAATTAGTAAGGAAGTCAAAAGTTATAGTGAGAAAGCAGGAGAATGGGGTTGAAAGGGATAATAAATCAGCAATGATGGAGTAGTAGAGCAGACTCAATGGGCCAAATGGTCTAATTCTGTTCCCATGTCTCATGGTCTAAATTTTTCCTCAATGTGGCTGAAGTATGGGCCTAGATATAGTGAGTAAAATCTTATTTACAAATTTTCTAAAAATCAGTTCTACTATAAACTTGTCCATCGTTTACCAATGCTGCATCACCAGCTCTGTATACCAGTGATCAATTTACAAAAGGTAGATTCCATTGTACAAAAGGACAGGATAGGACGGACGGGGTAAAATTACCAGCCATTGGGAGAAGCACAGGGGAATGGGAATAATTGATTGCTCTTTCAGAGATTATAGGGATATGATGATCCAAATGGCCTCTATGTGTGCCGCCTCCATTGGGTTCTATGAGCAAACAACTTAAAAAGGAGGCTCAAAGTGAATTTGTAGGTCCCAAGGTAATTCTTTGCTAGCTCTTAACCTCACTTCAGTTAACAACTAGGCATGGCTTTGACTTCCATGTGCAGTTTAGGGACATAATCAATTCTGGTTTGTACTCAAGGTGTGATCCATGATCATTCAGCTGGGAAAGGACTGAACTGCTGGGATGACATTCAATTGATGTTCAAATGCGCACAATAAAAGAGTGCATCTGAACACCAAGTCTCAGAAAAATATTGTTGCAAGTTCCTGGAGAAACAGCAATGCAGAGAACGACATCCCAACCTTTATTTGTGCCAAATGCCTGGACATGACCTTTTTCCACAAAATATATGTTCTTGAGCTATGGTCATCATTCTAAATGCCCCAAAGGAGCATAAAAGAAATGTCTAAATTCAAACAACATGTAAAATAGGACCTTATCAGATTTGGGTATTTCTCAGTATAACATTAAAGAGAAATTCCTAAAATAGTAATCGCTAAAATTATTTCCATGCATTCAGTACGGTAATTAACCACCTTACCTAAAAACATCTGTTTTTAAGTAAGTTAAATTGCCCACAGGATTTATTTCATCTGTACAATTTGCTGAGAAACATGTAATACTTCAAAACAAAAAGGTATAACCTTTCTTTTCCTCTAGGATATTAAATTTCTTCAGTAAAATAGCTCCTGACACGTACAATATTAGGCCCAGTGGACCTGTTGACAGTTAAAACACCTACTTTGACTTGGCACTTTAGCATATTGAGCATACTACATGAAGCGTGACGCCAGTAATTCACACATAGCAGTCCCATGGGAGGCCAGCTCAGACCACACTCAATTTAAGACTGAAGGCATCATACAGCTCTAAGAATACTTTTTGGGTGGTTGATACATTTGTTACCAGGAAAGTAACTAATAGCATTTCGCCTCAGAAATTAAGAAGTAACAGACACCATTGTTGGCCAGCTGATCTCACAGCCATAGTTACACAATATGCACAAGTACACTATCATTTTGTGCACTTTGTTAAAATAAAAAACATTGTGCAAGAAATTTTTGAAACATTATCTACATTGTTGTTGTGTGTAATATAGATGAAAATACTGAGCACCAGCTCAGCTTTAAATGGAAGTGGAGCTTTTACCTTGCTCAGCTGAGCAGAGTGGGGCCCGTTGTAAAATAATGACTTATAAGTCTGTGACCGCAAATATTTAAATAGAACACTTCATGCACAACCATTTCACAAGCTCTTTACAATCTTAGATTTGCTCAACTATTGTTAGTGCCACCTTGTTAATAATAATAACAATAATAGTATTTTATTGATCCCGAGTGGGAAATTCCTTCGTTACAGCAGCAACATTTAAAAACACACTTTGCGGTGTGGAGATTTAAGAAGGATGAATAATAGAAAAAGATACCAACATATTGATGCAGCTACAAAGAAGGCATGACAGTGGCTATATTTCATTTGGAGTTTGAGGAGATTTGGTAGACACTTGCATATTTCTACATATGTATTTTGGAGAGCATTCTCACTGGCTGCATCACCATCTGGTACTCGGGGATGTGGGGTGGTGCTACTGCACAGGATTGAAATAAGCTGCACAGAGTTGTAAACTTAGTCAGTTCCATCGGCACTAGCCTCTGTAGTTTGCAAGACACCTTCAAGGAGCATAGCCTCAAAGAGTTGGCATTCATCATTAAGGGCCCGCAGCACCGAAGGAGGTACAGAAGCTTGAAGAGACACACTCAGCGATTCAGGATCAGCTTCTTCCCCTTCACCATCCACTTTCTGAAAGGACATTGAACCCAGGAAACCTACCTCACTACTTTTTTATTTTTTTGCCGAGATGCAACACAGAGTGTCGTAGGAAGTCATTCCTGCCTGTGGCCATCAAACTTTACAACTCCTCCCTTGGAGGGTCAGACACTCTGAGCCAATAGGCTGGTCCTGGACTTATTTCATAATTTACTGGAATAATTTACATATTACTATTTAACTATTTATGGTTCTATTACTATTTATTATTTATGGTGCAACTGTAACGAAAACCAATTTCCCCCGGGGTCAATAAAGTATGACTATGACTAAATATGCATATACTTACAGTCCTGATGAAGGGTCTCGGCCTGAAACATTGACTGTTTACTCTTTTCCATAGTTCCTCCAGCATTTTATGCGTGCGGCTATACTTACTGTAATTCATGTTTTCACGTTATTACGTACAGTATTGCATTTTACTGCTGCTGCAAAGACAACAAATTTCACGACATATGCCGGTGAAATTAAACCTGATTCTGATTCTGAAGGAATCACCTTCCAGGATAGCATGAAACACGTCAGAATCATCCCAGTGAAGGTTATTTATCCAACCCAGATACATTACTGTTGTGAAATGGAAATTGCCTTTGCTCCCCATTGTGAGCAAAAATAAAGAAAGTACATGCTTCACACAAACTTGAACTTGAAGTGAAAACTGTTTAGATTAAGTCATAAGTGGAAGATGAATCGTTAAAACCGACATGATTAGAAGAATTACAACAGCACAGTATGCTTTATACAATGAAGTGTATCACAGGGGTACATAATAGATCCCCACATAACTGAAGATAATAGTAATACTGATGACAGTAATTTTACTTGGCTCAGTATGACATGTTGAGCACATTTTCTTAAAATACATGACCTGATTGCATGTGATTATTAGATATCTGTACTGGAAAGCAATTATATTGCATTTCAAGCCCAGGTTAATTTCACTAAGCACATTCACTTTCAGTTATTAAATTCTTCAAATCTGGAGATTAAAGATGTCATTGAATTCCTGAATTAGTTGCAGTGAAAGTTAAAATTGATTTGGCCCAAAAGGAAACGTATTAAACTTTGTCAGATGTAAGGAAAATAGAACAATGTAGCAAAATGTAATTCCAGATAATAAAGTCTATTTAGTGTACATTTGCTCCTATAATTGGCAGCTGCAAAGGATTCTCATATCATTTTGGGGGAAAAAATTACAATTGAGACAATGACAAAATAACTCTCCCAGTGACCTTACACTTTCCTCATGAAAATATCAAAATGTGCAATGGTTATTTCTTTCTTACTGGTTTTAACTCACTTTCTATAAAATGCCCTGACGGATTTAAATACAGTCTCTAGAGCAGGGATGCCCAAACTGTGGTTCTCGGACCTCCTGGATAATGGTGAGGTCCATGGCGTAACTAAAGGTTGGGAAACCCTGCTCTAGAGAGTCAGACTTTATTGGAGATATTTTGAAAAAGAACTTAAAATTGTGGGAAAGATCCTTCAAATGCTGGAAATACACCACTGCTCACAGTTGTAAAGAACATTGGAGCATACTTCTGTGATAAAAAGATACACACTAAAATTAATAAAGGCAGGGTGGTAGATGTTGCTCATATGGACTCCAGTAAGATCCAAGGTGCTGTGATCAGCTGGTCAGAAGTTTAAGGCATTTGGATCCAAGCCATACTGGCTAATTGGATTCAAAATTGGCTTGGTGATAGGAAGCAGAGAGAAGTGATGAAAGAATGTTTTTTTCTGATTAGAGTCTGTGACTAGTAGTATACCACAGGATTTAGTGCTGAGACACCTTTCTATTCGTATATATAAATGACTTGAATGTGGATATGTTTGTAGATAACACAGAGATTGCTTATGTGGATTGTGAGGAATGGTGCTTAAGGCTATAGCAGGTTGCAGATCAGATGGAAAGATCGGAGGAGCATTGGCAGATGAAATTCAATCCGAGCAAATGCATGGTGGAACATTTTTGTAAATAAGACAGAAGTAATGCATAAAGAGTAAATTGTAGTCTTAAGAGACACTTGGGCAGACAATTAAATAAGCAAGGCTTAGAAGAATGCAAACTTAACTTGGGCAAATTGGATTGGTATTGAGAGACATAAAGGTTGGCATGGACAGATGGCTAAAAGGTATATAACTATCATTTGACATGCCAACATTTCTTCCTTGTTACAGTAAATGGCTGGGTTACTGTCAATTTTTAAAGTGTAACCTTGCCTTGCCTTCATTGGTCAGGGCATTGGTACGAGAGTAAGGAAGTCATGTTACAGATATATCAAACCTCGTAATGGCCGCACTTGGGAGTATTATGTGCAGTTTTGGTCACCCCATTACAGGAAGGACCCCATTACAGGAAGGATGCAGAGGCTTTGGAAAGGGTGTAGTCAAGGTTCACCAGGATGATCCCTGGATTAGATGGTATAAAGCTACAATAAGAGGTGGATAAACTTGAATTGCTTTCTCTAAAGCATTGGAGACTGAAGGGAGATCTAATGCAACACTCACAGAATGCTGGAGGTCAGGCAACATCTATGGAAAAGAGTAAACAGTCAACATTTCTGACAGAGACCCTTCTTCAGGACTGAGAAGGAAGGGGGAAGATGCCAGAATAAAAAGGTAGGGGTAGAGGAAAGAGGCTAGCTGGAAGGTGATAGGTGAAGCCAGGTAGTTGGGAAAGGTCAAGAGCTGGAGAAGAAAAAATCTAACAAGAGAAGAGAGTGGACCACAGAAGAAAGGGAAGGAGGAGGGGACCCATAAGGAAATAATAGGCAGGTGAGAAGAAGCGAAAGATCAGAGTGGGGAATAGAAGAGAGGGGAGGGGAGAGAATTTGTTCATCGGAAGGAGAAATCAATATTCATGCTATCAGCTGGGAGATCTTACAGAAGTTTATAAATTTATGAGATCCATAGATAGGGTAGACTAGGGGTTCTCATCCTGGGGTCAAACTCTTTGATTAATGGTAGGAATCCATGGCATAAAAAAGGTTGGGAATCCCTGGAGTAGACAGAAACTTTCTCCCAGGTTTGAACATCAAATATTGAAGGGCCTGAATTTAAAGTGAGGGGGGATGTTTAAAGGGGAAAAGTTTTGAGATGATGTGCAGGACATGATTTTTTGTTTACATAGAGTGATAGGTGCTTGGAACGGGCTTCCAGGGGTAGTGGTAAAAGCAGACAGATAATGTCATTTAAGAGGGTGTTAGATAGACACCAAGACATGCAGAGAATGGAAAGATATGGAGCACATTCAGCCAGGAAATATTTTACTTCCTATCTACATAACAGCTACACTGCTAATTTAAAATACAAATACTTTCAAAAATTGTTTCAGTTTAAATTTCTGGTATTATTTTACTTCATGAGGAGAAACTAATATAAATTCATTCATCATAAATTTTCAATACCAGCAAAGACCAATTCCCCTTTCTGCTCACTCTCCCTTACAGTTGGGCTGCTCTCTTAAAGGGTTAAAACAGAAAATAAAAACTAATGAAGGTTCAGGCACAGTAATTGAATTACAAATAATAATTTGCACACTACTTGACCCCTGGAGATTCATCCAAAGCATGTTTGTTTCATAATTAATAAATAAAATTAAACTATTATTATATTATGCCTAAGTAACAATTTAATTTTAGCATCATGACATCAGATTCAGAATGAATCTGCATAACTATAAACACAGCAGGTATCTGTTCATTTTCACCCTTGGACAAGAACAAATGTAAAACATCACAGCCTTTGACACTGCAATCTTTTGTATTTTGTTGAATTTATAGTCAAGTCAATCACTAAGCAGAAAACAAAGCTCTATCTATCTGCTAAATACCAGGTAAGAAATGTTAAAGGGAAGTAAACTACATCGGATTAACAGAGTTGCTCAATTCCATGCAGACAAATCTCCACATTTTCTTTCAAAGCAACTATGTTGAAATGAAAATGCTACCATAAACTTCAATTAAGAGGACTGGACTTTGGTATTAATTTTGACGGAGAATTTCAACTCTCTCCACCCATCGGGGAAGAGCAGATATAATGGTGTATCTCCACTGCCAGCTCTGTTCATGCAAATTTTAATTTTGCATTTCCACTTCTAACTGGTGGATGCCAAAGTTCGAAGTTCAAAGTAAAGTTTATTATTAGAGTACATACATGTCACTACATACAACCCTGAGATTCTTTTTCTGCGGCATACTGAGCAAATCTATAGAACAGTAACTGTAAACAGGACCTGTAGGCTGTAAACATCAGGAACTGTAAACTGTAAACAAATTGCAAATGTAGATAATAAGTAAATAGCAATAAATAATGAGCATGAAATAACAAGATAAAAGAGTCCTTAAATGAGTGTAGTTATCTCCTTTTGTTCAAGAGCCTGATGGTTGCGGGGTAGTAACAGTTCTTGAATCTGGTGGCACAAGTCCTGATGCATCTGTACCTTCTACCTGATGGCAACAGTGAGAAAAAAGCAAGGCCTGGGTGGTGAGGATCTTTGCTGATGGATGTTGCTTTTCTACTGCGAAGTTTCATGTAGTTGTGCTCAATGGTTGGAAGGGCTTTATCTGTGATGTACTGGGTTGAATCCATTACCTTTTGTAGAATTTTCTGCTCAAAGGCATTGGTGTTCCCATACCAGTCATAACACAGCCAGTCAGCACACTTTCCACCACACACCTATAGATATTTTCCAAGGTTTTTGATGACATGTGGAATCTCCACAGACACCTGAGGAAGTAGAGGTTACCGTTGTGCTTCTTTGCAACTGTATTTAAATGATGGGTCCAGGACAGGTCCTCTGAGATAGTGACACCAGGAATTTAAGGTTATGGACCCTCTCCACCTCTGATCCTTAAGTCCACTATCAGTCCCTTAGTGATTGACATTGAGTGAGAGGTTTGTTATTACACCACTCAGCCAAATTTTCAATCTCCCTCCTGTGTTCTGATCCATCACCACTTTTGATACAGCCCACAACAGTGGTGTCATCAGCAAATTTGTATATGGTGTTGGAACTGTACTTAGCTGCACAGTCATTGGTATACAGCAAGTAGAGCAGGGGGCTAAGTACACATCCCTCTGTGCTCCTGTACTGATGGAGATTGTGGAGGGGATGTTTTTGCCAATCCAAATTGACTGGGGTCTACAAGTGAGGAAATCCAGGATCCAATTGCACAAAGTTGGAGTATTGAGGCCTAGATCTTGGAGTTTACCGATTAGCTTGGAGGGGATGATGATGTTAAACACCAAGTTGTAATCAATAAAGAGCATTCTGATGTATGTATCTTTGCTGTCCAGATGTTCCAGAGTTGTGTGAAAAGCCAACAAGCTAGCATCTGCCAATCGTCCCCCTTCCCTCCACTCTCTCTTTTTACCCCACCAAGCCTTAACTGGCCAGCTTTCCAAAGTGGTGACAGCATTCTTTTGGGATGGGCCAAGCTACTGATAAGACTCCAGCAAGGAACAAAGGCAACTCTCTAATACTTCAGCAGATCTTAATAGATCTTCTACAGTTAATATTAAAAAAACTACTCTCTCATAATTAAACACTTGGCCCTTTAGAATAATGTACCAATGAATATGTGTGCACTTAGCCACAAAGAGGATGCTGTCTAAGCTGCATGCCATCTTGGTCAATGTCTCCCATCCACTACATAATGTACTGGGTGGGCACAGGAGTACATTCAGCCAGAGACTCATTCCACCGAGATGCAGCACAGAGCGTCATAGGAAGTCATTCCTGCCTGTGGCAATCAAACCTTACAACCCCTCCCTTGGAGGGTCAGACACCCTGAGCCAATAGACTTGTCCTGGACTTATTTCATAATTTACTGGCATAATTTACACATTACTATTTAACTATTTATGGTTCTATTACTATCTATTATTTATGGTGCAACTGCAACGAAAACCAATTTCTCCCGGGATCAATAAAGTATGACTATGACTATGAATATAAAAACCACAGCAAATACTCTCTTAATTTATCAGAATTTCATTTTCCTTTTTAAAAATTAAATGGCTTACCTTCCACATTATCAAGTATATTTACTGACATTTATTCTAAAAATTAATAGGGTGTTATAAATAGCTTCAAAATGTTAAGCTGCTCAGTTTACAATACAATAACTTTCATTTCAGCAGGTATGTTAGTCACTCATTTCAAGACTGCAGGCAGTTCATTTGAATAAAATTTTAACTAAAATGCAGTTTTCTCTTTGATGAGAAATGCTCCACTTCTCAACTGGTATTGCCGTTGGTTTCCCAAATGCAAGGTAATTCTGCCAGTGTTTGAAATGTGCAATTGTAGGCAAACATTTGACTTATCTTGAACTAAGCACACATTGTGACAGTGGGTATAAATCATTATCATTAGTAATTGGAAGCAGCGCGTGGAAAAATAAATTTGCTTAAATGTTAGTGGTAAGAAAACCTTTATTCAAAGTGGACCCATCAATCTTTTTGCCTCCCTTGTGATTCAATACTTCAAAATGCATTAGCAATAAGTACTTCAGACTATATCGCCAGACTTTGTTCTACCTCTTCAGAGTTCTATTTTAAACCGAACTTGATTATTAAGAAGTAATTCATTCTGTGGGGTTTCTTGTTTCATGGATATCTGTGGAGAGTATGAACTTCAGGTTGTAAACTCTGATATTAAATGAACCTTCGAACAATGCTTTACTTAAAGTCACCATTATATAAGTAATATTCTAACTGATAGCATATTGAGGTGACTACATTGGATGAAATCTACTCCTAGCACCATTCCTTATAGTGTAACAATTAATAGAGTAGGCTTTGTAAGTAGCACACAACACCAATAACCAAATGACTTCTCATTGTAGTAAAGCAAAGTTTTCAATAGATGCCAAACAATGACAAAAGCAACAGCAAGATAACTCATGAATTTAGTCACAAAATGTCAAACCTAGTGACATTATTGTGTCCCTTCAATAATATCTATTGTCACTTCCTTTGCAATCATCCATTCTAGCCAGTAATTTATGACTTCATTGCTACTTGATCTTGTATAGGTTGTCAGTTTCCCCAGCTTATCATAATGCAACATAGAACAAATAAACATTCCAATGTAAATGAAGCTCATAAATAAAAGCTATTAATGGAGTCATTTCTGCTCAAAGTATTCAATTCAGCATACGTAATAGAATCCAGAATTTTGATCCGACTTGACCTCCAATCTTTAGTGAGCTAGCTGTAGGATACTTAATGAATCACGGACCACCTACAGTAGGCACCTGAAAGCCCTGAACAATGCCACCAAAGAGCCTTACAAAAGACTTTGAAGATCAGCTGGAAGAACAGACTCACTAACAACAGTGTACGGGAAGAGGCTAACATGAACAGCGTCTCCACCACGATAAAGCGACGCCAACTCCAATGTCATTCGGATGCTCAACTCCTGTCTCCCCAAACGATGCTTCATTCCCAGCTGAAGAAAGGTCAGCGAGCCCCTGGTGGGCAAAGGAAATGCTTCAAAAATAACATAAAAATCAGCCTGAAGAAATTTAACATTCCATATAAAAACTGGGAAGATATTGCACTCAAGAGATACACCTGGAGGAAATCTGTTCAAGAAGGACTTCTGCTACATGAGACCTCCACTGTGCTGCAGAGAACAAGCGGCAGCTACAGAAGGAGAGACTAAAAACTAACCACTCTTGCCCACACTGCACCAGAATATGTGGATCCCAGATTGGCCTCCATAACCACCTGAAGACCAACTAATAAACAACCCCTTAGAACAACATCTTACAGGATGAGTGATTGTACTACTACAACTACTACTACCACTTTATATTTAAGTCTATTGGAGTCCCTGGTCAGTGAAATGTATGTTTTCTAGTAATTCTGCATCTCAAGATCAGTTTCTATGATGATCTTTACCCTCTCCATAGAAAGTCCATGTCTGGGGTCCTTCTTGAAAATCTGCAGGGAAGATATCACAATACATACAACTCAAAATGACTTAAGTTGATTACCGTACTGTATATTTTCTAAAAACAGGATTAAAGGGAATACTCGAGCAGGTCCACTCAGATTTTTCTTGCCCTTTGAAGCATTTGCAGAGTTCACTTTTATATATAACTTCTGCAGGTAACCTTCAAAATACCAACCACTCAGTATCCTCAATCAATAACAGTATTGAAAAAAACTGCACTTCCTAAAGATGAAATCCATAAATCTCAACAAAACAAACTCAACAGTTTGCATTTAATCATAATCATGCATATTTATTGAAGTTTGCTTTCCATGTCCCCAAGGGGAAAAAGAAACCTCCTCACAGAATACTTCCTGGATTCCTGACACAACTGTTGGTTAATCCTGAATTGAGATTCCTGAAATATGTTACACTACCGTTAGGAATGCTGCATTCTTTTTCCTCCTGAAGCACATGTTGGTCCACTTAGCATTTTTTTCAGTTAGAAATGTCCATATTAAAAACAGCTGTAATTATTGATGTTTCCTCAATGCATTTCTTATGATAAGTGAAATTTCAGCAGCAGCACTTAACATGAACTGAATGCTACATTCTACCCATTGTTTTATATCATATCCAACCTTCCTCATGTACAAATGCTAACATGGCAGTCAAGAACAACTTCCCAAACATTTAATCACCAGAAGATTTTCTAGAAAACATTGGCATGCTCACTGTTAGCTTTTTCTACATCTCTTTCACAGATCCTAAGCTTTCTTTCACCAAGATTGCATTCAATTCAATGGGCAAATTCAAGGATTTTTTTGGATGAGGAATGCAAAATATATTGTAAAAAGGTAGTCAGGGTTTAATGGAAGTAGATAATAGTAAGTAATTATAATGTAAGTCAGATGGATTAGTGGAATGGCATTGCTGCAGTAGGCTGTAGCAAGAGTGCTGCAGATTGATAGCACATAGAACAGAACAGAAAGGCTTACTGCTATGATAATAATGGAATTTTCAACCATAGTGGATGAGGAAACTTGAACGCTGGAGTAAGAGAACAAATGCAGGAGAGAAAGATTATTGTGGTTTGATTATGTTTTGAGATAGGCAATTCTGAGTTTGTAATACTGGAAGCTATGTTCTTCAAGATGAACTGTGGATGTGTCTTGTTGATGGATTGCTTAAAAAAGCTCTGAAACAGAAACATATTTAGTATAAAAGCTGAAGATGAATTCCAGGGAAAATGCATTTACCCTTGTATAGTAAATCATATTATTCATATTTACAATGTAAACTTTCAGAGAAATTGCCACCACCAAGGTATGTTTAAGCAAGGTCCAAAACAGACCTTGGTGATAGTTGTAAAAGGGAAAGTTCCAATGAAATTTAAGTAAACATTTTTTAAAAAGTGTAAGCCTCAAAATGAAGAAACTAATAAAAACAAGCAATTGTTTTCAGAAGACAGTTACTATTTAAGTATAATTTTAAAAGTGATATTGTCAACTTTACAGGTAATTGATGAATAATTTTATTTGCTTTCTGTATTAATTTTAAGGCTAATATTTGTGAATGCATGCTCATATTAGAAAAAAACTACATATTGTTTTGGCTTTTATTGAAGTATATCAAGTTGTGGTGCTCCACCCATGCCTTCGTGCACTTGTAACCGTGACTTGAGCACTGAGTGCCAATATTAGCTCAGAATAACAGCTACTTACATGAGAGTGTTATGTTGTGATCTGACATCTATATGTTATATCCTGATGCTATTGGTTTACCATCCCCACACTGTAAAACAGTAAAGTCAATGTTACCTCACTAAAAATCTTACAAAAGGGATTAAGATGTGAAGATGATTAAATTGTGCCTGGGTTATATATTATTTATGTGTAGAAACAGTTTCACTTAGGTGCTCTTTACCAGGCTCTGTGTCAATTGATAGGGCTCTTTCCGATGCTTTAAACAATTTGCCTATCTCAAGCCGTAGCTGTTTCATAGCCTATGACCTCACATGTCTAGAATGGCAAATATAAACTGGCTTAAGGAATCAAATTTGGAAATTATACTGAAAATAAAGAAAATCAGGATTGTACTTTACATAAATTCTTAAAATGGGTTTTCAATTCATATTGAATACTTAATTATTAACAACGTGTCTCTTCATACTACATAGATTGGGAAGAGGGGAAACAGTGCCTAGCATCTCCCATTAAGAAAATGAATTTGACTTAACGCTTTTTCTGTTTGAGTCACAGGCATCCAGCAACACAAAAAGAGATAACATCATGTTTGTAAATTGGTACAGAAATCTTTCTTTCTCCAGATGTATATAGTTAGGGAGTGTACAAGCAGGTGTATGAGTGAACACCAAGAAGCTGATGTAGTTCTGGAGAATCTGAATAAATCACATTTGGAACGCAGGGCAAAAAAATAGCAAGGGACAGATCTTCTGATTGTACCATCAAAATAAATAATCAATACAGATTGTAAATATTTCAAACTATGCTAGTGTAAGGTATCTTAATTTATATTGATGGTTCTTTAAAGCAATATTGAATTCAAAGTTACCAACAATGAAAGGTGCGTGAGAATGTGCCATTTTTCCAGATCATTTCCCAAGAAATAACACTGAAGCATTAAGTTCCTCCACATAAATCAACTGTCTACGGAAAGGTTCTTTGATAGTTCAAATAAAGGGCAGCCGTCCAGTATGCTGGGATCTTCTGAAAAATGAACAGGTCATAAGTCGCCACTCTGTGGCTCCGGATTCCGTGTCTCTCTGTGCTGAGTCCTGCTCAACCTAGAAAACTTCGAGGCGACTTTTGACTTTGTCTTATTTGCAGGTTCTCCAGTTGGCTGTAAATCACTGTGGAGATAAAAAAGAATTTTCTCACTTAGACATACAGAATGGAACAGGCCCAACCAGCCCTTCGATCCACACTGCTCAGCAACCCACCAGTTTAACCCTAGTCTAATCACGGGACAACTTACAATGGTCAATACGTCTTTAGACTGTGGGAAGAGATCGGAGCACCCAGAGGAAACCCACACACACAGGAAGAACAACAGAATTGCTTACAGAGGACGTCAGAATTGAACTCCAAACTCCGACGTCCCAAGCTGTAATAGCGTCGTGCTAACTGCTACGCTGCTATAGCTTCCCACCACCCTCACCAAATACCTTTTTAAAGGAATTGTTATCAAATTTGAATTCAGATCACTAATATTTTGATGGTACTGCCAATATTACTAAAAAGTTAAAGGAGCTATTAATTAAAAAAATCAAGTATTCCTGGAGCCTTGGCTGCAAACTACAAGATATACATATAGAACAAGTACATATTCACTTGACATGTTGCTCTGATGTGGAGCCTGAAATATAAGTGGTTTAAGGCAGTGTATATCAGTAGAATTTCATTTGTGAGAAATGGTGTGAAACTAGCTTAAGGGACTGGTATTGCATTATTTTGGATCAGATGTTGTAGGAATCAAAATGATGAGAAACCTTAAAAACTTCAACTGAAAATCTGCAGCACATGCCCAAGACATCTGTATTAACCACAATGTCAACCCAAACTAATCCAATCTGCTAGCACGTAGATCATATCCCTCCATTCTCTGACTGTTCCTCTGTTTAAATATCTTTTAAACATTGCTAATGTAAACTCTTCCTGCACTTCCCCCAGCAGCACGTTTAACACCAAACACTCTGTGCAAGAAAGAACCTGCCATGGAAATGTCCTTTAACTATTCCCTCTACCCTCATAAAACCAGCAGTAGAGTCAGTGTGAGATAAAAACCAGGCCTTTAAACTCAATTCTACAGGAGACTGACTGAGACATGTGAGGGTATAGGTGGGATAGATTGAGATTCATTTATTTATCACATGTACATCGAAGCATACAGTGAAATGTGTCATTTGCATTAACAACCAACATAACCTAAGCTTATGCCAGTGGCAGCCAGCAAGTGTCGCCGCATATTCTGATGCCAACATAGCATGCCCACCATGTGCAGCAGAACAACACAAGCAGCAATAGCAAAACAAGCCCCGTTCTTCCCTCCCACCCACCCACTCACACACAGAGTCCTCCAAGCTCAGGACAGGCCATATCCAGACATCAGTCCTCTGACTTCCCCGTGGACTCACAGATTCAGTCATCAGGCCTTGAGTTTTAGACTAACATTTGATAGGAAGAAAGGGACTGTGGCCCCTAAATGTTTTCCCTTCTCCTGGCACCCAAAGGAAACCAGAAAGTGTCTATATTTGTTTTGGAGCTGGCTGCTCATCCCTCCATTTCAGTGCCAAATATTTTAACCAATCTTTATTACTGTACCTTGAAATGATCCGCTCATCTATCTTCCAAAGTTTAGCTGGCATATCCAAACTGAAAATGTCCCACTCATCCACCCCTGGTCTTACTGAGCTACTTAAACAATAAATCCCCCGAATATCTTCATTCTGAAAACTCATGCTTGTTTCCAAATCTGCAAACCCCCAGGATTTTTGCATTCTTCCAATTACAGCTAATGAAGTACTTTTAAAGTGCAGTCAATGTTGCAATTTAAACAAAAGAAGCTCCCACAATCTTCTACTTGACAATGAAGTGATAATCTTTTTCACTAATTTTGATTGAAGGCCTGAACACTGGAGAAGACACTGTTTTGAAAATAGTCCATGGGATATTTTATATTAATTTAACAGAGCAGATGAATCCTCGGTTTGGATAATTATCTAAAAGAAATAATCTCTAACAATAAAAAGGTGAAATTCTGTAGACGTTGGAAATTCAAAGCAACACACACAAAATCCCGGGGAAACTCAGCAGGTCAGGCAACATCTATGGCTGAGACCCTTCTTCAGGACTGGACAGGAAGGAGGATGTCACTAGAATATAAAGGTGGGTGGAGGGGAAGGAGGATAGGTAGAAGGTGATAGTTGACAATGTAGCAATCTCTCAGAACTCCTCCAGATTGTCAACCTGCTTTTTGTGGTTAATTGGCTAAGGTGGAATTGAACCAACATTTCTGATTTTGAGAATCGATCAGTCATGGATTACTCTTATACCTCACAAGCATGCTCCCTTTCCAAATTGGAGGCTCAGGACTTTCCAAGCATAAACTGCATGCTGATATCTGGTATGAAGTGAGCATACTTTTATTAATGAACTAGACATTTGATCTTGCATCTTTATACTGATGGACCTACAGTTTTTCTCAATGAGATGCAATCAACCAGGTTAATTGTGAGAAAAACTATGCCCTCTTGATTATTGCAACACACAAAAATGCTGGAGGAACTCAGCAGGCTAGACAGCCTCTATGGAAAAAAATACAATTGACATTTTGGGCTGAAAGCCTTTGGCAAGATCTGGATCTATATTCTGGATGATAGCAATTTTATTGGCCAAAATGACAGGTAGCAAAGAGGTAGATTTTAAGGAAGATCTTTATAGGAGAGGGGTAAAGTAGAGAGGATGGGTTAGGGGTAAGGATATTATATTCCAGAGCTTAGAACCTAAGCGATGCATTGACAAAAATGCAGCAAAGGGAATGATAGAAAATTGAAAGGAAAAAACTGAATGTAGGATAGAAACGCAAACAACAGGAATTCTGCAGATGCTGGAAATTCAAGCAACACACATCAAAGTTGCTGGTGAACGCAGCAGGCCAGGCAGAATCTGTAGGAAGAGGTGCAGTCGACGTTTCAGGCCGAGACCCTTCGTCAGGACTTATAAAGTCGGCCAGGACAGGCAGGTTTGTGGATCTTGGGTAGGAGGTAGAAACGGGAAGTGCAAGGTGTGGGAACTATAAGGTTGGTAGCAGTGGGTGGGAGATCCCCTGAGCGGATAAAGTCGGTGATGGTGTGGGAGACAATGGCCTGGTGCTCCTTAGTGGGGTCACGATCGAGGGGTAAATAAGAGGAGGTATCCGCGAGTTGTCGCTGTGCCTCGGCAAGGTAGAGGTCAGTACGCCAGACTACAACAGCACCCCCCTTATCAGCGGGTTTAATAATAAGGTTAGGATTAGTGCGGAGGGAGTGGAGAGCAGAGCGTTCGGAAGGAGTGAGGTTGGAATGGGGACAAGGTGCGGTGAAGTCGAGATGGTTGATGTCCCGTCGGCTTATAAAGTCGGCCAGGACAAGGGTCTCGGCCTGAAACGTCGACTGCACCTCTTCCTTACAGATGCTGCCTGGCCTGCTGCGTTCACCAGTAACTTTGATGTGTGTTGTAGGATAGAAACTGTGTTACTGACTTCCTTTTATCATGCTCAATAATAGCAGTAAATCATGATAATATAACTATTACTGAATTTTTAAATGCTAAGATATGGAACTCACATTAGATGTATCACTCAGGAAACATGATGTTAGGGCTTTACTCTTTGGAGAGAAGGAGGATGAGAGGAGACATGATAGAGGTGTACAAGATAATAAGAGGAATAGATAGAGTGGACAGCCAGCGCCTCTTCCCCAGGGCACCACTGCTCAATACAAGAGGACATGGCTTTAAGGTAAGGAGTGGGAAGTTCAAGGGGGATATTAGAGGAAGGTTTTTTACTCAGAGTGTGGTTGGTGTGTGGAATGCACTGCCTGAGTCAGTGGTGGAGGCAGATACACTAGTGAAGTTTAAGAGACTACTAGACAGGTATATGGAGGAATCTAAGGTGGGGCTTATATGGGAGGCAGGGTTTGAGGGTCGGCACAACATTGTGGGCCGAAGGGCCTGTACTATGCTGTACTATTCTATGTTCTATGTTCTAAATAGTTTGGTCAATATTTTTGCATATGATTTTTTTTTGCCATTTTGCTGATAAGCAACAAGTCTGTATCAACAAAACATGCACAAAGACATGCTTGGAAAAGAATGACAATTAGGGTCATAAAACTCAATTGTTCACCAAAGGGAATGGGCTTTGGACCCACCACAGACAAATCAGCATAATAGACTAGTATACATGCAAGTTAAATAAATATATCTCATATCACAGATCATTTAATGCACCTATCCACTGAGCCTTGAAGGATGCTTCAAGCTTGTACTTCATCATTATGTTGTTTTCCATTTTTTATCCATCACAGTAACACGCTTTATGTAAATTCATTGAGCCTTTGAAGTAGAGGATTTAGGATCATGACTGGTTCTTGAATTTGCAATGCTAATAAATTGGCAATCTGTGTTGATTAGTTCACTTGGCATCAACAGAAAACAATGAACTACAAGACCTAATGAGTGAATTTTAATTGCAGTTTATTCCTACCAACGATAACTAGCAACAATGCTCTTACATATAGTTTCTCAGTTAATTTAACAAAAGCTAAAATTCATCTCATATGATACAAATCTATCATATGTGTAAAATTAACAACTGACTTATTGTAAAATAAACATGACATATTACTTCACTCGTATGGAATATGAATTTAATGCTGCACCTATTGGTGGCTTTAAATAGATTCACAGTTCTACAATCTCACTTTGCTTGTCTCTGTTAGTGAGGTCACATTTTGTTTTTATAAAAGTATATGAAAAGCTAACTCTATTGTAATTAGATTATGAAGGTGATTTTTAAAAACTCAGATCAGCTAATTGAATATAATTGAAATGATATAAAATTTCAAGTCAAGTTTATTGTCAGTTAACTATATATAACATTTTAACCATATAATGTATATAGGAATAAGACGTTTCTCTGAACCAGAGTGTAAAGCACAGTAGTACACATAACGCACATAACATACAGTAATATACAAAGGTACAGATAAAATTTACAGATGAATTACACATAAATAACAAACTAAAGTGCATAAATTAACTATTGTAAAGTACAGAACAGATTAACCAGTGACACTTTGAATGCGATGCAGCAGGGAGTTCAGAAGCCTAATGGCCTGAGGGAAGAAACTGCTTCCCATCCTGACCATTGTTGTTTTAATGCATTGGAGTCTCCTGCCTGATGCAAAACCATTTCACAGTTTCTTTAACAATTAAAAATGCTGCCCATACACATACTGTATGTGGCTGTACACTTTAATTTTCAAACAGAGTTCCTATGGTGAACTAACAAGTTGTCAGGCTTAGACACATTCATACCCTTCTGCCCTTTGAACTGAAAACAAATAGAGCTCAGTCTCAGGCCAGTTTACATTAACCTGTAGGAACACTGGACAAGTACAAGTGCATTGATATTTTCATTACATCAGCAGTCTTAAAGATTTCTTTTCCAGTTTCAATTCATCCTAGCTAACAGCAGTTTATGTTTAGAAATATCCCAAGACACTTCACATGGGTGTCTATCAAAACCACCTAAAGAGGTATTGGTCAAAGAGATAGGTTTTAAGGGAAATCCTGAGGAAGGAAAGAGGTTTTCTAACATCATGAAATATGTTACTCAGGAGAAAAATAAACTCACTACTTAAATTGTCCCATATTTAATTCTTTCACATTCTGTCCAAGTACCATTGTCTGAATGTAATGGTGAGCAAATGGCCTGCTATAACCTTCTGGGTAGAACATTTGCTGCCCAGATTGACAACTAAGATCAAAACACACAGTTCGTTGGATAGACAGAGAGAATGAAAAAGCTGGTGCTTGTTTTGGATATAGACCTTTTGTTAAAACGTGGATTGAAAATGACCTGAAAAGAGAAAAAGTGCAAAACATCTTGGCTAATGAAAATGTAAAGACATAAAAACTGTGCAAAATGTGAATGTGAGAAATTGCCAAGTTTAGGGGAGACAGACAAAATCAACTACAGGCTACAAGTGAGAGTTTTGTTATAACTTTATTCTGTGCTGAAAGATATTGGTATAGGAGGCTAAAGAATGTGGTCAACCTTGCAGGTGGTAACGATCCTCACTAAGATGATCATTCAGTCTGGGGATGATTTCAAAGTTTCATAATCAATCATTTTTCTTCCTTAGTATCATGACAGTGCTATACACACACACACAAATTCACCTTGCTCCTCAAGAATAGAAAATCTGGAACAAAATAAACCCTGCAACTTCACAAACAAGAGGAATTCTGCAGATGCTGGAAATTCAAGCAACACACATCAAAGTTGCTAGTGAACACAGCAGGCCAGGCAGCATGTCTAGGAAGAGGTACAGTCGACATTTCAGGCCGAGACCCTTCGTCAGGATAGTCCTGACGAAGGGTCTCGGCCTGAAACGTCGACTGTACCTCTTCCTAGAGATGCTGCCTGGCCTGCTGTGTTCACTAGCAACTTTGATGTGTGTTGCCTGCAACTTCAAGAGTGTTTAAAACTTGATTTCCTTTCAGAGTTTAGATCATTGGTGGGAGGAGAAGATGGCGTCACAGCACAGCGCAGTGTGCGCGGCCTCTCCAGTGATGAATATCTGTAATCTGTCAAGTAGGGTGCCGTGCACAATTCTGATTTGATGGAGGCAGATGTGAGAGCACGGAGGAACATCTGCTGAAACTTCTGAAATGCCTTTTTCGCTGCTGCCATTACTGTGTGCTCCGAAATCTCCAGAGGGGAAGGCCCCGAGTCCTCGGCTTTGCCTGTTGCTTGGCGGCCGGGGTCAGGGTCAAAGCACTTGGCAGAGATGGTGCTCGGTGCTCAGTGTCGGAGGGCTGGTCGGAGGCTCGAAGTTTTCGGACGGACTCAGAGTTGGACTGTGGTCAGGTGCTTCCAGGATGCTGCATCGGCAAGTTTGCGGCGCTGGAAGCTCATGGCAGGGAGAGTTTCTCCCTTCTACCGTCTGCGTGAGATGTTGGGGCTATCGGGACTTTGAGACTTTTTTCTTTTACCGTGCCCATGGTCTGCTCTTATCAAATTACGGTATTGCTCAGCACTGTTGTAATTATATGTTATAATTATGTGGTTTTTGTCAGTTTTAGTCTTGGTCTGTCTTGTGTTTCTGTGATATCATACCGGAGGAACATTGTGTCATATTTTAATGTATGCATTTCTAAATGACAATAAATGAGGACTGAGTGTCCTCATAATCTAATTTAATTTAATCTAATCTAATTCTTTTATTACTGACATATGTGGGCATATTTTGATAACATAGAGAATTCAAAAATAGATTGGAAGAAAAATACGTAAGTGTCACTGAAACAATGTTGGTGAAGGAGTGGATGCTGTTACACCACATGGTTTCTGTGATCACCAGCAAAGTTCAAAGTATATTTATTATCAAAGTATGTATACATTATACAATCTTGAGATTTGTCTCCTTACAGGCAGCCACAAGAGAAAGAAATATCCCAAAACAAACGCCATATATATGAAAAAATAACCCCCAAAGTGCAGAGAATAAAAAAGTGCCCATAAGAAAATAAAATAAAATAACCCATAAAAAACATAACTCAATGAAGGAAATCAGGTTTTGTTAATTGATGCGTATCTTCCATTTTTGTCCACTGTACAGGAATGGAAAAAGCTGCAGAAAGTTGTAAATCTAGCCAGCTCCATCATGAGCACCAGCCTCCCCAACATCAACAGCACCTTCAAAAGACGATGCCTCAAAAAGGCGACATCCATCATTAAGGACCTAACCACCCAGGACATGCCTTCTTCTCATTGCTACCATCAAGGAGGTATAGAAGCCCGAAGACACACATCCAATGTTTCAGGAACAGCTTCTTCCCCTCTGCTATCAGATTTCTGAATGGACAATGAACCCCCATGTACACTACCTCAGTACTTTTTCCCCTCTCTTTCTGCACTATTTTATACATATATATAAAAACATATACACCGACTTATGTAACTTATAGATTTTCTTACGTATTCTGCCACAAAACAACAAATTTCACGACATATGCCAGTGATATTAAAGCTGATTCTGATCATTTTTATGGTGCTCTTGGGACAAGAATTGATACCAGAAAGGCCACATTTGTTACCAATTGCTCGTTACACTGATAAAGAGCAAGTGAAAGCACTTGAACCACTTCTATCTTTCTGTTGGCAATGATTTTGCTTTCAGAAAAATGGGTCATTAACATTTTTTTTGTTGCGGGTGAGAGCATATCCATGAATTAAACTTCTTTCTGAAAGAAAAGAATTGACTACTTTCGAACTTATTTCAAAGAAGGTAACAGAGAAATAGATTTTTCATTGTTATCTTTATTTTCTGTTCTACAATGTTATCAATTCATTCTTCCTTCAGGTACTGAGAAAGGTTTGTACTCCACAAAGTTAATGAAGAATCAAAGTATTAAAGGATGAACCTGGATCTGTGCATTGAAGCCAGCAGGATAATTGTTAAATTGTATGTAGCTGATGAACCAATAATTAAAGAGAGCAGAGATTAAGAAAAGAGCCCTCAAAGTTTGAAAGAAGCACAGTAAGTTTGTAGTAAAGACTCACACGCTGTAAGGTTTCACTGCTAATGTAATGGCCTCTCTGTAATATTTCACTGCTAGTGTAATGGTTTCTCTGTAGTAGCAATGTTTGTGTTGTGACTAGAGATAATGGGGCTTTGAAATATGGGGCTACCCAATGAGAGGAATATTGTTCTTTCTTGTGGGTCTGGAAGAGAGATTTTTGTGGTCTTTTGTCGACGAGGGAAGAAGAAGGAAGACGTGTGTGGAGAGAGCTGGTAGACAACCGTACGGAGTGCACTGGGAGCAAGGGTCCAAAGGTCAGCAACGCTCGGGGGAGGTCAATGGCCGTGTTAGTGAGCTCCAATGTGCACTTTTGACCTTTTCCTTAAAATGGGCCCTTTTTTCTTTTTATTTTCTTTACTAACCCTATATTCAGATTAAGATTTACAGTTGAAGTCAGAAGTTTACATACACCTTAGCCAAATACACTTAAACTCAGTTTTTCACAATTCCTGACATTTAATCCTAGAAAACATTCCCTGTCTTAGGTCAGTTAGGATCACTATAATAGTAGAGAGAATGATTTATTTCAGCTTTTATTTCGTTCATCACTTTCCCAGTGGGTCAGAAGTTCACATACACTTTGTTAGTATTTGGCAGCATTGCCTTTAAATTGTTTAACTTTGGTCAAACGTTTTGGGTTGCCTTCCACAAGCTTCTCACAGTAAGTTGCTGGAATTCTGTTCCATTCCTCCAGACAGAACTGGTGTAACTGAGTCAGGTTTGTAGGCCTCTTTGCTCGCACACGCTTTTTCAGTTCTGCCCACAAATTTTCTATCGGATTGAGGTCAGGGCTGTGTGATGGCCACTCCAACACTTTGACTTTGTTGTCCTTAAGCAATTTTGGCACAACTTTGGAGGCATGCTTGGGGTCATTGTCCATTTGGAAGACCCATTTGCGACTAAGCTTTAACTTCCTGGCTGATGTCTTGTGATGTTGGTTCAATATATCCACATAATTTTCCTTCCTCATGATGCCATCTATTTTGTGAAGTGCACCAGTCCCTCCTGCAGCAAAGCACCCCCACAACATGATGCTGCCACCCCCATGCTTCATGGTTGGGATGGTGTTCTTCGGCTTGCAAGCCTCGCCCTTTTTCCTCCAAACATAACGATGGTCATTATGGCCAAACAGTTCAATTTTTGTTTCATCACACCAGAGGACATTTCTCCAAGAAGTAAGATCTTTGTCCTCATGTGCACTTGCAAACTGTAGTTTGGCTTTTTTATGGCGCTTTTGGAGCAGTGGCTTCTTCCTTGCTGAGCAGCCTTTCAGGTTATGTCGATATAGGACTCGTTTTACTGTGGATATAGATACTTGTCCCCCTGTTTCGTCCAGCATCTTCACAAGGTCCTTTGCTGTTGTTCTGGGATTGACTTGCACTTTTTGTGCCAAAGTATGTTCATCTCTAGAAGACAGAATGCGTCTCCTTCCTGAGCAGTATGACGGCTGCGTGGTCCCCTGGTGTTCATACTTGCGTACTATTGTTTGTACAGATGAACGTGGTACCTTCAGGCGTTTGGAAATTGCTCCCAAGGATGAACCAGACTTGACATCATTTTCTGACCTCAATCCGATAGAACATCTGTGGGCAGAACTGAAAAAGCATGTGCGAGCAAGGAGACCTACAAACCTGACTCAGTTACTCCAGTTCTGTCTGGAGGAATGGAACAAAATTCCAGCAACTTACTGTGAAAGTTTGTGGAAGGCCACCCAAAACGTTTGACCCAAGTTAAACAATTTAAAGGCAATGCTACCAAATACTAACAAAGTGTATGTAAACTTCTGACCCACTGGGAAAGTGATGAAAGAAATAAAAGCTGAAATAAATCATTCTCTCTACTATTATTCTGACATTTCACATTCTTAAAATAAAGTAGCGATCCTAACTGACCTAAGACAGGGAATGTTTTCTAGGATTAAATGTCAGGAATTGTGAAAAACTGAGTTTAAATGTATTTGACTAAGGTGTATGTAAACTCCTGACTTCAACTGTATAAAGTTCAATCATTTAATTGCGTATAGTGTACTGCCTGATATTTTGCGGTGCGGATTTGTAACTGGGCGACACATCACACAGCATCCACAGAAACAAGATTTCTCAGTTTGGTGGGGCCAGAGACTGTCTCCCCCTAGACGAACACGTGCTGGCCGAGCCTGAGGGTTACATATGGTTAAAATAGAAGTGACATATGGAGTACAAAAGAGAACATAAATACATAATAAAATTTACGGCTTCTGCTAACAGTTCCAATAATATGTCTCCTTTCCAAGAACTAGCACATATTTTGTAACAGCATGGAATATGCTGTAAGTGTAAATAGTTTCAAGGATCAAAATGGAACAAAGATAAAGAAAAACATAAAACATATACATTGTAAGATATTAAATAGTAATTTATACAATGCCTATAAAAAGTATTTACTCCCCCTTGGAATTTTTCATTTTTTATTGTTTTACAACATCGAATCACAATGGATTTAATTTGACTTCTTTGACACTGATCAACAGAAAGACTCTTTTGTGACAAAGTGAAATCAGACCTCCACAAAGTGATCTAATTTAATTACAAATATAAAACATAAAATAATTGATTGCATAAGTATTCACTCACTTCAAGTCAATATTTAGTAGATCCACCTTTGGCAGCAATTACAGTCTTGACTGTGTGGATAGGTCTCTATCAGCTTTGCACATCTGGATACTGCAATTTTACACCATTCCTCTTTACAAAACTACTCTAGCTCTGTCAGATTGCATGGGGATCATGAATGAACAGCCCTTTTCAAGTCCAGCCACAAATCCTCAATTGGCCTCCTATCACCCAGCTAATTGGGAATCTAGTTTGCCAAAGTCCCTTAGATCCCTTGTGCCTTAATTTTCTGCACCAGCTTACCACGTTGGACCTTCTCATAAACCCTACGAAAAACCTATTATCTTTTTTCTTATCAAAGGGAGAAAGGGAGATTTATAAACTCATCCTTTCAACCAGTCCCTCTACAATAAAGTTCATATTCTTCCCACTCTTTGGTTGAAGAGTTTTGAATTACCCATTGTATTTCCCGGTGACATATAAAAGTCTTAAGCAAATATATATAGCTAGGGTGCCTTAGACTATTGCACAGTACTATATAGTATGTCCTTCCAGTTACCAGAATCAGAATCAGGTTTATTATCACTGGCATGTGTCGTGAAATTTGTTAACTTAGCAGCAGCAGTTCAATGCAATACAGAACATAGAAGAAAAACAGTAAAAATAAATAAGGAAATCAATTACAGTATATGTATACTGAACAGATTAAAAATCATGCAAATAGCCCTTAATATTATTGTGTTAAAACAAAACTAACTACTCTTATTTCTGTTTCCAAACTACTTTCCTATTTTGACCAATATATATAGTACTGTGCAAAAGTCTTGGGCTATATATATGTGCCTAAGACATTTGCACAGAATTGTATAGTTAAGCTTTTACTCACAACCATAAACAATCTCTCTGCTCAGATTATAACAAACACTTATAAATTTTAAAGATGCCAATCACCCCTCAGCCTTTTCTCTCTCAAGTCTCTTTATCCATCCTGATATGCCTATGTTCATATATCTAATGCCCCCTTTCTAAATTTTCCCTACACCCTCTTCAGTGTCTCTACATCATTTTTATAAATATGGTGACTGAACTAAATGTAGTACCCTAAGTTCTAGGTTTAACACAACCTCCATAGTTTTCATTTATATCCTTCCAAAACTAAATAGTCCTGAATAATTTTCAAAATATTTCTATATTTGCTTTATTAAGTATTGAATCCGCTTCCACCATTCTACTGCCACCCAGGGAGAGAACACAGGTGTGGCAGGTGCACTGGAATTTATGCTGGGTTGGGGGCTAGCCCATGCAGGCCAGCTCTCCTGTCCGTGCTGCTCTCCAGTGTTCACTCCCTGGAAGACAAACTGGATTGCCTTCGTCTGTGTCTGACCTGCTGTGTGCCAGTTATTGCAGAAATATGGCTCCAGGACAAGATCCCATGTACCATCATTCCTCGGCCCATGCCACTCAGGAATTTGTGATTTTTTTTTTAATGACTGTATGTGCTGCATCCTAACTACGTGTGTTGTGTGTGACTGTCTGAAGTATGTTTTTCACCTTGGCTCTGGAGAAACAATGTTTCATTTAGCTGTATACACGTGTATGGTTTAATGACAATTAAACTTGAACAGTCCGGAGTTAATTACTGCCCAGACGAGGTAAAGAGAACATCATCTTCTCCAAATGGCATTAGTGAATCAAAGAGCTTTCTAGGATAACATGGTAGTCTCATAATTATTGAGCCCAACTCCTTTTTTTTCGTTCATTCCTGCCTTAATTAATCTCTTGAATTTAAACTTCTCAGGTGTCATGGCAGTATTTAAACTCATGCCTATCGGTCAATGGCCCAGTACAAGGAAACTCTTGACAATGTCCTCACCAATATTTGATCTTCAACCAAAAGCAGGATAGTTTAATTGGTCATTTAACTTCATTTCAAAAGGACTTAATTGATCGTTGAAATGCTTTGGGCCACACTTGGAATATGAAAGACACAAGTACAAACTCTTCTCTTTTGCCAATGTTCGATTGACCTAAAATCAGTGACTGCTCAATGGGGTATATGTCCCCACATGACAGGCACCCCCTGATAGCTCACTGTAATAACCATTGGTGTACATCCTAACAATGTATTCTAGCTATTCATATTTACTAGTCTGTGACCTTGTTCAATGCCCAAATAGTTTTCTCTCCATCTGGACGCACTGCAGCTTATCTTTTGATTAGTTTGCCCCTCCAAAGTTTAAGGAGTATGACAAAGCAGCATTCCTACCACCATCTTCGCTGAAAGAAGGGAAATCAGTTAAGGATTGCCTTGCTTTATGTTTTATACTGAATAAAACTGCTGTTCCAGTGGGGAACATCTCTGTACAATAACATCCCAGCTTTAAATTTCATGTGCAATGTGCAAATACTGCCCAAAAACATAAATGACAAATAAATTCCTGTATTAAAAACAAATAAACTGAACATTACAATAATGATTACAGAATCATAGTTAATGTGATAAAATTTCAATTCAGAAGATCCCTTGCAAGGCAGTTACATATATGAGCAATACTTCTTTATGAAAATATATTCAAGAAATGCCAGAGATATTATGCAAAAAGATCAAATGCAAGTGCCAGTAACCAGTTCACACATGGCACAAGAGATTCCCAATCAAAAGCAAAATATTTTTAAAGCACAGAAAGATTTTGTAAAATAGAACACTATTTTGCTTTTGAAAGATACTGAGGGATTGTGTTTACTTGAATTCAATTCCCCAGATATCATGTTCAATGGAATTTTGGCTCTTAATAAGCTGTACTATAAATATTAATAACTCAGAGTTTGATGCTGAGCAATGCCACACTATATATCTATGATGAATAATCAAACAAAAAATAATTTAATCTGTTTAAAGTAGTAGTCATCACTATATACTTAAGAACAATACTCCTCAAGAACTCCTATTGTTATTTTCATATTTTACACATTTTATAAAAACACAAAATTGACAAAATTCATAGGTTGCATATATTTTTCCCAATCACAGTTCATAAAGAATGAAATATTAATATGTAGTTTGTCAGAACCTTTCAAAAGTGTGGAATGCATGTTAAACATCTTAGGGTCTGAGGCTTATTTGGTAAGTTAGAATTTCAAAACTATGTAAAGATATTAAAGGTTAATGATTATCTTTATTTGCCACATGTACAGTACATTGAAACAGCAAAACATACAGTGAAATACATTGTTAGTGTCAAATCAAATCAGCAAGGATTGTGCAGGGGCAGCCCGCAAGTGTCACTAAGCTTCCGGCACCAACAACTCACTAACCCTAACCCTAACTGCACATGTATGGAATGTGGGAGGAAACTGGAGCATGCAGAGGAAACCCACATGGTCATGAGAACATACAGACGATAGTGGGAATCAAACCCCAATCAGTCATCGCCGGTGCTATAAAGTGATTGCACTAACCACAATGCTATATGCCTGTTTAACCCCATTGCTGGTATATTTCTACTAATATAAAAACAAGTACAATGATGTAAAGAAACAGGATTCAAGAGAAAGTAGAGGAATGAACAAGTCATTTTAATGAGATGTGTGTCCTATCCGTACTCTTATTCCTTATCTTCTTATATAACTTGACACAGAAAAGAAATCTTAACTCTTAATAAAACTAAAAACACTAAAATCTTGCAACTTGTAATTCAAGGAGTCCTACCTACTTGATCATCCAAATAATTAAGTTGAATTTCATTTTGGGGCATAAATCAGGGCCCCAGCACATTGGAGGGAGCATGGGAGTTATCTCCTGTGACCTAAGTGCCAAATCTTTTGGTATCACAAACTGGATAACAGATAGTCAGATTTCTCCTACAATTGGAATTATTGTAACCATAATAGATCTATTTCTGGATGATGGGATATAAGATGTAATATGCAATGTACCACAGGGATTGATGTTGGGACATTACTTTTTCTTTACAATTTATATAAATGAGCTGGATGAAGGGACTAAAGACAAGGTTTTCATTGTACTTGGACATATGATAATAAACTCGACTTCGACTTTAGATTTGCTTAGGACAAAAAGAAAGCAAGAAAGCAAGTTGCAGAAAGGACACTAATGACTACTTGGAGATATAAATTGGTTATGCGAGAAGATGAAGTTTTTGGGCAAATGAAGTGTGACGTGGGAAATTTGAAATGATTCATTTTGGCAGGGAAAATGGAAAGAAGGCGCATTACCTAAATGACGAGACAGTGCGGAACTCTTGAGATACAGAGAATCTGGTTGATCTAGTGCAGGAATGACTACAAACTAGCAATGGGTACAGCAAGAAATTAGAACTATCTACCATTAGGAATGTTTTTTTAATCAGGGAAAATAAGTACCAGAGTAGAAGACTATTGGCTATTTAAATAAATAGCCTTGGCTATTTATTCCATTGTAAGACCACATCTGAAATACTTTGTACAGTCGTAGTATCCTCACTTACAGAAAGATGTTAAATGTTGGAAGCAGGTTCCCAAATATTTAAAATGTTATCTGGAATGGATCAACTGTTTCAGAGGATTGGATAAGGTCAGTTTTTATCCACCGGAATTTAAAAGGATGGCAAGAGACTTGTTTTAAACATACAAAACTTTCAAGGGTCATCATAGGCTGGGCGTGGAGATGTTTCTTCTTGTGGGAGAATCTTAAACTAAGGGTTACTCATTAGCAAAAGAGACAAAGCTTGACAGCATGTACCACCAGGCTCATGGATAGTTTCTGTTTATTGAATAGTCTCCTAAGATGGACTCAACTTCATAATTACCTTATTATGGTCTTGCACCTTATTGTTTGTCTGCACTACACTTTCTCTGTAACTTTAACACTTTATACTACATGTTCTGCTTTCCCTTGTACAAACTCAATTACTGATGTGATGAAATTATCTGTCTGGAAGGTACGCAAAACCAATTTTTCACTGTACCTCAGTACGTGACAATAATAAACCAATTTACATTTAAAAGTTGGGGTCACCCATTTAAAGATGAAGAGGAGGTGAACTTTTATCTCTCAGAGACTCTGGCAAGTATTTGGAACACTCTTTTAGAATGGGAGCAAAATCTTTGAATATTTCTTAAGCAGTTGTGGATGGCTATCGATAAGCAAGGGGTTGAAATGTTACAGGGAGAGCTGAGGTATCAATCAGATCAGCCATAATCTTATTCACTGGCAAAGCAGTTTCAAGGAATCAATTGAGTGTCTACTCATGCTCCTCATTTGTACATTTTTATGCTTTTCATTTGTCATGTTTAACTTTTTTAATACAGTAGTTTGCTTCTCCTTAAACAAATGCTGAGTGGTTTTGATTATTTGTGAATCTGAAGGCTATTATTTGATAACAGTGATAGCTGTAAGAGCTGTATGCCTGGGTCTGGGGCTTCGCTGGCTATTCAAGCTGCTCTGAGAGTGCAGCTCACTGCTTACCCTGAGACAGATCCTATGTTGCAATGCACAATCCAAATCCTGGCTCCCAGTGGAAAACTATGCCTGAGACCACGATGGAAGAAACAGCCTGGGTTAAGGGCAGTAAGCTAACAATCCCAGGACAGAGATACACCTGCCCCATGTATGTTTTAAATTAATAATGTACAGTGAGCTAAAAATCACTTAAGAACAAAATTAGAATTAGAACTAGCTGTCCACACTTCCACATGCTGTAAATTCAGAACTCTTTTCCTGGAATTGAAAGGTTAATAGCCAATAATGAGAAAAAAATCTATATTTAGCAGTTTAAACAGAATCAAAGCCTGCTGTGCACCTTTTATGTGCAACTCTGTTTTAAGGAGCTCTACCTATAATTTCAGGCTTTCTTGCCTGCAGTTCACTGTGACACTGTGTAGAATTTATAATCGTGGTTTGTTTCTACCTTCTGATGTTAAGGTACCTTTATTTTAAGCACAAAAATAATGTCTGAAATAATAGACTTGGGAAGTGGATTCCTTTTTCTGTGCAAAACATATCTGGGGTGATGATGGTCAGTGCAAAGGGAATTCAGTGAGTTCACAAGACCATGGGTTATGGAGCCCTAGTATGTTAAAGGAACCACAGTAACTATATTGTGTTACAGGGAGTGTGGAAACTAGGCCCCAGTACGTTACATGAAGAGCAGAAACAGGGCTCCTTTGAGCTACAGGGAGCACAGGAACCAGAGGCCTCAGTGTGTTACAGGGAGTTAACGAAGTAGATAATGGCTTTCTAAAAGGAGTGTTTGAGTAAAAAGAAAGGTAAGCAAAAAATGAAGTGCAAAATAAAATGGTCAGAGTCAAAATTTTGAATGTAAGATGTAAAATGAAGATGTAATTCCATTTGCTACCCTGCTACATGGCTTTAAATACACATCAACACAAAATTTTCAGATAATTTGCCCATAAAAAAGTAGTTAGCACAGCAAGATGTAATTCGTATATATCACTCCCTAAGAAGATCTCATCCCAGAAGCATTTTCAGTCCATTACACCTCAGAAGATTCAAAATTTCTGCAGTTTTTTTAAATAAAGAGAAATCAGTTATTTGGGAGGCATTGTTCTACAGAAATTGAAAATATCTCGCCGCAGCATGAAGAATTTATGTATCCTCTGTGTGAAATTAAACAACACACTTTAAAATAACTAAACAAGCCAGAGGCTGATCTGAAGCCCAAACAACAATTAGGCTCTGAATGGCCTCATCCAATGCATGCAGCATTTAGACTGCATATACAGTAAAGGGACAGTGATTCATTTTTACAGCAGGAAAAATATTAACTTTAAATCTCATCTGCTGGAGGAACTCTGGGAGGTCGAGCAGCAACTGCGGGAAGAGTGAAACATCATGACATTCCAATGATGGTCCGTCAGACTGTCCGTTCCATTGCTGATCTTTCCATGAAGTTCATTTATATAGCAGCGATTGACATTTTACCTTACAATTCTCTCATCATTCAAATATGGCTAATTCATTCAACCTGAGTGAGGTCATCTTGAGATTGGACAACCTCTGTTGAGGCAGCAGGGTCTAGGGTTGTGTCTACATTTCTTATGGGTCCCTGCCCCTGTTGGGGTTGTAGGAAATGAGGTGGCAGACATTCTAGTCAAGCAATAACTGAAAATTAATAATATAAATGTAGTGGCAGCTTTGCATAAAGGAGGTGAGAGCCATAATAAAAAGTCTTTTCCATCACTGTGGCAACAAAGTTGGGATAAGGAAAAGGAAGGACGGCATTTATATAAAATTCGGAGGATGGTGGGAACCCAAATGGGAGATGGGTACTAAAGGAGGGAAGAAGTTACACTCACACATTTATATACTAGGATGAATAATTCCTTGTTCAGAACTAATTTGCATGATATGAGCATTTGCAGGAAGTGCACTTGTCCAGAAATGGTGCAACATATATTATTTGAAAGCAGTTCCTATGAGGTGCAAAGGAACGACCTAATTGCTAAATTGAAATACTTGGGGCAAACACAGTTTAACATGGAAAGTTTGTTGGGATATCACTGTCATCGTAAGGTATGTAAGTATGTATTTGACTTTCTGAAAAGCATTAGAGATTTTTTGTCAGTGGAAGTTTTAGTAGGAGTACAGGAAGTCTCTTTGCTCCACACTCCAACTCAGTAATGCTCCTTATGTTAGTCTGCCAACCAGCATAAAACTTTACAAGACGAAGAAGAACCTGAGTGAGGCTAGTGAATGACAGCATCATTCAAATGGGATAGGTAACCTTTGAAAAAAACTATGGGTTGAATGATTGAGTTGTTTTACCTTATTCTGTCATAATTGTTAGTGTTTTACTGTATTTTAATTGCATTTGTTTATTTTTACATAGATTATTTAGAAAAATGTAAAAAATATTCAAATATATATTTCATTAACGTTTAAAGACTGTTCACAGGCCTTTGACAGCAGTATATGCTGCCTGAGGCCTTCTTGCCATTTGCTGCCTCACAAGGTGCCCATGGCTGGAAAAGTATTTGGATCATTTGCTCTCTGCACCCAGAAAAAAAGTGTTGATGTTCAAGGACCACAGGCAGCAAGCAGGCTGGCCCAAGGTAATTCAATCCATTGGCTGAGCTAATATAAAGCCTGCGATGGAGGCAGGGGAGAAGATTGGTCAAGAAACTTAACAGGCTTGACTGTATGGATAGGAAGGCTCCTTTAAAGACCACAGCTGAGGATTGTGCCAAACCTCTTGTTTGTTGGGGGAAAGACCTGGGGGCTGCGCACGATGGTCAGGACATCAGTTGAGTCAAGAATGAACATGATAAATAACGATCATAGATGCTAATGGGCAGACGGAAGGATTCAGCTTTGAATATGTCATGGGGAGGGCTATCCAAATCCATAAGAGATAGGTAGGTTTGTGGATTGACACGAAGCACTCCCCACTCCTTTCCCAGAAGCAAAAGTATTTAAAAGGCACCTTTCTCAGTAACTTAGAAAACAACATAGTTGTACAAACAATAGCTACAGCTCTAAGTACAGATATTGAATGTCTGCCTTTACTCTAGTGGGATTTTAAGGATGTTGGTTACAATTAGATTGACCTACTTACATTCAGTTGATCTGTTTAAACAACTTAAGCACATATAATTAACGAGCTGTGCAACAATAATTAAACACCTGGATAAGAAGAGAAAAACACAAGCAAATCTAATTGGTAAAGTAACATTAGATGGTCCTCGCATTCAAAATTATTAGTAATAGGGACATTATGTCTGAGGCAACTATTGGTGGCAGAGAAGTGGAAATGGTAGCTAGAAACACAAAAGTTAATGTAGATAATTATGGTTGTATCTGAGGGACAGTGGGACAGATTGCAGGTGAAAGCTTTTCAGAGACTTGTTAACTGAACCAGAACAAAGATGTGCAGGTAAGAATGTGATACATTGAGATGTAGTTTGTGTAAACTAGTGACTGATAAAGAAACAGATAAAACTTCAAATGATCTGATTGTAGACACAACAATAAAAGACAATGCTAAAGCAACCAGGAAGGGAAACCAAAATTGGATTATGAAATCAACATGGAGACTACTGGAGAGATAAGCCTGCTAGTTTAATGTGTGATGATAAAACATTTTGAGTTTAGTGAAGCCAATGCCAGTTCGAACTCAGGGAATGACCAATTGTTGCAGATTTCATTCCAGCAGGTTATTTCAACTCATGAGGTCAATGGCTCACCTGTACAATTTGTTGCAATCTATGACTCAACAAAACCCGGGATATTATCAACCTGGGAGTCATCACTTCGATGTTAATGGTTGTTCTGGGAAGCAGATTAATGCTGACCTAGAACAGCTGAATGGTTGATGCTTAATGTACATTCAATATATTTTTATTATAGTGAAGAATAAAAGTGATTTACTATGAGTCACTGGAAATATTCAAGAGTCTGGATGGTAAGTTTTTAAAATTTGAGGTATAGTGGAACAAGGAATGAATTTCAGTTGGATGAAGAGAGCAGGATGAAAGGATGGGACCTGATGTTACTGGCAACTGAGATTTGAAAGATGTGATGGGAGGAGAAAACAAAGCAATGGTGTAGGGGGACAGAGTATGGATGAGGATTTCAGCAGCCAACGTCAGGCGTGAGATTGAGAAGACAGTCTTTGAGAAAAGGGAAATACTTGGTTCAGAGATATATACACACTGATGTTGTGAACACTAGGGTATAACCAAAGGAAATGGAAGGGTAAGTGGCTTCGGGCAGAACTTTAACTTGTATATGGATGTTGAGCCCATGTCTACAGGTGAAGGTTTCTAAGGGCAGTAAATAGGTAAGGAACAAGACAAAGTCAGACAAAGGTTTTTAAGATGATTATTCTCAGGCAGGAAGGAAACCCATTACTGCTATGCTCATAAAATGCTGCTGGGAATGGCAAACCAGTTACAATGGAAGAATGTTAATGTGTATTCGAGTCACAGTTATGTTCAACCTACTGGGAAACTATAAGATGAAAGTATTCTGATGATCTTACTCAGATTTCTTTCTGGATGGTAGAGCTTAAAGGGATGTGAGGTGTTTGTGCAGTCAGTTTGGTGAGTTAGTGCAATGCCTGTGACAGATAGTACCACTGGACCCACTGTATGCACCGGTTGTGCATGCAGCCTGGTACAGCCGTTCTGATCTATTCTTACTTTCTTCTTCTTACTTTTTAATTTACGTTATTTTTTGCATTTTCTTTTCCTCACGGTAACACGTTGAAGCTGCACCCTCTCTAACACGCTGGTAGAGAGAGTTTTATTTGGGTTTTCTTTAGCGCTGGAAATGGTTACATCCCGACACGCGGGACAGAAGCAAGGTCGCATTGTGTATTCCACAGAACAGCAAATACCGGCCGGATTAGCGAGCAGAGCGGTGGACACCCCTGCTGAGATCTGGAGGAAAACACACAGAGGATGCAGAAGGGGATCACAAAGCCAAGGAAAGAGGACCGGGTCGAGACAACAGAGACTTTTGGAGAAGAGGAGTTCGGTGGGGAATACCATTCCAGCTGACCGGAAGTCCACTGAGAGCGGTAAGCATAAAGGAGTTGAGTGCTTACTGATCTGGTTAACAACGGATGGTGCAATCCGGGGCATATTATGATCGAGGAACGTGTTTGCAGACTGGATATTGAACTTTTTACTGTTGGACTTCGGCCACATTCCACCGTGATACAACACTTGGCGGCACGGGAGGTCGTTCCTGCCCGTGGCCATCAAACGTGCAGCTCCTCCCGTGGAGGGTCAGACACCCTGAGCCAATAGACTGGTCCTGGACTTATTTTCCATCTGGCATAGTTTGCATTTTGTTGTTTGATTGTTGGGGGGTTTTGTACTGCTATATTTACGCTCTATTCTTGGTTGGTGCGGCTGTGACGAAACCAAATTTCCCTCGGGATTAATAAAGTATATCTACCTATCTATCTATAACACTTACAGATTGTGGACCTGTGCTGCTTTCTATGTGTTGTCAACCATTTAAGACAACATCACCTCTTTAATGCAAACTTTCTAAATAGTAGGGAAGGTGAGACACATCACAGAACAACCAGTCTCCCTTTTAATTTTACCTACAAATTATTAGAAGGGTCAATGGTGACACCTTTGCTGTCGAAGTTATAAGGCAGTGCAACTGAAGGTAAAAGGAAGATGATAATAACCTGCCTTGGGTCAAAATACAGCTAGTTCTGGAATGTATGTCTTCCACATTACAGCCTAGCATTTCTTGGTCCCATAGCTATTGCTCAATTTAACACTCTCACCCAATTGATCTCAAACTGCCTGATGATGGCCTTCCATAATGCTGAGGATCTCAGGACAGCGCCAACAAAGCCCTACAGCAATGTCCTGAGCATTATAATGTTTTTATACAATGAAACTATCATTTAACTGAGTAACAAGTCATGTATTTACATGAAATACAGAACATATTAGAACACTATCAATATCACAACAGTACCATAAAACTGTATTAGTTCCTAATAGTTATTGACAGAGGAATTCATCCACTGCCGTGCCATATTCTTTTGATAAATGAGCAAAATCAGTGCAGACACCTAGTGTGGATAATGGACTGCCTTTAAGCAATGCTTTTGAGGATTACAACCTCCAAATTTTCATTTTCATTGTAACTTCAAGATGATTGTCAATACCTTCAAATTCTTCATAGTTCCTAACTTGCTGAATAATGAAAACGTTTTATTTTCACTCCCGTCCATTTCCGGCGTCACCAAGCCTGAACGCTTGAAACCACAGTGAGCAAAACAGATCTGAATTGCCTTACTGCCTATTTCTCATCAACTATCAGCAACAGAAATCAATGCTTTTTTTGAACACAAACATACACAACTCATGCTATTTAAAAACTGATTGCTCTAAGCACAGTGTAGTGCTGAATGGCCACAAAAGTGACTGAAATTAGTTAGAAACTGTTTGGCCACAGCCTCCTGCCCCAAGTAAATGAAGGAAATCCTGGATATTATCTCAATTAGTTTTTGTACTTTAAAAGTTGTCCTAAATAAGGGGCTCTCCTGGTTAACTGATGGCCCAATTAACCAGAATCCACTGTATTTGCTTTGTTCAGTCTGATGAACAAACATTCTTAAGGGGTCTTTGGACTTTACATGAAAATTGTATCTATTCTCATCTCTGTCTTGCAATGAGCAGTGTTATCTCCATCAGTACCTCAGTTGTACTGAAACGTAAACATAATTGGTTCTGGTCAAAATTAAAATGAATGGCCGCAAATGATTAGGCTTGGAGGGTAACATTCATTACCTTGTTGATAATTCAGAGGATAGTCCTGTGGTCATCTCAAGATTATGTTGCATTTAGTGGTTAGATCAGACAGAATCTACGTTGTACCTTTTCAATTAGCTGCCAGTATCATAACTACAATGGTGAGTAGAATAGATAGATTAGTAAAGAAAAAAATGTTTACAATGAACCTTCATACCTTGGAGCAATCCAGAACTTACTTTGAAATCCTGTCACTGTTGTGCAGCAAAAACAGTCTTAATAATTTGTCAGCGGTGCAAGTTGTCATATGTGCCAGTGTCAATGAGCTATAGATTTGATTTTAGTAAACAGTTTTGATAGATAAAGTTTGATGGTGTGCAGGGAACAGCTCTTTTCTTCAACATTGTGCTATCAAATCTTTTATATCCACCTGGGAAAGCAGTAGTTAAGATGACACCTAAAGGACAGGGCTTTCAATAATGCAGCAATCACTCAATATTGCACTGGAGTGTCAGCCAAATTTTTTTTTGTGTTCGTGTTCCTCAATCAGGACATGATAGCACAATGTTCTGGCTTAAGGCAAAAGGGCTAATGAGGTTAAACTTGGCAATTATTGGGGTACATCATTTTATCATGACTAAAATTAGAATGTTGTCAAAGTTATAACTTGCAATTTGCCCAGCATTCTCATCGGGTTCATTATGTAATATTAAATAACACAATGGGCTGCAGAGGATGCAGGGGGATCTGAGCACAAGTGGTTGAAGATATTTGTGAATAATTGAACCACTATCTCTTAAATTCACATGATGCTAGAACCTTCTCCCATTTATTGCCCACAGCTAGATAAAATATTAAGGACCTATACCACTACACACATTCAACTTAATTTGTTTTTAAGAAAGACACCTACAGTACTGTGCAAAAATTTTCGTAACATTTAAATACCTAGGGTGCCTAAGATTTTTGCATAGGACTGTGGTAATTTTCTGTATTGTACAGTATTGCTGCCACAAAAAAAAACAAATGTCATGACATACGTGGGTGATGGTAAACCAGATTCTAATATGGGTCTCTATTGTAAATTGGGATTGGGAAGGGGGCAAGGAGAGAGGAATCATGGTTGGGCAAAGGGGAAGGGGATGGGAGCAGGAAGCACCAGAAAGACATTCTGTAATGATCAATAAACCAATTGGAATCTAATGACCATGCCTTGTGTCTTAGGGCTTGGTGTATCTACACCCGCACCACCATCTGCCCCGGCGTTCCTTCTCTGCCATCTGTCCCACATCCCTCCCGTGGCGTTCCACCCTCACCATTCCAAACATCCTTTGCTCCCACAATATTTACAAACCCGCTATGCGTTCCACGTTGACAAATACAGTACGGTGTTAAAGTCTAAGGCACCCTAGCTATATACTTAAGACTTTTGCACAGTACTGAACACACTTTACCCCTGGTTTGTAGAATTCTCTGCATATATGAAAACAATTTAAGCTTGTAACTTGCTCATCTTTGAGAAAAGTAAGCTGCAAAGAAAGTCACGACGGACAACAGATAACGCGCAGGAGTCCACACCCTGGACTCTGGATCCTTTCTCTGCTGAGATGCAATAAATCTTGTTAGCTGGTGGTGTTGTTGGTTTTGCACTCTGGTCCATGACCT
Organism: Mobula birostris; assembly: GCF_030028105.1. Lineage (NCBI taxonomy): Eukaryota > Metazoa > Chordata > Chondrichthyes > Myliobatiformes > Myliobatidae > Mobula > Mobula birostris. The sequence goes on along the minus strand of NC_092378.1, from coordinate 131,768,278 downwards.
ATCTGTAATCTTTGAGCCAAAATCCCTCAAGCAAACAGATTGCTAATTAACAAAGACATGCTTCATCTATTAAAAGGAAATGAAAAAATAAATCTTGATGAAAACAAAAACAACAGGGTACTTGTAAGAATGAAAGCAAGCTGGGTGATGCAGAGACTCTGTGTAAGGAGCACCAATAATTGGAGTGCTGGGATAGATTTCATTATGCGCTCCCCATGTGGGGAACTATAATTCCAGGAAGACTTTTGTGTGCCTCCTGGCAGGAAGTTTTCGGCACAAGTGTGGTTCTTCAATGTGTTAAGATAGATAACTCAAACATGGCAAAAAGGCAGTAGAATTTTTTTTTAAATCACAATTTTAAATCAACATCATGGCAATTACTGGAGATCAGCTGCATGGAGGATAGCTTTTTTTGGAGAAATGTAAAAAGAACAAGAAAATCAGACAGTCAGCTTTTGCATTCACAGAAAGTATAAAGAATTAAATTTATTACAAGTTTAGCATTGCACTTTTTAACTTTCAGCAGTAAAATGAAAACATTTCAATGATATACATAGAGGACATCATTTTTAAGTTATAGCTAACTAGTGTGCAACAGCTTAACATAATTTAAATTCATATTGGTGAAAATGCATTATAGTAGTAATAGGCTGCTGAATGACGTGAAAAACTCTATTTGCACTACCATTATATCTATTTGGCCCATTAGTGGAGATTAGTGAGCAGAAATTTCAGAGTGTAATGAAGCTGGGCAGCTTCTGTGCAATTTCTTGTGGCTGGCTCAAGAGTGATTTGGTCAAGGGCTCAAAATGTTGGGAAGTACATTTAAATTTTGGAGTGGACACCCGTAGATCGCTCCTTCTTTGCTAGTTCAGTGTAATAGGCTGAAATAGTCTTAATTCAGTTCCTGTTGCGCACAAACTAACAACATCAAAACTGAAAATGACACATTAGTTTAATAACGCAAACTAGCATTTATTTTGCACCTATAACATAGTGAAATATCTAAACAGCTTCACAGAAGCATATTCATTTGAAATTTGACAGCAAAAGAGAGATAATGGGAGCCTAAAACCTTAGCCAACAAGATCAGAATCAGGTTTATTATCACCGACATGTATCATGAGCAGCAGCAGTTCAATGCAATACATGATAATATAGAAAGAAAAAATAAATCAGTAAATCATTTACAGTAAGTATATAATATACATATTAAATAGTTAGATTAAAATAATGCAAAACAGAAATAACATTAAAAAAGTGAGGTAGTGTTCATGATTTCAATGACCATTTAGGAATCAGATGGCTGAGGGGAAGAAGCTGTTCCTGAATCACTGAGTGTGTGCCTTCAGGGTTTTGTACTTCCTTCCTGAGGTTAACAATGAGGAAAACGACATGTCCTGGATGATAAGGATCCATAATAATAGATATTGCCTTTCTGAGATACTGCTCCTTGATGATGTCTTGGATACAATGGAGGCTAGTACCCAAGATGGAGCTGACTAAGATTAAAACTTTCTGTAGCTTCTTTCGGTCCTGTGCAGTAGCCCCCTTATACCAGACAGTGATGTAGCTTGTCAGAATGCTCTCCAATGTACATCCATAGAAGTTTTTGAGTGTTTTAGGTGACAAACCAAACCTCCTCAAACTCCTAATGAAATATAGCCACCCTCTTGCATTCTTTACAGCTGCATCGATATGTTGGGACCAGGTTAGGTCATCAGAGATCTTGACACCCAGGAACTTAAAATTGTAGTGGATCCAGGTCATTGCTGAGGCAGGAGCTCTTTCTAGCCATGGCCAACCTCTCAAAGCATTTCATCAGCACAGATGATCAAACTCTCTGAAGGTCGGGCGTGGAATAGCATGGTAAGTATACTTGATGGTGGTGTATAAGTGCCTAAGAAGAGTAGTGTGAGCTGCCTTAATGACTATCATCCAGCATCTGCAGTGTAACAGTGGTCCAATGTATTGTTTCCTCTAGTATTGTAAGTGATTTGTTGATGGTAATTATTTAGTTACTTTTTTAAGCTGGCCTGGTTAAAATCCCCTAAAATGATGGTGAAGGTGTCAGGGTGTACTGTTTCGTGCATGTTGATCACACTGCTCAGATCATCTACAGCCTGTTTGACATTGGCCGGAGGTGGAATGTACACTGCTACCAAAATGATCGCTGAAATCTTCCCGTGGCAGGTGAAATAGAAGACACTTAATTGCATGGATATTCCAGGTTTAGTGAGCAGAATTGGGACAACACAGATACATCTGTGCACCAAAGGAAGTTGATCATGAGGCATACACCTCCACCTCTGCTTTTGAGAGGCTCAACTGTCCTATCCTGATGGTGTATAGTGAAGCTGTCAATCTAATTTGTTCAAATCTCCTAAAATGGGACAATATGATTATGAGTGTAACCCTCGGGTTCGGCCAGCGGCTTAATCCGGGGGAAGACAACCTCCAGCCCGGCCAAACTTAAGAAATCTTGTTTGGGTGGATGCTGCATGATGTGCTCCCCTGTTACTAATCAGTACCACGAAATAACAAACAGTAGACAATATGCAATTAAACAATTGAGCTTTATAATTCTTAATTTGACTATAGGGTTAGTAAAGAAACAAAAATAGAAAAAGGGCCCATTCTCATGAAACAGTCTAATGTACAACGTTGGAGCTCATGGTTTTCCCGTCTGTTCATTCTCCATTGATTTTCTCCCTGGGCATTGACTCCCGACCCCATTCCAAGTCCACTCTGTCCTGCAGTATACTACTTCCCCGTTCTAGCATCTTCTCCCTCCCTCTTTCATCGAACAAAAGACCGCAAAGCCTTCGCTCAGGCACAGAAGAAAGAAAACAACTCCCATCATTGGCCAGCACACATTCCAAAGCCCCCGTTATCTCTAGTCGTAACCCAAACACTGCGCTACAGAGAAACCATTACATTAGCAGTGAAACCTTTCCCAGGTTGTTACATGAGTATGAAGTTATTTTGGAGATTATGGAGATTAAGATACCTGATCTTGTTTCACTCACTGTATCTCTACTACATTGATATCACATGATCAATTACTCCATGCATCTTATTTAATAACTTAAAGTATTTACTGATTGTAGTGACCAAGAAGAAATGGCTAGCCTTGCTGCAAGGAATCTAAGTGATTCTGTCAAATTCAGCTAAAAGCCTAAACGTCAGACAGACTTATTTGTCACGTGTACACCGAAACATACAGTAAAATGAGTCGTTAACAGCCAACAGACCCGAAGATGTGCTGGGGGCAGACAATAAGTGCTGCTACACATTCCAACACCAACTTTTGCAGGTGCCTTGCCTTGGTCCTTAAAATCTAGGTCTAGAATTTCATTTAGAATCAAATATCATGATCCTATGGGAACCTCATGATGCATTGCTTTAGAAAGGTAGGAGAGGCACATCATTTTTAACAAGTGATAGTAAGTGAAACGGAGAGCACTCTGCTGCCCCATTAAGGTAATGAGCATTATGGAGTGTGATGGTTTCTCTGGTGACTAGCAGCTTTTTCTAAATTCTCTATTTGCTCTCCAAGGCCAGAAAACTTAGCAGAAAATTAGTGACATCCTGTTGTTGTACTTTTGACACGGCAATGTGTGATGACTGTCGCTAGACATTTATAATTGTAGAAAGGAGACCAGCCAAAGAGCTCTTCTGTGCCAGCAAACACACATGGAGAAATGCATCTTAATAAGTATGTCAGAAGGAGCTGCATAAGTATGCAATTCTGAAAGAAATGAAGGGTCGTGTGGATGGAGATGATCAGACTAGATCCAGTGCTACTAGGATGTATAAGCATCATTAATAGAGTGCAACTTCCATCCCTATCTGTCCAGAGAAACATCCAAAATGACTTCTCTCTCTTGCTCTGCACAATTCTCCCTGGTGTTCTCCACTTAACTATTACTCAGCTACACTAAGTGGTCACTTTAGTAGGCGCAGGAGGCACCTAATAAGCGGCCACTGAGTGGATGTTCAAGATGTTCTGCTGCTGTAGCATATCCACTTTAAGGTTCAACATGTCCTGCATTCAAAAATGCTCCTGCACAGCACTGTTGTAACACATGGTTATTTGACTTACTGCCACTTTCCAGTCGTATGCCAGTGACAGTAAACCTGATTCTGGTCATTCACCTCTGACCTCTCTCATTAGCAAGGTATTAATGAACCACTACACACTGGGTTTTTTTATTGCACCATTCCCTGTAAACTCTAGAGCCTGTTGTGTACGAAAATCCCAGGAGATCAGCAGTTTCTAAGACACTCAAATCACCCCAACTGGCACCAACAATCATTCCATAGTCAAAATCACTTAGATAACATTTCTTCTCCATTCTGATATTTGGTCTGCATGCTTTCGTGCATTGAATTTCTGCCACATGATTGGCTGATTAGATATTTGCATTAATATATAAAGGTCAAAAGTTCATTTATTATCAAAGATACAACTTTGAAATTCTTCTTCTCCAGGTAGCCATGAAACCAAGAAAGACAGAAAGGCAGCATGATCATCAGCTCCAAATTCCTCCTCCCCACACAAAAAAATGAACTAAAACAGAATAGGACACATTAACACTCCCCCCTCCCAAATGCCCATCCCCTGCACACACACACACACACAAAAATAAGAATCAGGTAAAAAACACAGAATGCAAAAAAAACCATAAGACTGAAACAATTCCACAGTCCAAGTGCACATCCAAAACACAGAAAACCTGGGCAATATTCTCCCTCTCCACATCAGAGCGATCTCACCAGTGGTCAAAGGCAGTATCCCCTCTCCAGCAACAGATTGATCTCACCAGTGATAAAAAGGCAGTCTCCCCTCTCTGTAGCGGAACAATAACACCAGCGATAAGAGGGAAATCTCTCCACTCTGTAGCGGAGTGCTCTCACCAGCGATAAAAAGGTAGTCTCCCATCTCTAGAGTAGAGCAATCTCACCAGCGATTTTATTTAAAAAAAAAGCAGACTCCCCTCTCTGTAGCAGAGCGACCTCACCAGCGAATAAAAAAGGCAGACTCCCCTCTCTGGCAGCAGAGTGATCCCTCAGCGATAAAAAGGCAGACAGCCAGTGTTTCAATCTCCCTCATCACTTTAATCGGCGAAATGGAGTCAAACATTGGCTTGCAGACACCTCGCCAAGAGGTTCCCGCACACTCGGAGACTGAAGAGCACGGAAACACTCAAATGATCTCCAAACTGAAAATCACAGGCTCCAACAGGTCCATAATCATATTCAAGATGAAAAACAAATGTAAAAGACATAAAAGAAGTGAAGTATATGGTTCCATGATCTATCTAGGTGTCGACCGAAGAAGCATTGTATGCAGGTGCCATCTTGACCAGAAGTGAAAGGTGAACCTAATGAAGTGGCCACTGAGTGTATGCACTGGGTTTCTGCAATGAAATTTGAAAACAGTCAGACAAGGGGGAAGGGGGAGGGAGGAAACGTCGACTCAGACCATGAGAGGCCTGCATTGGGCATTTTCATGCCTTACAAGGCACAGATTGGACATCTTTGTGGGGCGCCACTCCTCGCACAGACTACAGCAATGTGTGATTAAGTGCCTTGCCCAAGGGCACAAACACGCTGCCACAGCTGAGGCTCGAACTAGCGACCTTGAGATAACTAGACCAATGCCTTAACCACTTGGCCACGTGCCCAACACAAGACTCACACTAACTCTCAACCCCTCCACCTGCTCTCAATTGTTAGACTGCTTGTTTGACATGTTACATTGTATGGACAGAGAGCTGGGTTGCTGCCTTTAGTCCTTGTGGCAAACTATTCCATGGCCACCATCTCAATTCCAGTCTGTGGCAAATGTCCAAGAATGAACTGTACGAATGCAAATGTTTATTTTTTTAAACCTGGATAGGTGCTTCTGTGTATTCACTAACACTGTCTATTTCTGCTGCACTTCTTTCTCAAGCTCTTCTGTTGTAATCCAACATCCATGCCTATTTAGTAAACCTCCAGCCACAACCAGCTTAACAACTGCAACTAACCTCCCATTTTCTACCTTTTCTATCCATATCCTAATTCACACCAAACCTTGTTCACCCATCATGTAGTGCCCACTGTTAGTTAAAAAACACACATTTTTAAAGCTGTCATCCTCGTTTTCAAATCTCAGTCTTCCAGATTTCTGTAACACCACCCACTGAATGGACAACTGTTCAAGAAATGCTCACTCCTTTCCTTCAATACAGCCCTCTTGATCATCCCTCCACCAGATCAGTCCTAAGATCCCAAATACTCTTCCAAAACATTTGTCTCTTTTTCTTTAAACCCCATTCCTTTTACGAGACTTCTCATAAATTTGTTGCATAACTCATAAAACAAGATTCAATTTTTATCTAATTACACCTTCTGAAGCATCTTGGGACATTTTATAATGCCAAAATTCCAAAAGGTACAAGTTGTCTCTGTAATTGCCCATGTTTTGACAGTGTGGACTTTAAGCAAAAGCTGCTAATTCATTGTCTAAACAATGAACTCTAGGGTAGGGAGAAAATTCTAGAAATTATTTTCCACCCCAACATAAAAGTATCAGCTAGTAATGATTCCATTTAAAATCAGAGAATGTATACAGTATACAACTTGAAAATCTTGATTTCTTGAGTAATGGATGTATAAGCTAACTTAGTATACTGCTTAAAAAAAAGGTGTAATTTGCAATGTAGGTAGGCCATTTGCTTTGTCAGCCTGATATAGTTACCAGAAGCCAGTAGTATTCTTATGTGGGTGGTGGGGGTTGGGATTGTGCAGGGCAGTCTGATGGATTTCATGTTACTGACAGGGAATGTAAAATGTGAATGATCAAGTGACTGCAATTTCTGAACCATCAAGCAAATGGTATCATTCAGGCATTAAAGATGCAGTTGCAATGTAGTTCAGGATCAGCAAGTTGGAAAATTTAAACACAAGAGATAGTGCAGATGTTGGAAATTCAAAGTAACACATATAAAATTTTGGAGGAACTCAGCAGGTTAGGTAGGATCTACGGGAAAGAATGAGGTGTCATCATTTCAGGCCAAGACATTTCATCAGAACTCACGACATTTCATCAGAACTCAGGTCCTCCAGCATTTTGTATGTGTTAAGACGGAAGATATTTTCCTTTTAAGTTGCCTGGTGCCCAGAAAAATGAGTAGATAGCATTAGAGTGCAAGTAATGCCAGCTCTACTGATCTGACTCAAAACTGATCAATAAGCTCCAAGACCTAGGCCTCAGTACCTCCTTGTGCAACTGAATTCTCAATTTCAACTCTTGCAGATCCCAGTCACTTTGAATTGACAACATCTCCTCCACAATCACCGTCAGCACAGGCACATCACAAGGATGTGTACTAACACCGCTAATGTACTTGTTTTATACCTGTGACTGTGAGGCTAAGCACAGCTCTAATGCCATACTTATGTTTGCTGATGTCACCACTATCATTGGCTGAATCAAAGGTGCTAATGAATCAGCATATAGGAGGAGGTTTGAAAGTCTGGCTGAGTGGTGCCACAACAACCACCTCTCACTCAACATCAGCAAGACCAAGAAGCTGATTATTGACTTCAGGAGGAGGAAACTAGAGGTCCATGAGCTAGTCCATGAGGGGACTCAGAGGTGGGGAGAGTCAGCAACTAAATTCCTTTGTGTTAGCATTTCAGGGGACCTGTTCTGGGTCCAGCACACAAATGCCATTACAAAGAAAAAAATACCATTATATAGCAGCATCTCTACTTTCTTAGAAGTTTGCCAAGATTTGGCATGCCATCTAAAATTTTGACTAACTTCTATAGATGTGCAGTGGAGAGTATATTGACTGGTTATATCATGGACTGGTATGCCCTTGAACAGAAGAACCCTACAAAATGTAGTGGATACAGCTCAGCTCATGGGTAAAACCTTCCCCGCCACTGAGTACATCTTTCGAATGCGGAGCAGCAGCATACATCATCAGAGATCTTCACCTTCCAGGCCATGCTCTCTTCTCGTTTCACACCACCAGGTTCAGGAACAGTTATTATCTCTCAACCATTAAGCTCTTGAACCAGAAGCATTATATCACTGAACTGTTCCCACAGCCTATGGACTCAGCTTCAAGGACTCTTCATCTCAATGGTTTTGATATTTATTGTTTATTTATTATTATTATTATTATGCTTGCTTTTTGTTGTTTCTTTGTATTTACTGTGAATGCCTACCAGAAAATTAATCTTTGGATTGTATGTGGTGACATTTATGTACTTTGAACTGTGAACTGACTGGAGTGCTTGGAGGAACTCAGTGATGTTACTGCAACTGTCAAGGCTCAACTCCTTTGACACATTATTCTACCCACATCTACCCTTTTCCAAATATTTAAATGTTTCCCTCAAACTCTTTCTGCATTACTCCCTGAATCACCGTGGGACAAATCAGTAGAATTCCCTCATATGCACTCATATCTGTAGCTGGCTATTAGAATAAATACTCCTATCAATTCCCAAATCCCTTAAAATTGTCAAGCCCTACCTCTTTCCATTCCTACTGAGGAGCTGGAATTACACAGAAAAGAGATTACCAGAACATGAGGAATCCCAAGCCCTTTACAAATCGACATTAATGGAGGCACTGGCCATTAACTGGTAGTTGATGACCAGAATAGCCTCCCATCTCTTCTAACTTACTCAAGCACTAAGTGTGAGCATATTAATTATTATGATTATTATTATGATTATGAGGACACGCAGTCCTCTTTTATTGTCATTTAGTAATGCATGCATTAACAAATGATACAATGTTTTTCCAGAATGATACCACGGAAACACATGACAAACCGACTTAAAAACTAACCAAAACCACATAATTATAACATATAGTTACAACAGTGCAAAGCAATACCGTAATTTGATAAGAACAGACCATGGCACGGTAAAAGTCTCAAAGTCTCCCGTAAGTCCCATCATCTCACGCAGACGGTGAACCTCCAGCACCGCCAACTTGCCGATGCAGTATACTGGAAGCATCCCACCACAGTCCAACTCTGAGTCCATCCGAAAACTTCGAGCCTCTGACCAGCTCTTTGACACCGAGCACCCAGCACCATCTCTGCTGAGCGCTTCGACCCCGGCCCCGGCAACAGGCAGTAGGCAAAGCTGAGGATTTGGGGCCTTTGTCTCCGGAGATTCTCGATTGCACAGTAGCAGCGGCAGCAAAGCAGGCATTTCAGAAGTTACTCCAGGTGTTCCTCCATGCTTCTCACGGCTGTCTCCATCAAATCCGGATTGTGCACAGCCCCCCTAGTTACACATACGATATTCATTCGGAACGTCGCACCGCCATCTTCTCCTCCCTCAAGCAAGCATTCTCCTTTTTGATATACCAGTTGCGTTTTTTAGTCAGAGAGTGGTGAATCTATGGAATTTATTGCCATGGGCAGCAGTGGAGGCCAAGTCATTGGGTGTATTTAAGCCAGAGATTGATAGGTATCTGAGTAGCCAGGGAATCAAAGGTTATGGTGAGAAGGCGGGGGAGTGGGACTAAATGGGAGAATGGATCAGCTCATGATAAAATGGCAGAGCAGACTCGATGGGCCGAATGGCCGACTTCTGCTCCTTTGTCTTATGGTTTAATGTAATAATTTTTTTTTAAATTGTGGATTACCCTGTGGGTTGAGCCTCATCTGTGGGACAGGAAGGACTGTCGAAATTTTTGGTCAAAATCCAAACGTCAACTGTTCCTCTTTCCACCCTCCATACTCTCTTGGCACGACCAGATATTTCTAGACTGGCTGAGCTCCTCAAGCAGGTTCTTTGTTGCTTCTGATTCTAGCATCTGCAATCTCTTGTATCTCTAGAGCTCAAAAAGTATATTGTGAAAATTTTTTAAACAGAAAATATCACAGATGAGAAGATATACTAATGTTGATCTGCAGTGGATTAAGTCTGCTCAACATTATAATTGATGGGAATTGACTCGTGCTTTTATGTAAGTTTATGATATTTGTTCTTTAAGAAAGCCATAACTTTCAAAGTTTTCACAAAATTAAATCTACTCTTTTAAATACCTCATCCACAATGACTAGACCAGTAATTCCTAAAGTGGGCGATATAGCCTCTTGGAGGTGGTGGAAATTTCATAGATAAAGATAAAGGGGGTGGTAGAAAGGGGGCAGTTGAGGGATTACAGGCTTAATTTAAGAAATGAATTACTTATTATTAAGATTTGATCCTCAGTGCCTCATAATTGATTATAATGATCACAATCTTACTAACCCATTGTTCTCTTAAACTTTGCTCGAAGTGCATTATAGTTGCTGAAAAGCAATGTGACACTTCTGTATTTGGCATATCATGAGAAACCTAGACTGAAGAAATTGTGTTATTTCCAGGCCTGGCCCACTCTTTATTGCTGTTCACTACCATAGTACAATATTTGCTAGTATGATTCTCATACTCTAATTACACAGTGATGCAATTCCTGTAGCATAAATTTCAAAAGGGCAGATTCTGAACAGACTTGATAGCATTTAACTAGCCTATGGCCCAACTGAGATACCACTGCCCCACACTATGTACCTTCAGGCAGAGTAAGGTATTGACTGAATTACGATGATGTTATAACTTTCCCCCTTATTGATTGCAGAGCTTGAGGTTTGAATTAAACATTAGGCAACTGACCGTGTCATTAATCTATAATGAACATTGCAGACCAGAGGCAGACCAAACAAAACTGGTGTGGAGTATCCGAAATATGGATTTATACCAGCAGCAAGCCACCAACAGCATCCAACGTTCCCTCCCCTATCCAATGAGTCTGTGTGAAATAGTCTTTTTTTCAAATGAGGCAATGAAACGGTCCAGGCTCCTTGAAGATTTGATGAAAATACACTCTGGCAAAGCAAACTTGGCTTATTTTCAGTCACTTTGTGAAAACTTTCAGAAAGGGAAAACACTTCAAAACATGCTTGCCAACACTGCACAACGAAACAGTGGTGGTTTGTGTGCTTCCTAGAACATTTCACTGCTAAATCTGGAAAGCCCCATACAATTGGAGAAGAACTGATTCTGCCAGCAGTAAGGGAGGTTTGGAATTTGGTTTTGCATTAGTTACCAGACCAAATAATTAAAGTGATTCTGTTCAGCGATGACTCTATTCAAAGACTAATAGATAAAGAGTCTGAGAATATGGAAGACACATTGTGCAACAAACTTAGGAAAACAGAAATTACTCCGCAATTGGATGAGTCGACTTAGCTAGGCAATGAACCTTTGCTTCTTGGTTATGTTCTCTTCATAAAGGCTGGCAGCACGGTTCGAAAGTTGTTGTTTGCAAGGGGACTAGAAATGGATACGAAGGGGGAAATCAATATTTCAGGTTCTTAAGCAAATTTTCAAAGAGGACATTCTGCTCACCAACATTCTTACTAGTGCAACAGATGGGGCACCATCAATGACAGGATGCCACCGTGGGGTTATTACTTTCTTGAAAAAAGCTGTACCTACCATATTTACCATTCACTGAGTAACTTACAGACAACATCTTGTGGCAAAACACCTGAGTGATCGCTGCACAAATCATTAAATACTGTTATCACAGTGTGTGATGTAGAGGCTTTCTATGGGCTCCATGTCTCTTGGGGGGAAAAAAAACTGGCTCCGCCGCAACAGCAGGTGCAAGTGCTGTATTAAGTGCTCCCAAGTCATCACACAAAGTCCCAAAATGTGAAAATATATATACAGTGAGGAAAAAACAAAAACTATACACTATATATAAAATATATATATATTTACACAGATCAACTGATGTTCAACTCCTTCTTCAACTTAGTTCACAAGCACAATTAGGGTGTATCTCCAATCACCTCAGGAGGATTCACTGAGGCCCATTTTGTACCTTTTGTTTAACTCATTTGCATATACCATGTTGGCTAAAATCAATTAATACACAAGAGAATTATTATCTACTATATAATATATGTAGTACAGTACTATACGAGGTCATTCTTACCTTGGCTATCAGGCTCTATAAAGAGTCAATATATAGCTGTGGAAGTGATCTTGTAATCTTTGACTTGTAAATCATGCACATCTTATTTTTGATCTTTCTTACCTCTCTTTTAATATTTGTATATCTGTGCGCTCTTAATGCGACTCCGATACTGTAATTTACTTTGGGCCCAATAAAGTATCTCAATTCTCAACTTTTTGAGAGCTTTGTATTGCAAATGATGAACCGTTTGAACACTTCCTGTTGCACACAGAAGCAAGATGGCTGTCAAAAGAAAACTGCCTGAGATGCTTTTATGCACTTTTTGAAACTGTGATAAATTTCTTTGAAGACTTCGGTGCTTCATTCAGTAACTCAAGAATATTAGGTGTGAAATTGCTTATTTGTCAGAATTATTCACAAAGTTTAATGAAATCAGTCTTCAATTGCAAGGAAATGATGTGAATCTTATCAAATCAGTCATCTATTTCTGTCCAAGTTTATCCTATTTAAGTGCAACATTGGCTGTCGTGATCTTTTCCAATTTCCAAGCCTCTCTGAATTGGAAGAGAAAGATGGAGTACCAGGTGATGACCTTCAAGTATACTGTACCCACCTAGGTGAGCTGCATTCATACCTTTCTGAGAGATGCTAACTGCCTACGAGACATCAACCGTATAGACATCACCACTCCTTACTCCAATTCCCACCTTACTTCTTCCGAACCGGACACCCTGCTCTGGTCTTCTGCCTGCTCTGGATCTTTTCATTGCTAACTGCTGACAAGACAACAACTGTCTTGACTTCACCATGCCACTCTCCAATTCCAACCTCACTTCTTCTAAACACACTGCTCTCAACTCCGTCTGTACCTCACCATCAAACCCACAGCTAAGGAGGGTGCTGTAGTAGTCTGGTGGAGTTTCCTCTACCTTACTGAGGCCAGGCGACAACTGTCAGACACCTCCTCCTACTTACCCCTCAAACAGGACTAAGCAGCACCAGGCCATTGTCTCCCACACCATACTTCGACTCAGTTTTATCTCTCCTGGTTCAGTACCCCCTTACCTACATCCATGACACTTCACATGCTCTTAATTTTTTCAATAATTCCCTGGCCCCAATCATCTTATTTTCAGTATGGATGTCCAATCCCTATACACCTCCATCCCCCACAGCAAGGCCTCAAAGCTCTATTTCTTTTGGACACCAAACCCAACCAGCTCCCCTCCACCACCACTCTCCTCTGTCTGGTGCTCACTGTCAATAATTTCTCCTTCGGCTCCTCCTACTTCCTTCAAACAAAAGGTGTAGCCATGGGCACTCGCATGGGTCCCAGCCATGCCTGCCTTTTTGTCGGCTACATGGAACAGTCTACGCCTTAAGCCTACACTGGCTTCACTACACTGATGATTGCATTGGTGCTGCTTCCTGTACCCACGCGGGGCTCGTCAACCTCATTCACTTTTCCTCTAATTTCCACCTTGCTCTCAATTTTACCTGGTCCATTTCTGAAACCTCCATCCTCTTTCTCGATCTCTCTGTCTCTATCTATGGAGACAGCTTATCTACTGATATCTTTTATAAACCCACTGATTCTCATGCCTACATGGACTATACCTCTTCCCATCCTGCTACTTGAAAAATGCCATCCACTCCTCTCAATTCCTCTGTCTTGCCACATCTGCTCTCAAGATGAGGCTTTTCATTCCAGAACTAAGGAGATGTACTCTTTCTTCAAAGAAAGAGGCTTCCCTTCCTCCACCACTAATGCTGCCCTCACCCACACCTCTTCCATTTCATGCACATCCTCCCGCCACCTCACCAGGGATAGGGTTCTTCTGTCCTCACTTACCACCTCACCAGCCTCCATAACTTCCACCATCTCCAATGGAATCCCACCACTAAGCACATTTTTCCCTCCACCCCAACTTTCTGCTTTCTGCAGCAATCACTCCCTACACGACTTCATTCATCCCTCCCCACTGATCTCTGTCCCTGCACTTACCCTTGCAAGCAGAACAAGTGCTACACCTGCTCCTACACCTCCTCCCTCACTACCATTCAGGGCCCCAAACAGTCCTTCCAGGTGAGGCAACACTTCAGCTGTGAGTCTTTTGGGGTCATCTACTGTATCCAGTGCTCCAGGTGTTGCCTGCTATATATCAGTGAGACCCAAAGTAGATTGGGAGACCACTTCGCCAAGAACCTACGCTCCATCTGCCAGAAAAAATGGAAGATCCCAGTAGCCACCCATTTCATTTCTACTTCCCAATCCCATTCCAACATCAGTCCATGGCCTCCTCTACTGTCGTGATGGAGCTAGGTTAGAGGTGCAACACCTTATATTCCATCTGGGTAGCCTCCAACCTGATGGCATGAACATCCATTTCTCAAACTTCCAGTAATGGCACCCCCTTTCCTTCACCATTCCCCATTTCCATTTCCCTCTCTCACCTTATCTCTTTTCCTGCAAAATCACCTCGCTCTTGTGCTCCTCCCCCTTCCCTTTCTTCCATGGCCTTCTGTCTGACCTATCAGATTCTCCCTTCTCTAGCCCTTTATCTCTTTCACTAATCGACTTTTCAGCTCTTTACTTCACCCCAGCCCCCCTCCCGGTTTTGCCTATCACCTTGTATTTCTTCCATCCCTCCCCCCACCTTCTTACTTTGACTTCTCATCATTTTTTCTCTGGTCCCGATGAGGGTCTCGGCCCAAAACATTGACTGTTTACTCTTCTCCATAAATTCTGCCTGGCCTGCTGAGTTTCTTCAGCATTTTGTGTGTGTTGCTTTTCAAGATCTTCTCTCAATTTGAATTCCACATTGGATAATCAATCCATTCCTGAACACTTGTAATGAGGAGTTAACAGGAAGGATGGAGGAAGAACTGATTTCACCACAAGATGACTTTTGAGCTGAAGCAGAGATTCAAAGAAATCAAATCAAGACATTTGGTTACAAAAAGAAATCTCTGAACACTATCCTGCACAGTTGGAAAAGGTCAAGATGTTCTTTATTACTTTTCCGCATTTTATTTACAGGAATATGGCTTCAGTACAGTCACCAACTTCTTTCAAATCAACTGCAAATTACTGATTGTGGAGATCTGAGACTCCTGAGTGACAATCAGCCTGATACTGAGAAGCAGATATCAGTGCTCCAACCCCATCCATCTCATTGAAAAGCGAAGCACCAATGAAGTAATGAATAGTTGAACTACTAATATATGCTCTCAAATTGTTTTTACTGTAATTAAATAAGAAAATAATTTTATTTGTAGCTTTAAATAGATTTGAATAATTTTTGCAATTATTTGTCATTGTTCCTATTTTCTTTCACTGTGCATCATTAATCAAAATTCTTTATAGCTTTTATGGAATGGCCAGAGAGTGAATGGGAGAAGTGGTCTGGGAGACAAGGGGACACTAATCACAGGTAGAGCACAGTCAATGCAGATTTCCTCCATGATCTCTATCAGCACAGGTGCACCACAAGGCCATGTGCTTAGCCCCCTGCTCTACTTGCTTTACACCTAAGACTGTGTGGCTATGCACACCTCTAATGGCGAATTCAAGTTTGGTGATACCACCACCATTGTGGACCAAATCAAAGGTGATGATGAATCAGCATACAGGAGGGAGCTGAAAATCTGGCTGAGTGGTGTCGTAACAAAAACCTCTCACTCAATATCAGCAAGACCAAAGAAGTGATTAGGAGAGGGAAACCAGAGGTCCATGAGTCAGTACTAATATGAGGATCAGAAGTGGAGAGGGTGAGCAACTTTAAATTCCTGGGTGTTACTATTTCAGCTGACCTGTCCTGGACCCTCCATGTAAATGCAATTGTGAAGAAAGCACAGCAGCGCCTCTACTTCCTCAAGTCTGTGGAGATTCAGCATAACAAACTTCTATAGATATTTAGTGGAGAGTGTATAGACTGGCTGCTCCACAGCCTGGTATGGAAACATCAATGCTTCTGAATGGAAAATCCTGCAAAAGGTAGTGGATACGGCCCAGTACACCACAAGTAAAGCCTTCCCAACCACTGAGCATAATCTACGTGAAACACTGTTGCAGGACAGCAGCATCCATCATTTGAGAAAACCACCACCTGGATCATGCTCTCTTCACACTACTGCCATCAGGAAAAAGGTACAAGAGACTCAGGACTTGCACAACCAGTTTCAAGAACAGTTACTACCTCTCAACCATTAGGCTCATGAACAAAAGGGGATAACTACACTCACTTGCTCCATCATTGAAATGTTCCCATAATCAATGATCTTACTTTTAAGGACTCTTTATCTCATTATCTCATGTTCTTGTTATTTATGTATATTTGCATTTGCACACCTTGCTGTCTTCTGCACTCTGGTTGATCTTTCATTGATCTTGTTACAGTTAATATTCTATTGATTTGCTGAGTATGCCCTCAAGAAAATGAAACTCAGGGTTGTATATGGTAACATATCTGTACTTTGATAATAACATTTACTTTGAACTTTGAACCCAAAAAACTTTTTTGGGTTCGAAGTCTAGACTAACTCCATTGACCAAGGTTGCAACATGTTGTGTCAATATTGTGAAAATACTGAATCATGTAATGAAGATGAATGTGCTATGTTGTATTTAATAGGTTATTATTTATGAACAAAGCAAATAGACTCAATAGATGGTGTAGTT
Organism: Mobula birostris; assembly: GCF_030028105.1. NCBI lineage: Eukaryota > Metazoa > Chordata > Chondrichthyes > Myliobatiformes > Myliobatidae > Mobula > Mobula birostris. The sequence goes on along the minus strand of NC_092378.1, from coordinate 131,751,599 downwards.
TCTAGAATTTGCTCATTCTTTACTGAGCTCCCAGTTGTTCCACACAGATACCACATGAGCATTAGATTTCTATAAACAAAACTGATGAAGGCAAATACAGTATATTTGTCAAATAGCTTAAAGAATCCCATAAGGCTGGTGTTTTAATGAAGCAGTCTTTTTTCTTTTAACCTTTAGGCATATTTCCCAAAATTGACTATATTTTATTCAAAAGGTAGAGGTAGTACACTGGGGGGCTAAGAAACGGAATCAAAAATTATAAACAAGGGAATACCCTAAGAATGAAAAAGAGCACAAATCCTACAGAGAAGTAATGAAGGCAAATAATTTACTGAAGGTAATCATATGTAAAAACCTAACATTATACATCAGCAAGTGCACATTATCTGCACACTCCTGTTTCCCTATTCAGTCTAGAGCATTTGAAGTGTTTTTTTTTGTGATCAAAGAGTTCAGACCTACGGTACCATCTATAAACTGCAGCCACCTGGGAGCTGGCTGAGCCAATTATCAAGGAGCAGAATAGTGACTGGTCGAGGACATGGCAACAAAGTGACCATGCTGTCTACTTGACATCATAAAGCCATAGAGCACTACAGCACAGAAACAGGTTGGTTAGCCCATGCCAGACTCTTACTCTGCCTATTCACATCAACCTGTACATCCATGTGCTTATCCGAACTTTTCTTGGATGTTGAAATCTGCTTCCTCTGACAGCCTGTTCCACGCTTGCACCACCCACTCAGTAAAGAAGAAGAAGCAGAAAGCCCTTAACTCTGAGTGGAGTCATCGGGATGCTGTCATTGACAGCGTTTTTTTTTAGCAGGCTTTCTTATTTTTACGAGGCCAAGTTGCTAGCTCGATGTTCAACCCAGCACGGATGGAAAGCGTGCAAGACAGCCAGTTGTATTCGAGCTTGGGAGCCTTCGCTCCAAAATCCGGCGCTGATGCCATTACACCACCAGCTAGCCCACTCAGTAAAGAAGTTCCCCTTAAATATTTCACCTTTCTCCCTTAACCTATGACCTCTAGTTCAAGTCTCACCCAAACTCAGTGGAAAAGGCATGCTTGCATTAACCCTTTCTATAGCCCATGATTTTGTATACTTAAATGTCATTGTCAGACTACCCCTACCATCAGGTTGTGAAGATTTTATAACAACTGTAGCTCTTGGATCAATGCTCCCTCAAATCTGTATTGTGCTTTAGCAGAGATAACTAGTGAACTTGCTACCTGGTAAGTAAGTCTATCTGTACTTACTTCTACCTACTTAGTTGGGAACTCTGCATGCACTATCAGCACATATACTGAAGAGCGAATATTATGCTTAACCACAGCTCGTGATTACTAGTTAGTCCCAGCTGTAAATAACGCAATTGCACCATCCTCAAACTGAAGCAATTATACTGTAATCACAGCATATAAATAACAATTCCATTTTTATCACAGTGTCAAGTGAGGTGCCTACAATTGATTTTAATATGTCCAACAAATCACGTAACACCGATCATGTCATTAAACTGATTAAGATCAAACATCTTCTTCCTGTGCCCAGCATCAATTACTTCACGTCATGATGCATAGCTCAGTTCCACACAAGCCAACACTGGGGCAGGCTATATCAGGATTTTAAATTGCCATCAGAATCAGGTTTATTATCACTGGCATGTGACGTGAAATTTGTTAACTTAGTAGCAGCAGTTCAATGCAGCAGAGAGAGAGAGAGAGAGAAAATAAATAAATAAAATAAAACATAATAATAAACAAACAAGTAAATAATTATCACAACAGTTTTGTCCATTTCTACCTTAGGGATATTCTTTGAAGTAAAAATGCTATCACCTCCCTCCATTTTTGATCCATTCACCTAATTTCTATTGAATGTGACAGAAGCAATTCGGTCAGAAACTAGATTAAAAACTACTGTTATTGAATTAAAATAAGAATATACATTGCAATTTTATGTCCTTAGAATGTGCATTAGAGCTTCACAGCCAATTAATTAACTCTACAGCATAATCACTATTGTTTTTGGGATGATAAATTTATGTACATTGAGATCTCATAAAGAGCAATAAAAATTAACCAGTTAATTAGATTTAATGTTGTGGATAAGGGAAAATAATGGCCAGGACACCAGGGATCCTTGCTGACTTCAGTTAATGTGGGTTCCTACCACAATCTGCACATTGCTTGTTCGCCCGTCTTTCCTTATGCATAATTTTCATAAATTCCTTTGTATTTGGTAACATGTACATACTTCGACAATAAATTTTACTTTGACTTTGACTTATTACAAGCCACTATAAAGGTCTTATAGAAATCTGGGTAAATGACTCAAATGTCTCTATTGGCGTCAAGATACCTGAGATATTTGATGTGCATAAGAAGCAAAATCCTAAAGAATCTAAGTCAAAAATACAAACTCCTAGAAATAAACTGAGTTGTCACCCTCTGAGTAGAGTTTGTATGGTTGTTTTCATTTCAGACTAATTGTGCTCCATCACCTTCTAAATTATATTTTTTGGTGTTCAATGTTAGCTTCACTGATGTTCATTGCAAGATCAAACATTAGGCGAAAGGCATTTGACCTGAAACATTAATACTCTTTCTCTTTTTGTGGATGCTGTCTAAGTTGCTGAGGACTCCCAGCTATTTCCAATTCCATTTCAATTTCTAACATTTCATTTCCATTCAGAACTTTATTGTTAGATACATTACAATTTGCTTTTAAATTATGACTTCCTTCATTTGAAACATTAGCTGCCACTTCTGTACGGACAGGGACTGCTAATGAAGTGATGAGCCCAACTGCATTTCGGAAGGTGGTGTTGGAGCAGTTGATCTTTTGTAGGAAACCATTCTTAATATGAGCCCACCTATTGCTTCTTAGGTGTCAGTTTTACTATGTCAGTCTCACCTTGTTGCCTTTCTGACTTTAGTTCAAAGTAAATCTATTATCATAGTACATATATGCCATCATATACTACTCTGAGATTCAATCTGCTGTGGGCATTCACAGTAGATACAAAGAAACACAACAAAATCAATGAAAAGCTATATACAAAGATGGACAAACAGTCAATGTGCAAACCATGTTACTCCTTACCACTAACTCCCCATATATATTAGTTTTGCATGGTTGTATTTTATTTATATCTTGTATGTGCTTGCTATCTTGTATGTCCAAGGACTTGGCCTCAAGCCGTGGTGTTGCCTGCTTACAGCCGCCAGGAGAGAGGCATCGGAGCCAGTGTGCTCCACCAGGGGTGGCATCTGGGCTGGAGTCAGTGCTAACCCCCAGTGTTCGCTTGGCAGAAGACAAACTGTAGTGTGACTGACAGCAGATTTATGCAGCACTCATGGCTGGATTACTTTTTTTGTGTAGCTGTATCTCACTGATATGCTTACATGCTTGCTATCTTGTACTGCATGTGCTATGTGCGCTTTGTGCTGTGTGACTGTCAGTACTATGTTTTGCACCTTGGCGTTAGAGTAATGCTGTCTCATTTGGCAGTACTCATGTATGGTTGGATAACAGTTAAACTTGAATTGAATTATTCACAAATTCTCAGTATCTTCTCTATATGCAATACACTTCATATTTTCTCCTATTATCTCACATTAAAATCATTCAGTCATTTAACCATCCCCAATTACTATTTAAATATCATGCAGTTACTTTTATTCTTTTTTGTTGTTTCTTCATTTTGAAAAATTGATTCCCTTTATCTCTTTGTTTCCAATGAAAACTCAAAATGTTAATTTGTCTGTAAAATTCACAGCAGCTTATTTACAGCATCTCTTGCTTTTCTCCAAATATTTTAGCTTCGTGCCTCTTACATATAAATATCAGTTTAGTTATGTCATTGTGAGCTCGCACTGCCATGACATGACCAGTATTGTAACTCTGCAGATGTACAATGAAGGATTCAGAGGGAGCAACTATAAAGTGGACAACAGTCTCAGCCTACATATTACTCCTTGGTGACTTGCCCACAAGACATATGTAAATGTCACTCAATTCTATTGCTTTACCATATTTCTAAACCCAATAATGAGCTCCCACTGTCAAGCATCATAACCCAAAATTGCTGTGGATGTGTCAAACTTCTTTTCATCTGCACATCAAACCATCCTCTTTGGCCTCTATTCAAAACTGCATTCACTCATCACTGTCTCCATTACAATCTTGGCTACTGACTCAGACAGAACCATGCTGTGCAATACCTTGGCATTCTGCTCAGGCAGGAGACTAGCTTCACTCCCCACATCCCTAGCACCAAGAAATAAGAAGCACCCATGGCTTTATCCTTAACTGACTTATTTTTTCTTTTAATGTTTTTTGTCATCTTTGAACTTAATTTGCTCAATGTCTTCTTCACTCAGTAGCAGGGTGTCTACCCAAATTACCTTTATCCAGAATTCAGATATCTATATTCTGTCCAATATTTATCCTGAAACAAACTCCATAAAACTCAATCCCTAGTCCCAAGTCACATAGCATTTACATCCACAGTGATGAAGTGCCTTTGGAGGCTGGTCATGAAGCGTATCACCTCCTGCCTGAGGAGCAAACTGGATCTTCTCCAACTCGGCAAGCCCAGCAGCATTTACGGTGGGGAAGAAACAGTTGATGTTTTGGGCTGGGTCTCTTGCTGTTACAACCACATTTCTCAACAAAACAACTAACAATTACACTGTAAATTAAGCGCAGCATTGCTGGGACATACTGAAATTGTAAAGGTGTCTGTATAAATACCAATGTTGCACGCACATTTCAGAACAGAATAACAACCAATTATACTGTAATAAAAAGTATAACTTTGTTGGGACATCCTGAAATTGTAAAGGCGTCTATATGGAACACCAATGCACTTAAACAGAAAGAACTGGAAAAAGTAGTGAATACTACCCAGTCCATCAAGGGTAAAGCTCTCACCACCACTGAGCACATTTAGAAGGAGTGCTGTTGCAGGAAAGCAGTATCTATCATCAAGGACCCCCACCATCCAGGCCATGCACTCTTCAACACAGTAGTCATCAGGAAGGTGGTACAGGAGCCTCAAGTCCCACACCACAGGCTCAGGAACAGTTAATACCCTTCAACCATCAGGCTCTTGAACCAGAGAGGGTAACTTCACTCATCCCAAAACTAAACAGACTCCACAGCCTATGACTCATTTTTAAAAACACTAGAACCGTGTTTTCAATATTTATTGTTTATTTATTATTATTATTTTCTTTTCTTTGTGTATTTGCTTAGTCTGCCTTTTGCACATTTGTTGACTGTCCAGCTCCACTGTGTGTGGTTTTTCACTGATTCTACTGTGTTCCTTTCTCATTACTATGAATGCCTGCAAGAAAATGAATCTCAGGGTGGTATTCTTGCTGTGGTGCATCAGGCAGCAAACTTGCTGTTCCTGAGGCACTTGTCTGTTTTTTTTAACAAGGCTAAATAGCTAGCTCGACTCTCAACCAGGCACGGATGGAAAGTGCGCAACAATTTGGCCAGATTCGAACTTGGAACCACTTGCCTCGAAGTCCGGTGCGCACGCCACTCAACCACCGGCCACCATACAGGGTAGTAGATGGTGATATTTATGTACAGTACTTTGATAATAAATATACTTTGAACTTTGAAGAGTCACTTGATACTAGGTAAGATGGTGCTCATGGTTATTGACTGTGCTCACGGCTGCTGGAAAACAATCCAAAAGCTTGCTGTGAATAGAACTTTAAAGTAAAAGACACTTTTCCAACTTCAGGATGCCCCAATTTTCTTGATAATGTTGTACTTCAAAACTGGTTGGAGTTTTGTTGAGAATTATGGCTGCATCAGCATGTCACAATGACTAGATACTAAGTTTTACAGATATCGATTCAGGATAAATATTAACCAGACCATTTTGGAGAAGTTTCTCTCTTACAATACCATGAGGTCTTTCTCATTCACTTCAGAAAGAGAGAGCTTTTGCTTTAATGCATTACCTCAAAGACAATGCCCCATCCACTTAATGCCAAATTTTGGGGGGAATTGGTTCTCAAGTCTTTCAATTGTGACTTGAATTGAAGCTCTCTGATTCAGAGACATGGGAGACAGACACAGAGCTACAGTTGAGTTACCTTAAAACTATTTCAAACTTTCAAATAGTGAAGGAAAAAATCTCCTGCCTGATATAAACTAACTGATTGGGCAGAGGCAATGTAGCATATAACATGGCCTAAATCAAACTGCACAACAAAATCACTGTGTTATATCCCAGAGAATAAGATTGGAGACACAAGAGGGTGTAAATACTGGAATCTTGAGCAAAAGGCAAACTGCTGGAGAAACTAAATCAGTCAGGTAACATTTGCAGGGCGAACTGGATAGCTGATGTTTTATATCAAGACTGTACATTTGGACTGAGGGAGTAAAGGAGAGATGACCAATATAGAGGGGACAGGTAGGGCAAGAGCCATTAAGTGATAGGTGGGTCCAGGTGAGGTGATTTGACTGACAGAAGGAGGAGGGATGGGTGGAAATAGCACAAGAGGCTGGAAGATGATAGCGGAGGCAATAAAGGGCTGCAGATGATGGGATCTGAAAGCGCAGCGTGGAATCAAATAAGGGAAATAGGGTGAGCAGTTGGGAATATTAGGTGAGGGAACCCAGTGGGAGGCATGTGGATGCTGGGCAGATGAATTAGGTGGAGAAGGGATAAGAAACTGAGTATTAGCTGAAGGATAGAGGGTGGAATTAATTTATCTATCACAGTTGATCTTAATTTTATGGGGAAATGTTAGTAATTAGACCTATGACCACATGTGCAGAAAAAAAAATGATAACCAGCGGAAAGGCCACTTGGTAACTAATATGTGCACAAGATTCCTTAAGCATAAATTGTCAATTTATTTCTAGTAGAATAATAAAGAAATAACAGTTTTGGCAGCGACTGTGAACAAAAAAAAAAGATAACATTTCAGATGCTCTGTTCGGTCTCCAACCCACCACTACACCCACCCAAGAAAAGATTGTAAAGGTATACACCTGCTGAAGAACAACCACAGTATCTGGATAGAGTGCATATTGAACTTGTACAACTGGCTGAATTCACAAATTTGTCTTCATGTGAGAAGGGAAGGGAGCATCAATAGAACTCAGAGATGCCTAACTATGACCTTCTTTAAGAAAGGAGCTTGGTTTGGCTGCAGTACTTACAGAATGGTTTGCCTCCTGCCTGCTACAAGAAACAACATTGCAATGCTTAACTTCAACTGATTCACGCAGTGGCCTGGGTCACAGGGCAGATTCTGCCCATCAACAAGTAAAATAGACATGACTTTTATTACGTGACAGCACAAAGAAAGATAGAAGGAGCATCGTCGACCACTGCAGAAGTTCTTTGGTAACCTGACGAAAACCTGTCCCAAAGAGGAATCGTGGAGATTCATTCTTAAATTTGGCTTCACTCAAAGTGTCTTCTTCATTCTAATCCTTTCACGCATGATAAGGAAGCAGTGAATTAAACCAAAAGATTAACCACAGATGTATTCTCAACTAAGATCCTGATCTTCAAGCACTTTTTTCCTCCGTGAACTGGGGATGGTGACGAATTTCATTGCTGATATCACTTCAAATCTCTCCACAACCTCTAAATTGCAACATTTCACCTTACCTCCAACTGCATAACGGAATGGAGTCCATTAATAGGAAACTAATCTTCAACACCTCCATTTCAGAACCAATGGAGGTCATAATGCTAAGGTTGACCGATGACACTTGTGTAGGTACACACATGTATGCTAAGTATATGAACTCTATTGACTTATTCTCTAAAGTATTAGAGGGAATGCCCCTTATATTAAATATCCTTCAGACAAATCGACCCTATCGTCCTCAATATCTCTCCCCAACAATAGACCCTGATGAGATCCTGGAAACATGGGTCACTCTCTACCTCACCACAGCAGTTATCAATAACAACGCACCACTGTCTCCAATGCACGAACCCAGTCTTTGGCTGGCTGATGAAGAGTGTTTGAAGATCAAAACCTCACACCCATTACTGTACATACAGTCTACTCACAACAGTGATGCTATTTTCCTGTATGCTTCAGAAATGTGGGCTCTCAACAGCAGGCACTTCAAAACACCTCACAGATACTGATAACACCACCTCTGTAAAGCTTCAAATCCAGTGGCAGGTTAAAATAAACCAACATCAGTGTGGTCTAGCAGGTCAACATGGGCCAGCTATACTGTCAGCATACCTGAAACATGTACTGTTACATAAAGAGATTTTGTGGAAAGCCTCACTGACTCATGAAAATCCATATATGTACTTTGATAATAAATTTACTTTGAACTTTAAAGACTAAATAGTCTCAGCATTACTATTTTGCATAAAAGGGATGTCTTGAAGGGACCGAATTTAAAGAATTCCTTCACAAATGTTTGATAAATATTGTTATGGTGTTTGACCAGAAAAAAACAGAGAGAGTATGATTATTTATTTATTTACTTTGGAAATTAGTTTTTAAATTAATTTATATTGTAAAAACAGCATCAAGAAAGCCTTCATGAAAATATAGCCGCTGGCAGATCAGTGTAAATTTAAATTTTTACAATGGTGCAACAAGCATATTGGGTTTTATGGCAGAAATAAAACTTGGAAGCACAACAAAAAAGCAAAACACACAACTTGACAGAATGAGCCAATGGGCAGTATTTAAATGTTAAATGCCATATTCTCCAAAGATCATTATGTACTAAAAATGATAATGAATTTTTCAGAATACAGTTTTCTGCCTCATGTTTTAATCAGCATTCAGATTTTTAGTATCACAATAAATGCCATTTGTTATACATTATTAATGCTGATTTAAGACATATGAGTTCAAGTTGCCAGCTATCCAAATGACAATTATTACTTCAGAATAAAATCGCACAATATATCCTGAAAAGTGGAACCCCAGACACTAAAGGTAAAAACTTTAAACGAATAGAAGGCAATAAAATGTAATATATCAGAGGATGCCACGACCTACTGCAGGCAAGAATTACAGGAAAAATCAGCTATTTCGAAGTTCAAAGTACAGTTATTATCAAAGTATATATATATTATACAACCTTGAGGGTTGTCTCTCTACAGGCAGCCACAACACAAAGAAGCCCCAAAAGAACCTGTTAAAAAATAGACCGTCAAGCACCCAATGTACAGGGAGAGAAAAAAATTGTGCAAATCAAAAAAGTAATTGCATTCAGAACTGAAGTTTTACGATGAATCAGACTAGAATTATGTGTAGTACTCCTCTAAATAGCTCTCTGAAACAGGCACTGAGCTAGGCTGTGGGAATAATTTTCAAATGCAATAACAGGATATTACTTTCTATGAATGAAAAATGTGAATTATTTGAAACAAAACAGCACAATTGAAAATAAGCCTACATACAGTATATATTCTAAATACCCCAGAAATGTACTCTGTGTAAAAGACATAAATGTATTTTCTTTAAAAGCAGCTCAATACTTACACACAAAATGGAAGTAGATTTATAAGGGTCTCCTTCTTAGGACTGGATGTAAACTCTGGGAGTGTCTGTATAATTTTGTTCATTATGTTTCTCAGATACTCCTGGAGTTGTTTACGGCGTTCCTCGACAAACTTTGCATCCTTAGAAGAACATGAAAATGGAAATGCTGTAATTACTATGCCATCCTTTTCTTAACAAGGTATTCTACAAGGCCAGTATTAAACTTATGCAGTCAATGATATCTGCTGTCTGCACACCTCTGCAGCACAGACCAATAGCCATGATCAGTACTTTGTTTTTTCCACAATAATAGTTGCCACAGTCCATGATATTTTTTACCGTGTTAGCTGGAAAGTAAACAAGTATTTGCAAAATTATACAAGTCCTAGATTAACAGCAAGAGCGTCCACTCAGAAAGATCTGAATGCATATGGGTTAACTGTTGAAATAGTGAAATGTTATGATTCATGGCTCGAAATGCTAAAGATATCTAAGCTCCACTTAAGAAATGATACTGATGGAGCTCCAAGATGATCATTTATGGATGAAAAATAAGAAATGTTAATGGCCGATGAACAATTTTTCTGTATTAAATAACATTTTGAAAAACAACCTTATCCAAGTTGTACATTTTTTGTTTTAACGTGATCAATGTTTCTAGAATAAAATACTATTATTCAAAAATGTATAAACTTTGAATAAAGAGAGATGCCATATCACATTTACATTTTCTGGAATTTAGAATGGACTTTTTACATGTGTGTGCATGCAGAGCTAATGATACAGGATCACATCCAGTCATCAAAGTACCATAATTAGATTATTGTTCCCAATTCTGATCATCATAACTTACGAGCGAGAAGTGATGTACAAGAATGGTTCCAAGGTTGAGAGATTTCAGCTTTCAAGTTTAGTTCGGAGAACTTGAGAATAATGGGGACTCATGCAAAACACTTTAAACAAATGGTGCCAGTCAATAGGAAGGGTGGTAGAGGTAGATCCATACATTAATTTAAAAGGAACTTGGATTAACTTTTCACCCCGAGAATGCTGAGTACTTGGAACACACTGCCAAAGAGAGTGGTGAAAGTAAAGTTGCTGCCAGCATTTAAGAAATGTCTAGACAAGCACTTATATGACCTCGGCACTTCAGACTAGAGGCCAAGTACTGCAAGATGGGGCAAAACAGATGGGTACCCAACACAGACATGGTGGGCGAATTAATCTGTCTCATACCATCTGGCTCTATGATTCAATTAGTTTCAAAATCTGTGGGAATAGTGCGAGGAAAGGACCCATTGGATGCCTCTACAGGATTGCCACAGATTTTCGACGACAAATTACCTTCTGCTGTGAAAAGAGCTCTGTGATTCTTAAAAGCACTTTAAAAGCCCTGTTGGAAGATTAGCATTTTAGTTCTCTTGTCATTTCTGCCGACATTTAAACCTCAGCTAACAAGCCAAAATAGGTTAAATTGCTATTTTTCTGACTGCTCCTGCCTAAGGCCTGTAAAATCACCATGTAAAACTTTAGCAACCAATTGGAGACATTACAAAGATATTAGTATCCCTGTGCCAACTTGGAGACCTGTTTGTTTTTATACAGGTAAACCGTAAAATCAAATGGATTGTGTTACTAAATAGATGTGTGCTAATCCTAATTTGAATAAGATGCAGAATTTAGTGTGGTTTTAAGTACTACTGTGATAGGCAGCCCTGTTTATTCTTTACAGCTAGATTTTAAAGGCTGCCCATCACAGTAGTTGCTAGTTGGGCCTCAAAAGGCATGGGCTTAAATCTCACAGGACTCAGCCAGCTGATCACATTTCTACTTAAGCAATTAAGAAGTCAGCTGTAAATTGAGGAATCTGACAAAACGGCACTTAAAATCCTTGTAGGAAATAATGTCACTGGTCCAGTTTTATGATGATTTTTAATACTTGTTACTTGTATTCATATTATTGTATATATACAGACATCCCACCTCTTCCAGAAGTTCCTGGAGTCTCCCGCATATTAATAGTGGCTCCCTGATGCCCGTAAATTATATACAATATCACGGAAATCAATTTTTTTGAGAGAGCGAGCGAGCAAGAGAAAGCAAAAGAGAGCACGAGAGCGACCACGAGAGAGAGAGAGAGAGAGAGAGAGAGAGAGCGCGCGTGAGAGAGAGCGAGAGAGAAAGCAAGCGAGAGCGTGAGAGAGTGCGCGAGCGACCACGACAGAGAGAGCGCGAGCGAAAGAGGGAGCGAGAGCATGCCATGGCAAAGAGTTCCAAAAAAAGAAAATATAAAACGTACGTCACCCCAGACTACACTAAAGTGTACCCCTGCCTAATAGGGGTCAAAATAATGACAGTGTTGCTCACTGCACTGTTTGCAACAGTGACTTTTCTATTGCCCATGGTGGGTTAAGACTGTAAAAGACATGTTGAGGTAAGTTTAACAGGTGTCATTCGTTCATTAGCATAACTAACATTATTTAAACTAGCTGGCTAGCTGCTAAGGAGCTACTCTATTGCAGACAACCCACCTTTCCCAGAAGTTCTGGGAGTCTCCCGCAAATTGATGATACTACCTCCCTGAAATGAGTTTTTGCAGGGTGGGATGTCTGTATATACAAGGAAGAATGTTGCTGTCAACAGCATACTTAGCCATGCTAGACCTTATTTTAGAATAACAGAAGTGTATAGCACATAAAGAAGGCATTTGTATCAGCACATCCACAACAGATCTTTAAGAAGGTTTTGCCTGTGGCTATGTATCAATGTCTGCTCCAAATATTTATCTTCTTCTCCATTAAAAAAGTGAAATAGTCTCACAGTCTTAATTGCTTCCTATGGGCATGCTTTCCATTCTAAACAACACACTGTATAAAGAATTTCAAGCCTTCTTTATAAGGACAAAATTAAATTGATGGTTCATTGTCACTCACTTTCCAATCAACGGAAATTATCTTTTCCTATTCAACCCAACATAACACAAAATTTGAAATAATTCAATCTCTAAGCATACTCTGTGGCAATGGAAGTAGTTTCAGGACATAAAGTCTCCTATAATGATAATTTTTCAAATCTTGTCATCATTTTCTTGTAAATGCTGTTTGGCTTTCTATCTAAAACTGCTCACGCTATTTCAATTGCAAGCTAACAACTGCCTTCTAAAGATTTAACAATATTATTTGCTCACACATTGTGCCCCTATTTATAAATCCTAAAATAAAATTGGACTTTTAAAGTCTTTATGTTCAAGTTCCTTCAACTGAATTCGTACATCTATTTTGCTCAGAACAACAACTCCTTGGACAGAGGGATCCTAATCTCTGAATTCCTTTGCCTAAATTTATGCTTTGAAGTACATGAAAGAACATTTGCTCTCGGAATATGGTGAGCAGATTTGGGCCCCTTATCTAAGAAAGAACGTGCTAACGTGGGAGACGGTCCAGAAGAGGTTCGCAAGAATGATCTCAGGAATGAAAGGGTTAACATATGAGGAGCATTTGATTCTCTGGGACCATACCCAGTGGAGTTTAGAAGTATGGGGGGTGGGGGGATCTCATTGAAACCCATCATATATTGAAAGGCCAAGATGACTGATGTGCAGAGGATGTTTCCTATTGTCGGAGGAGCCTAGAACCAGAATACAAGGGCATCCCTTTAGAAAAGAGATGTGGAGGAATTTCCTTAGCAAGAATCTTAGGAATTCATTGTCAAGATGGCTGTGGAGGCCAAGTCATTGGGTATATTTAAAGCGGCGTTGATAGGTTCTATATTAGAAAAGGTGTCAACGAAACGGGGAAAAGGCAGATATATGGGTTGAGAAGGACAATAAATCAGCCATTATGGACTTGATGGGCTGAATGGCTTAATTCTGCTCCCATGTTTCCTGTGCTGTGCTGTTCTCTATTCTAGATTGCTTCAACATCTTAATGGATCTGCTTCCTATCTACCTGCTTCTTTTCCAGGTACTAATATGGGGCAGCAATCTGCTACTTGCGGCCAAAGCCATTCCTAGAAGAAGTGTATTACATAAATCAGATGATTACATGGGTTTCTACCATGAGCAGCAAACAGATGCTAACAATCAGAGATTCAGAAGAGCTCTCTGCATGCTGTCCAACCAGAACATCAGCTAATGAGATTACAGAGAGCTTCTCAAGAGGCATCTTATGTCTGTGGCATATCTTTGACGATCAGTGTGAAGAAAAGAGAAGAAGCCAAGATCTTGGCATATTATCATCAGAATGTAGGGGTTAAGCACTCTCAAATCTTTACCAACATCTTGCCTTAAACTAGACATCACTAGTGCAACTGATCCAGTGTGAATTGTTTCATTTTCACTGATAAATACAAGAATAGTCCTATGGTGTTATTCTGAAATGAATTTTAATCCACAATGTCGGTGCTCCCTGGCTTGTGTGTATTTACCTAATATTTGTGTTACTCAAAACATTTAACAGTTTATGCATCAGCTATTGCTAAAAGAATGTAATTTCAATAAGAATTCTAGTAATTGATGTTTTTAATAAAAAAAATTGATCATATCAAGCAGAAATAACCCACGTTTCTAGAACAAATTGCAAATGTCAGATAGACATAATTTCAACATGAATGACTGCATACACAGGAGGTTCCTATCACATTTTAAGTTTAAGTGAAGTATAAATCCACAAATGGGAAAAGACACAAAATTCATAATTAGCATTTTGAAAAGCTCAGAGAATAATTTATACGCACTGCACTTCACTATATTTCAGATGCTCAAATTCTATTTTAATTGCAATATATAAAAGTTAACACGATTGGATTGTGTTCAAAGCTCTGGATGAAACCTATTACCTTACAAATAGAAAACTGCAATTTAAATGTGAAAATGGTTCAGAGGTGACATATATTAATTATCACACCAATGCCAAAATCCCTCAAGAAATTGCATATCACTGAGATATTATTGTAAAATTCTGAACTTTCCATTTAAGAGCATTAATTAAGTAAACAAATAAGCTAAGACAAATTAAAACTGCAGAATTCATTTTAATTCCAAGGAATAGAAATGTGATCTAAAACACAATGCAAGATTTTAGGTACCATTAAGTGGAAATACAGTTTTTAATTAGGGACCATTTTGCTTCTCTAGGAACTTTTTGAAACTTTTTTGAAAATTATTTTATTAAAATGCATTAACATTTACCAATAATTAAAATAATTGGACTGAACAAAATAATTAAAACCCTACTTAATACTTTGCCATTTAATCTACATACCTATAATTCCCATTAAAATTGAAGAATTCCCAGTATAGTATTAGATCCTGATCCAGGTCTGACCAGGGAAGGCATCTTAGTTCCAAATCCCTAGCATAATGTTTAGAACACGTGGCAAGATATTGCCCCACTGCTGGATTTCATAGGGTATCCAGGAATGGGGCTCAAAGATGAATTCAGATCTGGCAGGACATCCCAGGCTCCTGGACATATAAGTGTTTGGTTTCTGAATGGCTCAATGTCAGTGGTTTTGTTTGAAACTACCACCACAATCATCACAATCTGACTTACTTACTTTCCAAAATATATGGTGCTGGAAGGAGGCTGCAGCACCTGCACCTTTGTTGGAGTTGCCACTTGTTTATTATTTTCTTTATCTTTAACTTGGAACAGAAGGAACCCTGCCCACTCTTATATGCTGGTGAGATGTTCAGCCAGAGTTTGCTTAAAAAAAGTAACAAGTAAGCAATGCATCTTTACTATAAATTAACATATTTAAATTAATTTATAATGTCAAATTAAACCATAAGACATAGAAGCAGAATCAGGCCATTCAGCCCATCAAGACTGCTCTGCCATTCCATTAATGCTGATTTATTATTCGTCTCAACCCCAATTAGGCTTGCTAATATTTATTTGAACATAACATTGCATCCAGTAAGGCAACAAAGCAATTGCATACACTTAAAGAAGTGATTGTTCAAATCATACTTTCTGTGTATATGATAGATCCTGGAAGTAAAACGGGAAGAGTAGTCAGTTTGATCAGATATGTTTGCAGAACAGTGAACCATGAATTACTTCTTGTGCTTCCATTCAAACTTCTAAATGCATTCACTAAATTTACACACAATAAAAATGAACACGTTGTTAATTTTGAAAAGAAAACACAAAAAACAACTATAGTTACTGGAAATCTGACACAAAATGAGAAAAATTCTGAAAATATCCAACAGGTTAGGCAATATAGGGATTGAGAATTGTTGCCTCTATTATAGATGATGAAAATCTTCAGCACTTCCTCTTTTTGTTATTCATTTTGTAGGTATTTTTCATATCCTTTTGCAACAAAGTCCATTCAACCTATCGAATCTATGCCAGCCCTCAAAACAATCTCATTAATCCAATTTCCTCCTCCTTTTCCTGTGACCTATTCTCACACAGATTCCTCATTCTCCCACCCCATTCACTAGGGATAATTTTTGGTCGTCAATTAACCTGCTGTACCAACCACCACATCTTTCCAATATGGGAGGTACCAAAGCACCCAGAAAAAACACATGGGACACAGGGACGAGGATGGACAAAATTTGTTCAGGCAATACCGGAAGTCAGGATCGAATACGAATTGCTGGAGTGTAATACAGCAGGGTTACCTGTGCCACTGTTTTTAATTGGATTGGACTGTATTAATAAAAAAAAAATAATAACTTTAAAGACAATTCAATGACAATAATTCATATAGGGCATCCATTGTATGTGGCTCTGCCTGAGGAAGAAAATATTTATATAGCATTACAAGGTCTATTTAACCTGTGGTGATCCATTCCAGTATAACAATCCAGCCAACTGAATCTGACTGATTAGAGATGTCCAAGCTAGTCAATTTTGCTAAGTTTTTTATTACATCTCATAAGCATTTTTTAAGCATGTCTAATGTGGGATGGATACAAAGCAAAACTGGCACTGGAGTACAACAGTTCTGAATAAAGAGACAATCCTTTTATGACTTATTTTGAACGCTATATTAGACAGATGCAAGGGCAACCGAAGCTAAACTATCATTTTGCCTTAAACACAAATGAGGCAATTTTAACGCTGTGTTGTTGATTTTAATGATCACACACTAGAAGAAAAGCTTTTCCAAATTTGAAATAAACACACCACTGCAATTGAGAATTATTATCATTTTCCACCATTTGATACAATCGTGTGAAAATACCGAAAGATGCTTTAATAATGTCTCTGAAGTAAGAATGTGACCTGATATATTTTCCAATAGCACTGCAGTGTTTCTTCTGGGAATTAAACAATTTTCCCTGCAAAATCCCAAAGTCTGAAGCAGGAATCTGTAAGTCAATAGTGACAATTTGTTACAATCCACCCTGTGCAGTTGGCTGCCCCTGGATTGTGCTGCTGTTCCAGATTTCTCAGATTCAGAGTCAGGTTTATCGTCACTAACATATGCCATGAAATTTGTTGTTTTGTGACAACTCATTGAATGGGAAAACCGCCCACTGAGAATACACGAGGTTAAACCCAGCCAAAGTACAATGGGCCCCACTGGAATCAAAAGAAAGTAGTGCCTGCCCATAGCACATAAGCAAATAATGTTTTTTATTTAAATCTATCAGTTTAAATGTAGTACGAGAAACTAGACACTGTAGACGTTGGAACCTGGAGCAACATGGATTGTTGATGTTCAGATCAAGGCCCTTCATCCAGACTGTACAAAAGTATTGTTTTGTATGTTTGCGAGTTTTATTTTAGCATTTAAATAAGTACAAATCTTGCTTTAGATTAGCTCTTTAGTCTTTCTGAATGGCAAAGTCATTCACAATATTCAATATCAGGCCAGATTGATACTCTGTGACCCTGAGGAGCTTGGGCTTTAGATCTAGTTCAAGTTTACTGTCATTTCAACTGAGTTCACGTATAACCGCAAAACAATATTCCTCCAGATCAAGGTGCACAACACAGTATGAATAACTCATACACAGCATATGAAGTAATATTACCATAAATAATACGGTGTATTTACAACACAAATTCAAAAGTAAACAGTATAACGCTACTGGCACTTCATAGGTGGTGAGGCCTGGGTGATGGCAGGGAGTTCAGCAAGTTCACAGCCTGGGGGATCAAGCTGTTTCCCATCTTAACAGTCCTAATGCTGCGGCACCTCCTGCCTGATGGTAGAGTCAAGGAGAATGTAGGATGGATGGGAGCAATTATTGACAATGCTAATGGGGGGGGGGGCCTGTGCATGCAGTGTTCTTGGTAAGTATCTCGGATAGGTAACCCTCATGATCCTTTGTAGGGTGTTGTGGTCACTTGTCTTTCACGTACCAGACAATGATGTAGCTGATCAGGACATTCTCAATTGTGTTCTGTAAAAATTGGTTACAATGCAGGGGGTGGAGGAGTGGGGAAGCCTCGCTCACCTCAATCTCCTCGAGAAGTGGAAACACTGTCATGCTTTCTTGACTAAAGAGGTGGTGTTGAGAGACCAGGAGAGGTCGTCCATTGTGTGCACTCTCAGAAACTTAGTACTCCTAACTTTTTCCATGTTCGAGACTTTTATGTGCAGCAAGGAGTGATCAGCCTGCACCTTCCTAAAGTCCATAATCATCTCTTCAGTCTTGTCCACAATGAAAATCAAATTGTTGTGCTCACACCATTCTGCAAGCCACTCTACCTTCTCTCTGTACGTTGTTCCATCATCATTGTTGTTGACACCTACCCCTGTTGTGTCACTCGCAAACTTGATGATTCAGTTGGAACTGGATCTAGCAGTACAATCATGTGTCAGTTGCGTGAACAGCAGCCGGTTGAGTATACAGCCCTGGCGGGCATTAGTGCTCAGCATGATGGAGCTAGAAATGCTGTTGCCAACATGGACTGACTGATTTTTCTGTCAAGAAGTTCAAGATCCAATTACTCCTTTGTACATAGAAAGGTGTTCAGACCCAACGAGGACAGCTTACTCACCAGCTTCTGAGGGCTGATCATAATAAACGCTAAGCTAAAGTCGATAAACAACGTCCTGGTGTATGAGACATCATTTTCCATGTGGGAAAGGATGGCGTGGAAGGCAGAGGCTATGGCATCATCAGTGGACTAATTTTACTGACTGTCAAGATCATTCTGGGAATGTAGTCTCTCACTTAAGCGAGAATAAATCAGGGTGTGGTAATGTCCTGGAATCCAGCTTCCGAGGGAAACCGTGCTGGGGAATTCGCTGGAGAAAACAGCTTAGTCCAAGGGCACATAGCTGTATATCTTGTGGTAGTTGAAAATCTGGCCCATTATGTTACACCAAGATGAATTATATATTCATAAATTAGACTAAATCCTTTCTACTTTTGAGTTATGTATCAGCATCAGTCCCTCCAATTTTAAGTCCAACGAGTAGTATCCTCACATCCAGAAAACTCATTGGGTTAGGCACTGAGTAGATAATCTGTTACAATAAATCCAGAATGAATAATTAACCTCAGGATTACAGGACATTAGGAGAAGGATTAGAAATGAAATACATAGGAGATAGTTACTTCAAGATTATTTTCTTTGAGACAGACATCAGTTATAGCATTTGAATCAGGAAGAAATACATTGTATTTTTAGCCCTTAAGTATTCAGAACTTGAACAAAGCTGAGATTGCTCGTAATAAATTAGTGGCATTATGGATTACACTGAACTTTTCTCATTTGGTATGCATCACTGACATTCTCAGTCTTTTCAAGTCTGTTTAGTTCCTCAATAAAAATAACTGCAGTCTGACATTTAGATCTGACTAATTCCAAGGAATGACTGTACTCTCATACATAGGCAATTAAATCACCTTGTGCTGGTTATATTTTTCCTATATGAATATATTTTTATGCTAAAATTCTTCCTTTGAAAAAAAGCAGAGTAACTAGTCCAACATACTCACCTGAACAGTTGTTTCAGCTGATAATATTTGAACCTCAAATCACACTGAAAAGATTAAGCTAAATTAATACCATACGGCCATAAGATATTGGAACAGAATTAGGCCATTTGGCCCATTTAATCTGCTCTGCCATTTCATCTGGCTGATCCAATGTTCCTCACAGCCCCAGTCTCCTGCCTTCTCCCTATAATCCCTTCATGCCTTGACCAATCAAAAATCTATCAACCTTTGCCTTAAATATACATAAGGACTTGGTTTCCACAACTGCCTGTGGCAAAGAATTCTACAGATTCATCACTTTCTGGCTAAAGAAATCACCTCATCTTTATTCTAAAAGGATGGCCCTCTATTCTGAGGCTATGCCCTCTATGTCTTAAACTCTCCAACCATAGGACACATCCTCTCCACACCCACTCTATCAAGGCCTACCACTATTCGATAAATTTCAATGAGGTCACCCCTCATTCTCCTGAATTCCAGCGAATACAGGTCTTGCCTTGCCTTGCCTTGCTTTGCGCCCTAAACTCCTGGTGAAGTCGTTGGGGCGCCGTTATGACAAGCTTTGCACCAGTCTGTTCCATCTGTCATGGTTGTGTGCCAGAGCCTGGGTCACCGCAAATGTTCTCCCTGTCCATTCTTTAATGTTGTCCGTCCATCTTTTCCTCTGTCTGCCTCTCCTTCCTTACCCCTCCACAGTTCCTTGTAGAATGGTCTTTGCAAGTCACTGGATCATGTTACATGGCCGTACCATCTCAGCTTTCTTTTCTTCACCATTGTGAGAAGGTCTTCATGGGGGCCAATGTGGTGCTGAATGGCCTTGCGGACCTGCTCGTTTGTGATGTGGTCCAAGTATGAGATCCAGAGCCATCAACACTCTTCATATGACAAGCCATTCAAACTTGGATTCATTTTTGTGAATCTTCACTGAACCTTCAGGAAGTTTCAGCATGTCCTTTCCAAGGGGTTGAAAATTGCTCACAATACTCAAGTGAAGCATCACCAGTGCTTTATAAAGTCTCAACGTTACACCTTTGCTTTTATAACCTAGTCTTCTTGAAATGAATGCTAACATTGCATTTGACTTCCTCACTACAGACTCAACCTGCAAATTAACCTTAGGGAATCCTGCACAAGTCCTTTTGCACCTCAGTTTTTTTTTGTATTGTTCTCTCCAGAAAATAGTCAATATTTTCACTTCTTCTACCAAAGTGCATATCCTTACACCTCCCAACACTGTATTCCATCTGCCATTTCTTTGCCAATTCTCCTAATTTGTCTAAGTCCATCTGTAGCCTGATGAAGGGTCTGGGCCCAAAACATCAACTGTTTACTCTTTTCCATAGATGCTGCCTGGCCTGCTGAGTTCCTCCAGCATTTTGTATGTGCTCCTTCTATAGCCTCTCTACTTCCTCTAAACTACCTGCACCTCGACCTATCTTCATATTGTCTGCAAACCTTGCAACAAAGCCATCAATTCCATCATCCAAATCATTGACATACAACGTAAAAAGAATCGGTCCCAACACAGACTCCTGTGGAATACCACCAGTCACTGGCAGCCAACCAGAAAAGGCTCCTTGTATTCCCACTCTCTGCCTTCTGCCAATCTGCCACTGTTTCATCCATGCTAGAATCTTTCCTGCAATACCAAAGGCTCATAGCTTCTTAAGCAGCCTCATGTGTGGCTCCTTCCCAATACCTAGCACACTAAACAATAATCCAGTGTTGAAATTGATTGTGCATAGTGAGCCAATACATTAATAACTGCTTTATGTTTCCGGTCATTAATATAATAAGCTCCTTATCGTTACAGAGGGCTATAGTAGGGAAATTCCAGGCAGTTTCTAGAGCAGGTTACATGGTCGGCATAACATTGTGGGCTGAAGGGCCTGTAATGTGCTGTAGATTTCTACTTTCTATGTTAATATCTTAAGGCAGGATGTGCTGTATTGTGACCAAGTGTCACCACTAAGGGCTAATTGTGTTTACTCCAAACTGCAGGTGGAGACAGGTGCTCCAGAAGGGTATACAGATGCCAGGTATTGAATCACATTTTTTTGGGCAAGGGAAGATAGGACTCACTAGATTTTAATAAAGACAATATTATGTAAATTTAAGGAGCAACACATACAAAATACTGGAGGAACTCAGCAGGTCAGGCAGCATCAATGGAGAGGAATAAAAAATCAATGTTTCAGGCTGGGTCCCTTCATCAGGGCTCCATAGATGATGCCCGACCTGTTGCATTCCTCCAGCATTTTGTATGTGTTGTTCTGGACCTTCAGCATATGTAGAATCTCTTGTGTTTGTGAAGATTTATAGCAATCTGGAAAAATGAATGCATTCGCATGGTCATGCCTCTTTTCTTCCTCTTTCCTTGGTAAAGTCTTATCAAGGAGGTATCACAACTTCGCTGAGACTGTGACATCACTCTTATCTAGCGCACAAGGAAAGATGGATCAACTCAGAAACCCTCAGCTTCAGTTTCACTTAAAACAACAACGTACATAACCTCTTCAACATTGCAATTATACGCCATAGCGCTGTTATCAGACAAACCTGGTAGTGGACCTAAAGCATTTTTTTAAAAAATTGTGAATCTTAGAGATAGGAAGAGAGAAAGCGAATGGAAGGAAAGAGGTTGCTCAAGAAGATCAACCAGTTTTGATGTAAAAGGGGGTGGGGAGCGTAACAAAATACTTTTCTTGAAATAATGTACCGACCTTGAGATACTACAGAACTATTTCCCTACTTAGAATGTAACTGCAGCAGAGACAGAACCATGAACTGTAATAATTCCTCCTCCACACAAAAATGCTGGAAATCTGAAAAAAGTGCAATTAGTAAGTCAGATATCAGCTGACAAAGGGTCCCGGAATCAGTTAGCAGTCACTGTTTGCACAGATGCTTTTTGGGCTGCTGAGCATTTCGAGCATTTTCTGTTTTTAGTTCCTCACTTTATTGGTGTTGAATTAACTGGCAATTGAAGACTGATTCCCTTTGCCATCCTTTATTCTGGGAATGTTCAATGTCCAGCATAAAAATACAACTGACTCTGCTGACATTTTCAGTCATAACTATTGTGTGTACAAAGCCTTTTTATCCATGATAATATCTTGGCTACACCGTTAAAGACCAGCGAACAGTATTATCTAGCCACTCCTAAATGAGCTAAGTTTGTGCAATTATGAGTCCTCCACTGGCAAAGTAGGAAAACACGTAGAATAAATGAAATTGACCATTAACAATCAAGCAGGCTTCTTCAAATCATAAGCAAAATTGATAGTATTTTCATAAAATCGTAGAATCAGCTCAGATGAACCTAATGCACAGGAAGCAGCCACCTGCTCCATCACATCTGTGCTGACTCCAAACCTCTTTTCTATCTTTTCCAAACATTGGCATGAAAGCTGATTGTTTGACATTGTTTGAAAGCTGAATGTTTGACATTAAAGCACCATTCAGCTAGAGATGGCATCAAGGAAGCCAAACAGCTCTGAGGTCATGATGAAAATAGTTCAGCTGCTGGAGTTATTCGTGAGAGAAAGAAGTGGCTCAGAGTTGTTTTGGGACAATTATCCTTCTGATGGAGGAATTCCTCAGAGGAGTATTCCTAAACAAACCATTTCTAGCAACTTCTTCAACTGATTGCCTTGCAGATGAGAAAAGAAGGGCACCTTGCCTGATTATTCTGTACTATAGTGCTCTGATTTTCATAATGGAACTGCCCAGATTAGCCTATAGCAGCGGTCCCCAACCACCGGGCCACAGACCGGTACCCAGCCGCAAAGCATGGGCTACCGGGCCACGAGGAAACCTTTCCTTATTCCCTGTTACGCACTGTTGAGCTTGAACGCACGCGAGGTCATTACCCACATGTCATCCATGTCAGCGCGGGAAGGAGATCAACTCCTCGAGCTTGCAAATGACATCGGGCTGAAAAGTATGTTTGACCTAACATCTCTGCTGGCATTCTGGATCACAGTCAAGGCTAAATATCCCGAGGTAGCCACGAAAGCACTGAAAACGCTGCTTCCATTTCAACATTTTTCTGCAAAGCGGAGTTTTCTGCAATGAATGCAACGAAAACTAAACTGCGGAATAGACTGGATATAAGGAACCCCTTTCGACTATCGCTGTCTCCTGTCAACCCTCGATAGGACCATCTTGTTGCAGGGAAACAAGCCCAGGGCTCCCACTGATTCAGCGATATTGGTGTGTTGCAATGATTTTATATGTTCATACGGGGAAAATATGTGCTGTGTGTTTAATATCCAAATGTTACTTAAAATGTTATGATGCTATTGACTTATAAGTGACTTATATAACCATATAACAATTACAGCACGGAAACAGGCCACTGCCCTGCTAGTCCGTGCCGAATGCTACTGTCACCTAGTCACCGACCTGCACTCAACCCATAATCCTCCATTCCTTTCCTGTCCATATACCTATCTAATTTTTCTTTAAATGATAATATCGAACCTGCCTCTACCACTTCTACTGGAAGTTTGTTCAACACTTACTTCAAGCTCCCCTGGTAATTGACTTATCACTATATTCAGGCGAGGAAAATATACGCTGTGTGTTTAATATTAAATTCGTTAGATAAACCCTTTTAGAAATGAAATTGAATGTATTAGCCACTTATCACCTATATACAGGTCATGATTAACACCCCCACCCCCCCAGAATCGCCAAAAAACGATTTGTAGAAAAAAATCCGCAAGTACAGGCATGCACAAGTCACGCATGCACACTGGTGCCCGCGCAAGGCTTCATGGTCATTGTAGTCTTTCTCGGGGTAAACACAACGTATTTGACTGCTGCTCTTGTCCATTGGCAACCCTACCACCCCCTCGGTCAGCCGGTCCGCAAGAATATTGTCAATATTAAACCGGTCCGCAGTGCAAAAAAGGTTGGGGACCCCTGGCCTAGAGCTTCCAAATTTGGCTGATAAATTACATGAAGGAATTAGCAGAGAAAAGGACTTGGTGCACTTTCCTAAGCTTTAGGCTGAATCCACTGAATGTGACACCTTAAAACACATGTGTGACACATGAGAGGTGGAGAGGTTCCTTACATAAAACCTGACATGACTCTCACGTCCTGCCACTTCAAAGTGTGGCCTGAGGTACTGAAAAACCTCGATGTGTTGTACACTAAACAATTTTGATATTTTCAGATTATTTTGATTGACATAATAAGGTAATTTGCCTATGGCAAGAACAGCAATTTTCCAATTTGGAACCATGAACACTCTTAGGACAGAAAACCATTATTTTCCTTGTACCCAAACTTATTGAACTTTTGCCCTTCCCACAGAAATCTGGGTCAGAATAATCTCAGAAACCAACTTCATTAATTTTATGACACCCAAAGACCCTAAACAAAGTAAAACAAAATTAAGTGCATGGAATGGAACAGATCTGACTGGCCTGGCTGCTGCACTTCTCAATGACATCTGGGCTCTGGGTTTAAATACAGCCCTAAGCAGTGGCATTAAAGTTTAATGTGAAATGAGTTAGTCAATTCTGCAGAAGAGATGCCTAAAGAATTACTCTCAAATGGAGTCTGTGCTCAGACAGAAAGCTATAAATGGAAAAAGCTAATACTAATTAAACTATGGAGGCTCATACAAACAAAACGTTCCTTACCGTGGATCAAAGAAAATCCACAAACCCAGACACACCTTGTTAAGAGGGACTTATCAATACCAGTGTGTGATCCATTTGTTAACAAAAATTTAATGAGGCAGGGAGTAAACAAGCAACCTGGATGTCTAGATTCCAGTATGTCAATGGTTTGGAAGCTGGCAGGGGATTATAAAGGCATTCTCACTTTTTCCTTGAGAATAGATCTTTTAATCATTTTTATAGGAATCCTTATGGTAAAAATGGAAGTGTTCTTTGGCTATGTAGTAATACTAAAAGCACACCATGGAAAAATTGCAGGCAAATTGTATAACAATGTCAGGTAATTAAATCTTTCACCAGGATCTTTGTGTTGTTTCCTATATCAATGGAGATGTCAGCAGAGCTATCGAGATGGAAGATGAAATCACTGAAGAACAAATATCCTTGAGGAACAGATAACCCCACAAATAATGCTGATTGCTATGAAGGCTAGCTACAGTCTTCCAAAGTAAGGTCAGGTAGCCAAATCATCAACACCTGAGAAAATACGGTCCAAGTTTTGGAAATATTGCTGCAAGCATGATGGGTCGGACTTTGATGGACTCTGGCATAATTTGGCACATTCCATTCATTCAACTTCCTTTTGCACAGTTAAGATATGATGTTTTTGCCAAAGTTGCTGGAAATGAAATACTATAAACACATTATTATTACTGGTAGAGAGGACCAAGAAGGTATGGACAGGGGAAGCACAGGAGTACCTATAGGACTGCTTTGAATCGGTGACTAAACTGTATTCAGGGATTCACCTTCGAACCTGGATGAGAATACTGCAGTTGTTATCGACTTCATTAAAACCTATGTGGATGAGCGTGTGCCCACAATGACTTACTGTACATTCCCAAACCAAAAGCCATGGATGAACCAGGAGGTACATCGTCTGCTGAAGGCTACATCTGTGGCATTCAAGTCTGGCAACCCAGGCCTGTACTGGAAAACCAGGTATGATTTACAGAGGACTATTTCAAGGGCTCAGAGACAATTTCGAATGAGGTTGGAGGCAACATCAGGTGTATGACAATTCTGGCAGAGTTTGCAAGACATAACTTCCTACAAATAGAAACCCAATAGCATGAGTGGCAGCGATGCTTCACTACCAGATGAACTCAATGCCTTCTATGCACACTTTGAAAAGGAGACTATAAAAAATAGCTGTGAAGATCCCTGCTGCATCTGATGACCCTGTGATCTCTGTCTCAGAGGCCAATGTTAGGCTGTCTTTAAAGAGAGTGAACCCTTGCAAGGCGGAATGTCCTGATGGAGTACCTGGTAAGGCTTTGAAAACCTGTGCCAACCAACTGGCAGGAATATTCAAGGACATGTCCAACCTCTCACTGCTTCGGGCAGATGTTCCACTTGGTTCAAAAAGGCAACAATTATACCAGTGCCTAAGAAGAATAATGTGGGCTGCCTTAACGATTATCGCCCCGTAGCACTCACATCTACAATGGTGAAATGCTTTGAGAGGTTGGTCATGACTAGACTGAACTCCTGCCTCAGCAAGGACCTGGACCCATTGCAGTTTGCCTATCGCCACAATAGGTCAA
The DNA here is from genome assembly GCF_030028105.1 of Mobula birostris. Classification (NCBI taxonomy): domain Eukaryota; kingdom Metazoa; phylum Chordata; class Chondrichthyes; order Myliobatiformes; family Myliobatidae; genus Mobula; species Mobula birostris. The sequence goes on along the minus strand of NC_092378.1, from coordinate 131,724,918 downwards.
CAGCAGACACAATCTCAATGGCTCTTCACACAGCTTTAGACCACCTGGACATCACAAACACCTACGTCAGGATGCTGTTCATTTGACTATAGCTCAGCATGTAATACCATCGTTCCCACAATCCTGATTGAGAAGTTGCAGAATCTGGGCTTCTGTACCTCCCCCTGCAATTGGATCCTCAACTTCCTAACCAGAAGAACACAATCTGTGTGGATTGGTGATAACATCTCTTCCTCACTAACGATCAACACTGGTGCACCTCAGGCGTATGTGCTTAGCCCACTGCTCTGCTCTCTATGTACCCATGACTGTGTGGCTAAGCATAGCTCAATTACCATCTATAAATTTGCTGATGATACAGCTATTGTTGGTAGAATCTCAGATGGTGACGAGAAGGCGGTACAGGAGCGAGATATGCCAACTAGAGGAATGGTGTTGCAGCAACAACCCAGCGACAGTAAGACAAAAGAGCTGGTTGTGGACTTCAGGAAAGGTAAGACAAAGGAACACGTACCAATCCTTATAGAGGGATCAGAAGTGGAGAGAGTGAGCAGTTTCAAGTTCCTGGGTGTCAAGATCTCGGAGGATCTAACCTGGTCCCAACATATCGATGCAGTTATAAAGAAAGCAAGACAGTGGCTTTACTTCATTAGGAGTTTGAAGAGATTTGGTATGTGAACAAATACACTCAAAAACTTCTATAGATGTACTATGCAGAGCATGCTGACAGGCTGCATTACTGTCTGGTATGGGGGGGGGGGGGTGGCTGGCTACTGCACAGGACTGATAGAAGCTACAGAGGGTTGTAAATTTAGTCGGCTCCATCTTGGGTACTAGCCTACAAAGTACCCAGGACATCTTCAAGGAGCGGTGTCTCTGAAAGGTAGTGTCCATTATTAAGGACCTCCAGCACCCAGTGCATGCCCTTTTCTCACTGTTACCATTAGGTAGGAGGTACAGAAGCCTGAAGGCACACACTCAGCGATTCAGGAACAGCTTCTTCCCCTCTGCCATCCAATTCCTAAATGGACATTGAACTCTTGGACCTAGCTCACTTTTTAAATATATATTATTTCTGTTTTTTGCACAATTTTTAATCTATTCAATATATGTATACTGTAAATCATTTTACTTATTTATTATTATTTTTGTTTTTTTCTTCTATATTATGTATTGCATTGAACTGCTGCTGCAAAGTTAACAAATTTCACATGACAAATCTCTTCAAACTCCTAATGAAGTAAAGCCACTGTCTTGCTTTCTTTATAACTGCATCGATATGTTGGGACCAGGTAGTGCAGCGGTCCCCAACCACCGGGCTGCAAAGCATGTGCTACTGGGCCGCGAGGAAACGATATCATTTGGCGATATGAGTCAGCTGCACCTTTCCTCATTCCCTGTCATGCCCACTGTTGAGCTTGAACGCAGGTCATTACCCCGCGTCATCCATGTCAACACGGGAAAGAGATCAACTCCTCGAGCTTGCAAATGACGGCGGGCTAAAAAGTATGTTTGACGTAACATCTCTGCCGATATTCTGGATCAAAGTCAAGGCTAAATATCCTGAGATAGCCACGAAAGCACTGAAAACGTTGCTTCCATTTCCAACATAACTCTGCAATAAATGCAACAAAAACTAAACCGCGGAATAGACTGGACATAAGGAACCCCCTTCAAGTATCGCTGTCTCCCATCACCCCTCGATGGCACCGTCTTGTTGCAGGGAAACAAGCCCAGGGCTCCCACTGACTCAGCGATATTGGTGTGTTGCAATGATTTTATATGTTCATACGGGTAAAATATGTGCTGTGTGTTTAATATCCAAATGTTACTTAAAATGTTATGAAGCTATTGACTTATAAGTGACTTATATAACCATATAACAATTACAGCACGGAAACAGGCCATCTCTGCCCTTCTAGTCCGTGCCGAACGCTACTCTCACCTAGTCCCACCGACCTGCACACAGCCAATAACCCTCCATTCCTTTCCTGTCCATATACCTATCCAATTTTTCTTTAAATGATAATATCGAACCTGCCTCTACCACTATTACTGGAAGTTCGTTCAACACTTCCTTCAAGCTCCCCTGTCCTCCCCTGATAATTGACTTACCACTATATTCTTGCGAGGAAAATATGCACTGTGTGTTTAATATTAAATTCATTAGATAACCCCTTTTAGAAACGAAATTGAGTGTATTAGCCACTTATCACTTATATTCCAGTCATGATTAACACTGACCCCCTACCCCCGAACAGAATCGCCAAAAACGATTTGTAGAAAAAAAATCGGCAAGTACACGCATGCGCACACAGGTGCCTGCGCAAGGCTTCATGGTCATTGTAGTCTTTCTCGGGGTAAACACAATGTATTTGACTGCTACTCTTGTCCGTTGGCAACCCTACCCCGCCCCCACCCCCGGTTGGCCGGTCCGCAAGAATATTGTCAATAATAAACCGGTCCACGGTGCAAAACTGGTTGGGGATCCCTGCTGTAGTGCACCAGCCTTAAAGCAGCAATTAATGTGCGAATGCAAGAACTTCAAGAAAGAAGCACTAAAGTAAAAGCATACTAATCTGTCAACTCCAATATCCTCTATGCAAAGATACAAAATCTAAAACATAAAATGATTAAGAGTGCAGTTGAATATATTCATACAGCATGAAAGCAGATTAGGAAATTAGTTAATGTTCACAAATTACCTTTCTTTACTATTATTGCATTTGAGATCCAGTCATATTGTAAGGCAAACCCATGTCTCTTGAGACTGACAAGCATCTTAAAGCTCTCTGTATTTTAACATCTGAATGACTTTCCTTTCCATTTAGATTCTTGCAGGGAAGGACAAAGCACTGAAATAAGTTAAGCAGCTACCTTTTTTTTGGATTAATCTGCAGTAAAATGTTATACATCTATGGACAATAAGAAGCAATAAATTACCCAGAAACTGGAAAGATTACACTGCAGTACGTGTCCGATAACATGATCATCCTTCAGGGTGACTGATATCACACTGACAAAAGCATGCATCATTTCTTTGCCTTGTATCCTTCTGGCAAACTTCTAACATTAAAAAATTCTGGAATAAGGTCTAACTAAATTTGAACATTACATATTCTCAATTGTATATAGCTATTATGTAAAATTTTATTATATAAAATGCCAATGAGGGACAGAATGCTCAAAGTATAACAAATATTCTTTATTGGAATCACTAATGGAATACTGTGGTGCAAGTGATTTTATGCAATGCTCTTTAGATTTACCTTTATCTTTAGAATCTAGCATTTTCAAAATAGATCTTTATCTTATCTTTCTAATCAATTTGAAGACATAGTAAAAGTTTTATTGATAACATGCTGCTCACTGAAACTTGCCTGCTACATGCAGCAGTTTGGTAATTGTAGAAACTCTGTGCGCCTTGTGAATGAATTGTAGTTGTCCCCTCTCTGCAGCCTGTAACAAGCAATTTCTTTAAATTTAATAAACCTTAAAGACCCACATTCCCACCGCTTCACTTCTCCAGATTAACCCATCCTAGTGCATTTACTAAGGTAGATGTATTTTTTTTTAAACTCAGTTGCAACCATACAAAAATATTGCTGTTGAAATTAGTTCTTAGTCAGAATTTTGCTTGTGGGTAGAAAACAGCACTTGAACAAAACCAATAAGATTTTGCTTGCCCAGTGTACAACAGCCAATGATTTGAAGTCAGATAGAACTTGAAGCTTTCCCAGTGACATGCACTTGACCAGAAGTCACCAGTTCTGCAATGTCCGAAGGGTGCTCCATAAATAAAGTAGCAAAGTACAATTTCTCTTCAGCTGTTCTTTATGAAGTGATTACCTGAGATTAAGATGAAAATCAGCATCATCCTCCAGCAATGCAGCAGGGACAATATGCAGGAGGGCAAAATTATCAACACACATTGAGCATACCAGTGTCTCATCTTTTCCATTCAGCACCTCTTTATCATTAATTTCCTTACAATATAAGCCTTGGTTTGTAGGTTTGTGGGACAATATAGGTTTGTAGGAGAGGGACTATTTTTTTGATTTGTGTAAGCATTCTCTAGGCACATTATTTGAACATAGAACATAGAAATCAACAGCACAATACAGGCCCTTCGGCCCGCAATGTTGTCCCGACCATGTAACCTACTCTAGAAACTGCCTAGAATTACTCTACCAGATAGCCCTCTGTTTTTCTAAACTCCATGTACCTATGCATGAATCTCCTAAAAGACCCTATTGTATCTGCCTCCACCACCGTCACTGGCAGTGCATTCCATCCACCCACCACTCTCTGTGTGAAAAACTTACCCCTGACATCCCCTCGGTACCTACTTCCAAGCACCTTAAAACTATGCCCCCTCGTGTTATCCATTTCAGCCCTGGGAAAAAAGCCTCTGGCTATCCAGACGATCAAAGCCTCTCATCATCTTATTCACCTCTGTCAGGTCTCCTCTAATCCTCTGTCGCTCCAAAGAGAAAAGGCCAAGTTCACTCAACCTATTCTCTTAAGGCACACTCTCCAATCCAGGCAGCATCTGTGTAAACCTCTTCTGCACTATCACTCTATAGTATCCACATCCTTCCTGTATTGAGGTGGCCAGAACTGAACACAGTACTCCAAGTGGGTTCTGACCAACATCTTATATAGCTGTAACATTACCTCATGGCTCCTGAACTCAAACCCACAGCTGATGAATGCCAATGCACCAAACATCTTCTAAACAACACTGTCAACCTGCACAGTAGCTTTGAGTGTCCTATGGACAGAGACCCCGAGATCTCTCTGATCCTCCACACTGCCAAGAGTCTTACCATTAATACTATATTCTGTCTTCAAATATGGAGGTTAATATTCAGGATACAAATGGGCTCACTCAAGAACCTCCAATGCCAAATTCAGGACTGCAGTTGTGTCAGCTTTAAAAAAAGCACTTTAATTGGCAACGCCACATGACAACTAATGATACAACAGGCGAAACAGGAAAGTAGTTCACTTGACAATTATCTATAATAAATCCATTCTCCCCCCCGTTCATAAAATGGTTTATTATTAAAGCCAGTGGTAAAAGTGGATTTAACGGGTTCCATTACTTTAATCACTCATTGCATTCGCCTAAGTAATTTATGGTGATAAATCACCATTTCAAAAAAAAAGCTTTAGGGAATGAAATTTGTTCATGTTGCACCAGTTTGCTGGGCAAAAATTAGAATTTAAAGGCCTAATATGCGTGACTTGTGAAACTGGTTACTGCCCTTTGGACCTGCTTCTTATGCTAATCAGGGGTACCAGATTCCTTCCCTTTTCTAATACAAGTAACCCAGCTACAGTTTTAACAACCATCTATACATTTTAATAATTATTTCCTGCTACCACATCACAATGAACCTAACTTACTGTATACAGTTCCAGAATTTGCCATGGTGAGATTCAAATTTATGATGTCTATACTATCAAATTCATTACCATTAAGAATGTTGAACACAACATGAAATATCAAGTGTGATGGGTTTTAATTTCTTACACAACAGGCATTCTTGTAATAAAGATGTTTTAAACTGCATTAACTTGTACCGATTTCTGAAAGAGCAATAATTCAGTTCCTATGGGTCTGGAGCAAGTGTTCTAATTTTTTTTTAATGTACCGCATTGACGCTGATAACCATCAGTGGCAAGCTTTGCTTCAATACATTCTTCCCACAGACTTAAAACACAACATCAATTTTAAGTGGGTGTTTGTGAATATTACTTAGAATTTAGAATAAAGACTAAATATGCTGTGGGAATGTCAATCTAAATGGGAAAAAAAAGAATTAACTAAGTAAGGTGGGTAGCCATTGTGTTGAAAAGGAACTACCCAGTTCCACCTTCCAGCACTGGGAGTTTTTGTCTTTTAATTAGACATCAAGCACTTAATAAATGTGATGGAGTTTCTGCCTCTACCACACTCTTGTGCAGTTAGACCAACCCATCTCTGAGTGATTATTTTTTACCACATATTCTTCACCAGCATTTACTGGGATTAGCTTAGTGTCAAAGATTTGGAGGGGATGGAATATGTATAGTGCACCCAGGAGGGTCTTTTGAACAAGGGCTTTGATTGTCCTAATTGGAAAAGGGACAATACTGGATCTAATTGTTGAGCATATAGGCAGGCGAGCAGTGGCCATGTCAGTAGAAGAGAATTTCAATGACTCTAATTCTTTGAGTTCCAGGGTTGTTACAGAGAAGGACAAGAATAGAATGGAAATTAAGGTCTTTTACTGAGAGAAGGCTATTTTCAATATGATAAGATAGGACCATGCAAAAGTGATTGGTAAGACCAACATCTAAAAAACACTGGATAATGATGTTTGCAGAAATTTAAAAAGTTAGCCTGTGGCATGTATCAAGAACTAAAAACAGGAGAGGCTCTCCTGGAGAACAGAATGCCTTGTGAATACTTAAAGAAATTAGAAGCATGAAAAGGGGGAAGAATGGCACAAGTGGCTAACATTATGGGAAATCCCAAAGCATTTTATTATACAGTGGATCTGGTTAATGAGGACACATGGGGAACAGTACATTTTGGCACATTTAAGCAGCTGCCCTAATTAGCCGAAGTTTCATGGAAATAGTTGAAAAAGTATAAAAATGACAAACTATTATTTAACTGAGAGAGAAACTATGCATTTAAACAAAATACAGAACAAATTAGAACACTACCTACACTACTACAGTACTATAAAACTGTGTATTAGTTCCTAATAGTTATCGAAGGAGGAATTCATCCAGCACGTACGCTGCTGTGTTCTTTTGATTGACTGTAAATGAACAAAATCAGGCAGACACCAAGTACATGCAGATAATGGACTGCCTTCCAGCTTAAAGTCAAAACAAGAAACAAAATGATCAAAATTCACTGCTTTTTGAATCGGCGTCTGTTGGCCCAAGTAGATAACATAACACAAGCAGACGCAACTGATATTTTTTCTCCAGTCATGCTGAACGGTCTCGCCCTGAAATGTTGACTGTATTCTTTTCCATAGATGCTGCATGGCATGTTGAATTCTTGTTCAAATGCAAATGACACTGTTCTTTTGAATGACTGTAAATGACCAAAGTCAGGCAGACACCTAGTGTAGATAATGCACTATCTTCCTGGATAAAATCAAAACAAAAAAAAAACTAAATTATCAAAAATCATTACTTTTTGAATTGGCATTGGTTGGCCCAAACCAGTAACATAACACAAGCACACGCAACTGACGCTATTTAAAAACTGTTCGCTCAATTACGTCTAATGGCCACACAGGTACATGTGACTGATGCTTGATTGAAACAGTTCGGCAACAGTCTCCTGTCCCAATTAAGCAAAGGGAATCCTGGATATTTTCTCAATTAGTTTTTGTTCTGTTAAGAGTTGTCCAAGAATAAGCGACTTTCCTGATTAACCCAATGAACCAGAATTTACTGTATTAAGAGCAAAAGGGAACCAGGAAAAGAGTAAGACACAATATGAACCAAAGGAGCAACGTGAGCATAGAAACAGAGTGCATGGGTGAGGTTTTAGGTGGATACTTGCCATCTATATCATTATGGAGTAAAAATGGCATTGGTTTATTATTGTCGCATGTACCGAGATACAGTGAAATTACATATCGCAATATATTGAGGTAAAATGAAAACAGAATGCAGATTCTAGTCTTAGACTGACAGAGAAAGTGCAGTGCAGGGAGACACATAAAGTGCAAGGGTCATGGTGGGGTAGATTGTGAGATCAAGAGTTCATGTGCGCAAGAGGTCTGATAATAGCAATATTATCCTTTAGCCTGGCGGTATGTGCTCCTAACCTTTCGTATCTTTTGACCTAAATGACAGCATAACCAAGGTGAGAGCGATCACTGTAGCTGGAGAATATAAGGAGGAGGGTGGTGGAATTCTAAATCAAATTACCATTGAAAAGGAGATATAAGTTATCAAAATGTGAATGAGGATGAATAAAATCCCAGCATCCTGTTATAGACAAGGAAGGAGATTGCTCAGGCTCTGACAGAAACTTTTCAATCTTCACTGTCAAATGACTGAAGGTCAGGAAATACAGCACATTTATTCAAGGGCCTTGGGGACAAGCTAGACAATTACAGGCCAGTAAAGTCTAATGTCAAAGGCAGGGAAACTAATGGAAACAATTCTAAGGGATACAATTAATCTGCACTTAAAGAGACAGGGATTGATTGGGGAAAGCCAACCTGGCTTTGTTAAATGAAAATTCTGTCCAACTGATTTGTTTGAATTGTTCACAGAGGTGACAAAACGAGGGGAATGTCATTGATGTAATTGACAGGGATATTCATATGTTCTTTTAAGAAAGTCCCACATGAGAAACAGATCCAAATAACAGCACAATGGGATCTTAAACACTTTGACAAATTTGCTCTGAAATTGGCTTGGTGAAAAGCAGAAGGTAATTGTTGAGGAATTTTTGCAATCAGTGGCAAATTGTAGAAATTATTCTGGGTCTCATGCTGTTTGTTGTACAATGATCTGGATATGAATGTAGGAGGTACTGTATGATTAGTAAGCTTATGGATGACATGAACATTGGGGGTGCTGTTGATAATGAGGATAGTAGTATTTGGTTATGGAATTAATATTAATGATTTGTCATATGTCATGAGAAACGGCAGACTGAATTTAAACCCGAAAATTATGATACAACATATTTGAAAATGTGTAAGAAGACTAGTATCCAAAGTGAATGGTAGTACCCCAGGAGGTACTCTGGAACACATCATCGAGGCCAACATCTCCAAAGGTCCCTTAAGGCTGTGACACAGATAGATAAGGTGACTTACTGAGTAGATATAAGGAGTACTTGCTATCATTAACCAAAGCATAGAATATAGAGGAAGTTATTGTACAACTATATAAACATTAATAAAGTCATGGCTGAAAAACTACATGTATTTATTCAAAGTTTCAAAGGTACATTCAATGTCAGAAAAATGTATACAATATACATCATGAAATGTTTTTTTCTTCACAACCATCCACAAAAAGAGGAGTGCCCCAAAGAATGAAGGACAGTTAAATGTTAGAACTCCAAAGCCCCCCCCAGCTCCGCCCCCACACATAAGCAGCAGCAAAGCAACGACCCCCCCCACCAACAAAAAAGCAGCGGCACCCCCCCACCGAGCACTCAAGCGTGTAGCAAGGCATCAATAAAGACACAGACTTGCAGTACCCCAAAGACTTCTCATTTACCCGGTAATTCAGCATACCACAGGCTCTCTCTCTCTCTCTCCCTAATAAGGGAAAAAGAGGTGTCTCCGTTTCACAGTGAGAGGGAAGACATAACAAACGACTCACTGATTTACGATGTTAAAAGTCCATTATGTCGTTTTTTCTATGCTGTGTGCTCTAGTCACCAATTATAAAAAACTGCAACTGCACTGGAGTGTGGGAAGAGGAGATTCACTAGAACTTTGGCTGAGATGGAGCATTTCAGCTTTGAAAAGTGAGTGGATAGACCTACAAAGGGTCTCGGCCCAAAACGTCGACTGTACCTCTTCCTAGAGATGCTGCCTGGCCTGCTGCGTTCACCAGCAATTTTTACGTGTGTTGGATAGACCTTTTTGTTTTTTGAAGTAGAAAAGGCTGATGAGAATCTAACTGAAGTAAACAATATTATGAGGGTCAGAGATAGGATAGAAAGTGAGAAGTTTCCATTTAACAGAGCTGTCTCTAACCAGAGGATAAAGGTATAAGGTAAAGAGTAGGATATTTATAGGGGAATTAAGAAAGAATTTTTTCACTCAATAGATGGTGGAAATCAGCATATATGGTGGGTGGTGAAGAGAAGTATCACCATACAAATTAGTATTTAGATGAGCATCTAAAATGCCATGGCACAGAAGGATATGGGCCAAGAATTGAGAATGGGATTAGTATGGAAAGATATCTGATGGCCAGAACTAAAGGGCCTGTTCTGTGTGACATAACTCATCTCTGTTTCTACAAATTACTTTAAATCTAAGTCCCTTGGTTTTTAACCCCTTTGTCAAAAGAAATATGTTCCTCCTATTTACTTGATCTAGACCGCTCATAATATCAACATCACAATTAAAGCTTCCCTTCAGTCTACTCTGAACCAAAGAAAACCTTCGCGCCTTCTCTAACAGTTTCTCAGGGCAAAACTTCATCAGTTCTGACAAGATCTTTGTAAATTTGCTTTACACCTGCTCTAGTGCAACCACATCTTTCCTGTACTATGATAACTAGAACTTCACACTAGCAAAACTGATTGCTTAAGTTCAAGTTTAATTGTCATTCAATGATATACATGTATACAGCTAAATGAAACATTGTTCCTCTGATGCCAAGATACAAAACACAGTACATACAGTCACACACAGCACACATAGTTACAACAGCAAAAAATGATATTACCAGAGGTCCCTGAGTGCCGTGACCTGAATAGTGATGGTGCATGAGTGGGATGTTGGCCTGGAGCCATGTTCCTGCAAGAACAAATCTGCGCAACTTCCTCACCTTATGCACAGATCTAGAATAGCTTTTATATTCCGTGCCTCAGCACCCAAAGGTAAGCACTCCACATGCTTTCGTAACCGCCCTATTGACATATACTGCTGCCTTCTAAGACGTGTGGATACATTCCAACATTGCTCATTTTCTCCACACCACAGTTTCGGTGCTACATGCAAACAATGATCACATTTCCACATTTAAAACTAAAATATAATATTTATTAGAAAGGAAAATAGGACCAGGAGGAGGCCATTAAGCCCTTTGAGCCTGCTTCAACAAAGCTGATCACATATCGCAATACCATACTCTGCTCTCTCCTGATGTCACTTGATAACTTTTGCATAAAAAAATGTACCTACCTCCTAAATCTATTCAGAAACCTAATCCCTACAGCCATCCATGATGGCAAATTTCACAGCTTCACTGCCCTCTATATCTCAATCCTAGTTCATTTGCTTATAACTCAAGTGGCCACTTCTTTAGACACTACAGGAGAAACATCCTTCCCACGGATAGTTTGTTTAACTCGGTCAGAATTTTGTAAATTTAAATTTAATCCTCTCTTATTCTCCTCAACTTAAGTGACTACAAATCTTAGTTGACCTATCTCCTCATATCACATACAGTATTTCCTCATGTAACACAGTAGCGCCATTCCATGAAACATTCTGGTAAACATCATTGCACTCCCTGTATGTAAGGACATCCTTTCTTAGAAAAGGGTACAAGAAGATCATCATTTCTGAACCTTTCACTATTTAAGTATTGCATTGCTTTTAATTTTTACACATGGATAAAAGCAAGGGATTGCAATGGAAAAAGCAGCCATTGCTTTCTGACTCTGAGTTAATCTTAGACCCACTGTCCACTCTCCTTTGTCTCAAATGCCTTTATTTTTACATCACTGACCAGCCTGCCAAAACAATCACGGATGACCTGACTGGAACAAGCAATCCACTTTTATTGACATGGGAGAATCAAAATAATTATCATTGATTCCCTGTAATCCAGCAATTATTTCTCTCTCAAATATCATTAATGACTCAGGAAAGAGTATTCCAGAGATTCACAACCATCAAAAATAAATTCCTTCAATCCAAATTTTAAACGTACCTTAAGGCTATTCCCCAGTCTTAAATTTCCCTCACAGCATTTACCTTGTCAAAACCCGCTGAATAAAGAGCTGGATTATGTTGAATCCAGCCCCTTGCCTACATATGCCATGTTGCAGTGCTCACCTACATTTATCTTTTACAGATACGGATGGCAGACCGAGGTGCTGTCTAGAGAGGCATCCTGCAGATTGGAGTAGACTCTGATAAACAAAATAGCATTCCTCCAGGCCCAGATCCCTGAATGCTCAGCCTGGTGCTACAAAGGGTTTTAAACTAGTGCAAATACTTTAAAAAAATCTATTCAAATAGGTTTTAAAGTACAAACGTTTGTAAAAACTATTAAAAGTAGGCATATTATGATAGATTGGCACAAGGATGTAGGAAAAATGGAGGGCTGTGTAGGAAGGAAGGGTTAGATTGATCTTAGGTTGGGCTAAAAGGTTGGCACAACATTGTGGGCTGGAAGGCCTGCACTGTGCTGTACCATTTTATGTTCTAAAACTGTACAGAATTAAACTTAATTTTAAGTACCATAAATTTGAAAAATAACAGCATTAAAATACAAATAATTTAAACAAGATTGTTTTTATTTATTTTACTCCAGAGCCAACTGCCCTATACAAACGAATTGAATTATCAATCGTGTTACATTTTGTAACTCCCAAAAATAATCAAATGGCTTGTTACTGTGCTGTACTGTTCTACGTTCTGTATTCTATAACTCAAACTGAACTACGTAAACAAGGAATGCTTAATCAAACAATATATTTACACTATTATTCAAATATTACTGAAATATTAAATACACTACAATTCATATATCAGCCATCTCAAGCACAGAGAGGCTGAAAGTGTATTTGCCCCTTTCTATAAAAGTACTCAACCACATTGATCAATGATGAATTCAGTCAGCTCAGAAAATAGCCAAGTTTTATTACACTGTTTCCCCTGAAACCATGCTATTTGAAGGATCAACAATCAAACAGCTTTCTTTCCCTTCACTATATGTGACCTTCTACAAAATCACTGTGCCTTTACTGCCACGATCACTTTTCAGCTTCCTATCCTCAGGATAAGTCCAGGTTGTCTCAGCCGATGTCTACCATATCTCTCATTTCACTGCCCATTGCTGCATTTGAGAGGGAAGCTCAATTAGGCTCCTTACCTTTATGGCTTTATTGGTTGAATTATATCCAAGCCCTACAGCAGAACCTCTCTTTTAAATTTTACCTATGTTGCTAGGTCTTTGCGAAAATGGTTTATTTTGAATCAATAATGAATCTCTTTAAATGGAAAATAAGCTCTTTTCAAAACTACTTTCTGTTAATGGACTTAAATGGCTTTCACTTATCTACATACATACGAACGGTGATTGATAAGTTTGTGGCCTAGGGTAGAAGCAGTCAATTTTAGAAAACCTAGCACATTTATTTTTCAACATAGTCCCCTCCTACATGTACACACTTACTCCAGCGGTCGTGGAGCATAAGGATCTCTTCTTTGTAGAAGTCGATGAAGGTTATTACCTTCAAACTTTCTGCATAATCACTCAAAGAATCCAACTGCACGTGCATGTAACGAGAGCTGTATAACTCATCTCCTTCTACCTTAGGCCACGAACTTAGGAATTGACACTATCCCTAATTTCCCTTGTCAGCCACGGGTGCACTACCTTCCTTGATTTATTCTTTTGCCAAACTGGGATGAACAATTGTTGTAATTCATCCATGCGATCTTTAAATGCTTGCCATTGCATATCCACCGTCAACCCTTTAAGCGTCATTTGCCAGTCTATCTTAGCTAATTCACGTCTCATACCTTCAAAGTTACCCTTCTTTAAGTTCAGAACCTTTGTTTCTGAATTAACTATGTCACTCTCCATCTTAATGAAGAATTCCACCATATTATAGTCACTCTTACCCAAGGGGCCTTTCATGACAAGATTGCCAATTAACCCTTCCTTATTGCTCAATACCCAGTCTAGAATAGCCTGCTCTCTAGTTGGTTTCTCGACATGTTGGTTCAAAAAACCATCCTGCCTACATTCCAAGAAATCCTCTTCCTCAGCACCCTTACCAATTTGGTTCACCCAATCTATATGTAGATTGAAGTCACCCATTATAACTGCTGTTCCTTTATTGCACGCATTTCTAATTTCCTGTTTAATACCATCCCCAACCTCACTACTACTGTTAGGTGGCCGGTACACAACTCCCACCAGCGTTTTCTGCCCCTTAGTGTTATGCAGCTCTACCCATATCGATTCCACATCCTCCCGGCTAATGTCTTTCCTTTCTCTTGCGTTAATCTCCTCTCTAACCAGCAATGCTACCCCACCTCCTTTTCTTTCATGTCTATCCCTCCTGAATATTGAATATCCCTGAATGTTGAGCTCCCATCCTTGGTTACCCTGGAGCCATGTCTCTGTGGTCCCAACTATATCATAGTCATCAATAACAATCTGCACTTTTAATTCATCCACCTTGTTACGAATGCTCCTTGCATTGACACACAAAGCCTTCAGGCTCGCTTTTACAACACTCTTAGCCCTTATACAATTATGTTGAAAAGTGGCCCTTCCCCTCTGCCATTCGATTTCTACAGGGACATTAAACCCACGAACAGTACCTCACTACATTTTTATTTGGTTTTTTTTGCACTAATTTATCATGAATTGCATTGTACTGCTGCCATAAACTTTACAAGTTTCATGACATATGCCGGTGATAGTAAATCTCATTCCGATTCTGGTTCAATTTAATGGGAAATAAGGTTCGTAAGGTTCGGTATGTTCTGTGCATGAACAAGAAATGTCATCGTTCAGACCAGCTGAGTAGTAAATTGCAGTACAAATGGATTTTGCATTTTACTATTGATGTCATTTTTGTCTTGAGGTGAGGTGGGATAGGTTGTGTACATGGTTGCTCTCATCCAGATTAATCAGATTCTCAACTGCACAGCACTTCTTATTTTGAAGTTGTGTGAACAAATATTTCATTCCAATCAGACTGAGAGTCTTCTTGCCTGTTATGGCCTGCTTCTATAAATACACGGCCTTCCTGGATTACAGAAGACCCAATTTATGGAAATCCAGTTTAACACAAATTCTCCCATAAATTTTTAAAGCATTTTTCAAGAGAGTAAAGTTAATTATAGAAATGGAAATATCTTCAGTAGTTATAAAATAGGGCTAGCAAAAAGTTAATTCACAAGACCATCAGTCTTCAAAAAAAAAACTTTTTACCTATAACCTCCCAGCAGTAATTAAACTGATAGGTTGAAAGAGTACTGAAAAAATTTACAAGGATGTTGCCAGGGCTGAAGGACCTGAGTTATAAAGAAAGACTGAACAGTTTAGGGCTTTATTCCTTGGAATCTTTAAGGGGAGATTTGATAGAGGTATACAAAATTATGAGGGGTATAGATAGGGTAAATGCAAGCAGGCTTTTTCCACTGAGTTTGGATGGGAATACAACTAGAGATCAGGGTTTAAGGATGATAGGTGAAAAGTTCTTCATTCAGAGGGTGATGAGAGTGCAGAATGAGCTGCCAGCTTAAGTGGTGCCAGAAAGTTCGATTTGAATGTTTAAGTGAAGTTGGGATAGGTACATGGATGGCAGTGGTATGGAGGGCAATGGTCGGGTGCAGGTAATTGGGACTATAGAGTTTAAATGGTTTGGCATGGACTAGATGGGTCAAAAGGCCTGCTTCTATGCTGTGCTTTTCTATGACTTTATGATACATTATCTTTAAGCACTTTAAAGATAAAGTTTAGCTTTAAATGCCATACCTCCATCGAAACGTGCAACAGAAAAGCCGCCAAAAAGAAAAATAAACCAGTCCGTCATGAATAAAGCCCTCCCAACCATTGAGTACATCCACACAGATCACTATCGCAGGAAAGCAGTATCTATCATCAAGGACCCCTACCATACAGACCATGCTCTCTTCTCACTACTGCCATAAGGAAATAAGGTAGAGGAGCTTCATGACCCACACCACCAGTTTCAGGATCAGTTATTAACCCTCAACCATCAGGCTCTTGAACCAAAGGGGATAACTTCACTCAACTTCACTTGCTTCATCATGGAAATGTTTCCACAACCTATGGACTCACTTTCAAGGACTCTTCATCTCATGTTCTCATTATTTATTACTTATTTGTTTATTATTATTTCTTACTTTTTGTATTTACGCAGTTTATTGTCTTTTGCACAGTGGTTGTATGCCCAGTTAGTGCAGTCTTTCATTAATTATATTATGGTTATTGGATTTATTGAGTATGTCTGCAAAAAATGAATCTCAGGGTTGTATATGGTGACATATATGTATTTCGATAATAAATTTACTTAGAACTTTGAAGTGCTCTGTAAAGCTATTATTATATTATTATAGATGTGATTCAGCACAAGTAACCAAGATTAAAATTTCACCCCAATGTATTTTTTTCAATTTAAATATAGGTGTGTATCTCCTTAATACTGCAGGGGAGAGTTAAAGCAAAGGGCAAATAATCATTTCAGGTTACAAAAGATTAGCTTATTTTGTAAGTTTTTTAAAATTTTGATACAGAAATGTACTTTGGACATTGTATGGATTTACTTTAGATCTTGCATAAAGATTTCCCACTAAACACTCTCCATTGCATTTTCCTAAATACAGTTATAAAGATCAACATGATTTAGTTAAGTCTTAAATCAAGATGTCTACACTCATAATTTATGTGTTAATTCCAGACTTCATACTGTAATTTTTTATCCAGCTGCTTCTCAGTACCAAAATCTGTCTTCAATTTTATGTCTGGAATGTAGCCAAAACTATATTCAGTTGACCCACCATTGGCTGAATGAAAAATTAAATCATTGCTGATAACACAGTTAAGAAGTTATTCTTCAGGTAATTATTCTGCTGTAAATACAGTCAATGTTTACAGTATTCCAAACAGCATTTGAGGTCAAGATGCCACAGGCTGCATTTAAATCATCTGATGAATGACAGAAGATGAAACACAAAAGCTGGAGAACTGTCACTGACCTGTCGTGACTCCAGCATTGTTAACAGGTTGATGAGAAATGGTCTTGCTAAAAGAATGGCTGTATGACTGAGATTTTTATTTTTATATTTAATTGCCAAGTTACATAAAAAGACATTCTTGAAAATGGAAACGTTTTCTTTGCAAAAAGGTTCGACACCCCAACCACCCTCAAGCACCATTACCCCCTCCTACAATAATGAAGCCTTTCGGCCATGAGAATAGGCCTGGTCCTTCAATTATAAATCTCTGCAAATATAACCATTGGATACCGCTAAAACTTCCTCTTAGCACTTTGGGTCTCCCTATTCAACATGTCTAGAAATAAAGTAAATCCAGAATTAGAATTTTAGAACATAGTACGGAATCAATTGATCATTCATATCTTTTGTGAATTGTCAAACAGGTTATCCTAATTGATCGCACTTCCTCACCTTCCCTGTGCCATATACAGTTTGTCATCCCACAGTGCGGTGTAATGCAATTAAGTACACACTATTAACTGTGCAGATGGTGAATATCTATTTCATTTGATGTTTAACTTAATTGCAACAAGAAAAATATACAGAAAGCAGAGCCGTGGATTAAAACAACATCACATACTCCTCAGAAGATTCACAAGTTGATTTATCAAAGATGTTTCTGTGTGAAAAAATAATTATCCAATTTGTTGCTGTCCACCTGTATTACTTACCACAGGAATAATTTCCTCATTGAATCTTAGTAATGCTTTACTTTTTCATTTAACCAACAACATGACATTGTTTTGTCCTTTTTTAACCTTGTTTTCTATTTGTACATATGAATTTCCATTAGATTATTATCATGTTTATATTTCCTTCAAATATGATGGAAAAATGATCACATGGTCATTCCATCAGCATAAGGTAAACATCACAACACACCACTGATGTGAAATCACTTTGAAGAAACCAACCCTTTTTAATCACACTCCATTACCTTCCTTTGTCCTTTAAAATGGTGACAATCTGCTTTAAACTGCAATAACAATGACTTGTAGAAAAATTGAAATGACCTGAGAATCAACTAGTTTTTTGAAAACTTAAGACCATAAAACATAGGAGCAGAATTAGGCCAATTTTTTCCCATTGAGTCTGCCCCGCCATTCCATCATGGCTGATTTATTATCCGACTCAACCCAATCTTCTGCCTTCTCTTCGTAACCTTTAATGATAGATAGATAGATAGATATACTTTATAATCCTGAGGGAAATTTGGTTTCATTACAGCCGCACCAACCAAGAATAGAGCGTAAATATAGCAATACAAAAACCACCAACAATCAAACAGCAAAATGCAAACTATTCCAGATGGAAAATAAGTCCAGGACCAGTCTATTGGCTCAGGGTGTCTGACCCTTCACGGGAGGAGCTGCACGTTCGATAGCCACAGGCAGGAACGACCTCCCGTGCCGCCAAGTGTTGTATCACGGTGGAATGTGGCCGAAGTCCAAGAGTAAAAAGTTCAATATCCAGTCTGCAAACATGTTCCTCGATCGTAATATGACCCGGATTGCACCACCTGTTGTTAACCTGATCAGTAAGCACCCAACTCCTTTACGCTTACCGCTCTCAGTGCACTTCCGGTCAGGCGGAACGGTATTACCCACCGAACTCCTCTTCTCCATAAGTCTCTGTTGTCTCGACCCGGTCCTCCTTCCTCGACTTTTTGATCCCCTTCTGCATCCTCTGTGTGTTTTCCTCCGGATTTCAGCAGGGGTGACCGCCGCTCTGCTCGCTAAACCGGCCCACATTAGCTGGAATACGCAATACGACCTTGCTTCTGTCCCGCATGTCAGGACATAACCATTTCTAGCGCTAAAAAAAAACCCAAATAAAACTCTCTGATGCCCTGATTAACCAAGAACCTATCAACCTCCGTCTTAAATACACCCAATGACTTGGCCTGCACAGCTGTCTGTATAAGACCATAAGACTTGATCACCTTCAATTAGATGCACCACAGGCAACCTTATAATAATCTCCACTTGCACTTCTGGGGACTTGTGCTTAACTTAAAAACGTGTTCCATGGACTTAACGACTGATGCGGCAACCAGAGAATTGCATCTTTCAGCTGATGATTTCAACTCTGCTAGGAACTATCTGGGTACATTCCAAAAGAAGCTCAAACCCGCAAGAGTGGTAAACAGTTATAAGTGAATAGCCTTGGGAATTCCCAACATTAACCTAGTGAGACAACTTGGAGTCTGGATCAAACATGGCCCAAGGAATCTGAGGACAATTACCACCATCTCCAATGAATACAAGCCCCTTGACATTTGAAAGAAAACCTAATAATGGCTAGAAAGCAAAAGTTCACCCTTGCTATAGCTAAAATGATTAATCATGAAGTGGCTTGTTAACTTCATCACTGGTCTAGCAAGTCCTGAATGGCATAGCTGCCAAATGTGGGAAATGTAAAAACAAACAAGGAATAACCTACTTGACCCCACCTTCTCCAACAATAGAATTGATTGGAACAGCAACCTTCCAGTTCTTGACGAGTAGAAGGCCCATAAAACCATAAGACAGAGCAACAGAATTATGCCATTCGGCCCATCGTGTCTGCACTGCCATTCCGTCATGGCTGATTTATTTTCCCTTTCAACCCCATTCTCCAGCATCCTCCCCGTAACCTTTGATGCCTTTACCTCTCTTTCGGACCTCTTGACACTGAGGACACTTCGGTGGATTTATGTTATGCCACCGTCAAGGGATGATTCAGACAGTCAGGAATACTCAGAACAATGATCCATGTTATGCTTTCAGTCACTGGCACCTTTAGATTTGGATTCCACCATGATACCCCCAATCTTTTATTTCTTCCGATCAATGAATTAATGCATTTTTGGATTGCTTTGCTCATGATAATTATGGTAATTATAATTAGGTAATTATGGATTACATTCAAGACAGTATTCCCAATATTTGTAACAATATTTCAATAGAATGCTCAAGTATGTAAAAAGGTGTATATTGCTCAGGAAATGGTGCAGCAAGATAGATACTTAATTGTAGAAGTTCCAAGGTAGGCACCAAACAATATAAAAATGAAAAGGAAAGGAACAGTAGGTAAAATAAGTATT
Organism: Mobula birostris; assembly: GCF_030028105.1. Classification (NCBI taxonomy): domain Eukaryota; kingdom Metazoa; phylum Chordata; class Chondrichthyes; order Myliobatiformes; family Myliobatidae; genus Mobula; species Mobula birostris. The sequence continues at coordinate 131,705,118 of NC_092378.1, read as the reverse complement.
TAACTTTCCTTTGGAAATATAGTGACATGATGCTTCAAGATTTTAAGCTATTATCAAAATACGTGATAATTAAATTACTTTGCAGTCTGGGATTGAAGGAGTTTCATTGTTCAGAAGTAGTAAGACCATAAAGACGTACAGTTCTTTCCTGTCACTAAGTAATTATCCCTGCATGGCTAAGAGAAAGAGTAAATAAATCCCGAGAAACAGAGTGGGAAGCAGGTAGTAAGGAAATTAAGCTATATATGGAATATATTATCAAGGCACAGAGGTTAAAAGATCACGGGACTGAGGTGGTAATGGACATCACAGGAGTTTGCTTAGACAACTTACTGACAAGGAAACTTAGAGGAATTTGATAATATAAACTTGGATGCAAAATCAGCAGGTGTTTAGGCAAATTGATTGCAACTAGTTATTTAGACCAGTTTTGAATAGTCTCATATCTGTAGCTCTACTATTTTAAGATAAGAAAGAGATTGAATCTAAAGACATCTGCCTATTGCAAAAGGCATAAATAATTTCAGCCAACACCTACAATTCAGGACTGTTATGTCCTGAATCCAACAACACTCAAGAAGTTTATACTTTCGGGGACCAAGTATCCACTTTATTGGCTTCCTGCCCTTGGAACTTATTCCCATTCCTGCCATAAATTGTACATATCTAGAAAATGAATTACAGCAATTTGTCTTTTTTCAACATCAACTCCCAAATGTTGAGGCATCTGTAACAAGACAGGATAAGGGAGACAAATGGAATAACACTGCCTGCAAGTACTACTCCAAACAGCACACCAATCAAAGTAGGTCAAAGTTGAGTGAAGAGCCAATGAAATTGCATCTACTGTGGACCTGGAGCAGAGCCAGGTCGCTTCTTAGACAGGAGTTGATATGTTTCATCACAAACCTCTCAAAGTATTTCATCACAGTGGACATAATTGCTACTGGATGATAGTTATTGAGACAGGTTATCACATTCTTCTTAGCAACTGGTATAACTGAAGGCTGCCAAACACGAGGTTAAAGATACCAGTGAACATTCCAGCCTGTTGATCAACACAGATCTTTAGTACTCTTCCAGGTACCCCATCTGGGCCAGATGCTTTCCATTGGGTTCACCTTCCTGAAGCGTGCTCTCAGATCAGCCTCGGAGACTGAAATCACAGGGTTATTAGGGGCTGTAGGAGATTGTGAAGGCTCCTCCATGTTTTGATGGCCAAAACAAACACAGAAGGCATTGAGCTCATCTGGGAGTGAAGCCTTGTTGTCACCTACAGTAGGTTGCTTGTTTTCACATTGTAAGAGGTGATAGGATTTAAGCTCTGCTACAGCTGTTGTGCATCCCCCAGTGACCCAGGATTGGTCCTGAATTGTCACTTTGCACATGAGATGGCTTTCCAAAGATGGTACCTGGACCTCTTGTATCTTGGTAGCCAAGAAAGATCTGGCCCTCAGCAGATTGTGGATCTCATTGTTCATTTAGGGCTTCTGGTTGGAGAAGACTGAATGATTTTGTGGGGACACCCTTGTCTGTGTCTGTTTTAATAAAGTCTGTGACAATTGTGATGTTTTCATTCAGATCCTCTGACGAGTCCTTGAACACGACTCAGTCCACCAACTCAAAGCAATCCTGTAGCCACTCCTCTGCCTCATGCAATTACTTCTTTGTTGTCCTTATCTCTGGAAACTTGCTCTTTGGCCTCTACTTGTATGCAGGCAGGAGAAGCACAGCCAAATGATCAGATTTCCGAAATGGGGTCCAGGCATGAAATGGTAGGCACTCCTAATCATAGTATAGCAGTGGTCTAGAACCCCCAGTGCTGCAGGTTATATGAATAATAATTGGACAGAGATTTCTTCAAGCAAGCTTGATTAAAGACCCCGACTATGATTTGAAATGCATCAAGGTGGACAGTTTCTTGGCAAAATGAAAATGAAAGTTTGAATGTTCAAGTCTTCAAGAAGCAGAAGGTAGTACACCAAGTCAGCATTCAAAGATAATTTTTATAGCAAGCAATTATCTCTCTATTTCCATTTGGTCAGTTAGTCTCATTTCCACCTAAGTTTGCTGCACCTTTGAGTTCAATATACAGTTTAGGCTATATTGGAAAAGTTACAATGGGAGCAGATATACATTAATGATATTTCAAAAATTAGAAAATCAGCAATGTCCTTTTCATAATGGCAAAATGTGCACATTTCCACAAAATCTATTAAGTACCTTGTTTCCAATTGCTTTTTTCGGTGGGAAATGAAAAGTGTTCACTGTAGGGAATTTGGTCCGTAGTCTATTGTGTAGTGCTCTGAATTCAGTATATCTTCTGTACACATTCCATTCATCATCTTTGATCCGGATGTAAACCTGCCATGACACAAAACCAAATGGTGAATAGTCATGTAGGTGCCAATAGAGATAACATTTTGCTACTCAATTACATGCTTTGTAAAAGCACGAAACTGTGTCTTCAATCATAGACAAGCTGTGCACAAGGGAACCAGATGATTTATCACTTCATAGCAGAAAAAACAAGCTGTTATCAAGAACAGCAGTCTGTACTTTGTAATGATCTACACTCTGCAATAGAGTACAGTCATATTCAAGATAATGAAAATCAACATGCGGTGTTGGAGATAGTTTAAAGGTTTTGCATTATCTTCTCAATACAAAAATAATACAAATGGAAAGAAAGGACTAATGATTGTTTAACTTTAAAATTTTTGTTTCACCAAATGGCATTGCATCTCAATACGATATCATCTGTTTTCTGCAATTGAGCATTCTACCTAACAACAACATGTTCAAATGAACAATATGTAATTAAAGAGATATCAAAGCTCTAAAATGGCCTGCTTTCATTTCAGAACACAGTGCTGGTCCCTCATATGCCCCAGAACAGGTATTACAGCTAGAGGCAGGAACTACAGTGGGGAAATCTGGAAACAAGGGTTTCCTTGAATGCTGATTGATGAGTTTATGGATTTGTTTAACTAGTACATTCCCTGCCATGAACCCTGTCAAACTGAAAGGCTTGGTTGCCCATCGGCTGAGGAAGGATTTGGAACAGACTGTAGCTCAGAAACAGGTAGGCTTACTGAGCATCATGAGTAGAGTGACAACACAGAGAGAGGCAAGTCCCGGCATGGGGGCGTGGTGGAAGATGGTCAGATGAGATTGTAGAGGTGGAAGAAATCTACTTCTCTTGGTCTAAAATGTATTTGGGATTCTAATGCAGGCTTTTTGTTCTATTATCTACTGTGTTTCCCAAAGCTCAGCCAACCCAGCCTAAAATTGTTAACATGAAGGCATGCAACCTCCCTTTAAAGATTTTAATTACCTACCCTCCCTTTTGAGTGCATGTTAGTCAACTGCTACTTGTTCACCTTCTGTTACAACCAAAGGTAGGTACGGTTTGAGACAACACGGGTCTGTTTAAGAATTTAAACATTTAACTTTTTACCAAACCAAACCAACTAATTCTGAAGTTAAAATGACATGCATAAAATCTGCCACGTGATGAGTGACTGAAGAAATTGTTTAAATTGCTGTCTGTTACTGAATGTAGCATGTTACACAGGGTATTCCTCAATTTAGAAGACATTTGATTTATGAATACTTTGCTATTATGCCACAGATCCTTAAGATTATGAATCCTCAATTTGCAAATTCACACTATTAGGACAGAGACAGAGATATGAAGTCTAGCAGCCAAAAATAATACCTGTATATTAGCTAGGCACCAAATGCCAATGTGTTTCTGTTGTGCATTGCCTGTGTTATTTTATTGAACTCAATTGAATTTAGGAGCATAGTTATAAGACCATAAGATATAGGAGCAGAATTAGGCATTGAGCTCATCAAGTCTGTTCCACTGTTCCATCATGGTTGATCCTGGATCCCATTCAACCCCATATACCTGTCTTCTCACCATAACCTTTGATGCTCTGACCAATCAGGAAACTGTCAATTTTCACTTTAAATATATCCACAGTCTTAGCCTCCACAGCTGTCTGTTCCAAAACATCCAACAGATTCACTATTCTCTGGCTAAAAAAAATTCCTCCTTACCCCTGTTCTAAAGAGTCACCGCTCAATTTTGAGGCTGTGCCCTCTAGTTCTGGACACCCCCACCACAGGAAACATCCTCTCCACATCCATGTTATCCAGTCCTTTCAACATTTACAACACGCTGGAGAAACTCAGCAGGTCGGGCAGCATCCGTGGAAACGATCAGTCAACGTTTCGGGCCGGAACCCTTCGTCAGGACTGAAGAGGGAAGGGGCAGAGGCCCTCTAAAGAAGGTGGGGGGAGGGTGGGAAGGAGAAGGCTGGTAGGTTCCAGGTGAAAAACCAGTCAGGGGAAAGATAAGGGGGTGGGGGAGGGGATAGGCAGGAGAGGTGAAGAAGGAATAGGGGAAAGCACAATGGGTAGTAGAAGGAGGCGGAACCATGAGGGAGGTAGTAGGCAGCTGGGGGAGGGGGCAGAGTGAAATTGGGATAGGGGGAGGGAATTACCGGAAGTTGGAGAATTCAGTGTTCATACCAAGGGGCAACACCTCATATACCGTCTAGGTAGTCTCCAACCCCTTGGTATGAACACTGAATTCTCCAACTTCCGGTAATTCCCTCCCCCTATCCCAATTTCACTCTGCCCCCTCCCCCAGCTGCCTACTACCTCCCTCAAGGTTCCGCCTCCTTCTACTACCCATTGTGCTTTCCCCTATTCATTCTTCACCTCTCCTGCCTATCCCCTCCCCCACCCCCTTATCTTTCCCCTGACTGGTTTTTCACCTGGAACCTACCAGCCTTCTCCTTCCCACCCTCCCCGCACCTTCTTTACAGGGCCTCTCCCTCTTCCCTCTTCAGTCCTGACGAAGGGTTCCGGCCCGAAACGTTGACTGATCGTTTCCACGGATGCTGCCTGAACTGCTGAGTTCCTCCAGCGTGTTGTGAGTGTTGCTTTGACCCCAGCATCTGCAGAGTATTTTGTGCTTACCTTTCAATTTTGGTAGGTTTCAATGAGATCCCCCTGCATTCTTCTAAAATCCAATGAGTACAGACCGAAAGCGGTCAAACCCTCCTCATATGTTAATCCCTTCATCCCTAGAATCATAGAAACATAGAAAACCTACAGCATAATACAGGTCCTTCGGCCCACAAAGTTGTGCCGAACATGTCCCTACCTTAGAAAATACTAGGCTTACCTATAGCCCTCTATTTTTCTAAGCTCCATGTACTTATCCAAAAGTCTCTTAAAAAACCCTATCGTATCCGCCTCCACCGCTGTTGCTGGTAGCCCATTTCACGCACTCACCATTCTCTGAGTAAAAAACATACTCCTGACACCTCCTCTGTACCTACTTCCCCAGCACCTTAAACCTGTGTCCTCTTGTGCAACCATTTCATCTCTGGGAAAAAGTCTCTGACTATCCACAGGATCAATACCTCTCATCATCTTATGTAGGGGTCCCCAACCTTTTTTGCTACGCGGACCGGTTTATTATTGACAATATTCTTGCAGACCGGCCAACTCGAGGGGGTAGGGTTGCCAACAGACAAGAGTAGCAATCAAATACGTTGTGTTTACCCAGAGAAAGACTACAATGACCATGAAGCCTTGCGTGGGCACCAGTGCGCATGTGTGACCTGCGCACGTGTGTACCTGCCGATTTTTTTTCTGCAAATCGTTCTTGGTGATTCCGTTCGTTTGGGGGGGGGGTGTTAATCACGACCGGAATATAGGTGATAAGTGGTTAATACACTCAATTTCGTTTCTAAAAGAGTTTATCTAACGAATTTAATATTAAACACACAAGGCATATTTTCCTCGCATGAATATAGTGATAACTCAATTATCAGGGGAGGACAGGGGAGCTTGAAGCAAGTGTTTAACAAACTTTCAGTAGAAGTAGTAGAGGCAGGTTCGATATTATCATTTAAAGAAAAATTGGACAGGTATATGGACAGGAAGGAATGGAGGGTTATGGGCTGAGTGCAGGTCGGTGGGACTAGGTGAGAGTAGCATTCGGCATGGACTAGAAGGGCTGAGATGGCCTGATTCCGTGCTGTAATTGTTGTATGGTTATATAAGTCACTTATAAGTCAATAGCATCATAACATTTTAAATAACATTTGGATATTAAACATACAGCACATATTTTCCCCGTATGAACATATAAAATCATTGCAACACACCAATATCGCTGAATCAGTGGGAGCCCTGGGCTTGTTTTCCTGCAAGAAGACGGTCCCGTCGAGGGGTGATGGGAGACAGCGATACTCGAAGGGGGTTCCTTATGTCCAGTCTATTCTGCGATTTAGTTTTCGTTGCATTCATTGCAGAGATATGTTGGAAATGGAAGCAACGTTTTCAGTGCTTTCGTGGCTACCTCAGGATATTTAACCTTGACTTTGATCCAGAATGCCAGCAGAGATGTTATGACAAACATACTTTTCAGCCCGTCGTCATTTGTAAGCTCGAGGAGTTGATCTTCTTCCCGCGCTGACATGGATGACGTGCGGGTAATGACCTCGCATGCGTTCAAGCTCAACAGTGGGCGTGACAGGGAATGAGGAAAGGTGCAGCCAACATATCGCCAAATCATATCGTTTCCTTGCGGCCCAGTAGCATGTGCTTTGTGGTCCGGTGGTTGGGGATCGCTGATCTTATACACCTCTATCAGGTCACCTCTCATCCTCCATGGCTCTAAGGAGAAAAGGCCAAGTTCGCTCAACCTATGCTCATGAGGCATGCTCCCCAATCCAGACAACATCCTTGTAAATTTCCTCTGCACCCTTTCTACGGCTTCCACATCCTTCCTGTAGTGAGGCGACCAGAACTGAGCACAGTACTCCAAGTGGGGTCTGACCAGGGTCCTATATAGCTGCAACATTACCTCTCAGCTCCTAAGTTCAATTCCACGATTGATGAAGGCCGATACACCGTACACCTTCTTAACCACAGAGTCAACCTGCACAGCTGCTTTGAGCGTCCTATGGACTTGGACCCCAAGATCCCTCTGATCGTCCACCCTGCCAAGAGTCTTACAATTAATATTATATTCTGCCATCATATTTGACCTACCAAAATGTACCACTTCACACTTACCTGGGTTGAACTTCATCTGCCACTTCTCAGCCCAGTTTTGCATCCTATCAATACCCCGCTGTAACCTCTGACAGCCCTCCACACTATCCACAACACCTCCAACCTTTGTGTCATCAGCAAACTTACTAATCCATCCCTCCACTTCCTTATCCAGGTCATTTATAAAAATCACAAAGAGTAAAGGTCCCAGAACAGATCCCTGAGGCACTCCACTGGTGACAGACCTCCATGCAGAATATGACCCGTCTACAACCACTCTTTACCTTCTGTGGCAAGCCAGTTCTAGATCCACAAAGCAATATCCCCTTGGATCCCATGCCTCCTTACTTTCTCAATAAGCCTTGCATGGGGTATCTTATCAAATGCCTTGCTGAAATCCATATACACTACATCTACTGATCTTCCTTCATCAATGTGTTTAGTCACATCCTCAAAAAATCCAGTCGGGCTCGTAAGGCACAACCTGCCCTTGAAAAAGCCATGCTGACTATTCCTAATCATATTATACCTCTCCAAATGTTCATAAATCCTGCCCATCAGGATTTTCTCCATCAACTTAGGTAAGACTCACTGATCTATAATTTCCTGGGCTATCTCTCCTCCCTTTCTTGAATAAAGGAACAACATCCGCAACCCTTTAATCCTCCGGAACCTCTCCCGTCCCCATTGATGATGCAAAGATCATCGCCAGAGGCTCAGCAATCTCCTCCCTCGCCTCCCACAGTAGCCTGGGGTACACCTCATCCGGTCCCAGTGACTTATCCAACTTGACGCTTTCCAAAAGCTCCAGCACATCCTCTTTCTTAATATCTACATGCTCAAGCTTTTCAGTCTGCTGCAAGTCTTGACGACAATTACCAAGATCCTTTTCCATAGTGAATACTGAAATAGAGTATTCATAAAGTACCTCTGCTATTTCCTCCGGTTCCATACACACTTTCCCACTGTCACACTTGATAGGTCCTATTCTTTCACATCTTATCCTCTTGCTCTTGACATACTTGTAGAATGCCTTGAGGTTTTCCTTAATCCTGCCCACCAAGGCCTTCTCATGGCCCCTTCTGGCTCTCCTAATTTCCTTCTTAAACTCCTTCCTATTAGCCTTATAATCTTCTAGATCTCTAACATTACTTAGCTCTCTGAACCTTTTGTAAGCTTTTCTTTTCTTCTTGACTAGATTTATTACATCCTTCGTACACCATGGCTCCTGTACCCTACCATAACTTCTCTGTCTCATGGGAACGTACCTATGCAGAACTCCACACAAATATCCCCTGAACATTTGCCACATTTCTTCCGTACTTTTCCCTGAGAACATCTGTTTCCAATTTAAGCTTCCAATTTCCTGCCTGATAGCCTCATAATTCCCCTTCCTCCAATTAAACGCGTTTCTAACTTGTCTGTTCCTATCTCTCTCCAATGCTTCTGTAAAGGAGATAGAATTATGATCACTATCTCCACAATGCTCTCCCACTGAGAGATCTGACACCTGATCAGGTTCATTTCTCAATACCAAATCAAATACAGTTTCTCCTCTTGTAGGCTTAACTACATAAACCTCCTCATAATCATCCTCATAAACCTCCTCTGGACTCTTTCCAGTGACATCCTGTCTGAGATATGGGGCCCAAAACTGTTGACAATACTCCAAGTGCAGCCTGACTAGTGTCTTATAAAGCCTCAGCATTATATCCTTGTTTTTATATTCTATTCTCCTTGAAATGAATGCGAACATTGCATTTGCCTTCCTTACCATAGACTCAACCTGTAAATTAACCTTCTGGGAATCTTGCATGAGGACTCCTAAGTCCCTTTGCACCTCTGATGTTTGAATTTTCTCCCCATTTAGATAACAGTGTGCCCTTTTGTTCCTTTTACCAAAATGCATTATCAATCATTTCCCAACACTGTATTCATTCTACCACTTTTTTGCCCATTCTTCTAATTTGTCTAAGTCCTTCTGTAACTGCATTGCTTCCTCAGCACTATCTATCCCTCCACCTATCTTCATATTATCTGCAAACTTTGTCACAAAGCCATCAATTCCATTATCTAAATCTCTGACACGCAACGTGAAAAGTAGGGGTCCCAATCCCTGAAGAACACCACTAGTCACTGGCAGCCAACCAGAAAAGGCCCCCTTTGTTCCCACTTGCTGCCTCCTGCTTTTCAGCCATTCTTCTAATATTGCCAGTATCTTTCATGTAAGACCATGGGATTTTATCATGTTACGCAACCCCATGTGTGGCATGTTATCAAATGCCTCTGAAAGTCCAAGTACAGATATCCACTACTTCTTCTCTGTCCATCCTGCTTTGTACTTCCTCCAAGAACTCTAACAGATTTGTCAGGCAAGATTCCCCTTTACAGAAATCATGCTGACTTTGACTTATGTTATTATTAGTCCTCAAGTTATTATTGTTATTATTATTCCCCGACTTCCTAACCGGAAGGCCACAATCTATGCGGATTTGTGATAACATATTCTCCTTGCTGACAATCAATGCTGGCGCACCTCAGGGGTGTGTGCTTAGCCCACTGCTCTACTCTCTATATACACATAACTGTGTGGCTAGGCATAACTCAAATACCATCTATAAGTTTGCTGACGATACAACCATTGTTGATAGAATCTCAGGTGGTGACAAGAGGGCGTACAGAAATGAGATATGCCAACTAGTGGAATGGTGCTGCAGCAATAACATGGCACTCAACGTCAGTAAGACAAAAGAGCTGATTGTGGACTTCAGGAAGGGTAAGACAAAGGAACACATACCAATCCTCATAGAGTGGAAAGAGTGAGCAGCTTCAAGTTCCTGGCTGCCTGGATGTCAAGATCTCTGAGGATCTAACTTGGTCCCAACATACTGAAGTAGTTATAAACAACGCAAGACAGCGGCTATACTTTATTAGGAGTTTGAAGAGATTTGGCGTGTCAACAAATACACTAAAAAACTTCCATAGTTGTACTGTGGAGAGCATTCTGACAGGCTGCATCACTGCCTGGTATGGAGGGGCTACTGCACAGGACCAAAATAAGCTGCAGAAGGTTGTAAACTTGTCAGCTCCACCTTGGGTATTAGCCTACAAAGTACCCAGGACACCTTTAGGGAGCAGTGTCTCAGAAAGGCAGCATCCATTATTAAGGACCTCTAAGAGGGATCTTGCGGTCTGAGTCCATAGGACACTCAAAGCTGCTACGCAGGTTGGCTCTGTGGTTAAGAAGGCATACGGAGCATTGGCCTTCATCAATCGTGGGATTCAGTTTAAGAGCCGAGAGTAAATGTTGCAACTACAATATATAGGGCCCTGGTCAGACTCCACTTGGAGTACCGTGCTCAATTCTGGTTGCCTCACTACAGGAAGGATGTGGAAACTATAGAAAGGGTGCAGAGGAGATTTACAAGGATGTTGCCTGGATTGGGGAGCATGCCTTATGAGGATAGGTTGAGTAAGCTCGGCCTTTTCTCATTGGAGCGATGGAGGATGAGAGGTGACCTGATAGAGGTGTATAAGATGATGAGAGGCATTGATCCTGTGGATAGTCAGAGGCTTTTTCCCAGGGCTGAAATGGCTAGCACGAGAGGGCATAGTTTTAAGGTGCTTGTAAGTAGGTACAGAGATGTCAGGGGTAAGTATTTTCCTCAGAGGGTGGTGAGTGCGTGGAATGGGCTGCGGGCGGTGGTGGTGGAGGCGGACACGATAGGGTCTTTTAAGAGACTCCTGGATGGATGCATGGAGCTTAGAAAAATAGAGGGCTATGGGTAAGCCTTGGTAGTTCTAAGGTAAGGACATATTCAGCACAGCTTTGGGAGCCAAAGGGCCTGTATTGTGCTGTTTCTATGTTTCTAACACCCAGGGCATGCCCCTTTCTCACTGTTACCATCAGGTAGGAGGTACAGAAGCCTGAAGGCACACACTCAGCGATTGAACGGCTTCTTCCCCTCTGCCATCTGATTCCTAAGTGGATATTGAAGCTTTGGACACTACCTCACTTTTTTAAAAACATACAGTATTTCTGTTTTTGCACATTTTTAAAAATCTATTCAATATATGTAATTGATTTACTTGTTTATTTATTATTATTTTTCTCTCTGCTAGATTATGTATTGCATTGAACTGCTGCTGCTAAGTTAACAAGTTTCACGTCACATACTGGTGATAATAAACCTGATTCTGAAGTACCCCAAAAGCTCATCATTAGTAATGGACTCAACACTTTCCCAACCATTGAGGTTAGGCTAATTGGCCTATAATTTCCTTTCTTTTGCCTTCCTCCCTTCTTAAAGAGTGGAGTGACATTTGCAATTTTCCAGTCCTCCAGAACCATGCCAGAATCAAGTGATTCTTGAAAGACCATAACCAATGTGTTTGCTATCTCTTCAGCAACCTCTTTCAGAACGCTGAGATGCAGTCCACCTAGTCCAGATGACTTATCCACCTTAAGACTTTTGAGTTTGCCTAGTACTTTTTTCTTTGTAATAACAATGGCATTCACTCCTGCTCCCTAACACTCACGGACCTCTGGCACACAGCCAGTGTCTTCTACAGTGGAGACTGGTGCGAAGTACTTATTAAGTTCATCTGCCATTTCTTTGTCCCCCATTACTACTTCACCAGCATCATTTTCCAGTGGTCTAATACCAACTCTTGCCTCCCATTTACTCTTTATATAACTGAAAAAACGTTTAGTATCCTCCTTATATTGTTGACTAGTTTGCTCACATATTTCATCCTTTCCCTTCTTAAGACTTTTTAATTTACTTTTTGTTGGATTTTATAACTTCCAATCATCCAACTTCCCACTCACTTTTACATCATATACTTTATAGTCGCCAAACAATTGGTACTAGAACATACAATCATCACAGCGATATTTGATTCTGCGCTTCACACTCCCTGGATTACAAATATTAAATATTAAAATAGTTAAAATTAGTAAATATTAAAAATTTAAATTATAAATCATAAATAGAAAATAGAAAAATGGGAAGTAAGGTAGTGCAAAAAAACCGAGAGGCAGGTCCAGATATTTGGAGGGTACGGCCCAGATCCGTGTCAGGATCTGTTCAGCAATCTTATCACAGTTGGAAAGAATATGCCCCTTCCTTGGCTTTTATGCGATCCTTAAGCTTCCCTTGTCAGCCACGGTTGTCTACCCATCATCTACTTTATACCCCATCATTGCCTGTGTAACTCCAGGCATCCAGGCATTTTTCTGCAGTGGTCGACCACACAGGGGTGGCGGGGAGGAGGCACGTTTTGTTTGCTTCTACTTTCTTCAAGCTAATCATACTTTTGTACTTGTTCACTGTTGCCATCTGACGAGGAGAAACAAACTGCTAACGTACATTGAGCAGAAGCAGCCAGTCATATTTTTTGCGCTGATAGATCATATCCATGATGAAGAAGCAGTCAATACTGAAGCATCCTCATGGCATCAGAAATGGCCTGCTCTATCACAGCTGCCTGCTTGTTTCCAGACTGGTACAACACAACCCTCTATATTAGGACAATATGGATGCAAAAGGACCAGAGCAGGACCCTGGTAAGTTCTAACTCATTTCTGGGCACAAGTCAGCTGATTAAGAGCCAACATGGTGAAATGGATCAATAATACCTGAGACACTCTCATTGATCCAATGTAAATGCAGCAACTATTGGCTGATGTCACTGTGTTCCAGCACAAACAGGAATTCTCCAGCATTTGAACGGTGTAGCTGAAATTCAGCCTGCTGTACTGCAAGGTCAGCTTGTGAACCATGCAAGTCACACAATGTCAACATTATTTCTGCAGTGGGCAGTTAGGAATACAGTGGATTCTGGTTAATTGGGTCACATTGGGACCAGTACATTTTGGCCCAATTAAGCGGCTGCCCAATTAGCTGTAGTTTCATGGAAATAGTTAGATAGGTATAAAAAATACAAGCTATCTTTTAATTGAGTAAGAAGTTATGTATGTGAATGAAATACAGAACAAGTTAGAACACCATCAATACTACTACAATACGATAAAACCATGTATTCTTTCCTAATTTCTATCAACGGAGGGATTCATCCAGTGTACCTGTACGCTACTACGTTCCTTTGATTGACTGCAAATGCACAAAATCAATGCAGACACTTAGTATATAGTGCACTGCTTCATACAATGCTTTCTATTATTGCATCCTCCAAATCTTCATTTTCATTATAACATTCAAGATGGTGATATTTTCATAGTTCCTAACTTGTTGAAGTCGTGAAATGTTACATTTTCAGTCTTGGTCCTTTCTGACATCTCCAGGTCTTAATGCTTGGAAACGCAATGAGTGAAGTGGTTCTAAATTGTCTCACTGCTTATTTCTCACCATGTATCAGGTTCACTGTATTTTGAACACAAACACTCGCAACTGACATTAGCTAAAAACTGCTTGCTCTAAGCTCAGTGAAGTGTCTCATGACCATGCAAACTGACACTAGTTAGACCACTGTAACCTTGACCTTGCTGTTTCTTTAGCACTTGTCTGTTTTACGAGGCTGAGCTGCTAGCTTGACACTCAATCCAGCACCGATGGAAAGCATGCAAGGAGCCAGCCAGATTTGAACCCAGAACCACTCACCCTGACGTCCAATGCGGATGTCACTACACCACCGGCTGGCTTAGCTAGACCATGAGACCATTCAGCCCATCAAGTCTGCTCTGCCATTTCATCATGGCTGATCCAATTTCCTTTTCAACCCCATTCCCCTGCATTCTCCCTGTAACCTTCACACCCTGACTAATCAAGATTCTATCAACTTTCGCCATAAATACACCCAATGACTTGGCCTCCAGAACCACCTGTGGCAATGAATACCACAGATTCACCATCCTCTGGCTAAAGAAATTCGTCCTCATCTCCATTCTAAATGGATGTCCTTCTATTCTGAGGTTGTGCCCGCTGGTCCGAGACTCTCCCATGTTAGGAAACATCCTCTCCACATCCTCTCTATCTACGTCTTTCAGCATTTGATAGGGTTCAATGAGATCTCCCTCATTCTTCTGAATTCCAGTGAGTACAAGTCCAGAGCTATCAAACGCCCTTCATACGATAAACATCTTGTTCCCAGAATCTTTCTTGTAAACCTCTTCTGAATCTCTCCAATGTCAGCACATCCTCTCATAGATAAGAGGCCCAAACTGCTCATCATACTCCAAGTAAGGCCTCACTAATGCCTTATAAAGCCTCACAATACATCCTTACATTTATGTTCTAATCCTCGCAAAATGAATGCTAATATTGCATTTACCTTCCTCAGCATGGACTCAATCTATAAGTTAACCTTCAAGGAATCCTGCACAAGGACTCCCAAGTTGCTTTGCACCTCAGAAGTTTGAATTTTCTACCCATTTAGAAAATAGTGTGTGCTCTTGTTCCTTCTACCAAAGTGCATGACCATACACTTCCCAACACTATTCCATCTGCCACTTCTTTGCCCATTCTCTTCATCTATCTAAATCCTTCTGCCGCCGCCCTGCTTCCTCAACACGACCTACCCCTCTCCACCTATATTTGTATCATCCACAAGCTTGGCGACAAACCTATCAATTACATCATCCAAATCATTGACAGAGAACATCAAAAGAAGTGGTCACAACACCGACCTCTGCAGACACCACTAGTCATTGGCAGTCAACGAGAAAAGGCCCCCCTTATTCCTACTCTTTGCCTCCTGCCAGTCAGCCAATGGTCTATCCATGCTAGTATCTTTCCTGTAATACCATAGGCTTTTAATTTGTTAAGCAGCCTCATGTGCGCACCTTGTCAAAGGCCTTCTGAAAATCCAAGTACACAACACCCACTGATTCCCCTTTGCCGATCCTGCTTGTTATTTCCGCAAAGAATTTCAACAGATTTGTTAGGCAAGATTTCCCCTTAAGGTAACCATGCTGACTTTGGCTCCAAACACCCAGAGACCTCATCCGTTACAATCGACTCCAACATCTTCCTTACCACTGAAGTCAAGCTAATTTGCAATAATTTCCTTTCTTCTGCCTCCCTTCCTTTTTGCAATTTTCCAGTCCTCTAGAACCATGCCAGAATCTAGTTATTTATGAAATATCATAGGTAATGTCTCCACAGTCTCTCAGCTACCTCTTTCAGAACCCTGGGGGTAAGAAACTGTTTGGAACAGTCTCCTGCCCTAATTAAGTGCATAGTGTCCCAAATAAGCAAAAGGAATCTTGGCTATTTTCTTGATTGGCTTTTGTTCTTTTAGATTTGGCCCAAATAAGCAGCTGCCCTAATTAACTGATGGCCCAACTGTGTTAGGAATGTGGTGTGTTAACATGAAACGAAACAAACAACTACCTTCAACATATAAAGAATAAAGAATTACTTAAAAATAAAGTCAGAAGTACAGATATGGAATAATATATGCATACATATGTAAATACCAGCATGTATTCACAATATAAAAAATGTTTTCAAGTGTTTACAGTGCAGTGCAGTGACTGAAGTAGTAAGAAAAAGGGTGTTGGGGAGGCTAACTAGAATGATTGATCATGTGAACTGTCTGGGGGAAGAAATTTTTAAGCTGGCATGAAATTTTTGTTTTAATAGCCCTATAACATTCCACAGAAGGGAGCTTTTGGACAGAGCAGTTTGCTGGGTGGGTTGTGGTTGAAATGCTAGCCTACACAATGACTTCCACATCCAGGAGAGAAATAAGTTATACAAATCAGTTTTAAGACTTTCAGTTGCCTGCTTCCAAGAATTTAGTAGATTTTTTGGTCAGTCCTTGGATAATATATGCCTCTTTTACAGCTAACATCAACATCAAAAGCCTATTTGAAGATTCGTCAATTGGTTGATGAAATCTTTTTATCTTTTGATTTTAAAGAAGCTGACAAATTTATTACTACATTTACATTTTCTCTTAGATCCTGGCATTTTAATCTTTTTAGCACCTTCTCCCAGAACTTCAAAGTGGCATAAATTATAATCATTTTCCACTTTTTCCTCCTGTTTTCTTGAGACCCTTATGTAGACTGGATTTTACATTTTATCAAGTCAAGTCGCTTTTTATTGTCATTTCAACCATAAACTGCTGGTACAGTACACAGTAAAAACGAAACAATGTTCCTCCAGGACCATGGTGCTACATGAAACAACACAAAACTACACTAGACTAAGTGAGTCAACACAAGGCTACACTAGACTACGTAAGACAACACAAAAACTACACTACACCACAGACCTACACAGGAGTACGTAAAGTGCACGAAACAGTGCAGGGCAGTACAATAAATAATAAACAAGATAATACGCACAGTAGAGGACAAATTACAATATAATAACAAATGATGTAGATGTCAGTCTAGTCTCTGAGTATTAAGGAGTCTGATGGCTTGGGGGAAGAAACTTTTGCACAGTCTGGTCATGAGAGCCCGAATGCTTCCGTACCTTTTGTCAGATCCACCTCTATACAGTCATTTGTTTAAACAATAATCTACTCTGTGATGTTAACTTCAATTCTGATGAAAGGTAATCAACCAGAAATATTACCTTTGTTTCTCTTTCCACAGATACTGCCTGACAACCACTTTCTGCCATGAGGAGTGTGGCATCTTATTCCTTCACATTTCAATTTGTGTCGCAGTTTTTAAAAAAAGTAATTATTTTTCTTCCAGCCTTTTCCCTTCCAGATATTTTTGCTGGTTGTTCTCCAATTTGCACTTCTTTCATAGTCCTTGGGCTATAAATTTTACAATCCTTCAATCCAACTGATTGCAATGTTTCACAGCTACTTTCCCTGTGTAATCAGGTACCCAGTGCATTATTTCCCTCTTGGTAATCTGCTTGTACTTTTGGTAATTTACCACACAAAACTATTCAAATCCTAAATGAGGAAGGACAAATCTAACTAACAGCAGGTATAGGTAGGCACCCTGCCATGTCAAATCATTGACCATTATCTCTGCTATTTACTTATCCTCCACCAGTAGCTTGTTTTCTTCATTTCTTAGCAGCTCTTAACCCCATCATTCCTATTCCTATTACAATTAACATGCCCTGTCCTTATCAATTTTCTTTTTAAATCGCTTTAGGATTTCCTAGACTTTTTGCAACCAAACCAAATTCTTTCATGTGGTGTAACACTGATGTGTGCTGTGAGAAGGAATTTAATCCAAAACCCAATTATCTATGCTGAGGTTATGAGGTTTCTTAAGTCCTGGTTTCATCAGTGCACATTACGCACATGCAAGAGGAGCATAAGTAAACCTCGCAGCCTGTAAGCTTGGCTTGATCAAAATATATTGTCCATCTCTGTGTACTTTTGAGAAGGTGGTGAAAACATTTCCACAATCTTTTCAGATAGGGTTCCAGGATTTGGATACAGAAACATGAAGAAACAATAATATAATTCCAAGACAGTGCATGCACTACTTGGACAGAACGATGTTTCTATGCATTTACTATTCTGCCCTCCTACAAGGAAAATCCAAAGATTTAAAGAGGTGTCATTGAAAAACACATATTCCTTAAATTTCCAACACCTTAATAACACATGTATTTTCACAACAAGATATGGAAATTGCAGTCACAATCCCAGTGACAATGCTCTATGGGAAAGTGCACCTGATAAGACTGTCTCTAACCTAAGATAATAAAAGGTCAGTGGGTGTAGCAGAATGGGCAACCATGCGCCTGTATGATCTGTTGGAGGAAGAGAGTGATCCTGTTCTGTTTATTTCTTTGCAAACATCTCACCTTCCTCGGTATATTTTGTGAAAGAGGGGTACTGTCCCAGCAGGGATTTTTTGAAATTCTCACAAAATAGGTGTTGCGTGTTGTGGCATTCGTAAGTCTCGCGAGACCATGGATCTGCGCCTGGAAAGTCTTGCTTCAGTCTGTGTTGGTAAAGCAGTGTCTGTTGTGGCTGTAGAGGCCCACACAGGAGTGACAGTCACGGCTGCAGCTACTGCACTTGAAGGCGCTGTCCTCCAATGTTATCTTGGTGCTGTTTTTCCGACGAGTGCGCTTTTCTTCAGCAGCAAGCCTCAGCTCCTCTTCTCCCCTTTTTAGACTTCTGCGTAGTTCCAGCCTCCAGCAATCGCTTGCAATGTCCTCCCACCTCTCAACATTCATGTTCAGTGACACCATGTCTCTCTTGCAGACACCTTTGAAACGAAGATGGGGCCGCCCTTGTGCTCTCTTGCCGGAGGCCAGTTCCCCGTACAGCAGGTCTTTCGGGATCCTCCTGTCTGACATGCGGTATACGTGGCCCAGCCAGCGGAGGCGGCGTTGTTGGAGCAGGGTGAAGAGACTGGGTATCTGGGCGTGGGCCAGGACCCCATTGTTGGTGACAGGGTCAACCCACTTGATGTCCAGGATGCATCTCAGTCTCAAGTTTACATACCTTGGCTCCACCATCACAGACAGCCTCTCCCTAGACCCCGAGATCAACAGACAGATCGGACGAGCAGCCTCAACATTCACCAGGCTGACAAAGAGAGTCTGGGAGAATAAAAAGCTAACGACGCACACCAAGGTTGCAGTCTACAGAGCCTGCGTCCTCAGCACACTTCTTTACTGCAGCGAGACCTGGAGCCTCTACTCCAGACAAGAGCAGCGTCTCAATGCCTTCCACAAAATAGGTAGTTAAATGGAAAAAGAGAAAACAGAGGAACCAAAACTGAAGTAAAACATGAAGTAAAATTCTGCATACCCGAATAAATAAAATGTAAATCAAAAAAACTGTAAAAGTCGTCCAATATCACTTGCAAAGCACTGGGACATGCATTGTTGAGAAACTGAAAGGCACTTCCCTTCAATAATGTTCAGATGCCAAGATAACACATCAGTTAAGTGGTAGAAAATACAGAGAAATTTTTCATTATCTAAGTTTTGAAGGTTAAATAGCACTCGTACATTGTCGCCATATAATGCCCCTGATTCCCACTGGTCCTTAGTCAAAAATTCCTGGACAAGTGTACTTTGTGAATTCCCAGTGCTCTAATCTGGGACTGATTTTCTGTCCTTTCTCGTACCTGATGAACTGGCGACACTGATGAATGTGAGCAGAATATCTATTCTTACAAAATCAACCAGAAATAAATGGATTATTCTCTTTCTCCTCACAGTAAGTCAACAATTCACTGTATTCCGAGGCCAGAAGCATGGCACAATGCAATGTACAAATAGATTATTCCACTGCTTAAGCCAAATCCCTGTCATTTCAAGGCCATAGTTTATAAATTCAGGCAAGTGAATTCAGAGCATGGTTTGATAAAATTATATCACAAATTGCCAGGGGATATTAATTTCAACCTTGAAGTGAATGACATGCCTATCCTTTGCAATTATAACCAGTCAGTCATTGGAAGTGTGAAATCTGACCATAAGACATAGGAGCAGAATTAGGCCACTCATCCCACCAAATCCGCTCTGCCATTCAGTCATGGCAGATTTATTATCCCTCTATAAGACCATAAGACGTAGGTCTTATAGAATCTTACAAAGATCTGATGAATATTTAAAACCACTGATGGTACTTTTGTTAGCAAATGCAGAAACATATTTGTGTGATATAGTGCAGAATGTATTATCAGGAGCACTGATTAATGGGCAACCTGTATGTTAATATTTTTATTACAGTGAATTCATTTTTATTGTATTTTTGAATTTGTATCATAAAATACTTCCATATTTAATGCAAGTTATAAATTGGTAGCTTTGATTATTCGGCATCTACACAGATTACACCTACTTCCCTATGTCTGTTTTGAAAATCCAAGAAACACAGGAAGTTAACTTCAAATGTGTTTGAGATTACAGTGGGTGGAAACATTTAATAATTCTGAGGACTACAAGAGGCATTTTTAAAATTTATAGACTTGGCAAAGGGGTCCTAGGAAGCTGAAGAATTGACATGTGTTCATGTGCTGTTTAGGGGTCGAGAGATGGTGATGTCTTGGTCTTTGTAAATATAAGAACTTTGACACAGTCAAATGTTTAGAAACTGGAAAAGTGGATTTCCATTCATTGGGTGGATGGATTCCAGGTGTAACCGGCCAATGAGCAAGGGTGAAAAAGCACTGAGAATGGTATCACAGGTATGTGGTAACAAATGGAAAAGATGGGATTTGGAAGCAATAGGTAGTGCATTATGATCCAGGAGCACAGGGAAAGGGGTTTTCCAGACGTAGAAGTACAGTGTACACTGTACTTTCGCATACAGTATTTCAGGAAACCCAAATTCACCTTTAAAGAATTCACAAATCAAATAGCAAAGAATTTGATATGCACAATAAAAAATTGCTCATACTGAACTTGTGTAAAATGTAAAAAGATTGAACTAGTTTACTAAGGACAATAATTGCATATTGCTGCGAACTACTTAAAGGGATTTAAGTAGTTCACCAAAGTCAGGCTTTCCAGGTGGCCACCCATTTTAATTCTACTTCGCATTCCAGACTCTCTTCTACTGCCACAATGAGGCCACTCTCAGGTTGGAGGAGCAACACCTCATATTCTGGCTGGGTAGCTTCCAACCTGACTCCAAGAACATCAATTTCTCTAAATTCTGCTAACTTCTCCCCCTTCCCCCCCTTCTCTCTTTTCCACTCTTCACTTTGGCTCCCATCTTACCACTTCTCCTGACTTGCCCTCCTCCTTCCCCTTGTCCCATGGTCCACTTTGCTCTTCTATTAGCTTCCTTCTTCTTCACCCCTTTATCTCTTCCACCTAACACCTCTCTGCTTCTCACTTCATCCCCTCTCCCCAACCCTGCCCACCTCCTTGTTCTGGCTTCTTTCCCATTCCTCTGCTGCCCAAATGAAGGGTCTCTGCCTGAAAGGTCAACTGTTTATTCCTCCCCATAGATGCTTCCTGACCTGCTGGATTCTTCCAGCATTTTCTGTTTGTTGTTAAAGGGATTTGCTTTGGAAACTGCAAGGTAATTTCTTCCATCGATGCAATTACACTTTTTGAAACATCCATTTCTACTCAATTAAACCAAAAAAACTTTCTCTCCTACAATAACACCATAATTCCCTTGCCAAAAGACTATGTACATGCAGGGGCATTACTGCTGTGAGAAAATATTCTGTAGGAAATCAATGCCATTTATAATATAACATTTAATAGGGAAAAACAGTGCATGATGGAAAAATGTGATATGGACAATTTTCTCAGAAAGCAGCCCCTCTGTAACTTGGGGGCATATTGCACTAAGAACAGATTACAAGCAAGAGTCTGGGAGCAGTATAGCTGCTATAATTCAAATGCAGAAGGATTCAAAGGATCAATAGATCTTTGCCAGTGAAATTTTCAGATTCAACAATACTGAGAAAATCAGCACGCTCCCGAACAGTCCAACACCTTTATTAGAGCGGGGAGAAGGCTCAACATCGGCCTAGCTCCTCAGGAGGGCTTCTTGCCACTACATGAGACTGGCAGCTCCAAGTCGACCTAGGGAGGCAGCTCAAGTTCCCAGAGAACATCGCAGCCACTCCACTCCACCTGGACATGGTGTTAATATCGGAGTCTACAAAGCAAGTGGACCTGCTGGAAATTACTGTCCCCTGGGAAGACCAGAATCAAGAGGCCAACAAGCACAAGAGGGCTAGATACACAGATCTTGTTGCAGAATGCTGGAGCAATGGCTGGAGAGCTTGCTGTGAGCCAGTCGAAGTTGGGTGCCGGGGCTTTGCTGGACATTCATTACAGCAGATTCTAAAACTCCTTGGAATTAAAGGACTGCAGTGTAGAAGAGCCACCAAGAACATTCTGGAGGCTGCTGAAAAGGCCTCGCGGTGGCTATGGATCTGGGGGGGGGAGGTGGGATCCATGGATTAGTGCGCCACTTGGACACAAGTTGGAGGCTGATCACCCCCGGCTGGGTCGCCTGGTCGAGGTTGTCTAATGATTAAAGACCCGAAACACCCTATGACCCAGGGTTCATCACTGAAGATGTGTCCAAGTAGCACCAGAAGGTGTATTCTACAACTGCAAAAGAGAAAGGATTAAGGTCTGAAACTTATAGGCAGAGGGCTTGACATTATTTGGGTCAGGTCTAAGAGCATTTTTGCTAATAATTTAAAAAGAGATTCATTGCCCTATCCTCTGTACCCTTACAAACTTTTAAAGCCAGCTTTTTCACAATATGCTATGAACTCACATGGCTATTAATAATAAATTTCATATTTGAAAGATATATAGCAATGTACTACATGTTAAAAAGTTAATTCAATACATAGCCAGAAAGGTTAATCAAGCACATTCCGGGTTATAATTGCAGATGGTTTAACGGTCTTGCTGCAGTGAAGAGCACAGAATCTGACCTTCAGAGCAGGGATAATTTTGAAATGAAGTAGAAGCAGAGGGAGTTCAGGCAGGTGAGAAGCTACAGGTGGCCGGTAATCTTGAAAACAATGTTCCCACAGCAGGAAGATACAAATCGACAGCTGGGGGAAACAGCATGGCAAGGCTAAACTAATTAGAAGCAAACTTAAAAAATGTTAAAATGGGGAATCACAATCAGAATCAGAACTTTAGCAATAGAGTTGTATAGCAGAGAAACAGGCCCTTCAGCCCATCACATTCATGTTAATCTTCCTGTCTATCTACACTAATCCATATTCCCTCGTTAGGACCATGCTACAAGCTACATGATTGGTTCCAGTTCCTTAAGGTTGTAATGTCAAGGGGTGGTAACGGGGACAAGCTCCCACTTCCTCTTAAATGCTCCCAATGGTGTGCGTCTTAAGTCCAGCTCCTGGCCTTCACATGTGGTTAAGCTACTAAAGCCCAGCAGAACCGTTTCTACCGACAGGAGAAGAGGCACAGGCCAGTCACCTCAGGCAGATGGGGCTTGCTAGCCATGGTCAACAGCTCTCCTAGGAGAAGGAAATCTCCGATCTCAAACCTCTGCTGCCTTGCAGCTGCAGTGGCACGCAAAAGTTTGGGCACCCCTGTTAAAATTTCTGTTACTGTGAATAGCATGAAGGTCATATTTGTGCAGGTGTTGCTGCACAGTGGAACAGTGCACCACCACTCCAGAGTCTGCTAAATCTTCCTGAAGGTCTTTTGCAGTCCATAGAAACCATAGAAACTACAGCACAGAAATAGGCCTTTTGGTCCTTCTTGGCTGTGCTGAACCATTTTCTGCCTAGTCCCACTGAGCACACGGACCATATCCCTCCATACACCTCCCATCCATGTATCTGTCCAATTTATTCTTAAATGTTAAAAAAGAACCCGCATTTACCACCTCGTCTGGCAGCTCATTCCATACTCCCACCACTCTCTGTGTGAAGAAGCCCCCCCTAATGTTCCCTTTAAACTTTTCCCCCCTCACCCTTAACCCATGTCCTCTGGTTTTTTCCTCCCCTTGCCTCAGTGGAAAAAGCCTGCTTGCATTCACTCTATCTATACTCATCATAATTTTATATACCTCTATCAAATCTCCCCTCATTCTTCTACGCTCCAGGGAATAAAGTCCTAACCTATTCAACCTTTCTCTGTAACTGAGTTTCTCAAGTCCCGGCAACATCCTTGTAAACCTTCTCTGCACTCTTTCAACCTTATTTATATCCTTCCTGTAATTTGGTGACCAAAACTGAACACAATACTCCAGATTCGGCCTCACCAATACCTTATACAACCTCATCATAACATTCCAGCTCTTATACTCAATACTTTGATTAATAAAGGCCAATGTACCAAAAGCTCTCTTTACGACCCTATCTACCTGTGACGCCACTTTTAGGGAATTTTGTATCTGTATTCCCAGATCCCTCTGTTCCACTGCACTCCTCAGTGCCTTACCATTAACCCTGTATCCTCTACCTTGGTTTGTCCTTCCAACGTGCAATACCTCGCACTTGTCAGTTATAAACTCCATCTGCCATTTATTAGCCCATTTTTCCAGCTGGTCCAAGTCCCTCTGCAGGCTCTGAAAACCTTCCTCACTGTCTACTACACCTCCAATCTTTGTATCATCAGCAAACTTGCTGATCCAATTTACCACATTATCATCCAGATCATTGATATAGATGACAAGCGGGGATTTTGATTTGCCTTTCTAGCAATCCTACGAGCAGTTCTCTCGGAAAGTTTTCTTGGTCTTCCAGACCTCAACTTGACCTCCACCGTTCCTGTTAACTGCCATTTCTTAACTACATTATGAACTGACGAAACGACTAACTGAAAATGCTTAGCTATCTTCTTATAGCCTTCTCTTGCTTTGTGGGCATCATTTATTTTAATTTTCAGAGTGCTAGGCAGCTGCTTAGAAGAGCCCATGGCTGCTGATTGCTGGGACAAGGCTTGAGGAGTCAGAGTATTGATAAAGCTTTGAAATTTGCATCATCTGGCCTTTCCTAATGATGACTGTGAACAAACCATAGCCCTAACAAGCTAATTAAGGTCTGAGACTTTGGTCAAAGTTATCTGAGAGCTCAAATCTCTTGGGGTGCCCAAACTTTTGCATGGTGTTCCTTTCCTTTTTTTCCACTCTAAAATTGTACAAAACAAAAATAATACACTAATCTTGCTTAAAATGTTGAAAAGAATGTTTCACCTTTAACTTTATGACTTTTGGAGATCAGTTCATCTTCTACTCACTTAACTATTCACAGTAACAGAAATTTTGACCGGGGTGCCCAAACTTTTGCATACCACTGTATACCCGCTCATGGGGATGACTTTAGGAGTAAACCCTGAGGGAAAAATCTGGAGCTAGAGACCCAAAGGCAGTCCTACTTTGAGTTCAACGCTGACTGCCAGCTTCTGCAATGCTGCTGGTACCAAACTGTGTTGGTCTCTGCTGTTCCTTTCGGTTATTCAAATACATGGAGAGGGGAAGTTTCCCACATGTGCAACAGCTTGTTCCCCATATCGTACTGTCCAGGCTTACATCTCTAAATAACTAGGATGCAACATCCATGGTCAACCCTGACCAACGGAAACCTCACTCACTCATGTGATACAATTTCTAAGAGCAATGTAGAGTAATAGATTGCAATTTGGACAACATCCACAATTTTCACTCAGATATTCCTTGTCACTGACATGTACAAACACAAATGAGTAAAGATGCAAGTATTCATAACGTGTTAATCAGGAACTCCTGAGATTTTATTGCAGGTATCCCTCAACGTCAGCAAGACGAAGGAATTGGTTGTTGATTTCAGAAGGAGTAGTGGACCGCACGACCCCATTTACATCGGTGGTGCACAAGTGGAACAGGTCAAAAGCTTTAAGTTCCTTGGGGTTAATATCACAAATGACCTGACTTGGTCCAGCCAAGCAGAGTCCACTGCCAAGAAGGCCCACCAGCGCCTTTACTTCCTGAGAAAGCTAAAGAAATTTGGCCTGTCCCCTAAAATCCTCACTAATTTTTATAGGTGCACCGTAGAAAGCATTCTTCTAAGGTGCATCACAACCTGGTACGGAAGTTGTCCTGTCCAAGACCAGAAGAAGCTGCAGAAGATCGTGAACACAGCCCAGCACATCACACAAACGAATCTTCCGTCCTTGGACTCACTTTACACCGCACACTGTCGGAGCAGTGCTGTCAGGATAATCAAGGATACAACCCACCCAGCCAACACACTTTTTGTCCCTCTTCCCTCCGGGAGAAGGCTCAGGAGCTTGAAGACTCGTACGGCCAGATTTGTGAACAGCTTCTTTCCAACTGTGATAAGGACTGCTGAACGGATCCTGACCCGGATCCGGGCCATACCCTCCAAATATCCGGACCTGCCTCTCGGTTTTTTTGCACTATCTTACTTTCCCTTTTCTATTTTCTATTTATGATTTATAATTTAAATTTTTAATATTTACTATCGATTTGTACTCCAGGGAGCGTGAAGTGCAGAATCAAATACCATGTGATGATTGTACGCTCTAGTATCAATTGTTTGGCGACAAGTAAAGTAAGGGTATATAGAAGTAGGTATTCACAGCATTGCTGAGGTTTGCTTCATGACTATGAAAGGGAGACCTGTTCTGTGTTGATCCCTGCCAACGGAGGCTGGTGCTGGGAATCTGACTCACAGAGAACTGTGTTAAGTTACTCATTGTCTCCTTAGCAATTCACTTTCACCCACACCCCAGCTGGGTAGTGACTTTGACTCAGCCCCAGCTGACAATCCTTGGCTAGCTGCCCCACTTATCATCCTGGTGACCTGACCCCTATATATATCTGATCCCTCTACACATCAGCACCCATTCTCCCACTTGTCAACAGACACAAACTCAACCCATCAACCCTTCCCTGTGGCTGACAGTCATTCCCCTTTTCCTTTCTTTTCCTCCACCTCTTCTAACCCTCAGCCCAGCATGTCTGCTTATCTGCAGATTAGAGATTTGGCCATTATCCTTCTCATTTCTGATCAAGCTCTGGCTCCCGTAACATAGCAATCGTTTAGACTGTTTTAAATCCCTTGTCTGATGATCCCCTGCCAGCTGACACCATTTACAATCCCTTCCACTTCTCCTTGAAGTAATAAAACAGCCATTCTCCACTACAACTCCTCAGACTTCATTAATTTCCTTTATATCCTGTGTAAAAGTGCCTTTTCATTTCTTGCCAGGTGTATTTTGAGCAAGGTGTCAGATTATGCTAAAAAGTAATCTTGTTTTCCTAGGCAATGCCTCAGAATCAAGATGACCCTAAGTTTGTAGGTTCTGAAGTGATCCATAAGACCAACGTGGGGAACTGCAAACTCTTCCACAGATGGAATATTAACCTTTGCACATATTTTTAAAGAAGGGAAGCTCTTTTCACCGAAATCACTTGATCTTAGTGGGAACATTTTTGCTGCTAACTGTAAATACTGGTCCCTATGTAACATGGGATAAAATAACATCAACATTAATTAAATCCAAATAAGTTCCAGGCATAGAAACCTATTAATACATAGCAGTTTTATTTCAATGTGTATTTCCTTCATTGTCACACTTCCACTGCTATATTCGCTCTCTCACACTTCATTGACTGCTCAAAGTGAAACAACAGTAAATAAGCTGAAAAAAATTGGAACCATATATATCAAAAAAGAAATGCAGCTGAAAAACATTTATGAACATCTATGGAAGATGCATGAAAATAATCTTAAAATTCCCAAAGACAAATATTACTGAAAAATATAAAAATATAACCTAAGATAATGCTACATTAACTTTCTGATGTAAATTTCAGAAAATTTTAGTCCTAGTACTTGAGGTCTACAATCTCTAATGGCAACTTTAAACAAAACACAAGTAAAATCTTCATAGTCTATGATAGTCTGGTCACATTTAATTTTTGAAGGTTTTACATTTGTGATCACCAGTTTCTACACACAAGTATAATATTCTGTATTAGAAAGCTAAGATGGAGGTTCTAGTCATGCTTACAATGAACAATATAAGAGAATAGAGGGACAGAATGGCGAACTTCTGTCTCTATGTCTGATGTGACAATGAATTGAGCTTTGCACTATATATCTGTGCTAACTCCAATAATTTACATATGCTGGGCTCTATACCTGTCTCAGTTTATAACTAGTGTAACCCTCCTCTGTTCCAATGCATTCCTGGCTGCCCTTATTTGCTCTACCCTCTGCAAACTTGAGACCATCCAAAAGATTGCTGCCTATGTCCCAAATCAAAACAAGACCTGTTCCCATATCACATGTGCTTCCTGACCCATAATAACTCTCAGGAAAGTAGCAACTCAATTTTAAAGTTCTCATCCTTATGTTAAAAGTGTCTCCATAGCCTTCCTCTTATTGATTCTATAATCTTCTTTACTTCCACAATCATTTGCAGATATGGTCTACAAAGCATGTCCAGTATCCCTTCCTCCGTCTCAAGTGTTTTCAGCTACAAAGGCACTAAGTTTGAGAAGCCCCTCCTTAAAATTCTGGTTGCTACATCGATACTCTCTTTCAGGAAGATCCTCAAAGCCATCAATGATCAAATGTTTGGTCAATTTTCCTCTTTTTTTGCTACAAATTACGATGGGATATTTTCTCTGCTGAATGCATAATACAAGCTGTTTTGCTGCTTTTTCAAACCTCTTAACACACAAGTTTTATTTCAAGCTCCTGTACTTTTTGAAGGGACTTAATGGTCATGCCAATTCCTCACTGCACATGTGGCCTCTACAGTATTAATCTAAGCAATCTAAGCATTCCCAAAGGTAAAGAAGATGTAAATTTCGTGTATAATTCAAACTACATGTGAACTAAATTAAGAGCTTGGCTTTATTTGAAACAAGATGCATAATTAAGTCATAAACAGCTCCTTACCTATTCTGAACTGTTAATGTGAATCTGGCAGATAGATGGACAACACCTGTGAGTCACTACACCTAAGGGTTGCTTCACTGCCGTTAATTAGACAAGATGAATATTAGCTAAATATGATCTAAGTTCTCAGTGGGCACAAACAAATCAAGTCATAATTTCTCAACCTGAGTTAGCTAAAGCCTGCAGGAAGATGAAACAGGTTTATTAGCAATCATTTGAACCTAAACCATATTCTTTGAAAGGGTATTTTCTTTTCTGAAAATGTCATAAACCTTCTTAGGACTCTAAAGGGACATGGGAGAATATTCACCACAGCCTGACATTGCATGCAATTGAAAAATTTGCAGGTAGATCGCCCAACAGAACTTGAGTGAGATAACCTTTAAAGAGTTCTAGAATGACATCTTGACCAAATGAGGTGATAATTACATGAATAGAACATCAAATGTTTAAACCAAGAATACTTGAAGCATGGAGAAGTAGGGGAGATACTGGCCTAGAATGGAACACAGAATATTTGCTGGGAGGAGAATGCTAACAGTTAAGGTTTCAATTAGATTGCTTCAAAACCTCTCTATGGTTTTTAAGATTTACCATAAATCATAGGCACAAAGTCCAAATCTAGAAATTCAAGAACCAGAGATTGTTTTCCAATCCACAGTCACCTCATCCTAGGATGTTCCAGTATTTCCATATCCAACAAACCTGTCAGAGTAGTCCTAGTTTAAGAGATCCGTTTACATACACATTGGATTATAGATAAGTCCAAATCATGGGATATTGGCAGTGCTAATAAACCAGTGCCCACTTACTGATAGTCATAGTCATACTTTATTGATCCTGAGGGAAATTGGTTTTCTTTACAGTTGCACCAACCAAGAATAGAGTATAAATAAAGCAATATAAAACCATAAGTAATTAAATAGTAATATGTAAATACCAGGAAATAAGTCCAGGACCAGCCTATTGGCTCAGGGTGTCTGACCCTCCAAGTGAGGAGTTGTAAAGTTTGATGGCCACAGGCAGGAATGACTTCCTATGACACTCAGTGTTGCACCTCTGTGGAATAAGTCTCTGGCTGAATGTACTCCTGTGCCCAACCAGTACATTATGTAGTGGATGGGAGACATTGTCCAAGATGGCATGCAACTTGGACAGCATCCTCTTTTCAGACACCACTGTCAGAGAGTCCAGTTCCATCCCCACAACGTCACTGGCCTTACGAATGAGTTTGTTGATTCTATTGGTGCCTGCTACCCTCAGCCTGCTGCCCCAGCTCACAACACATTTTAAGAGAACACTTGATGCATTTTGTTTATCATAATTTTCAAATTAATGCTCATTTAATTTTGAATCATTAACGAATGGCAGCAGATCACAATCTAGCAGGACAAAAACGTAATGACCTGAAAATTTTGGCCAGAAATAACTCATCCACCTTCGGCATCCAATCTCCGTGGACCCCAGATTCAGAACCCCTGCTCTAAATCTTTCCTATCATGTACCTTCTAAATCTACTTTAAAACAATGTAATCGTACTTGCCTCTATCACTTCCTCTGGCAGTTCATCCCGTGTAGTCATGATCCCTGGAAATGTCTTTCTTTACATTTTAATTTGTTATAAATGCATACATTATTTCTTTTGCAAATAAATATTCAATTTCTTTTTGTTGTATCCTCCATCAAATATCTATCAACAGCACCACTTCTATAACAAATGCCTTGAAGTATACTATCCACATACACAGAGTAACAGTACCATCCAGGTGGATCATGCTGGAATTTTATTTTACTTGTATCTCCCTTTTCTGATCTCTAAAAATTAATAATGTACACAGTCTTAAGGAACTCAAATAAACCAAACATAATGCAAAAATAGCAGAGTATTTTCCCCTATGGTTTCATTTTTAAGCAAGTATATAGGTTCATCAGATGGTTAAAAGTAATAAATAGCTCCTTTTCTTTTTATTGAACACCTCAGTCTGTGGCCTTGACACCTACGTAAGCACAGCCAATGCTTTGTGCATGTCCATTTGTGACATATGTTGGCTGTTATATAATTTAAAATGTGTCACAACCCTGATATGCCTGATGAGGGGGAGGTGTGGGACAAATTGCTATTGTGAAAGGAAAAAGAACAAGAGGAGCTGGTGGTGATGGGGAATGGGTTTTGTAGTCTGTGCGTTGTACTGTGTGTTTAGTTCTTGTCATCAAAATATAACTTTCATTACCAAAACTTTCCACTATTATAATGGCCAAATGTACACCACAGTAAAAGGTGCATTTTTATGTCTCTCTGTTGACTTTAGAACAATAAATCAAGAGTAACAAAGTCAATTGAAAATTTCCTTTTTGGCCAAATAGATTCTGCATAATGACACAATGGTCTTTGACAAAGCCATACTGAATGATAGCATGTCTCTGCACCACAAGGTGAATACAATTAAAAATGTCCACATGCCTCCTGAAGGATTAAGATTAGGAGTCAAACCAAACACATGGCATTACTAAACTACACTGTATCATGAATTACGGATTTCCAGTGAATTATACAACTCTACTATTCCTAGCATCTACTGCCAAACAGAACATGTTATTAATTTAAAATTCTGTATAAAAACACTGTACTTTCCAGAACAGTCTGATATTATCTCAAATGAACAAAATTGAAGAAATTTGTTTTTTCTTTGGATTGATAAACAGACCATTCAGCAATTGAGGGAAAGTTGGCGCAATAACCTCACTAGGAGGACTTTAAAATGTAGAATTAATATCGTTCTAATCGAAAATCAAATTTCAAATAGTCAGAGAAAATTATGAATTCATTAACTTATAATTTCTTTCTACAGATAGGGCAATAACTCTAAGCTTCATTGAATTCTTAATGCCTCAAACCTTTGTCAATGGAAATAGAATTCCAATTCTTAGCAGACCTTTCAATTTATGAAGATTTAAGGCATTGTACTGACTTTATCGAAACATAACTTTATTGGCATTGTAAGTAATGTTTTAAATTTTAATGGGTCTTTAACCTTTAAATGTATTTCAAATTAGATACATTCCTTCGGACAAAATGGGACAGTCAATGCAGATAAACATAAGGCATTTCACCCATAGGAGGGCTTACGTAGAACCTACATTTCAAGATTTAAGATTGTTTATTGTCATTCTTCTGTACATGAATATAAAGGAGAACAAAATGGTTGTTACTCTGGATCCGATGCAGTGTACAACAGAATGCAATATAAGCATAAAAAACAAAAAAGGCTATCATATAAAACACAATCTACAAGTAACTGTTATATATATTGATTATATGTACATATAGTCATGCTAGCTAATGTGCATGTAGTGATGGTGGGGGCTAGTGGGGTGTGTTAATGGGTGGAAGTGTGATCAGTCTGACAGACTGGGATTTGAGTCTTGTGGCCCTGGCTTTTATGGTCGTGTCACCTCTTCCCTGATGGGACTGGGGCAAACAGTCCATAAGCAGGATGGGTGGGATCCTTCATCATATTACTGGCCTTTTTCTGGCATCTTTCTGCATATGATGGTGGGTACGTTGGTGCTGGTGATGTGTTAGGCAGTTGCGACTACCCACTGTAGAGCCCCTCTGTCCACCACAGTTCAGTTTCCACACCACATAATAATTTGATAAACGAGTTATCTATTCTTGGTTAGTAGCAAAGGCCTGCAATTTTGCCATCCTCCAAAGGTAATGAGATGGCCTTGAAAGTAGCTTGATATTTCTTAGTACAAGAAAAATATATGTTTGTGAGATGTGAGAAAATAAATACCTTTTCCTGTAAGTTTTCACCTTTTCCACATAATGTGGATAATGTCGGACACATAGACACTAAATCATTCATGAGGGAAAAATAGTGATCTTTAAAGGTAAAAAGTGCTCTGTGATTTGAAGAGAAAGAAATTCAAGCTTAAAATATTTTTTCAGCAATATAACAAGCCAGATGCTTTTTTGCTGGCGGGGGGGGGGGGGGTCGTTGCTTTGCTGCTGCTTATGCATGGGAGGAAGAGCTGGGGGGGGGGGTCTTTGAGGTTCTAACATTTAACTGTCATTCATTCTTTGGGGCACTCCTCTGTTTTTGTGGATGTTTGTGAAGAAAAAGAATTTCAAGATATATATTGTAAACATTTCTCTGACATTAAATTGAAACTATTGACCCTATTGAATGTGTTCAACCCAGCCTGCCACATTAAACTTTATTGCCAGCACAGATCCAAATGAACCTAAGCCTTTGCTGCTGTGTCCTTGAGTTGTTGATAGGCCTGAGGTGGCAGGACCTGGGCCCCTGTTCCCAGATCACCTTGATGGCTTTTTCAGAGCAAAGACCTATTCAACTATTTCTAAACTTCTCTGACAATGATGTACATTTAAAAACAGTCAAAGTAAGTATAAATAATGTCTTAAAAATTAAAACTAAATAATTAAGACATATAAAATTTTTAAAATGCACTGTTCTTATATGAATCAGTTAAAAATTTGAACTGATAAAGGAAAACTAACAGCTGGTTTATCTTCACTTCTCTCTTGTGAAAGCAGGCACGAAGCTTAGGGGCCATTTGCACAATCTATTTAGCCTCTCAACTCAGGATGTTGCACAGCTGTCTGCACTCGGCGGTGGCTTGCACTCTAAGTAGTTTGTGTGCTCTGTGAGATTACTACCGAGCTGTCAGTTCCATCAGCCTTTGTCCAGGCAAACAGATGAATACCAATTTCTGTCTTTGCCACTTTGAAAAGATCAGAACAGATTGAAAGATAATGCAAGTTCGTGAGACTGGATGTGATTAATAAATGTGGGCAATGATATCACCACACTTAATAGAAGTATAGGTTAAAGATCTATTAAATACTTCCTGGTTTAAATATTCAAGGTATATTCAAATTTACTGTTGTTAAATTGCCAATTCTGGATCAAAGTAATGTTCCCTATTTCAGAACCTATGTGCAGCAGTTACTTGAAACCGAATCAAAACCACTCAAAGACATCGCGTGGGATTGACAAGGTATGAGGCGCTTCAAATAATGAAGTTCCAAAGTTCAAAAGAGTATGTTCGATCCTTTATTAAGAAACCAGCAAAGACGAACAATCTCGTAGTGATACAAAACTATCGAAACTAATACTAGCGATATAACAAAATAAGTGGTCTAATAATGATATACTAGTGCTCTGATGAAGCAAATAGAGGTCTTAGCACTCTAAGAGCGTTCAGCAAAAAAAAAATCACACCATAAACTGACCTAAAGACAAATCATGAATATGTAACTGTACTCATTTGCTTCTACTGTGCCCCAACCCACGTGACAGATTACCCATAATAAATGTACGACACAAAATACAACACAGACAGACAGATACATGCCTCTTATAATATGATTCCTGTGTAATGGCCATTTGGGTAACAAAAAATCATCCTTACCAAATCCAACAATCACTACCCAAAAATTTAAGATACAGAACAAAATTTTCTCTTGTAAAACTTGTGTGGAATAGAAGTAAATCCATAATGCTTTTTTCTAATTTGCATTTCTTTGCATGCGTAGCTTCGTATTATGCAAAATTGCCATATAGACAGTTCCTAGAAAACCCACACCTCTCCACCCATTAGAATGACAAATACAATACAAAAACAAAGCGAGTCCTATCTTTAAAAGTGTTTATCACTAATTTCCTCAATCCTATGAAAGGTAACTGATCTGAAAAACTAATGTCCCACAAACCTTAGTGAATAAACTCTTAATCCTTGATCTAAATACTGTGCATCTAGGTGTTAGACTTCCTAATGAACAGACCTCAGATAAACAGCACGCACAACTGCTCCTCCTTCCCCATCAACTTCAACGTGACTGCATCCTAGCCCATTGCGGTAGACTCTGCTCACACGTGATAGCACGGTCAAACACCTGAGTAATCACATCGTCAAGTTTGCTGAAGACATGACAGTGGTGGGGCTCATCACTAACAACGATGAGATGGCCTACGGAGAGGAGGTAGAAGAGCTTCAGGCCTGGTGCCTGGCAAATACCCACTTCCTTCATGGCAACAAGACAAAGGAGATGGCTGTCAACTTCAGAAGAACTCGCACCAGTCACACCCCTCTTTTCATTGGCAGCACTGCAGTGGAAACTGCAAGCAATTTCAAACTCTTGGGAGTGCACATCACACACAACTTCTCATAGTCCCAGAACACATCCTACACAGTCAAAAATCTCACCAATCTGCTTTCTGAGGAGGCTGAAGAGAGATTGACTTTGCACATCCATCCTCACATCATTCTACAGATGCACAGTAGAGAGCATCCTAACACGCTGCACCACTGCTTGGTACGGAAGTTGCACTGTGGCAGAGAGGACAGTTCTACAATGGGTAGTGAAAACTGCCCAACGCATCACTGGCACCAGCCATCAAGGACATATATACGGAAAGGTGCTAGAAAAGGGCCAATAACATCATAAAGGTCCCCACTCACCCTGTTCATAGACTTTTTGTTCCACTCCCATCAGGGAGGAGGTTACATAGCATCCACTCCAGGACCACCAGACTCAAAAACAGTTACTTTCCCCAAGGACTAAGACTGATCAACACCTCCACCTACCAACTTCACCACTACTTTATTATTTCCCATCAGTCACCTAAAGTACAGCCTAGCGTCACTTTATGGACATACTGTATAACCCATCTACATATATAAGCTATCTTATGTATTTGTATTTATTGTATGTGTTTTTAGTATTATTATTGTGGTCTTTACCTTTTGTGTTTCTTATTGTGCTGCACGGATCTGACGTACAATTATTTCATTCTCCTTACACTTGTGTAGAGGAAATTACATTAAACAATCTTGAATCTTAAGTTCTATTTCGTTCTCTGAACATATCACCTGAACTGTAGAGTACTTGCAAAACTCCATTTAAAAATAATATTTCTTAATGCCCTTGGAATAGGAGAATGGAAGCCAATCTAATAAAATTTTCTTTCAGAAGACTTAACTACCAAAGAAAGCTAGAGGTGATGCTGTAAAAAAGAAACTAAACAATAAGAATCTTAATGCTAATTCTTGTAATCTTTCCTTAACTTCTAAGCAGAAATGATAAACAGTTGAATTCTAACATTCAGGGATAAGAGATTACTGAAGAGTCAGCTTGTGCCCCAAGGTACACAGGTGCATATGTATAGCCTTTATCCAGAATAAGCCACTGCACTTTCTGCCAATATAGTAACGGTAAAGTTTTGAGGTCTACATGAGTCAGTCAAGTGATAACAGACGATTTGGTTCAGAAAAAAAAAATCACATCTTAAGAAATTTGAACAGAAATAGGCCAGTCAGTTCTGATGCTTTCCTGGTCATTCAGTAACATACCCCCATATCACTTGCCTTTGTTAACATCCAAAATCTATCAATCTGTTTCAAATACAATAATCCTCTACAGCCCTCCAGTGCAGGTTAATGCAAACATTCATCATTACTTGTGCTTAAGGACTTCTTAACATATCAGCACTAAAAGCCTGGCATCACCAGTTCTGGACTCTCTAATCAACGGAAACATCCTTTGCTGTGCATATCGGCCATGTCGAACCTGCTAAGAATTTTGTAGATGTCAATGAGGTCAACTCACATTTCTCCAAACTCTACAGAACAGAGTTCTAACCCACACTCAATGCACAGGTTACCTATTCCATCTATGAGGGGAAACAAATCTAAAACTAGGAGACATAGGCTTGAGAAGGCAAAGATTTAAAGGGGACATGAGCGGCAAGTTTGATAAAAAAAAATACTGAAGAGGGAGTGTATATAAAACAAGCTGCTGAAGTGGAAAGGTAATTTCAACCTTTAAAAGACATTTGGACAGATTCAAGGATCGGAAAGGTTTAGAGGTACTGGGTAAAAGCAGGTTAATGGCACTAGCCAGGAAAGCACCTTGGTCAGCATGGATGAGTTGAGCCAACAGGCCTATTTGTGTCCTTTACAACTCTATGACTGTTTCCTTCTCTGAGGAAATAAAAAATGTGCACTATATTGCAGCAAGCACCTCACCAAAGTAACTTGAGATTGTACAAAAGACAATTACTTTTGTATTCAAATCAAGACCAACTTCCCATGTAACTTTTACATGCTAGTGGCACCTACATGTCACTTTCAAGGAACTGTGCATAAGGGCATCCAAGGCCTTGTGAACATTCCAATCTCTCACCATTTTCAATTTATCTACACTGTACCACACCTACTTGCTACTGTCCACTCACTTAGCTCGTTTATATTTCACAGAAGCCTCTTTGCATTCAATCACTATCCACATTCTCACTTTGATCTCTATCATTTCAGCATCACTATTTCAATGTTCATTTAAGAAAAATTGAATAAATTGCAGAGGAAAACCACTGTACTCTGTTTACTATTCTAATGCAATCATGGATACTAATGCGTGTACAACCATTTAAAAAGGAAGATGTCATCTATCACTTAAAGAAAGAGAGTGGGAAAACAAATTTACATCTCACAAACACATTTGATATACAGACTGTATTTTAACTTGCCTAATTTCTATCTGGAGTTGTCAGTGGTCCCATAGATTTAATGGAAGCAAGATAATCACAAAGAGAAAAGACTGACGGCAATCTGACTGTCCTTGATGAAGCTCATCTAAATATGAAAAGAAATTCTCTCCAGCTGAAATGGCTAAACAGCTGCAAAAATATATTTTATTTGTCTCTACCATTGTTCTGATGAGTACTAAATATGAGGTCACAAACAGTTAACCCTAACAATTAGGTGTGTCATGCTTTGCTAAATTACGAGGTTTAAGGCAAGGCAGAGTCGCAGAAACTCCTGGACACTAAATTCCATATAATGCCAACAATATAAATCTTCACAGGGAATGCTTCAATGAAACAAAAAAAAGTAGGTACAGTGGATGTGTGACCCACCATTCAAAATTAATAATGATGTGATAAGAAAAATATAATGAATCTACTCATTTTAGAGCCTGTATCTGTCGCCTAAGAAAGTTTATAATTAGGAGTTAACAGCTTAGACAAGTGGACAAGAATGTGAAGCTTGTATTATCACAAAAGATAATGCCCATTATACATGTTCAGAATGAGGGATAACAGGGAGTGCTGGTAAATTTGCCTCATTTTAATTTGATGCTGGTTATACTTTTTGCAAAACTGGGAAGAATGCACTATAATGTCAGAGTAAGAGGTAGTTTGGATAAAAATCTGGATATAGTTGTACAGTACCTTTCTGGAATAAAAAGACAAGGTTAAAAACCTCGTACAACTACAACAGTGTGAAACACTAAAGTTAAATTTGTGCCTGCCAAATGAATTAGAAGCTGATAATCAATTTCCAGGCTCTGGGAATAGTCAAATATTTGCATTATATTTCAAGAGATAAGGAAGCCAACCGGAGGCCTTGATCAGGCACACTTGGTTACAAGTGTCAATGATGTACCCAGTTTAGCACAGTACTTGAGACTGCAAACTTGTGGATTTTCTGGCCTAAACATGTGCTGAAGTGTAATGGTAAAATAAATGAAAGGGAAATTTAAAGGGATTTAGGCAAGTTGGATAAAATTTGGTAAATTTTTGAAAGCCTGAATAATGCTTATTTTGTCTATTTTTTCCAAACTACAGAACAAAAGCAAATGGGTTTGTGTGGAAGGATTCACCAAATAAGAAATTATAATCATTCATTAATCTCATACAAGAAAATACAGATTTGGAAAAATCACATGCAAAATATAAAAAATGAGATAATTTGTTGAAGAAAATCTTGGAAGATAATGTGATTTGGTTTTTAAATTGTAATCATTTTCATTCTAAATAAAATGGCAAACAAAACATAAATTAATATCAATATTAGATTGATTTCCTTGGGGCCTAATTTATGCAATTTCCATTTCCCATTTGTATCTGTAGAATGAACAAATAAATTATTTCATTACTTCATTGAATCACCCATCCATCATCACTTTCAACTGTCTGGAAAAAGGTGGCTAGTTATAATTATAACCAAAGGTTCCACAAAAAATAGGATTGATCATCTAGGGCAGCGGTTCCCAACCCTTTTTTATTTTGTGGACCCCTACCATTAATTGGCAGCTCCTTGGAACCCTAGTTGGAAGCCTCTGATCTAGGGTATCCAATACCATTGTTAAACCTTAATGTCAGATAATACAGCTGTTAACAATATAAAATTGTAAATGAGGGAAAATGTTTCATTCCCACTTACACTCTGAAAGTCATTGTTTTAAGCATTCTCCTTTCAAAGTTCCAGGATGATTTCACTAGCCCTACAGTTGTTAAGGAATCTCTTGATTTCCAGCTTCTAGCTTCCTGCACATCCTCGGTTTTCAATCCCTGTCATTTGCAGCCATATCTCGTCTTTAGCTTTCTGACCCCAAAGTCTACAATACCACACCCACATCTTTCTTAAGTTCCTTAAGGCTCTTCTTAACTTCATCTATCTCTTACTTGCTGTGGCAAAATATCAGATTCTTTCTAAGAAGCACTTGTGTCTGTTACTGATATTAACCTTTTATTTGTTTGTCATTTAATTTTACAATGAAACTGATTACAATTTAAAAATCAAATTCTATTATCTTCCAAGATTTTCTTTAACAAATTTCCTCATTTTTTATACTTGCATGTGATTTTTGTAAACTTGTATTTTCTTGCATAAGACTCATGAATGATTATAATGTCTTATTTGGTGAATCCTTCCACACAAATCCATTTGCTTTTGTTCTGTAATTCGAAAAATCATGATCGATAGACACAGCATAGATAAATTCTCAATGTAAAAACAACAGGCTGTGCAAATGAAATCATGTATCTTCGGTGTTATGATTGCAACCTTCAAAGACATCCTTTCTTATTTTGTCACAGAACTATTTTAATTTTATCCACTTTCATTGCTTAGATTTAAGATAATTTTGATACAATATATTGATTACAAACATTTGAAGCACAATGCTAATAATAGTTAAAAAATATCTAGAAATTACAGTGGCCTGCATAGACAGGTAAGTGCAACAGGACAACAAGCATGATATGTGCAGGTCCTTCGCTAGAAAATTTAGGAGTGCACTATGCTCAAAATTGTGTGCAGTGTCAAAAAGGCTTGACATAGTGAAATAGCTTTTCTTTCTGCATTTTACCAATGCAGCAATCAGAAGTGAGGTGGAACTGCCATGAGCTAACCAAGAATCAGTGGGAAGTGTGGTGAATGGTCAAGAAAGCGGATCAGAAGTTCTGTCAGCGTAGAAAATTGGTGGGACGTCAGACAACATGTGGTGGGTTTGGCTGTATAACTAATCGGGATTGGTAGAAATCAAGTGGAGAGTGGGTCAGAAAGCAGTCAGGCAAATTATTGTTTAAGGATGGCAGGATGATTGACTGGGGATCAGACTGTTAACTCGAGGAGTTGGACATGCTGACAAGCAATTGGATGGCAAGTGGATGGGTCCTCTGGTAGTTGAGGGATAGGGAGTTAGTCAAACAAAAAATGTAGATTAGTAGAGGGTCAGGGAACCAAAACTGAATTTAACTTGAAAGAGACCTTCCTGTGGGAAGTACAAAGCAAGACCTACACCATTGTCTGTGAAGTTACCTTGAAATCATGCCAAAGTAGACCTCATGGGCATTTGAAGAAATACTTATGTGCAGGCAGTTCAACTGTCTGCAGGCTGCGCACATGTGGGCCAAAACTGCAGAAGCAACATCCAGACATGTTGGAGACTACAAGACATTACTGCACGTGTCCAAACTACCCCATGCATTAGGAGGAAAATTACACACTTTGCAATTCCATTGAAATTGCCAATTTCTGTCGGTGAATGATGCCTTAATTAAATGGAATCATTTAGCTTTCAAAAGTTGATGTCATGTGGAAGCGTTATCAAAGAAATTTAACAACTATTGGAGCCGGTGACTAAAAGCTTGAATAAAACAATAGGTTTAAAGAAGTGCTTAAAGGATGAAGGTGAAGGGGAGGGAGAATAGTTGGGGTAAGCAGTTCCAGTGCTTCAGACTTTATCAATTGAAGGCACAACTGCTAATGCAATGAGATTAGAATTGGCAAAGCCCAGTGGATCCTAGCTGCAGTAATAAAGATATTTTGGAAGGTTAAAAGACTGAGGACCAAACAGATGGGAAACCATGGAAGTGAAATTAATGGTGAGGATTTTACATCTGGCTTGCTACTGAACGGGGGGGGCAATGTAAGTCATGGGTGACGGGCAAAAGGGATGCAGGCAGCAGAGTTCTGAACAGGCATAAACGCTCTGTGAGACTACTGCTATTACAAGAAGAATTATTTAAATGCGTGTTGTGGTTTACAATTAATATTCCCCATTAGGTAGGGCAAATACACCAACTCTTTGTTCTCAAACATAACTCAGGGACAATTGTGTTTCTTGATTGCTATTGCTTTATTAAAACTAGTGCCAACTGTTTTCAAATTAAACCAAAGAGTCAACCTTCTCCAATTAGCTGTTATTAAATATCTAGCTTCAGAAAATTTAGTTTTCTCAGCAAGTTATTCATTTTGAAAAAATTGAGTCCAGAGTAGGGAAGACAAATCTATGTTCTCCACACAGACAATAAAGGAAATTTTTAGAATGGAAAATAAGAAAAGAACAAAGCAATTAAACACAAGAGATTCTGCAGATGCTGGAAACCTTGAGCAACACACAACCTTTGCTGAGTTCCTCCAGCATTTTATATGTGTGTGTTGTTCAAGCTTTCCAGCATCTGCAGCATCTCTTGTGTTTATAATTTTCAGAGTATCTTCGAGGTATGCTAACCTAAAGAAGTTTAAATCTTCTCTTCTTAGCTGAGCAATTTAATAAATACCCATGGGCAAGATGTAGCACCTGCTTAGCCCCCGATCGGGGTCACATGAGGACATGGGAGCAGGTGGTGGATGGTCGAGTGAACAGCTGGTGCATATCACAAGTCCTGGTTACGTGACCACTGACACCAGGTAGACAATCTCTGAAGAGTATAATAGCTGGGGTCACCCATCTCATAAAGACACTGCCCGGAAGAAAGAAATGGCAAAACAATTTTGTAGAAAAATTTGCCAAGAACAATCATGGTCACGGGACTATGATCGCTTACATCATACAACACGGCACATAATGATGATGATGATGTTGAGAATATTACTTGAAAATAAAATTAGTTGAATTTACATTTAACAATTCATATTAGTTGGATTCATATTTCACATTAATGTTAGATTATTTTTGGCTCAAATGTGGTTTTAATTTCACCAGTTCCGACCATACAACGATCACCTTATAAATGTGTCTGTGTCATTATTCTAAAGTTGCACTCACTTCATAATGTCTGCTTATACCCAATGCTGATATTTGACAAGGATAAAGATACACTTTACAACAGACTGATCAATAAAACTCATTTTGTTACAAACAGAACTACACAATACTACTTTGTGTTAAGGGATGTGGAAAGAATGAATCTCATCGATACAACGGGATCAGTCGGTGTCCATTGGAGGAACTGGATTTCATTATACCTACATGACAGCAAAAATAATAGTCTAATTGAAACTATCGATTGTATCTTCAAAGGATCAATATACTCATGGCTCATGAACATACTGGAAAATACATGTGTTGGTAAGGGGATCAGGCTAACCAGATGATATAAAAAGGGGAAATGTAATTGATATTTAAGGGCTGTTCATGACAATTACATGTTGGGTTAAAGCACAAGACTTCTTTATGGAGAGCATTTTTCAACATTGATTTCTTGGCTATATAGCACTTCTGGATATTTTGAAAGGGATGTGAAAGGCTCTCCCACTTTTTTAGTGGGAGAGGTCAGGATGTGAAAACTCTTCACATTCCAGAAGCAGCTTTAACTTACCTAGAACTTTCAAAAAAAATTATATCATTTGCACCAATTTTAGGAAATAATTTGTTTTTCCCCAATTAAGATATACAGAAGTTAATTCATCTTTCTTTCTCTGAGATATTCTACAATTTGAACCAACCAAGCCAAGAAATAATTACCAGAAAATGCCCAGAAAAAGCATAGTCTTTAATCAAGCTGCAATTTAAACAAATACGACAGGTTGCATTTGAATAAGATAGCTCTGTTCCTTCCTAACAAAAGGTAAAGGGTTTAAAAATTTGTATTATTTGTATTAAAATTAGCTAGAGGATGTTTTCTTATACAAAAGCTATTTAAAACCCATTATAGACCACTACACAAAGAAAGTGAAAGCCCATGGCAAACTTGAGACATGTGCTTGTAAATTAAGCACCCACCTGCAGTGTTAAACACACTCTAGAGCAGTGTCTAATCCCAATGAATTTTGTACGAAGAATATAACATATTTAAGTTAATTTATGTCCTATTTGGCTCTAGGAATGACACATCAATTTCTTGGCAAAAATATTTAATTTTTATCATTTTTTAAATCACAATATCTACATTAGAAAACTAATGCAAGGAGAAAATGTAAAGGTCTCATCATGGAGAAAATTCTTGCTACTCTGCAAAACTATTGCACTTGGAACTTGGAATTCTATACATTGCAACATAAGGTATAACTATCAATCTTACTATAAATATAACAGAAAATGTGACTGAGAAATATTTCGTCACATATGAGGAAGAGGCTTCTTGCATCCCCTGCCTTTGCAATTTGTCTCAGGACTGTGTCAAATCAATTTGTCATTGCCACTGAGAGTAAGAAGCTACTAAGTCAATTGAAAAACTGTTTCCAAAAGCTTACGCCTCAAGCTAGTGAGACTTGAAATTGCACCAAAATATATTTTGAGTATGAATCCTTGATGTGTTCACCTAAACTTTTTCTTTCTGTAAGTTCAGCAGAAGTATTAGTTCATTCAAAATAAAAAGGTTGATATCTATACCAAAACAGCAATGCAGACTCTTTAGACAAATGAATCAATCCTTTGTTCCCATAAATTCCTCTGTGTAACTTGAGGGAAATTCAAAGGTTCATCTTATTAATCAAAGTATATATGTAGAATACAATTCTATGATTTGTCTTCTCCATATAGCCATGAATTACAGAAAAACCATGAAAGTCATTTAAAGAAAAGATCAACTCCCCACATGAGTGAGAAAAAGAAACAAAACTTGCAAACCCCAAATCCCCCAACCCCTTCCTTGTGCAAAATCTAACAGATCACCCACCCGGACAC
Source organism: Mobula birostris (assembly GCF_030028105.1). Classification (NCBI taxonomy): domain Eukaryota; kingdom Metazoa; phylum Chordata; class Chondrichthyes; order Myliobatiformes; family Myliobatidae; genus Mobula; species Mobula birostris. The sequence continues at coordinate 131,661,517 of NC_092378.1, read as the reverse complement.
AGCAGCTAAAATATCAAACCCCAAAGCCCTCCCATGCAAAAGAGCAGTGACAACAACATCAAACCCCCAACCTCTCTCACATCCAAAAATCTAATGTGTTGTTAAAATAATGAAATTGGGAATTATTTTTCAAAAAATGCTAATCATTACATTGGAAAATCTGTGTAAAAATTAACATTTGAATCACCCTGCGTTTAATTACAGCAATAATTTGGGAAGAATAAAACATGATAAATGGTCTGAAGATACTCAGGTTCATCAATTGTTACAGTTTCTGTCCAATACTGAAACACTGCCTAGACTGTCTATAATAGGTTTTATTGTTATGGAATAAGAAAAATAAAGGTTACATTCATGCATAAATTGCAGACTCTGTTGGCTTTTAGTGTAAAACCAAAGTAATGCAGCTGCTGGAAATGGGAACAGTAAAGATTCAAGAGGCCACTCAATATACATAGGGGAGTAGATCATTTAACATTTTCAGGTCAATGATACACTATTTCATTTTAAATAGTTTATTTTTAAATTGTATCAAACTTATCTAGAATCTTCATTTTATGTTGTATTCATTGGTGAGTTTATACCTTGTTTGGGTATGTCATTAAAAATGTTAGATATGTGGTATAAAATTATTTATAAATCTTACTTTTACCTCTAATATATCATTGCATATTTACTGCAAAATAAACTTAAAGAAATGAAAAATGCACATTTCTTGAAGAGAAATGCATTTTCATAGCATGTTATTAATAAACAAAGGCACAAGATTTCAAACAAGGAGAGCACAATTCAACATAGTGATAACAAACATGGACAATCAGACAGCTGGAAATGAATTTTCTTTTGTTTATTCTCAGTTTGTCAGTGCCTTGAGAAAATCTATCATGTCCAATGGTAATATCAAAGGCATAAGAATATTCAGAAAAACTAGCTGTACAAACTCATGAGCTAAAAGAGGTGAGCAATATTATGCCATGTAATCTTTCCTCCAGAGTGAAACCTTGTTATTCAGTTGATGTGTTTTCAGTCCCAAAGGCATGGGGGAATGCAGTATATCAAACTGTTAGACAATACAGCAAAAGAATGACACAATCAGCCCATAAGAAACCTCCAGGTCTATAGATACGCATCAGCTACAGAAGAGGCCTGAGGTATGTCTTCCAGGAACCTTCCTTACAAATATAATTACCATGGAAATGCAGAGAAAGTAAATGGGAAACTTAAGATTATTTCTTAAATAGGAAACAAAGAAAGCATATAACATCAGGGAATTGAAGATTCCAATGAGTATAATTATGTTAATCATATAACAAGAGAAAGGAGATGACAGGAAAGTATCTTAAGCAATTAAAAAGTTAATGAAGGATAAACAATAAACACAACAGATTCTGCAGATGATCGAAATCCAGAGCAACACATACAAAATGCTGGAGGAACTCAACAGGTCAGGCAGCAACTACTGAGAGGAATAAACAGTTAATATTTCAGGCTGAGAACCCTCATCAAGATAGACAGATGAATTCATGTCTTTCTCCACCTTCCTTCCATTCCTGAGTCTTGCAGGAAAATTTTGAAATCAAAACTTCCAATACTTCAAATCTACAACTGACTTTCCTAGTTTGAAATATCATACATGCAGGTTCCATGTTAATGAGGGAAGTTAAAGAAAAAGAACACAAGCAAAAGTCAGACAACGCAGAGCTGTAGGAAATGTCCAGCAAGTCCAGTTGTGATACTGGAGACAGAAAAGCTAAGCAATATTTACAGTTGGATAACCTACAGCTCTGACACAATAAGTGACCATCAGTTATCTGAAGTTGTTGAATTCATTATCAAGTTCTGAAAGCTGCAATGTGCCCACAGGGAAGATCAGGTGATATTTCTCAAACTTATATCAGGCCTTGTAATAACAATAAAGGAGGCTGTAAATAGGCTGTGCGAGTGAAATTGTCTTTTCCTCTTTCCCAGTTCTGCCAAAGTACCTTTATCCTAAAACATTATTCCAGTTTCTCTTTCCATAGGTACTGCCTGACCTCTTGAATGCTTCCAGCATTTTATTGCTTTTTTAAAATATTTTTTTGTCGGATTTCTACTGTTTTTTTTTAATTTTCATCTACTTCAGTTGCATTATTGGTTTAGTATACTGCTGAACTTATGGAGCTTGTTTTGATTTATTGAGGTTTAGTTTGAAAATCCTCTGCTTTATCTAAAGACTAACTATTACATCATATGTGTAATATGCAGATTTACATTGTATACAATTCAGAACCTTTGCACTTTCTGAAATTCTATTCAAGCTTCAAAATACCACAACCATGAACTACAATAATTTTAATCACTTGAAACAAGGTCACTGTGAGCTGTAGGACATAGATAAGCATCCAAACATTTACAGGAAATGGAGAACTAACTTTATTACCAAGCTCTGGCCTCCTGGAAAGGTCATTATTTTGCTTCAGACTCAGGACCATAAACAATTACACTGGGATAGAGAAGAGGCTGGTGGGTGGGAGGACTTTTTAGGCAAGTATTAAATAGAATAAAACCTCTAAAACAATACTTAAATAGTATTAATTTTCAATCATTTCACATATTTGTGAATTTCCCATGCAACTTGTAAAGTTATTAACATAATGAATTACAAATAAACATTTTTTGAGAATATACACAATCAATTGCTAATTATTTCCCTCATTTTGCTCTTTTATCATTTTAGCCCTATCATAGCTGATTTATTGTTAATAAATCCTTATCCAGATAAAGTGGTAAAATATTGCATGTGACTAAGATATGTAAACAATTCTTAAAAGAAACAGTTTATATTTTAGTCCTCTTTTCAGTGACTTTGGATTGAATTTCTAAATATAACAAAAATGGTTCTATCAATCAAACAAGACTCGGTTCAGCTACTTTAAGTGCTGGCAAGTATTTGTGTTAGAAAGTGAGATGCAACTTTTAAATACATTATCCCTTCAGGCTGGAGCTCCCATCTGTTTCTAACTGATAACACTCTGAGTAAAATCGCTAAGGCTACATTTTTTTCTTTGACCATTCCTATACTCAATGGGATTTACCTGAAAGTATTCTTACATGAGATTGTGTCAAGCCAAGTCATTACTTGTTCAGAGAAGTCCTGTATATTTTCACCTTATAAAACTGCCTTTAATAATTTCTGATGTGTGATCCAAAATTTTAATATAATCTACGGAACAGCATCCGATTGTGAAACAGACAATCTAGGACCATAGTCCTCTGTACAGACAAGTAACAGTATTCAGGTTGCAAACATTATCTCACAATAAGGCTTTTCAATGGTACAGCAAAGATTAAAATGTTTTTGAACAAGAGGGTGGAAATAGAATAAGATGTATTGTGCTGTGTACCTAAGTTATTTGTATATGGCTTCAAATACATACTTGCATTTTTCATGCAAAAGACTGAGAAAAGAGTTCAAATGAGATATTAATCACTGAAAAATACAGAGATATCCAGCTTGTCATTTCCTGCATTAAATATAGTGGTAGGGAAATCAATGAAGAAAATTCTTCAGGATAGAAGCATTTCACATCCTGAAAAGCATAGATTCATTAGGGATATTCAGCATGGCTTTGTGTAAGGGAGGTCATGCCTTATAAACGTGTGAGTTTTTTTTGATGGAACAAGATGGAGTGCAAGGCAGTGGATGTCACATACATGGGCTTCAATAAAGTTTTTGACGAGGTTTTTCATAATAGGTTGATCCAGAAGATTAAGGCACTCAGGATACATTGAGTCTTGGTAGATTGGATTCAAAATTGGTTCGCCAAAGAAAACATAGGGTATTGGTGGAGAGGTGTTATTTCTGACTGGAAGTCTACAACCAGTGGTGTTTCACCATTATTAGTGCTCAAACCTCTGTCGTTCCAATCCTCAAAGCCAGCCACTAAACTGATCACTGATCTAACTTCCTAATAACCCAGAAGAAAGATCCAGTCCAGTTCAGATGAAGGGTCCTGACCTACAACTTCAACAATACATTTTCCTCTACAAATGTAGCCTGACTTGCTGAGCTTCCCCAGTACTTTGTGTGTTGCTCCAGATTCCAGCATCTGCAGTTTATTGTCTCTCTCTTCCTAACAGCCCAACCTTGGGCCCAGGCCCTTTTCTTGCCTGCACTCTTTCCACCATATCCCTCAGCCTCACCACAGGTGGCACTGTTATATATTCAGTAAGCTGCATTCACTTACACAGCAATAACACTGCCTGCAAACCCATGACCAAAAGAGTCACTTGAGCACCACTACAACAACAATAATGTATTCCCTTTAATTTTCCATTTACTACATTATTGAAACTTTATTTTCCCTTTTTCATTTTGTACTTGTGAGAGTTTTAAGTAAGTGATGTCTATTAAATGTTTATTTACTTGAAATCTGCAGTCGCTGGCTCTGAATTGATTCAAGCTGCAACATCATCTAGGATTTCACAGGCTGTCAAAATGGAAGGGCTGAGGTTTATAAATTAAGTCACAGATCTAAGCAACAGTTTGACAACACATGGTTAAGAATAATTATTTCCTTTTCAAGCATGACATTTTTTTTGAAAGTTGATGTTTATTTATTCTTTGGTTTTAACTGCAGAATTATCTTCATGCTAGAGCACTGAGATGTATTGATAGTCAGATATTGATAATGTTGATAAAAGATACAATGTTGATCATTGTATAACATGGACAGGCTATTCATTGATCATAAATAATCCAGATTATGAAACTGTTGCTTAAGCACACTGATCTTCTGAACAATATTTATTGTGGCAGAGTAACTCCCACATCGTGACTTTTGTTCTTGCTGACTGGATCCCAGCCTATTACTTTGCATCAGAGCCGATACTTGGACCAGTATAAAGTGAATGAACTATGATTACTACCACGAAATGAAGTACAGCATTTGCATAATGTCCTCCCTGAAATCACTGCAGTGAGGAGTGAATTCCCTTTCTGTAGGAAAAAATGCCATGAATTACATATGATCTATGACGAAAGACATCCTGGCGAAGCATTAGTCAACACATCAGCAGTGTGTGAGGCTGCAGTGGAGGTTATTGGGAACACTTCTGGCCATTTTATAGCTGTAACCACTACTACTAGGAAATTTGTGCCCATTTGTGTCCAGCAAAATCAACATGAAAATCCTCTGCCAGGGTAATGCAAGCGATTCCCACAGATAGGCGCTGCTCTTGGCAGCTTTTGGACGTGTTGGCATCCTGAACAGGTTTTTCGATCTGCTGGTCTATTGCAGGCCATTGGACAAAGCTTCGAGTCAACACTTTCATTTTTACCATGCCTGGATGAACAGCATGTAACTCCCTCCACACTTTACCTCTCAGCTGGCAACTTTCAATCTCCATCAGGCAGCCCCCGTTAAGGGTAAGTGCATACAGGTGCTGCTAAAAATGGGGAATCTGGAATTTCTGCTGCACATTCCAGCCATTTTGGGTCGTCATGTAGACCTGAGACTGTGTGGAATCTTTCCTGGTTTCCCTTTGGATCATCTCTGCCATAATAGGGAGACTTTCAATCTGCACTTGAGAGAATATATCAAGTGGAATATCCTCTTATTGTAAACTTTTCAGGTATTTCCTTTTCCAAGGTTAAATGGAACAATCCATCAGCATTTCCATGACTAGTTGTCCTTTTGACTATGATATTGTAATTGTATTCTCTAAGAAACAGAGCCCAGCTCTGCATTCAAGCTGCTGCTGCTAGTGGAACGTTATAATGTGGATTGAAAATGGACACCAGTTATTGATGAGGGTAAACTCTCTCCCATACAAGTACTGGTTGAAACATTTTACACCCCAAACCAGACTCAAGGCTTCTCTGTCAATCTGTGCATAAATTTTCTCTGCAGTGGTAAGGGAACGTGTTGCAAAGTCTATGGGCATTCACTTCCATTACTCATAACATGTGACATGACTGCACCTATACCATAAGGCAAGGTGACACAGGCAAGCTGCACTGTATGATGTTGACTATATGTAAGAGTACAGTGACTGACCATTTCCTTTGCCTTTGGAAAGCCACCTCACACTGCTTTGTCGATTGCCATTTCTTCCCAATCTGCAGTAATGAGTTCAAGGGTTGGAGCACAGTAAACAGGCCTGGCAACCTGTTATAGTAATTGACAAATCCTAAAAACGACTGAGACTGTGCCATGTCCTTTGGTCTTGGAGCATCCACTACTGCTTGAATTTTCTTGGCACATTTATGTAATCCTTGTGCAGCCATGATGCAACCACAATAAGTGATGCTTGGTTTAAAGAACTCACACTTGTCACGTTGTGCTCTGAGTCCATAATCTTCTAATCTTTTATCACTGACTTGAGATTTTTAAGATATGCCTTGTCATCCTCACCGGTAACACAGATGTCACCCAGGCAACACTGAGTGCCTAGGCAGCCTTGCACCTGGTCCATAGCCATCTGCCAGAGCGTATCTGCAGATGCAGTGGTAAAAAAATAAACTTATTACAGCAATAAACCCCTTTGTGAGTGTTTATGGTAAAAAACACTTTGGACTCTGCTTCCATCTCCATCTGTAGGTAGGCCTCAGCTAAGGCCGCTTTGTTGAAGTGTTTCCCTCCAGGAAGGTTTGCAAAGATATTCTCTGCTTCGGGCAGAGGGTATTGATCTATTTTCTGTACTGGTTGATGGTGACCTTAAAATCACCACAGATTCTTCTTGGCTATTGGGACAACTAGCATTGCCCATGGTCTCCACTCAACCTTGGAAAGAACTCCTTCAGCCTCCATGCAATCTAGCTTACTGGCTACTTTATCACAGACTGTATAAGGAACCAGATGGGCCTTGAAAAACTTGGGTGTGGCACTTAACACTATTTTACCCTTGATCTAAGTTTTACAATGCCATCCTTGAAAACTACTGTTGCATCATCCGCTACCTTTCTTAATTTGCTTTCAGTTGACTCTATTGCAAGGGATGTGGCATCCAAATTGTGGAGGGATCTCCAATCAAGTTGTTGTCTCAGCCAAGCACAGCCCCACAATGCTGGCCCTCTTGTGGTTAACACATACAAGCCCAATGTGGCTTGTTGGTTGTTGTATTTCACTGTTACAAACATCATTCCCATAAGAGTTATCTTTTCTCCAGTATAAGTTGCCAGCTGTATATCTGCAACTTTCAGTTCAGTATCTTTGAAATGCCATTTACAGTCATTTTGTGGAATGACTGAAACAGCCAAGCCAGTATCTAACTCAATTTTAATTAATTTGCTGTTTTCTTCTGGGGTAAGTTATATCGCTTGTCTCTTGTTAGTTTTCACATTGTAAATCTCAAAGCTATTTCAGTCCTGTGTCACTCTCATTATCAGAATTTTCATCAACAGCAAGTAGATTAGTCAACACACATAAAAGTTGCTGGTGAACGCAGCAGGCCAGGCAGCATCTCTAGGAAGAGGTGCAGTCGACGTTTCCGGTCGAGACCCTTCAGGGCTCTTTTTGAAAATGCAACTTGACTTTTACCTTTTTCTCTTCCCTGTGCAATCATTTATTTTTGTCTGCCTAGCATGCTCTTCATATGTGTCCTACTTTGTTGCATTTTCCACAAGTTTCAACTTTAAAATAAATGTGAGCCCCTGCACAACGGTAACATGATTTGTTTGGCCAGGTAGGTTTCTGTTTAAACGTTGCAATTTTGTTCATTTTCATTCCTGACTGCAACTCAATTGCATCTCTGGCTGCTGTTTACATTGATGCAGCAATTTCAAATGTTAGACCATAAGACCATAAGACAAAGGAGCAGAAGTTGGCCATTCGGTCCATCGAGTTTGCTCCGCCATTTTATCATGAACTGATCCATTCTCCCATTCAGCCCCACTCCCCCGCCTTCTCACCATAACCTTTGATGCCCTGGCTACTCAGACACCTATCAATCTCTGCCTTAAATACACCCAATGACTTGGCCTCCACTGCTGCCCGTGGCAACAAATTCCATAGATTCACCACCCTCTGACTAAATGTTCTTTTAAATGTGAGTTGTGCTTCAGTTAGGAGCCAATTTTGAATGCTTTCTGGTAAGAGTCTACAAACTATATGATCTCACAGTGCATCATGAAGCCCATCATTGAACTGACAATTCTCAATTTCTTCAATTCAGCCACACTAGCTGAAATGGACTCCTCTTCCTTTTGATTGTGTTTATGAACCTAAAAACATTCTGCAATCAACAAAGTTTTCATTTCTCAATGTTCCTACATTACGCCATCAGCAGAACTCATTTTACCTGGATTGGTTGAAGCAGTTAAACTCCTAAGCAAACTGTATGTTTTTCCACAGATTGCGCTCAGCAACTCTGTCACTCGATAATCATCAGTTATGTCATTTGTTTCAAGATACTACTCAATTCATTTAGTATACATCATCCAACTATCTGTGTGCAACCGAATGCATCTATCTTTCTAATGTAGCCAGCCATTTCTGGCTAATTATTTATTTATTACTATTAGTACCTGGTACTCATTGTCTATGAACCCATGGCTGTACTCATTGCTTGTTAATTTCATCCATTTTCTGCTTTTTTTAAAAACTCAAATGTCTCTCTCCCCATCCAAAGAAAAATGTGCTGCGTTTGAATATGTAGGTAGTCATCTCGGGTTCATTTTAAAACTTTCTTGTTGCCATGGTAGTGTTTGTAACTCTAGAAACTAATCAAAAGAGAAACACAACAACCGGGATACTGGTCTACTTAGTTTTTTTCCCTTTTCTTTTAAGTGAGGCATGGTGGTGTAATGACGCAAGTCATTCACATACTTCTTACATATAGCTCATAATGAATTATGTAAACAAATGAAAAATGCTTAATCAAACAATGTATATGTACAATATTACTGAAATATTGATACACTACACCCAGCAATTAATCTCTACGGAGTGAGTGTATTGTTCAAATACCAGCACTCAGATTTGCAGAACAAATTAATCACATGTCAAATCGATCTCCACTCTACACATCAAGCCCTTAAGTCATCACCATTTATTGTTAAAGAAAATAAATGGACATGATGAGACCAGGTACACTGGTGAAATTAAACACCATCCAAATATTATGGTGTTTTCCCCTACTGATACACAATTGAACTGATATTAAATTTATTTTGAAGATCTTGAAAAAGTAAAGGATGATAGGCTTCAATTATAAAATGGCAGAAACTAATTAAAAACAGGAAATGATTAGCTTTATCTAATAATTTTCTCAGATTAGCTTTAATTGTAACTTGTGTGCTGTTCTTTTTAAAATTTCCATTCATTGAATGAAAACATATTCAAAGGATGTAAAGCAAAATAATACAAACTTTCTGGAAATTAATAGCAGGTCTTGACTGTGCAAGAAAACAATTATTGAACAATTCTTGATGGATCTTTATCAAGACTGGAAATCGGTCGCATTGAAAATATTAAGCGAGAGTTTGTGTGGAGAAGTCAGGATGGAGCTGACTGCAGGGGCAGGCAATAATGCTTGTTTGACAGGAACACTTGATGGGTCAGTGGGAAACTGTTCTGCTCTTCAAGCATATAAGCAGTGTAAGGTGTTTGAAAAGCACTAAGTGATCACTTAAGAGATCATGATGCCATTAAGCTGCTTCGCTTCCCACTCCTGCTTTCTTTTCTGAGTTAACCATTTCAAAACAAATCTAACTTAATTTCTTACATTTTAAACCACAATACCAACACTTTAAGAAAAAAATCCAAATTCACTGCTTAACAACAGTCAGCCTCAAAAATGAGTTAGTTTGCTTTTCATATTCCACCTCTGATTATTTTCATAACACCTACATCTGGCCTAGATAATGTTACCTTAAAATTTCAGCTGGGTTATTTGAGATGTATCATTTAGTGCGAAGAAGCACACTGTTTACATTAGTGCTGGTGGGGAGGTCATTGACGCATGTGGAATTCCAGCTATTCTCAGGAAAAGCATTGGCTGGTGCAGCTGCAAGAGTAACCTCTGTAAGCAGCTGTGGTTGAGAAATTGTATTTCAGACAATGTCAAGAAAATAATGCAGAGTCTGACACCCTGATTGTGGTTTTCCTGCCTGAAAGACAATCAGGCGTGATGGGACTACAAATTCAGCTCTGGGCACTGCATTGCCGGAAAGCCTTTCTCCCCCAAAAATACACAATGGACTATGGCACTTAGTAACAGTGAGTTAGGTTCAGTTTTTTTCATTACTGACTGCAGAAAATGCACTTATCAAAGATCTTTTTGTATAACATTTTAAACAAATAAATGTACAATGTTCTATTACTGTTAATGCTGTTTGACTACCAGATTAACAAAAAATTAATACGTATTTTTATAATGCTTTTTCTATTATGTATTTCAAGAGATTCAAAAATTATACAATGGAAGTTTGAGGCATGGCAGGAATGGAAGTATACTGGTAATCATTCATGAATGTTGAATTCACCTTACACTCAAAATCTGACTATTTTTCCATCCTTAACAATGGAAATTGCCTAATGTGTGCCCAGGAGGCATAGGCGTGAGTACTTCATTTGAAAAGGCTGAGACAATTAAGTTAACAGTACTGTCAAATATCCAGAGCGCATATTGCTATGTTTTAGCCACACTTTGCAAGCTGGATTTCAACACTGGTTTGGCCTGTTCCGTGTTGGCAGCAACATCAGAAGAGCACTGTGGCCAAGAGGAGGCAATCAAAATATTTCCAGCAAACCCCAAGTTGCTCCTGAAAGTCAATCCCAGATTGTGGTATATCATCATTGGTAAAGGCTTGCATATACAAAGATAGAGATTTGAAAGAGGAGAAGCTACTTGTTCCTTTAAGCTTGCCCTTGCTATAAAAAAAGATCATGGCTAATTTGATTGCAGCTTCAATTTCATATTCTCATTTACCCATAGTAACATTTCTACTTTGCTTATCAATAATCTATCCACATCAAAAAATATACAAAAACTCTGATTCCTCCTCCAATAAATTAAAATACTCTGAAAGAAAATAATCCATCTGAACTCTTCCTTTGATGTATAAGAGTGAGTTTTAAACAATGACTCCCAGCTCCAGATACTCCCACAACAGGATACAGGTCATATTCTTCTCTCACTCCTACCATCGGTAAGGAGGTGAGGGCAGAGGTGCCTTTAATGCCACACCACCAGATTCAGGAATAGTTATTACCCATCAACTACCAGGCTCCCGAACCAACGTGGACTAACTTCACTCACCTTAACACTGAACTGTTTCAACAACCTATGAACTCACTTTCAAGAGCTCTACAACTCATGTTCTCAGTATTTATTTACTTTTTTTTTGTATTTGCACAGTTTGTCTTTTGTGCATTGGTTGGCTTTCATTCTTTGAATGCAGCTTTTCATTGATTCTATTGTATTTCTTTGTTCTACCGTGAATGTCTGTGAGAAAATGAATCTCAGGGTAGTATATGTAATTTGATAATAAGTATATTTTGAACTTTGAGCCTCTCAGAATCTGCTCAATCAAGACCACTCAGGAACTTAAATTTTTTAAACAAGTTCTCTCTCTTCTAAACGCCTGTGGATCACAGAATGGCCTCTCCAACCTTTCCTCACAAGACAACTTCCTTATTCTGCGTAAACCTTTTACTGTAGTGCTTCAAAAAATTGATATCCTTCCTCAAATAAGCAGATAAATATTGCACACAGCATTCCAGATGTTATCACGCCAATTGAAGCAAATCTTTCTAATGGAACATTGCAAAATATAGCACAGGAAAAGACCCTTTGGCGCCCAATATCTGTATCAAACATGACGCCAAATTAAACAAAGGCATTCTGCCTGTAGATGATCCACATCCCCCTTACATGCATATTCATGTGCTTATCCGAAATCCTCTTAAATATCACTATTGCATTGGCTTCCAACATCAACCCTGGCTGTGTGCTTCAGGCATCTACCGTTCTCTGTGCTCATCTCCTTTAAACTCTTAACTCAGTATTTCAACCAATGAAGGCAAGCATGCCATATTCCTTCTTTACCACTGTATCTACATGTGCTGAGACTTTCAGAGATCTATGGATGTGGACTCCTAGTCACCTCTGTACACCACAGCTGTTGAGGGTCCAATTCAATATGGAAATTCCCCGAGTACTCAACAATAACATTCCATTAGCTTTCATCATTATTTTCTACACTGCATTCTAACTTTGAGGATATCATTCATTAGGACACCCAGATTCTTAGTCTCTCACTATTAGATGATAGGTCTTTTCCTACCAAAACGGACAATTTCACATTTTCCAAATTATTCTCCATATGCCAGATCTTTGTCCACTCACCTGACCTATCTATATCCTTTTGTAACCTTCTACCACATACTTTATATTGACAACATGCTCTCCAACTGTTCTTATTTATCAAACATTTTGCAACAACACTTTTGCTGATTTCATGCAAATTGTTAATTCCCTGTGGCAAACCATTTATTACAACTTACCAACCAGAAAAAGATGCAATAATATCTACTGTCTGTTTTTGTATGTCAACCTGTCTTCTAACCACATCAAAATGCTACCTCCAGTACGATAAGTTTTTAATCAAATGCCTTCTTAACCTTTAAGATTATTATGCTCACTAGTCCCTCTTTATCAACAGCTTATGTTTCAAATTAGTCGAACATCATTTGCCTTTCACAAAACCACATTATATTTGCCTGATTGTCTTGAATTTTTCTAAGTGCCCTTCTATACTGTATTTAATAATAGCTTCCTGCACATTCCCATTGATAGTTGTTAAATTAACTGCCCTGTACCCCCGTGCTTTCTGTCTCCCACTCTTTTTCAATAAAGATGTCCTGATGAAGAGTCTTGGCTCGAAACATCGACTGTCTTACCTGACCTGCTGAGATCCTCCAGCGTTTTGTGTGTGTTACTTTGGATTTCCAGCATCTGCATAATCTCATGTTTAAGATGTTATATACATTATTTTAAAACCTAAATGGCATCAGTTCAACATGTAGGGAATTTTTAAAAGTCAAGAGCATTGCATCGACGATTCCACAAGCCAATTCTCTAATACTCTGAGATGTAGTCCATTAGGACCCAGAGACCTACTAGTCCACAGCTCCACTTGGTACGCTACCCGAGTGAGTGTAATTCCCTGAAGTCCTCCTTTTCCTGAAATTCATGATTCCCCTGGATCTTCCATTTGGAGACAGAAAGTTTGAATAGATTATAGTCAAAATAATGCCAAAAACTAAACTAGTTTTATCTGCTGTAATTATTAAAAGCTGAATTCTGCTAAGCCTAAGAGTACTATCAAAATCAGAATGACCATCTAGCCTCTAATCCAGCATCTCTCTTCCTTTAATTGCTTTATCCTTCGATGCAGACAAAGTCTACATCTACCTTGTTTGATACAAATTCAGCAGACTGAGCTAGATTACCAGGTTAATGCAGGCCATTGCCGGAGATCATGCAGGGACAAACAAAAAGTCAAGTGTAATTGGCTGTATCATTAAGAATCACACAGAAATCCTGAAGAAGACAGCAAGTTATCCCACAAAATGTATTTAATTTGTTAAATGAAATGCTAATTTAGGAGTGGGTGGAGGAGAGCAGATCAACATTGTTATAACATTAAAGGTATTTTACAACACTTCATTTGGTTTTCACTCTAAATCACCAGTTTTTATGAAAAGCATCACATAAAAATAGTGCTATAACATACATTAAAATCTGTTTAAAGGAGCACAGATTTCACAGAAAGACTGTGTGATCACAGTGCATGACATTATATGGCACATTACTATTCACTTCTCTCTTCCCAAATGGATTTGCCAGGCACTTACAGGGAAAAAAAACTTGCGCCCTTTCAAAAATAGTCAGTACAGCCAGATGCAAAATTACCCTCATAATCAACTACTCAACATTTTGCCAAGTTATGAAATAGAAGTAAAAAAGCAAGACAATTGAAAGCATTGTCCTGATGTATGCTAACTGTAAGCTATAAGACTGGCAGCCCATCCATCATGCTAAACACTGATGCCCTTCTCCTGCAGCACATCAGAATTGCAGTATGTGTCACCTACAAAATGTACAGCAGCTGTTTGCTGAGGCTATTCCAACAGCATTTAACAAACCCCGTGATCCCTATCGTTTACAAAGACAAGTGCATGGGAACACCGCCACCTGCAGATTCCCCTCCTTGTCACTTCCATCCACTTGGAAATATGTTACTGTTTTTTAAACGCAGAGCCTAAACCCTGAAACTCTCTGCCCAATGCTGGATGCATCTTAAATCATATAAAGGAAATATGCAGGTTATTCAGTTCATTGCATTTAAAAGGCAGTTTGAAGAGCCTCATCCCACCTTCCAGCAATAGATCATAGCTCATCAACTGTCCGGCCCTGCTTCAATCACCCTTTCAGAAAGTGAACTCCTACCACCTTTTGGGTGATAAATTATTTTTTTGTCAACTTCCTTCTAAGCCTTCTACCAAGTATTTGCCCACTGGATTTTGTCCTCTCAGCACCAGGCAATAGCTCTATCCATATTTATAATTTTGAATCCTTCAATACTGTCACCCTTCGGCATCCTGTTCCAAGATAAACAACCCTCTATTTTGAAGCTCCTACATTCAGCTGTCTGTACTCTCGCTCTCTACCACTCCTATTGACCAGATAATCTCAATTACACTTTATCCTCATGATCTTCAATGCTTTATCCTATAACACACAACTCATCCCACCCCCTCTGTAAGGCTTAAGAAGCTTCTGTTGTGTACTCTCTCGTCCCGATAACCCGAAACATGAAATCACTTTCTCTTCCCACAAATGCAACCTGACCTGCTGAGTATTTACTGTACAGCATTTTCTCTTTTCATTTTGGGTTCCCAGCAACAGCAGTTCTTTTTTTTATTTCACTGGACAACAAAGATTTTGCTTCCTGAATACTTTTAGGTGTTCTTATGGATTTTGGGCTGCTGATCATGAAAATCACCATGAAATTTCCCTAGCACACACTTTTATTACATCACCTATATTTGTTATTTCAATTAATAATTCGAGACCATTAAAATGTTGCTTACAATATAAACTAAAAGGTTTTCTATCTTGTCCAGGAATGCCTGGACATGCCAAGGCAGGGCGGATGCTGCATAGGAGGTCAGGGTTTAGTAAAACAGGATATGGATTCTAGAGGAGCTAGGAATAGAAAATGACATAATTACTGAAACAGATTTTGAACCCTTTATGTCGAATGAGCCTCATCTGATAACTCAATCTGAGTTAAATGACCTGGTTAGAGATTTGGGTTTGTCAAAGTCAAAAGCTAGGTTCAAGAGTGCAAGGATGAAATCTACTGTCCCCAGCACAAAAACATCCATGAAGGATTTCAGTATTTTAGATAAACGTTTCTCAAAATAACTAATGCCAAGATTAAGTAAGGTAGATTTTTTAATCTGCAAATCAGACAGGTCATCAATGACAGGCAGTCCAAATAACTTCGAGTGGGACCAGAGAAAATCGCATAGAAAGCATTCAAGGCTGTTGTTGAACATTTTCTTGGCATCTACAGAGCACCAAATTACATGCAGCTGGTTGACAACATGCTTCAAGCATATAAAACCATGGTGTGTAACGTATCACGAAAGATTAATTTTCTGCATTCCCATTTGGACGTCTACCCTGCAAATCTTGGTACTGTCAGCGAAAAGTTTCACCAGGATATTGTGGTCATGGAGAATCGGTATCAGTGCAAATGGAATCCATCAATGTTGGTTGAATATTGTTGGACACTTAAGCAAGAAGCCTCAGACACTGAGTACAAACGAAAATCATCAACAAAACATTTCTAGCTTAGTTGAACTATTGCCAAGCAGCAGCATCATTATGCAAATAAATGAGTTATATTCAATAAAAGTTAAGTTCTTCTTTCTTCAAATTCCTATATGATTCAAGTAGTCTAAAATTATATTTGTGTTGAGCTTCAACAGTCTATCATAACCAAAAAAAAAAGCAACACTTCCAAAAAAATTTGTTGTTCAGTATTTTCAAAACACCAGCCTACCCAATCTTTCCTTTACTACAAATTTCCAACCTTGACAATATTCTTGTAAACCTCTTCTTCACCTTCTCCAGTGTGATAACATTCTTCCTATCATCAAGTGACTGTGGTACAGTATTCAAGAGGTAGTGTTGTCATATATTGGGTGTTCAGAATCAGAATCAGGTTTAATATCACCTGTATATGTTGTGAAATTTATTTACTTAGCAGCAGCAGTATAATGCAATACATGCTAAATATAGAGAAAAAAATAAATTAATTACAGTAAGCATACAAGTGTATATTAAACAGTTAAATTGAAAATAGTGGTGCGAAAACAAAAATAAAAGGTTCAAAGGTCAAATTTAATGTCAGAGAAATGTATACAATATACATCTTGAAATGCTTTTTCTTCACAAACATCCATGGAAACAGAGAATGAACGACAGTTAAAATGCGAGAACACTAAAGTCCCCCCCCCCCCAGCTACCCCCTCCTGCATGTAAGTGGCAGCGAGCAACGATTCCCCTCCCCCACCGGCACAAAAAAATGCACTTCGGTACCATCACCGAGCCCAAGCGTGTCATGTGCTAAGCAATAGTAAAGACACAGACCAAAGTTACCCCAAAGGCTTTGCATTTCAACCGAAATTTGACAAACTACAGGTTCTCTCTCTCCCTGGCAAGGGAGAGGGAGATGTCCCCCATTTTCACAGCGAGCAGGAGACATAACAACAACCAGCTGGTTTATGATGTTAAAAGTCCGTTTCATTAAAAAGTGAGTTGGTGTTCATTGGTTCAACGTGCATTTAGAAATCATATGGCAGAAGGAAAGAAGCTGTTCCTGAATTGCTGGGAGTGTGCCTTCAGGCTTCTGTACCTCATTCTGATAGCAACTAAGAGAAGACGGCATGTTCTGGGTGATGGGGATCTTTAATAATGGATGCTGCCTTTCTGAGGCCCCATTCCTTGAAGATGTCTAGGAGGCTATTAACCACGATGGAGCTGACTAATTTTACAACTTTCTGTAGTTTCTTTCGATCCCGCACAATACCCTTCCCTCCCCATAACAGGCTGTGATGCAGTCAGTCAGAATGCTCACCACAGAACATCTATAGAAGTTTTCAAGTGTTTTAAGTGACAAGCCAAATCTCCTTAAATTCCTAATGAAATATAACTGCTGTCTTGCCTTCTTTATAGCTGCATCAATATGTTGAGCCCAGGTTAGATCCTCAGAGATATTGACACCCAGGAACCTGAAATTGCTCACTCTCTCCACTTCCCACTCCTCTATGAGGATTGGTTTGTGGTCCCTCAGCTTACCCTTTCTGAAGTCCACAATCAGCTCTTTGGTCTTACTGATGCTGAGTGCAAGGATAGTGCTGCAACACCACTCAACAAGCTGGTATATCTTGCTCCGTATGCCCTCGCATCTCCAGCTTTGGTTATTTCAGCTAATAAAGGAAAGCATCCTGTGATTTTTTTTAAGATAAATTTTTCTTGGTCTCTTTGATCCTCCCACATTACTTAACAACTACCCCCCCCCCCGCCAATTTACTGACTAATCACTGACTTTGAAATCACGTACAGCTCCAATCTGCTGATCAAATTTGCAGATGACACAACATAGATAGGCCTTATTTCCAACAATGATGAAGTAGCCTAAGAGAAGTTAACGCTCTGGCAAAGTGGTGCCAAGAAAACAACCTCTCCCTCGATGTCGAAAAAACAAAGGAGTTGATCCTGGATTGCAGGAAGAACCAAGACAGGCTAGCCCATACTGACATCAATGGAAACGTAGCTGTGAGGGTGAGTAGCTTCAAGTTCCCCAGTATACACTTCACCGAGGATCTCACCTGGACCGTACGTACCAGCTGTGTGGTGAGCAAAGCACAACCGTGCCTCTTTCACCTCAGACAGCTGAAGAAGTTCGGCATGAGTCCCCAAATCCTCAGGGCACAATTGAGATCATTCTGACTGGCTGTGTCAACTGCAGGGCACTGCAGAGAGTGGTGTGGACAGCCCAGCACACCTGTGGATGTGAACTTTCCTCTACAGCAGCGGGTGCATAAAAATGGCCCAGAGGATCATCAGGAGCTCCAGCCACCCCACCACAAACTGTTTCAGCTCGTACCATCTGGCAACGGTACTGCAGCATTAAGGCCAGAACCAATAGGCTCTGGGACAGCTTCTCTCACCAGGCCATCACATTTATCAATACACTTTGATCTGATTGTATTATCTGACTGTACATTAATCTGATTGTGTATCTGTACATACATGTATGCAAAACAATTATGTATATAATCATACTGTTTGGGCAATATCCTCCCATATTTCCCCTCTTTATTGCTTGCACAATGTGACGGAGACACAACGTAGAGATTTCTACTCTCTTGGATGTAAGAAATAAATGAATACAAATACAAATACAATCCTCTTCACAACTTGCACCATTTGCCACCAAAAAGCACCATTTGCCACTTTTCTCTCTAGATGACAGAACCCTCTATACTTTGCTCCAGCATACAGCTTTCTACCTCTGTAACCTGTAACTTCATTATCATACCTTTATATATAGCATTTAAATCAATCCCTTTAAAGGTATTCAAGAAATCTGCCTTCTACTCAAACTATCAAATCAAATCAAGTTTAATTATCATTCAACCACACACAGATCCAGTTGAACGTGACAGTGTTCCTCCAGGTGATCCTCTAACCTATGGTTATCCAATAACTATTAAATTTATCCTTTCCTCCCCTTTTAAACAATGGTGCAATTTCAGCCCTTCTCAAATCTTTCAGCACCACCTTTTTAAACACATTTTTTTTTACTGTGTTTATTCCAATACTTTCACCCCCTCAGTTGGAAAATTGTGATCACTCCCTCTTTTTGAAGATGCACACATGCTCTTCCTGCAAACATACAGTATGTTCGTTTTTCTATCTCTAGTAGGCCCTACTCTTTTCTTAGTTATCCTCTTGCTCCTTGCAAATGTAAAAAAACCTTGGATATTCCTTGTTTTTAACTGTGGTAGATTAAGTTGGCAGCTTTTTGTCATCTTCACAAGATAAATTATGAATCGCATTAAGTACTGGTCTTATAATCCATGACCATGCTCTGTAAGAATAAAAAACACTATTGTCAACAATAATTGTTCAATGCTAGCTAGAGTAACTAGAGTTCCAAGTTTAATATCCATAATAAAAGTTAATATGGCTTTAAAAACATACACCACAGTGCTCAGCTCTTCTGTTGGGTTACTTTCTAGGGAGGCATGGTTTTGATTATAAAGAGCAGGGGCCTTCCTACAGAAACCTAGATAAGTAATTGTATTGCAGTTTGTTTATGGTATACACCAACGCCACAAGTCATCACTGGTGGAGGAAATTTATATCTAATGAGATCAAAGAAATGCCAGTCAATTGCCCTGTACTGGATGTATGTGTGGAGCTTCTTCAGTGTTGTTTGGCAGTGAGGAATACTCACTGAATACTACAAAGGATGTGGTTAGACATGGAAGCAGTTTCAGTTTTTTGTCCAATGCTTCAGGAAAATCTGCTGACAGCCTTGAATAAAGAAACAGTACTTTTTCCTTCAGGTTGTCTCAAAATTGGTGCCACATCTGTCACTTCAATATCTCCTTGACAGGCAGCAGACATTAGTAATCAGTTTCCTGCACGATACAGAGAGAACCAGAAGGCCCATTGCACCCACAAGGACTAATATGGAGCATGCTATTTGCCCTGCTTTTGGTGAACATGATGTACATGGACAGATGCTAACATTGTAGCTGTAACAGAAAAGTCTAACTAGAGATGTAGCTAGCTCAGGAGCACAGGACCAGAGGCCAACATTCAGTCAGGTTATGCTTTTGTCATGAACAACTGGCAGTGTATGCAAGTTAAAAAGACAAGCATGAAGTTCACAGTAGAGCTAAATGTGCGAGGCTGTTGGAGAGCAATTGAATGTTCATTTTGTCCCTAGAAGAGAAACATTTTTGAAAGTGTGTAAAATGACGGAGAGGGGTTACATGATGAATGCACCAGTGCCCATTACTAATACTTAGTGGCAAAGTTATAGCACCAGAAGGTGACTTTATGGAGAATGATCAGCAAATTTCTTCTGGCACTGCCTTTCTTATGGTCTGGTTTTGGTAACAATCTCCAGCCACAGTGATGCAATAATTAGCGCTGTTGCCTTGCAACTCCAGAGACCTGCGTTCAATCCTGACCTCGATCGAGTCCTGACTGTGTAGAGTTTGTACATTCTTTCTAAGGCTTCGTCCACACTAGACCGGATAATTTTGAAAATGCCGGTTTCACGTAAAAACGATAGGCATCCACACCAGGCGTTTTTGAAAATACCTCCGTCTACATTAAAACGGGTATTTGGGCGAATCTCCTCCTACTGGGCATGCGCAGGATACATTTACAGAAAACAAGCAAAGAGGAAACGGTATACTTGGTGCACGTTTGTCCAGTTACAGACTAGAAAAACTTAAAAGGAAATTGCCAAACGACGGACAGCTGTTGGCTCTCGCGCAGGAGGACTTAAAACTTAAAAACAAATACTGGAGCGTATGGAGGCAACCAACAGGGAGTTCGCGGACAGTATGACCCGGCTGACGACGAACATTGAAAAACTGACTAACTCTGTTGCAGAGGGATTTGCAATGATGAGGAATACGATGGCTCCCCCCCAGTACTTTTCACTGCCACAATACCAGCCTCACAGCCACTACAATAGCTACACAGACTCCCGGGTGGCCCCACCAATATCTTCCCCACTCCCACAGATGGGTCACCCTGGAAACATTTCCTACAGCCATTGTCTCTTCACCGATGAAAGGGACGACAGCGACAACTAAATGCAATAATGGGCAAAAATGAAATTTGCTGTTACCTCATTTGTTTGCCTTTACTTTTGCCATGTCTTTCTGCATTATTTTGCTGTATTTAATGTGCAATAAAACGAGTTACTGGGCAAAAGTGATTTTATTTTTACATGAGTAAAAGTGAAACTTACAATTTTCCTTTTTTGGCCTTACCATTTTCACATCTATGCCAAACAGAAGCTACTACTTAAAAATGACATTTTGGAAGTAGTAACAATTGCATCTATTGAATGTTTGCACAAGCAATACCTTAATAAAGCACCTTGTTAAATGTATAAAATATATCTGCATCAGTGTTATCTTGTATTTCCAAACAATGTTACATTAGGCTGTTACACATCTATTGTCAGATATTGTTGTGGTGTTGGAGGTTGCGTTCAAGAAAACAATGAAATGCCATGCTGCTGTCACCATCTGTTCCGGCACGTCATGACAGCGTTTTTAAAAAGCTTCGGTTACCTTGTACAGATTACACTGCCCAACCGGCATTTTCAGATTTAAACTCTCTGGAGAGTGTTTTAGAAAAGCTCCGTTTTCAGGGGAGGAAAGTGCCGTTTCAGTGTGGACGAAGGGTCAAAACGAAGAGAAGAAGCTTCGGTTACGGATTTATCTGGTCCAGTGTGGATGTAGCCTATGACCAAAGGGCTTTTTTCCATGCTGTATATATCTCACTGACTGCTTGAGTTTTCTCCAAATGCTCCATTTCTTTCTACACCTCAAAGATGCATTGATGAGTTAATAGGATACTGCAAATTACTCCTTTGTTCAGATTAATGGAAAGAAGAATCAAAAAGGGAGTTGTTGGGCAAGTAAATGGACAGAGTGGATGTGGCAAAGTTGCTTCCCATGATGGGGGAGTCTAGTATGAGAGGGCATGACTTAAGGATTGAAGGGCGCCCACTCAGAACAGAAATGCGAAGAAATTTTTTTAGTCAGAGGGTGGTGAATCTATGGAATTTGTTGCCACGGGCAGCAATGGAGGCCAAGTCATTGGGTGTATTTAAGGCAGAGATTGATAGGTATCTGAGTAGCCAGGGCATCAAAGATTATGGTGAGAAGGCGGGGGAGTGGGACTAAATGGGGGAATGGATCAGCTCATGATGGAATGGCGGAGCAGACTCGATGGGCCGAATGGCCGACTTCTGCTCCTTTGTCTTATGGTCTTATGGTCTAAATGTGAGAATAAATTGCAGAGGTACATGGAATTTAGGACAGTAGGAATGGACAAAGAGATTGTTTCCCTGGGAGCTGACATGGACCTGAGGACCAAAACCCTCATTCTGCATCAGTAAAAACCAAATATGTTCAGCACGGACTAGAAGGGCCGAGATGGCCTGTTTCCATGCTGTAATTGTTATATGGTTATAATATCTGCTTCCACTCTCTTCTGAATATAGGTCTATGGGCCCCTTGATCCCTAACACTAGGAACACCTACTGTAGCAAGAGTTCAAGTGTCCAGAAAACTTGGAGCTTTTGTCTCTTTTGCTGTGCTGTTCCTCAGTGCATCCTGTTTTGATCAAATACACAATGATAGCTGACATTTGCTCCAACTACCATGTTCCTCCACCTTTAAATACAGCATCATTTTAAGTAAAATAGTTTCGATAAATCAAACTAACCATTCATAATATTAGATGCCTTCTACTGAAAAATTCTATTGGTGTAATCATAGAACTGAACAGACAGCAGGTATATGAATGCAGTGTTTTCACTGTGTCCATCTCTAGGAGTGAAGGGTTACTCAATATTTCCTGTGTCGTTATGACCATTCTGAATCCTTATTTCATGCACCAGTTTTATTTTCTTCAGAGCAGTGGATGTTTTTAGACTTTTCATAATTAGTGGATCCATTTTATTTTTCCTGTATATCCTGTGGCAGCTTTATACCTGATATTTTCTTGACATTAACCCCACATTTTTGCCTCCCAATCCTGCTATTTTTATTTTCTCCCCCCACCCCCATATATCCAGAAGAACTTCTTGAGGATCTTTCATAAAAACAAACTGTTTTCTATTGAGCAGTTTGCAGATCATTTAACACATTTATTCACTGCTTGGTGTACTCTGCAGCTTTCTCCCACTTCTGCTATTTTTCCAAGTTTACTAAAATATCTGCTTCTCCCTGTCTTACTTTCTGATGATGGCATTACACACAAAGTGCCACAATCTGTCTTTTCTCTTTATATCTACGTCCAAATGGCTGTGTGTTATAGGGTTTGCCAGTTCTTATTGAAATTGTCCAAAATCTACAGCTTTTTTGTTTCCTACAAGCAGAATATGCTTTTCAGGCCAGAATCCATAAAACTGAGCTCAATAAGTTATTGTTCCTTTTCATGCAATAGGTGGCATTTTTTGCCATTTCCATAACCATTTGACTGTTTTTAACGAGGCCGATTTGTTAGCTCACCACTCAAACTAGCTCAGATGAAAAGCGTGCAAGCAGTCGGCCAGGTTCGAACTCAAGACCATTTGCCTTGAAGTCCAGCACTGATGCCAATCCACCAGCAGCTTGCGCACATTAAGTAGCAAAGCTAAACAGGAATATAGCGCGAAGAATATGTTAATTTTCAGTTAAACAATATTTGATTTCTCACCAGACCTAAACTTATTTCAAAATACTAACCATCAAAAAATTCTTAGCCCACATAGGGAAAAGATTATGGTGACAGCAAATACTTGCTTTTTGCCATCTTAAGCTGATTAACCGAGCTATATCTTGAAATAAAGTAAAATCCAAAAAAATCTCTCCAAGCTTTTTTTTTGCTCTGAGGGATAATTTGAGGCAAATATCAAAAAGTATCTTTCAAAAATTGGAAATACAATGGGAAAAGAATGTAGAGTAGATATTCGAGAGAGTTGGAACTAATACATTAACAGATTCATGTATCAAAATACCTAGTAGCACTGGTTTGTTATCTAACTTACCATGTATAATTGAGGAACTCATGTGACACCACAAAAAATGAAGAAGATAAAGGTTTAGAAATAATTGGATATGATATAGAATTCAATCATGACGAGTGTGAAATTTAGCAAGCAAGAGTTGCAGGGAAATGGGAACCAGAGTGCCAGGACAGACAGTGGAGTGGTTGTGGAGAATAATGTTGTAAGCTTACATACAAAGTCAGGAATCAAAAGGTCGAGCACGGTGGCGCTAATGTTCTGAGCTGCGTATATTTTAATGCAAGCAGTATTGTAGGAAATTTAAACAGGTACATGGATGGGAGGGGTATGGAGGGCTGTGGGCCAAGAGCATGTTCATGCAACCATGCAAATTAATGGTGTGGTACAACCTAGATAGGCCGAAGAGCCTGTTTCTGTGCTGTAGTGTTTTATGACTCTATGATCCACTTTGGAAGGTTGAATACAAAGGCTGAGTACATGGTTAATAGCAGGATTCTCATTACTGTGGAGGAACAGTGGAATCCTGGGGTTCATGTCCATAGATCCCCCAAAGCTGTTGCGCAAATTGGTAATACGGTTAAGAAAGTGTATGGTGTGTTGGCCTTCATTAGTCAGGGAATTGAGTTCAAGAACCATGAGGTAATATTGCAGCAGTGACCATACATGAAATGTAGTTGGCAAAGCCTCACTGTATCAGCAAAAACAGTACATTTACTAAAATTATACTAAAACCTTAAAAATTGCTGTCTACTGTGCATCGATATAATTAATCAACTGGTAAACAAAAAAATCTTGTAAAGTCAATATACATTACTTTTTTATACAAACAACTTTAAGAAGATCAGATAGATAACCCTCCGAACTTTTGATCTCATCACACTAACTTTCCTCTGCTGAGGCAAATCTTTGCAAAAAAGCCTAAAAAGGTCTACTCCAGTGTTTTTGATGGGAACAAAACAGTTTTCTGACCAGTTACAGCAGCTTCTTCTGTGAAAGGTAAGTGATATCACGTGTGTATCTCTGCACCCTTTGCTACACTTGGGCACTCAGCTCTTGCACAATATACAGTGGATTTTGGTTATTTGGGACTCATCAGGACCAGTACATTTTGGATTAAACGCCTGTCCAATTAGCCAAAGTTTCATGGAAGTAGTAAAACGTATAAAAAAGACAAACTACCATTTAACTGAGTAACAAATTAGATATTTAAGTGAAAAATAGAACAAATTAGAACACTACCAATTTCCGCTATGCTACTATAAAACTGTGCATTAGTTCCTAACAATTATCAACAGAGGAATTGATTTGCATGTTCTTTTGACTGACTGTAAATGAAAAAAATCAGTGCAGACACAGTGCAGATAACGGACTGCTTTCATACAATGCCTTAGACGATTGCATCGTCCAAATCTTCATTTTCATTGTAACAATCAAGATGATTGTCAATACCATCATAATTCCTGAAGTGTTGAAGGAGTGAAATCGTTTCATTTTCACTCCCAGCCATTTCTGGCATTTCCAGGCCAGAATGCATGAAAGCGCAGTGAGCAGAACAGTTCTGAATTGTCTTACTACTTAAATTCTCACCAATTATCAGTGACAAACATCACTGTTCTTTGAACACAAACCCATGTAACTGACGCTATATAAAAACTGATCGTTTTCAGAACAATGTTGTGTCGAACAGACACGCAACTGCACACGGTTGACGCTAGTCAGAAACTGTTCAGAAATAATGTTCTGCTCCAATTAAGCAGCATGGTGTCCCAAATAAACAAAGGGAATCCCGGCTATTCTCAGTTTAGTTTTTGTTCAAGTGTTACCCAACACATAAATGGCTGCCCCGATTAACCCATGGCCCAACTAACCAGATCCCCACTGTACTTTCTTGAGCTTGTAGCACCCTTTAGCAAGAGCCACATCTCTCAGGATAGATTTTTCAGCCCTATATTATACCATGGAGAGCAAGATCCTGCAAGTGTAATTTAAGAATTTTACTCCTAACTAGTAACATGGATTCTTTCACAATATCCTATCAACAAAGTTTTTGATTATCAGTGAATTTCCTGTAAATAGGCTGTTAATTTAGATTCATATTCCAATCACAGAGGTGAAAAAAGATAAAAAGAACAATGTAAGCTATGCCTGTGTGTGGAAGAAAATTAAATTTTGAATTAAGTTTTGTAGTCAAGCTTGTCTAGTTCAGTATTGCTCAAGATCTGGGTCATGAGGGTGACAGGATAAGACACAGGCTCTGTCTTGCTTATGCGAGCTAACAATAAGTCATGTCAATAATGAGGTATTGCTAACCTTTGTCCAAGATTGTCTGGCTTATAGGGGAAGTGAATGTGGATATGAAGTTCTAATTTTCTGTACCGTGCAGAAACATTTGTAGACTGCCTGATACCTAACAAGTGCTTCTTGAAATCACTAAGTTGGTTTAGCTGTTGGCTATTGCCCAAAATTTACTGTATAAATTCAAGATGTAACCTGACATTGGCGGAGATGTAAGGCAATGGCTCCTCATGATCACTATTTCTGTTCTCTTACAGTAAAGTATGATAAAACAGGGTAGATTCTTCAACACTGTGTAAGAAGCCAAAATGCAGGTATATACTGAATGCCATTCACATTTTAATTTAAAACAGAGTTTCCATGTTTTCAATTTTTCTTACACTTAACTGATGAAAACTGAATTTAAACCAAAGACAAAGACAAGCCAATATGGTAGATAAGCTGAGTAATTCAGAACATGGAGGAGGGAATATAATGTAGAAAAATATGAACTCAAAGTGTCAAAAATATCAAGTCAAAATGTGAGGGAAAAGCAGAATTTAATTTTTTAAAAAAGTGACAGATTGTGAAAAGTTGATTTTCTAAGGGACTAAACTGTCCATGTGAACAAGACACTGAAAGTTAACACGTAGGTGCAGCAGCAATTAGCAAGGTAAATTATATGTTGGCCTTTAATATGAGAGGCTTTGGGTTCAGAAGCAAATTACAACAATTATGAGAATGCATCTGGAGTTCTGAGTTTAGTTTTGGTCCCCTTACCTGAACAAAAATACACTTACTTTTCAGGGAACACAATTCAGGTTTACTAGACTGGTTCTGGAAAAAAGCAGGCTTGTCTTTTGGTAAGAGATTGAGATGGCTAGATCATTACTCTTTAAAGCATAGAAAAATGAGAGGCAATTCTTTGCAAGTCACTACAGTTCACTCCAAGACATCCAAGATAGCACTCAAGGTATCTTCAAGGAGTGGGGCCTCAAAATGGCAGTGTCGATTTTTGAGGACGCCCATCACCCAGGGCAAGCCCTCTCCTCATTGCTACCATCAGAAAGGAGATACAGAAGCCTGAAGGCACACACTCAGCGTTTCACAAACAGCATCTTCCCCTCTGCCATCCAATTTCTAAATGGACTTTGTATCCCTGACACTACCTCACTTTTTAAAAATTATTTCTGCTTTTGCACTATTGTTAATTTAACTACTTAATATACATTTTAGAGTGCCTACAAAAAGTATTCACCCCCCACCTTGAAAGTTTTCATGTTTTATTGTTTTACAACATTGGATTTAATTTGGTCTTTTTGACACTCTTCAACAGAAAAGGACCCTTTCGTGTCAAAGTGAAAACAGATCAGTACAAAGTGATCTAAATTAATTACAAATATAAAATACAAAATAATTGATTACATAAGTATTCAATATGACACACCAAATCATCACTAGTACAGCCAATTAGTATTGGAAGTCACATAATTAGTTAAATGGAGATCACCTGTGTGCAGTCAAGGTGTTTCAATTGATTGCAGTAAAAATACACCTGTGTCTGGAAGGCGCAACTGCTAGTGAGTCAATATCTTGGCAAAAACTACACTGTGAAGACAAAAGAACACTCCAAGCAACTCCACAAAAAGGTTATTGAAAAGCACAAGTCAGAAGGTGGATACAAGAAAATTTCCAAGTTACTGAATATCCCTTGGGTTGCAGTTAAGTCAATCATCAAGAAATGGAAAGAATATGGCACAGCTGTAAATCTGCCTAGAGCAGACTGTCCTCAAAAACTGAGTGACTGGGTAAGAAGGGGACTAGTGAGGAAGGCCACCAAGAGACCTATGACAACTCTGGAGGAGTTACAAGTTTCACTAGTTGAGATGGGAGAGACTGCACATACAACAATTGTTGCCTGAGTACTTCACCAGCCACAGCTTTATGGGAGAGTGGCAAAAAGAAAGCCACTGTTGGGGGAATAAAAACTCATGTGAAATCTTGGCTAGAGGTTGCCAGAAGGCATGTGGGAAACTCTGAAGTCAGCTGGAAGAAGGTTATATGGTGAGGAGGGGACATGTTGTGTCCTTGAGCAGGGCACTTAATCACACATTGCTCTGCGACGACACTGGTGCCAAGCTGTATGAGTCCTAATGCCCTTCCCTTGGACAACATTGGTATCATTGAGAGGGGAGACTTGCAGCATGGGCAACCACTGGTCTTCCATACAACCTTGCCCAGGCCTGTGCTCTGGAGAGTGAAGATTTTCCAGGCGCAGATCCATGGTCTTCCAAGACTAACGGATGCCTTTAGCTTAGCTACTTTAACAAGAAGTCAAAGATTATGAAGATAATTTAAAAGCAGCCCCCACAAATTTTGAAAATCTTGGTTAGATGCAGAAATTGAACAACAAGTCTTTTCTAAATTTAGGCATGCCATAACATCCCGTAATCACTGAACATGATTAGGCGGAACAGCATTTAAACAAAATTGCCCTTCTCGCCATTAGAAAGATAAAAGCCAGAATGTGCAGATCAGATGTCTTCAAAATGATATCTTTCCTTCCAACAATACCAAATAGGGCAGTCAAAGGATTAGGCTTAAAATTTACTTTAAAGAATACAGAAAAAGTTTGGAATATTTCCTTCCAATATTTTCTAAGACTTGGGCAAGTCCAAAACATATGAATAAGTGAAGCTTCTCCATTGTTACACCTATCACAATAGGGAGATGTATCTCTATAAAAACGAGATAATTTATCCTTGGTCATATAAGCCCTATGAACCACTTTAAATTGTAGGAGGGAATGACGAGCACATAGTGATGAAGTATTAACCAATTTAAAAATCTCATTCCAAATTTCTTCTGAAATTGAGGTCTGTAAATCTTGTTCCCAAAGATTTTTAATCTTGTCTAAAGAACCATTTCTCATTCCCAACAACATATCATAAATATTGGATATTGAACCATTATAGAACAGTTTCATATTAAAAATGTCATCTAATATGTTCTTATCAGGTCTATTAGGAAATGCCTATCATTGAGATTGCAGAAAATCTCTAATTTGTAAGTACCAAAAAAAAATGGGTTTTTGGTAACTATATCTCGTTGACAACTGTTCAAACGAAGAAAGACTTCCTCCCACAAACAGATCCCGGAAACATGTAATGCCCAATCCTTCCCAATGCTTAAAGACTACATCAGTCACAGAAGGCTTAAAAAAATAATTTTAAAAAATGGGACTAGAAAGGGAGAATCTCAATAAACCAAAATGTTTTCTAAATTGTATCCAAATCTTTAAAGTATGTTTCACTACCACATTTTCAGTTATCTTACCTAAGGGTAAAGGAAGTGAAGATACCAACAGGGAGATAATAGAAAAATTATTAACCAAGTTAGCTTCTAAAGAAACCCATCCAGGACAGTCCTCATGGTTAATATAGTATAACCAAAACATGAGATTCCGTATATTAGCTGCCCAGTAATAAAACTTAAAATTTGGTAAAGCTAAACCTCCATTCTTTTTACCTTCTGGAGATGGACTTTATTCAGTCGAGGACATTTATTTTTCCATATGTAGGAGGATAAAATAGAGTCCAGAGAGTCAAAAAAGGATTTAGGAATAAAAACAGGTAATGTTTGAAAGAGGTATATAAATTTAGGTAAAACATTCATTTTAATAGAGTTAATTCCGGCAATCAATGATAACGAAAGGGGCGACCAATTTGATAATGTTCTTTTTATATAATTTAATAAAGTAAGAAAATTTTCTTATAATTCTTAGTAATTGTTACACCTAAATAAGTGAATTGGTTTCTTACAATTTTAAAAGGGTGGTTAATATCAGTTAATGGCAAATTATTCAAAGGAAAAAGTTCACTCTTGTGTAGGTTCAGTTTATATCCAGAAAATTGACTAAAACAAGATAGTAAAGAAGGAACAGAAGGTAGTGAAGTTTCGACACTAGAAATGTAAAGCAATAAATCATCCGCATAAAGTGAAACTTTATGGATAGTATCCTTCCGTAAAATACCAGTGATATCATTAGATTCTCGAAAAGCAATAGCTAAAGGTTCTAAAGCCAGGTGAAAGAGCAAAGGACTCAAAGGGCAACCTTGTCTGGTTCCACGTTGATGTTTGAAAGGTTTAGAATTCTGAGAATTAGTAAGAACCCGAGCAAAAGCGGATAATTACGGTAGTTTAATCCATTGAATAAAATTGGACCCAAATTTAAATTTTTCTAAAATTTTAAGTAAATAATGCCATTCAACCCAATCAAAAGCCTTCTCAGCATCTAAGGATATCACACACTCCAATATCTCTTTAGGAGGAGAAAAAGTAACACTTAATAATTGACGAATATTAAACTGAGAATATCGATTTTTAATAAAGCCAGTCTGATCGTCAGAAATGACAGATGGTAAGATATTTTCCATCCTACGGGCCAGAACTCTCGATAAAATTTTAGCATCAACATTAAGAAATTTTAATGTGCTGTTCCTCAGTGCAAATACGACTGTAAGAAAGAGGAGCAGAATTAGACCATTTGAACCATCGAGTCGGTTCTGCCATTCCATCATGGAGTTTTTGATTTATTTTCCCTTCCAACCCCTTTGCTGCCCTCTCCTTGTAACCTCTGATGCTCTCACTAATCAAGAGCCTATCAATCTCCGCTTTAAACATACCTAATGACTTGGCCTGCACAGCCGTCTATGGTAATGAATTCCACAGATCCACCACCCTCTGGCTAAATCATAAATACTGGTTATCATTCTCCCTTCTCCATCTCAAACTAAATCTAGTAAAACTTTACTACTTACCAGGCTCTAAAACACAATATCATCTCAAATACCTTTTCAAAAGTATAAACTATAATGTGCAGAATTAAAATAAATAATTTCAGCAACAAAACTACAAGCCTGGTGTTATACACTGAGTATGCTTTAGGAGTAACTCTATAATAAATTCATGATCTAATGGCAGGTTACAATAAAATTATTAATGGAACTTCCTCATCCACTCCCACTAAACTTAATAGCAATGATCTCTCTTACAACAGCAATCAGTGCTCCATGTACATTGAAAACGCATTTAGGATGGGTGATTGTTACACGCCACTGGACTAATGTATTTCTCAGTCAAACATATTATCTGACAATTTGCTCTAAGATAGGAGCTGTACCCAGAACATAAAGGGCTATTTCATTACAACTCATTTTTAATTACGGTTACGGTCATTACTTTGAAAAATGTGTATGATTTTTTAAAATCTTGCAACAGCCCCAGCTGACTAGAAGATAGAAATGTTCAAGAATGGAGCGAATAATAAAATGTTGAGTAACAAATTAATCATCTGATACAAAATGTTGGGAAGATGGTACAATCCATTAATGAGACAGTGATAACAGGACACTGAGAAAATCATTATCATTAATCAGTTAGCATGATCTTAGTAGTAGGTAATATAAATTTCAAACTTAAATATATTTTCCGAGGATATGACAGGTAGAATAGATAAGGGAGAACTTGTGGATACAACACACATCTTGATGAATGGAATTATGGAAAGGAGTTAATTCTCTGAGGGAAAAAAAGATTCCTGGTTTCTGCTGGTGAAACAGTTGACTTTTTTTCACAGAAGCCTAACCAAATACCATTGCCAACTATTAAAACAACTACTTGGCTGTTGAGCCTTTAAGACTTTGGACTAAGTCTCCCCAGAAGAGGACATAAGTCTTTGAAACACACTACCGATAGGTGAGTTAAACAACAACAAAAAAAAAATCCTAATAAAGGGTCTCAGCCTGAAACACTGACTGGTCATTTCCCACCATAGATGCTGCCTGACCTGCTGAGTGCCCAAGATTCCAGGCATTTGCAGAATTTCTGGGTCTCGAAGAAAGTTTTTCAAAAAACTGCTTTAAGTCAACGGTCACAAATGTCTTATCTTATTTTCCTAAGAGACCTGCCACCTAAATAATAGCTTTGGAGTCATGGTCGACAATTTTTTTTGGTAAGTATAATGTTCCTGAAGTGCATACGGTATAAGCACAACAACTCCATTTGCATTCATCTTTATACTCATTAGCAATCGGGCACTGTCTATAAGTCAGGTGCAATCACCTGAAATTGAGATGTGTCAGTCAGGCAAAGAATAAGTGCTGATAAAGGAAAAGCACACAGTTTTCCTGAACCTGTCATCCCTATATTGTCATTAAACCTTTCTTCCCCAGGCAGTTTAACAGTCAGCCAAGTCAGGAATCTTGCATTTCCTTTTTCTTGATGCAGCGCTGATAGATAGAGAAGGGAATAATTTAAAGTCACATAAATGTAAATGACAGTGCTTTACAGAATTTCAGAGATTGTTTATTACAATTTCAAAAGATTCTGTCCTGGGATTCTGTTTGGTTTAAAGGGAAAGTCATTCCTATTGAAGACAGCAGGGACAGCCCATTGTAGCTGCCTCAGGAGTCACGTCACAATGAAGGCTGATATCAATGATTAATCTAAACATAATGTTCAATGCACTGCACATCTTTAGCCAAAGGAAAAGACTGGTTGATGATCAGAACAGGCACAAAGCTCATGATTTACAGAACAGCAATGATCCCTGCCTTCATGTACAGCTCTGAGTCATGAACTACCTACAGCTGCCATTTGAAACTATGAGAGATTCACAAGCACTGCCTCCACAGAATCTTCCAAATCCACTGACAGGATAAGTGAACCAACAGAGTCCTCTCGCAGACCAACATTCCTCACAGTGAAGCACAAATTACACGCTTGACATCTGATATTCTCTGTTCCAAAGCTCAGTCACAGGAAAATCTTGCAAATGGAAAAAGGAACACTTCAAAGATGTTTAAAATTTCTGCAGACACGCACTTCTAACATAGAAATCCCAAACTCACTGTTAATGATTTAACATTCTTGTAGAGGCTGTGAGGTTTTGCAGCCTTTTCCACTATAAAGGAATGTAGTTACATTGACAAAACACAAAAATATCCTGAATATGGTAAAAATTTTGCATTAGATCTTAATGAGTTTTATTACGAAGTTATATTTACTAGTGTTTGGTCTGAAAACAACTAATCTATGAAATAAACTGCAGGTACCAGCCTTGGTTACTCCAACAGTACCTCCTAAACCTTCAATCCCCACCATCAAAGAGATCAGCATCACTTGTATTTTCCCCTTCAAGTAACACCATCCCAACTTAGAAATAAACCAAAAATCTTCATCAATCCTGGACATCGAACCACAAACATTCTGGAGTTCCTTTGCAAAAAGGGCTGCAATGATTCAAGGCAGTGGCCCACCATTATTTCTCAAGTTTAATTAGGGACATACAATAAATGTTTACCAACAACATACATAAGAAGCATAGATCTAGTTGACAGTGAGATACTAATATAAGGGGGCATCATTTTAAGGTGATTGTGAAGGAAAGTATGGAGGGGGGAATGACAGAGGTATGCATTTTACTCAGTGAATGGTGGTAGAGGCAGGTACATTAGGAAAATTTAAGAAACTCTTAGATAGGCACTTAGATGAATAGAAAAGTGGAGGAAACAAGAGGTAGCACAGATGCTGGAAATCTTCAGCAATACGCACAATGTGTCGGAGGAGCTCAACAGGCCAGGCAGCTTCTATGGATGGGAATAAACAGTTGACGTTTTGGGCCTAGACCTTTCATCAGGACTGGAAAGGAAGGGGGAAGAAGTACAAGGTGGTAGGTGATAGGTGAAACCGGAAAGGGGGAGGGGTGAAGTAAAGAGGTGGTAAGTTCATTGGTGAAAGAGGTAAAAGGGATGGAGAAGGGGAAATCTGATAGGAGAAGACAGAAGACCATGGAAGAAAGGGAAGGGGGAGGAGCATCAGTGGGAGGTGATGGGCAGGTAAGAAGAGAAAGTGTGAGAGGGAAACAGGAATGAGGAATGGTGAAGGAGAGGAGGGAGGACAATTACTGTAAGTTTGAGAAATCGATGTTCATGCCATCAGGTTAGCAGCTACCCAGGTGGAATATAAGGTGTTGGTACTTCAGCCTGAGTATGGCTTCATCGTGTTAGTAGAGGAGGTCATGTACTGACATGTTGGAATGGGAATGAGAAGTCAAATTGAAATGGGTGGCCACCAGGAAATCCTGCTTTTCGAGGCAGACAGTGAAAATGCTTCACAAAGCAGTCTCCCAAACTACGTTGGGTCTCACCAATATACAGCAGGCCACACTGGGAGCACCGGATACAGTAGATAACCCCACAGACTCACAGGTAAAGTGTCGCTTCACATGGAAGGACTGTTCGGTGCCCTGTAGTGAGGCAGGTGTGGCACTTGTTGCACTTGCATGGATAAGTGCTGGGAGGGAGATCAGTGGGGAGGGATGAGTGGACAAGAGTGTTGCGCAGGGAACGATCCCTGCAGAAAGTGGAGGGGGGGGTAGATGTGCTTGGTGATGGGATCCTGCTGGAGATGGCTGAGGTTACAGAGAATTATGTGCTGGATGCGGAGGCTTGTGGGGTGGTAGGTGAGGACAACAGAAACCCTATCCCTGGTGTGGCGGCAGAAGGATGGGATAAGGTGTGTGAAATGGAAGAGATGTAGGTGAGGGCAATGTTGATGATGGAAGAAGGGAAGCTCCTTTCTTTGAAGGAGGAGGACATCTCAGTTGCTCTGGAATGAAAAACCCTAACCAGAGAACAGATTTGGTGGAGATGGAGGAACTAAGGAAAGGGAACGGCATTTTTACAAGTGACACGGTGGTAAGTGGTATACTCAAGATAGATATGAGAGTCAGTAGGTTTGTAAAAGATATCAGTAGATAGCCTATCACCAGAGAGATCAAGAAAGGGGAGAGAGGCTGTCAGAAATGGACCAAGTAAATTTGAGGACAGGGTGTATGTTGGAGGCAAAGTTGATGAAATTTACAAGCTCAGTGTGGATGCAGGAAGCAGCACTACTGCAGTCATCAATTTAGCATAGGAAGAGTCGGGGAGCGATGCCAGTGTAGGCTTGGAACATGGACTGTTCCATGTAACCAACGAAAAGGCGGACATAGCTGAGACCATTGCAACTGCCCAGGACTACAACTTGGGTTTGAAGGAAGTGCAGGAGCTGAAGGAGAACGGAGGGCTATGTATGAGAGAAGGGCTAGGTTGATCTCAGAATAGGTTAAATGTGGGCCAAAGTGCTGTGATGTTCTATGTTTGATACACCAAAAGATGAATAAGTAAATATGTATTTCCAAATACAATTGAGTTTACCTTCCACCTTAATCTTACGTACATGTCACTAATATTATTTTGTGCTAGAGTAAAGGCATAACATATGAGTTGAGAATTGTGCTTTGTTCTTCCCTGTTTGCAGACTGTTTTTTTAAGTAAAAGGTCATCCAACTTGATGATGGATTCTCAGGAACCTTGAACTGATGTCTGACAGGATCCATCACTGAAAAGGGGGAAATCACTTTACCTTTGTAAGCAGTTTTATTTGAAGTTAGTGGAAAGTACTGCAGCTTCAAATCCAGCCAAGTAATGTTTTGTTCTAAATATAATCTGAATCGTCAATCCAATAGGGCTGTAAGCATATGTTTGAAACAAGCACAATGTGTGTTTTCCTTTTTAATCAGCATTCCATTTACTTTTGCTCACAGCATTCTACCTCTGATCATGAATGATTGACAATACTCACTTCAAAGGGATTAAGCAATGCTTTACAGGAAACAGCCAACATATTCTACATAGAATAGCTTTTTCAAATATCTCTCATTTATTCCATGATTATCCATCTCTTTGTCTTCCCTATCCCACTGTTTTTGGTGTACTGTATAACTGATATTGAGGTAAATTATTACTTCCCTCTTCCCAAGACCTCCTGTCAACTATCTCTTCTAATGGTAATTTTTCTCCTTCATTCTTTCCAAGCTCACTTCATTCACCGGGCCAACCGTATGATCTCTTCCTATTTAATTTTTAATCTACATATCCCCTCGTGTTTTGGCACTTTAAAGTTCATTCACACCTGTAGTACTTATTGGTCTCCTATTTTCCTCCCTCCATAATCTCCAAGCAGACTTCCCTGCTGATTGCATGCTGTTTCACACTAATTTTCAGTTGTCCATCACCACCATTTATTCATTGGACCCTCACTCCAATAAATTAAACTTAAAACTTTCAGCTTAAAGTTCCTCCACACACACGTGCACTTCCAAGACTTTGCAAGCTCTACCCTTGTCCTGTAGACAGAGAATTTTAAAAATATACATATCTTATTTAGTTTAGTGCTCCAAATTAGTTGTGTGACTTCTGAGTTTTCAATTTTTAAGAATGTTTTAAATCGCTCACTTAAATGTAAATAGGACTTAAATGGCTCTGATAATCACATACACGTAAAAACCATTGAAATCTGCAACAGTTTTGACGCTCAGTTCTAGCTTTACCTTCTTTCAAAGCCCACCAGGAATAGGACTAGTGGTCGACACCACCTGAAGCATAAAGCCAAATCACAGATGAGACCTCACCATCTGACTAGTGATTACAGAATACTGGTAAAATTGGCTTTCTGCAACTGGTCCAGGACAGTAAAGTCATAGAGTTATCGAGAGATACAGCATTTAGTCAACTGTGTCCAGATTAACCACCATTTCTTGGCATGAACAAGCAGGGCCAAAGAGCCTGTCTCTGTGCTGTACACTCCTTAACTCTATGTCTGATTTACACTAATCCCACATTAAACCCATTTGAGCAGCAATCCTAGTCCAAGCTAATTTCAGCCCAATGAACTTTCAACAGATGAGATGAGGCCCTCCTTTGGTCAGGGTCAGCTATGGATGTTGCTCCTAGCTATTTGCGTGATATGCAAGCCAGGGCAGTACTATATGGAGAGCCAGCTGTTGGCCATGTAGCAGGCTCCCCTTCTCCATGCAGCTGATGCAACTATGGGGTCAATGTACCTGATCCATTTAGTCTTTTTTTGTGTGGGAGGAGAGATTTGCGGATTGATGTGCCTGATCTGTTTTGTACATTTTTTTGTGTGGGAGGAGGGATTTGTGTGGTTGATGTGCCTGATCCATTGTTTGGTTTTTGTGTGGGAGGAGGGATTTGAGGGTCGATGTGTCTGATCCATTTTGTTTGTTTTTTTGTGTGGGAGGAGGGATTTGGGGGTGGATGTGCCTGATCTGTTGTTTGGTTTTTGTGTGGGAGGAGGGATTTGGGGGTCGATGTGCCTGATCCATTGTTTGGTTTTTGTGTGGGAGGAGGGATCTGGGGGTCAATGTGCCTGATCCATTGTTTGGTTTTTGTGTGGGAGGAGGGATTTGAGGGTCGATGTGCCTGATCCATTGTTTGGTTTTTGTGTGGGAGGAGGGATTTGGGTGGTTGATATGCCTGATCTGTTGTTTGGTTTTTGTGTGGGAGGAGGGATTTGGGGGGTCAAGGTGCCTATTCCACTTTTGGTCTTTTTTTTTGTGGGAAGGCGGGATTTGAGGGTTGTTGATCGTGCTGCCTTTCTTTTCATCCTTGGTTTCATGGCTATCCAGAGAACTGAAGAATTTCAGAGTTCTATACTTCAATTATAAATGAACATTTAATCTTTGAATCGAAAGGAACGACAGAGACTGATATAGTTTGGCACCAGAGGCGTCGCAGGAATTGCCAATCAGCATTGAACTCAATGTATGACTACCTTAGGGACTCCAGCTCCGGATTTTTCCTCGGGTTTTACTCCCGAAATCTTCCTCATGAGTGGGAAGAGCACAAGGCAGCGGATGTTTGAAATCAGGGTTTTTCTTCTCCTAGATGAGCTGCCAACCACAGCTAAACGAGACCCATCTACCCAAAGCGACTGGTTTTAAGGTGCCAGTAACACACCTTAGCCCCTTGTCCTGTCAGTAGAGTTGGTTCTGCCAGGTTTAGCAGCTAAGCCACATGTGAAGGCTAGGAGCTGGACTTGGCTGTCACAGGCTATCGGAAGCTTACTCTATCTCCACTAGACCCCCACCCACCCCGGCTATGACAACCTTAAGGAACTACTTTCTATAGAATTATATCAATTACACCAGAACCACATATAATAAGAGTTACAGTATATGTAGATCTTGAACGTCCAGGTATTATTTGTGATAACAAAATTAAAATTTTCTATTTTAACCCTAGAACAGAGGCTTTAACTGAATCCACAGTTGAACATTTACCCTGATCAACAGCTCATTCTTAATACTTCCTCAACATTCAGTACAGTCACTTAACCTAAACTTAGTTCCACATATTTCCTCAAAAGTTAGTCTCAAGATATAAACTTGTCATGTTTTCCAAAAAAGATTTCTTGCAGATATTGTTTGGTTATGATTGGTACATATTCCAGTCAACAATGAACTTTACTTTATTGTCGCCAAACAATTGATACTAGAGCGTACAATCATCACAGCGATATTTGATTCTGCGCTTCACGCTCCCTGGATTACAAATCGATAGTAAATATTAAAAATTTAGATGATAAATCATAAATAGAAAATAGAAAAGGGAAAGTAAGGTAGTGCAAAAAAAAAACCGTGAGGCAGGTCCGGATATTTGGAGGGTACGGCCCAGATCCGGGTCAGGATCCGTTCAGCAGTCTTATCACAGCTGGAAAGAAGCTGTTCCCAAATCTGGCCGTACAAGTCTTCAAACTCCTAAGCCTTCTCCCTGAGGGTAGAGGGACGAAAAGTGTGTTGGCTGGGTGGGTCATGTCCTTGATTATCCTGGCAGCACTGCTCCGACAGCGTGCGGTGTAAAGTGAGTCCAAGGACGGAAGATTGGTTTGTGTGATGTGCTGGGCTGTGTTCACGATCTTCTGCAGCTTCTTCTGGTCTTGGACAGGACAACTTCCATACCAGGTTGTGATGCAACCTAGAAGAATGCTTTCTACAACAACTCAGTATAAGTATTCTGTAAAGTTCAAAGTATCAGTGGGCATTTTAGATAGCCTTCTAGATTTAAAACAGGAGTTCAACAAATTCAGGTTATAATTACCACTGAAACATAACAGGCGCGCTGGAAAATGATACCATTGTGTAACATCTAAATAAGACCCAACAGTCTGGATTGTCTGCCACCCTGTCACCACATAAGCTCTGAGTATATTGCTTTTACTGTACCACTATCCCCTTTGCTACTGAGTCTATCCTATTACAGATCCTTCCTCAAGTTTTACTTCCTTACTCTCTGCACTTGATCAAAACTCTCTTTTAAAAAATCCTGTCCCAACGAATAGTTAACTGTAAAAGATTATGAATAAATGTCTCACTTCTCAAACTGGAACTACAAAGATGCAGAACAGAAGAAGTTAGGTTATTGGCCATTGGCCTGTCATCTCAGCTGGTCATCTCATCCTTGAATTTTCCAAGATCACGAATCCTGGTAGAACACAGGGCGTACCAAGACATGGTTGTACAAATTTTCAGAACAGTGAACCAAACTTCCATTGAAATTTATTTTTAAAAGCACTGATAACATTGTTATTTAACACAAGTACAAACAGCTAAGTATAGCTTTGGTGATGCAAGACAACAGGACATATCAGTCTTGACAGGACAATGAAAGTGATGGCCTTATTATTCAAATTTTCTTTTTATTAAACCTTAGTGTTTCAATAATATTTTCAACGAGTGAAGCTATTTGCTTGTGCTTATTGTTCGTCTGATATTTTTCTCTCTCTCTCTGCACATTGGATGTTTGACAGTCTTTTTTTGATGGTTTCTTTTGGGTTTCTTTGTTTTGTGGCTGCTTGTTAAGAGACAAATCTCAATGTTGTATAATGTCTACATACTTTGATAATAAATGTACTTTGAACTTTGAGTGAGGTGATAATTATCTTAGATATAAAAATTTAAGATAAAAATTCAAATAATACACTGCAGGCTGCTAAACTAGCGAGTGATGAGATTGTCATTTGTTGCTTGATAAAAAAGTTTGGAAAGATGTTATAGAAACAAGTTAACAGAAAATAAGATCCAGTGAAATGTAAAATAACTATAGTTCAAGACCCACCCTGTAAAATAGATTAAAATTTTCTAACAATTGTCAATGTGAAATTCATAATGATAATTGCTTAAGTAAAACAGTGAATCAACACTGTGTGCACCAATTGTTTAACAATTTATAAATGAGTAAACAAGCTTTATCTAAAAGAAGGAAGAGAACAAGTCCATGCTAAAAATTAAGCATTCATTCAATTACATTGTCAACAAGGCTGGTCAGACGGAGGAGGAGCCTGGCCTGGAGTCACCCCACAGTGCCCGGAACCTCCAAGCAACACAACTCCCCCCAATAAGCAGGAAGTCGGAACAGCGTCAGGTGAAGTGGCCTGCTGCTAACAAGAAGGAGTGGCTCCAGTTGGATGAGGATGTAGACAAGATTCAGATGGTGAGGTCTCATCTGTGATTTGGCTTTATGCTTCAGGTGGTGTCAACCACTGGTCCTATTCCTGATGGGCTATGAAAGGAGGTAAAGCTAGAATTGAGTCTCAAAACTGTTGCAGATTTCAATGGTTTTTACGTGTATGTGATTATCAGAGCCATTTAAATCCTATTCATGTTTAAGTGAGCGATTTAAAACATTCTTAAAAAATTGAAAACTCAGAAATCACACAACTAATTTGGAGCACTAAACTAATAAGAAATGTATATTTTTTAAATTCTCTTTTCCAGGTCTACAGGACCAGGGTAGAGCTTACAAAGTCTTGGAAGTGCATGTGTGTGTGGAGGAACTTTAAGCTGAAAGTTTTAAGTTTAATTTATTGAAGTGAGGGACCAATGAATAAATGGCGGTGATGGACAACTGAAAATTAGTGTGAAACAGCATGCAATCAGCAGGGAAGTCTGCTTGGAGATTATGGAGGGAGGAAAATAGGAGACCAATAAATACTACAGGTGTGAATGAACTTTAAAGTGCCAAACACATGAGGGGATACGTAGATTAAAAATTAAATAGAAAGAGATCATACGGTTGGCCCGGTGAATGAAATGAGCTTGGAAAGAATGAAGGAGAAAAATTACCATTAGAAGAGATAGTTGACAGGAGGTCTTGGGAAGAGGGAAGTAACAATTGCCCCTCTGGATCCACAGCCACTGTGAGGCCTTTTCAGCAGCCTCTGGAACATTCTTGGTGACTCTTCTGCACTGCAGTCCTTTAACTCCAAGGAGTTTTAGAGTCTGCTGTAATAAATGGCCAGCAAAGCCCCAGTACCCAACTTCGACTGGCTCACAGTGAGCACTCCAGCCATTGCTCCAGCATTCTGCAATGAGATCTGTGTATTTAGCCCTCTTGCGCTCATTGACCTCTTCAATCCGGTCTTCCCAGGGGACAGTAAGTTCCAGCAGGACCACTTGCTTTGTAAACTCCGATATTAACACCATGTCCGGGCAGAGTGGAGTGGCTGCGATGTTCTCTAGGAACTTGAGCTGCCTCCCTAGGTCAACTTGGAGCTGCTAGTCTCGTGCAGTGGCAAGAAGCCCACCCAAGGAGCTAGGCCGATGTTGAGGTTTCTCCCCCGTCTAATAAAAGTGATGGACTGTTTGGGAGCGTGCTGATTTTTGCTGTCTTAAATCGCTGTGCTGATTACATCCGCCATAGTCCTTAGGACTTGGTCATGGCGCCAGCGGTATCGCACTTCCACCAACGCCTTCGGGCAGCAACTTAGGATATGCTCCAAGGTGCCCCTCTTCTGGCACAGTTGGCATGCTGGAGTGTTTGCCATGCCACACCTGTGCAGGTTGGCCGGGCTTGGGAGTACATCATAGACTGATTGGATGAGAAACTTGATGCGCAGTGGTTCGGCTCTCCAGAGCTCTGTCCAGGTGAACTTCCGAGGTTCCGCATGCTCCCATCTAGTCCAGGCGCCTTGTCTGTACATGCTCACTATCTTGCTGTATCGTTCTTCCTCCACCGGCTTGTATCTCGTTCTGAACCAGTTGACGCTTCTCTTTTCCACTGATTTGGTCATAGCGTGGTTTGGAAAACAGCCCAGTCCTGCCTGCCCCACTACCACAGTGCCCACCAAATGTTGTGCCGCAGCTGTGCCTCCGCTCTGTTGGCAGCTTCCTGTGCCTGCCACTTCCTTCTGGTCTTTACATGGATTCCTGCCGAAGTGATATGGATCACAATGTTGGACAATATCTAGTAAGCGCGCGGCCTCTCCGGTGATGAATATCTGTAATCTGTCAAGTAGGATGCCATGCACAACTCTGATTTGATGGAGGCAGACGCGAGAGCACGGAGGAACATCTGGTGAAAATTTCTGAAATGCCTGTTTCGCTGCCACCGCTACTGTGTGATCTGAAATCTCCGGAGGGGAAGGCCCCGAATACTCAGCTTTGCCTGTTGCTTGGCAGCTGGGGCTGGGATCGGGGTCAAAGCGCTCCGCAGAGATGGTGCTCGGTGCTCAGTGTTGGAGGGCAGGTTGGAGGCTTGAAATTTTCGGACAGACTCAGAGTCGGACTGTGGTCAGGTGCTTCCAGGATGCTGCATCGGCAAGTTTGTGGCGCTGGAAGCTCATGGCAGGGTGAGTTTCTCCCTTCTACCGTCTGCATGAGATGTTGGGGCTATCGGGACCTTGAGACTTTTTTTTTACCGTGCTCATGGTCTGCTCTTATCAAATTATGGTATTGCTTTGCACTGTTGTATGTTATAATTATGTGGTTTTGTCAGTTTTAGTCTTGGTTTGTCCTGTGTTTCTTGTGATATCATTCTGGAGGACCATTGTATCATTTTTTAACGCATGTATTTCTAAATGACAATAAACAAGGACTGAGTGTCCTCATAATCTAACATGAGGAAATGAATTGAAGCAGCAGAGACGTGGTTTTTGAGGAGGATGCAAAGAATATCATGGACGAAACAAATACCTAACAAGGATGTCATGAACAGAGCAAGCACAAAAAGAGAAATAAGGTATGAGATCATGAAAAGGCAACGTGACTTCATTGGACATGTGATTAGGAAAGAGGAGTTAGAGTACACGGAAATTATGGGAAAGATTGAAGGGAAGAAAGCAAGAGGAAGGCAAAGACAAATGATGATGGAGACAGCAGCCAGAGAACTGGAAATGAATACCAATGAATTGATCCACTTGACCCGAAACAGGAGTGTGTGAGCCATGGCAATCAAAACTCAAAATGGGCATGGCACATGATGATGATGATGATGATGATGATGAAAGTTAAGACATAGAGTCATAGAACACTACAGCAAAGAAACAGACCCTTTGGACCATCTAATCCATGCCAAACCAATAATTTTCCTAGTCCTATTGACCTGCATCAGGACCAAAACCTTCCGTACCCATCCTATTCATATACCTATCGAAATTTCTCTTAAATGTAGAAATCAAACTCACATCCACCACTTCCACTGGCAGCTCGATCCTCACTTTTACCACCCTCTGAGTGAAGAGGTTCCTACTCATGCTCCCCTTAAACATTTCACCTTTCACCTTTAACCTATAATTTCTAGTTCTAGTCTCACCCAAACTCAGTGGAAAAAGCCTGCTTGCATTTCAAAGTTCAAAGTAAATTTATTATCAAAGTGCATATATGTCACCATATACAAACCTGAGATTAACTTTTCTTATGGGCATATTCAACAAACCTATGAAATACTAACTATGATAGAATCAATGTAAGACCACCCAACTAGTGTGTTCAACCAGAGTGCATAAGACAACAAACTCTGCAAATACTGAAAGGAGAAATAATCATGATTTGATGGAGACAGACGTGAGAGCACAGCAGAACATCTGGAAAACTTCTGAAATGACCGCTTCGCTGCCGCTGCTACTGTGTGGTAACTGGAATCTCTGGAGCTGAAGGCCCCGAAATCCTCGGCTTTGCGTGTTTCAGCGGCCGGGGAGAGGTCAAAGGCATTCGGCAGAGGATGGCGCTCGGGAGGCTGTATCAGACAGGCTGCTCGGAAGCTCGAAGTTTTCGGACGGATGGACTCAGGGTCGGCTGCTTCCAAGGAATCGGCAAGTTGACGGTGCCTGGAGGTTTATGGCAGGGAGTTTCTCCCTTTTGCTGCCTGCTATCGGGGACTCAGGAGTCTATCGACTCGGGACTTTGAGAACTTTTTTTTTACTGTGCCTATGGTCTGTTCTTTATCAAACTATGGTATTGCTTTGTACTGCTGTAACTATATGTTATAATTATGTGGTTTTGTCAGTGTTAGTCTTTGGTCTGTCCTGTTTTCTGTGATATCACTCCGGAGAAACATTGTATCATTTCTTAATGCATGTATGCATTTCTAAATGACAATAAAAGAGGACTGAGTGTTCTCCTAATCTAATAATCATAAATAAATAAGTAATAAATATCGAGAACA
Organism: Mobula birostris; assembly: GCF_030028105.1. Taxonomy (NCBI): domain Eukaryota; kingdom Metazoa; phylum Chordata; class Chondrichthyes; order Myliobatiformes; family Myliobatidae; genus Mobula; species Mobula birostris. The sequence goes on along the minus strand of NC_092378.1, from coordinate 131,617,057 downwards.
TGAGATGAAGTGTCTTTGAAAGTGAGTCCGTTGGTTGCGGGAACACTTCAATGATGGGTCAAGTGAAGTTGAGTGAAGTTATCTGCTTTGGTTCTAGAGCCTTATGGCTGAGGGGTAACTGTTCCTGAACCTGGCTGTGTGAGTCCTGGGGCTATTGTACCTTCTTTCTGATGGCAGCAACATGAGCATATCCTGGGTGGTGGGGGTCACTGATGATGGATGCTGCTTTCCTGCAACAGCATTTTCATATAGCTGTGCTCAATGGTTGGGAGTGCCTTTCCTGTGATGGACTGGGCCGTATCCACTACCTTTTGTAGGATTTTCCGTTCCATGAGCAGTGGTGCTTCCAAACCAGGCTGTGAAGCAGCCAGTCAATATTCCCTTCACTACATGTCTATAGAAGTTTGACAAGAATTTAGATATCATGCCAAATCTCTGCAAACTCCTGAGGAAGTAGAGGCGCTGGCGTGCTTTCTTCATAATTGAACTTACCTGCTGGGCCCATGTCAAGTCCTCCGAAATAATAACACCAAGGAATTTAAAGTTGCTACTCTCTCCACCCTATCTACATCCCACATAATTGTTTATACCTCTGTCAGATATCCCCTCATTCTTCTATGCTCTAAGGAATATAGTCCTAACTCAGTTCACAAGCATTTTCACCAGTTCTTTACCTTTTACACCTAGTAACAATACTGTTCTAAAATTCACCATGTGGGGATTATTTATTATTTTTGTATATGCCAGGATGCAGTGAAGCACTGCTTGTATACCAGATAGACCATACCAAATATATGTACATTGCAAGAGTATAGAGTGTAAAATAATAACACAATGCAGAATATAGTGTTACAGTTACAGAGAAAATACACCACAGTCCTCATTTTAAGCATTGTTAACCCGACTTTAGAGAAATAATCTTTCTTCGAAGACAGTTTCAGACTTGCCCACTGGGATTCTCTTGAGAAAAACAGTTATATGGTTTATGAACAGATTGAAAATGCTTTGTCTACAATTTTCAGTTCAACATCATGAATAACTGGAATATTTTATTTTTCACTAGCAAGGCCTTACTGATAACAAGGGTACTGTAAGATACTGCGAGAAAATTTTGTGAAGATTTTAATGTTACTAGGAATAAAGTTAGATAGTCCCAAATTCAAATAAATTCTTTATACCTGCCATTTTTCACTTGCAATTATATTCATTCTAATTCATTACTATTTGCTTATCAAAATTTCCATTAAGTTTCTTGCGAGACGTAGACATTCACCAAGACAATATGGAAGTCTCTAGATGGTTGCTATACACGAATGCTCCGGATGGCTCGTGATGTGAGTTGGCAACAGCATATGACGAACATTGAGCTCTATAACAACCTACCGATGCTCTCCACTAAACTTGAGGTGAGAAGACTGCAACTAGCGGGGCACTGTCTACGCCACCCCGAGCTACCTGCCAGCCTAGTCATCATATGGGAGCCCAAGCACAGGAGGATGAAACCTGGGCGCCCTCCCAAGACTATGGTCAACACGCTCCTAGAAGACAGCGGCGCGGCTAATGTAGATGAACTGAACACACTGATGAGGGAGAGGGAGAAGTGGAGAGTCCGTCATCGTGCCCAACGCCGGTCCCCCCCTAGTCCTGAGTCGACGTAGTAGTAGTTCTTGCAACTGTTCATGAGCATTAAAAACAGTACTGGAGTCAAATTTCACAAAATAGCAATCATGCATGCTTGAGGTGGCTAGAATGAAAGTAGCAATGCAACAGCTAGACACAAAGTAATGTAGGAGACAAGCTACAAAATTTCTGTGGTCCCACTGACAGAACTGATGAGTGGAGCCTTTGCTTATCAGTACTGAAGCTTTTTGAACTGGACACACAAGGTTGGAGTAGCAGGGCCATTGTTCTGACTTGAAAATAGTGAACAGGGTGTGTAGTAAGCATCACTGGATGACCCAGAGCTTTCAATCATTTGTCCATGAGCTGAACCTTTCCCTTATTAGACACTTGTTTGGACATCCATTTAATATGTGTAATCAATTGTTAATATTGTTTGTTTCAATGTTCACAATATTGAAATTGTGAAAGGATTTATGTTGAAAAATCCTGATCTATATATGGCAGTTATCAATGCATTTAATCAAATGCTACTAATTATAATTCGAATGAATTTCATTTTAATTTAAAACAGCAGCTTTCTACTTAATAATTGCAAGGAGAACAGATCAGCAGAGGTCTGATGTCTGCGACAAGTGTGGCTTGCCTGGCAAGTTGCATTGTTAACCCGTGCTTGCAGTACAGACTGATGCCATGGATATTGTGGCCACTAACTGTCTATGAAGTGGCAATGTCCCATGTTGAGGCAATGGAATGGAAGATCAACAAGTATGTGAAGAAGTGGCTTGGAGTACTGAGCAGCCTCACCAATGTTGCAATCCACAGTAGCCAGACAAAGTTTACCATCCCAGTGCAATCCCTTGTTGAAGAGGTCAAGGTAGCCAAGGTAAGATCATTCTTGATGCTTCGAGACTCGAAAGACCCTGTCATCAAGAACACCTAGCCAGATGTGAGATTAAGCAGGAAGTGGTTAGCCCGCGTAGCAGTTGACGAGGCAGAGTCTAGACTGAAGCACAAGGAGACGGTTGGGGCTATCCAGCTAGGCCGCCAGGGACTTGGATGGACAACCCACAAGTGGTGGTCATCTTCTACAGGTAAGGAGCGCCGTGAGCTTGTAACATAAGAAATACGAGAAGTAGAAGAGGAGAAGAGGTTAGCTAAAACAGCTGGCCTGGCCAAACAAGGGGCTTGGACCTGGTGGGAAAGTGTTGAACAACGACATCTACCTTGGAATGTTCTGTGGCAGATGGAACTGCTCCACATTTCTTTTCTATGCAGAGCAGTGTACGATCTGCTCCCAACACCTGCCAACCTCAGCACCTGGTATGAAGATAAGACAGACAGGTGTGCTGCTTGTGGCGAGAAGGGAACACTTCAACATATTTTGAGCGCATGCAGAGTCAATCTTTCCAACGGCATGTACACTTGGAGACATAACAATGTTCTCAAAGTTGTAACAGAAGCGGTTGAGCAGAGAGTACTGCAGCACAACTTACCTCATGCCCCATGCTGCACAGAACATCGTGTATTATTTGTGAAAGAAGGCTCCAAGTCAAGGGTGTACAGCGCAGGCCCACAATCAAGCATACTTTCTTCAGCTAATGATTGGTGTGTCAAGGCCGACCTGGACAGGAAAGGCAGTTGCCCGGAGCAAATAGCTTTCACCACATTATGTCCAGATATAATCGTATGGTCTGACACCAGTAGAAAAGTGGCTATTGGTGAACTCACAGTCCCCTGGGAAGACAACATCGATGAAGCCCATGAGCGCAAGTTAACCAAGTATGCAGAATTAAGTTCAGACTGCAGAGACAGAGGGTGGAAGGTCTCATGCTATCCATTCGAAGTAGACTGCCGTGGGTTTATTGCGTTCACTTTCCAGAAGTGGCTGCGTGACCTTGGCTTCACTAGAAGGGAAATCAAGTCAACCATCAGGGCTGTAGCTGAGGCAGCAGAGAAAGAATCAGCATGGGTGTGGACCAAGTATGTCCAGAGGGGCAGATAGTCTGACAGTGTATACATATCTTGCAAACCCTTCAGTAGTTGCATAGACACCTGAAGAGCAGACTATCTGTTGGATGGAAGTGACCAACAACTCTGATAGAGGCAGATGCCGAGTTTTTAAGGTCACCAGTGGGAGGTGGTGCTTTAGCACTGCTGGCCCACCACCTCGAGGGAGTCTTGATCATAAGCGGGCCGAAACTCCTGAAGACAGGTGGCAGATCAACTGATGATCCCACTGGTGATAGCACAGGACAGTTAACATCTTAATCCATGTGTATTTTCAATTCAATTCCAATGTTCACAATGTTGAAATTGTGAAAGGAATTATGTTAAAAAATCCTGATCTATATATGGCAGTTATCAATGCATTTAATCAAATGCTACTAATTATAATTTAAATGAATTTCATTTTAATTTAAAACACCAGCTTTCTACTTAATTTTAAATTTTAATTTACATTCTCAAAAAGCTCTTTTTACTTTCTACAGTGGAGGCCAATTCTCTGGATTCTTTCAAGAAAAAGTTAGAAAGAGCTCTTAAAGATAGCAGCGTGAAGGGATATGGGGAGAAGGAAGGAACAGGGTACTGATTGTGGATCATCAGCCATGATCACAGTGAATGGTGGTGCTGGCTCGAAGGGCTGAATGGCCTACTCCTGCACCTATTCTCTATTGTCTATTAATAATTGCAAGGCTGCATCTGGAATATTATAACAATACAGTACAGGAACAAGCCTTCGGCCCACAATGTCTGTGCTAACGACGATGGCCAATTTAGACTATTCCCACCTGCTTAACATGGCCTTTATCCCTCTATCTCCTGCCTGTTCTAATGTCTGTGCAAACTCCTCTTAGACGTTGCTGTTGTATTGGTTTCCACCACTTCCCCTGGCAGTGAGTTCCAGGCACCTATGACAGTGTGTGTGAAAATACTTGCTTCACAAATCTCCTTTAGACATTTCCCTTTCATCTAGTATCAGCTATTTATTGTCTTCACAGAGTTCACACCCGTGTGCCCAAAAACATAGAATTGCGGGAAGACTACTATTTGTCTGAAATTATTCACTGATCCGGACCTTTATGGGAAACAGTAAGAATCACTGGCTCAGTAAGATATTTCTGTTTATCTCTGTGGGTATGAAGAGGAACTTAACCGTTTTAGGGTGCTTGAATTTAAAATCATTTAATCATTTATTGAAAGTCACTTTTTGAGGAAAAAATGTTAAAATTTGCCAAGTGAATTAAATGAACTTTCTAGAAATAATATGTACATAGAAAGACCAGAGAAATTGGACTGAATGAGATAACTCCAACACCAAGCTAAGTGTAACTGTTCTTCACTTTGTCAATATCTCAATAAATCTATTAAAGAGGGCATTTATTTATTTAGACATTTAGATCAATCAGAAGTCACTAGGATAATTCAGGAGTCTGAGCTCTAACTTGTAGCATAACTCAGAGTTTCAAGCTTATTTCCAATTGAGACATGATAAGGGTGGATGAATACAGGTTCTAAATTAAAATGTTTATATGAATTATAGAGCACGGTCATTAGTCAACCATATTCGTTTAAAATTAACCCATATGTCAGATAGGAGTTGGAGAAGCATCATATAGTCAACAGACCTGTAGACAGCTGACAGCTCTATTTGAAGATGAACAAAGACTTGGCAACACACTGGTTCTTGCATTTCCAAATCTTGGATGGTCAGTGGGATCAAGGTTGGGAGAGATGTGAATGTAATGAGGTAATTGCCCATTTTCTGACTTCACAAAGCAATTTTGAGTAATTTTTCTTTCAACCATTTAGTCTAGAGAGTAGATGGACAATTGTGCAACCAGAAACTTAACGAAGCAAATGGCTTTTCTTTAATTCACTGTCATCAAATGAGATGCACTTTCAAAATCTTCAGATTCAGATTGCTATTTTTAAGGAGGAAAAGGATATGAGGAGTATTCTTTCTGGAATTATAAAATGGAGGAATGTGTTGTAGATTTTATAAGCTTGAAAAATAACATATTACATTACATTTTTCTCAGTGCTTGAATCTTTGACTCATACCTGATACACATGAAAAGCATTAGCAGCTCGTCCACGCAGAAACACTGTTGGAATCCAGACATTTATCAGTGCACAGTGAACCCTGGCAGACACAAAGTAATCAACAGTGAATTTCAAGGGAGAGCATTAAATTCACAAAACAAGTTAGAGGCAAAGTGATCAAAGGATGCAGTTCATTTAGTACATTTTAAGAGAATCTCCAGAGGACAGGACAGGAATTTCTATATAAGGAAGCCGACTAGATAAGCCAGCCTCATCAACACTTTCCTCAATTCATTAATAAACTAATTTATGTGTAAAATTTCAAACATGGCACTTCCAGCAAGCTCTGAGAATGTTACACATTATAGAGCTGAAATTAAAACATTCTGTGAAGGCAGACAAACAGCAGAGACTTAAGATATCGCCATTAATGTTCATACTCCTAAAAGGAGGATTGTCATTTTACTTAAATTTAAATGTTGAGATGTAATTAATGAAAGTACATCAAATAGAAGTAAATAAGATGAAGTCCAGAATCTTAACCTCTTATATGGACTATTTGGAATTCATCTGTAATAAATCAGCATGTTTATAGTAGAAACTGATGTCATTTCTCATAACATTTCAATTTAATGCAGCCTTCAGATATTTTGCATTCATGATTTTAAAGTAGAACTATTGCCTGAACTGCCAGGACTACAATTTGTCAGTTCGCTGAAAGCATTTATTGTTTTAAAATATTTTCAACGCAGTACTCCAAGCAAGGAGAATGTCTGAGACTGACATAAAACAAAGCTACTGTAAGAAATATTGGAGTCATCAATAACCTACCAAAATACGGGAAACTGTCCTTCAATCACACCACAGATAGAAATAGGTTTGAAAAGTAGTTACATTTTTAAACATGGAGATTAATCAGCAACAGACATTGCTAATGATTACATGAAGCATCACCATTAGTGAAAATACCCGCACTGAACGGACACTTTTCCTCAAATGCACCTGGATTGTAATTTTAATACAAATTTGGCGTTTTGTCCATGGCTGATTTAAATATCTGTGGTGGTAGTTTGGAGTACTGCACTTCTTAGGACCACAAGTATAGAAAATCCGATAGGAATCCCATCAACACACATAAAAATTGCTGGTGAACGCAGCAGGCCAGGCAAGAGGTACAGTCGACGTTTCAGGCCGAGACCCTTTGTCAGGAATCCTATCAAAGAGTTTTAGCTCTTGTTACCCATTTTTTAAAAGATTTCCATTCAAAAGAAGGAAATGATTACAATGTTAGACAACAAATAGATGGAAATCAGAGACAGGATTATCCATTGGATTTTTTTTACACCTCTGGTCCTAAACAATGCTGAAAGTTACTGCATGGGCCCAAAATGTGCTTCTAAAAGAGAAAAAAAAACCTTTACAAAACAGCTACAACTTGCACCCTCGGTACCAAGTACTGGTGCATGTGGTTTGGGAACATTTTACCTGCTTTTACACTAAAATCAGTAAACAGCTAGAAGAATTCAGAATGAAGGATAGAGAAAGAAAATTGGTGAATCTTATGTTCAATTTAAGGATGCAGTTGGTGAGGTGTCAGAGGTGCAGTGGTAGCTGAAGGTATCAGGCATAGTGGATGAGACTGTGACACAACGTATCAGAGTTAATGCAATGAAACCTATTACATCAAAATTAACCAAACACTTCTGGACTGAAACAACAGATTGTATTAAATGACAAAACGTGAAAGAATTGAATGAGATTAGCAATGGAGGTGGGTGGACTGATGCCATTGTAACACCTGTGTAGTGCTCGTCTTGCGTGACTGGTCACCGCACTCTATGAGAAAATCAAATTACATAGTACAACACTAGGTGCTAACAGGCCATCAGAAGCTATGGATATCGAAAGGAGGCAGTGAATAAAAAACACATACCTCCAGAGGTAAGTTTGTTTATTTAAAAAAAAGCAATATATACAAAATATTTACATGAGCAACAACAATTCAAAATTCCAACTACCTGCCTTAGGTTCCCAATCTCAGATACCAAACAAAAACCAAATTCCTTTTTAGTTGGAATCAGTGAGATTCATTAAAATAACCTTTATTACTCCAATCTTTCTAATCTAGATCTAATGTTATTCCCTATTTAAAGGTTTACCAACTAACATTTGCCTTTTTATTTATCCCTAGTTAGTTAGAAAATAATGGAATTCCTGTTCTTAAGTAGTATGGTTAACTTAAGTTTCAGTTCAGGTCAGCATGTCTACAAATTCAACACCAAATATCAAATTCAGATCCTTTGAATTAAAAATAAACTCATACATCCAACCGTATTAAATCCACTCCGTTCTGAAGCATTCCATTCCTGCGCTAGTTCTTTGATCTTGGGTGGCTCACCCCTTGTTTCTTGGTTCTTAGAATGAAATAGTGGGTCATCAATGGAAAGTCAATTCACAATACTTACACCAAAAAAAAAACCTGACCAAATCCCTTGGTATGTTTTAACAGAACAAATTCCCAGTTACATGGTAGAGATCTTGGACACTCGTCTCTGCTGATCCTGTCTCGCTAAAGCTTATGCTTGTTATAGACGTAGCTCAACAAACCTTTTATCGATATCATCTCTCGTCCAGGGATTTCACCCTGAAGTTTTCAAGTAAGTAAGGTAGAGATGCTCACTACAAATTCCACTTTTAATAGTTTACATCTTTAGTTTCTAATAGTTTGCTGCATTTCTCTCGCTTGTCCGCATCTCCATCAGACACGCCTCATTCTAACATAGATTTCTGCCTAAGTTCTTCCTTTTTTAAAAAAATTCGGGAAACCTCGTTTTCATCCCTCCACAGGTGGAGCATTCTAACATTACTTCTTTGGGTTTAATTAACCTGGGTTGCACCATGAAATTTATGCACTGTATAGAGTTGATGGATCTTTCGAGAAGTTATGGGACACTGTCGGAATCCCATTTTAGAGGAGAGTACTGCAGGTAGCAAAACACTGAAATTTGCTGCAAATCCCTCACTGCATGCAGGCTGACAATGATGAAGATCACAAGTCACAAATCAACAAAGCAAGTGTGAAATAAACAAAATAATCTAATAACATGTGATATTAAACAGCAGCAGAAGCAAGCCTGAACTGAGATGCCATACAATGGGACTCCAATCAAAGTTTCACAACTGAAGAGGTCATAAAGGAACTAGGATGCAACAGCAGAGAGATTGATAATCAGTTAACTGCAAATTAGAACACAAAAAGATATCACCGAAACAAGAATGGCATACTATAAAAGTCATTTGCACCCCACATCATCTCTGAAAACGATATCAAGAAAAAATATCTACCAATTATTAAATATTATACTTCAATCAGTAAAGACAATTTTGGAAATGAAAATTAATTTTTTGATCAAAGGAACAAAAGCCATTTATTAATGAAAAAGTTGTTTTCCCCAACCTATTTGAAAGAAACCTTGTGTTAATCAAGTTCGCAGACGACACCACGGTGGTTGGTCTGATCAGAAGGGATGACGAGACGGCCTACAGGGATGAGGTCCAGCACCTGGCTACATGGTGTGCCGACAACAATCTGGCTCTTAACACCCAGAAGACCAAGGAGATCATTGTGGACTTCAGGCATGCCAGGAGTCACACTCACATCCCCATCTACATCAATGGAACTGTAGTGGAGCGTGTATCAAGCTTCAAATTCCTTGGCGTCCACACTTCCGAGGGTCTCACCTGGTCCCTGAACTCCTCCATCCTGATCAAAAAGGCACAACAGCGCCTTTATTTCCTGTGGAGCTTGAAGAAAGCTCACCTCTGTCCCAGGATACTGACAGACTTTTACCGCTGTACCATTGAAAGCATACTCACCAACTGCGTCTCAGTGTGGTATGGCAATTGTCCCGTATCAGACCGCAAAGCACTCCAGCATGTGGTGAAAACTGCCCAGCGGATTATCGGCACCCAATTGCCCACCATTGAGAACATCTACCATAAACGCTGCCTGGGCAGGGCGAAAAGCATTATCAGGGATGCATCTCACCCTAACCATGGACTTTTTACTCTCCTCTCATCCAGTAGGCGCTACAGGAGCCTCCACTCCTGCACCAGCAGGCACAGGAAGAGCTTCTTCCCTGAGGCTGTGACACTGCTGAACATCTCATCACAGCGCTAAACTGTATTGCACCCATATTGTACTGTCTCAGTACTTTCATATTTGTGTGCTGTAGCACTTTCTTTGTTCGCAGTTATTTTGTAAATAACACTACTCTTTGCACTTCTGGTCAGATGCTAAATGCATTTCATTGGCTTTGTATCTGTACTCGGCACAATGACAATAAAGTTGAATCTAATCTAATCTAATCTAAATTCTTATAGCAGTTTAGCAGAACTGACTTCCTTGCCTTTGCTTTGCAGCGATGCATCAATGAACATATTCAAGTAGATCCTGTCATTACTGACTTCCAATTTTGCTGCTGGACACAGCACTGGGTCCAAGGAAGAAGCATAAACATACTGAGCTAAGAAGGCAGATACAATTGGTATCTTGACCCTTGGCTTCACACCAACCATGGCTTATGCAGAAAACAAGGCCATATTTATTTGAATGAATTTAAGCTAGTTGGAAAAATATGAATGAAGTAACTTTAACATTTAAACATTTAAATAATAATGAAATTAAATTAATTTAAATGTAATTTAAGTTTAGACAGTTAAATGCCCTTCGAATAAGTTTGGTTTTAATTGTTTTAGAACATTTTGAGTATTTAAATGTGTTCCAATTGATTTTAAATATCTTAGTAACAACATATTAAGATATGATCAGGTCAGTTTAGACCTGATCAGCTAAGATCAATATTTAGCCACAATTATTCAACATGAGATAATAAGAATGAGAGAGATGAGAAATCGCAAAAGGTAAATGTGGAAAAATAAACAAGTATCGATGATAATATATGCATTATAGAGAAACTGAAGCTGGAAGATTTGACCAAACTGATAGACCATAAATAATTCAAGTTGAACATGACAAGTTAGAAAAAAAATGCACCAACCTGATTTCAAAGAAATCCAAAAGATTTAAATTGAAAGCCAAAAGTTGAGGAATTTAACTTGACAAGCAAGAAAATTGGCATTAATTACTTAGAGTTACTGCAGTCAGGAAATAATGAGTGAAAACAAAGCTGAGCTACATCACAGACACATCAAATACTAAGCAGGAAAATACTGAAGAAAAGGTGTTGAACTGAAAGCACAAATTCATTCCAACTAGAAAATATAAAGAATATACCAGGGAATAGGGCAGCAATCCTGTACACGCTAATAAAATTTACTGTAACATTTAATGGTGCTTTTTTATTAAGGGAATTCTATGGTGCTATGTTGTGAACAAAAACTTAGCCATCTAAAATGCTCTTTGTGCAGAATTACTCTGAAGACATGTCTAAGGCTACGTCCACACTAGACCAGATAATTTTGAAAATGCCAGTTTCGCGTAAAAACGATAGGCGTCCACACCAAATGTTTTTGAAAATACCTACGTCCACATTAAAATGGGTATTTGGGTGAATCTCCGCCTATTAGCATGCACAGTACACATCTACGGAAAACAAGCAACATGTTTGGTGTGAATCTTGCTGTGAAAGTGCGTGTTTGTGCAGTTACAGACTAGAAAAACTTAAAAGGAAATTGCCAAACGACGGACAGCTGTTGGCTCTCGCGCAGGAGGACTTAAAGCTAAAAAAAGCAAATACTAGAGCGTATGGAGGCAACCACAGGGAGTTCACGGACAGTATGACTTGGCTGACGACGAACACAGAAAAACTGACTGTCTGCATCAGTGTTATTTTGTATTTCCATACAATGTTACATTAGGCTGTTACACATCTATTGTCAGAGAAATACTTGGATAAATAGGTAAACCACCTTCATACAAGCAAGCACAGAAAACAGGGCAAAGTGAGTATACAGGTGTCCACCGCTTTTCCAACGTTCGCTTTATGAAACCTCACTGTTGCGAAAGACCTACATTAGTACCCTGTTTTCGCTAACAGAAGGTGTTTTCACTGTTACGAAAAAAGCAGCACGCGAAAAAAGCAGCGCTCGGAAAAAAATCAGCATGTGATAAAAGGCAGTGTGCGCCCCATGCAGCCGCTCTCCCCCGGATTCGGAACGGCATTCTCGCCGGCATTGCTTTAACACATGCCTGTGAGCAGCCGTTTGCAAGATGAGTTCTATGGTATCAGAAAAGCCTAAAAGAGCTCGTAAGGGTGTTACACTTAGCATAAAACTAGACATAATTAAGCGTTTTGATCATGGTGAACGAAGTAAGGACTAAGTGAGTTTGGCTTGTGGAAGCCGATGAAGATGATGTTGAAGAGGTTTGGGCATCTCATGACCAAGAACTGATATATGAAGAGCTGATGCAATTGGAAGAGGAAAGGATAACAATCGAAACCAAATGAGTAATGATAAAGTACGACTTTAATTTTGAAAGGGTACGTAGGTTTAGGGCATATTTGCAGGATGGTTTGAGTGCTTACAAAGAACTGTATGATAGAAAAATGCGCGAGGCTCAGCAGTCAAGCAAGCCTTCCACATCAGCCACAGCAGACGATGAACCTTGACCTTCAACATTGAGGTGGGCAGTCATAGGGGAAGATGAGCTGCCTGCTCTAATGGAAACAGTCGAGGAGATGACACCCTAGTGTCCCACCACCCCAACACCCAGGCCGTGGACAGATACCGATTCGCAGAGAATGAAGCGGTAGCCGGGAGATACACAGCACATCTTTAAAAAAGCTGAAATAAACATGCTATTAGGTACCGCCCGGCACGTAATTGTTCGCCCAGATCAGAGGTGATTGCCGATTGTGTCGCCTCTAACTTGGGCCGACAATTATGTGCCGGGTGGCACCTAATTAATTAGCTTGTTTATTTTGGCTTTTTTCTTAAAGATGTGCTGTGTGTCTCCCGGCTACCGCTGTACCCTTGCATGCTTCGCGGCAATATATCGGTTCGCTGCCCTGAGAGTGGGGGCCACTGCACCACTTAAACTCCGACAACTCAGCCTAACACACCATCATCAGTGTGCTCGGCAAGCTGACTTACCGATTCCGGTAAGTGATACTACACTGTACATGCATTATTTCTACTTTATATCGGTTGTGTATTTTTACATGTTATTTGGTATGATTTGGCAGCTTCATAGCTTAAAGGTTACTGGAGAGCGCTTGCGCCGTGTTTTTGCCAATAGCGCTTGTGTGAGATTTTCGCTACGGAAGACAGTTCAGGCAATGATTGTGGGAAAGTATTTCTACTTTATATAAGCTGTGTATTTATCGTATCATTCCTGCTTTTACTATATGTTACTGTTATTTTAGGTTTTATGTGTTATTTGGCAGGTTATTTTTGGGTCTGCGAACGCTCACAAAATTTTCCCATATAAATAAATAGTAATTGCTTCTTCGCTTTACGACATTCCGGCTTACGAACCGTCTCATAGGAACACTCTACCTTCGGATGGCGGGGGAAACCTGTACTTATTTATTCAATAAGTTATGGGTCAAAGTATTTGGTGAGTACATTTCTAACTCTTCTAGCTTCAGTCTCGTTGCCGTCTGTTCTGAAATTGTTAGGTTGTGTGAGGGTTGCGTTCAAGAAAACAATGAAATGCCGCACTGGCACCACCATCTGTTCCGGCATGTCATGACAGCATTTTTAGAAATCTCTGGTTACCCCGTCCACACTATTCTGCCCAATCAGCGTTTTCAAATTTACACAGTCTGGAGGGCGTTTTAGAAAAGCTCTGTTTTCGGGGGAGGAAAACACCATTTCAGTGCGGACAGAGGGTCAAGACGAAGAGAAAAAGCTTCGGTTATGGATTTATCTGGTCTAGTGTGGAGGTAGCCTAAGTTATACTGTCAACACTACAAAAGATTCTGCCAGAGACTGTCCTGCCAATCTTCACTTTCCTGCAAGGTATCATTTTCTAAAATGTTAGCTTTCAAACATTTTCTACATGACATGTAAAATAAGCTATTGACTCCTTGCTGAAATATAAAAAATTAGGTAGCAATTACAGTGCACTAGTTCTTACTGTCATAATTTAGTGTATCAGAATTTATGCTCAGGCTAAACAACCGCTCTCATATTCAAAGTCAGTTTACACTTCACAATATAATGATGCTGTTAGCTTAAAAGAACTTGGTTGTGATTGTAGAAAAATTTGCCAAAGATATTCTTCAAAGTGGTTCACTCAGTGCAATGACAATTTTCCACCAACACCAAAAAGTAAGTGAATTTTTATGAATTTAATTTCCTAAGGATGATGACTGCTATTTATGAACGTCATTTTGCTCCTTTCACGTGATTTATTTCATATCGCATTTCTGTGTAATAAATGGAAGATGAAAAAGCAATATTCAAGAAACAAATAAAGTTAAATGCGTCCATTTAACATTGTATTCAAGAGCTCATCAAATTCAGAGGAACACAAGATCCAAAATATTGTTCAATACTGACAAGATCTTGCAGTTGGATAGGTCCTTCCTTTGCTTACTTGCTAATGGAAATGGAACAACCCAATGATGGTCAGCAGGTTGCGGAGGAGTCAGCTACAACAGTAAGGACAGAGGGAGAATGGATTAAATTAAACAATTTGTAGTTAGGAGTTGTGTGTTTGGGAATCAGGCTAAGAGCATCCGGTTAAAGATGGACAGCTTTGAAAGTTGGGCAGGAGGTGGGGTAGGGCAAGAGCAGTAAGGTGGGAATGATGAGAAAAGAGCCCAAGAGAGTTGGTCAAGAACAAAACAAGAGCCATCTACGGTCAGCACAATTCTCCACAGGCAAGGTTTGAAATATCCCCCAAATGGTGGTGTAGAGAGTGTTGCACACCACAGCTGCCATGCACACAGCAGGTCTCTGGTATTAATGTTTCAGGCACATGAAGGAAAACAGTAAATTTTGTGTAATCTAGTCTACAATTTTCTATTACATTTCACGTGTCATTGAACTGAATCAAACAGGCAACAAAACACTACATTGGATGAAATAACTTACAGGAAATATTACAATTATCTGAGTTCAAAAGATGACTTTAGGTCTGTGCTCCACATAGCTGAACACAGGAAAAGAAATGGGGTACAGTTTTATAAAGAACTTTGACGATCAAAACTTTATTATGCAAACGACGAAGTACATGGAATCAATTAGATTCATTATCATCTCAGTTGATAAAAGCATTGCTACTCTGAACCTATGATATATGACAGTTTGGTATTGTTCAACCTTAGTCCATAATCTGAGGTGGCTGACTGAAATTTCCAAAAGCACTGCACAGATCTCAATGGCTAATATTGGTGGACTTGTATTTTGGCTTGTAGTGGCAGAAGGTACAGGACTTCATTATGCACCCTCATAAATGGAAGTCCTGAACTTACTGACAGACTCTAGCAATGGACTCCACAGAGCCTAGCAGTGGAAACAAATTTTTCAAGCTACAGCAGCAAGGCCACGTTCTTCAAGAAATTCCACATATTTTTTTCCTTTCTCTCTAATTTCCTTCATGAATGCTCCATACACAAAGTGAACCCTCAGCAATCAAACATATTCCCTTTATCGTATCCATCCCTCATTTTCTTTTCGCAACTTGAAACTAACTCACCTTTCTAGTTCTGTTATAAGGGTTTTCAACTTGAGACATTTTCTCTTTTCATACATGCTGCCTGACATGCTGAGTGTTTTTCAGCCTTCTTGCTTTTATTTGGAATATTTGTTGTTCAATTCAAGGCAGTGCATTCTCCATTGGCAGGACACCACAATGAATATTATAAATTGTATTTCTATTGACATCCATAATGTTGATTGCTCTATGGTCAAGAAAGAATCTGAACATTTTGTTGAAAAGAACATTTATAATTATTTCCAAGATCAAAAGCCATAAAAATTACATTGTAGGTCAAGACTTACGTTTCAAAATCTGATAAGCTTTGATCCTCAGAGGTTTGACTTAAATCACCAGGTACCTATGAATGAAAAAAAAATCATTTTCAACTTTATTGATGTATACATCACTGGAATGGCCTGTTACGTAGAATCTCAGTATTCGCTTTCTCATGCAAAAATAATTGCTTTGAACATGGTTGCATTAAAATATAATGGCAAGAGACATTTAAGATTTTCTTTTGAATTGCATTACTTGCAAAGATAAAAGTCATTTATCCCTAACATACTAACAAAATAACTTACTGTCGCTGACTCAGGCTATGTCCACACTAGACCGGATCATTTTGAAAACGCCAGTTTCGCGTAAAAACGACAGGCGTCCACGCTAGGTGTTTTTAAAAATACCTCTGTCCACATTAAAATGGATATTTGGGCAAATCTCTTCCTACTGGGCATGCGCAGGACACACAAGAAAACAAGCGAAGAGGAAACGGTATACATGGTGTGCGTTTGTCCAGTTACACACTAGAAAAACTTAAAAGGAAATTGCCAAACGAAAGACTTGGTGTGCGTTTGTCCAGAAACATTTCCCACAGCCATAGTCTCTTCACCAATGAAAGGGACGACAGCTACAACTAAATGCAATAAGGCTTGTTACTGGGCAAAAGTGAAATTTGCTGTTACCTCATTTGTTTGCCTTTACTTTTGCCATGTCTTTGTGTATTATTTTGCTGTATTTAACATGTGCAATAAAATGAGTTACTGGGCAAAAGTGACAATTGCATCTATTGAATGTCTGCACAAGCAATACATTAATAAAGCACCTTGTTAAATGTATAAAACATGTCTGCATCAGTGTTATCTTGTATTTCCATACAATGTTACATTAAGTTGTTACACATCTATTGCCAGATGTTGTTGTGGTGTTGGAGGTTGTGTTCAAGAAAACAATGAAATGCTGCTCTGACACCACCAATTGTTCTGGCATGTCATGACAGCGGTTTTATAAATAGCCGGTTACCCTGTACACACTATTAGGCACTTTCAGATTTATTCACTCTGGAGAGCGTTTCTGAAAAGCTCCGTTTTCAGGGGAGGAAAGTGCTGTTTCAGTGTGGACGAAGGGTCAAAATGAAGAGAAAAAGTTTCGGTTATGGATTTATCTGGTCTAGTGTGGACGTAGCCTCAAATTTAATAGTAACTATAAAATCCTCAAATAAGGGTCCTTAGCCTGATATGTGAACTCTATTTCTGGTTCCCACAAATGCTGGTAGACATGCTGCGTGTTTCAAGCATTTTCTGTTTTTAAGAAAGGTGACTATGATAATTCCAGTGAAACAATATCAGGTAACCCAAATGGATTCTGACCACAGAATCTTTAATGCTGCATTTTACTGATTCCCTGGAGATTTTTAGACCAAAATACTTGTTGTAAGCCCTCTAAAGATATTTATTTGACTGTAGAAAATGTATCTATGCTTGAATTAACTTCTGCAACTAATTAAAAGACTGCATAGAGAGGGGAGGAAGACTGACTTAACTTTTGTTCTTTCTTCAACTTTATCACATCTCCAAAATCAAGCTGGCAAACTCAAAGTTGTCATATGCGCAGGTGTCATGATGAATTTACATGCAATAACATCACAAGCACATTGTCATAGCAGAATTGACAAGAATAATATAAATTAAACAATATACACATTTTTTTTAACCAAAAAAGCAATTAGAACAAATAAAAAGTTGATTTTAATGCAAGGCAATCAAAGTGGTCAAAGTGTTGCTAAACTGCAGTGATAAGGGTTTTGCCAGTTGGTTCAAGACCCAAAGGTTGAAGCTGCAAATATAAGACCATAAAACCAAAAGACATAGGAGCAGGGTTAGGCCATTTGGCCCATCGAGGCTGCTCTGCCATTTTATCATGATTGATCTATTTTCCCTCTTAGCCCCAATTTCCTGCCTTCTCCCTATATCATTTCATGCCCTGACCAATCAAGAATCTATCAACCTCTGCCTTGAATTTACATGTAGACTTGGCCTCCACAGCTGCCTGTGGCAATGACTTCCACAGATGTGCATTTTCTGGCTAAAGAAATTCCTCTTCATCTGTGTTCTAAAATGATGGCCCTCTAATCTTGAATCCAGTGGTGTGGGACTTCAGGTGTATCTCCTGCCCACTGGTAGTTGTGAAAAGATAAATGTCCCAGATGGTGGGGACTTACGATAAACGATGCTGACTTCTTGAGGTAGTACCTCCTGTTGATACTAACAATGGCAGAGGGAGAAAATGTCGTAGTCCTGATGCAGAGTTTCAACTCAAAACATGGACAAATCCTTGCCCCACCTCACGCAAGGTCCTGTCCCCACAGATGCTGCCTGACCCACTAAGTTTTTCCAGTGAATCATTTATTGCTCCAAATTCCAGCATCTGTAGTCTCGTGTCTCCATGGAAACCACCTGTGTAGATTAGCTGTGTACACCAATGGGAATGTCAGTTTCTCCCTACTGGAGGGCATTCCAATGGTCAAGGTCAAGGAAGCTTGGATATAACTTGGCAAAGCCAAGCTAAGCATACCCACGTTGCTGGAGGTTTTTTCCTCCCATTTTCCT
Source organism: Mobula birostris (assembly GCF_030028105.1). NCBI lineage: Eukaryota > Metazoa > Chordata > Chondrichthyes > Myliobatiformes > Myliobatidae > Mobula > Mobula birostris. The sequence continues at coordinate 131,598,832 of NC_092378.1, read as the reverse complement.
GAAGTGGTAAACTGCCAGCTGCTGCTCTTGCTGCAATCATAATATTCATCAGAATTCTGCCTTTCAGGATTATCAAGATCCAAATAGAGGATAATGGATACAATTGGTTAACAGTTTGGTGTTGATGCAAGGTGCCACTGGATGGAGTGTACAAGGTGCTATTATAATTGGTTATGAAAGGAGTGTACGAAACCCAAATTACTGAGATCTGGCATGACATGAGAAAATAAACAGTACACAGATCAGTACTAAGATTTATAAACATTGAGAATCGAAAGACAAGCACTTGTAGATTAGATTCTGCAACCTGAGTAAGAATGGAGCTGAGCTGCAAAGTTCAGGACAGAAGTGCCTGACCAAAGAGGAAGGCAAGCACCAGGGATAAAATCAAGACACGGCTTATATTCAAAGTGGTCCAAGAAAATCACTACCACGCTGTCACCCCTCCGTTCCCCACAACCCAACTTTCCCAACAAGGAGCACAAGTGCATACTTCATTGAAAATGGAATTACAGGTGGAAAGGGAGGTGAAAAAGCATCTAGCATGCTGACCTTTCTCAATCAAGGCACCTAGTTCAGGAACTGGGACATTATGTTGCAGTTTTATAAATCAGTGGTGAAGCTGCACTTCAAGCACTGCGTACAGTTTTGGTCACCCTGCTATAGGAAAGATGTAGTTAAACTGCAAAGAGTATTGAAAAGATTTACAGGGATATTGCCAAGGCCAGAGGGTCTAAATTATAGAGAGGTAGGCCAGACTAGGTTTTATTCCTTGAAATGTAGGATAAAAAGAGACGACCTTTCAAAAATTATGAGAGGCATGGATAAGGTGGATGGGAACAGCCTTTTCCCCAGGGTAGGGAACGTAAAATTAGGGGCATGGATTTAGAGTAAGGGAGGAAAGATTTAAAAGGGACCCAAACGGCAACTTTTTCCACAGAGAGGGTGGTGAATATATGGAACGAATTGCCAGATGAGGTGGTTGAGGCAGGTACAATAGTATAATTTAAGAAGTAGTTAAATTGGTTCACAAAGAGGTGGGGCTTAGAGGGATGTAGGCCAAACACAGGAAACTGGGACTAGATGGATGAGCACTGTGGTCAGCATCGATTTGTTGGGCCAAGAACCTACAGCCTTGCTGTATTGCTCTGTGGCTCTAATCTCTGGGTGCACATTGAGAAAAAGGTGGAACTCGTTAGCTTCTGAAGCCAATGGCAGCAGTTTAACACCAATGACTGGGCTGTTATGCCACCATAAGTTTAAACTCAAACAAGGGGTCTCAAAAGCTGTGCGGAAAGCTATTTAGCGGTTTAGTCTGTTCTCTATCTACGTATGGTAAAAACTATGTTAAGTTGCTCTACAACTATTTCAAAACCTTGACAGTTCAGCATTTGGTACATGAAGTGATATTTCCCAAGCTTCCTTTAATTTAACCTGGGCCCTATATCTTCTGGACCCTTGGAACTCTTGGGGGTACCATTTCCCCCTATTTCTTCAGGCTTACTGAGGCCCTGTTTCCTCCTCTCCTTTGAAACACACCATGACCCCAATTCCCTGTACTCTTTAAATTCACCAGAGTTCTGTTTTTCATGTTTCCTTTAAAACTGAGCAGATTCACTGGAAAATCTATAAAAACTTACTGTACAACATCTTAAAGAAAAAAATGAATTTGAATTGTCTTGAGGATGGTGGCGGGGGGGGGGGGGCGGGGGTTGTATGCAATGGTTGGCAGGATTAACATTCAATAGTCCACATTATTTTCCAACCTGGCACCAACATGCTGATTGCAATGGAGTTTTACTGTATTGAAAAGTTCCTTCCTAACAAGAACTACATTTCATTAAGTGTCTCCAAAACAAAGCAGAAATGAATTAATGAATGAATAAACATACTGTAATTAGGCATTAATAATCTTTCTGAATTGTTCCATCTGCAATGCTTAATCACACATCCTCAGAATTGCTGTGAACAGAGCTACATTAGCCCTGTTAATTTCAATGAAGTACTGTTTTTAACAGGGTATTCCGTGAGATAGTATAAAATGGACAGCATACAGAAATACAATCATTAAGGAATAAATCCTACTTGACATCCCACTAAGTTATTTGTAAAGTGCAACGCAATATTAAGACACTAAAATGATAAAATTGCAAGATACTACTTTCATAAATGTACTCAAGATGTTCAAGTCAAAACAAATCCTCTGTTTCTATCCTTTTTCCTTGTACCCAACTAAAATTTAGTCAAATTGGTTTCTCTCAATTTTAATCAAATGTCGGATCAACAACAGAGCAATACCTGTTCCAGAAAGGCAATAAATTTATATTCTTCAATATTAATGGTAACAGTTCTAGTAATAATGACACTGATGCCCTGCATTCTCAGAAATTAGGCCAATTAATTCCAGGTCCCTGTGGCTGACTAGCCCCATTATCCTACACCTTCTCGCAGATTGAAACAAGTGCTACTTTAGAACTATTGCTTCCAATTAAACAGATGCACATGAATAAACAGAAATGCACATCAATAAATAGAAATGCACATCAGAACTCGCTGATTCTAGCAGTAACAATGATGGATTCCTGCCAGAAGAGAACCTATTCAAATATTTCCTGGGGCATGATGTATCATATGGTCTGACTGAGCGAAACAGCTGAGATTTGTTTAGCAGCTCTAGCCATTAGCTATTCTGAAATTTGCAGAAGAATGAACATAAAATAGATTTAAATGTAGCTAAATATGCCTGTTGTATTTAAATCTACCTAAGTGTGTCCCTTATGTATTTTAATCTTCCTAAATACGGATAAAACTATTGTAAAAGCTTTGACTTTTCATAAAATGAAATAACACTGCCTGCCCTCTGACTGCATGTCAATCAAAATGACATTTTCACAAAGCTTCTAAAAGAGTAACCTCTTTGCACTCTCTGCATACAGTCCAATAAGTAACACAGTTATTTGGCCTGAGTTAAAGTACTTGAACAGGATGTCAGAAATGATTCACAGTTAATTGTGCTCGACTTTGCCAGTGTTTTGACTGGATAAGATTGTGCTTGCTTTAAATAACTTTCACAATTCAACCTTCATGAAGCAAAACCGGTTCTTGACAGTTTTACCTTCCCTTCACACAATAATCCTCTCCAATTACATGGAATAATTTGATTTCACTTTGTGGTTACAAACATTATCATACAGTATCAAATGTAGAACCTCAAATTTAACTGGGGAAATATAAATTTATGCTGTCACTATGAGAATAAATCAGCCCCTAAATATAACTGGTCTTTGAAGTGATAACAGTATTCAAAGTTTAAAAATTACAACTAACTCACTGACAATCTTAGTGAAAGTGTTTTAAGGATTCTGCGCTCTAAAGTTAGAGAGTTAAAATAGTGATTAACTCCTCACAGCATTTGCAATGCTTATACCTGAAAAACCAAAATTGTTGTTTTTGATAGAAAAGTTTGAAGACTCATTAAAATTTGTGTATATACAAATAAAATAAAATAGGGGTTTAAAGCTTAGTGGGCAATAAAATTATTTTGGTGTGTATTTTATTTACGTTCTTCATTAGTAAGAAAAGTTCTGTATAATTTAGGACACATTGAGGAATAATTCATCCTCAGTTTGTAACTTAACTCCCTGTCAGTACCTCCAGTTGAACTTTGTCTTTTTGTGTGTTTCCCCCTAGCTGTCAGTCTGTGGTTTTGTATTGCCACGTGCTCCTGTCCTTGCTCCTGCTCTACTCCGGCCCCTGTATTACTAAGTACTCCGTCTCTCATCTGCTTCTCATTATTAACTGTATCGGTGCCACCTATGTCTCCTTGTGCTCCATCTATCACCTGCCTCTCTGCTTATTGCTCAGTGTATTTCAGTCCTATGTTTTCACCAGATTGTGCCAGTGAATTTTCCTGAGCCTTTTCAGCATTCATGTCTGTACTCTGTCTGTCTGAATATTGACTCTGCCTGTTTCCTGATTCTGATTTTTGGATTTCTCTGGAGTTTTGATCTCTGCCTGAACCTTGATGCCGACTTGGTTTGCACCATGGGTTTGTTACTCAATTAATATCACTGTGTGCACAGTACTGAGTCTGTGATTGGATCCCTGCTCCAGTGTCCTGACACTCCCCCATGGATGGCCCCAAGCCTGGCTTCATAAAGAGGAGTTGGGCATGGGACTAGCACAGTTCAAAGTTCAAATTATTTATTATCGAAGTACATAATATTATCATTATACAACCTTGAGGGTTGTCTCCTTACAGGTAGCCACAAAACAAAGAAACCTCAGAAGAACCCATTAAAAAAGACCGTCAGACAAACAATGTGCCGGGGGTGGGGGGATCAAATTGTGCAAACCACAACCCATAAGAACCCAGAACTAGAGAATTGCCAACAGAAGCTCCAAAGATCTCTCCTCTGGGAGAGGAAAGATCTTCAAACATGGGGCTATGCCTGGGGGCTTGAAAGATTGGTCCAGGATAGAGGACTCTTATGAGCTGTTGTCAGTGGGCTAGTAGGGGTGATAGGCTCCAGAAAGTAAGTAAATAATTTGTAACTTGATTTTTGCATGAAGTTATCATGACTTAGCATGTGACCACTGTTGCAACACAAATGGCCATTTTTATCATTTAATGGTTAAAAATACTTTCTGGCAAAATTTCCCAATGGTCAAAATCTATATGCTAGTATAACCAGTCAAAAGGTATAGAATATAACAGCAGGGATGTGATGTTGAGGCTCTATAAGGCACTCGTGAGACAACACTTGGAGTATTGTGTGCAGTTTTGGCCTCCTTATTTTAGAAAGGATATGCTGACATTGGAGAGGGTTCAGAGAAGATTCATGAGAATGATTCCAGGAATGAAAGGGTTACCATATGAGGAACGTCTGGCAACTCTTGGACTATATTCCCTGGAGATCAGGAGAATGAGGGGGGATCTCATAGAAACATTCCGAATGTTAAAAGGCCCGAACAGATTAGATATGATAAAGTTATTTCCCATGGTAGGGGAGTCTAGAACAAGAGAGCACAACTTCAGGTTTGAAGGAAGTACATTTAGAACAGAGATGTGGAGAAATTACTTTAGTCAGAGGGTGGTAAATCTGTGGAATTTGTTGCCACGAGTGGCTATGGGGGCCAAGTCATTGAGTGCATTTAAGGCAGAGGTAGATAGGTTCTTGATTAGCCAGAGCATCAAAAGGTATGAGAAGAAGGCAGGGGAATGGGGATGACTGGAAGAATTGGATCAGCCCATGACTGAATGGCAGAGCAGACTCAATGGGCTGGATGGCCTGCTTCTGCTTCTATATCTTATGGTCTTACAAAAATTGAGTCCTAGAGTAGCCTACCAGAGATCAGATCAGATCAGTCTACCAGAGAGTAAACCTGCAAAAAGTATCAGGCAGGGATAGTATCCCTGGCTATCTCCTTGGATTCTGTGCAGATTAAGCTGGCAAGGATATATGCAGACATTTTAAACCTCTTCTTACCTCAGTCTGAGGTTCCCATCCATTTAAGAAGACCACTATCATCTTCATACCAAATTAAATTAAGGTAACGTGCCTTAACTACCATCCGGTAGCTCCGACATTCATCATTATGAAGTGCTTTAAGAAACTGGTCATTAACTCCAGCCTCCCAGACACCTTTGACCCACTGCAATTCACTTACTGCCAAAATACGTCCAAGGTGGACACCATCTCCCTGGTCCTATGCATGGAGTATTTGGACGGTAAAGATGCCTACATCAGACAATTTATTAACTATAACACTACTTTCAATACCATAATTTCAAGCAAAATCATCTTCAAACTTCGAGACTGGGGCTCGGCACCCCCCTTTGCAACTGAATCCTCAATTAACAGTCAGTCGATTAACTATCAGTAAAAATTGACAGCAACACCTTCACTACGATTATCCTCAACACTGGTACCCCACAAGGTTGTGTTTTCAACTCCCAACTTTACTCCATACACACTCTTAATGGTGTAGAAGTAACTGTTGTGGTGTGAGCTTAGCTCACTGCTCTGCTCTCTCTATACCCATGACTGTGTGGTTACACATAGTTCAAATACCATCTACAAGTTTGCTGATGATACAACCCTTGTTGGTAGAAACAACACACATAGAAGTTGCAGGTACAGTCGACGTTTCAGGCCGAGACCCTTCGTCAGGACTTGTTGGTAGAACCTCAGATGGAGATGAGAGGGCATACAGGAGTGGGATATGCCAACTAGTGGAGTGGTGCCACGGCAACAACCTGGCACTCAACGTCAGTAAGACAAAAGAGCTGATTGTGGACTTGTGGACTTCCGGAATTCCTGAAGGGTAAGACAAAGGAACACATACCGATCCTCAGAGGGATCAGAAGTGAAAAGAGTGAGCAGTTTCAAGTTCCTCGATGTCAAGATCTCTGAGGATTTAACCTGGTCCCAACATATTGATGCAGTTATAAAGAAGGCAAGACAGCAGCTATACTTTATTAGGAGTTTGAAGAGATTTAGTATGTCAATAAAAACACTCAAAAAACTTCTATATTATGTACTGTGGAGAGCATTCTGACAGGCTGCATCACTGTCTGGTATGGAGAGGTGGGGGGCTACTGCACAGGACCAAAAGAAGTTGCAGCAGGTTGTAAATTTAATTGGCTCCATGTTGGGTACTAGCCTACAAAGTACCCAGGACATCTTCAAGGAGCACTACTGTGAACACAACCTCACTTTCTAATGTATATTATTTCTGTTTTTACATCATTTTTAATCTATTCAATATACATATACCATTATTTATTTACTCATTCTATATTACGAATTGCATTGAACTGCTGCTGGTAAGTTAACAAATTTCACAATACAGTAATAATTTAAACCTAATTCTGATTCAATAATAAAATAAAATAACTAAAATTACCGGGCCCAGAACACACGCACTCTTGCAACTCAAGCATTCGTTTTTCTTTACTGCACAAGAAGAACAGCATGGGTCCTGTCACCCACACTGTTCTGAAGTCTGAGCAGAAAAATGCTATTTTTATTCAGAACTGGCGTATCAGTTATAGATATTGATTATTGTAAATTGTATACACTTGAATTCCTTACTTGCAAGATCAAACACCATTCAGAATAGAGGTGTTAAAGTCAATTGAAAGTTCAAGCAGATAGCCAATGATATTTTAATAATAAGTACTTTATTGATCCTGAGAGGGAAATTCCATTTGTTACAGAAGCAATATTTAAAAACACACTTAGCAGTGCGCAGACTTGACTAATAATAAAATACAGAATAATAATATACACAACAATAATTTACCAATGTGCAATAATGTACGAAATAATAAAGCAGAGACTATTGCAAAATGATGTGTGTTCTGTCACACAGAGATGAACTGTTGTATATGCTTATTGCATTTGGTAGGAAATATTTTCTGTAGTGATCATTGTGACAGCAGAGCTGAATGAATCTGCTTGAAAAGGTGCTCTGCTGCTTATTCAGTAGCTGATGGAGAGGATGTGCCAGATTGTCCATAATGGATAACAGTTTGTTTAGTGACCTCCTCTCCACCACTAACTCAAGAGTCTGGGTTGCAGCCAAGGACAGATATGGCCTTGAAGTTATTAAGGACAATAGAGACGTTAAAGTCAATTGAAAATTGAAGTGGACAGCTGATGATATTTTGAAGTTAGTAAGGACAATAGAACCTTAGTTGCTGGGTGTGTTTCACATCCTCCTGTTATCTCATCTGCCTCTGGCACCCCCCTATTATGTAAAGAGATGTTATGTTTTAGGAAGACCTTTCGGGAAAAGTCTCAGTACTGAGGCCTCAGATGTTTGGCTTGAGTACTCACCATCTCCTCTGTAGGAAGCAGTGATATCTCTGGCAGTCTGACTATAAAGGTCCCGCTGACTATTAACGGCCCCAGGATCCTTACCTTACCACAACTTCCACAATGGCAAAGCCAGATTCTGCTTAAGTCCATCTACAAGTTTAAAGAGGACTCTAACGTAGTGGGACAAATCTCAAACAACAGTGAATTGGAGTACGGGAAGAGACAAGAGAGCCCAGTGGCATGATGTCAGCAAAACAAGAGCTGGTCATTGACTTCAGGAAAGGGGGGTGTACACGTTCCTATTTAATGACACTGAGGTCAAGAAGGTTGAGAGTTTCAAGTTCCTAGCAGTGAAAAACGCCAATGCCCTGCCCTGATCCAACCACATTGATGTCATGGTCAAGAGAGTGCACTACTTCCTCAGGAAGTGAAAGAAACTCGGCATGTCCCCTTTGATCTTCACCAATTTATATAAGTGCATTATAGAAAGCATTGTATTCGGATGCATCACAGCTTGGTATGGCAACTATTCTGCCTGAGATGCAAGAAACTGCAGAGATTTGTGAACATAGCTCAGCCCTGCTGTTATAAGACTATTGAACAGTTCCCTTGTACAATCAGGTGGACTCTTGACCTTAAATGCATCGTTCATGACCTTGCACCTTACTGTCTTCTTGCACTGTACTTGCTCTGTAACTGTAACTTATTATTCTGCAATCTGTCATTGTTTTTCCCTTGTACTACCTAAATGTACTGATGTGATGAAATGACTTGTATGTATGCAAAACAAAGTTTTTCACAGTATCTCAGTGCATGTGTCAATAATAAATTAATTTACTAACTTCTGGCCTCTGCTCCCTTCCTTTCCAGTCATAATGAAGAGTCTCTACCCAAAGTGTTGCCTATTTAATTCCCTGCATAGATGCTGCCGGACCTGCTGAGCTGCTTTAGCATTATGTGGGTGTTGCTCAAGATTTCTAGCACCTGCAGAATCTTGTTTTTATAATTTACCAACTTGGTTGTTTAACTGCACAAGCTTTCCATACTAAATAAAAGAAGGTTTCAGAAATTAGATGATCCTATATATCAACATGAAATATAATGTCCTGCCCTGTTGGAATTTATGTAAAAATCAAAATTAACCCAACATTAATGAGCAATCATGATTCACCACTAGATATCTTTGTTAGCACAGTATGCACTGAAGATGTTTTATTTGATCACTCTGTTTGTTAATTATAGTCTTTGACAAGGGAAATAAAAAAGCAGAATACTGTATAATGAGATTCTATTATGTCTATCTATACTTATGTATTCTGGTCATCTCCACATTTTCAGCCTTTTGTATTCTAAACATTAAACCCATGTGTAGTGACGGCCAGCTGTTTCCTTAATGCACAAATACGTCAATTTGGTCAAGAGCACAGTTTCCACTTTTATTTAAAAATGAATTAAACTTCTTGGCATGTAAAATGAGTTCACAGGAAGTACTCTTCCAACTCATTGCAGTACTCTTAAGAACAAAGGATTTAATAAATTTTAATCTGATGCTATGGTACGAGATAAACATATTCATGATTTCCCTACAGAAATCTGAATCACAAGACTATTTTTCATTATATACGGTTTGAGTGGTCGGGCTTTACTTACCAGTTGAATTCAGCATAGTATTCAGTTCCCATTAAGCTCAATGCTGGATTTGTGTATCCGTGTCAAGGCTTACAATTAATTCACATCCCTGCAAGCTCTAGAAACAGTGGCTCATTGCCTGCTCAAGTGCCTGAAATCTTTCATAGCGCACCTAATACTGTACTCATGTCAGCCAGGGTGTTCTGCACTGAAGAACTGGCAATACATTTCCAAGTTTGATGAGGCTTGGCTTGGATGGGAATGAGAAGATTGTGTGTCCTACCTGAACTTGTCATTCTCGGTGCAGAGTTCTACATTTGAAGGTGCTGCCAATAAATCAATGGTGTGCTGGGGCAATGTGCACTTTGGATGATATACACTGCAGCCATGAAGTTATCAAACATGTGTGAAAATCAAATGGTCTTTGTGGGTGCAACATCAGAAATGGTTACCTTATAAGTGTGAACACACTGTTTTGTAAAAAAAATTGCATAACTTTTGCATGATTTTTCTGAATGGCCTAGGCAGCCATCCGTAAGTTCTAATGGTTAGGTCTTTTCTTTCCTAAATCCACAAACATTTAATTATTTAATATTATTTTTATTTCCTCAGTTAAAGGAAATGGCTTGTGGCATTGAGTTTGTACTATTCACAGGAACTATGATGTATAATGAATCTTGTAGTGACCATGCCACTAACATCACTTGTACAAGCTGCACACAGTGGAGACTTTTATTGTTAATTCCCACAATGTTACAGGATTCCTAGAAACCACACTTGGCCAATTATCATCTTGATACCAAGTTCTGTCAGTCACAACTCATGTCTAAAATTCAGCTCTTCTGTCCATTTTTTGAATCAAGCATACAATGTTTTGGAGACAAATGATAAAGCCATCATCCAAAATGAGTGTATGTTTTGTGGATGACTACGTACTCCTAATAAGACCTTCCATTACACAGTTTATCACTGAGTAGACCCATGAGTGGAGGAGTGAGTTTGGTCTGCTTTCCATATTACAGCCGGGGTGGGTTGCTGGATGAAGTACAAAGATTCTGGAGCACAAATCTTTACTTCAAATCCAATATAATGTTTATTCTGACTATTTATTGTCTCCAACACAGTCCGCCTTTTCACTTGGACTGAATCAAATTGGCTGGCTTCTATGATGCGGGAACCCTCAGCAGCTGCCCAAGAAGGATCATCTGCTTGGCTCCCCCTAGGGAAGATGCTTGCAATGCTTCATTGACACTTTATACTTTATTGTCGCTAAACAATTGATACTAGAACATACAATCATCACAGCAATATTTGATTCTGCGCTTCGTGCTCCCTGGAGTACAAATGGATAGTAAATATTAAAAATTTAAATAATAAATCATAAATAGAAAATAGAAAAATGGAAAGGTAGTGCAAAAAAACCAAGAGGCAGGTCCGGATATTTGGAGGGTACAGCCTAGATCCAGGTCAGGATCCGTTCAGCAGTCTTATCACAGTTGGAAAGAAGCTGTTCCCAAATCTGGCTGTACGAGTCTTCAAGCTCCTGAGCCTTCTCCCAGAGGGAAGAGGGACGAAAAGTGTGTTGGCTGGGTGGGTCGTGTCCTTGATTATCCTGGCAGCACTGCTCCGACAGCGTGCGGTGTAAAGTGAGTCCAAGGACAGAAGATTGGTTTGCGTGATACGCTGCGTCATGTTCACGATCTGCAGCTTCTTTCGGTCTTGAACAGGACAACTTCCATACCAGGTTGTGATGCACCCTAGAAGAATGCTTTCTACGGTGCATCTATAAAAATTAGTGAGGGCTTTAGGGGACAGGCCAAATTTCTTTAGTTTTCTGAGGAAGTAAAGGTGCTGGTGGGTCTTCTTGGCAGTGGATTCTGCTTGGTTGGACCAAGTCAGGTCATTTGTGATATTGACCCCGAGGAACTTAAAGCTTTTGACCTGTACCACTTGCGCACCACCGATGTAAATTGGGTCGTGCGGTCCGCTACTCATTCTGAAGTCAACAACCAATTCCTTCATCTTGCTGACGTTGAGGAATAGGTTATTGTCTTTGCACCATGCCACCGGGTTCTTAACTTCCTCACTGTGTTCAAACTCATCATTAGCCGAGATACGGCCTACAATTGTTGTGTCATCAGCAAACTTATATATTGAGTTTAATACAGACCTGATATTGCTGTGGAATCTAGGATCAGAAGCCACAATTTCAAAATAAGAGATCAGCTGCTTAGGACAGAGACAAGAAAGAACATCGACATTCACAGGAAGTGAATCTCCTGAAATGTCAAACCATAGAGGCTAAGTAGATTCCAATACAGGCGTAAACAAATTTTTAGATCAAGGAAATCAAGGCATATAAGGTTATACAGGAAACTGTCACGATGGTATATGATTTTCAAAGTGATCTTACTAAATAGCAGAATGACAGTTCAAAGTAAATTTATAAACAAAGTACATATATGTTACCACGTAGAACCCTGAGATTCATTTTCTTGTGGGTATATCTCAATAAAACCATAATAGAATAATAACAATAATAGAATCAATGAAAGACCACTTGGGCACTGTGCAAATACAAAAAGAAAGAAATAATAATAAAATATAAATAAGCAATAAGTATCAAGAGCATGAGATAAGGAGTCCTTGACAGTAAGTCCAAAGGTTATGGGAACATTTCAGTGATGGGGCAAGTGAAGCTGAGTGAAGGCATCTCTCTGGTTCCAAGGACCAGGTGCTTGAGGAATAATAACTGTTCCTGAACTTGGTGATAGTCGTCCTGAGGCTCCTGTACCTTCTTCCTGATGGCAGCAGCAAGGAGAGAGTTGTGAGTGTTCCTGATAATGGATGTTGCTTTCCTGTGACAACACTCCATGTTGATGGTTTCAATGGTCTGAAGGGCCTTAGCTTGAATGGACTGGGCGATATTTGTAGGATTTCCTGTTCAAGGGCATTAATGTTTCCATACCAGGCTGTGATGCAGCAAGTTAGTAACAGTCCACTTCACATCTATAGAAGTTTGTCAAAATTTCAAATGTCATGCCAAATCTTCACAAGCTCTGAAGGAAGTAGAGGCGCTGTCATGCTTTTTTCATAATTGCACTTACGTGCCGAGGCCAGGACAGGTCCTCCAAAATGATAACACGAAATTGTTGACCCTTTCCACCTCTGATCCCCTGATGAGGACTCCTGAAGTCAATAATTAGCTCCTTGGTCTTGCTGACAATGAGTGAGAGGTTGTTGTTGTAGAATCCCTCAGCCAGATTTTCCTATATGCTGATTTGTCACTACGTTTGATTCAACCAATGACAGTGGTGGCATCAGCAAACTTCAACATGACGTTGGAGCTGTACTAAGTGTAAAGGAAGTGGAGCAGGGGCCAAGCACACAGCCTTGCAGTGCCATATGCTGATGAAAGGGCTAAATGGCCTAGTCCTACAACTATTATGATTTTCTTTTACATTAGATGTTTGTGTTGCATTCTATCACCAGTAAGCAATGAGATGTTAATGGAGATTCTTCCCACCTTAGCTATTGAATGTTCACCAATATTCACAAAAGCTTATTACAGAACTCTGGAACTTTGATTTTACTGATAGTGTGACCTTACACAAAAGAAAAAAAGTGGGTATCTGTCATATGCTGTTGTTCTAAAAGACAGTAGACTTAGTTCACATAGTTGCAGTTTGTGATTTCAAAACCAATCACTGTTTGCTTCAATACATTCAATAGGAGTTATCTGAAGTCTGGATCTTGCTTTGATCAATGATTTGATTGCAATGACAATTAGCTTGTTATCATTATTAGGTTGCCAAGGTGAACTATTTAGTTAAAGTAGGCCATCTGAACAAAATTTGAAGCAAATTGATCTACAGTTTGTTTTCTTTTGCTGTTCAATTTATACCTACTTGTGCTGTTGCTTCAAAGAGTTGACACGCCAACATTGGATATGTCTAACGTCGGTACTGGTCCTCTTTCATCCGACTCACTGAACCAGGGTTGGTCCCTTGCCTTGAAGATTGTGTTAATACCAGACCACATGATTACTGATTGTGTTAGAATCACAAAGATAAATATATGCCCTCTTGTGAGTACCTATGTATGTTTAAGTTCTACCTCTTGGTAGAACAGTGATGTTTCACAACACGACACAAAATGTCCTCAGTGGGAAAGCAAAAAAAAGCATTTCTTTCCATAGCTGTTTGAGTAGGGGTGGTGTGTTGGGAGAGAAGAGGGTCACTCCTGTCAGCCACATTATAAAAGCATCTTGATCAGTGTACTAGAAAGGAGAAGGTCTTGAACTCCTCTCAAGTTTCAATACCTGCCAGTGACAATTATCTCTGTCCTTTGGATTCAGAATTAGAATCAGAATCAGATTCAATATGGTGAAATTCGGTGTTTTGCAGCAGCAGTAGTGCAATACATACAAAAAGTACTATAAATTACAATAAATAGCAAGTTCTGGTTAACCTGGACACATTGGAACCAGGGCATTTTGGCCCAATTAAGCAGCTGCCCCAATCAGCCAAAGTTTCATGGAAATAATTACAAAGGTTTAAAAAAATACAAACTACCATTTAAGTGGGTGACAAACTATGAAATACAGGAATTAGAACACTACTAAAACTACTATAACTCCTAATAGTTGTTGAGAGAGGAATTAATGTAGAGCTCACAGCCGTGTTCTTTTGATTGGCTGTAAATGAATAGAGTCAGCACAGATATCAGTTTAAGATGGCGTTGATGAAGCCCATCAACTACTTAATGGCAACAAACAAAACAAAGAATCCAACTAATACATTATTAATAACACTTCTTCTGGTAAAATTTATGGTAAATGATCACCACAAACAATGGAAAGGTGGGCAGAGGCAAGAAAGAGTCAAGGGTGGAAGCGAATGGGTGCAGGGCTGAGTCGAGGCAGATCTGAGGTGGGGGGAGGTAAGGCAACTTGGGGCAAGTGGAGGCAAGGCAGAGTCGAGACCCATCCGCCTAAACCAAGAATGAGGAAAGGCCCAAAGTTTGACTGATCTAAGTGGCAGACTGATTTGGAAATGGGAATGGGCTGAAACATGGTGGCAGGGTCCAAGCCCAGACAGTATCAAAACGACAGGGCCCAGGTCTTAGAGCAAGAAACCATTTGCTGTTTGGACAATTAAAATACTGGACCGGATTGCAAAGGCTGTGACCAAACGTGAGGATTGGGCCAATTCTGCTCACTGCTCCCTACCTTTACCCAGCTCTGTGGCGAACTGAGGCTATGGCCTGCTCCAGGTTTCATGACTAAGGACTCACTTTCATTCTGAATACTATTTGCTTGCCTTTATTGGTTTTTTTCTCTCTATCTCTCTCCCTATATATATAATGGACAGCTTTCAAACAATGCTTTCGATAACTACATCCTATAAATTTTCATTTTGGTTGTAACATTCAAGATGATTGATGACACCTTCAAGTTCATCATAGTTCCTAACTTGTTGAAGTAATAAAATCATTTCACTTTCAATCCTGGCTGTTTCTCGCATTTCCAAATTGTTCTGAATTGTCTTACTGCTTATTTCTCACAAACTTATCAGTGACAAAAATCACTGCTGCTTAAACACAAACACATGCAACTGCCACCATTTAAAAACTGTTCGTATTAAGCACAGTGTAGTGTCTAATGGCTACACGATGTGCACATGATTGACACTAGTTAGAAACTGTTTGGCAACACTCTCTTGTCCTAATTAAATGCAGTGTGTTCCAATTAAGCAGCATAGTGTCCCAAATAAACAAAGAGAATCCCTGCTATTTTCTTAATTTTTCTTTGTTCTTTAAGAAGTGTCTCAAATAAGCGGTTGCCCTGATTAACTAATGGCCCAATCCATTGTATATATATTTTTATAAAATTAAATTAAATAGGTAGTGCAAAAAGAGAGGAAAAAATAGTGAGGTAGCGTTCATCGGTTGGTTCATTGTCTGTTTGGAAATCTAATGGTGCAGAGGCAGAGGCTGTTCCTAAAATGTCAAGTGTGTGTCTTCAGACTCCTATACTTCATCTCTGACGGTAGCAATAAGAAGAGAGCATGTCCTTGGTAATGAGGGTCCTTAATGATGGATGTCACCATTTTGAGGCATCACCTTTTGAAGATGTCCTCAATGCTGGGAGGCTAGTGCCCACAATGAGTTGGATGAGTTTGCAACCATCCGCAGCTTGCTCTGATCCTGTGCTGTGGCCCCTCCATATCTCCATTAATTTAAGAATTGACTGATTCAATCTTACGCCATGTTGCCTAACTATATTTAATAATTGGGATCTCAGAGTCCTTGTCCTCCTTAGTGTTTCTTCCAATGGCTATTTGACATCAATAATCTGCCTCTTATAGACAGGCCTTTGGAACTGAGGATTACCTGTTTCCACTCCATTTTTCTGGTGATTGATGACGCTAATGTGGGAACCTCAGACTCTTCCTCAAATTGGTAAGGAGGTGCTTGGTCAGGATGGGTGAGTAGGTAGCTTCTGAGGAAGAGTTTATGCAGGATTTCTCTGCGCTCCTGATGCACAGACTTGAGATTCACAATATCATCCTTCTCCACATTGTAAGTGGTCATAGGACAGGGATTCCCAGGAATCAGTAAAATGTTGCATTTTTCAAGAAGGTTTTGAGTTCACCTTTGGATTCTTTTTCCATCTACTTGGGAATGTCTTCCCATGATAGAGCTCACAATAGTGAATCAGAGCCGAGAATTTGATGTTGGGTATACAAGCAACACAACCTGCCAATAATGACTACCTAACATAACCATTCAAACAGGCATCAACACAAATGATGGCCTGGGAGAGGACTTTGATGTTCATTCTCACATCTTTCTGATGAATTTGAAGGATTTTGCATAGACAGCACTGATAGTATCTTTCCAATATTTTGATGTGGCTACTGTTTGTAGACTCAGAAGCACAGCTGATTACTAATTCACTAGTTGAAGAAGGATAGAAGGTGATAATCAGCATGAGATTTCCTTGCATAAGCTTAACCTCATCCTTATGGAGAATTCCCAGTTCTCTCCAAGCAGTGCACAAAAATTCTCTGAGACAATTCTCCAATTTAAGCACCAGATATTCATGCAGAGGGCTCAGTTGTGTCAACTGAGCTGGGTGTACCTTTGTAATATCTAACTTCAGGTTTATGGCTGGTGTTATGTCCACTTTTATTACCATTGCCTTTTGAAATTTAGCACAATTGAGGGAGTTGATGGAAGGTATTTTAGGGTTGTCCATATTGCTATGAACCTGGAGTCACTTATTAGGTGAACTGCTTTTCCTAAAGAACTTTAGAGAATCAGACTACTATTTATGACAACACAGAAATGTCATAACTATCATTAAGGCATATTGTGTAAATTTTAGTTTTCACTTAATTAACTGCATTTGAATTCTCCGGTTGCAGTGGTGAAATTTAGTTTGTGTTTCTGGATCATTAATCCAATCAGTTGAACGATGTTATTGTTCCATGTTAATGATACCATGTGACGTACCAGAACATTAACAAACTCCTGATTTCTAGAATTAGTATCAAATACCAATTTTAATTTTTTGACTTGGCAGCAAGTGTATGGGATACAAACCACTAAGTTAAAGGAGACGAAGTTTAAGGACCATTCAGTCAGGCAAAATTGAAAATAAAAATGTAATTTCAATTTGAATATTCTATTGACATTGTACACAGCAGCATGCTTAAAAAGAAAGCCACACAATAATATAGTACAGTACTTACTTTAAGACCTTTTTCCATAATCAACATTATAATCATTTTATCAGGTTCAAGCAAATTCATGGTGATACAACTCAGAATAACTTCTCTGAACATAATACTGCATTAATCTGATTATAGCCTTCCAGGTCAGTTTACAAATCCATGTAAACTGTAAACTGAAATCATCCTAATTTTGGTCAAAGTCCAAAGTACATTAAAGTATGTATTACTATATACAACTTTGAGATTTGTCTCCTTACAGGCAACCACAAAACAAAGAAAACCAACAGAACCCATTAAAAGAAAGAATACCATCAAACACCCAGTATGCAGAAAAACAAATCTTGCAAACAAAAAGTACGCGAATAACATTCAGAACTGAAGTCCACAAAAGGGAGTCCAATGCCACAAAACCAGTCCTCACTGCAACCAATTCAGGAACCCATTAGTTGCAGACCACAGCCTCAATTCAGTGCAGAGATGAGTAAACCTTGAGGAGCAGCAAGCTGAACTAGCCCATCCCTCTCCTCGGGCCCCAGCCCAAACCCCTTGACCTTTCTAATTCAGCCCAGTGTTTAAATCAATTAAACCTTGAGTCATTCCTTGCTTTTGGACCCAGGTCCTGCCACTTTGATACGCACTCGGGCTTGGGCCCAGCCACCTCAATTTAACTCGCGCACACCACATCACAATTATTTGAGACTTCGGTTCACACCCACAAAAATGCCAGGTTGTACAGGTGGTTCGAAAGCTAAGTTCCAAAAGGAAAATTACAAGCTATTGATTGCGGTGGTCATTTACAAGAAAAGGTGTGATTAATAAAGTAGCTAGTAGTTTGGTTTCTTTACTATTGGCAAGTAGTTGCTGTGCTTCACACCTGTGCCATCTTAAGCCTGATTTACCAATTTAAGCAATACCCTAAACATTTTAAGGTACAATATAAATAAACACAAATCCTTGTAAAATGACTGGAATCAGTCATCAGAACATTTGCCAAACCAAAATGTTTCAAAAAGAGGCTTCTTCATTAAATGCTCATCTATTTGTCTACTCCGTTGCTATACCAGGATACGTACAGGATTATACATGAAAACATGTCCATTTTCTTTAATGAATCCACATAAAGGAGCTATCAGCAAATATTTAAGGAAGTCTATCATAACTGCTCAGGTTTACAACATATACTTTTTACTATATTAATGTCATATCTTTTTACCTTGGCCCATAGAACTTTGTATGATAACACAACTGAGTACTTACAACAGAACCTTTTCTACTCCAGTTTCAATAACAGAAAATAAATTTTCCATGTACTTACGGCTCATAATTTAAGTGCTAAAGCAGAGTCTGATGTAAACCTTGGACAATTAAGAAACACATGTATGAATATCTTATGAAGGGTCTCGGCCCAAAACATTGGCTGTTTACTCTTTTCCATAGATGCTGCCTGATCTGCTGAGTTCCTCCAGCACTTTGTGTGTGTTGCTTTGGATTTCCAGCAATCTGCATACATTCTCATGTTTATGATTAGTTGGTCAGGCAAGGAGACAAATGGATAAAAGATTTTTTAAAAACTTCCGTTAAGTCAATGATGTGGAATTCGTAGCATGGTATAATATGCTAATGTAACTCTATGGAGTTTAGAATCAGAATCAGGGTTACTCCAGGAATGAAGTGTTTCAGGTGCCCTAACCACCAACTTCAAGAGAGAAAATATTTTGTGTTAATACATATGAAAAGCCACAAATTGTACATTCAATTTGAAACAAAAGGACCCAAGGTTACTACAAGGCTGAAGAATATCTCCAACTGCATTTTTTAATATTGCTCAATGTGATTCTTGCACTTTAAGCAAAGAACCAATACTAACCCAATATAATAATTAAGTAGATTTATCAGAGTATCATAGGACAGAGCTAAAGAAGTTCTGACTACAATCCAAAACAGTGAGACGTTATTAAAGCAATTTAAGATCCAATTACTTTTCATAAAATGTATTAGAAACCGTTCAAATTCACTTTTCATATTCAGATTTCACAGCAAAAGTTTCGACATCATAGTCATACAGCATAGAACGGATGTTTCAGCCTACAATACCTAAACCAACCATAATGCCCATCTCGACTAATCCCACTTGCCTGAATTAATTCTATTTCCCTCTGAGCCCTGCTCATTTAAGCATCAATTCAGATGCTTTTGCAATGAATCTTTCAGGCTTTTGTAGTTGATGCATTATATTTACCATTTAACTATATTTGAGGAAGTGCACCTTTTAAAACCAAATCCTTAACAGAGCAAGTCAAAATATATTATAAATATCAGTTTTAAACTATCTACAAAAAGAGATAATTTGTAAACTTTCTCCATAGAGAGAGAGAGAGAGAGAGAGAGAGAGAGAGAGAGAGAGAAGGGGAGAGAGAGAGAGAGAAGGGGAGAGAGAGAGAGAGAAGGGGAGAGAGAGAGAGAGAAGGGGAGAGAGAGAAAGGTTTGAAAATCTTTTAAGGGCCAGAAGTACACCAGAATATGTACAAATATTAATACACCTGATTTAGCTTTTGATCATTCAATACACATTTGAAGTATGAACTTTCTACAAGAGGACTAAAATAAAATCAAACACTGAAGCTAATATTAAAATATAGCTAGCGCAATAAATTTTTAAATAAAATCAAATATTAGCAATGGAAGAAATCTGAGTATAGTTAGCCCATGTATAAACACCTGCACAATAAAATCACAAAGGTCCCTTTATAATCTGTGTAAATGTCACCATTTAATTCTGCACTTTCTTCCCCTTTCTTCATGCTGCTTTTCAGTGTTTACAAATTTAAAAGCAAGGGCAGAATAAGAGACAAAGGTTGCAGTAGCTCAAATCCTTCACGATATCAGCAAGAGGATTCAACAGTAACAAATCAAACATAATACTAAGATGGAAAATAAAGAAATTGATTTCCATATTGTTGAAGTAACATTATAGAGAGTGAATAAATAAAATAAGTATATTATTTTTGTCATGGAGTGAACATAAGAAAATAGAAGGTGTAGGTCACCAAGCCTTTAAGCCTGTTCGGCCATACGTGGCTGATCTGAGTGAGGAGTACTACACACTTATTGCTAGTTTGAAATGAATTACATTTATAAACAAATTTATTTTTGAATATTGAAGCAATAACTTATGTTAACAAGTTTAGTGTGTCCAGGGATAAGTACCTTGATTTTTTGACCAATCTGTTTTTGAAAGAGGAGTAACAAGTTTAGATAATGTTTTGATAAAGCTTCTGCAGCAATAGGATGATTCAGACAGTACCTTTTTGTTATAAAAATGTGTGGGAATGTTAGAAATATCTGTCCAATTGTCTCTTTAATAATGACAAAAGCTAGCAAGCTCAATCCTACTCTTAGCACTAATTCTGGGCAATTTGCATCTCTGTTAAAGTAACAATTACACAAAATATCAAATGAACAAGTTTAGGCAATACTTGTGATCTAGGAAATATCATTTACATAGCTATTGTGAACCACTGCTGAACTCTGTGACACAAAATTAGGACAGGCTTAATCACTTAAAAAAAATTACAGTTTCTGGCCCTTAACCCACAAAGCCTGCATTTTATATCCATTGCTAAGTGGATTATGTTATTTCAGAAGTCTATTAAATATCAACTACAGAAGGGCTAGGTATGAACTAAATTATTTTTTATGACCATCATATTTGCTTCATGATCACCAATATTTTTACAATAATTTTAATCCAAATTTATGTAATTACTTGAAGTTAAAATCACTAATAATTCAGGTGTGGGCTAAAATCCAACCTCCAGGTCATCAGTTAAGCTGTGGACTGACCTACAATCTCCAGATCATCATTTCTATGTCATCATGTTATCACGATGAACTTAAGAGGATATCAAAAATGTTTCATGTTCCTTTCACATAATTTTAAAATAAGGGGAACGCAAGTTTGTTTAAACCAGTGTTTGACAACACCTTTACATTTCTTTACCTAAACCAAAATGATAAAGCAAGTCATATTTTACACTAAATTATAAAAATAACAACTATTCAGGTATCTTAATAAAATACTATGATTAAAATAAACCCCAATTAAATTGGTAATACTCTAAAAACTGTTTAAAATAACTTTAAATAATTCTTTTTTGCAAAAGTGAACTATATACTGTAATTCATTGTATTAAGACTGTCCTAATTCCATATCACAGAGTTAAGCAATGGTTCAGAATAGCTCCAAAACCATGAAGTTCCGTTTTTGCTGATCACAAGTTTTGCCTTAATGTGTTCATCTGACATTCTGTTTTTTTTTTTTTACCCAATTCACATCATACCCATTCTCAATCTCTCACAAATCTTTAATCTAAAATTATATTCTCAAGTGTTCACATAATTTTTAGCTCAACCTTATGAAATTACAGTAATTCTGTAACTTTCTTTCATTGTAGATATGGCCCAGTCCATCACAGGTAAAGCCCTCTCCTCCATTGAGCACATTTACACAGAGTGCTGTCATAGGAAAGAGTAACCACCGTCAGGGGCCCCCACCTTCCAGGTCATGCTGTCTTCTCGCTGCCATCAGAAAGGTGGTACAGGACTCACACTACCAGGTTCAGGGACAGTTATTATCCCTCAAACATCAGGCTCTTGAACCAGTGGGGATAACTTCATTCAACTTCACTCACCCCATCACTGAACTATTCCCACAACCTATGGACTCACTTTCAAGGACACTTCATCTCATGTTCTCAATATTTATTGTTTACTTATTTACTATTATTATTTAATCTTTTTTGTATTTGCACAGTTTGTTGCCTTTCACATATTGGTTGTTTGTCCACCCTACTGGGTGCGGTCTTTCACTGGTCCTAATATGGTTCTTGGAGTTTCTGAGTATGCCTGCAAGAAAATGAATCTCAGGCTTGTATATGGTGACATGTATATACTTCAATAATAAATTTACTTTGAACTTTGAATTTTGAAATTCAGTTTATCCACATTGAATTTTTACTTATTTCTCCCATGTCAATTTAGAATTGTGCAAAACCTACTACATATTAAAATAAAAATCACCTGGTAAATGAGCTTCCTCTCACCTTGACTACTTCTTACCATCCTTCATCTTCATCTTTTACCTCCTCACTTAAGTGTACATCAAGGCTCCTCTTAAGCAGATCACAGTTCAACCACTCCACATGATGAGTTCCATATTTACTCACAAATGAATGCTACATCAAGCCTTGTTTGTGTTCAAAGCTTTACGATTACGTGAGTGCATTCACTTCACATTCCCTTCACAGACCAGAAAAAATCACCATATATGATATAAAGCAGCATGACAGTATGAAAGATTTAATGCATTGTAGATTAATTTTCAGTAGCTGGGTTTAATGGATTACAGTGAATTTCAAGAGGTGATAGTCAAAGAAGCACATAATACTGCATTTCAAGTTAATTTGCATTGCATAGTTCAAAAAAAGCAATTGAAATGTTAAAAGGCATTGCACCTCAGGATATCCCAATGGAATGCTTGGGGAATGATAGAAGGAGATGAAACTAGAATAGTTATTCTTAAAATCATTTTATTTTACAAAATAACCCAAAGAAATTGGATGGCTGCCATTCTACAGTCATTTTTCATCAATGTGATGTTGAAGAAGTGGCAGCTCCCAACAGAATTCCCAATTATCATTTAGCAAATCCCGAAATGAATCATTAATCATTGCATTGCTGTTATACAGAGGCACATCATCTGTTGGTTTAATTCCAATAATCATGTACAAAAGAAGAAAAATATGACAAATGAGAAGAATATTCCACTGGATATGAAAAGGGGTCAAATTATTTGGACCACGGAAATGAAATCAAGGAGTCTAAAAGTTCACTGATACCAATGATGCAGCATATAATAACTTTAAATATTTTTAAAATTATGAATGTAAAGCACAAATGTTCAAGCTATCAGTGTTATCAATAATGTCTGAGAAACCAGGGAAAATGTATGCAGTTGTTCCCAGAAATGGGATCAAATCACTATCTCCTGCACCGTCACAGATCTCATTAAGTTAGGAGTTATCTGCTCCACACACTCTGACCTGTTGGTGCCTCAGTCCCACACTTCCCACTTCTATCTCTTCTCCAAGATCCACAAAAGGTACCATCCTGGTAGGCCCACTGTTACTGCCTGCTCTCACCCCACCGAACCCATCTCCTCAAACTTCAACTCCATCCTGTCTCTCCCTCCCTTCCCACCTACATCCAGGACACCTCGTATGCCCTCCATCATTTGGACAACTTGACTATCGATGTCCAGATTTTACATACACCCACCCTTCATCAGGAAGGTTTCAAAGCCCTCTGCTACTACAAAGATTCAACTAGGTCTCTTCCACTAACACTCATCTGCCTGGCTGAATTTGTTCTTACCCTAATCAACATTACACAAGTCAAAAGTGTGGCCATGGACACGCTTATGGGCTCCAGCCTGTTTGTTTATTGGCTACATGCAACGCCTCCTTTGGTACCACCCCCAACCCTTTCTTCACCGTGTTGATGCTCCTTTCCGCACCCATGCAGAATTCATCAATTTGATCACTTTCCATCCTTCTCTCAAATATATTTGGGCCTTTGCTAAGTTCAACTCCCATCAAATAACTATTTATTTGTTTCTGATTCATTTTATATCACCGCATGAGAATGATTAGGCATTTGACAAAATGTGTCACACGTGTGATTTTTATGTCAGACACACATGAAAGAACATAAGAATCGTAGAAATACATCACAGAAACGGGCCCATCTGCCCATTTAATCCATGCTGAATCATTTAAACTGCCTACTCCCATCAACCTGCATCTGGACTATAGCCCTCCATATCCCTACCATCCATGTACCTATCCAAACTTCTCTGAAACGTTGTAATGCCACCCTCCCTCTTTAATCTTTCCCACTCTGCCACTCCATTTATTTGAGAACACCGCTGGGAACGAAGCCTACACTGACTGAGTAATGTCCATCAGTGGTCACTGCCAAGACAATGTTGGACTGGAACCCTATCAAACCATCTGACGCCTGGTCTCTGGTTCTGACCCCTGACCAACACCCACTTCAATTCTCTCAGCTTCCACTCCCACCTCCTCCCTCACACAGTGCTGTGCAGCTGAACCAGCCACGGTCCACATGAATTCCCAGACCAGGGCTTGATCGTGCTCAGTGTACAGTTGCTCCCCACTTTAGGACCCACTTCAAAAATCAGCATCTCTCTCCTCTACGTCCAGGATTCACTTTTTCATATTGAGTGCCACACCTGTGGAGTGGCAGCTGGCTGACCACCAAAACAGTCACAGGCATGCCATGCAACAACCACAGAGTACACCTTTAACAGCACACTAAAGACTCCTGACTTCTCAGTATGTTACAGCATTTTGCAATATGGTCAAATTTATTAAAAACCAACAGTAGCTGTTGTTGAAAGTCAATGGATAGAAGGGCTATGGTGCAGACCCAGATAAGAAGGGTGACATCTGACTGCCAACATGCTCCATAGCAATGTGCAGTTAACGGAAATCTGGAACTAGATGCCTGCCAGCACACTGTACTCCTTAATTTCAGACACAGTTACTGTGTTACTTTTCCATAACCCTCAAGTTTTAAAACTAGTATTTTAAAATCAAAAGCAAGCCATAATCAGAACCTGGAAAATTAGTGTCTGAGGTAGTTATCACCATCTCCTTCAAACTTAATATACTTTGAACATTAACGCTAGTGCCACGTAAAGCTAGGTTAGAAGGTACTTAGAGGCCTAACTTGAACTTCATAAAAAGTACCATGTGGATCCAGTCACTTTAGAAGCAAATGCTAAGCTCTTGAATGATTCAAAGTTTGTTGTCTAAAAACAACTCAGTGTACATAATTAAGATCAGATAATCTTTCCTATTAACACCATGCAGTTCCCATCCCATCCCACAGTACAACATATGCACTGAAAATTGTAAATTACACTTGCTAGCTACTGGTTTCGAATTGGTCCATCATCAGCATTAATCAGCATAGCATTACTGGAAAGTAACTCTCCTCTCTGACAATTACAGCTTGTTTAATTTTGCTTACTGATAATATTAAGATAAAAATTCTTAATGTGCAAATTTTTTTCCACCATATTTCAAAATAAATATTGTTTGCCCAGTGAATTATATTTAAAATCATCTGTGCCCAAGATCTTCAAGAAGCTAATTACATACAATTGGTAGAATGATCCCATGTAAGGCACTGGTGAGGCCTCAACTTGAGTATTGTGTACAATTTTGGGCTCCTCATCTTACAAGAGATGTGCTGGCATTGGAGAGGGTCCAGAGGAATTAAAGGAATGAAAGGATTATCATACGAGGAATGTTTGATGGCTCTGGGTCTGTACTCACTGGAATTCAGAAGGATGAGAGGGAATCTTATTGAAACCTTTCGAATGTTGAAAGGCCTAGACAGAGTAGTTTTGGAAAGGATGTTTCCCATGGTGGGAGAGTCTAAGACAAGAGGGCACAGCCTCAGGATAAAGGGGCGCCCTTTTAAAACAGAGATGCAGAGGAATTTCTTTAGCCAGAGGATAGTGAATTTGTGGAATTTGTTGCCACGTGCAGCTGTGGAGGCCAGGTCGTTGGGTGTATTTAAGGCAGAGTTTGATAGGTTCTTCATTGGACATGGCATCAAAAGTTACGGGGAGAAGGACGGGAAATGGGGTTGAGGAAGAGAAACATAGAAACATAGAAAATAGGTGCAGGAGTAGGCCATTCGGCCCTTCGAGCCTGCACCGCCATTCGGTATGATCATGGCTGATCATCCAACTCAGACCCCTGCACCAGCCTTCCCTCCATACCCCCTGATCCCCGTAGCCACAAGGGCCATATCTAACTCCCTCTTAAATATAGCCAATGAACTGGCCTCAACTGTTTCCTGTGACAGAGAATTCCACAGATTCACCACTCTCTGTGTGAAGAAGTTTTTCCTAATCTCGATCCTAAAAGGCTTCCCCTTTATCCTCAAACTGTGACCCCTCGTTCTGGACTTCCCCAACATCGGGAACAATCTTCCTGCATCTAGCCTGCCCAATCCCTTTAGGATTTTATACGTTTCAATCAGATCCCCCCTCAATCTTCTAAATTCCAACGAGTACAAGCCCAATTCATCCAGTCTTTCTTCATATGAAAGTCCTGCCATCCCAGGAATCAATCTGGTGAACCTTCTTTGTACTCCCTCTATGGCAAGGATGTCTTTCCTCAGATTAGGGGACCAAAACTGCACACAATACTCCAGGTGTGGTCTCACCAAGGCCTTGTACAACTGCAGTAGTACCTCCCTGCTCCTGTACTCGAATCCTCTCGCTATAAATGCCAGCATACCATTCGCCTTTTTCACCGCCTGCTGTACCTGCATGCCCACTTTCAATGACTGGTGTATAATGACACCCAGGTCTCATTGCACCTCCCCTTTTCCTAATCGGCCACCATTCAGATAATAATCTGTTTTCCTATTTTTGCCACCAAAGTGGATAACTTCACATTTACCCACATTAAATTGCATCTGCCATGAATTTGCCCACTCACCCAACCTATCCAAGTCACCCTGCGTCCTCTTAGCATCCTCCTCACAGCTAACACTGCCACCCAGCTTTGTGTCATCTGCAAACTTGGAGATGCTGCATTTAATTCCCTCATCCAAGTCATTAATATATATTGTAAACAACTGGGGTCCCAACACTTGAGCCTTGCGGTACCCCACTAGTCACTGCCTGCCATTCTGAAAAGCTCCCGTTTATTCCCACTCTTTGCTTCCTGTCTGCTAACCAATTCTCTATCCACATCAATACCTTACCCTCAATACCGTGTGCTTTAAGTTTGCACACTAATCTCCTGTGTGGGACCTTGTCAAAAGCCTTTTGAAAATCCAAATATACCACATCCACTAGTTCTCCCCTATCCACTCTACTAGTTACATCCTCAAAAAATCCTATGAGATTCGTCAGACATGATTTTCCTTTCACAAATCCATGCTGACTTTGTCCGATGATTTCACCGCTTTCCAAATGTGCTGTTATCACATCTTTGATAACTGACTCCAGCAGTTTCCCCACCACCGACGTTAGGCTAACCAGTCTATAATTCCCCGGTTTCTCTCTCCCTCCTTTTTTAAAAAGTGGGGTTACATTAGCCACCCTCCAATCCTCAGAAACTAGTCCAGAATCTAACGAGTTTTGAAAAATTATCACTAATGCATCCACTATTTCTTGGGCTACTTCCTTAAGCACTCTGGGATGCAGACCATCTGGCCCTGGGGATTTATGTGCCTTTAATTCCTTCAATTTACTTAACACCACTTCCCTACTAACATGTATTTCCCTCAGTTCCTCCACCTCACTGGACCCTCTGTCCCCTACTATTTCTGGAAGATTATTTATGTCCTCCTTAGCGAAGACAGAACCAAAGTAATTATTCAATTGATCTGCCATGTCCTTGCTCCCCATAATCAATTCACCTGTTTCTGTCTGTAGGGGACCTACATTTGTCTTTACCAGTCTTTTCCTTTTTACATATCTATAAAAGCTTTTACAGTCAGTTTTTATGTTCCCTGCCAGCTTTCTCTCATAATCTTTTTTCCCCTTCCTAATTAAGCCCTTTGTCCTCCTCTGCTGAACTCTGAATTTCTCCCAGTCCTCAGGTGAGCCACTTTCTCTGGCTAATTTGTATGCTTCTTCTTTGGAATTGATACTATCCCTAATTTCTCTTGTCAGCCACGGGTGCACTACCTTCCTTGATTTATTCTTTTGCCAAACTGGGATGAACAATTGTTGTAGTTCATCCATGCAACCTTTAAATGCTTGCCATTGCATATCCACCGTCAACCCTTTAAGTGTCATTTGCCAGTCTATCTTAGCTAATTCACGTCTCATACCTTCAAAGTTACCCTTCTTTAAGTTCAGAACCTTTGTTTCTGAATTAACTATGTCACTCTCCATCTTAATGAAGAATTCCACCATATTATGGTCACTCTTACCCAAGGGGCCTCTCACGACAAGATTGCTAATTAACCCTTCCTCATTGCTCAAAACCCAGTCCAGAATAGCCTGCTCTCTAGTTGGTTCCTCGACATGTTGGTTCAAAAAACCATCCCGCATACATTCCAAGAAATCCTCTTCCTCAGCACCTTTACCAATTTGGTTCACCCAATCTACATGTAGATTGAAGTCACCCATTATAACTGCTGTTCCTTTATTGCACACATTTCTAATTTCCTGTTTAATACCATCTCCGACCTCACTACTACTGTTAGGTGGCCTGTACACAACTCCCACCAGCGTTTTCTGCCCCTTAGTGTTACACAGCTCTACCCATATCGATTCCTCATCTTCCCGGCTTATGTCCTTCCTTTCTATTGCGTTAATCTCCTCTTTAACCAGCAACGCCACCCCATCTCCTTTTCTTTCATGTCTATCCCTCCTGAATATTGAATATCCCTGAACGTTGAGCTCTCATCCTTGGTCACCCTGGAGCCATGTCTCTGTGATCCCAACTATATCATATTCATTAATAACAATCTGCACTTTCAATTCATCCACCTTGTTACGAATGCTCCTGGCATTGACACACAAAGCCTCCAGGCGTTCTTTTACAACTCTCTTAGCCCTTATACAATTATGTTGAAAAGTGGCCCTTTTTAATGCTTGCCCTGGATTTGTTGGCCTGCCACTTTTACTTTTCTCCTTACTACTTTTTGCTTCTACCCTCACTTTACACCCCTCTGTCTCTCTGCACTGGTTCCCATCCCCCTGTTGTGAACTAACCTCCTCTCGCCTAGCCTCTTTAATTTGATTCCCACCCCCCAACCATTCTAGTTTAAAGTCACCTCAGTAGCCCTCGCTAATCTCCCTGCCAGGATATTGGTCCCCCTCGGATTCAAGTGTAACCCGTCCTTTTTGTACAGGTCACGCCTGCGCCAAAAGAGGTCCCAATGATCCAAAAACTTGAATCCCTGCCCCCTGCTCCAATCCCTCAGCCACGCATTTATCCTCCACCTCATCGCATTCCTACTCTCACTGTCGCGTGGTACAGGCAGTAATCCCGAGATTACTACCTTTGCGGTCCTTTTTCTCAACTCCCTTCCTAGCTCCCTATGTTCTCCTTTCAGGACCTCTTCTCTTTTCCTACCTATGTCATTGGTACCTATGTGTACCACGACCTCTGGCTCCTCACCCTCCCACTTCAGGATATCTTGAACACGATCAGAAATATCCCGGACCCTGGCACCAGGGAGGCAAACTACCATCCGGGTCTCTGGACTGCGTCCTCAGAATCACCTATCTGACCCCCTTACTATCGAGTCCCCTATCACAGCTGCCCTCCTCTTCCTTGTCCTACCCTTCTGAGCTACAGGGCCGGACTCTGTGCCGGAGGCACGGCCACTGTCGCTTCCCCCGGGTAAGCTGTCCCCCCCAACAGTACTCAAACAGGAGTACCTATTGTTAAGGGGCACAGCCACTGGGGTACTCTCTATTACCTGACTCTTCCCCTTCCCCCTCCTAACCGTGACCCACTTGTCTGCCTCCCGTGGCCCCGGTGTGACCACCTGCCTGTAACTCCTCTCTATCAACTCCTCACTCTCCCTGACCAGACAAAGGTCATCGAACTGCAGCTCCAGTTCCGTAACGCGGTCCCTTAGGAGCTGCATCTCGATGCACTTGGCGCAGATGTAGACGTCCGGGAGGCTTGGAGACTCCAGGGCCTCCCACATCCGCCACCGAGAACAGCAAACTGCCCTCACACTCATACTGCTCCTCTCCTCAAATAACAATAGAAAATGAATACCAAACCTTCCTCGCCTCGCCCGTTTCCGCCTAAGCCCATTGAGCCGAAGCCCTTAAGTCTTCACTCTGCTCCCGGCTCACTCCGCAGCCCGCAAACTACGCTGCCCGCTGAAAAAAAAAAGGATCAGCTATGATCGAATGACAGAGCAGACTCAATGGGCCAAATGGCTTAATTCTGCTCCAATGTCTTATGGCCTTATGTATAGCTGCACCACTGAAACCCAAGATAGGAAGCTCACATCTTCTGTGCTAATACATCTGTCCATATACAGTTGGACCATGTTGGGTTAGATTGCAACAATGCAGTTCAATAACATGCCAATATTAAACAACGAGCTCATGCAAGATTTGCTGTTGGGACAGGGCAAAAGGAAACATACTGGTGAGTTAATGCAATACAAAAATAAATTACCCAGGACCAGAAAAATCCAAGGCTGTGCCATGAATCAGAACTGGAATAGCTCATCCAAGCTGTCCTTGTCCCGAGGACAAGGATGGGAGCAAAGACTCTCAAAAATGTAATTTAAAACCAAACAGTTTAATAAATTTAACAGTGTACTAACTCCTACTGGAAAATCAATAACATCAAATCAAGTTTACATATTTAGCACTTCAAGAAACTTTTTGGGGATCCATACATACAAAATGCTGCATTGAGACTCAAGTTAGGATTAAGAACAAGTATACATCAAAGAAACACTCACAACACGCTGGAGGAACTCAGCAGGTCGGGCAGTATCCGTGGAAACGATCAGTCAACATTTCGGGCCGGAACCATTCATCAGTACTGAAGAGGGAAGGGGCAGAGGCTCTATAAAGAAGGTGGGGGGAGGGTGGGAAGGAGAAGGCTGGTAGGTTCCAGGTGAAAAACCAGTCAGGGGAAAGATAAAGGGGTGGGGTAGGGGAAGCAGGGAGGTGATAGTCAGGAAAGGTGAAGAAGGAATAGGGGAAAACACAATGGGTAGTAGAAGGAGGCGGAACCATGAGGGAGGTGATAGGCAGCTGGGGGAGGGGGCAGAGTGAAATAGGGATAGAGGAAGAGAGGGGGAGGGAATTACCGGAAGTTGGAGAATTCAATTTTCATGCCAAGAGGCTGGAGACTACCTAGACAGTATACGAGGTGTTGCTCCTCCAACCCGAGTTTAGCCTCATCATGGCAGTAGAGAAGGCCATGTATGGACATATCCGAATGGGAATGGGAAGCAGAGTTGGAGTGGGTGGCAACAGGAAGATTCTGTCTGTTGTGGCGGATGAGGCAGAGGTGCTCAACGAAGCGGTCCCCTAATCTGCGTCAGGTTTCACCGATGTACAGGAGGCCGCACCGGGAGCACCGGATGCAATAGATGACCCCAACAGACTCACAAGTGAAGTGTTGCCTCACCTGGAAGGATTTTTTGGGGCCCAGAATGGTGGCAAGAGAGGAGGTGTAGGGACAGGTGTAGTACTTATGCTTACAGGGATAAGTGCCGGGTTGGAGATCCGTGGGAAGGAACATGTGGATCAGGGAGTCGCGGAGGGATCAATCCCTGCGGAAAGTGGAGAGGGGTAGAGAGGGAAAGATGTGTTTAGTGGTGGGGTCCTGTTGAAGGTGGCGGAAGTTGCAGAGGATAATGTGCTAGATCCGGAGGCTGGTGGGGTGGTAGGTGAGGACAAGGAAAACTCTGTTCTTCTTGTAGTGGCGGGAGGATGGGGTGAGGGCCAAAGTGCGGGAAATGGAGGAGATGCGGGTGAGGGCATCATGGATGACAGCAGAAGGGAAGCCACGATCCTTAAAGAAAGAGGACATTTGAGAAGTCCTGGAACGGAAAGCCTCATCCTGGGAGCAGATGCAGCGGAGACAGAAGAACTGGGAATAGGGAATGGCACATATGCTCTGTCCACCAGAAAAAGTGGGATCTCCCAGTGGCCATGCATTTTAATTCCACTTCCCATTCTGCATGTCAGTCCATGGCCTCCTCTACTGTTGTGATGAGGCCACACTCAGGCTGGGGGAGCAACACCTTATGTTCCGTCAGGGTAATCTCCAACCTGATGGCATGAACATCAATTTCCCGAACTTCCGGTAATGCCTGCCCCCTTCACCATTCCACATTCCCATTTCCCTAGCTCACCTTATCTCCTTACGTGCCCATCACCTCCCTCTGGTGCTACTCCCCCTTCCCTTTCTTCCATGGCCTTCTGTCCTCTCCTATCAGATTCCCCCTTTCTCCAGCCCTTTATCTCTTTCACCAATCGACTTCCCAGCTGCTTACTTCACCCTTCCCCCTCCTAATTTCACCTATCACCTTGTATTTCTTCCTCCCCTCCCTCCACCTTCTTACGCTGACTTCTCATCTTTTATCTCACAACGTCAACCGTTCACTCTTTTCCATAGATGCTGCCTGGCCTGCTGAGTTCCTCCAGCATTTTGCGCATGTTGTTGGGATTTCCAGCATCTGCAGATTTTCTCTTGTTTTACATTTTTAAATGCCTTTGCTAAGAAGGTGTCAGTTTGATTTAAAAAAAACATTTCAAAGAACAGCTCTTCGCACTTGTTTCTCAGAATTTTCATTCTTCATCCAAAGATATAAGATTCTGAACTATTTCTTTCCAAATTTGTCTTGGCTACATTTGTCCATTTTATGATATAGCTTGATATCCTTTTCTCTTAGCAGATTTTACCCACCTCATATATCATTAAAATATTTATTTTTCGAATGGATGCTCATTTGATCCTTAGACCATCAATCACCCAGTGTCCACAATTATCACTATTGATGAGCAAGCAGTACAAAGCTACTTACTGGTCCTCTTAAATCAATCAGCTCCTGCCTCATCTGTGAGATGAGGGCTTCCTTGGCCATCAGTGATCTGTGCAGCCTCTCATTGAATTCTATCAGTTCTCCATGCATCTCTGCTACCTAAAAATATTTTAAAAAAAGCAGAAAATTAGAGACAAGGAAACAAAACCTATGGCATTAAACACTCAGTTGTTCAGATTCCAGCTACATGAGACCCATTAATAGACAAAAGTGTAAACAATAAACTGATAACTGGTCCCAAAACCAAAGCATTAACAGACTCTCTTTCCAAAGATGCTGCCGGACCTGCTGAATTTTTCTTGCATTCCTTCTTCGTTTTCTTATTTCCAGCATTTGTTGGGCTTTTTTCAAAAATTTTAAATAATGACAGGTCAGATTGTGCTCACCTCTGGCCACTGAAATAAGGAAAATAAAAATGATGCTGCCCAAAATAAGGATTCTCAAACAATCAAGACTTCACTATTTCATAATAGAGTCCTGATGCTGGATCACAACCCAAAACATCAACTATCCTTTTGCCTCCATTGATGCTGCCTGACGCACTGAATTCCTTCAGCAGTTTGTTCCTTGCTCCAGTTGAACAAATCATTTATCTCTATAATTCATTTGGCAAATGGCTGTTTTTCAAAACTGTCTTCATTATTTTCCTGAGTATTACAATAATACCATTCAAATTACTATTTGAATGGTGTCAAGTTAGGAAAAGGGGAAGTACAATGAGATCTTGGTGTCCTTGTTCATCAGTCACTGAAAGTAAGCATGCAGGTACAGCAGGCAGTGAAGAAAGCTAACGGCATGTTGGCCTTCATAACAAGGGGAATTGAGTATAGCAGCAAAGAGGTTCTTCTGCAGTTGTACAGGGCCCTGGTGAGACCACGCCTGGAGTATTGTGTACAGTTTTGGTCTCCAAATTTGAGGAGGGACATTCTTGCTATTCAGGGAGTGCAGTGGAGGTTCACGAAGTTAATTCCCGGGATGGCGGGACTGTCATATGTTGAAAGATTGGAGCGACTGGGCTTGTATACTCTGGAATTTAGAAGGATGAGAGCGGATCTGATTGAAACATACAAGATTATTAAAGGATTGGACACGCTAGAGGCAGGAAACATGTTCCCGATGTTGGGGGAGTCCAGAACCAGAGGCCACAATTTGAGAATAAGAGGTAGGCCATTTAGAACGGAGTTGAAGAAAAACTTTTTCACCCAGAGAGTTGTGGATCTGTGGAATGCTCTGCCTCAGAAGGCAGTGGAGGCCAATTCTCTGGATGCTTTCAAGAAAGAGTTAGATAGAGCTCTTAATGATAGCAGAGTCAAGGGATATAGAGGGAAGGCAGGAACGGGGTACTGATTGTGGATGATCAGCCATAATCACAGTGAA
Organism: Mobula birostris; assembly: GCF_030028105.1. NCBI lineage: Eukaryota > Metazoa > Chordata > Chondrichthyes > Myliobatiformes > Myliobatidae > Mobula > Mobula birostris. The sequence continues at coordinate 131,564,604 of NC_092378.1, read as the reverse complement.
TGGCGATGCTGGCTCGAAGGGCCGAATGGCCTACTCCTGCACCTATTGTCTATTGTCTATAATTAAGTGCAGCTTTTACTACAGCTTACTCCTAAGCACGCCCCAAGTCCAGATTATTGACATATATAAAAAGCTGTGATCAGAAATCCTTGGGGATCACTAGTGTATTTCTATCTTCATCTGAGAAACAATCATTTACTCAGACACTCTCCGCCTCTAAACCAATTTCACACCATTGCTGCTTCTGCTCATTATTATTTCATGGGATTCAATGTTGCTGTACATTTATTCTGTACCAATTGAAAAAAAAACTTCTAAAAGTCCTAAAGCACAACAGATGGCAAATCCTGAGGTACCATTTCCCAGTTTGCTGTGATGGCCTTTCTGACAGCCTGCTGCTGTCAAAGTCCTTTGAACCATATTTGGATTTGATTATATATGAATAATCAGAGATATTTAACAACACTTGAAATAAGACAAATAATTACAATTTTAAAAGGTACCAATAAGATTTAGTTGAAACCTCAAAATGTTTAGCATAAATTAAAATAATATAAAATATGTAAATGACTTAGTATTTTACTCAATACAGATACCAGCTTTTCAATTCGCAGAAAAAAGTCAGAGAGCAAGGAGATGACTAGCAGCTCCTCCCAAGAAAACACGGGCCAAAGGTAAGCATAATTCAGCTTCTTGTTAACTATAGTACATTGTTCTTAAAAAGTGTAATCATTGTTAACTAAACACAGATTATCTTTAACAAATCTGTGCATACTTTTGTCGAATAAACTAGAATTCAAATCACAACCCATTTTGTCTCTGATTATTGCTTCAAATGTTTCCCCTTCACCAAGGATAAAATGATAGGCTTGTTGTTCCTAGATTTACACACATTCTTAAATATGGATTTAATATTTGCAGGTTTCCAATTCTCTTGCATTAATGTCAACATCCAGGAAAACTGAAAGATTATAAGTAGTAACAATGTACTTTTGATATGTTCATCCTGATTCGCTCATTATTCCACTTAAGCACAGCCAGCCTCTCTGATACCTGTTAACCCTTTTTTTTAAACCTTTCTTGCAATCCAACTGCAGGATCTTTAACAATGAATTTGTTATCATTTTTTCCCATGCTAAAGAGATGAGAAAAGGCACATTTAGGCCTTGTATCTCACCATCTGACTCCATACATCTATCTTTCTTGCTTTCTAAGCCACTCTATGTCACTACACAATTCACATTCAACAGAAAACACTTTTGGTAGAATTGAATGCAGAGGGTGTAATTGATCTTCAACAGGCACTGAGTGCTAAATGTGCAATTTTCTGGTTTAGTAGCCCAAGCAAATTCATATTTATGACATCAACAATTTCAACCATTATTTTGTGCTAAATCCGAATGATCCTTATAAACACAGCACACCATTTAATACCCGCCTTCAGCTTTTGGTCAAAATAACTTCCAAGAGTTTCAATGGACAAGGCTATTTATAGAGACATTTTTACAAATCATTGGTATTGCGCAACTAAAATCTGGAAACCTTATTTTGGCGGGCTCAGAGATGTTTGAAATTAGACATCTAACATCAGTCAACAATTTCTCAGACGGACATCTTTATTAATGGCTATTGGTCTTTCGAACAGCCAGCCATTAAAATACCCTTTACTTATGGCTTTGGTATTTAGAAGATAATTTTATAATCAATAGCTGTAGGAGCCATGTATTCTATGTTACATGTTTATTATGTGCATTACGGTAACTAGTCACATTAGTGGGAGCATGGTAAAAGTGAAGGGGATTATTTACATATTCATACTTATTTCGTGGCAGTCTGTAGTGTGGGACCGCAGATGTCATATCTTTGCTGTCCGCTGAGCTAACACTCAATAACGCTTAATTGTATGTTTGCTAATTGCTAATAAAGGATCAAAATAGGGAATTTCACTCTTTGGAGCAATCATTGCAGCTGAGGGCATGTCACAGAAGTATAACGTCTCTGTGGATTCGCAGGCTGGCAGCACTTGTTTTGATTTTGAATCAATTTTGCCACTACAATAGCAGTTTCCCAAAAATTGAACAGCCTTCAACCATTCTAGGATACCTGCATTCAAAACACTTCATAAAGCAGTTATCAACAAAATTATGTGAGTATAGACTTATGCAAATGACAATACTGATATTCTCTTAAATAGTTGCAGGTCTCACCAGATAGATGCTTAACTGGTTAACAAACTTAAGATTTTCGGTATAGTTTCTAATTAGCAGAAATCAACTGGAATCAGAACATAGGACAATGCACACAAGAACAGGCCCTTTGGCCCATATCAGTGATGATATATTGTAACAAAATGTAATTGGAAAGTACAGGAATTGCTTGTGTAGCATATCTATGGAGTGCGACAGAGGGTTAACGCTGTAGATCAAGGATCATTTAGCAGAACAAGGAAAAGGTAGAAATCAAACATGTAGAAGGGAAGGACAAGGGGTAAAAGAAACATGCATGACAGGATAAAGACCAAGGGACACAGAATGACACAACTGGTGGTGGTACCAGATGGGAGATGGAAATGAAGGCTTGTGAATTGCAACTGATCTGTATGGGGATGTAAACAGCAGATAACCAATCAGCAAGTGAAAGAAAAAAGTGCTTGAACTATGACATATACAATACTGAAGATATTGGAAATCTGAAATTAACAACAGCTGGAAATACCCAAATGGTAAATATTCAAGGAAGGAGAAAAATATTGCAGGTGAATAGAAACTGAGGATGCACAACAGACCAGACTAGAACTGGAGAAATGCAGAATTCTAGCATCATTGAATACTGTACTTCTGCTCAATAGACCAATAAGAAGCTGATATGCACTTATTCAAAATAAGGCCTCCATGTTCTCAATTAATTATGAGAAAAAGAAGGACATTCTTTATGATTCAGCAAATCACAACAAAAACACACTGGACATAACTAGTATACAAAACCTCACAAGCACGGTGAATTTAAGGTGTGATACTGTGCAAAACTATCAATGCTTGGAAGATTAACAGGACAGGGAAAATGTGTTATCTTTAGGTAACACCCCAGATATTTAGATTAAGGAAAAATGTGGTTATCGTAGATATGAAACAAAACACTAAATTCACACAGAGGTTTTAGCAAGGAATTGGTGCAGCAGATGCCATGTTATCAAAAAAAAGTAATGAATGAAGAAAATCCCATATGCCAGATCACCAGGTCTTAATCTGCACTGCTTGCACATTTTAATCATTACAATTAGGAGAGATGATGAGTCTGAAATGAAGAATCCCATGGCTAGAACAAAGAACGTTCAATTGATTTGGAAACACCTTAACAGAGTTTAGCTGAAGGATCTTCAGACTCCTGATTGAACAAGCTGGAACTTAACATACTAATCATCCATCGTATAATTCGTACCATAGCTTATATCAGTACATCTTTAAATTTAGATTATGTACAAATTATTGTAAGTGATGAAGCTGAAACGTTCAAACCAAAAGCCATGGATAAACCAAGAGATTTGTAGTCTGCTGAAGGCGAGAGCTGTGGCATTCAAGACCATTGATCCAGAACAATACTAGAAGTCCAGGTACAATCTATGGAAGGGTATTTTAAGAATGAAAAAGCAGTTCTAATTGAAGTTAGAAATGGAATCAGATGCACATCAGCTCTGGCAGAGCTTGCAGGCCCTACAAGATGAAACCTAACAACATGAATGGCTGTACAGCATAATTCCCAGATGAGCTCAAAACCTTTTTATAAAACTACACCTGTGCGAAACCCTGCAGCATCTGGTGACCCTGTGATCTCTGACTTGAAGGCCAACATCAGAACATCTTTCATCAGAGTGAACCCTCACAAGGCACCAGACCCTGATGGTGTTCAAGGACATTTTCAATCTCTCACTGCTGCAGCTGGAGGCTCCCATCTGCTTCGAAAGGATGACAATCATACCAGTGACCAAGAACAGTGTGAGCTGCCTCTGTGATGATGTGCTTTGAGAGGTTGGTCGTGGCCAGGATCAACTCCTGCCTAGGCAAGGATTGCAATTTGCCTATCGTTGCAATAGGTCTTCAGCGGATGCAATCTCACTGGATCTCCACTTGGCCTTGGATCACCTGGATAATTGCAACACTTATGTCAGGCTGCTGTTTATTGATTACCACTCATACCCTCAGTATTAATCAATGTCCCAAAACCTGACCCTCCACAACTGGATCCTTGACTTCCTCATTGGGAGACAACAGTCAGTGTGAACTGGAAACAGCCTCTCCTCACTGACAATCAACACCAGCATACTCAAGGATGAGTGCTTAGCCCACTATTCTACTCTCTGTACACCCACTAGAGTGTGGCTAAGTACAGCTCAAACACCATCTATAAATTTGCTGATGATACAATTTCAGATGGTAATGACGATGTGTACAGGAGTGAGATCGATCAGCTGGCTGAGTGGTGTTGCAGCACAACCTTGAACTCGATGTGAGTAAGACCAAGAATGTGATTGTGGACTTCAGTAAGGGGAAGTTGAGGGAACACACACCAGACCTGATCACGTGTTCAGCAGTGGAAAGGGTGAGCAGTTTCAAGTTCCTGGGTGTCAACATCTCTGAGGATCTACCCTGGGCCCAATATATTGATGCAATTACAAAGAAGGCACAACATCAGTTATATTTCATTAGGAGTTTGAGGAGATTTGGTATGTCACCAAAGGTCTCACAAATTTCTACAGATGTACCATGAGAGCATCCCAACTAGTTGCATCACTGTAGGGTATGGTGGGGCCACTACACAGTATTGGAAAATGTTGCAGAAAATTGCAAACTTAACCAGCTCCATCATGAGCACTAGCCTTCTCAGCATCAAGGACATCTTCAAAAGGTGATGCCTCAAAAAGGCAGTTTCAGTCATTAAGGACCCCCATCACCCAGGACATGCCACCATCATTGCTACCATCAAGGAGGTGGTACAGGAGCCTGAAGACACACACTCAATGTTTTAGGAAGAGCTTCTTCCTCTCTGCTATCAGATTTCTGAATTGACAGTGAACCTTTGTACACTAGATCACTATTTACTTAATTTTCATTTTATACACATGTATTTCTTATTGTAATTTATAGTTTTTAAATCTATGTATTGCAACATACTGCTGCCACAAAACAAATTTCACGATCTATACCAGTAATATTAAACATGAACCTGATTCTGATAATTCATATTTATTCTTTTGTATGATGAAGAATCCCTCATGTGTGGTAGAAAGAAACAATAGGATGGTAACCATCACTACTTTGCAGCAATTGGTGCTAGACATGGGGATGAGCAACATAAACAGGAATGGGGTGATGATGGAGAATGGCAGAACTTAAGGAAGTTTACTGTATCACTTCACTTGACTGTAGATATACAGTAAAACCTTCCCTTGCACATTAGTTTAGGCTATTTGTGCTCACCATTTCCTCAGAATTATTATTTCTTCTGATCCATCCCCTATTCCCACGAGACACCTGTGACAAATTGTATGAGAACAGTATGTGGAGCTGTAATTTTTCAGATTTGTGAAGAGGAGATCTGTGGCCAGCCCTCCAACCACCCACATCCTGCTTTTCAGTGAAGGTCCAGATTGAAGTTTTTAATTAATGTTCCAGGTACCTAATTTCAATGATAACACAAACCCCTTCATAAAGTGAATACTAACTGTGGCTACTGCCAGACTTCATCACTTGAATTACTTCATGATTTTATTGTATCACTGTAAAGTAAATTTATTGTTCTTAGCTAGTGGTTCCAATGTAGTTTATTTTTAATTATTTGGTTCAACGTCTAGATGATGCCCGATGTTCCAGTAAAAATTGTTTGTCACTATCAATTTCTTGATTATGTAATCAATGATACTGAGGTTCCTTGTTGAAAGATGACATAACAGTGGCCAGACCAGTGATTTCACAAGTATTCACTTCTCTCATGATGGTTGCTAAGACAAGAAGCAAAATAAAATGGACTTTTGATCTCAAATCTACTTTCTTATCATCTTGCACTTTATTGTTTATCTATACTACACTTTCTCTGTAGCTGTTACACTTTATTCTGCATTGTGATTGTTTTTCCTTGTTCTATTTCAATAAACTGTGTAATGCTTTGATCTGTATAAACAATATGAAAGACAAGCTGTTCACTGTATCTCAGTACATGTGACAATAATAAACTCATTCCAGGGATTTTATCATGAGGAAGATATTGTAGGAGTTGGCTTTCTCGACTTTTTCACATTGATTACACCTTGTCAGAGGATTAGGTCTTTCCCTATCCTGGTCATGAAGTCACCCAAATGGAGTTAATCAGAATCAGGTTTATTATCACTGACATACGTCATAAAATTTTCTTTTTTGTGGCAGCAGTACAAAGCAAAACATAGAAATTACCATATTTAAAAAAAATAATAGGTAGTATAAATAAGGAATAGCAAGGTTGTATTCATTCTGACGGCGGAGGGGAAGATGTTGTTCCTAAAAAGTTGAGTGTGGGTCTTCAGGCTCCTGTATCTCTTTCCTGATGGTAGTAAAGGGAAGAAGCATGTCCCAGGTGGTGAGAGTTGGAAATGATAGATGCCGCCTTCTTTAGCTGTTGTCTTAAATTGCTGCAGCGTCGAAGGCAATGGCAACTCCACAGATTTTGAATGGGGAATTTCAGGGCTTTGATCCAGTGACCACAGACTCTAGCAAATCTCCACAGATTTACCACGAAGAGGATTCTGACTGGCTGCATCACCGCTTGGCATGGAGTCTCCAATGCACAACACTTTTTAAAGATGTCCTCGAGGATGGTGAAAATTGTGACCATGATGAAAATGGCTAAATCTACAACTCTCTTCAGCCTCTTTCGATCCTGGGCACTGGAGACTCCACATCAGGTGGTGGTGCAACTTGAAAATCTCTACAGATATGAAGAGCACTTCGACTAGTGTCTTTGGTTACTGGGTCAAAGCCCTGAAACTCTCTACTCAAAAACTGTGGAGTTGCCATTGCCCCATATTCTGCAGTAAGTTCAAGACAAATGCTCACATTAGCAAGTCTAGTAAGAGATAGCCAATAAATACAGCTTCCTCATCAACAATTACACCTTGTGAAAGAACATAAAATTAATCAATGGAGAAATTTAGAAATACAGACCTTTTAAAATATTGCTTTTTAAACACCTGAATTATGGGTCAGTGCTATGAAAGGAGCAGTACACTGCAGCACTACAAATTTTCTGACGGTCAGAAAGCAGACATCAGAATTAAAGACATCAGTTTTTTAAACTTTTAAATACTATACAGATCAAAATAGTTCACAGCAACTTTTGAGATAGATTCAGCTGAAAACATACACGGGTATGTTTGAAAGTGACCATAAATTCTAAAACAAAATCTCTCAGGAATGCACTGAAATGTTTTAAAATGTTATTCCACACGTCATTAGTTTGATATAATGGAAGATCTTAACAGATTGTGAAGTGCACAGGATTTGTTACTTATGTTCACTCAATAGTGCAAATTCTTCAAAAAGTAAGCTAGGATTCAGTATTAAGCTAAGGGTAAGTGAAAATCCAGTGGAATGGGACAGCAATGAAGGAAAAGTGATGAGGTGGAATGAGAGGAGTGATATAAACTTCCAATACATATTCAAGTTCCAATCAAAATATTTTATGCATAATTTAAGAGCAAGTGTGATAAAGGGGAATTAATGAAGACCAATACCAGGGAGACTGTAATGGATAATAAGAAAATAGCAGACTTTTTTTAAAATTAGCACTTTGTATCTGTTTTCACAGCAGAGGAAAAAGGCAAGATACCAGCAGTATGAGCAAATTGAAAAATAAATCAAGTGAACAAACTTAAGGATTTAATATTAGGTGAAAATACCAATGGAGAAATTATGCAAGATCTAACTGCTACCACCGAAGGGTATGAAAGGAGGCGGCTGAAGAAACAGAAAATGCTTTGGACATAATTTTCTAAAGGTTTAGGAATTGTGCTATTCAATTGAAAAATAGAAATTTTCACCACTTATGAGGAAGAAGAGCTGCAGCCCTTGCAATTTAAAGTCAGTATGTCAAAACTATTCACATACGTTATCTGATGTGCCAGCAACTAACTTCTAGCTCATCTGTGATCATTAAAACAGAGTGCAGACACAGAACAGCCCCTTAATCTAAGAAAGAATGTGCTGCTGTTGGAAAGAGCCCAGAGGAGGTGCATGAAAATGATTCCAGGACTGAAAGGATTAATTTATGAGCAGCAGTTGATGGCTCTGGGCTTGTACTCTATTGAGTTTACAAGATCAGAGGGGAGATCTCATTGAAACCTATCGAATATCAAAAGGCACAGATAGTGTTCCTGGACAGGATGTTCCCTATGCCTAGGGAGTCTAGAACCAGAGACCATGGTCTCAGAATAGGAGGCTGTCCCTTTAGAACAGAGATGAGAAAAAATTTCTTCAGCTAGAGGGTGGTGAATCTGTGGAATTTATTGCCACATACATCTGTGGAGGCCAAGTCATTGGGTATATTTCAAGCAAAGGTTAATAGGTTCTTGATTAGTAAGGGCATCAAAGGTTACAAGAAGAAGGCAAGAGTATGGGTTTGAGAGGGATAATAAATCAGCCATGATGAAATAGTGGAGCAGATGGTCCAACTGGCCTAATTCTGTTTCTATGTCTTATGGACTCCTCTTGTCTTATTTCTTGCTTTTTCTTTCCCTACCTTATTCAATATCAGTGCTAACTCAGATTCAAATTCAGATTCCGTGGTTTTCTGATCTGCTGGGACATTTCTATAATCCAGGAATTCATTTACAAAATAAATCAAGTGAAGCTGATGTAATGACAGCCTTTATCAGAAAAGAAAATATTTTTAGGACGGTGTAATGTATTTAAGGAATAAAGATTTATAGATGGAGTCTTGGCATAGATGGGCCATGACTAAATTAATGTGATGTTGTTTTGAGCAGCTAAATGGGCTACTCCAGTTTTCCATTCAAAACTGCAAATCAATTTTAAAATTGAAAAGAAAATGCTTTAATTATTTATGGCTTGGGTAAAATATGAAAATTTAAATATTCTCACAACACACCAATATGATTTTAATTTCTGATCTAATATACCAGGTTTCTATATGGTCAGCTGGAAACCGTGAGTTCATTTTCTCTAATAGTTTGAACCATTTCATTATTCAGCATTGCTATTGCCCTGTCAATCAAATGATCATCATTGACAACATGTGGTGAGTTTTCTCACCCATGGCAAGATATTTTTAAGAAAAATATTGCAGCTGAATCATAACAAAATCAATGGGCAGGAAATAAGAGTGCTTTTGTGAAAGTAACCCTAGTTCAATTCTGACCTCCTCCAGTGGCCCTGCATGTAGATTGCAGATTCTCCCTGTGCACTCCAAAGACATGCAGATTAGTAGGTTAGTGAATGGTAGAATATAGGGGAGTTAATGATAAAGTGGGGAAATAACATAGTCAAGGCATTTAATTATTCATGTGTTTTAACTAGTTTTAGTTAACTCTGTGCATTTATCAAACTAATGATAGAAAATATTGTTTCCAATTTTCAAAATTAATCACTTTTTATTTATTTTTAATTATTGAAAATATCTTTGCACCAGAGGCAAAGAAAAATTATTTAATGATCTTTCAGCTTTTCTTGCTAGCTTTTCAGGAACAGCGCAATGTGGTGCTGTCACTTGACTCATGAGGCAGAAGGACAGCATCCAAATCAACTGAATGCAGACGTAGGGAGACCACAGGCGGTGATTTTGAGTGAGCAGACAGAGCCAGGAAAATCTGGCCTATTATCAGGCTATTATTGCTGCTTGTGGGAGCTGGGAAAGTTCATAACATGCGAAGTGGCTGCCAGAGTAGTGCATCTCATTGACAACAATAATTCCAAGTGTTTAATTGCCTGGCCGTGACATTAAAGTATATTAAAACATTTTTCTTTTTCATTTTCATCAGTAATTTGATAGAGATTAGTCTCAAAATACTGAATTCTCACCAGAAGAGTTACACTTGAATCATCGTTCAGTCTACTAACTGACATTAATTGTGTCCAAAAATTTGAGGTTAACAGCATCCACCAATGTTTAAACTTCACAGCCTCAGAATAAATAAGTATTTACTTCCTGCCACTTTGAAGGATGATTATTATTTCATTACTGCAGTGATATTAAGGCTAATTCAGTCATGAATCAAAAATATCCTCATGTTTCAATTAATAAACTTAAAATAATTATTCAGGAGTCTAAAGTCTTATTTTTCCCTAAATTAGTCTACAATCTATATTTGTATCCACATTTAGATCTATATCCTGTGTTGACAGCTTTCTTCCTGCTCTTGGTAGTGGAAACATTTCAGTTCTACAAACTTTTAGTATAACCCTTTAAAGTCAATCACCACCACTCCTGCATATGTACTAAGGAGGAGAAGGTGGGAGCAGGTGTTGGTGGTCAAAAGATACACAACGAATTTAACTTCCTGTCCCCATTGATCATTACCACTCAATTTCTTCACAGAGTTGTGTGCAAGTAATTCCAGCCAAGAATATCCTAGTCCGTCTGCACAGGAAAAACTATTGTAATAAACAACAAATCAGATCATTCTGGAAAAACTCTGTAGAAAGAGAAATATGATCAGTGTTTCAGATCAAACAACTTTTGTCAGTTTCTGTTTTGATTCAGATTTCTGAAACATGTGGTGTTTTATTTCATTTACATCAGTAACTGTTGCTATTTTAACAGCCAAACAAGTCAAAATCATTTTTATCACAAATATACGAAGCAAAGTGTGTGTGTGTGTGTGTGCGTGTGTGTGTTGGTGGTAATAATTTGCTGCTTTCAGTGGAGAGGCATCAATCCAGTCACCTAAAGCAGGGATCATTTTTGAGGAAAAGCCATTGAGCTTAAGATCCGAATAGATGGAAGAACAGATAAAAAAGTGTACTGACACTGAGCATAATAAAGCATGAACCATTTCATCTGTAGTAATCATTACTGAGGCAAATTTAAATTGCTCTTTTGGATGAGATCATAAATCAACATGAAGATTTTAATACACAGCGTAGTTACTTAGATCCTGCTTTTATATTGCAGAAAGGAAGCCAATAGAGATGCATGGCTACCTTGTATTTACACTTCACTAGTGTAGCTCCTCTTCCTGATAACAGGGGTGAAAAGTAATCTCAATATTTTGTTCTTCCACAAACACTAAGTTCAGACCATTTGTATGCACAAAGAATAGTGACTCGGCACTTAAAAAATATAACATAATGCAGAATTATCGAGTGTGTATGATGTCACAATCCACACCAAGGTCAGAACAACACAGCAGTCAAGAAGACCCAGTAAAAGAATATTCTATTTAGCCTTATCTAAGCATGTTAGCTGTCAATGACACACAAACAAACTAAAATCAGCTGCTGCAAGATGTTCGGATAAAGAAAGCTCTCAAGGCTCATTTAGATTTAAATGGTGCATCAGATTCACTTCAACTTTCAATATACTCAGGGCCTGCCAGCTGCAGAACCTGCTTGCTCGAACTTGAGATTTTTTTTGGGAGCCAACAGCTTGTGTTATGACAGCTGGTGCCACTTACACCAGTATCCAAGCCTGTAGGTGTCCTGGTGATGGGGTGGAGGGCTGTTGGCAGAATTTTAAGAAATTACCTCTTCCAGATAGTGGGCCAATGGAAATGTAAGAATTGGTAAATTGATCAATCAGTTTCCAGAGTTTTCACTTGAATATTCACTAACTTAAAAAACATGTAATGGTCCAGAAATGTCTTAAAAAGCCAAAGGATTGCAGAACTCAGACAGAAAACATGGTATTATAATGATGTGCTGCTAATTGACATGACAGATTAACATACTAGTCCATAAATTCACATAGGTTTCTGAGGCAAAAACTTTCATAACATGATGTAGTAGGATTTCTTTTTTAAAATGGGGCAAACTAAGCCTTTATTCTCAAGAAAGGAAGGCACAGGGTTCTCCTAATATTCTGAAGGGTTTTGACAGAGGTGGCGTAAGGGAATGTTTCCACTTGTGGGGAAGTCAGCAACTAGAAGCTAACATTATAAGACAATTACCAAGACATTCGTTGGAGATTTCAGGAAAAGATCTTTTCCCAAAAAATAGAAAATTGCTTTACTTAACGTGTAGAAGATGATGTCTTGCTTTAAACCAAATTGGAAGAAATATAAGTGAATTTTTGCTCTACATGGAAGGTCTATCTGGGCACATGGTTGATGAGAAGAGGTTAAAGCACAGATGTTGAGACTAGAACTAGGGGACATTGCCTCAAGATTCAGGGGAGAAGATTTAGGACGGAGATGAGGAGAAACTGTTTTTCCCACAGAGTGGTGAACCTGTGGAATTCTTTGTCCAGGGAAGCAGTTGAGGCTTCTTCACTAGAACATAGAATAGTACAGCACAGTACAGACCCTTCGGCCCACAATGTTGTGCCAACCCTCAAACCCTGCCTCCCATATAACCCCCCACCTTAAATTCCTCCATATATCTGTCTAGCAGTCTCTTAAACTTCACTAGTGTATCTGCCTCCACCACTGACTCAGGCAGTGCATTCTACGCACCAACCACTAAATATATTTAAGATACTGTTAGATAGGTTCTTACATAGTAGGAGAATTAAGGGTTATGGGGAAAAGGCAGGTAGATGGAGCAGAGTTTACAGACAGATCAGCCATGATCGTATTGAATGGTGGGGCAGGCTCGATGGGCCGGATGGCCTACTTCTGCTCTTATTTGTTATGTTCTTATGTTACATCTCCTGCAGTTACACAGGAAAGTGCAACATGAGTGGAGTTGTTGTTGAAGGAGAAGGAAGAGTGAATAGGGAGTCAAAAGTGAGAAGTCCCTTTGGAATGTTAAAAGGGGTGGAGAAAATATGGCTAGTGGTGTAATCTCATTGAAGGTAGTGGGAGTTAGAGACCGTCATACTGGAAAATCTGTACACTTCTAAAACAGACACAACACGGCTGATTTTCCAATCTCCAATATGATCAAATTTGTAGTTGGGAGGTGCCTGAGGCCCAGAGCTCTGGTTTGAAGACACTCTACACACAATAATTTTGGTGTCTAGGATCCACCAACATGGTAGAGATTTAACACTCTGTCCGTCAATAAAGTGCAGACTCTGATGACCATAATTGCTGAAGATTCTAAAACTTACCACAAAACTGGATCTCTTGCAACAAACTGAAGAACATGGAAACAAGCAAATACAGTCATTAACAATATCTTTCTGATATGTCAACCTAACAGTATACCCATGCCTCAATCATGTTTACATTACAAATATCCTACCAGAAGCGCAAGCTCTGTTGCATCCAAAAAAAACAAAAACATCAGTATAAACCACTGCACACATTGAATGTCTTTGAGGAACTATTCTCTCAATACTGGTGCTGCTGTGGAAGGTTAAATTTATTTCTCAGCAAGATATCATACACTTGAAATAATGAGGATCATTTAACAAACACAAAGCATTTTCAATCTCAAAAATATTTAATCTTGGCTCACCCTAATTTTAGCAAAAGCTGTTCATTTTGAAATGCTTAAAGTATTCAGCAAGTCAGTAACTCTACATCATAAATGATACCTGACCTGCTGAGAGTTACCAAGTCTCCTTTATTTCATGCTTTCAGGATGGGGCAGAAGAATAATTGCTTTTTTTCCTTTAAAATCTTTAAATCCTGAATCTTAAAAGGTTAATTCCTCCATGCTTTGGCAGTAATAGATTTCCTTAAAATATGATAGTTATACCATTTTGTTGATCATTACATTAATCATTTACATTTTCACAATTCTCATGGCCTTACCTAAAAAAAGGCAATGTTTGGCAAAAAAAGACAGGAACATGGACTGACTTGCATTTGATTTCACACCTAACTTCAAAAATGTATTTTCCTTTCTCTAACTTTTAAACGTACAAGCAGTCACCAAGTTTTATTTCCAACCAGATCAGCACTGACAAAGCACAGCTAGACTTATGAAAACAAGTGTAAATTACGGCTTTATGTGTTTTCTTACACATGAAGTATTTTTTCATCAAATAAATGAAAAGATTCTTCATCTATAAAGACTAATGATGCTCAAAGTAAATAAAAAATGTCTATTATTTAAAATAATACGAAAGGCCATGTTACACACAACACACACAAAATACTGGAGGAACTCAGCATCCACGGAAATGGACAGTCGATGTTTCGGGCCAAGACTCTTCTTCATGACTGGAAAGGAAGGGGCAAGATGCCAGAATAAAAAGCGGGGGGGGGGAAGGGGAAGGAGGATAGCCAGAAGGTGACAGCTGAAGCCATCTGAGTGGGAAAGGTAAATGGCTGGAGATGAAGAAATCTGATGGAAGAGGAAAGACCACCACAGGAGAAAGGGAAGGAAGAGGGGGCTGTGTGGGGGGGGGGGGGGTGACGAGCAGGTTAGAAGAGGTGGGAAGCCAGAGTGGGGAATAGAAGAAGAGGGGAGGGTGAGGGAAAAATTAATTCCAATTCCTATTTCTAGTCCGACATGTTGGTTCAAGGACCTCATCTTGTGCCACAATAAGGCCACCCTCAGGATGGAGGAGCAACACCCTATATTCTGTCTGGGTAGCCTCCAACCGGCTGGCATGAATATTGGTTTCTCCTTCCAGTAAAATAAAATTATCTCCCGCCCGGCTTCACTTATTGCCATCCTGCTATCATCCTTCCCCTTCACCCAACTTTTTTATTCTGCCATTTTCCCCTTCTTTTCAGTCCAGGAGGGTCTCTGCATGAAACATCATCTGCTTGTTCATTTCCATGGATGCTGCCTGATATGCTGAGTTCCGACAGCATTTTATGTATGTTGCTTGGATTTCCAGCATCTGCAGAATACCTTGTAGTTATGTAACATCCCATTTGTGTTCTGATGCTAAATATTGCTCTTCTAAAACCTGAGAAATGGAGAACATCCGGTTGACCAGGATATTCCCCATCTATGAAGAATAACAGCAATATATACTTAACTGTAAATTGCTTACGAATGAATCCTCGCTCCTCATTTTGGAAATATTTTCCACTTAATATTTAATGAGTTTATTGGTAGCTCCATACCTACTCTGTTAATTCTTTTTCTTGTTTGTAGACAGACTCAAGCATAATTTCCTTTTTACAAATGTGATGCTTTAAAGTGTGATAGATGCACTAGATCCAAACATTTAGAAAGGTTGGTACGTGGTGAGTTAATCTTTGTTGGGAAGATGACAGCAAAAATATCAACAAAACATCCCATGTGTGACTACTGTTCAATGATCCTCACTAAGAAGAGTCGAGGTGCAAGATGAAGACAAGGTATAACCCAGTCATACTGCACCATTACTCTAATTACTTGTTAATGCTCAGTAGCAAGGCTAACTAAAGTATGACTACTTAAGGGAGTCACTGGAGTGTACTCCACCTTATGGAATCATACAGCAGTATATGTCAATAATTTTAAATGCAGGAGGAAAACAACAAGGTGATTTGCAGATTGAAGGGAAAATATATTAAGCACCTGACAAGGTTGACAATGTAATTAATCAGAATCGGCAAATTGCCTTCTAAGGAAAAGCCTCACATGCCAAGCCTGTATCCACTACAGTTTCCAGTAGTGAGAGGGGAGTGGACTGAAATATATAAAATCCTGGGGGATATTGACAGGACGGAATGTTTCTTTTTAGAAATACTCTGAAACCTTTTTCTCTCTCGGAGGGTTATAATCTTTTGATTGTTTTTTCTCATAATGCAGTTATAGCAGAGGCTTTTAATATTTTTGAGGCAGATAAATTCTTGATAAAGAGGTGAAAGGTCACTCACTAGAGTAGGCAGCAATGCCAAGAGAGGTTACAATCAGATCAGCCATGTTTTTACCAAATGGCAGAGCAGGCTTGAGAGGCTGAGTGGTTAAGGTGTGCTCTGTGGTTCTTGCATGGCATATCTGTAACTGTTTCGGTTATGGGCTGGCTGCCACTCCACAGGTGTTGCACTCAATATGAAAAAGTGAATCCTGGAAGTAGAGAAGAGAGGTGCTGCTTTTGAAGTTGGTCCTAAAGTGGGGTGTAACTGTGCACTGAGAATGATCAAGCCCGGTCTGGGAATTCACGGGGCCATAGCTGGTTCAGCTACACAGCACCATGTGAGGGAGCAGAAGCTGAGAGAATTGGAGTGGTTTGGTATGTCAGGTGCAGTGTGGGGAGAACCCAGCAGGGTTTCAGTCCAACACTGTTTGGCAGTGACCACTGATGGACATCACTCAGTCAATGTGGGCTACCTTCCCAGCAATGTTCTCAAACAGAGATGCAGGGAAGGAGGAATTAAAGAGGGAAGGTGGCGTTACAACATTTAAGAGAAATTTGGATAGGTACATGGATGGTAGGGGTATGGAGGACTACGGTCCGGCTGCAGGTCAATGGGAGTAGGTTCAGCATGGATTAGATGGGCGAAGGGTCTGCTTCTGAACTGTATTTTTCTTTGATGTGTGTCTGACATATATATCACATGTGCGACTCATACTGTGAAATAGCTGGACAGTTCCAACTCCCAATATATTTTTTTCCTATTTTAAATAGCATCCATGAAACATTATTGCTATTCAATGATCACCACCTCAACCTGAATGATTCCAGGACGAAAAGTTCGGGCCAGGGCAGGTCATGTCAAGTAGCCTCCCATCATCTGCCATCTGATCTCACATTAGCAGAAGGTTCACATTGACAATGAATCAGAGAGCATTAAGTACATGGAAACCTTGTACTAGCAAACATAGCAACACACATAAAAATTGCTGGTGAACGCAGCAGGCCAGGCAGCAGAAGAGGTAGAGTCGACATTTCGGGTCGAGACCCTTTGTCAGGACTAACTGAAAGAAGAGATAGTAAGAGATTTGAAAGTGGGAGGGGGAGGGGGAGATCCGAAATGATAGGAGAGCAGTGAGAGATGGTTTCACTAAACTCCCGAAGAAAAGATTTAAACTTCTTCAGTATAGGCATCACCGGAAGAGGCTTCACAGTAGCCAATTTAAAAACGCAAACACAAAAAAGAATTAGAAGAATGAACAAATTAGAAAAGAGAAATCAGAAAAACATGCTTAAACAGAACGAATATTATCTGAAACCAACTGTCAAGTTACTAACCCAGAGCATTTTCAAAAGGTGATACGGACCACAGTTATAACATTAACTCTGTCCCTTACTTCAACAGGTAGCAGATATTGATCTAGGCATAGTTTCATCAATATATTTTTGTTTCTTTAAAAATATTCTCAGTTCTGAAAACTTTAAAATTGAATAACATTCAATGAATCAAACAGGCATAAGGCAGTTCAACACAAAATATGAACAAGATTTTGAAGTATTCCACAAAACTTAACAGATAAAGTACTTATACTCAACAAAAACAAATTTAAAATGTCACTTTAAATGACTTTCCAAAATAGCAAATGATTGTTTGAAAATAAATTACTTAAATGCACAGTTTTCAAAACTAGTAAGCTCTTCTGGACAGAAGTTAAATTTGTTGGTTATATAACTATTAGACGGTACATAACTGGTCAATTCAGTGCTGCAGTAACACTCTGGGGGAAGAGACATGTAATTGCAGTCAGATAACCTTATGTAGGCAGTTTCCAATATAAATGTGAATGTAGGAATTCATAATGAGAAACACTGACAGAAAGTGCTTGCAGAAATAGGATTTTTAATACATTACTAGTCAGTCTCACAGCATTTTATTGACGGTTAAAGAATGCAGTCATAATCTGATGAAGCTTTGACGTTTTTGCATTGCTTGTTCATAGACCATTCTGCAGCTTCAGCCCCTCATGCATATAATTGCCCTCAGTTCCTTTTGTTTTCCTTTATGCCTTTTTTTTACTTTCTTCCCCTTTAATGGGTAGATGACTAAGGCATAGGAGATGACTGCAGCCTGCATTTGGAACAGGGTTGAAAAGAGAATGTGACCCTAAGAATTCTTTATTTCATTTCCATTTCCAATTTCCAATACATGGTTCATTCTCCATACATTCCCTATCCCTTTACCTTTACAAGAACCATTCCTTAATCATTGCACATTTTTTCCCACTCTTCTTGGAATTACGCATCAAAACCAATATCACCTTCTCTCCCTTGCTCGACATTATTCATAAAACCTGTAACTACTCCATCCACATACCCCTCAAACGTGAAACCTTAAAAAACCCACACATTCTACCAGCTTGTTACCTTTCCTCAACCTTAACATCAAACCCCATCAATCAGTTCACCTGAAATAAGGTTTGATTATTTCCCCAAAAGCATTTTTAAATAATTTAGACAAGGCTGGTTCTGTTCTGGGGGTGGAACTGGATTCCCTGGTGGTTGTGTCTGACAGGAGGATGCTGCAGAAGCTACGGAGCATTACAGACAGTCCCTCTCACCCCCTCCATGACATAGTGGACAAATAGAGGAGTACCTTTAGTAACAGACCGACACCACTGAAAGATAAATATTGAACAGGAATCATCATGCCACGATCTTTCCTTACTAACATTAAGATAATAAGTTGGCTTTAAAATCAACTGCTATTCTTGGAGACTCAAGCAACATGAAATTCAGATAGTGCAGATAGAAGTGGAATGTTCATATTTTGTAGAGGCAGTTCGGCATTCCTTTCTAGACTCATGAAGATACACTCTTTGCACTTAATGCATTGACGTTTGATGCAGATGGCACATAGCAGACACATATCACATAAAACCCCATTCAATACTCATCTGGAGGCTTCCCACTGTTGAAACAGTGGCCACCTTTGAAAGGAGATGAGGATTTCAGAGGTGCAGAATGCACAGCAACCAGGTACTTGAGAATGTAGTCAACCACTTGCAGCTTTGCTGGAGCATAAACTGCAGATTATTTGAAACACTTCCACAGGTCACATGAATATTGATTCAAGATTCAAGTTTATCTGTCACGTGTACATCAAAACATACAGTGAAATGCTTTGTTTGCATTAACAACCAACACGCTCCAGGGTGTGCTGGGAGCAACCTGCAGGTGTCACCACACATTCGGTGTCAACATAGCACGCTCACAATGCTCAGCAGAATAACACGGAAAACAAAAAAAAGCAGAAGAGAAGCAGCAGCAAAACAAACCCCATTCCAACCTCCCCCACCCCCCCTCCCCCATGCACATGCACAGTCCTCTAACCCTAAGGCTATCTTCTTTGGCCTCCAATGGATTTGGACATGCAGACGTGCAACCGTTGCCTATCCCAGCAGACTTGCGGAGAACCACGAAGCTAACCAGCTAATGGGACTCAATTTCTGAACTTCTGGTGCAAATATTGCAGCAAGCGTGCTCAGGAATTTCGGCAAGCATGTGATCTGGAATATTTCCTACTTGGAACTGGTATTTCAGTGCTGGTCCAGTTGAGTCTGCAGAACAACCTGCAGCAAGACGAGAAGGCTGCCCCAAAGACAAGCCAACTGCCAGATGACCCACTGAAGTCATGATCCTGCCTTAAGTGTCACTGCTAACATACACATGCCACCTTCTGCAGGCAGCACTGCAGATGGCCTGCTCTCCCCATACATGCAAAGATTACTGTATAGATTCCTGTAACATCTTTCCACAGGATCACGCCAAGTGGCAGCAGCAGGCCTATGGCCTACTTCCCAGTTTACAGGTCACCCGATGAACACTACCCATTCCCATTTGATTGAGAAAATTCCATTTTACAAAGATGCCCCACAATGACAGAATTTGAGCAATAGTTCCCACCTTGGACACTTTTGTCAGTGGTTTACCAGAAGATTTGGCATCATGTTACGAAGGCCACTTGGAGTGCAATGAGATCCAGCATCTGCAGATTTTCTATTGTTTGGAGTGCAAAGAAACTAGCCACTGGAATTCTCAAGACCGAACAATAGCCTGGTCCCTTCTGGCGGGTGTTAGTATTCTTAGCTAGTTCCCAAACCCATGATGTAATATTGTCATAATCCATTATTTATTCAGTACTTGCATTAAATGCAATTTACTGCTTAATGCCACTAACTATATATATTTTTTAATCTTTCATATGAACCAAAAAGAGAGAAACTATTTTAAATCTTAATTAAAGCATCCCGATCATTGAGACTGAAGGGTAACTAAGTGCTTAATAAATGCCGCCAAGCTCAATGGAGGTTAAAGTTCAAGACTTTTACCATCACATACCCCAAAAATCTCAAAATATAAAGTGAAACTGTTTTCAACAGTTAAACATTAAAGTTTAAAGGCAAAAAAAAAGATGTGGCCTTATGGAGGCCCATTTATCAGTCAATGCATTTTGTGCATGCCAGCAATGATTTTGAGTACTGGCCCATCTATTCTGAGGCCCGAGGCACTGGAAATAATTGAAACATTTCAAGTAAGGTTAAGGATTTTCCTTAGTCCTGAGCTGTTGCCATCTGGGATTTGTACTGTGATGATGCAGTAGGGTGAAGGGGAGTGAAGGAAGGCATAGACTTCCTGCAGGTGATTGACACTAGTGATAGTGGCAAGCAATAGTCTGGTATAATAGTGAGAAAATATGGAGAGTTGTCATTTGCTTTGTGTGTGGAATTCACAGTAACCACAAGTGAGCTGGCAGATTTCTGGGTAGTGCTGTGAGCTTGAGGGTGAGGATTGGAACAACAGTGGCATGTTAATGATGTTGCAGTGGGGTTTGCTGAATACATCAAAGGGAACCAACATGAGTCAGATTCTCAATGTCTAACTGGGACCAGTTCATGGAGGCCCTCTTGGCTGTTGCAAAGGTAAGAAATACAGTTGAAGTCTAGATACAATATGATGACCAATACTGGGTACACTTCAGGTCCATATAGTTATTGCCTTCCAATCACAATCCAAATGAGCATTGCATGGATGATGTTATTTTCTGTACATCCGACACTGGTAAGGCTTTGAAAACTTGCGCCAACCAACTGGTGGGAGTATTCACAGACATTTTCAACCTCTCACTGCTACAGCCATAAGTTCCCATCTGCCTCAAAAGGGCAACAATTATACCAGTACCCAAGAAGAGTAGTGTGAGCTGCCTTAATGCCTATTGTCCAGTAGCACTCACATCTACAGTGATAAGATGCTTTGAGAGGTTGGTCATGGCTAGGATCAACTCCTGCCTCAGCAACGACCTGGACCCACTGAAATTGGCCTATCACCACAATAGGTCTATGGATGCTGTCAGGATGCTGTTCGTTGACTATAACTCAGTGTTTAACACCATCATTCCCACAGTCCTGATCAATAAACTACAGGACTTTGGCCTCTATATCTCCCTCTGCAATTGGCTCCTCAACTTCCTAACCAGAAGACCACAATCTGTGCGGATTGGTAATTAATATCGCCTCCTTGCTGGTGATCAACACTGACACACTTCAGGGATGTGGGCTTAGCCCACTCTCTACCCTCTCTATTCCCATGACTGTGTGGCTAGATATAGCTCAAAGGCCATCTATAAATTGCTAATGATACAACCACTGTTTGTAGAATCTCAGATGGAGACAAGAGGGCATATAGGAGCAAGATATACCATCTAGTTGAGTGGTGTCACAGCAACAACCTTGCACCCAGCGTCAGAGCTGATTGTGGACTTCAGGAAGAGTAAGATGAGGGAATATGAACCAATTCTCACAGAGGGATCGGAAGTAGAGAGAGTGAGAAATTTCAAGTTCTTGGGTATCAAGATCTCTGATGATCTAACCTGGTCCCAACATATCAATGCAGCTATAAAGAAGGCTAGACAGCACCTATATTTCATTAAGAGTTAGAGAAGATTTGGTTTGTCACCCAAGACATTTGAAAACTTCTACAGATTTACTATAGAGAGCATTCTTACAGGCTGCATCACTGTCTGGTCTGGTTGGGGGGAGGGAGTTGCTACTGCACAGGATCGAAAGAAGCTACAGAAAGTTGTAAAATTAGTCAGCTCTATCTTGGGTACCAGACTCTGTAGTATCCAAGACGTTCTCAAGGAGCGGTGCCTCAGAAAGGTGGCGTCCATTATTAAGGACCCCCATTACTCCGGGCATACCTTCTTCTCATTATTGCCATCAGGGAGAAGGTACAGAAGCCTGAAGGCACACACTCAGTGATTCAGGAACAGCTTCTTCCCCCCCGCCATCTGATTCCTAAATGGACATCGAATCCATGAACACTACCTCACATTTTTTTTAAATATTATTTGTTTTTGCACTAATTTTAATTTAACTATTTAATATACACATACATATACTTACTGTAATTGATTTACTTATTTTTCTCTACATCGTGTATTGCATTGTACTGCTGCTGCTGCTAAGTTTCACAAGCTATGCCAGTGATATTAAACCTGATTCTGATTCTGATGATGCATCATAGTTTCTACCTGGTCACAATTCCGGAGTGGTGCAGTTTTAGCTAGAAACCATTCCACTTGTACTCCATTCTGAGAAAGAAAAGGTCATTTTCATGTGAGGAAACAACACTGGATTTTTTAGGCTAACGTTTCATGTATGAGGATGCAAATACTGAAGGTTTTCATTTTGTTAGTCTCTTTTCTGATTATGTGTATATTTGTCTCTGCATTGTCCATCTGGAATAATCAAAATTCACCTTCACCTCACTTAATTCATTATGTTCATAAATATCAGTCTGTGAAGAATTCAGATTAATTCGGATTCATTTTAATGGTTATTTTGTTGCTTATTTCATGCGTCAGCTGTGTTATTTCTTTCAATAGTGCTTCATACGTGACAGCCTTACTCCTCAGAAGGTCAAAAACAGTTTATAATAATTGATTAGAATCAGTAATTCTTTTTTCAACCTATTCAAAGGATTGTTGGTTTTACTGAGAGATGCTGCTACTGATCATTCATGTGCATGTGCTGCTACAATTACTGCTTTCATGGAAAGGTGGTGCTTTGTTTGCTTTTGGCAATTGCAAGTGATAGAAGTTTCAGTCTGAGTACATTTTTATCCTTCGCAATCCATGAAGATTAAAATTAAAATGAGTGAGATTCACAGCACAAAAACAGGCCATTCGGTCTGTGCCATTTTTTTATGGCTTCAACAAATTGTTTCAGTATAATCTAAATCCAAACCTATCAGTATATCTTTCTCGCAAACAACAGGAATTCTGCAGATGCTGGAAATTCAAGCAACACACATAAAAGTTGCTAGTATATCTCTCTCTTTCTTTAGCCTATAATCTCCTTAAACTATAACTATGCAATTTACCTCATTTGTTTCAGTTACTAGGTTCCGGATTTTAACCAGTCTCTGAGTAGAGAAATAACTCCTGAATTCTTTATTGGATTGATTAATGATTATAATGTCTTTGTGACTTCCAATTTTGATTTTCCATGAAACAGAAAAAGTTTTAACCTTCTTAAACCTCTTCATGCTGTATAGGCTAATCTCCTATACAAATGGATACAGTGGATTATACGCACATTGATGAACTCCAATCATACCATTGACTTTAGATAACGGAGACGGGAGGTCACCAATGGTCGATGCTCCACTGGGAGCTAAGGGACCGAGAAGAAGAAGAAGAAAACTCAACATAATTTTAAAGACTTCTTATAATAAGTTAGTCATAGCATTACTCTTCAAGAAAAGGAGAAAAAAAATTCTTTCACAGTTGTAAACCTTTGTTGTATCTTCTTAAATATTCATATTTCCATTTTGTAAATGGAGACTGGAACGCAGAGTACTCTGTGTAATGACTTTAAAAAAGTATGTGTTGATAGTTGCAGTTAAATTATATTCAGATCATAAATAGACTTATTAGTCAATTGGAATAAGAGACTTGTTATTCATGCTGAACATCTTAAAACTGTGAATGTTTATGTTTTGTATGCAGTTGTGACTGAAAACACTGTGAATATGAGCTCAAAAGTGATGCTGACCTGGCTGAGGGAATTTTTATGTAGAATGAGATAATCATTTGATCAATTCAAAACCATATCACAGCACATTTATCCTCGCTTACAGCATTTGATGTTCATTGAAAAATGTATTTGGGAAAAAAATAACATTGCACTTTTTAGCTGCCCTGCAAAATGCTGACTTACACTGGTCAGAGAATAGAACTGTAATTATTAATCTATATTCCAACCATAATATCCTACAGATAAATTAAAATGGAATTGTCATTTTCCATTTTAAGTGAATAGTCATCAAAAATTTTTTGGTTTGCATCTTTCTGAGCTGCGCTAAAAGCTTTTAGGTTTGGGTTCATTTCCTGTTTTGCTGTTCTGATCTCACACCATAGGAAGAGCAGCCATCTAATGTTAGATCTTGGCTGCTTGCAAACAACCTGGGCAGATGATTATTCAGATTCCAAGTGTCTATGAACTATTGACTGGGTGTACAGAGTACTCAATCAATAATGTGCTTCATGATGTTGTGACTTTACTGTAGTGATTAGAAATTTCATGAAAGTCATTGTCACTACAACATATTCAGTTACATCAAAGTATGCCATATGAATACAAATTGTGTCTACTTTCCTGTCTTCATAATTCAGAGTTTAAAAATACAGTGTTGGGATCATTTTGAAGTAAAACAATTAAGAGCCAATCAGGGACAATCTCATTGAACTGAAAAGTGGGCAGGTCAAATGACATATTTACTAGCTGTAGTTCAAGTAGCCCTTTCCCCAGCCATCTGAATCTCCATATGCTCTGTTATCCCCTCACTGTTCCCTGAAATCTCTTTACATAGCAGCTCCAATGCTTCAGCAAGCAGAAGAAAACCAAAAATGTAAAATAAAATACCAAAGGAGAGATACTTAAGATGAGAAAACCGGGCCAGGGAAGACTGCAAAGGTTTGAGAAACAGGTAACAGTTTAAATTTAGGGAGAAGAAAAGAGAGTAAACGAACAGAAGTGAATGAATGGATCAGAACAAGAGCAAAATGAAAAGTGAAAAAAGGGAATGAAACACAGAATTGCATGCAATAATAATGTATAAAACAAGAGGGAAAGAAAGGTGGAGAAAAAAAGAAAATAAGGGACAAATGGAACATCTATGATATTGGGAATTGCTTAATATATATAGTCAACTTGCACCCACTGTAAGCTCTGAGTCTGAGCTGAACAGCCACTGTTGAAGCAAGTCATAAACCAGTGTCTAAAATAATCTAGCCATCCATTTTTGTGGAGTTAATGACATACAGGGTCATAAAGCAATACAGCACAGATACAGGTCTTCTGTCCCACTGAGTCCATGCTGTCTTCAGTGCCCACCCAGTTAGTCCCTCAAAGCCCTGCCTCCAGGTACCTATTCAAGTTCTTCTTATATGATGCTATTGCACTTGCTTCTTCATTTCTTCTGGCAACTTGTTTCACATACTCACCACTTCGTGTTTGAAAAACATTGCCCTTCAGGTCTCTTTTAAATCTTTCCCCTCTTACACAAAATATATGCCCCTTAGGTAGATCTCCCATATCCTGGAAAAAAACTGTTACAATCCATCGTATCTATGCCTCTCATAATTTTAAGTACTTCCATAAGGTCGACCATCATTCTTCTACGCTCTTCACTAGCCTTTTTTAAATCATCTTACATATCTCTCCTCTGCTGTTTTGTTCCACAGAATAAAGACCTAACCTTGTCAATCTCTCCCTATCTCAGGCCCTCTACTCCTGGCAACATCCTTGTAAATCTATTCTGCACTCATAAACAATGGAACAATATTGCCCCCTTCCAGTCTTCAGCAGCTTCACCAGCAGCTAACCGAGAAAGATATTTCTGAAAGGGCTTCCACAAATTCCTCTCTACCCTCCCACAAAGTCCAAGGGTGCGCTCTGTCAGAACCTGGAGATTTATTTACCTTAATGTGCTGTAAGGGTGTAAATACCTCCTTCCAAGACATATGAAAGACATCCAATACATTTCCACCTGTTTCCCATACATCTTATCAACAGTGATTTGCTCCTCAGTAAACAGAGGGGAGAAATATTATTTAAGATTCTCAACCATCTCCTGTAGCTCGAGACACCGGCAGCCTTGTTAACCTCTCCTTAGCCACTGTTTACCCCTAATATAGCCATAGAACCTCTGTATTTTCCTTAACCTGATAGAACACAGCCATCTCATACTCCCTCTTTTCCCTTCTGAATACTCTCTTAAGAGCATGCAATGAAATAGGAGAAGAATATCATGTCAGCAGATTAAGTTTTTATCTGATGACTGTAATTTTCATCTTACATCAATGGGAATTAATTAATTGCACTTTGTTCAAATTGAGAGGCAATGAGATTTGGTATTATAATTTCCTTTGGGAAATAGGATAAAGGTCCAGTTACTGACCCAGTTACAGCTAAAATCATGTCAATGTATCATTTTCTTTACAAATTAAATAGAGCTTTGAAAACATGGATCTTGAAACAATACTTGGGGTAAACAGAATCTGAATGCATAAAACATACTGGTCTGCAACTACCAGTTATTATTACAGGTGCACTGATCCACATAGTTTAAGAAGGTTAAGCCACGAATAAAGCAAATGGCTTTATTACATTATAATAGTTTGTGATTTGAGTAATGAAGCATGGCATTATAAATATAAAAATCACTCATTATAAAAATGATGTTAAAAATGTTATTTACTTTGAAATAACACAGAAATTGAGTAACCATTTATCCAAGTCTAGGCATTGATCAGTCCAGTTACATCTTAAATCAAGACATTTTAAAAATCAAAATCAAACTGTACAGCAAAGATCACCATGCACAATATCATGGTAATAGATTTTATATGCAGACAAATGTCCTGTTTGTTTACAGAGTATATCATTCAGAAAATAAGTTGTGTAGGTGCTACCTACATTTAGAAATGTTTCCATTTTACTGAGCAGTTCTTTGTCAGTTAAAGTTGCAAAGGTGTTCTCTTATCTGCAAGAAGGTTCCTATTTGAATTAAAAGAAAAACTACAAATTTTGGAAGCCAGAGAAAACTTGTAATGGACAAGGTCAATTATTGACTGCAGAATCGAGCAAACATACAGTTTTTACTTCTTCAAGGTAACTCCAAAATGAAATCTGGAAACAATGAGCTGTTAGACACATCCAATCCCAAATAGTTCAATCCAAATGTTCTCGGACCAAATTTTAAGTAACAGAAGTCTATACTATATTTCAAATTATAAAATATGATTCCATTCATACAACTCAACTGAATGAATGCCCTACTGGCTGTTTTCCAAACAAAGGGGAATGTGAAAAATTAAATAGAATATTAGATCAGAAAAAAAATTAGATAAATTATAGCCCGAGCTGGACACAAGAAATATCAGTGTTTACTCATAACGCCTTGAACAACTGACCACAACTTCTACAATTCGGTGTATCCATGTGCAAATCTGGAAATCCATGAACTGCTGTTTGCTGGTGAACAGAACGCTGTGCTCTGACGTTTTCCATGTGAACTTGTCAAAGTGCCCTAAATTTAGGTTTCCTGTTCACTGAATAATCATGCACCAGTTAAGCAACAGGTGTAATTGATTTATTCTTGGCTATAATGGAGGGACATCCACATGAGCATTCTATATCTATTAACATGTAAAACAGACCTCCAGATAAATTTTAAATAGTTCTAAATTAATTCTAATGTGAGAATATTTTAAATGCCATTTTTGAAGGTGTTGAACTATTTGGGTGGATGTGTTTTTTTAGTTTAAAATGTATGCTTTTTTAAAAAAAGTTTTTAAATGATTTTGACTTTGTCTCCGAAACAATCAGTGTGCATTAAGTCCTTGACCGTTGCACCTAATCAGACCCTACCATAGCCAGCTGTCAATCTTTTTTCATCAGTGGAGAGGCTATGTTTTGGCATCTACAATAAATGGCAAGTTGCATGCCAAGGTAGCGTAGCACGACGCTACTACAGCTCGAAGAGTTCCAAAGTTCAGAGTTCAATTCCGGTGCTGTTCTGTAAGGAGTCTGTAAATTTTGCAAGGAATGTGAGGATTTTCCTTGGGTACTCCAGCTTCCTCCCACGGTCCAAAGATGTACTGGGTAGGTTAATCAGTCATTGTAAATTGCCCTGCGATTAGATTTGGGATAATTGGATTTGACAGGGGTTGCTCGGGTGGCGTGGCTCAAAGGGGCGGACGAGCCTCCTCCATGATATATCACTAAGCAACCAAATAAGTAGATGTCATTCAAGTCCCTTGCACTGTACTGAATGCTGCCACCAAAGATCCATGCTAGAATTTTCAGAAGTACCTACTGGATAGATAACCAAGCCTTTATTTTGTTTGTACGTGACATTGCGCACTGCTGACAACAAATTTCCCAAAAAAACATGGAAATAGCCAAGATGGTGAAAAGCACAAAAAAACCTGAAATTAATAGAATAAATTATGGGAACAATTAAGCCTGCTTCTGCCAAAAATTGATAAAAGCCATCTAAATGGAACTAAGAATATTTCTGTATCCTTTATAAATTTTTCAGCAGTTTATTTTATCTAGTAAAAGTAAATGGAGTTATAACAGAAGCTCTTTAAAATGGAAATTAGCTCAGTCTACAATGGTGACTGGGGATTGTTTGAGAAAGCATTAGCAGCCTAAAGATCTTACATGTTCCACTCTACCGTGGAGACAATTGGAATCAACCAAACAGAAGACAGCGTTGGTGACAGCAACTGGCCAAAGACAGAATAATGTGACACCAAACCAAATTCTCTAAATGACAATTGAGTTCTCTGTCAATGGCCTTCCACATTGTTCCAATGAAGCCTGGAATTAGCTCAAAGAACAGCAATGCATCAATTGACATGGCACTCTATAACCCTCAAGATTTAATATTGAATTTAATCATCTCAGAGCACCAGCCAGAACAGATTGTATCAGTTCATTAGCCTGAAATGTTAGCTCTGCTTTTCTCTGCAAATGCTGCCTGATCTGCTAAGCGTTTTCAGCGTTCAATATTTTTATTACAGATTTACACTTTCAGAATGCGGTATTTGCAAGTGTGCTTCATAGTGTCAGTATTGTTTTTGTTTCCTTTTCTTGAACTCTGTGTCCATTCATCTTCTTCTACATACATGTCTTCCAAATAGGCCACGTGTAACTGACATGACTTCCATACCTATGTTAGCTGTCATTTAGTCATTCTTAAACTTCATCTTATTTCAGCTAAGTCCTTTGTTCTTTCCACCCCTCCTGTTCCACTTAAACAAGATTTTTGAAAGTTATAAGGTTTCTCTCTCTCTCTATCTTTTATGTACCTCGTTTGTCAGTTCACATTACACTCTGACATACGTTTTTTGGAATAGTGCCTTCTTCTCCAGCCTTTTCCCACCCTCTTGACTTCACCTATCACCTTTCTGCTAGCCTCCTTCTCCTCCCTTCACCCTTTTATTCTGGCATCATCCCCCTTCCATTTCAGTCCTGAAGAACGTTCTTGGTCTGAAACATCAACTGTTTATTTGTTTCCATAGATGTTGCCTGACCTGCTGAGTTCTTCCAGCATCTTGTGTGTGTTACCTTTCCTAAAGAGCTTGCAGCAGAAAGTGAGAATATTTCAAGCAAAAACCACACTTTTAAAGATCATAATCTGTTGGATTGTGGGGGCTGATGATGGTGTAACGCCAAGAACTACCCAAAGACATCTGTAGCAGTCATAGGTTTCTAACAATTCCAATGTGTTATTCTAAATACCATAATGAGATCTCCCAAAAATATTCTTATTTACCATGAAACTATTTTGGCAAAGAGAGTGAGATTATGATTTACTCTAATGCCATAAGCAGCAATGAAAACGTCGTGCAAAATTAGTTATGGCACTGATATAATAAAATGAATAATTGGGACTTGCTTGTTTGGAAGAAATTACATTTGAAAATTCCATCCGCAAAGATGTTGTGCAATCTACAGCCTAAGGCACCACACCAATTTACCGGTCAATGCATGCTCTCATGATGTTGGAAGAAGACATTGATCTGGATGAGCACTAATGAGGCTTTTATTGCACTCAGTTTTAATAAGACAGATGATACAAAAGTAATTTGCTTTTGCTCAATATCAAAGCCAATATAAATGATAAAAAAATGCTCATCCTTTTGTTCAGTAACTTTATTTTCCAATACCATCACCACAGCAATTCCATCCAACTTGTGATCAGCAAACAAATTAAAACAGATCACAAAATTGCACGAAACATATTTAGAACTAAAAATAAATACCATTAAAGCTGTATATCTGGAGAAAATAAATAACTAGTAGAAATATACATTACGGAAAAAGTAGGTAAAAATGGTTAGATGAATTCCTTTACCTAGGCATATTAGATTCTCTAGGAAGATTGCAGACAAAACATTAGCAATCTCTTAAAGATGCTAGTCTGTAGATTGTAAAAGTGTATTCAAAATATTGTTATAAGGTACACTGACTTCTGTTGGATTCTTTGAATTAAGATATTTAGTGCCTCTAGAAAGCTTACATCTTTCATATTAACTTAAACTTGAAATAGTCATGCTGGGATGAGGTACACCTGGAAGAACTACCAATGCTAAAATCGGATGTTACTATTTATCTTGAATGGACACTTCAATGAATCATTGTGTAACTAGTACTTTCTAGTCATTTTTCTCCGTATCTTTCTGTTCCCAGTAAATTCTCCAAAAGATTATAAAGGTGAAACCACAGCCTTGTACAAAGATAGTATCTTCTATTGGAATGCATTATTCATAATTCCTTTTTCATTCAAAATGCTTCACACTCATTGCCCCTATCATTTGATGGATGAGTTTAAGTCACCTAATAATTCCATATGCAGTACGTTTTTTTGTAAGTAGTAATAAGTGAACTGAAATGCTTTACAATGGTTAACCATAAAATGAGATTACATGAAATTATATTAATAAGTATATCTTTCTCAGTTTTGAAACATCTTTCTCAAACAACAAATATCTAAATAAACAACATTGTTGTACTTACAACTGAGTAAAATAACAGTGTGGTGGTTAACTGGAGGCAGAGTGAGATCAGCTTTCAAACACACCAATGAACTGAAACTTGAAATAACTTCAATAAATAAAAGTTGCATGGGTCTAATACTGCACTGTCATTTCGGTACTGACATTCAAATCTTTCATAAAAGTAGACAAATGTAATGTTCAATAAAGGCAAGTTATTAAAATGTAAAAAAAAAATCAATTTGTGTTGAGAGATATATAACAAAAGAATCACCACACGTAGTCCAATTTCCACTGTATTCCATTAGTCTTGCGAATAACATGACGTAGCTGTCAATTTGCCTTTGTGCCAAGAAACAAATTAAAACTGTTACAGCAAGTGAGGGTTATTATTTCATAGTGTAAAAATCCTGTTAGCTTTGTCATTAAGTTTCTGAGATAAAAATCAAGCATGGAAGACCACAGAGTAGGTATTAAAACAGTGGGATCACGTTTTTGCAGCTTGCTTCTAAATACTTCTCAATCTTAAAAATACTTGTTTCATTTTCTTCCCCTTTTGTAAAATGTACTTCTTTTTATATTCCTTGTTAGTTATCTAAATTGACTCCAAAGCTCACTTTTGCTGTTTCAACTTTTTTTTCAAAACTATAGAGCTAAAAATGTTAGTCTCATCATTTGCCAAGTTTCTAGATGCCCAGCTCTTGGAATTAAGCTGGAAACAATGTCAAAAATATTCATTATTATGTTACTGGGAATGGAGGACTTGAATTATAAGGAGGGGCTGGATAGGGTGGAACTATTTTCCCTGGAGTGTAAAGACCGAGGAGTGACCATATACAAGTACAGTGGATTCTGGTTAACTGAAACATTTTGGTCCAATTAAGTGGCTGTCCCAATTAGCTGAAGTTTCATGGAAATAGTTTAAAAACTATATAAAAGTCGAACTACCATTTAACTGAGTAACAAATTATGTATTTAATGAAATACAAAACAAATTAAAATACTACGAATACTACTACAGTACTATAAAATTGTGTATAAGTTCCTTATAGTTATTGACAGAGGAATTCATCTGGTGTTCTTTTGACTGACTGTAAATGAACAAGATCAATGCAGACAGCTAGTGCAGATAGTCTGCCTTTATACAATGCT
Source organism: Mobula birostris (assembly GCF_030028105.1). Lineage (NCBI taxonomy): Eukaryota > Metazoa > Chordata > Chondrichthyes > Myliobatiformes > Myliobatidae > Mobula > Mobula birostris. The sequence goes on along the minus strand of NC_092378.1, from coordinate 131,532,434 downwards.
TTTGACTTTCGATACCTTCAAATTCTTCATTGTTCCTAACTTATTGAATTAGTGAAATAATTCCCTTTTCACCCCTGGCCGTTTCTGGCATCTCTTAGCTTGAATGCTTAAAGCACAGTGAGTAACAGTTCTGAACTGACTTGCTACTCATCTCTCACTAGCCATCAGTGACAAAAATCACTGCCTTTTGAAGACAAATACACACAACTGACTATTTAAAAGCTGTTTGCTCTAAGCACACGTAGTGTCTAATGTGCCACAAGACACAACAGTTAGAAACTGTTCGACATCAGTACCAATTAAGCAGCACAGTATCCCAAATAAACGAAGGAAATCCCAGCTATTTTCTTGACTAGTTTTTGTTTTTTTTTAAAATGAGTTGCCCCAAATAAGTACCTAATTAACTGGAATCTAGTGCATATACAGTCATAAGAGACACAGATAAGGTGGATGGTTATCGTCTTTTTCATAGGACAGGGGACTCTAAAACCAGTGGTTATAGAGTCCCCTGTCCTATGTCTTGTATAGCGTGTGAGATTTCAAAGGGGTCTCAGGGGCAACAATTTCTACACAGATTGGCGGGTATATAGAATGCGCTGCCAGAGAAAGCTGTGGAGCTGGGTTCAATTTGATGTTCAAAAACATTTGAACAGGTAAATAGATAAAAAGGTTTTGAAGGGATATAGGCCAAATGCAGGAAAATGGGACCATCTTGATCAACATGGGCAAGTTGAGCTGAGCAGCCTGATTCCATACTGTACAACTCTGGCACTATGGGTGCCACGTTAATCTTGCCCCCATCATTATCAACAGGTACTTCCATCAATCTCTGATGCAGGTTTGTGGCACAATCATATCAGTAAATAACATCTTCAACCCTGAGCATTTGCAGCAGCAAACTCTGAAACATAACGACTGCACTAGTTTTCTCATTGTTGAGTTTTCTTTTCGGGTTTCTTTATGATATTGTAAGTTATTTTTCTAAAGCTGAATTAAACATTGCATTATATTAATCAAAAAATAGTGTCTCCATTTCCACTCTACAGAAAGGAAGAGCAAAAAAGACACGAGTTTTGGTATTAAAGCCTGAAATTTCTAGAGAAAAATGGCAAGGATATCAATCCTCACTGTTATAATGCAAGATAATCTGACAGTCAACTCTTACAAAGACATCCAGTTAACATGACAGCTCACAAATTAATTTCTGAGAGGTCCTACTCCTCCACAGAGTGCTCTGGACTAATCAGACTAATCAGTCACTTCATGGCTAACTACCATGATAATAAAAAAAAGTTGTCAGTGAATATTTTACATTTTGTTGAATGAACTTTGAGTTTTCAAAAAGGCCAAATTCTAAATTAATGCTTAATCTTTCTGGTACCAAAATAAAAACTAATTTTCTGGTGCTGAACACAAAAGAAAATCTCACTGGAAAATGTAGTTGTATATGGCCTCTTGAGCTAGCTCTGCCATTCAATAAGGTTACAGTTGATCTTCTGCCTAAAACCATTTTACTCCCCTATCTTAATTTCCTGATTCTACCAATATCCAGCAAACTATCAATTTCTGTTTGGAATGTATTCCATGACCGAGCCGTCACAGCATTCTTGGATAGATGATTTCAAAAATTTCACCATCCGCTTCACTTCAATCCTAAATGGTTGCAGTTATCTTGATTTGCTTGGAATTAGGGGCCAACAAGGAGAAGTTGTATAGATTAGGACCTTATTCCCCGAAATGAAGGGGATTGGGGACTAACTGACAGATCATAAGGGAAAAAGACTGGGTGAAAGCACACAGTCTTTCTTTCCCCAGGGCAGGGGTACAAGAGGGCATAGGTTTCAGAGCAGAGGCGAGAGACTTAAAAAGGGCCATCAGAGGCAGTTTCTTCACACAAAGGGTAGGGCACGTTTAGGATGCACTGCCACCAAATTGTGGTTGAGGTGGGCACATTAGCAACATTTAAATGCCATCTAAATATGTACATAGATAGGAGAGGTTTAGAGGGCCATGGGCCAAATGTAGACTCGCTTGCTAGGTAGCACAGTCGTCACGAACAAGGTAGGCCGAAGAACCTGTTTCTGTGCTGTGTGACTCTGATTCTGAAGTGCACATCAGGATGAGTAGCATTTGAATTTCCAGTGTCCTCTAACAATTACACTTGGCAATGGTTCCACTGTTGAGACACTGAGACTCCTGATTCATTTTGACCTAGCTATATTTCTAAGCGAGGAGCAATTCAATTTTAATTGTATATTAAATTACATAATTTTAAATGTTTATGATATTTCCCTTCCTACTTTAATGTGCATCTCCAAATAATTTATGCTTAAAAAGAATTACAATTTGAGGATTTCTTTCCTGGACTTGATTTGCTGTCACCAAAATTCAACTGTATGCTCAGCATACTTATTCACATCAGTGTGTCTATGTGCCAGAAATCTCCAAGGTTTGACATCTGACAGCTGATTTTGGGAAAAGGGAGATCCACACTGCAGGGATCACTTGATGAAAAATTTGTCTCAGTTCACTGCTGAGCAGCATTTCTTTGCTGCTGACTACAAAATTCAGGCTAAAGTCCCTCAGTCAATGGAAAATAATAAGGACTGCATCATTATGCCAAGGAAACAATCCCATCAAATGCTTCAGGATGTCCAAGGTGTCAGAACTAGAATGTTGTTAAGATCTAGAAACATTCTGGAGGGTTTCACAGAGAAAGCAAAGAGTGAAAAATGGAAGGATTTTTAAACAAAGATGGACACATAAATACAGAGATAGAAACTGAAAATGCATAATTTTTAAACACAAGAGATTCTTCACATAATTTTAAGCAACACACACAAAATGCAGAAGGAACTCAGCAGGCAGATAGCATCTACGGATGGAATAAACAGTCAAGATTTCGGGCGGAGAACCTTCATCAAGACTGAAAAGGAAGGAGAAGAAGCCAAATAAGGTGGTGTGGGGCAGGGGAAGGAATTCAAGTTGGCAGGTGATAGGAGAGACCAGGTGAGTGGGCAGGTGGGGTAGAGGGATTGGAGTCAGAAGCTGGGAGGTATTAGGCAGAAGAGGTAAAGGGCTTAAGAAAGAGCCCCTTATACCTACCACCTTCCAGCTTCTTACTCCACTCCCTCCCCCACCTTCCTTCTCTTCCCTCCCACCTTCTTAGTTTGACTTCTGCCCTCTTCCTTTGCAGTCCTGATGAAGGGTGTCGACCTGACACTACGACTGTTTATTTCCCTCCATAGATGATGCCTGACCTGCTGAGTTCCTCCAGCATTTTAAATGCATACTTTTGATTTTTCTTCTGCAACAATAATTTCTCTTTCCTCAGAAGCTGTGGGAAAATCAGAATTGCTGCAATTGAGCAGAGTTTTGTATGAACAACTTTGTGAAACATGAAGAATAGGAGGCCTACAAAATGGGTGAAATCGTCAAGTAAGGAAGCACCAGAGAAGTATTAAGGTTTCAACGGCAGGTGAACAGAGGAAGGGGTACAGTCAGGCCATGCTCTGGAGATTGAAGTGTTGGGGCTTAACCATATCAATAGAAACTCATCAAGGGACAGAATTCAGTATCAAATTTGAAAACAGATTCAGGATCAACAGCTATACAATATTAAACAAATTAATTGATTTTATCAGGACACGGCATGGATTAAATGGACAAACTTGGGTTGTTTCCTCTCGAGCAACAAAGGCAGAGTGGAAACATGGTAGAAGTATATAAAATTATAAGAGGCATAGATAAGACAGTTTTTTTCACCCCAAGGTTGAAATGTCTGATTCTAGAGGGCAAGCATTTAAAGTGTGACGGGGGAAGACTTAAAGGAGACGTGCTGGGGCAAATTGTTTTAATTTTTACACACAGCAAGTGTGGGTGCTTCCAAGGGTGACAATGGAAGCAAATGGACTGCAGAATTTAAAAAGTTCTTAGATAGGCACATAAATGTGTAGAAAATTGAGGAATATGGACCTTGTATAGGCAGAAGGATTATGCTCTATGTTCTAAGAGTAGCTTGCCGTGTTGACCAAACCAATTTAAAATTATCAAATTCTTTGTCTTTGGTTTCTGCCTCCTTATCCAAATTTAACATTACATGCAGCAAATTATGGGGAATCATCCTTCTTAAACGTCAAATAAAGTGTGCACATTTTACATAAAAAACATCTGAAGAAAACTTAATGTCAATCTGTCTAAGACTAAATACCCTTTATTAATTTAGGGCCCCAAGCTACTGTCATCAAAATGTTTATCAAAGTACAAAGTACAATGCATAACATTAAACTTTTCAATGTCCTTCAATAGTTACTGACGCTGGTAACAGGTAAAGTGCTGGGACATACCTCTAATTCAGTTAAGCCCAGGGCTACATTTCTATAGATATGCCAATCTCCTGCTGTTACTTTGTGCACTTAATGAAACCTAATATTAAATGAAACAATTATAATTCATATATTAGTCAGTAGAAATAGCATCCAATTCAAATTTCAAATGAATATCAAAAACAAAAATGGGTTTAATCGACCAAATGGTTTCCACATACTTAATTGAATATTGAGTATTTGAAATTTCCCTAATTTTGGTTCGGCATATGTAGAGTAGTGCATTTCCTGCATAATCTCAATCTACACCTATAATTTAGCAAATACTAAATTAATCTATCCACAAATGCCCTCCTCCACCTAACTGGACATTTCCCATTACTGAACAATAACCTTGACTTCTCCCAGATACTTGATTTCTTTGGAATGCTAGGAATATTCGTTCATCTTGTCCAACTTGGCTTAAATAAGAGGACTGTTTTTGTTCAATATTTGGTGGCCAAATAAGTTATTTGTTGCATGATCCATTTCAGTTATGAAACACAACAATCTCATATCCAACATGACTATGATCTGAAGCTCCAAAGCTTTGGCTAGGCCATAGCTGAAATACTGAGTATGGTCTGATTGTCACATTATTGGAAAAATGTGAGCGGATGTGACTGGAGAGGATGCAGAGGAAATTCACTGGAATGCAGCATGGAATGGAATATTTAGGTTGAGATACAACTTAGCCTTGGTTTGTTTTCTTTGACACAAAAGAGTCTGAGGGAAGACCAGACAGAGTCAGGCAAAATTCTGAAGGGCGTAGAGAAGGTACATATCTTTCCTCCACAGCAAAATAGTTTAAAACTAAAGGGCTCTGATTTAGGATAAGGGTTAATAAGTTAGAGAGTTCTGACTCTCACAACATTTTAGTGCCTAGGTGAGCACTTGAGTTAACTTGGCACATAATGGTATTGTTCAAATGCTGGTATATCAGATTAAGAAACATAGCTCCTTGAGGGTTAGAATGGAGCCGGTGGGGAAAAAGGCTTGTTTCTGCATTTTACAACTTTATAACCAAACTGTGCTGGCATTTTACTCTAAAGAATTATTCTCATCACGATAATTTAACACATTAATATAAGATAAATTGGAAGATAGTAAACCAAAAGAGCATGTCTAAAACTATTTAGAAACATCAATAAAACACAAGAAAACTTCAAAAATAGCTCAGAAACAATATATTTTCTTCAGTGCAGCATGAAGTGAGGTTACATGGTTTATCTGACAACTAGAAAAAAAACAGGTCTGGAGGAATGGAATCGTACAGGTTTCCTGCTGTGTGATGCAAACTCATTAGTGCGTAGACAGTGAATGAAAAAAGAAAGTGGTTCAGCTCCATGAGCTGGAGCTTCATTCTACAACTACATATACTGTATACAAGATATGAAAAAAATTACTAATTTAAAACAGCTTTTAATTTGAAATCAAATTGCACTGTGAACTTTCAATATACTTATGCAAATATATTTTAAACTTTAACAGGTCAGGAGGGAGAAAGGAAGACTGAGGCAGACAGACATATTGGGTCATAAGAAATTATTTATCGAAGGCAGTTTAAATGATCTTCACAATAAGGAATCAATTTGATTTTTTTCCAGTTGGCCTCCAACCATTATCTCCTGTGGCACTATTTATGAGCTGCTGCAGACCTGTGAAGTATTTTCTATTATACCCAGTATATATTCTAAAATACAAGAAATATAGATTATTTACTGAAACACTGAATCATTCAAGCATATGAATTTGGACCAAGACAGATCACTCGACCTATCATTTAATAATATTATTAACATTCTCACCCATCTGCAGTTACATTTCACCTTCTTTCTTACCAGATATCCATCTACCTTTGCCTAGAAACATTCAAAGAATGTGCATCCATGGTTCTTTGAGCAAAAGAGTTCCAAACACTCACAACACTTAGGGGTTCTCAACTTGGGGTCCACAGATCCCTTGCTTAATGGTATTAGCCCATAGCATAAAAAAAAGGTTGGGAAGAAAAAAATCTCATCCTGCCTTAAATGTGCAACAGTTTATTTTTAAACAGTAACCCCTAGCTCAAGATGCTTCCACAAGAATAAACATCCTCTTCAATCCCTCCACATTCATATCCAACAGGATCTTAACTGTTTCGATCGTTCCCTCTGAATCTTCTAACGCCAGTATTTGCAAACCCAGCCTGATCAACTTCCCCTCATAGTCAATCAGCCAATTCCAGCTAAACCTTCTCTGAATTGCTTCCAATCCATTAATGATTGCCCTTAGATAAGGAGACCAGCATTATAAATGTATTCTAGATATGGTCTCTCGGAAGCTTTAACAACTTTTATATTCAATTAATTTGGCAATAAACAGTAACAGTGTGTGAACTTTCCCATTTACTTGTTCTACCAGCATACTAGCTTTTAGTAAAGCATATACTATCACACTCAGATCCTTTTGTATCTCAGAGCTCAACAGACTTTCCACCATTTATCTTATCAAAACAAACAATATCACATTTTCCATATTACACACTATTTTACAGACCTTCACAACTTTCCTATCCATCTTTGTATCATCAGCAAATTTAACAACCAAATCTTTGGCGCCTTCATTAATTACAATCGTAATGAAGACAACAACTGAACAAGAGAACACAACAAAGTTTGCAATCCTTCCATTTTGCCTTCAACAATAAAATTTGTAGTTTTTCCTTAAAACCCAAGTAGATTACTTCTTTCACCGTGCCCATTCTTCTCAGTTATATATGTCATTACAGGATAAGATCCCTGACCTCGGTGCCACTTCCCTGTACTAACCACTAATATCTAAAACATTGGTGGGACAAAGATTTAAAGCGTCTTACTTAGGGCAGCACTGTGCTACAACTAGTGGAGATTCTGGTGCTCACAGCATCAATGATTTGGGTTCAATGCTGATCTCAGGTGGTGTCTGTATAGAGTTTACACGTTCTCCCTATTATCACGTAGGCTCCCTCTGGATACACATCCTGTGTAGCTTGATAAGATAATTGGCTATTGCAAATAACCACTTATCTGCAGGTGAGTGGCAGAATCTTGTGGGAACTGATAGGGTATTGAGAGAATAAAATGGAGTTTGTGCACAATTTATGTACATGGGTGCTTGATGTTCAGCGTGACTCTTTGGACTGAAGAACCTGTTCCCATGCTGTGTAACTTTGTGAATGGCTGCCCTTATCTTTGAAACTGACCCTTCTTTTCAACAGGTCAGCCTGTAAAAACAACATCCCCACACCTACTCTGTCGCACTTTGTAGGAATGTTGTGTGCTTCAATTAAATCATATCTTTCTTTTTTCCCCCACAATCCTACTCCTTCTGAAGGCATCACCTACATAGCAGTGTGTTCTTACTTCACATTCAGTGCTCTAAACACAAAAGAAACAGAAAGATTCTGCCAGAACTTCATAAAACGGTAACGACAGTACAGTAAGAGCAGAGTGAACATATTGCAGGCAGGTAAACACGAGGAATTCTGCAGATGCTGGAAATTCAAGCAACACACATTAAAGTTGCTGGTGAACGCAGCAGGCCAGACAGCATCTCTAGGAAGAGGTACAGTCCACGTTTCGGGCCGAGACCCTTCGTCAGGACTAACTGGGACCAGTTAGTCCTGACGAAGGGTCTCGACCCGAAACGTGGACTGTACCTCTTCCTAGAGATGCTGCCTGGCCTGCTGCGTTCACCAGCAACTTTAATGTGTGTTGCTTAATATTGCAGGCAGGAACTGATTGCACCAACTTTATGAGAAATTTGGACTAGAACCCATGTGAAGGAAGATCTGTAAGACAGGGGTATTTGCCTTTCTGACTCTAAGCAGATCCTAAGAGAAATTTATTAGGGTGTTTAAAATTATGAACAGCCATAATGGAGTGTATAGACATGTCTCATCTCACGATTAGCAGATAAATTGAAGGAAGTTAGCACATTTTTTGTAGTACATATTGGGCAATAGGGCACTGGAACTCATTTGATTTGAAGCTCCATAACCTAAAATATCACAGATCAGAATCATTGATTGGACACTCTACTACTAATCCACTGCCTCTGCTGCCTCTCCCTCCGTATTGGAACATAACATCTGTTCTTAGAATATAATGTCATCTCTTCCCAAGAATTAATCCTGATGTTCAGACATTTCAGAATCAGAATCAGGCTTATTATCATTATCTTATATGAAGTAAAATTTGTTGCTTTGCAGCAAAAGTACAATGCAAGGACACAAAGTTACTATAAATTACAAAATAAATATACAGTGTATAAAAACAAAAATGTAAGGAAGCACAAACCACAATTTACACGGGTAAAAGATGACCTGGGATTCAGGTCGACAGATATTTACAGGATTCCCTGTGAATGCGACACAGCGTATATTGACACAGTGGAAACCCACATCAAGGAGTGCAGGAGGTATATCCGTTTGGGTTACCACGAGAAATTGGCAGTAGCAGAACATTGCATTCACAATGGCCGTAGGATTGACTTCAATGGCACAAAACCACTATGCCACGCTAATGGCTTTTAGGTCCACCTGGTAAAGGAAGCCATTGAAATAAAATTAGAGGAAAAGAATTTTAACAAAGATGAAGGTCTCCCACTAGATAAGAACTGGAATTCGATTGAAAACAAGGTGGAAATCTGATTGGATGAGGACTAACCAATCAGAAGGGACAGACTACGAGGGTATAAATACCACCGGAGTAGATATGCCTGGGCATCATCCCTGATGAAGATGGCAGAGTTTGTCATCAAATTGTCAGTTTTAATTGATACCTGTACTCGGCTGGAAGTCCGAGAAGAGTTTATTCATCGTATACGCCAGGAAAGCGCTAGATCCTTTTTTACATTAGGTAGTATTCATGGACCATTTAGAAATTTAATGATGGAGGGGAAGAAGCTGTTCCTGAATCACCGAGTGTGTCTCGTCAGGTTCCTATATTTCCTCCGTGATGATAGCAAAGAGGAGGAGGCATGTTCTGGATGGTGAGGGTACTTAATGATATATGCTGTCCTTTTGAAATACCACCTACTGAAGGTGTCCTTGATGGTGAAGAGGGTTGCATTGGACCTGGCTAAGTCTACAACCCTCTGCAGCCTCTTGCAATCCTATGCATTTGTACCTCCATAGCAGATGTTGAAACAATCAGTAAGAATGCTCTCCTCCATTTATCTATACAATCTCTGGTGACACCAACTTTCCTCAAACTCCTAATGAAGTATAGCCTCTGGTGTGCCTCCCTCCCTATGATTGCATCAATGTATTGGGCCAAAGATAGATCCACTGAGATACTGATGTCTCCAGGAACTTAAAGCTGCTCACCCTTTCCATCACTAACCCCTCAATGAGATCTGGTGTATGTTTTCCTGATTTCCCCTTCTTGAAGTCGACAATCAACTTTTTTGTCTCGATGATAATGAGTGTGATGTTATTGCTGCAACACCACTTAACCAGCTGATCGATCTCACTCCTGTACATCTCCTTGTTGCCACCTGAGATTTTACCAACAACATTGTCAGACCATGAGACATGGGAGCTGAATTAACCCATTCAGCCCTTGAGTCCACTCCACCATTTCATCACGGCTGATCCCAGATCCCATCCAACCCCATACACCTGCCCACTTACCATATCCCTTGATGCCCCAACCAATCAGGAATCCATCAACCTCCCTTCTGAATATACCCATGGAATTAGCCTCCACCACAATCTGTGGCAGAAAATTCCATAGATTCACCACTCTCTGGCTAAAAAAATCCCTCCTTACTTCTGTTCTAAAAGGTCGCCCCTCAGTTTTGAGGCTGTGCCCTCTAGTTTTGGATACCCCCACCAGAGGAAACATCCTCTCCACATCCACCTTATCTAGCCCTTTCAATATTTGCTAGGTTTCAACGAGATCCACCCCAAACCCGCATTCTTCTAAATTCCAGTGAGTACAGACCCAAACCTGCCAAATGCTCGTCATATGTTAACCCCTTCATTCTCAGACTCATCTTTGTGAACCTCCTCTGGACTCTCTCCAATGACAAGGGGCTCAAAACTGTTGGCAATAGTCCAAGTGCAGCCTGACTAGTGTCTTACAAAGCTTCAGCATTATCTCCTGCTTTTTATATTCTACTCCCCCTGAAATAAATGCCAACATTGTCATTGCCTCCTTTACCACAGACTCAACCTGTGATTTAACCTTCTGGGAATCTTGCACGAGGACTTCCAAGTCCCTTTGTACCACTGATGTTTAAATTTTCTCTCCATTTAAATAATAGTCTATTAATATTGTTCATTTTACTAAAGTGTATTATCATACATTTCCCAACACTGTGTTCCATCTGCCACTTCTTGCCCATTCTTCCAATTTGTCTAAGTCCTGCTGCAATTACATTACTTCTTCAGCACTAACTACTTCTCCACCTATTTTCATATCATCTGCACACTTTGTCACAAAGCCATTAATTCCACTATCTAAATCACCGACAAACAATGTGAAAAGTAGCAGCCTCAATACTGACCCCAGAGGAACATCACTAGTCACTGGCAGCCAACCAGAAAAGCCCCCCTTTATTCCCACTCGCTGCCTCTGCCTGACAGCTAATATCTTTCCTGTAACGCCAGAGGATTGTATTTTGTTAGGCAGCCTCATGTGAGGCACCTTTATCAAATGCCTTCTGAAAATCTAAGTAAATGACATCCACTGCTTCTGCTTGTTACTTCCTTGAAGAATTCAAAACAGATTTGTCAGACAAGATTTCCCTTTACAGAAACCATGCTGACTTTGATTTATTTTATCAACAGTCTCCAAGTACCCCGAAACTTTGTCCTTAATAATGGACTCCAACACTTTCCCAACCACTGAAGTTAGGCTAACCAGCCTATAATTTCCTTTCTTTAGGCTTCCTCCATTCTTAAAGAGTGGAGTGACATTTGCATCTTCCAGCCCTCCAGAACCATGCCAGAATCAAGTGATTCTTGAAAGATCATGACCAATGCATCCGTTACCTCTTCAGCAACCTCTCTCAGGACTCTGGGATGTAGTTCATCTGGTCCAGGTGACTTATCCACCTTAAGACTAGCACTTTTTCCTTTGTAATGGCAGTGGCACTCACTCCTGCTCCCTGACACTCACAGATCTCTGGCATACAGCTGGTGTCTTCCACAGTAAAAACTGAAATAAAGGACTTATTAAGTTCATCAGCCATTTCTTTGTCCCCCATTGCTACCTCATCAGCATCGTTTTCCAATGGTCCAATATCAACTCTCACTTCTCTTTTATTCTTTATATAACTGAAAAAACTTTTACTATCCTACTTCATATTATTGGCTAGCTTGCCCTCATATTTCATCTTTTCTCCTCTTATAGCTTTTTAGTTTCTTTTTGTTTGATTTTAAAAGTTTCCCAATCATCCAGCTGCCCACTCACTTCTGCTACCTTTTATGCCCTTTCCTTGGCTTTTATGCAATCCTTAACTTCCCGTGTCAGCCACGGTTGCCTAGCCCTGTCATTTGAGAACAACTTCTTCTGTGGGACATGTCTATATTGTGTCTTGTGAATGATTCCCAAAATCTTCAGCCACCTCTGTTCTGCTATCATCCCAACCAGTATCCCTCTCCAATCCACCAAGGCAAGCTCCTCCCTCATGCCTCTGTAATTCCCTTTATTCCATTGTGATACTGATACATGTGACTTATGCTTCTCCCTCTCAAATTGCAGTATGAATTCCTTAGAATTGAATTGATTTGACTTTATTACTTACATCCTTCATATACATGAGGGGTAAAAATCTTTAAGGTATATCTGTCTAGGTGTGCAATAATAGTAATTTATAATAAATATTATGTATTATGTACAACAGGATAGTCAATATAACATAGAAATACAGTTGCATCAGCATGAATCAAGCAGTCTGCTGGCCTAGTGGAAGAAGCTGTCTTTGTAAATGTCCTAAATAGTGGGAAGTTCACATCTACAAATGCACTGGGCTGTCCGCAACACTCTCTGCAGAGTCCTGTGACTGAGGGAAGTACAGTTCCCATACCAGGCAGTGATGCAGCCAGTCAGGATTGAACTGTCAATCATATTATGATCACTGTCTCCTAAGGATTCCTTTACATTTAGCTGACTAATAAAATCTGGGTTATTATACACCAATTGTTGTCATCTTTGAATTTATAAATGGCATTTGAACTGTGATTAGCCACACAGTCATATGGGGATGGGGATGGGGAATGGGGATAGGGAGAGAGAAGCTGTGGACTATGCACACATCCTTGAAGTGCACCCGTGTTGATACTTAGCAAGGGAAAGATATTATTATTGATCTGAATTGACTGTGCTCTTCCAATGATGAAGCAGAGGATCCAGTTGCAGACGGAGGAACAAAGGCCCGGGTTTAAAAGCTTAGTAAGTAAAATTGAGGGGATTATGGTATTGAATGCCGAGATGTAATCAATAAACAGAGTCTGACTTTCATTTTGCTGTTTTTCACATTTGTAACAGAATATTTTTTCTTTATTCACTTTTACAGTGATAAATATGAATTCATAACACTTAAACAGTTGCTCACCAGTGAGTGAGTACAAGTTGTTCCTTTCTTATTTCAATAAAACCCTATCAAAGATTTTTAAAAATGTTTCTTTCTAGATTTCTGCTCAGATCTCAAAGTCCTCTTTCTCTGCTCCAGTTTCCCATCTCGGAAGCATCTGTGGAATTTCAAGTACAACCTTAAATATTTTTCTCTTTCTGCTATAAGACCATTAGCTAGGTGACATCTCCTAATATTATATTCTAAACTCTAGGTTACTTCAATTTCTGATGTGATTTTATTAGTGTCATTGGTCAAAAGGTTTGGAATAATTACACAGAATCTATATTGAATCAAAGAGAAAGAAGAAGAAAACCATACAGTTACAATCTGGTACAGAAACACCAATGCCCCGAATGAAAAAGCCTACAAAAAGTAGTGAATACGGCCCAGTCCATCATGGATAAAGCTCTCACTACCACTAAGCATATCTACATGGAACGCTGTCGCAGAAAAGTGGCATCCATCCTCCAGGGCCTCCACCATCCAGTCCATGCTCTCTTTTCACAAAGAAGGTACAAAAGCCTCAGGACCCACACTGCCTGGTTCAGGAACAGTTATTAACCATCAGGCTCTTGAACTAAAGGGGGATAACTTCACTTGTCCCATCACTGAACTGTTCCCACAACCTATAGACTCACTTTCAAGGAATATTACAGCTTAGGGCATTCCAGAATTTAGAGTTCAACTCTGGTGCCATTCTGTAAGGTGTCTCTGTACGTCCTCCCCGTGGAATGTATAGGTTTTCTCTGGATCCTTCAGTTTCCTCCCAAAGTCCAAAGACATACCAGGTATATTAATTGTTCATTGTTAATTGTCCCATGATTAAGTTAGGGCTAATTGGGTTTATCGGGGGGGGGGGCAGTGTGGCTCAAAGGGCCAAAAGGGCTTACTCCGCACTGTCTACCGAAATAAATAAATATTGTTTATTTATCATCACGTTTTTTTTTCTTTTTGTATTTGCAGTTTGTTGTCCTTTGCACATTGAGTGTTTGCTCATCCTGCTGAGGGTGGTCTTTCATTAATTCAACTGTGTTTCTTTTATTACTGTGATTGCCCACAGGAAAGTAAATATAAAGTTTGTATATAGTGACTTTGAACTTTGAAATTGATTTACCTAAACTCCATGTTCCCAACTTAGAAACTTCAATTGATTTTTGTCCAAATACCTAGTAATTTCAACCTCAAACATATTCTATGGCTGATCATCCACTGTGTTCTTGTTTCAAAATCTCAATGATTTATGTTGAGTGAAACAACTTCATTGTATTTCTCACAAACAAGAGAAAATTTGCAGATTCTGGAAATCTGAGCAACACACACAAAATGCAGGAGGAACTCAGCAGGCCAGAAGCATTGTATTTCTGTCCATTTGGCCAGCCCTTGTCTTGAGTCCACGATTCTATGCTCTCAACATTTTTCATCATTTCCTTATATTTCAATGATATCACTTCTCATTTTTCTCATCTCTGAAGAGTCTACTCAATCTTTCCTTATGGAAAACCCTCTCATCCCACTGTGAACACTCAAGCACTTGTATTCATGTGACATATTTTAAAAATATATAGATTTATTTAGTAGACCCTTCATTCCTCTCAGATAACCTGCATTTTGTATTTGTTTCTCTGGATTTTCAGCATCTGCATAATCTCTTGTGTTTATAACCCCACATTTAAGTGCAAATCCAATATTAAAAATGTCATTCTAAGAAATTAACATTTTTAGCAGGTTTTTCTGCTCTGCCTTTGGAGGCATTGTTTGTTTTGTATGCGGTTCATTTTGTACAAATATCACTTCCTGTTCGTAACCTTTGTTTTCACATCATGTCCTGCACGGGTTAATTTGGATTTCAACTTGAAGCACGTACAGTGGAAGGACACCTATCTCTATCCACTCTTAATTTGCTGTTGAAACAGCAATATCTGTGAGTCTTGAACTTCGTCATATTGATAAGTATTTAGTAGATGTACTTTCAAGGAAATACTATATTTATTGCAATTAAGCTATCAAGTTCACTCTAGTCTATGGCATAGCTATAGAACGTGCCATGTGTGTAGTACCTCTTTTAACGTTGATCGTGAGACTAACACTGCACAACAAAGATTTTGCTTCCAGAATACTTTTAGGTGTATTTATGGATTTTGGGCTGCTGATCATGAAAATCATATGAAATCTCCCTATCACGCAAAATTGCCAATATTTGTTACTTCAATTCATAATTCAAGTCAATCAAAACGTTGCCCATCACGTAAGCTGAAAAGTTTTCTATTTTGTCTAGGCATACACTGCTCTATGCATGTGTTTACATGTATATCAGTTTGTGATTATGTTGATGTGCATGCTCTATGTGCAGACAATATTGTGTGTATTCAATATAATAAAATAATTGCATTTTCAGGAGTATTTGTGATAGCAAAATGTCTCACCAATATGGCAGCACCCACAATACTTTCTGTATATTTGTAACGAGTATATGATTAAATCTCAAGGATAAAACATAGCTCCTCGAAATTAAGAAAGCCTATGAGCTCTACTTTGGGCGTAAAATTGGTGACCAAGACAAAGCCTTGGCTCCTCACATTTGTTGCTTAACTTGCACTGTTGATCTTAGAGCTTGGCTCAGAGGTACTCAGAAGTCAATGACATTGCTGTCCCAGTGATATAGCAAAAGCAGAAGGATCATGTGACAGACTGCTCTTTCTGTCTGACCAGTGTGTCTGGTTTCTCTGCCAAAAATGAGAAATTCATTGAATACCCCAATCTCTCTTCAGCCATGGGACCTGTGCTTTATGTTGATAGCCTTCTAGTACCGAAGCCACCAGAGACGTGGAGTCTAGAGAAGGCAGGTGAAGATGCTATGATGCACGAGCCAGGAATGGAAAATGACACTGATACTAATACAGATCTTGAACCCATTATGTCGAATGGGCTTTATCTGATAACTCAGTGTGAATTAAATAACCTGTTCAGAGACTTGAGTTTGTCAAAGACAAAAGCAGAATTACTAGGTTCAAGATTGCAAGGATGGAATCTACTGTCACCAGGTACAAAAATTTCAGTGAAGTATGTCAATATTTGAGACAGATGTTTCCCAAAGTAACTGATACCAAGATTAAGGAAGGCATTTTTGTTGATCTGCCATATGAAACATATCATCAACGACAGGCAATTCGAAGAACTTCTAGTGGGACCAGAGAAAGTCGCATCGAGAGCATTCAAAGACGTTGTTGAACATTTTCTTGGCAATTAACGAGCACCAAATTACATGCAGCTGGTTGACAACACGCTTCAATGATATACACCCTATCCTCATTATATGCAAGGGATACGTTCCTCGAAGTTGACACATAATGTGAAATCGCATAGTGTGAATAATTATTTAAATGCAGAAAATAGGGATGTGTTCCAGAGGGCTTCCTATGTTTTATCTGTAATTTATTCACATTTTCATACCAGTATGACACAAAAGCAGTACTACAAGACAACATTTGTATTATATTTAATCAATTTAAGGTAATATTCAATGTAATAAATCATAGAAAGTTAACATCCTCTAGTGTACAGTACTCACCAACAGTGGCAGGTGTGTTCGCTCTGGGAGATAAGTGGTTGTTGTGGTGTCGGGCAGCTTTACACAGATAAGGTGGATGGTTGTGGTTGTCAGGATCATATCAAGAACAGAAAGGGGTGAAGGAAGATTCACAGAACTCTTAGAGCTGCCGGCAGCAGAAGATTACAGCGATTTGAATAAAGTGGTGAGGGTTGTTTGCTTGGCAGCATTTTGTTTTTCAGCATAAATTTGCTTGTAGGGAAGAAGGGTTGACGGCAGGGAACGACTGAAATGCTGACTCCGTTCTAAACTTGGGTCCATGTCCATCGCCATTTGTGCCAAGTGTTCCGACTTCCACCATTCCCTCACCAGTGATAAACTCTTGGGATTTTCAAAATCATCTGTTGCGTGCAGCATCTGAGAGATAGTTTGCCGTAAAAAAAAAAAATACCCACGCCTTGAATGTGGATCACACCGGTCAAGTGGTTGAATCAGTGATGTTGTGTTAAGCAGCAGGAAATGCACTGTTATGTTAGGATGAACGCTGCCCAAATATTTAGGATGGGCTGGTGCATTGTCAAGCAACAAAAGAACTTTAAAGGCAAGATTCTGTTCCCGGCAGTAGTGTCCCAGAGCTGTGTTACCTTCAGCTGACGCCGCGCTGTATATAATTTCCAACTTTTTTTCAAGTGTGAAAGCGATTCTCTGCCGCTTGGCTGATGGCCCAAGACATGACATCGGATGCTTAGGAGGCATAGTTAAATATTTCAAGCACAAAATCACTGCACCGTTGGTAAAACCAACAAAAGTTTAAGATCACGCATCCACACCTTGCCAAAACCAATGCGAGAGCAGAGGGAGTGAGATTGTGAGGCGTGTGCACCTGACTTGTATTGGCGGGAAGACAGTGCTCCTCGCATAACTGTGAATTTTGGACGCATATAACGAGACGTTGGTAGAAATAGGTTCCTCATATAACTGTGAATCCGCATAGTCTGAAGACACATATAACGAGGACACGGTGTAAAACCATTAAGTGCAACACGTCACCTACAGCTTCATTTTCTGCATTCCCATTTAAACGTCTTCCCCGCAAATCTTAGCACTATCAGTGACAAGCATTATGAAAGGTTTCACCAGAACATTACAATCAAGGAGAAACGGTATCAGGGAAACTAGAATCCATCAATGCTGGCTAATTATTCTTGGCCACTTAAGAAGCCTCAGACACTGAGCACAAACAAAAAGCATCAAAACATTTTTAGCTTAGTTGAAATATTGCAAAGTGTCAGCATGGTTATGCAATTAAACACATAAAATTCAATAAAACTTTATTTCTTATTTCTCTAAATTCCTACCATGATACAAGTAGTCTCAAATTATATTTGTGTTCAGCTTCAAGCAGTTGATCAGAACCACAAAAAACTCAGAGGAAGCAATACATTCAAAAAAACTTGCTGTCCAGTGTTATCTATATATTACACTTTTTTCCATGGCCACAGGATTTTAAACCATGGGACAGGGGTTAGTTGACCTGGGGACATATCAATTTTCAGTTATATTCATCAAATATTTTTATAATTAAAGATCATTAATTTGAGCTTCTCATTCAATCTAGGGCTGTTGTTCTCCATTATTTCTCTTGAGATCCTCTGTATCCTCTACAGATTCAAATGCTTCTACAAATTCATTACCTTATGCTTAACTTTTCTTTACACGTCGACAGAAGTTTTTAATATTTTCTAGTGACCACTCACTTCAATCCCCACACAGATATGCCTGTCCGTGGTCTCCTCTACTGCCACAATGAGGGCAGAGGCAGATTAGAGCACCAACACTTCATATTCCATCTTGGTAACCTCCAAACTGACAACATCAGCATCAATTTCTATAACTTCCAGTAACCACTCCCCTCTGTTTTCCTTCTCTTCCACCTTTGTTTCCTCTCATTCCTGAGGCCCCCTCATTCCTCCCCCTCCCCTGCCCTCTCAACCTGCCCATCGCATCCTCCTTCCCTTTATTCCATGGTCAACTGTCCTCTCCTAATACATTCCTTCTTTATCCCTTTGTCTCTTCCACCTATTATAGCTTCACATATCATTGCCGTTCATCTCTCCTACCTCCTCACATGGACTCACCCATTGCATGCCAACTTGTGCTCCTCCCCCTCCCCCTACCATTTTATTCTAGTTTTTGCCCTTTTCCTTTCTAGTTCTGATGAAGGGTCTCAACCCAAAACATTGACTGTTCATTTATTTTCCTTCACAGATGATGCCTGACCCACGGATTTCCTCCAGCATTTCGTGTGTGTGTCGCTCAATATTTACGCTTGTTTTCCAGTCAAGATGGCACCAGTAAACAACAATCCCTCAGGCGACATCTTCCAGACAGCAAATCTCTCCAATTATTTCACTTTTTCTATGCTTGCTGTTTGTTCTTTTTGTCTTGTTTGTATTACAGAAACTGTTGGAGACTGTGATGTACAGTTTGGAACACAATTGAAGAATCCAGTGTCCGGAGAGGTACCTCATTGAGATCAGAGACAGGGGGCCTAAAAGGACCGAGAACACAAGCTGACTCATAGGAAAGACCAGAGGTGAGGTGCAGGGTCATAAAAAACTCCATTGCAAGGTGGCGAGGAGGACTGAAGCATAAAGGTGAATGCAGAGGGGGTCATCGATGGCTTCCAACAGAGACAGTCAACAGCCGGATCAGCATGTTCAGCCCCGAATCGGCGGTCACTCTTTACAGAAGGACTGAGTTCATGCGGCTGCTCTCCTCGTACACAGACGAAAAGGCGTTTGTTATATTCTGTGTTTTATGTGATTATTGGGCTGTACTGTATTTTTACATTGGTTTCCTTCAGTTTTTCAGTGTTTTCTTTCTTGTGGACGATTTGCAGGTGGGTGATCTGTTAATTTTTTTGTGTGTGGAGTGGTTTGGTGCACCTGTTGATGTTCTTTGCGAGTGGGGGGGGTCAGTGATTGCTATTGTGGCTGTTTTTTGTTGGGGGAGGGAGCGATTAGATTATGAGAACACTTAGTCCTATTTTATTGTCATTCAGAAATGCATACATGCATTAAGAAATGATACGATGTTCCTCCAGAGTGATATCACAGAAAACAGGACAAACCAAAGACTAACACTGACAGAACCACATATTGATAACATTATAGTTACAGCAGTGCAAAGCAATACCATAATTTGAAGAGCAGACCATGGGTACTGTAAAAAAAAAAGTCTCAAGTCCCGATCGACTTCCGAGTCCCCGATAGCAGGCGGCAAAAGGGAGAAACTTCCTGCCATAAACCTCCAGGCACCAACAACTTGCCGATACCTTGGAAGCAGCCGACCACAGCCGATACAGAGTCCATCCATCCGAAAACTTCAAGCCTCCAACCAGCCCCTCCGGTACAGCCTCCTGAGCGCCATTCTCTGCGGAGCGCCTTCGACCTAGCCCTGGCTGCCGAAACAAGCAAAGCCGAGGATTCAGGGCCTTCTGCTCTGGAGATTCCAGTTACCACACAGTAGCAGCAGCAGCAGCAAAGCGGGCATTTCAGAAGTTTCTCCAGATGTTCCTCCGTACTCTCACGTCTGTCTCCATCAAATCAGAACTGTGCACGGTACCCTACTTGACAGATTACAGATACCATTCACCAGAGAGGCCGCACGCGCTGCGTCATGCCGCCATCTTCTCCTCCCCCCCCAGATTTTGGGGTCTGCGAGTTTTTCTTCTTTTCTTTCTCATGCTGGCGGTGGGGGGGGGGGGGCGGGATTGACATTTTTTTTCTTTCATCAACACCCAGTCTCTCTGTATTTCATAGCTATCTAGAGTAGACCAATATCAGAGTTGTATTGTACATGCATACTTTGACAATAACATGAACCTTTGTTTTAGAATATTCCGCTATTTGACAATCCCTCTCCTCAATTGTTGGTCATTTACTGATTTCACACTTTGGAAAAAATTTGCTGACCAGTGTAACCGGTAACATTAGTATATGCAGGTGAGCAACAATTCCGTTTTGTATCTAATACTTGTTTTACTTAACTTTCCGTAGTTTCACAAAGTTTCCTCATTAAAAAACTCTGAAGAAAGTTTCCAGCTTGGGTGACTTTTGAGAAGGTGTTTAACTCCATGCCTAGCTTTGAGTACAACACACTGCAAGAGCAGTAGATTATCCCTGCAGGCTAGTTCCATGGTATTTAATTACAAAACAGGGGTTTGGTACTTTTACAGAGGTAAAGATTGTACATACACTGCACATTTTGAGCACAGTTGACTCTTGCAATAAAATACGATTACAAATTGATCCCAAAGCTTAATCAAGTCATTGGACACATGCATTTTAATCAATTGATAGCAGAAGAAACTTGTCTTCCTAAATTTCTGCTTTCTGATAATACAGAACATTCATCCTTGCCTCCAGATTTGATGTTTCCTCATTCCTGCTTGACACCACTATATGACATAAAGCAGTCCTTTCTTCTTCAGCATTTCAAGGAACAGTGTCAAGAAGAGTAATCACCTTAGGCCCTTCTGTGCTATAAAACCATCTTCTTAGCAGAAAAAATGGACAACTTTGACATAACCAAGCAACCACAATCATCCCAATTAGCAGCAATATTTCCTGCCTAAGATATCTCACACTACACCAGAGGCACTTGGAACTCTGGACTGTCTTTTCCAGGTGCATTTTATGTGCGAAGGGGATACTCAGAATTTACTACAGGAACCATAAGGGGTCAAAGTTGGAGCATTTTACAAATACATAGGTGCTTTTATGATTTTATGGCCAAAATATGAACCAGAATGAATCTTTACTAGTAACTACAATGACCACTGGATGTTCAACAGTGCTAATTTACAAAGTTAATTCCTAATATAAATTAGGAAAATTGTACTAGCCAGTAGTTGCATTCAAGGTTAATACAATTTTAATATGAGCATGGTCTACTGTATAGACTAATAAGACTTGCACACTAAACAGGCATCTACTTGCGCACAAAAAACAAGTTGCAACAAATGGTTGAATTGCACTTACCATATAGTGCAGCCACAAAAGCAACCAAATACAAAATGCTTAGATAAAAAAAAAACTAAAAATAGCAATAAATCCTCCAAAAAGATAACTATAAACCACAGGACCACAGAGTCAATTAAGAATATGAGAGTAAGAACATTCATGCCACCACTTTGTTCGAATTACACATTAAAATATTGATAGCATTCAGTATGGATCCACAATCATAATACTCTAATTAAATGAATACTTCAGGCAACTAGAAACTAAGCTAAAATAAAATTTGAAAATAAGTCAATCGTTACTAAGTACTAATGCACTTCTGGTTAGATTAAACATCTGTTGTCATTGCCTGGAGGTCTCCTTTAATGAAAGTTTTAGTACCAACAATTTTTAATTCAGTTGTCCATGATACATATTAAAGTCACTGGACAGGCAGACTGACTGATGATTCCAATTGAAGCTTGAGATCTTACTGCAAAATTTCCTTTGAATAAAGGTTAAAATAAGAGTAACATGAATTTTTGTTACATATTTAGTAGCTTCACTGATGTGGTACTGTTCTTCATTCAGAATAATTATTACACTAAGTACCACTTATTTTAATTTAATAAATTTATTTCCTCATACCACATGAAAAGCTGAGAATTACTATACACTGTGGGAGTTCCCTGATCAGAGAGAGACAAATGGACAAATGATATTTGTGGAATTGTGTGAATCTATGGAATTCTTTGCCACAGGCAGCTGTGCAGGCCAAGTCTTAATATATATTTAAGGCAGAGGTTGATTGACAGATTCTTAATTGGTCAGAGCATGAAGGAATATGGGAGAAGGCAGGAGACTGGGACTGGAAGGCAAATTGGATCAGCCATGATGAAATGGTGGAGCAGACTCGATGGGCCAAATGGTCTAATTCTGCTTCTATATCTTATGGTCAGTAAAGAACATTACTTGAGATAGGCAGGAGATTTTTGTTCTGTTGCCACTGTGAAATATTAAAGAAACAAAATGTTCCCATTAATTTATGTATACTTAAGCTGAAAGAAAATATAAGATCTCCCAATCATCTGGAAAGAGACTTGTTAGTAGTGCAGCAGGCCAAAATATTGGTGTTTGCAGGCCAAAATAGTGTCTACCGTGCACACTAACTCAGAGTGCATGCAGACCATAGCAGACACTGTATTGACCCCCAGTGGTTACAGCATTGAAACATCACGTGCCTGATTTCTTTGAATTTGAAGCTAGAGACATCTGAAACAACCTGTAATTTATCATGCACTATGTATATGAAACATCAAGTAGGTTCTCTATAAAAAGAGAAATGAATGCATTGTTCTTTCCAGAGATAAACAGGCTGCAGCTTTATTATGACTACTGGCTTCCCCAACATGCAGAATGTTACTGATTGCTCATGAACCTTGTGGGCGCTGCCCATTAATTCTATTATATGTAGAAAATGAAAAGCACTCTCCTCAACCTGTGATCAAAAATAACACATTGTGCAAGTCAGCACCTAGCAGTCTGGCAGTAGCTATGATGCCTTCATTTTGCTCAAGACCAATGCAATGTTAGCAATTGTATGGGAGCAATGGTAGCCAAATCTTTGAGCCAATGAACACTACCTCACTTTTTTGCACAATTTTTAATCTGTTAAATATATGTATACTGTGATAGATTTATTTATTGATTATTATTTTATTTTTTCCTTCTACATTATGCATTGCATTGAACTGCTGCTGCTAAGTTAGGGGTCGCCAACCCGTCGATCACAATCGACTGGTCGATCTTTGAGACTTCCCCAGTCGATCCCGAAAAAAATGAAAAATACACAAATACTGTTGTAATGTGAGCATTATAAAAATAAGTAATTCTAATTAGGATAATGGCAATATAGCAATATTTTCGCTATTGAAAACTATTTGTAAAGAGAGATTGTTTCCGGGTTGCAGGGTTTTAGTTCCATTCTTTCTGCCCAGTGCGCATATATGTATAGCTCCCCTGCCATGCACCGCATTTTCAGCATAGCCTGTGCTGCATCAAAGTGACCAATTAGATTAGAGTACAGACCGTCGCAAACATCAATATACGGCACTCATTCGTGATATCCTGCAAGGTAGCTAGCTAGCATGGCGGAGGCTCTACGAAAGGCGGCGAAAGCATACAACTTCCATCCAGAATGGGAAGAGGAATTTCTATTTACCTTGGTGAAAGACAAGTGTGTATGTATGTTGTGCCACCAAACACAAGCACTGTCTAAAAGAGGGAATCTGGAGTAGCACCACAATACCAACCACCAGAGATTTAAAGACACCTACCCCCAAAGAGCGCAATTCATTCCATAAAAGTTGAGGAGCTGAAATCGGGGTTGAAGGCCTAGCAATCGTTTTTCACAAAACATGCTGCTCAAAATAAGGCTGCTATTGAAGCATCATTTCCTGTAAGTCACCTTTTGGCTAAACACAAGAAGCCTTTTACAGATGGCGATTTATTCAAGGAAGCAATGGTCATTACCGCAGAGACTGTTTTTAATGACTTTAAAAACAAAAGCGACATCACAACCGCAATACATAATATACCACTTGGCCCTGCAACAGTAACAAGGAGGGTAGAGTCACTGTCAGAGGATGTGGATCGACAAGTGTTAAAGGACTTGTCACTGCAGTTCGATGAATCTCTGGATGTAATGCAAACAGCTCAGGTTGTTGTATTTGTCAGAATGGCTTTCCAGGATTTTACAACAAAGGAGGACTTCCTCACGCTTTTGCAATTAAAGGAGAGAACGAGAGGTGAGGATATTTACAATGAGTTTAAAAAATATATCCGTGAAAATGACATCCCCATTCATAAACTGGTGGCAATTACTACTGATAGGGCTTCAGCAATGCGTGGTGTGCGCGTTGGTTTTATAGCACTGTGCCGTAATGACCCTGATCTTCCCAGCTTCCTAGATTATCACTATGTGATTCATCAGCAGGCCTTGGCTGGGAAAGTCATGGACTTTTCTCATGTAATGACACTGGTGGTCAAACTGATAAACTTGATTCGAGCAAAAGCGTTTCAGCACCGCTTATTCAAGGTGTTATTGGATGAGCTTGATGCCGCTTACGGAGACATAATTCTTCATGCTGATGTTCGGTGGTTGAGTCGCGGCAAAGTGCTGCAATGATTTCTTGACTTGCTGCCTGAGATAAAGACTTTCCTGTCAACAAGAAACGAGGAGCACGAGGAGCTGTCAGATGATGCGTGGCTACTGGATTTAGCGTTTCTGACAGACATAATGGCTAAATTAAATGCACTTAATAACAAGCTCATGGGAAAAGACCAACACCTAACCCACATGATAAGCGCAGTAAATGTGTTTAAGGCCAAGCTCGGTGTTTGGATTTCAAATTTAAAGAAAGGGAGGCTGACACACTTTCCCAACTTGGAAAAAATGTTACCAGCCATCACAGAAAAAAATGCTTTTCGCCCTGAGCAGTACTATGCTCACTTAGACAAACTGGTAATAGAGTTCGATCGGCGTTTTGGGGAGTTAAACATCATGAAAGATATTGCTGCATTTATTTCAAACCCATTTCTGCTGATCGATATAGAACAGATGGCAGCCAAACTCCAGCAAGTATTTGGTGCGCCAAGTGATTCTGAAATGGAAATAATTGATTTGCAAAATGACATCAAGCTTAAAGCAAGATCAGGGGACGGTAACTTTTGGGGGCTTGTCAGCAGGGAGAAGTTTCCTTATCTCACCGCATGTGCACTAAAAGTCAGTGCCTACTTCAGATCAACTTATCTATGTGAAATCGCATTTTCACAGATGAAAATTATTAAATCTAAGTACAGGAGCTCTCTTACCGACAGACACCTCACAGACTGTCTCAGACTGGCTGTCTGTAGTTAAAAGCCAAATTTCAGGGAACTAGCAGAAAGTATTCAGCCCCAGTCATCACACTGAGTGCAACAGTCAATTTTTATTCATTTATTTTTTGTGTTGAAATAAAACTAAATAATGAAACTTAGAATTAAAAGTGTGAAGTATTGTAATATTCTTAAAGAAAGACAGCTATGGCCTGTTTGATATGCCAGTTACAGTGTTTTCTTGTTTGAACTAATTTGAAAGTTTGGTGATCACTATGCTAAGTTAACAAACTTCACGACACATTCCGGTGATAATAAACCTGATTCTGATTCTGGTTCTGAGTGGCTATCAGGTAGGTTGCAAAGGTGTTCAGTGATGACAGACTTGATGACTCTGGTGCTCATCCCAGATGCCTGGTGTCAATAGGAAGAAAATGACAGCCAAGTTGTCACATGCCATCAGACACAGTGATCTGCTGCATGCTTCACAACTTTTGCCATTGTGACAAAACAGCTATTGTCAGTATTCTCTTGTGGTTATGGTCATCAGCCAACTGACAATGAGCTGAAGAGATATTGGAAATTGAGGAAGAGGAGGAAGAAGTGCAGGAACAGGAGACGAAGGCCATAGAATCACAGAGCAATGAAAGAGGCCCTTCAGCCCATCATGAGAATGCCAACAGTCAATTACCCATCTACACTAATTCCATTTCTTTGCACTACTTCATAGCCTTCATTGTTTTAGCAATTCAGGTGCCCATCTAGATACATCTTAAAAGTGAGAGTATCTGCTTCCTTTACAACGCCTCCCCCCAAGGCAGCAGTGATACTAAGTACCCTCTGGATAAATAATTCTTTCCCAGATCCCCTGTTGGCAAGAATAGAGAAACTAGCTGGCAACAGGATAATACCTCTGTGGCCGAGTTACCCCTGAAGTGTAACTGTTTCCTATTCATTGAACAGCTTTTACCATTTATTTACCCTCTGTCACGAATAATTAAATATTTCACTTGGTTGACAATTTGTGCTCCAGCTATCATTTTCATTAAACAATGCTAAGAATGATTTGGAGGATGGACTATGAAACTCTACAATTTTGATGAGGGAGGCTATAGTGGACGCATTGGTAATCACTTATCAAAACTCTCTAAGCTCTGGGCAGGTCCCGGCGGATTGGAAGACAGCAAATGTCACACCAATTTTTAAAAATGGATGTAGGCAAAAGACGAGTAACTATAGACCAGTTAGCTGAACATCTGTTGTCAGGAAAATGTTTGAAACTGTCATTAAGGAAGAAATAGCAAAACATTTAGAAAGGAGTGGTTCCATTAGACAGATGCAGCATGGATTCAGAAAAGGCAGGTCCTGTTTGACAAACTTAATGGAGTTCTTTGAGGACATAATGAGTGCAGTGGATAGAGGGGAACAGGTGGATGTCGTAAACTTGGATTTCCAGAAGGTGTTCGATAAGGTGCCGCACAAAAGGCTTATAAATAAGATACGGATGCATGGAGTCGGAGGAAGTGTATTGGCATGGATAGGGGATTGGTTAACCGATAGAAGGCAGAGAGTTGGTATAAGTGGGTGTTTCTCCAGTTGACAGTCGGTGGTGAGTGGGGTGCCGCAGGGGTTGGTGCTGAGACTGCAGCTGTTTAGATTATGAGGACACACAGTCCTCTTTTATTGTCATTTAGTAATGCATGCATTAAGAAATGATACAATGTTCCTCCAGTATGATATTACAGAAACACAAGACAAACCAAGATTTAAAAAAATGACAAAAACCACATAATTATAACATATAGTTACAACAGTGCAAAGCAATACAGTAATTTGATAAAGAACAGACCATGGGCACGGTAAAAAAAAAGTCTCAAAGTCTCTCGAAAGTCCCATCATCTCACGCAGACGGTTAGAAGGAAGAAAAACTCTCCCTGCCATGAACCTCCTGTGCTGCAAACTTGCCGATGCAACACCCTGGAAGCACCCGACCACAGTTGACTCTTGGGTCCGTCCCAAAACTTCGAGCCTCCGACCAGCCCTCCGACACCAAGCGCTTCGACCCCGGCCCCAGCAACAGGCAAAGCCGAGGATTTGGGGCCTTCCCCTCTGGAGATTCTTGATCGCACAGTAGCAGCGGCAGCGAAGCAGGCATTTCAGAAGTTCCTCCAGATGTTCCTCTGTGCTTCTCATGTCTGTCTCCATCAAATCAGGATTGTGCACGCTACCTACTTAACAAATACCAATATCATTTCGGAGCGGCCGCGCACACTGCGTCGTGCCACCATCTTCTCCTCCCCTATTACCATTTACATTGATGATTTGGAAGAGGGGACTGAGTGTAGCGTAGCAAAATTTGCTGATGACACTAAACTGAGTGGAAAAGAAAATTGTACAGAGCATGTGGAGAGTCTGCAGAGGGATATAGATAGGTTAAGTGAGTGGGCCAAGGTCTAGCAGATGGAATACAACGTTGGTAAATGCCAGATCATCCACTTTCGAAGGAATAATAGAAGAGCAGATTATACTTCAAATGTGAAAGATTGCAGCATGCTGTTGTGCAGAGGGACTTGGGAGTGCTTGTTCATGAATCGCAAAAAGTTGGCTTGTAGGTACAACAGGTTATTAAGAAGGCAAACGGAATGTTGGCCTTCATTGCTAGAGGGATTGAATTCAAGAGCAGGGAGGTCATGCTGCAACTATACAGGGCACTGCTGAGGCTGCACCTGGAGTACTATATGCAGTTCTGGTCTCCTTACTTGAGGAAGGATATACTGGCTTTGGAGGCAGTGCAGAGGAGGTCACCAAGTTGATTCCAGAGATGAAGGGGTTAACCTATGAGGAGCGATTGAGTCGCCTGGGACTATACTCTCTGGAATTCAGAAGAGGGGGGAACTTATAGAAACATACAAAATTTTGAAAGGGATAGATAAGATAGAAGCAGGAAAGTTGTTTCCATTGGTAGGTGGGACTAGAACCAGGTAACATTGTCTCAAGATTCAGGGGAGAAGATTTAGGACGGAGATGAGGAGAAACTGTTTTTCCCAGAGAGTGGCAAATCCGTGGAATTCTCTGCCCAAGGAAGCAGTTGAGGCTTCTTCACTAAATATATTTAAGATACAGCTAGATAGATTTTTACATAGTAGGGGAATTAAGGGTTATGGGGAAAAGGCAGGTAGATGGAGCTGAGTTTACAGACAGATCAGCCATGATCTTATTGAATGGCGGGGCAGGCTCGATGGGCCAGATGGCCTACTTCTGCTCCTATTTCTTATGTTCTTATAATGGCAGCTGTGTGAGCTTCCATAATGTTATTCTAACAAGCAGCTCAACTTTCACTGCTGAACATGAAAGCTAGACGGCTACTTCTTGAGCTGAATTGAAAACTATGGTAGTCAGTTACCATACACCAAAAAGGCTGAACCCACAAGTGAGCAAAAGGAATCGGGTATCACTTCCAGATGGCCAGGCTGGGCTCCCAAGCTTGTGCAGTGATGTTGCAAACGATCTGCAGGTAAGCACAAATCTTCTTCTGTATGCTTCTCCTTCAAATTCATCATCCAAGTGTTCTGTACGTTGGATGCAATTCCACCCTCCAGCAACCTGAAGCTTGCACTAAACCTTGTCTTTCAGGTGGAGGATTACCAAAGAAGATACTGACACCCTCAATAGCCCAGCATTTCAGCTGGCCACGACTTCAGCAATCACCACAACAATAACGGCAAAGAATCTCCTCCATGAAGTTTAGGACATAGAGCCATGCCTTTCACCTTACTAGCTGCTCCTACAACCCCATCTGCACAGATTTTATTCTGAGACTGTGAAAAATGTGTCATTTTTGTTTGCTAAAATGAAATGCTTGTTATAGTTGAAATAGCTGACAGTGTGCTCAAACTGTGCAGTACAAATATGTAGCCAACAGCAGTATATAAATTCTGTGAAGATGCAGCGATGCACATGACAGTTAGCTACCTTCCTGTTTATTACCTGAAAATTGTATTAACAATTGAACCCAATACAGTAGATTTCAATAAATTGAGACACCTCAGGACGAGTATATTTTGTCCAATTAAGTGGCTGCTCCAATTAGCTAAAGTTTCATTGAAAATAGCTAAAAAGGAATAAAAAAGACAAACTATTGTTGAACTGAGTAACAAATTATGTATTTAAATGAAATACAGAACAAATCTGAACAACATCAATGCTACAATAGTACTATAAAACTATATTATTTCCTAATAGTTATTGACAGAGGAATTCAGGTGTACGCTGCTGTGTATGGGGTGTCCAGGGAGGGGTAGCAGCTCTGGTGAAAGGGCTTGTCGTGTCCATTCTGGGGCAGCTCACTCATCTTTGGTTCCCACTGACACTTAATTCTCACTTGTGACTCCAAGTAACCGTTTGCATGCGACACTTGTCACACCCCAGTAGACAGCTTTGACAGGTGGGCTAAAGTAGTCAGCAAGCCTCATACTCTGGTGAAAAAGGAACATGCCTGCCCTAGCATGTGAAGTCATCTCCAGCGGATGGGGCAGATGAGATCTAACGGCGAAGGAGGTGGCTCTGCAATGCCTTGTGGAGAGAGAAGGGCATGATAAGCCACAGAAGTCATGGTTATCTCTTGCAAACAAGAAAGGCCCTATCTTGTAACGACTACTGGTTCCACTAGACCTGGACATGCAAGGTTGAGAGAGTGGAACAGTCCCAGTGCCATGGATTTTCCACTTTTAAATTCTCCCACAAATTTCACCACCATCATCAGATATGACAGACAGCCAACATGCTGCCCTGTTCTTTTGATTGACTGTAAATGAACAAAATCAGCACGGATACCTCATGCAGATAATGGACTGCCTTCATACAATACTTTCAAAAACTGCATCCTCCAAATCTTCATTTTCATTGTAACATTCATGATAATTGTCTATGCCTTTAAATTCTTCATAGCCTCTAACTTATTGAAGCAGTGAAACAGATTCATTTTCACTCCTGGGCTTTACTGGCATCTCCAAGTCTGAATGCTTGTTCAATGACCATACCCACATCTCATGGCACCAGAGCACAGGACTAAGCACCTGGCAATGAGCACTGTGCTTATCCACTTCTACTTTCTTGGAGGCCTACTGCCTCCCCCATTCCACCCCCATCTGATTTCCACTGCACTATCATAAAACATAGTAGCCTGCTCTCACCCACACAGTGCCACGCTTTATCAATTCACAGGTCAGAGACGCCGCATGCAACAGGCAGCAACTCCTCCACTTTATAGATGTTGGTTAGTTTTAAATCAACGCCAGCTAGTTGAAACTGGCGCTTGCATATCCTGATATTGAGCCCCTGCTGCTGCACTTAACATTGTTGTTAGCCACTGGCAGAATGCAGGAATTTAAAAAAAAATTGAAACCTGGTATGCTGCTGGCATTGAAATCAGTAGCAAAGGTTAATCATATATTTTAGGGAAAATTCCAAATTTTTCTTCTTGGGTGTTTCACACCAAGTGAAGCAGTAACTCCTGTTCAGCAGATGCACAACAAGCTAAAGCAACGAGCAGAAGGCCTGAACAAAGAGACTGGCTTCTGGTCCTTCCTGACAGGAAGAATAATTTGGAAATGTTTCATCAGTCAAGTATTACACCAGGCATTCATATTGAAAAAGGAACATTCCAGATTCTGCCGGAAACTTCCATTTTACTACATCTGCTGATTTACCCCTAGGTAAATCTCAGCATTAAAGCTCTTATCACAGTTTTTGCAATCCATCCAATGTGATAATCTGAATAATTTGAAGGTAATTGCAACACAAAGGCTGCATGGCACAAGCCACAGCTTTCAGAAAGGATGAAAATATTGACATTTGAGTTTTTGCTTTGCAGGCACTCAGAAGGATGCCAATGTTATACTCAATATGGAATCTTTCACCTTATCCTGCTATATATGCAAAAAGTGATAGGTGTCTATCCAATGATTCTGCACCATTGAGAAAAAGTACTCTAAAGGCCAAGAGGGAGCCTTGGCCTAATGGGGAAACAAATGCAACTACCTCCTCTGTAACTGTTCCCTCTTCGCAATTCTTTTTTACCTATACAAAGTGCTACATAATTATACTGTGTGCTCAATTCAGAACAAGGTGTCTATGTTTCTTTTCTTTTCCTGCTGAGATCTTTAATTACATTGACATTAGCTAATTGAAGATCAAGTGATCAAACATGGCACAGTGATCCTAACCCACACTAAGCTCTAAGATCTAAAGTATCTATGACACTAGGCACTTCAAGGAACTGGAAAGATACCACCAATGCTGCCCTTGTGAAATCCTCCTGGTTCACCTGAAAAGCAAATCAATGCTAGTGCCCTCTCCCAGGCCAACATCTTCAGCTGTGCAGATAAATCTGGGATGGTTTTGAGAACCTCAGTTTCATTTGCTCAGTGCACAAAGAAACTCTGCAGTAAAGGAGGGTACCACCTTATAAACTGACCACTTGCCTGCCCTGGCTGTGGGAAACATTGATTCGCACATTGGCTTCATCAGCCATCCAAGAAACATCAAACTGGAGCTGAAGAAAGTCATCCTCAGTCATGAGGTATTGCTTGGGAAGAGTGCACAACACAGGAAATTATTGATAAACCCAACTTCCGGTATGTTTTTTTTTAAATATGTTAGCCATGGTGATGTATGAATGCATATTTTAAATTACATTATTATCTGTCCTTTTCCAAAGCAGATTTTTTTTGAAATGTAACCATCAAGCATTAATATGAGGGGAATAGATAGGGTAAATGCAAGCAGGCATTTCCTGAGTTTGGGTGAGACTATAACTAGAGATCATAGCTAAGGGTGAAAGATGAATATTTAAGGGGAACCTTCTTATTCAGATGATGGTGTGAGTGTGGAATGAGCTGCCAGCAGAAGTGGTGGATGCAAGTTCAGTAGCACTACTAAGGGAAGTTTGGATAAGAACGACAATGGGAGGGGTATGGGTGGCTATGGTACAGATCCAGGTAGATAGGACTAGGTAGAGAAAGTGTGGCATAATTCTATGCCAACGTGCTCTATGACTCTATCCTTTATTTTGTCAAAGGAAACAAAAACCAGAACCAAAGATGGCAAAACCTGAAAAATTGAGTTGACTCTTCCAATACAGCACAGCTCACAAGTATCTATAAACAAAAATTTAAAAGATTACAGACAAATATTACCTCTATTTGCAATAAAATACATTGTTAGTTACCTCAGGGTGTTTTTGGCAAAGTCATTTATCTGAGTGACCCCCTCAGTCTGTGCTGATTCACCTAATTTGAATTGGATCAGCAGTCGTGAAACCAGTTACATTTGTTTCCTGTGATCAGTAAAAATATGCTGGAAAGTATGTGAATGTGATATACAGTAAAGAAAGAACAAAGCTAGGCTGTAAAGGCTCCAAAGCTTGTAGCAGAAGCAACAGTTAAGTTCAGGCTTTTAAAAAAATTAACTCAAATTTAAGTCAAAAAAGCACAACATTAGTTCAAGCAGCAGAACCGTGTTTAAGATGTTTAACAAGAACCATAAAAGCTTGAATTATTGGTCAGTAAGCACATGTTCTAGTTCCATTACGACAGCTGGGGAATTTCAACTCAAGTAAATAAATACACTTGGAATAAAAAGTGGTATAATCAACAGCAGTAATGAAATTACTAGATCATTATAGTAACCTAATCTGGTGGTTTAATTCACTTTTGGTAAGGAAATCTGCCATCTTTCCTAAGTTTGGTTTGGATGTGATTCCTGGTACGAAAGATTAACATCAACCCACAGAAATAGCCCAGACAAGGCACTGAATCCAGGATGAGCTAGAGATTAAAAAAAAAACAATTGCCCCTATCACTGTCACCCACAACCTTTCAGTAATAATAAAAAGCTGTCACCTTCAAGAAAAGACTCAGTAAGAAAAATAAGGGTTTTCTGAAATATAATTTTTTCTAAAAATCAGAAATATGGTGAATATTTCACAATAAAGATATTTAGTAAAACAACAAAAGCACAAAATAGAGCACAGCAGTACAAAAGGGATTCTTTACATTGTACAACTTGCATGAATGTAGTTGAAATCCACAGTGTATAATAAAACATCCATTCTGCTCAAATTGTATTATGCCATCAAACCAGTTGTGTCTTGTGTCATTTTCATCTTGCTGGAAGCATTTTCTCTCCACCAAGAGAAGCTGGTACACAGTGTTCATGATTTTTACCTCGCCAAAGGGCATACTCATTTGTCATTAATCTGCTGTGGCTCCCGCAGTGTTAGGATGCAAAAATAGTCAACTATAGACAGTAATACTACACATAATAACAGAAGAACTGCACTGCTATAGAACAGGGCTGGAGGATTGGTGAGGAAATTGTGACAAATGACTCTCTGTGTTTATTAGGTACCGTGTAGGTAACTAGTTCATCAGTTTCAAAGGATATTAATATATACAATACTAAAGTGAACTTTTTGGAGTATGTACACTAGTGCGCACAATTCTACAAGGGGTAAAAGAATAAAGCAATCTGGGGGCAGAGGGGATGTTATGTGGATAGCTCATTGAAAACGGCTGAGCTGGTTAAGAAAGTTTAAAGATTCATGTGGGATACTAGACTTCATAAGTAGAGGAATAGAGAACAAGACCAAAGATGTCATGATTATTTATATTATAAAACACCAGTCCAGCCCCATTTGGACATTGCTGTCTTTCCCAACTCCCTCTTCCCTACCCCAAATTTCTTCGGCTATTGTAGATTGTGATCTTTGTTGACAGCAAAAATTCCTCTTCACTTGATTGAGATTTCAATTGCCATTTATTGCTAACATTAAATAATGTTTGTTGGAGTGGAAAAGTTGTAAATCATGTACAGAAATCAAGAGTCAATTGCGTTTTAGTGAAAACTGAAAATCAGACTTTAAGTCGAGCGATACCCTTTTTTAACTCAAATCTGTGATTAATAGGGCAATCATAAGCAAATGCTTTGCAATACACGTATTACTTAAAACAGCTTGAAATTTATCTTCAATAAAAATGCGATTAGATTAGATTCAACTTTATTGTCATTGTGCCGAGCACAGATACCAAGCCAATGAGATGCAATTAGCATCTGACTAGAAGTGCAAAAGAATATTGTAGTATTATTTACAAAATAACTGCAAATAAAAAGTAAGTGCTACAGCATACAAATATAAAAGTACTGAGACAGTCCAATATGGGTGCAATACTGTTTAGCGCTGTGATGTGAGGTTCCGCAGGGTCACAGCCTTAGGGAATAAGCTCTTCCTGAGCCTGCTAGAGCAGGAGCGGAGGCTCCTGTAGCACCTACCGGATGGGAGGAGAGTAAAAAGTCCGTGTTCAGGGTGAGATGCATCCCTGATAATGCTTTTCACCCTGCCCAGGCAGCGCTTATGGTTGATGTTCTCAATGGTGGGCAATTGGGTGCCGATAATCCGCTGGGCAGTTTTCACCACCCACTGGAGTGCATTGCAGTCCGATACGGGGCAATTGCTATACCACACCACACCGAAATGCAGTTGGTGAGTATGCTCTCAATGGTACAGCGGCAAAAGTCTGTCAGTATCCTGGGACAGAGGTGAGCTTTCTTCATGCTCCGCAGGAAATAAAGGCGCTGTTGCACCTTTTTGATCAGGATAGAGGAGTTCAGGGACCAGGTGAGATCATCTGAAACGTGGACACCCCTGAAATTCTTTTTCTTTGCAAACATCCACAAAAACAGAGGAGTGCCCCAAAGAATGAATGACAGTTAAATGTTAGAGACCCAAAACCCCCCCCAGCTCCCCCCCCACGCATAAGCAGCAGCAAAGCAACAATCCCTCCTCCCCCAAAGGAATTTGAAGCTTGATACACACTCCACTACAGCTCCGTTGATATAAGTGGGGACATGAGTGTGGCTCCTAGCATGCCTGAAGTCCACAATAATCTCCTTGGTCTTCTGGATGTTAAGGGCCAGGTTGTTATCGGCACACTATGTGGCCAGGTGCTGGACCTCATCCTTGTAGGCCATCTCGTCATCCCCTCTGATCAGGCCAACCACTGTGGTGTGGCCTGCAAACTTGATTATGGAGTTAGAACCGTGTACAGGAACGCAGTCATAGGTGAAAAGGGAGTACAGAAGAGGGCTCAGCACACAGCCTTGAGGCACGCCGGTATTCAGGGTGAGAGTGGAGGAGGAGAATGCATAAGCAAAATAAAAGTACAAAATACTTTGCATTGGAAATGCATGTCAATTTATTCATTCAGATTTGCTCCAATACAATTAGATATCCATACCACCACTTACTAAACTCTCAAAAAATACTGCAGAGATAGCTACTATAACAACTATATGAATAAACTTTAACTAACATGAATAAAATAATTTTTAAAAAATAAACTATTGCACTCAAGATAAAGTAAAATAATTGCCCAAGTGCATCTTTCATGTTAAGTAGGCATTATTTCCTGACATTTTTAAACCTTATTAACATGTTTATTTTATCCCAAAAGTAACAATCAAAGCTTTGATTTGCAGCTTTTCCTTGAATCAGCTAAAGGGATTTGCCATCAGTAAATGCTTTGAAATGCTTCGAAATGCTTCAGCCAATCTCACTGGAAATTTGAAAAAGCAATCAACAAGCATTAGCCCAGTGAAGACAGTATGACTCAGTGACTGGAAAAGTAAAACACATTTTATTTAATCAATCAGAACACAATGTCAACAGCTGATGGGTTTGTTGGTAACTATTCAAAACAATCAACAACGACATCTGTCATTTAGGACTTGCGGAAACAAATATTCTCTGTTTCATGAAAGTAAACCAAACACCATACAAGCTCTGAAAATAAAAGCCCGCTGCAAGACCCTGAAAAGCACTGACCACTTCCCACATCTTGGGAGCCTCAGTAGAATTAGACATCAGTGAAGAAACTCACCACTTTGTGAGAAGAAACTAGCAGCTGAACTGAGGAAAAAATTCAAGGATGTGCTCGAAGTCTCCCTGAAGCAGCATAGCATCCCCATTGATGCCTGGGAATTCCTATGCCCTGGACTGCTCAAAGTAGAGAATGATATCTGGAATGACACAGACAACCTTGAGTCTACGCATCACGAGCACTCAGACACCCATTTTGTGTGATGGAAGGAGCGGACAACCTCACCAGCAATCACCCGCTGCCCCATCAGTCACAACATGTCAATATGTTAAAATGTCATCAATTTTTTCAGCTTGAGGGGTCCATCAAAATATTTTTATCTTCTCATCCACTGCTTGCTAATGACAATAGTCAAGGCTCAGCAAGAAAACTAATTCTCTCTCCCCTCAGACTTGTTTCTCGGTTTTCAATGTTTCTATCTCAACTTCTTCCATTTCAACTTCATTGCCCCACTTTTGTTTCCTTGCTTTTCTCCAATTTCATTTAATGTCTATTCTTCTGTCATCCTTTTACTCTATTGTGACTCTTTCCCTTGTGACTCTATTCCCTTCCTCCTTGACCATTTCCATTCTTTTTATTCCACCTGCTCCTTTTTCATCTTCCTCATTCCAGTTTCCTGACTTCACTGTCTCCTCCTCTCTGCCCTCAGTCACATCCATCTCTTCCTTTTCACTTAATCTGTCTTTTCTATTTTTTTGTTTTTCTTATTTTCAGTCGCTCTCACTTACCTTTTCCCTTCACTCTATTTTTTTTAATTCTACTGCTAGTTAAAAAAGGAAGAAGAGTGAGCGAGCAGGACAGATCACTAAATTCTTGCTGCTGTACAGCATGAATGTGGCCAGTCTTCGGGAGAAGGGGGAAGATCCCAGAACAGTGGAGAATGGCTGAAGGGGTGTGGATCCCGAAGGAGGAAAATGCCACCCAGATAGATCAGTTTCGCAGACAGTGAGAAAGAGATAAATAAATTTGAATATTTATTATCTTCTTTTGTGCTTCTGCAGCATTTAGTTGTTTGGGATCACATTATTTTTGTTTCATAGAGAAGGATTTTATGAGACATTTTGACGCTAGGCTCAGGCACTGAACAAACAGTAAGTCAAGCATATAGCCTTGACACCACAGTTAACAATTGCAAATTCAGGTAATGGTCACTGCAAATTTAACAAAAGAATAACCTCAATAATGACTATTCTAAGCTTAAATGAACATACAATTATGGTTTCCAGTTATTTTTTTAACTGAATTGATGGCGACGAGTCTTAATTTTCACATATTTTATCTATCGTACCTAATCCATTGCCCTAGTCAACCTCGCAGGACAAAATATAATCAAATAGAACTGTTAACCTGCTTCTCTCCACTAAAATATTTCCAGCATTTTCTTTTATTTCCCCTATGGCATAATTCCACCATCTACCCCGCCCCCCCACCTCCCTCACTCCACAGGATCTGCCTTCATCCAACAGTGCAAGCTGAGCAGAAAATAAACTTAACTCTGTTTTTTAAACAAAACAAGAAACTTCGTCATATGATAACTGATTGGCTCTATCAAAATATCTCCTCAATTTTTGCCTCTAATTAAGCTGTGAGCTGCACAAGTAGTGCAGATAGAAAAAAAGGGAGAGAAGAGGTACGGGGTAAACAATGAAAAAGACTGAATATATACACCAAGTTTTTACTGGGTTTAAAAATAGTTCTGTGCATGTTGTGTTCTAATGAATGAAAATATTGTTTTAATACAACTGCTTTCCTGCATTTGTCCTCGATTCGTACTAACGAAGGCTGCTTTGCTTATCCGTCAGTTTCCAAAGAGCGATGGTACAGAATGTAAACAGTGACAGAAATAGTGATATTTGAAAAACACAATAAATTCTGTTCACGACTTTCAGCATTTTTAGTTATTTCAGATTTCAAGATGTGCAGTGTTTGCTTTGCTACAAATTAAGAATTTTTCAATCATATATACAAACATAATTATCACACCATTTTTAAGGAAGCAATATTTTCCAATATCTTCCATGATTTGAAAGAGCAGAAGTCATCCTTTTTTTTCGTTTTGTACACAGGATGTCACAGAGACTGAAAAGATGATGAATATACTGCAAATAATATAGCAGCAGGCAAAGAATGGGATTTCATAATAATCATTTTTTTGTAAATCTGCACGAGTGAAATTTTCATTTTAAATTCTCTGAGAAACAAGAGATTAACTTGATCTAAATGGAAACTGAATTAAATTTTGGAGACCAGAATAAAGCTGACTGCAAACAATGTTTAAGGAGTCAAATGAAAGCAACATCATAAACCATAAATCAAAAGCAATAAGTTACAGGTTTTCCTGCTCGATGCATTTCAAAACCACATTGATATCTTGATGTATCATGTAAATAGTGCTTGAGAAAGAATATTTTGCTTCTAAACATGGAGTAAAAATTCTACCAAATCATAAACAATGAATAATTTTACATTTCTGCACAAAGTGTCAATAGTGGGGAAAGAATGGGTAGGCGATGAATTTCTGACGGGATCAATCAGGTGTTCTCTTCCCATTCTCCTGGGTCCATACTGGGAAATGCAGGCAAAAATCTGGTTGCTAATATTTGCCATGTATGCACTTAGGTCAGATAGAGGACACTTAATTGAATTCTATCCCAGTAAGCCGGTAAATAAGGAGAGAAGGGAATAAAATTAAGGATTTTTTTTATTTGCCATTCTTCAGACATATTGAAAATTAAGTTATAAATACAGCCAATGTATTTTGCTTCAATGCCAGAAAGAATTCACAAACATTTATTTCAATTTTTATTAAGATTAAGCACAGAATACATAGCACAATATGAAAATTATACAGAAATTCCATCTCTCATCTTCAAATATTCAGGTCTATGACTATGTAATTCTCATGCTCAGTCACAATCTGATAGCAGAGTGTGAAGGTGGAGCTTCCATCTTGTTGGCCCAATAGTAGTACGCTCTATGGTGTGACAACACTTTTACGTGTAACTCCACACAAAATGCTGCAGGAACTCAGCAGGCCAGGCAACATCTATGGAAAAGAGTAAGCAGTCGATGTTTTGGGCCAAGACCCTTCAATCAGGACCGGGAAAAAAGAAGTCTTCTCCTCTTCTTTCTAGTCCTGATGAAGGGTCTCGGCCCAAAACATTGACTGTTTACTCTTTTCCATAGATGCTACCTGGCCTGCTGAGTTCCTCCAGCATTTTGTGTGTGTTGCTTTGGATATCCAGAACCTGCAGATTTTCTCTCGTTTGTGCATCATCAAAGGTTTTTTACAGAATGCTCAGGGGGACTTTTGTCAGACACTTGATGGAGCACCCAGAGCCTAGTTAAGTGTTTCAACTTGTCAACTCTTGTGTGTGAGGACTCAGAGGATCTAATACTGCAAAGCTCAACCTATACATGACCATCTAAATCACAGACAAACGATCTACACTAGGCACTACCATCTGGCACATGATGACGAAGCAGCTGAACTGAGATCCCTGGATACAGGATAACTGTAATGCCACTATATTACATTTATTATATAACAGAAAAATTACTTCCATGAATGTGCAATTGCTTTAAATAAGATGTGCTATAAATAGCATTCTCGATCAAAATTAGGAAGACCTCAGAAGATGTGTTCTGAGTGACCAACATGAAAAATAAATCTGAATTGTATGTAAAAGTTACGTCACTACCCTAGCACAGTTGTAATTTCTATTATAATATTGTTTTACTTCACAAATCGATAACTGAACTTGGTGAGCTATCACTAATTTACATGCTGCCTTTTATCTTCCAAGTACTAACATGTCATCCAAGAAGCTTTTCTAAGTTGCTGCCTTTCATTTTCTGCAACAGTAAGCAGTGGTGGAGGAAATATATACTGGGGAGTGGTGGATTAGGTGCTATTTTGTCCTAGAAGCCATTAAGATCACATGATGTTGAAGAAGTTGCACTCATCGATCACACAGTATTCAACCACACTCTTCAATTGTACCCGACGGCTGGTGCAAGATCTTAGGAATTTAGGGAGCAAGGAAGCAAGGCATTTACTTAAGCACCCTGACATGGCTGGCTTAATTAAGTTACTCCGAAACAGTCAGAATTACCAAATCAAAATTGCAGAAGAAAAACAAACAAGTCTGAAAACTACAAAGTCTTTCCTTTTTAAGTTTTGGTAGACAAAAAAATTGGCAAGTGGAAAAAGGAGGGGAAGCTCAATTAAGAATGATAAGCATTGACCAAGTAGTCAAAGAAAAAAATTGAGTTGTAATTTTTAAAATGTTAATTTAATTTAGAGAAGCAGCATGGTTGCACGTCCTTCTGGCCCAACGAGACCACACCACCTAATTACATCCATGTTCAAAGTTCAAATTAAATTAATTATCAAAGCACATATCTGTCACCATATACAACTCCAAGACTCATTTTCTTGTGAGCATTCAGAGTAAATACAAGAAACACAATAGAATCAATGAAAGATCGCACCCAACAAGACAAACAACCAGTGTGCAAACGACAATAAACTGTGCAAATACAAAAAGAAAGAAAAATAAATAATAATAACAAATAAGTAAGCGATAAATATCAAGAACATGAGATGAAGGGTTCTTGAAGGTGAGTCCATAGTTTGTGGGAACGGTTCAGTGATGGGGCGAGCAAAGTTATCCCCCTCTGGTTCAAGAGCCTGGTGGTTAAAAACTGTTCCTGAACCTAGAGGTGTGGGTCCTGAAGCTCTTGTACCTTCCACCTGACTGCAGCAGTGAGACCAGAGCACGACCTGAAGGTGGGGGTCCTTGATGATGTTATTTTCCTGTGACAGTGCTTCATGTAGATGAGCTGAACAGTGGGAAGAGCTCTGCCCATGATGGACTGGCCTGTATCCACCACTTTTTGTTGGCTTTTCCAATCAAGGTCATTGGTGTTTTCATACCAGACGTGATGCACCCAGTCAATATACTCTCAATAGAATATTCTTGCCCTTAGGTCCTCAATCTTGTTCTGCAGTGACGGTACATTTGATAACAAGATGCTGAGTACCCCGGTGTTTTAGCTTGGCTTGAAGTCCTCCTCTCCTCCCTCTCTTTCGGCCGTGAAGATGTACCTTTGTCCGCTTAAAAGCTGCCGTACCTGCATGCTTGAGAGCTAAGTCTGCTAAGTCCTTCAGAAGGTTATTAAATCACTAGTTTGTTAAGACAATTCAAAAGTACGTTACTTAAGGGAAATTCCAGGCTGCAGATTGCAGTGAGAGTAGTTCAGAAGTACATTTAGAAGTTGTGTAAGTTGCCCACAACACATCGCCATGGTTCACCAGCGCCATCTAGCAGTATTAGGTTATATGATCAATTAACCTTCTCACCCACACGCCTTTGGAATGTGGGAGGAAACTAGAGCACTCGGGGGAAACCCATGTGGTCATAGGTTGAACGTACAAACTTCTTAGAGACAGCAGTGGGAAATGAACCCCAGTAACTGGTGCTGTAACCTGAGGAGACCTAAGGTACCGGTGACCCCTGTTTCCATCCGGGGGTCAGTGTGGACATGGTGGAGGATTACAAATACCTGGGGATACGAATTGACAATAAACTGGACTGGTCTAAGAACACTGAGGCTGTCTACAAGAAGGGTCAGAGCCGTCTCTATTTCCTGAGGAGACTGAAGTCCTTTAATATCTGCTGGACGATGCTGAGGATGTCCTACAAGTCTGGTGGCCAGTGCTATCATGTTTGCTGTTGTGTGCTGGGGCAGCAGGCTGAGGGTAGCAGACACCAACAGAATCAACAAACTCATTCGTAAGGCCAGTGATGTTGTGGGGATGGAACTGGACTCTCTCACGGTGGTGTCTGAAAAGAGGATGCTGTCTAAGTTGCATGCCATCTTGGTCAATGTCTCCCATCCACTACATAATGTACTGGGTGGGCACAGGAGTACATTCAGCCAGAGACTCATTCCTCCGAGATGCAGCACAGAGCGTCACAGGAAGTCATTCCTGCCTGTGGCCATCAAACTTTACAACTCTTTCCTTGGAGGGTCAGACACCCTGAGCCAATAGGCTGGTCCTGGACTTATTTCATGATTTACTGGCATAATTTACATATTACTATTTAACTACTTAATACTATTTTTCTATTACTATTCTATTACTAGTTACTATTTCCATGACTATTACTATTTACTAATAGTAGTATTACCATTTCTATTACTATTTATTATTTATGGTGCAACTGTAACAAAAACCAATTTCCTCCGGGCTCAATAAAGTATGACTATGACTATAACCAATGTGCTACCATGCCATCTATTATTTTGGTAGATTTAATTTAATAATTTGATTTAGTGAGACAAAGGAAAAAGTATTTGAATTGGAAAACAATGTTATTTTAGATGAATCTAAGTCAACGCATTTGGACAGTTAACAAATTAATATTAATGCAGTTCATGAGAACAAACATAATTACATAAGCAAAGACATTTATATTTGGAGCACTTCACTAGTAAAACTGCCAGTTAATATCTTAAGTTATTAAAATATATGACTATAGCTTTTAAAAACTGTAATTGTTCATTTTAATATGCAAATTACTTTATGCAATAAACTGTGGTTAATAATTCCTTTTTACCTTCTTAAACAACTTTGAAAGTCTGGGCTAAGGACTGCAGGCACAAAAGCAGCCTGACCCAGGTTCGGAGGCCTGTGTGTGTGTGTGTGTGTGTGTGTGTGTGTGTGTGTGTGTGTGTGTGTGTGTGTGTGTGTGTGTGAGAGAGAGAGGGGATGCGAGGGTGGGAGGGTGGGAAAGGGGCTTGTTGTACTGTTGTTGTTTTATTCGGTTCTGCTGTTATTGCTATTGCTAGGACATCCTTGGGTGTGTTGATTGGTAATGCAA
The DNA here is from genome assembly GCF_030028105.1 of Mobula birostris. Lineage (NCBI taxonomy): Eukaryota > Metazoa > Chordata > Chondrichthyes > Myliobatiformes > Myliobatidae > Mobula > Mobula birostris. The sequence continues at coordinate 131,489,207 of NC_092378.1, read as the reverse complement.
ATCATGCTTTTCACTGTATGTTTCAATGTACATGTGATAAGCAAATCTGAATCTGAAATAAGTTACAAATTTCATTCCGTTGCAAGATTATTAGCTTCCAGCATTATATGAATTGTAATTGTATATCAATATCATATTCTGACTAATCATAAGGTCCAGACTGCCCAGTGAAGAATTGCCCTTTAATTTTCCTTTTCTCCCTGGTTACAGGTTATTAAAGCTCACATAAGAGACAAGAGATATTCCAATTCCAATAGTAAGTGGCATTAAATAGTTAACTTCCAATGACACCCAATCCTAAATAAATAAAGAAAACAATAACTTCAAAATAAGAAGACCCAGTAAACTGAAGTAGGTACAATTTAAGAATATGCTTGCCAAGGAAACACAAGAAGTACTTCATTCAATTCCCTCCAACAGTACAATCATTCCCATGGTTGAACACATTCCGCTTGATCAGCTAAATGGCTCTGTAGATACAAGATGCTCTGCCTTTTCGTTCGAAATATTGTGAATAGATGGAGACCAAGCACTACACTCTATTTCAACAATTGACCACAGTTTGCTCGTCTGAAAAATCCCAGTTTCTTCCTACAAACTGTTGTCTATCTATTAACTAATTCTCTATCCATGCCAATACCCCAGGCTACCGCTAAGAGCCAGTGCCTCGAAGATATCACTGACTTCTATATCCATCTCTCCTGAGGTCCTCAAGGTTTTATTGGTTCAGCAATCGCATATACTCTGATAGGGCCTCAGGTACCAGACCACCCTGATGACCAGTGCTGTTAAAGGCCTCTTAACTTCCCCGAAATGTCTCTGATGACTAGAACATTTGAAACAGCTGAAAATTAACTTAAAATCTTAAAGCTGATTTTTTTTTCAATGCAGTTGAAAATATGAGATTTTTGTACAATAATTGTATAGTTAAAAGTACAGAGAGAGATGGAGTATATCACACCCACAGTTCAGGGTGACACCCAGTTTCAATATTCCACGCTGAAATTCGCAAGCATGCAATTTTTGTACGGACTGTATATAACTAGTTGAAGGTTTAAAATATCCCACCCAATGTGCTAACAATAACACTATGAACCCCTTTATGTTTAAAACAAAAATCAGTGTTGTATATTACCAAAGACCATACAGAAATTCTGCTAGCCATTTCCTCAAAAGAAAATTCTAAGATTAGTCAAACAAATCATTCTCTTCACAAACCATGCTGGCTCTACCAAATTATATTATGAATTTTAAGCTCTTTTATATTATGTCCTTCCAGTAATGATTCCAGTATTTTGCCAATAACCAATGTCAATTGGACAATTTCTCTCTTAGATCTCTACCTCCATTCTTATACAGCAGCGTCATATTTACAAATTCCCACACTAATTTTATATCATATCTCCTTGCAATATAACTCTTGATGTTATACCTATAAAGCATTTCCTCCAGGGCTAATATATTCCTTTAAATCTGTGGTCCTCAGAACTGCTCTCAAAACTCTGGGGTGTGCTCTAATTGATGCTATGTACAACTATTGAAAACCTTCTGTTTGCTTCAGACACAAAGACTAAGATCACTGAAGGCTTGTGGATTATTTTCTCTACCTGCTCATGAAATGTTATTGATCTATGTACACTAATCTTCAAAACATTGACTGAATCTAGATTTACATTCATTTGAAAAGCAGGATTACAAAGAACTCCCATAAACTGTAGCAATTGCAACGTAACAGACACAAGAGATTGCAATGCCAGAACTTTAAACAACATACAAAGTGCTGAGGAACTCAGTTACAGCAATTGGTATAATACAAGTGACAATTTCACCCCCAAAGCACTCTGCATTGGAAGCGTCCACAATCAATATCCCAGTCATCTCTGGAGAGATCAAAAGTCAGAACATTGGCAGAAAATTGATTTGGTCATTATTCACCGTTACTTTCTTAACATTCCCAACACCAACATCTACCACAGTGCTAGATTATTGGAAAAATCACTCACTGGTGTGTGCCATAGTTTACCCAGATAATTCCTAGAATATCCATCTACTGAGCACATGCTCTTGGGTATTCCCACAGAGTGCAGAAGTAAGATGGAATTACATTTGAGGTCCTATTTATGACACCACACTGTCAAAATATAGGGAACAAGAATGAAAAAATGCTGATTGACTTATTTACCATTGCTGTCCTGGAACAAGAGTACCATAATTCAGCAATCTGCCCTCATCAACTACATGAGGGAATACAAATGGGGATTGAGTTGTCCTCTGATGTGAAATGCCAGATACACCGAAAAATAACCACTAAGTCACCAGCACAAAAATTTGCTCCATTGAAACTGGCATAGTTATCATCAATTGAAAGGAAGTAATGAAGAAATGGGTAGATCACTGCCTCAAGTTGTATCCTGTGGAAAATATCAGCAGCGAAGAGGATGTAACATCACTGAGAGTACATATAATGGAAAAGATAGATATTGAACCTGCAATGGAGGTACTTAATAAAGTTTTAAAAAAAAAGACGATATATATGAACTTTAACAAAGTCCTGCATGGTAAACTGGTCCAGAATGTTACAGCACATAGGATTCAAGGTGTGTTAGTAAGCTGAATCCAAAATTAGTTTGGTGAATGAAGGCAGAGGACAGCGGCCCTCTTACTGCAAGTCTATACGAAGTGGGATCAGTGCTGAGGCCATTGTCATATATAGATGTGAACATAGGTGCTGGACTCCTGATTCGATGCCTCATATTCTATGTGCTGTTTGCTCACTTTTTGCCGTTTGTGCAACTTGTTCTTTACTCAAGCGTGTTTGATGTTTTCTTGAATGAGTTCTGTGGTGTTTCTTTGTTTCATGGCTGACTGTGAGACAACGAATCTCAGAGTTGTACTCTGTATACATACTTTGATAATAAATGTACTTTTAAATTTTGATTAGTAAGTTTGCCTACATCGCCAAAATTGGTGGATTTCTAAATGGTGAAAAGATATAGAGAGACAGATCAGATGGAAGATCGTACAGAGGTCTCAAATGGAACTTAATCCAGAAAACTGTGAAAGAATGCATTTTCAGACCTCAAATATGAATGGGGCATATGCAGTAAATGGCACAGATGCTAAGAGACAGTACCAGCCCAAAATTAAGTCCCAGACCAGCAATCAGTTGCAGCAGGGCTTACACACTATGATGGGCAGCATTGCGAACAACAGCACATCTCATACCGACCAACCCACCCCAGACATTCTCTTTTCTCCCCTCTTTCAAAATGCATGTACCATCCGTCTCAAGAACAGCCTCTGCCTCACTGTTATAAGACTATTAAGTGGCTCCCTAGTACAATAAGGACTATTGACCTCACAATCTACCTCGTTATGCTCGTATACCTTATCGTTTATCTGAACTGCACTTTCTCTATCATTGTTACAGTTTATTCTGCATTGTCATTTTTTTTTAAACTGTTCTGTATCAATATACTTTGTAAGGATTTGTTGTGTATGAACAGTATACAAAGAAGGCATGCCAGTGGTTACACTTCATTAGGAGTTTGAGGGAATTTGAGTGTCCAGCAAAGTTCTACAGATGTATGGTGGATGGCTGCAACACTGCCTGGCATGGAAGCCAGGATCGAAAGAAGCTCCAGAGGGTTTTAGACTCAGACAGCTCTATCACAGGCACAAGCCTTTGCACCATTGAGAATATCTTCAAAAGATAGTGCCTCAAAGACGGCGACATCCATCACTGAGGATCCTCACCACCCAGGACATGCCCCCTTCAACATTACTATCATCAGGGAGGAGATACAACAGCCATTTCAGGAACAGCTTCTCCTCCTCCTTCTCCATCATCAGATTTCTGAACAGTCCATGAACACTACCTTGTTATTTTTTTGCACCATTTATTTGTGGTAACTTACAGTAGTTTGTTTTTTAATGTCTTGTATCAATCGTACTGATGCCATAATAAATCTGGTCCTGAACAGTATGTAAGACAAGTTTTTTTTTTCCTGGAGATTGATACATGCAACTATAATAAATCGATTCCAATTCCAGAGACCTGAATAAGTGCTTTAGGATAGAAGTTCATTGGTCCTTAAAAATGGTGTCACAGGCAGATAGAGTAAAGAAGATGGTTGGCAAGCTTCCATTCGCAAGCTGAACCATTGGGTATAAGAGTTGGGATGTCATGTTGCAGCTCTGCAAAACATTGGTCAGGCTGCACTTTGAGTACTGTGTACAATTCTGGTCTCCACCCCACAGGAACTATATGGTAGCATGAGAAAGATTGCAGGAGATTCATCAAGATGTTGCCTGGCGTGAAGGGCTGAAGTTGAAAGAAACGATTGAATTGCTGGGTTTATTTTCAAAAGAACATAGGATGCTGAGGGGTGACCTTTTAGAGGTTTAGTAAATTATGAGGCCATAAATAGGGTTGATAGTCAGATTGTGTTTCCTCATGTAGAGGAATCTAAAATTAGAGGACATAGATTTCAGTAAGAGGGGAGAAATTTAAAGGAGGTCTGAGAGTCAATTAAACTTCCATCCGGGTATAGGTATCGATTTTAACCAACGTTCCAATGATAAACTCTGCCACCTTTATCAGGAATGATGCCTGAGCATGGCTAATCCAGTGGTATTTATACGCCATCGCCCGTCCCTCCTGATTGGTTAGTCCTCGTTGAATTATGTTTCAGCTCTCCCACCTTGTTTACAACAGAATTCCAGTTCTCAGAGCGAGACCTTTGTCTTTGTTAAAATTCTTTTTTTCTAGTTTTCTTCCAATGGCTTCCTTCACCAGACGGTCCCAAAAGCCATTCGTATGACACAATAATTTTATGCTATCGAAGTCAATCTATAGCCATTGCAAATGCCTGACCTGTGCTTTACTGTTCTCTGCTCTACGAATGAATTTATCCCAAAATCTCAATGTTATCATCAGGAGATCCACAATCAATACGATCTCTTCAGTTTGGATTCCCAAGAAAAATGCTATTGAACAAAGTAGACCATTATATTTCCTCACCACAGCATTTGATTATGTCAGCGGGATGAATTTATTCATTACGCAGAAGAAAACTGGGAGCCACTGAAACTACTCAGTGAGATCCGTTCTATTCGATGACAACAGTAAGTCTGGCTGTGTCGACTAACCAATGCAACTCTTTGAGATCATCATCAGCATTAAACAGGGTTGCTGACACCCTTTGGCATGTTCCTGCCAACGCTGTCATGCCTTCATTCACAGAGGGTATCTTATTTATGTATCTAAAGTTGGCTGCTCAGTCGTATACACTTGATAGCCAGGAAAAAAAAAGTACAACTGTCCTTTTTAAGGATGATGTTGTTTGTATGAGCATCTCAGAACCTTCAGCAGCTAATAGGCTGACTTTCACACACCCATAAAGAGTTCAGATTTGCCATGAGCATCACAAAGATATCTATTAAGGCTTAAGGCTCTGCCATACTACCACCATACATTTTAAATTATGCTGTTCAGTACTTTACATATCTCATCACTACAGAAATGCATGTCAATTGATGCTGCAATCAACATGCACATTACAAGATGTGTATATGTCCACGCAAGGTACTACAGACCAAACACACTCCAATGAGGACATCATGTTTGGAATAACTGAGATGGTCTACTTATATACTCTTTATTGGTGAGGTATGGACAACTGGGTTAAGGCATACTTGAAGGTTTTTCAGTCTCCATGTTTACCACCTCAGATATACCCTTGACATCATGCTGTATAAGGGTCACCAACTCAGAGGACTTGGGACAAGTGATATTCATCAGCATTCATTCATTACAGAGCCACTAACTTGGTGATGGAAAAGAAAGAGAATGCTGGAAGGATTCAGCAGGTCAAGCAACATCTTTGGAGACAAAAGATGGCAGCTGATGTTTCAGGTTGTGATTCTGTGTCAGATCTGAGAAAGAAGGTGATAGATTGTCAGATTTTTGCATTTCAAGTGGGGGATGAGACAGAAACTGGTAAATGATAGGTGGAACCATTTGGGAAAGAATGATGGGCAGGTAGAGCAAGGTGGGGCAGGGGCGTGGAAGTAGCTGGTAGTTTATAAGGATGATAATAAGATGTAATCATGCAGAGGATAGGACAGCTGGGAGAAGTGAACAAGGTGGACATATGTGTGTGTGCATCTACCTTAGTGGTGCATGTTTATGCACCTGTCTTTTTTGTGCGAGTGTGCGCCTGTCTTTGTGGTGTCTGTACGTCCGTGAGTCCATCTGTCTGTGCATGAACGTAAGGGTGAGTGTGTGTGTTCATGTCTTTTGGGGGCTGGGGGTGGTGTGTGCAAAACACCAGTGGTGTGGATTGCCTGGTATTCAAAACTCCTATGCTCATACCATTAGGTTGTGAGCTATCCGAGCAGAATACGAGATGTAGTTCTTCCAATTTACTGCATTCATTCATATCACATACAGTGACTGATACTGCCACATCAGGTATATTCAATTATACCTGATATGTCAATCTAATATGAGAATTTGACAGCAGACCTGGCCTTGTATTTTTGCATGAAGAGTCATGAGATGATGTTACAAAATGTTAAGTGGGAGTCAGCATTGTCAAATCATCACTTCACCATTTGGGGATAACTTTTTCTGAAGATTATTAAAATTACTTTACTGCAGCACTGTATCTTTGAAACATTCACCCATAATTATTAGGTAAAAGTTAATAAAATTATAATGTAGTTGATGAGATTGAGAGTAGGTGAATGCCAATTTGTTTTTACAGGATAACAAGTTTTTCTGGGCGATAATGGTGTACAAGGAGTATGCACAAAGAATTCAAACAGAAACAATAAGGAAAATACCAGGCATAGACCACCAATTTTTTTTAATATACAGAACAAGCAAGTTCATCTCTTTGAGACTTAGAAATGTTATTTGTGAAATAAGACAAGGGATGGGTAATCGATTTGGAATAACTCTGTAGCTTTCACTTACTATCAGAACTCAGGGGATCGTCTTTAAAGTTTGTAGCTGTTTTTATTCACTTGACAAAGTCAAGTATCACAAGATGCTCATAACCGTTCTATCACTCCTTGCAAGATTGCACACGATGAGCATTACCTAAGCAGGATATTGAGTACTGAAAACATTGTTCTATTGCAAACTGGCATAAGGCAATGGATTATTTATAGAAAATAGTCACATCACCTGATTTGCATTCAGCTAACAGCATCATTAATCTATACAAAAATATGAAATCTAGGACCAATATTTAAACCAACCGAAGCTTTCCAATAAAAACATGAACAGTGTTCAATGACAAAGTAGATACCTTCAGATTACAATTTAAACAGGTCATGGTAAAATATGCAAATTTTAGTCAATGCTACAAACCCTGTTAGCAAAACATGGCAACAATCTTTTTTGGAAAGAATATTGGAACATAAGAAATAGGAGCAGAAGTAGGCCATCTGGCCCTTCTGGAAGGAGCTTTGATTAACTCCTCTGGTTCATCTTGTGCTTTCTTGTATCAGTAGTTTGTCCCAACATCATTCAGAATGGAGCCCTCAAAAAATGCATCAAATTTTCACTGATCATTTCCTAGTCTCTTCCACTTTTTCAGCAAGTACATATGTTGCCTAAATTCATGAACTCAGTATCTCAAATTTAAAAGATAGCAAGCATGATGCTTATATGTAGTATGAACTATCAGTTAAATTTTTAATCTCTTATAGATTAGGTCCAAAGTTAATTGCTTCCTTCAAACTTAACTGACCATCTCATAAAGACATTCAAAAATTCCTACAATAGAAATACAACAATTTGAAATAAGTATGAAGACTTGACCCCAATGCAGATTTGTGAGTTGTGATTGCCAGCTATGTCCAAGTCCTTTTTTTTTGAAATACTATTAATTTAACATTGAACAACCTATACTACTCACACATGGAAGAGAATTGCGTCAACAAGTGAGATGCTCTCATAATATCTATATAGCATTGTTAAATACTAAACAAAATGAAAACACAAACTTTCAAATTGGGGAAAAAAGTTAGCATAAATAATTGTGGCATAAAATTACCACATAAGTGTTAACAATATATTATGCCAAATACTTCTGGGGTTAAGAATGCTAAGTGAGGTGCTGTCATTTTTACTGTCATAATATCGACAAAAGGGAACAAGCTATTATAAGGCCAAGGCCATTTTAAGGTCCATTCAATGTCACACTCACTGACAATGCAGAGCAGGAAGTAAAAGAGGATCAATTTATTCAATGATACAATTGAGAACAAAATCCTAAAGTGTGTTTGAACCAAGTCCTTTCATTTCTGGACCTCTGAGGTCCTACTCTACCTAATTGGATAAAAAGACTCCATTAAAAATGGCTCCATTAAAAGCCCAAAATATAAACGCCATACCCACCCTCAATTTAGTCCATAGCAGATGTAAAGCCATATACTGACTGAGCATATTCAGCTCAAGATAAATCCAGATAAAATAGCTAAAACAGGATCAAGCATGCTTTTGTTTTTGAATAGAGGAAGTTAACAAGTTTAGTCCATTAAGACTGTAGTTAAATGAGATGAATACTGGATTAGAATCCAAAGGCCTGTTTGTGAATCCAGAAATCTAAGTTCAGTGGATCCAGGGATCTGATTTCAAATCCCAACAGAGCAGCTCCTGTATTTAAATTTTAATACACTACACAAGTCTAAAAAGATTGTTGACCTTGAAAACTATCAGTTACTCTAAAGATCCAATCATGTTCCCTCATCTTCTTTAGTGAAGTAAATGTACATTCTGGCCTACAGTAATGTAATTAACTCTAAGCTGTCTTCTTAAGTAGCATAGGAAACAATTCTGTTAATAAGACAGTTTGGATGGATGGTAAATACAACAATAATGTCTAAATGATTAACAAATGAATGCAGAAAGAACATAATGAGATTAGTGTAAATAGGTACTTGATTGTCCATGCAAACTCATGCACCAAAAGGCCTACTTCCATGCCTTATGATTCCACTGGCAACCAATCAAACAGATGTAAAAATTGTCAGTGTACAAATACAGTTAACTAAATTTGTGCAGAAGCTCAACTTTGAGAAATACTTACTGATACTAGATACAAGAAGTGCTATCCTGTCCAATTTCTTTGTAGTGAAATTTCTGTATTCTGGAAACCTTGCCATTGGCAAGAAAGCCTTGAAGATTCACAAGATGACCTTGGAATTCTAATCCAGTAACCATTTCAATTTAACCAAAGCCTTAATGAACTTCACTTGTTAATGTCCTCTATTCAAATAAAAAGTTATTTTTGACATTATACTTTTTAAATGAAAAAATGGGAAGAGAAATCAAGTGGCACAAATGGTTCAAATTCAAAAACGAGAAACAAACCATTCTTATTTAGATGGCTGTTAGGTCAAGAAAAGAATTAAAAGATTAAAAGACAAACTAACAAATGGCAGCCTTCAATTATCCATGGAGTTCTTCAACACTCTTTATATCTCAGCGGTAATTCTAAATTTTCTTTAAAAATGTATGCTCAGTATTCGACTAGACTGCAACAAATGTTTGAACCAGTAACTTTCCTACAGGAATATTTCTAGGGTCTGAAGTCAGTTACTAGAAAGAATACAACTGCCAAACAACAATTTCAGCACTTCACCTTAATGGAGAAAGATTCCTGTCTGACTGCAATTATTATTTCATAACCTTAATGGGTTAAAAACAAAATTAATGCTTAAAATTGGAAGTTTACACAATTCCCTATTGCATATGGCATTGAAACTCAGGCACTCAGTTATATGTATCATAACACTGATACCAATAAGCAAGCAAAGCATATTGCACACAAGTATTATAACTCTCAATTTTCACAGTGATATCATTGAGGTAAACGAGAACAAATCTGATTTTCTCTGCATAAAGTTGAGAAAAGTCTGGGTTTTATATGTGAAAATTGGGGAAAAAAGACATTTGAACTTGTTGATTTGGAAATAATAATCTGAATTATTCAGTATTTACTAAAATAGATATTTTGAACTGACAATTCACATAATATTTTATCAACTTTGTTTCCATTTTCTTACAAAATCCTTCTCAAATATTGGGTACGACTTGGAATGTCCTGATGCAATTGTGCAAAACATGAGTTAGGCTGCATTTTAATCAGTGTGGACAGTTCTAGTCACCCCACTACAGGAAAGATATGGAAGAAGAAATTCGCCAGGAAGCTGCCTGGAATTGGAAGGCCATGAGTATCAGCAGAGAGCTTGGGTTTATCTCACTGGAATATAGGAGGCAGACGGATGACCTTATTGAGATTTATAAAATTATTACCAGCATAGGTAGCATAGAAAGTCAAGCAACGTCTAGAACAAGAGGACAACAGGATTAAATGTGGTTAGAGGATCAGATGAGCAAAATTTTGGGAAAAAGTTACCCAAAGAAATGGTAGAGGAAAATGCAATTACTTGTCTGTATGATGGCAGGGGCAAGTGCTTGGGTGGAAAATGCATAGAGAAATAAGTGTCCAATACAGGCAAATTGGATAAGCGTGGATGACTATCACATTGGGCATGGACAGGGTGGGACAAAAGGGCTATTTCTGTGTTGTACAATTCTATTAATATTAGTGAAGTCACCCAATAGCCCAAACCATTCCCAAATTAACTTTACAGATTGTGAATGATATTGCTTATGAAAGATTTTTTTCCCTTTTGGTAGCACATTGTGGATAAAATTCAAAAATTATTGTTTTCCTTTAAGAGAGTAATAGGAAATGAGATATTGTGTTACATTTTGGCAGATCACAGAAAATGGAAGTAAAGAGTTAATGTCTCATCGTAATTACTCCAGGTCATTATATTACCAGCATTCATGAAAATCTTCCATGCATTAAGGGTAGGGAGAGCCAGCCTTGGATAACTAAGGAAATAAAAGAAGGCATCAAACTAAAAGCTCATGCATACAAAGTTGCCAAGAGTAGTGGGAAACTGGAAGATTGGGAAAACTTCAAAAAGCAACAAAGAACCACTAAGCAAGCAATAAAAGGGAACAGAGATTATGAAAATAAACTAGCATAAAATATAAAAACCGATAGCAAGTTTTTATAATTATATAAAGCAGAAAAGGGTAGCTAAAGTGAACATAGGTCCCTTGGAGGATGAAAGGGGAGAATTGATGTAATGAGGAAATGGTCAAGGATTTGAATGACTATTTTGTGTTGGACTTCATGGTGGAGGACTTGTCTAAAAATGGCAGAGAGAGATGTTATAGATGTGATGGGAGGCAAGGACCTCAATACAACAGCTATCAGTAAAGAGGTAGTGCTGAGCAAACTTGAGGGCCTGAAGATAGATAAGTCCCCTGATCCTGATGGAATGCATGTCAGGGTATTGAAAGAAATGGCAGAAGTTATAGTGGAGGTTTTGGTGATAATTTACCAAAATTCTCTGGACTCTGGACAGGTCCCAGCGGAATGGAAGACAACGAATATCACACCACTATTCAAAAAAGGATGTGGACAAAAGGGCAGTAACTATTAACATCTGTAGTTGGGAAAATGCTTGAAGCTATAATTAAAGAAGGGATAGTGAGGCATCTGGAAAGAAATGAATCCATCAGGCTGTTGCAGCATGGATTCAGCAAAGGCAGGCCCTGTTTGACAAAATTGCTGGAGTTTTTTGAGCATATAACAAGCACAGTAGATAGAGGGGAACATAAGGACATTATTTACTTTGATTTTCAGATGGCGTTCGATAAGGTGCCGCATAAAAGACTTATCTATAAGATACGGATGCATAGAGTTAGGGGTGATGTATTAGCATGCATAGAGGATCGGCTAACTAATAGAAACCTGAGCATTAGGCTACATGGGTGTTACTGTGGTTGGCAATCAGTGGTGAGCATAGTGCCGCGGGGGTCAGTGCCAGGCCCACATCTGTTAATGATATACATTAGCGATCTAGAAGAGGGGACTGAGTGTAGTGTATCTAAGTTTGCTCATAACACTAAATTGAGTGGAAAAGCAAACTGTGCAGAAGATACGAAGAGTCTGCAGAGATATACAGATAGGTTAAGTGAGAGGGCAAGGGTCTGGCAGATGGAGTACAATGTTGGTAAAGGTGAGATCATCTACTTTGAAGGAAAAATGGAAGATCAGATTTATTTAAATGGTAAAAAAAAAATTGCAGCATGCTGCTGTGCAGAGGGACTTGGGAGTGCTTGTGCGTGAATCACAAAAGTCTGGTTTGCAGAAGCAGCAGGCTACCAAGAAGGCAAATGGAATGTTGGCCTTCATTGCTAGAGGGATTGAATTTAAGAGCAGAGAGGTTATGCTGCAACTGTATAAGGTACCAGTGAGGCTGCACCTGGAATTCTGCATGCAGTTCTGGTCTCCTTACTTGAGGAAGGAAATACTGGCTTTGGAGGCGGTGCAGAGGAGGTTCTCCAGGTTGATTCCAGAGATGAGGGGGTTAGACTATGAGGAGAGATTGAGTCACCTGGGACTATAATAGCTGGAATTCAGAAGAATGAGAGATCTTATAGAAACATATAAAATTATGAAATGGACAGATAAGATAAAGACAAGAAAGTTGTTTCCACTACTAAGTGAGACTAGAACTAGGGGACATAGCCTTAAGATTCTGGGGAGTAGATTTAGCACAGAGATGAGGAGGAACTGCTTTTCCCAGAGAGTGGCGAATCTGTGGAATTCCCTGCCCAATGAAGCAGTGGAGGCTACCTCAGTAAATATATTTAAGCCAAGGTTGGATAGATTTTTGCACAGTAGGGGAATTAATGGTTATGGGGAAAAGGCAGGTAGGTGGAGGTGAGACCATGGCCAGATCAGCCATGATCCTATTGAATGGTGGTGAAGGCTCGACGGGCCAGATAACCTACTCCTGCTCCTACTTCTTATGTTCTTATGTGACCTCAAGTTGTCTGCAGACAGGAAACAATTGGAAAACAGACACATCAACATAGGTACAATAAGTGGAATGGTTAGTGAGGAGTTAGGGAAACAAAAACATGATGCTGGAAATATACAGCAGATTCAAGAAAATCTGCAGAGGAATATGATGAGTGTTAGAACTTCAGTCAGTTATCTTTCATCTGAACCAAGTCAGAAACAATGTTGATAAGAGTAAGATCTATTCCCAAATTTGAGATTTGCCAAACCACAAGGGAGGTCAGAGATCAAGACATGCTGTCTATCTGTATCATGATCAGGCTAAAGGAGAAAAATGGCACAGGAAGACTTCAAAACACCATTTGAACAGTTCAATTGATTCAATGTGTTTTGGATCTTATGGCAGCCGCATTTCCAGTTCATGGAGGAAGGAGCTTTTATTTCTTTGATGCAGGGAACATAGTATCAGAAACAGTCCACATGGTATAGATTTTTATTAAGCAGCCTTCCAATGGCATTGGTCACAATTCAAGGAATACTTTAATGAGCCATGCCATTAAAAGGCTGCTAAAGTGATTAAGTAATCTGATAATAAACACTTTTATTTTGGAGGGCATTTTATTTGCATTGCCAACATAAAAATAGAATGTTGCACATTTATATAATTAAGATGTAACTGTTATTTATAATGCAGAAGTCAGTATGATGACATTAAAGTAAATCTCCTATTAATTCAATAATCTCATTGTGCAATTAGTGATTTTATTTAATATAGACTTTGAAAAATGAATTTATCAAGATTAGATATGTTGCATAAATACTACAAATTACTCAGTATGATGGAGATATGGGTAGGTGGAAGATTGACATTGGTAAGAGAATATTTGAAAGTATATAATTTTGTAGTTATTGTATTATTTGGTGATGGTTTAATGGCAAAAATTTCAGTCACGCAGTACAAAATTATGAAGCAGTAGAAAGAAAGTGACTTAGCAATGATAAAGTAAATCAGTGGAATGACTCTGTTGTCTCAACTATTATTTTATGATGCAGATTAACAGAATGCAAGTCATATTTAAATTTTTAGATAAATATTTTACTTTAATTCCTCACTCGATAGGTAATACAAAAAACTCAAAAATATTCTACACGTACTCAAGAAAAAAAAATCAGATAATTACATGTTTGCATACGATTTTGGAGCAGAGGGCCAAAGGTAATGAAAAGCAGTAAAGAGATAGAGGTAAGAATATAAAGAGATAATGATTGGCCAGAAAGAGAGGAAAGTCAAAAGAAGCAGGAGGATGACAGTGGACAACAATGCCAAAACTGGAATGAAATAATGTGCTAAAAGTACTAAAAATGTGTGATCTTAATATAGACAGCTGTAAACCTACATCCGGAAGAGTTTCCTCAGTCCTCTACGAGCCTGCTCCATAAGCATGAAGTTGTGATCACTGAAAAAAAATATACTGTACCTGTGTACAGACACGCTCACGCATATTTTCACTGATATATAAATAACATCTTTAAAAAATCATTCAGAAGCCAACAGGAGCAATAATAAGCAATACAAACAGTAACCAATGAGTCAGAAAGGTCCACCTACATTCACAATACTTGAAGATTTGCTGAGCTACCATCTGAACAACTAGCCAACCTCTTGAGGCATATACCAAGCCTACTATAGTCTGGCTTTATAACTGATTTACAAGCAAATTAAAATTCTCTTCCCAACCAAACCCTTTTTGCCATCCCAATTCTTTAAGGTATTCATATAATTGTGATTGCAACTCTATGGGATCTAAGTCATACCACAGTGAAAGAGATTTGTAATGCATGAATTGAACAAAAACTTGCAATTGATACAAATTATATAAAACTTTAAAACTTGGTTTACTTAATCTAGTCAGCCAGAATACACTCAGTGGGGAGAAAGTTCTCCAAGACTTGCTCAACATGGTCACACAACAGCATGCAATTTCAATTCTGTTTTGCTCTCTTTTGTACCACCATGCTGTCTTCTGTATGAAATGATCTGAATGGAAGGTGTGCATACGAATGACTTTCATTGTATCTTCATTATATATGTGACAATAAACCATATCATATCTCCAATCTTTTAAGCACCTCCTTTCTTGATTGCAAATCTCAATTCTGTTGCTATTGGCTTATAACTTAATCAAATGACTAAAGAATCAGTCTAATTGATTCTCGTGAATATTTCTATTAATTGAATTTTAGCTTTGTACTTTACTTCCCCAGCTTTCTGAGTAATAGAAGTGAGAAATACCCTGCAGCCTTCCCACTCTACTTTAAATAATTCACATAGTGATCCAATTTATGAAAGTATGCACACTATACTTGGATGAAACATTCTGAAAAAATAAAGTGTACAGAAAAGTATATATAAACATCACAGGACAGCAGAGTATTTATACAAAGATAAGAAATCAGAGCAAGAGTAGGCCAACCGGCCTATCAAGCATATAGATCATGGTTGATCTAGCTGTGGACTAAGTTCCACCTACCTTAATTAAGGTCCAATATCTAATTTATTTTACCACAATGTGATAATGAATGTTTGTTTCATAAACTAATAAATCTTTAGATTATAGTGTATACAGTACTAAGATCACTATTACATTGGCAGGGAATAATCTCAGATGACAACCGTTCTAACTGAAACTTCATTTCTGATTTTGATTGACTTTGCTGTCTAGGCCTCCTCACCACACTCGTGTTCAAAGGCCAGCAACATGGATGCGTGACAAAGGACATCCATGGTATCCGGCTGATTAGCAAGGATAGGGGCTGGTGGCCTACTGAGTCAGCGAGTTTCCCTAGGTTGGTGGGTCCCAAAATCGGATGTCTGTGCTAGCAGGAGGAACAAGATCCTCAGGTGCAAAGGTTCAAGGCCTGGAGTTTGGGGTCTTATCCTCAGATCATTACCAAAGATCAAAGTCCAAAGTTCATTCAGAGCCCTGAAGGTCAAAGGCCAAAGACCAAAACCCTGGGTCTGGATCAACAGCTCTGAAGTCCACTGGAGAAGTCAGAGGACTGTTGTCTGTGAGTCTGCAAGTCAGGAAGACAGGCCTGAAAGCCTGTTCTGGGGTTGGAGGTGTGTTGTTCTGTTGCTTGTTGTGTACCATGTTGTTCTGCTGAGCATCATGGGCATGATATGTTGGTGCCAGAATATGCAACAACACTTACAGGCTGCCCAAGCATATCCTTTTGTCGGTTGTTAATGCAGACGACGTATTTCTCAATGTTTCCATGTAGGTGTGATAAATAAAACAATCTGATTCCCAAAATTATCTGCTTAATCCAAACTGACTATCTCAGCATTGAATATAATCTATTATTTCAATCTCAAGGTAGTATATAGAACATTACAAATACTCTAATAAATTTACTTCGAGATTTCATTCAATTTCCACAATTCTGTGATCTCAAGAACACCAGAGACTCTGATTTCTTCCTCTCTCACCATTTTAAATGGGCCTCCCTTTGCTCTGAACTCTACTGCACCACAATCTCCACTTCTAGACCTCCCCACAAGAAGAAACATATTCATAACAAATACAAGGGAATTAATACAAATTAATGAGACTCGACTTCAATCCAAATAAAAATATATTGAGGGCCCACAATGCAAATTTCTTCCATTAAGCCTTTTACTTTGAATACTAATACAGGTGTCCCCCACTTTTCGAACGTTCGCTTTACGAGGCCTCGCTGTTACGATAGACCTACATTAGTTACCTGTTTTCACTAACAGAAAGTGTGTTTTCACTGTTACGAAAAAAGGCAGCGCGCGCCACAAGCAGCCAAGCTCCTCCCCTGGAACTGCATTCTAGCCGGCTTAAACACGCGCCTGTGAGCATCTGTGCTTTATGTCGATTTATTTTGAGCATTCGTTAGCAAGGTGAGTTCTAAGGTATCGGAAAAGCCTAAAAGAGCTCGTAAGGGTGTTACACCTGGTGTAAAACTAGACATAATTAAGCGTTTCGATCATGGTGAACGAAGTAAGGACAAAGTGAATTTGGCTTGTGGATGTTGACGAAGATGATGTTGAAGAGGTTTCAGCATCCCATGACCAAGAACTGATAGATGAAGAGCTGATGCAGTTGGAAGAGAAAAGGGTCAAAACCGAATGCAGTAGCGAACGGACCAAAAGTGAAGTCGTCCAGGAACTGAATGTGAAGCAACTGTGCGAGATTTTCACTGCAACTGACAACAATGACTGCAGAAAGGTACGACTTTTTATCAGCCACAGCAGACGACGAACCTTGACCTTCGACATAAAGGCAGGCAGACATAGAAGATGACCTGCCTGCCCTGATGTAAACAGACGACAATGAGATGACACCCCAGTGTCCCACCACCCCACCCTCCGCGACTCAGCCTAACACACCATCATCAGTGCTCACTGTCTTCCCAATTCCAGCAAGTGATACTACACTGTACATACATTATTTTGACTTTATATAGACTATGTATTTTTATGTGTTATTTGGTATGATTTGGCAGCTTCATAGCTTAAAGGTTACTGGAGAGTGTGTTTCTGCTGAGAGCACTTGCCCGAGTGTTTCTGCTGAGAATGCTTGTATGAGATTTTCGCTACGGTGGACAGTGCAATGATTGCAGAAAAGAATTTCTACTATATATAGGCTGTGTATTTATCATATCATTTCTGCTTTTACTATATGTTACTGTTATTTTAGGTTTTATGTGTTATTTGGCATGATTTGGTAGGTTATTTTTTGGGTCTGTGAACGCTCACAAATTTTTCCCATATAAATAAATGGTAATTGCTTCTTCACTTCATGACATTCCAGCTTACGAACCATTTCAAAGGAACGCTCTACCTTCGGATGGTGGGAGAAACCTGTACATGAAAGCATGTATACACAAAAGGACCAACAAAGCAGCTGTTCAAAATCAGAAATTACTAACTTTCAAATGTACTTAATTTTAGGCTCTTATCAAAACAGGCCTGGGAATAAATCCTTTGGGTTAGCTCCTGTGCTTGTGACTCATCCCTTGCTGCATTTATACACGCAATAACAAGATGCACACACCTTTCCACTCTCAAGCACACTCTCTCGTTGGTTATTTTTGAGGTAAAAATGTCAAAGACTAGGCTTTTGAGGAATCCTGTTGCCTTCAAAAACAGAAATATCAAACGAAGACATTACAATACATAAAAGATAATGGATAAATTCAATAATGCTATGGTGATGTATGTATTTTTGACAAATTTATTTCAACCAGACATTGGATATTTCAACTAATCAGAAAATAAGGGCAAATAATTCAACGCAAAGATTGCGTTGATTTACGGTAAAACAGTGGTCAGAGTGTATAATCAAACTCCTAGCTTATAACACTGTGTTGTCTGTCTGAGAATGTAAAAGAGAATTGACAGAGTTTTAACATTAAAAATACTATCACAGCATCATCTGGAGGAACTAACAGAGAGCCAAGGATATTAATACTTTAACATCTATCAAATTTAACATACAGTGGATTCCGGTTAACTAGGCCATCAGTTAATCAGGATAGCTGCTTATTTGGGCCAACTCTTAAAGAACAAAAGCTAATTGAGAAAATAGCCAGGATTCCTTTTGTTTATTGGGGACACTATGCTGCATATTTGGGACAGGAGACTGTTGCTGAACAGTTTCTAACTAGCATCAGTTGCATGGACTTGTGTGGCTACTAGACACTGCATCGTGTTTAGAGAGAATGGTTTTAAAATTGCATCAGTTGCATCTGCTTGTGTTAACTACTTCCATGAAACTTCAACTAACTGCGGCAGCCACTAATTGGGCTAAAATGTACTGGTCCCAATGTATCCCAATTAACCAGAATCCACTACATCTATTATGTAATTAAAATAATGAATTAGATTAAAACTTCTCTATCAGTGTGTGGCAGTGCGAAAATGTTGAAGTACCAACACAAGTCTCTCACCCTGCTGTATCTGTAGATGGCTCCACCATTTCCAATGACATACTTTAAAACACTGCTCTATCAGTTACATCTCCATTTACAAAAACCATCAGAACTTTTCTTACAGATTCCTTGGGCCAATGCTAACTGCACATTCCACATATAATGAA
Source organism: Mobula birostris (assembly GCF_030028105.1). NCBI lineage: Eukaryota > Metazoa > Chordata > Chondrichthyes > Myliobatiformes > Myliobatidae > Mobula > Mobula birostris. Next base: position 131,470,171 of record NC_092378.1, on the reverse strand, counting down.
TAGAATGTTAAACACGAAACATACTGGCTAAAACAATGCTTTTGGCCTGCCACAACCAGGTTTTTTGAGGACTAAATATTTCTTCTGTTGTCATTCCTCGACCAGTTACAATATCATGCCAGCAAACATTTCACAGGAAAGTTGGTAAGTGTGCATACTGCGCAGGAATGAAGGAGAAAATACTAAGGGATACAGTTAGGGTGGGAATGGGTGGAAGAAAAGGACTACAGATGTGATCATGGCTAATTTATAAACATTTTTATGGAATATTTACCCAACTCAACCCATGAATTTTATCAATAATACAATACGTAACCCCTAAAATAACTAAAGATTCCCTGCCGCAAAGACGTTGGATTGTATTTCTCCTCCTTTAAGGCTAATCACATTGTGAACAATTGCTATGAAAAGTTGACAACAGATAAGATGCTTCAGTGCAAATAAGAGAATTCAAGTCCTCATTTATAATGCAAAGCAAGCAAATGAGACTTGGAAATTACATGCAAACAATATTCTTCACATAAAAAGACAATTACCTGAATAGGGACAACATTATAAGTTAAAAATGGAATGACAATTTTTGTACCAATGATAAGAGAATAGGGTTTAAATTCTTTCATTCCACAAGACCTTAAAAAGCTTGCAAGTCTGTAGTCTCCATACTCCCAGATATCAATGTGCACAATTTGCAAGTGTAGCCCCCCTGGCCAGCCTCAGGGTCGCTCGGCTCGCTGTCGTCCAGGGAAACAGCCCTCGGCCCCATCAAACTGGGTAATTAGTTTGTGTGGATGCTGTGTGATGTACCCCACCCTGCCCAAATAACAAACAATACACCAGATACGATTAAATGATTTACAGTTTATAGATGTTACTGGAACTATATAATTAATAGAGAATAAGATATAAAAGGAAGATAAAAGGCGCCACACTTATCAAAGTTCAATCTCTTCGTGCACAAACAGTTGGAGCTCAGGACCCTTCTTCTTCACCCTGCGACCCCTCGGACCACCTCGACCAGCCACCTGGGACCAACAACGGTGGTCGACCAGACGCTCCACACGAGTCCGTCTCTGTCTCCTCTCCTCGCCGAACACCCTGTTCGGGGTCTGACCCTGTTAGCGGACATCACAGCACCTGGTCCATCCTCTGTCTCTCTCTGTCCCGCCTTCTGCCCCAAAACCCCGCGCATATACCAAAAACATAACTATCCCAGTTGGTTCGTAACATCTTCTTATCACAGTCTAACCCAAAACAAGCTGCTCGCGCAAGAACTTTCTCAGCGTTTAACATAACAAAGAAGCATTCCCAAGTATAACATAACAAAGAAGCCATTTTAATTAGCCTACGCAGTAACATAAAAAATGAAACCCCCCTTAACACAAGCATTATATGGACTAGCCAAACAAAAACTTGTGGAAATTGATTGTTGTGTCTGTGCACAACATATATATTAAGGCACACATGTGGAAGATAGCTTTAATTGGTGTACTTACATTGCAGTGACAGAGTGAACAATGAGCATGCCCACACAACAGATTAATATGTAGTGCAAAGATGGGGGGATCATTGCTCTAAAAGAATTAGATCCATACATTACAATTCCTCCCCCTTTAAATTAATGCAACATAAAACTGTGTATGTACAAAACATTCAATTTCACTTTCACAAACCCACATTCCAAATAAACATACTTTGACAATAACAGTCCATAACTAATTTCACGTTCTAAATGTTCAGTCTTTTGGGTGGCACTCTGTTTCTTTCAGGATAGTGCCTCTGGACCTATGGAGTGGAATCAGGTTTGGCAGGTGTGTTGTGAAGTTAACATTCTCGTCACGACCCTGGACCTGAGGAGTGGCATCAGATTTGGCATTTGGTCTGTTCTTATCAAATTACGGTATTGCTTTGCACTGTTGTAACTATATGTTATAATTATGTGGTTTTTGTTAGTTTTTAAGTCGGTTTATCATGTGTTTTCTGATATCATTCTGGAAAAGCATTTTTATCATTTCCTAATGCATGCATTACTAAATGACAATAAAAGGGAACTGCGTGTCCTCATTTTATATATATATATATATATATATATGAGGACACGCAGTTCCCTTTTATTGTCATTTAGTAATGATATATAAATATATAAATATATAAATAAAATACATAGGTCCAGTTCTTGTAACTATCCTAGCAGGTGTCCACGTGTTTTCTTGGTAGTCATGCACTAGGATTTGCTGTCCAACCTCGAAGCTCCTTTCTGCTTCACTTGGCAACTGGCTGAACTGGTTATTCTGTACTTCCCTCCAGAGGTCTGGTTTCAGGAGGTCTGTGCAAGATCTCATGAACAGCACTGCAGGTGTTTGATTTGTCGTCGCATGAACAAGTTTGCAACACCCAAAAAGGGAGTTGTCCATCTTGTGCTGTAGAGAAATATCCTCCTTTCTATCGCTTTAATGGACTTCTTGAAGAGTTGGATAAACCTTTCAGCTAACCCATGCATTGCTGAGTGGTGAGGAGCTGATTTGAAATGTCTGATCACATTTTTCTTCATGACCAGTCAGAATTCTTCTGACGTGTATTGTGGTCCATTAGCATGCACAATTTGTCCTGGTCAGCCATTTCTGGCGAAGATAGTCCTCAGAGTGGAGACAGTCTTTGCTGAGGTGGTTCACTTCATTGGTATAACCTCTGGCCACTTCAAATGAGAATTCACAGCAATCAGAAACATGAAGTCCATGAATGGCCCAGCTAAGTCAATATGTACTCTTTGCCATGGAGATGACTGCCACTCCCACGGATGTATCTGTGCCTGTGGGGGTGCATTTTGAACTTTCTGGCATCCCAAATAGCTTTTGGCCAAGTCTTCAATCTGTTTATCTACTCCCTTCTCAAACACCTTATGATTAGTATTAAGCAGCTATGACAGCTCTGGTTAGTGCTACCATTTGGGCTGCAGTTGTCTGTTGATGCCACACTGAGAGCTTTGATTCAGTGCCAGTCTAGATGGATTTCTCTCAACCATTCATATCCAAAAAGTGCTGGACCTCCACTTTTCAATGCATAAAGTTCTCACTGCTGTTTGGCCTCCATTCATCGCCTTCACTTTCAGTTTGCCTTTGGGGAACAGTTTTTCACCTGTATAGGTGTTTAGCATCACTGAGGTCTTCTCTAACAGTGTCTCAGAAAACAGTCTGTTATAGTCAGCATCTGGAATTAGACAAACCTAACTCTGTATCCAGCTTCATTTTCAGTTTTACATCAGACACATCTATTGAAATTCATATAATATTGTGATTTGCTTCAGTAACCCTGCAGTTCTAGGCATGACAGTTCACCTTTGTCAGACTCTGTTGTCTGATTCTGTTTTACATTCAGTAACTTTATGCATTTGCTTAGCTTTGAGTTTGAGTTTGAGACTTTTCACTCAGTCCTGCTTTTTGTTTGCCTTGCACATTCTCTTTACCTGACTTTGTCTGTGACACTTTCTGCAGACTCTTTCTTTGAACCAACAGTCATTTGCATCACGGGGAGATGTTGCCACATCGATAACATCTTTGGCTTTTTGCACCATTCGGGACATTTTGTGTACGTTTGTATTTCACATTCTAACCTTCTTTCCTATAGTTCTGTTGCATCTTTTGCTGCAATCTCCAACTATATTGCAATGGTCAATGCCCATTCTAAGGTTAGGTCTCTTTCTGATAGTAGCCTCTTTTGAGTGCTTTTACTATGCATGCCACATACAAATCTGTCCCATAATACATCAGAAAGTCCATCTCTAAAGACACAGTACTGGGAAAGTTTGTGCAGACCTGCAATGTACTCAGAAATGTATTCATATTTTGACTGGTTCTTTTGTACAATCTAAATCTCTCAGCTACTGCTAGCAGTTTAGTACTTGAGTGATTTTGTAAAACTGTAACAATTTCATCGAACATCTTGCTTTCTGGCTTTGTAAGGGTTACTAAGCTGCATAAGAGACTGTACATCCTTGCGCTCATTAAGCTAAGAAGCATAGGGGCTTTATTTTACTCTTTCACGTTGTTCATATTACAATACAGTTCCACTCTCATTATACACTCCCAGCCTTCATTAGCACTATCAAATTTGTCAACTTTCCTGACTGAAGCCATCGCCACATTATTTTCACTTCAAATTCAGCACAACTTTCACTGTTACTCTCGTGTCGTTCGGTTTTCTCTTTAACTCTTGCTGCTTTATCCCATAACTGTTGGTGCAGCTGGTGATATTCTCTGACATTCAGGTTTGTACTCGTCGCCAGTTTGCTCTGTCTGTGCACAACTACATAAAAACAATAATAATGTAGGTTGCATCCGGAATTTTTCCAGGTAGTGGACAACTTCCTCCAATGCCGTTCTGACACAGTTGGAATTCACGTACGAAGCAAGTTACAGCAGTGGTTTGCCATTGCCTTCTGCCTGGTGAGTCTTTTTTTTAAAAAAGAGATCACCAGCTGTTAACCCCGCACGGATGGAAAGCATGCCAGGGGAGCCAGCTGGGTTTGAACTTCGGAACGTCCGCTCCGCAGTCCAGCGCTGATGCCACTACGCCACCAGCCGACTTCGCACAACTACATATCAATAAAATAAAAGCACGCCTACAGGAGATGGCTTTAACTGGTGCATTCACATTGCAGCAAGAGAGATAGAGAGCACAATGCGCAAGCAGAGACAACAGCGCACGCGCAGACAGGGATCAATACGTAGTACTAAAGGTGGGGGGGGGTCCATTGCTCTAGAAGAAATAGATCCACACATGACAGTGTGGAGCACAGTCTTTGAATGCATTTGAAGAATGCATGACAGGGTTACAAATACAAGTCATGATGAAGGGTCTTGATCCTAAACATCAGCTGTTTATTCCTTTCTATAGATGTCATCTGACCTGCTGAGTTCCTCCAGCACTTTGTGTGTGTTACAAAGAATGCACAGGACTGGGGAGACAGTCATTTTAAAGCTAGATTTGTAAAATGAGACTATGTAACAATTATAACATGATAATATTTTACTTTGCATTTGTGACTGACTTATTTCAGTCGTCTATGGTTTTAAAGGCAACAAAGAATGTGAATACAAGGAGAATAAAATTGCCTAAGGGAGAATAAAAACTAGTATTAGCAAAGAAAGAGAACAGGAAATTAATGGCATACAAACTAGGGAATCTCATAGAAATAATGACTTAGATCAAAAGCCTTAAAAGATTATAGAAAAATTAAATCTGTGGCTATTAAACTTTAAAATTAGCCAAACTCTTTGAATGACCAATGAAGCAACACTGAAGTGTGTAAAACTCAAAAAGAGGGAGACAATGGGGAAACTGGCCTGAAAATTATAAGAGAACAAATTATAATTTTTTAAAAATCAAGAACACAGTGATAGGGCACTTAGAAAATCATAAAGAAGTGACATTTAATCTGCTCTCCTCAACACTGAAGCTGTGCCCTGCTCGGGCTGCTCTGGGCTTAAGAGTCTGCGAGCTTCGCGGAGATTTACCCTGCTGTGTGATGAACTGAGACCGAGGCTATGGGCCAGTTCCGTATGCACCAGGTTTCGGATTTACAGAGTTAATTTCATTCTGAAATTATGAGAGCTGTATTGTAATTTCACTTGTCACTTGCTTTATTGTTTGCATAATAATTTTTTCTCTCTCCCTCTGCAAATTGGGTGTGGGTCTTTTTTTTTAAATGGGGATTTTTCCAGGTTTCTTGTTTTGTGGTTGTCTGTAAGCAGCTAAATCTCAAGGTTGTATAATTTATACAAACTTTGATAATAAGTGTACTTTGAAATTTTCTGCCCCTATGACAGTGCTTGTACTGAAACGTATCCTTGTTTCTCTAACATCTCTGTCCAACAATGACTATGCTTTAAACTGACAGTGGTATATTCTACCCTCTTGTTGCTATGTAGTGCCAATGGAATCTTCATGGAATGAATATGGATACCCAGTCTCCTGAGTGTATTCATAGCAGACAGCTGGACACAAAGGAAATCTAAGAATATGGGGAGGACTAAAAGATCAAAAGTTCAAGAACGGCTACTTCCCTTCAACCACTAGTTTTTGAAACAAATGGCAAAACCATAATTACTAGTTTGGCAACATGACTACTTTGCACTACAATAGTTTTTCTTTTTCTAATTGTGCTTACTTGCAAAAATTGTGTACAATTTATGCTTAACTTATGTTTCTTGTAAATGCTACTTGAATGATGCTATATGCCTGTGATGCTGTTGGAAGTTTTTCACTGCACTTGTGCATATGACAATAAACTTGGCTTGGATTTTGATTTGGGATTATTTTTGTTTACTTTTAAACTGTGAATTACATTTAAAATAGAGTTATAGAGCAATCCAGCAGGGACACAGGACCTTCAGACCAGCAAGTTCATGCCAATCAGAGTGCCCATCCAGCTAATGCCAAGTTTCTATGTCTCACCCACATCCCTCCAAGCTTTGCCTCTCCACATATCTATTCATATGTTTCTTAATACAACTATTGTACCTACCTCAACCACTTCTTCTGGCAGATCTTTCCATACATTCACCACTCTCTGCATAAAAAATTGCCCCTTTGGTCCCTTTTAAATCTTCCCCTCTCATCTTAAACCCATGACCCCTAATTTTGGTCTCCCCTACTCTGAGGTATAAAGTATTACCATACACCTCTCATAATTTTAAATATTTTTAAAAGGTCACCATCATTCTCCTACATTCCAAGGTAAATGGGAAAATTGGTAATATGATTATAGGAGAATGGCTGAAAGCCTGATGGAAGTAGAGACTTACAAAATATTTTTAATAATGACTAGACAAGCACCTGAAGAGTTCTCACCTCACTTGACCTTGAAGGTAGAGTTTGAGAACATTGTTCACAATCACACATCAGATGCAATGCACTTACCCATTTCTGATGCATAAGGTATGTTAAAAGCTAACAGATACATTACATAACAGAAATAAAAACACACATTAGTTTGAAAATCACAATGATTAAAAAGGGATTGATTTCACCTGTACAGGCCACTTGGATCTTTGAGTAGACACTAGACATTTTCAACTTATTTCACATCTACCATAAACAACAACATGAATCCCTCTAATCACAGCTTAACTGCACTATTTTCTGTTTGGAAAAAGAATCTCAGAAATAATATCTTCCCTGGAGATCTTCCCACTTCAGTTGTCTGAAGGCAAAGCAAAAGTACCAGCTGTTCAAGATATCAAATAAGTAGCTACAACATACCTCACTTAGTGCTCAGGATGTGAGTGCTAATGGAGTCATTGCTGAGAGGGGGTCATTACTAATAGTCCTAATGTGTCAAGAATCTGAACTGAACCTATGCCACTCTCACCACTTCTGCTGCTGCATTAGGCAACTAGTGCAAATCCAGCAGTATATCATTCAGTGTTCACTGGGAAGAGATTGCTGTGAGGCAATTGATGAATAGGCCCTCTGCAAACCTAAGAGCTGCAGAGAGCTCTGGAGCCAAACTAAGAGAAGTGGAAACAGAAACTGCCATCATGTCCAACAGAAAGTGATGAAAGACTCTGTGTGATCCATCAGCACATGGAGTAGCGGCTGCCAATCCCCAACAATGCCCAGGATCACTAAGCTGGCCAGAATCCAACAATGCTGTGCCCTGGTCTACCCAACACCAAGTACACAATGCTATGGAACAATTTATTGCTGAGGTGGAACCAGCAGAGATTCATACCAAATTCCTGGCACAGCGGTGTGCAGTCTAAGCAAATGTCTTTATTGAGGCAAAGTTGGATACATACCTCTGAGTTTTCAGACTTCAGGACCAAGAGCAATGAAACAAATCTGTATTCTGTGGAGTAGTGCTAAGCAGGATACCAGTGCATGTTTTGGAGCATGTTAATAATTATTACCACTATTTCAGAAACTAATGCTAGCTTTGTTGCTGTTATCCACTTTGATGTGAAGCTTTTGAGTAAATTAACTTCCAAGTATCTCCATTGTAATCTCAGAAATAGTATATTTAGTCCAATATGTTCACTCCAATGTATGTTCCACTCAAGCCTCTTCCACCTTACTTCATCTCATCCCAAACAAAGATGCTTCTGTTTCAATCTCCCTCCCTTATGTCAATCACCAAACATCCCACAAGGCATCAGCATTGTTTTGACAACTGAATGATCATAAACTTTCTTTAAAGATATGAAGTAAATATGTAGAGGTTTGTTCATCTTTTCAATCTCCAACAATTTGGTTGAGGTGGACAAAGCCTCAGCTCATGCTCAAATTTATTTGCATAAAATAGCAATAAATAAGTAGCTTAGGCTAAGTATTCACATCACTTCCAACTAGTAATAATATTGCAAACTTCCATATTACACTGGCAGCCCATAAGTCCTGCTTTGGTTTTAGATTAGCATTTGCTCCAGAGATTTATGTTAGGTATTGCAACAGTTAATTACCAACATGGTCAAGCGTTGAAGATATAATTGATGAATACATTATCTATAACTGATTGCATAAGGAAATAGATCATAGCAGATTATTTAACGTGTAATATCTGTCTAACTCCTACCATATAAAAGAACCTTACCTCTATGTGATGTTGACCAGGTTTTGTTTCTATCTAGTTTCCATACTTGGGCACTCACTATCCATGCCCCCAATAAAGACCTACTGCATATTGTGTGCTCTGCTCCAGTTTTCCAACTTCCATTGTCTTATCAAACCATCAGATGCATGGTTTATGACAAAGAGAAAAAAATGGCTGGAGCTGCTGAGTACTTTTATGCAAGGGTGCTTGTCAGGTGCATCAAAAATCAACTTACAAAACTTAGTGAAAATACAGAAAAGAAAAATGCCAATATTTACAAAATGATATCTACCAGAAAACACAATAATAGCTCTATACTTACTCCCATCCAGTGTAAACTCCTGGCAGCCCCTATATCTCTTAATGAGGGTGAAGAGCTCCTTTTTTTCAAGCACTAGGACATACCATCTTTAATTACCAACAGAGTTAAGATTACACATAAATTTGACTATCAGAATCAGGTTTAATATCACTAGCATATATAATGAAATTCGTTTACGGCAGCAGTACAATGAAATTCATGATAAATATAGTGGATAAACAATTACGGTAAATATATACATGCCTATTAAATAATTAAGTTAAAATGCATAGTACAAAAAAAATTAAAAAGTGGTGAGGGAGTGTTCATGGGTTCATTGTTTGTTTAGAAATTAGATGGCAGAGGGGAAGAAGCTGTTTCTGAATCCCTAAGTGTGTGCATTCAGGTTTTATATCGCCTTCCCAACAGTTAACAATGGGAAGAGGGCATGTACTAGGTGGTGGGAGTCCTTAATGATTGACACAGATTCCTAAGGCACTGCTCCTTAAAGATGTCTTAGATACTACAAAGGCTAGTACCCTTGATGGAGCTGACTAATTTTACAAGTTTCTGCAACTTACTCGGATCTTGTGCAGTAGCCCTGCACCCCCCATACCAGATGGTGAAACAGCCAGACAGAATGCTCTCCATGGTACTTTTATAGAAGTTTGAGTGTTTTAGTTGACAAATCAAATCTCCTCAAACTCCAAATGAAATATAGCTGCTGTCTTGCCTTCTTTATAGCTGTATTAATATGTTGCATCCAAGTCAGGTCCTCAGTGATAATGACATCTGGGAACTTGAAATTGCTCACTCTCTCCACTTCTGATCCCTCCAAGAGGACTGGTTTGTGTTCCCCCATCTTACTGTTTCTGAACTACACAATCAGTTCTTTGGTTTTGCTCACGTTCAGTGCAAGGTTGTTGCTGTGACACCACTCAACTAACTGGCTCAGTATGCCCTTTTGTCACCATCTGAAGTTCTGCCAACAATGCTTGTATCATCAGCAAATTTATAGACAGCATTTGAACTACACCTAGCCACACAGCCAGTGTTGATTGATGACAAGGTGGACATGTTATTTCTAGTCCGCACAGATTGCGGTCTTCCAGTTAGGAAGTCAAGGATCCAGTTGTAGAGCGAGGTAGAGGTCCAGGTTCTATAGTTTTCCAATTAGGTCTGTAGGAATTATGGTGTTAATTTCTGAACTATAGTCAATAAACAGCATCCCTAATTAAGTATTTGCATTGTCCAGGTGATCCAAGGTCACGTGGAAAGCCATTGAGATCACATCTGCTGTAGACCTCTTGTGGCGATAGGCAAATGGCAGTCAGTCCAGGTCCTTCCCGAGACTGGTGCTGATTCTAGCCATATCCAACCTCTCAATCCTCCATCACTGTACATGTGAGTGCTACTGGATGATAAGTTGTTACGGCAACTCGCGCTGCTTTTCCTGGGCACTGGTATAACTGTTGCCCTTTTGAAGCAGGTGGGAACTTCCAACTGTAGCAGTGAGTGACTGAAGATGTCTTTGAATACCCCGTCAGTTGGTTACGACAGGTTTTCGAAGCCTTACCATTAGGCCCTGCTGCCCTGCAAAGATTCATGCTCTTGAAAGATAGCCTGAAGTCATCCTCCAAGACAGAGCTCCCAGGGTCACTGGATTTTGCAGGTATCTCCATAGCTGTAGTTTTAGTCTCTCTTTCAAAGACAGCTTTCAATATGATGCACCCCACAATTACAATCACATTACAAAATAAACAACAGTATCCATCTTAAATACAGTATACAAACAACATATACACATTCCCAATGCTAAAGATATAAAATATTCTGCCATGTACAGCAGGAAAGGCACCATAAAGCCAACCCGAGTACATCAGCTCAGTTTAGGACCCAGCAGAGAAACAGCAGAATACACAACACAATCGCACCCTTACAGGTAAGTACAAATAAAGAATAAAATTAAACTAAACTTTGGTTTCTGACTCTGAATGCATGTAACAATGCAGAGTGAAAACAGTTGGCTAATATGAGAATACACTGGGGAAGACACTGAGGTGCGTAGACTCACCGCAATGACAGCAGAATGACAAGGTAATGTTTGTGTGTGATTAACCGTGCATGTGTAAGGAGTGAGTTTACCAAGTGGTCTCCACCACGCAAACAGCTGAAGCAGTAACTGCAGATATAAAAGCAACAGTGGGAACTACTCTGCACCCCTGTACTCGAAGAGCACTGAAAGAAACTATTTTAGAATGAAACTGATTTAGGTCCAATATTGGCCACAGACACAACACCTGAAATATAGGTTAAGGTGGAGATTGCACTTGGTTAACATTCCATTTCAAAGGTTAGACAGCATAGAAAATGAGCAATAAAATACTGTTACTGCATTCAATACTGAGATATTAAAAATCAAATTTCAAAGCATGTTCACTAGAATACAAGTCTATGCTATATTTAGCATATAATCATAGAATAATCTCCATTAACAGACATCAAATAGCATGTACAGCCTATGAGAAAATGTCTCACATATGCAAATGTCGCAAATGCTAAGTGCATATCAAATGTGCACCTCGTGGCTTAATCATTGATTTCATAACAAAGAAACTCAGAATTATCAACTGAAATATGTCAATCACCTCACCAAACTGTGGATGAAAAAGGCATAAACATGCAATTTGCAAGCAAGAAACTTTTCAAATATATTCCAAAAGGCAACTGAGAAAAATCCAAACAATTATCATAAATCAGAACATCAAGCAATGATTTTCTTGTGTATGACTGTTCTTCACTGAGCAGCCTGAGAATGGAGTTACATTTGCTTTCTACTGCCTCCTGCTCAGCCTTCTCATCCTTCCCATTACCTTAGAGTTGTGTGGGTTACCATGGAAGAATAACCTATAATTCTACAGTTGCATACAAGAGTACAGATTCTATTTTACCTGGCAGTTTATTCTGGAATGTTTCATGTCTTAAGGAACTTATTACTTATTTTTGTTTATAATTTCTGACTATTTCATTGACAAGAAATAATTTGGAAAATATGTAGCTCAGGTGGTTGATGGTTGGGTTGAGTTGTTCTCCAACCTTGGCAATTTACTTGCAAACATTTTGTCACTGTATGAAGAGAAATCATCAGTGCGCTGTTAATTGTGGTCTTGGAAAATGTGTAGCTCGGGTGGTCAAACGTTTGCAAGTAAATTGCCAAGATCGGAGAACAAAACCCAGCCATCTCACTGACTTCTTAAAAGGCCAAGGCAAAATCCTTAATATCTGAAGAGATTTCTAAGTGTGGATCAGCATTAGTGTAAATCATAGAGTTCTCCCTATGAGAATGATCTCAAGTACTTGAAAGAACCACCAGTTATCAATAGAACTTGACCAAGTTATCTGTTATATTAAATGAGATGAGCTGTATAATTAACCAAGTGAAACCTCCTGGGCTTTCACTATCTTCTACAATTCATTATTTCATGCAATACTGGTACTATTGTTTTGATTGATTCTTTGTTCTTGATGGAGAACAAAAAAAAAAAAAGCTGCTTTACACAAATTTATGGTGGGAGAGAAAAAATATTCTTAGGAAGAAATATCTAATCTCTTGTAACATGTACCATTTTTCTTGCAGTGGTATTAAAGTGGTTGACACAATTGCACAATGTAAAAGTTTCCTACAATATAAACCATAAATCCTTTGAGAAGGAAAGTGGAACAGCACTTTGCTGCCACTATTAATAACACAAAATTGTACGATTTAATTGGAATCCACTACAACTTCAAGTTCCCAATATGACATGCATAACTGAGTGTATTCCACCCAGGAAATAAGGGAAAATAACTGTCAATGCTGGACCATAAGACACAGGAGCAGAATTGGACCATTCAGACCATCGAGTCTGTTCTACCACTCCATCATGTCTGCTCCATGATGCTCCATGGCTGCTCAGGTTGCTTTCAATCACCCTCAGTAAAAATGTCATCACTCACTCCACAAGCGTTAAGGGCATGTCACATGTTGTCTTGTTTGCAGCAAGACCACTACATTCATCAAAATAAAGCTTACTCCAGAAGATAAATATCTAAACAAAACCACAAAGACACAAGACTATTTTACCTCAATTAGTTTCCGCTCATAGGTGTTCGCCAGCTCATCATTATCCACCACAGGTTTAGGCTCTGGGATCACAAGATCTGTATCACCACTCCGCAAGTTTGGAAAAACTAAATGAAATTAGATTTTAAAAATTAATTTAACTTTATGAAAAGTAGCTTATATATGAAAACATCATTATAATTTCCAAGAATATTACACCTTTAACAAATACATTATTTTTAAACCTTTTGTCCAGTTTCTCTCCGGTAATATGATACCTACGCCAATAATTAAATATAAAATTGGAGCGTGAGCCTATTAAACATAAATCTGCTCCAGACATACCAATGATGTTTTGTTGCTTAAGTAATTGTACACCTACTTTTTAAACCACAGCTTTGCTGACGATCTCTGCTATTTCAAAAAATGCACAAATCTGTTTCCTGCTTCAACTGAGCATTTCAGTGCACTGAATAGGATCTAGATTCAGCAACCAGCAAATACTTGCACAAAAATGGAAATCATTTCACAGACAGCTATCAGCAGACAAGTTTACTTTCATTCCTAAATGTTGATGGCCATTGCATTGATGTTACGAGCATAGGTCAGGGTTGTTGGGACATACAGCCTTTAATGACAGCTACTTATGAACCAGTTATCTCAAAGTATATTAGGTTACAGCTCAAAAAAGACAAAAATATCAGAAGTCATTGCAGAATTGACAGAATAAACTATTTTTCATGATAAACAACAGAACACTATGGAAACATACAACACAAAAATATTGAGAAATGTACAAAGACCAATGTCTGATTAGTGGATGCTTCCACATTTAATCATATTTCAATTTTATCCACTTTTTAATTTTTTTTTAATTCCAACAACATTTTGCAGTAATCATTCAAACCCATAGGTGTTCTGCTTTTAGGATCACTCACTGATATGCTTGCAAGAGTGTAGGGCTTTGGCTCAATGGGCTTAGGCTGTAACGGGAAGAGGCGAGAGCGAGGCACCAACTCTTCTTTTCCCCTTGGCAAATCGGGCCAGACAGACAGAGGAACAGCAGGGCTTACATAGCTAACAGTACAAGCTAACGGTTTAAAAGTTTTGTGTGTTTGGTGAGGTAAGTGGGTGAGTAGGCTTATTTTTCCTTGTTTCATTCCTGTAGAATTAGGTAGCACGCCTGCAGGTTTAGTGCTTTGTTCAGGGTGTCAGATGTGGGAATTCTGGGAGACCTCCAGCCTCCCTGATGGCCACATCTGCGCCAAGTGCACCAAGATGAAGCTCCTCAGAGACCGTGTTAGGGATCTGGAGCTGCAGCCTGATGACCTACTGCTTATTAGGGAAAGTGAAGAGGTGATAGACAGGAGCTACAGGAAGTAGTTATCCCTAGGCTACAGGGTCAGAAAACTGGGTGACTGTCAGGAGAGGGAAGGAAAATGCCCAGATAGTGGAGAGCACCCCTGTGGCTGCCCCCCTCAGCAACAAGTACCTTCTTCTGGATGCTGTTGAGGGGGATGACCTGACAGGGGATGCCCACAGTGACCGGGTCTCTGGCACTGAGCCTGGCGCTGTTGTGCCAGAGGGAAGGAGGGAGAAGAGGAATGGGGTAGTCAGGGGATTCCATAGTCAGAGGAACAGGCAGGAGATTCTGTGAGCCTGATAGAGATACCTGCATGGTGTGTTGCCTCCCAAGTGCCAGGGTACGGGATGTCTCGGATCAGGTCCAGAATATTCTGAAGGGAAAGGGCGAGCAGCCAGTTGTCTTGGTACATGTTGGTACCAATGACATAGACAGGACAAGGGAGGAGGTCCTGAACAGAGATTTCCGGGTGTTAGGAAGGAAGCTGAGAAGCAGGACCTCCAGTGTAGTAATCTCGGGATTGCTACCTGTGCCACGTGCTAGAGAGGGCAAGAATAGTAGGATCAGGCAGATGAATGTGTGGCTGAGAGACTGGTGCAGGGGGCAGGGCTTCAGATTTTTGGATCATTGGGATCTCTTCTTGGGGAAGTATGACCTGTTCAAAAAGGACAGTTTACACCTGAACCCGAAGAGGACCATTATCCTGGCGGGAAGGTTTAATAGAGCTACTAGGGAGGGTTTAAGCTAATTTGACAGGGGGATGGGAACCGGAATGATAGAGCAGAGGAGGGGGAAAACAGAAATAAATCTAAGACAGTGAGCAGTAAAGATGTCAGGAAGGACAGGCAGGTTATGGGGCAAATTTGCAGCCATTGGGATGAGTTGCAGTGCAATCAAAGCAAAAAGTACCAAATACTGGACTTAAGGTGTTATACTTAAATGCATACAGCATAAGGAATAAGGTGGATGATCTTGTCGTACAGCTACAGCTTGGCAGATACGATATTGTGGACATCACTGAGACATGGCTAAAGGATGCATGTCTCTGGGAGCTGAACATCCAAGTATACATGGTGTATCGGAAGAATAGGCAGGTAGGCAGAGGGGGTGGTGTGGCTTTATTGGTAAGAAATGATATTAAATCATTAGAAAGAGGTGACATAGGATCGGAAGGTGCAGAATCTTCATGGATTGAGCTAAGAAATCACAGGAGTAAAAGTACCCTGATGGCAGTTATATACAGGCTCCAAACAGCTACAGTGATGTGGTCTACAAATTACAACAAGAAATAGAAAAGGCTTGTCAGAAGGGAAGTGTTATGATAATTGTGGGGGATTTTAACATGCGAGTGGATTGGGAAAATCAGGTCGGCAATGGATCTCAAGAGAATTTGTAGAATGTCTACGAGATGGCTTTTTAGAACAGCTTGCTGTTGAGCCCACTAGGGAATCGGTTGCACTGGATTGGGTATTGTGTGATGAACCGGAGGTGATTAGAGAGATTGAGGTGAAGGAACCCTTAGAAGACAGTGATCATAACATGATTGAGTTCACTGTGAAATTTGAGAAAGAGAAGCAGAAATCCAATGTGTCGGTATTTCAGTGGAGTAAAGGAAATTACAGTGGCATGAGAGAGGAACTGGCCAAAGTTCACTGGAAAGGGACACTAGCAGGAAGGATGGCAGAGCAGCAGTGGCTGGAGTTTATGCCAGAAGTGAGGAAGGTGTAAGACAGGTATATTCCAAAAAAGAAGAAATTTTCGAAAGGAAAAAGGATGCAACCGTGGTTGACAAGAGAAGTCAAAGCCAAAGTTAAAGGAAAGGAGAGGGCATACAAAGAAGCAAAACTTAGTGGGAAGACAGAGGATTCGGAGGTTTTTAAAAGCTTACAAAAGGAAACTAAGAAGATCATTAAGAGGGAAAAGATGAACTATGAAAGGAAGTTAGCAAATAATATCAAAGAGGATACTAAAAGCTTTTTCAAGTATATAAAGAGTAAAAGGCAGGTGAGAGTAGATATAGGACCAATAGAAAATGATGCTGGAGAAATCGTACTGGGAGATAAGGAGATGGCTGAGGAACTGAACGAGTATTTTGCATCAGTCTTCACTAAGGAAGACATCAGCAGTATACCGGACACTCATGGGTGGCAGGGAAGAGAAGTGTATGCAGTCACAATTATGACAGAGAAAGTACTCAGGAAGCTGAATAGCCTAAGGGTAGATAAATCTCCCGGACCAGATGGAATGCACCCTCGTGTTCTGAAGGAAGCAGCTGTGGAGATTGCGGAGGCATCAGCAATGATCTTTCAAAAGTCAATAGATTCTGGCATGGTTCCGGAGGACTGGAAGATTGCAAATGTCACTCTGTTATTTAAGAAGTGGGCAAGGAGGCAAAAAGGAAATTATAGACCTGTTATCTTGACATCAGTGGTTGGGAAGTTGTTGGAGTCGATTATCATGGATGTGGTTACGGAGTACCTGGAGGCATATGACAAGATAGGCAGAACTCAGCATGGTTTCCTTAAAGGAAAATCCTGTCTGACAAACCTATTGCAATTTTTTGAGGAAATTACAAGTAGGCTTGACAAGGGAGATGCAGTGGATGTTGTGTATTTGGATTTTCGTCAGAAGGCCTTTGACAAGGTGCCGCACATGAGGCTGCAAAACAAGCTAAGAGCACAGGGAATTAAGGGAAAGTTACATACGTGGATCGAGCGTTAGCTGATTGGCAAGAAACAGAGAGTGGGAATAAAGGGATCCCATTCTGGTTGGCTGCCGGTTACCAGTGGTGTTCCACAGGGGTCCGTGTTGGGACCACTTCTTTTTACGTTGTACAACAACGATTTGGATTATGGAATAGGTGGCTTTCTGGCTAATTTTGCTGATGATACAAAGATAGGTGGAGGGGCCGGTAGTGCTGAGGAAACAGAGAGTCTGCAGAGAGACTTGGATAGATTGGGAGAATGGGCAAAGAAGTGGCAAATGAAATACAATGTTGGAAAGTGTATAGTTATGCACTTTGGTAGAAGGAATAACCAGGCAGACTATTATTTAAATGGGAAGAGGATTTAAAGTTCTGAGATGCAATGGGACTTGGGATACCCTTAAGGTTAACCTCCAGGTTGAGTCGGTGGTGAAGGCGGCGAATGCAATGTTGGCATTCATTCCCAGAGGAATAGAGTATAGGAGCAAGGATGTGATGTTGAGGCTCTATAAGGCATTAGTAAGACCTCACTTGGAGTACTGTGTGCAGTTTTGGACTCCTTATTTAAGAAAGGATATGCTGATGTTGGAGAGGGTTCAGAGAAGATTCACTAGAATGATTCTGGGAATGAGAGGGTTATCATACGAGGAACGTTTGACCGCTCTTGGACTGTACTCCTTGGAGTTTAGAAGAATGAGGGGGGACGTCATAGAAACATTTCGAATGTTGAAAGGCATGGACAGAATGGATGTGGCAAAGTTGTTTCCCATGGTGGGGGTATCTAGTACAAGAGGGCATGACTTAAGGATTGAAGGGCGCCCATTCAGAACAGAGTTGCAAAGAAATTTTTTTAGCCAGGGGGTGGTGAATCTGTGGAATTTGTTGCCATGGGCAGCAGTGGAGGTCAAATCATTGGGTGTATTTAAGGCAGAGATTGACAGGTATCTGAGTAGCCAGGGCACCAAAGGTTATGGTGAGAGGCGGGCGAGTGGGACTAAATGGGAGAATGGATCAGCTCATGATAAAATGGCGGAGCAGACTCAATGGGCCAAATGGCCAACTTCTGCTTTATGTCTTATAGTCTTATGGTAATGTTGAGACTTTATAAAGCACTGGTGAGGCCTCATTTTGAGTATTGTGAGCAGCTTTGGACCCCTCATCTTAGAAAGGATGTGCTGAAATTACAGAGGGTTCAAAGCAGGTTCATGAAAATGATTCCAGGATTAAACAACTTGTCATTTGAAGAGCATTTGATAGCTTTGGGCCTGTATTCACTAGAATTCAGAAGAACGAGGGGTGACCTCTTTGAAACCTATTGAATGGTGAAAGGCCTTGATACAGTGGATGTAGAGAGGATGTTTCCTATGGCGGGAGTGTCTAAGACCAGAAGACACAGCCTCAGAATAGAGGGGCGTCCTTTTAGAATGGAGATAAGGAGGAACTTCTTTAGCCTGAGAGTGGTAAATATGCGAAATTCGTTGCCACAGGCAGCTGTGGAGGCCAAGTCTGCATGTATATTTAAGGCAGAGGTTGATAAGATTGTTGATTGGTCAGGGAATGAAGGGATACAGGGAGAAGGCAGGGGATTGGGACTGAGAGGAAAAATGGATGAGCCATGATGAAATGACAGAGCAAACTCAAAAGGCCAAATGGCCTAATTCTACTCCTATATCTTTTGGTCTTATGCTTGTGTCACAATGCATAAACACGAGATTCTGTAGATGCTAGAAATCTAGTGTAACACACACTAAATGCTAGAGGAACTCAGCAGGTCAGGCAGGAACTATGGAAAAGAATAAGGAGTCTATGATTCATGCCAAGCCCATTCATCAGGATTCTTCATTCCTTTCCATAAATACTGCCTGACCTGCTGAGTTCCTTCAACATTTTGTGAGTGTGATGTCACAGTGACCATGTTTCTCCATCAGTCAGTTTTCCTGGTACATTTCAACAAGGCAGCAAACAAAGTACAACAGCCCTACAGAAAGATATTTGGAACTGCAAGGAGTCACAAATAACTAAAAGATCCTGATTTAGCATAGCAATTAGACATGTTAAATTATAAAAACTGGGATTATCATCATAAAGCAATATTTAACATTGCCTCTGTCAAATGAAGTGCACATGATAACAAAGGTTTAAAGTAATAACTTAAAGATTTAAACTCTCGAGTTTGTACTCGCAATTAATAAGCATCCTCAAATTTAATTTCATTATTTATGTACTCAGAAGTAAAATATGCAAATTTTTTCTCAAAATAACACTCGACATTAAATAAGTGTGACAATGACTTCAGCTGGCAATTAGATGAGAAAGCTTTGATTAAAATAACATTTAATTTAATCTCAGAGGGTTACCTGAAAAACTGCTCCAACCTATTTGTGTAAATCAGTTGCTGCACTTACACCATAAACAATTTTATGCATGAATTTAATCCAGGCTTGACTGGATTTTTCAGGAACTAATATATTCTGATCTAGAAATTCTGGCATATCCCAATGAGTAGAGCAGATTGCATTGCAGCAAAAGAGCCAATGACTGTATCTATCAATCAATAACATCGCAAGCCTCAATCCCTTTGAAAACTTGGGGGGGGGGGGGTGTTGCAATGGTGGCGATGATGCAGAAGTTCAAAGTTCAAAGTAAATTGGATATAATCACCATATACTATCCTGAAATCTGTTTTATTGCAGGTGATCACAGTAGAGAAAATTACAATAAAGCAATGAAAAACTACACACAAATGAAGACTAAAAGACAAATATAATAAACAGATGGATAATTAATTAATACCAAGAACATGAGTTGTAGAGTCCTTGAAAGTGAGTGCATAGATTGTGCAATCAGTTCAGTGTTGAGGTGAGTGAACTTATCTATGCTGGTTCAGAACAGAGGTTGCAGAAAACCCCAAGACCAGGGATTCCCAACCTGGGATCCACAGATCCCTCAGTTAATGGTAGAGGGTCCATGGCATAAAAATGGTTGGGACCTTCTGCTTTAGACTGTTGGGGCTGCACGCTGCTGTTTGCTGGAGTGTGGCATTAGGGAAGGAAACTGATTTAAATCTGAATTACTTACTACAACAGAAGACAGACCACAAGTTCAAAACACAAAGGCGCTTGGTTTCAAAGGCTGTGCCTTTTAAGCTTAAGTCAAAATCCTTGACTACCACTAAGAACTCTATAGTCTTGATTTTATAATTTTGCTTCACCGGCCAGGTAATGAGAAATTAATTTGAATGAAGCCAGCTTTTTCAAAAGACAAATTTATAAGCCATCAACGGAGGACTTCCAGTGAGGCCCAAGGCAAGATGGCAGCACGGCACTGAGCGCTGACATACAACCCTCCTTTTTCAAGTTCTTCAGGGCTCATAGACGGTCTTAATACAAGTTTGAGTTGGAGATCTAACTAAAGACATGGCTTCAAAAAAAGATACAAATTCAACCAGGAAACAAGATACCAGCAGACGACAACAAGCTAGCGATTCATCCGAAGAAATAGCTATGCTAATTAAACAAACAATCGCAACGGAGATGGAATCGTTGCAAGAAACGGTAGCCCACATGCTAAGGGAGTTGCTGGAAAAGGCTCTCGACCCCATACAGAAGCAAATGGCAGAGAATGGCAACATTCTCCGGTCGTTAAAGGAGCAAGTGGACATTCACGCTAAAAAATTTCACACGGCCTTTAACAAAATAGACAGCATTCAGGTTAGCTTACACAAGAATGAGAAAGTTACTAACTCCCGTCTCGCGAAGGTGTCTAAGATATGGAAGAAGTTAAACGACTTGGAGGACAGATCCAGGAGAAACAACTTACCGACAGGCGGTGAGGGCGACGATCCAAGAGGTTACCTCCAGAAGATGCTGCCTAATTGGATTCCAGCACTCAAGAATTCCCACAGCACTCCTTTGGAGATCGATAGAGCATATAGGATCTTTTCCAACAACACCTCAAGACTGCGGACCATGATTTTTAAGCTTCTACGGTACACCGACCGGCAGGCTATCCTGGAGGGTGCGAGGAAAGCCAAACCTACTCTCCCTGATGGCACCCAGCTACAGTTCTTCGCCGACTACAGCCCCGGGACGATGCAGGAACGGCAGGGATACAAGGAGATCCATGCTAAATTTCGACAGAAGGGGATCGACCCATTCCTCATATACCCAGCGATCTTGAAAGTGAATATCAAGCGCATGAATATGTCGTTTAACTCGGCAGAGAAAGCGAAATAAGTTCTGAAATCATCGGTGCTGGGAGATATGGAAGAAGACCCTGGGCAAAGTCCACACGCCCCTCGGGAGAAGATGGAACAGCATTAAGAGCTCGGACTAGCCTGTATGCGCAATTTATCAGGCACGGGCAAGTTAACATTCTAGGTGTGAAGTTTTCTGGTTATTCCTTTATCCGAAAGTCATTCGTTGCACCTTTGTATTTAGTTAATTAAGGGGCCAATTTGTTTCTGAATATTGCAGGTCAGAGTTTTAAGGTAATATTCAATACAGTATACCCAAATATAACATTTCATCAAGAATGAAGCTGAAAAACAGCAGTTTGTTCTGACTAGCTTTAGAATGTTATGTCTCCAGTAGACTTGTTTACATTTCTGGGCACCAGCTAAGACGTCATTAGCGCCATCGCTAAGCAACGGTTTATTGAAGCGACAGCTTCTTGCAAGATAACTGTTGGGATCTTGATCATGTGTTATAATATATGAGATGGAAACGGTTTTACTTATATAGGTTAACGGGTTTGTCCAGTTTCTTTTTTCTTGTCTCGTTGATATGATTGTCTATGACAACTGCTTTGCCTTTCTAATCTGTTGGTGCTGGAAGGGGGCGGTTGATGTCAGTGTTCAGTGTCTGACATTGCTAAGTGACACTCACAGATGTTACAAAGCAAAGGGTTGAATGGGAGGGGTGGTGGGAGGAGGGGTGATGGGTGGGTGGGAAGGGGGTAACTCAGGGCTCCACCACCAACTTACAATAACAGATCCAGGGGAAGATGAGCAACAAAGATAAATTAGAAAATCTTACTATTGTATCATTTAATGTTAGAGGATTAAACTCTCTCTACAAGCGTTCAAAGGTTTTAGATTTCTTACCCAGAAAGAAAATAGATATTGCACTGTTACAGGAAACACATCTTAAACCTAATGACATTCCCAGGGTTCAAAACTGTTTTTATAAACCTATTGTGGCATCAGCTGATGGTACTTGTACGAAAGGAGCTATGATAGTAATGAGACGTCATATTAATGTATCAATTGAAAGAACGGGCGCCAACAATAAAGGACGTGTAGCTTTTTGCTGCACATCCATTCAGAGTAAAAAGGTTGCATTCATTAGCCTATATGCCCCAACTATATTCGAGGTTGAATTTTTTTCCCTCAATTACCTCACAATTACTGAAGTTAAGTGACTACCAACTATATGTTGGTTCAGACATGAATGCTTTGGTAAACATTAACCTCGATAAATCTTCCTCAACTATATCAAGCTCTCAAGAATCTGCTTCCAAAGCACTTAACCTTTTTCTAGCAGATTTAAATTTAACAGATGTGTGGAGGGTGCATAATCCATCTGCTAAAGACTATACCTTCTTCTCCACAAGACAAAACCTTCTCTCAGATAGATTATATTCTTATATCCTCCAGTCTGCTGCCTTTAGTACGCTCAATAGAATTTTTGCCCAGACATCTATCTGATCACAACCCAGTCATATCTACTTTTAATTATGGCAAAATTAAAAATAAGGCTACTAGGTGGAGGTTTAACTCCACCCTTCTAAAAAACGACGAATTTCTATCACAACTGAGAACAAAACTGACAGAATTTATAAATGTAAATAAAAATAGTGTCTCAGATGTGACAGTGATTTGGGTCTCCATCAAGGGTTTCTTACGAAATAACGCTATATGGTTCAGTTCCCATCTACATAGAAGCCGGCTTCGAAAGATTTCCACCTTAGAAGAAGAATGTAAGGTTTTGGAGAATGATCTCAAAAGGAGATGCACCATAACAAAAGAAAACGAGCTCAAAACAAAACAAGCAGAATTAAATGACTTATTAAAAGCAGGGCAGAATATATGATCCATATAACCAAGCATAAGTATTACACAGAAGGCAGCAGGCCAAGCCATCTTTTAGCTCCAACGCTCAAACAACAGGAAACTAAAAGGTCTATACCAGCGATTAGATGGGCTAAACGTGGAGTAGTATCTTCAACAGAGGAAATAAACGAGACATTCAAGAATTACTTTAAAGAATTATATACAAGTGGCTCAATTCCTTCTGAGAATGACTTCACGGATTTTTTCAGTGGATTAGACCTCCCTACCTTGTCGTTAGAGGACACCAAAACTCTAAACTCTAGACCTAAACCCAGTAAGGACCCCTTGGGAGTGTGCCAATTACAGTCCAATCTCCTTGATAAATGCCGACCGTAAGATATTTTCCAAGGTCTTAGCCAGTAGACTTGAGACAGTAGTTGGGAAAATAATTAGCCCAGATCAAAGTGGCTTTATCAAGGGGCGTCTCACATCTGATAATATTCGCCGGCTCTTACATGTACTGAGTGCAACACATAAAATCCCACCTGCCTGTGGCCTGCTATTTCTAGATGCTGAAAAAGCATTCCATCGCCTTGAACGGCCTTAATCTTTGGAGAGTTCTAAAAGAATTTAAGTTCGGCGATAAATTTATCAATATGATTCGAACACTGTATGCTAATCCTTCAGCCCGGGTATGTGTGGGAGGAGGTTTCTCAGAGTTATTTGACATAGGACGGGGCACACAACAAGGGGACCCTTTGTCTCCTTTAATTTTTAATATATCTATTGAACCGCTTGCATATTTAATTAGAAACTCTCCTCAGATTTCCCCTATTACAATAGGTACAACATCACATTCAATATCACTTTACGTGGATAACACGCTAGTATATATGGTGAATGTTCAGCAAACTCTCCCCTATGTTTTAAAAACACTGGAGCAATTTGGATTTCTTTCAGGAGACAAAGTTAATTTGTTAAAATCAGCATCGATGCTGATTAATACGGATAAAAGTAAGGTGTCTCTTCCTCCCCAGATTAAAGTTACAAATGAGGTCCTCTACTTGGGTATTAAAGTTAATATTTCCCTATCATCTGTGGCTAAAACAAATTACTCTTTAATTCTAAAAAAAAAAAATAGAGGAAGATATTAATAGATGGAGACACCTGCCAGCATCAGTCCCGGCCCGTATTTCGGTCATTAAAATGAACATCTTACTCCGCATTAATTTTATCAGCTCAGGGATCCCACTTGCACCTCCAACAGGATATTGGCAAAAACTGGGCTCCTTACTACGATGCTATGTTTGGAATGGTAAACGACCCAATATAAAATGGTCAGTTCTACAATTCAAAAAGTCGAATGGAGGATTGGCATGTCCAAATTTTAAATTATATCACTGGGCATTTGTATTAAAAAGTCTTAGCTATTGGATGGAAGAGGATAAAGTTTCGTCCTGGAAAAATAGAGAACAAGAGCTAATAGCACCAATAAGGTTGAAGGACTTTCTCCTTATAGGTATGTCTACCAAAAAATGTGATTTCCATTACGATCCAATTTTAACCCATATGCTACAAGTGTTTAGAGCAACAGAAAAATTCCTAAAATTTAAAAGCGTATGGTGTAAATCATCTCCTTTATGGAACAATAATCGTTTTCTATCTGGGGGGGAAACCATTCACTAACAGAACTTAGGAGGATAAAGGTTTTACTACTCTTCGAGATATTAATGGGGCAAGTACTATCCTTAGCTTTCAAGAACTGATATCTTGATATAATATTGATAAACATTCTCTTTTTTTCTATTTTTGAGTAAGATCAGCTTGTAAAGCCTACAGCGTTCCCTGGGGGTCAGATTTAAAGGACCATCCCATTTCAAGTTGGATACAGAGTGCTCCAGGACAAATAGTGTCATATATCTATGATAAATTAAACTCCCAGAATTATATGCCCACATCGGGAATGAAAGCTTGGGATAGGGCCATATCTGAATTGGAACAAGACTTAGACTTGGATGCGATTTGGGATAATGCTGCCAGTGCTTCAAAAAACCCAAATCATCGATATATACACTTGAAATTTTGTCATAGAGCATATTTAACACTGAGAATTAGATATCAAATGGGACTGGTTCCTGACCCTTATTGCTCATTTTGTCCCCATGGAGCCATTGGCTCTTTTATACATGTTGTATGGGAATGTCCAGGGGTTTTTGGTTTGTGGGGGAAGGTATCAGTACTCTTACAGAACTAACAGGGGTACAATTGCCAATGGACCCCACTGTACATCTTCTAAATGATGACCCCCACCTTTCCCTTACAGAAAAAACACGCAAAATCCGGCTGGCAGGCCTGACTGCAGCTAAGAAGATTGTAGTCCAGCGTTGGAAACCTCCCCATATTTCAAATACTCACTGGCTCCGGAGCTTTTTGGACATTTCTTACCTGGAACTTTCATCAGCAAGAGTAAATGATGCATGACCAAACACAATCTTAATGTGGACAAATTTGATATCTGACTTAAAAGATCTTTTGTTAAAATAGGAATGCTTTGTCTGTGTACGTACTACTATTCAGTTGATTGGTGGAGGGGAGAAGGATGGGGGGAGAAGGATGGGGGAGAGAGGGGTGGAGGGGGGATGGTGATGAAGGTTGCGGGGTGGCTGGGTTTAACAGTCAAAATGTAATTGGCAACTGGTTGTACTGAATGTAATTTGTTGGTCTTGCAATAAAAAATTAATAATTAAAAAAGCCATCAACTACTTTTCAAAGTATTAAGATTTGGTCACCTCTGAATTTATCAAAAGCATAAACAGGAAAGAGACTTTGGCCTACATATTTTGCGTTTTGTACTCTATGTAATCTTATGAGGCAGTTAAGTCACATGGAAGATGGCAGTGTCACATTTTTCTTCACCTTCAAATTGTCAGGAATAATAGTACAGAAACCTTTCCTCCTTCCCGAACATGAAACTTCCAACATTCATAGTTACTAACCAGGGAAAGAAAGAAATGGATTTCAATGAAAAATCTCATAAATTAGGAATGTTAGCGCGGATCAATCACCATCCACAACAATAGAGTGAATCATGTTGCTTATGGATGCTGGGTTCAATGGGAACTTTTGCTGCACAGTTTCTCCCAGAAGTGAGTTCCTTACTTAAGCCAACTCCGGTTATGTGAAGCAGCAGATGGGGGCACATTTGCCATTCTGAATATGTGGAGATATTTTTAGGGAGCACTTGTATGGAGTTCTGGATCGGTTTGTCCCACTGGGGCAGGGAAAGGATGGCAGAGTGAGGGAACCATAGTTGACAAGAGATCTGGAACATCGAACCAAGAGGAAGAAAGAAGCATAATTAACATTTAGAAAGAAAAGATATGACAGGGCTTGAGAGAGTTACATGAGTCATTCGTCGGGGGATTGAGGTCAAGAGCCAAGGGATAATGTTGCAGCTCTATAAAACAACAGTTAATCCACACTTAGATGGTTGCATTCAGTTCTGGAAGCTTTATAGAGGGTGCAGAGGAGATTGACCAGGATGCTTTCTGGATTAGAAAACATGTCTTTTGAGGATAGTTTGATCAAGCTAGGGCTTTTCTCTTCTGAGCGGAGGAGAAGAGGTGACTTGATAGAAGGGTACAGATGATAAGAGGCACAGATAGAGTGGACAGCCAGAGAATTTGCCCAGGGTGGAAATGGCTAATATGAGGGGGCATAATATTAAGGTGATTGGAGAAAAGTATAGAGGGATGTTATAGGGTTCTTTTTGCACAGAGAGTGGTAGCCACATGGAACATGCTTCAAGGGGTGATGGTGGAGGTACATAAATTACGTACATTTCGAACTCTTAGATAGACACATGGATGAAAGAAAAATGAAGGGTTATGGAGGAGGGAAAGGTTAGTCTGATCTTAGGGTTGGTTATGAAAGGTCGGGACAATATTGTGGGTGAAGAGCCTGTACGTTCAATGTTCTGTGTTCCATTTGTTGGTCTCCAGTTGCAAAGCCCTTCACTGATGAAATTGCCTAACATTTCAAGAGGGAACAAAATATAGTAGCTGTGAAGAAATAAACAGAATTAATACTTAAGATTAATGACTTTCTGCCACTTTTCTAATACAACTTTATTGACCTTCTCTATATCCAATGATTCTATTTTGACATGCTATGTATTACCAACATTTTCTGTTTTGCTTTTATGTTTCCAGCAACTACAATTTTTGCTTTTTGATTACACTGGAAATTTGCTTCTCCAACCCTTATCCAGTTACACTTTTTATAGGAACTACATTCCTGTAACAAGTATTTCTGCCCTTAAGATGAAGAGAAAATAGGTTTTCCTCTTTTTTTAATTTTTAAGTATTTCAGTTTTAACATGAATCACATGGTTTAACAGCTTTTTTTAAAATCACTTACATCTATTGTGATGGTTTTTAAATCGTTTCTGAATAACAGACATTTACAAGCTTTCAAATATACATATACAAACATATATACATCCTTCATGAGTTAAGAAACTAAATCTAAACACAATATTATACATGTGGTCTCAGCAAAGCCCCGTGAAATTCCATAAAGACATCCTTACTCCTGTACTCAATCATTGTGCAATAAAAGCTAATGTAATTACATTTGCCTTCCCAATCACTGACTATAGCTGAACGTTAACAAGCAGTAATTCATGTACAGGGACACCCAAATCTCTCAGAACACCAATTCCTTTCATCTTCTTACCATTTACAAGTACTGTATTCTGATTTTCTACTTTTTCCTGCCACAGTGGATGACTTCATACTTGTTTACATTGTATTAAATCTGCCATATTCTCATCTATTAATCTGTCTCTATGACACGTCTTTCTGCATCTTCTTCACAGCCCACACTGCCAGCCAACTTTGTATAATTTGCATCTTTGCTCTCTTGCACTTGATCCTTTCATCCAAATTGTTGACAGAGTGTGTGAAAACAAGACTGCAAACAACAGGGGCCTAATAAAAAATAGCCCCAGTCTTCCCAAGTCTTCCAACCAGAAAGCAACATTTTACTTCTTAGCAACACACATCAAAGTTGCTGGTGAACGCAGCAGGTCAGGCAGCATCTCTAGGAAATGGTACAGTCGACGTTTCAGGCCGGGACCCTTCGTCGTGTTTGCGATTTTACTTCTTACTCCAGTCTTCAATTAAACCATCCACAATCCTTTTATGTGACCCATTAGCAAAAAGCTTCCTAAAACTCCAAAAGCAAAATTACTGGGTTTGAGACTACAAGGATGGAATCCACTGTCACCAGATACAAAAACTTTGGTAAAGGATTTAATATACGAGACAGATGTTTCCCAGATTAACGATGCTAAGATGAAGGAAGGCATTTTTGTTGGTCCACAATTCACAAAGATCAATGACAGGCAATTTGAAGAACTTCTCGTGGGGCCAGAGAAGTTGCATGGAAGCATTCAAGGATGTTGTTGAACATTTTCTTGGCAACTACAGAGCACCAAACTACCTGCAGTTTTTGACAACATGCTTCAAGCATATAAAAACATGAACTGCAATATGTCACTAAAGATTCATTTTCGACATTCCCATTTAGACTTGTTCGCTGCAAATCTTGGCACTGTCAGTGACAAGCATGGTGAAATGTTTCACAGGACAATGCAGTCATGGTATCAGGGCAACTGAAATCCATCAATGCTGGCTGATTATAGTCATAGTCATACTTTATTGATCCCGGGGGAAGCCTCACTTAAACGAGAAGCCTCAGACACTGCATACAAATGAAACTAATCAACAAAACATTTTTAATTTAGTTGAACTATT
This sequence comes from Mobula birostris, assembly GCF_030028105.1. Lineage (NCBI taxonomy): Eukaryota > Metazoa > Chordata > Chondrichthyes > Myliobatiformes > Myliobatidae > Mobula > Mobula birostris. The sequence goes on along the minus strand of NC_092378.1, from coordinate 131,441,243 downwards.
GCATAGCATCAGCACTGTTATGCAATTAAACAGATTATATTCAAGAAAAAGTTAATTTCTTACTTCTCCAAATTCCTACGTGAGACAAGTAGTCTCAAATTATATTTGTGTTCAGCTTCAAGCAGTCTATTATAAACACAAAAAAATTCTGAGGAAGCAACACATTTGGAAAAAAAAAACTTGCTGTCCACTGTTATCTATATATTACACTTTGGAAGATAATATCTTTTTTCATGGCCACAGGATTTTAAACCATGAGACAGGGAATCAACTTTCAGTTATATTCATCAATTATTTTTGAAATCAATGATCATTCATTTGAGCTTCTCATTCACTCTAGGTCTAGTTGTTCTCCATTATTTCCCTTGAGGTTCTCTGTATCCTCTTTTGTGAAGACAAACATTAAGTATTTAATTTATTTTCATTTCCTCATTTCCAATAATGCTTCTACAGATTCATTACCTTATGCTAAACCTTTTTCTTTTCAAATGTCAACAGAAGTTTTTAATATTTTCTAGTGACCACTCATTTCAATCCCCACACAGACATGTCTGCCACAATGAGGGTTGAGGCAGATTAGAGCACCAACACTTCATATTCCACCCTGGTAACCTCCAAGCTGATGACATCAACATCAATTTCTATATACTTCCAGTAACCACTCCCCTCTGTTTTGCTTCCCTTCCACATTTGTTTCCTCTTATTCCTGTGGCCCCTTTGTTCCTTTCCTTCCCCTCCCCTGCCCTCTCAACCTACCATAAGGTGTCAGTACCAGGGTGCTCAAAGCCTGTGCCCCTCAGCTATGTGGAGTACTTCGCCATGTATTCAACCTGAGCCTGAGGCTCCAGAGGGTTCCTGTACTGTGGAAATCATCCTGCCTTGTCCCTGTGCAGAAGACGCCACACCCCAGCAGCCTCAATGACTACAGACCAGTGGCATTGACCTCCCACATCATGAAGACGCTGGAGAGACTTGTTCTGGAGCTGCTCCAGCCTATGGTCAGGCCACACTTAGATCCCCTCCAGTTCACCTACCAGCCCTGACTAGGAGTTGAGGATGCTATTGTCTACCTGCTGAACTGTGTCTACGCCCGCGTAGACAAGCCAGCGAACACTGTGAGCGTCATGTTTTTTGACTTCTCCAGTGCGTTCAACACCATCTGCTCTGCTCTGCTGGGGGAGAAGCTGACAGCGATGCAGGTGGATGCTTCCCTGGTATCATGGATTCTTGATTACCTGACTGGCAGACCACAGTACGTGTGCTTGCAACACTGTGTGTCCAGCAGAGTGATCAGCAGCACTGGGGCTCCACAGGGGACTGTCTTGTCTCCCTTTCTCTTCACCATTTACACCTCGGACTTCAACTACTGCACAGAGTCTTGTCATTTTCAGAAGTTTTCGGATGACTCTGCTATAGTTGGATGCATCAGCAAGGGAGATGAGGTTGAGTACAGGGCTACGGTAGGAAACTTTGTCACACGGTGTGAGCAGAATTATCTGCAGCTTAATGTGAAAAAGACTAAGGAGCTGGTGGTTGACCTGAGGAGAGCTAAGGTACTGGTGACTCCTGTTTCCATCCAGGGGGTCAGTGTGGACATGGTGGAGGATTACAAATACCTGGGGATTCAAATTGCCAACAAACTGGACTGGTCAAAGAACACTGAGGCTGTCTACAAGAAGGGTCAGAACCGTCTCTATTTCCTGAGGAGACTGAGGTCCTTTAACATCTGCCGGATGATGCTGAGGATGTTCTACGAGTCTGTGGTGGCCAGTGCTATCATGTTTGCTATTATGTGCTGGAGCAGCAGGCTGAGGGTAGCAGACACCAACAGAATCAACAAACTCATTCGTAAGGTCAGTGATGTTGTGGGGATGGAACTGGACTCTCTCACGGTGGTATCTGAAAAGAGGATGCTGTCTAAGTTGCATGCCATCTTGGTCAATGTCTCCCATCCACTACATAATGTACTGGGTGGGCACAGGAGTACATTCAGCCAGAGATTCATTCCACCGAGATGCAGCACAGAGAGTCATAGGAAGTCATTCCTGCCTGTGGCCATCAAACTTTACAACTCCTCCCTTGGAGGGTCAGACACCCTGAGCCAATAGGCTGGTCCTGAACTTATTTTATAATTTACTGGCATAACTTACATATTACTATTTATCTATTTATGGTTCTATTACTATTTATTATTTATGGTGCAACTGTAACAAAAACTATTTTCCCCCGGGATCAATAAAGTATGACTATGACTATCACATCCTCTCATTCCCCACGTCCTACCCTTTATTCCATGGTCAATTGCCTTCTCTTCTTAGATTCCTTCTTCTTTAGCCCTTTGTCTCTTCCACCTATCATAGCTTCACACATCATTCCATTTCATCTCCCCCACCCCCTCACCTATTGTCTGCCAACTTGTGCTCCTCCCCCTCCATTTTGCCCTTTTCCTTTCTAGCTTTGAAGGAGCTCAACTCAAAACATTGACTGTTCATTTATTTCCCTCCACAGATGATGCCTGACCAATGGATTTTCTCCAGCATTGTGTATGTGTGAGTGAGTGGAAGTGTGAGTGAGTGAGTGAGTGGAAGTGTGAGTGAGTGAGTGAGTGGAAGTGTGAGTGAGTGAGTGAGTGGAAGTGTGAGTGAGTGGAAGTGTGAGTGAGAGAGTGAGAGAGTGAGAGAGTGAGAGAGTGAGAGAGTGAGAGAGTGAGAGAGTGAGAGAGTGAGAGAGTGAGAGAGTGAGAGAGTGAGAGAGTGAGAGAGTGAGAGAGTGAGAGAGTGAGAGAGTGAGAGAGTGAGAGAGTGAGAGAGTGAGAGAGTGAGAGAGAGAGAGAGAGAGAGAGAGAGAGAGTGAGAGAGTGAGAGAGTGAGAGAGTGAGAGAGTGAGAGAGTGAGAGAGTGAGAGAGTGAGAGAGTGAGAGAGTGAGAGAGTGAGAGAGTGAGAGAGTGAGAGAGAGAGAGAGAGAGAGAGAGAGAGTGAGAGAGTGAGAGAGTGAGAGAGTGAGAGAGTGAGAGAGTGAGAGAGTGAGAGAGTGAGAGAGTGAGAGAGTGAGAGAGTGAGAGAGTGAGAGAGTGAGAGAGAGAGAGAGAGAGAGAGAGAGAGTGAGAGAGTGAGAGAGTGAGAGAGTGAGAGTGTGAGAGAGTGAGAGAGTGAGAGAGAGTGAGAGAGAGTGAGAGAGAGTGAGAGAGAGTGAGAGTGAGAGAGTGAGAGAGTGAGAGAGTGAGAGAGTGAGAGAGTGTGAGAGTGTGAGAGTGTGAGAGTGTGAGAGTGTGAGAGTGTGAGAGAGTGAGAGAGTGAGAGAGTGAGAGAGTGAGAGAGAGAAGTGAGAGAGTGAGAGAGTGAGAGAGTGAGAGAGAGAATGAGAGAGAGAGTGAGAGAGTGAGAGAGTGAGAGAGTGAGAGAGTGAGAGAGTGTGAGTGTGAGAGTGTGAGAGTGTGAGAGTGTGAGAGTGTGAGAGTGTGAGAGTGTGAGAGTGTGAGAGTGTGAGAGTGTGAGAGTGTGAGAGTGTGAGAGAGTGAGAGAGTGAGAGAGTGAGAGAGTGAGAGAGTGAGAGAGTGAGAGAGAGAGAGAGAGAGAGAGAGAGAGAGAGAGAGAGTGAGAGAGTGAGAGAGTGAGAGAGTGAGAGAGAGTGAGAGAGAGAGAGTGAGAGAGAGTGTGAGAGAGAGAGTGAGAGTGAGAGTGAGAGAGTGAGAGAGTGAGAGAGTGAGAGAGTGAGAGAGTGAGAGAGTGAGAGAGTGAGAGAGTGAGAGAGTGAGAGAGTGAGAGAGAGTGTGAGAGAGTGTGAGAGAGTGTGAGAGAGTGTGAGAGAGTGTGAGAGAGTGTGAGAGAGTGTGAGAGAGTGTGAGAGAGTGTGAGAGAGTGTGAGAGAGTGTGAGAGAGTGTGAGAGAGTGTGAGAGAGAGTGAGAGAGAGTGAGAGAGAGTGAGAGAGTGAGAGAGTGAGAGAGTGAGAGAGTGAGAGAGTGAGAGAGTGAGAGAGTGAGAGAGAGAGAGAGAGAGAGAGTGAGAGAGTGAGAGAGTGAGAGAGTGAGAGAGTGAGAGAGTGAGAGAGTGAGAGAGTGTGAGAGTGTGAGAGTGTGAGAGTGTGAGAGTGTGAGAGTGTGAGAGTGTGAGAGTGAGAGAGTGAGAGAGAGTGTGAGAGAGAGAGAGTGAGAGAGTGAGAGAAATGCATACACTCAGTATAATGACAGCAGAGTGACGTGTGTGTGTGAGCGCGTTTGTTTTTGCGTGTGCACGCACACACGCATTTCTTTTTGTGTGTTTTTTTTTGTGTGTATGTGCACGTGCATTTACCAACGCTCTCCATCACATCCGCACTGTTGGGTGTAGTCTTTCACTAATTCTATTGGTTCCTGTATTTAATGTGATTATCTGCAAGAAAAGGAATCTCAGGGTTGCAGGGTTGTATATGGTTACATACATGTACTTTGATAATAAATTTACTTTGAAGTTTAAAATCTGAGATATCCAAATAATTAAGCTTTGTGCTCTTTTTGACAATATTATAAACCCTATTTCATATCCAAATTATCTGCTAATTTTTTGATTCACAATATGCTTGATATCACCTTTATTGGTTGGGAAGTGGCTACAAATAATACCTCTAATGCTTCTCCCCTCTTGCTGCAACATCCTTCCAACCAATATTTTTCTACGGTTTGATTTTCTGAGTTAGATCCCTTTGCTTTACTGTCTTTATACCATCTTTTATTAACAGGGCTACCATCTACCCAGCCATCCCATGTCTCCTCCCCTCCTTTTCCATTTTGTCTATCTTTTCTAAGGTTAAGTATCTTGGAATATTTAATACACAATTTTAATCATTCTGCAACCATCTCTCACTAATGACTGAGATTGCACCCATTTACTTCAATGGTTGAAATCAAATCATCTCATTAGGCACATTTTGTGCATACCGATAAAGATCCTTCAATCTAGAATGTTAACCATTCTTGCCTTCTTGTGGTAAAGCCTTGGCCTTAACTGTCTGAAGATCTTTTGCACTAAGGCCTTGCTAGGCACCTCTGATGAAGAGTATCTTTGTGATACATTCATTATATACAACCCAGGCCAGCGAAGGCCTGTTCCCGAGGTTCTGAAACTCAGTCCCAGCTTGATTTGGACCAGTGATATTGTCGCAATCATTAGCAAACTCAAGAGTGGTTATCACAGAGGCTTCGGCAATTAGAACAAAAATTTATTACATAAATTCACTGGAAAAACTAACAAGAACTCAGACAAACTACACCAAATCTTGAAGAACTGAAATCACTCACAATACACAGAAGAACTCAGTCAGAGTTTCACCAGGCAAGGATCCACAATGACCGAGCAAAAAGGGGTTGGCATGCTCCCCTGAAATACACCCTGGATGATGTTGGAATTCAGGAGCAATCAGACATCCCCAGTGTCCAGACGAAGCAATAATGCCCAAAGTCAACAACTACAATACAAGACATTGAAAATCCTGTGCTAATTTAAATACCCTAAATTGAATAAAATTGATAAATACAAAGAGAGTTTAAAAAACCCCAAGATACCAAATGAGCCACCTGGAAAACAAAGTGAAAAACCAGAGTTAATCCAAAGACAAACAACTAGACATAAAAGGTAAACAATCCAAGGAACACTGCATACCCACAAGGTTATACTGAGAAAATACAACCTACCAACTAAGAGAAATAATCTTTCCTTGTATTTCCAAAAGAAATACGTCACTGGTCTAAAAACATTCACCACTGCCACTTGTCCTACCTAGTTCAGTCTCTAAAGTTCTCCACAACCAACCCATCTTGTGCCTGGCTTGCTACATACAAATCACAAAAGTTCTCTTGAATGTAGTTCAAAAATTCTGTACTTTCCTTACTCTTTACTCAGCTGTTCTCTCAGTAGTAGAAACCTCTGGCTGTTGCTGCCTTTTATTTGGGGATTCTTAGCAAAGTGTCTACTTAAATGCACTTCTACATCCTGCTGAATGATTGGGAGCAGGGTGGCTATAAAACATTACCAAGTATGTGAAGATCCTGTTCCATTTCTCAGTTTAACACATCTGGCTTTATTCATTGATCTATATCTGGGGCTGAGAAGGTGAACAGCTTTAAGTTCCTCAGCTACACATTACCGAGGATCTCATGTGGTCTGTACATACCGGCTGCATGGTGAAAAAGGCAAAACAGCGCCTCTTTCACCTCAGACAGTTGAAGAAGTTTGGTATGGGCCCCTAAATCCTAAGAACTTTCTACAGGGGCACAAATGAGAGCATCCTGACTGGCTGTATCACTGCCTGGTATGGGAACTGTACCTCCCTCAATCGCAGGACTCTGCAGAGAGTGGTGGGGACAGCCCAGCACATTTGTAGACGTGAACTTCCCACTATTCAGGACATTTACAAAGACATGTGTAAAAAAGGCCCGAAGGATCAGTGTGGACCTGAGTCATCCCAACCACAAAATGTTCTAGCTGCTATCATCCAGGAAACGGTATCACAGCATAAAAGCCAGGACCAACAGGCTCCGGGACAGCTTCTTCCACCAGGCCATTAGACTGATGAACTCACGCTGACACAACTGCATTTCGATGTTAAATTGTGGTACATACTATTTATTATAAATTACTATAAATTGGACATTGCACATTTAGATGGAGAAGTAACATGAAGATTTTTACTCCTTATGCATAAGGATGTAAGTAATGAAGTCAATTCAATTCAATATCATGTCCCCTGATCCCCCGACAGCCACAAATGCTTCCCTAACCAATGCTCATTCCTCTTCTTTTTGTTTTACTACTTTCCAGATATCATTTGAAGGCCCTGCATTCAGGAACATTGCTGCCTAGTTTACAGCCATGTTTCAGTAACAACCACTTTAATACGGGTCCTTATTACTGGAAATTAATTTATTCAAGCTTTTCAAATTGCAAATTATTTCAACACTTTTTAATACTGAAAATATCTTCCACTGACAGATTTGTTTCAGGGATTACATATAACAGTCATTATCTATGCCAGCCTGTTCAGCAAGTATAATTTGAATGACAAGCATTTTACCTAAGACAGCAAATAATATAACATTTTTCTCTATGGAATTCTGAAACACTGTCTACCATTCAGATGAGCAATTAACATCAAATTAATCATGAAAGGTGGTGTTATTTATTCACTTAATGAACAGTAGATTTTGATTAACAAAATGAGTCACAAATTATTTATTCTGGAGGTCAACAATATCAGAAAATTATCCATACATTTCATAACATAATATATAGCTATTGCAAATTGTGAGCTCTTTACTGAATTTTTCATATCACATTCAAAATCTCATAGCTGTGCCTTCTACTGCAATCAATATTTATTGGACAGGAAAGAAATTACAATGGCTAACCACTCTATACAAAGCTGTACTGGTTAAGTGTTGTCGTCCACAATGTATTAACTCTTTATATCAAAATATTCCCAGATTCATTGAGGCACGAGAGACTGACAGGTCCTAAAGAAGCATCACAACCTGAGCAGCTAACTATTCCTATGCTATTCTTGCAGTTTGTTTGTTTCCAGATTAATAATTGATCAGGATTGCCCTTGAGAATATTCAGATGTACAATGCAACACTGCCAAGAGTTACCCAAAATAACAATGTTTTAGTCCTAATGCAGGGTCTTAACCCGAAATGTCAAGTATCCCTTTGCCTCCATGGATGCTGCCTGGCATGCAAAGCTTTCAAGAAGCTTGGTTCCTGCTCCAATTTCCACCAGTTTCAAACAATATGACATCAAAACTGTTAAGAATTCGTATCCTTCTGGAAACTGACAAACTATTATCTTATATAGTTATGAGAATATTTCTTGATTAATCATAAATTTGGTATTAACCAAACAGCTATTGCATTCAAATGCAAGTCAATAACCAAATGTGTATTCAACTAATTAGTTTCAGAGAACTTCAGTAATATTAAACAACAATGCTTGAATGTGAAAAACAAGCACCTGCCATTTACAATACAATTTGCCTCGTGTCTATTTACCATCTTTGTTGAGGAAAGAAATTTAAGAAATCAAATCTACCCACGTGTTAAACTCTCGTAAATATCATCTTAAAAATGTCAACAAGAAATATTATATCAAAGATGCTAAGAGTGCATTTAGACTGCTAATTTCACAGTGGATGTAATGTAATTTCATATGTTCATCAAGATAAACTGGCAACTTAATGTGGGGTTCTGGTCTCATTTACATTTCCAAACAACTTTAAAATCAAATAGAGATCAATTGTAGTTCTCATAGTAATTTGGTTTTGCTTTAAGTACAGTTTACGTCATTAGTAGAGAACCAAGGAATACACAGGCAGTCCTTAAAACAGGAATGTAAACTCTCAAACCAGAGCTCTCCTGCAGTATTACACTGGACCAGCACAATGCAGACAACAGCCATGCACAGATTGCAATGTATCTCTGGGCTACCAACTAAAACGTTCAGACTACCAGCTATAACTTAAGTGCAAATGATCACTTTCCTGACACATTTTCTGGACTTGCCTGTTTGAAAGCAACAATTTACTGACTGTAAAAGCTTTTAGAGATATGTGAAAAGAAAAAGATTGGTTAAGACAAATGTAGGTCCCCTACAGACAGAAACAGGTGAATTGATCATGGGGAACAAGGACATGGCAGACCAATTGAATAACTACTTTGGTTCTGTCTTCACTAAGGAGGACATAAATAATCTTCTGGAAATAGTAGGGGACAGAGAGTCCAGTGAGATGGAGGAACTGAGGGAAATACATGTTGGTAGGGAAGTGGTGTTAGGTAAATTGAAGGGATTGAAGGCAGATAAATCCCCAGGGCCAGATGGTCTGCATCCCAGAGTGCTTAAGGAAGTAGCCCAAGAAATAGTGGATGCATTAGCGATAATTTTTTCAAAACTCTTTAGATTCTGGACTAGTTCCTGAGGATTGGAGGGTGGCTAATGTAACCCCACTTTTTAAAAAAAGGAGGGAGAGAGAAGCCAGGGAATTATAGACCGGTTAGCCTGACATCGGTGGTGGGGAAAATGCTACAGACAGTTATCAAAGATGTGATAACGGCACATTTGGAAAGCGGTGAAATCATCGGACAAAGTCAGCATGGATTTGTGAAAGGAAAATCATGTCTGACGAACCTCATAGAATTTTTTGAGGATGTAACTAGTAGAATGGATAGGGGAGAACCAGTGGATGTGGTATATTTGGATTTTCAAAAGGCTTTTGACAAGGTCCCACACAGGAGATTAGTGTGCAAACTTAAAGCACACGGTATTGGGGGTAAGGTATTGATCTGGATAGAGAATTGGTTGGCAAACAGGAATCAAAGAGTGGGAATAAACGGAATGGCAGGCAGTGACTAGTGGGGTACCGCAAGGATCAGTGCTGGGACCCCAGTTGTTCACAATATATATTAATGACTTAGACGAGGGAATTAAATGCAGCATCTCCAAGTTTGCGGATGACACAAAGCTAGGCGGCAGTGTCAGCTGTGAGGAGGATGCTAAGAGGATGCAGGGTGACTTGGATAGGTTAGGTGAGTGGGCAAATTCATGGCAGATGCAATTTAATGTGGATAAATGTGAGGTTATCCACTTTGGTGGCAAAAACAGGAAAACAGATGATGATCTGAATGGTGGCCGATTAGAAAGAGGGGAGGTGCAACGAAACCTGGGTATCATTATACACCAGTCATTGAAAGTGGGCATGCAGGTACAGTAGGCTGTGAATAAGGCGAATGGTATGCTGGCATTCATAGCAAGAGGATTCGAGTACAGGAGCAGGGAGGTACTACTGCAGTTGTACAAGGCCTTAGTGAGACCACATCTGGAGTATTGTGTGCAGTTTTGGTCCCCTAATCTGAGGGAAGACATCCTTGCCATAGAGGGAGTACAAAGAAGGTTCACCAGATTGATTCGTGGGATGGCAGGACTTTCATATGATGAAAGACTGGATCGACTAGGCTTATACTCTCTGGAATTTAGAAGATTGAGGGGGGGATCTTATTGAAACATATAAAATCCTAAAGGGATTGGACAGGCTAGATGCAGGAAGATTGTACCTGATGTTGGGGAAGTCCAGAACGAGGGGTCACAGTTTGAGGATAAAGGGGAAGCCTTTTAGGACCGAGGTTAGGGAAAAACTTCTTCCCACAAAGAGTGGTGAATCTGTGGAATTCTCTGCCACAGGAAACAGTTGAGGCCAGTTCATTGGCTATATTTAAGAGGGAGTTAGATATGGCCCTTGTGGCTAAAGGGATCAGGGGTTACGGGGGGGGGGGGGGGGGGGAAGGCTGGTACAGGGTCCTGAGTTGGATGATCAGCCATGATCATACTGAATGGCGGTGCAGGCTCGAAGGGCCAAATGGCCTGCTCCTGCACCTATTTTCTATGTTTCTATGTAATTGATAATTCAAAAATAAAATTGCATAGAGTTCACAAGTTGTCACAAGTTAGTTCACTGCAAACTTCCCAGTTTTGCAAAATGAAGCTGATGATGCAAATGAAAGCTGGACTCCGTGAAACCTCTCTGAAACCAAGAACAGATATAACTATAAATATATTATTTAAGCCTCAGAGTCACTTAAGTAATACCAGCAATTGTCAGTAACCACAAAGAAAACTTCCCACAAAAGATCCACTAATTGCTTTGATGTGATTTGCTCCATTATAAATTTCTTTTACAAAGAGATGAATGGACTAGATGAGCTATCAGAACACTTGCAGTGTCATAGTGAACATTACTATTCTATGCATGTCTCCAAACTTCTGATTAATAATCACAATGTTGCTGACCCCCACCAGCATTTTTCTTAATATTATTCATCCAGAACATCACTATTTTTAACATTTGCATTGAGCTTCATCATAAAAATATTTGTTTAGTTATTAATTCCAATCCCAGTTTAATATTTTGCGTAAACCCTTCTTAACATAATGCTCAAAATTCAAATATTGAGACCTATAGAAATTATACAAGTACAGCAAAACACAAGACTACAATCAATAACGTATAATAAAACACAAAAAACGTGCTTATGTGCCTTATATCACTAAATTACTGTTTGTTTTTATCTGTCAAAGCTAGAGTAATTGATCATCATATAAGGCAATTGTAGCTAATACACAATCTGTCTATTACAGTGGAATTAGATTTTTGTTCCGTGAGGATTTAAGTGGATTTGACCTGTGTTTTCTCCTATTCATTTCTTGCATTTTATAGAATTAGTGTGCATATCATTCCACAAAATAAACAACACTGTCATAAAAAAAAATTAAAACACAGATTTTTCAATATTAACTAGACAACAGGGTGACCCGCTGGGGCACCCTTTGAGAGTAGGGTAGTGTAGTCTGTGACCATAATGAACATTAAATTTTCTTGAATGCTATTGCTATCTCTTTGATTTGGAAATTAAAGAAGAAAAATTCAGCTTATTAAAAAAGAAAGATGCACAGCAAGACAAATATGTGACCAGAATGGGCATTAAATATCCTTGAAGTAAAATTGAAGGAATTGGGCTTGCTGGGTCGGGTCTGGAATTAAATGTCCAATGTAATGATGGATTTGGCCTTGAATAATCACAAAGGATTCCATCGATTCCGAGTTGGAATGACTTCTTTGGCACTAAAGGATGTCATTTGGAAGAGGCAACTGTATTGTCCGATGTTCTTCCTGAACTCGTTTGCAATAGGTTCATCATTGCTGTACAAATTGAGGAGTTCATTAGGTAGAGGCTGCAAATTGCCTATCCTGACCTTTCCCTTCATACAGCAGAAATGTGCGGTTTCTCCAGTGAGTAGGAAGGCGCGACAGTAAGGGCATACTCTGGTTGTCAAACCAACATCAGCAGAAATGTGACAGCATGCGAGTCATGCATTTTGTCTTACTCTTTCTCTGCCGAGGTATTGTCGTCGAAAGCGGCCATTGTCGTCTTCAGCAACTCTCGCAATAATTACTCTGTGCTGTATATTCTCGAGTTGATCTTTCCTTTTCTCTCTGTTACTACTTCTCTCCTTCTTCTGCCTGTTTTTGTCATTCTGGAGACACGCAGCCCTTTCATCCTTCGTCTCTTCATCTCTTCTACCATTTGTTCTTTCTCTCTAATCCTGGAGTCACGCAGCCCTGGCCTGATCGATTTTGGAGACGTGCATGCCTGTCCTCCTCTGTCTCGTCTTCTCTCATCTTTGTTGTCCTGACTCTTTGATCTTGGAGTCGTGCGGCCTTGGTCTCATCCGATTGTTGTTCTCTCCCTCCCCTTGCCGCTTCCCGATGACATTTGGCGTCATCTCTTGACCATAATGTCCCCCTTATCTTTCCACGCTGCATAATTAGGCTATCCATATATTTTTACCCTAATGCTTGATAGAGGATAGGAAGCAGTAACACCAAAGCCTCCAAGCTGCTGAGGCTGGCCAGGCGCATGCGTCGGGCTATGGCGTCGCGGTCTCCATGGAAGGTGAAAGCGGCTCTGTGAGCATCGTGAGGCACTGTTGAGGCTGGCTGTGCGCACACGTCGGGCTGTGGCATCCCGATTTCCATGAGGGCCGATCGGGTCTCGGGTGAAAGGCAGCCTGTTGATTTTTGGCGAATGAGCAATTTTATCTAAAAAAGTGCCACTGTAATGCACCGTTTGCATTAATTGGAGGTCACAAACAGAGCATGAGAGTTTTAGTAGTATATAGATACAACACAGCAGCTGCAAAATACACTGTGATAAAGTTATGAGTCTATACAATGGCCAGTCTCAACACGGAATTCAGATATCAATATGTTGGCTCTGCTTTCATAGTCAATGGCAAAAGAACTTGACTTTGTATTTGTGCTTTCAATTGGCTACTTAAAATATTAGGTATCTTTTCCAGGTCAATGCATGCCGCATATATGAATAGGTAAAACAGGAGATGTCACTTAACTAACTACTCAGTCTGAAGAATTATCACAAAGGTAGAAATGTGTCCTCAGTCATATGCAAAACATGTGTAATATAATCATGGGTCCATATTACATTCCACAGTTACTTAGTAGTCCCACTAAAGTGTTTGGAACCAAATTTCAGAACACAAGTGACCCTGTTCTAAAACCCAGAAGTACAAATTGATATACTTAAATCAATATTAATAACGTAGAGTAAGTAAACTACAAGATAAAGAATATGACATTAAAATGAGATATGAAATAAAAAAGCAAAAAGAAAAACCTCAACTTTTCCATTTTATAATCTTCAAAGGTGAGTGGCAACATGCAGATGTGCCTCTCCCACAGGAGGTCTAAGGCGTTCCTTCCCTCTGCTTGCCTGCGGGAGCCTAAGAAGATGTAGCACCTATTTAGCCCCAGATCAGGGTCACAAGAAGCCATGGGAGCAGGTGGTGGATGGTCGTATGAGCAGCTGGTGCATATCACAAGTCCTGGTTATGCCACCACTGACACCATGCTGACAATCTCTGAAGAGTACTGATAATGGCTAGGGTCACCCATTTAGTGAAGGCACTGCCCAGAAGGCGGCAATAGTAAACCACTTCTGTAGAAAAATTTGTCCATGATCGCCCACTTCATACGACACGCCAGATAACGAACGAACAAATCTTCAATAATCATGAAGATCAGAAGAATTCAAATTCCATATTTATAAAGGATTGTTTTTGGCACACATTTATATCCAAATGCATCTGACCAAACTTTTCTGGTGTCTTCAATCTGTAACTGATGAGGAAGTGCCACAACTTCACAGTAAATATGAACACAGAGATTCCTGGTGAACATTATTATACAAGATGAGAAGGAATGGGCTCTGTATTATTTTTTTAGCAAAAATATGGGCGAACTACCAACATGTGGACATTCCATGATATGATATTTTACCTGAGATTGGGAAATTTCAGACTGAATTTTACCTGAAATGAGATCTGGTAATAGAGGGAACGCCAAAACTTAAATAGACTTCAATTTTATCTGTGAAATTAACTATACTGCATTATTAATTTAGTTAATTTGATTTTTACTCATATACTTCTTTCATGCCTTCTCCAGACAGTTCATGCTCATTTAGTTGCATCTCCTAGAGCAGCAGGAGCTTCGCTCGTCTTGAAGAATAATTTACCATTTAAATCCATCACCTTATTTTCATTTGGGTGACCAAAATGGAAGAATGTAGCTTTCTACACAAACAATAACTCCACGATTGATTATATTTATGATACTTTATGTAGATACAGCACAGTAACAGGCCCTTCTGGCCCAGTGAGCCTGCACCACCCAATTACACCCATGCAACCAACTAACCCACTAACCTGTATGCTTTTGGAACATGGGAGGAAACTGGAACACCCAGAAGAACATGCAGTCATGAGAAGAATGTAAAATCGACTTACAGACAGTAGCGGGAATTGAACCCGGGTCGCTGGTGCTGTAAAGTGTTATGCTAGCTGCTATGTTACTGTGCCTTCCCCCAAATCTTTTCTCAAAGGATCATGATACTGATTAACCTTGAATATGTTGAAAGAGAGCTGATACTGATTAAGAACACATTACAAGTTTATACAGTTTTGATTGGCAACGTGGAACAAGACAATACTTCAATATTCACAAATGCCATAATGTGCTTTGATTACAATCAAGCTTCTGAATTTTCATTATGCAGTTTATTTAAACAGTTTCCACATATGAATCAAATTTTAACATCTGGACCATAAGAAACAATTCAAACTTCTACGACAAGTCAGAACAAACTAACCAGAGGCAATGAATGATAATTTGACATTGCACTGCTTGTTCATATTTAGTGCTGCGGGTGGTTTCGGCTCCCGGTGCGAAGAAATTGTCAGTTTCAACTAGCTCCTCATAAATACAGAAGGTACAGTTAGGCAACAAATTGCTGCAAGAAAGAAAGCAGAAATGACAGGTGGGAGAAGCCAAAGCCAAAAGACAGCAGTTATTTGATGCATAGCTCATTCATTATTGTATAATATTATGTGATGATATGTGAACTGACCCAATGGTTTCTCTGTTTGGCTTTATTAATTGGAACAAATAAGTTTAATGATTCGTAGCCAATTATTATCACAGTACATATATGTCACTATATACAATCCTGAGGTTAATTTTCTTGTTAGCATTCACAGTAAATACAAGAAACACAATAGAATGAATGAAAAACTGCCTCCAACCAATGGGCAAAAGACAACAAACTGTACAAGAAAACTAAAGTTAATAATAATAATGTAAGCAAGCAATAAATATTGAGGATGAGATGTAGAGTCCTTGAAAGTGAATCCATAGGTAGTGGGAACGGTTCAGTGATGAGTTGAGTGAGGTTAACCCGTCTGGTCCAAGAGCCCAATGATTGAGGAGTAATAACTGTTCCTGAATCTGGTGGTATGGATCCTGAAGCCCCTGTACCTTCTTCCTGAGAAGAAAGCATGGCCTAAATGGTGGGGGTCCTTGATGATGGATGCTGCCTTCCTGCGACAGCGTTCTACATAGAGGTGGGGAGGGCTTTACTAGCGATGGAGTGGACTGTATCCACTACTTTCTGTTGGTTCTTCCACTCAAGGACATTGATGTTTCCAAACCAAGCTGTGATGCAACCAGTATATATACTCTCCACCGCACATCTACATTAAGTTTGTCAAAGTTTTAGATGATATGCCAAGTCTTTGCAAACTTCTAAGAAAGTAGAGGAGCTGCCATGCTTTCTTCATAATGGTACTTACATGCTGGACGCAGGACAGATCCTCTGAAATGATAACACTGAGGAATTTAAAGTTTCTGACCTTCTTCACCTCTGATACCCAGATCAGGACTGGCTCATGGACCTCTAGCTTCCTCCTTCTGAAGTCAATAATAAGCTCCTTGGTCTTACTGACATTCAGTAAAAGGTTGTTGTTATGCCACCATTCAGCCAGATTTTCCACCTCCCTCCTATATGGTGACTTATCACCACTTTTGCTTCAGCTAGTGACAGTGATGTTATCAGCAAACTTAAATATTGCATTGGAGCTGAGCTTATATACGGTCATAAGTGAAGAGTGAGTAGAGCGGAGGATAAGCACACAGTTATGTGGTGCACCTGTGCTGATGGAGATTGTGAAGGAGATGTTGTTGCCAATGCGAACTGATGCGTACTCATGAAGGATGTAATTAATATACCCAGATCACCAGAGGTGTTGGATTTGACTGCTTAATTCATAGATTAGACTATTTAATTGCTATTTTCTTTGCAGTTTAATAATCAATTATCTGCTTGTATTTTAAGTAGTTCTCAAATGCAAATAACTGTTTAATTTGCCTCTAGTGGCTATACAAAGCATAGTTCTGGAAAGCTCTGGAAGTTTCTTTGCTCTGCATTACTTTAATGAGTGTTTTCTCAATGGTTAAGTTAGTACTGCAGTATTCAATAAATACTTTCTAATTGGTTAATTATTATCTATACATTCGAATGGATTTTTTTTCATCTCTTTTGTGTAAAAATAGCTGTTCTCTGATAAGCACCATCTTCAATCTTTGTCTCTTTGCCTCTCTCTGCTCAGTAGACGTCTCACTGTTCAACTTCCCTTTGTTCCATCAACTCTTAATAAAATGATCATGAGCAACAAGTTTTCTGCCTCTTTCTGACTTCTAAGACAACCTTGGATTTAAACACCAGAATCCAACAGTGATACAAGACTCTTCTGTGCAATTTCCTATATTGACCTCAAGTGCATTATCAGAACACCTTTGTATAACAGCCTTGCTTGTTTGGCCTTTTCTTAAAGGAGCAGAGTGGATTAACTTTTCAAAGATTTCCTACCATTACCCGCAACCCCAAAGCACCTTCCTATCGAGAGATTCAAACTGGGTTGAAGTAATCCAAGTCATTCACAATATCAGGGTCCCTGCTGTCAGAGGTAACTGATGAACAGTGCATATACTACTGCCTAAAAGCAGCAATCAATTGACATAACAAGCTGCTTCCATTGCAAAGAATAGATGTGAGTTAATCACGCAAGGCATTACCCATGCTCACTTTTGGACTGTCCAATTTAACCCACTTCCTCTACAACATTCTTAACTAATAAATGATAACCAATAAAATGTCTATGAAACAGTCATACATCATAATTGTATGAGAATGAGAGGTGATCTGATAGAGGTGTACAAGATGATAAGCATTGATCATGTGGATAGTCAGAGGCTTTATCCCAGGGCTAAGATGGCTAGCATGAGAGAGCACAGTTTTAAGGTGCTTGGAATCAGGTACAGAGGAGATGTCAGGGATGAGTTTTTTGTACGCAGAGAGTGGTGAGTGCATGGAATGGGCTGCCAGCAACAGTGGTGGAGGTGGATATAATAGGGTCTTTTAAGAGACTCCTGGATAGGTACATGGAGCTTAGAAAAACAGAGAGCTAAGGGTAACCCCTAGGTAATTTCTAAGGTAAGGACAGCTTTGTGGGCCGAAAGGCCTGTATTATGCTGTAGGTTTTCTATGTTTCTATAATTATTAATCTTCTGCTGACAACTTGCTTACTTAAATTTACTTCATGATAACAAGAGTAGAAACTGATAGAGGAAAAACTTAATTGTCCATGTCATTTATGACTTCTATCATACAGCTTTGAAAAACATCTTACAGCCTCTGAACACTGAACGTCACAATATTAGCCGTGGATGCATAAATTCTTAACTCGTGCAACCAAACAATGTCCAAAAGCATCACTGCACGAAAGGATTTTCTAATTAAAATAAACTATAGCATTTGGGGTGTCTGAAAAGCCTTTAGCTTCCCCAAAGTTTCATCAACAATAGGGATTTCTTTTTAGCTGGCAGAAAGTCATCCCAGCTAATGTGTACACACAGTCCAGCTGTCCCGGCTGCCAGAAATCTGAATAATTCAATGTAGAAGACGATGTATTTAGATGCTAAGCTCGTATTTCATCTTCCTTTTATGCATAATAATAATAATAATAGTAATAATAATAGAGCTTTCATGAAGTTTAATTTTAAAGCATCCCAAAAAAACAACAATCTTTCAAAAGCACCACAAAAATCATCTTGGTAATGGACAGTCAAGTCAAAGTAGAGAAATGTGATTTGAAAATGCAATATTATACTTAACATGCCTGTTGAGAAATCGCTGTGGAGTATCTAAAGTTGAACAGATGGCACATTAGGTCCTTACTGAATAATCAAGAAGTTATTGCGTGTGAACTCAGGTTTAGGTTGGGAATAATTTGACTGTTCAGAGATTGCACCATAAATTGGATACATAAAAACACTAGATCTAAAACTCTGAGAAGGAATATTGTACTTGCATTTAGAAGTGCCTTACCACATCATGAAACACTAAAGTGCTTGAAACAATTAAATACTTGAATGTTTAGTAACCGGAATGCAATTGTGACTGGTGTATAATATTTCAGAATCTAAAATGTATAACGAATCAGTTCAGAAATCATCAAAAATGAAGGCAACAATATGAACACTAAGTTCAGACTCATACTATTGTGAAAGGAGAAACTATTTAACTCCTACGTTAGATTTCAGCTTTTGAAGTGAACAAGAAATTATTAATTTCTCATAACACTGTATTCTTGCAGTGTAAAATCTGATAAGCCATTGAAGATTTATGGCCTATTCCCTTTCTCATTTATTCTTATATTGAATGTCTTGTTTTTTGGCCCTTTGTCCCCCATCTCTCACAGCAAAAGCAGCTCAAAGCAAGCTCAGTTGCGGAACTCAGCTATGCATGCATGATTGGGCTGTACTTTACACAAGCCTCATCATTCATCAAAACAAATCATTTCTAGTGCATCATGTCACATTATGTACAGCATTCCTATTTTGAATATGCACCACACATCGCATACTCAATTTATCTTAATAGAACGCTCAACTACATCCAAAGGTCTTGCTAAGTTCTAACTTAACTTTAACACTGAGGTTTAAATGTAATAAAATGTTTTCAGGCACAGGCAGTGTACCTTTGGTGCACGGAGCAGATGCAGCAGTATTTTGATGAAGATGCTATATATCTTGCAGTTGACTGTTCCATTATAAAGATTGCTTCAGTGGGTATCAAACAATTCTTACAAACCATAAAAAGTTCTTTTAATGGCCCTCATTATCATTTTAACAGCTATTGATATATATTTTTAAAAAGCTATACAGAATACTATCCTTAGCACTAAACAGAACAGAAATCGAAAAAAATCTACCAAAGTTGGAAATTTGAAACAATAGAAAGCATTGGAATTGTTGGAACATTTCATTTATAGTTGGAATTTTAAAATTGTGAGTTAAAGCTTTGGTCTTTAAAACAACAGTTTTAGTAAAAAGCAACTTCAGGAAACAGGTCAGCAAAGCCTCTAGAAATTTCCATATGCAACTGAAGACTGATGGTTTGAAAATCAAATAATCAATTTACATCAAATTACTTCAATAGTTAAATTACCTCCAAGCTAAACTTTAAGTTCCCAGGTAATAACTTCTTGATTACTCAGTAGGAAACTAATGTGGCATCTAAAGACCAAAAAGAGACTCAGTTAAACAAATACAATTCTAAAGCACAAAATCCTCAATAAAGAAACTTATACTACCAAGCACACGCATGTAGCAAAGCCTGCTCAGGTATCAAAATGAACCAATCTCATGAAATGAACAAGTTCAATTTTTTAAGCAGTATGTTTAACATTATTGCTTATTATTGCTTACTATAGTGCTTGAAAACCCATCATGGAGACTATAAAGTCAAAGCTTATATTAAATGGTATTTAATCTACCAATTTTAAGACAAGGATGGAAATTTATCCTGCTGTTCACACAAAACAGGTGCTAGACTATCAAGTGCTCATTGCATTTCCCTGCTGAAATGCAGTTCTGCTCCATTTGCCACAAGCTCCCATGATCTCTGCTCCTTACAAGAACTTGCTAACATCTCTTTTTAACAACTTGCTGTAACACAGCATTTACTCCAAAACTTCTGTTTCAAAGGTTATCTGTAATTCAGTTAAGACCATAAGATATAGGAGTAGAAGTAGGCCATTTAGCCCATCAAGTCTGCTCCACCATTCAATCATGGGCTGATCCAATTCTTCCAGTCAATCCCACTCTGCTGCCTTCTCCCCATACCTTTTGATGCCCTGGCTAATTAAGAACCTCTCTACGTTAAATGCACCCAAAGGCTTGGTCTCCACAGCCTCATGGCAACAAATTCCACGACTTACCACCCTCTGACTAAAGTAATTTCTCCGTATCTCTGTTGTAGAATTCAAGAAACAAAGAAAATTTTAAAACCAGTTTAAAACTTCACCTTACTTTCGCACAGCACATCAAAACAAGCTCCTATCTTTCTCAATCAATCACATTTAAATAATCCATTAAAATAAGGAGGCAAGTAAAATGATGAGGAAAGGGGTAAAAAAAACAAAATAGAGCAAGGTTACAGGCACTATAACAGCTAGACTGATACAAACTGCAGACACTATACATCTGAAATAAAACAGAAAATGCTGGAAGCACTCAGCAGGTTAGGTGGCATCTGAGACAGGAGAAACACTGTCAATGTCTCAGATTGAAGACTATTCATCAGAATATAGGCAGGTATCAACTGCTGTATTAGCAGAGGAAGCAATATTATATAATTAATGTCATTGGGAAAGAGAGTCAGAGACACAAACTGGTCCTTCTGTCCATCAGCTAATTAGACTGACACTACATTAATTCCATTTCATATTCTTCCCAGTCTCCTTACCTCCTCTAAATGTTACCACTCAACTGCTAAGGGCAATTTAGAGTAGCCAATTAAAATATCTACCCATACATCATTGCAGTGTGGAAGAGAATCAGAACCCAAAGGACCAAAAGAAAGCCACGCAGTCATAGGGAGAACATGCAAACTCCACACAGATAGAATTCGAGGTCCAGGTGGCCATTGCTGAGGCAGCTGCTCTATTAGCTGTTGAACTGTGCAACCCAAAATTGCAAATTCTTCACTTGCATTAAGTGAAGTTCTTCACATTGTGACTATTAATTTAATAGACCATTAATAGATGCAATAACGGAATGGCCTATGACAAGTTAGAAGTACACTAAACGACTGCTGAGTGCCACTACAACAATCATATTCAGTGGAAGAGATAGTGCATGTGAGAATAGTCTTGTTGGGGAGGGCTAAAAGTGGCCCAAGAAGAGCAATGAAGCTGCAAAGAATTGAACAGGGTCCTATTTGGATGAATTCCCAGTATTAGCATAGGTCCTTTTCACAAAGGCTCCTTTCTGCCAAGCTTTAGGAAAGCATGCTTGATCCAGAAGTGGCATATCGCTGGTAACTCCTTGGGGAAAAAATGATCCATTTATGAAGTAATATGAACCTGTGTGGGACTGATGCAGAAATCACATGATTGGCACAAGAGGAATCGAAAGGTGCTCAGTTAAATTTCCAAGTTGAAGTCAGTCCTGAAATGGATGCAATTACTGATATTCAGATGGATACTAAAGAAAAACATTATATTCAAGAACGTCTAGATCAAGATTTATATTTCCAAATAATCTGGTAAGGCTTAAAGTATATAATTGCTGAACTCCATACAAAGATATCCAACCAATCCAAAAATTTACAAACCAGAAACTTCAAAGTAGTAATGAAAAAATAATCAGTTAAGAGAATGTAAATTCAAAAGTTGTAGAGAGGGGCAGATGGAATGGAAGAAATTGATAGTGAGGGAAGGCAGCAAAAGGTCTGATGGAATGTAAGTGAGAAATGTGTAATTGTAGTGTGGGGGTGTGGCTTATTTTCCAGTCAAAAGCCATTTCTGTCGTGTTGATTGATGAACGGTGTACTTAATAACTGCTGCCACTCTTCCTATTGGTTGGCTTGCGCACCAAGGCACCTAGTGTCCAGTTTCAAACAACTCAGGGGTATAAACAGTGACACGTACAAGAATTTCGCTCTCTCCTTTCGTTTCCAGGGCATGCCTCACAGGACCATCAGCAAGGTATGTTCCACATGCATTTTTAATTAAGTATTTGTTTGTTGAATATTTTGTTTTGTAGTTTGTGTAACTTGTGGGAACTTAATGTTTGGTCGAATATTTTACTGTTTGTAAATAAAGGATTAATATGTTTATTCATAGTCAGTGTTTTCTATCTAACTCAACAAACCTATGAACCTGCTTCAAAGTCACAATAATGTCAACTGAACACCCACAGATATATAAATCAATATTATAGGCATTTTACCATATTTAAAATTAAGTAGCAGTGTTAGCACATAATCAGGCTGGACTATCCTCTGGTAGATCTTGTATTCCATTCATATAAAACACCAAGACAAAAATTAAATTACGCAGAGAAGTGAACTGTTGCCTTACAAAGAGGGGATCAGTAGGGGATCTGAAAATGATGTTTACAGGGGCTTGACTGAAATTACCGATTTGCAGCTCTATTAAAACCAGCAATATAAAAGGTACTTGCGCAAACAAGAGGTGGAGTTTAAAAGAGAACCCTGCAGTGTTTACAGAGTACATTTTAATGTAGAACAGCTGCAAATTCTAAATACAATCAAATGAGAATGACTACAAAAGACCAATGATATATAACTAGTAGCAGAGATTCCAGGATACAAATGAAGCTAGTGCCTGCATACTATACAAAGAACCATGATTATGGTGGCTACAACTGTACAGTGAAGATACCTATAGCTTTTGCTTGCATTTTGCATTACATAAAAAATTCAATACTACAGCAAGAAATCAGCAAGTATGACTACATTCTTAATTTAAACTTAACAAGCTTAAAAAATGGTACCATATAGAAATATGGGGAATAACCTAACATCCACAATGCTGGAGAATCATATCCAGTAAAGAACTTTAAAAATTTATCATTGTTGATGTGCTTATGCAATGACAAAGAAATGACCTAGAATGAAGATTGTGTAACATATCTCTAAAATCTTTTCATTCCCATTAACCTTTTTAAGCTTTAAACTTATCAGTTGTTTTAGCAAAATACTGTATCTTTTGCTAAAAACATTTAAGCAGTAATTCCTTTATCACATATTCCAGTTTGAAGCTCATTTAATGATTTTCTGTAGTAGCTTCAAGTGAACAAATACAATCTCACATTGCAGCTGACTGCGACCAGATTTTATTATCTACTTGCTGCTCTAGAAATACTGTAAATAACATCTAATTTTCATTCAGAAGTGAAGACTGATTGGGAGTTAATTGCATAAGAAGTTGTGAAGCAACCACATTTGCCCATTCCACAGTACAGCTAATAGGCAGTTAACCAGTCTCATCAGCCTTGATCCTGGCGATAAATTCCACTCTCAGCTACAGGCACACTGGCAGATGACATATTTTCCATGGTCTGGTTGTTATGCAAGTACCTGACACTCCATAATCCCTGCTTCATAGTGAGCTTCATGTATTCTGCCTTTATCCCATAAATATTTCTTGCTAGATTGCTTTACATTCACCTGATCAGATCTGCTGCTGCTTAACTAACACCATTATAGATTTTAATTGGGCTACGAATGCGTACAAATGCCACTACAAACAGACTTTCCTTTTGTAGAAGCCTACATGTAGTTTTGCTGGGTGTTCCATTGTGCACAGAATCACAGTAAACACCCACGCTTGTCTCCATCCTCAATCAAAGTCAGTAAACTCAGACTTATCTAGTGGGAATCACTGTCCGACAATAAAGGATGAAAACTCTGGTTGAAATTTCAGATTCCTCCCTCAGATCTCACTGAACCCAAACACAACACTTCAGTTGCTGTGAAGAAACAAGAGGTGGCGCATGCAGGAATCTGGAGCAAGAAACTAACTGCTGATGGAATTTAGCTGATCAGGCATTTTTTGTGAAGGGAAACAGACAGTCAACATTTTGGGTTGAGATCCCTAATTTCAATTTCAATTGCTGTCCTAGCTAGGAAAGCATTAGTCAACCATCAAGTCATTCTATGAATCTATGAGACACAAGGCCAAGAGCTATTAAGGGTCCTAAGCAGAATTATTCAAATACTGGTAGTTATTTCAAACGGACCTGAAATATTATTTTGGCAGGGGAAAGAAAAATCAGATTCCATTTTTGTCTGCAATTTATTAAACAGAAATTAAATGAAGATTCCTCAGATATGAATAGTAAATTATATTCAGTTGCTTTATCCATATAATTCTTTGAAGAAAAACAATGACTGTGTCCAATTCTCAGCTTTCTAATCAATTTACTCTTAGCAGAAAGAAGTCAATCAAAAAGGTTAAAGCTAAGAATGCAAATACATTTATTTCTTCATCCATCCTTTTAAATATGAAATCAAGTAATCGGTTTCAATTAGATACTTCAAAGTACATGAATTTTTCCCATTCAGTGGAGTAATGCATCTTGAGTACTATTTCATCACAATCTAACAAATGCTAACCAAACTTCTGGGCATTTACATTAAATGCAATATGACATCACACTTTAGCAACCTTACACAAAACAATTATACAATTAAAATGAAGACCAGTTCCCAAATATTTAGCCCATGATTTTAGTTATTGGATTTTGCTGAAACATTTTTGAAGTTTTATTAGTTAAACCCTTGCTTCTTCCTTTAAAGGATCAGATGGGTTGCTAATTTAGTGCTATCAAAATCCATGAACCACATAATTGCCTTATGTCAAAGCCATTAGATTTCTAATCTGGCAAATAAAACACCACAGAAGCTGGAGGATTTAAATTAAAAACTGAAGAATCTTAAAATATGCAGCAAATCAGATAGCTTCCATGGAAACCCCCAGCAGCATTCATCCCTTTGGGATACTAGCCCCAAAATCCCAGCATCATCACTCCCCTTCCTCTCCCCACCATATCACCACCCTCAGATATGGAATCTCTCCAGTATCACCTGCAATCTATACTACAGATAAAAGAAGTTTCTTGTTTAAAAACTTAACTTTGTTCAGTGTGAAAGGGTCAGCATAAATATGAATTTTTATTGAAGAAAAATACATCAACCATAAACTGATGGCTTCAATCTGGTCATATGTAGGACTTAACAGCTTCAAGAAGCAGTACTTGCAACTACTGACGGGCTCAACATGCGGCAGAAAAAAAAACAGATCTTGGTAACAGTAAAATTAATCAATGAAAATGTGAGATGAGAAATGCAAAATTTCTGAAGAATATAATTGGTCCTAAATATTGTGTGTGTGAAAGCTTACAATACCTTCAAACTGACACTTCTTCAATGACTTGGCTGCTCAGCCAGTTTGATGACATCACCCTTGCTAAATTGCTAGCTACCCCTTAACAGATCGGCTTGCAACAAATAACTTCAGAACAGAGGAAACTTCTGTGACAGAGATTGCTGAATTGTGAGCATCTTTTAAGTTTGAAATCATCGTTGAAAATGATTCTTTTCGTTATGTTTGTACTGACCGAAATAAATTTCATTCATTCATTTTAAGTTTGGAAACATTTAATGATTTTATTAATACTAGTTTCAAAATCTAGACTGATTACTCAAAGCAGCTGTTGTTAGTAATAACTTGATTTGATATGAGATTTATGAGGAAGAAGGGAAGAACCAAAAAGCAATCACTCAGATGTACTTAAGATGAAGTTCCAGGGTATGAAAATGAGAGACTACCAAGTAATTTAAAGAACGAAGCTTTGCCCTCTTTTACAAACCCCATTTCCAGAAAATTTGGTATATTTTCCAAAATGCAGTAAGAACAAAAATCTATGATATGTTAATTCACGTGAACCTTTATTTAACTGACAGAAGTACAAAGATTTTCAGTAGTTTTACTGACCAACTTAATTGTATTTTGTAAACATACACAAATTTAGAATTTGATGGCTGCAACACACTCAACAAAAGTTGGAATAGAGTTAAAATAAGATTGAAAAGTGCACAGAATATTCAAGTAACACCGGTTTTGAAGACCCCACATTAAGCAGGCTAATTGGTAGCAGGTGACGTATCATGACTGGGTATAAAAGTAGCGTCCATCAAAGGCTCAGTCTTTGCAAGCAAGGATGGGTTGTGGCTCACCCCTTTGTGCCAAAGTTCAAGAGAGAATTGTTAGTCAGTTCAAAAGGAACATTTCTCAACGCAAGATTGCAGAGAATTTAGGTCTTTCAACATCCACAGTACATAATATTGTGAAAAGATTCAGAGACATCTCAGTGCGTAACGGGCAAGGTCGGAAACCACTGTTGAATGCGCGTGATCTTCCAGCCCTCAGGCGGCACTGTCTAAGAAACCGTCATGCTACTGTGACAATTATAGCCACTTGGGCTCAGGAGTACTTTGGAAAACCATTGTCACTCAACACAGTCCGTTGCTGCATCCAGAAATGCAACTTGAAACTGTATTACGCAAGGAGGAAGCCATACATGAACTCTATGCAGAAACGCCGGCGAGTTCTCTGGGCCCGAGCTCATCTCAGATGGATTGAAAGACTGTGAAACCATGTGCTGTGGTCAGATGAGTCCACATTTCAGCTAGTTTTCGGAAAAAACGGGCGTCGAGTTCTCTGTGCCAAACATGAAGACGACCATCCAGATTGTTATCAGCGAAAGGTGCAAAAGCCAGCATCTGTGATGGTATGGGGGTGCATCAGTGCCCACGGCATGGGGGAGTTGCATGTATGTGAAGGTACCATTGACTCTCAGGCGTATATTAGGACTTTAGAGAGACACATGTTGCCATCAAGGCGACATCTCTTCCCAGGACGTCCATGCTTATTTCAGCAGGACAATGCCAGACCACATTCTGCACGGGCTACAACAGCGTGACTTTGTAGACACAGAGTGCGTGTGCTTGACTGGCCTACTGCCAGTCCAGATCTATCTCCTATTGAAAATGTATGGTGCATCATGAAGAGGAGAATCAGACAACGGAGACCACGGACTGTTGAGCAGCTAAAGCCTTATATCAAGCAAGAATGGACAAAATTTCCAATTGCAAATCTACTACAATTAGTATCCTCAGTTCCAAAATGATTAAAAAGTGTTATTAAAAGGAAAGGTGATGTAACACAATAGTAAATATACCTCTGTCCCAACTTTTGTTGAGTGTGTTGCAGCCATCAAATTCTAAATTTGTGTATGTTTACAAAATACAATTAAGTTGGTCAGTAAAACTACTGAAAATCTTTTCTTTGTACTTTTGTCAGTTAAATAAAAGTTCACGTGAATTAACACATCACAGATTTTTGTTTTTATTGCATTTTGGAAAATATCCCAACTTTTCTGGAAATGGGGTTTGTACTAGAATAAAGAGAAAAAAACACAGACGTACATAGGAATCTTAAAGTTTATCAAGCAGAGGAGCATACTTGATTTCACATATTATTTTAAAAAATACCAGAAACATGGAGGATCCGAAAAACAGAAAATCTTTCAAGACTTTCATTTCCACCTAAGCTTACTTCATTAATTAAGAGACAGTGGGGAATTACAGACCTGTGAGTTTCACAATAATTTTGAGAAAGTTACTGGAATCTGCTAAAGTCTTCACTTTGACATTTTTCAACCTTAATGTTCCATTCCAACATTTTTCTTCACCTGGTCTATCGTTCAAATTCTGAACACAAAGGGGAAGATTACAATCACAATGAAAAGGCAAATATGCAATAAAATCTAATTATTTTCAGGTGACAATCATCTTGCTAAAGGAGTTATGAACTCCCATGTTGGAATCAGTTGAGTTATGCGAAATGTTTTTATAATTAATAAATTCAGATTTCCTGATATCCTAAATTAGGCTTAAAAAGTATATTGAAAATCACAGCAATTCCTTGTTTTAATAGATTTAAAAACTAACTGATAACTGTGGAAGACTAAGATATTTGCAAAGCTAATTTACTCAAAAAAAGAAATATTCTCAATTTAAATCTCTGAAAAAGAATCCATTTATTTGTAGGTATCAGTGGAAAACAGTATCGTTGTTTATGAATTCTTGCAGTTGTGTATGGTAGTACTATACAATTTAACGGCAGCTTTTACAATCAAGTAAAAATATATCCTAAAAAAAGAGGAATATCCAAAATACCATAAATTTTTTTTTACCAGATTAGTGTGTTGTGTCTTATTTTAGGAAAAACTGTGGGTCAGTAGGGCTGTTGGTTTGGCAATTTTGATAACAATCACAACACTAAAAATGTAAACCCTCTATTGTAAGCTAATCATATCATTAAATATGATTTGACAAATAGCTTTTCAGAGTATTACAGTATTTTTACTTCCCTGCTGTCCTGACTCTCATTTCAGCAATTTTCCCCACTGCAATTGCCTCCTGATGCAATATAATATCCATAATAAGATATCCCAGAATTTCTGTACTCCAAGATATTATGTTGAAAGCAATGTGGCAACTAGATTCATTTCATGGTATGAACTAAATCTCTTGCATTTCATCTTCCCCTATATTTCCCAAAACAAATTTGAGTAATCATACACATTTTCTAAATCCAATTTCATTTTTTACAAGAGTCAATTTAGAGTAAGAGTCAATTTTGGAACATTAAATTTAATAATTTTAAACCTTTTAAGTTGTTTTAACATAGGAAAACAGTGAAATTACTTCAAAACAAAAACTCAAAATACTGACAATAAGCTAATTGTTATTAAACCTGAGAAAAGAAAAGTTTAAGAAATGGTAAAGAAATTTCACTGCTAAAGTTAATCTTAATCTTTAACAAAACTGCAGAACAAATTGTTCACCAGGAAGAACATTCTGAAATGGTCTGATGCAACTTCAGGTTTTTCCACTGATAGAGCATTCATCTCTATCTGCCCTAATTCAACTTGAAAGAGAAAATGATTGATAACAGGAATATGCTATCAGAGAAGATGGTGGAGTCATAAACGCAAGAGTTTCTACAAATGCTAGTCATCATAAGAGACACACAAAATGCTGGAGGAACTCAGCAGGTCAGGGAGCATTTACAGAGTCGACATTTACAATCAAACAAAACAATGTTCCTCCAGATCATGGTGCGCCCCTGAAACATATCACACATGGTACATAAAACAAAATATTACCATAAATAAGTTAATAAAATATCACTCGAAGTGTGCAGTACAGGTAAATGGTAAACAGCTCGCTGTCCTACTGACGAGATCTTGGTGGTGACAGGGTATTCATTTGTCTTACAGCCTGATGAAATCACTAATTTTTGTAGACATTTAGATAGCTACAAATAGGCAACCCATAGGTAGACACAGACCTTGTGCATGCAATGGATTGATGCAGTTGGATGTGGTGGAATAAGGGTCCGTTTCTGTGCTGAACAACTCTATGATTTATTTCAACATTCCTTAGGTGTTTCATGAATTTATTAACAGGTTTGATGCATTTCAATTCAATTCAGAACATTACACATGCCCATTTGGTATTTTGTTTTGTACCTTTTGGTACCTTAGTTCCAATTCTTTCTGAAATTTATCTCCAATGCCTATTCTACTTTGCATCTCTATCAAAATACTTGTTTGAGAATAATTTAGCACTCTGAGAATATATTTACAATAGTTGTACTCATTTTGCCTTCCACTCCAGATGCCCAAGATGCTTATTAAAACCAATGAAAGCTAAATAAGCAGTGTATGAGAATAAAAATGAGACTGTTTCTGACAAAGCTTTTCTTCCTGAAATAAAAGATGCCACTGGTGCACTAAATGATATCCATTGAAAGAAAAGTAGAACTATGAATGAACTCAAACTGTAATACTCAAATATCTTAAATTTGTATTTCAATCTTCCTGGATGGCCACTATTGACCATCGCCGGTAAATAAACCATAATGGCACCAATCTAAATCAGAAAATTAAAAGTATAATTCTCAAAAGGTAATACTATTTTTGTGCAATACTTGTTGTAGTAGATAACAAATCAACACCAAATGCAGTTCAACTCATTCTGGACATTTCACAGAAACTCAGAATCAGAATTATTATCACTAGTTATAAAAAATAAATAAATAGTGCCAAAGAGGAAAAGCAAGGTGTTGTTCATGGACTCATAAAGTCCTGATGAAGGGCCTCGGCCTAAAACGTTGACTGCTTATTCATTTCTGTAGATGCTGCCTGAACTGCCAAGTTCCTCCAGCATTTTGTGTGTTGCTCTGGATTTCCAGCATCTGTTCAATCTTTTATGTTTAAAGAGTCTATCAGATTTTCCTTAGATAATCTTTATGCTTTTATTTATATCACAGTATTTGAACATTACTTTGGAGCCAAGACTCACGTCTACAATTTGTCACTTTGACCTATTTTGTTTTAAACAATGAGCCAGCTTAAGTGTGGAGGACATCTACACAGATATCTCAAGATAAACTGCTTCTACAGAAAAACTGCTTCTGTAGAGCAAGATAAACTGCCTCTACAGAAAAACTGCTTCTGTAGAGCAAGATCACAAAAGTTAACAAGCAGAAAATCATCAGGTATGTTCCATCCACCAAAAAACAGGACAAATCAATACGACCAGTTATTCTCCTGCCAGAAAAGTAATGAGTAAGTCTTCAAAAGTGCTATCAGTGGCACTTAACAGCATCCCTGCTCAGTGAAGCTCAGTTTCACTTCTGTGAGTATCATTTGTCTCTAAACCTTACTTCAGTTTTCATCCAAACATCGATACAAAAACTGAATTGTACCGGTGGGCAGTAAGTGAATGCCCCTGACACCCAGACAATATTCAATGAATACGCTAAGGAGACGTATTAAAAGTGAAGTCAACAGGAAGTAGGTAAACTCTCCAGCAGCTGATCATACTAGCATTAAATATAGTTCTTTGAAACCAATTGTTTCAGTCTCAAAACATAATTAGAGTTTGTCCTCCAGGGTAAGGCTCAGGACCCTATTTAGAAGCTTTGCACAAGGCTCATCAGAATCAAATTTAATATCCAGCATACGTCGTAAAATTTGCTAACTTTACAGCTCCAGTACAATGAAATACATGATATAGAGAAGAGAAACTCTGAGTTACATTATGTACTACTATTACGTCGACTCAGGCCTAGGGGCCCGGCGTCGGGCATGATGACGGACTCTCCACTTTTCCCTCTCCCTCATCAGTGTGTTCAGTTCATCTACATTAGCCGCACCACTGTCTTCTAGGAGTGTGTTGACTATAGTCTTGGGAGGGCGCCCAGGGTTCATCCTCCCGTGCTTGGGCTCACATATAATGACTAGGCTGGCAGGTAGCTCGGGGTGGCGTAGACAGTGCCCCGCTAGTTGCAGTCTTCTCGCCTCAATTTTAAGTATATAAATGTTTATTAATTAGTTAAGTTAAAATAATCAGTGCATATCAGAAGTACTGGAGGAAACTGAAAGTACAGATGAACTAGCAACATTTGATATTCAAGGAAAAGAAACTTGCTTGAGGTACATCTCACTGTCTTTGCTGGAATACTATGAATGCACAGTGTACTATGCACAACAACTCACTGTGTTCCCCCATCTGTGCCATTCAAGCCTACAGCAACCAGCACCAAGAACAAAAATTGCATGATAAAACCATTACCTCCAAGATTTCTGGACAAACACATCCTGATAAGGACTTAGACTGGTCTTTCTTCACAATCACTCGACCAAAATCCCAGAATACCATTACCAAAGCACCAACACAGCATGAGTTATTACATTTCCTGGGATGTTATAGAGAGATTAAAATTTCACTTCACAAATTTGCATCATATAAAGGGCTGGAAGACTTCAATCCACTCTGTTGCTAGTGCTCACCTGCCTTGCATTTTATCCCACTGTCATAGTTATCACTTACAACTTTGTGGTTCTAACTGACTTTGAAACCTCACAAGCTGACACTTGAACAGGAGACGGCCATGACTAAGTATATCATCTGGCAAATTTTAAGAATCTGCCCAGACAACATAATATGTCTGACAAAACACTAAACAAACAATATACTTAACAATTGCTTCAATCACAAGTTAAAACAAAGATAAAGCATAATAGAAATAAAAGGTAAAGAAACCACAATCATTTTTAATCAAGGTCAGAAAAGTCACTCAAATGATGAAGCTGCATTTCTTACACAGACATCCCAGGGGTAAAGCTGAGGGGCCAGACGTTAAGTGCATCTTCTTCATCAACTCAGTCCATTCAATCATAGCTGCTGTTCATATTCTCAAAGAAGAGGATCTCTGACTGCTAATGGCAAAAACACTAGTCCTTAATATACATCTCCACAAAAGCTTTTATAATGTTAAAAAAACTGTTTAAATTGTATCCAAAAAATAAATAAATAGCATTTAATTCTTCAGGCTAAATTAAATTCCTTGACTATTCAGAGCGGCAGGTTAAAATTCAGGCAAGTTGATTGTGGGTAAATTATCTTCAGTGAAAAGTAAAAACATGCTTTTGTTGGAAATGCGCACTAAAATGGAAAATGCTGGAGATGTCTAGTAGGTCCAGCAGTGGCAAAAAGGCCATCTAATCTTAAAAGTTGACTCTGTTTTTCTCGCCACAGATGTTGTTCTGCTGCTAGATATTTCCAGATATTTTTCCTTTTAACTTAAAAAGTTAAATGATCATTATATTATAGAATAAAAATGATGAACAAAATTCCTCTATCTTGTCAAGGCTTGAAAGAAAAAAAATGGGCCATATTTCTAACCATTGGTCTAAGCATTAGTTTGTGATAACCGAAAACACCACGCTGCTATAATGCCAACTGAAGAGATAACAACGTTATACAAGGCTATTCTCTGCAGATTGCCACAGTAAATAGCATGGGTGAAGGCATCTTTTAGGAAACAGTGGCCATTACTATAGGAGAAGGCGCTGTGCTCTCAAGTAACTACAGGCATTCTTCAACACTTGGTACATCATCCATCCTAGGTCCTGAATCTCAGAAGTCTTATTTACATGATGCTTCTCAAGCAAAGAAGCTAAGACTATAGAAACGTACAATTACCCTTGAAAACCTACATCACAAGGACTTGCCATTTTAAACATTATGGGCCATTGTTGCTGTTCAGCTGCTAGTTTTGAAAAGAAAGCCAAAGCATCATTATAGATCTGCCAAAACGAAATAGCAACAGGGGTGTACAGAGTAGTTCAAATAGCATGATCAGCTTGGCTCAGCTTTCTCTTTGATTCTTTTTTTCCCAAACAAGTCCCTTCATAGCATTCGCACTTGAAAAGCCACTCCATTAAAAAAAAGATAATGATTCATCGTGGACATCTTAATTTCCATCTCCTTCAAACAGTCCACATGAAAGCTTGGTTCCAAAAGGATTTTCTGAGCTAACTGTGAAATAAATATGCAGTCCACAAATCCATAGTCTGGAAAGTAGAGCAATGAGTGCCTTTCTAAACTAATTGCCAATTCCAGGCTTGTTGAAAATGGTCTTCAAAACAACCACCCCAAACCAACATGCAAATCTAAATACAATCAAAAACAGAAAAATATCAAGTGGAATCAACTTATATTTAATTTCAGAATGGAATGGTTTCTATGTGCATGTTTCTGAGATCATTCAAGCTCTGGGAACAGCACAGCTATAGCGACTATAGAACCTGCTTCGCAGCCATTAGGTAACAAATAAATATCTGTCACAATACAAGCGTCCAACACGAAAACAGGGATCAGCTTAATATTTTAAATTGTTGTTCCTTTTCACGTATCAAGAAGCATTTTTGTCATTTCCATAGTATTTGACTGTATTTTATGAGGCCGAGTTACTAACAGTTCAGGTGGAAAACGTGCAAAGAGCTGGTCGGATTTGAACTTGGAACCATTCACCTCAAAATCTAGTGCTGAAACCACTACACCACCAGCCGGTGGAAACATTTTAAATGAAGGACAGGATTTAGATTTTCTCTCAAAACTTCATGTTTTAGATTACGAGGTCAAATCAATAAAGTGAAATTTAACTTCACAATCTGTTGACTCAAAGGAAATTATTCTGACGCAAAGGTAATATTACAGTCACAACACAGCTACACAGTACCACTGAAAGAGTTTTCTATTTCTGCAATGGTTATTGTTTCCATCAACAAGATTCAATTTATATCAAATAATGAACAGTTTTGTACGGTTGGCTTGGGTCACAAAGATCAGTAACTGTAAGATCACTTCAATTAGCACCTTAAAACCAGAGGAATATTTATTCACCCATGAAAGGCCGATTCTGAACATTTGGTTAGCATCAGTAACATTAGTAGCCATGGCAAGTTGTGAAATTTCATTCAATGAACCCAGTATTGCATGTGAACATGGAACTTTCTGTCACTGAAATTGAAGTTGTTTATTTATGCTTTCCGGCACATGGTTTCTATCAGTCCTTCATGCCTGCCCAATAAATTCACACTGGATCTTAACAGATAATTTTGTTGCAAATAAAAAAAAGATTGTTAAAGTTAAAGACAACCAACAATGAAAATCAAAATAAATTCCTGATATAGCAGCCATAAGGTAAAATCTTCAAATTTGATTGAGTATCACTGGAATATAATTTCCAGGTTATTGATTTCTAAGTTTTTTTTTTGCACACATTGCCTTCTTTTGCACATGGGTTGTTTGTCAGTCTGTGTCTATTTATGAATAGTTTGTCATAAATTTATTTTGTCCCTGTAAATACCTATAAGAAAATGAATCCCAGGATGGTGTTTGGTGACACCTACGTACTTTGAAAATAAATTTACATGGAACTTTGAAGTTACTACTCACCATATTTTTGATCAGCCCAAAGCAATTAACAATAATTTCTGTTTGATTTGTTAATTGGAACACAAGAATTATTAAATTACTGAAAAAAATCAGTTCGTAACTCAAAATTGCACTCAGTAGTCTATTTTTCAAAAAGAAGAATTACACATCAGCAAAGTTTCCATTTCAGTTAATGCCTTCCCCTGGTCTCACTGATGAGGCCTTTCAAACTGCAGGTCATCCTCTTCAAATCCACTACTCTGAAACTAAGTGAAGTTTATTTCCGTAAACATTCTTCTCCTTCTCATGAGGCTACCCTTTTAACATTACAACTCAACATTCCCATTTTAATATAGCCGTGTATTAAACATTCCCATTTTAATATAGCCGTGTATTAAATGTTACTTACTCTCCTTCCCAGGAGATATCGGAATGTGTGATATCCTTAGATGCCAAGAAGGCCTTCGTTCGGGTTGAATGGAATTATTTATCTAAGATCTTGGAAAAATTTAATTTTGGACTAGATTTTATTCAATGGATTAAATTACTTCATTTATCTCTTTCTGCTCGAGTTCTTACTAATTTTCAAAATTCCAAACCATTTAAACTTCACCGCAGAACTAGACAAGGCTGTCCGTTGAGCTCTTTGCTTTTTGATTTAGCTTCAGAACCCCTTGTTATTGCTTTCCGAGAATCGAATGATATCTGTGGGATTTTAAGGAGAGGTATCACCCACAAAATCTCACTTTACGCTGATGATATATTGCTTTTTATCTCTAATGTTGAGATTTCGTTACCTTGTGTACTTTCTTTACTCTCCCATTTTAGCCAGTTTTCAGGATATAAATTGAACCTACATAAGAGTGAATTACTTCCTTTAAATAATGTGGTACAATGAATACCAATCTTCCTTTTAAAATTGTAAGGAAGCAATTTACTTATTTGGGTGTAACAATCAGTAAGAATTACAAATACCTGTTTAAAGAAAACATTCTTACTTTATTGAACCATGTAAAAAAAAGATATTATTAAATTGGTCACCTCTTTCAATATGGTTAATGAGTTGAATTAATTCCATTAAAATGAATATTCTACCTAAATTTATATATCTCTTTCAGGCTTTACCCATTTTTATTCCTAAATCCTTTTTTGGCTCTCTTAAATCTATTTTTTACTCCTATATATGGAAAAATAAATGCCCTCGTTTAAATAAAGTTCATCTTCAAAAAGTCTGAAGGTTTAGCCTTACCTAATTTAGGTTTTATTACTGGGCAGTTAATATATATCTTATGTTTTGGATATATTATATTAGTCATGTAGACTGTCTGGTATGGGTTTCTTTAGAAGCTAATTCTGTTAATAAATTTTCTATTATTTCTCTTCTTGGATCCTCACTTCCTTTATTTGTAAGCAAACTAACTGATAATTTAATAGTTAAACATACTCTGAGGATATGGATACAATTTAGAAAACATTTTGGTTTATTGAGATTTTCCTTCTCTAGTCCCATTTATTCTAATTTTTTTAACCCTCCATGATTGATTTAATTTTTAAAGGATGGGACAGCTTGGGTATTAAATGTTTTTGGGATCTGTTTGTTGGAGGAAATCTTCTTTCATTTGAGCAATTGTCAGCTAAATATAGCCTACCTAAAACTCACTTTTTTAGATATCTACAAATTAGAGACTTTCTAAGATCTCAATTATGCACATTTCCTATAAGCTCAGATAAGAACTTACTAGATGTAATTATTAATTTGACATATCTAATAATTATGGTATGTTACTGGAGATGAGGAATGTTCCTTCAGACAAAATTAAGAATCTCTGGGAACAAGACTTACAGACATCAATATCTGAGGAAACTGGGAATGAAATTTTTAAACTGGTTAATACATCATCACTATGTGCTCGCCATTCCTTCATACAATTTAAGGTGGTACATAGAGTCCATATGACTAAAGATGAGCTATCTCATTTTCATTCAGATATCTCTCTCTTCTGTGACAGATGCAATAATGGAGAAGCTTCATTAATTCATATGTTTTAGACTTGTCCATGTCTTGAAAAATATTGGAAGAAAGTTTTTCAAACTTTTTCTTTACTCTTCAAAGTCAATTTTAAGTTTAATCCTCTGACGGCCCTATTCGGTATTATTGCTGGATAAGATATCAAATTGAAGACATCAGATTTACATATTTTGGCCTTTAGCTCTCTTATAGCTAGGAGGGCGCTTTTGTTTAAATGGAAAGATGTTTCTCCTCCTACTCATGCTCAATGGTTATGCGATGTTATGTCATGCTTAGATTTAGAGAAGATTTGTTGTTCAATTTCTGAATTTCATCAAGACTTTCAAACATTGTGGGGGCCCTTCCTGAATTATTTTCAAAACTTTCAAAACCCTCAATTCATTGTTTAAATTTAGATGTTGGCTATTATTAATTTTTATTATATGAGAAGGATTTTACCTTTTTTTCTCCTTAATAAACAGCTTCGGTCTTGGTAAGGGTTAGATCTTTTTTGTAATAAATTAGTATATTTCAATTCAACTTTGACTAACCTACATGAATACAGGGTAATGAGATTGTTATTATGAATAGATATAATGTAATTGGTAGTTGTTTTTTTTTACCTTTTTACTGTATATACTTTCTTGTACTCTGTATTCTTCTATGTAGAAACTAATAAATATATTGAAAGGCCATTAATTTGAAAATAGGAAAAAGTTGTGTTCTGTTACAAATTGAAAACATTTACTATAAAATACATTGTATTTAGTGTTGTAAAAACCACAGATCATGTTAAAAGATATGGAAGCCTATAACACCCAGTTTACAAAAAAAACGATGCCTTCAATCCACAGCATGAAAAGACACATTGCTTAATTTTGTTATACTGTATATCTTCTTTAATAACAAAACACTGCTCTAGCAGTGCTCCTGTTAATGTAGTGTATCATAAAAAGGTTATAATCTTTTGAACATAGCAGGCCAGGCAGCATCTCTAGGAAGAGGTACAGTCGACGTTTCTGGCCGAGACCCTTCGTCAGGACTAACTGAAAGGAGAGCTAGTAACCTTACTAGCTTTTCTTTCAGTTAGTCCTGACGAAGGGTCTCGAGATGCTGCCTGGCCTGCTGCGTTCACCAGCAATTTTTGTGTGTTCCTTGAAATTCCAGCATCTGCAGATTTCCTCGTGTTTGCAGTTATAATCTTTTGATTCAATTTAAGTGCCAATTACAAAATGAACAAATGCTGTCTAAAGTGCAAATAGGCCTCACCTTTTCTAAATGATATATGAACGATATTCCATTAAAGATGGCAGGGCACAGTGTGACCAAATCATTTTCTTTCCCTATTTCTATTTATGCTTAACTTTTCCCTCCTTCAGCTTAAAATACACTGATTTTCAGTCCAAATATTCAGAAAGCTAGACTTTTTTTTTTAAAAGCTATCAGACAGCTAGAAGGTAAACATAGTTGGCAAATTGCCGGAGCCCACTGGCAGAAAGCCCAAACACATATTTAAAGCAAGCCTCATTAACACATTTTTATATTTAAAAAAAAACTCATGCACCTCTGGGACTCCAGTGCAACCACTGTCAGAACTCAGCAGGAAAACATAACATTAATAATTAATTGCTTCTGTAGACCTTTCAGGAAGGTTATGAAATATTATAAAAACAACTGGAACTCTGCTTTAAAATAATTACAGAACTCATTCCAAGAGTAACATTATTAATGACAAAGCAAAATCAATGAATCACATCTGAATACTTTGTAGAATTCTTTATCAATCAAATAGAACTATTTCTTGAACATTCGATAAAACGGACACTACAAGAACTACAAGCAATTTTTCGTAAGCAATAGCCACTGTTCTACATACCG
Source organism: Mobula birostris (assembly GCF_030028105.1). Lineage (NCBI taxonomy): Eukaryota > Metazoa > Chordata > Chondrichthyes > Myliobatiformes > Myliobatidae > Mobula > Mobula birostris. The sequence goes on along the minus strand of NC_092378.1, from coordinate 131,402,695 downwards.
TTCTTACACATCTGGAGAAGAAGAATGCTTATGTGAGAATGCTGTTCTTGGACAACAGTTCAGCATTCAACACCATAATTCCACCCAGGCTCGATAGGAAGCTCAGAGACCTCGGCCTTGCGTAGCTGGATCCTGGACTTCCTGTCAGATCGCTGGCAGGTGGTAAGGATGGGCTCCCTCATCTCCACCCCTCTGACTCTCAACACAAGAGCCCCTCAGGGCTGTGTACTCAGTCCCCTCCTTTACCCCCTGTATACCCAAGACTGTGTCACCACCCACAGCTCTAATCTGCTAATTAAATTTGCCAACACTAGATTGATTGGCCTAATCTCGAACAATAACAAGGTGGCCTACAAGGAAGAAGTCATCTCTCTGACAGTGGTGTCAAGAAAACAACCTCTCCCTCGATGTCGCAAAAACAAAGGAGCTGGTTGTGGATTACAGGAGGAATGGAGAAGGGCTAGTCCCTATTGGCAACAATGGATCTGGGGTTGAGAAGGTAAACAGCTTCAAGTTCCTCAGCATCTACATCACCAAGGACCTCAGATGGTCTGTACACACCAGCTGTGTGGTGAAAAAAGCACACCAGCACCTCTTTCCCCTCAGACAGTGAAGAAGTTTGGCATGGGCCCCCAAATCCTAAGAATGTTTTACTGGGGCACAATTGAGAGCATCCTGACTGGCTGCATCACTGCCTGGTATGGGAACTGTACCTCCCTTAACCGTAGGCTTCTGCAGAGAGTGGTGTGGACAGCCCAGCACATCTGTAGTTGTGATCTTCCCATGATTCAAGGCATTTACAAAGACAGGTGTGAGAAAAGGGCCTGAAGGATCATTGGGGACCTGAGTCACCCCAACAATAAACTGTTCCAGCTGCTACCATCTGGGAAACGGTACTGCAGCATAAAAGCCAGGACCAACAGGTTCCAGGACAGCTTCTTCCACCAGGCCATCGGAGTGATGAACTCGTGCTGATTTGAGTGTATTGCTATGTTACACTGATTGTTCTATTTATTATAAATTTTTATAAGTAAATGATTGCACATTGCACATCTAGACAGAGACGTAACGTGAAGATTTTTACTCATGTATGTGAAGGATGTAAGAAATAAAGTCAATTTAAAAAAAATAAGCACAAGAAAATCCGCAGATGCTGGAAATCAAGTAACACACAAAATGCTGGAGGAACTCAGCAGCATCTATGGAAAAGAGTGAACAGTCGACATTTCAAGACAGGACCCTTCATCAGGACTGAAAGCAATTTTTCAGTGTCTGAGTACATCACATAAATGACCACTCATTCTCACAAGAAAATAAGTGGATAAAGCATTTACAGAAATTATCTTGAGTTTAAAGAGTGTACCACAGCACCAACATAAACAGCGATACAGAAGATTCAGTTCAACTGTTCGAGAAAGGAATGTTATTGAAATGGGAAACTACAAACAAAAATGGAAGAATGAGCAACTTCAGGAGTTTTTTTTTACATTAAAATATTATGTTTTTGCTGTTTATTCAACAGCTACCTGTAATCATTTAACGATTACCAGAGTCAGGGAAACAATGAAAATAGGAATCCTTCACAACATGCAACACACTTTTTTCTGCTTGTAAATGAAGACACTCCAGATATCTAGCAAAACCTTACACCCACATTTAATGTTTTGTTTAGATTTTCTTATTACTCTGTAATCTTTCTTGATTGACTTTCCAAGTTCATCAAGCTACACCAAGCTCTTCACTTCCTGGGATCATCTTACTCAGAATCAGAATCAGGCTTAAATATCACTGGGATATGTCATAAAATCTGTTATTTTGTGACAGCAGTACAATGCTATACATAATTATTTTATAAGCTATAAATTACAGAAATAAATATGTAGTGCAAAAAAAGAGCAAAAAAGAAAAGTGAGGTGGTGTTTATAGGTTCATTGTCCATCCAGAAATCTGATGGCCCAGGGAAAGAAGCTGTTTCTGAAGCATTGAGAGTGTGGTTTCAGACTCCTGTACCTCCTCCTTGATAGTAGCAATGAGAAGAGGGCACGTCCTGGGTGATGGGGGTCCTTAATGATGGATTCCGCTTTCCTGAGGCATCACCTTATGAAGATGTCCTCAATGCTGGGGAGGTTAGTGCCCATGATGGAGCTGGATGGAGCTGGACTTTCTGCAGCTTTATCCAATCCTATGCAGTGGCCCTTCCTTACCAAACAGCATGGATTTCATTTCATTCATTCATTTCTTGATTTGGACTGTATAGTAATTTGGGCTGAAGAAAATAGTTTTTTAACTTACTGTAAACATCTCAATTATACAATCACAAAGAATTCTGGATGCTTGTATAATCTTGTAGGCTCAGATCCAGACCAAATGATCTAGGACTACTCATTTCTGATAGGAAAATGCAGGCATCTGCCTATGTTAAATGAAACCATTTTTGTTATGAATATGCCATGAACCAGTCTTTATCGTAGTAGTAATACTAATGTAAACTAAGACTGTAGCTATATTTATATTAGGTTCCAATGTAATCCATTCGGCATCTCCAGTCAAGAGAGACAGAATATTTAATAAAGAATGAAAATAAAACTAACTTTTTCATCCCTCTTTCAAAATACCCAAAAGAATTTTAAAGGTGAAGCTCTGCTTTAAAATAAAGCCATTGCCACAATGTGGGAAACATCACAGCCAATTTGCATACATTAAGCCTCTACAAATAACAAGAGATTACAACATTTAGTATTCTAGTTTTGACTGAGGGATAAATACTGGGCAGGATCCTAGATATATCTGGTTTGCTCTACTTTAGTGTATTGCCATGGGATCAGTTATATTCATCCATGTATTGAGCTCAGTACTGTTTCATCCTTATGACAGCATCTTCCACAGTGTAGGACGTCTGTAGTACTGCATGAATCATTATGGTTAGCTGAGCATTGAAGTCATACTTCAATTCACCATCCCTCACTCAGCAGAGAAAATACAAAGTACAAGCTACTGAACCATGCTGACACATTTATTTGAGGCTCAAAAAAAATTACAGAAGCATTTCTGTGTCATGTACTTTTCATTTTAATGTATTATTTGCTAAAATGGAATTTACTTGATGAAAATCTTATTTTGTACATGAAAATGGTAATAAAAATCCTGCATATGTTTTCTCATGTGATAACCAACACTATTTTCTATCAGCATTAATATAATCTACAGCAGGAGTGAAGATTGGTAACTGGCAGTCCCTCATGGCTACAGGCCCCTAGTAGATTTGGCCCATTGTTTAAAAAAAGAATCAAATCTATTGACAATATCAGCTTCTTTTTCCAGATCAACATCCCTAGCACTGAGGCCTGAAGTACCCTCAGTCAATTCCATGGACAGGCACCTAGTCGATTTTTCTGAGTCAGATTCCTGAAACATATACTGTTCCAAGTTGTCTTGCAGAGAGAACATCAGGCAGACAAGAAGTGAAGCTTCAAGGCTATTCTCAAAACCTCTCCAAAAAGATACAACCTTCCGCACTCGCAGAGAAAGTTTTCAAGTAAAAGTTCACTTCCAATATCAACCACATTATTGATCAATAAGTTCATTATACAAAGATGACAATTTTAATTTCAAAGCAGTTTTTCAGTGCTGATAAAATGTAAAAATTATGGGCCACTCTTGCAGCATGCACCTTTAATGCTTTATCCCGCTCATATTAATTTAAATGTGTTTTGATGATAATCTGATAGAAGTCCAGGCTTATAAAACACATGAAAGGAGGAAAGTAAACAGAAATTTTATATTTGAATGGATAAACAATCTACTTGAAGAGGACAATTCTAGAGAGAACCACCAGCTGATAAAGCACAGCATAAATCAGTGTGTTCCTGCATTTCATGCCAGGACAGTACAGGACTAAAACATGTAATGTACTGGAGCTCAAATACTGGCTTATATGGCCTTCCCAAGAGTCCAAGGAGGGGTTTAATAATGCTGAACCAGTGGACCAGACACATTTCCCATTCAGCTCCTGTGAAAGTGGTTGCCAACCTTCATCGCAAAGGTAATTGAAGATCAGAGGCTTGCTTTTTTCCCCCTAATTTGATTGTAAATTACTAGTCAACATCAACGTGTATTTCAAATAATTTATCATCAGTTAAAAATACTTCAAATACACTAATTTTAAAGGTATTACTTTATTTATTATTGGAACCTATAGACCTTAAGTTATCTTTGGATATCAAGCTAATGACAGTGGTGGCAGAACCTAGAGCAAATTAGACCTACAGAGCCATGACATGTTAGCAAAGCCACAGGGACTGAGCAAAGGATGCATGCCAGGTCCAGCACAATCCAGACTACAGGATTGTATCAGGAACATCTGGAGAAATAAAGAGAAGAAAGATTTAATTAAACTGACAGCAGAAAAAAGACCAACTAGAAATTCAATTAAAATTGTGTTATCACTTAGAATTGTTGTCCACATGTAGTAAGGAGAGTCAAAAATATATTTTTTTTTCCTTTCCACATCAGTGAAGTTACCACTACGAGGGGTGATTGATAAGTTCGTGGCCTAAGGTAGAAGGGGTTAATTTTAGAAAACCTAGCACATTTATTTTTCAACATAGTTCCCTCCTACACTTACACACTTAGTCCAACAGTCGTGGAGCATACAGATCTTGGACCTCCAGAAAGTGCCCACAGCAGGGGTGATTGATAAGCTTGTGGCCTAAGGTAGAAGGAGATGAGTTATACAGCTCTCGTTACATGCACGTGTAGTTCAACTCCTTGAGTGATTATCCAGAAAGTTTGAAGGCTATAACTCATATCCTTCTACCTTAGGCCACGAACTTATCAATCACCCCTGATGAGTTATTAACTGATGAGTTATATGTCATTAGAAAATATTGGAAATACTGGCATCACTTCACTGTTTTACAATCAAATAGCATACATGTTTTAAAAGGATATAATCTGACACTATCTCTGGACCATCAGAATCAGGTTTAATATCACTAGCAGATGTCGTGAAATTTGTTGCTTTATGGCAGCAGTACATTGCAATACATCATTTTTTTTAAAAAACTATAAATGACTACAAATCCATTTTTAAAAATTAATTAAACAAGTAGTGAAAAAAGAGGGAAAAATACTGAGCAAGTGTTCATGGGCTCATTATCCATTCAGAAATCTGATGGTGGATCCTGAAACGTTGAGTGTGTGCCTTCAGGTTCCTGTACCTCCATCCTTGATGGTAGCAATGAGAAGAGGGCATGTCCTGGGTGACAGGACTCCTTAATGACAGATGCCAACTTTTTGAGGCATCGCCTTTTGAAGTGGTCCTCGATACTTGGGAGGCTAGTGCTCATGATGGAGCTGGCTGAACTTAGGACTTTCTGCAGCTTTTTCTGATCCTTTGCAGTGGATGGTGATGCAACCAGTTAGAATGCTCTTTACGGCACATAAAACATTGAAATCTACAGCACATTACAGGCCCTTTGGCCCACAATGTTTTACTAACTATGTCACATCTGTAGAAATTTGCAAGTGTCTTTGATGGCATATCAAGTCTCCTCAAACTAGTAATGAAATATAGCCACTGTCATACCTTCTTTGTAATTGCATCAATATGTTGAACACAGGACACTTCCTCAGAGATGTTGACACCCAGGAACTTGAAACTGTTCACCCTTTCCACTTCTGATCCCTAAATGAAGACTCATGTGTGTGTTCCTTGACTTATCCTTCCTTAAGTCCACAATAAATTCCTTAGTCTTACTGATGTTAAGTGGCGCTAATGACACCACTCAACCAGCTGACCTATCCGGATCCTGTACACTTCCTCTGAAATTCTATTAACCATTGTTGTTTCATCAGCAAATGTATAGATGGCATTTGATCTGTGTCTAGCCACAGTGGGCAAAGCACGCACCCGAGGTGCACCGATCTTGAATGCCATCGAGGTGATGTTACTCCTGATCTGCACAGACTATGGTCTCCCGGTGAAGAAGTCAAGGATCCAGTTGAAGAGGTAAGTAGAGAGGTCCAGTTTTTGGAGCTTGTGAATAGATCTGAGGGTATGGTTGTGTTGAATGCTGAGCTGTAGTCAATAAACACCAGCCTGATGTAAGTATTACTATTGTCCAGGTGATCCAAGGCCATAGAGCCAGTGAGATTGCAACTGCTGAAGACGTTTTGATGAAAGGCTAATTGCAAGGGGTCCAGGTCCTTGCTTAGACAGGAACTCATTCTAGCCATGACCAACTTCTCCAAGCACTTCATCACGGCAGATGTGGGTGCCACTGGGTGATAGTCATTGAGGCACTTCACCCTGCTCTTCTTGGGTTCTGGTATGATTGTCGTCATAAACAGGTGAGAACCTGCAATTGCAGCAGTGAGAGGTTAAAGACGTCTTTGAACATTCCCACCAGTTGGTTGGCACAGGTTTTCCTAGCCCTATCAGGTACCCCATCAGGGCCTGAAACCTTGCAAGGATTCACTCTCTTGAAAGATGTTCTGATGTTGGCTTGCAAGACAAGGATCACAGGGTTACCAGAAGCTGCAGGAACTTACGCAGGTGTAGTTTTATTCTCCATTTCAAAGCGTGCATAAAAGACGTTCAGCTCATCTGGGAGTGAAGCATCACAGCCGTTCACAATGTTAGGTTTTGCCTTCTAGGAAGTAATGGCCTGTGAACCTTGACAGAGCTAACATTCACCTGATCCTGTCCCTAAACTAAATTGGAATTGTTTTTTCACATTTAAGATAGCCTTCCATTGGTTGTACCTGGACTTCTTGCCTCAGAATTAGCCCTCAGCAGGCTATGAATCTTCTGATTTATCCACAGCTTTTGATTTGGGTAGGTCTAATATGTTCTCAAATGCACACACTCATCCACACAGGTCTTGATGAAGTCGGTGACAGCTGTGGACTATTCATTCACACTCCAAGATGAATCTCTGAATGCTGTCAACTCAAAGCAGTCTGTAAGTGCTTCTCCACCTCTCTGACCATAGCTTCTTAGAGCTTACCATTGGTGCTGCAGGTTTTAGTCTCTTAAAAGACATGAAAATTATCATTTGCAATGAATAAATAAATAATTCGAAAGAGGAATAGCAAGATAGTGTTCATGGAACATTCAGAAATCTGACGATGAAGGGGAAGAAGCTGTTCCTAAAATGTTGAGTTTAGTCTTCAGGCTCGTTCCTCCTCCCCGAGGGTCATGGTAATAAGAAGGCATAATATTTAAGACAGTCACTACTCATCAAAAATATCAGTAATTCAAGAAATTTCATCAACCATGTAGTGCCATTAAGGCTTTAAAATGAAAACTGAAGTGAGTCCCATCAGTGGAATAAAGAGAATCCCACATGCAATAAGCTTTCAATCTATTTTTGTTATTTGGAGCTTGAAATCCTCCAGGTCTACTAATACAGCAAATAGTTAAAACAAAAAAAATATAAATGGTCTCATTGTATGGTGTTAGTTGCAGCAGTCCCTTAGTGCATCTGCTGAGCTTACATTCCTTAAACACAGAGCTAAAATGGCCTTTGCTGCAAAATGACAGAAATGGAGCTTAACATTCATTCTTTGGTTATGTCTGAACTGTTTCTTAAAATAAACTTCACAGCACTGCTAAATATCAATTATTATTTTGTAAATTTGCAGCAACATTTGTATTTTCACACTGCATCAATTCATCCTGGAGCCACAAAATTACCAGACATAACATGGAGCAAATTACCTTACATCACTGGTGTGATACCACTGCTGAGTAACCATTCGGCTCCAGTTAAACATCTGCTGATAACAATCTGACAGAAACTATTTATGCAGGACACTGTAGAAGGCAATGCTAAATTGCTTCTCACAGAGTTTAAAACTTTAATATTTTGATGCAGTCTCAGAGATGGGGTTTGGTTGAGGAGGTCATTGTCACCACATCGACAGTCCTAATATTTTAAAAAAGCATTATATAACACTGGTCATAATTCCCTCAGCAACACAACACAAAAAAATACACAAACTCATTCTCAACTATCTATAATATTATATATCCAGTTAGTCAATATATAAAAAAATCAAATCATTTTCAAAGCACACCACCTTAGCTATTTGTGATTAATTTATTATTGTGACTTTTTTGCTTAAAAATCTTTGTGTTTTTCTGTTTAAGTTTTCAAGAATTTTAGAAGACTTCTCCATTACAATAGATGATAGCAAACTAATCTTGTAAGTAAAATGTTATAACATTAAGATTTTGATCATCGATATTTTGACGTTTTGATGAATGAGCCACTATTGCTGTATCATTGTAGCATTTACGATATGTCAAATCTCTTCAGCAAGCAATCATCTTGGATTACTTCACTTCTAAACAGAATTGTTTCAGAAACAATTATGAGTTTAACAAAATGCAAGGAAAAGTCTTACAAGGCACAAAAGGCAATGTTACTGCAATAAATGACGTAACTGAAATTAACACATTATCAATGCATGCAAACCAACACCTCTGCTCATTTCTGCATCAATATCACTAAACGCATGTATTTTACAGTAATGACTCAAACGAGGTTCAGTCAAGAGTAGGTGAATTTATCTATCGTATTACTATTAAACATAGAAATGGAAAAGAATACTATTGGAGTCACAGAATGAATCACCTTTGACCAGTCAAAAAGGAAAATGAATGTACAAAATGTCATAATTTTGTATTGCAAGTGGAAATTGAATTATCAATAACCCCAAATAATTGTTATTTTAATATTTAATGAATTTTATATGTCATTCTGATGGAGTGGCAGTCAACACTTGATAATTTGCTTTTCTCCAGTTTCAAACATACTATTCATCATTTATTATTGTTAAAGAATTGTTAATCTACTTTAACAAGCCTCGCAATTTTCAACATTTTCACTTTTGTTGCATTGAGAGTAGTCTATTAAAACAAAAGTCCATACCAAATATGCTAAGTTAAGTCTATTAGGACTATGTTTGAAATCCTGACTATGAAGGTCAGGGTACAAATTAATTCTGTGGTTTCACTTTGGAAACAGATGGATTACCAGTAGCAGACTAACTATATAAAATCACAAGATGATCACAATGTATACCATTTGATACAAGTACATTAAATCTACCAGGAACATGCTAATTAAGTATGAGACGCAAGATAAGAAAATTAGAGCAGAACACCAATTAAGAGATGGGGAAAGCAAAAGGTAGGGTTAAAACATTCAAAGGATTGAAACAAAAGAAACATTGGGCAGCATGCATGGCAATTAGTGTGAAAGTCTAAAGGAATAGCTCAATCCTAGTAATGAATAAAACATAAAATGTATTAATGAAACCCAAGGGCTAAACAAACTGTTATCAGATCCAAGAAGGAATATCATCTGTATGTGAGGGAGAGGGTGAGAGAACCTACAACCAACAGGAGGAAAAGAAACCATGCTGTGGTCACTCTGAGGGTTAGTCTTCAAGGTTGCTAAGTATACAGTGTAACTAACATTCTTATTGAGTGTTGTTACTTTGTACCAACTTAACTTATTTCATAGATTTGTTGTGCTTGCAACAAGTATACCTACACTCAGTGGTTTGTTGTAGATAAGAACTAGTCTCATGAGTTAGAGTAACATGGGTATAATAAAAGTGAAGAAAAAGTGCAACTGGTAGAAATGGGAAGTCTCAACAGGTAGATTCTGTAGGGGAGCAGCAAATCACTTGCACCCAGATTTCTATGTTTAACAGTGATTTCTTAAATATCAAATGTTGCTATCATTTTTTTTTAACCATAATGTCAGTGGAGGCTAATGATTTCACTGTCATTACAACCTCAAACTTCAGGTTATATTCTATTTGAACTGAAGCTATCCCAAAAATTCTTTAACAGACTCCAAATCCATTCCTTTTCAATTTATCAGACATTCACGTGGAAATATATATGCACTCTTAAAATTTCCAGTTTGCATCAGTTGTTCAATCCATGGCCTTTGGTTAAATGTCCTAAAACACCTATGAAAAGTTGACAAAGCAAACATATTCAGGAAAGCCCACTGCTGACACCTCTAGGTATATACATTGTTAAGTGCCATACATCATTCCTTTCCTACTATACGGACGCTCAAGCTACATTAAATGTTCTGGTCATTTGATGTAATGGATTCAATACACTTTCTGGCAAGTGAATTTCTCACTGAGCAAGACTATTTACAAACAAGTTGTATCATGCCAAAATGAATTTGTAACTCCATATATCCTCAACTGCATTAGGATGCTAACTTCCACATCATTAACCTCTTTCCAGCTGCTTCTGAAACATTCAGGTGGTTTTGTCACATGCAGCGTCAAATTTCCTACACTTTCTTTGTTGATAGTCTATTTCTCCTCTTAAGTTCATGTACAGCTGCGCTATCAAAATTCTACCTTGCACCTACTCTGCTTGATAGCCCAATTTAATACTTACACCCTGGATAGTGATTGCTATGTAGTACTATGTAACCCCCCAAAAGCAGTGTAATTCTCCCATACCCATTTCCAAATTCTCAGTATTTACCACATTGTTTCAGTGGTCTGAATTCAATTACTCTGGATCCCTCTTTAATCTCTTTTTCCTCTCCACTTCACTGTCTTTTCCTTAAGAACCTCCTTAAAATATAATATTAAGCCAATGATCACCATTCCTTCCAGCTCCTTCTCAGGTTTACTTTTGAATTGTTCTGAACATGTTTAGAAATGCATTCCATACTACCTATATGTAATTGCAAAAAGAATTAGATATTTGTACCAAATATGAGATGAGTGACACAGATACTCAATAGTATTTTTTAAATCCTTTCATTCCTCATGACAGGGGCTAATTTCCTGCACGTTATCCCAGAAATTTTATAAATATTTGGAAAAATTATATTTTTTTCAAATGTCAAGTCCATCAAATAAACCACATTTAAAAAGCTATTCCCTGTTGCCAAATGTTCTCAAATCTCATTGTATTCTTTATCAACTTATTCAATAGTTAGTGCATCCAGTTGACAGAAAAAAATCATTATATTTCATGTCAGTTAAAGCACCTGAATTACTTTTTGGTATATCAATATGAAAGAAATTACTCACTTATCTTTAAGCTTAGAGAGCTATTTTATACCTAGCTTTTAAACAAATCTTACTGCATAATACATTTATTATATTCAAACTCTCTCGGATGACTGATGCTATATGCTTACCATCATTCACTTGGCTTCCTTCACGCTTTAACATTTGAACAGCTCCTACATACTTCTTCAGTTGTACCTTCAACACCTCATTTTCCCTGCAGAATCAAAATAACGCATGAAGTTAAGAAACATTACTAGGTAGCAGAAGAAAAATATGATATAGATTATATTCCCAATTGTTCACCAAGTGGACGATAAGGTGCTTCATGGTTTATTTTGCGACAAATTTACAATACCGCTCAAAATATTTGATTCTCAAATTAGCAAGGCAATTGTTATGATCACATTGTTTTACAGCAACATAGTCAATTTGCATTAAACATTATGTTACTGAAACAAAGATTCAGCATAGTTATTATAGTTATCAGACAAGATGTCACATCAGGTTCATTTTTTTCTCTGTGAAATAGACTTAATGATATCATTGAATTAATGAAAAACCAAGCAAAATTTTCTTGGTATCCTTCAAAAACATATTGCTCAATCATCAGCAATAAATTCACGAGTCAATTACACTCATTATGATTATCATACTGGACGAACTGACTGAAGCCATCTCCTTGAAGAGCAACTGCACTCAACTATTGTATTGGATGTGAAGTGCTTCAATCAAAAACTAATTAAAACTATGAGATAAATGCAATTCTTATTTTTGCTCTGACACATTTTGTTTCATACTACATTAAAATTAAAAATCATTTTTTAAAAAAGCATTGTCCAATTTTAGGAACACAACAGGATACTGAAATCAGAATGAAATTCACAGGCATTGTCAGCGCATAATAAACTCACTACACTGTCCTCAGTGAATTATCACCACTTTATCACCAACAGAAATTAATTTCATACCTGATGCCTCCCATGACATATGGTAGGTTTCATCATCACATAGTAAATTACCAAGCTCATCTAATTCACTCTGCAATAATTACAGGGCTGTGGAATACTTTTTTTAAACAAGAGTTTCATTACATATACCTCATATTACCTATGTAAGTACAAAGTTCAAATGCTGTGAAATCCTTGCCTGCTTTTGTTAAATTTGGATTTGATAATTCAAGCACTTTACTGACCAGCCTAAGATCACACATGCCAACATTCTCTTCAGCTCAGGAAAGCTTTCCTATTTATTCATATTGTAACACAAAACTAATCTCTCTCACTCTCTAACCATGCGCCTCCTGGCATCCATCTAAGGATGAAAAATTCTTAAATTTTAAAATTCCCCTCATTTGCAAATCATTCCAGAACTTCATACCTTCTCATCCCTGAAATCTTCATTAGGCCTACTTTGAAGTCTCTGCAGTCCTCCATTTCTGCCTTTGTGCCTTTATGTTGAATTTTAATCATATCACCAATATTAGACTTCCTTTCAGTTACCTTGGCCTCAAATTCACTGCCAAAATTTATGCTTCACAAAGGCTCATACCAAAAGATGGCAATTAAAACCTCTTTCTGTGATCAATTTTATGGTCAGACTTCCAAAATCTCTTTCTGTTGATTAGTAACAAACTTATTTTGATATCAATCATGCAGTCATTAAGCATTTTATAACATTTTCGTAGCTCAGAAACAAATCTTTTGACCCATAATGTCCATGTCAACCATTAAATACAGATCTATTATAATCCCATTTACTTGCATTCAATTCATAACTTCCTATACCTTGGCAATTCAAGTTGCGAGAGTGTCTGCTTCTTCTGGGTGAAAAACCTCTACATCAAAGTGCCTCTAAACCTGGGGTCCACAACCCCTTGCTTAATGGTATTGGTCTACGCTATGAAAAAGATTGGAAACCCCTGCACTTCCAAACCTATGCCCTCTGGCCTTGGCCACCTACCAAGGAGAAACGTTTCTTGCTGTTTACCCTATCTATGACTCTCATAACTTAGATACCTCATTCAGATCCTCCCTCACACTCATATGCACTGAGGAATGCAAACCCAGTCCACTCCTCACAACTTGAAATTTCTCATCCCAGTCAGCACCCTGGTAAATGTTCTCTTCACTTTCCCCAGTATAATTACTTCCTTCCTATGGTGTGGTGACCAGAACTGCACACAACATTCAATCTGTGACTTCACCAATGGTTTCTAAAGTCATACCAAGACCTTCATGTCTTTATATAACCCCAACCCTCGACCTCAATATGCAACACCTAATACTTATCAGGATTAAATGCCAACTGCTAGTTCTTGACTGAATTTTCCAGTTTATCAGCATCATTCTGTTACCCAAGATACTCTTCCTCACTATCAATACCACCACCATTTGAGTCGTTTGCAAACTTTCCAATTACACCTCTGCACTTACATCTAAATTGTTAATTGATATAAGAAACAACGGATCCCAGCACCAATACCAATTGTACACCACTGGTCACATGCTTCCAAACACAAAAGCAATTCTTCACCATAACACTCTTTTTAATCCAATTCCCAATCCGTCTTTGCTCTAACCTTTTGAACCAGCCTTTTATATGGGACCTACTGAAATCCACATCAACCACTTCAACATATTTTTGCAAGATCTTCAAAAGCTGATTTAAATTAGTCAGACAAGAAATCAACTGAACTCAGTGGCCTGGAAGACCTATTTTGGTGCTGCCTCTCTCTAATTCCTTTACCCACTCTGTTAAAAATGCAACATTAAGTTTATTGATGCCATTTGAACCTTGATCAATGGGGCCCCACATTTATTTAATGTTGCTAACATTGAGACTTAATAATTATCATCAAGACAGGATTCTTACAAGAATTTCTAGTATCAGTCCCCAATGCTGCCTTTCCTTTGAGGTTTCACCCTAATGAAAAAGCTTGGCAATAATATCTTAAAAATGCAATATTTCCTTAAATCAGACTCTTACTGATTGTCTTCCAAAATAATGGCTCATCTTAAATTTATATAAAAAATAACATTTTAGTCTTATTTGACCTCCCTTAATTCCCATAAAATTGTGTCATTCAAAATAGAAATTATAAAAATTGAATAACACAAGTTCAAATTAAATCAACTCCATTTAAGACAAATTTTGCAAGGCTTTAGTCTTCAGAGTCCTTCTGCCCAGAAAGATAAGGATGCATAGAATGTCAGGATCCCTTCTTGCCCAGAAACAGCAACAATAACCCAAATGCATAATGCATTACCTCTAGTGGCCAAAAATATATTAACTATTGAAGCCTGCGCTTTGAAAGTAATTCAATTCATTTCAAGGCCACAAAGGCATAAGCTGGCACTGCAATCATAATTATTCAAGGCACATTACTTTTCCATATTTCTCTCTGCCAACTGAAGCAGTTTATAAACCATACTTTCTAAGCACAGCTGGGCCACATTTTTGTTCCCGATATCACTGGCAAATCTGAAAACCATATTGATTACTGAGCAATATTATAATACAAAGCTGTTCAATAATTTCTGTTCATCCAGGTACTAAACAATTCCATAAATCAACAACATAAGCAGCTACACAACATTGGTTATACTGTCTATTAATCTATGAAGGTAAAATAAAATTAAGATAGATGATGACTACATTATAATAATAATATAAAATGTAGTTATAACTAATATTTGCACTAACAGTTTAAAGAGATTGTCAATGTACCGTGTATGACTGAAATACACCTTTGCAATGCAGCAAATTAAAAAAAACTATATCGATTTTTGAGCCCATCATGTTAAAAGCGAGCATAATTAGAAAATGAAATAAGTTTTCTATTTCCAACACTAAATATGATAAGCACTCCCAAGCCACATTTAGCAGGTTCCAAGCAAATCTTTCCAAGCAAAACTTGATACGACTCAATTTCATTCTGGCTATATCATTTGTTTTCAATTTTCAAAACGAAACACTCTCGTAGCCAGTCTGAGTTATATTGTGAATTACTGCAAAATCATAATCACTTTTATGCTGTTCATTTCTAACAAAAAGGAAATGGGTGCGATTTGTCCATGATTGTTATTCACAGGATCCTAACAGTCAGAAGAGCAGAAGAAATGAACCATGATCTTCAGGGTGTAGAATTGTTATTTTTCTTCTATTTTTTCCACGGTAGTTTAACTTTCCTTTACTTGCTTGCTTGTATTTTTATATTATAATCTATATATTTTATATTATCATCTCACAATCATGTAATTGTTCGGTGAACTTTTCAGTAATTGCTTTTGGGGAACTGTACAAAAGGATAAGTTACACCTGAACCTAAGAGAGTCAAATATCCTTGCAGGCAGGTTTGCTAAAGCCTTTGGGGAGGGTGTAAACTAGTTTGGCAGGGGGATAGGAACTGGAGTGATACGGCTGAAGATGTGGTAGTATACAAGTAGATGCAGTGTGTAGTGAGATTGTAAGAAAGGACAGGCAGATGATAGAATAAAATTGCAGTCTGTGGGATGAATTGAAGTGGAACATGGGGACAAAATCTTAAAGGGTGACAAATACAGGACTGAAGGTGTTATATTTGAATGCATGCAAAATACAGAATAAAGTAGATGATCTTGTAGTGCAGTTATAGTTATACAGAATGGCAGGTATGACAGGGGGGCATCACTGAATCCTGACTGAAAGAAGATCATAGTCAGGAGATTAACATCCAAGGATAAACTTTGTATTGAAAGGACAAGCAGGTTGGCTGAGGGGGCCAGGTGGTTCTGTTGGTCAAAAACAAAATCATATTCTTAGAAGAGGTGACATATGATTAGACGATGTAGAATTCTTGTGGGTAGAGTTATGAAACTAAAAGGGCAAAAAGACCCTGATGGGAGTTATATACAGGCATCTGAACAGTAGCCATGATGTGGGCTACGAATTACAATGGAAGATAAAATAAAGCTTGTAAAAAGGGCAATATTACAATAGTATGGGTGACTATTGTAATGTAAATATGCAATATGCAAATAGATTAAGAAAAATCAAGTTGGTGCTGGATCCAAAAGAGGAATTTGTAGAATGCCTACAAGATGGCTTTTTAAAGCAGCTTGTGGTTGAGCCCACTAGGAGAAAGGCTATTCCGGATTGTGTGTTCTGCAATTATCCAGATTTGATAAGGGAGCTTAAGGTAAAGGAACCCCTAGAAGGCAGTGATCATATGATGATAGAATTCACCCTGCAGTTTAAGAGGACAAAGCTAAAGTCACATGTATCAGTACTACAGTGGAGTAAAGGGAATTACAGACGCATGAGAGAAGCTGCCTAAAGTTGGTTAGAAAGGGACACTAGCAATGATGATGGTGGAACAGCAACAGCTGCAGTTTCTGAGGGCAATTTGTGAAATGGAGGAAGGATACATCCCCAAGATGAAGAAGCATTCCAAAGGGAGGTTGAGGCAACTATGGCTTTAAGGGAAGTCATAGACAGCATAAAAGGAAAAGAGAGAGCATATAACAGAACAAAAAATGGCGGTAAGTTAGAAGATTGGGAAGCTTTTAAAAAACCAACAGAAGGCAACTAAAAAAGCCATAACAAGAAATGGAGAATGACAGTGAGAAAATAGTAATGGAGGGTGGGAGGGTCAAAGAAATGGTGGAAAAACTTAGTAAGTCAGACTTCACTGTGGAAGACACTAGCCATAGGCCAAAATTCAAGAGTGTCAGGGGGTAAAAGTGAGTGCAGCTGCCATTACTAAGGAGAAGGTGCTTGGGAAGCTGAAAGGTCTGAAGGTAGATAAGTCACCTGGACCTGATTGACTACACCCTAGGGTTCTGAAAGAGGTAGCTGAAGAGATTGTGGAGACATTGGTAATAATCTTTCAAGAATCATTGGTTTCTAGAATGGTTTCAGAGGACTGGAAAATTGCAAATGTCACTTCAATCTTGAAGAAGGGAGGGAGGCAGAAGAAAGGAAATTATAGGCCTATTAGACCAACTTCAGTGGTTGGGAAAATGTTGGAGTCCATTATTAAAGATGAAGATTTGAGGTATTTGGAGGCACAAGATAAAATAGGCCAGCATCAGCATGATTTCCTTGAGGGAAAATCTTGCCTGGCAAATCTGTTGGAATTCTTTGAAGAAATAACAGACAGGATAGAGAAAGGAAAGTCAGTGGATGTTGTTTACTTGGATTTCCACAAGGCATTCGACAAGGTGCTACACATGAGGCTGCTTAAGAAGGTAAGAGACCATGGTATTACAGGAAAGATACTAGCATGTATAGAAGATCACCTGTCAGAAGAGAAAGCTGGGAATAAAGGGGGCCTTTTCTGATTGGCTGCTGGTGACTATTGATTTCTGCAAGGGTCAGTGTTGGGATTGCTTCTTTTCACTTTATATATCAATGATTTGGATGACGGGATTGATGACTTTGTGGCCAGATGGCAGACAAAATGAAGATAGATGGAGGGGCAAGTAGTGTTTAGGACAGGGGGAGGCAACCTACGGCCCATGGGCCAAATCCAGCCCGCAAAGGTATTTTGACCGACCCACAAGCAAATATTGGGATACCATGCTTATCTGATCCGCGAGTGATTTTTCTTTATTCTGAGTGTTTCACACGACCACACTGATGGACACGCATGGCATCTTATTACACTGGCCCCAGGTTCCATTTTGTTCCAAACCAAACACTGGTATATACGAATGACGGGAAGGCAGACTACCTTATTAATATGTATTAGATACTCTCTGTGCACTCACAGGTTTTCAGATGGGATCATTCAAATTTGTAAACAGAAACAGCGTCACTGTGTTTTAACAAGAAATCCACACCAAATATCCAGATATTTACATGTGCTACAATACTTGTTGAATAACCCGCGTTTCGAAATAAAATCGAAGACAAAAATTCCAATGGCAATGAATGCAAAACGCAGGAAGGTACACACTGAGTGCCGAAATTTCCAAGACACTTGGACACTAGATTACTTCTTCATCGAGCAAGCTGGGAAACCAGTTTTTTTTGTGAAAATGGTCCAAGAATTGAGAAAAGAGTTTTCATCTCGTTTTGCTGATTTTCACTTGCATGCAAATGAGTTCAAGCTGTTTGCTACTCCATTTGATGTGGAAGTGGACACTACATCAGAAATTTTTCAAATGGAATTGATTGAGATGCAGTGTGACGACATATTGAGATCGAAATTTCATTCTGAAGATGTGTCAGTGCTTGACCTCTATAGAAAATATATTTATCCAAGTGGGAAGTATCCTAACTTAGTGAACCATGCAAAAAAGATGGCATCATTGTCTGGCAGCACTTATCTGTGTGAGCAATTATTTTCAAAAATGAAGTTCACCAAGAACCATTTGAGAACAAGATTGACTGATGCCCACCTGGATAATGTCTTGCTCTTGGCATCAGCAAGTCAGACACCCAATATTGAGAAGCTTTCAAGTAACAAACAGCATCAAGTTTCACATTGATTTATCGACTATTTGCATTAAAATTTTCTTTTTTATTATACTTAATTTCCCAACATTCAATGCATCATGTTCATACGTTTTATGTTTAAAGATTCTTTGTGTCCTTTTAATAGATTCAAAAGATGCCTTGATTGAAATAAATTGCAAGTAAACTGAGTTCTTCGATTACTAATTGGCATCCTTGCTTAAGCACAAATGATTTTCTATCATGTGTTATTCATTAATTTGAGGCAAAACATAACTAGATATATTTAAATGGATAATTCTCATATTTCAATTTTTTATGGCATTTATCTGGCCCACCATCCGCTCATTAATATGCGATCCGGCCCACAGAGGCAAAAAGGTTGCCGACCCCTAGTTTAGGAAGTAAGGAGTGTGCAGAAGGACTTAAGACAGATTGGGAGAATGGGCAAAGAAGTGGCAGTTTAGTTATAGTTCATAAATAGTTATATAGTTTAGTTAGGTGTAAGGTCATGCACTTTGTCTGAAGGAATAAAGGCAAAGACTATTTTCTAAACTGGGAGAAAATACAAGAATCAGAGGTGCAAAGGGAGTTGGAAGTCCTTGTGCAGGGTTCCCTGAAAGCTAACTTGCAGGATGAGTTGGTGGTATGGATGGTAAATGCAATGTTAGCATTCATTTCAAAAGCAAAAGGATATAAGAGCAAGGATGTAAGTAATCTGACTGGCCAACAGATTTCCACATTACTTTCAAAGTATTCAGAATGGTTTTCCTCCATTGTTTTGTCCTTAAAATCATATTTAAACTTTAACAACCAACTTTTCCCCCATATACACTTAATGTGTACATATTATATCTGTCCATAAACACAAGAGATTCTGCAGTTGCTGGAAATCCAAAGTAACAAACACAAAATGCCAGAGAAACTTACAAGTCAGGAAACATCTATGGAGAGGAATAAATAGTCGACATTTCAGGCTGGGACTCTTAATCAGGGCATCCTGTCTCTTGTACGTTGGATTACACAGCAATCTTAAGTAAACTTTCTGGGGGAGCTGATTGGAGATAGTGCAGAAGAGTTTTGAGGCCAAGTCTGATCACAAGAAAGCAATTAAAGTTGGTGATGCAGGTAAAAGCATCCCCACTCCCTCAGGATTTAAAATGGTGCTGTAGGGCACTTACTTATTTCCTATGTTTGCACATTCAAAAATCAGACAGCAGTGGGGAAGAAGCTGTTCCAGAATTGTTTAGTACGTGCCTTCATGCTTCTGTACCTCCTTCCTGATGGCAACAATGAGAACAAGGCATGACCTGGGTGATGGGGTCCTTAATGATGGATGCCGCCTTTTTGAGGCATCACTCCTTGAAGATATCCTGTATACTGAGGATTCTAGTGCCCATGATCAACCTATCTAATAGCTGACCACAAAAATTCAATGTAACACACCTTATCATTTTCATTGAAAATACTAAACAACACACTATTTGAGTAGCTTGAAATGGTTAAAACCTTTTCCAGTTCAGCCAACAAAACCTCATCAGCTTTGAAAATCCAAATGTCTCCTTCTATTTCAAACTAATAATATAACATAGCTAAGGTAATTCATTTGTATTTTCTAAGTTTGATTTACTTTTTGAACTTTATATAAGGCTAATGATTTAAATACAAACCACAACCACAGTAATCATGTTATCAGTACTTGAAATGGATAACTCAGAAATAAAAGTAATAAAAGTTTGACAAACAGGAAAGTGCTCATTAGGCTTTTATAGCTGTTTTGTAAATCAACATCAAAATTGGTAATATGGCATACTTACTAAAATGTGTTTTAACATAATGACTCCAATAAGTATCGTTTAACGTAAAGCATATATGTTTAAGGGAAATTTTGTTCTTCCCACCTTCTGCATTTAATATAAATTTCTCACATCCAAGCCACATTCTGAAAGTAAGGAAGTTAGTATCAAAAATCCTTCCTTGCACAGATCCCAATAGCCTCCATAGAACAATGACTGATGCACTGTGCTTCTCCACCCATTCTTTCAGTTTGATTCACCTTTCTCCTACCTTGCCAATGCCTGAATCTTGGCAGCATGTCGCTCATCCTGCTCTGCCAGTTTCTTTTTCTGGTTGTCAATTTCTTGCCTGAGTGCTGCAGAATGTTCCATCTCACCATCAAGTAAGTTTCGCAGTGATCTGGAAAAAAAGGATTTACCATCTGTTAAACCAGATCTTCAAAGCAATCTGGTGTAGAAAATGTAAAACTAAGAACTTCAAAATGTCTTTAAAATTTACACTAATCTTTGACTCCTCATCCATAAATTATGAAATATTTTAAATCTCATATACAAAAGCAAGCTTTAAAGGTATTTTGTCTCAGAGATATTTACCACAGATTGAATAACATATTTTGTTCTCTAGCCTAATTTTTTCCTCAGTGCGAAGTTTAAAATTATATCAATTATAGACTAAAACAAAACAGAACTTACTAAAATATATAAAAGAATACATTAATCGCTTCAAACAAAAAAATTCCTTGTCAACCTACATTCCTAAACTTTTACTTAATTCTCTCCCAAATTTCATTCCAGCTTTCATCTGTCAGCTTCTGTAACAAGCAGCTAATTACACAATTTCAACACATCTGTTAAATTAAACTATTCTACTCTGAAGTCTTATTCCCACTACAAACATTTCCTCCTTATTTATGCCATCTCCTTTGGGTTTTCTGATCTTGTGGTCGTTGACAGAGGTTTCTCCAACATCCTTCTCCGATAACTTCCCTGGCCCTTCTTAAATCGTGCTGCTTTCAGAAGTCCACTTATGGAAACATTTCTACTCCAACCCACTCACTTCCTCACACTGGTCTGTCTAAATTTTGGCCATTGTACCTTTTATACCTTATTAAACTGCTCAACAGTTTCCTAACATCTTTCTTTTTTTCTAATTTTCTACTCACAACCATCTGTTGTCTACCATCCCTATCATCTCAAATTTGAGCACATTCAGCTGAAGTCTGATATACTGGCTTAGATATCTATTGCCAGATGTGCCTTGGCCTTCAAATTCCCCTCTTCTGTAAATGTACTATATTCCTGGCTCATTCCATAGTAATAAAGTGCAAAACACCTTTTTAAAAGTCATACTAGAATTCTTCCACTCCATGAGCCACCAAGTGTGAATAGCTCACAGACTTCTTTATCACCAGTAAGATGATCTCTAGTTCATCTCTTAGAGATCACTTTCTAGTTTGTACTCCTTCCCCACCCCACCCCCCTTCTTCTTAATCTGGCCTTTTCACCTTTCTTTCTAGACCTAATGAAGGGTGTGGCCCAAAACATTAGCTCTTTATTCCCCCTCCACAGATGCTGTCTGACCCACTGAGTTCCTCCAGCATTTTGTGTGTGTTTCTCTAGTCAATTGTTGCTTTAATCAATTTTTCAGGATGCAGAATAGCTGGCAAGGACGGGTTTTTACTACCCATTCCTGATTAAATATTTAACTGTACCTAAAATATTCTTGTTAAATATTCTTCCCACAGTTAAACTATCTCTTTATCACACCTTTATCTCCATGGATACTGCATGACCCATTGTGTTTTACTCCTCCAGCATTTTGTTTTATTTTTTAACCAGTTTCTATTCATTTCTCCTCCACTATGCCAACATACCCTCATACTCTCTCCCAAACTTTGTCCTACTTTCCTATCTTTCATTCGTCTCCATGCTACTTCTAACTTCCCTGAACTATGCATCCACTCATTATGATTTTTCCTATTGCATTCAACCATTTCCATTGAACATACAAACTTCCAACCACTATTCTTGACAACACCATAGTAACAAATCTAAAGCTGCCATAATAAAGCATAATGCTGCAAACTGTGTCAAGGATTCTAAATCAAACAGGTTGAGACAAACATAAAGCAGAAGAAATTTGAATCAATGGCCAAATATTTGTTCAAATTAACAGTTTTGAAATACATTTTACATTGTTCACTTTATATTTCAATACTTTGAGTACAGGAGATAGGATATGTTGAAGTTGGATGTTATGAGGGGTATAGAGAGGGTAAATGGATCAGACATTGGGTGTAGTTTTGGTCACCTACCTACAGGAAAGATGTAAATAAGGCTGAAAACTACAGAGAAAATTTACAAGGATGTTGCCAGGACTGGAAGACCTAATTTATAAGGAAAGGTGGAACAGGTTAGAACTTTATTCCTTGGAACATAGAAGATTCAGGGGAGATTTGATAGAGGTATACAAAATTATGAAGGGTATAGAGATGGTAAATGCAAGCAAGCTTTTTCCACTGACGTTGGATGGGACTACAACCAGAGGTCATGGGTTAAAGATGAAAGGTGAAAATTTAAGGGGAACGAGGGTAAATTTCTTCACTCAAAGGGACATGAGAGTGCACATGTGGTGCATGCCAGCTCAATTTCAACATTTAAGAGAAGTTTGGACAGGCACATGGGTGGTAAGAGTATGGAGGGCTATGGTCCCGGTGCAGCTCAAAAGCAGTAGGCAGCTTAAATGTTTTGGCACGGACTAAATGGACAGAAGGGCCTGTTTCTGTGCTGTACTTTTCTATGACTTTAAAGCCTGAAAGAGAGGTGGAAATGGAGGAACCTTCATAGCTTGAGGCTGATAGAGCTGAAAACACAGCCATCAACAACAGGGTGAAAGAAGGGTCGTATAAGACACAGCAACTACAAGAACAAGAACTTTAGTTTGGTAGTTTCAGAAGACTAGGGGTAAGGCCAATTTGGAACTGCATGCTCTTGCACATGTGGGATAGGAGATATCTGGTGGGATGAGCAGGTTGACAGTTTATGCAGTTGTGCTGAGCCTCTATGTATTCTAGCTTCTGAAGCATGAACTCTAGGTTCTCAGACCCATTCCAAGCATCCATTAAGCAGTGATGGACCAGGGAATTCTGAGGATTAGTAGGGATGCTGTATTTTATCAAGAATGCCTTCAGAATAGCCTTGAGTCATTTCCTAAGTCCTTTGGCAGAATGTAGAAATAAAGTATTTCTTTCAGAAGCCTGCTGTTGGATATGTGAACAAGGTGACCTGCTCAACAAAGCCCAATGAGAGTAATTAGTGTCTCACCATTGACAACTATAACCAAAGAGAGGATACTGACCTTGATTCACCTATTCTTCCAGAGAATTTGGGGGATATTGATGGAACCTTTCCAATTATCTTTCCAGTACCTTGTGGTGTCTGCCTGTGGATAGTCTCTCTCACAGAAGAATACAAGGAGGTAAAGATCTTAGCTGATAGTTATTTTTTTTTGCCAAGTTTGAGATCTTAATCTTCTAACAACCTTTCCTTCAGTATGCCAAAGGCTGAGCTGACTTGCTGAGGGCAGTGGTCTCATTCCATCTTTGATGTATTTCTTCACAGAAAGAGAGCTCCCAAATGATAGAAAACGATACATATTTCCAGGGTCTTGCCATGAACTCTCCATCATAAGAAGGCAGTGTTATACAGTGAGGGCAAATTGACAGAGGACCTTGATCTTGTGAATGTAATGCTTGTTCTCCCACAAGCTTCCATGAAGGATTCAACAATGACCAAGAGCACAGCACCTATTTGTGTGCAAATAAAGAGGCATCCATACACTGCACAGTACAATTCTTGGTTCTGAAATATACATTCAACAGCTGAACAGTTCCACTGTAGTTTTGCAGATTAGTTCCGCTCCAGTGAAAGGCTTATTGAATGTGACGTGGAGTACAGTGGCAAGTAAAAAATAAAAATCAAAAATCTCTTGGTAATGACACAGCCTAACTTGAAAGTGAACGTCACTGAGATTGGCTCTGTTACGGATTCAATGGTTTGGATCATGGCGTCAATGTCAGCCTAAGATAAAGATGAGATGCAAATGAATTTCTGTGGCCAGCTGCATTAGAAGGGAATGCTCCAGGGTGCTTCTTGATCTCTCCAGTTCCTTTCATTTCTCTCTCAGCTGTAGAATGGTGAAGACCATAATTTTTATACCTTCAGATGGACAGAGTCCATCTAAAGGCATATAAAAAAAAATATGGTCTTCACCACACGATTTGAGAAGCAGCTCTTCAGCCACTGGGAAGATGTGACTGATAAGGATTCTGGTGAGGATTTTCCTCAGGCAGTAAAAAGAACCACCTCTAGGTACCTTCAGGTTGCACAAAGAGTGGTTTCTCCCAAGTCCATTGATGTCACCCTCCCCTTCTAAGACGTGGATGATTGCATTGTGGATTTATTGCAATTGCTACTCACTGCCAAGTTTCAAAACATCAATAGGGACACCATTTACTGCCAAAGTTCTGTTTTCACTGAACAGGAATATGACCTTTCCAAGAATGCAGGCAGAGCTGAGGCAGACAGGGTGCTTTGAGATGAAATCAAGGGCAGTCATGTGAAGGTCAGAGTTCGGGTTGAAGGAAGGAGCTAAGTATCAGAGATATCTGAACCTGAAAATTTTACAATCAAGGCAATTTTAGGCCAGTACCGAGAGGACAGTGATCACAGTAGTCATTGGTGAAGGGTAACCAATTCTTGACAGAACATGGTATGCAGAATTTTCAAAGAACTCTCCTATATGTACGATTTAATAATGAGCCCAGTTAGAATAGCAATAGACTGGTAGAACATGAAAATAATGAAAATAACTAGGAAATACAAGTTAATATTATAGTTCCACATAGTAGTACAAAGCACGACAAATAAAACAAGGATTTTTCTGAAGTTATGAAGCACAACTGCAAGATACTCAGTATGTGAAGAGTTAAACAAATGGCACAGCAAGAACTGCTCATTTGGATTTGACCTAATTAACTGTAAATCTATACTAAATCACAGTGCAATTCTGCACTGCACCTTGATCTAGTTAAATTCCTGTTTCTTATTTGTTTATCAAGCATAAGATTTCAATACACCGAATAACACTCTCCCTGCATAAATAAAAAACAACGTAAACATTCCACTCCGCCATGGTCTGCTACAATTCCTTTGCATATTATGTTAAAGATACATAAAATTTCATGTGTTTCACTAAGTCCCCAATGTGCACCTGGTCAGGGAACAGGCAACAAGCAAGCGTCATCTCTCGTTTCAAGTTATTGCTTAAATACATATTTCCAGGCTATATTTTTAAAACAGAGCTGAAAGTGTAATTAATCATACAGTGATTGTTTAGAAAAGATAATGACAACTTTAAAAGTTGCACTCAAAATAATAATACAAAAGATTTCCAAATGTTAAATAATCTACAAAAGAATTTGCAGATTATATAAATTATTCCATGAACTAGCAGATTTAACAGTCAGGCCCACCTCTGATTAGAACAGGTTAAGTATTTGTAACCTGAATAGTCTGCGAGTTGGAAATGGGGCTGCAGACCGAATTTCTACATGGCAGATGATGCCAGTTGCCCTGTAGCAGCCTGCAAGTCCATCCAGCCAGCCTCCAAAATGCTCATTCGTATGCACCGGATGTACACAAGCCAGACATTCAAAAACTGGGGAGGAACTGTAGTTGACTGCAAGATAATCCCAATTTTAAATAAAAGCAAAATAAAAGTATGAATTCTCCTCATAATTAAAAGTAACTCCATCATGTATGACCTGAAAAGTCAAAGGTTAAATCTATCAATGCTAAATTAGATAATTATCACAAATGGTAGTGGGTGGTTCAACTGCCCTCACTGGCTCTGGGATCAGAAGGCAAATAAGATTTATCAGCCAGAATCCTATTCTTATTTACTATTCAGTAAGCTCTAACAAAAACATTATACAGCATTACATTTGAGCCTGCAGCACAGCTACGAGACATTCACACTAAACAGTCCATAATGCATGAATATTCAATGTGTGCAACTTTGCGACAAGATTTCATCAAACTAATCCAGCACATCCTTCTGTCCTTTCTCCCTTCTGTAGTTTCCATTGCTATAATTTTCTTCAACACTCCTTCTGTTTCTCATCTCTGAGTCATGATGTTTCTCCTGATTTCTCTCATGAATTCGTTCGTAACTCTTCTACATTTACACCAGGATTAGGTCAGTATTAGATTGGATTTTATCACCCCACTCTGCTGACCTTGATTTAGTTGACAAGTAACAGGACAAAAGCTAACTGGACAGGACAGGAATATGAAGTTATCATTTGCACAGATCATAGCACATATGCCTGGTGTTTTGATTCCACCTGCTTTTCGGCCTATATCTGATATAAAATTACTAACTAAATTTATCAACTGCCTGTAATTTCAGTTTTCTGCCTTCTTCATAATTAAGTATTTCATATTTTTGGCTCTGATTTTAGATTCAGATCCTATTGTCTTCATCTCTATCAGTAGGGCTATTGGACTGTGGCAGGAACATTAGCTGATTATTTCTATTTATACATCTGACCCTAGAGCCAGTGATGGCAATTGAACCATCCATTGCTACCTCGGAAAAAATTAGTCCACAATTATACTAAAATAGAACTCCATTCAATCTCTGAACTATTACTAAACCATTTGTGTAATTTCCAATCAAACAGGAGAATTCATAATCATCGCAAACAGGAATTCTGCAGATGCTGGAAATTCAAGCAACACGTCAAAGTTGCTGGTGAACGCAGCAGGCCAGGCAGCATCCCTAGGAAGAGGTACAGTCAATGTTTCAGGCCGAGACCCTTCGTCAGGACTAACTGAAGGAAGAGTTGTAAGAGATTTGAAAGTGGGAGGGGGAGGGGGAGATCCAAAATGATAGGGGAAGACAGGAGGGGGAGGGATGGAGCCAAGAGCTGGACAGGTGATTGGCAAAGGGGATATGAGAGGATCATGGGACAGGAGGTCCGGGGAGAAAGACAAGGAGGGGGGGAACCCAGAGGATGGGCAAGAGGTATAGTTAGAGGGACAGAGGGAGAAAAAGGAGAGTGAGAGAAAGAATGTGTGTATAAAAATAAATAACGGATGGGGTACGAGGGGGAGGTGGGGCATTAGCGGAAGTTAGAGAAGTCGATGTTCATGCCATCAGGTTGGAAGCTACCCAGACGGAATATAAGGTGTTGTTCCTCCAACCTGAGTGTGGCTTCATCTTGACAGTAGAGGCGGCCGTGGATTGACATATCAGAATGGGAATGGGATGCGGAATTAAAATGTGTGGCCACTGGGAGATCCTGCTTTCTCTGGCTGACAGAGCGTAGGTGTTCAGCAAAGCGGTCTCCCAGAGAAAGCAGGATCTCCCAGTGGCCACATTTTAATTCCACATCCCATTCCCATTCTGACATGTCTATCCACGGCCTCCTGTACTGTAAAGATGAAGCCACACTCAGGTTGGAGGAACAACACCTTATATTCCATCTGGGTAGCCTCCAACCTGATGGCATGAACATCGACTTCTCTAACTTCCGCTAATGCCCCAACTCCCCCTCGTACCCCATCCGTTATTTATTTTTATACACACATTCTTTCTCTCACTCTCCTTTTTCTCCCTCTGTCCCTCTGACTATACCCCTTGCCCATCCTCTGGGTTCCCCCCCACCCCTTGTCTTTCTCCCCAGACCTCCTGTCCCATGATCCTCTCATATCCCCTTTGCCAATCACCTGTCCAGCTCTTGGCTCCATCCCTCCCCCTCTTGTCTTCTCCTATCATTTTGGATCTCCTCCTCCCCCTCCCACTTTCAAATCTCTTACTAGCTCTTCCTTCAGTTAGTCCTGACAAAGGGTCTTGGCCTGAAACGTCAACTGTACCTCTTCCTAGAGATGCTGCCTGGTCTGCTGCATTCACCAGCAACTTTGATGTGTGTTGCTTGAATTCATAATCATTTTTGCTTTCTACCAATAATTTTCAAAATCTTAAAACTACTAATTTTCCATTAACCATTAACTTTCCATAATCGAGAGCTTACAAGCTTTGCTTAAATTTTAACATATTATCTAACTTCACGAACCTTACACTGGTAAACCTACTCTGTATTCATTCCAAAGACAGATTTATAATCCAGTCTTCCAATAATAAAGAATACCATTACATTTGCTTTCTTGATTTTATTTTGGAACCATTTTGTTTTCTAATATTTACATTTGTCCTATTTATAATAATTATTCATTCATGGAAACCAATGTTACTTACGAAAGCAACATTTATTGTCCTGTCCCTAAAACCCCTTGAACTATGTGAGTTGTCTGGTCACTTCAAACTACAGTTTTGAATTACTTTGCTGTGGGTCCAAAGTAATATATTTGCCAGACCAGGTGGGGACATCAGACAATAGTCTACAAGATGGCTTTTTAAAATCAGCAATTCAATAGCTTCACAGTCAACACAAAAGTGCACAATATTTTACTCCATTTCTTTGTTTAATTAATTTGTGATTCCCAGCTGACTTAATGGAATTTGAATGCGTCTGGATCATTAGTCCAGTATCTCCATTCCTTGGTCCATACTCTTTATTATTCTATCCTCAATAAAATTTATTGATCAGTTTTGACCTCCATTGTTGTTGGCTTGTATTATTTACAAAGTATTTGGATCTATTAGCTTTTAATACAAAATTAATTAACTTGCATTCATCTGCACTGAATTATGAGCAATTATGAAATAGGAAAGGCATCAAAACATTCTTGCATCCTTAAAATTTGCCCTTATGATAAGCTATCAGCATTCAATTTACACTTTTGATGCATCTGCTCAAGGTTAAATTACTTACTAATATTCTCATTCACCAGCAATAGCTTTTCCTACAATTACTTTGAAGCTTCCCCCCTCACCCCCTCCTGGAACAAAGAGAACAAAATGTTCAGCCTTTCACTGCCCTTAGATACATTTACAATCTCCTTTGCAGTAGCTGAACAGGTATCAATTTAGATCTCTCATTACATGGGGAGCACTAACTATTCCAACATAACAGAAAGAACTCAGAATAAGGTCTCTGAAGGAGAGCTAATAGAAATATCAATGGATCAAATGACTATCTATAGTTGACTGACATGTATACAAAATGGTACAAGTAAAAATTTATTGATGAAAAAACGTGGAAAAAAAAACAAAAGATGAGCTTTGCACCAAATACCACCAGTATATACCAAATTTTAGCCAGCCAGTGGTGTAGTGACAGACTTTGAAGTGAGTGGTCCCGAGTTCTAATCCGGCCAGCTCATTACACACTTTCTATCCGTGCTGAGTTGAGCATCGAACTAGCAACTCAGCCCCGTAAAAAATAGACAAAATGCTAAAGAAACAACAAGGTGGCTGCCACAACACACTGAGAGGAATAACAATCACTAAATTTACAAAAGACACTAATTAATACATTCATTTAGATTAAATGTACTCTTAACATTGCAGGGAACAATACCTGTTTTGCTCATCCAGTTCATCCTTTCTGTTCATCATGGCTACAATAGCTTGTCGTAGTTCGTCTGAGGAAGCAAATCTTCGATTAACAACCACATTAACAATAAAGCTGATGCAAAAACAAACATTTCATCTCTTAATTTTTTTTTCAACAAGATATACTACATATTCAAAGGTGATGGGCATAGAGACAAATTTATAGCCCATTTTCCAATGAATTAGAGCTAGTTAATTTAATATTTTATGACAGGAAATTCTTAGAAACTTAAAATTACTCAACATCTGAATTCAGAATTTTTTTTAAAAAAAAACCTTTGAAAAGGTAATAAGCTAAAGACAATAGTTAAAATGGAGATAGGTTAACTAATTATAGAAAGCAAATGAACCACCAAGAGAATGATCAAGGTGGTAGAATGGTTAAAAAAAAGTTGTTTATACTATCAGGTTAGAGGCGACGCAAACAGAATTCGAGGTGTTTTTCCTCCATCCTGAGAGTGGCATCATTGTGGCAGTGGAGGAGGCCATGAACTGACATGTCAGAGTGGGAGTGGAGATTGGAATTAAAATGGTTAGCTACCAGGAAGTCCTGCTTGTTGCAGATGGGATCAAACCTGCAAAAACCTACATCAGTGTGGAATTTTGGATAGCATAGTAAAAAAAAAGGATATTGGAGATCCAATGCCTGTTTGTCAGAATGATACGTAACGTGAGCAAACACGAATATCAAATAAACACAGGAATAGTTTAGGCTGTTTTGGTAGGACCAGAGGAGATGATGTGATTTCACAGTGGCATATCTGAAGCAATAACATATGGTGGAAACTCCTTAGTATGAATCCTTGAGAATACAAGGACCTGAGGGATTTCAACATTACATTAAATTGATGTTCAGCATAGAGGCAGGAGAATTTCTTTTTTAAATGAGAACTGTGAAGATGTGAAATACATAACCAAATTTGGTAATGGAAGGAAACAGCACATTAAGAGTATATCAGCAGTTGTAGAAAACAATAAATGGATATGAACCAGTTCAGGAGAATTGAATTAACTGAATATATATGGAGATAGGTACCAATTTGGAAGGCAAAACCAAAATATATTTCTCAAAATATATTTTAATATTGTAAATAGTAAGACATTTTGTTTTACATTAGAAACATAGAAAATAGATGCAGGAGTAGGCTATTTGGCCCTTACGATTAAAATCTAAGCCTCTGCACTGAACATACACTTTAATTAAAGCCACATCTATATTTAAATGGAGAACCACGCGGGGGACCACAACTTTATGCGTATTTTCCTACAATCTCAGAGTGCTCCGTCATTTCAGAACAATCTTCTGTCTCAATGAAAGAGCTTTCAAAAAAAAAAGCGCAGAATTTAACGTGGAAATAAAACGAAGGACTGTAATATGAAGTCCTGAATAATACTAAATAGGATTTAAATTTTAAATTTAAATTTTAAATGATACTTTTTCAACAAAAGGCTCTTTTAATTTGCATCAGCAGAGATGGTAAACTGTCTCATCAAACTGGAATTATTGCTTTTTAATATACAATAACACCAAAAATTTAAAAATGCAACTGATTCAAACTGAAAAACAGAAGCAAATTTATTATAAATCTATAATATTTACTTTTGCTTGCTCTGGTCAATATAAGCAAAGACAGTTGTCTTCCTGATGTGTCCTGTCATTTAGCTACACTAGATTTAGGTTATGTAGAGTGTTAAGCTATCAATCCCTGAGAAATCTTAGATGCACTCCAGGACACAGATGCCACAGTAAACCTGAACTCTGCTTCTTCAAAGGAAGGCAACTCCAATGCACTTCCTCTGAATAATGCTGCTCTACCCAAACAATTTCATTTTCAGGCAAAAATTGTAGATGCTCAAAATCAAAAACAAAAACAGAAGATACTGTAAGTCTGTCTCTTCATATGACATGCAGAACAATCCTGGTTTCAGTACTATCCAAGGTCCATCTCTCCACTATTTTTTCCATTACACTGATGACTCCATTGGCATTTCTTCCTGCACTCATTCAGAGCTTGAAAATTTCATCACCTTTCCTATTATTTTCCACCCTGCTCTCACATGCACATGGACCACATCTAAATCATTCCTTTTCTGACAGTTATAAAGGTTAAAGTCCACCATAAATAACCAACTCCCAGTTACCCCAATGACACTACTTCCTGTAGGGACTCTATTCCAAATCTCAGTTTCATCATCTTAGTTACAGTTGGAATGATGATAACAATGAGACTTTTCCATACCATACCTTTAGAGAGTCTTTTCACTAAACCATCCCATAGTTGACAGGCTCTCAGGTCTCTTCTAAATCCTGCATTTCTGCTCCCACTGCTACCCTCACAGTCAGACTAGGTTCAAGTTCCTTTGCCACCCAATGAGTCTTCACAATCAATAGATTATCCTCCATAATTTCTGACATAAAAAAGACACCATCAGCCACATCTCCTCCACCCTCTCTTTTCAGAACTCAAATGGACCAGTTGCTGTGACTCCCTGGTCCATTCTCCCACCTCCTCTTCACACAGCATCTTTTGCCTCATCCCACTGTTGTGGAGAAGTTCCAATTCATTCAGGTCTTCCAATTTAGTGCACTCCATTTAGTGGTCACTATATTGTCTCCTCTAGAAAGCAATCCATATACAGATTGGGTGTCCACCTTGTAGAGTGATTTTAAGCTTCCAGTTGCTTGTCAGTTTAAATCTCCATCCCCCGCTATCTCTGACTTCTTCATTTCTGACCTCTAAAGTTGTACAAAGATGCTAATGCACGCTCAAGAAATAGCATCACACGTCCCATTTCAGCTCTCTACAGTTCTCAATGCTCAACTTTGAGTGGCCACCCTTTCCCATTATTTCTTTCCCTCAGGTATGATTGCACCATTCCATTTTCATTTGTTTCTCTCTCTTCTGTCTCTAACTGCAAAGAGTTTAAAGTAATTTGTCCTAAGCACATTGTTCTGCACCCTATTAATAATATTCTGTCTGTTCTCTCTATACACTCCATTACACTTCTCTGACCCCACACACATGGTATTTTGTAACTTAAACATACTCGTTTTCTCACTTTACCCATACTAAAGGGTCCTTGACCTAAGAAGATCATTAGAAACATAGAAAACCTACAGCACAATACAGGCCCTTTGGCCCACAAAGTTGTGCCGAACATGTCCCTACCTTAGAAATTACTAGGCTTACCCATAGCCCTCTATTTTTCTAAGCTCCATGTACCTATCCAAAAGTCTCTTAAAAGACCCTATCGTATCCGTCTCCACCACCGTTGTCGGCAGCCCATTCCACGCACTTCTTGCTGTTTTTTTTCTACCCACACCTCAAATCTTTTTCTTTTTAAATCTTTTTATTAAATTAGTACACAAAAAGTAAACCATATAGACACTAATACACTGTTGCAATATAAATTTGCAAGAGATATTAATACACAAAAAAAAGTTAGTACAAACAGTGCAGTTTAGATATAAAATAACAAGGTAATATAATAGTATACTAATTTTCCATACATATCAGTAAAGAGAAGAAAAAACCCAAAAAAAACCCCACCGTGCAACTAATCTAAAAAGCAAAGCAAAGCAATGGGCTAACTAGGTAACTAGGTAACAAGTAGACTTAAACAACTTAAAACAATCACATCCTCAAACCCGACCTCCATTAAAAACAGTTAAAAAAGCAAGGGAATGTAAATATGGGCAAAGAGGAAAAAAAATTACATTAAATGAAAATGTTGAATAAAAGGTCTCCAGGTCTGTTCAAATTTAACTGAGGTATCATAAAGATTACTTCTAATTTTCTCCAAATTTAAACATAGTATCGTCTGAGAAAACCAAAAGAACGTAGTTGGGGCATTAATCTCCTTCCAATGTTGTAAAATACATCTTTTCGCCATTAAAGTAAGAAATGTAATCATTCTACGGGCTGAAGGGGAAAGATTACTGGAAATTTTAGGTAATCCAAAGATAGCGGTAATAGGATGGGGAGAAATATCTATATTCAATACCTTTGAAATAATATTAAAAATCTCTTTCCAAAAAGTTTCCAAAGTAGGACAGGACCAAAACATATGAGTTGAGGAGGCTATCTCCCCATGACATCTGTCACAGAGAGGGTTAATATGAGAATAAAAACGAGCTAATTTATCTTTAGACATATGTGCTCTATGAACGACTTTAAATTGAATTAGGGAATGTTTGGAACAGATAGAGGAAGTATTGACTAGTTGTAAAATATGCGCCCAGTCATCCGCCGAAATAATAAAGCCCAATTCCTTTTCCCAATCTGACCTAATCTTATCCAATGGAGCTTTCCTAAGTTTCATGATAGTATTATAAATAATAGCCGTCACACCTTTCTGACATGGGTTAAGGTTAATTATAGTATATAAAATATATGTAGGAGGTAACGTCGGAAAGGAAAAGAGTATAGTACTTAGGAAATTTCTAACTTGGAGATATCTAAAAAAATGTATTCTTGGTAAGTTATATTTGTTAGATAATTGTTCAAAAGACATAAGGGAGCCATCTAAAAATAAATCCAAAAACCGTGATATACCATTAGTCTTCCAAATTTGAAAGGCATGGTCCGTGGAAGAGAGGGGAAGGAATATGTTACCTAAAATAGGAATCGCAAGCCCAAATTGATTAAGATCAAAAAATTTTCAGAATTGAAACCAAATACGTAAGGTATATTTAACTATCGGGTTACAAACCTGTTTGTGGCATTTCAAATCGAAAGGAAGAGAAGAACCTAAAATGGAGCCAAGTGCATAACCTTGAGCAGATTGTAATTCCAATACTACCCATTTAGGAATGGATAGTGCATCTTGGTCAAGTAACCAAAATTTCATGTGTCGAATATTAATTGCCCAATAATAAAATCTAAAGTTAGGTAATGCCAAACCTCCATCTCTCTTAGCTTTCTGTAGATGTATTCTACCCAATCTCAGGTTTTTATTTTGCCAAATAAAAGAAGAAAGTTTAGAGTCAACTTTGTCAAAAACGGATTTTGGAACAAAAATCGGTAGTGCCTGAAATACATATAAAAATTTTGGCAGAATAAACATCTTAACAGCATTAATACGACCAATCAAAGTTAAATAAAGTGGAGACCATTTAAATGAAAGTTGAGTAATGTGATCAATTAAGGGTAGGATATTAGTCTTAAATAAATCCTTATGTTTACAGGTAATTTTAATCCCAAGATATGAAAAATGGTTATTAACCAATTTAAACGGGAGGTTCTGATATAAGGGAACTTGCTTATTAATCAGGAAAAGTTCACTCTTACTGAGATTTAACTTATAACCTGAAAAAAAACTAAATTGTGCTAATAAATCTAAAGCAGCAGGAATAGATTTTTGAGGATTAGAAATATATAAAAGTAAGTCATCAGCATAAAGTGATACTTTATGAGACTTTGAACCACGAGTTATGCCAATAATATTTGGAGATTCTCGAATAGCAATTGCAAGAGGTTCTAATGCAATATCAAATAATAAAGGACTAAGAGGGCAACTTTATCTAGTACTTCGAAAAAGAGGAAAAAAAGGTGAATTTAAAGAGCTAGTATGAACTGAGGCCATAGGAGAATGATATAACAATTTGATCCAGGATATAAATTTCGGGCTGAAGTTAAACATTTCAAGTACCTTAAATAAGTAAGGCCATTCGACTCTGTCAAAAGCTTTTTCAGCGTCTAAGGAAACGACGCATTCAGGATCATTTTGAGACAGGGTACAGACAATGTTTAACAGTGTACGAATATTATAAAAAGAGTAACGACCTTTAATAAAACCCATTTGATCTTCCGAAATAATAAGGAAGTGCTTTTTCTAATCTGTTTGCTAATAATTTAGAAAAAATTTTAGAGTCAACATTTAATAAGGATATTGGTCTATAAGATGCACATTGAGCAGGATCTTTATCTTTCTTTAATATTAAAGAGATCGATGCTCTATAAAAGGATTCAGGAAGTTTACCAAGTTTTAATGAGGCCTCCAGAACCCTGAATAACCAAGGGATTAATGAGGATGCAAAAAATTTATAAAATTCCGCGGTAAATCCATCAGGACCAGGAGCTTTCCCCGAGATCATAGAAAAAATAACATTCTTAATCTCATCAGTAGTAAAGGAAGAATCTAACATAGAAGATATATCATGTAAAATCTTAGGGAAATCTAGGTTATCTAAAAAGTCATGCATATGTTTAGAGTCTGGTGGAGACTCTGATTGATATAAGGAGGAATAAAAGTCAAAAAAGGATTGATTAATCTCAGCTTGATCAAATATCAGTTGATCTTTTTGATTATAAATCTGATTAATTTGAAATTTGCTATAATTAGGCTTCAACTGATTAGCCAACAGTTTACCGACTTTGTCACTATGTATATAAAATTCTCTTGATTTCATTAATTGATTTGCAATAGAGGACGAAAGTAATAAACTGTGTTCCATTTGAAGTTCAGTTCTTTGTTTATACAACTTCTCAGAGGGAGCTGTAGCATATTTC
This sequence comes from Mobula birostris, assembly GCF_030028105.1. Classification (NCBI taxonomy): domain Eukaryota; kingdom Metazoa; phylum Chordata; class Chondrichthyes; order Myliobatiformes; family Myliobatidae; genus Mobula; species Mobula birostris. The sequence goes on along the minus strand of NC_092378.1, from coordinate 131,366,294 downwards.
TTATCAATTTCCTTAATCTTGTCCACAATAGCCAGCTCCTCCTCCTTCAACCTCTTCCTCAAAGCAGCAGAATACGAGATGATCTGACCACGAATATAAGCTTTAAAAGTATCCCAAAGGGTATTCATGGATATATCCTCTGTACAGTTGATTGTAAAAAAGAGATCAATCTGTTCATTCATAAAGTTAACAAATGATGAACATGTGAAGAAAAAGAAAAATCTATTTCCCGAGGATGCAAAAAACGCCAGATGTCCGTCGATCCAGAATCTGAGAGAAATGAATTAATCAAGGTTGCAGATTTATTGGGTAGATTCCGTAAAGGAGCAGAACGGTCCAATAATGGGGATAAACAAGTATTAAGGTCCCCGCCCCAGATTAGTGAAAACTCATTCAAATTCGGGAACAAATTAAATAATGATTTGTAAAATTCCGGACAGTCCATGTTAGGGGCATAAACTTTAACCAAAACTACCTTTTTATTAAAGAGTAAACCACTAACCAATAGAAATCTACCATTCAGATCAGAAATAATATCGTGTTGTACAAAAGTGATTGAGGGATCTATAAAAGTAGAAACTCCTCGAATTTTAGCGTTGGAATTCGAATAGAAGTGTTGATCCTTCCAGAACTTAAAAAAACGTAGCCTGTCCCCCCTCCGCACATGGGTCTCTTGTAAAAATAGAATATGTGCTTTAAGTCTCCAAAATACTTTAAAGACTTTTTTCCTTTTAATTGGATGATTAAAATAGTATTAATGAGGCCTTAGTATTCCAAGAGAATAAAGAATACTAATTCCATTAGTATCCCAAGAGACAAAATTAATAATAGACTCCATAATCCCTAAAGTCAACCCTCAAATAAAGGAGGATTGACAATAGGTTCGACCCACGAACCTGGAAAGGGAACAGAATAAACAAGAGATAACGGGAAAGAGAACACGACCAATACTTCGGTAATATAAGCAGCCCAAGAAGAAAGAAAAACTAAAAAGTGAAGCCCCCCCACCCTGTAGCCCCAAAGCTAAATCTAAGATAGACCAGCCAGAAAGAAGCAAGCACTAGAACTACCCCCATGACTTCCGATAGACGCTCACTAAAAAAAAGTGTATATATAAAGAGATCAGCTAAAGTTATAAAACAGTAAAGGAACAAAAAAAATACATCGATTAAAACGAAAACGATATAATACAAAGAAAAAACAGGTACATATAAAGAAAACCGTTAACCTACAACAGACCCTATACTTAAACAAGAAAATGAAATATTAGCATAGACTAACCACGAAAACTACAAAAAGTACGTTTGAAAACTACAAAGTTTAAGGCCTCCAGGGATAGACGTAAAATGACGCTGACGGAATAGCCACCCAGAATCCCCAGGAAAAAAGAATGACGCAGTTAAAAAAAGTTTGGCAACCATATTAATTAAACCGAAAAAAAACTTTTCTGCCCTCATATAAAGCAAAAAAAAATTAAACCCAACAAATTAACTGCCTCCGATCAAATAGAGATGATTTAATAGTGCGATTAAGATGTTGAAGGCAAGAGTTGATCCAGGTAACTCTGGGCTTCCGATGGAGAGTCAAAAAAACAGGAAGACCCAACAGATAATCGAATCTTCAAACGTGCGGGATAAAGCACACTGGTTTTAAATCCATATTGTAGAATTCCGACATCACGGATCTGTAACGGACACATTGATCGCAAACCTGTTTACTAAAATCTTCCACCAAGCGAAAGCGAAGATCCGATGTTTTCATTTTATCAATTTCATCGATAATTTTCTGCAGTTTAGTTGAAATTTCCGCACGAATCAGATCCGATATAGTAGTTGAGATTTCCACATGAATCAGATCCGATATAGCTTGCATAGTTACCGCTGGTTCAATCGGAGGGGCGGGGGGGGGGGGGGGTCGGTAACTTTCTGTCTAACTGGAGGTTTGCTGTCTTTCCCGTTCTTAGACATAGTGGACCTTAAACGCATCCAAATATATAATAGCAATCTGCTGCAAGGTATTATAAAAATCCTGGCCTTAAAAGTTAGCTTAAATATAGCTGATCATAGGATAAAGCTCAGAGGTAATGGAGCGAGTCAAGAACACGACTTCACTCCATGAGCTCTACCGGAAGTCTCACACCTCAAATCTTTCACCATCTATTTGAGATGGCTTGAAAAAAAAAGAAAATCACAAGTAATTGATGAAGGCCAATCTACTTTATCTTTATCAATACAGGAAAAAGTTTAATAAGACCCTTCATCAAGACAGGTCGCAGTCCAAAACGTCGACTGTTTACTCTTTCCCATAGATGTTGACTGGCCTGTGCAGTTCCTCCAGCATTCTGTGTGCATGTTGCTTTGGATTTCCAGCATCTGCAAATGTTCTGGTGTTAGTAATATTAGTCCATCCATACTTGAGAGAAAGAAAGACTACTAAACAGGCTGAAGAACTAAAATGTTCATTTACTGTTCTGTGAAAACCATCAAACATGTTTTTTTTTAAGTAAATTAGAATAATTTGGTTCCATTTTCTTACTGAGTAGCACACTTTTCCTGGCAACTTTTGACCTATTTCTTCTACTTGTTCTGCACCATTATAAGTAAATTACAAAGCATAGAACACAAGTATCAAAAATCAAGTCTCCGGCTAATCACAGAGCAAAGTCCTTAACAGGACAGCTTCGCGTTTTTTCAATACAATAGAGCATTAGTGTCATCATCCGTCAAAACTCAAATACGTGCCAATTATTGGCACATCTGTACAATGACCAATGCTGTCAAAATAACTTTTGTATATTTAGCATCTGCAGATTTTCTCTTGCTTGTATATTCACATATTAGTTTGTGAAAAAATAAGTCACAAATCCAAAAATACGTTTTTAAAAAATGAAATACTATTTAAATGAGAAAATCTAATCCATTTTCAGATTACAAAACAAACAAAAATGTTTGTTTTCATATATAAAAATAATCACCTGTTCTTTCTACAGTCTTTAGCAACTTAAATTAGTAGCTAATTGAGCAATATTTAACATCTTTAGAAACAAATTCACGTTTAATACAATGACAAATGGAAAGCTACAAGCAAATGTGCACTATGAATTAATTCTACTTAGAGGTTTGAGTTTCTTGACACTATTTTCCAAAGCAATCCCGTCTTAGCACTTAGTATCTTCTTTCTTACCCAATAGTCAGTTTTTGTAAATTTCACCTGTCAATCTGGTTGCAATTTTCATGCATATGCACATTTCATCACACTATTCCCATTGCACAAGACAGTTTCAAGTGTTTGCCATTTTCTCTAAATAGGCAATATAATCAACATTTCACAAAATTATAGAAAACAAAGTCCAGAAAATGACAGCCACAATTTGCAAACATACTGTGGAGAGATTCATTTTGACCATACAGCTAAAACATACTTTATAATGATGAAAGACAGGCAGGTCCTGGACTGAGATTACTGTAAAAGAGAACTTTTGGAGTACAAGTAGCAATATTTCTGAACAGGAATAAACAAAATCTCAACCTTATTCTAACCAAACTCCTGTTAAAACCTACTATCACAAGCCTTTGATGACAATATCAGAGGATAAATTATGCAACAAAGTCTCTTATAAGAAAAGCAGTCCTAACTAACTTAGACGAGAACATAAGAAAACAGGTATAGAAGTAGGCTGCCTGGACACTCACATCTGCCCCATCATTCAAAATTATCATGGCTTAATCTTAGGCTTCAAGACCTCCTGTGCCAGACCCTCAAAACTCCGATAAAGGGTTGTGGCCCAAAACTGTTTATTCATTTCCATAGATGCTACGTGATCTGCTAAATTCCTCCAGCATTTTGTATGTGTTACTCATCACAGCCTTTAAGTTCTTTACTTTCAAAAAATTATCTACTCTCAAATATCATTAGGGCAGAGAATTCTAAAGATTCTCTGCCTTTTGCAAAAAGAAATTTCTATGAAACTAGTGTTTAGGCGCTACCGCCTTGCTATTCATTCAATCTCAACCCTCCCACTCATGCAAATATCACAACACCTACCCTGTCATCCCCTTTTGGGATGATCTATGTTTCAATAAGATCACCTCTCATTCTTTTATTTATTTATTGAGATACAGCTCTTCAGGCCCTTCAAGCCAGGCCACCTAGCAATCTCCTGATATAATCTGAGCCTAATCACAGGACAATTTACAATGACCAATTATCCTACCAACTGGTAATGTCTTTGGACTGTGGGAGGAATCAAAGCATCTAGAGGAAACCCATGTGGTCACAGGGAGAACATACAAACTCTTTACAGGCAGTGGCAGGAATTGAACCCAGGTAGTCCATACTATAAAGCGTTGTGCTAACCGCTATGCTATCACACCACCTGAAAATGCAAAGTGCACAGTCACAACCTGCTAAATCTCTAATCTCAGAAATTAACTTGATGAATTTCCTTTTGACTGCCTCTAATATTTCAGTATCCTTTCTCAGGTAAGGTAACCAAAATGGTGAGCAATCAATGGCCTCACCAATAATTGTGAACAAAACTCTCTTTTCCAAACCAATCCCCTTATAATAAAGCCCTAATTGTCATTCTCAACTACATGCCAACTTTTAGTAGTCCATGCATAAATGTAGTTCACTCATTAGAGGAAGTCAGAGAGAGAGACAAAGCATGGAAAAAAAACATTAATTTATTTGCATTGTCCATCCAGTTATATCTTTATTTGGCTGAGTGGTGCCACAACAACCTCTCACTTGATGTCTGTAAGACCAAGGAGATGATTATTGACTTCAACAGGAGGAAACCAAAGGTCCATAAGCCAGTCCTCATCGGGGGATCAAAGGTCAAGACAGTCAGCAACCTTAAATTTCTCAGTCTTATCATTTCAGAGGACCTGTCCTGGGCCCAGCACACAAGTGCAGTTACGGAGAACGCATGGCAGCACCTCTACTTCCTTTGAAGTTAGCAAAGATTCAGCATGACATGCAAAACTTTGACACCCATGTCAAAATGTTGTTCGCTGACTATAGCTCAGTGTTTAACAACATCATTCCCACAGTCCTACTTGATAAACTACAGACCTGGGCCTCTGTACCTCCCTCTGCAACTGGATTCTCGACTTCCTAACTGGAAGACCACAATCTGTGTAGATTGCTGATAATACTTCCTCTTCGCTGATGATCAACACTAGTGCACCTCAGGGATATGTGCTTAGCCCTTACTCTATTCCCTCTATACCAGTGAGGCTAGGTATAGCTCAAATACCAACTATAAATTTGCTGATGATACAATCATTGTTGGGAGAATCTCAGACGGAGATGTGAAGGTGTACAGGAGCGAGATATACCAGCTAGTTTAGTGGAGTCACAGCAACAAACTTGCACTCAACGTCGGTAAGATGAAAGAGCTGATTGTGGACTTCAGGAAGATTAAGACAAGGGAACATGAACCAATCTTCATAGAGGGATCAGAAGTGGAGAGAAGCAATTTTAAGTTCCTGGGTTTCAAGATCTCTGAGGATCTAATCTGGCACTAACATATCTATGCAGCTATAAAGAAGGTAAAACAGTGGCTATATTTCATTAGGGGTTTGAAGAGATTCAGTTTGTCTAAAACATTCAAAAATGTCAACAGATGCACTGAGAGAGAGTATTCTGACAAGCTGCATTACTGCTTGGTATTGGGCGGGGGGGCAGGTGAGGGAGGGCTACTGCACGGAACCAAAAAAAGCTACAAAAATTTGTAAAATTAGTCAGCTCCACCTTCAAGGAGCAGTGCCTCAGAAAGGCGACATCCACTATTAAGAACTCCCATCACCCAAGACATTGTTACCGTCAGGAAGGAAGTACAGAAGACTGAAGGCACACATTCAGCAATTCAGGAACAGCTTCTTCCCCTCTGCCATACGATTCCTAAACAGGCATTGAACCCATAAACACGAACTCATTTTTTAAAAATATATATTACTTCTGTTTTTGCACTACTTTTAATTTATATATATTAATTGATTTACTTACTTTTTTACCTTTCTATATTATCATGTATTGCATTGTACTGCTACTGCTAAGTTAGGAAATTTCACGATACATGCCAGTGATAATAAACCTAATTCTGATTCTGAAGATGAAGAATTATATTCTGAATGCTTAATAGTTGAAATTGTATAATGATGACTAAAGAATGCCCATTGAATGCTTTTATTTAAAAGGATGTTACTTATTAGATATATTGCCGTAAATTCACTGTATTTTTGAAGTTTATGTGCTCACTTAAAAAGGTGGGAGTAGATCTTTCAGAATAATAACTCCTAGCCATTTTTAGACTGGGACTGGAAGATGATGAACATTGGTGTTCTACAGGACTTTGTGTTGAAGCCATTTCTTTTTCTTGATCTATATTGATGATCTAGCCTTGGGATGTGCAATCCTCAATTCCTAACATTGCAAATGATACAAAACTTGGCAGCATTATAAGCTGCAAAGAGGATAGTGATATATTGCAGCCAGATACAACTAGACTGATAAAATAGGCAAACACATGGCAGATATGAAGTTTAATGTGGAGAAGTGTGAGATGGTGAATTTTTGAACATGGAACATTACAGCACAGTACACAATGTAGTGCTCACCTTTTAACCTGCTCTAAGTTCAACCTAACCCTTCCCTCGTACATAACTCTCCAAGAGTTCATTAAATGTCCCTAAATTTATCATACATATTTACTGTGATTTATTTATCTACAGTATTTCCATATTATCATGTATTGTATTATACTGCTGCTGCCAAGTCAACAAATGTTACGACACATTTCGGTGAAAATAAACCTTATTCTGATTCTTTGTTCTGAGCAGTTTGGAGCTGGGGTCCGCCAGATATCATATCTTTGATTAATCACTTAATTTACACTAAGATTCATTTAATTTCTCTGATTAATTCCACTTAAGTATGTTTAATGCATGTTTTGCTATTTGCTAATAAAAGATCAAGTAGAGTTCTTCGACTTTTGTAACATTATTATTGGATTGATTGGAGGAAGTGTCACACAAGGTTATCAATCCATGGGCGCAGTCAGCAGTAGCATTAGTTTGATAGAATAGCTATTTTACAAGGTAAACGGACATGAGTTGTTACAGCATGACCACTGATGTCCATAGGGTGCACAGTCTTAACATTTCAGTGCATTATCTTTTCCCCAGTTCTAACAAAGGATCTTTAATCTGAATCTGCCTCACCAAAGTGTTTGCATCATGTTTGTTTGACTTAAACAATTAAGCTCAATGGCTCAGGCCATAAATACAAAAGATTCTACAGATGCCAGAAAACCAAAGCAGCATGTACACAAAATGCTAGAGGAACTCAGCAGTTTAGGCAGCATCCATGGAGAGGAATAAACAGTATCCTGATGAAGGTCTTGGCCTGAAACGTCGATTGCTTATTCCTCTCTATTGATGCTGCATGACCTGCTGGGATCCTTCAGCATTCTGTTCGTGTTGCTTTATTATACCTGGTCATTTTGTACAAATACAATCATGAGGTTACTAACACTGCATGATTGTCTTTGACTTTCAACGGCTTATGCTCAGGCCAAAACATTTCTTCTTGAATTCTCAATAAAACAAAAGGTTCAAGCCGAGCAGTCTACTCTCCAACCACTAGGTTACCCCACTGTGCTTCACTGCACCAATACCCGTGCACCTGTCCACTATGGACTGAATACTGCAGAAGGTATTCCAATATAAAATCAAACTTAACTACAGAATTCTGCTGTGACATTGGTTCAACACAGACATATCAAAACTTAAAACTATCAAGCAAAGACTAATGCTGCTACTGCTCTGGTCAAACCCCTGGTCACAGTAAACCAAGATATATTGTTGCACAGATATGATGTACTGCTTGAATAATTTTAACATGAATTCAGTCATATGCAAAAGTATTCAGCCCCCAACTCTTTGTTCACATAAATGAGAATTACAACCAGTGATTTTGATCAATTTAACTAAGAAATTTAATTTGTGAATCACGTCCTTTTTTCACAGTAGAGCTGCAAAACAGGGAAAATTATAAAGCATGAAAAAACTAAAAGTTCAAAAGCTGAAATGTCAGCAGTTCAAAAATATTCCCCCCTTTTGTTCAGTACTTAGTTGAACCACCTCTCACAGTTATTACAACTAGCAGTCTTTATGAATCAGTCTCTTTTAGCTTTGCATAATGAGATGGAGCAAGATTTGCCTATTCCGCCTTGTAAAATTGCTCCAACTCTACCAGGTTAGTTGGGAAGCAGCAATGGACAGCAATCTTGAGGTCTTGCCAGAGCTGTTCAATTGGGTTAAGGTCAGCACTCAGAATGGGCCTCTCAAGGACATCAATCTTCTTCAGTTGGAGCCACTCCATGGTTGCTCTGGCAGTGTGGCTTGGGGCAAAGATTCAAAGTACATTTATTATCAAAGCATGTATACAAATATAACTCTGAGATTTGTCCTCCTGCAGGCAGCCATGAAACCAAAAAATACCATTCAAGAGAATATCAGACACCCAATGCACAAAAAAAAAGACAAATTGCACAAATGGCAAAAAGTGAGTGAACAGCACATAGACTATCAGACATCAAACCAGGAGTTTTCAGTTTAATATCGCTAGCCCACTGCAGGCTGCAAAGCCATTCTTTGTCAATGCGCCCCTAGTCCGCATTGATCGCCCCAATCAAACTGCTCAAAAACAGCAAAAGGAGTATCCAGAATCCAGAAACACATTCAACATGAACCTCAATTTCCCCCAAAACAAGTCTACAGCTATGTCGATCAATCCTTACTTCATGGATCCCAAGATTCCAGCACTTAATTCTGACAGCAGCTAGTAAGGGGGAGATGAAGACCAGTCAAATGCAAGCAGACATGGTCCTCGTCAACGTCAACTTTGCTCAACGCTTTAACTAGACAGAAGCAATTGAGTTTATCATGGGCTCATGCCCCATCTCCAGACTTCCAGGCCATATTCTCCGCTCCAAACATCACTGAACTCCCTCAGAGACAGTAAAACTCCAGATCACTCATTTGGCCCAAAAACACACCATTAAAATGTAAGTAACAGATTCCAATCACGTGCAGCTTAATAGTAAAATCGTAATTGAAAGAAGTAGTAGTAGTAAAAGAGGCAAAAGAAGTTGTTTCATGAACTGTCTGCAGGACGTTGCCATTATTTGCATTATTTGCTGGTGCCATCCTGAAGTTCTGGATCATGGTCCTGCAGAAAGACAAAATTCCTCCCCAGTTTAAGCTTCCTGGCAGAGGCTAGTATGATTTTATCCAGGATCTCTGTATTTTGTGGCATTCCTCTTCCCATCACTCCTGACCAGATGTCCAGTCCCTGCTGCTGAAAAGCATCCCCACAGCATGATGCTACCTCCACAATTCTTTACATTAGGAATGGTGTTACCTGGCAGATGCACAGTATTAGATTTACACCACATGTACCACTTAATGTTGAGGCCAAAAGTTCCACTTAAGTCTCACCCAACCATAAGACCTTCTTCCACACCTTTATAGCATCTTCTAAGTGACACTTTGCAAAGTCTTTGCAGGCAAGGCAAAGCATTTTTTTAAGCCAGGTCCTCTTCCTTGGCACTAGTCCATAAATACATTTTTTGTGCAAGGCCTTGGAGATTGTGGAGCCATGAACTTCATCTCTAGTTGCAGTCACTGACTTCTACAACTCACTCAGAGTGACTGTTGGCATCACAGTAGCTTCTCTTACATGTGTCATTCTTCTCTGGCAGCTAAGTTGAGAAGGGCAGCCTAACTGAGGCAGTGTGGCTGTGGTTTCATACTTATTCGACTTTTTCCACGATGGACTGCACTGAGCCCCGAGGTACATTCAGTGGCTTTGAGATGGTTTTGTACCCTTCCCTAAATTTGTGCTTCTCTATTATCCTTGCCTTGCCATGAATGCTTTTTTGTCTTCATTTTGGGTTTGGTCTTTTGAAAATCTACCAAACTGTTTGACCTTAAGAGAAAGAGGGGATAATTTTTCAGATGATACTCCAATTTTCTACACCAACAAATTGGGTGAGTTGGTAAGGTAATATACAGTAGTGCACCTGAGGAAAGTTGGCATAGTAATTACCAAGAGGGAATACATTTTCAGCCTCAAAAGTTTTAGTAAATTGTTAACAGGTTTTGGAATTTTGCTTCTTATTTGACTGATGGACAATGTTTTGCAGATTAGCTCAAAAATTCCAGCTTCAATATATTTTAAAATTGAGAAAATGTGACAGGAAAATATGAAAATAGTTGCGAGGGCTGAATACTTTTTCAAGGCATTGTAAGATTACTTACAATTATTTCTTTACTTACTAATGAGGAACTGAAGCCAACTCTTTCAAGTCTTTCTATAACAAAATGCATCAGACAGATGTGTACAGGTTTGTGTTTATGGCACAAGAAAATAATGTTACAAGTTGTCATTGTTGGGGACCTCATCACCCAATGATTCAGTGACAAAAAGGCACAACCCATGTTGTGTGAAGGCACACAATGCAAGATTGTCAGCAAAAACAGAATGAAGTAAATACTTAAGGTAATATTTCAATATTATTATTCTAAAATCTAGTCATCTACTATCAAACAAAAAAATCAAATCCAAAAATTGCAAACTCAGTTTGGTAAAAATAACCACTGAGAAGAAATTACTGCACTTCATTATATTTTAAAATAAATTAAACTCCATTAAATTTTAATTATTGCACAAAGGCAAAGTAGTATGCATTTAGCAGAGGTCAGTTGTGAAATTGTCCCTCCATATAACTTGGAAACAGAAAGGGAGATCAGATAAGCCAGCATCAGACCTCCAGCACACCCAACAAACACACAAATTGAAATTAAAAGGGAGAAGTTGAATTATACTGTGAACAAAGACATGGAGGAATTATTAACAAGCCATAATTAAAGCTTGAAGTTGAATTCCCTAATCTCTCACAGAAACATAAATGAAATTGGATTCTGAACTAAAAAGAAATGGCAATAAATAAACTCCTTCTAAAAGAGATGTAAAATTTCTCAGTTGAATGGTCCAATAAACTGCAAAGAAATATATTTATATGGTCTAATTTAACTGAATATATACACTCATGGTCTTCTGCTGATGTAGCCCATCCACCTCAAGATTTGCTGTGTTATGCATTCAAAAGTGCTCTTCTGCACACCACTATTGTAATACATGGTTATATGAATTACTGTCACTTTCCTGTCAGTTTGAACCAGTCTAGCCATTCTTCTCTAACCTCTCTCATTAATAAGATGTTTTCGCCCACAGAACAGCTGCTCACTGGATGCTTTTTTTTTTCTGATTTTTGTTTTTTGCACCATTCTCTGTAAACTCTAGCAAATGCCATGTGTGAAAATCCCAGGAGATCAGCTGTTTGAGATACTCAAACTACCCCACCTGGCATGAATAATCATTCCACAGCCCAAGTTATTTAGATCACATTTCTTCCCCATTCTGATGCTTGATCTGAACAACAACTGAACCTCTTGACCATGTCTGCATGCTTTTATGTATCGAGTTACTACCACATGATTGGTTGATTAGATATCTGCATTAATGAACGGGTGTACCAAAATAAAGTAGCCACTGAGTGTATTTACACAGAAAATACCAGAAATACTCGAGGTCATAACTCCCCAGAATTCATAAGTATCAAACTGTACGGTAAATGAAAAAAGGATGGATGAAACAAAGGGAATAGCTCCCTAAAGGTAAGGCCAGGGTTGCCATGGAAATGAGGTAAAAGATCTTCCAGCTGATGGGTTAATCAGAGGCAATTAAGGGAGAGAATATGATCTTTTGTTCATAAAAGTAGATATGGAACAGAACACAGACAAAGAAATGTGTAAAGCTGGAACGCAGAACATGCAAACTATGTCAGGCTGTGCTAAAGGACAGAGGAAAACTGAGCTATATCATTGGTCCACTTTGACACACAGAAATTAAGTCAATATCAAGTCAGAGGATACAGCATACCCTGTCAGAAGATGACATGCTGTTCCTCAAGCTTACATTGAGCCTCGTTGCAAGAGGTAATGGAGACATAAGACCCAGTGGGTGTAGCATGGATAATTACAGAAGCAGTGTTTGGAAGCTCAGGGTCACTATTACAGACTGATCACTGGTGCAATGCAAAGCAGTAATCCAAGCTGTGTTTGGTTTCTGTAAACTTAGAGATCAAATTATGAACATAGAAAGCAGTACACTAGAAGTAATCAAAGTGAATCATTGTTTCTAAACTGAGAAAGGACAGAGTTATCTTGGTCATCACCTCTCACTCCATCAGCTTCTGTATTTATCAGATCATTGTACACATTTTCTGCCATCTTCAATGACATCACCACGTAACATCTTTCCCTTCTCCTTTCAGCTATACAAAGGTTCCGTTCCTTTCTCAACTCACTTCCATCTCCCCAACCACTCCCCATCTTACAGCAATTTCCCATACAAGTGCAGGAGATGCCACACCTATCCTTTTGCCTCTTCCTTTTCCACCACACCCAAGAACGCTGTGGAGATTCAGTTCATAAGTATATATATGTAAGACAGAAATTTTAAATATAGGGAAATTTGAGGAGTATGGAGATCATGCAAGAAAATCACCCCAAGGTAAAAGGTTAGCCACAGTCTTACTGAATAACAGACATGCAAGTGTCTCAATGGCCTGCTCCTATTTCTATGCCTTGGTACAGGACAGAGAAATGAGCACAGCTGTGCCATTCAATATTAATGTTTATTCCTTTTCAACAATATATCCAATCTAAATAAAACCTATTGAAATACTGTTGTCTTTGATAATTATATTTGCAGCACTGTTGGTTGCCTCTCTGCTAATTCTTACAAAATAATAGAAATAAATCATTGATTACAAAAGTCATAAATTAGTCTTGCATGTATGAAAAACTGATTTTATATTTCATAGAATTGTTGGCACAAACTTTCCTGCTGCTCCATAATTGGTGCTACATTACAAGAATCAAGAATCAAATATACATTCTAGTCCAATTCTCAAGCACTCATTGGAAGTGCACTCGTAGACTTCAAGAAACAAGGGGAACTCATCGAAAAAACACAATGGAAAAGCAGCTGAGCGAGTAACAAGCATTGCTGTAACAAACAGAAAACAGAGATAAAACCTAACTGCATGCTGGACTGCCTCAATACAAATCTACTAGTCTCTGGAACATTAGTGATGTTTAATGATGACTATATGCTTCACCACAGGAATGACATCTGAAAAATCTATCCAAGGCACACTGCTCCAAGGATACTCTTCTTCAGCTGCACCATAGCAGCAGCAAATGCTTACTGGCACGTGACCTAACCAATTTACAAAGTTCAAGATCATACACTACAGAAATAGCAAAACAAACTTGGCATAGACTTTCTACAAAGGACAGTCTACAATTATTTCATTTTCAAGGTAAGATGGCAACACTCATTTCTGAAACAACGAAATGAGAGAAGATGGTTCTTAACTTAAGTCCATTCTTGGAAATCCCAGCAAAATTATGATAAAGTTCATGTCACATCATCTTAGCATCCAGATGAATCAACCAAATTGTCAGTGGACTTTTAGATTTGAGGCAATACAATATAAATCAGTTTTAGGTACATTTTTTATGTCAGCCAAATCTGTGACCTGTGACTAATGGTGTGCCGCAGAGATTGGTACTGGGTCCGCTATCTATATCAACAATCTGGATGATAATGTGGTAAATTGTTATCAAAAATTTGCAGATGGCACCAAGACTAGGTATGTAGCGGACAGCAAGACTATCAAAGCTTGCAGTGGCATCTGGATGGAGCGGAAAAATGGCAGAAAGAATTTAATGCAAATTAGTGTGAGGTGTTACACTTAGGGTGAATGAACCAGGGTAGGACTTATGCAATGAGCGGTGAGGCACTGAGGAGTAAGGGAGAACGGAGGGATCTAGGAATACAGATCCACAATTCCTTGAAAGTGGCATCACAGGTAGATTGGGGAACAAAGAGAACTTCTGGCACATTAACCTTCATAAATCAAAGTATTGTGTACAGGAGTTGGGATGTTATGTTGAAGTTGTATAAGACATTGGTGAGGCCTAATTTGGAGAACTGTGTGCAGTTCTTTTCATTTACCTGCAGAAAAGGGGAGGAAAATGGAATTAATGTAATTCCCCATCCATGAAATAACAAGATTGAGTATGGTTCTGCAATAACATCATGAATACTGGATAGATGCCCAACAAAGGGCAATCCCATTTAACTGGCCTTCTTCTAATCTGTTGTCATGTCTCAGCACAAGTCCTTTGTTTATGCTGATGGTGAAGGCAAATGCCTGACACGTGCCTAAAAAGCAATCTCTGTGCTCGTGTTGTCTATTGTGTGTTGAAAGGGCAATATCATCAAATACAAGTTTCTTGATCAGCACCTTGCACCCTCTTTAATCTTCACCTTAGGTCATTCAATCTTGTACATCAATTCACTCTACTTTTCACACGCATTTCATGAGCATACAGACAACTGTAAAAAGTGTAGGAGCAAGACCTCAGAGTAAAGAGGTCTTTAAGCTGTCGTGTTAAGAGAAGATGACTAAAAAAGGATCAGTAGACATCCTGTTTTTAGATATGTAAATAAGCCAGTTCTATTTACTGCATGCTCACTTTGGAATAGTTGCTATCACCTCCAAGACACCACTAAAACCCAAAAAATAAACCTGCACACCAAGCATTCTTTTAGATGCCAGACAAACATGGACAACTTTGGCAAACAAGAAAAAAAAGGTTAAGCAACTTTCATCTATGCTTCCTTGCATTCAATGAAAACTACTGGAGGAACTCAGCAGGTCAGGGTACATTTATGGAGTGGAACAAATAGTCAACACTTCAGGCAGAGATTCTTCCTCAGGAAACTAATATGACTCGTGTCCTGGCCCGAAGCATCGACTGTTTATTCCTCTTCATAGATGCTGTTTAACCTGCTGAGTTCCTCCAGCATTGTGTGTTGCTCTGAATTTCCAGCATCTACAGAATCTCGGGTGTGTTTGTTCTTGCATTCCATACCCAATTTCAAATCAGAGAGATTCTTCAAAGGATAAATGTACCAAGCATGATAGCCTAATCCAAACAGAAATGATTGCCATTATTTGGTCATCTGAGATAAGTGAAAGGTGATCACATTCCCAAGGACAAACTACATGCAGAGCTACTGAAGGGGACAAAGAGAAGATGCCCCAAACTTTATTATCAAGTTCCATATCAAGGCATGTGGTTTGAGCCTAACCTGCATAAAACTTTGATAAATGATCAGAACAAGTGATGAAATTGTCTCTATGAGAGCATCAAATTTCATAATAGTAATTGGCTTCAATAGCTTGAAACTACAATAAGTATCAATCCAATTATGACCCATGCACTTTTGATCTCTGCTGTGGATCATACAAATCTAATACTGGATTACTTAATCACATGAAAGACTACAAGTCATTGGGGTCCTCCACTGCAATATCTACCGAAGGCAAAACTATACCAACAACATTGATTTTACTGTATCAAAGTTGTCTCACAATGCACAGCCATAACAAATTATTCTTATTGCTCTCAAAAGTCGGGTCAGAAGCACTGTATTAATTTCTTTTGATGATTATTGCATGTCTTTTGTTTTCTTTCTTCTTCATTACAGGCAATCCCGAGAACTGAAGATGAATTTCTGCTACCACTATTCTGTGGCTCTGAAGTGCCTGAACAGATGTATGCGAGAGCCACAGACTCAACCACGGGTGAGCAGCTGGTACTTGATGGTGAAGTGAGTGGGTTGTTCAGGATAGCCTGTGCTCTTTCTGCTGTTTGCACTTGGCCTTAACACGTACTCAATATACTCATTGTCTTCCCAGATGCTCTTCTCTTTTCTAAATGGCCATTGGGCCAGATGTTCCCACAAGTCAGTGAGAATCTCACTTTTCTCTCCAAGGAGACTGATAGTATAACAGAAGCATTTCTCCATCATCCTACAAAGTTCTTGCCATGAAAGAATTTGGAACTGAGTGCATCTTTCTGAGTCAGCCCTGCAGACAATGTGGTCTACCCACTAGAACTGGTTAGTCATTTCTGAAACCACAAGGTTAGGTATGCTGGAGAGGATGATGACAATTATTCATCCATCCCCCACTTAAGGATTTGTTGAATTTCCCACAGATTGCATTAGTGCAACTTCTCCATTTCTTTGAGATGCATGTTGTAGGTGACGCATATCCCACAGCGGTTCCTTAAGATTGTCATAGCCGAGGGAAGTAGTGGGGTTATGCTCCCACCACCTATTAAATGCTCCCAATGATGTGCTTCTCAAATAGCCTCTGACAACCAAACTCAGCTTCTGGCTTTCACATGTGGCTTAGCTACTAGGCCTGGCGGAACCATTTCCACTGACAGGAGAAGGGGCAGAGGCAGGTTACTAGTGCCTTAAAAATCAGTCACTCTGGGCAGATGGGGCTTGTCAACCATGGTTGGCAGCTTATCTAAGAGGAAAACTCTGATCTCAAGACTCCACTGCCTTGAGGCTAGACCCATTCACGAGGAAGGCTTCAGGAGTAAACCCCAAGGAAAACTCCAGAGCTGGAATCCCTAAGGCAGTCTACAGTTGAGTTCAACGGTGACTGGTAATGCCTGTGATGCCTCTGGTGCCAAGATGCATCGGTCTCTGCTGTACTTTTGGATGCATCAGTTGCATAGAGAGGGGGAGCCTGCTGCAGGGGCAACAGCTTACTCTTCATATCATACTGCCTTAGCTTGGGCATCATGCAGACAGCTACAATGAGGGGGGCCTCATGTCCTACAGTGTACAAGAGGGCAGGGGTTACTGCCACTTGATAGTATTTGAGATTAATGCCAGATCAGAGATCTTGGCTATACCGCACCTCACCTCCAACAAACTTCCTGGGTTTGAACAAGAAGCCATCCAAATTTATGTTGTCTCTGTTTCAAAATGCTGATGACCTCACTGATTTATATATGCAGATAGTATCTGCCTGTGTGTACATTCACAGGCCAAATTTCAAGCCACACTTGACATCATCTTGGAAGGAAATGAGAGAAAGGGCTCACTGAAGCCAATGGCCTTAAACTTACACTTAAGGCAAAGATCATCTGCTAACCAAACACTATTTTCTCTAGTTAACTGAAGACTCCGGAAATACACTGGAGGGTGTGGTGAATTCCAGAAGATGCCTGCCTTCATTGCCAGCAGTTCTCAAGGTTGCAAAGGAAAGCCAAATTTTCCTATAGTCTCTTCAGCAGCAGGGGCCAGGTGGCATATCACAGCCTTGGTTAATCCCAGGCTGGAGTGGGTCTGTCATTAGATAAAATTATGGTGGAGAAGAAGATATAGAAGTAGAAAATGTCTAAAGATATTTAATTCTGGGAAGCAATCCCTCGAGAGGTTGAAAAGAATTATGCATGGTAACTGGCATTGCTCCCTACATTTTTATAAAGTGCAGCTCACATCCATTTTATCTCCTGGATTATGTCCACATTCCAACTCTGGAAGTAAATCTCCAGCAACGAGGAGGCGGCAAATGTGGAAGCTCCTTGTAATGACTTACCCTGTGACAGATAACAGGGAGTATTCTCTCCATTAATTGCAATTGAATTTGTCTCCTTTTCCATTCCGGGCTGTAACTGAGATACCTGCATGCTTTCCTTTTTCCAGGGGAGGATGATGAGGTCATGGATTAGTGCTCAAGTAACTCCCTTTCTGAATATTCCAAAAAGGTTATCTGTTGAGGAAACCTTGTTTCTCAGTTGTTCTTCAGTGGCTCTTTTTTTTTTTTTTAGCCTCTTGCTGAGATGGAGCAGCAATGTGACTGCAGTGGATAATGAGCTATGGGATGGGGTTGCAGACACTCACCTTAAGAACAGAATCTGTATTCAAGATGTCTTCAATGCACTCATTTCAACAATACCAACTGTCCTTCAGTCTATAATAAACTCTATTCCATTTGTGGTTCTTGGTGGAATACATCCTTCAGCATTGGGTCCTAGAGAGCCTTCACAACATCTCATGGTTGTTGTCTAGATACCAAATCTGAAAAATTTGCAAGCATCATTTATCGTTAGGTCTCAACATACTTGTTGAATTTGAGCCTTCAGATCCCCAGAGGTCTCTTTTTCTGTCTCTCTGAGGAACGATGATATTTAGAGTCCAAGAATGCTTTACTTTACAATTTGTTCCTGGGTATTATTCACATCAAACCAGATTCAGCATTTTGTTGTGGAGAAGCCAAAAGTCTCTGCACAGGTGCCAACAGAATAGGTAACGTGGATACTGTAAATCCTGTAGGTCGGAGACCTTCAAATAGCTTGTAAGATACCATGTTAATTATTTTTGCAAGGCCTTTTCAATTCTTCATTGTTGATTTACCTGCAGCAATGATCTGGTCCCCTTCATTTCGTTAACTAACATGACAAAACAGATTATGCAATAGACAATCCAATAGTCATTTACATCTGTCATGACATGAATGATACGAACATCTTTATGGTTCCCTCTCAGAAGATGACTGCAACTAGCAGATGCTGATGATTGATTGAGAATACATCTAAATTGTGCTCACCAGTGATACAAGAGCCAAAACATTAAACAACAAATAAAAACTCAAGTAAAGTTCTAAACCACCTGCAATTTCAGGTAGGAACTGTGTCAGGTGCAATTAAACAACTCCCAGTATAATGGCTTCGAATTCAAAAGTTCAAAGTAAATTTATCAAAGTACGTATACTGTATGTCACCATTTGCTGCCCTGCAATGCCTCAAAAAGGTAGCACCCATTATTAAGGACCTGTCACCCAGGACATACATTCTTCTCATTGCTACCATCAGGAAGGAGATACAGAAGCCCAAAGGCACACACTCAATGATTCAAGAACAGCATCTTCCCCTCTGCCATCTGACTTTTGAATGGACATTGAACCCATGAACACTACCTCACCTTTTTTTCCCTATTTTTGCACAACTTATTTAACTATTTAATAGAAACATAAAAACATAGAAAATAGGTGCAGGAGTAGGCCATTCGGCCCTTCGAGCCTGCACCGCCATTCAGTATGATCATGGCTGATCATCCAACTCAGAACCCTGTACCAGCCTTCCCTACATACCCCCTGATCCCTTTAGCCACAAGGGCCATATCTAACTCTCTCTTAAATATAGCCAATGAACTGGCCTCAACTGTTTCCTGTGGCAGAGAATTCCACAGTTTCACCACTCTGTGTGTGAAGAAGTTTTTCCTAATCTCGGTCCTAAAAGGCTTCCCCTTTATCCTCAAACTGTGACCCCTCGTTCTGGACTTCCCCAACATCAGGAACAATCTTCCTGCATCTAGCCTGTCCAATCCCTTTAGGATTTTATACGTTTCAATCAGATCCCCCCTCAATCTTCTAAATTCCAACAAGTATAAGCCTAGTTCATCCAGTCTTTCATCATATGAAAGTCCTGCCATCCCACGAATCAATCTGGTGAACCTTCTTTGTACTCCCTGTATGGCAAGGATGTCCTTCCTCAGATTAGGGGACCAAAACTGCACACAATACTCCAGGTGTGGTCTCACCTTGTACAACTGCAGTAGTACCTCCCTGCTCCTGTACTCGAATCCTCTCGTTATAAATGCCAGCATGCCCTTCGCCTTTTTCACCGCCTGCTGTACCTGCATGCCCACTTTCAATGACTGGTGTATAATGACACCCAGGTCTCGTTGCACCTCCCCTTTTCCTAATCGGCCACCATTCAGATAATCTGTTTTCCTGTTTTTGCCACCAAAGTGGATAACTTCACATTTATCCACATTAAATTGCATCTGCCATGAATTTGCCCACTCACCTAACCTATCCAAGTCACCCTGCATCCTCTTAGCATCCTCCTCACAGCTAACACTGCCGCCCAGCTTTGTGTCATCCGCAAACTTGGAGATGCTGCACTTAATTCCCTCATCCAAGTCATTAATATATATTGTAAACAACTGGGGTCCCAGCACTGAGCCTTGCGGTACCCCACTAGTCACTGCCTGCCATTCTGAAAAGGTCCTGTTTAATCCCACTCTTTGCTTCCTATCTGCCAACCAATTCTCTATCCACATCAATACCTTACCCCCAATACCGTGTGCTTTAAGTTTGCACACTAATCTCCTGTGTGGGACTTTGTCAAAAGCCTTTTGAAAATCCAAATATACCACATCCACTGGTTCTCCCCTATCCACTCTACTAGTTACATCCTCAAAAAATTCTATGAGATTCGTCAGACATGATTTTCCTTTCACAAATCCATGCTGACTTTGCCCGATGATTTCACCGCTTTCCAAATGTGCTGTTATCACATCTTTGATAACTGACTCTAGCAGTTTCCCCACCACCGATGTTAGGCTAACCAGTCTATAATTTCCTGGTTTCTCTCTCCCTCCTTTTTTAAAAAGTGGGGTTACATTAGCCACCCTCCAATCCTCAGGAACTAATCCAGAATCTAAAGAGTTTTGAAAAATTATTACTAATGCATCCACTATTTCTTGGGCTACTTCCTTAAGCACTCTGGGATGCAGACCATCTGGCCCTGGGGATTTATCTGCCTTTAATCCCTTCAATTTACCTAACACCACTTCCCTACTAACATGTATTTCCCTCAGTTCCTCCATCTCACTGGACCCTCTGTCCCCTACTATTTCTGGAAGATTATTTATGTCCTCCTTTGTGAAGACAGAACCAAAGTAATTATTCAATTGGTCTGCCATGTCCTTGCTCCCCATAATCAATTCACCTATTTCTGTCTGTAGGGGACCTACATTTGCCTTAACCAATCTTTTTCTTTTCACATAGCTATAAAAGCTTTTACAGTCAGTTTTTATGTTCCCTGCCAGCTTTCTCTCGTAATCTTTTTTCCCCTTCCTAATTAAGCCCTTTGTCCTCCTCTGCTGGACTCTGAATTTCTCCCAGTCCTCAGGTGAGCCACTTTTTCTGGCTAATTCGTATGCTTCTTCTTTGGAATTGATACTATCCCTAATTTCCCTTGTCAGCCACGGGTGCACTACCTTCCTTGATTTATTCTTTTGCCAAACTGGGATGAACAATTGTTGTAGTTCATCCATGCAACCTTTAAATGCTTGCCATTGCATATCCACCGTCAACCTTTTAAGTGTCATTTGCCAGTCTATCTTAGCCAATTCACGTCTCATACCTTCAAAGTTACCCTTCTTTAAATTCAGAACCTTTGTTTCTGAATTAACTATGTCACTCTCCATCTTAATGAAGAATTCCACCATATTATGGTCACTCTTACCCAAGGGACCTCTCACGACAAGATTGCTAATTAACCCTTCCTCATTGCTCAATACCCAGTCTAGAATAGCCTGCTCTCTAGTTGGTTCCTCGACATGTTGGTTCAAAAAACCATCCCGCACACATTCCAAGAAATCCTCTTCCTCAGCTCCTTTACCAATTTGGTTCACCCAATCTACATGTAGATTGAAGTCACCCATTATAACTGCTGTTCCTTTATTGCACACATTTCTAATTTCCTGTTTAATACCATCCCCGACCTCACTACTACTGTTAGGTGGCCTGTACACAACTCCCACCAGCGTTTTCTGCCCCTTAGTGTTATGCAGCTCTACCCATATCGATTCCACATCCTCCCGGCTTATGTCCTTCCTTTCTATTGCGTTAATCTCCTCTCTAACCAGCAACGCCACCCCACCTCCTTTTCTTTCATGTCTATCCCTCCTGAATATTGAATATCCCTGAACGTTGAGCTCCCATCCTTGGTCACCCTGAAGCCATGTCTCTGTGATCCCAACTATATCATATTCATTAATAACTATCTGCACTTTTAATTCATCCACCTTGTTATGAATGCTCCTTGCATTGACACACAAAGCCTTCAGGCGCGCTTTTACAACTCTCTTAGCTCTTATACAATTATGTTGAAAAGTGGCCCTTTTCGATGCTTGCCCTGGATTTGTCGGCCTGCCACTTTTACTTTTCACCTTACTACTTTTTGCTTCTACCCTCATTTTACACCCCTCTGTCTCTCTGCACTGGTTCCCATCCCCCTGTTGTGAACTAACCTCCTTTCACCTAGCCTCTTTAATTTGATTCCCACCCCCCCCCCCAACCATTCTAGTTTAAAGTCACCTCAGTAGCCCTCGCTAATCTCCCTGCCAGGATATTGGTCCCCCTAGGATTCAAGTGTAACCCGTCCTTTTTGTACAGGTCTCGCCCGCGCCAAAAGAGGTCCCAATGATCCAAAAACTTGAATCCCTGCCCCCTGCTCCAATCCCTCAGCCACGCATTTATCCTCCACCTCATTGCTTTCCTACTCTCACTGTCGCGTGGCACAGGCAGTAATCCCGAGATTACTACCCTTGCGGTCCTTTTTCTCAACTCCCTTCCTAGCTCCCTATATTCTCCTTTCAGGACCTCTTCCCTTTTCCTACCTATGTCATTGGTACCTATATGTACCACGACCTCTGGTTCCTCACCCTCCCACTTCAGGATATCTTGGACACGATCAGAAATATCCCAGAAATAGATCCCATGATCAGAAATAGTTACTGTAATTCACATATTTTTCTATTATGTATTGCACTGTACTGCTGCTGCAAAGACAACAGATTCCGTGACATAGCCGGTGATATTAAACCCGATTCTAATTCACAGTAAAGCAAAGTAATACAACAGAATCAATGAAGACCTACACACTATATCTGAACCTGGTAGTGCAGGACATGAGGCTACTGTACCTCCTTTACCAATGGCAGCAGCAAGAAGAGAGCATGGGGATCCTTGTTGCTGCTTTTTCATGGCAGCACTCCTTGTGAATGTGTTAATTAACTATTAACTTAACTGTACATGTAGTTGGAACTTTTGTCTTATTCAACTTTTAGATGAAAGAATCTGAACAAAAAAAGGTCCCAATGAAATGTAACCTGCTAGCAGCCTTTCCAAATAAGTGTGAAATCACCGTGACCCTGCATTCATTTTCAATGAGCAATGAATCTACTACAGGACTACCATGATTGCAGTGCAACTGCTAAAACCACAAACAAAATACAATTACTCCTCCTAGTGGATTTTTGGTACATTTATCATAACTTAATACCAAGAATAACTTCATCTCAAAATTACCACCAGCCCCACGAGAAGATAACAATTGTTACAAAACTGATCACTATAATTCCACAAGCAGATTTAACACTTTGCACTAAGTCTAATTTAATTAGCTCATTTTTTTATTTCCTTGGGTACAGTTATGTGCCAGCTAACGAAATATGTTTGTTTTTACAGGATTGAGTCAAGATCCAAGTTTTCAAAATTCAATCATTTTTATTTTACACAATTCTCCTATGATTGATTTCCCAGGTATAAAGCTACTAGAATTGAATTACGTTCCATATACACAGCACTGTCAGCCTCAATGCAAAGACTAATTCAGGGTAAATCTTTCCATACTGCCCAGCAAAATGCTTCAAACTATCCCCACTACATCAGTGTGACATTTCAATTTCCCATGGTAGTCTTCCTTAATTACATGAGAAAAAACACTGACACATGAGAAGTAGAGGAAAGGAGCATTTTTGTCAAGAACAACTTAACTTACAAAGTACAAAACAAAATCAACTGAAAATACTCTGTATCAGGTGCCAAGTTAACATTTCAGGTAGATAGATATTCATCAGAATCTTCAACTTTGACTTATTTTTACTTTCCGTCACTGATGTCTGGTATGCTGATTATTTCCAGCATTTTGCATTATTCTCGGATTTTCAGCACCTGCAATTTTTACTCTCTGCTTACAGTATTTACATAATATTCACTGAGAGTCAATTGGGAGGACTCATGCCTTTGAGTCAGTTTTTTTTTGTTTTAAAGAGCTTCAGCAACTTGACAATTGTATGCCAAACCTTAGCTCTCTTTCCAGCACAGTAGGTGTATTGTATTGCTGCAGGTACAGCCTTTACGATTAAATTTTAATTTGACATCTCTGAAGTCAAAATAGGAATCCCAGGACATTATTTTGGGAAAAAAAAACAGAAAACCAATTAAAAGTAACTAAGCAAATATTTATCCCAAAACAGCAAGACAGAAAAAAAATCCAACTAATTGCTTACTGCAAAGGCTTTTTGTGCATGACAATGCAGTAAAAGTACTAAAAGTCACTTGGAATGTCCTAAACAGAAGGCAGAAAGCAACAGGAATGCATTTGTACTAGTTTTATTAGACTCTCATAACCATAAATAAAAGCATTATTGACAACCATTCTAACTCTCAGCAAAATTAAATTAACAAGTTATTGGAAAATTATAGGAAAAAAAATTTGAAGGATACACTTGTGAGAGGGATATGATCAAGGATAGCATGACTTTAAGTGGGGGGGATGAGCAAGGGGGTGTCCTTCCTGAATTTCTCAAACAGGGGTGCAGTGAGGATAATGCAACTGATGAAATTCAACAGGATCCCAAAAGACCAAAAAGTAAGAGCTCATGGGAACCAGGACAACTTGGCAAAGTTGACTTGACATTAAAATCAACGGCAGTCAACAATGATCAAGGATTATTCTGTGACTTGCAATATATTGCAGAGATCAGCATTGTGGCCCTTACAGTTATGCACTTCACATATCTGGATGTGAATAGAGGAGGTATGATTCATAAGCTTGCATGATAGATGTGTGGTGATACATTCTGGGAGGACTGATAAGGCTGGAATAGACACGAGGAATGTTATGATTCTAAAAAATATTGAGGAAAAGAGAGATCTTTTGTACATTGCCAAGGAACTCTGAAGACAGAAGCCCATGTAGATGAGGTGATTAAGATATATGAAATACTACTCTACTGGTGCAAAGAAAACAAGTACAGGAAAATACAGTACTACTATACAAAACGTCAGTTATATAGCAACTGCAATAATCTGTGCAGTTGTGATCACTACACTGTAGAAAAGATGTGATGATTGCACTGGAGAAGGCAGAGGCAATTCCCTGGTTTTTGCTATGAGGAGAAAATGGACAGCTTGTGTGTGTTTACTTTGAAGCTGGGAAGTCAAAGGATAGACAAAATTATGAGGGGGCACAGATGGGGTAGATAGTGAGAAACAAATTCCAGTGTCATAACTATTTGTAACCAAAGGATATAGATTTAAGGCAGCAGGGAGAAAACTTACAGGAAGAATTTTTCTTTACCCAGGGTGGCCGTTATCTGGAATGCACTGACTGGGAAGTAGGGGATAGAAGTACTCTCATACATTTAATCATCATTTAGGTAAGCATGGCTGGAGTTCCAGAAAATGACTTTAGTAATTATAGGTACATAATGATTACAAAGACAAAAAGAGCCAAAGGGCCTGGTTCTGTGCTGGATAATTCCACGCCTCACAATTCATTTTCTGCCTTTCCATGAGACTCATATGATTATCCTGTTTAATCAAATTTTTCAATTCCTTCATTTTTGAAATGCATTTTAACAGATTACCTTCAATGTAATTCATTTGCTGAGTTAAAATATCCAGCAGATAATTAATACTAAGGAGCATTGGAACATTTTTTTTTCTAAATCAGTTCAGATAACTTTGTGAATCATTCCAGCCGAGATTTGGTGCTTAATAATTAATTCGGAGCCAGGTGCTAGATTATATTTACATGATTGTTGCTTGGCATCCATTAGTAAAGCAGTCCACAAGTAAACCTCCTGTGAACACTTTATACTTTATTGTCACCAAACAATTGGTACTAGAATGTACAATCATCACAGCGATATTTGATTCTGCGCTTCACACTCCCTGGATTACAAATATTAAAGATAACATAAATAGTTAAAATTAGTAAATATTAAAAACTTAAATTATAAATTATAAATAGAAAATAGAAAAATGGGAAGTAAGGCAGTGCAAAAAAACTGAGAGGCAGGTCTAGATATTTAGAGGGTATGGCCCAGATCTGGGTTAGGATCCGTTCAGCAGTCTTATCACAGTTGGAAAGAAGCTGTTCCCAAATCTGGCCATACGAGTCTTCAAGCTCCTGAGTCTTCTCCCGGAGGGAAGACGGACGAAGAGTCTGTTGGCTGGGTGGGTCGTGTCCTTGATTATCCTGCCAGCACTGCTCCGACAGAGTGCGGTGTAAAGTGAGTCCATGGACGAAAGTTTGGTTTGTGTGATGTGCTGCGCCGTGTTCACGATCTTCTGCAGCTTCTTTCGGTCTTAGACTTGAATATACTCAATGAATGAATCAATGAATATACTCAAGCATTCTTACATCATTGGTGAAATAAGACCTACTAGACATTTTCCTCTAGCCAATACATAACCTCCAAGCAATTATTTTTGTTGCCATATCTTTCCACGTGCTTTGATGCCATACAATTGGTTAAAATAACCTCCCTTCCATTGACTCTGTCTAAACTTCCCACTGTTTCAGGAATGCAGACAATATGATCAAAGACCACTCCCTCCTCAGTCATTCTCTTCTCTTACCCCTTCCATTGGACAGAAGACAAATACCTGAAAGCACACACCGCTAATCTCAAAGACAGCTTCTATTCCACTATAAGACTGTTGACCAGACCTTTTGTCCAACACATGAATTCTTGATCTCTCAATCTACGTCACCTTGACTCTTGCACCTTATTGTGTACTTGTGTTGCACATTCTCTGAAAGTGTAAAATTATATTATACAGTTTGCTTTTGCTCTTCCCTTTGTACTACAATGCACATGTGTTTGAAACAATATATCTGGATTGCTTGCAGAACAGAGTTTTTCACTGCATCTCAAAAGTGAAGTGAGTGTGATAGCCCTCGACATCAAAGCAACATTTTACCAAGTATGGCTTCAAGGTGCACTAGCTAAAATGGAGTCAATGGGAACTAGGAGGAAAACCCTCCGCTGGTTGGAATCATACCTGACACAAAGGAAGATGGTTGTGGTGGTTGCAGGTCAATCATCTCATCCTCAGGACATCACTTCAGGAGTTCCTCAGGGAAGTGCCCTAGGACCAATCATCTTCAGATGCTTCATCAATGACATCCCTTCTGTCATAAGATCAGAAGTGGGGATGTTCACAGATGACTGCACAATATTCTGCACCATTCATGACTCCTCAGATAGTGAAGCAGTTCAAACACAAATGCAGCAGAACCTGGACAACATCCAGGCTTGAGCTGACAAGTGGTGAGTAACATTTGAGCCACCCAAGTACCAGGCAATGACCATCTCCAACAAGAGAGGTTCTAATCATCATCCCTTGACAGTCAGTGGCATCATCATCACTGAATTCTCAACTATCACCATCCTGGGGTGTTCCCATTGACAGGACTCTAAACTGATCTAGCCATATAAACACTGTGGCTACCAGAGCATGTCAAAGGCTAGGAGTCCTGCGTATATAAATCACCTGACTCCCCAAGGCCTGTCCACCACCTGCATAGATCAGATCAGGAGTGTAATGGAATATTCATCACTCACCTGGGTGAGTGCAGCTCCATCAACATTGAAGAAGCTTAACACCATCCAGTACAAGGCAGCCCACTTGATCGGTACCCCTTCCCATAAGCATCCAATCCCTCCACCATCAATGAATAGTTACAGCAAAGTGTACTATCTACAACAGGGGTCCCCAACCTTTTTCACACTGCGGACCGGTTTCATATTGACAATATTCTTGCGGACCGGCCGACCGGGTGGGGGGGTGGGGGGGGCTAGGGTTGCTAACGAACAACAGTAGCAGTCAAATACGTTGAGTTTACCCCGAGAAAGACTACAATGACCATGAAGCCTCACGCGGGCACCAGTGCGCATGCGTGTACGTGCCAATCTTTTTCTACAAATCGTTTTTGGAGATTCTGCTGGGGGGTGGGGGGAGGTGTGTTAATCACGAACGCAATGTAGGTGATAAGTGGCTAATACATTCAATTTCATTTCTAAAAGGGTTTATCTAACGAATTTAATATTAAACACAGTGCATATTTTCCTCATGAACAGTGATAAGTCAATTGTAAACACAAAATAATCTGCAGATGCTGGGGTCAAAGCAACACTCACAACACGCTGGAGGAACTCATGCGGAAAGACTGGAGGGCAGTGCGTTCAGAGGCAGTGAGGTTGGAACAGGAGAGAGGAGTGGTGAAGTTGAGACGGTTGATGTCTCAGCGACAGTTGGAGATAAAAAGATTGAGTGCAGGTAGAAGGCCTGGGCGGGGTGTCCAGGAGGAGGAGGGAGTTCCTCCAGCGTGTTGTGGGTGATAAGTCAATTATCAGGGGAGCCTGAAGTAAGTGTTGAACAAACTTCCAGTAGAAGTGGTAGAGGCAGGTTCGGTATTATAATTTAAAGAAAAGTTGGATAGGTATATAGACAGGAAAGGAATAGAGGGTTGTGGGCTGAGTGCAGGTCGGTGGGACTAGGTGACAGTAGCATTCGGCACGGACTAGCAGGGCAGTGGCCTGTTTCCATGCTGTAATTGTTATATGGTTATATAAGTCAATAGCATCATAACATTTTAAGTAACATTTGGATATAAAACACACAGCACATATTTTCCCCGTATGAACATATAAAATCATTGCAACACACCAATATCGCTGAATCAATGGGAGCCCTGGGCTTGTTTCCCTGCAACAAGACGGTCCTATCGAAGGGTGATGGAAGACAGCGATACTCGAACGGGGTTCCTTATGTCCAATCCATTCCACAATTTAGTTTTTGTTGCATTCATTGCAGAGATATGTTGGAAATGGAAGCAACGTTTTCAGTGCTTTCGTGACTATCTCAGGATATTTAGCCTTGACTTTGATCCAGAATGCCGGCAGAAATGTCAAACATGCTTTTCAGCCCTCCGTCATTGAACTCCTTCCCGCGCTGACATGGATGACGCGTGCATAATGGCCTCACGTGCATTCAAGCTCAACAGTGGGCCTGACAGGGAACGTCATAGTCATACTTTATTGATTGGGGGGGGGGGGGGGGGGAGAATTGGTTTTTGTTACAGTTGCACCATAAATAATTAAATAGTAATATGTAAATAATGCCAGGAAATAAGTCCAGGAATGAGGAAAGGTGCAGCTGACTCCTATCGCCAAATCATATCGTTTCCTTGCGACCCGGTAGCGCATGCTTTGGGAACCGCTGATCTACAAGATGCACTGCAACAAAACGCCGAAGTTCCTAAGGCAGCACCTTCAAGACCCACGACCACTACCAACTAGAAGGACAAGAACAACAGATACATGGGAACACCACCACTTGGAAATCCCCCTCCAAGTCACTCGCTATCCTGGCTTGGAAACATATCACCCACCATTCCTTCATTGTCACTGGATCAAGATCATGGAATTCCCTCCCTAACAGCATTGTGGAGGTCCCTACACCTCAGGGATTGCAGCAGTTCAAGAAAGCAGCTCATCACCATCTTCTCAAGGGCAACTACGGATGGGCAATAAATGCTGGCTTAGCTGGCAACGCGCATATCCCATTAATGAATAATTTTTTTAAATTATTACAATAATAGGCTAATTACTACTTTTTTCTTCTGGGTTTTTTCTTCAGTAAGATATTTCACTGTTTTTGCAACACTTGTATAAAGCCTAAAGCACCTTTGTTCCTTTACTTACCCACCAGTTACCCAAAAATATTTTTTCATTCATTACCCTTTCCTCATGACGGTTCAGTAATGTGCCTTCATATTTCCCATCATTCCCCCTCTATTACCCCCCATTTAATGGGCTCAACAATGCCAAAGTAAGACATGTCAACCACTAAAACTACGTTTTGCATCTAGTATGTTGAATACTTACCTTCTTGTTTTCAAAATAAGCTCTCCTCCCAGGAGTCTTGTTGGAGGAGAGTTGAAAAAGAATGAAAAAGTGTTATGGCAAAAGCGCAGCATCATCTGACATCAGTCAAATAACCTATTTGATTTAGATTCTGTTGTAGATCCATTGGTTAATAGCATAGTTTGATACCTTTAATGAACAAAACTAAGATGGAGATGAATACCTTTGGATAGTTAACTTCAGGAGAGTATTCCACAGTACTACCCAACTGATAGATCAAAGGCCTTAGTTCGGATGAAGGCAGCCATACATATTGTCAAGTATTAGTCCTCACCCTGCATTTTTCTTGAAGTCATCACACAGTGAAGATATCACACTGTACTGTTAGATGAATGGAATCCACAACATGATTGAAGGAGAAATTCTTCAGTAACTGGGAGAAGACAATGAAGGAGGACCTTGGTGATGACGTTCCATGGCAGAGCACAGCAAATGATCATAGATGCATTATCACTGAAGTTCCCTAGTATATCCCCCAGATGTGATGAATCTTGATCATCTTGTTTAGGATGCCATACACAGATGAAGGTTGACAATAAAATTCTTCACTACCTTCAATATGCCTGCACAGCCTTGCATTGGTTCGGGAAACCTACCACAAAGTTTACTGTACACTGTTGACCCTTTTATACTTTCAAACATACTCTGGGCAATGGAAAAACACCACTAATGCCAGCTCCACAAAGCCTTCCAAATTCACTGGAATAAAAAGCCAACCAATGTTCTCTGGCAAATCAATATTTCTTGCACTGATGTTCAATTATTCTTCATTGTCTGCATTGGATATGGTACAGATTTCACACCAGACTCCCAGACACTCTATTCCAAACTCTGTCAAAGAAATTACTGGGAGGACAGAGGGAAAGATTCAATGATGCAATCAAACCATCCCAGAAAACATACAATACCTGAAATGACAACTGGGAACCTTCAGTCATTGATCGAAGTGGAAAAAGAACACTCAAGATGAGATTAAGAATCTATTTGATATCTATCATGTATTCCACTTCTCTAAGCAAAGGAAGGAGTATACCACTTCACATACTATCATCTCCTACCTCTCTAACAAGGCCACTTTGGCCTCGTTAGCCACTTCAGAACTCTCAAAATCAGTGCGAAAGCAAGTCATCCTCAGTCCTAACACTGAACTGTTATGTTTAGACAAGCTGGTCTTCATGCTCAAGAAATCCCAAACAAATGTAGGCTACAGGAAACACAGGCCCTTTACTTAATTACAAAGCTCAGTCATATGTATTTGTGCCATAATATAATACTTAAGCATTTAAACCTATGAAGTCATTTGGAAAATGGAAAGAGATGGTATACTATCTGCAGTATACTATCTATAATTTACAATACTGCAAATTATGTAGCACAGTGAGCCCTTCAGTTAGTGGAAGTTTAAAAAATGCCAAGTTGGCTGAGTCATGTGGTTATCCTCATTGAATAGCTTAAGTAAAGGTTGGATTTTAATAGTGCTAGCTATGATGGTGATATACAGAACATAACTTTAGATACAACTTCTGACTGAGGGAACTTAATTTTAAAATACTTACTGGGGTATGGTGACAAGCAATGCTCAAGATGAATTTGTTAAGATTTGTTTAAGATTTCTTTCACGAACCTTGACCATCCTTTATTGAATTGCTGGCAACAATGCATTCATGTCCTTAGGGGTTGATGTCTGGCACTGATTTCAACAGATTTAGCACTCAAAGTTTTCATCTCTCAAAGTATTCACCCTTGCAAAGGTACACAGCTACTGAATATTATTTAAAAGACAGCATAGAAGTGGGGCTATTGAATTTAGCCAATTCCACAATAGCAGATCTTAAGGAAAAATTCAGGAATTTTCTCAGATCATTTGATGATCAAAATATTAATACTGACTTAAATACAGTATGAACAGCACTTCTCCATAAAATACAATGCACATTTTGGAAACAAATTTCAGCAAGTGTAGTTGAAAGAAATACTACAGTTCATCTTGTCAGTTGTTAGTTCTTGCAGCAAGATTAAATTAAACAGCTAAGATCATTGACATAAAACATTTTTCTTGATGATACTCTTTATACTAACATATCTTAGCCATAGGAAATGCTCAGTTCACAAATAAATCTGCTTAAAGGACTTTTGTCAATAGAAATCACAGGACTGTAATAATTGTTCAGCAGCTTGTTGTATATTTGAATGGGCAATCTGCTCTTATAGTTGCCAGCTATATTTTTGGACTGTGGTTTGCTTACTATAAGACCACAACCATAAGATATATCAGGCCATTTGACCCATCCAGTCCGCTCCACTATTTCATCATGACTGATCCATTTCCCTCTCAGCCCCAATCTCCTGCCTTCTCCCCATATCCCTTCATGCATTGATTAATCAAGAATCTATCAACCTCTGTCATAAATATACAAAAAAGACTTGGCCTTCACAGCTGCCTGTGGCAATGAATTCCACAGATTCATCACTCTCTGGCTGAAGAACTCATTTCCATTGTAAATGGAAATCCCCCCTCCCCCCATTCTGAGGCTGTAGCCTCTGGTTTTAAACTCCTCACCATAGGAAATATCCTCTCCGCATCCACTCTATCAAGGCCTTCCAACATTCAATAGGTTTCAATAAGATTTCACCCCCCTCCCCCCATGTCACCACATCCCTTCTTAGATAAAGGGCCCTAAACTGCTCACAATACTTAGACTGAGGCCTCACCAGTGCCTTATAAAGCCTCAACATAACATGCTTGCTTTTATATTCTGGTCCTCTCAAAATGAATGCTAATATTGCATTTGCCTTCCTCACTACCGACTCAGCCTGCAAATTAACCTTCAGGGAATCCTGCACGAGGACTCTCAAGACCTTTTGCACCTCAAATTTTTGAAATTTCTCTCCATTCAGAAAGTAGTCTATGTTTTTATTTTTTCTACTAAAGTGCATGACTATTTACTTCCTCACACTGTATTCTATCTGCCACTTCCTCACCCATTCTCCTAATCTAAGGGTACGTCCACACTACGCCAGATAATTTTGAAAACGAAGCTTTTTCTCTTCGTTTTGCCCTCCCGTCCACACTGAAACGGCGTTTTCAGCCCTCGAAAACATTCTCCAGAGTGAATAAATCTGAAAACACTTAATATCCAGCGTAGTGTGTACGGGGTAACCGCAGAGATTTAAAAACGTTGTCATGACAACACAACAACAATGCTTTTTTCTGCTTCTGCTTGGTACTGCGCAAGCTGTTATAACGCGCAGTCGGTGTGAACGGCGTGAGAGTTGAACTGTAAAGTGAGCTTTTTTGACTATTTAAAAACGCTGTTATGACTTGCCGGAACAGATGTTCGTTGTTTTCTTGAACGCCACCACCTAACAATTTCAGAACAGACGGACTAGACTGAAGCCAGAAGGGTTAGAAATGTACTCACCAAATACTTTGACCCATAGCTTACTGAATAAATAAGTATTCTCACTTCGCCCTGTTTTCTGTCCTTGCTTGTATGAAGGTATTTATGCAAGTACTTCTGACAATAGATGTATAACAGCCTAATGTAACATTGTATGACAATACAAGATAACGCTGATGCACACGCTTTATACATTTAACAAGGTGCTTTATTAATGCAACAGAGTTAGTCAGTTTTTCAATGTTTGTCATCAGCCAGGTCATACTGTCCGTGAACTCCCTGTCGGTTGCCTCCATACGCTCCAGTATTTGTTTTTTTAAAGTTTTAAGTCCTCCTGCACGAGAGCCAAGAGCAATTCCTTTTAAATGTTTCTACTCCGTAACTGGACAAACGCGCACTAAGTATACCGATTCCTCTTCGCTTGTTTTCTGTGTGCCCTGCGCATGCCCAGTAGAGGAGATTCGCCCAAATATCCGTCTAATGTGGACGGAGATATTTTGAAAAACGCTTAGTGTGGACGCCTGTTGTTTTTACTCGAAACCGGCGTTTTCAAAATTATCCGGCGTAGTGTGGACGTAACCTAAGTTCTTCTGCTTCCTCAAGATCTCCTGCCCCTCCACCTCGCCTCGTATCGTCCACAAACATGGCCATAAAGCCATCAATTCCATCATCCAAATAAATTTCATCATCCTACTAAAGTGGTAAATAAGCTAAGGCCCTAGCTCAATTTATTTAAGGTTTCATCATTAAGCAATAGGCTATTCAACTTAATAATTTACATTTGAGGGCCAGCTTTGGCATCATATAGTGCAAGAACCAGATAAATAAAACTCCGTAGTTACTCTTTGAAAGCTCAGGCACCTGTCTATGAAGGAACAAAACTTATCAGAAATTATAAGTTGTTCTTCTGTTTGACCATCTTGAAGATATCCCATTATTCAGCTAGCAAAGTGGAAGCCATGAGCACCAAATGTACTTTCAACAGAAGCAATCTCACCCAAACAATGTCAGTGAGGCAAATCATATAGACACCCATTCCTGACTAAAACCCATGCATGACATTTTACTAAGGGCATTTGACCTCAAGGAGTCTTCAATATTAGTGCATCAAATTTTCAGGATTTAATTCTCGTTACATTTCTTCCACATTTTTTTTTGCAGAAAGCTATACTTGGCTGTCAAGTTGCACATAACCAAAAATAATCTAAAATATAAATCAAAGTCATTATTGTTTGTGGAAATTCAACCTAGTCTAAAAATTATCAAGTTGGCTGCAAACTTGAAAAATAACACAAATGCAAAATATACGTCAAACTACATGATTATCTTCTATCCATACATTATTAAATGACTGGTATCTGGCATGTTATTTTTGAAAGAAAGCTTATTTTCCAAGTCATGATACTGACTCATGATTTATGCATAGTTTAAGACTGAAATTGTCTGGCCATGCTTACGCTTTCAGGAAATTGAAGATTCTATTTCTATTCTTCTTTATTCAGTTATAGAAATGTCAACATATGGATGCAAAAATGCCAATTAATCACATCAATAACGATTTCAGCACCACAATATTTATTTTCTTCAGTCCAAAGTTTAGTGCACCAAAAGAAAAGCTTTTCCTGTGCAAGCTTTAATATCGAGAATATATTCCCTCTCCGGTCTTCCACATGACTGCCTAAGGGCAAAGATAGAGCTACAATTGTTCAATGTCCAAGTATAGTTCTCTTTCGGAATAAGAATGAACTGTCACAAGCTCAACTTTTACAAAACCCCAGGTAATAAATGCTAATTTTCATTCTGAGATAAGATCCATCTTAGAGTGATCATGCATGCTCCACAGTCTCTTTGTTGTGCTCTTAAGATGGTTTGAATCTGTGCTTTTTACTTTCTGGTTTAAACACATTCGAAATAACCAAACTGATGGCATTCCTGTTGTTGGAAGACTAGATTTTCATACAGATTGTGAATTTTAAGACAGTAATTGAAAATAATATACTATAGAAATCCACGAGTGAGATGGATGAAGGCATAATGATCTAATAGCAAAGGTGGTGGAAGATGGAGGCTATGAGCAGAACTCAAGGCTGAAAGTGATCACAAATTTTAGAATCATTTACTTATAGCCATTACAAAAACAATGCTTTTCACAGATGAGGCAAAGAGTATTGAGATTGATGCATTGAATTACAATGCTCAAAGAAATGAATGCCTGAATCATACAGAACTGCCGAAAAACACCAGTAGTTCCACAGAGAATTGGTGGTTAACACCATGGCTCTGATTAATGTGTTCACAAATTCTGTGCCTACACATTGCAACAAAGAAGAAAGAAACTACACTGGTACAACTGACTTCCCACTTTTCTGCCACACTCAGCACTGACACCAGGAGCAGTGCTCAAGTAAACTAACCCACTCCTTTAAATGGAGTCACCAACCTGAATTGAAATAATTCACTTAATGATCCAATGTACTTCACTTATTGTAGAATGTACTTAATTAATAACACTGAAATGTCTTTTAGGCAAAATTATTTCTAAAAAATATTAATCAGAGACATTTAAAAGTTCAAGAGTCTTTTACAGTAGCATGGGTCATCAAGATAGTCTGAGGCAGGGACCACGGATCACTGCCTGAGGCCTCATCATTACCCAAACCCATTGCCACTTCCTGCAAGCAGTTGTTGAGGTAGAACTCCCATTCCACTAACCCTCCCAGAGTTGCAAATGATAAGTGTTGAGAAACAATGGTAACAGACAATTTAGTGAGCAGCCTAGTATCTGTATTCTATTCTGCAGAGAGAACTAGCAAATGAAACACAATGAACTATGGCTTGGCTTAACTTAACTTACTGCCCATTACTTCGCTGGCGTTTAGGGCACCAATGATGGCCCTCCAACTCTGTCCATCCATACCATCGCACACAAATATAGAAGGATTCCTCATTGCTATTTCTAACCCTGCCTCTAACTAATATAGCTCTCCAGGTTATTGCGACACACAAGCCTCCAAACCCTATGACAAGGTTGTGGTCCTCTTGGAGGTCCATCTTGGCACGTGCTGGTAAATTTTGGAGATGACAAAGGGTTTCAGTTGCAAGGGGAAATAAGGTTAAAATAGATGCAGAGCTTGCAGGCCAACTCAAAACATCAATAAGCTGAGCATGAAAGCGTACAGAAGCAGGAGATGGGACGAAAGATTGAGGTTATTAGCAAGACTCCAAACAGAAAGGCTTTCATCCTGTTAGTGAAGAAAGAGAAAAAGTACCATCTTGACAATGATTTATAGAGGTAGTCATACATCATTTCTATTATCTCAGGGTTACCATGCATATAAAACGGAAAGACTGTACCAAGATGATAAACAACCTAGACAAACATTATAAGAATCAGTGTCCTTGTTCGAACATATTTTTGGATTACAAGTTCAGAAATGTTGTACTGACAGAATGTCGAGTTTGCATGTTCTCACTGTGACTGCGTAACTTTCCTCTGGGTTCTCCAGTTCCCTCCCACATCCCAAAAATGTGCAGGTTGAAAGGCTAATTGGACAATGTAAGTTGCCTCTGATGTGCAAGTGAGCACGATAATCTGGTTGGGAATGTGGGGAGAATAAAATGGGTTGGAGTAAAATTCATGTGAAAAATAGGTATTTTGAAGGTCTCAAGAGTACTCTGTGGGCATAGAGGCTTGTTTTCACGCTGCACCACGCTATGGCTCTAATGTACAGAGGATATATACGGTATTTAAAAATGTTAATGGTTTATATTCCTAGATCAATAAAGCACAGAACAAACCCTTTGGCCTACAGTAACGTGGAGATTGAAAGGTTTTTGATTAGTCAGGGCAACAAAGTTTAAGTCAGGGAAGAAGACAAGAGAACAGGGTTAAGAAGGATAATAAATCAGCCAGATAGAATGGCGGAGCAGACTCAATGGACCAAACGACTTAATTCTGCTCCTATGTCTTATGGTCGTAAGATCTATATCCCTCCACTCATTGCATATGCATGTACCTATCTAAAAGCCTTCTGAATGCCTCTATCATATCTTCTTCCACTACCATTCCTGTGCAGAAAAAAAATTTGCACAGACAACCCCTTTATTCTTTCTTCTTCTCAATCTTTGTCCTCTTGTATTTGACTTAAAGCTTTGCGCTCTAGTATTCTATACTCTGCTCATAGACAAGTAATGTTCATGTAATGAATATCCCTGTTACTTGATAAAAGGTTTACCAGGTAAATGGCTTACAGCAACCTCAAAGGACAACCTCCCTTCTTTTGGAGCTGGTAAACTGTTCGAATCTGCAGTCAATATTCACCACAAAGAAGCCCTAAACCTTTAATTTTTAGTTGAAAGCTGATAACTTTCTCATTGAACTCAGAAACACTCTATGTGGTTGGTTATTCATCAAAAAGAAATTATCATTTTCAAAAGATTAATAAATTAAAAAACTCCAAAATATTTTGTGCAATTACTCACCTACAGTCATCGATTCTGGGACAGCAGTTGCTGGCAAAAGACCACTAACGCTGGCCTGAAGAGGAGGACTGACTTCAGTACTGTGTGAGGCAAACAATATAGTACATCAGGAAACAAAATTTACCTTACCATCAAGAGTATTCAGTAAAAGAAGCCACTGTGGCCTCTGTGAAAATTTATTTCATACTGTATAGCTTGGCATGATGGATAGCAACTAGAATATTTCTGAAAAGGAAATCAACCACCAAAGCAACAGTCAATGAGAAGTACATTAAATATTACCTGTACTGAAATTGGGATCCTTTCTGGGCAAGTTCAACAGCAAGTGTGGCATTTTCATGTTCATCACAGTATACCAAGTTATCAGAAGTGCCATCTGCAATACAATATTACTTAAATAATTTAGCTACACAAGTTAATTAGGTACAGAGAAAATACAAATAGCTCCACTTATGACAATCCATTTCCTTCAACAAAGTAATTTTCTCAATTTACATAGATCCATTTATTACATACTGGCAGACTTTGAAGAAAAAAAACTTGCTGGGTACTTGTTATTATGCACAACCTTTCAGTGTGAGCAATAATTTTAAAGATAGTTTAATTATGACAGTGCACAAATCTTATAAATTCAGAACTGAAAATGTCATATGCATTTCATCGTATCATTTTCAAAAAGCACTGACTGCCAGCCATAACTCAGATCAAACCTGCTTAATTTGCAGTGCTAGCTACCATCTATAATCAACTGCAGGGATCAGTTACACAAATATCACTGCACATTAACACAAAACTCAAATCCACTGTATTGAAATATTTTCAAGACAATTTACATGCTCAATTTCAGGATGAAATTACAATTTTGGCTGAAAAACAGGTTAACTGCATTGGACCTAGATCTCACATTTATAAATAAAATGGTGATTAAATATAAAATTGGAATTTGCTTATTATTGTCGCATATAGGAAGGTAATCTGTGGTATTCAAGACTGGCAATCCAGAACCCTTCAAGTAGTCCAGATACAACCTACAGAAGGCTATCATGAGAACGAAAAGGAAGTTACATACGAAGCTAGGATACAATCAGATGCACAATACCTTTGCTGGTGTTTGCACGCCATTACCTTTTATAAAGCAAAACAGTATAAATCACAGTGATGCTTCATTCCCTGATGACCTCAACACCTTTTATGCATGTTGAAAAGAAGGATAAAACTACACCTGTGCAAATCTCTGGCAACCTCATGAACTCTATCTTGGAGGCTTTCAAGATGGTGAACCCTCACAAGGCATCAAGCGCTTATGCCACTCCTCGTAGGCTACGAAAACCTGTGCTGACTAATTGGCTGCGGTGGTCAAAGGCATCTTCAAGCTCTCACTGCTATGGTCTGAGGTTACCACCAGCTTCAGAAGGACATTGATCATACTGCTACCCAAGAAGAGTTGCCTCAATGACAGTCACCTGGTAGCACTCAAATCTACTGAGATGAGCAGCTTTGGGAGGTTGGCAATAACTAGAATTAACTCTTGCCTAAGCTAGAACCTGGATCTGCAGCAATTTGCCTATCACCACATGTACAGCAGATGTAATCCCAATGCTCTCCACTCTGCTTTGGAACACCTGGGCAACAGCAATATATACGTCAGACTCTGCAGTTAAGAGCTCAGTGTTCATGACCATCATCCCCTCACTACTAATCAACAAGTTTCAAAACCTGAACCTCTGTACCTCCCTGTGCAATTGGCTTAACTTCCTCAGCAGGACAGAAAATCCAGATCGGTAATAATATGTCCTCCTTACTGATAACTAACACAGATATACCTCAAGAATGCCTACTTAGCTTACTGTTCTACTCTCTCTCTATACACTCATGACTGTGTAACAAGACACAGCTCGAGTGCATTCTACAAATCTGCCACTGTTGTTAGCAGAATCTGAGATGGCAACGAGAAGGCATAGAGGAGAAAGACAGATTGGCTGGTTGAACGGTGCTGCAACAGCAACCTCACACTCAATGTCAGCAAGTCCACGTATTTGATTGTGAACTTCAGAAAGATGTAGTCAGGTGAACACACAACAGCTCTCATTGAGAGGTCAGCAGTGGAAAGGGTAAGCAGCTTCAAGTTCCTAGGTACCAACATCTCAGGTACAGTATCCTGGAACCAACACATTGGTGCAATCACAAAGAAGGCATGGCAGAAGCTATACCACGAGAAGTTTGAGCAGATATGGTATGGCACCAGAGATTCTAGCAAATTTGCACAGATGTACAATGGAGAGCATTCTAACAGGTTGCATCACAGCCTGGTTTGGAGGCTCCAGTGCACAGGATCAAAAGAGGCTGCTCCTTCACAGACACAACGCCCCCCCCCCCCCCACCACCATCACGGACACCTTCGAAAGGCGGTGCATCACAAAGGCAGTAACCAACATTAAAGACCTCCACCATCCAGGACATGCCCTCTCCTCCTCCTCTTCTACTACCTTCAGCAAGAAGGTACGAGAGCCTGAAAACCCCTTCCCAACATTTTAGAAACAGCTTCCTCCCCTCCACCATCAGATTTCTGAATGGTCCAGGGACCCAGAAACACTACCTCACTATTCCTCTTTTGCACTATTTGTTTTTTATAACTTATAGCAATATCTTATGTCTAACATTATACTGCTGTCACAAAATGAATTTCCCAACACGTCAGTGATAATAAAACCGATTCTGAAAAGTGTAGCTTGCATGTTTTTCATACAGATCAGTTCATTACAAAGTGCATCAAGGTAGTACAAGGTAGGACAATAACAGATGCAGAATAAAGTGTAACAGCTACAAAGAAAATGCAATGCACGTGGACAATAAGGTGCAAAGTCCAAACTAGCCAGGATATAAGGTCAAGTCTATCTTATCGTAATAGGGAAATATTCAAACATTAACAGCAGGGTAGAACCTGCCCTTGAGCATGCTGGTACACATTTTCACGTCTTTGTATCATCTGCCTAATGGCAGAGGGGAGAAGAGAGAATGTCTAGGGTGGGTAAGATCTTTGATTATGATGAGGCAGTGAGAAGTATAGGCAGAGTTCATGGAAGGAGACTGGATTACGTGACGTGCTGAGTTACGTCCACCATCCTCTGCAGTTTTCGGTGGTCATCAGCAGAGCAGTTGGCACATCAAACAGTGATGCACTCATACAGAATGCCTTTTATGCTGCTTTGATAAATTGGCAAGAGTTGGCGGGAGCATGCCAAATTTCTTTAGCCTCTTGAGGATGTACAGGAGTTGGTGAGCTTTTTTGGCCATGGCATCTACATGGTTGGACCAGGACAGGCTACTGGTGAAATTCACTTCTACAAGCTTAAAATGTACTAAGAGTAAAACTCCATCAGTTTGTTGATTATCACATAACATCTTGTCAATAACTAAACTGAGATTTTAAAAGAATCAAAGAACAGACGCAATGGGTCAGCCACGGTTCCAAAGTGAGCTATCAGTTTAGGTACTGGATCAGAAGATTTGTTGTAGGTCCATGATATGCTGAGCAACAAATATTGTTGTACGTCACTCTGCTGCATTGTTGGACACGACAGCATAGTTTAGTTCTGCTGTGATTCACCAGAATTACCTACTGAAGAACAATTTACACATTTAATTGAATAGAAACTTCACACCTAGATATGAAATGGGGGAGGGGGGGAATAATTTTCTACTTCAGTTTTTACTTTAACACTATTTCTAAATAGAAACAGCTTTTATCTACTGCAATTTTAATAGTCTTGAGGTATTTTAAGACATCAGGAGGCAATGAAAAACTGAAACAAATTTCTGATAACTTTGACAGGAGAGCTCTACACCAAATTCTCGTATCTTGTCCAAGGTTCTTACAGTCAACCCACAGAAGTGCATTGCCTTCATCTTTCTCACCACTGACGACTGGACACTCAACTAGCCCCCCACTTCAGGCAACGGAGATTCCACATACCAGCTGAACCAGCTCAATTCAACTCACTGTTAATTTTCTTAATATTATTCTCTGAAAGTTTAACAAGAAACTTATTCCAGCTTGAAAATTGTGAACCTTGCAGATTTTCACTCTATCTAATAATTAAGCCTTTGTTATGAAAACTATTCTTTATTTGACATTTTACATGTTAAAACACCTCAGTTCAAATGAATGAATGCTTCACTGTTGCACCTGAATAAGGAGGAAAAAGAAAAACACACTGTAATTTGCCCTGATCTAGCTTAGTTTTAAGATTCAAGATTCAGATTCAAAACTTTATTGTCATTCTAACCATACATCAGCCCTGCAGGGCAGAATGAGACAGCGTTTCTCAGGGGCAGTGCAATTATAACATAACAAATGCAACACTAAATAATAAACATAACAATAAATAGTAAAACACAACAGCCACAGTTAAAATCAGTTATAAGTGTCCAGTGCAAGTTAAAAGTTTATTTGATAAAGATATCCATAAAGAAGACACTCAAAGCAGACAAAATAATGAGAATGAAAGGAAAACATGTAAGGAAAAAATCTGTTCTTCAAAAGAGATCAATGATGCATTGTAAAAAGAAAAATGGAATGCAATGCCTGATTTTGAATAGGTGATCATACTTTAATGAAGCACCAGAGGGAGCTACAGGCTAATAAAGAATCATCATCAATCACTGTTTACATGTGCTTACCAGACTGAGAGCAGGAACCAACTGCAATGACTGGAAAGAGGATATCAGAACTGTCATTGTCATTCAGAACTTGTAACGTATTCCAGCTGGACATCTGTGAAATGGAGATATTTTCCACAAGTGGTCTGAAGGATTGAAAAACATAACAAAATGTTATATGAAAATTTGGGGGGAAAAAATCAGCAAGGATTTTCAAATAAAGAAAAGATAAAACAAGAATATATTTTGAAAAAATGCAAATCATCTCCCAGGGCATCAATCAAAATCTCTTTCTCTCCTGCAACAGTTTGCTCACTTTTCACTCGAATTCTTTCACATGTGTATGCTTCAACATTTATTTTGAATCTGATTCCTGACATTCAATGCGCAGGATACTTTTTAACTGAGAGAAACAAATCTATTACATAATCAGACAACTTCATTACTTTTGCTATCTCAGGATATTCTATTAAAGGAGTACTGATTCACATTATATTTTGAAAATTAAAAAAGGTTCCCATTGTCATTAATCTTGGAAAGTTCCAAGTAAGTTACAGAATAAAATTATAACACGGAAGACCAGAGAATTTTTTTCTATTTGTCTGAACATACATATTGAAATTCTAAATCTTAGATTCAATCTCAGTCAGATTAGGAACTAGAATCTTCCCACTTAAAATTATGATCTAAAATGATACAACAGCACCAAAAGATTTACATTTCATAACTTAAAGTTTAATAACTACTTTCATTCAGAAGGAATAAACAACTGGTGAAAGAACCCCACCAATTAAATAACTTGACCACTTTGTACTGTGTCTTCCAATAATTTACTAAATAATTAGCTGCTGCTACTGGGATGTATTAGAATTATTTTACCACCTTAAAAATGCATGTTAAATTTTGTTTAAATCTAACCTGGAATATTTCCCACAACCCAATATATTTAAGGGTTCTAACAGATGATAAAACATGGGCAAAATATACATTAAATGTTATTTTACTTTAATGATGAACCATAATACTTCCCATTTTTGCTATCACATGTAAAAATCCTTTCAAGAATGGTGAAAAAATATGTACAGTACCTATTGCTAGTAGCCATCATAGTTAAATTAAAAGAAAAATCAATTAATATGAATAAAAAGTCTGGCATTTCACTTAATCTTTCAAATTCTAGTCAGCAGGATAATAATGAACAAATAACAAACTCTTATTGATTTTAATGCCATTCATAATTAATTATTAAAGAAAATATCAGCAAAATAAATTTAAAATTTTACTTTTGTTTGTATTCATTCAAGTGAATGTGGTCATCTCCAGGAGGTTTAATAAAACACAGGACAGCATGGCAGCATAGTGATTAGCGCAATGTTTTACAGTAGCCAGCTGTAAGATTGGGGTTTGATTCCCACTGTTGTCTGTACATTCTTCCCATGACCTCGTGGGCGTCCTCTGGGTATTCCAATTTCATCCCACATTCCAAAGATGCAAGGTTAGGGTTAGTGAATAATGACCATACTATGTCGGCCCCAAAACCGTGGCACGCGGCCTCTCAGGTGAATGATATCTGTACTCTGTCAAGTAGGGGACCGTGCACAATTCTGATTTGATGGAGACAGATGTGAAAGTATGGAGGAACATCTGGCGAAACTTCTGAAATGCCCGCTTCGCTGCCGCTGCTACTGTGTGGTAACCAGAATCTCCAGAGCAGAAGGCCCCGACTCCTCGGCTTTGCTTGTTTTGACTGCCGGGGAGAGGTCGAAGGCGCTCAGCAGAGGATGGCGCTCGGGAGGCTATATCAGAGGGGCTGGTCGGAGGCTCGAAGTTTTCGGATGGACGGACTCTGAGTCGGCTGTGGTCGGCTGCTTCCAAGGCATTGAC
Source organism: Mobula birostris (assembly GCF_030028105.1). Taxonomy (NCBI): domain Eukaryota; kingdom Metazoa; phylum Chordata; class Chondrichthyes; order Myliobatiformes; family Myliobatidae; genus Mobula; species Mobula birostris. Next base: position 131,321,994 of record NC_092378.1, on the reverse strand, counting down.
AGTTGTCGGTGCCTTGGAGGTTTATGGCAGGGATTTTCTCCCTTTTGCCGCCTGCTATCGGGGACTCAGGAGTTGATCGGGACTGGAGACTTTTTTTTACCGTGCCCATGGTCTGTTTTTTTTATATATCATATTATGGTATTGTTTTGCACTGCTGTAACTATGTTATAATTATGTGGTTCTGTCAGTGTTAGTCTTTGGCTTGTCCTGTTTTCTGTAATATCACTCTGGAGGAATATTGTATCATTTCTTAATGCATGTATGCATTTCTAAATGACAATAAAAGAGGACCGAGTGTTCTCATAATCCTAATCTTCTCTTATTTGATTTGATGCAAAACAATGGATTTCACTGCGTTTCACTGATGTACATGTGACAAATAAAGCTAACCTAAAAAATCTATTTAATGTTCATTGCCATTGCCTCTGATTCAAAGAAGCAGGGATAGGTGAATGTCAATGGTGCCTCTGGAGTTACATACAAGACAGACCAGTAAGGGAGGACAAATTTCCTTCCCTGGAGGTAATGAATGAAACAGAACTTTTTTTTTTTTATATATATATATATATATAAAAACATCAATCCACTGCTTTCATTCATGCCATTGCCCTTTTTAAGTTCTAGGTTAATTTAATTAAAATTTGACAGCAATCATGATCAATTTGAACTCATTCTTAGAATAATGGTCCACACTTAATGATACTGTTCCAGTGACTGAACCATTGAATTATGGTACCTCATAATACCCAATTGCTACAATACAACTATATCTGAAATGATTTATGGATACCACGTGCTAAAATTGAACAATCTGAATTTTCTCTGAACAGATTATCTTACCATCAGCAATCTGACATTTCAAATGTGATTTGTGCAACACAGAAGAGATAGACAAAATTAATGGGAAAGGTTAAACTTCTGATGATAGATACTTAGTCTTGGCTTTTAAAAAGTCACATTTTTATCTATGAGTTTAACGTTTAGAATATTTGCATACTCAATATTATGAAGTTAAAGAATTGTGGGCTTGTTATCAGAGCATGACAGAGGGGTTTCAGTGAGATGTGAAATATAGATCTGTACCCAGAAGAAACAGCGTCAGAATATGGAAATCCAGTAGGGTATCAGTTCCTCAAGCTTGTCCACCATTTAATTAGATCTAGTCCATATGAAGCTCAACATTTATCTGCTTTTGCTTGATAAACTTAATTAAATGTTTTCAACTGTTGCCCCTAAATATTAAAATAGTTTCTTTATTCCAAACTTTAAACTGTTTCTCTCCATTGATTATTTGAAATCGTTTATCTTAAACATCTCAATCGCATAACTCCTCAGTTTTCCATACCAAAGAGATATCATGGAAATACAGCCGTCCCTCGCTATCCGCGAGAGATTGGTTCCAGGACCCCCCTCGGTTACCAAAATCCGCAGATGCTCTAGTCTCTTATATAAAATGGCATTTAAAATGGTTATATTTGCATATAACCTATGCACATCCTCCCATATACTTTATATCATCTCTAGTTTACTTATAATACCTGATACAATGCAAATGCTATGTAAATAGTTGTTATACTGTATTGTTTAGGGAATAATGACAAGAAAAAAGTCTGTATGTTTAGTACAGACGCAACCATCGTAGCTCTTCTGGGAACGCTGATGCTGCCTTGGCATCAGCCGCTGCCGATTCTCCCGTGATCTTTAAGTTCTTGAGGCTGTAGTGCTTTACATAGCTAGCCAGCCATCCCTTACTAGTCTTAAGCTTCTTCCTCTCGCTCACAACACAAGTAGCGAACGAACAAGAAGCGAGGTGAACAATGCTCAAACAACAAGTGCTGGAGAGAGACTGAGGATCTGTGAAATGGTGGGAGGCTACAGTAGGGTACGCCTACACATCATTTCATTCGCGTGGATTCAGCGTAGTACTCGACATGTGGCAAATTCAAGTTCTGTTTTTTGGAACTTCCTGGAATTTTTTTCCCCCGAATATTTTCGATCCACGGTTGGTTGAATCCACGGATGCGAAACCTGTGGATATGGAGGGCTGACCATAACATTTATCATTCAACTCTTTAAAGTTTTGTATTATTCTACGGAATTTGCACTGGTCCCAATATAGAAATACATTGTTTTTGATATAGCATGCCAAGAATGAAAAACTCAACATGCAAACTAACCACAGCTCCCTTCTACAAGACTTTAGATTAGATTACATTCAACTTTATTGTCATTGTGCAGAGTACAGATACAAAGCCAATGAAATGCATTTAGCATCTGACCAGAAATGCAAAGAAGTGTTATTTACAAAATAACTGCAAATAAAAAAAGTGCTACAGCACACAAATATGAAATACTGAGACAGTACAATACGGATGCAATACTGCTTAGCGCTGTGATGAGAGGTTCAGCAGTGTCACAGCCTCAGGGAAGAAGCTCTTCCTGTGCCTACTGGTGCGGGAGCGGAGGCTTCTGTAGCGCCTACCAGATGGGAGGAGAGTAAAAAGTCCATGGTTATGCATCCCTGATAATCCTTTTCGCCCTGCCCAGGCAGCGTTTATGGTAGATGTTCTCAATGGTGGGCAACTGGGTGCCAATAATCCGCTGGGCAGTTTTCACCACATGCTGGAGTGCTTTGCGGTCCAATACAGGACAATTGCCCTACCACACTGAGATGCAGTTGGTGAGTATGCTCTCAATGGTACAGCGGTAAAAGTCCGTCAGTATCCTGGGACAGAGGTGAGCTTTCTTCATGCTCTGCAGGAAATAAAGGTGCTGTTGCGCCTTTTTGATCAGGATAGAGGAGTTCAGGGACCAGGTGAGATCCTCAGAAATGTGAACACCAAGGAATTCGAAGCTTGATACACGCTCCACTACAGTTCTGTTGATGTAGATGGGGAGGTGAGTGTGACTCCTGGCATGCCTGAAGTCCACAATGATCTCCTTGGTCTTCTGGGTGTTAAGGGCCAGATTGTTGTCGGCACACCACGCAGCCAGGTGCTGGACCTCGCCCCTGTTGGCTGTCTTGTCATCCCCTCTGATCAGACCAACCACCATGGTGTCGTCTGTGAACTTGATTACAGAGTTAGAACCATGTACAGGAACGCAGTCACAGGTGAAAAGGGAGTACAGAAGAGGGCTCAGCACACAGCCTTGAGGCACGCCGGTGTTCAGGATAAGAGTGGAGGAGGAGGTTGTCAAAGTTAACTGATTGGGGTCTGTTAGTCAGAAAGTCCAAGATCCTATTGCAGAGTGATACGCTGATACCAAGTTGGTGAAGTTTGGTGATCAGCTTGGAGGGGATTACAGTATTGAATGCCGAACTAAAGTCAATGAACAGCATTCTGATGTAAGAGTTGGGGCTGTCCAGGTGGGTCAGGGCAGAGTGAAGTGCCGTGGAAATGGCATCCTCTGTTGACCTGTTGGTGTGATAGACAAAATGATGGGGGTCCAGGGTAGAGGGCAGACAGGATTTCAGATGTGATAGAACCAGTCTCTCAAAGCACTTTGCAATGATGGGGTTGAATGCAACTGGACGGAAGTCATTCAGGCCCGTGGCAGTGGAATAGTTCAGCACTGGCACGATGGTGGCGATCTTGAAGCTTGTGAGGCTAACTGCCTGGGCTGGAGACAGATTAAAACTCTTACTGTGCTGATCAGCTTAATTTTACTGATGAACTTGGATTTCTTCATCCTATTCAACAATATCGCTTAAGCATTAAAACACAAATAACTGGGGCAAAAAAAATATCCTGCCAAATGGAATACATTTGATCTATCCACGATTTCCACTTCCCATACCCAACACGATTCCTGATCCATGTTTAAATATTTATTTTACATTTTGGCATCACTTTGTCTCTACCTGACTGCTGACCCTATCTATGCCTTTCAATTTTTAAAAACCTCTATCAGGTCTCCCTTTAGCCTCCGCCACTCTAAGTGTAACAACCCAAGTTTGTCCCACCTGTCCTTATAGATCATACCCTTTAATCCAGTCAGTAACCTGCTAATCATCCTCTGCACCTTTTCCACAATCTCCACATTAAAGGTGGGGTCAAATTGGCATATAAGAGGGAGATTGAAAATGGTGCCACAACTACCACCTCTCACCAAACATCAGTAAATCCAAACAGCAGATTACCAAGTACAGGAGGACGAAACCGAAGCTCCATTAGCCACTGCTGATTAGGGAATTCGAGGTGTAGAGGGTCAATAACTTTAAATTCGGTGGCATTTCTATATCAGAGGATCTGTCCCTGGACCACCACAAAGGCAGCACAATAACGCCTCTACTTTCTTAGAAGTTTGCACAGATTCAGCATGTCATCTGAAACTTTTGACAAGCCTCTGTAGATGAACAGTGGAGAGCATCCTGACTGGTTTTATCATGGCTTTATAAAGAAACACCAATGCCCAAAAATGGAAAAACCTATAAAAGTGGTGGATAAAGCCCAGTCCACCACAGGAATTTGAGCACAGGAGTGATGCCACAAGAAAGCAGCATCTATCATCAAGGACCCCTACCATCCAGGTCATGCTCTCTTCTCACTGCTGCCATCATGAAGGAGGTACAGGAGCCTTGGATCACACACCACCAGATTCAGGAATAATTATCCTTCAAATATCAGGCTCCTGACCAAGTGTGGATAACTTCACTCATCTCAACTCTGAACTGATTTTCATAACTTATCTACTCACTTTCAAGGACACCACAATTCAAATTTTCTGTAATATAGGAAATCAGGTTTATGAATAGGCTGATTTAAACTTAGACATTAGCCAGAAGGAGATGGACTGAACAAGTTGACTGATCTACCCTCTGATTAACTGACAGAATTTTTTGGGAGGTAATGTCGACTCAGACCATGAGAGGCCTGCATCAGGCATTTTCATGCCTTCGAAGGCGCAGATTGGAAGTCTGTGTGGGGCGCCACTCCTCGCACAGACACTAGAGCAATGTGTGGTTAAGTGCCTTGCTCAAGGACACAAACACGCTGCCACAGCTGAGGCTCGAACTAGCGACCTTCAGATCACTAGACGAACGCCTTAACCACTTGGTCATGTGCCCAACTGACAGAAACTGTGACTTATCTAAGTTTGAGTGTCAGGCAATCCTACTGATATAACAAGAGGAAAAGTGAACGTTAAGGCAGCTAAACAGACACTGAAGGTTTTCAATTGATATACAGTAGATATAAAAAGTATTCAGCCTCCTTGGAAGTTTTCATGTTTTATTGTTTTGCAACATTGAATCACAGTGGATTGAATTTCTTGGCACTGATTAACAGAAAAAGACTTTTCTGTCAAAGTGAAAACAGATTTCCACAAGGTGATCTAAATTAATTACAAATATAAAACACAAAAATAATTGATTGCACAAGTATTCACCCCCCACCCTTTAATATGACACACCAACTCACTGGTGCAGCCAACTGGTTTCAGCAGTCACATAATTAGTTAAATGGAGATCTGTTTTTGGAGACCCCTGTGTAGCTTCAAGGTGTTTCAATTGATTGTAGTAAAATTACACCTGTTTCTGGAAGGTCCAACTGCTGATGAGTCAGTATCCTGGCAAAAACTACACCATGAAGACAAAAGAACACTCCAAACAACTCCGTGAAAAGGTTATTGAAAAGCACAGCTCAGGAATTGGATAAAAGAAAATTTCCAAGTCACTGAAAATCCCTTGGATTACAGTTAAGTCAATCATCAAGAAATGAAAAGTGTATGTCACAGTTGTAAGTCTGCCTAGAGAGAGGCCATCCTCAAAAATTGAATGACCGTACAAGGGAACGTGAGCCAAACACTGCACATCATCAAAAACACATCATCCCTACCATGAAGCAATGAGGTGGCTGCATCATACTATGGGGATGCTTCACTGCAGCAGGCTCTGGAAAGCTAAAGAAGGTAGGGGGTCAAATGAACGCAGCAAAAAAAACAAGGAAATCCTGGAGGAAAACCTGATTCAGTCTGCAAGACTACTGTGACTTAAGAGAAGATCTGTTTGTCAGCAAGATAATGACCCCCCCCCCCCGCCCAAGCAAAAAGCTAAAGCTACACAAGAATGGCTTAAAAACAACAAATTTAATGTCCTGGAGTGGCCAAGTCAGAGCCCAGACCTCAATCCAATTGAGAATTTGTGGCTGAACTTGAAAAGTGCCGTTCACTCATGATCCCCATGCAATCTGACACAGCTTGTGCAGTTCTGTAAAGAATAGGGAAAAACTGTAGTGTCCAGATTAGCAAAGCTGATAGGGACCTATCCATACAGACTCAAGGCTGTAATTGCTGCCAAAGGTGCATCTACTAAATACTGACTTGAAGGGGGTAAATACTTATGCAATAAATTACTTTGTGTTTTACATTTGTAATTAATTTAGATCACTTTGTAGAGATCTGCTTTCACTTTGACACGAAGGAGTCTGTTTTTATTGATCAGTGTCAAAAAAAGCCAAATTACATCCACTGTGATTCAATGTTGTAAAGCAATAAAACATGAGAACTGCCAACTGGGTGAATATTTTTATAAGCACTGTATACTGTACAATGAGTAATTATGCTTCATTGATACCACTGCAGGTTGTTACTGAATATTCTAAACAATAAGTTTAGTATTTTAATCTTTGGAAAACCTGGAAATGCCTTGGCCTTCAGCAAGGCCTTTGACAAGTACCCATTTGACAGGCTGGTGTATAAGGTTAGGTCCCATGGAACACAGGGAGGGCTCAGTGATTTAGAATTGGCTTGGAGGTAGGAAGTAGAGAATGATGATTGAAGGTCATTTCTTGGAATGGAGACCGGTGACTAGTGGTATGCCACAGGAGTTCTTTCAGGGACTCTTCTTTATATAAATAATTTGGAAGTGGATGAACAAGACTTAATCAGCAAGTTTGCAGATGACACAAAATTAGGAAGTGCTGTTGATAGTGAAGAAGGTTAACATAGATTACAAGGGGATCTTGATCAGTTAGAGAAGTGGATTGAAGAGTGACAAATGCATTTCAATACAAGCAAATAGGTGATGCCTTTTTGAAAGTCAAGCCAGTGTAGGACTTACACTATGTATGGTAGGACATTGTAGTGTGAAAGGAACAGAGGGACCAAGGAGACAAATGCATAGTTTGTTACAAGCGTTGTCAATGGTAGACAGGATGGTGAAAAAAAGTGTTTAGCACTGAGTATAGGAGCTGGAAAATTGATGAGGCTGCACTTGGAGTACTGCTTATAGTTTTGGTCATCCTGTTATAGGAAAAATGCAGTTGAACTAGAAAGAGTGCAGAAAAGATTTGTGAGGATGTTGCCAGGACTAGAGTGAGAGGTTGACCAGGCTAGATCTTTATTCCTTGGAACATAAGACCATAAGACATAGGAGCAGAATTAGGCCATCTGGCCCATCGAGTCTGCTCCACCATTCAATCATGGCTGATCTTTTTTTACCATCTCCCCCTCAACCCTAGTTCCTGGCCTTCTCCCCGTAACTTTTGATGCCATGACCAATCAAGAACCTACCAATCTCTGCCTTAAATACATCCTTCAACCCAGCCTCCACAGCGGCATGTGGCAACAAATTCACTACCCTTTGGCTAAAGAAATTTCTCCACATCTGTTTTGAAAGGGTGCCCCTCTATCCTGAAGCTATGCCCTCTTGTCCTAGACTCTCTCACCATGGGAAACATCCTTTCCACATCTACTCTGTCTAGGTCTTTCAACATTCAAAAGGTTTCAATAAGATCCCACCTCATCCTTCTGAATTCCAGTGAATACAGACCCAGAGCCATCACACATTCCTCGTATAGCCCTATCATTCCTGGAATCATCCTTGTGAACCTCCGCTGGACCCCCTCCAACGCCAGCGCACCTTTTCTAAGATGATGGGTCCAAAACTGTTCACAATACTCAAGGCGAGACCTCACCAGTGCCTTATAAAGCCTCAGCATCATATCCTTGCTCTTGTATTCTAGACCTCTTGAAATGAGTGCCAACATGGCATTTGCCTTCCTCACCACAGACTCAACCTGCAAGTTAACCTTCAGAGTGTTTTGCACAAGGACTCCCAAGTCCCTCTGCATCTCAGATTCCTGGATTTTCTCCCCGTTTAGAAAATATTCCACACATTTATTTCTACTACTGAAGTGCATTACCATGCATTTTCCAACACTGTATTTCACTTGCCACTTTCTTGCCCGTTCTCCTAATCTCTAAGTGCTTCTGCATCCTACCTATTTCCTCAACACTACCTGCCTCTCCACCAGTCTTCATATCATCTGCAAACTTGGCAACAAAGCCATCTATTCCATCATCTAAATCCTTTATATACAGCATAAAGTGGTCCCAACACCGACCCCTGCAGAACACCACTAGTCACTGGCAGCCTACCAGAAAAGGATCCTTTTATTCCCATTCGCTGCCTCCTACCAATCAAATGCTCTAACCATGTTAGTAACTTTCCTGTAATACCATGGATTCTAACTTGGTAAGCAGCCTCATGTGTGGCACATTGTCAAAGGCCTTCTGAAAGTCCAAATATACAACATCAGCTGCATCCCCCTTATCTATCCCACTTGTAATCTCCTCAAAGAATTCCAACAGGTTCGTCAGTAAGGATTTTTCCTGAAGGAATCTATGCTGGCTTTGTACTATCTTGTCTGTGTCACTGAGTACTCCATCACCTCATCCTTAACAATTGACTCCTACATCTTCCCAACCAATGAGGTCAGGGTAACTGGTCTGTAACTTCCTTTCTGCTGCCTTCCTCCTTCCTTAAGGAGTGGAATAACATTTGCAATTTTCCAGTCCTCTGGCACCATGCCAGAGTCCAATGATTTTTGAAAGATCGTTTCTAATGTGACTACAATCTCCAACACTACCCCTTTCAGAACCCTATGGCGCAGTTCCTCTGGTCCGGGTGACTTATGTACCTTTAGGTCTTTCAGCTTATAAAGTAACTGCACTCACTTCTTTTCCTTCACACACTGCAGCATCAGCCATACTGCTAGTGTCTTCCAGTGAAGACTGATGCAAAATACTCATTTAGTTCTTCAGCTGTCTCCTAACTCATTTTCTAGTGGTCCTCTTTCCACTCTCATTTCTCTTTTATTTTTAACATACTTAAAACTTTACTATCCACTTTGATATTATTTGCTAGTTTGCTTTCATATTTCATCTTTTCCCTTCTAATGATTTTTTTTAATGGGAACATGAGAGAATGAGAGGTGACCTTGCAGCAGTGTTTAAAATTATCAGACACATAGATAAAGTATGTGGTAACAAACTTTTCACTAGGATAGGGAAGTCCAAAAATTGTGGGCATATAGGGTGAGAGAGGAAAAGATTTAGAAGGGACCTGAGCGTGGTGAGAATATGGAAGTGGTTGAGGTAGGTACAATAATATAATTTAAGAAACACTTGGATATATACGTGAAGGGGAGGAGGGGCCCAGAGAGATATGGGAAGAACACAGGAAATTGGAACAAGCTGGGAGGACAGCATGTTGGTACGGATTCATTGGGCCAAATGGCCTGTACTTGTGTTGTATTCCTCTATGACTCTACTTACAGAATATGTTTATGCATTTCAATTAAATAATTTTTCCCTGAAAATAATATTATTAAAGACAGCACATCAATAGATTCATGGGATGCTAGCTTTCCATGCCACATTCTTGGTGGAGGATGGATGTGCATTCAAGCAATTGCATCTCTTTGTGCAATTGGATCTTCGATTTCCTATTTGCAGAGCCATGTCAGTTCAGATTGGCAACGACATCTCCTCCACGATCTCCATCAGCACAGATGCATCACCTAAGCCTATGTGCTTTTCCCCCAGGTAAGCACAGCACCAATGCCATATTCAAGTTTGCTGACGACACAGTCGTAGGGCAAATCAAATGTGGCGATGAATCAGCCAAGAAGGAGATTGAAAATCTGGCCAAGTGGTGTCATAACAACAACCTCTTATTCTATGTCAGAAAGACCAAAGAGCTGACTATTGACTTCAAGAGAATCAGAGGTGGAGGGGGTCAGCAACTTTAAATTCCTGTGTCATTATTTCAATGGATCTGTCCTGGGCCCAGCACGCAGGTGCAATTTACAAAGAAAGCATGGCAGTGCCTCTACTTCCTAGTAGTTCACGAAAATTTGGCATAACATTTAAAACTTTGACAAACTTCTATAGATGTGTGGTGGAGAGTATATTGACTGGCTGCATCGCAGCCTGGTATGGAGATGCCAATGCCCTTGAATGGAAAACCCACAAAAAGTAGTGGATATGGCCTAGTCCATCATGGGTAAATCCCTTCCTACGGTTGAGCACATCAAAGAGAAATATTTCGCAGGAAAGAAGAATCCAGCAGCCAGGCCATGTCATCTTCTCGCTGCTGCCATCAGCACCACACCACCAGGTTCAGGCACAGTTAGTACCCCTCAGCCATCAGATTGTTGACCCAAAGGGGATAACTTCACTAGCCCTGTCAGTGAAATATTCCCACAACCTATAGGCTCACTTTCAAGGACTCTTCATCTCATGTTCTCAATATTTACTGCCTTCTTATATTATCATTTATTTCTTTTTGGATTTGCACCGTTTGTTGTCTTTTGCATACTGGTTGAACACTTTCATTGGTGGGGTCTTATCCCTGATTGTGTTAAGGTTCTTATTCTATTATGGATTTATTGCATGTGCGCACAAGAAAATGTATCTCAGGGTTGCATATGGTGACATATGAGTACTTTGATGATAATAAATTTACTTTGAACTTTGATAACATTCTACTCACAGAATATTAAGACAAATGATTAAAAAAAAACATGCCCTCTCATCTTAAATCTAAGCCCACAGATATTTGACAATTCCACTCTTATAGAGTACATTGTGTTTTACAGCACTGAAACAGGCTCTTTGGCCCAACTAGTCATGCCAACCAAGATGACCCATTTAAGCTAGTTCCATTTGCCAACATTTGTCCTGTAATTTTCTAAACCTTTCCAATCCATGTACCTGTACCATTGTCCTTTAAAAATCGTTACTGTACACGCTCCAACCACTTCCTCTAACACCTCATTCAACATACTTACCACCCTTTATGAAAGAAAGTTGACTCTCAAGTTCCTATTAAATCTTTCCCCTATCACCTTAAACTTATGCCCTCGACTCCTCGATTCCCCAATCCTAGAGAAAAAAGATTAAGTGCATTTATCCAATCTACACAATCTACGCACTTCCACAGATGCGGCCTGACCTGCCGAGATCCCCCAGCATTTTTGCGCAGTTACCATTACGGGCGCAAGGCCAGTCTTCCAGACAGCAAACCAGCAGGAAGCATGTGACTCAGATGGTGTCCCTGGTTGTGACCTTACATCACATGTCCTGCTGGCAGGGTTATTTGCAGACATTTTTAAATCTCTCCCTGCTTCAATCTAAGGTTCCCACCTGCCTTAAAAAGATCACGATCATACCTGTACCTAAGAAAAACATGGAAAAGTGCTTTAATAACTATCACCCAGTGTCTCTGACATCCACCATGATGAAGTGCTTTGAAAGGTTGGTCATGACACACATGAACTCCAATCTCCCAGAAAACTTCAATCCAGTGAAATTGGCCTACCGCCAAAACAGGTCTATGGCAGACACTATCTTCCTGGTCCTAAACTCACCTCTGGAGCAACTGTAAGGACACCTACGTTAGACTCCTGTTTACTGACTACCGGTTTTGCCTTCAATAGTATAATTCCAAGCAAACTCATCTCCAAACCCCTCAATCTGGGTCTCAATTACCTTTGCAACTGGATCCTTGACTTCCTGACCAATAGACTGCAATCAGTAAGGATAGGCAAGAACACCTCCATCACAATTATCCTCAACAGCAGTGCCCCACAAGGCTATGACTATAGCCCCATTCTGTTCCCTAAACACTCATGACTGTATGGTCAGATTCTTAACTCTATCCACAAGTTTGCACACTATAGTTGGCCATAACTCAAGTAATGATGAATCTGAGAACAGACAGGAGATAAAGAGCCAAGTGAAATGGTGTCATGATAACAGCCTTTCCCTCAATGTGCGCAAAACAAAAGAGCTTGTCATTGACCTCGGGAAGGGGAACAGTTCAAATGCTGAGTGTTGAGGCCAAGAGGCTTGAGAACTTTAAGTTCCTCAGAGTGAAAATCACCAATAGTCTGCCCTGATCCAACCAAGTTGACACTACAGCCAAGAAAACTCAGCAGTGCATCTATTTCCTCAGGGGGCTAAAGAAATTTGGTATGCCCCTTTAATCATCGCCAATTTTTAATCAATGCAACATAAAAAGTATCCTATTCGGATGCATCATGGCTTGGTACAGCAACTGCAGAGACTGACAGTGCAGCACACAACACAGATGCATAACATCTGACCTGTCTGCTGTCACCAAGACAACAACAGGGTGGGTATAGCTCCCTCTTTCTCAATCCACTGTTACACAGGGTCACTCCCATCAGAAAGAAGATTCTAAGGTCTGAAAGTACATACCTCAGATTCAAGGACAGCCCCTGTCCTACTGTTATAAGACTACTGAATGATTCCCTAATATGATAAGATGAACACTTGATCTCAATCTATCTCATTATGACTTTACACTGTCGGCCTGCACTGCATTTTCCTTGTAACTGTAACACTTTATCCTGCATTCCGTTATTGTTTTTACCTTCTTCTACATAAATGCACTGTTGTAATGAATTGATTTGTATGAATAGGGTGCAAAAAGAATTTTTCCACAGTACCTACATCAATATATGTACAGTAATTTACCAAAATATACACATCCAAAAGATCACTTCCCAGTTTCCTATGCTCCAAAGAATAAAATCCTAGCATCAGTCCTGCTGAAGGGTCTCAGCCTGTAATGTCAACTGTTTATTCATCTCCATAGATACAGCTTAACCTGCTGAGTTCCTCAGGCAATTTGTGTGTGTTACTCTGGATTTCAAGCTTCTGCAGAATCTCTTGTGGTTGATTAGGGCTCATCAGCATGGCTTTCTGTGTGGGAGATCATGATTTATGATGTAACTAAGAAAGCCACTGAGGGCAGGGCAGTAGCCATAGTTTTATGGACTTCAGCAAGTCCTTGGTAGGCTGCTCTGGAAGGTTAAATTGCAAAGAATCCAGGGGAAGATGGCTAATTGTAAACACAGCAACACACACAAAATGCTGCAGGAACTCAGTAGGTCAGGCAGCATCCATGGAAATAAATAAACAGTTGATGTTTCAAGCCACAACCCTTCTTCAGGACCAGAAAGGAAGAGAAAGATTCCAGAATAAAAAGGTCGGGGGGAAGGCAAGGAGGGTTAGCTAATTGATAGGTGAAGCCAGGTGGGTGAGAAAGGTAAAGGGCTGGAGAGAAAAGAATCTTTAAGGAGAGAAGAGTAGACCACAGGAGAAAGGAAAGGACAGGCACTGGGGTGGAGGGGTGGGGGGAGTAATAGGCAGGTGAGAAGAGTTAGGAGGCCAGAATAGGAAATAGAAAAGAGGGAAGTGGGAAAGGAATTTATTTTACTAGAAGGGAAAATAGATATTCATGCCATCAGGATGGAAGCTAGCCAGACAGAATATAGAGTGTTGCGCCTCCACACCAAGGACAGCGCCATTGTGGCACAAGAGGAAGCCATGGACTGACATGTCAGAACAGGAATTGCAATTAAAATGTTTGGCCACCAGGAAGTTCCACTTTTGGCAGATGGAGCAGAGGTGCTCAACGAAGCGGTCCCCCAATTTACAACAGGTCTCACCAATGTAGAGGAGGCCTCATCGGGAGCACCCGATACAAGAGAGTCACAGAGGAAGTGTTGGATACACATTGGTTTGATGGTAGAAAGCAGAGCATGATAGTGGAAGGTTTTTTCCCCCCTTAGACTGTAGGCCTATAACTCATGGTGTGCCACAGGGATCAGTGTTTGACCAATTGTTGTTTAGCACCGATATCAATGATTAGGCTAAAATATACAAGACATGATTAATAGATTTGTAAATGACACTGAAATTGGTGGTATAGTGAATAATGAAGAAGGTTATCAAAAATTAGAGAGGGTTCTCGATCAGCTAAGTAAATGGGTCCAGGAGTGGCAAATAGAGTTTAATTCAGCTAAGTGTGAGGGTAATTTCTATCAAAAGTCATCATTTGTCAACTTGTTATTTAGAAAGATTTCAAAAATAAATACCAGTCCAAATCTATACACTGGTACCCCACTTAACACTTCCCCACAAAGAACTGAACAACCAGTTGGGGGATGGGATCACAAAAGGAAATCAGTTAATCAAAATTGCCAACTTGACAAATACTTCTAGACTGCTTGGCCACTGACAGCCCACTATTTTAATAGTGCTAAGCCAATGAACACACAGTATGTATTGATCCCTTTTAGAGCTGATTCAATGAACATTCTTGTTCCCAAGTGCTAAGTGAATATCAATGTATGACCAAAATGATGCTGGAGACAGGGAATTGTAGACAAAACTAAATTTTTTTTTTTTTTTTTTTTTTTTTGGGAGGAATGAGGTAGCAACAAGTGTGAATGAACTACCCAAGGAAGATAATGGTAAAGAATAGCAAACCTACCCAAGGCACAAAGGGCGCGAAGATCACCTGTGACCTACAAAGAATGTTGCATTTTAGATCAGAAGACCTTATGAGAAAACCACTTATGTGGCCTTGAGAAGGCAATTGAAGGTTCGAGCGCAGCACACAAAATAAAAGACCATTAGGGAAGACAGAATAGAGAAGAGATTGAAGACAATGTCGCCTGTGTCCATGGGGGTCCAGAGACCAAAGGTTTTGAACTGTTCACCAACTATTAGCTGTGGTCAAGTAGAGAATTTTGTACTAATGAACCATCAGCCATTTACCCAAACCGCTGATTGCTACTGATTTTCCCTTGTCCACAATCTGTCCAATTTCAGGCTCCTAACAGGAATAACTTCATGTTGGAACCCAAAAATCTCACAAAACAAGCTCCACAAGTCTGATAAATTAAAATAGTCTGAGAACTAAACACCTGTATTGAAAACCTACAAACATGGACAAACCATACTGTGAAACCTAAAATATCCAAATACTAATCCATAAACAACAGGAATTCTGCAGATGCTGGAAATTCAAGCAACACACATCCAAGTTGCTGGTGAACGCAGCAGGCCAGGCAGCATCTCTAGGAAGAGGTACAGTCCACGTTTCAGGCCGAGACCCTTCGTCAGGACTAACTGAAGGAAGGGTCTCGGCCTGAAACGTCGACTGTACCTCTTCCTAGAGATGCTGCCTGGCCTGCTGCATTCACCAAATACTAATCTATGTTTGTTTTATCCATGTCAGTATTAATTGACAGTTTTAATTGACAAAAGTTTTGGGGCAGAGGGGAGAAAGAGAGAAAAAAAAAAACAACTTTTGTAAGTAATCTACCTCATCAACAAATTCATATAGCTGGAAAATTGCTTGACAGAGTGGACCCCCAAATCTCAAACAATATTACTGAAAACAGCAAAGGAGAAGTACATCTTTAATCAAAGGTGACTTATGAATTAACCTTTGAAAAAAAAGCAGAATCATTGCTAATTTGGGGGGATAACTAGTAAAGAATATGCTCAAATTTTAATTACTCACTGTTCAGAAAGTCTGTCCTCATTATCTTTGCTTTGATACATGCGTTCCACATCCACATCTTCATCATCGTCATCATCTTCATCGTCAATACTTTTCATATCCAGTTTCTTGTGACCAACATCACCATTTAGACACACATCCGCAATCTTCAGGATATTGTTGCTATATTCTTCTCCATTACAATCTGCTTTTTTGTACACATCTGGACTAAATCTATCTAACATGACAGCTGAAGAAACTGATGAAGATTTTTCTGAATTTTCTTCAGAACTTTCTATTGTTACATCTGAATGCTTCACCTGCTCAGAGCCAAGTTCAGCTTCTTCATTGTCACCATCAAAAGAAATTATATTTGGCACCATTTTCTTTTTCTTCTTTTCTCTTCTGCTTTTTCCATCTATCAGTGGAGAAAAATGAAATTATGTCATTGTCACATTTTACTAGTGCATCTTATTAGTATGTTACTAGTATGTTAGCTTAACAATAAATGACATTAGTTTTTTTTAATTTGAAGAAACCAAGACTTAAGAAACTAATCTAAAAAATGTAATAAATGTAAGGTACTTTGATATTACAACATCAACAAGTAACTGAAAAACCCTGCAGGCCAGTAATAAGCAATGTGACATTAGACACAATGCAAACCATGCTGTCCAGATTCCATGGCTCTACTCCCACAGATATGAAGAGCTTATCTCACATTTGTGTCTGTCTGCACCCCAGAGTTCAGTTACATGGTCGGTTAAGTGACAGGATCTCAGGTCATGTTGAAGGAATCTCAATTCCAAAATGACCCTGACAGCTGGTATAGCCGGGGATCCAACTCTGCCAGCTGTTAAATTGTCAGTGTTTTTTTGGTAGTTTTAAAATATCTGACATTGAAGCATGTGAAAATTATTCAAATTCAATTAGGTTATAAATTTTAAAAACTGTTTATTTCAAATTGTTAAAACACTTCCTGGAATAAGTAATTTAAAACATTAAACGAAAGCAATATTTTTTTTTAAAATAAGTTAATTTAACCTCCTTCTACCTCCTACAATCAGAACTGAAATCTCTGGAGTGCTGAACCCTATGTCACGTCTGATTTGGCACGTGATGAAAGAGGTGATGTTCCAGAATTATTCTGAATAATTCCAGAAAGACTGTCTCACACCATTGGATTCAATGGAGAGTTCTGCAGTAAAGCAACTGGCAGAGTCTTCCTATAAAATTTATCACTAAGTCACACACTTCTGTACTTCACAGCATGCACTGAGATTTGGGACTCACTTCAGTTTTAACAGCTCAACGCATCGCAGTTCCAACTTAAAACACAAACAAAAATCAGCACAATCCAACCCAACATGTTTAGTATATTTAAAACAAGATTTGATTCTTACAGCTTCTGTTTCCTTTCAGAATTAGTGTACCATGCATTTCTTCCTCAAGTTCCATGATGGGCTTTTAGTTTTTCCTTATTTTTTTTCTTGTCCCTTAATCATTGCTGATGATCAGTCCATAGGCAGACAATAATTTTCCTCAACCCAGATCAAATGGACTCCTATGTACCACAAACTCTCAAGGCCAATACAAGGGTTACAACGCGGATATTTTTGGTCAAAGTAAACAACAGCTCCAACAGCAGTTAGTATCTAGGTGGAAGAATATATGCCCAAAGCAGCCTTATGAAACCAACTGACACCAAACCATATACAAGGCAAATATCATGAATGACGACTGTAAGCTTACTTTAAAAGCTAGGTTTTAAGAAAGATAGAGAGGTAGAGAACTGGACTAAAAATATATTCATTTTTAAGACTACACAGAAAATATCTCTACATTTTTCCAGCCCAAATCTCATTTATTTAAGATTCTGCCCAATTACATTTCTCCCAGAAATACGTTAAACAGCTTAAGATCACCAAAAGGGAAGATGCATTTCTGAAGAAAACATCATTCTTCTCTTGTTTTAAGAGTTGCATCTCATTAGAAAACTAGGTTATATGTGAATTGGAAATCTATACACATGATGCATTATTTGAAAGTGTGTTTTTCCTAGGCATACTAGATTGATGAGATCAAGAGATAAAATTTACTCTACATACTTTCAGCTCCAGAAAACTCAAAGCAAAATAAAGTTTTCTTCAAAAACAAAAGAGCATCAAATCACAAAAACAATAGGCCCATTTTTTCTTTTTCTACAATTAAACAAGATTGTGACTGATCTTTTACTTCAGTTCCATTCTCTTACAATAATTCTGCATTCATTGTTTACCATACTATTTAAAAATATCTCAAATTTCTGTATATACTCAGCAGCTGAGTTTCAAAGCCCTCTTCCAGAGAGAATTCCAAAGATTGATCAGCTTATGGATGAAGAGATTTCTCACCTCTGCCCAAAATGGCCCATCGCTTATTTTAAAACAACATCTCGGAGAAGCAACACTCTTTATCTACACTGTCAAGTTCAATAAGTATTTTGTGATTCAATGGAATCAGCTCTCTTTCTTCTAAACTCCAGAGAGTAATGGCCCAGAAAGCCCAATCTCTCATGATGTGACAAACACCAGTCCCAGAAATCAAAAGTAGAGAAACATAACGTAGTAGCTGCTATATGACCGTGAACCGATAAAATTCCAGAAAGATATTTTCACTCATGTACTCAAACCCTCTTCCTGCAAGAGCCAACATAGCATCACACTTTTGCCTTCCCACTTGCTTGAGGTACCCGCCCTTCAACATTCACAATTTCATGTAGGTGTGACTCAGTAGTGGGACTCTTCCCACTGAAAAAACCTACCACTTATTTCAAGACTTTCTCCAAAACTTGAACAAATAATCACACTTTGAAGTTAATTTCCATGTTGATTTGCTACAGTGAAGGAGGTGGCATCTTTGGAATAATATGTTATATTTTGGACCCATTAACCTTTCTCAAATGATTTTGAAAGGTCCCATGATATACTCTGAATAGCAAAGACGTACTGCAAGCATGTTAGCCAACATTTATCCTTCACTATAAAAAACAGACTAACTAGATACTTCTTGTTTATGTGTGGGTTCATGTCATGAGTAGATGCAATGCTTCGGAATCAGATTAATTATCACTGACCTATGCCATGAAATTTGTTATTTTGCAGCAACAATACATTGCAATACAGTTGATTCTGGTTAATTGGGGCAGCCATTTATTTAGGACAACTCTTAAAGAACAAAAACTATATCGAGAAAATAGTTAGGATTCCCTTTGTTTATTTAGGACACTATGCCGCTTAATTGGGGCAGGAAACTGTTGCAGAAAAGTTTCTAACTAGCATCAGTGCACTTGTGTGGCTACACCGTGCTTGGAGCAATCAGTTTTTAAAATAGTGTCCGTTACATTTGTTTCTGTTTTAAAAAGCAGTGATTTTTGTCACTGACAGTTGGTGGGAAATAAGCAATAAGAGAACTCAGAACTGTTTTGCTCACTGCAGTTTCAAACATTCCAGCTTAGAGAGGCCTGAAACAGCCAGGTGTAAAAATGAAACAATTTCACCACTTAACAATTTAGGAATTACAATAAAATTTGAAAGTATCTTGAATGTTACAATTAAATTGAAAATTTGAAGGAGGCCACCATCTAAACAAAAGCATTGTATGAAGACAGTCCATTATCTGCACTATGTATTTGCACTAATTTTGTTCATTTACAGCCAATCAAAAGAGGACAGCAGATGAATTCCTCTGCCGATAACTATTAGGAATATACACAAGTGTTATAGTACTGTAGGAGATATTGGTAGTGTTCTAATTTGTTCTGTATTTCATTTAAATATATACATTGTTACTCAGTTAAACAGTAGTGTCTTTTTTTTTTATAAATATACCTTTTAACTACTTCCATGAAACTTCAGCTAATCGGGACAGCTAAACTGGGCCAAAGTGCACTGGTCCCAATCTGTCCAAGTCAACTACAATCCATTATACTTTACTATAAGTTGCAATAAGAAATTCATAAATAAATAAATAGTCCAAAGCGACAGCAAAATAGTGAGTAGTGTTCATAAGTTCATGGACTGTTCAGCAATCTGATGACAGAGGAAAAGAAGAGGGCATATCTCAGATGGTGAGGGTCCTTCAAGATAGATGCTCCCTTCTTGAGCTACCATCTTTTGAAGATGTCATCAATGGTGGGGAGTGTCATGCCTGGAGTAGTTTTTTTTTTTTTTTATATATATATATATATATATATATATATATATATATATAAAGTCTGTGCATTGGTGCCCCCATATCAAACGGTGATGCAACCAGTCAAAATACTCTCCACTGTACGTCTGTAGAAATTTACTAGGCTTTGGTGACAAACCAAATGATGGTAATAGTTCAATTACTAACATTACATTAACACTACTTAACATAATTTGTTGGCTGTGAATCACAAACCTCTTGAGAATGTCTTAATCACTTGCATCTCTCTTTTCTTTGCTTCTAAATCACAATTTTATTCTGCTGAATGAAAATTTGGTCAAGTAGTATTCTAAACGCTAAGAAGACAACTATGTGTACATGCACATATACATGACAGTTAAGAGGTTCTCCTCAAGTAGTAAGTAACTAAATAGGATTCAATATTAAACATGATACATGTCATAATTTATCTACTTTAATAATCATACTACTTACCTTGGCTTACAGTCTTAGACAGAACTGGCAGTCGGTCAGATTCCGGCTCAGGTCGCATGAAGCTTGGCACTGTTGAGATTTCTTTCAGAAGCGTGCTAACCCCCTGGGTGGATTCCTTTAACAGGCATGTGACATTTTGTGTTGACTCCTTCAACAAATTTGCAACTGCAGAGACAGGCTTGTTAGGTCCATTTAAATCCTGGTTGTCAATGTTGATTGCAAAGAGGATTGAGTTTAACCCTTTAAATGAAATTAATAGGTTTACAAAAATAATTTGCTTTTGAGTTTAAGTCATTCCCTTTGAAGAAAACCAGCACTTTCAGTCAAAGATCGTTATACAACTTACAGGTAAAGGCAATTATGTTTGATACATGAAGAGCTTTAGTTCTTTTCATTCATTGATGGAAATTGTTTCACTACTTAAAATACCAAACATGATGTACAGAACCTCTGCCTTTTTACAATAAATTAGCTCTAACACTGGCACTGGTGGAAAACAGATTCACAGTTCAATCTAGAAATACTGCAAACGCAGGCCATCTTCTCTTGGAAAGGAAGTCTTTAAAATATAATTAACATTTTTTTCTTGAAATGCAAGTACCAGCAACAGCCAATCTAATAACATAAAACTATACCTATTTATATTCCCCTAAATAAATATCTTTTCAGTCTGAAAGAGGGTGCACATTGAAAATGCTGTCAAATTTTTGCAAAGCAAACTGTACCTTTTGAACATTATTCAAGTACAAAAAATAAGAACCTTCCTCTACACTTGTTCTGACCATGAACAGTGGGAGGCATATTCTAGATATGAGGTTTCCATGAAAGATAATCTATAGATGATACATCATTAATCAGAAGATGTTTTATTTCATATAGTCTGCATTTTAAATGACATGGGTGGCATGGTGCCATGGTGCCACAACTGGTAGAGCTGTTGCCTCAATTCCAGCAAACCCAAGTTCAACCTTGACTTCTGCTTATGTCTGTGTGGAGTTTACACATTTTCCTTGTGACCACAAGGATTTCATCTAAGTACTGTGTTTTGCTTATATGCTCCTAAGCATGAAAGTATAAGTAGGTTAATTGCCCATTGTGAATCAGCACTAGTGTGTTTGAGTGATAGAATCTGGAGGTGAGGGAAATGTGAGGGAAGAAAAAAGGAATAAGGGGATCAGTGTCAAATTAGTATAAAGGTGGATGGCTGATAGCTGGTAGTCACTAAAGGGTCTTTTTCCTTGATGCATCTCTCTATGCCCATGAGGATAACATCCAGAAACTAAACTAGAAAATAAAAAGCAGATAATTATATAAATCATGAAAATCAAAATAAGCATGAAAATTAATTGAATTATTCAGAAAATAAAGTGCATAATTTTCATTTATCAGACACTACTCCCTGAATTAGTAAAAATTAAAACCATGAGTGAACAAAACAAAAAATAAATAAGAAAATCAAATCTGGTATAGATTGCTCAGCCCCTCAAGTTTGCCCTATCATTTAATATGATTGTGGCTGATCTACTCTAGGCCTCATCTCCTCTTCTGCGCCAGTTCCTCAATTCCCTGACTTTTCAAAAACATTATCAACTAGTTTACGCTGCAAATTGTAAAAGATCATAAATTAGTTTACATTGTATTGTGTAGCAAAATCATCCAATCAAAACAAGAAATTTCAGTTCACAAAGGCTTCTTTAAATTTGTACTAAAATTTGTCAGCATTGGAGTCTGTTCATTCTTTAGGGTTAGTAAAGTCTCAATAGTAAAAAAAAACACCCAACCCCAAGACAACAGAAGCATGTTTGATCAGCACCCTCCTTATGATCTTTGCCACTTGCTCATGTCAAGGTCCCCAACATAATGAATTATATATGCCACTTGTCAGAATTCTATGTAAATAGTGCGTGCTTTTAAGCTTCCAGTGACACATCCACTCTCACCAGCAGAAGTCAGTATAGAATTGGAGCTTTCTATTTTATTCAATGCTAATACATCCCAGTGGCTTTCAAAACAATATAGTCACGTGCATTAAGCTGATTCCCCTGCTGACCTTCAAACAAGCATCTTCAAAGTAGCCGAACTTCAAATAATAATAACCAAGGTTATTAGCTTTCAGATGACAGGCCATCACATAACCGTTCTGTGCTATTCAAAAAATCTATCAATACGTTTTCTATCATTTTAACAGCTTTCCCCACTACCAAATGCAATAAATGGCTTCACTGTCAACATCAAACATTGAAGGGTGTTTCTCAGAATTTGGTTCAGTGCCTGGTATTAAAGGCAACAAATCACCTTTGAGTTTAGGTTATCTTTTGACAATATCATACAATAAGTGTAAAAAACTACTGAAATGAGGAAGTTTTAGTGATTCCTTAAAGCTACCAGAATCTAGAAGAAATTGAATGAATATAAAATTAACCTCCAAATGTGTATAATCTCTTCAGTTGATGCTGGATTAGTTTTGGTTTCCAAACATCATGACTAAGTTTGTTATTTAACAAGGAATAGGGCTCTATCAAACTATTCCACATACAGACTGACATGGAATGAAATGGAAACTGACAGTAACATTGTTGAGCACTGGAAATGAATCTCAGGGCTGTATATGATGACATAAATGCACTTTGATAATAAATTTACTTTGAACTTTTGATACATTCTCAACAGATCCTCAGGAAAAAAGACACATTTTCAGCGCTCACCTCCCTTCATAAAAATTTTAGCTCCACCAATGAAAAATTATTAAAGCTAATTCATTGTTTCTCAACTTCACAGGAAGAATAAAGCAGAAATTAGGCTAAGGCACTTTTGCCCGAATTTAATAAAATTAAGTTCCTTACAAATACAAAATTTTAGAATCAGACCTATGAGGAATACTGTAGAGACAGTTACAACACACTCACGTCCCAATGAATTCTGTGAAAACGTTTACTTCTACATCACACATGCAACGGTCTTGGTTTTAACTAAAAATTAGGTCAAATTGCAAAACGAAAGAATAAACCCTTAAAAATAAATCCTTTAATCTCATATCTTGAAACAGAGTTCAGTTTACTCAGGTACCTCTGGCACTGGCCCATGTCCTAAGACAGGAAGTTTTATATCAACTAACAATTTTTGTGAAAGCACGCTAATTTTTTCCACTTTGACACATATAAACACCATGCTCTGCAAATGGACCTCTTATGAACTGGAGCAAATTTCTATCTAATTAACTCCGAAACCTAATCCTGGGGGCTGGCTGGTGGCGCAACGACATCGGCGCCAGACCCGGGAGCAGAGGTTCCCAGGTTCGAAACTAGTTGGGTCCACTTCCGAGTACGCTTTCCATCCGTGCCAGGTTGAGTGTCGAGATCACAACTCGACCTCATAAAATAAAGGGAAAATACTGCGAAAATGTCTGTGTGAGGAGTGGCGTGCCACACAGTCTCTCTCTCCGCGTCTTGTAAAAAGCCATGAAAAAGACATCATCACCAACGCACGCAGACTCGCACGCACGCAAAAAATCTAATCCTGGATTCTTTTAAATAGGATTGATAAGTCATGATTATAGACTGAGAAGCAAACTGATTAATTTTCAAATATTTATAATAGGTACGATAAGAAGTGAATAAAAGCTGCATGAAGCAAATGCCCCTGTGAATAATCATTGCAATAAACCTTTATCAGTTTTTAAAAATTCGTGTAAAAAAAATCTGCATGAAGTGGCCTGTTAGTATTTGCAAAGACAGACTTTTAGGGAACCTATACAAAACCAGAATATAATTATTATTTTCCTGCATATCAAGATACTAATATTTTAAGCATAACTGTGAAAAGTGAAATCTGATGTTGAAATAGTAATTCTGCAACCTCACCTGCTGCCATGGTTGGAAGCATGCTTGCACGCTCTTCATCCCTCATAAATGACCAATCTTCATAGAAGACACTAAAAAACAAATCACACAGTTGAAAACAAGAGTAATTTATATTCATCAAACATAGTCAAGAGTCAATTTTAACAATAACAAACTAATCACTTTTCAAGACTATTTGAAGTATTGACTCTCATGATTACTTAGTCTTTCAGTAACAGGTGAAATATCCCCTTTAATTAATACAATATTTATGACATCACATCAATTACAAAATGGCAACTATTTTTTGAAACAGAAAATTCTTTGTGCAGCTAAAATGATCATGCTTCATTGCCTTATTTCCATCCAATTGATATTTTAAATGTGCAAGATAGTGAATATTTTGCAAATAGATAATTAGAGGTTATCAGAATGAAAATCACATTTGTTATCACTGAAATATGTTGTAAAATTTGATGTTTTGTAGCAGCAGTACAGTGCAAGACATGAAAAATAAGTTTAAGTTACAAAAACAAATATAGTGCAAAACATGAACATTGAGATAGTGTTCACGGACTGCTCAGAAATCTGACAGCCAAGGTATCCTTCAAATGTTGAGTGCGGGTCTTCAAGCTCCTGTATCTCCTCTTGATGCTTGAAGCACAAACAGTTCATGTCCCAGATGGTGAAGACTTCTAATGATGAATGCCACTTTCTTGAAGCAATGCATCTTGAAGATGTTCTTGATGATAGGGAGGGCTACACATGTGATTTTATTGGCTGAGTCTACTCTCCCCAGCAGCTTCTCGCAAGCCATACCAGGTTGTTCTCTATTGTACACCTGTAGAAATTTGCAGGGGTCTTTATGAAACAGCAAATCTCCACAAACTCCTAATGAAGTACATCCGCTGGTGTGCCTCCAACATTACATCAATGAGTTGGGCCTAGGATAGATCTGCTTATCTAAATCCCTCATTACCAAAGTGCAATATTCAAAATACCTTACAAAAATACATCGGTTGCTATGTTGTATTTCAGATTGTAGAAGATACTTCCAACCTGCAGTTTGATCTTTGCCTAAGAGTTATGAGCTAGAATATGATAAGAACAGTATGGGATGGGATGAGAAACAGTAAAACAAAATCAAACCAGTTTGATCAATGCAATATAAGGGTAGGCATACCAGTTTATCTTTCAAAGGAACTTCTCTAATTAGGTACAAAATAATAGATCAAAGACATCATATCCACAAGAATTCTGCCATACTGTTAATATTTGACACCAGACTCTTAAAACTCAATATTCTGAGCTGTGACATAGAAAGAGATTCCATGATTTTCTCAGACAATCCTTGAACAAAAGCAAGAATTCCCCACAGACTTCAGAGAATTCTTCAGGCCATGACTGCTCAAAATGGAGAAGGAGCATCCAAAATGACATCAACAATATCAGGAGAACTCATAGAAGGCCAAGAGAAGGTGGTGGGCATCACCTAAAACTACCCTGTTCCATTAGGCACGTTCTGCCCCTCCTGTACAAGAGTCTACAGTTCAGAATATGGCCTCATCATCCATCTGAACTCACAAATCTGGAGTGGAAACAAGTCACTCAATCCTGAAAGACTGCCAAAGATAACAAAAGAAAGTTACATAACTACAGACTTTCCATCCATGCTGGGTTACGAGCTGGTGATCTCTTTGGAAACTCACCTGGCAGAAGGCAATGGCAAACCACTGCTGTAACTTGTCTCGTACGCGGTTCCCCACTACGTCAGAGAGGTGTGGGGGAAATCGTCCGCTAACCGGAGAAACTCTGGATGCGACATACCTTTCCTTTCCTTATTATCTGACACCTCAGTTCCGTGAATGCAATTTGTCTACTCATTCCTGAATGTCACCTATGCCTCGCTTTCCGGAGGCACAGACTGCTTCCCCCCCCCCCACCCCACCCCCAGCACAACAATGAGAAGAAATGAAAATAGTGCAATCTGCAAACTTTCAAACTGTCAATCCTATGATTGGAAACAGCTGAAGATAACTGGGCTCAGAACACATGAGTAATACCAGCCATGACTGGAATAATGCTGACAAGCCTATCAGTGCTTCACTGCTGAACTTAGTGACAAGACCACTGGCGAGCTGGAGGTCAGAAACACCAGTCAACAAGACAAACTGCGGTCCTCAACTAAACCCCAATTAGAATACAATCTAAAATGTTTAAATCAGGATGGGAATAAAACTGAAAAACTTCTTAAAGAGTGAGGATTTCTACATTTCAAAAAAGTCTATGATTATCAAATTTAAGGAAAAACTATCTTACAATCAACAAAATTTCTCCACCCTTTACCTTTGCTGATTTCCATCACCAAGAAGCATATGCATATATCGTTCAAGCGAATGCTCATTCAATGCAGATCGGAGCCAAGCCCTGCCTCGACCAATATCTGTGGTGATATGCTTTAAAGAATAGTATCGTTGTAGCTCATGTTTGTTCAGATGCTCTCTTACATAATACCAGAAAACAGGCTCTGAAAAATAAAAGAATGTAACATTTATAGTAGTAGGTTTTAATAAAAAATAAACATTTTCTGTACATCATAACTGGTATTCACATTTGCTTACAGAGATGCAAAAGCTTAGCTCACAAAATAAAGCAACTCGCTGTGATGCATAGAACCCGTTATGCACATCTCCAATAGTTTTGAAAGGAAAACAATTTTATTCCTCGTAACCATCAGAATCAGAATCAGGTTTATTATCACCAGCACGTCATGAAATTTGTTCCATGTATTGTCTGAACGCAGCTTTGGTTTGCAGGTGGATTTGAATTTGAGAGACAAATCTTTAAACTCTTTACTCCCACACAAATTTATAACGTATAATGTAAACCATAATTTATCTTGTTTCAATCAAGCACTGAATCTGAAGAGACATATACAGATAAGAAAGACTCCATGAATGTTATAGAGTCATACAGCACAGAAACAGGCCCTTCAGCCCAACTCATCCATGTCAAGCAAGATGCCCCTCTAAATTCATCCCATTTGTCGATATATAGCCCATTTCCCTCAAACATTTCATATCCATGTACATACCCAAATGTCTTTTAAATGTTGTTACTGCACCTACCTCAACCATATTCCCTCATTCCGTATACACACCACCTTTGCACGTTCTTTAGTTTTATCTTGAATCTTTCCCACTCACCTTAAGCCTATGGCCTCTAGTTTTAGATTCTATTTCACTGGAATAAAGATTGTCTGTTCACTTTGTCAATCCCCTCCATGACTGTACACTCCTCCGTCACGATGCTCCAAGGAATAGAGCTCCTCGCCTGCCTAACCTCTCTCTGTAGCTCAAACCCTCAAGTACTGACGACAATCTTATAAACTTTCTTTGTAATCTTTCCAGCTTAATGATGCCTTTCTTATAACAGGGTAACCAAAACAGAAAATACTCCATTTGCACCTCACCTACACCCTGCACAACTGCAACATAATGTCCCAACTCCTGTACTCAGTGCCCCCCTGATTAATGAAGGTCAGCATGTCAAAAGCCTTCTTCACCATCCTGTCCACCTATGATGTTACTTGTACTCTTAGGTCCCTCAATTCTACAACACTCTCCAGGGCCCTACCAATCACTACCAAAGTTTTACCCTTGTTTAACTTCCCAAAGTGCAAACCCTGGCACTGATTTGAATACTATTTGTCATTCTTTAACCTACATCAAGTTAAGCAAGATCCTCCTTTAATTTTTGATAACCTTCTTCACTGTCTATGACACCATCTTTAGTGTCATCTACAAACTTACTAACAATGCCTTGCACGTCATCCAGAGTTTATACAAATGATGAACAAAGGTCCCATCACTGATCCCTGTAGAACACCAGAAGAAACAGTTTTTAAATTCCAACCCCCCCCCCCCACCTTTTAAATCTACTCATGTTGTTTTTAACCTCCAGTCCTGCCGAAGGATCTTGGCCTGGAATGTCGACTATACTTTTTTCCCCATAGATGCTGCCTGGTCTGCTCAGTTCCTCCAGTATTTTGTGTGTGTTGCAGAAGAAACAGGAATACAATCCGAATAAAGACCCTTCCAACATCACCTTCTGCTTCCAATCACTACCAATTATGCATCCAATTACCTAGCTCTCCCTGGATCCCAGGTAATTTAACTTTGCAGACAAGCTTACCATGTGAGACCTCATCAAAGGGATAGCTAAAGCCAATCTAGAAAATGCCCACTGAACTGCTCTCATTAATCGCCTAGTTACCTTCTTCAAAAAAAAATCACCCATCAGGAAACTTATGCTAGATTAAATGAACATTGAAGTTTATGCTGTAAATATGAGAAGTCAGCAGTCATTTTTTGGAATTTGTTTACTATTGTCAGATGTACCAACATACTGTGAAAAACTAGTTTTACATACTGTTCACAAACACAGGAGATGCTGCAGATGCTAAAAGTCCAGAGTAACACATACAAAATGATGGAGAAACTTGACAGGTTAGGCAGCATCTATGGAGGGAAATAAATGAAAATTCGGGCCAAGACCCTTCATCAGGACTGGAAAAAGGAAGAAGCCAGAATAAGGTGGGGGAAGTGGAAGGAGTACAAGGTAGGAGAAGATAGGTGAAGCCAGTGAATGGGGAGGGAGGGATGAAGAGAGAAGTTTGGCAGTGATAGCTGAAAGGTACAGGGCTGAAGAAGGAATTTGATAGGAGAAGAGATTGGACCATGGGAGAAAAGTAAGGAGGAGGGGCATCAGAGAGAGGAGATAGGCAAGTGATAAGAGATGAGGTAAGAGGGAAGCCAGAGTGGAGAATGGAAGAGGAGGAAAAGGGGGCTGCCATCAGGTTGGAGGCTACGCAGACAGAATATTAGGTATTGCTCCTCCAACCTGAGTAGCCTCATTGTGGCAGTTGAGGAGGCCATGAACCGACATGTCAGAATGGGAATGGGAAAAAGAAAAGGAATCAACTGTTCATGCAGATCAAATCATTACACAGTGGATTGAAGTAGGACAAGGTAAAACAGTAACAAAGCAGTAAAAAGTGTAACAGCTAAAGAGGAAGTGCAGTGTAAGTAATCAATAAAGTGCAAGATCATAACAAGGCTGACTGGGAGGTCAAGTCCATCTTAACCTAAGGAGGAACATTTAGCAGTCTTCTAACAGCAGGACAGAATCTGTCCTTGAGCCAAGTGGTACATGCTTTCAGGTTTTTGGATCTTCTACCTCATGAACAAAGGGGAGAAGTGAGAATGTCCAGGGTGGATGGAGACTTTGATTATGATGGCTACTTTACTGAGGAAGCGAGAAGTACAGACAGAGTCCATGGAAGTTGGGCTGGTTTCAGTGATATGCTGAGCTCTGCCCACAACTCTCCACAGTTTCATGCGAACATGGGCAGAGCATTTGCTATACCAATCTGTTTTGCATCCAGATAGGATGCTTTCTATTGTGCATCAATAACAATTGGTAAAAATGCACAGTGACAATGCCAAATGTCTTTAGTTTCCCGAGGAAGTAGGTGCATTTGTGAGCTTTTTTAGCCATGGTATCAAAGTGGTTGGACCAAGACTGGCTATTGATCTCTTCCTCACCCACCACTCCATGATCCTCTGTATTAACACATCATTCTCTGCAACTTCAATGGAATCCTGCCACCAAACACATCTTTCCCTCCATCACCCACACTACTTTCTGCAGGGATCGTTCCTTTCGTAATTCCTTTGTCTATTCATCTTTCCCCACTAATCTCCCTTCTGGCACAGATCCCTTCAAGCAAAAAAAAAAAAAAAAAAAAAAAGCTACACCTGCCCATTCACCTCCTCCCTTAATAGACAATAGGTGGAGTAGGCCATTCGGCCCTTCTAGCCAGCACCACCATTCACTGTGATCACGGCTGATCATCCACTATCAGTATCCAGTTCCTGCCTTATCCCCATAACTTTTGATTCCACTATCTTTAAGAGCTCTATCCATCTCTTTTCTGAAAGCATCCAGAGACTTGGCCTCCACAGCCTTCTGGGGCAGAGCATTCCATATATCCACCACTCTCTGGGTGAAAAAGCTTTTCCTCAACTCCATTCTAAATGGCCTATCCCTTATTCTCAAATTGTGGCCTCTGGTTCTGGACTCACCCATCAGCGGGAACATGATTCCTGCCTCCAGCGTGTCCAATCCCTTAATAATCTTACATGTTTCAATAAGATCCCCTCAGCCTTCTAAATTCCAGAGTATACAAGCCCAGTCGCTCCAATCTTTCGATATATGACAGTCCTGCCATCCCGGGAATTAACCTTGTGAACCTATGCTGCACTCCCTCAATAGCAAGAATGTCCTTCCTCAAATTTGGAGACCAAAACTGCACACAGTACTCCAGGTGTGGTCTCACCAGGGCCCTGTACAGCTGCAGAAGAACCTCTTTGCTCTTATACTCAATTCCCCTTATGAAGGCCAGCACGCCATTAGCTTTCTTCACTGCCTGCTGTACTTGTATGCTTGCTTCCAGTGACTGATGTACAAGAACACCTAGATCTCGTTGTGCTTCCACTTTTCCTAACTTGACTCCATTTAGATAATAATCCGCCTTCCCGTTCTTACCAAAGTGGATAACTTCACATTTATCCACATTAAACTGCATCTGTCCACTCACCCAGCCTGTCCAAGTCATCCTGCATTCTCATAACAACCTCCTCACATTTCACACTGCCACCCAGCTTTGTGTCATTGGCAAATTTGCTAATGTTACTTTTAATTCCCTCATCTAAATCATTAATATATATTGTAAACAGCTGCGGTCCCAGCACCGAACCTTGCGGTACCCCACTGGTCACCGCCTGCCATTCCGAAAAGGACCCGTTAATCGCTACTCGTTTTCTGTCAGCCAGCCAATTTTCAATCCCTGTCAGTACTCTGCCCCCAATACCATGTGCCCTAATTTTGCCCACTAATCTCCTATGTGGGACTTTATCAAAGGCTTTCTGAAAGTCCAGGTACACCACATCCACTGGCTCTCCCTTGTCCATTTTCTTAGTTACATCCTCAAAAAATTCCAGAAAATTAGTCAAGCACGATTTCCCCTTCGTAAATCCATGCTGACTCAGACCAATCCTGTTACTACTATCCAGGTGTGTCGTAATTTCGTCTTTTATAATTGACTCCAGCATCTTTCCCACCACCGACATCAGGATAACCGGTCTATAATTCCGTTTTCTCTCTTCCTCCCTTCGTGAAGAGGGGGACAACATTAGCCACCCTCCAATCCACAGGAACTGATCCTGAATCTATAGAACATTGGAAAATGATTACCAATGCGTCCACGATTTCTAAAGCCACCTCCTTAAGTACCCTGGGATGCAGACCATCAGGTCCCAGAGACTTATCAGCCTTCAAACCCAACAGCCTATCCAACACCATTTCTTGCCTAATATAACTTTCCTTCAATTCATCCATTACCCTAGGTCCTTCGGACACTATTACATCTGGGAGATTGTTTGTGTCTTCCCTAGTGAAGACAGATCCAAAGTACCTGTTCAACTCGTCTGCCATTTCCTTGTTCCCCATAATAAATTTACCCACTTCTGTCTTCAAGGGCCCAATTTTAGTCTTAACTTTTTTTTCCTTTTCACATACCTAAGGAAGCTTTTACTATCCTTCTTTATATTCTTGGCTAATTTACCTTCCTACCTCATTGTTTCTCCATGTATTGCCTTTTTAGTTACCTTCTGTTGCTCTTTAAAGTTTCCCAATCTTCCGGCTTCCCACTCATCTTTGCTATGTTATACTTCTTCTCTTTTATTTTTACACTGTCCATTACTTCCCTTATCAGCCACGGCCTTCCCTTACTCCTCTTAGGACCTTTCTTCCTCTTTGGAACGAACTGATCCTGCACCTTCTGCATTATTCCCAGAAACACTTGCCATTGCTGTTCCACTGTCATCCCTGCTAGGGTATTGTTCCATTGAACTTTGGCCAGCTCCTCCCTCATCGCACCATAGTTCCCTTTGTTCAACTGTAATACTGACACTTCCGAGTTTCCCTTCTCCCTCTCAAATTGTACATTAAAACTTATCACATTATGGTCACTACCTCCTAATGGCTCCTTTACCTCGAGGTCCCTGATCAAATCCGGTTCCTTGCACAACACTAAATCTAGAATTGCGTTCTCTCTGGTAGGCTCCAGTACAAGCTGTTCTAAGAATCCATCTCGGAGGAACTCAACAAACTCCCTTTCTTGGGGTCCAGTACCAACCTGATTCCTCCAGTCTACCTGCATGTTGAAATCCCCCATAACAACTGTAGCATTACCTTTGCGACATGCCAATTTTAACTCGATTCAACTTACACCCTACAGCCAGACTACTGTTTGGGGGCCTGTAGATAATTCCCATTAGGGTCTTTCTGCCCTTAGAATTTCTCAGTTCTATCCATATTGACTCCACATCTCCTGATTCTATGTCTCCCCTTGCAAGGGACTGAATATCATTCCTCACCAACAGAGCCACCCCATCCCCTCTGCACATCAGTGTGTCCTTTCGATAGGACGTATACTCTTGAATATTCATTTCCCAGGCCCTGTCCACTTGAAGTCATGTCTCTGTTATTCCCACAACATCATACTTACCAATTTCCAACTGTGTCTCAAGCTCATCCACTTTACTTCTTATACTCAGTGCATTCATATACAATACTTTTAATTCATTACTCCCCTCACCTCCTATATCAATTCCTATTTCACTTAGCCATACTGTACGATCCCTTCTTGAGCTTTCTGCTCTGTTGATTCTGCTGTCATTCTTAACTTTTCTTATTCTCACTTTCCCTTTATCTCCATCTTTATGTTTCCAGTTCGTCCGCTCCCCCCCCCCCCACTACTTAATTTAAACACACCCGTGTTGCACAGGCAAACCTGGTTGCCAGAATGCTGGTGCCCCACTTATTAAGGTGCAACCCGTCCCTTTTGTACAATTCATCCTTACCCTGAAACATACCCCAGTGGTCCAAGAATGTAAATCCTTGATTCCTGCACCAGTTCCTCAGCCACACATACAGATCCATTATCTCCCTGTTCTTGACCACACTAGCACGGGGAACTGGAAGCAAACCGGAAATAACCACCCTGGAAGTCCTGCTTTTCAGCCTTCTTCCGAGTTCTCTGAAGTCGCGCTGTAGAATGCCTTTCCTCTTCTTCCCCACGCCATTTGTGCCGACATGCACCACCACTTCCCGATGTTCACCTTCACTCTTGAGGATTCCCTGCAATCAGTCCGTGACATCCTGGATCCTGGCACCAGGGAGGCAACACACCATCCTTAAATCTCCCCTGTTGCCACAGAAACCCCTTTCTGTACCTCTCACTATGGAGTCCCCTACTACCACGGCTCTGCCTGACGTCTGTCTCCTCGGCTTTGCCTCAGTGCCAATTGTTGACTCGCAGACCCATCCGCCTCTCGGACTGGCACTGTCTTCTGTCCCGACAGCTTCCAAGAGGGAGAACCTGTTTCCGAGAGGTACACCCTCCGAGGTCTCCGGTACTTCAAGCATCCTTTCCTTGGTCATCGTCGTCGTCCTCTTTTCCTGTATCCTGGGTGTAACAACCTCACTGTAGGTCCTGTCCAGAAAACTCTCGTTCTTCCGGATTAACCTAACGTCATTCAGGGCCCCAAACAGTTCTTCCAGGTTAAGCAACACTTCGCCTGCAAATCTGTTGGGGTCATCTATTATATCCAGTGTTCCCAATGTGGCCCCCTCTGTACTGGTGACACCCAATGTATGTTGGTGGACCACTTTGTCAAACACCTCCACTGTCGAACACCTTCGCTCCATCTGCCAAAAGCAGAATTTCCTGGTGGCCAACCATTTTAATTCCTATCCCCATTCCCGATCTGACATGTTGGTCTATGCCCTCCTGTTTTGCCACGTTGAGGACACTCTCAAGGTGGAGGAGCAACACCTCATATTCTATCTAGGCAGCCTCCAACCTGATGGCACAAACACTGATTTCTCCTTCTGGTAATTTTAACCCCTCTCCTTTCCCTCTTTTCCTACTCCCCACCCTGGCTTCTTACCTCTTCTCCCTCCCCAAGTGCCCCTCCTTCCTTTCCCCCCATGGTCCACTCCACTCTCCTATTAGATTCCTTCTTCACAAAACCTTTACTCTCCCACCCAACTGACTTCACCTATCAACTTCTGGCTAGTCGTCCTATCCCTCCCCACACCCTTTTATTCTATTGTCTTACCCCTTCCTTTCCGGTCTTGATGAAGTGTCTCAAAGTCTCATCGCTTACACCACCACTACCTTGGAAGAAGCGCCGGAGGCAAGGGAGAAGGGCTGGCGCCCTGGTGAAGCTGAGACGGCACGCAAATCGGCCACTGCTCCCTAGCATACTGCTGGCTAACTTTCAGTCTCTGGATAACAAGCTGCGCGAACTAAGAGCCAGAATCTCCTACCAGTGGGAAACAAAGGAATGTAACATTTTATGCTTCGTAGAGACCAAGCTGATGGAGGAGATACCAGACCATGCTATCAAGCCCTCTGGATTCTCCCTGTTCCAGGTGGACAGGTCAAAAAACCTCTCTGGGAAGAGTAAAGAAGGAGGGGTATGCTTCATGGTCAACAATGTTTGGTGCTACCCCAGAATGTGCATGCCCTCAAATCCATTTGTTCCCCAGACCTGGAGTACTTGGTGCTGCTGTACAGACCTTATTGGCTGCCTAGGGATTTCACGGCTGTTATCATCACAGCAGTGTACATTCCAGCGTAGGCTGATACTGACCTGGCTCTCAAGGAACTGCACAATACCATCAACACGCTGAAGACTGCACACCCGGAGGTTGCCTTCATCATCGCCGGTGACTTTAATCAAGCGTCACTGACGAAAGTCTCTCTGAAGTTTGTCAGCACATCTGGGTGAGCGCTTGTGGAGATAAGACACTTGACCACTGTTACACTCCATTCCACAATGCTTACAAAGCTCTCCTTCACCCAGCTTTTGGAAAATCAGATCACTATTCAATTCTGCTTTTGCCAACGCACAGACAGAAGCTGAAGCAAGAGGCAGCCATAGTTACAACCGTCCACTGTTTGGTCCAACCATTCAGCCTCCATGCTGTAGGCTTGCTTCGATGACATTGACAGGAATGTCTTTCATGATGAGGAGGTCTCCGAGTTCACGGATGGAGTCACCTGCTTCATCCGGAAGTTCATCGACGATGTTGTCCCCCAGAAGTCGGTCAGGGTCTTCCTGAACCAGAAACCCTGGATCAATAGTTCCGTGCGAGCAGCTCCTACCACACGACATAGAGCTTACATACAGCAATCAGCAGGAGCTCAAGAAAAGCAGCTACGATCTGCGCAAAGCTATCAAGGCTGAGAAACAACAATACAGGGACAAGATGGAGTCAAGATTCACAATATCACACGTGACTTGTGGAGAGGGTTGCATACCATCGCAGACTTCAAAGCCAAACGTAGTGGTGCTACCAACATTGCAGCCTCTCTCCCAGATGAGCTCAGTTGCTTTTACGCTGGTTCAATGTCGCTAACTCTGAGCCTCTGAGGAAAGCCACCATTACAACCTGGTCATCTCTGAGGGTGAAGTACGCAGGTGTTTCCAATAAGTGGACAGACGCAAGGCTGTGGGACCGGATGGCATCCCAGGGCGAGTACTTAGGACGCGCGCAGCACAAATGGCAAATGTGTTTACAGACACTTTTAATCTCTCCCTCTCCCAGAGTAGAGTGTCCTCCTGCTTCAAATTAACCACCATTGCCCCTGTACCAAAAAACACCAAGGTAACGTGCCTGAACAACTGGCGTCCTGGCGCACTCACCTCAATAATAAGCAAAAGCTTTGAGAGGCTGGTCAAGGATGACATCTGCAGCTTGCTACCACCCAAACTGGACCCCCTACAATTTGCCTACTGACACAACTGATCAACAGACGACAGAATAACCGCTGCTCTACATACCTTCCTTACACATTTGGAGAAGAAAGATGCTTATGTGAGAATGCTGTTCTTAGACTACAGTTCAGCATTCAACACCATAATTCCATCCAGGATCGACAGGAAGCTCAGAGACCCTGCCTTGTGCAGCTGGATCCTGGACTTCCTGTCAGATTGCCAGCAGGTGGTAAGAGTGGGCTCCCTCACCTCCACCCTTCTGACTCTCAACACAGGAGCCCCTCAGGGCTATGTACTGTCCCCTCCTTTACTCCCTGTATACCCATGACTGTGTCGCAACCCACAGCTCTAATCTGCTAATTAAATTTGCCAATGACACTACATTGATTGGCCTAATCTCAAACAATAATGAGGTGGCCTGCAGGGAAGAAGTTACCTCTCTGACACAGTGGTGTCAAGAAAACAACCTCTCCCTTGATGTCACAGAAACAAAAGAGCTGGTTGTGGATTACAGAAGGAATGGAGATGGGCTAACTCCTATTGATATCAATGAATCTGGGGTTGAGAGGGGAAACAGCTTTAAGTTCCTCAGCATCCACATCGCCGAGGACCTCATGTGGTCTGTACATACCAGCTGCGTGGTGAGAAAGGCACAACAGCAGCTCTTTCACCTCAGACGGTTGAGGAAATTTGGTCTGGACCCCCAATTCTTAAGAACTTTCTACAGGGGCACAATTGAGAGCATCCTAACTGGTTGCATCACTGCCTGGTATGGGAACTGTACCTCCCTTAATCACTGGATTCTGCAGAGAGTGGTGCGGACAGCCCAGCGCATCTGTAGTTATGAACTTCCCATGATTCAGGACATTTACAAAGACAGATGTGAGAAATGCGAACAAAGGATCATTGAGGACCCAAGTCACCCCAACCACAATCTATTCCAGCTACTACCATCTGGGAAACAGTACTGCAGCATTAAAGCTAGGACCAACAGGCTCCGGGACAGCTTCTTCCACCAGACCATCAAACTGATTAACTCATGCTGATTTGAGCGTATTTCTATGTTACATCAACTGTTCTATTTATTATAAATTACGATGATTGCACATTTAGATGGAGACGTAACGTAAAGATTTTTACTCCTCATATATGTGAAGGATGTAAGAAATAAAATCAATTCAATTCTCTCACTGCTGCAGTTGGAAGTTCCCACCTGTTTTAAAAGGGTGACAATTATACCACAGCCCAAGAACAGGGTGAGCTGCTTCAACGACTAACATCCAGTTGCACTTATATCTTACTGTGAAGTACTTTGAGAGGTTGGTCATGGCCAGAATCAACTCTTGCCTAAACAATGACCTGGACACGCTACAACTTGCCTATCATTTCATCATATTAGGTCTTCAGCGCATGCAATCTCACTGGCACTCCACTCGTCCTTAGATAACCTGGACAATAGCAATACTTACCTCAGACTGTTGTTTATTGATTACAGCTCAGCATTCAACACCATCGTACCGTCAGTACTAATCAACAAACTCCAAAACCTGAGCCTCTATACCCCTCTGTGCAATTGGATCAACTTCCTCATCAGGTGAGCACAGTCAGTGCAGACCATAAGTAACATCTCCTCACTGATAATCAACATTGGCGCACCTCAAGGATGAGTGCTTAGCCCACTCCTCTACCCTCTCTACACCCACAACTGTATGGCAAAGCACAGCTCAAATGCCATCTATAAAGTTGATGATGACAACCATGGTAGGCTGGATTTCAGATGGTGACGAGGAGGCATTCAGAAGTGAAATAGATCAGCTGGTTAAGTAGTACCGCAACAACAACCTTGCACTCAATGTCAGTAAGACCAAGAAGTTGGTTGTGGACTTTCGGAAGTCAAGAGAATATACACCAGTTCTCATTGACAGATCAGCAGTAGAAAGGGTGAGCAATTTCAAGCTCTTGGGTGTCAATATCTCTGAAGATCTATCCTGGGACCAACATATTGACGCAATTATGAAGAATGCACAACAGCAGCTATAATTCATTATGAGTTTGAGGAGACTTGGTATGTCACCTAAGACTCTCACAAATGTCTACAGATGTACCGTAGAGAGCACTCTAATTGGTTGCATCACCGTCTGGTATGGAGAAGCCACTGCACAGAATCAGAAAAGGCTGTAGAAAGTTGTGAACTCAGCCTGCTCCATCATGGGCACAAGCCTCCCCAGCATTGAAGAAACCTTCAAAGGGGGATGCCCCAAAAAATTGAATTAACTTTATTTCTTACATTCTTCACATACATGAGTAACAAATCTTTACGCAACACACATCAAAGTTGCTGGTGAACGCAGCAGGCCAGGCAGCATCTCTAGGAAGAGGTACAGTCGACGTTTCAGGCCGAGACCCTTCGTCAGGACTAAAACATCTTGGCCTGAAACATCGACTGTACCTCTTCCTACAGATGTTGCCTGGCCTGCTGCGTTCACCAGCAACTTTGATGTGTGTTGCTTGAATTTCTAACATCTGCAGAATTCCTGTTGTTAACAAATCTTTACAGTACGTCTCCATCAAAATGTGCAATTTATAGCAATTTGTTATAAATACAAATTACAAGTACAACAGAACGGTCAATATAGCACAGAAATACAATTGTATCAGCCTGAATTAATCAGTCTGACGGCCTGGTGGAAAAAGTTGACCCGGAGTCTGTTCTGGCTTTAATGCTGCAGTACCATTTTCCAGATGGTAGCATCTATCATTAAGCTCTTTCAATTTTTTTTTATATATATATATATATATATATATATATATATATATATAAAAAAGAAAAAGAGAAACATTGGAATTTTCACTCTGCCTTTTCTTCTTAGACAGCTCTCAGCACAGAGGATATATAGCTTCCATTGCAGTTCTGAAACAACTGATGTGACCAAAGGGAGAGCTGCAGACTCTTCCACTGAACAAGGAGGAAACACCGGGCAGGTCAGGCAGATGGATAGTTTGTAAGGTGCTGTA
This sequence comes from Mobula birostris, assembly GCF_030028105.1. Lineage (NCBI taxonomy): Eukaryota > Metazoa > Chordata > Chondrichthyes > Myliobatiformes > Myliobatidae > Mobula > Mobula birostris. Next base: position 131,282,953 of record NC_092378.1, on the reverse strand, counting down.
TTTCTTCGTCCACAGAAGGCAACTCTGTATGCCTGATGGATAGGTTTGAGATGCCCAACATTATTCTAAAAGCTGCTTTGCCACTTTGAGCAGCCATGAAATTCCAAAGGGAACAATACATTTCTTTCAAGATGATCTTAAAAACATCCTTTATTTTTTTTTCCTCATTTACCTGCTAATCTCTTGTGACAGAGTTCGAAGGAGACAAATAATTTAATGCCTGTGGTCATTTATTCTGTATCCTGGCCTTAACAGTGCAATCAGAATATTTGGACAAGAAAACAACATTACCATTAAACAAACAGCTACAAACTTATTCCCAAGTGAGGACAATAAATTACAGTCTAATTATGCAACTCCAGAACAAATAACTAAACACAGCTTCTAAAACATCTTTTACTCCCTAAAGACACACCATATTTCAAATACAAAGCATTAATGTATGACAAAGTTATTAATGTCATGCAAATTGAAGCCCATTTTGAAACCTATTCAGAAATAAATCTTAATTTAAAGCTATTCAAGTCAAATGACCCAAAAGCAGTAGTGAATTTGTTCGCTCAATGAGATAAGACTGATATTTTGAGGCTGCAGCTGGCCTTCCTCAGCATATTAGAAAGCATTTAAAACAATCAATTGGTGTGCAGACACACAGAAGCAATCAATACTTTCAATTATTCAGTCTGAAAAGACTTCCTCTTCAGATGGTTTTATTGTTATGCTGTGCTCATACAGAGTCAATTCCAGCACAAGAAAATTTAAATCTTGAACTGTAGAAACTATTACTGTTGATCTTGGTTATTGCCACATCCACCTAAAATGATACCATTTGTATCATATATAATACAGGGGCAACAATAAATTGTATTGAACAGTTCAATGCAGGTAAGTGTTTCCTGCTGATAGTGGGGCACACAAAAATACGAGATTCTGTGGTAAACTGAAATGAGGAAGCAGTCAATGTAGACTTTCCTGGCAATCAACTGCACAACAGAAATCAACGCACATTTTAAATTCAAATTCAGATAAACAGCTCATCATTTATCTTAACAATTACTCCGACAGTTGCTGTTCAGCCACATTCAGGAAATGAGTAAACCATGAAAAATATGTTACTAGATATTAAGAGTTCACAAATGGTAAATTACGACAATGTAGGTTACTTAATGAACGCAAGCATGCCGTACACAGTTGTTTGAAACACCATTTCCATGAGAAACTGTCTGTTGTAACTTACTCATGTACAAACTGCTAGTTAAGTTTCTATGAAACAGTACCAATGTGCTAGACGGTTTCCAACAGATGGAAAGTGAAAGAATGATGAGAAACTAATATTTGAGTTATTCTTGACTCTTTTTACATGTAAAAGTACTAAAAATACTCAGCGAGGTCAAGCAACATCTGTAGAAAGAGAACACAAGAGATTCTGCAAATGTTGGAAATCCAGAGCAACACACACACAAAATAGTAGAGGAACTCAGCAGGTCAGGCAGTATATATAGAGGAAAATAAACAGTCGACATTTCAGGCCGAAACCCTTAATCGGGAATGGCTGACTAAGAGTCTTGACTGAAACGTTAACTGTTTATTCCCTCCATAGATGCTGCCTGACCTGCTGAGTTCCTCAAGCATTTTGTTTGTGGAAAGAGAAGCAGAGGTAACTTTTTAGATCAGTGACCTTCCATCAGGTTGTCTTATGGGGTAAGATTAGATATATTAAGAGTAAGTGAATACAATGGAGTTCAGAGAAGTGAGAGGATACTTGACTGAAACGTATTAGGTTCTGAGAGATCTTGACACAGTGGATGTGGAGAGAATACTATCTCCAGTCGGAAATCCTCTAACTAGGGATGCTTGTTTAAAAATAAGGATAGCCCATTTAATGTAGCAATGAGGCAATCCCTTTTCCCCCACAAAGCATCATTAGTTTCTGAACTGCTTTTCCTCAAGCGATGACAGAACTAAATATTTTTTAAGGAATAGGTGAACGAAATCTCAATAGGTGGGTGAAAGTTTACATGGGGACATTGGTATTCAGCATTCTAGTTACCATAAAATCAGCCATAATCATATTAAATGGTGGAGTTGGTTCAAGGAACAGAGTGATCTACTCCTGTTCCAAGTAGGTTTGTGCATTCCTTTGTACTTGACTGAAAATTGGATTGAAGAGATGAATTATAGTGATTTCTAGATGCGAGTCATGTTCCTTGGGGATGAAGAAGTTAAAGTGTTGATGCGTTGAAAGTATTTAAAATAATGAAGTAACTTGACATAAAAGCATAATGCTGTATTGGAGGTCACGAAACTAAACTGGAACTGTGCCATGTGAAAGAAATCTATGATAGACATCTTCCAGCAATGAAACAAAAAAAATTACAAGCACGACTTATCTAAAAGTCCATAATCCAAAATAAATTGACACATCTGAAAGTATATATATCATGCAAATAAGAATTATGCCTCTCAAAAGCTGGCATGATCGCTCATGCAAAAAAAAAATGAACATAAATACTTCTTTTATAATCACTCGCTCACATTATAAATCATTTAAGTTTTTAACACCATAAATGAATAATTATTTTTTTTTTATATATAAATGCTATGTAGCACATCATAGACTGAAGATTCCAAAAAGGGCTAAAATAAAGAATGCTTTAGTCATGTTTGAAACTTCAAAATTATTTATCAGCAATAATCTAACAAAGCTATAATCATTTTATCCCTTTCAACCATCACAACGACCTGGTGCCCCCAGCTCTATTCACCTGATAGTTTGCTGTTTCCCTTTAGGAGTTCCTATATTCCACTCGAGAACCCTGATTCACTAAAATAATGCTTCCCACCCACAAACTAGCAGATACCCAGTGCAGCATTTATAACTGTATCTGCCCAAGAGACAAACTGAATGAAATGTACTGAAAAGGTCAAAGGGTCAGAATTGAGAATATCAGTGCAATGGTTTCTAACAGCTTCCTGGAATAATCTTAAATCGATCATATTTGAACTACAGCACTTTCATTCTGAAAGAAACCTAACGTTGATAAACGACACAGTATAAATATGTATGGTTACCTGTTTCAGTTTTATTGGCAAAGCCTGCTGCTTGTTTGATAGCAGCTGCAGTTAGTGCTAATCCTTTGCTTCTTCTTAAGCCATGTTGCAGCACAGTCTCAAACTGAGCACACAGACAGATCACCCTGTTAACAGAGCAAGTGAAATGTATGACAGAAGGATTGTTTGGAGCCAAGACTACAAATCGAATACCTGCTGAAACACGAGATGGAAAAGCATTTGCTAAGAAGTTTCATTCTTCTAGGATTTGTGAACACCAATAAAATTGGCCATGAGAACATTTGAACAAATATTCCAAACATGAACAAGAACCCCATATGTAAATTACTGTATTGAGACATCGGATACAAGTAACCATGTAAAATGAAAAACAAATCATCTCTTGAAAGCACAGGAAATTCTGCAGATGCTGGAAATTTTGAGCAATACACACAAAGTCCTTGAGGGACTCAAGTCAGGTAGCATCTATGAAGGGGAATAAACAGTCGGTGTTCTAGACGGAGACCCTTCATCAAAAATGGAAAGGTGGAAGAATCATACTTTACAATTGTAGGTACATTAACTTCAATCCAATATGTTTAATTTGTCTAAAACAATTTATAATCAAACTTGAAATTATTTACATTGCTAAAGCACTAATCATTTTAATGTTTTTTTGATGTTAAGCTTAGCAAGCACTACATTGATCTGTTACCTAGATATTTTCAATAAACATGTCAGAAAACTCTTTCCTGATAAAGCATAACAATGAAGTGAAGTTTGAAAATAGAGCTCTGCATATCAGTAGAATATATTGTAAATCAGTTTAAAATGAACATAAAATGGTACAGCACAGCACTGGCCCTTCAGCCCATGACATTGTGCCAAACTGAATCAACCTACTCAAGAATCTAGCCTTACCCTCTTACACAGCCCACAACCCTCTATTTTTCTGACATCCATATTCCTTTCTAAGCACCTCTTCAATGTCCCTATTGTTCCAACCATACCACCACCACCAGCAGAGTGTTCCAGCACATAACACTGTGTAAAAAAACTCCTACCTTTGACATCTCCCATAAACTTTCCTCCACTCACCTGAAATGGATGTTTTCTAAAATGTCCACGCTATCTATGCCTCCTAGTATTATACACTACTATCAAGTCGCCTTTCATCCTTCTTCAATCCAAAGAGAAAAACACCAGCTCGCTCAACCTTCCTGCATAGGGCATGCTCACTAATCCAAGCAGCAACCTGGTAGATCTCCTCTGCGCCCTCTCTAAAGCTTCCATATTATTTCTGAAATGAGGCAACCAGAACTGAACACAGGACTCAAAGTGTGGTCTGAACATGCCTTCATAACGAAGATGTTATAGCTTATTATCAAAACAATCTTTGCCAGTATTCAGGCTTCTGTTCTAGAAAAAGCCAGAAAGCAAAAATACATCCTGTACCCCGTCTAAGTGCACCCAACTAAAACAGACACGAAGACACCAGATGATATTCACTCCGTAATAACATTGTTCCCAGTTCAAATTCAATGAGAAGGAATGTGAAAGTTTAAATCCATTTTGCCCTTCAGGATAATGTAATCAAAATGTAGTCCTTTAAAGCAGACACAGAATGATGAGATAACCAAACGCACTGCACAACATGTCAACAACAGTTTGTCCAAGCTGCACTATCATCTGCTTTGGACAAATCTCATTAACATAAAATCACCAGAAACTGAACAAAATCTCATTATTGTTCTATTTCTGCAGAGAACCAATTTTCATACTTACCTAGTATTTAGAAATACTGATCAGAAAGGATTAAACAGAATGGGTAGATGTCACCTCCTTAGGCAAACTAAATTAAAGAATTATCAACAAGAACACAGTGAAACGAGGGTGTGGGGTAGTCTTTTGGACAGGCCCACCTCAAGAATGGTTGCTTTGTACATTTATTTAATTTCCAATTACAAGATGATCCAATTTATCTCTAGACCACGAGCATGGTGTTTATGAGATAATCAAACTTGCAAGATCAGTCTGCATCACATCTAAATAAAGTGCCAAGTTAAATGAAGATGAAATGAAAGGAAAGACCTCACATGTATGCTCTATGCTCCCTGACAGGAAGACACGAAAATAACTAAAATGGAATATCAAAGTGCTATCTCTGAAGTATCATAAGCAAATTTATCATTCCGTTTTCACACAATAAGCTTTTTCTTTCACAGCAATTTACTAAGGGTAGAATACAGACTGAGAAATCAGTGCATATGCAGCGTTTGTTGAAAGTGTCGAGTAGTTTGAAAAAGGGTTTTTTTTAAAATAGCTTCTTAAACAGAGGCAAAGAGTGCAATGTCAAAGCCACCTGGATCAGGTGATTCATCCGCTAAATTCAGCAAGCCTTTCTCATACCAACTCTAGCCTATCAATCTCTAGACTTTTCAAAATTTCATTTTTCTTTCCTAAGAAACCAGCAGAACGTTGCTGCATGAAGACTGATGTTGCCTGACTTTGAGTTCCTCCAGCATTTTGTGCATGTTCCTCTGTGAATTTCCAGAATCTCATATTTATGACTGATGTACTTGTTTAGTACTCAAGCCACACTCTCTGCCTCCATGAGTAAATTTTGTATTTGGTCTCTGATCAGCTCACCTCCCTCTTACAACTCTTCTCCCATTCAAATGGCTACCAAGTACTTTTGGATTTCTTTTTACGTTTGCCACCAATCTTCTCTCATGGTTTCCCTGCGTTGCTCTGATCTCCTTCTGAATTCCTCACTGTACTTTCCGTAATCAACCTGATTCTCAGTGGGTTCTAATTTATTCTCCAGCCTTTTGTTCATCCATGGTTTTAATTTCCATCCCTTTCTCCTCAGGGTATTGTCCCTGAACTAAAGATGAAACAGCTCAACCTTAAGTTACAGTGCTGCCTGCAAAAGCCTTGATTCTCTCAGATCTGTTCCCAACCCCTGGCCAAATTAGTTCAAACCCTTTTCCACAGCATGAGTAAACCTTCCCACAAGAATACTGTCTTCAGTTCTGTTGAGGTGCAATCTATAAGACTTACAGGAATTTAGCTCCCCTAGAACGACTACATCGAAGACTGCATTCTTGCTGTTTCCTGCACGCATGCCAAGCTCATCAACTTCGCCTCCAACTTCCGCCCTGCACTCAAATTTACCTGTTCCATTTCCAACACCTCCCTCCCCTTTCTCGATATCTTTGTGTCTCTATTTCTGGAGTCAGTTGATATATTTTATAAACCCACTGACTTACACAGCTACCTGGACCATACCTCTTCCCACTTTGTCACTTGTAAATTTGCTATTCCCTTCCCTCAATTCCTCCATCTCCGCAACATCTGCTCTCAGAATGAGGCTTTTCATTCTAGAACTAACGAGATGTCCTCTTTCTTCAAAGAAAGGGGCTTTCCTTCCTCCACTATCGACACTGCCCTCACCCGCATCTTTTTCATTTCATGTACTTCTGCCCTCACCCATCCACTGCCACCCCACCAGTGACAGAGCTCCTCTTGTCCTCACCTACTACCCCACCAGTTTCCATGTCCAGCACTTAATTCTCTGTAAGTTCCACCATCTCCAACAGGATCACACCACCAAGCACATCTTTCCTTCCTCCCCCCTCCACTTTTTGCTTTCCGCAGAAATTGCTCCCTACACAACGCCCATGTCCACTCATCCCTCCACCCCTCCACACTGATCTCCCTCTTGGCACTTATCCTTGCAAGCAGAACAAGTGCCACATTTGCCCCTATGTCTCCTCCCTCACTACCATTCAGGGCCCCCAAACAATCCTTTCAGGTGAGGCAACATTTCACCTGCGAGTCTGTTGGGGTTATCTACTGCATCCAGTGCTCCCGGTGTGGCCTCCTGTGTATAGGTGAGACCCAACGCAGATTGGGAAACCGCTGCATCCACCAAAAAAAAAGCAGGACCTCCCTTTTGCCACCCATTTTAATTCTACTTCCCATTCCTGCAAGCCAGTCCATGGCCTCCTCTACTGCCACAATGAGGCCACACTCAGGTTGGAGGAGCAACACGTTCTACTCCTTAAATTCCTTTAATAATATAGGAATCTGACTCAAAAGCAAACAATGCAATAAAGGTATAAATTAATCACACTAAGAACAAATGAGAGTGTGCCTTACCTACTATCTGCATCTGATGCAATTTCCTTTCTTCCACCAAAGCGAATTTGGCACTATATTTGAAAAAGGGAGAGTCTTATCAGCAATGAAAACAGAAAAGTGTACGTTAAACTTATGAAATGCAGGGGACTTGACAACCCTCTCAAGGCAAACAACTTTTTTTAAAAAACGAGATACTGCTCAGTAACAGGTCCTTCTGGTTCAACTACATTCATGTAACAAATAACCTACTAACCTTTTGGAATGTGTGAGGAAACTGGAGTACCTGGAGGAAACTCAACACAGTCACAATGAGAAGATACAAACTCCTTACAGAGAGTGGCAGAATTGAACCCAGGTCACTGACACTGTAATAGTGTTATGCTAACCATTAAGCTACTCTGCCACCCCAAATTAATATTCAGCTTTCTCTATTTATCGAGAGATTAGATTGGGTTAAGTGTGGTAAGGGGTTAACATATGAGGAGAGTTTGGCAGCTGTGGGCCTGTACTCACTAGAATTTAGAAGAATGCGGGGGAATCTCATTGAAACCTACCAAATGTTGAAAGGACTAGATAGGACGGATGTGGAGAGGATGATTCCTATGGTGGGGGTATCCAGATCTAGAGGGCACAGCCTCAAAATTGAGGGGCAACCTTTTAGAACAGGGGTAAGGAGGATTTTGTTTTTAGCCAGAGAGGAATGAATCTGTGGAATGCTCTGCCACAGACTGCAGTGGAGGCCAAGTCCGTGGGTATATTTAAGGCTGAAGTTGATCGTTTCCTAATCGGTCAGGTCACCAAAGGATATTGCGAGAAGGCAAGTGTATGGGGTTGAGTGGCATCCAAGATCAATCATGATGGAATGGCAGAGCAGGCTCGATGGACTGAATATGACACACACAAAATGCTGGAGGAACTCAGCAGGCCAGGCATCATCTATAGAAAAAAGTAGTCAACATTTCAGGCTGAAACCCTTCAGCAGGGTTTCGACCCAAAATGTTGATTGTACTCCTTTCCCTCCCCACCCATAGAGGCCGCCTGGCACGCTGAGTTCCTCCAGCCTTTCATGCATGTTGCTCAGATTTCCAGCATCTGCAGATTTTCTCTTGTTTGTCAATGAACTGAATGGCCCGATTCTGCTCCTGTGTCTTATGGTCTATTCAGCCAAATAATTACTGACAATACATCACATCTACTTTTGCATGAACACACAAATATCAAAGTCAAATTCCATTCCCACCTACCTCCAACAACAAAACAGCAGATAAGTTAATACTGTACGTTTCATAAAACTTTTGATTTTAACATGTGCACTATCTAACAAGCTTCAAACGAGTATTTTCTCCCCACAAATAATTGAGACAACATACAAGATCGACATCTAGGTATGGAAGCAGAAGAGTCGGAGCTGAAAAGATATTGTATACCTGAATAAAAACAGTTTTGGTATTTCTCACAAAGTTTACAATGACAGTATATTTGCTGCAAAAAATTTGAAACTTGGATATTTTGTGGAATCATAAACATCACAGTAAAATTAACAAGTTATTTGGAAGAAAAGAGAGATTGAAGTAACTGACAATGATCAGTTTGTTTAACAATAATTCCGAAGCAAAAGCAGCTGAACTGTAAAGGGGCCTTCATATAAATCCCTGGTCAAAGTGGAAGGCATCAAGCTTTTGCATCACGTGGACATGGCAGTCTTACATAACTGGTAAAAAGAACATAAAACCTCTAAATCTATCTATAAGATAATCTAGTTTCCACACTATAGATTGCAGCATCAGTCAATTCAGACCACAAAATACTGAAGTGGAAGCAACTCTTCTTTAATCCCTAGGGACTGCCTAGGTAGAATTTGAATGAAAAGGAGAAAAGCTATCTTTCTAACTTTCACTTTAAAATGGAAACAACAGCAAAGAACATGGACATTAAAAGTACAATGAGAAAAAATATGATCAGAAATGTTACTTTATTCTGACATTTAATTCATTATATTTACCTTTCTCTGCTATGTACAAGTTGTAAAATTCTTTTTGCTACAGAATCAAATTAGTTAAACACATTTCTCTGGAAGATTTCTTCAGCCTATATAGATGAAAGATTTATTGAAAGGAAACTGTTAAGATAGTATGTCACAGTTTGTGGTTACTTTTCATTTGGAAACTAAAACTAGCAGTTTTATTGTTAAGGAGAGCAGTAGGTAGTTACATTTCTTTATCACTGTGGAGCTCTATGATGAGTCAATTTCTTCGGTTGCAAGCATTGCATTTCCAAAAAATTAGCTGTTTTCTTTTCACCTATGCTATTAAAATAGCCTGGACTATTTCCTTTGTGCAAGAACATGTGGATGAAAGAATATGCATCAAATGGAAAGCAAAGGATTAGCATTTAGGATGACAGAGAAGCAATTAATGCTACAGAGATAGGATGCAAATATTTTATGTCTCACAGCAAAGCTAATTAAAAGTTTAAAATTCCACAATAAAATGACTATTAAAGCATATTCAGGATCTTAACTGCTTTATATTTGTATTGCCAATTATCATTCAATGTGAAACATATCAACACTTTTTTTTAAAAACGCAGAGGGGTGAATGCGTGGAATGGGCTGCCGGCGACGGTGGTGCAGAGACTCCTGTGGTTAAGAGACTCCTGGATAGGTACATGGAGCTTAGGAAAACAGAGGGTTATGGGTAACCCTAGGTAATTTCTAAAGTAAGTACATGTTCAGCACAGCATTGTGGGCTGAAGGGCCTGTATTGAACTGTAGGTTTTCTATGTTCTACTTCAGTTTGCAATTAATTTAAAATAAAAAGAAGCAATATCTACTGTCTGATGAAGGGTTTCAGCCTGACCTGTATTCTCCAGCATTTTGTGTGTGTTCCTCTGGATACAGAGCATCTACAGGAAATCTAGTGTTAATGTCTATTGTCTTCTTTCTTTTTCTCCCAGTATATCTAAGGCTAGAAGAAATCTATTCATGGATTACAACTCAAATAATTTGATATATATTAGCATTAAAAGAAATTCAAATTAAAAGGCAAACATCCTATGGGTTTTGCTTCAATGTACTCTTTATTTCCAGATCCCACAGAAAGTAAAATTCAAACCGGTATTTTAAATTCCTATCTCCTATTCAGATTTTACAGTGACACCTCAGTTGGTGTTATTTGGTTCATCAGAAGAGTCAAGAATGTACCCTATTTTAAGATTCTCAATTAAGACCATTATGACCCATATTAACACTTTAAATTCTGTTCATTTATCCTCTTGCTGTCTTAAAGGATCTATTAGACATTGTGTACACCAACTCGGAGTCATCAAACCTTCTTTGTGAACCACATAGATTATAAGTACCATGAAACAGGCGATTTTCATATTAATTACTATTTTAAAATGTTGTTATTCACAATAATGACATTTCAAAATCTGTTTTAGTTAGGTCTTAAACATTCATAACACAAAAGCACCAAGAGTCATCCTTCTGAAAGTACATGCTTACACTGTAAATAAAATGTAGAATTCAGGAACAGGTACTGGATGTTGAAAATGTCCACCTTAATTTCCAAATATTTAAAAACTTACAGGCAAAAGGCCATAACAGACATTGCAACCAAAAAAAAGTTGTTTAGACTTATCTTAGTGGCACCTCTAAGCAGTACATTCATAGTCTAGGATATATACAAGGCGGCACAAGATATCAAAAATGAGCTGAAATACATATCTTTAAAAAGCTCAAAGGTCAATAAAGACAGACAGACAGATATTGGTTTGTAGTTAACGGGCGAACTTCTGCATACTGAACAGTTCTATTAAAAAATTATTCCTATTATGCTTGTCCTACAGCAAGCAAACAGGCCCTTCAGTTCAACTGAACATGCCAAGTCCCACTTGCTCACAATTGGCCCATATCCCTCTACACCTTCATATTTTTCCAATAAAACTGTTATTCAAGTTTGCACAATTATGCTACATATCCTCCATCTTATATGTAAATCCAATGAAAAGAACGAACGATGAAAAATTTACACAAAGTATCCCAATTACTCAAATAGCATAACACACTATCTTTGAATATTTCACATCATGTCTTACCCCAAAAGGAACACTTAAAAGCTTTTCCACCTTAAGACTTTTTTTTAATTTAGCAACATTCACAGAAAAAAAATCTGTATCAAATTCAAAAGTGTTGCTTATGTATAAAATGCAAGCAAAAAACTAAAGTAGTAAACAACAGGAATTCTGCAGATGCTGGAAATTCAAGCAACACACAAAGTTGCTGGTGAATGCAGCAGGCCAGGCAGCATCTCTAGGAAGAGGTACAGTCGACGTTTCAGGCCGAGACCCTTCGTCAGGACTAACTGAAGGAAGAGTTAGTAAGAGATTTGAAAGTGGGAGGGGGAGGGGGAGGGGGAGATCCAAAATGATAGGAGAAGACAGGAGGGGGAGGAATGGAGCCAAGAGGTGATTGGCAAAGGGGATATGAGAGGATCATGGGACAGGAGGTCCAGGGAGAAAGACAAGGGCGAGGGGGGGGGGGGGGGGGAGAGAGACCCAGAGGATGGGCAAGGGGTATAGTCAGAGGGACAGAGGGAGAAAAAAGGAGAGTGAGAGAAAGAACGTGTGTAAAAATAAATAACGGATGGGGTACAAGGGGGAGGTGGGGCATTAGCGGAAGTTAGAGAAGTCAATGTTCATGCCATCAGGTTGGAGGCTACCCAGATGGAATATAAGGTGGTGTTCCTCCAACCTGAGTGTGGCTTCATCTTTACCGTAGAGGAGGCCGTGGATAGACATGTCAGAATGGGAATGGGATGTGGAATTAAAATGCGTGGCCACTGGGAGATCCTGCTTTCTCTGGCGGACAGAGGATAGGTGTTCAGCAAAGCGGTCTCCCAGTCTCCGTCGGGTCTCACCAATGTATAGAAGGCCACATCGGGAGCACCGGACGCAGTATACCACCCCAGTCGACTCACACATGAAATGTCGCCTCACCTGGAAGGACTGTCTGGGACCCTGAATGGTGGTAAGGGAGGAAGTATAAGGGCATGTATAGCACTTGTTCCACTTACAAGGATAAGTACCAGGAGGGAGAGCAGTGGGGAGAAGTAGTAATTATTTGGGAAGATATTCAAATGTTTGATCAAAGTGATGGGTCAAAGGAGTACCTTCAAGGAGAGTTTAGGAAAACAATTCCTAAGTGTTAGCTGGTCGCAGATGACTGTAGACAGACCTACAATTAGTCAAGTGAAGGAAAAGGATTACTCAAAAGATCAGATTCAGTCTGTCATAGTTGCTCACAACATTTCTGAAGCTACGAAGGAATAAATCATGAAGCCTATTATTTACAAATTGACAATTTTAAAATGTAAGTAAGACTAGAACAAGGGACATAGCCTAAACATTCAGGGAATAGATTTAGGACAAAAATGAGGCATTTCCAGACAGGAATAAATCAGTGCAATTCTCTGCCAATGAAGCAGTAATGACTACCTCAAAAATATACAGGGAATTCAAGTTAATTCGGCCATCAATTAATTGGGGCAGCCACTTATTTGGGGCAACTCTTGAAGAACAAAAATATTGAGGAAACAGCCTGGATTCCCTTTGTTCATTTGGGATACTATGGTGCTTAAGTGGGACAGAAGACTGTTGCTGAACAATTTCTAACTAGCATCAGTCATGTGCACTTGTGTGGCCATTGAGCAGTATGGAGCAAACAGTTTTCAAATAGCGTCACTTGCACGTGCTTAGGTTGTTATTCATTTGAGCAGATGGACTCCGATTCAAAAACCAATGATTTTTGATTTTTTTTTTATTTTATGCAGGAAAGCAATGAAGGCAATCCATTATCTGCACTAGGTGTCTGTTTTTTGTTCACTTACAGTCAATAAGAACATGACAGAGTACCTGCTGAATTAATTTTTCTGTCCATGACTATTAGGAACTAATACAGTTTTATCATACTGTAGTAGTACTGGTAGTATTCTAATTTATTCTGTATTTCAGTTAAATACATAATTTCTCAGTTAAATGACAGTTTGTCTTTGTTATACCTTTTAACTATTTCCATGAAATTGGTCCCAACGTATCCCAATTAACCAGAATCCACTATATTTAAGGTACAGACAGACAGATTTTTGTATACAGAGGAATTAAGGGTTAAGGGGAAAAGGCAGGAAGGTAGAGCTGTGTTCTTAACCAAATCAGCCATGATCTTATTAAATGGCGGAGCAGGCTTGATGGGCCTGTTGGGTGACTCATGCTTCTACTTCTTATGTTCATATCTAACATACTGGAGAAGCTGAATCCAAGTCAACAGAAAAATTAATGGCTGGTGAAGGATGGAAGATGTCAGGCCAGTAAGGAGAGATTTGATATAGAAAGCTGGTAAAGGGCAAGTAAATATGGTCCTTTTGTAGATCAAACATACACAGACAAACACACACACAATATACTGTAGTGTGCACCATCTAAAAATGTACTGTATTTCATACAGCAAATTAATATATTAAGCATAATGGATATCCTTCTCCAGAGGGGAACAGAAGTTCAGCTTTAATTCCTCATGCAAATGATACTATAAATTATACCTTATTTATAAAGTTAATGTTCTTTACCTGCTTAACAGCATCAAGAAGCCTTTCAAGCAAGGATTGCCTCTTCTCATTTTGTTGGGACACTGAAAAAGATTAAACGTTCAAAATTCGATGATATGTACAATATATTCAGATTATAAATCTGACTCAAAAAGCAATTACAGAATAAACTGCTAGGCATCATTTAAATGACCGTTCTAGCTGGTAAAAGGGGTATTCATGGCCCATCAGCAAAATACAGATGACAGACAAGTGTCCTTCTGTGTCCAGATAATAATCTTTCCCTCACTCAGCATCAACAACACTAATTAATCACTCCAGCATCTGCAGATTTCCTCACGTCTCGATCATTCATCCATTGTTCTTATGGGATTGTACTGTATGGCGTTAGGCTGCTATGGATCATAGCCTCTATTATACAGATATGCAAACAACAGATGGCATAGACATCTTTAGTGACACCCTACTTTATCAGGGATATATTTTCAATACACAAAAGATTCAATTCTGCACATTGAGAAAAGTAAAAATTTGAAACTCACACTAGAAGTTAGTTTTTTCAGAACAGTCATTCCCATAATGGCAAGAGCCATCATAAACTGACTAAAATCATGAGCACTCACTGAAGTTGTAATTTTCAAGTGTTTCATATTGTGCAGAAATAAGAAGCAACAAACTTCATTTTATTATCTTCCCCATCATTAACAGGTTCTTATAAATAAAAGGTGCTTATTGGAATTAATTTTCTAGGTAATAGATCCACAGTGACAAACTATTTTATTTCACAAGAGAAAAATAGAAGACTGTTGATCAATAAAATTCCTGAGAATTACTAAAGAGGGAAATGAACCTCAGTATTGTATTCTGCTAAAAAAAAAGAGCAAGGTCAATAGTTCCGTAACTATTGTGTTCAACCAGGATACCACTACAAACGCTATTGCTGAGAAACTAGTTTTACAGCACATCATTTTTGTTCAATAAACAATTCAGTTTCAAAAACAAAAAAAATTGAAACTTAAACTTAGCCATACATTACAGAAAGACCTTAATCTGACTTCAGAATTGTCTGTGCACCAAAGTCTCAAATTCATGGAGGAAATTGCAGCAACATTAAAACCATCTGGCCATTGATCTGCTACTGACATTGTTCTTCAATAATTGATCTGCTGTCAACCATCTCAGGCCCATCAATTCCTGGCTTAACCCTGACCATAAATCACTCTTCCACCCAACTCCATCTGCTAACTGTTGGGAGCCAGTTCATACTCTGGTCACACCTGAAACCTGCCAGCCCAAACCCCATTGTCAATATCTGATCTAGATCCTTGGAAACTGTTCTTCATTCCAAAATCTTTCCTAGCCCAACCTCATCCTAGCTTCCATCCATGCTGTCAACCTAGTACTCCAAGCAATCTCTAACCAATCGTAGCCTTCAACCCCTGATCTCTGATTTAAAACATGTATATTTTCTGATTAACTGGTGTCACTTTACAAGTGCTTCAAAAGGCACCTGAAACATATCTTCGATGAAAAGAACAGAGTTCAAGATACATCAGGATAGTTAAAGTTCCTTGCTACAATTAATTTGAAGGAATGTAGTAGTCAAAAGAAAGAAAGACCCTTGAGCCAAGTCTTACACTACATTTGGTGGCTCTAGATAAAGTAGACCCTCAATTATTGTAGAAGTACCAAAGGGGCAACAGTACTACTCGCTTTAAGAAATGTAATAGAACACTACTTAATGCATTGTCTATGAATGCAAGAATGAAAGTGCATTACATGGTTTATTCTTGTAAGTAAATTATGAATAAAGTTTATATTGATATAAAAGTTATAGTTTTTGCACTCTGATCTATGAGCTGTTCCCAAAGACACAAACTGAGACAGAAATCAAGTATTGCTGGAACAGCATCAACTCATTAATAGATGCCCTTTGGTCTGCCAAAACTTGTTAATCTCCCAGCACATCGAGATGACTGTAGAGGAATGCTGGCCCATTACAAATTATAGGAGTGTGTGTTGAAGGATGCACTGAAGCTTCGTACAATCAACGCAAGGGCTTGGTGGTGGCGGGGGAGGGGGGGGATGTACTACTCCAGGCCACCAGGAGTGGCAACAGTGCTATCTATCAGCCTGGAAAAGGTTAACACTTTTGGATATATTGTTCAGGAATGAAAAGGGTTTGCACAATTTATTCTTGTATTGTGAATGACGTCCTTTTCGGTGACAAATAAAAACATAAACAAGTTACAGCTTTTGCCAATGCAAAGGTTCTATAGGAAAGGATCACACCACCACCACCAGACATAGGGGGGCTGAGTTTTTATCTATTCATTTTATTCAAAGATCAAAGTTCAAAGCAAATTTAATACGAAGGTACAGATACGTCACCATTTACAACTCTGAGATCTGTTTTCTTGCAGGCATCCTCAGTAAACCCAATAACCATAATGGAATGAATGAAAGACAGCACCCAACAGGGTGGAGAACCAGTGTGCAAGAGACAACAAATACAAAACAAAAATAATAATAATAATAAATAAGCATTAAATATCAAAAACATAAGATGAAGAGCCCTTGGAAGTGAGTCCACAGATTGTGGGAACAGTTCAGTAATAGGGCAATTGAAGTTATTGCCTCTGGTTCAAGAGCCTGATGGTTGAAAGGTAATAACTGTTCCTGAACCTGATGGTGTGAGTCCTGAGGCTCCTGTACCTTCTTCCTTTGGCATCAGCAAGAATAGAGCATAACCTGGACAGTGGGGGTCCCTGATGATGGATGCTGCTTTCCTCTGACAATACTGGGTGTAGATATGCTCAGTGGTGGGGAGGACTTCATCCCTGAAGGATTGAGCCCGTCAATCCACTCTCCACCACACATCTATAGAAGTTTATCAAAGTTTTAGATGACATGATAAATCTTCGCAAACTTCTAAGGAAGTAGATGCGCTGTCGTGCTTTCTTCATAATTATACTTACGTGCTGGGCCCAGGACATGTCCTCTAAAATGACGACATTGAGGAATTTAAAATAGCTGACCCTCTCCTCATCTGATCACCCAATGACCTCCGGTTTCCTCCTCTTTAACCTTATTGATTAGTTTATTATTTAGATAGCGATAAAGCACAGCATGGAACAGCCATTTCCAGCCCAATGTGCCACACCACCCAGCAACCTACCAAGTTAGCCATAGCCTAATTACAGAACAATTTACAATGACCAATTAACCTACTAACTGGTATGTCTTTGGACCATGGGAGGAAACTGGAGCACCCGGAAGAAATCCACACGCATACGGGAAGGACATACAAACTCCTTACAGACAGTGACAGAATTGAACCCCAAACTCCAAAGCTACCATGGAGCCCAACAGAGAGGTGGGGAAGGCCCTCAAACAATGAAAGTGGGTACACCCAGGATGTGACATGACAGGCAAGGGTGTTATGATTTCAAAAATTAAACACCACTGAAAAGATTGACCAAATGACACGAACAATATAAACTGTTTCACATTTTATTTGAAATTTTAAAAATTCTATACTTTTTGCTTGATTTACACGCTAAGCATATTGTTAAAACAAGAACATTTCAGCACAGAGTGAGGAACCACCAGACAGTACATGAAGTCCTCCAAAGCAAGTGTGTCACAGAAATAAAGTACTGTGGTGTAGCAGATCTTGCTGAAGAAAATCTTTAACTTGTAAGAATGAATACTTTGACATAACCTTCAGGAAACTGAACAGATACTTTTAGCTGATCAGTATATTCAAAGAAAAAAAAAGGAAAGGAGGCTTATCTATTGATCCTCCGAATAGTTTGTCTTCACCTTCCTATACGAGAACATGACATGTGCCCCTTTCCTGATATGCTGACACTCCTGAGATGACGCATGGAAATTAAAAGCAATTAAAAAAAAACATGTTCAAAATCTAGGACAGCAAAAGCAGCACTAATGTGAAGCCAAGAGTAGACAATAATGAATGTATATTGCACCCTGTCAATGGCAATGAATAGTGAATGTGCTGGAAACCTGGGGCAACCAACAGTGCACCAAATCTATGGCAAACATAAAGCAGGCTCCTATACAGCAGAGCTGTGAATGAAAGATCAGATAGGAGAAGGGACATTAGACTTAAAACCAGTAGGTCTCTCCCTACTTCATACCCCTCTTCCAACCTTTCCTCATGCTCCTCCCTGCAGCAGGCTGGGTTGATCAGAGCCAATTATTTAAAGAGCACACACAAAATGCTGGAGGAACTCAGCAGGCCTGGCAACATCTATGGAAAAGAGTAAATATTCAACATTTTGGGCCAAGACCCTTCTCAGGACTGGAAAAAAAAAGATGAGAAATCAGAGTAAGAAGCGGTTGGAGAGGAGGAAGTCCAAAGTGGTAGGTGATAGGTGAAACTGGGAGGAGGGAGGTGTGAAGTAAAGAGCTGAGAAGTTGATTGGTGAAAGAGATAAAGGGCTGGAGAAGGGGGAATCTGATAAGAGAGGACAGAAGAGCATGGAAGAAATGGGAGGGAGAGGAGCACCAAAGGGAGGTGATGGGCAGGTAAGGAGATAAGGTTAAGAAAGGGAAATGGGAATGATGGAGTGGGGGAGGGGAATTACCATAAGTTTGAAAAATTAATGTTCATGCCATCAGGTTGGAGGCTACCCAGATGGAAAATAAGGTGTTGATCTTCCAACCCAAGTGTGGCCTCGTCACCATAATAGGGGAGGCCATGGATTGACATGTCAAAATGGGAATGGGAAGTAGGATTGAAATGAGTGGCCACAAGTTATTTTAGTGTCCAGGAGATGTGATAGGAAGCACACAAGCACAACAAAGTCACTTAACCCTGGTTTATTTTCATAAAATAGCACAAATGAGCCACACAAAATACTACATAGCAAGTTACAAAGATTTCTGTCCTCAATTCCTAGTCACCATTCAATTGTTGCTGGGGGAACACTAAGTCCAACCTGTGAAACCACCCCTTGGTCCCAGGCACTGATTGAGATCAAGGTCTGGGTGAAATTCTAAAGAAGTCTAGGAAGGCTATTGCATTTATACAAGTTTCACTGGCTCTTCACTCTACCCAGGAACATCGGGACAGCAAAGATGCATACATCAGGATGTTCTTTATCGACTACAGCTCGGGATCCGATATCATCATCCCCTCAAAACTAATCAATAAGCTTCAAGACCTGAGCCTCAGGACCTCCTTGTACAATTGGAGCCTTGATTTCCTCACGAACAGTCAGTTCAGATTGGCAACGACATCTCCTCCACAATCACCATCAGCACAGGTGCATCACAAGGCAGCATCGGCTCTGTACTCATATTACACTCACAACTGTGTGGGTAAATACAGCTCCAATGCCATATTCAAGTTTGCTGACAACACTACTGTTGTAGGCCAGATCAAAGGCAGTGACAAATATCAGCATATACGAGGGAGACTAATCTGGCTGACTGGTGCCACAACCACCTCTTAATCAATGTCAGTAAAACCAAGGAGCCATTTATTAACTTCAGGAGGAGGAAACCAGAGTCCATGAGCCAGTCCTCATCACAGGATTAGGGGTAGAGGGTCAACAACTTTAAATTCCTCAGTGTTATGATTTTGGAGGGCCTATCCTGGGCCAGCACATAAGCGCAATTATGAAGAAAGCACAGCAGTGCCTCTACTTCCTTAGGAGTTTGCAAAGATTCAGCATGACATCTAAAACTTTGACAAACTTCTATAGGTGTGTGGTGGGGGGGTATATTAACAGACTGCATGACAGCCTGGCAAGGAAACACCAATGCCATTGAATGGAAAATCCTACAAAAGTAGTGAATATAGCCTAGTCCATCATGGGTTAAGCCTTCCCCACCATCGACAGCATCTTAACACAGCACTGTCAGAGGAAAGCAGCATCCATCATTAGGGAATCCTACCACCCAGGCTATGCTCTCTTCTCACTGCTGCCAACCAGAAGGTGGTACAGGAGTCTGAGGACACACACCACGAGGTTCAGGAACAATTATTACCCCTCAACCCTGAACCAAAGAGGATAACTTCACTTGCCCCATCACTGACCTCTTCCTACAAATTATGGACTCACTATCAAGGACTCATCTCATATTCTCGATATTTATTTTTTATTATTTATTTTTGTATTTGCATAGTTTGTTGTCTTTTACACAGTGGCTGAATACTAAAGTTGGTGCAATCTTTCATTCATTCTATAATAGATTTATTAAGTATGCCTGTAAGAAAATGAATCCCAGGGTGGTACATGTACATTGAAGTTTCACCAACATTGAGTCATCAGCAGACAGACAAATCCTTCGTTCATGTCACAGTATCAGTCCCTTTTCTTCACATTTCAAACAACATGTCTCCATTAACACAGTCTCATAAGCCACTTAAGACATTTTAATGGTCACTTGTTGTTATCTTATCCCTTAATTTCATAATGTCCGTGACACACAGCTTTCCTTGGGCTTACATTAAAGTCTACAGTTAAGCAATAAGACCAAATTCTGGGGGGAAAATATCTATCAAATCTCTAATAGACATTCAGACCTCACATGCTAAAAGCTCAGAAGGAGTTAACTTGTCATCTGACCTGACAGATAATCAGATCATTACTCAACAAACTCCATATGCTACAGTCTCTCTTTTCCTCACTACTTATCAATAACTGCCATCATCCAATGTATCCATGCCAAGGGCATTCTGGAACTGAGTCACTGAACGGTTGTAATGACTTTTTTTTTATATTTACAATTGCTAGATTTCAAAACTGCACCCATTAATGTGCAGCACCATTATAATCAATACTTGCAACCTTAAGGTACCTTGCCAAATCAAGACCATTACAGGCACGTAATTTACCAGACCAGAAGAACCACTGCAGCACTAATGGTACAGTTCCACAGAACCAGAGATAACATTTGCCTTTCCTTAAGCATAGAAACTCTATCACGGAAAAACATTACCAAAGATGTTTGGTGGCTGACTCCTCACAGTAGATGCCATGTGTGAAAATGTTCGACTGTCACTTATCAAGTTGAAACCCTCAGTTTTGAAGAACTGGTAATTCTTTCCAGCAGCAACAATGTCCTGGCCAGTTTTTCTTGAGGATGATTTCTACTGCATCCTCGATGTAGCTGGATGATCAAGCACAGCCAGCAGTTATGTGGGCAGTCTGAGATTCCTAGCTGAACCAGAAAAAAAATGCCAAGCTGTGCAGCACTTTTGTGCCAGTAGTCAGTCTGGACCAGGATAGACTTCATTTTGAGTTCCAGAGCCATAGTCTGATCCACTGACGTGATGCTAGTACTCTTCTCTCTTCACTGCTTCTTACTGGGTTATTATTACCCAGGGAAGAGATGGGGAAGCTGAACAGAGTGCTGGTAACCCAAAAAAGAAGAATTTGGAAGTGATAATGCAAGTTGGAAAAGCATCAAATCCCTCTGATTACCCAATGCACGCAAAAGAAACAATCAAAGCAAACACCACGATATTCTTCATTCTCAAAAGCAATCAGAAAGCCGTAGAAAGGTAGAGGAAACCATAAGACCATAAGATATAGGGACAGAAGTAGGCCAATTGACCCATTGAGTTTGCTCCACCAACCAACACTATTTTCTATCAGCATTAATATAATCTACAGCAGGAGTGAAGATTGGTAACTGGCAGTCCCTCATGGCTACAGGCCCCTAGTAGATTTGGTCCAGGGTTTAAAAAAAAATTAACTCTATTGACAATACTGTATCAACTTCTTCTTCCAGATCAACATCCCCAGCACTGAAGCCCTAAGTACACTCACATGTGCAGGCACCTAGTCGACTTGTCTGATGCCTAGTTTTCTGAAACACATACTGTTCCAAGTTGCCTTGCAGAGAGAACATCAGGCAGACTAGAAGTGAAACTTCAAAGCTATTCTCAAAACCTCTCCAAAAAAAATACAACCTTCCACACTCGCAGAGAAAGTTTTCAAGTTCACTTCCAATATCAACCACATTACTGATCATTAAATTCATTATACAAAAATGACAATTTTAATTTCAAAGCAGTTTTTCAGTGGTGATAAAATTTAAAATTATGGGCCACTCTTGCAGCATGCACCTTTAATGCTTTATCCTGCCCACATTAATTTAAGCAACACACATCAAAGTTGCTGGTGAACACAGCAGGCCAGGCAGCATCTGCAGGAAGAGGTGCAGTCGACGTTTCAGGCCGAGACCCTTCGTCAGGACTAACTGAAGGAAGAGTGAGTAAGGGATTTGAAAGTTGGAGGGGGAGGGGGAGATCCAAAATGATAGGAGAAGACAGGAGGGGGAGGGATAGAGCCAAGAGCTGGACAGGTGATAGGCAAAAGGGGATACGAGAGGATCATGGGACAGGAGGTCCGGGAAGAACGACGGGGGGGGGGGGGACCCAGAGGATGGGCAAGAGGTATATTCAGAGGGACAGAGGGAGAAAAAGGAGAGTGAGAAAGAATGTGTGCATAAAAATGAGTAGCAGATGGGGTACGAGGGGGAGGTGGGGCCTTAGCGGAAGTTAGAGAAGTCGATGTTCATGCTTTCTGAGCACCTTCTCAGTTGTAATTTTCACTAAACAAACTTCACTTCCCTGACATCCCTGAATGGCCAGTATACTGCAGACATCTTCCACTGTGAAGCCTGATGCAAAATATGCATTCAGTTCCTCTGTCATCTCTGCATCTCTCATTACAATATCTCCAGCGTCATTTTGTATTGGTCCTATATCTACCCTCGACGAACCACCTCAATGTAATGTACCATCTCCATGATTTATGCAGAATCTACTGGGCGTATTCTGTTTCTAGCTGGCAGCATATCACAACCCGTAAGCAGATGTCATCACCATCACTTGCAAGATCAAGGGGAAAGAGGGAATATATCAGATACTGGTGACCTACTTCATTCCTCCAAACATTATCCAAGGTTATCAATCGCATCAACTCAAGGCTGGTGCTGGATTTCTTATCTGCCAATGCTCATGAAACTAATGTGAATAATTATCATTCAGCTTGAATAAAGAGGAGAGCTTAAACAGAATAGCTCTCAAGGATGAGCTGAAAAAAAATGGGATCTGAGAGAATATACAAATGAATATAACTAATATACAGTCATAATTTTAGCCAGCAGGCGGTACAGTGGCATCTGCATCGGACTTCGAAGCGAGTGGTCTCGGGTTTGAATCTGGCCGGCTCCTTGCACACTTTCCATCCATGGGCTGAGCATTGAGCTAGCAACTTGGCCTCATAAAAGACAGGCAAATGATAAAGAAACGGGTAGGTTGCTGCCCGGTGTGCCAAAAGGCATGGAGAGGAACAATGGTCATCATCAGTGCATTCAGAAACAGAAAGCCTATCCAATCACACTTGGAATTAGGCAAGACACACTAGCTGTGGAGGCATACAGGATGTGTGTGATCAACATTACAGTCTTCTGCTCAGATTTATCAGAGGTCCATTGATTGATGAATCTCCGCAACTAATTAAAAATAAAAGTCTAGACCAAGTCTCAACAAAAGTAACGCCACATTCTTCAGATATATGCCAGAATCAGAATTATTGTGAAATTTGGTGTTCTGTAGCAGCATAACAAGTTACAATAGAAATAAATTAGAAATGCCCAAGAGGAATAGTGAATTACTGTTTGTAGTTCCATGGATTAGTCAGAAATCTGATGGCAGAGGAGAAGTTGCTCCTAAAATGTTGAGTACGGGCAGGCTCCTTTATCTCCTTCCTGATGGTCGTACTGAGAAAGGACCACGACCTACGTGGTGAGGGTCGTGCTGAGAACGGACCACGACCTACGTGGTGATGGTCGTGCTGAGAACGGACCACGATCTACGTGGTGAGGGTCGTGCTGAGAACGGACCACGACCTACGTGGTGAGGGTTTGTAATGATGAATGCTACTAAGCAAAGCCAGTTTATTTAGTTTTAGCTATTTTGCAATCTTTTTGTTCTGCCCTTTAACAAGTTGTGTTTTTTTCTGCTTCTAGCTCTACTCGCCTTTCACATCTCTCTGCCAAGTTCATTCAAACACTCCCCATCAGCATTGCAACTCTTTTGTCTCCTTCACCTGATGCATCAAGAACTGAGTAGGATTGTGGGAACAGTACTTCCTCCAGATTGTGGAAGAAAACCTCATCATCAAATACTATGTGCTCTCAAAATTGTTCTAAATTAGACAAATATGACACATATTGCCTACTTACGTCACCAAAGACATCTTCCACCTCTCTGGACATATAAATGACGTTTCCACACAATCCTTGTATACACCAAGTCATTAATATCCACTAATTTACTGTCTGTGACTTGGCATATTTGTGAGATCAGCCACAGTTTGACCGGAAGCATTGGTAAATATGGCATGTTTCACCAAGCCATCTACTGTAATAGCTAGTATACATTTGCCAATGAGATGAATTACAATTTGATGTCTTGTAGCTAGCAGGCAATGAAACAGCAAAAGTTGGTAGGTAATCTGAGCTGGCCTGGTGGAGTCAGGAACACCTAGGGAAAGGAAGTTGGATAGGTGTGCAGCCAGAAACAGGATTTTGAGTATGGGCAGTGTGTGCTGGTAGGAACCAGAGTCTAGTGTGTGAGCTAGGTATGCAGCTGTAGCCAGGAGCAATATGGGATGGGAACACTGGGGGTCAAGAACACAGGCTGGTTTGCAGCCAGAGTCACATTTCCACATTCCATCTTGTTTTGAAGCCTTTGCAGCAAGCCCTGTCACTAGCCCTCATGAATAACAAGGACTTGTACCAGAGAAAATTATTTAAATTGAAATCAATATGGCTCTTATCTCAGTGGCTATCTTTGTGTGCGGTAGCACCAAGCTTTTCATGGGCCTTAAGTATATAAACACCAAAATTTACTGCATGCTGGCATTTTGTCATCTCCTGTGTTGCAAAAGGTCTGACTACACTTAAATGGAAAGTATCAGCTATTCATTAAAAAAATGTTTGTACAATGTTTATATCTTTGACTATAAGTCAATCATGCAGTGATCTGCAGCACTATGCTTGTGTCCTGTAAGAAAAGGCGATAATGAACCTTGTCAGGTGGTTCTTCAATCAGAATGTCAGTCATTACCACAAACACAAAGACTGTCCAAATGAAAGCAAAAGGGACTCCTCAATCAGATCCTGCGTGCACAATCAGGCACTAATGGCCCCACATGCTGCCCGGAGACAGTTTCATTTGCACCATTGCTGCCATTCATCTGTTTCAATAAAGTCAACTTACCAAAGTCTTAAAAGCTAGTGGTTTTTCAGCAGTGTCGTCCTAAACTGCAGTAGAACACAGGACTCTCAACTCACTGGGCTGTCCCAGACAGCCAAGTGAGAAAAACATCACCTGCACTTGAAGATTGTCTGCCTGGTGAAAGTCACCCTCAGGTCCGCTCAAAACTTGCAGGCCATGGTCAAAGTTGCAGACTAACATATTCCAAGGCAAGAACTGGGTACTGAGACACACAGTTTCGGGACATCCCACCACTTCACCCCAATGGAAATTACATTAAAAAAAAGCAAATATTATGCCAAAATAATCTTGTGCACAAAAAGAATATATGAATCAACTATCAGATTTTTGGGAAATGTACAAATAATGCACGTATTTTGTAAACATTTTATTTGTTGTAATACTGTGATTCTTATTGACTCAGTTAATGATCAATAATGATGAGTTGAGTCGACTTTTTCAAAGACATTAAATTCGATTTCATATTAATACACTAACATACGTAGTATAACTTTCCAATGAATGAACTCTAGAAATGGGAATATTAATTAATTTAATGTCAGCAACATGCTGGAGAAATTTTATTCTGTATATCAATGTATGTTTGCATTTCTATTATGTAATGGGCATCTAAAGGACAATGAAAAAAAAGTGATCCAAATGCTTACCAAGTCTGTCTGCATATTATTTCATTATTTGCAGTTGGTGCCTCATTTGCTAAATACCAAATGAATCAGGATTCAGGAATATCAGGTACATCAAGAATGTCAGTTTATAATAGCAATTATTTGTATTAAGCTTATAAGAAAGTTGCAGATCCACCTTCACATCAAGCCTAAGACATTAAGTTGCAACTTCTGAAATTTGCTGTTGTTTTTGGGAAGCATGCCCAAGAAAGTTGAGGGAGTACTGTAAAAGAATACACAGATGTCCTGGTTAGATCAGATGAGGAGGAGCAGGAGATGCCCTTAGTGGGAGCAGACTGTGGTGAAACATAACACCAACAAATTATTTGGGCTGAATGAGTGATTTCCGAGTTGTGCATTCAAGGTAATTTCATGATACCATGCCACATTTGGAGAGCTTCATGCTTTCCCACATTATACAGCATATATCATGTACTGTATAACTCACTCTTAACCTACCTAATCACTTTGAAGACCCTTTATGCCCCATTCACAACCCCATGCTTTATGTCATTCTCAAAATTAATTTATTGCATTTGGTTTCCCCAAATCATTGATACATATTGCAGATAGCTGGAGCCTCAAGTACCAATCCCTACTGTGGGGTCAGCAGAGGAAAGAGAGAGCCGATTCAAGTTCCTGGGCATCACCATCTCAGAGGATCTATCCAGGACTCACCATATTGATGCAATTACAAAGACAGCATGCAGTGGCTATCCTTCATCAGGAGTTTGAGGAGCTGTACGATGAAGAGCATGCTGACTGATTGCATCACCATTTGCTACGGTGGCATCAATGCATAGGATCGGACACTTCAGAGGGCTGTAGAGTCAGCCAGCTCCACCAAGGCACAAACATCCCCACCATTGAGGACATCGTCAAAAGAAGGTGCCACAAGAAGCCAGCATCCATCTTAAAGAATCCTCACCATCCAGGACATGTCCCAAATACATGCTTGAACTTTTTTCTCTAAAACCTTTAAATTCAGTTCTTCAGTGGTCTTGGAGAAAAAGGGGTTTCTTGCATTTCTTACCAATGCTGCTCTATATGGCTGCCAAGGAGTACTGACTGAACAAGAGAACATGGATAAATGACAAGCTAAATGTAAGTCACTGATTTTAAACCATAGTCAATACAAATGATTCTAATATGTAATCATTCCACATTGAAATTAATTTCCATACTATTGAATTGATACTGATTACAAATTCCAGTCACAATTTAATCTAGTTTTTACAAGGAATTGACCTTCATTCAAAATCTCTCCAAAACATTCTGACCTTTGATTATGTGGGAAATCCCAGGCACACAATAATTGTCTGGTATTCAAAGAACATCAGCTGTCAATTAGAATCAGCTCACCTTAGCTCAAATACCTAACCGGGTCATTATTTAAACAAATAATTAAACAAGCTATGTTCACCTTTCCCAGAAACAGGATATGAAAAGTTAACTGATGCATTTTTCTCTCCTAGTGTAATATAGATTGGGTGAACCAAATTGGTAAGGGTGCTGAGGAAGAGGATATCTTAGAATGTATGCGGGATAGTTTTCTGAACCAAAATGTCGAGGAACCAACTAGCAGGCCATTCTGGACTGGGTATTGAGCAATGAGGAAGGATTAGTTAGCAATCTTGTCCTGCGAGGCCCTTTGAGTAAGAGTGACCATAATATGGTGGAATTCTTCATTAAGATGGAGAGTGACATAGTTAATTCAGTAACAAAGGTTCTGAACTTAAAAAAGGGTAACTTTGAAGGTATGAGACGTGAATTAGCTAAAATAGACTGACAAATGATACTTAAAGGGTTGACGGTGGATATGCAATGGCAAGCATTTAAAGATCGCATGGATGAACTGCAACAATTGTTCATCCCAGTTTGGCAAAAGAATAAACCAGGGAAGGTAGTGCACCCGTGGCTGACAAGGGAAATTAGGGATAGTATCAATTCCAAAGAAGAAACATACAAATTAGCCAGAAAAAGTGGCACACCTGAGGACTGGGAGAAATTCAGAGTCCAGCAGAGGAGGACAAAGGGCTTAATTAGGAAAGGGAAAAAAGATTATGAGAGAAAGCTGGCAGGGAACATAAAAACTGACTGTAAAAGCTTTTATAGATATGTGAAAAGAAAAAGATTGGTTAAGACAAATGTAGGTCCCTTACAGTCAGAAAAAGGTGAATTGATCACGGGGAACAAGGACATGGCTGACCAATTGAATAACTACTTTGGTTCTGTCTTCAATGAAGACAAATAATCTTCTGTAAATAGTAGGGGACCGAGGGTCTACTAACATGTAGGGAAGTGGTGTTAGGTAAATTGAAGGGATTGAAGGCAGATAAATCCCCAGGGCCAGATGGTCTGCATCCCAGAGTGCTTAAGAAAGTAGCACAAGAAGTAGTGGATGCATTAGTGATAATTTTTCAAAACTCGTTAGATTCTGGATTAGTTCCTGAGGATTGGAGGGTGGCTAATTAACCCCACTTTTTAAAAAAGGGAGAGAGAAACCAGGGAATTATAGACCAGTAAGCCTGACATCAGTGGTGGGGAAAATGCTGGAGTCAGTTATCAAAGATGTGATAACAGTACATTTGGAAAGCGGTGAAATCATCAGACGAAGTCAGCATGGATTTGTGAAAGGAAAATCATGTCTGACGAATCTCATAGAATTTTTTGAGGATGTAACTAGTAGAATGGATAGGGGAGAACCAGTGGATGTGGTATATTTGGATTTTCAAAAGGCTTTTGACAAGGTCCCACACAGGAGATTAGTGTGCAAACTTAAAGCACACGGTATTTGGGGTATGGTATTGATGTGGATAGAGAATTGGTTGGCAGACAGAAAGCAAAGAGTGGGAATAAACGGGACCTTTTCAGAATGGCAAGCAGTGACGAGTGGGGTACCGCAAGGCTCAGTGGCTGGGACCCCAGTTGTTTACAATATATATTAATGACTTAGACGAGGGAATTAAATGCAGCATCTCCAAGTTTGCGGATGACACGAAGCTGGGCGGCAGTGTTAGCTGTGAGGAGGATGCTAAGAGGATGCAGGATGACTTGGATAGGTTAGATGAGTGGGCAAATTCATGGCAGATGCAGTTTAATGTGGATAAATGTGAGGTTATCCACTTTGGTGGCAAGAACAGGAAATCTGAACGGTGGCCGATTAGGAATAGGGGAGGTGCAACGAGACCTGGGTGTCATTGTACACCAGTCATTGAAAGTGGGCATGCAGGTACAGCAGGCGGTGAAAAAGGCGAATAGTATGATGGCATTCATAGCAAGAGGATTCGAGTGCAGGAGCAAGGAGGTACTACTGCAGTTGTACAAGGCCTTGGTGAGACCACACCTAGAGTATTGTGTGCAGTTTTGGTCCGCTAATCTGAGGAAAGACATTCTTGCCATAGAGGGGATACAAAGAAGGTTCACCAGATTGATTCCTGGGATGGCAGGACTTTCATATGATGAAAGACTGGATCGGCTAGGCTTATACTCTCTGGAGTTGAGAAGATTGAGGGGGGAATCTGATTGAAACATATAAAATTCTAAAGGGATTGGACAGGCTAGATGTAGGAAGATTGTTCCCGATGTTGGGGAAGTCCAGAACGAGGAGTCACAGTTGGAGGATAAAGGGGAAGCCTTTTAGGACCGAGATGAGGAAAAACTTCTTCACACAGAGGGTGGTGAATCTGTGGAATTCTCTGCCACAGGAAACAGTTGAGGCCAGTTCATTAGCTATATTTAAGAGGGAGTTAGATAAGGCCCTTGTGGCTAAAGGGATCAGGGGGTATGGAGAGAAGGCAGGTACAGGGTTCTGAGTTGAATGATCAGCCATGATCGTACTGAATGGCAGTGCAGGCTCAAAGGACCAAATAGCCTACTCCTGCACCTATTTTCTATGTTTCTAAAAGGAAAGGGGAAATCCAAGGTCCTTTCATACTATACTAAGGATACCTTAAATCAAGGAAGAGATCACAAATAGATATCTGTTTTAATATATATCAAGATGTGAACATTTTGAATGCTAGAGCTGGGCAAACAATAAAAAAAAAATCCAGATCTTTTAGGCCCTGTCCTCGCCTCTAGAACAACTGCCAGCAATTTTCATCTACGCCTACATCTCTGTGTATTTTCAATGTTGCTAGATGTCAGATTTCATTATCAGCAGAATTCCTGCTAATTGAAGATTGTGATAGAGCATAGAATAGTGCAGCACAGCAATAGGACTTTTGGTCCACAACACTGTGCCAAGCTAATAAGTAATTGCCTAACTAGACAAATACTTTTGTCTACACAATGTCCTTTCTCTGTACATTCACATGCCTATCAATGAGCCTTTAAAAAAAATGCCACTATCATATTTGCTACTAACCTAGCAGCAAATTCCAGGCACCCACCAACTTGGAGTTCAAAAAAAAACTTGTCCTACGGTCTCCTTTGAACTCGTCCCTCTCATCTTAAATGCCCTCCAGTATTGGACATTTTTACTGTGATACTGGCTGTCTACCCTAACTATGCAATATCCACAATCCTATAAGCATCTATCATATCCTCCTCAGCCTCTTACACTCCAGAGAAAGCAACCGAAGTTTACCCAACCTCTCTCTGTAGCACATTACCTCTAACCTAGGCAGCATCATAGTAAATCACTTCTGCACACTCTCAAAAGGCTTCATATCTTTCCTATAATGGGGCAAATAATATGTAAAAGTGTTAAAACTGCAACTGTATTTAATGTTGTAACTACTAAATGTTTTTCCATCTTTCAAATACTGTTCCAGTATTTGGTCACTTATGAAAAATGAAAAGTTACTCACAGTGATTCCAAAGTATCAGTTTAAAAATATTAGTCATGAGATACACTTAAAAACATTGTCATTGCAAATATTAATTTCAGAATAAGCAAAATGTAATTCAGAGAGGTTAGTTTTCCTCTGAACTATCCAAATACTGAAGTACATTGGACAAACTCAATAGTGAATGAATGTTACATAACAAAACAAACTTGGTAGAACAAATTCATCTGTTGAAGAACTATTTTCTTGCAAAAACTAATTTCATTAAATTACATCATTTCCTCAGCACAAGTCTGAGAAGAAGGAAACTACAACTCCCAATCAACTGCAAAGAAAAACTTCCTTATTTTACAGTACATTTTAACCAAAAATTCTTAGTGTTGTAATTTCTCTAATTTCAATCACATTAAAATCATAAAAATATTATCTGTAGATTATGCACCTAACTTCTCAAATATATATGTATCAGACATCGACAATTTTTAAACAATTTAAAGTTGAGAACAAGTTTAAAACTTCGTCGCCCAAAACCGTCAACGTATCTTCCCACCTGGCAAAACCCCCGCATTTTTTTGGAACTGATCCAGTCCCACAGTTATTAGAATTTCATTGTTGTTCACGCTATAATGTAACTAGATTTAACAGGCTATGTGTTGAAGTTGCCAAGTCCTCAATTTCTTTCAATGAACGTGTGTTTTTATCCATAATCTCCACTCGACAAAGACTTCCACTTCATGATTTCAACTTCCCAACAATATATGCAGATTCAGCCACAGTGATCTCACTCCCTTGGTGAGTGGACTGAACCCCTGACCGGCCGAAGGTTAACAACAACAAAAATCACAACAAAGTAAAATATTTCTTTATTTAAAGTAACTTTAAAATTTTAAAAAAGTTTAAATGACACAGGAAGACGATCAAACACAAACAAAATTCAATGCTTGTCACACTGCTGGCATGAAATTAATAACAAACAGTAGACTGACACGAGTCCCATCGCCTGTCACCAGCCCCGGCCCCGCGGCGCAGCCTGACCACCAGGCCAGGGGCACACACTTAAACATTTTCGTCAACACAAGCTGCATATTTACCACTCATTTTCCTGCCGTTTGCCCCCAGACAGCTCACGTCAGGCGAGTGGCTGACACGTAAATAATATCTTCATGATGGCAATGATTCTACAACATTTTCCGGCACAGGGCTGCCAGTGCGCATGTCGTTGTTGTGGCTTCCTGCACAGGCGCACAACGCGGAGGCTGAGCGCGGAAAGCGGACTCGGCGTTCCGCATGCTCGGGGTTTACGGGGAAATGCCGGGGCATGTGATTAGCGTCTGACACGGAACTTTTAATCTAAAGTCGCTTCGGTCGGTAGAAGTCGTGTTCGGAATTTTTTTTGCTCACATATATCCATGAAGTACGTGAAAATACTGCACGTGAGACCTGCAACTGTGACTGTTTGAGTTTGTTCCTTTTTCTTGTTCTGACGAAAGGTGTGCAACAAATCAGAATCAGTTCAGTCTCTTGACACTGATGTTTCCACAGGTTTCTGTTTGATCATGTTAAAATTTGGACCAAGTAACAAATGCTACCCTAATACGTGTGGATTGCAGAATCGCGGTTTAAGATAAAGCTTTCACAATCCCTTCAGAGTAGATTTTAAATTTATTTTCAATATCTAAATGAAGGTGTAGTATGGATAAAGCCTATTCAGTGTACTGCTGTACTGTGCAAAAGGATGATTTCACTAGAAATAATGACAGCTTGGGGGGGGGGGGGGGGGAAATGACAACAGTTTGAATGGGGATTCCTCCAAGGAACTAGGAATTAAGATGCAAGATTATCAGTTGATGATACAACTGCTCACTCCTCAGCGCATTCAATGTTTCATGAAAACAAAATCCATTGCAGTGTGTAAATGAAACCAAGGCAATAGGTTTCAAGGTTGCCGATGGTTGGTTTGGTGAGGGTGTGGGGGGAGGAGGAAGCCATGTGTGAAAGAGGCTGGATTTTGGAATATATATACACACACACACACATCTGAGAAAAAAAACCTGTAGAACTGGAGGTGGTTGTTTATTAATTACTTATTTAGAGCTTACAGTGTAAGTAGGCCCTTCCATCCCAATAGACTGCTTCTTCCCAGCAACCCACCTATTTAACAGTAGCCTCATCAAAAGACAATTTGTACAATGACTGATCAACCTACCAACTAGTATGTCTTTGGACTGTGAGAGAAAACAAGAGCTCCCAGAGGAAGATCATATACAGTAACTCCAGACCTGCACAAGACTACATAAAGTGCACAAAACAGTGCAGGACAGTACAATAATTAATAAACAAGACAATAGGCACAGTAGAGGGCAAATTACAATATAATAATAAATGATATAGATGTCAGTCTAGACTCTGAGTATTGAGGAGTCTGATGGCTTGGGGGAAGAAACTGTTGCACAGTCTGGTTGTGAGAGCCAGAATGCTTCGGTACCTTTTGCCAGATGGCAGGAGGGAGAAGAGTTTGTGTGAGGGGTGCGTGGGGTCCTTCACAATGCTGTTAGCTTTGTGGGTGCAGCGTGTGTTATAAATGTCTGTAATAGCGGGAAGAGAGACCCCGATGATCTTCTCAGCTGACCTCACTATCTGCTACAGGGTTTTGCGATCCGAGACGGTGCAATTCCCGAACAAGGCAGTGATGCAGCTGCTCAGGATGCTCTCGATACATCCTCTGTAAAATGTGGTGAGGATGTGGGGAGGAAGGTGGACTTTTCTCAGCCTTGGCAGAAAATAGAGCTGCTGCTGGGCTTTCTTGGCTATGGAGCTGGCGTTGGGGGTGTGGGGAGAAAAATCAAAAATAGGATACAACTGAGGAAGCACAAAAAAGTAGAATGCAAAAGTGATTTGAAAAAAATTGCTGGCTGTAGGAAGAGCAAAGAAAATAAAACTAAGTTTAAATGTTGTCAAACTAAACTAAGGCAATAAATTATAAATATCACTACAGTAAAACACAGAACATTGAGCAAAACAGAACATAGCAATAAAGAAACCTTAGAAGAAAACACAGCTGTTTGAACTGATTAGAAACTTTGAAATTGGTTAAGGGTCATGACAACAAGAAATAAAGCAAGAGAAATGGAAACATATTGAAGCAGCGACTTGGTTAAACTACAAAAACAAAAATGGGGCAGTTGACAACAAAAATCCA
Organism: Mobula birostris; assembly: GCF_030028105.1. NCBI lineage: Eukaryota > Metazoa > Chordata > Chondrichthyes > Myliobatiformes > Myliobatidae > Mobula > Mobula birostris. The sequence continues at coordinate 131,249,207 of NC_092378.1, read as the reverse complement.
AAAAAGTTATAAAATGTAGGGAAAGCCAACATTTTTGTTGGTATCAATCAGCAGAATCAGTTTAACCTTAAGGGTTAGCCCCTGTGAAGATCATTCTGCAAAAAAAAGTATATGAAAGAGAAGCCTTACACTTTTGTGACACCTGGAGAGTTTTTGCAATCTTGAAATATCTCAAAATACTTTACAGCCCAGGTATTTGTGAAGTATAGGTGCCATCACATCATAGGCAAGGCAGTCAAATTGCACAAGGCAAGATTTTACAATAGCAAAATTATCATCTTTTCAGGAATCGTTCTGCAAATTTCTAAATATCAGCTCATCATATTTCAAAAAGCATTCCTGACTGCTGAAAAATACACTTATCTACAGTCACAGCACTCTGCAGTTTTGGTTGTGACAAGAGCTGTTGCTCCTTCTTCAGTAGCTGGTAAAGGAAATGAGGCATCATAGTCATAGTCCCCCTGACCACATGATATCAGTATCTTCATTTCACTTCCTTGGGCTGTACAAGTGGAAATGTCAGGTTCCATAAAGTAATCTGATTGCTGATTTCTTACACGAGAGAATTGATGTGTATCTTCGGCAAGTGTGGTTTCCTTGAAACTTGAAATGATGACATTATTATTGGGTATCACATCTGAAATTTTTAAGTAACATATTAAAATAATGTCCATGCAAGATTAATGGAAGAACAATAATTTTAACAACAGATCTTTTTCGAATGCAGAGAATGATAAACCTTTAAAATAGATTACCTGCTCAAATAAACTCTTCTCAGGCTTCCAGACAGGTAAAAATATCAATTATAACAAATGTTTCAATGACAAACTCAACCTTCTTCATCAGGGATGATACCTGGGCATCTCTAGTCCGGTGGTATTTATACCACCATAGTCCGTTCCTCCCAATTGGATTTCTGCTCTCCCTCCTTGTTTACAATTGAATTCCAGTTCTTACTTAGAGCAAGAGCTTCGTCTTTGTTAAAATTATTTTCCTCTAGCTTTATTTCTACCATGTGGTCCTAAAAGCCATTGGCGCAGCACAGTAATTTAGTGCCGTCAAAGTCAATCCAATGGCCGTTGTGAATGCAATGTTCTGCTACCACCGATTTCTCCAGGTGATACAAACAGATACACTACCTGTGCTTCTTAATGCAGGTTTCCACCATGCATCCCTTCTGGCCGATATATGCTACTCTGCATTTACAGGGTAAATGCTGGAAGGCTGGTTTCTGGAAGGATCGCCAGTATCCTGAGGAAATACCAGATCAAAACCATCCACAAACACATAAAGAAACTCAGATTACAGATTATGCAGGACAAAGATTACCTGAGACTCAGGTCAGCTGGTGTTTACAGGATTCCCTGATGAAGATGGCAGAATTTGTCATCAAAACATTGGTTATAATCGATAACTGTACCCAGCTGGAAGCCCAAGAGCTTATTCACCTTATGTGCCAGTAAATCACAAGATCCTTTTTCAAATTACCAGCTCATTCAGCAAGCATATATTGCTTGAAAACTTTCAAAGAAGTGTGTAAAATATTTCTACAGGAGGCTGCTAATACATTTGCAAAAGGGAAAGGTGATATTAGGATAATTTCGTGGTTAATCCTATCTTTTTACAAACAATCCATCTAATGAGGTCAAAAATTGTAACCAAACTTTAAAATCTTTATCATAACAAAATTAGTATTAGGTCTTTTACTTTATTTCTGTGCCCATTCTCTCCAGATTTCATTCAGGACTTTGAATAATCTGAAAATGAACCTGTTTCAGGACAACAACCTTGCAGGGGTACTGTGAAGGTAAGCACGAAAATTGTTTGATTGTTTTGATCGAATAATCCTCACTGAGGCACTCAGTCCAAAGCGGAATGTAGAAAGCAGGAAATGTGCTTTAAAGTTAATGCATCAATAGAATGCCAAATTAAGATTATAAACTAAAGTTTAAATTATGGAAAATAATTAACAGAAATTATAAATAATTTTTGGGGAGATCACATAGGTTATTCTGCTTTACATCTTATTTTGCTAAAGACTGTCTCAATACTGTACAGAAAAATATAGAATTTTAGCTGCTTTGATTAAAATATTTAAAATAAACAAGGCTTCATATCAGATTCATGAAAATGTGTAAGCACAAAACCAGATTTGGGGTCTTGCAGATTGTTTTTCGAATGCAGAGAACGGCAAACCTTTAAAATAAATTACCAGCTCATGCAGCAAGCACATTTTGCTTGAAAACCTTTTGAATCTTCCATTAGATATTTGAGAGAAAATTCACACATTGATAGCTAACATGCAATTATTTTTGTAGTGCTAACAGCTCAGTAATATTATATATTCAATCAAAACCATTTTGTTATTCATTTAAGAGGAAATTATCTTCCAATATACAATTCAGTGTTGTACAGTATATGTATTAGTTAAGGAATTATGGTCTTTTCAGAAAGGAAGTTAAGTTTATTTGACAAAATTTGGTTAGAACTAAAATATTAAGATTTTCAATGGTGCCTTCTTACGAAACTACAGTACTGGTATCTCAATGTTATAACACCACAATAATCTGGTCCAACTTTCATCATGTAACATCATCCCACAGAAAGGCATGACAGTACTGTTGCCTCACAGCTTAGGAACCCAGGTTCATTCATGACTCAGTTGCTGTGGTGTTTACACATTTCCATGTGGCCACCTGGGCCCCCTTTGAATGTTCTAGTTTCCTCCCACATGCCAAACAAGTGCTAGTGAGTTAATTAGCTGCTATGAAATACCTTTTATTATGAGAAAATTCTAAAATATTTGAAGGGAAATTGATGGGCATGCAAGAGGGAATGAGTTGCAAGGGTACAGGTAGAATGGGACTGTGATTGCTCTGCTGGGAGTCAACCAGGGCCTGTTGGACTGATGGCCTCCTGCTGTGTCCCCATAAGTACTTTAGAGCAGTTCATTTTAATGCCATTATCATAAACAATATTACATAAAACATAAAGTAACATCAATAAATCTTTTTCAAGCTTAGTCTCCAAACGAAGAAGGGGCTCAATCAAATTTTATCTTGTAAAAAGGTTATATACTTAGGAATTCTCAAAATGGTAACCTTAGTTGCAAATTAGTGTTACCAGTTTTTCATTACTTTTTCTAATCAAGCTGGTGCTGTTGCTCATTTAATTTTAAAATGTATTTCAGATCACCATATAATAGAAAAATCTACATTTAAACGTCACCTGTAGATTTAAATGGTACATTTGCTTTCCATTGATGCAATTTTCGAATGAAAAGAATAAATACTATAAATATCAATATTAACAGCTGAAGTAATCCGATGATAATCCATGCGATTTTACTTGCATCAGGAATGGTCACGGAAGGCACTGGAGTATCTGCTGGTAAGAAACAAAAATATTTACATGGGAGATATAATAGACTGTAGGATTATTTGTTCCTTTGATTTCAAAGATCCATGGAATAATAATTTCACATTAAAGCTAATTAAATTTTCTAATTTTTAATAGAACTCATAAGAATAATTTACGATTTTTCTTAAAATCGCATAGTTAAAACAGTTCTTAGTGGCTTCCAATGAAATATGTTAAACACATTTCTTTCCTCGGAGGAGATAGAAATATTGGAAACTCTTCTGATTACTTTGTGGAGCATAATACGCTAGTAAATTGTGGTATGATCCTGCTTGTCTAAGATGCACAAACACACCAATTCTGATGGGCATGCACAGTAACATTAATTGATGTAATTATCTAACTGGTTTTACAGTACTTTGACTACATATTTGTAGTTTATCAATGGCATGGACGTCAACTGCTGATGAATAGATGGAAACTGCTGAAATGGAGAAGCTGCTTTTGACAAAATTCAGAAGAGAACAAAAGAAATGGATTATAAATGATATTTAAGCTGCAGGGTAATTACATATTCAATTTTAGCTCGGTCAATTTCAATGAATGTGACCTTAAATAAAATAAAGAATGTAAATGTGCCAGACAAAAACCTCAGTTTATCCACGGATCTGCTACAGGTTCACAAACAAGAGAAAATCTGCAAATGCTGGAAGTCATTTTGTGTGTGTTGCTACAATTTCACACTTGGTTTTGCGCATCAATCAACAGAATTGCTCTAATTTAATTATCGTTTTGATGTTTAGATAATAACCCCAGAACATTAACTTATTAAAATTCTTCTCACACTTCAATTACTGTAAACTTTGGTATTTCTCAGGCTCAGGTTTCTTGGGTCTGTGGTCCCCATCATACCCAACCTGCCTTTTTTTAATTTTCTGATTTCTGTTGTAGATTTTTCCTTCAAAATGTTGTCATATCTTCACCTTACTTCAAATCCTCTTTAAAAGCAATCCCTTGTACCAACGTTTAGGATCCCCTGCTTAAAGCTCACACCTTAGAACGTAGAATGGCACAGCACAGGATATAGGTGCCAACGACGATGTCAAACTTACTTAACCCATACTTGATCAATATCCTTTCATTTCCTGCATGTTCTTGTTCCTAATCACCAGTATCACCCCTAGCAGTGTGTTCCAGGCACCAACCCCTCTCTGTGTAAATAACTTTACCCACACATCTCCTTTAATCTTTCCCTCTCTCACCTTAAAACTATGTCCTCCAGTTTTTGACACTTCTACTCTGGAGAAAAGACTATTTATGTCTATCAAAATTTTATAAACTTCTATCAAGTCTCTCTCTCAGGCTCCAATGCTCCTGACTAAACAATCAGATTTGTTGAAACTTTCTCCCATTGTCTTGACATTTGTTTTGCATGAATACGTCTTTTAAGCACGGTGGTGTAGTGGTTAGTGCTACACTATTACAGCCCAGGGCCATGGTGTTTGGAGTTCAATCCCATCTCCTCTGGAAGGAGTTTGTATGAACTCCCTGTGGAATGCATGGGTTTTCTCCTAGTGCTCCAGTTTCCTCCCACAGTCCAAAGACATACCAATAGATGGTTAATTGGTTATTGTAACTTGTTCCATGATTAGGCTAGTGTTAAATCTGGGTTGCTGGTGACATGGCTCAAAGGGCCTATTCCATGCTGTGTCTCTAAATAGATAAATAGGTAGACCAGGTATCATATCAGGAGTATTTATTTCCAGATTTTACATACCTGGTAGTTATCTTTCTGAATAGCATAAAATACTTGGAAAATTATTTTTTCAATCAATTCATGAACAGAGGCATAAATTACGTGCGAAAGAAAATAAAATGGAAATCATATTAAAGAAGTCACAGAGGGGAGAATGAAGACCGGCAGTGATTAATACATTATTAATCTCAAAATATACAATAAAATGGTTGCAACAACAATAGTTAAGCGAGTGTCACGTAACTTAGAAATAATTATGTCAGCCTTGGTTTGGTGATAGCATTCAGTATCATTTACAATCAGAGTCTTGGAAATAATATATTTATTACCTAATAAACATGAGAACAATCCATCAGAATGAATGCAAATAAATGGAGGATAATGGGCGTATGTGAATGCTCAACTCTCATTTAAAGCAATTTATATTTTAGGAATCGTGTGCTTACTTATGAATCCGCTGATGCAAATGGAAATTGATCTGCACTAGCCAGGGATGCTAATATATCTGACTGCTAGACAACCAAGGAACTGGATTCAATTGTGGCCTCTTCTAGTATGATTGGAACTATAATGATTGCATTACAGTTTTTTTCTTGCATTACTCAAGCCCTCTGATACCATTAAATACTTAAGTTCTAACATAGTATCAGCACAGTCTGTCATATATTACACCAGTATTGTGTTCTTAAAAAAGAGATCTCTGGACCTCTAGTAACTTTATACTCTAAGGAGCCTTTCTCAATAAAGTTTCACACAGAGCCTCATAAGGACAGATGACCAAAAGATTGGTCAAAGAGGTAGATATGGCAAACAATTTAAAAGAATTAAGAAAGCAATCAAAAGATTTTGGAACAGAATTTCAGAGCTGAGAGGGTTGGGGTGGTAATGACTGTGATTAACAGAGCAACATGTGCTAGAATTAAACAAAAGGATGGGCATTTGGGATGGTTTAAATGTTATTCAAGATAGAACTTAGCCAATAGTTGATGTTTGAATAATTGATTTTGAACATAATAAGGGCACAGATGGTGGTTTTTGAAGAGGTACACTTGGACAATATTACTGTGATGGAAAGAAGTGTTCTCAACAATGGTCCAGACATGGTCTGAAGTTCAGTTTGAGGTTAAAAGTGACACAACAACTTACAAACTAGTTCAATATCATAGAGATGAAAAGGAGCAAAATGGAATAAAAAGCCAAGGAATACTATAACCCTAACACTTCTAGAAAATACATCAAATGCAATACCGTACATGTGTACCTAATACAGTTTAGCTGATCTGGTGGCAGTCAGTCTTGCCATCATTCCTGACTGACAAGAAATGCTGAAATCTATATACCTCAAAATATGACTACAGGACCTCAGGAGTAGATCATATTCCAATCTGCATTCCACATCTTTTGCCAAACCACAATCTTATTGTCCACATCTGGAAAGAGGATTGTATTAGGGATCTCAGAGATTCTGTTTGCAAAGGGAAAGTCATTGTTGGGATCCTCCTCCCAGTAAATGAATAGCTACTCCCCAAATGGCAATGTGAATTAGGTACATTAAGAAGCACAGATGGTCAAGATCTTCATTGCTCATCAGCTCCAAAGGACAACATCAGCACTTAAACATGGTCTTTCTCAATCTCACTAATGCCAGGAGGTTCCAGGGAAAACTCTCCTCCATTTTGTCTCTTTCAGAATGGCCTGCAAGTCTTTATCCTAACCAACAGGTCCACAAAATACCAATCTCAGTGAATATTGCTGTTAAACTAGGCTATGCCATTGCGCATTTCCCCCTCATTATTCTTCCAGCAATGATGCACTTCACCTCCATCAAATTGACTCTGGGAGTGGAGGTAAATATCAGGAACACATATCAGTCCTCATTCAGGGATGAGCAGTGGAAAAGGTGAGCAGTTTCAAGTGCCTGAGTGTCAACATCTTTGAAGATCTATCCTGGGCCCGACTTAGTGATGCAACTACAAAGAAGGCACAACAGCATCTATATTTCATTCAAGTTTGAGGACACTTAGTATGTCAACAAAGCAAATATCTCCAGATATACTGCGGAGAGTAGCTGAACTGGTTGTATCACCAGCTAGTATGGAGGGACCATGGCAAAGGATCGTAAAAAGCTGAAGAAAGTTGTAAGCGTAGCCTGCACTAGTCACCCCGGCATCGAGGATACATTCAAATTGCAATACCTCAAAAAGGCGGCACACATCATTAAGAATTTCCATTACCCATGACATGACCTCTTCACATTGCTACCATCAAGTAGGCAGTACAGGAGCCTGAAGACACACACTCAATGTTTCAGGTACAGCTTCTTCCCTTCCACCACCAGATTTCTGAATGGATAATGAACCCATGTACTCAACCTCACTATTTTTCCTCTCTTTTTACACTACTAATTAAATTTATTATATATATATATTTCTTATTGTCATTTATATTTTTTTATCCAAAATCCAAAAACCTCCAAAATCCAAATTTATCTTGAGCACTGACATGACATCACAAATGGAAAATTCTACAAGGCACTGGGAAGGTTCCCAGGCATTGCACAGGTCTCTGCACACCACACACAGTTCTGAGAAGTGATCTCACATATGTAATGAACAGAGTTTAATGAAAAATAGAAAATTAGTGCATGATGCAAAAAAAATCAAGATCTCGATCATGTATTGAAAGAATGAATTCATTTGCGTTGAAGTGAACATATGCCGCTTAATGGTATCATGATCATGAAACAAGCAAGGATCTATAATGACAAACTGAAAATCAAAGGTAATTGTTTCATGCACAAAATTATTTAAAATATATAAAACTAACCCCCACTCCTGTCATAGTTTCTGTGGAAAGGGTGGCCTTCTTAAATCAATGGTGGATATGAAGCTAGTCACAGTGTTGGAACCCAGTAATAGACGGGGTTAGGGATAGTCATTCAACTCCACCACTCTGTGGAGGACCCAGCTACATCACATCAGACTGTTCTCCAGCTGTGGACTGTTCACTCTGCGAGCTTCACACCAGCTGTACATGAACTATATATGTAGCGTAAATCGATCTCATGTTTAGACTTGAGTTCCATCCCCTAGGTATCTCGTTATATAGATGTAAATATTCCAAAATTCAAAAAAATCTGAAATCCGAAACACTTCTGGCCCCAAACATTTTGAATAAGGGTTGCACAACCTGTATTATGTATTGCAATGTACTGCTGCCACAAAATAACACATTTCATGTCATATAGTCATAGTCATACTTTATCGATCCCAGGGGAAATTGGTTTTCGTTACAGTTGCACCATAAATAATAAATAGTAATAACACCATAAATAGTTAAATAGTAATATGTAAATTATGCCAGGAAATAAGTCCAGGACCAGCCTATTGGCTCGGGATATCTGACCCTCCAAGACAGGAGTTGTGAAGTTTGATGGCCACAGGCAAGAATGACTTCCTATGACACTCTGTGTTGTATCTCAGTGGAATGAGTCTCTGGCTGAATGTACTCCTGTGCCCAACCAGTACATTATGTAGTGGATGGGAGACATTGACCAAGATGGCATGCAACTTGGACAGCATCCTCTTTTCAGACACCACCGTCAGAGAGTTCAATTCCATCCCCACAACATCACTGGCCTTACGAATGAGTTTGTTGATTCTGTTGGTGTCTGCTAGCCTCAGTCTGCTGCCCCAGCACACAACAGCAAACATGATAGCACTGGCCACCACAGACTCGTAGAACATCCTCAGCATCATCCGGCAGACATATGTCTGTGATTTTAACCTGATTCTGATTCTGGGAATGCACAGGAAATTGTTCAGCCATCAGTGACTAGGTCACCCAAACTTCTATACTTCAGCAACTGTATGCAAACAATACATGCACTTGGAAGCCACACTGTAAACCAATGTCATTTTATTCACAAGAGCAGAAGATAGCATGGACTTTACGCTCAATATTTGCAAGACTAGAATCCCATAACAATCGGCCCGCACAATATAACACTGCTGTCTGACAATATAGGTTCATAAGAACCTAGAAAACATGGACCACTTCTCATATCTCAACAAAGGCAGTTATCAACAACATAACTCACCATCTCCATTACAAAATTTAGTTGTCTGTGGAAAAATTCCTCACATCTGGCACAAAACCTCACAGTGTGTGGTTCCTGACCGTCTAGATGTTTCTGACTTCCAAATTATCTGCAGCAGAGCAAAGGATACTGGAAAGACAACACCATTACTGCTTCCAGGAACCCCCCCCCCCCCACTTCCCCAATTTCACGGGAATTGAGGTGAAGTCAGGGTCATCAACCAGCTTTTCTAGCATTGGGGCTTAATCAATGGCTCCAACGGAGGTCTTCATAAGTCCCACATAGGACTCCTGAGCAGACATGCTTTTCCAATTCTGTCATGGGAAGAGATTACCAGAAGGACAGAGGAAAAGATTTGAAGGATACAGTCAAAGTCTCCATCAAAAAAAATGCAATATTCCCATTCACTTCTTGGCTGCTCAATGTGGAACAGTAGAACTGAGTAGTAGAGCTACTAGGACTTGATGTTTCAATCTCCATGGTAAGTCGGCACTCTCGATGTTGGCAGTGGGCTTGGAGTGGTGACAAGGAGGGAGGGTAGGTACATCATCAGGGTCATCAGGTGAGCACCCTCCTTCTTTGACGTTTCATTAATAAGCCCACGACATTTCCAGAGGGCTCAACGGTGCTACCTGGCATCCCAGATACACTCCCCTCAGTTCCATACCCTCCTGTCTTCATCTTGCAGCCCAGTTGTTGTCTTTCCTTTCAATCCAAATCCATTTGCTGCTTTCTTCTGCTGCATTTGACAAGGACTTGATTGCTTGTTGGAGGGAGTGACCCCTCACCCCCATCTTCTTCAATAGACTGGTCGTAGATGTAGCAACTAATCCCCTGCATCCCACTTCTACGGGGAAAATCTTGGTCTTCCAGCCATTCTGGGCAGCTTCAGTTGCCAGTTCAGAGTACTTGGTCTTTTTCCTCTCATGAGCTTTTTCAACACCATTTTCCCATGGTACTGTCAATTCCACAACATATGCCAGCTTGGCTGTTGTGGATCATAGGACCATGTCTGGCCGGAGTGTTGTAGCCGCAATGTCTGGGAGAAACACAAGATTTTTTTCCCCAAGTCCACGTCCATTTTCCAATCCCGAGCAACCTGCAGAAAGCCTACATCTTTTGATGGTATATGGTGCTCTGGAGGTTGGCCTGCCGGTACAAATCGCGTGATGTGGACATTTCCTGCCGATGTTTGTGGGAGAGCATTTGTGGTGATTCGCCTCTGTTCCAAGACTGATGCCAGCTGTTTGAGAACTTGGTTATGCCGCCAAGTGTACCGCCCCTGGGTGAGTCTCGTGGTGCATCCTGTTGAAGTGTGCCTTTGTGATCCAGGTTCTTGACAAAGAACGCAAGCGGGGTGGACAGAATTGGGAATTTAAAGTTCTTGAATTGGAAGCACACAGTAGCTCCGCATGAATTGCCAACGGAGCACGCCACCTCACAACCAACCCACCCAGTCCCTGTGCCCCTTGCACAGGAGAGTGTGATTTCCAGAAAGGCTTCTTCAGTCACCTCAGTCAAAGGGATAGAAGCCAGCCATCTCAATCTGAGAGGCTGCTTAAGAACTAATGTTATTTTAATTAACCAAACTAAATTCATTAGCATAATAAAAAGCTCCCAAATATAGTAATCATTTTACTTAGCATGTTTCAGTTGAAGCATCTGCCCAAGTCTTTGCACTTGCTGGACTCCCCACTTGCGGTTGAATTGACTACACAGACAACTCGTTACTAGTTAAAATAAAATTGACATGAAAAGGTTTCAGATTATAATTCGCTCTGCCATGCACTTAGCCCTTAAGGAAGCCTCAAAGAGTCATCGTGACTTGCAAAATTCTTGGGTCGTAAAAATATATAGGCAGTTTCAGTAATATACTAACTATTTTTCGTATGGGCTCCGCGATATGTAATCTATTCAATATACATATACTGTAATAGATTTACTTATTTATCACTTTTTTCTTCTATATTATGTATTGCATTGAACTGCTGCTGCTAAATTAACAAATTCCATGACACGTGTCGGTGATAATAAACCTGATTCTGATTCTGGTACAGATTACTACAGGGCACTGTCGCGCACCGGCTGCGGTAGTTTCACTTCGCACTCTGTCGCCAGCGACCACTCGCGCTCGTACTTACTGCTGCAGCTGTAGTCCTGACAGGCGGCAGGTCGCGTATTGGCATTGTTGCAATGGAGCTCGCAAGGTTTGCAGGCGGTTGTCAGCACGTCAAAGTAAAAAGACTTGGAGCACTCGCGAGCCATACAGTCAAAAGAACTTGATCATGACACAAAGCACACACTACTTCCCTGCTTCTGTTCCGAAGAAATGACGAGAGCAATTAATTGAGTTGCAATGGAAGTCGTAATCGAAAGAGCAGCGGGGTTTCCCCCTTGTCCTCCCTTTTTTTTAAAAATGTGGTATCGTACGTGCATATTCTTCATTGTGTCGAAGTCTATCAGTCCTATTCATAAATGATATTTGAGGCAGACGCCCTAAATGCTTTAAACATTTCACTGTTTCAATTCGTCGACGAGACAGATATAAGCAACTCCAAGCAACACATACACAATGCTGGAGGAACTCAGAAAACTAGGCAGCATCTATGGAAAAGAATAAGCAACACACAGAAAAATTGCTGCCTGGCCTGCTGCGTTCACCAGCAATTTTTATGTGTGTTGCTTGAAATTCCAGCATCTGCAGATTTCCTCGTGTTTGCGAAAAGAACAAGCAGTCGGATTTCCAGCATCTGCAGATTTTCTCTTGTTTATAAACAACCCCAAACAGAATCCGTCCTCAAGAATACTTAAGTTCCAAGAACAAACACTTTTGTTATTACGATTAAAGGGTTATATTTCTCAAACAGAGCAAGTAATGGGTTATTAACTTAAATACTAAGATATTTTAAATTAGATTTTGCGCACACAATGTCTTCACTAACAAGATCGCCATCTGGTGAAGGTTTTGCAAACAAACTTAGCATATAATGCTGCCAAAACGTCAGCGCCATCTGCCGAATGTACAGGAGATCCCTTTTTTTCCTTTCTCGGACGGGCCATCGGGGCAAAGGATGACTTTGGTTTTAATTCGGTTTTGTGAGTCCCGCAGAAACCGCAAATTCTCCTACTGATCAGGCGGTGTGGGACCTGCAAGTTCCTCCAACAATGGGACAGGAGGTAACAGACAGGGCGGCGGGTGGGTGGTTGATGGATGAACACCTCATTTTCTAGCTGGACACGTTGCGCCCTCCAAAACCTCAAAATCAAACTCTCTGCTGAGAGGTATTTCACCTTTTTCCTCTTCGTCAATACGGGCCATTTTTATCCATTCCTCATCATTTTGGCTCAGATTTTCTTTTTTCACATTTGTCTTGCCTGGTGGGCATGTTCCACCATTTTACAATTATAACGAAGAAGCACAATCCGCCACTCAGCTGCCACATTCATTCACTTATAGCTCATCCATCATCCTCTTTCTCATCTTCGTTTCCACTTACTAACAGAACAAAAATAAAACGAGTCCTCAAGGTATTCAATAGGTCGCCTGAATCGGGCACATGAAAATATTCATACAGTAACATATCTCAACATACTGAAAATATTATTCTTACTCAACAATTGAAGAAAGGCTGTGAAGATCACACAGGGGCTACCAGTGGTCACATCCTACAAAGCAATGACTTTCTGCTATCCTGCTTGTATGTTAGTGCTCAGGTTGCAATGCCAGGAATCAGAGCTCAAGTGGAATCAGTAATAAAATTCATTCAAGGGTTCATTTATTTTCAAAACTTGTATCCATATACAACTTTGAAATTTGCCTTCTCCAGATAGCCACGAAACAATGAAAGAACATGAAAGTCGTTCAGAGAGAAACATCAACTACCCCCCTGCACAAAAAAAGAACAGCATCTCGATCATCAACCCCCAAAAAGCCCCACACAAATGAAACAAGAAACCCAAATGATTCCCCAAACAACCCCTCCCTACACAAATAACTAACAGAACACAACAGAACATCAACCCCCAAACGCCCTCCCCTCACACAACAAAATGGAAAAGGAATGGCTGATTTAAAAAAAAATAGAATTAAAAAAACAGAAGTTTGAAAAAGTCCACAGTCCATAAATGCGATAGTCCAATCGATAAATGCAGAACCACGATATAGGGTTGCCAACTGTCCTGTATTAGCCGGGACATCCCGTATATTAGGCTAAATTGGTTTGTCCCATACGGGACTGCCCTTGGCCTGTATTTCCCCAGCAAAGGTAGACCGTTCCTATGAAACCATTCATAAGCCGAAATGGCGTAAAGCGAAGAAGCAATTACCATTAATTTATATGGGAAAAATTATTGAGCATTCCCAGACCCAAAAAATAACCTACCAAATCATACCAAATAACACATAAAACCTAAAATAACAGTAACATATAGTAAAAGCAGGAATGATATGATAAATACACAGCCTATATAAAGTAGAAATAATATATGTACAGTGTAGTTTCACTGAGCAGAATCGTGAAGATTAAGCCAAAACCGATTTGTAGAAGAAAATCGGCACCTACACACATGCACATGTTACGTATGTGCATATCACACATGGGCACACAGGTACCCACGCAAGGCTTCATGGTCATGGTAGTCTTTCTTGAGGTAAACACAAGTGTCCCGTATTTGACTGCTACTTTTGTCCCTTATTTGGGAGTGAGTAAGTTGGCAACCCTACCACAATACCATCCTCCAATATCACCAACATCCATCGAAAGAGAGGGGCACCACACGATCATTAAATATAAAGAGATGTTGCTGACAGTGCTGTTCCAGGAAACTGGAACAAACCTCTATTTCCCCCTGCTGTATACCACTGTGGGTTGGGAGGGGGTCCTGGTAGGCCACTATTAAACCTGTTACCTTTCGGAAATCTCTGGTTTGGGGACAGTCGTGTAGCCAACCAAAGAGCAGAGGAAGACAGCAGCTTCCGTCACACCCAGCACGAGGTCAAAATCAAAGTAAATTTATTGTCTAAGTATGTATCAGTCACTATATACTACCTTCAGAATCGTTTTCTTGCAGACATTTCCAGGAAAATAAAAAAAAACAATCGAATTTGGGAAAACTACATGAAAGAGGGACCATTGTATCACAGCATGAGAGTGGTTACTACTTGTCCCTGGCAATGGTCTGCACTCATCATATTAGCCTTGAACCCTGTATCTCAGCATTGATCCAGCCTGTCAACTTTACACCATACCACACAGTGGGGAGATCTGTTTCATTGTTGCTAGAGGGCCAGTGGAGTATAAAGGTTTGCAATGAGTTTCAAGCAGAGCTGCACACAGCCCAAGTGAATACCTTTTCTCTTGGCCAGGGATATGTGCTTGTAGATGTTTGGTCCACTCTCAGCTATCAGAAAATTGATAGAAGGGATAATTGATTGTGCTATCAATGAAAGGAACAATTGATTATGATATCAAACAGCACTTGTTGAGCTACTAATTGCTTAATGGATTCCACCAAAGTAACTCAACCCCTGACCTTATTAGGGGGTTTGATCCAAACACAGACAGTTGAGCTCCAAGGTGAAATAAGAGTATCTGCCCTTGATATCAAGGCAGTGTTTGATCAAACAATGGCATCAAGAAACCCTGTCTAAACTGGAGTCAATGGAAATCTGGGAAGGAAACTTCTGCTGATTGGAATTATACTGAGTGCAATAGAATATGGTTGTAGTGGTTGGAAGTCAATCACCTCAATAAAATCTCTGCAGTAGTTCCGCGGGGGAGTGTCCTGCACCCAACCACCTTCAGCTGCTTAATCAAAGACCATTCTTCAATGGTTTGAAGTAGAAGTGTACAGTCTTCAGCACCTTTCATGACTCCTCAGATTACAAAGCAGTCGGCATATGAACGCAACACGAATTGGATGATATCCAGACTTACACTGGTGTGGCAAATTTCCCATACCTCAAGGGCTACAGCACAGGAAGGTGGCAGTCCTTCACAATCTTCACAAGGGCAATTAGGGCTGGGCAACAAAATGCTGGTTTACCCTGTGAAGCCTATATCCCTTGTGCAGTTGTTACTTGAAAACAAACCAAAACTAGTGAGAGACTGAGTACAAGAACTGACACTGAATGACACACTTCCAAATAACTGAGTTCCAAGTCAAAAAAAGTATGCTCGATCCTTTATTATGAAATAAGCAAAGATGAACAATCTATAGCAATTAAAAACTAACAAAACTAAATTAGCAAT
Organism: Mobula birostris; assembly: GCF_030028105.1. NCBI lineage: Eukaryota > Metazoa > Chordata > Chondrichthyes > Myliobatiformes > Myliobatidae > Mobula > Mobula birostris. Next base: position 131,233,741 of record NC_092378.1, on the reverse strand, counting down.
GTACCAAAATAAGAGTAATTAGCATTCAAACTAGCATAATTAAGTGGTCAACAAAAGAAAAAATCACCCCCCCCCTCCAGCTCACTCACTCTCAATTAAACTATACTCATTTACTTCTACCACACTCCAACCCATATGACAAATTACAATACAGGCTGTCAGAAAATAGATATGTGGCTCCTGCATCCCGGCTCCTAACTATTACACTATAATAATTACAAATGCATACTATAAAGAACAGGAGACACAAAATTTTCAAGGATAAACATTTTAACATTTATGTGAATGTCCACTTACTTCTTCCTTCTTCAAGTCAAGTCATGTAAGTCATCTAGGACAGAGGTTACCAGCACTTAGCCCAGGATAAAGTGATCTTTACCACCACTCTCTGTCAAGTCAGTAAGTCAAGTCAAAGTCATGAAACTCCGGGAGCTGTAGCTCCTCAAACCTCTTCCTCCTGTGGAAGACAGATCTTGGTTATAGGCCTGTCCAGACAGTTGTTCTTGTCTTGATGCGCACCTGCTGCACAAATCCTTTTCTGTCTGGAAAGACTTGAATGACCTGTCCCATGATCCATGAGTTGAGGCAGTGTATCATCAGTGTCTCCTGGCAAGAAATTGCATTTTATACCTGACTGTTTCTTACCCTCCTGTAATGATTGTAACTACTCCTTGACCCACCATTTACAAAACAAGTTTGATATGTATTGAACCTGCTTTCATCTACAACGAACATAAATGTCTTCCGTTTGGAACTCCCCTGGTGGTAATGATGATGAGATCTTCAGAATCAACAGATGATTGGGTGTTAGTGTTTCCAAATCATTGGGATTGGAGGGGGACTTATAAATTGGACGACCATTAATAATAGTCTCTACTTCACAAAGGACTGTGTGGAAACCCTCTTTGACAAGATTCTGTACCTTCACGGTGGAATTGAGGACCTATCGTGCAGACTTGATGAATCTTTCCCATGTTCCTCCATGATGTGAACCAGCAAGGGACTTAAAAATCTGCTCAATTCCTTTTGAAAGAAGGACATCACTGATGCGTGAATGATTCCACTTCTCAATGGTTTCTAGCAACTCACACTCAGCTCCAACAAAGTTTGTCACATTTTCTGAGCACAGTTCACAAACCTGTCCTCGACTTGCTATAAAACATCAAAGTCCAAGGAATTAGTGTCTACAGAAGATGCCATTTCAATGTGAACAGCTTGTATAGCTAGACAGGTAAATATGCCCCATAGCTCTTCACTGTACTCCTGCTCTTCAGCTCAAAAAGTTCAAAGTAGTCCACTCTGACACATGTAAACAGAGGTTCATCTGGAGAGACCCTTTCCAGAGGTAGATCTGCCATGTGCTGGCATCCTGGAGCTGTCTGCAACTGTCAACAAGCAACACACTTAGACAAGATTCTTCTTATAGATGTACTAGCACTGGGAATCCAGTATTTTTGTCACAACCTGGATAACATGTGGTTATGGCCACCAAGTCCCACCCCTTGATGTACATACCTCAGAATGATGTCTGAGATATGAACATCTTTTGCTAGTATAACAGTATGTTCAGGTATGGCTGCCAAACTAACTCTGAAGGCACCATCTCCAAGTACTAGATTGAGCTTGAAAATATGGCCGTTCCTTTTCATATTTTCTCCCTCTTTCAAACTTGAGAATTCATCTGGAAATCTCCTTCTTTGGCAAAGTGATGATCAATGATCTCCATTCCAGCCTCTCTGAGCTCCCCCACCAAGAGACAACCTCGGCCGACCTGATCTTCAGCCTTCTAAATCTGTCTTTCTGAAGAAAGCGCTGCTCAATTGCTTTCTCTTCTGACAAGGAAAAAAGAGCAGGCTCTGACCTCTAAAAATTGTCTTCCTCAAACAGGTCCGAGAAAAGAAGTGATGGATTATATGTGTAACTGTGTCCACCTCCTCTTCAATCTGCATGGCATTCATTGTAACACTCCTCTTGACTTCTAGATCATCTAGCAAGAGTTCTCCAGAAAATTCGGGATTCACAGGCTATTACCTTTCAGGCTGAAGAAGATACTGAGGCTCTGACACCCATGTCTCATTCTTCAAGAATGCTTTAACCCTCTGGAGGTCACATCTGCAGTGTTGCTTGAAGCCTGCATTCAAATGCCTATGAGATCTTAAGAATTTCTGAAACTCTGTTTTGCAACAAAGGTGTGGAACCTGGAACTCTCATTCTTGATATATTTTAACACAGAAGTACCATCAGAATGAAAACACTGAGTCATGAAGCTGCCTGTGCAACTCCTTCTTCCACAATGTGTCCACAAGGCTTGCCATTGTAGTGGTGGTGAGCTCCATGCAAGGTATGGAAACTGACTTCAACAGAGCTATCTTAGATTTTCCCATGATAAAAGCACTGCGCACCTGAGAGCGCATGTTGTGCAACAATAGGTAGGTCACTGCTCCATAGCCATTTTCGCTTGCATCTGTAAAGTGGTGTAACTATGCAGCAGTAACTTCTCCAAAATCCAGGAGCTTCAACATAAGAACATAAGAAATAGGAGCAGGAGTAGGCCATCCGGCCCATCGAGCCTGCCCTGCCATTCAATAAGACCATGCCTGATCTGTCCGTAAACTCAGCTCCATCTACCTGCCTTTTCTCCATAGCCCTTAATTCCCTTACTATGTAAAAACCTATCTAACTGTTTCTTAAATATATTTAGTGAAGAAGCCTCAACTGTTTCCCTGGGCAGAGAGTTCCACAGATTCACCACTCTCTGGGAAAAACAGTTTCTCCTCATCTCCGTCCTAAATTTTCTCCCCTGAATTTTGAGGCAATGTCCCCTAGTTCTAGTCTCACCTACCAATGGAAACAACTTTCCTACTTCTATCTTATCTATCCCTTTCAAAATTTTGTATGTTTCTATAAGATCCCCTCTCATTCTTCTGAACTCAAAGTATAGTCCCAGGCGACTCAATCTCTCCTCTTAGATTAACCCCTTCATCCCTGGAATCAACCTGGTGAACCTCCTCTGCACTGCCTTCAAAGTCAGTATATCCTTCCTCAAGTATGGAGATCAGAACTGCACACAGTACTCCAGGTGCGGCCTCACCAGTGCCCTGTATAGTTGCAGCGTGACCTCCCTGCTCTTGAATTCAACCCCTCTAGCAGTGAAGGCTAATATTCCATTTGCCTTCTTAATAACCTGTTGTACCTGCAAGCCAACTTTTTACAATTCATGCACAAGCGCTCCCAAGTCCCTCTGCATAACAGCATGCTGCAATCTTTCTCCATTTAAATAATAATTTGCTTTTCTATTATTCCTTCCAAAGTGGATGATCTCACATTTACCAACGTTGTATTCCATCTGCCAGGCCTTGGCCCACTCACTTAACCTATCTATATCCCTCTGCAGACTCTCCACATCCTCTGTACAATTTGCTTTTCTACTCAGTTTAGTGTCATCAGCAAATTTTGCTATGCTACACTCAGTCCCCTCTTCCAAATCATCAATGTAAATGGTAAACAACTGCGGGCCCAGCACCAACCCCTGCAGCACCCCACTCACCACTGACTGCCAACCGGAGAAACACCCATTTATACCAACTCTCTGCCTTCTATTGGTTAACCAATCCACTATCCATGCCAATACACTTCCTCCGACTCCATGCATCTGTATCTTATTTATAGTCTCTAACTGGCAGATTTCTTCCAGCCAACTTGTCCACTCATGAGAAACTGATGTTGTTATAGCATTATCCCAGCTAAGTTCTTTCCTACATAGATCTCGTAGGATCTTCTTAGCAGAGAGCACCACCAGACGCAAGACTCCTAAAGGATCATAGATGGAGTTTCCTGTTGAGAGGATCCCCCTTCTGGTGAGTGGTCTATCAAGGATCGTGATATTAATCTTGAAAGTGTCAGACTGAATCCACCATTGCACACCCAGTATTCTCTCCATTGAAGGTATATCTTGATCCAAATCCAAATCTTTCATGTCTTTTGCTCTGCTCTTCCGGTATCTCAGCTAGCACACTATATCTGTTTCTTATCCACTTTGTGAGTCAAAAGCCACCTTTAGCACAAATGAATACAGGGTCATGATAGAGAGACACAGCTTCTTCCTCAGAGGACACTGACACAAGGCAGTCATCAACACAGAAGCAATGCAAAAGCTTACCCACTGTCTCACAGTCCTGACGAAGGGTCTCGGCCCGAAACGTCGACTGTACCTCTTCCAATAAATGCTGCCTGGCTTGCTGCATTCACCAGCATTTTTTATGTGTGTTACACTGTTCTTCATTGTCTTCTGCACATTTCCTAAGAGCAAAGTTTTCACAGCTTAGTGATGAAGTTGCTGCAAAGAGATGTATCACCATGTCTTGACTGAGGTCACCATCCGACTACCAGGAAAACCTCGGCAGATCTGTATCTCCCACTGGTACTTAAACCTGGTGAAACATTGATTCAATATCTGCCATGATCACCACTGATCCTTTTCTGAATCTGGTTATGACTCCAATCAGTGAGCTAGTCATATCTTGTCCCTGTATAAGTTGAGCATTAAGTGATATTCCCTGAAAAGTTACTCTGTGGTCAAGCACAACACAAAGTTTCCCTTTTCTAGGGTGATAAACGCCATGATGTGGAATATACCAGACATTCTCGTCACTGCATTTCAGACCTTCTGCAGGAACTCCTTTGGCATAACCTTTGTAGATGACATCCTTCATGAAAGCTATATAGTCAGTGTGAAATGACAAATCCTTCTTAAACCTCTTCCTTAGATTTAGAGCATGCTGTTTTGTAATCTTCCTGTTACTTGGGATGTTAACCAAATCTGGTAGTTTGCCAGTTTTGCAGAATTCATAACCAGCTCTATTAACCTGTGGTCTTCTCTTGACAAACCAGGGAAGTCTGCCTTGAACTGTCGCTACCAAAGCCATCCAAGTTCAAAACTGAGATCCTGTTAACTGTCAGCTCAGCTGTGCACAGTCTCTCCCATCACCATCGTCTCCTTTCAGTGGTCCATTCACAGTCCAGACCAACATTGTTCTGATTGCATAAGGTCCATTACTGACACTGTGAATCATTTCAATGGCTCCATTGCTTTAGGCACATTTGTACCTATCAGCAGTTCAATTTCTGAATCAATCTCTTGCAAGTGGACATGTTTCAAGTGAGACCATCCCTAGAGATTCCCCTGACACAGAAGTTCCCTCTGTGGAACACTCACAGCACGTTGGAGGAACTCAGCAGGTCGGGCAGCATCAGTGGAAACGATGAGTCGACGTTTCCACTGATACTGCCCGACCTGCTGAGTTCCTTCAGCGTGCTGTGAGTGTTGCTTTGATCTCAGCGTCTGCAGATTATTTTGTGTTTACAGTTCCCTCTGTGGACAGGCATACTTTCCTGTGTATAGATGATAAGTAGCTCACAAGAGTTTTTTCCACCTAAGCCAGCCACTTCCAATCCTGAAACAATGTAGCTACTCACGACCTTCTCTTGCCTTGTCCATAATGCGTAAGGAAATGAGTACTGTATCTATTTTCTTGTAAAGTTGAGCATGTTCATGAGACCTGCTATGCAGAACACTCTGGTACTCCCTTCATCAGGTAAGCATAGTAACGCTGTCCTGTTACCCTTTTTAGACTTCACTTGTACTAGAATTATGGGAAGTTTACCATCATGATTGCCAGCCCCTGTAAGGCCATTGGATACCAAGGCACTACTCACTGTTGTGTCTGATTCTTTCATAGCTTGTTTTGACTCTGCACCCTCTTCGTCAGAAAGTATGCTGGGATGCTTGCACCAGATACCTTGCATGACACCAGCTGCAATCCTTGCTGACGTGTCTGTATGCAAACAGCCTAAGCAGACATTATTTTCTTTTAGGAAGGCAATCTTCTCACTACAAGACCTTTTTTTCCAGCTGAGGGCACAAATCCAATGTGTGTTCTCCCTCACAAAACAGACAAACCCCTTTGGCTGACAAAACCATTTCCCTTCCATAGGTTCGAGGTTCAATTTTAGCTTTACTTCTCGCAATAGCCATAGTAGTGGCAAAGCTACTTCTTTAGCTTAGAACATAGCTGTGACTTAGTTTTGTTCACACCTTTGCTAATTGCAGATGATGAAACACCCTATAAATTCCCAAATACTGAGTCTGTAGCAATCTTTACGTGCCTTTCAATAAAATCAAAAATGTCAGCAGTTTACAACCACTGATCTCTCTTTCGTCATTGTGGCTATCCCTCGAGGTCGAGGGTGATGGTCTTCGTTTTGAAGAAGTGGCCCACAGAACAAAGACGCCTGTGTGTGTACTTGTTTAACGTGTATTTGATGTTGCATTCCAGGAAGCACATGATACTTTACAAATCAACCGGCTGATTCCAATGGCATGGAAACCATGACGATTGGAGCTAATGGATTTGTTACAGCCTTCATCCGCCATAACTTCGTTCGCCTGTTCCACCGTTGAGGTTTTGGTTAGATTGTTCTTTGTCAGGGACCTCACCCTCGACCTTACCGCCATGGGTGACACTACCAGGAGCATAGCTCCAGACGGCATCGCTCTCGGAATCACAGGACCACACAAGCTTCTCCACCACGACAAGGTGACAATCCACGGAGAAGCCTATTTATCCCTAAGTATACAGTATAGGGCAATTTTTTTTAATAACAATCAACATATCAGCAGGCACATCCAGCTCACACATGCACTGCACTTCTTCCATGGCATTACAACAGCCTCTAAGAAAAAGACTGTAGTCTTGAAGAGCTTTCATGTCTTCAGATTTGATAGGTACCCAAGAAAGAGCCTTTTGCATGTAGGCAGGTGCAATTTCCTATAGTAAAGCCTTAGCTTTTACATATCCTTAGGGTCAACATGCAGGCAACTTCTGACAAGTTCTCTAGGGTGACCTCTAGTGTACTGTTCAAGGAAATAGAGGCAGTCACAATAGTTATCAGTCTTGCCTTCAATGCCATTTTCAAAAGCTTTCATGAATGCATAATACTGCAATGAATAACCATCGAAGATTTGAATCTCTCTTTAAGGAAAAGAAGAAATGCGTTGTTATTGTGCCATTAAGGTTGTTATTTCATTTTGCTTCCTCATAATATCCATAATACTATTTTTACCTCTATCATCTGAAATAAGAGTGCTTCCATGCTTTAAGTGAATGCTCCCATGAGCCCCTTGAGCTGTTGGATATGACATAGGTTTACAGTGCCTCAGTGCTGGCTGAGAATAAACACCCTGAACTACCTCTTTGGTGTTCTGTTCATGGACACTTGAAGTACAAATGAATCAACATTGACATTGGATGTGATTATTTTCTCTGTGCCTTTTTAATACAGGAACTCACTATAGGACTGTCCTGCTGAAGCACTTTTAGCACTCGCCACACTTGAAGTCCCTAGCACATTAACTTTAGCCATATGTGCGGCAATTTCTTCCTGCAACTTAGGCTGCTCCCTCCTTTTCCGTAGCTGCCCCATTTGCTCTTCCAGCGCACGTTTGTTCTTCCATAATCATTGATGTGCGATTAATGCAGCTAAATCAGCTTCTGTTTTAGAGCATGCAGAGGAGGTAGGAGATACTGAAGATTTTCTTCCTGCAGCAGAACTTCAAACTGTCATTCAGTTTCACATCATCCTGTGGGTCACCCGCTAAATGCGAAGTCAAAACATACCTTGGAATGTGAGAAACAAATTCACTTGTTGCAACAACATAACCTTCAATATATAAGAGGAAATCTGCAGATGCTGGAAATTCAAGCAACACACACAAAATGCTGGTGGAATGCAGCAGGCCAGACAGCATCCACAGGAAGAAGCACAGTCGACATTTCGGGCCGAGACCCTTCGTCAGGACTAACTGAAAGAAGAGATAGTAAGGGATTTGAAAGTGGAAGGGGGAGGGGGAGATCCAAAATGATAGGAGAAGACAGGAGGGGGAGGGATGGAGCTAAGAGCTGGAAAGTTGATTGGCAAAAGGGATACAAGGCTGGAGAAGGGAGGTGATCATGGGATGGGAGGCCTCGGGAGAAAGAAAGGGGGAGGGGAGCGCCAGTGGAAGATGGAGAGCAGGCAAGGAGTAATTGTGAGAGGGACAGAGAGAGAAAAAAAAGGGAAAAAAATAAATAAAGAAAGAGATAGATAAATAAATCAAGGGTGGGGTAAGAACGGGAGGAGGGGCATTAGCAGAAGTTGGAGAAGTCAATGTTCATGCCATCAGGTTGGAGGCTACCCAGACGGAATATAAGGTGTTGTTCCTCCAACCTGAGTGTGGCTTCATCTTGACAGTAGAGTAGGCCATAGATAGACATATCAGAATGGGAATGGGACGTGGAATTAAAATGTGTGGCCACTGGGAGATACTGTTTTCTCTGGCGGACAGAGTGTAGGTGTTCAGCGAAATGGTGTCCCAGTCTGCATCGGGTCTCACCAATATATAGAAGGCCGCACCGGGAGCACCGGACACAGTTTATCACCCCAGCCAACTCACAGATGAAGTGTCGTCTCACCTGGAAGGACTGTCTGGGGCCCTGAATGGTGGTGAGGGAGGAAGTGAAAGGGCATGTGTAGCACTTGTTCTGCTTACAAGGATAAGTGCTGGGAGGGAGATTGGTGGGAAGGGATGGGGGGAGACGAATGGGCAAGGGAGTCGTGTACGGAGCAATCCTTGCAGAAAGCAGAAAGAAGGGGGGGAAGGGAAAGATGTGCTTGGTGGTGGGATCCCGTTGGAGGTGGTGGAAGTTACGAAGAATTATATGTTGGACCTGGAGGCTGGTGGGGTGGTAGGTGAGGTCAAGGGGAACCCTATCCCTAGTGGGGTGGTGGGAGGATGGGGTGAGAACAGATGTGCGTAAAATGGGAGAGATGCATTTAAGAGCAGAGTTGATGGTGGAGGAGGGGAAGCTCCTTTCTTTAAAAAAGGAAGACATCTCCTTCATCCTGGAATGAAAGCCCTCATTCTGAGAGCAGATGTGGCAGAGACAAAGGAATGCGAGAAGGGGATGGTATTTTTGCAAGAGACAGGGTGGGATGAGGAATAGTCCAGGTAGCTGTGAGAATCCGTAGGCTTATAGTAGACATCAGTAGATAAGCTGTCTCCAGAGATAGAGACAGAAAGATCAAGAAAGGGGAGGGAAGTGTCGGAAATGGACCAGGTAAATTTGAGGGCAGGGTGAAAGTTGGAAGTAAAGTTAATGAAGTCAACAAGCTCCGCATGCGTGCAGGAAGCAGCGCCAATGCAGTCATCAATGTAGCGAAGGAAAAGTGAGAGACGGATACAAGTATAGGCTTGGAACATGGACTGTTCCACAGAACCAACAAAAAGGCAGGCATAGCTGGGACCCATATGGGTGCACATGGCTACACCTTTAGTTTGGAGGAAGTGGGAGGAACCAAAGGAGAAATTATTAAGAGTAAGGACTAATTCCGCTAGACGGAGGAGAGTGGTGGTAAAGGGGAACTGGTTAGGTCTGGAATCCAAAAAGAAGCGGAGAGCTTTGTGAGAAGTGTCACGAACATAGGTGGGAAGGGATTGAGCAAGGGGTTCTTACCCCATCCCTTATTTATTTATTTATTTATTTATTAGTTTTTATTTTTTTCCTTTTCTCTCCCTCTGTTCCTCTCACAATTACTCCTTGCTTGCTATTCATCTTCCTCTGGTGCTCCCCTCCCCCTTTCTTTCTCCCTAGGCCTCCCGTCCCATGATCCTCTCCCTTCTCCAGCCTTGTATCCCTTTTGCCAATCAACTTTCCAGCTCTTAGCTCTATCCCTCTTCCTCTTGTTTTCTCCTATCATTTTGGATCTCCCCCTCCCCCTCCCACTTTCAAATCTCTTCCTATCTCTTCTTTCAGTTAGTCCTGACAAAGGGTCTTGGCCCGAAATGTCGACTATGCTTCTTCCTATGGATACTGTCTGGCCTGCTCCGTTCCACCAGCATTTTGTGTGTGTTACCTTCAATATATACAATATTTTGGTAAACCATTGTTTCACATCCCTATGAATGCACTGCTATAGCTATTTCTGTTTGAAAAAACATTCATTCTGTTTGCTTGTTCATCCTTGGGAAGTATTAACAATAGTGTTTAATGCTGCTTAGCGACAGCTTCACAGAGATTAGTCAAGTTCTCAAAATGAGATTGCACTTGTAAGGCATTTTCTTTATTCTTCCTCAGATCCTTAAAAGGTAGTTCACAATTTTGTTCACATTTGTCTCATACTCCTTTCAAAGACCTTCAACTTGATTGGCCTTAACTTTCATAATAAGTTTCATTCCTCTTTTGCCTGCCCCATCTTCAGGGTCACTGATATCATTTCCATGCTTCAATTTACTCATGGTACTTTCTTCTTTTTGCACAACTCACAACTAACTCTTTGTTTGCCTGCAGTACATTCGCAAAACGCACCAGCAATATTCCGTTCAATAAACACAGGCAACAAACTGACTGCACATCCATCCATAGCACTTAAACCAGACACAACAAACAGTATTCAATTCAAATGTCAGTAACATGGACACTATTCCGGCACATCAGTGAAAGAAAGTGACGAATCCTCGGGAAAACACCATGCAATCAAGCATTAGTCCACAGTGAACAGGGAGCACCTACCATTCAAAACCGTGTTCAAACCACAAATCATCAACAAAAGGTCACAAATAATCCTAGCACAAGCTGCCCCAATTCCACCAACAGGTCTGAGGTGTTTGTTTGCCATAACTATTTTTTTCTTGACAAAAAGGTAGTGGTTACTTGAAAACAAACCAAAACGTCTGAGAGACTGAGTACAAGAATTGACACTGTATGACATGCTTCCATATAAATGAGTTCCAAATTGAAAAAAAATACTTTTGATCCTTTATTATGAAACTTTCAAAGATGAACTTTCCACAACAATAAAAAAACTAACAAAACCTTTCTACTTAAACGTATGTCTGCTGATCACAAGATCATGCTCTACGTTAAGAACTGAAAGGACTGCAGGTCTACGCCATCAGTGAGTTGCTCGCTGAATTGATGAAGCTGAGTTGTTGGAGAACTACAGTCAAATAGCAAGTGGCTGTCATGGTCACTTTTCTTGTGATCGCAAGATCCCTTTGGACATTGTTAATCTGGTATGCTGCAAAATCGATTCAGTGATTTATTGGATGCGAGTGTGAGTGGATACAGGGGAACTAGTCCTCGGTCATAGTGAGGACTAGGCCTGAAGCCATGGTGTTGCCTGTTTGCAGCTGCCTGGAGTGAGGGGACGAAGCCATTGCACCACCCTGGGGCCAGGACAGATTTGGATCTGCCTTCCCAGGGTTTCGCTCGGCAGAAGGCAAGCCTCTGTTGTGGCTGACTGCAGGTTTTTTAGCGACACTCAGTGGGCTCGGGCCTCAAGCTGTGGAGTCACTTGCTTTGCAGCTGCTGGAGGAGAGGCGTCCGAGCCACTGCACTCAACCAGGGGTTGCGTAGCGCAGTTGTGGGACTGAAGATTTAAAATGGACCATAGGGTCTGGACTATATACACACAGTACTTATTTGTCTGGTTATGTTTTCACTAATGTGCTTGTGTATGTGAGGACTGGGCCTCAAAGCCATGGTGTTGCCTAGTGGGCCTTGGGGGCCAGTCGACAGATGATATCGGTGGGCTGGGGAGGAAGGGTCTGTCTCATTTAGCTGTATTCATAAGATTTCATATCTGGCTAAATGACAATTAATTGAATACTATTGAGAAACTAGCCAATGTGAGATTGGTAAGAAAAGGTTCAAAGGTTCATTTTATTATCCAAGAATACAACTCTAAAATTTTTCACTTCTCTGGGTAGCCATGAAACCAAGAAAGAAAAAGAAAGGCAGCACGATCATCAACCCCAAATACCCCCTCCTGCACATAAAACAAAATGGATCAGGCACATCAACCCCTAGATCCCCCTCCCCACATGAAAGAATAAAAGATGAAAGACGAATAAAAGATCCGGAGAAAAAACACAAAATATAAAAACTATAAGACTGTAAAAGAGATTCTATATTCCAAGCCCACATCCAAAATGCAGAAAAATCCTGGGCAACACTCTCCCCAACAGCAGGCTCTTCCCTCTCTGGTAGTGTAGCAGAGTGATCAATAGACAGGCACCTGGTGTTCACCCTCCAAGCTCGCTTTGATACTTCAATCACCCTCGTTGCTTTAGTTGGTGAACAATGGGAGCTTTAATCGGCAAAATGGGGTCAAATATTGGCTTGCACCCCTTCCTGATAATATGAAAACTGATCATATCAGCTTTCTCTCTCTCTTTTGATCAACATTATGTTTTTCATCTGACAGAAAACACATTCACATACACAATTTGCTAAATTTTCTGTATTGAATGCTCAAACTATTTGTGAAATTTTACATTTTTAGTGGATAAACTTGAGTTGTTAAATTGCAAATCACAAACAGTGCTGATTTATAACAAGCAATCCGGAGATAATTGATTTCATTTTTCTGAATAAATTACATGGTTAGAGAATCCAGTGCCAATTATATGGATGGATTTTCATAAGTTATTTTATATCTTCTGCAAAAATGTTTTTTTTCCAGACACAAAGAATGCACCATTTACTGAGGATGAAATGCTCAATAGAATAGAGGGATTGACTTTGGGCTAAAGATAAGGAGTAATTAAGATAAAGCCTCCATTTTGTACTTAAACATCATTTAACAAAGGTACCCAAAGAATTAAGTTGCATTGAAGGCTGCAAATGATTAATAAATTCAGATAAAACACAAACGGCAAGGAATACTGCAGGACAGAGTGGAGGTTGTTGGAGGATAGGTACCAAGAAATTTAAGAAGGCAGATGTTGGTTATCCGTCATATCCAACAATGCCAGGAAATCTACTTGGGAGAGTTTTTGAAGTAGAAAAGCCATTGCACTAGGGCAATTCCATTTTCTCAACCACAGTAATCTGGGTCCAGTGGTATGAGTAGCCATCACAAACTGGGGTCTTCTTTGGTTGCAGTGGATAACCATGACTTCTTCTCTGCTGTGTCATGCCCTCCGCTCTCCATGAAGCTTTGCAGAGCCGCCTTCCTGGCCATTGGATCTCACTGTTGATCTCATCTTCCCAGTCCGCAAGAGCTGATTGCACATGTTAGGACAGGCATGTCCCTCTCTCACTGGGGTATGAGGCCTGCCATCTACTCTCATCTGGTTCAGCCCACCTGTCGAAGCAGTATACCAGAGTCTGGCCGCTGACGAGTGCAAAGAGCTACTTGGAGCCACGGGTGAGAGCTGAGTGTCTGGTGGGACCCAATGATGAGTGAGCAGTACCAGTATGGACATGACAAGCCACTTCACCAGTGGTGCTACCCTTCCCTGGACACCCCATACACCTATCTCAAGAATGCAAGAGCAGTTATAAAAGGACATTAAAAGGTAACCAAGATCTGAAGACATACAGACGCAAGAGGTTCTCCATAAAATCAGTCAAGTTGGAACTGCATAAAATATGGTTAGATCAAGGATGGAAAAAAATAAATTTTAAGGGAGGTATATCTCTGTACCCCGACACACATTACCGAAAAAACTAGACAAATCTATAATTTCACTCCTGTAACTCCTTCCTAAAGAATAGTACAATATTTTATCCTCCAATGTAGAATGAGAAGCTTTTCCTTCTTCTTCAGCAAAACATCTCATGGTGATCAGTTAACATCAAACTTCATTTAATTTAGCAGCCCTCAATTAGGTTGTCTCCTTTTGAGTAAGTGAAATTACTACCTTATCAAATCACCAAGGTGGAAGCCAAACCACAATTTATATACTCAGTCCTAGTTGAAGATCATAATTCAAAAGTAAAGGCAGGAAAATAAATGCTGAATTAACATGAGTCAGGATAACCTAGCTTTTGAGCTGCAAATCTTCAATAGACAGAATTACTCAACAAACTGACTAGCCATGAACAACGGCTGAGTATTAAAAACAGCAATTAACAGAGTCTGAGATCTTAATTTAGTATTTTTTTAAAATCCTTGGACAGTTGGCAGGTAATAGATAGTGTATGAAGTAGCTCCATAATAAATCTGATTATTTATATTCAAAACTTACCCAGGCACAATATTTGCCTCAGTTTTCTTTCAGGCACAGGCACTATTCAGTCAATTAATTCTTCTTGACAGGATTATGTATTTCATGTGCACCTTACTGACACAAAAGCAAAATATTGTAGATGGAAATCTGAAGTAAAACAGAAAATACCGGTCAGGCAGAAAGAACTAAGTTAACATTTTTGGTCAATAATCTTACACAATCTCACAGCTGACTCTTCTGTGCCCTTTCTGCATTATGGATTATTTGAAATGAAATGACATTCCTACCCTTTCTAAAGCAGTTTAATACAATTGTAGCTTAGTTTTCAAATTTGCGTATATAGTCCCAAATGATTCCTTGCAACTGCAGGTCATTCAGCATGGTGCACATGCTCCTGTCTACATCAACACTATTGAGGTTGAGAGCTTTGACAAATTCAGGTTCCTAGGTTATATTTCAAGAATACAATTGAACATTGATAATAGTCTTTCTTGGTCCAACAATGTTGATGCCATGGCCGTAACAGTTCACCAACACCTCTACTTCCTCAGGAGGCTAAAGGAATTTGTCATGTCCCCATCAACACTTAAAAATTTTTATCGATGCACCATAGAAAGCATTCTGTCTGGATGAATCAATCTATCATAATGCTATCAATGACTATTGTCCAGTAGCACTTACACCCACCGTGAAGAAGTGCTTTGAGAGGCTAGTCATGAAGCACATCAACTCCTGCCTGAGGAATCACCTGGATCTGCACCAATGTGCCTACTGTCACAACAAATCAATAGCGGATTCCATTTCAATGCTCTTCACTCAGCTCTGGAACACCTGGGTGCATCCATCAGGATGCTCTTCATTGACTACTGCTCAGCATTCAACACTGTCATCCCCTAGCTCCAAGTCCTCTATACCTCCCTGTGCAACTGGATCCTCAAATTCCTCACTTACATACCCTCGTCATTACAGATTGGCAACATCTTTTCCACAATCGCCATCACAGGTACACCACAATACTCTGTGATTAGCTCACTTTATACTTATGATTGTTTGGCTAAGTGCAATTCCATTGCCATATACAAGTTTGTTGATGATACCACTGTTGTTAGCCAAATCAAAGGTGGTGATGAATTGGCTTATAGAAGGGAGATTGAAAAATCTGGTTGAATGGTGCCAAAACAACAACTTCTCACTCAACATCAGCAAAACCAAAGAGCTGATTACAAACAAGAGAAAATCTGCAGATTACTGGAAATCCAAGCAACACACACAAAATGCTGGAGGAACTCATCAGGCCAGGCAGCATCTATGGAAAAGAGTACAGACAACGTTTCAGGCCGAGACCCTTCAGGACTGAGCTAATTATTGACTAAGGAAAGAAGAAGCCAGAAATCCATGAACCAGTCCTCATTAGCGGATCAGAGGTGCAGAATTTTAAATTCCTTGGCATCATCATATCAAGAGTATCTGTCCTGGGAACAGCACATCAATGCCATCACAAAGAAAGCATGATAGCACCTCTACTTTCTTCAAAGTTTGGATATATCACCAAAAACTTTGACAAACTTCCATAGATGCACAATGGATTGTATCCCAATTGGTTGCACCATGGCCTGGTATGGAAATACCAATGCCCAGGACTGGAACGGGCTGCAGAAAACAGTGGATACAGCCCAGTCCATCACAGCTAAAGTCCTTCCCACCAATGAGCACATATACATGGATCACTGCCACAAAAAAGCAGAACCCCTGCTTTTCATCAAGAACCCCTACCATCCAAGCCATGCTCTTCTCTCACTATTACCTCCTAAGGGGTAGGATGTACAGAAGTCTTGGGTCTCACACCACCTGATTCAAAAACAACTGTTAACCTACAATCATCAGGTTCTTGAACCAGTGTGGGTAACTTCATTCTTAGCACAACTCTGATTTGATTCTGCAACCTACAGACTCACTTTCAAAGACACTACAACTCATGTTCTGAATATTATTATTATTGTTTTATTTGCACAATTTATCTTCTTTTGCACATTGCTTGTCAGTCTTTTTTATGTGCAGCGTTTCGTAGATTCTATTCTATTTCTTTTTTGTGTGTAAATGTCTGCAAGAAAATGAATGCCAAGGTAGTATGTAGTAACATATACATACTTTGAAAATAAGTTTTACTTTGACCACCTTGACTTTGGCAGAATGATTTGGTAAAGGAATGCTCTGCGTGTGATTGCAAGAAACTGCGGAGAGTTGTGGACACAGCTCAGCACATCACAGAAACCAGGCTCCCTCTCTATGGACTGTGTATATATTGCACTTCCTTCAGCTACATTTGCTATTTCCTCTCCCATTGGGCATTAGATACAGAAGCCTGAAGGCACGTAACACGAGGCTCAATGACAGTTTCCATCCCTCTGTTAGCAGACTCTTGAATGAACTTCTTGTATGATAAGAAGGACTCTTGATTTCACAAGCTACCATGTTATGATCTTGCATTTTATTGTTTATCTGCACTGCACTTTCTCTTATAGCTTTTACACATTATTCTGCATTGTTATTGTTTTAACTTGTTCTACCTCAATGTACTGTGTGTGAACACTTTGTAAGACTGAATTTTTCAATGTATTTTGGTATGTGTGACAGCAGTAAACTGACACCAATACATCATGCAAACATCCCAAAGTCCCAAAGTCCAAAATTTGACTCTCCAGCAAACATTGTTCTTTTTTTGTTTTTGCAGCTTTCACCAGATTCAAGGAAAATTCACTATATTTTCAAGAACATAGTGGAAGTTATATATGTTTCCATTTTGAACAAAAAGTACTAATTCTGCAAGTTCAAAGTGCATTTATTATCAAAGTATGTATACTATATACAACTTTGAGATTTGTCTCCAGACAAGCAGCCACAAAACAAAGAAACCCGATAGAACCCAATAAAAAAAGACCATCAAACACCCAATGTGCAGAAAAACAAAACAAATCATGCAAACAATAAAAGTAAGCAAATAACATTCAGAAATGAAGTTCACGAAAGTGAGTCACAGCCATGAGCCAGTCGTCACTGCAGCTGATTCAGGATCCTGTTAGTTGCAGGCCACAGCCTCAGCTCATCACAGAAACGAGTAAACCTCGTGGAACAGCGAGCTGAACTGGCCCGTCCCTCACCTCCAGCCCCAGCCCCAACCCCAACACCCCGACATTTCCAATTCAGCCCGGTGCTTAAGACGGTCAAACCTTGGGTCTTTCATCACTCTTGGGTTGAGGCCCCTCCAACTATAGTCTGCCTCGCCTCAGTTTTGTCACATCAATTCACCCCCAAGTCTGCTCCAGCAATGGCCACACATTGACTCATTCCCTGCTCTCAGGCCTGGGGCCCGCTGCCTCAATTCAGCCCGTACACTGCACACGGCAAATGTCCTGCAGCTTCAAGGCTTCAGTTTTGAAAATGCCAGGTCATACGGGTGGTTCCAAAAGGGAAATTAGAGACTATTGATTGCAATGATCATATCTGAGTAAAAGTGTGATTAATACAGTAAATTATAGTTTTGCTTGATTTGTTTGCTACTGTTATGTACCCCTAGGGGTCATATTTTTTATGAACTGTGCTTTTAAAGAGATAGAGAGAGAGGTGTCCAACACAGACATCTTGTTATTAAGAGAGAGAGAGGCGAAGACTGCTTTGAGATGGTGTTATGGTTTCTCTGCAGCATGTTTACACTTCTGCAAGGACACTGGCAGCTTCTAAGTTCTTACACAGAGAGAAGGGAGGAGCTACTCGATGGATACCTGGTGTTCAGCATGGTGAGATAAATAGAAGGTCAGATGATAGACAGACACATGGTTTTGGACACTGGACGAGCTTTGTTGTGCCCACAGAAAGGTGGATCAGGAGAATCGATCAGTGGCTCTCGCAGTGTAGAAAAGGTGTGACCGGTGGGGAGTTATTAGTGTGTCCAACCTTCGCCTGGGTTGATAACTCCAGCACAGAAGACAATTGCTCTTTGTTGTGGTCACATTTGGTGACTTTAAAGGAAGAGAAGAGGGGAGAGGAAGGTTTGAAACAGAAGAAACCGAGTGACAAAGAGGTTACTGTTTGGACTCTCTCTCTCTCAGTAGCCCATAAGGGTGAGTTTGAGTTCCATTTGAATACGATGGTGTGACTGTCACGTAGTTAATCCACAAGAGTGGGTTCTCTGGTGGGGGGAAAACCTATGGCCACCACTTTGGAATGACCCGTAGCTGAATTCAGGTGTGGTACCACGTGTTGAAAGGATATTCATTGAAGATCACTGTCGGTGATACTTCGTGTGTGGAGTGGAACAACTTTAGAGATAAAACCTACTACTATAGTTATTTTGTATTGCTGTCATGAAATCTGTGGAATATCGATGTAATTGCCTTCTCTCGACGTTTACCCTGGATTACAAATATCTCTCTCTCCATCACTATTCAACTCAATACCATGAACTGAACTGAACTTTACTCATCACCGTAAGACTGTATCCATTTACCCCTAGGCTTGAAGAAACTTGGTTTCTATGTTTCCACACTTATATACATGTTATCATTGCTAACCTGTTCGATATATCTGCATTTATATTACTGTATTGCGTAGTTACTAATAAATAATATTAGTGAATAGCAATACCTGACTCCAAACTGTTTTCAATTTCTGTTGGTTCTTTAACCCATCACAGGTACGTGACACTACCAGCAAGTCATCATTATTCTTCAACAGCACCCTTAAACCAGAATATACTTCTATTTTAGATGTTTTTACCTTTATTGTCATCTCCATCAGGATCCCACCACCAAGCGCATCTTTCCCTCCCCCCCACCACTTTCTGTTTTCTGCAGGGATCCCCTTGTCCATTCGTCCCTCCCCACTGATTTCCCTCCTGGCAATTACCCTTGCTAATGTAATAAGTGTAACACCTGCCCCTACACCTCCTCCCTCACTACTATTCAGAGCCCTAAAAAGTCTGTCCAGATGAGGCAACACTTCACCTGAGGGTCTGTTGGGGTTATCTACTGTATCCGATGCTCCCAGTGTGGCCTCTTGTATATTGGTGAGACCCAACGTAGATTGAGAGACCGCTTTGCTAAGCACCTATGCTCCGTCTGCCAGAAAAAGTCCGGATCTCCCAGTGGCTACCCATTTTAATTTCACTTCCCATTCCTATTCTGACATGACTGTCCATGGCCTCCTCTACTGTCGCGATGAGGCCACATTCAGGTTGGAGGAGCAACAACCTTATATTCCGTTTGGATAGACTCCAACCTGATGGCATTGACATCAATTTCTCAAACTTCTGGTAATGCTCCCTCCCCTTCACCATTCCCCATCCCCCTTTCCCTCTTTCACCTTATCTCCTTACCTGTCCATCACCTCCTGCTGGTGCTCCTCCCTCTTTTCTTTCTTCCATGGCCTTCAGTTCTCTCCTATTAGATCTCCCTTCTCCAGCCCTGTATCTCTTTCACCTATCAACATCCCAACCCTTTACTTCATCCGTCCCCCCTCCCAGTTTCACACACCACCTTGTGTTTCTCCCTCCCCTCCCCCCACCTTCTAACTCTGACTCCTCATCTTTTTTTCTCCAGTCCTGATGAAGGGTCTCGGCCTGAAACGTCAACTGTTTACTCTTTTCCATTGATGCTGCCTGACCTGCTGAGTTCCTCCTGTATTTTGTGTGTGTTGCTTGGATTTCCAGCATCTGCTGATTTTCTCCTGTTTGAGATTTTTTTTCTTGCTTGCCCTTTTGGGACTATTTTGTGATTAACTGTTCAGTCAACTTAATTATGTCATGTTGTCTACATGTCATGGTTACTAGATATCATGGGTCCACTGAGATCAGAGATGGAGAAGTTCCTGGCATAGAGATTTTTGTGGGCAGAGAGTGACAGTGCAGAACACAAATTCTGGAAATAATATATCTTATTTCAAAGAGTCTTACTTTGGAGGGCATACAGTAAGACTTCACAGTAAATATGTTGAATAGATTTGGAAAGTTACTAACGCTCAATATTACATGCAATTTTCAAGTTATTGAACACTGTGAATACAAGCCTCAGATAACTGTACATGTGTGAAACTGCACATATTAGCTGGTTGATACTTAGGTTACCATACAGCTCCATACAAGTTTGCAAATGCTGTTCAGTGGGTATGATCTCATGCTGATTTCTGCCAAAGACTTTGCTGGAGATCTGTTAATTTTAATCAAATATCAGGTAAGAAGCTTTTTGTAACAAATGCTATTTGTCACAGGCCAAGCAACTACTCACCAATGTGGTTTCCTCAGGTGAAAGAGAACTAGTTATGGATCCTTCTTATTAAAAGAATTACTGTATCTTTGGATACCTCAGAATGCATATATCTTTCATAAGAACTTTCCATTGTCTTTTGGCAATGGAAGGTTCCTACAAATGATACTTACATCCCTTACATTTTGGCAATTTTGCAAAATTATGTCAATTTCTGTTTAATTATGCATTGGTTTGGGCCTCTAACCTTCAAATTGAACAAGACACTACTGGCAGGAGTGGAGTTACGTCTCCAACAAAGGAGGTGTAAGGCGCTCCTTTCCTCCGCTAGCCCTGCAAGTCACCCTTGGGCAAGGTGTAGCACCTGCTTAGCCACTGCCTCCACCCATCAGGGTCACGTGAAGCCATAGGATCAGCATGTGGATGGTCATCTGAGCAGCTAGTGCATATCACAAGTCTCAGTTATGCGACCACTGCTGCCAGGCAGAGAATCTCTGAAGAGTATTGATAATGGCTGGGGTCACCTGTCTTGTAAAGATACTGCAAAAAAAGGTGGCAATGGCAAACCACTTCTGTAGAAAAATTTGCCAAGGACAATTCCAGTCATTGACCATGATCGCCCACATCTAATGACATGGCACATGATGATGACAACTAGCTGAATAGTTGCTCACACTCGTTTGTCTTTAATAGTTATTCCCCTGCCATTAACGGAAATCAACCTGCATGAAGTAATGATAGAACAACTTTGCACATTGTTTCTCATGCCCAGAACATTAGACTTTTCATGCAGATATTTCACTACACAGTTAACTATCTCTTGCAACAATAAGGCTGTTCAAACAAGCACTGAATTAAGAAGAATAAGCAATTGCCTGTTGGAACCTTGCAGCATTTTTGCTGATTATAATTTTATCCCCAGAATGTCATGTTTTTAATTCCCTACAATGATGCCTTGTTGTCATGCAAAAAAAAAGTAAAGTTAGACCAGAGATTGTGTAGTAATGCCCCCCCCCCCACTTTACATCAGCAGGCACAGCTTCAAACTCCTGGGAGTGCACATCACACACAACCTCTCATGGTCCCAGAACACATCCTACACAATCAAGAAAGCTCACCAACTCCTCAACTTTATGAGGAGGTTGAAGAGAGCTGGACTTTGCCCATCCATACTCACATCATTCTGCAGATGCACAATAGAGAACATCCTAACATGCTGCATCACTGCAGGGTATGGGAACTGCACTGCGGTGGACAGGAAGGCTCGACAATACGTCATCAAAATTGGCCAATGCATCACTGGCACCAGCCTACCCAGCTGGTAAAGGTGTACAAGATGATAAGAGGCATAGACAAAGTCAGAGACTTCTTAAGCAATGTGGAAATGAATAATACAAGGCAGCATAATTTTAAGGTGATTTGAGGAAAGTATAGGGGGAATGTCAAAGTTGTTTACACAAAAGAGGGCTATGTAGGAGGGAAGATTTAGATTGATCTTAGAGTAGATTAAAAGGTCAGCACAACATTGCGGGCCAAAGAGCTTGTACTGTGCTGTAATGTTCTATGCTATATGAATATATATATATACCATCATTCCAAATAAACTGATTCCTAAGCTCCAGAACCTGGGCCTTAGCACTCAGATCTGCAGCTGGATCTTCAACTTTCTCACAGACAGGACCCAGGCTGTAAAACTAGGGGACAAGCTCTCCTCTCCAATCACTCTGAGCACTGGTGCCCCACAAGGCTGTGTACTCAGCCCCCTGCTGTACTCACTGTACACCCATGATTGTGTAGCAAGGTTTCCATCAAACTCAATATATAAGTTTGCTGATTACAAAACAATTGTAGGCCTTATAGAAACATAGAAACATAGAAAATAGGTGCAGGAGTAGGCCATTCGGCCCTTCGAGTCTGCACCGCCATTTATTATGATCATGGCTGATCATCCAACTCAGAACACCGCCCCAGCCTTCCCTCCATACCCCCTGACCCCCGTAGCCACAAGGGCCATATCTAACTCCCTCTTAAATATAGCCAATGAACTGGCCTCAACTGTTTCCTGTGGCAGAGAATTCCACAGATTCACCACCCTCTGCGTGAAGAAGTTTTTCCTAATCTCGGTCCTAAAAGGCTTCTCCTCTATCCTCAAACTGTGACCCCTCGTTCTGGACTTCCCCAACATCGGGAACAATCTTCCTGCATCTAGCCTGTCCAATCCCTTTAGGATCTTATACGTTTCAATCAGATCCCCCCTCAATCTTCTAAATTCCAACGAGTACAAGCCCAGTTCATCCAGTCTTTCTTCATATGAAAGTCCTGCCATCCCAGGAATCAATCTGGTGAACCTTCTCTGTACTCCCTCTATGGCAAGGATGTCTTTCCTCAGATTAGGGGACCAAAACTGCACACAATACTCCAGGTGTGGTCTCACCAAGGCCTTGTACAACTGCAGTAGTACCTCCCTGCTCCTGTACTCAAATTATGTCGGGTAATGATGAGTTTGAGTACAGAGAGGAAATTAAGAACCTGGTGGCATGGTGCAAAGACAATAACCTATCCCTCAATGTCAGCAAGACGAAGGAATTGGTTGTTGACTTCAGAAGGAGTAGCGGACTGCACGACTCAATTTAGATCAGTGGTGCGCAAGTGGAACAGGTCAAAAACTTTAAGTTCCTCGGGGTCAGTATCACAAATGACCTGACTTGGTCCAACCAAGCAGAGTTCACTGCCAAGAAGGCCCACCAGCGCCTTTACTTCCTGAGAAAACTAAAGAAATTTGGCCTGTCTCCTAAAACCCTCACTAATTTTTATGGATGCACCGTAGAAAGCATTCTTCTAGGGTGCATCACAACCTGCTATGGAAGTTGTCCTGTCCAAGACCAGAAGAAGCTGCAGAAGATCGTGAACACGGCGCAGCACATCACACAAACCAATCTTCCATCCGTGGACTCACTTTACACCGCACGCTGTTGGAGCAGTGCTGCCAGGATAATCAAGGACACGACCCACCCAGCCAACACACTTTTCATCCCTCTTCCCTCCGGGAGAAGGCTCAGGAGCTTGAAGACTCGTACGGCCAGATTTGGGAATAGCTTCTTTCCAACTGTGATAACTGTGACTAATTTTTTACTATTTTTAATATTTTTAATATTTAATATTTGTAATCCAGGGAATGGGAAGCGCAGAATCAAATATTGCTGTGATGATTGTATGTTCTAGTACCAATTGTTTGGCGACAATAAAGTATAAGTATAAAGTATATGCTGATTTCAAAAAGAATTTTCTCAGTTATAGCTTCATACAGTAAGTACTGATAGTGCAATTTAAATTAGTAAAAGAACTAATCAAAAAGCTCCAAAACCTGGGCCTCTGTACCTCCCTCTGAAACTGGATCCTTGACTTCCTCACCAGGAGAACACAGACTGTGCAGATCAGAAAAAACAACTCCTCCTTAGTATTTCAAGATTGTTTCTCAGTGGTTTTCTTTGTGGTACTAAGTATGCACTGATAAATTATTGTTTTCAGAAACTGTTTCATAATGAGTATCATGAAAGTAATCTCACAAGTTTTCCTCATGATTCCAAGAAGGAGCCTTTTACTACTTAGATACCATGGGGAAGGGAATAACTTGGGATATTTTTCACAAATCCTTTAGTTTGTGACAGAAGTGATACATACATCAATAGTTTTTACATTAACAAAATAATTCTATACAGAATATGATACAGTAAAAACATGGATTCAGACAGATATCTGATTTAAACAGATTTGCACAAACTTATCAAGAAGATTACTAAATTAATTAATCTATAGGCACTCACTTTCTCTTCTTTGTAAGAAATTCACACCGGATCTCCACTTGGCCTTGGATCACCTGGACAATAGTACTACCTACGTCAAGCTGCTGTTTTATTGACTACAGTTCAGTGTTCAGTACAATCATATCCTCAGTTCTAATCAAAAAACTCCAAAACCTGAGGGTCTGTAGCTCCCTCTAAAACTAGATCCTTGACTTTCTCACCAGGAGAGCACAGTCTGTATGGATGGGAAATAACATCTCCTCCTTGCTGACAATCAACACTGGTGCGCCTCAAGGACGCGTGCGTAGCCCACTGCTATACTCTCTCTGCATCTATGACTGTGTGGCTAGGCACAGCTTAAACACCATCTATAAATTTGCCAACAACACAACTATTGTTGGCAGAACTTCAGATGGTGACAAGGAGGCATACAGGAGCAAGATAGATCAGCTGGATGAGTGCTTTCACAGCCACAACCTTTTTCTTGTACTCAACGTCAGTGAGACCAAGGAATTGATTGTGGACTTCAGGTAGGGTAAGTCAAGGGAACACACACCAGTTCCCATCGACGGATCAGAAGTGGAAAGGGTGAGCAGTTCAAGTTCCTGGCTGTCAACGTCGCTAAAGATCTATCCTGGCCCAAGCATATTGATGCAATGACAAAGAAGGCACAACAACAGCTATATTTCATGAGGAGTTTGACGGTAATTGGTAAGTCACCTAAGACATTTTCAAATTTCTACAGATGTACTGTGGAGAGAATCCTAAGTGGTTGCATCACCGTCTGGTTCAAAGTTCAAAGTAAATTTATTATCAAAGCATATATATGTCACCATACACAACTCTGAAATTTGTTTTCTTGTGGGTATTCATAGTAAGTCCAAGAAACACAATAGAATCAATGAAAGGCCACACCCAACAGGATAGACAAACAACCAATCTTCAAAAGACAACAAACTGCAAATAAAAATAAGAAAACTTAATAAACAAACAATACATCTCAAGAACATGAGATTAAGTGTCCTTGAAAGTGAGTCCACAGGCTGTGGAAACAGTTCAGTGATGGGGCTAATGAAGTTATCTCCACTGGTTCAGGAAACTGATGGCTGAGGGGTAATAACTGTTCTGGAACATGGTGGTGTGAGTGCTGAGGCTCCTATACCTTCTTCCTGATGGCAGCAGCAAGAAGACAGCATGACCTGGGTGGTGGGAGTCCCTGATGATGGATGCTGCTTTCCTCCCACAGCACTCCATGCAGATGTGCTCAATAGTAGTGAAGGCTTTACCTGTGATAGACTGGGCCATATCTACCACTTTTTGTAGGACTTTTCATTCACGGGCCTTACTGTTTCTATATCAGCCAATGATGCAGCCAGTCAATATACTCCCCACCACACATCTATAGAGGCTTGTCAACATTTTAGGTATCATGCCAAATGAAATGATAACACTGATGAATTTAGTTTCTCCACCTCATAGGTCATGTACCTCTGATTTCCTCCTGCTGAAGTTAATAATCAGCTCCACGGTAACAGAGGGGCCACTGCATGGGACCAGAAAAAGCTGTAGAAAGTTGTAAACTCAGCTAGCTCATTGTGAGCACTAGCCTCCCCAACATCGAAGACACCTTCAAAATGCAATGTTCAAAAAAGTGGCATCCATCTTTAAGGACCCCCCATCATCCAGGACATGCTCTCTTCTCATTGCCACCATCAAGGAAGCAGTACAGATCTTGAAGACACATACTCAATGTTTCTGGAACAGCTTCTTCCCCATAAGCCATCAGATATCTGAATGGACAATGGCGCCTCCATGAACACTTCCTCAGTATTTTTTGCATTTTTTCTTCCATTACTTATGTAATTGATTTTTAACATATTCTTATTGTATTTATTATGTATTTTATTGTACTGCTGCCACAAAACCACAGATTTCATAACATATGCCGGTGACATTAAACCTGATTCTGATTTCTTGGTTGCCTTGTTTTATACTTCAGAAAAATAATACCCTCCTAAAAATCATTGGTAATGAAGCTTTTTGGGACACTCTGAAAATTTTTTGTTCTGAAATATAGCAATCTGCAATTAATATATCATTCTGTTAGTTTATTTTTAGATAAATGGCAACACCTATCTCATTCTGTGAAACAAAATATGAAACATTCATAATCAAAAGACATTGAACAATATTAAATTTGTTTCTTCAAGGGGGTGGAATTTTTTCACTTGTTCATTTGGGAAACTAGTGGGAAGTTTTGCACACCTGTCAATTGGGAAAGAATGGTGACCTGGACCCATTCATTCACCAGTAACACTCTGAGGCAACTAACACAATTTTAAAAACAATGTTACTTTACTTCTGTGAAAAGTACATTACAGTTAGGTTGAAATATTAAAAGCAACATTCAGAACTTAGAATAATTTCTGAAATTACATTTTCATCTAAAAATAGATCTCAATTACAATTTTCTTCAGTTGAGCCAGTTTCCTTTGTTGAAGGAGTTGGCTCCTTGAAAGTGTTCTATGGGGAACCACTTTACAGCATAACTTCTGCAATTTATTATTCACATACAAATTTATAAATCATTGCAATAAATTTATTCACGGAAAGGTATCATGTCCAAGCATGAAACTGTTCCCACACAAGTACTTCCCTCATGAAAGATGGATGTCAGCAATTAGTTCAAACTCTTCCAATTCTTTCATAGATCTCTAAGAAATGATTTTGTCCATAATTTTAGACTTCCTTTTGTATTTTAGGTGAGATAGTAACCTCTCTACAGAATGGAGTATATTTCTCTTAATTTGACTGCAATTTAGTTTAATTTTTCTAAATAGTTTGCTTGCTATGGAATGGGAAAATGGGGTGCAAGCCTATACCATTGACTAAATAGGATAGGGCACAATGGGTCCAATTATCTTTTATGATGCTACTTTTCATTCTCCCACTCATAATGGATCTTTTTCCTGTTATCCTTTTCTCTCAGGGCTAGATAGTTTCATGTTCAACAGAAGCATAGGTTTTTCATTTCACACCCTTGTCTTCACACACCTGCATGGTCCCATCTCTGACTTCGTTCTACATTTCAAAAGTTGAAATCTCAAAAGTTTAAAGTGATTTTATTATCAGAGTACATATATGTCACTATATACCACCCTGAGATTCGATTTCTTATGGGCATACTCTATAAATCCAATAATCATCATAAAATAAATGAAAAACCACACCCAACAGGGTGGACAACAATTTGTGCAAATACAAAAGAATTCATAATAATAATAAAATATCCAGACAAGTCTGTAAGCAGATTGGGCGATGCTCTGGCCAGCGTCTGTTCTCCACGTTAGGGGCAGCTGAACCTAAAACCTGGCAGTAGGTATTAAAAGCAATACCTTTTCACTTTAGAAATGGAGAGAAGTCTTTGGAATAGTGATACAGCCGCTGCCTGGAGCTAGCGCTGGGCATAACAGTAAGTGATCTGCAAGTGGTGCACTGCTGAATGGGCAGGCAGGCACTGGGAAGCACGAAAAAAGATACTGCCAGCACTCATAGTAACCCCCAATCCCACAGGCTACAACTGCTGCAAGAGTTTCTCAGGGGAGAAGTGCACTTACAACTGAGACCACTCAAGCAGTTAAGAGAAAAATGACATGCATGGAGTGGTCATTAGAAGTAAACACATTCACAATGCAGGTATACTACAGAGTAATGGAACCTGAGACTGACATGACATGATACAGGGACAAACTTCATCAACAGTTACATAGTGATATCAACGCAATTCTTCACTGTACTAAACACCACTAGAATAGTCTGAAAGTTCTTGGCAATTGACAAATGAGCGTGCTTGGCTATGCTTATACCTCAAGTTTTACCAGTTTGAACTGAGAAAATAAATAAATAAATAATAATAAAATCAATAAACAATAATTATTGAGAACATGTAGGTGAAGAATCCTTGAAAGTGAGTTCATAGGTTGTGGGAACAGTTTAGATATGGGGCAAGTGAAATTGAGTGAAGTTATGAAGTTATCCACTCTGATTGAAGCGATTGATGGTTGAAGGGTAATAACTGTTCCTGAATCTGGTGGTGTGAAGTTTGAGGCTGCTGTACCCTTTTCCTGATGGCAGCACCGAGAAGAGAGCTTGACTTGGTTGGTGGTGGTTCCAGATGATAGATGCTGCTTTCCTGCAACAACGCTCTGTGTAGATGTGCTCAATGGTGCGGAGAACTTTACCACTGATGGACTGGGCAGAATCCACTACTTTTTGTAGGATTTTCCGTTCAAGGGCATTAATGTTTCCATAATAGGCTGTAACACGGCCAGTCAATATACTCTCCACCACATATCTATAAAATTTTTTCGAAGTTTTAGATGTCATGCGGAATTTTCTTACTGTGGAAGTAGAAGCGCTGCCATGCTTTCTTTGTAATTGCCCAGGACAGGTCCTCTGAAATAATAACACTGAGGAATTTAATGTTGTTGACCCTCTCCACCTCTGATACTCTGATGAAGATTGGCTGAAGGACCTCTGGTTTCCTCGTCCCAAAGTTAATAACCAGCTCCTTTGTCTTGCTGACAGAGTGAGAGGTTGTTGTCGTGGCACCACTCAGCTAGATTTTCAATCTCCCTCTTATATACTGATTCATCACCACCTTTGATTCGGTCAATGATAGTGTTGTCATCAGCAAATATATATGGCATTGGAGCTGTGCTTAGCCACACAGTCATAAGTGTAAAACAAGTAGAGCAGGGCACTCAGTACACAGCCTTGTGGTGCAGCTGTGCTGATGGAGCCCATGGGGGAGATGTTGTTACGAATCCAAACTGACTGGGGTCTGCAAGTGAGGAAATCAAAGATCCAGTTGCACAAGGAGGTACTTGGGCCAAGGATTTGAAGCTCATTGATTAGTTTTGAGGGGATGATAGTATTGAATGCAAAGCTGTGGTCATTAAAGAGCATCCTGATTGTAGACTTCAGGAAAGAGAAACCAGAGGACCATGAGTCAGTCCTCATCGGAGGATCAGGGGTGGAGAGGGTCAACAACTTTAAATTCCTCAGTGTCATCAGCTGTCCTGGGCCCAGCATTTAAGTGCAATTGCTTAGAAAACACAGCAATGCCTCTACTTCCTTAGGAGTCTGCAGAGGTTCGGCATAACATCTAAAACTTTGACAAACTTCTATAGATTTGTAGTAGAGAGTGTATTGACTGGCTACATCACATTCTGGTATGGAAACACCAATGCCTCTGAATAGAAAATCCTACAAGAGGTGGTGGATTTGGCCCAGTACATCACAGGCAAAATTTTAGCTCAAATGAGAACTATTACAGAATATCTTCTCACTTCTTGGCCCACATGATCCCTTGAGCTTACTTGTCCACAATTTCCATTTGCATATGGCCCCACTTCCAAATTTCTTATTTTCACACTTAGAAAACAGTTGAGATAAATCACAATAAGAACTAAAGACATATCTGTTACTATGATCATCTCATCCAAGCACACGAGGAGTTTCATGAAAGATTCAAGTGGCAATGCTTTATTTGTGTTAAAGAAAATGCATTTTAGTTTTCACAGACAAAACACGTTAAAACTGTAGGTTATAAGAAATATATTTACAAAATTCTGTCAGTGGTTTTGCATATCTAACCAGTGAACATTACATCAAATACTTAGTTTTCTAACAGTTTAAGAGGGCCGACAGAAAAACCAGGAAGCCTAACAATGAGGAGCAGCACACCAATGCCACTTGTCTTCCCTATATTTCCACAGTTTCTGGAAGGATTGCCAGGATCCTGAATTCAGATTAATACCACCTGCAAACCTGTAAGGAACCTCAAATCTCAGATTATGTGGGTGAAAGATGAACTGGGATTCAGGACGGCTAGCATTTACAGGATTACTTGTGAATGCAGAGCAACGTATATCAGCCACGTAAGAAAACTGCATCAAGGAGCATAGGAGGTGTATCCGTTTGGGATACCCAGATAAATCGGTGTTAGGGGAACACTGCATATGCAATAACCACAGGATTGACTTCAACTGCACAAAACTACAGTGCCACATCAATGGCTTTTGGGAGTGCCTAGTGAAGGAGGCCACTGAAATAAGATGAGAGAATAAGAATTTTAAGAAAGACAAAGATCCCGTTCTAAGAAAGAACCGGAATACAATTTTTAGCAAGGTGGGATAGTGGAAACCTGATTGGTTGAGGACTAATCTATCAGGAGGGATGGACGATGGGAGTTGAGTATATACACCACTGGGCTAGACGTGCCTAGGCATCATCCCTGATGAAGATGGTTGAATTTGTCATCAAAACATTGGTTAAGAACAACGCCTGTACCCAGCTGGAACTCAAGAACAGTTTATGCATCGTATATGCCAGGGAAGAACTAAATCCTTTCTCTAATAGCTAGTTTGAAATTAAATCTGCTGTCCCTTGATGAATCATCACTGGAATCATTTCCTATGTGAATATGAAGCTAATATAAAAAGTCAAAAATTGCTTCAATTTGTAATTTACAAATTATCTTTCAATGAAGTTAGCAGTTAAACCAATCCCCAGAAAATACCTTGATCTGAATTATACCTGTTTCTTTGTAACCTTGGCTTAACTGTAGTCCAACTCAAACACGAGGAATTCTGCAGATGCTGGAAATTCAAGCAACACACATCAAAGTTGCTGGTGAACGCAGCAGGCCAGGCAGCATCTCTAGGAAGAGGTACAGTCGACGTTTCAGGCTGAGACCCTTCGTCAGGACTAACTGAAGGAAGAACTAGTAAGAGATTTGAAAGTGGGAGGGGAAGGGGGAGATCCAAAATGATAGGAAAAGACAGGAGGGGGAGGGATGGCTCCAACCTGATGGCATGAACATTGACTTCTCCAACTTCCGCTAATGCCCCACCTCCCCCTTGTACCCCATCCGTTATTTATATACACACTTTCTTTCTCTCACTCTCCTTTTTCTCCCTCTGTCCCTCTGACTATACCCCTTGCCCATCCTCTGGGTTTTCT
The DNA here is from genome assembly GCF_030028105.1 of Mobula birostris. Classification (NCBI taxonomy): domain Eukaryota; kingdom Metazoa; phylum Chordata; class Chondrichthyes; order Myliobatiformes; family Myliobatidae; genus Mobula; species Mobula birostris. The sequence goes on along the minus strand of NC_092378.1, from coordinate 131,202,602 downwards.
CCCCCCCCTCCCCCTTTTCCTTTTCCCTGGGCCTCCTGTCCCATGATCCTCTCATATCCCTTTTGCCAATCACCTGTCCAGCTCTTGCCTCCATCCCTCCCCCTCCTGTCTTTTCCTATCATTTTGGATCTCCCCCTCCCACTTTCAAATCTCTTATTAGTTCTTCCTTCAGTTAGTCCTGACGAAGGGTCTCGGCCTGAAACGTTGACTGTACCTCTTCCTAGAGATGCTGCCTGGCCTGCTGCGTTCACCAGCAACTTTGATGTGTGTTGCTTGTAGTCCAACTTTTGCCTTGGTTGAAATTATAGCTTGGATGTTGGTGACACCCAGGTTTAGTTCACATCTTCAACCCTGAACTACCTCTAAATTGTTAGATTGTTTGCTAGAATATAGCACTGGATGGCCTACAGTTTTCTCCAACATAACTTTAAAAAGAGCATCATCTTCAATTCCCATCACAATCTCCGATCCCTAGCCTCTGATTCTATCATTCACCCTCATGTATGACTGAAACTAAACCAGACAAAACGATACTTGACTCTAAGATGAGCTCCAGACCACATATCCATACTGTCACGAAAATCACCTATTCTACTTCCAAACTCCGCCCTATCCTTATTTCACCTCATTCTGAAACTCCCATGCTGCCTTTATTCCCTCTTGATTCTGACTGTTTCAAAGTCTTCCTGCCAATCTTCCTCATTCCACCCACTAATCAAAACTTTGTGTGCCTATCTGAATGTCTTGTTCATGTGTCACTCCTGTGCTTGCTGACTTAAACTGGGATACCATTTAAATATTACCTCAATTTTGATAAGGGACCATTGACTATGTTCTCTGCTGGCTGGAATATGAATTCAACATAAGTACACTCTCCACTATAACTTCGGATTTAGTTGGCAGAACAACATTAATATGACACACATTAGTGAAATATACTTTTCCATGCTCATTCTGAAAATATGACCATTCACCTCAAATATAAGGTTTCTGTTTGGCATTTGATCAAAATAAATTAGTTCTAAATTGAAATGCATATTATATTATTAATAAATGAGAAAGTAACACAGCCTGCATTTAACAGATAATGGTCTGGAGTAACTAAGAGAACTGAAACATGGATCAATGCCGCTTTTTTGAGGCTACTGAGTAACAAAATAGATTAGTACACTATCTATTCCCCTCTCAAAATTGGAATTTAATACAGCGCATAAGATTTTGTTTTCCTAATTTTGAAGGACCTAAATTAAATAAAGTTGTAATATGCAAGTTGAGTTTCCCATAAATATATATCCATTAATTTCAAGTTTAACATATTTTAGCCTAAAAGCAGTAGCTTTCTTAGAGGTTACAACAATAATTTAATGCACATAATTTTAGATATATTTATGTGTAATCATAAATGGTATTGTTCATCTGTTTACCATAACTATTACGTTACAGAGAGAACTGAAAAAGTGCTTTGCCTGACTATTCAAATACTATAACCAAATTTAGTGAAACACTGCATAAAATACAATTATATCTAAATACTTCAGAATTTTGAAAATCAAGACATTTATGTTAATCATGCCTAAAAAAAAAAACCTGTACTGATTTGGCAGTTTAAACTATGTGAAATATTCCAAGGCAATGAAATGAGGTTAAAGAAAATATTAGAATTGCTGATTAAAAGCTTAGACAAAGAGGATCTTTGAAGAAGAGAAGAACATTTATACTCACCAAGGGTAGCATAATTTGAAACAGTAACGTAGATAAGGAAAAATTGAGCTGTGTAATACATTCTCTGAAAAAATGTTATCTTATTTTCCCCATTGACTACAGCCATGTTAGCTTATGTAATTTATCAACTCGTTGTGAGTGAGGCAATATATCTACCCCACATAGGACAAGGGGATTACTCAAGACACATTGTTGCACCCATCAGTAGCAAACACAACTGATGTATTATTTAAAAATATTGTATCTTTAAATCTATTTGGATAGTGTAAGTCAAGTAATGTAATGACATTTTATCATAGCTACATTAAAAGTACTATATACATTACCTGCAAGTACTGCAGTGCTTCACCACTATCTCAGAGACAATTAAGCATTGGGACAGCCTGTGAAACCACATCACTCGAATGAATAATAACAAATAATAAAAGAAATTATAATTTTGAATAATCTTGAGAGAAATTCAAGGCAGGTCACACAAACTATGAATAAGTTAATCTTAACATAGCAAGTTCTTACTTAAGAGCAAAATGCAAACGATCTGCTTCAGTGATGTTGATCTTGAGACATAGAGTTGTACAGCACAAAAAAAGCCCTTTGGCCCATATTTGTCTGTGCTGACCATGATGTATATTCAAGCTAATCCACTTACTCACTTGGCCCACCTTCCTCTGAACTCTTGTCATTGATACACTTGCCAACGTACTTCTTCAATAATCTATTGTACCTGGCATAACAACTCTCTCTAGCAGTTGGTTCCATATACAAAATTGCCTCTCAGGCTTCTGTTAACCCTGCCACCTCCAGCCTAAAAACCATGTCTTTCAAATCTCTTACTATCTCTTCTTTCAGTTAGTCCTGACGAAGGGTCTCGGCCCAAAACATCGACTGTACCTCTTCCTAGAGATGCTGCGTAGCCTGCTGCGTTCACCAGCAATTTTTATGTGTGTTCCTATTTATTTTGATTCCCCAATCTTGGAAAATCTGCCCCTCATGATTTTATATATCTCCATGAGATCATTGCTTTGACTTCTGAACTCTAATGAACAAAGAGCCAGCCTGTCTAACCTCTCCCTATAACCCAGTCGCCTAAATCCTGCTAACATCCTTGTAAATCTTTACTCTAAATACTTGTTAGGATTCTGGAGATAACCATTCTGCTCATCAGCAAAACAGTATTAAGATATTTTAATATCCACTTGTAAGGGATTCAGGACTTCAGTTTGACATCTCACCCAAACATTAGTTGTACTGTCAGTTTGATTCAACTTTCAGCATCTGCAGTCTTTTGGTTTTCACTTACTGAAGCTGAATATCTGTGGTAGTGTTTTCTAGGCAGCTTGGCATGAAATTTAACATTCTAGTACTTCTTGAAATGAAAAGGGTAACTTCAAGATATATGGCTGCTTGCACAGGAATTAATTCCAGTAAGGGAATAGAGCTGATCGGGTTGTTAAGAAAGCATATGGTATGTTGGCCTTCATTAATCAAAGGATTGAGTTCAACATCTACAAGCGAATGTTGCAGCTCTGTAGAACCTCAGTTAGACCACATTGAAATATTGTGTTCAGTTCTGGTCACCTTATAGGAATTATGTACAAGAATTAGACAGGGTGCAAAAGAAATTTACCAGGATACTGCCTTGATTAGAGAGCATGTCTTAGGTTAAGTGAGCTAGGGCCTTCCCCTTTGGAGCAAAGAAGGATGAGAGGCAACTTGATAGAAGTGCACAAGATAATAAGAGGCATAGATCAAGTGGATAGCCAGAGACTTTTTCCCAGACAGAAATGGCTAATATGAGGGGACATAAATTTAAGTCGATTGGAGGAAAGTAAAGGGTCAGAGGTAAGTTTTGTTTTACACAAAGAGTGCTGGGTGCCAGGGTGTGGTGGAGACAGATACATTAGGGACATTTAGGAGACTCTTACATAGACACATGGAAGATAGAAAAATGGAAGGCTACGTAGGTGGGAAGGGTTAGATTGAGCTTTGAATATGCTAAAAGGTTGGCACAACATAAGGGCCTGTACTGTGCTGTATATTTCTATGTTATTTGTTCTAAATGATCTCTGCAGGGATGGAAAAGAGGAATGGCAGCTTTGAGAGAAAGCATAATGAAGTCATTTTACTTTCAATATTTATTCAATTTAAAGAGAAATGCCAAGGATAAAAGCTGCATACAGAACTAATAGCCTACTTTCAAGTTGTCTTTGAGCCTAAGAATAGAATCAGAGGCAGTATAAAGCTATTTAAATAGTCTGAGGCAAATCTGTAATATGCAAAAGTTCAAAATATTTTGAATTAGATTTGGCTATGAGCTCCTCCTAATGGAATGTTATATAAGCTAAAACACTTAAATGGCATATCTTAAGGTGCATTTAATTTGTTACATGTTGAGTCTTATGAATATTAAACAGTTGTAACACATGAGCAAATAGAGACCATAATTCCTTTCTGCTATTTTATCTAACATAAAGTGTAATTTAAACTTGTAAGGCTGCTTTTCCAATATCAAAAATTGGATGAAATAAAATTTTTTCCAGCCTAATAAACTTGAGATCATCCAAATTTCTGATGATTTTCTAACTTATTCTGCTCGCTTATCACTCCCATGCTTTCTGACCTACACAAAGGCTTTTGGTTAAATAATGCCACAATCTTAAAATTCCTGTCTTTACAAACTCTGTCACCCCTACATTCTTTAACAATCACCAGCCAATAACTGCCCATACATTTAGATATCAAAACCAGAATTTCTGAAATACCTTTTTCAAAATTTCTCTTTCTGCAAATATTAAAGTCTATCATTTTAACCAAACTTCTTGTTGGAATATCTACTTAGGAGGCTTGTCCACTTTCTATTGGAAAAACCCTCCCAAGTACTTTGGAGCAATATTTATCATAGCAAAGGCCTTTATAAATACAAGTTATTGATGTAATATCTCAGTAAGTGGATGAAGTACAGTAATTTCTATGTGAAATATCCACTGGATTCTTTATTAAAAGACACTGCATCAGGAAACAGAAAGTAACAGTCAACAGCAATTTATGAAAGAGACATCATTTCTGGCAATGAGAATGTATTAAGTACAGTGGATGAATGGGAATGAGTGCATGTGCTTTATATGGAATTTCAGAAGGCTTTCAATCAAGCCTTATCTGAAAGACTCATGAACAAAGTTAGAACATGTGGAATTGGGAAAATATGTTGGTGTGAATTTAGTGTTGGAAAACAAAGATTAGGATTAAATGTGTCCTTGTTAAATTGAAAGGCTGTGACTAGTGTGGGCTAAATGCAATATTTCCAGGCTTGTTGCTAATATGAAATGAAATGAGAATGTGACACATGATGAGGATATACTGACTTCAAGATGATATAGAAAAGCTAATGGGCAACAACGTGGCAGGAGCACAAAGTGAAAAAGCACCAAGTTATGTATCCACTTGAATAGAAAAAAAAGTACAGGAACACTGAGTATTTTTAAGTGGTGAGAAATTGTAAGATAGCTTGGTGTTCTTGCACAAAACTCATTGGAAGCCAGTGCATAGTTGTAGCAGGCGATTAGGAAGGTCTCTATTGCAAAAGGATTTCATTACGAGTCTAAAGGTATCTTACTATTAACCTTAAGCAATGCCAAGACTACTCTTGGAAAATATGTAAAATTTTTATCTTCTTACTTAGAAGATACTTCTTATAGGAGTGCAGCAAAGAGTCCTAAGACTAGTTCTGGGAATTACATCTGTCACACTAGAAGATGTCTAACGAGGTAATGTTGCTATGCTTTAGATCTCAGTAGAACGAGAAGTGACCTCCTGGAAACATGCAAACTTGACAAAGTAGATGCAGAAAGAATACTTCCCCAGGCTAACAAGTCTTAAACTTAGGTCACGGTTACCAAGGGGTAGATCAACGAGAAATTTCTTTACCCAAAAGAGATCTTTGAACTCTTTTTTCCCTGAAGAATTGTGGGGATTGTGCATAAAACTGGTATCAATAGATTTCTAGATATTAAATACATCAAGAGAACCGGAGAGGGCAGAAAATGGAGTTTGGAGTCAAAGGTCATCCACGATCCTATTGACTAGCAGAGTATGGTCAAAGAGGCGAATAGTTCCGATATTCTATTGTTTTAATGGGATATAACATTTTGTATTCCAATTCGTTTACCCGGTGACTCCTACAAGGCCGAAGAACTAGTGTGTGGAGTTTACGTGATTTACCCTTCAATTTTAGTAAGTTGTTTCCTGTCTGAAGGACTGCAGTGTGTATAAAATGACATACTGTACATAAAACTCGCACTGAAACTGGGGAAGGTCCAGGCTTGCGCACACTTCTGCACACCGAGCCCTGAACCTCCAGCGGAAAAAAAACTTAAGCTTTTAGATTGCGCCCGTAAGAGGCCAGATGCCCACGAAACAATAAAATGACCACTAAAACCTCACTCCGTTTTAATTCTCTTCCGTTTCTTGCACCCCCGCGACAATACCGCTGATTCTTCAAAATCTATCTAACGGGATAGGCACTCAACAGTTTTAGCGGCGAGGTCATGCACCCAGGGTGTTACCGCGGGCCTCTCTGGTTAATGTAGTTCCGAGCGCCAGAAGGGCGCGCAGAGTCGGTGGTCGGTGAAACTACAGTTCCCACGGCGCTGTGCCTGCCGATCGCACAGGCGCAGAAGCCGCCGTTTATCTCCAGTCTATCACGTAAGCGTACGTCAGCCCTTTCGGGATACACACGAGGACCGAGCTGAGTTGAGGCGGCTCTCGGCTTGTTACCGGCGGAGCCATATCCCTGGTCTGAGGCCTCCTTCAGACGCGCGTCAACGGTGTCGGAGGGGGGAGAGAGAGTTGAAGGGAAGAGGGGAAAAGACACGTTATTTTTAAATCTAGCAACATTTCTCAGTACAGCCATGGATTCGAAAGACGTGGCGGATTACGCCCCTGATTCCTGGGAGCTGGCGGCCGACACGGATGTCGAGGCCCAGATGAACTCCTCTTTTTCTAAGCTCAACGTGAACGCCAAACCTTTCGTTCCCAATGTCCACGCAGCAGAATTCGTTCCCTCGTTCCTGAGGGGCTCGGATGAGGCCGCCGAGTCGCCAGAAGGTAATAAATTTTATTTTTTATCCGGGGGAGTGGGGGGGGGGGAGAGAAGGGAGAGCACTGGGAGAAAAGTGAGTGCGGCAGCGGTAGGGCAACTTGGGGCCTTTGTTCATTTGTCCATAACAGCAGGGTTATGGCGATAGGGTGGGTAAAGGTGGCTCCGAGGCGGAAAGAGGCTGATCGCTTGAGTTCCATCGTTTGTCCAAAATACCGCTGCATTTATCTTCGGCTAATCGTGTCGACCAAGAAAAGGTAAAAAGCTGTTTTGCAACCCATGTCAACTTTAGGCCTCATTACTTTAAACGTAGTTGGCTTTCAACGCCAGTTTTTTAAGCATAATTCTCTCAAGGTGTGTGTGTATATATTTTTTTATATTCTTGCGAAACGTTCCATATGTTGGTCGGGGAACTTGTTACAGAAAGGCTCGAGGCCCATATGTGGAAACCGACGTCAATCTGAATGTGTCGTCAGTTTGCACTTCATCTAGATGTGAAGCTCCTGTTCTTTTTTTGAGATAATGACGGAGTGATATATTCATAGAAAGGAGAGCTAAAGTACTGAATTACAGAATAAAACTTATGAATTCGTTTATTTTATGTAAATTCTTTACTCTTTGAAGATTCAAATCAGAATAAACTTTGTTCAGCTTTTGTCGAGTAATGGCTTAACTTCGTGGGTGCACATTTCAGAAACCTTTAGTTCAAATTCGCATGGGGTGAAATTATTAGCTGTTGAATCAGCACTTTAATATGCAACCACAGCTAAGATGCATGCTGGTATGCTGTTTAGGAGTACTGTACGGTAATTGTCATGTTGGCTACTTTCAGCACATTTTGAAGACATCATGCTACAAACAGCTTGCATTTAATGCACATGGATTTATTAGACGGTATGTATTTGTGCTACAGTTAATGACGATTCTAGTGGTTAGTCTGTTATAGTAATTAAAGTAGCAATGTAATAGCCAAAACTGAATCTAAAGGTTGGATTTTATTTCGCCAGAAACAATACTCCAACAGTATCCTGTGTTCGTATAATAATACTCAGAAACTTGTTCACACAAATGAACTGCTAGTGAGTTTCAAAATGCTAAGGTAGTTAATAAAAAATGGTCAGAAGAGATGATTATAAGGAGGGACAGGCACAGAAGAGTTAGAAAGGATTCCAGGACTTTGGCAGTTGAAGACATGCCACCAATACTGGAATGACATTTCATGATTACGTGAAATTTCAGTGTCAGGGAAGTTTTAGAGCCGGGGGGGGGTGGGGGGGGGGGGGCCAAGTGTGAATTTCATGATCATGGAATTTGAAATTGAGTAATTGATTAACCAGGAGTCAGTTTGTCAGCCAGTAGGGATCACAATGGTAAATGTAAGTTGATGCATTTTGAGAAATGGGTAGTAGTTTTAGATGATTTGGGATTAAATAAGGGATCAAGAAAAATCAACCAGTAGAGTGCTGTGTTTCAGGACCAAATGTGCAAAAAAAAAAAAGGACATTTCTAGAATAGAAGGAAATGGGTGTTCTTTATCGAGGCATAGATCTGAGGCTCTACAGCGTGATTGCATATGGTCTGGGGGAGGGAGGCAGCACCTTGCTTGAGGTGGAGTTAAATAGAATTGTTTGATCTACTGAATGTGGGCCAGTTAGATCATGTTCAGTGAAGTAGCAAATAGTGGGTATTGTCAGTGAACATTTAGAATGAAAGCTTAATGATTGTTTTTGGACTAAGGCAAAACCTTGGACTCATGATCTGGATATCAGCGTTGAAATCTCACCATGACAACATGATTTAAAGCTAATTAAGGAAAATAGAAGAGAGAAAAAAAACATAACAATGGTGATCATTAAACTGCCATATTAATTAAAAGGAATTCATTGGATCTTGGAGGTTCTTAACCTGGGGTCTGTAGATAGATTCCAGGAAGTCTGTGAACTTGGATGGGAAAATATTGACGAGGTTACATTACCAACCTCTATCTGAAATTTAGGATTTCCTTCAATTATGGACGTAGGCAACAAACCACAGTAATATTAGCAGTACCTTTGACTTTGTCACCAATAGAATTCCCAGATATTTTCATATCACATTACCTCTGTTACAAATATCTCAATGTTGTTTACAGCAGTCATCACTACTTGTTATTTAATGCGTTAATAAAGAGGCGCATACATTACCACATCACAAATTTGTTTTTAAAATATTTTGAACTGTTATGTCAATGTAATTAGTTTCTTTTGTAACCCAATGTATTTTATTTTGTGTATTTAAATACATTATTCTGAGAAAAGGTCCATAAGCTTCACTGGACTGCCAAAGTGGTCCATGGCATTAAAAAAATTAAGGGCCCCTGTCTTAAAGGATGAATTCTTTGCCTAACCTGTCTTCAAGAGCTTAGTCCCACATCAACATAGTTAACTTGTAACAATTGCTGAAAGTGTCAATTGTTTGTTTCAAGACAACTATGACAATATATAGGAACTAGTAGACCATGTGACTGAGCTCTTGGCATCAAATTTAGACGTGTATGTGCCCTTAAATAATGTGAAGCCCTGCTTTTGGGTTTCCAGTGGTTTACATCTGATGGAGGTGTCCAACAAAGTTGTCTGGGAATTATTTGACAGATTTACAGAAACTTTTCTGTCACCTTGAATCCCAGACTATGTGATCAATGAAGTGCACACACGCATACCCCGCAGGGGAACTTAGCAGATCAGGCAGCATCCATGGAGGGAAGCAAACAGTCAGTGTTTCAAACAAGAGAAAATCTGCAGATGTTGGAAACCCAGGGAACGTACACAAAATACTGGAGGAGCTCAGCAGGCCAGGCACCACCTATGGAAAAAGAGTACAGTTGATGTTTCAGGCCGAGACTCTTCATCGGGACATTTCATACTGAGGCCCTTCATCAGGACTGAAAAGGAAGGGACAGGGGCCAAAATGAGAGGTGGAAGGGAGGGAGAGGATTACAAGCTGGCAGGTGGTAGGTAAGATCAGCTGAGAGGGGAAGATGGGGGGAGAGTGAATGATATGAGAAGCTGACAGGACAGATGAGTGGAAATAGTAGTGAGCTAATGGAGGAGGAATCCAGTAATAGAGGACAGTGGAATAAAGGATATGCTTACCAACAAGGTGAATAAGAGAAATAGCAGCACAGTTCTTGAAACTTGCTAGATCACTTTGGATCTTGTACTGACTGATAATGTCTGGTCAGATACAGCATTGAATTCTCCTGATTACCATCTTCTGAATTATTATTGCTCTATGTAAATGCCTTTTGAAGTAATGCTGGGAGATGCAAGCAACAAGTGAGAATTCGTTGTCTATCAGGAGTTGGTGATGCAGTTCCCAAATGTTGTCAGGTGGATCTGCTGTAGAATTTGGAAGGGAGAACACTTCTCCCAAACTCACTTCAATATTACCTTTTAAGTCGTATGTTTCAGTCTCTGGCACATTGGGCAAGAGCAATGCTAGCATAGTCCCTGCTGTGACAAAGTTAGAGCACATCTCATTGTGTTGTCTCAAGCTGTATTAATTCATGAAATCTTAAATAGCTTTAAACTGAAAGCACATTTGTGGACAACCAGAACTATAAACCATGATGGATATATTTACCTGGTGAAGCTACAATGCAGAAACCCAAGGATCAAAACTTTTCTGTGACATATTGTCATGGGTAATCATTTTAAACAACCCTTGGGAGTAGGATGCTCATGAAGAATATTGCTATCCTCTGTGGTGCTGGTATCCAGCATTAAGTGTAAAAGCTAGTCTGGAGCATTTATTGTCTTCAGAGACATGTCCCCCGCTACTACAGAGGTAAGCATTTGGTTGCTTTGTCTTGAATTACCAAGAAATTGCCATCTCCAACTGGATAGTCTTGACTCTCTAACTTCAGAGCTCTTTGACGTACTGGAAAGGTTCATCTACATGGAAAAAGTCACAAATATAGTGAAATACACTTCTCTTTAGAGTGATTGCATTTTCCACTACGGATGAATGTCATGACAATATTCAGTGTGATAGTTACTCAATCCTCTGGCTCTATATTCACTCTCTGTGCCATATACCAAACTTTGGCAAGTTTGTTTGTGCATGTGCGCTCCCTTAATTCCTGGTGGAGATGTCGGGCGCTGTCGTGACAAGCTTTTTGCACCGATCTTTTTGGTATGCTTGTCATACGGCGTGTCTTGGCCATCTGAAACCTGGCGGTGGCTGTCCCTCTCCAGGTTTTTTTTTACAAGGTCAAGTTGTTAGCTTGACACTCAACCCAGGCACGGATGGAGAGTGCAAGGGAATTGGCCAGATTCGAACTCGGGACCTCTCGCCCCGAAGTCCAGCGCTGATGCCACTACACCACCAGCCATAAAGTTTAGCATTTCACAATTGGACAACTCCCAACTCTTCACCACCATCGATGGAAAAAGATGGTGGAAGGAAGCACTTGCAAAATTTCAAGCATGTTAACACCTACATTTTCATAATTTCCTTCATTAACACAAGATCAAAGTTCAACACAAAGTTAAATATTCAAAGGTCCAAATTAATGTCAGAGAAATGTGTACAATATAAATCCTGAAATGCTTTTTCTTCACAAACATCCACGAAAACAGAAGTGCCCCAAAGAATGAATGACAGTTAAATGTAAGAACCCCAAAGTCCTCCCAGCTCCCCTCTCTCCTGCACATAAGTGTCAGCAAGCAACAATCCCTCCTCCCTCCACTGACCAAAAAGAAGCAAGCATCGGTACCGCCACCGAGCACTCAAGCGTGAGCAAAGCAGTAGCAAAGCCGCAGACTTACAGTTATCCCAAAGACTTCGCATTTCACCCAGCATTTGACATACCACAGGTTCTTTCTCTCCCACGTAAGGGAGAAGGAGGTGTCCCTCTTTTCCCAGGGAGTGGGGAGACATAACAAACAACTCGCTGGTTTACGATGTTAAAAGTCATTACGTCGCTTTTTTTTGAGTTCTGTTCCCAAAGATTGCAAAGATCCCGGGTCCTTGGGCATATGGCAGTAGATTTTCTGACTCCCCTGACGACACACGGGTCTCCTGCCTTTACACCAATCCTCTCCAGAGCCCCGAGATCTTAGGCTTCCAGTTCCGAGCTGAGTTCTCAGGCTGAACAGTGGCTAGTCTTGAAACCCCGAGAATGGGTCCCGTTCCCGCAAAGAACCAAAGTCAGCGTGTAAATCCAGGTCAGGGTCTTCAAAAGAACCCTGAAAGGGGAAAATAAAGATATTAAAGATGGAAATAGAGCTGTTTCTGAAGATGCAAGCAAAGGAGGTGCTGTTAAGTGCCATCTTAACTTCACTCCACCTCCACCTGTCATACCTTAAAATATTCTTGGGCAGAGGATTTCTGCATTGAACTTCGGTTATGATTCTTGGTAATTATACCAGAAAACATGGTATAAGGTAGCTTTATACTGGGAATAGCTTTATAGAACTCCTAGCCAACAAATACTTGTAAAACATTAATTGTCTTTTTCAATCTTAAAAGGTTGAATTACAAAGGTAAGGGATCAACTAGCCAACTTTTGCCATTTAGTTTCACTATTCCCTTCACATCTCATACAAAATCTTTACAGGTGAAATGTGTATTTTGCAAATAATGTATCAAGCACAGAGACATGGGTATTTGCCAGACTTTTGTACCTCTGTTTGCTAAAATGCTAACTTTGGAGAACCACATCTGGAGTGTCAGTTCCCTGTCTACTTCAGCAATTGAAAGCTGCACTGGATGGTAGCAATCTTTCAAAAGTGGTCTCTCTCTTCAAATAAGTGAACATATTGTAGTCAACCTATTTTACAATTTCAGTGTGATTCCATGTAAGTTCATGGTGAAAGCTAAATAATACAATAGTTTGTAAAGTTATTCAGTGATCTGAAGCCCAAATTGTTAACTTCAGCTACCTTGTAACAAGTCTAAGAAGTGAGGTCACTTTAAACAGTTCTTCAAATTTGCATTTACGAAGGTTTTTGAACTTCTGAAGAGATGATGAATTGAAATGAGGCTATCAGATTTCAGTGGAGATATTGCTGGTAGTGCAAATAATATGGTTACAATAGTCGCCATAAAGGTGAAACAGAAATTTGAAAATAGCCTGGCATAAGTAATAGGATTCCACCCCACACCCCCACTATCACCACTTTTATAGTTGTATTTCACTGGACATCACAGAATCCATTTATCTATTACATACTGCAAAATGTGCATTCCTGGCATGTTGTGTCAATCTGTGCTTGTTTATAGACAGATATGATAAACCCCATTTGAGATCAGTTCCTGGAAGGTGGCGCAAGCTCACAGTTGAGTTGTGCATGGTAAAGGGTAAGTCACTGGTTTTTAGATGTTAAGTTGTGTGGTCTAACATACCCACTGTTTAGGGGGGTGCTCACTGAAAGCCCAGATTGGCATGTTTTTAAATAGGGATGTGAAATTGAGATGGAGGTAGGAAGCAGTTAAATTCTTGAGTTTATATCTTGGCTTCAAATAGTTTAAATAAAGGTAACATTGAAAGCTAATGGTGCCAACTTTATGATGGAAATGGCTGTTCCATTGTGGGGGGGTGGGGATATCTGGCTCATTTATCGCAATGTCTTGGGCACAGCTAGAATAACAGTGGTCACCTCGCTTGAATTTTAGCCGTTGACACGGAATTTGTTGGTACGGAGTTTAAAACTATTCTGATTTTCAAACATGCTTAACATCAGGAAGGAGACTAGTTACTGATATCTTCCAGTATTAGCCTTGGTAGCCTTATTATCAAAAGACATACTGGAATGGAAGCAAAATTATATTTAAATCCCATTTAAATGTGTGGTCCCAGCCATGTTTGAAGCATTTTTTTTTTGGACAAGCTAAATTCAGGTTATGAGTAAAAATGTCTTTATTCCCTGGAATGATTTTTGCAATTTTGAGTGAGATATTTCTGATTTGAAGTTGTGGGTTGGAAGTGCAGGTAGCGCAAGATATAACTTCAATGAATTATGTGAAAATGTAATTTTTATAAAATAAGTTTGTTCTTTAAGGTTGACATTGCCAGGGGAGGGGCTGTAGTGGGGATAAGCTCTCACTACTTATCAAATGCTCCCGATGGTGTGTGTCTCAAATAGCCTCTAACAGCCAAGTTCTGCTCTTGGCATTCATGTGTGCCTTAGCTGCTAAGTCCAGTAGAACTGTTTCGACTGACAGGAGAAGGGGCAAAGCCGGGTTACTGGCACCTGTAAAACCAGTCCCTTAGGGCAGATGGGGTTCATCAGCTGTGGTTGACAGCTCATCCAGAAGGAAAACTCTGACCTTAAACCTCGGCTGCCTTTCAACTGCACCCACTCAAGGGGAAGGCTTCTGGAGTAAACCCTGAGGAAAAATCCAGAGCTTGAGTCTCTGAGGCAGTCATATGTTGAGTTCATTGCTGACTGGCAACTCCTGTGACACCGCTGGTGCCAAACTGTATCAGTCTCTGTCATTCCTTTGGATTCATCAGCTGTGTAGAGAGGCGGAGCCTGCTGCATGGGCAACAGCTTGCTCTCCATATCGTAAGTGTCCTAGCTTGAGTATCAACTTCGACAGTTAGGATGCCATATCCGGGTCAGATCCATTTCCTGACCAACAAGAGGCCATCATTATGTGAAAGTGTTCTCAGAGTATCAACCGGTCTTTTCTATGACAGTGATGTCATGTTATCATATATGATGAGTCAGAAAATATAGTACAATAGTGTGGTGTCAGTAACACTATAGTGTAATTAAATGTCTCAGTGCATCACAGGAAAGTTAGTGCAAATTTTTCCATCTCTTTAGATATAACTTTTGTTTTTCTTAGCAAAACTGATTTTTATTTTGAATACATTTAAGAGCTGAAGTGCATTACAAACATGTGCATGAATATTGAGACTTTGAAGAATAAGCTTGGAAAACAAGTTGAAGCACGTGTGCTTGTGCAACATTGAAATATGCCTGGGCTAGCATTGAGTCTCTTTTATACCATTGTCACTGGTCTTGATTATATGGTTTCAAAAGTCATATACATCCAGCTTGTAAGCTGTGGCACTTTTAATTTACTTTCAAAATGAGGTTACTGCCATGAATTTAGGCATTTTATTTGGCTGTTAATATATAATGTACTGGTGCTAAATCTTTTGATTTTAGCTTTAAATATTGGATTGGAAGCTAAACATCGATTTTAACTTGCTGTATTTGTAGTTCTTAGAGTTGCTGTTGTTTGTTTTTGATCCATTACCTGCATAGTGAAGCTATTTTAGTTTCAGGATAGACTTCTAAGCTTAGCCAACTCTGTTCGTAAATTAAAAGCACAAAAATGCATTCAGCCCATTATGTCCTGTGGGAGACAAAAACGAAACTATCAGTGTTACTCCCACTTCACAGCTCTTTGCAGCCTTGTAGGTTAAGTCTCAAGTGTTCACTGGGTAGCTTTTAAATTTCAAGAGGGCTTTGCCTCCACTTGAGGCTTATTATGTACCAAGCCTGATGAGATCTGATTAGGTTGCTGATTCAGATCTTCAGTGATAAATTTAAATCAAACTGTCTTCCCATCTAGTCAGATTGTGCTGGGAAGGGTCCGTACATGTATGTAGAGCTGTGATGGTGGTCACATGGAGTTTTGTAAGACATCTGACAAGGTCCCACATAAGGGTCTTGTCCAAAAGATTTATATGTATGGGATCCAAGGTGAGTTGGCTATTCAGATTCGAAATTGGCTTTCCATGGAAAGTGGTCGAAGGGACCTATTCTTGTTTGAGGTCTATGACTAGTGATATTCCACATGAATCCTTACTGGAACCTCTGCTCTTTGTAATGTATATAAATGACCTAGATCCTAGATGAAAACATAGATGGGTGGTTTAGTAAGTTTGCAGCTGAAATATGGATTGGTGGCATTGTGGATAACGTAGAAGACTGGCAGGGGATACAGTAGGCTATATTGTAGATAAGTTACAGATGGCGGGGGGCAGGGTAGAGCTTAACCCAGCTAAATGTATAGTGTTGC
Organism: Mobula birostris; assembly: GCF_030028105.1. Classification (NCBI taxonomy): domain Eukaryota; kingdom Metazoa; phylum Chordata; class Chondrichthyes; order Myliobatiformes; family Myliobatidae; genus Mobula; species Mobula birostris. Next base: position 131,186,764 of record NC_092378.1, on the reverse strand, counting down.
AATTCAGGACTTCAAATGTAAAAAGACAGAATACTGTTAATGGCAAGAACCTTAATAGTGATGAGCAGAGGGATCTTGAGGTCTTAACTCACAGCTCCCTGAAAAATGGTTACACGGCTTGTTGAGAAATTGAATTCAAGATTCTGGAAGTTATGTTGTAGCTTTATGAAACTCTAGTTAGGTCACTTCTGTAGTATTGCACTGAATTGAATTCTGGTGTACCCATTATAGGAATGACGATGAGGCTTTGGAGTGGATGCAGAGAGCTTTGCCAGGATGCTCCCTGGATTGGAGGGCATGTTCTTTGAGGAGAGATTGGATAAACCAGAGTAGGTTTTTCTGAAGTGGCAGTGGTTATGGGGAGATGTGATGGAGTTGTATAATATGAGAGGTATTGGTAGAGTAAACAGCAAGTATATTTTACCCCAAGGTTGAAATATATAATCTGAGATGGCATGCAGTTGAAGTGAGAGAGGGTAAGTTTAAAGAAGATGTGTGGGCAAGTTTTTTTTTAAGAGTTGTGGGTGCCTGGAGTGTGCTGCCTGGGGTGGTGCTAAAAACAAATATGATAGAGGCATTTAAGAAGCTGTTAGTTGGGTTTATGAATGCACAGGTCTAAGGTCTATAGGCAAAAGGGGCATTTGTTTGCTAATTAGTTCAGCCAAAACATTGTGTGCCAAATTGCCTGTGCTGTACAATTCTATGTTCTATAACAATAAAAAAAAACAAATTGCGGCATTTGTCATCTTTTGCTGGATGGTGGTGTGTGTGTTGTACCCTGGCTTGGGAGTTCTGTTCATTGGTGAGTCAGGAAGGAACACAAAGGAACCGTGGTTAGTAGGTGGCTGCAAGTTGGGGGACACCACGATAAAATGTGTTGGGGTCACCTGTCCCAAGATAGTAGTGGCAGCCCAGAGAAAGCTGCTGAACTGGCAAGGTCACGAAGAGGACTGTAAAATGAAGGTCCCAAGGTTTTCTTGTGTTTGTAAAATTATAATACTTGGATCAATTTTAATTTTAATCTGGCCATATTTGGGTTTTGTTTTGAAATTTAGTTGGACTTCTAGTCTCCAACATATCAGTCAATGAATTTAGGCCCCAATTATTTGATGGAACAAAATTTTCATTCAGCTTTTTCCTTTTACCAATTTTAATCATTCTCTCTTAATCAACTTTTCTACCAAAGCAGCAATGTCCTTTTATAATTTTGTGTACACAGCCTCACTCATCTCAATATTTTATTTCTTCTGTCTTGGCAACATCCTTTATAAATCGCTTCTATGTCCTCTGATGCTACACGGCCTTCTTGTATTGTTCGAATAAAATTGTACATAGTTCTCTGGATGTGATTTTTACCATTTTTGTATAGTTTTAGCATGATCCCCTGGCAAGAAAACCAAGTTTCATAAAGATCATCTTAGCCACTTTATCCACTTATCTTGCTGTATTCATTGATCTGTGGATATTAACTCCAAAAACCATCTTTTCTGCCATTCAAATAACATTGCACCTATGTGCTGCCTTTTCCACAATTCATGTGTTCAATTAAATATGACTTTAGTGCTTGGAAAAGGTGTGTGCTCAATGCAGATAGATTTATTTCATCAATAAATGCCAAGTTATGCATTAAAAATTGTTAATAGCATCAGTTTCTCTACTTTGCTGTTCCACAGATAATCTGCCCAAAATCATTTTAGGTAAAGTTATTTCCTCCCATTGAACTTAGAATTTGGGTTCACCTCAGCAAACTTTGCACTTGCTGGCAAATACATTTCTTTTCGGAGGTTGCTGCTTCAGAATTCAATTCAGCTCTGAGCTGAGTTTATATTCTCTCCATGTTGTACTTTGTCAGTTGAATACATTTCCTGGTTGTTGGTGGAACATCTGCCCTCTGCATAGTTCTGCACATTAAATGTTTTATTCTATCCCACATTAAGATCTATTCAGCCCTGTTTTTGGTGAAGTACAATGGTTTCTGTTCTATGGTTGCTCATTTTAAAAACAAAATCATCCATTTGATTGTCTTGACAGCTCCTACATAAACTCTTTTAGTCCTTTAAACTATTGGCTCAACTCTGTCTTTATGTTCTACTCTGTTATACCCTTTGGTCTGCTATTAGATTCCATGTGTTAAACTGCCAAGGCCTGATTGTTTGACATTATCTCCCAAAACTGCATCTCCATTTTGAAGATTCATTTTGATCATGCTTTTTTAATCCCATCTTCTCCAGCTTTTTCTCCACTTGGCTTGCACTCCGAATACCTCAAAGAACTTCACCAAATTTCTTCGGGAGATTTGTAAATTCATGTCATTTGTAGGATTGTACAAATGAATCAATTTTCAGAACATTTTTCCTTTCACCTTTGTTACACTGACCTTGGTGGAATTGGCGCTGAATTTATCTCTAATGAAGGCATTAATTCTTTCTCTGTTTTAATCTCTTAGTATTATATTCCTAGTTTTTAGCTACAACTGCATTTATTACCTGTCAGATAATTGCTGGGTGGTCTTTCCCTTTAATTAGTCAGTTCAATACTACACAAGAATCGTAAACTGGTGTTTTCCACCTTCCTTTCCAGTCCTGAAGAAGGATCATCTTGTACATTATGGAGCTAACTTCAAATCTAAATTTGAAGCAGGTTCTTCAGTGTTATAGTTTAAAATGTTCCAATATCAACAGTTTAAGCAATGAGTGGTTTTGATTATTGATTCATGGATGAACAAATGGAGTAGAAAGGAAAAGTTATTTTGGGATTAGTAAGGATATATAGACTGGAAGTGACACCAAATGAATTGAGAAGGTCATGCTGTTTCTTGTGGATTATGTTAAGACATTGGACTGGAAGAACTATAAAATTTAAGAAGCATGCAAAGCATACGTCAGTGCGACAGTGAAAATGGCAGGATTGGCTTCAGTGAGTATAGTGAATAGACCCATAAATGCTTAATAAATATAACTGGTTATACATGTCTACTTGTCAATGGGGAAAACTGAATAAAGAAAAATGACAAAGTTAAAATGCCATTTGGAGAAAGTTACAAAGCATATCTTTCCCTCCCGCTGCCCCCACACCTTCTGCTTTGCACAGGGATCGCTCTCTACGTGACTCCCTTGTCCATTCATCGCTCCCCACTGATCTCCCTCCTGGCACTTATCCTTGCAAGTGGAACAAGTGCTACAACTGCATCTACAGCACCTCCCTGGCCACTATTCAGGGTCCAAACAGTCCTTCCAGGTGAGGTGACACTTCACCTGTGGGTCTTTGGGGTCATCTATTGTATCGAGTGCTCCCAATGTGGCCTCTTGTATATCGATAAGACCCGATGTAGGTTGGGAGACCGTTTTCCCCAAGCACCTACACTCCACCCACCAGAAAAAGAGGGATCTCCCAGTGGCCACCCATTTTAATTCCTCTTCCCATTCCCATTCTGATATGTCCATCCATGGCTTCCTCTACTCAGTAGAGTCTACTGTAACAATGAGGCCACACTTGGGTTGGAGGAACAACACCTTGTATTCCGTTGGGTAGCCTCCAACCTGATGGCATGAACATCAATTTCTTGAACTTCTGGTATGGACCCTCCCCTACCCCCCCACTCTATACTCCTCATTCCCCTTCCCTCTATCAGGTACTGTCCTTGCCTGCCCATCGCTTCCCTCTGGTGCTTCTTCCCCTTTTTCTTTCTTCCATGGCCCTCTGTCCTCTCCTATTAGACTTCCTCTTCTCCAGCCCTATATCTCTTTCACCTATCACCCTGTGTTTCTCTGTCCCCTCCCCCCACCTTCTGACTCCTCATCATTTTTTTTTCTCCAGCTCTGCTGTGTTTCTCCAGCATTTTCTTGTGTGTTATTTGGATTTCCAGCATCTGTGGATTTTCTCTTGTTTGTAAATGTAATATTACTTTCAAGTAAAGACAAAGTAATAGATGGACAAATCTCAAGGAGCTAATGTTTTCTACCCTTATCAAGCAATAGGTAAGAAGAGTGCAGGTAACTTTCCATTGTGTTCCAAATTCAGGAATTACACTTTTATGGATGAGAAAATGTGAATTATTTCATTACTAGTTGGAAAGAATTGGTGTTTTCTATGATGAACTGTAAAAATTGGTTTTCTCTGGAAAACAACATCAGATTATGAGGACACTCAGTCCTCGTTTATTGTCATTTAGAAATGCATGCATTAAAAAATGATACAATGGTCCTCCAGAATGATATCACAAGAAACACAGGACAAACCAAGACTAAAACTGACAAAACCACATAATTATATCATACAACAGTGCAAAGCAATACCGTAATTTGATAAAGAGCAGGCCATGGGCACGGTAAAAAATAGTCTCAAAGTCCCGATAGCCTCATCATCTCACGCAGACGGTAAAAGGGAGAAACTCTCCCTGCCACCAACCTCCAAGCGCCGCAAACTTGCCAATGCAGCACCATTGGAAGCACCTGACTGCAGCGGACTCTGAGTCCGTCTGAAAACTTAGAGCCTCTGACCAGCCCTTCAACAACAAGCACCATCCTCTGCCGAGCGCTTCGACCCCACCCTGGCTGCTGAGCAACAAATAAAACCAAGGACTCGGTGCCTTCTCCTCCGGAGATTTCAGACCACACAGTAGCAGCAGCAGCGAAGCAGGCGTTTCAGAAGTTTCACCAGATGTTCCTCTGTACTCTCACATCCGTCTCCATCAAATCAGGATTGTGCACGGCACCCTACTTGACAAATAACAGACATCACCACTGGAGTGGCCGCTGCAAGCTGCATCGTGTCGCCATCTTCTCCTCTTTATGCTCAAGTTCTTAACAAATATTTAACTTGTATAAAGCATTAAGTGACACTGTAATTTTTACAGAACAGCCTTTGAGGGCTTAGTGGACATCTTTTTTCTGTTCAGTTTGTCTTAAACTTTGACCCATATTTACCTCTTGTGTTTGGGTTTTCTTGAGTATTTGATTAAGCTAATTAGGGTTTGGGTTGAGCATTTCACATAATATCTTTATAAAATCTGCATTAGTGCTGTATTTCATTCTGTAAAAGTGTTATCTTTTGGGATGAGACAAGAAAATGCTGGAAATGGCAGATCAGGAGCGTGATGAGTTAATGTTTTAATCCACAACTTTTCAAGCTCAGAACTTCACTTCTGGTCATGAGGTTGAAAGATCAGCTGTTTCTCTTGACACAGTTGCTTACCTGAGTATTTTCTATTTTGTTTTTATTTTCAGCATGCGGAGTATTTTTACATTTTTAAGGGATCATTTAATGTTCTCGAAGTTATAAGTATATTGTCTCTCAAAAGGTAATGAGTCTCTGGAATTCTTTGTCCCTGGGGGTGATGGAGGCCAGATCATCAGATACATTTATCTCAACCTTAAATATTCAAAATATCGAGGAATTAAGGCATGTAGGGCTCTGGCACAGAAGAGGAGTAGAGGCCATTGTAAATTGGCTGCCATACTGAATACTAGTGCAGGAATGAGGGACCAATAGTCTATTCCTGCTCCCAGATTATTGTTTTCTTGTGCAGGTTTGTATGGTGAAATCTGCTTTTAAAATCTGTCCTAATGGTCATTTGCATCTTAAAGGTGGTTTTCAAGTTGTAGAAGAATCACTGTTGTGTTATATTTCAAGGGAAATTTAAGCAGCATTGTGATTCAAATGGAAAGTATCTATCCAGGTGAGATCAGCTGACATGTAAGTGAGAGGAATGGGATTGAAGGTTGTAATCATTCATCTGAAAGACATTTGTAGAGTACCCTTTGGCTTCAAGTCTTTTCCAGCCAGTTAGTGCTTTGGAAATCACATTCAATTAAATTCTGTTGGGACTTTGTCAGGTTGCAGATTTTCCGGACTATTAGATGTCATTCTATTGATATTCCAACACAATCTTAATTCACTTTTTGTTTTAAGATTTGGAGTGGAATGAATGTTCCAATGTACTTGAAGTGTGCATAGGAAACAAGAGCCCATGATTTCAGGAAAGCATGGCCAACAGAACTGGTTGCACTTCAAATGAATGCAGGAGTTGTGGCTTGACAATAGATGGGGAATGAAGGAGCCAAGGCTCCAGGGTGTTGATGGGGAGCTCAGCAAATATTTCCTGTTGAGCTCCTTGGCAAGCCATTTGGGATTTTTGAGCAATCAGATAACATTTCCTTTACTGTATTTATGCACATGCCTATTAAATTAGGCTATTAAGATTCTATAATTATATTAAACTTGCCCTTCAGTGAAAAGGTGGGCAATTTTTTTTTGGGTTAGTACAGCAAAAATGTGATTGAGATAACATCTAAAATAATTGAAGTATTTCTGTGCCAAATTGCAGTTAGTTCATCTCAATGGGTTTTAGTTGCACATGGGTCAAGTGAAGAAACTTCACCTGACCAAAGGGGCATGCTTTCCTGGTTTTTGGCTGCAGCCAGAAAAGTATCTCTACAAAATGACTTCAGTTTGAGGAAATACTTAGATTGCTGGCATGTCTGCCAGAGTGAATTTTACTTCCATGCTTCATTGTACGTTATTGTCAAGAAAGGTTAACTTTGAGGCTGCACTAGATCAGCATCATATTAAACCAAAATCTTGAAACGTTGCTGCATGGATTTCTCCAGCATTCCTAAATCTATAGATTAGTAGAATAATTGGTCACATGGGTGTAATTGAGTAGTATGTGCTCATTGGGCTGAAAGGGCCTATTGCTGTGCTGTAAATTTATAAGACTTAAAACATCTAACAAGTTGAACGACAGTAGCCGTGCAGATGAAATATTTTTGACTGTTGCACAAGCTATTGTACTGAGCATAATAGAGTTGTGCAGGTAGTTAGTATAGTATCAACATCCACCTGTGTTTGTATATAACAATCCATTAGAAATATATGAAGCTGAGACCTTTGGAAATGGAAATGTCAAATCCATCATTGGTTGCACATCTTGAAATATGCTTGCCTAGTACTCATCTCAGATCTTGTTAACTTTTATGAGGAAGAAAAAAACTCAAGCTGCTGACAAGAGAAATCGAACAGACAATAGTAAAGAGGCCTGTGTGAAATGAAAAATTGATCACAAGTCAAAAGCTCGGGGGTCAGACTTTGTGGTCAACCTCTTGTTTGTGAATGGAAGAGAGTGGAGAGCTAAAAATGGGATTTTGAAAGGAAGTACACTTGGCTCATCATGTGAACAGTTGTCAGATCCAGTCTACTGCAGGAGTCAATGAACAATCACCTCAAATGATGCAAGTGACTCTGAACTTGAGATTGTTATCATAATTTAAAGTTAACTATAGGTATAAGTTATAGACTTTCTGTCATGGGGGTTTATAAGAATTTGGAATCAAAGGGAGAAATTAACTTGTCAAAGCAAGTAACAGCTGATTTTAACAATTTTCCCACAGTCCTTGAATATCAAATTGACATTGATTAAGCTGAGGGGAATTGGCACCAAAAGGATCTGTAAAGCAAAAGGATCTGCTGCTTTATACCTTTAGAGTCATGCATGTTGTACAGGCTACATTTGATGTGCTATTCCACTCGCATGGACAAATAGCTGTTTCCTATTCATCAGTCAGTAATAAATCAGAATATAGCAACCAGAGGTAGGACTGAAATTACTGAAGGTTATGAAGGGTGTCTGAAGCTGATGGCTTAGCAATACCGATAACAAAGCAAAAAAGATAAGGGCAAACAATAGAGTCAACAAATTTTTGGTCAATTCAATTTTCTTGTGGTAGTGATAGACTCTGTTTAAATTGTCCAAGGATATAAAAATGTCAGACATTTTCAGATGTATTCTCCATGACCCAGTACCTAAATTTTTTATTTCTCCGAGAACTTTGCCAACTTTGAAGGACAAGTTGTTGTATGTACAAAGACAGGTGCATTGTACCATGTGACATCATCATAGCTTGTCACACCAGACAGCCAGCCACTCTAGTGTTGTTTGGTTGATGTTGAGCAGGTCAGTGTCAACTAAACCATGTGACGAACAATATTCTGTGCTGCGAGACGGCTGTGGATAAAGTGCTATTAAATGACAAACTTTTCACTGCACTCTTTCTAACTTGTATTTTCAACTGGGTGATGTCTTGATTCTCTACTGGTTAATATTAAAAGTACCCTGATTTTGTTGCTGTATACTCGGCTTCCATTTCTGCTATATGGTAGCCAGATATTTGCTCCTGATTTTGTTACTTCAGAAGACTCTTACTTCTGGAGTTTGGCTTCATGCTCTCTTAAAGCAGAATCTGAATATTATGTGTTTTGAATATTGAACAACAGTTCAGGTCAGATTTGAAAGAATGCTAACAATGGTTAGGTTAGTTTAGTCATAGGAACCAAGAAGCTTAATGTCATCCACGCAAAAACAGTTTGCTTTGCCCTGTCTCCGTACTACAAAACTTGCTGTCATTTCTCGTATTAACCCAAAAATGAACAGAAGGAAGAGAGTGTCCTGATCAGGATACTGTGAATCTGCTATAGGGTATAGATTGGGTAAGTAGGCAAAAGACTAGCAGATGGAGTTTAATGTAGCAAAGTGTGAGGTCATTCACTTCAGTAAGAGGTATCAAAAAGCAGATTATAATCTAAATGGAGAGAGAGATATCAATTGAGTACAAAAAGCTAGCGGGCAGGTTTAATATTCTTGGCCCTTGTTGCAGAGATTGGGGTTTAAATATAAGGTGTTAGGCTTATCCTGAAATGTGTACAATACTGTTCCCCTTACAAAAGAAAATAATTTAGTAACATTAGAACTGGTTGAAAGAAGATTTACCAGGATAAATCCTTGGATGAGAGGATTTCCTACCAAGAGTTTGGGTTTGTATTTCTTTAAGTTTAGAAGAAGGATAACCTTATTCAAACATATAAGATCATTAAGGGATTTGACAAGGAAGATATTGGAAAGTTTTCACTAGTGGTAGACTCTAGTACAAGGAAACCTAACTATAAGTAAGAGGTCAGTTATTTAAAACTGAGATATATAGAAATTCTTCTCACGGAAAGTGAACCTCTGGAATTTTCTGCCTTGGCTGAAGGTGGGGCTGAATCAATAAAAATATTTAAATAAGACAAATGTTTGATTAGTACTCGGGTATGGAGAACTGTACAAAAGATATGTTGAGCCCAATTTAAATTGTATCATATTAAATGCTGGGGCAGGCTTGAAGAGCTTGATGGTCTGCTCTTATTTTCATGTGTTGTTCTTTAGATAGCAATATGTTAATAACATGGTGATCTATACATTAAAGTCGAATCTGAATAAAACTTGGGAGACCAGCTTCTTATCATCACCACAGTTTATTGTGCACTCTCCTGCAGGAGTTTGAGACCCAGTTGTCAAAAAGGGAAGGCACGTAAGTACTGCCACCATCTGACAAGTGGACTCACTTAGTCAGGTTACAGCCGTATATTTATACATAGGAAGTCCCATACATTACTGTTGCAAGATGTCATTTGAACTGGTATGCCCACCAAGTCTGTTGGTGCAAAACTTACAGATAAGAGAGTCCACTAGATCAAGGTTTAATTACAGATGGATGTGCTGTCCAGTCCTCATCAGTTGTTCCCTTTGCTAGGCCCTGACTTAAATACAGATGGATATTCATTTCTGTCCTTATCGGTGTGTCCCCCTCTCCCCCCCCACTCAAACGAGGGTACAATGTACAATTTATCAAATTCTCAATGCCTCTCTGCAAATTAAGTGAGAACTGATATAAGCCGGGGTTTTTTTTTGCTAACTGCTGAAGACAGTTTACTTCAGTTCAAAAATTCCTGTTCAGTCCCAATTATTCTTTTAGCCAGAGGTTACATAGGTTCAAAATGATTTTTTTATATCCTCAATTGCTCATATATACTCTAAAGAGTTAATTACAAGTGTCTCCCTTCCCTGATATTCCAGTGGGTAAATGGTGAACATCAGCTTTAGCATGTCCTCAGTTTATCTTTGCAGCCGCAAGAGACTGCAGATGTTGGAGTATGAAGCAACCAACAATCTGTGAAAAGAACTTGGTGGGTTGAGCAGCTACTGTGGGGAAGGAGAAGGAATTCTAAATACCGGTTGCAGTCCTGCATCAACACTCAGTGGAGAAGCAGATTACTGGTGTCAAGTGGTGATGTGGGAAGTGGGGGGGTGGGGGGCGTGGAAATGGGTTGTTGATGGGAGAGTATAGTTAAGGTTAGTCAGCAGGTGATTTTTGGTGGGGTAAGGACAGGATAAAGATGAAAAGTAGGTGGAGCAAGTAGGGGAGAGGCAGACTGGACTTGGGACACTTCCAAATTGGGGGAGTATTCCAAGTCTTTCCCCTCATCATTCATACACGTGCTCACAGACACCTGCCTGTCATCAGTCACCCTACCGTCTCATCTCAGGCCTTTCTTTCATTCTTTTACTGACCATCTTCCCTCTGTGCTCACACCTAATGCAGGGTTTTGGCCTGAAAAGCGTTATTTCCTTTCACCCCAATAGATGCTGCTCAACCTGTTGAATTGTTACAGCCAGTTGTTTTTTCTATCACTTTATTGGTGTTGAGTCAGATTGCAGCAGGTCCTGATTTCAAGAAGTCATCATATCATTATACATCAGGCATTGAACTGCAGCAGATCAGGGAGACTGATCACCTCTCCTGTGAAGTTAAGGTTCAACAATAAACTTGGATTTTTCTCTTTTCTTCCAATACACTAGATGCTGCATCTGAAGTGACTATTTAAGAAGTCCCTAAAACTTGAGATTGATTGCTACACTTGCAGGTCTTAATCCTTTTGTTTGTGAAGATGGGTATGAGGCCCACAAGATTTTATAGATCTGTTGAGCACCTACAGGAGTTAGAGCCAGCCCTTCCTCCAATCTGCAATCAAAGGTGAAACCTCCATTAATATCCTGAACTTTTTGCAAAGGGTAGTACAGATGAATATTCTTTATCCAACATGTTTGCTATCATCTGGAAAACTGAATATTCACTGTTAACCATCACGATTTATTTGATAAATTAGTGATACTGGCATAGAGCTCACTCTGCAGGCAAGCTGGTAAATTGCATATATAAGATTTTTTTTTCCATCACTCAAGGGCATTATAAAAACCAATCCTGAAAGATTCCTTAGTTTTGATACTAATGTTGTAGCATTCACTCTGCAAAAGTGGAAGGTTAATATAGCTGATGTTTCTAGTCCACAAAATTGGCAGTAAACTCGTGAAATGCAAGTATAAGGTGGGGTTGCTCTTGTTGGGATTTCAGCTGGTCCCATCTGTGTTGTGTTTTTACTTGGCATTTGGTAGTATAAATGCACATATTCTCTGTATCTCCATGCATGTGAATCTGAGCTCTTTTGTCAAACTAAAAACAAAGTCAATTTTGCTGCAAAGCAAGCATGACATGGAGCTTCCGTTTGTAAGTAATTTTAATTCTCTGATCCTGGGTCCTTGGACTTCAGTTTCTTGCATTATAGGGTGGGGCTCAATATCAACTTCAATAGTGCCTCACTTTTTTAAGGTACATGGCAGCTTTGCAATCTCAACAAAATCTAAATTTTCAGTTAATTCGGCTATTTCCATTTATGTTTGCTAGACCCATTATTACTTATCCATTTAGCACTCCCTTAGTGTTTTGCACAATTTCCCAAATGTCACTAGCTCCTTGCATTTCACGACTGGCACTTTCTTTTTGCTCTTTCTACCCTGTTTTCTTCTCTTTTTCCTCTTACCTCTCACCCACCTTCATTACTTCTGCCACTTTGAACTCATTTAAACTAATCAAAACTCAGAGTTCTTCAATAGGAAATGTTAGCACTTCCTCCTCTATCACTCTCTACTGAAGCTTTCTAACCCTAACTGTAGTTTCCAATCTTATTGCATCATGGCTGTCTGTCTGAAAATTTGTGAGTGTGTGCATAACCTTGATGTTTATAAGCAGTGGACGAAGACTAGAAATTAATTGGTCTATTTGCATATTTTAAAAGATCAGAAATGGTGGGGAGGTCTGAAGCACTGTTGGGTCTGTATATGCTACACAATTCAGAGAAATAATTGAACACATCATTAATAAGTTCGATGGGGCAAGGCAGATATTGTGAGGTAGAGTCCAGGGTTGTCCAGAACCAGTTGTCATAGTTTCAACATAAGACATTTAGAACTCAATGAGCAGAAATTTCTTTATGGAGTAATGAGCTGGTGGAATTTGGCACAACAGAAGGCGGAAGGGACAAAGTTTAATGTGTTTTTAGAGAGATTTCTAAATGTACCACGAAGGGATACGAGGAGAAAGTGTGAATATGGTATTGCAATAGTGGCTGATATCAAATGGGAGAATGGCCTTGAAGCATGTTTCTTTTTTCAATATTTCTACATGGATTCTAATGTCTTGGCTGAATATCAATAGTTTCACATTGGGAAGTAGTGCATTAAAGCTCATGTTTTATTTTTAATTCTGAAACTGCCAGTTTGTGGTAATAAATTAAGCTTCAAATGAAGTAAATTTGGATTTTTTTGTCTTTATAAAACTTAAGAATATATAGTGAATTTCATATTAGTGCCAAGATTCAATGAGGCCTTGAATTTGAGCTATATATTGAGATATTGTTACACTATATCTGGATCTATGTGAGCAGTCTTGGGTATTGTGCTTTGTACATTTCTTGTGCTTGGATTAGAGTAGGTTGCTAACTCTGCCTCAGATTTAACTTAGTAAGATTATACAAACTGCCTTTGTATTTCTGCGGTATTACGAGAAAGCCTTGGGAATAAAACCCTGAAAGGTCTGAAGGTAGATATGTCACTGTACCAGATGGAATACACTTCACGGTTCTGAAAGAGGTAGATGACAAGATTGCAGAGGCATTAGTAATGATTTTTCAAGAATCAATAGATGTGATTACTCCAGTATGGTTCTGGAGACTGGAAAATTGCAAATGTCTCTCCACTCTTCGAGAAGGGATGGGGGATGGAGGAAGGAAGAAAGGAAATTGCAGCCAGTTAGCCTGGCCTCAGTGGTTGGAAAGATGTTGGAGTCAATTGTTAAGAATGAAGTTTTGGAGTACTTGGAGGCACATGATAAAATAGGCCATAGTCAGCATAGCTTTCTGAAGGGAAGATCTTGCCTCACAAATCTGTTGCAAGTCTTTGAGGAAATAGCAAGCAGGATGGACAAAGGTAAAATGGGTGCATGTTGTGTAGTTGGATTTTCAGAAGGCCTTTGACGAGTTGTGGCACATGAGGCTGCTGAACAAGCTAAGAGCCCATGGTATTACAGGGAAGATACTAGCATTGATTGGCAGAAAGCAAAGAGTGGGAATAAGAGGGCCTTTTTCTGATTGGCTGCCGGTGACCAGTGGTGTTTTATACAAGTCAGTGTTGGGACCGCTTCTTTTTACTTTGTACATCAATGATTCGGGTGATGGAATTGATGGCTTTGTGGCCAAGTGTGCAGACTGTACAAAAATAGGTTGAGGGGCAGGTGATGTTGAGGAAGAAAGAAGGGTGCAGAAGGACTGAGACATTAGGAGAATGGGCAAAGAAGTGGCAGATGGGAAAGTGTTGGGAAGTGTGTGGTCATGTATTTTGTTAGAAGGAATAGAAGCATAGACTATTTGCTAAATGGGGGGGGGGGATTCAAAAATCAGATTCCCTCAAGGTTAACTTTCAGATTGAGTCAGTAGTGCAACAGGCAATTGCAATGTTTGCATTTCTTTTTTTGAAGGACTAGATTATAAAAACAAGGCTGTAATGCTGAGGCTTTATAGGGCATTGGTGAGGCCTCATTTGGAGTATTGTGAGCAGTTTTGGGTCTGTTATCGAAGAAAAGAAGTGCTGACATTGGAGAGAGTTCAAAGAAGGTTCAAGAAAATGATTTAGATAATGACTTATCATATGAAGAATATTTGATGGCTCTGACCCTGTACTCATTGGAACTTAGAAGAATGGGAGGGAGATCTCTTAAACCTCATAAAAATATTGAAAGGTCTAGATAGAGTGGATATGGAGAGGATGTTTTCTTTCGTGGGGGAATGTGGAACCAGAGAGCATGGCCTCAGAATAGATGTGATGAGAAGGGATTTCTTTAGCCAGAGGTGAATCTGTGTGGAATTTGTTGCCACAGGTGACTGTGGAGGCCAGGTCATTGGGTGTATTTAAGATGGAGATTGATAGTTTCTTGATTAGTTAGTTCGATGGGAATTCAGGAGAATGGGTTTGAGTAGGGAAACAGATCAGCCATGATCAAATGGTGGAGCAGACTCGATGGGCCAAATGGCCCGATTCTGTTCCAATGTCCCATGGTATGTTTTTGGACTGTTGGGGGGAATCTGGAGCACCTGGAGGAAACACATGCAGTCACGGGGAGAACATACTCCGTATGGGCAGCAGAGGGAATTGAACTTGAGTTGCTGGTACAGTAAAGTGTTGTGCTAACCACTACGCTACTGTACCACCCTAAATTATAGTCAAAGGTATTTGAGACCTAAGAGGAAAAGTCTAGGTCAGTTGCTTTCTCACAAATGCAGGCTGCAATATGAAGTGGTTCCTTTCCTCAATTGCCAAGTTCGTAAGTACAGGGAAGAAGTATTGATCTATGAATAATTTGACAACTGGTAACCTTTTTCCTGGTTTTGCCCACTGACATATTTAACTTTTAAAAGAATATAATTTTGCTAAGAGTGCAAAATATTTAGTAGAATCTGCAGCTCAACTACCTGCTTTGAAATCACCGGGATATCAGATTGTGCCAGGTGTAGATTGAAATATGACCTGAGATGTGATTACTCCAGCTGTAAATCCTGATCAGCAAGCTGAGTTGCCCCCTGGACAACGTGTAAAGAGTGGTGAATTAATCTGTCAGTGTGTAAATCTGTCACTAAGTCTGGAATTCAAATATTAGACTGATTTGGATTAACTTCTTCCCTACAGATTTGTCAGCAAAGCCAGTAGAGCGGCTGCCTTACAGCTCCAGCAAACTGGGTTTGGTCCCAATTTCTAGTGTTATATGTATGGAGATTTCACTTCTTCGTTGTCATTACATGGCGTTACGCGTGCTCTGTTTTCTTCCACTTCCTAAAGGTGTGGGTTAGTATATTATTTGAAGCAGAGGTTCAATCTGGGGAATGTTTATATTTATGTGAGGAAAAAGGTAATGAGATTAATCTTTGATTCACACAAATGGGTATTTGACAGTCAGTAATATCTTGGTGGATTGAAGGGCCCCTTTCCCATTATATATAACACTGACTGTATCTATGACTTGAAATGGATTGTTTACTATGATCTAAGTATAAAGAAGCTTCAGAAATGTCTGATGAATGCTTCATCAGATTTTGAGAATGCAACTTTAAATTATTGAGATTTTGAAGCAGATGTAGATCAGCAAAGTTCCCTCCAAGTTGAGTTTTTCTATTGGATTTTGATATTCATTTATGAATCCGGTAAAACTCATTGCCCAAATAAATTAGCCAAGGTGCCATTGTGCGCCAAGAACTTTTGATTCTTAACAATTCTGCCCACGCCATGTGTGTAAAAATATTTTTTCAACAGAGACTAGAACCAAATACTTTAGGTGTTGGAGTTTTTTTTTAACCCTTTCTCAACTATATTTGCACAGTTGAAGAGCACAAGTAGCCACCTTAGCAAACGTTAAATACTTCACTTTGGATTAAATTCAACTTGAAGGCTTTAACTGTCAAGTGTTTTTCATTTTATTAAACTGACTTCTAATTTTTTAAAGAAGTTTCCTTGTGCCTTGTTTGAGATAACGTATTTCTCCTGCTCTTTTGGCAACTTTGCAACAATTAATTCTCCCATGGACCTTTGGACAGAATATTGTTTCATGATCTCCAATTTTCCATTTGTTAATGTCACAGGTACTGTGGCAATGTAAACACAATTGGGTTATGTTTTTTCTTTTACTGTAATAATAAACTGGTGCATTAATTTGCTGAAAATTTGAGGCTATTACTTCACTATCATTTGAGTATTTTGTTAGTACTTCAGCGGTAATGAAAGTAAGACGTGCAAAACTCCAGATTTTCCTTTAATATTCAAGTCATTATTTTGATGTACATTGTGTAAGAATTTTATTAGATCAATGGTTTAGTTTACAGTACAAAGAATACTCCACTTTTGGAATCTGTGTTGGCTGTTTCAATGTACGTATTTTTAAATCTAACTAAAGCAGGCTGCTTCACTTTGTCTTATCCACACTCTTTAAAAGATTAATTATTTCAGCCTCAGCCAGATTGCAGAGGAGCTCAGTTAAATATACTTTGTCAAAATGCTTTTAAATCTTCCTCAAAATACTCTTTCCTACATTTCCCTATCATTCTTGAAGAATCCATTTTTTAAAAAAATTTTGAATCTGCTTCATCAGTGATTGGCAAATTTTGTTTTTTTTTTAACTTCCAAGTATGCTTCCAAAGTCTGCCATTTTGAACTTGTACCTTGTTAGAATGGCATCTGGAGATATGGTCCTCATTACCTTAACCATAGAATTAATACAGCATGGAAGTAGGCCCATTGTGACCATGCTGACCATCAGGCACCCTGTGTTCCCTTAAAGTCATCAATCTGAAGGATAGCTTCTATCCCATGGTTACAAGACTATTGAACAATTCTTAGAACGCTAAGGGTGGATTCTTGTCCTTGCAATCTACCTTGTCATGGTTTTCATCTTATTGTTTTCCCTATACTATCTCAATGCATGGCATCCATATGTATTTTCATTGTAGCTCTGTACCTATGACAAATATAAACACACACACACACACACACACACACACACACACACACACACACACACACACACACACACACACACACACACACACACACCACCCTGCTAGTCATGAGGGTGTGGGTGAAAATGGGAGTGCCTAGAGGAATCTGGGAGAATGTGTGAATTCCACGCTTGACATTGTTGAAACAATGAGGCAGCAGCCTTTCTGCCTCTGCTAGTCAGCTACCTGCAGGTCTGTTTGGTCAACCCCCAACCTTAACATCAATATTCAGTCTCAAGTTCTCAGGTCTACTTTGATGATTTTAATTTTGTTTAAACTACCGTGTTTCATGATTTTTTAAAATACTTCTCTCCTAAAATAATTTCTTCAGAACTGCAAATTATCCTCCAAGTGCAAGCCCAATGTTTTGGAAGACTTCATCAGTGTATCAGTACCTCTTCAGTATTCTGCATTGAGGCTCATATTTACCTTATTTAATGGTTTTAGATGCATGTCCAGCCTTCTAATGATGTATGGTGTAATTACAGTGCTTCTCCTCGACAGTATGTCATAAATGTTACCAGTAAGATTAATTTCTTTTCCAGTGTAACCTTCCAACAGTTGTATCGTCAGTATTCCAAGGCAGTTCAATAACTTTAGTTGCTATTTCAACCAAATAATTCTTTTGTCTTGCAGGGTCCGATGCTATTGATCCCAGCATGGAAGTTTCAGAACCTGCTGGTAAGAAACCTTTGGCTAGATTTTAGCCTTAAAAAGTTATGATTTGGCATAATTAACCAGGACTTAAATGGAAAATAAATCTTACAATTTTTATCTATTGTATCTTTCAAAAATTGAGCTTACTCCATTTTCATTTCTGTTTTTGATTTGGATAAATATAGTGACCATAGATGCTCACTCAAGTAACAGAATTTTATTATTTCTAAATTGAATGACCATTTTGAATTTTGCAGCATTAGTAGAAAATGGAGATACAGAGGCAGGACCTGAAGAATCATGGGAACAGAAAGCAGAACCAAGTGAAGCAGAACCAGGAGGTGGTCCTGCTGGTGATGGAGGTCCACCTTTGGCTACTTCAGTGGAAATGGAAGAGGAGGAGGAGGTACCTTCACCAAAGGTTGCAGTGGTGGAGCCAGGTGCTCCAAGGAAGGAGCATGTGAATGTTGTATTTATAGGTCATGTAGGTAAGTTCATAAATAAAATACCATGATAGTATAATGCCTAATTTAAAAATTGATTTGGTAAACTAGTTTTCTCACAAAAAATGGTTGAGGGGGTTGTTAAGGCATATTGTATGTTGGCTTTCATTAATTGGGGGCCAAGTTCGAGGCGTGAGGTATTGTTGCAACTCTGCAAAACCCTGGTTAGACCATACTTGAAATATTGTTTGAGTTCTGGTTGTGTCATTATAGGAAGGTTGTGGAAGCTTTAGGGAGGGTGCAGAGGAGATTTATCCAGGATGCTGCCTGGACTAGAGACCATGTCTGTGAGGATAGGTTGAGCGAGCTAGGGCTTTTCCTCATGGAGTGAAGGAGGGTGAGAAGTGTACAAAATGATAAAAGCATAGACCCGAGTGGATAGCCGGAGAATTTTTTTCCCAGGATGTAAGTGGGTAACACATGGGGTATAATTAGAAGAAAGTAGAGGAATAATGTCAGATTTTTTTTTACACCGAGTGGTCGGTCCATGCAATACCCTGCTAGAGACTATGGTAGAGGCAGACAATTAGGGACATTTAAGGAACTCTTAGATCGGCATATGGATGACAGAAAAATGGAGGGCTATATAGGAAGAAAGGGTTAGATAGATCTGAGAGTAGGTTTTAAAAAGTCGGCACATGGGCTGAAAAGCCTGTACTATGCTGTACTGTTCTATCCCCTATGTAAAATGCTGTATTGACATTCAGTCATTGTTGCAGCCAGAAATTCATTGTTTATATATCAACAGATCTTTTGTTAATGGAAAATTCTTCTCTTGCCAATACACACAATATGAAATTTGTTCAGCCTTTTCTGCAATAACTGTTTTTATTTTTTTACAGATGCTGGAAAATCCACTATTGGTGGGCAAATAATGTAAGTTACTGTTTGTGTTCTAAAAAGTATAGACGTGGAGTAAGAAGTCCTCTAATTGAACTTCTCCATTGATTGTCTTGTTACCAAATAGAATACAATATTAGGCTATTACTTCTTGTAACTTCTGTATGAAAGGGAGACTTTCACTCTGGTGATGTCCATTTTTCTTCAGTGTAATACAGTGTGTGGAATTTAGACTTGTATGTAGATTTGTATTGAAAACTTTTGCTTTGACTATAGTTTGTAAAATGCAGAATTTTCTGCTTGCTAAAGATGATTAGAGAAAGCCATCATATTCTCGTGTCCTGTGGAAAATTCTACTATCAACTGGCACTGCTTGAAAGCAAAAAGAAAATCAGCTGATTACTTATCCCACAGGACATCTGCTTTTTTTTTTATGTCTGTGTAAGAATTGTTAGTTTGCATTGAGAGGGTATCTTGATGTAAATAACATACCTTACAATTTTTTTCTCCCTCTGTCCCTCTGACTATACCCCTTGCCCATCCTCTGGTTCTCTCCCCCCCTTGTCTTTCTCCCCGGACCTCCTGTCCCATGATCCTCTCATATCCCCTTTGCCAATCACCTGTCCAGCTCTTGGCTCCATCCCTCCCTCTCCTGTCTTCTCCTATCATTTTGGATCTCCCCCTCCCCCTCCCACTTTCAAATCTCTTACTAACTCGTCCTTCAGTTAGTCCTGACGAAGGGTCTCGGCCTGAAACGTCGACTGTACCTCTTCCTAGAGATGCTGCCTGGCCTGCTGCGTTCACCAGCAACTTTGATGTGTGTTGCTTGAATTTCCAGCATCTGCAGAATTCCTGTTGTTTACCTTAAAATCTAGAAGCTTTGTATTTCTTGCAGTTCATTCTATCATGGATACTAAGAAATTGTAACTAATTTTGAGTCTTGGAAGTCATTTCAGACTTGGAATAAAATAACATTTGAATTACACTCAAACCAAATGAAGCTTAAGTCTTTCAGCTTTTTAAACTGCTTGAGAGTTGTTTGTTCATCTGAATGAAAGTTGGTATCTCAGATCAGCCATTTTGTCAGTCTTGTGCAAGTTATGTTGGTGTGAGAGTTTCATATTTAAAGTCCTGTGCGCAAAAGTCTTGGACACAGATAGGGTGCCTAAGACTTTTGTACAGTACTGTATTTGTCAACATGGAATGGAGAGCAAGTTTGTAAATCTGGAATGAGGGGTGTGGGGCACGTGGCAGAGGAGGAGTGCCAGGGTTTGGTGGGGGTTGGGGGCAAACACACCCAGCCCTGAAACAGCAGACAAGGTAATTTGTTTCCAAACAGTTGGATTATTGATCATTGCAGAACATTTCTCTGGTGCTTCCCACTCCATCCCCTGTCACTGCCGCCTTCCCCCTCTCAGTGCACAATAGAGATCCATATTAGAATCAGGTTAATCATGAATTTCGTGGGTTTTTTGTGGTAGCAGTACAGTGCATTAAGTGAAATTACTACAGTACTATGCAAAAGTCTTGGGCAGCCTAGCTATATATATATGTGCCTAAGGCTTTTGCATAGTAGTACTGGCAACTTATCTCTTGGGTAAACTTATTCAAATAGAAATCCCAGTCATCATTTTTATAATTGAAAATGTGCTTAGGATGCCACTATTTTCTGGAATATTGATGTTTACAATACCTGAATTTATGTAGGAATATAAAAAAGCCAAGTAAAGAATAATTATGCATATCTTTTGTCATTTGACTTTACCTGCTTTTTATTGTGATTAACAATATAGAAATTGATGTAGAAAATGAAGTAAAATTGAAAGAGTGAAGAGGTGTTCAGTTTTCATGGGCAGTTTTTTTTATATATATATATATATAAAGGTATCTTACTGGTATGGTGGACAAACGAACACTGGAAAAGTATGAAAGGGAAGCCAAGGAGAAAAATAGAGAAACATGGTAAGATTATTTAGCAGTTTCAACCTGCAAGATGATTCCTGAATTGGAGTTTGGTATCCATTCCTATATTTATGTAATTGTTTTGTTTTGTTTTAAGTCTGTATTTGGACACTCCAGCTGTCAACACAATTCATCCATTGAGAATTAAGTAAATAAATAGGCCACCATTACGGTATCCACTTTCTATTTGATGTTACAGTTCATATGGTTGGCTTAAGCATGTCAGGAAAAGCTGTATTGGCATTGTCTGCTGAATGATCCTTGTTAGAGAGGTGTACTTATGCAATGTCTTCCTGTTGTCATAATAGTTTAAGTATTTTTTTGAAAATTATGCCTGCCTGCTCCAATGAAGTTGCAGATGGCAGCTGGGAACTTTGGATTATGCCCCCTGCACGATGGCACTGGCAATTTACAGCAACATTTTCTGGACAGCTCACAAGCCGATTAGATATACATCTTCTGGGCTGCTATCACTGCAATCTGCAGCCCTCTAATTTACCTTTAAGAAATATACTTTCAACCCAGTCATATTTACTTTTAATTATGGCAAAATTAAAAATAAGGCTACTAGGTGGAGGTTTAACTCTACCCTTCTAAAAAAAAAATGATGAATTTCTATCACAACTGAGAACAAAACTGACACAATTTATAAATTTAAATAAAAATAGTGTCTTCGATGTGAAAGTGATTTGGGCCTCCATCAAGGGTTTCTTACGAAATAACGCTATATGGTTCAGTTCCCATCTACGTAGAAGCCGGCTTCAGAAGATTTCCACCTTAGAAGAAGAATGTAAGGTTTTGGAGAATGATCTCAAAAGGAGATGCACCATAACAAAAGAAAACGAGCTCAAAACAAAACAAGCAGAATTAAATGACTTATTAAGAAGCAGGGCAGAATATATGATCCATATAACCAAACATAAGTAATTACGCAGAAGGCAGCAGACCGAGCCATCTTTTAGCTCTAACGCTCAAACAACAGGAAGCTGAAAGGTCTATACCACCGATTAGATGTGCTGAACATGGAGTAGTATCTTCAACAGAGGAAATAAACGAGACAATGAAGAATTACTTTAAAGAGCTGTATACAAGTGGTTCAGTTCCTTCTGAGAATGCTTCACAGATTTTTTTAGTAGATTAATCCTCTTTACGTTGTCATTAGAGGACACCAAAACTCTAGACTCTCCTATTACACTGGATGAGCTACTTAAAGCAGTCAAATAAGGGCAGTATGCCAGGTATAGATGGCATACCTGCAGAACTTTACCGAGCACTTTGGGATATTCTTGGACCAGTATGGTTAGAAACATTAAATTACGCTTTTGGAAATGGTGCTTTCCATAGAGATCTAAACACAGACAGCCCTGATCACAGTTATACCTAAGCCCGGTAAGGACCCTTTGGAGTGTGCCAATTACCATCCAATCTCCTTGATCAATGCCGACCTGGAGATATTTTCCGAAGTCTTAGCCAGTAGACTTGAGACAGTAATTGGGAAAATAATTAGCCCAGATCAAACGGGCTTTATCAGGGGGCATCTGGCATCTGATAATATTCACCAGCTCTTACACATACTGAGTGCAACACATAAAATTCTGCCTGCCTGTGGCCTGCTATTTCTAGACGCTGAAAAAGCGTTCGATCGCCTTGAATGGCCATATTTTTGCAGAGTTCTAAAAGGATCTAAGTCCAGCGATAAATTTATCAATATTATTCAAACACTGTATGCTAATCCTTCAGCCCGTGTATGTGTGGGAGGAGGTTTCTCAGAGTTATTTGACATAGTACGGGGCACACGACAAGGGGTGTCTCCTTTAATCTCCTTTGTCTCCTTTAATTTTTACTATATCTATTGAACCGCTTGCACATTTAATTAGAAACTCCTCAGATCTCCCCTATTACAATAGGTACAACATCACATTCAATATCACTTTACGCGGACGACACGCTAGTTTATATGGCAAATGTTCAACAAACTCTCCCCTATGTTTTAAAAGCACTGGAGCAATTTGAATTTCTTTCAGAATACAAAGTTAATTTGTCAAAATCAGCACTGATGCTGGTTAATACGGATAAAAGTAAGGTGTCTCTTCCTCCCCAGATTAAAGTTACAAATGAGGTCCTCTGCTTGGGTATTAAAGTTAATACTTTCCTATCATCTGTGGCTAAAACAAATTACTCTTTAATTCTAAAAAAAAAATAGAGGAAGATATTAATAGATGGAGACACCTGCCAGCATCAGTCCCGGCCCGTATTTTGGTCTTTAAAATGAACATCTTACTCCGCATTAATTTTATCAGCTCAGTGATCCCACTTGCACCTCCAGCAGGATATTGGCAAAAACTGGACTCCTTACTATGAATGCTATGTTTGGAATGGTAAACGACCCAATATAAAATGGTCAGTTCTACAATTCAAAAAGTCGAATGGAGGATTGGCATGTCCAAATTTTAAATTATATCACTGGGCATTTGTATTAAAAAGTCTTAGCTATTGGATGGAAGAGGATAAAGTTTCGTCATGGAAAAATATAGAACAAGAGCTAATAGCACCAATAAGGTTGAAGGACTTTCTCCTTATAGGTACGTCTACTAAAAAATGTGATTTGTATTATGGTCCAGTTTTAACCCATATGCTACAAGTGTTTAGAGCAGCAAAAAATTCCTAAAATTTAAAAGCGTATGGTGCAAATCATCTCCATGATGGAACAATAATCGTTTTCTATCTGGGGGGAAGCCATTCACTAACAGAACTTGGGAGGATAAAGGTATTACTACTCTTCGAGATATTAATGGGGCAAGTACTATCCTTAGATTTCAAGAGCTGGTATCTCGATATAATGACAAAAACAATCTTCTATTTTCAAGTAAGTTCAGCTTGTAAAGCCTATGGCGTTCCCTGGGGTTCAGATTTAAAGGACATTTTAAGGTGGATACAGAGTGCTCCAGGACAGATAGTGTCATATATCTATGATAAATTAAACTCCCAGAAATATATGCCCACATCGGAATGAAAGCCTGGAATAGGGACATATCTGAATTGGGACAAGACTTAGACTGGGATGCGATTTGGGATAATGCTGCCAGTGCTTCAAAAAACCCAAATCATCGGTATATACACTTGAAATTTTGTCATAGAGCATATTTAACACTGAGAATTAGATATCAAATGGGACTGGTTTCTGACCCTTATTGCTCATTTTGTCCCCATGGAGCCATTGGCTCTTTTATACATGTTGTATGGGGATGTCCAGGGGTTTTTGGTTTGTGGGGGAAGGTATCAGTACTCTTACAGAACTAACAGGGGTACAATTACCAATGGACCCCGCTGTACATCTTCTAAATAATGACTCCCACCTTTCCCTTACGGAAAAAACACGCAAAATCTGGCTGGCAGGCCTGACTGCAGCTAAGAAGATTGTAGTCCAGCGTTGGAAACCTCCCCATATTTCAAATACTCACTGGCTGTGGAGCTTTTTGGACATTTCTTACCTGGAACTTTCATCGGCAAGAGTAAATGATGCATGACCAAACACAATCTTAATGTGGACAAATTTGATATCTGACTTAAAAGATCTTTTGTTAAAATAGGAATGCTTTGTCTGTGTATGTACTACTATTCAGTTGATTGGTGGAGAGGAGAAGGATGGGGGGAGAGAGGGGTGGAGGGGGGATGGTGATGAAGGTTGGGGGGTGGCTGGGTTAAACAGTCAAAATGTAATTGGCAACTGGTTGTATTGAATGTAATTTGTTGGTGTTGCAATAAAAAATTAATAATAAATATACCTTGAACCATTTAAATGCAAGGGGTGACTGTATTTCCAGAGAATAAAGTGAGGGAATTAAAGTTTCCAATATGCAGCCACAAGATTTAATTGCCAAGAACTAAAATCCATTATATAAAAAAAACACAAATCATTCTAGTTTCTTCCCTTTTCATGTTGCTTGATTACATTGTTACGACTTGGAAATTTATTCGTATTGAGAGTACATAACCATTCAGTGTATGTGTTTAATGTTGAATAAAGCATTTTTGATTATAGTTGTACTTATCCTATCAGTTATGCGAAATTGTAGGCTTGATTTATCTTTGTACTCCTTTTAATGAAATGTCATTATATTTAGGTATTTGTCCTGGGCCTTGGACACAAACCAAGAGGAGAGGGACAAGGGGAAAACAGTTGAAGTGGGTCGTGCATATTTTGAGACTGAGAAAAAGCACTTCACCATTTTAGATGCACCAGGACACAAAAGCTTTGTACCAAATATGATTGGTGGAGCATCTCAAGCTGATCTTGCTGTCTTGGTAAGCTATAAAGTCTCTACTTGTTCTATAGTGACAGATATGCATTCAGTGATTTGACATAAGAAGAGTTGGAAACCATTTGTTCCACTTTTTTTGTAAATTCAATTTTTGTAAATAAGTTAAGAGCTAGGAAACCAGAGCAAAAATTTAACGTGCCAGATTTAAAAAAAATAATTAACAAATATTTCTATGAAGTTTGGTAGATCTTAATTGTTGGGAGTTCACAAGAAGGAATGAGTATTTGTTCTGTGGTAGAGAAGTTAATTTCAGTACAAGACTCAAGTCTGAGTCTCAATCATTTTATAATCTCATTTGGCCATTATCAATAATTGTGAATTTTCCTGTTTTGAGGTGGTGACGCGAGCCAGTTTAGGTTTCTTCTGTTCAATTGTACCTGTTGGTAATTGAACAAATCCCTATTCTTAAAGAAATTTGTTTTTGTATCTAAAAGCAAATACATCACTGTCTTTTTCTTTAGGTTATCTCAGCCAGGAAAGGTGAATTTGAAACTGGCTTTGAGAAAGGAGGGCAAACACGCGAACATGCTATGTTAGCAAAAACAGCAGGAGTAAAACATCTGATAGTTCTCATCAATAAAATGGATGACCCAACAGTAAGCTGGAGCCAAGATAGGTATGACTGGTGCATTGTTTGTTCTTAGAGAGGTGTTTATTTTAACAGTACACAATTAATTACTTGTAATGCTTTGCAACATTGTAGATTTTGACAAAATGGTTGTATGGCACAGGTATGCAATTGCATGCTGAATAATTGGTTGCTTGAAAATTATATTGAGGGGAACATTTTTCCAGGTGTATAAGCGTTATTCGGTGTCGTTCCTTACATATTGTTACATTCTTTTCCGTTCTTTACAGTCCATTTATCTAAATTAAATGTTTGGAATTAGGTTGTCCATTTCTTTGGTACCTCTAAATCTGATTTGCATTTGATTAGTTTTCTACTGTCATTGCTTTTCTGTGGTTTTTGCTATTTGCCGCCACCACACTTCCAACACAGCTGTCCACATGAATAAGGACAGCAGTGATGGGTTTAAGTTCTGATTCCTGGGGCAGGTTCATGGCTCCACGCTGAAACAAGCTCATTATCAACATTCCTTTGCTCACACATTCCTAATTATGTGTACAAAATGGTTTTTAATTTTGTGCCTTGAAAAACATGATTCTTGCCAATTATCTCTTTCATTTCATAGGTGCAGTTAACGTGCTAGTACAAAGTGCTAAAAGTGATCTTTCCAGTTATTTTGGAGAGTATGCATTCCTGTCTATTTTTGCACATTTCTCCATGGCAGAGAAAATTAGCTTGACTTGATCATATCTGATTTTTTTAAAAAATGATTAAAGTTCATGCAATGATAAAAATTTCTATGGTTTCTTATTAAACTGTAGATAGTACCCAAGTTAAAACAGGGTTCCGTTCCTGGGAACTGTCTGTAGAATGAACTCTTTCAGTTGGAAATGAATAAAAACAGTATTTGGAAGAGGATGACAGAGACAGGAGACTACAAGTGCAGGGAGAGTGACCACCAGATGGCCTCACTGATTCAGCGAGTCTGCTCCAGCTCAGCTTGACTCAATCTATCCTTCAATTGCTGTGGGGAGAGAAGGCATGCAAAAATACACTATTCCCACTCAAGAGGAGATGCCTGCAGCAGCAGATAAATCCATCCTCTTCCATCCTGCCAGTCCCCAAAAGGCTTATCTGTGTGTATGAAGTGACAAGAAGTTGGGCCTTTCTTCTTACTTACAAGCATGACCTGTATTAAATTTATCTGTTGCTCACTGTCTTTTTTTTAAACCTAGTAAGAAAGGTTTGAAACTATCTGGAACAGTTTAACTGAGTGTGATGTACATGTTTTAATCAACACAGCTGAATGGAGTAGTTAAGATTTTGTATTTTAAGCGCATTTGTGCAACAAATAGGAACAAGTGTAAGGCATCTAGGCTTCCTCTGTCTTTCATCAGGGTTGTCTAATAGACCATAATTTTCCAGTTTTCTCAAAATGCCTTTAATCTTTTAATGTCCGGTGTCATATCATTCTGTCAATATGCTATACCTTGTACTCAAGAACATGGAAACTGGACAGTGAACTTGTTGAGGTACTTGATGAGCCTTCATACTCATTGGATAACATCGACTGCAAAGGAAGCCGGAATAAATGGAAATGTTTATCTTAATTTTGCTTCATATTGATTTAGGTGATTGTTGAAGTTCAAACAGAAGATTACAGAAGTTGAATGTAATACTGATTATATTTAGTTATAATACATTTCTTGGCTTCAGAGCTACAGTGTGGTCCTCTGGACTGGTTAAAAGAGAAACCAAGAAGTGAGCCTGTTGTAATAATGCAGAACACTGTGTGAGATACTGAAATGTGATGTTTTCAAAAACAAAAACACCTAAAGGTGCAGTTTTATTTGCAACTTGGAGAAATTTTAGGTGATTAAATTTTAGAAATGAGCTCACATATGATTAATTCTACAGTATCACCTTTTAATTCATAGTATTAAAAATTATTATTTTTTGTTACTAAACTTAATGGAATCAACAAATCGTTAGCCTGACAAAGCACCTTTTCTCAATAAATTTTTGATCATATATGGTTTAGACTGCATTTGAAAGTATGTTAGAGAAGCTGTTTACTTGCGCACATAACCCCTGCTGGAGCATAGGCCACTAACAGTAGCTTACCGGAGTTCTGTGTCTTGGATCAGTCTTTCACATTGTCTCCAGGTGTAGCCCTTCTTTGTGTATCCTTCCTCTCCCAGGGATGAGGTCTTTGTAGCTTCTGTTGGTGTTTCTGTAGTATGGGGTTGGTAGCTCTGTGCCCAACCCTCCTCCTCTTGCAGCCGGCCTTTGGACCATTCATGGCGAAGTTGAGAGAAGCTTTGCCCAATGGTTATCTTTGCTTTTTGAACCTTGATCTAAAATAAGACATTTTATCAATTCCAATTATCCTTGTCTTCGTGTAGATCCAATTATACTATTTTCTCTCCTACCATCTCCCCTCTTTCCCCTTCCACCCCACTCCCCACACACATACACACCCCACTTCAGATATGAGGAATGCAAAGAAAAACTGGTGCCATTTTTAAAGAAAGTTGGTTTCAATCCGAAGAAGGACATCTATTTTATGCCTTGCTCTGGACTGACTGGTGCAAACCTAAAAGAACGAGCTGAGAACTGCGCTTGGTACACGTAAGTCTTAACTGTCTCTTGCTTTATCTATCACAGGCCAAAGATCAGACCCAGAATAGAATGATGGTTAAAAAAGATGAAGATGGTAAATATTTGTTGGACTTGATATGGAAAGGAAAACACAAACAATTGCAGTGCTACTTGAGTTCAATGTTGTTGAAGGTTTGAGTACAGTTTGATTGGTAAGGATACCAATATTTTAGTTCCAATAATATTTAAATATTGGCCTACGATATGCTGGATGAAACTTCTTGCTAAGCTTCGTTTAGTCATGTCATCTATCAAACTGTTCATGATTCTGATCACTGCAAATGTTTCTGAATGCCCTGACAGAATAAAAAAAATTAAATAAACTCTTCATGTAAAGCACTTAACAATTGCAGGATAATAGCACAATCAATTCTAAAAATAATTTTTTAAAAACCATACTGAAAATCTGTGAAACTAAATTGCTGCCAGGCAGCATCTATACAGCTATCTATCAAACATCTATCTCTACAACCTGAAGTGGCAGTCATTTCCTGTATTAGCAGAGAGAAAAAAGTTAATATTGCAATTCGGTATAACAGAATTACTGAGAATTACACAAAGAAAGAACGTAAATTCCCTGAAACTGACTTCAAAAAAAAAAGTTCCTAATGGCTTCAACATGCCCCAGCGTGTTCTGTGAGAATGTGGCTGGTGGAGATGGAAAACCAAACCAGGGAGCAGTGAAGGATGCAGGCCTTTTTGGTATCTGAAAGGGGCATACTAGACGTCTATGGTCATGACTCTCATTGACGTTGATGAAAATTATGAAGACGTCAGCACAGATACTAAGGAGATAAAGCAACTGGGAGAATGAAATAGTCCTCAGGAAAGTCCTTGAGGAAATGGAAAATGGCAATAGAACTAACAAAATCTTTGGATTCTATATGAGTGCAGGAAGCATTTTCCAGTACAATGGGAAATGAGTTGAGGGAAGAATTAGCAGAAGCCTATGCACATTTGGGAGATAGTTGAGGGATGGAAGAGCTCCCCAGGAAATGAGATCCATAATGGTCTGGGAGAGAATGGCCTGAAGGTAAGTGGTGGAGTTATGGTCCAGAGGGAGAAGTGAGGGGGGTCTCAGAGTTATGTTTGGCCTCCACAAAAGAGAGGTAAGTTTTGCAACAGCACTCTTAATATGCTGGAAATTTTCTATAGTATGATCTGCATTTCACAGCTTTTCAAAATCCCTTTGTTTTCTGTCTTAACACTAGAAGTATTTGCTTTGGATTTAAGAACAAAATAGTACTATACTATTATTAAAACTCAGGCTATATCTACTGATCTGTAATAATTCTTACTTCTCTCTTTCACAGTTCATCCCTTTTCCCTACCCTCATCAGAGTTCGATGTGGAAAAATATCACATCCATCTTTCCACGTCCAAGTCTGAAGATGGGAGTCAGAGGGATGAATATGAAGGAACCTAAAATATTAATTAAAATAGGCATATTTTCCTAATATATTGGATGGGGAAGTAAACGATACTTAAAGGTTTTATGGTCAGTGTTTCAATTATTGTGCATATAATATTGAAGACTTATTTGATTTAACATCATTGTGTTTTGGAATTTTATTGATTACCATGGACACCAAGCTGGAGTTTTTTTTTAGTTATCATGAAATGCTTTTTGAAAGTGTAATTACAAAGATGCTATAGTCCTGAACATTGCTAATTAACATGACTGATTAAAAATAGTTTTTTTCTTGTGTAAAAAGTCTGACTTTGTTGTGGTTTACATCTTACAGTGGTTTACCATTTATACCATATCTGGACAACTTGCCACATTTCAATAGGACAGCCAGTGGACCTGTGCGAGTACCAATAGTAGATAAATATAAGGTAAGATTAAGGTTATTAAATTCAAAAGTAGTCGTGACAATGTTTACTATTATCCATTAGTTCTGGCAACAGCAAGGACACATTTTAAACTAGAAGCAGTCTAAAAGGAAAACAAGCTGGCTAAGTGGACTGGAGAAGTAAAGTTGGGTGAAAATATGCACTTTTTTTTTTGCATATGAGATCAGAAACTGGCCCTAATTGGCCACAATATTAAAGATCCTTGTTCGGAATTTTCTCTCATTAAGAAGTGTCGAAACTGATGTCCCAAAAAAAAGTTCATAGAAAGTAGATGATCTGATATAACCATGCTCAGAGTAATGGCAAACTGCATATATTTGATTTTTTTTTTACTTTTGTATACTGGTGAAGATGTAAATAAGAAATTGCGTAAATCCACAATGTAATGATAAGTTCTATTCCAAAAGTGTCTGAGTATTAATCATCTCTCTCATGGAACAGTGATGTTGATGATAAACAAGTGGAAGGTGGTGATATTGTATTTAAATTATTTAAGAACAAATTATTTTTTTTTAAATGTAGGACATGGGTACTGTGGTTCTGGGCAAACTAGAATCTGGATTAATTGGAAAGGGACACCAACTTGTAATGATGCCAAATAGAGTAAGTAAGCTTTCATGGATATCTATAAAATATACCAATTAAATATTAACATTCTACTTGTTATATGCATTATTTAGTATATGCCAGTATCGGTTCAATTCATCTCTCTAATACTGAAGTATTTTTGCAGCAAGGTATTTCTCGAGGAACACCATGATCTTTTTAGCCAGTGCAACTTTTTTAATTGCTCGAGTTATTAATGGCCTGAACATGATTGAATTTATTACTTGCCCCTGCTTTTGCTGAAAAGCTGATAGCCTGCTGCATTTAATTGTCTTTGTGTAATGGCTCTTGTGAGAATGTCTTTTAAAACTGTGCCGATATGTTAAAAAAACAGACGCTTTTTAATGCTCATTTGCCTTTGTATCTGATGGTTAAAACTAATGTTTTGAGCATAATTTTCTTTTGGAATTTCATTGTTTCTCAATTTTTATGTTTTGAGTCAGAATGTCCATTTTTAGTTGATCAGCCAGTTCCGTAGCTGCTACGGTTTGATGTAACTTGAGTAAAGTCAGATAGCCAGTGGATGCAGGGAGGTCATAAATATTAAATACTCGATTTTATTTTGCAGCACAATGTTGAAGTTCTGGGACTTTTGTCTGATGATGTGGAGACTGATTCAGCAGACCCAGGTGAAAATCTGAAGATACGACTGAAAGGGATTGAAGAGGAAGAGATCCTGCCAGGATTCATTCTGTGTGATCATGGCAACCTTTGTCACTCAGGACGTACATTTGATGCACAGGTAACTTTTCACTTGGAGCGTAGTATTTGCCGCTTTCCATGATCAGAAATTCATCATAATATTCAGTAGACCCTCAATTTGGAGAACTATATAAAAGAAAAAGTTACCTAGAATCATGTTACATTATCTTAGCTTGGTTGTATTAAAACTGATCATAGTTATTGTACATTTGATTTACTTATGCTTGCTGGGTCTGCAGTACCCATCTTAAACTTGTTCTCCTTATAAACACACACACACACACACACACACACACACACACACACACACACACACACACACACACACACACACACACACACACACACACACACACACACTGTTTTGCATGTTACTGCGTTTAGGGTGCATTGGAGAAAAATGGTTCAGCTTTTTCAGTAGTACATTCCAAACCAGCCACTGTGTCAATAGCTTCACAACTGAGGATGCTGCTGCTGCCTGGAGCAGATAAAGGCCGAGAGAATAAACACTATATTTGACAGAACAGTCACATTTTGAAAAACTATGACATTACTGTGTTCTGCAACTTAATGATATATTGTCTGAAATCTTGCGTTCAAAAGATTTATGTACATTCTGGATTTGAATCAGTGCCATGTTAAACTCTATTTTCTAAAAGATCTGCTAAAACTAGTGATAAAAATCTTTTTTTAATTGCAGATAGTTATAATTGAGCACAAATCCATCATCTGCCCAGGTTACAATGCAGTGCTGCACATCCATACTTGCATTGAAGAAGTACAAATAGCGGTAAGTCACACATTATGAGTCTCTTAAAATTATATGTTTCCATAATACAGACAGATTTATAAAGTTCGTACTTAAAAAGTTACAAATAGTATAATAAATATCAACCTTGTGCACAAAAAGTACAGAGCGTTGCCTGTTGTTCACCTTTCAGCAGAAACTGGATTTATTTCAGTTCATAGCACAAGGTTAAAAACTGTTTTGAAGGATAGAATTTATCTGAATTAAAGGATCATAAAACAGGAGCAATTTGCCTAGTGTTCCCATATTCCTTTACATGTTTTGACAGAATTTAGTTATCATAACTCCAACAATACAAGTTCAATGTATCCCTTTATCATTCCTTCAATCAAATAACTTCATTTTCTAAATTCCACAAATAGAACTGAGTTTATGTACTTCCTTGATTTAATGAATGTGTTTAATCCCTGTGAAATCCATGATAAAGTCAGACTGGAAACTAGAGGGTTCAATAGAAATTGAATACTTTTTATAGTTTTGCTCGTACTGCCTCCTCACCAAGATCTGTCATTTAGATACTGCTGAAAATGTTGGTGCGCTTCATATTATCCTCCTTTCAACAAAAGCTTGGTGGCAAGTTTTATTTTATATGTACTATATAGAACTTTAACCAGGAATATTTCTTTGAGACATCACAGCTTTAAATATGCATATATCTCTTGTCTGCCTGTCAGCGAAATGTGTGGCTTCAACTGAGCAACTTCCTGTAATGTTCAGTGTCAATAACAGTTTGCATTCTATGGTGTGAGTCTATCCTTTGGTCAGAGTTGACCATGGATATTGCTTCCTAGCTGTCCAGATACACAAGCCTGGGCAGTATGATATGGAGAGCAAACTGCTGCCTGTGTAACAAGCTCCCCTTCTCAATATATCTGATGAACCAACCCAAAGGAACATAGAAATCTACAGCACATTACAGGCCCTTCAGCCCACAATGCTGTGCTGACCATGTAACCTACGCTAGAAACTGCCTAGAATTTCTCTAGTGCATAGCCCTCTATTTTTCTATTTTCTATTTCAAAGGAACAACAGAGACCGATACAGTTTGGTACCAGATGCATTGCAGGAGTTGCCAGTCAACATTGAAATCAATGTAGGACTGCCTTGGGGACTCTAGCTCCAGATTTTTCTCTTGGGGTTTACTCCCGAAGCCTTCCCCTGAGTGGGTATAGTCACAGGGCAGTAGTGGTTTGAGATCAGAGTTTTCCTTCTCCTGGATGAACTGCCAACCACGGCTAACGAGTGCCAGTAAGCTGCTTTTTCCCCAGTTCCACCGGGCTTATAGCTAAGCCATAGATGAAGGCCAGGAGCTGTACTTAGTTGTCAGAGGCTATTTGAGGCACACACCATTGGGAGCATTTAATAAGTAGTAGGAGCTTGTCCCCGTTACCACCTCCAGCTATAACAACCTTCAGGAATCTATCCTAGTACTCTAATATTGGAGTCCAAATTTTAGGCACCTTAAGTGGAATAGGAATTCAATCTTATGGAAGTGAAACATAATGTCAGTTGATTTTTGGAGGTTGCAAAATGTTGATATTAAATAATTCATGTGCAATAATCCTTTGCCTAGGCCTTACTCTGTCTGGTGGATAAGAGAACTGGAGAGAAAAGCAAGACGCGGCCTCGCTTTGTTAAACAAGATCAGGTTTGCATTGCTCGCTTAAGGACAGCAGGCACTATCTGCCTTGAGACCTTCAAAGATTTTCCTCAGATGGGACGTTTTACCTTGAGAGATGAAGGTTAGCTACTGAAACTTTGCAGATGTAAACTTGTTTAACTCCAGTCTTCCCATGATGGTTTTAGTCTTGAATTGTTCTGCTTTTTAAGTGCTTTGAATGTGTTTAAGCTTTTTGGGTCAAATATTAGACCGATGGTAATCTGGTCATTGAAAGAAATAATTTTGTTGAGCTCACAAAGGAATAGGTTTTGTATGTCGTAAATAAGTTAAAATATACTCAGTGCAACTATTTCCCTTGCATTTTGCCTTGAACAAACTTGTGTGACTTGTGCATTTACTTCTAGAAAAATGTCAATAAATTTGAAGTTGCCAAATCAACTTTGTGAGCAAATTAGTTTTGTTCTCCTTGAATTTGGCATATTAAATCTATTTAATTATGAAACTTGAAATGAAATCAGCTTTATTTATATATTTTATGAGTACACAATGACATTTTAAGTGGTGTTTTCATGCCATTTTCATAGAACTCCAGGAAAGAATTGAGTTTTGTGTATTATCATTGGTTCTGGTGAAACTTGAATTGGCACTTTTTAAAATCATAGTTAAGCAAGTTTATTGCATCTCACGTTGTAGGTTTTTTAAAAAACCGAATTTCTTCTTTTTTCAAAAGGTAAAACTATTGCAATTGGAAAGGTCCTGAAGTTGATCCCTGAAAAGGATTGAAGATCCACTATCTAAAGCTGCACAATACTGTGATGAAAAAGGACTCAGCAACAGCCTACTTCACGCCTTCTTTTCTTGGTTCTCATAGTTCCTCTGCCCATCAATACTTTCATTTTCCCATGTACTGCAAATTGCTGTAAACATGTCCACATTTTACGTCAGCTTTCTCATATTGAGAGCTCTGCTATGCCATTGTTAAAAGTTCCTATTTTAAATCCTTCTTCTGAAATCTGCTTCCTTAGAATTGCGGCAGTAGCTATCTAACTGATGTGGACAGAATTGCCTGCAAAAATAAAATTAAACCAAAAAAGTTTATTTTATTCTGGCATCATTCTCTTTTGTGTGCATTCTGGCTCACCTGTGTTTTCCAACTGGATCAGATTATTCAACAGATCAGTGTGAGTGTTCCTGTGTTAGAAAGGAGTCTAGAGACAATAAAATCGATTTTGAAATATTTTTGGCATTTGAATTATTTTAGAACGGATTCTTATGAAATGAACCTTGCATCCGCCTGTTAGCTAGTTTTCCAGCAAATTATCTCTTAATTTTATTTTTTCCTTCCATCTTGAATATATTTTATAAATTTTGTCATGTTATCCACTCGGTATGCCCTGTGTGGTATTCCTCAGCATTCACGAAAGCATGATGCATTTTATTGTAAATGTTTGCTTGCTGGAAAACAAAACATCAATATTTCAGCTTTTAGGGTGCAAGCGCAGTAGTTAATTTTGAACCAATTGCTTCTGTTTAATTTATGCCATCTCTAAAAGAATCAAATCTTTTCTAAGCATGTAAAGGTACATAACAGCAATCTGATAAATGATGTGAATTGTTTGGGAAAACTTCGGGGTTAAAGAACAAATGATTGCTGCATGAGCTTATGGTGTTCCACTTTGAACATACAGAATATTAATTAGAGTATCTAGGTTTGATTCTTTTGACTTGAAATATTTAAAAAAACATTAGAATATCTACAGCTGCATTTGTTATTTTCTGGCTTATAAGTGCATTACATAAACCAGTTAACATGTGGATGCACATATAACAACATTACCACTTTGGGTGGGAATTCCAACACTTGCTACAACTTTCACATCAACTATTAATTTTATAAGGAGTGAATATTTCTTGGATTAATAATGAAGAGAAAAATTCTGAAATAAAACCTGTGTGGTTGGTATACACAATGTGAGAAAATATAGTCCTTGTACATATTTGAAAACCATGTAATTGTGACAACTTATTTAATATAATACTAAATTTGCTACTGTTATAGGGTCAAAATGAGGATTTCTTAAAATAAGTCCCTAGCCTAGTTAAATTATGGTTCTATTTAAAAAAAGGGATTTACGAATGATGACAATTAGCTGAAAGATATGAAACAGATAGTGTGATGAATGGGATGAATTTAGGAATGGATACAATTAAGTGTTATTTTGCAGTAAGTCAACAAATTACATTCGGGCTTGGAACTAAGATGCACCTGAAATCTAAAACAGCAAATTCCCCTGGGCCACCACTTAAGGCAGCTCTGTCCTGCCAATGATTTGTATGCAATTCCCAAAATAATTTAATCTATTCTAATGATTCAAATGTTTAAGTAATAACAAGTTTTCTTTGTGTTATTTCAGCTATGCATGGAAATGAAAATCTCACTTATTTCGATTGTTTGAAAACCTATGGGAATTTGCTGTTCCGGGGGGGGGGAGGTGGCTTTGGGGAGTGGGGACAAAGAAGACAGCACTATATTAATAGTAAAATTTTCATGAGTTTCTATAGCAGTCATTATTTAATCAGTTAATTTAAGTGTAACAAAGATATAAATTGCTGCCATATGAAATACCCTTGTTTTTAATTGGAGAAATGTTGGCTTTCCCACTCGAAGTTGTCTGTTTTGTAATGAAATATTATTGGTAATACACAACTTGGTGTAAGTCAGCCCAGCTGTTAAATATGACCACAGTATTGTATAGTATACAGATTTATTGTATGTGTTCTTAATCTTGCCAAATAAAATTTGATTTCATTTCCCTTGGAATATAGTCTCTAACTGCAGAGATACAGCTGTTATTTTTATTCTCTCCCCCCTGCCATGTAAATTTTTTAAGACTAGCAGAGGGACATAATGAAGCTTTCACAGGAAAGGCTTTGTGTGTTGTGACCCTCTCCCAAAAGGATATTGATATGCTGGTTTCATACGGGCTGCTGCTTTACCCAGGTTTTGGAAAGACACTCTGATCTCTAGCATAGGTTGTACAGATCATAGGTTGCTAATTAATACCTGGCAGAGCAAAACCTTTTTTCATAATCTGCCTTGATCTGTTTAGCCACTCTTGTTTTGAAAGTGTTTTCTATCCATATTGGGTATTGAAATCTGCACTGGTCAATGCATTGTCAAAGATAAGTGCAATGACAAGTTTGATTTCAGCTAGGTCTGTGGAAGGTTGGCACGTGTCAAAATCAATGCCCATCCTGTGATCAGAAAGTCAGCAGTCACCTGGTCTAAATATGTGTGAATGGTTGTGGCTACACCTTGTATTTTGCTTCTGAAGTTTGGCTTGAACAAAGTCAGTGAAGCCAATTTTTGGAAGTGGATTATAACTCTCAGCTGCAATTACTTATGTGCATTCAGCACAAACAACGGACATATTTCCACTTGTCTTTTATATATTTGTATATACTTGCCTCTCATTTCTTATAGTGTTTATAGCCTTATGGCAACTGGACTAAACAGGTAACTAGATGACTGAGTTACCTTGGTGACATTCAAGATATTGTTCACTAAAATGCATGGTATTCAATATCTGTTGAAAGCTAGAAGCAGAAAGTTGTATCAACTTGCTGAATTTATCCATTTAACTGAACTATAAGTTGCTGAAATAACTCTTTTTGTCCAAGTTGTACTTAGAATCTGCTTAGAATGCAATGTGTTGTATGATTCATTTAATTAATCAAGCAATGGAAAGGTAAAGTGATCATAAGACTGTTGTAATATGGGCAAATTTTCATTACAAATAAACTGTGCAATGGAATATCTTTACTTTGGTGAGTTCCTAGGGCAATAGTCTTGTGGCCAATGGGTGATTTAACTGCATCTGACTGTACAGACAAGTCTTTCATTTGTATTGAAATGCTGGCTCTTCACAGATGAATGCACATTAATCCAGCCCAAATTTGCCTAATTGACCTTGATTCCCAAGATGAGGTTGTATGTTGTGAAATTGTACATCACATAGTGTGAAATTGCAATAAAGTTTTGTTGAAGGTGTTTATATGAAATCATTTATTCATACTCACAGGATCAGAACAGTGTTATAATTAAATACTGCGTTCTCCCCAAAGGTTTTCAGGTTTGGATAGCAAAGAGCTACATGTAACTCTTGGAAAATCCTAACAAATACATGTGGCTGTGCTAAACTCATTGACGTTAGCATTAAGCTGGATTCTGGCTGCATAGGAGGAAAGTTCGTTTTCACCATTTTAAAAACTTGACTTTTTCATAGGCCGTGGGAATGGAAGGAAATTGAATGCAGGAAAGAAAAATTCACATTGATCAGTGTATTATGAAATCTATGCTTACTTTATACACCACCTGCTTTGGACATTGTTTTCCTTCAAAAGATCAAATTTGATTTGAAAATTTCCATTCTGTACTCCATGGTCCCTTCTAATTTTTATTATTTGTATGACAAGGGAAGGGTGCATTGCTGCTGTTGCACTGAAATGTTTTCAATTGACCTCTGGTTATAGATTGTAGTTAATTGTACCAAAGAGATTCAATTGGATTTAATTGGAAATGTTTCAGCATTGATTTAGGGCCTCTAGTTAGGAACTGAGGAAAAGCCTGTCCTAGTCTGAAGTCTTCAGTTCCAAGATCCTTATGCATTGACTCTAGGGGATGGATAATTTGAAGAATATCATAGTAATTAAAACACTGGTTTCTGATGGGTGAAGTTGGAGATTTTCTGTGCTGTTTCTCCATTTCATACGTGCAAAGCAAAGTATTCTGAGATAGATCAGGGTTATATGGCAATGTGGCGAAAAGACCAAAACCAAGTGTTTTGTAACTGCACATGAATTATGCAGAATTATTTGCCTGAAATCT
This sequence comes from Mobula birostris, assembly GCF_030028105.1. Classification (NCBI taxonomy): domain Eukaryota; kingdom Metazoa; phylum Chordata; class Chondrichthyes; order Myliobatiformes; family Myliobatidae; genus Mobula; species Mobula birostris. The sequence continues at coordinate 131,148,023 of NC_092378.1, read as the reverse complement.
GTTGATGTCTGCCTGACTTGAAATTTGGTTTGTGTTTAATGCAAGGATAAAGGTGAAATGGCCAGAGTGACAAGGATAATTTAAATGAGGAATTGTGTGTTTTAGATAAAACTCATTTGGCAAACGTCTAGCTATTCAATTGTCTTTCCATTTGTTTTTACAACAAAAACTCATATCTAGAACAGCAACCTGCTTAAGATCATTTTTTCTCCTAAATTAAAGTATAAATGTCAACATTTTGTGTATTTACCCGTTTTTAAAATAGTTTAATGTGTTCCTGAAGTTATAAAAAAGCTATCTCTGCACTTAAAAGTAGTTAAATTTCTAATTTCCACCACTTCCATACAGATTCCATTATTTTGTCTTGAGATAATCTGGCCCTGGCATAATTTTGATATCTTACAGCCTGAAGTTAGTAGATTTACTGAAGAAATATATGGAAAGAATGATCAATCATATTTCATGGTTTAGTTTACTTTCCAACCAGGATGCAGACAGTTTTGGTGACATTCCTGTAAGGCTTGGCCACGTGATTCACTTCCTGTATGCATTTCTATGGCAATCTGACCTCACACATAATCCTCCTTCCAGCATTTCATTACCACTATTTCCACTGTATTGTAAGCATCTAACCATCATTTCATTTCCCTCCCATCATACAACTTTAACCATAAATGGCTCATTTCAGGTCCTGTCCCAGATTCATCCATTCCCATTGTTCTCGGGATACACCTAATACTGTTCTAAGCATTGTGTGCCTATGTTCTGTTTAAACCCTGGTCCTATAACTGGCTACACTCATAGCGAGCACCCACTGCTGAAGGTGCAGGAATGATAATTCCAGTAAGTGGACAGATGCGGCAGAACTAGGTGAGCGTGGCCAAGCCAAGGAACCTCTGTAAAAGGCAATAGTATCACCCTGAGGTTTATATTTCTCCAATCTTTCTGCTAAACTGCACTATAGCCAGGTTGCTTCTGGCGTGGAGCTACTTCACAGGACTAATGAGAAGTATTTCATCCTAGAGTGACACCCTCCGGAATCCTTGCCATCCAAATCTCAATAATGGTATAGATACTATTTCTTTGTCTGCCCTCTGAGGCTGATGGCGAAACTGAGTTGCTGAGATGTATCAGAGGATGAATTTTGACCCAAATATTAGCAGAGATGCTCTGCCAATATGCTGTCACTGTGTAATGGTTTTATAGTGAGATCCCAGAATCAGCTTTATAAGCACCGGCATGTGTCATGAAACTTATTCCCTGAAAATGCCACTAGGATCCTCGTTGTAAAGACAGATACCAATGATCAAAGTTTGCGGGTCACTATTGTCAGTTGCCTGAAGAAGTGTGGATCAAGACCTCAAATCTGTTTTAAAATTCGCGGCATATTGTCAGTATTGATTCTTGTCATCCTGTAAATTTCGAGTCTTAAATTAGTAATGATACATATCTCAGGGGTTTGCGAAGGTGAATGCTGCCTTCACAAAATCCTTTAAATCCAAAGGATAGGTGAACAAATGTCCGTTTTCTCCCAAATCTAACTTCCAGCACTGAAACCTTTATTTCACTCAGTCAACTACGTACGTAGGACAGCTACATCCTCCGCAAGTCCTTCTATGGACCCCTGAAATAGACTGAAACTCTATACGTGTGAAAAGGTTGAAGGACATGCTCAAAGCCTGCTTGTTTTTTTAAAAATTATCTACCCTCCCACCGATTCTTGCGAATAACCGACCGCTGAAAACAGAGAAACGGCAGCGATGAGTCCATTTGAAGGGAGCGCACATGGAACCCGGAATTTACCGGCGGAAGGTGCGCCCAGGCTTCTTCCCACCTGCCCGACCTGTGAAAGAATGTATAGGTCCTACATTGGCTTCATCCATCAGTTCAGATCCCAGATGAAATAAATCATCGAGTCCAGGACCCGCTTGAGTAGAAGTTGTAAAAAAAAGTGAAAATGGAAGTTTTAAACTTTTTTCACTATTAATTTTTTTACACTGCTGTTCTTCCAACACTCTGTTGTCTTGTTGAGAACGGTTAGAAATGTATAAAATAATTCAGTATCTGCAGAATTCCTCGTGTTTGCGTCGATAATTATTCAAATGAGTTTTCTACTGCGGAAGACTTGGCTGCCCGCGACTCCCCCTGGTGGCCGCAGCGCTCGCCTGCCGTGCTGTCGATAAAGTTTGGTTGTTGAAGGTCGTGACGGCATTCAGTGGGGACGCCACACGTGGAGATGATGGAGGCGGTGGATACGGAGCAGGTACGGGAATGGACGGAGCTCGGACGCTTTCCTTTGGCTTTCAACTGGTGTGGGGCGGGGGGTATGAAAGGTAGCGGTGCGAGGTGAAGCAGGCGGTTGGCTGTGGGTACAGTGGGAGATGATTGGGTCTGGCAAGGCCTCCCTCTGCCGCCGAGCAGCGCACGTTGTTTGCCCCGCACGACTTGGGGTCGGGGCGGCTGAATTCAGCGGGCCGTCGGTTTACAAACGGAGTTTCCGCAAAACGTTCAAAAATGAAATACAGATTTGGAAATCGAAAATATAAAAAAAAACACAACGGGGAATGCTGGAAATATCGGTCAGGAGGTATTGGTGAAGGGTCTCAACCTGAAAAGTCGACTGCTGTTCACATCCCACAGACCCAAAACTAATCTCCAGCAGTTTATTTTTGCTGCAGTATCTGCAGTTTTTTTTTGTCTCCTTTTAACATTTACTTGTTAACTCAGTTTCCCTTGAGAATTTTTCCTTGGATGATTTTTAGTTTCTGAGAAGTCCCATAGAAAACAATGGGCCAGTTTTCAACTTCATTGGTACTTCGAACTTGAAGCCAGTAGTGAGGATCCATGGTGTATTATGGAAAAGAACGAGGGGCTACAGTAAACACGAGGAATTCTGCAGATGCTGGAAATTCAAGCATCACACATAAGAGTTGCTGGTGAACGCAGCAGGCCAGGCAGCATCTATAGGAAGAGGTACAGTCGACGTTTCGGGCCGAGACCCTTCGTCAGGACTAACTGAAGGCTACAGTTACTAGATTAGAACTAAAACTCTTTCCTTTGGACAGCGTATTTTTAAAAAAATGATTCTGGTTAATTGGGACACATCGGGGCCAGTGTATTTTGGCCCAATTAAGCGGCTACGCCAATTTGCCAAAACTTCATGGAAATAGTTTTAAAAAGACAAGCTACTCCTTTAACTGAGTAATAAATTATGTTTTTAAATGAAATACAGAAATTAGAACGCTACCAATATTGATACAGTAGTATTAAATTGACTTTATTTCTTACATCCTTCACATACATGAGTAAAAATTTTTACGTTACGTCTCCGTCTAAATGTGCAGTTAGAGTAATTTATAATAAATAGAACAGTCACTGTAACATAGAAATACACTCAAATCAGCGTGAGTTAATCAGTCTGATGGCCTGGTGGAAGAAGCTGTCCTGGAGCCTGTTGGTCCTGGCTTTTATACTGCGTTACCGTTTCCCAGATGGTATCAGCTGGAATAGATTGTGGTTGGGGTGACTTGGGTCTCCAGTGAACCTTTGGGCCTTTTCACACCTGTCTTTGTAAATGTTCTGAATCATGGGAAGTTCACAACTACAGATGCGCTGGGCTGTCTGCACTACTCTCTGCAGAATCCTGCGATTAAGGGAAGTACAGTTTCCATACCAGGCAGTGATGCAGCCAGTCAGGCTGATCTCAGTTGTGCCCCTGTAGAAAGTTCTTAGGATTTGGGGGCCCACACCAAACTTCCTCAACCGTCTGAGGTGAAAGAGGCGCTGTTATGCCTTTATCACCAAACAGCTGGTGTGCACAGACCACATGAGGTCCTCGGCAGTGTGGATGCCAAGGAACTTATAACTGTTTACCCTCTCAACCCAGATCCATTGATGTCAATAGGGGTTAGCCTGTCTCCATTCCTCCTGTAGTCCACAACCAGCTCCTTTGTTCTTGTGACATTATAAGAGAGAGGTTGTTTTCTTGACACCACTGTGTCAGAGAGGTGACTTCTTCCCTGCAGGCCACCTCAATATTGTTTGAGATTAGGCCAATCAGTATAGTGGCATTGGCAAATTTAATTAGCAGATTAGAGCTGTGGGTTGCGACACAGTCATGGGTATACAGGGAGTAAAGGAGGGGACAGTACATAGCCCTGAGGGGCTCCTGTGTTGAGAGTCAGAAGGGTGGAAGTGAGGGAGCCCACTCTTGCCACCTGCTGGCAATCTGACAGGAAGTCCAGGATCCAGCTGCACAAGGCAGGGTCTCTGAGCTTCCTGTCGAGCCTGGATGGAATTATGGTGTTGAATGCTGAACTGTAGTCCAAGAACAGCATTCTCACATAAGCATCCTTCTCCAGATGTGTTAGGATGGTGTGTAGAGCAGTGGCTATTGCATCGTCTGTTGATCAGTTGTGTCAGTAGGCGAATTGTAGGGGGTCCAGTCTGGGTGGTAGCAAGCTGCAGGTGTAATCCTTGACCAGCCTCTGAAAGCATTTGCTTATTGAGGTGAATGCGACAGGACGAAAGTTGTTCAGGCATGTTACCTTGGTCTTTTTTGGTACGGGGCAATGGTGGATAATTTGAAGCAGGAGGACACTCTACTCTGGGAGAGGGAGAGATTAAAAATGTCTGTAAACACACCTGCCAGTTGTGCTGCGCACATCCTGAGTATTCGCCCTGGGATGCCGTCTGGTCCCACAGCCTTGCGTCTGTCCACTCGTTGGAAACACCTGCATACTTCAGATGACCAGGTTGCAGGTTGTCTTTCCTCGGAGGGTCAGCGTTAGCGACATCGAACCGAGTGTAAAAGCGATTGAGCTCATCTAGGAGAGAGGCCGCAATGTTGGCGGCACCACTACCTTTGGCGTTGAAGTCTGCGATGGTATGCAGCCCTCGCCACAAGTCCTGTGTGTGCTATTCATTGTGAATCTTGACTCCATCTTGTTCCTGTGTTGTTATTTCACAGCCTTGGTAGCTTTGCGCAGATTGTAGCTGCTTTTCTTGAGTTCCTGCTGATTGCCGGCAGTGTAAGCTCTGTGTCGTGTGGTAAGTGCTGCTCGCACGGAAGTATTGATCCAGGGTTTCTAGTTCGGGAAGACCCTGACCGACTTCTGGGGGACAACATTGTTGTTGCACTTCCGGATGAAGCAGGTGAACTCAGAGACATCCTCATCATGAAAGACATTCCAATCGACGTGAGCAAAGCAGGATCGAAGAATGATCTGATTTTCCAAAAGCTGGGCGAAGGAGAGCTTTGTAAGCATTGCAGAAGGGAGTGTAGCAGCGGTCAAGTGTGTATCTCCACAAGTGCTCACCTGGATGTGTTAACAAAACTTTAGACACTTTCGTCAGCAATACTCAACTAAAGTCACCGGCGATGATGAAGGCAGCCTCTGGATGTGCAGTCTCCAGCGTGTTGATGGTCTCGTACAGTTCCTTGAGAGCCAGGTCAGTATCAGCCTGCGCCGGAATGTACACTGCTGTGATGATAACAGCCGTGAAATCCCTAGGCAGCCAGTAAGGTCTGCACAGCAGCACCAAGTACTCCAGGTCTGGGGAACAAATGGATTTGAGAGCATGCACATTCTGGGGTAGCACCAAGCATTGTTGACCATGAAGCATACCCCTCCTCCTTTACTCTTCCCAGAGAGGTTTTTTGACCTGTCCACCCGGAACAGGGAGAATCCAGAGGGCTTGATAGCGTGGTCCGGTATCTCCTCCATCAGCTAGGTCTCCACGAAGCATAAAATGTTACATTCCTTTGTTTCCCACTGGTAGGAGATTCTGGCTCTCAGTTCGCGCAGCTTGTTATCCAGGGACTGAATGTTAGCCAGCAGTATGCTAGGGAGCAGTGGCCAATTTGCGTGCCGTCTCAGCTTCACCAGGACGCCAGCCCTTCTCCCTCGCCTCCAGCACTTCTTCCAAGATAGTGGCGGTGTAAGTGATGAGACTCCCATGGATCGCACAAGTATGAAACAATGTATTAGTTCCTAATAGTTATCAACGGAGAATTTCATCCTGTGTACCCTGCTATGTTCTTTTGATTGTAAATGAACAAAATCAGCACAAACATCTAGTGCTTAAAATGCACTGCTTTTATTGTCTTCCTGCATAAAGTACTCCCAAAAATCACTTTTTTTAATCACAAACATATGCAACTGACACAACTTAAAAACTGTTTGCTCTAAGTAGGATGTAGAGTCCAACAGCCATTACAAGCGATGTTGCTAGTTAGAAACTTTTCAGTAAGTCTCCTGTCCCAATTAAGTGGTGTCGTATCCCAAATAAATGACGGAAATCCCAGCTATTTTCTTGATTAGTTTTTGTTCTTTAAGAGTTGTCCCAATTAAGTAGCTGCACTGATTAACCGGGATTCCAGAGAACTCCCAGAGGTTACGACATTCTTCCCCTCCTGTGAACCGTTCGTTCTCCAACAGTTTGCAAGTTGGAAATGGGCTGTTCTTCTGAAAGGTTGGTACTGTATGGATAAATAATGGAAAGAAAACCTACCATTGGTTTAGTTACTATTAAAAAATAAAATTGGATAGTCAATGTGGTCATATAAGTAGATCTATTGGGGAGTTCTGTGATTAAAAAGTAGTAGATGGGATATATTATGCTGGAATTAATTGATCTGCAAGAAGATGCTGAAGTTTTGAAATTGTTCTGAAAATCTATCCAGTTGTAATGGTTATTGCCAGGAAGTACTATGGATAAAGTCACTTAATAGTATTTAAAAACATTGCCTTAATTTCCATTTAACTTGCTTGGTGGGGTGTCACAGATTTTTGGGTGGGAATGGAAGGGTTCTTGCATTGATTATAATTCTTTCTGTAGGTAAAGAGAGAAAACAGCCAATGATGAGCATCTGTAATCGAGGTCCTCCTCAGATTTGGGCATGGGGAACTGTTTGCAATCCCAGCACTTTGGAAATGTCATGAATTGTGTTCACACATGGTAGAAGATGCTTGCAGCCCTGAGCAGCTGTCAGATCTATTCCACCAGACTCCCAAATACTTGTTTATATCTACAGTACGTACTTTGTGACTTGGCGATAGAAGAATGTGATTTTAAGTGATGCGCAAATCACAATAGATTATTAAGGAATTTTAAAATGTGCATCACTGGGTGCACTTTATTTGAGTTTGTAATTGAAGTGCCTGTTATCCTAAAATGGATTTGTTCTTTTGGACTGATCTCTGTTCCCTTCACTGCCTCATTTCGCCAGGTACGCAAGGCTATTAATGCATTGAAGGAATATGTGAAGAAAAACAAAAGTGACACAAAGCTATTTCTGAATGAAGATGAGACTATACAGCTAAATGTCACAGTTTGGAAGATTCCAAAGTGGGAGCAAACAATAAAAATGTAAGTAAACCAAAGGAGATTAATTCCTTGTTTATATTTTATACAGCCTCAAGCTGTGGTTTCTGTTAACAAGAGGTTAGGGAGCAGAATGGGTGAAGTACGAAGATGAAATTGAGCAGAACAAAACGTGATTCATTACTGGAGCCTTTCAGCATGTTTGGAAGGAAATTGTGTAGGCTATTAAATCCTCTATAGATGTGTATACTATCTGAAGAATGAAGATCATTGTTTGACTAGAATGCTGTCAAAAAAGTAATCTACGCAGTATTTTATTCCATGAGTACTAAAATGTGATTTTAATCTCTGAAGTGTTTACCACACAACTCTAATGTCATGTTTTGAGCCAAGGCTGAAAAAGGGCTTGTGTAAAAGAGGTAACCAGCTAACTCCATAGTGACCTATCTTTAGTTATACCATTTTAACCCACTAGATGTAAAGCTACTTGTTGCAAAAAAAAATAGAATTTCTATTTGTTGTGAGTAGATTTTAATTGTGCAAGTAAATGGATCAAAATATATTAATGATTTTCAGGATCTGGGTATGCTGGCAAGCCCAGAATTTATTGTCCATGTCTAAGTGCTCTTGAAAAGGCGTGGATGAGCCACCTCTTGAGCTGCTACGGTGTATCTGGAGGGGAGTTGCAGGATTTGGACACATCAGCAAAACATTTCTAAGTCAGGGTGATGTATGTCCTGAGGGGAACCATCCTGTTGCAGTACTCATGGACATCTCCTGCCCCTATTCTATGGAAGAATTTAAGGTGGGGTGGTTATATGGAAGGCAGAGTTTGAGGGTCGGCACAACAATGTGGGCCGAAGGGCCTGTACTGTGCTGTACTATTCTATGTTCTGTTCTTCCTGCTGATAAAGATCAGATTCAAGAGTTGTTGCAGAAGCGTGGACAAGGAACTGCACTGTATTTTGTACATGGTACACACTGCAGCCACTGTGTGTCAGTGGCAGAGGGAATGAACGTCTACAGACTTTGGTGGAATGCCTGAATGGTGTTCAGTTTCTTGAGAATCATTAGTGCCACACTGATCTGGGCAAGTTGGGTGTATTCCAACACGATCCTGACTTGTGCTTTGTAGATGGTGGAAGTGACTTGGACATCCCTTTAGAACGGAGATGATGGGGAATTTCTTCAGTCAGGGGTGATGAGTTTGTGGAGTTCATCGCCACAGGCAGCTGTGAGGTCTGCTTTAAATATACCCAAAACATTGACAGGCTCTCGATTAGTAAGAATGTCCAGGGTTACAGGGAGAAAGTGGGATAATGGGGTTGAGAAGAAAATTTAAATCAGCCATGATCGAATGGTGGAGCAGACTTGATGGGCCGAATGACCAAAACCTGCTCCTGTGTTTTATGGTCTGGAAAGGAGTGTCATGAGGTTAGTCTCTTATTGATGCAGCTGCTTCAGTTCAATGTCAAGGGTAGGTGGTTAGATTCTCTCATTCGAACTGGCCATTGCCATACACGTCTGTGTTTACATATCTGCTGTTACTGCATGTGAGCATAGGTTGCTTCATTTGCTAAGATATTTGTGACCAGTACCCTTCCCTGAGGAATTTATGCATGGACTGATTTTTGCATTGCAAGAGGTAAGACTAACTTCTAACAAGCACAGCTATCTTCCTTTGTCCCAGATACAGCTGGACTGTATTCCCCGTGATGTCAAGAACAGTCTCGTTTGCCACCCTTTTGAAATCCTGCGCTGTGGTTTATGTTTGGACAGCATTAGTCATCCAAATAAATTAAGTTCAAGGCATTGTAATGTTGGCTCAGAATTTGCACTTAGCATTGAGCCAGCAGTAGTTACAGCTTTCCTTACTTAAAGATTGACCACTTAACTTGAGTGACTGCCCTGGTGTGCAGTTCACCAAGGGGTCTCTTCCAAAATTTGTGATAGGAATAATTCTTCCCTCTTAAAGTAACTCAATCAAATCAGCAAATTAGGATGTTTCAGCGGGTCACAGATTAATTTTAGAAGCAACTGCAGAAAGCTATTTTAAGAAATAAAACTTTCAGTTCTAATAAACAAATAGTTCCATAAATGGAGTCTGTCTGCCTGTCTACCTTCACCCCATTTTTAACATGGCTGTAATGTTCATGCTGGGAAGGCCAGCCCTCGACTCTGCAGACTTCCAGCAATGGGGTGGAGGGGGTGCAAGTGCAGGAGATAGACGTGACATGGTGCAGTTAGAGGTGTCGAACCATGAGGACCATGGGAGGAAGGATGTGAGGAGGCTCACAAAAGGAAGCCCTGAAGTACCAGTCGTTTGTCCAGGAATGCGGGGACAAAGGATGGCCAGGCATGGCTATTCTCGTGGAGATTGACTGGAGGGTTCCTGGCAGGGTCTCCATGGAGATTGCTGTCTGCACTGGGCCTTGATGAAAAGAGCAAGAACCAAGCAGCTTGCAGGATGGAAGAGGAGGCAGAAAGAGCCCCATGCTGGTTATGGAGCAGTAAAAAGGAGTTGAACATAAAAAAGCTACAGCACATTACAGGCCCTTCGGCTCACAATGTTGCACTGACCATGTAACCTACTCTAGAAGTGATCTAGAAGTTCCCTACTGCATAACCTTCTATTTTTCTAAGCTCCATGTACCTATCTAAGAATCTCTTAAAAGACCCTATTTTATCTGCTACCTTCACTGGCAGTGCATTCCACGCACCCACCACTGAGTTGAGGTGAGGTGGAAGTCAGGAACAGATGCGCAGTGACTTAGCCACCACTGCTGACCACCAACTGGAGTGTACCTGACAACATCTGCTCCTGACCAAAGGCTACGGTTACCTCATCAAGTACAGGTGTCCCCCGCTTTTCGAACGTTCGCTTTACGAAACCTCACTGTTACAAAAGACCTACATTAGTACCCGGTTTTCGCTACAGAAGGTGTTTTCACTGTTACGAAAAAAACAGCGCGCAATAAAAGGCAGTGTGCGCCCTGAGTAGCCGCTCTCCCCTGGATTTGGAACGGCATTCCTGCCGGTATTGCTTAAACACGTGCCTGTGAGCAGCCGTTTGCAAGATGAGTTCTATGGTATCGGAAAAGCTCGAAAGAGCTCGTAAGGGTGTTACACTTAGTATAAAACTAGACATAATTAAGCCTTTTGATCATGGTGAACGAAGTAAGGACTAAGTGAGTTTGGCTTGTGGAAGCTGACAAAGATGATGTTGAAGAGGTTTTGGCATCCCATGACCAAGAACTGATAGATGAAGAGCTGATGCAATTGGAAGAGGAAAGGATAACAATTGAAACCGAATGAGTAATGATAAAGTATGACTTTAATTTTGAAGGGGTACGTCGGTTTAGGGGATATTTGCAGGATGGTTTGAGTGCTTACAAAGAACTGTATGGTAGAAAAATGCGCGAGGCTTAGCAGTCAAGCAAGCCTTTCACATCAACCACAGCAGACAACAAACCTCGACCTTCGACATTGAGACGGGCAGTCATAGGAGAAGATGGTGCTCTAATGGAAACAGGCAACAAGATGACACCCCAGTGTCCCACCACCCCAAGACCCAGGCCGCGGACAGATACTGATTCGCGGAGAATGCAGCAGTAGCTGGGAGGCACACAGCATATCTTTAAGAAAAAAGCGGAAATAAACATGCTAATTAATTAGGTGCCGCCCGACACGTAAATGTCGGCCCAGATCAGAGGTGACGGAATCGGCACTGATCTGGGCCGACAATTACGTGCCGGGTGGCACCTAATTAATTAGCTTGTTTATTTTGGCTTTTTTCTTAAAGATGTGCTGTGTACCTCCAGACTACCGCTGCATTCTCCACGAATCGATATCGGTTTGCTGCACGGAAGGTGGGGGCCACTGCACCACCCCAACCTCTGACGACTCGGTCTAACACACCATCATCAGTGTGCTCGGCACTGTCTTCCCGATTCCGGTAAGTGATACTACACTGTACATACATTATTTCTACTTGATATCGGTTGTGTATTTTTACGTGTTGTTTGGTATGATTTGGCAGCTTCATAGCTTAAAGGTTACTGGAGAGCACTTGCGCTGTGTTTTTGCCGATGGCGCTTGCGTGAGATATTCGCTACAGAAAACAGTTCAGGCAATAATTGTGGAAAGGTATTTCTACTTTATATAAGCTGTGTATCTATCATATCATTCTTGTTTTTACTATATGTTACTGTTATTTTAGGTTTTATGTGTTATTTGGCATGATTTGGTACGTTATTTTTGGGTCTGCGAATGCTCACAAAATGTTCCCATATAAATAAATGCTAATTGCTTCTTCGCTTTACGACTTTCTGGCTTATGAACCGCTTCATAGGAACGCTCTACCTTCGGATGGGGGGGGGGGGGGGACCTGTAACTGAAGAGAACTGATGCAAGCTTGACATTTTCAAATTGAATAATATTTGATAGTGACAGCATGCATTAATAGGTAGCAGTATTCTAAGTTTACAAACGGGAGCACAATATACATGAAGGAGGTGAGGTAGGAAGCTGTAGTAAACTGTATGATTTAATTTTCAGTTTTATTACGTAGTACTATGTAACTCTGCACTTTGAAAATTCAACTCTTTTAAAAAAAACATGGGTGGGAAGATTTTGTGGATAATTTTGAACTTCTTTATTTGCAGAATTTTGCCTCATAAAATTCGATCAGAAACAAAGGAAATTTGCCTATTCACCAAAGATGAACCAAACATGAATGCTGATCAGACTCAAAAATTCTATAGAAAACTTCTTGATAAGCATGGATTTAAGAATGTTACACAGGTAGGCTTCAAATTTGGGCAACTAATAAATACTGTTTCAGTTTGCCTCTTAGAAGTGAAATTATCTGTGTGAAGACATCTGAATCAGATTTATTATCACTGGCATTGAGGTGAAGTTTGTTTTGTGGCAACAGTACAGTGCAAAGCCATAAAAGTCCCGATATTACAAACATAAATGGTGAAAACAAAAGAACGATGAGGTAATATTCATAGACCATTGAGAAATCTGATTGGTGGCAGAGGGGAAGAAGCTGTTCCTAAATTGTTGAGTGTGGGACTTCAACAGGAAGAGGGCCTGTCCTGAAAGATGAGGGTGCTTAACAATAGGTGCCACCTTCTTGGGTACCACATCTTGAAGATATCCTCAATGGTGGTATAGGTTGTGCCCGTGATGAAGCTGGCTGCATCTATAAACCTCTACAGCTTCTTGCGATACTGTGCATTGAACGTTCCATACCAAGCTGTGATGCAGCCACTTAGAATACTTTCCACTGTACATCTATATAAATTTGTAAGTGTCTTTGGTGACATTCCAGATCTCCTCAAACTCCTAATGAAGTCGAGCCGCTGACATGCCTTCTTCATGATTGCATGGAATTGTTAGTCCCAGGATAGATAGTGATACCCTGAAACTTGAAGCTGCTCACCCTTGCCGACATTGGAGTGTGAGATTGTTGTTGCAACACCACCACTCAAACAGCCAGTCTACCTCACTCCCGGAAGCCTCCTCATCATCATCATCTTGAAATTCACGATGTGATGTCATTACTGAATTTGAGATGTGCTTAGCCACACAGTCGTGGGTTTTTGGAAGGAGTAGAGCAGTGGGCTAAGCACATATTATGGTTGATAGTCTTGATAGTCAGGAAGGAGCAGGTGTTATTACTAATCTGTACTGACTCAGTGAAGAAGGTGAGGATCCAGTTTCAGAGGAAGGACAGAGTCCTGGATTTGAAGCTTGGTTATTGGTACTGAAGGAATTATGGTGTTGAACACCGAGCTGTAATCGATAAATAGTAGCCTTAAATAGATCTTGCAGTTGTGTAAGTGCTCCAAGCAAAGTGGACAGCCATTGAGATTGTATCTGCTGCAGCCCTGTTGCAGTGATCAGTAAATTGCTGCAGGTCCACATTATTGCTCAGGCAGGAGTTAATTCTAGTCGTGGTCAACCTCTCAAAGCCTCTGTTTAAGCTCTTGTTTGTTGATGTACGTTTCCATGTGTATTACCCTTCAAAATCTTGTAACTCTTTAACTCTTGCCTAATTGTCATAGTGGTCACTGATAGAACAGCTCATGAGCATCAAACTAGCAGGCCAATGCCTGCGTCACTTTTTATCCTTTGTATTGATTTTTAAAGTGTGGGGAAGGGAAATTAAATATTTTGGGTGCGAGAGGTCCCAGGTTCATATCCTGGGTGAGCCCCCAAATGTGTGACTGTTAACAAAGTCACTGGTGAGACACTGAAGCTGGTGGATATGGAAATCTTTATTCAGTAAAACAAGCAGGCATCATACTCGAACACTTTTGGAAGAAGAGGCTCCCTGGCCCAACAGTACATCACATTTTTATATGTTAATGAACAAAGGTAACAACAGGACTTTTTCTAAAGTTACATAATACTTCTTTTGAGGGTACGTCCACACTACACCAGATAATTTTGAAATCGAAGCCTTTTCTCTTCGTTTTGCCCTCCCGTCCACACTGAGCCGGCGTTTTCAGCCCCCGAAAACAGAGATTTTCGAAAACACTCTCCGGAGTGAATAAATCTGAAAACGCTTAATATCCGGCGTAGTGTGTACAGGATAACCGGAGAGATTTAAAAATGTTGTCATGACAACACAACAACAATGCTTTTTTCTGCTTCTGCTTGGTACTGTACAAGCACTGCCGTACGGCTGTTATAACACGCAGTCGGTGTGAACGACGTGAGAGTTACATTGTAAAGTGAGTTTTTTTGACTATTTAAAAACGCTGTCATGACGTGCCGGAACAGATGTTCGTTGTTTTAACAACGAAGTCAAGAAGTGAATAAGTATATTCACTTCGCCCTGTTTTCTGTCCTTGCTTGTATGAAGGTGGTTTACCTATTTATGCAAGTACTTCTCTGACAATAGATGTGTAACAGCCTAATGTAACATTGTATGGAAGTACAAGATAACACTGATGCAGGCATGTTTTATACATTTAACAAGATGCTTTATTAATGCAACAGAGTCAGTCAGTTTTTCAATGTTCGTCGTCAGCCGGGTCATACTGTCCGTGAACTCCCTGTTGGTTGCCTCCATACGCTCCAGTATTTGTTTTTTTTAAGTTTTAAGTCCTCCTGCGCGACAGCCAAGAGAAATTCCTTTAAAGTTTTTCTACTCTGTAACTGGACAAACGTGCACCAAGTATATCATTTCCTCTTCGCTTGTTTTCTGTGTGTCCTGCGCATGCCCAGTAGGAGGAGATTCAACCAAATATCCGCCTAATGTGGACAGAGATATTTTGAAAAACACTTAGTGTGGACGCCTGTCGTTTTTACTTGAAACCGGCGTTTTCAAAATTATCCGGCGTAGTGTGGACGTAGCCTGAGTTACATATAATTTTCAAATACCTAGGTCATCAAACCAACGCACCCAAAGTGAGTGTTAATCACTGCTGTTTGAGAGCTACATTTGTGCATGTGGAGACATCTCAGGTCAATGGAATGTTTCCTGGTCTGCAATTAACCCCAATCTGTGCACCATGCATTCCTTTGGAGGCATGCTCAGGATTGAGAAAAGGACTAATTCTGCACATTAACTGATGAGTAGAGAAACAGTTCGATAGGTAGTCTGATTTTTACTCTGTTCAAATTGACCTCAGATATAGTTTGTTGACTGCTTCTGAAATTTCCTACGGTTAGTGTACACCATTGGATACAAAAATGAAGCTGCAGCAATTAAAGCCATTAGAGGAATAAAGTGTGTAAAATTAAAGAGGTAAATCATTTCCATAGTCAAGGATAATCAATGAAATGTTCTTGTTGGAGATTCTAGCTGGTTCTTCCTGTGTATCTCTTTCTGTTTTCTTTGGAAATTGTATTCTGCTTTAATTGCTTATATTAATTTCAAGCATGTTATTATTGGTCTGAAGGTAAAATTTGTCAAATAACAAATGGTGCTCAATTTATCAAAGCTTGTGTTATTTTGTTGTTTAACTTTTCTGGTCCTTTTAGGACTTGATAATTTTTTTTGCATTGAATCTTAATGTAAATGCACTCGTTCCTGATCATTTTCATTCACTTTGTAAGATTGTAAAGTTAAATATTTATTGCAGTAATAAAGGATAGAGCAAAGACCTTAAAAGGTTTAATAAATTTCTACATTGCATGGGCCTAATCTTTCATTCCCAGGTTAAGTGTCCAGAAAAGCAATAAAAGTTGAGTTTCATCTCAAACATAATTGAGTGACACCATAAGTGGCAAATTAGTATAATGTTAACCTACGTTTTATTTTGTTAGGTCATTCCATATAAGATTCTGAAGACTGAGTACAAATCATTTGAAGCAAAACGTCGCTTACTGAGCAGATTTGATCTGTTCCTGGCTGATGATCGAATCAGACGACTTTTACCTTCTCATGTGGGGAAACATTTTTACAAGTCTAAAAAGTAAGTGATGTAAATTAGCCATGGTGTCTTATTACATTAAACATTGCCCAGGTATCGATCTCATTGAATTTTGAGCCTTCAGCAGTTCTTTGAATGCGATATAAAATAAATAAGTTTATTTATTTGTTTCTTGTGGTTGCTTTTCCTCATTCAAACAGTGGCTTTCTGTAAATGCACAATTTTTCAATAATGAAGTGGATGATTTGGGCGACGGTTTCATCACTGAGATACAGAAATAATTATTAAATTTGTATATTGCTATCCCAGCAGAGAGTACTTTCAAACTTATGATGATACAGGGCAGAATTCTGTTTGCTACATTCATACCAACAAGTTTAAGGTTTAGTTTCAGTTTTTAAAAAAAAGTTTTCGTATGTATTGTGCCTTACGCTAAGCTCTTCCCAACTATTGAGTTTCAATGTGTAATCGATGTTATAGTTTAGGGAAATGAGGTGGCCAATTTGTGTACACAAAAGCTTCACAACAGCATTGAGGTAAATATTGACTGTGGGATAGATATTGACCCACTGGAAGAACTGCTTTGCATTTCTTGAATTACACTTCGAGATTTTTTTTGCATTAAGGGTGGGTAGGACAATAACTCCTCGCCAGAATGACAGGCCCTTGTAGTGTTTCCTCAATTGTAAACCTAGACTACTACACCCTGGGGCATCTACAGTGAGAGTCTACTCTCTTTTAGGCTCCATGTTGAACAAGCTATATGTAAAATAGGCTGCCCATTGTTACTTATGTTTGCCTTTCTTTGGATGGCTGTTACAATTTTGGTTATGTTGTCAGCTGCAGTAAAAATCGTCTTTCTGAGGAATCTCTTAAGTGGCTCTGTCCCTAACTTCATGATCCACAAAGAAGTGTGTTTTATTGTAAATTTTAATATGGAAATCAGAAATATACATGTATTTTTGTTCAGTATAATTTTAATTGTAGTACGTGGATCAAAATTCTGTAGGTAGTCCACACTACCTAGAAGCTCTCAGGTACAGTTGAACTGAACAATATATTGTCTGAAGCCAATGTAGTTAGCATGGACTTGATTTTGATTTTTGTTCTTTATTTTCAGAGTACCTCTGTCAGTAAAACTGTCTTCAAAGAATTTTGCAAAGGAACTGAATAAGAAAATCCAGGGTACAATCCTTCCAATCAACAGCAAGGGCAGCTGTTAGTGAGTATTAGGGCTTTTAAAAAATACATTTTTTAGTATTTGAGAGAATCTGTTTTCTGGCCTAAGCTTGCAAGATTTTTATTTGTTTTCAGTTACAAAACGGTTCTGAATGAGATTGGTAAATGAATGTGTTTGTAAAAATCCAAATTTTTGGATTTACAGATTGTCATGCACAGTTTAGTGTTTCCTGTGGACAGTTCCCATGTATCTAATGACTGACGGTCACATTTATTTTGCATTGGAATCCCATTGAACTCAGTATGGGATGTACCTGCATGAATGCTTTGGTGTTGGGTGCTCCCTAGATTTAGAATCTTTTCTCACTATCACTTAAGACAATGCAAGAATCCCAATTCCTTTCTCCCCTAAATTTTGGTAAATAAAATAGCAATCCCAATCTTCGATTCAGTCTACTGTCCTGTCAGCAGTCAAAAATATTAAAAATTCTTAAATTGGAAAAAAATAAGGAGGAACTTCTAAGCGTATATTAATTTTGTCATTACTCTGTAGGCAAGAATGAATTTTAGGTGCTGAATAAGATAATGCCTTGCTTCACAGACATTGGTACAATAATTAATTTTGGGAACTTCAAGAGTGGAAAATGCTGAGGATGTGTCAGACAGCTTTTGTGGCAAGTCAAGCAGTTAATATTTCAGCCGAAGGACTTTTGTCAGAACTAGGGAAAAAAGAAAACACTTTGATTTCAAGTTGCAGTGAATGTAGGTGTGGAAAGGACAAATGGAATACTTGGTGGGCCCAGGGTCATTATAGGGAAAAATTGTAGAGATTATTAGAGAACACAAAACAAAGGAGCATAGAAGGTTTGAAATGCTGAGTTGTGGAACGTGCCCAGCAGATCAGGCTGTGCACATGGAAAGAGAGAAAGAAATCATATCTTGTTGATTGTGTTCATTTAGAGTAATGGTCTTACTCTCTCTTCTTTCTTTCTTTCCTTCCTTCCTGTTTAGTGCCTCCTGATCTGTACCTGTCTCTTAGAACCATAGAAACTACAGCACAGAAACCGGCCCTTTGGCCCTTCTTGGCTGTGCCGAACCATTTTCTGCCTAGTCCCACTGACCTGCACACGGACCATATCCCTCCATACACCTCCCATCCATATATCTGTCCAATTTATTCTTTTTTTTTAATTTTATTTTTATTTGGATAAGGAATTCACAAATATCATGTACTTTTTTCACACATATAACCTTTTCCATTTTTTTATATGTATAAAACTACAATTATTTATACATTCTTAAGTACACATTGAGATGATATAAAAGGAAAAATTATGTACTGTGGTAAATCTAACCTATTAGGCGAAGTAATGAAATTAGTTGTTAAGAAAAATGGTAATAATAGTTTCCATATAACCCTTCTGGACCATTTCCACTGGTCCAAAATGTTGTATATAAGCCTATGTATCAACCATTGTAGGTGTTTATATCCTAATTTGTTCATGCTTGCTCCTGCCCGCAGACATAATTATCCAATCCCTATGTACTTACTTACTTAATTTTTTCATTTTTTTTATCCCTTTCCCAAATCTTTCCCTTTACTTGTGTTAATTCTCTATTTTTCAAAAGAAAACAAAAAAAACAAACATTTAGACTAGGGGTGCTTACATTAGCAATATTACTGTGTTGGTGAGAAGAGCAGTATAAATCATTAGGAGAGTCATCTAAAGTCTGCTCGCATTGGGGTTATATATTCAATCCATTTATTCCAGATTTGATAAAATTTTTCTTTTTGAGTTCTCAGGGAGTAAGTCAACTTTTCCATTTTAAATATTTCCAAGATAATTTCGTACCAATCTTCTAATGTAGGTGGTATTGGATTTAGCCATTTTCTAGTGATTGATTTCTTACTTGCCGCTAAGAGGGCCTGCAGCAACTTTATATCTTCCTTTTGTTCAGGAAACAATACATGCCCCAAATAGAGCGTCTCAAAGTTCAGAGGTATCTGGGACCGAAGTACCTTAACTAATGTTCTATGAATACCTTCCCAAAATAGACTTAATTTAGGGCAATCCCAAAAAATATGAAAATGATTTACCTCCTTGGAGCCGCACCTTCTCCAACACATCACATTTGTATCTTTATATTTTTCCTGATATGGGGTCTTGAAGTATCTTATAATGTTTTTCCAACAATGTTCTCTCCAAGTCAAAGAATTAGTCGAGGACCATTGAAAGCTGCAGATTTTCTCCCAAGCTTCCTCTGAAAGTACCAACCCCGCTTCTTTCTCCCACTTCTCTTTAATATACAGTGTATTTACATTTTTAGCATGGGAGAGTGCATTATATAATCGAGAAACTGATTTACTAGGTATTGAACTGCAAGCCGAATTCAGAATCTTGAAAAATTCTAATTCTACTGTTGATAGGTCTGTATATCTACAACTCTGGTTAACATAGTGTCGTACTTGAAGGTACCTAAAAAAAATCATTATGTTCTAGGCCATGTTTGTCCTGCAGGATTTGGAAACTTTGTAATACTCTTTTATCTATAAATGAGAGGTAGGTTGTAAGACCTTTCTTTATCCATAGTTCAAATCTTTTATCTCCTCTGTTGGGAAGGAATTCGGTATCATATGCACACCATCTAAAGAGTTTTAACATGTTATTAATTCCACATGAATTAACCACCTTCTGCCATACTTTTAATGTAAGATTTATCCAAGTGTTTTTAAATTTTTCCAACTGGGCCATCAATCCTTTGTCAGCTACTGAGGCCTGAAAAGGAAAACTGTCAACTAATCCAAATTCTATTTCCTTCCACCTAGCCTTATATTCCCTATTACACCAATATAACAGAGAGGTTATCTGTGAGGCATAAAAATAATTTCTCAGGCAAGGAAGAACCATACCTCCTCCTTCCTTCCCTAACTGTAAGGTGTTATATCAAATTCTAGGTTTCTTTCCTTGCCAAATGAAGCGGGAAATCCATTTGTCCCATTCCCTGAATTGATTATCATCCACCTCCACCGGTAAAGTACGGAAAAGGTACAATAACCGAGGAAGAATATTCATTTTTATAGTATTTATCCTTGAATTTAAACTTAAAAAGGGGATAAGATTCCATCTATGCATATCTGCTTTTATCTCTGAGATTAATGGCCCATAATTTACCTGTGACAGTGTTGAAAGATCCTTCGGCAGGGTTATTCCTAAATATTTTAATGATTTAGCTTCCCACTTAAGATCATATGTATCCTGCAATTTTTTGGATGGTGTATAATTTAGGGACATAACCTGCGTTTTCTTTACATTTATTTTATAACCTGATATTTTCCCAAGTCATCCAACAGTGTAAACAATCCTATAAATGATTTTTCTGGTTCACTCAGATAGACCAAAACATCATCTGCGAATAACGCCACTTTCTGTTCAATCCCTGCCACCTTGATACCTTTTACGATTTCGCTCTGTCTTATTAGTTGGGCAAGCGGTTCAATATATAGTGCAAAAAGGAGAGGAGAAATTGGGCACCCCTGTCTAGTGCCTCTCTCTAAGATGAAGGAGTCAGAGAGGTCCCCATTTATCTTAATTCGGGCTGTAGGGCTGTCATATAGAGTCTGAATTACTTTAATAAACTTTTCTTGAAAGCCGAATCTTCCTAACACTCTGTATAGGAATGCCCAACTAACCGAATCAAAAGCTTTCTCAGCGTCCAATCCTACTACCATTGTCTCTGTCTCGTTCTTATTAACCTGTTCTAATATGTGCAGAGTTCTCCTTATGTAATCCTGTGTTTGTCTTTGTTGAATAAATCCAGTCTGGTCTAAATGGATTAGGCCAGGTAAAAGCTTTTCCAATCTGCGCGCTAATATAGATGTAAATAGTTTGTAATCTAAGTTAACACTAATTGGCCGATAATTGCCACATTCTAGTTTATCTTTACCCTCTTTAGGAATAATTGAAATAATCGCTTCTCTCCAGGAAGGTGGAGTTTCTCCTCTCTGCAAGATCCAATTAAAGGTGTTAAGTAGTAATGGGGCTAACTGTGTCTTCAGGGACTTATACCACTCTGAGGTAAACCCATCAGAACCCGGGGACTTTCCAGCCTTTAACCTAGAGATGGCCACGTTCAGTTCTTTGACAGTTACTGGTTCTAATAAACTTGCATTTTGTAAATCTGTAAGTTTAGGTAGATCTAAAAAATTCAATACACTGTCTATATAGGGCTCATTGGGGGCCCGGGGTTGGGAGTACAGCTCTCGATAATATGTTTCAAAACTCTCTTGAATTTTCCCTATTGTACTCTCCACAAGCTTTGTCTTTGGATTCTTTATTTTATGAATTGTATTGTCTGCTTGTTGTTTTTGTAATTTATATGCTAATAATCTAGCTGATTTACCTCCTACTTCATAATTCTTTTGTCTCAGGTAAAGAAAATTTCTTTGAGTTTCCAACGTATAAATATCGTCAATTTCACTTTGCAATTTCCTAATTTCCTGTTTTCGATTTGAATTACTTTTGTTGCTATCTACAACTTGAAGTTGTTTTAATTTTCCTTGAAGGTCTGCTAATTTTTGTGCATTGATTTTTTTCATGTGAGTGGTAATGGAAATAATTTTCAATGTATCCCATAAGATCACTGGTGATGTTTCTCCCGTGTCATTAAGGTCTAGATATTCTTTGATTTTTCCCCTTAATCTCTCCATTACTTTCGGGTTATTGAGTATATGTGAGTTTAGCCTCAATAGTGTTTTCCTCATTTTCCTTTCCAGGATTAGAGACATAGAGACTGGGCTATGATCCAACAGATCAATTGTTGCAATATTATAGTTTTTTATCCTGAGTCTATCTGTATTAAAGATAAAGAAATAGTCTACCCTTGAATAGGCTGAATGAGGGAAAGAGTAATATGTATAATCTTTACTAGTAGGGTGTAATTCCCTCCAGACATCTATAATTCCCAACTCCTCCATCAATGAATTCACTTTCCGAGTCAGAGGTTTATTCTGAGTAACCATTCTTGAAGAATCTAATATAGGATTTAATCTAATATTAAAATCCCCTCCACAAATTACTACCCCTTGAGAACTGACCATTAGGTCAAAAATGTGTCTATAAAATGACCATTCACAACTGGAGGAGCATAAACATTCAGCAATGTTATTTCTGTACCTTCTATTCTTCCTGTGATTTTTACAAACCGTCCTTCTTTGTCTCTAGTCTCTGAAATATGTTCATAATTAAGAGTACTTGATATTAAAGTAGCTACCCCTCTTTTGTGACTCAATTTATATGATGAATAAAATACATGCTTAAAGCTCATTCTTTTTAATTTTCCATGTTCAGATTGGCTCATATGTGTTTCCTGGAGGAAAGCTATTTGTGCCCTCTCTTTTTTCAATTTAGACATAATCTTATTTCTCTTAATTGGATTCAAAACCCCATTAACATTATAGGAAATTATTTTTACCAATTCAGTTTGCATTTTTCTCTAGTAGAAAAAAAACACTTTCCTTTTCTAACCAAACAGCAAGCAATCCCTTCTCAACAGTAAACCAAGACATATAACCACACCCTAGACATTTTTGAACGTGCAACATTTGAAAATTTTTCCCGACTTCCCACAGTGAGGCCTGAGCACCGACCCGCCTCAGTTCAGAGGGATAACCAATTTATTCTTAAATGTTAAAAAAGAACCCGCATTTACCACCTCGTCTAGCAGCTCATTCCATACTCCCACCACTCTCTGTGTGAAGAAGCCCCCCCTAATGTTCCCTTTAAACTTTTCCCCCCTCACCCTTAACCCATGTCCTCTGGTTTTTTTCTCCACTTGCCTCAGTGGAAAAAGCCTGCTTGCATTCACTCTATCTATACCCATCATGATTTTATATACCTCTATCAAATCTCCCCTCATTCTTCTACGCTCCAGGGAATAAAGTTCTAACCTATTCAACCTTTCTCTGTAACTGTGTTTCTCAAGTCCCGGCAACATCCTTGTAAACCTTCTCTGCACTCTTTCAACCTTATTAATATGCTTCCTGTAATTTGGTGACCAAAACTGAACACAATACTCCAGATTCGGCCTCACCAATGCCTTATACAACCTCATCATAACATTCCAGCTGTTATACTCAATACTTTGATTAATAAAGGCCAATGTACCAAAAGCTCTCTTTACGACCCTATCTACCTGTGATGACACTTTTAGGGAATTTTGTATCTGTATTCCCAGATCCCTCTGTTCCACTGCACTCCTCAGTGCCTTACCATTAACCCTGTATGTTCTACGTTGGTTTGTCCTTCCAACGTGCAATACCTCACACTTGCCAGTATTAAACTCCATCTGCCATTTTTCAGCCCATTTTTCCAGCTGGTCCAAGTTCCTCTGCAGGCTCTGAAAACCTTCCTCACTGTCTACTACACCTCCAATCTTTGTATCATCAGCAAACTTGCTAATCCAATTTACCACATTATCATCCAGATCATTGATATAGATGACAAATAACAATGGACCCAGCACTGATCCCTGTGGCACACCTTTACAGGATAAGTGGAATAGTTCCTCTTTCAGTTCAGCTTGGATTACCTCCTCAGCTTTTCCATGTCGTTCAATGTACCCAGAGCTCCCTGTACTGCCTCCTCTGCATCAGTGAGACACAATGCAGATTGGTGGGGGCTTCATTGGATGTCTTTGCTCAATCCATTACAGCAGCCAGAATCTCCCAGTGGCCAGCCAACCATTTTAATTCCATTTCCCATTCCTGCAGTGATGTGCCTTTCCATGAACTCAACTACCTTCAACGATGAGGCCAGAAACACCTCGGAAGAACGCACCTCATATTTCGTCTTGGTAATCTCTAACCTAATGACACCAGCATCGATTTCTCAACTTCCATTAACCTCAATTTCCAGCCCACCCTTATCTCAGTGGCCCTTTTACCCATTCTCTTTTCCCTCCCTGCACTCGAAGATATGCCCATCACCTTCTCCTCTGGTTCCTCACGTCCTTCCCTTTATTCCATGGTCTATTGTTCAGTCAGGTTCCTCTTTCCACCTACCACCTCCCAGCTTCTCATGTTATCCCCATTTTCAACCCTCGCTCCTGCCTTCCCTTCACCCAGATTCACCTGCCAGCTCCTGCTCCTCCTCCTACCCTTTTATTGTGGCTTCTGCCTTCTTTTTTTCCAGTTCAGGTGAGGTACCTTGGGCTGAAGTGTCCTACAGCTGTTCAGCTGTTCAGTTGCATCAGTTGATGCTGCCTGACCTGCTCAGTTCCTCCTGCATTTGTAGATGTTGTTCCAGACTGATAGCACTTGCAGACTCAGTTTTATTTTCTCCATCAGCACAGCCTGACATAGACATGTCCTGTAGCTCTGTGCTTTGCAATATTAGTGTTCTCATTCTCTAATTATCCTCCGTTTAAAGATTTTATTAATTTTCTCTCTCTCATTACTCCCATCAGTTCATCAACCAAAAGGCCTCTGGAACTTATTTTCGTAGAAACCATGGTTTTAGACTATTAAGGAGGTTCCACTTGTCTACCCCATCCCTCCCTGGCGTATTCTGCAACATGAAGCTACCTTATTTTCTGTCTTCCCATCTTTGGCAAGGGGCCATCAACCTGAGTTTATGTTTCTATAAGTATTACCAAGTCTGCTGAGTGTTTCCAGCATTTTTTTATTTGATTTCTGATTTCCAGCACAAGCAGTTCTCTGATGTTTTTGAGCAAAATGCATTAGTAGTTGTCCTTTATTGAGTATGAAGATTTGGCAAATTTCCTCTTTTCCTGGTAGTGCTTCTCAGGTAGCTCACACTGGGATGAAGTTGGAGGAAATAGTGGAAAATGTAACTGCTGCTGTCCAGACTATCGAAGCAAAGTTGCCCCAGGTATGTTTGAAATTACTTTTTATGAGCTTGTTTGGATAATTTTGTCGTCATACTTCAATTTTTGGTTTCTGGCCTACCATTCCTCCAACTCTTGTACTATATTTAGAGTTGTTACCTTTGAGTGCGGTGTACTAAAATGTTGCAGGTGACATGGTTTAACGAGCATTTAAAACATTTTTATTTAGATGCTGTGAACATTGCTGAAACCTGTTTTAATGGTCAAACTGTAAATTTATTGTTATAGGAAGTTGGAATTAATAGATCAGGACAGAGAAGATTAAATGCAGAAACAGTCATATGTTTATTTTCATGACTGAGCAGTTTGGGGTGGATAAATTTTGGAATTCTGCAACTTTAATTTTGACAATCAAAATGGAAATTGAATTCTAGTCCTTGGCCATTAGCCTTCTCATGCATTTTTGTACTCTGCACAAGGTGGCTTAGGGATCTTTGAACTCAGCGTTACTAGTCTTGTTTCAAGGTATAATGCACCTGATTATCTTAATATTATCATATCTGTAATTGTAATTACAAATAGCACTTTGAATTTTTTTAAGTAAGCTCACAGAGAAGTTACACAGCATTGGTCTGGGGAAATTATTATTTTTTATTTATCTTCCGAAGATCATGAGGGTTGCTTAACCGTCTATCTATTTTCCTAACTTGCCTAAATAATTTTTTTCTGTGCCACAGCAATGGAAAAATGTGAAAGTTCTTCACCTGAAAACCTCCAATTCTCCTGCACTTCCTATATATACATCAAATATGTATAACCTTAAGGAACTTCAGAAGAAGAATCCCAAGAAACAAAACAAAACAGTAAGTATAAGTTGGTCATAGTGTACACTCATTTACTATACAGAAAAGGTGAGTTTTGCAATAACTATTTCTATTCATATAGCCATCTATGTCACTTGACAGAAATTTGGGGTGCTTGACGAAGAGGCATGATGAGCCAGTGAGCATATTATCCCTCAGAATGTTACTGTCCTTCAAGGTTAACCAGACAGTCAACTTCACTTTTTAATAAGGTTTTGCAAATAGTAATGAGTAATTTTGGAATCTCTCTTGTGATGGGAGGCGACAGATGAATGAAGAACCTTGCCTAATTTTAGAGTGATGAAGTCTTGTGTCCACTTGAAAGAACAATTTGTCTTCAACCAAGTGATAGAAACTCAATGTGCAACATTGCCTTTGCAGTTTGAATATATTTTGCAGTCTGGTTTCTGGACTGGAACTTGAGCCCATGAACTTTTAAGATTAGAAGCCAGAATATTACAATTTGAATCTGTAACTGGAACTGTCTGGAAGAAATCTGAGGAATGACATGAGAATACATGTTAAAATCCCACTTGCTGACAACAATGAGGAACTTCTGGACAAATTTTGTCTGCTTTGTGATCATATGTTGCTTCCCTAACTACCTTAATGATCAATGCAAACTTCCTAGGACTCGATCTTCTTCACCACTCCTATTCCACCTTGTATTGTGAGCTCACAGCTTTTTCTCTGGTGTTATCATTGTCATCCTACACACGCACACGCACACGCACACACACACACACCCCTCCCATCCATCCATCCATTCTGACTTTGTAAGCTCTAACCTATTTTCTCTCTCAAGTCTTTGGAAGCATTATTGTGTTCCAGTGGCTGCAACTTCTTGTGAGTGTACGTACAGATCCTTGTCTCTGCGTTGAAGTAGCAATAAAAGGAGTGTACCATTTCTTCTGTGATAGTGACAATATCTACCAACGCCACTCATCCTCCAATGCTTTATAACTTTTGGCTAGGTTAATAGATTTTACTGATGTCATTTCTCATTTTAGTTTGTTGCATTTCCTCCATCCACATCCTCCACACTTCCTGGCCAACAGTATTGTCCCTGGTGTTCCTGACCTTTTTATTATCAGTTAACTTTCTTATCTCCAGTGCTGCTGTCTAGTTTTATTTTCTTTGAATATACTGACGACACATGAGTGTAGTGGTCAACCATCCCCTATCATTGTCCTTTTACCTGGTTTCAGAAGAGCTGCAATTTCCAATAAGAAATCAGCCTTTTCGCCCTCTGAGGGCTGAGGATGTTTAGCTGTTGGGTATATGTCAGGCTAGTAGTCTCTGAATTCAAATGAAGTCAGAGAGGCTGGAAATTAGATAAGGAAGCTGGCGAGCTAGAAAATCAGCGTTTTTATGGTGCAGCAGTCTCAATGTGATTCTTCTAATTAACCAATTTCACAACATGTGCCGGTGATAATAAATATGTTTCTGATTCTTCTGGCTTGCTGCTGTTGCAGTTTTTTTCCTAGCTAAATTTTAGGATGAGCGAAGCCATCACTATTTATTATGTTCACTATTCAGGGGTCGTGAAGTGTGTGAAGTTGCCATTACTAGAGAGAAGGTTGTTGGGAAACTGAAAAGTCTGAAGGTAGATAAGTCACCTGGATCAGATGGTGTACACATCAGAGTTCTGAAGGAGGTGGCTGAAGAGATTGTGGAGGTATTAGTAATGATCTTTCAAGAATCACTAGATTCTGGAATGGTTCTGGAAGACTGGAAAATTGCAAATGTCACTCCACTCTTCAAGAAGAGAGAGGCAGAGGAACAGAAATTATAGGCCAGTTAGTCTGACCTCAGTGGTTGGGAATACGTTGGAGTCGATTGTTAAGTATGTGATTTCGAGGTACTTGGAGGCACGTGATAAAATAGGCCATAGTCAGCATGGTTTCCTCAAGGGAAAATCTTGCCTGATTTTGTTGTTGAATCTGTTGAAATTAATTGAAGAAATAACAATCAGAATAGACAAAAGAGAATCGATGGATGTTGTGTACTTGTATTTTCAGAAGGCCTATGACAAGGTGCCACATGAGGCCGCTTAACAAGCTATGAGCCCATGGTATTATAAGAGGTATTCAAGCATGGATAAAGCAGTGGCTGATCGGTAGGAGGCAAAGAGTGGG
The DNA here is from genome assembly GCF_030028105.1 of Mobula birostris. NCBI lineage: Eukaryota > Metazoa > Chordata > Chondrichthyes > Myliobatiformes > Myliobatidae > Mobula > Mobula birostris. Next base: position 131,120,279 of record NC_092378.1, on the reverse strand, counting down.
AATAAAGGGAGCCTTTTCTGGTCGGCTGCCAGTAACTAGTGGTTAGGGCCGACTGTGTTAATATATCAATGATTTTGATGATGGAATTAGTGGCTTTTGATGGAGCATTTGATGGCTCTCGGCCTGTATTCACTAGAATTCAGAAGAATGAGGGTTGATCTCATTGAAACCTATCAAATAGTGAAGGGCCTTGATAGAGTGAATGTGGAGAGCATGGTGGGAGGACACAGCCTCAGAATAGAGAGGTGTCCTTCTAGAGCAGAGAAAAGGAGGAATTTCTTTAGCCAGAGAGTGGTGAATCTGTGGAATTCATTGCAACAGGCAGCTGTGGAAGCTAAGTCTTAATGTATATTTAAGGCAGTGGTTGATAGATTCTTGATTAGTCAGGGCTTGAAGGGATACGGGGAGAAGGCAGGAATTTGGGGCTGAGGGGAAAATTGGATCAGCCATGATGAAATGGCGGAGCAGACTCAGCCAAGTGACCTAATTCTGCTCCTATATCTTATGGTCTGATTTCATTCTTTACCAACATTGTCTCAGGGTGCAACAACCAGTTCTTGCCAGCTTTGTTTCCATTTCCTCCTCCAGTCCGTCTGCTACAGAAATGTTATCCATTTCTTTGAACCAAACATTGCTGTTATTTTCTGCCATGGTATGCTTTGGCTAATTTGGATTTTTGCTGCCTGTCTCTCTGTGTCTCAGCCTCATTCCCGTCACTATCTGTTTTGTAAATTTGTGTTCTATTCCCAATGCAACTTGAACATTAAATTGCCTCAACTGTTGACGTTCCAACTTCTCAAAAACTCCTCAATCTAAGTTTCCTTTCATCTGGCACTGATCTTCAGTGCATTTTCTCTCTCCATGTGGATCCCAAAGGTGATTATTCCTCCTGTTTTCTCCTTGTGTATCTTGGAATTCCTTCCCAAATGCCCTCTTCTCCTCCTACTTCTCATTAAACCCTATGTCCCAGCTTTTGGTCACCCCTCCCAAAATTCGTCTTGGCATCCAATTTTGCTGGATTATATTCTTTCTGAAACGGTTGATTTTATCACATAGAATGTTATATATTGTCAATTTCTATCAAATTTTGTGAAAGAATGAGACAATCAAGTCTGTTCATTCCTTAAAAGTTACTCCCTCTGAAGTGAACAAATCTCAACAGTCACTTCAGAATTTGTTATTTTTCTGAGGCAATCAAAACAATCCAAAATCCATGGCCAGAATTGGATGAATTGTCTGCATTTCCTCATCCTCCTTAAAGTGATCTGACCTTTTAAATCTTTCCTCAGCTTTGGCATAAAATGAAGCTTTAGATATAACAGAACATTCCAGGGTGTGCTGGCAAAGCCTTAACATGGATTGAATTGCATGCTTTGATCAGTGAATATCTGTTTCTGGTACAGAAGCAAATTAAAACTTGATGATACTCGGGATTGTTGTCATTTGAATTTCAGTCAATGTGCAAGTCCCAATTATTGGTCTCCTGGCATGAAAGTAAAGGCTTCTTGTGAGGTGTATCTCAGTTTGAAGAATAGCACAATTAATAACTTGTCTCTCAGTCTCAACAAATAATTGTGAAATGAAATATTAAACTTCATGGTCGGTAGGAATGTCAAACGTAAGTTGTGATTTGAGATCTTATCTCTGAGAAATATTCTTAGCTGGAAAATATTCAGTAAGCAGAAGTCATGAGCTAAGCACAGTAAATTGGTGAGAACTGCAAAGTAGCCAATGTACTGAAGGATGATTAATGTAGTGATGAAAGTGCTCATATTTTCTTATAAATAAATTTTCTAATCAGAGTAAACAGAAGAAAACAACAAAAGCTGGGAATTTTGAAGTTCCAACTGACCTAGTATCATCTGAGGTTACCAGTGCCCTTGAAGCAGTGGAAGAAATTGCAGAAAGCACAAAGCCTTCTGTTGCTCAGAAACATAGCGCGGATGAAGAAATACCGCAGCTGGTTCCTATTGAAGAGCAAATACCTGCAAAGAAAGCAAAATTGCAAGTAAGTGCCTCAGTGCTGTAGATTTTCTTTGTGCTTTCTCTGTTGGAGATAATCATGCCCTTGCATGATGTGCTGGTGTACTAATTTCACTGGCTTGAATATTTTAAGTTGAGTGTCTAATTATTTGGTCAGTTTATCCAGGTAGTTGGTACGAAATAGACAAAGCAAGAGAACTAAAAAAAAAAAATTAAAAGATTAAATGAGACAACAGTAATGTGGTGGAAAGGCATTAGGGGAGCACAAAACAAATATTAGAGAAAGAGAAGGACGGGGAGAATATGACAGAGCATAAGTGAAATGATGCAGGCAGGCATACATGAGAATGAGGCTGTAAAACAATGGTCAGGGAATGAAATATTAGAGAATATGACAGAGCATAAGTGAAATGATGCAGGCAGAGAATGAAATATTAGAGAATATGACAGAGCATAAGTGAAATGATGCAGGCAGGCATACATGAGAATGAGGCTGTAAAACAATGGTCAGGGAATGAAATATTAGAGAAAAACAAATATTAGAGAAAGAGAAGGACGGGGTGAATATGACAGAGCATAAGTGAAATGATGCAGGCAGGCATACATGAGAATGAGGCTGTAAAACAATGGTCAGGGAATGAAATATTAGAGAAAAACAAATATTAGAGAAAGAGAAGGACGGGGTGAATATGACAGAGCATAAGTGAAACGATGCAGGCAGGCATACATGAGAATGAGGCTGTAAAACAATGGTCAGGGAATGGTCATTGAAAGAGGAAGAGATTTAGCATGAGTAAGACATCTGGCAAGTAGACGAGAAACTGAAGATTGATAAATATTTTTTAATCGAGCTAAGCTACAGAAAGAAAGGATTAACTGAAGAGAGAGGAGATTTGGAGGTAAAAAAAAATCACTGACCAGGCAAGACTTGTAGACCTAGCATAGGCAGGACAGAAAACGAGCAGAACCAAAGAAAGCACAGTACACAGATTGAAAGAATGATACAGATGGATGCTTTGCTGGGTGCTGATAGGACAAGTAGCCTCCTGTGTTATCAAAAGATAGAAATCATGAGTAGAAGAAAAGGAAATAAGTGAATATGGCTGGAGGGAACAATATGTTGAGATATGTTAGGCACAGAATTGGGCAAAGTAAGACAAAATGTAAAATAAAGGAGAGAGTGGGCAAGTCATCAGAGCACTAAACAATGAGTTAATTTAGTAGTGCAGCTCTCACGTTGAAGAAATTTTTGCCAAAGTGGCGCCTTGTAGAATATACTTGACTGTTTATAAAGTTAGCAGAAGTCAAGCAAATTTTAGCTGATTTGATTGTACTAACAGTGAAGAGTTGAAAACTGAAAGAATTTTTATTCTACTTTGAGTGTGTGCCACAAGGACACTTCACTGTGAGGCTTTATTAATTCAAAGCGAACTAGTGCCATTTATGGAAATTAGATGTCATTGCAGTAATCAAAGAATATAATGCGTTTATAGTACGTTTTAGTTCTGTACTATTACACTGATTTTAATTCTCTTTCACATCACATGTTTTTTGACTTGTATTTGTTCCTTCTTTCACTGAGCAGAAATTGCAAGGACAAAGCCACAGCGCACCGAAAGCAGTTGATGAAAATGAGACCCCAGTTGGTAAGAAATCAACGCAAATGAAGGGCAAAAAAACGCAGAAAACACCTAACAAAAATCCAGAGAGTCTACAATTGCATACTCCGGGGAAAAAAGAGAAAGGCCTTGAGACACCAAAACGAGAAGTGAAGAAAAAAGATTCCTCTTTGGAGAAAAGTATTCATAAGAAAATCGCTAAAAAGCATGAGCGGAAGTCGGTAGGAATCCCAAAAACAATGAACACACCCAAACAGAAACAAAAGCAAAAGATTCCACAGTCTGTATGAATATTACCTATGTATTTTTGAGTAGGGGAATTCATTTTTATTCAAAAACTGTCAATAAATTCTTTACTACGAGTGGGGGGGAAACATTGTTTATTATAATTGTATAAATGCACAAGTTTAATAATGTAAATGAAATCTTTCATTGATCACTTTGGTAACTGTATAAAAACATCTCTAGTCATCTGTGCATCTTTCATGGGAATAAAGAATTCAAAGTTTTACAGTAAATTGAAAGGGTACATGCTCATTACAGTAATCAGAAATATTTGACATTTATAGTACGTTTTAATTTCTCTACCATATGTATAACTGGTTATCCCTCTCCTCATCACACCATATTTTCTCTGCCATTTTCTAAGCCATTTTCATGGCTGTGGTGAGGCATGAGTGGGAGTTTGCGTTGAGTGTCAGTTGGGAGGCTGCAGAGGCATGGAGAGGAAGCAGATTATTAGTCAGAAAATGAAGAACTGCAGTTGCTGGATACTTGAACCTGTTATAATTACTGTCCTTGCAGCAGCTGGATTCTGGACTATGTACGTACTTGCATATAGAAACCAAAAGATATGTGACTTGACTTACTGGAAAGGAAACAGAAATGCAATTTACACCCTCCTTTTTTAAGTATTGCAGGTGATACCCCTCCTGAAAGCTGTATTTTTAGCCAAGTAATGAATATGACAGCGTTTCTAGTGACTGCTGTTGCTATCCTCCGTTATTCACAGCTTAAAGCAAAAGTGATGAAACCATGGCTCAATATCTTTGGGCTGATAACACTTTCTCTATCATCTTTTGGAATGACAATAGTAGCGAATTTTCAGCTGTCTAATGATAGAATAGTACATAACGTTGGTGCAGTCATCGCCATTGGCTTTGGAACAGCAGCCTGTTGGATTCAAGCAGTTCTGACTTTCCAAGGGGATATAAATAATCAAGGGTGAAAACTTGGAATCCTCCGTGTTATCCTCTCAGTGGTAATCACCTTGGGGTTCATCGCGTACTTTCTTCTGCTAGCTCAGCATAGCTATTTGCATGGAGCAAGAGTTCAATGGACTTTAATAACATGTTTGCTCTTGTATGAAGGACATGAACTTGGTATGTTCCGGTGTTGATTGAATGTCTTTACTTTGACAGAGGCAAAATGGAGGATTTTGTTGCTCCATAGAAGAGCAATACAGCAGTCTTGCCCTTGATTCAGTAAAGTCAGATATCCATTACATAGGAATGACTGTGTAAACGGAACAGTTACAGAATTCGTGCATTGACAGGGGAGTGACCAGAATGGCCAATTGTTGCTTAAATTTTGATATGGACTAATGTATTTTGTTGAAACTGTGCAAAGATGTTTTTTAATTTTCTGTATGAGGTGTATTGGGCAAGGCAGATCGTTAACTTTTAATGACACCAGTGTAATGGGGGAATCCATTGCAAGAATTCTATTCAACTTCTAATGTATGGGAATTTAATTCAGTACTATTTAATATATGCCCATATTTGTGTTGAATTTGGCTCTTTTTCATTTGTTACCCTGTGTGGAACATTTGCCATGAGAACTGTCAATTGAAATATAAACTCATGTCAGAATTTTGTGTATTAATAGTATATTAAACTTCCAGAAACCAAATAAAACCTTTCTTTTGAATTGTGCTTTGTACTTCAGGCCTTTGTTGTGTGTCTTGATTTTCTCAAGTAGATGTATGTAAAATGTCTTCTGACATTGCTTAGTTATGGAAGATTGAGTTGTGCATTTCACAGGCAAGTTCAATTTCAATCTTTCTTGGTTAAGTAGTACAGTGGATTCCAGTTAGTCGGGACAACCCTGGGAGACTTGCTGAACAGGTTCTGACTAGCGTCAGTCACGTGCACTTGTGTGGCCATTAGCCCCTACACTCTGCTCAGAGTCGTTTTTAAATAGCCTTGGTTGCATGTATTGGGTTTATAAAGCAGCGATCTTTGTCACTGATAGTTGGTGAGACATAAGCAGTAAGACAACTCATAACTGTTCTGCTCACTGCAGTTTCACATTGAGCCTTGGAGAGCCAGAGACAGCCAGGAGGAAAATTAAATGACTTAACTACTTCAACAAGTTGTGAACTACAAAAAAATTCAGGGTATCAGCAATCATCTTCAATGTTACCTTTGACAGTCAAACTGGGTGGGGGGTAGCTGGCGGGTCTCATACCCTTGGGGAGATAGGGACATTCCCACCTTAGCACACAAAGTTGGCATTGGCAGACTGGGCAGGTGAGATCCAATGGTGAGGGATGTTACTCTGCAATGTTCTGTGGAGAGCAAAGAGCTTGACGAAACACTGCAACCAGGAAAGATGCCAGTTGTGACGTCTACTTGTACCACTGGATGTGGACTTCCAAAGTCAAAAGAGCAGAACTGCCCCAGTGCAACAGCATTTCCACTTTAAAACCTTCCACATAGGTCTTCTGTTGTTTTTGGATACGATGGATAACCACTTGTAGTATTGGTGGTCGTCTCATTTGTTCTATATTTAACTGCATGGCTTATTACTCAGTTAAATGATAATTTGTCTCTCATACCCTAACTAATTCCATGAAACTTCAGCTAATGGGGAAACCATTTAATTGGACCAAAGTGTACTGGTCCTGATGTGTCTCAATTAACTGGAATCCACTGTATTTGCAAGTTTAAAAAATAATTAGAATATTTCAACAGTCTAAGTAACTGCTCTTGTGTATAATCTGAACCATAAAGAGCAAGGAGTCCCCAGTCTTTGGCTTTTTAGAGTCAAACCCGTGGACTTGACTTGAAGGATACGCAGTGCACTGTTCTGGTTTATTATTCCTGAATTGATCACAATCTAATGACTTCAGTAAAAAATGCAAATGAGCACCAGGTTATAGGGAAGTTAGCTGTTCAGATCCAGTGGGTCACTCAGAAAGTGGTAATATTAGTCAGCTCCATCTTGGGTACTAGCCTCTGTAGTATCCAAGACATCTACAAGGAGTGGTGTTTCAGAAAGGCAGCATCCATTATTAAGGCCCATTACCTAGGACATGCCCTTTTCTCACTGTTATCATCAGAAAGGAGGTACAGAAGCCTGAAGACACACGCACACTTATTTTTTTTCTCTCTCTATATTGTACTGCTGCCGCTAAGTTAACAAATTTCACGATATATGCTGGTGATACTAAATCTGATTCTGATTTGCAGTGAAAAATACCATTTCTAGAAGCTGCTGAAATGAGATTATTGCTAATACGAGAAAATCTGCAAATGCTGGCAATCCGAGCAACACACACAAAATGCTGGAGCAGCTCAACAGGCCAGACAGTAACTATGGAAAAGAGTAAACAGTCAAAGTTTCAGGCCCCAAAATATTGACAGTTTACTCTTTTCCACAGATGCTGCCTGGCCTGCTGAGTTCCTCCAGCATTTTGTGCATGTTGCTGAGATTATTACCACTCATTTGGCGGATGTATATAAAACTTGTCTTTGCCTGAAGCTCTGGTTACATATGATTTAAGCAGTTGGTCAGCAAACAAATTTAAAAACTTCAAATACAAGGATTAGCACGGACCATGTTCTCCCAACAATAAATTTACTAACTGCAATATTTAGAATTGCTTTGTATTTTAAAATTAATTTTGTTCATTCCTAGCAAGGGGTTGTTGTTTATAACTGAAACAAAACTTTTGAGGGTAGCTAGTTTATATCAGGTATTATGAATTGCTTTCCATTTATATTCAAGAAGCAAATGTTTGTGATATTTCCTTTTTTAATATGAGATGTTCATAACAGAGAGAACTATCATTTAGCTCACACTTTTCTACATTCCATGTAAGGTTAGTTATGTCTGACAGTACCATATGTAGCTGTTACTGGTGCTCCCTTACAACATAAACAATTATTCAAACACAAACATTTCCTTGTACTACTAGCTGTCACTAATGAATAATTCTTTGTATGCAGCAGCAACTAAGGACCTTACAAAGAAATCTATCTTCAACACCTACTACATAAAATGCATTAAGAGAATTGTGCAGACTCATGGGTTGCCATGGAAATGGCAAATGACCTCTGAACTTTGAGACGCTCTATTTGGGGCATGTATTGTTTCTTGAACAGAAGGAAGATATAAAGTTGCTGCAGGCCCTCTTAGCGGCAAGTAAGAAATCAATCACTAGAAAATGGCTAAATCCAATACCACCTACATTAGAAGATTGGCACGAAATTATCTTGGAAATATTTAAAATGGAAAAGTTGACTTACTTCCTGAGAATTCAAAAAGAAAAATTTTATCAAATCTGGAATAAATGGATTGAATATATAACCCCAATGCGAGCAGACTTTAGATGACTCTCCTAATGATTTATACTGCTCTTCTCACCAACACAGTAATATTGCTAACATAAGCACCCCTAGTCTAAATGTCTTTTTTTTTGTTTTCTTTTGGAAAATAGAGAATTAACACAAGTAAAGGGAAAGATTTGGGAAAGGGATAAAAAAATGAAAAAATTAAGTAAATAAGTACATAGGGATTGGATAGTTATGTCTGCGGGCAGGAGCAAGCATGAACAAATTAGGATATAAACACCTACAATGGTTGTTACATAGGCTTATATACAACATTTTGGACCAGTGGAAATGGTCCAGAAGGGTTATATGGAAACTATTATTACCATTTTTCTTAACAACTAATACCATTGCCTTAGCCTAATAGGTTAGATTTACCACAGTACATAATTATCTATTTAAGTGTTTATTTTCCTTTTATATCATCTCAATGTGTACTTAAGAATGTATAAATAATTGTAGTTTAATACATATAAAAAAATGGAAAAGGTTATATGTGTGAAAAAAGTACATGATATTTGTGAATTCCTTATCCAAATAAAAATAAAATTAAAAAAAAGAAAGCCACACACTGGACACAGTCACATTGAAATAAACAGTTTTAATTATTAAAAAAAAAGGAAATGGCAAATGATACTCTCTTGATTTTTGACAACCCTTAGAAGTTATGTATACATGTGGATGAAATAGCTCATCTTTCCACAGAGGATTCAAAACTTCTGGTGACTGAGCTGAGTAAAAGTGTTCTAAGTATTCCATGTGCCTGACAATAAATGATAGCATGACTTAGAAGCCAGCAAGATCACATAAGAAATGGAAATAATGACATAAGAACAGAAGGTAAATGCTAACGGTCTGATTCCCCCCAGGCCTGCCCTGCAGTTAAACAAAGTCATGGCTGATCTTTTTCTTAAGCACCACATTCCTGTAATAACCCTATAAGTCTTGATTCTTTAATCTCCAAAGGTCTGTTTATCTCTGTTTGAAAAGAAGCTGAAAATGAGCCTCCACAGCCTTGCTTAGTAGAGAATTCCAAAGATTTGCCACTGTCTGACTGAAGAGCTCCCTCAGTCCCAAATGGCTGAATTTCTGAAGCTACCAGTCATGGGGATCCACTATCCCTCTACCTACTCTGCAGCCTTGTATGCGTTTTGTAAGTTTTGATAAGACCACCGCTCATTCTGCTATCTAGAGCATATACAGTAGACCCAGTCTGCTTGATCTTTCCTCTCCCAGAAATCAGCCTGGTGAAACTTAGTGTGCACACCTCCATTGCAAGTTGCTTGCTTACAACCAGGGCTCTGCATAACTTCAGTGAGGCAGCCTCGCACTCCTATTCACATTCTCTTATAATGAAGACCCTTGGACTTCCTAACTGTACCTACGTATTAACTGTCAGTAATTTCTCTGCAAGGACCTCAAGTCCTTCTGAGTACCGACCTCCACAATCTTTCATAATTTAAAATTCACTATTCTAGTGGTTTGTTTATTTCCAAAGTGCACAAACTTGACTGCCCATTTTACTGCACAATGCCACCTGCCACACAGTGCCCACTCATTTTACCTGCCTACATCCTCCTGAAGGTTTTCTTACAATTCTTGCTGCTGTCCACCAGCAAGCTCGGATATGTTGTTTTTAATTCCTTCTTTCAAGTCATTGATCTAGTTGGTGAATAGCTGGGATCCTAGCATCCCACAGATCACAATCTCCCATTCAATGGATTATTCTTGCTCTCAGTTTCTACCTGTTAACCAGTCCTCAATCCATACCAGTATGGTGTGCTGTGATTTATTTTTTAAATAGCTTCTTATGGACGCTTGCTGTCCTCTTTCCGACATGCTTTAGATTCTGGAAGAGTTACAATGATATTGGAGGGTAGCCACTGTAATCTTACTATTTTAAAAAGAAAGTAGACAGAAAGCAAGGAATTACGGACTAGTTCATCTGGCTTTGGTGGTAATGGAGAAAATGCCAGTTTTCCTTATAGAAGATGAAATAGCAGAGTATTTGAAGTTGAGGGACAGACTCAGAGAAAGTTAAAAGAGAAATCATATTTGTAGTTATTTTTTCAGGATGTAACCAGCAGAATTGATAAGGGAGAACCAGTGGATATGAGGTATCTACATTTCCAGAAGGCTTTGGATAAAGTTCTGCACAAGAAATTTATATACAAAATTAAAGCACGTGGGATTGGGGATAAAATACTGACTCGGACAGAGAACTAGTTGGCTAATAGGAAACAAAAGATTAGAAATATATTTGTCTCTGTGAAATGCAGGCAGTGATTACTGAGGTAAAAAGATTGAAATCCCAGCTATTCACAATACATATACCAGTTAATTCCCTCAACCTAATCATTAATATCTCTAAGTTTGCAGATCACACAAACTAAAAAAAAGGTTAACAGTTTTAATAAACATGAACTCTCTCTGATAAATCCATGCTGATTCTGTCAAATCCATTATAATCTCTAAATATCCTGTTGCCACCGAATAGATTGCCTTTATGTCAGGTTATGCCAGTTGATCCTGGTTTTTTTCCTTCATCTTAAATAGTGGATATTACATTTGCTCCTATCCATTCTGTGGTGATTTATGTTAAGTGTAAGCGAGCAACCTACTATCCATTTCTATCCCTTTCAATATTTTAGAGTGCAAGCTTTATTGGATTTCGATCCTATTAACATCTCTGATTCACATCTATTGCCAACGATTTCAGCTCCTAGTTCATGCTAGACCATTTTTCCCGCAATTTCTAGGATTTTTTTTCATTGAAGACTAGCATGAAATATCTTGTTAATTTCCCTGCTGTCCCCTTTATTCCCAGTTTTACTTCTCCTGTTTCACTCTGAAGGCGACCTACATTAACTTTTAATCTGTATTATTTTCTGTATGCACGTTCACTTTCGCCAGCCTTTCCATGTTACATAGGTATAGATGCTTCTGCGGTTTGCTTTTATCCCAAAATCCTAGATTACTCTCCTGTTCTTCTTTATGACCTGTTGGAACTGAGTCTGGATCTATTGCGACACGTCTTTAAGATGTAGATGTGAATTGTTGTGAAGTGCCGCTTATTACAGTAGGCTATCTATTTAGAATACTGCTTCACTGCACGAATTATGAAATCATATGTGTATGTATATATATATATATATATATAAAATGTTTAAACAGTTTTGAATGAGAGGGATCCTACAACCTTGTCATCTGCACCTGTTTAAACCGCCTGAAAAAGCATCTGGCGGATACGTATTGTCCTTTGTGATGCACGGAATCATAGCGAATAGTTTACCTTTCATCGTAACTTATTTCTCTGCGTTGAATGATCGTTTTCGGCTGAATTTGTGACAGGAACGTACAGTCAGCAGGCTGAATCTGTTCTAAGTTCATAGGCTACAGGTGGTAAGGTAGACTCTAGTCTCCCACCAAGTAAAAATATTCACGCCTCAGAATTCTCGCCAACGATGTATGTCTTTTAATTATTTTCTGGACCGTTGTGAGGAAGGGTTTTCTTAAGGCTTGTAGTTTATTAGTACATTCTTCCGTTGGTGTAGAAAACTAAATCTCTCCAGAGCAGGATTTGCGCATGTTGTTATTTACCTGTGATTTTCAGTGTGTATAAACTACAGTATATCTTGCTATCCGGAAGAGCTCAACGTGAGCAGCTGTGATCGCCAGGTCCTCGCAGATGACGCCGCAAGATTTAATCCGTGAATATTGAAAAGTACAATATTAACAAAGACACCTGACGACAGGTGCTAGCTGACAGACGACCAACTACCGCGTCAGGAAAGGTCTTTTTTAAATCGATGCAATAATTCAGCGCAAATTTACACGTTGCAACAACTTCAGAACCCAACCCACATGCGAGGAAATCTATGATTTGTTCCCAAGATTAAGACCCTCCTTGCTTGACTACTTCTGTACCTTCACTGTGCTGAAATAAATCAACTTTGTGCCCCAGTCCTGATCTTGCACCTCCATTTTTTTAAAAATTATATACACCTAGTTCTTCAAACTTACTTTGTCCGGGGAGTTTTCTGTTCCCCGATCCTCACACCATGAAGTTTCTAACCAACCAAGTTCTCTTTCTGGCCTACATCATACGTGTTCTCGCTCTTGAGAAAGTCTTCCCATCTCCTTTAAATTTACCATTATCATTTCTCCCTTCACACGGAAACCCTTTTACTGCTCGCCCCTTCCATATTATCTCCACCTGCCCTCAGGGGTATTTGAAGCTATTACCGCCCCCCGAATATCTGTCCAGACCTTACACAGAACATAGAACTCTACAGAACTGGACAAGCCAATCCGCCCTGACGCCAATTTGCACTAAATGTCTTCCTCCTGTTTATTATCCATACCCCTCCATTCCCTTCATATTCGCGTATGTATCTAAAAGCCTCCCGAACTCCCCCCACCCCCCGCAACTGCCTGCTTCCGCTAGTACCCCCGGTAATCCCTTGCTTCCATAAATCTGCGATTACCACTGATCACGACTGTTATCACAATCACTCACGACGATTGTGAGAAAGTGACAGAACCCTTCTCTCCCTTCCTAAACCTCTTAGCTCTGACAAAACCATCTTCCTCTGTGGCCACTACATATTGACGAGCTGGCTATGGTTTCACCCACCTAGTTCCATTCTTACCCATTCAGTTGTAGCCAGAGAATCTCCCGAAGAGGATTCACAGTCCTTCAGTTCCATATATAACAACAATTCCTGCACCATCACTTTGGACCTTCTACGGTCTAACTTGTCTGAAATTCCTTTGCTACTGATTCCTCTGGCTGGGAACTATAAATGAGAACGAGTTTGCAAACTCGGTGTCCAATTTCACCTTGAGAAAATCTTCCGTGTTTGCATCATCGTTAAGGCCGCTGCATCGCCCAATTTGATCGCATTGATTTACCCCAGAGCTTGTCTGCTCAGCTTGACTCATTCTCCCTCTTTAAACTTGTCTACCCGTCTGCTATCTCACAACAAGGTTCCAATTAAAAATTCCCAGCAAGGACAACTTCTATTATCATATTTTGAAATCTTTCCGCGGTCGTTGAAAGTTACTCTCTCAGATGCCTGGTTTCTTTTCATTCTGGACCCTCGCTCGTCCCACAGTATATTCTGGAGACCAGCAAGACCCCGTTCTGGAATGTCCTCCCTCCACCTCTGGGTCTCTCTTACCCCGTTTCCTCTGCTGATGCTTCACCATAACGAAACTTCTGGTTATCTGCTCTTTTACGTTGCGCAACTGGAAAACTTTAGAGTGGTTTGCGTAATTAACTTCGCCTTTGTATGAGTCCCGCAGTATTAGGACAGAACAATCGTCACAAATTGTCGTCTTTTGTCACATGGAGGGAAAACCAATTTGCGATTAATAGTTATTGTATGCAAGAGAAAATAAATATTTTCTTGCGACTGGAGTATTCGATAATTAGGGGAAAATGTGACTTAATCATTTTAACGTCAGCTGAAAGGATTCGAAGAATTACTTTATCTTGCTGTAAAATGAAGTCTTTCTCTAACCGTGTCAATGGTAATTGTGACTAGCGCCGCGCATGATAAATGCTGGGCGAAAGTAATAGCGCCTCCTTTGGGGGTTGGCTCTTTCCTGCCCTATGCACAGCCGCTGGTGCTGCGGAAAACAGAATGGTGTTTTTATGCTCAGCATCAGTCCGACAATGAAACTTTTGCTGAATTGTTGCAATATCTCCCCGTCACCTGTTCCATCGCAGGTATAAAGTGTTTGCCGGGCGCAATCTAAAGTCGCAAAGTAAGTAAAGTATATAACCTCGATAAGAAATCGTGAACGTCAACTTCGCGCCTCCCCCCCCCCCGCATCCCGCCTCTCTCTTCTTCTTTCCTCCCGTGCAGAATGGGTCAGGGTCAGGGTCGGCTTCAGATGAAACGACTTCACAGTCGATTGTAAACGAGGTACCGAAATTTCAGACTGTACGGCGATATTCCATACAGATCATTCAGGTATCTGTGTAAATATCGACACATTGGTTACATAGTAGCAAATTAAATCCTTCAGTACAGACAGGAGACTGCAGATGCTGGAACCTGCTGGGGTCACTACAGAGCATCGAGCAGCATCTGTGAGTGTGTGTGTGTGCGTTTGTATGTGGCGGGGGGTGGAGGTGGGGACGTAGACCTTTCGGGTCGAAATCCTGACTCAGGGTCTAGATCCGAAACGTCGACCGTCCTTTCCCTCCGACGCTGTCCAACTCAGCAGTTTTTGTATTGCTTGAAATCCCCTAACTCCAATCGCCTGATCTTTTTGGAACTTTCGAACGCCAAGATGACCAACTAGGTTGAAAACTTACCGCAAAATATCGGCAAGAAAAACATGTTTGGTATATTGTATATACATTTTCTGTGTATACTTAAAGCGGAGGCTTATAGGATCTAGATTAGTCAGGGTGTCCAATGTCACAGGGAGAAGGTGGGAGAATAGGGTTGAGAGGGATAATAAATCAGCCGTGATCGAATGGCGGAGCAGGTTCGATGGGCCGAATGGCTTATGGTCTTATGGTTAAGCTATTCGTCGTAAGTAACTGTTTCATAGGACTGGCTATATTGTTATCCATTCTGAAAAAAGCATTTGTTTCAGTTAGCTTTATACCGCATTGAAACAAAAATCGTGATTGAAGCGTAAAATAAAGTTGCATAAAAAGCGCAGGCGGATCAAATATAAAAAGATGTGAAGACGATCAAAATATGTCAAGACCATAAGATATAGGAACAGAAACGGGAGAAAATCTGCAGATGCTGGAAATCCAAGCCGCACACACAAAATGCTGGAGGAACTCAGCAGGCCAGGCAGCATCTATGGAAATGAGTCAACAGTCCTGCCCGAAATGTCGACTGCACACTTTTCCAAAGATGCTGCCTGACCTGCTGAGTTCCTCCGGCTTTTTGTGTGATATAGGAACAGAATTAGGCCATTCGGCCCATCAAGTCTACTTCACCATTTCATCCAAGAGAGAGTCTTTCTGACTCCATGACATTGCACGACCAATTTCACCATAGGGATAATCAGACTAGTTAAGTTACACCTGGTTTCTATCTCATCCTCAATATTCTCAAGTTTTTTCACTGGCTTGCGTCATTGCGCGGCTCTCGCGCGTGTTGATTATTATTTAAATGCGTCCTTACTTCGCCAACCCATAGCCAGATATCTGCCGCAATGTTTCTCAATGTGCCGGTTTACACTTTGGTGTTATTGAATTTTGTATCCCAGGGCCAAAAGTGAGCTCAAAGCAAGCAGTCCAATCAAAGAAGCGGGAAAACCGGGTTGGAATCAAGTAATTAATAAGGTGAGAGACTGGAGTACTGTAATACACCACGGAAATACGGCCTTCCACTCTCCCGCTCCGCGCTGACCAACACGAATCGCATTTCGTTCTTCCCACGTTCCCCTCAACGCTCCCTAGGTTCACTGAACCTAGTGGACAGAACTAGCTCATCCGTGTCAGCTCTGCAGCTAACGGCATCGGGTCAGTTAGAGTGCCGGTATCAGAGAGAGCGCCACTGAAGTTATTTCACCGCTGTTAGGTGAGAACACCTCCTAACGCAAAAAAAAGATATTTCAGGGAATGAAATGCACTGTTTATATTCCAGATTATTTACAAAATACACATCCTTAGTGCCATTTTTCAAATCCTTATAAAAATGTTTCTGTTCCACGGGGTTTAGGAAGATCATGATAATTCTAATCCTTACTGAGGTATCACTGGATCATAATAGAATGTGGATCACGATCACACGAATGCTGACTGGATGAATCTGTGATGTCTCTTCCTGTTCAGAAGGTATCAGATTTATACAGTGAATGGAAGGGCACTGCCCAGAGTTGTGGAACAGAGTGACCTGGCAGTACAAGTGCAGGGCACACTGAAAGTGACCATGCCCATAGACAGGGTGGTGAAGAAACTGTTTAGCATGCTGGCACTGTGTTTAGGAGGCCATACACCCATAAGATATAGGAGCAGGCAGGCCATTTGGCTGATCCAATTTTCCTCTCAGCCCCAATCTCCTGCCTTCTCCCTGTATCCCTTCATGCCCTGACCAATCAAGAATCTATCAATGTTTCCTTTAAATATACATAAAGATTTGGTCTTTGGAGTAGAGATATTACACAGTATTGCAGTTATTTAAGTTGTTGGTGAGACCTCACACACGGAGTATTGTGTAGTTTCGGTCACCCTGTTGTAGAAAAGAGCTTACTGTATCAAGTTGGAGAGGGTGCAGAGGAGGTTTATGGAGATGGTGCCTGGACTGCTGGGCCTGAGTTACAGGGAGAGGTTGGCCGAACTCCGTCTTTATTCCCTGGAACGCAGGAGGATGAGAGGGGATCTCAGAGAAGTTTATAACATCAGGAGGGGTTGGATAACGTGGCCAGTTGTAATCTTTTCCCCATGGTTGGGGAATCCAAAATGAGAAGGTACAGATACAATTATAAGAAGGGAGAGATGTAAAGAGAGACCTGAGAGGAAACTTCTTTGCATTAAGAGTTGTGAGTGCTGGGAATGAGCAGCCAAATGAAGTGGCCAAGGTAGGTAATATCGCAATGTTTAAGAGCCATTTGGATAGGTACACGGAGGGGAAGGTCTTGGACGGTTATGGGCCAAACATGGGCAACCAGAATAGCAGGGACCAGGAACCACTTGGGCAAAGGGCCTGTTTGAATCTGTAACTCTAAGGTTCAGTTACTCATCTGATTGCAAATGGAAACTGACTGTGTAGTAAGTCGTCCACAGCAGACAGTGCACCTTGGTACTGCACTATATTGTTAGTACAGAAACTGCAGAGTAGTCAGGACATCCCGAGGTCATGAAGTGCATCCTTCCTTTCAGACATTTGTTTGTCTGTAGCCATTGAAAAATGCCATATAGATGAAAATCTTGTTTTATCTTTCTCTTCTCAGTTTTCCCATACTCGAGATATATTGTCCAGGCAAGTACATTTAGATCCCTATGCAGGTTACCCATAGGAGAAGACTTCATTATCATCAGTATCTTGTGTGGGCCATACAGCCTCAAAAAGCTGCTTCACAATTTAACTAGATCAGGGTTTCCCAACCTGGGGTCCACAGATCCATCCATTAATGGTTGTGGTCCATGGCATAAAAAAAGGTTATTACATCATGTCAGCCTCGGCCTCATTTTCCTGCCACACGCTTGATTCCCTTATAATCCCCTACTGTATCCATCTCAGGCTAAGGGGAGCATGGAAGTTTTGATGGAAAACGATGGACTCTAAAGGTGATATTTGTAAATATGTTGATTAATTCAATAACTTACATTTATATGCAACTTTGACAAGACAAATATATCATAAAGAGTATTTGGAAGAACTGGGACAAGAATGAAATGGGGAAAACCAAGGCAGGGTTAGGAGATCCAGTTGAAAGTTTTGTGAAAGAAATAGGTCCAAACAGATTTTTCAATGGACAAGCAAAAGGGAATGTTAGAGAGTTTTTGAAGAGAACTTAAGAAAGTGGAATTCAGGTGACTGGAGCATTTGCTACCGATGTTGGAGAAAATGGAACAATAAATGAACATGTAATGGCCATTGTGGGAACAGAGTTCAATGGATTACAGAGCCAGTGGAAGCTCACGTATACAGTGGAAAAGGGCCACAAGTGAATTTAGGTATAAGGCTACAGCTAAAAAATTATGATTGTGGAGTCAACAAAGGGCATCAAACCCAGGGATGACAAAAATCAGAACATAATAGACAAAATTATTTGAATATATAGTATGCAAGGCTGAGACAGATCGAATTGGGAGCTACAGAGAATTCAAAGACTATAGGGAATAGAGAGAGATTTAACAACAGAGCTGACTTAAAGGAATTGTGACTGTCTCAATCTATTTCATATATTCTATTGTTCCAAATATACATTTGTGGAGGGTAGCTAAAGGACTATCGGTGACATAATTGAAATAAATCTTATACGTGTATTAGTTAATGGTGATAAACAATGGGGGCTTATTTTTCAGTGGTGGAGCCTCACTGGAACCAGCCCACTGGTCCAAAGGTTTAGAACCGGTCCCGTTGCTACCTTGCATGTGGTGGTGACAAATTGGTTTGTTCCTAATAGATCTCCCTTAAATCCCATGAGTCATGTTTCAGAAATGAAAAATCTGAACTTTCAATAAAATAAGCTGGTCCCAAAAGGTAATATTTAAAGTCAAATCTTGAACATTAAAAATTAAATTTGAAGATTATAGTGGGTGATAAGGACACATACCAGCAATAGTACATCTGTGCAATTTTTATCATCAAGACATGTGTTACTTACTTTTCCAACAAATTATTTTGATTTTGCAAGACAAACTCATAGTAAAATTAAGAATGTGCAATTCCTTAAATATTTGGTTGGCTGGTTAGCATTGCAGTGAGAGAAATGGAGTTAATGGTTCAGGTCAATGGCCTTCAGTCAGAACTGGGGAAGTTAGAAATCAAGAATGCAGTTGTAGGGAAGGGGGAAGCTGGAGAGTGTGAAGGTAGTGTCTGTAATAGGATGGAAATGAGGAGAAAATGGATGACATATGTTGATGAATGAAAACAAACCGAAAATGCTGAAAATCAGAAATAAAAAGAGAAACGAGAAAATCTGCAGGTGCTGGAAATCCAAAGCAACACACACAAAATGCTGGAGAGACTCAGCAGGTCAGGCTGCACCTATGGAAAAGAGTAAACAGTTGATGTTTCGGGCCGAGACTCTTCAGCAGGATTGAACCAGAAAGTCTGGAAGCACAGCAGTTATGTTGTGGGTTATCCTTCTGTAATATTTAGGTTTTTTTTTCTTTCCACTGATATTACCCGAAGAGCAGGGCTTCTCTTAGAAATTCTGACCCTGACTTCACAGCTTATATGCGTCTCTTTGTTTGCTTCTCTCATTAATCTGTCAACCAGGTATCTTCATCGACAACTTGTCACCATAACAGCCCTGTTGGGTATATTTCCTTTGTCCTATCCGTCTCTGCACTGCTCTCCGTGAAACTTTGTGTTATTTTTCTCCTGTTTTTTTTAGAAGGCTCTTTGACTTGAGACATTCATTCTTTTTCTTTTCCCGGGGGGTGTCTGACAGACAGAGCACGCCATTTTCTGTTGGCATAAACTGGTGGTGGCTGACAGAACGGTGTGAAGGCTTCATAATTGTATCTACTGTGTCAGCAGGAGGTCGCGAATAAGGGAGAGAGGAAGGGAATACTGGAACTGTAATATACAGTTGGTAGAAATCTGAAGTAATAAAAGATTGCTGAAAAATTCCAGGTCAAGCGGCATCTGAGGAGAGAGAAACTGCTGCCCGGTGCTGGGCTACTGGATGATTTTTTGATGAGCACAGTAATGACAAGCCGAAATCCGAATGATCGTTCACATGGCATTACATATATGGGACAGATCAGACAGTACGGAAGATCAATCTTTTATCGTGATATGCCAACAATGTCTTTCGACTGATTGCACGTATTTTTACTTCCGCAGATTTCTAGGAAAATGCAACTCGTAGCCCTGAGCTCGACCGAGCAGTTTGGCTCAGATCAATTCTCCTTACAGACAAGCACGAGGACCTACTACTCTTCAGGAGGGTCACAATCCCGCCCAGAGCTTCGAGCTGAGCCCCGCGATGCGTCTGAGCGCGAGGGGTACACCAACTGTGTCTACTATTACAAACCCGTTACCGTCTTCATCATTGGAGTTTTTGCCTTGTTGGCGGGAGTCACCCTCACTATCCTGTACTTCATTCGAGCGGTCGAGGTCCCGTACGTCCTCGGACCAGTTTGTCTCTCCATTGGATTGATGTTCATGGTCACCGGACTCGTGTGGATCCCGATCGTTAAGGAGAAGATCAGACAGAATGGATTAGTGAGGAAACTGTACGCCCGACAGCCCGCTGCCTGATGCTAGAGCCAACATGGGTTGATCGGACACACGCATAGTTCAAAGGGAACGTCGCTCTGCTGAGTTTCTGTCCCGTCCTCTCAGTGCATAAACCTCACTCTCTGGTGGCTTATCTGCGTCACTACACCCACATTTCGTCTGGCAATAAGCTGGGAGTTCCCAACTCGTTTATCAACGATCAGCTCAAAACCTTTAACTCTTCACTTTCGAGATCATAACTCGCTTACACCTCGTACCCTAAGCGGAACAAGGTTGTCTAATAATCACGATCCTCCCCCAACAATCCTCGACCCCTCTCCCAGTTCAGAAGTGGAATTCCTATAATGGACGGAAAATGGTGATTTCAAAGATGTACAATATGTTTTCTGGGTTCAGGAAACAAATGTGCACTTAGTGATTGCCACCAGCCCAGACTTGTTTTATTTGGTTTTATCTTTTTCCTTAAATTCGAGTTTTGCCTGTAGTTCTGGCCGCCTTACTAAGAGAAGCATGACATTTCGCAGGAGAGAGTGCAGAAAAGGTTCACAATCAAGTTACTGTAGGATTATAAAGAATGACTGGGTAGGCTGGAGCTTGTTTCCCTGGAGCACAGGAGCTGAGCAGTGACCTTATTTGGATTGATACAATCATAAGGGGCACTGTTAAGGTGACGGGTCACAGTCTTTTTCCAGGGGCAGTGGAATCCAAACCTAGAGGGCAAGGTTCAAGTTGAGGGGAAGGATTCAAAAAGGATGTGAGGGGCAATGTTTCCACGCAGAGTGTGGTACATAAGTACATGGAATGAGCTGCCAGGGGAGGCTTCAGAGGCAGGTATAAATGCAACATTTAAGAGACATTTAGACAGGTAAATGGAAAGGAACAGTTTAGATATTGGCCAACTGTGGGGAAATGAGACCAGCTGAAGTAAACAACTCGATCAGTGAGTTGGGACAAAGAGCTTGTTTCCATGCTGTATAACTCAAATTCTGCCTGATCTCCTGGATATTTACTGTATTTTGTGCACTTATTATGATGTTGGTGTGGATTTATGAAGGTGATTGAGGTGTTAACGAGCAAGGCAAACTCCCCTGGCCAATCCATGATCCTGTGCCCATTCCTCTACACTAATTGAGACTTGGGCGAAAGTGAGAGCTCCTAACATTGGTATGTCCCTCACCAATCTGCACTTTTTGCCTTTGTCAGTCTCCCATTCCAATGAACTTCAGTCTATATTGCTCCTGTAGCCCAGCCTTTATTTTCCTAATATAGTAGTTTCTAAGTCTTGACAATTGAAATACAAGAGGAATAATGATTGGGGTACAAGAGAACAAATGAAAATTAAAACCTATATATTCAGGGCTATTTGATCATAGAGCTCAAAATGGACCCTTCTGCCCATCATATCCATGCTAACCATCATGTACCCATCTATACTCATTCCCATGTACTAGCACCTATTACAATAGCCTTCTACACTTGGACGATTCAAGTGCTCATTTAAATATCCTTAAATGCTGTCAAGGTATCTGCCCTTGCGAGCACTCAAGTAGAAACTGCTTAATCACGTGGTTCCAATGTCTTGTATGTCCTCTATCATAATTACACTATCCATCCCCCCCTTTACATTATGCAGTAAAGTTTTATTCACAATGGTACTTAATAGATATAATGTTTTAATTTTTTTGATTTAATCGACAGAGCGAACATTAAGTTCACATCATATTATAATATTCCATGTAATCGAAAATAAAGCTAAAATACTTTCTGTAATAATTGAAATATATTTTAAGAATTGCTATTTGACACATAAGGAAGACTTTGGTTGAGGGGTTTTCCTGAGATATTTTAGGAAATAAAAAGTTGTAAGATAATAACCTAAATTTGAGTCTATTCAAACATCTAACGTACAGTGCGTGTAATGAAAGTTAACTAGGAACACTTAACCAGTTTGCCCTTTTGAACGTTTTGGATGTGTAATCCTTTATTAAGGAGCTAAATTTAACAGATTATCTGCTGGCAAAAGTATAAGAAACACAAAAGAACACTTAAGAGTGAAATCAAGAGGGCTGGAAGAGGATATGAGGTTGCTCTCATAGACAAAGTGAAAAAGAATCCCAAGGGTTACTATGGCTATATTAAAAGCAAAAGTTTAGCAAGGGACAAAATTCATCCCCTTGTCGTCATATTTGCATGGAGCCAAAGGAGATGGGGAAGATCTCAAATGAATTTTTTTGCATCTGCATTTACTTGGGACACGGGTACAGAGATTATATAACTGCAGCAAAACAATCATCAGGTCATAGACCCTATCCTAATTATGGGAGAGGAGGTTCTCACCGTCGTGCAATGAATTAAGGTGGATAAATGCCCAGGAACTGACAAGGTGTCCTCTCGGATCTTGTGAGAGGCTAGTGCAGAAATTGCAGGGGCTTTGGCAGACATATTTAAAATGTCCTTAGCCACAGGTGAGGTGCTGAAGAACTGGAGGATAGCTAATGCTGTTCTGTTGTTCAAGAATGATTCTAAGAATAAATTGGGAAGTTACAGGACAGTGAGCCTGACATCAGTCATGGGTAAATTATTGGCAAATATTCTAAGAGACAGGCTACATAAGTATTTGAAGAGAAGGGATCTAATTAGGGATTTGTGCTTGATCAATCATGTCTAATCTTACAGAGTTTTTTGAGGAGGTTATCAAAAAGATTGAGGAAGGGAAGGCAAAGGATATGGTTGACCTAGATTTTAGCAAGCTTCTTTGACAGAGCCCTGCATGGGGGACTAATTCTGAAGGTCATGTCACTTGGCATTCAGGATCCAACACTGACCTAGTGGGAGAAGCCTGAGAGTGTTATGAGAGGACTGTCTCTCTGACTGGAGGTCTGTGAGTAGTGCTGTGCTGGTGGGATTGCTGCCGGGTGTGAAGTTGATTGTCATCCCTGTTAATGATTTCGATGATAATGGGCAAACTGGACCAGTAAATCTGCAGACAATGCCAATACTGGGGGCATAGAAGACAACGGTGAAGGCTATCAAGCATTGCAGCATGATCTGGGCCAGTTGGAAAATGGGCTGAAAAATGGCAAATGGAATTTCATGCAAAAAAAAGTATGTAGTGTTGCACTTTTGGAGGACAACCAGCATAGAACTTACACAGTGAATGATAAGGCTCAGAGATATGCTGTAGGATGAGGGGACTTGAGAATACAGACCCTTAATTCCTTGAAAGTGATATCACAGGTAGACAGGGTCATAAAGAGAGCTTCTAGCACATTGGCCTTCATTAATCAGAGCACAGAGTACAGGAATTAGGATATTATGTTGA
Organism: Mobula birostris; assembly: GCF_030028105.1. Lineage (NCBI taxonomy): Eukaryota > Metazoa > Chordata > Chondrichthyes > Myliobatiformes > Myliobatidae > Mobula > Mobula birostris. The sequence continues at coordinate 131,096,842 of NC_092378.1, read as the reverse complement.
AATTCTATAAGATGTTGGTGAGGCTGAAGTTAGAATATGCAGAACTTGTGTATAGTTCTGCCATCTACTCACAGGAAAAATATCAACAGGCTTTAAGTAGTGCAGAGAAAATTTACAAGGACCTGAGGACCTGAGTTATCGTGAAAGGTTGAATAGGTTAGGACTTTTTCCATGTAACGCAGGAGAATGAGAGGAATTCGTTTAGAGGTATACAAAATTATGTGTGGTATAGATTGGGGGAACAAATGCAGGCTTTCCCTTTAGACTGGACGCTACTACAACCAGAGGTCAAAGGCTTAGGGTGAAAGGTGAAATATTTCAGAGGAATCTGAGGAAAAACATCTTCACTCAGAGGATGGTGTGAGGGTGGAACAAGCTGCCAGCAGAATTGGTAGTTGCGGGTTCAATTGCAACATTTAAGAGAAGTTTGGATAGGTACCTGGACAGGAGGGATTTGGAGAGATACGGTCCTGGTGAAGGTAGATGGGATGAAGGTCAGGTCGGCCTGAAGGGCTTGTTTCTGTGCTGCAGTACACTATGCTCTAATCCTACCTGGGATCAGACCCAAAAACTCCTGATAGCGCCTTTAGTTAGAGCCTTCAGCATTTTGGGCATTGAGGGAGAGAGGAAGAGGAGAGCCATCCGCAGTACCACCGATGCGGCAGAGAGGGCCTCAAGATGGCTGTGGCTGAAAAGAGGGAAGCCATGGAGTCATAAGTAGCTAGCCATCTGGACACAAGCTGGGGTCTGATCAGCCCCGGCTGGGTCACCTGGAGGAGGTTGTATGATGTTGAAAGACCCGAAACACCCGATGATTCCAGGAACATCACTGAAGATATGTCCAGAAGCATCAATAGATGTATGTATACAGCTTTAAAATCTCTTTTGCAAATAGTTTACTTGTTACTTTTACATGGAGAGCACAGTGAGAGTCGGTGCTTTACCAAAAAGAGGTCACAATGTTAAACCATAATGCACAAATAAATAAGGTTCAGTTGCCAACCATTCAATTTTACCATAAAGCACCGAATTTGGCTGCAATTCCAATAAGTGTATGTGAAACCTTTGCTTAATGGCCACAACAGCTTGAGTGTGAGTGGCCTGTCATTAGATGTTACACTACAAGATAAAAGAAATATGATTCTGATGCTGATAGTAGTGTGTTCATCCACATCATATTTATTATTTTAATATTTAATTCCTATTATTTTAATAGATATCCATTGATCAGCAGAGCCCCAGTGGCAGAAAAGCAGACTCATGTTGCTTATAGGACAAGTGGGACTATTCTGTGAAATTATTGCTCACACATCCTTACAAATGGCAATTTTTAATGTTAGAGTCGAGAAGTAACTTTTCTTGTCTAAGTCTGAGAAATGATCCACAGTGTGAGAAATGACCCTCCAGGAACCTACAGCTTTGAAGGTTCATGCAGTTGCCATCAAGAGCAAACTTGAGGCGACCTGGTAATCGGAGTCGCAGATGTGATTTATCTGCTCTTTACACTGCAATGCAAATTCCAATGAGTAACACACACAAAATGTTGGGGAAACTCAGCAGGACAGCCAACATCGATGGAAAAGAGTAACCAGTCGACATTTCAGGATTGGAAAGGGTTAAGAACCCAGGACAAGAGGTGGGGGAGGGGAGGGAATACAATCTGGCAGGTGACAGGTAAAGTAACTCGCACAAAATGTTGAATGAACTCAGCAGGCCAGGCAGCATCGATGGAAACGGGTAAACGTTATGGGCTGAAACCCTTGATCAGAACTCTGGCTGAAACACTGACTGTTTACTCTTTTCTATAGATGCCATCTGGCCGGCTGAGCTCCTCTAGCATTTTGTGTGTGTTGCTTTGGATTTCCAGCATCTGCAGATTTTCTCATATTTGTGATAAGTGAAACCAGGGGCGGGGTTGCTTCTTGGTGTAAAAGTTCCGTTGTGGAAGCACAATATTAATTTAAAAATAAAGCAGCCCACCATCTGCTGTCTGTCAGCTTTGATGTCACACTTACCTTTATAATTTGCACAGAGAACTTACAGGACACATCGTACATCGTTTGAGAACAGCAAGGAGTTTCAACCTTATGGAAATTATCCTTTATAACGGGGGTGACTATGAAGCAGGCAAGGCCTGTGTTGTTTTATCGCTCTTCACCGAGAGGGGAGAATGCCTTTTTTTAATCGCAGGTGAGATTGCTCTGATATGGAGAGGAGGAAATGCTGCGTGTTTTGGACTGTGGACTTTTTTTAGTCTTACGGATTTTTTGTAATCAGTGTTTTTTACGCTTGCTTTTTCTCCTTTTTTTGCGTGTGCGGGAGGGGGATTTTTGGGATCGTTGTGCCCATTCCGTTTCTGTTTTTTTTTGTACCGGGAGAAGGTATTTGGGGTTGATGATCGTGCTGCCTTTCTTTTCTTGGTTTCATGGGTTTCTGGAGAAGAAGAATTTCAGAGCTGTATACTTTGATAATAAATGAATCTTAGAACCTTTGTTTTATCCAGAAACCAGTGAATTCCTAACTTCCATAAGCGAAGGCACTCAAATATTTAAATGGGTATGATAAAGAATTAGAGAATTTCCCAAATGTGTCTTTATTGCAAGAATATTAATACGTCGGCTTGGAAATTTAAGGAGCATCAAACAATTTGCTGGAGGAGCTCAGCCGAACGGGTCGAGGAGAGTCTGTGGGAGGAGGGGAATGAAGGAACTATTAACATTTCTGAAAGAAAACTTGCATCGGGACCGACGACAATCCTCACATACGCTGCTCGACCCGCAGAGTTCCTCCTGCTGACTGTCCCTCCAAATTCCAGCTTCCGCAGTCTCCCGCGTCTCTTTGGGAAAAGAAAGGCTGTGGCGAGGGTGGTTTGGAAAATGGGGAAAAAAAAACAACTGTAAATGGTCTTGGGTCTGCGTTCCGACACTCTCTCTGCTCGAGTGGATTCCAAGTCAACGTGCACAACTTGTACCGCAAGTGGAGCCACAATCACGGCTTCCTCCTTCTGGACGCACTCGCTCCGCCCACAGGTGACGCGCAGCCAGGTGCTGCGCCCAGGTGAATGGGCTGACGGTGTTGGCTGCGACCTTTCCCCCGCCATTACCTGTGGGGGGACGGCAGGCAGGCGAAAGGCTATGGCGTTCCTGCAGGCTGGCCTGGGTCGCTGTGTCTGCGCCTTTTGGCTGGCGATCGTCTTCGACGCGGTGGGGCTGACCGTGCTACTCATCGGCGTGTTCTGTAACATTTTCTTCTACGACTTCCTGATCTACGCCGGCTCCATCGTGATCTTCATGAGCTTGATCTGGTGGATCTTCTGGTACACAGGCAACATCGAAGTGCCGCTCGAAGAGTTGGAAGACGACGTGGGTCTCAAGAAGGAGACTAAGTTGACAGGATTCTTCAGGAGTGTCTCCATGAGAATCTCGCGAAGTTTTAGGAGCAAGGAGGGCAGGATGCCGCCCGGCACGGTGACCAACCGGACCAGGGAGCCGGTCCGCTCGATGGGTCCCAGGAAGAAAGAGAGTCCAGTTAATCTCTGCGCCAGTGATACGCCTCTGAAGACCCTCTCTGCTTCTGTCAGCTCCGAGGTGAATTTCAGCCCGATGGGCAAAGCGACAGACGCAGGAAACCTAGCCATCTGAACCTGGTGGGTAATGGTGTTGATTAATCCACTTTAGCGAAATAAATCGCTTTAAAGTTATATTTTTACTTTGCATGGAGAGTTTGCCCCCGTGGTTAATAATTAACCGTTCCTATCACTGGGCCATTGGGAAATCGACGGGTGAGAACTGAGCTGTTTACAGTGCAGTGTTTTACTGGGTGGGGACTTCAATCCAACTTGGTTTTCGAAAATCTGTTCTGCAGGCGGGCAAGGCCCTCGAAGGGTTTCGCATGTTTTAAAGACTTTAGACAGGGACGATTTGTGTGAAAGTTGAACACTATCATCCTTGCATTCCTCTGTGCTGTTTCGTGACACCATAATTGAAACTGATTGCCCTCAGTGACCAGCAACTTTCTCTCATCCTGTTTCTACCTCACTGTTGTCCAATTGAAAGTGCTGATAAGCCGGAAACGCGCTGTACCACTAGTCACATGATCTTATATCTTTATTTTCTTTTTCAATATTTTTATTAATTACTTGCATAGACGAATACAAAATACATTATGGTATTATGGAAACAGAAACAAGATTGAATTTCCCCATAGCTATGTATTGTAAATTAACCATAATATTGAAAAGGTATATTTTATTCTAATCTAAAGCAAAAACAAAACCCCATAACAAAATAGAAAAAACGAGAGGGGGTAAAACAGAAAACAGCTGTTTGGTTAAAAGAAAAGAAAAAAAATCTCTGACATATAGTCGTAAATTCAAACATATAATAGCCATCTTCATTGCTGAACGAATCGAAAATTGTGAAAGTAGTTCCAAAATCTTGTCTAGGTATAGAAATAGAACACCTAATCTTCTCTAGATTTAAACATGACATAACATCAATCAACCAGTGGGCACGAGTAGCCGGAGCGGCATCTTTCCATTTAAGCAACAAGACTCTTCTGGCTAAAACAGAAATAAGAGCCAAAATATGCAAATCATTCGGCTTAAGAGTAAACTGATTGTACACTTATATCTTTTATTACTACGTAATCCGCAAAATACATATATATTTCACCAATTTTACTTACATTCAAAGTAAAATGTCCAACATCAATTTCCTTTGACTTTCAAATAAATTCTATTTTAAATAGCAAAACTATCTAAAATCTATGTTATAGTAGTAAAGCATAACTTCAGTTTAATAATGGAACAAAATCAAATCAAAAATATATATAGCACAATAACTAAATGAAAAGAACTTTTAATGTAGCAAGGTTTTTGTTACAGATATGGAGGATTACAGAGACAGGCACCTATAATGTTGGTGTGCTCTTTTTTTACTGAGCAGAAGTAATTGCTACACTAACACTACAAGTGGAAATGCAGAGGCTCCATAATGAAGATAGAGGTTCCACAATGAAAGCAGTGAGAGATGACCAAGTTCTCTCAATCTTCAGTTAGATAGGATCCAGTATTATCACCCCCAGGAACTGATGTTTATGTTTTTCTTGTCATAAAGGGGAACTTAGCCATACGGCATAATGGACATGCTAGTGGAGACCAGCAGTTTAAAAGACTGCTATTCAAGACAGAAGCTCTGGATTTTCTTAGTTGTACTCCACAGAACATTTATTATTCTTCTGAGGCCAGATTTTGCCTTCAGTTCTGATCTCAGGAACACTGTCAAGTAATGAACAGAAGTGATTCAAATAGAAGGGTCAGAGCTATCTTCTCAAAGGAACCTCAGAAGAATAAGAAATGTTCCCTGGAGTAGAATGAGGGATACTTGTAAATCTGTTAGAATTCTTGGATTTACTGAGAAGATGTTCATGATCTGGACGATGGAATTGATGGCTTTGTGGCCAGTTTGTGGATGATAATAAAAATAAGTAGGAGAGTGAGTCATGTTAAGGAAGCAGGGGATTTGCAGAAGGACTTGGACAATTTACAGAAATGGTAGATGGAATACAGCATAGGGAAGTGTACAGTCATGCACTTTGGTTTAAGGAATAAAGGCATAGACTATTTTCTAAATGGGCAGCAAATTCAGAAATCAAAGGTGCAATGGGACTTGGGAGTCCTAGTACAGAATTCCCCAAAGGTTAACTTGCAGGCTGGGTCAGTAGTAAGGAAGGGAAATGCAATGTTAGAATTCTTTTTGAGAGGACTAGAATATAAAAGCAAGGATGTAATGCTGAGAGTTCATACGGCACTGGTCAGACTGCATTTGGAGTATTGTGAGCAATTTTGAGGCTCTTCTCCAAGGAAGAATGTGCTGGCTTTGGAGAGGGTCCAGAAGAGTTCTACAGGATTGAAAAGGCTAATGCGTGAGGGGTGTTTGATGACTTAGGGTCTGTACTTGCTGAAGTTAGAAGAATAATTGAAGCATACCAAATATTGAAAGGCACAACCTCACTATAGAAGGAACAGAGATTGGGTGGAATTTCTTTAGCCAGAGGGTGGTGAATCTATGGAATTCATTGCCACAATTGGCTCTAGAGGCTAAGTCATTTGGCACATTTAAAACGGAGGTTAATAGTTTTTTTCATTAGTAAGGGCATCAAAGGTTATAGGGAGAAAACAAGAGAATGGGGTTGAGAGGGAAAATAAATCAGCCGTGATCGAATGGCCTAATTCTGTTCTCATACCTCATGGATGTTAGGGTATTCCTACCTTTTCTGTTTCTCTTTCCTGCCTCGTGTGATCTCTCTCATCATCTCCTGTTGGATGTGATGGAAGTTGCTGTCTCCTTCTCTCTTTATTTCAGCTGCATGGCTCTCCCAGCTCAGAGATTTCATTGTGATGACAAGATGGACATCTGTTACCTTCCAAGAGGAGGTGATGCAACTCAGGTTATATATCAACACATGGAACAACTGCTGTCTGTCCCCTGCACCAGGCCAGAGTTTCTAGGGTAGCCAGAATGCAGTCCTGAGCCCAGAGTTTCAGCACTTGATTTTTGTACCACTTGTCCTAGCCTGATCGACACCAGGCCTTACAGGTAGACATTATACATTGCCGAGGTGGCTCAAATCAGATTGAGCCATGCATTGATGAGATCACTTTAACTAGTTCATTGTCGCACCATGGTAGCAGAGGGCTGAGCCCTCAAGTGTGCTGCTGGCACAGCACAGCATAGCTTTGGGGAGAGCAGGGTCTTGTGCCAGGTTCCTGGCACTGTAGGGCTATCAGTAATGCATGCCTGTATGGATAATGCTGCAAGATCCCTTTTGCATTGATTCCACTCACAGTCTCACTACTTGGTACCCATTCTCAGTGCTAAACAAACGAGAAAGGAAATGTCTCAGGTGAAAGGTGATATATAGTATTACTCAGCCAATGTGTACTGTGGTCTCAGCATATTTGTGAATTGAATGAAGGAAGATTGAGTTGTGTATCCAAGTTTGCAGTAAATTAGAAGGAAAAATAAGTTGTAAGAAACTACAAAGGGGAGATGGAAGAGAGACTGCAGATGTTGGAAAATGAGATCAACACACACAAAATACAGTGGGTTAGGCAGCATCTATGGAAGGATGGAGACAGGTGGCAGGAGGCAGGTCGAGACCTTTCTTAAGGACTGTAAAGAAGAGACACAAGCAGATTGAGTGTTTAAGGCTATGATAGATGTACTATACATACCTTTTTTGATTCCAGAAACAAGTTAGAAGTTTGGTGCCCATGATAGAGCTTAATAAAAACTATTGCATAAAAAAATGTTGAATGATACACTGGCATTCATCTAAATAGGATGCAAACAATAGGGGGTCAGGGTGTGTCAGACTCCAGGTGGAAGATTGCTTCAGATTTTGGGTATAAAGCTTTGGAAGCCTTTTGAGGGCTTTTGTCACAGAAGTACTAGTTCAAAAATAGAGATTATGAAAATGATATTCATAAACTGTTTTCTGACTGTGTTAAACCAAAAATGATATCTTTATTGTTCATTAATTAAAGGGGGTCATGGAAATTTTCAAATTAAGGTATAATCCTCGACCATAAGTTATCGCTCCTGATATTGCATTGGAACCTTAATCTAGAGCCAGGGTTCCCAACCTGGGATCCACGGACCCCTCGGTTAATGGTAGGGATCTGGGGCATAGAAAAGGTTGTGAACCCTTGATCTTGAGTGCACTGCATAAATCCTCACATGGAGCTAATATCCAAAAAGGAGACATTGAGAGACTGCAGATTTAAGAACAGAACCAACTTGGTATGGAGGGAGATGATATATCATTAATGGGTGGAATATAGGGAAAATGTAGATTGATAGGACAAGATAGTGTGGTAGGTAATTCATACTACACCTTATTTTGTATTCTGTTTATACCCCCACAATTAGGATGAATTTAAAACTGAAATGAAGGAAGGGTTTCAACTTGTTTTCCCTGAGCCTGTACATTGAATAACATGAATGTGTTGAACATAGGAACATTGGAGGATAAAGACTGCATACTTTTAATCAATATTACACAATTTTATGTTTACCAGTTTAAACAAAAATAAAATTAGATTTTGAATAGAAGTACTTGCAGATATTTTCTCTGGCAATTGATTTTCTTGTATTTCCAAATTCAAGCAATACAAGGTAATCATAACTTCACTTCGTGCCCATAACAAACATTCGTACTTGTACACCATTAGCTGTGGTCACAAGTGAAAATCTTGGTTACACTTTTGTATTTGCTCCTGGGATACCAGTTGTTGTATCCTTGTTGGGACTGAGATCAGCACAGCCAAATGATTGGACTCGCATTTTACCAGGTCTCTGCAAATGATCTATGTTACCGGAAAAAAAAGTCAAGATTTAATGATTTATGGATTGGGAAGAAATTCTATGAATACACTGATATCTTCCTCAGTGCTCTGATTCCCCTTGTGAAGATCATTAATGGCTCAGAATGATTTTTGAATTCATTCATCGGATGTGGGTGTGATCGCAAGCTGTTACTGTACATCCTTGAGATCCAACTGAAGGGGGGGGGGATTTTAGGGTTTTGACCCAGTAATAATGAGCCCATGGAAATGTATTTGTAAAATAGTTAGGGGTTTGATGCTTAAGCTCACCAGGTTTCTGCAATGCCTTTTGTTGATGGCAGACACAAATTATTGTGATTGAGGGATTACCTTTACAGTATCCTATATGGTCAATCACATGGAGTGGATCAAATTGGCCGGAGACTCCCTCCTGTGATTGTGAGCACCTCAGGATAAAGCTGAAATTGATGATGAACTTGACCCTACTGAATGAGGAATATTGCAAAGGCCTTCAGCTTCATCCTGTGCACCCACTTACTGGGCTTTGCAAAAATTGAAAACTGTGATGTTCATGGAACACACTGTTTCTACTATTTGGCATATAAAAAATGTCCAGTGTGTTATCATTACCAGAGTGGCATTTCATTCTTATCCATTTCCTGTGATGCCTTCTACACTCCTCAATCAACCAGGGTTAATTCCTGTTTTGATGATAATCCTGTGGAATGAAATATGTTGAACCATGAGATTTCAGAAAATAATGGTGTAATGCCCTGGTTAAGACTTTTACTGCTATGCTTATATGTATTTCATTTTAGCAGTTCTGCAAGAGCAATCTGTTCTGCTTTCAGCTTGTTTGGGTTTGAGCTGAGATACAGGGCTTTGTTGTTCAACTTAGGAATCTGGTGTCAGCCATTCAGGATGGTGGAATCAGAGAATACTAGGTGGAGAGGAGAGGTTTTATGAGGAACACTGGTCGAGGTTTTTTTGGTGGATCTGGGAGAAGACAGGAGGGAAGATGGCTGAGGATGCTGTCCCTGTTGCACAAGGTGCTTTGTGCAGATGAACAGATTCAGTGAGGAAGGACCGATACTCCTGTGGGAGAGCCTGTTTGTTCCAGATGGATTTTGAGCAACATTCGGAAGGTGGTGTGTGCTTTCACACAGACCAGGGGTCCAGTGTGTGAGTTGCAGATAGGTTCAAGATGAGCTCCAACTTATGTGCACATTTAACTGTTTAATTATAATGGTCTCTTTTTTGTTTTTTTTCTTTAATAACTCTTTTTGTTAATGTTCATAAGTATTATTTCTTTATAATCGTATGCAGTGTACGATCTGTTACTTCTTCCTGACAGACAATTTCAGGGGGGCAGTAAATCACATGGGGTTTGGGTAGGCCAGACATTCCAACCTCACAGGTTTGGCGGGACCAAGGTCATATACACCTCAGATATACGGAGTCTGAGAAGGGTGGGTTTCTCGCCGCAGAATCCAGTGGCTGTTAACGAGGGACTAATGAGCTGCATTTCCAGAGATGCCCAGTAGAAGAGGGTTTCACTGGAATCTAATAGTGGTGTTACTAATGGACAGCAGAACTTCACAGCTGTACAGTTTTGAGTTGGTAGTTTGATCTGAATTATTTGCATGTTGTAGCTTCACACATTAAAAAGCATGTAATCCTTGAAAGGTACTTGTCTCCAGAAGTGGCAACCAGTCCTACAAATAATACCATGGACAAACCATCTGCAAGTGATTTGGTTTTGATGAGTTTTTTTTTCTTCCCACTTGTTGTTTCTCTCACGGGATACCATAAAGTCAGAGGCATGTCTTTTTGCAGTCATACTGGCTCAGTTAGTCATCTTGCTTTCGAACCACTAATGATGAAGCTGGGCATTAATACTGTGTACCTTTGTTGCCCTTCATGAATGTATTTGTGTTTCTTTCATGTTAGTATCTGTAAATCCAGAATAATTGATTCTGATTTATATTTTTACAGAACCCATTACCAGCATGAAAAGAAGAATTGCAGAAGTCTGAATGTTGGCTGTCAGTTTACATTTATTTAATATTGTTATATATCTTTAGGAAGGGGATTTAGCTGTTCTGACATTATACACTATATTACTTGCTATTCTTGCCGTTTCTTTTCTAGAGAATGAAAACTACTGATCAATGAATGTTAATTGAAGATCATTTCGCTGATCTGAATTGACTGTTTTAATTGGTGCTTTAATAACTATGTTGCATTTATATGTAACATAGTTCACTTTGCGGATTTAGATAAAAATTCATTTTGTAGGTTAAAATATAATTATAATTTTTGTTATGTTATTATAAATTATCACAGTTTCTTACATGCCACCATATAGGATTTGATGAAGGTGCCAGAAAGAAGCTTTCCCCAAAAAATTATGGCAAGAGCATCCTCTCTTTCAGAGTCAATTAGCAACAGGCATCAGTTCAAAGAGACCACTGAGATATATCAGATGAAAATGTAATCAGTTTGACTGAGCAAACAATCACATTAAAGACTTCTCACAAGCAGCGTACAAGGAAGCAAAAATCACAATTTAAGCACTGTGCCCTCTAAGCTGCGAGGGTATGTGGGCTGCATGTAACAGAAATGCTCCTGTGCACATAGCCTTTGTTGCTGTGCAGGCGAAATTTTCTTCTATATAATGTTTTATTAAAGCACCACACAGTTTTAAGGCTGTGTAAAAATTCCCTGAACAGAGCAATGGTTTAGCCAAGCAGCTGTAGAAGAAATTAGAGGGAACATTGATTTAAAGTTTATTTTTAGTATAATATACCAGGAACTAAATACAGATTAAAACACAGAATTATGATTTAGATAGAAATGCAATCAGGATCAGGTTTATTATCACCAGCATGTGATGTGAAATTTGTTAACTTAGCAGCAGCAGTTCAATACAATACATAATCTAGCAGAGAAAAAAAAAACAAATCAATTATGTATATTGAATAGATTTTAAAAAATGTGCAAAAATGGAAATACTGTATATTTTTTAAAAAAGTGAGGTAGTGTCCAAAGAATCAAATGGCAGAGGGGAATACACTACTTTTCTAAACTATGTTTATTTTTTTATTTAAAGTACCTTATATTTTGAAATACTTACAGTATACGGTACATTCGTAAAAGTAGTTGATTAGGTTCAGAGTGTTCACTAAGTACAAAATTTTCACCATCCTTAGAAAGCATAATTGCCTTTTGAATTCATTAAATTCACATCAGTGTAAGTGATTTTTGATTAGACAAGAGTACTGGAGCACCAGCATGATCCTTGGGATTTGTACAATAAACCATTCACAATTATATTTCAAATCTAATGTGTGTTGTATGGAATAATGCTGATGAATGCTGGTGTTTTGATATTATTGCTACCTCATAACCCAGGCTATCATAATTTAAACTCATCAGAATTTGCATCTTGTAACATATCATAACTATTCATTTATATGTGTCTCATAAATATTCTAATAGAAATTAATACTTCCATAATCACTGCATTGTTAATTTAAAAGAAATGAAGAAGCTACTAAATTAATTATAATTAGAGAGCTTTAGATTACACTGCTTTATGTTCTATAACTTATTAAATGTAAAACATTTATTACAATTATGATTTCAGTTTCATTATATTTGTCTTTAAAGTGAGAAAAAAGTTGTCCCTGCTAATATAATGGTAGTGCTTAGATTTCTGTTGGCTGACTGTATGCCCTTTTCTGAGTATTTTTATTCATCATTGTTAACTCTTCTTGCTTTATGCATATTTTAAAATGGTAAGTTCAAATCTTGTAGACTCTTAAATATACTGTAAATAACAAAGGTGGAATGTGTCCATCATTGAAAGGAAGTTACAATTAAAGTTTCATCTGCTAATTTTTTAATAGTTGGCAGCAGCTTTTTATTATTTCTCTATTTATTATTTCTCCATGCATGAAAATTACTTGGTCACAAAAGTATGATCGAAGTTTGTTTTTGTGATCAATTACATCCTGCAACACCAGTTCCAGTTTAAACACTAACAACCAGACATGACTTCAAAAAAATTAATTAAGCTAGTGTGTTATTTGAAAGTAAAGGTATAATAGAGTTACAGAATCATATAGCAAAATTGGCCCTTTAGTCCAACATGGCCATCAAGTACCGTTCTACAGCAATGACATTTTCCAGCTCTCACACTGTAACCTTCCCCATGCCAAGACTTTTTAAGTGCTAAATAAAAAACTTAACTATTGGGGGAGTCTTTATTTCCAGCAGCCCCTCGGGCAATATGTTCAAGTTTCAAAAACCCTCTGGATGACATTAGTTCTTTCTCATGTTCCCTCTAAAACTCCTATCCTTACTCTAAACCCATGTGTTTTATTTTAGGCAGCTCTGCAATAGGAAAATGTTTCCCACCATCTGGTCTGCTTAGGCCTCTTATAACGTGGCACATCTCTATCAGGCCCCCCCTCCCCCGCTTCAGTTTCCTCTGGTCCGAAGCACATCCAGCCTGTCCTGTCTCTCCTCATTTCTGAGACACAAACCAAGCACTCTGGTGGTGACTTTCCTCTGCACTATCTCCAGTGCAATCAGTTCCTTTCTGTCAAGGAAGGAAAATGTACACAGTCCTCCAACTGTGGTCTAAATTATGCTTTATATAGCTGTATGATAACCTTCCTACTCCTACATTCGAAACCCTGGCTAAAGCATGCATCTTCTTAGGCTACATATACCAATCTTCTCAACACAGTTACCTCTTTAAAAAAATGGTATCGAATTAATTACACCAGATCTCCCTTTCACTATATTTTTGCATAGTAGGGGAATTAAGGGCTGTGGAGAAAAGGCAGGTAGCTGGAGATGAGTCCATGGTCAGATCAGCCACGATCTTATTGAATGGTGAAGCTTGCTCGATGGGCCAGATGGCCTACTCCTGCTCCTATTTCTAATGTTCTTATGTAAAGCTCTTTAATTAATCCTGTCTCTCCAATATCTCCGGAAACACAAGTAAAATGACCCTAAAAGGATGTTGGATCTGTATAATGGGAAATGTAATAAAGGTTGTTGCTCAGTTAAATTAATCATTAATTCAAAGTAGATCTCAATTCATCACCGGGAAGTGTATATTACTTTTATTCATGGCTTATATATTCTAAAATGGGACATTTGACACATTGTGCGGAGTGATAACCATTGTCAGCTCAGACAAGACATGGAGGGAACAGCTAGGATTAAAAAAATCAAGGAACTTGAGATCCCATTAACTCACCTCGTAGGTATCTGACTTCTATTTTGATAGTGACTGATTAATTAATTGAGTTAATTGGCTCCCCTAACAATGAGATTGAGTGCCATAGCTTTTCTTTTAATCCTGCATGCCAGGTTTTCGAGAGGCTGGGAAACCCAGCAGATGATGGAGGGTGATCAAGTAGGTGATTACATTTCTAGCTCTAATGCGTCCTGCAAGGAATGGGGTAGTGTTGAAGGAAGCACTCCTTTTTCTGACCTACCATTCATATTGGATTCCCCTCTAACCAATCCTCCTGCACTGCCCACTCAGCCCCAAGTCATGCCTATGATTGGTCGTGTCCTCTGCTTTATCAGACCCCATGATGAGGTCACTTTGCGGTTTGAGCCTCCCTTCAGCTATATTGTTCTTCCTCTGTAAATGATCACCACCACTCTACCTGAGTCCATGATCTCTCTCTCCCCCTCCCTCCACTACTAGGTAGCAAGAGGTCTCTGACCTTGCTGCTTACACTCAGCCATCCTCTCAACCTGTTGGGTTTATTGGCCAGGAAGCGGAGACATAAATGAGCCTAGCTGCTATCCACACTTGCTACATTCCACCATTTATCCCAATCACTGAGTAACACAATTAATGTATTATACCTTTATTTCACTCTTTTTAACAAATCAAATGCATGTGACTTGTTTTATGGCTGAATTTACTTGTTGCAAACCTTTTAGAGAGCTCAATGTCTTTCAATTTTGTTTGTGAAAAGTCTTACTTATTTTTAAGCATGCACAGGAGGCACTGCCTCACAGTACCAGGGGCTAGGATTCATCTCTGGCCTCAGATGCTGTCTGTGTGGACTTTGCATGTTGTCCCTGTGACTGTTTGCTGGGTTTTCTCCTACATCCCAAACGTATATGAAGTGGTAGGTTCATTGGCCACCGTGAGTATTCCCTGGTGTATAAATGAGTGGCAGAAACTGGGAGGGTGTTCATGAGGATATTAGGAAAATAAAAAGTGGAATTAGTGTAAATGGTGGCTGGTGGCTGAAAGGTCTGTTTCCATGCTGTATCTCTCTATGACTCTATGAACAGATTACGTAATGAACCTCTCTGAAGAAATTGTCCTTGGAAATTACTTAACCCAACATCTTCCAGTATTTCACATTCCACAAATGCCTTGTGGAACACTACTGGTAACTAGTCATCAAGTCAGCCATAAACCATTACCCTCTACGTATTGCAACTGAGCCAATCTTGGATCAAATTTATCACTCTCCCTTGGATGCTTTGACTTTTCTTGATCTTTTGCCACGTGAAGCAGCGTCGAGCTTTGCTTAAAATATTAATTTTTCATCTGTGCTCTACCTAGTTAGACTTGGCAACTGTCGAACTGTCTATAGTTGAACCTATTCCTTCTAGTGGTCCTTAGGTCTGATTAGAAACTGGATTCTAAGACCGTTTTTATTTTTGAGACCCCATGCCAAACCCCTGCTAAACCCCAACTAAAAGTATGCCTGAACTTATATAAATAGCAGTAATATAGATCTACCATATAGCTGATTGTTTCATGTAGAGGTTTATGGTTGTTTAGTTCATAGTAGCTCAGCTGCTAGGAAATAACAGAATATTTCCCTAATAATATAAACGCACACAGCACAGTATGAACGGCCTACACAGAGTGGGCATGGAGAGGATGTTTTTAATAGTCTAGGAACAGGGGACATCACTTTAGGACAGATTCACCGCCCATCTTTAGCCAGAAGGTAGTGAATCTGTGGAATTCATTGCCACAAATGGTTGTAGAGGTCAAGTCATTGGGTATATTTAAAGCGGAGGTTGCTAGGTTCTTTATTATGAATGGCATCAAGGGGTATAGGGAGAATTAACAGGCAAATGGGGTTGAGAGGAAAAATAAATCAGCCGTGATTGAATGGTGAAGACCTGACAGGCTGAATGGTCTAATTCTGCTTCAAATGATCTTATGGTCTAACATATTGTAAATGTTCTCGTCTCATGTTCTATGCAAAACATATCTGCAAAAGGGATTTAGACAGCCAGTGCAATAGTAAGAGTGAGTTGGTTGTTTTAGATGATTTTTTTTTCTGCTGAAAATGAAGTCAATAGCTTGTAAAACATTCCATGGCATTATATGAAGAACAGGCCATAGTCCTCCCAATATACTTTTTCAACAAACACCAAAAAATTACTGCTAAGTCACTTCACTGACACCTGAGGAATCTAGATTTGAGCAAAAAGTCTGTACTTCATTGAATGTGTAGGTGCATATTTCCGAGAAATGTTGTAATGTGCTCTATACTGATTTTCTAATGGAGTGTTTAGTTAGACATAAAAACATTATATCATCAAATATGGTATTAATAAGATATAATGTAGCTGAGTACAAATAATAATGTTTACCTGATATGGGAGAATGAAGTAAGTGTGGATCATGTGAGTGGTGTTGCTAAGCTTTATCTCCTACACTCAGTAACTATGATGCTCATGTTACACTCTCCCAGGTGCTTTTACTGGTCTATTTTATTCCCAGGTCTTGCCTGACATGGCCTCTGGGGCAATCAACATAGACATTTCCAGAAACTGCACAGGATTCTGTTATCTTCTATAGATATTAATTACATCCCTTATGATGATTCAATTAATAGACACATTGTCTGAATCAAGTACTTACCTCCAAAACTGCAGTATAAAGAATTCAAGCAACCTTTAACATTACTTACGGACTAGTTTAATATATCCCCATCGGACACAACATATCTGGGATAAGTTCCATGCACAACTCAATGCATACATGTATGGAAATACTGTATTTCTGAGCCAACATATTCATTCCTTTTGACGATATCATATAAATTGGATAGGGCATCTTTTAAGCATGGCTCCATCCAAATAGCTGAACGCCTTGCCTTCCAATGAGTCTAATAAGCTGATCTGAAGCTCTGAATAATGTAGTTTTAGATATATTGAATGTAGATGTTGTAGCTCTGTGAATGACTTGAAGCATTTTGGTGGTGTAATCAATAGCAACACACACAAAGTGCTGGTGGAACTCAGCAGGTCAGGCAGCATCTCTGGAAATACCATTGACTGTTTATTCATTTCCACAGATGCTGCCTGACCCGCTGAGTTCCTCCAGCATTTTGTGTGTGTTGCCTTGGATTTCAAGCATCTGCAGACTTTCTCGTATTAGTGTCACCAATAGTTAACTTTCCACTTAATACAATTACCTCTGTCAGCATCAAGGTCATTGCAACAATTCTTTTGATATTTATCATTAGCACTGAAAAAGTACATTTAAAAGTCAATATTTTCCATTTAATAGAAACAGAGATAATGAAATTTGGAGAGTTAATTAAAAGCTCTTTGTCACAATTCTAACTTCCAGTTCAAATACAGAAGAACAGTATGAACATTTAAAAATAAAATTTTCTTATAATAATGTTCACAATTAATTATCCAGCAGATAGGTATCAAGGTAAAATTAAAACATAATTAAGTTCTAAGTAAGTGTTTTCATTCTATAAGTTAGTACTCAGGTCAGACACTGGATACTGCATCGAGATTTTCTTACACGACATGACAAGTGATAATGGAAGTCAAATTTCACTGAATGCTTCAGGCACCACACAAGTATTAAGGTGCATCTTTAAACTCTAGTGCTGAATTAATCTGTTATTTGACCAACATGGCACCTTGGTAAAAGAGTTGCAGATTCTACTTGTTTAGAAATTAGTTCAAAAACTAAAGTAAATTGCTAACAGTTATTAAAGAAGTTACACAGAATTTTGGAAGCTAATCTTTTTAACAAGTTCCAACGCATAACACACTGACCTGGTTTTGGACAACTGTCTATTTCAAAGTCTTTCATGCTCTTCTGTTTAAAATAGTAATGGTTCATGGTCATTATTACTGAAGATCTGAAAGAACACTTCTGAAATACTTAGGAGATCTCATGGGACACTTTGCCAAAATTCCAACAATATTTGTCTGGAGAACTTTCTGAGAACTTTGCCTAAGTATTTGATACTTATAATAGTCTTATATTGATCACCAGAGGAAAGGAAGATTTCATCATGGGCATTTTTCTGGGATTTGCTTAGTCAGAGTTAGGAATATGAGGAAGGCTAAAACCCACTCAGAGTAACACAGAATGCTATAGAAGAAACAAATTAGAAGATTACTCTCCAGTAGGTGCAAGATATCCCTCCTTTTCTAGGCATAGTCATAGTCATACTTTATTGATCCTGGGAGAGATTGGTTTTCGTTACAGTTGCACCATAAATAATTAAATAGTAATAAACCATAAATAATTAAATAGTAATATGTAAATTATGCCAGGAAATAAGTCCAGGACCAGCCTATTGGCTCAGGGTGTCTGACCCTCCAAGGGTAAAGTTTGATGGCCACAGGCAGGAATGGCTTCCTATGACGCTCTGTGTTGTATCTCGGTGGAATGAGTCTCTGGCCGAATGTACTCCTGTGCCCACCAGTACCTTATGTAGTGGATGGGTGACATTGTCCAAGATGGCATGCAACTTGGACAGCATCCTCTTTTCAGACACCACCGTAAGAGAGTCCAGTTCCATCCCCACAACATCATTGGCCTTACGAATGAGTTTGTTGATTCTGTTGGTGTCTGCTACCCTCAGCCTGCTGCCCCAGCACACAACAGCAAACATGATAGCACTGGCCACCACAGACTCGTAGAACATCCTCAGCATCGTCCGACAGATGTTAAAGGACCTCAGTCTCCTCAGGAAATAGAGACGGCTCTGACTCTTCTTGTACACAGCGTCAGTGTTCCTTGATCAGTCCAGTTTATTGTCAATTCGTATCCCCAGGTATTTGTAATCATCCACCATGCCCACACTGACCCCCTGGATGGAAACAGAGGTCACCTGTGCCTTAGCTCTCCTCAGGTCTACCACCAGCTCCTTAGTCTTTTTCACATTAAGCTGCAGATAATTCTGCTCACACCATGTGACAAAGTTTCCTACCGTAGCCCTGTACTCAGCCTCATCTCCCTTGCTGATGCATCCAACTATGTCAGAGTCATCAGAAAACTTTTGAAGATGACAAGGCTCTGTGCAGTAGTTGAAGTCCGAGGTGTAAATGGTGAAGAGAAAGGGAGACAAGACAGTCCCCTGTGGAGCCCCAGTGCTGCTGATCACTCTGTTGGACACACAGTGTTGCAAGCACACGTACTGTGGTCTGCCAGTCGGGTAATCAAGAATCCATGACACCAGGAAAGCATCCACCTGCATCACTGTCAGCTTCTCCCCCAGCAGAGCAGGGCGGATGGTGTTGAAGGCACTGGAGAAGTCAAAATACATGACCCTCACAGTGCTCGCTGGCTTGTCCAGGTGGGCATAGACAATATTCAGCAGGTAGACGATGGCATCCTCAACTCCTAGTCGGGGCTGGTAGGCGAACTGGAGGGGATCTAAGTGTGGCCTAACCATAGGCCGGAGCAGCTCCAGAACAAGTCTCTCCAGAGCCTTCATGGGAGGTCAATGCCACTGGTTTGTAGTCACTGAGGCTGCTGGGGCACGGCGTCTTTGGCACAGGGATGAGGCAGGACGTCTTCCACAGCACAAGAACCCTCTGGAGCCTCAGGCTCGGGTTGAATACATGGTGAAGTACTCTACATAGCTGAGGGGCACAGGCTTTGAGCACCCTGGTACTGACACCATCCGGTCCTGCAGCCTTGCTTGGGTTGAGACGTTTCAGCTGTCTTCTCACCTGTTCAGCTGTGAAGCCCACCATGGTGGTTTCGTGTGGGGAAGGGGTATAGTCATGAGAGCAGGGTGGGGGACTGTGAGGAGGGGTAGGAGGGGAGAGTAGAATATGTGTTGGTTGAAGGCCGACAACAGGTGACTCATGTGGGGGATGGGCAGGGGACACAATGTCAAATCTGTTAAAGAACAGGTTAAGTTTGTTGGCCCTGTCCACACTGACTTCAGCTCCTCTGTTGCTAGTTTGCTGGAACCCAGTGATGGTCCTCATCCCACTCCAGACCTCTCTCATGTTGTTCTGCTGGAGTTTCCACTCAAGCTTCCTCCTATACCTGTCTTTAGCCTCCCTGATCCTGGCTTTCGGGTCCCCTCTGTATTGCCCTCAGCTCCTCCCTATTTCCATCTCTAAACGCCCTCTTTTTAGCATTCAGGATGTCCTTAATGTCCTTTGTTACCCATGGCTTGTTATTTGAATAGCAAAGGATAGTTCTTGTCGGAACATTGCAGCCCACACAGAAGTTGATGTAATCAGTGATGCACTCTGTGAGCCCATCAATATCCTCTCCATGTGGCTCACATAGTGCCTGCCAGTCTGTCACCTCAAAACAACCCTGGAGCGCCTCATAAGCCTCCTCCGACCATTTCCTTACTGTCCTCGAGGTTGCAGGTTTACTCTTCACCAGAGGCACGTAGCACATTTTAGATGCACCAGGTTGTGATCTGACCTTCCCAATGGGGGGAGGGGAGAGGAGCTGTATGCATCCTTAACGTTAGCGTACATCAAATCCAGAGTCCTCTCCTGCTTCAGCAGAACCCTCATTGGTCCTGAACCACTGTGTGCCAGCCAAAGGAGCCACATGTTCCTCCAAAAAAATTACACCTTATCAGCACTTCAGTTTCAATAGACAATAGACAATAGGTGCAGGAGTAGGCCATTCGGTCCTTCGAGCCAGCACCGCCATTCACTGTGATCATGGCTGGTCATCCACAATCAGTACCCCGTTCCTGCCTTCTCCCCATATCCCCTGACTCTGCTATCATTAAGAGCTCTATCTAACTCTTTCTTGAAAGCATCCAGAGAATTGGCCTCCACTGCCTTCTGAGGCAGAGCATTCCACAGATCCACAACTCTCTGGGTGAAAAAGTTTTTCTTCAACTCCGTTCTAAATGGCCTACCCCTTATTCTTAAATTGTGGCCTCTGGTTCTGGACTCCCCCAACATCGGGAACATGATTCCTGCCTCTAGTGTGTCCAATCCCTTAATAATCTTATATGTTTCAATCAGATCCCATCTCATCCTTCTAAATTCCAGTGTATACAAGCCCAGTCATTCCAATCTTTCAGCATATGACAGTCCTGCCATCCCGAGAATTAACCTCGTGAACATCCGCTGCACTCCCTCAATAGCAAGAATGTCCTTCCTCAAATTTGGAGACCAAAACTGTACACAATGCTCCAGGTGTGGTCTCACCAGGGACCTGTACAACTGCAGAAGGACCTCTTTGCTCCTATACTCAACTCCCCTTGTTATGAAGGCCAACATGCCATTGGCTTTCTTCACTGCCTGCTGTACCTGCATGCTTACTTTCAGTGACTGATGAACAAGGACACCAAGATCTCATTGCACTTCCCCTTTTCCGAACTTGACACCATTCAAACAGTAATCTGTGTTCCTGCTCTTGTCACCAGAGTGGATAACCTCACACTTATCCACATTAAACAGCATCTGCCATACATCTGCCCACTCACCCAACCTGCACAAGTCATCCTGCACTATCTCAACATCCTCCGCACATTTCACACTGCCACCCAGCTTTGTGTTATCTGCAAATCTGCTAATGTTACTTTTAATCCCTTCATCTAAAGCATTAATGTATATTGTAAATAGCTGCGGTCCCAGCACCGAGCCTTGCGGTAGCCCACTAGTCACTGCCTGCCATTCTGAAAGGGACCTGTTAATCCCTACTCTTTGTTTCCTGTCTGCCAACCAATTTATGATCCATGTCAGTACCCTACCCCCAATACCATGTGCTCTAATTTTGCCCACTAATCTCCTATGTGGGACCTTATCAAAGGCTTCCTTAAAGTCCAGGTACACTACATCCACTGGCTCTCTCTTGTCCACTTTCATTGTTACATCCTCAAGAAATTCCAGAAGATTAGTCAAGCATGATTTCCCCTTCGTAAATCCATGCTGACTCGGACTGATCCTGTTACTGCTATCCAAATGTGCCGCTATTTCATCCTTTATAATTGACTCCAGCATCTTCCCCACCATTGATGTCAGGCTAACTGGTCTATAATTCCCTGTTTCCTCTCTCCCTCCTTTCTTAAAAAGTGGGATAACACTAGCTACCCTCCAGTCCTCAGGAACTGATCCTGAATCTATAGAACATTGGAAAATAATTACCGATGCGTCCGCGATTTCTAGAGGGCCACCTCCTTAAGTACCCTAGGGTGCAGACCATCAGACCTTGGGGATTTATCAGCCTTCTGTCCCATCAGTCTATCCAACACCATTTTCTGTCTAATGTGAATCTCCTTCAGTTCCTCTGTTACCCTCGGTCCTCCGGCCAGTATTACATCTGGGAGATTGTTTGTGTCTTCCCTAGTGAAGACAGATCCAAAGTACCTGTTCAACTCGTCTGCTATTTCCTTGTTCCCCATAATAAATTCACCTGTTTCTGTCTTCCTGACCCAATACCTGTCTCTGGAGTATCTGGACAGTAAAGACATCTATATCAGACTATTTTTTATTGACTATAGTTCCATCTTCAGTAATACAATTCTAAGCAAACTTGTCACTATAATCTGGACCCTAGGATTCAGTGCCTCCCTCTGCAACTAGATTCATGACTTCCTGACCAACGGACTGCAATTAGCAAGTAACACCTCCACCATGATTATTCTTAATAATGGTGCTCCACAATTTTGACCCCAACTCAGCTCTCTGTTTAATTTAAATAAATTAAACACAATTTTTACATGGAAGAACACAATTAGAATGAAAATAAAAACAAAGACCTATTTTGTGCAGAGATTAAAATGGTCATAGTGTTGCTAAATTCTAGTGCTTAGGGTTGTGTTGGTTAGTTCAAGAACCAAAAGATTGAAGGGAATTAGCCATTATTGAACCAGGAGGTTTAGATCCTCAGGTTTCTGTATCTCCTGTTCAATTTTAGTTGCAAGAAGATGGCATGGCCTGGATGGTGGAAATCCTTCATGATAGATTTTGCTTTTTTGATGCAGTGCCACACAAAGATACTATTAATGGTGGAGAGGAATATGCCTGTGATATATGACGCAGTGTCTACAACTGCCCAGCAACTTCTTACGTGCCTGTGTGTTTGAATTGTTGTACCAGATCATGATACAACCAGTCAGGATACTTTCAACAATACATCTGTAGAAGTTTGTTAGACTTTTTGGTTACTTTAAGAAAGTAAAGACACAGGTAGGTTTTCCTTGGGATTGCATCTCTTGTTTTTTTTTAAATGTTAAGTGAGAGTTTGCTGTTGAGGCACTACTCAACCAGGTTACCTACCTTCCTCCAGAAGGCTGACTCGTCGTCATCTGTGATTCATCCAAAAACAGTGGTGGTGTTGGCGAATTTGTAAATGGCATTGGAGGTGTACTTAGTCACATAGTCATGTGTGTATGGGGAGTACAGCAGGGAGCGAAGCATGCAGCATTGAGGTGCACCTGTGTTGATGGTTAGTGAGCAGAGTTGTTAACAATCCTCGCCAACTGAGATCTACTAATGAGGAAGTCAAGTATCCACTTGCAGAGGAAGATACATCTAAGATATGCTCTTACACATTTTTGTAATTTGCTTTCATGTCTGTTCTTCTAATTCCAACTGACTATTGGGCGGCCTATGATATACCCCAGTAAAGTGATCATCCTTCCAAATTCTACCCATATGGAACCTGTGCAAGAACAGAGAAGAACACAAGAGCATAGGAGCATTAGGAGGCTACTAGGCCTTTCAAACCTCAAAGTACAGCTGGAATTTATCATATTGTCATCAGGGATATTTAACCACAACATCTCTTTTCAGTCATTCTTCATCACTCACGGAAAAAAAATCAAGGGTAAATTTTACAACATAAGAAGCAATCCCTGTTGCACTTCTTAAATTCTTCTTTTGCAATACCCTTACCAGTTTGGTTCATCTAATCAAATTATAGATAAGAATCTGCAGTCCACTTCAAAAACACCTTTTCTGTTCTCCAGGAAAGAAGATCTGTTCTTACCTTGTTTGACTTGTATGTAAATTCAAACCTACATTACCTGCTTAGACATAGAAATGTACAGGAACAGGTCTTTCAGCCGACAATATCTGCACTGAACATGAAGCCAAATTAAACTAAATATTTTCTGCCTGTAAACAATTCATATCCTTCTATTCCCTGCATCTTCATGTGTCTATCTAAAAAGCCTCTTAAAACTGCTATTGTTTTGACCTGCTAAGCACTTCCTATTTTGGTTGGGTTGAGTTGTTCTCTGATCTCGGCAAATTACTTGCAAATGTTTCGTCATCATATGAGGAGACATCTTCGGTGTGTCTGCTGAGCTACACATTTTCTGGATTATTTCCACTCCCTATTTTCCTTTTTTATATCTGCTTTTAATTCTCTGTTTTGGTATAAGTATCCTGCATGCTATCTCACACGGTCTGTTGGGCTGCTGAGACCACCACAAGAGTTGTGCCAGAGCTAAGTAGCATTCCTCTTGAGGTGGTTAGACATTTTCCTATTCCACTTAGCATTTGCTTAAGTGCAGGCAAATGCACATTCACGCGGCTTCAATTATTTAATGGACTGAAGCCAGAAGATCACAGCTATGAAGATCTTTCAAAATCTTCTCGCCATCCCAATTATGTTCTTAAGAAATAAAGACCACAGTCATCAAGATTTGCAGTGGTCATTGTCAAAGTGGGACAGTGTCGGATTGGGGAGCTGAGGCACTGGCTTGAGGGGCATGGGTGATGAGGCACAGATGAAGAGAGGGTAAGAATCTGGTAAGGTTTTTACTTCCCTGTTAATCTATGATCTTTGACAGTGTAGATTAATTGGCAGTCAGGGCAGTAAAATGCACCTCCTACAAGATGTGGAAAGTCACCCTGACGATGTCTGGCAGACTGGATGAAGGAACTAGAGCTGGAGTTAGATGTACTCAGGATCATGAAGGATATCATAGATGAGAGCTTTAGTGAGGTGGTTATACGTCAGGTGCAAGCTACATGATAGATGGGTGACCACCAGAAGAAGCAAGGATAGTAGGCAGACAGAGCAGAGATCTTCCATGGATGTTTCCCTCACTAATAGGTCTGTACCCCTTTGGATACTGTTGGGAGAGATGACCAGGTCAGAGGCCATGCCTGGCTCTGAATCAAAGGAGGGAAAGATGAAATAGTAATAGGGAGCTCAATAGTAAGGGGTGCAGATAGGCACTTCTGCACATCACTTTGCGGTACAGAAACTGCCTTAATCGGGACTCCAGAATGGTCTGTTGCCTCCCTGATGTCAGGATCGAGGATGTCTTGCAGTGGGTACAGGATATTCTGAGAGGTGAGGTCGAACAGCCAAAGGTTGAGTTTTAAATACTGATGATGTAGCAATGATGCAAAGGGATTTTAAGGAGCTAGGTATAAGGTTAAAAATCATGACTTGCAGGATTGTAATCTCAGCATTACTACAGTATCATGTGCTAGCGAGGGGAGAAATAGAAACTATACTGCTGCTCGATCTGTGACTAATGGTGCAGGATAGAAAGTTTCAGATTTACAGATTGTTATGTTCTCTTTCAGGACGAGTGGGATCTGTATAAACAAGACCATCTGCATTTGAACTAGAGGGGAACCAATATCTTCACCAAGTGCTTTGCTAGTGCTACTTGGGAGGGTTTAAAGTAGCAGGGGAATGGGACAACAGCAGCAAGTCAACTGCTGGTAGGGCTGAGGGCAATTTAAAGCTACTCACCCTCTTCACCACCGATCCTCCAATGAGGACTGTCGCATGGACCTCTGGTTTCCTCTCCTGAAGTCTACCATCAGTTCCTTAGTTTTGCTGACATTGAGTGAGAGGTTGTTGTTGTGACACATTTTCAGTCTCTCTCCTGTATGTTGATTCATCACATCTTTGATATGGTGTCATCAGCAAACTTGAACAGCAGGTGATTCAAAACAATTTTAATCATTATAATGACATTGGTTACTTCAGTACTTTGGGTTGATAAATGGTTCCTTTGAGATACATAGTGGAAACACATTTTAAATGATAAGACACCTTTGAAAACCCAAACACCTTTGGGGGAGACTAATTAACACAAATATTCTAAAACCTTTTGATAACAGACAGCCGGATACACAAAATTAATGTTGTTAGAGCTTCTCTTGAGTACAGAAAAACTATTAGTTGTCCATACCTGCGACCATGTTTGATGTGCTAAGTGACAATATCCGTTTGGTCTGCTAGCTTGAACTCAAGTCACCATGGCGCAAATAACTTAGCCACATTTTGGCTCTTGAATATGTAATTTCATAGTCTATGAAGCAGCCTGTGCTTCTAATTTCAATTCTCTACTTACAAAAAAAATGAAGGCTAATTCAAAGCTTCCTGAATTTACATTTACAGTAAGAACTGAAATCTAGTTCTTGTTTGAATTCATATCTGCTATATTCACATAACGCTAGAAAACTCCCCAACAGCACCATCTACCATTATCGGCACCCAATTGCCCACCATTGAGAACATCTACCATAAATGCTGCCTAGGCAGGGCGAAAAGCATTATCAGGGATGCATCTCACCGTAACCATGACCTCTTTACTCTCCTCCCATCCGGTAGGCACTACAGGAGCCTCTGCTTCTGCACCAACAGGCACAGGAAGAGCTTCTTCCTTGAGGCTGTGATACTGCTGAACCTCTCATCACAGCGCTAAGCAGTATTGCATCCGTATTGTACTGTCTCAGTACTTTTATATTTGTGTACTGTAGCAATTTTTTTATTCACAGTTATTTTGTAAATAACACTATTCTTTGCATTTCTGGTCAGATGCTAAATGCATTTCATTGGCTTTGTATCTGTACTCGGCACAATGACAATAAAGTTTAATCTAATCTAATTCCACGGTCAAAGTCATTTCAATCACATTTCTTCCCCTTTCTGATGTTTGAACTGAACCTCTTGACCATGTCTTCATGCTAAAATGCATTGAGTTGCTGCCACATGATTGGCTGATTAGATATTTGCATTAATGAGCAGGTGTACCTAATAAAGTATCCACTGAGTGTGAAGTGCCCAGCTCTTGTATTGTCCAGCTGAATGTGATCACTTCTACTTATTAGTCAAAGTATTTCCTGCAATTCTTCCCACTGTTTCCTCATTTTATTTGGCTCTCCCTTGGGATTATTCTTATGTATCTGACCAGCATTATTTCCATATCATCTCAGTCTACGCTGACTCACAAAGCATTTCCATTACCCAGCTAATTTTCCCTCTAACCTGTTCTCCCCGCATTCCCATCAGATTCTGCCACTCATCCACACTATGTTTAATTTACAATGGCCAAGTGTACATCTTTGGGGTATGGAAGGAAAACCATGCACTCAGAGGAAGAATGTGTGCATTTCTTGTGCTATCATTCAAAACTTCCCATTAGTGGAAACATCTTGACATTTACCCAGTCACGATTTCATATCTATCAATTATATCATCCATTCTTCCAAACGCCAAAGAAAATGGATCAATACTATTTAGCTGCTCATGATAGGATCACCGTTTCAAGTCAGAAATTAGTCTAGTGAATCTCTTTTCAAACGGATATTGTACTGAAGCTCTAGTAAAGTAATCATTGACTTCAAAGTTAGTACAGTACTTTCTCTCTTCACTGACACGGCACGACCTGCTGAATATTGACAGCTACCTCGGTTTTACACATGACAGACGATGCGCTGAGGGAGGAGTTGCTGGCTGTGCTGTGGGTGATGTTCTTCCGGAAGAAGTGTTCGTGTTTCCGGGCAGGAGCATGGCGCGAAGGCCGGTCGCCTGTGTTGGCAGCAGATAAACCGAGCACACGGTCCCAGATTAGCCCGTCACAGGTACGTGTCGCAACAGCACCCGCTCACCCGATGGTACCGGGCGCCTCTTGGCTCTGAGGACGAACGGGAAGCCCTGGGAATCCAAGACGGAGTCTGAAGCCGGTGGAGAGAGGGTTGCAGGCCTGGTTCATGGGCAAAGCAGAAATGAGTGCCCGGCAAGCATGCAACCCCCGACCACCGTCCGCCGTCCCGTCCCCCAGCCCCGGGCGAGAGTGCGACTGCGCCCCCCCCCGACCACCGTGCCGTCCCGTCACCCAGCCCCGGGCGAGAGCGCGACTGCGCCCCCCCCCCACCATCTCCGCCGTCCCGTCCCCCACCTCCGGGCGAGAGTGCGACTGCGCCCCCCCCCCCCGACCACCGTCCGCCGTCCCGTCACCCAGCCCTGGGCGAGAGCGCGACTGCGCCCCCCCTCCCCGATCACCGTCCGCCGTCCCGCCCCTCACCCCCGGGCGAGAGTGCGACTGCGCCCCCCCTCCGACCACCGTCCGCCGTCCCGTCCCCCAGCCCCGGGCGAGAGCGCGACTGCGCCCCCCCTCCGACCACCGTCCGCCGTCCCGTCCCCCAGCCCCGGGCGAGAGTGCGACTGCGCCCCCCCCCCACCATCTCCGCCGTCCCGTCCCCGACCCCCGGGCGAGAGTGCGACTGCGCCCCCCCTCCGACCACCGTCCGCCGTCCCGTCCCCCAGCCCCGGGCGAGAGTGCGACTGCGCCCCCCCCCGACCACCGTGCCGTCCCGTCCCCCAGCCCCGGGCGAGAGTGCGACTGCGCCCCCCCCCACCATCTCCGCCGTCCCGTCCCCCAGCCCCGGGCGAGAGTGCGACTGCGCCCCCCCTCCGACCACCGTCCGCCGTCCCGTCCCCCAGCCCCGGGCGAGAGTGCGACTGCGCCCCCCCCCCCCCCACCATCTCCGCCGTCCCGTCCCCCACCCCCAGGCGAGAGTGCGACTACGCCCCCCCCCCCCGACCACCGTGCCGTCCCGTCCCCCAGCCCCGGGCGAGAGTGCGACTGCGCCCCCCCCCCCACCATCTCCGCCGTCCCGTCCCCCACCCCCAGGCGAGAGTGCGACTACGCCCCCCCCCCCCGACCACCGTCCGCCGTCCCGTCCCCCACCCCCGGGCGAGAGTGCGACTGCGCCCCCCCCCCGACCACCGTCCGCCGTCCCGTCACCCAGCCCTGGGCGAGAGTGCGACTGCGCCCCCCCCCCCCCGACCACCGTCCGCCGTCCCGTCACCCAGCCCCGGGCGAGAGTGCGACTGCGCCCCCCCCCACCATCTCCGCCGTCCCGTCCCCGACCCCCGGGCGAGAGCGCGACTGCGCCCCCCCCACCATCTCCGCCGTCCCGTCCCCCAGCCCCGGGCGAGAGTGCGACTGCGCCCCCCCCCCACCATCTCCGCCGTCCCGTCCCCGACCCCCGGGCGAGAGCGCGACTGCGCCCCCCCCCCACCATCTCCGCCGTCCCGTCACCCAGCCCCGGGCGAGAGTGCGACTGCGCCCCCCCCGACCACCGTGCCGTCCCGTCCCCCAGCCCCGGGCGAGAGTGCGACTGCGCCCCCCCCCCACCATCTCCGCCGAGAACGCGATTCCTGGCCGCCCTCTCCTGCGGTGAGTGGGCGACCCGCGACCTCCGACCCCCGTCTCAACTCTGGCACGGTTAGCCTTCCGTCCATGATTACAGCCATTCGGGCAACTTGGTCGTATATCTAGAGAAAGGGAAGCAAGGACATAAACGGTCTTGGCGTTTCTTCTCTAAAGATAAGGCTGTAGAGTTGAGGGTTGGTTTTAAGTCGATTTGACTGGATGTTAAATACTGACTCGCTGTGGACATAACCACAGTTACTACACAAGTGCAGCACGTAACCAGGAAAGCGAATATTTTGATGGCTTCTCTTGTGAAAAGCTATGTAGAAGAGTAAATGTATTTGTGCAAATGTCGATCTTCTTGCCAAGGGTAGATCAAAGAGGTTTAATAAACTTTTGACAGATTGTTCCTTGAGATGATCAGGCTCTTAACACCAGTTCCTGGCAAGTAGAATCATACAGTGTTGTCACAGGCTGGTTGTTGCTTTTGATCTATACCAACCAAGATATCTATCTAAGTTAGTCCTATTATCCTGCATTTGGCCCATATTTGTAAATCTTTCCTATCCATACCTACACAAGTACCTTTTAAGTGTCATTAATGTATCTGCTTCAGCCACTTCCTATGTATCAGAATTAGGTTTAATATCACCGGCATGTCGTGAAATTTGTTGTTCAGGTGGCAGCAGTACATAGCAATATGTAACAATAGAGAAAAATAAACTGTAAATTACAGTAGTGTAGATATATTAAAGAGCTTACAGTAGTGTATATATATTAAAGAGCTAGATTAAATAATGCAAAAAAAGTAGTGAGGTGCTTTTCATGTGTGTAATATGCATTCAGAAATCAAATGACAGAGGGGAAGAAGAACAAAAACAGCTCAGAAGACTCTTCTCGGCTTCAAGCCGGGTACAGGTATCAATTTTGATGACAGACTCTGCCATCTTCAGGGATGATGCCTGGGCAAGTTTAGTCCGGTGGTATTATTAGACTTGCCCGGACATGATTCTGTTGGTTATAATCAATACCTGTACCCGGCTTGAAGCCAAGAAAGAGGTCACTTGTCATATATGCCGGGAAAGAACTGGACCCTTTATCAAAAAACCTCTCATTCCATATACTGGTCATCCTCTGGTCCCTCTGTTCTACAATATTCTCCAATTTGTACTGTTTACTATGAATATCCTACCTTGATTTGTCTTTCCAATTGCAACACATTGTTCTTAGTCTATTTGCCATTCCTCGGCTCACTAATCCAGCTGATCAAGATCCCTCAGTAAACCCTGATGTCCACCTTCACTGTTAAGAGCACTTGATCCTACAAATCACTGATATAGATGACAAATAGTAATGGAACTAATACCAACCCCTGGGAAATACCAATAGCACTGAAGAACAAAGACTTTGCTTCCTGAATACTTTCGGATGTACCTTATGGATTTTGGGCTGATGATTATGAAAACCACCATGAAACTTTCCTATCATGCACCATTCTTTGGAAGTCGCCTATATTTTTTATTTCATTTCATAATTCAAGTCAGTTACAATGTTGCTCACAGTGTAAACTGAGAAGTTTTTTGTCTTGTCCAGGCATGCTTAGGCAGGGCAGATGCTGCATGGCAGGACAGGTTTTAGGGTATAAAAGCAACACACACACACACACACACACACACACACACACACACACACACACACACACACACACACACACACGCATTGCATTTACATGTACAGTGGCATGCAATAGTTTGGGCACCCCGATCAAAATTTCTGTTACTGTGAATAGCTAAGCGAGTAAAAGATGACCTGATTTCCAAAAGGCATAAGGTTAAAGATGACACAATTCTGTAATATTTTAAGCAAGATTACTTTTTTAAAATTGGTGAAACAAATGAAAATCATCAACAAAACGTTTTTAGCTTAGCTGAACTATTGCAAAGTGTCAGCAGCGTTGTGCAACTAAGTATATATTCAGTTTGCTTGTTATATACACCTGTTAGGGTGCATTCTCCAGATACCTTATTAGGTAACCATAGTCTTCAGCCAGGAGTGGATATCATCAGGTGGTCCCCAACCTTCACAGAGTGTTTCCACCCTTAACCACAACACTCTCCAGTTGGTGGGCCGGCTGTGGTGGCCAAATCACTGCCCATCTGTTCCTGGCTTCCAGCTCCCCTCCTGTCACCTACTCCAAATCCAACAAGAAGCTCGTTCTGCCTCTTACCCCATCCTACATGCTGCTTGTTTTTTGCTTGTTTCGTCCAGACCCAGATCTGACAACAACCGCCATGCTGATTTGGCTGGGAAACCTCTGCAGCCAATCTCCACAGGGAACAACCATGCCTGCCGTCCCTTGTCTTTATACTCCTGCACTAAGGGTTGGTACTTCAAGACCTTTCTCTCATGGGCCTCTTCTCATCCCTCCTCCCATGGCACAGTCAGCTCAACCAGAATTATTTTCTTGTCTTCGGTTGACCACAGTACAATGTCCAGGCGTAGGGTTGTGTGCACCACATCCGGGAACTACATCCTCCTTCCCACATCGACCCTCATTTCCCAGGACTTGGCCGTTAGCAGCAGATTGGGCTTTGGTTGTTTGGTTACGAAAGGCCTAGCTCCCTCTTTGATGAAGGTGATGGCCTTCCTCAAGTCTGTGCCAGCCGTCCTCTTCTTGCATCTCTCCCGCTCTAGTGTGTCAGCAAGAGCCAGAAGCACCTTATCATGGCGCTACCTATGCCGTCCTTGAGTTGGAGCTGTTTTACACCCGGACAGTATATGAGCCAATGTCCCCTTTTGACCACAGAGCTTACAGTTCAGGTCCTCTCTCATCCCCCATGTGTACAGATGTAATGGCGAAGGAAGGGTGTCATACACGGATCGCAAGAGGAAGGAAATACGGAAGGGCTCCAGTCTCCGTCACTCTGCCCATGAGATCTTGCGCATGGGCAGATCCCATTTTGTCCAGGCACCCTGGGACCCTTGTTCCACTGCCTTTGACATCCGCTTCTCTTCCTCACAGATCCGTGCTTCAGTCTGTACCATGTCTCGCCTGTTCCTTATGCTTGCGTTTCCCCACTGCTGGAAGTCAACTGAGCCGAGGCCTTGCCGCCCAACGCAGAGGTTGCCAATGATATCACGCAGCTTCAGAGAACACACTGCCTCCACAGCTGCATTGGCTGCTCACTTGCGTCCAGATCTGGTTGTAACGCCTGGTTGCTTTACCAAGATGTCATTGGAATCTCTCAAGCTTAATAAGGCTCTGCATTTTGCCGCCTTGAATTCCTCCACAACAGATGACGGGGGAAGCTGCAGTTGCCCAGATCGAATATAGAGGCCCACTGAAGAGAAGCTTGGGGAACTCCCAACCATCTCCGCAGGTGCTTGTTGGTCTTCCTCTCAATGCCCTCTACGTGAAGGCAGAGAAGAGCCAGAGAAACCTGGGCAGAATGCTGTATTGGTACAGCTAGGTCTTGAATTTACCGGGAAGTCTGGATTTGTCGATCTTCTTCAGCCATTCGTCTGTCTGCTTCACAGCATTGGTGACATTGGCCCCATCTGTCAGTGACACATTAAACCACTTCCCCAAGCACTTTATTGGGTTATCTTCAATGGAAGGGATGACCTTACCCTGAACTTGGAGGCTAAACTTACTATAACTTTGCCCATTCTGATCACCATACACCTGGACTTCTTGGCCTTGAAGGACATCCTCGCCCAAGTGGCTACATTGTCCAGGGTTTCCAATACTCATCTTGCTTGGACATGTGACATAGTTGTTATAGTGATGTCGTCCATTAACCCTCGTAGAGCTGGCTGAACAATGCCCGACTCCAGTGTTGGGCCTCGGGTTACATCTGCTGATATTAGGAGGTTCATTCCCATAATAAATAGGGTGGGGGAGATGGTGCACCCTGTTGGAATCCCCTTCTGGAGGTCCTGCCAACTAGTTGTGAAATGGGCTGATGTAAATCTGAGTTTGAATCCTCCTAGGTAGCTGGTGATCATGTCTTGAATAGCCAGTGGGATGTAGTAGTGGTCGAGTCCTTCTAGGATGAGGTCATGTGGAAAAGACCCACAGGCGTTCACAAGGTCTAACCAGACAACTGTTAGGTCGCCTTTTTTCTGCTTGGCCTCAGGGATCAAATGGCTAATCACTGAGGTGTGTTCCAGACACCCCGAAAAGCCTGGAATACTGACTTTCTGGATGGATGTGTTGATATAGCGGTTCTGCGTCATGTAAGAAGTCAGCCTTCTTATGAGCACAGAAAAGAAATTCTTACATTCCACATCAAGGAGAGAAATTGTCCTAAACTGGGCAATTGTGGAAGAGTCCTCTTCCTTTGGAATAAAGCATCCCTGTGCCAGTTTCCAACTTGATGGAATAGTACCTTTGGCCCAGGTCTTTCTCATGACCTTCCACAGTCTCCGAAGAAGTTTTGGGCATTTCTTACACACCTTATAAGGTACACCGCTTGGGCCTGGGGCAGCTGATGCTTTAGCTTTCAGGATGATGTCCTGGATTTCCTGCCACGTAGGCTCCTTCACGTTCAGCTCAATTGATGGTTTTTCCGGTCTACGCACAGCCCGATTGGCTCCTGGTCCCTCACCCCTCCGTGGGTCGCTGTGTGCCTCCCGCAGGAACTCTTCTACCTCTGGCTTCGAGCTGGATAGTATACCAGATCTTTGTTGGCCAAGAAGAGTCCTGGTGAAGCTGAATGGATCTCTCACAAACTGCGCTTGCCTTTTCTCTTTCTTCCTATTTTGCTGTCGTAGACCCTCCAGAGTTTGCACAGCTTTTCCCGCAGCATACTGGTTAAGTCCTTGATACTTTCTTTTTAGGCCGGTAAGCTGGTTTTAAACCTCTTGTTGAGCATCTTTAATTTGCCTCAAGCGACGAACCTCCCTTTCCCTCCTATTTCAATGCCGCGATAACTCGGGCAGGCTTTTCCGCTCCATTGGGCCGAATCATTCCTTAGCTAGATTGTTCGCTATGGCTGTGAGTGAGTCGATCTTTCTGTGTACTGGACCTGCTAAGGCAACTTCCAGGGTGCCGTCTAAATCATCATCGAACTGCATCCAGGCGATGTTGTCTGACGATCTAGGCCATTTGATCCTGTCTTTCCTTGACGAATGGATTGCAGTAGCGGAAGAGGAACTCACTTGGTCCGTTATTTGGTGCTGAGGCGACTCAAGTACGGAGAGATCTTCAGCTCTGTGGGGTGCTTTCTGGCTGGGATTCTCCTTCGTCTCACTGGATACTAAGTCTGTGCGCTGCACTTGGGTCACAATTGATCCACATCTAGACCTGCTCTGGTGTATCTTGAGCCCGCTGATGTTTTTGCAGACTTTCCCACAATGACACCTTACTGTGAATTCCTCTTTGGTCAGTGTTGTTTGCTTTAGCTTCCTCATAGTCGTGTTTCCTGTCCTGGCCATTGCCAGTTGACCGTCCCTTTGAGTCTCTCATCCTGCCCCCCTCTCGGGAGACTCTGTGGGTATTGCTCTTCGTGTTCAATCGTAGCTTGAGTGGTGCCCTCTTGCGAGTGCTGCCCACATAGTTGCTAATTTCTTGTTTCTCCAAAGTCCTACATGATATAAGTAACCTGAAATTGTATTTGTGTTCAGCTTCAAGTGGTCTATCGTAACCACAGATAATTTCTGAGGAAGCAACACTTTCAAAAAAAAAATTACTGTCCAGTATAGTTAGAGATCTCCAGTCTGATAAACAAGCTCCCATTATCACCAACATACATCAAAGTTGCTGGTGAACGCAGCAGACCAGGCAGAATCTCTAGGAAGAGGTACAGTCGACGTTTCCGGCCGAGACCCTTCGTCAGGACTAACTGAAAGAAGAGCTAGTAAGAGATTTGAAAGTGGGAGGGGGAGGGGGAGATCCAAAATGATAGGAGAAGACAAGAGGGGGAGGGATGGAGCCAAGAGCTGGACAGGTGATTGGCAAAAGGGATATGGGAGGATCATGGGACAGGAGGCCTAGGGAGAAAGAAAAGGGGGAGGGGGGAAAACACAGAGGATGGGCAAGGGGTATAGTGAGAGGGACAGAGGGAGAAAAAGGAGAGAGAGAAAAAGAATGTGTGTATATAAATGAATAACGGATGGGGTACGAGGGGGAGGTGGGGCATTAGCGGAAGTTTGAAAGTCAATGTTCATGCCATCAGGTTGGAGGCTACCCAGATGGAATATAAGGTGTTGTTCCTCCAACCTGGGTGTGGCTTCATCTTGACAGTCACCCTCTGCTTTCACCTTTAAGCCAGTTCTGTATCCAATTAGCTAGCTCTCCCTCAATCCCATGTGACCTAACTTTCCATAGCAGCCTACCATGTGGAACCTTATCAAAGGCCTTACTGAAGTCCATGTAAACTATGTGCAACACCCTGCCTTCATCTAACTTAGTTACTTTTTCAGAAGAACTCAAATTTGTGATACATGATCTCCCATGCACAAAGCCATTCTGACTATCCCTTATCCACCCCAGTCTTTACAAGGGCTGGCATATCTTAAACCTCAGAATCTCCTTCAGTAGCTTACCCTCCACAGATGTCAGTGTTACTAGTTTGTGGTTCCCATGTTCTTTGCAGTCCTTAAGACACAACATTAGCCACCCTCCAGTCTTCCAGCATTTCACCCATTGCTAATGCTGGTGCATATATCTCAGCCTGGGCTCCCAGAATTTCTTCTGTAGCTTCCCACAGTATGTTTGGATGTACCTAGTGACTTGCCTACCTTCATATGTCTTAAACATCCAGTACCTCCTATGCCATAATGTGGACTATCCCCAAGACATCCCTATAAATTATCGCAAGGTTGTCATATTCTTCTCCACCTAAAAACTAGAGACATAACCATTGAGGACCTTACCCATCTCCTGAGGTTCCACACAAAGAGAGGTCCTATTCTGTCTTTGGTTACTCTTTTTCTCCCTTGATATACTTATAAAATCATGTTTGTAGGGTTATTCGCCAAGCCTGCTGGTTAGGTTGCAAATGTTCCATCGCCTTGTCGAGGTGACATCGTCAGGGCACAATTGAGTGTTATTGCTGGGGGTGGTTGGGTTTATATTGGTCCGACTCATTGTTCTGTTTGGTTGGCTTCTGGGTCCCAGACAATCAGATAGCTGAATGGTTTACGCTGGCCTGATTCCCTGGTTATCAGTCGTTGTGAGCGATGGTTCCTTGGGTGTCTGCAGCTCATCCCTCAGTCCCGATCCTGCAGGTGCAAAGGTTCGTAAATTGTGTCCAGTTCAATATGCTTGTTACTAGAGTCTTCCATTGAGAACCAAGTTTCTAAGAAGTCTCTTGATTTCTTGTTTTGTGCTTCTGCTAGGGTTTTTGTAGTTACCCAGATGAACTTCTGACTTTCTTGGTCTTCATGTTCTGAGATGGGTGACAGAGGATCGTGTCTTCTTATGGCTAGCAGATGTTCATGTAGCCTTGTGGGTAGTTTTCTCCCCACCTGCCCTACAGAGTGTTTGGGGCAGTCTCCACATTGGATCTGGTATATTACGTTTGTTCTCTCCATGTGGGCTGTTGGACCTTTGGGTCTTGAGACAAGAGATTTGATGGTTGTGCCGAGTTTATGTGCTGCCATTATTCTGTCTACTTGGAGTACTCTTGCTGTCATTTGGGAAATATTTATGATGTACGGTTGGGTTAGCTTTCTTGTCTGTTGAGTAGGAGTTAAATGGCTGTTTCTCCGGACGTGACGCCTTCTGATGAAGTATTTTGGATAGCCATTGAATGTGAGTACTTTGATAAGGTGATTTTCTTCTTTCTTCTTGAGGTCTGCGCTGCTTCAGTTTGTTTCCACTTGGTTGAATAGCATTCGAGTGCAACTTTGTTTGTGGCAGTTGAAGTGATTGCTGTGATAATCGAGGATTTGATCCATATTTGTCCCCTTTTGGTAAACCAATGTTTTCCAGTGGCATAGACCTCGAGAAGAAAATCACCTTTTCAAAGTATTCACACACAATGGCTGCAAGCAAGCAGCCAACCAGAGCTGCCAATCTTCTCTTTCACTTTGTGACGGGATACTGAATTATCCCTTATGGACTGTGCCTTTAAAAATAGAGAGAGAGAGTGTACAGCTGTACAGCACAAACAGCTTGGTACCGAGAGAGAGAGGGAGAGAAAGACTGCTCACAGTTTGTTTGGGATTTCTGCAAGGACACTGCCAGCTTCTGAGTTCCTACAGAGAGAGAAGGGAGGAGCTACTTGATGGACAGCTGGTGTTCAGCATGCTGAGATAAATACAAGGTCAGCTGGTTGTTAGACAGACATGGTTTTGGACACTGGATGAGCTTTGTTGTATACCCGCAGAAAGGTGGGTTTCTGGAGGATCGATCAGGAGAATTGATCAGTGGCTCTCGCAATGAGGAAAAGGGGTGACCGGTGGGAAGTTACTAGTGTGTCCAACCCTCACCTGGGTTGATAACTCCACCACAGAAGACGGTCCCCTTGTTGTAGTCACATTCGGTGACTTTTAAAGGATATCGGAGGACAACGAAGAATCGACGGCATCAACTTACCTGAAGAACTAAACTCTCTCTCACCCTCTCTCTCACCCTCTCTCTCACCCTCTCTCTCACCTCCCTCTCCCTCTCCCTCTCCCTCTCCCTCTCCCTCTCCCTCTCCCTCTCCCTCTCCCTCTCCCTCTCCCTCTCCCTCTCCCTCTCCCTCTCCCTCTCCCTCTCCCTCTCCCTCTCCCTCTCCCTCTCCCTCTCCCTCTCCCTCTCCCTCTCCCTCTCCCTCTCCCTCTCCCTCTCCCTCTCCCTCTCCCTCTCCCTCTCCCTCTCCCTCTCCCTCTCCCTCTCCCTCTCTTCCCACCCCTTTTTCCAACACTACCCAACTCAATAATCCAAACTGAACTTTAGCCATCATCGTAAGACATATCCATTTACCTCCTAAGCTTGAAGAAGCTTGGCTTTTATATACTTCCACACTTATATATGCATGAACTTTGCTAACCTGTTTGATTTATCTGATTTTATATTACTGTATTGCGTAGTTACTGATAAAGTAGCGTTAGTTAACAGCAATACCAGACTCCAAGATGTTTTCCATTTCTGCTGCTTCTTTAACCGGTTACGGGTTATGTAACAACTTATAAAATCTCCTTGAAGCATACTTTGTCAACCCTGTCTCATGCCCTCTTTTTGCCCTTCTGAGTGTACTCCTGTATCCCCAAAAGTCCTCCATGATCCAAACTACCTATAATACCTGACCTATGCCCAACTTTTCCTGACAAGAGCATCAATATTCCTCCTCGTCCAGGGTTCCTGACAGCCTTGTCCTTCACTCTACCAGGAAGATGCGGATCATGAGTTTCTGACACCTCCCACTTACTTCCCAATTCCCATTGCTTGCAAGCAACCTATTCCAATAAACTTTTTGCAAGGGTCTTTTTTAATACTGGCAAAACTTCCCCCAATTTGGAACTTGTGGACCAGTCCAAAGACGTACTTGTTAGTAGGTTAATTTGTCATTGTAAATTGACCTGTGATTAAGTTAGGGTAAAATCAGAGGTTGTTGGTGGTTGCTGGACAACACGGCTGCAAGGGCCTATTCTGCACTGTATCTCTTAATAAATAAATATTTTGACACTAATAGGACTATGATCTATGGTCCCAAAGTGCTCTTCCGTTGACACCTCAGTAACTTGTCCTGCCTTATTTCTCAAGAGTAAATCAATCTGTGCCTTCTCCTTAGTAGGGCCTTCTGTATATCGTCTGAGAGAATTTTCCTGAACACACTTAACAAATTCCATACCATCTAAGCCCTTACCACTATGCCTTTCATAGTCTATATAAGGAAAGTTAACATCTTCTACTCTGAAAACTCGATTACTCTTGCAATCTCCCTGCAGATTTGTTCCTTTAATTTCCATTGCCTGTTAGTGAGCCTATAGTACAACAAAGTGACCACCCCCTTTTAATTTCACCCATAAAGTCTCACTGGATGATCTTTAAGTAATTTCATCTTAGACTATTACTTTGACAATCTTCTTAATCAGAAATGAAACTGCCCTTCCTTTCTCCCCCACCTCCATCCCACCATAACACCCATACCCTGGAACATCTAGCTGCCAGCTTTGCCCCTTCCTTAGCCTTGTTTCTGTAACGATAATATCCAATGCAGCTATTCATGTCCTCAGTTCGTTTGCTTTACCTGTCAGGCCTCTTGTGTTGAAATAAATGCAACTTAATTCAACGTTCTTTCTTCACTCCCTGTCATGCTGCTGCCTGTCTCATCTGCAGACACTGACATTGAATTTTGTCTCATCTGCCTCACTTCTGATTTGCATCCTCCTCCCTCCCACCAGTTAAACCCTCCTGTGGAGGTCCAGCAGATGCTCTCATTACTAATCAAGCAAGAAAAAGCTAGTCATTTGGAAAGTTTTAATGTAATCAAACCAATCAACATGGTTTTACAAAGATAAATCATTTGACAAATTTGCTAGAAATCTTTTGAGGCTGTAACAACTAGTGTTCATAGGAAAGAACATATAGGTGCAGTTTATTTAGATGTCTGGAAGGCATTTGACAGGTTGCCACATAATAGACTGGTGCTTAAGAGTTCCTGACAAGGAGATATGTTGAACTGAGGAAAGGAGGTTGACATTTGGGCTACGGTTTGCAGGAATTGAATGGCAGATCTTTGAGGAAATAAATGTGTTGTAGATTCAGAAAGAGGAAAGAGGAAGCTGGATACAATTTACAAATAATTGTTTCTAATTTTCTGAAGGTTTTCATTGACAATGTTGGGTGAGAGTGAATTCCTTAATTCCCCACCAAGGAAAACTGTTCGATTTGGTGGAACTGTTTCTGAAACTCTAAAGAAGTATAAGCAGGTAAACAAATTAAAATACTTCTATCTGCATATAGGAAATTTCATTGCCTATTTGGATGTTTGATTTGTATTCTGCTTTTCTCTTAAGGGGGATGCTGCAGATTATAATTTGCTGATGACTCAGCTGGTTGATCCCGAAATAAAGGTAGTGTTTTTAAACTTGTGTTTTTTTATCAGCTAACATTTTGTTTATTTGTCCTTGAACCCTTGCAATTACTAACCAATCATTATTTGATTCATATATCATTATTATGACAAATCTAATACCACATTTGCATCACGTCAATCAGTCTAGTGTAAATCTGGAGCCATTGTCTGATTTGACTTCTTAATGAGGTACATTGATACCTCTTGAGCTGATTCAGTGATGCTCCTGTTACATCTTAACACCTTTAAAATCTTTTCGGGAATGATCTTTTCAGGCTCTGCTGTGTGATGCACGATGCACTGTTAGGACCACTACGTTCAACATTCATTTTATTTGAGAATTGTGCAGCTTGGCTGGGGCATTGTCTTCATGACTGTGATAGCTCTTCAAAGTAACTGATTTGCTGTAATACATTCCCTGGGGCACTCAGAAGATATTTTTAGACACTATATAAATAGATTTTTAAAAAATACTTCAATCAGTGTCTTGGTGTACTGACAGAAGTTAGATGAACTGATTAGCTGTCATTTCTGTCAAAGTTTGAAATTTCTGATTCTATGCATATCTCTTCTCAGGATGATCAAATAATCAACTGGCTTCAGGAATTCCGTGCCTCTGTAACACAACTGACAAAAGATTTTGAGTATCTCGTTAGCAAAATACTGGTTAGTTTCTTCACATTTTATTTCACAAATAGAATTTTTGCTTTGCTTCACTGTAGACTAGCATTTATTGATGGCTTTGTTCTGTAATTTTGCCATTTTGATATTTTGTCTTGACAAGATTTGTTTAAGATGTGTAAACTTTCATATTTTATTGAACTAAGTGCCTTATCTGATTACTTAAATGTATTTCAGAAGCTGCCATGGTTATGTCGAAGTGTGTTGGTGGTTGAGGAATACTTGGCCTTTTTAAGCAACTTAGTGTCAGCACAGACAGTCTACCTGAGGTCTTGCCTCAATATGATCATCTCCAATTTTGTACCAGGTAAAAATGTATTTGCTTTATTTTTAATATAGTAGTCATAGTCATATTTTATTGATCCCTGGGGAAATTGGTTTTCATTACAGTTGCACCATAAATAATAAATAGTAATAGAACCTTAAATAGTTAAATAGTAGTATGTAAATTATGCTAGTAAATTATGAAATAAGTCCAGGACCAGCCTATTGGCTCAGGGTGTCTGACCCTCCAAGGGAGGAGTTGTAAAGTTTGATGGCCACAGGCAGGAATGACTTCCTATGACGCTCTGTGCTGCATCTCGGTGGAAAGAGTCTCTGGCTGAATGTACTCCTGTGCCCACCCAGTACATTATGTAGTGGATGGGAGACATTGACCAAGATGGCATGCAACTTGGACAGCATCCTCTTTTCAGACACCACCGTCAGAGAGTCCAGTTCCATCCCCACAACATCACTGGCCTTACGGATGAGTTTGTTGATTCTGTTGGTGTCTGCTACCCTCAGCCTGCTGCCCCAGCACACAACAGCAAACATGATAGCACTGGCCACCACAGACTCGTAGAACATCTTCAGCATCGGCATCAATGTATTTGACAGGGTAGCCTATATTTTAAAAAGTGTATTTGCTGGGTTATGTGTTTCAGTTGAAGTTGGTTATCACTTTTTCCTGATCATCTTTGAACCTCCAATTTTTGTTCTTGATTAATGAAAACATTTTTGGGAAATGTTTTTACTTTTGTCTGTCTTGTGCCAGTCTAAGAATTTCACCTCTAGCGGCACAATACAAATGTCTCCAGCCATCCCTCTTAATCATGGCCTCAGTTCTGAAAACCAACAAAATAGAACTGTGAGCTGCAGGTAGTGTAGGAGTTAGCATAATGCTATTACGGTGCGAGTGATCTGGGTTCAATTCCCATTGCTGTCTATAAGGAGTTTGTACATTCTCTCCGTGATTGCATGGGTTTCCTCTGGGTGCTCCGGTTTCCTCCCACATTCCAGAGAGGTATGGATTAGTAGATTAATTGGTTACATGGATGCAATTGGACAGTGTGGGCTCAGTGGTCTGGAAGGGCCTTTTACTGTGCTGTACCTCTAAATAAAAAATAAACTTAATTTTTTTCATGTACTTGTTTTTCAGTGCAGAATGATTTTGTTGGGTGTGTGTTGATAGATTTGCTTTTGTAAACAACTATAATCTACAAACTTTTTTACCCTTAAGTTTACTTCCTTATAGATCATTGCCTTTTGCTGAAAGTGCAGATGATTTGGTGGCATTTTCTGTAGCTGGCACTTTGAAAAGTTAGTGCTGATTTTGAACCCAGTAGCACAGAGACAAAATGGGACTGATATTCAACTGAAGTAGAAGAGATTTTCTGAAGTGGGAACCAGTGATTATTTAATGTGGCTGACAATGGGCAAGGTCCTGACTTGCGATTTGCAGTTTTGGACACTATGGATTGGAAAGAGGTAGTAAGAGGGATCAACTCAAGTTCTGAATGTTGATGTCTAATGTTTGTGACCCCATGCTTTGCTGGAGTAGTGGAAGGCATGAAATTGTATGTTTTGAATCTACATAAACTATTGTCACTTGGTAGTGTGGGTTTGTTTCATTCACTAAGCAGATACATAGACAATTCGGAAAGTAAATGACAGGTGAGAGCAACATCTTGAAAATGGCTCGATGATATTTGCTTTGTGGGAAAGTTTGAAAAGTTGTTATGTGATAAATGGGAGAGACTGACGACTGTACTGGATTTACTGGAGTGTGACTTATTTTGAAAAGTAAACTAGACATCTGGTGAAAAGTAGAAAAACAATTGTATCATTTTGCAGTTGATGGTAAACTCTTCATTTTCATAGCCCAATATTTTAAATATAAATCCTTTTAAATCTGTGCTTTATAGCGAGAATCATTATCCAAGAAAACGGTGTGGATATCTCGGACTCTGAGGACGAAGATGTTGGTAAGTTTTCTTAGACATGTTGCTTGAACAGTGAATACAAATCATTGTT
Source organism: Mobula birostris (assembly GCF_030028105.1). Classification (NCBI taxonomy): domain Eukaryota; kingdom Metazoa; phylum Chordata; class Chondrichthyes; order Myliobatiformes; family Myliobatidae; genus Mobula; species Mobula birostris. The sequence continues at coordinate 131,053,826 of NC_092378.1, read as the reverse complement.
TTAGTATCTGTAATGAGTAAACATATTTCCTGAAAATTTAAACTGATACCTAAATTAAAAAGCATAACATAATGAAGCACGTAGTCTAAATTTTATTAACAATATTCCCAGTGCAGTTCCAGTCTATGGTAACTTATGCTTCAATGTATTATCTTGACAGTTTCATTTGTTATTTTCTGTCCTTATAGATTTTGCATAATTGATTTTGTATTTACTGTTACGTCTCTGATTCAGCAGACTTGTCATTTTGAATCATCTGCGTTTTGGCCTTAATTGGTGATGAAAGTTATCATCTGTAGGGATTCCATGACTGATGCCCCATGCACTTAAAATTCCCCTTTTTAAATTGAACCTTTTTTAAAAAAAAAAATAAAAGGTTTCTTTCATTATATTTTGGCCCTTATCCAAAAGCCATGAATCTCCAAGGCTTCAACCCTTGAAGCCATGAATCTCCAACCCTTCGTCCTGACGAAGGGTCTTGGCCTGAAACGTCGACTGCACCTCTTCCTAGAGATGCTGCCTGGCCTGCTGCGTTCGCCAGCAACTTTTATGTGTGTTGCTTGAATTTCCAGCATCTGCAGAATTCCTGTTGTTTGGGAATCTCCAAGGCGTTACGCTTTGGGAAAAATCTTTAATGGACAGACTTGAAGTTCCTCTGCAGCCCAAGTATAACGTTTTGTAAAGTATTCAACAGTCCATTTGGATTATGTTAGTCAGTAAGAATTTTACATTTCTCTTGGAAATTAATTTGCAGGAACTATGGATGTGTGAGGCATATTTTGTTTTTTCTACAACCTTTGAAAATAGGAGTACGTTTAGTACAGGATACTTTCCATATGTAATTCATTCATAATGTGAGTGTATCACGAATCTCAGTAATGGTTCTTTGGTATTCAAGGACAACCATCTTGTATCTGTCATTCATTTCTAAATTAATTAGTTTCATTTATCTTTATTCAAGAGTGGATGCTTTAAATTTGATACTGTAATGCTTTATATTCATGCCTTTAAACTCAGTGTCATTTATGGTTCCTATCACTTCCATTGGATTTTTTTTTGCTGCATTGTAGGTGACTGTATATTGGAATTGAGAGCAATAAAATTGGCAAAACAACAGAGATAGAGTTCCCCTAGACCTTGACTTTCATCTTACTAGCCTCCACATCCAGCATTTCTGCCAGCTGCAATGGGATCCCATCAGAAGATACTTTTTCCCTTTCCCACCTCTTTTTGTCCTCTGCAAGGATTACTTTATCCTTGACTTCCTGGTCCACTTCTCCCTTCCTCTCTGTCTATCCTTTGTCTCATCAATTACCTTTCTACATTCCAAAACTGGCAGTGTTTGTGTTTCTGTTTTATATCCTCCAATTCCCCTACTTGGCTCCATCTGCCTTTTCCTCATTTGCTTCCACCTATCCCCCACCTGTCGCCATCTACCAACGTCCTTCACCCCTCGTTTGTCTACCTACTAGCCCCTGTCTCATGCCTCTCCCTTTCGTCTTTCACCTTGTTATCTTTCTTCCACTCTCAGTCCTGATGCAGAGTCTGAATCCAAAACATTGACAATTCCTTCCCCCTTATGGATCCATTGAAATTCTCCAGCAGTTTGTTATTGCCAAAGTAATTGTTACTCCGCAGAAGGAAGATATTAAGAACTTTTACCTCATAAATTGTACTGAATTATCAAAACCTGCAGACAGTGGATCCTATCTTGTTGTTGCTACGTTGCCTTGGGGAGAAAATCTGGATCTGTTTGATAATCTATAGTTCTGCTGAATCTAGGTGTTCAGAATGGTGGGTTTGTCATTGTGGACCAGCCCTTGAATGTTCTTCAACCAATGCTTATGCTAAATGTTTCCTATGTTTTGAACAAATGTAATGTATTGCATTGATTTTCAGAAGCATTGTGAGGTACCATTAATCATTTTCTTGTTCTGTTCATTTAAGTTGGGAGTACCCTACCTGGGGTCCATGGGCCCCTCGGTTAATGGTAAAGCTCCATGACACAAAAAAAGTTTGGGAAGCCCTGATTTAAAGGATATATCTGCCATGCCTTATTAGCAGTTAGAAATTCTTAACTTATTTTTACTTTATAGATCTTTCCCGAAATTTTGACATCTGTCATCGAGCTTTGCAGATGATAGCAAAATATGTACCCTCGTAAGTATCTCGTATTGCTATTTAGTTAATTTGTACTTTCAGTGAGTAAAGTGGAACAGAGTTTAAATGAGCGTACACAATGAAGGACAATGGAAAAGCAGTTCTTTTTGCTGATTAATATATTTGCTTTATTTTCTAAGTTTAATGAAGTGATAGATAGATAGATAGATATACTTTATTAATCCCGAGGGAAATTTGATTTCGTTACAGCCGCACCAACCAAGGATAGAGTGTAAATATAGCAATACAAAAAACCCTAACAATCAAACAACAAAATGCAAAACTATGCCAGATGGAAAATAAGTCCCGGACCAGTCTATTGGCTACATTGAAGATATAGATTCTCTGTATTTCTCTTTGACTGAGAATAGAATTCCTCATTAGCTCAAATTTTGATCTCATAGCTACTTTTAAATTTTTCTCATAGCATTATCATTAACTATTTTAAAGTATATTTACAGGACAAAATAATTCATCGTTTTAAAACCTAACTATGTTTAGAACTGGCTGGTTTGGGCAAAAATTTTTTTTTTGAAGATGAAAATCTCTTGGGAGAAGTTTGATTTTATAGCTCTAATTCTTTGCATTCTTTATCAGAGTTAAAGCCCAGTCCTGCTGAGTGTGCTATCTGAGTGAAGCAGATTAGTTTTCCTTTTAGTACTAATGAGGCAGTGAGAATGTAAATGCTGGTTAGGTATTAGCAACCTAGTGAGTCATTGAGGGTGAGATTGGGTAACAGGTCAGTGAACAAAATTGGATGCAGATAGTTGTAATACAGTTTGTTGTACACTTCTAAATTGAACAACAATTACTTTAGGACTCATTATGCAGATTGGTTTTTACTTAAACGTTTTGTGTGGAATCAGGACAGTATTCCGTTGTTGTGCTAATCGTACTTAATGACAATTTGGATTTTTACTTATTCTGAATACTTTCAACTCAAGATTTCGTATTTGGATTTATCTTGTTGGGGCTAACTCTCTGAACTGCATACTGTACTTCACAACACAGACAAACTGTTGGATCAACTGAATAATTTGACCCGATTTTATAGGTTGATGCTTAAGATAATTTAGTTTATAGTTACTGTAGTTCAGAATCAGAATGGTATCACCGGCATATGTAGTGAAATTTGTTAACTTTGCGGCAGCAGTACAATGAAACACATAATACACAAATGAAAAACTGAATTACATTAAATGTATATTCATTAAATACATATTTACAGTACGCATTAGGTATGCTAATCAAATAATTAGTGAAAGTGAGTGCAGTGACTCAATTTGAGATTTGTTGCTGCAATTTGAATTAATGTTGAAGGGTTTTCCAGTACACCACTAGTAGATGGCAGTGTCACACTATGTTTTCTCTACCCATTAGTGTGTAAGTTTTGTGTTGCTTAGATATGTTAATGTGTTAGCTGTAGTCTGGATATAATAATACACCATGTTTTTTAAAAAATTTGGATTATTTAGATTGCTCCATTAGGCTTCTCAGGGATTAGCCATTATAATATAAAATGCATTTTCATAATTAAAATATTAAAATGCAGCATTATTAAGTTCATTTTTTTTAGTTTATCCTATGGAAGGCTGAAATGACTCTAAGAGAATAGAGTATAATTTGGTAAAGCACATAAATATGTACGATTTCAAATATTTAATGGGAAGATGGTTCTTTTGCAGGTTCATCAATGTTTCACTCCATTCTATAACTATATTGTTGACTTCCACTTTAAAATATACGAAATTTCCTTGGGGCAAGAGGATTTTCATGTGTATTTCTCCTCTTTATTCCTCTTTTGCAGTGATTATTTGTTTCTCATTGTAATTTAATAGTAATTTTTTATGTCTTGCACTGTACTGCTACCACAAAACAACAAATTGTTCTTTTGTCGCTTGTTGGGTGTCCAATGTTTTCTTTCAACGGGTTCCACGGTGTTTCTTTCTTTCCTGGCTCTCTGTGGGAGGATGAACCTTGGGGTTGTATTCTGTATATGTATTTTGTTAACAAATGTACTTTGAGTCTTTGACATAACACAATTATCAGTGGTAACAAAACTGATTCATTCTCTGGTTGAGCAAGTTTGGATGCCGTAACTGGAACAGAGTGGCTATAATTAAGCAACACACATCAAAGTTGCTGGTGAACGCAGCAGGCCAGACAGCATCTCTAGGAAGAGGTACAGTCGACGTTTCAGGCCGAGACCCTTCGCCAGGACTAACTGAAGGAAGAGTTAGTAAGAGATTCTTAGGAATGTTATGTGCACAATTAAATCTTTTACTAACTCTTCCTTCAGTTAGTCCTGACGAAGGGTCTCGGCCTGAAACGTCGACTGTACCTCTTCCTAGAGATGCTGCCTGGCCTGCTGCATTCACCAGCAACTTTGATGTGTGTTGCTTGAATTTCCAGCATCTGCAGAATTCCTGTTGTTTGTGGCTATAATTAAAATGTTATGGTGTCTCATAGTGGAAGGACATTGGGAAAGTGATTGTGAAAATTTCTTATTGTTTATTTGTGCATTTTAAGTAAAAATTAACAAGTTGATTTGGAATTGTTCATTGTTTCAATTGACTGCTTTTAGGCCAGCATAGGAGAAAGCCTTTGGTCCCTATTGTTTAATCCTTCCTGTTTGTTCTTGCTTCAAAGAATGATGCTTTCAGGCATAAGAGTTTGAGTAATCCCTGATATAAATTAGTAATGAATAAACGGAACAAATCACTCTTTAGTATCCAATCTTTTTGAGTCTTGTGATGTCTCGTGATGTTTTTCCATATTAAAGGTGCTCAACAGATGCCTCTTGTTATTTGTGTGGGAGCTCTTCAGTTTTACAATTTCCATATTGAACCAAAGCTTCTTGTTTTCTCTTGGCAGAACACCACAATTTTTGATGCCGATACTAGCTGAAAAGTTTCCGTATGTTAACAAATCCGCCAGAACCCTGGTGCGTAAGTTTAATTTTATTATTTAATTCAAGAACATAGGACATAGAACTGTACAGCACAGTATAGACCCTTCAGCCTACGACGTTGTCCCAACCCTTTAACTTTAAGCTCAATGTAACCCTGGTCTCCCACATAGTCCTAAATTTTTCTGTCATCCATTTAAGAGTTTCTTAAATGTTCCTAATGTATCTGCCTGTACCATCACAGAGCATTCCACACACCTACCAGTCTCTGTAAAAACCTACCTCGTAACATCCGCCCTATACTTTCCTTAAAACACCTTAAAGTTATGCCTCCTCATATTTGTCATATCCGTGCTGGGAAAAAGTCTCTGGCTGTCCACTTGATCTATGCCTCTTGTCATCTTTTACACCTCTATCAAGTCACTTATCATCCATCTCTCCAAAGGGAAAAGCCCTAAAGTAAGTATATTTGTAAATGTTTGTTACTTAGTGAGCCTATCAAATTAATTATAACTAACTTAATGTGACTAATTGTTGCTAGTCAGTGATTAAAGTTTTTTTAATTACATCGTTCCAACCAAACCATCAATTTTCTGCCCAACTCATCTATGCAGAATAAGAGGCCCATCTGAGCTTGTTCAATTTGCTCATATTTGACCCATATCTCACTCAGACTTTGATATCCAAATGCCTATCTAAATACTTTTGAAGTTTTGTTATTGTACCCGCCTTACCCACTTGTTCTATATATGTATCACTCTTTGTGTGAAAAGTTGCCCTTCAGGTTAAATCTTTCCCCTCTCCCCTTAAACCTATGTATTCTGGTTCTTGATTTTTAACCCTATGATAAGGATTGTGTGCATTCACATTATTTATGATGCCCCTCATGATTTTATAAGTCTCCATAAGATCACCCCTCAGACTCCAGCACTCCAAGGAATACAGTCCAAGCCTGGACAACTTTCCCTTTAACCTCATCCTTTGAGTCCTGGCAACATCCTTGTGCATTCTCGGCGGAAACTTTACGGCTTAGCGGTATCTTTCTTGTACCAGAGTGACCAAAATGCTTACTGTGATCTTACCAACATCTTGTACAATTACAGTATAATATCCAACTTCCATCTTCAATGCCTTGACTGGTGAAGGCCAAGAATGCCAAAAGCCTTCTTCGCTACCTTGTCTACCTGTGATACCACTTTGGGAACAATGTGATAAATAAAGCTAGCCATTAAAGATTTTTGACAGATTTCAAATAAGTTGGATTGATAAAGGGGTGCCAACAATATGGATCCTGAAATTGGGAAATGTGTTTTCTGTGTTTTGGATAATGTTAACAGTAGCAATAATGCTACAGAAATGGTTACAGTAATTATGACCAATGTGATTAAGTTGTATAATGACTTGATGGTCCTAGCTTTGCAGAGAAATTTAACTTTGGCATTAACAAATATTTGTATTTGAATGTTTCAAGCAGGGATAGTTTAATAAATCCAGTAAATTTGTTGTGTTGTATTTTCTTCCATATGTCACAGCATTTTTTTCCTAGGCTATTAGCATTAGTTGGACTGCTTCCTTTTTGTCAGAAGATGAGAATTAACAAAGAATAACCTTCCTTTGTGTTAGCCAGATAGTTATCATCAAGTGTTTTAAACTGAAAAGTTATAGTTTTGTTAGAGGTTAATTCTTTTAATATGATATTAGAAAGCTAATATGGTATGAAGTTTAAAGGGGTATAAATACATGTTTCTTATCTTTTTTCTTAGGAATGTTATGTGCACAATTTACTAAGGATCACGATATATTTTCCAGTGTTGCGCCTGGAGATCTTGGAACTGGTCGTAGAAAAATTATTAAAGCTGGATGTAAGGAGCTGAAAGTAAAATTTTTAACTAGTGCTTGTTGATGTTTCTATGGAACTTCAGGCTTTAAAGTAACACTTTTCAAAATTTTAAATGCTATTTTGGAAAAAATTGTAGTTTAAATAGATGCTTGTCTAAGAACTGTCATTGTCTGTCACTCGGAAAAGGACACTTTTTTATTCCTACTCTGCTTCCTCTCTCCCAATTAGTTCTCTATCCATATCAGTACTTGGTACTCAATCCCATGTTCTTTAATTTTGATCATCAGTTTCTTTGTGAAAGTGTGAAAACCCCACATTCTCAGAACTTCTTTAATCAACTCTACGATACACAATAGTTACAGAGAATTTGTCGGGCAGAATTCCCCTTTCAGAAATCCATGGTGACTTGGCCACTCCCATCACTATATTCCAGATGTTCTGCCATTGCATCTTTAGTGTCATTTTCCTCAGTATCAATATCGGTCTTCAACTTGTCTATAAATTCCCTATTTTTATCACCCTTTTTTTAAAAAAAAAATGCTTGCGAGACATTAGCTAACTGTCTCTATTATTAAGAAATGATCCAGAGTCTGAAGAATGCTGGAAAATGACCCTATGTATCCATGATGGTCGTGAGAGAATAAGGTGTTTGGAAGCAATATTAAACTGTGGCGACAGCTGAAGAAAGATATGTTGGCATTAATTTAGAGGGGACTTGCACCATATCCTGACTAATATTATCTCTCAATCAACATTTAAGAAAAAAACTGATTAAATTACCAATGACATGGGAGCCAGCTGTGTGAAAATTGACTCCCATGTTTAACAAATTTCAGTGGTGACCAAACTGAAATAATTATATTTGACTGCAAAGCAGTTTTGGATGTCTGAAAGAAGGAAACCATTAAGCAAAACCAAATATATATTTTTTTTACTTTGCTTTGGAGAAAGGAAAACTACAACCAAAAGAAATTTGTGTTATCGATACACTGGGGAAGCTCTAATGGAAATGGTCTTAATGGTGTTTATTATTAATGAGGCCCCAACTTTTCTTTAGTTTAAAATCAATTAGGTTTCAGCTTTTGGGATGTGTAATACTGGTCCTTTGACTTTCTTAGGTGAATGCCTCACGCAATGATATTGAAGATGCAGAAGAAACTGCTGCTGATAATGGGCCCTCTTCGTGCATAGAAGAAGGCCTCTTTGATATGGTAAGTATTTTGGCTCTTAAGATTTTCTTTTAACTTGATAATTGAATGCAAACAAATGAGCTATTGCTCAAGTCCTCTCATTATTGCCACAAATTTACATACACCTACAATGCTAAGTCCTTTAACGAACTTCTCCCACTTTTATTAGTCAGGGTGGGTCATAAGTACCTTTCCTCATTTGCATTGATACTGCCGTCCTGTGCATTTTAGGTAAATGCTGGAGGTGATACTGATTAGTTTTTAAATATTAATTTGATAGCACAGAATAGTACTTGATAAGCCTTTTAAGTATGAGTTGGTAAATGATATAGATTAGAATAATGATGGAGTTACCACTGCTCAGATTCTAAATGAGAAGTTCTGACGGCTGCCTTTGGAAATGTAGGTTAAACATGAACATCTGGGAGTCATTGTCATTGATACAAAGATTCTTAATAGGATGTGCTGTTGTGGATTTCTCTGATGTTATCAGTGAATTGACTAATTCATCAATTCCTATCTGATTATCTGTAAAAATTGTGCTATCTGCTTTATGGTGGAAACAAGGTCTTCTACAATAAAGGAGTAATGATAGTTGATGGTTAAAAGGAAACTTATGTGAAAGAGAATGCTAGAAATCAGTGGACAGTGTGCTTTGAGGTCTGTGGCCTGGCTACCAAATTGAAAAGCCTATCCTTTATCTTGTATTTTGTCAATAAGGTGGATTTAAAGATCGCTCGTGCATGACACCACAATTTGAACAGTGCTTTCCTTTAACGTTGCTGGTGAACGCAGCAGGCCAGGCAGCATCTCTAGGAAGAGGTACAGTCGACGTTTCAGGCCGAGACCCTTCGTCAGGGAAAACCCTGATGAAGGGTCTCGGCCTGAGACGTCGACTGTACCTCTTCCTAGAGATGCAGCCTGGCCTGCTGCGTTCACCAGCAACTTTGATGTGTGTTGCTTGAATTTCCAGCATCTGCAGAATTCCTGTTGTTAGTGCTTTCCTTTGTTCATATTATGTAGTTTTTCCACAGTAGTACAGTTAATATATATTAAATGGGAACGTTGTAGTTGCACTGCATAGAGTGCAGAGGAGATTCATCAGGATGTTGTCTAGATTGAAGAATTTAAGTTACAGAGAAAGATTAGATAAACTGGGCCTTTGGGCCTTTTTTCCCTGGAGCAGACAAAGCTGATGGGTGACCTGATAGAGGTAAATAAAATTATAAGAACTCTTCCCGTGGTAGGATTATGAAAAACAATGAAGGCATGCATAAGAGGAAGGAGTTTTAATGGGAATTTGTGGGGAATATTTTTTAACACAAGAGATTGAATGCTGCTAGAGCATATGGTGAAATTGGATGCAATCACTATTTTTGAGAGACATTTAGACATGTATTTAAAAAGGCAGGGCCTAGAAAGATATGGACCTATTGAGAAAAAAGTATAGACAGGCAAAAAGGTCCTGGTGGATCAAATGGCTGTTTCAGTGCAGTACATTTTTGACTGAGTTTTAAAAATTACCTATTACTTGAATTCAGAAAGTAAATTTAAGGCATGCCATTTTGAATAATTAATGCATAAACTATGTCTGGATCTTGGAAAGTGTATTGCACGTAATCAATTTGACTTTCTAACTCCTTGAACTCCATCTCTACATTTGATTGACAAAACAAATTTGGAACAAAAGTAATGAAAATGATTGCTGAATGTCAGTTTCCTCCTGGCATCATTTGAAAATCAATGCAATGTAGGATTTCCAGCCTACAATGTTGTCTATTCCTGGGAAAAATGTCATTTTGGAGGGTACAGTGTAAAATTACATGCAATCTACTTGTGCTTTCCTACTTGCTGACTTTGGAAATTTTCCTCAACAGGATGAAGATGAGAAAACTAATTTGATCTTACTGAATAGTGATGTGATGGCTCACCCAGTGGCTGAACGATTGGACATTCTGATGTGTGTTTTGCTGGCCTACATAAAGGATGTTTGCTATGTCAATGGTACTAATTGTAACTTGCTGTTCTATGAGTCTTTTTCGTCACAAAAGATCCAAATGTTTCACAGAAGAGAGCATGTAATGTGCAGCACATGTAAAAAAAACAGATTGTCAAAAAGATTTAGTCAGGAAATTCTAGTAGGCAAGTCCAAAACTGGTCCCAAGAAGTTAGAAATGCTACTGCAAGGGCTTGTAGGGGCACACAAAGGGTCCAGAGGTTTCGAGGTTTCAGGGATAAGATTAGCCAAAGTCAGAAAAAAATTTGTAAACATGCACCAGGGTTTTTCCATTCCTTGCAACTGGGAATTGGTGATGATGGTCCTACTGCTTTCATTGCAAGTGAAAATAGGTAGGTTTGATTATGAGTTTAAGTTGAGCTTCAGAGGTGGTTTGGAAAAGATATTGGGGACACAGGAGACTGCAGTTGCTGGAAGCTGGAGCAACACAAAAGGCTGGAAGAACTCAACAGGTCAGGTAGCGTCTATGGAGGAAAATGGACAGTCAACATCTTGGGTCTTTATCTGGACTCGAGATGAAGGGTCTCAACTGGGAATGTTGATTGTCCATGTCCATTTCCCTCCACAGATGCTGCCTGCTCCAGCTTTTCGTGTGCTGTAAAAATTAATGCTTGGGTTAACGAAAGCTTTGATGGTTTTAGATCCTGAATAGCAGTAGTTAAACACTGATTCCTGTGTTGTCCCACTAGTTGCAGCTTATCAACCTGAGAAAGACATTTATTCCTCCTCTTAACATTCTATCCAACAACCAGTTCTCAGTCTTGTTCGTATATTATCCCCAACTTTGTAAAATCCTGTCTAGAAGGTTGGAGCACATGAAGTCCAAAAGGAAAAAAATCCACTAGTTTTCTCATCCATTCCATTCAAAGAATTCCATTAGTTTAGCCAAATGTAAATTTCTTTTCATAACTCATACTGATTCTGCTCAATCCATTTACCTTTGTTTCTTTAGAGAAATTGCCTGATTTCTTAGGCTTTCCAGCATTTTTTTGGTTACGATTTCAGATTTCTTATTTATGCTTTTATAATACAATTTCTTACACTCTCATTCATTAGACACAAGTGATTCATTACAATTCAATACAGGATTGAAGACAATGAATAGCATCAAATACTAGAGATGTGTTTCTTTTGTTATTATTTAATTTGCTATGTTTACCTTTTCTTTTTATGCAGGTGAGTTGATGATAACCAGGACAAAAGACTTGTACCGTGACTTGTTAGTGGTGTTTGATAAACTGGTTCTACCCACTCATGCTTCTTGTCATGTTCAGTTTTTCATGTTCTACATCTGCAGTTTCAAGCTGGTGAGTGCCAAATAATTCATGAATTGATTTTAGGGTTTGAAAAGCAAGAATAAATGAAGAGATATTGCAGAATTTTACATAGACCCCATCCCTCATTGTTTTTTAATGACTAATGGATAAATACAGATATCGGAGTCATACTTATTGTCTTTCCTATATAACATGAAATTTGTTTTCTGGCAGCAGTACAGTAATGAAAGCATCAAAATTTTTAAAAAATACAAAATAAATGGTGCAAAAAATGAAAAGCAAAGTAGTGTTCATGGACCATACTGAAATCTGATGGCAGAGGAAGAGAAGCTGCTTCTTAATCATTGATTGTGCACCTTCAGGCTCCTGTATCTTTTCCCTGCTGGCAGTAACGAGTGGAGGGCAGGGCCCAGATGGTGACAGTCCTTAGCAATAGATACTATCTTCTTGAGTTGATCAGTTATATAACGATCACCCATACTGCTTGCATCATCCTGAAACGTAGTCAATTATTATACTGGGAATGCAATTTAAAAAGTAGTCTCTCCATGGTGGGTATGCAGAATATATTGACTATTTTCAACTCGCTCTTGGAAGCTGCTGTGTGTATAAACTCTGTTAAAGGGATGTTCACAGAATCATTCATCCCACTCTAACCCAGCTACATTTATCATTCCAGATGATTGTTCCAAGATGCTAGTCATGTTGGGTTTTGGAATTTAATTAAATATCTTCCTTGATACTTTGGATCTGTTAGTTGCAGTGTTAACTATCTTACAGTCAGAACTAATACATCTGCATTGCCCAGACTTATAGAACCAATGTCTTTCCCTTGGATTCTGATACCGATATTAACTAGTCTGTAATTTAAATGTACTACCACTAACTATTGAGAAATCATAATAAAATGGATCAATCTGGGCAAAAGTGCTTTTCACTACCAATGAAAAGACATCATTGGAGATATTTACTATGGAAAGAAATTTTTGTGGCACATTCAAGTGGGTACTTAAAGTGAAATCTTTACAGTCAGAAACAAGAGAAAATCTGCAGATGCTGGAAATCCAAGCAACACACACAAAATGCTGGAGGAACTCAGCAGGCCAGGCAGCATCTATCAAAAAGAGTACAGTCAACATTTTGATGTTTCAGCAGGACAGGTTAACAAAAAAATGAGTCAGTTAGAAGGTTGGGGCAAGGGAGGAAGAAACACAAGGTGATAGGTGAAACTTGGAGGGGGGGCAGATTTTGAAGTAAAGAGCTGGGAAGTTCATTGCTCTGGAAATCCCAGTCATGATGATTGATTTCTTGAACCCCCTCCTTCTCTATTTCCATCCCCTTTTCCTTCTCTCATCTTATCTCAGTGCATTCCTCTGATGCTCCTCCCTCTTTTTCTTTCTTTCATGGCCTTCTGTCCTCTTTTATTAGATTCCTTCTTCTCCAGCCCTGTATCTGTTTCACCAATCAACTTCCCAGCTTTTTACTTCACCCCTCCCAGTTTCACCTATCACCTTGTATTTTCTCCCCACTCTTTAAATCTACTATTAATCTTTTTTCTTCAATCCTGCTGAAGGGTTTTGGTCTGAAACATTGACTGTACTCTTTTTCCATAGATGCTGCCAACATTTTGTGTGTGTTGCTTTACAGTTTGTACTGTTTTGAATGATTCCTATTTTTCCCAGGGGAAAGATCTGCAAATGTACTGCTTCTATATACCAGAATTTAATAAGTGTTCAGAAGACCAGCTTAACTTTAAAGTTTTGATTTGTCAACATTTTTTACACTTAACAGTTAATTGTAGCTTATTGCAGGAGGCCTACAAATAACAATATTATAGTAGGAAATGGTTTTAAATGCTTTAAATTAGATCATAACATTAGGAATAAGGTGCTGATTGTTACCTTGTTGCAATTTTTCAGGGACTGGCAGAGGCTTTCCTGGAACATCTTTGGAAGATGCTTCAGAATCCGAATAATCCTGCAGTAATGAGACAAACAGCTGCAAGTTATATTGGAAGTTTTCTGGCCAGAGCATCGTATATTCCTCTGGCGTAAGTGAACTGTTTCACTGTATGGTGTGTTATAATAAAATTATAATGCAATCAGATGCCAAACTCATCATGTGGGCAGCTCAGTTCATGATTGTGATTCAGTTATAAGTTTTAATTTTGCATGTGAAGACTGGCACATTAACAATGAGCAATATTGTTGGATGATGTCTTTATGTCCTAGAATGCCCTTTCAGGTGTGTAGAATCAGCACTGATTGTTCAACTTGCCACAGTTAGCCATAGACTGTCCTGAGCCTAATATTTCCCCTCCCAGCATCTTTTCCAGCACTGTTGTCTCTACAGGGAATTTTTAGCATGGAAAAAGGACAAAGGCTACCTCGTCATGACCTTGCACCTTATTGCCTGCCTATTCTGCACCTTCTCTGTAACTGTAACACTATATTCTGCATTCTGTTATTGCTTTTCCCTAATGTACCGATCTGGTGAAATGATCTGTATGGATAGCATGCAAAACCATATTTTCCACTGTATCTCAGTACATGTAACAATAATGAACCAACTACAAAGAGCAGTGAAGCTTTTCCTTTTTAAATCTTTTTATTGAATAAGTATACAAAAAGGTAAGCCATATAGGCACTAATACACTGTTAGAATATAATAAAATAACAGGAGGTATTAATACAAAAAAAATGATACAAACAATGTAATTTAAACATAACATAATAAGGTAACATAATAGTATACTAATTTTTATATATATATATCAATAGAGAAAAGGAAAAAAAACCCCAAAAAAAACCACCGTGCAACTAACTAAAAGCAAAGCAAAGCAATGGGCTAACTTGGAACCAAGCAGAGTTAAAAAACATAAAATCACGTCCTCAGTCCCGACCTCCATTAAAAACAGTAAAAAAAAACAAGAAGGGTATATAAATATGGAGCAGAAAAAGAGGAGAAAAAAAATTACATTAAATGAAAATATTGAATAAAAGATCTCCAGGTCTGTTCAAATTTAAGTGAGGAATCATAAAGATTGCTTCTAATTTTCTCCAAATTCAAGCATAATATCGTATGAGAAAACCAAAAAAAGGTAGTTGGAGCATTAAGCTCTTTCCAATGTTGTAAGATACATCTTTTCGCCATTAAAGTAAGAAATGCAATCATTCTACGGGCTGAAGGAGAAAGATTACTGGAAATTTTAGGTAGTCCAAAGATAGCAGTAATAGGGTGAGGAGAGATGTCTATATTCAATACCTTGGAGATAATATTAAAAATGTCTCTCCAAAAGGTTTCCAGAGTAGGAAGCTTTTCGAACCATCAGGTTGAAGTATCCTTACTGAACAACGTTAATTATTAAGTAATTAAAATAATAGATTTGCATAAGTAAAATAATGTGTAGGGGGAAAAAGATGGATTAAGCTTGTAAAAGAAACAAATTTAGTGTGCAGGTAAATAAATAGGAAAGCAAGTGAGAAATTTTGCCTCTGTTACAAGGAGGGAGGTTAAAAGAAAGCAAGAGTTGCTACATAGATACTCGTTGAGACTGCACGTGAGTGTTGCTCGGTTCTGAGTGCTTTGTTCATTCTCTGAAGGTAACGCAGAGGAGTTCAGGGTAGTGTAGTTATGATTTTATCTTTAATTAATTAGCGATACAGTGTGGAGTAGGCCCTTCTGGCCCTTCAAGCCAGGTGGCCCCAGCAACCCCCAACAAATCCGATTAACCCTACCCTAATCATGGCACAATTTACAATGACCAATTAATCTACCCGATACGTCTTTGGACTGTGGGAGGAAACTGAAGCACCTGGGAAAAACCATGTCTTATTGGGTTGCCTTAAATATTGAATAGATTGATCAGTACATTCAAAGCATTGAGAGGAGATCTTTTGGAAAGCTTCAGGATCCTGTGGGAATTAACAGAGTATATGCTAAGGGATGTTTGCTGTTGGGAATAATCTTAGGGTAAGGAAGGCCAAAGAGAAGCCTCTTCTGTCATGGAGATGTGGATCTTTGGGTTTCCCTGTCCAGAGAGCTGTGAATTTTTGAGTTTCTGTGTTCCAGAATGTCATTATGTGCAGTCAGTTTAGCATTGAGGTCAATACTCTTGCTGTCCAGAAATATCTGGTCATGGGGACTTTGGTGAAGGTGATATTGGGAGAGCAGGTTTGAACTGCTTTATGTTCTACTCGTGCTAATCCTACTGAAGTTCTTGAGGTCCATGGAAGGGAGTTGAAAGATAAAGGACGATATATTTTTTGTTTAAATCTTGATTGGTCACTGTCTTCCATAATTTTAGAGCCAGATTGGTTGTCGTGCAGTAATTATCACATTGCAGTATAAATACTTGCGATTGATTGAACTACTCTAATTCCAAAATAAAGATGCAAGTAATGGAATAAGTTTTTTTTTAAATTATGAAGTAATGTAATTGGTAGCTAGAGCATTTGAATTAATTGGAAGTAAATACACGATAATTAAATTCTTATTGTCTTTTATGCACCAATAAAGAACTAATGTATTGAGTAAGATTTCATTTTCTTGATTAGCACTGTGAAGGCTTGTTTGGATCTGCTGGTCCCCTGGTTACACCACTATATTGACAGCCAAGATGCTGGAACAAAGGGTTATTGTGACGTGGCTCTCCATGGGTCATTCTACTCTGCTTGCCAAGCTGTGTTTTACATCTTCATATTCCATTGCAAACAGTTACTGGATGGAAATCTGAAGAAAGGTAACTGATTAGTTTGGTAGTAAATTTGATAATCATTTGAAAGAGTGCAGGTTATTATCTAAAATACATGGTCAAAATGGAAAATACAGCACGAATGAAGTGGCAGGAATAATGAGCATTGCACGCCACAGCGGTATAAAACAGATTTACACTTGCATGTTTCCAGAGCGTAGTTTGTCCCAGTAATGTTGCTGTATGGATAATGTTACTCTTTGAATGTCAAACATTCTATTTCCTTTGCTGTGTCATATTAAGGGAGGGGAAATCAGAATCATCATTTATTGCTGTTTTTTGTTTGAATAGAACAAGTGAAACCTTGTAAGGGTCCACAGCCAATTGATCCACTCACTTGAGAATGATAGAAAATACAGTGGAATGTATTTACAGTGGTGTCAGATATTGACAATGTAGTTTGGCTTGGGCTGCTGTTATAAATAAATGGTATACTGCTTTGAGCCCAGCAGAAAGGCAGAGAGATCCAGTCAGTACTGACTTTATATACACAACCATCAGTGGACAGCTGTTGCATAACATTGGTACAGTCAATAAAAAGACTGAGAACTTAAAGTATTATGCATGTTTTATTTAATTTCTGTTGAAGCCCTTTTAAGGATGTCATTAATTTTGCATTGTAAAATGAATGCTAAAGTAGCTTTGAAATTAAATATTTACATATTTATTTGCCTTTCTGTACAGGTTTGACATACTTACAAAATCTAAATTTTGAACGTATAGTAATGTGCCAACTGAACCCACTGAAAGTTTGTTTACCTTCTGTTGTCAACTTGTTCGCTGCTATTACTAGGTGAGTAGTATTGGATATTGGTAATATAATATCTTGGAGCCAAGTACAAAGACTGCTTGACATTGCATTCCATATCTGAATTGTGTAATGTATTTAAGTATTTATAGATAGGGACCCCTGATACTCAAACAGCTTGTATAAAAATAACATCAAAAGCAAAAGCCTTGGAAAAAGTGATTAATATAACACATTGTAAAGTTAAAGCAGCACACACAAAAAATGCTGGTGAACGCAGCAGGCCAGGCAGCATCTCTAGGAAGAGGTACAGTCGACGTTTCGGGCTGAGTCTCTTCGTCAGGACTAACTGGAAGAAGAGATAGTAAGAGATTTGGAAGTGGGAGGGGGAGATCCAAAATGGTAGGAGAAGACGGGGGGGGGGGGTGGTGGAGCCAAGAGCTGGACAGGTGATAGGCAAAAGGGATATGAGAGGATCATGGGACAGGAGGCCCAGGGAGAAAGGAAGGAGGAGGGGGGAAGCCCAGAGGAAGGGCAAAGAGTATAGTGAGAGAGACAGAGGGAGAAAAAGGAGAGAGAGAGAGAGAAAAAAAAATTAATAATAATAATAAAATAAATAAGGGATGGGGTACGAGCGGGAGGTGGGGCATCAATGGAAGTTTGAGAAGTCAATGTTCATACCATCAGGTTGGAGGCTACCCAGATGGAATATAAGGTGGTGTTCCTCTAACCTGAGTGTAGTTTCATCTTTACAGTAGAGGAGGCCGTGGATAGACATGTCAGAATGGGAATGGGATGTGGAATTAAAATGTGTGGCCACTGGGAGATCCTGCTTTCTCTGGCAGACAGAGCGTAGGTGTTCAGGGAAACAGTCTCTCAGCCTGCGCCGGGTCTCGCCAATATATAGAAGGCCGCATCAGGAGCACCAGACGCAGTATATCACCCCAGCCGACTCACAGGTGAAGTGTCGCCTCACCCGGAAGGACTGTCTGGGGCCCTGAATAGTGGTGAGGGAGTGTAAGGGTATGTGTAGCACTTGTTCTGCTTACAGAGATAAGTGCTGGGAGGGAAATTGGTGGGAAGGGATGGGGGGGACGAATGGACAAGGGAGTAGCGTAGGGAGCGATCCCTGCGGGAAGTGGGGGGTGGGGGGAGGGAAAGATGTGCTTAATGGTGAGATCCTGTTGGAGGTGGCAGATGTTACGGAGAATTATATGTTGGACCCGGAGGCTGGTGGGGTGGTAGGTGAGGACAAGAGGAACCCTATCCCTAGTGGGGTGGCGGGAGAATGGGGTGAGAGCGGATGTGCGTGAAATGGGGGAGATGCGTTTAAGAGCAGAGTTGATAGTGGAGGAAGGGAAGCCCCTTTCTTTAAAAAAGGAGGACATCTCCTTCGTCCTGGAATGAAAAGCCTCATCCTGAGAGCAGATGCGGCGGAGACGGAGGAATCGCGAGAAGGGGATGGCATTTTTGCAAGAAACAGGGTGAGAAGAGGAATAGTCCAGATAGCTGTGAGAGTCGGTAGGCTTATAGTAGACATCAGTAGATAAGCTGTCTCCAGAGATAGACAGAAATATCAGGAAAGGGGAGGGAAGTATCGGAAATGGACCGGGTAAACTTGAGGGCAGGTTGAAAGTTGGAGGCAAAGTTAATGAAGTCAACGAGCTCAGCATGCGTGCAGGAAGCAGCGCCAATGCAGTCGTCGATGTAGCGAAGGAAAAGTGGGGGACAGATACCAGTATAGGCTTGGAACATGGATTGTTCCACAAAGCCAACAAAAAGTCAGGCATAGCTGGGACCCATATGGGTGCCCATGGCTGCACCTTTAGTTTGGAGCCAAAGGAGAAATTAAGAGTAAGGACTAATTCTGCTAGACGGAGCAGAGCGGTGCTAGAGTCCCCTCTACTGTCAAGATGAAGCCACACTCAGGTTGGAGGAACAACACCTTATATTCCGTCTGGGTAGCCTCCAACCTGCTGGCATGAACATTGACTTCTCTAACTTCCGTTAATGCCCCACCTCCCCCTCGTACCCCATC
Organism: Mobula birostris; assembly: GCF_030028105.1. Lineage (NCBI taxonomy): Eukaryota > Metazoa > Chordata > Chondrichthyes > Myliobatiformes > Myliobatidae > Mobula > Mobula birostris. The sequence goes on along the minus strand of NC_092378.1, from coordinate 131,034,895 downwards.
CGTTATTTATTTATTATTAATTTTTTTCTCTCTCTCTCTCTCTCTCTCTCTTTCTTCCTCTGTCCCTCTCACTATACTCCTTGCCCATCCTCTGGACTTCCCCGCTCCTCCTTTCTTTCTCCCTAGGCCTCCCGTCCCATGATCCTCTCCCTTCTCCAGCCTCATATCCCTTTTGCCAATCAACTTTCCAGCTCTTAGCTCCATCCCTCCCCCTCCTGTCTTTTCCTATCATTTCGGATCTCCCTGTCCCCCTCCCACTTTCAAATATCTTACTATCTCTTCTTTCAGTTAGTCCTGACGAAGGGTCTCGGCCCGAAACGTCGACTGTACCTCTTCCTATAGATGCTGCCTGGCCTGCTGCGTTCACCAGCAGTTTTTGTGTGTGTTGCTTGAAATTCCAGCATCTGCAGATTTCCTCGTGTTTGCGGTTGTAAAGTTAACCCTAAAGCAATATCTGAAATCTCTTTGTTTATCACTAAATAAACATATGGTATGTATAATGTGAATGCCTCAAAAATAATTACGATTTCAGCATTACAGATCTACATAAGCAGCATCAGCACCATTGAGAGTGTGTTGTAACGTCACCTTTGGTTGGGATTAGAGAATTCCAGATACACTGGTGCTGGTGATATTTTGGCAGGTTGTCTCATGATAAAATTGGATATAATGTCATAATTTTTCTTCTATTAATCAAGTAATTGAAAGTTTCAGAGAACACCATCAAGATTTTTCCAATAAGCTTTCCATTTAGTGTGAAGTCATGATAATTTACATAATTACAATAGTCAGTGTATGTTTTACCACCATTGAGCCCAGAGAATACTGAAAATGTCCATACAACAAAATCTCTGTTACTGCTTAAGTAGAAAAACAGGTAAAAGAAATTCATCCAACTTCTGTTTTTTGTTGTAATTGATGACCGAGGTTAAATCATGTCTTGGACTACTATGAGCAATTTAAACCAGAGACAGCCAGAATTAACTGCAGTGGCAAGTCAGACCATGCTTTTTGCTGATCCATGTCCTGATGTTTCTTTGGATCTGCTAGTGTTTATGGTTGGTAATTATCATTTTGATCCTAAATGTTGAGGTCCTACCTGCCGGGATGTAGTGACCCAGAATGAACATTGCCCACAGAGCTGCAGAAAGAAGATCCGACAGCAAACAAAACATGTTTTTGTACTCTCCAGCTTTTTAGGAGATTTGGCCTTTTTGATAGCAGCATTCAAGAAATATTAACATTCAATTAAAAACAAAGTTAAATTATTTAATATAATCAGGAAAAATGAAAAAGATATTTGACATGGATTTGACTTTTATTGTTGGAAATGTGCATTGGCTACACGAATCTCTGAAAGCAATAATCGGTCTGTCACACTCTGGTTCAACCCCCCACCCTCCCTCCGGCCTTGAACATCTAATGATTTAAGTGCTGACTGTTGTACTTACCAGGAGAGTTCTCTTCCATGATCCTGACCATATTTGAGGTACTGAGAGTCGAGTCAGCAAACAAGAAACAGCCTATCCTGACACCTTTCAATTCATTGCCAGAATCTTCACTCAGGCTTGTTTGAAGAAATCTCTGCCCAATTATCATCAACAAGTCATCTACAGCACAAAGGATCCCAACACACTTAGCCACTGTTAACTATGATTTGCAGTGCCTACCGTTCCATCCCTAGACCGCATTGTGGGAGATCTGATCATCTGGCTGTCCTTCTGTCTGCATCTCTGCTTGCTCTTTAGGCAGACTAGCGGCAGTGGAATTGCTTCGAGTTGGTGGAGTGGGCTGTGTTCAAGGACTCAGAGGGCTTGAACCAATGCACAACAGTTGTCATGGCCTTTATAAAAACAGTTGTAGATGAGTGTGTTCCCACAACATCATTCAGAGTCTCCCCTAACCAGAAGCCCCAGATAAGCCATGAGATCAGCAATCTGCTGAGGGCCAGATCGGTGACATTCATGCCTGGTGACCAAGTAAAGTACAAGAGGTCCATGTACAACCTTCAGAAATTCCAGACCAAACCTGAATCACTAAAGGATGCTTGATGGCTTGAATGCTATCATCTCCTACAAAGTAACACCAAGTGACATAGACGACAACAAGGTTTTGGTCCCAGATGAGTTCAATGCCTTTTATGCTAGCTTGACTGTCAAAATGTGGAGGCACCTTCACGAACTCCCACAGCCCTCAATGACCCCGTGATTTCAGCCTCTGGGGCTGACGTGAAAGGAGGGTGAACCCACAGAAAGCATTCGGCCCAGGTGGAGTACCTGGCCGAGTACTAAAGACCCATGCTGATCAACTGGCTGGAGTGTTCACTGATATCTTTAACCTCTTACTTCAGTATTCTAAAGTACCTACCTGCTTCAGAGGATAGATAATACTATATTCTGCCATCATATTTGACCTACCAAGATGAACCACGTCACACTTATCTGGGTTGAACTCCATCTGCCACTTCTCAGACCAGTTTACCGTGAATGCCCACAAGAAAATGAATCTCAGAGTTGTATATGGTGACATTAGCGCACTTTGATAACAAATTTACTTAAAACATTTTATACAATCCATTACCGGCCACTGAAAGCACTTCATAATTGTTGAGGTCAGTGCCACAGGACAGTGATCATTTCGACCAGTCACTGTCGCTGTCTTGAGCACCAAATGATGGTGGCTGCCTTAAAGTCTGCAGGGACAGTGGACTATTGCAAAGAGTTATTAAAGATGTCTGTTAAGACTTCTGTTAGTTAGGCTACATAATCCCTCAGTATCTGACCAGGTACATTGTTCGGCCCTGCAGTTTTGCGTGGATTTACCCTGGCTAGGATCCTCCTCACCTTGACTGTGGCTGGATGGTGCCTGTTCCTCAGGGGAGTGGGGGCTTTCCACGATGTGACATCATTCATTGGGTCAAGTTGTGTTAAAATATTTTAAGGCCAATTGATATATGCGTAAATTAAGCGAGAGCAATATCTAACCAAGTTAATCCAATATTTTTATTGCAGGAAGTATCAGTTAGTCTTCTGCTACACAATTATTGAACGAAACAATCGACAGCTCATACCAATTGTCAGGAGTGGTGTTGGAGGTGACTTGGTGCAGGTTTGCACTAATCCGCTGGATTGCTTCTTTCCCTTTGATCCTTATATTCTTAAAAGGTTTGTGAACATCAGTATTTGATGTTAAATCTGAAATGAAATAAGGGTGAATTGCTTTAGTAAAAATAGGAAATGGAATTTGTTCACATTTGTTGAGGCTGATATGGATACATGAAAAAGGAAACTAGGTAATAATAGTAGGAGAAAATGGAATAGAAAGAGACTGAAAGTTGAAGAAATGTAGGGCAGATGGGAGGAATGTCATGGAGCTTAACAGCAGGTGTGATACAGACTACTGGAGGAGAACAATGTATTTCCCTGCTTTCTATGTTTTTGAATCTATGTGATTTCACTTTGAAAATGCCCTTTTCAGCTGTTTAATATTTCACATCTTTGTTTCTGAGAGCCACAGGTTTCTTCCCATTTCCTTCCCCTTGAATTAGTATCAACAATTTGTACTTTATTAAAACAATATTAGTAACTTATGCACTGCCAAAGTGTATTTGTTATCTTTTACTTGAAATATACAGAAGTCATAATGATTCAACATGTGTATGATTTGTTTCATTATTACTTGAGTACAGATGACAGTTTTTTTTTATCTGACAGATCTAAGAAAACCTTTGAAGGTATTTATCAGGTCTGGGAGGATTTAAGCTTTCAGGATATTCAGGTTTCACAGAAAATCACAAAGCAGGTGGGTAGATCCGATACCAACAGAATATATTTTTACTGCAGTGCAATAACACTTAGTGGGAGAATATTTTACTGTATTGGCTTGTTTTTCATGAGTGCGTATTCATAGACTTTTATTCTGTATGTAAATAGCAATCCATTATTTCTCTTTTTGCAAAGAAAAATTCGCCCATGAGAGACTTATCCAGCAGATAGCAGCCATTTGAACAGTTGTGATGATGAAAAGACCACTGTTCTGGTGGTTATTAAACAAAAGGCTCAGAGCTCAGCTGATAAGTTTCCACTGAACTCTGTATCACTAGAAAGTATGAGCAAAGAAACACCAGATAACAATTTCCCTTTAGTACTAAATGTACTAGATTGAAAGATACTATAGTATTGTTCAATAACTATAGGAGTTAAACTCTAACTCATATTGATATTCTTTGAACCATTACTTTATTAAATTTAAGTAAGAATTAATCAGGAGTTTAAAAGTAAGGAGATTATATAATTTTATTAAACTGGTGAAAACTTAGCTGCATACAATTTCTTGTTGTGTGAATGAAAAAAATTACTGGTAGATACAAAGCTTCTTCCTTATTCGACAAAACAAGGTATAGCAGGCATCATACGGAGACGTTTTCGGTCAAAAGGTCTGGCTGGCCCAACATGGGGCCGGATATTTTATGTGCCAAACATCAAAGGACAATTTTAATCAGCATTGTCTGGTCTGGGTTTCACTGCCTTTAGGAACCTATTGTTCAGAGCTGTACTCCAAATTAAATCCACAATACATATTCAGATGTGAAGCCTGGTAGCCAAAGTCAATTGCTAAATGTATCTGTCCAAACCCAAAAATCACTCTAACATAATTCAGATCATCACGATGGGAAGATGTGATAGTACTGGAGAGGGTGCAGAGGAGATTGACCAGAATGTGGCCTGGGATGGTGTGTTACACAGTTATGAAGAGAGACTAGGGAATCTAGATCGGTTTTCCCCAGAATGGAAGAGATTAAAAGGGGATATAATTGAGGAAAAAGGTGTAGATAGGATAAATTGCAGTAAATTTATCACTATGTCAGAGGTAGAGAAATCTAGAAAATATAAATTTGGGGTAAGAGATTTAGAAGGGATATTTTTTGCCAGAGAATGGTGATAATGTGAAATGCACTACCTGAGAGAGTGGTGGAAGCAGACTCACTAATAGCATTTAAGAATTGTCCAGATAAGCCTTAGGCATAGAACGTTACTGGCCAAGTGCTGGAAGATGGTATACAGGTGTGTGTCTATTTGTTGACGTTATGGGCCAGATGGCCTGTTTGCAAGTGGTGATTGTATGTTAAGTAAAATAACATTCCCTACCTGCCATTACTTTGGTTTTGTTTTCTTCGAACACCATATGCATCCTAGGAACTGTTAAAGAAAATATTTAACGAAATCCCTTTTTTCCCAAGTTATTGCTAAGGGCTGACATGCTTAAATGTCAACAGGTGCAACTGCTAGGCAGTCAGAATATGTTCAAGAAATGTTGCTATTTATATTTCGGGGCACATCAGTATTGAATCTCATAAGGTAAGGACTAAGGTGGTTACACTTAAAGAAAATGATAGTTGTTATCTTTCACTTCAACTAGGAGCTACTTTTAACCTAAAGACGGGCAACCTATTTACTTGACTGGAGATTATAATGCTCAAGATGGTTGTTCTAGAGATGAAGAACTTTGGAAAAGCTAAATTGAACAAAGGATAATTTATTGTTTAATGTAAAATGTGAATCTGTTTTGTATTGGTCTGATTTTCAAGTATTTAATAGTTTTTCCCTGACTATCAATTTATAGGATTCTGCTGAAGATGAAGAGGATGATTTCTTAAAAGGAGAGTCGTTGCACAGTGAGACTTTTGGGATCATACCAAATTCTTTTGAGTCCAATGTGCAAAGTCCTAACAGCATGGGTTCTCCTGTTACTTTCCACTGCATCAGCTCTGAACAACTATAAATGAGATAAATATACAAATTTTCAGATATGGCTTCATAGAAATAAAATGGAGGAGTATCCATATAGGAACTTGTTTATAATTTTCATAAATAGAAGTTGGCTTTTGTCTAGACTATTTTTATTTTGTTTTACTATGCAAATATTCATTAATTCATCAATTGTGTATATTTTGTATATTTGTGTACATAGTAATTTGTACATGTTTACTATATTTTAAAACAATTTGTCTTTTTTTAAAAATTATCTTTGGTTTGGAAGTTGTTTGATTCTCAAGTTGGGGGTTCAAATTTATTTTCTTTCCGGATTAGGGAAGTCCAGGAATATATGTAGAACCAATGATGGCAGTTTCCAAATAGTAGTGTTTAAACTGCAATCCCTGTGGCTGATTTACTCTAATTATGACAGGATTGTTAATGTTTGAAATACTTTTCTCTTTGCGATTTTGGGAAGAGTGGGAGAGATTGGATGCAGGGAAGCAAAACCAATCTCCATTTTATTACCCTTTGTTTTCTCGTAGCTATTCATCTACTCGATTTGGCTATTTTAAACTAAGCAGCTGATTAGAAGTACAATTCGTTCATAGAAGTAAAAAGGAAAAATTTGAATGCTGGAAATCTAATTAAGAACAATAGTTGTTTTGAAAATTAACAAATTCATCAACTCTAGATGAAACTTCAAAGCCCAATATTCAGAAGTTGCTCTTTCCAGAATTCTCAATTTTAAAGTTGGAATCTTTGCAAAATGCATTGAGAATTATTTTCCTGTCTGAATTGTAGCAAAAACTGGAAGTAGATTACCAACTGTAAAATGTAGTGATCTTTTTTATCTGTCTGGCTTTAAATTATTGCTATCTTAGTTAACTGCTGCTAAACTAATGTCTGGTATTCAGTTTGGGTTACACTTTAGTCATGATGTGATGACAGTGAATGGAGATCTTACTCATGTTTCAGAACATCCAAGAATGGCAAAACTTGTTATTTCTTTGTGTATTTTGATGCCAGAATAATTTAACCTTTATGGTTTGCACCACCTCAGTAAAGTGTATCCTGTTCATTTTGTTGTCATTCATTTATACCAGGCAGATACTTGTTTTGTAAAAAAAAATCTTCAGTTTTCAAAGGTTCAAATTGTAGATATCTGATTAAATTTTGCATTCTCTTGGATTTGAGTGACTAATTCATTATTCAATTGTTTATAGCATCTATAATAGTTTTCCTGCATTTTCTACTTTTGTTCAGATGTTTGAATCAATTTTAGAATTTAATGTATGCCTGTGATATTGCATCCAATCTACCCATTCATCTGTTATTTTATACTTAGCCTTCTAATATCTAATACTTTGAAAGGTACCAGTTAAAAGCAATAAGGTGTCTTGTTTACTGAGTTTGGTGTAAAGTGACCATATTATATACAGTGCCAACTTGCTTTTTAAAACAGCCTGCTGTAAGGAAAGAGTTAAATGTGATTCCTCCTTGGTATATGCTAAAATAAAATGGAATTCTGTAAGACAAAATAGAAAAAAGTACAGTCGACATTTCGGGCCGAGAAAGACTGTACTTTTTCCCATAGATGCTGCCTGGCATGCTGAGTTCCTCCAGCATTGTGTGTGTGTGTGTGTGTGTGTGTGTGTGTGTGTTGCTTGGATTTCCAGCATCTGCAGATTTTCTCTTGTTTGTGATTGGCTTAGAATGGGATTGTTTTGAGAAAGTACAAGAGAACCAGTCTACAGTAATGTTTTGAGAAAGGAGTACGTCTACAGCCATAATAGTGAAAACATTGCGCTGTGAGATCATTGTGCTGGTGTAGGCAGTAAATACTTGGGAATACATGGGAATGTACTAATACAAGTAGTCTTTAAGGGTGTGTGCGAGAGAAAGAGAGAGAGAAAAAAAGAATCCACTGTTAGGACTAGTGTTAGTGCTAGAGTTAAAGATACAGACAAGCTGGCGGAGCAGAGTCGATGGGCCAAATGGTCTACTTCTCCTATATCTTATGGTCTTATGGTATGTCGAGAAGGTGCAGCTTTATTGAGAGGGGAGGGAAAAGGCTGCATGAAGGTTTGTTGGCATTCTGCAGATCAGCTCTTAGTGGATGATAGTATTAGTAATCAGGCTGCAGCTGAAGGATGGCGGTTGATTATCACCAGCTAAATAAATATGAACCTCCATTAACTGCTGCTGCCCTGGACATAGTGACTTTGGAAATGATATCACAGGAAGACAAGAAATGGTATGCTCTAATAGATCTGGCCAACACATTCTTCTCCATTCCCCTGTCATCAGAGTCACAAGATCAGTTGGATTTTCAAAGATAAAGAGTCCATGGTGTTACAGGAAAGATACTAGCATGGATGGAGCATTCAACACACACAAAATGCTGGTAGAATGCAGCAGGCCAGGCGGCATCTATAGGAAGAAGTACAGTCGATGTTTTGGGCCGAGACCCTTCATCAGGACTGGGAGCATTGGCTGATTGGCAGGAGGCAAAGATTGGGAATAAAGGGAGCCTCTCCTGGTTGGCTGCCGGAGACTAGTGTTTCACAGGGACGTGGGTTGGGACTGTTCTTTTTATTTTGTATGTCAATGATTTGGATGACGGAATTGATGGCTTTGTGGCCAAGCTTGTGAACAGTACGAAGATACGTGGAGGGGCAGGTTGTGTTGAGGAAGCAGGGAGTCTGCAGAAGAACTTGCACAGATTAGGAGAATGGGCATAGAACTGGCAGATGGAATAGTGTCAGGAAGTGTGTGGTCATGCACTTTGGTAGAAGGAATAAAAGTGGAGACTATTTTCTAAACAGAGAAAATTCAAAAACCCAAAGTGCAAAGAGACTTGGGAGACCTTGAGCAGGATTCCCTGAAGGTTAACTTGCAAGTTGAGTCGATGGTGAGAAAGGCAAATGCAATTTTAGAATTCATTTTGAGAGGACTAGAATATAAAAACAAGGATGTAATGCTGGGGCTTTATAATGCATTGGTGAGGTCTTACTTGGAATATTGTGGGCACTCCTGGACCTGGTATCTAAGAGGATGTGGTGACATTGGAGAGGGTTCAGAGGAGGTTCACAGAAATGATTGAAAGACATCATATGAGGAGCGTTTGATGGATCTGGCCTGTACTTGGTGGAATTTAGAAGAATAAGGAGGGAATCTCATTGAAACCTATCGAATGTTGAAAGGCCTGGATAGAGCGGATATGGAGAAGCTGTTTTCTTTGGTGGCAGAGTCTAAGACCAGAGGACACTGCCTCAGAATAGAAAGGCATCCATTTAGAACAGAGAAGAGGAATATTGTTATCCAGAGGGTGGTGAATCTGTGGAATTCATTGCCACAGGCGGCTCTAGAGGCCAAGTCATTGAGTGTACTTAAAGTGGAGTTTTATAGATTTTTGGGAAGTCAGGGTGTGAAAGGTTATGGGGAGAAGGCAGGAAAATGGGGTTTAGAAGGTAATAGAACGGCACAGCAGACTCGATTGGCCGAATGGCCCATGTGTTACGGTCTTACCAGTTTGCCTTTACATGGGAAAGCAGACAACGCACTTTTACCAGATTGCCTGATAAGAATGGGCACAGCCCTAACTTGTGCCACGGTCTGATAGCTCGAGATCTCGATGCATCCCCAGTAAGCTGTCACCTGATTATACAGACAGCCCTCCTGCTCCGGGAACCCACTGAGGAGGGAATAGCTGGAGTCCTGGACGTGCTGGTAAGCCACATAAGGAACGGATCCATAGAAAATACAGGGGACCGAGTCAGGAAGGCCTGGGCACGCAGTGTGTCTCGGGACCTTAAGTGATCCGGGAAAAAAGAACCGAAATAAAATGGCTGAAATGGCTACCCCCACAAATAAGCAAGAGACCCAAAGGTTTGCGGGGCAATTAGGCTACTGGAGGCGGCACATACCACACCTAACGGTCCTGCTGCCTGCGACCCCTACACAAAGTAACTGGGGGTGGGGAAGCAACTTTTCCGTGGTATGCAGAACAACAGGCGTTCGAGGCTGCCAAGGAAACAATGGCTCAGGCCCCGCCCCCTGTCCCTTGTTTACCCCGATTGCCATTTGAGCTACAGGTACCCGTACATCAGAACAACGCTGTATAAAGTTTATGGAGGGGGGTGGGAGAAGACAAAACGGGGTGAACATTCCACGATTTGCTCCTACACTACGATACACGCCTATTGGACGTTAGTGGAGACGGCGGATCCCCGAGAGGGAAGCGGAGTAATTATGAGACGCATTATAACGTAGGCGCTCCCGGAGAGACCTACTAACAGGGTGAGAAAGCAGAGCAAGCCTCCGTTGTGAAGTGAAAGTGGTACATCGCAAAGCGAGCAAATAAGGGTCCAGAGAGGGTTGGCAAATTACACACAGGTGTAGCCCACACGCCTGTGGATAGACACACACAGACGGTCGAATTCCCTATCCCAACGCCTCCCCTTCCTTTTACATGGGGAGTGTCCAACCGACAGCTCTCTGAAGCGGATAAACACCATGCCTGGTTTATGGACGGCCCCAGACCCCGGAAAGCCGGTGTCCAGGGGTAGACATCAGCTGCGCTGAACGAAGAGGGTTTTGCGGCGCAGGGAGAGGGCGGTTCCGGCCAGCTAGCTGAACTGAACCGGTGGCAGTCACCTTGCACGGCAGCGCGGAAGCAGATCGGCTGCCTATATACACAGACTCTTGGGCAGCGGCAAATGGCAGGGCGGCAGAAAAGGGAATTGTAGATACTGTACAGGGAAAGCCCCTGTGGGGGCAGGCACTCTGGGAACAGATCTGGAAAACAGTCCATCGAATGAAGACCACTGCTTTCCATGTAGACGCCCACCAGAAAGATTCCTCTCTGTCTACCACCTTTATTAATAAAGTGGACCAGTTAGTACGAGTACACCCTTGAATCCCGTGTGTTGGGACAATAGACACGTAACATGGCTGGTCATCTGGGCGTGTATGGTTACAACTGAATGGGCTAAGCAACGAGGTTTACCATTATCAGTGTACCTGACTACGGAAGTTGGGATATTAGACGATTAAAAAAAAACTTCATGAGAAGCCAACTGACCACAATAAAAAGTCCAGTCCAGCTGCGGTAGATTGATTACATCGGACCTCTGGTAGACGGTACTATGCTGTTGACATCTACTCAGGTTTTTTAATAACAATTCCTTGACAAGCTGATCAAGACCGTACTCTATAGGGTTTGCAGGACTCAATTAGTTATGATGGGGACCCTCAAGCGATGCAATTGGATGACACGTTTCATTTCTCTGGACAAGCTGAGAGAGACTGGGCTGCCAGTAAGGCCATTCATTAGGCATACCAGGTACTCTTATTACCGCCAAGCTGATTGAAAGAGTGAATGGACTTTTAAAACGAGAGTTTCGTTTATTGACACCAACTTACACCTCACAGGGGTGGCTGATTGTAGTATCCCAGGCCTTGTACAACCCGAGTAACAGACATTTACTCCAAGGATCACCACTAAACAGGATGATCAAGTGCACCCCAGGACCAGAGAAAAGGCTCCCACAGTGGGAGGGAAAGTATTGGTGCTACATTCCAAATTCTCTGGTTTGCAAAGGGGAAGACTGTGGTAAATGGAGACACAGCCACTCACTGGGTATCAGTACAAGAGAAAAACAACTGGTGTGCTTGAGCAGGGGGAAATTGGCCAAACGAGAATTATTTAAACCTTTGTAAGGCTGATAATAACGGACACTTTGTTTCCTCCCAGGTGAAAATGACAGTCCTGGAATTAATCCTTTCAATGGCATGGGCCCTCCCTGAGTAGAGGTCACAGTCCAGACATGCAGAAAAAACAAGACACAAAAACTCACTGTAGAACAAGGTGCCACAGAATGAATTTTAAAATATTGTTTGCAAAATGCATGAATGCATTCAAAATACAAAAACAAACTCCCTGCTTCTGTCTCTATGTGCATAAAAAGTTCATATTAGCTGTGCTTTCAAAGTTATCTTTTTATTTCCTGCCACAGAATAGTTTTATTTATATTGAGTAATTATATGGATTATAATACAAAGTACAACAGCCTTCTTGGCTTAATAGGTCCATTTTAGCATAACGCTGGAGTTACTGAGCCTCAACATCTCTTTCTGGGAGTGTTAACTTCCCTATAAACATCTCCCTCCTGTTAAAAGAGCTTTCTGCTGGATTCTCTTGTTGCTTTGACTTACTATTTTGATACTGCAGTCTCAAGGTTATATTATTTATATATTCTTTGATAATAAATAAACTTTGATTAATGAATCTTGAAATTTTATCCCACAGTTGAAAATGCTGCTTATTTTTTTTTTAAATCTTCTCATTACTTTGATATATTGGAGAGCTAAAATGGAGTTTGTGAAGCCCACAAATACCAGGAACTTCTTGTAATTAAATACAAAACTGAACGCTAGAATAGTACTTCTTTTGACTAATCAACTTTTCACATCTGACACAATTGAATCTTAATAATTTAATATCAATGTTTTTAATTGTACTCTAAGAAATAATATCCACTTCCCCTTCGCAAATATCGTTGCAGATTTTGGTTTGCGACAACTGAGGCCTCTGTTGATCGGGGTCGTCCATGCTATCTACATGATGGGCAAGCCAGGGCAGTACGGCATGCAGAGCAAGCTGTTGCCCATGTAGCAGCCCCCTCTCTCCACGCAGCCGATTACTCCAAAGGAACAGCAGATCACCCCTCCCCCTACCCCCACAATCCTTTCCAGTCCTGAAGAAGTGTCTCGGCCCGAAACGTCGACTATTTTTACATTTCCGTAGATGCTGCCTGACCTGTTAAGGTCCTCCAGCATTTTGTGAGTTGGATTTCCCGCATCTGCAGATTTTCTCGTATTTATGATGTTTTTTACCCCCCCCCCCAAGTGTTTGCTCGATCATTTATTTTTACAGTTTGTCAGATCATTTTAAGTAAACAGATCTGGTAAAAATCACAGTCCAATCTGGCCATCTGCCCTTGTTCTTTCCAGTCCGGATGAAGGGTCTCGACGTAAAACGTGGAATATTCATTTCCCGTCACCGAGTTGCCTGACTCGCTGGGTTCCTTAAGCTCCTTTGTGTCGTGCTCCATCTGCTTTGTCTTGTGTCTCTGCCCTGGGCTCTCTTTGCAATTTATTGCAATAGCGTAACTAGCTCAATGTAGATAGTTGGCGAGCATATTCATATGAATTCGGGAATTAGGGGTGCAGAACGATTATTTGGATATTATACTAATTACAATCTTAAATAATAGCATTAGCTATTAAGTCTATACAAATATTGGTATGTTATTCAACCAAAATACTGGAAGTGGCCCGTCGAGCGAAACAACTCTTAACATTTCAGGTCGAAAACTTCTGAGAGGAATTTCCACAGATTTTAAAGGCAGCCAATATTACAATGTGCAGCAAAAACGATATGTACAGTTAATGCATTTTCTCTACAGCGTAAATTATTAGACACGGTTAAAAAAACATTCTCAAAACCATTACCATATTTTTGCAAAGAAATGCGTGATGTACCACATTAGTCTGTTGTCAAAGTACTTTAGTCATCTCTTGCGTTAGTAATGGAGGAATCGGTATATTTCCACAGGAGGAAACTTAGCTATAAAACTAAGGAAGAGAGACTTCCACACGTAGCGAACTTCTGAACTAGCACTGCAGTACACGAACAGTAGGGAGAGCTGGGGTGCTGCCGTACATCGTGGGATTTAGCATTTGTCACCGACGCCTTCCCTGCCCATTAGTACGTCTGAGAGGGGAGGTGCCTACAATTCCCATAAAGCAATGCAGCTGGAGCGACGTAGCTGACTGGTGGCGGCGGGGCAGGGGACTACAGAGCTGCAAGATGCCGCTTCTTCTCAACGACCAACCCATAAGCTTACCTTCGTCCACTAGGGAGTTCATTGAGCGTTATTCCAAGTTAAAGGTGAGTGAGTGCTTTCCGTCTAGGTGCCGTGCGCTTTGGCTCACTTACCTGCCCGTTTAGCTGAGCGGGGAAGAAGGCGAGAGAGCCGGCAACTGAAGGGAGAAGCTCTCAGTCGGCGGCTTGGGCGAATGCACTCGCTGTGTTCTTGCTCTTTAATGGCAACGTTTAACCTTTAGCCTCACAAAATGAAACATCTTCCTGTTACTTATTTTTTTGTCAGCTTGTTTGTGTACAAACTAGCTGATTTACCCATTTCGAAAGGAAACACTTTTCCCGGTTAGCTTTTTTTCCCCGAGTGCTTTGGGGTGCCTTGTGTTAATAACAATGCTTTAAGGAAGTGCAAGATCGGACCCGAGGACCTGGAGGATGTTGCTGCTGACCGTACTACGTGTCGATAGCCGTGTAGGAGATGGAAAGAACAACCAGAAGACAGCAGAAGAGAGCCAGGAGAAATGCAGCCATGGTTGCCACCGCTACTACATATACATGTCCCACCTGCAATAGAGCTTGTGGGTCCAGGATAGGACTGTACAGTCATCAAAGATCTCGCCGTCAAAGAAGTGGACGTTGTCATCGGATTTCGATGGACAACCGAAGAGAGAGAGAGTGTGTTAATAAGCGACATCCACATCGTATTGCCCTATTTTCTTGTGGCATTAGAAAGAGAAGCTTTGGCTCAATGAGTTTATGCTGACTGGAGGCAACTCCATTAGTCCTATTCGTCACTTACTTTCCCGTAACTTGTTCTTTCTTACCTGCCTATTTTGATTCTCTTTCTTCCCCCTTCTCCCCAACCACCTTACAATATGGATAATTTACAGGGATATTATGACCTGAACTATTAAGAAAGAAAGGGGGAATTGGGGGTAGGAGAATCTGAGTTCTGAAAATGGGAGATACAAGACTGGAATGGCTGGGTATCTGAAATTGTTCAATTTGATGGGGACATCTAATGGCGATTCAGAAGATGTTTCTTGAGCTTGTTCAAAGGTTAATTGGAACAGAATAAAAGACCAAAGTTAGTGGGACTAGAGTGTTGAGAGGTGGTTACCAGAAGTTCAAAGACATTCTTGCTGACCCAGTGGTGATGTACAATATCAACCCTTTGCTTTACATTGAATGGGTACTTTGGACCTTGGGTGAAGGGAAAGGAAGGACAAGAAAGGTATATAGAACATAGAATAGTACAGCAGATTACAGGCCATTTGGCCCACAATGTTGTGCTGACCCTCAAACCCTGTCTCCTTTATAACCCCCCACCTTAAATTCCTCTGTATACCTGTCTAGTAGTCTCTTAAACTTCACTAGTGTATCAGCCTCCATCACTGACTCAGGCAGTGCATTCCACGCACCAACCACTCTCTGATTAAAAAAACCTTCCTCTAATATTCCCCTTGAACTTCCCACCCCTTACCTTAAAGCCATGTCCTCTTGTATTGAGCAGTGGTGTCCTGGGGAAGAGGCACTGGCTATCCACTCTATCTATTCCTCTTATTATTTTGTACACCTCTATCATATCTCCTCTCATCCTCCTCCTCTCCAAAGAGTAAAGCCCTACCTCCCTTAATCTCTGATCATAATGCATACACTCTAAACCAGGCAGCATCCTGGTAAATCTCCTCTGTACCCTTTCCAATGCTTCCACATCCTTCCTATATAGTGAGGCGACCAGAACTGGACACAGTACTCCAATTGTGGCCTAACCAGAGTTTTATAGAGCTGCATCATTACATTGCGACTCTTAAACTCTATCCTTCGACTTATGAAAGCTAACACCCCATAAGCTTTCTTAACTACCCTATCCACCTGTGAGGCAACTTTCAGGGATCTGTGGACATGTACCCCCAGATCCCTCTGCTCCTCCACACTACCAAGTATCCTGCCATTTACTTTGTACTCTGCCTTGGAGTTTGTCCTTCCAAAGGTATGTTTTAGCTCTTTGGACATCACTGATTGGGTTTTATTGTACTTGGCTGTGATATACTGTTTCATAAATCAGAATTTGGAAATTGCTGATTCTAACAGTGGTGTGAAGGTTTTTTCTAAATGGTTCGTAATTCTGAATGTTTGCTATTAACACATGTTTTGCTGTTTTTGTAATATTTTCAGTTATCTTAAACATGTGACTATTTCAGTGGGCAGCACTAGACTGTAAGCAAGATTGAAAATGCTGACCATTCCTTTCTTGGCACTTGCAGTTTTGATAACCATCAGCAACTTGGAACAGAACAGGCATTGAACCTCAGAGGTCCGGGCAATCACGCATTGAACTTGGTGTGTTTATTCCAAATTGTCTAAAGCTGTGACAACTTTTATCGATGGACACTGTTCTGACTGGTTACATCACAGCCTGATATGGAAACAACAATGACCAAGAAAGGAAGGGCCTACAGAAATAGTGGGTGCAGCCCAGTCCATCACAGGAAACGCCTTCCCCGCCATTGAGCACATCTACAAGGAGCCCTGCCACAGTGAAGCTACTGTTCTTGCTGCTGCCATTAGGAAGGAGGTGCAGGATCCTCAGGTTCAAAGTTCACAGTAAATTTATGATCAAAGATTCATTTTCTTTTGGGCATACTCAGTAAATCCATAATAGATTAATAAACATAATTGAATCGATGAAAGACTGCACCAACAGTGTGCAAAAGACAGCAAACTCTGCAAATGCTAAAAGGAAGAAAGAAACTGTTCTTGAACCTGGTGGTGAGTTAGACCATAAGACAAAGGAGCAGAAGTCAGCTATTCGGCCCATCGAGTCTGCTGCACCATTTTATCATGAGCTGATCCATTCTCCCATTTAGTCCCACTCCCCCGCCTTCTCACCATAACCTTCGATGCCCTGGCTACTCAGATACCTATCAGTTTCTGCCTTAAATACACCCAATGAATTGACCTCCACTGCCACTCGTGGCAACAAATTCCATAGATTCACCACCCTCTGGCTAAAAAAATTTGTTCGCATCTCTGTTCTGAACGGGCACCCTTCAATCCTTAAGTCATGCCCTCTCGTACTAGACTCCCCCATCATGGGAAACAACTTTGCCACATCCACTCTGTCCATGCCTTTCAACATTCGAAATGTTTCTGAGGTCTCCCCTCATTCCTCTAAACTCCAAGGAATACGGTCCAAGAGCGGACAAACGTTGCTCATATGTCAGCCCTCTCATTCCCGGAATCATTCTAGTGAATCTTCTCTGTACCTTCTCCAATGTTAGCACATCCTTTCTTAAATAAGGAGACCAAAACTGCCCACAGTAGTCCAAGTGAGGTCTCACCAGTGCCTTATAGAGTCTCAACATCACATTCCTGCTCCTATACTCTATTCCTCTAGAAATGAATGCCAACATTGCATTTGACTTCTTCACCACCGACTCAACCTGGAGGTTAACCTTAAGGGTATCCTGTACGAGGACTCCCAAGTCTTGTGGCATCTCAGAACTTTGAATTCTCTCCCCATTTAAATAATAGTCTGCCTGTTTATTTCTTCTGCCAAAGTGCATAACCATACACTTTACAACATTGTATTTCATTTGCCACTTCTTTGCCCATTCTTCCAATCTATCCAAGTCTCTCTGCAGACTCTCCATTTCCTCAGCACTACCGACCCCTCCACCTATCTTTGTATCGTCAGCAAACTTAGCCACAAAGCCATCTATTCCATAATCCAAATCGTTGATGTACAATGTAAAAAGAAGCGGCCCCAACACGGACCCCTGTGGAACACCACTGGTAACTGGCAGCCAATCAGAATAGGATCCCTTTATTCCCACTCTGTTTCCTGCCAAACTATCCACGTATGTAACTTTCCCGTAATTCCATGGGCTTTTATCTTGTTAAGTAGCCTCGTTTGGCACCTTGTCAAAGGCCTTCTGAAAATGTCCTCAGGAGTCCTGAGGCTCCTGTGCCACATTCCTGATGGCAGCAACAAGAAGAGTGCATGACTGGGTAGTCGGGGTCCCTGATGATAAATGCTACTTTTCTGCGACAACGCTTCTTGTAGGTGTACTCAGTGGTGGGGAGGGCTTTGATGTGATGGACTGGGCCATATCCACTACTTCCTGTAGGATCAGGAACAGTTATTATTTTTAAACCAGCATGGATCACTCACCTGAACTAATCCCACAACCTCTCGACTCACTTTCAAGGACTCTACAACTTTTGGTTCTTGGTATTATTTATTTATATTATTATTACTATTTTTATATTTGCACAGATTGTCTCTTGCAAGTTGTTTGTTTGTCAGTCTTTGTGTGTAGTTCTTCATTGATTCTATTGCATTTCTTAATCTTGGTGTAGTATGTGGTGACATATACATTGATATTAACTTTACTTTGAACTTTGATATCTAGTGGGATAATTACATATGGAACTTGCATTATGGCAGATTTCTGATATCAGGAATAAGAGGTTCAGTCATGATTACCAAGCATAGCATGCATCCTTAGTGTGAGCTCCTCTCTGAACAAGCATGACTTTGAATAAACTCTGCTCTGTGTTGAGAGCAATCTAAATACTAACAGACTTTAAAGGGTCAAAATCTTATTATCTCAAGATGTTGTATTTATCCACTTTTCTGGTATTAATTTGGTTAAATCATTATTAAAGAAAGTGGATCAATAGGTTAGTGAAATATTTCATTGCTGATTGGAAAAGAACATTCATACCTTGAAACTACCCTATAATCTGGTCATTAAGGGCTTTCCTGCCCTAACTGTGGAGTGAATTTTATAAAGTTGTGGCAGACTTACAAACTAGACCAGCAAAATTGCAGGAAAATACTTTTACTGAATTATAATAATGTATTAAATAAAACTCGCTCTGCTTGCTGGAGGGGGTGGAGGGTAGGTATCAGGTTGAATTACATTTTATGACTTATTTTAGAACATTTAAATCTTGCCATTGCATCATAGCTTTGGCGTGTGTTACCTTAGTAACTTCTGAGTTTTAATTTCATTACATATCGCTTGGTGCACCACCGTTCATTACTCCAGGCAAGGGTGTAATTGTTCAGTTTGTGGAGTCTACTGTAGAGTTTGGGGTTTAGGACTGGTTGAGAGGTAGATCCGAGATCCCGGGAAAAGCTGAGACGGAAACCAGAGACCCCAACAACAGCAATAGCTCAGATAGTTTAACCAATTGTGGTGGAACCTGCAGTTTCCACAGTATTGCAATTAAAGTAAGAGTTGTTGTAATTTATGAAGAAATGGACATCTTGACAAGAAGTGCAGTTATTTTGTGCAACTTAAGGTAAATTTATGTTTCAAAAAAATCTGATGCTTTTATCTTGTGCAGGAAGGTGCAGAAACTTTGAAATCAAAACCAGCTGTCAAGGTGGACTCTAAAGGTCTTCTATATATTCAGCAAAGGGAATTTGCAGCAACAACTCCTCAGGATGGTAAGCATCAACATTTCACTTTCTAAAGATGGTTACAAGAATCTACTTGACCATCCGCATTCTCTTATTGCTGCGAATTACTTTAAGAATCAGATCTAATAGATTTAAGTTTTTTTTTAACCATCCCAAGCATATGACTCCTTACTAGCTAAGCAATGCTATCTCGGAACAATTGCTCTTTAAGCTTGCTATACAATTAATTCGGCTAATAGTCACATCCATCACTATGTTTATTCACTCTTATTCTCCTTTTCGGTTCACTTCACAATGTC
This sequence comes from Mobula birostris, assembly GCF_030028105.1. NCBI lineage: Eukaryota > Metazoa > Chordata > Chondrichthyes > Myliobatiformes > Myliobatidae > Mobula > Mobula birostris. The sequence goes on along the minus strand of NC_092378.1, from coordinate 131,015,518 downwards.
AGGTTCCGTCGGGAAAGATTTGTAATTTTTGTTTGAAGAGTAAAGAACAATCCTGGTTTCATATGGTCCACAACTTCAGAATTGTCCGACAGACCATCACACTGGTGATATAGATGTGTGTGTATATTAGTATTCTATGGCCCAAGTTTTTGCAGCAGAGACTGATCTCCAAACATCTTGGAACTTCTTTGCTCTTGTCCCTAAACCTTTGCTCTGTCAATACTGGTGCTGGTGTAAAGTGGCTTTCTGATGTGAATCGTATACACACATGGACATCTTCCACTTCTCAAAATAAAGTTTAAGACCTGGAAATTCATTACTATTCTAGGGCTGCTAAATCTTCTTCCTAATGACTTCCCATTCGTGCATGCTTTTTTTTTTAAACATTAGAATATTTTTTTAGTTACCGGTATGTAATTGTGTTGCTCTGCAGTCCGAGTGCATCATTTTAATGTAGCATTGTGTCAGGTGCGGAACAATGGACTTTGAGCAGTGGAGATCTTTGTTCTGTTGTGTATAAAAGCTAAGTTCTAACCCACTGTCCCAAAATGTTTAAGAAAAGAAATAGAAACTCCTAGCTGCTTAGGAGGGCCAATTAAGAGCTGCTTAAAAGTATTCTTATTCTCTAGTATGAAGCAAAGGTTTTGACATGTTATTGTAATTTATAATTCTATTATGTACTGCTGCTGCAAAACAACAAATTTCTTGACATATGCCAGTGATACTAAACCTGATTCTGATATTTTGACCACAGGCTCTGTATCTATACTTGGAACAGAAGATGCAACTACTTGCCATATGGTGACTCTGCGGCACACAGGTAACGAGGGAAGTTGTACAGGAGTTTAAATGAGCTATGTGAACATACAGCATTGTGCCTGTTTGGGTTGTCCAGAGGTATCGAGAAGGCAGTGTATGGGGTTGAGTGGGATCTGGGATCAGCCCTGATGGAATGGTGGAGCAGACTCAATGGGCTGAATGGCCTAATTCTGCTCCTGTGTCTTATGGTCGTGGTCTGAATCGGTGGTCACTGAACACTGCAACGACCATAGAATTGACTTGAATGGCACAAAACTACTGTGCTGCACCAGTGGTTTTTGGAACTGCCTGGTAAAGGAAGCCAGTGAAAATAAAACTAGAGGAAAAGAATTTTGATAAAGACGAAGGTCTCACTCTAAGTAAGAACTGGAATTCGATTGTCAACAATGTGGGAGAGCAGAAACCTGTTCTTTCTGAATAGGAGGTGGACCCATTGGATACATGAAGAGGAATTTAATTATCTGTCGGGTAATTTATGGAGTTTTCTATTGCTGCGGGCTGTGGAGGCTGAATCATGGGATGTATTTGAGACTGAGATGGTTAGGTTTTTGGATTAATGGGAAGCTGAGGGTGACTGGTGTGTTAAAGTTGATGAGTTATCTGGTCTATTTCTTTCTTACTTATGTTTTTTTTAGGGTGTGGAGCTACAGCTTTGGGACACTGTGATGGAATGGATACAGCAGTGTGTGTGTCCAAAATGCTAAATGCTGTCAAGTCCTTGTCAGATGGATTCAGCCATGGGAGGTATGGTCTCAGTACATGAAAAATGAAAATAATGGCAAATTTTATATTTTTATTTACAGGATCTCAAAACAGTAAGTACAGGTTGACCTTCACTAATCCGGCACTATTGGGACCTGAGGAGTGCTGGATTAGTGAAATCATTCTGATATCATTCTGGGAAAACATTGTATCATTTCTTAATGCATGCATTACTAAATGACAATAAAAGAGGACTGTGTGTCCTCATAATCTAAAAAAATGCCGAATTACAGAAGGATCACATTAAGCATAATGAGTGCCGGATTATCAAAGGAACTGGATTACAGGTAGTTAGATTAGTGAAGGTCGACCTGTAATTGTTAATTGAAGAGCAAAAACAAAACCTGCAGATGCTGAAAATCTGAAATTAAAACAAGTGCTGGGGTCGTTCAGCAGAGTAGATGGCATCCACTAGGAGAGAAATAATTCCGGGTCAATGACATTTCCACAGCAATAAGTGTGACGTGTAGGCTTGGGGAGGGAGAAAAGTATAAATGTGGTTGGCTCCAGATGGGTTTTCATAATACCCAATTCTTGATCTATCCACTCACACCATATGGTTTTGGAGCAGGAGCGAATAGTCATGTTCAGAAATAGAAATGTTGCAATTTGGCATGAAGGTTAAGTCTGTGTCTCTGGTTGTAGCAGCTCCTGGTCTGCTAAATGTTCCTTTCCACTAATGATGAAAGGTGTCGGTCCAGAACATCAATTGTTTATTCCCCTCCATAGCTGACTACAATTCAGATTTAATTATTATTATTCAGATTTTCAGCACTTGCATTATTTTTCCTTTGACCTGTTGTTCTGGAGAGGTCTTGGTACATTTTGACAAGGGAAGGTGTAGGAATGCTTGGAACACCCTCAGTTAAAGACAGTGGCCACTCATCGCCAGGACTGGCAGGTATCCAAATGTTTTGCACATGTATTTATGTTTCTGTAATTATCTGTTATTCTGATATATTTCCCGGTTTTCTTCTTTCCTCTTTAGAATTTAGTCAGGGAATATGGTGTGATTTTAAAGGTCTGAAGGATTTTCAGGAGCTAGACTGAACAGCAAATTGTCTTATCTTTTGATATTAAAGAGTCAAAGTCGTTTAAGATTTTTATCCTTGCTTTATGTTTCACTGTTTTGTTTAAACTTGTCTTTGCAAATTTAGCATTAATTTGGTACTAAAATGCAAACATTTGACAGACTGCTTTTGGACAGTCACATAGCAATTAACATAAAGCTTTACGATCTTAGCTGTAAAATCAGGGTTCAGTTCCTGTGCTGTCTGTAAGAAGTTTGTACGTTCTGCCCTTGACTGAGTGAGTTTCTGGGGTGCCCTGGTTTCCTCCCATATGCCAAAGACGTATGGGTTAGGTTTAGTAAATTGAGAGCATACTATGTTGGTGCCAGAAGCATAGGAACATTTGCAGGCTGCCTCCTGCCTGAGCATTTCTGTTTTTAAACTTGTCATTGCAAATGCAGCAGTAATTCAGTGTAACACTAAATGTATACACTTCCCAGACTGCATTAGAGAACAGACTGTGTTAGTCAGTGACGTAAATGACACATTTCACTGTATGTTTTGATGTACATGCGACAAAAATAATCTTCCAATGGGTACAAAAATCAATGCATATACAAACAGTTGGGTAACGGGGTGTAGATATGGCTCTACCAAAGCAGGTATAAAGCGCTCCTTCCATTGGCTAGCCTGCAGGTCACCATTGGGCAAGGTGTACCACCTGCCTAGCCCCCCAGTAAGGTCATGTCAAGCCATGGGGGGTGTGGATGGTCGTGTGAGCAGCTGGTGCCATCACGAGCCCTGGTTATGTGACTGCTGATGCCAGGCAGACAATCCCTGAAGAGTACTGATCAAGGATAGGGTCACCCCTCTTGTAAAGACACTTCCCAGAAAGCAATGGCAAACTACTGTAGAAAAATTTGCCAAGAACAACCATGGCCACGGAAAAGCCATGATCGCCCATGTCATAGGACATAGCGCATAATGAACAAACAATACTAATGGCGTTCATTGGTGTGGGACATGCACATGCTATAGAAGTGCTTTACCCTTATTGTTAAGATAGTCTTGGGAAAATGTGTCAGATGATTTTGAAGGCCTTGTTTCTCCCTAAGGAAAGGAGACCACTGCCTTCTCTTTTGCCTGGCTGAACATTTTTTTTTTCTCACATTGAATCAATTCTCCGTTAATCCCTCTTGCTTCCTTCAAGTAACACCATATCCGTGGCAGCCCATAGAATTTTTCAATGTGAGATATGTGGAACAAACCTTATTTTGATTCCACATGTTGATTGTGGGGGGTGGTCTCCCCTATTTTTATGTTACATTGATATAACAATGTGGTAAATCTGTGGAATTTGTTGCCACGGATGGCTGTGGAGGCCAAGTCATTGGGTGCATTTAAGGCAGAGATAGATGGGTTCTTGATTAGCCAAGAAGGCAGGGGAGTGGGGATGACTGGGAGAATTGGATCAGCCCATGATTGAATGGTGGAGCAGACTCGATGGGCCGATTGGCCTACTTCTGCTCCTATATCTTATGGTCTTGTAATAGTGAATTCTGATTTCAAGTTGAAATTGAGTAATTTATGAACTTTGCTGTTAATTTCCAATTTTGTCATATGCAATGTCCAATATTTTTTCAACGTCTGTGTCTGTTTCAGGAGAGGAGTTGGCACAAGAACGTTGGCTGTGAGCCAGTGGGCTTGCACAATTATCTTGACTGCATTTTATCTAACCTTGTTTCCTGCAAGATCTATCTTCCATTCTCCCTTTTTCTCCACCTCCATCATATCTATTATTTTAAAAATGTCTTTTGACCCTGTATCTGCCTCCAAGATTCTCAAATATATTTACAATCCCACCCCCCCACTCTGCTCAGAACAATGAGGTTCTAAAAAATAAGAGGGAAAATCAGAAGACACTGGAAATACTAAATAAATTGGGCAGCATTGTGGAACAAGAAATAACTAATGTTTCAGGTCTGGAACTTTTATCAGGATATGATTCCTCTTTCATAATGGGCACAGAGTTTCTGTTTACTGATAATAAAGTTCCCCTTTTTCTCATCTTCCACCCCACTTGTTTCTTTGTTCAACATATTTCTTGAATCCTCAAGATGGTACCTCCTTCCCTTCACTATCAGCGTTCCAAAGGGACCACTCCCTCCAGGATGCCTTGGTTCATCTCCAGCTCCCTAGCTCGTGTCTTCCTCTCGTGCAGTGGCAGGGCTTGCCCTTTTACTTTCCATTTTCCTGCCACCTGGGGAGCCAAACATGCTTTCTAGGTAATGCGGTGACCTTATTTGTATTATTTGGAATGCAAAAAGAATAATTGCAGGTGCTGTAAATCTGAAATGAAAGCAGAAAATGTTGGAAGGACTGAGTGGGTCAGGCTGAGTTTGCTCTCCTTTCATTTCACCCTCATGGGAACTCATTGGTCTGGCATTCTCACTGTTTCACGTTTAAATGCTAGACTTAGTGATCCCTGTATGCCTTTGCCAGGTCCTGTCTTACGATATTGAAGGTGGCTCCATCCCTATCTCCCACCCTCCTGCCGCTTCCCAATCCACAAGCTTAATTTCCAGACCATTCTTGGCCCTTTTCCATAACAACCCTGAAACTTGCAGAGTTATGATCACTGTATCTGAAATGCACCCCACTCACTCAGCTGCATTTCCTAAAATTGTGTCTAGTACTGCAACTTTCTCTAGTTGGATTGGCCAGAAAAAAAATGCTCGTGGATGTATTTGAAAAATACCACAACCCAGCCCCCAAGCCTGCACATCAAAGTTTTAGTTGATATTTGGGAAGTTGCAATCATCTACTTGAACTTAAAATTTTTGTATCCCTGAATTATTTACATGTTCTCTTGTCTCCTGACTGTTGAGAGGGCCCATAGTGAAGCCCCAGCAAAATGATTGCCTCCTTCAGATTCCTGTTCCACCCATATGATTTCATTTGAAGAGCCTTCTAAGACATCCTCCCTTGGAACTTGATCATACAGTAATGCCACATCCTCTTTTACACATGCCATTGTCACCTGTGAAAATTCTATATCCTGGAATGTTGAATTACTAGCCCATCATCTTGGCTTGACAGCAATGTATTCCTGTGAGTTGATTGGAACTCTTGCATTTATCTGCCTCAACAGCCAGAGCCTTTATTATAACAAATGTAATCTAGTCTTGCATTTCTCCCATTTAGCTTATTCCACCCCTGTTTGCTTCACCTAATGATTGACTTGGTTTTCTTTCAACATTTCACTGTATCACACCCTGTTCTATAGTCTGTGCTCCATTCCTTTGTCTAATTGGTATAATCCTTTCCCAATCACGTGAACAAACCTTCCTACAGCTCTGGTACAATTTGTTCAGTTTACACAAGCCCAACCTTCCACGAGCAGTCTTATTGACGCAGAAATTGAAAGCCTCCATCCGTCACTAATCCTTCAGCCACTCATTCACTGTTTCTCCCAATCTTTTTCTCAATGTATAGTCTTGTTTTACACTTCCAGCATTACATCTCCCCCTTCCTTTCTGATAATTTAAAGTTAATTAATCTCCTTTTGATCTAAACCAGCAAAACTTCTCTTTTGTTCTCCCTGTATGTTTTCTGTGACTTGTCTTCTTTCTAACTTTTCACAGCTCTGAGGATGGTCTTTTAACTTGAAACACTAAACATTTCTCCATGGATGCACCCTGGCCAACTGAGCATTTTTCTATTTTTTTTAGATTATCAGAGGCTGCCAAGTTTTAGATTGCTGTTGAGGGGATTGCAACTAGAGTAGTAGGATGGATTGTTTGGGGTCTCCCAGATGCCACCAGGACTAGCCAACATTCCCAAACGTGTATTCTGAGATAAAAACTTCCCAGTTTCCTCTTCTCCTCTTGTGCTTTTGTCTAGGAACTGGTATGACTGGGGGAAAAACTGTAAAACTTCCATTAATCCACTAATTTCTAAATTAGTTAAGTATTTCCTTCCAGAAGTTCTCATTGAAATGGTGTAATTTTGTGTTTTTAGATATGAAGTTCACCTTGTAGGAGGTTTCATGGATGAAGGGTACCTATCTCAGAAGCTCACCCTAGAACTGCTTGGTAGGTATTAATCTGTTAGTTTACTACTGGAATTTTAGTTTCACATGCACATATGTACAATGCTAGAACATCTGTGGTGGAAAATGAGAAAGGACAACCAATACATGATCAAAATTGTTGTTTTAAAAATGCTGATAGTTTAGTATCTTTTGTCTTTGGTCTTGTATTTGTTATGTTTGTTTCAAATGGACCACCATTACTAAGAAAGTAAATTTTCCAGGAGGGGTGTGTATAATGTGAGTGATTTTTAAATTCTCTCCATTTCGTAATCTCTGAGATGCATTCCTCCAGTTCTAGTCTCTTGTACAGTCCCAATTTCCTAGTTCAGTTTGTCACTATCTTCTGACTGACCTCAAACTTCTGGAATTCTCCATTCCTTGAGCAGCTTCTGTAAATACTTTCTTGATCAAGCTTTTTGCATTCAAAAGCAACTTTGAATTTATTTTTGAATGTAGATGTTGTTGTATGATGTTTCTTTTGTTAATGGTGTTATATAACAATTTGTACTGGTACAACAAGATCTTGTTATTTTGTTCACTGTGTCTACTTTCAATGAGTCAGCTGGATGAGATTTCTTGTTTCCCTTGAGGACGAGATGCAGCTAATTGTTAAACAGTTTACTAAATTCAAATGAAGAACAGTGCAAGATCCATTGTTTTCAAGGGGTGATCAGTTCTGCAGTTGGTGGATATATTATGTTTATTTTACTTGATTCAGAAGATTTGCTAGAATCCCAGTGTAGGGAGCATATGACTGGCAGGGTTGGACTCATTAATGATTGGAGGGCACGGGGTGCTTTTGCTGCAAGGTGTTGGAGGAGCTTCAATACAATAAGAATTTTGAAGTCGAGGTTTTGGGCCAATGAAGGCCAATAAACAGTTGATGGCTTAATGGGAAGTTCAGATACATGCAGTAGTGTTCTTGTACGGGGTTTCTTCTTTGTATGTTAAATTTAAAATGGCTTCTTTGTTATGTTAATCTTTTAAACTGCTGTGTATGTGGGTTAAAATGGCTTCTATGTTATGTTAGATGCTGAGAAAGTCTCTAGCCAGACATTTGCTTGGGTTAGTACAGACAGCAGGGTGCTATTAGCTAGTGGGTGTTCATGTTATCATTTCTTGGGGTGATAATGCTGTCTCATATGACTGTGGACGGGGTTTTTGGCGGGGCGTTGGACGAGAGACGGGGAGGATGACGGACGTGCGGGAAGGCACCAATCGATCACTCCGGGTGATCCCGAACCGCGAGTCGACGGGGTCCGGGTGGTTCCGAAGAACTTTCTGAGCTCCAACTTGTGCACGAAGACCTTGAACTTTGATAAGTCTGGCACCTTTTTCCATTACTTCCTTTTCTGTATCGAACTGATATTAATTTCATAGACTGAGTAATATCTATAAAGTGTACTTGGTACAACGTACTGTGTGTGCTGGCTGATGATTGATGTTTGGGACCGATTTGTGTGGCAGTGGTACAGCAACCGACCAAGCGGGGAGCGTCCAGGCGGGCGCCGGGCGGGATTTCCTCTAGACATATACGAGCCAATATAGCGGAGCTTTACAGTTTTAATAAACAAGAGTTTACTGAGGGTGCGAAATTTGTTGTGGAATATGAATCTGGCAAATGTATAAGTCTCTCATTGCCCACATTAATCACTTTGCCTTTCTGAACTCTTATTTCTTTTGGCTCTCCTCAATAACTCTTTTATTTTCCTCTTATTCATAATATTTTATATGCTATGACATTTATGGTTCAAAAATATCTCATGACAATGAATGGCTTGAAAGTACATTTGCATAAACCACTTTTCTACCACTCATTTTTCCTTGTTACAATAAACAAGTTGTCCCACCTCCCATTCTGGGTTAAACTTTAACTTGAATTGATACTGTAGTTTAGATAAAAGCAGAATGTTTTCACTATTCAATTTTGGAGTGTCTGTCCTTGACTAAATAGAGGGAGATAGTTAATTTGTGTCTTGCTATGTGAGTAAAGATTGCTTTCTGGTTTAAGAAACTTGGAATGGGCTTTCCACTAACATTGATTCAGAAGTTGTATCTGCATCAATATCCTTTGGGGTATTACCATTTGAGCTTTTGGAAGTTTCAGCAACACAAGATAACGTGATTACTGGTGGTTTCTTTATCATTAGGAAGCGCATTAATATCTCCTGTGGCTTTGTATTTTGCTTGTATATCATTGAAGATCTGCAAATTAATTTAATCCTACCTATGGTGAGCAGTAAGGAACTAATGAAGCAATTTGAAGTCTGTTCAAGTTATCGATGCCTGAGAGTTGTGCCAATATAGTTCTGTGAGGGGAAGGACAGGAAAACAGACGAGAATGTTCTGATAGAAACATCCTGTGACATTGTGGAATTTATAGACAGTTTGGTAAACTGTAGAGATGCAAACCTGGATGTCACAGAAATGGTGATTAAAATCTTTATGGAATGGTGCCAACAGGAATTTGAAGTTTAAAAATGTACATGCATATAAAGGAGCTGACTTTTATAATAATAGTAATTGATATCTGAGAGATAGAAAAATGTATAAAAAGAAGCTTTGCAGATAACTGACAGCAATACCTTTGGAGACATTGCAGAAGACCCGAGTCAACTTGCTGCACTTAACAGGTAGACAGAGTCGTAAAAAGAGCTGTTTGGCATATCTGCCTTTGTAAATCAAAGTATTGAGAACAGGAGTTGGGATGTTATGTTGAAGTTGTATAAGATGTTGATGAGGCCTAATTTGGAGTATTATGTGCAGTTCTTGTCACCTACCTATAGGGAAGATGTCAATAAAATTGAAAGTGCTAAGGAAAATTTACAAGGATGTTGCCAGGTCTTGAGTACCTGAGTTACAGGGAAAGGTTGAATAGGTTAGGACTTTGCCAGAAAATAACGAGGGGAGATTTGATAGAGGTATACAAAAAATGAGGGGTATAAATGGACTAGATGGGTTGAAAGGCCTGTTTTTGTGCTGTAGTTCTCTTTGACTCCATGACTCCAATCAGGCCAGGTTCTTCTACGGCAGGTATTATCTGAATTCAAGTGGCAGCTTAGGGAATTGTTTGTAACTAATGAGATGATCGCGATTTGGGTAAAGTCTTTGTGCATGGTATTTTATCATGTGCGAAATATTGCACTGGTGCTAATACTTGAGGGGAGCCGCCAGCGAACAGGGATGAGGAAGCAGAAATGGCATGCCTTTGAGGTGGTTATAAAGTGATTGAATGAAAGAAGGTGGGAATTATTGGAGCAAATGGAAGTAACTGGTACATAAAATAGGAAGGAATTTGATCAACACACATCAAAGTTGCTGGTGAACGCAGCAGGCCAGGCAGCATCTCTAGGAAGAGGTACAGTCGATGTTTCAGGCCGAGACCCTTCGTCAGGACTAACTGAAGGAAGAGTGAGTAAGGGATTTGAAAGTGGGAAGGGGAGGGGGAGATCCAAAATTATAGGAGAAGACAGGAGGGGGAGGGATGGAGCCAAGAGCTGGCAGGTGATTGGTAAAAAGGATATGAGAGGATCATGGGACAGGAGGTCCGGGAAGAAAGACAAGGTGGGGGGGGACCAGAGGATGGGCAAGGGGTATATTCAGAGGGACAGAGAGAGAAAAAGAGTGAGAGAAAGAATGTGTGTATAAAAATAAATAAGACGGGGTACGATGGGGGAGGTGGGGCATTAGCGGAAGTTAGAGAAATCGATGTTCATGCCATCAGGTTGGAGGCTACCCAGACGGAATATAAGATGTTGTTCCTCCAACCTGAGTGTAGCTTCATCTTTACAGTAGAGGAGGCCGTGGATAGACATGTCAGAATGGGAATGGGATGTGGAATGGTATGGGTAGCCTCCAACCTGATGGCATGAACATCGACTTCTCTAACTTCCGCTAATGCCCCACCTCCCCCTTGTACCCCGTCTGTTATTTATTTTTATACACACATTCTTTCTCTCACTCTCCTTTTTCTCCCCCTGTCCCTCTGAATATACCCCTTGCCCATTCTCTGGTTCCCCCCTTCCTTGTCTTTCTTCCCAGACCTCCTGTCCCATGATCCTCTCATATCCCTTTTGCCAATCACCTGTCCAGCTCTTGGCTCCATCCCTCCCCCTCCTGTCTTCTCCTATCATTTCGGAGCTCCCCCTCCCCTTCCCACTTTCAAATCTCTTACTCTTCCTTCAGTTAGTCCTGACGAAGGGTCTCTGCCTGAAACGTCGACTGTACCTCTTCCTAGAGATGCTGCCTGGCCTGCTGCGTTCACCAGCAACTTTGATGTGTGTTGCTTGAATTTCCAGCATCTGCAGAATTCCTGTTGTTTAAGGAATTTGATGCTCAGTGAGAAAAGAATATAGTCCCGTGGTAAAGAAATAAAATTACATGGAAAGGAGTAAGACCAGTTTTGCAAGTTGTAAAACTTATTGATGTTTGACCTTTGTTGTTATACCTGTTAAATTTTTATGTTCTGTCTGATCAGTTGCTCCATTTTCCTCCCATATACCAATGACGTACTGATATGTTAACTAGCTAATATAAACACAAGAGATTCTGGAAATCCAGAGCAGTACACACATTGCTGGAGGAACTCAGCAGGTTGGTGGGTATCCTTATCCCTTGTGTCGTTGGGTAGTAGTAGAATCTGGGTAAATTAATGGACACGAGGGAGATGTTCTCATTTGATCCTGACCTCCAGATGCTGCTTATTTGGGGGGTTTGAATGCTCTCCCAATCATAATGTGCTCTGATCTTTCTCTCATACATGCTGACATGTTAATCAGCTACTGTAAATTGTACTCTGGTGTAGGTAAATGGCAAAGAAACCAAAAATGGGAATAAGATGACTTGCAAGAGGGGGGAAAATGGCAGGAGTTACCAACTTGGAGTTCCCAAACCCTTTGGTTAATGGTAGGGGTCCGTGGTGTAAAAAAAAAGGTTGGGAACTCCTGGATGGGATTGCTATGGTGGGGACCAGCATTCACCCTATGGGCTGAATGGTTCCATTTTGTGGCAAAAGTTAGCTCCTGGTCTGTAAGATTCAGCTATGCCAGAGAAAATCTTGTTCTAAAACTAATGAACAGACTTTCCATTTAAAAAAAAATTAAAAAAAAGTCACTGTGCTATGCAACACAGTCTGGTAACTATTTTGTCAGAATTTATTAATTATGCTGGCCAAGTACTTTTAAGAATTATATATCCTAAGCTTTTAGAAAATGCGCATCAGTGTCAGTAGCAAGTCTAATCTTGTAAACTCTCTAGAATTATTGATAGAAATGCCTATTCTATACCCAGCTGATGTTTGTCTTATCACTAATTTGACAGTGAAGTTTGGCACCTGGTTATCCTGACTTGTATCAAAATCTGTTAGCAGTAAATCGGGTATCTGCAAACCAAAAAGTCAGCATTTTGTTTAATGTCATATACCTTGTATCCGTTTGCAGAAGCTTTGAACAGTCAGTCAGAGAAGATTCATTTAGAAACCTACTGTGTAACAGGTAAAAGTTGTTTTCCTTAAGTTATTTGCATTAAGGATGGGGGAATTAGAATTTGACCGTTTTATGTGGATTCCTTTTAAACAAAATTGCCTAAGCAATGTTTTTTATATTTTCTACATTTAATGTCAACAGAAACCCACTGACTTTTGCAGAAAGGTACTCTGCCTCCCACATGTTAATCAAACTGCATTGTCATGTTTTGAAACCCCTTTAGGCTCTGCAGGATCATTGAATTCCATTACTAGCTCTAGCTTACTGCATCTCAACTGTTTCGAGTCTATTTGTGCTGGAGCAGAGATACAATTTTTTTCTTTCCTTTGCCACATGCTAGTTCTTGCCCTTCATGAATAATTGAGCCTCATCACCATTTCATGATAGCTGATCCATTTCCCTCTTAATCCCATTCTTCTGCCTTCTCCCCATAACCTTTTACACCCTGACTAATCTCCGCCTTAAACGCACCCAGTGACCTGGCCTCCACAACCACCTGTGCCAACTAATTATGGCAGATTGCAACCAGTTGGACCTAGTAATGTGCAGCTTGTCAGCTCTACATTTGTAAATTGCCTATATTTTAGGGCACAGTATTTGCATTTGTTGTGAAGTTCATTCTTAATGCATGAAATGTACATTGTATGCAAATTGTTTCAATTTCTGATCCCTGTACCTCACTTCTAAACTAACTGAAGAGCAAGTGACAATGGCATAAAATAACCTTCTTGAAACATTTTCTTTTGTAGAGCTTAATGATGTGAAGCAGCAAAATACTCACTGGCCTGTGATATATGGAATAGGTGAATATTTTGTTGCATTTTTCTGTTTTACCATAATTTCATGTTTACAATTTGAAATATCCAAATCACTCCTGCATCCGGAGTACTTATTTTTGTCAATCCACTGGACCAGCCAATTTCTGCTGTGAAATGGTTCTGAGTCACGGAAGCCCTTATCCAAGTGAATGTTCTCTCAACTCCATCCTGAATATTGCCAGGTTGTTTGTCCATAGCAGGCAAAACCTATTTGCTTTGCATTTGAATAAATATAATCAAATATTGGTTTGGAAGTGTTCCAAGTTGATCATCTTTTATTCCTATAATACAGAATACAAACCACAATTTTGAGAATATTCACATGGCCGGACAGCCTCGTTAAAGGGAAGTACAATGGATTCTGGTTAATTGGGACATATTGGGACCAGGACATTTAGGCCCAATTAAGTGGCTGCTCCAATTAGCCAAAGTTTCATGAAAAGTTAAAAAGGTATTTTTTTAAAAAAAGACAAAGTACCATTTAACTGAGTAACAGTTGTGTATTTAAATGAATTACAGTATAAATTAGAACATTACCAAAACTACAGTGCTATAAAACTGTTAGTTCCTAATGTTTTTCAGCAGCAGAGTTCACTGAATGCTGATGTGTTCTTTTGACTGTAAATGAACAAAATCAATGCAGATAGAGGATTGCCTTCAAACAGTACTTTTGACAATTGCATTTTCCAAATCTTCATTTTAGTAACATTCAAGATGATTGTCAATATCTTAATTCTTTGTAATTCCTAGCTTAAAGTAGTGAAATCATTTCATTTTCACTTCCAGCCATTTCTGGCATCTCAAGGCCGTATCTGGCATCTCTGCAGCTGAAACAGCAGAGAGCAAAACAGTTTGGAATTATCTGTTTATTACTTATTATCTGTGACAAAAATCTTTGTTTCTGGACACACACTCACAGTCTTAAACTGTTCCCTCTAGGTATGATGTAGTGTCTAACGGCTAATGACATGCACGTGACTGATGTTGGTTAGAAAAATGTTTGTCTGAATTAAGCAGATGGCCCAATTAACTGGAATCCAATATTTGATCTGTTGTTTTTTCACTTGATCAAAGCAATTGGTGAAAATCTAACTTGGAGTAATTCACAGTCCAACGTGGCAATGAGCTATTTATATTGTTGGTTCCACAAATATCATACAAGTATGTAAAGTGACTGATTATGGGCTCTTTAGATTAGGGGAAGGGGGAAAACAAAAGTTTTTAAAGTATCCATTCAGAATGTGTTTTAAATACTCAAGTCTGGCATAAGCCTTATGCCCCATCAGGCGGTTTCTGTGGCGTGAAGCAACTGAGAGTATGAGACTCCTCTTCTCTCCCCCTCACCCCCAATAGGACGCCCATCTATCATGAGGTTAACCCCCAGCATTTTTGCCAGTATCCATTCTCAGTTGGGTAGACCAGAGCATTGTGTGGTTAAGTGCCTTGCTGAAGGACACACACGCTGCCTCAGCCAAGGCTCGAACCCAGGACCTTCAGATCGCCAGTCCAATGCCCTAACCACTTGGCCACGCGCCACACATGCAGAATGTCTATCAGTATGAAATGCTGTCTTGCTGTATTAATTGCCTAGGGCTGCTTAAATTAATGAAATTAATTGTTACTGTATATTTAATTATTCATCAGCTGTAGATGTGAAAACTGGTGATATCTTTCAAGCAACCTTCCCAGAGAGGGGTCCAGATGAGGATATTCGTTCTGCTCGGACTTTTCTGGCAGGTCCGGTAAGCTTCAAAGTTGCCTCAAAAGCTGTCATTTTCATGTTACTTTAAACCACAGAGCTGATGTGGCAATGTAGAAATGACCTTGTGTTTGTTTCATCCTTGCAGATGATGTCAATTTATGATTCAAAAGTGGAAGAATTGCAGATTGAACCATATGAGTGGAAGCCATTTCCACATGCCAAATTCTGGTTGCAGCAGCCTGATCATGTGCTGTTAGAGGTAAAGTAAGTTACTCATCAGAAAGTAGTAAATTGTATCAAGTATTTCTTTTTATCTCTAATCACTTAATTTTGAATATTTCTTTAAGTATTTTTCAACATCCCCGCTGGTTGAACCACCACACTTCATAAAGCACTGGAAGAATGTTTTAAAATTCCTAAGCGCTGTTCCAGAAGAGGCACCATTTCCAAACAGCAAGCCCAGGAACTACAAAAAAACTGCAGATGGTGTTTGGCGGAGGCTCCATTATGCTAGCTGAAGTTTGTACCATTTACCCCTAAATGTTGTTATTCCTTCTAATCATTAAAAGTGTTGAACTTGAAGGCTTGACCATTCAAACTGATATTTCCATTCAATTAACATGTTAGGCTGTAGGAATTTCGTCAATGACAATATCACAAAACACTCTGCTGCGGTTCTTTGAAGTTGTGACAGATTGGAAGAGGGTCCGTGTGAAAATACTGCAATCATTTTATTGATGCCATCTATAATAAGTTTGATTTTGTGAGGTATAGCCTTTTGAATTATTCCTGAACTCTTACCCCCCTCCCCCCATCAGTCTTCTTAAACACCTAAATTATTTGAACCTTTCCACAGAATATTGTGGTGACAGAAATCTTCACATTCAATGTGCAGAGGGACAGAATAGCAGATATCAATACCTTTAAAACCATAAACACTGCATTTTTCCCCAAATAAACCTCAATTTCATTCAAATAATTTAATTGATTTTTGTGAACTAAAAATCCAAACACCAATATTTGCTTGAAGCTTAAATTACATTCAAGCATAGGCTTTATTTTTAAATTAAGATGTACAGAGAGAATATACAGTTAAAGGACAAAAATTACCCATGTGCAAAATTAACAGCAATAGTTTTAATTTTTAAAATAATTACAATTTAACCTATTCATAAGGAAATTAGCATACTTCATTCTACTGCAATGTAGGAAGGAAAGTATCAGTTTCTTAGCACTTTACAGAAAACAGAACAATTGCACTTAAGATTCACCCCACTTCCCTGCCTCCACTAGAGTTAAAATCAAACTTCCAATGGGGAAACATGAAATTCCTAGTCATGTCACAGTCATGTGCAAATCCTAATTAAAGGCATTTAACAGTAGTGTCATACTGTATTATATGGCACAGTTCACTTAGAATCCATTTTTCCCAATTTGAGGTCTTACTGCTAAAAAAAAAAGGGTGTTTTTAGTTGTTTTATCTAAGACTTTCTTCCTCCACACCTTCATCAGCTTCTGTTGGTACAGAGCTTGGGTGAACCACTGGTATGTTGATACCACTTGTATCAGTTTTTTCTGGGTCACAGTCTGAAGGAAGGTCCAAGTTAACATTCAGCTGAGCAGAAGATTCAGAGGCTTTGTGAACATCATTTTCAAAGTCAAGTCTGGTTTCTTCATGCTTGACTTTGGATTCCCCCACTTCCTCTGTGTGACTCACTGAAGAAGTTTCACTGATCATATCTGAAGCAGAAGTCTTGGATGACCTTCGAAACATTTTCTGTCCTAAAGGCACAAGTTACATAACATGTCTGTCATTGATACTAGTAACTTAATCAGTTTAAAGATTTGAATAGGTATTGACTAATAACAATACATCAACTTTTGAGCAATTGCAGTTCCTCTCCCCCCCCCCCCCCCAATTTCTATATTTTTGTTTTATGTTGGCTTCATTGTTCCAATGATTTTACTTTCAGAATCACACATTTTTCAAGTCATCATAGTGGGGTATTGAGAAAAGTCTTCAATAAGCAATAATGACACCTCAGGTAAACCTCATCGGCTACGATACTGCCACTGTGCAAAGCTGAAGAATCACACTTATTTAAGATGAAGAAATGATCCGTAGAGCTAACAAACTCATTAAGAATATGAAAACCAAAAACACACCTGGTAATTTATGTTTAGTGTGAACAACTGTGGGTGTTGCAGGTGGGGTTCCTTGAGAAGTCTGGGCTTTTGTTGCAAGCACATTCTCTGTTGACTCCAGTAAACCTGCAAAACCAAGAAAAAGAAAAAAATGTTACTATACAAGTTCAAAGATAACTTTCTAGCTAGATTATTAAAAATTGGATATCCATTTATTGAGGTGAAATGCACCAATCAGCAGTGGTTAACACTTCTTAAAAAACTGATGATGCTTTAGAAGGGAAAATGAACTAAAATGTCAAACAGCAGAAATTGTAAAACCTGAGGTTTTACAAATAGCATGGAAAATTAACAAACACCACACTGATTTTACAACATTTCAATCAAACTTGTGCTCAACTACAAGTAAGAATGATTTTTAGCATTTAAATAGAGATTTACTAAAAAATACTTATTTTAGCATATGATGCATATTCAGCAATATATATATGTACTCATTTAACATTTTAATCTGTACTGAGGATTCTGTCCTGTTATTAAAATAAAGTGCCATCTTGTACCGATGAAAAAATGCTCTGTTGTATTTGCCTCATGTTGAAATAATGCTTAAAGATGGATGGCATCAATTTGCTAGGGGAGATCCCCTACACCAGTCAGATTGCAAAATGGTGGAACTGATGGTTGGATTGCACTTTATCTTAAATTGGTACAGTTGGTGGAAACTAGTACTGTAACATACACTGAAGTTCAACTTCAGGAACTTCACCTGATTAATCTTCCACTTCCCTTCCAAATGTAACAACAAACCAAATGCAGGGGTGGAGAAAAATTAGCCAGAGCCCCTACAATTAATTCTCTTGGTTAACTCTGGAATAGAATCTCCTTATTTGATGGCAAGGATGGCACCCACCAATACTGAGTATAAAACACAGGCAAAATGGAATCTATTGTCTCCCAAGCACATGACGACCACCACCATTTAGATTGACAAGGACATCACATCTGCAAGTTATACTCCACCACATTATCTGTACTTGGAAATATAACCATCATCATCACCCAGTCAAAATCCCTGAACTTCCTCAGAAGTAAAATTATATTGGATCAGAACCATTATTCACTTTAAATGAACTTGCTTAGAACCATTGTTAAAATATTTAATTCATTGAGAGAAAGTTTTGAATGAATTATGAAACCTAAAACCTAGAGTATAATTAAGAAAAAACATTAACAACTGATATCTCACCTCCTGCAAGATTAAATGATCTTCCTTTAATTGAGCTCTGTATTGGAGACAGCCAATTCAGCACTGAGCCAACTACAGGAATCTGTCGCAGAACTCCCTTCAAAAAGGTAGAAAATGACAATAAATAAGCAAATATAAATAGTTATATTCTTGCCTTTATTTAAAATTGGCCTGTGCTATTAAACTTGAAGCTGATGGATGATACTGTTATCACCAGCTACAAGCTGTAAATTAATTTGCAATTATTAAGTCTCTTGGTATATTTGAAATGTCAGCTCACATTAAAATCAAATTACTGGTATTAAAACAAAACATTTTACATTAAAATAAAAAACCATGCTCATTCTTCTCAGACTGACATATGAGAATTTGCCTGTAGAATTACTTTTGCTCCCTAAGGGCAAATATTCTAACAAAATTCAGCTGAAATAATTTCAAATAACAATTATTTTTAATAACATCCTTCAAAGCTCACTGAATGTCAATTCCCACTGTGGATATGCCTAGCAATTCTCAAACATTTTCACACATTCCAAAGCAGCATAAATGAGATGATGCATTGGTTAACATTAAGACATGACATGATATCAAGACAACAACCTCTGCCTCAAAGTCAGCAGAACAAATGAGGGGATCACTGACATAAGGAAGCAAGATGGAGTACACACCCCAATCTCTATTAATTGTTCTAAGGTGCAGATAGTTGTGAGCTTCATGTTCCTAGGTGTAAATATCATCAATTTATTCCAGCTCAGTCAGCCATGTAGGTGCTATGGCTAAAAAAGCACACTGCTACTTCACTTCCACAGAAGGCTAAGGAAATTTGGCCTGATAATAATGTCCTCACTAATATTGTAGAGATGCATCAAAGAAAGCATTCTTTCTGGATCCATCACAGCTTGGCATGGCAACTGTTCTGCCCAAGATCATGAGAACTTGCAGAAAGTTGTGAACACAGGCAAGTCCAGCAAAAAAAAAAAACTCCCCTCCACTGACTCTTGTCCACACTTCCTGCTGCCTTGGGAAATCAGCCAACATAACTAAAGACTCCTCACATCCTGCTTGCTCTCTTCTCCCATCTTCCATCGGGCAGTAGATCCAAAAGCCTGAGAGCACACACCAGCAGCAGAGTCAAGGACAGCTTTCCTCTGGCTGTTATACCAACACACACCAGCAGGGTCAAGACAGCTTTCTTCTGGCTGTTATACGAACACACACCAGCAGAGTCAAAGACAGCTTTCCTCTGGCTGTTATAAAACTCATATGATAAAGATCTGCCAATCTTGATCTCTCATTCTACTTCGTAATTTTTGCTATTTTTTTAAAACATGCACAAACTTTGTTACGGAAGTTGGAGTGATATAATGAGTACTAGTTGGGACCAGTAAAAATAAGCTATAGTGACACCTGAATTATGTTGTCTGCTCCTCCGGCACTGGAAGAGAGCAGCAATAATTTGCACAATTCTTATTTTCAAATTTGAAGACAGCCAAGAAACATGATTGGAAAGACCGTCAAAGTTTGAATTGTAATGTTCTACTTCTACACATAGCTCTAGCACTACATTTTATATTAATATAACTAGGTTGTGATTTTTTAAAGAGCTAATTTGAAGATTTTTAACTGAATGATACAACTATCAACATTTCATTGGGTAAAAATACACACTACTCATTAAAGGTGCAATCTACATTGTTACCAATTATGTTTAGAACCCAAAAAAAAATGCAGGAAAAACTCAGCAGTTTAGGAAATATCCATGGAAAAAGATATCACAATAATACTCTCCTTCCTTATAAATGGTGCCTAATCTACTATTTTGTGCAATATTTGCTTTAATTTCAGAATACCAGCATGTGCAGAATTTTGCTTTTGCATTCAAAAAAATAAAATCCAGTATACTGAAACATTAGCTGGAAGTATTTGTACCTACTTCTTCAAGGAGTTTATCCTCACTGGCCTTTTGGAGCTGTTGCTCTGCTTCAACAATTCCTTTTCGCACTATCTCAGTCATGTTCTCCAACAACTTCAAAACAAATACAAAGTTTAGATAATATTGTTGGTGCTCGAACTGAACATTAAAAGTCCAAGTATTTCTTTAACTATGCCACAGTTTACCAGAGACTTGAATTTGTGCGTCTCTGCTCAACCCATGGACTAATTCAACTAAACAAGGAAAAAGCTCATGGTCCAACCCATTCAAAGAGTGAAAAAGAATAGGAAAAAATCTTACTTCAGTATCTTTCAAAAAAAGCCAACATTTAAATTTCTGCAACACACATCAAAGTTGCTGGTGAATGCAGCAGGCCAGGCAACATCTGTAGGAAGAGGTACAGTCGACGTTTCAGGCCGAGACCCTTCGTCAGGACTAACTGAAGGAAGAGTGAGTAAGGGATTTGAAAGTTGGAGGGGGAGGGGGAGATCCAAAATGATAGGAGAAGACAGGAGGGGGAGGGATGGAGCCAAGAGCTGGACAGGTGATAGGCAAAAGGGGATACGAGAGGATCATGGGACAGGAGGTCTGGGAAGAAAGACAAGGGGGGGGGGACCCAGAGGATGGGCAAGAGGTATATTCAGAGGGACAGAGGGAGAAAAAGGAGAGTGAGAGAAAGAATGTGTGCATAAAAATAAGTAACAGATGGGGGAGGTGGGGCCTTAGCGGAAGTTAGAGAAGTCGACATTCATGCCATCAGGTTGGAGGCTACCCAGACAGAATATAAGGTGTTGTTCCTCCAACCTGAGTGTGGCTTCATCTTTACAGTAGAGGAGGCCGTGGATAGACATGTCAGAATGGGAATGGGATGTGGAATTAAAATGCGTGGCCACTGGGGGATCCTGCTTTCTCTAGCGGACAGAGTGTAGATGTTCAGCAAAGCGGTCTCCCGGTCTGCGTCGGGTCTCGCCAATATATAAAAGGCCACATCGGGAGCACCGGACGCAGAATATCACCCCAGTCGACTCACAGATGAAGTGTTGCCTCACCTGGAAGGACTGTTTGGGGCCCTGAATGGTGGTAAGGGAGGAAGTGTAAGGGCATGTGTAGCACTTGTTCCGCTTACACGGATAAGTGCCAGGAGGGAGATCAGTGGGGTGGGATGGGGGGGGGATGAATGGACAAGGGAGTTGCGTAAGGAGCAATCCCTGCGGAATGCAGAGGGGGGGGGAGGGAAAGATGTGCTTAGTGGTGGGATCCAGTTGGAGGTGGCGGAAGTTACGGAGAATAATATGTTGGACCCGGAGGCTGGTGGGGTGGTAGGTGAGGACCAGAGGAACCCTATTCCTAGTGGGGTGGCGGGAGGATGGAGTGAGAGCAGGTGTACGTGAAATGGGGGAGATGCATTTAAGAGCAGAGTTGATAGTGGAGGAAGGGAAGCCCCTTTCTTTAAAAAAGGAACACATCTCCCTCGTCCTAGAATGAAAAGCCTCATCCTGAGAGCAGATGCGGCTGAGACGGAGGAATTGCGAGAAGGGGGATGGCGTTTTTGCAAGAAACAGCGTGAGAAGAGGAATAGTTCAGATAGCTGTGAGAGTCAGTAGGCTTATAGTAGACATCAGTGGATAAGCTGTCTCCAGAGACAGAGACAGAAAGATCTAGAAAGGGGAGGGAGGTGTTGGAAATGGACCAGGTAAACTTGAGGGCAGGGTGAAAGTTGGAAGCAAAGTTAATAAAGTCAACGAGTTCTGCATGCTTGGGGACAAGGTGCGGTGAATTCGAGACGGTTGATGTCCCGTCAGCAATTAGCGATAAAGAGATCCAGAGCAGGCAGAAGACCAGAGCGGGGTGTCCATGAAGAAGAGGAGGATTGAAGACGGGAGAAGGGGTCATCGGTGGGGGTGGAAGAGTCCTTGCCGAAGAAGTAGGCTCGGAGACGGAGACAGCAGAAGAAAAGTTCCGCATCATGGCGAACACGGAACTCGCTGAGGTGTGGGCGAAGGGAGACAAATGTGAGGCACTTACTGAGGACAGAGCGTTCTGCCTCCGACACCTCCCTCCCCTTTCTAGATCTTTCTGTCTCTGGAGACAGCTTATCCACTGATGTCTACTATAAGCCTACTGACTCTCACAGCTATCTGAACTATTCCTCTTCTCACCCTGTCTCTTGCAAAAACGCCATCCCCTTCTCGCAATTCCTCCGTCTCCGCCGCATCTGCTCTCAGGATGAGGCTTTTCATTCTAGGACGAGGGAGATGTCTTCATTTTTTAAAGAAAGGGGCTTCCCTTCCTCCACTATCAACTCTGCTTTTAAACGCATCTCCCCCATTTCACGTACATCTGCTCTCACTCCATCCTCCCGCCACCCCACTAGGAATAGGGTTCCTCTGGTCCTCACCTACCACCCCACCAGCCTCCGGGTCCAACATATTATTCTCCGTAACTTCCGCCACCTCCAACGGGATCCCACCACTAAGCACATCTTTCCCTCCCCCCCTCTCTCTGCATTCCGCAGGGATCGCTCCTTACGCAACTCCCTTGTCCATTCGTCCCCCCCATCCCTCCCCACTGATCTCCGTCCTGGCACTTATCCATGTAAGCGGAACAAGTGCTACACATGCCCTTACACTTCCTCCCTTACCACCATTCAGGGCCCCAAACAGTCCTTCCAGGTGAGGCAACACTTCACCTGTGAGTCGACTGGGGTGATATACTGCGTCCGGTGCTCCCGATGTGGCCTTTTATATATTGGCGAGACCCGACGCAGACTGGGAGACCGCTTTGCTGAACATCTACGCTGTCCGCCAGAGAAAGCAGGATCTCCCAGTGGCCACACATTTTAATTCCACATCCCATTCCCATTCTGACATGTCTATCCACGGCCTCCTCTACTGTAAAGATGAAGCCACACTCAGGTTGGAGGAACAACACCTTATATTCTGTCTGGGTAGCCTCCAACCTGATGGCATGAACATTGACTTCTCTAACTTCCGCTAAGGCCCCACCTCCCCCACGTACCCCATCTGTTACTTATTTTTATGCACATATTCTTTCTCTCACTCCCCTTTTTCTCCCTCTGTCCCTCTGAATATACCTCTTGCCCATCCTCTGGGTTCCCCCCCCCTGTCTTTCTTCCCGAACCTCCTGTCCCATGATCCTCTCATATCCCTTTTGCCAATCACCTGTCCAGCTCTTGGCTCTATCCCTCCCCCTCCTCCTATCATTTTGGATCTCCCCCTCCCCCTCTCACTCTTCCTTCAGTTAGTCCTGACGAAGGGTCTCGGCCTGAAACGTCGATTGCACCTCTTCCTACAGATGCTGCCTGGCCTGCTGCGTTCACCAGCAACCTTGATGTGTGTTATTTAAATTTCTGATCATTTTTCACTGTAGGACTACTTCGCAGAAATAAAGCACATGAAAACTTTAATTTCCCAGTTATACTGTTGCTTCCCTCTAGGCAGCACTTTATTCATTTATCATCACCCTCAACTGTCACTGGCTTAATCTCATATCGCACTCTGAGTGCAATGTTGGTCACCAAGTGTTACTAATCAATGTGTTGCAATGCTAAAGAACTGGTTGTTCGTTCCTCATGGATGACAATTTAGCAGTCTTCCAGGAAGGTTAAGCTGCATTGACAGGGATAATGGGAAACTGGCTAATGCCTCAGTCACTGACTGAAATTGATCTAGTACCAAATTTCAACAATTCCTCATTAATTACACTTCAGAGTGTACGCAGTGTGTGCGTATATATAAATATAAAAATGCACTGAGTTACAACAGTGGGGGGACAATGGAATAACCGTTTAAGATATGCAGAAAAAAAAATTCTCCCAGAGTATGGCAATTCCTTCTAACTCTCTCCAAAGGATGGAGGAAGTAATCAATGTTCAAGTACTTAGCTTGAGACATGCCATCTGTTCCAAGGAACTCCTGATACAAATCCAATGCAGAAGTGTTAAGACAGGTATAGTTTGATGAGAAATAGAAAAGGTGGAGGAGCTGAGTAATCTTCTCAAGGTTCTAATTCAGATGTGTGTAATTACTATTTTGAAGTGCAATTGATGAGAAACATATTGTTTTGTCCAAGCCACTTAAAAATACAAGTATTATTTTCTATATATACACATGGTGAGCTGTTCACACTTTCAAGGGCAAACATTTTCCACAACCTCGATATTTCAAGTTGTGCATACTTCAGTCTTTAATAACAATTACAAATGAAGGAACTTCACGCAACTCATTGTGCCTTAAGGGCTCACTGTAATTGTGGCTAGTACCAGGAAAGAACCTGGACAGCAGTACTCAGGACTGCAGAGGGATCTCGATCTGGACTTAGGCTCATAATCCTACAGCAGACTGATCCACAAGACTTGTTGGATGGGAATTAGGAAGGGTGGTGTCTCACCTCTATAACATCATTCCTGGTTTTACACACTTCTGCTACACTGGAGGTATATCAGGGATTCCTTAGAACAGATGGTATGCCTAAAGGAAAGACTGTTAATGGCTGAATGGGACAGAAGAAAGCTTCTGTACCCCTAAGATGACAAGTACTGATGACAACTAAGATGACAGCAGCTCGGGCTGTCAGTTGGTGCATACTTGAATGTTGTGTACTGCACCTTCTGGATAATACAACTCAACTTCTTGAAGAACAGTGCTGTTAATTTTAAATGCATTTTTGAACAATTATAAAGAATGTTATAGCTATTAATACATAAATTAAGTTTTGAAAAAGTAAATCTTTTTACTATCTGGGAGGGAAGACTTAGATCGACCTTGGAGTGGGTTAAAAGGTTGGCAGAGTTTTCTGGGCCAAAGGGCCTGTTCTGTATTGTGCTGTACTGCTCTATATCAAACAAATTAAATTGGCTGACAAAGGACAACTGAAACTGTTGTACAGACCTTTGAACTTTCCTCTATTTCTTTCCCTGTTGCTGCAATGGTCTCCACAAGTTCTGGCACATCTAAATTATCAGTTACCATACCAATATAAATGGCATTCTTCTCCCCTCCAAACTCAGGCCCTACAAATTCAAAATATCAAAGTGAATATTAACTGTTGTATATGGGATAAGAACTTAGCCAAAATTGTAATTATAATATCCCTCAAATAAGTACATTTCCATTTTCAATATTAAGTACAACATTCAACATTCCTTTTCTACAAATTTATGCAGATATTATAAAATGTCTTCATTTCCATTTTAATACATCAAATACTTTTCTTCTGGTCAGTTTTGTACAACCATAAAGTGGGTGCCTGAAGTGACTAGCAAGTGCACAGGAGTTTTGCTACAAGGATATAATATCCAAAGCTTCTATCCTTGTTCCATCCCATAATGTCATTTATTATGTCGACTAACTTGCAATGAAGCACTCATTGCTTCAAACAGAACTGTATCCAAGTCAGATGTACTGGATTCAACCCGGAAAAGTTGTTAGAAGAAACAAACTTCTGAATTAGAAACACTGCCTGCAAGCCAAAATAATTACTTGCTGTGACTTTAACCAATGATATGACATCAATGAATTCTGATGAAGGGTTTTAAACCTAAAATAATAACTGCCTTTCTATCTGCTGGGGCTGCCTGACCTGTTGAGGTCTACAGCATTATTTTTTTTACTTCAGACTAAAAAAAAATCTGCAAAAATAAGTTTCTTTCTCAAAGTTTAGTAATTTTTAATGGAAATTAGAATGAAAATGTGGTAGTTTCATTCTCCTGCTAACTAGGATTTCACCCAACACCCTTCTACTGTAGAATAATCTCTCCTTTCCTCTCCTTTACAACAAGTTTTTGCTCTCCTATGTACTCTTCCCATATCAGAAATGGATAAATTTTTTTTTAAATTGCTCACAGGATCTGAGTTTTGAGACCATTTAATACCCATCCCTAACAGTTCTGGACAGAGTGACTTATGAAGCCATTTTGAAGTATTGTGCTCTAAACCACACATTAGGAGGTCTGGGTCCACATATAGTTAGACGTTTATGAACTAGGTGGGTTTTAAAACAGTAGTTTCAGGGTCACTAATACTGATCCCAATTTCAATTCACCACCTGCCACAATGGGATTTGAATTAATGTTCCATCCTGGTCTCTGGATATTAGGGCAGTTAAATAACTATGCTGCATATTTTCTACCCAATTTGCTTTACACATTTAATTCTACAGATGGAAGAATATTCAAACCTGTTGAGAACAGCACATCGGAGTCAAGTTCCTTCAATTTCTTTAGCGATCCTATAGCAATTTTTTCCATCTCCAGTGAATGTTTCGCAGGGTCAGGGTCTTCATTGTTAATTTCATACCTGCAGGTAATTTGCATAGTTCAGTATTATTATTTGAACTCTGTACAACTCATTGGTTGTCTCTTGACTAAGTTAGCATTTCACATTTGTGTTTGTTTTGGGAGGATTCAAAAGTAGTCCATTCCAATGGAGAGGACTACAATGGGAGAGAAGAATAGATATTATTGTTTTGAAATAGGGATTTCCAATCTGGGCTCCAGAGACACCTTATTTAATGGTACTGGTCCATGGCACAAAAAAGATTTGGAACCCGTTTTGGTGCGAGAATTTTTCAAATAAGTGGAGAAAAATGCAGAAAATAAACATGGTTAAGAGATCTTAATATGACAATTTATCAATAAATAAAAGAAATCTTGGGAACTATAACTGCAGTGATATCAGACACCATATTTAAGCAGACCAGAGGAAGGACATATTTATTAATGTGGAAACAAAAACATTTTCTAATACTCCAAGTAACTAATGGTATTGGGCAAGGAAATCTTGGACAATTCTGTACTTCAGACTGATCAGAAGAATTTTACTTTATGCTAATTTCATGGTCCAATTTATTAGTTAATATTATTGGCTTGCAGAGTCTGGATTTAGAAGCACAGAACATGGGTCTCTCTACATTCTTATTCTTATCTCTATAACTGACTACAATGCACATCTTGTAGGTATATCCAGGAAAAATATCTTTGATTAGACACATTTTGCCAGGCTTACCGTATAGCACCTAATCCAGGCCAACTCAGATCTTCAACATATGAAAGGCCAGTTGTCCTGTAAACCTCCTGTTTAAATTCTTCTCGAAGTTGCAAGGTGCTAATAAGCATGGGAATTTTTGCTTTCAGATGTTCAGCCAATTGGTCCACATGTTCTGGCTTGGTGTTTAAAACTGGAAAAATATGTGAATCTCTTTAGAGTAAATGGCAAAAGAATACAAAATACCAAATAAATGTTTATTGAACATCACACTATACAGATTTTTTATAGATCTAAGATTAAATAAAATAAATTCTTTCATAAACATGCAACATTGTTAAACAAGAGTCTATCAATTCATTGAATAACTGAAACCTGCAAATACATTAAAATGTTCAAATAACATTTTAACATGAAACAAAGATTACAAGATAAACAAATTGATAAGGAGTATAAAATAAGTATAAAGACAAAATATTAATGAAATCAGACCAATACAGATCTAAATTTATGCATATAGATTTGTATGAAAACTGGTGAAACCTTTTCATGAAAGTGTGAAAGATTTCATCCGCCTAATATTCCTATAGACCCCACTGATTGCAGCAGACCACTGGAATCAGCACCAGAAATTGCACTGTAATATGGCTCAGGTAAAATATCCATCCAGCCAAGATAAAACTCTGATATACATTTAGTAGTTCAATACTGTGTACAGCTCTAGCTACAGACTGGGTGAAGTAGTGGTAGCATGGCTAATATCTTAATTTTGTCCTGTCATCTAAAATTGAATTCAGAAAAAGTTGTTACTTGGAAAGTTCTTTCCCTAATTCCGTCTGGAATCCTTTACAACCAGAGGAAAGATAAATATCCAATATCACAGAGCAACAGCCCAAAATTTATGTTAACTCAAGATGACTAAAAAAACTAAGAAAATAGTTACACTAGATGCCAAACCTAAGATATTCTTCACTCACCTGCTGCTGTCATCAATGGACTAAATCGGATGCAGACTCCCTCATCTTCAAGTTCAACAACATTTATACCACTTATTGGAACCAATTGCCCGAGCTGTTCTCCTAACTGTTAACGGAAATACAAAGTACAAAATATTTTTAAAAATGTATTTATTATTAACTTATTTTGAATTTCTTAAGTTGCAATTGATCCAAAAAGATACTAAATTTTATGATAATCTGTGATAAGATGAATTCATTTAATAAAACACCAATTTTATATTAAATTCTTACCCAACGATTCAGTGCATCCCCAATCTCACTTTCACAGTCTTTCATGGATTCTGGAGCTGCAGCAGTTTGATATTGAGCCCCATTTACAACTGAAATTGTTCATAAAAAGATCAGAAGTTACAAAGAATTTCTGCAGATCTGTTTGGATTTATTATTTTTCTCAAAATTCACTGACATTTAGGAAGCTAATGGGGTTGGGGGAGGGCAGAAATACCAATAAAGGTATGCAATATTATGAGTCGTATTGACAGGAAACCATTCTCTTTTGCATAGCTGCCTAGCTAGAGGGCACAGGTTTAGGGTAAGAGGCAGCAGGTTTAGAAGAAATCCTAGGAAGAACTTTTCCTACCCAGGGGGGCCTGGAATACAATGGCTGTGTAGTTAGTGAAGATGAATGTTCCAAGTTGTGAAGGTATCGAAAGCTATGAATCAAATACTGGTAAATGAAATTAGGCATTTGATACCTGGCGTAGGCAGTGAGATGGAAGAGGCCATTGCTGTGTACAACACCATGTAAACAGCTGTGACATTTCCCAAATTCTACTCTACGTGCCATGGAAGGGAAAAGTACAGTACAAAAACAATGTGTGCACAATTTCATTGCGATCAATGTTCCACACAATTTTCCTGCAATGCAATGTCCACCATCTTACTTCCTCTCCAATGTTCCACACAATTTTCCTGCAATGCGATGTCCACCATCTTACTTCCTCTCTCAACATCCACTTTCCAGATAAAGCAGTAATTTACCTACAGTTTGTTCAATTTCGTACACTACATTCACCGTCCTAACACTGGCTCCTCTACCATAGTGGAGGCTTTGCACTTTGGATGACTGCTCTGCAGAACACCTACTTGACTGAGGGAGGAATCAATGTGCTCTGTGGAACTGAAGTCAAGGGGCGTCAAAAGGAAGAACACTCCAGTTGTTGGAGTCATACTTTGTATACAGAAAGGTTGTTGTTGCTGTCAATCTCCCCTAGACCCAAACCATACTTGCCAGAGTTCAGAGTATTGGCATACACTTAGCCATCTTCAATGATCTCCTCTCCATCATTAGGTCAGAAATGCCAATGTTCTGCAGGCTCCCCTTTAAATCAAACATCTTCAACACCACTGGATCTAAATCATAGAACTCCCTACCTAACAGCATCGTTGGCTTGAACTGCTGCAGTCCTTCTGGTACTCTCACAATGCTAGTTTTGGCAGCAATACCTAGATCCTAAATATACAGTGCCTATAACAAGTATCCCCGCCCCTTAAGTTTTCATGTTTTATTGTTTTACAACATTGAATCACATTGGATTTAATTTGGCTTTTTTTTTAAAACACAAATCAACAGAAAAAGACTCTTTTTTGCCAAAGTAAAAACAGATCTTTACAAAGTGATACAAATTAATTACAAATATAAAACACAAAATAATTGACCCCTTTTAATACGGCACACAAAATCATCACTGGTGCAGCCAACTGGTTTTTAAGAGTCACATAATTAGTTAAATGGACATCTCCTGTATGCAGTCTAGGTGCTTCAATTGATTGTAGTAAAAATACACATTTATCTGGAAGGTCCAACTGCAGTGTCCTGGCAAGAACTACACCATGAAGACAAAAAAGCACTCCAAGCAACTCTGTAAAAAGGTTATTGAAAAGCACAATTCAGGAGATGGATGTGAGAAAATTTCCAAGTCACTGAATATCACTTGGAGTGTAGTTAAGTCAATCATTAAGAAGTGGAAAGAATGTGGCACAGCTGTAAATCTGCCTAGAGCAGATGGTCCACAAAAACTGAGTGACTGAGTAAGAAGGGGACTAGTGAGGGAATCCACCAAGAGACCTATGACAACTCTAGAGGAGTTACAAGCTTCAGTGGGAGAGACTGCACATATAATTGTTGCCCAGAAGCTTCATGGGAGAGTTGCAAAGAGAAAGCCACTGTTGAAAAAAAACCTCACATGAAATCTCGGCTAGGGTTTGCCAGAAGGCATGTGGGACACTCCGAAGTCAGTTGGAAGAAGGTTCTATGGTCTGATGAAACCAAAATTGAGTTTTTTGGCCATCAGACTAAACGTTATGTTTGGCATAAGCCAAACACCACACATCATCAAAAACACACCATCCCTACCATGAAGAAAATAGTGCCTGCATCATGCTGTGAGGACGCTTCACTGCAGCAGGCCCTGGAGGACTTGTGAATGCAGCAAAATACAGAAAAATCCTGGAGGAAAACCTGATGCAGTCTGCAAGAGAACTGCGACTTGAGAGAAGATTTTGTTTTCCAGCAAGACAATGACCCCAAGCATAAAGCCAAAGCCTCACAGGAATAGCTTAAAAACAACAAAATTAATGTCCTGGAGTGGCTAAGTCAGAGTCCAGACCTCAAACCAACTGAGAATTTGTGGCTGGACTTAAAGGGCTGTTCACTCAAGATCCCCATGCATCTGTCAGAGCTTGAACAGTTTTGTAAGGAAGAATGGGGGAAAATTGTTGAGTCCAGATGTGCAAAGCTCATAGAGACCTATCCACACAGACTTAAGGCTGTAATTGCTGCCAAGGGTGCATCTACTAAACATTGACTTGAAAGGGGTGAGTAATTATATAATCAATTATTTTGTATTTAATAATTGTACTAAATTTAGACCAAATTGTAGAAATTTGTTTTCACTTTGACACAGAAGAGTCTTCACTGTGATCAGTATCAAAAAAGCTAAATTAAATCCACTGTAATTCAGTGTTGTAAAACAATAAAACATGAAAACCTTGGGGAGTGGGGGTGGAAATACTTCTTACCAGCATTGTATACATTAAAAAAAGATCTGCAAGGGCAATTCCGAGCTTACAGTTGCTTGTCACTTGATTTCTTTTTGTCTTTGCCCTTGTACATTGTTCTAAGAAAAGTCAATGTAAGCTTGCAGAAAAACATATCAACACCTGATTGGGCACATTATTGAATTGAGCCCTGACAGCAATATTTTCCAGAGGACCAGCATTTCCAAGATCCACAGTACTTTCCTTACATGTACGCTTGTATTCCATACCATCACATACCATTTCTTTTGTTCTCTCTTGCCCTCAAAGTCTGTTTCCTATTCCTAATGAAAAGGCTTTAACTCCAGCAGTTACTCTCTTTCACTCGCTCCTTGAATGGTGCCAAATCCACTGATCACCTTCAGCACTTTTTGATGACCATTAGCAATTTCAACGAGAAATTTGATTTCAGAATGAATTATAGTGATATTGAATCTACTCCCTTTAAAGGCAATGGAAAGAGATTCATTGGTAAATTTTCAAGTGAGTTGATAGGTCATGGAAAACAAGGAGTTTAAGGAATGAGCACCACAAAGGCAGCTTTTCAGGCATTCTTTTCCAATACTCAGAAAAATGCTTTTAACTTGCCCACAGAAGATAAAAGATTTGTAAGAAGATAAAATTCAACTACAAATTAAAAAAAGCACTGCAAGTGCTGGAAATCTGAATTAAAACTGAAAATGATTAAAGATTCCTTAACAGGTCAGACAGCATCTGTGGAAACAGAACCAAGGTCAATGTTTCAGGTGCAAGAAGAGTTTGATGTAGTGCCTTTGACCTGAGGTGTTAATTCTCTTTGTTTCTACAGTATTTGTTATAGTTTTTCTACAAACCCTACCGCTGCTTTCAACTATTAAACTGAAGCCAATGTAAGTATCGATCCTGACACCACCTCTTGCTCTTGGGAGCAAGGTGATGGCTACTTCAAAATGTTAATTTTGTGATTTTCTTTGTTATGAATAGTGACACTCATAGTGAGAAAAATAGAAGGATATGGACACTGTTTAGGCAGAGGGCATTAGTTGGCCATTTGATGACTAATTTATTTGGTTCAGTACAACAATGTGGACTGAAGGGTCTGTTCCTGTGCTGTACTGTTCTGTGTTCGATTACAACTGATTTATTTTCAAATTGTGGAAAAGCTACTGCTGATATTTGGAATAAATATAACAGTGCATGTAAGGACTGACTAGTCCAAGGAATTCTATTTTATTACTGGAAATGATGCCCATCTTTCAATTCGTTGGATTAAATTGCACGCAACCATAAATAGGCTGGATTTACTCATATCAATCATCGACACAATAAACACCACCCCCCGCCCCCCGTCAGAATCAAATCACCTGAAGTGAAGTGCTGATTTTCTTAGCTGCTCTCTGTTCCAGCAGGCATGGTATTTGTGACAACTAATGTACTGCAGATGAACTTAGCAAGGAGTGGGCACAATTCAGTGGAGTCATGCACCTACCGGAAAGGGGGACCTCATGACATGACACAGCAGCAACCAAAAAAGATTGAACAGTTGAGTTTGAGCTTGTATTCCTTAGAGTTTAGAAGAATGAGTAGTGACCTTATCAAACAGACAAGATCCTAAAAGGGCTTAACAGGGTAA
This sequence comes from Mobula birostris, assembly GCF_030028105.1. Taxonomy (NCBI): domain Eukaryota; kingdom Metazoa; phylum Chordata; class Chondrichthyes; order Myliobatiformes; family Myliobatidae; genus Mobula; species Mobula birostris. Next base: position 130,982,833 of record NC_092378.1, on the reverse strand, counting down.
ATGTCAATAAGTTTTCACTACTGGGTAAGTCTTGAACAAGGGGCATGAATGAAAGATAAGATACTGATCACTTAAAACTGACATATCTAGGAATTCCTTCTTGCGGAGGACGGTGAATCTCTAGAATTCTTTGTAGGTGGTGTAAACTAGATCATTAGAAATATTTAAAGTGGAGGTGGACAAATATTTGCTAGATTGAGAAGGAGAGAGGTATGAAGAATTGACACAGAACCGGAGTTGAGGTCAGCACAAAACAGCCACAATCACATTAAATGGTGGGGTCTGGTGGCCTCTTTCTACTCTGATTTTCTTGTATTCTTGTGTCCTGAAGATCTGGTAGAAGCTGAAACTTAATTATTTCTATCTACACTTGAATTAGTATTCTGTCTGGTACTATCACCCTACCAACCCAATGCTCACAGGTCATCATTATCCAAGATTCTCATTTCTGAGACCATGCACGCAATCTCATTTTTTCTTGGACTATCCATGGCATTACAATCTGAATAGATAGTCACATTTCCCCCAAAGCAGTACAATGCCTAAAAATGCACAGCTCTCAACAATCAGAAGCTGACTCCCACTCTTGTCATAGAATAGACAAATTTACCCATGTAAGCAACGGAGATTCAATGATAATAATAACTTATCCTGTGGAAAGTGAAGAGGCAGAGAGATTTAATACTTCACCCAAAAGACAGAAATTGATCACCATCCCTCACTACTACTAAATTATGCGCTGAAGTTCTAAAGAGAGGTTTTGAAACTTGATACAGAAATAAGTGAGTTAACTGACACATAAGTATTCCATTTTAAGCATGAAATGCTACATTTTAGTGACTGATGGTAATAGAGATTTAATGAACTAAACAATAGTTGCCAAGCATGAATTGTTCAGGCTTCTTACAAGATTTCAGCTGTTCTTGGACAAATCTGAAAACTACCACTGGAGAATTCAGTTCATCTTCAACCTTGTAATTAAAAAGAAAAGAAACATTAAGTCCCCCATCAATATCAAGAAGAAATAATATTTGAATATTTGGTTTATGGACATGATTATTGGACAGTTTTAAAACCAAAATCATTTATCAATTAGTTGCAATGATCTTTATGGTAAAATCTAACCACTAATATTGAAAGAGAACCGGTACTTAAGGTTGTTCTCGCAGTCTGATTCTAAAAACACTGAACTCCACTTTGATCACAGCGCAACAGGTGAACAGAGCCCATAAACCAATTTCTAACCATAAATGCTCTTTTGGTTCCAATTCAATCCTTACTTCAAACACAAAACTGCAAAATGTGGTCTAAAAGTAGTAATAAAAAGCCTTTGACATTTTCTAATTTTAGGAGTTATTTTTCTTAAGGTTAAAAGACTAAAAATATAAAGACTGATGCAGTGGGATCCACATACACATGCTCCATCCTAAGAGTTTAAAAATACTGCAATCAATATTATTTTGTACTTCCTTATTACAGACAGAACATCCATGCATGATCCCTGATATCCAAAATGTTCTGCCATTTTACTGAACAGAATTAATCTTGCAGCATTAACTACATAACTGAATGTCAACAATTAAATAAGCACATTCAGAGTGTTCTTTCACTGAGCAAATGCAACACTTAAGAAACTCACTTGTCTGATGTGTAGGTTCATTGCTAATAACCTAACACATGACTCTTGAAAGAACCACATTAAAAGCAACTTTCAGCCAGTCAAGGGAGGAATGTGGGTGTCAGTTCTGGAATTGTGGTTAGGTCAGTTCAGCATTGGAAAACAGACAAATCAGAACATTAAAATGATTTTTTTTTAAAGTCAACAAAATGATAAGGACAATAATGCATAGCAAAACACTGGATTTCCCAATACATTAGGAAAGGGATTATGAAGTTAGATCTTTGATGCTGAGCCAAATTAGATTTCATACAGGGAGATTCAATGCTTTCAATTTTCAGAGGGTTAGCCAAAATGTTCGTCTCCTGACAGTTATCCAGCAGCCTTTGCTGGATGCTGCTATATGGACCTCAGGCGAAGACAGTATCAAACCAATGTTTCCAACAACTGATTATCCTGCTGGCACTCACCGTCATGGCTGACATGAAAGGCCAACTGAACGAAGTACTAATAGGTGAGCGGCATCCAGCAAGGAATTAACGTCTTCAGAAGAGAAGGGAACAGAAAGGAATTTGACAAGGAAAGAAAAATATATAGCAAGAATTAGGACTTGACTCTTGGATGGAAAGAGGAAACTATGAGGCAGTGAAAAATGTGTTGTTGATTAAAAAAATTGTTTCACTAACATAAAATTAACTATATTAAAATAAAGTTCAAAGTAATTATTTTATCCTCCGCCATTATTTTCACTTCCAAACTTCACCTTTGCTATCTTATTACCTATTTCAATTCCTTCTCTATACACCCAATCAGGCTAAATCAGAAGATTACAAAACCTTAGAATTCTAAATAGCCCAGAAGCAAATTATCAACAAAATCACTCATTTCCAACTCCTTACTTCAATCATTCTGATTATGACTAGATTTGATTCATCTCTACCTTTTCTGTTTTCCAGAAGCAAGGTACTTACAACAAAATCATCTTATTTTCATCTTGTGTAAAGGCAAACCCTTGTCTCACACTAACTTCCAAGTTTTCCCAGTGAATATATTACAACCACATCCTCATTTGGATCTCCGTACCTTCCTCTATTCTTCCTTTTCTACTCACCCACCTGCCTGCATTAGACCAAGTTCCAAAACTTTTCCTTGTAAGCTCCCACTCCAATTACTTTGTTCTCCACGCTTTCCCTTGCAAGCACACCAAAATACGTATTTTCTCATCCATTCTTCAATAATTTCTGACAGTCCACATTTATAAATGATCCTTTAGTCATCGGTCCTAATTTCTACCTGAGATGCAACTTTGCAAGTAGTTAATGCAGTGTAAAGCAGTGTCTAAATTTGAATTAGCTGGAACAAACTTCAGAAGTCTACAATTTTTTTTGTTTAAATAAACTTGAATAAACAGGCAATAATACACAAAATTCCAGCTTTGCTTCTTGCGGCTACAGGAGGAACACCTGTTGTTCCTACAGTACAATTGCCAAACCAAACAGAAGTATGGAAGGCAAACATGAATATTAGTATTTTGGTTCTTGTCAAAACTAACCCTGCCTTACTTTAGCTCAGTTCTTGGAACTCAACATGATAGTGGTTCAAGTTCAAGTGTCCATTCTTGTCTGATAATTACAGTATATGTTTGATTATTTGTTTGGGAAATTAACAACAAATCTTGTCCAGTAATTTCTTTTTACCTACTGGAATAACGTTTTATTATTAACACAATATCACTGCTGTCATGATCCCATTTAACATTAAAGTTACCAAATTACAAGGCCTTGCAGTGTACTGTTTCCAGATGATATATACTGGGATTGAATGAACAACATATTTACCTAACTGATACATAATTAAAAAAAATAAAGCCAAACATAAGCATCAGCAGCTTTAGAATCATCAACAGACAACACAGAAGTAAAATTGTGATGATCAAGCAACTTCAATTCTGAGAACAATTTCAGGATTCCATAAGGTTCCCTACCTTAACTGTAGCTACTCTTAATTGGGATGGAGTCTGAATCTACTGCCGCAAAGATCTGATGAATGGTGCAATAGACTGTTTAAAACTTTGCCATCAGACAAAACATCTATAAGTTTTGATTATAATATTAGCTTTTCGTGTAAAAAAAAGTATGCCTTAAAAATCAATGTTTACATTAATTTTAAAAAGCTAAAAAGTGAACAACTTTAATAAGTTTCTGACAAGATATGAAACTTTATGCTTAAATATATGATAGGACTCTGAAGGCAAAGGATTAACACAGGCTTTAAATACATTTTGATCTTTTACCCATCCTGTCACTGTAGTTGTTTACATTATTGTATAAAGTATTTAATAGCATGCTTTCATTATGTTCTTTGATATGTCAAAGGCCTTTCATTGCCATGCAATTAGTAAACATTTTTTCACCATTTTCTCTAACAAAATAAAATGAACATTTCATTACATGCATAACTTGCCATGCATATACAGCAACTTGTAAACAGTCTGACAGTGAGCATTCGAAGTACTATTAGTATACAAAAGAACAGCCAATAGGAATTATTTGCACATGATCCATTCACAATCCACAACATTTTCAAATAGAATTTACAGAATATAAATTTCATGTATGCTTGCAATGACAAACACTTGGATCTATATGCCTCAATGGGGATATTTTTGTAGTACTGATAGAAGGCTATACAGCATAGATCACAAATAACCATTTGGTATGATTGGATGAAGCATCATAATCAATCACCATTTAAATTGTGAAAGAATTAATGTTATGAAACCTTAAAACAATTTTTCCCAAAACAGATTCACAGTCAACTTTAAATTTGGTTCATCTGCCTTCATTTTTTCGGTTAAGCTATTCAAACTAGGAAATATTTCATCTAATCATCTAGACTATTTCAATTTAGGAAATATTTTTAGAGTGAACATTTTGAAAAGCTATCTGCAACAGCAGCTGGAGATATTCCTTTTGCTGGAAAACTTCACATTATTACTCCAATCAGCAGCCATTTTGAAAAGCAACCTACAGCAAAGTGACTTACATTGCATGCAGCTTGCAACAAGTACAATGAACCAATCCCTGCCATCTACACATAATTACATTTGTATTTATTAATACTGTAGATAGTAATATTCTAAAAAGCTGAAGTTAGAAAGTTGGAATTTGAATGGATCATGTCACTTTACATCTTTTAACAGCATATAATTAATAGTTCAAAAAGAATTAGATGCAAGTCAAAACAGTTTAGCTAGTGATATTTTAATCCCACCTACTATTGCCAAAATAATCTCCCCCAAGATATTCCCTACAGATTTTCCAGTAAATACCATTTCCTTGGGTTTGGTGATTATTTCCTGAAATGATTTAGTGAGACCAGCTTTATTACAAAACATTAAACATTATAAATAGAAGATAATTCACAGACTACTACAATAATTACATCTGAATGCACGATCAGTGGCCAAATAATCAAACAGTTTTGACGTCAGTGCGTGTGCTTTAACCAAAATACGTATACACCAAAATTCTAGATTTTCTTTTGATAAAGCAGCTAATTCTCTTCACCAGGGACCATCCGGCAGAGCAGGACAGGCAGAGGTGCACCGAGAGAGATGCGCAGGGAGAGATGGAATGAAAAGCCCTTTCCAATATACAAAAGAGAAAACTTTGATAATGAATAAATTAAGCAACAAGCAAAGAAGTAAATAGCACACCATGTTTCACCTTTAGTTTCTCCCACTAACTTCATAACCTTGCTCAAATTACATTGTCTACTTAAAGCTGAAGTCAACCTTCTGCAATCTCTTTTACCAATTTGATCTTGGGCTGAAACTCTACTCCTATATTCTTTCTATCACTTGCATGTATTATTCTTTGCAACATTAACAATTCCCGATCCTGCCTCACCATGGTAGCGATGTATTTGTACTTCTTGTCATTAGCAGTTGTTCTAATATGCACGTGGTGATCCCCAAACTTCAACCCATTTACACCTAGCTACTTAAGCAACTCTCTTCATCTATATTCCTGACAAGCAAGTTCTTAACCCACAACATCTCCTGATACAGCAACACTCCTAACTTCAGGAGCTAATTTTCTGGTGATACTATTTCTACACAGCCTTGCAACTTCCATGTGCTATGTGTTCCCATCTAAAGGCTTAAACAGAAGATTAAAACCACATCCATAAATGTCAAGGTATACAACGCAAAAAGCAGAACATTCATGCACTTTCTTTGCAAAGCATTCAGAAAAATAATTATGGTGTTTACACACTATGCAGCATAAGTTTTTCTTGGCTATATTGTAGAAATAGAGTTGACAGATTTGCTCAATATATTCTGAATTTTAAAAAATAGGTATTACAAATACAAGACCATTCAATTTGCATTAATTTATTACTCAGCAAAATGGATTTATTATTAGCTGTTTGTTACCTGAAATTTTAAATGTAAGTAAATGTCAACTAACTCAATACTTTAAAGTGGAATCAAATCAAATCAGGTGCAGGGAAATATTGGTTTGCAAAGCTGAACGCACTGATATAGAGAACCTTTTTTCTGCTTGATATTAAATAAGTGGCAAGAAGTTGAAAAATTGCATTGACATAACATCCTGCAAAAGTGTTTGCTTAAAATAAATGTAATTTCTAGAGTACAGGTAGCAAGCAATTACATTTATCTACCGTATCAACAGGGACTAATAATTAACCAAAGAAACTCTTGAACTATTACTTGTCTGGAAGTTTGTTTCTAATAATGACACAGCACTTTGACTGAATCAATCATATATGGTGCCAAAAACAAAAACACAATACATACCGAGGTTCTGATAGAACTTAATTTTTTTAAGTTTTCCAGTAGTCTTTGACTCTGAAAAAGATAAATGTAATGGTTATTGCATTCATTTTTTCCCCAATTTCACCAACAAATTTTGCTCCTTTATACAAAGGGAAAATCCTTCAATGCCTCATTCAAACAACACCGTTTTAACCTTGGGTGTTGATAAATTATTTAAACACTTTAACCAGAGTGGGTCCAAACCAATTGATATTAATAAGATACATTCTGAAGGCAGTACAAGATAAACAAAAGAGTTCTCTACTTGCACTTCAGGAGTGCTAATTTAGTACAGCCAAAAAAAAACACAAAATGGTTCTGAATGAAATAGAAAGCATATTCCTTACTATACACAAATGCTCAGCAAAATTCCTATCACAAGGTAATCATTTCTACCACAGTTTATCTACAAGAACAGAAAATGATTACATCAATGAATTTAACTATTTCTAACCCCTCTATTCTGAATTCCATTGTGCTCCAAGGAAGAGGAAAATCCTGATACAGGAACTAAGTTTGTCAATCACTTATTTAAGTCTGTTTCTTTCTTTATTTAGGTAAATATACAGCATGGAATAGGCCATTCCAGCCCTTAGCCAGCCTGCCAGCAACCCATTGATTTAATGCTAGTCTAATTACAGGAAAATTAACAATGACCAATTAAACTGCAAACTAGTACGTCTTTGGACTGTGAGAAGAAACTGGAGCACCAGAGGAAACCCACATGTTCATACAAGGATATACAAACTCCAGCACTTGATATCAGAATTGAACTCCAACGCCTCAAAGATGTAACAGCATTGTGCTAATCGCTACGCTACTCTGGTGCCCTACTTCAGCTAATTTAGTGTTCCACAATTACCATGTCCAACTTTCCTTGAAACTGCAAAGAGCAAGTTTGTAATTTTCCTCACAACCACAGTACATGAAGAACCCTGGGCCAGCTCAGTGATCCCTCTGCCTGATCAAGGCCTATAAGTTTGCTTGAGATTCAGTGACTAAAAACTGAACATAATACTCAAGAATTTACCTGATCACTGTGCAATTTGGCTCAAGGTAGTGTAACGAGTAGCACTGTGCTATTACAGCTTGGGGCAATGGAGTTCAGAGTTCAATTCAAACATCAGACTAGACTTCAGGGGTTGGAAAGATTTTGGAGTCTATTATTAAGGATGAGGTTTTGGGGTACTTGGAGGGACATGATAAAATAGGTCAAAGAGTATAGTTTTCTTAAGGGGAACCTTTGCTGACAAATCTATTGGAATTCTTTGAAGAAATAACAGGCAGGACAGACAAAGGACAGCCAGTGGATGTTGCTTGAGGAAGCCTTTAACAAGGTGCTGCACATGAGGTTGCTTAACAAGAGCCCATGGCATTACAGGAAAGGTACTAGAATGAATGGAAGATTGGCTGATTGGCAAGAGGCAAAAGGAGGAATACAGGGGGCTTTTTCTGGTTGGCTGCCAGTGGCAAGTGGTGTGCCATAGGGGTCGGTGTTGGGGTAGCTTCTTTTTATGTTATATCTCAATGATCTGGATGATGGAATTTTATCCAAATGATGGCTTTCTGGCCAAGTCTGCAGATGAAGACAGGGGTGGTTAAAAGACTAGAAGGGCCCACTCCACATTGTCTCTCTCTCAAATAAATAAATTTCCTATAATTAAGGGCATTATTTTGTCTACTAATAATTTGCTTTGGTTGCTATTTCATTAACACGTGTATACATTAAAACTAATGCTCATTACTCCAAAACATCTCCCAATTTCACCATTTACTAACTCAAATTTCCATCTTTCCTTTTGATCTGCAACACCATCAAATTTTATCCATTTTCACTCAATTATATATATTTTTCCAAATAAGTTGTACTACTTTAGTATTCCCTTCAGATTCAATTCCCTCTTTCCAAGATTGGTATCCATGTTTAAAAATTTTGCTTTGAGCTTTTGATTCCAAGGCATTATTTTAAATTAGAAGAGTACGACTCCCATAACTGATCTTCAAGGCTCCAAATATCACTCCTCACACCCATTCAGTATGGTTACATCTAGAAGGTGAATTAGAACTTCGAATGATCCATACAACTACTTTTAATTATTTCCCACGGAGTATTTGGTTAAAATGTCAGTGCAATACATCAAGAGTAAGTTACAATAAAGATGGTGAGATATTCTTCACCCCTCCACAAATACAAAGGAGTTAGAATTCCTAACAGAAAAGATGTGGTTATAAAGGAATCATATTTCTGTAAAATGGAATGTGATTCTTCCGTTTGACCCAATGAACAGCCAACTGTGCAACCCATACAACGTAGCTGAATCACTGTTTACTAAAAAAGTTTAGAAAGGATGCCTAAAACTGAGTCTGTTCTGTCCACTAGCTAGTATTGGTGCTGAGTCAACTATATTTTACAGGGGAAAAAAAAGCAGCTAATCTTTTTTTGATGCAAGTATTAATAAAAATCACTATTAACTGCTTTTTTGAAGTATGGTTCAAAACATGGACACGTCTATACATATTGTAAAGGGAACAAGTTATCTACTAGAGTACAAGTTGTCATTCAACCATGCACACATACACTGCCAAACAAGACAACATTCCTCCAGACCAAGGTGCACAACAATACATATAACTCACACACATAACTAAGTAAGATGACCGCAAATAAATTAACAAATAAGGTGCATAGACAAGTTAAAAAGTAAACAATATAACACTAAAGGGGCTTCATATGTGATGAAACGTGGGTGGTGGCAGGGAGTTCAAAAGACTTGCAGCCTGGGGGGAGAAGCTGTTTCTTATCCTAACAGTTCTTGTCCCAATGCCATGGTACCTCCTGCCTGATGGTAGGGGGTCAAGGTAATTGTTCGACAAATGGAAGGGATCATTGACAATGCTAAGGGCCCTGCATGCCCAGCACTCCTGATAATTATCTATAATGGCTGAAAGAGAGACCCTAATGGTCCTCAGCAGTCCTCACTATCCTTTACCAACATGTGAACCGAAGCCCATTAAAAACTTAAGAGACAGATTTACTGGGTAGAAACAAGAGTAGACATAAATTGATATTTTACCGGCTGCCAAGATGGAACAAGAGGTGTGCCGTAGGCATAGGTGCTGGGGCTCAACTTGGATGGAAAGACTCAAGGAAATGTTATTCAATTTGTTGATGACACACGGAAAAGAGAACATAAGGTAGCTGCAGAGTGGCATAGACAGATTAAATCGATGGGCAAAGATCTTATAGAATGAAACAAAATGTGTAAAATTCACCATTTTTGTTAGGAAAAATAAAGCTACTTAGCTAAATGTTGAGAGACCACAGGGCTCTGATGCAAAGGGATACAGGTGCCCTTGTTGGATGAATGTTAGCATGAAGACACAGAAAATACTTTGTTTCCCCTTTGTTCTTTATTCCATCTAACTTCACATTCAACACATTGAGATGACTGTGGAAGAGGTCAGTGGTTGCTCTCCACAGAGGCCATGGGGTTAATAGTGGTTGGTAGCCAGGTTGGTGGCATTCAGACTTGGCATGGTGATTACCCTTCACAGAAGGTCCGAATTCATGCAGCTCCTCTCCTCCATGCTAACAGGAGGTTGTTTTCAAAATTCTGAGATTTATGTGATTATTGGACTGTACTTTGCATAGGTCTCTTTCAGTTTTTGATGTTTTCTTTCTTGTTGCTGATTGGCGGGTGGGCGACATAGAACTTCTTTTGCGCGGAAGGAGTTGGGGACTTGGGGTTGATGTTCTTGTTGGTGTTTTTCCTCTGTGGGTAATCTGTTAATTTTGTGTGTGTGAGAGGAGGAGTTAGGGGCTCTGATGCTATTGTTGCTGTTATTTTGTGCGAGGGAGGGAGGAGGTTGGGGGCTTTGATGTTATTGTTGCTGTTCTTTTGTGAATGAGGGTTGGGGGCTTGAGGTTTTTTTTATGTTCCAGCTGCTGTTTTCCATGTGGACGATCTGTTAAGTTTTTTGTATGAGGGAGCGGGGGTGGGGGGGTGGTTTGGAGTTTGCAAATTTTGTTTCCTTTTCCTTTTCGTGCGGGGGGGGGGAGAATGGATCTCTTTTTTCTCAACAACTCCCATGGTTTTTCTGTATTTCATGGCTATCTGGAGAAGTTGAATATCAGAGTTTCATTGAACACGCGTACTTTGACAATAAAATGAACGTTAATCTCAATACTTCTGATTGGATTTCACCAATGGACACATCAACCTTTCTTCAAAACAACAATCCAAACAGACTGCTCTTTCCGAGATGCTCTGCTTCACTCTTCCTTTTCCCTGCCCACTGTTTTATCCCTTCACTGTTCAGCATCCCAAATACTTTGTTCATATGAAGAAGCTGCTTGCTTGTGCTGCTTTCAACTTAGCGTGACATACTCACTTCTCACCACGGTTTCTTTTTTATTGCGGAGCAAAAGCAAATTATGTGATTTTTGCAGAACATCACTATTCATTTGCCAGGCAAAACCAAAAGTTTCTACTCACAGACATTTTAACTGTCTCACTTCATCAGTAATCTTTCTACTCTACCACCTACTGCTCCCATACTGCCAATGAAGCTCAAGGAGAACATCTCATCTTCAAACAAGTCCAATTAGAGCTTTCTAGACTCAATAAGTTCAAACTGCAGTTAGGAAGCATTTACAACATTTTTATTTCAGATTTCCACTTTTCCTTCAGAGATCTTAAGTAATAATTTTGCATTTACACATCTTGCACGAAAATATAAAAGCTAAAGAAAGACAAAGGTATATAAAATGTCAAGTATAGCATAATACCTAGGTTCAATATCTCATTACTAGTTAGGTTGTCAACATTTTGATCTGACTGTGTTGACAGATAAGCCTCAGCTAATGATTAGACTGTTTCACATCATGTCTTTCTAACCTATGTTCCACATAAGTCAAACTCTGCTTTTCCATTTACACATCCTCTTAAAACACCACTTAATATTCTCATTTGTCCTCAAGTTCTTAGATAAGCTTACAAATTACAGGAAGAAAATAAATTATAAACAGTGTAATAACAATATAATGATTGGGTGAATTCTATTTAAGGATAGATCACCATAATCTTTACCCACCCTCAGCAAGTAAACTTCATGCATTCGGATTTTCAAGTTTTCAATAAAGTGCCAAGGGATTACGATGCAAAAATAGACTTCATGGGTTTGGGGGGGGCAATATAATATCATGTACAGAGAGAATGCTAACATACACAGAAGGAATAATCTTTTCTGCATGGGAGACTGCGACTACAGAGGCATTCAATAAGCAGTGTTTAGGTCTTGTCCTTTCTATTGAAAATAAATTTAGATGAGGGTACTGAATGTGTAATTCAAGCTTACTGACAATATGAAACTCAACAGGAATGCAAGATGGCTTCAGGAAGAGTCGGAGGGCAGCAGAGATCACAGATGGAAGGCAGTGGACATGGTTGAGAGTTGGAGGGTAGCAGAGATCACAGAGGGGTGAAGTTTGTTGGGCAATTCAGTCACCATCATCGAGTAGGGCTGTAGGGCCTGTTTTCACACTGTATGATTCTACAACTATGATTCAAACACTAATTCTTATCATCCAAAAGACGATGCACAGATTTATAACAATTATTAGTTTTCATTTTAGCAGATCTGAAATACCACTCTTCGGATAAACAGCACAGATAAAATCAATAGGAATAAAATAACAGAAATCAAAGTTAACACTTACCAACTGAGAAGCAAACTTGATTCTGTCAACTATTCCATCGTGTCCCAAGTATTGCAGAGACAGCCAGAGAGGCAAAGCTCGAAGTTTCTCAACTGGTTGACTTGTGGTGAGGCCTGCAGCTAAAGACTAAAATAAAAAGTACAGGACATATTCTAAAATTCAAAAACTTTGAATAATCTTTTAAATTTGGACTGTACTAGCTTCTTCTAGAAATTTTTACTTGTAATAGCTTGGAATTCTTTTACTGGATTTTAAGTCGAAAACGATGCAAATATTTATGACTATAAATATTAAGTTACTACTTATTTCAGAATATGAATTAGATTCCATGCATAAATTCTTAACTCTCTCCCCCTCCCCCCCACCTATTAGTCAATATAGCAACTACTCACCAGTGAGGGATCCTCATGTCTATATAATGTCACTGCAGGCACAGCAGGGAGACCCAACCAGGGTCCTAAAGTCAAGGTCACGCTGTCACACTTAGTTGCAGCCTACAAAAAGAGAGAGTCAAAACCGGCACTGAACACAGTCTAATGCAATATTCAATTAATTTAATTAATAAACCCTAACAAATCCATGTAAAAAAGTAAAGTCATACATTGAGGACTCATTTCATAATTTAAAACAATACTTGGTCTCAAAGCTTTCTAAAAGTAATACACTATTTGCCTTAAACCTCCCCAACCTATCACCTGCTAGTTTCTACTACTTTCCCTCCTCCCACATTCTGTCTTCTGCTCCCTTCCTTTCCAGACCCGATGAAGGGTCTCAGTCAGAAACATCAACTGTTTATTCTCCTCCATAGATTGCTGCCTGGCTTGCCGAGTTCCTCAAACATTTTGTGTGAATTGTATAGTATTTGCCTTCCACATTGTTTTGGAATGAATACTAGTACATAACAGAATAATTCAAGTTCTAAGAGCCTTTAAAGATCATATGAATTTCAAAAATGCATTAACTTAGATGTACATCACAACTGAAAATGATACTAACCAGTACAGATGAAGAAACATAACCAAGTGTCAATGTGGCCAAATTAACACTGCAATACAAAAACAAAAAAATAAAAATGATTTCAGCTATACACCAGAGATTAGTGAAAGCTTTTGAGGAGATTTGAGAAAGGCTAAGTGTTACTTAACCAGCTCAATTTAAAATTTTTGATCAGTAACAGAAGGTGATGAAGCAACTTGACTGATGTGCTGTTTGTGAATTTCCAAAAGGAGTTGTATAAGATACATTATACTTTTGCTAACAAGACAAACAAATTGAATAAAAGGGAGATTAACATGATAGGTAAGGAATTGTTTCAAAAACAGAAAGCGAAGCCAAAGTTTATGGTAATGTTCCTTGGGTTAGTGCGGCGAGTCCATTTGAGTATTACAAAACTTTCAAACAATGCTTGAACCTATAGGTATAGTAAGGAGGATAATGAAAAGGCTAGATTATGGTGAAAGATAATATGATACTTGTTAGACTGGAAATGTTGAGAAACTATTTGTTAGAGATATTGGGGGGTGGGGGGAAATAAAGGGGCCTAGAGAAGGTAGAAAGAGAGAAACAGTTCCTATTGATAAAAGGATCGGGAGCTAAAGCATGCAGATTTATAGTGGGTGGCAAAAAAAGTGGTATCATCAAAAGTGGTAGGTATCTGGAATGTAATGCCGGACAGCACGACTGGAGGTGGATTCAATTGTGGCTTTCAAAAAGAGTGTTGGATCAGTACTTGCAGCAATATTAGGATCAGACATGTAATGAGACTAACTTTTGGGAAGAAAAGATTACCATACAAACTTGTGAAAAGTTAAAAATGCTATTTAACCAGCCGGATTTGATTTTAAAAAAAATCAGATAACAGAGGGTGACAAAGGCAATCAGAATGATGTGGTGACTTCCAAAAAACTTTATGGCTTCCTCCTGTGCCTTATTTTGTTCTACAATCATATTAGTTACAAATATGCACTTAATAGAGTACTATCATTCTATCTGCCTCTAGTGCAGATTAATATATTCTTCCTATTTGATGTCATTGTGACACATCAACTTGATTAAGGACAGTAAACCTCCAATCATTTAAGTACTTTCCTACCTGTATGTAATAACAATATAGTATGTGTTTTCATGGAACAAGAACATTATTTAGTTAAGGAGTCACATTAAATTCAGCAGGGACTTTCTAGAGGTACTTATTCTTACCCTTCTACATGCAGCCACATCTTGTACTGACTGCAGAGCTCCTTCAATCGCACAAGTTTATCTGTATGTCCTGCACCTGGTGTGCCTAAAATAAAAAGTTTTTAAAAACTGCATGTTATTAAAAATAACAGTTCAAATAGATCTCCAATAGCTGTGCCTGCAGCGGATCTCAGTGGAGGTACTAACTTTAAAATAAGTACAAAACCTTCCTGTTTAATAGGCTTTTGTGTTAGTGGGAATAAATTGAAATAAAGGCTCTCTGTTTTTAAATTCTAGATCCTAGAGCTGATAATCGTATCAGTGTTGCATACGCTGCCTACAGGATTCCAGCAGTGAATAAGCATCAACTAACGCACTCACGTCATGTGCAACATCATGTGCCAGCGGATCAATAATTCAGTACTCTTGAGGATGGAAGAGAAATTGCAGAGGTATACCGTGGCCAAAGAGTTAACCAAACACTATGTCATGGAGATGGCCTGCAAAGAAGCTCTTAAACAGAGGGCATGAAAAGAAACATGGTCTAGTGACTAACTAGCACAGCACAAGGTGACCAAGTTAAAGAAAAACTGCTTCCAGGGGATTTGTTAAACAAAATTAAAGAAACAGATAAAACTAACTACGAGGTGTTTTCAAACCAAGGATGTAAATTTACAACAGGTGGTTTTGGGAAAGCTGGGGCCAAAGTAAATAAACATCAGAAAGATATATGGATAAGCAATATTTGAAGCACAAGTAACATAGGAAATAGCTTTGGATGTGCTAACTCAGGTGCAAGGGTATGGAATGTACGCCTGGAGATGACAAAGGCATGCACAAATATTTCAACAGCAAGCAACTCAAAGCAAGAATGATGATATGTGAAAGTATGGTGAGATGGGGCGGAGGGTGGGTGAAAAAATGGAGGTGTTATAGGCTCAAGCAGGTTGCCATAATTGCAAACACTGGAACAAAGGCAAGCTACGTGGTTTGTGAAGACAAGGATACTGAGATTATGATTAGGTTGCAGACAAAAGATGGGTGCTGCAGGGATTAATCTTAAGACCAAAAGCATCTGTGCACTCATGATTTAGACATACGAATAAAGACGACATCATTCCCCCTTAACCCACGAATGCTGCATGGATAACTTCTGGAAGCACTGGTAATTAAGGTGATAATCTTTTTTTTTAAAGCAAAGCGTGTTCTTACAGCATACCTGCATTGGCAACAAGTAAAAGAGGAAACTTTCCACAATCAATATCATCTTTAATGAGCCTTTCCAGTAAGGCTACATCCTGTCAAAACAATGAATGATAAATTACTAAGATAGCACAAATTGAGTTTCCATAACAATATCATACATAATAATGCTAGGGAAAAGGGATTGGAATTTGCAATTCTGCTGCAGTCAGTACAAGTACATAATCTGTTTGGGCTCGGTGGTATCGTAATGGAGTTACCCAAAACAGGTGAACATTAAAAGCACAAATTCCCTGTCGTTCTCCACTTGCCATTTATTACAAACTTACCATTTGATGCTGAGATCCAAACATAGTGTTACAAGGAACACTACACATACAAGAAATAGGGAGACCAAGCTGAAATACAAAGATAAAAAGCATACAATTTAATTATTAATGTCTACTGCAGTTCCCCATCTTCTCATAACTAAATATTAGCAATTTAGAACGAATTGTCAGCTGTGGTCGGCTGCTTCCAAGGCATCGGCAAGTTGACGGTGCCTGGAGGCTTATCGCAGGGAGTTTCTCCCTTTTGCCGCCTGCTATCGGGGACTCGGGAGTCGATCGACTCGGGGCCTTTTGAGACCTTATTTACCGTGCTCATGGTTTGTTCTTCATCAAATTATGGTATTGCTTTGCACTGCTGTAACTATATGTTATAATTATGTGGTTCTGTCAGTGTTAGACTTTGGTTTGTCCTGTTTTCTGTGATATCACTCCGGAGAAACATTGTATCATTTCTTAATGCATGTATGCATTTCTAAATGACAATAAAAGAGGACTGAGTGTTCTCATAATCTAATCTAATAATCTTGGGCCAGCTCATTAAACTATTGCTGTTTCATAAGTGCTACCAAACTTAGAAGTTCAAGACTTATTGAGAGCTTGCAGCATTACAATTATAAAAGCCCAAGTTTCTGTACTTAGTTAAACTTGTATAATTTGTAGGAGTATTATGGGTTTCAGGAATTAACCAGGTGGCAATAATTAAATTGATCTGAAGGGTTTGCATAGACTACAGATCACTTCATCATTGTGCACAGCATAGATACTAAACTGAGATTCCCTATTTCAGGGTTTTAAATTGGAAGAGTGGTCTGAGTGAGTATTGATACAAGGAGAACAGTAGAATTCATGTTTTAAGTTGTTGTCCTGGGGTTAACATAGTTATGTTGTTGTTTGTGAAGACACAATAAAGTGTGAGCTTTGATTAATTAAGAGCTGTGCAGTTAAGTTTCCTAACTTAGTTCTATTGACGAATGCGCAACAAAAAAAAATTGTAAAATGACGCAGTTTTAAAAAGCTTATGCTCATGAAGTTGTATTGCTCAATTACCCACTAACCTTAAATATTTTTCCCTTAATCTTAAAATACAAGGTTGGAGATTAATGCAAGGAGAATGCAAATTACTTTCTAAACATTATTTCTCTTTTGCAGTAGTGCTTTTAATGACAAGTTTTAGGTGTATTTATTTCTTATTTTTGAACTAATTTATGGATATGACTGCACTAGAGTCAATGCAGAGGAGATTTACCAGGAATTTGCACTAATGGAGTATTTTAGCTATGAAGAAAGACCAGATAAGCCAGTTTTCTTTCCTTTGTCAAGTGGCAGGGCAAGGTAGACCTGGCTGAATTTTGCAAAAATAGGAGGATAATGAGAATATTTTCCTCTTCAAAGGTGATGTCTACCAAGAGAGGGCCGCTATAAGGTCAGGGGTAGGGGATTTAGAAAAGATCCAAGGAAGTATTTTTTGCCCAGGAGGTAGCTGAAACCTGAATCTCACTACCCAAGGATGTGGTGGATGCAGTTACCCAGACAACATTTAAGTATTTGTGTGGAAACCATAGAATAAAGGGCAACAGGCCAATTGCTGGGAAATGGGATTAGTATAGATAAACATCTGTTACCTAGCATGGATGGAATGGGTTATCAGGATTGTATGATGTCCTGAGGCAGAGCTCCATAATATTTCTATAAACTTAAGAATCATGCTCAGATGGTATACTAATAAAGCTGCCACTGGGGCTCTGCTACTTAACAATTGTCCACATGATGTCACCATGGGATTTGTTGCTGCTCAGATCACATCACCAGATTCTGGAATAAGTAGGGCGAGGCACAACTTTTCTTCCATATATGTTTTACAAGGGCCACTTACACAAATTTGTAAAATTTATGAGGCAAATTCACCTCAAGTCACAAATAAACTAAATTTATAAAAAGCTACAATGATCCTGAATGACAAATTAATATTCATCAATTGGTTTTTCTAGTGACACATTTCAGTCTGGTCTAAAGTAAATAATGCGAATTTCTTTTATATGGTTCATTATTCAAACTAAGACCACAAGACAAAGGAGCAGAAGTCGGCCATTCGGCCCATCTAGTCTGCTCCACCATTCAATCATGGGCTGATCCAATTCTTCCAGTCATCCCCACTCCTCTGCCTTCTCCCAGTACCCTTTGATGCCCTGGCTACTCAGGAACCTATCTATGTCTACCTTAATTGCACCCAATGACTTGGCCTCCACAGCTGCTCGTGGCAACAAATTCCACAGATTTACCATCCTCTGACTAAGGTAATTTCTCCGCATCTCTGTTCCAAATGGACGTCCTTCAATCTTGAAGTTGTGTCCTTCCTGTCCTAGACTCCCCTACCATAGGAAATAACTTTGCCATATCTAATCTGTTCAGGCCTATTAACATTCGGAATGCTTCTATGAGATACCCTCTCCTTCTCCTGAACTCCAGGGAATACAGCCCAAGAACTGCCAGACATTCCTCATACGATAACCCTTTCATTCCTGGAATCATTCTCGTGAATCTTCTCTGAACCCTCTCCAATGTCAGTATATCCTTTCTAAAATAAGGACCCAAAACTGTACACAATACTCCAAGTGTCTCACGAGTGCCTTATAAAGCCTCAACATCACATCCTTGCTCCTATATTCTATACCTCTAGAAATGAATGCTAACATTGCATTCGCCTTCTTCTCCACCTACTGAACCTGGAGGTTAACCTTCAGGTTACCCTGCACAAGGGCTCCCAAGTCCCTTTGCATCTTTGGATTTTGAATTCTCTCCCCATCTAAATAATAGTCTGCCCGTTTATTTCTTCCACCAAGGTGCATGACAATACACTTTTCAACATTGTATTTCATTTGCCACTCTGCCCATTCCCCTAAACCATCTAAGTCTCTCTTCAGGCTCTGTTTCTCAAAACCACCTGTTCCTCCACCTATCTTTGTATCAAAGGCAAATTTAGCCACAAATCCATTAATCCCATAATCCGCACATCGTAAAAAGCAGTGCTCCCAACACCGACCCCTGTGGAACTCCACTGGTAGCCGGCAGCCAGCCAGAATAGGATCTCTTTATTCCCAGCTCTCTGTTTTCTGCCGATCAGCCAATGCTCCACCCATGCTAGTAACTTCCCTATAATTCCATGGGCTCTTATCTTGTTAAGCAGCCTGATGTGCGGCACCTTGTCAAAGGCCTTCTGAAAATCCAAGTAGACCACATCTACTGCCAATGAAGTACCAATGGGTTGTTAATATTGTGCAAGAACGAAAGCAATTTCTTTCTTGCAATTTTCCAGTTAAACACTCCCTACTGGTAATAACTACTGTTTAACACTCCAGTTAAACAGTAGTTATTATCGATCCTGCACTTGCATTGGGCATAGTGTTCCAGACACAAATGCAAACATCAGAGCTGTTTGAGCCAGTGAAGATAATCATGGATATTTGGTATCAGTGCCCACTGACTTGAAGTTCACTTCTGTGCACACTAATCATAGTGTTATAAAAACCAATAAAATACTAAACCTTGATGAAACAATTATTTAAACACGAGGAATTCTGCAGACGCTGGAAATTCAAGCAACACACATCAAAGTTGCTGGTGAACGCAGCAGGCCAGGCACCATCTCTAGGAAGAAGTACAGTCGACATTTTGGGTTGAGACCCTTCGTCAGGACTAACTGAAGGAAGAGCTAGTAAGAGATTTGAAAGTGGGAGGGGGAGGGGGAGATCCAAAATGATAGGAGAAGACAGAAGGGGGAGGGATGGAGCCAAGAGCTGGACAGGTGATTGGCAAAAGGGATATGAGAGGATCATGGGACAGGAGGCCCAGGGAGAAGGAAAAGGGGGAGGGGGGAAAAACCCAGAGGATGGGCAAGGGGTATAGTCAGAGGGACAGAGGGAGAAAAAGGAGAGAGGAGAAAAAGGAGAGAGAGAGAGAGAGAGAGAGAGAGAAAGAATGTGTGTATATAAATAAATAACAGAAGGGGTACGAGGGGGAGGTGGAGCATTAGCGGAAGTTCATGCCATCAGGTTGGAAGCTACCCAGACAGAATATAAGGTGTTGTTCCTCCAACCTGACTGTGGCTTCATCTTCACAGTAGAGGAGTCCTTCCAGGTGAGGCGACACTTCACCTGTGAGTCGGCTGGGGTGATATACTGTGTCCAGTGCTCCCGATGTGGCCTTCTATATATTGGCGAGACCCGACGCAGACTGGGAGATCATTTTGCTGAACACCTACGCTCTGTCCGCCAGAGAAAGCAGGATCTCCCAGTGGCCACACATTTTAATTCCACATCCCATTCCCATTCTGATATGTCTATCCACGGCCTCCTCTACTGTAAAGATGAAGCCACACTCAGGTTGGAGGAACAACACCTTATATTCCGTCTGGGTAGCCTCCAATCTGATGGCATGAACACTGACTTCTCTAACTTCCGCTAATGCCCCACCTCCCCTCGTACCCCATCTGTTATTTATTTATATACACACATTCTTCCTCTCACTCTTCTTTTTCTCCCTCTGTCCCTCTGACTATACCCCTTGCCCATCCTCTGTGTTTTTTCCCCCCTCTCCCCCTTTTCTTTCTCCCTGGGCCTCCTGTCCCATGATCCTCTCATATCCTTTTGCCAATCACCCGTCCAGCTCTTGGCTCCATCCCTCCCCCTCCTGTCTTCTCCTATCATTTTGGATCTCCCCCTCCCCCTTTCAAATCTCTTACTAGCTCTTCTTTCAGTTAGTTCTGACGAAGGGTCTCGGCCCGAAACGTCAACTGTACCTCCTCCTGGAGATGCTGCCTGGTCTGCTGCATTCACCAGCAACTTTGATGTGTGTTGCATGAAACAATTATCGCTCAGTTAACTTTAACTTTTGTACTTTTTTCACACAAGTATGGAATTCCAATTTCATAACCAGGATATTTCAAAAAGCAACATTTTAAAACATGATTTCTGGAATAAAAAGTTTAAGCTTGCTCGTTATATTTTTATTTTTCATTTGATCACGTGTCTATGCACCTTTTACTTTAAGTGCAATAATTAAAATGTGAATTTTAGATTTTGCTCTACTACCTGTGCAGACTCATCAATGGAATGGGCTGTTAATTGTCTATTTTCATCAGCTCAGTTCTTGGAAAGCACAATTTTCCTACAAATGCCACTGTCATTTAATTGCTTTGTTTGAAGTTATTTTTAAGGCCACAAAATTAATATAGGCAGTTTTTGGAGATCAGTCATACCTTCACCAGACGGTTACCCTAACTCAGGGTATATTTACTGGAAGCTATTTCTTTGTTCAGTATTGTCACAATTATTTTGTTCCCTTATGCTTTTAAGTTTACAGAAAATGGTAGAAAATTTCAGAAACATAAATGCAAGTACATTTCCAAAAGCTGAACAGAAAGAATACACTGGATGGCATTCCTCAGATCTGACTATCTATTCATGTCTAATCCTTTCAAAACATAATAAATCAAAATTAATTAATTCCATTTAATCTGCCATCTTGCATGTAATGTAGTAACGTATTTTACCTGATTGCAGATATACTGGCCCAGACCCGTTCTGCTTGCAGCACTGATATACAGTACAGGTAATTTCCTGTGCAAGACATTAAAACCTTCTGTTGCATAGTCTTCATAGTTTGAGTGAATGGCGAGTTTGCAGACTTTCAACACACCTTCTCGATCATCTTCATGATAATAGGCAGAACCATTTTCATACCTGAACAAATTAGATGTCTAAATTCATTATCATGCATTTCAAATATAATGCTCATCTATAAAATCTGGAATAAATTCCCACCCATTGAGCAAGTTTAAACTATCCCTTCTCATAAAAGTGAGAAGACAGATGGTAAATTTGGAACCACCTGAAGCTACAGCCTTGAATGAGACTTCAACAGAATTCTAAACCTGAGAATGTAATAAAATTACAGTTTATTGAACAGAAGAAAACCACGTGGCACACCACACCTCTCTAGATTCTTTTTAAGATCTGTACGGTTAAATTGTATAAACCATCTCTCCCCTTGCATCTTTCCAAATTCGTCACGAGTACATGATTAGTTACTTCTTAAGACCATAAGACAGAGGAGCAGAAGTCGACCATTCGGCCCATCGAGTCTACTCCGCCATTTTATCATGAGCTGATCCATTCTGCCATTTAGTCCCACTCCCCCGCCTTTCAATGCCCTGGCTACTCAGATATCTATTAATCTCTGCCTGAAATCCACGCAATGACTTGGCCTCCACTGCTGCCCATGGCAACAAATTTCATAAATTCACCACCCTCTGACTAAAAAAACTTCTTCGCATTTCTGTTCTGAATGAGCGCCCTTCAATCCTCAAGTCATGCCCTCTCGTACTAGACTCCCCCATCATGGGAAACAACTTTGCCACATCCACTCTGTCCATGCCTTTCAACATTCGAAATGTTTCTATGAGGTCTCCCCTGATTCTTCTAAACTCCAAGGAATACAGTCCAAGAGCAGACAAACGTTCCTCATATGTTAACCCTCTCATTCCCAGAATCATTCTAGTGAATATTCTCTGTACCCTCTCCAACGTCAGTACATCCTTTCTTAAATAAGAAGACCAAAACTGCCCACTGTACTCCAAGTGAGGTCTCACAAGCGCCTTATACAGCCTCAACATCACATCCCTGCTCCTATACTCTATTCCTCTAGAAATGAATACCAACATTGCATTCGCCTTCTTCACTACTGACTCAACCTGGAGGTTAACTTTAAGGGTATCCTGTACGAGGACTCCCAAGACCCGTTGCATCTCAGAACTTTGAATTCTTTCCCCATTTAAATAATAGTCTGCCTGTTTATTTCTTTTTGCCAAAGTGCATAACCATACACTTTCCAACATTGTATTTCATTTGCCACTTCTTTGCCCATTCTTCCAATCTATCCAAGTCTCTCTGCAGACTCTCCGTTTCCTCAGCACTACCGGCCCCTCCACCTATCTTCGTATCGTCAGCAAACTTAGCCACAAAGCCATCTATTCCATAATCCAAATCATTGATGTACAATGTAAAAACAAGTGGCCCCAACACGGACCCCTGTGGAACACCACTGGTAACCGGCAGCCAACCAGAATAGGATCCCTTTATTCCCTCTCTGTTTCCTGCCAATCAGCCAACGCTCTATCCACGTATGTAACTTTCCCGTAATTCCATGGGCTCTTATCTTGTTAAGTAGCCTCATGTGTTGCACCTTGTCAAAGGCCTTCTGAAAATCCAAATATACAATATCCACTGCATCTCCCTTGTTTAGCCTACTGGTAATTTCCTCAAAAAATTGTAATAGGTTTGTCAGGCAGGATTTTCCTTTAAGGAATCCATGCTGAGTTCTGCCTATCTTGTCATACGCCTCCAGGTACTCTGTAACCTCATCCTTGACAATCGACTCCAACAACTTCCCAACCACCGATGTCAAGCTAACAGGTCTATTATTTCCTTTTTGCTTCCTTGCCCCCTTCTTAAATAGAGGTGTGACATTTGCAATCTTCCAGTCCTCCGGAACCATGCCAGTATCTATCGACTTTTGAAAGATCATCGCTAATGCCTCTGCAATCTCCACAGCTACTTCCTTCAGAACACGCGGGTGCATTCCATCTGGTCCAGGAGATTTATCTACCTTTAGAGTATTCAGCTTCCTGAGTACTTCCTTTGTCGTAATTGTGACTGTGCACACTTCTCTTCCCTGCCACCCTTGAATGTCCGGTATACTGCTGATGTCTCCCTCAATGAAGACTGATGCAAAATACTCGTTCAGTTCCTCTGCCATCTCCTTATCTCCCATTACAATTTCACCAGCATCATTTTCTATCGGTCCTATATCTACTCTCACCTGTCTTTTACTCTTTATATACTTGAAAAAGCTTTTAGTATCCTCTTTGATATTATTTGCTAGCTTCCTTTCATAGTTAATCTTTTCCCTCTTAAATGACCTTCTTGGTTTCCTTCTGTAAGCTTTTAAAAACTTCCCAATCATCTGTCTTCCCACTAATTTTTGCTTCCTTGTATGCCCTCTCCTTTACTTTAATTTTGGCTTTGACTTCTCTTGTCAACCACGGTTGCATCCTTTTCCCACTCAAAAATTTCTTCTTTTTTGGAATATACCTGTCTTACACCTTCCTCATTTCTCACATAAACTCCAGCCACTGCTGCTCTGCTGTCTTTCCCGCCAGTGTCCCTTTCCGGTCAACTTTGGCCAGTTCCTCTCTTATGCCACTGTAATTTCCTTTACTCCACTGAAATACCGACACATCAGATTTCGGCTTCTCTTTTTCAAATTTCACAGTGAACTCAATCATGTTATGATCACTGCCTCCTAAGGGTTCCTTCACCTCAATCTCTCCAATCACCTCCGGTTCATTACACAATACCCAATCCAGTACAGCCAATCCCCTAGAGGGCTCAACAACAAGCTGTTCTAAAAAGCCATCTCGTGGACATTCTACAAATTCTCTCTCTTGAGATACAGTGCCGACCTGATTTTCCCAAACCACTTGCATGTTAAAATGCCCCACAATTATCATAACACTGCCCTTCTGACAAGCCTTTTCTATTTCCAGTTGTAATTTGTAGTCCACATCCCTGCAGCTATTTGGAGGCCTATAAATAACTGCCATCAGGGTCCTTTTACCCCTGCTATTTCTTAGCTCAACCCATAAAGATTCCGCACCTTCCGATCCTATATCACCTCTCTCTAATGATTTAATATCATTTCTTACCAATAAAGCCACGCCTCCCCCTCTGCCTACCTTCCTATCCTTCCGATACACCGTGTATCCTTGGACGTGTATCGTGTATCCTTTTAAAAAAATGGTCCAATCGTATCTTGTTTTGATTAAATACTATTTTTGGTTTACCTTCCAGATCTCAACAGCCCTTAGTTTGAAATAATTGTAGTATTATCCTTGATCTATTTATTTTCCACTATCACCCCCCCCGCCCCCCCCCGTCCTTATACCCTCACCACCTTCTCTAACAATCCTGAATACTTTACTTACAATCCTATATCAAATTTCCATTACAGATTTTTCAATCTTCCCTGCTGTTGCTTTTTGCTCCCGCCATCTGCAAATTTAACTTCCCCTTTTCACAAGGATATGATTTCCAATTTGTCTTTGCACTCTTCAACATAATTTATGCTTTAACCAACTCTTGTTTTTCACTTCTTAAATGGAAAACAGGCTTTGTTATTTACGTATAAAATATCACAAAATCTAAGTATTATAAAAATAATGACAGACAATACTACCTTAGTTTAGTGATGTAGGCCATATTAATGAATGCTAGTCTCATTCATCTGTGCTCTTGAAATTTTCTTCCTTCATACACTATGATCACCCTTGGCTTCTGCACCATTGGTTAGTATGAAATGACAAGTGGGATCTATTACAAGGCTGTAATATAATAAGTGTTTGGGTCCTGTACAGTATTCACTAAGTGATTTATCATTGTGAAAGTGTGAATGAGATCATCTGCTTTTGATGTTTCCAGGCCGACTCTGTAACAGACTGCAGTCAAAACTGGAAAGAAGATAGCCACCAAATGTGATACATACTCTTGATTTTATTTTACGTCTCAACATTTCTCTAACCCTTTAAGAATAACAGTAATCTTTCATCACTACCTTCCCCATCAATATTATGTTGCCTGCTTTATAGAAGTCATCCATAATTTTAAAAGCCTCTGAAATTGATCAACTCTTTATTTTGAGGGTCCCTCTGATAGTATATTTTAGCATTCACATTCCTTTCTTTCTATAGAAACAAAACTAAACAGTTATCCTACCAGAAAAACAGGCAATAATGAAACAAATTATTTTCCTTTTTTTAAAAAAAGAAAATATAGGACGAACTCATAGAACAAAATGATTCCACTTATTCTTGCAAATGATACCTACAACTATTTTGTACAGAAGGCCAGATTTATATTAGGACATCTTAATACAGCATTAAAATACAACAGAACTGTGAAATACCGAATAGTTAATGCATGTATTCCATGAGGGTTAGGTTTACAACTAAATAAAATTGAGAATTTTTTCTTTAAATTATCAAAGAGATGATACATTTGTTTTGTGTTGTACTCAAATAAATTCTTAGTTTTAATGTACATCAAATAAATCAATGGATGAAAGCACACCATTTTATGAAAAAACTTACCAATCTGAGAATTGTTTTTGTAATCTTTCCAAACAAAGCATGCAGGTATAAAATTAACTGCTTTGGAATATTTTGATTTCAAATAACTTAACATTCAATTTGCTTTAAGTTGATTTTATTTTACTTTTAAAAAATCTTTTATTACAAAGAAGAAAATTCTCTGAAGAGAATTATACAGAGAACATTATAGAGTCTGAACAATGTTGTTCCAGTAGAACACATGCAATTATGCAGATTTCACAAAGGTAAAATGATTTAAAAAAATTACAGTATAATTAACTGCTAGTAAAAAAAATTGACAGCTATCACCTTTTGGGAGAATGTTAGAATATTTAGTTACCTTAAATAAGTAGAGTACATAATCACTTGAGCTTTGCATTGCCAAGAAGTTACCTGAAAAGTCTGCAGAGCCAGAGTGTAGTATCTGACAAAATCCTTGTGGTTAATTTTCGCAATCTTTCTTTGTCCAGCACAGAAATATACGCCGCCAAACTATGACCCAATAAGGAAATGTGACCTTGTTCACCAACATTCTGTAATCTGCTAAATAGAGATCTGTAGTTTAAGAAGTCTCTTCCATTCAAAATATGTTAAAATAAAACATTTGAACAATTAATTAATAACACCTAGACTACCAACACATTATGTCTCCAACATAATAATATCAAATGTAATAGTCATGGGAATGTCATAGAAGGGTTTTCAGATGAACATTTTCCCTTCCTTCAATCTTCCCCATTGAAGATGCCTTACAGGTAACACCAAGTGCTTGTGGCCCAGTGTTAAATTACTCCGCTGATCAGCAATTTATGAATTTTTATACATTTCACTCATTGCATTGTTCAGTAGAAATACACATCTCAATTGAAGACAGATCCCCTATATACTGGTTTTGGAAATATACTTGCATCTTATTGCAGTGGTCCCCAACCACCGGGCCGCGGACCGGTACAGGGCCACAAAGCATGTGCTACCAGGCCGCAAAGCATGTGCTACTGGGCCGCGAGGAAACAATATGAGTCAGCTGCACCTTTCTTCATTCCCTGTCACGCACTGTTGAACTTGAACATAGGGTTGCCAACTGTCCCGTATTTGCCAGGACATCCCGTATATTGGGCTAAATTGGTTTGTCCCATACGGGACCGCCCTTATTTCCCCCGCTAAGGTAGAGCATTCCTATGACACCTTTTGTGCTGAAATGGCGTAAAGCGAAGAAGCAATTACCATTAATTTATATGGGAAAAATTTTTTGAGCATTCCCAGATCCAAAAAGTAACCTACCAAATTACACATAAAACCGAAAATAACACTAACATACAGTAAAAGCAGTAATGATAGGATAAATACACAGCCTGTATAAAGTAGAAATAATGTATATACAGTATAGTCCGGAAGATGAAGGCAAAACCGATTTGTTGGGGGGGAGGAAATCGGCACGTACGCGCATGCGCACATCACATGTGCACGTCACACATGTGCACAGATGCCCGCGCAAGGCTTCATGGTCATGGTAGTCTTTCCTGGGGTAAAGTGTCCCGGGATTTGACTGCTACTTTTGTCCCTTATTTGGGAGTGAGAAAGTTGGCAACCATAACTGTAAAAGACATGTTCAGGTGAGTTTGACCCTACTTGAACACCCCCCCCCCCCCACACACACATACACACACAGGTCGGCCGGTCCATAAGAATATTGTCAATATTAAACCGGTCCGCGGTGCAAAAAAGGATTGGGGACCCCTGTCTTATTGGACCCGTAAAGAAGTTTTTTTTGGCTCAGCAGAGCTCTGTTGATATTTTTCAGAAATTTTCTTAAGATGGTTCTCAAACACTGGACAGAATTTAAGGAAATGTAAACTTGATTGAAATAGTTCCTTAATTGTACTACCTCATATCTTCATTTACCTTTTAATGGTGTTATATCCTGCGAGACTGTATCTTCTTATGTGCCCTGGCTAACCTTTCCACAAATGCATTTCTAGCACTCAAGTGTGTGCAAACAACTTGAATACAAGGACTACGTGAAATAGGAGGCCATTCAGGTTCTCAAATCGCCCTCAATGTCATAATTTCTGTTCTTATCCCACATTTCTCGGTATAATAATTAAAAATCCACTAATGTCTACCTTTAATATAGTAGATTCCATTTGATGTTATGGTGTTTGCCAAGCTTGGAAATTAGCCTGCAGGTGTTTCATCAGACGAGGTGACATCCTCAGTGAGCAGGTTTTGGTGCTTCACTCTGGGAATGCTCACATTTATACAAGCCCTCATTTGCTTGCCTCAGTCCTGATTGGTTACCCCTTCAGTTGACACTTGAATTCTATTGGCTTGCATTTCTTTGGCTCTTAAGAGTTTGTAGATGGCATCTATTTCGATGTGTTTATGGAGTTATCAGAAGAGAATCACGCTTCAAAAAATTTTCATGCCAACTTCATTTTTGCCTGCACTAGAACCTCCATGGTGTCCCCATTCAAGTGGTGTCACTACCATACTAAACAGTGGATTCTAGTTAACTAGGACACATCTGGGCCAGTACATTTAAGCAGCAGCCCAATTAGCCAAAGTTTCATGGAAATAGTTAAAAAGGTACAAAAAGACACACTATCTAATCAACTGAGTAAAACAATTACATATTTAAATGAAATACAGAACAAATTAGAACACTACTAATACAGTACTATAAAACTGTATTAGTTCCTAATATTTACCAGAGGAATTCAACCAGTGTACACTGCAGTGTTTTTTCCCCTACTGACTGCAAACAAAAATCAGTAGAGACACCTAGCGCAGATAATGGACTGCATTCATACAATGCTTTCGATGACTACACCCTCCAAATCTTCATTTTCATTCTAACATTCAAGATGACTGTCGATATTTTCAAATTCTTTGAAGTTCCTAACTTACTACACACTCCTCACAAATCACATCATACAATAGAAACTGTCCCTTCAGCTCAAGATCATAATGTCAAAGTAATACAGCACGGAAAGAGACCTTAGGCGTAACAGGTCCATTCTGAGCAGAGTATCCTCGTTGCTAGTCCCAGCTGGCACATTTGGCCCTCCAAATGTCTCTTAAATGTCGCAATTGTACCCATCTCAATCACTTCATCTGGCAGCTCATAGCAGGTACTTACTAACTTCTGTGTAAAGTTATCTCTCAGATCTTGTTTAAATCTCTCCTCTCTTATATCTATGCTCTCCAGTTTTGAACTCCCCTACCCTGGGAAACCCTGGGAACCATCCGCCTTATCCATATCCATTAATTTTATAAAATTCCTGTGAGATCACCCCTCATTCTCCAACCTTTCAATGTCCAGTGTAGCCAGCCTCTCGCTATAACTCAGGCCCTTTAGTCATGGAAGAATCCTTGCAATTTGTTTCTGCACCTTCTCCAGTTTGACACTGTCTCTTCTAGAACAGGGTGATCAAAACTGTCCAAGTGAGGTTTCACCAACAACTTGTATAGTTACAACATAATGCCCACACTACTAAAAGCAATGACCTGAATAAAGGGCAGCATGCCACGTGCCTATATCACTTACTGGTGTACTTCCATGGCCACTTTCAGCAAATTGTGCAATTGTACTCCCAGGTTCCTTCATTCCACAGCACTCAGCAGTGCCCTTCCATTCACTGTATAGGTCCTATCCTAGTGTTACTGTTCAAAATGCATCAACTTACATTTACCTAAAATTAAAATCCATTTATAGAAAAAATAGAAAACCTACAGCACAATACAGGCCCTTCGGCCCACAAAGTTGTGCCAAACATGTCCCTATCTTAGAAATTACGAGGGTAACCCATAGCCCTCTATAAGACCCTATCTTATCCACCTCCACCACCATTGCCAGCAGCCCATTCCACACACTCACCATTCTCTGCGTAATAAACTTACCCGACATCTCCTCTGTACCTACTCCAAAGCACCTTAAACCCGTGCCCTCTTGCAGCAGCCATTTCAGCCCTGGGGAAAAGCCTCTGACTATCCACATGATCAACACCTTTCATCATCTTATACACCTCTATCAGGTCACCTCTCATCCTCCATCACTCCAAGGAGAAAAGGCTGAGTTCACTCAACCTGTTTTCATAAGGCATGCTCCCCAATCCAGGCAACATCCTTGTAAACCTTCTCTGCACACTTTCTATGGTTTCCACATCCTTCCTGTAGTGAGGTGACCAGAACTGAACGCAGTACTCCAAGTGGGGTCTGATCAGGGTCCTATATAGCTGCAACATTACCTCTCGGCTCCTAAGTTTAATTCCACGATTGATGAAGGCCAATACACCATATGCCTTCTTAACCACAGAGTCAACCTGCACAGCAGCTTTGAGTATCCTATGAACTCAGACCCCAAGATCCCCCTGATCCTCCACACTGCCAAGAGTCTTACTATTAATACTATATTCTGACTTCATATTTGACCTACCAAGATGAACCACTTCACACTTATTTGGGTTGAACTCCATCTGCCACTTCTCAGCCCAGTTTTGCATCCTATCAATGTCCCGCTGTAACCTCTGACAGCCCTCCACACTATCCACAACACCTCCAACCTTTGTGTCATCAGCAAACTCACTAACCCATCCCTCCACTTCCTCATCCAGGTCATTTATAAAAATCACAGAGTAAGGGTCCCAGAACAGATCCCTGAGGGACACCACTGGTCACTGACCTCCATGCAGAATATGACCCATCTACAACCACTCCTTACCTCCTGTGGGCAAACCAGTTCTGGATCCACAAAGCAATGTCCCCTCGGATCCAATGCCTCCTTACTTTCTCAGTAAGCCTTGCATGGGGTACCTTATCAAATGCCTTGCTGAAATCCATATACACTACATCTACTGCTCTTCCTTCATCAATGTGTTTAGTCACATCCTCAAAAAATTCAATCAGGCTCGTAATGTATGACCTGCGCTTGACAAAGCCATGCTGATTATTCCTAATCATATTATACCTCTCCAAATGTTCATAAATCCTGCCTCTCAGGATCTTCTTCATCAACTTACCAACCACTGAAGTAAGACTCACTGGTCTATAAATTCCTGGGCTATCTCTACTCCTTTTCTTGAATAAGAGAACAACATCCGCAACCCTCCAATCCTCTGGAACTTCTCCTGTCCCCATTGATGATTCAAAGATCATTGCCAGAGGCTCAGCAATCTCCTCCCTCGCCTCCCACAGTAGCCTGGGGTAAATCTCATCCGGTCCCGGTGACTTTTCCAACTTGATGCTTTCCAAAAGCTCCAGCACATCCTGTTTCTTAATATCTACATGCTCAAGCTTTTCAGTCTAGTGCAAATCATCACAACAATCACCAAGATCCTTTTCTATAGTGAGTACTGAATTAAAGTATTAAGTACCTCTGCTATTTCCTCTGGTTCCATACACACTTTCCCACTGTCACACTTGATAGGTCCTATTCTTTCATGTCTTATCCTCTTGCTCTTCACATTCTTGTAGAATGCCTTGGGGTTTTCCTTAATCCTGCCCGCCAAGGCCTTCTCATGGCCCCTTCTGGTTCTCCCAATTTCCTTCTTAAGCTCCTTCCTGTTAGCCTTATAACCTTCTAGATCTCTAACATTACCTAGCTCTCTGAACCTTTCGTAAGCTCTTCTTTTCTTCTTGACTAGATTTACCACAGCCTTTGTACACCACAGTTCCTGTACCCTACTGTAACTTTCCTGTCTCATTAGAATGTACCTATGCAGAACTCCACACAAATATCTCCTGAACATTTGCCATACTTCTTCCATATCTTTCCCTGAGAACATCTGCTCCCAATTTAAGCTTTCAAGTTCCTGCCTGATAGCCTCATAATTCTCCTTACTCTAATTAAACACTTTTCTAACTTGTCTGTTCCTATCTCTCTCCAATGCTATTGTAAAGGATTTAGAATTATGATCACCATCTCCAAAATGCTCTTCCACTGAGAGATCTGACACCTAACCAGGTTCATTTCCCAATACCAAATCAAGTACAGTCTCTCTTCTTACAGGCTTAATTGTAGACATATTGTGTCAAGAAACCTTCCTGAACACACCTAGCAAACTCCACCCCACCTAAACCCCTTGCTCTAGGGAGGTGCCAATCGATATTTGGGAAACTAAAATCTCCCACCACAACAACTCTGTTATTGTGGAAGTCGAATCCGGATAAAGTCACTCAGAGACCGTATAAGTACAAACTCTTTATTCCAAGCACTCGGGGCTTACTCAGTTAGTCGCTCAAACAGGAACAGTCTATGACTGTTCCTGCACAATCCACTAACTAACAATTCCCCTCACAACACAGATATATTCATCCAGATACCCCCACCCCTCCACACAAGACAGGCTGGAGGCACTTGAAGTTATTTACTACATGACAGCCCCGAAAGACAAATTACAAAATAGTCATAATGGCTTATACACACAGAACAGACTGAAGCTGTCCTATCTCTATGCATGACTACACAAGGAGATAAGCATCTTAAAACCCTAGCTGACTATCTTCAAGAAGAAATAGTGCTCTAACAAAAGTCACACATCTGTCGGTCATCAAGGTTTCTCGCAGAGACAAAGAACAGGCTGCTATGTTTAATAACCGTGTTAACCTTTTAACATACTTTATCATTATTATTACTACACCTTTCCAGGATCTGTTTTCCTATCTGCTCCTTGATATCCCTGTTACTATTGGGCAGCCTGTAAAAAAACACCCAGTAGGGCTATTGACCCCTTCCTGTTCCTAACCTCCACCCACAGAGACTCCTTAGACAATCCCTCCATGACGTCCACCTTTTCTGCAGCCATGACACTATCTCTGATCAACAGTGCCACGCCTGCACCTCTTTCGCCTCCCTCTCTATCCTTTCTGAAACATTTAAAACCCAGCACTTGAAGTAACCATTCCGGTCCCTGAGCCATACAAGTCTCTGTAATGGCCACCACATCATAGCTCCAAGTACTGATCCACACTCTAAGCTCATCCGATTTGTTCACAATACTCCTTGCATTAAAATAGACACATCTCAAACCGTCCGTCTGAGCACGTCCCTTTTCTATCACCTGCCTATCCTCCCTCACACACTGTCTCCAAGCTTTCTCTATTTGTGAACCAACTGCCTCTTCCCCAGTCTTTTCAGTTCGGTTCCCACCCCCCAACAATTCTAGTTTAAACTCTTCCCGGTAGCCTTAGCAAACCTCCCCGCCAGGATATTGGTCCCCCGGGATTCAAATGCAACCTGTCCTTTTTGTACAGGTCACACCTGCCCTAAAAGAGGTCTCAATGATCCAGAAATCTGAATTCCTGTCCCCTGCTCCAATTCCTCAGCCACCCATTTATCCTCCACCTCATTCTATTCCTATACTCACTATCACGTGGCACAGGCAGTAATCCTGAGATTACTACCTTTGCGGTCCTGCTCTCAACTTCCCTCCTAACTCCGTGGTCTGTTTTCAGGACCTCTTCCCTTTTCCTATCTATGTCATTGGTACCAATATGTACCACGACCTCTGGCTGTTCTCCCTCCCACTGCAGAATATCGTGGGCGCGATCTGAAACATCCCGGACCCTGACACCTGGGAGGCAAACTACTATCTGAGTTTCTTTCCTGCATCCACAGAATCACCTGTCTGACCCCCTAACTATAGAGTCCCCTATCACTACTGCCTTTCTCTTCCTTTCCCTACCCTTCTGAGCAACAGGGCCGGACTCTGTGCCAGAGCCACGGCCACTGTTATTTCCCCTAGGCAGGCTGTCTCCCCCCCCCCCACCACCACCACCCCCAAACAGTACTCAAAACAGGATTTATTGTTCGGGGGAGAGCCACAGGGGTACTCTCTAGCACCTGCTTCTTGCCCTTCCCTATCCAGACTGTTACCCACTTGTCTGTGTCCCATGGCCCCAGTGTGACCACCTGCCTATAACTCCTTTCTATCACCTCCTCGCTCTCCCTGACCAGACGAAGGTCATCCAGTTCCCTAACTCGGTCCCTTAGGAGCTGCAGCTCCGCACACCGGGTGCAGATATAGCCGTACGGGAGGCTGGGAGACTCCAGGACTTCCCACATCTGACACCAAGCACAGAACAGCAGCCTCACACACATACTTCCTTTCCGCAATTAACACAGGTAAACCTACCTCACCCTGTTACCGCCTAAACCTGTTTGAGCCAAAGCCCTATCACTCTGCTACGCTTTCACTCTGCACGTTGCCTGCTGGATATGGCAGTCTTCTTTTAAAATTTTCCCACTCTACTGTCTGACGTCACGCGCCTGCGCATTCTTGCCTCTCTTTAATCTGTGGAATTCTCTGCCACAGGAAACAGTTGAGGCCAGTTCATTGGCTATATTTAAGGAGTTAGATATGGCTCTTGTGGCCAAAGAGATCAGGGGGTATGGAGAGAAGGCTGGTACAGGGTTCTGAGTTGGATGATCAGCCATGATCATACTGAATGGTGGTACAGGCTCGAAGGGCTGAATGGCATACTCCTGCACCTATTTTCTATGTTTCCATGTTTACCCTGAGTAGTAAAATGCCTTCACTCCGAAAATCCTTAGCCGTTCCACTTGCAGCCTTCTCGCTTCGAATCCTTTTGCAATCCTTCAGCATGTTTCTCTCACTGACCAATAGCTCTTTGAAATTCATTGTCCCCCTAACTTAGTATCATCAGCAAACTTTCTAATCATGCTATGTTAATTCAAATCCAAACCTTTTATAGAAATAATGAATAACAGAAGTTCCAACACCCACCCTTGGGTATCCCACTAGTTACAGGTCTCCAGTCAAAGAATCAACCTTCAGCCATCACCCTCTGCTTTCTATCATCAACCAAATTCTGAATCACCCTCACTAGCTCCCCTTGAATATCGCACAATAACCTTCCAAGTCAGCCTGCCACGCAGGACCTTGTCAAAGGCCTTAATGAAGTCCATGAAGACAACATCCATTTCCTTAGGTGCCTCTTTAAAAAACTCAGAAAGATTTGTCACACGTAACCTCCTACCATCTTGAGATTTATTTTCTTACAGGCATTGCATTTACAAGAAAAAAGAAATACAACACAATTTTATGAAAAACTTTACATAAACAGACAAGGACTGACAAACACCAATGTGCAAAATCATGCTGACTATTTCCATTCAGGTCTTTACTGTAGATCTTGTCCTACCGAATTTCTCTCTAGCAACTTCCCCTGAAATGAATTCAGCCTTCCAGGCCTGTTAGCTTCTAAATCTTCAGGAACATTGCCAGTGGTTAACAAAGGAAACAACAAGGGCCTCCACTATTTCTTCCCTAGCCTCTCATTAGGGCAACCATCAAGCATCCATTATACTATTTCAACATTAACCTCATTTTATTCTTCCCACACACTAGGAGCAACTTACAGTGCTGAATTTACAGCTTCCATGTCTGTGGGATACAGGTGTCCCCCGCTTTTCGAACGTTCGCTTTACAAAACCTCACTGTTATGAAAGACCTACATTAGTACCCTGTTTTCGCTAACAGAAGGTGTTTTCACTGTTACGGAAAAAGCAGCGCGTGCCCCGAGCAGCCGCTCTCCCCTGGATTCCGAACTGCATTCTCGCCGGCATTGCTTAAACACGTGCCTCTGAGCAGCCATTTGCAAGATGAGTTCTATGATATCAGAAAAACCTGTAAGAGCTCGTAAGGGTGTTACACTTAGCGTAAAACTAGACATAATTAAGTATTTTCATCATGGTGAATGAAGTAAGGACTAAGTGAGTTTGGCTTGTGGAAGCTGACGAAGATGATGCTGAAGAGGTTTTGGCATCCCATGACCAAGAACTGATAGATGAAGAGGTGATGCAATTGGAAGAGGAAAGGATAACAATCGAAACCGAATGAGTAATGATAAAGTACGACTTTAATTTTGAAAGGGTACATCGGTTTAGGGGATATTTGCAGGATGGTTTGAGTGCTTACAAAGAACTGTATGACAGAAAAATGCGCAATGCTCAGAAGTCAAGCAAGCCTTCCACATCAGCCACAGCAGACGACGAACCTCGACCTTCAACATTGAGGCGGGCAGTCATAGGAGAAGATGAGCTGCCTGCTCTAATGGAAACACACGACGAGATGACACCCCAGTGTCCCACCACCCCAACACCCAGGCCGTGGACAGATACCGATTCGCGTAGAATGCAGCAGCAGCCGGGAGACACACAGCACATCTTTAAGAAAAAAGCCAAAATAGACATGCTAATTAATTAGGTGCCGCCCGGCACATAATTGTCGGCCCAGATCAGAGGCGATGCAATCGGTAATTGGCACTGATCTGAGCCGACAATTACATGCTGGGCGGCACCTAATTAATTAGCATGTTTATTACGGCTTTTTTCTTAAAGATGTGCTGTGTGTCTCCCGGCTACCGCTGCATGCTTCGCGGACCGGTATCGGTTCGCTGCTCGAAGGATGGGGGCCACTGCACCACCCAAACTCCGACGACTCAGCCTAACACACCACCATCAGTGTGCTCCGCGCTTTCCCAATTCCAGTAAGTGATACTACACTGTACATGCATTATTTCTACTTTATATCGGCTGTGTATTTTGACGTGTTATTTGGTATGATTTGGCAGCTTCATAGCTTAAAGGTTACTGGAGAGAGAGTTTCTGCCAACAGCGCTTGCGTGAGATTTTCTGCCGAGAGCGTTTGCACCGTGTTTTTGCCAACAGCACTTGCGTGAGATTTTCGCTACGGAGAACAGTTCAGACAATGATTATGGAAAAGTACTTCTACTTTATATAAGCTGTGTATTTATCATATCATTCCTGCTTTTACTATTTGTTACTGTTATTTTAGGTTTTATGTGTTATTTGGCATGATGTGGTAGGTTATTTTTGGGTCTGCGAACACTCACAACATAAATAAATGGTAATTGCTTCTTCACTTTACGACATTCCGGCTTACAAACCATTTCATAGGAACGCTCTACCTTCGGATGGCGGGGGAAACCTGTATAGGAGGAAATTGGAGCCTGCCCCCAACCCCAAAGGCAACCAATATGGGTCACAAGAGGAATATGCAAACTCCACGTAGGCAGCACTAGAAATCAAGTTTGAACCCAGACGACTGGACCTGTGAGACAGCAGCACCACTACACTGCCACAAGTTGGGGTAAATGACGTGTTGCCATGCTGTATGATTTTATGATCAACTAAAATTTAAGATGCTACGTATGGAGCTGGTAGTTATTCGCACAAACTAGGGGCCTAGATAAGCTGGTCAAATAAAATCACAACATTCATTCATCCCAACTTACTTTCTTCAAAAGATATTTAACTCAGAAAAGGCATTTTCCTTCACTTCATGTCAAACACAGATGAATCTCCAATTTCTTTACATCTACTCTCTGTGACACTATGTAGGTGACTAAATAAGCTCTGGGATTTCTGTAGATGCTTGCCTGTAATTATAAAGAGTTGATATCTTTTGCTCAAAATGATTGTTTCATACACTCTGCCACTGAGTAGTAATAGTTACAAATAATTTGCTGAACGAGTCAAACTTCTCTCCATTTCCAAGCAGAAAACAATACCAAGTTTTATCTGCACAACTCAGATACATAAAAACATTGGTTTACTTTGCCCCTTGGAGACTATAATAGCTTACCGAATTGACTGTGATTCCTCCTCATCCTCTCCATGCATAAGGTTCTGTACTAGTTGAAGAATAGTTGCCATGTCCTGTCCACTGTGAATAAAAAAATGTTTAAAATAAAACAAATATCACTTAATTAAAATCAATTTGTCGATTGAAACTGGAAGGCAGAACTATTTGTTTTCTCAATGGAAATGCCATTTTTGGAGGATGGGTTTTAGTCTATGCAGTATTTAAGATTTTGTTTCCAATAGAGCCATCATCTAAAATGTTAAATTTTAAAATGTAGTTCACCTTTAAAAGTTAAAAAAAACAGTTCCTCCCTGGATAACAAAGCTTCAACTAATAAACATCCTGTACATAGGAATACATTTGGGAGACAAGTGAGATTGATTTGCAGGATGCTGCGGAGCTCCAGGCATCTTCTGCCAGGTGGAAACAGGCACTTCCACATGCTTCCTTTCTTCACTTTCAACCTCATTCCCATTCCCTCCCAAACTACAACAGAGCTGGGAGCACCAAGCAGACCCACTTGCTCACTCAATCAGTAAGGCAAGCTGGCAATTATTCTTCCTGTGCCTACTCACTCTCCCATCACATCTGCTTCTGTGATCGTCTCCCACACACAAGTCATTGCTCATTTCTGACTTACGAACAGTGTGGATTATGAACAGTTCCCAGGACAGAACCCTGACATAATCTGACGACTGCTTGTATTGTATCTACACATTTTGCAGTGGCACTTTTTAGTGAATCCATGGAAACACGTTATTTAAAAAAACTAAGATTTTTTCAAAACTAATGAGAATGGGTTTCCACTGTAAACTCTAGTATTAGTTTAACAAGACAAAAATTCTCAGAAAACTAGCTCACTGTCAAATTCCCTGCATTAATACAGCATATTTATTACCATTAGCTTTAAAGTATTTCCATAAAAGAGATTTTCACAATGAAATACACTTACTGTATCTCTGGGTATTAATCTAGAAGCAGTGCAGAGACTGAAAGATTATTGGAGAACTAAGACTTAAACATTGGTTTCTTAATATACAGATCATTTAAAAAATTAATTAGTTCAATATCCTAACTTAAATGTATATACATTTAGCGCCCACTTTATTTGTTTCAGGAGTGGAACCCTGTGTGGTCTTCTGTTGCTGTGTCCTATCCAATTCAAGATTCAACGTTTGTCCGTTCAGAGATGCACTTCTGCACACCACTGTTATAATGTGTGGTTACTTGTGTCACTGTTACCACACTGGGTTATTTGTGTTATTGTTGCCATCCTGTCAGCTTGAACCAGTCTGGTCATTCTCCTCTGACCTCTCTCATTAACAAGGCGTTTTCACCCACAGAACTGCTGCTCGCTGGATTTTTTTTTGTTTTTTTTGCCTCATTTTCCGAAAACTCTAGAGACTGTTGTGCATAAAAATTCCAGGAGATCAACAGCTTGAGATAATCAGGCCACCAACTATCATTCCACAAAGTCACCCTGATCACATTTCTTCCCCATTCTGATGTTTGCTCTGAACAACAGAACCTCTTGACCGAGTCTGCATGCTTTTCTGCATTGAGTTGTTGCTACAAAATTTGACTGGATATTTGCATTAACAAGCAGGTATAATGGTGTAACTAATAAATTGGCCACTGAGTGTATTTGCCATGTGAAAACATTTTTAATTTTCAAGTTCTGTGATTAAAACTAATTGAAAACATAATATTCCCATAAATGTTTGCTTAAGTGGCATAATTCAAGCAAATCACATTTCATAAGTAAAATTCAAATGCTTAAAATGCAAGTCCCATAAAATTCATCTGGCAGTTTAATCTGAGAAACACACTAAGACCTTGTTATTGGTTGATATGCTATTGTAAGATTTGCATGCTTGCAATTTATGCTGTGTATTACAGGAAGTGTTGGTCAATATGGCATGTTCCTCCAGAGCTCACCCACTCCTGTGGGTCTGGTGATCCTCACTTGCCATGAGCTGGATTACATTTTATATCTTATGATGGCAAATGTTAGATTGTATGTGACTGGAGCTGGCGTGGACAAGCTGGTGTGGACTCAGGAATGTGTTCAAGATTCAAAATTGTTTAATGTCATTTCCAGGATATGTACAATGGAGAACAAAATAATTGTTACTCCGGATCCAATGCAGCACAAAACAAAAACAAGATTAAGAACACAATAATAAAAAGACAATAAATATAAATTCATAAGTTAGTTTATATACATCAATTGTATTTCCATATAGTGATGCTAGGCACAGGAGTGTACGTACATAAGGTGACTGACAGGAAGTGATAAAGAGTGGAGGTTGGGGGCATGGAGGGGTGGGTTAGTGGGTGGAGGTGTTGATCAGCCTTACTGCTTGGGGAAAGTAACTGTTTTTGAGTCTGGTGTTCCTACTGTGAATTCCACATAGCCTCCTCACTGATGGGAGTGGGGCAAACAGTCCATGAGCAGGATGGGTGAGATCCTTCATGAAGTTACTAGCCCTTTTCCGACACCTTTCTGTATACGTGCCCTTGATGGTGGGTAGGCTGCTGCCAGTGATGCATTCGAGTTTACAGTCAAAGCTTATATACGAGCTATCACATACACGGAGGGGTTGATAACTTCAAGTTATGTTCAGTCATTCAACCGTACATGCGTATAGCACCAAACAAAACATTCCTCTGAACTAGGGTGCACAACACAGTTCATGTAACTCAAACAATAACACAAAGTAATATTATCACAATTAATAAATAAGGTGCATTTCCAACTCAAGTTAAAAAGCAAAAAAGTATAACACTCTGGTGCTTCATGTGAGGTGAGACCTGGGTGGTGGCAGAGAGTTCAGTCATCTTATGAACTGGGAGAAGATGCAGTTCTTGTCCTAATGCCCCCTTGATGGTGGGGAATCAAAGAGATTGCTGAATAGATGGGAGGGACAGCTAAAGAAGTTTGGTACAGGTCCCCAAATCCTAAGGACTTTCTACAGGGGTATAATTGAGAGCATCCTGACTGGCTGCATCACTGTCTGGCATGGGAACTGTACTTCCCTCAATCACAGGACTCTGCAGACAGTGGTGCGGACAGCCCAGTGCATCTATAGATGTGAACTGCCCACTATTCAAGACATTTACAAAGACAGGTATGTAAAAAGAGCCTGAAGAATCATTGGGGACCTGAGTCACCCCAACCACAAACTGGTCCAGCTGCTACCATCCAGGAAACGGTACCACAGTATAAAAGCCAGGACCAATAGGCTCTGCGCAGCTTCTTCTACCAGGCCATCAGAACAAGTAATTCATGCTGA
The DNA here is from genome assembly GCF_030028105.1 of Mobula birostris. Taxonomy (NCBI): domain Eukaryota; kingdom Metazoa; phylum Chordata; class Chondrichthyes; order Myliobatiformes; family Myliobatidae; genus Mobula; species Mobula birostris. Next base: position 130,941,819 of record NC_092378.1, on the reverse strand, counting down.
CACAACTGCATTTCTATGTTATATTGACTGTCCTGTTGTACATACTATTTATTATAAACTACTACAAATTGCACATTGCGCATTTTGGTGGAGACGTAATGTAAAGATTTTTACTCCTCATGTATGTGAAGGGTGTAAGTAATAAAGTCGATTCAATTCAAATCAATGCAAGGGCCCTGGGTACATGGGACTCCTGATAAGTACCTCTAATAGCCAGAAGATGGGAACCCAATGATTCTCTCAGTAGTCCTCGCAATCCTTTATAGGGACTTGAGGTCAGATGCCTTGTAATGCAGCCCGTTTTAGGACACTCTCGATGGTGTTTCAGTAAAAATTGGTTAGAATGTTTGGGGGGAGGGGGGCTGCTCACTTCAATCTCCTCAGGAAGTGGAGATGCTACCGTGGTTTCTTGGTCTAAAAGGTGGTACTGAGGGACCAGGTGAGATTGTTATTGCAGTCTTAGTATCAATGCTAGTAGGTATACTGGTATCCACATTTTTTTTGCTGTTATAGACTAGAGTCAGAGTCATACCATCAGGCAGCATGGAAATAGGTCCTTAGCCCACTGAGTCCATGCCTACTATTAAACTTAGCCCAATGATGGGTCTCAGCCTGAAACATTGACTGTTTACTCGTTTCCATAGATGCTGTCGGGCCTGCTGAGTTCCTCCAACATTTTGTGTGCATTGGTTAAACTTAGCCTGGCTGATCAAATTAGATCTGGTGATGAAGACTCAAAGAACTTCTAAGGACTTCTAAACAGTAAATGTCTATGCTCCACTCATCTGTGAGTCATGTGTTAAGTGAAACATGAAACTGGAGTTCCTGGACTTGACAGCATATACTAGGGAGCAAACTGCTTTACTTTCACTGATTACTCTACAGTGCCTAATGTAAACATTTACTTCACAGCAACTCCCTGCAGTTTTATCTCAATTGTAGTATCTTGTACTGATAAGAACTAAACATGACAGTGCTTCATCCATAATGATTGTTTGTCACTGACAGATGGTCCAAAGGGCAATTAATAACAGCAATACCAGAAATATCCACATGTGTGAATGATATACAAATAATTCTTGCCCAAAGTTTCAATTTGCTTTTCATTTCCCTTGTTACTGGTAATATGTAACCAATTCTAGATGTACTACAGCCACTCCACTTCTAATCTTTTGCCAATATCCTCAGTGATCATGGTCCCTTCTAACTGACTAGCTGAAAACTAGTCTTGAACAAATGAGAATCTCAGTCACACCAAGTGGAGATGCAATTGTGAATAATTCAACTATCACACAGTTTTCCACATCAACCTCACTTCAGAATTAGATCTGAATGCTATACTTACCAATAGCACTTTATTCCACAGATTCTTGTACACACACAAGCCTATTTCTCTATCAGCCCTATGGCTGCCAATTTCATTGAGTCCAACATTATCTGCAAATCAACTTCAAAATTCTATTTTTAATTGATAAATGTTTGCTACCCTCACAACAGCCTTCTAATCTTGTCTTTCTTCTAACTCTAGCCTTTTAATTTACTTCAGCCATTTACTTCCCCCACACTCAGAAATAGTTCTGTCAAATCTAGACTGACTGCCATCTTTCCCTTTTTAAGATCTCCTCAGACTTAAATCTTTTACCAACACTAACCCTCTTTTTATTTCTATCTCATTATTCTTATTCCCTACATGCATTGGGATGCTTTACTAAGTAGTATGAATTAAATTGCCAATCAGGTGTAGCAAAATATAAATAGCTCTGTAAATATCAATGCAAGGAATTCAATAAATGTGGTATAGACAAAATTGCTTTTTGGGAGAACTGTAGCATCTAAACTACACCGAAAAAAAAATCTTTTAAAAGAACTTTTAGTCAGGTCATGTTTCCATGAACAGTGCCAATGTACGAAAACCTCAATCTGAAATAGCAAAAGAAGAAAATTAAAGTCATTTACAAATAACATTACTCACCTTCCCTGCAAAGGACCAGGAATATCTTTTCTAGAAAATCGCTTTTTCTCTCTTTCTTCATCCACCTCCCTAATTTGATCAGTAAAGATGAAGTAGTTCTTAATTTGAAAATTTTACAAACATGCAATGGCTCCCTTATTTTTTTGGTATAATATTAAATTGAACATTCACACATATAAATAAAAGGAAATTTACTGAAACACAATTTAATAGCCAACTGAATAAATTCAATTGCATTAGCATGTGGATCTTACTTCATATATCTTAGTAATTTTTAAAGAAATAGCCCTTATAAAATGTACAACAATGAATCCAAAATATTTTTTGCAGTCCTGATTGAACCACTGATCAAAGAAATAAATTTGATGCTTTCATTTTTCTCCACAATTACTTAATCCAGTATACAATTGCCTCAATGCTGAATATAATGGTTTAAATGATAAACTATTGGGAGAATAAACATTGATAAGAGGAAATGGAGTTTAGACAAACTTGATGACATTATTGAGGTAATTTGTCCAAATGTGGTAAGTGAGGCAAATAAATACAGGACGAGTACTGAATATCTAAGAAACAATCAAGTTTATCAGAAGAAAAATTATATCTTGCAAGTAAATAACAGGGGCGCTGAATAGAACAACAAATGTTTACCTGTTTAAATGTCTTAAGATCAAAGTTACTTATGTGTACATAGTTGGATCTGTGTATGTCAAGGTGTTCTACTGCTTGATTCTCCATGATCTCAAACATTTGGATTTACCACATATTTGACCTTCCACAGGATCTGCAGCACCATTAATTTCAATGGAGACTGAGGAACCACAAGAAAAAGGTAAAAGCAAGCTCCTTTTGCCAAAATGTAAATCACTGTGGCTTTATTTATTGGTAAAAAATTTGATCACAATTAGCTATTTTATTAAAGTGGTAGTTTATATTTTAGTTATTTTATTTTCAATTGATTTCATTTTTTTTAATGTTAGGGGCACAATCATCGAACTGTGATAACCAGCGACCAGAAATATATTTAGGGAATTACAATGCATTATTGGAGATCTCATTACCTTTCATGCTGTACCAAGTTTATTAATTTCATTTTGGGATCAGAATGCCACTGGCAAGGTCAGCACTCATTGTCCTAATTATTCTTGAAGTTCTGGTAGTAAGCTGCCAGTTTGAATAGCTACAATCTTCCAAGTGGAGGTACTCCCACAGTGTTATTTGGTTAGTAAATTTTAGATTTAAACACGACGATGATTACTGTCAGAATGGTGCGCAGCAGGTAGTGATGTACCTGTTGCCCCATCCTTCCTAATGGTAGTAGAAACTGTACATTTGTGAAGTAGTGTTGCAGAGAGTAATTTCCATTTACAAAATGCACTGTAAACAATGCACCTATTGTATGTTGATGGTGGACGAAGTAGTAACTGTTAGTGTGGTTGATGAGTGTCAATCAAGCTGGCAAGCTGCTTTGTTCTGGATACTATCAAACATCTTTTGAATTGTTGGTGCTGTACTCATCCTGGAATGGACAATAATCTACCACATTCCCAATTTATGCTTTATGGATTACTTGGAGTGTCAGAGTATCGTCACTTGCCGCAGGATACTCAGTCTCTGAAGTGGTCTTGCAGTCACATTTATAGAGGGCCCAAGTGAATGTCGGCTCGATGGATACACTAAGGATGTTGATGGCGGGGGACTAAGTGATGGTAATAACATCAAAAGACAAGTGGTTAGCCTCCCTTTTGTTCAGAATGTTCACTATCTAGCACTCATGTGACCCAACTGTTATTTGCCACTCATTAGACCATGCCTGAATGTTGTCCTGTTGCATGTGTGCACGCACTGCTTCACTGCTCAGGAGTTGTGAGTGGAAGTGAATGTGGCACTATTATCAATGAACATTTCTACCTCTGAACTTCATTGATGAGGCAGCTTATGGTAGCTTGGCCAAAGGCATTACTCGGAAGGAACACCACTATTGGAAATGAAATGACTAACCTTCAACAACTACATCCAGTGTACGGAGGTACATCCAGTGAAATTTTTTTTCCTCCCTTTTGACTTCCATTGACTTCAGTTTTAACACAATACCATGTCACCAAGCTCAATTAAGTGCTGCCATGATATCAAGGGTTGTCACCATCACCTCACTTCTGGAGTTCAGTTGCTTCATCTACAGATCAGGGCAATGGCAAGATTTCAAGCCATGGTGCTGGTAAAACCCAAACTAGGCTTTGGAGACTAGTTCATTGTTGAGTAAGTGCTGCTTGATGACATTGTCAATAACATGCATCACTTTGCTGATAATTGAAAGTAGTCTGATAGTACAAATCTAATCTGGTTTTAACTACTGTCATCTATTATTGGCCTTCCACATCTACAGCAGGTAAATTCAGATGAGTTGGAATTAACTTGCAAGTTTGTCCCAACATATTTAAATGTGCCATGTGGTTGTGCAGCATCCTTAGAAGCACAGAAAAGATCATTTTAACTTTAAGTTATCTTTTACTTCCTACGTTTAAGAAAATCTTAAAGCTGGCCCAAACCTTTCAAGAAAAACAAATTATTTACAGTATATCATAAAAGTTCCAAACTAACCTTTGAGTCTCCTCCAGCATCTTCATGGCTTCATTAAGATTTTTGCCCATCTCAGCTAATGTAGGGTCCACCATCTGTCAAGAAAGTGTGTAAATATTTGCCTTTTATTAAATATGCAAAATAGTGGTTCTAAAATAGGTGTAGGTGTGTTGCACTCCCATTGAGAGGGCGTGAGAAATAACTGCCAGCTGCATTAATTTCCTGATCAGAGCTTACTTCCTGATAGTAAAGCATAAGATAGTGGAACATTGAAATGTATGGCAAAAGCCAACTTACATGACCATTGTATAGACAATGGTCAAACAATTGACCTTTGTTTAGTCAACTATTCTGACTAAAACTGGAGGCTGAGTCAAACAAATAATATTTGGACACTGCCACTTCAGTCTTTAAATCAAATGGATTTAAAAATGCATTATGCAGAGAATCATGAATATTACAGCAAGCTACGACAATATGAATGGGATTTCACAAAATTTTCATACTGTGTTCCTGCAGTCAGAAAAAAATATTCCAATACAATTCAAAGCCTGAAGCTTGCAAAATGAATTGTGCTTCAAAAGTGCCTATTTATTGTTATGTCAAAGTACTTATGATGGTGATCAGATAATTTGAGACAAAGCATGAAGACATAAATGATGTATCGAGCACATGAGGTTACAATGACTCAGCTTGGAACCTTTTATCTTCTTGGATGAGTTGTGCCAGCGTGCTAAATAATCCAAATAACGTAGATGTTAATGCAATATTATTGTGGCTTATCAACTCCCTAAAATACCGCAATTTTCTGCCAAATAGCCTGTAATAGCCATTAGCAGTCCTTCATAAGTAGAAAAATAAATAGTGTAACTTGAATGACAGTAAATTTCACTAAATACATGGTACCATTTAATTTCTCATTTGCTTGACATATTCAGGTCAGCATCCTACGGCTCCTTATTTAAGTGTTTATCTTAAAAAGATGAATGGAGTTAAACACCATGTGGTATTGAAATGAAATTACAGCGACCACCTCAAGGATGCTGCACTAGTCCAATGTTACATCAGACAGTTATAACACCACTTGTGATCCTGCAAAACAGAAATCAGCTTGGAATGAAAAGAGCGCAACTGGTAATAACTACTTCATAGTTAGTCCAATTTCTGAAACCTCTTTCTCCTTTCTTGATCTCTGTCTCCAACTCTAGAGACAAACTGTCCACCAACATCTTTTATAAATCTACCGATTCCCACAGCTATGTTGTCTTTACCTCTTCCCACCGTCTCCTGTAAAAATGCTATTCCCTTTTCTCAGTTCTTTCACCTCTGTTACATCTGTTCCTAGGATGAGGCTTCCCTTTCCAGGACATCAGAGATGTCCTCATTTTTCAAAGAATGGGGTTTCCCTTCCTCCACAACTGAGGCTGTCTTCACCTGCATCCCCTCCCTTTCCTGGACACTCATGCTCACCCCTTCTTCCCACCACCTTAACAGGGATAGAGTTCCTCGTCCTCACCTACCATCCCACGAGCTTCCGCATCCAACATATCTATCGCTACGTCTTCCGCCATCTTTAACGGGATCCTACCCCTAAACACATCTTTACCTCCACACCCCTCCCCACTCTTCACTTTCTACAGGGTTTACTCCCGCTGATTCACTTGTCCATCCATTCACCTCCATAAATCTTCCCTCTGGCACATATTCCTGCAAGTGACAGAAACGATGTACATGCTCATTCATTTCCACCTTTATCTCCATTCAGGGCCCCAAACAGTCCTTCTAGGGGAGGCAACACTTCACCTGTGAATCTGATGGGCTCATCTATTGTATCCAGTGCTCTCAATGTGGCCTCCTGTACTTTAGTGAGACTTGATCTGAAATGGGGGACCGCTTTGTCAAGCACCTCTGCTCCATCCACCAAAAGCAGAATTTCCCTGTGGCCAACTATTTTAATTCCTATCCCCATTTCTGTTCCCATTCCAACAAATTGGTCTACGGTATCCTCTTTTGCCACAATTAGGACACTTTCAGGCTGGAGGAGCAACACTTCATATTCCCACAGAGATGAAAGAAAAAGGATCCAGTGCTTTCCCAGTGTATATTAGATTAGATTATGAGGACACTCAGTCCTCGTTTATTGTCATTTAGAAATGCATGCATTAAATGACAATAAATCCTTCATCGAGGATGACATCCAGACATGTCTATTCCAGTGGTATATATACCTCCATTGTTCGTTCATCCTCCTGATTGGCTAGTCCTCATCCAATCAGATTTCTGCTGTCCCACTTTGTTTACAATTGAGTACATTTGGGTTACCTGGAGAAATTGGCACATAGCAGAACATTGCATTCACAATAGCCATAGGATTAACTTCGAAGGCACAAAACTACTGTGCTGCGCCAATAGCCTGGTGAAGGAAGCCATTGAAATAAAATTAAAGAATTTTTTTAAAAACAAAGATGAGGCTCTCGCTCTAAGAACTGGAATTTGATTGTAAACAAGGTGGGTCAGCAGGAACCTGATTGGTTAATCCTCATCCAATCAGGAGGAACAGATGATGGGCGTACATATACCATTGGACTAGGCATCATTCCTAATGAAGATGGCAGAGTTTGACATCGAAACTCCAGTTAAAATTGATACCTGTACCCAGCTGGAAGCCTGAGAAGAGTGAATTCAACTTCATATTTCCATCTAGGTCACCTCCAACCTGATGGCGTAAGCATTGATTTCTCCTTCTAGTAATTTCCCCCCTCCCCTCTTGTTTTATTCCCCATACTGGCCTCTTGCCGCTTTTCCTCACATGCCTACCAGTACCACCTCCCTCTGGTGCCCCTCCTTCTTCCCTGGCCCTTCACCATTTCCACCCACCTGACTTTACCCATCACCTTACAGCTAGTCCTCCTTCCCCTCATCCACCTTTTCATTCTGGGATCTTTCTCCTTCCTTTCCAGACCTGCAGACGAGTCTCAGCCCATAACATAGACGGTTTATTCATTTCTATAGATGCTGCCTGATCTGCCAGTTCCTCCAGCATTTTGTGCGTTGCCCTTAATTGCCAACACTGTTAGTAAATATCTTAAGTTTTCAAGCACCATAGTTTCATAGAATATTTACAATGTTTCAGTGGGATATGATTAATACTTACAGTTAGCATCATTATAAAAAAGGTTTAAATTATCATTTAATTTTATTAATGTTTGCATACAACCCACCTTCCTCGCTATGCTTTACATGCAAATATGAAGTGATAGTTGCCACTACATGGGTTCTACTTGTCTAAAATTTCTCATCCTAAATCTCTACTAACAATGTTTTGAGATCATGAATAATCTTTTGTACAGCAACCAAAGCTTAATATGCACTTAAAGTTAAAAACTTTGAAAACAATGTTTTTTAAAAAAAATTTCTTAGTTCAAATAGAATGCTCACTACTGAATATCCTCCACGTAAGTATTCTAAATTTTCTATGAATTAAACAATAGTCTCTCAGTATTTCCCTGCGGGACTGAAAATGGTGAAGAGATAAACGATTAACATAGATTTTAACTTTGCAGTTTCCCCATTATTAAATACATAAAATTTCCTTTAAAATGTTCTATACCGGCTATCAGAGCTAAACATGAGCTGAGAAGTGCGAAATGTATGCATTGTTCACTGTTGTGGACAGATGAAAGATGTGAACAATGACAGTGACTAAACAACCAGTAAAGCAACCTACAAGTGCTCTTCATTAGAATTTCATCTTAAGCAAACTGGAGTCTTAAAGTTACAAGTTTAAATATTGTAATGTGAAGGAAAAGACCAAAAAGGTTATTCTTTGTGACTTTAAATCTTTTTATTTAAATCATTGGCAGCACTCAATTACCTACTGGACATATTTATCCACTGTGAACTTCAGTTATGTCACATACAGCAAAGATTCAATTTTTAAAAATATTTTAATCTTTTTAAAAACATTTAATTTAAAACTGTACAGTACATCCACCAATTTATTGTGTTAAAGGTTGCATAATCAGAGACAAGAAAATTGTTGTAGAAAGTACACTTATTTAGTCTGTTTCACAGGTTTTAACATTTTATAAAGAGCTGCTGATTAAACATGAATATAAAATCAACCCAACTCTTCAGAAATTTACATGATTGTTAATTTTAGGCAGATAAAAACTTGAAATACTGCACCCAGTTTCTCAAAATTAAAACAATTGTGTAATTTGTAATGACCTTTCTTTCAATACCTTTTAAAACATCTCTTATGTGTACCCATCCACATAGAAAAACAGCCAACATTAGTGCAGACAGAAAGGAATAAGCATTCTGCAATGTGATGTCTTCTGATTTATTACTGTAAATCATCTTCATTGTTTCAAAACTTTTTACACAATCATGTCAGTACCAGAAGTTCAATAGTGAATTTCAAAGCAATTCTTTAGTTCATTTTGCCCTCAGCCATTAACACTTTCATAACTACAAAGCTTGCATTGGAAAATTCAAGATTGTTTAATGCCATTTCCAGCACACAAGTGTAAAGAAGAATGAAGTAATTGTTACTCTGGATCCAAAGAAATAGCACAATAAGATAAACAACACAATAATTAAAAAAAACAATAAATGTAAGTACATAAGACAGCTTATATACATAAAATGACCCTAGGCACAGGGAAGTCTGGACACAAGATGACTCCGACAGGGAATAATAAAGTAGTGGTGGTGGGAAGGGTGGGTTAGTGGTTAGTGGCTGGAGGTGTTGATCAACTTTACTAGTTGGGGAAAGTAACTGTTTTTGAATCTGGTGGTCCTGATTTGGATGCTATGGAGCCTCTTTCCTGATGGGAGTGGGACAATCAATGAGCAGGGTTGGTGGTATCATTCATGATGCTACTGGCTCTTTTCTAGTACCTTTTTGGAAACATGTCCTTGATGGTGGGTAGGCTAGTGCCAGTGATGCATTGGGCAGTTTTGACTACCCATCATAGAACCTTCCTGTCTGCAGCAGTGCAGTTTCCATACCCTGCAGTGATGCAGCATGTTAAGATGCTTTCTATTGAGCATCTATAGGGGACATGAGTATAGCTGTGTATGGCCCAGTTCTCTTCAGCCTCCTCAGAAATTAGAGGTGTTGGTGAGCTTCCCAGATTGTGTAAGTGAGATGTACTCCCAGGCATTTGAAACTGTTTGCAGATTCCACAGCTGTGCCACCGAGGTAAGGAAGGGTATAAGTGGTGCGAGCTCTCAAAAGTCGATAACCAAGGCCTTTGTCTTATTGACATTGAGGAAGAAGTTATTTGCTTGGCAGATCTCAAGTTCTTCCATCTCCTCTCCGAAGGCCATTTCATCATTGTTGGTAACCGCAAACATAGGATAATGGCAGCCATATTTACAAAGTCCAGATAATTTTCAAAACTGCTGGGTGGGGGGGGGGGGGGGAATACCATTTCTCTAACATAACTCAAATGAACACATAGAGAAATCTTTATGCCAAAAATGCAACGTTGCAATGACACAAGACGTATTGAACTTACTAACTTCACAATTTCATTTCACTACGTCAAAGAAAAATAACCTTCAAATTCAGTGACCATTGTAGAAGGATACAAGCTGCACTCCTTTTTTAAAATGACTGGCTCCTGGAACATATGTGAAATGTTAGTATTGCTTCTAATCTCTTGTTCTGCAGAATATTAAAAGTAGAGTTGCATAAAAGTTTCTGGATAGGGAAGCAGGATGCCTTAGCACAAAATTTAGTAAACAATAAATCCAGTTTGGCAATTTGCCGTGGAGAGAACTGGATTCATTGTTAAAAGATTACCACAAATACCAGGATAGCTTATCTATATAACTGTATAGTTAAAGTAGCAAGTTTGGCTTTTACTGCTTTGTAGCAACAAATTCCATGTTTTAGCATTTATGACGTGTAATTAATATTAAGCCAAGCTATAAATAACTTAAATGAAAAGCAAATAAAAAATATAGATATTGGAAACTTAAATAAAAGTTCTGGAAATACTCAAGCCAGACAATAAAGTTGAAATAAAGGTAAAGTTCTTCAAAACAGGGAAAAATTAGGAAAAAAATTGTATCTTTAGTTGTCAGCAATGGTGCAAGGCAGAGGGACACGCAATGCTTACAACAGGGCAGAGACAAGAGGCTTATACAAATAGTGGTGAAGACTGCAAGAAAATGTGAAAGCTTGTTAACTGCAGCAGGTCTGTGGGGGGGGGTAGATGAATGAGAAGAGGAATGAGAGAAGAAAAGAATGGCATTGGAACAGTGAAATACAAGTGCTGTTGCTTGAAAAATTCAGTAGGACAGGAATTTTCTATGGAAAGAGGATACAGAGTAGGTTTTGCAAACCTATAATTGCATGGGATGAAAGTGACACAAGAAGATTGATTGCTAGTGCAGATAAAGGAGTAAATCAAGAAATCGCAGAGGGAACAAGCTCTTTGAAGTGCTGAAAGTAGAGGGGGAAGGGAAGAAAAGGGGATGTCTGATGGTGGTATCATATTAAATTTGGTGGAAGTAATACAGGATGATCATTTAACTGGAGAGGGGTCAGTTCTTGAACCAACCCACACAACCCTAATACTACAGCAATACTATGACCATTTTGCACACCAATGGACTTTGTGTTCAAACTGTATTCTTTCTTGCATACCTTTGTATAATAATCATTAATTTGTTTTTCTTGTGAATGTTGTGTACTTAATATTATGCACCTGTGATGCTGCTGCAAGTTTTAATTGCACCCATTCTTGTCCAAATTACAATAAACTTGACTTTGATTCCTACTGTTAAGATCAAAAGTAAGAGAGGAGGAACTCTGGTGGGTAAGGGCAGGAATGCAGAAAAAGGAACAGACAGCTTGTTAACTGTGGTGGTGGTGGAGTGGAAGGAAATAGGGAGGCTGGTGTGCAAATACTGCAGCCATTCAGTGCTGAGCTGTGGTGCTCAGAGCTGCACCATAACTGACATAGTGACTGTGGATCCTTATTGGTAACCAGTCACTCAACACTCAATATTTTAGGAACAGCTTCTTCCTCTCTGTCTCAAATTTCTGAATGATCAATGAATTCATGAACACTGCACTAGAATTTTGCTCTCTTTTTGCGCAACTTATTTTTTAATAAATATTTTAGTGTAATTTATATGTACTGCTATTGCGAAACAAATTTCACAATATTTGTCAATGAAAATAAACCTGATCCTGGTTCTTATCTGTTGATATTGGTGCCTGGATCCTATGGGATCTCCAAACACATGTTGTGAGATTTACCAATCACCAGTAATGGCCCATCATGGTGCAGCACTAAACTATGAGCCATTGCACTGTTCACCCACCCACACTTCTCCACATTGAGCTTTCGGTAATTCACTGATCCATGAATGCCAGCAAAATGCAGGGAGTCATGTCAGGCTCCAGACACAACAGCAGCCTGGCGGGGATTCACAATGGATTCCTGGTCCTCAGTTTCCCAGCATGGCAGGAGTTCACACTTATTTCTCTGTATAGGAGCAGGGAGGGCAGCAGTTCATACCAGCCCCTAGCAAAAGTGAGGTCAGTGATACCAATTCAATAATGGCCCCCATTAGTGCTCTTGTTCACGGGAACACATATTCTGAAGACTATTCAAAGTTCAGTCATCAATGTACCGGTAAAGAGGTAAAGAAAGGGATCCAAGTAGGACTGAGACAAAGGCTCTTCCGCATATCCTGGAGACTAAACAAGGTGATGAAGGACAGAGTCAAGGTAGGAAGAAATAAGAAAGAATAGACAGAAGTAGTTCTGCTGGGATGGCCCTACTTGTGAATCTTGAGAAGGAGGAGAGGGCTACTCTCTATGGTTTGGGAACTATGGAGACTGTGGAGAGAAACAAAGTCAGTGATTGTATAGGAAATAATGGTCAAAGTAGAAGGAGGTATCAAGGAACTACTATTCAGGCTCTGAGTTAGAGGGTGCTTCACCAAACAACACTGCAGTTGTCAGCAGGTCTGAGAACTGAAACTGACTACTCTATTTTCCCCTCTACAAATACTCTCTGATCTGCTAAGATACCTCAGACATAAACAATTACTGTAGATTTCCAGCAACCAGTGCTCTGTATTTCAATTCCAACATCTCTACCACTGTTTCCACAAAACACTCCCACTGCATTCCAAACATTTTCCAGGCAGATCCAGCCTATCACAGACATTACCCTTGTTCTCTCTCCTGTGGAGACCACAGTCTGTGTAGATTGGAAATAACATCCCTTCCTTGCTGTTAATCCACATCAGTACACCTCTAGGATGTGTGTTTAACCCACTGCTCTACTCTCTACATCCACAAGTGTTGGTGATAAGGTGGTGGTTCAGGAGTGAGATAGATCAGCTGGTTGAGTGGTGTCACAACAACAATCTTACACTCATCACCAAGGAATTGACTGTGGAGTGCAGGAAGGGGAAGTTGAGGGAACAAACACCAGTCCTTATCAAGGGATCAGCAGTGGAAAAGATAAGCTGTTTCAAGTTCCTGGGTGTCGACATCTCTGAAGATCTATCCTGAGCCCAACATACTGATGCAATACACACACAACAGCAGCTAAATTTCATTAGGAGTTTGAGGAGACTTGGTATGTCACCAAAGACTCTCACAGATGTCTACAGATGTACCGTGGAAAGCATCCTAACTGGCTGCGTTGCTGTCTGATATGGAGGGGCCACTTCACAGGATTGGAAAAGGCTGCAGGAAGTTATAAACTCATCCAGCTCCATCAGGGGCACTGGCCTCCCCAGCAGAGGATACCTTCAAAAGGTGATGCCTCAAGAAGGTGGCATCCATTATTAAGGACCCCCATCACCTAGGACATGCCCTCTTCTCATTACTACCATCAGGGAGCCTGAAGACACACACTCAATGTTTCAGGAACAGCTTCTTCCCCTCCATCAGATCGCTGAATGGACAATGAACCCATGAACACCTCACTATTTCCCCCTCTTTTTACACTACTTATTTAATATATATACTTACTATAATTTATAGATTTTTAAAATTATGTATTGCAATGTACTGCTGTCTAAAAACAACAAATTTCATGACACACACCAGCAATAAGATACTCGATTCTGATACCTCTCGGCAGCTAAAAAGATTTACTTTCTAATTTTTCCCAAGTAATGAAAAGTCATCATCCTGAAACTTTAATTCCATTTCTCCCTCTGCAGTTCCAGCCTTAGCTGTTAATATCCACAACACTTTGTTATAATTTAAGTTTTTTTGTCAAGATCATTTATTCTTTTCTAGATGTCCTCTTCTTAATATCTCAAAAAATTAATTTCTCTCCAAAAAGATTTGTGCTCCTTAAATGTGTCCACCACACAAGATAAGCAATAACAAGGTTATACTTACCAATTAGCTACATAATTTTAAAATCCTTACGGACAGAAAATAACCCAAATAATTATTTCTTTTATCAACTGAGCATGCAAAATCAGATAGCTCGTGGACATATACAGTGTCTGCGCGTGACAGCTTCTCTCTCCTTTTTGCCCACTGCTCCTGGAGGAAGGTGCTTGCATATGAACTGTTTCTCTCTCCCTCCTGCTCCATGCTTAGGTCTCGGGCAAGGTTGATTCAACGTGATATGTGGATTGGACTCTGTGGTTCAAGTTGTGATGTGTTTCTGGTTGCTCCTTTTTTGTTGCTATTTTATGCAATTTTGATCAAGGTGGACCTCAAATAATGAACAACACAGTGCTAGGTTGAACTGAGCTGTACTGAATATGTCTGGACTCTTTCGATGACTTTGTGCGTCAGTGGTTTATGTTCTGTGCTTTTCATTTGCTTTTTTTGCCGTTTGCGCTATTAGTTTTTTTGCGTGTTGGGGGTTTGACGTTTTTCTTTGTACGGGTTCCATGGTTTTCCTTGTTTTAGATTATGAGGACACTCAGTCCTCGATTATTGTCATTTAGAAATGCATGCATTAAAAATGATACAACGTTTCATTCCGTGGCTGTCTGTGGGAAGATGAATCTCAGGATTGTATCCTGCATGCATACTTTGATAATAAATGTACTTTGAATCTTGAAGAGTTAATATAAACTACTGAAACAAATACCAAACTTCTATAAGATTCATTAAAATAAGCAGTACAAGAGCACCACTCTCCCACTGACCACCCTCTCCGCACCCTGCTGCTCAGAAAGTCAGCTCACACATTGGAGATTTGAGAACTTTAAAGAGTATAAACCAGATGTAACAAGTTCTCTAGATCTTTTTTCACTACTATCCATCGGATACAACAAAATTACATAAATATGATTTAATGCAACAAGGTGCTCTAATTCTATGCATGCTTAAAAAGTTTCAAAAAGTAAAGACATAATTATGTAAATAAATGTTTTCATTCCTAAATTCTGCTTACAGACAATCCTGAACTAATTCTCTAATTACTGAATGAATAACCAGTCACCAATACAAAACTCCGAATAGTATTGCTCTCCAGTCCAATCCAGAACTCATTTTTTTAAATACAAGGTCTATTATTCATAGATGCTTAGCATACCACATAGTAGGAGCCTCCTACTATGATAATGAATGTATTCCATTCAACTTGAATAAAAGTGATGTAACGTCCTACACAATCTAATGTCTTTATCAGTCACACCAAAATGGTAATGGTGTTTCTCCATTTCAAACAGAGCAAAACCAAAATATTTCGGCGTGCCACACTTTATAGTTCGACAGTTTATAATTATAGTAAAAGTACAGAATATCCCTTGAAGTTTACCAGTCCCGTATCTTAATACTGCCTTTACACAATTCAGTGTACGTGCATAGGAGTTAATTATAAAACATGCTCAGTTTTGACCAAAACACTAAGTCTACAACATAGCAAATTTTTAAGGTTAAGTTTTTTTTTATAAATTCGATCTCTGCAGCGTTTGTAGTTTTATTCCAGAAATCCACAAAGTTCGTGACTTTGGACAACGGGGATGCGAAGAACTTCAAGCCCATCGCAGCAGGAAGTTTCTTTAACCATCAGATCTCGCCGAACTCCTCCTAGGCCCTAGAGTTCGCCACCCGGAAATAAAGGTCTGGAAAATTAAATGGCATCCCAAAGCACAGGCTGCTATTTAATGCTTTATAAAGAAGCGAGGTGAAAACCGAGTAATTCCAAGAGCCGAGGCACTGATGGGATGCGTTCGTCCTCTGGCCTTGAACCACTGACACCAGGGCCCTTCATCCCTGTTTACCTCCGCAACGCCTCCCTCCTACCTCAAACCCTCCGTACCTTCTCCAAGGAACGGTCCATGATGATTTTCTTCTCTGTTGGGCGGAGAGATTTCTTTTGAATATCAGTGGGCGGATTGCCCCGGGCTGACGGCCTGTTGACCAGCGTTCGCCGCTACTCCCACGGCCAGAAGCCAGCTCCAGTCTCCGCCATCAGCTCCGTTTCCACGCTGGCAGCTGACGTTACCAGGCGCCCGTCCCTCCCGGGGGGGGGGCGGTGGGAGGGCAGCTGCGCGCGCATCCCAGAATTCCCCCCCCCCCACCCGTCAATCACCGACTCTGCTCCGGAGTTCGATACCCTGTTCCTGGAATTCTTCCCTCGAACGAGTTACCCTTTTGCTGGTCGCCTTTTACTCTGCTAACCCATAACTGCTTTTGTTGTACCATTAAATCACTACGCCTCTAAAAAGGAAAGGTTGCCCTTACTGGAATGTATCATAATCCCAGCAGGTGAATAGGTATGGATGCCGGAAATCTGAAATAAAAACAGGAAACTCAAAGGAAGGACAAACATGCCGAAGTGTCTTCGACCTAAAGTTTAAACTATTTCCTCTTCCATTAATGCTCCCTGACTGTTGAAAGTTTCCAGGTTCTACCAGT
This sequence comes from Mobula birostris, assembly GCF_030028105.1. Classification (NCBI taxonomy): domain Eukaryota; kingdom Metazoa; phylum Chordata; class Chondrichthyes; order Myliobatiformes; family Myliobatidae; genus Mobula; species Mobula birostris. The sequence goes on along the minus strand of NC_092378.1, from coordinate 130,925,389 downwards.
CTGTTGTCACCAACACAGAGGCTGTGTCCAAGAAGGGCCAGAGTCCCCTTTAATTCCTGAGGAGACTGAGGTCCTTTGGAGTATGCAGGCCTCTCCCTCACATGTTCTACCAGTCTGTTGTCACCAGTACAATCTTCTACGCGGTGGTGTGCTGCAGCAATGACATCGACATGGGAGATGCCAACAGGATCAATAAACTGATAAGAAAGGCTGACTCTGTTAAAGGAGTCAAACTGGACACACTGCAGGCTGTGGTAGAACAAAGGACCCTCCGGAAAATGCTGGCAATTCTGGACAATGTTTCTCACCCTCTGCATGTTACCTTGGCTGAACATAGGAGCACTTTTAGTAATAGACTATATGAGGCCATTCTTACCCTCAGCCATTAGGATCTATAATGAGTCAACCTACAGCTGGGGAAGAGATGACCACCTCCTGTTAGGTTGTTTAAGTAACTTAATTTTTATTCTTTCTTGCTTCTCTTCTAAAATTTATATATTTGTATATCTGTGCAATTGTCATGCTTCTGTGACACTGTAATTTCCTTTGGAATCAATACAGTATGTATCTTTTAATTTAGAATTAAGTGAGTTTTTCTCCTGCCACTTGACCTGTTGAGTATTTTACCTTTTAATATTTAGTTGAAATGTTTTATCCATTGTTCAGGTATGAAGTTTGCTTGCTTATCAAAGGCTTTAATAGTAATATAGATAAATAAACAACCCTGGTCTTATTTCAGGATGTACATTGATGATATTAGCATTCATTAAACATTAACAACACTCAGCATACAGTAATACAGTTAAAGCATTGTTATATCTTTATTACAGGTTAAAGTACAGAAAGTTAGGTTGGGCCAGAATGCAATTGGTTACCTTTAGCAAATTATGGACAAGAATAGTGTTTGCAATGGCTGTTTAACAGCAAGCTTTATATGGTTTATAATTATATTTGCCCATATTTCTTATACACTAACATTTATTGTGTACAGTTTTGGTCACCCTGGTGCAGGATGAGCACCATCAAGCTGGACAGGGTGCAGAACAGACTTACAAGGGTGCTTACAGAGGGAGGTTATGGTAAGGAGATAAGTTGAGAGAGGGAATTAGGAATGGGGGAATGGTGAAGGGGGGGCAATTACTGGAAGTTCGAGAAGTCAACATCCATGCCATCAGGTTGGAGGCTACCTAGACGGAATATAAGGTGCTACTCCTGCAACCTGACTGCTGCCTCATCGTGACTGTAGAGGAGGCCATGGATGAACATGTCAGAATAGGAATGAGAAGAAGAATTGAGATGGTGGCCGCTGGGAGATTCCGCTCTTTCTGGTAGACGGAGTGCAGGTGCTCAGTGAAGCAGTTTCCCAATCAATGTTGGGACTAGCAAAGAGGATTCTATGGTCAGTGCGGGCCATTAAAGCCAAAGAGCCTATTTCCATTGTATATGACTCAACAAGCATGCAGAATTCTAAAATGTATATTGTTAGTTTAATCAAGGTCCTTACTGCACAAAATAAGGTCAGAGCATCAAAGGATATGGTGAGAAGGCAGGTGTATGGGGTTGAGTGGAATCTGGGATCAGCCATGATGGAATGGAGGAGCAGACTCAATGGGCTGAATGGCCTGATTCTGCTCCTATGTCTTATGGGCTAAAACATGAGAAATGTTGTGAAAGGTTTCACTTATCTACATATCCAAAACTGGTTTACATGTCAATTTTTTTTGTATTCTCTTTAATAATCTTAACAACATGGTGTTGATCCTGGAGACTCTGCAGATATTGTTCAGTAGGAGATTCTGTAATTTTTGAAGTCTTGCTGAGTCATTTCCCAATTCTATTCAGTCATGTTCTGTATTAACTATTCAATAATAGCAGCACCCACTTTAAGGATATACCTAATTTTGGATCTTCTTCGATATCCTGCACTGAGATCAAACTGCTTATATGAAACTTTCTGAATCGCTCATCTACACTTAACACAAATTGTAATAGTTTTATTTTTCCATCATCCCATTTTCTCAACTCTGACCTATCAAGCAGCATCAGCACACGCACCTTGTGTAATTTGAACCAACAAGTATGAGTTGGGATATTTGGTTGTTTCAATAGCCTCCTTCAACTTCCCTTCCAGATTTAGCTGAACAAAGCATGTCATGAAACTTCTCTGGCATCAGCACTAGGCTATCACGTTGCAGTGTTCAATTTTAAGCAGTGGCTCTGAAGGAAATTTGAGTTGATGATTCATTGTTATGCATGATATGCCTTACTTTATTTCCTCCTTTCATTGTACATATAAAATATTGACATCTAAAACATTGACAAGCTTCTATCGATGTGTGGTGGAGAGTACACTGACTGGTTGCATCGTGGCCTGGTATGGAAACACCAATGCCCCTGAACGGAAAATCCTACAAAAAGTATTGGGTTTGGCCTAGTCCATCACGGGTAAGGCCGTCCCCACCATTGAACACATCTGCACAGAGCGCTGTTGAAGGAAAACTGCATCAAGGACCCCCACCACCCAGGCCATGCTCTCTTCTCATCTCTGCTATCAGGAAGAAAGTACAGGATGCTCAGGACCCACACTACCAGGTTCAGGGACAGTTATTACCCCTCAACCATCAGGCTGTTAAACCAGGAGGGATAATCTCACTCAACTTCACCCGCCCCATCACTGAACTGTTCCCACGACTTATGGACTCACTTTCGTCTCATGTTCCTGATATTTATTGCTTATTTATTTATTTTCTCTCTTTTATATTTGCATAGTTTGTTGTATTTTGCACATTGGTTGCTTATTTATCCTGTTGGTTGTGGTGTTTCATTGATTCTATCGTGTTTCTTGAATTTACTGTGTGTGCCCCCAAGAAAATGTATCTCAGGGTTTTATATGGTGACGTATACTTTGATAATAAATTTACTTTGAACTTTGGAGGAATTCTGGAGGTCAAGCAGCAGAATGAAGGGCCTTGACCCAAAATGTCAATTGTTGGTTTCCCTCCACAGATACTGCCTGAACTCTGAGTTCCCCCAGTGGCTCATTTTTTGCTCCAGATTCCAGCATCTGCAGTCTCTTGTGTCTTTGATGCCTTTGCAGCCTAGCTGTTCCATATCCATGTAAATATAACTCAGATGCTCCTAGTTCCTCCCTTATCCTTTGGAGTTCTGTGGGTGCAAATGTTCTGGCTACATTCAAAGAAGCCCTGACCGTTGTGAACGGTGTAGCACTGATATTATCGAAGCCTGTATTCAGAATCAGAATCAGGTTTAATATCATTGGCATATGTCGTGAATTGCAATAGATAATTGTTTTAAATCTATAAATACTGGAAGAGATATATATATATAATTAAATTAAGTTAGTACAAAAAGAAATTTTAAAAATAATGAGGTAGTGAGTTCATTGCTCATTCATAAATCTGATGGAGAATCTGTTCCTGAAATGTTGAGTGTGTCTTCAGGCGCGTGTACTTCCTCCCTGGTGATAGCACGAGAAGAGGGCATGTCCTGAGTGATGGGTTCCTTAATAATTGATGCCACCTTCTTGAGGCATTGCTTTTTGAAGGTGTCCTTGATGCCGGGGAGGGTAATGCCGCTGAAGGAGATGGCTGAGTTTACAAGTTTCTGCAGCTTTTTCTGATCTTCCCGAGTGGCCCCTCCATATTAGATGGTGATCACTTAGAATGCTCTCCATGGTGCAACTGTAGAAACTTGCTGGAGTCTTCCCATGTAATTGTATTAGAACTGATTCTGCCAGCATTAAGTGAGTTCTGAGTATGGTTTTGGATAGCCATCAGACCAAATTATTAAAGCGATTCCGCTCAGCGACAACTCTGTTCAAAGACAAATAGATGAAATGTCTGAGAACATGGAAGACACATTGTGCATCATATTTAGGGCAACAGAATTTGTTCTCCAGTTGGATGAGTCAATTAATCTTTGCTTCTTGGTTATATTTGCTTCATAAAAGATGAAAGCATGGCTCAGAATTTGTTACTTTCAAGGGGACGAGAAAAAGACATGAGTCAATATTTTGGACTCTTGAGTAATTTTTCAAAAAGGACATTCTGCTCACCAAGTTTCTGACTTGTACACAGATGGGGTACATCAATGACAGGATGCCACCAAATGGTTATTACTTACTTGAAAAAAAGGCTGTATGCAACATATTTGCTATTCGCTGTGTAATTCACAGACATTTTGTCACAAAAAGCCTAAATCATTGCACAAATCATTGAATACCATTATCACAGTGGTAAATAAAATCAAGTCTCAAGCTCTCAATTCCCAACTATTTTGAGAGCTTTGTATTGTGAACGTTGAACAGTTTGAACCCTTGCTGTTGCATACAGAAGTCAGATGGCTTTCAAAAAGGGAACTGCCCGAGATGTATTTATGCGCTTTTTTGAAACTGTGATAAAATACTTTGAAGACTCGCATGTTTCATTTAGTAATCCATTCATGAATATTAGGCATTACATTGCTTATTTATTTATATTTATAGTTATATGGTGTTTTTTGTTTTTTTCATTGTGTTATTTGTGGCATTGCGTTTTTTAATGCTGCATTGGATCCTGAGTAACAATCATTCTGCTTTCCTTTGCACTCACTTGCTGAATAATGACAATAAACAATCTTGAATTTACTAAATCAATATGTTCACCTCCACTGACCTAGGTCTGTTGGTACATTTTCTTCCCTTTGCTCTAAGAATTTCATTCAAAGATAGTTCTTGCAAAGTCTTTTGGTATTTAAAAGCCTCTTGACTTTGGTATATAATGTTTCTTGATATTTTCCTTCAGTTCAGTTGCATTTAATTTTTCTCAGTGAAGCATCCCAGAGTATTTGTTTCTTTAGATACAAATTTCATGTTGAGAAGGGCTACCACCTACAGATGGCAACGTGGATCTTTAGCAGCCCAGAATAACATATCACTAACAAGCTCATTAAAGTAACATTAAATTGTAATATTTATTTTATCTTAAATATCTGCAGAGGTTTATTTTAAAATTATTCAGTCAATTTATAATATTTCTTCTGGAATGTAATTGAAATCTTTACTGAAGCAGATCTCCAAAAGCACGTCACAGAAGAACTTGCAACAAGTAGGCAAATCAAGGTAGAAGATGCAACAAGTTGTGTTATTTACAAGGACCTTAGACTTAAACAGATTAGGAGAAAGGACAAAGAAGTGACAGGTGGAGTATAGTAGTGGGAGGTATATGGTCATGCACTTTGGCAGAAGGAATAAAAGCATAGACAATTTTCTAGATGGGAAGAAAATTCAGAAATCAGAGGCGCAAAGTGACTTGGGAGTCCTTGTGCAGAGTTCCCTAAAGGTTAACTTGCAAGTTGAGTCATTCGCAAGGGAGTTAATTGCAATGTTAGCATTCATTTTGAGCAGACTAGAATATAAATGCAAGGATGCAATGCTGAGGCTTTATAAGGTAACACACATCAAAGTTGCTGGTGAACGCAGCAGGCCAGGCAGCATCTCTAGGAAGAGGTGCAGTCGACGTTTCAAATCCCTTACTCACTCTTCCTTCAGTTAGTCCTGACGAAGGGTCTCGGCCTGAAACGTCGACTGCACCTCTTCCTAGAGATGCTGCCTGGCCTGCTGCGTTCACCAGCAACTTTGATGTGTGTTGCTTGAATTTCTAGCATCTGCAGAATTCCTGTTGTTTGGCTTTATAAGGTATTGGTCAGACTGCACTTGGAGTATTATGAGATGTTTTGTGCCCCTTATCTGGGCCTGTATTCACTGGAGTTTAGGAGAATTGTGGGGGGGTGAATTGCATTGAAAGCTATCGAATATTGAAAGGCCTAGATACAATGATTGTGGAGAAGGTGTTCCCTTAAGTGGGAGTGTATATGACCAGAGGGCACAGCCTCAGAACAAGGGGATCTTCAGAACAGAGATGAGGAGACCCTCTTTAGCCAGAGGGTAATAAATCAGTGGAATTTATAGCCACAGATGGCTGCAGAGGCCAAATCATTGAGTATACAGTATTTAAAATGGAGATTGATAGGTTCTTGATTAGTCAGGACATCAAAGGTTATGGGAAGAAGGGGGCTGAGAGGGCTAATAAGTCAGCCATGATGGAATGGTGGAGCAGACTCGATGGGCCGGGTGGCCTAATTCTGCTCCTATGTCTTATGGTCTTATGGAAACGTTTTGAGGATTTCAAAGACATATGACTGAAAACTAAGATATGATGCTATTGCTGTGGGGTTCATGGAATTTAGAAGTGAAAAATGAAGCTTCAGTTATGGAGCCTTGGGCAGATTTATCTGGCTTCAGGAACCACACTTCCTCTAAGACTCTTCATGAAAGATAATTCTTTAATCACTTTGCTTTATTTCCCACACCCTACTTCTTGTCTTATTCTGACTAATGGATCAAATCATACATCTCCCGCACTAGATTCACAATTGTATATGCTTAGTGCAGGTACATTGGTAACTACCACCATCTTCTGAAATTCATCCAACTCCTGTTCTCATTGGCTTTTTGGACTGTCTTCAATTGTCCATGATTATCAAAGATATTTATAAGTTCAAAGTAAATTTATTATCAAAATACGTATATGTCACAATATACAAACCTGAGATTCATTTTCTTGTGAGCATACTCAGTAAATCCTGACACGAAATTTGTTGTTTTGTAGCGGCACCACAGTGTAATACATTAAAAAAATTACTAAATTACTATAAGAAATATAAAACATTGTGCGAAAAGAGAGCAAAATTGTGCAGGGCTAATAAATTTCATGGGTTCAAGGACCATTCAGAAATCTGATGGCAAAGAGAAAGAAGCTGTTCTAAAATGTTGAGTGTGGGTCTTCAGGCTCTTGTAACCCCTCCCTGAGGGGCTGTCCTGGATGGTGAGGGTCGTTAATAATAGATGGCATGTTCTTGAAGCATCACCTTTTAAAGATGTCCTCAGTGATGGGGAGGTTTGTGATGGATTGGTTGAGTCTACAACCTTCTGCAGGCTTTTTCGATCCCATACGTTGGAGCCTCCATACCAGGAGGTGATGCAACCAGTCAGAATGTTCTTCGCAGTACACCTATAGTAATCTGCTGGAGACTTTGGTGTCAAACTCCTAATGAAACATGGCGGCTTTCATGGCTACTTTGTGATTGTGTCAATATGTTGGGCCCAGGATAGATCCCCTGAGATGTTGATAGCCAAGAATTTGAAGTTGCTCACCCTTTCCACTTTCCCTTGATTAGGACTATATAAAGTACTGTAGCAGTGTCCCTGAGTCGCAATACAATATTGCCCTTGGACCTCACTAAGCCAGCACTACAGTGGCTCCAATGGTCACTACCTGCCGACTAGAAACTGCAATATAAAGCCTCACCTCATCCCTAACGAGTTAGTGAGTCAGTGACAGCAGAGAGAACTGGAGACCAAGAGAGGGCACAGGGAATCTAGAGGGTCCAAAGCAAAGCGGCTGAGGATGGAAGGTCTCCGGAGTTGATAAGGGCGGTGATGGTACGGGAAACAATGGGTTTGATGTTTTTTGGTGGGGTCCTGTTCCAGGGGTAAGTAAGAGGAGGTGTCAGAGAGCTGCCGTTTGGCCTCAGTGAGGTAGAGGTCCGTCTGCCAGACTACTACAGCACCACCTTTGTCGGCGGGTTTGATAGTGAGGTTGGAATTAGTGTGGAGAGAGTGGAGGGCAGTGCGTTCAGAGGGAGTGAGGTTGGAACAGGAGAGAGGAGTGGTGAAGTTGAGATGGTTGATGTCTCGGCCACAGTTGGAGATAAAAAGATCGAGTGCAGGTTGAAGGCCCGGGTGGAGAGTCCAGGAGGAGGAGGAGGGTTGAAGACAGGAGAAAGGGTCATCAGTAGGGGGAGGGGAATCCTTGCCAAAGAAGTAGGCTCGGAGACGTAGGTGACAGAAGAAGAGGTCAGCGTCATGGCGGGCATGGAAATCTAGAGGGTTGGGTTGAGTTGATGCAGGGTGGTGGAGTGACAGGTGATGAACGGAGGCCCAAAGAGACAAAAGAAAGACGCCTCTGCTAGGAAGGAAGAAAGGGTTCAGGTGACAAGATGCAAGGAAGAGGCAGGATAAGGAAGGATTTGAGGGAGAAATGGAAAGAATAGACTTAGAAATTGGGAGGATTGAGAGTGAGAGGGATTAAATTCTATCTACTCATTTCACCAATCTGCCAATTCTGAAAAGAAAGCATTCAAGTGTGATGTGATATATTAGTTGGAACTGGTATCAAATGTAATTTTCTCCTTAATCATTTGTAAAGAGACTTACATTCTATCTGTTTTACTCTTACATCACAATAGTGTTACAAGAGAAAGTGAAAGATTACTGTATGGACCTGAACCGAAAGGTAAAGAATAGAACAATGTAAGATATCTATTTATTTTGTAATGAGTTTACAGTGGAATGAAGTGCCATGTGTGGCCTGAATGTTAATTGTTCCAGCTTCTAAAATTGCAGAATGGGGAAACGCCTCAGTAACAAGGAGAATTGTGCCTAACCTGTTTGTCTGCCACCTGGTGGCTGGTGTAGAGCAATACGGGCAAAAACTTATAAACCAAACTGCTATTCTGTACCCAGTTGCCATTGAAGTCTCAGTAAAGCCATGACCAGCTCTTTTAAAATAGATGGTTTCATTGTTTAAGCCGGACTGGAGGAAACGTATGGATTAAGGCTCTTCCCAATACAAAATTCAATGTAAGTATTAGATTATAACAAGATGGCGCCAACAAACAATGCGACCAATGGTGACGTCCAGCAGAAAGTTCACAAAACTACTTCTTCTTCTTTTAAATATGCATCCACTGCTAAAGTGCGTGTGATGGGAGCCTGTAATTTACATATTGATGATGCATTTTTGGGTTGACTAAGCAGTCTAGTGGTTTTTCCCTTCTCCAAGGGAATTCAGCAAGGTCGAGAGTGGGGCCAAAAAGGTGGAGCGCGCACCCACGATTGGCTCCACTACCCCTCGCCGATTACAGCGTCGAGCAAGATTGAAACCGACGAGGATGAGAGTGGAAGGTGAGTGGGTGTTCAGCCTGCGTTTGACCAGCCTCCCTCTCTTGCTGCAGGACGAAAATGCACGAATCTTCCTCACGCTGCAAAGTTTGATTGGCACGCCTCGTGGCTGTGTACTCATTCTGGAGGACTCTGCAGTTCATGCTACGTGTGTTTCTGGTTACTCTGTTTTTCTATCTTTGCGTGTTTTGACTGGGGTGCTTCTGTGTGGACTGGCTCTGCGGCACACAGTCAATGAACAGCACAGTGCTAGACTGAACTGAACTAAGCTGAACACTCTTAGAGCATTTCAAGGACTCTGCAGTTTGATGTCTAATATTCTGTGTGTTATTCACTCACTCTTCGCCATTTGTGTGATTTGTTCTCTTTTTTGCATGGTGGGCGTTTGATGTTTTTGTTTGCAGAAAGACAAACCTCAGGGTTCCATGCTGTGCACATACTTTGATAATAAATGCACTTTGAATCTTTGAATATTTGAGCAAAACATTTTTTTTCTAATATAAAATCTTGGTTTTGAAATACTGTACTTATCTGACACTGCAGATATATCCTCACTGACTCCTGGGAATTTCTAGCCCACAGTCACTTAAAGCGGAGAAGGGGTATTGAGGAAGGTGAGAGAACTTTGAGGCCATGTCTTGGGGACCACACAGAAGCTCTGTGTTGGCAATGGAAGATGTACACCTCGTCTTAAGCTACCCACACAACTTCTCCATGCACTCCACCTGCTTCTTTTCTGGACCAGGCTACAAGTCCCATATTCCTGGTATAAATCAGCCATAATTAAATTTCAATGCAGACTCAATGGCCCAAAGGGTCTAATTCTGCTCCCATCCAGCCACCTCAGAACTCACAAAATCAAATCACCCTCAAGATCAAGGGACTGACTGAAGAGGAACATTTTTTTTATCAAAAGAGACAAAAGAGTCTGCAGATGCTGGAATCTGGAGCAACAAACAATGGAGATGAAAAGTCATTATGCTAGGGGAATTTTTATCAAAGCTAATTTTGCTAAAATTGTTGATTTAAAAACTTGTGTTTCTTTTTTTCCTGGTAATCTCTAATATTTATTTGCTTATCCATCCAACATTCCAGCCAGACCTACTTTTGCTATTCACCCTCTTTCACTCTTCTCCAATACTTGTTTATCAATCAATCTCTCCTGTCTTGCACCTGGATCACTATCTTGATTGTCTGGCGTATGAGGGACTACAATGCAAGGCCGAAGAGGCCTAGCCCAAGGCCAGCCTCAATCCATTGTGATTCCAATTCCACCCCCTAATCTTAGACCAGGACCAATCCGTCTCCTACCAGGACTTTGTCGAGCCTATGCAGATCGGTTACACAAGACTCTCCACTGATGAGAGGTCCCCAAGGCAGCTGCTATTACTGCAGGGAACGTCCGAAGCCACAGCCATCTTGAGAGCTGTTAAGACCATCCAGTATCAGGAGGACTGTGACGGTGGCAACCACTATTCCCAATCCCATGGATTCTAGTTTCATTTTGAAGGAGGAGTTCACCTGGGGTAAGAACTTGAGGCAGCTGAAGGCTTTTGTAGATTCTGAGGCAACAGGTAATTTTCTGGACTTAGGAACCGCCCGTCGACTCAGTGGGAGTTGAGCCTATCCATGCCTGCAACCGTCGTGGACGGCCACCTGCTAGGTTTTGGGGAGATCCAGCAACAGTCTGTGGTCTTGCAGATGAGGACAGGGGATCACGTGGAAGACATTAGTTTTTACATCATTGAATCACCACTCCTGACCCTTGAGTACCATTGGCTGTCCCAGCATGACCCATTTGTGGACTGGTGGGAGTGGGGGGAAAGGGAAGGATCATTGCTTGGGCCAGTCATTGCAAGAGGGTACGTTTGTGGCGTGGTGTTCCAATCCCCAGACTTTCCCGAAACCAAAGATCAGAAAGGGGACCGACTTCAGTGGGAGGTGACCCAAAGCCCAGGGGATCCAGCCGCCAAGTCCCAACTAAAGGGAAGACTCCTAATCACAGACCCCAGGAGCTTGTTCCTAGTGGCACAAGGATCATCTGTAGCACCTCATTCCTGTCGGCTGAGGATACGCCAGAGTCTAGTGAACTCAGGGAGGAGACTCGGAGGTCGGTCAAACCACCTAAGAAGCCTCAGGTGTCGTCCTTGAAGAAGGGCTCAGAAAAACTTGCAACACCCAGGCCAGTCAAAATTCCTTCTGTATACAAGGACTTGGAAGAGGTCTTCAGCAAGGGAAGGGCCTTGACTCTTCCACCTCACTGACCCTATGACTGTGCTATAGATCTTCTGCCTGGTACACGTCTTCTGCGTGGTGGATTATACGTGGTGGATTATATGCGCTCTCAGATCCAGAGAGAAGTGCAATGGAAGAATGTATAAAGGAAGCTCTTGCTATGGGATTCATTCAGCCCTCCACCTCACCAGACAGTACAGTCTTCTTCTTTGAACAAGAGAATGATGGGAGCCTGTGGGCATGTATTGATTATAAAGGATTAAATTGCATAACATTGTAGAATCATTATCCCTTCCACTCATGGATACTGCCTTTGAGATTCTCCAAGGGGCAAGAGTATTCACTAAGCTAGATCTACAGAGTGCGTACAATCTGGTCTGTATAAGGGAAGGTGATGAGTGGAAGACTGCATTCAATACACTGACAGGGCACTATGAGTACCTGGTTATGCCGTTCAGCTTTGCTCACGCTCCAGCAGTTTTTCAGGCCTTTATAAATGATGTGTTCTGGGATACTCTCCATAAGTATGCCTTTTTCTACTTGGATAATGTCCTATTCTTGAAGTCCATGTTGCTCATGTCAGGGAGATTTAAAAGAGGCTTGTAGGCCATGGACTTCGTGTCAAGTTGGAGAAGTCCAAATTTCACATGACAACCATTTCATTTTTGGGTTTCATCATCTCCAATGACAATCTCAAGGTGGACTCTACGAAGACCCACCCAGGTAGTCAGAGATTGGCCACAACCATCCAGTGTCAACCAAGTTCAATGATTCCTGGGGTTTGCTAACTTTTACTGGAAGTTCATCAGGAACTTCAGCTCAGTGGCAGCTCCATTGACAACTCTAACTAAGAGATGCACGGGCCCCTTTGTCTGGGCCACCGAAGTGGAGGCTGCTTTTGCAGAGCTTAAACAGCGGTTCACATCAGCTTCCATCTCGGTCTCACCTAACCTGGATCTTCCCTTCATTGTGGAGATGGATACCTTGGACATTCGGAATGGGTGCACAGTAAACTGCACCTATATGCATTCTTCTCCAGGTGGCTATCCTTGGCAGAGAGAAACTGACATCAGGGATCAGGAGCCATTAGCAGTTAAGTTGGCATTGGAGGAAATGCATCACTGGCTTGAGGGGGCCAAGAACCCTTTTATTGTTCGGACAGACTACAAAAACCTGTTTTACATTCAGTAGATTAAGCGACTGAATTCCCAGCAGGCCAGGTGGCCTCTTTTCTTCAAGTATTTTAACTTTGTCCTGACATATTGACCAGGGTGCAAGAATCAAAAAGCAGATGCGTTGTCTCATCAGTTTGATGAAACCAAAGGAGAGGAGCAACCTACCAACATTTTGCCCCAAGCTAAGGTGATAGCACCAAGCCATTAGGGAATCAATGAACTAGTTTGCAAGGCCCAGGCACAAGGGGAGACTCCTAAGGTTGGTCCTCTGGGTTGACTGTTTGTCCCAATTTCCATCAGGTCACGGGTACTCCAGCGTGGACATTCATTGAGAATGACCGCTCACTCAGGAATTGCCAGGACTCTCAAGTTCACCAAGAAAAGGTAGTGGTGACCTGGAATGGCGAAAGAGGTTTGACAATGCAGCCATACGAGGTGTGCACCCGGAACAAGGAGCCCCATACTAGATCTCAAAAATTCCTCCATCCTCTACCTGTTCCGGACTGACCATGGACTTTGTCACGAGTCTTTCACCTTCCAGGGGGAAGATCATCATCATGGCGATTGTTGATTGATTTTCAAAGGCCTGCAGATTTATTGCCTTGGACAAGTTACCATCTGCGGCAGAGACGGCAGAAATTGTCCAGGACCAGGGCTTCAGAATCCATGGTTTTCTGGTGGACATAATCACATATCATGGTCCACAATTCACATCACATTTCTGGAGGGCATTTTGCAAGTTGATTGGGGCAACAGCGAGTCTTTTCTCTGGGTTTCACTCGCAGTCCAATGGCCGGGAGCAAGTATACCAATATATGAAACATACCCTAAGATGTCTGACCTCTGAAAGACCAGACAAGTGGAACGACCATTTGATGTGGGCAGAGGTCACTCACAGCACTTTACGGCATGTCCTCTTTTGAATGCCAGTTTGGGTATTCTCTGCCACTCCTCCCTGAGCAGGAGGCTGAGGTTGGGGTTTCTGCAGCCAAAGATCTCATCTGACGCTGCAAGGAGAAATGGACTTGGGCAAGAGTGATTTTGTTAGCCTCTACCTGGAAGTCTGAAATAAAGGCTAACCACAAGAAAAGACTGGGACCAGTTTTGCAGCCTGGGCAACAGGTCTGGCTGTCGACTCAGGATTTGCCTCTCTGGGTGGAGCCTAGGAAATTGGCATCCAAGTTCATTGGACCCTTCAAAGTTCTCAAAAAAGTAAATCTAGTGGCTTACACCTTGCAGCTCCTCAAGACCCTCAAGATCAATCCCACTTTCCACATTTCCAAATTAAAGCCCATTGAGCCCACTACCATCAGCCTCACCCAGGTGTAGATTGGAAACAGGTCTTCACCGTAAAAAGAATTCTGGACTCATGACTTGTTCAGGATGTTTAGTAATACCTTATGGATTGGAAAGGATTTGGACCCAAGGAATGGTGCTGGGTGCCTGAAAAATATATCTTGGATGTCATGATGCATTTTCTCCAATGCCAACTTGACTGCTAATAGCTCCCTGATTCCTGATGTCAGTTTTTCCCTGCCAAGGATAGCCACATGGAGAAGAATGCACATGGGTGCAGTTTACTGTGCACCCATTCTGATGTCCAAGGTATCCATCTCCACAGTGAAGGGAACATCCAGGTTAGGTGAGACCAAGATGGGAGCTGGTGTGAACCATTATTTAAGTTCTGCAAAAGCAGCCTCCACTTCGGTGGTCCAGACAAATGGGCCTGTGCATCTCTTAGTTGGAGTTGTCAATGGAGTTGCCACTGACTAAAATATAAAAGCAAAGATGTATTGTTGTATTATGAGGGGGTGACCTAATTGACACTTATCGAATGGTTACAGGCTTTGATGGAGTGGATGTGGAGAGGATGTTTCCTGAGGTGGGAGAATCTAAGATCAGTAGACACAGCCTCAGAATTCAGGAACGTCCTTTTAGAACAGAGATGAGGAGGACTTTCTTTAGCCAGAAAGTGATGAACCTACAGAATTTGTTGCCATAGGCCGCTATGGAGGCCATTTTTATATATACTTAAGGAAGAGGTTGATAGATTATTGATTTATCAGGGCATGCAGGAATATTGGGGAAGGCAGGCGATTGGAGCTAAGAGGGAAAATAGATCACCACGATGAAATGGCAGAGCAGACTCGATGGGCCAAATGACCTTATTCTAATCCTATATCTTATGGTCTTATCTCTTTACCTGTCCATCATCTCCCTCTGGTTCTATTCCTCCTTCCCTTTCTTCCATGGTCTTCTGTCCTCTCCTGTCAGATTCCCCTTCTCTAGCCCTTTATCCCTTTCACCAATCAACTTCCCAGCTCTTTATTTCACCACTCCACCTCTCCTGGTTTCACCTATCACCTACTAACTGTACTCCTTCCTCCCCTTCCCCACCTTCTTACTCTGACTGCTCCTCTTTCTTTCTAGTACTGATGAAGGATCTCAGCTGGAAACATCGACTGTTTACTCTTTTCAATAGATGCTGCCTGGCCTGCTGAGTTCCTCCAGCATTTTGAGTGTGTTATCATTAACCACTTACACTTGCACTGTGAGCAAGTTTCTTTGAATACCTTTAACCATCCTTTTAGCTAAATATAATTCTGCTCCATAAAGCTCTTGGAGGCTTGTTTTCTCTCAAGATACAGTTTTAGTTTATTTGATTTCATGATACCATTAACAACCACATTCACCCAGGCCTCACACTGCAACCACAGTTACTCATCAGAGCCAATGCTGTAAAGTCAAGTCTAAGTGACAAGACTTATGGCTCTTTTTGTTTCTGCATCATGACTGAAATCTGCCACTTTACATTTCAAACATCTGACATCTGAGCCTAACATCTGTCTTTGGAAAAATGATGGAATCAATTATTAATGAAGTAACAGCAAGCTATTCGGAAAATCACAGAACAGTCATGTGGAGTTAACATGGATTTATGAAAGGGAACTCCTGTGTGACAATTTTTTTGACAGAGATCTTTGAAGGTGTACAAATAGGTGCATAAAGGTTAGAAATAGATGTATATTTTGGATTTTCAGAGAGAATTCAATTAAATACCACATGGAAGTTTACTGAAAAAAGAGAGTGTGCATGATTTTGGAGACATATTGGCACAAATAGGAGGTTGGCTAACTTATGGCAAACAAAGAATTGGGTCACTTTTGCATCAGCTATCAATCATCATGTGGGACTTCAGAAATCGGTGCCTGGTATTCAGCTATTTAACCTCTATTCCATTGACTTAGATGAATGAACTGTGCGTTTGTAAATAAATGTATTAACACAGAGAAAAAGTCCTTATGTAAGCTGTGAGGAGGACACAAAGAATGTGCACAAAGGTACATAGATAGATTGAAGGGAGTGAACAAGAAACTATTGGAGGAGCGTAACGCAGGAAGATAGAGGGATATCCACTTCAGAAGGGATAATGGAAAAACAATTATTTGAATGGAGTAAATACATAAAGTATTGTGGTAGAAAGGCATCTACAATATATCAATCATGCTAAATGTGATAGATTCAGATCAGATTTGTCAGCTCAAAACTCAGCATCCATGACCCTCTATGGACTATGAACAGCAGTAGAAATTTATGGTTACAAGTAGTGTGAACTGCCTTAATGACATGCCTCACTCTGTCATTACTGTCGAATGCAATTACTATTATATACAATCAGTAGCTACTTTATTAGGTACCCGCTGTAAAATAAAGTGGCTACTGAGTGTACGTTTGTGGGTTTCTGATGTGCTGTGCGTTCAGAATTGCTCTTTTGCACACCACTGTTGCAACGTGTTGTTATATGAGTTACTGTTGTCTTCCTGTCAGCTTAAACCTATCTGGCCATTCCTCACCCAAAGAACTGCAACTTGCTGATATTTTTTGTTTGTTTTTTTGTACCACTCTCTGTAAATTCTAGGGACTGCTGTGCACGGAAATCCTAAGAGATTGGCGGTTTCTGAGATACTTGAACCACTCCTTGTGGTACCAATCAAAGTCACTTGGATCACATTTCTTCCTCATCCTGATAATTGGACTGATGAACAACTGACTCTCTTGACCATGTTTTTATGCATTGAGTTGCTACAATGAAAAGGAGAATATAACTACAGCTGTGAAGATCCTTGCTGCACACAGTGACCCTGCGACCTCTGTCTCGGAGGCCGATGTCACCCTTTAAGGAGGGTGAACTATCGCAAGGTGGCAGGCCCCAGTGGAGTTCCTGGTAAGGCTCTGAAAACTTGTGCCAAGCAATTGGCGGGAGTGTTCAAGGAAATTTTCAACCTCTCACTGTATGGTCAGAAGTTCCTACCTGCTTCAAAAAGTCAGCAATTATACCAGTGCCTAAGAAGAGTAGTGTGAGCTGCCTTAATGACTATTGTCCAGTAGCACTCACATCTATGGGGATAAAATGCTTTGAGAGGTTGGTCATTGCTAGAATGAACTCCTGCCTCAGCAAGGACCTGGACCCATTGCAATTTCTCTATCACCACAATAGGTCAACAGCAGACGCAATCTCAGAGGCTCTTCACACGGCTTAAGTCACCTGGACAATACAAACTCCTATGTCAGGATGCTGTTTGTTGACTGTAGTACAGTCTTTAACACCATCATTCCCGCAGTCCTGATTGGCAAGCCACAGAATCTGGGCCTCTGTACCTCCCTCTGCAATTGAATCTTCAGCTTCCTAACCGGAAGACCACAATCTATGCAGATTGGTGATAATGTCTCCTCCTCGCTGACGATCAACACTGGCACACCTCAGGGATGTGTGCTTAGCCCACTGCTCTACTTCCTCTATGCCCATGACTGTGTGGCTAGGTATAACTCAAATATCATGTATAAATTTGCTGATGATACAACCATTGTTGGTGGAATCCCAGATAGAGAGGGCATACAGGAGTAAGATATACCGGCTATTTGAGTGGTGTTGCTGCAACAAACTTGTACTCAGCCTCAGTAAGATAAAAGAGCTAGTTGTGGACTTTAGAAAGGGTAAGACAAGGGATTACAAACCAATCCTCATAGAGGGATCAGAAGTGGAGAGAGTGAGCAATTTCACGTTCTGGGGTTTCAAGATCTCTGAGGATCTAACTTGATCCCAACACATCAATGCAGTTATAAAGAAGGTAAGGCAGTGGCTATATTGCATTAGAAGTTTGAAGAGATTGGTTTGTTATCTAAAACACTCGAAAACTTCTGTAGATGTACCATGGGGAGCATTTGACAACCTGCATCACTGTCTGGTATGGGGGGAGGGGGAGGGGATGGGGGGGGGGTGCTACTGCACAGGATCAAAAGAAGCTACAGAAAATTATAAAATTAGTCAACCCCATCTTGGGTACCAGCCTCCACAGTGTCCAAGACATCTTCAAGGAGTGGTTCCTCAGGCGACACCCATTATTAAGGACCCCCATCACCCAGGACATGCCCTCTTCTCACTGTTACCATCAGGAAGGAGGTACAGAAGCCTGAAGACACACACTCAGTGATTCAGGAACAGTTTGTTTCCCTCTGTCATACGATTCCTAAATGGAAATTGAACCCATGAACACTACCTCACTTTTTAATAAATATATATTTGTTTTTGCACTGTCTTTAATTATATATATACATACTTACTGTAATTGATTTACTTATTTTATTTTTCTTTCTGTGTTATCATGTATTGCATTATACTGCTGCTGCTAAGTTAACAAATTTCACAACGCATGCCAGTGATAATAAACCTGATTCTGATACAATATGATTGGCTGATTAGGTATTTGTATTAATGAGCAGGTGTACCTAATAAAGTGACCACTGAGTTTATATAAATTAATTGGATTAGAATGTATATCAAGAAGGAGTGGGGCTGGGAGTCTGAGAAGGCCAGAGTTGTGACTGGAAAATCGCAGAGAGAGAGAACATCAAGGAAAGAGCCAAGATGTTGAAGGAAGTTTTTGGTGAGAGTGGAAGTGAACTAGAGATGGAGGTCGGTGGGAAAGAGGAACAGAATGGAAAGAGGAAGAAAAGAAAGCAGAGGTATGGGATATCAAACTCTGAGGAGTCAGTGGATGATCAAAACAGGACAGCAAAACAATGGAAAGAAGACGAAATTAAACCAATTATAAAACTAAATGAAGACAATCTTTTGGTGATTGGAACCTGATTCGTTTGACGAAGATGCTCAACAAAATTATAGGCGAGATTAAAGGAGCAAAGATTTTACGAAATGGATCGCTATTAGTGATTTGTCGGGATAGAGCTCAGCAAGGGAAAGTGTTAAGATTATGTAAAATAGACGGCAAAGAAGTACAATGCTCAATACCCAACAATATAAAGTGGACTAGGGGAGTTATTTCGAGGATACCAACAAAAGTTACCATGGATGAGATTAAACAGAACATAAAAGGAGCAAAAATTATTGAGGCCAAACATTTGAAATTTACAAGAAATAGGAAAAAGTGAGATAGTTTATCGGTAATGATTAACTATGATGAAGAGAGATTGCTGAGTAACATTTACTTAGGGTATATGTGTTATGCGGTTAGAATATATATACCACCACATTTTAAGATGCTATAAATGTCAGAAATTTGGGCACATTGTGGCGGTCTGCAGAGGAAAACAAGGATGTGGGAGATGTGCTGGAGTACATGAATATGGGAAATGTGAAGTGGGAGCTAGGCTGAAATTCTGCAATTGTGGCGAGGAACACAGCGCAGCTTATCGAGGGTGCATTCATAGTAAGAAGGCGGCTGAGATACAATATGTAAAAGTAACTCAAGGAATCAGTTATGCAGAGGCAGTGAAAGAATTTGATGAAAAAAAGGCTGTCAAGCAAACAAATACAGGGAATAATAAACTGCTGAATTGTGAGAGCTGTAATATGAAAAATAAGGATACACTATTAATGAGTAGAAAGGATTTCGTGCTTTTTATGGTGGATGCAATTAATTGTTCAGGACAAACAAGAAAAAGGACTGAGAAAATTAAAATCATCGTCAAGTCTGCAGAAAAGTATCTTGGTATTAAAGGGATTAGGTGGGAAAAAGTCAAGGAAACGCTGAATGGAGGATCCAACAGTTCACAGGCAGGGGAGATGGAATCTTAATGGCAGTATAATTATTGCAAATGGTCAAGAATTTAAGAAATGTTTGAGAATTTAAGGAAAATCCTCAGATTTTATGGTTGAAGCCCAGGGTAAATGTGCAGAACTCCAACAACAAATAGAAGTATCTGACAAGAACAATGGTGAGTTGGAAAGAGATTGGAAAATGGAGGAAATTATTATAAGGATACAAAAGGAAAAGGAATTTGTTGCAAAGTGAATTATCTACATTCAGATTATAAAATGAAAACATGGAAGCAAATGAAGAACTCCGAGGTCTCAGTAAACAACTGCAGGCTACGATCCAAGAAAAGGAAAACCTGGAAAAGCAGATAGACTTGGAAAAACAGCAATTTTACAAGTGTAATGTGCGATAATTACTATTCTTTAACAAGACGATTTTAGTCTTACAAGTGATGTGGATGAAATCAATGTAATTGAGGTAATGCAACTACACGAAAACATGACAAAATGAGGGAGGAATAGCAGTTTGCGGCATTATCTAATGAACACATTAAGCATTCACGAGGAATTGCAACTACAGAGTGATGCTAATAGAGAACTGCAGGCTGAACTAGATTGTCTAAAGAAGAGAACTCCAGAACATACTTGGTTGGAACACAAGCAGTCTAGCAGGTGGCGGTAATGCACTGAAAGCTGGTTGCCAACCGCAATAAAACAAAAAAGAAGTATATCAAGAAGCAGCCGACTACACTGGTTGCAGGAAAGGCAATGTGATCAATTAATATCCCAGCTGCAGTACTGACAACCTGCACTCCACAACTCACTGAAACTCCAGCCCATAAGTTCCAGGACAACTACAACTAGAATGCACCTGATATTGTGTGCAATTACCCAGCTGCAGTATGTCCTGTGTACAAAAGCAGGATAAATCCATTCCAGCTAATCACTGCCATCTCAATCACCAGCACAGAAATGGAGAATATCATCGTCAATGTTATCAAGCAACACCTTGCTTTTCAAACAATGTTCTCTCCTTAGGTGATCCCTGGGGATTACAGATGACTCACCTCTCCTCCAGCTGCAAGGAACATGTCTGGTTTGAATTTTTTTTTTACTAATGGACGTTGCACATCAGCTTTCACACAAATTTAATTGTGTGAGGTCTTTGTCCAATTCAAAAAGGGCCAGGATGAATGAAAATTAAGACACACATGCATGGACACACACCTGGATGCATTGACCACATGGACACACACCTGGACATACTGTCCACATTGGCACACACCTGGATGCACTGTCCACCTGGGCACACACTTGGATGTACTGACCACCTGGACGTACTGACCACATGGACACACACCTGTATGCACTGACATGGTCCGGATCGGGGTCTCTTTAAATTTTCTTTGTTTATGTTACATTCCGGACTGTTGACTCCCTGTTTCCCTTTGGTTCCCTGTTTTCCCGTGTCCCTTGGCCTTGGTGATTAGAGGCAATTTATTCTCGGCTGAACTGGTAGTTTATAGTCTCCGACTTTCAGCTGCTCGGCGCGGAAGCATTTGCAAAGTCACCAAGGTACGGCGTGCCAATGTCATCTGGCTGGAGCAAGCTAGTCTCCGCCCAAAAGCTAGTGCCGGTAATTCGCCTTTCCTCACCGGAGCAACCCTGTCAAGTTACCCCGCCAAAGCGAGCCTGCAAAGTTTCCTCACCGAGGTGGGTCCGTCAGTTAACCCGCCGGAGGGAATCAAGAACCGCTGTCGACTGTTTCCGGGCTGAGTTGAGAGCTCACCACTACCTGGTGGCATCCATGTACCGGGTCAAGTCCCGGCCCTGGCGGCATCCAAGTTCCGAGTCAAGTCCCGGCCCTGGTGGCATCCAAGTTCCGAGTCAAGTCCTGGCCCTGGCGGTCTGTGATTCCTGTCCTACACCCCGTCTGTATCCCTCGCCTGCACCTCGGTCTAGTTCTATCGCTGGAACTAGATAGGTACTGTCTGGTGTTCTTTCGTGTTGGTCTTGTATTGTCCTCGCCTCCCTGGGGTAAGCCTGGCCATCTTGCTGTTGCCCCGTGGGGGTCATGTCTTGTCGTGTCTTGTCCTCGCCTCCATGGGGTAAGTCAGGCCGTCTTGCCGTTGCCCCGCAAGGGGGGCGGTTCATGAGTCCCGGCCCTATGTCCTGTACTCAAGGAAGGGTCCTGGCTCTCTGTTCTGTGTGTGAGTCCCGGCCCTATGTCTTGTACCCAAGGAGGGGTCCCGACTATGTGTTCTGTGTATGTGTCCACGGTTCCATGTACCTGCTCTCCTGAGACCGAGGCTCTGTTTTTCCATGTTCCTCCTCTCCCTAGTCCATGTCATGTCCATGCCTGGTTCTGGGGTCCGAGCCAGAGGCAAGAGCCAGGTACTGGGTCCTTGCCCAGTCTCTGGCTCGGAGTCCATACTGTAGCCTCTTCATGTCGCCTCTAGTTTTGGGATCCGATTCCGAGTCCTAGCCCAGACCCTTGTCCCAGCCTAGTCGTAGCCCTGAGTCCTTGTCCAGTTCGCTATCCCTGCTCCTGCCTTGCTCTCCTGATATCGAACAATAAATTAAATTTGATTAACCTCTCAAGATGTGTCTTGCATTTGCGTCCACCCTTGCTCCCACTGCCCCACCTGTGTGACATGCACTGGCCACCTAGTCACACACTTGGATGTACTGACCACCTGGATGTACTCATCACATGGACACATACCTGGATGTACCGACCACATGGACACACAGCTAGGTATACTGACCACATTGGCACACACCTGGATGCGCTGACCACATTGACACACATCTGGATGCACTGACCTCCTGGATGTACTGACCACATGGACACATACCTGGATGTACTGACCACATGCGTACAGCCATGTAGGCACCCAATCTTGTTCACACTGTTATGCTTGCCCCCCCCCTCACACTAGGTCTTCTCCCTTAAACCTTTCATTCTTCTAACCCCTTTCCTCAATCTCCTATGCTGGGTCCTCCTTCTCCTGTAGTCTCTGACAACCACTTTGATCCCTCCCTTTCAGCTTAATATTTGTTTTTTTCCCCCCTCTTCACCCTTGAGTCACTGATGCTCAGTGAGAGTTTCACTCGGGCCTCATCTTAACATTGGTCTGACTACAGACCAAAGACCTGAATTCTGATGGTGAGCTGAGAGTGACCACCTTTGACAGCAAGCCAACATATGGCACCAAGAAACCCAAGGAACTGAAATCAATGGGCTCCACAGTCCAACATCGCACAAAGGAAGAAGGTCATGGTACTTGGAGGTCATTATTACAGCCCAGGACAACACTGAATTAGGAGAAGTTCTGTAGGTCAGTGACTATATGCCCAACCACATTCAACTGTTGAATGAATTGGGTGAATTGACAGACTGGGCATAGCAATGTGATGCTTTCCATGCCATACAAAAGAGATGTATATAACTATATAACAATTACAGAACGGAAACAGGCCATCTTGGCCCTTCTAGCCCGGCTGAACTCTTACTTTCACCTAGTCCCGCTGACCTGCACTCAGCCCATAACCCTCCATTCCTTTCCTGTCCATATAGCTGTCCAATATCGAACCTGCCTCAACCACTTCTGCTGGAAGCTCGTTCCACACAGCTACCACTCTCTGAGTAAAGAAGTTCCCCCTCGTTACCCCTAAACTCTCATAACTCTCAACAACTCTCAAACTCTCAACTCTCACATGTAGTGCGAGGTACATGCCTCATCTCTGCACGAATAGTTTCAATGTTGCCACTCCCAGATCTAATTAACATTGTTCAGGACTTGTGTATTAATCTACAACCCTGCACTCCATCCGCCGCTCTAACGACATTCCGCTCTCACCCACGCAGATTCCCCAAGATTTGCCTTAAAGCTCTGGAACGATCGAGTGAAAGGTGCACCAGGGAAATCAGTAACCATTGCCACACGCACCTGATACGTTTGGCAGCGACTCCGGTTGAAGTGAAACAACGCGACTTGTATTTGGCGCCGTTTCTGCGCAATGCAGTCCAACTCTTGGACCCCGCGTCGTGCGCGCCTGAACTGTAACCACCGACAATTCGTAGAGCTCTTAAATCCGAAACGTTTTCACAGCTCTCTCCCTCGCTGCATGAGGGTTATCAATTTGAGTTCTCTCCTGCAAGCAGCGAAGCAGGGACTGGGTTGCACAAGAAACCAGCGTCGTAAAATTCATAGTGAGGAATGTGGAAATTTCTGGCCACCAAGATGAGAAGGTTTCCTTGGATCTCCAACGTGGCTTTTTACAGCTGCGTCTTCGCGGCGGGGGATCTGGCTCAGCAGAATCTCTCAAAAAAGGAGAAAGTGGACTTTAAACGAACACGAAATGTCACCACTCTGGCGTTGACCTTTCACGGCCATTTCTTCTACCTGTGGATGAAGACCATTGAGAGCGGGTTTCCCGGCGCCACGGCGGGCGTCGTTCTGCGGAAGCTGGCGTGTGACCAGCTGATCGGCACTCCCGCCGGTATCAGTGCCTTCTACATAGGTAGGTGTCTCCGTCTCATGCCAGTGCACAGGATGCCCACTCTGGGCGAGGGTCGCCGCCACACACTGAGCACAGACCGATGAACACGCTCGACTTCTGCCGGACCTCCGGGCACCTTAATTAGACGGAACGTTAAAACGCTCACCGAGCCATCTGAATTCGGATACCCACGAAACGGCAGATGGCGGGATCTGGAGCGACACACAAGGTGCTGGGAGAAGTTGACGAGTCAGGCAGCATCTGGGGGTGGGGAATGGACAGCGGCGTTTCGGTTGAGGTCCAGATGAAGGGTCTCCACCCGAAGCGTCGACTGTCCATTTCCTTCCATCTGAATTAGGGTCGTTTTTGAAAAGTAATGACCTTGACAGATATAATTTCTAACATTCCTCCCTAACATTGGTAAAATGCAACTAACTGACAGCGTAACCTAGAATCTTTATTCCCCCTCCTTTCCGTATTTTGAGGCCGTTTGTCATTTCCTTCTTGTTCTACCTCCGGGTATAATTTTCGATGAAGTGGAGGTGCGATATCAACATTGCTTTGCCGATTAATATTGTGGCGGTGGAGTACAGTCGTGAACAGGCAAGAAATTCTATGAAGCCTTTTCCTAATTGACCGCACTTGGTAACCCCAGTGTACAAAGTAGGTTTGGATTACCGTGCTGTTATTTTTGAAAACAGATCTGGTAAATCATTTAAATGTCTATTAACGTTAACACCAAAAGTAGAACAAATGGGAACAAAGACGAGTGGGCGCAATGATAGTCATTATAATTACGACAGGGGCCAAGGAACTGGGCGCATCAGTTGCCTGCTTTAATTTACTTTTATTCTACATCCCACTCCCAATCTAATTTCGGGTTCTTTTCCACCTACGCGATTACAGCAGCTCATCTCAGCCTTGGGGATTCAACACCTCGGGGACATATAGCCCACTAAGTCTGCGACCATCTGGCACTCAACTACACTAAGTCCCGTCTCATTCTCTCTGCACTCCCTTCAGTGACCCTTCTCCCGCTTCTACCGCTCGTCTGCACACGGGGTGGGGTGGGGGCAATTATCCCGACGCGGCCACCACTATTTTGGTGAAACCCGACGTAAATTGGAGGGCAGCTCTGTCGAGCACATCCTGCCCATCCATCAAAAGCGGAATTTCCCGGTGATCAACCATGCTAATTCCTGGCCCTATTCCCGCTCTGACCATGTTGGTCCATGGCCTGCTCTTTTGCCACGATGAGGCCACTCTCAGGGTTGAGAAGCAATCTCACATATTGGGCTTAGGAAGCCTCCAACTTGATAGCATGAACATCAGTTTCTCCTTATAGTAATTATTTTTTTCTCAACCCCTTCCCTCCTTTATTCCCCACTCTGGCCTCTTACCTGGCTATCTCCTCTCCCGGCGCCCCTCCCTCGTCTCCTTCTCCGGTGGGCCGCTCTCCTCTCCTAACAGATTCCTTCTTCTCCAGCCCTCTACTTGTCCCACCCACTGGATTCACCCATCACATTCTCCTTTATCCTCCTTCCTCTCCACCCACATTTTTATGGTGGTGTCTTCCCTCTTCTTGTCCAGTCCTGACAAAGGGTCTCAGCCCAAGTTGTTGGCTGTTTCTTCATTTTCACAGATGTGTGGCTGCCAGCCTGGGGTCAATGGACCCCTTGTTAACAGTCCTGGTCCATGGCATAAAAAAGATGGGAATCTCTGCCATAGATGTTGCCTGTGTTACAAGGGAGGTGTAGATGAGCAGACCAAAATGCAAGACTCAAACACTGAAGTACTAGGAACAGGACTATGTTTATCAAGATAGCAAGACAAGTAAGGAAGAGATGATGCTGGACATTGACACAGGCCCTGGACGAGACTAGGATTCAGGGCCTGGGCTAGGACTTGGACAAGAAACACAGGACCCAGACAGGGAACTAGGAATGAGGAGCCTGGACTAGGAACACAAAACTCCAGAACCAGAGCCTGGACAAGTACCCGGAACCTGGGTCTTGGTTGGAACTTGGAACCAGAACCCAGGTCTAGGCTGAGACTCAGGACTAGGATCTTGGCAAAGACAGGACATGGCTACAGGACAGGACAAGGTACTCCAGCACAGGATGAGGAATCTCCAGCACTGGGCTGGGTGAGGAACTCCTGGGCTGGACAAGGAGTCAGAACTAGATGAGGACACAAAGCTCAGATTTGGACAGGGCTGGAACACGGCACCAGGACTTCGTCCTGGAACACAGGAACATAGAGCCTTGGATGTGGACTGGATGCTCAGAGCCTTGGACGAGGTTCTCCAGGGCAGGCCGAGGCTCTTGGACTCAGCTTGGTTAAGCTCTCAGATACAGAGCCGGAACTCCTCCTTGGGACGCAGGGCCTTGCCGAGGTAAACTGCTGAGGGACTCCTGGACTGGATGAGAACATGGCACCTGGAAATTGGAACACAGAACACAGAGCCAGGACCCCTCCTTGGGAACAGGACCTAGGGCCAGGACTCTTCTTTGACACAGACACTAAACACAGAGACACAAAGAGATAGTTCCTTATCTTGGCATGGCAAGCCTCCAGTCTCACTCCAGCAGTTGAACTTGCCAGGAATGCAGGCAAGGGTTCAGAAGGAAGGGGAAGGAAACAGTCCACCCAGGAATCCTTGGTTTGAGCGGTATTTATGTGCCAGCCCAAAATGAGAATCAGGTGTCTCAATTAAGGCACCCAATGGAACAAGGGAAAACAGGAAAACCTGGAATAAGGAATCGACAGATCGGACCGTGAACCGGAATGCGGACTTCACGGACTGGACCATAACATCCTGACCTGCTGAGTTCTTCCAGCATTTTGTGTCTGTTGCTCCAGCCAATTAATCTGCCAGCTTTGGGATGTGGAAGGAAACCGAGGCACCAGGAGGAAACCTACAGGGCCACATGGAGCAACACACACAAATTGCTGGTGAATGCAGCAGGCCAGGCAGCATCTATAGGAAGAGGTACAGTCTACATTTCGGGCCAAGAACCTTCACCAGGACTAACTGAAAGAAGAGATAGTAAGAGATTTGAAAGTGGGAGGGGGAGGGGGAGATCCAAAATGGTAGGAGAAGACAGGAGGGGGAGGGATGGAGCTAAGAGCTGGAAAGTTGATGGGCAAAAAGGATACAGAGCTGGAGAAGGGAGAGGATCATGGGATGGGAGGCCTAGGGAGAAAGAAAGGGGGAGAGGAGCATCAGAGGAAGATGGAGAGCAGGCAAGGAGTAATTGTGAGAGAGACAGAGAGAGAAAAAAAGGAAAAAATAATAAATAACAAACAAATAAATAGATAAATAAGGGATGGGGTAAGAACAGGAGGAGGGGCATAACGGAAGTTGGAGAAGTCAATGTTCATGCCATCAGGTTGGAGGCTACCCAGACGGAATATAAGGTGTTGTTCCTCCAACCTGAGTGTGGCTTCATCTTTACAGTAGAGGAGGCCGTGGATAGACATGTCAGAATGGGAATGGGATATGGAATTAAAATGTGTGGCCACTGGGAGATCCTGCTTTCTCTGGCGGACAGAGCATAGATGTTCAGCAAAGCGGTCTCCCAGTCTGCGTCGGGTCTCGCCAATATATAAAAGGCCACATCGGGAGCACCGGATGCAGTATATCACCCTAGTCGACTCACAGGTGAAGTTTTACCTCACCTGGAAGGACTGTCTGGGGCCCTGAATGGTGGTAAGGGAGGAAGTGTAAGGGCATGTGTAGCACTTGTTCTGCTTACAAGCATAAGTGCTGGGAGGGAGATCGGTGGGAAGGGATGGGGGCGGGGGGAACAAATGGACAAGGGAGTCGCATTCCTGGAGTCCACAGATGTTGACTGCAAGGTTGTTGTTGTGACACAACTTAACCAGCTGATCTATCTTGCCTCCTTATCACAATCTGAAATTCTGCCAAAAATAGTTGTGTTATCAGCAAATTTATGGAATGCATTTGAGCTGTGCCTAGCCACGCAATGGTGGGTGTAGAGGGGGTACAGCAGAGGGCTAATCGCACATATCTGAGGTACACCACTGCTGATTGTCAGCAAAGAAGAGATATTATGTCCAACCCACACAGACTGTGGTCTGCTGGTGAGGAAGTCAAGGATCCAGTTGTAGAGGGAGGGACAGAGGCCCAGGTTTTGAATCTCTTAACCATTTACAGAATCTCACATTTGCTCCCAGCACCCCTTCCCCCTCCTTAGCCTAAGACATGGTAATTTCTGAAAATTTTCTTCTTCTGATGAGAGTTTGTCCACCCCATACCCC
Organism: Mobula birostris; assembly: GCF_030028105.1. Classification (NCBI taxonomy): domain Eukaryota; kingdom Metazoa; phylum Chordata; class Chondrichthyes; order Myliobatiformes; family Myliobatidae; genus Mobula; species Mobula birostris. The sequence goes on along the minus strand of NC_092378.1, from coordinate 130,897,110 downwards.
TTTCCACAAATGTTTTCAAAGTACTTCAGTACTTTAAGTTTTCAGCAAAAACAAGCAGCTAGAGGAACTAATTGATCTTGTGGGGTCAAGGAGTTTAGAGTCCAGACCCTACAGCAGCACAGAGTACATAGAAGAGTACAGCAGAGCAGACTCCAGAGCTGTGGCCTGTAGCCATTGGCTTCACTCACCTCAGCGCTGAACTGACTTCACGGCTGTGGACTAACTTTGGGGACTCTGCAGTTCATATCTGTGTATTATTCGTTTTTTTATTGTTTGCATGATTTGGGTTCTTTTTTTGCACATGAGATGTTTGTCAGTCTTTGTTGTGTGTGGTTTTTCATGGATTCTGATGCATTTCTTTGTTTTGTAGCTGCCTGCAAGAATTTGAATCTCTGGGTTGTATACAGTATACATACTTCGATAATAAATTAACTTTGAACTTTGAGCTTTGAACAGACGAACACACAATGTCTGTGCCTATCATGATGCCAATGGAGACTGATCCACCTGCACGTGGTCCATATTCTTCCATTCCTTTCATCTGTAAATTCACCAGTGATACAACTGTTGTCAGCAGAATCTCAGATGGTAACGAGTAGGCACACAGGAGTGAGAGGCGTCGGCTGAGTGAGTGGTGTCACAACAACAACCTTGCACTCAACATCAGTAAGAACAAGGAATTCATTGTGGACCTCACAAAGGAGGTGTCAAGGGAACACACACCAATCTTTATTGATCGATCACCAATGGAAAGATTGAGCAGTTTCAAGTTGCTGAGTGTCAGTATCACAGAAGATCTATCCTGGGCCCAACATATCGATGCAATTATGAAGAAGGAATGCTGAGAGCTATATTTCATTAGGAGCTTGAGGAGATTTGATATGTCACCAAAGACATTCTACCAATGTACTGTTGAGAGCATTCTGATTGATTGCATCACTATCTGATGTGGAGGGATTACTGCACAGGATCGGAAAAAGCTGCAAAGGGTAACAGATTCAGCTAGCTCTATTATGGGCACTGGTCTCTGCACCATTGAGAACATCTTCAAAAGGTGATGCCTCGAAAGACGGCATCTAATATTAAGGACTCCCATCATCCTCTTTGCATTACTACAATCAGAGAGGAGGTACAGGTGCCTGAAGACACACACAATGTTTTTGGAACAGCTTCTTCCCCTCTGCCATCAGATTTCTGAATGGACAATTAACACTACTTCACTATTTGCTTTCTTTTTGTACTACACACACACACACACACACACACAGAATATATTTAGTGGCCACTTTATTAAGTACACCTCAGTTGATGCAAATATCAGTCAGCAAATTATGTGGCAGCACCTCATTTGCATAAAAGTATGAGGTTCAAGAGGTCAAGAGGTTCAATTGTTGTCAGACCAAACATTAGCATTGTGAAGAAATGTATCTAAGTGATTTTGACTGTGGAATGATTGTTGGTGCCAGATGGGGTGGTTTGAGTATCTCAGAAGCTGCTGATCTCCTGGGATTTTCATGCATAACAGTCTCTAGAGTTTACTGAGAATGGTTAAAAGGACTATAAAAAATCCAACAGTTTTGAAAATAAAAGTGCTAATTTCTGGTGCTTTCAAACACCAGTGATACAGTCTACCTTTCCCACCTCATTATTGGCCAGCTGGTGGTGCAATGGCATAAGCGCTGGATTCCGGAACGAAGGCTACTGACTTCGAATCCAAGTCGCCCCACCCCCACCCCCCGAGCACGCTGCACGCTTTCCATCCGTGCCGCGTTGAGCGTCGAGCTAGCCACTCGGCCTTGTAAAAAAAAGGGTCGAGTCAGGAACGTTCATATCATGACCCGGTTAATCCAAAAGGAGACCAATCCTGACACCACGTGCCAGACAAGAATGGCTGACTGTCTGGTGCGACACGATGAAAAAAAAATAAAAACCTCATTATTCATGTGATACTTGTTACCTTTCTCAGAAACACTGAACATTCCTGGCTTACTTTTGAGACTGTCAGCTTTAGAGAGTTCTGTGGGTGAAAATGCCTTGTTCATGAGAAAGGTCAGTGGAGAATGGCCAGACTGGTTCAAGCTGACAGTAAGGTGATAGAGACTCAAATAACCACACGTTACAACAGTGGTGTGCAGAAGAGCATCTCTGAATGCACAACATGCTGAACCTTGAAGTGGATGGGCTACAGCAGTAGAAGATCACAAACATACACTCAGTAGCTGCATTATTAGGTGTAGGAGGTACAGTACAGTTAATGTATTGCACTGTATTGCTGCCGCTAAACAACAAATTTAATGCATATGTCAATGATAATAAACTTGATTCTGATTCTGTTCCTGTATCTGTCTAAATGAACACCACTATTGTGTACAGAGGAGAGAACCACTGATTTCAAATTTCATTTCGGCCTCCAGCATGTATAATATTTTGTCTTTGTATTATCCAGCAGAAGTGACAATTTCTTAAAACAATAAGACGGAGTTTGTAATCTGTTTATAGAATTTTTCTTTGAACTTGCCTTCCCATATTTTTGCTCAGGTATGAGTATTCTGGAAGGGAAACAAGATATCTTTGCAGACTGGAAGAAAAAGTTTTGGAGCACGGAAAAGGTAAGGGAAAAAAGCCTGATAGTATGTGTGTCCATTAAACAGATCTTCATGTGTGCTTATTGGAATTTGAGTGGGGGAGGGAAATATTTAAATAAAATTAGAATATGTTCTCCAAGAGGAGATGTTATTTCAATGTTATTTAAACTTGATTTAGGCAATAAAAACATTTTGGCTGCACATATCTTTTTATGAGAGTTTATTTTAACCCAGGTTACTAATTTTCTTTGCATTTCTCCTCTGTGTGCTGCCTGTCATCATCAGTACATGGATTGACGGGTAGATCTTACTGCAAACCTACGGCTACCATTGCAAAATTGATTGCCTTTGAACACAACTGCAGAGTGCAACAGTTTTACATATCAAATAGCCAATTGCTGCACCCTGATCAACCACACTGATATCAAATGGTTTAAAATGCTCATTTGATGTGACTTGCATGAAATCCTCTCACACTGAAGTAGATCTGAACCTGAGGGCTGAAGCCTGCTTCTGTGTTCATTTAAGGACTATTGCTGGAGAGTGCCAGGTATCATTCTAATGACAATGCCCACATCAAAGATCAAGGTGTCATTATAATGACCACAAACATAAGAGATTCTGCAGATGCTGGAACACATACAAAATGCTGGAGGAACAGCAGGTCAGGCAGCATCTATGGAGAGCAATAAACAATCAGGTCCTGATGAAGGGTCTTGACCCAAAACGTTGACTGTTTGTTTATTCCTCTCCGTAGAAACTGCCCAAATTGCTGAGTTCCTCTTGTGTTTTGTGTATTGTTATGACATTGATATTACTGATCACTTCTACACCATTCCTGTGAATTTTCTGATGGTCCCTGATAATCTGTCCAACTGCCCCACCCCAAATGATCGTGTCCCAGAAGCAACTCCATCACTAAACAATTGAATCCACACCCTCATTTCACTAACACAACCGCCTCTCACCTTTTCCACCACAGATCCTCTCCACATCCTTTACCTCCAATTTCCTCTCAATCTCCCTTCTCCAAGACATCCTGGAGGAGTGAAAAGAACTTAATGCAAGATTACTAATGGTTCTGGTCATGATAGAATATGGTAATCCCCGTGTAGCACCACTTTAACTTGCGTTTTGCGTACTGAAATTTTCCTAGGCCATTGCCTGGCGATCAAAAATGGGAAATACTTCATTTAATTCCCAAGCATTTATACGTCACTAAAATAATCTCAGCTGATGTTGTGAGATTATTCTGTCATTTTGCTTAAATATATTTTTCTGCATTAATATTTAATAAACATTTCCACAGTGTCATCTGTTTTTAAAGTCTAGAATAGTTCAATGAATATTATAAGGTAAATTGAAGTCTATTGTTTGTACAGTTCTTGAAAATTTGCCATAGATTACCAAGTTCGAAGTCAAAATAATTTTATTATCAAAGTATATATATGTTACCATATACTATCTTGAGATTCACTTTCTTGCAGGCATTTATGGAGAAAAAGAAATACAATAGAATTTACAAATAGAACAGACAAAGGCTGAAAAACACCGACGTACATTAGGAAAGCAAACTGTGCAAGTAAATACAATACTGAGAAAATGAGTTGTAAAGTGTCATTGAAGGTGAGTCTGTAGGTTGTGGAATCAGTTCAGAGCAGTGGTGAATGAAGTTATTACTGTGGTTTCAAGAGCCTGATGGTTGTAGGGTAATAACTATTACTAAACCTGCTGGTGTGGAACCTAAGGCATCATTTATATGAGTGGAGTGCAGCTCAGAATTAATTAACGTTGTCATTTTCAAAAAAAAAGTCTATCAATTGCTATTAACTAAGAAATCTGGTGAGGTCATAAGATTGAATCATAGAAATTATAAATAATATGGATATAAATTGTTATTTCTTAAGTCATTCTTCAAACCATTTCTTTGCTTTTTAGGTTGCAGTGATATTTTGGCCAATGGTGCAGGTATGTTATTATTGCAATTATGAATTGAATATTAATTTCCTACTTTTCTGTTTATCTAACTAGTTATAATGAATCTATGTTTCCATACAGATAATCAGCTACAGCGTGGTGCCAGTATTCCTCCGAATGGCTTATTTTGGTTGCTGGGGTTTTGTATGGATTATTTTCATCTCCCACTTACGGCGGAATATTGACAGTCCATCATCTGAAAGTCAATGACTCAATACAAGTGAAAATCTGAGTTTTAGAATAAATAGAAGATTTTTAAAAAATCAATTAAGTAGGATGATATTTTGCCCCAAGTTAAGGCTGATCTATTACCATGTATAAAGTGGCATTCTTGGTGGCATGAATACATTCAGTGTTATTTAAAATTTGATTACTATTTTCAACATGTTTAACAGGGAATGCAAACAATGGTTGACCAGTTATTCAAACTCAGATTTAATTACCTTTATTAATGCTGGAATTTCTGAATTGGTATGTGGTATGTGCATTTTATAATTAAAAAATACATGATCACACTGGTGGTGAAAAAGTTGCACAAATCACAGAGACAAGTTTTATTGTAATGTAGGTACAGGGAAAGCAAGGTGATAAGTTCTTTGAGGGAAGATCAATAGGTCCAAATGTTTTATGTAAACTTGGATTCAAACTTTCAGTGGCAGTAAAATATGTAATGGCACAATATTCATGGTGATATTAATTGTTCTACCCTACAGTTGGACAGATGTCATTACATTCTAACCTTCTAGTGTAGGGTTACTCTAAATATTAGGTGTGGGCATAAAACACAGCATATTGTTTCATACATATTTTCAATACATGATGTTCCAAAAAGCTGAAATTTAATATTAAATTTGTACAAGTATGCAAAGAAGCAAAAATAGCCACCAGTGCATTCTAACTTGTAGCTGTCTGAATGTTGTTAATCATCTTCCTAAAGTAATAAAATCACTGATACCAAATGTTGGTTGCCTGAGTATTTTTTTTCTCTATGGGTATGTTCAGAAAAGTATTCAACAGATCAACACACAATTTTCAAGGTTAATAAATGTCTGCTTCATTCTTAAATCTTCATATATATATCCAGCTAGTATATTTTTATAAGAATGGAATAAGCAGCTCCATAGTTGTTTTTTTGGGGGGGATTATACTTTGAAAGAAGATTGAAGCCCGAAAGGTTGATCGGAAGTCCAGAGGTTGAGGCCCTATGACAGGAGTCCAAAGTCTACGAATCCTCTGGAGGTCTGCTGTGGAGGTCAAAGGCCCAGCATCTGTGAGTCCACGACCACTGGACACTGGAGATGAGACATCCTCTCCTGGGATTGGAGAACTGTATGTTTGCATGGGTGGGTGGTAGGGAGGAAAAGGGCTTGTTTCTCTGCTGTTGTTTTGTTGCTTGTTGTGTTCTGTGTTGTTCTGCCATGCATTGTGGGCACGATATGTTGGTGCCAGACTGTGTGGCAACACTTGCAGGCTGCCCCTAGCTCACCCTTGGGTGTGTTGGTTGTAACACAATTGGCACATTTTACTGTATATTTTGATGTAAGTATAATAAGGAAATCTGAATCTGAAAGCATAACTCCATTGCCCATGCTGTTGAAACCAATAGAATCTTTTCTTATCCAAGTGTGTTCAAGAGTTTTCATAGTGTTGTGTCAGGAGTTTTAATTGACTCTGTTGCTCAAGGGAAGATTTTCATTGTAAGCCTACCCATGTAATAATCGTAAGCTTCTCTACACAGGATGGTCATTCATGGGGGTAATTCCTAGAAACTATAGGGCACTTTTAGCATACCTAGTGAGCTGGAAGAAGGATGAGGAGACAGTGGAGTTATCAAGCAGTACAGACCAGAAATAGGCCCATTGGTCCAACTCATCCAATACTGTGATGTCCATCTATGCTAATCCCATACGACCATATTAGTTCCTTATCCTCCTCCTCTTTTGCTATCTAAGTACCTGTCCAAGTGCCTTTTAAACACTGTGCAATTGTATCTGCCACTACCACTTCCTCTGGTAAATCATTCTGTAAAACCTGTCTTTCAGTTCTCTTTTCAGTTTCTCCCCTTTCACCTTAAACCTACAGCCTCTAGTTCTATTAAAATTTTAAAAAAAATCACTCTCAGCCCACCTCCATTGAGCTTTAATGATTCCTGGATTTGTTAATTGCTGCAACTCAAACTCTACTATCCTTGACCCCCACCCACATATTGTACTTGCATATTTGCTAAAAAGAGTAACATCAGTTTTCAGCCGAAATGATGATAAGATTCTACACAGAAAGTAGATCTCTGCAGAGATGAAAGGTCTTAATCAATTTTTTACTGTACCACTAGAAGTTAGATGCATTGTATATATGATAATTAGGCTGAATTTCAAAATACAATGCTGGGTTGGAAAATGATCTTGAAGACCAGCACCTTCACTCAGGGTAATGCACTTCCTATCAGCTATCAGAATAATAATCATCGGCTCCCTTACTTGGTCCTCATGAAGATATTTTGGGAGCGCACAATTAAATCAACATCATCAGAGCAACACACACAAAATGCTGGAGGAACTCAGCAGGCCAGGCAGCATTTGTGGAAAAAAAGTACAGTCAACGTATCGAGCTGAGACCCTTTGACAGGACTGGAGAAAAGAAGCTGAGGAGTGGAGTAGATTTGAAAGGTTGGGGGAGGAGAGAGAGAAATGCCAGGCGATAGGTGAAACGTGGAGGGGAGGGATGAAACAAAGAGTTAGGAAGTTGTTTGGTGAAAGGGGCAGAAGGCCATGGGAGAAAGAAGAAAGGGGGGAGGAGCACCAGAGGGAGGGTAAGTAGATAACACAAGAGAGAGAAAGGGGATGGGAAATGGTGAAGGGCTGTGGGGTGGGGGGAAGGGTGGAAGCATCACTGGAAGTTTGAGAAATCGATGTTCATGCCATCAGGTTGGAGGCTACCCAAATGGAATATAAGGTGTTGTTCCTCCAACCTAAGTGTGGCATCATCACGACAGTGGAGGAGGCCATGGATGGACTTATGGGAATGGGAATGGGAATGGGAAGTGGAATTAAAGTGGGTGGCCACTGGGAGATCCCGCTTGTTCTGGTGGATGGAGCGTAGATTCTCGGTGAAGCGGTCTCCCAATCTACGTCGGGTCTCACCAATATTTAAGAGGCCACACTGGGAGCACTGGACACACTATTTGACCCCAACAGACTCACAGGTGAAGTGTTGCCTCACCTGGAAGGACCGTTTGGGGCCCTGAATGGTAGTGAGGGAGGAGGTGTGAGGGCAGGTGAAGCACTTGTTCCACTTGCAAGGATATTTGCCAGGAGGGAGATCAGTGGGGAGGGACAAATGAACGAGTGAGTCATGTAGGGAGCGATCCCTGCGGAAAGCAGAAAGTGGGGGGAAGGGACAGATGTGTTTGGTGGTGGGATCCTGTAGGAAGTGGCGGAAGTTTCGGAGAATTATGTGCTTGACGTGGAGGCTGGTGGGGCGGTAGGTGAGGACAAGAGGAACCCTATTCCTGGTAGGGTGGCAGGAGGATGGGGTAAGCAGACTTACGTGAAATGGAAGAGATACAGTTGAGGGCAGTGTTGATGGTGGAGGAAGGGAAGCCCCTTTCTTTGAAAAAGAAGGATATCTCCTTCGTTCTAAAATGAAAAGCCTCATCCTGAGAGCAGATGAGGCGGAGATGGAGGAATGGAGAGAAGAGGATGGAGTTTTTACAAGTAGCAGGGTAGGATGAGGTAGCTGTGAGAGACCATTGGTTTATAATAGACATCAGTGGATAAACTGTCTCTGGAAATAGAGACAGTGAGATTGAGAAAGGGAAGGGAGGTGTCAGAAATGGACCAGATGAACCTAAGGGCCGGGTGGAAGTTGGAGGCAAAGTGGATGAAATCGGTGAGTTCAGCACGGGTGCAGGAAGCAGAACCAATGCAGTCGTTGATGTAGTGTAGGATGTCACCTTTACAACGTAGACTGCTCCACGTAGCCGACAAACAGGCAGGCATAGCTGGGACCCATGTGAGTGCCCATGGCTACCCCTTTTGTTTGAAGGAAGTGGGAGGACCCATAGGAGAAATTATTTAGAGTGAGGACAAATTCCACCAGGTGGAGGGGATTGGTGGTGGAGGGGAACTGGTTGGGTCCGGTGTCCAGAAAGAAACAGAGAGCTTTGAGGCCTTCCTGGTGTGGGATGGAGGTGTATAGGGACTGGACATCCATAGTAAAAATAAAATGATGGGGGTCAGGGAACCTGAAATCATTGAAAAGATCAAGAGCGTGTGAAGTGTTACAGATGTAGGTGGGTAGGGACTGAACCGGGGGGATAAAACAGAGTCAAGATATGCAGATATGAGTTCAGTGGGGCAGGAACAAGCTGAAACAATGGGTCTACCTGGACAAGTGGGTTTGTGGATCTTGGGTAGGAGGTAGAAACAAGAAGTGCGGCGTGCGGAAACTATGACGTTGGTGGCAGCGGATGAGAGATCCCCAGAGTCAATAAGATTGGTGATGATGTGGGAGACCAGGGCCTGGTGTATTTTTAGTGGGGTCCTGTTTGATGGGTAAGTAAGAGGAGGTGTCTGAGAGTTGGCGCTGGACCTCAGCAAGGTAGAGGTTGGTTCGCCAGACTACTACAGCAGCCCCCTTATCTGCCGGTCAGAGCAACATATTTTTTCAGATGCTAATATACAGCACCTAAGGAAGTGGGAAACTTCAAGTCTAATATATGCCCCACCTGTTTTTAAACATTAAATATTGCCTCTCTCTGGTGCCTCTCCTCCTTTTCATTCTCAAATGCCCTATCAGATTCCTTCTTCTTTAACCCTTCATCTCCTCCACCAGCTTCTCACTTCACCAACCCCTTCCCCCACCCACCCACCCACCTTCACCCTCACCTGCTTTCAGCTACCACTTGTCAGCCTGTACTCCTTACTCTGTCTCCCACCTTCTTATTCTGGCTTCTTCCCCCTTCCTTTCCAGTCCTGATGAAGGGTATGGGCTTGAAACATCGACTGCTTATTCCTTTCCATCGATGCTACCTGACCCACTGAGTTCCTCTGGCATTTTGTGTGTGTAGCTCTGGATTTCCAGCATCTGTGGAATCTCTTGTGTTTATGTTTTCAAAAAACGCAGCAAAAGTTTGGAGCTCAGCTTGCCTGTGTGGTAATCACAACTTTTTAAGAGAACTTAAACCAACCTGGCATACTCTTCCAAGTCAAACACATCTATCTGTAAAATAAAATCTGGCCCTGATGCAGGCTTTCAACCCAAAACGTTGGCAATCCCTTTCCTCACCCAGGCACTGCTTCGCTCACTAAGTTCCTAAAGCTGAACCGTGTCTGTGCGAGGAAAAGGATTGCCAACATTTGTTGCTCTAACATCCAGCATCTGTTGTCTCTTGTGTCTAATGAAATCATTGGTCTTTCTATTTCTGAAACCTCCATCCAGTGAATGTGAATAGCACAGAAGTTCTTCTACGTAAGGCTTACGACTTGATTTGGTGACATACCTGCATTGCTTACACAGCAGGGAGTATCCAATAAGTGTGTGTTACAGGTTCATCCTGGGACATGAAAAATCTGCAGAAGTTTGCCTGTCTTAGTTTTTCCTCCAGTTTTCTATGAATATTAGAGGTACATTACTATTACCAATATCTGAACACAAATACTTATGTTGCTGCCTTTCTAAAGAGTAGTCTTCAAAATCTATACATCTAACTTGTTAGACAGATGGAAAATGATTTTTTTTGCTACAAGTTGCAATTTAAATTGGTGAACATGATATACGAGGCTGAATAAGGCTTAGATTTTGTGCTTTGTTCAAAAAATAAGAGATGTACTTTGCAAGTGAGCTTGTGACATCAACCTGTAAGGAGAATTTGTGGAAGTGGATTTATAATGCTGCAAAGGTACCAAACAATATTTGAATCATTTTCTAACTTTTGTGTTGAAATGTTATTTTGCCACAACTTAATTCTGAAAAATACATTCTGGAAGGATGTGTGCTTCTGATAAGTAAAGACTTATTACCAATCTGTATTTATCCTTCAGATACTGCTGGCTCTTGAACTGCTGTGGTTCATCTGAGAAACTATTTTACAAAACAATCATAGACAAGTGTATCCCTACAATATCATTCAGATTCTTCCCTAACCAGAAGCCCGGGGTGAACCATAAGATCCACAATCTGCTGAGGGGCAGATCAGAGGCATTCAAAACTGCAAATGTTTTTATAACCTCTGTGACAAACATGGTGTATTCATTCAGACCCACAGATGAGTTCTTAAACATGTTCCAGTCCACTTACTCGAAGCAAATCCATAACTGCTCCTCTGCCATCTACGACCACCTCTTTGCTGTCCTAGTCTCTACAGCCTTGCTTTTTAGCCTCTGTCTGTATGCAGGTAGGAGAAGGGCAGCCAAGTGATCAGACTTCCCAAAGTGTGGTCTGCGCATGGAATGGTAGGCATTCCTTATCTTAGTGTAGCGGTGGTCTAGTGTGTTAGGACCTCTATTGCTGCAGGTTATATGCTGATGGTAATTGGGCAAGGATTTCTTCAAACAAGATTGATTGAATTCCCCGACTATGAGATGAAATGCATGAGGATGTACCGTTTCTTGTCCGGAGATGGAATCATGCAGTATCTCATGTGCTTGATTATAGTCGGCCACTGGTGGTATGTAAACTACAGTCAGAATTATGGAGGAGAACTCCCTTGGTAAATATAATGGATGGCATTTGATCATTAGGTGTTCAAAGTCGGGAGAGCACAAGTTTGACTAAACTGTCACATCGGAGCACCACAGAGAGTTTATCGTGAAACACACACCTCCACCTTTTGCCTTTTCTGAATCAACAATTTGGTCCATCCTGTGTATTGAGAAACCTTCAGGTCTGATCGCCATATCTGGTACACTGGGAGTAAGCCATGTCTCGGTAAAACACAGAACACAACAATTTCTCATTTTCCTTCAATACACCAATCGTGCCCTCAGGGTCCTCAGTTTTGTTCTCCAGCGACTGAACATTGTCTAGCAGGCAATTAAATCAGTCCTTGAAATTCTAATCCTTTCATCGTTTGCACAGCAGCAATGGGGAGGGGTGGAAAAGGGGCTTTCTTTGCTATTGTTTTGTTGTTGCTCTGCTGAATATTGTGGGCATTCTACCTTGGTGACAAAATGTGTGGGGACCCTTGCGGGCTGCCCCCAGCACATTCTTAGGTTGTGTTGGTCATTAAACAATGTATTTCATTGTATGTTTCAATGTACATGTGATAAATAAATGAAACTGATTCTGAAATATCTAAACTACACTGTAATGCAAACATGGAGGGCTGATAAATCAGTATTGCTATGGTTATCACAAGTGCTATATTATCAGCAAAGTATTCCCCATCTACTGGATATGCAGCAGCATTTCTCCACTTAACACATGAGGTGTATTAGTGGGTGTGAGATACAGGTGTCAGGTTGCTGAGTCTTACATGAAAATTAAGTCCTTTGCCGACAGAATATGCATCCTTTCTTTGAAACATATTCTGTTACTTAGCAACGTAATTTCTCTAAATGTAGGTTGTACTGGATTTACAAGGTATTCTGTGATTCCAGATTCCTCAGACAATCCGGAAGAAATTTTATGCAATGCATTTTACAAACTTCCAGCAAGGTTGTCCAGCATGTATGTTTAAAATGCTGATTGGCAAACATTGAGTAGTGTCCAACAAATCATGCCTCACCTTCAACTAATTCTTTTTCTTCTTGGGCAATCTATCTGGATTGAGAATGACTTACTCCCATTCTGGTTTTGAGGATTTCGTAGTGGCTAATGAGGCCTATGTGGGTATTGAATGCCCTTCCAGCAGATGACAGGGTGGACAGGTGGACTGTTAGTAAGGTGATGCACACTTTAGTCATTTTATACTGAGTACTGGTCATGGGATTCGCAATGCTGCTCCTTTAGCATGACAAGTCATGGACCAGGGATTCCTACAAGAATGTGGCCGTACTGCATTAATTCAAGAAGGCTTTGAGCTCATCCTTGAATCTTCTTCTCTCTCTGTTTGGCCATCTGGTCCCACGATGAAGTACAGAAGAGACAGTCTGTTCTGGGAGTGCAACGTAGTCAGAAGTGAAACTATATCAGTACTGGGGGATATTGGCCTGAGAGAGGACATGGATCTTGATTCACTTACCTTTCCAGTGTATAAATTAATCATTGACTGTCATAATGAAAATCACAATTTATTAAATTAATGTGCATGGAGATGTTTCTGAAAGATGGAATCAGTTGTAGCTGTGGGGTTAACAGTTGGAGATCTTTTATTATAGTTGTAAGGTTTACTTCATTATGGATTGATTGCACCATTTTACCAGCTTAGATTTCAGAAGAAGGCATCATTTAGTATCACAGATTCTTTAGTACCAGATTTGCTTTACAGTATAAAGGTTGAAGGTACAAATGCTTCAGTGAAGAACATTTCTGAAATAAAGCTTTTAATCATAAACTCAGGTCCAAAGGTCATTGGAAAATTATTAAGACATCATGAACATTTTCTGTTTTGCAACCACTGGGATAAAATTAAGCACTATGTGCCGATTTAGCCTTACTTAAGTATAATTTCGCTCCTTAATATAAACCCGACAATTACTCATAACCATATATTTTTAATTCAAAGTTCAAAGTAAATTTATCACCAAAGTACATATATGTCAGCAATATACAGTCCTGAGATGCATTTTCTTATAGGCATACTTAGTAAATCCAAGAAACATAACAGAATCAAAGAAAGACCGTACCCAAGAGGATGGACAAACAACGAATGTGCAAAAAACAATAAACTGTGCAAATAAATAAAGAAAGAATAAAAGAAGAAATAATAACAAATAAATATGGAAAATTTACAAAGATAAATAAAAACTGAAATGATAAATTTCAGAAACATTATGTACACTCAAATGCACTTAGCTTAACACTACTTAGGACAGAAGGGGGAAGAGGAATAACAGACATTAAAAATCTACACAACAATCAGATAAAACTTTCATCAATGAAAACAGGAATCAACTCTCCATGCAAGCATATGGAATTCCAGTAAGAAGTTTGTGCCACTAAAATGAGACCACAACCCAGAAAAATGAAGATATTATTGAAGAAAAAGTGAACCAATGGAAGAGCATGACCCTCCATGGAAGACATCTCCATGTTCTGAGTAGACTAGATGTCGATAAGGAAGTGTCGAACACCTGGCTCACAGTTGGAGACCTCTTCTCAGAAACAGAAGGATTCCTTGTGGCCATAGAGGACCAGGTAGTTAACACAAGCAATATCAAAAATACATAATAAAAGACCAAGAAATTCAAGCTGATAAACATAGAAAATGCTGAGAAAAAAAACCAGAAACAATCAAACACATTACAGGATCCTGTAGCGGTTTAACTCAATCTGATTACTTACACAGACACAATCAAGTGGTAAACATCATTCATCAAAAGCTTGCTTTAAAATACAAACTCATAAATGAAATCACAACTTACTATAAATACAAACCTGATCCAGTTTTAGAGTCAGAATATCACAAATTATGTTATGATCAGTCAGTTATTACAGTTAGGACAATCAATGATAATTATTCAGATATAATAACACATGATAAACAAGTAAGAATAACTTATTTAATAGATATAACAAATCCAAACACACATAACTTACAGAAATTGATAAGTGAAAAGCACCAGAAATCTACTGAATTATAAAGAGGAAATTGAAAGACTATGGAATGTGAGCAAGGTATACATTGTCCTGATAGTAATATCTACAAGTGGTGTCATCCCAAAGGCACTACACATAGCATTAAACAATTAGGATTACACAGCAATATCTATGTAAATCTTCAGAAAGCCACAATACTAAACACCACTAGAATAGTCTGAAAGTTTCCAGCAATTGACAAACAGGTGTGCTTGTTTAATGCCCGTACCTCAGGTTTTACTAGCTTGAGCTGAGAAAAGATAAAAATAAATAAATAAGCAATAAATATCAAGAAAATAAGATGAAGAGTATTTGAAAGTAAGGCCAAAGGTTGTGGGAACAGTTCAGTGACGGGACGAGAGAAATTATCTCCACCGGTTCAGGAGCCTGATGACTGGGGGAATAATAACTGTTCCTGAACCTGGTAGTGTAGATTCTGTTCCGTCTTCTTTATGGCAGCAACGAGAAGAAAGCTTGCCCTGGGTGGTGGGGGTCCTTGGTGATGGATGCTGCTGTCATGTGACAGCGCCCCATGTAGATGTGCTAATATGTAATTGTCAGAATTTAATTTAAAAGAGGTCTGAAAGATGCGGCAGAATTTTGGTTGACATCTCAAAATCATAATAGTTTACTTGTCGTCTTTAATTTCTCTTCTTCCTTTTTATGTAACACAGACATAAGTTACATTCTAATTCAACATGAGTAGTACCCAATGCATTGACAATATCTTTTGTACTGGTCATGAGTGAAATTGATTTGTAAGAAACTCAAAGTGCATCACCAGGATTTTGGTGCCTTTGGCACAAGGTGGTCACTATTGTTGTGTATCTAAGTGAATAGTTACTCAGAGCGCCAGGCTTTAGATGTTTCAGAAAGAACAAGGAGGGAGGCAAAAGAGATGGGAGCATGGTACTGCTGATCAGAGATAGTGTCACGGCTGCAATAAAGGAGGATGTCATGGAAGGGTTGTCTACTGAGACTCTGTGGGTAGAAGTTAGATACAGGAAGGGGTCAATAACTCTACTGGTAGTTTTGTAAATTCAATTCAAAAGCAATTTGTAAAAATGATCTGATCATTAGAGGTCAATTTAGGCAGCTGTCCGAATTATCAATTTCACAACTACCAAACATTTCATGCCACAGTCAGAGAGCAACCTTGATTTGAACTGCCTTAAAACACTCTCCTTTGGCTTGAATTCATATGTTTTTGCTTTCTACAAACTTACCAGGGGACGTATTGCCACAGTGCTATTGGGAAAGGAGTTCCCAGATCTAGACTCAGTGACAATGACATATTTTGAAATCAGGATAGTGTTCAATATAGCGGGTTAGGCTGCCAAGTACCTGCTGGCTCTGTCTACCTTGGGTCTGGAATTAACTGATCTATCATAAAGCAAGCACACTTTGGGAGATATAGTGAGCATTACAACAGGCTTTGTTCATAATCACTAGACACTGCTTGCTGAAGGACTCAATCTTAATGAGGGTAGATAGAAAATCAGATGTACTACCCAGACGAAAGTTCTTTTGTCAGCTGAAAAAGAAGTTGCATTGGGAAAGAAACTGATCTTGTCCAAGCTGAAGCATCAAGTAAGCTGCAGGAGAATATAAGGGAAAAATATAGATGAATAAGATTTATTAGTATTTGCATATCCAAAGGTGAACTTGCAATTATGATGTGTATTTTGTGATCTCTGAATAACTCAACTTATTTTGTACTCAGTGAAGCATTTTTGAAATGGATACTTATTGAATTTGTAAACAGCAGGAGTTTATGAATAGCAACACGTTAAATGAACAGATAATCCATTTTTAATTAAATTGGCCAGCACATGGGTAAACACTTATTAATTTTAAATAGACCAATTGAATGTTTTACATTGTCTAAAAAAAACTCTGGTTAATGGTTTTTCAAAAAAAAGAAATGAGTGTGCATGCAATCTCAAACTGCATTAGTGCAGTATTGGGGAATGGGTGGCTGAGTCTATTATCTCAAGTTACTAAAGTGGGTCTTGAGTTATTGTGCTACACGAAATAGTACCATTATATAAGCATTGTACAAAGCAAACCACAGATTTATGTGGCTTGTGTGGTTTTAATGTTAATGAATTAAAATATGTTAAATATTTATATATTGCATACTAACTCACCTGTTTCTCTATCTCTCTGCCAAACAGCAGTGCAAGAGTTCAAAGTTCAAAGTTCCCATCTCGTCAATGAAGAAGCAGAAAATGGGAGTCAGAGATGCCAGTCAAAAATGAACAGTTAGTACAGAACAAGTAAAACATAGCGAAGAACTAAAAAGAAAGTCTCAATATATATTTTTAAAGTTTTTTTTGTCACTATCTCAACTCATGAGTAATCTGGTCAAATTTAGGAATCACATTACAAAAGTTCAACATTTACAACAAGTTACTTTATATAGTATGCTTTCCTGTCTTTAAAATATTTTAAACATGTTTCAGAAACACTACTATCTTTCCAGTATCAGAAGAGGCATGTCAGAACTTTCCCATGATTGCCAAAGATGCCAATGTTGGAAGCTGGAAGAGCAAATAGAATACTGGAAGAACTATCGTTCCCTCAAAACTAATCAATAAGCTTCAAAATATTGGCTTCGATACCTCCTTGTGAAAATGGATCATCGATTTCCTCACTTGCAGACTCTAGTCAGTTTGGATTGGCAACAACATCTTCTCCATGATCTCCATCAGTACAGGTGCACCACAAGGCTGTGTGCTTTGCCCTTTATCTTTTACATTCATGACTGTGTGGCTAAGCACAGCTCCAATGGATTTATTGAGAATGCCTGCAGGAAAATGAATCTCAGGTTTGTACATGGTGACAATAAATTTACTTTCAATTTTGAAGCCATGGGAGGAACCAAATGGGGAGGCGATGAGGAGAAATGGAACCAGTTAGAGGAGAGGATCAGAGAGCAGAGGTTGGAGGGGGATGGGTAGAACAAGATAAGGAGGAGATGATTACTAAATGGTGGAGAGGGGATGATGGGCAGATGGAACCATTGGTGGGGATAGAGGAGAATGGGAGAGGTTAACAAAGACAGAAGAAGATTATGTGGATTGCTAAGTGTGTGTGGGAGGATAACACAGGTGTGTTGGTTACCTGAGAGTGGAAAATTCAGTGTTCATGTCATGAGGCTGTAAACCACCTGCGCATATATGAAATATATACAGAATATGAGGTACTTATGATATCTGGTTATCATCAGCTGAGAGCAGAGTTCGGCCACAATACCCAAAACACTTAACACAAGCTTTCAGTCCAGAATTCAGGAGCTTAGGCCAATGTTCCCCCCCAAAAAAAGGATCAATTTTGAAAACACTAATGTTTTTATGATATGTCAGAATTATTTGCTTGAGGGACATAATCTTCCCCTACCTCTGCATTTTCCCCCGTGATGTAATGTCCTTTCATTCAGCATGAGCAAACCTTCTGGCCTTTTTTTGAAACATACTGAAGCAAGAAGGATCATTATGGGGAAGGAGGGAAAAATGAGTAAACAAGCAACTCTCACTGGACCAGTTACAGTAACTCACTTCTATAATTCTATGATTTTTGGCAACAAATAAAGTTGCCGCAATCTTTAGGAAGTTTTGGGAGAATGATATATATTGCAAATAGTGAACAGCAGGAGGAATTCAGACAGATTTTCATCAGGTATCTGGGCATTAAATGTTAAGTACAGGGAAGAAGGGTTGTTTGGTTAAAACACATCTTTTTTTAATTTTATTGAGATACAGCATGGAATGTGCTGGCTGGTGGCATAGTGGCATCAGCGCTGGACTTTGGGGCAAGAGGTCCTGAGTTCGATTCCAGCCGGCACCCTTGCACGCTCTCCATCCGTGCTGGGTTAAGAGCTGGTGATCTCTTCTTAAAAAACTCACCCGCAGAAGGCAATGGCAAACCACCGCTCTAACTTGCCTCGTACACGATTTCCCAATACGTCAGAGTGGCAAGGAAGGAAATTGCCCGCTAACTGGAAAATTCCGGAAGTGGCATACCTTTCTTTTTTTACAGCATGGAATAGGCCCTCCTGGCCCTTTGAGCCATGCCACCCAGCAACCCCCAATTTAATTCCAGCCTAGCCACGGGACAATTTACAATGACCAATTAACCTACCCACTGGTATGAATTTGGAGTATGGGAGGAACCCACAGCACCTAGAGTAAAACCACAGGGTCACAGGGAGAACATACAAATTCCTTACAGGTAGTGACAGGAATTGAACCTGGGTTGAACCTGTAAAGCGTTGTGCTAAACACATTGCTACCATGCTGCCACAAATGATTTTTCAATTATTCACCAGAATAAAGGGTATATTATTTGGATTCAATTACTAGTGTCATGTGTAGTGATTTTTGCTTCGTGTGCACTTTCCAAGTAAATAATTAAAGGAAGGAAATGTAGACTGTAAAAGGCCTTAACTTCCAGAATCTGTAAGAATATTATGCGTTGAATAATACTTCTCAGGTATGTTACTGTGGTAAATTTTCTGTGTTGCAATTATGTCCGATCTGCTTCACAGGGCAACCATAAACTTCAGAAATTATACTCGCCTTTTTGGATTAAGCAATGGTCCTGCGGAGGGACAGTCACTGTTCATTACACATTCAACAACCAATGGTGCAATAAGTGATCTGTGCTCGAAATCTAACTCAAACTCCAACATTGCTCCGATGCTCCTAAATGCTGCCTGTCTGATGGATACCATGACTTCAAAATAAACCATCTTTTGAGTTGTTGCATGATTAGTTTTTTCATATTAAGAAACATGTCAAGCATTAAAGTTCTCTGTGTTTAATACCTAATAAATGTCCCCTTTTTCCACCATATGCTGGAATGAGGAGCTTTAGATTCTATTGGAAACTATGATTTTCAGTGTGTACACAGCCAGGATGTGGCCAGGCAATTTAAATTGGGCAGGTGGTTTCACATTAGGCACAGGCTGGTCTTGTGGAGTGCTGTTGGTAGGCAGGTTAGGAAAGGACAAATATCATTCTTGAAAGCAAGCAGATCTGGTTTAAAAGTACATGTTATTTACTCTATTTCTATAAACTGTGAATACAATCATCTTTCCTGTTATTGCACTGTGATTACGGCCTGTCAACTCACATGGTTTTACTTCGGCTCATTCATAAATAATGTACCTTTGTAATTTTTGGTTTATGGTACATTAAATATTCAAGCATCAAGAACTGCAGCAAATTCCACAGTTGACAATATCTACTTTCTCTGTCCCTTTCGCTTTAATCAGGTCTCCAAGGTGTGTATGAAACTTATTCTTAATCTCCTCCCTCAGTTCCCATGCAATTACAATGGTACTATTTCCTGTTAACGTAAGCTTCTTCACTCTCATCCTCTCTTTATCTTCCTCAAGGAATGAGCCAGAGTGAATAAAAGCCCCACAAAACAATACTTGATTGACAGGAACGAACACAAAATGCCAGTGGAGCTCAGCAGGTCAGGGAGCGTCTCTACGGAGAGGAATGGACAGTTGGCATTTCAGGCCGGAGACCCTTCATCAGGACTGGAGAGGAAGGGGGGAGAAGAAAAGAAAGTTGGAGGGAGAGGAAGGAAGACATGCCAGCAAGTGATAGATGAAACTGGGTGAATGGGAAGATAGGTGTGTGGGGGAGAGGGGATGAAGTGAGAAGCTGGAAGGTGATAGGTGGAAAAGTTAAAGGTCTGAAGAAGAAGGAATCTGATAGGACAGGAGAGTGCACCATGGGAGATAAAGAAGGAGGAGAGACACAGAAGGAAGTGATGGGCAGATGAGGAGAAAAGAAGCAGTAAGAAGGGATTCAGAATGGGGAATGGAAAAAAGAGAAGGGTGAGAAGAGAGAAATTATTAGAAGTTAATGAAATTGATGTTCGTGCCATCAGGTTGGAGGCTACCCAGACAGAATATGAGGTGTTGCTCCTCCAACCTGAGAATGACCTCATCATGGTAGTAGAGGAGGCCGTGGACTAATTGGGAATATAAAATGGAATTAAGATGGCTGGCCAGTGGGAAAGCCTGCCTTTGTGGTGGATGGAGTGAAATTGCTCGATGAAGCAGTGCCCCGTTCTTCAATTTACATATTTTTAAGACTTTCATTTGCATCTTGTAAAAAGCGAAGAGAGGACCAGTGAGTGTGAGTTAATGCCTGTTTCCAATCAGATGCAAACAAACTGCATCCCCTATTATTATCACTGCTGAATAATCTGTCTGGAAAATCTGGAAAATCTAAATCTTGCTCAGCTTCATAAAAAAGAGCTGTGAAAGGCAAAGACACCCTCTATGTGCGAGAGAAACTTTGGAAGCTATCCAACATTCACTTTCAGAGAGCAAGACCTTTTATAAACTTGTCCCTTTCTTTAGAACAGTACAAATGTCTAAAATATTTAAGTACCATAACTTTATCCATTGTTCGTGTATGTCAAAGGAAAACTTCTCAATTTATGGGAGTTTAAGTTACTGTATTCCAATGTGTTGGTGCTGAAATTCTAAATGATTGATATAACATATTTTTGATATGATTGATATAATTATATATTTTTGATTGATTGATATATTAATCATTTATATCAGTGATCTATCTATAAGTGCATGTTATGAATACAAGTGTTCTTGATAATATTGCATTTTATTATGATAATCTTTTGGCTTCATTTGAAATGAAAAAGTAATTAATATCATTGCACTATATTTAGTGAAACTTTTACCTTCATGAAAAGTAGTTTTACTTCATTTATGACTAGCATCTGCAGGTTCTCAGAAACCTGTGATAATTTCTATTTCATTTTGATAATTCATAATGTTGTTTACAGTTCAGTATTTGTTGGATACCATTATTCATTCAGTCATTATTGAATGTTTCTATGAAGAAAACTCAATAGTCTTCTGGGCAACCTCATTTTTGCCTTATTTATCAGTTTGAGAATCATTATTTCCAAATATATTCCTTAACAGAATTGAAAATTGCATTTGTTAACGTGAAAATATCACAGAAGTAAGTTTGTGCAATTCTATCTTCCATTATAACCTGGGCATTAGAGTAAATGTTATAGCAGAGCATAAATCTTTAAACCTGCTCTGGGCGGCTTGTGGAACATTATTTTAATAGAAATTTCAGGCTTCAGTAAATTGAAAAATTAGTCTTGACCTACCATAGACATAAATTATTTTCATTTCACTTTTTAAAAAATTGGTGCCTCGGAAATGGGTTATACCAGAGATTTCATCCTTCATGAGGCATGTGAATTAAATTGCAAGAACTGATCCATGTGGCTGAACTTCTCTATGTTATAGCCTAGAAAAAGAAATGATCTCAGAACTATGGTCTTCTTTCTTTTTGATATTCATCTTACATTAAGAGAAACTGATAATAGTCCTTAGTACAATATATGTTACTCTTCTAATCAGAAGAGATTAACTGTAAGACTTTTCGTGTCTTGGTCTATATTTGCAAACCAATTTTTTTTACTTGAGTTAGAAATCTTGGGCATCTATAGAATACCAAATAATGTAATTTAATTACATTTAGAGATACAACAGAGTAACAGGCCCTTCTGGCCCAAATGGTTCGCGCCGCTCAATTACACCCAGGTGTCAATTAACCTACAGCCCCATATGGCTTTGGAATGTGTGAGGAAACCAGAGCCCATGTGGTCATGAGAGAATGCCTTACAGACAGCAGTGGGAACTTATTTTTAAGAGAAGCTAATCCAGAATTTGTTGTGAAGTGACCAACTATTCCTAACAACACGAGACCCAGTTACTAACAATTTTTGAGCTCATTATCATAATTTTCCTGAACAGGATTATAATATCAGCAATAGATTATGCTCACCCTTGAAGCATCGTTAAGACTGTTCATTTTCCCCTCTATTAGATCATCGGATACAACCTGGCCTCAACTCATCTGCTGCTGAAACCTTCAATCATTGCTGTCAAATGCAGTCTGTGAGGTCAAGCCTCTCATTCCTCCATCTGTAAGCCTACAGATAGTCAAACCTTAGCTGCCTGAGTCCTAGCACACACCAAACTTCAAAGTTCAAAGTCAAAGTAAATACATTATCAAAGGGCATATGCGGATATGTCACCATATGCAACTCTGAGATTTATTTTCTTGCAAGCATTCTCTATAAATCCATAATAGAATAAGTAAGTAAGTTCGTCCATTGTCGATGTCGATGAGGACCTCGACGCCATTATGATGGTGTCGAGACTAGTGCGTGATTTGGATTTAAGTGAGGGAGAGTTGCGCAGCGTCAGCCTCACTCTCTCTTCCCAATTCCCATCTGGATCCAGTGGCAAGACAGAGTCTAGACGGCTGGAGATGGGACTAGGCGCAGTGGATGACCAATTCGTCTTCTGTGTCTTGTCCTGCTCTATACGTTCCACGACGGTTGCAGAGACCGCCTTCTTGACTGTTGGACCTTCCATTGGTCTCGTCCGCTCAATCCACCGGAGTCTGTCTTCACATGCTGGGATAGACAACTCCCTATCTCACCGAGGGTTTGAGACCCGTCGGCTACCCTCACCTGGTTTAGCCGGCTTGTCGAACCCGTTGCCCGGGGTGTGGCCGCTGTCACATGCAAACAGCTACGGGGAGCCACAGGTGAGAGCTGAGTGCCAGGTGGGGACCAAAGGTAGACTAACCGACTTGAAAAGGATGTGACATGTTCCCCCACCAGAGGTGCTACCCCTCCCTGACACCCCAGACACCCCCAATAGAATGATAGAATAATAACCATAATAGAATCAATGAAAGACCGCGGTAACTTGGGTGTTCCACCAGTACGCAAAAAACAACAAACTGTGCAAATACAAACAGAAAATAAATAAATAAATAAATAAACAAGCAAGCAAGCAAGCAATAAATATTGAGAACATGAGATGAAGAGTCTTTGAAAGTGAGTCCATAGGATGTGGAAACATTTCAGTGATGGGGCAAGTGAAGTTATCCCCTTTGGTTCAAGAGCCTGATAGTTGAGGGGTAATAACTGTTCCTGAACTGTTCCTTGTGTGTATCCTGAGGCTCCTGTATCTTCTTCCTGATGACAGAAGTGAAAAGAGAGCATGTCCTAGGTGCTGGGGGTCTCTGATGATGGATGCTGCTTTCCCGTGACAATGCTTCATGCAGATGTGCTCAGCTGTGGGGAGGTCTCGACCCGTGATAGACTGGGCCATATCCAGAACTTTGTTTGATCTTCTATTCAAGGGTGTTAGTGTTTCCATACCAGACAGTGATGCAGCCAGTCAATATACTCTCCACTACACATCTATAGAAGTCTGTCAAAGTTTAAATGTCATGACGAATCTTTGCAAACTGCTAAGGAGGTAGAGGTGCTGCTGTGCTTTCTTTGCAATTGCACTTACATGCTGGGCCCAGGACAGGTCTTCCAAAATGTTAACACCGAAGAATTTATAGGTGCGGATCTTGTCCACCTCTGATCCTCCTATGAGGACTGGCTAATGGACCTGTAGTTTCTTCCTCCTGAAGTCAATAATCAACTCCTTGGTCTTGCTGACATTGAGTTTGTTTGTTCATTTGCTCTTTAACTCTTTGCACAGTGGGTTGGTTTGACATGACTCACCGTCCACGCTCGCCCACAATACCAGACCTATAGTCCCACCTATTTTTTTACACAGCAAAGCAGCTTCCAATGACCTTGATGCCTTGCTTCTGTGGCTGTTTTATCAATGGATTGAGCTGCGTATGGCGGTTTGCATTTGAGAGCCCCACCCGGGCATTGCTCTGTCCGTCTTTGGCCCCTCATGTTTTAAAATGCCCCTGATTCAGAGAAACATTTAAACCAGTTGACATTGATATGAACAATTTCAAAAAAATTAAAAACATTTTAAAAATTAAAAGGTAATGCATTTATTTTAGACATGAATGAGCTGAAGAGGCAGAAGTGCCTACCTTGAGCTGTATCTCAATAAATTAAAACATTTTAAACTCTTGATTAATTCTATGTCATCATCAAAAATAAGGACTAGAAAAATCATTTGACCGTGAAGTAAAGAAAAAAATCTGAGCTATATTTACCTTTTTCGTGAAAATTGGCAACTGATTTCTAAGAATGTGGACACACTAGATGTGCCAGAGGCTGTGGTTGAAATCCTGAGGGACCATCTACACAATTGAACCACTAAGACTCTGTGCCACAGTGCAGTGAGAGGTCAGGCACATTCCCATCTGTCTTCTGGTGATTTCCAACAGCAAGCAGTCCCAGGAATCACAATGAACTCAGAATGAAAATCCACAGTTATTGATTCCTTTCCCACCCACAACCATTGACTTTTTATGTGGTTTTCAAGAATTAAGATTTATAAGTCTTTAGTTCATAGTGAGTAGTTGTATGTGGGAGAAGAAATTTTCAGAGGCATTGATAGTTTAAGAGAATAGTTAAAAAAAAACAATTGCAGACAGGATTAAATATGAGGAATGTAGTCATTCTCTATGACACTGTGCTACTGATCTGCTCTCTGTACAAATTGGGAGCAGAAAGTTGCAAAGTAACATCGATAGTTTAAGAGAATGGCAAAAATAATTGAAGATGGAATTGAATATGAGGTAATGTGGTTAATATGGGGAAATGGGGAAAGGTGGTGATGAATCAGCACACAGGAGGGAGATGGAAAACTTAGATGAGTGGTGTCATAACAACTTCTCACTCAGTGTCAAAAAGACCAAGAAACTGATTGTAGACTTCAGGTGAGGGAAATCAGAGGTCCATGAGCCAGTAATCTTCGGAGGATCAGAGGAGGAGAGGATCAAGAAACTTTAACTTCCTGGGTATCACTATCTCAGAGGACCTATCATGGACCCGTCATGGAAATATAATTGCGAAGAAAGCACGGCAGTGCCTCTACTTCATCAGGAGTCTGCGGAGATTAGGAATGTCATCAGAACCTTGGCAAACTTCTATACATGTGCAGTGGAAAATGTGCTGATTGACTGCATTACGGCCTGGTATGGAAACACTAATAACTTTGAGAAGAAAATTCTACAAAGATAGTGGTTTCAGCCCAGTACATCACAGGTAAAACCCTCCTAACCTTCGGGCACATCTACATGAAAACTTTCCCGTAGAAAAGCAGCGTCAATCATCAAAGATCCTCACCACCCAGGCCATGCTTTTTTCTCACTGCTGCCATCAGGTAGAAGGCACAAGGTCCTCAGGACTCGCATCACCAGGTTCAAGAACAGATAGTACCCCTCAACTATCAGGCTCTTGAGCAAAAGGGGATAACTACACTCATTTAAGGACTCCTTTATCTTGTTATTTCATGCTCATTATTTATTACTATTTATTTATATCTGCATTTGCGCAGCTTGTTGTCCACGTTTACAGTTACTGTTCTAAAGATTTGTTAAGTATACCACAGAAGAAGAATCTCAGGGTTGTATGTGGTGACACGTATGTACTCTGATAATAAATTTTACTTTGAAGCTTTGAAGCTTTATGCACTATGACTATACTATTGAAGTGTGCATTGGTAGTTCTCTGTATGACCTTCTGAGGTACCTGAAATACCCATTAAGCAGCACCTCCTTCTCATCCCCTTCTTCAAATGGCTTCTCTTTGTTCTCCTTCAATATATACAGTTCGTTCATCATCCCTTCTTGTCTCCTGATCACATCACATTTCATCTGCCTAATACTGGGAGCAATGTCTTCAATTGCTGAGGCACCAAATTCTGGTTCCTCTCTACACTGAGGGGTATGTACATCATTAATCCTCTGTTTCTCCAAACCTTGCTTTGTACCATTTTTAGAAAATACCCTGATCCATCTAAGGGTATAAACTAATTTTATTTCCAATGAAAATGAAAATAGTTATTGATTCCTTCCTTTGGACACAGCAGATAGGTGTGTTTCCTCATAGTTATTTGCATCTCCAATTATATTTTTTTACCACACTTTTAGACTATCAATGTCCCTTTGCAACTTTCTGTTCTGCCTACACTATTCACTGTGAACTAAAAATTTATAACCATTGATTCCTAAAAACCACATACAAATTTAATGTTTGTGAGTGGGAAAGGAATCAGTAACAATTTTGATTTTCATTGCAAATACAATTATTTTATACCCTTAGGTGTATAACAAAAGGATCAAAAGCATCTTCAGGGTAAGGAAAGTACAATTTTTCTGCTTGTACTATGCAACCTTAATTGGCCACACTTGCTATGCTTTATCAAATATCAACAAGAGGGAGGAGAAGCTGCGGCCACTCCGGTGGTGATGTCTGTTATCTGTCAAGTAGGGTGCCGTGCACAATCGTGATTTGATGGAGACAGATGTGAGAGCACGGAGGAACATCCGGAGAAACTTCTGAAATGCCTGTTTCGCTGCCGCTGCTACTGTGTGATTCAGAATCTCTGGAGGAGAAGGCCCCGAGTCCTCGGCTTTGCTTGTTGCTCGGTGGCCGGGGCAGGGTTGAAGCACTCAGTGCTCGGTGTTGGAGGGCTGGTTGGAGGCTCGAAGTTTTCGGATGGACTCAGAGTCGGCTGCAGTTGGGTGCTTCCAATGCATCGGCAAGTTTGCGCTCGCTTCCGTCTGCATGAGATGATGGAGCTACCGGGACTTGAGCCGTGCCCGTGGTCTGCTCTTTATCAAATTATGGTATTGCTTTGCACTGTTGTAACTATATGTTATAATTATGTGGTTTTGTCAGGTTTTTAGTCTTGGTTTGTCCTGTGTTTCTGTGATTTCTTTCTGGAGGAACATTGTATCATTTTTTAATGCATGCATTGCTAAATGACAATAAATGAGGACTGAGTGTCCTCATAATCTAATCTAATATATGGTTTGATAGTATGCACTATCCATAAACCTGAATATATCATATGCTTTGCCACTCTGTTCCTGATTTGTGCCTACTCTCATTCATTTAATCATTACTCTATGTTTGCTGGTCTCCGCTGGTAATGCCTCAACTTTAAAATTCTTGTAGAAAAGTGGAACCAAGGCCACTTAACTCTCCGGCAACAGACACAATGTGCTGGAGGAGCTCAGCAGGTCAGGCAGCTTCCATGGATGGGAATGAAGGTCGACATTTCAAGCCACGACCCTTCATCAGCAGTGGAAATGAAGGAGGAGGAGGCTAAAATGAAAAGGTGGGAGGAGGGGAGGAAGAAGTACAAGGTGGCAGGTGGTAGGTGAAACTGGAAGTGGGGGACGGGGTGAAGTAAAGAACTTAGAAGTTTATTGGTGGAGGAGATAAACAGCTGGAGAAGGGGGAAATTGATAAGAGAGGACAGAGGACCATGGAAGAAGGGAAGGTGGAGGAGCACCAGAGGGAGGTAATGGGCAGGTAAGAAGAGAAAGTGTGAGAGGAAAATAAGAATGGGGAATGGTGAGGGGGTGGGGCAGTTACCAGAAGGTTGAGAAATCAATGTTCATGCCATCAAGTTGGAGGGTACCCAGACAGAGTACCAGATATTGCTCCTCCAACCTGAAGGTGGCCTCATTGTGGGAGTAGAGGAGGCCATGGACCGACATGTCAGAATGGGAATGGGAAATAGAATTGAAATGGGTAGCTATGGTATCTCTCCAACCTTTTCCTAAGGGATTATGGTTGGTCACCTTCTTTACTACATATGCCTTTATCCCACATACCTCCAGTTAAAAGAAATACACGAGTCTTATGTTTACAAGTAGCACCTGAGTTCAGCACTGTGCCATATTACTGGAATAAAGATCTAAAAGTCTAGCACTCTTCACAGAAGAATGAGAAGAGATCTTATAGAAACATATAAAATTATGAAAGGGATAGATAAGATAGAGGCAGGGAGGTGGTTTTCACTGGTAAGTGAGAGTTGAACTAGGGGACATAGCCTCAAGATTCAGGGGAGTAGATTTAGCACAGAGATGAGGAGCAACTGCTTTTCCTAGAGAGTGGTGAATCTGTGGAATTCTCTGCCCAATGAAGCAGTGGAGGCTACCTCAGTAAATATATTTAAGACAAGGGTGGATAGATTTTTGCATAGTAGGGGAGTTAAGGGTTATGGGGAAAAGGCAGGTAGGTGGAGATGTGTTCATGGACAGATCAGCCATGATCTTATTGACCGGCAGAGCAGACTCAATGGACTATATGGCCTACTCCTGTTCCTATTTTTTTATGTTCCTATGTTCTTGTGTACACATAAAAATGTTTCCTAACTGAAAAACTGAAAGGGCTTTAACTTCTAGGTTATATCTTTTTATCTGAGTATACCATAACTAATTGATGTCAGATTTGTCACAATCACCCTCCAAACTCTATGCATCCTTACTAAGATGCAGTGCCCAGAGCAGTGTACTGTACCTCAAGTACGTTCTAAATAAAGCTTCGTCTAATATATTGCATTCTTACCTACTAGATATAAAGGCAGCTATATTATATTTGATAACTTTCTGTTATATTTCAATGATCTATGTTTGAGACTTCTAAACTTGTTTATGTTACCACTATTTTTACATTTAGATATATATTTTTTATTTACAGTACTGTGCAAAAGTCTAAGGCTTCCTAACTATATATATGTGTGCGTGTGTGTGTGTGTGTGTGTGTGTGTGCGCGCGCGCGCGTGTGTGCGTGCCTAAGACTTCTGCACAGAACTGTATATTACATCTTCTTTTAATTTTTTTAGCTATAGATGTTTATTCTGTGGTATTTCTGGTGTATTTCTTTTAGTTCCAGTCTTGCTGATTCTGTAATCAATCGCCACAGAATTATCCTTTCATTGCATTGATACCTTTGTATCTCTGGCAAAAATGATATGTGACTACATATCCTAATAAACTTGGTGAATAATCGATAATGCTCCAGTGCAAATCCTTGTTGAATATCACCCATCATGTTCTGGTGATTCACGTTCCGGCCCATCATCCCTAGTGAGTAAGGACAAGATGAGTGAGCAGGTGGGAACTTGTCAAATGAAATAACATGTGGAACAATGTGAGGTTCCCCACTTTAGTGTGCACAACAGGAACAGGAACATTTGTTAGCAGTGGGAGATTTTCACACAGAGGGTGGTGGGTACAGTATATGGAATGAGCTGCAAGGGGAAGAGGTAGAGGTAGCAGCCCCTCAGGACTGTGAACGAAATCCCCTCCTTTACTCACTGTATACCCATCACTGTGTCACCACCCACAGCCTGAATAATCTTCTCATTAAATTTGCCAGTAGCACTACATCGATTGGCCTTATCTCAAACAATAACGAGGTGGCCTGCAGGGAAGAAGTCATCTCTCTGACTCAGTGGTGTCAAGAAAACAACTTCTCCCTCAGTGTCGCAAAAACAAAGGATTTGGTTGTGGATTATCAGAGAAATGGAGATGGGCTAACCCCTATTGACATCAGTGGATCTGGGGTTGAGAGGGTAAACAGCTCAGTAAACAGCTTTAAGTTCCTTGGCATCCACGTCACCGAGGACCTCACGTGGTCTGTGCACACCAGCTGTGTGGTGTAAAAGGCCTCTGACATTCTCTCTATGCTTTCCTCCAATCACCTTAAAATTATTTCCCCTTGTATTAGCCATTTCCACCCTGGGCAACTGTCTCTGGATACCCACTCTAGCTATGCCTCTTATCATCTTGTACACTTCTATCTTCCTTTGCTTTAAAGAGAAAAGCCCCAGTTCACTTTTCTTCACAAGACATCCCCTCTAGTCCAGAAGCATCCTGGTAAATATCCACTGCACCCTTTTTGAAGGTTCCACATCCTTCCTATAATAGGCTATCTGAACTAAACTAGAAAAAAAATTTCTTAGGATAAGGTGGTGAATTTTGGAGTTCTTCACTCCAAAGGTCACTTATTGTGTTCATTCAAAACACGCATCAATGTGTATTTCGGGAGTGGTGTTTGTTATGTTTTATAACTCTAAAACATAAACATAATTGAAAGTGAAAGATGGGGTCCCAGAGATAACTTTTCCAATTTCGTTTTCACTTTAGTGAGGCACAGATGTGTGACGCGGTGGTGTGATGACGTACGCCATTCACATACTTTTACATATAACCTGTAATGAATTATTTAAATGAACAAGAATGCTTAATCAAACAAAATATTTATGATATTAATCAAATATTGCTGAAATATTAAATACACAACAGTGTTGAAAAGTGGCACTGGGGTAGATGACTTGCCATGCTTTCAGTGAACAGCAGAGCAGGCTCAAAGGACCAGATGCTTAGTGACAAAAGAGATTGCAGATGCTGGAAATCTGCAGCAACATAAAAGGCACTAGAGGGACTCAGCAGATCAGGCAGCTTCTATGGAGGGAAATGAACAGAATCAGAATCAGGTTTATTATCACTGTCAACATGTTATAAAATTTGTTGTTTTGTAGCAGTGGTGCAAGACACTAAACACTAAGTTACAATAAATAAATAAATAGCAAAAAAGCAGAATAGTGAGATCCTTTTCACAGACCATTCAGAAATCTAATGGTGGAGGAGAAGAAGCTGTTTTTTAAAATGTTGAGTGTGGTTCTTCAGGCTTCTGTACATCTCCCCGATGGTAATAAGAAGAGAGGATGTCCTGGATGGTGAGGATTCTTTGTAATAGTTACCTCCTTCGTGAGGCTCTGCTTTTGAAGATGTCCTCGATGGAGGGGAGGGTTATACTGGCTGAGACTCCAACCCTCTGAAGCCTCTTGTGCATTGAAACCACTATTATATGGTGATGCAAACAGTCAGAATGCTCTCTACTGTACCCCTGTAGAAATTTACTCGAGTATCTGGTGACATACCACATATCTTCAAACTCCAATGAAGTACAGCTGTCGGTATGCCTTCTTCATGACTGCACCAGTGTGTTGGGCCCAGAGTAGATCTTCTGAGATGTTGACACCCAAGAACATGAAGCGGCTCAGCCTTTTCACCATTGACCCCTCAAAGAAGATCAGTGTGTGTTCTCCCAACTTTCAATTTCTGAAGTCCACAATCAATTCCTTGGTCTTGTTGGCATTGAACGAAGAGCCTCAGCCTAAATTATGGGCTGTCCAGTTCCCTCCATAGATACCAAAAGATCTGCAGAGTTACTCCAGTGTCTTTGTGTGTGGCATCTGTTCGTATTTCTCATGTACTTATGTTCTTGCATTCTCATGACCTTTGCCTTCTAGGTGGTTAGAGTAAGCCCAGTGTCCTTGTCTGTTTCAAGTGAAGAGACCAGTGATGATTCGCAGAGTACTCCAAGTATCTCTATTCTGTAACTGGATGAACTTAGATCTGGAGTGGATAAAGATTGGGGAGCTTGTTGTTCTGAGGTGAGGAAATGATCCGATTAATCAGCTAGCTTTGGTTTACACGGTGAACGCCAGTCAGGAGTTTCCGTTTTACTTGACATTGGTACCCAGCCTGCGAGCTACACACATGCGCAATTCCTGAGCGAGGTCCACCGCCTCCCTCCCTCCCCGCACGCCTGAGCAGCTCCCTTTCACAGCGTTACATCAGCGAGGAGGAGGAGCCCAGGGAGGTAGTAGCATGCAGTGAGAGAGAGGGTAACATTGGGCACAGAGAGAGAGAGAGAGAGAGAGAGAGAGTACAATACAGTAGCGGGAACCGAGCGGCACACAGTGAGCAGAACCATGGAGCTGAAGACATCGCCCTCAGCCTCTATCGACAGCAGGAGATCGCTGAAGAGCTACGGAGCAGTGGAAGAAACCGAGTGGAGTAGGCTGACCGCGGGAAAAGGCAAGTACTCGCCTTGTAGCCGGCTATCACCGCAGGTTACATGTTAAACTACTCACTGTGTGTTGATGTAGCAAAATTGCAGGACAGATAGATTTGATGCAACACGATGATGTCCACAAAAAAAATCATGCCTGACTTTTTGAAGCAGTCTTTTAACGCTTAGCGTCTGTGCTGTGTTTCGTGCAGAATCCACCAGTATTATTTGATCCCAACCGCTGCTCTGACCTCCTTCCCGGAGATAGTTACAATGGGAATAATCATGGAGATTACAGACCGGTGCCGTGCCGGCAATGAAAACATTGTGGGAATCCCGAAGTAGCTTTCCTGTGTAACAAATGGACTAAACCCAAAACTCAGATCTGTTTTTGTTCACTGCAATGTAAAAAAAAATGCAATTAAAATTCTTTAGTTTAAATATCATTTCTTTTTGTGGATTATTTTTGCAAAAATAAAGTTTTAAGTTTTCGTGGCTTGTATTTAGTTTGGCCAAAATGTTTTATTTTGTGTTGTTTATTTTATACGCAATATTCAAACACAAATCTTAAAATTTAACTGACAGAACATGATCGTTAAAAATAATCCGGTGGTTGACAAATGGTGTATATAATGGGAGGGGGGATAAATTATGATTGGGTAAATATATTTCACGTTTAATGCTCGGCTCATTACGAATATGTGAGGTAGTCTCAAAGTGACACAGTATTTGTGGGATTTACAATTAAGTAAAACGAATAAAATACTGGGAAAGCTGCGAGTTCATCAGCGCCAGTAAAATCGCCAAGGTGGTGCTTTATTTCTGTTTGTAGCTCTGTATATTCAATCAAAGACAGAAGATTCTTTTGTCGGATACATGCAAATGGATGTCCAATATCTTATTCCTGGTAAATCAGCCAAGGCATCAGGCATGTTTGGGAGAGGAGGAAGCAGATCTGAGTCAACAAATATTAACCATTTGAAAAGCTGGCAAGGACCATGAATAATCAATCTGCATAATCGAATCCCTGAAGGGATCAGTGTAAACCCACGCACAATGTACAAACCTTAAAACAAATAGTGAATCAAGAACCCGTATTTTATTTTTGAGTGCAGTTTTCTTAGATAACATGAATATTGAATAATAAA
This sequence comes from Mobula birostris, assembly GCF_030028105.1. Classification (NCBI taxonomy): domain Eukaryota; kingdom Metazoa; phylum Chordata; class Chondrichthyes; order Myliobatiformes; family Myliobatidae; genus Mobula; species Mobula birostris. Next base: position 130,863,989 of record NC_092378.1, on the reverse strand, counting down.
TCAGGATTTTAGTGTACTATGATTGTTTTCCCAATGCTTTTTATTTAATAGAACAATGACATGCAATGTATGTAATTTTAAAATTATCCATTTAAAATGGAATAGAAAACAGTGTAGTGCAGTATTCCTGAAGATGGGTTGCAATTAAATAATATGTTAATTGTGAAATATGCTGAATCTTGTACACTTTCCATTTAATTTTACAGAACACACTGTTTATGATAGTGAACTTGTATCAGATTTTAGAAGAGTGATTCTAGTATAACTTTCTATAAACATCAGAATATAATTCTGTATAAAGCCTTAGGTTTATAGTTTACCTGTTATAATGATTTGTATTTGGCTAGGATAATTGTATTTTCATGTTGCCATCAATGTGATTTGGTTCCAATAACATTATAGTAGCTTTTAAGAGGCAATTCTACAATGTAGCTCCTTTAAATATCATATCATGCTAACAGTGGTGAATATTTTAAATGCCATGATCAATTGTATTGTTCTCCTAAATAATTAAATATTTACGCCTAATATCTATTTGGAATAGGATGTGGAAATGTACCCCAAAACCCTGTGGGTTTAGTATTTTATATCAGACAAAAATCTCCTTTCTTGTGATATTTCGATATAAAATGCACATTTTTCAATCTCAACCAGAAATATTTTGATAGTTAAATAAAATTAAATATGTCACATAGCAGATCACACATACACATATACTGTATCTATATATTGTTATATACAAACACTTAATTAATAATGTATATTCATGACAAATCCAAGGAATAGACTTGTATAAGCTGTATAAATCACCATAAGCTTATTGTTTGTAATATTTTGTGTTCATCTTCCACAATAAAAACACATTGAGATAAAACTAAAATAATTTGAATTATGAACCATAATCTTCAGAATAATTGTTGACATTTTTCTATTTAATTTCGTAAGAATGGGATTTTGTTGTGCTTCTTACAATTTGATAATGAATTTTATATCAGGTGTCACCTGAAAAGTGATTTCTGTATGGCTTATTAAAACTAGAACAAAATTAAGAAGAAAGCCTTGGATACAGAATACAATAGACCAGAGTACAGAATTAAATGAACAGTCAGGCAAGTCACTTCATTATTTCAAAAAGAAAATGAATGATTTCCTTTGATGTTTTCTTGCCCAGATCTTGTATCACTTTATTGTGCAGAAGCATTTCATGAAGGTACTGGGCAAATAGGTATTTTATTATTAGGTATTAATAATTTGAACCTGACCAGACAGAGCAAAACTGCAAATAACATGAAAAAAATTGGAAATTTATAGTAAATAGTGAGATAGTAACAAACTCCAAGACGACACAGAAAGATAAATGAAACCAGGTAGGTGGTTAGCAGGCAAAAGGTAGCAGAGAGATAAGTGAAGTTATGCTTTGTGACAGAAAGTTCAAAGGAAAGCAATTGAACCATAACATTTTCTAAAGTGCCATTTGAAGAATTGTGCCCAGCTCTAGTGGAACTCTAGTAAGGGTTTGGGACCTGGAGAAGGTACAGTGAGCTTTATTAGGATGGTACTATTGATGAAAGCCTTGGTTTGTGTGAAGGAACAAGAACTGGGATTGTTCCCCAATGACTAGAGAAAGTAAAAGGGAAAATTGGTAGCAGTGGTCAAATTTATAGAGGACTTTGATAAAGTAGATTTAAAAAAAGACTTGTTTTCAGTGGGAGACAGATGAATGAACAGTGCAGATAAATCAAATATAATAAGGGAAAGAAACAGAGGTGACAAGTTTGGACTATCACGGTCTGACTGCAGGCCGGAGAAGAGCGATGGAAACGGATTCAATTAAAAAATCCAAAAAAATTTGGATAAATACTTGAAAAAGAAGAAGAGATATCTGGCTAAATTGAAAAAACAAAAAAAAAGGATAAATTGCATCATCTTTCGAAGAGTCAGCATGGCTGTGGTGGGCAGATTGGTCTCGTTTGGTTCTACATTGTTCTGTGAGTGATGTGTCCAAACAATCAAAAAGTGCAAGATCAATGTAAAAAGTAGGATGCAGTTGTTACGTATTATAGAAGGTTTACTATAAACAGACCAAACTGCAAGAATTTTTAACAGAGACAGAAATATGACAAATAGGAGGATTATTTCCACAATATTAAGACGGACTTCAATAAGGATTAACAGGGAGCAAAAAGGATTTAGGAAATATCAAAGATTGCAAGACTCATGCAAGAACTGTCTACAGACCCATAGAGTAGAGATGTGATATGAAGATTTATCTGTACAAAATTAGGAAAAATCACATGGCTGGAATAATTTTGTATAATATGAAGCTTCAACATCAATGTTTTTAGGAGAATAGTGTAGTTCAAGCTGTAAAGGAGAAAATTGATGGCATATATTCACAATGCCTTAGAGCCAGTGTCTTAGAACACTGAAAGAGGCCAGACTGGGTTTAATGATGAATCATAGGATAGACCCATTTTAGCAGTGACTAGAATTAATTTACTATCTATCGGTAAGGGAAATTCTTGCAAATAGCAACTATGATAAATTGAATCTGATATTAGATTTCAAAGGACAAAGATGAGTCACTAATTTTAAATTTTAACAAATTTAAAAAAACTGAGGAGACATAGGGTTATAGAGTCAGTGAATAATGCAGTACGGAAATAGGCCCTTTGGCCCAACTCATCATGCTGGCCAAGATGCATGATGGTATTTCAATTTGCCTATGGGAGTTCAAGTCCCTCTAATCTGAGGAATACATTGAATGCAGTACACTTGGCAGAGATGAGAAGTTTATGGATAAGCCCTACTGGGGAGCAGTAAACAGTGAATTGCTGAGTGTGCATTGACCCAGTACATGTCTTTGAAAAGCAGCCATGATAAGCAGATCCGCTGAAAAAAAAGTAAAAGGAAAATGGAAGCCAAAGACTTGTAAGGGACAGCCCATGGATAGTAAACAAAGTTATAGGAGCTGCAATAATGAATATGATTTTGTAAGTCAAATCAAGCTAATAGAATTAATAGATATTATCATGCTAGACCCCTTGTGTGCACGCCAGTCACACTTCGATTTCATGACAATTTGGCTCCCATTATCCTCTCACCTTTGTCTCCGCCGTCCCTCCACAAGCAAAGCAGATGCAAGAACTGATTAAGCCACAAGCAGAGATGGCACCTTGACCACCAGAACTGTCGGTCTGTTGTTTTCCCAGTCCCAAAGAAGGGTCTTGGCCTGAAACATTGACTATTTGTTCACTTCCATAGATGCCATCCGACCTGCTGGGTTCCTCCAGCACTTTTTGTATGTTACTTTGTCAATTGTTTTTCGACTGTTGCTTATGATATCGGATGTTTGGAGGAATTTAGAAGCAGCTGAAAATATCTTTAAAAAATTAAAGTCAGAATCAGAATCAGATTTCTTATCACTGGCATGTGACTTGAAATTTGTTAACTTAGCAGGAGCAGTTCAATGCAATACATAATCTAGTAGAGAAGAAAATATACTAATAATAAATAAAATAAAAATAATAATAGTCAATAAACAAGTAAATCAATTACTTATATTGAATAGATTTTAAAAACGTGCAAAAACAGAAATAATGTATATTTTTTAAAAAGTGAGGTAGTGTCCAAATATTCAATGTCCATTTAGGAATCAGATGGCAGAGGGGAAGACGCTGTTCCTGAATCGCTGAGTGTGTGCCTTCAGGCTTCTGTATCTCCTTCCTGATGGTGACAGTGAGAAAAGGGCATGCCCTGGGTGCTGGAGGTCCTTAATAATGGACACTGCCTTTCTGAGACATCGCTCCTTAAAGATGTCCTGGGTACTTTGTAGACTAGTACCCAAGATGGAGCTGACTAGATTTACAACCTCCTGCAGCTTCTTTCAGTCCTGTGCAGTAGCCCCTCCATACCGGACAGTGATGCAGCCCGTCAGAATGCTCTCCACAGTACAACTATAGAAGTTTCTGAGTGTATTTGTTGGCATGCCAAATCTCTTCAAGCTCCTAATAAAATATAGCCGCTGTCTTGCCTTCGTTATAACTACATCAATGTGTTGGGACCAGGTTAGATCCTCAGAGATCTTGACACCCGGGAACTTGAAGCTGCTCTCTCTCCACTTCTGGCTGATTTATAAAAGTATAAAATGCCAAATATACATTTAACAGGTAAATTAAATAGAAACATTAATACTCTTAAATAATATGAAAGGAAATGCAAGCTTTACCTTCTTTCTCTTGATAGTGGTGGTCGGTGACCCCTTTCAGCTGAATTAGACCACAGGAGATATGATGGTTACAGCTGGAGTGAAGTTGAGGGCGTAGAGATGAAATAGAATTGGCCTGTCAGCTTAGTACTCTATAGATGTCCCTGGTGAATCTGATAAAGTCAGAGGTTAGTTAAGCGGAAAGATGCAGGCGATGCTGTAATGTAGATTAACAGCATGGCAGACTTGTTAAATTGTTATTGTATGTCTGGTTTCATATTTAAATAAATTGGTATTGTAAAAAAATGAGACTTTAAAATAAATCAGAAGAGGACCTTTGTGGATTTATGTAGATTTAAAATGGTAATTGCAAAAATAATGGAACCCATGAAAGGGAATTTTCCGAATGTTGATACCATCTACCCCATGGTATTAAAAGCAATATTTGATGAATTAGATAAGTACTTCATTTTCCAAAGTTCAAAATCCAGTAACTGTGCATTTAGATTAGAGTGCTTCAATTGACAGTCCATTACATAAGAAAAAGTGAAGGAAGAAAATAATTAAATAAAGTCCAGTTGCTTTATATTAATTGTGGGAAATTTTGAATACTTAAATAAATATGAATTGGTTAGAGCTATTGTGAATTTATAACAAGGTAGCATAACACTATTACAGTGCCAATGATCAGTGATCAGGATTTAAACCCTGCTGCTGCCTGTAAGTAATTCTGTGTTCTTCCTGTGACCGTGTGGGTTTCCTCCGGGTGCTCTGGTTTCCTCCCACATTCCAATGACATACAGGTTAGGGTTAGTAGGTTGTGGGCATGCTACGTTAGTGCCGGAAGCATGGCAACACTTGCGGGCTGCCCCCACCATATCTTCGGCCTGTGTTGGCTGTTGATGCAAATGATACATTGCACTGTATGATTTGATATTTCAATGTATGTGTGACAAATAAAACTAATCTTATCCTATAGTTCAACAATACATGTTGAGGAAATGTTGGCATGTACAGGGAAAACAGTGGATGGCGTCTGCAACTTGGCAGAGAGGGACTTCAGTCATAAGTTCAGAAGTACGTCTCTTTTTGTTTCGGAAAGGTCAGGTATGCTAAAGCATCTCAGAGACACTGTAATCATAATTCATTTTCAAGAAAGGAGACAAATCCAGTTGTGGTAACTGGAAAGTGGTCTTCTTGCTGCCTATCATAGAGAAAGTCCTCCTCAAGTGTCTCCTTCGAGTGGCTGAAGGACAGTTTCCAAATTGTCGTGTGGATTTTGTCCAGCAGAGGCAATGTATACATCTTTACAAAGTGAAAACACTGAGATTAGTATAGAGAGCAACATAATCCGCAGTACATGGGCCTCTTGGACCTCACAGAAATCTTTGACTCTGTCAAGTGACAACTTGCAATATTTCAGTTTCCATAGAAGAGTATCTCCATCCCACAGCTGCCAGATGAAGGCAAACAAAGTGTAACCGTAACCAGAGATACCTTTAGTGCAGGACGGGCTGTGTCATTCCTCCAGTCTTTCTGATCACGAAGCCTGCTGGTGGACGGGAGTCAGTCTACAGGATGAATGAGAAACATCTTGTTTGTTCCAGACCAACTTCAGTCACTGGCCTATACTACACAATGATCCTTGTGTACAGGTAAGTCAGAAGGCTGAGCTCCAAGTAAACATAAACTTGCTCACTGATGTGAATGATAGAATTAGTCATAGTCATAGTCATAGTCATAGTCATACTTTATTGATCCTGGGGGAAATTGGTTTTCGTTACAGTTGCACCATAAATAATTAAATAGTAATAATAAAACCACAAATAGTTAAATAGTAATATGTAAATTATGCCAGGAAATAAGTCCAGGACAGGCCTATTGGCTCAGGGTGTCTGACCCTCCAAGGGAGGAGTTGTAAAGTTTGATGGCCACAGGCAGGAATGACTTCCTATGACTCTCTGTGCTGCATCTCGGTGGAATGAGTCTCTGGCTGAATGTACTCCTGTGCCCAACCAGTACATTATGTAGTGGATGGGAGACATTGTCCAAGATGGCATGCAACTTGGACAGCATCCTCTTTTCAGACACCACCGTGAGAGAGTCCAGTTCCATCCCCACAACATCACTGGCCTTACGGATGAGTTTGTTGATTCTGTTGGTGTCTGCTACCCTCAGCCTGCTGCCCCAGCACACAACAGCAAACATGATCACACCGGCCACCACAGACTCGTAGAATATCCTCAGTATCATCCGGCAGATGTTAAAGGACCTCAGTCTCCTCAGGAAATAGAGACGGCTCTGACCCTTCTTGTAAACAGCCTCAGTGTTCTTTGACCAGTCCAGTTTATTGTCAATTTGTATCCCCAGGTATTTGTAATCATCACCATGTCCACACTGACCCCCTGGATGGAAACAGGGGTCGCCGGTACCTTAGCTCTCCTCAGGTCTACCACCAGCTCTTTAGCCTTTTTCACATTAAGCTGCAGATAATTCTGCTCACACCATGTGACAAAGTTTCCTACTGTAGCCCTGTACTCAGCCTCATCTCCCTTGCTGATGCATCCAACGATGGCAGAGTCATCAGAAAACTTCTGAAGATGACAAGACTCTGTGCAGTAGTTGAAGTCAAGGTGTAAATGGTGAAGAGAAAGTATCGGAATTTGATTGTAGGTTTACTGTCTGTGAAACCAAGGTACTCTTTCAACCTTTCCCCACTATGCAATACTATTCTCTAACAATAATGATTCCATGGTTGGACACTGAGAATCACTTCCTAAATCCCAGAAGGCACCTCTCAGTTAAAGCATCCACCAAACATGAATTTCACCTTAGGTGCACCAGCACAACCTTTGACCATCTGAAGAAAAGGGGGCTTAAAAATCTCAAAGTCTACTGAGCAGCTTTGATACCTGCTCTTCCTCACATGAGTTTCCTACGGCAGGCATTTGAAAGCACCAGTGAAATGTCAGTGCCAACTTGTCCACATCAGTGTTCCTCTCCCAGACCAAAGTCTGCACAATTGTGCGCCTAATTACACTTGTGAGCTCATTGCCACAGAGCTTGCACGCAGATTTCAATAGGGACTCGATCCTGAACTCCATCAAGTTGAGAGATTGTCAGAGAACAGCAGAAGGAATTCAAGAATGTTCTTCAAATTCCGATGAGAAAGTGTAACCACCCCTCCCGTTCCTGTGTTTACAACTCAAGTGCATTCCACATGAGCATCAACTAGCCAAACCGGATACCCTGCTGGCTCATCAACATTGCCCCACACTGGCTTCATCAGCCCCCTTGGCACCAGCGGAATTGGAGTGGAAGTAAGTCATATTTAGTACTGGGGGACTGCTTGAAAAGAAGATTGTTTTAAAAATCACAGAACTGAATGAAACTCCTCAAGTAATCTATGCTAAGATTTATTCACACATTTCCTCAAGACGTACAAGGAGGCTATATGGCCCATGAGTATATATTTTTTAATTTATTCACTTATGGGATGTGGGCATCACCAGCTAAGCCAGTATTTATTGCCCATCCCTAGTTGCCCTTGAGAAGGTGGTGATGAGCTGCTGCCATCCCTGACGTGTGGGTACACCCACGGTACTGTTAGGGAGGGAATTCCATGATTTTAACTCTAGTGATATGCTTCCAAGTAGGGTGGTGAGTGACTTGGAGGGGGATTTCCAAGTCGTGTTCCCAGGTATCTGCTGTTCTCGTCCTTCCAGATGGTATTGGCCGTGGGTCTGGAAGGTGCTGTCTTAGGAACTTCGGTGTGTTGTTGCAGTGCATCTTGTAGATAGTACACACTGCTGCAACTGTTTGTCGATGGTGGAGGGATTGGATGCTTGTGGAAGGGGTACCAATCAAGTGGGCTGCCTTGTACTGGATGGTGTCAAGTTTCTGTGTTGATGGAGCTGAACTCATCCAGGCGAGTGACGAGTATTCCATTACACTGCTGACCTGAGCCTTGTAGATGGTGGACAGGCCTTGGGAGTCAGGAGGTGATTTCCATACACAGGATTCCTAGCCTTTGACCTGCTCTGGTAGCCATGGTGTTTATATAGCTCGACCAGTTCAGTTTCCTATCGATTGTAACCCCCGGGACGTTGATAGTAGGGGATTCAGTACGCTGGCCCTCAGACCAGACCATTTGCTTACCGCCTGTCTCCTGCTTATTTCCTTGTACCCCTTCTCACTGATGCTCATTAAAACCACGACGATTCTCCTACCACCCTCCTCCAGAGCAGACTCGATAGACCGAATGGACTAATTTTACAGTAACCAATTAATCTGACAACCAGCATGTCTTTGAGATGTGGGAGGACGCTGAGTCACTGGATAAACCCATGGGGGAAACACACAACACAGAGGAACAGACTTGGAGCTGTAAGACAGTCCACTCCCTGCAGGTCTCCTGTACCACACACTCAGAATAATGTAAATACAATCTCCCAAATGAATCTCATTTGGAAAAGGGAGCCCAGAACTTAAAAAAATAAAGGTTAAATATTATATTTGACTTGCACTTACTGTAAAATAAAACAGTCAACTTTATTATACTTGCTGATTCATAATATGGCTGTGTATAGCAGAACAACTAACACAACCACTTCACAACATCAGCAATCACCAATCAGGGTTTGATTCCTGCCACAGTCTGTGAAGAATTTTTGTGTTCTCCCTGTGACTGTATATTCCTTCAGGGTGCTCCAGTTTTCTCCCACATCTTAAAGAGGTACAGGTTAGGGTTGGTAAGATGTGGTTATTTGAGCTACTGTCATTTTCCTGTCAGCTTGAACTAGTGCAGCTATTCTCCTCTGACCTCTCTCATTAACAAGGTGTTTTTTGCCCACAGAATTGGATGTCTTTGTTTGTTTTGTACAATTCTCTGTAAATCCTGGCACCAACAATCATTCCATGGTCAAAGTCACTTGCATCACTTTTCTGGTGTTTGATCTGGACAACAACTGAATTTCTTGACCATGTCTATGTGCTCTAATACGTTAAGTTGCTGCCACTTGATTGGCTGACTAGATATTTGCATTAACGAGCAGGTGTATAGATGTACCTAATAAAGTGGCCACTGAATGGAAATATGTCTGTTTTTCCAGTATACTTGCGCACCTACAACTGAGAGCTTCATTTTTTTTTATCCTCAAAAAGTCTGATGGTTTCTTGCAGTAAGAGGAATGCATTTGGCTTAATTGAACTTTTTAAGGTGACATTTGAATGAACACTGTGCATCGTGTTGATAACCTTTGATTTATGAAGTCTTGCTTTCATATTTTACAAGTTTATTTAACAAAATTATTATTTTTTTACAAATGCCACAACATCTTCCAGATTAAAATGGCGCTGGTGAACCTCAGCGGCTTCTGGCTAGTGGCTAATAAAACAAAGAAAACAACAAAATACTTGTTAATGACGCTTTTTCTGGCAAACAATCATCGCAAGTAATAGTCGGTAACTTCCCTTTGGACTTGGAGGCAATTTGACGTGGCAGAACCAAAATGAGGTGAAGCGGTGGGCTGGTTACCAAGAGCGAGGAAGACTCGAGGTTCAATTCTTTTAAGCGCTGTGCCGCAGGCTCAGGCACTAGAGCGTATGGAAGTGGCTGAACTCGACGTTTGGATGGAGGTGTAAGCACCGTGCTGATTCAGAAAGGTTGGTTACAGGCCGAGTCAAGTAATTGGGATCCTGGCCACAGAGCACATCGAGTCGATTGAACCCTGGCCACAGAGCACATCGAGTCGATGTTTGGAGGCCAATTTAGGCCAGGCTAGTTTGAAAAAGTCAGGGTGTCGGGGCCCGACGTGAGAGACGGGCCAGTTCAGATTGCTGCTCGATGACTTGGCACTGCGCTGAACTATGGGCTCTCTTTGCAGACTTCAATTCAAAGCGCTACTTGCTTGTGGTTGTTGTTTGCATGATGTGTTTTTCTCTCTGCACAATGGGTGCTCGATGGTCTTTTGTTAAAGGATTCTTTTGGGTTTCTTTATTTTCTGGCTGCCTGTAAGGAGACGAATCTCAAGGTTGTATAAAACCATATAAGAGCAGAATTAGGCCATTTGGCCCATCAAGTCTGCTTTGCCATTTCATCATGTCTGATCCAATTTTCCTCTCAGCTCCAGTCCCCTGCATTCGCCCCATATCCCTTCATGCCCTGACCATTCAAGAATCTATCAACCTCTACCTAAATCTACATAAAGACTTAGCCTCCACAGCTGCCTGTGATCAAGAATTCCACAGATTCACCACTCTCTGGCTAAAGAAATTCCTCCTCACTCTGTTCTAAAAGGATGCCCCTCTATTCTGAGGTTGTGTCCTCTAGTCTTAGACTCTCCCACCATTGGAAACATCTTCTCCACATTCACTCTATCAAGGCCTTTCACCATTTGATAGGGTTCAATGAGGTCACCCCTCATTCTTCTGAATTCTAGTGAATATAAGCCCAGAGCTGTCAAACATTCTTCATACGACAAGGCGTTGAATCCTGGAATCATAACGTATCTGTACTTTGATCATAAATGCACTCTAGACTTCTTACATGTTGACAAGCTTCCTGTTGCAATTCCTGGAACCCTGCTTACAGTTAACACATTGAATCTGCATTTTAGTTTGTTTCTTCACAATTAGCATTTCTGAAAATCCAGTCCTAAAATCTATGTTTATTAATTTGCTGATATAAGGGGGGATAATTGTAAGGTGATTGGATAAAAGTATAGGGGTTATGGCAGAGTTAGGGTTTTTACACAGCGAGTGGTAAATGCGTGGAACGTGCTGCCAGGGTTGGTGGTAGAGGCAGATACTTTAGGGACATTTTATAGACTCTTAGATGGAAAATGGAGGGGCGTGTGGGAGGGAGGGGTTAGATTGATTTTGGAGCAGGTGAAAATGTCAGCACAACATAGAGGACTGAAGGGCCTGTACTGTACTGTTAATTGTTCTTTCTTCTTATTCTACTTGTATGTAAAAACTTGGTGTCTATTGATATTTTGTCCCAATTGCAAGCTTTATACAACTCTATATTTAAGGATCAATGATGAGCAGTTATAAAGTATAAATAATCTTATATTCCTCTAACAAGGTTACCAGCATCAAAGATATTTCAGATATCCTGCAGATATTTCATAATTTAGTATCTGTGCTGTTAACATAGATTATATATTTAAATTATTCAATTAGTTTATTAGTATTGAAATTAATGTAAAGTGCTTCATTTTGCTTTTAATCAACAACCCCATTTTACATGTGCCACCATTAGGTGGCTTCCTTGTTTATATGCAAAGTGTTTCCATCAAGCATTTACAACATGAGGATATAATTTCAGCTGCAACTATTCTCTGAGCAGCCTAATTCTGAGAAACGCTTTCCTCTCCATCTCCAAGGCTGATAAGAAATTAATGACTGGCAGGAAGTCAGAATGCCTCAGAGGACTCTGCATTTAATAAATTGCTTCCAAAATCTTGTCACTGCAGTTATGTCGACAAACACAAAAGCAGGTGTACATCGTAAGTTCCTACTGGCAACAAATAGAATGTGTGGGAGAGGGAGGACTGTTGCCAATGGCATCGACTAATTTCTGTCCCTTTTCATATTAATTATAGAGCCTTGAGGCACATTAGTACAACTGTTGATGGCTTATCAGAGAATAATAGCCACCTTATCAATGATTTCACATCCACTAAAATAGTGTACACATGTTATATCTGAAGCCGTGTCGGTGAAAAATTCACCTGAACATTAAGGATGAAGATTGAGAAATCACGTCATGCTGAGGAACGTTTATTTATATGCATTTGATGTATTATTCAAAACACCAGAATTGTAAAAAAAATCAGTGGTTTCAACATTCAAGTACATTTAATATCAAATGATGTATAAATTAAACAACCTTGAGATTTGCTTGCTCACTGGTAGTCACAAAGCAAGAAACACGAAAGAACCCAGTTTAAAGACAGCAAAGGTAAAAATGAGCACTCGATGTGCAAAGGAAAGAAGAGAAAAAATACAAGCCATGCAAACAATTGAAGTGACCAACAGCGTTCCAAACCAAAACTGAGATTTCAGGTCCAAACGCTGAAGCAGCCCGGAGTAGGCCCAAAGCCTAGCTTATCAGTTCATCACATTAGCGGGCACAGAGCACAGTAGCCAGGGCAGTCTTCATAGCCTCAGTGCCATGGAGACTGGAGACTGTAGTTTAATATTGACTCCACAAAATACACAGTTTTCCTCCTGGATAATCAATATACTAAATGAGCTGCACGAAGGAAAACGGAGAGGCATCCAATGTGTCCAGTGCTTGCCTGGATAATACATGATTTTGGCCTCTTTAGGTGTGGCCTGCATAAGGTGTGTCACTTCAGTAGAAGGAAGTTTTCATAAGTGTTTCTGGGTCCCTCTTCATTGTTACTTTAAAAGGGCTTTGCTTGCTGAGACTGAAGCTGGGAACCTGATTCCCTGAGGTCACCATCCCCATCCTCCCAATCTTGATTCTGGCCTGGTCAAAGATCGAACTACCACTCTCTTCTCTGTACCCCTACCTCTCCACCGCAATCACCAGGACGACCGTTATAATCATGATTATATCAATCCCTGCCAACCAGAATGGATCTTCAGTCCTAGTCACTCCCTCACAAGCAAACACAGGGTGAATGCCTCTTTCTCCTTGGGGAGGGGAACTAAAAATTAGAAGGCATAGGCTTAAGGTGAGAGATGGAAGGTTTTAAAGAAAACCTCTACTAGCAGACAGTGGTGCCTGTACTGAAAGTGATTTAGGCAGTTTCAGTCACAACATTCAAAAGATGTAGATAGGAGGTATTGGAGGGATATGAGTCAAATGCAAGCAAATGGTACTAGCTTGGTAAGTAGCATGATCAACATAGATGTGATGGGCCAAAGGGTCTCCTTTCATGTTGTGCTACTCTATGACTATGTCTATGAGCATGCGAATAGCCATTGGTCACAAAGTCTGCAAGTGTTATTCCGTAGTGTATGACTTATTAGTTCCTTTGTATTATAAAATTCCAGAGCAACTGGAGCATGCGTTGCCTGAATTAATTTCGCTGAATGGTCACTGACTTAGCAGAGCAAAACCCACAAGGGACGTTTCGGGCCGAGACCCCGCATCGGGATCAGAAAAAAAGATGAGAAGTCAGAGCAAGAAGTTGGGGAGAAGAAGCATAAGGTGGCAGGTGATAGGTGAAACCAGTGGGGGGGGGAGGTGAAGTAAAGAGTTGGGAAGTTGATTGGTGAAAGAGGTAAAGGGCTGGAGAAGGAAGAATCTGGTAGGACAGGGTAGAAGATCTTGGAAGAAAGGGAAGGATGAGGAGCACCAGAGGGGTGTGTTGGACAGGTGAGGAGATAGGAGAGAGAGGGAAACAGGAATGGGGATAGTTGAAGGAAGTGTGGGGGGGCAGGAATATCAGAAGTTTGAGAAATCAATGTTTACGCTGAGTTCCTCCAGCATTTTGTGTGTTTTGGCTTGGATTTCCAGCATCTGCAAATTTTCTTGTGTCACTGAATTAACATATCTTTCCTACCTCCAAGCACTTTCCAGTCAAAGAATGTTGTCTTTGACATCTAAACCAAATAGTGTACCTTCAACAAAGCAATACTCTATGAAAGAATTAGACCAACTTATGCATTGGTGTAGACATGAATCTTCCAACACAGAGGCAGCTCAGTCCATTGAATGTTGACCACTCATTGGTCTATTGTGTTTTCTTAGTATGTACTCTGAATGCCTGCAAGAAAATGAATACTATATGCTGACATATATACACTTCATTAATAAAGTTATTTTGAACACTTAAGCAAGTGCTGAAATTCTGTGATTAATGATGTGTTCAGAGGAGCTTTAGATAAATGCACTAAATGCGGACAATTAGTGAAATGAATGGTTGCAATCTAAGCTTAAACCCAAACACCTGAGAGGAATCTTCCAGAAACTTCCCGCAGTGAGATGGGGGAGGAATGTTGTTAGTCTGTCAGCTGCTGCTGATCCTTACAGATGTAAATTGGAAAATGCAGGCATTGAGCTTCGTGGGGAATTGGATTCCCAGGGCAGAGGAGCTGAAGTAACAAGCTACACGCCCGTCTTCAGTCCTGGGGGAGCTTCAGCGAATGGACGTGTAACCTCTTAATTAAACTTCAATCTACAATCTGTCTTCGTATTAAACATCAAGGTCACGCTGAAATACTCACTGATCCATAACTGAAAAATACATATTTTTAAATAAGTAGAGCCAGAACTGACTTTTTTTGTGTGATTCTGAGGCAGGTGAAGTGCTCTCAGGGTAATCACCATCACAAAATTATAGCAACCAATTCATCAGACTGAAAGCATAATAATGCTGTATTGTTATTTAATTTTGCCTTTTTACACTGGTCTTGGAGAAAGAGCCTCTATAATTCCATGACAATAAATTATACTGCTGCCTGGCCTTCAGAGCTCTCATTACCATATTCCTCTGTTGAGCTCTACCAGCATTAGACTAGAAGATATAGGAGCAGAATTAGGTCATTTGGCCCATTGAGCCTGCTCTATCATTTCATCATGGCTGATCCAATTTTCCTCTCAGCCCCAAACTCCTGCTTTCTCTTCACGTCCCTTTATGCCCTGACCAATCAAGAATCAACCTCTGCCTTAAATATACATAAAGACTTGGCCTCCACAATTCTGGCAGAGAATTCCACAGCTTCGCCATCCTCTGGCTAAAGAAATTCCTCTTCATCTCCAGTCTAAAAAGAGCCCCCCTCTATTCTGAAGCTGTGACCTCTGGTCTTAGCCTCTCCCATGCTGGTATGAAAGTTATCCTCAAAGGCAACCAGGATTGTTTTGTGCATTTCCTAAGTATCTGATACAAGTTAGAACAGGTAGCATACAGTAAACTATCCTTGCCCTCCTTCCTGCAGTATCTGGGAGTGTCCATGTAAATACCGAGAAAATACCCTTTATTGTAGGATAAATGCGCTAAATTTTTTGTTTAAAACCCATGCAGAAACTTGTTTCATATCTGTAGAGAGAGGTTTTGTTGACTTTGGCAGCTCCCTGGGATTGTGGATGATAAGCTTCCATTCCTACTTGGAGGGGAGAATGATGCCTGTGCATGGATTCTGAGCAGTTACCACGAGGGCTTGACAGAGCAAGGTCTTAGTCTCTTGGCAAGCAATTTATTTACTTATTGAGATACAGCACAGAATAGCCCCTTTGGCCCTTTGAGCCATGCTGCCCAGCAATCCCCTGATTTAATCCTGGCCTAATCACAGGACAATTTACAATGACCAATTAACTTACCAACCTTAGGAAACCGGAGCACCCAGAGGAAACCCATGCAGTCGCAGGGAGAAGCGCAAACTCCTTACAGACATCGGCAGGGATTGAACCCGGGTTGCTGGTACTGTAAAGCGTTGTGCTAACCACTACACTACCATGCTGCCTGAGTCGATAGTTGACCACGATTTACCGCATGAGCCTAGAACACACACATGAACCTGTGGACATTTACATTGGCAACAGAGATGTGCCCTGGCTACATGAATACTTGGAAAAATTCTTGCCCACATTGTTTTCCTCAGCTCTCCTCCCTCACACTCTGGCTTGACAGTGACTAAACCTCCATGCTGTCTTGGGTAGAAAATTCGAAAACTCCTGGGTGAAGAAGAATCTTCTCATTTTCGTCCTTAATGGGGCTGGTCGGCAGCAGGATATCCGTATGCTACTGGGTCACTTAGAAGATAATGGGTACCATTATAGATTAGGTGATTACATAGACTGGTGGTACCTGAACGTGGAAATATAGCTGTTATAGTTAATTTGAAATATAGAATCTAATAGAGCAAGAAAATGATTACATCAATCTAATAATGATCAAAATTTCTCAGAAGAATGGTTTGATTAAGTAAAACTGAATGAGCTGTTAGAAAATATAATGATATGTAAATTAAGGAAATTATTTTGGTTTGGTGTCAGTCTGTATTAATGAACTAGTGGTTTATAAAGCTGCAGCAAAGATAATTTTGATTGATGACAAAAGTCGCAACTTGTAATTTTCACAGTTTATCTGATGGGTTTTCACTTTATTTTCACAGTCGCAGATCAGCTTGACATTATCTCCATGGCTGATTTGACTACAACTCCAGACGAAATTGAGATGGAAATGGCACGGATCCAACAGCTTCGGGAGGTGCTAGTCCGGAGGGAATCAGAGCTGCGATTTATGTAGGTATTTGGGTATCTGGTTCACCGTCAAACTCTGCTGAGTGAATTACTTCTACAGATGAACTGTGATTGTTGGTTCTTGAGTACAGAAAGTTTAACATTTAACAGCACCACTTTAATAAATGTTTATTTGGTTCAGTTCAGTGGCAATTTTTGATTTTTAATGGATTAGGCAAAATTACTTAATTTCAGTTATTAAAAATCTTTAGTCAACAAGCTTCTTTTGATGCTAAAAGCAAAAGGACTAGGCAGGACTTTTCAGGTTAAATCTCTAATCTGGTTTGATATCCAACAAAGCACCTAGATATTGACAAGACTAGAGACTCCAATTGGAAATGATATTCAAAAATAGATAGGGAAGAGGAAGGTGGGAAAAGATGGAAATAAGGGTTGAGCTAGACCCTGGAGTGTAAGGAATTATGAACTAGAAAAAGATTATTGAACGTAAATGTATTCTGTCAATCCACGTGCTATTTGCTCTGATTGAAATAATCAATTATTAGCTAACTACTAACTTTAACCAACATACTCTTGGACAACTGTGCTTAGGTAGCATAGTGGCTAGTGGAAGGCTTTACAGCACTAATGAAAGGGATTCAGTTCCTGCCGCAGTTTGTATGTTCTTCCTGTGATCACATGAGTTTTCTGCAGGTGCTCCGGTTTCCTCCCACATTTCAGAGATGAACAGGTCAGGGTTAGTGAGTTGTGGGCGTGATAGGTTGGCGCCGAAGATGGCGACGCTGCAGGCTTCCCCCCAACACTGTGTTGGTCGTTTGGCGCAAGTGACGTATTTCACTGTGTTTCGATGTGCATGTGATAAATAAAGCTAATCTTGATCTTTCCTGTCAGCACACTTTGCCCCAGATGTTATGTCTCCCTGTGTGAATGAAGGAGGAGAAGATGGCAAAGTAAGAGGGTGCTGCTGATCACTCAAATAAAATGAATTATTCCCGGCAAGAGTCCAAAATCAAGAACACTGTGTTGCTTTTGAATCTTTATATTAATTTCCTCAATTTAATGATTATTTAAGTGCTACAAGTGTAAGACCAAATTCACTGGGCTACAGGATAAACGATTACTGCAGAATAGTCATATTTCTCAGGTTAGTCATGCCTTCCCCATGTTATTAGAGATACAAAGCAGTAGAGACTTTAGAAAAAGTACCTTTTTTTCATGGAACTTTATAGGTCACTACTTTCCTATAATTTTCATTTTAGTCTCTATGAAAATTTGTTCACATCTGTACATTGCCTTCCAAGTGTCAGGACATAGAACAGAGAATAGTCCAACGCAGGAAAAGGGCCTTCGTCCCACAGTGTTATGCTGGACCAGCTAAAAAAGCAAATCAAAAACACCCAGACACTAATCCATCCTACCTACATGTAGAAATAAGATGTTTAATCATCACCATCCTTCCTGAAATAGAAGTTATGAAATATTATGTAGTACGCTGCTTCATCACTCAGTGACTCAGTGCATTTCGTCATATTACCAAACAACCACCCATTAGACACAAACAATGTGGGCTTCAAGTTTTGAATTTATTAAATGAAATGATTGACATGTAGTTATCTGTTGTAGATTTTACATCCTTCTGAGGCTTTCAATATAAATATTGCCTCTGTATCACTGACAAGAGCAGTACATGTAAGATGACAGAGGAGAGCTTCTTGATTGCTTTCAAATCTCTATCCAGTTACCTTCCCTTTGCAAGCCTGTCCCTAATGGGAGCCTGTTGCCATAGATATGAGCACAGTTTCAAGTCGGATCATCATCTGGTTTCCAGGGAAGCAATGCCTCAGAATTATGGTTCAAAATACTGAATGATTGTCTATTGTGAATGATGAGTTTCACCTAGGATGAGCAGCCAGGAAGTCCTACGGTCAATTAGCTGAATGCAACCTTAGTGAAGCAACTGTTGCATAGGCGATAAAACGAGGTGTCACTTTCATCTCAACCATTTTGTGCTGTTGCCAAAGCTCATTATAACACATGACAGCAAACAAACAAAAACAGGCTCCATTTGGAATCGTAAGCAACCCCTTGGTGCTTAACATTGCTCTCAGGATGCATGGATATCGTGACAAGAAGATGCCTCTAATCATTTCTACTGTTGTTCTTCAGTTTGACCCTCTCTGCCCCTGCTGTGCCTTGAAAATCATCTTGGAAGTTCACCAGATGGATTTAAATGAGGAGACAGCAGAGGACCTGAGGAAACCCCACAGTTGTTCATCAGGAATATGAAATGTTCAAATATCTCTGACAAACCAAAAAGGAGAACTTAGATCGTCAGTAAAGAGAATTTTAAAGAGATTATTTTTTTCCCAGTGGTAACTTGACTCGGGGTGCTTTCTGTTCTCTAGCTGAGTAGACCAGAACTTTCTCCAGCTCTTCAGCTGCCTGGACTGAGCAGAAGGGAGTATTGGAACCTTTTCTGGGGGGAAGTTTCTGCCAATTTCTTTCCAATTGATAGTCATAGTTATAGTCATAGTCATAGTCATACTTTATTGATCCCGGGGGAAATTGGTTTTCATTACAGTTGCACCATAAATAATTAAATAGTAATAAAACCATAAATAATTAAATAATAATATGTAAATTATGCGAAGAAATAAGTCCAGGACCAGCCTATTGGCTCAGGTGTCTGACCCTCCAAGGGAGGAGTTGTAAAGTTTGATGGCCACAGGCAGGAATGACTTCCTATGACGCTCTGTGTTGCATCTCGGTGGAATGAGTCTCTGGCTGAATGTACTCCTGTGCCCAACCAGTACATTATGTAGTGGATGGGAGACATTGTCCAAGATGGCATGTAACTTGGACAGCATCCTCTTTTCAGGCACCACCGTCAGAGAGTCCAGTTCCATCCCCAGAACATCACTGGCCTTACGAATGAGTTTGTTGATTCTGTTGGTGTCTGCTACCCTCAGCCTGCTGCCCCAGCACACAACAGCAAACATGATCGCACTGGCCACCACAGACTCGTAGAACATCCTCAGCATCGTCCAGTAGATATTAAAGGACCTCAGTCTCCTCAGGAAATAGAGACGGCTCTGACCCTTCTTGTAGACAGCCTCAGTGTTCTTTGACCAGTCCAGTTTATTGTCAATTCGTATCTCCAAGTATTTGTAATCCTCCACCATGTCCACACTGACCCCCTGGATGGAAATAGGTGTCACCGGTACCTTAGCTCTCCTCAGGTCTACCACCAGCTCCTTAGTCTTTTTCACATTAAGCTGCAGATAATTCTACTCACACCATGTGACAAAGTTTCCTACCATAGCCCTGTACTCAGCCTCATCTCCCTTGCTGATGCATCCAACTATGTCAGAGTCATCAGAAAACTTCTGAAGATGACAAGACTCTGTGCAGTAGTTGAAGTCTGAGGTGTAAATGGTGAAGAGAAAGGGAGACAAGACAGTCCCCTGTGGAGCCCCAGTGCTGCTGATCACTCTGTTGGACACACAGTGTTGCAAGCACACGGACTGTGGTCTGCCAGTCAGGTAATCAAGAATCCATGACACCAGGAAAGCATCCACCTGTATCGCTGTCAGCTTCTCCCCCAGCAGAGCAGGGCGGATGAACCATTCTTAGTTTTGTCAGATGTTTGGGTCATGAACATTACTAAATTCAATGACAAACAAGCAACTTCATGCACTAGAAAGGATTTATAAAACTACAGATTTTAAAAACCATACATAGAACATTACAGCCCTTTAGCCCACGATGTTGTGTTGAGCTTACTCCAAGATCACTCTAACCCTTCCCTCCCATATACCCCTCCAGTTTTCTATCACCCATGTTCTTATCTAAGGGTCCCTAATGTCTCTTAAAAGTCCTTAATGTATCTACCTCTACCATCACCCTTGGCACCCTGTTCCACACACCCACCACTCCCTGTGTATAAAACCTACTCCTGACATCCTCCCTATCCTTCCGTCCAACCACCTTAAAATGATGCCTCCCTCGTATCAGCCAAGCTTCCTTTGCTGACACGATTGTAATCGTGTATAAACTTCATTCTGTGCAGGCATGACCGCAATTTCTATTAGGATTTAAAGTCTGAATTGATCACTTCAGTGTGCCTGAAGGGTTTACTGAAGTGTTTTGGTTTGAGTACTTGATGTAGGTCAGTAACAATTGAAGAACTTGATCCGAACAATTACTTAGGCGTATGCTGCAACAGGCAATGAATCTATAACATATTGTAAGGCTCCCATTTTTACCGTTATACTTTGGGAGACCAGATCGTTAAAAAATGCTGAGCTTTGTACCTATTCACAAGGGATGACGACTTCTTGTGGCACAATCTCTACTGCAGTGAGCAGAAAATAAAGAACAGTTCTGAACTAATGGGGCTAAACAGCAGATTGATGGTGAACCAGTGAAGCCTTTCCCTCTTCCTCCCACCACTGATTCACTGTTTCACCTCACTACCTGGGCATGTCATGCATGTGTATACAGGTTTGAGTCCATCATAGTCAAAACGTTTGGGTCTGGAAGTGTTTTGGATTTTGGATTTTTTTCATATTTTGGAACATATAATGAGATAGCTTGTGATCGCCATTGTTTATGTGATGTTAAGTCTTTGTCTTACACTTGTTCATCACACATATGTACTGAACAGAAAAATTATTACATACTATTAATATAATGAAAATATAATGTGTGCAGGGTAACAAAAGCAGCATTGGGAGAATACCTGAATCAGCTGCTGAACAGCAACAAACAATGGCAGGCTTTCAGTCTCCACCTACGATGCTGTGCTTTGTTTAAGAAGTTACAGTACAGTGTACTTATATTTCTCTTTTATTCTTAGATCTTATGTAAGGTATTAAAGCAATCAACATTGTAGGCTTGTCCTGGTGCTGGATTTTCGTGATCAGGAGACACTTTAAAATTTAATGCCGTGCCTTTTTAAAAAATTTCTGCAACCAGCCTGCTGAGTGTTCACAATTACCTTCAATTTTCAGTTCGTCATGATAGACCTTTGCTCGTTTCATGACCAACATACTGTTAAGCGGCATATGTTCATTCTATGATAGGGATCTTCATGTTTTCTTTTATCGCATGTTTATCTACCTTCCATTAATTTCTGTTCATTACATAGGTGAGCTCTCTTCTCAGAACTGTATGTGGTGCGCAGAGACCTGAGCATCGCCAGGGAACCTTCCCAGCGGCATGTGAATCTTCCCATTTGTGTCATCATGTCAGTGCTCAAAATAAAATTCAGATTTTGGAGTCTTCCAGATTTTAGAATTTCAGACAAGGGGTACTCAACCTGTAACGGGTTTACTATAATGTACAGACCTGTCGTCACCTTTTAGTGACAATATAAAGAGCTTGTTTTCTTTTAAATTTTACGACGGCTATTAATGCTCAGGTTTTATTATTGTACTTCATTTGCAAGATAGCATGGCCAGGTCTGGTTGTCTCAGGGAACACTGGTCCAGAGTTTGCAGGAGCTTGCCACATTTGTTGCTAGGTTCATTAATATTGTTCTCAGGGAGAACAGATATCATGACAAGGAGATGCTTCGGATAATTACTACTGTTGTTCTGCAGTTCAATCCTGTCTTCCCCTTCTCAGCAATGCAGATCACCCCAGATTTCAAGATTTGTTACAAGATTCAATTTAAAATTTATGGCATCCCATTTAGACTTGTACCCTTTACATGCCTTTCTTTGTTCTTTCTACCAAAAAAATACTCTTCTGGAAGAGGTGTGACACATAACGGTCTGTAGTGGAAGAAGCATTGATCCCACTGATAAATTCATTCCAGAGGGATGTGTAAATGCACTGTATTAGACGTTACCAATATGTAAACAAAAAGCTCCAAGGGCTCCTTCAGAGATTTATGTCTGATAGGAGGTGAGAGCTGAGGTAGCATAGAGCAAGGGTATCTTTAAGAACCGAGTCTTTTCACGTGGTTTGACTTTGATTAATAGTTGTTCCAGCCACTGCAGTTTTATTAAGAGTTTTCTGCTGTTGACAAATGATGCACCTCTTATTTGCCTTTGCAAACGGGAAATATTAGACCTTATAGACCTGGAATGGGTTGTAAGAAATCACATGTGAGTTCAGAGTAGTGGGATGTTCAAGTGACTACTTGGGCCCTCCATAAGCCTTCTCCAACATCTACACTGGCAAAGTCTCTGAGGGCAATGTTAGCATTCATTTCCAGAGGATTAGAGTATAAGAGCAAGGATGAATAAGGCTTTATAAGGCATTGCTCAGGCCACATTTGGAGCAAATTTGGGCCCCTTATCTAGTAAAGGGTGTGTTGGCATTGGAGAAGGTCCACAGGAGGTTCTGAGAATGAAAGGATTAGAGTATGAGGAGCATTTGATGGCACTGGGCTGGAAATCACTGGAGTTTAGAAGAATGAAGGGGGATCTCACTGAAACCTATCAAATATTGAAAGGCCTAGATAGAGTGTGTTGTAATGTGAGCATTATTAAATGTAAGTTAATACTAATTAGGATAATGGGGGGGGGGGGGAGTTACTTCCATTCTTTTTACTTCCGGTGTGCTTTGTATATAGTGTTCCTGCCATGCCGTACGGGTTGTGAAAGCCTCTGTATATACATATCGGTTTTGATGTTCGAGATAAAGTTGTTCCTTTGGGCATGAAGTTGTCGAGTGTGCCTTTTTCAAAGTAGAAGTTACCACAGAGTGGATGTGGAGAGGATGTTTCCTATGGTGGATGAGGGTAGGACCAGAGGACACAGCCCCAGAATAGAGGGATATCAATTTAGAACAATGATGAGAAGGAATTTCTTTAGCCAGAAGGTAGTAAATCTGTGGAATTCATTACCAAGTCATTGGATATAATTAAAGTGGAAGTTGATAGATTCTTGGTTAGTTGGAATGTCACAGAGGAGGAGCCAGGAGAATGGGGGTTGAGAGGGATAGTAAATTAGCCATGATGGAATGGCAGAGCAGACTCGGTGTCTTATTGTCTTATGGCACTTACCAGTATGGGAGGTAGTCTGAGTGTGAAGCCTTCCATCAACCAGGCCGCCCTTAGAACAGTGATCAGTGCTACCACTAAGTGTAGCTGCAGACTGTGAGGATCACTAGCTGTGAATCATGGGGTCACATGCTTGGAGTGGCCTGCAGGTCATGGACTTCCTTAAGGAATAAAGGCCCATGTAACAGTCACTGAGTTATAGAGATGACTCCAAGTGAACTCATACACTTGCAATAATGCAATGATGTCAAGCAAATATTCTCACTGGAAGCTCATAGCTTACTCAAGGGATAAGTAACTTGTTCTCTCCTAGACCTTTGCCCATCAGTGATGCACTGGGTTTTACATCCTTCCTCCAAGGAAGCTAGTTTTAGCTGCTCAGTTACTAATGATCTAGATCAGCCAATGCTTTATTGTAATGGGCACCTTGTGGATCACATGACTTAATACTTAAACTTTATACTTTATAACTTAAATTATCAGGGGACCTTATGATATACTTTAATTTTTTTATGCACAAAATAAAATTGAATTAAATGCTTAATGAATTTTATTGAAATGAGACATAAACAACAGACTGAAAAACTAAAGCGATTTTTACGTCATCTATCTAATAAACTAGAAAAAGTGACTGCAGTAACTCAGCCAGAGATATCACATCTCCTGAGCAAACTGCTGTGTTGGAGACCCAACTGCTCAACTAATGATAGTGACACGTGGCATGAATAAGTAATTAGTTAGCCTGGCACCAACCTCCTGTTGATGGAGCGAGTACAGATACAAGGACACTCTCACACCTCCAGGCAAAGTTAGATGATTGCTCTGTACTAAAGTACTGCACTGAAGAAGATGCGAGTTCCACTTTGATCATTAAATTAGATTTTCACCGAGTTAATCACTTCAACTGAGAACAAACTCTCGAAGCAGCTCCATTTCTCATAAAATCACAATGACTCCATAGGATGTGTAAGAGTTTCCATTAATCCCGAGGTGATACGTGAAGTTAATAAAGATGTGACAACTGAAAGCTAGAAGATTCAACAGCTGCCAAGCCAATACAAAACTATGGAGTTAATTAGATACGTAAGATCAAATGTCTGTATGTGCTCATCAATATAAATTTGATCTAAAACGATTTTAATTTTGGCTGATACTTCCTCTAGATTGTGGGACTGACTACAATAACCCTACAGTCTGAGAGTCACCATACGCAATTAACTTCTGTTGTTTTTCTGTAGCTCTGGACAACTTCATGCTGTTTGCTGATGTGAATAATTGTGATGAAATATTAACAAAACTACAGATGCTGGGAATCTGAAACAAAAATGATGGATACACTTTGAAGAAGGATACTAAACCAGAAACGGTGAAGAGTTTCACTTTCCATAGTTACATATTGGCCTGTTGAGTGTTTCCATAATTTTCTGTTTTGAGAATGATTATTGTATCCAGCCAGCATGAATTCATTGTTTGTAGGACAGACTAATCGTCACAGGATTAGGATTGAAGTATTTTGTAAAACTGGCATGGGTTAAAGCTAGCCTGCATCTTTTTTTTTTAAAAGAGGTGTGTTGTTCCTGCAGCTAGTGGTGGAGCTGTGAAGGTGCTGAGCTGGTGCTGGTGCAGGTGACGGGTGATAGTGTTGAAGCTGAAGATGGTGCTGGAGCTGGTGATAGGGATCATGAAAATGATGGAGCTGGAGATGAAGGTGTTGATGGGGATGGGTATGAAGCTGAAGATGGTGCTGGAGCTGGTGATGGGTGATGATAATGAAGCTGGTGAGGGTGATGCTGCTTATAATGAAGATGAAAATGGTGCTGGAACTGGAGATATTGATGGTGATGAAGCTGGAGGTAGTGATGGGGATGCTGGAACTGGTGATGGTAATGAAGATGATGGAGTTAAAGATGTTGATGTTGATGGTGTTGAAGCTGAAGGTGCTGGAGCTGGCGATGGGTGATGATGATGAAGTTGGTGATGGTGATGATGAAAATGGTGGAGCTGGAGAAGGTGATGGGGTTGATGATGACAATGGAGCTGGAGATGTTGATGTTGATGGTGATGAAGCTGAAGATGGTGCTGGAGCTAGTGATAGGTGATGATGAAGGAGTTGGAGATGCAGATGTTGATGGTGTTGAGGCTAAACATTTTGTTGGAGCTGATGATAGTGATGATGATGAAGCTGGTGAGAATGATGGTGTTTATGATGAAGCTGAAGATGGTGCTGGAGCTGGAGATATTGATTGTGATGAAGCTGAAGGTGATGCTGGAGCTGGTGATGGGCGACGATGATAATGATGGAGCTGGAGATGTTGATATAGATGGTGTTGAAGCTGAAGATGGCGCTGGAGCTGGCGATGGGCGATGATGATGATGATATTGATAGAGCTGGAGATGATGGTGTTGACGATTAAGATGGTGCTGGAGCTGGCGATGGGCGATGATGATGATATTGATGGAGCTGGAGATGTTGATATTGATGGTGTTGACGATTAAAATGGTGCTGGAGCTGGTGATGGGTGATGAATCTGAAGATGATGAGAGTGATGGTGTTGGAGCTGATTTTGGTGATGGCGATGCTGATGGAGCTGGAGATGTTGGTGGAACTGGATCTGGGGCTAGATATTTCTTCTCATTCACCTTCTATTTACTTCTCTTCCAGACAGATTGCCAAGTATTCAGCTTCCTCTTTCCTCTTGTCAGAAACATTGTTGGCACCACCCACTTTCCCTCGGTCTCCATCCTAGCACAGACATTCCCTTTGTTCTCTCCATCCCTCCCCTTCTCCACAACTTGAAACACATTTTCTCCCCCTGACTTTTCTTGGTTCTGGTGAAAGGCAATTGACATGAAATCTTAACCCAGATTTTCTCTGCAAAGATCCCCTTGGCCTGCTGAATATTTTTCGTACTTTCTGCTTTTAAATCAAATAAGGAAGTTGGGAATGGGACTTAAACTTGCACCTTTCTGAAGTACCAGTAATATTGCTGAGCTGACTGTAGGGATACTATTGTTACCATTTACTGTTCTTGGGATACCAAAATGTAAGTCATGTAATAATTTGCATTCAACTATTCACTCTCTGACAGAGTCCAGAATGAAACAAATTATTTTTAAAAATTGAGTAATTAATTTTCTGATTTTTTTGATGTACTTTAAATGATAAATAACAGTTATGATGATTTGCAGGATGGATGACATTCAGCTGTGTAAAGAAATAATGAATCTAAAGCAGGAGCTCCAGAAATTAGTCTCCATTCCAGGTAATTTGATGCTTTAAATCTCTAAGAGTCTTTGGAAGTCTTTAGTTGTTTTAAATTTCCGCTCATCCACTGTGTCATCATGAAGAATTGAAAGCTTGGGGGGAGTGAATCAATTTCTGCTCTAGCAAATTTCCCTTGGGGTATTGGATTCCCGTGTGCATTCTGAGCTGTTGACAACTAGATATATCAGAATGGTCACTTATACTTAACTGCAGTATACTATTAGAACATGTGGTAGAGTTCTCTGATTGAGCGGCTGTAATACTTTACATTAGTACAAAATGAGAAAAATGCAGTTGATGAAATTCGTGCAAAATATTTTTTTGTCACCCTGGAAAACAAGGTCAGTGTCCAGTAACCAGAAGAGGCAGCAAATGATGTGATGATGTAGCGACTTGTGAAGTGATAATATCAGTGTAGCAGCATACAGCCGGGAAAAATGACCCGTGATGTTTTGATGAAAATGGAAGACATTTAGTTGTGTTTTCTTTTAAAAGTAATAACTCACAAACATAATGTATTGTTCTGTCAGTATATTACCCTCAATGGAACAGAATACATTGCAGATGGCAAAATATTATTATAGGGAACAACAGTCATTTGCACAATCTCAATCACTGCTTTTCACATTTTGCACTCTGGAATGACCGAGCAGGAGGCTTTTATGTTCATCTAGCATCACCAGATGGGCCAATACAAAATCCCAGTCTTTCTGAATGACTACAAGAGAAGCCAGAGAATTCTAGGGACCTACGTCATGGAAATGCAATGACTATCAGCCACCCATTCGTACTAATTCTACAATAATTCTTCTTTTCTTACTCACACATTCTTATCAATCTGACCCCCCCGCACACACGCAGCTTCTACTATTTAACTTCATTAAGGGCAATTTTACTGTGGCCAATTACACTAACAGCCCCCATGGCTTTCGGATTGGAAGGAAAATGAAGCACTTTGAAGAAATCTACACAGTCACAGTGAGAACAGTGTAAAATATCAGCAAGCAGCACTCAAACTCAGACTGAATGAGGTTAGGAGGCCTCGTTATTGTATCACTGTAGTTAGTTATAATATTCAACTGAAAACAGTAAATTCAGGGGTGCATTTGACAAGAGGATTGGATGTAATCATTTTATTTCTAAAGAAAGTACTGATGCTATAGTTCATTTCATGGAATTACTACAGCTTAATGTTGAGGTCTTTGGGAATTGTATTTATTGTCTAATTGTAGGTATGAGCAGAGTTTGTTTTATTTATTCAAGACATTCATTTGTTCATTTAAGATTGTTTAGTGTCATTTCCAGTCTCTGAGAAAATATAGGTCCTGATATGGAGTCTAGGCAGTAATCTTGGCCGCAAGGTCTAAAGCAATGCCAATTTCCTGCACATTGAGAGGTCCAAGCAACTTTTAGGTGGTAAATTTTTTATCTGTTAAGTATTTACAATAGTAAATATATACTGGTCACCCTAGCAAAGAAGAGGTGAAAGTTGGTGGTTTTGGGGAGGGATGTGTGGAGTACAGTGGATGTTGGAGGATGCTGGCAGTAGGGTTCGTAAACATGAGATTGTAGGGAGAATGGGATCGCCTGAGTCAATAGATACCAAGACATTGCACTGGAAGCTAAAAGTGGATTTCTTACCCAATCCACCAGGGGCAAGGACGCAAACCCTGGATTCAGTACAACACCAGTTTATGCACTGAAGCTGCAAAGGACCACACTTAAGAAATGTTGCTTCATTGCGTTCAATGTAGTCAGTTTTCAGAGGCAGAGTTCAATGCAGATGCATGAATATATAGAACTATCCCACATCCATTCAGATCCCTGATGTGCCACTCTGACGTTTAAATTGCATTTAAAGTAGGTCCCAGCTTCTTCAAGGCAGGTCCTCTTCCCTTCTCTGAATTCATGAGAATTAAGGCAGAGAGTAAGAAGGCATTCAAATTTCCTCACATCACCTCCAGTTCCACTCCTCAACCTTATCCCTTTTCCTCAATGTCCTTGTAAGGCCAAGATAGTTAAAATCAAGCTAGTATATCTGCATTATTTAGTGGGACTTCTGGGTGCATTAGCGTCAATAACTCATGCCACAATAGTGCCAGGTTATGGCCACCTCCAACAAGATACAGCCTGACCACCCACCCTTGAGATTCAATGGCATTATATTCAGTAATAACTTGGGGGCCACACACAAAAAATGCTGGAGGAGCTCCGCAGTTCAGGCGCCATCTATGGAAAGGAATAAAGAGTCGATGTTTTGGGCTGAGGCCATTCATTAGGACTGGAAAGAAAGACGGAAGAAGCCAGGAGCCAGTCCCCTTGAGTGTTACTATTGACCAGAAACTTAACTTCATAAAT
Source organism: Mobula birostris (assembly GCF_030028105.1). NCBI lineage: Eukaryota > Metazoa > Chordata > Chondrichthyes > Myliobatiformes > Myliobatidae > Mobula > Mobula birostris. Next base: position 130,834,966 of record NC_092378.1, on the reverse strand, counting down.
ACTATGGCTGCAAAAGTCTGGGTATTCTGTGGGGAGTGGTCTTTCAACTTTCTCCATGTCACAAATCGGGGGGATTATTGAAGACTCTCCACTTGTTTGAAAGTGTGCAGCTCTACGCACTTTCAAGAGGCTCCACACTACCCTGGACAAAGCAACCTACTTGTCTGTCACCCTTTCTCTCACCCTCAACATTAATTCCTTCCAGCATTGAAAGGTGACAGCAGTGTATCAGTGTATACAGTCAACACACTGCATTTGAGTTATTCATCAGGTTTACTCCAACAACACCTTCCAAGGCCTTGACCATCCAGGAGCACATGGGCAAAAAATACAACACCCCTGAAGGTTTCTCTCCTAGTTATCCATCCTGATTTTGTGTGGGTCTTGCCAGTTCTTCATCATCATTGAGTCATTGGCTCCCTACCCAACAGTTTAGTGGGAGTTCCTTCAATAAAACAACTGCAATGGCTCAGGGAGATGGTCCCCCTTCATCTTCTCAAGAACAATCGGTGGGGCAATAAATCCTGGGCTTGATGCTTGAATCAAAAAGCTTGGTTTGCAGGTGCAGCAGGCTATCAAGACAGCACATGAAATGTTGGCTTTCATTGCTAGAAGGATTGAATTTGAGAGCAGGGAGTTTAGCCTGCAACTGTACAAGGTACTGGTGAGGCCACGCCTGGAGTACTGTGTGCAGTTCTGGTCTCCTTACTTGAGGAAGGATATACTGACATTGGAGGCGGTGCAGAGGAGGTTCACCAGGTTGATTCCAGAGATGAGGGAGTTAGACTATGAGGAGAGATTGATTCACCTGGGACTGTCCTCGCTGGAATTCAGAAGATTGAGAAGAGATCTTATAGAAACATATAAAATTATGAAAGGGGTAGATAAGATAGAGGCAGGAAAATTGTTTTCACTGGTAAGTGAGACTAAAACTAGGGGACATAGCCTCAAGATTCAGGGGAGTAGATTTAGGAAAGAGATGAGGAGGAACTGCTTTTCCCAGGGAGTGGTGAATCTGTGGAATTCTCTGTCCAATGAAGCAGTGGAAGCTACCTCAGTAAATATATTTAAGACAAGGTTGGGTAGATTTTTGCATAGTAGGGGAATTAATGGGGAAGAGGCAGGGAAGTGGAGATGAGTCCATGGCTAGATCAGCCATGATCTTATTGAATGGCGGAGCAGGCTCAACAGGCCAGATGGCCGATTCCTGCTCCTATTTCTTATGTTCCTATGTTCTCAGAGATGCACAGATACTAAAAGCAATTAAAACGGTATGGAGACAATGTTCTGCTAGTAACTTGGGTCAATAATCCTTGATAACCATGATATGTAAGTTCATTTTATGCACATCCTGTAACTATTTGGAAGCCCAGAGGTCGAGGCCCAAAGCCAGGAGCCAATGTCTGTCAATCAACGAATCCACTGGAGGCTGGAGGACAAAAAAATAGCCTGTCCTGGAGTTAGCGGACTGTGTATGTGAGTGGGTGGGAGGGTGGGATGCAGCTATTGTTGTTCTGTTGCTTGTTGTGTTCTCTGTTTTTCTACGGTGCATTGTGGGCATGCTAAGTTGGCCCCAGAATGTGTGGCAAAACATTCTGCCCCCCAGCACATCCTTGGCAGTGTTGGTTGTTAATGCAAACAACACATTTCCCTGTATGTTTTGAAGTACATGTGATAAATAAATCAGAATCTAAATCTCACTGCATTTTCACTGAGATTTACTGAGAAGTTGTTGTAATTTTTGTTTCCTTTGCTTCTATTTCCTGAGTTTATCTGATCACACAATCCCCAGAGCCAATATGTTTCCAATAGACTGCATTGGAACCCATCCAGTCAAAAAACAGGCCATTCAAACCCCTTTTTTTAAACAAAGTGTTTACCATTTTTCTCAGTCTTGCCAGCTTCATAAAGTACACCAGGGCTATAATTATCTACCACAATGGAGGGCACTGCAGGCAGGAAGCTGTAAAGCTGCCAAGTTACTGTACTCTACGGGTTGTGCAGCCTCTTCCCAGAACTGAGCTTTGTAACTCCTGCCAGCAGGACTGTTCACTTCTGCTATCAGCTGCAGAGCGCTGATCCCATGGCTCCCAGTGTCAGAACCATTTCCACCACTTCATGAAGGTACTGCTGACTTCAAAAATAATTCACATTGCCACGGGAGGGTACTTGAACGGGTGTTATTGATTTACAAGTCTATGGTCTTGCTGAGATAAACGTATTCAGACCCACTGTTGAGATTGTTGGAAATTATGCTGTATTCCCTGTGGCACGCTGCTTAAGCTGCTTTTTGACTGGATGCTAGTTCTGCAGCAGGTCTAATAAGCTGGAAAGGCAGGGGACATGGTAGATGAGATGGCTGCAGCTTGTTGGAGGAGAGCTAGGAGCCAGCATGTCAGTTGATTAAGGAACACGCAGAACTCAGACAGCATCTGTGGAGGAGAATATAACAGTCGACATTTCAGGGCGAGACACTGAATCAGAACTTGAAGTGAAGGGGGAAGAAGGCAGAACACGGTGGGGAGAGGGGGAGGAGTACTAGCTGGAGGGTGATAGGCAAAACCAGGTGAGGGGGAGGTAGGTGTGTGGGAGAAAGGGTATGAAGTGAGAAGCTGGGAAGTGATAGTGTGACCAAGATCGACAATGGATGTTGTGTCCTAGCTATTCACGTTGTTGGTGCAGCACTGTCTGTGGCTGTCGAGACCAATGCGAGAGTGGCAATCTATAAGGTCACATCTATAGATGGTCTCAGCTCTACTGGAGATGCAGCATTTCTTTCTATGGGCCTGTTAGTCTTCTGCTGCTTTCAGGAATTCTTCCTCGCCTGATTTAACGTGTTGTTTCAGGTGCTTCTCCCTCTGGTGTAAGTTCCTCACGGGACTCAGTCTTGATGTCTCGCTTGCAGACATCCTTGTAGCATGGCTGTGGGCGGCCAGCTGTTCTCGTGCCTGAAGCCAGATCACCGTAGAGCATGTCTTCTGGGATGCAGCCAGTCCTGCATGAGGCAGACATGGCCCAGCCAGCACAGCCTACGCTGCCTAGCGGACCAAGAAGACTTGGGCAAAGACTGTCAACAACATTGAAGAGGGAGATGCCCCTGTAATGTCAACAGTCATTTCTCTCAACTTTTTGATTTTGGCATCCCTCATATCCTGTGGTACAGCTCCTTCTCACCAAACCTGACAGAGGACTTCATGCAGGAGGTGCAGTAAGGTCGTCATGCAGTGCTTGATCAGGTCTGGAGGAATCCCATCATTGCCTAGTGCCTTCCATGAGGCCAAGCTGCCAACGGCCTTGCTGAGCTCCTCTAGGGTTGGCTCTGTATACAGTTCTTCCATTGTTAGTGGGCACTCATTAGAGTCCAGGGCTGAGCTGGTGACAGTGTTCTCTCTGGCAAGAGGTTAGAGTCATGCTCTATACCTGTTTGCCCCTTTCTGTGATTACTTCCCCATTGATGGATTTGAGGGGAGCTATCTTGCTCTGAGGGAGGCCGGGGGCTTTCTTGATGCCACCATGCATACCACTGATATAAAAACGCAAACAAGGGGAATTCTGCAGATGCTGGAAATTCAAGCAACACACATCAAAGTTGCTGGTGAACGCAGCAGGCCAGGCAGCATCTCTAGGAAAAGGTACAGTCAACATTTCAGGCTGAGACCCTTCGTCAGGACTAACTGAAGGAAGAGTTAGTAAGAGATTTGAAAGTGGGAGGGGGAGGGGGAGATCCAAAATGATAGGAGAAGACAGGAGGGGGAGGGATGGAGCCAAGAGCTGGACAGGTGATTGGCAAAGGGGATATGAGAGGATCATGGGACAGGAGGCCCAGGGAGAAAGAAGGGGGGGGGAACCCAGAGGATGGGCAAGGGGTATAGTCAGAGGGACAGAGGGAGAAAAAGGAGAGTGAGAGAAAGAATGTGTGTATAAAAATAAATAACGGATGAGGTACGAGGGGGAGGTGGGGCATTAACAGAAGTTAGAGAAGTTAATGTTCATGCCGTCAGGTTGGAGGCTACCCAGACGGAATATAAGGTGTTGTTCCTCCAACCTGAGTGTGGCTTCATCTTTACAGTAGAGGAGGCTGTGGATAGACATGTCAGAATGGGAATGGGGCGTGGAATTAAAATGTGTGGCCACTGGGAGATCCTGCTTTCTCTGGCGGACAGAGCGTAGATGTTCAGCAAAACGGTCTCCTAGTCTGCGTCAGGTCGAACACCTACACTCTGTCCGCCAGGGAAAGCAGGATCTCCCAGAGGCCACACATTTTAATTCCACGTCCCATTCCCATTCTGACATGTCTATCCACAGCCTCCTCTACTGTAAAGATGAAGCCACACTCAGGTTGGAGGAACAACACCTTATATTCCGTCTGGGTAGCCTCCAACCTGAGGGCATGAACATTGACTTCTCTAACTTCCGCTAATGCCCCACCTCCCCCTCGTACCCCATCCGTTATTTATTTTTATACACACATTCCTTCTCTCACTCTCCTTTTTCTCCCTCTGTCCCTCTGACTATACCCCTTGCCCATCCTCTGGGTTCCCCCCCCCCACCTTTTCCTTCTTCCTGGGCCTACTGTCCCAAGATCCTCTCATATCCCCTTTTGCCAATCAACTGTCCAGCTCTTGGCTCCATCCCTCCCCCTCCTGTCTTCTCCTATCATTTTGGATCTCCCCCTCCCCCTCCCACTTTCAAATCTCTTACTCACTCTTCCTCCAGTTAGTCCTGACGAAGGGTCTCGGCCTGAAACGTCAACTGTACCTCTTCCTAGAGATGCTGCCTGGCCTGCTGCGTTCACCAGCAACTTTGATGTGTGTTACCCCTTATATAGCTTGTTAGTGCTGCCGACTGGATGTCTTCACTGAAAGGTATCCAGTATTCAATAATGCAGTGCCTGCCAGTCTGCTGAACTGTACTTCTAGCAGCTCTGAGGATCTGTTGGTGCCTCTTAATTGTTGAGCATGTATGCTCAGTGAGGGGAGCATGTTTGGCTTTAATGACAGGATACATCTCGTTGGATTTGGCTTCGAGCCAGTCATTTGTTTACGAGGTCATCTTCCCAAAGTTAGCCAAGACTGTGCTGTAGATGGTATTCTGCAGAAGTTTCCATTTCTCTGTGATCGATCTTCTAAGCTCTTCAGTTCTTTCTCGCAGGACTTAACAAGCTGCACCAGCAGGTCTAGGTGAGACATCTTGCGGACATCAATGCGAGGCTTTCCTTCTTGTTTAGCACGATGGAATTTCTTTGACTGCAGTCTGATCTTGCAACACACCAGTGACTGCTCTGTGTCACAGTCGGCACTATGGTAGGAACGTGTTGAAAGCACACTGCCGAGGAAGGAGTGCCTTACCAGGATCAGGTCCAGCTGGGTGCGAGGGTGTATCCAGGAAAATCAGGCCTGGAAGTATAAATTGGTGATACATAGATTCTGACAGGAGCGGACCTGCAGCAATCTCTCTCTGCTCTCGTTCAACTTGCCCACGCCAAAGTGACCTCGGCAGGAGGGCCGTGAGTCATGATCTGTACCCACTCTGGCATTGAAGTTGCCCAGGAGAACAAGATGCTCCTTGCTGGGGGTATTCCTCAGGGTGGCTGCAAGGTTCTCATAAAACTCATCCTCAGCCCAAGATGTGGGGCACAGCGTGGGAGCATACACACTGACAGAGTAAATGGACCTTCAGTGGTGTTGAGGTGAAGAGTAAGAAGTTACTCAGATCCATTGCTGCCTTGTTCCTCCCTTTTTAACAACGTATTCCTCTCTGCAAAGCCTACTGTCTGCTCTCTAGGCTTGTCAGGGCCCTTCCCCTGCCAGAAAATGGTGTAGTCTTTCTCCTTTAGTGTGCCTGTGTCAGCCAGACACGTCTCCTAGGGGGTGGCTATGACCCACGTGAAGTTTTTTGAGCTCCTCATTTGTTACAGCTCTCGTCCTAACATCACTGATGTCTGGGAGGTTATCAGAGAAGCAAACAATGAGTTTGTCCGAACATTCCACCATCCCTGTTTTAGAGCTGGTCTCTTTCGTTGTATTTTCTTGCCTGGTGCAGTGTCTTCAGTCTGCAGTTTGGATAATATCTAACCCCCATGCACCCAATGGGGAAGACAGACCGTGGTGGGCCTTTTTGACTGAGGGCTGCACAGTTTTAAGGTGGGTGGTATCTTTCCAGTGAGATCCAAGAATCTCTGTCACTTTTCGAAGCAACACCTGGTGCCACGCCCTACGTCAGTCGGAGCGTAGTGGTTTATAACAGGTAACTGCTGCTTCCTGTGTTGTGTCAATGCTATGAGGTGAAGCTTAAGTGTTCTCTCCTGAAGAGTGTCAATGCTGCAAGGTGAAGTACACTGGTACACCAACTGGGGCAGCACGATAGGGAGAGCAAGCTGTTGCCCATGCAGCAGTCTCCCATTCTCCCTGCAGCTGATGAATCCAAATGAACGGCAGAGGCTGAAACACCAGCATTGCAGAAGTTGCCAGTCAGTGTTGAACTCAATGTAGGACTGCCTTAAGGGCTCCAGCTCTGGACTTTTCCTCAGGTTTCACTCCAGAAGCTTTCCCCGTGAGTGGGTATAGCTGCAAGGTAGTGGAGGTTTGAGATCAGAGTTTTCCTTCTCTTAGATAAGCTGCCAACCACGGCTGATGAGCCTCATCTGTCCAAAGCAACTTGTTTTAAAGCTCCAGTGATCTGCCTTCGCCGCTTCTCCTGTCAGTGGAACCTGTTCTGCCAGGTTTAGTAGCTAAGGCACACGCAAAGGCCAGAAGCTGGACCTGGTTGTCAAAGGCTATTTGAGATGCACGTCATTGGGACCTTTTAATGGGTAGGGGGAGCTTACCCCACTACCCCCTCACTCCACCCTACCCCTGGGCTGTGACAACCTTAAGAAGTTGATGGGTGGAAAAGGTAAAGGGCTGAAGAAGAAGGAATCTCAGAGGAGAGAAGGGCGGACTATTAACAAGTTGTATAGAACCAGTTGACCTTGTCGACAGATATTCTTTTCCATTGAAGCAAGAATTGATGTCCCAGCAGACTCCCATTATCTTTGAAAATTCTTCTGAATACGAAGTGTGGCTAATAGGGTGAGGATAATTAATGTCCTATTAGAAGTCAGTAAGTAAGTTGAAGCATGTCTGTGCCGACTGTATAAACAGGCCAGTACAAGGGCTTATACTGAAACTGAAACAATAGTTATAAAATCATTCTCACTCATATACCCAGGGAAATGCACATGAATCTGTGGCCAGAAAGATATTTTTACCAAATTCATAAGTAGGAAATTCTCCCTTTGAATGTGATATTAGTTTTATAGCCCACTGTTTCCTCCTGTTGACTGCAGTGGAATAATATGGATACAGTATGAAACTAATACCGACCCTGCTATCTGTAGTCTTGCAATATGCTATGTAGGTGAAAATTACCATTGAATGTACCGGTGGACTCTGAGGCAAAGTGAGAGTAGGCAACTCTTTAGTAAGGTGAGTTATCACAATATCATGGGAATATCAGAACTATGTTGAAATCCAGAGGATGGAAATCAGTGGCAGGTGCATTATATAGTGAGTTACAAAGCTGCAAGTAAAGTAGTGGATCCCATATACGAAATATTAACCAAACATTCATTAGTGCTGTGAAATCCAAGTTCACACTAAGACTATCCTGTAAAGGACAAAGTAAGGATAATAATCGGGTCATATTGCATCAGGATGGTGTTGACAAGAGGAGAATTACCTTATTGGGAGTCTTTGATCAAGCTAATATAACTGAGAAAACCATTATAGATTTGAGTCAGTGCTGATTATTTAGTGTATGAATGTTTCTTCATTCATTGCATCTGGGAAGTCACAAGAGGCAGTGATCATCTTAAAATGGTGTTGGTAAATGATTCATAAAAAGAACTAGAAAATATTAAAAGTCCCAGGACAGAGTGATCACAAATTGAAAAGCTTATTTGATCTGGGAATTAAAATAAGCAAGACCCAGTAATGTCAGATCTTAAAATTCTGTATTCACTTAAATGAGGGAGAAATAACAGAAAAGAATAACAGACTTGTACTTGTCACACATTTCAGATTGTCTTGAAATGCTCTACAGTCTATGAAGTAACTTTTTGAAATGTGATCATAGATGGAAATGTGGCACCCAATATAAATACAGCAAAATCGAAAAAAGGAACACAGGACAAAAGGTGTTATATTTGAATGCAAGGTAGATGAACTTGTAACACAGTTACAGATTGTCAAGTATGATGTTGTGGGCATCACTATATCATGGCTGATAGGAGATTATAGCTGGACGCTTAATGTCCAAGGATAGACGTTTTATTAGACCATAAGAGCATAAGGCATACGAGCAGAATTAGGCCATCCGGCCCATCGAGTCTGCTCTGCCATTCAATCATGGCTGATCCTTTTTTCTGTCTCCTTCTCAAACCCAGTTCCCGGCCTTCAATGCGTAACCTTTGTTGCCATGTCCAATCAAGAATCTATCAATCTCTGCCTTAAATACACCCAATGACCTGGCCTCCACAGCTGCATGTGGAAACAAATTCCTCAAATTCCCCACCCTTTGGCGAAAGAAATTTCTCTGCATCTCTGTTTTGAAAGGGCGCCCCTCTCTCCTGAGGCTGTGCCCTCTTGACTTAGACTCTCCCACCATGGGAAACATCCTTTCCACATCTACTCTGTCTAGGCCTTTCAACATTCAAAAGGTTTCAATGAGATTCCCCCCCATCCTTCTAAATTCCAGCGAGTACAGACCCAGAGCCATCAAATGTTCCTTGTATGATAACCCTTTCATTCCTGGAATTATCCTTGTGAACCTCCTCTAGACCCTCTCCAATGCCAGCACATCTTTTCTAAGATGAGGAGCCCAAAACTGTTCACAATACTCAAGGTGAGGCCTCACCAATGCCTTATAAAGCCTCAGCATCACATCCTTGCTCTTGTATTCTAGACCTCTTGAAATGAATGCTAACATGTCATTTGCCTTCCTCACCACAGACTCAATCTGCAAGTTAACCTTCAGGGTGTTCTGCACAAGGACTCTCAAGTCCCTCTTCATCTCAGATTTCTGGATTTTCTCCCCATTTAGAAAATAGTCTGCACGTTTATTTCAACTACCATAGTGCATGACAATGAATGGATAGGCAGGAAGGAAAAGGGGATGGTGTGGCTCTGTTAGTAAGAAATGAAATTAAATCATTAGAAAGAGGTAACATAGAGTCAGAAAGTGTTGAATCATTGCGGATAGAGCTATGGAAACTGCAAAGGTAAAAAGACCCTGGTGGGAATTATATGCAGACCTCAAAACAGTAGAAAGGATGTGGTCTAAAAGTTACAATGGAGATAGAAAATGCATGTCAAAAGGGCAATGTTACAGTAGTCATGGGGGATTTCAATATGCAGGTAGATTGAGAAAATCAGGTTGGTGCGGGATACCAAGAGGGGGATTTTCTAGAATGCCTATAAGATGGCTTTTTAGAGCAGCTAGTGGTTGAGCCCACTAGGGGATCAGCTATTCTGGATTGAGTGCTGTGCAATGAACCAGAATTGGTTAGGGAGCTTAAGGTAAATCAACCCTTAGGGGCAAGTGATCACAATATGATCATAGTCACCTTGAAATTTGAGAAGGAGAAGCTAAATTCAGATGTATCAGAATTACAGTGGAGTAAAGGGAATTACAGAGGCATGAGAGAGGAGTTGGCTAGAATTGATTGGAAAAGAACACTGGCAGGGATGATGGCAGAGCGAGAGTGGATATCAGACCACTGGAAAACGATGCTGGAGAGGTAGTAATGGGGGACAAGGAAATGGCAGACAAACTGAATAAGTATTTTGCATCATTCTTCGCTGTTGAAGGAACTAGCACTATGGTGCAAGTTCCAGGTGTCAGGGGTTACAAAGTGTGTGAGGTTACCATTACTAGGGAGAAGGTCCTTGGGAAATTGAAAGGGTTGAAGGTAGATAGGTCACCTAGATCAGATAGTTTACACCCTTGGGTTCTGAAAGAGGTGGCTGAAGAATTGTGGAGGCATCTTTCAAGAATCACTAATTCTGGAATGGTTCTGAAGACTGAAAAATTACAGATGTCACTCCACTCTTCAAGAAAGGTGAAAGGTAGAAGAAAGGAAACCATAGGCCAGTTAGTCTGACCTCAGTGGTTGGGAGGATGTTGGAGTTGATTGTTAAGGAGATGGCTTCGAGGTGCTTGGAGGCACACGATAAAAATGAGGGAAAATCTTGCCTGACGAGTCTGTTGGAATTCTTGAAGAAATAACAAGCAGGATAGACAAAGGAGAATCGGTTGATCTTGGGTACTTGGATTTTCAGAAGGCCTTTGACAAGGTGCCACACATGAGGCTGCTGAACAGGCTACGAGCCCTTGGTATTACAGGAAAGGTTCTAGTATGGATAAAGTAGTGGCTGATTGACAGGAGCCAAAGAGTGGGAATAAAGGGAGCCTTTTCTGGCTGACTGCCAGTGACTAGTGGTGTTCCACAGGAGTCTGTTTTGGGACCAATTCTTTTTACGTAATATGTCAATGACTTGGACGATGGTATTGATGGCTTCGTAGCAAAGTTTGCAGATAATACAAAGATAGGTGAAGGGGCAGGTAGTTTTAAGGAAGCAGAGAGGCTACAGAAGGACTTAGACAGATTAGGAGAATGGGCAATGAAGCACCTGATGGAATAAAATGTTGTGAAGTGTATGGTCATGCACTTTGGTAAAAGAAATGAAATGGTTGACTATTTTTCAAATGGAGAGAAAACACAAAAACCAAGGTGCAAAGGGATTTGGGAGTCCCTTTGCAAGATTCCCTGAATGTTAATTTGCAGGTTGAGTCTGTGGTGAGGAAGGCAAATGTAATGTGAGCATTCATTTCAAGAGGACTAAAATATAAGGATGTAGTGTTGAGACTTTATAAAGCACTGGTGAGGCCTCACTTGGAGTATTATGAGCAGGTTTGGGTCCCTTAATTTAGAAAGGGTGTGCTGAAATTGGAGAGGGTTGTATGGTTCTGGGCCTGTATTCACTGGGTTTTAGAAGAATGAGGGGTGACCTAATTGAAACCTATCAAATGGTGAAAGGCCTTGATAGAGAGGATGTGGAAAGATGTTTCCTATGGTGGGAGTGTCTAAGACCAGAGGACACAGAACAGAGATGAGGAGGAATTTCTTTAGCCAGAGAGTGGTGAATCTGTGGAATTCATTGCCACAAGCAGCTGTGGAGGCCAAGTATTTATGTATATTTAAGGCTGATAGATTCTTGATTGGTCAGGGCATGAAGGGATACAGGAAGAAGGCAGGGGATTGGGGATGCAAGAAAAAAATGGATCAGCCATTTTGAAATGGCAGAGCAGACTCGATGGACCAAATGACCTAATTCTGCTCCTATGGTCTTGTAAATGGATTTTCTGCATTCATATAATATTTTGACATTATTAGCAAAGCCTGCATTTGTTGCCTAACCCTAAGTGCCCATGAGATGATGGTTGATTTGTCTTCTTACACAGCTAGAGTTCTTCTGATGAAACTGCTCACTCAGTGTTGTGAGTGAAGTTCCAGGATTTAGACAAGCAATGACGAAAGACCAATGGTGTGATTCCAAGTTAAGATAGCAATGTGGTTAGGACCATATGTTTTCACAGATGTTTACTTTAGCGACATCGATTAAGTGGTAGATGTAGTTCTTGAAAATAAATAGCACTAGATCATTTACATTCAGTGAAGAGAGCAGAAAGAACTTTCAAAAATTGGCACCTCCAGTGCTATGATAGTCCATTAGTACAGCACTAAATTTTGAGCTCAAGTCTTAAGTAGGTCTTGAACCCACAATGTTCTGGCTCAGAAGCAAGAAACTTATTTATTGGTAACTTTGACTTGTCTTTACAGAGCTTCTTTACATTTATAATTCTGGGCATGGTAAATCCATTCTCAAACTCAATAGACCCAGACAAAACAAACTTGACACCGTATGGGCAAAATGTAAGTAAGTTCAGGTAGAAATATTGCAGGAACATCGGTGGAAGCAGTTCATTGGAATGAATATATGGAAGCGAGTGTAACAGTGATTAGAGAGGTGGGGTTAGCTCTGGGGGACCATGGTGATTGAAGGTTAACATAACAATAAAACGTTGCTTCCATGTTGAATAAGCAACAGGACAGTCAAACATGAGTGGAACCATAAAGATTGTCACAGCAGAGAATACCTTGCAAGCTGCCTCTGAGTTAATGATATTGAACTTCTACATCACCTTCACTATCTGAGGAAAAATGTTTTTGATGATCCCCAAACCTGGCAAAGTTTGTTGACCACCAGATCTCTGACCTCCTGTTTCCTTCTGAAAGAAGGATTACCTGCAGTAGTCACCTCAAATTATCAGCACTGTTTCCACAAGACCTTCCAAATTTACTGTCAATTTCAGAGAATGTGCCCTCTTCCCATTGAACATCCCAGGCATTGAGGCTCCCCATCATCGAGGGCATCTTCAAAAGGGGGTGTCTCAAGAAAGATCTACCATGAAGGATCCTCACCATCCAGGACATGCCCTCTTCTCATTACTGCCATCAGGGAGGAGGAACAGCTATATATACATATATATATAGAATTAATTTAAATAAGTAATGCAAAAGAGAGAAAAATAGTAAGGTAGTGTATATGGGTACATTTTCTATACAGAAATCTGATGGTGGAGGGGAAGAAGCTGTTCCTAAAACATTGAGTGTGTGCCTTCAGGCTCCTGTACCTCCTCCTTGTTGGTAGATAGATAGCTAGATACTTTATTGATCCCAAAGGAAATTACAGTGTCACAGTAGCATTACAAGTGCACAGATATACAAATATTAATAGAAAAGTAAGAAGGAATTAAAAAATAAGTTGCTTCAAACAGTCTAACAGGAGGGGGTCATCACTTTCCTGGCTGAAGGTTGACTCATAATAGAACCTGATGGCCGAGGGTAAGAATGACCTCATATAGTGCTCTTTGAAGCAGCATAGTCGATCTTAGTCTATTACTAAAAGTAATCCTTTGTTCAGCCGAGGTGGCATGCAGAAGGTGAAAAACATTGTCCAGAATTGCCAGGATTTTCCATAAGTCTTTTGCTCTACCACAGCCTCCTGTGTGTCCAGTTTGACTCCTATAACAGAGCCAGCCTTTCTAATCAGTCTATTGAGCCTGTTGGCATCACCCATGTTCATCCCATTGCCCCAGCACACCACTGCAGAGAAGATTGTACTGGTGACAACAGACTTGGTAGAACATGTGAAGGAGAGGCCTGCATACTCCGAAGGACCTCAGTCTCCTCAGGAGGTAGGGGCAACTCTGACTCTTCTTGTACACAGCGTCTGTGTACAATGGAAAGAGGGCATCTCCTGGGTAATGGGGTCCTTAATGACGGATGCCCCTTTTTCAGACATCGGCTTTTGAAGGTGTCTAGGATGCCGGTAAGTCTAGTGCCTATGATGGAGCTGGACGAGTTTACAAATTTCTGCAGCTTTTGCTGATCCATAAGAATTCTTTCCACAACTAGTAAGAATGCTCTCCACAGAACATCTGTAGAAATCTGCTTGCATCTTGGTGACATTCCCAATCTCCTCAAGCTTTTAATGAAGTGTAGCCGCTGGCGTGCCTTCTTTGTAATTACATCAATATATTGGGTCCCGAATTGATCTCCAGAGATGTTGACACCCTCCACCCGCTATGTAAGCCATCCTGTCCAACTGTGGCAGTGAAAACAGTTCGCACAACAGTATCATATCAGCCTCTTCAGAACCCACACAACTGGAGTGGAAGTATTCATTCTCAACGTGCAAAACTGCCCAAGTAAAACTCAATGAGACATCAGTGTAACGTTAGGTACCAAGTGGACTTATTCAGGTTCCACTGCTTGTGGCCATTACTCTTTCTAATTTACTTCAATATTCTTCATACACAAATTAAACAGTAATGGTCAAATTGACATAGAACAGTCAGAATAAGGTTTATTATCATCGGCATGTGTCATGAAATTTGTTAACTTAGCTGTAGCAGTTCAATGCAATACGTAATATAGAAGGAGAAAAAGAAAAAAAATAGATAAATTACAGTATACTGTTAAACTAATTAAACTAATTTGCGAGGGGGATGGGACCCAGAGCGATAGAGCAGTGAAAGAAGTGCATGGAGTAAAGCCAGATCTAACATACAGAGAGACTTTGAGGAAAGAGAAGCAGGATAAACGGTGTAAAGATAGTAAGGTAGAAGGGTTGAAATGTGTGTACCTCAATGCAGGAAGCATCAGGAACAAAGGTGATGAACTGAGAACTTGGATACATACATGGAATTATGATGTAGTGGCCATTACAGAGACTTGGCTGGCACCAGGGCAGGAATGGATTCTCAATATTCCTGGATTTCAGTGCTTCAAAAGGGATAGAGAGGGCAGAAAAAGGGGAGGAGGGGTGGCATTACTGGTCAGGGATACTATTACAGCTACAGAAAGGGTGGGTAATGTAGCAGGATCCTCTTTTGAGTCAATATGGGTGGAAGTCAGGAACAGGAAAGGAGCAGTTACTCTATTGGGGGTATTCTATAGGCCCCCTGGTAGCAGCAGAGATACAGAGGAGCAGATTGGGAGGCAGATTTTGGAAAGGTGCAAAAATAATAGGGTTGTTGTCATGGGTGACTTTAACTTCCCTAATATTGATTGGCACCTGATTAGTTCCAAGGGTTTAGATGGGGCAGAGTTTGTTAGGTGTGTCCAGGACGGATTCCTGTCACAGTATGTGGACAGGCCGACCAGGGGGAATGTCATACTAGATCTAGTACAAGGTAATGAACCAGGTCAGGTCACAGATCTCTCAGTGGGTGAGCATCTGGGGCAGTGACCACCGCTCCCTGGCCTTTAGCATTATCATGGAAAAGGATAGAATCAGAGAGGACAGGAAAATTTTTAATTGGGGAAAGGCAAATTATGAGGCTATAAGGCTAGAACTTGCGGGTGTGAATTGGGATGATGTTTTTGCAGGGCAATGTACTATGGACATATGGTCGATGTTTAAAGATCTCTTGTGGGATGTTAGGGATAAATTTGTTCCGGTGAGGAAGATAAAGAATGGTAGGGTGAAGGAACCATGGGTGACAAGTGAGGTGGAAAATCTAGTCAGGTGGAAGAAGGCAGCATACATGAGGTTTAGGAAGCAAGGATCAGATGGGTCTATTGAGGAATATAGGGAAGCAAGAAAGGAGCTTAAGAAAGGGCTGAGAAGAGCAAGAAGGGGGCATGAGAAGGCCTTGGCAAGTAGGGTAAAGGAAAACCCCAAGGCATTCTTCAATTATGTGAAGAAAAAAAGGATGACAGGAGGGAAGGTAGGACCGATTAGAGATAAAGGTGGGAAGATGTGCCTGGAGGCTGTGGAAGTGAGCGAGGTCCTCAGTGAATACTTCTCTTTGGTATTCACCAATGAGAGGGAACTTGATGATGGTGAGGACAATATGAGTGAGGTTGATGTTCTGGAGCATGTTGATATTAAGGGAGAGGAGGTGTTGGAGTTGTTAAAATACGTTAGGACAGATAAGTCCCCGGGGCCTGATGGAATATTCCCCAGGCTGCTCCACGAGGCGAAAGAAGAGATTGCTGAGCCTCTGGCTAGGATCTTTATGTCCTCGTTGTCCATGGGAGTGGTACCGGAGGATTGGAGGGAGGCGAATGTTGTCCCCTTGTTCAAAAAAGGTAGTAGGGATAGTCCAGGTAATTATAGACCAGTGAGCCTTACGTCTGTGGTGGGAAAGCTGTTGGAAAAGATTCTTAGAGATAGGATCTATAGGCATTCAGAGAATCATGGTCTGATCAGGGACAGTCAGCATGGCTTTGTGAAGGGCAGATCGTTTCTAACAAGCCTGATAGAGTTCTTTGAGGAGGTGACGAGGCATATAGATGAGGGTAGTGCAGTGGATATGATCTATATGGATTTTATTAAGGCATTTGACAAGGTTCCACACGGTAGGCTTATTCAGAAATTTAGAAGTCATTGGATCCAGGGAAGTTTGGCCAGGTGGATTCAGAATTGGCTTGCCTGCAGAAGGCAGAGGGTGGTGGTGGAGGGAGTACATTCAGATTGGAGGATTGTGACTAGTGGTGTCCCACAAGGATCTGTTCTGGGACCTCTACTTTTCATGATTTTTATTAACGACCTGGATGTGGGGGTTGAAGGGTGGGTTGGCAAGTTTGCAGATGACACAAAGGTTGGTGGTGTTGTAGATAGTGTAGAGGATTGTTAAACATTGCAGAGAGACATTGATAGGATGCAGGAGTGGGCTGAGAAGTGGCAGATGGAGTTCAACCCGGAGAAGTGTGAGGTGGTACGCTTTGGAAAGACAAACTCCAAGGCAGAGTACAAAGTAAATGGCAGGATACTTGGTAGTGTGGAGGAGCAGAGGGATCTTGGGGTACATGTCCACAGATCCCTGAAAGTTGCCTCACAGGTGGATAGGGTAGTTAAGAAAGCTTATGGGGTGTTAGCTTTCATAAGTCGAGGGATAGAGTTTAAGAGTCGTGATGTAATGATGCAGCTCTATACAACTCTGGTTAGGCCACACTTGGAGTACTGTGTCCATTTCTGATCACCTCACTATAGGAAGGATGTGGAAGCATTGGAAAGGGTACAGAGGAGATTTACTAGGATGCTGCCTGGTTTAGAAAGTATGCATTGTGATCAGAGATTAAGGGAGCTAGGGCTTTACTCTTTGGAGAGAAGGAGGATGAGAGGAGACATGATAGAGGTGTACAAGATAATAAGAGGAATAGATAGAGTGGATAGCCAGTGCCTCTTCCCCAGGGCACCACTGCTCAATACAGGAGGACATGGCTTTAAAGTAAGGGGTGGGAAGTTCAAGGGGGATATTAGAAGAAGGTTTTTTACTCAGGGAGTGGTTGGTGTGTGGAATGCACTGCCTGAGTCAGTGGTGGAGGCAGATACACTAGTGAAGTTTAAGAGGCTACTAGACAGGCATATGGAGGAATTTAAGGTGGGGGCTTATATGGGAGGCAGGGTTTGAGGGTCGGCACAACATTGTGGGCTGAAGGGCCTGTACTATGCTGTACTATTCTATGTTCTATGTTCTATGTACAGTATATGTATATTGAATAGATTAAAAAATTGTGCAAAAAACAGAAAAAATATATATTAAAAAAGTGAGGTAGTGTTTAAGGGTCAATATTCATTTAGGAATCAGATGGCAGAGGGGAAGAAGCTGTTCCTGAAACACTGAGTGTGTGCCTTCAGGCTTCTGTACCTCCTACCTGATGATAACAATGAGAAAAGGACATGCCCTGGGTGCTGGAGGTCCCTAATAATGGAAGCTGTCTTCCGCTCCTTGAAGATGACCTGGGTACTTTGTAGGCTAGTACCCAAGAAGGAGCCGACTGAATTTACAGCCCTCTGCAGCTTCTTTCCGTCCTGTGCGGTAGACCCCACTCCTCCACACCAGACAGTGATGCAGCCTGTCAGAATGCTCCCCACAGTACAGCTATAGAAGTTTTTGAGTGTATTTGTTGACATGTCAAATCTCTTCAAACTCCTGATGAAGTATAGCTGCTGTCTTGCCCAAGCTTGTTGAAATTCAAAGTTCAAAAGAAATTCATTATCAAAGTCTGTATGCCATATACAACCTTGTGATTCATCTTTTTGCAGGCAGCCACTTAACAAAGAAACACAACAGAATCCATGAAAAACCCACGCAGCCAAGACTGACAAACATCTAAAGTGTGAATAAAGAGCAAATCGTGCCAACAATAAAAATGAAGTTAACAATAACAGACTGCACATTAGCCACTCACAGCTACAGTTCAGCATCGAGGCAAGTGCAGCTGCTGCAGCAGCCCAGTGGTTGCAGGCTACAGCTGTGCAGTCAGTGCAGCTCTGAGGCGAGCAACGCTGACCCAGGAACCTGACAGACGAGGGCAGCAACTACTCCTGAACATGGACCCAAGCCTCCTACACCATCTACCTGATGGTAGCAGGTGGAAAAGTGGGAAATGGGTCAAACCCAGGTAGACAGGACAGGCTCACTTGAGTGATCATGGCTGTCACGGAGAAGTGAGCTGAACACTGGGTCATCCTCCGCCCTTGATGATAACAAGTAACAAATAAAGCAGGCTTCATGTTTGTATTAAATGTAGAGGTCACATATAAGCCATGAATGATGTTGAAATAGCTCCAGGTGAAGCCGAAACAGACCTAGGCCTTTTATTAGATTTAATGACAAAACATTCAATCAAAGTACAGCAGGGATCAATGAACTCATTTGATATTGAACAACGTACTCAACCTTGTAGACTCTAAATCATGGATAGTATCAGCCTCTACAGAGTTCCAATTAGATCACAAATTAATTACTGCATTGAGATCTGGCCACCATGAAACAAGATGGACATTCAAGGGTTTAGGGCATTACAGAGAAAGGCGATGGCTTTGATTTAAGTGAAAACACCAGCTGGACTCTTCCTTTGAACTTCATCAAAAGTGATTTTTTTTTAATATAATGACTGTAGAGTTACTCAGTGCACAGAGAAACCTGACCTGAAAGATTACTAAGTGGGCAGTAAGGGAAAACGTAATTTTCAGGAGAGATTTCAGAAACATGTCATTCACGGGTGGTAATCACCATATGTAGACAGCTTCCAGATAAAGTAAGTGAGGCAGAAACCTTGGAATTTTTTAAGAGACTACTTGATGTGAGAGTGGACATATGTGAGGATGTCTCTGGTCAGATATGTTTGGAAGGGCCAAATAACCTTCCAGATGTATTATTGAGATCAAAGACCAGTTTATGATAAAATTAAAGTAAAAACTTCTGCCAACATTTATCAGGTCAAGCAGCATCCATGGAGAGAGAAACAGAAAAACATTGCGTGGATTTTAGGGTGTGCTAATAATAGAATCATATTAATTACTCCCTAAATGGTTCTTGTGTGAGGACTCTGGAAATTATTTTTGAATGTAATGTGTGCACTTATAAGAAGTTATTGAACCATATCAGAATCAGAATCAGAATTAGGTTTATTAACACCGGCTTGTGATGTGAAATTTGTTAACTTCGCAGCAGCAGTTCAATGCAATACATAATATAGAAGAGAAAAAAATAAATAAAATTTAAAAATAATAATACATTAGTAAATCAATTATAGTATACGTATATTAAATAGATTAAAAATGTGCAAAAATCAGAAATACTGTATATAAAAAAAAAGGTAGTATCCAAGGGTTCAATGTCCATTTAGGAATCGGATGGCAGAGGGGAAGACGCTGTTCCTGAATCGCTGAGTGTGTGCCTTCAGGCTTCTGTACCTCCTACCTGATGGTAACAGTGAGAAAAGGGCATGCCCTGGGTGCTGGAGGTCCTTAATAATGGACACTGCCTTTCTGAGACACCGGTCCCTGAAGATGTCCTGGGTACTTTGTAGGCTAGTACCCAAGATGGAGCTGACTAGATTTACAACCCTCTGCAGCTTCTTTCGGTCCTGTTCGGTAGCCCCCACCCACCCCCCACACCAGACAGTGATGCAGCCTGTCAGAATACTCTCCATGGTACATCCGTAGAAGTCTTTGAGTGTATTTGTTAACATACCAAATCTCTTCAAACTCCTAATGAAGTATAGCCGTGGTCTTGCCTTCTTTATATCTGCATCGATATGTTGGGACCAGGTTAGATCCTCAGAGATCTTGACACCCAGGAACTTGAAACTGCTCACTCTCTCCACTTCCAATCCTTCTGTGAGGATTGGTATGTTTTCCTTCATCTGACCATTCCTGAAGTCCATAATTAGCACTTCTGTCTTACTGATGTTGAGTGCCAGGTTCAGTCGTGAGAATGGAAAATGTGCATGTGACCAATTGATCACGTGGTGAATTGACTGGGCCTCCTACATGCTGAGTGCTCTGTCTTATCATGCAAGGTTTCGAGTGTGCATGTTTTTGTCTCAGCTGGCCTGGTGCGTAGCTGATGTACTGTAAGTTGCCCAGCATGTACAGTGGCTAACATGACTCCGTAAAAATGTTTAATCCTCCTGCTCCGTTGTTATTCATGCTCTGCGCGTAGGTAACAGTTATATTGTACATGAATCTTATTTTGTATTTCTGGGACTGCAATAATCTGTGGAAGCTGAATAAATTAATGCTCTGGAGAATGTTACTCTCAAAATGGGTCTGCAGTTTTTTAGCGGTCCAGTAAAAGCTTCCACTTCAAGGGATTAAAATACTTTAATCAATGTGTAGAAGTAGAAAATATTGCCATATTTGTGTTCAGGGTAAATTAACATCTAAGAAAAGCATAAAATTAATCTGGAAGCTCACCAGTGCTGATGCAGTGATACTACAATGAAACCAATAGGGTTTCAATGTGAATAAATAAAAGCCTTATATGTCTTGTTTAATTATTCTGTTCTGTCTTATAGTCAATATTTTCCCTTTGTTCTCTAATGGATGTTTGAAGAACAAGTTTTAATAGCCGGGTCATTCTACCATTAACCTCGTTCTCATTTCTATTCAGATCAATGCTTATCATCATTAAAACATCCTAGAAAGATAGCAGAAACCAACAGTTCTAGTAAACTAAGCTGTCCTGAAAAAGCTGACGTTTCAAGAATAATTGTGATTTTACAATTATGACATTAAACCAACAGTACTAGAGGAGATGTAATAGGTGTAACCAATGATATTGAATTTGTCAAATAACAGAACTAGTCTAGTATATGTAAATACATACATATAAACAAATGTCTGAAGGGAATATTATAAAACAATTTTTAAGTTTGAAATTTAAAGAAATACTTTAATCAAGTGCTGACATTTGGTCATGTACACTCAATGGCCACTTTATTAGATACACCTGCTCATTAATGCAAATATCTAACCAGCCAATCACATGACAGCAACTCAATGCACAAAAGCATGTAGATATGGTCAAAAAGTTCAGCTGTTGTTCAGACTAAATATCAGAATGGGTAAGGAATGCGATCTGTGACTTTGACTGTGGAATGATTGTTGGTGCCAGATGGGGTGGTTTTGGGTATCAGAAACTGCTGATGTCCTGTGATTTTCATGTATAACAGTCTGTAGAGTTTTCGGAGAATGGTGCAAGAAACAACAAATATCCAGTGAGCAACAGTTCTTTGGGTGAAAACACCTTGTTAATGAGAGAGGTCAGGGGAGAAAGCCCAGACAGGAAAGTGACAATAAATCAAATAACCACATGTTACAATAGTGGTGTGCAGAAGAGCAGCTCTGAATTCACAGTATATCAAGCCTTGAAGTGGATGAGCTATGGCATCAGAAGACCACAAACATACACACATTGACCACTTTATTAGGTACAGGTGATACAAAAAATGCCTAGTTTGCTGTACAGTACAGTTGGATTTATTACTTGATGTAGGATCATTACGACCTAATCTAGTGTCGGCAGTGAAGATGGTATATTGAGGCATTTTTATATATGTAGCAAATTATTCTGACAAAATCCTCAGTTAACTTAATCAATTTGGTGAGCATCAATTTACCAAAATTCGTCAGCAATCCCTTCTTTAAGGCTGGAGCAGTAAAATGTCAGAAAAATTGTGGAACTTTTTCACTGCATTGCCCGTCTTGATGGCTTAATTCAGCATACCTCATTGTATTTGTGAATGAGCAAAACCAGAAGAGGAAAATGTATTTCTGTGGATGGCTAATGGCTTTCTCTCACCACAGAAACTTTCATACGGCCTTATTCTGTGCATGTACCTGCGGAATTAGTGGTCAACTTAAAAGACAGTGACAGGTTTCATCAACTATGTGAACTGGTAGACTTCATGAAAGGGTAGGGCATGTTAGCTCCTGGTATGTTAATATGATTCCAACCCACATTGCCGTGCAGGTTACAGCCCAAACACTGCAGTGACACAGCTGTCCTATAACCTGTTCCATCAGCTCAGTTTAATAACAGCTTACATTGAAGCAAACAGCCCAGTGGGTAGAAGGAAGGAACATGTCATACTGTATATCCAGGACACACGTGGTTAACTTTATCCTGATGAGTTGCTGGGTCATTGATATACTATGTAGCAGTGTGTGTACTCTGTAATTGTTGAACAAATCAATGCTGTTTAGTATGACGATAGCCACACTCCGTAAAGAATCAAGTCAAATCAAGTTTAATTATCATTCAATCCATTAATAGATACAGCTGAACGAGACAGCGTTCCGCTTGGACCAAGGTGCAAAACATTCTAAAGTTGCAAACAAACATTAAAAAAAAATGAATAACAAATTCAAAGCAGCATATTCACTCGGGAGAAAGAAAAAACATATATACAGTCCAAGGCCCTGAGTGACAATGCTACAGACTCCCCCACCCGTGTACAGGCGCACGCAATCCAGTCTGTTATTCCACCGCTCGAACATGGGAGGGCAGCACCGACAGGCGAGGTGGGGCCCCAGCTGAGCTCAACCACGCTGTAACGCTCCTGAGTTTCTCACCTGGCCTGCAGCAGCAGGCAAGCCCCAGGCTTGCGGCCCAGTTCTTGCTACAACAGAGGCTACACAGCTCCCATGTCGACCGTCAATCCAAACAAGGGCAACAAGGCCTTGTCTCTTGTAAAGGATGTTCTCTTGTTAACTAGCTCAGCCAAGTGATAGTACTCCAATGGGATTTAAATAATTTAAGCAGCCCAGCTTATTTCTGCAACAACAGATGAATTTCCAGTAGGCAAAGACCAAATTCTGCACAGATTTGAACATCACATTCTTATGTCTATAATATTTCCTTAGTTATTGCTGCACAGAGGAATCTGCTTAACACATCAGATGCATGGTAGCTTCCACCAGAGCTGTCTCATCTTCCCATTCCCGTCTGTCTGTAACCCTGCAACTTTACTCTTTCTCTCAAGCCCTTTTTTTGCCACTTTTCCACATAAAGGGATAATTTGTAGCAGCTAATTAATCTACCAGAAGTTCCAGTGTATCAGTTGACTGGACAATAAAATTTGTAAGCATGGTTTTGATAGAATGGACTGTGAAGCGGTGATCTTGGATTCATATCAAGGATGTGATAAAAGCACAGTGCCAAATTGCTTGTTATTTTGCTTTACTTTCAATTTTCTTTGCAGAAAAGGATAAATGCGAAGAGGACAAACAGAAGGAGGATATGCTGATCCAGAAAATCCATAAATTAGTGGAGAAAAGGGACTTTCTGGTTGAGGACGCAGAGGTGGAGAGATTAAGGTAAAATATTGAACTTGATCGGGTCACTTTTTTTTTCTAGCTTACTTTGTTTCCCACTTGTAGAATAAAAGGAGCAAGGAACTGCTCCACCCAACAATGCCATTGGTAATGATGCTCCTTTAACAAGAGCGATGCAATAATTAGATCCGTGATTACCTCAAGTCTCATGATACAGTCCGTTACCTTTTGGCACCTTTTAAGTGGAGTACCAGCAAACAGCTTTTTAAAAAAATTGTATTTTGGGGACCTGAGCACCACCAACGATGCCAGAGTTTACTGTTCAAGCATAAACAGCCTTGAAACGGTGGTTATAAGAGGCCCTGTTGGCCTGCAGTGCATTATGTGGAAGGCACACACTGTATGCTGGAGTGAAAGTAGGTGAATATTTAGGGTGGTGAATGGGTTTACGAATGATGTGCATGTATGTGTATATAGTTATTCCTTTTCCTTGGAATATTAAAATGTACACGCAATGGCCACTGTACACATACTCATTAATGCAAATACCTAGTCAGCCAGTCATGTGGTAGCAAATCAATGCATAAAAGCATGCAGACATGGTCAAGAGGTTCAGTTGTTGTTCAGACCAAACATCAGAATGGGGGAAGAAATGTGGTCTAAATTACTTTGACCATAGAATGATTATTGGTGCCAGACAAGGTGGTTTGAGTATCTCAGAAACAGCTGATCTCCTAGGATTTTCATGCACAACAGTTTCTAGCGTTTACAGAGAATAGTGTGAAAAGCAAGAAAAAAATCCAATGTGTGGCAGTTCTCTGGGTGAAAAATCAGAGAGGATCAGAGAAGAATGGTTAGACTGGTTCAAGCTGACGGGAAGGCGACAGTAACTCAAATAACCACATGTTACAACAGTAGTGGGCAGAAGAGTATCTCTGAACGCACAACATTCAACCGTTTTAAGTGAACGGGCTACAGCAGCAGAAGAACACATCGGGTTCCACTCTTGTACCTAATAAAGTGGCCATTGAGTGAATTTATCATAAATAAAGCTGTGGATCCCACGATAATAAGAATGACCTTTGACATAATTCCAATGTGTACTGTAAAATTTCCATGGGGAAGGAACAAAAATTCATAAATTGAACATTTGTAAATCTAAGAATCTCTATGTGTGATATTTTAGACAGGAAAACTGGCAGCATGTTCCTTTAATCCCATGCAGGACAGCTTTTTGGAAACAAAGCTGTAAAATCTGAATGGTAGCTGGGTGATTTCAAGACACAAGATATCCTGCAGATGCTGAAATCCAGAGTAACATGCACAAAATGCTGGAGAAACTCAGCAGGTCAGGTGGCAAATACCCAAGGAAAGGGTCTTGGCTCGAAATACTGACTCTTTATTCCTTTCCGAAGATGCTGCCTGATCCGCTGAGTTCCTTTGGCAGTTTGTGTGTGTTACTATGGGTAATTTCTAAATGAATATACACCTAGTAGGTTCTGACATTGGTATAAGTGATAGATTTCTAAAATTAAGGCAAAAGAATACTTCAACATGATGAATTCTGCAGATGCTGGAAATTCAAGCAACACACACAAAATGCTGGTGAACACAGCAGGCCAGGCAGCATCTATAGGAAGAGGTACAGTCGACGTTTTGGGCTGAGACCCTTCGTCAGGATCAATTGAAAGAAGAGATAGTAAGAGATTTGAAAGTGGGAGTGGAGGCGGAGATCCGAAATGATAGGAGAAGACAGGAGGGGTAGGGATGGAGCTAGGAGCTGGAAAGTTGATTGGCAAAAGGGATACGAGGCTGGAGAAGGGAGAGAACCTCTCTAACTTCCGTTAATGCCCCTCCTCCCCTTCATACCTCATCCCTTATTTATCTATTTATTTATTTATTTATTATTAATTATTTTCCCCTTTTTTTTCTCTCTCTTTTTTCTCCCTCTGTCCCTCTCACTCCTTGCCTGCTCTCCATCCTCTGGGCTCCCCTTCCCCTTTCTTTCTCCCTAGGCTTCCCATCCCATGATCCTCTCCCTTCTCCAGCCTTGTATCCCTTTTACCAATCACCTGTCCAGCTCTTGGCTCCATCCCTCCCCCTCCTGTCTTCTCCTATCATTTCGGATCTCCCCCTCCCCCTCCCACTCTCAAATCTCTTACTAGCTCTTCCTTCAGTTAGTCCTGACGAAGGGTCTTGGCCCGAAATGTTGACGGTACCTCTTCCTATAGATGCTGCCTGGCCTGCTGCGTTCCACCAGCATTTTGTGTGTGTTGCATAAAAGAATACTTGATTGGTTTGATAATGTGAGTTCCGCTGAAAAGGTCCAGGACCGGGTTGGGAATATTAAGATACAAATGGTAAAACTTGCAAATAGATGAAAATGCAGATGCTGGAAATTCAGGCAACACACACAAAATACTGGAGGAACTCAGCAGGCCAGGCAGCATCTGTGGAAAAGAGTAAACAGTCAATGTTTCGGGTTCAAGACCCTTCACCATAAACATGACATTTCACATCCCAATAAACATTAAAGTTCACCACAGAGGTAAACAAGAAATTTCTTCTTACATTTTGCGGGAATGATAAAAAAAGACTTCTTTCTTGCAGAGAAAGAGAAGAAGACAAGGAAATGGAAGAGTTTCTCCAATCTAAGTTAAGACCTCTAAAATACGTAACTAAGACACCTCTGGGTAAGTCAAAGCAAGAACAAGTCAACTCTTAAAACAGATTGAATACTTTGATTGTAAGAACATGAACAAACAGGCCATTCCAAACTGTTCTGGATTCCAACCCCTTTCCCCTCACCATTCCGCATTTAATCATATGAGGAAGAAGTCTACAGGCATACCTATCCTCACTAATAGTGGAAGTAAATTACAAGATGTTCTTTGCTGAGATCTGGGCATCACTGACTAGGCTTAGCAATTATTGCCTTGCCTAAATTGTTTGAACCATATGGCATGCTATAATAATAATGATAGAAACACCCAGCATGTCAAGCATGACAGATGGAAAATGAGCTGCTATTCCTCAGATTTCCATTGATTCTCATTGTATTAGTACAGGAAACCACAGACAGATAGTCACAGAAAGATTGGACAAGGGAGTTGCAAAGGTAATGCTCTCTCTGAGAGTGAGAGAGGGCACAAGAAGATATATATTGGCAGTAGAATTTGTAGGTGAAGAAAATTGCCAATAATGGTCCATTGGAAATGAGTGCTGGTGGCCTGGATAGTGAGGACAAGAGAAGTCTTATCCTTGCTTTGGCTGGAAGAGAGTTGAGAGCAGAACTGCAGGAAATAGAGGTGATATGGTCAATGATCCTTGTTAACTATGGTAGAGGGAAAGATGCGCAAGGAACAGGCCTATCAGAGACACCAAAGAGAAAGGTCTTAGTCAGAAGTAGATGAAATGGAGGGTAGAATTGGAGGATGTAATGGAACCTTTATAGGGCGTAGGATCTTAGGAAATATAATAAAAATAGTTGTTGGGACTGTCAGCTTGCAAGCCTATCTCCTGAGTTGGAGACAGAGAAATCTAGAAATATAAGAGTCAAATATGGACAATATGAAAGTGAAATTGGCACAGTTGGAAAATGGCATGAAAAGTAATGATATTTGAGTTCACTATGAATAATGAAAGCAGCACCAATACAATTGCCACTATGTTTCAGAAAAAGAGTTGAGAGGCCTGAGTAGGACTGAAACAAATACCATTTCACATTTTCAAGGAAATGGGCTTAGCTCTGACCCCTGCAATTTCCCATAAAGTGAAGGAGAAATTGTTCAATGTGAGAAAGTGTTCAGCAAGGTGAATGGATGTGCTGGCAAAAGGGAATGATTTGGACCTCTGTTCAAAGAAGACAGACTTTCAAACTATCTTGGTATGGGAAGGAGGTGTTACATTCTACTGTGAAGATGAACTGGCTGAGACCAGAAACTGGAAACTTCCAAAGTACCAGAGGGCATTGGAGATGCTATGGCGGTACATGGGAAGGACTGGGGAGAAAGGATGTAATGAAAGTTAGAAGAATTAAAAAAAATTGTAGTTTGCTCTCTTTAGTTTTTTTATGTGTGATAAATGATTGTGAACTTGAAACAAAATCTCACTATTTTCATTATTTTAATATTGCAGAGGCTCCAAAAGAGATGTCAGCAGTTAAGGAACCTCCTCCAAACAAACCATCAGTCACCAAAGCTGGAATGGCCTTAATAAAAGATTGCTGTGGAACTACACAGTGTAACATTATGTAGCTCCCGTGAATCATATTTGAATTTCCTAAGTATTTGTGAAAGAGAATTGCAGCTAGGTTGGACAAGTAACAGCTGACTATACCATACTGCGATAAAAGACTGTGTTGAAGTGAGTCTGCCCTTCATGCATGGATCACAAACTCTGCATGCTAAAAAGCAAAGTACATCTCGTTTCCACTGGTAGAATGTGAACTTTTTATACCTGGCATGTGAGATAACAAAGTAGTTTTATGATATTGTTCCAGAAGTAATAACAGGATACATATACCACTTATAAAATTTCCTACCAACACTAATAGGGTTTTACAGGGTTTTCAATGGAACAACTCTTCCAGGCTTATTTCATATTCCTCTAGATTTTGCCAGGCATTTCAGCCGGGGACTCACAATTACAACACTTTGCTGTGAAAGAGCATATTCAGCTACTGAAAGTCAGGTAACAAACTTTACAAAACTTAAACTCAGTGACTGTAACAGGGATAGAGACACATTCTGTCCTGCAGAAAAATGTAAAGTGACCAAGTAGAGATAGTCATGTATAATTTAAAATGTTCTTATTGTAGTACAATTGTTTCCTTATTGATGAATATGATATTGTTAATGTACTACAAAATTGAGATTCATCAGTAATCAAATATAGAGTGAAGACATTGTTAGAATGTTGTAAATTCTGCAATTAAGGAGTCTTTTAAAAATGAGCTTGGGGTCATGGTGAAGAAATTCATCTTTGGGAGAAACACAAAAATCAGTGACAATTGATTTTTGCCTGAAGATGAATTTCTCCCCAAAGTCCTTGTAATTAATTTGATTACTTTTTTTTTTTTTTCTTTTCTCTTGTTGGTTATATTTGAATAAATGTTCCCTTTCCTTTTGTGCACCATTTTCTCCTTGGTATAGAAACAACTTCAGAGGCTCATGTGGCTCCAGTGGTAGAAGGCGGTGAGAGCACATGAAATGTGGTGGAACTGAAACCAATTCCCAACACATTTGCACACAACATAGATGGAAGTAAACTTTAGTCTTTCTCCTGACTCATTGTGATCTCATATTTAAATATGATTAAATCCAATATTTGTTCTTAATGTAGAATCTTTTATCTATTGCCACATTCTATTTTAATGAAATGTACAATTATTGAAATGTGGTTAAACAGTTGTGCATTTAGGCTCGGATCACAATAAAGGTATTTGCTTGGAAATGAAACATTTCTCTGCTTTGTAGGGGAAATGTAGTTGTGAAAAGTTTTTTTTAAAAAAGCTGATATTTGAAATCTGATATAAACAGAAAACATTGGAAATATTTCACATGCTGGCAACAACTATGTAAATAGGAATAAAGTTCATATTTAAGATAAAAGATCCTGTCAGAACTGGGAAGTGAGAAAGCAAGTTAGTTTTAAAATGCAGAAAAGATGGGTGAACAAATAGATCAGACAAAGAGGTATGGTGATATTTTGGTTGCTATGTCAGTGAGCTGTTATTGAAGCCATCTGCTTGATTGGGGAATGGGTAGTGAGCAGGCTTCTGAGTAGATAAGGAAATGTCACCTTCCAAAGTTATATCTGCCCATAACATAT
The DNA here is from genome assembly GCF_030028105.1 of Mobula birostris. Classification (NCBI taxonomy): domain Eukaryota; kingdom Metazoa; phylum Chordata; class Chondrichthyes; order Myliobatiformes; family Myliobatidae; genus Mobula; species Mobula birostris. The sequence goes on along the minus strand of NC_092378.1, from coordinate 130,805,951 downwards.
TGACAATAAAAGTTGCAAAGAATAATCCATTTAATGAAAGGCTGGTGGGGCAGAAATGACAACTACTGGTGGTGTTTTTTTTTTGGGGGGGGGGTGTAAGAAGAAGAAAAAGAGAAACATTGCATCTTTGCTCTGCTGCCTGTGAGGAAAAGCTGAGAGCAGAGCTGTGAAAAATTGATAGAGTGCAGTCAAGAGCTCTTTCAATATGCATGTATGGAGTAGCACACAGTATTGGAAAAAGAACTGACAAAAATAGATGAGTGAGTAACCAGGAACTGATTCAGAATATTTGGAGCATAAAGATTCTGAAAACTCATTCTATCATTTTGCCCTACTATAATTTTTTTGGGGGTGGATGGGGAAAAAGGTGTTCAGGTTCTAACTTAATTCTTGCCAATGCAAAGTAAGAATAGATGCTGGAAATCTGAAAAGCTGTTCACCTTTTACCAGAAGAAAACAATGCAAACAGCCCAAAAGTGATCAGGAATCTTTGTACAATTATGGAATTGCATTGGACATGATGCATTCTTTCAGCCATGTACTTGCAACACAGTAAAGGTTGTCAATTCAATCCCTCATGTTCCCTTTCCATTATGAGTAGTTGTGGAGTAGGGATTTCCATGCTCAGTGGAGGACTTGCACCTTTTTCCAGGGGCTTTGAAAACTTCCCAAAATGAAGGACAAAAATACAAAATATGCTTGCTGTAAAATTTTATATTTATTTCAAAATAAATTTGGTCCCAAACAAGAGTATCCAGCATTTGGAAACTTTTTTTTTTTTTTTTTTTTTAAATACTGGTTTTAATTTTGTTGGACATTCATAGAAAGGAAACAAAGCAGAAGCACTTGTCATATTTTCAGAAATATCCAATATTTAGCCAACATAATAATGTTTGAAGACCTCAAACCAATCTGTTTCTACCAGTTTACATAGGCTATACAAAGTTTGTTACTCAATCTAGTGAATACCAACACAAATTTATGCAAAAGTGCATAACTGAACAATTTCAGGACTAGAACCATAGATATTGTGGAGTTTAGGCATCACAATCCAGAAACCTAGCATCAAGTGACTTGAGTGGCTTGTAATAGTACAAGAATATCACTGTTCCATATTTTGAACATGGACTGAAAAGGTATTTGACAATAGTTCCTGCACAGCAGTTTTTTTTTTAGTACTAAACTGCTATTTTCAGTAAGATTTTTCTTTTAAAAATCTACATGTATTAATGCACAAACATTATCCAAACATACCTTTCAGGATCTGAGCTCCAGCTTTAAAATGGAACAGATATCTATAAAAATATTAAATTCATTCCAGTTTTGCTTTTTTTAAAAAAAAACATTTCTGAAGCTGATCTCTCAGTTTTTATGCATGTTATAAATCTGCACTGTGACAGGTGCATGTCCATAGAAATAGCTCATTTCAGTAAATACACCTTATACCACTAAACAATCTGACACCAGTGGAGAACCTTTCTTGTATAAAATAGGTTAACTGTAATCTAGAAGCCTGGCAAATACAATCCATTGTAAAAGCCAGGATCTGTCCAGAAGGCCTAATAAATCCTCTGCTACGCAGTTTCAATCCTTTCAACCATGCCCAATGTCCTCACACTGGCGCTGCGATCACAGACATAAAACTTCCCAACAGCAAATACTGAAAACAATGGAATAAAAGCACTGCACAATAAAAAGACAACCTTCTGTGACTGTTAGTTTTCACAGAACTCCCCAATGAAACATGGTTTTAAAAAGAAGGTTTAACAACAAAACCTTTACATTTCCACTTTCAGGGGGGAGACTCAGTTCCATTAACTGTCAAGTGGAAAATGATAGCTTTTAAACGGTTTTCCTTTCCTGACCCATCACCTGTGATTTATGCAATAAATGCATATTTCACCTTAAATATATTGTTGCACCAGTGCCACTGGCATTGGACTAGAGAAACACCATAAGAGTAGCAGACTGCTAAGGCAATGGTGGTCTCAGGTTCTAGATGTAATTAACCAGATCAGGCTTGGAGATGACTGATTAAACCAACTTGCAGTACAATACTCAACCCAGACGTTATGGGACATCTTCACATCCCAGCACAATTTGCAACACCAGGAACTTCTTCAACTACAGGACATCAACACTACCAATGAAATGGACACCATTCTTTCCACAGACGTGAACAAAACTGGAAACTGATTTTTAAATTACAAGCCATTCAAGTGACATTCTAATCATTTCAAATACACTTGTACTGTTATATTATACAAGACTTACTGATCTACATGTATTGGATCAAAACATACCGCAACCAGATTTTGAGCTGTCAATTTATCTATTGCATCATGGAAGTTGTGGGGATAGTACAGGAATAAGCATCTTAATGCAAGAAAAATAGCTTTCTTTGACCTTCAGAGCCAAATCATTAGCCAAACATTACTAATAACTACATTATAACAAACTATATGCAAATCTTGGAATCTTAAGTAGAAGCCATAAAGAATATGGACTAATGTAAAATGAACAAATTGTTTGGGTCAAGCTCCAAATACAAACTAAATTTTCTTCCTATAAGCTTTACTTTTGAGGTTTTCTTAAACTAGATTAAATGCAGAAATAGAAGGTGAAGATAAAAGGCGAGTCCAATTCTTTGGATTTAGTACTTCAGAATCCATTTAAATGCTTCAAGTAATAAAAATTGCAAGTACAAGGCTTTTCTTTATTTCAATTCATTTAAGTATTAATAGGGGATGCCATTGAGAAATTTGCTGCCAACTTCACTTTGTTTCTAGGCTTCTTAACAGGGCTGTTAGTCACTTCCATGTGCAGTGACCTGGATTCACGTACATCTTGGGATGTAGTGGGAACATTTTCATCCATCTGGTTGTTGAGATTGCCACTGGTAAATGCCTCTTCAGTCATGGCTGCAGGAAGGACATTTTTCTCCTCCTCTGTCAAGATCAACATGTCTGTTTAGAAAATCGCACAGCATTACAAACTTAAATCATTCTTTAACAGAACAGTTATTTTCTCTCTCCACCTTTCACAACTATTCTTAATGCATACAATTACTGGACATGACTTGAAGCTTCTTTAAAAAGCAATTTGCAGCAATTATCATTTATTTGCTCTGGGTATCTATATAACAAGGGATTCCTGGGAACTGTTAGAGGCATACAGGCTTGGGCAACCAGCATGGCGAGGAATGACAAATATTTGGGTGCATGCTATGTGCCAAGGCTGCAAAAGGACTGGGAGACATTTGCAAGGTCAGACTTTAATAACAACAAGGTTGGAATTATGTCAAGGGTCAGAATATTCTCATTTCTATCACTGTGGGATTTATACATTTTATAAATAGAAGTAGATTAATAATAGTTTTTCACCTGCAACATCAAGTTCCTCAAACTGAATAAGATCAGTACTTTCAGGAATAACTGGATCAGGTCTGAGCTGCGGGGATGGCAAACAGGATGGGACAGGTCCACACAGCAAGTCAATTGGAGACTGTTTCCCAAGGCTGAGAAGTTCCTGTTCAATTTGGTTTGAACCTATGAAAGGTGATACAAAAATGTATATTACTGAACATTCAGCACTGTATTACTTTCCCATAAAGGTTTGTACACCAAGACTATTGTAAGCAAGGTATTGCATGAAAGATTGTACAAACTTACATAACACATACTAAAAAAAAAGCCAAATATTATGATATTGGCAGTTTTGAAACAAATTTCCAAATGGCATTGAATGGCTTCTTTGAATCTTTAGACTTGCTTTTGAGGTAACAATTCAACAGCCAAAGACTGTTAATCTAATTCCTGGAGAAAGCATACAGGCATTCTTGTAGCAGCATCTCTCCATTGATTTTCTGGTTTTATACTGAACATAAATGTTCCCAAATATCTGTCTTCAATGACTGCTCATTGTCAATGGTAAATGAACCAAATGGATTAGGCTGTTTCTTCGATTAGTCACCAATGTTGAAAATTCTAAAATAATTTAGTCACAGGATTTTGTTACCAATGTTGTTGTTTTTTTTTTAGACAATAGGGAGATGTCTTGTAGAAGCACAAATTGGAGCCAGTTGAGTTGCTTTCAGAATGCAATTTCCAGAAAAGCAAAGAAAGGAAGGTAATGTGTGCCAATTCATAAAGACAGATTCTGCAAATGCTGGAAATCTTGAGCAACACAAAATGTAGGACAAATTTAGCAACTCAGGCAGCATCTATGGAGGAGAATAAACAGTCGATGTTTGAAGCTGAGACGCTTTATCAGGACTGGAAAAGAAGGGGGCAGAAGCCAGAATTGGGGGTGGGGGGGGGTTGGGAAGAGAAAGAGTGCACTTTGGCATGTGATAGATGAGGGGGAAGATGGTGAGTAGAACAAGGTGGAAGGAGTACAAGGCTGAAGCAGCAATAAGACAGGATAGGTGATGGTGGAAGAAAGGGAAAGAGGATGGGAACCAGAGGAAGGTGATGGACATGAGAAAAGGGGTAAGAGGGCAAACAAAATGGGGAATGGAAGAGAAGGAATTAATGCCCACACCATCAGGATGGAGTTTACTCAGATGGAATATATGGAGGTGTTGCTCCTCCAACCCAAGTTTGGCTTCACTGTGGCTGTAGAGAAGAATGTGGGCAAATATGTCAGAATGGGAAAGGGATATCAAATTGAAGTGGACAGCCACTGGAAGACCCTGCTTTTTGCAGTGGATAGAGTGAAGGTGCTTGACAAAATGGTTCCCCATCTTCACAGGGTCTCACTGATGTAGAGGAGGCTACACCAGGAGCACTGATAGAATACATGACTCCCAACAAACTTGTATTCACCTGGAAAGACATTTTAGGGCCTTAAATGATGGTGAGGGAGGTGTAGCACTTATGCTTGATGGTAAAAATGCCAGGAGGGTCATCAGTGGGAAGAAACAAGTGGACAAGGAAATCAGGTGGGGAGAACAGGTGCAGGGAAAAGGGAAAGATGTGCTTGGTAGTAGAATTCTGTTGGACATGCTGGATATGGAGACCTGTGCGGAGGTAGACAAGAACATGGGGAACTCCATCCCCCCTCATGATGGCAGGAGGATAGGGTGAGAGCAGATGCAGTTGTGGACAGCATCAATGGTGGTGGAAGGAAAATCGTATTCTTTGAAAAACAAAAGACATCTTAAGTGTTCTAGAATGGAAAGGCTCATCCCAAGAACAGATCTGACAGAGATAAATGAACTGAAAAAACAGAATAGCATTTTTTTTTTTTTTTTTTTTTTTTTTTTTAAACAAATGACAGGGTGGGAAAAGGTATAGTCAAATAACTGAGTGTACAAGTAACTGGAGGGGAATAAATCAGATGTAAGGAAATAAATCAGTGATGCTTCTAGTTATGTACTAGCTACGTTCTTCTGGGTGCATGTTGTTATGGCTTTGAAAGGTGCTGAATAATTCTATTCCAGGTCCACAGGACCAATTGTTTTAATACAATTTACTTACAAAATCTATTACTTACTGGAGCTGGGAGTGTTAAACTCATTTTTGCTCGAGTTCTCTAAAACCAAGGTTGCTGGCCGCTTTGGGTCTTCTTGCATCTGCTCAAGTTCTTCAGCTACTGATGCTGGAGAACAACTATCAGAGCTGCTTCGAACTTTAAGATAAAGACAAATTATTAGCAATGTATTTAATTTAGTCAGAAAGAGATTTGAGAAATCTGGCCTGAACTATCCAATCAAATGCTGAAGTACCAAGTTTCAAAAATAATTTCAAAACATTTGATCAACAATATGGACAAAATTTGTTTTTTTTTTTTTTTTTTTTTGCACCAGTGAATTTGATGAATAATGATTGCTTAATACAGTTAATCTCAGTTCAGCTCATTTTCAAAGTATTTTCCAGCATGGCTGGAAGACCGTTCAGCCTACAGAATCAAAAAGAACAATTTTATGATTTCCATCTTAAGCTGTAGATGCACGAAAACATGAGGTTCTTCAGATGCTGGAAATCCAGAGCCACACACAAAATGCTGTAAAAACTCAGGTCATTCAGCACCTATGGACAAAAATAGAGGTCTCAGCCCAAAACGTCAACTGTTTATTCCCCTCCACAGATGCTGCCTGACCAGATGAATTCCTCCAACATTTCGTGTGTTGCTGCAGATGCATGGAAATCCAAGTTGCCATCAGTTTAACTCCGTAATAATGGCATTATGCTGACAGTTTTTAATCATAATCACAAAACCAAGACAAAAGTTCAGAATGAGGAAGATAAATTTCCAGCACAACAACTCCAAAGAATGCAATTCAATTCCAAATCCCAAACAGTGAAAATAAAAATCAACCCAAGCTTTTCAGATAGTCCTTTATTTTACTTGCTCTCCAATTATTGTAAGGTATGAAAATTGTGTGCTTTCCACAAATAGTTTAATTTGGAGAATTAAGATGATTTGAACAACATTTTGCTTTATGAATTACATGAACAAAAATGACAAGCGAGACGTTTTAAAAATACTGTTTAATCTTTTTACCTTTCATATCATTTTTTAAAACCACTATTCTTTTCTGTCCATGTCCTTTTATCCAGATGACCTGTTTAAAATGAAGTGGAATGAAGTTTGAATAGTTTGAAGACATTTTGCTTCAAAAGAATTGCTGATGCTTGATGTAACTAAATGCTTTGATCAAATTTGTATTAATGTTCTAGCAATTTCACCTAGACCTCAAGTACAAAAATGACAGGATTTGTAACAGTAATCTATTCGTCATTACGATCAAAATTCAGAAAGTGCTGGGAATATTCAGTTAAACTACAGATGAAAAGACACTGACCCACAACTTAACTGAGCCACTGAATGCACAACTTACCTGTGGAATAGCAACAAGAAGATCCTCTATGCTTGCATATCCATATATTTTAGGCTGTAGCACTTCACCAGTATACTTATGGTAAGTGGAAGGAAATTCAGTAAGGAAAATTTGCTGATAGTGGTAGGTGTGCAACAAGGCTCGCACGTTCTTAGCAAACTGATACACTTTGGTGAGTTGGACACATTCTTCTCCCACGTCATCAGTGAATACCTGTAATACATTGACCCCAATATCTTATTAGTGACATTCTCTTTTCCCCCCCACATATACCATCTATTACAAGAGCCAGTTAAAAGGCAAACTATCCAGAAAATAGAGACAATACCAAAAAACGTTTATTGCAACATGGAAAATGCACTTATGCCCTTGAAACAGAATCCAGCCTTGTCTAAATTTTCCTTTCCAAAAGTCTGAGAATGTTCTACCCCACTATTGGGAAATGCTTAATGTTTGGTGCCTGGCTCACTGTGCAACCTCTTAAAGAATAAAAGTGTTGGAGTACAAATATGGATAACATCCAATAGCTGGGAAAAGCTGATAATTCAGCAGAGCCTCGAGTGTGCAGGTCAGAGTTTTACTATAATATTACAACAGGGTAGCTCAAACCATATGAAACTAAATGGCATTATTTGAATAACTGAAAAACAATGGGATCTTTTAACAATCTCCAATCTAAAATAAGGTACTGCGAACAACAGACCTTTTCAAACAACTACATGGATTTCTTGAGGATAGCTTGAAATAGATTTCTTGCAAGGTGATGATGATTGTGCATCATATCATTATGGTACTACATCAGTAAAACAAAGAAATATTTTCAAAGACAGGAACTTCACTTTTTAAGAGAGGAAGGAAAAAACAGGAAATAAACCCCGCAGCCCGACTTCTGTAGTTGGCAAAATGTTAGAGATCAGGAGGAAGTTAATGGAGGAATATGATGAAGTTTCTATAAGGGGAAAACCTGCCTAACAAATCTATTAGAATTCTTTGAGGTGGTGGCACGGTAGCGTAGTGGTTAGCACAATGCTTTACAGTACCAGCAACCCAGATTCAATCCCCACTGCTATCCGCAAGGAATCTGTACATTCTCCCCATGTTTGAGAGTTTCCTCCAGGTACTCCAGTTTCTTCCCACGGTCCAAAGATGTACTGGTTTGTAGGTGCATTGGTCATTGTAAATTGTCCCGTGATCAGACCAGGGTTAAATCAATGGTTGCAGGGCACTGTGGCTTGAAGGGCCAACTCCACATTGCATCTCAATCAAGTAAATAATCAGGGAGGATAGACAAAGGACAGTCAGCAGATGTCATTTACTTGGATTTTCAGAAGACCTTTGGTACTACTTGGACAGAAGACCTGGCTGATTGGTAAAAGGCAGAGCGCTACTAAAGAGAGTCTTTTCTTTGGTTGCTGGTAACTAGTGTTCCACAGGGGTTGGTGTTGGGTCCACTATTTTGACATTGTATGTTAATGATCTGAATGCTGGAATTTATGGTTTTGTAGCCAAGTTTGTGGGTGATGCAAAGATAGGTGAAGGAACAGGCTGCGTTAAAGGTGCAGAATTTGTAGATGGATTTTGCCCATTTCCCTAATCTGTCTAAGTGTAGCTAAGTGTATGCACGTGCACTTCAGTTAGAGGTGTAGACTATTTTCTAAATGGGAAATGAATTCAGAAATCAGAGGTGCAAAGGGACTTGGAGTAATCATCCAGGATTCCCTAAAATTTAACTTGCAAGTTGAGCCAGTGGCAAGGAAAGCAAATGCAATGTTAGCATTCGTATCAAGGGGACTAGAATATAAAAGCAAGGACATAATGCTGAGGCTTTACAAGGTTTTGTCAGACCACATTTGGAGTATTGTGAGCAGATTGGGCTCCATATCCAAGAAAGGATGTGCTAGTATTGGAGAGGGTCGAGTGAAAGTTTAAGAATGATTCTGGGAATGAAAATGTTATTGTACGAGGAGCATTTGATGGCTCTGGGCCTGCACTCGCTGGAGTTTAAAATAAGCGGGCACAGCCTCAGAGAACAACCACTCCCTGGCTAAAGATATTCTTCCTCTTCTGTTCTACAGGGACATTCTTCTATTCTGAGGCAGCTGTGGAGACCATGTCATTGTGTATATTTAAAGTGGTGTTGATAGGTTCCTGATTAGTAAGGGCGTCAAAGATTCCAGTGAGAATGCACAAGGATGGGGTTGAGAGGCATAATAAATCAGCCATGATGGAGGAGACTTAACAGGCCAAATCATGTTCCTATATCTTATGGTCCTTTCATAGAGGAACTTACATTTCAATTTTGGTATGAGACTGTACAACCACTAAACTGACTTTCGTACATAAGAAATAAAGCTGGACATTTTCAGAATTCATACCTCAACCAAGTATGGCAAGCTCTTCAATAGTTCTGCCAAGGACACAAAACCGTATTCAGATGGGACAAGAGGACTTCCATAAGTGGAATCAAAACGTTTTCCAAGATCCTCAACTCTCATTTGTGAAGTGCCATCCAGAGACATCAGCAGCACTAGAAGTTGAGCAGTAAGTGTGCGAAGAGACTTCCTGTTTATCAGTTGGAGCTGCTTACCTGCTGGCGTGTCAGTAACCTTTTGAGAAAAAGTATACAATTTTAAATTTTACCCAAAAAACCACCAATGGAGAATTTGTAACAAAGTAACCATACGAGATACCTTTACAACATGGCAGAACTTCTGCATAAGTTCTCCAACAGTGCTGACATCATAGTCTTGAAGGCGCAGAGAATATCCAAAAGTATTGTTGTACTCAGAAAGGAAATCAGATAGCATCATACAACTGTCTTTTTGTGACCGCAGCAATTTAACAAGCTGTGCCGTCAGTGCTTTTATCTGCTCACTTTCAGTTAAAACAAGAATTTTTTCCTCGCCACACTCTAGAACCTGTGAACAATATGGTCATATGCATCAAAACCTCTAACATTTAAAAATGTACAAATAGTGTACTATTCAAATGGTTAACATTAAGTACCTAAATGAAGAAAATAATCAAATGGAACTAAATTAATATTTTGTACATACAGATGAGAATAATATCTTGTTGCAAGGTTACTAAGTCCCTGGAGTTGAAGTGGACAAGTAGTGAAAGGTAATTGCACTTTGATCCATTGAAAACATGACTGGTATTAACTCGGCTAATGAACCTATTTGAAAACATTCTGCAATGTATGGATTTTGCTACTAGGTCTAATAATTACACACTGCCTCTTGTGCATGCTATTGAAAAAAATAATAGAAATATAACAAGTTACATTTCCTGATGGAGGGCTAAGTTCATGAAAATTCAAATGAGTTGGCGGGAGTCAAATTAAAGCAATCACGTTTTAAATACTCAACCCTACAACTGAGGATCAAACCCATTTGTTTGGTTTGTTCACTATACCAGAAAAGTGTCATCTCAAGCTTCACACATTTCAAGAGGATACCATTCAATATCAGGTCACAATACCAACTTTGTAATACCAATATTTTGCATTACCAGACACCACTCAATTTTATACGGTTAGTGAAACTTGTAAGGACACAAGAATTAAATAACACGTACCTGCAACACTTCAGGTATAGACTCAAACAGTTCCATGAGCTTGTTAAAGCCATAGTATGAAAGTTTGCACTGGCGCCCAAAATGGTGATGGTATGTAGGTATAAATTTACTAAAGGGCATGCGGTAGTGAGACTGATGTCGCAGTAGATCCACTACTTCTTTTGCAAATTGCTTTGTTCTCTCTATTTCCTCTGGAGTACGCTCTAAATAGAAATGTTCCACATTGAACAAGGTTTTAATCCTCCATAGTTGTGAAAATATTTGACCAAAACAAACCACATTAAGTGAAATGATGGGATATAAGCAATTTGGAAGAGTCCAAAATAAGCAAACCCTTACATAAACAAATGCGAGTGTGCGCGATCAAACAGGGTTTTTACAACCTCACTATATACCACCATCTACTGGCCTTAGCATGCAGCTGCTGGTAACTTTGCACAGATTCCCCACCCTTCTAAAAATATCCTTGTCTCATTGACATTAAACATATGACTGGAATGCAACACTGGATTAATGACTAAAGAATTGAAAATTCAAATCCAACACTGGGATATTATGAAATAGAACTCAATGAATCAGTAATTTGAGAACATCATAAGATCCTTAAGGTGTTGGGTGGTCTTAATGCTCACAAGTGCTTTTCAGGAAAATGAGAACTGACAATCCATTGTCTTATAAGAGGCAACAATCACAGCAATAACTTGACTTTCTACTTTGAGTAAATAGGAAGACTGATAAATCAAAATTTATTAAGTCACATTTGAGGACAGGATATGCATGTACAAGGTTTGTGAATGGATCTAGCTCTACCCTCTCCATAACCTTAAAACTTTTATAACTAAAAATCTATGCTGGGAGGTGAGGTGGAATAAAAGATTTGGGTGTGGGATAGGGAACTGCTTTAACTTCATACTAAAATAAAATTTGCTTACTAGCTTAAAAATAATTTTCCAACTTCCTTTCATTATATCTACAAAACACTGACTTTTTAGAAGCCATGGTACAAACTAGAGCAAAATGATAGCTATATGAAGTGGGATAGTTGCTAATGTTCCACCTTTTTTGGTCAAGGGCCTAAGGATGACTGTATCCTTGCAAAGGGGCATGTTCAGTTCTCGAATATACACATGTGGCACCATCTATTAGCATTCTGAGATCCTGTTATTACTGATCAAAGATTTACATTTCATGGCAGTGCCATATCCAATCAATGTTCATAAGTTTTAAATTTACTTTAAGAAATCTACCTCAGGAGAAAAAAAATCAGTATGTCCTAGGGACTTAACACTTCATATATTTGTAAATTTTTCATTTTACATTAGTAACAAAGCTACCGCTGTTGATTTTTTTTTTTAAAAAGGGAAATTTACTTTCTAAAGTAAAAATGCTGCAAAGTTGTGCCAAATATTACACTTCTAGCAACAGTATCAAATTTAAAAAGCAGAAACAAAAACCTCTCTTTGGGATAGAAATCACTGTATCTTCATCTTGTTTCGAAATACAGATTGTAGTGTCTGGTATTTCCGAAAGCAGATCAGCCAGTTCACACACACCATACTCTGTGACATCCCAATCCTTTGAAAAACACCTAAGTAAATAAAACAGACATTGATTTTGGTCCTTGGATGAAAATATTGCTGAGTTACAGAACCAACTCCAAGACTTTTTAAAAATGGTATTCATCTGTCAAAAGAGTCCTTTGTTTTCCTGTCATTTTACTATTTGATCAATGTTATTATGGGATTTGCCAAAGGACGGCTGGTTTCTTCCTCAACAGCAAAAAAAAGCGCAAGATGAGGATTAATTGCCTATGCTGATTGGGTGAATCGCAAAATCTAGACCTATTAGCACTGAAGGGCATCAAGTGCCTTGGAAGGGAGCCTGTGGTTAGAATTCCAGTATACCTGCTGCTATTGTCCTATTCGGTGGAAAATGTGGGTTTTGGTGCTGCCATGGAACTAGTCTATGCTAGGTAGCTGTAGTGTAGTTGGTAAATAACATGTACTGTAGCTATGCCATGATGGCAGTTGAGGTAATGAGAAAGTATATGGAGTGGGATTGGCTGCCAATCTACTGAGCTGTCTTGGCCCAAATGTTATTTAGTTTTGTGTACTATTGGAACTCATCCAATTAAGCAGAGTATTCTATCACACTCCTGACCTGCATCTTATAGATGAAGGAGTTTTAGGGTGTCAGGAGGCTTCCTCTGACCAACTTTTGGATCAAGAATGTGCAACTAGTTTGGTCAAGTTTCTCATCAATGGTGAACCCCAGGATTTTAACAGCAGAGGATTTGGTGATGACAATCTGAGTTTATATAAGTCAGCGAATAGGTCCTATCACTGGAAATGCAAATCATCTTTATGTTGTTTAAGTCCATGCCGACATAGAAGACCTGCATTTCTGTGGAGTTACTTTAGGCATTAAGAGTTTGTATTGGAACCAAGATTAACACAGCATCCCAGAGTGGGAATCTGAGCTTTTAAAACTTCATTACAATCAATAATACATTTTGCAACATAAAAGTTTAAACTTTCATAGTTTCAATCCCACTGAAAATATGTAAAGACCCACCAAATCTAGCTGCCCTGACTTGGACTTACAGGGGAGTGAATATCATTGGGAAGAAACAATTCAACATTGTGCTTTGTATTATCTGCCCAGGTTAGTGGAGACGCGGGCTGCTACACGTCAAAGTAGAAAAATTCCAACCCCCAGTTAAATAAAAATAATTGTACTTAATGAACCAGAATGAATTCTGGAATTCTATGATACTTACCAGTGGTATGCTTGTGCAAATTCTTTTATGAACACCTGTTTGCTGGCTTGAGATTTAAGTAGTTTAAGTATATCTTTTGTAAAGCGCTTTACTTGTGCTCGATGAGTTAATGTAAGCAGGCGTTTGGTGCCCAAACCAAGGATCTAAAGTAAACAGCAAGAAGAAATGGTCAGTTAAATTGTATTGCAAGATGTGGGAGAATCTACAGCAGGAGCTTCTGCATTAAATAGAATCTTTAAGCACTGATCATCAGGAAATATATTGCAATATTTACTCATGACAATTGCCATTAGGTTTAGCTTCCTGGTTTTTTTTTTATATAAAAAAAAATCAGTTTGTAAATCATCTACTGCTTGCTTTTATCGTTAATGTTCTGTTAAAAAAAGTGTTCTTATGCATCCTTTTTTCCTGCTTAGATGTCCATCTATGCTCTTGGAGATTTATCACTCAAGATCACATCTAAAACCTGTTGTAAATTAGATGTTACAGAATACTATCTATCCTAGATGGCCTTCTATGACATTCTTTTTGATTTCTTGTTTGCCCAAATTTCATTCTTGTACTGTGTATGTTTTACTTAAATATTTAAGTTATGACTTCTAGCTGGTGTCCATTTTTTCTTTGTTTCATAATGAATTTTCTCGTTCTTTATATTTGGAGAGGAATAACAATGTAATTCTTTCTCCTAATCAGTTCACTTTCTAATGGGTCAAGCTCAAAAAGAAATGAGATGGTTAAGGACCAATGGCAGAAGGCCAGATGATGACTGAATAGTGTAGGAAGTTAAATAGGTCTCAAGAAGAACAAAAAAAAAGTGTCAGAAAAGGGACAGAATTATGCCAATATGAATCAGTAAAAACCTCAGGAAAATTAGGAAGGCTGGGAGATCTGGAACAGTTATGAAGATCAAGCCAGCAGTAAAGGATAATAAAATCAAAAGATATGAACAGACAGTAGGAATAAAGTAACATTAATGCATGAGAACAAAATAACAGGACTAGTGCAGCAATGATAACAACAACTCCATTAACAAGGGCAATATTATCTCCTGAGTAGGCAGTGTTGGGCAACAAATATGCTCAGCATCATACCCAGCCCCAGGTATGAACTGCAAAAGCATTTAAAAAGACAATGGAAACTTAACCCAAATTTGCCATCTTAATAGGTATACTGTAGCGGTGTGCTACACACAGCGCTAGAATAACCACACGTAGTCGGTGAGTTGTAGTTGCAATGAAAGAGATTTATTCAAACTTCGCGGCCTGCTTTAAAGCCTTCCCGTTCCCGCACTCCCTGGGGTGGGACTGCTGTGGGGGGGATGCATATTCCCAGACACTTTCCGCACACGGGATTTTCCCCCTGCTGAAGATGGCCTGGTGCCCTTTTGGGGCCGGCCCTCTGCCTGCGCGCGCTGTTTCGTGAGCTGGTTCGTGTGTGCTAGAAAGTGGGTCGCCACAATACAAATAATTATTTCTTCCAAATTACATTGAAATTGGATTTGGAGTATTTTTGTTTTCCTTCTGACCTGAGATTAAAAGCCAAAATTACATCCTTCAAGTTGTTCTTGCTAATGAAATGTGTTGAATCAGGTAGAAATTCCTAATTTTGATTGTTGACAAAAAAATAATGCATTTAGCCATTAGTCAAGTTAGTATTTCCAGATCTATTTACAGAAAAATAGTACTGCACGTAAGGAGTATAAATCATTCTTTTGCATAAAACCCACCTGTAAAACATGAGGCACAGCTTCCAATAACTCCATTAGTTTGGAATAGCCATAGTCTGAAACTCTGCACTGTTTTCCAAAATGATGGTGATAAGTTGGTATAAATTTGTGTTGAGATATGACACAATGAGCCTGGTTCTTCATTAGATCAATTATTTCTCTACTGAACTGAATAAGCTGAGGATTCCCCACTGGACTCCTACACCGTAGCAAACAAAGATCTGCAGAAAAAAAAAAATGGGTGAAAATATTGATTCTGTAGGTTAGTGAGCACAAAGTGGCACTGAATCATGCCACACTTCATAGTCCAAGTTAAAAAAAAAAATCCAAGTTTACTAGCACAACTTTTATTATTAAACAAATAGCAGCACTTTAAATTTACGTTTGCCTGGATACAAAAACATTTCTATGCAGTTTTCTTGATACACTCCCACCACCCCATTTACAATAAGAGAACATCCCAGTGTTTTGTAATGCGTTAACAAAAATAAGTAGAATGGCAGAGACTCATGTGGACCATTGGTTTGAATGGTCCGGTTCAATGCTTTAAAATCCTAGTCAATTATACATCAATAGTTAGAGAAATTCTTATAGAACAATTTGTAGAAAGGTACAATTGCAATTCCAGTTTCCCAAGCCAGTTTTGGTTATAAATGTAGGTACAGAAAATTTAGAATGGTGATACAAGAATACAATGAATATTATATTATTATTATTAAGGACCAACTAAAGGACATTGCCTCGAGATTCAGGGAAGAAGATTTAGGACGGAGATGAGAAGAAACTATTCTTCCCCCAAAGAGTGGTGAATCTGTGGAATTCTCTGCTCAGGGAAGCAGTTGAGGCTTCTTCACTAAATATATTTAAGATACAGTTAGATAGATTTTTACATAGTAGGGGAATTAAGGGTTATGGGGAAAAGGCAGGTAGATGGAGCTGAGTTTACGGACAGATCAGCCATGATCTTATTGAATGGCGGGGCAGGCTCGATGGGCCAAATGGCCTACTCCTGCTTCTATTTCTTTTGTTCTAATATATGTGTTTGCTCACCTACCCTCTGCAGTATTATACCCAACATTCTTATCCCATTGAACATTAACTTTTTCCAAAGGAAAACACAAAGGGCCAGTTGTGCTTGACCTTGATCATGACTTGTACTCTATTCCCATGGGCCACGTGCACCTTTAGAAGCAGCACCGCTTCAAGGTCCTGAAGGCAATACATCATGGCCCTTCACTCTGAGAACATACTGCAGGACATTGAGCCTGACAGTTCTGTTAGAAGGCCTTTTCTACTATCTCTAAAAGTTTCTAATGACTGGTGACATTTTGCACAACCCACTTAAATAATTAAAAATAAACTTAAAAGTTAGAAAAGTACAAAGGTTAAATATTTCTAAACTTCAAATTCAGTTTGCATTTTTCTAATTTTATATTTATTTTTATTTAAAAAAAATTTTGGCTTCATGTACCATTTCAATGAGAAAAGCAAACTCATTCAAATGGAGTCATGCTTAACAAACCATAAGGGTTGGCATAAAGCCAAAGGATGAGATAGAATTTGTACTCAATCCCTCTGCTTGGTATGTTACAGAAATGTCCTGTCATGTATGATACTGCTACATACATTGAGCAGCTGTGCAAATTCAGAACTTGCTGATGCATGCATTAGAGTTAATCAGTAGTTCCTTATAGAACCAGCTGTACAAATCAGTGCAAACTAGCCCATCCAAGCTGTTTGGTGTCATCATACAGCCTCCTGCACAAGTTTTATTTGTGCTCTGTCATAATTTTCATAACTGCCTGGTGTCAAAAGATCCAATTTCCCATGTAACACTTACAGCACTGTCAGAGAAGATGGTCCATGTCACTCGTAGGCAATCATCACTGGGTATTAGTCAGACAAGGGCATTTTAGTAGCATTGTCATGAAATGGGACTCCACAAAAGGAAAGTTCCATTATTTATACAATTTCTATTATTTCAGACTCCCAAATTCTGATTTTGAGCACTCAATTCCCCCCCCCCCCCCCCATTCCTCCCAGATCAGGCTCTGGCTAGCCAATGCGTTGGGTCAGCCAATACAGCACCCTTTGTCCTACTCTCAAGTACCTACTGATGCATGCATGTTAAAATAATCTACAAGTTGTGCAAGAACTTGCAAGGTGAAAATTACCATGCTTTTAAATAAAATTATAGCAATCATTGCAATTGCGTCTATACCTAGATTAAACCAGGTTTTCCATTAGCTTGCTTTGGATAACATGTCAGCTTACCAGCATTAGGTGGCGGTGGATTGTTATGAACCCATTTTACAACTTTAATACCATTCTGTGCTGTGACAATGTTAACACCAGGGACACAGGTTATGAGGTGTTCCAAAGGTACGCCACCTTCACCCTCTTCCACCATCTTCAAAACTGTGAACTCAGATGCATAGCAATCTAAAAAACTGCAAGAGAAATCAGAATTTCTACTTGAGAAAAATGAAAAATTAATGAAGCATGTAATCATAATAAAAATTCATATGATGTAGAAAGCTATCTGCCTTATACGAAAGCAGTTTTGAAACATGAATTTTGGAAATAATCAAGACAGTCTGGGAACCAATGAGAACATCAAGTGTTTGGGTCTGATTACATCTCATAGACTAATGCACAAATTTAAAGTAGAAGGCATAACAATTGAGAAGGTATAACAATGGGGAACACTTAAAGAAAAACACATTGCTGTCTGCATTAACAAAGCAAAGGTTTAAACAAAAGTCACACATAACTCATTAAGGCGGCCAAGTTTGAGAAGGCTGGATCATTTGATCCGAGTGTGAAACTACACAATGGGTGAGGTGGCCCTGCAGTATCAGTTACTTCAATCACAGGAAAGAAGTTGGCAGAAGTGAGATTTGAAGGAACAATGTTAAGTTCCTGGACAGATTGGATAGTAGGAAGCTGTATTACTTGGAGGGATTCAAGATGAGAGGTCACAGCCAAAATGGGGAAATTAAAGGTGATGAGCAAAAACACATGCTCTCTTTTTTAAAAATAAAAGTGGTTGCAATTCAGAGCAACCTGCAAGGAAGGGGTAGAACCAGCACACATGGGGCAACTGGCAGCACACTGTAGTATAACCAGTCTATTAGCTATTGAATAAGCATTTTATATTCAATTCACAGTTAGCCAGTCTAGCTGATTTCAACTAGGGTTGCAATGCTATCCAATAATTGGTCTCAACATTCCTGGAATAAGTAATAATATGCACTATGGGAAAAATTATGCAGGCTTCCATTTAATGTTCATAGAGCGATTCCTACATTGAAAAATGTGTAGAACAATAGAAGAGGATGATATGACTGGATTGAGTAGCAATACTCAATTTTTTTTGCACTCTTGTGGTATTGCATGAATTATTCACTGTCTATACAATTTACTTAATTCAGCACATTTCCCATTTTGATTAGAATAATCAACTTGTCATTCAGAGAACTCTTGTATGGTATATAAAATGTAGCTTCAAACAATAAACCTTAAATATATTACAGCAAGAAATCAGAATCAAACCGAAGAACTAATGCAAACAACAGAAATTCTGCAGATGCTGGAAATTCAAGCAACACACAAAGTTGCTGGTGAACGCAGCAGGCCAGGCAGCATCTCTAGGAAGAGGTACAGTCGACGTTTCAGGCGGAGTCCTGACGAAGGGTCTTGGCCTGAAACGTCGACTGTACCTCTTCCTAGAGATGCTGCCTGGCCTGCTGCGTTCACCAGCCACTTTGAGGTGTGTTGCTCGAAGAACTAATGGCAGTTTTAAAAAAATATTTTTAGCAGAATTCAACATTTGGATTTTTAAATGGTCAAAATACAAGTGAAATATAGAAAAAAAAGTTAGGACTACATGTAATCTCATTTTGTCACTATTTAGGTTTCAAACAGGTTTTCAAAAGGGATTTACTCCTCACACAATATTCCTCCGAACACAATGTGCCTCATCTTTCAAATGAAGTTCCTTCTAGCATTTTCATCATACTCTTAACAGTTACTTCATAATATTGATCTTCAGTTATTCAAGATATGTGGCTTACACAGCAAGGACTCCTGACCAAAGGATTTAATCTGCTTTAGTCCACTTTAATAAACATTGTAAGATTTCAATACAAACAAGTTCCACAGAGTCCTTAACACTACTCTGTACTTGACGATACATTAAAACTAGCAATTGCAAGATCTGTCACTCTAAATCCAAAATTCTGGTCTAAAGAAGTCAAGAACTCTAAGAAAATTTCCCAGTTTGATGTTTTCACCTCCATCCAACATCAGATAACTGGGACTACCCGAGATGAGGGCAACAAGATCATAAGACATAGAAGCAGAATTAGGCCATCCGCCATTCAATCATGGCTGATCTCCCCCCCCCCCCCAACCCCAGTTCCCGGCCTTCTCTCTGTAACCTTTGATTCCATGTCCAATCAAGGACCTATCAATCTCTGCCTTAAATCCACCCAATGACCTGGTCTCCACAGCTGCATGTGGCAACAAATTCCACAAATTCACCACCCTTTGGCTAAAGGGATTTCTAATAGTGAGAGGAAAGAGTAATAGTGGATCAGCATTTTCATCAGGAGGAATGGAAGTGATGAGAGGCACCAGATGGTAATGGATTAAGGTGGGAAAAGGTGGTTCGTTCAGAGAAAGAGTAAAACCTGAGAATCAATTAAATTTCAGAGCAAGATTCAAGTGGAAAATGAGAATATTTCTTCAAATAAAAGGCTTGGACCATCAAAAAAAAAAATTAAAAAATTAAATTGACAAATGGTTAATAATGCAGACAGCATATCAGTTAAAAAGGTTGAATATATAAAATTCAGAGTTACATGAAGAGCAATTGCACTAACATAAAGACTATTCTGCCACATTTTTTCTCTTTTTAATCAAAATGAAAGTCAAGAGCATTTTGTTTCAGAACAAAATATGGGAAGAAGTGGCCAATGGGACCAATTCCACTGTCCCTTGTGCACTTTGCTTTGGTTTAAGTTAGCCTGTGCAGGGCCACATTGATCAATCAAGTCCAAATACAGATCTGTTATGAAGTGCTCAGTTCAGAACTAAGAATTCAGATTGTTAACACCAGAATCCAAAGGGACAAGTTTCTGGATCTATTAAGAGGTAACATCTTGCTATAATTTCAGAATGCAAAAAGGGGTACTGACAGTTATTGCTGGTGGTAAACAGCATTAAATACCGAATTTAATGAAATTGTTCACTATGATTATCTAGTCATTCTAGATATTGCAAACACCAATAGCTAATAATTGAATCTAGACAAATAGCTACAGGTAGAATAAAATTCCCTAAAATATTGAGTAGCTCACTGCTGATCTTTCTACTGTAGTTTTCTCCTTTCCTTGCCCCGGATGCTTCTGGATTGTAACTTATCAAGACACTTGACTATTCAGAACTTATTTAGAGTGAACACATCTGCATAAGTTCCTTGAGCAGAACTTTGAGTAGTAAACCTGATTGAATGACTCCAAACTGGCACCCCAGTTACTTGAAAAAACTGGAGTGTTCTAACCAACAAATAACCTTTTCACTGAAAGTCTGCAACGGAGTGAATGATCAAACTGATAATAACAAAGTACAAAATAGGAAGTTGAAATTGTGGAACAAAGCAATGTACTGTTTTTATATTAACAGTTTAGGCTGGTTAGAATACAGAAATTCTGAGCAGTTTATGCATAAACACAATGTAGAAGTGAAATTTCTAGAAAATATTTTCACCACAATATCTCAGACATACAAAAAAAACACTAATATTCAGCAGTTGAGAACTCACCTGAGAAGTGGTACAGTTCCCTCATGTGTATGCAAAAGACTATGAACTTGTGGTGCAAATGTTTTTAGGGACAATATGATGAATGGTATTTTGTAAGAATCTGGATCAAATTCATTCTCGCTGCAAAATGAAAGGCAAATATTATGCTGCATCTCTGACACATGAATATTAATCCTCAGTTTTTATTAAAAAATTGTTGGTTTGTGTTTTGGAAATACTTTGAGGTATCTCAAGGCAAATAATAATTGACAAATTAAAGTCCATTTTTTAAATAAAAACCCTGATTACGCTAATACACACCTATCCACACACTGTCAGAGGTAATCAACAGATCTCTTTTGGAACACTCAAATATTTCACGGAGGTCATGCATTTATATATACACAACCACAATGGAAACCTAACCAATGAAACTGATATTAGTCATTGCAGAGTGCCTTTCCAGAATCATATATAAAATTATTTACAATTTTTGCTGAATGTACTGGTCTAATACTATTTTTAACTATATCAACTTGCCTTTGATTCAAAGTTAGTTAGATGAACAAGATTTACAGAAAGGTTTACAGAATATAAACATTTACTTTAGCAAGTGCAGTTATGTTAGCAAATTTATTATCACGGACAATAAAGGTCAACCTTAAAAATTATTTCAAAGAACAGCATAAGTTATATTGATTTCTATTCTTTACATTTACCAGTAATATGCAATCTCTAATGCACAAACCAACAGAAACAGGATTCCTACCTGTAACCTCTATCTGAACAATGCTGTTTACAGATTGGTTCATGGTATTCTAGTTCTTCAAATACCACTGGGCTACAATTGGCTGATGACCCATCATATGACAAAGCAGAAGACAATGGACTCTGTCTTGCCTGACAGCTGGGCAAGAGACAAACCATTCGTCCATTTACTTGGTCACGGATAGCTATTGTGTCAGTTAATTTGTACAAGTCAGACACGATCAATTTGTGTCCAAATCTGGAGAGAGATTTTAAAAAAGCTAGTTAGAAAATAACCATGGGATTTTCTGAATATTGTAATCAACTTATGTACACTACAATAAATATACATTATAAAATTGACAAGTGTGGAGTACAAGAACTGCTGAACTGCAAAGGATGTAATGGAAAAGATCTGTGACAAAGAAAGGCCAAAAGAAAATTCAGTAATATGTACCAGAGTACAAGTTTATAAACTTACCTTGAGAATTGCTAAGAAAAATAATGTGCAAAAGTCTAAGCACATATATAGCTAGGGTGCCCAAGACTTTACTGTATTTGAGCGAGTTTGTAAACCTGGTAGGAGCAAACGATGTTAGGAATGGCAAGGGTGGAGCACCGCGGGAGAGGTGCGGTACTGGTGGCAGAGAAGGGCTGCCAGAGTGGAGGTGGGGTGTGGGTACAGGCACAGCCAGACCAGAGAAACAGGCAAAGTCATTCAGTTCCAAACAAATGGAATATTTATCATTACAGAATGTCTCTCTGGTGCTTCCACATCCTTCTCCTCTCCCTGCCCCTTTTCCTGACCACGAGCCCCCCATCTCTCTGCCCCCTTCCCACTCTCAGTCCACAATAGAGATCCATACCATGTTCAGGTTTATCACTCCTAGGTCATGGAATTTGTTTTTCCTTGCGGCAGCAATACAATGCAATATACAAGATCAGTAGAGCACTGTGCAAAAGTCATAGGCACCCTAGCTATGTATGTGTCCAAGACTTTTGCACAGTACTGTAGTTACACTATCTCAATTAATTCAACATTTATTTTGATTCTGCCTCAGAAACTCAATGCTTTGATACACCTGAATTCAGAGGGACACAAGAGTACAGGAATTCATAAACAGAAAAGGTACTACATTTATAACCTATAGATCTAAAATCTGTACCTTTTCTCATAGAGTTCTGTAAATTTCAGCAATGGCAAGCAACATGCTGGAGCATCCTGCAGGATCAATATAGCCTCGGAACTACGATAAAAGAAAAAAAATATGTTAAAATACTATACAGTTTAATAAACTATTTTGCACTCTCTCATACAAAGATAGAGAACTAAAGCCTTGGAGAAGGGGTCAAATCTTGCATTTGATATTTATTTCATACATTCAAATTCACTGATATAAAAACTTGTTCAAAGTACAAGATACTGGAACTTCAGATACCACTCCATTGTAAAGCACCTTCAACATTTTATACAGAATCAAGTTATCCATGCCTACCATGACGACTTTCTACAACAATCCCATTTGCCTGTATTATGGGTATATTTCTCTCTGCTTTACCCATATACCTATCCAAATGCCTTTTAAACTTTGTAAAAGTATTTGCCTCTACCACCTTGTTACAGATTAACACATCATTCCACCCCATTCTTCAGGTTTCCCCAAGATGATTCCCTCTCACTTTAAACCTATGCCCTCTTGTTCTAGACTCCACCGTGCTGAGAGAAAGACTATCCTCTCCACACCCTGAATTTTATAACAAAAGCCACTCCATCAGCCTCCCATATTTCAGGAGCAATAAACATAGCCCATCCAATCTCTCCTTATAACTGCAGCCCTTTATTCCAGGCAATACCCTGATGAATCTCTTCATTACAATATCTGTACTGTATTGTGGCAACCAGAACTGCACAGTATTCCAAAAGCTGTCCAATCAATGTCTGTACAGCTGCAATGTGAAGTTCCAACTTATGCTCGATGCCTCAGCTTATGAAGGCAAACATACCAAATTCTCTCTCCACCAATTTGCTCACCCATGTCTCCAATTTCAGGAAGACATTAACTTGCCAGTTACTCTATATATCCAAGCAAATTTTGACCTCTGGAAGTCTGTCACCTCATAATTATCTGGAACAAATTCCATCTGCCAGTACCCCGCTCAACTTTCCAGCTGATTCATGTCCATAATATGCTTTGACAATCTCCTTTATTGTTATTGACTACCAATTTCTGTGACTTCTGTAACCTTACTAATCAGCGTTTCTACTTTATCATCCAAGTTATACATGACATGTTACAACCATCAAAAGGTTCCAGCACCTATTCTTGTATCCAATCAATAACATTCAATCACTACATTATAGGATTTTGGATCCCGTTTTGTCAAGATGCCTCAGATCTCTTCTCAACTCTTTAAACTGTCATATCACGCAGAACCTCATCAAAAGCCTTAGAGTCCATGGAAACCATGTATACTATGCTGTCTTTACAAATTTTTAGTTACCAGTCAATCTATAATTGGAATATAGAGCACTTTACAGTTAATACAAATTACTCTATTTGCTGCTGCGAATTTACTTCAGAGTTGCAATGAAAAGAGTTGTTTAAAATCAGTCAGGGGAAAAAAACATGGTAGTATGGCCAAGCCGTTGAGATCATTCCACCCCATTGATCAATCACCACACAAGGTGCGTTGTGTGAATAAGGAATCTTTGGTTAGACCAAAGTACCATTAAGATGTCTTGCTTACAACTGTTCTTAAAACAACTAGTTAACTTTACGAGGTTACTTTATAGATAACATTTTTCCCCAAAGACCTATGCATCAGGTTTCAAAATCATGAACTGAAGCTTCAGAGCTAACAGCAGTATTTAGATTTGAAACAGAAAATAATTCAGAGGGGTTAGTGTGAATCAATTGCTTCAATGAACACATTACACAAGAATAAAAAGATAGGACAAATGCTTTCTTACGAGGCAATCAACCAACTCGGTTTCTAAAAAAAAGTAAAGAGCTAATAAATAGCTATTTTGAAATCAAACATTTTGAAAAGTAGAGGCACAAATAATTTTACCGAAGTAAAGCCAAAGATTTGTTGATATTTCCAGTGGCTAATGATACTTGAATTCTCTTGCATCCGATCCGATATCTGTGTAAACTATTGACAGCCGAAATCGCTTCCTGGAGACTCTCCATCTGCACCATTGCCTTCAGCTGATAGTCGGTATGAGGACTTAGTTCCACACTTTTCACCTACATATCCAAGAGTTGAGATGAGAAATAATTTTCAGCTTACAGGAATCACTCAAATTGATTTGACAAATCATTAAAATAAAAACACTAATTCCAGATTTTTCATAAATTGTAAAACCTGCAAGGAAGATCACAAACAAGAGATTCTGCAGAAGCTCCTTGAGTATCACACTCAAAATGCTGGAGAAACTCAGCAAGTCAGGCAGCATCTACAGAGGGGCAATAAATGGTTCACATGAAGTAACACCTGTCATTGTAGCCATATTCACCCCGGGTGAGATAATGATTCATTCTGATCACATTCTCAGCTTTTTCCCCCACCACTGCAAATGTTTCCAGCAAAGCTGGCAGTCACTGCCCATCCCAATTGTCTCCTGCTAGTTTGCAGCCAGATTAAACTGCTGCAGTCCTTCTTGTGAAGGTTCTCCTACAATGCAGCTGGGCAAGATGCCATTGGATTTTGGCTAGGTGTTGATGAAGGAATAGGATACATCTCCAAGTCAGGATGTAGTCCCACTTGTAGGGTGCCTTGCAAATCTGTTCTCAGCTGCTTAAAGCCCTTGGGCTTGATAAAGGGAGCAAGTATTTGGGGTGGTATTGGTGGATTGATCTAGAGCAGTTATTGGCGGAGGATGGGCATCAGGAAAATATGCTGGATTATGCTGAATAAGATAAAGGTAATTGATATTTGTCAGAGCTGCACTCATTCAGGCAAGTAGAGAACATAAGATACAGGAGCAGAATTAGGCCATTTGGCCCATCGAGTCTGCACCACCATTTCATCATGGGTGATCCAATTTTCCCCTCAGCCCCACCCTTGTCTTCTCCCCATATCCCGTCATGCCCTAACCAATCAAGAATCTCTCAACCTCTGCCTTAGATACATAAAGACGGTCTCCACAGCAGCCTATGGTAAAGAATTCCACAGATTCACCACCCTCTGGCTAAAGAAATTCCTCTTCTAAAAGGATGCCCCTCTATTCTGAGGTCACATCCTCTGGTCTTAGACTTCCCCACCATAGGAAATATCCTCTCCACATCCAAACTATTAAGGCCTTTTCACCATTCAATAGGTTTCAATCAGGTCACCCCTCATTTTCTGAATTCTAGTGAACTGTCTTTATAGGACAAACCATTCAATCCTGGAATCATTTTCATGAACTACCATTGAACCCTCTCTAGTTTCAGCACATCCTTTCTAAGGGGTTCAAACCTGCTCACAATACTCCCAAGTGAGGCCACACCAGTGCTTTATAAAAAGTCTCAACACTACATCTTTGCTTTTATATTCTAGTCCTCTTGAAATGAATGCCAAGATTGCATTTACCTTCCTCACCATAGACTCAATTTGAAAATTCATCTTTAGGGAATCCTGCACAAGGACTCCCAAGTCTCTTTATATCTGTTTTTAAAAAATATTTTCTCTCCCTTCAGAAAATAATCAACTCTCATTTCTTCTACCAAATTAGATAACCGTACACTTCCCAGCACTGTATTCCATCTGCCACTTTGTCCATTCTCCTAATCTGTCCAAGTCCTCCTGTAGCCTCTCTACTTCCTCAAAACTACCTGCCCCTCCACCCATCTTCATATCGTCTGTAAACTTTGCAACAAAGCCATCAATTCCATCATCCAAATCATTGACATATAATGTAAAAAGAATTGGTCCCAACACAGATACTTGTGGAAGATCACGAGTCACTAGCAGCCAGTTAGAAAAGCCTCCCTTTATTACCTCTTTCTGCCTCCTGCTAATCAGCTTTATCCATGCTAGAATCTTTCACGTAATAACAAGCTACAAGCCCATGGTAAGTAGCCTCATGGGTGGCACCTTGTCAAAGGCCTTTGAAAATCCAAGTACACAACATCAACCGAATATCCTTTGTCTATCCTGCTTGTTACTTCTTTGAAGAATTCCAACAGATTTGTCAGGCAAGATTTTCCCTTGAGGAAACCATGCTGATTACAGGCTATTTTCTCATGTGCCTCTAAGTACTCCGAGACCTCATCCTTAATAATTGAGTCCGACGACTTCTCAACCAGGTAAGACTAACTGGCCTATAGTTTTCTTCTGCCCCTCTCACTTCTTGAAGAGCAGAGTAACATTTGCCATTTTTCAGTCTTTTGGAACCATTCCAGAATCTAGTGATTCTTGAAATGTCATTACTAATACCTCCACAATCTTTTCAGCCACCTCCTTCAGAACTCTGGGGTGTACACCATCTGGTCCAGGTGATTTATCCACCTTTAAACCTTTCAGTTTCAAGAACCTTCTCCCTAGGAATGGTAAACACCTGAAACTTCCACCATACTGCTAGAGTCTTCCACAATGTAGACTGATGCAAAAATACTTATTCAGTTCATCCACTATTTTATTACCCTCTCCAGCATTGTTTTCCAGTGGTCCAATATCCATTTTCTCCTCTTTTACACCATGTATCTAAAAAAACTTTTAAAATCCTCTATTAGTGGCTAGCTTACCAGGGGGAAAACCCATACTCGTGACTTGCCTTGCAGATTTTGACTTGCTCACAGTTATAGCTTTGACTTGGCTTGTCTAGTTGAGTTTCTGGTCAGTGGTGGCTCACGAGGTGATGGTAATGTATTTGATGTCAAGGGTAGGTGGCTCTTTAACTGGTGATGGCCATTGCTGGTACTTTGGTAGCACTGATGCTGTCTCTCAGTGCTCGAAATGTAGTCTACCTTTTGCAGTAGGCTGGCATGGATTGATTCACTTGCAGAATTATAAACAGAAGTGAACACAAGTGCCAGCTAACATCTCCACGCCTGACCATATGATAGTAGGAAAGTCAATGATGAAGCAGTTAAAATGGTGGGGCTTGGGACAGTACTGTGAGGAACATTTGTCGTAATATCCTGGAACTGGGATAATTGACCTCCAGCTTTGACAATCTTCACCCTGGGTGTGACATACAATTTCACCCATTGGAGATTTTTCCCTTTAGTTATATGAAGCTAAATTTTACCAGAGATCCCTGAAATCACTTTGGTCAAGTGCTGCTTTGAAATCACCCCTCCTCTGGATTCAGCTCCTTATTTGGACAAAGGGTGTAATGAGAAGTGGAGCTAAAGGGCCCCTGGCATATTACAGGTGAATAAATGTCATTGGACAATACAAATGATGACACTTTCCATTACATTGCTGATAAATGAAGTAAATTGACTGGATAGTAATCAGCTTGACTGGTTTAGTCTTCATTTTTCTAATCATGGTGTAAATCAAAATGGTTGAAGGCTGATGTTGAAGATCTCAGGAGAACACTAAAACAGATCATCTTTCTGGCATTTCTGGCTAGATTTGATTGCAAATGCACTTTAATTCTTTAATGCTATTGTTTATAATACAACTGAGTAGATTGGTGGGTCACCCCAGAAGGCATTTCAGAATCAAATACATCAGCAGGTCTGGTCTCACGGACAGAGGACCAGGTAACAATGATGAATTTCCTCTGCTGAAGAATGTGTGTGAACTAGATCATCAATATTGCTGACTTGTTTTTGTTTCAATTACTGAATTGAAATCCCCATAGTTGGGCCTCAGGATTAGTTACCAACTTTAATAAACCATCCATGCACCCAACAAGTTTACTCAGGATCAAATCCATCGAAAAGCAATAAACAGGGTTTTACTCTGGGAATGCACTTCAATATGGAAGATGCATTTGAGTAAAAACAAGGACAATCTGTGAATCAAGTCTCAAAAACAAATACGTGTTTATCTATGACTGACGCACTAGGAAATATTTAAAATTTTTCAAGAAATGATTTGTAAATAATATATATATATATATATATATATATATATATATATATATATATATTAAAAAAATCAGATTTAAAATAGTGAAAATAATCACCGAATGCAAACTTTGAAAACTGAATTGTAACAACATACTAAATATGAAATGGTATGAAGAATGAAGACCTCCCCCGCCCCATCCCTAAACTTAGCTAATGGTCAAGACGGAAGTTTATATTCCTACCAGATTTCTAACTCAAGAAATTCCTGGGAGGAAAAAAAAAAGAGACAAAAACAAATTTAAAAATTAGTTTTAAATATAATGGCAAAAATTTCATAACTACCACTGACCTCATTTCTTACAGATCTGCCATAGTAGCTGCAAAGCAATACCCAGTGTCAAGCCTTATCCGCTGTCCAAATATTAAGTTACCTTGCCATGCCTGGAGAAAATCTCATGCAATATTTGAGTAAGTTCCTTTCTAGACATCCTGTAATCCAAGTTGCTGACCTGTACATCTGCTCCATTTGCAAATGGGTCCATCTGGACATCAGAACAATGAGTTTGATTTATGCTTAAAGGAGAGGAGCGGTTGGAAAGACTTGGGGATAAGTTCCTAAAATAAATAAGAGTCAAACATCATCATACTCTTAAAGAGTCTCAGTACAATTTACCAACGTTAACCATTAAAACACTTCATGCAGAAGTTCAACACTCAACTGACACTTACTAAGTTCAAATTAATTCAGCTAGGTCTGACTTCATTTATTTAGTGGTCATTAAACTCAAATATTTGTCCCCAAATAAATAATTTCAAAATTCATTTTTTAAAAAGACAGACAAAATTAAAAATAGAGTTACCTTGCAGACAAGGAGCCATGGGATGCAATTGGTGGTGTGTTATGTCTTGAAACTGGCAACTTAGAAAAAGCAGAAGGGGAACTGACACGGAAGTCACCTTTCTTCTCAGTTTTGTCTGTAGGAGATTCCAATGAACTTGAAAATATTGGAATTTCTTGCCTAAAAGAAAACAACATTTTGAGTAACATGCTCATCTTCTCTGGCAGTTTCTTGGGATCACTTTTATTTAAAACGTTTGTTACATTTATATGTCAAAATTCACAGACTATTTTTACCTAATTTTCACATGGCACAAGACGACAAGTGAAATTAAGAAAACACATGAGATGAAAACATTTAAATACTAAGACAATAGTTAAACCCTCAGGGGGCAATAATTACACCCCACCCCCAAACAGGCCTGGAAATGGAAAAGGTTATGAACAGGAAAAATGGGGGAGTGGAGGAAGAGGTGAAAAGATTGCAAATTCCAATATCTGTGAAAGTGGTAGGCAGAAAAGATCAGAAGACAAAAAGACATGATGCAAGATAGAAAATAGCAACAAGACCAAGATTTTATGTAAGATAGAAATAGGAATATTTCCTGTTGAACCAAATACCGATCGACCTTCACTAATCCCACTACCTGTAATCCAGTTCCTTCAATAATCCAGCACTGATTATGCTTAAAGCGATCCTTCTGTAATCCGGCATTTTCACTAATCTGGCACTCCTCAGGTCCCAATGGTGCCGGATTAGAGAAGGATTATTGCTTAATGTGATCCTCCCGTAATTCGGCATTTTAGTCATACTTTACTGATCCCGGAGGAAATTGGTTTTCGTTACAGTTGCACCATAAGTAATTAAATAGTAATAAAACCATAAATAGTTAAATAGTAATATGTAAATTATGCCAGGAAATAAGTCCAGGACCAGCCTATTGGCTCAGGGTGTCTGGCAACAGCCTATTGGCTCAGGGTGTACTGGCAACTCCTCTGAAGATTTGCATTAATCCATTTATTATTCTAGCAGTCATTACAGTCATTTCCTATATTAAAAACAAATACAATACTACATTTTTGACATCATAGTTTCTCTTTAAATGAAGTTCTCCAAAGCATTCATTCCATTTTGATTAAAGTATTCTACTCAAAATATTAGCTTTCTGAATAAGATGCCAAAGCACTTATGAACTACCAGCAATCTTTAATACCAGGAAGTTAAATAGACAAAAATCTGTAAAGGCAGCATGTAGCATTATTTAACAGTGACAATTTAACAGTAATTAAAAGTCAATTACTCTCATCAACACATGTAATTGACATGGCTCATCAAAATTGTGTTTACTCCTTACTTCAATGTACTAATTAAAACTAGAAATATAATGATGATAATAAAATACAAAAAAAATTACTCCCCAGTTAACTCAGATATTCAATATAAACTCACTTATTACTTCCGATGATAGAATCTCCATTTCCTGTGGTTTTAGGAGTGGCTGGCGAATGAACAGAATAACTTATTGGTGGAGATTCAGATCCTTTCTTTTTGATCTGTTGCATCCGCACATTTTGCTTGGTTTTGGATTCCATACCACAGAGTTCCTTATAAAGTAAATAAGGAATCAGTTAAAACTGTGCAACAATGTACAAATTCACTTCAATAGTTGTACCAGCTTAAATTTTAAAACCATTTTCCTGATTTACTAAGCGCTGAATAAACTAAAATCCACAAGTATTAAATGAGAATCTTGCTCACCAAACCATAACTGGGAGGTTCAAGAGATACAAATATTTGAAAGAATGCTCTATTAAAGCTAAGCTTGACAAAAGGAGTAGAACTAGAATTACATAGCCCTTAAGTGAAAAAGAATTAGAAGTAAATACCATCAAGGTGTTTCCCTTGAGCCTCAAGTATTATAAAACTGTTTATTTAATCCAATCATAACTAAACTCACTTTTGCTCAAGTCCTAACAAACCTTTGGCATATACTCTGACAAAACCTGCTTTCAATTTTATAAACCAATTTCAAGAAATAACTACCTTATATTCAGTTTGTGAAAGTACTTGAAACGTTCATAAAATTCAAAGCACTAAAATTTAATTAGCTTATTACTCATTAATCTACAAAGTGAATATTTACAAGTCCACTTAGTACAACCAGTTAGTTCTAAAGTAACTGCAATGAATACCCAATTTAGGATTAGCTTCAAAATTTGCACTGCTCCATATTATTTATATCAATTCAGCAGCATAAGATATACTTACTGTTTCAAGTTCCAATTATTTCAAAATAGATTATGATAGCAAGATATTAAAACTTAGCTTTTTTTAAAAAATATTCCATTTGATTTTACTGAAACCTGAGAGGCTTTTGTAAACCAGCAGAAACGCTAATAAAATTCAATATTCACTTGCAGGGATGTTTAACTGCAGTCCCTCATTCACATAAGATAATGGTAGGCCTACCAGAGAGGACTAAAAGATCCCAAGTGTTAAACATATAGCCTAAGCACTACACTGGACTCTAAACTTCCATACTATAGGGCAAACAACTACCATATCAGCTACTTAGTTCTAAGGACAAAGTGAAATAAAGTTTACTCATTGTTTTAATTTTGGGTGGAGAGGTGAGGAAAATAAATTACTAATTTTCTACATTTTCATGCAAAACACCTGAAGCGCTTAAATTAATCATTATCTAATTAGTCACAGAGTTGTATATGCATCATTATCTACCTTGTAGATAACTGCTCTAAAGTTTACTTGAATTGGATAAGTCTGTTCAGTTTTAAGTTGCAAATTGTGTTCAAGAATGCATGCATATATCAAGAAAATTGTTTACTAAATATATATTTTGCTAAAAATGCAAAACTGTTCTTTCAAGACATTGACTAGCTGCTATGTTTCCAATAAAAAAAATTAAAAATGCATTTTCACTATTTAAACAAAGTTTGAAATTCAGGTTTTAGGAAAGAAACTGGTGAAAAAATTATGAAAAAACATTCTTCTCAATTGGTAACTCCTATTTTGAAAATGGACAAAGGCATTCTATTTTCAAGTAAAAAGACTTCATACATAACCATCCATTCAACCTCAACAATTTAATTAAAACAAATATTTTAACGGGAGTCCCAGTCTTCCATAAATTGTAATTTCCATTTCAATAGGGAAACACTTGCATAGAATACCAACAGGTTTTGACGACTTATGATTCTTCTTGTAGCACATTTTGAAACTGAACCAATACTTACTACCCTAAAAGACAACAAATTATGAGGTGGGGCAGACTGTAATAAAATAGTTACAAATATAAATGGAAGTTCCAATCACACATTTAAACAGCGCTTTGAGTGAAAAAGCTTTTAGTCACATTTCTAATTACCCATCTGCATCTCTTCAAAGATAAGGGAATTTTAACATAATATTAGATATCTGTCTTACAGTTTTATTAAATCTGATGGGTATTCCTGAATTGTCCTGAACATTACTGAAGATCATTATGGTAAGTAAACATTAAGTTTTCTAATTTGCACAATATTTTGTAGTTGAATGAGCAAAAATTTCAAGGTTTAACAAACAATAAAAGAGAAATAATACTGAAGAATGTATAATCTGTAGCATTGTGCATTATAGTCCATAAATATATTGTTACATGTAACTAATCATGTATTGGTCCAGTCATTTTTTAAAATGTCAAGTTAGCACAGGAACATTAAGGGTTGAAGGGTAAGTTGATGTTTTCTGCAACAGCTACCTTTCTTTTGCACTTTTAATTAGGTTTTTGTGCTCACAAGCTCAAGGATTCAGTCATGGGTTCACAACTTAACCTTGTTGATTACGTTAAAGCAAAATGGGCTGCAATACAACTATTGTGAAAACCAAAATTTACCAACAGATATACAATGTCAAATGCTTCAGTTTCCTCCATTTCTGAATTCCAGTGGTATCCTGTGGTTAATTTATGTCGGGGAACTGACTTCCAGGTCCTGCACCAGCAGAAATGTGGCCTAGGACCCTTCTGATTTCAAAAGGATTGTAATGCTTTGGATGTTAAGTATTGGGCAAGGTACTTTCATTCTAACTTCCTCAGTTTCATGAAGTAATGTATTTTCACTAATTTAAAAAAACTGCTTCTCATTTGTCTTTCAATATTGTGAATGTTAGACACACTGAGAAGCTATTAAGTGACCCTTATAGCTTTTATAACTAGCAAAGCTGGGACAAGGGTTCCACTGGCACGGGACTTCCATGGGGCACTTGACTATGCTCAGGAAATGTGGTTAGAAAACTTCTAGGTACGGAGATAGGCCTTATTCATTTTGTTCTGCTAAATTTGGTCATTGGGAGATAGTGGGCGACAAGTTCAAGCTGGTAAGATTCAGCCCAGTAGGTCTTAGTAACACTGTAAAGTGGAAAAAGGCTTGAATATTCATGTTTCATATTTTTCAATTGTTCAGCTTTACTGGGGAACAAAAAATACAGCTCTGATTAGCACAATACACCTTCATGTAACTAAGTATATTAGTAAATGGTGAACAGAAACAGATCAGAGGATAAATTAAAAATGTTGCAAATGTATGCATTAGATTATACGTAG
The DNA here is from genome assembly GCF_030028105.1 of Mobula birostris. Lineage (NCBI taxonomy): Eukaryota > Metazoa > Chordata > Chondrichthyes > Myliobatiformes > Myliobatidae > Mobula > Mobula birostris. The sequence goes on along the minus strand of NC_092378.1, from coordinate 130,772,018 downwards.
TTAAGATAATGTAGGAAAGTGTTTAAATGGAAATGGAGAAAAAAAGTCACTTTAAATGAGGAAAAGCAACCCTCCTAATCAATTTAATCTTATTTCTGAGTTAAAGGTGTCATGTTGTGTTCAAGTGATATGTGATTCTTATTATCATCTATCAGTTTATTTTCCCAAAAGGACCTTTCCAAATCAATGCCTTTATGTTCTAAAGCAAATTCAAGCATAACCAATGTAAATAAAGTGATAGATTCCAATAAGGAATTGTAAAATTAGATAGATTTGCAGCTTATAAACTTCTGTTTATAGCCCACAAACTGAATTAGTTAATACATTTGAAATTATGTAATAAATTTGCAACAATATTTGAATGGGAGAGCAGGATGACAGGTAAACAAGATGGTGAAAAAGGGGACAAAGATTTAGGGTAACACACAACAAAGTTGCTGGTGAACGCAGCATGCCAGGCAGCAACTTTGTTGTGTGTTGCTTGAATTTCCAGCATCTGCAGAATTCCTCGTGTTAAAGATTTAGGGTGACAGGATGAAAAAAGGAAGCTAAGGGGGAATTTTTCACACTGAAGGTGGTGAGTACATGGAACAAGCTGCCAAAAGAAGTGTTGAGGCAGATGCGGTAGTATTATTTTAGAAGCACTTGGATAGGTTCATGGAGAGACGAGGCTTAGAAGGATATGGGTGAAAGAAGAAATTGGAACTAGCTGGATGGGCACTGTGGTCGGTATGGATTTGTCAGGCCCAAGGGCCTGTATCTATGTTGTATGGCTCTATGACTCTAAGGCAGCTCTCCAAGTCATGATTTAATTTGAGGTTTCGCATGTATTTCACATTCATTTTGTGATTTACAGAAATAATTGTATTTCACAGAAAATATCACTAACATGAAGAACTGACAGTTTAATAAATTTATTTATTATTGTCTCATGTACTGAGGCACAGTGAAAACCTTGTCTTGTAAGTTCTTTGGCCTCTCTGTACCTTTAAATGGTGTCAATCTATGGGCCAGACTGACTGTCCTGCCAAATGCTGTAATTTCTGACATTTCCTTTCTTCCAAACTTTAATCCACTGACTGCCAGTTAGTGTTGTAACTATTGGGAAAATGCCCATCTTTTCACAGCACCTGCCAAGGCCAAAGAGAGGATACTTTAACTGGGGCTCTAATGGAGACTAAATCTCCCCAACAAAAGCAATTAGTCTTCAATGGCCTTCAGTATGTAAATTAACACCAACCAAGGGTATAGATGAGCAAAGACCTTGCAGTTATTCAGCTACTGCTTTGCTGTCTCAGCGGTTGACTAAATAAGAAAAAAAACTGGGAGGATCCTGGACCATCAAGTCAGTTTATTCAAATTTCAGTCAAAATGGGAATGAAACTGGATGTAACGATTTGAAGTGTATCTGCACAAAAGATCCTACATAACCAATGCAGAACTAATGCCTGGCATCCTCATAACATGAGCATTATCCCAGTATTTTCATTCCAAACAAGGGAGAATCCTATTATTTATTGTGGGGAGGAAAGGGTAAAAAGGAGGTCACAGCTCGGTGTGCAAGGAGCCACAGTTCACAAAGGGGGATCAGGACAGCAGTGCTGCGAAGATTGATGATGCCAGAGGTTTTTGCAGACCAAGGTGATTTCTTCCAGTTTGTCTGCGAAACAGATTATTTTTTGATGTCTCTCTTTTCAAGGTGGCTTGGGTCCTGTTGAAAGACTGTAACACTGAAACAGTGAGGTGTGGTCTTCTGCACTCATTTGTTGCAGGAGCAACCTCTCTCTCCCTTGCTAGAGAGAGAGACTATCCGAGATAGTGTTAGAATGGAATGTAGCTTTTTGATGGACTCTACATTATGATCTCTGGGGTTTTTGCTATTGTTTGCATGGTGGGGGGAGGGGGGTTGGTACTTTAGCTGGAGCAACTGGGGGAGGGAGCTTTGAGGTTCTGATGTTTCAGTCATTCATTCTTTGGGTTTTGCTTCTGTTTCGTGGATGCCTGAGGAGAGTAAGAATTTCAGGTTGTACATTATATACATTCTCTGCTATTAAATCGAACCACTGAAATTCAGCTGGGATGTGGCATGTGGACAGATTATTGGGAGCAATGGGTAGATCAAATTATGGTGGATATCATGAAACCTCTGGCTGATAAGATGTGAAGCCAATGTGATGATGACTGAATGAGTCAGAATCAGGTTTATTATCACTGGCATGTGACGTGAAATTTGTTAACTTTGTTAAGTGAAAGCAGGCCGATATCAATCTTTTTCCCGCAGCTGGATAATTGATCTCTTGGACATGCTAATGTGATCAATGTAGTTGTAGTAGTAATAATAAGTACTTCAAGTTTTGCAAAAGGGAATGTTGAACTTCTGGGTATGTGAGGCTTTGGCAAGTGAATCCTTGAAGCTCTGACAACCAAATAAGACATGAATGTGTAGATTGTTGGAGGTTCTAGCCCATAATGTTTGCTCTCTGGTATTTCATTTGAGTGGCGACGAATAAAATCAGTCAGATCAGTGAAACTATTTGATTGTACAGTATGCTGAACACTTTCTTTATGAACTTGTGGACTGATGAACATAGCCTTTTAACAGATTTATTGCATATCAATAAGTGTGGGAAGTATGAATTATATGTGACATATTTTATGTGTCAGCTACTCACCAAATAACGTTCAAGTCATATTATTTCAGTTCCTTAACTTTACTGTTAAAATGCTACCACAGCCCAAATGAACCAAACAAAGTAACAGTTCATGTTATGCTGGATGGAGATATCACTTTTAACTACCATCATAACTCAAGCTATTTTTATACCTTCCTCATTTGTACAAAATGAAATATACTCAATTTACTAACCTTCCTATGAAGCCACATATACTCAGAGGTGCATTAAAGGAACTATTTACCTGCAAACTTCTGACTTTTCCATTTTTAACTGCTGATCCTTGTGGTGTCCGTGAGTTCTTAACAGAAGGATTTTTTCCATTGTGGGATTGTTCATCAAGGTCTTTATTCAGTTGAGATAGTTTTGCAAGTTTACTTGCCTTTTTAGGGGATTTTGTCTTTTCAACTGTTATGCAGTTATTTTTGCTTTCACAAAAATCTTTATTTTTTGGTGTAAACGATACAAGAATCTTATTCCCAAACACATCTTCATTCTCCATACGCTTCTGTGCACGCTCAGCACTTTCCTGGCTGGTAAAACGAAGGATTGCACTGCTGCCAGTAATGCTTAAAACTTTTCCACCACAATTATCAGACAAACGGCGCAGTCTGTTGCTGACTTGCTTGCTGTCTCTATTAATTGGCAAATTGTACACATACAGAAGAGTATGACATTGCTAGAATGGAAAAAGAAAATGAATGGGCAGAAAGAAAAAACTAGGCTTCTGTAATTTAAATGGTTTCTTTCCCCCTCCCTATCATAGATCTCCACTTTTCTTCTCTCCTTCCTAACCCACTTTCATCCCCTTGTCACACCCCTCAATTTCTAACTATTCCCACTTTCCATGCATTGTTTAACTATTGTCGAATGTTTCCAGTATTCTGTTTATTTCAGATAAATATTTTCTTGTTAGTTCAATCATGTAGGAATAAGCTTTATGTGGAAAATAGAACAATGCAATTTCTTGCAGGAGCACACTTCTCACAAAGCAGGTGAAATGCATTATAGCACTCAAATGCAACATCTTACACTCTAGTATCTAAAATGAACTGAGTTCAGGTAGACAAATATGGGTATCCTTGGTGGCACAGTTGTTAATTTATTGGGCTAGTAACATAGAAACATAGAAAACCTACAGCACAATACAGGCCCTTTGGCTCACAAAGTTGTGCCGAACATGTCCCTACCTTAGAAATTACTAGACTTCCCCATAGCCCTCTATTTTTCTAAGCTCCATGTACCTACCCAGAAGTCTCTTAAAAGACCCTATCATATCCACCTCCACCACTGTTACCGACAGCCCATTCCATGCACTCACCACTCTCCGAGTCAAAAACTTACCCCTGACATCACCTCTGTACCTACTCCCTAGCACCTTAAAGCTGTGTCCTCTTGTGGCAGCCATTTCAGCCCTGGGAAAAAGCCTCTGACTATCCACATGATCAATGCCTCTCATCATCTTATACACCTCTGTCAGGTCATCTCTCATCCTCTGTCGCTCCAAGGAGAAAAGGCCAAGTTCAATCAACCTGTTTTCATAAAGCATGCTCCCCAGTCCAGGCAACATCCTTGTAAATCTCCTCTGCACCCTTTCTATGGCTTCCACATCCTTCCTGTAGTGAGGCCACCAGAACTGAGCACAGTACTCCAAGTGGGGTCTAACCAAGGTCCTATATAGCTGCAACATTACTTCTCAGTTCCTAAATTCAATTCCACGATTAATGAAGGCCAATATACCGTATGCCTTCTTAACCACAGTGTCAACCCTACGCAGCTACTTTGAGTGTCCAATGGACTCGGACCCCAAGATCCCTCTGATCCTCCACACTGCCAAGAGTCTTACCATTAATATTATACTCTGCCATCATATTTGGCCTACAAAAATGAACCATTTCACACTTATCTGGGTTGAACTCCATCTGCCACTTCTCAGCCCAGTTTTGCATTCTATCAATGTCCCGCTGTAATTTCTGACAGCTCTCCACACTATCCACAGCACTTTCAACCTTTGTGTCATCAGCAAACTTACTAACCCATCCCTCCACTTCCTCATCCAGGTCATTTATAAAAATCACAAAGAGTAAGGGTCCCAGAGCAGATCCCTGAGGCACACCACTGGTCACTGACCTCCATGCAGAATATGACCCGTCTACAACCACTCTTTGCCTTCTGTGAGCAAGCCATTTCTGGATCCACAAAGCAATGTTCCCTTGGATCCCATACCTCCTTACTTTCTCAATAAGCCTCGCATGGGGTACCTTATCAAATGCCTTGCTGAAATCCATATACACTACATCTACTGCTCTTCCTTCATCAATGTGTTAAGTCCCATCCTCAAAAAATTCAATCAGGTTCGTAAGCCACGACCTGCCTTTGACAAAGCCATGCTGACTATTCCTAATCATATTATACCTCTCCAAATGTTCATAAATCCTGCCTCTCAGGATCTTATCCGTCAACTTACCAACCAGCGAAGTCAGACTCACTGGTCTATAATTTCCTGGGCTATCTCTACTCCCTTTCTTGAATTAGGGACAACATCCGCAACCCTCCAATCCTCCAGAACCTCTCCCGTCCCCATTGATGATTCAAGGATCATCACCAGAGGCTCAGCAATCTCCTCCCTCGCCTCCCACAGTAGCCTGGGGTAGATCCCATTTGGTCCCGGTGACTTATCCAACTTGATGCTTTCCAAAAGCTCCAGCACATCCTCTTTCTTAATACCTACATGCTCAAGCTTTTCAGTCTGCTGTAAGTCTGCACTACAATCACCAAGATCCTTCTCCATAGTGAATACTGAAGTAAAGTATTCATTTAAGTACCTCTGCTATTTCCTCCAGTTCCATACACACTTTCCCACTGTCACACTTGATAGGTTCTATTCTTTCACGTCTTATCCTCTTGCTCTTCACATACTTGTAGAATGCCTTGGGATTTTCCTTATTCCTGCCTGCCAAGGCCTTCTCATGGCCCCTTCTGGCTCTCCTAATTTCCTTTTTAAGCTCCTTCCCGTTAGCCTTATAATCTTCTAGATCCCTAACATTACCTAACTCTCTGAACCTTTTGTAAGCTTTTCTTTTCTTCTTGACTAGATTTATTACAGCCTTTGTACACCACAGTTCCTGCACCCTACCATAACTTCCCTGTCTCATTGGAACATACCTATGCAGAACTCCACACAAATATCCCCTGAACATTTGCCACATTTCTTCCGCACTTTTCCCTGAGAACTTCTGTTCCCAATTTAAGCTTCCAATTTCCTGCCTGATAGCCTCTAATTCCCCTTACTCCAATAAAACGCTTTTCTAACTTGTCCGTTTCTATCTCTCTCTAATGTTATTGTAAAGGAGATAGAATTATGATCACTATCTCCACGATGCTCTCCCACTGTCAGATCTGACACCTGACCAGGTTCATTTCCCAATACCAAATCAAGTACAGTCTCTCCTCTTGTAGGCTTATCTACATATTGTGTCAAGAAACCTTCCTGAACACACCTAACAATCTCCACCCCACCTAAACCCCTTGCTCTAGGGAGATGCCAATCGATATTTGGGAAATTAAAATCTCCCATCACAGCAACTCTGTTATTATTACACCTTTCCAGGATCTGTTTCCCTATCTGCTCCTCGATATCCTTGTTACTATTGGGCGGCCTATAAACTCCTTCCTGTTCCTAACCTCCATCCACAGAGACTCCGTAGACAATCCCTCCATGACGTCCACCTTTTCTGCAGCCATGACACTATCTCTGATCAACAGTACCACGCCCCCACCTCTTTTGCCTCCTTCCCTGTCCTTTCTGAAGCATCTAAAACCTGGCACTTGAAGTAACCATTCCTGTCCCTGAGCCATCCAAGTCTCTGTAATGGCCACCACATCATAGCTCCAAGTACTGATCCACGCTCTAAGCTCATCCGATTTGTTCACAATACTCCTTGCATTAAAATAGACACATCTCAAACCGTCCACCTGAGCGTGTCCCTTCTCTATCACCTGCTTATCCTCCCTCACAAACTGCCTCCATGCTGTCTCTACTGTGAGCCAATCACCTCTTCCACAGTCTCTTCAGTTCGGTCCCCACCCCCCCAACAATTCTAGTTTAAACTCTCCCCAGTAGCCTTAGCAAACCTCCCCGCCAGGATATTGGTCCCCCTGGGATTCAAGTGCAACCTGTCCTTTTTGTACAGGTCACACCTGCTCCAAAAGAGGTCCCAATGATCCAGAGATCTGAATCCCTGACCCCGCTCCAATCCCTCAGCCACACATTTATCCTCCACCTCATTCTATTCCTATACTCACTGTCGCGTGGCTCAGGCTGTAATCCTGAGATTACTACCTTTGCGGTCCTGCTTCTCAACTTCCTTCCTCACTCCCTGAAGTCCTTTTTCAGGACCTCTTCCCTTTTCCTACCTATGTTATTGGTACCAATATGTACCGTGACCTCTGGCTGTTCTCCCTCCCACTGCAGGATATCTTGGACGTGATCTGAAATATCCCGGACCCTGGCACCTGGGAGGCAAACTACCATCCGAGTTTCTTTCCTGCGTCCACAGAATCGCCTCTTTGACCCCCTAACTATAGAGTCCCCTATTACTACTGCCTTCCTCTTCCTTTCCCTACCCTTCTGAGCCACAAGGCCGGACTCTGTGCAAGAGTCACAGCCACTATTGCTTCCCCCAGGTAGGCTGTCCCCCCCCACAGTACTCAAACAGGAATACTTATTGTCAAGGGGTACAGCCACAGGGGTACTCTCTAGTACCTGACTCTTTCCCTTCCCTCTCTTGACAGTGACTCTCTTGTCTGTCTCCTGTGGCCCCGGTGCAACCATCTGCCTATAACTCCTTTCTATCACCTCCTCGCTTTCCCTGACCAGACGAAGGTCGTTGAACTGCATCTGCAGTTCCCTAACTCCGTCCCTTAGAAGCTGCAGCTCCACACACCGGGTGCAGATATGGCCGTCCGGGAAGCTGGGAGACTCCAGGACCTCCCACATCTGACACCGAGCACAGAAAACCGGTGTCACACACATACTACTTCTTTTCCGCAATTAACACAGGTAAACCTACCTCGCCTCATTATCGCCTAAGCCTGTTGAGCCAAAGCCCTGTCACTCTGCTCTCTCTCACGTGTCTGCCCACTGGATATGATGGACTTCTTTTTAAACTTTTCCCGCTCTACTGGCTGACGTCAAGCGCCTGCGCAGTCTTACCTCTCTTTTACCCGAGTAGTAAAACTGCCTTCACTCCGGAAATCCTTAGCCGTTCACCTAGAGACCATGATTAATACTCCAGACACGCATGGTGGCTGTGAAATTTAGCTGATGTTCATGATTCAGAAATTTTTTTAAAAATTAAAGCCTGTCTTTGTCATGATGAGCACCTAGCTACTGGAGTGTCATAAAAGCATGCTAGTAATGAACATGTCTTGAAAACTGGAAAAAAAATTGGTGTTGAAGGAAAAAAGGGAGAAAAGATAATTGAAATCTGCAAGTATCCAAACTTCCTGCAATTGTAGTTCGCATTAGCAACAAATAAAAACTTAAGTAATGACTTGTGTTATTTTAGAAAATGTGATTTAATAACATTGAGAAGAAACTTACTTGTGTTTTCTCTGGTAATCTTGGTGGTAAGTTAGAAACAAATTCCTCAAATTTGATATGTTTGTGTGCATGTTGTAGAAGTGCATCTGAAACTTGATTCTTATGCACCAAAATGATCTGAAAACCATGCCGATGCCGAAGGTCACTGAGTTCTGAGGCAAAGTTGACATCAGCTATAAAATGATCAAACTACAATTATTAGAAAGAATAAATTCTGATTGAAATCAATCTCTGCTATATTTTTAGCTTAAAAGACAGGAAAATATTTCTCTATGTTCATTCATAGTACACATATATTGTCATTAGAAATTATAAAAGATACACAAATTTTAAGATCTAAGCAAGCGACATTTCATTGCACCAACAATGACACTGACTTTCAGCATGCTATGTATTCCAGATTTTAAACCTAAAATTACTTAATGGAATATACCCTACATTACTTTTAATTAACGTCTTCTCACTGAGGAGACCAGACTAAGCTGCTATTCTAGTAACCTTTGCCCATGATCAGTTTTTCCTGATGTAATTAAATGTGTTTAAGTATATTGGTTACTTACAGGATACCAAAACAACAGTGGATGGAGCTGTGTGAGTATCAGCAAATCGCCTTAAACTTTGTCTAAGCTTGTCATCGGCAGCATTCTTTGCTGTTGCATTTATATGTGCAACTGTCACCTGCACCAAAAAAAAATATTTTTTAAACTTGGTTTTCATCACAACTTCATTACTAATGTGTATGTGCTCTATCTTACAATTACAATTTAGTGGAATGAAGCATAATAAGAGATGGTAATGTTAGCCTGCTAGATATCAATGTATTCAACCAATCTGCCTGTTTTGGAACACACCTGATTTTGAATGTAGAATGGGGGTGTGTGTGGGGGGAGTGAGTTAGGGCTGAGTTGGGCTGAAGGGCTGTCCATTTTACTGCACGAGATACTTAGCAAGGTTCTGGAACTTTAAAATAGAAAGAGTTTTAAACTTAAGAATTTTTTTCAATCTGAAATTTGGCTTTCTGTTTTAAATACTAGCAACATAAAATCCTTAATATTTAGAAAACACAGTCACTAGTACAGGCAGATTATGCAGGTGACTTACCTGGCAATTATTAAGCTCCTGGATAACTTCCTTGTTCTCTTTGCTAATATCACACACACAAATGAATTCTGCCTCTCTGTGACCTTGGAAAAACTGTTGACGGATTCGCTGTACTATTGTCATGGCTGACCGTCCTGTTGGGACAGAGCAATTTTCTATATCCCAAAACACCCCAATAGGTGGTAGATTCTCCTGTTGTTGGCCCGGTATTGCTACATCAGATAATCCTGTTGAAAATTCACCAGAGTTAGTGCCATATTTTCATGTATACTTTCTCAGTAACTTAAATTGCTAATGATTGGCATAATTTTTTGAATACTAAGTTTCTGAATAAAGTAATACTAACATAAAGCTGCTCATAATTTACATTCAGCTTGGAACTCGTGTCAGCTTGCGCACTTAAACATGATTGCCTAGAAACTGCACCAGCTAACATCCTCCTTTATGCACAAATCTAATGAAAGACAGGCAAATGTGGAAGGTGAGCACTGGCTGCCTGCCTCTTAATCGCTGGTGGGATTGCTCTGCTATGGAGAGGGAAAAGCCTGCCACTGGGCCCAGGGAACGTTACGCAGGTTTTCTGTGTTTTGGATGTGGGCTTGGACTGTAGACTTTACTTTTCGGTCTTACAGATTTTTATATTATGTGTTTTTCACTGATCTGTCCCTTTTTCTGTGTGCGGGGGAGGAGCATTTGGGGTTGATGTGCCTGTTCTGTTTTTCTTCGTTATTTTGCAGCGAGGAGGGATTTGGGGGTTGATGAATATGTTGCCGTTCTTTTCTTACCTGGTTTTGGTGGCTATCTGGGGAAGAAGAATTTCAGAGTTGTCTACTTTGATAATAAATGAAGCTTTGATCTTTGTTTTACCTGTTTGTTTCCAATTTCTGTAGAGGCCCCATGCATAAAGAAACATGAGGGTATTGTTCTGATTTGAAGGTTATGATCAGTAATCAGTGCTAGGACAACATAAGTAGATGGGCTGGTGAAGAAGGCATGCCATATGTTGCCTTAAAATGCTTCAGTCATTCTGTCAAGACACCCTAACAACACTGTTGGAAGGGGGATTCTGAAATTTAGATCCAGCAAGTCCGGATGGTGTGCGATTTGGAGGATGGAGTGTTTTCATCCACATGAAGTCCTTATCCACCTTGGTGGCAGAGGTCTTGGGTTTAGAAGGTATTGTGAGACTGCCATGGTAAGTAACTGCAGAACAATTTCCTACTCGTGCAAATTGTAGTGTCTTATGTTCTTATCCGTGGTATTTCTCAGCCTGTCCAGTTAATTTACTGGTTAATGGGGACTTACACCACACTGATAATATAGGATAAGCAGACAATGATGGCATATAACAATTACGTATTAGTAGTTAGCTTCTCCCTTGTTCAGCATAGTCAATGCCTCATTCTTATATGGAACTTAATAACACAAGAGCAAATGTGGTCTTGATCTTGATGCATGCAGACATGAATTGCCTTAATTTTGTTTTTGAGTAAGAATCAAATAATGTGCATTCATCAGTGATTACACTGGATTCCGGTTGATTGGCCATGGGAAAATCGGTGCAACTACTTATTTGGGACACTATGCCACTTAATTGGGGCAGGATACTGTTGCCAAACAGTTTCTAACTAGCATCAGACGCATGCATTTGTGTGGCCAATGGACACTACACCATACATGGAGTGAGCAGTTTTTAAATAGCGTCAGTTGCGTACGTTTGTATTATGTTATCCAATTGGGCCAATGGATGCCAATCCAAAAAGCAGTGATTTTGGATAATTCTGTTTTTTCATTTTGACTTTTAAAAAATTCAGACCCTTGCCAACATGTTGAATGTTACAGTAAAAATGAAGATTTGGAGGATGCAACCGTTGAAAGCACTGTATCAAAATACCAAAGCAGGAAATATGAAGATCAGGGAAGTGATGATGACACAGTTGAACTTGAGCTAGTGACTACACAGGATGCCAGGAAAGTTGTTGTTGGATTATGGCACCAATTCATGCAGGAAGGCAATGAAAGCCATTCATTATCTGTACTAGGTGCACGAATTTTCTCCATTTACAGTTAATCAAAAGAACTCGCACTGTACAGTGGATGAATTCCTCCATTGATAACTATTAAGAAATAACACACTGTTTAATAGTACTGTAATTGTATTGATAGTATTCTAATTTATCTGTATGCATAACTTGAAACTCAGTTAAATGGTAGTTTGCCTTTTTTATACACTTTTACCTATTTCCAGGAAACTTTGGCTAATTGGGGCAGCTGCTTAATTGAACCAAAAATATACTGGTCCTGATGTGTTCCAATTAACCAGAATCCACTGTATCTTCAATTTTGACCTTAGGATGCAAAGAAGATCATTGAAGAAGCATATGAATATGGCTGTGATTTGGACTAGGCCCAGAGGAATTCCTGCAATAATATTCTAGGGCTGGGATGAATGACCACTAATGACTGCAACTGACTTCTATAATGTATGGTATGACCGATGAATGGAGTATTTTTCTCCATGATGTCCATTTTACCATGGTTCCTTAATGAGTCAAGTGCTGAATTGTTATCAAGGGCAGTCAAATTTATGTCACTTCTTCAAACTTACTTGACCTCAGCCAACGTGTCAACAGGACCATTTAATTGAAGGTAGGCGAAGGAAAGGTGAATTCCTGCTGTTGCACATTATTCATTGCAGTTGACCTAAAACTTGATACACATGGTCAACAAGTGAAGAATGAATTGGGTTGGTTATGATGTCAAAAGGCCCATATTTCTGTTTTGCATGTGAAGATGAATAAACAATTTTAAAAAATTAATTTATGTAATTGATAATTGAGGGACCCTATTTGTATTACCTTTGCCACCTTGTAATCCATCTTGTAATTACAGCATGGATCATAAATTTACTGGATAATTACCTCTCCACAAGGCAATTTTGGCATGAAATTGTCAATATAGAATTTGAAAATTGAATGACACTGCATTATCACTAAAGCTAAGAATTGACATGAATGGGAAAGAATATTAAAGCACATACCATACTTCTGAGGCTGGAGGCCCAAATTTCCTGCTGTTAGGATTGGTGTCTCTGTCATTTGATCTTCATTCTGAGCACCATTGCACGTCGATATAGAAACTGGAACGGACTGAATTGGTGGGGGAATATTTGGCCAAATCTTTGTTGTATCCAAAACAGGACGCTTGGGTGACTGCAACAAAGATTAAAGAAATAAACTAAAGCTACACTTCAGATTTCACGGTAAGCAAGTTACTCAGAGAAAATTAAGCAAAATGGTTAATTCTGAAACTAGTTCAATATACAACAGATAATGTGTATGGCATTAATGAACCAAATACCACTACATAATACTTCCTGTTTTTACCTTTTTGCTGTTTGTAAATGCATAGATGTTTTTCTGCATTGGTTCAACAGAAGTTTAACTGTATGCTTAAGAGTATTGTAAAGAACAGGTAATGTAAAGATTATCAGCTTTGGTGCTGTTCAAGTTAGAAGGGTCAGGCATAATGCTGAACACGGGAAGAGTACTATGTTACAAACTTGGGAATGAGCATATATTGGTGAAAATATGAGAAATAACCAGTTAAAACCAAATGTTCAGCATATGACACACCACCTAAATAAATCTAATTTAGTTAGAAACAATTGTGTTTCGGCCTTTTTGAAGGACAGATGAGGCTAGAGCTGTGTGAAAGAACAAAAAAAAATGGACGAGTGGGATCTGAATATGTGGGGAAGGTGACTTTGCATATTAATACTATTGGTGTAACTATATCAAACACCATTCCCAAGTCTGCAGCATCTCATTACATGGCTGAATGGTATAAATGTACCATTAAAATCGCTGCACACAACTAATGAAAGCTGCATGTGAAATAAAAGAAATGCATCATACAAGCTGGACAAAATACTGAAAGTTAAAGGACTTAAGTTTTACAAGTAATTTGAAAAAAAATTATTTTCAAATCAAATATACTAACCTTATTTGCACAATCATCACAGCGATGTGAATTTTTCAGAAACATAGAAGGCACGTGCAAAGGTAAAGAGTTGGTGCAAACACGTTTTGGTTGGTCATCTTGATTCTCTTGGTTTTCCAAATGCCCACTAACTCTGCCAGTGAGCTCTGTGCAGGAAAAATGACTATTTGTGTTGTAGCTCTGATGCACAGGAACTTGATGCAGTTTTGAGACACTCGAATGGTAGGGTTGGGACTGTTTGAAGAGATTTCCACAACAAGATAGATTCTGGGAAAGGGGTGGCTGAAACTGATAACTGGAGACAATGTTCTCAGTATAGGGGCTAGTCAAGTGGCATGGAGTTCCATCCAAAAGATGTTTAGCTGTAGTTGCTTTACAGTACTTTGTGTGGAAGGTAGGCATTGAACTTATTTGACATGTAACTGTTCCAGTATTTGTGTGTTCTGAAGCGTCATTACCAATTGAGTGAATGCAACCATTACCATTTTGAATTTGGATGGAACAATGCGGACAGTAACTAACTTTCCTGCCAGCTGACTGCTGCTTTGGAAAAGACTGAATGTCAGAAGGGGGAGTGTTTGCAAAGAAATTAGAATTAGCATGATGGGAGGGAAGGGGAACATGCTTCAATTCAAGTATGGGTTTGTTGGTCTCCATGTAATGTTTCTGGAAGAGCAAAAGACAATATATACTCAGAGTTAGTATCTTTTCACACAAACAAAGAAAGTAGCAAAGGAAATTCACAGGCAAGGTACTAGGGCCCACAAGGTTTATGAATATTTCTTTAAATAGTGATATTTAATTTTGTATTTCATAAACTAAATAACCATTTAATTTTGGTGCAAACTTAGTACAAATATAATGAAACAAAGGTGAGGCTCTTGCATGTAAGGATTTATTTTCCCTCAATTTCAAGTTAGAGCAAAAAAGTACACATGATACCTACCAATAAACATGTCCAAGGAAGCAATCTTGGTGAATAAGGACCACTTTTACCAGACTGTTTAATTCCTCCCCCACCATCCCAGTCACAGCAATAAGACTTCCCAATCCTCTGCTTAAGACAGCTAAGAATTCCTATTTTCCTTTCACACTGTAAATGCCCCAATTATGCACATTCATCACCTGTGGATTTAGATGCAAAGCCACTCAATGACTTAAAAGCAGGAATGCATACCAACTAAAATCAGCAGTTTCAAATCTTAAGAAAAATTATGGGACAATTAATACAGCAAGACATCAAAATTAGACAAAATAATTAAAAAGTATTCTCAAGACTATTGGAATGAGGGAGTTAATTACTGTTTAATTAAACTTGTAACATTTGCAAAGAAAAAGCATTTCAGGATGTATATTGTATACATTTCTCTGACATTAAATTGAACCTCTGAACCTTTGAATTAATAATTAAAAACTCACAAGGTATAGATCATAAATGCTTCACCTGTCATGGGAAAGAATGATTACATTGACAATATCTGCTGATGAACTATGTTTAATTCATATTGCTGACATTAAACATATGCTGCAAAATTTAAACAAAGCAAATAAAAAACAAATTGAGTATATAATTTAAAACTTAAACATAAATGATTGTGATATAAAATCAACTCCATTAATTTCCTACGATTGCAACTTCAACATTCAGCTTCAACTTTGCAAGAATTATAAAAGATTGATTTGTGCCAAATGTGAAATTTTATTCATGCAACTGTTATACTTTGCCAGAAAATATAAATATTTGATAATAGAAACATAGAAAATAGGTGCAGCAGTAGGCCATTCGGCCCTTCGAGCCTGCACTGCCATTTATTATGATCATGGCTGATCATCCAACTCAGAACCCCGCCCCAGCCTTCCCTCCACACCCCCTGACCACCGTAGCCACAAGGGCCATATCTAACTCCCTCTTAAATATAGCCAATGAACTGGCCTCAACTGCTTCCTGTGGCAGAGAATTCCACAGATTCACCACTCTCTGTGTGAAGAAGTTTTTCCTAATCTCGGTCCTAAAAGGCTTCCCCTCTATCCTCAAACTAATGGACAGTAACTTGTAAGATGGAACAATGAATTTACCGTTTTTTTACTGGACGGTAATATCTGTTCAACTGTTGAAAAGCAATTTGAGATTTTCCAGAGCCACTGTTTAGAAATGTCACCATCATCATCATCAGGTAGATTTAGGCATCCAACAGGCCTACTGCAAAAGGAATTCTCCTTTCTGTTGCCATCCATCATACAGTCTTACATACTTCCTCAGCATCCTTTCATCTGTCTTTCCTTTCATTCTTCTCCCCTGTTCTGTAAAAAGGAAGAATACTTTCTTGAGAAGGAAATCATGGAATAGCAACAGTAATTTTCTGTATTTGGCTTTTCTCTATTCTCATTTATGACCGCGCAGCTTTTGGTCATTACATTGTTCCAGTGAAGCTCAAGCAAAACTCAAGAATCTGCACCCTCCCAATCTTGCAGCTGGTTATGTAAGAGTCATTCAGACTTAATTGTCAACTACACTTTCAGATTCATTTATTATTTTTTACTTTCCCCAGACCCACCTTTGATCCTTTATTTATCTATTAGCATTTGACTCAACTTTTGTTGTTGCATCCTTCTTGCCATTCACTTTTAGATCTTCCCTGCTTTTTATTTACTTTTCTCAGTCTCACCTTTTTTCTGCATCTTATCCAGTTCTGATCTTTTTAAAAAGTATCAGTCTGAAACTTTACATCTGTTCACCTTCTTACAAAATGCTGTCTTGAGTGTACTTATACAAGTGTCAATTAAGATGTAGACTTAGACCTTAAGACATCAGAGCAAACTTGAACAAGGAATGCATAAAAGCTGTATAAATTTATAAAACAGTTAAACATAGTATAATCCATGAAACTGCAGACGATTGCTTCATTAATGTTTGCATAAACTAGCGAAAAGCTGTCATGCAATATTAATCACAAGTCAACTAATGGATGATTTTCATTTGTAAACCAAACTAATGTAACTTGTGCTAATTATATTTCCAAAGGTATATTTAGTGGCAAAGCATCCAGAGAAATCAGTCATTAAAATATCTTCAATCCTGAAACTCTTTGGAAAACTTGAAAATAAAAAGAAAACTTAAAACGATTGCCTGATTGAGTGGTGAACGCAGATACACTCTCATTTCAGAATTACTTGGATGAGTACCTGAGATTACAAAGCATAAAAGGCTATGGATCAAGTTCCAGAAACAAAAGTAGTTTAAATGGGTAATTGATGTCAGTATGGGCATTGTTGGCAAAAGGCTTAGTTTGGTCTCTGACTCAGTGTCAAATTCTTCCATAGACTGAAATTTGGCTAGATTGCTTTATTTACACAACATTCAGAACAACTCAAAAGGAAATACAAGCACAAATAAAATAATATATAAATACAAATTCTGATTAATTTGCACATTATGATATGGCAGAATAAAGCACATTTCAAGTAGGACAATAGAGATGCAAAATAATTCAGTAGTTTACAACGACCCTCTTACTTACTAAACATTGATTTGTCTTCTGCTCAAATGTATCTCACACACCTTAGTGATTCTAACATACAAGATTAAAGTTATGTGTTTTATATACTATATGAGGTCAAATACAATCAGCTAAATATTGATTAATTGCTGATATGAATATTTTCCAACATCTTGAAAAGTATTTCAGACTTAAAAGGATCTGGATTAGTTGGGCAGTGTGTTGATTTATGAGATATGGAATTATTGTGAAGAAATGCAAGACGATGATACATAAGGGAAATAAGACTTAAAATAACTATGTCTCTAGAAGATTTGATTGGCTCCGCTGGTTACACTGTCAACGCCTCCTGAATGTTGAGGTTCAAAACACATTAATGTCTTGAGCATATTAGCTATAGAATGTCAGAGATGCGTTGTTTTGGCTGGAACACCAAACTGCCAAAACATAATACAAAAATAGATGAAAAATACTGTAGATTGTATACGATTTGAATAACAGTTCTTCTAGTGACATGGTCAACATTTCTTCCTCAAATAATACCACCAGAACAAATTATCTGAAAAATTCATAATATATTGCTTCAGAGACCAGAATCATAATCAGGTTTATTACCATTGACAGACAGTATATGAGGTAGTGGTCAGAGGTTCTTGGACCATTCAGAAATCTGATGATGGAGCTGGAAGAAAGCAGTTTCTAAAACCTTGTGAGTCTCCTCAGATTCGTGTACTTCCTTTCTGATGGCAGTGATAAGAGGGCATGTCCTGCATTTTGAGGGCTCCCAATGATGAATGCTGCCGCCTTGAGCCAGTGCTTTTGAAGGTGTCCTCAATAGCGGGGAGGCTATGCTCATGATAGAGCTGATTGTGACTGTGATGCAATTACTCAGAATGCCATACATGGGACATCTATAGAAATTTGCTACAATCCTTAGTGGCATACCAAATCTTCTCGAACTTAAATGAAGTATAACCAGTAGTTCTACACATAGCGTCCATGCCTATAGATATATTACATATTACAATTATCTACTGGTATCCAATCAAAGTAGTAGTTCAGCATTATAATAGTAACTACTTCCAAACAGAATGTATTGGCTATTAAGTGCCTTGAAATTCTCTTACGATAATGTGCTGCATCAATAAATGTTATTGATTTTTATGCCACAAAATACTGGTCACAGATTGGCCAGCTCGCTGAAATCAGCAATATATTGGTAGTAAAAGGAAAGTCTTTTTGGATCTCACAGGTGACCTGAAATACTTTATATCTAAGTTAAGGCTTTGCAGACTTAAAAGTCATATACTACTGGTATTTATCATAAGCAACGTATCAATAAGGAGAAACGACACAGCTTGAGATTTTATTTCTTGATTTCAGCATCTGCAGTTTCTTCTGGCTCTTGAGATGATTTAATCTACATGACAACTGAAATGTGGTCTGTGTTTACTCGAAAAGAAGTAACATTCTACCTTAATAGAACATTCAAATTTGTTAAATTCTATAAACCAGTTAACAAAACTCAAGTATGTAAGAGGGAAGTTGTACAGGTTAATTTATGCAGTGGTTGGTGAATGGATGTACTAAACTATACAATTTAGTGAAAACAGATAGTTGAGAGGAAATATTAAATAAAACATTGGCTAAACATTTGAGTGAATGGAGTGACCCCGACTTGCTCAGTTATGACTTTCTGTTCCAACTAAATCTGACTGCAACTTTTAGACAAATATTTTGAACATTTTTTTTCCCTAGCCAGAATTTAGTTTTTGATCAGACATCCAAATTTATCAAACCATTATAGGATAAAGTGGGTGGCGTGGTAGAGATCCAAAGGAGGTGTAAGGTGCTCCTTCCCTCCGCTAGCCTGCAGGTCACACTTGGGCAAAGTGTACCGTTTGCTTAGCCCCCTCGATCAGGATCACGTGAAGCCATGGGAGCAGGCTTACATGGTTATATTAGCAGCTGGTGCATATCCCAATTCCTGGTTATACAACCACTGATGCCACACGGACAATCACTGAAGAGTATTGATCATGGCTGAGGTCATCCGTTTTGTAAAGACGCTACCCAGAAGGCAATGGCAAACCGTTTCTGTAGAAAAATTTGCCAGGAACAATCATGCTCAGGAGACCATGATTGCCTACATCATATGACATGGCATATAATGATGATGAACTTTCTGTAATTGATACACAAGCCTCCAGAACTATAGAACAACCGGTATTTTTTGACAAGTTTAATTGAGCCTATCACCGCAGGAGATCACTGGTTAAAACCTCAGATAACTCTGCCATGGACGGACCCAATCCTGGCTGCAAAAGTAGCTATGGGGCTGGCAACCCCTTCTTGTAATAACCCAGTGCTACAGAAACACCAACAGAAGCTCCAAAGACCTCATCCCTGGGTGGGAAAGGATCCTTGCTTCGAAGATGTATGAAGTTATGTGGTGAAAGCCAGAAGTCTGTGGAAACCACAGGGCTGATCAGCTTTCTATCATCCAGGACCACCACCAGACTGGCCCAGGACAGGGGACTCTGGCGAGCTGCTGTTGGCGACCTATCTTCCAGTAGGGTGACAGGGCTTAAGAAGAGGAAAACCTTAGATGGGATTATGTAATACTGTTGTAATATTTTTGAATTACAAAAGCATAATTATTCTTAGTTCAACTTTCAGTTGGTTACAAACTAAAGTAACAAGACATTGTTATCTGATAGTACAAAATACTTTCAAGACACCATAATGGCAAACTTTTGTAGAAAGAAACAGTCTAGCATATCAGAACAGACTGAAAAATGAAATGCATAAGTACGCTGATTAAGCTACAGCATTCGTTGTACCTCAGTGGCAGAATATGTAAGTTTGAATAGGAAAGTTGAGTTCAAAACACAAAAAGAAAAAACCTTGGCAGGTCCTCCACTAGTTAGAAAAATCTGAACCCACTACTGAGGATGCTCCTTATGAATTGTACATTAAAATTAAATAAAATTTTTAAAGAAGTTTTGAAAAGAGCAGTAGCATATTCCTCAGTATCCTGAACAACATTTATTTTTCTTGCCTATACCATGTACATACATGTTACATCAATTATTATACCTTTAGATTGCTAGTATAACCTTAGGTCGCAAAAGGCATTATATAAATGCAAATCACATTTTCGCTTTTATCCCCTCCCCCGTAGGTGCAAAGCACCACATTTCCCTATATAAAATATTTGAGATCAAGTTGATATTGCTTTTGTTCACAGTGACGTTATAAATAAACTAAAATGTTTATCTCAACTAATAACTCGTGTTTAAGCTATTTATTAGCACTTGGGATTCCTTTTTCTGGACGGCAATGATAACTGAATCAGCTATAAAATATACATATGAATATGAATTGCTGATTGTTATTTTTCTACCCAAGAGCAAATGATTAGGATTTCATTGAAAATAAACCAAGTATTAAAGCATTATTTCTAAAACAGTAACTATACAGAGAATACCCACAAAATACAATGTACACTAACTAAACATAAACATCTTAACACATCATAGCAGACTTAAAATTCGGAAATAAAAGAAAAGATACAGCTGGGAAGATGAAGAAATAAGGGAAAATGAGATTTATAAGATTGTTCTTTTGGAAGCCAGCATGGACCTGAATGGCCTCCCTCTTAGTCAGAGTGTACTAGTGACACCTCAGATAATGGTGTCACTTCTGCTGATGTACTGCTTCAGTTTCCTTGCACGTGCCAAAGATACCATGGAGTCATAGAACACTACAGCACAGAACCAGGCGCTTCGGCATTCTCGTCCGAACCGAACTATTAATATGCCTAGTCCCATCGACTTGCATCATGTGGTTGAGCAGCATGTGATTGAGCTCACTAGGAGATCAGCAATGCAGGATTAGGTGTTGTCTAATGAACCAGATATGATTAGGGATTTAAGGTAAAGGAACCCTTAGGAAACAGTGATCATAATATGACAGAATTTACCCTGCAATTTAGGAAGGAAAGGCTAAAGTCAGAAGTATCAGTATTACAGTGGAATAAAGGGAATTACAGAGGCATGAGAGAGAAGCTGGACACGAGCAGGGATGACAGCAGAGCAGCAATGGCTGAAGTTTCTGGGAGCAATACGGATTAGGCAACTGTGGCTGACAAGGGAAGTCGAATACATTGTAAAAGCAGGAGAGGTCAGAGAGCGAAAATTAGTGGGAAGTTCGAGGATTGGGAAATTTTTAAAAATCGTCAGAAGACAACTGTAAAAACACTAAGGGAAAAGATGAAATATGAAGGCAAGCAGCCAAAAATGATACCAAGTTTTTTCAGATATGTAAAGAGCAAAAGAGAGGCGAGAGTAGATACTGGACCACTGAAAAATGACGCTGGAGAAATAGTAACAGGGAACAAGGAAATGGCGGATGAACAGAATAAGTATTTTGCATCAGTCTTCAAGGTGGAAGATACTGGTAGTGTCCCTGAAGTTCGAGAGTGTCCAGGGACAGAAGTGAGTGCAGTTGCCATTACTAGAGAGATGGTGCTAGGGAAGCTGAAAGGTCTGAAGGTAGATAAGTCACCTGGACCTGATGCACCACACGCTGGGGTTCTAAAAGAGGTAGCTGAAAAGACTGGAGGCATTAGTGATGATCTTTCAAAAATCACTAGATTATGGCATTGTTCTGGGGGGGGCCGGGGCTAGAAAATTGCAAATGTCACTTCACTCTTCAAGAAGGGAGAGAGGCAGAAGGAAATTATAGGCCAGTTAGCCTGAACTCCGTGGCTGGGGAGATGTTGGGAGATGATCGTTAAGGACGTGGATTCAGGGTACATGACAAAATAGGCCTTGGTTAGCATGGTTTCCTGAAGGGGGAATCTTGCCTGATAAATCTGTTGAAATTCTTTGAAGAAATAACAAGCAGGATAGAGAAAGGAGAATTGGTGGATGTTGTGTACTTGGATTTTCAGAGGGCCTTTGACAAGGTACTGCACATGACGCTGCTACATAAAATAAGAGCCCAAGGAGTTACATGAAAGATACTAGCATGTACAGAGCATTAGCTGATTGGCAGGAGGCAAAGAGAGGGAATAAAGAGAAGGATTTTGGCCCGAAACGCTGACTGTACTCTTTTCCCAGGTGCTGCCTGGACTGCTGAGTTCCTCCAGTATTTTGTGTTTGTTGACAGACAGAACCTTTTTGGATTGGCTGCTGGTGACTAGCGGTTTTCCACAGTCTCTGTGTTGAGACTGCTTTTTACGTTGTATGTCAACAATTTGGATGATGAAATTGATGGCTTTGTGGCTAAACTTGCAGATGAGACAAAGATAGGAGGAGGAACAGAGAGTGTTGAGGAAGCAGAGAGGCTTCAGAAGGACTTAAACAGATGAGGAAAATGGGCAAAGAGATGACAGATGGAATAGTGTTGGGAAGTGTAGGGTCATGCTCTTTGGTAGAAGAAATAAAAGCATAGACTATCTTCTAAACAGGGAGGAGATTCAAAAATCTGAGGTGCATAGGGATTTGGGAGTCCTCGTACAGGATTCCCTAAAGGTTCGTCTGCAGGTTGAATTAGTGTTAAGGAAGGCAAATGCAATGTTAACATTCATTTGAAGAGGACTAGAATATAAAAGCAAGGGTGTTCTGTTGAGGCTGTACAAGGCACTGGTGAGGCCTCACTTGGGAGTATTGTGAGCAGTTTTTGGCCTGTTATTTAAGAAAGGACGTGTTGACATTGGAGAGGGTTCAGAGGAGGTTCATGAGAATGATTCTGGGAATGAAAGGGTTATCATGAGTAGCGATTGAAGGCTCTGGGCCTGTACTCACTGGAGTTTAGAAGAATGAAGAGTCATCTCATTGAAACCTATTGAATGTTGAAAAGCCTAGATAGAGCTGATGTGAAAAGGATATTTCCTATAGTGGGTGGGTCTCAGACCAGAAGGCACAGTCTCAGAATAGAGGGACATCCATTCAGAACAGATGAAGAGGAATTTCTTTAGCCAGGGAGTGGTGAATCTGTGGAATTCATTGCCACAGGTGGCTGTGGAGGCCAGGTCACTGGGTGCATTTAAGACGGAGGTTGATAGGTTCTTGATAACCCTTCTTTTGAAGAGATTCAGGGTTAACTCTCTTGTCTGCCTCAGAGCCTTCTCCATAGCAAGAGTTATTGTTGAACAAAACTCCCTTCCCCAAGGAGCTATGCTTTGAGTCTGTGGAATTCTCAGAAAACAGCTCCAATCGCTCCTTCGATTATTTATGATGCCTTGTATGAAAACTGCTGTGCTTGGATTTCTTTCAACTGGTATCTACTGTTTCAGTACCATTAGCCTCCAAATAACATGGTGTTGTTTCAACTCTTTCAACTCCTCATTCGTTAAGCTATACCCTGGAGATACAGCAGCTCTTCCATGCACTCTGCAACTCCATCCAGTTTGCTTGCGACACAAACTGGGCAATGCCACTAGTGTTAGCTCGCTTCCTCCACCCACCCCCCCCCCAACAATGCAGCTACATAACTCCAGTCACAACTTCCGCCAAACACTGTTTATACAAACAACACACATAAAAGTTGCTGGTGAACGCAGCAGGCCAGGCAGCATCTCTAGGAAGAGGTACAGTTGATGTTTTGGGCCAAGACACTTCGTCAGGACTAAATGAAAGAAGAGATAGTAAGAGATTTGAAAGTGGGAGGAGGGGGAGATAATGATAGAAGACAGGAGGGGGAGGGATGGAGCCAAGAGCTGGACAGGTGATTGGCAAAAGGGATATGACAGCATCATGGGACAGGAGGCCTAGGGAGAAAGAAAAGGTGGGGGGGGGGGGAAGCCCAGAGGATGGGCAAGGGGTATAGTGAGAGGGACAGAGGGAGAAAAAAAATGTGCATATATATATATAAATAAGTAAATACCGGAGTGTGGCTTCATCTTCACAGTAGAGGAGGTTGTGGATAGACATATCAGAATGGGAATGGGACGTGGAATTAAAATGTGTGGCCACTGGGAGATCCTCCCCCTCGTACCCTATCCGGTATTTATTTATTTATATACATACATTATTTTTCTCTCTCTCCTTTTTCTCCCTCTGTCCCTCTCACTATACCCCTTGCCCATCCTCTGGGCTCCCCCCCCCCCACCTTTTCTTTCTCCCTGGGCCTCCTGTCCCATGATCCTCTCATATCCCTTTTGCCAATCACCTGTCCAGCTCTTGGCTCCATCCCTCCCCCTCCTGTCTTCTCCTATCATTTTGGATCTCCCCCTCCCCCTCCCACTCCCACTTTCAAATCTCTTACTAGCTCTTCTTTCAGTTAGTCCTGACCAAGGGTCTTGGCCCGAAACGTCGAATGTACCTCTTCCTAGAGATGCTGCCTGGCCTGCTGCGTTCACCAGCAATTTTTATGTGTGTTGCTTGAAATTCCAGCGTCTGCAGATTTCCTCATGTTTGTGACTGTTTATACAAATGTAGGCAACTTCCATCCAGGATGCATTGAAAGTTAATAAGCACTGAAATTAGATATGCACGTAGGTCATGAGCTAGATAATAGACGTTTGTCAGAGTGTACACCAACTTATTGGAGAAGCTATCAATGATCAATGTCATGCACCAACGGTGCTTTGCGCTTAAAAGTTATTTTACTTGTGGTAACATTACAATGTTGGGCAAAAATTTGAAATAAACCACTGCTGTAAAATGATAAACCCTCCCAGATTATACACAGGTGCTCTTTAGAAAGCCCCTTCATTGCGTATGAATTTTCTGCATGATAGATTAGCAAAGACTTTGGTCAAGATCTCCTTCAATATTATCCCCTCACACCCCCAGCAGGGTTGTCAAGTGGTCTTTGGAGGCTCAAATCTTGCGCGCATGATTTTCCAGAGAGAAAAAAAAATCCCATTTGTATCGTAGAGCAGCTGCTATCTTTGAAGATGACTTTGAGTCTGGCAGGGTACCCACAGGCTGCCTGCTATCAGCATTAACAGCTTCACTGTTAATGCAAATGCCATGCAACACACTGAAGAACCATCCTCAGCTAGTGTGAATAGTTTAGTTACTGATCCTTTGTCCTCTAGTTCACGCATGTGAGTAAAGGTGCTCTTGGCTTTCTCCATGAATTTGAAGGCATGTAGTGGTATGTTTGATCTTCTACACATGCATAATCTGTCCTCCATCTTCTCCACAATCTGCTCCTTGAATTTATAAGTGTGGTTTCATACCTTGTCAGGATTCCTCAGAACTATTTGGTCAACATAACTAAATTAAAACCTTACCCTATATCTACTTTGTTCTACTGTGAATGCCTGCAAGAAAATGAATCTCAGGGTAGTATATATGCACTTTGATAATAAATTTACTTTGAACTTGGGATTCTCTAGGAAGGAAGGTTACATATTTTGACGTTTTGTATACTGTTTTGATAAATTATCAAAACCATTTGCCACATTTAAAATTTTGTTTTTATAACAACATATCAGATGCTGCAGACTCGATTCCTTCTGCAATTCCCCGATGGTAACATTCTGCAATGGTCTGTTCTATTTCATAAAGCTATGTGACTGTGGCCTAAGATCTCCGGGTTGACATTTGCAATCAATCTAAAGTTTCAAGAATCAACTGTGGAACATATGCAAAGACAACAAAATGTTACTGAATTGTCATTAGCAATATAGCAATATTGCAATGGAGCTTCATTGGCTGAGTGAACATGTTCAAGTTGTCTCTGTTCAAGAAGCAGAATGACTGATTTATTGAAAAGGTGAATTGTTGAGTTGATAACCTTAAACAAATTTATTTTTGTTTTTATATTTTTCAGACCATATATTTCCAAGCCAAAAAATGCTGTAATGAATTAGTGCTTTGCAAGGTTAGCATTAATAGTGTAATTCATTTATTACTTTACTCCTGATTTTCCTTCAATTCATTAATCAGGACATTCAAAGTTCAAAGTAAATTTATAATCAAAGTACAACATATACAACCCTGAGATTCATTTTCTTGTGGGCATGTTTAATAAATCCATAACAGATTAACAACCATAATAGAATTAATGAAAGACTGCACCAACTTGGGCATTCAACCAGCGTGCAAAAGACAACTGCGCAAATAATAATAAAAAATGATTAATAATGATAAATAAATAAACAATAAATATTGAGAACATGAGATAAGAGTCCCTGAAAGTAAGTCCATTGGTTGTGGGAACATTTCAATGATGGAGCAAGTGAAGTTACCCCCTTTGGTTCAAGAGCCTAAATGAGGAGGGGTAATAACTGTTCCCGAACCCGGTGGTTTGAATCCCTGTGGCTCCTGTACCTTCTACCTGATGGCAGTAGCGAGAAGAGAGCATAGCCCAGGTGATGGGGGTCCTGATGATGGATGCTGCTTTCCTGTGACAACGCTTCATATAGATGTGCTCAATGGTGGGGAGGGCCTTACCTGTGATGGACAGGGCCAAACCTACTCCTACTTGTAGGATTTTCTGTTTAAGGGCATTGGTGTTTCCATACCAGGTTGTGATGCAGCCAGTCAATATACTCTCTACCACACATCTATAGAAGATATCAAATACAAGTGGTGTAAGTATTATAATTATTTTTTGGCAATCTTCTGACTTCCTCATCAAATTGTTTTTTTTTGATGTACAGATTCAAAAAGAAAAACTTAAGCTCTGTAGTCTTGATCATTATTCACCTATAAACTGAGAGGAGGAATGAAGTGACGATGGTGCTCAATGGCAACTCCTTTGCTTTCATCTTCGGAAACAGCTCTATTTCTATCTTTGATGTCTTTTCTTTTCCTTTTCAAGGTTCTTTTGAAGACCCTGACCTGGAGTTACACTCTGACTTTGGCTCTTTGCGAGAATGGGATCCGCTCTCAGGGACTGACAACCAGACACTTTTTGATATCCCAGGGACATGGCCTGGAAGACTAGCATATTATCGTGGCTCTGGAGACAGGCTGATTCAAGGCCGGTGCCCCTGACTGAGGCGTCACGGAAGACCACGGAACATCAGGAGCAGTGGGTTAGCTATGTGTCCAGAGACGTGAGCTCTGGGGCCGATTCACTGGGCGCAGAGCTCGAAAAAAGCGACACAAGAGACTTTTAACATCATAAATCAGTGTCTCCCCTCTTGCTGTGAAATGAGAACACCTCTTTTTCCTTTATTAGGGAGAAAGAGAGCCTGTGGTATGTCAAATTACCCGGTTAACGAGTAGTCTTTGAGATACTGCAAGTCTGTGTCTTTATTGATGTTTTGCTACATGCTTGAGTGCTCGGTGGAGGGTGCAGACGCTTTATTGTTGACTGGAGGGGGGGCGTTGCCTTGCTGCTGCTTGTGTGTGGGAGGGGGTGCTGGGAGGTGCTTTGGGATTCTAACGTTTAACTGTCATTCATTCTTTGGGGCACTCCTCTGTTTTTGTGGATGTTTGCGAAGAAAAAGAATTGCAGTATGTATAATGTAGACATTTCTCTGATATTAAAAGTACTTATTGAACTTTAATGACATTAAAAAGATACCCTTTTACTGGTTCACATACACTTCCAATAAAAGTAAAAGAATGGTCATTGGTAGAAATAAGCCACATCAACCTCTCTTCTAAACTTAAGGGAAATTTGCAAGTTTATTTCACCTTAGTGATCAAATCTGATTATTCTCAATCTTTATACTTTGACACCAAATTAAGAAGACTGGTATCATGGTAAGTGGAAAACCAAAATAATTTTCTAGAATATCTTGCAATATAGATGCAATTTCTCAAGTCAGGAATGTGCTATTAAGGAAGTAATAGCAGGGGATATTCAGAAAATCATAAAAGGATAAGGCAGAATTGTTGACCCCAGTCAATTTGGATTGGCAACAATGTCACTTCCAAGATCTCCAAAAACACAGGTGCATCACAGGGCTGTGTGCTTAGACCCCTGCTCTACTTGCTTTACACCTATGACTGTGTGGCTAAGCACAGATCCAATACCATATTCAAGTTTCCTAATGACACCACCGTTGTGGGCCAAATCAAAGGTGATGATGAATCAGCATACAGGAGGGAAACTGAAAATTTGGCTGAGTGGTGTCCTAACAACAACCCCTCACTCAATACCAACTAGACCAAAGAACTGACTGTAGACTCCAGGAGAGGGAAACCAGAGATCCATGAGCCAGTCCTCATTGGAAGATCAAAGGTGGAGAAGATTAGCAACTTTAAATTCCTATGTGTTACTCTTTCAGGGGACCTGTCCTGAACCAGCATGTAAAGAGTCTGCAGAGATTCCTCATGATGTCTAAAACTTAAAACTTCTATAGATGTGTAGTGGAGAGCGTATTGACTGGTTGTATCACAGCCTGGAATGGAAGCACCAATGCCTTTGAACAGAAAATCCTATAAAAAGGTAGTGGATTCAGCCCAGTACATCATGGCCAAAGCCTCCCATTCATTGAGCATATCTATATGAAATGCTGCTGTAAGAAAGCAGCATTCATCGTCAGAGTTCACCACCACGCAGGCCATGCCGTTTTCTTGCTGTTGCCATCAGGTAGAAGGTACAAGAGCCTCAGGACTCGTACCACCAGGTTCAAGAACAGATTCTATCCCACAACCATAAGGTTCTTGAACAAAGGGGAGAACAACATGCACTTGCCCATTGAGACGTTCCACAACCAGTGATCTCACTTGAAGAAACACACACAAAGTGCTGGAGGAACTCAGCAGGCCAGGCAGAGTCTATAGAAAAGAATAAACAGTTGACGAAGAACTGGAGAAAAAAGATGAGAAGTCAGTGTAAGATGGTGAGGGGAGGAGAGGAAGAAATACAAGGTAGTAGGTGATAGATGAAACGGGGGGGTGGTGAGGGAAAGAGATAAAGGAGGAATCTGATAGGACAGAGGCCATCGAAGAAAGGGAAGGGGAGGAGCACTAGAGGGAGGTAATGGGCAGGTAAGGAGATAAGGTGAGAGGGGTAAATGGTAATAGGAAATGGTGAAGGAAAAGGGGGAGGCATTACTGGAAGTTCGAGAAATTGGTTCATGCCATCAAGTTGGAGACTATCCAGACGGAATATAAGATATTGCTCCTTCAACCTGAGTGTGGCCTGATCGCAGCAGTAAAAGAGGCCATGGAGTGAAATGATGGAATGGGAATGGGAAGTAGAATTAAAATGAGTGGCCACTTTTTCTGGCAGACAGTGTAGGAGCTCAGAGAAGGATTTTTTTTATCTTGTTATATCATGTTCTCAGTATTTATTGCAATTTATTCATATTTGCACTTGCACAGTTTGTTGTCTTCTGCACTTTAGTTGATTTTTCATTTATCCTGTTATAGTTACTATTCTATAGATCTTCTGAGTATGCCCACAGGACAATGAATCTCAAGGTTGTATATGGTGACTTATGTACTTTACTTTGACTTTAAAACAATATAGGTACAGTATATCAAATTTACTAATTTTAATAGAGGTCTTTGAGAAGTAACATCAAGGGTGGATGGGGGGGGGAAGGAGTGGATATTTTAAAACTCTGATAATTCAGCACTTGATTGCTGACAAATTCTGATGGTCTGGTATCTGACTCGCTCATTAGTCTGAAATATGAGCTGGGGACTAGAGTTCAAGCAGGGTCTGCAGCCAGATCCAGAGGTCTGGAGTGTGGCTGATGCCAGCTTGTGTGGGCTAGCTGTCAGGCTGGGGTCTAGGTTGGGATCCTGAACACCTAAGGACAGGAACTTTGGTAAATCTGCATTTGGAGCCAGGGTCTGGGTTATTTGTACATCTGTAGTTCCATTTAAAGTCACTGGGTTCATTGCAAAATGTATATTACTGTATTACTTTAAACAAAAATAAAACAATGTGTTTAGTTATTGATGAGATGCATCGAAATAGTCCAAAAATCCACTAGTCCAACACCACCAAAGTCTTAAGGTTACCAGATTACTGAAGATTTAATGGATTTGGATTTCTACAAAATGTTGTACAACAAAGTAAGGGTTTTTATAAGGGTAACATTATCATGGACAGAGAACTGGTTAAGTGGCAGAAAACATTAAGAACAAAGTGATCATTTTCAAAGGGGAAGATGCAACTGTCAAGAGTTCAAAAAGGCCAGTACTCTCTACAACTTGCGTTTGCAATTTAGAGAAAGGAACAAGCACTTTTTAAAATTTGCTGATAATGCAAAATAGGAAAAAACTGCAGGGACACAAAGTTTATAAATGAACGCAGATGGACTGAAGATGTCGACAGATGAAAGATATGAGGGTAAACTACATTGTTCAAAAGAACAGAGAAGCAAAATACCATGCAATCAGATTGAACACAAACACGAGGAATTCTGCAGATGCTGGAAATTCACAACACACATCAAAGTTGCTGGTGAACGCAGCAGGCCAGGCCGCATCTCTAGGAAGAGGTACAGTCGACATTTCGGGCTGAGACCCTTCGTCAGTTTACTTTTGCACTGCGTAGTTCTAAATAAATATTTGTTTTTGTTTGTAACATAATAAAATTTTGACTTGCATTGTACTGCTACCACAAAACAAATTTCAAAACATAATGTCAGTGATCATTACCTGATTCTGACTAATAATTACTGGTGTTCAGATATCACACAATAAAAACACAAATTTAGCATGAAATTAGGAAGGTACACTGCAGGAAAATGGACAAAAGTAGCGAACTCTGGTGACAACTACACAGGGATTTAGTGAGATCACACCCTAATACCTTTCTGTCTCCTTTTTAAAGGAAGGATATACTTGTCATGGGGAGTGCAGAGAAGGTTCCCTGCATTGATCCTCAGGATGATGCGGGTTTTTAGCAAATCGGATATGTATGAAGAGTTTAGAATCATGGGCGGTGATCTTATCGAAACAGATTCTGCGTAGCTTGATAGGATAGATGCTATGAGGGTGTTACTACTGATGATGAAATCAGCATTGTTTGAGGATAAAGGGTCTCAAGTTTAAGATTAAAATGAGGCCGTTTACTTTTTTTTTGCCCAAGAGTGGTATATTAATCACTGGGATGCTCTACTCGAGAGGACAGTGGATGCTGAGTCATTATGCGTACTCAAAACTGTTAAATGTGATTTTTGGACTAAAGAGGAATCAAAAGGTATAGGGAACAGGAAGGAAATTAGAATTAAGATCAACGATTTATTCGTCCACGCTGTTACTGAATAACAGCGCAGGATCAAACTTGTTCTCTGAATCACCGTTTCTAAGTACATCCTCGGAAGCAAAATTCCAACTGTGTATTTTTATTTAAAGTTTCGACTACACAATGCATTTCACAAACAGGTCAAAATTTACTTCTGAAATCCAGACTGGAGAGAAATCACTCCCCATTGGGTATAAGATGCCGTTCGAATGGAAACAACGCACAGCATCCCATAAAAACAAGATATTGTGCAGATGCTGGAAATTTGGAACAACACAGACAATGCCGGAGAAACTCAGCAAATCAGACATCTATGGAGGGGAATAGACAGTGGCCGTTTCGGGTCGAGACTCTTCATCAGGACTGAGAAGGAAGGGGTCGGCATTCCCTCAGTCAAAGCAGTAAACAAAGCGACACACGAGATGTGATCCACACCAATCCCGATGGGAGCAGGTGAGCCAAGGCAACTACATGCGGGTCCTCATGATTAAAAATATATATTATTTATTTACAGACAGATTATAGGTTATAAAACAGGCCCGCTTTCCCCTTCAGCCACTGATCAAACCGAAAGTACAAGCATTGACGCAGATGCATTTTGTTCCTTCGCCCTCCGCCCCGAATAAAACGCCTAACTGGCGGGCGGGCGGGCGGACGGCGAATGCTGGGTGACTTGGCCTGGCCCCGGCGGGGATCGGTACCTGGTTCAGCCGCCGCACATTCTCCGGCCGCGCCACCCGCTCCGCTCCGGACGCTGCTCGCGCTCCCCGCTCGATCTCGGCTCCCCGCACACACCGCCGCAAAGGCGCGCTCTGTCGTAAAAGGAGCGCGCTTCCGCCTCGCCGGGGTTTCTCGAGCGGACCGGCAGGGGCGCCGGCCGCGGAGAGCGGGAGTGCGCTCGGATTGCGGAAGGCGTCTGTGTTGAAACCAGCGACAGAATGCTGTCGCGGACGGCTTAGTTAGGTAATGAGTCACTCCCTAGATGTAGTTAGTTCGGAATGGGCGAGCGAGGCTGTGTCGGACCGGTTGGTTAGGTAACTTCTGCGATAACCAGTGGTGGTATTTTTCCAATGCCTCCCGCAGGTAGTACGATACACCAGGAGCAATCTCTCTGTTCCGAACTTTGTCATGGGAAGAGAATACGGGGGAAAGATACTTCAAGGATGTGCTCCTCCATGTCCTTGATGAAGGATTTGGGCGCGAAACGTCGACTGTTTATTCCTCTCCATTGGTACTGCCTGACCCGCTGAGTTCCTCCAGCATTCTGTGTGTGTTGCTCTGGATTTCCAGCATCTGCAGGCTATTTTGTGTCAAGGATGTGCTCAAAGTCTTGCAGAAATTATACATCCCTGCTGACCCCTGGGAGCCTCAGACCCACGATTGCTCAAAGTGGATAAGGACGTTCGGAGAATCTTAAGGCGGTACATTGAGAATGCACCGAGGTCCATCTTAGGTGATGGAAGGAAGTAGCAGAAGGCAGTACCATCTCAAAGCCTGTCCCGTCTGTTTTCCCACTTCGCTACCTCTCGATGTAAGTCATGCTGGGTCCCGAGGGAGTGCCTGATATTAAGTGATGAGTCTATGAATGGGACTGTAGTTGACCAGTTAGTTAAATAATGGGTGAGTCTGGTGGGCAGTTAGGCGATGAGTTGTGAGGTTGAACAGTTTAGTAATATATAAGTAAGTAAACAATAGAGCAGATCTATTGCTGATGGACTGGTTGGTTCTGGACCAGATCAGGGAAAGAGTTGGTGTAGACGGTTATGTGTGAATTAGCAACTGAGTGAGTTGATGTTGAACTAGTAAGGTAATGACTGAGTGGAGTTGTGTTGGGTGCTTAATAAGGGTGAAAAGCTTTGTTGAATTTTTTTTTAAAGGGGCATGAGGAGTGCCGCGTCTCTTAAGTGTCTATGTGAAACCATTAGTGAGCTGAACTAAATAATGCATGACCTTTTACTGAATGATGATGTATCAAGTTGACAAGTTAGTAAATAGGAGCATTCTGTACTAGCTATTTAGAGATACAGCATGGTAACAGGCTCAATGAGTCTATGCCACACAATTAAACTTTTAACCAATTAATTTACTAATCCTGACGTCAGATAAACTCTACTGCTTGGTGAATGAATGAAGCTCTTCTGCTCTGTAAATTCAGTAGGACAGCATAGTGCTTTTAACCAGGAGAGTGCGGTTTATTTTGTATCAGTTGCTAAGTGCTGATATGATTCTGAATTGGTTAATGAGTGGGCCTGTTCTGTGTTGCTTGCGCAGCAATATTCACACTGAATGTCATTACTTGATACCTCGAACGCAAAACTGTTAGAGGATCTCAGTGGGTTAAGAGCCATTTGTGAAAGCAAAGGGGTGGTCAATGTTTCTGGTTGAGACCCTGAATCAGTTAAGTTTCTGTTTTGCACTGGATTCCAACATCTGCAGTCTTGCACCTCCACTTTCTGCTCTGTACCAACTTAGTGAGTTAGATGGATTGGAACTGTTCCATGTTGTTTAGTGCATGGAGAGTTGTTTAGCACCAGCTGATGATCGAAGGGGAGGAGTAAATTTGTAAAAAGTTTCAAAAATGATTATGATTATGAGGACATTTTATTGTCATTTGGTAATACATGCATTAAGAAATGATAACATGTTTTTCCAGAATGATATCATGAAAAACACAAGACAAACTGACTTAAAAACTAACAAAAACCACATAATTATAACTGTTCAATTGTTATAATTGTTCAAACATGGTAACTTGGAGGAAAAATTGGTGAGACCCAACGTAGATAGGGAGACCGCTTCGTCGAGCACCTATACTCCGTCTGCCAGAAAGAGCGGAATTTTGTAGTGGGCACCCATTTTAATTCCACTTTCCATTCCCATTCCAATCTGTCTGTTAATGGCCTCCTCCACTGACATGATGAGCCCAAACTTAGTTTGGAGGAACAACACCTTATATTCCATCTGGATAGCCTCCAACCTGATGGCATGAACATCAATTTCTCAAACTTGTGGTAATGCTCCACATCCCCCCCCCCCCCACCATTTCCCATCACCTTTTCCCTCTCTCACCTTATCTCCTGTCCAACCATCGCTTCCCTCTGGTACTCCTTCTCCCTTTTCTTTCTTCCATGGCCTTCTGTCCTCTTCTATCAGAGTCACCCTTCTCCAACCCTATATGTCTTTCACCTATTAACTTCCCAGTTCTTTATTTCATCCCTCCCCCTTCAGGTTTCATTTATCACCTTGTGTTTCTCTCTCCCCTCCCCCCCCCCCCAGCTTTAAAATCTACTCCTCAGCCTTTTCTCTCTAGTCCTGCTGAAGGGTCTTGGCCCAAAATGTCAACTGCTCTTTTCCATAGATGCTGCCTAACATAGTTCCTCCAGCATTCTGTGTGTGTTGCTTGGAGGAAAATTTGTCTTAATTTCTTTAGTCTGCCGAAAATGTCGAATAAAGTTGAGGTAATGAATGGAAGTTAATCACTGGAGAAAAATGGGCAGTGTAGATTAATACATTTGCCAAATAAAGTGTTTGTAATTGGATATCTTTTAACTAAAGAAAGGGAGGATGCTCAGGTAAGGTTAAATTTACAGACATAAATGCGAAGTCCTGCAGAGGCTGGAAATCTTGAGCAAAATGCTGGAGGAACTCTGCAAGTCAGGCGATGCTGCTGGAATGGGAAGAACATTGATGTTTTGGGCTGAGGCCCTTCAGGATTGGAAAGGAGGAAGTCAGAATAAGAAGTGAGGGAAGGGCTGGCGGTTGATGGGTGACAACAGGTGAGGAGGAATTTAGATTGGTGGAGGAGGGGGTGATGAACAAAGAAGCTGGGAAGAGATAGGTGGAAAAGATAAAGGGCTGAAGAAGAAGGAATTTAATAGGAGACAGTGAACCATGGAAGAATGGAAAGGAGGGTAACCAGAGGGAGAAGGTGAGGAAGTGAGAAGGGATGAAGGTAGCTGGATGGGGAATAGAAGAAGAGTAGGAGGGAGGAGAGTGTGATGACAGCATGTTAGAGAAATTGATGTTTATGCTATCAGGTTGTGGGCCACCCAGATTTCAGGTTCATTTATTTATCACATGTACATTGAAACACAAAGAGAAATGCATTGTTTGCATTTAAAAGCCAATGTAACCTTGGGATGTGCTGGGGGAGTGCCTGCAAGTACCTTTCTGGTGCCAATATAGCATGCCCACAATATTCAGCAGAATTACACAAGTAATGAGCAAAACAAGCACCTTTCCTCCCTCTTTACCCACACGCACACAAACAGACCTCCAACCCAGGACAGGTTGCCTTTGGACTCCAGTGAACTCAGTATCTCACAGACATTGGGCCTCGGACTTCCCCAATGGACTTGCAGACTCTCAGACATCGGGCCTCTGATTTCCAGAGCAGCCGACCCAGGATTCTGACCTAAATAGAAATTAGATGCTGTTCCTTCAACCAGAGTTTCATGACAACAGAGGAGGCCATGGACAGATGTCAGAATGGAAATAGAAAATTGAATTAAAATAGGTACCCCTCTGGAGATCCTGTCTTTTGTGATGGACAGAGTGAAAGTGCTCAATGAAGTGGTCCCCCAATCTACGTCGAGTCTTATCAACGTAGAGGATGGAGCACCAGATGCAGTAGATGACCCCAGAATACTCTCCTCACCTGGAAGGACTGTTTGAGACCCACTTACAGAGTTAAATAGTAGGAGAGAGATCAGTGTGGAGGGACGAGCGGACAAGGGGATTGTCTAAAGAGCAAACCGTACTGAACTAGGTGGGTGGATGGGAAAGTGGTGGGATCTCATTGTCAATGTCTGAAATTGGAGAGAATTATCTGCTAGATACGGAGGCTCATTGGCTGGTAGGTAAAGACAAAGGAAACCCTATCGTTGCAGGACTGCAGGAGGATTTAGAGTTTTGAAGCAGTTTAAGGTAAAGTCAAACAGATCGTGGCTTTAAACAGAGCATTTATTGCCCAAGATGACATCAGGAAAAAATTTGAGTTCCATCTGAAGGAACTATCTACATGGACAAATTGTTCTGAACAAGGTAAATTAATTATACAGAATGCTAAATAATTTTGAAGCAACAATTACTGGTTTAGTTGCAGTGTGAGCAATCTTGGGAACAGAATAATACAGTTTACTTGATCCAGAAATAAAAGTTCACTTTAAAGGCTGATTTATGCTTGTGTGTCAACTCGACGCCGTAGGTACGGCGTTGCCATGAACCCTACGCAGAGCCTATGCGGAACCCTACGCTGTAGCCTGACATGCACCTCTCCCAAAATGTAACTACGCGTCGCAGCAATGCAGACCGCAACAACTGTGATTGTTCCGCCTGGTAGCATCGCATTTCCTCCTACGTTGCAATAGCTTCCCCATTGGCTGACTGAAGGACAAGGAAGGAACTCTGGCTGCAATGCTTTCCATAAAGCTTTACAGACTTCCGAAATTATGGAGGACACATTTCGCTTTTATGAAAAATGACACTCACTTTAAAGACTACCATGACTATGAAGCCTTGCACGGACAGGTGTGTGTGCATGCGCAATGTGCACGAATTGCAGAGCGATGCAGACACACCAACACACATGTATAAATGGTCGCAACGCGCGTAGGCCACTTGCATAGGTTACGGTGTCAAGTTGACGCACAAGTATAAATCAGCCTTAAGATGTTGAAGTAGGCAGCCCAGAAAATCAGGACCTAGACTCCCAATGTTGGAGCTCAGAAATAAAAAGGCAGAAGCTGCATATTTCTGGATCACTGGACTGGTTCTAAAGAAGGTAGGACCTGTACGAACAGGAGGGTTGCTCCAGAAATGAAATGGTTCCAACAGCTTTTTGTCTAGCTTTGCTAGTGCTGTTGAGAAGGGTTTAAACTAGTTTGGCGGGGTAATTCCAGCAGGCACAGAAATGAGGGGTGTGATAAGGCAAATAGATGGAATACAAGCTAAGGCATCCATTTTAATGCAATGATTCAGACTAATAAAGCAAGTGAATTGAGAGTTTGTTTGGCACTTGAGCATATGATGTTGCTGCTGGTACAGAGATGTGCTGGAAAGAAGATCAGGACCATCAAATCAGTATTGCAGGGTACAGAAGGAGAGTGTTGCTTTAAAAAATGCAATCTTGATTGAGGAGTTCATTACTGCATTAATGAGGGAGAATATCCTAGAAAGTTATTCAATTGAAGTCTTGAATAGAGCTGAGGATCAATCAGGATGTGGTCACTCAGGTGATATACTACAGCCCTCCAAAAAAAAATCAGCAGGTGGTGGGAGAGGAGATTATAGAAAATTTGCAGAGGTGTGAAAGTAATGGGGTTGTGGTAATAGGTGCTTCAACTTCCCTAATATTGAGAGCTCCCAACATTGCTCTAACATAGGTCAGTGATAGCTTGAGGTAAAAACACCTCATTTCCTGTCTAGAAACATAGAAAATAGGTGCAGGAGTAGGCCATTCGGCCCTTTGAGCTTGCACTGCCATTCAGTATGATCATGTTTGATCATCCAACTCAGAACCCTGTACCAGCCTTCTGTCCATACACCCTGATCCCTTTAGCCACAAGGGCCATATCTAACTTCCTCTTAAATATAGCTAATGAACTGGCCTCAACTGTTTCCTGTGGCAGAGAATTCCACAGATTCACCATTCTCTGTGTAAAGAAGTTTTTCCTAATCTCGGTCCTAAAAGGCTTCCCCTTTATCCTCA
Organism: Mobula birostris; assembly: GCF_030028105.1. Taxonomy (NCBI): domain Eukaryota; kingdom Metazoa; phylum Chordata; class Chondrichthyes; order Myliobatiformes; family Myliobatidae; genus Mobula; species Mobula birostris. Next base: position 130,734,305 of record NC_092378.1, on the reverse strand, counting down.
AACTGTGACCCCTCGTTCTGGACTTCTCCAACATCGGGAACAATCTTCCTGCATCTAGCCTGTCCAATTCCTTTAGGATTTTATACATTTCAATAAGATGCCCCCTCAATCTTCTAAATTCCAACGAGTATAAGCCTAGCCGATCCAGTCTTTCATCATATGAAAGTCCTGCCATCCCAGGAATCAATCTGGTGAACCTTCTTTGTACTCCCTCTATGGCAAGGATGTCTTTCCTCAGATTAGGGGACCAAAACTGCACACAATACTCCAGGTGTGGTCTCACCAAGGCCCTGTACAACTGCAGTAGTATCTCCCTGCTCCTGTACTCGAATCCTCTTGCTATGAATGCCAGCATACCATTCGCCTTTTTCGCCGCCTGCTGTACCTGCATGCCCACTTTCAATGACTGGTGTACAATGACACCCAGGTCTCATTGCACCCCCCCCCCCCTTTTCCTAATCGGCCACTATTCAGATAATAATCTGTTTTCCTGTTTTTGCCACCAAAGTGGATAACCTCACATTTATCCACATTAAATTGCATCTGCCATGAATTTGCCCACTCACCTAACCTATCCAAGTCACCCTGCATCCTCTTAGCATCCTCCTCACAGCTAACACTGCCGCCCAGCTTCGTGTCATCCGCAAACTTGGAGATGCTGCATTTAATTCCCTTGTCTAAGTCATTAATATATATTGTAAACAACTGGGGTCCCAGCACTGAGCCTTGCGGTACCCCACTAGTCACTGCCTGCCATTCTGAAAAGGTCCCATTTATTCCCACTCTTTGCTTCCTGTCTGCCAACCAATTCTCTATCCACATCAGTACCATACTCCCAATACCGTGTGCTTTAAGTTTGCACACTAATCTCCTGTGTGGGACCTTGTCAAAAGCCTTTTGAAAATCCAAATATACCACATCCACTGGTTCTCCCCTATCCACTCTACTAGTTACATTCTCAAAAAATTCTATGAGATTCGTCAGACATGATTTTCCTTTCACAAATCCATGCTGACTTCGTCTGATGATTTCACCGTTTTCCAAATGTGCTGTTATCACATCTTTGATAACTGACTCTAGCATTTTTCCCACCACCGATGTCAGGCTAACCGGTCTATAATTCCCCGGTTTCTCTCTGCCTCCTTTTTTAAAAAGCGGGGTTACATTAGCCACCCTCCAATCCTCAGGAACTAGTCCAGAATCTAAAGAGTTTTGAAAAATTATCACTAATGCATCCACTATTTCTTGGGCTACTTCCTTAAGCACTCTGGGATGCAGACCATCTGGCCCTGGGGATTTATCTGCCTTTAATCCCTACAATTTACCTAACACCACTTCCCTACTAACATGTATTTCGCTCAGTTCCTCCATCTCACTGGACCCTCTGTCCCCTACTATTTCTGGAAGATTATTTATGTCCTCCTTAGTGAAGACAGAACCAAAGTAGTTATTCAGTTGGTCTGCCATGTCCTTGTTCCCCATAATCAATTCACCTGTTGCTGTCTGTAAGGGACCTACCTACATTTGTCTTAACCAATCTTTTTCTTTTCACATATCGATAAAAGCTTTTACAGTCAGTTTTTATATTCCCTGCCAGCTTTCTCTCATAATCTCTTTTTTCTTTCCTAACGAAGCCCTTTGTCCTCCTCTGCTGGACTCTGAATTTCTCCCAGTCCTCAGGTGAGCCATTTTTTCTGGCTAATTTGTATGTTTCTTCTTTGGAATTGATACTATCCCTAATTTCCCTTGTCAGCCAGGAGTGCACTACCTTCCCTGATTTATTCTTTTGCCAAACTGGGATGAACAATTGTTGCAGTTTATCCATGCGATCTTTAAATGCTTGCCATTGCATATCCACCGTCAACCCTTTAAGTATCATTTGCCAGTCTATCTTAGCTAATTCACGTCTCAAACCTTCAAAGTTACCCTTCTTTAAGTTCAGAACCTTTGTTTCTGAATTAACTATGTCACTCTCCATCTTAATGAAGAATTCCACCATATTATGGTCACTCTTACCCAAGGGGCCTCTCACGATAAGATTGCTATTTAACCCTTCCTCATTGCTCAATACCCAGTCTAGAATGGCCCGCTCTCTAGTTGGTTCCTCAACATGTTGGTTCAAAAAATCATCCCGTATACATTCCAAGAAATCCTCTTCCTCAGAACCCTGACCAATTTGACAGATTGTATTAATTGGGACTTTAATAGGAACATATGTCTTAACCCCTGGTCCTTTTATATGAATGTCATCTCATTTGGGTAAATGCAGTATTCAAGTTTACTGAACTATTTAATCATAACCCTGCACCAACTTCCTATTCAATCCCGAGAAAAGCTTATTACTCAGAATTTACATCTCCATCTTTAATTTCAGTCTCGTGAGGCCAACGTGAGAGTATCCTTCAGAAGGGGGAACCCACAGAAAGCATCTGGCCCAGATGAGGTACGTGGCCAAGTTCTGAAGACCTGTGCTGATCAACTGGTTGGAGTGTTCACTGATATCCTTAGCTTTTTGTTTCAGCAGTCTAAGGAACCCACCTGCTTCGAGAAGAACATGGTAACCTGCTTCAATGACTAGAGACCAGTAACACTGTTTTGCATCCACTGTGATGAAGTGCTTTGAGAGGTTGTTGATGAAATGTAACTGCTGCCTGAGGAGCGACTTGGATTCGCTCCAATTTGCCTACTGACACAACAGGGCAACAGCAGATGCCATTTCACTGGCTCTTCACTCAACCATGGACAGTGAAGATGCATACATCAGGATTCTCTTCATTGACTACAGCTCTGCATTCAGTACCACCATAACTTATGGTGGTTATAACTTATAAGCTCAAAACTTATAAGCTCCAAGACCTAGGCCTCAATACCTCTTTGTGCAAATTAATCCTCTATTTCTTCACTTGCAGATTCCAGTTGGTTTGGATTGGCAACAATGTCTCCTCCACAATCACCATCAGCACAGGTGCACCACAGAGTTGTGTGCTGAGCTCATTGCTCTCTCACTTTACGCTTACGACAGTAGCTAAGCACAGGTCCAATGCGATATTTAAGTTTGCTGATGACACCACTGTCCTTGGCCAAATCCAAGGTGGAGACGAATTAGCACAAAGAAGGGTGAAACCAAAGAGTTGGTTATTGAATATAGGAGGAGGAAACCAGTGGTCCATGAGTCAGTCCTCGTTAGGGGATCAGAAGTGGGGTGGGTAAGCAACTTTAAATTGTTCTGTCTTATCTTAGAGGATCTGTCCTGGGTCTAGCACATAAGTGTTATTATAAAGAAAGGAATGGCAGAGCCTCTACTTAGAAGCTTGTGTAGATTTGGCATGACACCTAAAACTTCGACTTTCTTCAAGTTCTTGACATTCATGTCACCATCAGCCTCATCTGGTCTCTTCCTCAAAGATGTGGTCAAGAAAGTGTATCAGCATATTTGCTTTCTTAGGTGCCTGAGAAGATTTAGGATGTCTTGAACTTTTAAAGATGAGCTAAAGAAAATGTCCTTATGGGTTGCGTGTCAACCTAGTAACACAACAGCACTGTTCCAGCTTGGAGAGCGATAAACACTACAGGCTTGTCCCTTCCTTCCATCCGTTCATCTTCATGGTGCATTGGTTCACAGGCTAGTAGTATCAAGGATGCTTGCCTCTCTGGCTATTTCCTTTCTTCTGCCTCTGTTGTGGGGGGGAAGGAGGAAGAGCTTGAAAGCCTAGATGTCCAAACTTATCAAGAACAACATTCCTAACTTCTATCAGATTTCTGAATTAGTCACCTCTACCACACCCCCTTTCCTGGTGATGCTGCCACATTTGTGTGTTATTATTGGAATTGGTTTATTGTCACATGTATTGAGATGCATTGAAAAGCTTGCATACAGATTAAATCATCAGATCAAATTTTGATTTTTGCCAAGGATTTTGTCATTGATTTGGCCAAGGACAGTGGTGTCGTCAGCAAATTACGTAGTGCATTGAGGTAGATCAAGGCAAAATAAAATGTAGAATAAAGTGTAATGGCTGCAGAGAATGTTTGCCTGCGTTACATTTTAAATTCAACCTCTACAGTCATTTTGGCATTTCTTTCTGCACTACTTCATGTTGCACTACAGTCTTTGCACTATGCTGCTGCTTTACGTTAGTATTATGTGTTCATGTACAAGTTCACCACCTTGAATCTGGCGTCAGTAATCTGGAATCTGGTTCGGACATAACTTTCACCAGTCTGACTTCAAATTTCCCGCATTGCCGCGCCAACCCGTCATCACTAGCAGAATCGGTGTCATTAGCAGAATTGGCTGTTGGCACTGTCTTTAAAAGAAACAAGTCATTACTATTATTCTGCATTTATTTTTATAACCTGTGCTTATGTAGCTCCAGTCATGTCTTCATTGAATAAAGGAGCCAGGTATGATTTGCAGAGGGCTATTTCAAGGATGAAGAGACAATTTTGAACAAGGTTGGAGGTGACATTGGATGCACGACAACTCTGGCAGGGTTTGCAAGACATTACTTCCTGCAAAGCAAAACCCAATAGCATGAATGGCAGCAATACTTCACTATCAGATGAACTCAACGCCTTCTATGCCCGCCCGTCTGGAAACTTGGGCGATAACACAGCTCCTATCCTATGGGGTGAGGCATCACAAGCCAGTCGGATTGGTAAGGGGGGGCCAAAGTGCGTGAGCACCCCTTCTGAAGTTATGAGTCTTTTAGTTTCTTGGAACGCTTTCTCACAGCTCTCAGTCCACTTCCATTGTGTCCCTGTCTGTAATAGTGCATTTAGTGGGTGTAGGACTGTGGATAGGTTAGGCAAGAACTTGTGGTAATAGTTCACTAGACCAAGATGTGCTCTCAGCTGAGACACGTTTTCAGGTGGTGGTGCCTTAAGCACAGCTTCTATCTTGTCTTGAGACATGTGTAAGCCATCTTTGTTGATCACATGCCCACAGTATGAGATTTCCTTTTTGGAAAAACTCACATTTCTGTTGATTATCTCTGAGCCCATATTCTCGTAACCTGGTGAGCACTTGTTCAAGGTTAGAAAGATGTTCGTCGTCATCTTTGCCAGTGACAATGATGTCATCCAGGTAATACTGAGTCCCTGGAATCTCCTGCAGGACCTGGTCCATTGCCCTTTGCCAGATTGCAGGAGCTGATGCTACCCCAAACACCAACCTGTTGTACTGGTAAAGTCCTTTGTGTGTATTTATTATCAGGTATTTCTTGGATGCTTCATCAATTTCCATTTGAAGGTAAGCCTAGGCCAAATCAATTTTTGTGAAATGTTCCCCTCCTGACAGGGAAACAAAGACGTCCTTAATATGAGGTAGAGGATACTGTACTGTGCGGAGCACTGGATTAACAGTCACTTTAACGTCTCCACATATGTGCACCTTGCTTGGTTTTCCTGGTTTAGTGCTGGAGGTTTTCTTCATCACTGGAACAATAGGCGTGGCCCATTCACTCCAATCCACCTTTGACAGGACCCCAGTCTGCTCCAGATTTTTCAGCTCTGCCTCTACTATAGGCCAGATTGCATATGGTACTGGTCTGGATTTGTGAAATTTTGGACATGCATTTTCTTCAATCTCAGTCTTTGCCTTCATGTGCTGAAATGTTCCTATTCCTTTCATGAACACTTCCTCAGAGTCAGCAAGTATTTGTGACAGTCTCTCAGATGTAGCCTTGCTGCCCTCCTTTGCTGACACAACTAGTGCCTTGATGGTGTGTCAATCCAACTGGATTTTCCTGAGCCATTCACGTCCCAGCAACGGTGGTCCTCCATTTCTCGGTACGTAGAGGCTCAGCTGCTGTGTTTTGTCTCTGTAGGTCACTGTCACTTTAATTTTACCTTTGGGATGCACTCGCTGTCCTGCGTAAGTTTTTAGCAGTAGTTTAGTTTGTTTCAGAGGTATGTGAGAAAACAGTCGTTTGTAGTCGTGTACAGAGATCACTGTTAAAGCTGAGCCTGTGTCCAACTCCATTTTCAGTCTCATGCCTGCCACTTGTGGAGTGACCAATATTACTCTTCGATCATCTGTTTCTTTCACGCTGTGAAGTTGCAGACAAGACAATTCACTTTTGTCTGAGTCGTTTTCATCAGAACTGCTTTCTTTCATTTTGTGTACATTGTTGTATTTTCCTTTCTGGGGTTCCTTGTTTCTCTGTGCTTGTCCTTTTTCTGCTGTTTACTAGCTTTGCATACTCTGCCAATGTGGCCCTGTTTGCCACAGTTTTGCATTCTTTGTCTTTAAACCATCACTCAGGGTCATGTGACATGTTCCCACAACAGTAACATTTCTTTCCTTCATTTCTGTTCAGTGACATTTTATTCGTAGCATATTCCAGAGATTTTTGTTGTATCTCTGAAGCACCCCGTGCTGCTGTTTCCAATGATATTGCAATATTCAGCGCCTTCTCTAATGTAAGGTCTTTTTCACACAAGAGGTTCTTCTGTGTGGTTTCACAGTGCATGCCACACACTAACCTGTCCCTCAATGCATCCGATAGACCAACTCCAAATTGACAATGTTCTGATAATTTGCGCAATTCAGCACAATATTCAGAAATGCTTTCATATTTGCTCTAATTCTGTTTGTGAAATTTAAATCTTTCAGCAATGACCAGTGGTTTGGGGTTTAAATGCTGTTGGAGAGTGTCTACTATTTGCTTGAATGTTTTGTCAGCTGGCTTTTCAGGAGTTAACAAGCTCCGTAGCAGCCTGTATGTTTTTGCTCCCATAACACTGAGGCTACGTCCACACTAGACCGGATAAATCCATAACTGAAGCTTTTTCCCTTCGTTTTGACCCTCTGTCCACACTGAAATGGCGTTTTCCTTCCCTGAAAATGGAGCTTTTCTCAAACACTCTCCAGAGTGTTTAAATCTGAAAACGCCGGTTGGATGTTGTAGTGTGTGTGGGGTAACTGGCTAATTTTAAAAACGCTGTGATGATGTGCCAGAACAAATGGTGGTGGCAGCGCGGCATTTCATTGTTTTCTTGAACGCAACCTCCAACACCACAACAATATCTGACAATAGATGTGTAACAGCCTAATGTAACATTATATAGAAATACAAGATAACACTGATGCAGACATGTTTTATACATTTAACAAGGTGCTTTATTAATGTATTGCTTGTGCAAACATTCAATAGATGCAATTGTCACTTTTGCCCAGTAACTCATTTTATTGCACATGTTAAATACAGCAAAATAAGACAGAAAGGCATGGCAAAAGTAAGGGCAAACAAATGAGGTAACAGCAAGTTTCACTTTTGCCCAGTAACAAGCCTTACTGCGTTCAGTTGTAGCTGTCGTCCCTTTCATCGGTGAAGAGACTATGGCTGTAGGAAATGTTTCTGGACAAATGTGCACCAAGTCTTTCGTTTGGCAATTTCCTTTCAAGTTTTTCTAGTCTGTAACTGGACAAACGCGCACCAAGTATACCGTTTCCTCTTCACTTGTTTTCTGTGTGTCCTGCGCATGCCCAGTAGAAGGGGATTCGCCCAAATACCCATTTTAATGTGGACGGAGGTATTTTCAAAAACACCTGGTATGGATGCCTATCATTTTTATGCAAAACCGGCATTTTCAAAATTATCCGGTCTAGTATGGACGTAGCCTGAGTAAGGTGCTGGCTTTCTTTTCATCATTAACACTGTTAGCATCACAATATAACTCCACTCTTTCAATGTAAATTATCCAGTTTTCAATGCCACTAGCAAATGTTGTAATGGTTCCAATCATCGTCATCTTTGTAATGTTAATTTAGTTCCATTTTTCCTTGTTTTATTTTTAGCTAGCTCCTTGCAGTCACTGCACATTCCACTTGACTCGCATGTCCTTTTTGCTAGTGCAACAAGTGCACTCTGTCTAGATGCATGTGTCGCTCCTTTTCATCTCCCTTCTCTCTCTTCTCCGAGTGTAGTTATCAACTAAAACATGGCATTCCGATAAGATGTAGGTTTATAATTCTCGTCACCAATTTGTTGTGTATGTGGCCTGTTTACACAACTAAGTTATTAATAAAAACGCTGGAGACGGGAACTAAGTTTCATGGTAAGAGTCCGAACTTTGACACACACACACACACACACACACACACACACACACACACACACACAGATCCATACGCGTCTAATAGCGCATGCAAGGATGTGTTACTAAAACATGAAGTAGTCCCTTATAATGTAGGCTATACAGTACAAACAGCAAACTAATTTAATTGTTTCAACCAACACACATCAAAGTTGCTGGTGAACGCAGCAGGCCAGGCAGCATCTCTAGGAAGAGGTACAGTCGACGTTTCAGGCTGAGACCCTTCGTCAAGACTAACTGAAGGAAGAGTTAGTAAGAGATTTGAAAGGGAGAGGGGGAGATCCAAAATTTAATTTAATTGTTTAATGGCCTCTGTAATTGCACCTTATTAAAGAGCTTCACAAGTCCAAATAAGCTCATTTATGGTTCACTCTTATTTCAAAAAAAATTAATGGATAGATCAAACATAATTTCCCTTCCAGCAAACCATGTTAACAATTATTATTTTCCAAGCGTCTTGTTTCTACTATCTTAAAAATAAATTCTGGTCTGGAGATCCCTTTTTTTCTCTAAATCTTTGTTCTTAAAATGTGGGCTACATTTACAAAGTAAATTCATCTTTTTAGAACACATTAGCGAGATTCACAGTGAGCTTTAAAACATAATTCAATTGTTGGGGTTTTTATTCTTAACTAATCATATGTACATTGAATCAAATTATGTGAAATTGGCTTCTGGGCTGATGGCTGGTAGAGGGGTAATGAATCATCAGTCTGGCACTTCTGACAAAATGGTTGCAAATGCTTCATGTTTTGATATGTTAAAGTGACAGAGATAATGACCTTCCAGCGTATCACAAATTTTCCTCCTCATTCTCTACTGTCTTAAGTTGTTTTGTTCTAACTGTAATCAGTTCTGATGTTACAGGAACAAAAGTAGATGTGAAGATTTGAGCTCCTTCACTGGTAGTACAATTTTGATAATATTCTAACATATCTGTATCTAACGTATCTGTACCAGGATGTTAGCAGACTCAACAGATTTTCCCTCAATAAACTTTACGCTCTGGCAATCTAGTGTGGTAAATAATAGTTAATTCTGCATTTTTTTTGCCTTGATTGTAGGTGTGGACTCTATTAGGATAAGTCATGCAATGCTTGAGCTCAACAATGTTGTTAATGCTTTGTTTCTCCTGTGAACGGAGCTCCTCTGGAAGAAGAAACATGCTGTGGGAGGTTTGAAATATGCAGGAGTGCTTTGCCTGTGCTGGGAAAATGGGTCATTGTTTACAGACCCTGCATTGAAAACGTATACACTGCATTATGCAGCACAGTTTCTAGTAGTATTTGTATATAAGAAAAATGTTAAGCTTTTCCATTATACCATGATGAATCCACTTGAGAACAGGGAAGTGCATTTTAAAGAATGTTGTTAATCACTACCATGGTCTCCCAAAAGAATAACACTGAACCTTTGCTGTTTGACTTTTTACAACTGGGCTCCAGTTATATGCATCTCCATTCATATTGTCTCTATTTTGTAAATCATTCCATCAAGCCAATAAAAATGACTTTGTTGTTAAACTTTGAATTTCTTTCTACTGTGCTATCTGCTGGTGTACAAGGAATATTTGTTTGCACACCTCTCCGTAGTTAGTTATTTAAACGTTGCTACTACATTACTGTTTTGATACGCACCGTTTCCCTGCACATTGATGGGAAACTAGGATTTGAAGTAAAACCACTACACAAAGCAGCATGGTGGGAACTACATTTGCATTTGAATTTGCTGGTTGTGGTGATCAATAGATTCTTTTGTAAGATGATCCTATTGAAAATGGGTGGTGAGAAAAAGTTGTTTGCAGAAGATACTGAAAGATTTCTTTGCTTGAACCCAGTAACAATTTCTCATGGAAAACAGTGGGGTTCTTAGAGACTTGACCATGCATTAACATTTGTAATTTAAGAAATGTTGACATTCATGCCAATTTATTCATAACAGGAAGGACAATGTGTTTTAAATATATAATAAAGATGAATGTGCCCTTCACTTTAAAGATTCTGAAAGCATACTTAGAAGCTTGAAAGCAATTTAAATGTTATTCTCCTCATCTAATTTTAAAATAGCATTTCATAATGGCCACTGTCTTTGCAAGCCTTCCAGCTTCAAAATAGACCACCAGAGAACCAAAACATTTACATATTTGCCATTTCTGCTTGTATTAAAAAGGAGAAAAGGAACATTGTTTTAGTCAGGGAGTGATACAGTCCAGAAACAGGCTCTTAGGCCCATAATGGCCAAGCTAACTATTTGGATATTTATTGTAACCAATTAATCTATCAACCCACAAGTTTTGAGGTTGTGGGAAGAAAATAAAATCAATGTGGCAGAGACTCAAGTTAAGCTTATTTTTTCCAAGTAGAAATACAAGGAGGTAAGCAGAGAATGATTTTTTTTTCTTTCAGAATCATCACAAGCACTTAAGTGCAGGCAACACACAGAATATAAATTATACAAGACTGCGAAGAACAGAGGTAAAGAAAGAGGTTGAGAATTGAACGGTTTGTTCAGAGGCAGTGTGTAACCCAAGTTCAATTATAAAACTCTTCTATTTTTGTTTCACAGTTAAATCAATTTTAGACAGATGACTATTTTAATCATTTTGCCTCAAATTACTAAGTTGCAAATTATTCTTGACTTCTACTATGTCCTCCAATTCAATATGTCCAAATTCTAAATTTGTAAATTATCGTAACCTACAGAATCTTCAAATTTTTAAGTAGTGACTATCTGAACTACAGATACTGACATAGTTCTTCATGTAATCTGTCATCCAATTTGGATGCAGGCTACAAGCTACAGCGTAAGTTAAACCAGGTAGGGCATAGACAATGAATGATAGTACCCTGGGGAGTGTCGTACAACAGAGAGACTATAAGTACAAGTACATGTTTCTTTCAATGGCTCATAACAGGTTGACTGGTGAAAGAAGGCTTTTGCAGACTAGCCTTCATCAGTCAGGGCACTGAGTATACAAGTTAGGTCATCATGTTATAGCCACAGAAGATGTTGCAGAGAACATGTTGCTGTGCAGTTCTGATCACCCAACTATATGAAAGATGTCATTAAGCTGGAAAGGATGAAAAAAATGTACAAGGATATTATTGGAGCTTATTCCTCTTTTGCACTATATTTTTTAAAATTTGTAGTAATTTTTATACCTTGCACTGTATTGATGCCACAAACAACATTTCATGACGTTGGTGACAACAAACCTAATTCTGAGTTATATAGAGAGCATATAGTGTTTTATAAAATCATGAGGAATGTGGATAGGGGTCAATTATCATGACCTTTTTCTCCTGCAAGCCAAGAACCAGAGGGTTTGGGTTTAAGAGGAGTGAGGAAAGGTTTCAAGGGGATCTGAAGGGCAACTTTTTCCATACAGAGGTGATGAGTGCAGTGTACAAAGCGAGCTGCCAGAAGAAGTGATAGAGACTGGTACAATATTTCAAAGATATTTTGACAGGTACATAGATAGAAAAGGTTTAAAGAGATATGTGCCAAATATGAGCAGATGACTAGCTCAGGTGGTCAACCTAGTTAGCATAGACAAGTTGGGCGGAAGACCTGCTTCCATGCTGTATAACTATCACTCCAAAGAATCCCCAGCCCCGTCCTGACGAAGGGTTCCGGCCCAAAATGTCGACGCATCATTTCAACTGATGCTGCCCGACCTGCTGAGTTCATCCAGTGTACTGCAAGTGTTGCTTTGATCACAGCATCTGCAGATTATTTTGTGTTTACAATTCCCATTCTTTGGCTTGGTCTAATTTATTTATTTATTTTATTGATACACAGTGCAGAATAGGCCCTTCTTGTCCTTCGAGCTATGCCACCCAGTAGTCCTCCATTTTAATCCTAGCATAATCATTATAATGACCGATTAATCTACCAAAAGGTACGTCTTTGGGCTGTGGGAAGAAACCAGAGCACTCGGAGGAAACCCACACGGTCACGACAAGAACGTACAAACTCCTTACAGGCAACAATGGGAACTGAACCCAGATCACTTATACTGTGAAGCATTGTGCTAACCAATACACCACCCTATGACTATTGGAATTCAATTTCTGATGTATTAATCAAGCTGATTATTTGAGTTATTAATGACCTAGAATGTTAAAGGGAGATGATCTTATTCACATTGAACATGGCCTCTATTGTCAAAGGCCAATTGTAGTGTAAATGTTGTTCCCAGTTTTTTAGTCTTTGTTTTACAATTCATATTACTTATACTAGCTAATGCACATGCACTGCTCCAACTGGTGAATTGCAAAACAACACTGTGTGATTGTCGCGGGTTTTGAGTTTGTGGAGAAGGTAATCGATCAACTAAGGCATTTCTGCAGCCACTGTTAGAGATGTTTGGCTCCCATAACTGAGCACCTTCTGGAACTTATGGAAAACTATGGAAGGTGCAATAATTTAAATATTGCCAGAGCATCTAAATTAAGGCATAGGAAAAATGCAATTTGTTTTCAAAGCAATTTCAAATCTCTTATCTGTTTGGAACAACTATGTTTGAAATATTCACATTTGGAATCAATATGAATACCCTTTCTTGACAAATCTCGAGTATTTTGCATGATTTCATTGTTTCACAATTGGTTGATTTGTTTTGATTACATTGTTATCACAAGCTGCTAGTATATTCTTCTCATTTTGCTTTTAAATATTTACCCAGTGCTGGATTGACTGCATGGTGAAACTTACTAAATTATGCATTCATTGGTAACTGACTTATTCCTGTTGCAAAGTGACAGCTTGAATGTTGAAAGATTTTTAAAAAGATATTAAAATGGCAAATTTAAAGTTTTTTAAAACGCAAACAACAACAGGAAACATAAAGTTAAAATTTGCTTCCAATTAAATTAGGCCACAGGGTCAAATAGTGAAAGGTACATTTATTTCTCTATTACACAGATTTATAAAAATGTTTTAAAAAGAAGTCGGCGATCATGGTAGAAGAGCTTTCGGCCATAATTGATGGAGTAATAGAATGGCTTTCTTCATCTTTAACGATCTCGTCTTTCATATAAAGATGTTTTTGACTAAATGCTCTTAAATTGAATAAAGACTTCTAGAAGCGGAGTACAGAGAATGGAAATGAATTTGAGCATATTGAATAACAGACTATACTGTTTAGAAATGCGTCAAAAAGCATGCGATTTATTCAGAAATTTCATGTGGCACAGCGTGGAAAAGCATCGCTTTAATGAAGCGAGCTGATGGCACAACCCAGAGACTATCGAATGACTGAGCAGCATTGACTACACCGTGTGGAAATAACGTGCATTCCCATAGTCCGCGTTTACACGGAAATTATTGACCGACAATGATTGTTGCGCGGAAACCGGCTGTTATTTTGAAAGCAAGACAAAACTCCAGTAAGATGCCTGAAAGTACAACATACTAACTAGCGAGAAAAAGAAATTGCATCATATTTTGGAAGGAAGTGATCTACATTAGAATGCATTCTCCATGCGGGGGAATTAAACAGTAAACGTTTCAGAAGTGGGTCTCTTTGAAAGTGGCTGTAGACAGGTGGGAGGCTCAGCTGATTGGAATAAAGGTCGAGCACTTGGGAGCAACTGCCATTCACAAAGGCAGCTGACTGCGGGAGCGGCGCTGCTTGGAGGTCGTGCGAAACGAGTGCGTGACGCCACTGCACACGGTGATTGGCCACTGTTCAGCGTATGAGGTGGGTCGCTCGGAGCCAGCGGCCAATTGCGCCGGAGAGCTGCCTGGTTGTGATGGTTTGGATTTAAAGAGCTGCTCCAAGGCGGCAGAGGTGACAACACGGGCGGGTCGTGACGACGACGTAAGGGGCATTTGGTGAGTAACGGTTACCAACCTCCCCTTCCAGCGCTCTAGTCGGCACCGGCTCCGGGCTCTGAGGATCTGGGCCTGGCTCTGCCCACTCCCCTCTGCTTGAGGCGGCAGCCGGTCAGAAGTCGTGAGGGGCTTGGCGTCATCCACCGGTCGGTCCCCGATTCTCACCGCCTATCGCTGCTCCTGTGCCCCACCCGGTGCCTGCGGGTGTATGTGAAAGCACAACGTTACGTGAGACCGGTAACCGCTGGGTTTTAACTGCGAATCTGAGGACAGCCGCAGTTTCCGGCCCAGTCGATCCTTGCAGACGAACTACACGAATTCCCTGACTCCATGTCCCTGGAATTTGCCACGTGTCGGTTTTCATATGGAACTCTCCCCTAACTTTTGTTTTTAATAAATTCTTGGATTTTTATCTATGGCTATGGTCCTGCTTAGTAGCGATGTGAGAAATTTGAATCCGTAGTTCTTTTTTATTTCTGTGTTTTTGCTTCCTTCCGGTAAGTGAATAAGCCTATCCTATGATCTAATATTTTTGGACTCACTAGTACAACGTGGAATAATCAGAATCGGATGTGCTGACTGCATTGCACCCTTACGGCCATTTACAACAAGGACTTCTGCGGTTAGTCTGGTGCTTATTAGAATAGAAATATTTAGTATATTTACGGGTGACTTGCTTTTAATTGATTAATAGCTGGCTATGTCCCCCTTCCATTTCCACAGGGAAAATAAAGTCACTAGTAATATCTGTTATTTATGGAGAATGTGCCTTTTCATTCATTTTGCTTCAAGAATGTGGAAAAACCACCATCTGTAGATTTTTTTTAGAAATCTGAAGCAACGCGCACAATGCTGGAGGAACTCGGCTAGTCAGGTAGCATCTATGGAAAAGAGCGAACAGTTGATGTTTCGGGCAGAGAGCCGCCTTCAGGACAGGACTGGATTGTCCTGATGTAGGGTCTCGGCCCAAAACGTCGACTTATTTGCTCTTTTTTTTCATAGACACTGCCTGGCCTACTGAATTCGTCCAGCACTTTGTATGATGCTGACTGTAGATGTGGAATAGTTTCTGTTGGGGGTCAGTGGTGTCACTGACCTGACAATTTAAACGACTCAAACATGTGTTCGTATGATAATAGGATGTGATGTGGTATATTTTCTGTTTAATTGTACGTTAGATACAAAGTTAATCCCATTGACAAAAGCTTTCTAAGTAAAACATTTGCTATTATGAAATGCCTTAAATGAAAAGTACCACTGAATGGGAAGAAAAGTACCAGGCAGTAACATCAGGTGTTCAGCACTGAGTGAATGCTGTAAGATTCCCAACTCTATGTAGTGTTTTTAAGTCTAATGATAGTGGAATTACAGGGGGACTTGGGCTGGAATATTTTGTGGGAATTGGCTTTTGAAGTTGCTGAATGGGATAAATGGATGATGAGGGAGTGAGGCAACAGGCTGTAAATGAAAAAAGCAAAGGCATCTATAGTGATAATAAGCAAGCTGTCATGTTGTTTTGATCAAATAAGCTGTGTTTTCTTCATCCTGCTCCAGTTAAAAAGCATAAGACTGAGGGTTTTTTAAATTTTATGGGAATGGGTGTATGATTATGAATAGTTTACTGATTTAGTTTAAGATCCTGTATTTCAAGAGTTCTGGGTTTACTAATTCATTCTCTAAATGCTTCAACCAAATTGATTTCAATTGAAATTGCTCTTTTTGTCCTTTTGTACTGCATTATGTGTAACAAGTGGCAAACCAGTTGGTGTGGTCTTTTGGGTCGTCCATGAAGCAAGATCTGTGGGATGTGTCTAAAATTAAAGCACATAGGATAATGTAATAGCTACTATGCAAATTGATTTGCATTCATGAAACCAGATGGGAATAAATGGGCTTTTCAGGGTCTAGGGCAGTGGTTGATCAGCTACTGCAGATATTGGTGCTAGACTTGCTTTGGGTGGGGAAGAGTAATGTAATGTTTTTGATTAATGTAATCAAATGTAACATTTTGTTAATGTAAAGTCAGCCGACAATATGAAATTGGGTAGGGAGGGGGATCTAAAGATGGTTCAAGATCTCTTAGACAAGTCTAGTGGGTGATTAGATGCATGGCATGGAGGAATTTAGAGGTATCCCCTTTGGCAGGAGAAAAAGCAGGATTTTTTTGTATTCCTTCAAAGGACATGGGCTTATTGGCTAAGCCAGCATTTAATTGCCCATTTAACTGCTGAAGTACTTGAGATGCAGGTATACCCACAGTTCTGCCAAGGAGAGGATTCCAGGGTTTGGGCCCAGCGAAGGTGAAGAAATGGGAATATATTTCCAAGTCAGGATGGTGTGCAAGTTAGAGGACTGTTTTCAGCTGATGGTGTTGGCATGCTTTTGTTGCCTTTCTAGCTGGTGGAGGTGGTGGATTTGGAAGGTGCTGTCTGGGGAGTTACTTCAGTGCATCCTGTACAAGCTGCAACTGTAGTTTAGTGGTCGAGTTGTGGAGTCCGATCAAGAAGGCTGTTCTGTCTTGTATGGTGTTGAGCCTATGGGAGCGGCTCTCCTCCAGACAAGTGGAGGATATTCTCTCGCACTCCTGATGTGTAGATAGCGTACAGGCTTTGGAGAATTTGGAGGAGAGTTGGTTACTGAGATTCCTCACCTCCAACCTGTTCCTGTAGCTACCTTTTTACTTGCCACCTCTCAGTCCAGGCCTGGGTATGGTGCAGGTCTTGCTGTATTTCGATGTAGACTACTTTGTTACTTGAGTCACAAATGGTGCTGAATATTGTGCAATCAGCAGCTAACATCCATACTTCTGGCCTTTCTGACTAAAGGAAGGTAATTGAAAAAGCAGATGAAGATGGCTGGGCTCAGGATATTACCTTGAGGATCTCTTGCAGAGATGTATAAATGATTTGGATCATGGAATAGATGACTTTGTTGCCAAGTTTGCAGATGATATGAAGATTGGAAGGGCAGGTAGTGTTGAGTAAATGGGTAGGATGCAGAAGGACTTGGACAGATACAGAGCATGGGCAAGAAAGTGGCAAATGAAATGCAATGTTGGAAAATGCATGGTCATGCACTTCGGTAGTACTTTGTAGAAATAATGTGCAGACTATTTTCTAAATGGGGAGAATATCCAAAAATCTAGGATGCAAAGGGACTTGGGAGTCCTTGTGCAGAACACCCTAATGGTTAACTTGCAGGTCAAATTGGTAGTGAGGAAGGCAAGTGCAATGTTAGCATTCATTTCAAGAGGTCTAGCATACAAGAGCAAGGCTGTGATGCTGAGGCTTTATGAGGCACTGTTGAGGCTTCACTGAGTATTGTGTACAGTTTTGGGCTCCTCATCTCGGAAGAGAGATGCTGGCATTGGAGAGTACAGAGGAGGTTCACAAGGATGATTCCAGGAATAAAAGGGTTATGCAAGAAACATTTGGCTCTGGGTCTATACTTGCTGGAATTCAGAAGAATGGGGGGGGGGGGGGATTTCATTGAAACCTTTCGAATGTTGAAAGTCCTAGACAGAGTAGATGTGGAAAGGAGGTTTCCCATGGTGGGAGAGTCTAGGGTAAAGGGGTACAGCCTCAGATTAGAGGGGCGCCCTTTCAAAACAGAGATGCGGAGAAATTTCTTTAGCCAAAGGGTGGGGAGTTTGTTTCCACAGTGGAGACCAGGTTGTTGGGTGTATTTAAGGAAGAGATTGATTGGTTCTTGACTGGACATGTCACCAAAGGTTACAGGGAGAAGGCTGGGAACTGGGTTGAGGAGGAGGAAAAAGGATCAGCCATGATTGAATGGCGGAGCAGACTTGATGTGCCAGATGGCCTAATTCTGCTCCTATGTCTTGTGTCATGTGGTTAGGGTGATTATCCTCCAACCGCGTCAATAATCTTCCTTTTTGCAAGGTGCGATTACAACCAGCAGAGAGTTTGCCTCTGTTTACATTTGATTCTAGTCTGGCCAAAAGCCTGATGCTGCTTTTGACCAAGGTCATTTACTTTTGCTTCACCTCTGGAGTCTAGCTCTTGTCCATTTTTTTTTTTTAATTTTATTTAGAGATAGAGTGCAGAATAGGCCCTTTGGGCCATGGAACCACAACGCCTGGCAACCCACGGACTTAACCCTAGCCTAATCACAGGGCAATTTGTAATGACCAATTAACCTGCATGTTTGGACAGTGGGAGGAAACCCACACTTGTGTGGGAAGAACGTACAAACTTTCTTACAGAAGAAGCCAGAATTGAACTCCGGCCTGAGCTTTAATAGCATTTCACTAACCACTATGCTATTGTGATGCCACGTATAGATCAAGGCTCTAATGAGGTCAGGAACTGACTGGTACCCAAACTAAGCTGTGTGCAGGTTGATGCTAAATAAGTGTTGTTTGATTGTGCTGTGAATTATTCTTTCTGTGACATGGATGAAGAGTAGACTAGTGGGTGAGGATAATTTTCCTGTTTGTCCTGCTTCTTGCTGACAGGATGTACCTTGATTATTTTCTGCATTGTGTTGTAGCTGACTGGAACATCTGGTGATTGAGAAATCTTACAAACATAACATGAATGAATTAACCAGGGTTCAGGATTTTAACTTTGTATGCTTGTAATCTTACATAGGAAAATTATGATCTTGTACTAACCATTTACTGGCAGAGGAGCAGCTATTACTGTCTGGTATGGAGGGGCTACTGCACAGGACCGAAAGAAGCTGCCGAAAGTTGTAAATCTAGTCAGCTCCATCTTGGGTACTAGCCTACAGGACATCTTTAGGGAGTGGTGTCTCAGAAAGGCAGCGTCCATTATTAAGGACCTCCAGCACCCAGGGCATGCCCTTTTCTCACTGTTACCATCAGGTAGGAGGTACAGAAGCCTGAAGGCACACGCTCAGCGATTCGGGAACAGCTGCTTCCTGTCTGCCATCTGATTCCTAAATGGACATTGAACCCTTGGACACTACCTCACTTTTTAATATGCAGTATTTCTGTTTTTGCACTTTAAAAAAATCTATTCAATATATGTAATTGATTTGATTATTTAGTATTTTTTTCTCAGCAAGATTATGTATTGCATTGAGCTACTGCTAAGTTAACAAATTTCATGTCACATGTCAGTGATAATAAATCCGATTCTGATTATTTCAGGTGAAGTGTTCTTTGTTTCCTTTCCACTAAATATCTCCATCCTATTTACTTTTCATAATCTAATGAGCAAACTAACCTGATGCCTATTCCACAAATCAAATTGAACACTTGTACCTTTGTAATTTCACACCTCATTTGAAATCCTTATCTACAGACTTGTCACTTCTAATTTGGGATTCCTCCATAATTCTCCTTAATTTCTGAATTCATAAATTCTAATCAAATGACAGTGCATTTGTGCTCAATTCCAATTTTTACAAAACTACAAGTGTTTTTTAATATCAATGTTGCATGATTCAGAAATGTATCTTGCTAGACTGAAAAATCAAATTTTTAGGTTTTTTTGATTTGCATGAGAAATTTACTTTGAAATCCTAATGTATCAAATATATTTAAGTACCTATGTCATCATGTATACCTTGTTATTCACTTTCTTGCAGACATTCATAGTAGAACAATGTCTGTTCTATATGTCTACATCTACTATAAATCAATGAAAAATAAGTGTATAATTCAATAAGTATATATGAAATTAACTTTTTTGATTTTAGGCAGCAAGTTTGAACTGATTGCAATGGATGACGTAGAACGAAGTAACTTCAATTCAGTTGATGAGGAAATTACTTACTGGAAAGAGCTTGCTCAGAAATACCAACACTGGTAAGAATAGTGTACAGATCCCATCTGAGAATGTCAAGTGTAATTTGTGGCTTAGTTTATTGAATATTTACGTCAATTGTTAGTTGTTATTGGCTTGTAGCTTTCCAAAACAAACTTCTGAGATCTTTACTACACGTTGCCAGAAACCCAATACATCGCCTACAGTGAGCACTCAAACAATTTAACAAATTGCTTGCAGACATAATTAAATAAGAATTTACATTATAGGTTTGGGCAGCTTGGCTTAACAGATGAATTGTCCTGCATAAGTTTTATCCCACCCCAATAGACTTGATCCTTCTGGTATTTGGATTTTTTTTAATATAAATCCATTTCAACTTCATAAATTTGGTAACTTTTAAAATACTCATTGAGTTCCAAAGAAGTAATCTATGTTGTAGCAAGTTACTAAGTAAAGCATCAAAGAATTAAACCACTGGATTTGTTACTGACTCTTGCATTTGAGAGAAAACATCTCAAGAATATTGTGGAATCTAAATCTGGCATTTTTAAAAAAAAATTTACTAGTGCACAGAACACTCGGGAAGAACTGATGGAGTTCCAGGAAGGAAGTCGGGAGCTAGAAGCAGAATTGGAGACTCAACTTGAACATGCTGAAAATAGAAATCGTGAGCTTCTATCAGACAACAATCGTCTCCGTATGGAACTTGAGTTGTTTAAGGTGTGTTGGTGGAAAACTCCTTGTAAATGTTTCATGTGTTTTAATATAACCATTTAAAATGCTGGTACTTAGAACACTTGACAGTGTTATTATCAGAGTCGATCCTTAACATAAAGTTTAGTCTGGTGTTGGTTAATGACTAATCGTTGTTCCAAGGTCCGTATGAAATTCTTACTGCAAGCACCGCATAAGGATTTGTGATAATTGCATCAAGGTAACCTTGCCCGATGTGTTCTGTTTTGCAAAGACTCAGCTACTTTGAGAGTTGTTTTTCTGAGTAGGATTTGATTTCTAACTACCTGAGAGAAATCTTGGAAGATTTGGTGGTTAGCTGCTAACTATATTTTGTATTAATTTGGGCAATAATTGCCAAGTCAATAGATTCTTTCTGTTAGCAGAAAACTTGCTCATGAAGTTTAATAAGTATGCTTTTCCATGTCAATCCTCCAAGTTTTTAATCTATATATTGTGTTGACTGGGAAATGTGAATTGCAATGACATTTGCATTCATTTTGAGCTTCAAGGATCATGGTCAAGAGGAGCAGGCTATCTATTCACTGCCGACTCTGGTGGGCTCATTTTTATCATGGTGCTGAATTGGAAAAAGATCAGATCATGACTGATCTCGAGGATTGCTCTGTAAATGAATTTGCTTATAGTGTGACTATAAATGGGTATTGAAATTATTCACCAAACTTTTTATAATGATTTTTTTACACCTCACAGAGATCAACTCATGCAGTACTGTGCAAAAGTCCTGGACACCCTAGATTTTTTTTATATAAAGTGTTTTAGATGTTTATTTTTTGTTTTCTGCATTAGTACATCTGTAGAAAAGAGTACATTTAGATTTCCAAACATTTTTCCAAAAAAAACTTAGAAGAACCTTTATTTCCTTAAAGAAAATACCATTAAGTAATAGAACATTTTTCAAATAAAAACTTGATTACCTTGTAGGTATATAGCCAGTGCATGATTTAGCAAAGTAGTGCTAATGATCAATGTCATAATGAGGTGAAAGAACTAAACTGATTAACTGAAACAGAAATGGGTGTAGAAGGAATCAAACTAAGCGAAGAACAACCAAACTAAAAAGTAAGGATGTGCCTAAACTGGCTTCAAATCATTGATTCTTAAACCATGATGAGTGAACATAGCAACAAGACAAAGGTAGTCATTCTGCATCAGTTTTAAAGGCAAAGGGTGATTTTATTTACTGTTTACTGCTTTTTGTAGTACATTTCTTAAATTTGTTTTTGAAAGCATCTTCGCTTTACAGAATTTTTTTACATGTGCTCAAGACTCTCGCACAGTACTGCATGTTAACCCTTTCATTGCCTAGATAATTCTTGTGAACCTCCTGAACCCTTTCCAATGCCAGCATGACCTTTTAGATAAGGGGCCCAAACTGCTCGTAATACTCTATGTACAGACTGACCAATGTTTCATAAAGCCTCAATATCTAGTGATTCTTGAAAGATCATTACTAATGCCTCCACAATCTCTTCAGCTACTTCCTTTCAGAACCCTGGGTGTAGTCCATCTGGTTCAGGTGGCTTAACTATTTTTAGGCCTTTTAACTTCTCAAGCTCTTTCTCCTTAGTAATAGCAAATACACTCACTTCCGTCCTGACACACAAATTTCTGGCATATTGCTTATGTCTTCCACAGTGAAAACTGATGCAAAATACTTAAGTTCACCTGCCATTTCTTTAACTCCCACTATGACCCCTCCAGTGTTGTTTTCCAGCAGTCCTATATCCATTCTTGTCTCTTTCAGTTATCAAAGATGCATAAAAAGTTACTTTATATATTATTGGCTAACTTTCCTTCAAATTTCATCTTTTCTCTTTATGGATCTTTAGTTACCTTCAGCTGGATTTCAAAAGCTCCACAATACTGTACCTTCTCACTAATTTTTGCAATATGTAGTCTCTTTTGTTTTTATGCTGACTTTGACTTTTCATGTCGGCTACCATTGCCTCATCTTCTTTGAGAATACTTTGTCTTTGAGATGTATCTTTCCTGCGCTTTCTGAATTTACCCCAGAAACACCAGCCATTGCTGTTCTGTTGTTATCCCTGCTAGTGTCACTTTCTAATCAACTTTGACCAACTCCTCTTTCATGCCTATAATTCCCTTTACTCCACTACACTACTAATACATTTAACTTTAGCTTTTCCTAAAATTGCAGGGTGAATTCTATCACATGATCACTGTTCCTAAGGGTTCCTTTACCTTAAGCTCCCTAATCAAATCTAGGTCATTACATAACATTCAATCCAGAATTGCCATTCCCCTATTAGGCATAGCCGCATTCTGCTCTAGAAAGCCATTTTGTGGGCATTCCACCAATTCCCTCCCTTAGGATCCGGCACCAACCTGATTCTCTTCACCCGCTGCCCCCCCCCCCCCCAGTCAACCTGCATGTTGGCGTCCCCCATGATTATTACAACATTGCCCTTTTCTATCTCCTGTTCTAATTTGTATCCCACATCTTGGCTACTGTTCAGAAGCCTGTGTACGACTCCCATCTGGGTCTTTTATCCTTGTAGTTTCTTAACTCTACCCATATGATTCTACATCTTCTGATCCTGTGTCACCTCTTCCTAAGGATTTCATTTCACTTTTTACCAACAGTCACCCCACCTGCCTGCCTGTCCTTCAGTGTATATCCTTTGATATTAAGCTCCCAACTACGATCTTTCAGCCATAACTCAGATGCTCACAGCATCATAAGACCATAAGATATAGTAGCAGACTTGGGCCCTTTGGCCCATCGAGTCTGCTCTGCCATTTCATTATGGCTGATAAATTTTCCTTGGCCCCAGTCTCCTCTCTTCCCTCCTTATCCCTTCATACACTGATCAATCTCTGCCTTAAATGTACATAAAGATTTGGCCTCCACAGCTGCCTGTGGCAACGATACTCCACAGATACACCACTCTTGAGCAAAAGAATTTCCTCCTCATCTCTATTCTAAAAGGACACCACTCTGTTCTGAGGCTGTGTCCTCTGGTCTTAGACACTCTCACCACAGGAAACATCCTCTCCCTATCTACTCTATCAAGGCCTTTCACCATTCAATAGGTTCCAATTAGATCATCCCTCATTCTTCTGAATTCCAGTGAATACATGTCCAGAGCCATCAAGCATTCTTTGTATGACAAGCCGTTTAATCTTGGAATCATTTTCATGAATCTCCTTTGAACACTCTCCAGTATCAGCCTTTCTAAGATAAGGGGCCCAGAACTGCTCTCAATACTCCAAGTGAGGCCTCAGTGCTTTATAAAGTCTCAACATTACATCCTTGCTTTTATATTCTAGTCCTCTTTGAAATGAATGCTAACATTGCATTTGCCTTCCTCACCACAGACTCAACCTGCAAATTAACCTTTAGAGAATCCTGCACAAGGACTCCAAGACCATTTGTGCCTCAGTTTTTTTTGTACTTTCTCTCTATGTACATAACAGGAAACACTTTCGTTTCTTCAAAGTGTATAACCATACACTTCCTGACACGCATACCATTTGCTAATTCTATGCCCTTTCACTTAATCTAAGTACTTCTGTAGCCTCCCTATTTCTTCAAAACCACCTACCCCTCCACCCATCTTCATATTGTCTGCAAACTTTGGAACAAAGCTATCAATTCCATCATCCAAATCATTGACATATGACGTAAAAAGAATCAGTCCTAACACAGACCCCTGTGGAACACCACATAGTTACTGGCAGCCATACAGAAAAGACTTCCTTTATTCCTTTTTTTGCCTCCTGCCAATCATCCACCGTAGGGGTCGCCAACCTGTCGATCACGATTGACCGGTTGACCTTTGAGACTTTCCCAGTAGATCCCAAAGAAAAATCAAAAATAAATACACAAATACTGTTGCAAAGTGAGCATTATAAATGTAAGTAATACTAATTAGGATAATGGTAATATAGCAATATTTTCGCTAAAAAGCTGTTTGTGAAGAGAGATTGTTTCCGGGTTGCGTGGGTTTAGTTCCGTTCTTTCTGCCCAGTGCGCATGTGTGTAGTTCCCCCGCCATGCACCGCATTTTCAGCGTAGTCTGTGCTGCATCAAAGTGACCAATCAGATTAGATAAGAGTACAGACTGTCGCAAACATCAATATTCGGCAGTGTCCCCAACCTCCGGGCCGCGAAACATGCAGGGGTACAGCAGTAGTCAGGACGCACCCAGCAAATCTTTAAGAAAAAAGCCGAAATAAACAAGCTAATTAATTAGGTGCCGCCCAGCACGTAAACGTCGGCCCAGATCAGAGGCGACGCAATCACTCGTGATATCCTGATAGCATAGTGGAGGCTCCACGAAAGAAGGCAAAAACATACAAATTCCATCCAGAATGGGAAGAGGAATTTCTATTTATCTTGGTGCCAACAAACACAAGCATTGACTAAAAGAGGGAATCTGGAGTGGCACCGCAGCACCAACCACCAGGAATTTAAAGACGCCTGTTCCCCAAAGAGCACAATTCGTGCCTGGAAAGTTGAGTTGAAATCGGGGGTTGAAGGCCCAGTAATCGTTTTCCACAAAACATGTTGCTCAAAATAAGGCAGCTATTGAAGCATCATTTTGTGTAAGTCACCTTTTGGCTAAACACAAGAAGCCTTTTACAGATGGCGATTTATTCAAGGAAGCAATGGTCATTACCGCAGAGACAGTTTTTAATGACTTTTTAAAAACAAAAACAGCGTCACAACTGCAATACATAATATACTGCTTGGCCCTGCAACAGTGACAAGGAGGGTAGTAGAGTCACTGTCAGAGGAGGTGAATATTTTCACTACAGTTCGATGAATCCCTGGATGTAATGCAAACAGCTCAGCTTGCTGTATTTGTCAGAATGGCTTTCCAACATTTTACAACAAAGGAGGACTTCCTCACTTTTGCAATTAAAGAATGAGAGGTGAGGATATTTACTATGAGTTTAAAAAAATGTCTGTGAAAATGACATCCCCATTCATAAACTGGTGGCAATTACTACTGATGGGGCTGAGCAATGCGTGGTGTGCACGTTGGTTGTTGTTTTTTTTTAGCACTAAAAGTCACTGCCTACTTCAAGTCAACTTATCTATATGAAATTGCATTTTCACAGATGAAAATTATTAAATCTAAGAACAGGAGGTAACTTACTGACAGACACCTCACTAGGGTTGCCAACTTTCTCACACAAATAAGGGACAAAAGTAGCAGTCAAATCCCGGGACATTTGTGTTTACCCTGAGAAAGACTACCATGACCGTGAAGCCTTGCGTATGTGTGATGTCCTGATTTTTTTTTTTAAACCCCATGAATTGGTTTTGGCTTAATCTTCATTATTTCTACTTTATATGGGTTGTGTATTTATCATATCTTTCCTGCTTTTACTATATGTTAGTGTTATTTTAGGTTTTGTGTTATTTGGTAGGTTTTTTGGGTCTGGGAACGCTCAAATTTTTTTCCATATAAATTAATGGTAATTACTTTGGTGTAAAGCATTTCCGCGCGAAAGGTTTCATAGGAACACTGCACCTTAGCGGGGGAAATGCAGGACAGTTGGCAACCCTACACCTCTCAGACTGGCTGTCTGTAGTTATGAGCCAAATTTCAGGGAACTAGCAGAAAGTATTCGGCCCCAGTCATCACACTGAGTGCAACAGTCAATTTTTATTCATTTATTTTTTGTGTTGAAATAAAATTAAATAATGAAACTTAGAATTAAAGGTGTGAAGTATGTAATATTCTTAAAGATAGCTATGGCCTGTTTGATATGCTAGTTAGTGTTTTCTTGTTTGAATTAATTTGGAAGTTTGACAAAAGTATTTTGTGTAATTCAAATACAATTTGCCCAAGTAAAAGGCCTCAAATTGGAAGTACAATCTGAGCTTTTTTTCTCTAAACGATTTAATAGGTAGATCTTGCCTTTCACTGAGGTCGAGGTAGGGGATCTTGGGCTTTAAAAAGGTTGGTGACCACTAATCCACTGCATTATCCCTGTGAGTACCTTTCCTGTAATACCATGGACTTGTAGCTTGTTAAGCAGCCTCATGTGTGGGACCTCATCAAATGACTTCTGAAAATCCAAATATGCAACGTCAACCAATTCTCCTTTCTCTATCCTGCTTGTTATTTCTTCAAATAATTCCAACAGGTTTGTAAGGCAAGAGTTTTCCCTTGAGGAAATCGTGCTGAATACAGCCTATTTTATCATGTGCCTCCAAGCGCCCCAAAAGTAGATCCTTAACAATTAACTTCAACATCTTCCCAACCACTGAAGCCAGATTAACTGCCCTATAATTGCCTGCCTCCTGCCTTCTGCCTCTCTCTTGAAGTGACATTTGCAATTTTCCAGTCTTTCAGAATCTAGTGATTCTTGAAAGATCATTACTATTGTCTCCACAATCTCTTCAGCCGCCTCTTTCAGAACCCTGGGGTGTACACCATGTGGTCCAGGTGACTTATCGACCTTTGGACCTTTTCAGTTTCCCAAAAGAGCCTTTTCTCTAGTAGTGGTAACTTCACACATTTCATGCCCTGATGCCTAGGACTTCCACTATACTGCTAGTGCCTTCCACAGTGAAGACTGATACAAAATACTTAGTCAGTTTGTTTGCTATGTCATTGTTCCTCATTACTATCTCTCCAGCAGTCTGATATCCGCTCTTGCCTCTTTTACACTATATATCCAAAGAAACTTTTGGTATTCTCTTTAATATTATTGGCTACCTTACTCTCATTCCATCTTTATCTTAATGACTTTTTTTAGTTGCCTTCTGTTGGTATTTTAAAGCTTCCCAATCCTCTAACTTCCCACTAATTTTTGCTCTATTATGTCTGCTCTTTTGCTTTTATGTTGGCTTTGACTTGTTGGGAATGGTTGTCATCTTGGCTTTTAGAGTACTCCTTCCTCTTTGGGATGGATATATCCTGTGCCTTGCAAATTGCTTCAATCTGATTTTAGCCCCTCAAATTTTAGTGAGTTCAATCATGTTATGATCACTTTCCCCTAAGCATTCTTTTACCTTGAGCTCTAATCAATTCTGGTTCATTGCAGAACACCCAATCCAGAATAGCTGATTTCCTCCCTCCCCACACCCCTTGGTGGGCTCAACTACAAGCTACATTAAAAAGCCATCTCATGGCATTCTAGAAATTCTTTCTCTTGGAATCCAGCGCCAGCCTAATTTTCCCAATTTATCTGCATATTGAAATCCCCCATGACTTGTAAATTTGCTTGAAATCATACCTGTCAATCTCTTAACTGCGCTACAAGATATCTACCTTATTCCATATACTGCACGCATTCAAATATCTCTTCAGTCCTTTATTCATCACCCTTTTTGAACTTGTCCCATGTTGCACTTGAATTCATCCCACTGACTGCAATTTTGCCCTATCATCTGCCTGCTCTTCCTCAGTCTCACTACACAATGCATTGACTTGTATACCAACTGCCCCATCCTCAGCCCTAGCACTCTGGTCCTTGGCACCCTGCCGAATGGCTCTAGCAAAACTGCCCACAAGGATATTGTCTCTCCCTCTGGTTCAGGAGTAACCTGTCCTTTTTTTTTGTCATACCTTTCCCCAGAAGAGATCCCAGTAACCCAGAAATCTATAACCCTGCCCCCTGCACCAATTCCTCAGCCACTCATTGATCTGTCAAATAATTATATTCTTGAGTCAGTGGTGCGTGGCACAGGCAGCAATCCTGAAATTACTACCCTGGAGGTCCTGCTTTTCAGCTTTATGCCTAACTCCCTATATTGTCTTCAGGACCTCGTCCCTTTCCTACCCATGTCATTGGTATCAATATGTACGACAGCTTCTGGTTGTTCATCCCATCCTTTTAGAATGCCACGGACACTATCCAAGACATCCCTGACCTGGCACCTGGGAGGCAACATACAATCCATGTGTCTCTTTCACATCCATAGCATCTGCTTTCTTTAACTGTGGACTCCCCCATCACTACTGCACTCTTCTCCCCCTCCCTTCTGAGCTACAGAGCCGGACTCTGGTGCCAGAGACCCTGTCACTGTAGCTCCATGGGTAGGTTGTCTTCCCCCAGCAATATCCAAAATGGTATAGTTGTTGAGGGGAATGGCCACAGGGTACTCTTCTCTGGCTGCCTATTCCCGTTCTTTCAGTCACCCAGCTACCTGCCTCCTGCAACTTGGGAGCTACAGGGAGGTAGTCACCCCTGTCTATTGCTTTCCTTATCCTCATGAGCCAAAAGTCATCCAGATGCAGCTAATTTCTATGGATTTTTTTGCTTCATGCACTTTATGTCCAAAGAGAATGTTGTTAGACTTCTAATCATGTTTAACACAGATCTTGATTAAAGTAAAAAGCTGTTAATTCCCACTTGAAGTTGTGTACTTGTTAAATTCTATATTGGTCATCACTGTTCTAATTGCTGCAAACACATCCAATTTTTAAAAAAAAAAAAAAAAAAATTCAAGCCTTTTAATGAAATTGTTTTCTATTTACTATTCTTGGAACTAGTTTGGGAATTGTCCTGTAAACATTGTTGAAAGATAGTTATGATAATAGTGTGGCAATGTACCCTCTTGGCTCAAATCCAGCATCCATTTTCACTAATCCCACAATTTCTAATCAAATTAATTTAGACCGTATGCCATTGCCAGGAGGATTGTAAATAGGTGCTATTTACACCATTTACTTTTAAGCTTACTACCTAATGCTGGGGTAAAATTTTAAATGGATCTGTTATATTTAATTGAATTTCCTTAAAGTTGGGCAAGAACACTGGCTACTCAGGTCAATTTCAACTTTGAGTTTACAAACCTGTCTTCGGTGGCTATGCATTAAATTTGTTTGATTGCTCTTTCGTTGCTGAAAATCTTTGCAGATACATTTCTTGTTTGCTGGTAACTTTTTTGCATTGGAACTTGTCAAACATTCCACCCTGCAAAAACTTATTTCAGGGAGGTAGCATCATCAATTTGCGGGAGGCTTCCAGAACTTCCGGGAAAGGTGGAATGTCTGCAATAGAATAGCTCCTGAGCAGCTAGCCAGCTAGTTTAAATAATGTTAGCTATGCTAATGAACCAATGATAGCTGTTAAACTCACCTCAACATGTCTTTTACAGTCTTAACCCACCATGGGCAATAGAAAAGTCACTGTTGCAAACAGTGCAGCAAGCAATGCTGTCATTATTTTTGACCCCTATTAGGCAGGGGTACACTTTAGTGTAGTCTGGGGTGACGTACGTTTTATTTTCTTTTTTGGAACACTCTGCCATGGTGTGTGCACTCTGTCTCACGTGCTTGCTCTCAAAAAAAAATTGATTTCCGGGCCATTGTATATAATTTGCGGGCATCAGGGAGCCACTATTAATATGCGGGAGACTCCCAGAACTTCTGGGAGAGGTGGGATGTCTGACTTGTTGGCTGCAGACATCAGTTAAGTGGGAAAGAGCAAATGAGAGATCATGGGTTTGGATTTTTCAGCCCAAGTGCTAATAAGCTGTGCAATTCTTTGAAGTCTAAAAGGTGCTGCTGAGTTCTGCTTGGCTGTGTGCCACACTGCTTTCTCGAGTTGAACAGCAGAGCAAAAGCACTCTGAAATTGCCTGGCGTTCACAGTAAGGAATCGGCTCTGAACAGTCACAGAATGGTTACAGCATGGAAGGAAGCTATTTGGCAAATTGAGTATGTATTAGCTTTTGAGCTATCTTGCCAGTTCCACTCCTGGTTGGGGGATCTTCCCCAATACAACCCCCTGGAGTACATTTCTGGCCTTAACTATTTGCTGCATTTGAAAATACCACTTTTTAGATTCTTTTACATTCTGTCTCCTGATACTTGAACACTTCAATGGGAATAGTTTTTAATCTTCATTACTTGGGTGGATCAATCCCACACACAAAAGCACAGATCTTCATCCCTCCAAGTGTGATGCTCAAAACTAACCTGATACTCGAGTTGTAGCCAAACCAGTGTGTAAATGTTCATTATGACTTGCCTGCTCCTGTATTCCAATCAGGATCCTGTTTGCTTTAATAACTACTTCATAACAATCATCTTCTCCCAGATCTGTTTTTGTATACCATTGGGTTTTTTTTCCCTCCTTCCTGCTAATCTGACAATTCACATGCCTCATGCTTGAATGTCATCCACCACATCTCAATTTACACCACCAGTCTGCCTTGAAAATCTCTGCCTATTTTCCCACCACACCCATTGTTCAGCATTGCCTCCAAGTTCTGTATCGTCTGCAAACTTGGATATTGTACCTGGCGCACCAACACTTTAATACAAAAGTGGTCTTGGAACAAATCACAAACTCCACCAGTTGCATCAGTCAGTAAATAACCTATTTGCTGCTATTTATAAATCACCTTATTTTTTTAAAACTATGCTGCTATGGCCCCTTTCATTCCAGCAGCTTAAATCTTGATGTGAACATTTATTCACATTTCTTGATGTGAACATTTATTATTTCTTAACATTTATTATGCAACTTCAGAGATACTATGAGCTGCCTTTGTGTCAAAAACATCAATTTTTACATGGAGATAAAGTGCGGAATAGGCCCTTCGAGCCACCCCCCTCGACAACCCCCATTTAACCCTTCCCTAATCATGGGACAATTTACAATGGCCAGTCAACCCAGCTGGTATGCCTTTAAACTATGGGAGAAAACTGGAGGCCTAGGGAAAAAAAAAAACATGCATTCCACAGGAGGGTAAGCATAGACTCCTTGTAGAGGATGCTGGGATTAAACTCTGAACTCCACCCTGAGTGCTGTCCTAACTGCTGCACTACTGGAACTATCTAGTTAGTTAGATGCTATTTGTATTTCATAAATGAATGTTGGCTTTCTTTAATCAATCCATGTATGTGTTTCTGTTGCTGACTACTTGTAGAACTAATTTCACTGGGGGTTAAACTGGTTGGGCTGCGGTTGCTGTATTGATTCTGATTCAAGATTGTGTAATGTAACTTCCAGTATGCAAGTGTAAAGGAGAAAAAAATTGTTACTCCAAATCCAAAGCACTCAATAAATATAAATAAGATACTTTATGTACACAGTATGTTCATAAAGTGACATAATGCCCTTTTATTGAACAAGGGTGTAACGCTTGAAATTTTTCTGATGTTAGGCACCACCTTTGAATCTTTAGATTTTGAATTATGGTCAAGATTTCCTCCTCCTCCCTCAGCAAGCTATGATCTATTGCATCTAGACAAGATGATTTATCCCTGACTTCCTTTACATGTTTTCCTATCCAGAATTGAATCATTTCCTTTTCAAAATTTGATTCGTTGTTCTGAGTTGAAAATCATGTCAGATTGTCATGATATGAGAATGGAGGAATTGCTGTTGTTTTCTTGTCAAGTTTATATTCATAAGTGCATTTGAGTCTTCAATATAATTTAATTCAATAAAGACGATTGCAATCTATTGCCCCATCAACTTGAGGCGTTTTTCTTTCTCCTCCATCTATTAAAGGAACAATAGATAAGCACTGGGGTGTTTTCTTGGGTGGTGGAAGTACTTTAAAAGCTCTTCTGGATGTTCAAAGACCTGTAGATGCTGGAAATCTGAAGAATGAAATATTTTTGGAGGTACTCAAGTAGCTCTGATTGCAGGATTGTTAGTCTGAAATGTGATCTGGGTTAGTGGATTATTTTGGTCAAAAGAAAAATTCACTCTGAAGGAGGAACTTCTTTCCCCCAAATTGGTATGAGGTATGTCATTATTTATAGTGATATCTAATTTTCATATTTAATTTCAGGAAAAGCTAGAAGAACATCACACGGAGAATTATAAGCGAATTAGTTTGCTGCAAGATGAACTTACTGAAACTACTGCCGTTAAAGACCAACTGCAGAAGTACATCAGAGAACTAGAACAAGCCAATGATGATTTGGAAAGAGCAAAAAGGTATCCTCTCAATGTATGACTATATTGAATATTTTTAATTGTAGTTGTATTATCGAACAGATTTGAAGTGAATATTTTAAGATCAGTTTATACTAGCTGCAGTGATTAGAATTTAGGGCCATATCCTGAAGATAAAGTGTCAACTATTTCTGAGATGAGAAAGTTTTCATCTTGTTTCGTTCCCTTTTTTTCCCCAAGTGTTGTGAATGCTGTAGTATTGAATATATTTCAAACATATCAATAGATCCTTAATGTCATGGATAATGGACAGGAATGAGGAGTTGGTGGGGACATTATCTTGAAAGCAAATATGTTGGTCTACTATTGTCCTTGAGCTCATGTGAAAGAGAAGTGGACAATTTGGGCATATTGGTTGGAAAGGTTGCCCAATGATGTTCTATGTATACTTGCATGTTATACAAAGAATTCAGTAAAGTTGCATAATTGTACATCCTGTGATCTAATAATCTTTGGAGTACTAATGACACACGACTAGAAACTGCAATCTTCAAACCATTGGATCGTCATAAGAAATGGGGAGGGGCAGTGTAAATTTTGATTGCAAACTGATTAAGGGGAGAAAGGGCATTGATAAAGGCAGGGTAATTTAGTGCTGTGGTCCTTGCCTAAAGGATTTAGCAGAGGTTGGGGAAGAGGTTGTTTGTAGTTCTAACATGTATATTTTGGAGAAATGTGCAAGTACCTCACAGAAAATGTAGCTGTGTTCAATGAAATCCTGTCATTTGTTATGCAAATACTATTGAGACATGAAATCTACTCCAGATGCTGAAAAGTTTTTGATAGTTGGCTAAGCATTGCTATGTCCAACTGTTGAAGACTTCTGAATCAGATTCAAAAGATCTTAAGCTATTGTTAAACTAAAATTAAGTAAAATAAATGCTAAAGTAGGGATATTAAAATCTTAAGAGTAACTCTTTAATATAAAACACTTAAATAGCCAAACTTATGAACATAAATGTCTTGATATTTATTCTCCTCTACTATTCCTGTCCATCAAAATCAAGTTCAGCAGGTATAATGACCACTGAAGAGTATTTGATAGCTCTGGGCCTGTACTCAATGGAATTGGAAGAATGGGGTGGAATTTTATTGAATGCTGCTGACTAATGAAGCTCCTGGAGTGGAGAGAATGTTTCCCTTAGTAGGTGAGTCTGGAACCCAAGGACACAGCCTCAGAATGAAGAGTTGTCTCTTTTTAGAACTGAGATGAGGTGTTTTTTTTTATATAAAAAAGCAGCTGGTGATGAACCTGAAATTCAATGCCAGAGATTTGTAGAGACCAAGCAATTTGGCATACTTAAAGCAGAGATTAACCGGTTCTTGATTGTTAAGGATTATGGGGAGAAGTTTGGAGAGTTAACTTGACAGGTGGAAAAAGACAACCCTGATCGAATGGTGGAGTAGACTTGAAGGTGTAATCCTGCTCCAAATCTTGTGGTCATTAGTACTAGGGAAGTTTGTCTGTCACTGAGGAGGAAAATTGTGTTCAAGGTTGTATTAGTGGGGGGAGGAGGAGAGAAATTTAAAATTTGGATAAGTTGAGTACATCTTGATAAGACCATAAGACATAGAAACAGAATTGGGCTACTTAGCACACTGAGTCTGTTTTATTATCCCTCTCAACCCCATTCTCCTTCCTTCTTCCCATAGCCTTTGCCTTGACTAATCAAGATCCAGTCAACTACTTTAAATGTACTCAGTCACTTGGTCTCCACAACTGTCTGTGGCAATAAATTTCACAGATTCACCACCCTCTTGCTAAAGAATTCCCTTCTCGTATCTGTTCTAAATGGACAGCCTTTTATTCTGAGTCTGTGCCCTCTAGTCCTAGACTCTCTCAATACTGAAAACATCCTCTCCACATCCACTCTTATCTAGGCCTTTCAATGTTTAGTAGGTTTAATTGAGATTCCTCTCCCCCTCCCCCCCACCCTACTCATTCTTATAAAATCCAGTGAGTATATTTCCAGAGCCATCAAAAACTCCTCCTTTCATCCTGAAATCATTCTTAGAAACCTCTGGACTCTCTTCAATGCCAGCACATCCTTGAATATGAGCAGTTTTGGACCTCATAATACTCAAATGTGGTCTGGATAATGCCTTGTAACACCTCAGCATTACATCCTTACTTTCACATTCCAGTCCTCAAAAGCTTTGCCTTCCTTACTACTAACTTATCCTGCAAGCTGATCTTTTGGGAGTCCTGCACTGGAACTCAGTCTCTTTGCACCTTCAATTTCTGAACTTGCTCCCCATTTAGAAAATAGGAATAAAGTACTATTTTTGTTATTAATATGTACATGATAGAATGTACATCTACTTTGTATTTCCTTGCACTAAGGCATAAATGTGCTCTTCCTGAATTCAAACATCAAAATAAATTCTACCTATGTTGGAATCACTTTCCAGACTGCATCTTTTGGAAAGAAGCAGTTTTGTTACTTCTGTTGCTCTCTCCATAAGCAGTAACTTAATGGTTGAATGTTTCTACTGTTCTATTACTTTTTAATTTGTAGTTCTACTTTTGATGGCAAAGGGCCAAATTTTGTACTGATTTGCTGACTAAAATTTTGTAGGATTGAAAACTTCTCCAATTACTGGGGGATGAAGGTTAATTTTTTTTTATATAATGAGCTTAATTTAACAACTAATGGCTTTTTTCCCTAACTGGAAGCAACACTTTGGAATCTAGCTTAAAATGTGTAGCTTTAGCAGCTGTGTCTGGATACTGGGCTCCTTTAGCTTTCCTATATAATGATAAATGAAAAAATTGTAAATGCCACTGCACAGTTTAATATTCAAATACTGGCAGTTATTTAATGAGTGTTTTTTCAGATCCTCACTTCTAAGAATTGTAAATCCAGTTTGTATTTGGTGCACATTTATGTAGAATAATAAGCATTCACTTTTGGTTGATACTTAATGTACTGAATAACAGTTAAATTTGCAGATTGGTATTTTACAACACATTCACTAATAGTGGGAATGTTTTTAAATGTTAAATGTCAGAAGAGGAACTAAATTATGAAAAGAACACTAAGTTTCATGCCACTAGGTCAACAGTGTAAGAAATGTTGGTTTTGGTGGCTTTTAGGGAAAATTTAAATTGCAGTATAGTATTTTTTTTGCCCTGAAAAGTGCAGCTTGCAAATTTGTTTACATTTTATTGAAATCCTGGTTAAATTTCAAATTATAAATTGTAACATTCAATCTTGGTTTGTTTATTTGGAACTTGTTGATTTGTAACACCTGGTACAGTGATTTATCTTGAATATCTTTGTGATACTAGTGTTTTATCCGTTTTTTACTATAGAGCAACTATAATGTCCCTAGAGGACTTCGAGCAGCGTTTGAACCAGGCAATTGAGAGAAATGCATTCCTGGAGAGTGAACTGGATGAGAAAGAAAACCTTCTGGTGTCTGTTCAAAGACTGAAAGATGAAGCAAGAGGTCATTGTTTATTTTCATTTGGATGTACAACTAAATGTTTAAAAGTTCACTAACTTTGTCTGGGGGGGGAAAAAGTGTTAGAAGGTTTTTGCACTAACTATGATTTGTTTCCAGATCTGAGGCAAGAATTGGCAGTACAACAAAAACCTGCATCAGTCAGAAAACCCTCAAATCCCTCCTTGGAGACTGAAAATGCAACAATGCAAGCCTCCACAATGATGCCTTCAACCCCACTACTCTGCAAAGGACCTAGCAGTGTGTTCGCCACACCTGCCTTAGTCACAAAAGGTGATCTTTTATTGGGGGGAAAAAAAAAGTTGTTTTTAAATGATCTTGTTTTGCCCTTGGCTTCTATCGATCAGTAAATATGTCAACAATTAGCTCCAGCTAGAAGTGAATTTGTAAGGTGTTCATTTAAAAACAGAAAAGGCATGGATAGTGTTTTTCTTGGGGGTGGAGAAGAGGCTTAATATTTCCAGGAGTCTTTTCAAGTATGTGTAATAATCAATTGGGTGTGTAGTAGTTGGACACCGGCTTTTTAGTTTTCCAAGGTCTGAATTTAATTCCAATCAGTTTGATAAGGGAATGACTTTAAACTTGGGGCTGAGGCATACTGAGCAGATCGGAGGCAGCCTCACTTTGAAACTAGTTGTTTAATGTTGCATCTGGGTTACTAATGCAATGACTCAAAGATCAGGTTTCAATATGTAATAGTGATGTAATAGATTGAGTGTACTGTATTGTAAATTGAGTATGGGGAGGTTTCTAAGAAAGATAAAAGCGTAATATAGGGAAATAAGGGGTTCTTAATTTCAGTCGAACAGCAAAGCAGTGCCCTTTAAGTACTGTATTAATGTTCAGAAACAATTTGGGTGGTACTGTCTGTTCAGGAAGAGCAAAGCAAATGGGACTTCAGCTTTTACTGCAAGCTGTTTAAAAAGGAATTAAAATACAATAGTGAGGAATTCTTGCTGCTGTTGTACTGAACTTGAGACCAGTTAAGAATACTTTTGCTGTTTTAGTCTCTATCTGAATGTTCTGCCTTGGTGGAAGTTCAGTATAGTGTCACTAGATTAATCAGACAATAGAGTAACTCGATTTGATATATAATCCTGAGAGATCTCATTGAATTTGTTAATCCCAGTAGAACTGTACATGGTTAGATATGGAGTTAATTTAGCTGGCTGCAGAATCTAGTCTAGAAGTATAATCTCATGATAAAAGGTTAGCCATCTCCGATAAAGTTGGCTTTGTGTGCTTGAATGTTTGGTACATTTGAGATTATCTTATTAGATGGTTAGATACCAAGCAAATACAAGGACCTGGGATTCAAGTGTATGTTTTGATGGGGTGGGGCAGGTGCTGGAGGAGATTCAACTGCAGGATGGTGGGCTGACCCAAGTCTTGTGTGTTAAATGGCCTCCTTTGTTAATACATTCCTTGTAAACTGTACTAAAATTTCCAAGCATACTAGAGTGTTCAATGACTGACTGGTTTTACTCTTATTTGGTTAATGATTTTTTTCTAATTTGTTATTAATTGGGCATTTTTGTTTAAACTTTTTTCAGATTGTTATACTGGCAGTCCTCTGACTCCATCAGCCAGGATATCTGCACTTAACATAGTGGGAGACTTGCTTAGGAAAGTTGGGGTAAGGATTGCAGCATTATGTGCAGGGTTAATTGAATATCTTGGTTCTCTAATTCTCATTATTGGCCTCTCGATGTTTATGACTATATTGCATAAAAATTAGATCTTGGGCAAACCTGGGAATTCCATACTGAACAATATTGGAAGTCTGAGGTAGTTCATTTCTGAAATGAGCACTAACAGTTGAAAAACTCTTTTACACTTTTTATATTCACAAAAGCTTGTGAGTCCTTGAGCTCGTGTGTCTTTAAGGTTAAAATATCCACTAGTTTTTCCTTGTACTTATTCAATGCTCTAAAAAATTTTATTGAAATTTAAATTTATATTGCACTAATTTACACTTGGTGAGTTAACTGGAAATGAATGCCTAAAGTTGAACTATCCAGAATTCTTGTAAGAATTAGTTGATGTAATTCTGTAAAACTGACATGTATGAAGAAGCTGAGATTTTGGTTTTGTTCTGGTGTTCAATCTATTTGAAACTGTGGATACTTTTGATCCTTTCCTGACTCTGAGGTCAGTATTGAGTTTTTCTTTCCATTCATGGATAGTTTTTATATGAAATAGTTTGCACTGTGTGGGCCCAACAGCCAGTTTCACTGGACCTGTCGGGAAGCCAATCTTGCAGGGTAAGTATTGAGGGGATGGGGAAGACAGTTGGGATCAATATCAACTGATGTGAGTGTAGCACCCTCACTAAATTATTGTCAAAATGTGTGTTAACCACAAATCTCGGTGTGGAATATGTACATGTACTAACAGGTTGTTTAAAGTAATAATTTGCCCACTAGTTTACTTGTGTTATCAGACCACTTGCAATGTTGTATTCCATAAAATAGATACATTATTAAGTTTATACTTTGAGAATGCAATTAAAATACTTTATTGGTTCTGCAATGGAATCAGATGCTATATGTTACGAGTAGATTCTGGTAGTGATGGTTCATGTTATGATGAACAATGTTCTGTCAGAGTGGGGTTTTGAAAACTGTTCCGACTTGGGTCAATTGCAGGAACTTAAACAATGAATTAAATGAGCCATAGAAAAATTATGCGAAGTTGGTCCCTTTATTGGAGGCTACTCGAAGGGATACTGCAGCATAACCGAATTGTACATGTGTTTCCCTATTTTTTTTGTAGCCTGAACTTGTTTGATGTATGGACTCTATTTGGTCCCAGTTTTGAACTTTTTTAACAGTGATACTTTAAATATTGTGTGAAGAACATAGATTATGAGAATTTAGAATAAAAAGTCATATCACATAACTTTCCTGTTTACCTATGTGACTGTTTGCAAATGTTCTGCCAATCCAAAAACATTCAGACCATTTAGAGCTAATTAAAATTTCACTGTTTACAGAATGAACAAGGCTTGCAATAGGTACTGTAACCTATAATAGATCTGGTCAATGCAAGACAGCTGACAATGCATTGAAAATTTTGCAATAATGAACTGTGCTCAGGAGGTCTGAGGACAAAAGGACTTTTGCAGCCAGTTAGACATTCCTCTTTACTTTTTCTAAACTTGTAAATCCTAATACAATTTTCACATCATTTAAGTTGTTGAAATGGAGCCATTTTACCTGAGATTAACTGTTATATAATAGCTCTGATCCTGTAAATGTTCTTCAGAGCTAATAAATGTTAGGTTACTTGTAAAATTAAAATCTAAGTAATTTACTCAATAACAATTGTATTGAATTCCTGAGGTAATCTTTTCAATTAGCCCCATGGGAGACTTGGCTGGGGATAGTTTTGCTTCAAGTGAACAACAGTCTGCAGTAAATTGGTTCATTATTGTCACATACCAAAGGTTGTTGGAAAACATTTAGCATGATATGCATATAGATCATTTCATCGGTGCATCTCAGTAGTACAAGGGGAAACAATAACAATGCAGAATAAAGTACATTTTGTGAGAGTGCAGGCAGACAAAAAGTGCAAAGCCAAAACAAGGCAGATTGTAGGGTCAAGGGGTCTGTTCAGCTATTTTATAACAGCAGGGTGGAAGCTGTCCCTGAGTTGGTAGTAAGAGCTTTCGATTGATCAGTTTGATTGCTTTAGAATTCTGACCTAAACTGGTTTTCCTGCAATGAACTTTGGGCAGCTGACTCAGGCATTTATCAACACACAAGACCTGATTTTAGAGGAAAGATTGCATAACAAAATGCCAACAAAGTTTAATCAGTGTGTTAGTCCAAACAGGAATCATTATATACAGTATTTAGTTTTGATGACTGCATTGTTGTGTATTATTTACACTTGTCACTTTTGACTCGTACTTCATTGCTGACTTTAGGCTGGGAGTTGAGGTTTTAAAACAAATTGATTTGATTAACCAAATGCATGTATTGCAGCAATGCTGTTTATTTGGAAAAAGCAATGAATAGCTGTTCTTTTGTGGGTAGGAAATATTGCATAATTTGTGGAGCCTATCTTGTCCATCTTTCTTCTTGTATCAGTTGTGTCTATCAATTCTCCAAATCGGTGGACCCCAACTGTAGACTTGGGTTGCTAATGTAGTTCCCCTTTTAAGAAAAGGGGAATGAGGAAACTGCTGATCTGTAAGTAAGATTGAAATGCAGTGTCCTTGGACACCCAGTCCCTACTATCCTGCTGGCAAATGTACAGCCTCTGGAAAATAAAACTGACCTCTGAGCAAGAATGCATTGCCAGGAGGACATCAAAGACTGCTGTGCACTTTTCTTCACGGAAACATGACTCTCACCCGACATTTTGGCTGCCGTGCTGCAGCTTGAGGGCTTCACGTACACCACAAAGACAGGACAGCTAAGTCTTTTAAAGGTAGAGGCAGATTATGCTTCATGATTAACTCATTGTGGTGCTCAGTTCTGTCTCAGTCTTGCTCACCCGACCTGGAACATCTTGTGGTCAGGTGTCATCCATTTTATTTGTCAAGGGAGTTTTCCACCATCATCCTGATAGTTGTGTACATTCCATCCTTGGCCAACATCAGGCAGGCTCTGGAGCTGAGCACAGTGATCAGCAGTCACGAAACAGTGTAGCTTGATGCCTTCCCTATCGTTTTGGGGGATTTCAACCAGGCCAGCTTGAAGTGTCTGAACAACCACCACCAGCATGGAACCAGAGGAGCCAACACACTTGACCACTGTTCCATCAAAAACACTTACTGTGTCATCCCACACTTGGAAAGTGTGATCACCTGGGTGTACTTCTGCTCCTGGCATGCAGGCAGAGACCAAGGACTGCACAAGAAAGTATGGTCAAGGGAGATGTAGGGGCACCTACAGGAGTCTTTTGATTCAATGGACTCAGGAATTCACTATTTGGGAATTCATCTTCATATCTGAATATACCACAATTGTCACTGACTTCATCAAGATCTGTGTGAGTGAGTGTGTCTCAGAACATATGGGACATACCCAAACCAAAAGCTGTGGATGAACCAGAAATTTGTAGTCTGAGGGCTTCATCTGTGACATTCAACACTGGTGATCCTGAACTATACAATAAATCTAGATACGACCTACAAAAGGCTATATTAAGAGCAAAAAAACAATTCTGATTGCTGTTGGTGACAATTGGATACATGCCAGCTCTGGAAGGGTTTGCAAACCATTGTCCTACAAGATCAAACATAACATGAATGACTCAACTTCACTCCCAGATGAGCTCAATGCCTTTTTATGCACACTTTGAAAGGGAGAATAAAACTACACTTGTGCAAATCCCTGCGTTGTCTGATAAACCTGTGATCTCTTTTGGAGGCCAACATCTGAATATCTTGTAAGAGGGTGCACCCTTGCAAGGTGTCAGGCCCCAATGGTGTACCTGGTGGGTCAGTCTCTTACTGCTGCAGTCAGAGGTTCCCCCTCCAAAAGAGCAACAATCATACCAGTGCCCAAGGAAAGCAGAGTGAGCTTCCTCAACGATTATCAACCTAGTTGCACTCACATCTACTCTGAAATGCTTTGAGAGGTTGGTCTTGGCCAGAATCATCAATTGTCTAACTAGGGACCTGGAGCAGCTGCAATTTTCCTATCACCACATTGGTTTACAGTTTATGTTAGCTCTCTACTCTGCCTTGGATCACCTGGACAGTAGCAATACCTAAATCAGGCTGCTGCTTATTGATTGCTGCTCAGTGTTCAACACCTCAGTATTAATCAACAAGCTCCAAAACATGCATCTCTATAGTCCCTCTGTAGCTGGACCCTTGACTTCCTAATCTGGAGACCACAGTCAATGCAGGTAGGAAATAACGCCACCTCCTCCTTCTGACAATCAACACTGGCGCGCCTCAAGGATGCTTGCTTAACCCACTGTTCTGTTCTCTCCACACCCATGATTGTGTGGCTAGGTACGACTCAAATGCTGTTTGTAATTTGCTGATGACACTAATTTTGGCTGAATTTCAGATAGTGACAAGGAGGTATACAGGAGTGAGATACTAGATCAACTGGTTGAGTGGTATTGCAACAACAACCTTGCACTCAACGTCATTAAGGCTGAGGAATTGATCGTGGACTTCAGGAAGGGGAAGCCAAAGAAACACACCAGTCTTCATTGAGGGATGAGCAGTTTCAAGTTTCTAGGTGTCAACATCTCTGAAGATCCATCTGGGGCCCAACATAGTGATGCAATTTCTAAAAAGGCACCACAATGACTATTCCATTAGGAGACTTGGAATGTCACCAAAGACAAGCAAATTTCTACAAGTGTACTCTGGAGAGTATTCTTACTGGTTGCATGACCATCTGGTATGGAGGGGCCAATGACCAGGATTAGAAAAAGCTGCAGGAAGTAGCAAACTCAGCCAGTTCCATCATGGATACCAGCCTCCCAGCATAGAGGACATCTTCAAAAGGCATTGCTTCAAAAAAAAAGCAAAGCTACATCTATCATTAAGGACCCCCCATCACCCAGGATATGCCCTACTCTTACCTACCATCAAGGAGGAGGTGCAGGAGCCTAAAGATATCTGCTCAGTGTTTTGGGAACAGTTTCTTGCCCTCTGCTATCAGATTTCTGAAAGGATTATGACCCCTTGAATACTACCTCACTACTTCTCTCTCTTTGCACTAATTGAATTTTATATATATATATATATATATATATATATATATATATATATAATATTACAGGATTTTGTTTGGTTGCACCATTGGTTAATTGGGGCAACTGCTTATTTCCAACAACTCTTAACAAACTAACCAAGAAAATAGCTGGGATTTCCTTTTATTTGGGACACTATACCGCTTAACTGGGACAAGAGCCTGTTGCCAAACAGTTTCTTGATTCTCCTAAATTGTGTTTTGCAATTAAGTACAAGCTCCAATTAAATTAAACTACTAAGTGCTCATTTCACTTTCATCATTTTCCCTAATTGGAGATGATGGGAGGTGGGGGGGGGAGAAAATCACTTTGGGTTTTCTCCACCCCGAGTTAACAAACCAGGAAGCAAGCAATCTTGACCAGATGACCTCCACTAAGCATAGCCAGCCTGTTTAGTGCACCCAACCCACCTGCAGTTTCTACCACCAATGAGCGTAACTTTCTTCAGTAACTATGACACAAAGTACTTAACTTTAGTCTTGCTCTGCTCCTAATAGGCCCTTTACTGCCTTTTACTAGCTATTTTCAGTTTCCACACTTGTCCAAGGTTTTGTTTCGGTTCATTTGTCGTGCTATCATTCTTTAATTGGGTTTACCCCTCAGTATTTTGCATTTCACTTGGCTCTTGAAATGTAT
This sequence comes from Mobula birostris, assembly GCF_030028105.1. Lineage (NCBI taxonomy): Eukaryota > Metazoa > Chordata > Chondrichthyes > Myliobatiformes > Myliobatidae > Mobula > Mobula birostris. Next base: position 130,691,113 of record NC_092378.1, on the reverse strand, counting down.
ACCAACATTTTCATGTTTTTTTTTCTCTTCCTTGTACCATTCAAAAGGACCTGACAGTTCTTTGTGGAAAATATGCCTCATCTGAAGCACAGCCACATTGATCTCCCATGCTTCTTACATTTTCCCTGTCGGAATATGGTTCCAATTTACTCTGGCTAGTCCCCTATTGTCTAATGAAGTTGGTCATGTTCTAACTTAAGTTCACTAAATTAAATTGTATCAAAAATTTAGATTACTAATAGGAAATGTTGAGGAATAATGTCCATTCTTGTCCAGGTTATCTCCCACTGATACTTGATCCATCTGGCTTGCTCATTCCCTAGTACCAATTAGTTGCATGAATTTTAAAACAAAACCACAATCCTAAGTGAGTTCAATGGCTATTTGGGAAGTATCCTTGTACAGTGGGGGGGGGTGGAGAATAACATGGAATCTTCGGAGCGCAAGTGGAGGTAGTTTTGTTACCATAAGGATTGACTTAGTTATGTGGAGTGAGCTGTCGGAAGTAGAAGAGGAAGTCTTCACCCAATAGGTGACTCTTTTAAAATTGATCCAGAAAGTTTTCTGAAGTAAGGCACCTGCAACAGCATATCCCAGACCTACAACCTTTCTTATTAAGCAGGACAAGATAATAGCCTTGTAGAACAAGGTTATGTGAGTATCTGTATCTTCACCAGTAGAACAATAACTCACCACCACCACCTTGAAGGGAGTTAAAGATGGGTTTAAAAATACTGGGTTTGGAATACCCAAATTGCACCCCTTCCTCTCTTGCCCTCCTGCCCCTCACCCCTATGGGGGGGTGGGGGAGAACAATAAACTACAATTTTGGTGTGCTGGTGCTAGCAATATTACCTTTGTGTACTTTGTATCACCTTGTACCTCTTCTACCACTCCATAATGATGTTTAAAATCCAACTTTTCTAATCCTTGGTCATGTGGCTCAGATAGCACCATTGATTGGTTAGCTTTTCAAAAGTCAATTACCTATTCAAGTTCTAAGGAGTGCCAGTTATGGAAATTGCTTCCACCCGACTCCTTGGGTTTATTAAGAAACATAAAGGTCAAATTATCTAAATTTTCAGTCCTTCTGTCAGAAGATATTTTCCCTAGATCTAAATAATTTAGAAAAATGTATTGAAGTTTTTTTAAGGTATGAAAAAGGGAGTGAGTTTTTATTTATTTATTTAAAGGTTTGATTGTGGTATCCAGCTTTTTCAGAAGATCCAAAAAAATTATGTATCTGCCTGGGTGCTTGAACAGCAAGTTTTTTTTTTTTTGGAAGAGATTTTTCCACTTTTCTAGATTATTGTGAATTACGTCCAAAATATACAGGGGTTAAGAAAACCGTTTTGTTTTTTAAAAAAAAAATTCAATGTGTGAACAAATTAACCCTTTGAGACTACTTTAAAAGGGATTCAATATGTGAAAAATGGTGATTGAGTGACCACTCAAAGTCAGCAATAAGAGTCTGAAATCCTGCAACAGAGTTGGGAATTCGGGGGTTTCTAAGCTGTGGTTTGTTGATTGCATTTTTTTAAAAACAGGCCCTGGAATCCAAGCTTGCATCTTGTAGGAATTTTGTCTGGGATCAGTCTCCAAATCGTGGATCTTTGCCATCTGCTCAGAATGGAAATCACACAGTCAAAGACAACAATGATAACCGGATGTCAAATGCTAATCTACCCCAATATGACAAAGGGTCAGTAAAATACATTTTGAAAGAATTCACTAAGATTGCTTGTGCACTACTTAAGTTTCATTATTACATCAGATTTCTTTAAACACAGGTCCAGTTCAACATTTGTGAGGAGGTCAGGGGAAAGCTTGTATTTTCATCAATAGTTCTGTTAACACAGACTTAAATAAGAAATGCTATGTTCAAGTACTGCTACACAAACTGGAACACACAGCTAGATGGGAGCTGTAAGGTTGGCAGTGGTCTCTTTCAGATGAGGTTTTAAGGTGAGCCCTGCCTTAAAACAAAACAATGAATTTAAGATTCAGGTGCAAGAGTCAGGATATCATCTTTGGTGACCCAGCTATGGTTTTTTTTTTCAATTGACTAACTTAAAAAGTTGCCTAGTCAATAGCACATTACTGACGGGAACAAGGAAGTCAGCTTGTTCATGTTAGTGGATGAAAAGGAACTGGGGGTATCTAGGGGTCATGAACTGCACATGTCTTCACTTGGCATGTCACCTTTTACCTATCAGCAGAGTCGAGAAGTTCTCTCTAAGCAGGGAAAGTTTAGTGTGAAGCTTATTTTTACTTTAGAGATCCATGGCAGTAACGGGCCCTTCTGGCCCAACGAGCCTGGGCTGCCTGGGCTACCCGTGTAACCTATTAACCCACACATCTTTGGAATCTGAGAGGAAACCAGAGCATCTGGGGGAAACTTATGTGGCAACAATGTGAATGTACAGACAGTGGTGGGAATAGAACCCGGGTTATTGGCACTATTATAGTGTTATACCAAATGCCATGTTGCCATGTCACCCTTAGCAGCTCGTCCCATTAAACACAAAATGCTGGATGAATTCAGCAGGCCAGGTAGCACCTAAGGAAAAGAGTACAGTTGACATCTTGAGCCAAGAACCTTCGTCAGGACTCACCCTGGAATGTCGACTGTACTCTTTACCATAGATGCTGCCTGGCCTGCTGAATTCTACTAACATTTTTGTGTGTGCAGTGCTTGGATTTCCAGCATCTGCAGCTTTCCTCTGGTTTGTGATCAGCTCATTCCATTTTTGATTTTAGCCTGAAGCAAACACCAGTTTGAAAATCCTGCGAGTATGTAAAAGAAGAATGTTCTTCACTATCAAAGAGAGCTGCATCTTACTGGATGCCAGATTGTTTCAGGTCCATGTAGTTACCATTTATTCAGGTAATTTTGTATTAACTTCAGCTCATTCAGATGATTTTTATCAAGTAGGACTCAGACAAATATAGAAATAGTGAAAACTTGGAAAGAAGTGCAGAGCATTGTTCTTTTGAGCATTACTACTTTACAAATGGCTTGTGCTTAAAGTGGTTTATTTTTATTCCCAAAAGTAATTTGATTTTTTTTTTTGTATTTTCAGGTTAGCAAAGAGACTTGAGTTTGGGACAATTGCCTCAAAAGTCTGCATGCAAGCCACTGTGTCACCACAGGGTGTTGTCAAAATCTTGCTCTGAGCATGGTAATTTTAAACTCTTAACATGTTTTTAAAATAATATTTTTGTAACCAAATTGTTATTGCTTTCAATGGGGATGTTAGTAAAGGAAAAGTTCTAATTTTTTTTTCTGCTGGTGCAAATTAGTTTTTTTTTTGAAAGCTAAAAGTAGATTTTTCTTTCATATTGAAGGTGTATGGCCCATATTATGACCATTTTTAGAAGCCTTGTTCCACCTTGGGTGTGGAAAAGAGGGCTCACTTTTAAAAAGGGGAAGTATAAATGAAAAATGCCGGTTAAAGTTTTGGGTTTGGAGCTACATTCTGCTAAACTGCTACAATTAGTATAGTCACAGAGGGGACCTGGCTAATTGGAGATGTACCACTAAGGGGAGTTTTTAAAATATATGAATGTTTACTTCCACAGTAACTGGTAGCTTGAACCTTGGCATTCTAAACTTGAGATATTAGGTGCTAAATTAATCCATTTAGTATTTAATTGAATAACATTTGGCTTAGTTGAAGATGCTGACTCTACTTAAACTTGTGTTAGAAGATTGTAATGTTATTATTTTCTTCCAAACTTGTACGTAGAGCACTTGAGATGTCAGTTTATCTTAATTTCAAGAAACTTGTATTCAATGATGCACCAGTATACAATGTACCTGTTCTGTATATTCTCTGGGTCCTGTTCAACTAAGGGTAAAACTATTACAATCTGTTTAATTGTGTAATTCACATTCATTTATCAATTTTGTCCTGTAAATTCTTTGTCAGCTTGAGGATTTTGTGCATGCTTGTTTGCAAAGCAGTCAACCTCTCTGTTCTCATCCTTGTATATATTTAATTTGTTGCCTATATATTTAAGATGACATAAGCTCTTAAAACAATCCAAATGTGTTCTAATGCTTTAGTTGGAAACTTGCTTAAAAATTGTGTATGCTGCTTTATGCAGACTTAGTCCAAAAATGTGTACAAATTAAAGTGCAGCAGTGAGGTTCATTTATTGTATACTGAACAGTGCTTTTTCAAAAATTTCACTTCTTGAATGAAATGTGAATGGAAAGGATATGGATTATCTGATTTAGTTCAATGACTTCTCATTAATAGCAAACACTAAAGTTGTTTCTGTATTACAATCCAGTACAATGCTACTGGTACAGAGTCCTGTGATGCAGCCATTATTGTCAATAATTGGATAATTGATTCAAACATTGAAGTGATGCAAACTATATTAGCTGAAGAATTTTGCATGGTTCCCAGGGGAAATATTGTTTTGATATTTTTTGTTTTAAAATTGGTGCATTGGAAAGTGTACCAAGAAAATTGGTTAGTTAGTTGAATTGGTTAGTATTGGAAGAGGAATGCGGAGTTTGAATATCAATATTTTTAATCAGATGAGGAATAGCAGTGAAGTTCTTGGTAATGAAGTGCAAAGTAGATGAACAAGAGCATAGAATGGATAGTGCCTTGATGATCAGTGCCTTTTTATGATTTTTTTTTTAGTATATAGAATTAGTTGAGGTTCAATGTTGTGAACTGGTTTGGTTGTTGAGTTGTATGCCACTGTAAAGCCAATAAATCCTAAGGATTTGACCTTAAAGAATCTAATCATTGATGGAACAGAATTCTAAACTTGGTGTAAAACCTATATCAAAATTTTGATATTACCCTTGGGAGGCAGTTCTGAGACTGTTGGATTAAAGAATTAGTCTTCATTAGGTTAAGGTCATTGCCTTGTAAAAAGAGGTTTCTTGTCTGGTGAGTAACCAAAGCTTGTTGGCATTATGCATGGTGAGCAGGGACTTTGCTATAATTCCAAAGCTCAATTGAAATAGAAATCCTAGCATCCACTCCACCACCCCCCGCTCCCTAAAGGCAGGAAAGTGCTAGTAAGATGCAAATCATTATCATGAATCAAAACTGGTATTTGTATTTTTGCCCGATATAAGCTGGTTTACATGGAGCCAACAAGTCTTTGCAAAGGCATGGATATTGTCTATTGTAGAGACTTATGAGGAAGAATTATATCTCTGACCAAATGACTAGATTGATAGCATATGTGAACTTCATCTGCTCAATGCACCAATGTTCTGTTTTTGTACCTGCATAAAGTTTTGGATCCATAATTATCCTTGCACTCATTAATAGATGGTCTACCTTGGAGAGGGAAGCATTTCCAGACTTGCACCTCATGCCTGTATTTAATTCTGCTACTTGGTGCCTTAATTACCATCTCCCAACAACTACCTACCGTAATATTTCTATTTTCCATGTGAGGTCTGCCTGACATCAAATTAACAGGGTGATGCCTCTTTGACCTATTATCAAAAAAGCATTGCCGACATCCTGTAGATTAGATATTTGGTGGTATTCTTTGCCAACATGATCATGTGGTGTATTTTTGGTTTCCCAACTTGGACAGATGATTGTTGTGGGGTACTACTGCATTAGCAGGGAGACACCATTGTTTTCACGCCTGTGAATTCTGATTTGCCTGTCTTCAGCCCTTTAGTGCAGTATTTCATAAATTGCAAAAATCACTTGATTAAATGTGTACAGTATACTGTTGCAGATTTGAGTCCCCATGTCTATTTACAATATGTTGCCATATCCATTTTGTAATCCTGCAATGTATGTAAATTTACAGCATTTCTTAACCAGTCAACTGAAATAAAGTTGCTATCATTCCCCATGTTGCTTGAGTTATTTTGCATTCTTTCAGTGTTTTAAATGTGTTCTCAGCAGGTACGGTGGTTTATTCTACAACAATGTCCATGTCTGTGCCCCTGTGGATAAATACACTCACCGGAATAACATCTCGGGAGCTAGCAACCTTTCTGAATTGACTTTAAGATGAGAGTTTGCGATCCAGCTCCTTATCTTCACTGTGGCTTTTCTTGAAATCTGGATAGGGCTATGTTAGTTCTTTCTGTCAAATCCATCTGGTTATCAGCTGAAGAACAGGCATGTGTCTGTGGATACATGGTTAATAGAAACTTAAGGAGAAGGGAACATGGTGGCAAGCCTTTTTTTTTTCTTAATCCAGTTTTTTCTGCCTGACTAGAAACATCCGTAGATCTCCCCACTGTTTACTCCAATTGTAATTCTCTCTCACACTATTTTGTGCTTTGGATCAATGTTTTGAGCTGCTGTTCCCTGACTTTATAATGAGCTGCATCTTAAATGAACCAAACATTCTAACAAGCTTCAGATTCACAAACAGATTTTAAGGATCAGAGTTGTAACAGTGTGTATATATGAATCTAGGGGGGGGTCTATGGTCTGAATTTTTGAATGATATTCTGGATGGTGGTTCAATCCTTGATGGAAATGGTCACTAGTTACAAAAACACCAATGATCTGCTTTTAAAAACAGTCAATCATTTTGCATTCTCTAAGTGATGCATATAATTTTCAGTCAGAAGTGCCATATAGGTCACCCATTTCTTATTTCTCTTTGTATCTCCAACATTGCAGAAGTTTGTATTCCAATCAAATTTGTTTCAATCTGAGCTGACAGGAAATGGCTGTGAGCAATGGATACAGCAAAGGTAATGGGACCAGATAGAATGCCAGCTGTAGGGCCAAAGTCTATGCTCCAGAACTAGTTACAATGTTAATCAAGCTGTTCCAGTACACCAACAACTGCTTCATAACATGCATACCTGGGCTATTTTCTATGTTAACAAAAAACCTTAAAGGTTAACAATGCTCATTTATCTACTAAAATGGAAACAAAATAAAATGGAAATCAAGTTTAACTAGTATCAAATGGCACCAAGACCTGTTTTCCATTGTCAATTTTGGTTTTTTGCCAGGTCCATATGACTCCCGACCACATTGTGGTTCAGTTCAAAGGTGTGATTGACTGACCCTTGACACCAAGGCAGTGCTTGACTGAGAATATCAAGGTAACATTTAAGAGAAAGCAGTCTAGTGGTAATCTAACACGGTTTTTTTGCTTTTGGAAGTCAATCATTTCTGCCGTTTGCTGGAGCCTATACAATTTGTAAAGAGCTGTTGTTCACCCATGGACCTCCATCACCATAGAGGACTGGAGTAGTGGATATAAAAGGACAACCATTACCTTTTGGTTACCTCCAAATCGTGTACTATTCTCACTTGGAAATGTATCAGTGTTGATTCATTGTTTCCAGGTCTAAATACTGGAATTCCCTTGCCAATGGTTTGTAACAATTCAAAGTGACTTAGCCCCATCATCTTGAATGGTCAATGTCTTGATCCTGGAAGAGAATTGCGAGATCTTGGTCTGTTCTCCATCAGTTCCTTTGGAATGTATCTGGATGGATTCTGGTTCCTTGTCCATTGCTTAAAATAAAGGTAATTTGGTTTCCTTTTCTGTTTTTTTTCATTTATTGTCTCCTTACTGACTTATCTCAGCATAAAAACATGGATAGGGCAGCACAGTAGTGTAGTGGTTGGCACAATGCTTTACAATGCCAGCGACCTGAGTTCAATTCCTGCTGCTCACTAAGGAGTTTGTACATTCTGCCTGTGACTGTGTGAGTTTCCTCCCACAGTCCAAAGACCTGCTAGTTGGTAGGTTAATTGGTCATTGTAAATTATCCCATGATTAGGTGAGTATCATTTTGGGGGATTGCTGGGCAGTGCAGCTCGAAGGGCCAGAAAGGCATACTCTATGCAGTATCTCAATAAATAATTAAGTAAAGGCTTGAATAAACAGCATGTTCACTTAACCAGTTATGATACTTTGCATATGATCCTCTGTAATGCCTCACTGCTCCTATTATTTATTTTCTATTTCTATAATTTAATTGATTATTCTATTTCTCAGTGGCCCTCAGTTTTATTGTATTTCACATCCTTGCTTTCATTTGGCAAGGACAATGAAGTTGCCCATCAGCCCACAAAAGGAATTTTAATTTACTGAGTTCTTGCCTCGAGTTTTGAAGATTTAGTCATCAGTTGGAGAATTATTTTAAAGTTATCTGGAACTGCTGGAAAACATTCCATTTCTTGATTAACTCCTACTTGTAATTGGACTTACCCCAGACAAAAGGCATCAAAAATATAGGCTAATATAATTACAGTAGCTGTGGTTGAGGAAAAGTTGCAAGCCCAGATCTATTGAATTTTTAAAACAAATTTTAGAACACCTTTGCAATCAGGATTTTTTTTTGGGGGGGCGGAAAACTGTCTTGGAACATAGGACAGGTCAGGTCCTTTTGCCAACAATGTTGTACCAAATCATTTAAATTAGTAATCAATTACTAACAAAACTAATATCTTCTGCCCATGCAATGTCTATATCCTTCTATTTTCCTCTATTCATATGCCTAGCCAAACATCTCTTAAAAGGTCCCAATGTTTCTGACTCCCCTACCACCAGGTAGTGCATTCCAGGCATTCACCACACTTATTGTATAATAAAATAAAGCTTGCTCCTTGCATCTGCTTTGAAATTGCCCTCCCACACCTTAAATAAATGCATGCCCTCTGATCTTAGGTGTTTCAACCCTTGCAAAAAGATGGCCTATACTCTCATAAAACTTCCCTCTGCCTCTGCCACTCCAGAGAAAACAACCCAAGTTTGCTGGGCTAGATCATCATCGGATGTCACCGAAGCAAGTGCGAGCAAGTCACCCTGCCAGAACGAGCCAAGTTACATTGCCAGAGCTACTCGGTCTTCTCCCCGAAGCGAGTGCATTGTAGCACATGTCCTCTACTCGGGCAACATCCTGGTAACCCTCATCTATACCCTCTCCAAAGCCTCAGATCCTTACTATAATGGGGTGACCAAAGCTGTAGGCAGTACTCCAGATGTGACTGAACTAGGACTTTATAAAGCTGCCTTTTGAACTCGTACTTGCCTTTCACAGTGCCTTGACTAACATATACCTTAACCACCCCATCAACCTATGCAGTCATTTTCAGGAAGCTATGAATGTGGATCCTACGATTCCTGTGATTGTCAATGTTGTTAAGGATCTTGCCCAAAACAGTGTACTGACTCTTTACATTTGACCTACCAAGGTGCAACACTCAACATTGGGTTAAACTTCATCTGCCATTTCTCCACCCAGGCCTGATCAATATCTTGCTGTATTCTTTGTCAGTCTTCTATGCTATTTACAACACCAATCTTTGAATCATCTGCAAACATGCTAACCCAGTCATCTACATTTTCATCCAGGTCATTTTTTACATATATAACAATAGAGGTCCCAGTATAGATCCCTGGGCAGCACCACTAATCACTGATCTCTATCTAGAATAAGTCCCTTGAGCACTACCCTCTGTCTTCCACAGGCAAGCCAGTTCTGAAATTAAATAGCCAATTCACCTTGGATCCTATGCATCTTAAATCTTTTGGAAGAGCCTCCTATGAAGAATCTTGTCAAACCCTGTAGTGAAATCCATATAAACAATATCCACAGCTCTACCTTCATCAATCAAAAGCAATATGACAGTATATACAGTATTTAGAAGGATCTCCTAGAGACTTGAGATAACTAAGCATCATCTATGCCAAGAATCATACACAATGGAAACAGACCCCTTGACCCAACTAGTCATGTCAACCAAGCTTGTCCTATTTGGCCTATATTCCTCCCAAATCTTTCCTATTTAAATCGTGTCCAATTGTCCTTTAAAAGTTGTTATTGTACATGTTAAATATTGTATGTTTTAATTATTCTTGAGTATTGGAGTGAGAAATCAAATAATTAAGACAATGCTGATTGTTGATCTGTAACAAAAACTACAAACAAAGTGCTGCGTTGTTATTTGCCTAACCTGAAGGGGGATTATCTGCTCCAATTCTAGATTCAAAGGTCAAAGTAAATTTATTATCCATGTGCATATTTCACCATATATGATAGGTTCATTTTCTTGAGCCTACTCAATAAATCCAGTAATCATAATAGAATCAGTGAAGGACTGCTCCAACTGTGTGCAAGCAGTGTGCAAAAGACAACAAGCAGCATATACAAAATTAAAGAAATAATAAATAAATAAGCTATAACTTTTAACGTGACATGAAGATTCCTTGAAAATAAGTCCATAGGTTGTGGGAACATTTCAGTGATGGGGAAAGTGTAGTTAACATCTTCGTTTCAAGAGCCTGATGATTGAGAGGTAGTAATTGTTCCTGAACCTGGTGGTGTGAGTCCTGACAGTCTCCTGTACCAGCTTCCTTCTGATTTAGGGAAGTTTTATCTAATTTCCATAATCTTGTAAAGCTGGTAATCAATTTTTTAAAGCTTATTTCTACATATTGGCTATCATTGAATGAGGTAGAATGGATAAATTGCTGGCTCTCAAACTGTATGTAGCTTCACAGAAGGAAACACAAGATGTGCAATCACTATTTACTACCGGCAAATTCAGTAGCAAATATGAGCTGGAGCTGACAGTCCCATGGGAAGATAGCTTGGAAGAGGCCTTTGAAAGGAAGCCCTCCAAGTACACAGGACTGGTCAGCAACTGTCAGCAGGCTGGATGGAGAGCGAAGTGTCTCCCAGTGGAAGTTGGTTGTAGGGGATTTGCAGCCTGTTCCTTAGAGCCTTCAGCAATTTGGGTATTGAGGGAGAGAGGAAGAGGAGAGCCATCCACAGTACCACCGATGCGGCAGAGGGGGCCTCAAGATGGCTGTGGCTCAAAAGAGGGGAGACATGGAGTCATAAGTAGCTAGCCATCTAGACACAAGCTGGGGTCTGATCAGCCCCAGCTGGTTCACCTGGAGGGGGTTGTATGATGTTGAAAGACTCAACAACCGATGATTCCAGGAATATCACTGTAGATGTGTCCAGAAGCATCAGTAGATCTATGTACACAGCTGATAGTAGGTCAGAGCATTCTCCATATACTATTCCAGTTATTTTTTGTTAAATTGTAAGATTTAGTAGAGTTCTGGTAATATCTGCAGTAACTTATATCTTCTTCATGTGCCCTGCGCGTTACATGCTTGGGCGATCATGGCCACATCAAACGATCCCTCGCGGCGTCAATGATATCTCGCACACTTAGATCTGTTAGTTCTTTCACAGTATCCATATATTTTCTTCTTTGCCTTCCTCTTCTGCATTTCCTAAGCATATGGCCTTGTAATGTAAAGCATTCTATTTCTCCCTTTCTGATGACATGGCCCAGGAATTTAATTTCCTCTCATTTAAAGTTCTCATTAAAGATCTTTTTGTATGGGCAGGCTGGAGTACTGTCTCATTAGTTACCCTATTGGTAACTTGTATGAAACCTCCAAATTACTTGAACTGGTAAATACTGTTGATTAATTCGTAATGACACCAAAGGATATCATTTAAGTTTTATGAATGCAGGAGATTCTGCAGCTGCTGGAAATCCAGAGCAACATGCACAAAATGCTGAAGCAACTCAGCAGGTCAGGCAGTGTCTATGGAGAGGAATAAAGAGCTGATGTTTCAGGCCAAGACCCTTCGTCAGGACTGCAAAGTAAGGGGAAGAAGCTAGGATAAGAAGGTGGGGGGAGGGGAAGGAGTACAAGCTGTGAGGTGATAGGTGAAGCCAGGTGACGAGCTGGGTGGATGGGGGAGGGGGCAGGTGGAAAAAGGTAAAGGGAATCTGATAGGAGAGGAGAGTGGACAATGGGAGAAAGGGCAGCAGGAGGGGCACTAGAGGGAGGTGATAGGCAGGTGAGGAGAAAAGATGAGGGTAGACAGAATGGGGAATAGAAGAGAATTGGAGAGGGGAGAAATTATTGGAAGTTCAAGAAATCGGTTGTCATTTTGGAGGGTACCCAAATAGAATAGGAGGTGGTGATCATCCAACCTGAGAGCGACCTCATCATGACAGTAGAGAAGACTGTGGACTGACATGTCATAATGGGTGCTGGAAGTTTTATATTGCACACATTTAAAAATTAATACTATTTTCCCCCAGAAGATGCAAGCCATAATCTAAATGGCCTAACACTAAAATCAGCCAAAAAGAGAGCTAGGTATTGCAATCGTGGACATCTGGAATTAAAATTGAAATTTCTGGAAATTTTCTGGTAAGGTGACAACTTAAAAGCTTTGTATTCCAAGAAGTTGTGCAATGTACAATCAGTAATTTATAATAAATAGAATAGTCAATATAACATAGAAATACACTCAAATCAGCGTGAGTTAATCAGTCTGATGGCCTGGTGGAAGAAGCTGTCCTGGAGCCTTTTGGTCTTGGTTTTTATGCTGTGGTACCATCTCCCAGGTGGTAGCTGGAATAGATTGTGGTTGGGGTGACTCAGGTCCCCAATGATCCTTCGGGCCCCTTTGTCACAACTGTCTTTGTAAATGTTCCGAATCATGGGAAGTTCACAACTACAGATGCGCTGGGCTGTCCACACCACTCTCTGCAGAATCCTGCGATTAAGGGAGGTACAGTTCCCATACCAGGCAGTGATGCAGCCAGTCAGGATGCTCTTAATTGTGCCCCTGTAGAAAGTTCTTAGGATTTGGGGGCCCATACCAAACTTCCTCAACCGTCTGAGGTGAAAGAGGCGCTGTTGGACGTTTTTCACCACAGAGCTGGTGTGTACAGATCATGTGAGGTCCTTGGTGATATGAATATCAAGGAACTTGAAGCTGTTTACCCTCTCAACACCAGATCCATTGATGTCAATAGGGGTTAGCCTGTCTCCATTCCTCCTGTAATCCACAACCAGCTCCTTTGTTTTTGCGACATTGAGGGAGAGGTTGCTTTCGTGACACCACTGCGTCAGAGAGATGACTTCTTCCTTGTAGGCCATCTTGTTATTGTTTGAGATTAGGCCAATCAATGTAGTGTCATCGGCAAATTTAATTAGCACATTAGAGTTGTGGTTGGCGACACAGTCATGGGTATACAGGGAGTAAAGGTGGGGACTTAGTACACAGCCCTGAGGGGCTCCTGTGCTGAGAGTGAGGGTGGAGGTAAGGGAGCCCACTTTTACCACCTGCTGGTTATCTGACAGGAAGCCCAGGATCCACAAGGCAGGGTCAAGGCCAGGGTCCCTGAGCTTCCTGACGAGCCTGGATGGAATTATGGTGTTGAATGCTGAACTGTAGTCCAAGAACAGCATTCTCACATAAGCATCCTTCTCCAGATGTGTTAGGATGGTATGTAGAGCAGTGGCTATTGCATCGTCTGTCGATCGGTTGTGTCAGTAGGCAAACTATAGGGGGTCCAGTCTGGGTAGTAGCAAGCTGCTGATGTAGTCCTTGACCAGCCTCGCAAAGTATTTGCTTATTATTGAACGTCGACTGCTCCTCTTCCTAGAGATGCTGCCTGGCCTGCTGCGTTCACCAGCAGTTGCTTATTATTGAGGTGGGTATGACATCTGCTCCTCTCATCTTCTATTCTAAGGTGACAGAGTATGCATTGTAGTTGCTTAGTTCACTAACAAATCTGAAGGAATTTTTTGCTGACCTTATCCTCAAGGATCTACCCAGGGATAATAGAGGTGGAAAGGAGAAAAGATTTAGGGTGAGACCTGAAGTGTCAGATCAAGGTTGTTGTACGCAAAGATAGTAGTGCTGGAATTATTTATACATATTCATTGTTTTATTAACAAAACTACCAGAAAGACAGATTGAAAATTGTATCTTTTTATTATGGGTGGGTTTTAAGGAATTGAGGAGCAGCACTACATGCTGCGTGCCATCAGGGCATGCATGCCATAGGCTTACCATTCTTGGTTACAAACATAGATGAGCCCACAGAGAGATTTGAAAACTAGGCTTGACTATGATGGATGAGATGTCAATGTAGATTAACAAGGGTGGCTGATGGGTAAATAGGACATAGTGTGAGAGGACACGGGCAGCAGATGTAAATATGTTTTATTCTCTACTACCTTGAAATTCAAACTCTGAATGTATATAATGAAGATCATATTCCAAAATTTGCTGCTTGTTTGACATTGTGAGTTTGCCATCACTGATGTCTCTAGTTCACTGTCCAGCTAGTACCACTTTCTACCATGTACTCTGCCATAGAGTTTTGATGGTATGAGTCATAAGGGTAATATGGTGTAATAGGATGAGCATAGCTAGTACTGGGAAGCATAACTTTGGTGAATGCTACAGAATTATGACATTTGGCAGTTGTTGCTATTTATTGGAATGTAAGTTGTACGAATGTAAGTTATTCTGAAATGTTACCTGGGTTTCATCTCCTAAGTTACAGAGAAAGGTTGAACAAGTTGGGTCCTTATTCTTTGGGGCGTAGAAGGTTGAGGGGGGACTTGATAGAGGTATTTAAAATTATGAGGGGGATTGATAGAGTTGACGTGGATAGGCTTTTTCCATTGAGAGTGGGGGAGATTCAAACAAGGACATGAGTTGAGAGTTAAAGGGCAAAAGTTTAGGGGTAACTTGAGGGGGAACTTCTTTACTCAGAGAGTGGTAGCTGTGTGGAATGAGCTTCCAGCAGAAGTGGTTGAGGCAGGTTCGATGTTGTCGTTTAAAGTTAAATTGGATAGCTATATGGACAGGAAAGGAATGGAGGGTTATGGGCTGAGTGCAGGTCGGTGGGACTAGGTGAGAGTAAGAGTTCGGCTGGACTAGAAGGGCGGAGATGGCCTGTTTCCATGCTGTAATTGTTGTATGGTTATATGGTGTCAAATGGCTTTTTCACCACCATGTTTAACTCTGTTAGCACTTTTGAAGCCTTCTCCCCATAACCTTTGGCGCCCTTACTAATCAAGAACTTATCAACTTCTGCTTTAAATCTACCACCTGTGGCAATGAACTCCACAGATTCACCAACCTGTGGCTAAAGAAATTGCTCCTCATCTCTCTTCTAAAGGGGACATTTTTCTATTCTGAGGCTGTGCCCTCTGGGCCTAGACCTCCCCCACTATAAGAAACATCCTCTCCGCGTCCACTCTTTATAGGTTGTTCAACATTCAATAGGTTTCGGAGTCAGAATCAGGTTTCATATCACCACCATATGTCATGAAGTTTGTTGTTTTGTGGCAGCAGTAGATTGCAATACATAATAATAACAACTATAAATTACAATAAGCATATATAAACATAAATTAATAAACAGTGCAAAAAGAGAGATAAAATATAGGTGTTTATGGGTTCATTGTTCATTCAGACTTCTGATGGCAGATGGGAAGAAGGGAGTACAGGTCCAGAGCCATCAAATGCTCCTCATATATTACCCCTTTCATTTGCAGGATCATTCTCGTGATGCTCCTATGGACCCTCTCCATTGCAAACACATCCTTTCTTAGATGAGGATGCTCACTGTAAATAATATAATAGTGCTACACTGGAGAATGCCGGAGGTTGAAAGTTTTGGTGCAGAAATGATCTTTAGTTTTGGTAATTTTTTTTGATACGTTAAGCTGTCAGCTTCCTTTGATCTTGTAGGAAAATGTTTCTGATAGCAAGAACATGCGTCATATTTAAGGATCTGTGTGATTTTGGTGTGTCTTTTGGCTGTCATTCAAATTATGTGAGCTTTTCCAATTAAATCCTCCATACCAGACAGTGATGTAATCAGTTAGAATGCTCTCCACAGTATGTCTGTAGAATTTTGAGTGTCATTGGCGCTATACCAAATCTCCTCAAACTCCTTAAGAAATATGATGATGACGGCTGCTTCTTCGCCTGCGAAGATCAGGAGGGAATATTTGCATCGCTGTAGGACTTTTCTTCCCACCTGTGCTGCTTAGGTTTATAGTGAGGATCGGTTTGCGCAGACCGACTCCACTCTTCAGGCTGGAGGACGTTCCACAACGGCACAATGGGCTGCGGCAACCGCAAGGCAAGGTCACAAGGTTGAGTATCAGAGTTTTTCTTCTCCTAGACAGACTGCCCGGCAAGGCCAACGAGTCCCATTTACCCGGGCTTGAAATCAGAGTTGTCCTCCTTCTAGGCTGGCTGCCTGCCAAGGCTGATGAGCCCAGCCTGCCCGCCCAGTTATACACTTGGTCGCATCATGACATTGCAAACTCAGTAAGAACAAGGACACCATGTGAAGGTGTTGGTATGAGTATAGTAGTGTAGGAGAGGCCATATGCGGGTGACCTCCAAACAATGGCCCTGAAACGAGCACTACATCTGGAAAGGAGAGGCTCTTCCACTTCCTTAAGTGAGCAGGACATCCAGCCCAGGGCTCATGTTGTAATTTCGTCAATATGTTGGGCCCAGAATAGATCTTCTGAGATCTTGACACACAGGAACTTGAAACCGCTCGCTCTTTCCACTGCTGATCCCTCGATGGGGACTGGAGTATGTTGCCTCAACTTCCCCTTTCTGAAATCCGTAATCATTTCCTTGGTGTTACTGACGTTGAGTGCAAGCTTGTTGCTGCAATGCCACTCGACCAGCTGACCTATCCCGATTTCTACGCCTCCCCATCACCATCTGAAATTTTGCCAGTAATAGTTGTGTCATCAGTAAATTTATAGATGATGTTTGAGCTGTGCCTAGCAACACAGTCGTGGGTGTAGAGAGAGTAGAACAGTGGGCTAAGCAGGCATCCTGGAGGTGAGCTGGTGTTAATTGTCAGCGAGGATGAGATGTTATTTCTGATCCACACTAACTGTGGTCTCCTGGTGAAATCCGGGGGGTGGGGGTACAGTGGCTTGGGTTTTGGAGCCTGTAGATTAGAACTGAGGGTATGGTTGTGTTGAACGCTAAGATGTAATCAATAAACAGCAGCCTGATGTAGATATTAATATTGTCCAGGTGACTTGAGGCTGAGTGGAAAGCCAGTGAGAAAACATCTGCTGTATTATGCTTGTTCTTAATAAAGACAAACAGTGTGGGTAAAAACACAAACAGTTATTTATTTACGAAAATAGTTCTAGCTTCACGTGCTTCAGCTTGACCCGAGCACGTGCGACCAGCTCCCCCACGTCACTTCTGGTTCCGGGTGAACTTCCTGCATTGCTCACTGGGAACTGCAGTTCTTTATTATGTACACACATAATAACACGCTCTGTAGACCTATTGTGGTGACAGGCAAATTGCAGTGGATCCAGGTCCTTTCTTAGGTAGGAGCAGGTCTGGAAATCCAAAGAAAAACACACACAATGCTGGGGGAGCTCAGTAAGTCAGGCAGCATCCATGGAAATGAATAAACAGTTGACGTTTCAAGCCGAGACCCTTCTTCAGGACTGAAAAGTACGATGGAAGGTGCCAGATAAAAAGGTGGTGGGGGGGGGGCAGAGGAGGTTAGCTGGAAGTTGATAGATGAAGCCAGGTGGGTGAGAAAGGTAAAGGGCTGGAGACGAAGGGATCTGATGGGAGAGGAGAGAGTACCATAGGAGAAAGGGAAGGAGGAGGGGACCCACGGGGAACTGATAAGCGGGAGGAAAGGGGTAAAAGGACAGAGTGGGGAATAGTGGAAGAGGGAAGGGGGAGTGAAATTTTTTTTAACGGATGGAGAAATCGATATTCATGCCATCAGGTTAGAGGCTACCCAGAGGGAATATAAGGTGTTGCTCCTCCACCATGAGGGTGGCTTCATCTTAGCACAAGAGGAGGCCGTAGACCTACATGTAGGAACAGGAAATGGAATCAGAATTAAAATGTTTGCTCACCGGGAGGTTCCGCTTTTGGCTGATGGAGTGGAGGTGCTTGATGAAGCGGTCACCCTATTTACAATGGATTCCCTTGATGGACAATGCATGTACATGGTTTTGTTTGGCATGGGGAGGCTGATGCATGGGCTGCCACTATGTGGCTCTGGACAGGTCAGGGTCAGGACCCGATGGCATGAAATGCAAGTGACTGGGGACCCCTCGCTGCTGCAGCTGCCTTCTGCTTTCACTGCCATTGTGAGGTGTCATCATTTCCCTCTTGCTCCACCATCGAGGTCATGGTTGGATCGCTCTTTGTCTGGAACCTATCTTCACCACGCGCCCCCCCCCCCAACCTCACTGTCATTGGTGACCTTACCGGATAAGTGCCAGATGGCTAAACTCCAGACGACATCTCAGGAACTCGCAAACCTCTCCACCATGTCAAGGTGAGGATCCCTCTGGTAGTGGAAACCAGTAGCACACAGGCTGCCTAGGGGAGTGGAAAACTATGTGGGAGAATGTCTTCAGAATTGTCCATTTTTCTTCTAGCCCAGGATCATCAACTCTCCTGGAATCATCTGCTGCACCTACCTCTACGCTCTGTCCCCCGTGGGATCATCACTGAGCTAAAGGTTACACGTTTTTTTCTCATTAACATGGGAGTGGTAGTGTAGGGGTTAGCACAATGCTTTACAGCGCCAGGAGTTGTACATTCTCCCCAAAATCACGTGGGTTTCCTCTGGGTGCTTCAGTTTCCAAAGACATATGGGTTAGGGTTAGCAAGTTGTGGGCATGCTATATTGGCACCGGAAGCATGGCGACATTTGAAAAGAACCAGCTCCCTTGAATTGACAGAGCAATAAAAAGTCAACAAATGCAGTTTCCCTAAACTCCCATTTTGACTGCTAGTTCAGCAATCATTATTCGGTACAGGTGGCCGATAAATGAAAAATGACAAAACGAATATGAATATGTATATGTAAAAAGAATAACCATAAAGTTCAAGAGCTTGTGATTTAAAGTCCTTTATTTGTGATGGTGGTTCATAAAACAGCTTCAACATACTTCGCAAAACAGTTTAGCAGGTTATGAATATATTACTGCAAATAATAGATTATTCTTAAATCCAGTACTTCAAGTGGCATAAAAAAAGCACTTTTCTAGAACCCTGTGACCAGTATGGCTATGGTCTAGTAGGCATGTATTGCAAATAGTACAGTAATGTGCTTGGTTCTTATAAAGACACAACTGGGCCATCCACCTCTAATAAATCCGTGTTGATGAGTGAGACCAATCATTTCAGTTAGGGAAGTGTGCATTCTTATAATATTGATCAATTTTGTTCATGATCCAGTGACAAAATGTTTTAGATTCCTATCCCATCAGGCAGTGCACATTTAGGGATACATGTTTTCGCCTGTATTTTTACAGTGTATTTTAAATGCTAGAATATTTGAAACTTTGATACATGTAAAACATTTAGTAAAATAAAATGGTTTTGACTACATGCATGTGAAGATAGTTGTTTTATCATGATGGGGTAGTTTTAAGGGTAGGAAAACTGTGCCTTGTTAAATACCGTGTGTGTGACTCTTTTACCCTTTTAAAGCTTTTTCTAAGCATCTGTGTATATTCCCCCCTTCTATACGGTAGTACTGTCATTATTCGGCGGATTTTGTGCTGTTGAAGTCTGCATCTCGTCCTCCAATGTCTTCATCAGAATTTTCTAGTGAAGCGTTATCGATCATGCCGCGTCTGCC
Organism: Mobula birostris; assembly: GCF_030028105.1. Taxonomy (NCBI): domain Eukaryota; kingdom Metazoa; phylum Chordata; class Chondrichthyes; order Myliobatiformes; family Myliobatidae; genus Mobula; species Mobula birostris. Next base: position 130,671,674 of record NC_092378.1, on the reverse strand, counting down.
GCCAGATCTCCGAGCACCACCGAGCACAGGCTCATTGCCACGCCTATATCAGAAAAATACGGCTCGTTAGAGTCGGTAAAAGTCAGTGACAATAAGGTGGCTAATACTTAGCCAATTCCTCCAAACCACCCTAGCAGCATTTTGATATTGGAAATAAAAGCCCAAGACATTGTTAACCAACAATTCTAGATGGTTTCAAGGGCTCCACATGTTTGATGTCATTTATCAAAATTTGCTTTATTGTAAACAATAAATCAGTTCTGTGTCAATGTCTCTTGGGTTTGGGTGGTATTTCAAGGTTTTTTAAATGATGCATCCCATTTTAAAATGTGTTCTGGAGGATTTGGAGCTTGACATCAGATTTGTCAGCTCAGGTATTCTGGTATTAATGGAATATTGCTGCTTTTAGTTACCTGTTGATCTTGGAGACTTCTTGAGATGGAGATTTGTTTATATTTTCAAGTTTCTAACCCTGCTGGTGATTGACAGCCATCCGTACCATCAGTCTGACAGGGTAAAATTGAAGTAGTCTCTTTGTGCCTGCTATGCCACATTCAACTACAAAACATGCATTTGACTTGCTTGGAAACTACACATGCAAGGAATACTAATCACTAGATAAGTGCCTCTGTTTCTCAAAGTCTACATATGCAAAATCTACAGCTATGTTCAAGCAGTTTAATTCCAAATACTGGTGAAGTTAGGAAAACAGTATCAGTGAGTCTGGCTAGTTGTATTTGTGTAACTGGGTGATTACTAGCCACATATTTACTTTCTAGCTCCAGTGTTCTGATATGAACTGAAGAGAGCTCAAAATAGTTGCAAAACAAACTTAAAATCCTACAATATTTCAGTTTAAATAAATTATTTTTATGTATTTGGGTTAAAATGATAATATATTTCAGTGAACAAGCTTTAGCCATGCTTTCTGATTAGTATATATTTCTTTAACCCTTTGAGGACCAAGGGATTTAAAAAAATAATTTCCATGATAGTCATCTCCATTAATTCAGTGGATGCCTAATTTATTTTGAAATTTTGCAGAATACAAATGATAATTTTACTGAAATATGATGAATAGTCACTTCACAAGTTATTTATATAATCCTCAAAGGGCTGGGGAAAATAATGCAGTTTGATAATATGGGATTAATAAAGCAAAAAAGGGTCAAACCCTTAACTGCCGCATAATTGTGCTTTGAAAAATTCCAGTGTCAATGTTCGCTCTTGCTGAAAGTATCCCAAGTTAATGCAAGGATCATATTTCCAAGAATATGACCCACTTTGTTATGGAATTGTGGGAATTCATTTAAGTTCTTGTCATCTATAAATGAAAACAGACTGAATTTACCAGGCTCAGCTCTCTGGAATACAGTCAATAATTTCACCCCAAGAATACTTAGTCTGTGGCATTGCTCTCAGATTTTACCTGTGTTTAGTTACAAAACATAATCAGTTTCAAAAGGAAGGAAGGGGGGAAAAAGTTCGGACTGAAGAAGTTTGACTAATCTCTTGGCTGACTTGGCAGTGTAAGGGTTGGCACAATGGTTAGTGACAGCCTTGAGAGTGTGTGAATATTGCACAGTCCACTGCATGTATGTAGCAGTATGAAAAGAATTAAGCTCTTTTACTGTAACAATACACTATAATTTTATTCTGTTTATTTTACCACGTGATGTCATTTTCTTGAAAAATAATTCAGGCACTTCAAAGTTAAGATATATTTAATTACCATCCATTAAGAGCAACTGGCATTTCAGCACAGTATCAGCTCAAAGCATTGAAATTGATGCCTATTTCATCTAACGTGGTATAAACAGAATGCATAATGAAAAACCACGGGATAAGGTTTACACTTCTCGAAGAATGCTCAGTATGATACGTTATATATGAAATCTCATCCCGTGGCTCTTCTACCTTTAGATCACTTTATATTTTCTAACACCAGTCCTCAGACTTAGAGTTTTCAGAAACTTGTCAGCATTGAAGGAGAAAATGAGATGGAAATTGGAGCAATATGGAAAGTTGCAGAGCTGAGGTTTGGGAGGTACCTGGATGTTCACTGAGCTGGCTCATGTGCATTTCTGTAATAAAGACAAGATTTCCCTCATGGTTACACGTCATTCCCATTATAAACAATTCTTAAAGCAAATCATAATCAATTCTCATTCATGTTGTGCAGAGGGCAATGGATGGTGGCCTGATTCTATTTATCATCGAAATAACTCCATAATTGATAAGTTATCTAACAATGGTTACTTTACGTTGAATGATAGCTAAAGAACAAAATCTGCACTGAGTTCTCTAAGGTGGTACACAGATCACTTAAAGTAAACCTGCATGCCTCATTACTACAGCTTTGGAGCTTTTCCTTCGACAAATGATTTTAAGGTATCCGGTGACACAATGATTATGGTATCGGACTAAAACAAGATTATTAACTGAAAATAATATAATAAATTTAATGATTTTTAAAATTTGGATAGCACCAAAAAGATTGTAAAAGCTGCTGAAAAAGAAACAACCAGAATACAGATGTCCTCAGGAATGGGAAACTGCCATTTTTGATATCTGGACTACTTGAAACTTTACTCCCTGGGATCTGTGGTTGAGTCTTAAATTCTCTTATGGTAGCCTAACTTGTCAATATTTGTGTGAATACAAAGCCTCTTCCTATTATTTACTCAACTAGGAAAGGGCAATTAATCACAACATTTAAACCTCCAGAGATTGATCTCAAAGAACACGGGTTTATTCCTTTTAATGGGACGCTAACTTGCCTAATTCTGGCATTGGCACGGTTTTCCCTGAAGTGAAGGTGAGGCAATCAGTGGCAGTGGAGGTGGACAGACCAATGATTGAGACCTGGCAAGGAAACACCAATTCTGGGAGATCCTTGAACAAATCGGGAAAGTTGACAACCCTGAACAGATATATTGCCATGAGGAAGGGGCATAGGCAGGGTGACCCAGCAGAAGCATGGATCCTCTGGTAATCATGAAGGCGTGTTCATATAAAAGGTGTGGGTTTAAATGCCCCACATTGAAGTTAATCACAGGCAGTCCCTAAGTTACGACAGGATTCCGTTCCTCAGAACTGTCTGTAATATGAACTGCTCATGTTTGGAAATGGACAGGAGCAGTGTGTGGACGAAGGTGCCAGACACAGCTGTGATGGGACAGCTGTGCTCACTTGACCCACCCTCGATTGTTCTGTCTCAGGGCGGTGTGGTATGGGGAGAGAAGGCACACAGAAATGCCTTGTTCCCATCCCACCAATCCCCCAAATACTTATTCGTATGTACGGGGTTTCCATAAGTCACTGTTGGTAACCTGGGGAACAGCTGTAAAAGTTATCCATGGGAAACTATGGAATTCTGCTGATCTCTCTTGTGCATCACTCTATTGTAAAACTTTTGGCCTGAATTTTTTTCTTACCTGCTCTGTTTAAATGATGTCTTCATGTAACTCATTACAAAATATCTGCATTTTTATCTTGCCACTCTAAGCGGGGGAGTGCTACATGCTGGGAATTTCCCTGGAGCTGTTCACAGCCTGCCACTGTAAGTTGAATGGAAGTTCGGGAAAAATCCAGTTAACGTCGATTAACTACCATACCTCCAGTGGCAATGAGACAGTGACGAGGGATCAGCATGGAGAAAAATCCCAGGAAGTCCTCAGCGTCACAAAGCAGACACTGCGATTCCATCTGCTTAAGGAGCCCCTACGCAAATGTGGGAAGGTTGGATTTACCTTAGTTTGTTCTTCAGTGTGTTACATTCACGGGACATGGTTTCGTTCAGTTCCGTGGCTTCTTCAAGCTCCCGCTGAAGTTTGCGCCGAGATGCGTTGATCCGCTGGGATTCTTCCTCTGCCTCTTCCAGCTGTCGTTTCAGCTGCTTCATGCGGGTATTGCTTTTCTCTGCCTGCAGGAAGTAAAGTATTTTAAGCCTGTACTGAGGTAGCACTAAAATTTGTAGAGCTTCTCAATCAATAAAACAATTTTGAAAATGCTAATGTATTACGAAAATAAAACTCACAATTTACAAGAGACAAAAAGATTCATGCCTTCTGGCGGGTAATTGAGTGTATGAATTAGATTTTGAAGCAATGGCACTGAATAATGCTAGTAAGTCATTCCTTTTGCACTTTACCCACAGGCTTTCACTGAGACTTTCACTGGCATTTGTTGTACTGTATTTTACAGACATAAGGGTGCAGGGGATTAGAAACATAGCAACATAGAAAACATACAGCACAATACAGGCCCTTCGGTCCACAAAAAGCTGTGCTGAACATGTCCCTACCTTAGAATTACCTAGGCATTACCCATAGCCCTCTATTTTTCTAAGCTCCATGTAGCTATCCCGGAATCTCTTAAAAGACCCAGTCATTTCCGCCTCCACTACCGAGGCTGGCAGCCCATTCCATGCACTCACCACTCTCAGTAGAAAAAAACTTACCCCTGACATCTCCTCTGTACCTACTTCCAAGCACCTTAAAACTATGCCCTCTCGTGCTAGCCATTTCAGCCCAGGGAAAAAGCCTTTGAGGGAAAATCAGCCACAAATCTCCTTGATCAGACAGCAGAATCATTAATGAGCAGCTCAGTTGTTTGAAGCAGGAAATTATGACCTTCTTCAGATGCGCAGCTGAGAGCATCCTAACGCGCTGCATCGCTGTGTGGTACAGAGGGGAAACGGCACGGTGACGGACAGGAGGGCTTCACAATGGGTCCTAACAGCGGCCCAATGCATCACTGGCACCAGCCTACTCCACCATCAAGGACATATATAGTATATAGAAAGGGGCCAGAAAAAGGCCAACAATATCATGAAGGATCCCACCCACCCTGCTTATGGACTGTCATCAGGGAAGAGGCTACGCAGCAACTATGCCAGAACCACTAGACTCAAAAGCAATTACTTCCCACCCCCCAACCCCAAGCATAAAGGTGATCAACACTTCCACTCATTACACCCCACCATTCCCCAACACCACATCCACATCAGCCACTCCTCTGCACATCCCTTCAGCACCCTTCATCCCCAAGCACTGGCACCTTACACTCACACTCTACCCCCATAGGTACACTGACAGACACTGTCCGACTGTGATTTCATATGCCACGTTGCTGCCTAGAAGAGTTTCCCTTACCAAGAGTCACTTGTCACATTATCATTTCTGCCAGAGTCAAGCTTATGTTCAGATACTCCTGCACCTGGTGTCACTTTATGTACCAACATACAATCAGTCTAATCATGTATATAGACAACGCTCAAGCTATTTGTACATCGTGTTTTATAGGACTGATTTCATATTTATTGTGTTTTTTTATACTGCATCAAATCTGGAGTAACAATCATTTCCTTCCTCTTTACTCTCCTGCACTGAAAAATAACGATAAACAATCTCGAATCCTTTATGCAAAATTGAACACAGAAGGTAGAAGAAAGATGGAATAGAGATCAATGTGACAATATGTAAAAGAAAATTTTTGCTTAATTTGTTTTAAAAAGCTGCACCAATACAATCTGAAAGAATTAGATCCTATGGTTGTAAAATTAATTTTGGTTAGCAGAGCTGTTTGACAACAGTTAATATTTAGTTATGTTTGTTTACATGCGAATAGGCAGGTCCTAGGAAGACTGGTACTTCATGGTCTTTTTTGGGCAAGATTATTGCACATCAGTTTGTTAAATAAGGCACTTTCACCGTTTTCCATTTTCTTCAAAGGCTATTTTTTTCTAGGGACTACAGGCATTATGAAACTTTTAGGAGGAAAGGGGTAGTGACTTCTGATGTCCTGATGTAGGGTCTTGGCCTGAAACATCAACTGTACTCTTTTCCATAGATGCTGTCTGGCCTGCTGAGTTCCTCCAGCATTTTGTGTGTGTTGCTTGGATTTCCAGCATTCTGAAGATTTTCTCTTGCTTGTGACTTCAAAATGTCGGTGTTTAATTTTGCACTTGTCAGAGGGAGATGTCCAACTTATACTCAAGTTCACAGTAAGTGTTGACTTCATTAGCATTTCTACAGAAGACTAGAACGTGCCTCTTAAAAATTAGTCGGAATTAGCAATTGCAGGTCGATCTAGTGAGCACTTGATGCACTGAGCCACTGGCCCCGTTTACCCAGAAATCTGCCTTGATTTCACCATGGCTTCTACAATATTAATATACTTAAAAGATCTGAAGATCATTAGAAATGTAACCCAGCACCAGCCCCTTTAAGGTGCTTGTAAATTAGGTAATTATTTATTGTCAATAAGAAAGAAAAAGAAATGCAATTCAAAATTTATTCTTTGGCAAGGATTTCAGTCTTTAGGAAAGTTTCTAATGTTAATATAAATCAGGCTTGACTGACCTTTTGTAAATTGAGCGACCTACAATTGTGATATTTATTATCTTTCCTAGTGTGCGGATGATAACAGTGCAGTCAGTGAGGAGGGAAGTAACGGCAGAGAGATTAAGGCAGGTTATGAAAACAGGCAACAGTTTTCTGCTACTATGGTAGGAAATATACAAATTGAAAAGTATTGATCAGAAGGTTCTAGGTGTTTTTGGACACGTTAGTGTTCAAGTATAGCAAAAAATTAGAAAACAGTACGTTGGCTTTTACTGTAAGAATATAGAGTAAAGCTGCCTTGCTGAAATGATGTAGGGACCTGGTGACAGTGTATCTGAAATATTTGATAGAGATCTGGTCTTCCAACACAAACAAGGACGTACTCACACCAGAGGCAGTACGGTGAGTACACACCAGATTGATTCCTGGGATTGCGGGTATTTCATACGAGGAGAGATTAACTGGCCTGGGTCTGTATTTTCTCTGGTTTTGAAGTATGAGAGGTGATCTCATTGAAATATATAACATTTTAAAGAGGCTTGACCTGGTAGCTGCATTTATCATTACTTTGGGCAGGTTGTCAAGGGCCACAGATGTGGGGAGTGGTTAACTACACAGGTCAGAGAAAAGAAGAAACGCCTTCACCCTGAAGGTAATGAATCTATGTAATTCTCTACGCCAATGGACTGCCGAGGACAGAGATTGACAGCTTTTGGATAATAAGGGAACTGAGGGATATTAGTTAGAGCAGGAAAGTGTCTCTGAAGTTAAAATTCATCTCTGATTTTACTGAATTTTTGAATAGGTGTAAGGATCAGAATAATCTATAGCTTCTATCATGTTCTTACGCAATTGACATTACATTTTAACTAAAAACAAAATATTGTGAAGCCAGAAAATCTTAAATATCAGCATGGAATGCTTTTTAAGTACACAGCATGTCAGGTAGTCTTTATGGAGGAGGGAACCTGGTAGATTTTTAAATATGTAATCTTCCATCAGAACTGGATAACCTTATGGTTCCTATTGGAGATGAAGGAAATGTGAAAACTGGAACAATAATGTGGGGCTTCATGGTAATTTGGAGGCCAGAAGAATTTAATAAACTTATAGTTTGGTGTTTGAAACAAATAGAAGCTGTGCTTATAATCCAAATTCATCAGCCATGACATTGGATTGGAAGGTTCTGATGTTCTTGGAAGTAATTAACGATGTAGAGTACTGTGCAGAAGTCTTAGGCACATATACTGTATATAACTAGGGTGCTTAAGACTTTTGGTTCTCCATTGTGGACTGTAAGTGGGAAGGGGGCAAGGAGAGGGAGAGGGGAGGGAGTGCGAAGCACCAGAGAGACATTCTGTAATGATCAATAAATCAATTGTTTGGAATCAAATGACCTTGCTTGGTGTCTCAGGGCTGGGTGTGCCTGTACCCATGCTGTGCCACCTTCCCCCACCCCTGGCACTGCTCTACCATCTGTCTCGCACCCCTCTCACCCTTGCCATTCCCAACATCCTTTGCTCCCACCAGAATTACAAGCTTGATCTCCACTTCACGTTGACAAATATAGTACTGTTGAAAAGTCTTAGGCACCCTGTCTATACGTATATACTGTATGTCCCCAAGACTTTTGCACAATACTGTAATAATGCATTGAAAGATGCAACAGAGTGCACGCTTGCTTCTATTTTCTGGGGGGAGGTTGGTACTTTACCTGTTCTTTATACTGCTCCCCATGTCTTCGCTCGTCTTCCACCTGCATCATGACCTCCTTCAGTTTCTTCTCTGTACGGCGGGCTGACTTGGTGTATGCTTGTTTTTCCCTGAAGGGTAAGATGTTTCATGTGAAACAGATCAAGAAATATCATTGCAGTAGGCGGTTTTGGCAACATTAACTGCTAGATCAGCTATAGTTTGTCTGACTTACGACCTAATTGTGTCTCTCCAAGGCATGAGGACTTTTAATATGTATAAGCCATGGAAAAATCCAGTGGACACAGAGGGAGACTCAAGACTTAATCTCAGAATGTTTCAAATACACAAAGGAAAAAACTGAAGCTTAAAGGAAGGCACAGAAGAAACTATATGGACACTGTGAAAGAACTAACAGATCTAAGTGTGCGAGATATCACTGACACGGCGAGGGATCGGTCGATGTGAAGTGCCATGATCGCCCAAGCGGGTAACGCGCGCAAGGCACATGAAGAAGAAGAAGCAGTAATTGCCAAAATGTAGTTACAGCCTCAGCTTACTGCCAACTATTATCTAAATACAATATCCAATTTGTATCCTTTATTCTTGCAAGTGGGAAATGATTTACAGATAAATGAATTACATATAATTCCTATATGGTAACTTTTTAGAAGTTGGAATAAAGTTGTACATCCACATATTATTGAGCTGGTTCACATCTGTTATAGGAATGATTACTCACTATGTAATCCTCTGGTGTTTTTCTATCCAAGGGGAAATTTAGACATTCTGAAAACAGTTATCAAGTTATCAGATGGCGACTTAGTTTCTGTGACAAGTAATTGGTTGGAAGATGACCGCAGTTCCTTGCTGAATTGCTGCATTTATCAGCATAAGTGTTATGAAGTTTGAATGAATGGCCATGTTCAGACTGGCTGGTCGCTCTTTGCTGGTGATTCTCTGATAGCAGACTTCAGCAGTAGTATGTGACCTTGCTGCAATCTGTCCACTGATCCTGTACCAGGTGACTAGGGCTTGAATTAATTGAGTTTACTTCAATGTTTTTTTAATGTGTTTTTCAGTAGTCAATGTTGAACTTCAAAAAGTTCAACAAATGTTGACTGTTTCCAAACTGCAGGGACATTTCAAAAGTATGAGAACTGTTTATGGCAGGGATGGGGCTTAAGTGACTTTCAAAGTTTTTTCCCTCTCATTTTGTAACTGGGGCTTGTTCTGGCAGTAACGTAATGGGACATTATCCTGGTCCCTGCTGCCACAGGACCCTCATCATTTTGAACAACACACACAAAATGCTGGAGGAACTCAGCAGGTCAGACAGCATATAAACAGTCGATGTTTTGGGCCGAGACCCTTTATCAGAACTGGAAAGGAGGGAGAAGAAGACAGAATAAGAAGGGGAGAAGGGAAGGAATATGAGCTAGCGAGTGATAGGTGAAATCAGGTGAGAGGGAATCAGGTGGTGGGTGTTTGAGGGAGGGGGTATTAAGTGAGAAGTTGGGAGGAGATAGTGGAAGTGGGCTGAAGATGAAGGAATCTGATAAGAGAGGACCATGGGAGAAAGGGAAGGAAGAGGGGCACAAGAGGGAGGTGAGGGGCAGCTGAGGAGAAGAGAAGGGGAAAGAGGGGGACCAAAATTGGAATGGGAAAAAAAGAGGACAAGTTTGGGGGAGGGTAGTAAACACCATTCATGCCATCAGGTTGGAGGCTACCCAGATGGAATATGAGGTGTTGCACCTTCACCCTGAGAGTGGCCTCATTGTAGCAGTCGAAGAGGCCATGAACCAACGTGTCCAAATGGGAACGGAGAGCAGAATCGAAATTGGTGGTCACCAGGAAAACCCACCTTTTGTGGAGGACAGAGCAAAGGTGCTTCATGAAGCGGTCCACCAGCCTACATTGAATTGCTTGGTTCTGGGAAAGTTAACATTGGCAGCTCCAGAAAAAAGATCAACAGTTAGCATCCCAAACATGAGAAAATCATCAGGTGCTGGAAGTCCAAAGCGACACACACAAAATGCTGGAGGAACTCAGCAGGCCAGGCAGCACCTGTGGAAATAAGTAAATAGTCGACATTTTGGGCTTAGATCTTTCATCAGGACTCTGAAGGGTCTCGGACCAAAACATCAACTGTTCAGTCTTTTCCATAGATGCTGCCTGGCCTGCTGAGTTCTTCCAGTACTTGTTGTGTGTTGCAACAATGAGCATGGCTAACTTGCTGTAGCCAGCAAATTATGCATTGGGCTACAGGAGCACACTAAGACAGTGGATTACTCACAAACAGAGACAATATATCAGGTCAAGCCCTCTTACTTCGCTTCTGCTTCCAGCTGCTCTTCCAGCTGGGCAATCTTTGCCTCCAGAGATGAAATTGTGGATTTGAACTTGGACTTGACGGTGCCTTCCATTTCCTGGAGCTTGGCCTTCAGCTCTTTGTTCTGTCTCTCAAGCTGCTGCCGAGCACCTTCGTTCTTCTGATTTGAACTGCGCTCCGCAGCCAGTTCATTAGATAGCTGTTCTGACTGATAGTTTCAAAGAATTTTTGTAAGGTTTTGCAAGTATAACAGCAGAAAATTAACAGCAATGAGAAACATTGGCTTTATCAAGTAAGCTTTTGTCATCATGCATCGAATTCTGTTAGTGGACTACATCAGCAATGTTATGGTTTACATGTCAGTATAGTAGAGCATAACTTTAAATAACATACAAAATATTAGGGGACTTTGAGCATTTCCTCAGAAATGGTATTTTAAACTGGAGATTAACACAACAGATTCAAATTTAACAAACAAAATTTAATCATTTGTTATGACAATCCAACTGAGGAAGGATTAACTCAAAAGCAAAGTACTGTATGAGTTCTACTAACATACTTGATGTTTATGTGTATTAAATATGTCGACTATTTTTTTCCTTCATATTCCTCTGAGGGACCCCTTAACCATCTACACTGTTTTTAATCAATGGGACCCTTTGCTGCCTTGTAAGTTATTAGACGATACATTAGCTGAATCTCAAAGTCGTTTATGGTATATATACTTCAGTAATAAATTTATGCTGAACTTTGAAGTTTGCTGAAGAGAACAAAGAAGACAGACATTTGAAATGGTAATTGAGAAGTGAGCTGTGTACATACATCTGTTGATGCTTCTGGACACATCTTCAGTGATGTTCGAGAATCATCCGGTGTTTCGGGTCTTTCAACATCATACAACCTCCTCCAGGTGACCCAGCTGGGGCTGATTAGACCCCAGCTTGTGTCCAGATGGCTAGCTACTTATGACTCCATGGCTGCCCTCTTTTGAGCCACAGCCATCTTGAGGCCCTCTCTGCCGCATCGGTGGTACTGCGGATGGCTCTCCTCTTCCTCTCTCCCTCGATGCCCAAAATGCTGAAGGCTCTAACTAAGGAACGGGCTACGAATCCCCTACGACCAGCCTCCACTGGGAGACACCTCGCTCTCCATCCAGCCTGCTGACAGTTGCTGACCAGTCCTGCGTACTTGGAGAGCTTCCTTTCAAAGGCCTCTTGCAAGCGATCTTCCCATGGGACTGTCAGCTCCAGCAGCACCACTTGCTTGGTAGACTTAGATACTAGGACAATGTCTGGTCGCAGGGTGGTGGCTGCGATATGGTTGGGGAACTTCAGCTGCCCTTCAAGGTCCACCAACAGCTGCCAGTCCCTTGCAGAGGTCAGAATGCCTGCAGATGTTCTTTTGGCAGGTATTGGCTGCTCCCCAGCTCTGACAAAGGCAATGGTCTGCTTGGAAGGTCGGGACCGCTTCGCCCACTCAACTCCTGCGCTGACGGCTTCAGCGATGGTCTTCAGGACCTGATCATGCCTCCAGCTGTACCGTCCCTCACCAAGTGCCCTTGTGCAGCCGCTGATGATGTGCTTCATGGTTTCTCGCATAGAGCACAGTGGGCACGCAGATGACTCTGCCTTGCCCCATGTGTGCAGGTTTGATGGGCTTGGAAGCATATTGTACACTGCCTGGATGAGAAATTGGATGTGGTGTGGTTCGGCTTTCCAAAGGTCAGCCCAGGTCACTTTCCTCTCAACCGCATTCTCCCATCTTGTCCAAGCTCTCTGTTGCTTCATTCCCACCGCCTTGCAGGCTCTCATCTCCTCCGCTACTGCTCTCACCTCAAAACAATAACTAGGCAAACAAAGATGTACCTAAAAGTAGATTTGCTTCTGATTTGATGTGCCAAGTAGATGCTGTTTTTAGCATCAACTCCCAAATGGAGGGCACCTCATCCTAAAATTGAGAGAGTGTACCCTTAAAAAATTGTCTGGGTCATTTTCATGCCAATTGCTGAATGAAAGTAAGACCTGTTGGCTGAGTTTACAGCCACTGCGTCCTTGCTGCCTGGATGCGTGGAAAGTGAGTCAGAACTTTATCTTGTTTCATAGCACCTTGCCCAGATTGTCCTCACTTGATTGAGTGCAGTGCTGCAAGTGGTCTTCACGATATCAGTGCTGTGCAAAATTGTGAAGATCTGCAGTAAACATCTGCCAGACCCAGGAATTAAACAATGAACCTTGCAAACCCAGACTGGCATGTGAAGGCAGCCTTTAATCCCGCTGATCTCTAGTTAATATCTCTCAGCTGACACAGCAATACTTTGTTCATGTTTTACCACGAGTTGTAACAAGGAAACATGACTGCTCCATGTTGAAGATGTTTTCCAACGTGTAAATGACACTTGGGAAAACAACTGTCATAAAGGGAATACTTTTTTGAAGTGCCCAGTCCACTTTGCTGTGAATGGTCAACAGTTTCACTGGAAATGGCACAATAGTAATAATATGGAAACTACATACAAAACACATGCTACACACTCCAATTTCCTGACAAAAGCTCTGAATGTCTATGCTAAAGTAATATGTAATTTGATGGCCTAGCTATTAAAAAAAAGCCATGGTTTAATACAAAACATCCCCAAGATTGGAACAGACTGACATATCAACCTAATAAAAGGTTAATGATCATTATTTAAAGAGTTATATAGACATAGTGTGGGATATTCCCAATGTTTTGTCTAGTAAATTCTAAGTGACAATGTTGGTGTGTGTGTGTATATATAGAATTGGATATAGGTATGGGGTTTGAAACCCAACTTGTTATCTGGACAATCATCTGCTTTGTGGGAACATAGCTATCAAATGTTAAACTCGGTGAGACAAAGTGATCAGAGTTTCTCTAGTATTGTACCTGCTGAATCACTTTCCTGAGGCGATCGTTCAGTGATTCCATGTTACTCTGCTCTTCTTCAAGCTCTTCTTCCATCTGAGATATTCTTGTCTCCAGACGGCGCTTCTCATCCAGTAGAGCGGACCTGTAAGGTGTTTTCAAAGTCTGGTGAACTCGACCCACAAACTCAGAGTTTTCAGAATACAGTATTTGTTTAATTACAACTAGCTTTTATATTTAATTTGCCTTTCTTGAGTGCTATTGATCATTCTGAATTCTGGACAATTTAGATAATTTACTTATTCGTTAAAACTGGAGTCCGGAAAATGTTTATGTTGCTGATTGAAGAGCTACCATTCACTTTACCCAACAGAATGTAAATTTTCAGGTGTGCTTGGAAACAAGTCTACAACATGACTCCTGTTTACCTTATATAATGGTTGAATCAATGAAGCAAGTTATCAGTCAGTAGCAAACTGCATTTTAGCAGGAGTACAGAGAAATCAGGAACTTCTTAATACATACTTTCCAGAGACATTGCCTGCTAACTCCTCAGCGAGTTCCTCCTTCTCCTGCTCAGCGTGTCGGCGAGCACGTTCTGCAGCTGCCAAATCCTTGACGAGGAAGGGAGAGATAATTAATTGAAACAAAGGGAAAATTATATAGTGGAGGCATTATTGTGGTAATCGCGTTTAATGATGCTGCTACTGTAGCTGAAAGTCAAGTCCTTAACTACTTTTTAAAGTTTTACAATTAAGCTTTAGATACTATACATAATATTTATTGGATAAATACACGAAGGCAGTAAAAATTGCAGGGGTTAGAATTAGAAATTTGGGGAAGATTGTACAGCACCAAAGAGCAGATATGGATAGAATAGAACTGTTAAGACAGACACTACGGGATGGAGATCTATGCTCAGTCACTTTTACTAAAGGCACACTGGAATAAAAAGTTCAGAGAGTTGAAAAGAAAATCTGTGGTAGATGGGGTTGCACTTGGGGAAAGAGCATACTTAGGAAACTACACAACTAATACATCCAACAGAAATCTGCATTAGCGTGTTCTGCACCATTCATTGGCATGCAAAGCCAAGGGTGGTAGTGTCAATGAGTTTGAAGCATGTCAATTTATAAGTTTTAAATGGAGTCTGAATCTAACAGGGTGATTTCATCTCTGGGTTAACCAAATTAAATTTCACTTGCAGTTTGCAATTTGCATTTATTGAAATACAGGTGACTAACAATTGTTGCCTAGCTACATAGTACAAGATATCTCTCCCTTCCTGGGTACTTGCCTAGGCTTGCATACTGATCTCCTGGATTTGATATAGAAAAGATGGTCATCCTTATCTTACGAAGGAGAGAGTTTTTAGACTAAAGAGGAAAAGGGCAAGATGCTTTGGTGACATTTATTTCTTTATGCTCACCTCCTGGAGTTGGAGAAGTTCTGCCTCTAGACTCTTGTTTTTCTTCTCATTCTCTTTGGCTTGAGCCAGGACCTCCTCTCTGGAGTTGCGGGCATCCTCAAGTTCACGCTGGTAATCCTTCATCTGAGCCTGTTGAATGAAGTCAGAAGTGTTCAATTGAACTGTTAAAACCAACCGGTGCTATTAACTAGATAAGTGTGATCAACTATTTTAGAAACTAGAATATCTATTGCAATAAGAAGTTTCTGAACTATATATTTTTTAAATAAATTAATTTATGCTAATGATTAATATGTTCTCGTATGAGGATACTTTAGCTGTAAGTAAATTGTCTCATTACTTGGCATAGTTAAAACCAATTGGTTTTGGAGTAATTTTTGTTAATCAAATTGTAATCATCCACCTGAAGTCTTTTTAGTTGCTTTATGGCCTCTTCACGTCCCTTGACGGCAACTTCCACCTGACCTTCAAGGTCACTCAAGTCAATCTCCAGCTTCTTCTTGGCAGCGGCCACCACTGTGCGCTGTTTACGTTCATCTTCCAGTTCAGATTCGAGCTCATGCACCTAAATGTAAACAAAGTTTGATGTTGTGACTTTGATCTTTGTTCCATGTTCCAACTTTCAGTAATTTACTTTGCTAATCATTTAGCACCTATATTTAAGAACTACTCTAGTAGAATCACTGGGTTGCTGTGAATTAGTATTTCACTGAACTGCTTTGCTATGTTTAAGTTGTGCATCTGTTATTATTGAGTTATATTAAGGTTAAACTCCAGCAATTCATTTTCTTTCCATTCTTCTGAACAATGCAGTCTTCAGTTATATTGTACTATTGTAATATTCAGTTAAATAATGTATCAAATATTGATATGCTTTTTCACATTCATTAAAAAAATTTAAGCAAATAAGCCATAAACTAAATATAACTGCTACAAATACAGCTGATTGATGCTATGTAACTTATCTAGTAAGTATATCTACTGGCTTGGTTGTTGATTGATATTCAAAGTTAATATTATGCATAAAGCCCTGTAGAAGGCAACTTGCTTTGCATCATAGATTGCAAGATTTCATGGTGACAGTGGAGTAGAACACCCTGGGAAAGCTGCAAATGTTAGGCCAGGCCTCCTGATGTTGGTTCTGTCTGTGGCAATTATACAGTCCTTTGACCTAACTGGTCTATGCCAACCAATATGGCCATCTAAGATCATCCTATTTTCCTGCGTTTGGCCCATATCCTTCTAAAACTTTCCAATTTCCTCTGGCAGCTCAATCCATGGACATGCTGTACTCTATGTTTATAAAAATAATTGGGTCTCAAGTTTCTATTAAATCATTCCCCTCTTACTGTCAAACCTTTTCTCTCTAGTTCCCAATTTCCCAAGGCAGGGATAAACACTGAGGCATTAACCCTAGATGTGCTCCTCATGGTTTTATACACCTCCATATGATCATCCCCTGGTCTTAGGCTGTCCAACCCCTCTCTACAACTCAATCCCCTGAGTCCTGGGAACATCCTTGTAATTCTCTGTAATTGTTACAGTTCATTAACATCTTTCCTGTAGCAGGCTTGACCAAAGCTTATCCATTACCTGACGTTTATTAGGATTAAACACCTTCTACGATTTCTCAGCTTACATCACCATTTCTTCAATATCACCTTGTAGCCTAAGATCACGCTCCACACTGTCAACAACTCCACCAATCTTCATGTCATATCCACACCTACTGATCACACCTCCAATATCCATACCCAAATCATCCTCATTCATTACACTTCTCTCTGTTTCTCTTGTTTGTTCTCGTTTATTTTGTTTTAATTTATTTTCTTGACTTTCCATCTAGATCGAAACTCCTTTTAACATCTGCTATCTGGAGTTGATTAGTAATGCTAATATTTGGTATAATTGTGCTTCCTATAATGACAGTGTTTTCCTCTCCATAACAGAGAGTCCAATGTTTTACTGAAAACAACAATGTTTCAAATTGAAACCTTACCACCTTGAATCCAAAGTTGATTATTTTTTCAGGAAAGAAGCATGGATGTTGAATTTGTTGAGCAAGTGGACTGAATTTTGGTTAATTAGTTTACCTGCTTAACAAGCTGCCTCCTCTTCTCCTCATTCTGCTCATCACGGGATTGCAAGTCACGATCAAATTGTGCTTTCAGGGCTTGTAAGTTGACCTCTAGTCTTAGCTTGGCATCCTCTGTAGCCTGGAGCTCATCTTCAAGTTCTTCTAATTGAGTCTTCATCTCCTCCACTTGTTGCTCCAAGGTACGTTTAGATTTTTCCAGATCGTGGACCTTAATTGCAGAGGGATAAAGTGAGGTGATGAATTGTTTGAGCCAAAAAAACCCTGGGGAAAAGATACCTATTCCTAAATGTAAATACGAAATTTTAAAAACAAGACGCCTTGTCTTAGACCATGAGGTCATAAGACATAGGAACAGAATTAGGCCATTCAGCCCATTGAGTTTGCTCCACCACTCCATCATGGCAGATTTATTAACCCTCTCAACCCCATTCTCTTGCCTTCTCCACGCAACCTTTAACACCCTGATTAATCAAGAACCTATCAATCTCCACTTTAAATATATCCAATGACTAGCTTCCACTACCACCTGTGGTGATGAATTCCACAGATTTACCACCCTCTGGCTAAAGAAATTCCTCTCATATCTATTCTAAAGGGACATCCTTGTATTCTGAGGCTGTGCCCTCTGGTCTTTGACTTTGCCACTACAGGAAACATCCACTCTACATTCACTCTATCTAGATCTTTTCATATTTGATAGCTTTCAGTGAGCTCCCTCCCCCTTATTCTTCCAAAGTCCTGTGCTAGAAGTTACCATCCCAAACATCATCAAGAAACATTTCTTTTTTTATTAATGGCCAGGTAAGATTTTGAAAAATGTACAAGTGCCTATTCAGATTTACTTTAAAGTTCCAGCTATTGTTCCTGCCTCATCTCTCCTTAACTTTACGGCTCCCATTGTTCTGTTCCCCTGCAGTTCTGGTCTCATAGGCATCCCTAAATTGGAAGGACATAATCTAACAACTCAGTCTTCAGCTGATCACACCCTTAGCTTTGTATTTCCCTCAGTATCTCTCCACCTCTCCTTCTCTCTTTAACACAGTACTCAAAAACTTCTTACTTGACAAAGTTTATTGTCATCTGCTCTAAATAGCTCATATAACATTTTCATTATTGATGCTCCTCTGAAATATCCTGGGGCATGTTGCTGCATTCAAAGATAGTCTACAAACATGTTTGAATGTTTTGATTTTTGCGCACTTACATTCTTTCCTACGTCATCTTTGGAGCTCACAATATCTTCCATTTCAGCTCTCAGTTGCTTATTGAGCCTCTCCAAGTCTTCCTTGGCTGACAGTGCTTCATCCAAAGCACGGGTCAATGCCAAGGCCTTTGTCTCCTTTTCTCGAGCATCTGCTTCTGCCCTATCCCTTTCATCTGCATATTTTGCAGAGATGTTCTTCTCTTCTGCCAGCAGCTGAAAGAATGAAAATACACAACACACATCTTAGCTGCAAATAATTACAATGAATTTAAATTGATCTAAGGTGTCAATTTTTACAGTATTTTACACTTTGAATAATGGAATTAAAATTTAATGCTCAAAGTAAAAGTGATTATATTTATTCTAAATGTATTAAAAGAAAAAAAATTGGAAAATTTGCTTGGTGAACCAGAGTTTATCAAGTTTGTAAAAACTCTTTAATGAAAATTTGCTATCTTAGTTTGGAAAATGAAAATGGTTTGTTCTAAAGTGATGTCTGACCTGATCAAATTTCTTTTGTTTCTTCTCCAGATTGGAAACTAGTTGTCTCTGGTTGTCTAAGTCCACCAGAAGGTCATCGAGCTCTTGCTGTAGCCTGTTCTTTGTTTTCTCTAATTTGTCATAAGCCGCTGCCTTTTCTTCGAAGTTCTGCGTAATCGCTTCAATTTCCCTCTGAAGTTTCTTCTTTCCCTCCTCGAGACTCTCCAGTGTAGAAGCATCATCATTTAATTTCTTCTTGGCATCTGACAGCTATTAGGAAATCAATGCTTGTATTAAAATATAAAACACTTTCAAACTTGTCGAACATTGAATAATTTAAGTTATTTCTGAAGTACAGCCATATTAATATGCAGACAAATGTGGTAACCATTCTGTACAACACAGCATCCCACAAACTGAAAAACAACAAAAATTGAATTCCCAATATAATTTTAGAGTAGTGAGAATTAGCTGATGGGAGAATACTAACACTCGTGTAGGATGTAGGAAGTTTGTTGAATTGAATTGACTTTATTTCTTACATCCTTCACAAACACGAGGAGTAAAAATCTTTATGTTACGTCGCCATCTAAATGTGCCATGTGCAATCATAGTAATTTACAATAATTTATAATAAATAGAACAGTCAATGTAATATAGAGTACACTCAAATCAGCATGAGTTCATCAGTCTAACGGCTTGGTGGAAGAAGCTGTCCCGGAGCCTGTTGGTCCTGGCTTTTATGCTGTGGTAACGCCTCCCAGATGGTAGCAGCTGGAATAGATTGTGGTTGGGATGACTCGGGTCCCCAATGATCTTTCAGGCCCTTTTTACACACATGTCCTTGTAAGTGTCCTGAATCATGGGAAGTTCACAACTACAGATGCACTGGGCTGTCTGCACTACTCTCTGCAGAATCCTGTGATTGAGGGAAGTACAGTTCCCATACCAGGCAGTGATGCAGCCAGTCAGGATGCTCTCAATTGTGCCGCTGTAGAAAGTTCTTAGGATTTTGGGGGCCATACCAAGCTTCCTCAACCGTCTGAGGTGAAAGAGGCGCTGTTGTGCCTTTCTCACCACGCAGCTGGTATGTACAGACCACGTGAGGTCCTCGGTGATGCGGACACCTAGGAACTTGAAGCTGTTTACCCTCTCAACCCCAGATCCATTGATATCAATAGGGGTTACCCAGTCTCCATTCCTCCTGTGGTCCACAACCAGCTCCTTTGTGTTTGCGACATTGAGGGAGAGGTTGTTTTCTTGACACCACTGTGTCAGAGAGATGACTTCTTCCCTGTAGGTCACCTCGTTATTGTTTGAGATAAGGCCAATCAATGTAGTGTCATCGGCAAATTTAGTTTGTAAGTTGCTGTGGGTGGTGATACAGTCATGGGTATACAGGGAGTAAAGGAGGGGACTCAGTACGCAGCCCTGAGGGGCTGCTGTATTGAGAGTCAGAGGGGTGGAATCTATGCATAATCTCAAGTCTTATCTTGAAAGATAAAGAGATTATTGGGGGTGGGGTATAGCTCTAATAATTAACTGTCTGTAATTTCTGTCAATATATGTAAGGAAGGGAAGTTTCTATTTCAGATCAAAAATGTGCAATAGGAAATAACAATTATGCTGTTTAGCTTGCAGATTCTAGCTGATGTGCTGTAGACTAGTACAAATGAAAGTGGCAAAGCTTTGTGTACCTGCATTGTTAAGGTGGATATCTGACGCTCCAGGTTTCTCTTGGCTTCTCCCTCTTCATCCAATTGCTCTTGGAGACTGTTCTTGTCATCCTCTAACTGACGCAAACGAGTCGACAAATTCAGCTTTTGCCGGGTCTCTTCCTGAAGTAGTTCCTGTAGAAGCACAGAGAAAGAACTTTGTAACAAGTTGAGAGTAGAACCCATCGATCCTAATCTTTATTCAGTGCACTTGGTTATTAAACAGAGCATGCAGGAGCTTCAAGAATTTACTTTTGAGATTATAAACTTTATAAAAAGTTAAACCTAAGGGACATATTTTTACTAAAACAGCCATGTAGTTGAACAAAGAAAAAACTTCTATGATTACATTCTCTTAAATATTTTTAAAAAGATATCCTTCATCAACATTTATTTTAAAAATAGGACATTCCAGAAGATCTACATTCCTTATATTGATCTTTGTTACTTTTGTGACAAGCTTGTAAGTTAGGTAATGTAAACGTTTCAGTCACCTGTGTGTCCTGAAGTTGGGAACTGATACTTGACACGTCCTTTGCAAGTTTAATTGATTTACCTTCAGCTTCATTAAGTATGGCGGTAACATTGTCGAGCTCGCTCTGTTGAAAAAAGGTCAAAGTATGTAATCAGTCTTCTCATTCCTTTTTGTGTATGTTTCAGTTTTCTTCTTTCCCTTTCCCAGATGAATCGATTCACAGTACAATGCATTAGAACTGGTGACTGCAATATCTTACTCAGGTGTGAAACTAGACAATAGTGATCAATCATCATGTGTTCAACAATTAAACCCACTGGCTTCAACTGACCCAAGAGGGAGTGGACATCCCTCAGCCAAATCTGAAGATGCGCCATTAAATGTATTGGTGGAAAATTTAAAAGTTCTGCAAAGCAGGTTGTTGGCAAAGTTCGATGTTTGACATGTCACATCTTACTGCTTGGAATACATTGGATTCAAATTGGAAGATTTCTGTAAAGGCTGCTACATAGTTAGATAATTTACTTTTGGCTTAACTTTTTGACTTTGTTTAAATGTTTTGATGGTTTTGTGCCACATAACAAATAGATAAAGAATCCATGACTGTAGATGCAAGCAGGGGGTTGTGCGATGACCAAAGCTCATGCTGCCCTCTCATGTCATCTGAGGAAAAGACTTTCCATCAGGTCAATGGGTAAATGGCCAAGAATAGACAGCTTCTTCTTTTTCTTTCTGTGCACAAATGAATTGTGACTTTCAACTGGTAATGGGGTAACTTAATACAACAAAGTATTGAAAACTGGGTAACCTAACCTAACAAAGTATTGAACTTCATCGCTGTAGTTTGGAACACAGGTACACGAAACATGCTGAGCTTTCTGGGAACACTACTGACAAAATAAAACATTACTCTGTACAGGCCTTATGTGGTAGAAGATTTCTTTTAGCCTTTACATTTCTGGCTAACATGCCTTGACAGGAGTTAAAGTCCATTGTAATAAGTTTTACTTCATAAAATTATCACAAAACACCAACAAATGCACAAATGTTTAGTCCGCGTCAGAGAATTCATGCTGACCTGTAATTTATGCACTCTGTCGTTGAGCTCAGTCCGAGCACGTTCTCCATCAGACACTTTAACCTGGAACTCCTGCACTTGGCTCTCCAGCTTTTTCTTCTTGTGCTCCAATTCGGCTTTAGCTGTGGACAGCATCCTGACCTCATTTGAGAGATCACTATTCTCCTTCTCGAGGGTCTGTTTGTTTTTCTCAAGGTTAGCTTTAGCCTGCAGAATGTAAAGAACATTTGTTTAAAAGTATAAATATTTAAAAAGATAGAACAAGAGAAATAGGTGTGAGGCATTTGGTCCCGCAAGCCTGATCAACACCCAATACAATAGTGGCTGATCCTCCATCTTGAAATGATATTCTTCCTCTCTCCACATACTCCTTTTTAAGTTTAGAAATCTACCCATTTCTCTCATATCATTCAGAGACTATACCTCCATAATCATCTGTGGTAAAGCCTTCCATAGGTTTACCAAACTCTGCATGAAGAAATTTCCTTTCATCTCAGTCTTAAAAGTCCTGCCCTGAATCTTGAGACAGTGACCCCTCTGGTGCTGGACTCCAGTGTAGGGAGAGATATCCCTGCATCATGCATGTAAATGCTTATTGGAATTTTGTATGTTTCAACTAGGTTTCTAAACACTTGTGTATTCAAATCAAGTTGACTCAACCAGTCCTCATGTGAATCAGAATAAGACTGAAAGTCCTTCCATCCCTAAACTGGTAATGCTTGGGATCAGTCTGATGAGCTGCTACTGCAGCCCCTCTATGACAAGTACAGCCTTTCTTAGGTACAAAGCTCAAAGCTGCACATTGTATTCCAGGTGGGGTCTCACTAAGATCCTGTATACTTGTAGAAAGATCTCCTGGCTCCTGTGTTCAAGATCTCTTGTAATGAAGAGCAAAGTACAAGTTGTGTTCTTAATCACTTGTTTCACCTGCAATGTTGTTTTTTGAAATACAAGGACCACCAGATTCCTTTGTACATCAACATTTTGGCACAGCAAAACAGAGCACAGGTCAATTCCGATCTCCAGCGCTGTGTGCGCAGAATTTGCATGTTCCCGTTGGTTTGCTCCAGCTGCTGCGATTTCCTCCCACGTTCTTTGGGTGTGTGAGTTGCTGGGTTAATTGGCTACGGTAAAGTACCCTGAATGTATGGGTGAGTGAGGAAGTCTGTGGGGGTGGGGGGGGGGGGACAGCTGATGAGAGTTTGGAGAGAATGTGGACCAGTGACTCTACTTCTTCAGCCAGCTAAAGCAATTTGGCATGTCTCCTTTGACCCCCGCCAACTTTTATTAACACGTCCTATCCTGATGGATCATGGCTCAATATGGCAACTGCTCTGCCCAGGACCACAAGAGACTGCAGAGGGTTGCAGACGTAGCTCAGTACATCATGGAAACCAGCCACCCCTCCGTGGACTCTGTCGACACTTTTCACAGCCTCGGTAAAGCAGCCAGCATAAAGACCCAACCCACATGCCTCACAGGGGCCTTAAGACAAACACTACCAATATTTTGGATTTATTGGTTCCATCCAGTCTTGCTGTATTTGATCTTGTAGGCAATATTATTCTGATTCATTTGTTATATCAATGTCAGCCCACCTCCTTTTCCTTTTTGCCTGTTTTTCCTATGAATTGAATATTTTGGGCATTCACCTCTCTGCCTTGTTCACCCTGCAAACATACTACGGGCCCTCACGTGTCCTCTTCGCATTACCACCGTCAGGGAGGCAGTACAAGGGCCTGGAGATGTGTACTCGGTGTATGGAAACAGCTTCTTCCCCTCTACCATCAGATTTCCCAACGGTCCATGACCACTACCTCATTTCTTTGCTCTTCTTTTGCACTATATACTTATTTTAATATATTTCTTCTAGTAACTTCTAGTACTGTTTTATGTAAAATTGCACTGTACTACTGCCACAAAACAACAAATTGCATGACGTGTCAGTGATAACAAACCCTGAACCTGATGCTATTACAGCAATAATATGGTTTCCCCTTATATACTGTAGATACCTGGACAATTAATTGATCAACCTTATTGTGCATTCTGGTACTGCTCACTTACATTTATCTTTTTTAACGTTAGAAATCGTAACCATTTTTTAATGATTTTTCTTTGTATGTTCTGCTCTTTTGTTGCTAATGTAATCACTTTTGTGGAGATACAAGAAACTACAGATGCTGGAAATCCGAAGCAACGTGTGACAGTGCTGGAGGCCTGACCAGCTGATTGCCTCCTGATCCTTTTCTTGAATCACTTTTGAGTACTGCTTCCTTGTCTGTTATCTTGAGCATTCCACGTTTTGTTTTACACAACAACTTTTGAAATGTAAGACACATCTTGTCTTGGTTTCTTTCTAGTAGAATACACCATCTATGTTTTTGCTATTGACATTCAACATGTTAGCTTTTGGAATAACATTTACACTGTAGTGTTTAAACTCAGCATTACTGCTTTATCGCCTCACATTTCTCACGTACCCGTTTTACTTGCTCCAGCTGTTCTGTTACTTCCTCTATTGCTTGACCGTGCTTCTGTCGCATTTCATGGACTTGAGCCTCATGTGTCCTCGTCTCTTCCTCCAAAGCTCGTTTCATCTCTGTAACCTCATGTTCTCTCTTAGCCCTGCGTGTATGAGAAGGAAAGAAATGTGTGATGTCAAGGGTCCCGGAGCAGCCGATCCCTGCCAGGGTGTAGGGCAAGGCTGGCAAATTTAGGGAAATGGTTAACTGGAGATGATGAGGGCTCTGGTCGTTACGTTGGATAACTTACCACAGGTAAAGCTGCGGAGGAAAGAAGAATGGCTAATGTTGTATCATTATTTTAAAAATGTAGAAAGGACAAGCCAGTGTAGTACAGGGCAGTGAGTCTGACATCAGTGTGGGTAAGATGCTGGGTGGTATTTTGACAGGATCTAGCAACGTTTGAATAGGCAAGGTCTAATTAGGTGTAGTCAGCACGGCTTTGTGGTGTGGAAAATCAGGTCTGACAAATCTTGTAGTGTTTCTTGAAGGGGTAACTAAGAGGATAGGTGAAGGCAGGGCAGTGGACATTGTCTCCATAAGGTGCTGCATGACAGACTAGTCTGGAAAGTTGGATCAGGGGATCAAGGAGGGATAGCTAAATGGATTCTTTAGAATTTACTTAAATTTTACACCCATCCCACAATGTAAGGGAGTAAAAACCTTTGCGTTATGATTCACTTGTCACATGTACAGACAAGTGAATTTTAAAGTCTAAAGTTGGAAGCGGAGAGTGATGGTTGAATGGCGTTTCTGAGATTGGAAATCTGTGACCAGTGGTGTGCCACAGAATTTGGTGCTGGGACATTTGTTGTTTGTTATTCAATAAACATTTTGGATGTGAAAGAACAAGGTATGGTTAGTACGTTTGTGGATGATACTAAAATGGGTGGTATTGTAGATAGTGAAAAAGGTTATCAAAAATTACAGGAGGGTATTGATCAGCTGGGTAAATGGGCTGAGGACTGGCAAATGGCTTTCGTTCAATTTAAGTGAAATATTGCATTTTGGGAAGTCAGACCAGAGTAGGACTTATACAGTGTATAGCTGGGCCCTGGGGAATGTGGTGGAGGTGAGGACGTGGAGTACAAGTACATTGTTCACTGAAAGTGGTTTCACAGGTAGACAGGATGGTGAAGAAGGCATTTGGCACACTGGCCTTTGTTAGGCAGGGCAATGAGTACAGGAGTTGTGACTTTATGTTAGAGTTATATAGTACATTGGTGAGACCACACTCGGAGTATCTGTATTGTTTTGGTCACTCTGTTGGAGGAAAGACACCACTAAAATGGAAAATTTATGAGAAAGCTGCTAGAATTCGAGGGCCCGAAGACAGGTTAGCCAGACTTGAACTTCTTTCCTTGGAACAAAGGATATTGAGGGGTATAGATAGTCTTCTTTGTAGGGAAGAAGAACTAAAAATGAGAGGGCATAGGTTTATGGTGAGAAGTGAATACTTAAGAAGGATCTGAGGAGCAACCTCTTCATTGAGAGGGTGGTGCTCTTGTGGAATGAGCTGCCAGACAAAGTGGTTGAGGCAAGTGCAACAACAGTATTTAAAAGATATTTGTATAAATACATGGATAGAAAGGGTTTAGATTCCACAGACTCCTTGGTTAATGGTAGGGGTCCATGGCATAAAAAGATAAGGAATCCCTGGTTTAGAGGGATACAGACCAAACACAGGCAAATCAGATCAACGTGGGTGAATTGGGCTGAAGACTTACTCTATGACTCTAAACTACAGCCTGGATTTTCTCATCTAAATTACAATGACATTTCTGTTAAGTTTTTTATCCCTCTCATTTGTCATACCGTTGCATTTGACAAAAATTGCATTGAAACGGATTTTTACATTAAGCTTGCAGCCTCACTATGCAAGTTTTAATTTTTTTTAAATTTAGAAATACAGCACAGAACATGCCCTTCCAAGCCTTGAAGCTGTAGTGCTCAGAAACCCACTTACTTAACCCTAGCCTAATCACAGGACAATTTACAATGACCAATTAACCTACTAACTGGTACGCCTTCGGACTGCGGGAGAAACTGGAGAACCTGGAGGAAAGCCACAAGCACACGGGAAAAATCACACAAACTTTCTTACAGAGGACTCTGGAATCGAACTCTGAACTCCGATGCCCGAGCTGTAATAGCATCGTGCTAACCACTACGCTACTGGTGCCTGGTCATGGTCACAGTAGATGTTCTTTCTAGTTTAAAGATTGAGCAAAATGTTCCTCTACCATTTGACATTCAGCTCACTATTCTGTGCTTTAACAAATGTTTAAACTTGTTTTTGTTTGTATTGTTAATACAAAAAAGTACTGAGGTACCTCAATTCTTGCTGTGTTGCTGTGCTGTCTAAAGTATCTTCAAGTTCCGTCTTTAGGGCTTCCAACTCTTCACCCAGATCTCTCTTCTGTTTCTCCACCTTGTTCCGAGCTGACCTCTCCGAGTCTAGATCTTCCTGAAGATCTGATATAAAGGCTTCCAACTCACGGATTTTCTTCAGAGCATTGTTCTTTAGTGCAGTTTCTTCATCAAGCCTATTTGAACATGATTCTGTTAATCCACAGGAACTATTACCACAATGTTTTGAACATGGAATAAAGGTGGCAAGGGAAAGGCTAACATTCTCCTATCTGATGTTTTCAAAGACTAGTATCATGTATCCAACCCTGCTGGTGGTGCCATTATTCAACCTGAGTAACATCTAGAAAAAAAGCGCGTGGTGTATCTGTATGTTTGAGTTATCAAATGCATTTGGTGAAATACTACTCAAATTACTCATTGGCAAAATTGAGATCAATGAAGGGTAAAGTGGGACCATGCCCTTTGCTGAATGAAGCAGAACAATTAAAGTGATGAGATTAAGGATAAGAATATTGGTGTTTCTCAGGTATTTCTGACATAATCTTTAGAGGCAATAAAACAAATAGGATTCAGAATCTGGCACTGATCCAAAGACAAAGAGGTCCTGAGACAAAGTTCAAGTGACAGATGGCCTGTCCTGTTGGGTGTAGCCTTTCATTGATTCTATTGAGTTTTTTGTATTTACTGTGAACGCCTGAAAGAAAATGAATCTTGGGGTCGTATATGACAACATATATGTATTTTGATAAGAAATTTACTTTGAACTTTGAATTATGTGATGTTTTGGACTACCTTAGGGTCATTTGGATCATGTAAGAGTTACAATGTAGATTTACTGGGATGACATCAGATAACTGATGTGGAACTGTGTCTGACGCGGTATTACTGAAATGCATCAAGCTACGCTGCAACTTCTAATGCTGCGAAGTTACTCTCTCGTATTATTCAAATTCATCAAATACTGCAGTTCAAAACTGCTGAAAACTTGGTTTGAAAGAGATTAGCCTTCTAAGACCAGGTGACCTTTGCTGCAGTTTCACTTATGATTAGAGTATAATGCATTTAATTGTTTGATTCATGGCTTTGATAAAGGAAATAACATTCAATTTTCAATAAAAGCAACTCGATTCATACTGTAGGATAATAGTATAAAGGGCAATAGAAGTGTGCGATCTAGTTACTGGAGAATATGGATCACGACCAATTAGACCATGTTTTCAATTATCTTATGAAAGGAGCAAAATGGCTACTTTTTTTTGCAGAGGGTTTAGATGTTTTACAGTGAAGCAATGGACTAACTGGTTGGAATTTTGCTCCGTTTTTCTACCTGTTGATTGTAGCCTGCAATTCCTCCTCTTTCTTGGCCAGCTGCATCTTCAGTTCTGCGATCTGCTGCTGAAGTTCCGCCAGCTGTTCGTGCAGGTCTGATCCTTCTCCCTCTAGCTTCCTCTTCAGCTTCTCGAGCTCCTGTCTGCTCTTCTCTTCCTTCTTCAGCCGCACTGTAACGGTGCAGAGATCTCGTTATTGTCCATAGACATGGTGGCAGAAGTAGGTAATTTGGCCCATTGAGTCTGCTCCGCCAATCTATCATGGCTGATTTATTTTCCTTCTCAACCCCATTCTCCAGCTTTCTCCCCATAACTTTTGGTGTCAACCTATCAAACTCTGCTTTAAATATACCCAGTGACCTCGCCTTCACAGCTGACTGTGGCAATGAATTCCACAGATTCACCACCCTTTGGCCGAATAAATTTCCTCCTCATCTGTTCTAAAGGGATGCCTTTCTATTTTGAGGCTATGCCCTCTGGTCCTAGATCTCCCACTGTTGAAAGCATCTTCTCTATGTCCACTCTGTCCAAGTCTTTCAATATGTGGCAAGTTTCAATTAGACTCCCCCTCAGTCTTCTAAAATCCAGCAAGAACAGGCCCAAAGCCATCAAACACTCCCCATACATTAAACCTTTCATTCCCAGTATCATTCTTGTAAGCCTCCCCTGGACCCTCTCCAATGCCAGCACATTCTTCCTTAGTATGGGGTCAAAAACTGCTCTCAATACCCCACATGTGATCTGACCAATGCCTTATAAAGCCTCAGCATTATGTCTTAGCTTTTATATAGTCCTCTCGAAACGTACGCTAACATTGTATTTGCCTTCTTTGCTACTGACTCATCTTGCAAGTTAATGTTCGGGGAACTCCAATGATTCCAAAGTCCCTTTGTATCTCCAATTTATGAACTTGCTCCATTTAGAAATTAGCCCACACCTTTATTTCTACCAAAGTGCATAAGTGTATTCTGTCTTCTACTTTTTTGCCCTCTCGCCTAATCTGTCCAAGTCCTTCTATAGACTCCCTGATACCCCATCGCTGTCTGCCCCTCCACCTACCTTTGCATCATCCACAAAATTGGCCACAAAGCTATCAATTCCATCATCCAGATCTTTGACATGTAATGGGAAAAGTAGCAAACCCAACACCGACCCCTGCAGAACAACACTAGTCATGGGCAGCCAGTCAGAAAAGGAATCTTTATTCCTATTCTTTGCCTTCTGCTAGTCAGCTAATCACACACAAAATGCTGGGTGAATCTCATGTGTTCTATCCATGCTAGTATCTTTCCTGTAATATCATGGACTCTTTTCTTGTTTAGCAGCCTCACGTGTGGCATCTAGTCAAAGGCCTTCTGAAAATCCAAGTAAACAACATGAGCACTAACAGGTTTCAAAGTCGTAGTTTAATATTAAAGTAGTTATTCAATTCAGAATGGTATCATAGGTAGAGAGAAGATTATTAAGATACTGCATACATTGGATCATATAAGGGCACTTTATAGTTTAGAAGTGATCCAAACAATGATGTTGTATTAATCTTATACTACATTATCTGGAAAATAAATCTTTGGTCCTGTCAGAATCTTTAATGCGCTTAAATCATAGACGAGCATCAATCAACCACTGGGAGGCGCAGATCATGGTGCCTGTTAAATTGCAAGTGAAGTCCTCATGTAATCTGGGGTCAGTGCACTCTGCACTCTGAAGAACAGCTGTACCATGACTGCTCATTCCTCTGTTTCGTCTGCACCTCAAATAAAAACAGTGCAATGTTTTTATTTGGCAGGATGTAGGTTTCTTGGGGCAAAAATTTGGTTGAGGTTATTATAAAATTCATATATTTTAACATTGATTTTAATATTATACCTTTAAGAAGTGGTCAAACTTGCAAGGTAATTGAGTTCTGGGATTGCACAAAAGTAATAAAATAGGCTCTAAAGGGTAAATACAACAAAACCTATCTTACACTTAAAGTTCTTGTGCTTTAGGGCATGCTAAAATTTGTCTTTATTGACTTTCTAATTGCTGTGTTAGGATACTGTATTGTAGGAAAAAGAATAATCTTAAAATGAAAATTAATTTAAAGATTTGAGTTTAATGCAAGTATCCATTCCTTTCTCTCAAAACACATAGATACCAGATTAATCAAAAGTTTGGATACTGACATGGATTGATTTTTGCAGAACAGAAGAATGTGGAGTGAAGGCAGGTAAATGGAGTTGAGGTGCAGGTCAATGAAGTTCATGTGAAATGCTGAAACAGGTTTGAAGAGCAGAATGTCTCCTCCAGTTCTGATCTTTCTGCGTCTTAGGCAGTCCCACGTGATTGTTTCTGCTCCAGTCTTGTGGGTACTTAAGTGGCTGATGAGGCCCATGTGGGACCTGAAGACTCTGCCAAAGATGGGACAGAAGATGCTGCATGGGAGAGTAATTTGAACGCTATTAACACTGAGTGTCTGTGTGTTCTGGGCCCAGGTTGGATACTGAGAGGATGTTTACCCTGGTGGGAGATATACAACTGGAGGACGTAGTTTCCAAATTTGACTTTGCTCATTTAAAATGGAGACGAGGAGGAATTACTTTTCTCTCTGAAAGTTATGGATTACTAGAATTCTCTACCTCAGAGCTGGAATCATTGGATGTATTCAAGTCAGGAAGAAAACACAATGCTGGAAGGACTCAGTAGGTCAAGCAGCAACAATAGAGATAAATAGTGTAATCAACAGTGGAGGCGCAAGGTGTATTCAGCATTTTGAGCTGAGACCCTGCATCTGGACCAAACAAAATATCGACTTATACCTGTTGCCTCCACAGATGCAATTTGAGGCACAGTTCTGATTTTAGTCCAGATTCCAACATTTGCAGTCTCTTTTGTCTTCATATTCAAGGCAGATGTTGACAGACATTACAAACTGTTCGAGAATCAGGGGATATGAGGACAGAGAAGAAAAGTGGTCTAGAGGTTAAGATTGGATCAGTTATGATCTGTTGATTTGCTGAGCAGTATCAAGGGGTGGATGGTCTACTGCTGTTATGGTCCTGGTGTTCTTATGAGTCAGTGGGAATGTTGCACTTTTCCGGGATCATTTCCCCTCTTTATCTGATCATTTCTTGCTGCAATTGAACTCTGGTTCAGGAGTTTGATGTTGGGATATAATTACAGCCTTGGTATTGGAGAACGTAGCCAGGAGGAGGGCACTGATCCATTCTGTGGACTTGGAGGAATTTCCAAAGACAGTACTTTGAGGTGTCTGTCATAAGCTAGCCGATGACTCAGAAACTTATGGATCACTACTGTTTAGTTAGGTTCTGAGGTTTATTTCTGGGCTTGAGAGCTTGGTCGACAAATACTCATTTCCTCAGATGGCCAAAGGCTATGCTGGTGCACTAAAGAGAATGGTGACTTTAATCAAGGATGCAAGCTTTAATGGATGGATGAAAAGCAATCTTTATTTTGCAAGGTCTTGTCTTGGATTTTTATTTTTAGGGGGTAATATTCTCTTAATATGCTGCTATATACCATCAGAATTTTACTTGATTGTGCCTTTTAATAATAACTACCATAAGAAAGATTGTTCCTTTTACCTTCTAGTTCCGAAATCATCGATTCATGTTTATTCTTCAGTTTTGTCAGGTTCTTTGCTTTCTCTTCCTCTTCTGCAAGATTGGTGGTGAAGTCGGCTATCCTCTCCTCCAGCTGTTTCTTTTCCTGTCATTGGCATACAATAGTGAAATTGTTAAACCCAAGTGTCCAAGCTGTTTCTGCCCTCTCCACGTCTCAAGGTTCACGTATTTACAGAATGTTAGTGTTCCATCAAGTGAACAGGCCGCAGCACATAATGTTTGTGTCTCTGCACTTGAACCTCCTGGTTTAATCCTAAACCCTTTAGCCTCTACACAAAAAGCATAGAACACAGAGTGTGGATCCATACAGCACAGTACAGGCTCTTCAGCCTATGATATTGTGTCAACCTCGAAGCCCAGCCTGACCCTTCCTTCACCCATACGCCTCTATCTTTCTATCATCCACATGCCTATCTAAGAGCCTCTTAAGTGCCCCCAATTTCTTACCAACCGAAGAAATACAGAATAAATGGACACTTCGTAAGAGAAGAGAAACAAAATCACCCTCTGTAATCCATTCGCTCTGTAATCACCCCTTACCACCCTCCCCCCCACCCCAATAAATGCTAGGTCAAGTCCAGTTTATTGAAAATTGTAATCCAGCTCGTCCTGAGGAAATCCCATGAGATCCAATGTAACACTGGCTTTGACTGAATATACTTCGTTGACTTTAAAAGGAAGCATCTGGTGAGGTATAAATTCAGCATTACTCTCCATTCTGTTGACAATGACTTTGGCTATTTTGTGGCTGAACAAGTTCAGAGGTGCTAGCCTAATACTAAGGAAGCCTGAAAGTACTGTCATATTGTTTCATTTAGTCCACAATTTATAAACCAATTTACACTATTCACTCCACAGTTCATTTACAGGGTAGTCTCTATTAATATTACAGGAACTCCATAGGCCGGGTCTGATGCTGACCTTTGCATATTTGAGATTTTGGTCTTCCAAGATTAAGACATCATCCTCAATCTTCTTAAGTTTGGCGTCGAGGGTCACTTTCTCCAGCTGCAGCTTCTGTCGTGCAGCTTCCTCTTCATCCAGCTGTTCCTCTAAATCCTTTAGAATAAGTATTTACTTTAGGAAAAGTACTTACGTAAGAGTAATTTCATCTGAATCCCTACAAAGAAAAGCTAAGACATAAAATGGATTTAACTGCTACTTATACTTCATACCCAAACATTTTTTTTATAGGCATCCGTTAGTCTCCTGAGACCATGGATTTGCACCTTGGAAAGTTTCTAGGGCGCAGGCCTGGGCAAGGTTGTATGGAAGACCGGCAGTTGCCCAAGTCTCCCCTCTTCACACCACTGGTGTTGTCCAAGGGAAGGGCATTAGGACCCATACAGCTTGGCACCGGTGTCATCGCAACGTGTGGTTAAGTGCCTTGCTCAAGGACACAACACGCTGCCTCAGCCAAGGCTCGAACTAGCAACCTTCAGATCACTAGACGAACACCTTAACCACTTGGCCACCCGCCAACACACATAAACAGAACATAAACAAAAATAAAACGACTGGGTGGAAAATTCATTAAACCTCGAGCTACATCACTTGGGGGATCTGTCATCAATAGAGCAGCCTTGCAATAAGCAAAGACCCCAAATGAAATGATTGCATTAATCTTACCCATTATTAGAAAGATATTACCAGACACACAATCATAGAAAAGTGTAGATGATTTCACAAATGAATTTTTAGAAAGAGAGGGGAAAAAATACAAGATTGAGATCATGATGAGCTAGCCCAGCTTAAGTTCCAACTTTTATGAAGGTTCATATACCAGGATTTGAGTTTGCATTTTCTTCTTCTCGTTTAGCATGTGTTGGCCTCGTTCTTCCTCTTCTTCGATTCGTGCCTCCATTTCGTGAAGGATCTCCTCTAGTTCTTGCTTCTTAGTTTCTAGGCGAATTCTCATCTCTTCTGCCTCAGCATACAACTCCGTTTCAGCCTGCAGTTGCTCCTGAAGGGAATTCTTTTCTTCCACTAACTGAAGACACAGATTAACACCTAAAATCATTATTCCTGATTATTTACACTTCTTTCCAATATCCATATTGTTAAAAGGAAATGATAAATAACAATTATGATTCTAAAATAAATGCACATTGTTATTTCATTGTATGGAGATGATTGCATATTTATCAAAATTGAATCATTCTAAAACCTAAATCATCCTTTTCATACCTAATTTTAAGACACATTTAATACTGACCATTTCTGTTTAATTAATTGAAATGCTACAGAGGGAAGTATTTCATAAAATAATCAATTGTGAATATATTGCATTAAGCTCAAAATAATTTACGTTGTTGAGAGATGTTTTAAATTAACAAATTGGAACTAAAACATAATTTATTCATTGATAGATACCCTGAACAACTCCATCTCTTAGTATTCAGATGCATTTAGTCAAGAGAAATGTAAGATTGCATATAAACTAATTTTGCGTTACCAGGCAAGTGTTTCAGTGGAACACATGTATATCAGGAACTGACTTTACCTGGCTGTGCTTCTTTTCAAGTTCTGTAAGGTGAAGCTCCGCTTTCTGTTGTTTTTCTTTTGTCCTCTGCAACTCATCTTCCTTCAGTTGCATTTCCTCCTCCTGACGAGTGACTTGCAGCAGTGGCTTAACCTGCACCAACAGACTGGGCATTAGAACATCGCAGAACAACGGGATTTATTGTCTAGAGGTTACTGTATATAGTTCTCCAGCTTAAGAATGTCTATTGTAAAACCACTCAAAAAGCTTGATGCTTTACATCATTTATTGTGTGAATATTGATTTAGGAAAATGCCAGGCACATTTCTGTATTTTAAAACCTCTGTCAGGAGAGGCTTAAGTTTGATTTGAACATATTTAAAGAGAAAGAAAAATACGAAAAACTTAGAAAAATTAGCATCTTATAATGTAAATAGCCATTCTTCTGGCTATTTTCTGTCTTATACCATTGAATTTCACAGGACCAGGCAACAAATGGTTTGCAAAGGCATTTTTTATCATCTTAACATTTGTATGGTTTCAACTGGATGACTAAGAAGACAGCAATATCATTTTGGTCTTCAGCAGAAAAATAGATTCAAACTATTTATTGCTATTTGTAAGCCATGCCTCTAGATTCGTGCAACAGGTTAAAAGGATAAAATTACAACATTATTTTAAATCAGGGGTTACCATCCTTTATCATGCCATGGACCAAAAGCATTGACCAAGGAGTCCATGGACCCCAGGTTGGGAACCCCTGGGAGATTCCTTCCTCTCTCCAGCAGTGGTGCTAATAATGTGTTTATTGGTAGGATGAGAATTTCCCCAGCTTCTTAACAAACATTGGCAAGTGAAAGAAAATACACATACTCCTTCATGAAATTACCAAGCACGTGAAATTTACTTGAACTAACCTTAGTGAACAGCCTCCACCATTGCCAGTTCCGCAGTTTAAGGTAAGCAGCACAGTTTCTCTGAATCACTTTCATAGCAGTGAGCTGCTGTTGCCGTTTGGCAAAGGCCCTAAAATCAGTAGAATGCCAAGGCAACACATGAGAAAACAGCACAAGCCATTTTAATATCAAAAGTCCAATTAATACCAAGTACATTTCAGTAAACTCAAGGTTCTTGTGCAATGAATTATGCTGTAAAGAAGCACTCACTTTCTGGCCAGGTAGCCCCTGCTTCGAGATTGGAAGGCAATAATGATATCTGTAATTTTCAGATCTCTCTCTTCTTCCAGATGGGCCAGTACACCAGTTCGGAAGAAGATCTTACTTTGTCCAATTCTGTACAGGTTAGTATCAAGTTCAAGGGCTTTGATCTAAAATAGTCACATTTTTAAAAAAAGCAGAATTCAGTTCAGTAACAAGATGCTAAATCTGCTACAGAATTTGTATGAACCTGGCTTAACAAGGTAGGTATGGGGAGGCTATCTTCCTTGGCTGGGGAGTCTAGAAGTAGGGGTAGCATTTTCAAAACAAGCTTAGGACTAACCAGAGGAGAAATCTCTCTATACTAATCATGGCGAATCTTTGGAATTCACTGGAAGGCAGTGGAGGATTAGTCACTGATTTCATTCAAAACTGAGATGGATGAATCTTTGCTTGTTACAGGAAACCAAGGATCGGGTGGGGAAATGATGTTTGAGGTACAAGATCAGCCATGGTCTGGTTATGTGGTGGAGCTGAGAGGAAAGCATTTCTGTAAATTCAGCTGTCACCTCATTATTAGATCGGGTACAGTGAATATCCAGATGTGCACCTAATAATTAGTAAAGGATATTGTACTGAAATAAACATTTTTACGAGATGTTAATTTGCTGTGAAGGACATCGAATACATTTGTAAGACATGTTCCATTATGATGGCCTAGACTTTCCAAGCCTGCCAGTTTTGCAATCAGTTGTTCTCCACAAACAGTTCCTTGGAGATTGCCTGGCCTTCTTGGTGGAGTCCTGGTTGTAGAGTTGTGGCCATCACTAAGGGCGAGTGTGATGAGGAAAATGGCCACAGGATGTCATAATTTAAAAAAAATCTTATTTAAAGATTGCAAGGTAGCTTTTTAAATAATTTATTATCTTAGTCATAATGGAAAATAGAAATAATTAAGTGTTGCTGTATCATTAATGATGAAAGTTACACCCTCTCACTATGGCTGGACATATTCAACTTCTGCTGTCAGTTCCCTTGGAAAATCCAGGAATGACAGCAAATGCCAAGAAACTAGCTCCTTCGGTCGACATCTTTTGAATAGATCATGAAACCATACTGTATATTTCGCTTCTTTTATGACCTTTATGTTTTTTTTTGTCTTGAAAGTGATTCTGGAACTGTTGGAGCCTGTGATTTGCAGTTTGGAGATTGTTTGAGTGTTTCAGTGCTTTGTAGTCTCCGGAGGGATTCCGGGAGGTAGAGGTAGTGTGCGGGAACCTTGTGGTGAGAAGACTGTGAGCTAATGTTCGACTCCATTTCACCAAGCAAAGCTTGTGTTGCTTGCTGATTAAAGCAACGAGGGTGACTGAAAGACTGGCTGCCTTTTTATCACTGGGGGATTGTGCTGCTGTCAGGGAGGGGAGACTGCCTTTTTATCACTGGTGAGATCACTGTGCAACGGAGAGGGAGAATGTTGCCCAGGTTATATATGTTTTGGACTGTGGACTTTTTTCAGTCTTACGGTTTTTTTGTATTCTGTGTTTTTTGCCCAATCTTTCTCGTTTTTTTGTGTGTGGGGGAGGGAGACTTGGGGGTCGATGTGCCTGTTCCATTTTTGTTCATTTTTTGTGTGTGGGGAGGAGGGATTTGAGGGCTGATGATCGTGCTGCTGTTCTTTTCTTTCGTGGTCTTGTGGCTATCCGGAGAAGAAGAATTTCAGAGTTGTATACTTCGATAATAAATGAACCTTTTGGACATTTAAACCAGGAAACAGTGCATTCATGAACATATAAAACCCAACCAGCTTCCAGTCTAAAATTGTCTGTAATAGAAGGCAACTTTCAACTCAACAACGACAGTTCTGGTCTCTATTAGGATAGTATGTAGACTTACCATTAGTGCACAAGCCTGTTTTCCATCCATGAATCCTTTTGGAATAGCACCTGGTGTTAGGATTTCATATCTAGTAGAAAGATTATGGATTAATAATCATTTATATTAATTCAATACGAATTTAATGGCAAGGAATGTGAGTGGATTCTGTTTCTTATGGATGTTTTGATGTTTAAGGGATTAATTAAATAATTTTACTCCATGTTATTCAAAAAGTGTTTTATAGCACGTACATTGCAATGTCATAATACACAAGAGCATCTTATGAAGGAAGTTACAATAAGTTATTTCTTACAATGTTACCTTGTGTCTTTCACAGTGGTTCAAAACATTTCTACACTTTCCTTCTTTGTAATATTTTAGGGGTCTGTGCTACTGCAAATATATCGGTTCACTTACTGCACTGCTCCTCCGGATCCTTTGAAACATACTCTCAACTAATCATCCTTGATAGGAGTTGATTAAAACTTACTTGTGGGAAATCATTCCTTAATTTTCAGCATGGGATGTTTCTAGGTCTGACAATATTTTGATAGTCTCTCTCGGCTTTACAGAGCACCAAACTGGATGGGAAAATTAGTCACAATTTGGAAAACAAGCTTTGATGGTTTTGGGAGAGGAGAATAGGACAACATTGTTTTCCTTGGGACACACATTAAAGTTGCTGGTGAACGCAGCAGGCCAGGCAGCATCACTAGGAAGAGGTACAGTCGACATTTCGGGCCGAGACCCTTCGTTGTCCAGGAAACTTTGTCACATGGTGTGAGCAGAATTACCTGCAGCTTAGTGTGAAAAAGACTAAGGAGCTGGTAGTAGACCCGAGGAGAGCTAAGGTACCGGTGACCCCTATTTCCATCCAGGGGGTCAGTGTGGACATGGTGGAGGAGTACAAATACCTGGGGATACGAATTGACAATAAACTGGACAGGTTAAAGAACACTGAGGCTGTCTGCTGTCTACAAGGGTCAGAGCCGTCTCTATTTCCTGAGCAGACTGAGGTCCTTTACCATCTGTCGGACGATGCTGAGGATGTGCTACGAGTCTGTGGTGGCCAGTGCTATCATGTTTGCTGTTGTGTGCTGGGGCAGCAGGCTGAGGGTAGCAGACACCAACAGAATCAACAAACTCATTCGTAAGGCCAGTGATGTTGTGGGGATGGAACTGGACTCTCTGACGGTGGTGTCTGAAAAGAGGATGCTGTCCAAGTTGCATGCCATCTTGGACAATGTCTCCCATCCACTACATAATGTACTGAGTGGGCACAGGAGTACATTCAGCCAGAGACTCATTCCACCGAGATGCAGCACAGAGCGTCATAGGAAGTCATTCCTGCCTGTGGCCATCAAACTTTACAACTCTTCCCTTGGAGGGTCAGACACCCTGAGCCAATAGGCTGGTCGCGGGCTTATTTTCTGGCATAATTTACATATTAATATTTAAATATTTATGGTTTTATTACTATTTAATTATTTATGGTGCAACTGTAACAAAAACCAATTTCCCCTGGGGTCAATAAAGTATGACTATGACTATGAGTTGGCCTGGAAGGAGTCTTAATCTCCACCTTAGGCCCAATCATCAATCTGCTTCAGCTGTGGCAGCAAGGTCTCCGGCTGAACTGGACTGAGGGGCCATGAATAGAAGCGTCACACAGACGTCAACCAGGCGCAGGAGTGAGATTAATAATTGATACATCTTGAGTATTTGGAGTTGGACACAGAGAAGGTCAAGTCTGTACGTTCAGCAACACAGATAGAGTGCTGGAGAAACTTAACAGGTCAGTAGTATCTACAGATGAAGTTTTGGGCCAAGACTCTTCAGCAGGCCTTGACCTAAAATGTTAACTGTTTATTTTCCTCCAATGATGCTGCCTGACCTGCTGAGATCCTCCAGCATTTTGTGTGTGTTGCACAAGATTTCCAGCATCTGCAGAATCTCTTGTGTTCATGAAATCTGAATGTTCATCTCTTTTCAATAACCTTTGGAAAAAGTGACACCCAGAATGACTCTAGTTCAATGCTGGACTGAAAACAGAGAGAATTTTACTTACCTTTGGCGGAATTCTTGGAAGATAATCCTGTTAGGAAATCCTTGACGGCAGATCCGGATGCCTTCCAAAACACCATTGCACCGTAACTGTTCAAGCACAAGGTGGGCATCAAGTTTGCCAGCCTGTCAGAGCAAGGATTTTGTTAGTTAAGCTCAGAATATGTTGGAACTTTTAAGATTTGTGTGCCAGGAGAATATGTTTTCTGTGCATTGTTGCTTGCGTATTGTAAAGATTTATGTATTTGTAATATACGTTTTGCTTGCATCTTAAAAAAGAGTAAGAAATTCCTTTGTGTTATTTAATGTTTTAACAGTAATCTGAATCCACTTAAAATAACCAAGTTAATGTTTGGTTAACACAAATGATTTTCTTTATTGAACATAAGAACGTAAGCAAACAGAAGCAGGAGTAAGATCTCAGGGCTGTGCACTATTCGGTTTGATCATGGCTGATCTGCCCGAGGTCTCATCTCTTCTATGACAGTTCCACACAGACCTCAATTCCAAGATCCTTCAATGATTTGTCTACTTCCACTTTCAATTAACTCCTCCTGCTAATGATCTAGCTTCAAACCTCCAAGGTAAAAAAGTCCTAGAGGCTTGATAATCTGTGTAAGAGGTTATAAGCATGTAATGTTGGTTACTAATAGTCTATTTCAATTTGCTCAATGTGACAAAGCTGGTCTGTCACAAGTAATTTCCTCCTCCCCCACCCCTAACCCCCAAAATGATCTCTTCCACTGAGCCAGCACAGAGCACGTGCCACCACAAACAGGCACCTTTTTTAAGGCACCCCAACCATCAGTCGGGTGCCCGCTATAAAACTGGAAGCAACAACAAACAGCATCAAAGAATACCTTTGTCCTGGTGTGTTAGCCAAGCATATGCGCCCGATAAGTATAACGTCAGTACTGTCAGACAGGGATAATGAGAGTTACAGGGCGACTGGGTGGAGGAGGAAGAAATTACTTGCGGCAGACCCACTCTGTCTCATTCATTTTGTTTCTATTACATTAAAAATCTCACTTCATTTTAACTTGCCCCTTATTTCCACGTGGTTAATCCACTTCTCTTTATTATGATGATAGAAAGGGTCATCTTCATTAAAAAAAATATTGATTTTGAAATTTAACTAATAGAGCGTTTGTTTTAGTATCTAACATCCCAGAGGACCATAAGCTTATCATGTCAGGTGGCTTGCGTGCCTTAATGACCCAGAGAGTCAGAGCCTTATGCTTTGGGTATTGGTAGGATCACCCATGCCAAACAGATCAAAGGCTAGAGACCAGACTAAGAATGGTCCACCAGTCCTCCAGGTTCAGGGGTTCAGCTCACGACTGGTCAAACAAAACTGTTACAGAAATAGCAACGAAGAATACTTTTACTGATGCCCTAAATACCAGAGGCTTAATGGACAATAACTAACTTTAGTATCCAAATGTTCTTCAGTAAATATACAAATTTAGTTACTATTCTTACTAGATCACTGCAAGTATTTTATAGATAAAAAGAAAAGCCTAAACTCCTAAAGTCCATTTTGCATTTGCTTGCATAAGATTTCAGTCAAGTACTCTGTATTTTGACAGTTGTTTTTAAAGTGAAGAGTAAATTATGGTCACTTACCCTCTTCTCATGATTTGGAATGATACAGCGCACAAAATTTGGGTTGGTATTTCGCAGTGTTGTCATAAGTTTGGTCAGTTGCTCTTTATACAACTGACCCACAGTACGGAACATGCCTTTTTTTGTTTTTGAGGCCCCTGGGGTACTTTCACTCATTTTAGCCACTTGGTCCAAACCAACAATACGGTCAACTTAAAAGTGGAAATAAAAGATATATTCAATAATTGTGCTGTATATGTATAGGTCACTTAAGTGCATTGGTATTTACCAATGCTATTGAAAAAAGCTGCAGATCTGAACATAGCATTCTGAGTGGGTTGTTCAGTCCCTCAGTTCTGCTTTATAAATCAATGAGTGATCTGCAAGTTATCTTGTATACCCATCCATTTCCCTACCCCTTAACATATTTGGTTAAAAAAATCTGAGTTAAAATCTACAATTGGCCAAGTGTTAAATTGAAGGGGTTATAAAATTCAATTTATGTGTAGGAGTGTTTTCCTGCTTCATTCCTAAGAGGTCTTGGTCTACCTTCAGTTTATTCCTAGCCCTAGGTTTTCCAATCAGTGAGAATAATTTCTCTCTGTTTACCTCTTTAAATACCTTGAAAGAAAATCACTGCATATCTTTCTCAACTTTCGTAAATTGTCCATGATTAAACACACACCAGTCCATGTAAATATATAGATACTTAGTAGATTTGGCCCAGTACATCACAGGAAATACCTTCCCAACCACTGAGCACATCTCATGAAACACTATCATAGGAAAGCAGCATCCATCATCAAATATCCTCATCACCCATGCCATGCTCTTTTCTTGCTGCTGTCATCAGGTAGAAGGTACAAATGCCTCAGGGCTCACACCACCAGGTTCAAGAATAGTTACTACCCCTCAACCATCAGATTCTTGAACAAAAGAGGATAACTACACTCATCTATTGAGATGTTCCCAACAAAAATGATCTCACTTTAAGGACTCTTTATCCTGTTATTTCACGCTCTCGTTATTTATTGCCGTTTATTTATATTTGCATTTGCACAGTTTGTTGTCTTCAATGCTCCATTTGGTCTTTCACTGATCCAGATTACAGTCACTATTGTACAGATTTGCTGAGTATGCCCACAGGAAAAAGAATTTCAGGGTTGTATGTGATGACATGTACGTACGCTGATAAATAAATTTACTTTGAACTTTGCAGATATTTGCTGCAAGAGAAATAGAAACTTCCAAAGGTCTGCTACTACACTGAACACCACAATCGTGATATAGTATGACTAGAATTCTGTATAAAAATCTCATACACTTAATAATGTTTTTTTTAAAACCTCCTTAGATTAATCAAAGCTACTTTTATTAGTCATTGACTCCACAAACAATACATGGATGAGCTTTCTGTAATGGAGAAAAGGGTAACCTCTCACTTCAGCCTGCAGTATGCCAATGACGTTGACTGGTGAAACTTGCCCTTTGCTCAACACTCGCTCCTTGATTCCACTCACTATCTCCAGATTAAAACGGTACAGCTATGAGAATTTGCAATAGGTCCTAGCTACACTTTCCCATGCAAGAACAATTCATTTACCTCTTCCCTCTCCATCATCCAGGGACCAAAATTCATTCCAGGTGAAGCAGCAATTCATCTATGCTTTCTGAATGAGCTTTATGCTGTCCAATAGAGTTGATTCCAATTACTTGTCAAATATTTTAACTAAATGGCCTCCCTTTTTAAATGATGATGTGATGTTAACAATCCTTCAGTTTACTGAGACCACTTAAACGGTCAGGGTTGATTGAAAACAATCACAGGACCTTCTACAGTTTCCACTAATAGCATGCTATACATTTCATCCTGGCCTGGCAATTTATTCGCTTTCAGAGATGCTAAATCCCTCTCCTACTTTGTTTTCAATATGTCAAAGTCGTCAGCTGCAACATTGATCTTGTTCCCCTCTTTAGTGAATATAGCAGCAAGATTATATTCTTTATGAACCTCTCCACATCTTCCCATTCCACAAAACGTGTTACCATTTTTTGTCCCCAGTAGACCTAAGTTATCCATTTGCACTTGGCATACCTATACTAAATGTATGGTTTTTCTTTAATTTTATATGCCAGTAGAGTTTAATATCATTGCTTTACTAATTCCCTTTTTAAATGCACTCAACAGTTCAGGGTCAGCTTCTTCAGCTCTGCCACCAGATTTCTGAATGGACATTGAACCTGTGACCACCTCCTCACTACTTTTTTGCACTACTTATTTAATTGAACTCTTTTTATAAATATATATATATATACACACACACAAACTTCTTACTGTAATTCCGTTTTTATTATTATGTATTGCAATGTACTATTATCCTCCGCAACTTCCGCCACCTTCAACAGGACCCCACCACTAAGCACATCTTTCCCTCTCTGTCTTCCACAAGGATCGGTCCCTCCGCGACTCCCTGGTCCACACATCCCTCCCCACGGATCTCCCACCTGGCACATATCCCTGTAAGCGCAAGTGCTACACCTGTCCCTACACCTCCTCTCTTGCCACCATTCAGGGCCCCAAATGGTACTTCCAAGTGAGGCAACACTTCACTTGTGAGTCTGTTGGGGTCATCTATTGCATCTGGTGCTCCCGGTGCAGCCTCCTCTACATCGGTGAAACCCGACGCAGATTGGGGGACTGCTTTCGTCGAGCACCTCCGCTCCGTCCGCCACAACAGACAGGATCTCCTGGCAGCCACCCACTTCAACTCTGCTTCCCACTCCCATTCAGATATGTCCATACATGGCCTCCTCTACTGCCATGATGAGGCTAAACTTAGGTTGGAGGAGCAAAACCTCATATACCATCTAGGTAGTCCCCAGCCCCTTGGTATGAACATAGGATTCTCCAACTTCCGGTAATTCCCTCCCCCTCTCTTCCCCTATCCCTATGTTACTCTGCCCCTCCCCCAGCTGCCTACCACCTCCCTCTTGGTTCCGCCTCCTTCTACTACCCATTGTGTTTTCCCTTATTCCTTCTTCACCTTTCCTGCCTATCACCTCCCTGCCTCCTTCCCCCGCCCCTTTATCTTTTCCCTTACTGGTTTTTCACCTGGAACCTACCAGCCTTCTCCTTCCCACCCTCCCCCCACCTTCTTTATAGGGCCTCTGCCCCTTCCCTCTACAGTCCTGATGAATGGTTCCGGCCCGAAACGTCGACAGATCTTTTCCACGGATGCTGCCTTACCTGCTGAGCTTCTCCAGCGTGTTGTGAGTGTTACTTTGACCCCAGCATCTGCAGAGTATT
Source organism: Mobula birostris (assembly GCF_030028105.1). Classification (NCBI taxonomy): domain Eukaryota; kingdom Metazoa; phylum Chordata; class Chondrichthyes; order Myliobatiformes; family Myliobatidae; genus Mobula; species Mobula birostris. The sequence goes on along the minus strand of NC_092378.1, from coordinate 130,627,599 downwards.
TTGTGTTTGCAATGTACTGCTGCCACACAACAACAAATTTCACAACATATGCCAGTGATATTAAATCTGATTCTGATTCCAATTCCTACACTTTTTTAGGTTTTCTGCCACATGAAGGTTTCATTATGTACGTATATACACTTCCCTTTTTCCCTGTTTTCTTACCCTCAATGCACCCTTTCTTTAGGTGGGTTCTTGATATGAAAGTCCCACTCTTTCCTTTCTTTACCCTGAGCTCTATGATTCTCAGTTATGTTTATTCCCCGTTGATTAACCTTCGAGTAGCTGTTTTGTTACTTCTGTTAATTCTCAGTCTATTAAAATTGGGCTTGTCGCAAGTTTGAACCTACTTCTACTTTATCCTGTTCCAGTGGCTGTGTTAAACATAGTTGAACTATTTAATCAATGCATAAAAAGTTCTCCTTTTGATGCTCTTTTCACTTAGGAATAGCTTGCCATGGTTTCCACACCACACCACCCCTCCACTCCAAGTCTCTCCTGTTGACCTTGCTACATATTGACTAAAGATGAAACGTAGGAATGTTGCACCTTTTACACCATTTACACCACCTACTTTATTCTCTCAACTCCTTATATTCAGCTGCAGTGTATAACATTAAGTCCAGCCAGACTCCGTTTTTAAAACTACTGTTTACTTTGGCTTTTCTGCATTCCACTTCCTCTCACTAGTGTTCAATCTTCCACTTCCATCTTTGCTTTTCTCCTTGCTGAATTTTTCAGCTTCCATTTCCCTGCCAAACCCTCCACAACTGGAAAAACTTTCTCTCCTTCTCTCTCTAATTTGCACTCTTTCCTAATTTCATTATAATTCTTTACCAAAGTCCTGTGTTTAGTGCTCCGGAAGCAGTACTTTGTGGAACAACTCTCTGTGCTGTGCATATTGTCTGCAATAGAGGGCATTGCAATCCCGAGCATTAACATTCTCTAGTTTAATAAACACGTGAACACAGGTAAAAAATGTTTAATACATTATTTGTCATGTTCTCACCATCTCTCCACAGTTCTCCTACATATTTGTCAGATGACTGGTTCAGCAGAGTAGCTACGTTATCATTTAACGGATCCATGTTTTTGGTCAGCCAGTTTCCAGCATTGTAAGGGACCTGAAGGAAAACACCTTTGACATCTTACAATTTATTGATTTGCTCCATTACATCTACTTGTCTGTCTGGATTGCTCTCAATTAATACATTTTTGAAGTCATCACTTCCTGAAATTGTTGCATAAACAGATCCTCAGAATGGCTACAAAATATTTTTAGAATTGTTTATTATATCTGGAATGAGCACTTCCCAGAACCACAGCCTCATTCATAGGAAGAGGCGGTCAACAGTAGCTCTACTCAATTATATAAAACTAAAGCTTCGTACTTGAGCAAATCATTATTGTATGGGCTGGAGTCATATGAACTGAAGAAAACTACAGGACGTTCGATACAGATTCTACATTTCAGCATCTAAAAGCTTAACTGGATTTATTGAAGCTATTTGCTTTGATGAACATTATTGTCTTTGACAATCAAAAGTTACCAAGCTTTTACAATTCACTATGGGCCATTGCAAGTGCTTCCTACCTACAATGACTCTGCTAAAATTCATCATCCGCATATTATTCTATAGCATAAGATTTACTCGCACATAGGTCAAGTTTTGAAAAGTTGTTGACAATCTCCTTTAAGCTTGAGGTATTGGGTACTTGGTTCCTACCTTGCCAGCATAATGAACAATACAGAAATCTCCTTTGTCTTTCAGTTGTTTCGGTTTGGCAAATTTTGTGTGGTTACCTAGTTCTTGAACCACTTTTTCCACAAATGACTTGTCTGTAGCCTTAGGGAACCAGCATTCTTCATCCAGCAAAGCAAGAATACCTGGGGGGCCAGTCTGAAAACCAAATAATTTAATAATAACTAAAAAATATAAAAATATAACTAAAAATAAAAAATAAAAATACAATAACTAAAAAAACCCACTAAAATCACTGTTAAAATTTCCTATGTATCTGTTTATTGACCAGGTGAAGAATAAAAGGCCAAGAATTGTGTTCAATCAATTGGTTTACTGGGCTGGAACACACCTGTCACAGGTGATCTGACTGTGGCTGTAAAATTGTCAATGACACAGAATGTTACCTTAAATTAAAGTGCGGTAAGTTTAACAAAAGGACATTGATTCCTACCAGTAAAAAAGTTAAATTAGTACTGATACTTATTAAAATATACTCCAACAGAGCGATATACACAAATGTAACTTCTAGACAAAGTACTGGAGTCAAATGATGCTGGAATCATTTAAGACATAATGGGCATCTCTATGGATAGATAAATTAAGAAGAATGGAAACACCAGATTCATTCGTAATTCTCTCATGATCTAAACGTTCACAATATTTCCTAATCGAGCAATATTAGCATATGTATAGTTCTTTAACTAACGTAAGGACAGCATAAGGTTCCTTACCACTCTTTCAATCAGTTCTATGCATGGTTGCAGATCTAGACCAAAGTCAATGAAGTTCCATTCAATACCCTCTCTCTGGTACTCCTCCTGTTCCAGGATGAACATGGTATGGTTGAACAACTGTTGCAGCTTTTCATTGGTGTAGTTGATGCAGAGTTGTTCAAACGAATTGTCCTGTAAAAAACAAAGAACACTTTAACGTCATTCTTACTGCTGTATTGGTGCACATTACTTAAAAGATACTCAACTGGAAATCTTGTAAAAACTCACAATCATTCTCCAAAATGAACATATCACCAATATGGAATTGTCAGAGTATCATTGAAATTTATAGGTTAGGGCAGCCCAGCTGGCTCACTGTATCAATGTCATTTTCCAGCTGCTGGTCCAGAGCTTGTAGTTCATCTCTAAGTTACTTCTTAAATTTACTGAGCATTTCGGCCTCCACTCGAATTTCAAACATTCAGTTACATACCATCGAATTCTTCCATAGGTTTCTTTTAATCCTTCTCATGATGAACAGCTCCAAGACCCCAAATTATTGTTCTTTCATTTACAATGGTGACATAAATGGGGAAAATACACAGGACTGTGAACAGATTTAGAAGATTTGTTGAAGACGAAATGAATCTGATAACTCCGTCTACCAGTAGCTTAAATATTTTAAGTAACCACTAGAAATCCTTGCCAGTCTACAAAACAGTTGCAATCTGGAAAAAAAAAATTCTGTGAGGTTCTCCCAATTTCCCACTATAGCTATGACAGAAACAGCTAAATCATGGAGAAATACCAGCTTCCATTTCAGCCCAATAAGCTGTTGTGGTGAATCCGAGGTATCCGCTGATCTTGCTCTGAGATTCTGGCAGAAAGTGGCCTCATTGTTTTTTGCATTCCAGCTTTATATTTATTTCTAATGATAAAAACTGCTAAGAATATTCATTCTGTTCCTTAAAACAACAAAGACAGACTTTGATGCCATGCTTTCTATTTCTATAGTGATCAATACCCACTGGGTAAGCCATCTCGTTCACATTCCTGACACCAGATTCCTGAAGCGTGTAAGCTGTTCTGAGCTCTACCAGAGCAAGAGAGCACCAGGCAGATAAAGGATAGGGAGCGAAGATGCACCTTAATGACATGCACCATCTCCACTGTTTCTTCTGATCAGAATTTCGGACTATGAGGAAGGAGAGCCACTAAGGGAATGAAGTTTATTTACCCAAAAGGCTGTTTAGACAACAGAACTGTACCAAGTCTTTCCATTCAACACTGAGATGTCTAACATTGACGTTGTATTTTACTGTTCAAGCAACTTTCAGTGAGTTGTTGTCGAGGCTTTAATGGAACAGGAATTGATGTCACATTGAAACATGGTTTTGCCTTTGTGGAAGATTGCCGTCATATTTGGAAAACAGGGTCACTATGATTGTAAACAAAATCTGCTTATTTGACTACTAAATCGGTGGGAGGAGATGATGGCGGCGCGATGCAGCTCGCAGTGGCCACTCCGGTGGTGATGTCTGTTATTTGTCAAGTAGGGTGCCGTGCACAATCCTGATTTGATGGAGACGGACGTGAGAGCACGGAGGAACATCTGGTGAAACTTCTGAAATGCCTGCTTCGCTGGTGCTGCTACTGTGTGGTCCAGAATCTCCAGAGAAGGCCCTGAGTCCTCGGCTTTACTTGTTGCTTGGCGGCTGGGGCGGGGTCGAAGCGCTTGGCGGAGGATGGTGCTCGGAGAGGCTGTGTCGGAGGGGCTTGTCGGAGGCTCGAAGTTTTCGGATGGACTCAGAGTCTGCTGCGGTCGGGCGCTTCCAATGGTGCTGCACTGGCAAGTTGTCGGCGCTTGGAGGTTCATGGAGGGGAGAGTTTCTCCCTTCTGCCGCCTGCGTGAGATGATAAGTCTATCGGGACTTTGAGACTATTTTTACCTTGCCCATGGTCTGCTGTTTATCAAATTATGGTATTGCTTTGCACTGTTGTCACTATATGTTATAATTATGTGGTTTTGTCAGTTTTAGTCTTGGTTTGTCCTGTGTTTTCTTGTGATATCATTCTGGAGGAACGTTGTATCATTTTTTAATGCATGCATTTCTAAATGACAATAAACGAGGACTGAGTCTCCTCATAATCTAATCTAATCTAATCCAATTACCACAAAGATCTCAAAGCCAGCGATGTCAAGAATTCCAAGGAACGTGGAGCCCTGTCGCTTCGTCCTGTCCAGAGCTTTGTTGATACGACAGAGCAGCCAGCGAAACAAACGTTCATACATGGCCTTGGCCAGAGCTTCCACAGCAAAATCCGCCTGTGCAAGAAAGAATTGAGACAACTTCTCTGTCGTAAAACTTTAAATTCAGAAAGCATGATTACGTATCTGTACAAACAATAAAATAAACCTATTTTAATCTGACCTCATTGGACATCTAAAGATACATTGTAATTCTAAGCATTATTTTAAATTAATTTTTTAAAATTGCCATTGTGTTACGGAATCGAAAAATAGCATTATCTCAAACTTGAGAAAATCTGCAAATGCTGGAAATCTAAACCACACACACAAAATACTGGAGGAAATTAGTAGGCTAGGCAGCGTTTATGGAAATAAGTAAACAGCCAACGTTTCAAGTGGAGACTCTTCATGAGGACCCTGCACCATCTCCCGACCTTAGACATCTTTCTTTATACAGCTGCCATGTGTCTGGAATATATATTTCATTGGGAAACAGACTTTAATCTGTATGACCGGACAGCCTTAAAGTTGAACTGTAAAATGCTATACATTACTTTCTTTGTAAGTTTTGACCTTCCAAACTTGCGAGGGGTGGAAGGTCACTGTGGTGGAAGGGGTGATTGGGTGGTTTGATGGAAAGGTGTCCACCTTGAGAGATTAGAAGTTTATTTCAGCAGGGAGGGCCTCTCATATTGCTCAGACCACACGTGGTGTCTAAATGGTCTTGTGAATCACTGGACACCACTAGGTATCTCCATGAGTTACTGGATCAGACACATGGTGGACAGAGAATGAAAATCATGGACCTTATAAACTTTAACTATGTTTGTTCTTTTAAATTATATTTTACTTATCAAAAAGTTCAAACTTCAAACTTTTGAGTTTAAAAGGGTTTCTTTTAGCATCTTCTCATAAACATTAACAAGTTGTGGAGCAAGTAACAATCTGCTGGAAGAACTCAATAGGCCAAGGAGAATCTTTGATGGGGGGGGGGGGAGGAACTGGGCAAGGAAACCCATTAACTAGTTATGGTCCCAGCACTTGGCAGGAAGTTTGCACTTGTAACTTGCAGGCAGATGCTTATATTAAATTACCATAACTATTCTACCAAAGAAACTCACAGAAAATCATCCTGGTGAATGTTAAAGTGACAGAAAAGCAACTCTCTACAGTTATAAACCATAAACTGTTCTATGTCATTTTGAGTTTCGATATACAGAAAGGTTAAAAAAAACAGTTGCCTGCTCACTGGAGAATTTTTCACATGACTTTATGCCTTCAACTGGCCTAACTATATACACAGAACATACTTGTCATCCCTCTGGTTCAATAATGAACTAAAGTGATCAGAAGAAATGAAACAAAGGCAGTCAGGGCCCCATGCCCTACTGAACTGGCCTGAGAAGGCAAGGTCTTTTAGTCATGCACTTCAGCATGGAGTACATGAAGAAACTTGCTAATGTTAGACCATGGTTATGGAAGACAGAAAAGTCAAGGATCTAGTTGGCAATTAGATGTGTTTAGCTCATGGTTGTTGCAGGAGAATAGGACAAGGGATATCTCTGAGTGTTCATCGGGGTGGAAGTGTTAAACTGAGGGATGCATTTGGATGTTGAAGAATGTCTGTAGCTGAGATATGTGTTGCAATCGGGCTGCGATTGGGTGATATGACTGGGTGGGTGGGTATGTTTTCAATGGTCAGGATTACAATCATGAACTTGGGGTAGCAGATGAGCATTGCAAACTTGGGAGGGGTGGAAGGTCACTATGGTGGACAGGAGATTGGGTGGTTTGAAGGAAACCCAGAAAGGTGTCCACCTTGAGAGGTTAGAAGTTTATTTCAGCAGGGAGGGGCTCTCATACTGCTCAGACCACACATGATGTCGAGATGTGTCTTGTGGATCACTGGACACCACTAGAGATCTCCATGAGTTACTCGGTAGACACATGGAGGACAGGGAATGAAAATCATGGACTTTATAAGCTTTAACTATACTATATAATTACATCTTGTTCCTCATTTCAAAAAAAAGACTTCATCACCTTCATCTCAGTGGAGCCCTGGAAAAGAGGCTAACCTTTTTCAGGGTGAAGTGATTAACAGCAGTGTTCAAGAGTTTAATCTTTAGTATCTGGAGATTCCTGAAAAGTTCCGACCAATTGGCAACCCTTCATATTACATTTGTTCTCTCCTCATGGTCGCTACCTGACTGACTGCATTTCCAGCATTTTCTGTTTTAATGCAATGCAGAATTCTCGATGCATGGTTATGAAGGTAAGGCAGTGTCATCAGATGGCAAGAAATATGGGAAATGTCACAAAGAAGGACCATGAAAGCCTAACCTGCTCCTTGGTCTGGGCTTTCTGAACGAAATCACGTCCGACTTTAATCCGAGGACTCAGGATTGCCCTGGTGAAGTCAGTCACGTTCATACCCAACAAGTGGCACACCTTCTGTGCAACTGCGGAAAGAGATCACAGAATCGTTTACCATCCTGGTGGTTCAACTTCCACTGCACGGGTGAAAAGGATTGGTAAGGATGTACCTGTATTGTCAGGCATTGATGCCTGGTCAGTGTTGCGCTCCTTTTTGAACGAAATGTTACCAAGCTGCAAGACAGCCGAAACAATCTTGAGTATAGCTGGAAACAGGAGAAGATGGATATCAGCACCAGCAGGGTTGTAACTCACTATATTGCAAACAACCCACTTATTTCCAATCACTTTGTTTGGATTTGAACAGTCTGCTGCCAAATCATGTACAAGAGCAAGCTAAAAACCCAAGAGGACTTTCAGCAGATTTTAAACAAATCTGTTGAAAGGGGAGTGGGCGGGGTGGGGGGTGGGAGAGGGTTGGGTTCATCACCAAACTGCCACCAAAGTAGAAAAATCTACCACTGACAATGATGCAATTCATTGAGCTCTCTTCTGTCCCACTGCAAATAAATCTGTATTCATTGGTGATACCCAAAAAGAAAGAGAATCCTATCTGCAGGCTGAGAATAAACGGGGAAGACATAAAACAAGTACAGAACTTTCACTACTTAGGAAGCTGGGTGACATCAGATGGCAGGTGCGACATGGACATCAAAAGAAGAGTAGGGGTGGCAAAAGACACCTTTAAGAGAATGAAGAGTATACTGACCAACACTAAACTAGGCATGACAACCCGCCTCAGAGCACCGAAATGTTACGTTTATCCAGTTATGTTATATGGCTCAGAATGTTGGACAATATCTAGTAACATGAGGAAATGAATTGAAGCAGCAGAGATGTGGTTTTTGAGGAGAATGCAAAGAATATCATGGACGAAACGAATATCTAATGAGGATGTCATGAACAGAGCAAGCACAAAAAGAGAAATAATGTATGAGATCATGAAAAGGCAACATAACTTCATTAGACATGTGATTAGGAAAGAGGAGTTAGAATGCATGGTAATTATGGGAAAGATTGAAGGGAAGAAAGCAAGAGGAAGGCAAAGACAAATGATGATGGAGACAGCAGCCAGAGAACTGGAAATGAATACCAATGAATTGATCCACTTGACCCGAAACAGGAGTGTGTGGTGGCCATGGTAGTCAAAGCTCAAACTGGGTATGGCACATGATGATGATGATTCATTGCCACAGAAGGCTGTGGAGGCCAAGACATTGAGCATATTTAAAGCAGAGGTTGACAGGTTCTTGATTGGCAAGACATCAAAGGTTACAAAGAGAAAGCAGGATAGTGGGGTTGAGAGGGTTAATAAATCAGCCATGATGGAATGGTGGAGCAGACTTAATGGCTGAATGGTCTAATTGTGCTCACATGTATTATGGCCTCAGGGTCTTATGGTCTAATTTCTAACCAGCTTCTCTTGGAAAATCACCAAACATGTGGAGCGGATGATATAGGCAGATTCACTGATCCTTTTTCCTTACATGGTTTTGCTTTAAAAGTTCTTGGAATTAATGATAGTTTGAACTATTTTATGGCCTTGATCCATTGTGAAAAGATAATATTTCAGGGAGGAAAGGTCATTGACAAGACTGGCAATGCTCAGAACCATATTTGTGTCTGTTGCTGATCGCTTGTTTTGTGCTTTGGTTATAATTGTGAGATCTACTGTGCTGATTTCTGGACGACCAGGCTGAATTCTTACACCCAAAAACATTTAGAATTTATTAATCAACAGTACAGAAATAATATATCATCTTTCAATTTCGTTTGCAGTGCTTGTAGGGGGTCATATCTCCAAACCTTGAGAAATTGAATATTGGAGAGCCCTTACACTTCCTCCCTTACCACCATTCAGGGCCCCAAACAGTCCTTCCAGGTGAGGCAACACTTCACCTGTGAGTCGACTGGGGTGATATACTGCGTCCGGTGCTCCCGATGTGGCCTTTTATATATTGGCGAGACCCGACGCAGACTGGGAGACCGCTTTGCTGAACATCTACGCTCTGTCCGCCAGAGAAAGCAGAATCTCCCAGTGGCCACACATTTTAATTCCACATTCCATTCCCATTCTGACATGTCTATCCACGGCCTCCTCTACTGTAAAGATGAAGCCACACTCAGGTTGGGGGAACAACACCTTATATTCCGTCAGGGTAGCCTCCAACCTGATGGCATGAACATCGACTTCTCTGACTTCCGCTAGGCCCCACCTCCCCCTCGTACCCCATCTCTTACTTATTTTTATACACACATTCTTTCTCTCACTCTCCTTTTTCTCCCTCTGTCCCTCTGAATATACCTCTTGCCCATCCTCTGGGTCCCCCCCCCCCCGTCTTTCTTCCCGGACCTCCTGTCCCATAATCCTCTCGTATCCCCTTTTGCCAATCACCTGTCCAGCTCTTGGCTCCATCCCTCCCCCTCCTGTCTTCTCCTATCATTTTGGATCTCCCCCTCCCCCTCCAACTTTCAAATCCCTTACTCACTCTTCCTTCAGTTAGTCCTGACGAAGGGTCTCGGCCCGAAACGTCGACTGCACCTCTTCCTACAGATGCTGCCTGGCCTGCTGCGTTCACCAGCAACTTTTATGTGTGTTGCCTGAACCTAATTATTTGTTTATTGACAGTCTCAAGGGTTAGAAGTTTTTAAATATTAAAACTACATCTGTTTGTACTGCAGGAGATGAGCTTCTGCTGGAGATTGCATCCCCAAAGAGATAATACTGAATTTTGCCCTTTAGATTGGCTTATTCAAATATAAACCTTGTTATAGCTTTAAATCTCTGCATGTTTGCTCTTCCTTTAGCATTGTTTCCAATTGCCGAGCCAAGATAATGAACACATCTAACAATAGGTTGATGAACTTTGGCTGCTTATTCTGTATATCAAATGCCATTATGAGCATTCTGGCTTGATGCATGCGATAATACTTCTTGTGCTTGTACCAGAGTCCAACAGCCCATTTTTAGCAAATATATACAGTACTGTATGATCAAGCTGTCCTGGCATGGCCTTCTGTGATAGCAACTGGATTTTTTAGTATATTTACACTCAAGAAAGGCCTTCTTTGAAAGAATGCTGCATTATATAAAAAACACATAATTTTTGCCAATTGTAAAGGGGGAGGAATCAGCAGTAACTTCTGCTTAAGTGGGCTTATATTGGTGATTGTGTACAACATGTATTTGGGAACTAGTTCGATACTAGCTGAATGGAATGTGAAGTGAGAAAAATGAAAATATAAAATTATATTTGTTCAGAGCTGAGGGTTGTAGATGGCTCCACTGACCCAAGTTTAGAGTTTTGGTGCAATATGTCATATACAGGCTCCTCACAGGCCATAGGGTATTGGAGTGAAAGTCATAAAACATGACAAAGAGCTCTTCAGCCCTGAGCATCAAGCACTGATTTACACTAATCCCATTTCATTCTTCCCACTTTCCCCTCAGTTTCTACCCCTCATCCACATCTAGGGGCAATTTACAGTGGCCGATAGATCTACTGATCAGTATAACTGGGCATGGGGGGAGGGAGAGAGCCACGGAAACATCCAGTAGAAAGCCACATGGTCATAGGGAGGATGCACAGACTCCACGCAGACAGTTCTCTGCTTTCACCCACATTCTCTTCCTCAGCATCCATCCCTACTCTCCTCCCTCCTTTAGTAGTCCTTGCCCTAACTACCACCCTGAGGCTCCGGCCTGCTCCTTTGCCCGACCCTCTCAGCACTATTCCTTTTCACACTCCCTCTTTCTCAGCTTCTCCCTTCTCTCGCTCGCTTCATCGAAGCATCCTTTGAATGGGGTGTGGGCGGAGCGGGAAAGGAACGGGGATGGCAGGTGAACAAAGCGTGGGTCTGCAATGGGGTGGGTGCAAGTCAGCTGAGAGGAAGGGTTTGAGAACAGGGGTGTGTGAAGGGAGAGGGTGATGAGGGTACGGTGTCTGAAGGAGGGACAACTGAGAGGAAAATGATGTGAGAGGGTGGGTCTCAGAATGGGGTAAAGAAAGGGGGATGCAGTTAAGAAGGGCTAGTGTTGGAAGTGGCGGTGTGAGAACTGGGGCCGGGTGTGAAGGGGCTGTGCATGTGAAGGGTCCGTGTCTGAAGCAGGAGGTCCTAAGGGGAGAAACAGAGTGACTGAGTTACAGTGAGGGAGGGGCGAGAGAAGGGAAGGGAGCTGTGAACAGAATGAGTGAAGAGGAAGGAGATGAGAGAAAGGCAATGAGAAGTGGCATCTAAGTGGAAAAGGTGCATGAAGAAAGAAGGAATAAGTGAAGATGGAGGGAGCAGAGAGTGAAGTACGTGAAGGAGAGGCTGCCAAGCAGAGGAGATGAGTGAAGAGGAGTGAGTCAGGATGTAAGAATTTTAACGAATATGGTAAGTACATTTCAAGGATTTACCTATAAGTGGGTTCAAGGGCTTACCCTAGCCTGAGAACTCTATTGCTCCTTGACAGGGGTACTAAATAGTCAGAGCAGCAGCACAGTAAACTTTTGGTCTGTAGTGGGGGGATGAACTGAGAAGCTGGGAAGTGATAGGTGGAAAAGATAATGGGCTGAAGAAGGAGGAATCTGTTAAGAGAGGAGAATGGATTTTGGGAGAAAGGGAAGGCGGAGTGGTACCAGAGAGAGGAGAAGAGAAGGAGTAAGAAGGAAGCCAGAATGGGGAATGGAAAAACGAGGAAGGGGGAGAGGGGAGAAATTACAGGAAGTTAGAGAAACTGATGTTCATGCCGTCAGTTATCCACAACTTAGTCCGACGTGGATTTATGAACAGTCATGGCGGAAGATGTGTTTGACTCTGCTTTGTCAGCAACCTCACCACTAAAGCCAGCGGCCCGGCACCAATAAGCTGACGAGGGCCAAGATGCACTTTGAATCCAGCCTCAGCTTTATGCCAGAAAGGCCTAGAGTGTAGCTGATGGCTCCATTCATGCACATGATATTTTCTTTCAGTTTAATCTTTTTAATTATTGTTAGAATTCTAATGAATCTCAAAAATATTATTCTACTCCTTTTAACTATTTAAAACTATTTGAATATCTGTCAAAAGCCACCAGGTTGATAAGCAGCAGAACTGCAGTAATAGACCAGCAGAAGCCTACTCCACCCTACGAATGCCTGTCACGTGTCAAGGGTTCAACTTGACTGACTCTCTACTTCAGGGGAAGGCAAGTCAGGTTGAGCAGGTGCAAAGACAAACTACCAGAGGAACTCAGCAAGTCAAGCAGCATCTTTGGACCTGGCAGGATCTCAACATGAAACATCAACCATCACTTTGCCTCCAGAGTAGGGTTGCCAACTTTCTCACTCCCAAATAAGGGACAAAAGTAGCAGTCAAATACGGGACACTTGTGTTTACCCTAAGAAAGACTACCATGACCATGAAGCCTTGCGCGGGCACCTGTGTGCGCATGCGTGACATGTGCATACATGACGTGCACATGCGTGTACATGTCGATTTTTTTTTACAAATCGGTTTCGGCTTAATCTTCCTGACTACACTGTACATACATTATTTCTACTTTATATAGGCTGTGTATTTATCATATCATTCCTGCTTTTACTCTATGTTAGTGTTATTTTAGGTTTTACGTGTTATTTGGTATGATTTGGTAGGTTATTTTTTGGGTCTGGGAATGCTCAAAAATTTTTCCCATATAAATTAATGGTAATTGCTTCTCCACTTTACGCCATTTCGGCATGAAAGGTTTCATAGGAATGCTCTACCTTAGCGGGGGAAATACAGGACAAGGGCGGTCCCATATGGGACAAACCAATTTAGCCCAATATACGGGATGTCCCGGCAAATACGGGACAGTTGGCAACCCTACTCCAGAGATGCTCCCTGACCTGCTCGGTTCCTCACTCCAGGTTTAAATCTCTGCTGTCTCCAAATGAATCTCCAATATTTCAAATTTTTGAAGTCTACACGTTAATCATCAGGAATGGTTGAATTCAGAAAACCTGAAAATTCAAATGAGCCTTACATGTTTGTTCTTCAATCGAAAATCCCATAATTGACATGGCTTCGCAGGTTTCCTCAAACATGTCTTTATCATCCTGTCCAGGAATGGGGACGTGACCATGAGACAGGAACCTGTAGTTGCTGAATGATTCCAACAGTAGATCATCTGGCAATTGGAGACAAGGGAATTAGTAATATACCTGCCCCTTGGAGCATTAAATGTGGTTTGAAGCAAGCCCAGTAGTTTACCCACCTCTCATCTTTGATCCAGCACCAGTGAGAAGGTAGTAGAAAATGTGGAAAGCCCTTTCTTCCACGGCCTGCCGAATAGCACGTGATTTCTCAAGCAAATCTGTTTATTTTAATTAAGTCAAAAATTGTTTTTTTGTTATCAATATATAGTCCCTTTCTTACAATTAATTCCTGGATAAAATGTGGATTCAACCATTTAAAAAGCAAAATACCTTTTGTTAGAGTGAAAGAATAATTCCAATTTAAGTTAGAGATGGAATTGGATGCAGGTCAACTCTGGCGAGGTTTGCAGGCCATTACAAAGTGAAACCTAACATCATGAATGTCTGTGATGCTTCACTCCCAGAGGAGCTCAATGCCTTTTATGCTCACTTTGAAAGGGAGAATAAAACTACAGCTCTACAACATCTGGTGACCCTGTGATCTCTCTTTCAAATGTTGACGTCAGAACACCTTGCAAGAGGGTGAATCCTTGCAAGGCGTCAGGCCCTGATGGTGTAGCTGATAGACTCTGAAAACCTGTGCCAAACAACCGGCAGGAGTGTTCCAGGACATCTTCAACCGGAGTCGGAGGTTCCCACCTGCTTCAAAAGGGCGCCAATCATACAATGCCCAAGAAGAGCAGGGTTTGCTGCCACAATGACTATCACCCAGTGGCATACAGATCTACTGTGATGAAGTGCTTTAAGAGGTTGGTCATGGCTAGAATCAACTCCTGCCTAAGCAAGGATCTAGACCCGCTGCAATTTGCCTATTGCCACAACAGGCCGACAGTAGATGCAGTCTTACTGGCTCCCTACTTGGCCTTGGATCTCCTGGACAATAAGCTGCTGTTTATTGATTACAGCTCAGCATTCATCGCAATCATACTCTCAGATCTAATCAAAAAGCTCCAAAACCCAGGCCTCTGTACCTCTGTACCTCCCTCTGCAACTGGATTCTTGCCTTCCTCATCGGGAGACCTCAATCTGTGTGGATTGGAAATAACATCTCCTCCTCGCTGACAATCAATACTGGCGTACCTCAAAGATGTGCGCCTAGCTCACTGCTTTACTCTCTCTCTATATTCATGACTGTGTGGCTAGGCACAGCTCAAACATCATCTATTAATTTGCCGATGACACAATTATTCTTGGCAGAATTTCAGATGGTGACGAGGAGGCGTACAGTATGATCGATCAGCTGGTCGGATGCTGTTGCAGCAACGATCTTGCTCTCAATGTCAGTAAGGCCAAGGAACTGACTGTGGAGTTCAGGAAGGGTAACATCCTGACTGGCTGGATCTCCATCTGATATGGAGGAGCCATGGCGAGGGATCAGAAAAAGCTGCAGAAAATTATAAACTCAGACAGCTCCGTCATGGGCACTAGCCTCCCCAGCATCCAGGACATCTTCAAAATGCGATGCCTCAGAAAGGCAGCATCCATCATTAAGGACCCCTGTCACCCAGGACATGCCCTACTCCCATTGCTCCCATCAGGGGGGAGTTACAGGAGCCTGAAGCCACACACTCAATGTTTCAGAAACAGCTTAATCCCCTCCGCAGTCAGATTCCTGAATGGACAACGAACACATGGGCACTTCCTCATTATGTTTTTCTCTCTCAGTTTGCATTACTTACTTTATTTAATTTATATATATATATATATATATGTTACATATTGTAATTTATAGATTTTTTATTATGTATTGCGCTGTACTGCTGCTGCAAAACAACAAATTTCATGTCATATGTCAATGATATTAAACCTGTTTCTGATTCTGAAAATGTAGAAATTAAAAAAAAAGATCTCCTGAAAAGCTTTAAGAATTTGGAAATGATTAAAAATATTGTGGGCTGCCATTGGAAGGAGGTACCGGAGACTTAGGTTGCACACCACCAGATTCAGCAACAGTTATTACCCTTCAACCGGAGTGGATAACTTCACTCATCCCATAATTGAAATGATTCCACAACCTATGGACTCACTTACAAGGACTCTGCAACTCATGTTCTTAGTATTATTTATTTACTATTATTAATATTATTATTATTATTATTTGTGTTTCTGTTTTTTGTATTTGCAAAGTTTGCCTTTTTTTGCTTGTCAGTCCTTCTGTGTAGTTTTTCGTCGATTCTGTTGTATTTCTTTGTTCTACAGTGAAGAAGAAAATGAATCTCAGGGAGGATACTTTGATTATAAATTTACTTTGAACTTTTAACCCTAAATTGCAAATAGATAAGAACAAATAACATGGTGCCGATTAGGGGAAAGTTATTCCATACAAGATTCCCGATCATATTGACACCTCAAGATGCATATGGTTCTTCTCCGCCATTTCCTCCTTTTCACATCTGGATGCATTTGCTTCTCAACAGCGAACTTCTTGGCTGTCCATGACAAGCTCACTCTCCCTTAATGGAGATTCTACTTCCGGAGTCCTCAGATTGTAATTGAAACCAGGCTAGGTTTTGGCCCCATATCCCGCAGAAAAGATGGTTCCATTCAACTCATCAGCATTACCTTGCATCTACCCACCTTCCATTACAACTCACTTCCATTCCTTAACGTGCCCAGATCCAACCAACACAAAGCTCTCCTGGCCAATGCACCACTGTCCCTCCTCTAAACAAAAGCAGCATATGATTGAAGTCTGAAATTAAAACAGAAAATGCTGGAAATATTCACTGGGTTATTCACAGGAAGAATCAGAATCCGAACCGGGTTTATTATCACCGGCATGTGTTGTGAAATTTGTTAACTTAGCAGCAGCAGTTCAATGCAATACATAATCTAGAAGAAAAATAAATAAGCAAATCAATTACAGTTTATGTACATTGAATAGATTAAAAATTGTGCAAAACTATAAATAATATACATTTAAAAGTTGAGGTGGCGTTCATGGGTTCAATGTCCATTTAGGAATCGGATGACAGAGGGGAAGAAGCTGTTCCCGAATCACTGAGTGTGTGCCTTCAGGCTTCTGTATCTCCTACCTGATGGTAACAGTGAGTAAAGGGCATGTGCTGGGTGCTGGGGGTCCTTAATAATGGACACTGCCTTTCTGAGACACCGCTCCTGGAAGATGTACTGTGTACTTTGTAGGCTAATACCCAAGATGGAGCCGACTAAGTTTATGACCCTCTGCAGCTTCTTTCAGTCCTGTGCAGTAGCTCCCGCCATACCAGATAGTGATGCAGCCTGTCAGAATGCTCTCCATTGTACATCCATAGAAGTTCTTGAGTGTTTTTGTTAACATACCAAATCTCTTCAAACTCCTAATGAAGTATAGTCACTGTCTTGCCATCTTTATAGCTGCATCGATATGTTGGGATCAGATTAGGTCCTCAGAGATCTTCATACCCAGGAACTTGAAACTACTCACTCTCTCCACTTCTGATCCCTCTATGAGGATTGGTATGTGTTCCTTTGTCTTACCCTTCCTGAAGTCCACAATCAGGTCTTTTGAATTACCGACGTTGAGTGCAACGTGACACCACACCACTAGTTGGTATAACTAGTGTTAATGCTTTAGGTCAATGACCTTTCATGAGAAAAGAGGAGTTCCCACACGTTCTGACTGAATTCCAGCTCAGCCAGACTCTGCAGCCAATATCCTAACTTACACCCAGTTCTATTTATCATCATGACCTTGCTTGATTCTTTTTCAAGTGCTAACCCATGGTGCATTCTCGAACCTTCTTGTTCTGAAACTTGTGCATCCCTCACCATTGAATGTTGCCAGCCATGAATTCCAATCCTTATACCCATCCTCTGCATTCACTTTGCCTTCTCCCTCTCTCCATAAAAATTATATTTTTCTATACTCCTGTTCTTTGAATTGTTGACTCCAACGTACACTTTATACTTCTACAGCACAACTGAAATATTTTACATGTATATGTTAAAAATGCATTTCTAAACATGAGTTATTGATTTTTAATATCATGATATTGAGAAATCTTTAAACTGGAGAACTACGTCTGATTTTAAACTTCACAGAGATTTGAAGAAAATCCTTGGCTAAATGACAAAGATGAAACTGACCATGTTACCAGATACTGTCAAGGGATGGTGTAATTGACATCCTCCCACTCCTTAGAGTAATAAATTGGAACATAACTAGTTCTGTATTTTAAAATGCAGAAATATGTATGTGTGTCTCGTTACTCTATCACCTGTGTGGTTTAAAATTATGTGTAGCCTCCTTATTTCCTACATTAGACCTAGGATTAAAATATGTAAATTGGAACTTGATGTGAAATAAAACTACAGAAATTGGACGTGCAAAGGGACTTGGGAGCCTTTGTGCCTAAAGGTTAACTTGTAGGTTGAGTCAGTGGTAAAGAAGGCAAAAGCAATATTAGCATTCACTTTGAGTGGACTTGAATATAAAAGCAATTATGTAATGGTGAGACATTGTAAGGTCTTGATCAGATCACACTTGGAGTATTGTGAGCAGTTTTCGGCACCACGGTAGCATTGCGGTTAGCGCAGCGCTATTGAAGCTCAAGGCATCGGAGTTCGGAGTTCAATTCCAATGTTGTGTGCAAGGAGTTTGTATGTTCCTCCCCATCACACGTGTGGGTTTCCTCCCAAGTCCAAAGGTGTACCAGTTGGTCATTGCGATTAGGCTAGGGTCAGATAGGTGGGTTGCTGGGCGGCGTAGCTCGTGGGGTGGGAAGGACTTGTTCTGCACTGTATCTTAAGATACGATAAAATAAGATAAATAAGATTAGCTAAGAAAAGATGTGCTGGCATTGGAGAGGGTCCAAAGGAGGTTCACAAGAGCAATCCTAGGAATGAAAGGGGGAAGAGAGCTAAACTGCTCCTGGAACCCGTTTCACTTACCCCACACCCTTATGCCACCACAAGTTAAAACTCAAGCAGTGGTTTGACCATCTGACTTGGTCTGGCTAATGTACAAGTAAAGAGCAAGAACTCCATTATGGGTCAGTTACACTGAGTAGCTAGTTAATTTTACATGCTGACTGCTCAGTTACGACACTGCATCGTGTTCCCACAGTTAGACACTTTTTCCCTGTGGTCTGTTTTCCACATTTTCATAAAGCCATTTCCTGGATGAAAAATAATAAAAATGATTATCAAAAGTTGAACAGAAGCCAGGAGCTTTATAACTGCTTTATATAGAGTGGCTGAGACATGTTTCTCATACATAAAAGCTTTCGTTAAAATAGCTCATGACCATATTTGAAGACTGATATGTTTTTGTCTTTCTCTGTGATTTAATTTATGAGGGGTGATTGATAAGTTTGTGGCCTAAGGTAGAAGGAGTCAATTTTAGAAAACCTAGCACATTTATTTTTCAACATCGTCCCCTCCTACATTTACACACTTAGTCCAGCGGTCATGGAGCATATGGATCTTGGACCTCCAGAAAGTGTCCACAGCAGGGGTGATTGATAAGTTCGTGGCCTAAGGTAGAAGAAGATGAGTTATTAACTTCAAACTTTCTGCATAATCACTCAAAGAGTTGAACTGCACGTGCATGTAATGAGAGCTGTACAACTCATCTCCTTCTACCTTAGGCCACGAACTTATCAATCACCCTTACTGTGGACACTTTCTGGAGGTCCAGGACGTTGAATTCTACAAAGAAGGGATCCGTATGCTCCACGACCACTGGACTAAGTGTGTAAATGTAGGAGGGGACTATGTTGAAAAATAAATGTGCTAGGTTTTCTAAAATTGACTCCTTCTACCTTAGGCCACGAACTTATCAATCACCCCTCGTAAATGATCTGCATGATCATATCATAATTCTGCTCTGAAAGACATATTTCATTTTGACAGTTGTACAAATAAAGACACATGTAAAGCTAGATTTTGTGTTTAGCAGTGGGAAATCATAATGTATCAGCTCAGAGTTCCCAGTCAGCATGGCCCATGAATGGGGCTGAATTTGAGCAGAAGTGATGAGTCAAGCCATGTAAAGTATATTTAAAATAGAAGCATACTCTGCGAAATGGGCTCTGTAAAGCTCCACTGTGAGTTTACCTCAGAAAACTGAGCATAACCAATGAACTAGACTACCAAACTTCTGTATTTGCTAGTTGGCACTATCAGTGGAATAGAGTTACTTTAAAAGAAACATGGAAAAGGATACAGGTTTCGATGTTTGCTCCGACAATATAACCTGTGACATCAAAATTGATGCGAATAAATTTTCCCTGTTGCAAGGAAAACAGAATTTTTAGGTCCTGTGCAGATCCACCCTTCATTAATTGATTAAGTAACATTAAAATGGACCTTAAATCCTGCTATGTTTACACATTTGGATTATGTGAGGTAGATAAAGCAGACTTTTTAACATGTAACTGGAATTTACTTAAAGAAGGCTGTAATGAAATAGGGATGATATAGGCTGAGCTCACAGCTGCACAGTGTGAATAATCCTTCACTGGGAGCCAAACCACACAAACAAGCATTACTGACCAGAATTTTATGTTTAGTTTAATAACTTAAATGGTAATCTAGAAATACTTTTATCATAGCATTCCCTCCTCAACTTCATTTGGATAAACGTTTCAGGCCAGCGTTTTCAGAAGTATAACTTAGTTATAAGCACACATTATGTTGCATACTCCATTTTGGTTCCAATTGATGGTTAATTAATTAGATATGATCTCTCTTTCAGTTGCTGTTATGGTCCGTACAGGGCAAGATAAAAGAAAGAGGGATAAATAAAGTCCAGAGCAGAGCAGAATACACTAGACCAAGCCCTCCTGGGACAGGGCAGAATATAGTGAACTATCCCCTCCTGGGACAGGGCAGAATATAGTGAAATATCCCCTCCTGGGACAGGGAAGAATTTAGTGAACCATCCCCTCCTGGGACAGGGCAGAATATAGTGAAACATCCCCTCCTGGGACAGGGTAGAATAGAGTGAAATATCCCCTCCTGAGGCAGGACAGAATTTAGTGAAACATCCCTTCCTGGGGCAGGGCAGACTACACCATCCACACTCAGGATATGACAAGTTACATCCAATCTCAGGCTGCGAAGTTAGATGTTAGTGCATGTGGGGGTGGGGATGGGGGTTTGGGGAGGAGGGATGCTAATGTGGGGCGATAGTTGATGTGTGTTGTCTGTGTGTGTGTAAAGGGAAGAGAGGGAGAAACAGAGATATTTATGGACCTGTACATGCATGTAGTAGTGTTCACAAATGGATGTTCGTCTCTGCCACAGAAGGGCCAGGATATAATTGGCAAGGCAAAGCGTTGGGAATATGGAAGGTGCTGTGCTCCTTCTGCTGTTTTCACTGGACTCCTTCCTGTGTGTCCTTGAA
This sequence comes from Mobula birostris, assembly GCF_030028105.1. Lineage (NCBI taxonomy): Eukaryota > Metazoa > Chordata > Chondrichthyes > Myliobatiformes > Myliobatidae > Mobula > Mobula birostris. The sequence goes on along the minus strand of NC_092378.1, from coordinate 130,606,945 downwards.
GAGAAGGTTCTCAGCGCTTTCCCAAGTGCTCCCTTTCCATTTATAGCTGCCTTGGGCTGGGGAGCTCCCGCACATTGACAAGAATACTTCGTGATTTCTGACAAGGGTCCGGAACATTCTGTCCTCCTGTTTTACTTTTGCCATATCAGAGCTAGGAGGAGGTTGCCTAATTTGTGAGTGTGGAGTGATGAGGCCAGTCCGATGGAGCCAGCCAAGTAACCGGAGCCTTTGTGCTGAAGTACTGGCTTGAGGGAGGACGCTGCCCTGCATTGGTGGATTTTCCAGAAACCATATAGCTGGTATCTCTCCAAAGCTCTGAGGTGCCTACGTAGGTAATCCTCATCTTTGAAATGTAGAGGCAAGAATCACTGCTGCCTGGCAGACTATAAAGTACAAACTGGCCTTATGATTTTGATCCATCATCATTCTTTTCATCAGATGACCAAAGGTTGTGACTGTGTGCTGGAGTTGAGTATGAATTTTCTCACTGGCATCTGCCTTCAATGTGAGGTGGTTCCCTGGAGTCAGAAAGAGCTCTTGTTATGGATATTTTTGTCAAAAGTCCCATTAGTCGAAGCAGGGGCAGGTCAATGGAAGACCTTTGCTTGAGGACATTCAGTATAAGATCGATTTGGTCACATGCCTTGCTGAAGGAGTTGACAAGGACTTGGAAGTCAACCTTTGAACATACACACTAATGCATGTGTCATTTGCACATTACAACTCAGTGAAGGCTGGAACAAGTACAGGACTGGGCTGGGTCTTGGTCTGGTGGCAGAGCTCCAAGATGACCATTTGTGAGCACTACTGCATGAATGTATAGGTCCATAAATTTCTCTCTTCCTCTTTCTTACACAGACAAACACACACACACACACACACACACACACACACACACACACACACACACACACACACATCAATGATCACAACCATGAGAAAATCTGCAGATGCTGGAAATCCAAGGCAACACATACAAATTGCTGGAGGAACTCAATAGGTCAGACAGCATCTATGGAAAGGAGTTAACAGTCAACATCAGCGTTCTGGTCTCAGCCCGAAACATCAACTGTTTATTCCTTTCCATAGATGCCACCTGACCTGCTGAGATCTTCCAGAATTTTGTATGTTAACATCAGTTATCACCCCAGATCAACACCCTCCTCCCCAAATCCTCTTCACCATGTGCACTAACATCTAACTTAGCAGCCTCTACATCCAACAAAGACAGGGGCGCCAGGCACTTCTGGCCACCATCTCCTGCAAGTTCCCTCCAAGTCCCTTCATCGCTGATAAAAGCCTGGAACTTCCTGCCCAACCACTCTGTCCAAGTTCCACTCTTGCTCAGTTCGTTTCAAGTATTGGTTAATTACCTCATTTTAGAGTTGTCGTTGTTCTCCGGTCTCATCAGGTGACAAAATGCTGTTTTGTGATGCCAATATTGCTGCTCTCAGGCCTGGCTCAGGGCCGACACTCTACCAGTCAGACCACCGCAGGTTCCAGTACAACTCCACAGAGTTGAGCACAGGCTGAATGCAGACACTTCTAGTGTTGTAATATCATATATTCTGCCTGTCTTTTTAAATTATGTCTCCATGTACCTTCTCAGGCAGATGTGAATTATCACTTAACGACATTCAACACAAAAAACAAAGGAGTTTTTCTGTGTCATGGCCATCATTTATCTCTCACCCAATACAGATTCTCTGGTTATTGTTTCTCTTCTGTTTTTTGGGGCTAGTAATGTATTGGCTGACATTTTAATTTGTTTAATAAGTGGCTGTACTTCAGAGCTACTTTGTTCGCCGTTGAACATGAAGCACTCTGGACCACTTAAAAGATGCAAGAGATGAGTCAGCAGAATGGTTGGTTAACTTGCCACTCTTTCAATATTACTAATATGTAGCCAAATCGTGCCTGGGTGACTGGTGCATTGCTTTTCATGGAAAATCAGGATTGCACCCTCCGGTATAACATCGTATTGAACTAAAAGAAGTGCCCTGTGATTGTAATTTCTGGATATTTTCTTGATCAGTTTCAAAGGTTGAATAACATTTTCATGTAACTATGCACATACTAGACTTAGATGTTGATCATCTCTGAAATGATGTGTTATTCCATTTGTAAATTAACTGATAAAGGATTATTATTGTATTATTCTCCTGTATGACTAATCTGTATACAACAATTTAACATTGATATTTTGAATGTGTAATGGAACTGACTGGCAGGACATCTTGTAAATTAATACATCACAAACTGTTTGTTTCACTTATGAGTTCTGCAGTGAATTTTCTACCGTGGATGTTACTGTGACATTAGGAACAGTCAACCACAGTGTCAACTAACCCTTTCACCAATGTTTTTCATTGTCGCACAGTTGTGGAAACTTTCATACATATTAAACTATAAAGCTCAAAATGAAGTACTTACAAAGCGTGACGAGTTGTCATTTTTTACGGTCTTTGCATTACCAAAAGCTTCCAGAATGGGATTGGCCTGAAGGAGTTGTTTTTCCAGCTCGCCCTAAAATTAAGATGGATTACATTCAATAGTCACAGTCACTAGATTTACCCCATGTCTGGTATGCTAACTGCCTTTTCTTTTGCATTGTTCTGGCAAATTATGACCTACAGCCATTATTGCTTTGTTGTGTGTTTACAGGCGTTTTAAAGGGCCTATCACATTAAGTTTCATTAATAGATTTGCCTTCAACTTCACTTTGTTGATGATTGTGGTGGATGATACTTGAGCCATGAAACTTACCAATATCATAATACATAGCAAAAATAACTAGCGTTTCATTTTCAGTTCTGCAAAGGTCAGAATTCCAGCGAGGTAGCAGTGCAGTGTTGAGTCAATGAAATGACAGGTTGCCAAGACGTTTTTAGATTATGCAGGTCATCAATGGCTGTTGTATGTATTTGTTGCTTTAAGAATGTTTAAACATCTGCAGGATATTGGTTCCCTGCCGGGTTTGCTTCCATCCTTCCACTGAGGGAGTCTACATTGTGTCATCCTGCAGGAGTCAGCATATTTATTCCACAGCCACGTCCGCTCCTATATCCTTTTCACTGAGGAAGAGAATCAGCACAACCTTGTAGGAAGTTTCACTGTTCTAAAACACCAAATCTCTGTTCCTTGGCGTTAAAGCACACACTTTAGAGTTTTAGCTTGGGTAGCTTGTGAGTAAACTTTTTGTTAGATGTTTGAGAGTGTTGGTGGGAACTTTTACAAAATGAAAAGGCACTCTTTTGGTTTAATCACGGTTAGGGAGAAACGATGCAATGACCGAGCATGGAAAGAAATGAAAATGTTTACAAGATTGTTTTTGATGACTGTTCATCTAAAACAAACATATTTTAGCTATATGTCTGACTGCAGCCAGTAAGTAGACAATCTGGAATGATGTTAAGCAAATTCATTTTCCTGGACGTGAAAAATGAATACAAGAAACTTTATGCAATAATTAAACAAACCACATACACATGCATTCCTAGTATTTGAAATTAGTTTAAAAATGTAAGCAGTATAAAGCCACACGCACTTCCAGCCGCCAAAGCATAAAGATTTGCAGTAGCATAGAGCTATGATGAGATCGGCCTATTATTCAAAATGGTACAAGGAAAATTATAAACTTGTTGGATTCCCCTACTCTTTTCCAGTTTCTGAAGGTTTTGGCACTTGTGGAAGCATGCACTCAGCTGGGACCAGAAGATACCTACTGACCAGAAGACACGCACTGTACACATTAGCAGATGATTCAGCTGATACTGAAGCCAAACTCATTGCTAATCACATATTTTGGGTGGAGGCATTGGGTGGTGACCAGATTAAGGAATTTATGGTCCTCACATCGGATGAATTAAATAGAGCCAATTGGATTGCCAGCTCGGGTCAGCCAAACTTTTACCTCATTAGCAATGAAAATTACTGCTGAATTCAGACTTCATTCAAGATTAAATTGTGATTCTTTTGTTTCATTGCACTGAGTAAGTTTCTTTAATTTAAAATGGTAAACAATTGCCAAGAGTGTAATTCTATTTAATTTACATAATTATGGTTCCTCAAGTGTTTTAAGATAACTTTTTCACAAAAAATTTATCAAGTGTTATACTTTCCTTTAATCAATCACTGAAACAGAAAATCCCTTATTGAAGATGGCAGCAAGAGTGGGAGGGCAAGCCTTATATTTACTAGCATTTAAAATGAAGAGCGTAACTTTTAGAAACCTATAACACTTGACCAGATATGGACATGTTAGATGTAGGATCAATGTTCCCAATGACAGGAGAGTCCAGAGCTAGGGATCATAGTTCAAGGATAAGGCATAAGTTATTTAAGACTCAGATAAGGGTAGAAAGTTCTGCGAGAGGGTGGCAAGCCTGCGAAATTCCCTACTGCAGAAAGTAGTCACGGCCAAATTATTAAGTATACTCAGCAGGAATTAGGTAGATTGTTCTTTGGTGAGAAAATCAAGGGATATGAGGAATAAACTGGAACAGGGGACCAAATCTGAATGGTCAGCCGTGGCCATATTGAATGGTGGAGCAGAGTCGATGGGCTGAGTGGCCTCCTCCTGCTCTTGGTCTTTGTCATTTACTACTGCACCATTTTAGTGGAGGTAAGCTCCAGTAATTAGTTATCAGAATAAGATTAAAGCTTCAAAAAGCATGAAGCTGTCAAGCTCATGTTACTGCAGATACATATTTTGCATTTGCATGACATAGCTCATTGCATAGCAACAAAATTTAAAGCCAACAACTTATTGTTACATCAGTACTGAAGATGAACAGAGTAATAGCTGATTGAGGCCATGCAGATATTCTTCCTTCAGTTCAGTGGCTACACTTGTTTCGGGCTTTATTTCAATTCAATCCTGATTGTGTTTTTTCCTGTTTAAACTCAAATTCATCCCATAAGGCTATAAAGAATACAGTAAATCTTTTCTACTATTACCCTGCTTTCACAGCAGACCGATATTGAAGCTGACCATGGCATGAAAGACTGGAATGTTCATGACTCAGGCCAAACCCAAAAGTGGACCTGCTGTAATCTAGAGAGAAGCAGGGCTTGACCGTGTCTTGTCTCAGAAATACACAGAGTCCTTAACAGTACATCCTGCAAGTAGGTTTCCAAAACTGAAATCAATCTTTCTTTTAAGTAATGTTTGTGAAGCCAATAAACTGCAAACAATTTGGCCTAATGCTAATTGAAAACAAGCAACTAATTTTAGTAGAATGCAAAGTTTAACACTAAAATATACAAACAGGAAATACTAATTTCTTCTAATCTCAGACCTTATGGGTTGAATTATTTGTTTCATGAAAGTGGAAAATTGCTGCCTTTGAAGTGACGAAAAACACTTTAAATGAACTTCAGAAAACATGCAACCCTTTGTGCTATTGTTTCATTTCTGTTTATCTGTGGGGTGAGTGACATCTTCCTATATTTCATCATTAAGATTCTGTGCAAAAAAATAACGTGCAGACACGTAATCAGTGCTCTAAACACATCGAACATTCTCAATTACTCACGTATGCAAAAGCGGGATCTTGCTGTAGTTGGATAATATGGTATAAAACAAATATATCAGTAGAGAAACAAATGTCAGATTATGCCACACAAAACAGAATTTAGCCTCTTTCTAATCTCCAAAGATAACACCACAATTCCAGATGTTCACTTATATTGAAGAAGTTCCAGAATAAAAAGGCAAATGTTACAAACTGAGATAACATCTTCAGTGCTGCAGTTAAAGGAGATGCCAAATAGAGGCCAAACTCTTTCAGTGGGGAGGAATGAACAAAGGACGAGGGTAGAATATCTTGGCTTCCTCTGCCCTTGTTCAGTTCCTTTCAACTGTTTGCAAAGAGGTGGGCATAACCTGGCCTAATGTCTACAATGCAACACATTCCATGGAAACAACCATCATGAATAAACAATAGATATCGAAAAATAATTCCAGGAAACATTACTAATTTAGTAACAAATGATGCCAATGTTGGCAGAAAGTAGATTTTTTTTCAGATGTCCAAAGATTTAAATACATATTATAAAAGTTAAAGATAAATAACATTTTAGAAACTGACATTTTGATGACAGCTGTGGGAATACGTTCTTTGCTCTGGGGCTCAGGTGGCTGAATTGAAGTCAAAATGACATTTGTCATTGCAATTCAGCATAAAGAACAAAGAACTATGCAGTCTGCGTAGTGATGCGGGATCCAATAGGGTCCAGTCTCTTACACAGCTAGAGAATGGTGAAACTAGTACCAATCCCCAAATTGCAGTAGGTCATGAAGTTACTTTAGATAAATGAAACAATTGTCAAACTTTGGACACACTTCATTTCCAAACCTAAAATGTGGAATTGAAGTGATTTGCTACCAAGGATTTACCTTGTATGATTTATCACTGGACAGAAGGTTTTTAGCTGTACAGCATGAAGTTCAGAAGTTAAGTGTTCTAATTTGAAATACAGGTACAAAGGGGCATCTTTAGCCTTTCCAGAACAAAGTACAGACAGAACAAAATACTTATCTGGCAGAAGCCCAGCAGCATTCGGCTATTCAAATTTAAACCTGCTGAGGAGATGGCATTGGCACCAGTTGAAAGCCAGTAGATTTCTTCTACACACATGCACATGGATCTTGATGGTATCACTGTGATCCAGCTGTAGTTCTGCAAACCTTCCCTAACACAAGGCTCCACGAGATTCTCTTGGAAACCAATCCAGCATCTACCTTGTGTTGGTTAGCAATGTGACCATTCTTTGCCAGCAACCTGTGCTAGCCAGGAAGATGGCTGGCAAGACGTAATTCAATGGAATACTAGGGGAGTTAAAATCTTCCAATGTACAACCAACAAAGCGCAAAAAGGTGACTTTTTGCATAACTATCCAGAAATACTGCTTCGAAATCAGGATTTGAAAAGCATATTCAATACCATTGGTTATTAAATATGAGAAGTATTGTATGCAGATCAACAAGCTCCCCTTTTGAAATCAGGGAGATTTTATTTCATTTCAGATAAGTGACTTATGTTTCCATTTGTTGAAATCCCTCTCCCTCTCACTCTCCTTCTCTCTATCTCTATCTCTGAAGAAAAATAAAATACGCTGGAAAGTCCATCAGCCAAAAGCATTAACTCTGTTTCCCATGCTGCAGATGCTGCCTCACCTGCTGAATATTTCCTTTACTCGCTGTTTTTATTACTGATGTAGATTAAGTTATAAATGGACTAGATCTCAAATCTGATGGTGATCTTTTGATCTGTGATCGTATGACTTTTGCTTTAGACCCTGAATAAATGCCACCAGTTAGTTATCTGTATTTTAACAAAATGCACTTTTAATGGAGTTGTCGCAAAGGCTAGCTGCGCAAATCTCTTTATGAATGGAGGAAGACAAAAAAAAACATACAAGCCCTATAAACCACTGATTATTTTTATTCAAGTTATTGGCTATATACTTTCTCTGCTGAATGTACTTTAAACAGACAGCTGGTTTGTTTGTAGATGCATATGTATAAATAAAATTAGGTTGGCTAACGCACATACAAGTTAGATTGGCTACTTGATAACTAGAATGCAAAATCCCAACAGCCAAGTTGCAATAAAAATTGTGTCATGATAAGTGTGCAGTGGAAAAGACCTTGCCAAGTCTGAATTGGTTGTTGGAATCCATATCATTACCAAGTCCTTCAATTGTTATGGATGAGGGGCAGGATTGAGGCTGCTTATATAGCTTGGTTATTTCCCAGTTCCGTGCAAATAGCAAGTTTGCCATAATCGGTTCGTTGTGCTGATTGTATAGTGACTGGTGCTAGGAGAGGGGATTGGGCAAAGTTCCAAGGGTTAAAGAGAGAGTTCTATGGTTCAGCTGTAAGCCAAGTTTGTAAGGCTTGGAGCTGAGGTGATGCCCATGCCAGTGTTGTTATCACTGAACCTTTGTCCAGAGGTGGTGAGGGCAGCAATTTGAATGCACAGAAGGAGCAGCCAGAGGTGGGTGTGATTTTCTCAGCTCCTATAGCCTGAGGCATCTATAGTGGAGTCATCCTATTCTAATTGCCTTATAAGTAGAAGGTCATTCTTGGGGCTTCTCTCCAGCCTTCAGCTGCAGGTACTGTTTCTTCATGGTTCCAAGAGGAGCCATATTGTTTTCCAAGCCATTGCTGCAGTTAGTTGCATTGAGAAGAGGCAGTCTTGCACACAGGTGGTGCGTCTGTATTGCAAGGCAGATTCAGCTCTAAAGTAGTTAAGATTATGATTGCATTTCACAGAGCACAGTGAGACCTTTTGTGACCTGCTGGACTGGAAGGAATGTTATTCCTGTTCATCTGAAATTCGTCAACAAGCTACTTGGAAGCCGTTCTTTGGATCCAAGTATCCCAACTATCCCGGGGAACCCCCTCTTGCATAATTTATTGTAAATTAACTGGTCATTGTCAAGTGTTCTGTGATTAGGGTCAGGTTAAATAGGTGGGTTGCTGGGCTTTGCTTCTTGGGCCGGATGAGTCTGTTCTGCAACGTATCTCTAAACAAATAAATAGATAGTGTCATTGTGGGGAGATGGCTGATGGGTTCACCGGCACAAGTTTATAACGCGGTGACTCTTGGTCTTTCTGGGACTGGTAATATAGACAGTGTGTTATGGATTCAAAAGAGTGTTAGTTCTGTCAGTCACATGCCAGAAATATTTTTACTTTTGGGAGAGAGGAGGGTAGTGGGTTATTATTTTAGGCAAAAAGCCCATAAGTTGCACTGTTTTGCAGCAGCAACTTTATAATTAGTTATATTCCTGGCTGGCAACATAATTGTAACACTTATATAGGCATCCGTTAGTCTCATGAGACCATGGATTTGCGCCTTGGAAGGTTTCCAGGGCGCAGGCCTGGGCAAGGTTGTATGGAAGACCAGCAGTTGCCCATGCTGCAAGTCTCCCCTCTCCACGCCACCGATGTTGTCCAAGGGAGGGGTATTAGGACCCATACAGCTTGGCACCGGTGTCGTCGCAGAGCAATGTGTGGTTACGTGCCTTGCTCAAGGACACAACATGCTGCCTCAGCCAAGGCTTGAACTAGCGACCTTCAGGTCACCAGACGGACGCCTTAACCACTTGGCCACGCGCCAACTTTGTAACACTATCAGCTAGGCTTATAACATCCCCTGCTTGCACACAGTGTGAAAACATTTTCTTTGGGATGTGCCCACTTTGTTGTTACATGATGGGTGATGACTGCTAAATGCTGGAGAAATGACACCCCTCCGTTGGTCAAGGTCGTTGCTGCCCTGCTGCCTAAGTGATAAGCAAGTCAGGGCACTACGATATGGAGAGCCGAGGGTTGCCCATGTAACAGGCTCCCCCTCTCCACACAGCTGATGGATCTAAAGGAGCAGCAGAGGCCGCTACAGTTTGGCACCAGTGGCGGCGTCACAGGAGTTGCCAGTCAGCATTGCACTCAATGTAGGACTGCCTTCGGGACCCTAGCTCTGAAATTTTCCCTCAGGGTTTACTCCTGAAGCCTTCCCCATGAGTGGGTATAGCTGCAAGGCAGTGGAGGTTTGAGATCAGAGTTTTCCTTCTCCTAGATGCCAACCACGGCTGACGAGCCTCATCAGCTAAAGTGAGTGGTTTTAAAGTGGCAGTAACCCACCTTTGGCCCTTCTCCTATTAGTAGAAACAGTCCCGCTGGGCTTAGTGGCTAAACCACATATGAAGGCTAGGAGCTGGACATGTTTGTCACAGGCTATTTGAGACACATACCATTGGGAGCGCATACTAGGTAGTGGGAGCTTTTCCCCAGTACCACCCCAGCTATGACAACCTTAAGCAGCCTCTGGAGAAATAGGACAGGATTTATCCTGAAAACAGCTGGAGATTTTGACATAATTAATTTGCTCAGGGATCAAAGGTTTTCCTGTTTCAGGGATTTCACTCGCAATGGGAGACTTCTCTGGCAGCTGGACAAAGTTTTTGATAGACTAAAAGATCTTACCAGGAAGGTAGCAGGGTTGTCTGTCCAGCGGCTGTTCACACTGCATCTCTACAATTTTTGAATCCAAGTATCCAATATTAGCTTACAAATCTTTACTGGACTCTTACCGTAACTGTGGCAATCAAGCTCAAGGAATTAGGAATTTCACCTCATTTAACCTGGACATGTTAACCTGTGTGAGCTTAAGGTTAGATCCACCTGGATATAAAGCCTGTACTGAACAGTAAAAAGGTGACTCAGGAGAAATTAAATCCTCTTAAAGACCTTCAGGGACATCTACATGTGGAGATGGCCAAGATTTTTAATGTTTGTTTTTCCTTGGTGTTTACTGAGAAGAATATCATAGATGCCAAAGAAAAGAGGGTCATTAGTAGTGATGTCTTGAATTATATGCATTTATGAGGAAGAAGGAAGATACTTGCAGCCTCTAAGTGGATTAAAGTAACAAATCCTGACCTACCCCTGGATCTTATGGGATGCCAGGGATGAAACTGCAGAGGCCCCTTTAGAGATATTTAATTCATTGTTCGGCACTGCTGAGGTTCCAGAAGACTGCAGGTGGCTAATGCTGTTCCATTGTTCAAGAAGGATAGCAAGGACAGGCCAGGGAACTACAGCCTAGTGTACCTGACTTTAATAGTAGGGAGGTTACTGTAGGGAATTCTGAGGGACCAGATCTCCCATCACTTAGATAGTCAAAACCGGATCAGGAATAGTCAGCATGGTTTCTGCATGGGAGGCTGTGTCTGATGAACCTTTTGGAGTTTTTCAAAAAGGTAAACAAGGTGATAGATGAAGGTCGGGAACTTGATGTTGTCTATATGGACTTTACTGAGGCATGTGATGAGGTCTTGGAGGCAGGCTGATCTGGAAGACCGGACTGCGTGGGATTCAAAGGAAGCTAATGAAGTCGATTCAGAATTGGCTTGATAATAGGAAACAGAGGGCAATGGTTGAAGATTAATCCTCTGACTGGAGGCCTGTGATTAGTTGAGTGCCCCAGTGATCAATGTTTAGATCTCTGTTATTCATTATTTATGTAATTGACCTGTATATAAAGGTACACGGTGAGATTCGCAAGTTTGCTGCTGATATTAAATTAGGGGGCCTTATTGATAGTGAAGGTTATAATGAGATCTTGATCTATTTAGAAGATGTGCTGAGAAATGGTTTACAACTTAGGTAAGTGTGAAGTGAGGAGTTTGGACAGTCAAACTGTTCACCCCACAGGGACATTATGTTACAGTTATCTAAGTCATTGGTGAGGCTACACTTGGAGTATGGTGTACAGTCTTGGTCACCCTGTTATTGGAAAGACATTGTCAAGCTGGAAAAGTGCAGAAGTGATTTATGAGCACGCTGTCCGGGCTGAGTCATAGGAAGAAGTTGGTCAGGCTGGATCTTTATCCTGAGGAGCATAGAAGAATGAGAGGTGACCTCATTGACGTTTATAAGATTCTGAGGGGTATGGATACTCACAGTCTTTTCCCCCAGGATTGGGGAGTCCAAAACTGAAGGGTACAGTTACAAGATGAGGAGGGTTGAGATTTAAAAGAGACCTGAGTGCTCTGGCAGCTTTAGTCAGAGGATAGTAAGTACCTAGAATGAGCTGCCAGAGAAAGTGGTCCAGGCAGGTACAACTGCAATATTTAAGAGGCCTTTGGATAGGTACATGGAGGGAAGGGGGTTCAAGGGTTGTGGGCCAAATACAGGTAAATGAGACTAGTTGCTGTGGATGCTGTGGTCAGCATGGACCAGTTGGGCTAAAGAGCCTTTTTCCATGCTGCATTACTCTTTGACTGTATGTACGAGGTTATATGCTCAAAAAGATGGGAGATGGAGGAAGACTAGCCACAAACTTTAGCCTCTAAGACTGTGAGTGAGCAGCCATTCTGAGACAAACACGGAGACCAGAGGTCTCCTTCTTTAGATACTAACCAAATTATTGCATTAATCTTGCTGAAACCAGAAGGGAAGGAGAAACGTTGTACTAAGTGTATTCTTCATGTCATTGGGCTCTAACGCTCTACTGTGAGGCAAAAGAGTTCTGCATTGGCAGGATTATTTTCAACTGGTTATATTTAAAATTATTATATTACTGAGAGTAAGTGGAGGATAACCAGTTCATAACAGACTCATACTATGTCAAAGGAAAGCTGAGTGAACAGTTAATATCAGAGATGGATCACTGCCAATAATCTCATTGTTGGGCCAACTACAGGCTGCATTATTCCTGAGATGAAAATATTTGACCTTGACACCATGTGACTGAAAATAGGAAGAGCTCTATTCTCAACCATCAATTTCTGTCAAACCAATGCGTACATACTGTATGCTTTAATATATATTAACATTGAATGCTATTAATACTGAAAGGGGAGGGTGAGGTCATGGTCCATATCGGTACTAAAGTACTACTGCACTTGGAATATGGACCCCTTATCTAAGAAAGGATATGCTGGCATAGGAAAGGGTCCAGAGAAAGTTCACGAGAATGATCCCAGGAATGAATAGGTTAACGTATGAGGAGCATTTGATGGCACTCATCCTGTACTTGCTGGAGTTTAGAAGATTGGGGAGGGGGAGGATCTCATTGAAATCTATCAAAAATTGAAAGGTTAGATAGAATGGATGTGGAGAGGATGTTTCCTGTAGTGGGGAGTCTAGGACCAGAGGGCACAGCCTCAGAATAGAAGTACATCCCTTTAGAACAGAGATGAGGAGAAATTTCTTTAGGCAGAAGGTGGTGACTCTGTGGAATTCATTGCCATGGACAATGAATCATCTTATGCTATCTACGCTCTGTCCACCAGAAAAAGTGGGATCTCCCAGTGGCCACCCATTTTAATTCCACATCCCGTTCTGACATGTCACTCCATGTCTTCCTCTACTACCGCAATGAGGTCACACTCAAAATTGGAGGAGCAACACCTTATATTCTGTCCGGATAGCCTCCAACCTGATGGCATGAACATCAAGTTCTCAAACTACTGCTAATGCCCCCCTCCTCCTTCACCATTCCCCATGCCCCACTCTCACCTTCTTTCCTTACCCACTCTTCACTTACCCCTGGTACCCTTCCCCCTTCCCTTTCTTCCATGTGCACTCCTATCAGATTCCCCCTTCTCCAGCCCTTTCACCAATTGACTTCCCAACTCTTTACTTCAGTCTTCCCCCTCTCTTGGTTTCACCTATCATAGAACCATAGAACCATAGAACCATAGAACATTACAGCACAGAAACAAGCCTCTTGGCCCTTCTTGGCTATGCCGAACCGTTTTTCTGCCTAGTCCCACTGACCTGCACCTGGACCATACCCCTCCATACACCTCTCATCCATGTACCTGTCCAAGTTTTTCTTAAATGTTAAAAGTGAGTCCGCATTTACCACTTCATCTGGCAGCTTATTCCACACCCCCACCACCGTCTGTGTGAAGAAGCCCCCCTCTAATGTTCCCTTTAAACTTTTCCCCCTTCATACTTAACCCATGTCCTCTGGCATTTTTCTCCCCTAGCCTCAGTGGAAAAAGCCTGCTTGCATTCACTATCTATACCCATCATAATTTTATATCCTTGTGCTTCTTCCATCCCTCCCCCCACCTTTTTACTCTGACTCGTCATCATTTTTCTCCAGTCTCAAAATATCAACTGTTTGCTCTTTTCCATGGATGCTGCCTGGCCTTTTGAGTTCCTCCAGCATTCTGAGTGTGTTGCTTGTCTTATGCTGCAATTGTCTTACGGTCTAAAGAAATAGGTCGGAAGAGAGATGAGGTCTGCAAAGGGAATTTAAGGCATTACGTAGAAAGTTACAAAGCAGGATCTCTAGGTTTGTAATCCCAGGATTACTCCCTGTGCCACATGATAGCCAGGCAAGAATTAGGAAGTTAATGTGGGTAAAGGGCTGGTGTAGAGCAGAGAGCTTCTGATACCTGGATCATTAGGTTCTCTTCCAGGGCAGCTGGGACCTATATAAAAAAGTTGTGTTGCACCAAAACTGAAGTGGTGCTAATATCCTTGCAGGGTGGGTTGCCAGCCGGCGGCAAACAGAACAGTAGGTCAGCGGGTGGAGGGATTAAGGAGAAGGTTAAATCAAATCACTCTCCTAGGAAGAACAAGTTTAGAACACAATGGGACAGAGGCCGGTGAGCTCAAAGCCTGGATTAGACCATGGTACTACAGTGTTGTACCCATTGCAGAGACAGTGCTCGAGCGGAGAGTAGGACTGGCAGCTCACCGTTCCAGAGTTTTGACATTTCAGACATGATAGGGGGGATTGTAAAAGTGGTGGCGGAGTTGCATGACTGAGTAGGGAGAATGTTAGAGCTGCGCTTAGAGAGGAATTTGCAGGGCTCTTCCAGTGAGGCCATATGGGCTGAATTCAGGAATAAGAAAGGTTCATTCATTGATAGGTCTTCCAATAACCAGCAATGAGAAATAGATATATAGGTGGGTCATGGAAAAGTGTTGACGCATGGCCAAGTGGTTAAGGTGTCGGTCTAGTGATCTGAAGGTCGCTAGTTCGAGCCTCAGCTAAGGCAGCGTGTTGTATCCTTGAACAAGGCACTTAAACGCACATTGCTCTGCGACAACACCGGTGCCAAGCTGTATCGGCCCTTGTGCCCTTCCCTTGGACAACATCGGTGGCATGGAGAGGGGAGACTTGCAGCATGGGCAACTGCTGGTCTTCCATACAACCTTGCCCAGGCCCGCGCCCTGGAAACCTTCCAAGGCGCAAATCCATGGTCTCAGGAGACTAACGGATGCCTATATAATAACTGTGAAGGAAAAGTATAAAAACAACAGGCTCCAGCAGTTGCTCGTTGATTTCCATCTATGTGCGGTGAACTCCATTCCATATTTTGAAAAATTGGGTCCACTGGTACACTGTGACCATGCACGTTGAAAACTAACATTGTCCAAGCATTTGATCTTATTTTGCATTGGTTCTGTTCATTATAGTAATCATTTTGAGTGAACATTCCATAGCTAGTTTACATCATAAACGGTTTTTAGTTTTGTTTACTATTGTCTAGATGCATGAGGGTCCCAAAGATCTCTCAAGACAACAGGATAATACCAAAATATTAACACACAGAGAGAACATATTAAAGAATTGACTTACAATAGCACTAGCATCCTTCTTGCTCTTGTGGGAGGAAGCAACCACGGCCAGGTACTGAATAACTTTCTTTGTGTTTTCTGTCTTCCCAGCTCCAGATTCACCCCTGTGCAGGAAATCCATGTGTTATTGCAACTTTTCAAGTTCACCCATATTTACATTGTGCTTGACTGTGAGGATTCATATCATCACTACTGACAATTATTCCCTGCCTCTTCGAAGGACTTTGGTTTCTCTGGTTGCAGCTGCAAGCTCTGAGTCTGCCTGTTCCACCGGTGGGGACAGTGACACACTTTTCCTTCTCACTGTGAACATAGCACCTGATAGAATGTTTAATGTTTCTGTGGGTATTTCAAATTCCATGGTAACCAACTCGTTCTGGCAGTTTACAGATAATTGATCCCACCTACATTTGCAACACTTCTCATGCTCTTGATTGCCTCACTAACTTTCAGTTTCCTGGCCCTGACCGCCTCTTGTTCACTATGGATGTCCAGTCCATATACACTTCTATCCCCCATCAAGAAGGCCTTAAAGCTCTCAGTTTCTTTCTCAATAAAAGAACCAACCATTTCCCCTCCACCATCACACTCCTCTGTCTGGCAACAGTCACAACACACTGGAGGAACTCAGCAGGTCAGGTAGCATCTGTGGAAACGATGAGTCAACATTTCGGGCCGGAACCCTTCGTCAGGACTGTAGAGGGAAGGGGCAGAGGCCCTATAAAGAAGGTGGGGGGAGGGTGGGAAGGAGAAGGCTGGTAGGTTCCAGGTGAAAAACCAGTAAGGGGAAAGATAAAGGGGTGGGGGAGGGGAAGCAGGGAGGTGATAGGCAGGAAAGGTGAAGAAAGAACAGGGGAAAACACAATGGGTAGTAGAAGGAGGTGGGACCATGAGGGAGGTGGTAGGCACGGGGGTAGGGGGCAGAGTGACATAGGGATAGGAGAAGGGAGGGGGAGGGAATTATCGGAAGCTGGAGAATTCTATGTTCATACCAAGGGGCTGGAGACTACCCAGACAGTATATGAGGTGTTGCTCCTCCAACCTGAGTTTAGCCTCATCATGGCAGTAGAGGAGGCCATGTATGGACATATCTGAATGGGAGTGGGAAGCAGAGTTGAAGTGGGTGGCTACTGGGAGATCCTGTCTGTTTTGGCGGACGGAGCGGAGGTGCTCGATGAAGCCGTCCCCCAATCTGCGTCGGGTTTCACCGATGTAGAGGAGGCCGCACCGGGAGCACCGGATGCAATAGATGACCCCAACAGACTCACAAGTGAAGTGTTGCCTCACTTGGAAGTACTGTTTGGGGCCCTGAATGGTGGCAAGAGAGGAGGTGTAGGGACAGGTGTAGCACTTGGGCTTAAAAACAAAACTGGTCCTCAACAATTTTTCCTTGGTCTCCTCCCTCCCACTTTCCCCAGACTTGAGGGGTAGTTGTGGCCCAGCTACGCCTGCCTTTTCATTGACTATGTGGAAAAAAAACATGTTCCAAGCCTTCCCTAATGCTCCCCACCTCTTCCTCCACTACATTGACAACTGCATTGGTGCACCTATGCTGAGCTCATCAATTCCATCCACTTTGCCTCCAACTTCCACCCTACCATTAAGTCCATTTGGTCCATTTCTGACACCTCCCTGCTCTTTCTCAAGCTCTTGTTTCCAGCTCTGGAAACAAACTGTCAACCAACATCTTTTATAAACCTACTGATTCCCACGGTTTTCTTGACTATACTTCTTCCCACCCTGTCTCCTGTAAAAATGCCGTTCCCTTTTTTCGGTTCCTTCATTTCCAACTCATCTGTTCCCAGGATGCGGCTTTCCTTTCCAGGACATCAGAGACTTCCTCCTTCTTCGAAGGATGAGGCTGCCGTTCCTGCACAATTGAGGCTGCCCTCACCTGCATCTTCTCCATTTCCCAAGCATTTGCGCTCACCCCATCTTCCCGCCATCTTAACAGTGATAGAGTTCCTCGTCTTTAGCTACCATCACATGAGCCTCCGCATCCAGCACAGCATTCTCCATAACTTCTGCTATCTGCAAAGGGATCTTACCACCAAACATATCTTTATCTACACCCCCCCCACCCCAACTTCCATTTAGGGTCCCAGACAGTCCTTCCAGGTGAGGCAACACTTCACCTGCGAATCTGCTGGGGTTGTCTATTGTGTCCAGTATTGCTGCTGTGGCCTCCTCTACATTGGTGGGATCTGTCGTGAATTGGGGGACCGCTTTGTCAAGCACCTCTGCTCCATCCACCAAAAGCGGAACTTCCTGGTGGGCAAGCATTTTAGTTCCGATTCCCATTCCTGTTCCGACATATTGTTCCATGGCTCCTTTTATGCCACAAAGAGGCCACCATTAGGGTGAAGGAGCAACACCTTACATTCCCTCTGGGTACCTTCCAACCTGATGGCATGAATATCAATTTCTCCTTCCAGTAAAAAAAATCCCTTCCCCACCCCTCTTCTTCTATTCCCCACTCTAGCCTCTTACCTCTTCTCACCTGCTTATCACCTCCCCCTGGATCCCACCTCCTTACCTCTCTCCTAGGGTCCACTCTCCTCTCCTACAGATTCCTTCCTTTCCAGCCCTTCACCTTTCCTACTCACTGACTTCACCTATCACCTTCTAGCTAGCCTCCTTCCCCTCCCCCCACCTTTTTATTCTGGCATCTCCCTTCCTTTCCAGTCCTGAAGAAGGGTCTCGGCCTGAAATGTTGACTGTTTATTCATTTCCATAGATGCTGCCTGACCTGCTGAGTTCCTCCAGCATTTTGTGTGTGTTGCTGTGGATTTCCAGCATTTGCATAATTTCGTGTGTTTATAATTAGAAACCATTTGCTTTAGTTGCATTTCTGTAAGAGTTTTACTTCTAACTTTGGCACTGATTCATTTTACATTAATATGGAAATGAATAATGACCTTAGTACGTCTACTAACTTGTGCAACACCATAAAAGGCCAAATCTTTCCATTTGCACAAGTTCCTTCCTTGAAGTTCCTTGCATGAAGCCTTTAGATTCCCAAGATATTTTGCAAGTTTGGGATTTTCCGAGGTTTTGAAGTGCATGAACTGCCTAAGGTTTCCTGAATTATTGGGAAATATTAGACGCTATAGTTTCTGTATGTTTCCCAATCACTACATCAGGCAGATTTCACTGGGTTAAAAAATCACCAGCAATCACTGGGCACTGGAAGTGGTTAATTCAGAGTATTTATTTCCAGTCCGATGTTACTAATGCTCTATTAGATTGTCAGTGATCATGCTGCTGAAACCAGATGTGCCTCAGTATAGCACGGTTTCTCTGTTTTCTGTCCAAGCCCAGAATGTATGTTTGTTTAACTTGCAGTCAGATAAATGACTTGTGATTTTTAATTGTTAGAAGATGGTCTTTGGCTTAACTAATTAGATGATGGGGATGAAAAGCAGTGTCTTTCTTTTTTTTAAACTGAGAAGAAAGTGTGAGACAGTGTGTGCATGATTGTGTGACAGATTAGGATCCGTCTATCTGAAGTTTGTACTGTTGGTTACCCTGAAGTATGATGAAACAAGATGGAATCTGAAAATTCCAAGAAAGATTTTTTTAAATTCAAAAGGTAGAACTGAGCTTCCGCGAGTAAAAGTGCTCTTGTGGATCATTAACAAATCATCAGTACTTTGAGCCCATGAGCACACCATAGATAGCTACCACAGGACAGGTAGAACAAGCAGCATTGAAAATCTTTAGAAGGCTGACTGGTGACAGGCAAGTCTCCATATAAGAATGTTAACATGTGCTGAACATTTAGATAACCTTAGTTATAAGAGGAAAGAAGTTGGACAGTGAAGTACCTTCCATCTTATATTGGTTGGAGATCTCAAAGCATTGGGGCCAATAAAATGTTTTATGCTTATTAAAATGAAAGCTAAATCTGTGCACAGCAAGTTTTCACAAATGTCAATGATATAATTGATCTGAGAATTTTAATGGTGGTTTGCTTCAAAATCAGAAGAACTTTCAGCTTTTGTCCAGATAGAATCAGAGATGGTTTATAACTACACAAAAGGCATACAAGGTCTCAGAATCAAAAGCGGTTGTCAGTATGGCAGTTCCTCCTTCCTCAAGCATCAGGCCTATAGTCTGCCAAGACTCTGGTTCAACACAAACTCATACCTGAAGTGGGAGATGTACCATGTGTGCAAAGAATAGGGAGAGTGATCAGTTGTGCTGGAAGAGGAGAGAAGAGTTAAAGAGTGATTTGAGTAATCAGAGCTGTCTCACAAGTTCTGTCCCTCAGTCCTCTTACTGCAGTAGTTTGATAGACTCCTCTGGCATGTCAGCACATGGTCGAACACTTATCCGTGCCTGTTTTAGGGTGGGAAATGACTAGTGTGTTCATCTGCCTCTGCTGTTTCAACACTTCCCCTCATTCATCGAACACTCCTCTCCAAATCTCACCCAAAATTTCTACTCCACACCACTGTAGCCTTGCAGTTACCCTAACGCTGTTACGGCATCAGCGAACGGGTTTCAATTCTGCTGCTGTCTTCAAGGAGTTTGCATGTTCTCCCCATGACCCCGTGGTTTCCTCCATGCACTCTGATTTCCTCCCACATTCCAAAGACATACGGGTCCGTAGGTCGATTGGTCATGTGGGTGTAATTGGGTGGTGGGGTCTCATTGTGCTATAAAGGTATTATTCTCTAAATAAATGTAAAAAATAAATAATTCCTAAGTTCACCCTGTTTATCAGACTGTTTGCTTTATCCTACTCCAACCAATCTACTGTCTGCTCAACTTTCACCCTAGGCCAAAGCTTACTGATGTTTGCAGTGCAAGTAGAGCATTGAGCATGAAAGGGTATCACAGTAGCAGTTCGCGTGATACTATTACAGCTCAGGGTCTTCTGGGGTTCAGAGTTCAATTCTGGTGCCATTCTGTAAGGAGTCTCTGTACGTCCTCCCCATGGAATGCATAAGTTTTCCTCCCACAGTCCAAAGACATACCGGATAGAGCAATTGATCATTGTAAATTGTCCCGTGACTAGGTTAGGTTTAATCAGGGGTTGCGTGCCTTGAAGGTCCAGAATGGTCAACTCCACGCCGTATCGCGAAATAAATAAATAAATAATGCAACACAGTTTCAGCCATGATGTCTGAGCATTTCATATGGTAGGGCTGTATCAGACACAAATGTTTTCCATTATTGCTGCTATGTTTGTAGGATTCTGCTAACAACGAGAAGACGTGTATACAAAACAAAAAAAATGCCAGAAACACGCAGCAGGTCAGGCAGCATCTGTGGGAAGGGAAAGGGAGTCAGCATTTCAGGTCAAAGACTGAAAGAGATGATAAAAGGTTGCTTAAGTTGCGTAGAAGGTGGTGAGAGGGATAGTAGTTAAAGATCAAAGTAAATTTATTACCAAAGTACATACATGTTACCATATACTTCCTTGAGATTCATTTTCTTGAAGGCATTTACAAGAATAAAAGAAATACATTAGAATTTATGAATGACTATATATAAGCAAAGATTGATAAAAGAGCAAACCAACTGTGCAAATGAAAATAATTCTGCAAACATCAATTGTAAAGAGTGTTTGAAAGTGAGTTTGTATGTCATAGAATCAGTTCCGAGTCATGGTGATTGAAGTTATCTGTGTCAGTTCAGGAGCCTGATGGTTGTAGTTTAGTAATTGTCCCTGATCCTGGTGGTGTGGGACCTAAGGCTTCTGTACCTCCTTCCCAATGGTAGTAGTGAGAAGAGGGCGTAGCCTGGATGGTAAAGGTTTTCAATGACGTTGGCAACACTCCATGTAAATCTATTCCGTGGTAGGGAGGGCTTCACATGTGATGGACTGGGCTGTTTCCACCACTTTCTGTGGCCCTTTCCATTCCTGGGCATTGGTGTTTCCATACCAGACCACAAGGCAACCAGTTAGGACACACGCAAACAAGAGGAATTCTGCAGATGCTGGAAATTCAACCAACACACATCAAAGTTGCTGGTGAACGCAGCAGGCCAGGCAGCATCTCTAGGAAGAGGTACAGTCAACGTTTCAGGCTGAGACCCTTCGTCAGGACTGTACCTCTTCCTAGAGATGCTGCCTGGCCTGCTGCGTTCACCAGCAACTTTGATGTGTGTTGCAGTTAGGACACACTCCAGTATTAGTTTGTCAGGGTTGCCATGGGGATGAGCTGTCTTGTCTTATAGTGTATTGGGTGCAGTTGGAGAGTGATTACAGTTCCTTGCCTCTGTTCTGTGCAGTTATTAGCAGGGCTGTGGGAGATGCCAGCAGGTTAGGCTGTAGTAATAGAGAGTACAGAGCTGTGTGCCTGAACATGTAGAGGGCTCAAGTGGAGACAGACCAGGTAGGCAAACTAGCTCTGTGCTAATGTCAGATCTTTGCTCAAAAATAAACTGGACTGAAGCTCCGTAATTTCTGGCTTAGACTTTGCCCTATTCAGCATTGATCCAGATCTATATTTTTAAATCCATGTAAGGATTAAATTAATTTGCAGATGTCCAGTTGGGTTTAATCATACTGATCATTGCCGATAGCTCCCATCAGACCTTCTGCTGAGACTGCAGCAACCCCTGGGCTTCTGTGCAGGTCATGTGACAGGTACAAGTTAAAGACTTCCTGACGTACTCAGAAAGCCAAAAACCAGTTTATTCTACATCTGTATGGAATTCAGTTGTGGAGACCTGTCTTGTTAGGTTTGGAGCTGCATCTTAACAATTTTAATTATATTTTTACCATTTATTTTAGTAGTTTGTAAATGTCTTTCAAATGTCGAGTCTTTTAAAAACCATAATCCCCTATTCTTCTTCTCATCATTATTATTCTTAGGCAGAAACTCAAGAGCAAGGAAGTTTTCTTCAGCTCCAGTGTTGTGGGTTCTGAGCGGCTGGTAAGGTTCTAGGAGCTGCTCCACTTCGAGAATTCATGGGATAGTGTTTCCCAATATTTAGTGGGGATGCTGCATTTTTCACTGGGAGTTTCAGTGTTTCCTTGACACTTTTCCTCTCTCTGTCAGGAATGGAGTGCATGCCTGAGGACTGTGCGTTGTTGGGGATGTGAATGGTGCATCCAGCCCAATGAACTGCGCAAGAAGATGGGCCTTACATGAAACACCTGCAAAGCAATAATCTCCTACCAGCTTGCTCCCATCGCACGACACTGCATTTGGGCAATAAACGTTCATAGTGAGACCCAGGAAAGCTTGTGGGCCACATCTCGGTGAAAGCAAACAAACCACCAGCTTCACTGTATGAGCACAACCCTTGGTTAATCGAGTAAAGAATATTTGAAGATTAAAACCTCAGACTTAGCACACAATTCACAGAACACTGAACTCTGCCCTCCACTATGATTCTGAGTCCTGGAATACCCACATTAGAAAGAACCATTCATACCATCTCCTCAAATCCTCCATATTGACTGGAAGGATTGGCATTAAGGTCTTCTCTGAGACCAATGTCCCCAGTACATAATCAATTACAACTCTTACAGCTAGCAAAGGCCAACATTGAGAGCTGGGGGCTAGACCTCCCTCTGTGCAGCACAAGGTCTTATTGACACTCAGAACACGCCACTGTACTCCAGAGTTAAACGGGTACATACTCAGCCAATATAAGTGCTGGAATGGCAGAAATGTTGGTGAACCAGGTGGAAAAAAATCTACCCCATTGTCCACAGATCTCATTACCTTCTTAACGGAGAGCTTTTAATTAAAAAAAACAAGGTACTTAGCAACTTTAGCCACTCCATTCTCCTGAATGGGATTGCATTAGATACACCAGCCTTGTTGGGGCAAAGCTAAAGGATCAGATTCAAAGTGTTCCCAGACCCTCAGTTCAAGAGGTTTGTACTGTACCAATTCTGGTGATAGGTAGGCAGTCAGAAAAGCAAAAATCAGGAACACAGTTACCCACAAGGGATATCTCACCATCAATTCTCTTTCGAACCACTCGTGAAGGGAAAACTGGTGTTTATACCCATAATAATTATACAACCACATTCAGATTTCAAAATGTCAAAGTTTAAACATTACAGTATGCAGCATTGAATTAATCATGGAAATAAGAAGAATAAATTGGTGCTTTTTGATATTTAGCTACTATGTATCTTTTTCCCTGGTTCCCAGCTGGTTTTGCATTAAATACAATTTCACTACCAGTTGGTATTTGTGACGAAGTGAACAATGGAACATGCCTAATTCCATTACAGGAAAGTGTTGTTTGAAGTACATAAGATTACAAGAATTCCTTCCTTCCCACCCATTTCAGCTCAGGGGACACAAATAATTCTATTTGGATCTAATAGGACTTGGTAACAGAAAACTGGCATCGGTCCAGATCAGATTCGACAAGAAGATTGTACAATTTCAAAAGCTCATTATCTCTGCCCAGAGAAACAGCCATGCAGAAGAGGATTTGTTAATTTGGAGTAGTTGCTGTTTACCATTCTGCATTTCATGGGAGCATGCAACTTTTCCGTTGCCATTAAGTGTGCACAGAAGTTCTGCATTCTCACCAATCACTGAATGCTTTACGAGCACTGCCACAGTTTGTACTTCTTGTCCTTCATAATGCATACTTTCTACCTTCGGCTCTCTGCTGGATCTCTTGGAGTTTGCCTTATTTGGCACTCCTTGGAGTAATTCCCTCCTTAAAGCTAACAATACTGTAAAGACCAAGCATTATCATGGGCACAGAGAGATGTTATTGAGAGGCTACTATTTATAATTACGAACCAGACTGACAGCTGAAGATACATTTCCTGAAGGGGCCGGGTATATTGCCAGAACATTAAAAAGAACTGGAAAGGCAAGAGTACTGTTTCTGCTGTTGCAATACATTGAATGAATCATAAACACTGAAAATGACTTATAAACAGTATATGCAAATATATGTTAGCGTCTACTAGTAAGTAGTTACTTGCTTCTTTGAGCCATAGTGCTGAGCCATTCAACTGGACATAATAATGAAGATGGGACTTAAAAAGCTGAGCACTGATGTCTAAAAAACAGGGTAGATTTGGGTTATTTTGGGGTTCTAACTTGTCCTTCAGGACTTGAGCAATACATTTTGGGAAGCAGCTGGAATTTAAAAATTAGTTTACCGGTTTTCCTCCCTGCCATCTGAGCATCAACAATATTTCATCATTTTTATTTCACATCAGTGCTATGTATTCTTAACAAGCCTGCTTGAGCTTTTCAGCAATGAGTGTTTGGCAACTACCAATCTACAGAGAGTGGAGGCAGCTCACTCCCCAGCTGATCCTAACATACAAGTTTTGCAAAATTCCTGCCAGTTCCCCTCCTTCACCTTTACCACGTTCTCAACTCGAGATATTGGGGGGGGGGGTAACATTTAAGGACTGAAAATGCCTTAAGCACTTAGAAAACAACAAAAGCAGAAATAGATAAATGTGAAGCATTTTACTCACGTGCACAAAATTGACTGGTCTTCGCGATCTGTTAAAAAATGTGAAAGGAATTATTATTATGATATATTGATGGTGGATAAATGTTTAAATTAATTTGTTTTAATTACATTCCAATAAAAACCAGTTGTTATTTTGCCAAAGAACGAGCGCTGTAACATCACTCATCGATTCACACAATTTCATACATGTTGAAAGCTTGTCTTTTAAATTCAAGGATCTAACCATGTGAGCTCCTTATAAACTAATCATATATAGTATTAAAACTTCACACCTCATATGTGCCTCAATTTTTCACCAAGACTATTACTTTCATACAAACTGAATGTTGCTAACTAGATAACTCCGCCCATGTCTGCTATAGATGCAGTCTTACTAATGTTGCTCTGATCCCAAAATTAAAAAAAAAGAAAACCCTCTTTTAACACTTCTCCCCATTGCCCCAGGATGGGATTGCCTTCATTTTGTTCTGTGAAAGAAAATCTAGTGGCTACAAAGCAGGGGATATCCAAAAGCAACAATTACTTTCAAACGTATTATTGCTTTTTTTGAGTGAGGAGTAAGTAGAGAAGTTGAGTTGAGGTCAGAATCAAATCAGCCATGACCTTATTTGATAATGGAGCAAACTTGAGGAGTCACAGTTCCGGCAAGGATCATGGATATGAACTTCTCAGTGTTCCCAACATTTCCTAGTTAAATTTCATATCCTTCTTGAATATTCTGACAGCACCTGCCATACCCATGAATTCTAACATCATTAGGGAGTCATTGTTACTTGGTCTACAGCCTGGAACTCCCCTACTGAATAGAACTGTGCAAATGCCATCACCAAGAAGGCTGTTTCTAAATACCTCCAAGGCACTACCCACATCCCAGAGATGACCAATGTGAGGAAAAGGTCATAAGACATAGGAGTAGAATTAGGCCTTTCAGCCCATGGAGTCTGCTCTGCTATTCCATTAGGGCTGATTTATTATCATCTCAACCCTATTCTCCCTGCCTTCTCTCCATAACCTTTGATGTGC
This sequence comes from Mobula birostris, assembly GCF_030028105.1. Classification (NCBI taxonomy): domain Eukaryota; kingdom Metazoa; phylum Chordata; class Chondrichthyes; order Myliobatiformes; family Myliobatidae; genus Mobula; species Mobula birostris. The sequence goes on along the minus strand of NC_092378.1, from coordinate 130,581,375 downwards.
TGTCCAATCAAGAACTTATCAACCTCCACTTTAAGTATACTCAATAACTTGGCCTTCACAGCCAAGTTCCACAGATTCACTACCCCCTGGCTAAAGAAATTCCTCCTCATTTCTGTCCTAAGTGGATACTCTCTATTTTGAGACTATGCCCACTGGCCCTAGACTCACCCACTATAGGAAGCATCCTCTCCACATCCACTCTATTTAGACCTTTCAATATTCAATAGGCTTCAATGAGATACCTCCCTCATTCTTCTAAACTCCAGCAGTACAGTCCCAAAGAAATCAAATGCCCCTCATATATTAACTCCTTCATTCTTGGAATCATTCCCATGAATTTCCTCTGGACCCTCTCCAATGCCAACGCATCCTTTCATAGATAAGGGGCCCAAACCTGCTCACAATACTCCAGGTGTGATTTGACCAATGCTTTACAAAGCCTCAGCATTACATTCCTTACTCTTATATTCTAGTCCTCTCAAAATGAATGCTAATGTTGCATTTACCTTCCTTACCACTGACTCAACCTACAAGTTAACCTTTAGGGAGTCTTGCACAAGGACTCCCAAGTTCCTTTGCACCTCTGACTTTTGATTTTTCTCCCTGTTTAGAAAATAGTCCACGCCTTTATTCCTTCTAACTGAAGTGCATGACCATGAACTTCCCTACTCGATATACCATTTGCCACCTCTTTGCCCATTCTCCCAATCTAAGTCCTTCCGCAGACTTGCTGCTTGCTCAACACTACCTGCCCCTCTACCTATCTTTGTATTTTCCACAAACTTGGCTGCAAATCAATCAATTGTATCATCCAAATCATTGACACATAAGATGAAAAAAGTGATCCCAACACTGACCCTTGTGGAAAATCACCAGTCACTGGCAACCAACTAGAAAAGGCGCCTTTAATCCCACTCTTTCCCTCCTGCCATTCAGCCAATCTTCCTTCCAGGCTGATATCTTTCCTGGATCACTCACCCCTCTTGGATAACCCAATACTCTAAAAATGACAAATGGATTCCTTTCCAAACAGTGAATGATTAGGGCCAGGGCAGTGGTAGGTTCAGATTTAATTGCTGGATAGGAAGTTATTTGCAGGTTTGTGGGGAGAAAGTTGGGGAGAGAGATAAGTTGGATCACTTTTACACTAAGCCTGGGTAGATTCAGGGGGCTGAAGACCTCCTTCTGTGCTGTACCCTTACTGCGATTCAGTAACGGCTTATTCTGATAATCAGGAGCGGTGAAAGTACTTTTGTGGCCTTTCACAGATCACTAACAGCAAACACCGCTTATATTTGATTCTTCACACTTGTATCTAGCGCACTTAGTTAATGTTGCTGAGGAGTGCTCCAGGGCCTGTCCACTTCATTTCCACTTCTGTTGATTTCTAAGTTGAAACAGCAACTACCGTGCATATTGCTGCTCAGCTGTCTGGGCACGTGTATGTGTGAAGTATCTAATCATTGCCAGGCAATGAAAAATAATAAAGATCAAAAATTGATAGTACATTATAACGGTCCACTTCAGAAAGGGTATAAATGGACATCATTAGACTGAATGTTGGTTGAGCATTGCATTCAGTCTTACTTTTCACAGACTGCAAATATCAGCAGTTTGAGGGCTGATGTGAGTGCTGTGGGACCTGAAGTATTGGGACAAGCTGCTGGTTCCTTTTACCATAGGAACCATAGAAACTACAGCATAGAAACATGCCTTTTGGCCCTTCTTGGCTGTGCCGAACCATTTTCTGCATAGTCCCACTGACCTGCACACGGACCATATCCCTCCATACACCTCCCATCCATGTATCTGTCCAATTTATTCTTAAATGTTAAAAAAGAACCCGCATTAACCACCTCGTCTGGCAGCTCATTCCATACTCCCACCACTCTCTGTGTGAAGAAGCCCCCCCTAATGTTCCCTTTAAACTTTTCCCCCCTCACCCTAAACCCATGTCCTCTGGTTTTTTTCTCCCCTTGCCTCAGTGGAAAAAGCCTGCTTGCATTCACTCTATCTATACCCATCATAATTTTATATACCTCTATCAAATCTCCCCTCATTCTTCTACGCTCCAGGGAATAAAGTCCCAACCTATTGAACCTTTCTCTGTAACTGAGTTTCTCAAGTCCCGGCAACATCCTTGTAAACCTTCTCTGCATTCTTTCAACCTTATTTATATCCTTCCTGTAATTTGGTGACCAAAACTGAACAGAATACTCCAGATTCGGCCTCACCAATGCCTTATACAACCTCATCATAACATTCCAGTTCTTATACTCAATACTTTGATTAATAAAGGCCAATGTACCAAAAGCTCTCTTTATGACCCTATCTACCTGTGACGCCACTTTTAGGGAATTTTGTATCTGTATTCCCATATCCCTCTGTTCCACTGCACTCCTCAGTGCCTTACCATTAACCCTGTATGTTCTACCTTGGTTTGTCCTTCCAATGTGCAATACCTCACACTTGTCAGTATTAAACTCCATCTGCCATTTTTTAGCCCATTTTTCCAGCTGGTCCAAGTCCCTCTGCAGGCTCTGAAAACCTTCCTCACTGTCTACTACACCTCCAATCTTTGCATCATCAGCAAACTTGCTGATCCAATTTACCACATTATCATCCAGATCATTGATATAGATGACAAATAACAATGGACCCAGCACCGATCTCTGTGGCACACCACTAGTCACAGGCCTCCACTCAGAGAAGCATTCTCTACCATCACTCTCTGGCTTCTTCCATCGAGCCAATGTCTAATCCAATTTACTACCTCTCCATGTATACCTAGCGACTGAATTTTCCTAACTAACCTCCCATCCTTCTCCAGCTGTTGCACACTCTCATTGTCAGGCCTCTACAAACTGGTAATTTTGGTGTTTTCCACAAACAACAGAACCCAATATTATCTCCTGTAGGTGACACACTTGTGTCACTGAACGTAACAACAGGACTCGTCCTGTGCGTACATTTTAATACACAAAGCCTGCACATCCTTTCAACATCTCTTATGTTGCTGTCCTAGCTATGCTTTAATATATTGGCTTAGCAGTCACCAAATTAGCAGAAATCTCAAGTGGATGGGTCACCATATAGATCATCCATTAGTGATCACATTAAGTGACAGAATTGTCCCCTATTGGACCAGTACAGGAGTTAAAATGAGAATCACAAGTCAAATTAACTTCATATATAGAGCAGCTACTATCTCTTTGCTCATTGAGCATTTTGCTTAAGGGTAGAGTTTAGTCAGATGGCTCAGATACAAACAGGGAGGGTGATTTTTATCCATCTGACCTAGCATAAACCGACTACCTGAATGATTAATAACAAACCATAAAGCTTATCCTTGCTCACCTGTCAAGGTGCCACTTGACATGGGGAAGCCTCTTTAATAAATGCAAATTGAGGTCTTATGATGTTATCAGGATCAGAATGGAAGCAGTCCATCACTGACTGATCAGTGGGGCAACAGGGAGGAAATAAAAGCCCAAAAGCTTAGTGACAGATGGAATGCTTCTAAGTCCAGCAGGTCTTTTCCATGGCCTCCACAAAGAGGCACCTGCTAATTCACCAAATCTTGGCAAAACTCCTTCCTTTTGACCTATCTGTGATCTAGGGTGCTGCTTCTGGGCTGGGCACCCATCTCCAGTCTACAGCTGGCCACCACCTGCAGCAAATAGGGAACCCAGGAGGCAAAGTGGCCCGGTATTGTACTGATGCTGTTATGGGGACAGGGAGGCAGACTGCTGCTTGCGAATACCCCTGTCCCTGTCTAAAACATGCTTGCAGCTAAAATCCCTCCACTGCTGTGATTCGTTCAGGTGGAGTTCACAATGGAAATGTTAGGAATTGATTTGAATCACGGCTTTCATTGTCTCAATTTCTGAAACAAAGCCACAAAATTGGTCTGAAATCTTCAAAGGGATAGTTGGTATATTCAAAGAGACAGTGATAAATTGGTGAATTTCCACAATTTGTAAGGAAAGGATTAAAGCAACAGCTCTGAAAAACAGGATGTTCTGTTACTCATTAAGCACCAGGAATAAAGTAAATATATTAGTAAATATACTTGCAATGATTTTTATTCTCTTTTTTATTAAAGGTTAATAAATGCAGTTGCAATTAAACCCAAAGCAGAAGTATTATTAGTATTCTTTCAGCCACACAGAAAAGTAACATGTTTGGAAGCATGAGCCATGAAGTGAAGAAAATTGCCCAGAAATGCAGACAGCAATTTCAGTGCTAAACTGAGTGCAATGGTCTCTGAGTAACATTGCATCAGACCGGGCATTTCAGGAATTGCTTTCCATTGCAAGTTGTGCTTGTACAGTTGATGTCTTTCACATTAGATGTGCAAATGTGCACATAATAAAATCATTTTGCATGCAGCATTCCTTTCATACAAGGTACCATAAGCACGTTGAACTCTGAGGCAATCACAAAAGGCAAAAGCTGAGAAGTTCTGTTTTGTTGATGAAGAACAGCAGTTTAAAAATACATTAGAGGTAATGATGCCGATTTATATTTTCATCTGTGGAGCAACGTTGTGTGAAAGTAACTGAATACAGTTTGTATTCATGTTACGTAATGATAAATTACTTAAAATATCCTGATTAATGATCTATGCCAGTGTCCCATCTTCAATTCTCCAAGATTGTGAAATCCTCTAAGATTCTGCCACTTATATTCTAACCCACAAGGATTGCCCTTTACCATCACAGCAGTCTGGTCCACCAATTCCTTGATTTTATTTTTCCCCCTTCTGCTTTCAAGCTCCTTCATGTCCTTGTATCCCCTCATCCCCAGCAAGACTCTATCCCTCCAGACCTGGCTTCCCTTAATGTGTCCACAACTGAGAATAGGGACTTCGGAATTCATTCTGGTAACCTCCATTAAAAATAGTGCTCAATCCTCTTAAATGATGTGGGTCAGTGTTGGTCATTTCTCTGAAGCACCTTGGAGATTTAGTGATGTCACAGCCACTATGCAAATAAAAGTAGTTACTATTACTATACGTTTAGGCTTTCTGCTGTTCTGAATTCCGTAACTTTTTCCATTTAAACTGTATTGCTTGCCAGCCCTCTCTTAACTGCTAATACTGTGCTGTGTGCCCTAAAGCCTTTCAATTACTTATGAAAATAAAATAAAAAAGTAGCAGTATAAATGTGGATACTTAAAAACTCAGCCAAGATAACCGTTTTGTAAGCTTCATGGACAACATTCTTCGTGTTTTATAATTGCTGTAATGTTTAAGTAACGCTGAACGGTTATGCTTTTGGACTTTAAATGGCTTTGTTTGCTTGAAGATAGCTTTAAAAGGTCAAAAGCTGATGGCACTGTATTGCTGAACAAAATATTATTATAGCCAGGCGAAGGGAGTAAGAGACATACTGATTCACATTTCCGAGAACTCAATTCATTTTTCTGCTTTATAGAAGTTGAAAGCCCAGAGATTGGTTCTCACTGGTACTATCTTGATAAGACACTTTATTTATCAGAACCTGCCAGCTTTTAGTACACAAATTATAATTTGTTCCCACATAAGACCATGAGACATTGGAGCAGAATTAAACTATTCAGCCCATTGAGTCTGCTCTGCCATTCCATAAGCTATTTATTATCCCTCTCAAGCCCGTTCTCCTGCCTTCTCCCCATAATCTTTGATGTCTTTTTTAATCAAGAACCTATCAACCTCTGCCTTAAATATACCCAATGACTTGGCCTGCACAGCCGTTTGTGGTAATGAATTCTACAGATTCACCACCTTCTGGCTGAAGAAATTGCTTCTCATCGCTCTTCTAAAGGGATATACTTCTATGCTGATACTGTGCCCTCTGGTCCTAGACTTACCCACTATTGGAAACATATCTCTATCTAGTATGTACAAATAAAGACATCACTGTATATATTTTTTTCTTCCTGTTGTATTTTGTGGAAGTTCTTTTTTCAGTTTAAGTTCTTCTTTTGTTTTTTTTTAAATTTAAAATTAATGCACTTTAGTTTGTTCTTTATGTGTGATTCATCTGTACCTTCATAAGTTATCATGTGTTATGTGTGTTACTGTGCTTTACACCCTGGTTCAGAGAAACGTCTCATTTCTATACACATGATATGGTTATATATGTTATATACATGTATATAGTAAATGACAATAAAGTTGACTTGACTTAGTCTGAAGTGCAATGGAAAGTAAAAGTTTTTACAAACATTTTGTTTTCCTTTGTTGTTTCTGGCAGATCTGTAAACTCTCAGTTGAACAAATCATCACAATAAACTGGGTTAAGAGATCCAGATCTCTGATGGGCAGGATAATACAACAAGATGGGTCAGTTCTGGTCATAATTTTCCTCTCAAGGAACAAGATGTCTCGATACGTTGCTCTTACTGATGATGCCACTGAAGGTGTGCGGAATGAATTTAATTCATGTTTAAGGTACCATAAGCACGTTGAACTCTGAGGCAATCACAAAAGGCTAAAGTTAAGAGGCTCTGTTTTGTTGATGAAGAACAACAGTTTAAAAATAGATTGGAGATAATGATGCTGATATGTATTTTCATCCGTGGAATAACGTTTAACATATTGGGTAATTGCTGCTAGGCCACTAATGAGCTGTTTAATAACACTCAGGATTTTGACAGACTAATCCACCATGCCTTATTCTCACACATCCAATGCTATTTTAGGACGTGCTAGAGAAAGAAACAATTCATCTGAAGTTTCACCTTTGCATGGAAATGCAAAGTTGAGGCAACTCATCTGGAGGGTGATAGCCCATTGCATTCACAATATCGGCACTAGCTTTTAAAGGGCCACTAGCATCACCACAAGGGTGCATTAAGCCTTTCCTGTTTCGGAGGAACGGAGAGAACCAGGCTTAGTGAAATATTTCATTGTCACATTGAATTCAAATGTCAAAATAACAGCATAATGGATGCTGTGTGCATATCTGCAAGGAAACAGCTTCATACAATAGTAACAATGCCTTGCTTCAGTGGAGGTTCAGAGGTATGAGGAGGCAAAACACTTAAGGAGAGGAGATTAAGACATGGGGAGGAGCTAGGGTGAGGAGAAGAATCGACGAAGCAAGAGATGGTCATTGGCAGGGCCATCTGTCCCCATTTCTCCACTCCAATTCCAAGTCCAAGGAGACGCAGGCCCTGAGAGAGCGGCATGATCACACTGAATCACACCCAGAACCTGGGCCCAAGCACCTCCTGATTTTCCATGGCTGGTGTCCTGGACACCCCTTCCTCTGCTCCACTTACCAGCTGGGTAGAGGCAAATCAAGAGCAGGAGATGTCGAGCTGAGAGAAGCAGTGGGCAATGGCATCTGTGCCTGGTCTACCCACGCATCAATGTGTAGGTGTGTTAATATCCATGAAGTGCTCTAGTTGTCTGAAATCCTTTGCCACTGGATCAAAGCTTTGCTCTGTCAAGCTCAACTGGTAGCTGGACCTAGAGGACTGCCAAGTAAAAGGCTTTCCACACAGTTTTCTCAATGACACCATCTTTTTAAGATTCAATCACAAACAAACTCGGGCTCAGAGAAGTGCACAGGAGCATAACTTGACTGCTTTTGGAGGCCCACTCATTATATACATGAGGACGCCCATGCACTCCAACTGGGGCACTATACATTGCAGAATCTCCATAAAGAATCACTGGGCACCTGCAGAATGCACAAAAACAAACTCCAAATTTCTGTGTTTGTGCAAACGGAGGACACGAGAAGCTTGTTGGAGCTCAGATGCATGGATACACTTGGTGTCTCAATGATAGTTGCCACAATTAGCGCAGCCCCGTTCATTTGAATATGTTCACCAATCTTTCTCTAAAAGTAAATGCCCTGAGTTTTTTAATTTCAGTACAGATGTTTTAATTTAATTAACAGTTGGTCCATAATTATGTACATCTCATCTTTTAAAAAATTTTATTATAATTTAACTAAAATGCTTTGCAGTGGTTTCCACCGTGTCACTGCTCATGGCCCCCTCTGCGACTGAAGCAGAAGAGCCTCAAAGGACAGTTCAACTACAGGTACGACTGCAATGCTTAATCATTACTGGGGGCAACAGTGCCAATGCTGACAACCCCCTGCACTCATGGTACCTAGGAATTGTTAAGATTAAGTAATGAAACTTCAGAGTTGAATATGATTTCATACCAAAGGAATTCTAAAGGTTATTTCTGAATATTTATGCAATCAATTCACCTCTCTCTCTAATAATCCTAAGCTAAATAATAGACTGCACAAGATACAAAATCAGTGTTAACCATAACGCTCCTCAGAGGAAATCTGCAATATCTTCTACATCTATCTAATAAATGTTTCTGTCTAATATGTCTCAGGGTTTTGAAGACCACTGATTAATTATCCAAAGCAAAGTTGTAAGGCGATGAAAATGGTCACAGAGTTATGCAGTTCAGAAACAGGTTCTCTGGCCCAACAAATCCATCCCAACACCCATTTGTACTAATCCTATAAAAACCTCATTCTATTCTCGCTATTTCTCACCACCACCGAGCCCCAAACCCCAATGTGAACACCTAGGTGAATTTACCAAGACCAATTGACTACTGGTCTTTGGCATTGGGTGCTTTTGTGAATCGGTTGCTTACTTTTGCATCTCAGCTGATCAATTTGAATTCAAAGGTTTATAGAATAAAAAAAATTGGAAGCTGTGCTTTGTGATTTGATTGGTTTATGCAAATTTTAGAGACAATATAATCTAGTCTCTGTAAAATGCTCATTAATGCAGGGTTTCTAAAGACAACTGAGAGATGGAATATGATAATAACTTGAAAGGAAGGGCATAACTGAAACAAAGTTAAATTTGCCACATTATTCTCAATTTGCATATTTTTACAATTATTGCTGAAATGTTTTGCAAGACCTGAAGAAATTTGATTCAAGTTACACAAAAGAATGAAAGAAAGCACACAGGAAACTGTTTATAACTGCCTGATAGATATTAGATCCTTTCTCATTTTCACTGCAAAGTTATAACTCTTCAGGAAGCGGTGTTTGGGTACCCTACTCTCAACCAACATACCCAGCATACATTAGGAAACATGTGGCTGGGATCTGCCCGGAATTTTGTCTGTCAAATTATTTTCCCATTGCAGCTGGGAAGTGTTTGAGGAACCCAGGTCAATGTTCTGACTGAATTCCAATAAAACTATAGCTATGACTCAAACAACTGGAAAAGAATACTCCAAGTGTGATTTACTTTACAATACTTCCCTCAACAATGCAAGATATCAGGTTTGTAACACGGGCAGGTGCCCATGACTTCAGCCAATGGTACTGAAGAAGCCCATGGTTGCACCTACTAAATGCAGAGGTACGGGTCTTTGTGCTCGAACAACCGCTCAACATAACAGTCAGAAGCAACCTCCTGATTTGTTGGTATTTATGAAAATGTTAATGACTTCCTAAATATAAAAGGCAATGTCAAAGTAATTCACACAGCTATCAGCAGTTTGCAGCATTTCCTTTCTAAACACTGTTGAAATGCAAGAAGCAGACAGCGAATATGTTTATTTGGTTGATCAAGGCCAATATGAGCTAAAATTGTTTTCAACTACAGTCTATAATTGGAGCAATTTATATTGCTATAAGCCATCCATGTTGGGAAAATAAGTTTCATTAAAAAAAATCTGTAAACTTGTCAGGGCTTTGGAACTTACCCTATGTACTCCCCTGGGATCTGAAATAAATGCTTAAACATTCCTCTGGCTTTCCGTTTATGTCCTGAGTAGTTCTCATTGTTAATTTACTGTGACTTGGAATCAATTTATTCCTTAAATGGAAATGAAGTAAGCACAAAGAATACTTATTCAGCTATAGCTGACAGATATTCCCATACATTTCAAAGTGACATTGGAAGATAAAAGTGAGAGTTGTGAAATGGGTAACTCGATAAGCGACTACCTTGTATTACATAGAATGGGCACGTAGTTTCCATCATAGCATGGTTTGAAGTCATGTGAAAATATAAATTTATCCATGGGATGAATGGAAAGCAGAGTGGGGGTTAAATGAACTGAAGCACCATTAGGTGTAGCAAGTCTAACTACGTCTAATGGCTGGTTACTAAGTTCTGGTAAATTAGCTTATTATGTCACATGTACCAAGTTACAGGGAAAAATGTAACTTGCATACCATTCATTCAGATCATTTCATTATAATAGTGCATTGAGGTAGTAGAAGGTGAAACAATAATAGAGTGCAGAAAAAATTGCAACAGCTACAGAAAGCACAGTGTAGCCAGACAGTAAGGCACAGGTGGATTGTGAGGTCAAGAGCCTATTTTATCATATTAGGAACTATTCAATAATCTTGTATCAATGGCATAGAAACTACCTGGTGGCAGGCTTTTGTATTTTCTGCCCAGTGAGAGTGGTGGGAGAAGAGAGAATGTCCAGCGTGGATGGGCCTTTGATTATGCTGGTTGCTTTACCTAGGTAATGAGAAGAGTTTGTGGAGCAGAGGCTGGGGTCCATGATGTGCTAAGCTGGCTTAACATCCTCTACAGTTTCTTGTGATTACCGGCAGAGCAGTTACCGTAGCTGTGATGTATCCATATACAATCTGTAAGCTAATACTTGCTTCCTCATGGTTGAGGAGTAAAGCAATATGTGAGGGAGAAATCTACAGAGCAAGAAAAGAAAATTAAATAGCTGTGGCCTGATCGTGAGTAACTCGTACATCCAGAGACACAGTACAAAACCTAATGCCAGAGCAACATTTTCTGGCACGAACAAAGTAAATCCTCTGAGTAAACAGGAAAGAAAATCTATTACACCCATTACAATTTTCAAATGTATACATATGTTTTGTGAGGCTCCCTGCACATGTGACTCTATTCTGGCATGCAATTTACATATTGAGTGCATTTCTGAGTCACAGAGTGCACTATCCTGGTCAAACATAAAGTTAGTTTTTATAAAATACAGTGACGCGACAACAGAATTTATTTTAAGACAGATATTTTCTTGTACAGGTATTTGTGTGTGAACTAACTTGACAAAACTCGATGTAGTTAATTGGTTAACAGAGCAGGAAAACTCAGAGACAGTAATCACTAGACTAGATAATAATGTTCAATGAGAGACGAAAAGTCTGCTAGGATTTTAGAAAATGCTTGGTATTTTTTTAAAGAGATGAACGTCTTAAACTTTTGATTTTATGGGTTATGACATCAGTGGAAACTTTCAAAAGCAATCATTCCTAGCCATCTCTTACTCCATATCGTATGAGTGAAAAATACAATTTAAATCACTCAGAGTTATGATATACTGTTGTACAATATGCGTTGAATGGGACAAATCGTTGCGTTATCTTAGGGTGAAATATCTGATAAAATTCTGGGGTAGAAATTGATCTGCATAGTGCCATGTTTATGTACTGTATGTGATTGCATTTTTAAGAAGAAACAATGCCAGTGTGATTGGGAACTTACAGTGAAGGTCAGGATTTTCCTTCATCGTCCTCCATTACACAGACATGTAGATGTACAAGGATATGTGACTGGTGTCCAATAGCAGGCAATGCACATCTGGACATCATCTCTGTGACCCGTGTTCATTTACCTGCGGCTGACATAAGCCCAAGCAGATCTCCATTAGGATCTGTTTTATACATTGGTTAAGGCGGGTTTTCAGAAGCAAGTCCCAGCTGGTGAAGCTTAATCCCAGGAACTGCTTTATGCTTATTTCATGAAACCACATAATGTGGCCAATTCTGAAAAACTTTGTAATAGATCAGAGGCGCAGTCAGATATTACTAAGTAAACTTTTACTATCACTCGATGATTCTTGGCATCACTTAAGGGTGCAATTGACCACCTTTTGTTTCTCTTCAAAGCTATGAATGTAACTATTAATCAGGTTACAACAGTTGGTTTTGAAGGATTATTTGGTTCAAGTATAATTCGGCTAAGAGATACACACTCAAGGTATATTAATTCATCCTCTTTCCCCCTCTCTCTCCAACCCCATGACTACTTCCACACCCCCCACCAACAGCGAAACCTTCCTCTGACCTGGGGTTATGTTTAAGGATTTAACTTTGACTGCCTTTAGGGAGAGGTCTTTATTAGGTATACGAGTGGAACCCTGTGTGGTGCTCTGTGCTGTCGGCCATCCACTTCAAGGTTTTGACGTGTTGCGATTTCAGAGATGCTCTTCTGCACATCACTGTAGTAGCATGTGGATTATGAATTACTGTTGTCTTCCCGTCAGCTTGAACGGGCCTGACTATTCTCCTCCGATTTCTCTTATTAACCAGGTGTTTTCACCCACAGAACTGCAGGCGTACAGATGCACCTAATAAAGTGGCCACTAAGTGTACATTATGGTACACAGATATGCACGTGCACATATATCCTTTGCATTTTTAATGATTATCGTGGAATGGAGTCTGCGCCCCATGAGCCTCCTCATCATGTTCCTTCCCCCTGCTGATTCCGAGCAGGCTGGAAGCTTGACGAATCATACGGCAGAACTTCTAGACATTTGCATAGTAAAAAACTATCTGTTAGAGTTGAGTGCACCAGTTCATTTTATATATATATCTATACATACACACTCAGTGGCCACTTTATGGGTTCACCTATACACCTATTCACTAATGAAAATATCTAATCAGCCAATCATGTAACAGCAAATCAATGTGTAAGAGCATGTAGGCACGGTCAAATAGTTCAGTTGAGGTAGCAGGGTCTAGGCTTGTGTATAAGTTTCTTCTGGGTTCCCGTCCCTGTTGAGGTTGAAGGGAATGAGGTAGTGGACATTCCAGCCAAGAAATCACTTAAAATTAAGACTGTAATGTCGTGATTCCTTTGCGTAAAGGGGAGGTGAGAGCCATAATTAAAAAGCCTATTCGATTACTGCGGCAACAAAGTTAGTATAAGGAAAAGAAAGGATGGTATTTATATAAAATTCAATAGGTGGTGGGCACTCAGTTGGGTATAAAAGGAAGGAAGAAGTCATACTCACACGTTTATGTATTGTACATACTAGGATGAATAATTCCTTGGTCAGGAACAATATGCATGATATGGGCATTGGCAGGGAGTGCATTTGCCAAGAAATGGTGCGATATACATTGCTTGAATGCAGTTCCTATGAAGTGCAAAGGAACGACCTAATTGCTAAATTGAGATCTTTGAGATAGACACAGATTAAGATGGAAAGTTTGTTAGAATATCACTGTCATCATAATGTATACAAGTGTGTATTTGACTTTCTGAAAAGCATTATAATTTTTGATATTATTTGAGTGTTTTGTGTGTGTGTGTGTGTGTGTGTGTGTGTGTGTGTGTGTGTGGGGTGGAATTTAGTGGGTGTACTTCCCGTCTCTTGGCTCCACACTCCAACTCAGTAGGTGGCAGTAATGCACCTTATGTTGGTCTGCCAACCACCATTAAACTTTACAAGAAGAAGAAGAAGAAGGGGTTCAGTTGTTGTTCAGGCCAAACAACAGAAAGGGGAAGGAATGTGATCTAAGTGACTTTGACTGTGGAATGATTGTTGGTGCCAGACAGGGAGGTTTGTGTATCTCAGAAACTGCTGATCTCCTGGGATTTTCACACACAACAGGCTCTAGAGATTTGAGAATAGTGTGAAAAACAAAAAAAAAATCCAGAGGGCGTCAGTTCTGTGGGCAAAAAGAGAGGTCAAAGAAAAATGGCCAGACTGGTTCAAACTGACAAGGAAGTAACAGTAACTCAAATAACCAGGCGTTATAACGTTAGTGTGCAGCAGAGCATCTCTGAATGCAAAACACATCGAATCTGAAGTGGTTGGGCAACAGCAGCAGAAGACCGCAAACATACACTCAGTGTCCACTTTATTAGGTATAGGAGGGACCTAATAACATGGCCACTGTGTGTACAGTACTGTATATAGAGTTGAAAGAATGATTTCAAAGCACCTTTGAGAGAGGTTTCAGTTTACCTTGTTGACATAATAACAGCAAGGATGTGCTGGGAGCAGGAATGGGGATGGAGTCCTATACTAAGGGTAGGACGGAGTAGTGTATCTATTCATTCCTGTGTGTCAATGAGGACTCTAAAATATGCTCGTGCCTTAATTCACTTCTGATTTCAAATTCATGACGCCTTCCACTGGGGCTGAAAAAACTGGTTAAGAGAATTCATAGATTTTTAATTGTGTAAGACAAGAAATAAAATACTTTACAGAATTGATTAAAGAATCCATATGTGCATACAATTCTTTCAATATACAATCAGAATTTATTTCAAAAGTCCTTTACTGTACTGTTCAGTGATGGATACTTCATTTTACAAGTAGAAAATAATCATACTCCATCAGTAACTAGTTGTCTACGACTTAATATTTATTAATTTTCTCTCTCATTTTTACCATCCATGGCCATTTCACTTTGTCAGTAATTCTGCTTCCCTACTGACCAGTTGTGTCTATTGCATTACTAACATAATCTAAGAGTTCAATCACAAGGAAACAACCAGTCAGCAGCTTTACCATATAAGGAAAAAAACAGAATAGAAAGCCAAGCAGACTGCAACCTTCTTTCACTGCAGCTATTTTTTTCTCTCCTCAAGCTAAATTCCCCTAACTATTCTGGGTCATTCTCCAGCCTAATTAAAAAAAAAATAATTTACTTAAATCTTCCAAATTGCAAAATTATGAACACTTTTTGTCAAAGTACAAATAGAAACCAAGTAAGTTTGAGAAAGGTGCAGAGTTAAACTTTTTGCTCAAGTTATGTGTTAGCTTCCCTTCCAATGTTACATGCAGATTATATTCCCTATTTATTTTAGTGGTTAAGTAATTTCCCTGTGTACACAACTTTAATACACAACTTTAATCATTGCTATTTCAAATACTTACAGGACCAAAAATTGTGAGGAAAAAACTGCAAATCCAGAGATGAGCAAGGATGTCTGCTTATTTTCAAAATATATGACGCAGAGACACTCATTGCACTTTTCCACTAAAATATTATTTCACTCCAAAAGATACGCTTTGGCAGGTCAGACTGCCTACTTGTCACACATTATACCTAGATGTTCTGCCTTTCTTGTGAGTAGATATCTTGACAATTAATCACCCAGATAGCTTATTATGAAACTTGTCTCGTGGAATGGGTTAAGTGGGCTTGTTACTGCTTTTCTTCATCTTAGTTACAGCAGACACAATATAGCTGTTAATTCCCCTAATAAAAGGAATGCAGTGATGGTGGGGGTTAGCAGGGGTGATTTCTGGGAAATATATTTGGATCACATGGTCTAAAATGGCAGAAAAGGTTATTTTGAAAAGAAAGTCAAAAGATTGCTTAAAATCACTTAAGATAGATTCAATTTACAAACATAATGCTAAAGTTAATTCACTTGGCAACCAGCCATGTTTGACCTTCAAGTCTCCATTCAAGTCAAAGCAAACTATCCTTAGAGTCCATCAGGGATGATTTAGAAATTACACATCCAGTTGTTCATTTTCCCCCCATAATTTTTCTTTCTCTTGTCTCTTTCATGATTTAGTAAATTTGTGTGGTTTCAAACCTTCATTTTGAAATTAGTTTTGATATGAGGCCAGTGTCAGAGGGATTGTGTAAGCTAATCACATCTTTTGTTATAATTAATGGGAAGTAGATCTTCATCTGACAGTTAATATTTCAATCAGAAAGTAGCATTCCTCCTTTAAAAATTCTGTACTATTTTTTTCCTTTCCCTTGAAAGATCTTGCAGTAACAAGAATAGAGGCATTATGTGCGGAGATCACCAGTTACTTCATAGTCCATCTTTTCTCTTAACTCTGAATTGGTTTTGCTTTCACAGGTGTAAGTTAGAACCTCAGCACAACAAAGGACAGGCTGAGGGAATTTTAATTAACATGTAGCTAACCCATCGGCTGAGAAAAGCAGAAAGGAGACTGAGGTAAAAGGTAGGTGTGCTGAGGTGGTTTCCAGGAAGGTTGTTGAAGGAGAGGCCTGCTGGATTTAGATGAAGCCTAAACTTAAAAGAGGTTTGATGAAGCAATCCAACTTATTAAGGCTCCACAAGAAAAGTTTTTCTTTTGGAAAACTTACTTTCAGTAGTCTCCTCTGGTGATCTTGCTCGACTATTTTCAGTGGCCCACCTACTCAAGCTACATTAATGTCATCTGACTCCCTTCTCCCACCTGATACAGGTAGGAATTCTCTGCTAAAATTCCAGCTGGCTGCTTCCTACTCACTTGCACATTTGACTCACCACTTTTCAGATTTCTGCCTAATAAGTAGGGCCAAATTCACCCCATTTTCCTCAGCAACATGTTGGCTTCAGTTGAAAGGAATGGCTTTCAATAAAAAGTTTTTACTGTATAAATGAAGCCAAAACATTACTGCATGTGCTGGGTGGAGCAGTAATCATAATGTTCCTGACCTATATTCTACTCTTTAGTTAATGGGATGTGATCATCATCATTAAGAACAATGGCTGTGAGAAACCTTTAATCCTGCCTGATCAAATACCAAGAACAAAGACTTCTAATAGCAGAATTTAATATTAATTTAATCTGCAAACACTGATTTCCCTGGTGCTTGTATTCTATTTCTTCTACTTTTAGTACATATTCTCAAAAGACCTTTTAGGAGTACTATTATTACAGGATGGGATATTAATTCAAGACCACATCCTTGTTCCCACATCAGTGTTTTGAAGATGAGCAAGTGTGTTATCTTAACACTCCGGCTAACATTTATCCCCTTCTTCATGTTTAAAAAAAATAGATTATCTGGAACCTTTCATGTTACAGTTTGTGGGAGTTTGCTGGGCACAAACCATCTTCTGTGTTTTCTACTTTACAACTGTGGCTACCCTTCAAAAATACTTCATAGGATGCTAGGGTCCTTCAAGACGATTTAGGGTAAAGAAAGCCCTCTTTCTTCCTCTGCTACTACTGAGCCACTGATGAGCAAAGTTTATCAAGTCATAAGTTAATGCTCTAATTGTTTATCTGCAGCGACCGGCCTGGAGCCATTCAGACAATGTCTGGTACTTGGGCTGTTGGTCCAATTAATCAAATAATTGCACCTTTCCTTCTGTTAAATTTGTGCCTTAATCTGGGAGGAAGATTCATTGCTTCTAATCTATTTTGGCTTTCACAGGCAGCACTGGAGATTATTTATAGCTAAAGCCACTTTTGCCTTTAAAAAAAAACAGCAAGTCACACTGGATTCACAATGGTGTGTAAATGACAGAGTATTTTTATTTTATTTTATTCTGGTTATCAGTTGCCCAGCACATTGTTTGAAAAAGATGCATTTGTAATTTAAAAAACAAAAAAAATCTACAAGAATTGACATGGTAATTGAAAGCCTTCCTACCTAATGGTAGAATTTGTCAGAGGGAATTAATAGATTGTTGTAACAATGCAATTAAAGTTTTAATTCATAGCAGAAGAACAGCTGGAAAATGGCAGATGTTGGCATCAAGACTTAGAACGTGTTCCAAACTTGGCAGCGCAATTCTGGCAATTGCCTTTTTATGGACTTCATTTACTACTCAAAAAATTGGACGAAGTGTTTGTAAAGCAGGGGTGGCCACCCTTTTATATTCCATGCGTCAATTTTTTTCATGTACGAGCTATGGTTCTATGGAGTTCAGATACAATTTTTTTCACGCATGAGTTCTATATTAGCATATTTTTACAAGAATTTAATGGGGGTACAAGAGTTGTATGGAGCATTGGAACTCATGAGTGAAAAAATTGATGCATGGAATGTAAAATGTTGGCCACCCCTGTTGTAAGGTAAACAGAATAGATCACACTCATTATATTGCTGTTGGCCTGTGCTACATAATTACTCTCACATGGCCCAAGATATGCATTTTGACCAAACTCTGCAGATTAATTTACTTACCATTAGGGTTGCCAAATCTGATTGGATATATTCCTGAAGCTTCGTCACATGACCTCTAAACTCCAACAGCCCCACCTCCCCCTATACTCCCATCATTGGTTCACCATCCACACAGTCCACTGCCTTCCACACCAATTGGAAAGAAAGCAAATTTTTCATAGCACAATTGCATGAATCTTGGCTGACAATCAAGACTTTTGTGTCTATTATTCTTATAACTAATAAACAGCTGAGTGCTGAGAAAATTGAAAGCACTGGGGGAAATATTCTCAGGGGTTTTACTTAGAAGTTTTCTGGAGACTAATATTCAATGTTTGCCGACCCAAGATCTAAACTGGAGAGATTTCTTGAACAACTACTCAGATATACACTCTATTAAACTTGAGTAAAATGCTTAATTTCAGTTTCGGGCAGTGCAGCGCGGCAGATTTAAAAGGGCAGAAATCCTGCTTTGGGTTTGATTCGAAGAAGGAAGTCTGAGAGTCGGAGCGGGAGTGCGGAGGAAGACATTTTTGAAATTTTCGGTTTTTTTTCTCCAACGGCGTTCAGAGAGGCGGGACTGCGCAGGCATGTGACGTCGGGCAGTGCAGCGCGGCAGAGTTAAAAGGAACAGAGCCTCATACAGCGGGCAGCGTAGTTTGTGGGCGGCGGAGTGAGCCGGGAGCAGAGTGAAGGCTTAAGGGCTTCGGCTCAACGGGCTTAGGCGGAAACAGGCGAGGAAGGTTTGGTATTCATTTTCTGTTCTTATTTGAGGAGAGGGGCAGTATGAGTGTGAGGGCAGTTTGTTGTTCTCAGTGTCGGACGTGGGAGGCCCTGGAGTCTCCAAGCCTCCCGTACGTCTACATCTGTGCCAAGTGCATCGCGTTACAGAACTGGAGCTGCAGCTCGATGACCTTCATCTGGTCAGGGAGAGTGAGGAGTTGATAGAGGGGAGTTACAGGCAGGTGGTCACACGGGGGCCACGGGACGCAGACAAGTGGGTCACGGTTAGGAGGGGGAAGGGGAAGAGTCAGGTAATAGAGAGTACCCTGGTGGCTGTGCCCCTTAACAATAGGTACTCCTGTTTGAGTACTGTTGGGGGGGACAGCTTACCCGGGGGAAGCGACAGTGGCCGTGCCTCCGGCACAGAGTCCGGCCCTGTAGCTCAGAAGGGTAGGGAAAGGAAGAGGAGGGCAGTTGTGATAGGGGACTCGATAGTAAGGGGGTCAGATAGGCGATTCTGTGGACGCAGTCCAGAGACCCGGATGGTAGTTTGCCTCCCTGGTGCCAGGGTCCGGGATATTTCTGATCGTGTTCAAGATATCCTGAAGTGGGAGGGTGAGGAGCCAGAGGTCGTGGTACATATAGGTACCAATGACATAGGTAGGAAAAGGGAAGAGGTCCTGAAAGGAGAATATGGGGAGCTAGGAAGGGAGTTGAGAAAAAGGACTGCAAAGGTAGTAATCTCGGGATTACTGCCTGTGCCACGCGACAGTGAGAGTAGGAATGCGATGAGATGGAAGATAAATGCGTAGCTGAGGGATTGGAGCAGGAGGCAGGGATTCAAGTTTTTGGATCATTGGGACCTCTTTTGGCACAGGCGTGACCTGTACAAAAAGGACGGGTTACACTTGAATCCTAGGGGGACCAATATCCTGGCAGGGAGATTAGCGAGGGCTACTGAGGTGACTTTAGACTAGAATGGTTGGGGGGTGGGAATCAAATTAAAGAGGCTAGGCGAGAGGAGGTTAGTTCACAACAGGGGGATGGGAACCAGTGCAGAGAGACAGAGGGGTGTAAAATGAGGGTAGAAGCAAAAAGTAGTAAGGAGAAAAGTAAAAGTGGCAGGCCGACAAATCCAGGGCAAGCATCAAAAAGGGCCACTTTTCAACATAATTGTATAAGGGCTAAGAGAGTTGTAAAAGCGTGCCTGAAGGCTTTGTGTGTCAATGCAAGGAGCATTCGTAACAAGGTGGATGAATTGAAAGTGCAGATTGTTATTAATGATTATGATGTAGTTGGGATCACAGAGACATGGCTCCAGGGTGACCAAGGATGGGAGCTCAATGTTCAGGGATATTCAATATTCAGGAGGGATAGACATGAAAAAAAAGGAGGTGGGGTGGCGTTGCTGGTTAAAGGTGAGATTAATGCAATAGAAAGGAAGGACATAAGCCAGGAAGATGTGGATATGGGTAGAGCTGCATAACACTAAGGGGCAGAAAACGCTGGTGGGAGTTGTGTACAGGCCACTTAACAGTAGTAGTGAGGTCGGAGATGGTATTAAACAGGAAATTAGAAATGTGTGCAATAAAGGAACAGCAGTTATAATGGGTGACTTCAATCTACATGTAGATTGGGTGAACCAAATTGGTAAAGGTGCTGAGGAAGAGGATTTCTTGGAATGCATGCGGGATGGTTTTTTGAACCAACATGTCGAGGAACCAACTAGAGAGCAGGCTATTCTAGACTAGGTTTTGAGCAATGAGGAAGGGTTAATTAGCAATCTTGTTGTGAGAGGCCCCTTGGGTAAGAGTGACCATAATATGGTGGAATTCTTCATTAAGATGGAGAGTGACATAGTTAATTCAGAAATAAAGGTTCTGAACTTAAAGAGGGGTAACTTTGAAGGTATGAGTCGTGAATTAGCTAAGATAGACTGGCAAATGACACTTAAAGGATTGACGGTGGATATGCAATGGCAAGCATTTAAAGATTGCATGGATAAACTACAACAATTGTTCATCCCAGTTTGGCAAAAGAATAAATCAAGGAAGGTAGTGCACCCGTGGCTGACAAGAGAAATTAGGGATAGTATCAATTCCAAAGAAGAAGCATACAAATTAGCCAGAGAAAGTGGCTCACCTGAGGACTGGGAGAAATTCAGAGTTCAGCAGAGGAGGACAAAGGGCTTAATTAGGAAGAGGAAAAAAGATTATGAGAGAAAACTGGCAGGGAACATAAAAACTGACTGTAAAAGCTTTTATAGATATGTAAAAAGGAAAAGACTGGTAAAGACAAATGTAGGTCCCCTACAGACAGAAACAGGTGAATTGATTATGGGGAGCAAGGACATGGCAGACCAATTGAATAATTACTTTGGTTCTGTCTTCACTAAGGAGGACATAAATAATCTTCCAGAAATAGTAGGGGACAGAGGGTCCAGTGAGATGGAGGAACTGAGCGAAATACATATTAGTAGGGAAGTGGTGTTAGGTAAATTGAAGGGATTAAAGGCAGATAAATCCCCAGGGCCAGATGGTCTGCATCCCAGGGTGCTTAAGGAAGTAGCCCAAGAAATAGTGGATGCATTAGTGATAATTTTTCAAAACTCGTTAGATTCTGGACTAGTTCCTGAGGATTGGAGGGTGGCTAATGTAACCCCACTTTTTGAAAAAGGAGGGAGAGAGAAACCGGGGAATTATAGACCGGTTAGCCTAACGTCGGTGGTGGGGAAACTGCTGGAGTCAGTTATCAAAGATGTGATAACAGCACATTTGGAAAGCGGTGAAATCATCGGACAAAGTCAGCATGGATTTGTGAAAGGAAAATCATGTCTGACGAATCTCATAGAATTTTTTGAGGATGTAACTAGTAGAGTGGATAGGGGAGAACCAGTAGATGTGGTATATTTGGATTTTCAAAAGGCTTTTGACAAGGTCCCACACAGGAGATTAGTGTGCAAACTTAAAGCACACGGTATTGGGGGTAAGGTATTGATGTGGATAGAGAATTGGTTAGCAGACGGGAAGCAAAGAGTGGGAATAAACGGGACCTTTTCAGAATGGCAGGCAGTGACTAGTGGGGTACTGCAAGGCTCAGTGCTGGGACCCCAGTTGTTTACAATATATATTAATGACTTGGATGAGGGAATTAAATGCAGCATCTCCAAGTTTGCGGATGGCATGAAGCTGGGCGGCAGTGTTAGCTGTGAGGAGGATGCTAAGAGGATGCAGGGTGACTTGAATAGGTTGGGTGAGTGGGCAAATTCATGGCAGATGCAATTTAATGTGGATAAATGTGAAGTTATCCACTTTGGTGGCAAAAATAGGAAAACAGATTATTATCTGAATGGTGGCCGATTAGGAAAAGGGGAGGTGCAACGAGACCTGGGTGTCATTATACACCAGTCATTGAAAGTGGGCATGCAGGTACAGCAGGCAGTGAAAAAGGTGAATGGTATGCTGGCATTTATAGCGAGAGGATTCGAGTCCAGGAGCAGGGAGGTACTACTGCAGTTGTACAAGGTCTTGGTAAGACCACACCTGGAGTATTGTGTGCAGTTTTGGTCCCCTAATCTGAGGAAAGACATCCTTGCCATAGAGGGAGTACAAAGAAGGTTCACCAGATTGATTCCTGGGATGGCAGGACTTTCATATGAAGAAAGACTGGATGAACTAGGCTTGTACTCGTTGGAATTTAGAAGATTGAGGGGGGATCTGATTGAAACGTATAAAATCCTAAAGGGATTGGACAGGCTAGATGCAGGAAGATTGTTCCCGATGTTGGGTAAGTCCAGAACGAGGGGTCACAGTTTGAGGATAAAGGGGAAGCCTTTTAGGACTGAGATTAGGAAAAACTTTTTCACACAGAGAGTGGTGAATCTGTGGAATTCTCTGCCACAGGAAACAGTTGAGGCCGGTTCATTGGCTATATTTAAGAGGGAGTTAGATATGGCCCTTGTGGCTACGGGGATCAGGGGGTATGGAGGGAAGGCTGGTGCAGGGTTCTGAGTTGGATGATCAGCCATGATCATAATAAATGGCGGTGCAGGCTTGAAGGGCTGAATGGCCTACTCCTGCACCTATTTTCTATGTCAGTTATTGACAAACTAAAACACTGAGCTGAAAAATGATTAATACATTAATTTTTTGTTTGTACTTTTCAAAGGATATGATATATTTTGTTTGGATCTCATTCCTAGTGTTTTTCAGGTTTTTTTGTGCCCATTGAGATATACAAATGCTGTTCTGGGGGCCCATACCTTAGTCACAGAAAACTACAGTGCAGAAACAGGCCCTTCGGCCCATCTTGTCCATGCCAACCAGATGTTCTGCCCAGTCCAATGACCTACATCCAGCACATATCCCTGCACACCCCTATTCAAACTTCTGTTAAAAGTTCCAGGTGAACTCCCATTTACCATTTCTGCTGTCAGCTCATTTCACACACACACCACCTTCTGACTGAAGAAGCTTCTGATAGCAGCGGATGCTGTATGTTGACCTGAAGAGGGTTAAGCTTGCCTTGAAATACGTGCAGGGTATTTTTCAACATTTGTGGACCTCCTACCTCCATGAGCAGCTTCCCCAAATGGCACCAAATTGATTTCATGTTGCCTGTCTTACCCGTGGGGTCAGTTGGTGAAGGTAGCTACAGACGCAGTCTTGGAAAAACTGCATCATCAAATACTCCTCCCACCCCAGACAATTTCTCTTCTCCTGCTTCCATTGGTTGGAAGAAACGAAAGCCTGAAAGCACACTCTACCAACTTCAAGGACATCTTCTGTCCTGCTGTTAAAAGACTCTTAAATTAATCTCTTTCAAGTTAAAAAATGAACGCTTGACCTCACAGTCCACCACATGGTCTTTTCTCCTCACATTCTATCTGCAGTGCACTTCCTCTATGACTGTAACATTGTATCTGCATTCTGTCATTGCTTTTTCCTTGAACTGCCTCAAAGTATGAGTGTGTTGAAGATGTGTATCTTTTCCACTGTACAGTATCTCTGTACTTGTACATGTGGCAATAATAAACCAGAAGCCAGATGACTGTTTGGACAACATTAGAACCACCTGACAAATGGCTTGGCTTAATATTATGTGAGAAATCTTACAAGCACCTTGGCCTCCCGTAACACAGGTTTTTGATTTTATCCTCATTCCACTGGTTCCAAGTCAGGTGCAATAAGAGCTAATTTCTATTCTAATGCTGAAGTTGGGGAAGGGAACATTTTTTTTATTTCAACACCCTATATCAGGATAAGAACTCACACTTCAGATCAGGAATTGTCAGATAAAGACTGAAATTTCCTGTATTAGTTCAGCACAACATCACGGGCTGTTCTCCTGTGCTGTATTGTTCAATGTTCTTTATCAAATCTTAACCCATCCATTGACTGCTGCACTATTTCATGAGCCAACTATCTGTGCGCCATTTCTATCGTCAACTGGGTACCTGATTGGATCCAGGAATGGGTTGATATTCCCTATATATTTCAACCTGGACACTCATCAGAGCGATCGAAAGGCCTTCTATCCACCAAACGATATTGAATTTAAACACACATCCTCATGGTGAAGAAACAAGGATCTCAAATCCTTAAAATCACTTCTTTTTATCCTTTCTTTCTGAACTCTTCACCTACTTTCATTATTTTTTTCCCAGCTTACACATCCTTTTTCACTAAAAGTGTGATGTTCGTTTTTAAACGCTTTTATTTATCTTTTCTGATTCAGATTGTTCATTCTTTAGTAACGTTTCCGTCTACAGAACATGCCTTGTTGTCCTTTTCGTCTTTTTCAACCACCTATTTTTGTGCTTCCACTTCATGCCAACGAGTTTTCAGCAATAAGTTTCCATCTGATCGATAAATTGCTGAATGTAGCCCATGGAAATATTGTCCAGTTGTTCTGCTTTACAAAAGGTGCCCAGATTTTATCTTCTATCTTAGCTCATAAAATATTTACAGTCTGAAGAGCCAACGCTTCCTCAGACTTTGGCTGTGACATTTTCTCCTCATTTATTTTCTAAAATCTGAGATGCAAAGGAACTTGGGAGTTTATGCAGGTGTCCATAAAAGGTTAGCTTGCAGGTTGAGTTGGTGGTAAGGAAGGCAAATGCAATGTTACAATTCATTTTGAGAGGACTAGAGTACAAAAGCAAGGATGTAATGCAGAGGCTTTATAAGGCATTGGTCAGACTGCACTTGGAGTATTGTGAGCAGTTTTGGGCCTCTTACCTGAGAAAGGATGTGCTGACATTACAGGGGTCCAGAAGTACACGAGAATGATCCCAGGATGAAAGGAGGAGCGTTTGACGGCTCTGGGCCTGTACTCACTGGAGTTTAGAAGAATGAAGGGAGATCTCATTGAAACGTATTGAATATTGAAAGGCCTAGATAGAGTGGATGTAGAGAGGATATTCCCAAGAGTGGGAGAGTATAAAACCAGTGGGTACAGACTCAGAATTGAGAGATGTTCCTTTAGAACAGAGATGAGGAAAAAATTCTTTAACCAAAGGGTGGTGAATCTGTAGAGTTCACTGCCACAGACAGTTGTGCATGTTGTATCATTGTGTATATTTAAGGTGGAGGTTGATAGGTTCTTGATTAATCGGGGTGTCAAAGGTTACAGGAAGAAAGCAGGAGAATGGGTTTGAGAGGGAAAATGAATCAGCCATGATGGAATGGCAGAGCAGACTAGATGGGCCAAATAGCCTAGTTCTGTATAGTCTTATAGCACAATGGTACAGAAAATCAAAGATGTCTGTTTAATAATACCATTGCTGTCACTCAATTCTATTTGATTAAGATGAGATCATCTGCAATCATTTCATTCATTATCCAAAAGATAGTCATTTAAATATACTTGCTAATTACATTTGAGCTCGGGTTTCAGGAATGAAAGCACAATGTATTATTGATACCAGTTCAACCTTTCGCTTCTGTTGTATTAAGAAATATCACAACTGAAGAGATGGCTTTTTCACCCAATGGTCAAAATTTGGACGATTTCACTGTAACTGCAAATCATAGGCAGCCCCAAAGCTTTTAAATAAGTTACATTTTCAGTAAACTGCAATCTGATGAAAACAGATCTGACCCCCTTTAGGTGTTATTCATCTTAGCCCTGTTATAATTTGTGTATGCAATGATTTCATCAACACATGCAAACACACTCCTCTACCTCACCACAGAAATTGGAACTATAATGACCAGACTATGTCCCAAGCTTTCTGATGACAAAGAGATAGATAGTGTTCTGTAGGCAGCTGCTGATTGGAAGTGCATAGGTTACACTAGAATAAATTAATCAGTTTGAAGACCATCTTAACAATTTTTATAAGTAATCTTTCCCAACTTTCCTATTTGTCCAGAATTGAGTGTCAGCACTGAATGCATTTCCTGTTTATCACACCAAATAGGAGTAAAATGCACAATCTTCTCTCTTCTACAATGTATGTGAGTGACATACATTGTATTCAACTTCTGAACTCTACATTATTGCATTCCTTCATAAAATTCCTGCATCACATCTCTATTTCTTCAGATAAACTGTTAATTATCTTTCTTAACTCTCCTAAGTATGGCTGATGCCCATTCCTTTTATTCATTCCTGAAGAAGTTTGGAATTTAAGAACATGTTAAGTTTACTATGTGCATGGAAATAACTTAGATGAACATTAATGGGCTTCGCAACCTGGGATCCACGGACCTCTCAGTTAATGGTAGGGGTCCATGGCATAAGAAAAGATTGGGAACCCTTGCTGTAATATAATCCTGGATTTTGGTGAATACCAATAATATTAGGCTGTTACTCCTGTAATTTATGGCTTTTCTCTATGCATACAATCAGCTATCATTCCAGATTGGATATCACAAAATAATTACATTAATTGTTAATGCACATTGTGAAGAGTTAATAGTACTATGTTGCCAAGGAAACATTCTGCAACTTTTAACCAAAATGGAGGATCAACTACCTGTAGGTGTGTGTTACAAGGCAATCAATATTTCTTGCCGAGTTAGGCTTTGTTTCTATAAATTTATGTTAACGGAATTGTTTAAAAGAATCCAGTAGTGCATAGAGCTAGAAGTCTTCAATAATTAGAGTTCTAATCTTAGGCTGAGGACATACGAGTCAGTAGCAGTAGTAGAGTATGAACTGCTACTCAATAAGACCATGGCTATCCTCTGTTTCAGCTCTGCTTTCCCATTTCATTATCATATATCCCGATTCCCTTACTGTGCAAAGATCTGTCACTCTGCATTAGTTACACTTACTGGCTAAGCATTCACAGTCCCAGGCTAAAAATTCCAAAGCCTGAGTCAAGATGTCTTTCCTCATCCCAGTCCTAAATAATTGATCCCTATTCCAAGATGATGTT
The DNA here is from genome assembly GCF_030028105.1 of Mobula birostris. Lineage (NCBI taxonomy): Eukaryota > Metazoa > Chordata > Chondrichthyes > Myliobatiformes > Myliobatidae > Mobula > Mobula birostris. The sequence continues at coordinate 130,554,390 of NC_092378.1, read as the reverse complement.
CAAAGAATTGTTTGAAAACGGAGGCAAGGGCTGAATCCTAATGAGTGGGCAATTATTTTTTCAGACAGGGCAATAAAGTCTTCTGATATTATGTGATAATCAAGTTCATTGGCAAAAAGTAAGATGAGGGAGGTGTTGCCGCCTTACCTTGCAGCATGCTCCTGTACGCAGTGTCTGCAATGGCATAGATGTGTGGTGGCATCTCGTGCCTCTTCTTCCCTTTGTACATTTCTACAATCTTCTCAGAATAGATTGGCAGCATTTTATATGGATTTACCACTACACAGAAAAGACCTGAGTACGTCTGAAAAGAATGAAGAACAAGTAGAATTATTCAAAGATCTTAAAGTGACAACATTCAAAATGACAAAACACATAAATCTCTGTAACTTAGTACTGGAATTACTTTTATGTAGGATGCTGTCATCAGATAAAATTAATCTTACATTCACCCTGTCAATTTTGTTTCAAAGCAGTTATTTCTTTGTCAAAACATACAGCCAAGTGGTGCCCGTTGCATGTGAAGACAATTAAAAGGAAAGTTTAGGCAGAATACTGTGGGAAGATGAATCTCGGGGTTGTATACTGAATACGCACTTTGATAATACATTAAATCTTTGAATCCATAATCATAAAATGAATGGAGTGTCTTCAGTATGTGACTCACTAAATTCCTAAACCTCTAGTTCCTTCAATACATTGTTTGACACATTACATTCTCAAAATAATTCATGTCAGCTTCAAATATATCCTGTTATATTATTTCAAGTTAAGAACATGATTGCTGATAGATTCTACAATAGATTGTTTACTTTCCAATGTACTTAAATGATTCACAGAGAATCTAAAGTGGGATAGAATGTTATAAACATGCAAAACTAAATTACAACGGATGGCATGGCCACATCTCTCTTTCTAACTGACTTGTTATCTGATGCTTGTTACTATTTAGCCACCTTTATCACTGTGTTATGCTTAAGGATCAAGCTTAATCAAGTTCACTTTTTAATAAATAAATTGGTAGTTAGAATTAGGATTAGCTTTAATGTCTGATTTTCTCTTCTTTGCCTTTGTCTCTTATTCAAAAAGATATATATTTTCAATAATCAGTGATGAAATAAATAAACTGATATAAATTTGGTTCAGGGAGATACAAGAAACATCTTCATGTTTACCCATCCTTCTCCCTCCCTTATCTGGAACTACAATAGGAAGCTATCGTAATCACAAGCCCTTGATCCTGCCTATATCTGGACTACCCCAATCTGAGTGAAAAACATGGTTTGGGCATGCAGCTTCATGTTCCCTGCACGTAAGGTTGACTCCCCTTACAGCAGTTTGATTGCAATGTAGGTTTAAAGTATGAAGAAACAGGAAGTGCCTGGTGTGCTTGCCTTACATATAAATGCCAAGAATACAAGAATATAATTCATGATTTTTAAAGTGGATTGCCAAAGAGCAGAGAAAACCAAAAAAACTACATAAAAATAGATCTCAGTTCACCTTGAGTGGTTTTATGATTCCAATATAAGTGTTCTTTTTAAGTTACACAGAAATTGTACTTCCTTGCCTAATAACCCCCTCCCATTTCATCACAACCAACTGGCACAATATCTGACCCCAGTTTTCTCTAGAAATAGCTCTCTTCCCGAACATATTCCCTTAGCTTACTTACTCTGGATGGACTCTGCTATGTGAATATGGGTTCTCACTTTTCCACAGAGCTAACTTATTCTACAGTGTAAGCACCTCACCAACACATTCCTAGCAAGCCCCACGTTATGGATATTGTTTGGGTCTCTGATCTCCTCCTGGTTTACTCCTCCAATGAAATTAGTCAATGAAAACTTACTCCAAAGTGACAAATAAAGCAAGATTCGGGAGATGATAAGATCACTGAAGGCACTTTATCAGTAACCCTAGGTGTGAATGTTAATTTTGTTCCTTCTCACAGAAGAGCAATCAATGTACAGGCAACATAGAAACAGCAAGTAATCATGACGTTAGTGGTCTATTCTAAGTTATATTATCTCATTTTGGATTAACCGTAAGGGTTATAAATTTTCTCAATACTCTAAGGTAATGGGGCAACAATAAGAGGTGGTCCTGCTCATAGTCTACCTTGGTGGAAACAGACATTTCTGGAGATCAAGTGAGACTGGGTTGGATTTGCAAATCAAGGTATGTAAGATATGTAAATTACTCTATTCAAATCACAGAAGTATTGGGCAAATGAATCTGTTACTCCAGTGATGCACCAAAAAATCTCGTACTGACCACGTCTTCCCTCTTTTGTGTTACAGGATTTGAACTAGAAATATTTACCATATTCTCAAGTTTATGTTATTAATAAAGTTTATGTTTGAAACAGGAACTTCCTGCTACCATTGTGTGAACGTGTTTTGAAACCAGATACAATTAGAGACTAATCTCCAAAATATTTCTTGGCGACTGTAATGCTGAAAGCATGAGCTCATCTAATTAATTGTGTAATAAGTTGTACTTGTAACCCCGTAATAGGCACAATTCCATACTAAAACATACAGCTCAAACCCTGCTGTTATAACTTAATTCATTAGTCCTATTTCTGTGTATATCATATATAATTACAAGGGAATTTTACCTAAAATCCTATCAGAATTAATGCAAAATCACATTCACTGACTCCTAATGTTGAAATTATTACCAGTCGTTAGATTCTTGATGACTTCAGTGCTGTCACCGAATTTATTAATATTCCAATGAACGCTGCCTTTTTATTGATGCTTTGGTATCTGAGGTTGGTTAAAGGGTACCACAAGGTTCAATTCAAAATTTTAAATTAGCGGATTCCAGAAGAGAGCCACACAAACACTACTTTTTATCCTTCGTGATCCTTCTTATAAGCCATTATTTTTTAATTACATCTGTGTCACGAAGTTTTGATAAAATCAGGTGATCAATTCATTTTACCATGAGAAAATGGTCATCAAAGAGATGCTCCTTCTTGTGAGTTCCCCAGTGGAAAATTATTGACATAGTCTTGCAATAATAGCAGTAATTTCAAAATTCACTGGCACTTATTTGAAGTACAAAGTGTGAAGAGAAATTCAAGATTGCTTAATGTCATTTCCAGTAAAGGAGAACAAAATAATTGCTACTCCGGATCAAATGCAGCGGAAAAAAAACCATACATATGAATACATAAGATATCTTATATACACAGATTGGACGTCCATAAAGTGATGCTAGGCACAGGAGTGTCTGCATACAAGTTGACTGACAGGAAATGATAAAGTAGTGGTTGGGGGTGTTGATCAGTCTTACTGCTTGGGAAAAGTAACTGATTTTGAGTCTGGTGTGGATGCTACATAGCCCCCTCCCTGACTGGAGTGGACCAAACAGTCCACGAGCAGGGTGGGTGGGACCCTTCATGATGTTACTGGCCCTTTCCCGACATCTTTCTGTATACATGTCCGCGATGGCGGGCAGGCTGGTGCTGTGGCGCGTTGTGCGGTTTTGACTACCCGTTGTAGAGCCTCCCTGTCTGCCACAGTGCAGTTTCCAAACCATGCAGTAATGCAGCTTGTTAGGATGCTCTCTACTGCGCATGTGTAGAAGGTCATGAGTGTTGATGTCCAGCTCTCTTCAGCCCCCTAAAAAGGTAGAGGTTTGGTGAGCTTTCCTGATTGTCTGGAATGTGGGACCATGAGAGATCATGCAAGATGTGCACTCCCAGGATTTTTAAACTACTTGCAGTTTCCACTGCTGTGCCCTCGACGTAAGAGGTGCGGTTTTTCCTGAAGTCGATAACCATCTCCTTTGTCTTGTTGACACCGAGGAAGGGGCCATTTTCCAGGCACCAGGCCTTAAGCTCTTCCACCTCCCCGCTGTAGGCAGTTTCATCATTGTCAGTGATGAGCCCCACCACCGTTGTGTCATCATAAAACCTGACAGTGCGATTATTCAGTTGTTTGGCCATACTGCCATGTGTGAGCAGAGTGTACAGCAATAGCCTCAGCACACAGCCTTGGTGGGGCGGTGGGGGGGCCACCCATGTTAAGGGTGATGGGATGGGAGGAGTAGAAGTTTGTTAACTGAGTTCTGTGGGACAATACCGTTAAGTGTCCAGCTGAAATCCAGAAACATTGTTCTGACCCGTGTCCTTGTTTTCTAGGTGTATCAGAGCCAGGTGCTTGACTGAAGCCGTGACATCTATTGCAGACCAGTTCTGTCAGTAAGCATATTGGTGAGTGTCCAATGTAGCAGGAAAGGTGTTCTTGCTAAGGGCCATTCAGTGCGCTTCATGATGATTGATGTCAGTGCCGCTGGGCAGTAGGCATTTAGTTCAGAGGGTGTAGAGTTTTTTGGTACAGGATGATGGTGGCTGATCTGAAGCATGTGGGGACAGCAGCCTAGATGAGTGAAGTACTGAAGAAGTCCATAAAGACATCGGTGAGCTGGTGTGCGCGCTCCCTAAGTACTCAGCCTGGGATGTTGTCTGGCCCAGCTGCCTTACGGGGGCTGACTCTCCATAGAGTCCTTCTCACGTCTGCTGCTGTTACAGGCAGTGGCTGCTCACCTGGGAGAGGGGCAGCTTTCGTGGTTGGAATTGTGTTGCATGCCTCGAAGCATGCATTAAAGCTGTTTAGAGCATTAGGGAGGGAGGTGTTACTGATACAATCGATGCTGGAATTATGATGGAAAGTAGTCTCAAGACAGCATTTTTAAGACTAGAGTATGTTTAGAAAAACTTGCACTATCCAATGGATAGAAGATCTGGTATTGAGTTGTTTATATATTCTTCTCTTTGTTTGATTACAATCCTTCAGAATTATCAAGAATGAGTTAAGATGGTTTCCAGCTGTGTTTGGGAACTGAAATATAAAAACTTCTCTTATGTTTGTATGTAATGAAAATTTCCACATCTGGAAGGAAAGAATTAACTAATCAGATGAAACACTATGTACAGTTCTAGATGTGGAAGTTTTGAGGAGGGAGCTGATTAGATTTAATGAAATTATAACAGCACCAAATAAATGGATTGAATTTATAACCCCAATGTGAGCAGACTTTAGATGACTCTCCTAAAGGTTCATACTGCTTTCCTCATCAACATAGTAATAGTGTTAACGTAAGCTCCCTCGATTTGAATGTTCACTGTTTTATTTCTGGAAAACGTTGAATTAATACAATTAAAGAAAAAGATTTGGGAAAAAAATGATAAAATGAAGTAAATAAATTCACAGGGATTGGATAAGTATGTCTGTGGGTAGGAGCAAACATGAACGTGTACTTGTGAATGTATAAATACATATAGAGATTTATACATATATAAAAAATGGAAAAGGTTTTATATGTAAAAAAGTTTGTGTAATACTTGCAAATACCTTATCCAAATAAAAATAAAATAAAAGAAGAAAGAAATTATAACAGCACCACTCTGCAGTGGAATATGATGTCTGAAAACTGGTGCAATCATGTTCAATTGTACATGATATGCACGTGTACTGAAACCCTTTTTCCCCATTGGTTTGTGAAATGATAAATTTAAAAGCAACCTTTGAGATTTCTTTGATCATCTTTTGTGCTTTACATTTGTGGCTAGTTTTTAGGCTGTCTGCTAATGTGGCGTATAACATTTGTTCATGCACCAGTGCACCAGACTTCAGCAACATTAAAACAACAGCAAATTGCAGAGACGATAGCTATTCTTGGGGCCAGTTTCAGTACGAATAGCCGCACAAGCCAAAGGAAAAGGAATTAATCAATATAAGTAGCTCCAACAGGGAACATTAAGTTGAAGAGAAACAATATCCAGTCACATCTTGAGTGTAAAGCTGAGGAGTGGCAGGAGGTGGTGATGATGGTTTGGCATATCTTTGTGTACAAATCAATATTCTTTTGTAGCACTCAAACTTCTAGAAGTTATACCAAGATATGCTGTGTTAGATAAACTCACTGCAGAATTTCAAACTTAGTGAAAGTGAAGGACTGAAAAGTTTCACAATGATCGTAGTAAGTATTTATTAAGTGGATGTACACAAACCTGTAGTTTGTCTAATTTCTTTTTATGAAAATTAATCCGTATAGTTGAACCAGTGTCCCTATAGTCACACTATGGTTAAACAGTGATTTCTATTAGACAACACTTGTGTAGAACTGTTCACTAATGATTGTAAATTCTTTTCATTACAACTTATAGATGTTTTTTCTGTAAGCTTATTGACTGTGTATTAGATGTACAATTGATAGATTTGTGTACTGTAGCATATATACGAGTCCATGCTGTTTCTATTGAAGCTCAGGGAAAGAGACTTGTATTTTTAGCTGCTGGCACTGAATGGGTATGAGCACATCAGATATCAGCTGTAATTATTCAATTGCAGTGGTCAATGTAAGTAAATGTAGGAGGTGAATACAAACGATAACCAATATTTTTAGCTATGTTTAGTGTTAGCAACCAAAATTTGAGTTTTTCTCTACATTTTCTTTCATGACATTTAGTTTAAATTTCTTTAAAACAATATAACATCTGAATATGACCTCAAAGTTGATGTGTTTGTTTCTTTCTTTTGAACTTAATTTGGATTTTAATTTTATTCAAAGCACTAGCTCAATTTTATTGATGCATATTTTATCTGTTGGGTTTGTACTTCAATGTTCATATTACAGTGACACAGTCCTGAAAATCACCTTGCATAACAGGAAGAATTCCTACTCCCCAATTCCCTGAACTTTACTATAACAGGCTCCATATCCTTTTGGAAATTTCCCAATGATAACACTGACTTAGGTTTGCACTGGGGGAAGTGTTTGGCATCAACAAATACATTTTAAGTGCAGTAATAAGTTTTAATAATAGTTTCTATGCACATGGATCAGTACCTTTCCCTGTGACTAACTTACATCATCTCGCTTTAAAAGCACTGGTAATCTTAGATGATTATATTTTAAAGCAATTTTGTTTCTTCGTGCAGTGCAATAAATGTATAATTGCACACTAATCTTTTATAGATAAAACAGACTACTTTGTAAAAAAATGTCTGTATTAATTAGTTGTTTCAATGAATCACTGTAAAGACTGGAAATTCTGTGGAACTGCCAGATGTACGAAAGTAATGTGATATAAAGAATAGATAGGACTTGTATTTATAAGGCAGTTTTCAATACTTAATAGTTAACAAAGTGAAGTCACTGTTGTAAAATAGGGGATAAATTAGTATCTTAAATATAGGAAAGATTTGGCCAATTGTGTCTGCTTTTTGAAAGAGTTAACCAATCAATATAATAGTTACACAAAGCGCCTTAAACATTTTTTAAAGTTATTAAATTTCATCTCCATTACGGTAATGATCTTTGACCATAACAAAGAGTGTATAAAGAAATATCTGTCTTTCTCTTCTATGGGGCTCTTGCCAGTTGATTTAAATCAGTGTCCTCTGGTTGCCCCCTCAAGTAAAAAAATTTCCACTCTATTTGCCAAAAGCCATTATAACTTTGAACATGCCTGCTAAATCTCCTGTTAATTTTTCCTACATTAAGAATAATAATCAGAATTTCTGCAAACTCTCCATCCTGCTCTGCACCCTTTCCCAAATCTCTTCCTATTCTTTCTTGAGCAGGACACGCAAAATTAGATATAATGTTCCAACAATAGTTTACTGTTTTGTGAATGGGGATGACATTACTGCGTTTGGGTTATCTTTAGTATTTTAAATTATTTTTCAAGACATGGGCATTGCTGCCAAAATCAGTATTTATTACCCATTTCTAATCACCTTTCAGAAAGTACATGTCAAGAAGCTGCTTCACGTACCGCAGTAAGTGAGTGAAGGTACTCCCATTTGGAGTCAGTGGCAGGTAAGGAAAGGCACCATAATTTCAAGTCGGAATAGTGTGCAGCTGAAGGCAGAACCATTCCCATGTACCTGCTGTCCTTATCCTTAAGGTCACAGGTATGGGAATTGTTACTGGAGTGGCCTGGGCATGTAACCACGGCAGAAGGAGTGAACTTTAGGATGGTAGCTAGGTTGTCTATCAGTGTTCTTCTGTGGCTGGAAAGGCATTTATTTTCTTGAGTGTTGTTGAATTTCCACACAGCAATGGACTCAATTCCATCTAGCTCACGATGTGCCCTGGAAATGGTAGAAAGTCTTTGGGGTGACAAGATATGAGTCACTCACTGCAGGATACCCAGACTTCGACCTGCACTTAAAGATAGTTGACTGTACAACCCTGTCCTGGAGATCTCCTCCGGTGCTGTCGTGGGGTTGGGTTGGTTGGCCCCCCCCCTCCCCCCCCCAACAATCATCGCTATCTTCCATTGTGCGACGTATACTGTAACTCCAAATATTGTAGTGTTGAAGCCCACTGGCTTCAGTTTCATCAGGGCACCTCAATGATTTCTCATTCCACTACTACTCAAAGTCACACTCACTTCGCCTCTAGAATTCAGCCTCTGTGATGAGGTCTGGTACCAAGTTGATCGTGAAAATCTTGAAGTATGTACTGGTGACCAAGCTATTGGTGAGTGAGTGCCATTTGACAACGCCCTCTATCACTTTGTTGATAATTGAGAGTGGACTGAATGGATGGTGGTGAGGTCGGATTTATCCTTCTTTTAGGATATATTTGGGCATTTTCCAGATTGTCAGGAAGATGCCAGTGTTGTAACCATACTGAAACAAATTAGAGGCCTGACAAATTCAGTACTACAGCCAGAATATTACCTTTTCCTATAGTGTTTGCTACATCCAGTTGTTATGCTGAATTCCCACTACTCTTAGAGACTCATCACTCACAACTGGTGAAAGTAATTGCAAGGAGAATGTAGAAGCTGTCACACCGTGCATAGTATCCTACATCCATGAGGTAACTAATATCAGTCAGACTTGTGGCTCCTTTTGCTTTCAGCTCCCCCCTCTCCATCAATCCCTGTGATCGTTAGTCCTAGGATCCCTCTATATTCCCAAGTTGTCATCCTGTTTCAGGATTTTGGAATGAATCAATTCCTGTTTCTAAGATTTGACTCTCTCTTATTCGGTCTATTCCTCTCCAATGAAATGGTTCCATATTGATAGTCCAGTCTAGATCCAACATATATCAGCTATATTGTAGCTGGTTGCCATAGTTTCACCCCCATTGTCCAATTCACCAATTGTGCAGCATCCTAGTTAGTGGTACTAATCCAATCAGATACAGTGAATCGTGGAATGATTGCTCCTGATCGTTCATACAAAAACATTTCCCCTCCACCTGAGTTTGAGGGCCAAGATTCTTCATGCAGCTATTTCTGTCTCAACCTACAGTAGGTTTCTAGTTCTATTACCCATAGTAATAACTAACTCCTCTACCTGTTGGTGAGGTCCTAGATACCACTGGATATATCTTAGTGCAGACTCATTAATTCTTATCTCAATACAACTAGATAACCACTGTATGTAGCTTCAATTCATTAGGTTCTTAAAATGTCAGTAAAACACACAAGCTCCTGAATTCACAGCTGCTACTTAGAGAGGCTGAGAGAATGTTAAAGTCTTTGTTCTTATTTTTAATCAATCCTGCCAAAGCATTTGACTTTTTGACTCAAAATCATTGGTAGAACTTTGAGCCTTTTTGATATTTGCAGAGATTTTATTGATTTAGCTCCTGAGCTTTAAGCAGACCTCTCCACAATTACTGAGGATAAGAAGGAAAGGACCAGTCCTATCCCAAGAATGTGGTGTACCTTTCTGTAGCTGATGGGATGATGATCCATAGAGGCTTGTCGATGCCCAGATGACCAGCCAGATCTGTTCTGAGTTTATCCCATTTAGCAAAATGCAGTGTCAAATCATATGGTGGAATGTATCCTCGGGGAGAAGGTGAGACCTGTACCTTGAAGACTGCGTGTGGTCACTTCTACCTGTGTTGTCCTGAGTTTTTGAAGCTGCTTAATCCATTTGAGTTTATCCTTTTCGTGTTTGAATGTAGGAGGTGATATCTGAGTGATATGTTGAGTCATTTCAGAATGCAGTTAAATGTTAACCACATTGCATTTGGAAATGTACTTTCCTGGAAATTCCTAATTAATAGAACTAATTAAAAAGCTGAAGGAAACTGATTCCAAAGCTAATGGAAATCTTAGCATGTAAACTAAGATTTCAGGGTGCATCTGAAACAATGGTTTTGACAGGGGTTCCCAACCTCGGGTCTATGGACCTCTTGCTTGTTGGTATTGGTCCATCGCATAAAAAAAACTTAGGAACCCCTGGTTTAGACCATAGAGCATAGAACAGTACAGGCACAGTACAGCCACTTCAGCCATGATGCTGTGCCAACTTTTTAACCTACTCCAAGGTCAATTTAACACAACACTCCTACATAACCCTCCAGTTTATGTGCAGTTTTGAGTTAACTTTTCTTGATGAATGGACATGCTTCAAAGCTGCCTACCACCTTTTCAGCCAGTTCAAAACAGGAAATGTTAGTATACTGTTCATTTTAAAAATGCATCTTACCATCCTTTTCTTTCAAAAGGTATTCAAGGGACCATAGTGAAGTCAGATTTAATTTGATCCATGAATTAATTAAGTGACATAGCCAGGAGTTTTATAAAGTTACAGTGTGAGAAATGGCAGCAAGGTTTAATGGTCTCTGACACTTAAAGTTTAGATTTCTATTGGGACTCAAAGTCATTCCTGTAACCTCAGTAAAGAACATATAGAAATGCTGGAAAATATGGCATGAAGGGTAAACTTCTTGTGCAATGGACTGGTTATTGTAACCCTCTGACTTGTAGCATATCTCTAATCTTCCCCAAGCTGGTTTGATTAAAAGGATATTGAAGTGAGGCCACATACAAATCATTTTATTACTTTCCTCCATGTCCTGAAAGGCATTCAAATCAATTAACCCCTCAAGGCATAACATCTGGCAGAGATCACCAGTAGATATTTGCTGAGATTGTTTGCCTGTGGGTTTATGGACTATGTCCTCTCTGGGGGAACAGCATCTTAAAATGAGTTTGAAGGACATTAAAGTTGTTATCTCAGCATTTAGCATGCTTAAGTTTTGCAAAGCAGCAATTAGCAAAGTAAACAGGATACTGAACTACACTGTAGACATAAGAGGAAGTTTATTAAAACTCTGTAGTCTCTGCTCAACACGAAGGAAACCATGAAAACTTGCAGATGTTCTGTGATGACCAGGGTTGAATGACTAATCTACAAAGAACGTGCAAATTGGAGAAACCCCTGCTCTTTGGTTTTGAATATCAGTACGTAGAGGAGGAGGTGCATAAACTATAGGAAAGTGTACCCTAAGCATTACTACAAGTTTAGTTTAGGCAAGTTAACAGTCAAGACATCATAGGTAAGGGTCAAGTAGGAAGCTGGAGTAGGAGTACCATCTTTAAGTATTCTCCACCTTTTAGTTAGGACTTCTGCATCATTACCTTCTTGCCCAAACTTCATTTCAGTTGATTTAATTTGTGCCAAAATATCTGACGTTCTCATGAACTGAACACCCACAGCCCATGAGGGTAAAGAGTTCAAAAGACTTACAACTGTAAACTGAGAATCTCTTCTCCTCTCTGTGCAGACTGGTAGACTATTGACTTGAGATTGGGCATCCTAGTTCTAGACTTCAGCTAGAAAAAGAGTTTTGCATCAACTTCTTAGTCATAAAAATGTTGTAATTTCAATCAGGGCACTCTTCATTCTTCTAATACAGACAAATTCGACACATCCTTCCACAACTCTATCATTGTTGGAATCAACCTCACCAAGCTTTCGTACGTAACTCCAAAGGTAAGTACAGCACATCATTTTTTAGGTTAGGAAGGAAAAATGTACAGAATACTCCAGATGTGATTCCGCAAAAGTCTTAATTAATTACATCCTGATAATACAAAGAATGATAGCCTCTGCTGAAATATTGCATTGTGCATGTCCAGTAATTCTCTTTGAACTTAGAGTTTTACTTAGGGCATAAGCCACCAGTGAATAGTGAGTTACTGTCATTTACGTCTGATTGCACAGAACTAGGTAGCCAGGTACTCCGAGCTTGGTGCTTGCAAATAGTTTGTTCATCAGGATGTGGGATGAAGGAAAACCAAACATGAAGAAGCAAGCTGGAAGTCAGGTAGAGATTTATTTATATGTGTAAGAGGCAGGAAAAACATAGATAGGGTTGCAAAGATGACAATGCTTTTTCACTGGTATTCACTGATGTGGAGGGATGATGGGCAATGTGAAGGATTAGTCGAGTGAATACACAACTATTCTGGAACATATTAGTTTCAGGAGGGAGGACGTGTTAAAGACATTGGGACACATTAAATCCCTAAGCCATGGTCCGATCTATTGCAAGATGCTATGGAGAACAAGAAAATAGATTGGCTTTGATGGAGATTTTTACATCTTTGTTAGCCTTGGCTAACATACAGCAAGATTGAAGGATAGTAAAAATTGTTTCCTTATATAAAAAGAGTAGTGAGAGTAACGCAGGAAGCTGTTGTCCAGTGACCCTTATATCAATAGTAGGGAAACTGTTGGAAAAAAATTTCTAAGAGGTAGGTTGTAAGTTCCCTTGCAAAGGCATTGGCTGCTTAGTAGTGGTAAGCATAGTCTTGTGCGGGGGAAATCTGACTGAGTGTCCTGAGAAAATCACTCAGAAAACTGAAGCAGTGTAGTAGATGAGACTTACATGGACTTTAGCAAGGGTTTAACCTGGTCCTTCACAGTAGGCTGGTCCAGAGGTTAAAACTCATGGGATCTGATTGACTGAGCTTTTGATTAGGAAACTGAAACAAAACTGGCTTGGTGATCAGAGGCAGATTGTAGTAGTGGGGGTTAGTTTTCTAGCTTAAAGTTATTGGGTGCCAGAAGAGGCAGTGAAGGCAGATACCAATACGATATTTAAAAAGCATTTGGATAGGAAGGGAGTGGAAAGACCTAAGGCAGGATTAGTGTAGATAGGGATCACGGTAATTGGTTGGACTGAAAAGCCCATTTCTGTGCTGTACAGCTCTATGATTGTCACGGCCTGAGGAAAACATCTATTCTTTAGTGAATAGCTCAGCTCCTTTACATATGGTATCATTAATAGGCTCACTACTGACTAACCGATGAGCTGGGTTTTATTTTGTGGAACCATTAGTGCATGCACTAATAAAATGCTTTATGAATTCAATTAAATGACATGAAGGGGGTGTTAAATTCAGTGCTGTGATTGTTGGAATGCCAAACACAGAAGAATTAACCTCACTGTTAGAATTGAGACAGATTTAATTTGATTTAGATTTCTTTTCAAATCTGCTACAGTTTTAAATTTGGAATGATCCATCTTCATTTCCTTGTCAGTTTTGACATGCCATTTCTAATATTTGATTGGAACTTGAGGGCGTTCCACAATATTATGAATACCCAGTGTAAGCGAGTGACTTGAGGGCGTTCCACGATATCATGAATACCCAGTGTAAGTGAATGACTTGAGGGCGTTCCACGATATCATGAATTCCCAGTGTAAGCGAGTGACTTGAGGGCGTTCCACGATATCATGAATACCCAGTGTAAGTGAACGGCTTACTCACATAAATGAGTCCTGAGAAGTAGCGTTCCCTCAGATTATGCAGCACTGAAGCTTCATTCAGGCAAGTCAGTTCAGCCATGTCCTCTACTTTAGAGAACTTTGGGGGATTCATCTTCTGGATATCATCTTTGTTAAATGTAACTTTCTTTCCATTTTCCATCAATTCAACCACAACTTCGTCCCCCTTTTCATCCTTAACGCTTGCAGCTTCGAAGCCATTGCGATCTGAGGGCACCCAGACTAATTTCTTCGCAGCCCAGTCAGCCTGAGCTAGTGTACTGCATATGCTTTTGTCCACAAAGAGAAAGGCATCAGCATCTCCAGCCTGGCTACCAGACTTCTGAGCCATTATGGCCTAATGACCTGTCAAAAAAAAAAGTTATTTTCATATTATTCCATGATTTAAAACCTAACCATAGGACTATATAAGAATAATTTTATTTTTTTTTTCTTCGCAACCTTGCTCTTAATCTGGCAAAAACAACTTAGTTTAAAACCAGTGGGATTTTTCACCTGATTTGTTTCAGTGAAGCAGACAGTATAATTCTGGTTTGAACTTGTCTAAACAGGCACGGCTTTCAAATTAGTCTCAGATCAATCTCTGTAATGTTATGACACCATAATTCATTTTATCTACTAAGTATTTTGAATATTTTATACATTTGTGTCCTGCTTTAAAGGAGTGCCCATTATGTTATCAGAGTATGGTGGCCACACCAGTGCCAATGGAAAATTAGAGAAATGGTTGTATAAAGATGGCATAAGTTTGTAACACTTCCTACCTCTTAGCCTACTTAATCTTAAACTGCTAACACTGCTCCTAAAATAACAAGAAAAATATTTCAAAGTACCAATTTTTTTATTGTACTGATACATTATTGTCTAATTTAGAAGGCAATAAGATTCTTGATAAGCAAGTGCAAAAATAAAGTGCTCAGAGTTTGAAAAAAACTCAGAATGGGATTTATTGTCCAAATAAATTGTGCAAATTCAAGTTCCATTCTTTAACAGTTTTGTTTTGTAAGCCAACAACCTTGGTCTTGCAGTGGTGTCTGCTGGGTTAAGTGACTGAATAACTTAAAAAAATATATCTAACAGCCAATGTCCTTTGAAGAATTTGTATGTTTTTGGAATGCAATCACATTTTTACAGAATGTATAGTTTCTGTAAATAAATATCATGCATTTGATTCTTGATATTAATTTGAAACTCTACCTTCAGATGAATTATACTGGCCAATGAAGGCTGCTCGCCACCAAATTCTCAAAGGCAATTTAAGGCAGGTATTAAGTGCCAACCTTGCCAGGGACACCCACATAACTTAAATGAACAAAAATTAACATTGATTCTATGGAATATGTATCCAGAATAGCTGCATAACTGAAACTGAAGTCATTGTATATGGTTGGACAAAATCAAAAGTATTTGTTTGGTTACAAATGTAGGTGTATTGTATAGAGTTTTAAATCTCTCTCTTATATATACTATACATTTCTGTAGACACTGCTTAATGCATATGGCCACTGTTTGACTTGTTCCCATACGATTTCAGCTCTCCGTTATGACTTGACCTGTTGAACTTCACTTCAGTATTTTGATAAACTAATTCATGATGGGGCCAACACAGGCAACAAGAAAATGCATGTGGAGTTTTACTGCTTATTTAAATGGAAAATAGTGTGTTTCCAACAGAGTTCTGACTCAAATGATCCCATTATGCTACAGGAATTGTTGATCTCTGATAAATTAACTCTTGCTTGTGCAGAATATATTTGATGTTTAAGGATGAGAAAATCTGCAGATGCTGGAAATCCAAGCAACACACACAAAATGCTGGAGGAACTCAGCAGACCAGGCAGCATCTATGGAAAAGAGTAAACAGTCGAAACTTTGGGCCAAGATCCTTCATTCTGGACAGCATATATTTAATGTCGTACAGATCCAGCAGGTGATACTTAAACCATGGTTTCATATTTTGTCCAACATTATTGTTTATAATCTGTAAATATTCCTCAAACACAGAATATATAATCTGTGTTTTAATCATCCATGCGTAATTAAAAGACCTTAGTTTTTCCTGTCTCTCCTCAATACTTGTAGCAATACCCCTTGGTATAACTTCAGTGAATCCATTTTGAATAACTCCTGCTGATTATTGAAGTTAATCAGCTCTCATCATTGAGGGTATTCCTCAGGCTCATTGACTTTCAGATACTTTATCAACAATTTTCTGTTTGCATAAAATCAGAAGTGCAAACTTTTGCTCTAGGTGTTTGCTTTTACAAACTATTCCTCAGACGGTGAAGCAATTCGTGCTTGCATGCAAGGCCTAAACAAAGTGTCAGCTGGTGAAGATAAGTACTAAGTTATACTTTTACATCACAAATTCAACACGATGTTCAATTCCAACAAGAAAGTCTCTGATGTCCCCCTGTAATTCAACCATTGTCAAGTCCTCTACCGACAATATTTCAGGGGTCGGGCAACTTTGGTGCAAAAAGAAAATTCTGATGAAAAGACATTGGCTGAAATGTTAACTCTGCCTCCTCTCTGCGCATTCGGCCTGACTTGGTAATGATCTCCAGCATTTCCTTGAGCAACACACAAGATGCTGGAGGAACTCAATGAGTCAGGCAGCATTTAATGAAGGAAATGGACGGCATGTTTCTGTTTGGGACCCTTCATTGAGAATGGAAAGAAAGAGCCCGTACAAAAAGGTTCAGAGAGGGGATGGAGCAATACTCGCATCTCAGGCAGTTTCTTGTTTTATTTCGGATTTCCACTAACTATAATTTTTCACTTTTAGATTTAAGAGCATCGACCTGAAGCCAGCGTATAAGGTATCAGTCTACTAAAGCAGGTTAAGGGCAGGATAATCTGTGACTCGCGATTCACCTCTGTCACAAAAGCAAATGGTTCAAAACAGCTTTGTGAATGAAGATCCATCTGCCTGCTCGAGTTTGCTTCCAATAATGCTCAAGAAACCCATCGTCATGCAAGATAAAGGTGCATTTAGTATCTTATCCATCACTTCAAATGCCCATCACCTCAACCTAGGCTGCAATGTGCATATTCAACAAAGTCCACTGCAAGCACTTTCTAACACTTCTGACATAATCTCCCTGACATGGGACTTCACCCAAGGACAACAAACAGTTGCCACATCTGATTTGCCTGCCACTCACATACAGTCTTGACTTTGTGAGCTTGCCATCATTAAGTATATTTAGGAATGGACAATAAATTAGTTAATGACAATATAATTGAAGTTTCTGTGCTTATTTTTTCTTACTTTAAATTTCTTTGGAGGGAGCATTTCTAAATGGAATAAGAATATGCCTTTTGAATGGTGTTTAAAGGGCAGTTATACTATGGCTGTTAGTGATGATAGTGATGGAAGCAGAGCCCATGGAGGTATTTTGCAAGCTTTTAGATAGACACAATCATTTGCAGAGAATAGAGGGATAGCTGTGCAGGAGGAAGAGTTTAATTGTGTTCTGTACAAAGGGCCTGTTCCTGAGTTGTTCTGTTCTATGTTCTAAGTGCTCAGGCAATTCGATATACAGTATAACCAATCACACCATTGCAAGACCAGTGGCCCGCTGCTGCCGGTAAGGAGTTTGTACGTTCTCCCCGTGACCCCGTGGGTGCTCCAGTTTCCTCCCACAGTCCAAAGACCTACCGGTTGGTAGATTGATTGTAAATTGGTCATTGTAAATTGATCCGTGATTAGTCTAGGATTAAATAGGGGGAACGGCCAGGGGGCGCGGCTCGAACGCTCGGAAGGGCCTATTTAACGCTGTATTCCAATTTTTAAAAAAAAAGTAAAATCACTCGCAATACAGTTACGTCTGCGCAGTGTACAATTCTGCTTTCAGTGGCGCTCTGTGTCTGTCCAGTGGGATAAATGGAAGTAAACAATTTTATTTCAAAGATGCTGTGTGAAGTTTGACAGTCTCTTGAAATGCTCGGTCCTAGGCTGGAGGTATGCAACCAAATGAATGCGGGACTGCCGACTGAAGAGCGTTTTACGATGTTAGGTCGGTGTTTCCACGTTAGTTATATAATGTACAAACCAAAAGTAGCGATGCAATTGCATTACTCGAAAATCAAAAGCTATAGGTGAATAACCAGGTATTACAGAAAAGTGTGTGTGTGTATGAACAATTCTGTCATCAAGCAGCAATTACGAGTGAGGTAAGATGCGAGAATCTGTGTTCTGGGATCTGCTGAATTCGATCCAACTTTGTCAACAAGCAGCATGCGAAGGAGATAGAAATCTACCAAAGTCTTAGTGCAGTTGAGTGCTTGAAATCTCTCAAAACTGGGAATTGTCCAGCAATATTACTCTGACACTAATCTCCGTTTTGAAGATATTCTGCTTCAGTGCCGCTCGCCCTCGCAAATTAGGAACACATTTTCAAGAATTGTTTGGAAATAAAATAAAGTACACCAAGAAACCACCGAGTGCTGAGAATACATGAGTAATATCTGACATGATCAAATAGGGGGAGTCGGATTATGCTGGGAAAGCGGAGTTTATGCCTCATTTGATTTTAACTGCACTTTTTAAAGGCGCCTGGGCTTCCGAAGTGTTCCCTTGGCTGTCACAGACTTAACTTGGTGCATCAGCGGAACTTTAAATATTTAAATCCCGTGATCTGAATGATATAGATTATAAACCATACCTCCACGCCGTTCGTTACCATGTATGGTTATGTTTCTACAAACTAGTGATTGCTGAGAAACGTAACAGTGGCGAGCTGCAAACAAATCGAACTGAACGCCTTTTAGGGAATAATGCAATGGGATGCTGGAGACTCACGTCAAACCGCTAAACAAGTGGCTTTTTAATCAAATAAGGATAAGCTCCCTGAGCAGCTAGTATAGCTTTCCGACCGCTGTTTAACTTCAATGTCATGGTCGCTTTGCTGTATTCTATGTTACAGAAATTAACAACTTAATCGAACCCTTTGACGGATACAGGAGTTGAAATCCCCAGTACCCAGGAATTCTTGTACAACCTGGTAGCACTTAGCAAGTACAATTTAAACGAAAGTCCGCAACATAACGCGTTAAATAAACTCAATTGCCGACAGATTATTTGCAGCACAGCAAATTGCGGATCCACACTTCAGTTATAATTTAAACCTAATTCTTCCTATCCCTGGAAGTATTGACGTCAATCTAATAAAGTGCATCAATTTGATTGGATATGGACAGTTTCAAACAAAGGCACTTTTAAAAATAAATGTTTACAATTTTCACCTCCTGTGAAAGATGATCGCACAGACTACACTGGAAAACTGGATGCAGAAAATTCTGCTCCATCTAACCACTCTGGGCATTGACTCAGTTCCGCCTTCCCTCGCTTACCTCACCCCCCTCCCCGCCTTCTCTCCGTTGCGTGGGTAACGAATGCTAATTTATTATTAGCATTAACTTATTTCTATTGTGTACACAGAGGACATTTAAGTTCCATTCCCATAGAGTTAATCTGAGGTCACATTGCCTAAATCGGATAGGTTTTAAAGAATAAACTTATTTGGAGTTTCTAAGATTTAATGCCAAGGACATGACGTACGTCTCTACGCTGTTCACTGTGTACATCTTAATTTCGGATTTACTCTGACCAGACTTGTCATAGATAAAATCTTCTCCTGCTGACGCTCTTAAATGAACGCTATATGAGCACCTGTGCTTACTACGTTCGTAATCGACACTGTCACTGCAGCGACCTGGTTAATGCTGGTTGTTCATTGCGCCTCTTTATGTGAACAGTGTTGATCGCCGTATATACTGTACATTATAACTTTTAATTATCCATATATCAGTTACTAATATCAATTATTAGTTCTGTTCCGAATTGCTTTCTACCATCACGAATTATTCATTTCTGGTATTTATTACCTCAACAATCATTGTATTAACTGTACTTTAGTATTCACCACAGCGTGTACTACGACTTTAAACCACATGCACATCACAGGATACCTCCATTTATTTAAGCTCTATATAAACTTAAATCTTCAAACACAAGAAAACCGATGTTTGTCCCGAAGACTTACTGGAGACTGGCTCTGTAGGAGAGCTGGTGGGAGTCCGGATGTAAATGCCCAGGAGAAGAGATACGCGCCTGCACACAGTGGGAAGAGACCGAGTAAGCGGTGCTCGGGATCCTCACTATTTAACAAGAGCGCGCGCACTAACGCGGGGCGGGGCTGCTCCTCCCATCCAAGACATTGTTCCAACTCGTCAAAGGCTTTGAACCTTTCGCTTATATCAATACTATAACTATTCCACATCTTCCCAAAATTGTGTGGAGATATATATATAATTGTCAAGTACTTATCGCGCATTTGCATTTATTTTATTTCCCAGTAAGTATAAATAACTTTAGAGTTGGTTTTGTTTGGTAGTCTTTATGCTTGCTTGCTGACATACACTATCTTTATTTCTAGTTTGTTGCCGTTAATGTTAAGGGGGTAACTGTCAAGACAATTAGTTTTTACTTTTTCAGTGACATCACCAGAAGTCCGGTTGCAAAGTCCCCCGATGTCTGTCTGGACTACGCGCTTCCTCCCGCACTGAGGTGCGTTCCCCTTCCTCTGTTGCCCACTTGGGCACCAGTCCAATGCTAAATCGTGTGTACTTTTGCGTTTTCAGCTCGCTTTCATCAAAAACCGGGCGAGGGCTGTGCCCAACCGCAATGATTGCGGAATGAGAGACAGGGAGCAAAGGTTACTGGAGCAGAAAGGGTAGGCTCCCCGCCAACCAGTCCTCGTATGGTACTCGGACACAGTTCATTGGAACAGTTAAGGTGGTCTTAGTGTGGTCCGGCAATAAGAAAGTACGGGAGTACTGTGAGAAGTGGAGGGAAAGAATGGGAAATAATGAAATGATGCCAGTCCATTGCACCCTGGCCGTAGTATCACTCTGTCCATTGCGTTTTGCTGCGTAACGTTTCTGATCGGGGAAAGACTCATAAAAGGATAAGTTTTCAAGGTTTTCCCCTCCCAGATGAACCGTGTGAATACATTACTGCCAATCACGGATAATTATATTTCGACTGTTAAAAAAATGGGCGTCCATTAAACTCTTGTGCATATCTAGTAAACCAAATGAAAGCAGGAACAGTGCTTGGCCTTGTAACAGAATGCGAGCCAGAGTAAATCCGAAAAAGGGAATATGGGATACGCTATGGAACTCTGTCAACATACCGGATATGAAACATTGCAACATCAGCCTGCTACTTAATATGGTTTAACTGTTTTAAAAGGACTTGACGCAAGTAATGTAAACTTGCAAGACAATACTGTATACTTTCAAAATCCACTGTTATCTTCCTCGTAAAGGGAATGCAGTATCACCTTGAAAAGAAGTAGCTGTGCTTTTCAACTCGATTCGAATTCGTCCATCAATTTGGACATCAATTATTTTAGCTTTTGTTGTGGTTTTTGTTATCAGCGAAATCTCTATGAGCCATAATCGCCCTGAGTCTCAAACATGACCATATGGGAAGACCTTTTGGCAGGGATTAATGTTAACAATTCCTCGGTGCATTTAAAGTCACGTCCTAAAGTTCCCATTCCGGTTGCATTTCGGAAAGCAGCGAACTTGCAACTCACGGCTTCTGTTCGCAAGCCATCTCAAGAGTGAGCCGGGGTCTTACATCTGGGGAAATGAACGGGGGAGAGGGATAAACTGTGCAGGCCGATGGGGCTTGTCTTCTATAAGCGATAACGGGAGAGGACTACTGAGATCATATTTGCAATGAACAGCGAGGGTTCCCTCTTTACACAGCCGAAATGTTGGAGGAACCTAGCAGGTCAGGCAGTAGTGTGCCTATGAAAGGCAATAAAGAGTCGGCGTTTCGGGCTGAGACCCTTCATCAGGGTACCCTGTTTCTCAGTGGCCAGTCTAAAACCACAGAAAAAGCTGCACCGAGAAAAAAACAAAGCCCATAATCTATGAGTGGCTATTTGACTCTCATCATTCAAATTTTTACCCACGTCCTTTTCAAATACTCGCAGTGATCCAGCATCCAGAGTAAAGATTTCCAGTCAGCTATCAGAAAAGGTCGTGGAATCAGATATAATTGCTAAGTTTTATAAGTATTTAGAGAGACATGTTAATACGCAAAACATATAAGGATACGGTCTTATTTTGGGCAAACGGGATTTGTGTTAAAAATACCGGTACGGACGTGGTGGGCCGAAGGACCAGATTCTGTGCAGTACAACCCCAAGAGTTTGCGACTTACATATGTTTCCACACCTGGGATCCCTTAATGTTCCTTATCGTTGTAATTATCAGGTCAGAATCAAAACTAAACAGATGATTCGTAAATAGTACGGTGGCTTCTTTTGTTTTTGCTTCTGGATATTGAAACAAAATCTAACTATTTATGAAGTTATTCAAAACATAAATCCTCCAAAGCAGCAACATCAAAGCAAACTCTCCTCGATGACATTTCGATCACGGCCTTAGGCGAGTTATGACGTTAAATTAATTGATCGAACTCTCCTACCAGGGTTAATCAATACAAATACCACCCACAGCCCTGCACCCCCCCCCCCACCCCCCAGTGTGGATCAGCACGCGGCATTTAGTTCTTGGCATGGCTTCGTTCAAAATGCTGCGCCAATATTCATGTATCATCCTGAAATAAAGTTCACGCTGTTAACCGGTGCAGTTGAGGTGGTAAGAAAGTAAGTTGCGAGAGAATAGAATGTCTCTGCAGAGAGAGAAACGCGGAATAGAGAGAAATAGGAAGGGAGTGTGTTATGTAAGATAACGGCAAGGAGATTAAATGCCTATTCTCATTTGGGTTTCCTCCCACAGGAAGCAGATATTAGCAAGAAAGTAATAGTTACCAACATGCTAATATCGGTTTCTTGTGGGTGGAAGCCCACATGAGAACAAGAATGTAATAATGTTCTTGTAGATATAGTTAAAAACAACTGAAATGTATTTTATTCCAAGAGTGATAGAGCAAAAAAAAATGTCCGGTTACATCCTTATGGAGCGTAGGTGAGAGAATCTGGAGTTCAGCAGTGGAAAGATATGCACACCTTTGTTATGGTTCACTGGATTGATTCCTAGGACTCAGATTGAGTAGAAGGGTGTGATGTCGTTTGGTGCTCAGAAAATGAGAGATTATCTCGTGTAATGACAAAATTCTGTCTACAGAAAGAAGACAGCATCATGTACAAGCAAAGAAATTTCTGTTGGAGACCTTCCATCAGAACTGTTTTGTTCCACACCTCAACGTCTACAACTTCTTTTGCTATGATCTTCAATGAAGTGGTTCATCTCTTAAAATAGAAACGAAGCGGAATTTTAGATTTTCTACCCCTAAGAAGTGTGGGTTTTAGTTAAATATATTGACAGTTGGTATTGATGTTGGGACTGCCAGGGAATATGGGATCAAAAAAGGAGAACAAGCCGAAAAAGCCGCGGGTTGAACATTGCAGGAAAAAGAAACGGTGTTAACATTTCAAGCTGTATACCCCTCATCAGATCTGGAAAAAAGTGTGAAACAAGAGAGAGACATAAGGGACTGGAAATGCTGGACACTGGAGCAACAGCCTGCTGGAAGGTCACAGTGGCTATGGAGGGAAAGGAAAGTTGATGTTACATTTTGGGTCAAGACCTTTCATCTAGACAGAAAAGAAATTACTTTTAAGCTGCAGATAGGGTGGTAGAAGAAGGGTGAAAAAGAACAAGGGAATATTTCTGCTACTTATGACCAAGTTTGCTCAGGTGCTACCCCAATATTTATAGATTAATGGAGAGAGAGAAGGAGGCAGGGGGAGAGAGGGAGAGGGAGATGGGGGGGGGAGAGAGAGAGAGAGAGAGAGAGAGAGAGAGAGAGGAGAGGGGGAGGGAGGGGAGAGAGTGAGAGAAACAAGAAAGATCTTTGGACTTTCCTGGCATTTTACATTTACTAGTTTCCATTTAAAAAAAATTAAACCAGGTTTGTTCAATGTCTGTGACATCACACCATTTGTAACTGATAAGGCTGACTTCTCAATCTTGTAAGTCTGATTTTAGTCTGCATATCACCACTTTATGTTGAAATATTTTGATTGCTGCCAGGAAGTCAGGACTTGCTGTAGGCTTCACGGTGGTCATGGGGGGGGGGGGGTCACAATGAGGTTATACTATATGTGGCACTGGGAGGACCTAAGAGACTTGAAGAGAGAAAATAGACCCAAGACAGAAAAACCTGTCCATCCTTTCAGCTGAGGGTTGAATCATGGAAAAATGAGGGCCAAAAAGAATAATGGAATTAATTTAAGAAATGAGATATCATTGTACTGTGCAATTTTGGGCAAACAATGCTGACCTTAGCACTAGGCTGCATTTTACTGACTATCTCAGTGTAAGTCCCAATGAATTTGGGGAATTATGCACATATTTTCTGTTCGTGTGAGTCACAAACTACAGAAAATGTGTACACAGGGAGTCTGGTGGGTGGGGTGAGGTGAAAGCCTGCTGAGACTTCATAGCATTTATGCTAGGGAAATGGCTCACAGTTCCAATGCAAGTTAAACCCAATGCAGGATCTACTTACATACTTTATACTTTATTGTTGCCAAATAATTGGTACAAGAATGGACGATCATCACTGCGATATTTGATTCTGCGCTTCACACTCCCTGGATTACAAATATTAAATATTATAAATATTAAAAATAGTTAGAATTACTAAATGTTAAAAATTTAAATTATAAAACATAAATAGAAAAAAGAAAAATGGGAAGTAAGGTAATGCAAAAAAACCGAGAGGCAGGTCCAGGTATTTGGAGGTTACGGCCCAGATCCGGGTCAGGATCCGTTCAGCAGTCTTACAAGCCCACTCATTCAAATGAGGATTGAAGGGCCTTTGGGAAGAAAATGAACAAATAAACATTTATTTGAATTATCCATTCTTTGTTTATTGCTTTTAAGTATTTGTTAGTGTTCTAGTTATTTTCAGAAAAATAACACATTTCATTCTTGATACAGTATTTTAAAAAAGTTTGAGGAGGGCTTTACCAGAAGAACTTCCTGGGTGACAAGATCTCTGAGTATCTAACCTGGTGTAGTTAATAAAGAAGGCAAGACAGTGGCTATATGTTATTAGGAGTTTGAAGAGATTTGGCATGTCAACAAATACACTCAAAAACTTCAATAGTTATGCTGTGGAGAGCATTCTGACAGGCTGCATCACTGTCTGGTATGGAGGGGCTACTGCACAGGACTGAAAGAAGCTGCAGAAGGTTGTAAATCTAGTCAGCTCCATCTTGGATACTAGCCTACAAAGTACCCAGGACATCTTTAGGGAATGGCAGTGTCCATTATTAAGGACCTCCATCACCCAGGGCATGTCCTTTGCTCACTGTTACCATCAGGTAGGAGGTACAGAAGCCTGAGGGCACACACTCAGTGATTCAGGAACAGCTTCTTCCCCTCTGCCATCCAATTCCTAAATGGACATTGAATCTTAGGACACTACTTCACTTTTTTAAAAAATACAGTATTTCTGTTTTTGCATGTTTTTTAAAATCTATTCAACATACATAATTGATTTACTTGTTTATTTATTATTTATTATTTATTTTTATCTCTCTCTGCTAGATTATGTATTGCATTGAACTGCTGCTGCTAAGTTAACAAATTTCCCGTCACATGCCGGTGATAATAAACCTGATTCTGACTCTGAAGGAATTAGTCTGGCCTATGGACATCATTCTAAGATTCAAAGATTCAGATCTATTAGACTGTTCAACTTACTATGACTAATCAGAGCCTCAGTGCTCAATTCTATCAGTTTCAGGCAAGCAAGTAAAGTCTTCTGGATTTTGAAGAATGGAGAATATACACTGAGTGCAGGTAGAGAGTCCTTGTTGATATAATTCAGGTCACTGATTTTTATTTAATTCCTATTCTGTACTTGTTTGATTCTATTTCATTCTATGTGGTTTGTGCTGAGATCAGTTTCCATCTGCTCCGCAGGGGATTTTTATTTAACACCAACCTAACTCCAGTCTGTTTCCTCACCATTTTATAGACCCGTCTACACACTTTTCTTTTCTGCTCACTTCCTCCAAACATTGTTAGCACTGAATTCACCCGTTCCTTACAGCCCATCACTGGACAAATAGGGAAAAAAGACTTATGTCCTGATTTGGTCTGCTCCTTCTATCCCTTCATATATTCACTGAACTAACTCACTTTTCCACTTGGATCCTTTTGCTTTGAATTTCTGACCTCTGTTTTATGTTTTGGCCCCTTGAGATGATAAATTACATATATTTGTATACATTGCTAACAGTCAAGTTACTGCACATCTCTTCCGAAAGCCTGTATCGACCTCTGCTTGCTGGTGGTTAAATTGTTACTCCTTCTTGACTTTTTGTTTGCACTCCTTCTTCACCAGTCCTTCGGGATGAAGAACCAATCATTTCCTGCCTGGTTTCTGAGGCGGCTGATCAGGCCGCTATGGGAAACACGGACTCTTCGACAGGTGGGGCAGGAGATGCCTGACAAGGCAACTGAATGGGTAGTTAACAGTAAGGTGGCAAGAATCTCTTCATTTCTGATGCACAGACCCTCGGTTCTTGGTACCATCCTAAATGTTCCTTCTCTTGAAGCCTGAAGTCCCAAACCAGCAGGTTCAAGAACAGCTACTTCCCTTCAACCACTCAGTTCTTGAACAAACTTGCACAGCCCTAATCATTCCCTCAATATAGCAACACTATGACCACTTTGCTCTGCAATGGACTTTGTTTTTGTTTTTTTTGTTCTAATTATGTTAAGACAATATGAGATAGGAAAAGAATTTGGCCATTCTGCCCATCAGGTATGCTTCATCGAGCATGGCTGATTTATTATCCCTTTCAACCCCCATTCTCTTATCTTTTTCCTGTAACCTTTGACGCCCTTACCAATCAAGAACCTATCAAAGTCAAGTATACCCGATGAATTGGCCCCCACAGCTGTCTGTGACAATGAATTCCGCAGATTCACCCCAAAGAAATTCCTTCTCATCTCTATTCTAAAGGGACGTCCTTCTATTCTAAGGCAGTGCTCTCTAGTCCTAGGTTCCTCCATTCAAGGCAACATCCTCTCCACATCCATTCTATCCAGGCTGTTCAATGAAATCCCATCTCATTCTTCTAAACTGCAGCAAATACAGGCCCAGAGCAATCAAATGCTTCTCATACATTTATCCCTTCTTTGCCGGGATCACTCTCTTTCTTGCCTGCCTTGTACAGAGAGTGTATAATTTGTTTCAAATGTTTCTATTGTGAAGCAACGTCAGCTTAACCACAACCGACGATGTCCTAAAGTACAATGCTTCTTTTTTCTTTTCTTTCTTAATGAAAGTCAAATGAATGTATGTATAGTAAACAAGCAAAAAGCAAAGGAAACCCCACCACCCCGTCTCCTTTCCCCTTCCCAGCCCTCCCCTCCCCTCACCCCTCCTGTATGTGCTGCTTAGGCTCTACCTCCCCCCACACTTAGTTCAGCTGTCGGTCTCTTCTAAATACAACAATAATGGTTGCCAGGTTTTTTCAAATTCCTTGAATCTGTCCTTGATAACGTATCTTATCCTCTCTAGATGCAGAGTATCCATTAATGCAGCCAGCCATTGTCTGAGTGACGGAGTTTCTTCCTTTTTCCAGAACATCAGTATGAGTTTCTTTCCATTAAGTATGCCGTAGGTCAGGAGTTGTTGCTGGGTAGCTTGGAATTTATTTGACCTTGCAGAAGTTCCAAAAATTATTGAAATGGGGTCTGGTACTGTTTGAACCTTTAGTACCTTTGATAGGACCTCAAATATTTGCTTCCAATACTCTTGTATCCTTGGACATAAAACATAACTATATAACAAATTTGCCTCTGAGGACTTGCATTTCTTAGAGTGTGTATAATTTATAATTTATGTTTTTCTTGTGAATGTTGCTTATCTGACATATTATGTCCTTGTGATGCTGCTGCAAGTAAGTTTTTCACCGCACCTGTGCGGGTACTTGCGAATACGGCAAAAAAGTCAATTTTGACATTATTCATTCACATATCAGCTTTAAGGTGATATTACTATGTCTTCAACTAATTACATCTCACTTTAATTTTGGCTTTTACCTATCTTCATCTTTATATTCTGTTTACATTCAGGTGATGCTCCCCTAATAAGTGTCATGCCTATGTAGTCTGACCTCCTTGTGTCCACTTTTCTGCTTTTATTTCCCTGCCCCTTGCTGTCTCTCCTGTTCATGTCCATCACATCATGTTTCCCTCATCAATATTTTGCCTGGTTTCTTTAGTTTCTACTTGGTGCTTTACACTCATTTGCCTTTTTCAATGTCCATCTTGAAGAAGGAGAAAATAGTTGAGAACTCTACAGCTATCTTTTATAATTTTTCAAAGCTTTTCCACTTCAGGAATTCTTCATTTCGAGTGAAAATTACCTTTGTTTGTTCATTGTTCCAAAGTTCAAAGTTCAAAATAAATTTGTTATCAAAGTACATATATGTCACTATATAAAACCTTGAGATGCATTTTCTTGTGGGCATACTCAATAAATCTAATAACCATAACAGAATTAGTGAAAGATTTCACCAAAAAGGCAGAAAACTAGTGCGCAAAAGACAACAAACTGCGCAAATAAAAAAGAAATAAAACATAATAATGATAATATGACCACAAGAATAGACATAAAAGAAATCACACCTTACTATAAACACAAGTCTGACCCAGTTTTAGAGTTAGAATACCACAAATTATATTATGACCGATCAGTTATTTCAGATAGGACAATCCATAATAACCATACTGATACAATAATACAGGATAAACAAGCAAGAACAACTTATTTAAATGACATAGCCGTTCCAAACACATATAACTTACAGAAATCAATCAGTGAAAAACATCAGAAATATGCTGAATTAAAAAAGGAAATTGAAAGATTTTGGAACATGAACAGGGTATACATTGTCCTGATAGTAATATCTACAACTGGTATCATCCCAAAGGCACTACACATAGCATTAAACAATTATTACTACACAGTAATACCTATGCAAACCTTCAGAAAGACACAATATTAAACACCACTAGAATAGTCTGAAAGTTCCTAGCAATTGACAGATGAGCATGTTTGGCTACGCCTGTCTCTCAGGTTTTAAGAGATACAGGTTTGAGCTGAGAGAAAAAAATGTAAATAAATAAGCAACAAATATCAAGAACGTAAGATAAACTTTCCTTGAAAGTGAGTCCATAGTTCGTGGAAATAGTTCAGTGATGGGGCGAGTGAAGGATTTCATGTAAAAAGGTTCAATGTTATTTCCATTTATTTTGATTGTATTCCCTGTACTTTTAGACAGAAAGTAGTTCAATGAAATTGTAAAAGGGAATTAAAGGTTGGATCCGGAAAATGCATTTGTGCTGGTATAATGGATGCTGCATAATCAACATTTTGTTTTAAGAGTGAAGTTGGAAACACTTCTAAGCACAATAGATGATGGAAATTTGAAATACAATGCTGTAAATACCATTATCTAATGTTGAATATGAATAGACCTGTGATGAATTGTTGCGGATTAATAAGTAAAACTGGTCAGGTATAGAGTAAAGTCACATATGCAGTACTGAGAGTTTGAGAGTTAAATACACTATCCCCATTCCTTCCTTATAAAAAGAAAAATTGCATGCGTTTTCTGTTAATATAACTTTTTGATTTATATAGTTCATTACAATCCCACACTTTACCTCTTGAATATATTTAAATTATCCTCTGTCATACGAAGACTTTCCCAAGGAATCCATTGCGACATCATTTTTGCCTCATTATGAGCAGTTTATATGGGCCAGAGAATAGAATGCCAGTATAGTCTGGAACTGCTGTGCATAGACTAACAAATGAACAAAGTGGACTTCAACAGCAGGTACCAGAGGCACTGTGAATACAAGAGATATGACAGAGGTGCTAGTAATTGTCTTTGTAGTGGGGGACGGGCTATTAAATCAGAATTGAATTCAGGATCAATGAGATACTGAGTGTGCAGACTATCTAGTTTTCTGTCAAGTAATGCTCAATATTGAAAATACCGAGACCATGGAATGTGAGATAGTTAGGAATATTTACAGTGTTTAAGAATGTGTATCAAGCATGAGCCTGATAATACAAAACACTTTTAAAGTTGGTGGTAAAGTGGAGGATTTGGGGTGAACAACACAGAAGACCTTTCGTACAATATATGGGCAATCTTGAACTGTATAGGATCTGGTAAGGAGATGTTGCTTTCTTTTACAATGATGGGAACCAAAGTCCTAGTTCCAACCTTGCCAGAAATATTAAACTATGGAACACTGTTAAAGGCATGTCAGATATTCATATCAGATATCAAAACTCAGGTATCAGTAATAATGTTGTAAACACTACCACATGGCATGGTGATAGGAAGTAGACATAGTCCTTGAGTGTATGGATGAAGCTGTAAAGGGGCAGCCTATTGAAAGTGAGCCAAGGACAGATATTTCAGAGATCCTGAGGATAATGATAGGAAGTGGTGTTGTTATATGACTTTAAAGCTGAAGGATTTGATGAATTGATGGGAAATATTCAAAGAAGGAACTGCTGGAAAGATGGGAATGGATTTAGGAGGCAACCAAACATTCAAGTACTTTGTACCAAAGCGGTAATTGGAAAGGGAATAAGGGTAAAGAGTTGAGGCATTTTCATAAGAGTAGTTTTGCAAAAGACTTTCACATAACTAGGTTTAGTGGTAGGTGCAGAGGGGATGTTGTACAACAGTTCAGTGCGAATGCGATTAAGAGCTGATAAGATGAACTGTTGACATTGTTTTGTTCTGTAATAAGTTGTATTTGATTAACCAAGAAACGAAACATACACAATAAATGTTCACTTATTCCTAAATAATCATTGCAATGCTCTTAAAGAAAGTTCGCCAATCACTGAATACTTCTCAGTTGTCAGGCTCAGCGAGTATGGCGGAGCTTTATGTGGGTGAAGAGGCCAATAATTAATATTTGGATGTTTTTAATATTACAATGGAATGCAAGAAGTTTATCTGCAAATGGTCAAGAATTAACAAGATTTGTTGGAACTTTTAAGGACAGGCCTGATTTGATCTGTATACAGGATACATGGTTAAAGCCTCATTTAGATAGGAAACCATCTATCCCAGCTTTGCTGGAAGGAGATATTGAAGCTGTAACCAATAAGGAAAAGGCTGATATGTTTGTAGAGGCGTTCCAAGCGTAACACAGTTCTGGAGAGTTAGGAGATTTGAGAAAGGAAATTATGTTAAAGGAAAGTTGGAAATTGGACAGGAGTTTGGATGATAATAGCTCCATAAATTTGTTTTTCTCCCTTCAGGAATTGCAGAAAGCTGTCCAATCAGGTTCAAACACTTCTCCTGGTGGGGATGGACTGTGTTATGAATTGCTTAAGCATTTATATGACTCTATTAATAGAAATACTAGCATTGTTTAATTCAGTGTGGAAAGAAGGAAAATTACCAGTAGAATGGAAGCATGCGGTGGTAGTTCCAATTTTAAAGCCAGGTAAGGATGCGTCTTGTCGTAGTTCGTATCAGACTATAGTTTTAACATCAGTGCTTTGTAAAATTATGGAACGAATGGCCACCAACAGACTTGTTTATTTTTTGGAAAATAAGGGACATTTTGCTGCCTATCAAAATGGTTTTGGAACTGGAAAATCAACAATGGAACCTGTTGCCCTTTTAGATCAAGATATTTAAAAAGCGTTTCAAAATAGAGAAGTAATGGTAAGTGTATTTCTAGATATTGAAAGAGCATATGACTCACTATGGAAGGATGGCTTATTAATTAAACTCTATGATACAGGAATTAGAGGTAGAATGTTTAATCAGATCAAAGATTTCCTTAAGGAAAGAACAATTCAAGTAAGAATAGGCGGAACAAGCTCCAAGTCAGTTAAAATAGGTAATGGTACCCCTCAAGGAAGTGTCATTAGTCCAGTTCTTTTTAATGTCATGATAAATGATATCTTTGATCAGGTAGGGACAGGATTTGGCAAATCATTGTTTGCAGACGATGGTGCAATCTGGAAGAGGAAGAAACATCAAGTATATATTAAGGCAGGTACAAAAGGCTTTAAGATCAGTTGAAAACAGGGCTAATAAATGGGGTTTCAGGATTTCTGCTTCTAAGTCCAAATATATGATTTTTGGCTTTAGAAGAAAAATTCCTGATTGTGAATTGTGCCTATATGATTCTGCACTAGAAAGTCAAGGTATTCAAGTTTTCAGGTGTCTGGTTTGATGAAAGACTTACTTGGAGGGTTCATATAGATAAAACAATTGGAAAGTGTGAGAAAGTTTTAAATGTTATGAGAAGTATTGCTGCATGCGACTGGGGAGCAGGGCGGGAAACTATGTACTTAATATACCTAGCTATGATTAGATCAGTTATTGATTATGGCTGTATTGTTTATGGTTCCGCTGCTACGGCAGTGCTTGGAAAACTAGACACTGTGCAGTCCAAAGCACTTAGACTCTGTTGTGGAGCTTTTAGAACAACATCAGTACCAGCATTATGTGTGGAGATGGGAGAAGTGCCTCTACATTTAAGACGAATTCAGTTGGGCCTGCAGTATTGGACAAAACTAAATGGCTTCAATCACAGCTGTCCGCCAAAGTGTCTTTTGCAGGGGAAGTTGGAGCACCAAAGTAAAGTTAAAAGATATCCATTTTTAGATTTGGTTAATAACTGGGCTGTGAAATTGAAACTGACTGACCAAATTTGCTTGTCACCCATCCCTTTTTGGCTCTTGCCAGAACCAGAAGTAGACCCTACTCCTCCTTTTTCAGCTTCAGGGAAGCAGAGCAATTTCATCAGCGTTGATCACAAATGAATATTTAAATAATAAATGGGGATCTTATCTGAAGATTTTTACTGATGGCTCAGTGGACCCAGAGAGCAGTAGGGCAGGATTTGGGATGCATGTGTCTCAACTTGGAGTTAAGATTGGTCATCGGGTTTCAGATGGTGTTTCTGTCTTTGCAACAGAAATATTAGCAATCCTCTGGGCCTTATGGTGGATAGAAGACTCTCGACCATGTAGGGTTATCATCTGTTCGGATTCTGCTGCTGATTCTGAGGCTATAAAAGGGAATAAATCAAAAGCTCATCCTGACATAGTTATTGAGATTCTCTTAGTGTTGTTTAGAGTAGGGAAGATGGGTTGTGCAGTTAGATTTTCATGGATACCTGGGCATGCTGGGGTGGAGGGAAATGAAATTGTGGATGGCATTGCAAAGTCTTCCTTACAGAGCAGTCAAGTAGAAATTAGAGTTCCCCTAGGCAGAGCAGAATTGAGAAGTAGGATTTAAAAAGGTATACAGAAGAAGTGGCAGGAGGATTGGAAAAATGAATTAAAGGGCAGGCATTATTTTTCTTGTCACCCACTAGTTAAAAAGGTCTCAGATTGTTACCTTTTAAATTGAAGAGATATGGTGAAATTAACAAGACTTAGGTTGGGGCATTGTGGGCTAAACTATTATTTAAAGGTAATAGGAAAACATCCTAGTGGATTATGTAACTGTGGTAGTCCAGAGACAGTCCAGTGTGTTTTGCTGAGCTGTAATTGATACAAGTTTGAAAGAAGCATGTTGTTCAAGAGGCTATCTGGCTTAAATGTATTTTGGTTTTCTATTAAATCTTTGTTTGGCCATCAAGAGAACGAACATCTGATTGAAGAGTTTATTATTCAGTTTATACGTGAGACTAGGTTATATTCGAGAATTTGAGTTCCTTGAAGTGCTATAATTAATTATACATCCTGCAGAGGGCAATAATGCGCCTAAATGCAGATAAACTGCCAGAAATAGAAGAAGAAGAAGAAGTAGTAGTTTACCAATTAACTAAAAAATACTAAAAACATGAAAGCCTCTTCTCAGGCACCTTCTTGCAGAGGATCATCCTTAAATCTATTTTGATGTTTGAACACTTTTACAAGCCTTCATGAAGAATAAATACTATGAAGGGTAGTTGATGTGTCCCAGTGAATTCTGATTTACAATAAAAGCAGTGAACAAAAATACAGAAAAAATAGTAGTCAGGAAAGTTACACCCACTACTGTATACTGTTTTTTTATTGCATTACACCACCATGTGGATCTGATCAGTTCACTCATGTAATTAAGTACCATGTTATTTGTAGCAGGAAATGTATTGCCAATTTGATTCCACCATGTGAATTGGAAAATAGCTTATTATGCCTATTGCCTACGGCGGATGCAATCTCACTGGCTCTTCACTTGGCCTTGGATCACCTGGAAAATAGCAAGTTTTTCTTTTTCTTTCTTTGTCTTATTAGTACATAGCTAGAGCAGTCCTGAGTTAGTTGTATGCTTCTTTTTGTGTGAGATGTGGGAACGCTGGGAGACCTGCAGTCTCCCCGATAACTGTATCTGCATAAAGTACATCGAGCGGCAGCTCCTTAGAGACCATGTTAAGGAACTGGAGCTGTAGCTCGATGACCTTTGGCTCATGTGAGAGAATGAGGAGGTGATAGATAGGAGCTACAGGGAGGTAGTCACCCCTGAGCTGCAAGAAGCGGGTAACTGGGTGACTATCATGAGAGGGAAAGGGAATAAGCAGCCAGACCCCTGTGGCTGTTCCCCTCAATGGTCAGCCAGTATACCACTTTGGATACTTTTGGTGGGGGGGCGGAAAAGGCCTACTGGGAGAAGTGACAGCGACTGGGTCACTGGAACCGATCTTGGCTCAGTGGTTCATGGTGGGGGGGGACGGGAGAAGAGGGGGGCAGTAATGATAAAGGATTCCATAGTAAGAGGACCAGGCAGGAGATTCTGTGGACATGAAATAGACACCCGGATAGTATTTTGGCTTCCAAGTGCCAAAATCAGGGATGTCTCGGATCAGGTCCTCAGCAATCTACTACTGGTACCAATGACATAGGTAGGAAATGGATGGAGGTCGGTCCTGAAGAAAGAATATAGGGAGTTGGGTAGAAAGCTGAAAAGCAGAACCTCCAGGATAGTAATCTGTGGTTTGCTGCCTGTGCCACGCACCAGTAAGGGTAAGAAAAGGATGATTTGGAAGATGAATGTGTGGCTGAGAAATTGGTGTAGGGGGCAGGGTTTCAGATTTATGGATCATTGGGATCTCATCGAAGATAAGGTATGACCTCTACAAAACGGATTGGTTACACCCGAACCCGAGGGGGACCAATATCTTTGAGGTTTGCTAGAGCCGTTGGGGAGGGTTTAAACTAATTTGGCAGGTGGGTAGGAACTGGAGTTTGGCTGAGGATTGGACAGTTGGTATACAAGTAGATCCAGTGTATAGTGAAACTGTGAGGAATGACAGGCAGATGATGGGACAAAATTACAGTCAGTGGGATAAGTTGAAGTGTAACATGGGGGCAAGGTCGAAAAAGGTGATGAATAAAGGACTGAAGGTGTTACATTTGAGTACATGCAGTGCATGATTAAGATAAATGATCTTGTGGCACAGTTAAATTGCCAGGTACGACGTTGTGGGTATCACTGAGTTGTGGCCGAAAGAAGATCATAGTGGACAGCTTAACATCCAAGGATATGCGTTGTACAAGGACAGGCAACTCTGTTGTAAAAAGTGATATCAAATCCTTAGAAAAAGGTGACATAGGATTGGAAGATGTAGAATTTGTGTGGATAGAATTAAGAAACTGCAAGGGTAAAAAGACCCTGATGGGAATTACTTACAGGCCTCCGAACAGTAGACATGATGTGGGATGCAAATTATAATGTGAGAGAGAAAAAGCATGTAAAAAGAGCAATGTCACAATAGTCATGAGGTATTTCAATATGCAGGTAGAGTTGATTATAGTTTAAGGTAAAGGAACCCTTAGGAGACAGTTATCATAATATAATTGAATTCATCCTGGAGTTTGAGAGGGAGAAGATAAAGTCAGATGTATCAGTATTATGGTGGAGTAAAGGAAATTACAAAGGCATGAGAGGGGAGCTGGTTAAAGTTTATTGGAAAGGGATATTAGTGGGAATGATGGCAGAACAGCAATGGCTGGAGTTTTTGGGGATGATTTGAAAGGCACAGGATAGATACGTCCTAAAGATGAAGGAGTAGTCTCAAGGAAGGATGAGGCAACGTAGCTGACAAAGGAAGTCAAAGACAATATAAAAGGAGAAGACAGTGCACAAAATTGGTGCGAAGTTAGAGGATTGGGAAGCTTTTAAAAAAGCAACAGAAGGCAATTAAAATGACCATAAGAAGATAAAAGGTAAATTTTGAAGGAAAACCAGCTAATAAAATAACAAAGGTTTCTTCAGATATATTAAGAAAAAGAAAGGCGAGAGTGGATATCAGACCGCTGGAATATGATGCTGGAGAGGTAGTCATGGGGAGCAAAGAAACTGCAGACAAACTTAATAAGTTATTTTGTATCACACACAAAATGCTGGAGGAACTCAGCAGGCCAGGCAGCATCTATGGAAAGGAGTACAGTCAATGTTCTGGGCCAAGATGTATTGGCCCGAAATATATATAATATATAGATGGCTGCCTGGCCTGCTGAGTTCCTCCAGCATTTTGCATGTGTTGCTTGCATTTCCGACATCTGCAGATTTTCTCTTGTAAGCATTTTGTGTCAGTCTTCACTGTGGAAGATGCTAACAGTAGGCCAAAAATTCAATAAGTATAGTTGCTATTACTAAGGAGAAGATGCCTGGGAAGCTGAAAGGTCTGAAGGTAGATAAGTCACCTGGACCAGATGGACTCCACCAGAGGGTTCTGAAAGAGTGAATTAAAGAGATAGTGGAGACATTAGTAATGATCTTTCAAGAATCACTAGAATCTTGTATGGTTCTGAAGGACTGGAAAATTACATATGTCACTCTACCCTTTCAGAAAGGAGGGAGGCAGAAAAAACAAAATTATAGGCCAGTTAACCTTTAGTGGTTGGGAAGATGTTGGGAGTATGTTGGGAGTCCAGTATACAGGATGTTTTCAGGGTACTTGGAGGCGCATGATAAAATCGGTGAAAGTCAGAGTGGCTTCCTTCAGTGGAACTCTTGCCTGACAAATCTGTGGAATTCTTTGAGGAAACAACAGGGAGGATAGACAATGGAGAGCCACTACTACTACATCGACTCAGGCCTAGGGGGCTGGCGTTGGGCACGATGACGGACTCTCCACTTCTCCCTCTCCCTCATCAGTGTGCAGTTCATCTACATTAGCCGTGCCGCTGTCTTCTAGGAGCGTGTTGACCAGTCTTGGGAGGGCACCCAGGAGAGCCAGTGAATGTTGTTTACTTGGATTCCAGAAGGCCTTTGCAAAGATGCTGCACATGAAGCTACTTAACAAGATAAGTGCCTATGGTATTACAGGAGGGTGCCAGCAAGGATAGAAGATCAGCTGACTGGCAGGAGACAAAGAGCTGGAATAAAGGGGGGCCTTTTCCAGTTGTCTGCCAGTGACAAGTAGTGTTCCACAAGGATGCATTGGGACTGCTTCTCATCACATTATACTGTACGTCAATTACTTGGATGAAGGAATTGATTGTTTTTTGGCCAAGTTTGCAGGCAATACAAAGATAGACAGGTAGTAATGAGGAAGCTGGGAGTCTGCAAATGGACTTAGATTGAGAGAATGGACAAGGAAGTGGCAGATGGAATATAGTGTATGGTCATAATCTTTGGTAGAAGGAATACAGGTGCAAACTATTTTCTAAATGGGAAGAAAATTCAAAAATCAGCGATGCAAATGGACTTTGCAATATTGCCTGAAGGTTAACTTGCAGGTTGAATCAGTGGTAAGGAAGGCAAATGTAATGTTAGCAATCATTTTAAGAGGACTAAAATACAAGAACATGCTGAGGCTTTAAGCCATTAGTTAGTTTTGGGCCCTTTATCTAAGAAAAAGACATGCAGGCATTGGAGAGGGTCCAGAGGAGGTTCACAAGAATTATTTCAGGAATGAAAGGGTTAACCCATGAAGAGCTTTTGATGGCTCTGAGCCTGTACTTGCTAGAGTTAGAAGAATGAGAGGGGGGATCTCATGGAAACCTATCAAATATAGAAAGGCCTAGTTAAGAGTGGACATAGAAAGGATATTTCCAATATTGGAGGAGTCTAGAACCAGAAGGCACAGCCTCAGAATAGAGACATCCATTTATAGCAGAGAAGAGGAGGAATTTCTTTAGTTTGTGGCAATGTGGAATTCATTGCCACAAATGGCTGTGGAGGTTAAGTCATTATATTTAAAGCAAAGGTTAATAGGTTCCTGACTAGGCTGAATGTCAGAGGTTTTGGGGAGAGGACAGGAGAATGGGGTTGAAAGGGATAATAAATCAGTTATGATTAATGGTGGAGTAGACGCAATGGGCCAAACAGTCTAATTCTGCTTCTACGTCTTAAGGTCTAACATCTCTGAAGATCTATCCTGGGCCCAACATCATGATGCATTTGGGGTACAATGGTAGTGTAGCGGTTAGCACGACACTAATACAGCTCTGGGCATCAGAAATTGGAGTTCAATTCTGGCATCCTCCGTAAGCAAGTTTGCACATTCCTTCCTGAGCGCACATGGGTTTCCTCCAGTTTCCTCCCATAGTCCAAATACGTATCTGTTCGTAGGTTAATTGGACATTGTAAATTGTCCTGTGATTAGACTAGGGTTAAATCAGTGGGTTGCTGGGCAGAGTGGATTGACGGGCTGGATGGGCCTTTTCTGTGCTGCATCTCTAAATGAAAAATAAAATTACAAAATAGGCACAAAAGTGCTTGTACTTTATTTGGATTTTTGAGGAGACCTGGGTATGTCACGAACGACTTACAAATTTCTACAGTGGAAAGAATTCTGACTGGTTGCATCACTGTTTGGTATAGAGCAGCCACTGCACAGGATCGGAAAAAGTGGCAGAAAGTTGCTAATTCAGCCAACTCCATCATGAGCACTGCCCAGTATTGAGGACATCTTCAAATGGCGATGCCTCAAGAAGACTGCATCCATCAATCAGGAACACCATCAGCCGGAGATGCCCTCTTCTTACTGCTACCATCAAGGAGGAGGTACAGGAGCCTGAAGAATACACTCAACATTTTAGGAACAATTTCTTCTCCACCACCACCATTTTTCTGAATGGCAATGAACTCATGTACAAAAACTCACTATATTTTACTTTTTTATTCTCTTTCTACACTACTTATTTTTCAATTAATGTTTTATTGTAACTATATTATAGTCTTATGTACTATCATTTTTTATGTATTGCAATGTGCTGCTGCCACAAGACAACAAATTTCATGACATATGCCAGTGATATTAAAACTAATTCTAATCTTCAGTAAAAGCTTTCATTTGTATTACGCCTTTAATGTAGTTATAGTTGTCTGCAGACCAAACTCTCCCTCCTTAATATCATTTTTTCCCTTGGCTATCAAATTATTCAAGTGTTATTTTTAAAAATGACATACTGTACAGCAGTGACAAAGTAAAATTTATTAAGTAAAAAACATTTTACAATATATTTAACAAGAGGAAGGTACAAATATTTCCACATAATGGCTTCAATGTACAGTTATGGCATTGATAATACCCATAACACATTCGTCTGTCATGTTAAACAATTCAATTGTGTTTATGGTCTCTTTGCTAAAAACCAAGTTTTACCAACTTGAAAAAGGCTTGTTTACATTAGTAAGTTAAACAGGTTAATGGGGAACCAAACTACATTGTGATCGTAATGGCTGAACCTTAAAATGAATTTTAAAAAGTTGTATAATATTTTATGATATAACTTGCGTAGTGACATTAATTATAGCCTGTCAAATTATTTTGATAGGGTTTATTACAGGCAAAACAAAGGACTAAGTTTGAAAAAAAGCGGTGTCAAAAAGAATAATAATCATGTCACAACATCAAAATATTTAGTCAAATGATCATGTATGTACTTGAAGTACAAGAACGAGTTGCATGGTATAAATGATCATGCAATTGAAGGCTGGTCACATTAAGTTTAGAATTTTAAACTGCTATCATACAAGACCTTATCAAGAAGAGACAAGCACTAAACTGCATATTTATTTTGATGGACTCGGTTTATTCAAGAAAAAAAATCAAGGTTTTAGATTACATATAGGCAAAGGATAGTCAACAATAATCAATGTCCGCCTTTGAGAACAAAAGGTTCTTCAAAGCTTCTTCCTGCAAATCTGCTAGATTCAGGCAAGTCATCTGGAAAGAAAAACAAGTTTATGTTTAACAAAAAAAGCATTCAACTGAAGTGGGAAAGAGCACATACTGAGGCAGGAGAGATGAATAAGAATCAATTTTTGGGAATTAATAAATGTGCCAATTCTGAAAGATAATGAGTCCTTTGCAAGGCAGGCTACCATGTTTAAGGTAAGATCGCATGGGATATCGGGCAGATAGCTGATTGTATACATAACTGATTCAGTGGTAGAAGCAGAGGGTGATGGTCGAGGATTATTTCTCGGACTGAAGGCCCCTGTCTAAACTATGCAACAGAGGTCTAGTCTAGTGGTGCACTACAAGAGCTAGTACTGGGAGCTTTGTTTTTGGTATTTTATGGAAATTATTTGGATGTGAATGCACAAGGCACGGTTAGTAAATCTGCAGATGATACTAAAATAAGTGCTAATGTAGATAGTGCAGAAAAGTTACGAAATTACAAGGTAATCTTAAATAGCAAGGTGAGTTGAGTTGAGGATTGGCAGGTGGCTTTCAATCCAGACATATGTGAGATATTGCATTTTGGGAGATCAAACCTGGATAGGACATACACAATAAATGTTAGGACTTTGCAGAGTGTTATGGAACAGAGGGACCTTGGAGAGCAAGTGCATAGTTTGCTAAAGTTGGGCCACAGCAGATAGGATGATGAAAGTGTTCAGTCCGCTGACCTTCATCAGTTAAGGCACTGGGTATAGGAGTTGGGAAGCAGATAAATGCTTCAGGGTTTTGGATCATTGGGATCTCTTCTGGGGGAGGTATGATCTGTACAAAAAGGACGGGTTGCACCTGAACCCAAGGAGGACCAATATTCTAGTGGGCAGGTTCGTTAGAGCGGTTGGGCATGGTTTAAACTAATTTGACAAGGGGATATGAACCGGAGTGAACAGGATAGGACGGATGGTAAAAAAAAAGGATAGCATGCAGTCAGACGAAAGGACAAAATTGCAGCCAGCAGGGGTGAGTACCAGTGCATTAGGGATGTAGAATCAAAAAGGGTAGCAAATACAGCACTCAAGGTGTTATATCTCAATACACAGAGTATAACAAATAAGGTGGATGATTTTGTTGTACTTTTACAGATTGTCAGGTATGATGTTGTGGCCATTACTGAATTGTGGCTGAAGGATGGTTGTAGTTGGGAGCTGAAGGTCCAAGGTTATACATTGTGTCAGAAGGGTAGGAAGGTAGGCAGAGGGGGTGGTGTGGCTCAGCTGGTAAAGAAAGGCATCAAATCATTAGAAAGATGTGACATAGGATTGGAAGAATTCTTGTGAGTTGAGTTAAGAAACTGCAAGGGTAAAAAGAACCCTGATGACAATTATATACAGGCCTCTAAAGCCAGTAGCTGGGATGTGGTCAATGGGAAATAGAAAAGGTGTGTCAAAAGGGCAACGTTAACATGTGGGTTGATTGGGAAAATCAGGTCGGTGATGGATCTTAAGATAGTTGGTTGAATGCCTACGAGATGGCTTTTTTAAGCAGTTTGTGGTTGGGCCTACTAGGAGATCAGCTATACTGGATTGGGTGTTATGTAATGAACCAGGGGTGATTAGGGAGCTTAAGGTAAAGGAACCCTTAGGAGACAGTGATCACAATATGATTGAGTTCAACTTAAAATATGACAGGGAGAAAGTGAAATCTGACATAGCAGTATTTCAGTGCACTGAAGGAAATTACTGTGGTATGAGACAGAAGAGCTGGCCAAAGTAAATTGGAAGATGATGCTGGCAGGGATGACAGCAGAGCAGCAATGGCTTGAGTTTCTGGGAAAAATGAGGATGGTGCAGGATAGATGTATTCCAAAAACTAAGAAATAATCAAATGTAAAAATAATACAACTGTGGCTGACAAGGGATGTCAAAGCTAATGAAAAAAGTAAAAGTGAAGGTATACAACAAAGCAAAAATTAGCAGGAAGATAGAGGATTAGGAAGCTTTTAAAAAACCTACAGAAAGCAACTGGAAGAATCATTAGGAGGAAAAGATGAAATAAAGCAAACTAGCAAACAATATCAAGGTGGACAGAAAAAAACTTTTTCCAAGTATATAAAAAAAATGATGATAGTGGATACAGGACCACTAGAAAATGAGGCTGGAGAAATAATAATGGGGGACAAGGAGATGGCATATGAACTAAATGAGTATTTTGCATCAGTTTTCAATGTGGAAGACACTAGCAGTGTGCCAGGTGTTGAAGAGCGTAACTAAAGGTACCCAAGTTACCTGGAGCAGATGAACTGCACCCTAGGGTTCTGAAATAGGTAGCAGTAGAGATTATGGAGGCATTAGTAATGCTCTTTCAGGATCATTGGACACTGGCATGGTTCCGGAGGAATGGAAAATTGCAAATATCACTTCATTGTTTAAGAAATGAGGGAGGCAACAAAAAGGAAATTATAGATCAGTTAACACACACAAAATGCTGGAGGAACTCAGCAGGCCAGGCAGCATCTATGGAAAAAAGTAGATGCTGCCTGGCCTGCTGAGTTCCTCCAGCATTTTGTGTGTGTTGCTTGGATTTCCAGCATGTGCAGATTCTCTTTTGTTATAGACCACTTAGCCTGACCTCAATGGTTGGGAAGATGTTGGAGTCAATTGTTAAGGATGAGGTTATGGAGTATTTGATTACACAGGACAAGATAGGACAAAATCAGCATGGTTTCCTTCAGGGAAAATCTTGCCTGACAAACCTGTTGGAATTCTTTCAGGAGACTACAAATAGGATAGATAAAGGGGATGCAGTAGATGTTGTACATTGGGATTTTCAGAAGGCCTTTGACAAGGTGCCACATATGAGTACTTATCAAGTTAAAAGCTCATGGTATTACGGGGAAGTTACTAGTATGGTAAGAGCATTGGCTGATTGGTAGGAAGCAGTGAGTGGGAATAAAAGGATTCTTTCCTAGTTGACTGCCAGTGTCTAATGGTGTACCACAGGGATCGGTGTTGGGACTGCTTCTTTTTATGCTGTATATCAATGATTTAGATGGTGGAATAGATGGCTTTGTTCCCAAGTTTGCAGATGAAGTGAAGATTGGCGGAGGGCCAGGTGGTGTTGAGGAAACAAGGCTGCAGAAGGACCTGGACAGATTAGGAGAATGGGCAAGAAAGTAACAAATGAAATACAATGTTGGGAAATGCATGGTCATGTACTTTGGTAGAAGAAATAAATGTGCAGACTATTTTCTAAATGGGGAGAAAAATCTTAAAATCAGAGATGCTAAGGGACTTGAGAGTCCTTGTGCAGAACACCCTAAAGGTCAACTTGCAGGTTGAGTCAGTGCTAAGGAAGGCAAATGCAATGTTAGCATTCATTTCAAGAGGTCTGGAATACAAGAGCAGGGATGTGAT
Organism: Mobula birostris; assembly: GCF_030028105.1. Lineage (NCBI taxonomy): Eukaryota > Metazoa > Chordata > Chondrichthyes > Myliobatiformes > Myliobatidae > Mobula > Mobula birostris. The sequence continues at coordinate 130,511,203 of NC_092378.1, read as the reverse complement.
GCTGACGCTTTATAAGATACTGTTAAGGCTCCACCTTGTGAACAGTTTTGGGCTCCTTATCCAAGAAGAAATGTGCTGGCATTGGACAGGATTCAGAGGAGGTTCACCAGGATGATTCCGGAAATGAAAGGGTTATAATATGAGGAATGTTGATGGCTATAGCCCTGTACTCGCTGGAATTTAGAAGGATAAGGGGGGAATCTCATTGAAATCTTTCAAACGTTGAAAGGCCTAGACAGAGTAGATGTGGATAGGATGTTTCCCATGATGGGAGAGTCCAGGACAAGAGGGTACAGGCTCAGGATGGAGGGGCATCTGTTTAAAAAAAGGATGTGGAGAAATTTCTTCAGCCGGGGTGGTGAATTGGTAGAATTTGTTACCATAGGCAGCTGTGCAGGTCAGGTCTTTAAGTGTTTTAAGGCAGAGTTTGATAGGTTCTTGATTGGCCACAGCATCAAGGGTTACGGGGAAGAGGCCAGGGTGAGGGGTTAAGGAGGGGAAAAAGGATCAGCTATGATTGAATGGCAGAGCAGACCCAAGGGGCCAAGTGGCCTAATTCTGCCCCAATGTCTTTTGGTCTTACGTTGCAGCTGTACTATATGACATCAGTGATGCTGTATTTGAAGTACTCTGTATAGTTTTGGTCACGCTGTTATAGGATTGATGTTTTTAAAGTAGAAAGAAAGAATGTAGAAAAGGTTTACCAGGATGTTGCCTGGACATGGTAGATTAAATTACAAGAAGTGCATAGTCTAAGGTTTCATTCCTTCGAACATAGGAAATTGAGGAGGTGACCAGAGGGGGGTATACAAGATCATGATCAGCATAGAAAAGGTGAAAACAGTCTTTTTCCCAGGGAGGGACTACTAAAGACAGGAGGGCATAGGTTTAGGATCAGAGGAAAGAGACTTAAAAGGGACATTGGGGTAATGTTGCATATTTGGAATGAGCTGCCAGAAATAGTGGTTGAGGCAGGCACGTTGGCAACATTTAAAAACCATCCCAATAAGTATCTGGATAGGAGAGGTTTGGAAGACTATGGGCCAAGCACGTGCAGATGGCGCTAGTTTTAGGACAACACAGTCAGCATGGATAGGTTGGGCAAAAGTGTGTTTCCATGGTGTATGACTCTATGATTATACCAATGGCAAAGGGGCAGTGAAATGCTACAAGTACTACAAGTTTTACTGACAAAAATATTCAATACAAGATTATTTCTGGTTCTTTCACTAATAAATCTGATTACATACATTTTAGAAGTGTTTTACCTTCTTATTAATAAATGTTTAAAGAGGTACTTTCACTCAATTTTGCAACAAAATCATATGTGATTCTTGTTCTCGGAATTAAATTACAAAACAACAAGATCTTATGGTGAGCAAGGTATTTCCAGACCCAGAAAGTTCAATTTTAAATCGCCTACCTGAACTACATTTTTCATTTGGCTCCCTTAAAGTCACCTTCTTTACATTTGGCACAGATGTAGTTTTACCAAGAATTTTTACTCCATCCTCCTTTTTGCCATTTATAAAATGAGCTAGAATTCCATATAGTAGAGGGCTATATGAAAGAAAATAAATACTCTTTAATCACGCTAAAATTCTATGAAGTAGTATATACTGAATGTAACATCTTTTACAAGAATTGGAACAATTACAATATTCAAATAACACATTACATAACACAAATTTGGATTAAGTCATCACAAAATCTTTAACATATATACGAAAAAATGTTCCAAGATCTTTAATATGTAAATAATATTTCTAACAAAAAGCATACTAAGAATACAAAGGATAAAAATGAAAGTTTCTAACTGCTACATTAAGCAACACACATAAAACTTGCTGGTGAACACAGCAGGCCAGGCAGCATCTATAGGAAGATGTACAGTCGACGTTTTGGGCCGGGGCCCTTCGTCAGGACTAAGTGAAAGAAGAGATAGTAAGAGATTTGAAAGTGGGAGGGGGAGGGGGAGATCAAAAATGATAGGAGAAGACAGGAGGGAGAAGGGATGGAGCTAAGAGTTGGAAAGTTGATCGGTAAAAGGGATATGAGAGGATCATGGGACGGGAGGCCTAGGGAGAAAGAAAGAGAAGGGGGGGGAAAGCCCACAGGATGGGCAAATAGTGACAGGGACAGAGGGAGAAAAAGGAGAGGGGGGGAGAGGGGTGGGGGAGAGAGGGGTGGGGGAGAGAGGGGTGGGGGAGAGAGGGGTGGGGGAGAGAGAAATTAATAATAATACAAAATAATAAATAAATAACTGATGGGGTATGAAGGGGAGGTGGGGCATTAACGGAAGTTACAGCAGTCAGTGTTCATGCCATCAGGTTGGAGGCTACCCAGATGGAATATAAGGAGTTGTTCCTCCAACCTGAGTATGGCTTCGTCTTGACAGTAGAGGAGGCCGTGGATAGACATATCAGAATGGGAATGGGACGTGGAATTAAAATGTGTGGCGACTGGGAGATTCTGCTTTCTCTGACCGACAGAGCGTAGGTGTTCAGCGAAATGGTCTCCCAGCCTGTGTCAGGTCTTGCCAATATATAGAAGGCCGCATCGGGAGCAACGGACGCAGTATATCACCCCAGCCGACTCACAGGTGAAGAGTCGCCTCACCTGGAAGGACTGAAGGACTGTCTGGGGCCCTGAATGATGGTGAGGGAGTAAGTGTAAGGGCATGTATAGCACTTGTTCCAGATACAAGGATAAGTGCCGGGACGGAGATCAGTGGGAAGGGATGGGGGGGACAAATGGACAAGGGAGTTGCGTAGGGAGCGATCCCTGTGGAAAGCGGCGGGGGGGGGGTGGGGGAGATATGCTTAGTGGTGGAATCCCGTTGGAGATGGCAGAAGTTACGGAGAATAATATGTTGGACCTGGAGGCTGGTGGGGTGGTAGGTTAGGACAAGGGGAACCCTATTCCTAGTGGAGTGGCAGGAGAATGGGGTGAGAGCAGATGCTATATTAGCTTTTTTCTGTTCCATTGTTCTAAGAATGCTTACATAGACTTAAACCAAATGATGTCACTTTATTCCATTTTACATATCGGCTTTCAAATCACACAAAAATATTTCACAATATAAATCTATCAATTTAAAGTACTATTCCAAGGTAGGAACCTGTTATGTTTCAAAATATACCACTGGTATTAAAGCATAATTTCTTATATTCCTTTGTTTATTTTTAAAGAAATTACTTGGTCCAGGTGAAAGATTTACATTGGAACACAAGACAACAAATGCTGGAAATCTGAAAACAAAATCTAACTGCTGGAAGAGCCAGGTCATACAGCAACCATGTACAGTCAGAGTTCTACAGCACAGAAACAGGCCCTTAACATCCTTGCCAACCTTTTTGCCTTTCTACACTAATCCCATTTGCCTGCATGAGGACTATATTCTTCTGTACCTTGTCTACACTTGTGGCTGTCTCAATGTCTCTTAAATAATCTGATTATATATATTTCACCACATCCCCCAGCAGCAAATTCCAGATATCTACCACAGTGTGTGAAAAACTTGCCCATATGATTCCCTTTAAACCTCCTTTTGTTCATGGGGAAAAGATTCTGACTACTCCATCTCTGACAAGAAAATCTGCAGATGCTGTAAATCCGAGCAACACACACAAAAAATGCTGCAGGAACTCAGCAGGCCAGGCAGCATCCATGAAAAAAAAGTAAACAGTCCACATTTCAGGCCAAGCCCTTTCATCAGGACTCCATTGATGCCTTTTATAATGTTGAAACTTCACAACTTTACTTTATTCCTCATACCATCTATCAGCCTCCCTTGCTCCATTCCAATCTCTTCCCATAAATGAAGTCATCCAATCAAAGAAATATCCAGGTGATTCTCTCCCATGCAACCAATGTGGCTACCACAACTGGACACATCTTTCAAGTGTGGTATAACCAGTATCTTGTGAAGTTTCAACATAACATTCCAACTTTTATATCCTAACTATAATGTCAAGCCTTCTTCACGACCCTATCCAATTGGGAACTATGGACTTGAACCCTCATGTCTCCCTGTTCATTAACATTCTTTAGTTCCCTACCATTCATTGTATTGTCTTAACCCAATTTGACTTATCTGAATCCATCACCTCTCATTTGTTGGAACTAAATTCCATCTGAGCTAAATCTTCCTGTTAGGCTTAGATCCTCTTCCTTGCTATTCAACACACCATCAATGCTCACAAACAGCAAGGATCCCTGCAGTACAGATTTCCAAACAGGGAAGTATCCTCCCACCAACACCCTTTGCTCATCTCACCAAGCCAATTTTGGATCCATCTATTCAGCTTACTTTAACATTCCAACCAGCCTACCACGCAGGACTTGCAAATGCCTTACTAAAGTTCACTGCTTATCTACTGCTTTGCCATCATTAATCTTTTCTGTTATCTCCTCAAAAAGCATAAAGAAATTAGTGAGACAGGATTTCCTTACACAAAGCAATGATTAGCTTCTGACTTTCTAAACAAACATAAGTTCTAGCCCTTAAAATTTTCTGCAATGATTTCCCTACCACTGGCTTAACTTTTTTTTGTCCTTCTTAAATAAGCAAACAACATTACCTATTTTCCAGTCAGCTGTAGATGGGAACAGACTTAATGTTTCAAGGTAATTACCCATTATTAGAAAAGTGAGAAACAAAATAGCTTGAAGCTGCAGAGGAGAGTGAAAGGAACAAGGAAACAGTATCTGATAAGGCACAGACCAAAACTGTGAGCATTATTATTAAATTCTAACAGTGAGAGACAGAAGTGAAAATAAATTAAATGTTTTATAATATTTGAACGTACCATATGAAATTAAAAGCAAAATTTTAGATTTTAGTCAGATAACTAGGATTTGCTTACACAGTTTTAATGCTTGAATCTTCAACAATTTTCAGTTCATTCACTAGAAATTGTCTCTCTAAGGGTATCTCAGGTTGGTCAGCCTCTGTGTGGAAAAGTTTACTGCTATTAGTCATAACATTTAATGCAAATCTTGATCTAAACAAAAGCAATGGAGGAGATATTATTTTGTTTATGCAAGTTTGAACATGGAATATGCACCATAACAAAAATTCCCTTTTGTAGAATGCATTGATAAGGTCAGTAAATTGTTACACATGGAAGTAATGCCCTATCACAGTATCTGAAGATAAAATCTTTTTGTAAAGAATATTCTTTTCTGAAATAATTTCTGAATAATAGTTTAGATTTTGGCTGCTTTTAAAATGAGTTCTGAAATGAACTCATTTACTGGTATAGATTGCATCCTGATAATAAAAGTCAAAATTTGAGAGAGTGTAACTAAGTATAGAAAAAGTGGAAAAAAAATGGGAATATCACAAAATTTCAGGAAAACTTCAGATAATCTAAGTCCATGCCTGGATGTACAAACAAACAAAAATGAAGGAAAGCAAAACCACAGACAAGACTCTAAGCCTAACTTGTAAATGACTACTGAGGTAGAGATGGTTTCAGGAAGTTGACAGTGCTACAATGTAAACAACAGGAATTCTGCAGATGCTGGAAATTCAGGCAACACACATAAAAGTTGCTGGTGAATGCAGCAGGCCAGGCAGCATCTCTAGGAAGAGGTGCAGTTGACGTTTCAGGCCGAGACCCTACAATGTATAATGGTTTGCTATCCATCTACTTGAAGCTATACAGCAATAGAGTTTCCAAAGTGTTAAGCTTATTCCGTGTAACAGTAAAATCTTGGGAACCAAACAGACCTGTCGAGCTCTGAAAATCAACTTTTAAAAGGGAACAAGAGACTAAAGCAGCAAGTTACAAGGGAGAGAAATCCAAATATTTGAGTTGCAATGACTTACTATATAAATATTCAAGACATATAGATAGTTGGTGGGAATATTTTCCAGTTATGTACTAGCTGAATAGAAAAAGTTAAGAAATTGGTGTTAAGTGTAAAAAGTTAACTATGAACCCTTTTATTTTCTGAAATCATTTCTGAAGAATATTTTGTGTTCTGGCTGCTTTCAAAGTGTTTAAAGTGAGATTTGAAATAAACTCAGTTGCCGGAACAGATAGTACCCTGTAACAAAGAGCCAAAAATTGTGCAAATGGCTAACTTTAAAGAGAGTGGAAAAATAAAACTGGGCATGTAACAACACTGAGTGTTTCTGGAAAACTTCAGATGAACTAAGTCCATGCCTAAATGAATTATGATAAACAAACAGGTGAAAATGAAGGGAAACTAAATGACAGACCAGTGTCTAAGCACATTGCAGACTAGTGTAAACGTTAATCCTGTGTGCAGTGACTCCTGAAGTGGAGATGGCTGTGGAGATTGCTGGAGGTGGAGAAGTGACAGAGATCTCGGTAGTCGAGCATCTTGGAGATAGTAACAACTCCCTGACTTTAGGACAGCCAGGGCGAAGGATGAGGGAAGATGAGGGGGACCGATATCCTTGTGAGCAGGTTTGCTTGAGCTGTTGGAAAGGCTTTAGACTAACCTGGCACAGGATTGAGAACTAGAATGATAAAGTTGAGGAAAGGGCAGTTGGTAGACAAGTCAATGCATTGTCTACTAAGACTGCAAGGAAGGACAGGCAAATAAGGCAAAATTGCAGTCAGTGGGATGAGTTGAAATGTAACGGGGTAAAATTGAAAAGGATGATGGATGCAAGACTGAAGTGTTATATTTGAATGTACACAGTATACGGAATAAGGTAGATGAACTTGCAGCACGGATACAAATTGGCATGTATGACACTGTGGGCATCACTGAGTCATGACCGGAAGAAGATAATACTTGGGAGCTTAAGCATCCAAGAATACACAGTGTATCTAAAGGACAAGCAGGTAGGCAAAGGGGGTCAGGTGGCTGTTGGTAAAGCATGAAATTAAAACCTTAGAAGAGGTGATGTAGGATTGGATGATGCAGAATCCTTGTGAGCAGAGTTAGGAAACTACAAGGGTAAAAAGACCCAGATGGAAGTTATATACAGGCTTCCCAACAGCAGCCTGGAGTTGGGGTATAAATTACAATGAGAGATAGAACAGGCATGTAATAAGGCCAATGTTATGACAGTCATGGGGGATTTCAATATGCAGGTACATTGAGAAAATCAGGTTAGCGCTGTATCCCAAGAGAAAGAATTTGTAGAATGCTTACGAGATGGCTTTTTAAGAGCAGCTTGTGGTTGAGCCCACTAGGAGAAAGGCAATTGTGGATTGGCAATTCTTGTTGTATAATGAACCAGATTTGATAAGGGAGCTTAAGGCAAAGAAACTATTAATCATAGTATGGCAGAACTCATCCTGCAGTTTGTGAGGGAGAAGATAAAGTCACATGTATCAGTATTACAGTGGAGTAAAGGGAATTGCAGCAGCACGAGAGAGGAGCTGGATGAAGTTGATTGGAAGGGGAGACTAGCAGGGATGATGGCAGAATAGCAATGGCTGGAGTTTCTGGGAGAAATTCAGAAGGTACAGAATAGATACATCCCAAAGATGAAAAAGTATTCTAAAGAGGCATCCATGGCTGACAAGGGAAGTCAATGACAGTATAAAAGCAAAAGAGAAGACAAACAACACAGCAAAATTAAGTGGTTAGAAGGATTAGGTAGCTTTTAAAAACCAACAGAAGGCAAGTTAAAAAAAACATAAGGTGCTAAAGATACCAGGTTTTTTCCCCAATTTTTTTCAAATACATAACGAGTAAATGAGAGGCAAGGGTGGCTACTGGACTGCTGGAAAATGATGCTGGAGGGGTAGCAATGTGTGACAAAAAATGGCAGACTAATTTAATAAGTACTTTGCATCAGCCTTTACTGTGGAGGACACTAGCAGTATGTCAGAAATTTGAGAGTGTCAGTGGGCAGAAGAGTGTGTAGTTGCTATTACTAAGGACAAGTTGCTTGAAGCTGAAAGATCTGAAGGTAGTTAAATCAACTGGGCCAGATGGAATACACCCCAGGGTTAATGAAAGTGGTAGCTGAAGAGATTGTAGTGTCGTTAGTAATGATCTTTCAAAAATCACTAAAACTTGGAATGGTTCTGGAAGACTGTAAAATTGCAAATGTCCCTCCACTGTTTAAGAAGGGAGGGAAGCAGAAGAAAGGAAATTATAGGCCAGTTACCCTGACTTCAGTGGCTGGGAAGATGTTGGAGTCCATTGTTAATGATGAGGTTTTGGGGTACTTGTACGCATAAGATAAAGTAGGCCAAAGTCAGTAAGGTTTCCTTAAGAGGAAATCTTGCCTGTTAAATCTGATTAAATTGTTTGAGAAAATAATAAGCAGTATAGACAAAGGAATCAGTGTGGAGCTGTTTACTTGGATTTTTAGAATGCCTTTTGACAAGGTTCCACATGTGACGCTGCTTAACAAGATATGGTATTACAGGAAAGATACTAGAATGGATAGAAGATTGGCTGATCAGCAAGAGGCAAAGAGTGGGAACAAAGGAAGCCTATTTGATTGGCTGCTGGTGACTAGTGGTGTTCCACAGTGGTTGGTATTGGGATTACTTCTTTCCACATTATATAATACTGTACAAAAGTCTTAGCATATATGATTGCACACTCAGACGGAGACATAACGTAAAGATTTTTACTCATGTATGTGAAGGATGTAAGAAATAAAGTCAATCCATTCAAATTCAATTAATACTTTTGCACAGTACTGTATTTGTCAACGTAGCGGGAGGAAAGAATGTTGGGAATGGCAAGAGTGGAACACCATGGGAGGGGTGTGGGACATGTGGCAGAGGAGAGTTGGGGCAGAGGGAGGCAGCACGGATGCAGACATACACCACCCTGAGGCACCAGGCAAGGTCATTTGATTCCAAACATTTGGAGTATTGATCATTACAGAATGTCTCTCTGGAGCTTCCCGCTCCCTCTCCTCTCCCTTCCCCTTTTCTCAACCAATATTCCTCTCTCTGCCCTGTTCCCACTCTCAATCTACATTAGACACCTACATCAGAATCAGGTTCATCGTCACGCACATTATGTCATGAAATTTGTTTTTTTTGTGGCAGCAGTACAGTGCTATACATAACATTACTACAGTACTGTGCAAAAGTCTTTGGCACCTTAGCTACATGTGCCCAAAACATTTGCATGGTACTGTATAGCTACTGTATGCACATGACGGAATTGATGTATTTTTGACCAAATAGTGTTGAGGAGGCAGACAGTCTGCAGAAGGACAGATTGGGAGGATGGGCAAGAGGTGGCAGATGGAACATAGTGTAGGGAATAGCCTGGTCATGCATTTTGGCGGAAGGAATAAAGGCATAGACTATTTTCTAACTAGGAAGAAAATTCAAAAATCAGATGGGCAAAGGGACTTGGGAGTCTTTGTGCAGGAATCCCTAAATGTTAACTTGCAAGTTGAGTCGATAGTAAGGAAGGCAAAGAAATGCTAGCATTCATTTCCAGAGGACTAGAATATAAGAGCACGGACATAATACTGAGGCTTTATAGGGCATTGGTCAGATCACACTTGGATTATTGTGAGCAATTCTGGGTCCCTTACCTAAGAAAGGATGTACTGGCATCGGAGAGGATCCAGAGGTGATTCATGAGAATGACTCCAGAATGAAAGGGTTAAGGTATGAGGAATATTTGATGCCTCTGGGCCTGTACTTACTGGAGTTTAGTAAAATGGGGGGGGGGGGGGTGAATCTCATTAAAACATTGAATATTTAAAGATACAGATGGAATGGATGCGGAGAGCATGTTTACTATAGTGGGTGAGTGTAGGACCAGAGGCCACTGTCTCAGAATAGCGGGACATCCATTTAGGACAGAGATGAAGAAGAATTTATTTAGCCAGAGTGTGATGAATCAGTGATGAATCTTTTCCACGGACAGCAGTAGAAGCCAAGTCATTGGATATATTTGAAGCTGAGGTTGATAGGTCCTTGATTATAAGGGTGTCAAAGGTTACAAGAGAAGGTTGCAGGAGAATTGGATTGAAAGGGATACTTTCTAACATACCTGTAGAATGAAGGCTTGGATGTTAACAGGTAAATAACATGAATGCAACAGGCTCTCTGCATTTAGGCATAGACTGTTTCATTTAATTGAGGTGCTCAAGCAAACCTTGGCAGACCACCATTCATCTGACCTTACAATGGCAGGAAGGTCATTGATGAAATATATGATTGCATCTACTAAATTGCTCCAGAAACTCCCGTAGCCTCCAACAAACATTCTTTTGCACTGCCATTGAATGATTCCAGGCTCTGTAAAGTTTTCCATTTGTCATAATTCCATAATGTCACAGTCAAATGTTGTTAAATGATGATACGGACTCCTGACTAGCTGCTGAACATCAGCTTTTTTTAAACCCATGTTTAGACAGTGATGTTTTGAAATGAGTAATCCTATAGGTATTATACCTAAGGCACTCAGCAGGCTTTCATTCAGTACCATTGATGGCACTTTCACTTTATTAAGCTAAAGAGCAAACTGATGGATCAATAATTTGCTGAATGGGCCAGTTTGTAGGGCTATAAAAACCAGATAGGCACCACCCAAGTCACTGGACTTATAAACACAAGAGTTCAGGCAGCACCTATGGAGAGGAATAAACAGCCCACATTTCAGGTCGAGATTCTTCAACAGGCCTTTGTCATCAAGTCATTAGACTTGATACTTTCAGGGTTTTCTTCCAAAACTGCTAATTTTCTTCATTCCTATAAACAATAATGAAAAACTGCGAAATAACTATCTAGTCAATTTATACTTATACTATACGCATTACTGGACTATTGGAAACTAAGAAAGACTGACGGAACTTGATTTTACTTGTTAACTCATGGGTTACACATCTTCCATTTTACAAAGTAATGTAACAAAAAAAGAGGTAGCATACACTAAATATTTGATTTGCTGTGTATTATTACCAGTAGAAAATGATCTGTGTGGCATTAGACTGAAAGATCTGAGAATGTTTTTGATCTGCTAACTTGACTGAGTCTATGTACATGTTATTACAGATTTTTGTTACAAGAAAGTTAGTATGTATTATACAGTTTCCTCAAATGATAACATATTAACTTCCATTTATTTCTGACTTTACATAACATACCTGCAGTCAGCACTGATGCTGTGTACTTGTATTTATTAAATTCAAGATATTCACGGATGAGTTCATTAATAAGAAGATTTTCATGTGACAGTGGGGGCCTTGGCTCACTCTGATCATCCAGAGCACTAAAAACCTCAGCTCGAATTCGGGCTTTTAGTTGGCCCATTACACCTCTTTTCTCCAAGGTCTCTTTCAGAACTGTAAATCAAAGAGATTTGAAACAAAATTTCATTTTGAATGCATGCAGATTATAAGGTAATAAAGTTAATAGGCAATAGGTGCAATTACAAATGTACCATTAAACTATTGAAACAAAATTTCACAGTTGAATGAGGGATGATCTCATTGAAACCGACTGAATATTGAAGGGCCTAGACAGAGTAGATGTAGAAAGGATGTTTGCTATAGTGGGGAGAGTCTAGTACCAGAGGGTACAGCATCAGAATAGAGGAACATTCCTTTGGGACAGAGTCGAGGAGGAATTTCTTTAGTCAGAGGGAGTCAAATCTGATGGCTGAGGAGATAAAGTCACTGGGCATATTTAAAGCAGAGATTGACAGGTTTTTGATTAGTAAGGGTGTCAAAATTTACAGGGAAAAGGAAAGAGAATGGGGTTGGAGAGGGATAATAAATCAGCACATGAAATGGTGCAGCAGACCCAATGGGCCAAATGACCTAAATTTTTTCTTGTGACTTATTGTCCTTATGGTCCTAATTTCAAGATCAACAGATATCCGAAGTCTTCCATAATATATCAGTTAATATTCTTATCACTTCCAACAAAATGGACAGATAAATATTACACCACATGATACTTTCAGTGACACCACAAATACTAGTTAATTTCACATTAAACAAGAAATGATAGTTCATCAAGTGTAGCAGAAATACTGCACTGTTGAAAAACTGAAAGCAAAAATACACATTTTCCTGAAAGCCATTTCTTCACACAAAACACAACAAACATAATATTCCCTATTTTAAACCAGAAGAGACAAAAGCAGCATCTAACTTCACTATAATATACTGCATTTGATAATGTTACTTTTCAAACATAATTGTGGGAAATAAAGATGTAGAAGATAACAAACTGGATAAATTAACTGGCTAACAGAAAGTTGAGGTTAAGCACAAGTGGGTATATTTCTAGTTAGTAAATGTAGTCCTAAAGTCAGACTTATTACACTTCACATAAATGATATAGATGAATGGACTGAAGAATGTTTGCCTAATGAGCTGATGATAGAATGGTAGATAGTAAAGTAAGTTGTCGAGAGGGCATAAGGAAACTACAAAGAGATGTAGATAAAGTGAGTGGTGAAGATCTAGCAGACTAAGTTGTAGGTGAAGCACGTTGAAGGAACTCAGCAAGTCAGGCAGAATCTATGGAAAGAAATAAAGAGTTAATGTTTTGTGCCTTCATCAGAGCTGGATTTCCAGCATCCGCAGAACCTCTCATGTTTAAAATTATGGGAGAATACTGATTTGTCTAATTTGGCCAGAAGAAAACAAATAATGTAAATTGCAAGAAGTTGCAGAGGATGTAATTAGGAAAGCTAACGAATGTTATTGTCTTTTACTGAAGACATTGAACAACAAAGTAGAAACAAGATGCTTCAGATATACAGGGCATCCATGAATATGTGTTCAGCAGTGGAAAGATATTAAGGCATTGGAAGCAGTTCAAAGGAGGCTTATTATTAAACTAATATTTGGGAATTAGTGATAAGAGGACTTGATTTGAGCATAAAGGGGGAGCATGGTAACGAAGCAGTTAGTATAACACTTCATGGCACTAGTGATTGGGGTTCAATTCTTGCTGCTGTCTGTAAGGAGTTTGTACGTTCTCCCCATGACCATGTGGGTTTCCTCCCACATTCCAAAATGTACAGGTTAGAGTAGTAAGTTGTGGGCATGCTATGTCATCATCAGAGTATGGCAACACTTGCAGGTTACTTGCAGCACATTCTCAAACTGTTGGTTGTTGACACAAGCAACAGATTTCACTGTATGTTTCAGCGTACATGTGACCAAAAAACTAATTATTAAAAAATCCTAAGGGGTGCAGAATCCAAACAGAACATTTTCTCCTATTGGAGAATACAAAACTAAAGGTTACTATTTAAAACTGTTGATTATTATATTCAAAGAAGGACCAAGTTTTTCAGTGTTAAATAGTGTTATTTAGTCCATACAGGCACTAACATTCACTTTGAGCTTTCTACCATCCATCCTAATCTATTGATATAGTCCACTTTTCACTTCTCTCACGTGTTTGCTTAACCGCTCCTTAAATACATCCATATTCCATCAACTACTCTCCTGAGACAGTAAGTGCCATATTCACATTCCCTTGGGTAACAGACTTCTTTTGAGTGCTTAAAAAATGATGACCTCTACCTTTCTCCCAACAATACTTTATTTCCACATGACTCAGAAAGCAATTATTCAGCCCATCAAGTCCACATTGGCAACCTACTCTCTTGCTCATTAACATTCATTCCCCCACCACTGATTTTTTTCTTTATCTATTTAAAGATGCAGCATGGTAACAGGCCTTTCCGGCCCAATTACACCCATGTAACCACTTAATCTACTCGGCCATACAATTTAGGAATGTGGGAGGAAACCCATGCGGTCACAGGAAAAATGTTAGCGCCAGGAGTAATTTACAGAAACAGAGTAACTAAACAACCAGCAGGAATTTGTAATGTGGTAGGCATTGACAATGCCCAGGAAAAAGCCATGTGGGGTTGTGGAGAATCTGCAAACTCCACAAAGATGGCAGAGGTCTGAATCAAAATGAGAACGGCAGTCTAGGAGACATTTTCTAAACCTAAAGGCCTCAATTAGATTTATGCTTCAATTTCTTGACCAAAAAAAACTAATATTTTTCTGCCTGATCTTTCTTGTAAATCTTGTTTGCATTATGTTGCGCATTGAAATTGTTTTTATACCATAACCACAAGAATTATGACCAATACACTCCATGGGTGTTATTATATCAGTCAGTCCCTGCAGAAGTATTGACTAAAGAGACAAATTAGTCCAAAGTAACTTGGAATCTTAAGTGCTAGCAGGCGAACACTATGTATTAAGTTGGCAGGATTGCAAATTATATTGCAAGTGTAAATCCTAGCAAAGACTTGGCTTTCAGGTAAGGTCTGAATTTTATATAGCTCAAAGTATATTTTTAGAAGTAATATAGTAGGCAGGGGGTGTGGAATGACTATCCTTTTTAGGAAGCAGAACATGGGGATATTTTAGATGGGAGAAATGAGAGAAATACTTTGGCTTCATCTGGAGTTTGTCATAAATATGTATAGTCAATCGATGCTTCTTTATTCAGCATACAAAGACTGCTACTAAAGAGGATGTCTTAGCTTCAGGTGCTCAGTAATGAGGCTGAATGGAATATATTCCTAATATGGAATGCAGTCGTACTATTAGTACATAATCTGGAGGCTCAATTTCAAAAGACCAAGTATGCAGAAGTGAATAGCCCCTCAGAGTTGGTTAACTGAAGCCATGAAAGGATGCCTGCATTATGCCCACATTCCAAACAACATTCTTCATCCTATAGTTGGCATGAGGGGTGTGCCTACTATTAGCCAAAGGTATCATCCGAGTCATTCTCAATAGCCCCTCCAAGTGACTGAATAGCTGCTGCCTGAATTCCAGTATAGATTTGGTCATGAGGTACAATGGACACACGTGTCAAAACCAGGCCAAATAGAGAGCAGAATCAACCACTGTACACTGCACAAAAGCCTCAGACATAATCAAAAAGAGACTGCAAGCATTCTTCTCAAATTGAGTACCCAAGAAGTTAATCTCCACCTTGCTTCTACTTCATAATGACAAGCTAGCCAGTGAGTTTACAAACAGACTAAAAGACATTCCACGATCATTCTTGCTGCAAAGCAGTCAGAAAAAAGTGAGAAAGACTCCAGAACATCACTGTTTTTCTGGGCAGTGATCTAGGTCCAGTCAATTTCTGTTGCTTCATCAATGACAGCTCCCCATCCCCAAATGCAACATTAGAAGTGTGGTTGTTTGGTGGTGATTGTAATATGTTCAATATCCATTTTCAAATGAAGCGACCTATATTTGTATTTAGCAAGGCACAGACAACATCCTCTGATCTCTATAACCAAAATTCTGACGACATGATAACATAACTACCTGCAGGCTGCTCTCTAAATTACACACTATTTTGACTTGGAAATCGATTGTTAGTCTTTCATTATCAATGAACTCAAATTCCTGGAATTCCCCATACACTATCACTACCGTGGAAGTATGTTCAACAAAGGCAGTGGATTTAGGGATGGGAAATAAATGCTGACCTTGTAGTAATGTTTAGATCCCAAAAATGAATTTATAAAAATGTTTGCCTCTAATAAGTTTCTCACCAGAATAGCACCAGTCTCCAGAATAATGATAAACTGTTTAATCTATGTCACTTAGTCTCAGAAACTAAGTTCAGCACAAATTTATCATTGATCTGCAGTACACAGACAACATTTTTGTTTGTTCATTTGCATGCTGAGGCAATGGATCTTACAATTAACATCTCTAAAACTGAGTTCTCTATTGACCTGTTCAGCTGCATTACGCAGACTTCCAATAATAAATCCTGATTAGAATAGATGGACTGCTTCCCTACCTCAGAAGCTACCTACAATGAAGGCAGATATCAATGTTGAAATTCACCATGTCCTTCAGTCCGTCAGCACAACCTCTGACTATCTGAGGAAGTTTTTGAAGCTCAATACTTCAAACCTAACAAAGCTCGTGGTCTACTGGAAAGCTGCAATTCTTCCCCTTCTATACACTTCAGCTTACAACAGCAATTGAGAACAGTAACACTACTTCCACAAAATTCTCTAAATCCAATGGCAGGGTAAGTGAACCCAGGCATTACAACTATAATTACATTCAGAAGGTACTTGGTCAGGTGACCCTTGGCCAAATGGCCAAAGGCCCTTCTCCATTTCACTATCAATATCGATCTTCATTGATAGGTGACTTCTGAAGTACAGTAAATCTGACTCCTGTTGCAGGCACTATATTCTGAGCTCAGTAATGGCAAGCAATTACCTTGTAGACAGAGGAAACAATTCAGGTATTTTCAAAGCCTCCTTGAAAATCTGTAATACTCCCAACGAACATGTGGTAACCACTGTCCAATGAATACTCCAAATGGAGGAACATCGAGAACCTTCAATCCTAGCATGGAAGGAAGAATCTACCTACCCACCCACCCATTTGTTGCTGGGGATGCCATAGTGGCCTCATCAGTCAACTTAATTTTATATGTGCAATTTTGTAAGTAGGAAAGTTAACGAAAATTATCAGAAAAAGATTCCTATTATCATTTGAAACACCTGGGCTTGATAAATATATGATTTTGGAAAACATAGACATTGTTTTAGTAGCATCTAAACAACAATCAACTCAGTTCCGATATAGATATCTGCAGAGAATTGTTATTATAATTTGTGCTTTAATGCCACATTTGAAAAACCTCACACAAGTTCTTTTCAAGCTATCTTAGTTAAAATGGCATATACAGGACATTCAAAACTTTTACAAAAGCAATTTCTTGAAGGTTTGTGTTAAACTGAAAACATTATATTCTAGGCATTGTGTCATAGATAGGTTCCCAAGGAGAACAGGAAGGTTTTTAATTGGGTAGAGTTCAAATGGTGCCGAGCAACTAAACAATCAGTTTTACAATTATGACACTATACAATAGCTTCAAACATTCAGAAGGGAATAAATTACTTTCAGATCAAATGAAAATTTGGACGAAATACATTTGATAGCGGCAACTTAATAAATGCAGATAGATTTCAAACAACCGCAAAACTTACAACTACAAAGGTAAACATTTTTACGAGTGCGAATGCAATGTAACAAGGCATTAGAGAAGGGTTATTATTCCTGAAAGACTGAAGCCTTTAGTTCTGGCCAATAGTATAAATTTCTGCTGGTATCCAATTCTGACCTTTGCGTACATTTATGCATCCTATTGTGTGTGGCCTGTTGTCTTCAGTTGTTTAGACCCTATACAACAGTGTCCGTCGTCACCTCCCTGGCTTGGTGAGACGTAGACGATCTCAGTTTTGTGGGTACTGTGTCAAACGCTGCTTGGTCATGCTTCTGCGTTGGCGGGTTGTTCATCACTTTGTTGGTACACTGCAACACTTGGTCCACCGTTCTCAAGGGTCCAGGCCGGGCTTCTGAATAGAATGAAGCCGGTTCACAATCCCGCCTCCGGATAGCCGTCCTTCACAACCTATTGACTTTGCCAGCACTGCGTGACTTTTCATAGCAACCATCTTCCCGCACGATTTCAATCCAACACCAGTTGCTGACACCTACCGGCCTTTAGCTCGCTAACCGTCGCCATTCGCCCGCCTGCGATCCCGCCACGTGACCACCCCAGCGCCCGGATGTTCAGGACTCCGTTGCCATGGTAGCAGACCGCATCCGTAAATTTTCCCTTGTTTGTAGTTAATTGTAGCAGCGAACTTTCAGGAGGGCAGTGTTGTGCAAAACAGACTAAATTCTCAGCACAGTCAACATCGAAATCGATGGACAGCCGAAGAAGAAGAGTTGTGCAAAAGACCTAAAGTAGAATAGTCGTCAGCCACTGTTACAATAACAATATTGCGCCAAAGAAAGCCTCCCTCTGGCTCACATGGGAATTTTGTTAAAAATATTGTCTTTTACTCAATAAACCAGCTTGTTTAATGACGTAGTCTTAGCTGTTGGATTCCTGAGCATTGCATGTCTTCAAAGTTTCAAAGGTTTATTTTATTTTCAAAGAATGTATGCAGAATACAGATCTGAGATCTGTCTTCTCCAGGTAGCTATAAAATTCAGAAAACCATAGAAATAGTTGAAAGACATCAATTCCCCCCCCCATGAAAGGAAAAATGAACAAAAAACGGCAAACCCCAAACCTCCCAACCCCTCCCTAGCACAAAAGCTAACAGATCACCCACATGGAGATCTGAGGGTGAACTAACACATCGTCCACAGCAGGAACATCAAACACCAGGAATGGGAATTGGAATTAAAATGGTTGGCCATCGGGAAATGCCGCTTGTGGCGGATGGTGAGGAGGCGCTCGAAGAAGCGGTCCCCCAATTTACAAAGTGTCTCATCAATGTAGACGAGGCTGCATCGGGAGCACCGAGCGCAGTAGATGACCCCAGCAGATTTGCAGTTACTATTATAAAAGTAATTATTATTTTCTTTTATTTTAGTACTTGCACAAGTTTGTAGCCTTTTGCACTTTGGTTGTTTGTCCGTCTTGTTTGTAGTTTTTCATTGATTCCATTGCATTTCTTTTGTATTTACTGTGAATGACCGCAAGAAAATGAATCTCATGGTGACATATATGTAGTCTGATATTAAATTTACTTTGAACTTTGGTAAACCTCTTCTGTACCCTGTCCAACACCTCCACAAACTTCCTATTGTATGGTGACCAGAAATGAGGCCAAATCAAAGTTTTGTGCAGCTGCAATATGATTGCACAGGTTTTATAACAGGGGTTCCCAATGTGGGGTCCACAGACCCCTTGGTTAATGGCAGGGCTCCATGACATAGAAAAGGTTGGGAACCCCTGTTGTATATCAATACCCTGACCCACGAAGCCAAGTGTGCCTTATTCTGTCTTTAAAATCCCATCTACTTGCGTTGCCACTTTCAGGGATACCAGTTGCAAATGAAAATACAAATGTGTTTTGCTTGATTCTTTGTTTTATGGCTTAGTGATATTGTGACATAATCTTTTCTTAATCATAAGCTTTGAATTAGAGGAGATCTCAGGAAGAACTTCCTCCACTCAGAGGGTGGTTGGAATATCCTGTTTGAGAGGGCAATGGAGGTTTATACTCACACAAGTTACTTGACAAGCATTTAAAAATCACCATGACATAGAAGATTACAGACAAAGTGCTGGTAAATGTGGTTGGTATAGATGTGTACTTGATGTTCTATAGAACACAAAACATAGAAGTTTACAGCACATTACAGGCCCTTGGATGCTGACCACGTAACCTACTCTAGAGACTGCCTAGAATTTCCCCAGCACATAGCCCTGTATTTTTCTAAGCTCCATGTACCTATCTGAGGCTCTTAAAAGGCCCTATTGTATTCGCTTCCACCACCGCCGCCAGCAGTGCGTTCCACACACCCACCACTCTCTGTGTGAAAAACTTACCCCAGACATCCCCTTGATACCCATTTTCCAAGCACCTTAAAACTATGCCTCCTTCTGTTAGCCACTTCAGCCCTGGGAAAAAGCCTCTGGCTATCCACACGATCAATGCCCCTCATCATCTTATACACCCCTATCAGGTCACCTCTCATTCTTCATCGGTCCAAGGAGAAAAGGCCAAGTACACTCAACCTATTCTCATAAGGTACCCGCTCCAATCCAGGCAATATCCTTGTAAATCCCCTCTGCACTCTCTCTATAGTATCCACATACTTCCTGTAGAGAGGTGACCAGAACTGAACACAGTGCTCCAAGTGGGGTCTGACCAAGGTCTTATATAGTCGTAACATTACCTCACAGCTCTTGAACTCAGTCCCATGGTTGACGAAGGCCAACACACCATATGCCTTCTTAACAACACTGTTGACCTGCACAGCATCTTTGATGGTTCTATCGACACAGACCCCAAGATCTCTCAGATCCTCCACACTGCCAACAGTCTTACCATTTATATTATATTGTCTTCAGATTGGACCTACCAAAACAAACTACTTCACACTTATCTGGGTTGAAGTCCATCTGCTACTTCTCAGCCCAGTTCTACATCCTATTGATGTCCCGCTGTAACCTCTGACAACCCTCCAGACTATCCTTGCATGGGGTACTTTATCAAAAGCCTCGCTGAAATCCATATACACTATATCTACTGCTCTACCTTCATCAATGTTTTGTTACATCCTCAAAGAATTCAATGAGGCTCGTAAAGCACGAACTGCCCTTGACAAATTCATGCTGACTATCCCTGATCAGATTACGTCTCTCCAAATGCTCATAAATCTTGCCTCTAAGGATCTTTAGGGCATCAAAGGTTATGGTGAGAAGGTGGGGGAGTGGGACTAAATGGGAGAATGGATCAGCTCATGATAAAATGGCGGAGCAGACTCAATGGGCCGAATGGCTGACTTCTGCTCCTTTGTCTTATGGTCTTATCTTTTCCAAAAACTTGCCCACCACTGAAGTCAGAGTCACTGGTCTATAATTTCCTGGGTTATATCTACTTCTCTTCTTGAACAAGGGAACAACTTTTGCAACCCTCCAATCCTCTGGTACTTCTCCCGTCCCTATTGATGACGCAAAGATCATCGCAAGAGGCTCAGCAGTCCCCTCCCTCACTTCCCACAGTAGCCTGGGGTATACCTCATTCGTTCCCGGAGACTTATATAACTTAATACTTTTCAAAAGCTCCAGCACATCCATTTTCTTAATGTCTGTATGCTCAAGCATTTCAGTCCGCTGTAAACCATCCCCACAATTGCCAAGGTCTTTTTCCCTGGTGAATACTGAAGCAAAGTATTCATTAAACACCTCCGCTACCTCCTCCGACTCCATGCACGTTTCCACTATCGTACCTGGTTGGTTCTATTCTCACACGGCTCATCCTCTTGCTTTTCACTTACTTATGGAATGCCTTGGGGTTTTCCTTAATACTGTTCACCAAGGCCTTCTCATGGCCCCTTCTGGCTCTCCTAATTCCATTCTTAAGCTCCTTCCAAGCAACCTTGTAATTTTCTAGAGCTCTAACAGTATCTAGTTTCTTGAACCTTTCGTAAGCTTTTCTTCGTAACTAGATTTTCTACATACCTTGTACACCATGGTTCTTTAACTCTACTTTTCCTGCCTCAATGGAACATACCTATGCAGAGCTCCATGCAAATGTTCCCTGAACACTTGCCACATTTCTGCCGTGCATTTCCCTGAGAACATCTGCTCCCAAGTTCCTGCCCAATAGTATCATATTTCCTTCTACTCCAAATGAATGTTTTCCCAAATTGTCTGCACGTATCCCTCTCCAGCACTATGGTGAAGGAGATAGCGTTGTGGTCACTACCTTCAAAATGCTCTCCCACCGAGAGATCTGAGACCTGACCAGGTTCATTTCCTAATACCAGATCAAGTAAAGCCTCTCCTCTTATCTATCTACATATTGCGTCGGGAAACCTTCCTGAACACACCTAACAAACTCCACCTCATCTAAACCTCTTGCGCTAAGGAGATGCTAATCAATATTAGGAAAGTTAAAATCTTCCATCACAACTACCCTTTTATTATTCCACTGTTCTGGAATCTGCTTCCCTACCCGTTCCTTGATATCCCTTGTTACTATTGGGATGTCTATAAAAAAAACATGCAGTAGAGTTATTTCCCCTTTCTTGTTTCCGACTTCCACCCACACTGACTCAGTAGGCATCCCTCCATGACTTCCTCCTTTTCTGCAGCCATGACACTATCCCTGATTAGCAATGCCATGCCCCCACCTCTTTTGCCTCCCTCTCTGACCATTTCGAAACATCTTAAACCTGGCACACTCAGCAGCCATTCCTGCACCTGAGACATCCAAGTCTCTGTAATGGCCACAACGTCACAGGTCCATGTATTGATCCACGCTCTAAGAACATGGTGGGCCGAAGCGTCTGTTTTGTTTTATACATCTTTAAATATAAAAGAAACATTTTTGTTTAGGATTGATATACAGGTTATATGTTGAACTGCTGATACTGTATATCGTTACATTCAAGAGGAAATTATCGAAAGACTTCATCATGCTGGTACAAATCTTTTACATTAACAGTTTAGATGTTAAGTTATAACTATTCTTAAACCCCTTTTAAGAAGTTTCATCATGTCCTGACAACACACAGAAAATTGTGGAGGAACTCAGCAAGCCTGAAGGGTTTCGGCCCGAAACATCGGTTGTGTTT
Source organism: Mobula birostris (assembly GCF_030028105.1). NCBI lineage: Eukaryota > Metazoa > Chordata > Chondrichthyes > Myliobatiformes > Myliobatidae > Mobula > Mobula birostris. Next base: position 130,489,137 of record NC_092378.1, on the reverse strand, counting down.
TTTTTCCCCCACGGATGCTGCCTGTCCTGCTGAGTTCCTCCAGCATTTTGCGTGTGTTGCTTGGACTTCCAGCATCTGCAGATTTTCTCTTGTCCATCATGTCCTGAATACTTTGGAAGATGAAGTTCTGGCTTGCAGATAAGACATTCTGATATTGATGATATTTTCATTGACATTATTTTAAATAAAAGTCCCTGCGAAAATGTAGAACAATAATATAATAGTACCTTGTTGACACATAGGAGAGCGATAATGGGATCATAAAAGGGGCCATTTTAGCACTATTTACAGTAAGATGTATAAACTGCTGCACTGAGAACCTCACAAACTCTTGCTGCTGTGGTGCTAGAAATCTCTATGCAAATATAGCAACAAATCTTTCCAATTCCATTCTCCCTGTAGAGTGTCTTCCTATGAGGGATGGAGTTGGACAGATTGAGACAAACAGTGTGGGACTAAAGCCTGCATCATGACAGATGTTGTGAGTGTGGGCCACCACTGCTGGAGACTAATAGCAGTTGCACTGAGTTGTCAGACCATTCAGATCTACGCTTTTTGGATATGATGAAAACTGCTGCCTCATTGTTTGTCTGCAAAGTTTTCCCCAGCCAGAAATTTCACTTTGGGAACACCATGACCTAGATTAATCTTTGCAAAGACTTCATTGGCTTTCAAGTGATTTGGAATAACCTGACAACACGATAGTTATTATCTAAAAGGTAAATAGTTTATTCATTAGCAAAATATAATTCTCCTTTGGGATGTCTAAATCATGAGATTTCTGTGTTAGAAATGTAAAGTTATAACTTAGCAGGAACTAAAGACAGGTTTGGAAAGGTGGAACTTGGATATTCTCTGTCCATCTATTATCCAAATGATTAATAATAACTTATGTTTCATAGCTGGATTCATAAGATGAAAGATGGATTATTCATTCATACATTGACCATTGCTGATTCCAAAGAAAAGTTCAGAATTAAATTCCTAAAATAGTATTGTCAATACAAATATATAGAGTGAGAAGACAATAATAACATTCTAAATATCTTCTAAAATATTTCTTTATAATTATCATAGCCAATCTTGTGAGAATTTTCTGTTCATGCACTTTCCAGATTTGGAAGTGTTGCTAATTAACTCAACTATAGTTATCCAATGTTATCAGATTGTAAGAAAGGAAAAATAAATTTCCTTTGCAATATAATTTGTGTTACTTTAAATATTATGCCTTTGTATTTCATGAAATATTTGAGTTTATCTTATAATTTTCTATTTCCAGATGCTTAAGAGTGTAAGTCTTGTTTGAATTTTAGCACTCACACATTTTGAACCTGCAGATTAAGTCTTCCAATTCCATTCCAGAGACTTAAGCATAGAATCTAAAAATGACACCAAAGTTATACACTGGGAGTACTGTCCGTTGTAGATACTTTCTCTCTGATGAGCTGATAAATCAAACTCCTGTCTAGGTTTTCAAGAAAATTTAAGGTATATCATCAAAAAATAGCTTCCCCTCAACCCACATTACTAGCTTATTGCTGTTTCTAAGCATTGCTGTGTGATAAATTGTAGTTTTTAATTTTAGCTATTATTTTGTATATACGGAGATCGTGAAGCTGTTTTGCAAATGCAAAACTTTTCTTTTTTTCTTTTTCCTCGCAAACAAATTCAAGGGCAAAATGTATGGAGGCAAAGAGGAATTGGACAGCTGGGGATACAGTTCAGTTCCCTTCAATACTATATACTTTTGAGTTTAGGGATAAACATGTGCATGTTCTGCCCTTTGCACTAAAGGTATGCGCTTCTACCCTTACAAAAGCTACCAAGTTCCCCGAATACAATTGAATGAATCACTATCTTTGGATTGTTTTTGATGAAATTTAATGAGGTACTTCAGAATAATATTCTAAGGTTGATTTGACAACATTGTAAATGGAAGACTAAGAATCAAATACTTTTGAAGCTAGTACTTTAACAATCATTGATGCTCCCATCTTTCAACTAAAGGTAATGCTTATTTACATTTGAGATGGACACAGTGGCACACCTGTATCCCTGTTCGTTAATGTATATATCTAATCAGCCAATCATGTGGCAGCAACTCAATGCCTAAGAACATGTGGACATGGTCAAGAGGTTCATTTGATGTTGAGACCAACCAACAGAATGGGGCTGAAATGTGAACCAAGTGGCTTTGACCGTGGAATGACTGTTGGTGCCAGAAACAGTGGTTTGAATATCTGAAAAACTACTGATCTCTGGGGATTTTCATTCACAACAGTCTCTAAAGTTTATAGAAAATGGTGTGAAAAACAAAAAAAAAATAATTCAGTGAGCTGCAGTTCTGTGGTGAAAACACTTTGTTAATGAGAGAGGTCAGAGGAGAATGGCCAGATTGGTTCAAGCTGGCAGGAAGGAGTCAGTAGCTCAAACTACCACGCATTACAACAGTGACTATTTAAAGAACATCACTGAACACACATGTCGAATCTTGAACCTGACAGGCTACAGCAACAAAAGACCATGAACATATACTCAGTGGCCACTTTATTAGGTACAGGAGTGACCAAATAAAGTGGTCACTAAGTGTATTTAAGGCCGCCAGTAAATATCCCTGGTCATTAAATTATTTGCATTCAGATAATTTGTTAGTACTTTGAAAAAATACATAGTCTGGTCAATATAACTGGAATAGAGTCAACTAGAAACCTGTCACCTTAGGCTGAAACAACTTCCCTATGATTGTACTTATGTTAACAACTTATTTTAAGGGCATATTTACTTTGGAGTAAATGAAAAATCAAGTTACCACCTAAAAAATGCTGCCCATCCTTTGATCAATTTTAGTGGTTTAACCCCCAAACCTGGAGCCACATAGCCTCAATTTTGTCATCTCTGAGACAGAATTCCAGAACTGAGTGAGGAAATTTCTTTTCATCACATTTTTTCTGAGCAGCGGCCAATCAGAGATTGGAAGCGTGAGAAAATGTAACTCACCGAGAGCATGGCAGTTCGGTGTTCTGAGCAGCGGCCAATCAACATCCAGGATTGATTACCAAGAACAAATTAAAAATAAGGCAGAGTAAAGCGGAGTGGGCATTGTTGGAGTGGCTTTTGTTGAGGGGAAGTTACACTAAAAGTGCAGGACACAGGAAACCAGGTGAAAGTCAGAAAGGGGAAAGAGGATAAACAGCCAGTACAGAGTACCCCTGTGACCATCTCCCTCAACAACAGGTACGTATATCACTTTGGGTACTGCTGGGGGGTAGGGAGGGAATGACCTGGCAGAGGAAAGCCTTGCTCTGTCACTCAGAAGAGAAGGAGGTGAAGAGGTGAGCTGTGGATTCCATAGTTGGAAAACAGAAAGGACTTTCTGTGGATGAGAATGAGATTCCAGGATGGTATGTTGCTTCCCAGGTGCCAAGGTCTGGGACATCTTGGATCAAGTCCTTAGTATTCTTAAATGGAGCATGAGCAGCCAGAGGTTCTGGTCCATATAGGTACCAATGATATAGGTAGGAAGAGTGACGATGTTCTGCAAAGTGAGTTCAGGAGTTAGGTACCAAGTTAAAGGGCAGGGCTGTGAGCTCATGATTGCTACCTGTGTCACGAGCTAGTGAGGCCAGAAATAGGAAGATAATACAGTATAACATGTGGCAAAGGAGTTGGTGTAGGAGGGAGGGCATCATATTTTTGGATCATTGGGCTCTCTTCCAGGCAAGATAGAACCTGTACTGAAGGGATGGTTTGCACCTGAACTGGAAGGGGACTATTACCCTAGTGCAAAGGTTTGCTTGTTCAGTCTGGGGGCGGGGGTGGCATTTAAACTAGAGTTGCAGTGGGGATGGAAACCAGAGTGCCAGAACAGTTAGTGGAGAGGTTGTGGAGACAGATGTTGGTAAGGCCTCAGACAAAGTCATGAATCAAAATGTTCAGCATGCTGCGACTAATGTTCTGAGCTGTGTATATTTCAATGCAAGAAGTATCATAGGAAAGGCAGATAAACTCGGAGCATCGATCAACACATGGAATTACGATGTTGTAGCCATTAGTGATACTAGGTTGCAGGAGGTGCAGGACTGACAGCTCAATATTCGGGGGTTTTGTTGTTCTAGACGCGACATAACGGGATGGATTAAAAGTTTGCAATACTTGATCTGCTATTAGGGAATGGGACAGGGCAAGTGACAGAACCTTGTGCAGGGGAACACTTTGCATTTAGTGATCATAATGCCATTAATTTCAAAGTAATGATGCAAAAAGATAGGTCTGGTCTGCAAGCTCAGATTCTAAATTGGTGAAAGGCCAGTTTTGATGGTATCAGAAAGGATGTGGCAAATGTGGATTGGGATAGGCTGTTTTCTGGCAAGGGTGTACTTGGTAAGTGAGAGAATCCAAAAGCAAAATTTTGAGACCACAAGGCTTGTATGCGCATGTGAGAATAAACTGTAAAGATAAAATTTGCAGGGAACCTTGGTCTTCAAGAGAAAGGGAAGTTACAGACTGATAATTACAGTGATCGTTTATCAGAGAGTGTCCTGAAGAAGGGTCTCAACCCGAAAAATGTTACCTGTTTGTTTATCTCCATAGATGCTGCCCGAGCTGCTGTGTTTCTCCAGCAAGTGTGTTGCTTTGGATTTCCAGCATCCAGAATTTCTTTTATTTGTGATTAATTCAGAAGTTAGTAGTATTGTTTACTGCCAGCAAGTCATCACTGTGCTTCACCATCGCCATCTTAAACCAGATTACTGTTGAATATAATTTCAGAAAGGTGTCTTTATTCATATTGAGTCATAGGATATGTAAACAGGCCATCTAGCCCACAATGTCCATGCCAACCAGGGACATTGTCTATATTAATCCCACATTCCAACACAAGGCCCTTAATCTTCTATGCTTTGACATTTCACATGCTCATCTAGACACTTTTTAAGCTCTGCCAGTAACCCAGTTTCAACCTATTTATCCCACAGTGCATTCCTGCTACTCATCACTCAGGGTGAAAAAGTCACATTCAAATCTTCTTCAACTGTTTCACCACTTAGCCTAAATCTATTATCAATTATCTGTTTTAAAAACCAACAAACTATTTTCCTTCCTAACTGCTGCACCTGTATGTTTTTTTTAAAATAAATTGTGTGCAAGGACAACCATAACATTCTCAACACCTTTCAATCTCTCATCCTTTAAAAATACTCTTTTACTCACTACTAAAATAGATGACCTCATATTTTTCCACAAAGGTGGCATTCTGTTGGATACTTACATTGCATTATGCATAAATACAACATAATGGCAAAATAAAATCAGTTCACTCAAATTTTCAGTCTAACAATTTCACAATGTCAACTTTTTAAATAGTTGCTCTACCCTTGTATTTAAATATCCAACAACGCTTACATAGTAGTCATAGTCATACTTTACTGATCCCAGGGGAAATTAGTTTTCGTTACAGTTGCACCATAAATAACAAATAGTAATAAAACCATAAATAGTTAAATAGTAATATGTAAATTATGCCAGGAAATAAGCCCAGGACCAGCCTATTGGCTCAGGGTGTCTGACCCTCCAAGGGAAGAGTTGTAAAGTTTGATGGCCACAGGCAGGAATGACTTCCTATGATGCTCTGTGCTGCATCTCGGTGGAATGAGTCTCTGGCTGAATGTACTCCTGTGTCCAACCAGTACATTATGTAGTGGATGGGAGACATTGTCCAAGATGGCATGCAACTTGGACAGCATCCTCTTTTCAGACACCACCGTGAGAGAGTCCAGTTCTATTCCCACAACATCACTGGCCTTACGAATGAGTTTGTTGATTCTGTTGGTGTCTGCTACCCTGTAATTTGATTCTTGTAACAACATGGTGGAAGTTCCTCAGCTATTCCAGATAATTGGGATCTCTTCTGGGGGCAGGTGTGACCTGTACAAAAGGGACGGGTTGCACTTGAATCTGAGGGAGACCAATATTCTTGCAGGCAGGTTTACAAGAACTGTTGGGAATGGTTTAAACTAATATAGCAGGGGGATGGGAACCAAGACAATAGAGCTGAGGATGAGCCAGCAGGTTTGCAAGTAGATGATGGATGTAACATGAACATAAGGAAGGACAAGCCAATGATTGGGTACAAATACAGACAGAGTTAAATTGGACCACAGAGGCAGAATTCAAAAGGGTGAAGAATGCAGGACTGAAGGTGTTGTATTTAAATACGTGTAGCATTTGGAATAAGGTGGATGAACTCATGGCGTAATTACAGATTGGTCAGTATAATGTTGTAGGCATCACTGAGTCATGCCTGAAGGAAGACCATCGTTGGGAGCTTAACATCAAAGGATATATTTTATATTGAAATGACAGGCAAGAAGGCATAGGCAGTGGTTTGGTAAGAGATGAAAATACATCTTTAGAAAGAGGTAACAGAGGGTCAGAGAATGTTGAACCTTTGTGGGTGGAGTCAAGAAACTGCAAGGGTAAAAAAGCCATTATGGGAATCATATATAAGCCTCCAAACAGTAGTCAAGATGTGGGTTGAGATTGCAAAGGGAGCAGGAAAAGGCATGTATTAGGGGTAATGACACAATTGTAAAGGGTGACTTCAATATGCAAGGGGATTGGGAAAATTAGGTTGGTATTGGATCACAAGAGAGGGGACTTGCTGAATGCCAGTGAGATGGCTTTTTAGAGCAGCTTGTGCTTGAGCCTACTCAGGGAGAGGTTATCTTAGATTGGGTGTTGTGTAATAACCCAGACCTTATTAGGGAGCAATGTAAAGGAACTCTTAAGAGGCAGTGATCATAATACGATTAAATTCATGCTGCAATTTGAGAGGAAGAAGCACAAGTCACATGTCTCAGTATCACAATGGAATAAAGGGAATTAGTGGCTTGAGAGAGGAGCTTGCCCAGGTGGACAGGAGGAGGATACTAGCAGGGATGACAGCAGAGAAGAGATAGCTGAAGTTTCTGGGAATAGCTCACAAGGTGCAGGATAGATATGTCCTACAGAAGTAGTTCTCAAATGGCAGGGGTAGGCAACCATGACTGACAAGGGAAATTAAAGGACTACATAAAAGTCAAGGCAAGGGCATATGAGGCAGCAAAAGTGAGTGGGAAGTTGGATGATTGAGAAGCTTTTAAAATCCAACAAAAGGTAACTATAAAAGCTATAAGAAGGGAAAAGATGAAATATGAGGGTAGCCTAGCCAATAAGATAAAGTAGAATACTAATTTTTTTCAATTATATAAAGAATAAAAGGGAGATGAGAGTTGAAATTGGACCACTGGAAAATGACGCTGGTGAAGTAGTAATGGGTGACAAAGAAATGGCAGTTGAACTTAATGCTACTTTGCATCAGTCTTCACTGTGGAAGACACCAGCAGTGTGCCAGAGGTCCATGAGTGTCAGGGAGCAGGAGTGAGTGCCACTGCTATTACAAAGGGAAAAGTGCTAGGCAAACTCAAAGGTCTTAAGGTGGATAAGACACCTAGACTAGATGGACTACGTCCCAGAGTCCTGAGAGAAGCTGCTGAAGAGATAACGAATGCATTGGTCATGATCTTTCAAGAATCACTTGATCCTGGCATGGTCCCAGAGGACTGGAAGATTGCAAATGTCACTCCATTCTTTAAGAAGGGGGGCAAGCCAAAGAAAGGAAATTATAGGCTAGTTAGCCTAACCTCAGTGGTTGGGAAAGTGTTGGAGTCTATTATTAAGGATGAGGTTTCGGGGTACTTAGAAACTAATGATAAATTAAGTCAAAGTCAGCATGGATTTTGTAAAGGAAAACTTGCCTGACAAATCTGTTAGTGTTCTTCATGGAAGTAACAAGCAGCGTGAACAAAGCAGAGCCAGTGGATGTCATTTACATGGATTTTCAGAAAGCATTTGATAAGGTGCCACCTATTAGGCTGCGTTACAGGAAAGATACTAGCATGGATAGAGGAATGGCTGACAGGCAGGAGACAGTGAGAGGGAATAATGGGGGGCCTTTACAGGTTGGCTGCCAGTGACCAGTGGTGTTCCTCAGGGGTCGGTACTGGGACCACTACATTTCATATTGTTTGTCATATTGTTTTTGGATGATGGAATTGATGGCTTTGTGGCAAAGTTTGTGGAAGATGCAAAGATAGGTGGAAGGGTGGGTAGTGCAGATGAAGCAATGCGATTACAGTAGGATTTGGACAAATTGGAAGAATGGACCAAAAAGTGGCAGATGGAATACAGTGTTGGAAAATGTATGATAAAGCATTCTGGTAAAAAGAGCAATCGTGCAGACAATTCCTAAATGAGGAGAAGGTTCAAATATCAGAGGTGCAGAAGTACTTAACAGTCCTTGTGCAAGATTCCTAGAAGGTTAATTTGCAGGTTGAGTCTGTGGCAAAGAAGGCAAATGCAATGTTGTCATTCATTTCAAGGGGAATAAAATATAAAAGTAAGGAGATAATGCTGAGGCTTTTTAAGACACTAGTCAAGCCACACTTGGAATATTATCAACAGTTTTGGGCCACATATCTCAGAAAGGATGTGTTGTCATTGGAGAGAGTCCAGAAGAGGTTCATGAGGATGATTCTGGGAATGAAGGGGTCAACATTTGAGGAGCATTTGGCAGCTTTGGGCCTGTACTCACTGGAATTTAGAGGAATGCAGGGGGGGGGGGAATCTCATTGAAATCTACCAAATGTTGAAGGGACTAGATAGGGTGGATGTGGAGAGGATGTTTCCTCTGGTGGGGGTATCCAAAACTTGAGGACACAGCCTCAAATTTGAGGGGTGACATTTTAGAACAGAGGTAAGGAGGATTTTTTTTAAGCCAGAAAGTAGTGAATCTGTGGATGCTTTGCCACAAACTGGTGTAGCCAAGTCCGTGGGTATATTTAAAGCAGAAGTTGATAGTTTCCTGATTGGTCAGGGCATCAAGGAATATGGTGAGAAGGCCAGGAGATATGGGGTTGAATGGGATCTGGGATCAGCCATGATGCAATGGTGAAGCAGGGTCGATGGGCTGAATGGCCTTATTCTTCTCCTATATCTTGAGGACTTATTTAGGAAAAAAAACTGGTGGGCAATTTGATCTGTTATATATATGATTCTTCTGATACTGGAATTACTTAAATATTGACTGTGCCCAAACATGTGGATAGTAATTAAAATATTATGGAAAAATGCAACAGCTAGGTTTGATTATATTTGCTGTAAACATACCAGATATTTTTATCATACCAAATATGTTTTGTTTTGTATGGCAAACATGGCATTTTGCAAATTTACAGCCATTTTAAGAGTTAGTAAAAGTGCTACAATGTCAACCAAATTTTCTGTTGTATCTTATGTATAAATTACTTGAACACCATGTGGAGTTTTAAGTTGCAGTATTTCACAGATGTACAACTCTAGTACTGAACTGTAAAAAAAAATGGACAATCTATCCTGCTACCCAGGCCCGTCTTAGACTTGCGATACCTCTTAGAAACATAGGAACATAGAAAATAGGTGTAGGAGTAGGCCATTCGGCCCTTCGAGCCTGCACCGCCATTCAGTACGATCATGGCTGATCATCCAACTCAGCACCCTGTACTTGCCTTCTCTCCATACCCCCTGATCCCTTTAGTCACAAGGGCCAAATCTAACTCCCTCTTAAATATAGCCAATGTACTGGCCTCAACTGTTCCCTGTGGCAGAGAATTCCACAGATTCACCACTTTCTGTGTGAAGAAGTTTTTCCTCATCTCGGTCCTTAAAGGCTTCCCCTTTATCCTCAAACTGTGACCCCTCGTTCTGGACTTCCCCAACATCGGGAACAATCTTCCTACATCTAGCCTGTCCAATCCCTTTAGAATTTTATACGTTTCAATAAGATCCCCCCTCAATCTTCTAAATTCCAGAGAGTATAAGCCTAGCCGATCCAGTCTTTCATCATATGAAAGCCCTGCCATCCCAGAAATCAATCTGGCGAACCTTCTTTGTACTTCCTCTATGGCAAGAATGTCTTTCCTCAGATTAGGGGACCAAAACTGCACACAATACTCTAGGTGTGGTCTCACTAAGGCCTTGTACAACTGCAGTAGTACCTCCCTGCTCCTGTACTCGAATCCTCTTGCTATGAATGCCAGCATACCATTTGCCTTTTTCACTGCCTGTTGTACCTGCATGCCCACTTTCAATAACTGGTGTACAATGACACCCAGGTCTCATTGCACCTTCCCTTTTCCTAATCAGCCACCATTCAGATAATAATCTGTTTTCCTGTTCTTGCCACCAAAGTGGATAACCTCACATTTATCCACATTAAATTTCATCTGCCATGAATTTGCCCACTCAACTAACCTATCCAAGTCACCCTGTATCCTCTTAGCATCCTCCTCACAGCTAACACTGTCGCCCAGCTTTGTGTCATCTGCATACTTGGAGATGCTGCATTTAATTCTCTCGTCTACGTCATTAATATATATTGTAAACAACTGGGGTCCCAGCACTGAGCCTTGCAGTACCTCACTAGTCACTGCCTGCCATTCTGAAAAGGTCCCGTTTATTCCCACTCTTTGCTTCCTGTCTGCCAACCAATTCTCTATCCACATCAATACCATACCCCCAATACCGTGTGCTTTAAGTTTGCACACTAACCTCCTGTGTGGGACCTTGTCAAAAGCCTTTTGAAAATCCAAATATACCACATCTGCTGGTTCTCCCCTATCCACACTACAAGTTACATCCTCAAAAAATTCTATGAGATTCGTCAGACATGATTTTCCTTTCACAAATCCATGCTGACTTCGTCTGATGATTTCACCGCTTTCCAAATGTGCTGTTATGACATCTTTGATAACTGACTCTAGCATTTTCCCCACCACCGATGTCAGGCTTACCGGTCTATAATTCCCCAGTTTCTCTCTCCCTCCTTTTTTAAAAAGCAGGGTTACATTAGCCACCCTCCAATCCTCAGGAACTAGTCCAGAATCTAAAGTTTTGAACAATTATCACTAATGCATCCACTATTTCTTGTGCTACTTCCCTATTTGCCAATGATGGCATTGGAATCCTATGGCAGAAAAACCTATGAAGGTACAATATTTATTAACCATTAACAATAGCAATTCAATTTTAATCTCAAGATACAGAACATAAATCCCAATGACTAAAGGCAATTCTCTATAAAAACAAAAGAACTACCTCCAGTGTATTAAATTCAATATTGTACTCACTGGTATAGGGAGGATGGCCAGGCATAAGCGAGGATAGAAAAGGATATTGCCAATCAAGAGCAAATGCAAATATATGAACAAATTTTACCTTTGTCATTGAAACGTCAGTTATAATCGATGCTTGCACCCAGCTGGAAGCCTGGGAAAAGTTTATTTGTCACATATGCCAGGAAAGCACTAGATACTTCCACAAGTTTTGTCTTGTCAGGTCAATGTAGATAATGAGATGATTAAGTAGAAGTGTTTAAAACATCTATACCTACCTGTTCATAAACCATGCATCTCTCCTTTTTTCCTTTCTACCTTTGCTGCAAATTCATCTACTGTTTTTCTGTTTGTGATCTGTAAGTCTGACTTCACTCTGACCAGAGTAGGGCTACAGTGTCCTGCAAAGTCACAGAATCCATATGTTGCTTCAAATTCTGTTGCCAGCTATTGAATGAAATTATTAGGCTTTAATTTTGTGTGTGATGGGCTAAGTATTTTTGATCTGAAGTTCCTTAATCAGCACTGATTAGATGTGTGGTAGATATCTGGAATGATAGCATTCATAGTCATTGTTTTAATTGACCTTATGTTATCTTGTACCTTTCTCTTGTTTACATCAGCCTTTATTATTAACCTCCTTTGCAGCCTGGGTTTGCGGAGTTAACTTCTTTTTGGTCCTCTGTTTTCCTGTTGCTTTTTTTTCTGGAGTTCATTGGATTGAGAGTGAGAGTAGTCTATAGGAATGCTATCATTCCTGGTTATCTACCACACATCTAATCAGTGCTGATTAAGGAACTTCAGATCAAAAATACTTAGCCCATCACACACAAAATTAAGATAGCAAGTTCTGATGTATGTGCAGCAATATTTGGGAAAAGAATCGGAGGCACCACAGAATGCTATCTTAATTCCAATAAGTATCTTCAGATCTTGCAATGTTATTATCCTTCAGAGTGAACATACTGTCGACAACATGAATAAATATGGAACATCCTATCATGACTACATGTTGGCCCTATTTTGATAATGATATCACAACCACTTTATTCTCAAATTCAGTAGATACAACACCTCAAGAAGTAGGTACACCTACTCAAGAACCAGGAACTATTTATGTTTATACAATTCTTGAAGATACCATGGGGGATTAGCCAACTCTGTCTTAAACAGCAAATTCTTAAGCAACATTGTGACCACACCTTTCCTAGTACTGCAGTCTGAAATAACTCTAAGCAGTTCCTTCTTCTTCACCAAATTGCTGATACCTCATTTTCACGTTCTGATCTGAAGCAGCCACTTGCTTTTAGCAACTTTGTTTGAAATGTTTTCCTGAAAATTTTTGGGTTCCCATTGCTCAGCTGATAGCTACTTCAACATTTCCCAAAAAAACCCACCTGAATTTGCAACCCCCCCAAATTTGCCTGCTAATGTGATTTACTTCATTTCAGCATGTTACAACATGAAGGCTTTTCACCTTTTAAGCTACATTTCCTGTGGTCTGTGAAATATAGCTTCTACATGTTGAAATGCAACTTTGCAAATTCTCAGTCTCTCTTTTTTCCCCTCAAATTGTTTTCAGTAACTAGCCCATTTGAGATGCATCTGTCTTCTTCTAGCTAGGGTTCTTGGTGCCTCCCAAGACCACCTAACCTGTGATCTGCTCAGACAGAGAGAGTCCATCCTGAAATGAGTGACCTTTGGTTCAAGGTTCAAATTTCAAAAAAACTCAATCACTCAGTCTAAGTGACTTGCTTCACTTGACTTCCATGATTATCGACACATTCTAAACATTAAAAGAAACAAATTGCGACTGTGAAATACACAACACTGTTGGAAGCATGAAAAAAATACTGTACTGGAAACACTCAGCTATTTAATATTATAATTGGACAACCTATCATACAAGCTCACCAGTTCTGCCACAGGCTGGAAAGGCTGGTTATCTGAAATGGTTGAATTCAGCATTTCAGGCTGAATAAACAAGATATTCTTTCTAGAGATTAATTTGGGCTCAAATTGCATGATTGGAAACAAGATATTCCTTCTAGAGATTACTTTGGGCTCAAAGTTCCATAATCTAGAGCTTTTTGCTTTTCAGTCTGTAACATACAAGGCCCTCTATAACTTACCTAGCACAGGAAAGATACTCAGCATTGAAATCGCTGCAAAATCTTCCAAATCCATCGCCATCAGAACCTCTATCAATTCTGTATTGCAATTAGTTATCTCCAATGACCACATTGCTTGTTTGCCCAAATAGAAGCCTTGCAAAGTAGGTGGATTGTTTATATTCTAAGAAGTCAAGAGATCTCCAAGTCAGAAATGAAACTATTCATGATGTTCTTGATTCATGAAAAAAATATAACTCTCTATTAACCTGAATCCCGGGCCATAGCATTTAAAAATGGGCATTTGGCATGACACTGAGAACCTTGAGTCTTTCATTTGGAGGCACATGGATACTCAACAAAAATGAAGCAGGGAATGCATTACTATACCTCCAAAACCACTCACGCATTCTATCAAGCACTTCTCGTCTTTCCTGCAGGCAGAGTCTCTAGGTCCCACCTTGGCTTCATCAGTCACCACAGGACCTACAGAACTGAAAAGGAAACAAACCATCCTGGGCCCTGAGAGACTGCCTAAGAAGTTACTTAAGTTACTGTTATTGGCTTTTTCCTGCTAGAGAAAATATGTTGCATGGTTTAATAACTACGTTATTAAATTAACACGTTATTATTAAAGTCTTATACTTCCTGTGACAAGGTCTCGGAAGGTTATTATAATATACTTGCGTGCATGCGCAAATATTTATCGAGCGTCATTGTAGCGTTATTTTATTAGTGCGGAGTATTATTAGATCATCGCTCCACCTTGCCACTGCCAGGTTGAGGATTCGATTTCTGCCTTCTGCGGGAGAGGTTAACTCCTGCGTTGTGGCGGCTTGGCGACACTGCAGAGTTTATGACGGGTGGTGCTCTACGTGCATTTCTTTTAATAGGAAGGCAGAGGCGTTGTGTGAGGAAGCATGGAGGCTTTCTGCAGCAAGGGTCACGGGGATGTCTTTTGGGTGAGGCTCCTTTCTGTTTTCCATCATTACTATTCCTTTATTCTGTAACGGTCGGTTAATACCCTCGAGACGGTTGCCGAAGTGACTAGCGGCGCCCTTTTCTTGCACGCCGTTTCCATCCTCAGGCTTTGTCGTCGGCTCGGCCTCGGCTCACTTGTCAGCTGTGGGACCAGCTGCGGAGGCTGCCGCCATCCCTGGGCCCCTGAACTCGAGCCAGGAGGGCCCGGTGGACACCACTTGCCGACTCATTTAAACTGGTGTTTGTCTGATGTAAGGGAACGAAATACGACCCATTTCCTGAAAACTGCTGGTAATTAGCACGAACCCGGTTCAATGAAAATGCTGTAATGGTACGCTGTGAAGATACATCCGTGAGTTGCTTACTCGATGGTGTCCGTGGGGGAATGCCTAGTCATTTGGGTGAACTCCTTGTAGGGGAGGGAAATTACAAAACGTCTGCTGATGGAGAATGGAAGCAGGGATTTCAAAATACGGTACTCAGCATCTTTGTTAAAACAGTACTCAGCAAAACCTTTCCTTATTCGTTTTAAATTGAGGTAATGAAAGACCTAAATCAGTCGCCCAGTTGTAAATCTTCAAGCCTGAATATCTGAGTCTAAAGCAGTGTGGAAGGTGTCAAAGTATAGAATCAGAAGGTCAGAAACTAGACGGTTGTGAAAAGGAAAGTAGTGTTTTAATGAAAGTACAGTATAAATGTAACACTGAAAATGGAGTGTGATTTGAAGAGGGGTGCGAATAGAGAAGGAATCAAGGAAGTGATTAAGAGCTTAAAGACGCAATGACTATAGATGTTGGAATCTGGAGCAACAAACAACCTGCTGCCAATAACTTATCAGGTCAAGTAGTATCTATGGGAAAGAGGAATTGACATGTTTGGTCAAAATCCTGCATCAAGATTCAGACCTTTGTAAGAGGTTACCTGCTCTGGTTGAAATGATAGAAGTAGAAGGACTTAATTCAAATTGAATAAGGACCTCACCATGTAGGCAGAGTTCTTCAGCTTTTCCCCATATATAATAATATGGTAAGACCCCATTTTATTGATAGTATCCTTTAATGTAAGTTATGGAAATGACAGGAAATTTCAGAGGTTCAGAGGACTGGGCACTTCCACGGAAAATGGATTGGAATATCATTTGCTTTTGGAATGTGGAAAATCACAGCAGCATTTTCTTTTAACAGAGAGGAAGAACAGGAAATGTGAACAATCAAGGAAATTGGCAATAGATGATGGTGCTATTTTAATAAAACATTTAGAATGGGGAGGGAATAGTAGGATGTTAACCTTGTGTAAGCAAATAAGCAGTTTAAGTTGGAATCATGCTCATACCTGTTCCTCTCCTGTATTTTATGTTCTATGTTAAGCTACAGATCCCTAAAAATGAATGCACATATACAAAAATATGAGACCGCAAAACACGGACAGAATTATGCCATTTGGCCCATCGAGTCTGCTCTGTCATTTCAGCATGGCTGGTTTATTTCCCTCAACCCCATTCCCCTGCCGTTTCCCCATAACCTTTGATGCCCTTACTAATCGAGCCTATCAATCTCTGCATTAAGTATACCCAATGACTTGGGCTCCACTGCCATCTGTGGCAATGAATTCCAATATGTGCTGTGCTTCAGTCACTAGCTACACTACAAGATTTAATGAAAGAATGTAAGAAGGATGGTGAGTGCATATTTACGGTTGTATTTATTTTCTTGGATGCTCTGATTGCTTTATTTGCTAACATTATATCATTACTATTTATTCCCATCTTGAACTGGATGTGTCTTTAATTATTTTGTTTGCCACCTTTTTCTATTTTCAGGGCAGGTGTTAGAAAATTGTACATCATATAGAAATGACCGAAGGAATAATTCTTTAACACCAAGTAGTAGATACGGCATTAGGTTTTGTTTTAGTGAGAAACTGATTTTTGCTTGCCAAGTGTATTGAAGAATATGTATTTGGTGGTTGTGCATTGTGTTAGAATGTAGACTTAGATCTAAAAGGAGCAAAGTCAAAAGACAGAATAATCTGCCTGCTTCTGTTCATGTGGCCTGGGGCAAGCTCTCAGTTTGAAATGGAGGATCTGAATTCAAAAATTCCCTCCAAACTTACCTCTGCTCCTTTTAATACAGTATTTTTGACGAAGTATTTGGTCATCTGCTCTCATAACTAAGTGACTCCATATATGATGCTGTTTGATATTGTTACTAGGTATGGTTTGCTACATTAAGGTATGCAAATTCAAATTATCTTTGGCTGCCTCTGCTAAATCCTGAACTTTTATCTTGCTCTGAAAATAATGGGCTTTCCCCAATGATTTCTCTCATTTTAGCCTTGATTCTCCCTGCCTTTTTAGTTTCTTTCTTATCTACCCTTGTGGTCTCGCTTGAGGGGAGATATAAGAAAAGCTGAAAGCAGAGATTGGGAATTGGCTATTAGAAAATTGTCTAACACTCATTTCTTCAACTCAGTTTCAATAAACTGCTGGTTGTGTAACTCTCACAAAATGCTGGAGGAACTCAGCAGGTCACGCAGCATCTATGAAAAGGAACAGAGTCGACGTTACAGGCTGAAACCCTTCGTCAAGATTGTGTATCTTGTGGTTTCTATTCTAGCTAGTATTGGAATCGGTTTCTTCTTCTTGGATGCTGTCGCCCATTTTCTTTCTTTTAAATCTGCTGTCATAACCCCGCTCCTCAAAAACCCATGTACTTCTCTGTCCTTACAAACTACTACCTAACCCCAACAAAACCTCCTTTATATTTTCCCAAGTCTTTGAATGCATTGTTTTAATCTCCTCACTTGCCTTGGCTCCAGATGTATTTCTCCTCTTGCAACAGCATTCAGAAATTACATCCTCCAGCTGTCACAGTATTTGGAGATTTGTTATAAAATCAAGGGTTTATTTGCACAACGTAATTTTTGTTGCTGACATTGTTTGCATTGTTCATTGCTTTATGCTGTTGTGTATAGAGCTAATGCATAGTACATTTGTGTAGTTTTCAGAAATATTATTACTTAATTGATAGTGTAGTGAACCACAGTATTTTGTCCCTTTAATTCTAGTAGCACTAAATATTGTCCACTTTTGTCATTTGGGCTCAGACAGGCTTACATTGGAGATTTAAAATTAAATATAAATCACATGACTGGATTTATTAAACCATAAAGTTTCAACTCTAATGGATTGTTGATGAGTTGTCAAAAATTGAATGACTTTTTGTCAAAAGAAATGAGATTCTTGGTGTGAAAAAAATAGTTCTGATAAAATGTTTGCTTGTGAAGATAACTGGTATTATAAGCCATACTGAAATTTCTGCAGATTATAATAGGCAAAGCTGTGACCTTTATTGGTCTGATGTGCTCCTTGGATTTGATCTTTTAACCTCATTATAGTTATTTGATCATTGTACAAGTAAATGAACGCTCACTGTATTGGTCACATGTTTACAGTTCATTATTCAGATTTGTACATTGGATCAATATTAGACCACTCAAGTCTTTGCTGCCATTTAATATGATCACGGCTGATCTTATTATAACCTCCTCTGTGTTTTTGTTAATCTTTTGGCCTTGTGCCTGTTAAGTGTCGACATTATTTACTGTTGACAATTTTCTCCCCCACTGTTTTGCTTTGTATTCCAAAAAATCGTGATCTTCCCAAAAAAAAACTTGACTTCTGGCTTAAGCAGTGGCTTAAATTGGTGATAGAATCTAGGGGGATTGTTGGGAATGTGGAGAGAATGGAATGGGATTAGCGTAAATGGGTCAGTATGGACTCAATGGATCTATTTCCATATATACAAGAAAATCTGAAGATGATGGAAATCCAAAGCAAAACACACAATACAGGAGGAATTCAGCAAGCCAGGAGGTGTCCATGGAAACATTCTGGGGGTTTCTGCTTGAAACATCAGCTGTTTACTCTTTTCCATCGATGCTGCCTGGCCTGGTGTGTTCCTCCAGCAATATAAGTGGGCCTCTTTCCATGGTGTATTACTCCACATCTATGTGTTCTCCCTTTGTTCTCAGTACTTGATATTATTTGGAAAAAAAAACACAGAATAATTGACAAAAATGAGATTTGCCTTTCACAAAACCATGTTGACTTTATTAGTTGGCTAATAAACTAATAATAATATAGCGAGCCAATTAATAATAATTAGTTGGCTCGCTATATTTCTCACAAAGTGATCTCTACTATGTGTTTAGTTACAGCTTCTGATCTTTCCTCTGTTAAACTAAAAGTCAAATGGTTTCCTGGATTTTGTCTCACCTTTGGAATAAAGGAGTTAAACTTGCTCTTTTCCTGTCTTAGAGCGTAGAACATAGAATAGTACAGCACAGTACAGGCCCTTCAGCCCACATTGTTGTGCCGACCTTCAAATCCTGCCTCCCATATAACCCCCCACCTTAAATTCCTCCATATACCTGTCCAGTAGTCTCTTAAACTTTACTCGTGTATCTGCCTCCACCACTGACTCAGGCAGTGCATTCCACGCACCAACCACTCTCTGAGTAAAAAATCTTCCTCTAATATCCCCCTTGAACTTCCCACCCCTTACCTTAAAGCCATGTCCTCTTGTATTGAGCAGTGGTGCCCTGGGGAAGAGGCGCTGGCTATCCACTCTATCTATTCCTCTTATTATCTTGTCTCCTTCTTGCCAAGGAGTAAAGCCCTAGCTCCCTTAATTTCTGATCATAATCCATACTCTCTAAACCAGGCAGCATCCTGGTAAATCTCCTCTGTACCCTTTCCAATGCTTCCATATCCTTCCTATAGTGAGGCGACCAGAACTGGACGCAGTACTCCAAGTGCGGCCTAACCAGAGTTTTATAGAGCTGCATCATTACCTCGTGACTCTTAGACTCTTAAACTCTATCCCTCGACTTATGAAAGCTAACACCCCATAAGCTTTCTTTACTACCCTATTTACCTGTGAGGCAACTTTCAGGGATTTGTGGACATGTACCCCCAGATCCCTCTGCTCCTCCACACTACCAAGTATCCTACCATTTACTTTGTACTCTGCCTTGGAGTTTGTCCTTCCAAAGTGTACCACCTCACACTTCTCCAGGTTAAACTCCTTCTGCCACTTCTCAGCCCACTTCTGCAACCTATCAATGTCTCTCTGCAATCTTCGACAATCCTCTACACTATCTACAACACCACCAACCTTTGTGTCATCTGCAAACCTGCCAACCCACCCTTCTACCCCCACATCCAGGTCGTTAATAAAAATCACGAAAAGTAGAGATCCCAGAGCCGATCCTTGTGGGACGCCACTAGTCACAACTCTCCAATCCGAATGTACTCCCTCCACCATGACCTTCTGCCTTCTGCAGGCAAGCCGATTCTGAATCCACCTGGCCAAACTTCCCTGGATCCAATGCCTTCTGACTTTCTGAATAAGCCTACTGTGTGGAACCTTGTCAAATGCCTTACTAAAATCCATATAGATCACATCCACTGCACTACCCTCATCTATATGCCTGGTCACCTCCTGAAAGAACTCTATCAGGCTTGTTAGACACGATCTGCCCTTCACAAAGCCATGCTGACTGTCCCTGATCAGATCATGATTCTCTGAATGCCCATAGATCCTTCCTCTAAAAATCTTTTCCAACAGCTTTTCCACCACAGATGTAAGGTTCACTGGTCTATAATTACCCGGACTATCCCTACTACCTTTTTTGAACAAGGGGACAACATTCGCCTCCCTCCAATCCTCCGGTACCATTCCCGTAGGACATAGAGATCCTAGCCAGAGGCTCAGCAATCTCTTTCCTCGCCTCGTGGAGCAGCCTGGGAAATATTCTGTCAGGCCCTGAGGAATTATCCATTCTAATGTATTTTAATAACTCCAACACCTCCTCTCCCTTAATATCAACATGCTCCAGAACATCAACCTCACTCATATTGTCCTCACCGTCATCAAGTTCCCTCTCATTGGTGAATACAGAAGAGAAGTATTCATTGAGGGCCTTGTTCACTTCCACAGCCTCCAGGCACATCTTCCCACCTTTATCTCTAATTGGTCCTATCTTCACTCCTGTCATCCTTTTGTTCTTCATATAATTGAATAATGCCTTGGGGTTTTCCTTCACCCTACTCGCCAAGGCCTTCTCATGCCCCCTTCTAATGGAACCTTATCTGAATCCAGGGAATGTTGGGTAAATTAAAACCAATGAACTAATTGTCTCAGTCATTGCTCCTTTTGAAATCCTAGGATGAAGTTCATCAGGATGAACCTCCAGTCCTGTTGAAGTGCCTTGGCTTGAAATGTCAACTGATTACTCTTTTCCATAGATGCTGCTTGGCCTGCTGAGTTCCTCTAGAATTTTGTGTGTGTTACTTGGATTTCCGGCACCTGCAGATTTTCTCATTGTTACGGTTTCAATTGTCTAAACTGCTACTATTGATA
Source organism: Mobula birostris (assembly GCF_030028105.1). NCBI lineage: Eukaryota > Metazoa > Chordata > Chondrichthyes > Myliobatiformes > Myliobatidae > Mobula > Mobula birostris. The sequence continues at coordinate 130,468,434 of NC_092378.1, read as the reverse complement.
GCAACTTCTACGTTAAAGTATTCTTGCAGCAAGCTTATTCATTGTTCTGGTAATAGCTTTGCTACAATTGGAACTATTGTTGAGAAGATTAAAATTCTTCTGAAATACCACACTTTGATTTCGACTGAAAGTAGGGCTTGAGCATTGACATACTTGAGGAAAACAGAGTACAAAGGCAGTCTGTTATCATCTGTGGCATTGTGTGATCAGATGGATGGTTTGGACACAGTTTCTGAACTTCAACACTAGAATTCATCCTTTTATAGGATACAAACAGCAAATTTGTAGTAAATAAATTTATAACAATCCACTATTAGTGTTTAAAAAATAAATGTTTTGGTTGTTTTAAATGCAAAGAGTATTGCTTTAGTTTTGCAGTGAGATCTTGGTACTATAGATTGAGTACCCCTTATCTGAAGTGATTCTGGCTGGAACACACACAAAAAATGCTGGTGAACGCAGCAGGCCAGGCAGCATCTCTAGGAAGAGGTACAGTCAACGTTTCAGGTCGGGACCCTTCGTCAGGACTAACTGAAAGAAGAGGTAGTAAGAGATTTGAAAGGGGGAGGGGGAGATCGGAAATGACAGGAGAAGACAGGAGGGGAGGGGTGGATCTAAGAGCTGGAGAAGGGAGAGGATCATGGGACGGGAAGCTTGGGGAGAAAGAGAAGCGGGGAGGGGAGCCCAGAGGATGGAGAGCAGGCAAGGAGTTATAGTGAGAGGGACAGAGAGAAAAGAGAGCGATGGAAAAAAAAAAGGGGGGGAGAATATAAAATAAATAAAGGATGGGGTATGAAGGGGAGGAGGGGCATTAACGGAAGTTAGAGAAGTCAATATTCATGCCATCAGGTTAGAGGCTACCCAGACACAATATAAGGTGTTGTTTCTCTAACCTGAGTGTGGCTTCATCTCCAGTGGAGGAGGCCGTGGATAGACATATCAGAATGGGAATGGGACGTGGAATTAAAATGTGTGGCCACTGGGAGATCCTGCTTTCTCTGGCGGACAGAGCGTAGGTATTCAGCGAAATGATCTCCCAGCCTGCCTTGGGTCTCGCCAATATATAGAAGGCCGCACCGGGAGCACTGGACGCAGTACATCACCCCAGCCGACTCACAGGTGAAGTGTTGCCTCACCTGGAAGGACTGTCTGGGGCCCTGAATGGTGGTGAGGGAGGAAGTGTAAGGGCATGTGTAGCACTTGTTCCGCTTACAAGGGTAAATGCCGGGAGGGAGGTCGGTGGGAAGGGTTGGGAGGGACAAATGGACAAGGGAGTCGCGTAGGGAGCGATCTCTGCAGAAAGCGGGGGGGGGGAGGGAAAGATGTGCTTGGTGGTGGGATCCCGTTGGAGGTGGCAGAAGTTACAGAGAATTATATGTTGGACCCGGAGGCTGGTGGGGTGGTAGGGTAGGACAAGGGGAACCCTATTCCTAGTGGGGTGGCGGGAGGATGGAGTTAGAGCAGATGTGCGTGAAATGGGAGAGATGCGTTTGAGAGCAGAGTTGATGGTGGAGGAAGGGAAGCCTCTTTCTTTTAAAAAAAAAAAGGAAGACATCTCCTTCGTCCTGGAATAAAAAGCCTCATCCTGAGAGCAGATGCGGCGGAGACGGAGGAATTGCGAGAAATGTTTTGAATTTCAGATTTCAGATTTTTTTCCAGATTTTGGATTATTTGCATCTATATAACAAAATACCTTTGGGATGGGACTAGTGTCTAAACGCAAAATCGGTTTATATTATATACACAGCTTATATATAGTATATAGGTAGTTTTTTATAATTTTTTTAATAATTCTGTGCATGAAATAGTATATACTATTTCCTGACGAAGGGTCTCGGCCTGAAACGTCGACTGCACCTCTTCCTAGAGATGCTGCCTGGCCTGCTGCGTTCACCAGCAATTTTTATGTGTGTTGCTTGAATTTCCAGCATCTGCAGAATTCCTGTTGCTTGCACCTCTAGCTAAGCTGTTCTAGTAGAGTTCTAACAAGGGCATATATTTGACAAGGTGAAAATTGTCCAGTTATAACTTTTGCACAAAAATCAGAACATATCAAAATTGGCTAATTACTGCTTAACAAGTCTATTGTCTTAATAAGTCTATTATCTTTGATTAGCTAGGGACTGGAGGATGATTATTTCTTTTATTTATGTAGAGATACGGCATGGTAATAAGCCCTTGCAGACCAGGGATACCGTGCCGCTTGTGACCAATGAACTTACTAATGTACGTCTTTGGAATGTGGGAGGAAACCAGAGCACCTGGATGAAACCCACGCAGTTGTTAGCAGTATTTGCCATTAACCTAGTTATTAATACCCTTTGTGGGTTTGGACAGTATTACTTGGTTCAATCACAACCTTGTTTCATATGTGGACCAAAGAGGTTGAATTTCAGAAACAAGTCGAGAGTGATTGCTTTTAACATCCAGGCAATGGTTGACACAGTGTGGCATCGAACTTTCATATTAAAATTGAAGTCGATGGCCATCAGTGGAAAAATACTCAGATGGTTCAAGTTGTAGGTCATGTAAAAGAATATTGTTGCAGTGCAATCATCCTAGACCCGGGACATTAATGCATTATATCCTTTGGATGATGTCCTAGGCCTAGCCATCTTTATCTGTTTTATCATACCTTTACTTGCAATACTTCAGAAAACAAAGAAGTCCTTATCAAGGCACACTTCAAGCATGAGCAGTTAAGTAGTGCCTTTGAAGTGCCAGGCAGTGCCATCTCGAGGAGAGTCTAGCCACCTGTCTTTGATAATGGCATCACCTTCACCAAGACTCCACCATCATTATCCAGGAGTCACCAATGACCAGAACTCAAGTGGACTGGCCACATAAATACAGTGGTTACAGGAGTAGTTCACAGGCTGGGTGTCCTGTGACAAGTGACTTGCTTCCTGGCACACCAAATCCTTTCCTACGTCAAGGAGATTGTTTATAGTGGTGAAGTATGCTAGATTTCCATCTTTCTTTAAGAGTAGGGATTACAAATCTTTTAAGCGTAAACACTACCCAAGATGGAAAAAGCCTGTTGACTGGCACGTGGTCAATTATCCTAAACTTTCATTCTAGCTATTGCTGGCACACAGTGTTGTCATGTTTAGTGAATTCTGTACCGTGCTACCACATACAGAATGCACAAAAGTTACTTTCCCAGGCTAATCCTCTCCTGAGTCCTGATGCGGGATGTTGACCCAAAAAATTGACAATTCCTTTCCATCCTCAGATGCTGCTGAGTTCCTCCAGCAAATTGTTTTGTTTTTTTCATTTAGAGATACCGTGCAGAATAGGCCCTTCCAGCCATTTCAGCCGCACCACCCAGCAACCCTGATTTAACACCAACTTAATTATGGGACAATTTACAATGACTAATTAACCTACCCTGTGTGAAATTCTGCTGTGAGAGGGAACTGGAGAACCCGGGGAAAACCCACACATTCCATGGGGAGGACATTAAGACTCTTTACAGAGGATACCAGGTTTGAACTCTGTAGCACCCCTCAAATCTGACCATCTCCAAGAAGAACAGGCTTAGCTGGTGCATGGGAATGTTATCAATAGACACTATTACTACCTCTAACTGCCCGAACTCCCTACTCAAAAACATTGTGGGAGTATTTACACCGGAAAGGCTACATTGGGACAAGTATTCTCATCATCACCTTCACCAGAACAATTGAGTACGAGCAAAAAAATCCTGGTCTTGCCAATAATATCCTGACCTGGAAAATAATTTTCTAAAAAAAAAATTAATATTTTGATTTCCAGCATCTGCAGTTTTTCAATATCTCAGCTGGCAGCCCTCCTGCCTTTCTGGAGTTTGACTGTATACAATTTTTAGCTCACCTTGTGATGTCTGGTGCATCAATAAATTAGCTTTTTATTCTCTTCCACAGTACAAAAGGTATCTAATAGTGGCAATGGTATGCTTTGCAACTGTTAAGTAAGAAGTTCTTACAAAAGAAAAAATTAGAAGGTTGTAGTCCTCTGAAAGAGTAGCAAGGTAAGGAAGGTTGCAACGTGAACCAAAGACATCGAGGGTATCAGTTTGTGATGCTTATTTCAGGATGAAGATTGGAATGAGTAACATCAGGCAGGTTACACAGTATATTCTTTATCAATGTTGAGGGCAGTCCTTTAGACAACTTTATTGTCAGTGTTCCAACACCTTAATTATTGATTTTTTTTGGGTTAGTTTCTCACAACTACTATTATTTCTCACTTACACCAGCACCATTTCTCTAGGTTATTTTTCTATTCATGCATTTCCAATGAGAGGTTCAAATAATTAATTATTTTGCTTGCTGCTCAGTACAGTCTTTCTAAATTGAGTTTTGTGTTCTCGGATATCTTTTATTTCTGGGATCTAACTGAATATAGATTTCAATATATAGAATTGGGCTACTTAGTCTGATTCTCTTGAGGGGAAAATACACTATTTTATCAATATCTTATTCTTCCAACCTGTGTTTTTGTGCAAATGATTTAATGTATTTTTCCTTTACAAATCCTAATGAAGTTAGGGTTAGGGGTGATATTAATAAATATGACAGTGACTTGCGATTTATATATGTAGATCTGCTTTCTTTTCTTCTCCAGCAGCCAATATTATTCAGAGGTACAATTTCTTAGAAATATGTAAAATATTCTGTTTTGTTGGTGTGAATATAAAGAAGCAGTTGCATTCATTCCACAAAGGTGCTTTTGAATTGTTTTTACTTTTTAGAACATAATTTTCAGTTATAGAAGTTCATATCTTCACTTTATGTATTGCAGGATTCAAACAGAACATGGCATACAGATAATCCAGACTTTACACACTGCTTCCAGATAACCATCCTCGTCTGGATCCCTTGTATCTACATGTGGATTTGTTTTCCGTTCTACTTTCTTTACCTTCGTTATAATGATCAAGGTTATATTACAATGTCACTGCTCAATAAAATTAAAACGGTAAGAGTCATAACTATCCATACAGTGCTCATGGTCGTTTGTCATAGAGTAGTTGCTTTGTACATGGCCTGTTACATGCTTAACTAATTTCTTCTCATGAGGTAAGGGTAAGAATAACGAAATAAGAACATTAACTTCTTAGCAGCGTGAATTACTAGAATTACAAGTTCTGAGGCTTTTTAACTCATCTATTTATAGACTCCAAGGTGTTCACTTAGCTATTAAGGAATGCATGTCAATTATCTTATTTTGATAGTTTTTCCTTTTTATAAAGGTTCACTTTCTGATTTGTTATACAATCTCCATATAACATCCAGTAAACAAGGGGCAATCCTGTCATTGTGATTTAAAGCTGATTTATACTTATGCGTCAACTCCACGCCGTAACCTACGCAAGCGGCCTACGCGCATTGTGGGCATTTATACTTGTGCATTGGTGTGTCTGTGTCGCTCGGCAATTCGCGCACGTCACACATGCGCGCTCCCCTGCCCACGCAAGGCTTCATGGTCATGGTAGTCTCGGGCTAAACAAGGCGCAGTGTCTTTTTTCGTGCGAAATGTGTCCTCCTAATTTTGGAGGTCTGTAAAGCTTCATGGAAAGCATTGCAGCCAGAGTTCCTTCCCTGCCCTTCAGTCGTCCAATGCGAAGCTGTTGCGGCGTAGGATGACATGCATGCGATGCTACCAAGTGGACCAATCACAGTTGTTGCGTTCTGCGTTACCGCGACGCGCGGTTACATTTTGTTGGAGGTGCGCTTCGCGGCGACGCAGACCTTACGGCGACGCGTTGATGCAGAAGTATAAACCAGGCTTTATGCGTGAGTGCTTCTTATTTGGTTTATATTTCTGAAACTATTAGGGTTACCAGAGTTGCACGACAATTGAACTGTGGTCTTTGATTTACTTAACTTGAATCTGTCTTCACTGTGGAGTGAGCCACTAGCAGTGTGCCAGAGAGTGTCAGGGAGCAGGAGTGAGAGCCATTGCTATTACAAAGGGAAAAAGTCCTAGACAAACTGAAAGGTCTTAAGGTGGATAAGTCACCTGGACCAGATGGACTTCATCCCAGAGTCTTGAGAGAGTTGCTGAACAGATAACGGATGCATTGGTCACGATCTTTCAAGAATCACTCGATTCTGACAAGGTCTGGGGTTAACATATGAGTACTGGAAGATTGCAAATGTTACTCCACTCTTTAAGAAGAGAGAAAGGCAAAAGAAAGAAAATTATAGGCCAGTTAGCTTAAGCTCAGTTGGAGTCCATTATTAAGGTTGAGATTTCCAGGTACTTGGAGACTAATGATAAACTAAATCTAAGTTGGCATGGTTTCTGTAAAAGGAAATCTTGCTTGACAGATCTGTTAGTCCTTTGAGGAAGTAATAAGCAGGATGGACAACGGCGAGGCAGTGGATATCATTTACTTGGATTTTCAGAAGACACTTGATAAGGTGCCACACGTGAGGCTGCTTAACAAGATAAAATCCTATGGCGTTACAGGAAAGATACTGGCATGGATAGAGGAATGGCTGACAGGCAGGATACAGTGAGTGGGAATAATGGGGGGCTTTCACAGGTTGGCTGTTAGTGATTGGTGGTGTTCCTCGGGGGTCGGTATTGGGACCACTACATTTCATATTGTTTGTCAATGATTTGGGTAATGGAATTGATGGCTTTGTGGCAAAGTTTGCAGAAGATGCGAAGATAGGTGGAGGGGTAGGTAGTGCAGAGGAAGCAATGTGATTACAGCAGGACTTGGATAAATTGGAAGAATGGGCAAAAAAAGTGGCAGATGGAATACAGTGTTGGAAAATGTACAATAAAGCATTTTGGTAAAAAGAGCAATAGTGTAGACTATTCCTAAATGGAGAGATGGGGGTGGGGGATGGTTCAAACATCAGAAGTGCAGAGGGACTTAGGAGTACTCGTGCAAGACTCCTAGGAGATTAATATACAGGTCGAGTCTGTGTTAAAAAAGGCAAATGCAATGTTGGCATTTATTTCAAGGGGAATAGAATATATAAAAGTAAGGAGATAATGCTGAGGCATTATGAGACCCTAGTCAGGCCACACTTGGAATACTGTCAACAGTTTTGGGCCCCATATCTCAGAAAGGATGTGTTGTCATTGGAGAGAGTTCAGAGGAGGTTTGTGAGGTTGATTCTGGGACTGAAGGTGTTAACATATGAGGAGAGTTTGGCAGCTTTGAGCCTGTACTCACTGGAATTTAGAAGAATATGGTGGGGGATCTCATTGAAACCTACAAATGTTGAAAGGACTAGATAGGGTGGATGAGGAGGATATTTCCTCTGGTAGGGGTATCCAGAATTAGAGGGCAGAGCCTCAAAATTGAGGGGTGACCTTTTGGAACAGAAATAGGGAGGAATTTTTTTAGCCAGAGAGTAGTGAATCTGTGAAATGCTCTGCCACTGACTGTGGTGAAGGCCAAGTCTGTGGATATATTTATGGGAGAAGTTGATAGTTTCCTGATCGGTCAGGGCCTCAAAGGATAATGGCGAGAAGGCAGATGTACAGGGTTCAGTGGGATTTGGGAGCAGCCATGATGGAAAGGTGGAGTAGATTCAATGGATTGAATGCCTAATTCTATTCCTGTGTCTTACAGTCTTGTGCATCGTATGATTTTACCAGTTTTGGTGATATAGCATTATTTCTGCATGATGTAACACCTATATTTTAGAACATAGGACATTACCACACAGTGCATTCCATTCACCCCATGACGTTGTGCCGGCATTTTAACCTACTCTGAGATAAATCTAATCCTTCCCTCCTTTGTAGCCTTCCATTTTTCTATCATCCTTCTGACTATCTAAGTGTTTCTTAAATGTCCTTAATGTATTTGCCTCTACCAGCACCCACTGTAGTACATTCTGTACACCCACTACTCTGTTGTAAATAAAATACCTATGGACAACATCCCACCTATACTTTTCTCCAAATCTCCTATCAAATGGAACATTTCTGTCCTGAGAGTATAGACAAAATCTTCCTATAACTGTCAACATGGGAAATCAAGCACAACACTTTATTGGCTCCAAAAGTGCAAATAATTTATGTGGTACATGAAGATGTACGCTGAAAATGAAGTATAGCGCTGGCTTGTCTCGTAGTAACCAGATGGACCACAGTAATATGACAAGTCAGAAAATGTTTTGCTTAATAAAAACGAGGAAAGTGCTTTGCCAGGCTGTTTAAAATGTAGCTTTAATAGGGTGGATATGAAAACCTGATGCATGTAGAACATGTTTAAGAGATTTTGTTTTTCAAATTTCAACCATATTTTCCCTCAGCTGATGAATCAGCACTCCTCCATTTGGAATGACATCTGGAAGAACACACAATTGCATGGGCTTGGAATATATTTAGAAACATAGAAACATAGAAAATAGGTGCAGGAGTAGGCCATTCGGCCCTTCGAGCCTGCACCGCCATTTATTATGATCATGGCTGATCATCCAACTCAGAACCCCGCCCCAGCCTTCCCACCATACCCCCTGATCCCCGTAGCCACAAGGGCCATATCTAACTTCCTCTTAAATATAGCCAATGTATTGGCCTCAACTGCTTCCTGTGGCAGAGAATTCCACAGATTCACCACTCTCTGAGTGAAGAAGTTTTTCCTGATCTCTGTCCTAAAAGGCTTCCCCTTTATCCTCAAACTGTGACCCCTTGTTCTGGACTTCTCCAACATCGGGAACAATCTTCCTGCATCTAGCCTGTCCAATCCCTTTAGGATTTTATACGTTTCAATCAGATCCCCCCTCAATCTTCTAAATTCCAACGAGTACAAGCCCAGTTCATCCAGTCTTTCTTCATATGAAAGTCCTGCCATCCCAGGAATCAATCTGGTGAACCTTCTTTGTACTCCCTCTATGGCAAGGATGTCTTTCCTCAGATTAGGGGACCAAAACTGCACACAATATTCCAGGTGTGGTCTCACCAAGGCCTTGTACGACTGCAGTAGTACCTCCCTGCTCCTGTACTCAAATCCTCTCGCTATAAATGCCAGCATACCATTCGCCTTTTTCACCGCCTGCTGTACCTGCATGCCCACTTTCAATGACTGGTGTATAATGACACCCAGGTCTCGTTGCACCTCCCCTTTTCCTAATCGGCCACCATTCAGATAATAATCTGTTTTCCTATTTTTGCTACCAAAGTGGATAACTTCACATTTATCCATATTAAATTGCATCTGCCATGAATTTGCCCACTCACCCAACCTATCCAAGTCACCCTGCATCCTCTTAGCATCCTCCTCACAGCTAACACTGCCACCCAGCTTCGTGTCATCCGCAAACTTGGAGATGCTGCATTTAATTCCCTCATCCAAGTCATTAATATATATTGTAAACAACTGGGGTCCCAGCACTGAGCCTTGCGGTACCCCACTAGTCACCGCCTGCCATTCTGAAAAGGTCCCGTTTATTCCCACTCTTTGCTTCCTGTCTGCTAACCAATTCTCCATCCACATCAATACTTTACCCCCAATACCATGTGCTTTAAGTTTGCACACTAATCTCCTGTGTGGGACCTTGTCAAAAGCCTTTTGAAAATTTAGGTTGGGGGACTTTGGTAGCTTGATTATGCCTCCACTGATTGAGCTGGAATACTCTTGAAAGACTTATTGCCATGATGATTGTACAGTAGGTGCTGAGTAAACTAATAGTGCAGATAAGCCTACTGGACCACCTCTTTAGTGATCCATCTGTGGCAGATATATTTGACTGTAATGACAATAGAAGAAATGACCTTGATTTCCAGCAGGAAAATACTCCGTTTTGTTGTGGCTTTACTATTGCCTTAGATAGGATAAACTCAATGGAATTGTACTCCAGTATAATCTTGTGATTTGGGATGGTCCCATTCTTACCATTGTTGTGAAGCTGGAGCTCAACCCTGGCTCAAAGGAGAGAGCAAAATGAAAGGTCAAAAGCAGCATTGAGAATACTTGAAAATAAAGTGCAACCCAGCAATTCTGTAGTACATTATTGTGCAAGGCATAGCCGAGTAATCTCGCAATCCAAAGATTAGATCAACGCTGCTAATCCTGCCACATCTTCTCATGTGGCAGTGCTTAAATAAATGACCAGTTTATTTGAAGCCATTGAGGAGATGATGTGCTTCGATCTAAGGTCCTGCTGGATTCAGGATGGTGCTGGTGAATCATGGTGATGTGTTGCAGGTTGCTTATAAAACTTCTAAATGTATTCCTGAATTCCTGTCGCTACAATCTGCAGCCTGTAATTTTCTTTTAAGATTATTATCAATATCATTAGTTTTCTGCTTTTTGTATTTGCAGTATTTGTATTTGCAGTGGTTGCTGTCTGCCCTTTTGGGTATGGTCTTCCATTGATTTTATTGTTTCTTGTATTTGCTGTAATCTGCCCACAAGAAAACACCTCTGTTGTATATGATGACACATACATGTACTCTGATAATAAGTTTACTTTGAACTTTGTGATTTGCATTTATGACTAGTGCCATGAATATTTTATTACATTTTTTGGTTCACCATCTATAGAAACCTTTGCTTGTGTTGTGGCAAGTGGATATTAAGATAACCTGGAATAAACTTAAATCTAATGCAGTGCATTTTTTGTTTTGCAGGCTTTGGGGTTCGCATTATGGATCATCTGCTGGGCAGACCTTTTCTATGCTTTCTGGGAAAGAAGTAATGGATTTGGGCGAGCTCCTGTTTTCATTGTGAGCCCTGCAGTGCTTGGGGTTACAATGGTAATTATCTTGTTTCTGGATTAAGTTGAAAGAATATTGATTAACTTTTATTTCCATTATTTTTGTGCTTCAATAATTGATTTATTTCCTCATCAGTAGTAGAATTGATGATCTTGTGACTTGTTACCACTCCATGGTTGCTGATTGCATGTAAGATCCAAATAGTGATGTACCTCATATAGTTGATCTGAATGCTTTTCATCTTCCCTTTTCAAAAAGGATGCATTTGGTGAGAACGGAGTTAGGAGTGATTGGATAAAGCTAAGCCTTTTGACTATATTGTTGTAAATTATTTGAGTTGTGTGCAATTAAATTATACTTAATAATCTTAGCTCTTTTTTTGTGTTTATTACTTTCCGGTGCTGCAGTCAGGGTGTAATATAAAAAGTCTGATTCCTGTTGTTTCGATGGTTGCCAATATGACCTCTCTGTGTAAAATAGGGAGCTACAAACCTTTTAACAATGTTAATTAGGAAAGTAGTGGAATATATAAGAAAGGATCCAGCACCCTTGGGATTTTGGTGCTGGGTGAGCATATTTTCCAGACTGTTGGATGTTACTCGGTATTAATATTCACACCTTAGTTTTGCTCTTTTTTTTTACATGTTGCACAATAATATCATTTGCGATCCCTTTCACGTTTATTTGAAGGTGAAAGCCTCTTCTGTATTTTTTCTGTTCGCTACAGAAACAGCCTTTCTATTGGGTGGCTCTTATCCTGCACCCTGTTTATATATAAAAAAAATTAATTGAAAATATTTTGCTGCTTTCAACTTAACCCATATAAATTCTTCACTTTTCACCTCTATGGCCAAGATGAGTGAAGGATGTTTGTCTGTAATTTAAAATTTTTCATTTCAAATCATCTTCATCCCAATTCTTGTATTTTTTTTCAATCCTACGCAGAGCTTGGCTTTTCAAGATCTTTAACTTCTAAGGGCAGATCTCTACTCCAATCACCTTTTTTTTAATAGAGTAATTGTTTGTTATTTTTGTTAGATCATATGTTAGTAAAACAGCATGGCTGTTTTTGTGCTTATAATACACCCAGATTTAATATTTTTGACTGATAGTATCACTTTGAGTAATGAGGTTTTTAAGCTTGATGTATAAAATTATTGTATTTTGAATTATTAAGGCACGCTAATACCATTTTTTTTCTTTTAGTTGGTTGCTGTTTTCCTTGTACAGTATGAAAGGCTAAAGGGTTTGCGATCCTCTGCTATTCTTTTTCTCTTTTGGCTGCTTACATTGGTGTGTGCTATACCAAAACTGAGGTCAAATATAATGGCTTCTATATACCAGGTAGGAGTATTTACATTATTTTGTGTTTTTCAGGTAGTTTTTATGTAGAGCATTTAATACTGATATGTCTAGTTTGAAATTTGTTCTTGTATCTGGTTCTGACTTCTCATTCCTAAGTTCTGTGGTGTATCTCCTTTGATACTTTATCCTTTCAGCACCCTCCCTGTAAATGGGTGCCAGCTGAGTATTTGATAGGGGCAGACTTGCTGGCTTGACCATTCTGTCTTCAGTCAGTGAATTTTGCTGAAGTTTTTATGTGCATTGACTTCTAATCTTTGGAGATGGAAAACTTGATATGAACCAAGAATTGAACCTGGTGCCAGTTAGTCTCATTTCCAAGCCATATATTTTCAATCCATAATTATTGCATGGATTGCTATATTTGACGTCAGATTATCTTTTTATGATAAGGAAGTTCAGTTAATTGCCTTTGTGGTCAATGTGATTGTATAGCAAAAAAAAATGTTTTGTAATCCAAATACATTTATTCCAAGTATGTTTGCTGCTGATCCTCAGATATCTTGTCTCTGTTTTAATTAATTTACAACATAGGATTACACTGGTCATTTAGAGCAAAGTTCATAAATTTCATCCATTGTATAATGGAACCAACTATGGGAACTTTGTAGTTTTTGTACTTGGCACCTTTTTTCAGAAGTTGAGTTATGTGCATTTGTGTCTGCATTACTTTTGGGTAAATGACTATGATTTTCATATTTTAGAAGATGAAAAGAAACATTTGCTATTTAATACATTTGATACCACACCACTTCAATTACCAGTAAATTTTGTGGCCAGTGAAGGACGCTACTTTCAAAGTTTGGTAGCTTTTGAGAATTGTTCAAAAAAATGATAGCAAATCATTTTGTGGCATAATAGTGACTAAGCTGTTCGGAAACTTGGGATTGTTGGCTTAGACACCTCGATAACTCTCAGCTGCTCAAAATGGAGCCATAACTCTTTTATGACACTCAATTAATGTCATCGTCAAAGATGACCCTGCCAGTAATGCATGTTTCCCGTAAAACTGTGCTGGAGCAGGTTGGAGTTTCTGAAGTGATGTTTGAACTTAGAGCTTTTCCGAAATGGAGGTACAATTATTGCTAATGGAATTACTGTTGATAGCTGGTGGTTTATGTTTGAGTTTCTCACTGTCGTAAACTCTGCTCAGGTAGCTTTCAAGAGCACTAACAACTCTTCACCTGATTCAAATGGTTATATTTTACTAGTCAACTGGGAAACAGTGATTATGGGCTATGTGACATGAGTTCAGGGATATTAATTTATACCAAGCCAATTGATGTTCAGCTGATGTAGTTAACCAGAATTTATTTAATATTAATTTGGACCAGAGCCTGGCATGTACTACTGCTTGTATGTGCTTTCCTTCACCTCTGCCTGCTACCTCCAGCCCCACTTTCCTCTAGTGTACTGATTCTGTAAAATATTTGGCTTTTAATTCAAATGACTTTGCCTCCTTGGTTATTTGGTGCTTTGTGCTTCTTGCTGTTCACTTTTTGTTTTGCACCTTCATCTCTATTTTTAGGATATTAAGGATTTCCATCTCTTACTACTGGCTCCATGTTGACTTTAAAATATCGTCCATTTGTTCCAAACATACTTTTCTTCACTTTTCTGCACTTTACCTTTTTAATATGTCTGTTCCCTTGTTCTATTAGGCTTTTTTTTTCTGCCCCTGCCTTACCATTGTGTGCATACTTGTACAATAGAGTTACTATGTAACTGGAAGTTGTTCAGTAAAGATGTCAGGCAAAAAATACCACATGGTAAAAGAGGTGCATATAGAGAAAACCCATTTGAGATTAGTTTCAGATACAATGCTTATGGTTTAACATTGTAGGGGATTTTCCTGACCCCAGAAATCATCATGGCTTTATTGTTGAAATTATTTAAGTTGTGCAACTTCTGTATTCCTTTATCACGTTACAGTTAAGATTTGTTTTGGCCGTATGTAAAATGTAACTCTTACATAGGTAAAATGGTACATTTTATTCCTATAAACCTAGACATTTTAAAGGGATGCATTGGAACAACAGGGTACAATGGGCCAATAATTGGCATTTCAGCAACACCCAAAATGTCGGAGGAACTCACTAGGTCAGCCAGCATCTGTAGAGGGGAATAAACAGTCGACATTTTGGGCCAAGATCCTTCATTAGAACATCAATTGGCATTATAGTGGCATCAAACCAGGCAAACAGAGTATTGTGATTAACTCTTACGGCAACCAATGCTGTTCTCTCATGAAAGTGTTCAGGAAGTTATTTGCAGTCTACTGGCACAGCATGTGGGAGATGACCTTTACTTTGGGGAGCTTGGGTTCATTGACAGAACTGATGAAAGCATGGTTGTTAGGTGTGGTGGAAAGACGATTGGATTGTTGATGAGAGCAGGTTCAAGTTCCTGGGGTGTCAACATCTCTGAAGATGCATCCTGGGCCCAACATATTGATGCAATTACAAAGAAGGCACGACAGCAGTTATATTTTATAAGGAGTTTGAGGGGATTTGTTATGTCAGCAAAAATTGGAGCCCATTTCTGCAGGTGTATCGTGGAGAGCATTCTAACTGGTTGCCACACCATCTGGCATGGGGGCGGGGATGGGCTACTGCACAGAATCGTAATAAGCTGCAGAGAGTTGCAAACTCAACCAGCTCTATCATGGACACTAGTGTGGTAAACCATGTATATATGTTGTAACTCGGTTACCTGTCTGGACACACCCCTCTGCTAATTGTCCCTGTGGCTCCTTCCACAGAGTCCTGTATAAAGGTGTTCGCCTTGCCCCTCCCCCTCAGTCCGGGGGCAGACACTCACTGTGGAGGTCGTATCGTACAGCGAATAAAAGCCTTTCAGTATTTTACCAAACCTCAGTCTTTTGGAGTAATTGAAGTTGCTTCAATTTTATTCGCTGTACAATACGACCTCCACAGTGAGTGTCTGCCCCCGGACTGAGGGGGAAGGGCAAGGCGAACACCTTTATACAGGATTCTGTGGGAGGAGCTACAGGGGCAGTCAGCAGAGGGGTGTGTCCAGACAGGTAACCGAGTTACAACATATATACATGGTTTACCACAACTAGCCTCCCCGACATCGAGGACATGTTCAAAAGGTGATGCCTCAAAAAGAGGCATCCATCATTAAGGGCCCCAAGCACACAGAATATGCCCTCTTCTCAATGATATCTTTCGACACATTCAAGGTGGAGATGCAAGAGCCTGAAGACGTGCACTCAAATTTTCAGGAACAGCTTCTTCCCCTCTCCCATCAGATTTCTGAGTGGACAGTGAGCTAAAACATGAACACTACCTTACTTTTTTTTTGCTCTCATTTCACATATATATATATATAATGTAGAATAAAATGCGTGTGTATAAAAAAAAATGGGTGTATCTATAAAAATATTAAAAGTGTGAAATGAGAGTAAAAAAAGTGTGCATATATATGTGTGTGTGTACGCGCGCTCTCTCTGGTGCGTGCTCTCTCTCTCTCCCTCTCCCTCTCACACACACTATGTACAAGTACCGTGCAAAAGTCTTGGGAGCACATTTATAGCTAGGGTGCTTAAGACTTTTGCACAGTTGTGTGTGTTTATTGTAATTCATAGTCTTTTTATGTATTGCAATATACTGGTGCTGTAAAACAACGTATTTCACGACATATGCAAATGTTATTAAACTGCATTATGAATTCTGAGTAAGTAGAGTGTGTTTGGAGGATGAGCATAATCTTATTCAACAATCTGCTGGAGGAACTTGGCAGATCAAGTCATATATGTGGGGAGAAAGGAATCACAGATGTGTTTGGTCAAAACCATGTAATTTTATAGCAGGAAGAACAAGGAGTGCCCAGTGATGATTGTCTCCTTGGCAATTTTGTCCAAGTTGCATTAAAATCATATCATCATCTGTGATCCAGATGCAAAGGTCACTTGTAATAGGAAGTACAAATTTTCTAAGTGGAGCAATTTGCTTGGGAGCTGTTACAATTTAATAATTTAAAAAAAACAGGCAGAAACTTTATTTAAACAGACCAGATTTAATGACAAACTTTGTGATTTTGAATTACTTTTGTCCATTAAATGTATTACGTGTTCATAATATGAATAAAACTTCTGAACAGTAATTTTCTAATTTTCTACTTTTTTTTTTCCCCCCAGAAGCCTCTGATTGATACTTTTCGGGAGGTCACCTTTTATATCTATTTTGTTCTCGTAGTGATAGAATTTGTTCTTTGCTGCATAACAGATCATCCTCCTCTCTTCTCTGACTATGTTAAGGACGCTGTAAGTATTAAATGGATTTAAAGAAAACTGACAGATATTTGCCTTGTGAAATAAAATTCCCGGGGGTGTGGTGCAGTGGTTGTTACCTGCCTTGTAAACTTAAGGACTGAATTAACAATTCAGGATTCATTGTGGCAGCTGTGATATTTAAATTTGGTTAAAGACATGGGAATTTTTTGAAATATCTGGAATGATTAGTCTTGGTAATGATGATTAGAAAAATGCTGGATCATTGAAAAATCTTTTTGGTTTGCTACCCTCCTGGGGAGGGGATGTGTCATCTTTCCCTGTTTGAGTGTATAAATGACTCCAGACCAAGCCCATGTATTTGTTTCTTAATATGGTACTCATTTGTCATTACTACCTTCTCACAGGGATGTTTACTTTCCCCTTAAAAATAATTAATTTGTGATGTAGAAATATTAGAAATTCTGTAAGCTAAGGAGTTTAAGAACTGAGCCTCTACACTTCCTCTTCCAGGTGAGTAGTGCATGGGTGACCATCTTATGGGTTGTAGAAAAAAGCAGACAATGTAAGACTCCTGTGGCCTTGTGCCAACATATAATGTAATCTGGTTCTTAGTGAGGAAGGTGGTTCGTTGATTCACAATTTTGGTCACAACCAAGTTAAATATCCAAAATACAGACTTGGAGGCCTCAAGAATATGGGAGCAGGTTTATAGACAATGCTTTTCTTCTCCCTTTAAGAATAAAGATAGAAATAGTAGAAGGGTGGGGCCAAAAAATTGTGAGGGTGAAGGGTTTGATTGCAAGTATTTTAGTGAGGAGGATACCGCTAGTGTAGATGTGTCGTGGATGCAGTGGCTGTATTCAATGCAGATGAATGTTTTGGATAAAATTAGATTTGGAGATAGAAGGGAATATAGGAGTGGTGAGTGCTCATGCTTTGGGATTGTCAATAGATCCTTTTGACCTGGCCATTAATAACATAAAGTTGGAAAAAATGCAGGTAAAGGAAAGATTTGTCATCCATGTCAGGACACAGATGAATTGCTATAATGGATAGATGTGTGACAAATGAAATGTGGTGAAGCAAAATGTAGAGATGGGGGGAAGACACTGTACATTGATGTAATTTTAAAAGTAGCAATGAAATTTCTGTCATTCTGTAAGTATACCACATAAATATGAGGATAAAGCTGAGCATTTCAGGTTTTGAAACAATACTGAACTACAGAATGCATAAACATGAAAATGTAATTCTGTTGTTGAAGTTGGGGGAATACCACATAATGTCTCTGACATTCCATGAACCTATGGGACCTTTCCCAGAGTGTTTTTCCCCATTGTTGGTACGTTCCACTCTGAATTTCTCTGTTCCTTGTACCAGACTACAAGAGAATTAAATATTTCAGGTTTAAAACTATCAATTTTTATTTTGTCATTTCATGGAGCATTGTGACCAGCTCACCTATTAGAACCAACAGACAAACCTTTAGAACCTTTTGTTTCAAAACAAGCTGAAGATGGCTCTCTTCTACTTGAGTGGTTCTGCTGTTAGCCTCTTGGGAAAGTATCAATGACAAAGCATAAAGGCCTGAATTTTGTAATCACCAATAAAAGGTTGTTGAACTCTGAGAGAACCATTTAAACTATTGCCAATTTATTGATTTATTTTTCTCCTTACTCCAGCTCTTTTTCATCTATGCCTTTTCTTGGTTATTCGCAAGTAGTAACCTAGAAGTTTGAAGAACAGATTACATTCCCTTTTCAATTTGTATTATAAAAACTAATTTTAATTATGATAATACTAATTTATATTATAGAAACTTTAATTTTAAAATAAAGTTTAAAGGTAACTGTTTTAAGCCAACTTATTTTATGCATTGATTAAAGCGACTGGATCTCACATCATTTATCACAACCCAGTAAAATTATTCATTAGTATTTGGCTTCCCACCTAAAAACTTATTCAACAAAGTATAAGTTTTATTTTTACTGCATTAATTATTCATTTAAGGAAGAAAAGTGGATTTTGCTGCAAATCTGATTCTGTGAGTTTATTGCAAGGTTGTCAATATGTACTGTTTAGAAGAGCAGAGTATCATTGACATCAGTCTCTGGATTCCAGTGCACATGCACTGTACAGGTACTAGATGTTTGTCAGATTTAGTCATAAGTTGATTGGTAGTTTCACCATCATTTGTCAAATTGTGTTGCACTACCATATTGACGAACAAAGCACAAGTTTTGAATGCTGCTTTCTATGACAAGTTTAGACCTTGATATCCATAAAGTGGATGACACTAAGGGTCATAATTGAGGTATATAAAATTGAGAGGTATAGATGGGGCAGACTGCTGGAATCTTTCCACTTATCAGATGTGGATAAAAGTAGCGGACATAAGTTTAGGCTAAGTGGTGAAACAGTTGAAGGGAATTTCACCCTGAGAATGGCGAGTACCTGGAATGCATGCTGGACAAATGGGTTGAGACTGGATTACTGGCAGAGTTTTAAGAAGTGTCTAGATGAGCATGTGAAATGCCAAAGCATAGAAGATTAAGGGCCTTGTGCTGGAATGTGGGGTTAATACGACGAATGTCCCTGGCTGGCGTGGACATGTAGTGGGCAAGATGGCCGGTTTCCATGCCCTATGACTCAATGACTCTGACTCTTAAGTTGCCTTTTTGAATCAGGCTGTTTTTCTTTCTCCCACTCTCTGTGACACAAATACTTCCACCTTAATACATAGGATGGAAAAAAGAATGTAGTAGATAATGAACCAGAATTTGTATGGCCAGTTGCTTTGAGAGTTCTGTTGCTGACCTTAATGACAACTTATCATAAAGACTTGGGGATCACTAAAACCAAAAGCAAAAAGAAAAATCAGTTTAGCTTTTGATGTCCCTGAATCCAGCAACTATGATACTTATAAAGCTGCTGAAATGTTATTGTGTTGAAGTATTCTTTCACTACTAACCTAAAATTTCCTTAAGTTGCCATTTTAAAACCTTGTAAGAATACAAAATAGACATTTGGAATATGCACATAATTAAAACAGAGGCTGAACTATTGAAAACTTTTTAAGATCCTTTTAAATTTGTGGAAGGACAGCATCCATATTTTGGGCCAGTTAGTTATAACTTGGTAACCCATAGATTAAGTTATTTAAGAATATTGGCCATATGCAAATTACTGTTTAAAAAAAATTCAGACTCTCTTATAGCAGGGCTACTATATGAATATCTGAAATTCATGCAAGTTAATATAATTTTTCCCTTGATTCCCTTGATGAGGACTTCACATTCTGTGAAATGTGCTTGATAATTGGTAGCATATTTGGTTTTTCTGCAGTAGCGTAGTGGTTAGCATGATGCTATTACAGCACAGGACATTCAGGAGTTGGGAGTTCAATTCAGGCACAGTCTGTAAGGAATTTCTGTACGTCCTCCCCGTGGAATGCATGAGTTTTCTTTGGGTGCTCCAGTTTCCTTGCATGGTACAAGGATGTACTGGGTTAATTGGTCATTGGAAATTGGCCCATGATTAAGTTAGTTAATCAGGTTTGTCAGGGGCTGCTGGGGTAGCATGGCTCGGAATGTCAGAAGGGCCTATTCTGTGCTGTATTGCTAAATAAGTGAATTTATTGCACATTTATGAAAATCCCCAAGTATCAGTTTCAAAGAGCGATTGTGGAGGACAACAATGGCTCTTCTACCATTACTACTACTTAACAGGTCTTAATTGGTTCAATATCTTTGTTTCTTTGGTATATATAATACCCCTTTGAGTGCAACACAAATTGTTCAATAATTTCAGCATTTTGTTGTTGTCTTTTACCATTTATAAATTGCCTAAAAGGTTATGCAGACTTTAACATGCACTGAAAATGCATTCAAGTTGTTTTATTTACCATTGTCAATCTACTAGGGTTTGGTTTCCATGGATTAGTTCTGTATTTTGCTTGGTTTTACTGTCTGTATTGCCTGTGACTATGGTTTCCCACCTGCGTTAACAGTAATTTCAATTCTATTTCCTCTTGTGTTTACCCATTTAAAAGTCATCCCATAATAGAAAGAGCATTTAAACTTGCTTCCAAATGCTTTTCTTGACCTTCATTTGTATTCAAGGTTACTAGTTTGGACACTGTTTAGCTGTGCTTGACTCCTTTTTGCACGTATGTGAACAAACCTTTGTCTCTTATTTTCCTGTGAAATTGACTTCGACTGATTTGGAAATTGCTGTAATTGGCTTTCTTGATTGAGCTGGAAAACAAGGGAATTTTCCCGATTACGTGAGTACCGCAAGCAGTTAAGACAAGTAGTAAATTGGCCTTTGCTGTAGGAAGTTTTTAAGTGCATGAACAAGGATGTACAGGACCCTGTTGAGACCACATCTGTAGATTTGTGTTCTCCTTGCCAAAGAGGGGATGCACTCAGAGGGAATGCAGCAAAGGTTCACCAGATTGATTTCATATAAGAAGAGATTGTGTTTACTGGGCCAATATTTGTCAGAATTTAGAACATTGTAATGGGATCTCATTGAAATGTATAACATTTTGACAGGGCTAGACAGGCTTGATATGGGGAAGATGTTTCCCTTAGTTGGGTACTTTAAGGTGAAAGGGAATTCCTAGCAAAGTATGGGGTAAAATGTTAGGATTAAAATGGTGATTTTTGTTTTACACATTGGGTGGAGATCTGTACAGATCTCTACTATAAAGAACAAGTCTTTTAAAGTTATGGATGGAGCTGTAGGTTATCGAAGGTTACAAGAGGATATAGACAGGATGCAGAGTTGGGCAGAAAAGTGGCAGACGGAGTTCAATCCGGATAAGTGTGAGGTGATGCATTTTGGAAGGACAAGCCAGAAGGCTGAGTAGAGGGTTAATGGTCATTTACTTAAGAGTGTGGACGAGCAGAGGGACCTTGGCGTTCAAATCCATACATCCCTCAAGGTCGCTGCACAGGTTGATAGGATAGTTAAGAAGGCCTATGGGATGCTAGGCTTCGTTAATAGGGGGATTGAGTTCAAGAGTAGAGAGGTCATGTTGCAACTCTACAAATCTCTGGTGAGACCACACTTAGGGTATTGTGTTCAGTTCTGGTCACCTCATTATAGGAAGGATGTGGAAGCAATGGAGAGGGTGCAGAGGAGATTTACCAGGATGTTGCCTGGATTGGAAAACAAGTCTTATGAGGCAAGGTTAGCAGAGCTGGGACTTTTCTCTTTGGAGCTTAGAAGGATGAGAGGGGGCTTGATAGAGGCCTACAAGATTATGAGAGGCATAGATAGGGTGGATAGCCAGTACCTGTTTCCCAGGGCACGAATAGCAAACACCAGAGGGCATATGTATGAAGTTAAGGGAGGGAAGTTTGGGGGAGACATCAGGGGTAAGTTTTTTACACAGAGGGTTGTGGGTGCCTGGAGTGACTTGCCAGGAATGGTGGTGGAGACTAAAACATTAGGGCTATTTAAGAGCCTCTTGGATAGGCACATGGATGAAAGAAAAATAGAGGGTTATGGGGTAGTGTGGGTTTAGTACGTTTTTTTGTAAGAAATATATGGGTCGGCACAACATCGAGGGCTGAAGGGCCTATACTGTGTTGCAGTATTCTTGTGTCTTCTAGTTATTTCAGATACTAAGATTTCTAGGCACTCGGCATCGAGGGTTATTAGAAGAGAGCAGCTATATGACTGTGTAAAGGATAGACCATGATTGCATTGAATGCCAAAACAGGCTCATAGGGCCAAATGGCATCCTGCTCCTGTTTTCCCATGTTTCTGTTATTTTTGTCTGACTCAAAGCAATATTCACTGATGTCTTTGACCTTAAATCATTGCTACCAGTTCGGTAAACTCTACCTTAGCTAATTTGAGGTTCCTCGCATTTGAACATCTTGACCACAAAAACCACTGAATGTTTCATTTTGATTTTTTTTCTTTGCTCAAGCAGTAATTTGTTTTTCCTCTTTTTGTATCTAGAATCTTTGCCCTGAGCTAGGTGCTTCGTTCCTGTCGAAGTTAAGTTTCTGGTGGTTTACAGGGTATGTGATATTATGTTGGGTATCTTCTTGAAATAGATTGTTTAAAATGTTTCCAAATAAATAGGAAGTAGTAATATGTAAAATGCATGCACTTAGGTAAATTTCTGTCCTACAAATGCAGAAGATACTCTTGTGGGGAGAAAGCAGTGTAAAAGTTATTTAACTCTTTTTGTATGTCAGCATTGACAAAGAGTAAAAACTTTTATTCGCCACTTAATTGAGCTGTAACTAAAACTTGCATGCTGACTTGAAGCTTTAACTTAATTCTCTGAACAATTATTAAATAATATTCCTTCAAAGTACCAATTCTGTTGTTGTTAGAATACACGTGCATTCTGTAGAAAATGACCTTGTATTACACTTCTTTATAACTGTAAACTGCCATGGGAAATTCCCATGGAGATAACTTTAAAGACTTTGCTCATTGGACTTCTTGTAAGTTATTTTGGGGTTAACAGTAACTGAAGAGAGAAAGCAATGTTACATGATAATATAAAAATGCCAAGTATGTTCTAATGTCAATACCCAGCCCTGTTGTAATTTCTGTAGTTCCTTCATTAGATGTCAATGACATGCTGGAATGAAGCAATTTATTTAGATTTTTCACTTTGCAAGGCCTTTGTACATAATGAGTAAGACATGCCTTCTGAGTAACACATCAGCTGACTTGGTATACCAAGTATTAGAGGAAATGAAATTGTCAATGGACACGCAACACACTGAAATAAATACGTTAAATAGCCCTGTATTTAACAGCAGAGCAAGACATTAATTTGTCTTATTTGTATTCTTTGTTATTTACAGCTGCAAAACCTGTACAGCCATTTTCATGCAGTGCTTTTCTTTGATGGAAAATCAAGATTTTTATAAGGTCATTGTCTGAAAGCTAATGTTGATCCTGTAACTTTTATCTTTTTCTTTCTTGATGTTCTGTATTATAGGCTTGAAATTGTTTTATAATTTTAAAACAGATTTACAAACAAAGAGTTAAGACATTCTTTCTTGTATTCATTCCTCAGAATGACAATTCTGGGATATAAACGACCATTGCAGCCAGAAGATTTGTGGTCTTTGAATAAGAAGGATGAATCAAAAGAAATTGTACCACAGCTTGTTGAAGAATGGGAAAAGGAATGTTCCAAGATAATAAAGTAGGGGGTGTATTGTTGTTCATGAAAAACCCTTTTGTAGGTTTTTTAAAAATTTTGTTTATCTGTAAAAGGTATTATTTATCAGAATGCCCTCTAATTCTTGATTTTCTTTTTCTTCCTCATCTGGAAAAAGGCCAGAAAAGGCGACATACTCACCAAAGAAATCAAAATCGGTGAAAAAGGAACAGCAGAGTGCTGATGAAGCACAAGTATTGATTTTGAAGAAGAAAGGGAATTTGAAACCTTCATTACTCAAAGCACTTTGTAAAGTTTTTGGACCATATTTTATGATCAGCTTTATCTACAAAGTGATCCATGACTTGCTAATGTTTGCAAGTCCTGAAATTCTGAAGTGAGTAGCATGAAATTGTAGAAAATTCTACTCTTTAAATCAAAATAATCATGTTCTTTTTCAGGACAATTATTGATATTGTTTGATTCAATGGGGTGCACTTAATTCCACTTGCACTTATGCCACTATGTTCAAAAGTTCAAAGTAACGGCATGGTAGTGTAGTGGTTAGCACAATGCTTTACAGTATCAGTGATCTGGGTTCAATTCCTGCCACTGCCTGTAAAGAGTTTGTATGTTCTACCCATGACTGGGCTTCCTCTGTGTGCTCTGGTTTCCTCCCAAAGACCAGTGGGTTGGTAGGTTAATTGGTCATTGCAAATTGTCCCGTGATTAGGCTAGGATTAAATCGGGATTACTTGGCGGTGCGGCTTGAACTACCAGAAGGGGCTATTCTGTGCTGTATCTCAATGAATAAATAAATAGAATTATTATCAAAGTACATATGTCACCATATACAACCCTGATATTCATTTTCTTGCGGGCATACACACTAAATCCAAGGAACATCACAGAATGAAAGACCACATTCCGCAGAACAGACAAACAACCAATGTGCAAAAGACCCCAAACTCTGCAAATGGAAAAGAAAAGATAAAGAATAAATATCGAGAACATGAGAAGTCCCTAAAAGTAAGTCCATGGGTTGTGGGAATAGTTCGGTAATGGGGCAAGTGAAGTTATCCCTTCTGGCTCAAGAGCCTGATATTTGAGGGGTAACAACTGTTCCTGAAGCTGGTGATATGGGTCTTGAGGCTCCTGTATCATCATCATGATGGCAGCAGTGAGAAGAGAGCATGGTATCTATGGTGGGGATCCGTGATGATGGAAGTTGCTTTCCTGCTACTGTGCTCCATGTAGATGTGCTCAATGGTGAAGTGGGCTTTACCTGTGATGGTCTGGGCTTTATCCACTACTTATTTTAGGATTTTCCTTTCGATGGCTTTGGTGTTTCCATACCAGGCTGTGATGCAGCAGGTCAATATACTCTCCACCACACATCTATAGAAATCTGTCAAAAGTTTTAGGTAACATGCCGAATCTTCGTAAACTTCTAAAGGCATAGAGGTGTTGTCATGCTTTCTTTGTAATTGCACTCACATGCTGGACCCAAGATAGAGCCTCTGAAATGATAACACCAAGGAATTTTTATTTCTAATTTTTATTTTTCATTAATAAGTGATTCTGTTGTGTTAAGTTTTTAATCTGTAATTTGCCTGCATGCCTTCAGAAAGTAGTTTTGTTTTCATTTACTCTTATATATCTATTACAAAAGAATACCCATTGCAGTCTGGAAAAGTGTGAAGCAATACAATTTGGAAGGTTGAATTTGAAGGCAAAGTACAAGGTTAATGGCAGGGACTTAGCAGTGCAGAGGAAGAGGGACTTTTGGGGTCTACATCCAGATTCCTCAAAGTTTCTGAGCAAGTTGATAGGGTGGTTAAGGTGTTTTGTGTGTTGGCCTTCCTGAATTGGAAGATTGCGTTTAAGAACCATGAGGTAATGTTGCAGCTCTCCAAAACTTTGGTTAGACCACTTTTGGAGTATTATGTTTGGTTTAATCACCTCATTCTATGAATATTAAGTTTCTTGTATATGAGAGTGTAATTGTAAGGTGATTGGAGGAAAGTATAGGGGGAATGTCAGAGGTAAGATTTTTGTATGGAGTGATGTGCATAAGGAATGTGCTCTTTGGGGTAGTGGTCAAGGCAGATACATTAGAAATACTGTATTTAAGGAAATCTTCAAAGGTTCAAAGTAAATTTATTATCAAATTACATTCACAGTAAATGCAAAGAAGCACAATAGAAACAATGAAAGATTACGCGCAGCAGCGACGGACAAACAACTCACTGCAAATACAAAAATAAAATAATAATTAAAGCAAAAAATATTGAGAACATGAGTTGTAGAGTCCTTTAGAGTGAGTCCACAGGTTGTGGGATCGGTTCAGTGTTGGGATGAGTGAGGTTCAGTAGCCTGATGGTTGAGAAGTAATAACTGTTCCTGATCCTGATGATGTGGGACTTGAGGCAACGGTACCTCCTTCCTGATGGCAACAACGAGAAGAGTTCAAAGTAAATTTATTTTCAAAGTAAGTATGTGTCACCATATACAACTCTGATATTCATTTTCTTATGGTCAATCACAGTAAGTACAAGGAACACGGTAGAATGAATGAAAGGCCACCCCAAAAGAATGGCCAAACATTTGATGTGTAAAAGTCACTGATGTGGAAAAAAGAAACTGTGCAAATACAAGAATTAATAATTCTGAATAAATAAGCAATAAATATTGAGAATGAGATGAAGAGCCAGGCTGTGTCCTTGATGGATGATATTTCCTTGCGACAGTGTTCCTTGTAAATGTGCTCGATGGTGCGGAGGACTTTACCTGTGATGGACTAGGTTGTATCCACTACTTTTTGTAGGTTTTTCTGTTCAAGGGCATTGCTGATCTCACACCAGGCTGTGTTGTAGCCACATAGATGAATGAGAAATGGAGGGCAATGTGGAAGGGAAGGGTTAGATTGATCTTGGAGTAGATTAACTGGTCAGCACAACATCATGGGCCGAAGGGCCTGTACTGTGTCGTACTGTTGTATGTTCTATGTAAAGTGATGGTGGATTTGTTGAGGAGTAGCAAGCTATTCATCTGAGTACAATAAAATGGTGCCAAAGCCCAAAGGTCAATCCAAGGTCAGGTTGTGATTGCATGGAACTGTGAAGATGGGAAACTAAGGAAATTTTAAAAGGATATCAAATATTTTCAATTCAATCATTTGGATGTTTGAAAATCCAGTACATTTTTGTCAAATGTTGAAATTGAGAGATTAGTGATGGATGTATTGAAATCATTGATTTTCTATGGCATAAAACTCTGGTTAGGAAATTTTAATGCTGAGCAGTTGATATGGGGATGGAGAAGGGGGATTATTATGAGAATGGAAGTAAGTGATTCTGCTATTAGAGAGGAACTGAAGCTTATCCCAGGGTTGAACTTTAAAAGTCCACATCGAATTTATTGCTGCTCCCCATGGTAGAGACTGGAATGGCATGAGTGCCAATGGAGTTGAAGCTACAGTAGATGAGATTAAATTGAAATTATTTTAGTGTTGCTTGTGTGGGAGGAAAAATAACATAGTTAAATGTTAAACTTTGATTTTGCCCAGCGCAATGTTTATAGTTGAAAACCATTACTTGCAATGACTTTTTAAAATTCCAGGTATTTGTCACTCTTTTCCATGCATTAACTTGCTTGAAACTAGACTGCCAGTGTAGAGTGACCATATTTCATACTTAAGCAAATGCTAATAAGTTTTTCTTTTTTTACCAGGTTGCTGTTGCAGTTTGTGAATAATGACAAAGCTCCATCCTGGCAAGGCTACTTCTACGCTTCCCTGCTATTTTTATGTGCATTTATACAGACTCTCTTCCTCCATCAATATTTTCAAATATGTTTTGTTACTGGAATGAGATTAAAAACTGCTATTATAGGAGCAGTTTACAGAAAGGTAAGCAGTTACAATGACAAAATATGAAACTAGGCCACAGTATATTGCTGTTTGAAGTTTCTTGCATTCTAATATGATGAAGTTGAAATGTAAACACAATTATTGTTCTGTAAGGTTGTGGCCTGACAAGGAAATGTTACATATCTTCTTAATATAAAATCTTTCAATATGGTAATAGAAGTGATTTTTTTTTCAAATGATTGCATATGAAATACAAGGCGAGGACTCCAATCTGTGAAACTAATGCTGGTTTATCTTAAATGTTTTATAATGTTTCTGTTTTGATCTTTGCCTATTATGGAGAGCATGAGCAATGAATTCTATTGTAACATTTCTAATTTTCATTTAAGTATTTGTTTTATTTCTGAAAGTATTTGGTTAAAAAGATTTAAACTACCTGAGGGGAGTTGCTTTACATAGTTAAACAATTGCTATTGAACATATTAATATAAAAGCTCTTAACTTCAGAGTAGCTATATGTTGAGTAATCATTTTATTTGTTTTCCATTAAGGCCCTTGTTATTTCAAATGCTGCAAGAAAAACCTCCACAGTTGGCGAAATCGTAAATTTGATGTCAGTAGATGCACAGAAGTTCATGGATTTGATAACTTACTTGAACATGATTTGGTCTGCACCTCTTCAGGTTATCCTAGCTATGTACTTCCTGTGGCAGGTAATCCATTTAATATACAACACTTTCTTTTACTCTTAACTCGGTGTTAAAATTTTCAAGGTATTATTGAGTTGTTTTTTTTTTCTGGATAGCTTAGTGGATAGCCCATTTATTATTGTGTTAAGAAGCAATTTATAAATGGTTTATTTTTGTTTGTTTGTTGTGGTGGGGACTTGTAACTTAATCATATTCCAGAGTCTCTGTGAGCAGTGTTTTCTTTTCTCATCTGTCTCTTCCATTATATGTTATCTTGTGGGCTAAGCAACCTTTATATAATAAAAGTTTGGTTGAAATCCTATTGCATTCCATCTTACACTAATCATAAGTAGCTCTTGTCACTCCCAGTGTACTACTTACTGTTTTATTTAATCAAGAACAACTTCATACACATTAATTGAAGATGCAAGATTGATGAGACCTATCCAATTTATCTGATTTATTTTTTATCACTTTGGTTACCTGATGTAATTGCTTGTTCTTCCATTCAATTTGCCGATTCCTGGATATTTTTTTTCTGGTTTGTTTTGCTGTTAATGTCTAAGCAGAGCAAATGGTATTGAGTCAATCGGAATCTCAAACTTAATTTGCTGTGGTTTGCTTCAGATTCCAGCAGCTGCATACTCTGTATTAAATTGAGTGATAGTGATCTGAGAACCTTCGAATGTATGTTCACTGATCTTTGAAGATAGCAGGACAGGTCACTGTGGGTATAAATGCTTTATTTGGGGAGGGACAGAATATAAGGAGCAAGGTTATGCTAGGACTGTGTACAATGCTCGTTATTATCTTGAAAGCAGTGTACACTTGTGGATCTGCCAACCTGAAGACAAATATGATTGCAGTAGAGGAAGGGTAGAAGAGGTAAGAGAGTGCAGCTGGTGTGGAAAACTTTAGAAAGGATGAGAAAATATGATGTTATCCACTTCTAGTGAATTGAATTTGAATTGACTTGATTTCTTACATCGTTCACATACATGAGAAAAATCTTTACATTACATTCTCCATGTAAGTATGCAATGTGCAATCATTTATAATAATTTTTAATAAATAGAGCAGTCAGTGTAATATAGAGTACACTCAAGTCAGTGTGAGTTCATCAGTCTATGATGGCCTGGTGGAAGAAGCTGGCCTGGAGCCTGTTGGTCCTGGCTTTTATGCTGCGGTACCACTTCCTGGGTGGTAGCAGCTGGAATAGATTGTGGTTGGGGTGACTTGGGCCCCCAATGAATCTTCGGTCCCCTTTTTCACACCTGTCTTTGTAAATGTCCTGAATCATGGAAAGTTCACAACTACAGATGCACTAGGCTGTCCACACCACTCTCTGCAGAATCCTGTGATTAAGGGGGGTACAGTTCTCATATCAGGCAGTGATACAGCCAGTCAGGATGCTCTCAGTTGTGCCCCTGTAGAAAGTTCTTAAGATTTGGGGCCCATACCAAACTTCCTCAACCGTCTCAGGTGAAGGAGGCACTATTGTGCCTTTTCTAACCACACAGCTGGTGTGCACAGACCACGCGAGATGCAACTGAAAAGTGCAGTATTGATCAACGGTGAGTGATTTGGTAGTGTTGATGTTCCGAAGATTATAAAGTCAAGTCAAGTCACTTTTTATTGTCATTTCAACCATGACTATTGGTACACTGAGGAAAAACTACACTGAACTACGTAAGAAAAAACACAAAAACTACACTAGACTACAGTCCTATCCAGAACTGCACAAAGTGCATAAAACAGTGCAGGCACTACAATAAATAATAACGGAGACAGTAGGCACAGTAGAGGGCAGTAGGTTGGTGTCAAGCCAGGCTCTGGATATTGAGGAGTCTGATGGCTTGGGGGAAGAAACTGTTACATAGTCTGGTCGTGAGACCCCGAATGCTTCGGCGCCTTTTTCCAGATGGCAGGCGGGAGAAGAGTTTATATGAGGAGTGCATGGGGTCCTTCATAATGGTGTTTGCTTTGTGGATGCAGCGTGTGGTGTAAATGTCTGTAATGGCAGGAAGGGGGACCCTGATTATTTTCTCAGCTGACCTCACTATCTGCTGCAGGGTCTTGCGATCTGAGATGGTGCAATTTCTGAACCAGGCCGTGATGCAGCTGCTCAGAATGCTTTCAATGCAACCTCTGTAGAATGTGGTGAGGATGGGGGTGGGAGATGGACTTTTCTCAGCCTTCGCAGAAAGTAGAGATGCTGCTGGGCTTTCTTTGCTATGGAGCTGGTGTTGAGGGACCAGGTGAGATTCTCCGCCAGGTGAACACCAAGAAATCTGGTGTTCTTAACGACCTCTACGGAGGAGTCGTTGATGTTCAGCGGAGAGTGGTCGCTCTGTGTCCTCCTGAAGTCAACAACCATCTCTTTTGTTTACATTCAGAGACAGATTGTTGGCTCTGCACCAGTCTGTTAGCCGCTGCACCTCCTCTCTGTATGCTGACTCATTGTTCTTGCAGCTGAGACCCACCACGGTTGTGTCATCAGCGAACTTGATGTGGTTCGAGCTGTGTGTTGCAGCACAGTCGTGGGTCAGCAGAGTGAACAGCAGTGGGAGTGGACTGAGCACACAGCCCTGGGGGGCCCCCATGCTCAGTGTGATGGTGTTGGAGATGCTGCTTCCAATCCAGACTGACTGAGGTCTCCAAGTCAGGAAGTCTAGGATCCAGTTGCAGAGGGAGGTGTTCAGGCCCAGCAGGCTCAGCTTTCCAATCAGTTTCTGAAGAATGATTGGGTTGAATGCTGAACTGAAGTCTATGAACAGCAATCGAACATGGGTGTGTCTTTTTTTGTCCAGGTGGGTTAAGGCCAGGTGGAGGGTAATGGTAATGGCATCGTCTGTTGAACGGTTGGGACGGTACGCGAACTGCTAGAAGCCAAATGCAAGTGATTGAAGGTATTTGAATACAGGAGCAAGGAAATGTTTTTTGTATTTGCATTGGGCCTTGACGAAACCACATCTGGAGAATTGTGTGCAGTTTTTATCTCCTCGTATACAAAAAGGATTCACTAGATTGGTTCCAGGAATGGCGAGGTTGCCATATAAGTGATTGAATATCATTCACAAAAGTTTTGAAGAATGAATCATCTCATTGAAAATGCATTAAGTTCTTAAATGGCATAACAGGCCAGATACAGGAAGAGTCCTTGGTTTGAGACTTGAACTGAGGACGGATTATCAGAGTAAGTAATAAACTGCCTTGAACTGAGATGAGAAGATCTGATGAAGGGTCTCGGCTTGGAATGTCAACTGTTTATTCCCATGCATAAATGCTGCCTGACCTGCTGAGATCCTCCAGCACATTGTGTGTGTATCGTTGTGGATTTCTAGTATCTGCAGTACCTTTCGAGTCCAAGAGATTTCTCCAGTCATGGTAGTGAAACTTAGAAATCATCTATACATGGAGAGTCAGTTGCGTTCATTTAAAAAAAAAAAGTCAATGGATTTCAAGGCACTAAGGCTTTTGGAAAATAAGGGATATTCCTGTGGTCGAAGATTAGCTATAATCTAAAGAACTGAATGACATGCTGCTGTTTCTGATGTTATTGGTTCTTGGTGTGGATTCTTTGTATAAGGAGACTGGAGTACAAGCACAGAGAATAGGTATTTTTTTTCACTCACCAAGGGTAGTGACTTTTGAATGTTACCCAATAGGACTGTGGAGGCTTAGTTGCTGATTATAATTCAGGCTCAGATCAATAGAGTTTTTTGATACTAATGGAACTGATGGATTTAGTGTAGGAACATAGTACTGAAGTTAAAGGTGAGCCATGATCCCATTGAGTAATTCAAGATTCACGTACATTTATTACCAAAAAATGTATGAGTTATACAACCATGAGATTTGCTTGCCCACAGGTAGCCACAAAGCAAGAAACCTGGAAGAACTCAATTTAAAAGAAATTAAAAATAAAAGACCAACACTCGGTGTGCAAGAGAAAGAAAAAAAAATACTAATCATGCAAACAAGTGAAGTGGAGAAACAGCATTCCAAACCAAAATTAAGTCCTCCGATCTGCAGCTTGGAGTAGACGCAAAGCCTCTCTTCTCAGTTCATCATATTATCAGGCATGAAGCAGAGCAGCTGGGGCAGTCTTCATAGCCTCAGCGCTATTGAGGTGACCATGGAGAACGAGCAAAATCAGCTTTTGTCTCAGATCCTGACGCCCTATCTTTTCCATCTATCTGGCCAGCCTTAAAATTGACCAAACAACGGAACAACAAAAGGCTCCAATGCCCTAAAGAGATGGATGAAGGTCATGGGGACCAAGCAAAATCGGCTCTCGCCTCTGATCTGGGCCAGCATTTAAATTGTCCAAACGGCATATGGTACCTCACATTAGGAAGAATGCAGGAGACACATTGGGCCAAATTGTCTCCTTGTGTTCTAAGCACTAATATACAGGGTGACAGATCTGGTGCTAGAATGTGCTATTAGGCTGGAAGGTGTCTTTGGCCAGTATAGACCTGATTGGCTGAATTGCTACTAATTATTTTGTGGATAATGAAAATAAGAAGAGAGATGATGTGGTATTATGTTGTATCTGAAGATAGTGATGGAGGAAAGGGGAAGCAATTTCTTGACTGAAGGATGGATTGGGAAGACTGCCACGTGTTGTAGAGCAAAGACAAGCGGAGGGTAGTACTTATTCTTGCTTCTCTGGAGGTCATTTAATCCAGTTTTTGTTCTGTATCTATGTCTGAGGGAATGATTTTCTCGGAGCTACTGAATTGTATCTTTCTCCATGCGTGTTCTACTTGGAATATGTCAAACATTTTGTTATTACTTGGGCAGTAGAGTTATTGTTATCATGCCCTGATATGTTTTTGCAAGAGTCTCCAATTTGTTTGCTGCATATTTTGATTCTTACCTGCTCTCAGAAAATTATTCTCCATTGAATTCATACTTGCTTTTAGTGGTGTGTTCTTTTAAAATGGGTCTATGGGTGACCTGTTAGAACATTTATGGGAAGAGTAGAAAGCAGGACTGCCAACTTTTCATGAAACCTAATGATAACATTTGATTTGGGAAGTAAAAGTTCTCTTGGTCTCTCTTTGGCTACATTGGAATGAGTTTTGGACTGTATCCAAACTTGTACTAAAAACTGATTTGTTAAAACCTTGTAACAGGTTTGCTAGTACAGGGGTCCCCAACCTTTTTTGCACTGCGGACCGGTTTAATATTGACAATATTCTTGTGGACCAGCCGACCCCGGGGTGGGGAGAGGCGGCGGGTAGGGTTGCCAATGGACAAGAGTAGCAGTCAAATATGTTGTGTTTACCTCGAGAAAGACTACAATGACCATGAACCCTTGCGTGCGGGCAACAGTGCGCATGCGTGCGTTGCTCATGCGTGTACGTGCCTACTTTTTTTCTACAAATCGTTTTTAGCAATTCTGCTTGCTGGAGGTGGTGGTGGGTGGGTTGTTAATCACGACCGGAATATATGTGATAAGTGGCTAATACACTCAATTTCGTTTCTAAAAGGTTTGTCTAACCAATTTAATATTAAACACACAGCGCATATTTTCCTCACATGATTATAGTGATAAGTCAATTATCAGGGGAGCTTGAAGGAAGTGTTGAATGAACTTCCAGTAGAAGTGGTAGAGGCAGGTTTGATATTATCATTTAAAGAAAAACTGGATAGGTATATGGGCAGGAAAGGAATGGAGGGTTATGGGCTGAGTGCAAGTCGGCGGGACTAGGTGAGAGTAGCGTTCGGCACGGACTAGAAGGGGAGAGATGGCCTGTTTCCGTGCTGTAATTGTTATATGGTTATATAAGTCAATAGCATCATAACAAAGGGTCTCGGCCTGAAATGTCGACTGTACCTCTTCCTAGAGATGCTGCCTGGCCTGCTGCGTTCACCA
This sequence comes from Mobula birostris, assembly GCF_030028105.1. Taxonomy (NCBI): domain Eukaryota; kingdom Metazoa; phylum Chordata; class Chondrichthyes; order Myliobatiformes; family Myliobatidae; genus Mobula; species Mobula birostris. Next base: position 130,434,546 of record NC_092378.1, on the reverse strand, counting down.
GCAACTTTGATGTTTGTTGGGTGATAACATTTAAAGTAACGTTTGGATATTAAACACACAGCACATATTTTCCCCAGATGAACATATAAAATCATTGCAACACACCAATATTGCTGAATCAGTGGGAGCTCTGGCCTTGTTTCCCTGCAACAAGATGGTCCTATTGAGGGGTGATGGGAGACAGCGATACTTGAAGGTGGTTCATTATGTCCAGTCTATTCCGCTATTTAGTTTTCGTTGCATTCATTGCAGAGATATGTTGGAAATGGAAGCAACATTTTCAGTGCTTTTGTGGCTATCTCAGGATATTTAGCCTTGACTTTGACCCAGAATGCCGGCAGAGATGTTATGTCAAACATACTTTTCAGCCTGCCGTCATTTGCAAGCTTGTGGAGTTGATCTCCTTCCGGCGCGGACATGGATGACGCGCGGGTCATGACCTCGCGTGCCTTCAAGCTCAACAGTGCGTGACAGGGAATGAGGAAGGGTGCAGCTGACTCATATTGCCAAATCATATCGTTTCCTCGCGGCCCAGTAGTGCATGCTTTGCGGCCCGGTACTGATCCGCGGCCCGGTGGTTGGGGACCGCTGTGCTAGTAGATGCTGGAAATACAAAAGAAAAGTCAAAGTAAAATTTATTATTGGATTTCATGTATGTCACCACATACAACCCTGAGATTCTTTTTCTGCGGGCATATTTTGCAAATGTATAGGATGAATAGTATCTGTAAACAGGAACAATGGACAACAAACTGCAAATGCATATATAAATAGCAATAAATAACGAGCATGAAATACAAAGATAAAATAGTCCTTAATTTATTGTAGCTATCACTTTTTGTTCAAGAGCTTGATGATTGAGTGTTATTAACAGTTCTTGAAACTAGTGGTGTGAGTCCTGAGGTACTGGGACCCTCTACCTGATGGCAGTAGCAAAAAAAGCATGGCCTGTCTGGTGAGGATCTTCGACAACCGATACTGCTTTCCTACGGCAACGTTTCCTGTAGATATGTTCAATGGTTGGGAGGGTTTTACCTGTGGTGTACTGAGCCAAATCCACTACCTTTTGTAGGATTTTCTACTCAAAGGCATTGGTATTCTCATGCCAGGCCATAATGTAGCCAATCAGCACACTTTCCACCACACATTTGCCTATGTTTTGATGACATGCCGAACCTCCGCAGACTTTTGAGGAAGTAGAGGTATTTTGCAATTATATTTGTTTCATGGGGCCAGGACAGGTTTTCTGAGATAAAACAGAGAATGCTGAGAAAAACCCAGCATGTCAAACAGATCTGTAAAAAGAGAAACAATTCATTTTTCAGGTCCTAGACCCTTTGTTGGAACTGAAAAGAGAGAAGTGGGTTGGACTAGATAGCAAAGAAAGTGGGGCAGGGTGATGGGAGGAAAAATTGTTTCACTGACACTATGTAACTTAGGTTTTTCAGTATTCTTTTCATTTTTTTTTTGTCAGTTATGTTTTGTACAGACCTTTACTAGTCCTGATATTATAGGTTTCAATAGCTCAATAGATACATTTAATGTCAGAGAAATGTAATACAATATACATCTTGAAATTCTTTTTCTTTGCAAGTATCCATGAAAACCGAGGAGTGCCCCAAAGAATGAATGGCAGTTAAATGTTAGAACCCCAAGGCCCCCACCCAGCCTTCCCCTCCCCTGCAACAGCAAGGCAATGACCCACCCCACCAGCAAAAAAAGCATCAGTGCCCTCCACCGAGCACTCTAAGTGTGCAGCAAGCATCAATAAAGACAGACTTGCAGTACTCCAAAGACGACTAGTTCACCTGGTAATTTGACATACTACAGCCTTTCTCTCTCCGTAATAAGGGAAAAAGAGGTGTCCCCATTTCACAGCGAGAGGGGAGACATAACAAAAGTCTGTTGCGTGGCTTTTATCAAGGTCTGCGCCCAGAGAGTCGGCACCAGAATGGCACAGCTCTCTGGACACAGAGCCCACGACAGTTAACACGCTGCTGTCAGTGTTCCGTGTTCTCCCACGACACTTCACCAGTCTACAATCAGCCGGTCTCCAGAGCCCTGAAAATCCGGCATCCTGAAGGTGTGTTAGTCTTCCAGGCTGCGTCCTTGGGATATTAAAAAGTGGCTGGTCGTGAGGCCCTGAGAGCATTCCCATTCCTGCAAAGAACCGAAGTCAGAGTGTAACTTCAGGTCAGGGTCTTGAGCAGAACCTTGAAAAGTAAAAAAAGAGGTATCGAAGCTGGAGATCGAGCTGTTTCTGAAGATGGAATTGCAGTTTAGCGCCATTATAACTTCGCCCTGCCCCTCCAAAGTTCTTATGTCATCTATGATGAAATTACTCTTAAACTAGCAAGCTATAATTACTTTTAAAAGGAGATATCTTTGTTTTGCTTAATTTATGCTTGGGGACGTAGGTTGGAAGTTACTTCAGGTTCTATGTCTTGTTGAAGTATTACCTGCTGTTTTGTTTAAAAGCCTAATGCATTTTATTCTGGTATTATCATCTTGGCATAGATCTAGCTGCACTAAGTTAGTCTGCATATAATGATTATTATATTCTCAATGTGTTATTTAATGAAGACTTGTAATTTTTAGCAAGCGTGTAAATATTTTTACACTTGTTTAGAATCTAGGTCCCTCAGTGCTAGCTGGTGTAGCTGTCATGATCCTATTGGTCCCCCTAAATGGAGTGATTGCAATGAAGATGAAAAACTTCCAGGTATGTTGATCTTTTGATTATGTCAGTATTTATCTACATAAATTTATTTATTGTATTGTTTGTATTACTCCTGCATTTTGCAAGATAAACTAGTAAATGACAGAATGGAAGCCAACTTGAAATGTAACAAACTTCTTTATTTATACAGATGCCCAATGTGTTTTTGAATTCATGTCCTCAAAAATGTGGTAACTTTGAAATGCTTTTATTTAAATAAGTCAAAAGTAACAACAGTTTGAGGCTTCTTTCCTGTTTCTCAAAAATGTATCAATTTGGCATCTGTTCCAGTATTGTACTTTAAAAGCTTTAATAGGTCTGTTAGTCATTGCCTGGTTTTGGTGAACCAACTCTAAATGTATTGTAAGAAATGTGAAGTGTGAACAGTCCATTGTCATTGTTTCAGTGTACGGTGATACAGAGCCTGATCTACGGTACTTCCAGAAAATGTGGAATTGTGTGTCTTTTTAATATTCTATTTGTTTTCTAGTATAATGCAAATAATCACCATACAGCTGTGTCATATTGATAGCATAACTGGACTTAATGGTTTTCATGAGTAGTGTGAAGGAATATGTGTACTTGGCAAACTTACATTTGCAGTTGCATCACCAAAGAAAGCCATTTACTGGCACATGTATCCTGAAATATTAGTACTTGTTTGCTCTCTTAGTGTATATTACTGGGTTGCGGGATGTAGGAAGGCAGGGAGACCAACGGTATCCCTGATAACTACAACTGCGAGAAGTACATCCAGCTGCAGCTTCTAACCCCCCTTCTCTCCCCCCCCCCCCGCCAAACCACATTAAGCAATTGGATGAACTCCACATCATTTGGGAGGCTGAAGGGGTGATAGACAGGATATATAGCGAGGTAGTTACACCCAAGGTGCAGGACACAGGAAACTGGGTGACGTGAAGGGGAAAGGGGTTAAGGAGCCTGTGTAGAGCCTGTGGCCAACCCCTCAACAGATATATCCCTTTAGATACTGAGGAAAGTGACATTGTTCAGGTCTCTGGCACTGAGTCTGCACCTGTGACTCACAAGGAAAGGGGCAAAAAGAGGCACATTGTGGTATAGAGGATTTGTTAGTTTGGGGAACGGACAGGAGGCTGTATGGGTGAGAACAAGATTCCTGAATGGTATGTTACCTCCTGGATGCCAGGGTCTGGGATATCTTGTTTCATGTCCTCAGAATTCTTACGTGGGAGTGTGAACAGCCAGGAGCTGTGATCCATGTAGGTGGGAAGATGGGACCTGTACAGAAGGGACGGTTTGCACCTGACCTAGAGGGGACTAATATCCTAGCAGGAAGGTTTGTGAATGCTGAAAGATGGGGTTTAAATGAGAGTTGCAGGGGGGTGGGAACTAGAGTGCCAGAACAGTTAGTAGAGAGGTTGTGGAGGCAGATGTTGGTAAGACCTCAGACAAAGTTAGGAATCAAAAGGTTGAGCATGGTGCAACAAATTTAAAAAGGGTGAATACAGGACTGTAAGTGTTGTATCTGAATGGGTGCAGTATGTGGAACAAGGTAGATAGATGAACTTGCAGCACAGTGCAGACTGGCAGGTATGATGTTGTAGGCATCACTGAATCATGGCTGAAAGGTTATAGCTGGGAGCTTCCTTTATCATTTGAAGGAGCTGACATAGGGTCAAAAAGTGTTGAATCGTGGATAGAGCTAAGGAACTGTAAGGATAAAAAGACCCCCCCTCCCCCCAAATAGTAATAAGGATGTGGTTAACAAATTAAAATGGGAGATAGAACATGCATGCTAAAGGACAATGTTACAATAGCCATGGGAGACTTAAATATGCAAGTGTTGGGAAAATATGCTGGATTATAGGAGCGTGAATCTCTAGAGTGTTTGCAAGATGACTTTTTAGAGCAGCTCGTGGTTGAGCCCATGAAGGGATCAACTATTCTGGATTGGATGTTGTAAAATGAACCAGGGTTGATTAGAGATTTTAAAGTAAAACAACCCTTAGGGGCAAGTGATCATAACATAATCGAATTCACCCTGAAATTTGAGAAGAAGTTAAAGTCAGATGTATCAGTATTACAGTGGAAATTACAGAGGCATGAGAGAGGAATTGGCCAGAATTGATTGTAAAAGAACACTGCCAGGGATGGCTGCAGAGCAGCAATGGCTGGTGTTAGGGATCTGATGCTGCAGCCTGATGACCTACTGCTTATTAGGGAAAGTGAAGAGGTGATAGACAGGAGCTACAGGGAGGTAGTCATTCCTAAGCTACAGGGGTCAGAAAACTGGGTGACTGTCAGGAGAGGGAAGGAAAACGCCTGGATAGTGGAGAGCACACCTGTGGCTGCCCCCTCAGCAACAAATATCTTGTTCTGGATGCTGTTGAGGGGGATGACCTGACAGGGGACGCTCACGGTGACCAGTTCTCTGGCACTGAGCCTGACGCTGTTGTGCAGGAGGGAAGGAGGGAGAAGAGGAATGCAGTAGTCAGGGGATTCCATAGTCAGGGGGACAGACTGGAGATTCTGTGAGCTTGATAGAGATACCCGCATGGTGTGTTGCCTCCCAGGTGCCAGGGTATGGGATGTCTCGGATCGGGTCCAGAGTATTCTGAAGGGAGAGGGCGAGCAGCCAGTTGTCTTGGTACATGTTGGTACCAATGACATAGATAGGATAAGGGAGGAAGTCCTGAAGAGAGATTTCCGGGAGTTAGGAAGGAAGCTGAGAAGCAGGACCTCCAGGGTAGTAATCTCTGGATTGCTACCTGTGCCACATGCTAGCGAGGGCAAGAATAGTAGGATCAGGTAGATGAATGCGTACCTGAGAGATTGGTGCAGGGGTCAGGGCTTCAGATTCGTGGATCATTGGGATCTCTTCTGGGAGAAATATGACCTGTTCAAAATGGACAAGTTACACCTGAATCCGAAGGGGACCAATATCCTGGCGGGAAGGTTTAATGGAGCTGTTAGGGAGGGTTTAAACGAATTTGGCAGGGGGATGGGAACCGGAATGACAGCGGTGGAAGGGGAAAAGAGAAGTAAATCTAAGATAGTGAGCAGTAAAGATGTCAGGAAAGACAGGCAGGTGATGGGGCAAATTTGTAGCCATTGGAATGAGTTGCAGTGCAATAAAGTTGCAGTGAAATCAAAGCGAAAAGTACCAAATACTGGTCTTAAGGTGTTATACTTAAATGCACGCAGCATAAGAAATAAGGTGGATGATCTTGTCGTACAGCTACAGGTTAGCAGGTATGATATTGTGGCCATCACTGAGATGTGGCTAAAGATGCATGTCTCTGGGAACTGAACGTCCAAGGATACACAGTGTATCGGAAGGATAGGAAGGTAGGCAGAGGGGGAGGCGTGGCTTTATTGGTAAGAAATGATATTAAATCATTAGAAAGAGGTGACATAGGATCAGAAGGTGTAGAATCTTTATGGGTTGAGCTAAGAAATCTCAGGGGTAAAAGGACCCTGATGGCAGTTATTTATAGGCCTCCAAACAGCTGCAGTGGTGTGGACTACAAATTACAACAGGAAATAGAAAAGACTTGTCAGAAGGGCAGTGTTATGATAATTGTGGGGGATTTTAACATGCGAGTGGATTGGAAAAATCAGGTCGGCACTGGATCTCAAGAGAGAGAATTTGTAGAATGTCTGCGAGAAGAATATTACATTGGAAATTACAGAGGCATGAGAGAGGAGTTGGCCAGAATTGATTGATTCAGGATCAGTTCCTGTGGATTGGAGGGTGGCTAATGTTGTCCCTCTCCAAGAAGGGAAGAAGAGAGAAAACAGGGAATTATAGACCGGTTAGCCTGACGTTGGTGGTGGGAAAGATGCTGGAGCCAATTATAAAAGATGAAATTACAACACATCTGGATAGCAGTAACAGAATCGGTCCAAGTCAGCGTGGACTTACGAAGGGGAAATTGTGCTTGACTAATCTTCTGGAATTTTTTGAGGATGTAACTCTGAAAATGGACAAGGGAGAGCCAGTGGATGTAGTGTACCTGGACTTTCAGAAAGCCTTTGATAAAGTCCCATATAGGAGATTAGTGGGCAAAATTAGGGCACATGGTATTGGGGGCAGAGTACTGACACGGATTGAAAATTGGCTGGCTTACAGAAAACAAAGAGTAGCGGTTAACGGGTCCCTTTCAGAATGGTAGGCGGTGACCAGTGGGGTACCGCAGTGTTCAGTGCTGGGACCGCAGCTGCTTACAATATATATTATTGATTTAGATGAGGGAATTAAAAGTAACATTAGCAAATTTGCCGATGACACAAAGCTGGGTGGCAGTGTGAAATGTGAGGAGGATGTTATGAGAATGCAGGGTGACTTGGACAGGCTGGGTGAGTGGGCAGATGCAGTTTGTAAGAACAGGAAGGCAGATTATTATCTAAATGGAGTCAAGTTAGGAAAAGGGGAAGCACAACGAGATCTAGGTGTTCTTGTACATCAGTCACTGAAAGCAAGCATGCAAGTACAGCAGGCAGTGAAGAAAGCTAATGGCATGTGGCCATCATAACAAGGGGAATTGAGTATAAGAGCAAAGAGGTCCTTCTGCAGCTGTACAGGGCCCTGGTGAGACTACACCTGGAGTACTGTGTGCAGTTTTGGTCTCCAAATTTGAGGAAGGACATTCTTGCTATTGAGGGAGTGCAGCGTAGGTTCACAAGGTTAATCCCCGGGATGGCGGGACTGTCATATGTTGAAAGATTGGAGCAACTGGGCTTGCATACTTGGAATTTAGAAGGCTGAGAGGGATCTTATTGAAACATATAAGATTATTAAGGGATTGGACACGCAGGAGGCAGCAGGCATGTTCCTGCTGATGGGTGAGCCCAGAACCAGAGGCCACAGTTTAACAATAAGGGGTAGGCCATTTAGAACGGAGTTGAGGAAAAACTTTTTCACCCAGAGAGTGGTGGATATATGGAATGCTCTGCCCCAGAAGGCTGTGGAGGCCAAGTCTCTGGATGCTTTCAAGAAAGAGATGGATAGAGCTCTTAAAGATAGCGGAATCAATGGTTATGGGAATAAGGCAGGAACTGGATACTGATTGTGGATGATCAGCCATGATCACAGTGAATGGTGGTGCTGGCTCAAAGGGCCGAATGGCCTACTCCTGCACCTATTGTCTATTGTCTATTGAGATGGCTTTTTGGAACAGCTTGTTGTTGAGCCTACTAGGGGGTCGGCTGTACTGGATTGAGTATCGTGAAATGAACCGGAGGTGATTGCAGAGATTGAGGTGAAGGAACCCTTAGGAGACAGTGATCATAACATGATTGAGTTCACTGTGAAATTAGAAAAAGAGAAGCCGAAATCTAATGTGTCGGTATTTCAGTGGAGTAAAGGAAATTACAGTGGCATGAGAGAGGAACTGGCCAAAGTTGACTGGAAAGGGACACTGGTGGGAAAGACACCAGAGCAGCAGTGGCTGGAGTTTATGCGAGAAATGAGGAATGTGCAAGACAGGTATATTCCAAAAAAGAAGAAATTTTCGAGTGGAAAAAGGATGCAACCGTGGTTGACAAGAGAAGTCAAAGCCAAAGTTAAAGCAAAAGAGAGGGCATACAAGGAAGCAAAAATTAGTGGGAAGAGAGAGGATTGGGAAGTTTTTAAAACCTTACAAAAGGAAACCAAGAAGGTCATTAAGAGAGAAAAGATTAACTATGAAAGGAATCTAGCAAATAATATCGAAGAGGATACTAAAAGCTTTTTCAAGTATATAAAGAGTAAAAGACAGGTGAGAGTAGATATAGGACCAATAGAAAATGATGCTGGAGAAAATGTAATCGGAGATGAGGAGATGGCAGAGGAACCGAACAAGTATTTTGCATCAGTATACCGGACACTCAAGGGTGGCAGGGAAGAGAAGTGTGCGCAGTCACAATTACGACAGAGAAAGTACTCAGGAAGCTGAATAGGCTAAAGGTAGATAAATCTCCTGGACCAGATGGAATGCACCCTCGTGTTTTGAAGGAAGTAGCTGTGGAGATTGCGGAGGCATTAGCAATGATCTTTCAAAAGTCGATAGATTCTGGCATGGTTCCGGAGGACTGGAAGATTGCAAATGTCACTCCGCTATTTAAGAAGGGGGCAAGGAAGCAAAAAGGAAATTTTAGACCTGTTAGCTTGACATCCATGGTTGGAAAGTTGTTGGAGTCGATTGTCAAGGATGTGGTTACAGAGTACCTGGAGGCATATGACAAGATAGGCAGAACTCAGCATGGATTCCTTAAAGGAAAATCCTGCCTGACAAACCTATTACAATTTTTTGAGGAAATTACCAGTAGGCTAGACAAGGGAGATGCAGTGGATGTTGTATATTTGGATTTTCAGAAGGCCTTTGACAAGGTGCCACACATGAGGCTACTTAACAAGATAAAAGCCCATGGAATTACGAGGAAGTTACATACGTGGATAGAGCGTTGGCTGATTGGCAGGAAACAGAGAGTGGGAATAAAGGGATCTTATCCTGGTTGGCTGCCAGTTACCAGTGGTGTTCCACAGGGGTCCGTGTTGGGGCCGCTTCTTTGTACATTGTACATCAACAATTTGGATTATGGAATAGATGGCTTTGTGGCTAATTTTGCAGATGATACGAAGTTAGGTGGAAGGGCTGGTAGTGCTGAGGAAACAGAGTCTGCAGAGAGACTTGGATAGTTTGGAAGAATGGGCAAAGAAGTGGCAAATAAAATGCAATGTTGGAAAGTGTATGGTTATGCACTTTGGCAGAAGAAATAAATGGGCAGACCATTATTTAAATGGGGAGAGAATTCAAAGTTCTGTGATGTAACGGAACTTGGGAGTCCTCGTGCAGGATACCCTTAAGGTTAACCTCCAGGTTGAGTCAGTAGTGAAGAAGGCGAATGCAATGTTGGCATTCATTTCTAGAGGAATAGAGTATAGGAGCAGGGATGTGATGTTGAGGCTCTATGAGGCGCTGGTGAGACCTCACTTCGAGTACTGTGGGCAGTTTTGGTCTCCTTATGTAAGAAAAGATGTACTGACGTTGGAGAGGGTACAGAGAAGATTCACTAGAATGATTCTGGGAATGAGAGGGTTAACATATGAGGAATGTTTGTCTGCTCTTGGACTGTATTCCTTGGAGTTTAGAAGAATGAGGGGAGACCTCATAGAAACATTTCGAATGTTGAGAGGCATGGGCAGAGTGGATGTGGCAAAGTTGTTTCTCATGATGGGGGAGTCTAGTACGAGCGGGCATGACTTAAGGATTGAAGGGCGCCCATTCAGAACAGAAATGCAAAGATATTTTTTTAGCCAGAGGGTGGTGAATCTATGGAATTTGTTGCCATGGGCGGCAATGGAGGCCAAGTCGTTGGGTGCATTTAAGGCAGAGATTGATAGGTATCTGAGTAGCCAGGGCATCAAAGGTTATGGTGAGAAGGTGGGGGAGTGGGACTAAATGGGAGAATGGATCAGCTCATGATAAAAATGGAGCAGACTCGATGGGCGGAATGGCCGACTTATGCTCCTTTGTCTTATGGAATTTCTGGAAGTAATTCGGAAGGCACAGGGTATATAGACCCAAAGAGGAAGAGGTATTCTAAAAGAAAGATGACGCAACAGTAGTTAACAAGAGAAGTCAAAGCCAACATAAAAGCCAAAGAGAGGGCATATATTGGAGCAAAAATTAGTTGGAAGTTACAGGACTGGGAAGCTTTAAAAAACCCAATGGAAAGCAACTAGAAAGTCATTAAGAAGGGAAAGATAGAACATGAAAGTAAGCTAGCCAATAATATTAAAGAGAATACCAAAAGTTTCTTCAGATACATAAAGTGTAAAAGAGAGGCAAGAGTGGATATCAGACCTCTGGAAAACGATGCTGGAGAGGTAGTGACGGGGAACAAGAAGATGAAGAAAATAAGTATTTTGCATTAGTCTTCACTTTGGAAGTTCCAGGTGTCAGAAGTCATGAAGTGTGTGAAGTTACCATTAGCAGAGAGAAGGTTCTTGGGAAACTGAAAGGTCGGAAGTTAGTAAGTCACCTGGATCAGATGATGTACACCCCAGAGTTCTGAAAGAGGTGGCTGAAGAGATTGTCAAGGCATTAGTAATGATCTTTCAAGAATCATTAGATTCTGGAATGGTTCTCGAAGACTGGAAAATTGCAAATGTCACTCCACTCTTCAAGAATGGAGCGAGGCAGAAGAAAGGAAACTATAGGCCAGTTAGTCTGACCTCAGTGGTGTGGAAAATGTTGGAGTTGATTATTAAGTATGAGGTCTTGGGGTACTTGGTAAAATAGGCCATAGTCAGCATGGTTCCCTCAAGGGAAAATCTTGCCTGACAAATCTGTTGGAATTCTTTGAAGAGATAGCAAGCAGGATAGACAAAAGAGAATTGCTTGATGTCGTGTACTTAGATTTTCAGAAGGCCTTTGACAAGGTGCCGCACTTGAGGCTGCTTAACGTGGTATTACAGGAAAGATTCTATGATGGACAAAGCAGTGGTTGATTGGCAGGAGGAATAAAGGAGCCTTTTCAGGTTAGCTGCCAGTGACTAGTGGTGTTCCACAGGGGTCTATGTTGGGATTGATTCTTTTACTTTATGTCAATAATTTTGATGGAATTGATGGCTTTGTTGTAAAGTTTGCAGATGATATGAAGATAGGTGGAGGGACAGGTAGCTTTGAGGATGTAGAGAGGCTACAGAAGGACTTAGGCAGATTAGGAGAATGGGCAAAGATGGAATACAGTATTTGGAAGTGTATGATCATGCACTTTGGTAGAAGAAATGAAAGGATGACCATTTTCTGAATGGAGAGAAAATACAAAAAAAACAGAGGCGCAGAGGGACTTGGGAGTCCTTGTGCAGGATTCCCTAAAGGTTAATTTGCAGGTTGAGTCTGTGGTGAGGAAGGCAAATGCAATGTTAGCATTCATTTCAAGAGGACTAGAATATAAAAGTGAGGACTTTATAAAGCACTGGTGAGGTCTCACTTGGAGTATTGTGAGCAGTTTTGGGTCCCTTATCTAGAAAGGATGTGCTGAAACTGGAGAAGGTTCAAAGGAGGTTCATGAAAATGATTCCCAGATTGAATGGCTTGTCATATGAAAAGTGTTTGATAGCTTTGGCCCTGTATTCACTAGAATTCAGAAGAATGAGTGGTGACCTATTGAATGGTGAAAGGCTTTGACAGAGTAGATGTAGAGAGGATGTTTCTTATGGTGTAAGAGTCTAAGACCAAAGGACACAGCCTCAGAATAGAGGGGTATCGTTTTAGAACGGAGATGAGGAGCAGTTTCTTTAGCCAGAGAGTGGTGAATCTGTGGAATTCTTTGCTACAGGCAGCTGTGGAGGCCAGGTCTTTATATATATTTAAGACAGAGGCTGATAGATTCTTGATTGGTCAGGGCACGAAGTGATATGGGGAGAAGGCAGGAGATTGGGGCTGAGGAAAATTGGATCAGCTAAGATGAAGTGGTGGAGCAGACTTGAAGGGCCAAATGGCCTAGTTCTGCTCCTGTATCTTATGGTTTTATTTGTACTCTAATAGCAACCATAGAAAAACTACAGCACAGAAACAGACCTTTTGGCCCTTCTTGGCTGTGCCGAACCATTTTCTGCCTAGTCCCACTGACCTGCACACGGACCATATCCCTCCATACACCTCCCATCCATGTATCTGTCCAATTTATTCTTAAATGTTAAAAAAGAACCCGCATTTACCTCCTCGTCTGGCAGCTCATTGCATACTCCCACCACTCTCTGTGTGAAGAAGCCTCCCCTAATGTTCCCTTTAAACTTTTCCCCCTTCACCCTTAACCCATGTCCTCTTTTTTTTTTTCTCCCCTTGCTTCAGTGGAAAAAGCCTGCTTGCATTCACTCTATCTATACCCATCATAATTTTATATACCTCTATCAAATCTCCCCTCATTCTTCTATGCTCCAGGGAATAAAGTCCTAACCTAATCAACCTTTCTCTGTAACTGTGTTTCTCAAGTCCCGGCAACATCCTTGTAAACCTTCTCTGCACTCTTTCAACCTTATTTATATCCTTCCTGTAATTTGGTGACCAAAACTGAACACAATACTCTAGATTTGGCCTCACCAGTGCCTTATATAACCTCATCATAACATTCCAGCTCTTATACTCAATACTTTAATAAAGGCCAATGTACCAAAAGCTCTCTTTACGACCCTATCTACCTGTGACGCCACTTTTAGAGAATTTTGTATCTGTATTCCCAGATCCCTCTGTTCTACTGCACTCCTCAGTGCCTTACCATTAACCCTGTATGTTCTACCTTGGTTTGTCCTTCCAACGTGCAATACCTCATACTTGTCTGTATTAAACTCCATCTGCCATTTTTCAGCCCATTTTTCCAGCTGGTCCAAGTCCCTGTGCAGGCTCTGAAAACCTTCCTCACTGTCTACTACACCTCCAATCTTTGTATCATCAGCAAATTTGCTGATCCAATTTACCACATCATCATCCAGATCATTGATATAGATGACAAATAACAATGGACCCAGCACTGATCCCTGTGGCACACCACTAGTCACAGGCCTCCACTCAGAGAAGCAATTCTCTACTACCACTCTTTGGCTTCTTCCATTGAGCCAATGTCTAATCCAATTTACCACCTCTCCATGTATACCTAGCAACTGAATTTTCCTAACTAACCTCCCATGCGGGACCTTGTCAAAGGCCTTACTGAAGTCCATGTAGACAATATCCACTGCCTTCCCTTCATCCACTTTCCCGGTAACCTCCTCGAAAAACTCCAATAGATTGGTCAAACATGATCTACCACGCACAAAGCCATGTTGACTCTCCCTAGTAAGTCCCTGTCTATTCAAATGCTTGTAGATTCTGTCTCTTAGTACTCCCTCCAATAACTTACCTACTACCAATGTTAAATTTACCGGCCTATAATTTCCCGGATTACTTTTCGATCCTTTTTTAAACAACGGAACAACATGAGCCACTCTCCAATCCTCCGGCACCTCACCTGCAGACGGCGACATTTTAAATACTTCTGCTAGGGCCCCTGCAATTTCAACACTAGTCTCCTTCAAGGTCCGAGGGAACACCCTGTCAGGTCCCGGAGATTCCTCAAGACAGCAAGCACCTCTTCCTTTTCAATCTGCACAGTTTCCATGATCTCACTACTTGATTCCCTTAATTCCATAGACTTCATGCCAGTTTCCTTAGTAAATACAGATGCAGATAATTAAGTTAACTCCCCTGCTGCCAGCATGCTTGAGACCCTAGCATATTGCAGTTTATGAAAGCATGCTTCGGTTCCAAGTCTAATTGTGAGGAACACATTAGGAATATTATTATGACCTTACTGTCTGAACTAGTTTGAATTGTTTTGATGGTTCCATTATGTGAAGAATAAAGAAGTTGTATTGTTACTCTGATTAAAAGTTACATCTTTTAAAAAAAATTCAGGTGACACAGATGAAGGAAAAGGATAACCGTATCAAATTGATGAATGAAATTCTAAATGGAATAAGAGTAATAAAATTGTATGCCTGGGAGCTTGCATTTAAAAGGAAGATACTGCATATTAGAGAGAAGGAGCTTGAAGTACTAAAAAGTGCTGTCTATCTCTCAGCTGTGTCTACATTCACTTGGGTCTGTGCACCATTTCTGGTAAGTGAGGTGCAGTATGTGGATCGTGAAAAATCCAAACTGAAAGATTTATATTATTATTATTTTTTTGCTATTGTAAATTGGTCACAAATAGCCTTCAATAAGCGAGCTCCATAGCAAACTCTGGATTGCCAGCATCTGCAGAATCTCTTGTGTTTTTATACAGAAACATAAAAGAAAACCTTCAGCACAATACAGGCCCTTCGGCCCACAAAGTTGTGCTGAGCATGTCCCTACCTTAGAAATTACTAGGGTTACCCATAGCCCTCTATTTTTCTAAGTTCTATCTACCTGTCCAAAAGTCTCTTAAAAGACCCTATTGTATCTGCCTCCACCACCGTTGCCAGCAGCCCATTCCACCTCCTCACCAGTTAATGTGTTTTTAAAAAAAAAAACACATACTTACCCATAAGACCATAAGACAAAGAAGCAGAAGTAGGCCATTCGGCCCGTCGAGTCTGCTCCGCCATTTTATCATGAGCTGATTCATTTTCTCCTATTTAGTCCCGTCCCCTGCCTTCTCACCATAACCTTTGATGCCCTGGCTACTCAGATACCTATCAATCTCTGCCTTAAATACACCCAACAACTTGGCCTCCACTGCTGCCCGTGGCAACAAATTCCATAGATTCACCACCCTCTGACTAAAAAAATTTCTTCGCATTTCTGTTCTGAAAGGGCGCCCTTCAATCCTTAAGTCATGCCCTCTCGTACTAGACTCCCCCATCATGGGAAACAACTTTGCCACATCCACTCTGCCCATGCCTCTCAACATTCGAAATGTTTCTATGAGGTCTCCCCTCATTCTTCTAAACTCCAAGGAATACAGTCCAAGAGCAGACAAACGTTCCTCATTTGTTAACCCTCTCATTCCCAGAATCATTCCAGTGAATCTTCTCTGTACCCTCTCCAACGTCAGCACATCCTTTCTTAAATAAGGAGACCAAAACTGCCCACAGTACTCCAAGTGAGGTCTCACCAGCGCCTTATAGAGCCTCAACATCACATCCCTGCTCCTATACTCTATTCCTCTAGAAATGAATGCCAACATTGCATTCGCCTTCTTCACTACTGACTCAACCTGGAGGTTAACTTTAAGGGTATCCTGTACGAGGACTTCCAAGTCCTGTTGCATCTCAGAACTTCGAATTCTTTCCCCATTTAAGTAATAGTCTGCCCGTTTATTTCTTCTGCCAAAGTGCATAACCACTTTCCAACATTGTACTTCATTTGCCACTTCTCTGCCCATTCTTCCAATCTATCCAAGTCTCTCTGCAGACTCTCCGTTTCCTCAGCACTACCAGCCCCTCCACATATCTTCGTATCGTCAGCAAACTTAGCCACAAAGCCATCTATTCCATAATCTAAATCGTTGATGTACAATGTAAAAAGAAGCGGCCCCAACACTGATCCCTGTGGAACACTACTGGTAACCGGGCAGCCAACCAGAATAGGATCCCTTTATTCCCACTCTCTGTTTCCTGCCAATCAGCCAATGCTCTATCCACGTATGTAACTTCCTCGTAATTCCATGGGCTCTTATCTTGTTAAGTAGCCTCATGTGTGGCACCTTGTCAAAGGCCTTCTGAAAATCCAAATATACAACATCCACTGCATCTCCCTTGTCTAGCCTACTGGTAATTTCCTCAAAAAATTGTAATAGGTTTGTCAGGCAGGATTTTCCTTTAAGGAATCCATGCTGAGTTCTGCCTATCTTGTCATATGCCTCCAGGTACTCTGTAACCACATCCTTGACAATCGACTCCAACAACTTTCCAACCATGGATGTCAAGCTAACAGGTCTAAAATTTCCTTTTTGCTTCCTTGCCCCCTTCTTAAATGGCGGAGTGACATTTGCAATCTTCCAGTCCTCCGGAACCATGCCAGAATCTATTGACTTTTGAAAGATCATCGCTAATGCCTCCGCAATCTCCACAGCTACTTCCTTCAAAACACGAGGGTGCGTTCCATCTGGTCCAGGAGATTTATCTACCTTTAGCCTATTCAGCTTCCTGAGTACTTTCTCTGTCGTAATTGTGACTGCGCACACTTCTCTTCCCTGCCACCCTTGAGTGTCCGGTATACTGCTGTCTTCCTCAGTGAAGACTGATGCAAAATACTTGTTCAGTTCCTCTGCCATCTCCTCATCTCCGATTACAATTTCTCCAGCATCTTTTCTATTGGTCCTATATCTACTCTCACCTGTCTTTTACTCTTTATATACTTGAAAAAGCTTTTAGTATCCTCTTCGATGTTATTTGCTAGATTCCTTTCATAGTTAATCTTTTCTCTCTTAATGACCTTCTTGGTTTCCTTTTGTAAGGTTTTAAAAACTTCCCAATCCTCTCTCTTCCCACTAATTTTTGCTTCCTTGTATGCCCTCTCTTTTGCTTTAACTTTGGCTTTGACTTCTCTTGTCAACCACGGTTGCATCCTTTTTCCACTCGAAAATTTCTTCTTTTTTGGAATATACCTGTCTTGCACATTCCTCATTTCTCGCATAAACTCCAGCCACTGCTGCTCTGGTGTCTTTCCCACCAGTGTCCCTTTCCAGTCAACTTTGGCCAGTTCCTCTCTCATGCCACTGTAATTTCCTTTACTCCACTGAAATACTGACACATCAGATTTCGGCTTCTCTTTTTCTAATTTCACAGTGAACTCAATCATGTTATGATCACTGTCTCCTAGGGGTTCCTTCACCTCAATCTCTGCAATCACCTCCGGTTCATTACACAATACTCAATCCAGTACAGCCGATCCCCTAGTGGGCTCAACAACAAGCTGTTCTAAAAAGCCATCTTGCAGACATTCTGCAAATTCTCTCTCGAGATCCAGTGCTGACCTGATTTTCCCAATCTACTCGCATGTTAAAATCCCCCACAATTATCATAACACTGCCCTTGTGACAAACCTTTTCTATTTCCAGTTGTAATTTGTAGTCCACATCCCTGCAGCTGTTTGGAGGCCTATAAATAACTGCCATCAGGGTCCTTTTACCCCTGCTATTTCTTAGCTCAACCCATAAAGATTCTGCACCTTCTGATCCTATATCACCTCTTTCTAATGATTTAATATCATTTCTTACCAATAAAGCCACGCCTCCCCCTCTGCCTACCTTCCTATCCTTCCGATACACCGTGTATCCTTGGATGTTCAGCTCCCAGAGAATGCATCTTTTAGCCAGGTCTCAGTGATGGCCACAATATCATACCTGCCAATCTGTAGCTGTACAATAAGATCATCCACCTTATTCCTTATGCTGCGTGCATTTAAGTATAACACCTTAAGACCAGTATTTGGTACTTTTCGCTTTGATTTCACTGCAACTTTATTGCATTGCAACTCATCCCAATGGCTACAAATTTGCCCCATCACCTGCCTGTCTTTCCTGACATCTTTACTGCTCACTATCTTAGATTTATTTCTGTTTTCCCCTTCCTCCGCTCTATCATTCTGGTTCCCATCCCTCTGCCAAATTAGTTTAACCCCTCTCTAACAGCTCTATTAAACTTTAAACTACCCCTGACATCTCCGCTGTACCTACTCCCAAGCACCTTAAACCTGTGCTCTCTTGTGGTAGTCATTTCAGCCCTGAGGAAAAAGCCTCTGACTAGCCACACGATCAATGCTTCTCATCATCTTATACACCTCTATCAGGTTACCTCTCATCCTCCGTCCCTCCAAGGAAGAAAGGCCGAGTTCACTCAACCTGTTTTCATAAGACATGCTCCCCAATCCAGGCAACATCCTTGTAAACACAAAATATTCTGTAGATGCTGGGGTCAAAGCAACACCTAGAACATGCTGGAGGAACTCAGCAGGTCGGGCAGCATCCGTGGAAACAAACAGTCAATGTTTCGTGCTGAGACCCTTTGTCAGGGAAATGAACAGTCAATGTTTCGGGCTGAGACCCTTCGTCAGGCAGAAATATCATTGTAAATATCCTCTGCACCCTTTCTGTGGTTTCCACATCCTTCCTGTAGTGAGGTGACCAGAACTGAGCACAGTACTCCAAGTGGGGTCTGACCAGGGTCCTTTATAGCTGCAACATTACCTCTCGGCTCCTAAATTCAATTCCACGATTGATGAAGGCCAGTACACCATATGCCTTAACCACAGAGTCAACCTACACAGCTGCTTTGAGCGTCCTATGGACTCGGACCCCAAGATCTCTCTGGTCCTCCACACTGCCAAGAGTCTTACCATTAATACTATATTCTGCCATCATATTTGACCTACCAAAATGAACCACTTCACACTTATCTGGATTGAACTCCATCTGCCACTTCTCAGCCCAGTTTTGCATCCTATCATCCCGCTGTAACCTCTGACAGCCCTCTACACTATCCACAGCACCCCCAACCTTTATGTCATCAGCAAACTTACTAACCCATCCCTTCACTTCCTCATCCAGGTCATTTATAAAAATCATGAAGAGTAAGGGTCCCAGAACAGATCGCTGAGGCACACCACTGGTCACTGACTTCCATGCAGAATATGACCCGTCTACAACCACTCCTTGCCTTCTGTGGGCAAGTCGGTTCTGGATCTGCAAAGCAATGTCCCCTTGGATCCCATGTCTCCTTACTTTCTCAATAAGCCTTGCATGGGGTACCTTATCAAATGCCTTGCTGAAATCCATATACACTACATCTACTGCTCTTTCTTCATCAATGTGTTTAGTCACATCCTCAAAAAATTCAATCAGGCTCGTAAGGTGCGATCTTCCCTTGACAAAACCATGCTGACTATTCCTAATCATAATATACGTCTCTAGATGTTCATAAATCCTGCCTCTCAGGATCTTCTCCGTTAACTTATCAACCACTGAAGTAAGACTCATTGGTCTATAATTTCCTGGGCTATCTCTACTCCCTTTCTTGAATAAGGGGACAACATCCGCAACCCTCCAATCCTCCAGAACCTCTCCCGTCCCCATTGATAATGCAAAGATCATCGCCAGAGGCTCAGCAGTCTCCTCCCTCACCTCCCACAGTAGCTTGGGGTACATCTCATCTGATCCTGGCAATTTATCCAACTTGATACTTTCCAAAAGCTCCAGCACATCCTCTTTCTTATATCGTAATGTTCAAGCTTTTCAGTTTGTTGCAAGTCATCACTGCGATCACCATAAGCCTTTTCCATAGTGAATACTGAAGTAAAGTATTCATTAAGTACCTCTGCCGTTTCCTCTGGTTCTATACACACTTTCCCACTGTCACACTTGATAGGTCCTATTCTTTCACGTCTTATCCTCTTGCTCTTCACATACTTGCAGAATGCCTTGGTGTTTTCCTTAATCCTGCCCGCCAAGGCCTTTTCATGGCCTCTTCTGGCTCTCCTAATTTCCTCCTTAAGCTCCTTCCTGTTAGCCTTATAATCTTCTAGATCTCTAACATTACCTAGTTCTCTGAACCTTTTGTAAGCTTTTCTTTTCTTCTTGACTAGATTTATTACAGCCTTT
Organism: Mobula birostris; assembly: GCF_030028105.1. Classification (NCBI taxonomy): domain Eukaryota; kingdom Metazoa; phylum Chordata; class Chondrichthyes; order Myliobatiformes; family Myliobatidae; genus Mobula; species Mobula birostris. The sequence goes on along the minus strand of NC_092378.1, from coordinate 130,414,739 downwards.
GTACACCATGGTTCCTGTACCCTACTATAACTTCCCTGTCTCATTGGAACGTACCTATGCAGAACTCCACACAAATATCCCCTGAACATTTGCCACATTTCTTCCGTACTTTTCCCTGAGAATATCTGTTCCCAATTTCAGCTTCCAAGTCCCTTGCTGATGGCTTCATAATTCCCTTTACTCCAATTAAACGCTTTTCTAACTTGTCTGTTTCTATCTCTCTCCAATGCTATTGTAAAGGAGGTAGAATTATGATCACTATCCCCAAAATGCTCTCCCACTGAGAGATCTGACATCTGACCAGCTTCATTTCCAATACCAAATCAAGTACAGTCTTTCCTCTTGTAGGCTTATCTACATATTGTGTCAAGAAACCTTCCTGAACAAACGTAACAAACTCCACCCCACCTAAACCTCTTCCTCTAGGGAGATGTCAATCGACATTTGGGAAATTAAAATCTCCCACCACGACGACTCTTATTATTACACCTTTCCAGGATCTGTTTCCCTATCTGCTCCTCGATATCCCTGTTACTATTGGACAGCCTGTTTTTAAAAAAAAAACACAAAAAAACACCCAGTAGAGTTATTGACCCCTTCCTGTTCCTAACCTCCACCCACAGAGACTCAGTAGACAATCCCTCCATAATGTCCACCTTTTCTGCAGTTGTGACACGCCCCCATCTTTTTTGCCTCCTTCCCTGTCCTTTCTGAAACATCTAAAACCCGGTACTTGAAGTAACCATTCCTGTCCCTGAGCCAGCCAAGTCCCTGTAATGGCCACCACATCACAGCTCCAAGTACTGATCCACGCTCTGAGCTCATCTGCTTTGTTCACAATACTCCTTGCATTAAAATAGACACATCTCAAACCGTTGGTCTATGCGCATCCCTTGTCTATCACCTGCCTATCCTCCCTCACACACTGTCTCTAAGCTTTCTCTATTCGTGAGCCAACTGCCTCTTCCCCAGTCTCTTCGGTTCCCACCTCCCAACAACGCTAGTTTAAACTCTCCCTAGTAGCCTTAGCAAATCTCTCTGCCAGGATATTGACACCCACCCCCCCCCCCCCCCCAGGATTCAAGTGCAACCCGTCCTTTTTGTACAGGTCACACCTGCCCCAAAAGAGGTCCCAATGATCCAGAAATCTGAATCCTTGCCCCCTGCTTCAATCCCTCAGCCACGCATTTATCCTCCATCTCACGTGGCACAAGCAGTAATCCCGAGATTACTACCTTGGTGGTCCTGCTTCTCAACTTCTTTCCTAACTCCCTGTCGTCTGTTTTCAGGACCGGCTCCCTTTTCCTAGCTATGTCATTGGTACCGATATGTACCAAGACCTCTGGCTGTTCTCCCTCCCACTGCAGGATATCTTGGACGCGATCTGAAACATCCCGGACCCTGGCACCTGGGAGGCAAACTACCATCTGAGTTTCGTTCCTGAGTCCACAGAATCGCCTGCCTGACCTCCTAACTATAGAGTCCCCTATCACTACTGCTTTTCTCTTCCTTTCCCTACCCTTCTGAGCCACAGGGCCGGGCTCTAAGCCAGAGGCACAGCCACTGTTGCTTCCCCCAGGTGGGCTGTCCCCCCAAACAGCACTCAAACAAGAGTACTTACTGTTCAGGGGGACAGCCACAGGGGTACTCTCTAGTACCTGACTCTTCCCCTTCCCTCTCCTGACTGTTACCCACTTGTCTGTCTTCTGTGGCCCCGGTGTGACCACCTGCCTATAAGTCCTTTCTGTCACCTCCTTGCTCTCCCTGACCAGACAAAGGTCATCCAGCTGCAACTCCAGTTCCTTAATGCTGTCCCTTAGGAGCTGCAGCTTGACACACCGGGTGCAGATATGGGCTTCCGGGAGGCTGGGAGACTCCAGGACTTCCCACATCTGACACCGAGCACAGAACACCGGCCTCACACACATACTTCCTTTCTACAATTAACACAGGTAAACCTACCTGCCTCGTCCCATTACAGCCTAAGCTCATTGAGTCAAAGCCCTCTCACCCTGCTACCCTTTCACTCCGCTGCCTGCTGGATATGGCAGTCTTTTTAAACTTTTCCCACTCTACTGGCTGATGTCACGAGCCTGCGCAGTCTTGCCTCTCTTTACTCCGAGTAGTAAAATGCCTTCGCTCCGGAAATCCTCAGCCGTTCCACTCGCATCTTCGAATCTGATTAATATCGCATTGCTCTTTTAGGAAACTGTTGTTCACATATTAGCTGCTGTATTTCCGGGACTGTATCATGAGCCCTGCATTTAAATCAAAATCATTATTATAAAATGTGCCATGAAAAGTGAGGGACCAAGCACAGAAACATTAAGCTGCTGGAAACACTTACAGATCAGGCTGAGTATGTGTACTGAGAAACAGAATCAATGTTTGAGGTCTATGACCCTTCGTCAGGCCTAGCACTGAGCTCTACAGATTTCCACTGCCTGCAGCTGTCCATTGCTAAAACTCCAGTTGAAAATGACCTTTTCTGCTATTGAGGCAATTTTGGATTTGCCCTTCCATTTCTGCTTGGATTCCTTCGGTCTTGATTTTCTGATTGACTTGTGGAACTCCACAAAATTCTGCCTTAAAATGTATGTAGAACATACTCAATACAAATCCCTTTGCATCCTATATGTTGCCTTTAAAAAGTTCCATCACAAATCATGTATAACTTGTGTACAAGTTGTGGTGACTTGCTGTAAATGGGTGGTTCTGTGTGTCTGACCAATAGGTTTTTCTGACTGCCTTCAACTTTTTGTTTAATAATTCTCCACTGCCACCTTCATTTCAACCTGCACTAAACCATTATATATCATAAAACATTATGCATCACACTTAGTATTAAGAATGAGCAATTTGACCACTTCTACCCATAAGACCTTCCCATGGTCTTATTGTTGGATTTTTCCACTTAAAAGGAGTAGTTAATATGCTAAAGAGAATAGCGATAAAACTTCAGGGCAGTGGTGATGCAATATTGCAATCTATAGCAGTCGTATCTGATTAAATCATCACAGTCCATTTTCCATGTCTTAGATTTACACTAGAATGTCTGGTCCATGTAAAATTACTAATTTTTCTAACTGTATGCATGAGTACTGCCTTGTTTCAATACTCAATAGTGCATCATGTAATGGTTCATACATATAAATTCTGTGAAACTGAAGCAAATGATGTGTCCATCAATACTATTTGCATACATATAAATTCTGTGAAACTGCTGCAAATGATGTGTCCATCAATACTATTTGTAGAAGAAGCTTTGGAATTTGTTTTTCATTGGAAGATTTCTATTTGATTATCATGGCCCGTACACTGTAAGTTAAATTGTCTGATTCCTATAACACTTCATGCTTGATAAATACATTTACATTTTGCACATTTACAGAACAGAATTTGCAAAACATTTATTGAAATGTAATTTATACAATAATCAAAATAATCACCTTCATCCATGGAATTCCTTACCAAAACACACACACAAGCCCCAATTCCTTGAAGCTTGAAATTGCATTTTATATGCAGTGAGTGAGGGGTGCAAGAGTATAACAAGGATCTGAACGAAATTGGGTAATATTTTCATTCAGTTGTTTACTTGAAATTTTAACTCCAGCAAGGGAAGCCCTGCATACAAGCTGCAGTCACTTTATGCCTACATTAGGTTAAAGAATGTTCACTGGAGTTGCATTACTGCCTGCAATATATTATTCGGGGTAAAGTGTTGTCTTAAGGAAAGAATTTATGACTGGAAAGAATTCTAGAGCTATTTTAAGTTAAGAGTTTATTTGTGATAGAGAATAGATGGCAGAATAAAGATGAAACTTGGGGACTTCTCCAATACTTGCGTGTTGCCTTATGCTTATAAAGAACTGATGCAGTCCAGTCCTGCAAATCACTGTCCTGTGCAGCTTATACAGTAGAGTTGTTTTCACTTGGAATAGATGGACCATGATTTGGGGAAAAAAAACTTCACTGAAAAACCAATATAAGCTTTTAGAAAAAAATTTCTGTGTCAGTGGGTTATTCAGAATTTATACACATCAGATGGATTCAACCCTAATGATTGATTTTGCTTTCTTTCATTGTTAAATGACTGCCAGACATTTTGATGTATCTAATTAGAGAGCGAGAGAAAACTACAGTATTTACCAATGGAATTAGGGTATCCATATGTGTTATAAATTATTTGAGTTTGAACTTGTCCTTGCTTAACATATACATCTTGCACATTCTAGCACTCGGGCTGGCATGTTTATAAAATGATTAATTAACTGTACGGTTTCAAAGTGGTCCAATAACTTAAATGTTATCTTCTTTAGCCGTTAAGATTCTGTAATGGTTATCATCTTTGAAGCTAGTATTCAAGTCAGAGGATCCACAAATTCAATTAAAATTTATACCTAATTGCTGGATCAATACTGCCACATTTTTTTTTTTTATTACTTTTTCATTGGTGTAATGCAGCTTCTTGTCCTAAATGTAACAGAACTTCATGTAAAATAAACAAGGCCACGGTATTTCCTCTTACAATTGCTCGCTTTAGGTATCCCAAATTTGTTGTGCAAGATATCACTCATTCGGTCTGCAATTTTTTAAAACGCAGATTGTCAGTGCTAATCTCCAAATTGAATATTGTTTTTATCAAGCTCTTTTATGTCCATCAGCTCATCTTTGAAATATCAGTTGGGCTGACCTGTAAAATAATCTCTTGTGTGTTTAACATTTAATTGTTCAACATTTGTTTTAAGCTTTTAATGAGGGCAACTTTTCGACCACATCTGTTGTTGGGTCATTTAATTCAATAAATCAATGAAAAATTGCAAGGCACATTTTAGACATCCTGACCCTAAGTTGATTATGTGGAAAGAGTTCGATATGCAAAAATATTCAACCCCTGCAACTGCAAATACTAATTGTTGCATAAGTGGGACCGCAGTGGAATTTTAGATATGTCAAAAATGTTCCATACTGTCGTGAAATATTTAACCTTTCAAATACCATGGTTATTGCAGTTAAGAATCTGCCTCTTAAGAGGAATATGGAGGGAATAAGCAGCGAACTGAAACTGAAGGACCAGACTATAATTGTATAGTTGCTTAAGTCAAAGTACAATACTGTTGTAAAATGGCATTACAGCTCTTGCTCTGAAGTGACAGAAAATAGGTACATTTCTCACACCAAGATTTAATTTATGTTATATACTGCTAAGTGAGATGTGTTCTAACTTATAAGTATTCTAGTATATTCATTTGACATTATCATGACAATATTAGATATCATATTAGATGCATTAAGTCAGACATCCCACCTCTCCCGGAAGTTCCAGGAGTCTCCCGCAAATTAATAGTGGCTCTCTGATGCCCGCAAATTATATACAATGTCCCAGAAATTGATTTTTTTTGAGAGCGAGTGTGAGAGAACGCGCGAGAGAGCGCGTGCAAGAGCAAGAAAGCAAGTGCAAGAGAGAGTGAGAGCAAGAAAGCAAGCGCGAGGGAAAGAGAGCAAGAGTGAGAAAGCAAGCGTGAGAGAGCGAGAGCAAGCGAGAGAGTGAGAGCGAGAAAGCAAGCGCGAGAGAGCAAGAGCAAGAGAGCGAGTGAGAGCGACCAGGAGCGAGAGAGCGTGCGATAGAGAGAGAGCGGGAGCAAGAGTGAGAGAGTTCCAAAAAAAGTCAGAGTGGCAGAGTGTTCCAAAGAAAATATAAAACGTACGTCACCCCAGACTACACTAAAGTATACTCCTCCCTAATAGGGGTCAAAAATAATGACAGTGTTTCTCGCTACACTGTTTGCAACAGTGACTTTTCTATTGCCCATGGTGGGTTAAAATGTAAAAGACATGTTGAGGTGAGTTTAACAGGTGTCATTCGTTCATTGGCATAGCTAACGTTATTTAAACTAGCTGGCTGGCTGCTTAGGAGCTACTCTATTGCAGACATCCTACCTTTCTCAGAAGTCTCCCGCAAATTGATGGTGCTACCTCCCTGAAATGAGTTTTTGAAGGGTGGGATGTCTGTTAAGTTATGCCAAAGATTAGGGTTAATGAAGCTCTTTAGTTTTGTGATTTCATGTAAGAAATTTACTACAATTTGTTTCCTCTTCCCATTTTGAATAGGTTGCTTTATCTACATTTGCAGTATATGTGCTTATAGACGAGAAGAATGTGCTGGATGCTCAGAAAGCTTTTGTTGCGTTGGCACTCTTTAACATTCTCAGATTCCCACTTAACATGCTACCCATGGTCATTACCAGTTTGGTACAGGTAAGTTAAAACCCTTCTATGCAAACACTTACAAGTACAGCGTCCATTTTCAGAGCATCTTTCCCAGTATTTAGCCGGCCGGTGGTGTAATGGCGTCTGTACCGGACTTCGAGGCGAGTTATTAGGTCACACTTGGAGTACTCTGTCCAGTTCTGGTCGCCTCTATATAGAAAGGATGTGGAAGCATTGGAAAGGGTACAGAGGAGATTTACCAGGATGCTGCCTGGTTTAGAGAGTATGGATTATGATCAGAGGAGACATGATAGAGGTGTACAAGATATTAAGAGGGATAGATAGTGGATAGCCAGCACCTCTTCCCCAGGGCACCACTGCTCAATACAAGAGGACATGGCTTTAAGGTAAGGGGTGGAAAGTTTAAGGGGGATATTAGAGGAAGGTTTTTTTTACTCAGAGAGTGATTGGTGCATGGAATCCACTGCCTGAGTCAGTGGTGGAGGCAGATACACTTGTGAAATTTAAGAGACTACTAGACAGGTATATGGAGGAATTTAAGGTGGGGGGGTTATACGGGAGGCAGGGTTTGAGGGTCGGCACAACATTGTGGGCGGAAGGGCTTGTACTGTGCTGTACTTTTCTATGTTCTATGGTCCTGAGTTTGAAGCTGGCCAGCTCCTTGCACACTTTGCATCTGTGCTGGGTTGAGTTAGCAACTTGGTCTCATTTAAAAAAAATAGACAAATGCTAAAGAAACAGCAAGTTTGCAGCCTGGTGCATCACAAGGCTCAGAGAGGAATAGTTTCCTGGTATTGCATTGTCTTCCTAAGTACTTTGTCATCCTGTCAAATCTGAATTTCAGAACTTTGCCATAGTTGGAAATATTTATCTGGGGCATAATTGGATGAGTTGCAGTTGTATGGATGGGGAAGTTTTTGGTCCAGATACTAGTGGAAGTTTGGATGTTGTTGCTTAAATTGATCTAGAAGCTTTGCATTAAATTGTGTTGAATGTGTACTTGAAATACCATACCCCTTAATCCTGTGGACCAATATCTGGGAAACGTGGTTGGTCTCTTTGTTGTCATAAAATTATATGACTCCTTGAGAAAATCGAAGTTCACACAGCTCATTTCAGATCATTTTACGTCCAAATTACAATCTGGTCTTTAGTGCTATTGGTTCCAAATTGAATTGTTAAATTGAACTAGCCAGACAAATGCATGTTGAAGGTGCTCATAACTTTTCACTGCTATTTTTCAAGCAAGAGTTTGTCAGCAATTTTTATGAGAGAAAGTAAAGCTCCCAACTTCTTAATCTGTTCATTTGTGTTAAAACTAAGTTGTGTTATAGTAAACTGCCTTTTTGGTGGGAGGGGAGTGGCAGAGAGAAAGTTTCAATTTGTTACTTGCAGAATCTGGTTAACTATTTTGTTTTCAGGCAAAAGTTTCTTTAGATCGCCTGGAAGCATTCCTTTCTCATGACGAACTGGACCTAAATGCTGTGAGCAGACATTTCAATTTAAGCTGTAAGTAGGATGATGTTGTATAAATCATAGATCTCTGCTTAGCATCTTTCAGATTTTATGCGAACTTTCCACTATCCTGGTAAAAATAATAATTTCTCTTTCAAAAGAACACAAATATTTGTTTTGTCAATTTGGGGTTAGTTTTACAATTCTAACTGCTGAATGATCCAGTTGCATGGATTTGTAGTTGGACAGTGTGGTGCAGGAAGGGATAGTGATTGAAGAGTGAGTGAGTGAGTGAGTGTGTGTGTGTGTGTGTGTGTGTGTGTTTGTTAAAAACGCAAACAACAGGAATTCTGCAGTTGCTGGAAATTCAAGCAACACACATCAAAGTTGCTGGTGAATGCAGCAGGCCAGGCAATATCTCTAGGAAGAGGTACAATCGACGTTTCAGGCCGAGACCCTTCGTCAGGACTAACTGAAGGAAGAGTTAGTAAGAGATTTGAAAGTGGGAGGGGGAGGGGGAGATCCAAAATGATAGGAGAAGACAGGAGGGGGAGGGATGGAGCCAAGAGCTGGACAGGTGATTGGCAAAGGGGATATGAGAGGATCATGGGACAGGAGGTCCGGGGAGAAAGACAAGCCGGGGTGGGGGGGGGGGGAACCCAGACGATGGGCAAGGGATATAGTCAGAGGGAGAAAAAAGAGAGTGAGAGAAAGAATTTGTGTATAAAAATAAATAACGGATGGGATACGAGGGGGAGGTGGGGCATTAGCGGAAGTTAGAGAAGTCGGTGTTCATGCCATCGGGTTGGAGGCTACCCAGACGGAATATAAGGTGTTGTTCCACCAACCTGAGTGTGGCTTCATCTTTACAGTAGAGGAGGACATGTTAGAATGGGAATGGGATGTGGAATTAAAATGTGTGGCCACTGGGAGATCCTGCTTTCTCTGGCAGACAGAGCGTAGGTGTTCAGCAAAGCGGTCTCCCAGTCTGCTTGTCCATTCGTCCCCCCCATCCCTCCCCACTGATCTCCCTCCTGGCACTTATCCTTGTAAGCAGAACAAGTGCTACACATGCCCTTACACTTCCTCCCTTACCACCATTCAGGGCCCCAGACAGTCCTTCCAGGTGAGGCAACACTTCACCTGTGAATTGGCTGGGGTGATATACTGCGTCCGGTGCTCCCGATGTGGTCTTCTATATATTGGTGAGACCCGACGCAGACTGGGATACCACTTTGCTGAACACCTACACTCTGTCCGCCAGAGAAAGCAGGATCTCCCAGTGGCCACACATTTTAATTCCATATCCCATTCCCATTCTGACAGGTCTTTTTTATTATCCATGGCCTCCTCTACTGTAAAGATGAAGCCACACTCAGGTTGGAGGAACAACACCTTGTATTCCGTCTGGGTAGCCTCCAACCTGATGGCATGAACATCGACTTCTCTAACTTCCGCTAATGCCCCACCTCTCCCTCGTACCCCATCCGTTATTTATTTTTATACACACATTCTTTCTCTCACTCTCCCTTTTCTCCCTCTGTCCCTCTGACTATACCCCTTGCCCATCCTCTGGGTTTCCCCCCCCTCTTGTCTTTCTCCCTGGACCTCCTGTCCCATGATCCTCTCATATCCCCTTTGCCAATCTCTCCCTCTCCTGTCTTCTCCTATCATTTTGGATCTCCCCCTCCCCCTCCCACTTTCAAATCTCTTACTCACTCTTCCTTCAGTTAGTCCTGACGAAGGGTCTCGGCCTGAAACGTCGACTGTACCTCTTCCTAGAGATGCTGCCTGGCCTGCTGCGTTCACCAGCAACTTTGATGTGTGTTGCTTGTTTGTTTGTTTCCTGTTGCAGTGCTTTCCGATCTTGGATTTCTGATTTGGGTATAAATTCAGGAATCTTTGACCAGAAACTGTACACAAAATGTAACAGAACCAGTTCTTGGGGATGAATTTTGCTGTTTATCAAAAGATTTTAAAAAGTGAGAATTTGCTTTTTATATTTAGTGTGTTTATGTTCTTGGCCTTTTCTAAGGATCTTCAAACAAACAACAACTTTTGAAATGGCGTTAGCATATTTCCTATAAACTAATGTTCCCCTGCTGCAATAAATTTTGATTCTTAAGTCAATTGGATCTTATGTTTTTTTTTCCTCAACAGTTCACGAACAGAAGGTCATTTTTTTGATATATCTTAATGTCCTGGCTAAGTTAGACTAATGTAAAAGATGCTAATGCAAATGTTGAAGAATGCCATTTTATTTGTGTGAAAGATTAATTATATTTTCTTTTAATTAGCATTGAACAGTATCATTGTGAATAATGGAACTTTCACTTGGTCTAAAGAGGATTCCCCATGTCTTAACAAGTAAGGAACAAAAAGACTTGTGTTTTAAAGTGCTAATACCAGCTACTTAAGCCAGCGTTTTGAGAATGATGTCCACCTCAGCACTTCTGCATTTTGCTTATCTTCAAAATGATTGTTAAAATGTAATTTTTATACAAAGGAGTTTGGGGAGGAGATGAAGTTTGGAGATGACTTTATAGTCTGTAGGGAGAGGAAGGTTAAAGGAAGGTGTTGCAAATGGGTGATTGAGGAACAAACAGTGAAGAAAATGTAATCCTATTTGTCCAATCTCATGCAGCACTCTGGTAAAAACAAGAATAGCTTTTCATTTCTGTTTTAATCCTAGCCACAGTTGCCTTCTGGTTAGTGTCTGAGTTTTTAAATTCTTTTGTAAATCAGTTTGTAATGTTTAAAAACTTGAAGGAGCATAAAAAGTTAGAGCAAAAATTGTCCATTTGTTCTCTCAAGCTTGCTTCACTGTTCAGTAAGATTGTCGCTGACCTACCCCAGACCTCAACTCCTTTTCTGTTCAAGATATCCCTCAATTTAACAAATTTATTAACCATCTTTTTAATATTTCCAATGAGCTAGCCTCCATATCTCTAATGGTTGTGCACTCTCTGTGAGAAGAAATCTGTCACTTTTAAATGACTAGCCTCTGAGCTTGATACGATGTCTCTTTGATATCAGTTTTCCCACCAGTGAAAACTTCTCAACATCTGCCTGTTATGCCACCTTTGGATCTTATTCTTAATCCCAAAGAATGCAGGCCCACATTGTTGAGCCCTTCCTTTACAGGGCAACTGTTTTGCCTGAGGAATTAAACCTGGTGAATGTTTGGATTGCCCCCAATGCAGTATCCTTATTTGATTAAGCAGATCAATGAAAGAAAGTAAGCACTGTATGTGGTGTTTCCAGCTGTGGCCTTATCGGCACCTTGTATAATTGTAATAACTTCCTGATTTCTAAACTCCAACATCAGCTTTTTAACATTATTCACGTTGTTGGGATGAGGGTTTTGCTGGCAAGACCTGTATTTATTACTTATTCTTCAGTGCCCTTGAGGTGGCGGTGATGTGCTATCACCTTGAATTGTTGCCTCCTTCTGCTGGACAATAATCTGATTTTAATAATCCACTTTTATTTAGATTATTTAAATGGACACTGATGTATTCATCTTCTTAGAATAATCTGTACGGCTATGTGACCTTGGAATCAAAACACAAAATAATGTGTCCTCTTGTCAGATAACAGCTTGTAGTAAAAACGAAGACAGTTCTAAGATTGTGTTGTAAATGAACAGATCTTGGCACAAATTACCGTGATTTTGCGCTGAATTATGTTCTTTCAATTCTTTTAACTTTTTATAATGATTACTGCTTAAACAGCATTAAATCACAATGGAGTCAATGTACAGTAACTGACTCCAGTTGACAGAGGGAGTTGAGGATTGAAAGTCATCCACAGATGTACCATTTTAACACTATTGAAATTTTACTAACGGTAATGTTCAAAATCTGGATCCATTCAAATTGTTCAGCAAATATTGAATTATATTAAAAGCTTCTATCAATTGTTATTGAAATGTTGCCCAGCCTGATTAGTTATAGACACTGACTCTGATTCCTATTTTGTTTGGCAGGCGCAGAACGGAGACTAGTTTTGGTAATTTGTAATGTATGTTCTCAATTATTCAAAATGAAATATATTCACATCACTGACCTTGCCACCTTGTGTGGTTTGTTTCCCAGTTAATTTTCCTAGCAAAATGTACACTTTGGCTGTGGAGAGGTCTAGGTGAGGTTCAAAAGGATGATCTTAGGAGCGGAAGGCTTGATGTATGAGCATGGTTGAATCACGGTCTGAATCAGTGAAGTTTAGAAGGATGAATGAGGATTTCATTGACGCTTACTGAGAGGCCTGGATAAAGTGGACATATGGAGGAAGGGTCTTGGCCTGAAGCATCGACTGTACTCTTTTCCATAGATGCTGCCTGGCCTGCTGAGTTCTTCCGGCATTTTGTGTGTGTTGATATGGAGGATGTTTCCATGAATCGGAGAGTCTAGGATTTGAGGTTGGGCAGACAGGCCTCGTCAGCCGTGGTTGGCAGCTCATCTAGGAGAAAGAAGTCTCTGATCTCAAACCTCTGCTGCCTTGAGGCAATACCTACTCATGGGGAAGGCTTCAGGAGTAAACCAAGGAAAAACTTTGAGCTGGAGTCCCTAGGGCAATTCTCTGTTGAATTCAACACTGACTTGCAACTTGTGTGATAACTCTAGTGTCAAATTGTATCAGTCTCTACAATTCCTTTGGATTCATCAGCTGCATCGAGAAGGGGATCCTGCTGTATAGGCAACAGCTTGCTGTCCATGTTGTACTGCCCTGGCTTGTGTGTCACGTAGCCAGCTGTGGCGCAATATCCATGGTCGGTCCTGACCAATGGATCTGAGGGCACAGCCTCGGAATAGAGGGGCATCTCTTTAAAAGAGAGATGAGGAGGAATTTCTTCAGCCAGAGGGTGGTAATTCTATGGATTTTTTTTTGCAGCAGAGAGCTATGGAGACCATTGGTTTTATTTAAGGAAGAGATTGATGAGATGCTCATTGGTAAGGGGGTTGAGAGTTACAGGAAGAAGGCTGAGAGGGGAAAAAATCCATGATTGAATGATGAAGTAAAGTTAAAGGCTGAATAGCCTATACTTGCTCACATATTTTTGAGATTCATGAGTGATCTCCTTAAATATCTACAGTTGCTGATTTGCCCGTGAACCTATTCTCCCAGTCTACTTTTGCCAGTTTTGTTCTGTACCTTTGTACTTGCCTTTATTAAATATGAGACAGTTGTTGTTTAATACCTGTTTCTCTTCTTAATACTGAATTTGATATTTGACTATGCCATATTCTCTCTTTGCTATGAGATTATTCATTAAACCCAAGTCATTACACAGTGCCAGTGCTGTGCTCTGGCTGGTTCCTCAATTTGTTGCTTTAAGAAGCCTTCTTGAATGCACTCAATGTGTCATTTCTGCTGTGTCATCCGTCTCAGTCTTTTTCTTAGCAAAGGCATGGCCTGAGCTGCATAGCTGTTCCTATAGTTTTGTACTTTGCAGAGTTTATCTTCCTGTGTTTCTTTTTCTTCACTGAAACTGTCTTTATCTCAGGAATTAAATTTCTAAACTTATGTTTTCTTTCCCTCATTTCAAACACTAATTCAACAACCTGGTATCCTTCTCAATAGTTAACACCCCACAGCAATCTTGACCTCACCTTATCAGTAAATTTTCTCTTGTTCAATTTAAGTCCTTTCCTCCCAGATGACATATAAGAAAGACTGATAAATTTGAGAGAGAGTCTTGCGAGTTCTGAGCCCTTCCTCACTTGTGGCTGAACTATTTTTGATGTTTTGCCACAATTATAATGTAGAAAACTCAGCAGTCAGCTTTGGCACAACCCGGTTTGTCCAGCAGCGTAGTGGTAATAGCCATATAATCCAGCGGTCCCTAACCACCGGCCTGCAGACCGGTATCGGGCCGCAAAGCATGTACTACCGGGCCGCGAGGAAACAATATGATTTGGCGATATGAGTCAGCTGCACCTTTCCTCATTCCCTGTCATGGCCACCGTTGAACTTGAACGCACGCGAGGTCATTACCCACGCGTCATCCATGTCAGCGCGGGAAGGAGATCAACTCTTTGAGCTTGCAAATGATGGCGGGCTGAAAAGTATGTTTGACATAACAGCTCTGCCGCATTCTGGATCAAAGTCAAGGCTAAATATCCTGAGATAGCCACGAAAGCACTGAAAACGTTGCTTCCATTTGCAACCTATCTCTGCAATGAATGCAACAAAAACTAAATTGCGGAATAGACTGGACATAAGGAACCCCCTTCGAGTATTGCTGTCTCCCATCACCCCTTGATGGGACCATTTTGTTTCAGGAAAACAAGCCCAGGGCTCCCACTGATTCAGCGATATTGGTGTGTTGCAATGATTTTATATGTTCATATGGGGAAAATATGTGCTGTGTGTTTAATATGCAAACGTTGCTTAAAATGTTATGATGCTATTGAGTTACACATGACTTATATAACTATATAACAATTACAGCACGGAAACAGGCCATCTCTGCCCTTCTAGTCCGTGCCGAACGCTACTCTCACCTAGTCCCACCGACCTGCACTAAGCCCATAACCCTCCATTCCTTTCCTGTCCATATAGCTATCCAATTTTTCTTTAAATGATAATATCGAACCTGCCTCTACCATTTCTACTGGAAGTTCGTTCAACACTTTATTGAAGCTCCCCTGTCCTCCCTTGATAATTGACTTATCACTATATTCATGCAAGGAAAATATGCGCTGTGTGTTTAATATTAAATTCGTTAGATAAACCCTTTTAGAAACGAAATTGAGTGTATTAGCCACTTATCACCTATATTCCGGTCGTGATTAACACCCCCCCCCCCCCCCCCACCCACCCCGAGCAGAATCGCCAAAACCGATTTGTAGAAAAAAATCGGCACGTACACACATGTGCACTGGTGCCCGCGCAAGGCTTCATGGTGATTGTAGTCTTTCTTGGGGTAAACACAACGTATCTGACTGCTACTCTTGTCCATTGGCAACCCTACGCACCCCCCCCCCCCCCCCCCAGGGTCGGCAGGTCCACAAGAATATTGTCAATAATAAAGCAGTCCACCGTGCAAAAAAAGGTTGGGGACCCCTGATATCTGTTCAGTGCTCTCAATTGAAGATAGTGATATTGACCATGTCCTCCCCAGTAAAGTAAAGCCATAAGATTTTCTTTTGTCTGCCTGACCAAATGGCCTTGGTTTAACGTTGTATACCTTCAACTGAACACAAGTGAAATATGAGCTCAAAATATAAGTGATTATATGAAGGGTCACTTATTAACCATTGAGGAAGATGTGTTAGTCCCTTTTGTTCTTGACTTGCCCAGATTTCTTATTGCTTTGCTACTTAATTTGGAAAGTGGGTAGTCACTTGTTGGAAGTGAGGAAAAATTTTCTGAAAACATTGAACTTTGGCCTGGTTCTGGCTATATAATTTTGAGTAATAGAGGGACAATAAACTATTGTGTAAATTCATTCACTGAATTATATTTGCAGGTGTGATTCCATTGGCTTAGTTATGGTTAATGTGTTTAAGTTCATTAGTGCGCATCAGTGTTTAATAAGCTGTTTTATTTCATTATTCATAAACACAACTATAATCCAAAGAGATTTAGACATGAAACGTATTCTCCAGCACCTTTGCAAAAGCATTTACTGGTTTATTTGGGCTTGAGTGCATATTCTAAGTCCTGTCTTTCCATACTTTTTCTTTTAATACCTTAAAATCATCTCTAGACACATTTTCTTTCCAGATTGCTTTGGACTCTCATCAAATGAACACTTTCACACTCAGCATGTCTGCATTTATTTTCCCTGTAATTTTCATTAAATAACAGGTAAAATGACTCTTGAAGCTCAGATTAATACTTATCACATATACATCAAAACATACAGTGAAATGCAGCATTTGTATTAACAACCAGTACAATGTTAGGATGTGCTGGGAGCAGCCAACAAATGTCACCACACACTCTGGTGTGGACATAGCATGCTAAAATGTTCAGCAAAGCAATACAAGCAGCATCAATAATGCAACACCATAACAACAGCAAAACAAATCCTTTTCTTCCCACTCACACATACAGACAGGCCTCCAACCTCAGGACAGGCTGTCTATGTGCCTCCATCCTCCGGTGGACTTGTGGACTTGAAGACATCGGGCCTCAAATTTCCAAGTGGGCTTGTAGATCAAGGGCTTTGGCCATCAGGACTTGACTTCTGGACTTGGCAACTTCAGTCTTCAACTTTCTGACTTCAATCTTCATATCAAAACCAGGACTTGCCGATGACGGGATCCTAAACTGCCGGCCTTGAACTCCAGGCTCTTGGAATCACCAGCGTAGGGGGTTGCCAGCCCTTGTGCCTGCAGCCTTCACAGACCTCCAATCTCGGGACCTGCTGATCCATGGGGGGGGGGGGGGGGGGGGCTTGCCTACTCTGGGGTGGGGGAATGTCAGCCGTCATCCTCGATGGTCTTTGTCCACAGCGATTGCTGACCGTAGAGTGCTCCAATCTGAACTCCAGCCTGACCTCTAACTTTGCTACATCCCCATCTTCAAACCCTAACCTGACTCTGCTTTGTCCTCAAAGCCTAGGCCATGACCTCAATGGAGACCGCAGCTTGTTGCCGTCTTGACCAGAAGCTATCACAACTTAGCTTCTGAATGGACATTCTAATCATAAAGCACAAATTGTCATCTTCAACAAATTATCATCATAGACTTTCAGCAGTTATAACTGCTGGAAGCTTGGAATAGTGGGAATTATAACCTGCAGAGTTTCATTGTGTGCAAGGTAAATGATTAGTTTGCATTGCTTCTTGATTTTCTAAAGCAAATTAAGTCACCCAGAGGTAACATTGGAAAAATAGTTGGACAATTTTGATTAACTATGTGTAATGCTCTGCTTAAGATTTTTACTGCTGTGCTGTAGGTATTACACTTTAGCAGTTCCATAAAAGCAGTGCATTCTGCTTTTAGTATGTTTTGGTTTTTGGCTAAAGATAAGGGGCTATAATGTTCATCTTAGGAATGTTGTGTCAACCAATCAGGATGGTGGAATTGAGAGAAGGTTCTAGAGAAAGCTGGGTGGAGAGAGATTTGTGATGGACACTGGTGGGGTTCATAGTCTTTTTGGGAGGAGGGAGCTCTGGAAAGGACAGGAGGAAAGATGGCTGAGGATGCCATCCCTTTTGCACAAGGTGCTTTGTGCAGATGAATGGCTCCAAAGAGGAAGGGCCAATATTCCTGAGAGAGTGCCTGTTTGTTTGAGGTGGATTTCGAACTAAGTTTACAATGTGGTGTGTGCTTTCACACAGACCGTGGGCCCAGTGTGTGAGTTAAAGATGACTCCAGTATGAGATCCAACTTTGTGTGCACGTTTGGACTGGGTTAACTGTAATGGGCCCTTCTAAATATACTTTCTTTATAATTTTATGCAGTGTATGATTTGTTATTTCATGCCGACTGACAATTGTATAAAGGTATTTACACATCATTCACTCAAATCGAGGTTTGTTTAATCAGAACATCATGATGTTCCTGTTTGGTTGGACTTCAAATCATATTGACCCTAGATACCTATTATTTATGAAGGGTGGCTTTCTCACTGGTGAGTCCTGTAGCTGTTAGTGGGGCCGGAAATGAGCCAAGTTTCCATATGAACCTGGTGAGGGGGCTTCATATGTTTGACAATTTACTGATAACAGCCATTCTTCCCAAAAAGGAAAACTACTTTAATTCATTTTTGTTGCTTATTTCTTAATCTTGTTTCCGTTCTCCTTTTACATAGCATTGATATAGAAATTCCAGATGGCTTTCTTGTGGCTGTTGTTGGACAAGTTGGATGTGGAAAGTCTTCCCTGCTCTCTGCATTGCTTGGGGAAATGGAGAAAATAGAAGGCTATGTTGCTGTTAAGGTAAAACATCTTTCTGCTCATAATTAAAATGAAAAGTAAGCTAAAATGTGAAACAAAAGGGCTATTATATCCAGGGGACTGGATTATAAGAAGGGAGACCCTTTCGTTGCCTGCATGTAATCGATAAGGCAGCAACTGCTGATTCTTTTTTTTTTGCTTGTAACTGATTTTGTCATTCATTGGGTTATAATGTGTGTAATCCTTTGATGTGGTCAGGCAGTTACAAGAATTTTCCATCACTAAAAACGTAATTACTCTCAGTCAGCTGTATTGGGAAGGTCTTGTTGCCTGCATATCCAACAGCAAATTTCCAAAACAAACACTCCATTCCAAGCTCTTCTGTGGGAGGAAATTTACTCGGCAGAGAAGAATGTTGAAGCATATCATAGAGCAAACACAGCAAGTTTCCTTGGGGAAAAGTGCATGGTCTCCACTGACTTGCCTTGTGGTTGCTCAGAGTGATGAAAGAGCATGCCAGGGGTTACTGCGCATCTTGAGGCCATGCACCAGGAGTGCACAGAAGACCTGCGTAAATAACCCTCTTGACCGTCTCATTGGCTTCCCCCTGCCTCATCTATGGAAGAGTCTGCAGTTCCCACATTGACCTCACTGGCCACAAAACCAGTGCAAAAGCAAATCGTCTTCAATCCCAAAGGGCTACCTCACAAGAAGATGATTTGCACTTCACGTGATGTGTCATACTACTTAACAGGTTATAAGAACCTCTGGTTGTTCAAACCTTCTGACAACTGCCTCTGTCCCACAAATGAATGTTCTCATAGGAGTTGATTCAGGAAGCATGTCTTTGGATCTGAAGTAATTGTAGGGTGATATGTTCATGGCAAAGTCAATCTGCCATGGCTGATGCTGAACAATGATACACAATGTACCCAGCTGTTGATGATCAATTAACTGCTTTGGTTAATTAATGAAACTTGGTGTATGATCACCCTTGAGGACCTGGCTTTGTCCCATTTGGTTCCAGATAACCCACTGGCTGGACAAGCAGGGGACATTTATCATTACTGTTCTGTTGTGATGGAAAAACTCTGGTTTGAGATGATGTTGGTGAGCGCATTGACTTGCTGGCAGCAAACAAAACTATTAACTGCTTTATTAATCACACTCTTTCCTCAAACGATCACTGCAATCAATAGGCTGTAACTTCCCTTTCAGAGTTGAACTGCCTATGCGACTTGGAATTTTTTTGCTGTGTGAACTGAAATCTCAAAGGTGCAGGAGGGTTGCAGCTTGGCATGTATGGGCTGAATCGAGGCACCAGGGCTCGAGCCCAAGAGCGGGGAATGAGCCAATGTTTGGCCGTTGCTGGAGTAGACTTGGAGGCGATTTGAAGTGGCAGAACAGAGGTGGAGCAGATTTGCTGCAGTGGGGTCCCAGTATGACAGTGAGGAACAACCCCTAGTTTGGCCAATTTAAGCCCCTGGTGGGATTGAAAAGGTGTGGGTGTTGGGGCCAGAGGAGAGGGATGGGCTGGTGTTCAGATTGCTGCTCGGCAAAGTTTACTTGTCTCTGCTCTGAACTGAGCCTGTGGCCTGCAACTAACAGGCTTCTGGATCAGCTGTGACTGGCTTTGTGGCTGTGGACTTACTTTCATAGACTTCAGTCCTGAATGCTATTTGCTTATTTTTATTGTTTGGACGTTGTTTTTTCTTTGCATATCAGGTGTCTTACGGTCTTTTTTCATGGGTTCTATTGTGTTTCTTTGTTTTATGGCTGCCTGTAAAGAGACAAATCTCAAGGTTGTATATAGTATACATACTTTGATAATGTACTTTGGACTTTGAAATGCCAACAGGACTGAGTGGGAAGGGGGCAGGGAGAGGGGAATTGTGGTTGGGGAAAAGGGAAAGGAGAGGAGAGGGAGCAGGAATCACCAGAGAGACATTCTGTAATGATCAATGAAACAATAGTTTGGAATAAAATAAACTTGCCTGGTGTCTTAGGACCGGCTGCATGTGTCTTCACTCATGCCCCCCCCACCCCCTCGTCCCCGGCATTCCTTCTCTGCCATCTGTCCCACACTCCTCCACGACGCTCTTCCCTCGTCACTCCCAACATTCTTTGCTCCCACCAGATTTACAAACTCGCACTCCGCTCCACGTTGACAAATACAGTACTGTGCAGAAGTCTTGGAATCCTAAGACTTTTGCACAGTACTGTAGGTAAGTGGGATGTGTTCTCTTTTGGGTCAATTCATGCAATCTGTGCTGGGATGGGTGGAGAGGAGAATCAATTTGTAAAGACGAGATTCTGCAGATGCTGAAGTTTCAGAGCAACACTTGAAATGCTGGAGGAACTCAGGTCAGGCAGCATCTGTGGAAGTTGAAGTTGTGGGTCGGGACTGGAAACCATTTGTAAGTGGTTGGCTATGCTTTTGTAATTAGAGTCGGAAATTGCTCAGAAGTTTCAGAAGGGGATGTTAGAGAAAGAGATTAAAGATGAGCTTTCTTTTTGTCACATGTACATTGAAATGTACTGGTTGATTTAATGACCAAAACAGTCTGAGGAATGTGCTGGGGGCAGCCGCAACTGTCGCCACCCTTTTGCCACCAAAATAGTGTGCCCACAACTCACTAACTGTAACCCATATGTCAATGAATGTGGAAACCCATGCGGTCATGGGGAGAATGTACAAACAGTGGTGGGAATTGAACCCTCACAAGAGTCATTGATACTGGAACTCCTGTGCTAACCACTACTCTATCATGCCACCCAATATATTAGCATATTATAAAACTTTTACAGCACATTACTATATATTCACTTTGAATTTGTGGAATATAAATTCTTAAATACTGGTATTAAAATAACTAATTGTATTTGTCATTTTATTAGTTTGGATTTTTATTTCTGATTGACGTTTCCATCTGGTTCTTTTGCTTTACGTTCTTTTCCCACTTGTGGAATTGGTCTCTATATTTACCCTGTGCAATCCATTCATAATTTTAGAAGACTCAGGTTTTTTTTTCCCCTCAAAGAAAAATACTCCATTGTGCTAATTCTTTCCCCAGATAGAAGTAATCTCTTCATGGTGCCTTGCTTGAATGTATATACATTTTCTTTAGAGCTTTAATGTTCCTTTTTTTTATATGCAGACTTGATGTCTGCCAGGTCTTCTTAAAAGCTGCATAATCAGTGTCCTGTAGTATTAAACAGTATTAAGTTCATCTTTTGTTAATTGATTTGCCAAACTGCATGAACTACTTGTAATTATTTGTTCACATCCATCTTTTTTCCATCCATGTTCTCTATAATTTCATTTCCCCTTTTTCATTCCTTCTACCTCCTACTGTACACAACTAGAAGTTCTGTTAGTTCTCTCGTCAATAAGCTGACCGGACTACAAGTTTAATTGTGTTTTCTTGTACTGTATAAAGCTACATTCTTTGTGTTAGTAAATGGTCACTACCACTCCCCTTAAGTTTATTTTAAATCCTTTGCAAAAGTTGTTCAGTTTCTTGCTCCTAAATACATGTCATTTTATAAATTTGTGAACTATCGTCCCAGTGTTCTCTACCATCCTTGTCTAGATTATGGTCATTCAAACCTGCCTTTTGTTTAATTGGCTTTCTTTCTTTTCTCTGGCTATACGTTTGTTAAAAGTCCAAGTGGTTTCAGTAGCCTGATGGACAAATAGGATGAAAGATACAATCCTGAATGAAGACCATTGTCTGTCCTCTGCCGCAGTTAGAATGTTATTTTGCCTGGTGGACTGTTTTAAAAATGAATTATTTACATCAGTTTTATTTATGAACACCTTGGAGTAATTGAGGTTTTTCCGTGCTGTAAACTTCTTGTATGCAATCAACTAATACACTTGTTGAAATAGCAAATATGTGAAACCCTTTTCCTCTTCTTATTATAGTCTTAAAGATTGCATCAAGATTTAAAAAAGGGTAGAAAGTTACTCATGGTTTTGTTTGTTAACAGAATTCAGTAGCGTACGTTCCACAGCAGGCATGGATTCAGAATGCATCTTTAAAACAAAATATTCTTTTTGGTGAGAAATTAGTGGAAGAGTGGTACAATAAAGTGGTTGAGAGCTGTGCACTTCTGCCTGATCTGGAGACTCTGCCTGCAGGGGATGAAACAGAAATAGGAGAGAAGGTTGAGTATGCACATATATTTCATAAATGCTCAATTTCAAATTAAAATGTATTTGATTACTAGAAATATTTTTGTAGGTGGAAAACTATTTATTGTGTAATCATACAATTGTATATTGGTGCATTGTGATTGCACCTGGAATAGCAGCAAACATTTTGTAAAACTAACAAATGACAGAACGTTTATAGGAAGAGCAATTAGCCAAGTCTGCTCATGAACTATTTATTCCATTCAATTGCCCATACATGATTGGAACAAATGAATTTGTATCTGCTCTTTGAAACATGATCGGATTTAAATTTCAATTGGCTTATTCGGAGAAAGCAGATGCACTCCAGGAAAGTAAATTTGAATGAACAGACTGCTGCTACTTAGTTTATCAAATGTCGTCGTAGCAGGGATCTGAACCAGGAGTATTTGAATGTGTAGGACATATTTGAATATGTAGAAAAATGTGAGCTTTGTCATCTTTGAGTAAGTTGGCCACTAAGTAATACTTAAACCTTTGTTTGACTTTTTTTCCCAAAATGCTTAATACCTATAATAAAACTCTTTAAAATAATCTGTAACAGTATAAAATGGAAAGTTTTGCTTTTTTTCACTATCAAATGAAAAGGGCCTCTAACTTTTCTGATGAAGCCTGTCTTCTGGTTCTTAAGTGTAAAATATTGTAAGTTTCGTAAAAGAAGTGTGCACAGCAAACCATGTTAACATGAGTGTACAACTGTCTCAACCAACAGACGATTGTTTAATAAGATCAAATAAGTAAGTGCTTTGTATTCATCCTATAGGGTGTAAATTTGTCTGGAGGACAGAAGCAGAGGGTGAGTCTTGCTCGAGCAGTATATAGTAATAAAGCAGCGTACTTTCTGGATGATCCACTCTCTGCTGTTGATTCACATGTTGGTCGTCATATCTTTGAAAAAGTGATTGGACCCAAAGGTTTACTGAAAGGCAAGGTGAGCAACATCAGAAAGCTCTGCTGTATACAGTTGAATTCTGACTCCCTCTCCTCCTAAAATAAGTTCTACTCACTGAATTAAATTTGGTAAAATTAATTTTACAGACCCGTGTCCTTGTAACTCATGGTATTAGCTTCCTGCCTCAAATGAATAGGATTTTTGTGATGGTTGATGGGAGAATTTCGGAGTCTGGAACCTACAAGGAACTTTTAGAACAAAAAGGAGCGTTTTCAGAATTCCTCCGAATGCATGCACCAACAGAAAATGAAGGTGAATTGATATAAGTATCCATTGTACTGTCTAGAAATGCTTTGGAATTGCCTTTCTCGATAGTTTAATCATTTTGTCAGTGAAGTACAGGTCCAGTATGGTGTGATTCCATAACCTCCCTTTCCATGGGTGGTATAATGTTCCTGTACTTTGTCAAAGCTTTCTGTTGTTATTGTATTTAATGGAGCTCCTATGAAGTGTTTTTTAAATCATTAACATTAGATTATGCTTGTAGAGCAGGCCTGAGAGTATTATTCTGAGTATTTGTTAGAAATATTTGTTAGCCACTTTTTGGCTTGTGTATTTTCTCAATCAATTAGGTCATAGATTTTTAGGTAAGTGAGCAGATTTATAATTGAGTGATGCTAATTTACAACCTGCTGTGTTATATCTTAGCTATTATTTTGGTGGAGAATAATTTTTGTTTACACAACTTCAACAAATCTATCATTCTTGGTAAATATCAATGCATTTAATAGAAGTAATTTAAGACTGGTTCTTGTATGTATCAATAGTTATATCAGCAACAATCAGTTTGTTATTCGTGGATCCCCGGTTCAACCATTTGGTTAAGGTGGGTCACTGGGGAAGAAAAAGTTTGAAAACCACTGGTTTAGAAGATGACACATTGTTGACATATAATGAATTTAATGCCAAAATCAGTTTCAAGGTGTTGTACAGAGGATAGTGGGAAAATGAGGGACTTCTAAAATATTCTATAATAAAATAAATATATTGATTTCAGAAGCAACAGTCACAAAGTCCAAGGTATCCTTATTGTTTCTGAAATGATTATTCAGGAATTCAAAATACTTTTGGCTTTAAAATTTCATCAGGTCCATCTGTTTAAATGAGGTACTACTTAAAAGCAGAAATCGTTTAGAGCTATCCATTTGCACCTTAAGTCATCTTGTATCTTTTGATAGGTTCATATTAAACACAAGTGTGTTTGATCAAAACACAAATGTATGTCTGTGCTCAAGTAGGAAAGTATTTCTGACTTTAAAAACGCGAACAGTGTAGCTCATTGACACTTTGTGCATATTCCTGTCTAGTGTAATGCTTCAGATAACTGCAGATGCTCCATTCATGGATTTGCTTCACTTAAAATACACTTTATCCCTCTGTCCTTTTAATGTGCTTAATTCTTGAGATGCGGAATGAGGTTAGAAAACCAAGCTATTTGTAAACTGCTTAGTGAAGCACTAAGATAGTATTTCATATTTGTTGTATCTGAAGATTATACCACTGTCAAGTAGTCTAGTGGATTGGTAAGACGGTAACACACACAAAATGTAAAAGGAACTCAGCAGGTCAGGCAGCATCTATGGCTCATTGATAGGGACTTTAATTCAATGTCAAACCAATATCTTTGTTGAATTGCAGTCAATTTTAATGCTTTTTACCATTGTTTAAAGTAGGATGCTATACTAAATGGTTAATTTTCATACTGCTTGCTTAGATGACTCAGCTGGAAAGAAACAGGATGAAAATACCAATGGTCCACAAAAGACATGTTACGATTTCCTCCGAGGGTATGTCTTGTAGTTTTGAGTTGTCAATCGATACTGAGCACAAACTTAATTTCAAAAGTATTGAAGTGATATGAAATGTTAATTGTATGAAATTTTCCAATTTTCTGTGGAACTTGGAAAACAATGCACATTGAATGTTTTCTTTTAAATGCGTGTAAAAATCAGTGTTTCGGAAGGTGTAACATTAATAGAGCATGCATGATGAAGAAGTGTAAACAGGGTATCTGATTAGAATTTACAGGATTTCATTGTGCTGTTGGGCTCATCAAATTTGTACTGTTGTATGTGCTCCACACAAACTTCTACTAACATATCATTGCACCTGCCTATTCCTTTTTGTCCTTGTGTATCTCATTAACTTCCAGTTAAAGATGCTGTTTTGTACTGTGAGGAAGTTGCATCTTCATCCCACTCTTGAATATTTTTTCTCATGTTTGTTAATTTGCCTTTGTGTATAATTCTTCCAGAAATAAGTTTTACAGCTTTTTTGACTTGTAATTTTTTTCTTGTGGACTAATAGATCCTTTTGAGATTTAAAAAAAAACACTTTCGCATTTAGTTTCCAAGCAATATATTTTTTTATTCCTCCAGCAAGATATTTCACCTTTTATATTGAGAATCAAGACACTGCAGATGCTGGAATTTGGAGCAGCAACTTACAGGAGGAACTTAGCTGATCAAGATCTTAATTAATTTCTCCAATTCTGCCAGCATCTTCAATACATTCTCAAGTACTAACATAAGCTTCCTCTGGTGTGCTGCCAGAAATGTATATAATACTACAGCTATTATGCCAGGGAACCAGAGAAGAGTTTAAAAAATCATTGCCAAGAATGACATTGGGTCTTGATAGAGGATTTTGTCCTGAAGAATTGATTTCTTTTTCCTTCACTCACTCCAGCCAAATAGAGGCTGTTCGACCCACTGAGTTCTTCCAGCAAATTGTATTGTCCTCTGTAATGAAATTTAATAGTATGCATATTCATTCTGCAATCTTATTTGTACAACCACTTTCCATTTTCTATTTTGGAGCCTGTTTGTCATCCATTCTGCTGCATGTCCCTTGTTTGCCAGCTCACATACTAATCTATTTTGAAGCCATATACTCTATTGCTGTTGTTTACCTTTTTCCACTGCTGCTACTTTTAAAATATTGGTCAGATGTTAATCTCTCCTTTTTGAAATTGATTTCTAGGTTTTTTCAATTATTATTTTATCTGAAGATTTAAAAATCATTCTTGGCATTGATTCCCTGGCATATAGTTAGAGTCCTATGTACAGTTCCGGTAATAAACAACAAAGGTTGTGTTTTAATACTGGAGAGTGCAGAGTAAAATTTGGCAGAGTTGGAGGGGTAATGTCATGAAAAGAGACTGGTTAGTTTGAGATGCTTTTTTTAACAAATTAAGTTGGTGGATGGTTTAATTAACATGTATAATGTTTGAGAACTTCCATCCTGCCCTTAAATTTACGTAGTCCATTTCTGACACCCCTCTGCCCATTCTCAAACTCTCCGCCTCAATCTCTGGAGTCAAACTGTTTATAAACCTACTGATTCTCATGGCTATCTTGAGTATATCTCTTCCCACCCTTTCTCCTGTGGATTTGCTGTTCCCTTTTCAGAGATGTCCTTGTCCTTCATAGAACGGGATTTCCCTTCCTCCACTGTTGATTCTGCATCTCCTCAATTTTCTGGACTTGCATGCTCACCCTATCTTCCCATTGCCTTAACAGTGATAGACTTCATCTTGTCCTTATCTTCCGTATCCAACACATCATTCTCCACAACTTCAGCTATCTCTAAAGGGATCCTGTCATCAAACACATCTTTACTTCTCGTTCCCCCCCCCCCCCCATTCACCATTTTCTGCGGGGAGCGCTCCTTCCATGATTTCCTTGTCAATTTGTCCCTCCCAACTAATCTCCCTCCCAGCACATTTATTTGTTTTATTTATTTATTGAGATACAGCAAGGGATAGGCCTTTCTGGCCCTTTGAGTCACGCCACCCAGCTATCCCTGATTTAATTCTAGCCAAATCATGGGACAATTTATAATAACCAATTAACCTAACAACCGGTAGGTCTTTGGATTGTGGGAGGAAACCTGAGCACCCAGAGAAAACCAATATAGTCACAGGGAGAATGTATAGACTACTTACAGGCAGCGATGGGAATTGAACCTAGGTTGCTGGTACTGTAAAGCGTTGTGCTGACCATGAGGCATCTGTGCCACCTGTTATTGTAAAGAACAGACCTGAAAATAGTTACTTGCTCAAATGATCTGATATAGTGTAGATTTTAAAGATGGAGGACTTTGGTCTTGAAGATTGGGGTATCTATTTATGCATGCAGGAAGCACACATTGATGGTCCTTCACCATTGGTTAATTATTATCAGATATACCAAGTTGTCAGCACAAGTGTTGTATGCTTGATGTCAACTTTTAACAGAAGTTTGGATAGGTTATCCCTGCAAGTGGCCAAAATGCTACACCTGTCCATTCACCTCCTCCCTCATCTCCATTCAGGGCCCTAAACAGTCCTTCCAGGTGAGGCAACACTTCATTTGCAAATCTGCAGGGGCCATCTATTGTGTCTGGCACTTCTGGTGTAGCCTCCTCTACATTGGTAAGAACCATCATAAATTGGGGGACCGCTTTATCAAGCAGCTCCGTTCCATCAGCCAAAAGTGGAACTTTCTGGTGATTAATCATTTTAATTCTGATTCCCATTCCTGTTCCAACATGTTGGTCCATGGCTGCCTCTTGTGCCACATCCTCCAGGTGGAGGAGTAACATCTTAACAACATGTCTGGGTAGACACCAACCTGGTGGCATGAACATTGATTTCTCCTTCTGGTTATATATATAAAAAAAAAAAAATTCCTTCCCTCTGCCCTCTT
The DNA here is from genome assembly GCF_030028105.1 of Mobula birostris. Lineage (NCBI taxonomy): Eukaryota > Metazoa > Chordata > Chondrichthyes > Myliobatiformes > Myliobatidae > Mobula > Mobula birostris. Next base: position 130,387,358 of record NC_092378.1, on the reverse strand, counting down.
CTTCTTTTCTTCCACACTGGCCTCTTACTTTGCCTGCCTATCACCTCCCCGGTGCCCCTCCTCTTTCCCTTTCTCCTGTCGTCCACTCTCCTCTCTTGTTAGGTTTCTTCCTCTCCAGCCCTTTATTTTTCCCACCCACATGGCTTAATCTATTATTTTTTTACCTATCCTCCTTGCCCTCCCCCACCTTTTTATTCTGGCATCTTTCTCCTTTCTTTCAAGTCCTAAAGTCTTGTCCTGAAACGTCAACTGTTCATTTCTGGGGATGCTGCCTGACAATAGTTTTGTGTGTGTGCTGCTGATGTTCGAGAAGCTAAGAAGAGAATGCACACATTCCTTTTAGTAGAGGAAAATAGTCAAAGTACAATGACTTAAGTGAGTTGGTAGAAGGATTAGTAGAGAGTTGAGGGGGGAGAAAAAACCTTTCAATGCGTTTTGAATAAATTTTAATGAACTATGGTATGCAAAATATTGCATGTGGTGTTCCAATTCTGTTCAGTAATGTAACATGTTGAGTCATAATCACAATTAATTGGCATTGTATTCCATAAATGCAATAAAATCCTTTATTATTCTATGAGATATGACCATAAGTGTTTCATTGTAGAATTATTTCTTTCTCTTCCAGTAATTTTGGCAAGAACAAGTCCACCTTTGGGTCTAATGATCAGATAGCAACACATTCTGAGCAGCAAAATTCACCAAAAATGGACAACTCTGGAAAAGTAGAAAGAAAAACAGCTGTTGTGAAACTAACAGAAGCTGATAAAGCTCTGACTGGTAGGGTAAGGAAATGGTTATACTTTATGGCTGGAGTAGCTGCATGCGGGCAGTGGAATACTCCAAGCATTAATACGAAGACACCGTAAATCTGCCCTTCCTTCAGTCATATCAGTGATTGCATGAATATCATAATTATAAGTGCTAATCCATGCTCTAAGCTTGATGGACTTCCCTGGGAGACTCTTTGTATTAAAATACACGTAGTTGAGCCTGCTATCCTTTTCATGCTCCCTAGCCCGCCTTTGTTTTCTCTGCTCACTGGACTTGCTTGATTTATCCTCTACATTTGACTTGGTCTCCCCATCTGTTGCACTGCAACTGTGCTTCCTTTTCCTTGGCCAAATTAGTTTAAACCCTCTTAAGCAGCTCAAGCAAGTGTCCTTGCAACAAAATTTGTTCATTTCCAGTTAATGTACAACATATCCTCCTTGTGCAAACTTCACCTGCTCCAGAAGTGATTCCGATGATCCAAATTCTTCATCTGCCGCTAGTTCTTCAGTCACTCATTCTTCTGTCCTTCACTAGCTCTGTCCTGTTTGGTGAATCAACTTGTTTTAGCCTTCTGCTTTCGCGCACCTTCACATAATTAGTTGTGGTAAAAAAAAAAGAGTGGATAAATAGGGGAATATTCCACTGATAAAGCTCAACATTTGCTTGTCCTGAAGTGGCGCCCATCTTCTCTGCAGTCTACTGCTACGAAACTGGTCCTGAACTTATAAGAGGAACCTCAGGTAAGGCAGAGCATCTCATGGCTTAAAAGGATGTCCACGTCTCTTTTCTTTCTTGTTGGCTGGTAAAGTCAATCTTCCACACTCACTGGTTGTCAAAAATATTGTTTAAATTGAATACTTGTAAATGTTTTCACCAGATGTAATGCTCAAAATCATGATCATTGTTTATTTAAAAAAAACAAAGTACACATGTAAAAACAAAATAAAATTACATCAACTGAAAAGGGAATTAATATATATAGTACTTGCTGCTACTGTCATGGCCACTCTCATGATTAATCTGACAGACACACATTGTCTAGCCTAAGCCCAGAAATCTAAGGAAATTTATTCTTTTCTGTTGGACTCCCATGAGGAATCCATCAGTATAGCTCAGATATCCTGCATGTGGTATTGAGTTGAAGTTTGGAACCTCAGCTTCAATTAAGTGGGTGAATACTGGAATAGAGTACATTTAGACAGACATTTGGGGCTAATAAGTCTTATGGCTTTTATACTTGAGCTTCAAGGTGACATTTTTGTTTGCTTTGATTGTCCTTGTATCTTCCAAAGATGTACTTATCCCAATCCTGTCATACTTGTAACTATGTGCCTTTTCTCTCTTACTCTACCAATTTGTTACAAAATAATTAATGATGAATCTGGTGACCACCTAACTTAAATAATGTGAAGTGGCAGGGTGGTGCTCACAAATAGCATTTGATGACAGATTTGTATTTTTGTGAACAATATGTGGACATAGCACTAAACCTATGCACATCATATTGTTGCTTGCATACAATCTTGGCAATTATTAGCATGTAGGCTATAATTTTTTTGTCCTGCATGTTTTGTTCTGATTAATAGTTTTCTTGTAAGTTTTTATTATTTCCTCTGAATGGTCAAATTTACATTACAGCTTGTGGGTAATGGCTTCTTTCTCCAGGCTGAGAGGCTAATAAAAAACTTGCTGCCACCAAGGTCTCGTCACTAGGATAGCGAGTTGTTTACTGTTCACCCGTGCTGTTCACTACTTCCACTTTGAATTATATTTTATTAACTTATTTGTGGTGATATTTTGTTTTATGTGCTGTGTGTAATATATGTTGGTGCACTGTGGTCCAGAGGAATGTTTCATTAGGTTGTATGTATAGTCAGATGGCGATAAACTTGATCTTCCCTGCAAACCTAGTAATAATGTAGTAGATTCGTCTAATGATAACATTGTTCTTCAAAATTGCTAACTACTTTTGCAAACTAACATTTTACTGGGATTGTACAAGACTGAAGGGTACAAAAGGTATTGGATTCTTGAAATGCAATTAAGATAATTTGATGCCTAGCAAGGCAACAGTGGAGGATGTGGCACAAGGCTTGAATTTTGGGGCAGAAATCAGGGCAAGTGGAAAAGGTTGAAGTGGGACTGCATGTTGGGGATCAGCAATTAAAATTCTCTTGGGTTTAACATCATTATGTAAAATGATGAAGATCAGTTAAAGTTCTAAATTGGGCAGGGCTAGATTTGCTAGATTGAGATGCAAATGGACACTTAAATAGTAAATCAGCATCAAGTCCCTGTGAAACAAGGTGAGGGTTCAGAACAAGGAAATTGTAGACTCGCAGATGTTGAGGAATCAACATCTTGAACCTGAAGAAGATGCAGAGGGGAAATTAAGCAGAAATGATAATGAGCACTTGGAATGCTTTTATTGACCCTCTTTCCTCAAATGCAACATGTCCTTACTGAATGTTGGTATTAAGGAAGAAAATGTGATATATTGGAAATAGTAATCAATGATAAGGAGGTCATAATAAAGGGTGTGACAACTTTAAAAGTTGGGTGAGAATAATGCCACACTCTTGAGATCAAAGATGGAAATAGCACAGACTCTGGTTGCAGGCTCGATATCAGAGGTCTCTTGTTTAAAATGTGATGAAAGAGTAGAATGGGTAACAACAAATTAGTCTGACATGAATGATGGGCAAGTGTTTGTTTCATTGTCTAAAGGACACTGAATTTCAAGGGATGACTGTGGTGTCTATGTACTAATGCATGTGGGTTTATTATATATGACCATGAACGTGTTCTTACCCCTTGGAGTTTTAATAAGGCATCAAGGCTTAGTTTTTAGGCAGCTAATCAAACCTAATGATTATATGAAACACAGAGTCTCAATTTTCTAGTCACTATCATACTCTGAAAGGAAACATTTAGTCTCTTGGAATAGTGTTGACTCCAAATTGAATCCATAACTAAAGAAATGACAATAAAATAAAATAGATTACTATGATTTGACAGGACAACATGATTTTATGAAAGGGAAATTATTCTTTTTGGAAATTTAACTGGGGTAGGGAAAAAGGGAACCTATGGATAATTTATATTTGTTTAAGAAGACCTTTAGTAAGGTGCTACAGAAGTTGCCATGTACAATACCTCATGGGTTTGAGAGCAGCATATTACCATAGGTGCTGGGCAGTGTGGTGGGGGTGGGGATAAATGTATCTTTTGTCAGGTTGGCAAGCTATCATAAGTAGGATGCCTTGGACTCTGTGTTGGGCCATGATTATTTAAACTAGTATTGATGACAGGCACAAAAGAGCAACCCATGGGTATGTGAACTTTGCTGATAGAAGTTAGATTGGAAATAATAGCTGTCTCTTATTTTGTACTATGTATTGATTATGTTTATTTAAAACGCAGGTCAAATTCACAGTTTTCTGGACCTATTTAAAGGCGATTGGAGTCTGCGTCTCTTTCTGCATTGTATTATTCTACATCTGCCAACATGTAGCATCCTTATTCTCTAACTACTGGTTGAGTTTATGGACAGATGATCCAGTTGTTAATGGGACGCAACTGCATACCACACTCAGATTGGGAGTATATGGTGCACTTGGAACAACTCAGGGTTTGTAATGTATCTTTGAATTGTGATAATATGAAGGCAGCTGAGAAAAGTCATTAGTTCTGAAAGTTTTGAGATTTATTATCCACTGTAAGTAAAGGGTATTTGGATTATTGCAGCCTTTGTAAATAGATATTTAATAAATTGTTACTTCTAAGGCACGGATTTTATTTATAAATGCCCCTTTAAGGGAATTTATTTTGTATCAAAATGGTCATGTTTAGTTTATAATTAAGCTGGAAGTACCTCACTAGTACAGAAATGATAATGAATAGATTTTTTTTATCTTGTTGCGAACATTGTAATAGCGTTTGTTCTAAATGTATTGTGCAAAATTGTATTACATTTGTATGCTATTTAAAAATATATATTTTAACTTGTAATCTGTTCTGGCTAGTCACTGCTATTCTTTCAAGTTGCCAACTACTTAACCTTTTGTTTGCTCATCAAAATTCTCAGTATCGGTTTCTTGATGTTCTTTTTGATAGAAAAACCTTCTATTTTCAATCAGTTTTCTTTTCACTGTTAGTCCAGTGTTTATGCCCCAAGTTTATTATTTGTAAAGAGTTGGCTTAGCAATGCTTTGAGTAGGAAACATCAGCAAATTTGGGTAGGCCATCCCAGGGTCTACTCTAACAAAAATGCCTATAATCATTTTGAAGGATAAAGATAACCACTTTGTTCCATCAAGACAACTTTACTATAGACTGTTAAAGCTCTTGTCTCGACTCACTTCATTGTCTAACTACTAATAAGTATTTTCTGGATTTCTTTGTCACCCAGTGAGTTCTGTTGCCTTTGCTACATCTTTTAGTCCTACCCCTTGTTTAGACTGACTACACTTTGGCCCAGGTTACTTTTGTACCATTATCTCCACCAAGAGTGTCAAAGCTTTTTCCAAATGCAATGCTACATTTGAACTTTTTGCTCTTATCATTCGTTACCAGCTGCTTTCATTTCCTTAACATTACTATTTCTGTGTCAGACCACCCAAATAAGCTCATTTAAGATTGTTCATGTCTTTGTCACCTTTGTTCTTATCTCTTTTTTTCCACTCTTCTGCCAGATGGCCTCTTTTGAAATCATCCTTGAGAAACTTAAGCTAGTTTGGGATCTCTGATATCCTATTCAGCATGAAGTTCCTTTCATCTTTCTCTTTGCTGATTTACATTTGGCTATGACCTTCCTCGCCACAATGCCTTGGATTCACAATTCTCCATTGTTTTAGTCTACAATAGGCTATACTCAGTGGCCACCTTATTAGGAACCCCTCCTACCTAATAAAGTGGTCACTGAGTGCATGTCCACGGTCTTTTGCTGTTATAGCGCATTCGCTTCAAGGTTTTACATGTTGTGTGGTCAGAGATGCTCTTCTGTACACCACTGCTGCAACACATGGATATGTGAGTTACTGCTGCCATCCTGTCAGCTCGAACCAGTCTGGCCATTCTCCTCTGACCTCTCTCATTAACAAGGCATTTTTGCCTACAGACTTCTGTTTACTGGATCTTTTTTGTGTTGTTTTTTACACCATTCTCTCTTAATTCTAGAGACTGTTGTGTTTGAAAATCCCAGGAGATCAGCAGTTTCTGAGATATTCAAACCACTCTGTCTTGACACAAACAATTATTCCACGGTCAATGTCACTGAGGTCGCATTTCTTCCCCATTCTGATGTTCGGTCTACACAACAACTGAATCTCTTGACCATATCTGAATGCTTTTATGCATTGTGTTGCTGCTTCATGATTGGGTAATTAGATATTTGAATTAGTGAACAAGTGTACTTAATAAAGTAGCCATTGAGTGTATATCTTATAGTTTTTTAAATTCAGTACTGAGGTCCCCATTCAAATGATGGCTCACTTTTCAACTGCTTACACCTTGGCCCTGAATGTATTGCCACTTTTCCATCTCCCTGTCGTTGTAAAATTGAGTGATCATGCTTTGCTAGTGCCTTGTGTTCCTTTTGGTTGGATCCACTTGCTTTCTTGTACCTGTGAAAGGCCTTGGCGAGTAGTCTGAGTTTAAGATGTTGGATTGGCTTCCCTCCTGGTTCTGCCACTAATTAATTTTTGTACTTTTGCAGGTCTTTTTGTGCTCTTTTCCTCACTGATGATGAGTGTTGGAGGAATATCAGCTTCCCGTCATCTCCATGTCAATGTGTTGTATGACGTGCTGAAGTCACCACTGAGCTTTTTTGAACAGACTCCAAGTGGCAACTTGATAAACCGCTTCTCCAAAGATGTTGATACAATAGACACAGTGCTTCCAATGGTGATTAAAATGTTCATAGGATCGCTCTTCAATGTTCTCATTTCTTGTGTGGTGATTTTGGTAGCCACACCATTAGCTGCAGTGATTATCCCTCCATTGGGACTTCTCTACTTTTTTGTGCAGGTCCGTGTCGATGGTTTATTTCAGTGTCAATCTTTGTAATTCACTGTTCAGTGTTTCCCATCTTTAAATGGTACAGGGAGTTGTGCTGTAATGGGATAGTTGCATTCCTAAGAAATCTTGTATTATAGACAGTTGAGTTGTAAAAAGCATGTGTTATTGGCAATAGGGTGTCAAGGGCAGGAGTTTCAGGCTACTCAACAACAAAGTTAATTTTTCTGTAGGATTTTCAAAAATAAATCAGTTTATAACAGCTGTAAGTTTATTTTGTTAATCTAAAGGTGCTGTTACTTTGGTAATAGAGTATGGTTGCACAATTATCAGTAGAAGCGATTGCTTGTCAATTCCCAGTGATCTCTCATGCTGAACCTAGCAGCCTGGGTTTTTAAGCAATGGCATTTGATTAATAGTTGGAGTTTACGTGTAAACAGTTTTCTCTCAAGGACGGTGTTTTGGTTTATCAGTTTCCAAAGCACCCCTTAAATGGCTCTCTAGCTCCAAATTATGTTCACTAACTCATCAATCTCATTATATCCAAAACAAGAGATTCTGCAGATGCTGGAATTCTTGAGAAACCCACAGAAGCTGCTGGAGGAACTGTGCAACCCACACAAAATGCTAGAGGGTGGCATGGAAACATTAAAGCCATTACAGTGCCAGTGACTTGGGCTCAATTCCGCCATTGTCTGTAAGGAGTTTGTACATTCTCTCTGTGACCACATGGGCTTCCTCTGGGTGCTCCAATTTCCTCTCTCATAGGGATTAGTGGGCTAATTGGTCACGGGTGTAATTGGGTGGTGCAGGCGTGTTGGGCCGGAAGGGCCTGTTGCTGTGATGTATCTCTAAAAAGAATAAAATAAACTCAGCAAGTCGGGCAGCATCTGTGGAGGGCAATAAACAGCCAACCGAGGCCCTTTGTCAGCACTGGAAAGGAAGGTGCAGGAGAGGAAGAGTACAAGCTGGCAGGTGATATTTGAGACCAGTGATGGGAAAAGTAGATGGGGGGTGGGGTGCAATGAAGTGGGAGTGGTGGAATCTAATAGGAGAGGTCAGAGGGCTTTGGAAGAAATAAGAGAGGGGAACCAAGGGGAGGTGATGGGTAGAAGAGGAGATGATTAAGGATGAGAAGTTGACCACATTTGCGACTGGGAAAAGAGAGGTGGATGGCAAATTACCGTAAGTTTGAGAAATCAATGTTCATATCATCAGGTTAGATGCTACCCAGATGGAATATAAGCAGTTGCTTTTCTAGCCTGAGTTTGCCCTCACCATGGCAATAATGGAGGCCGTGGGCAGACATTTCAGAGTGGCAGTGGGAGGTTGAATTGAAATGGGTAAGCCACTGGGGGATCCTGCTGTGGCAGACAGAGTGAAGGTCCACTTTCCACCTGTCGTTTCAGTGCAAAGTCTGATTAGAGTAATCACAGCTACTGCCACAATTGTGATTCACAGTGTTGAGTAATTTGTTTGATTGCTGAATAAATCACACCACTGTAAATATTAAGTATACATTAGGTTTTCTTTTGTTTTAAATGTTTAAATAATGAAACAATTGATACTGCATAGATTTACTTGATGCGTGCGATTCCTCACTTTTTGGTTGTGCAGCTGCATGGAGCAACTGCTGAAAGATTGCTAAAAATTATTGCTCATCTGTCAGACTTGATTAGGATTTCTTCACAGTGCGGGTGGGAAATTGCTGGTTTGCTCCTCAGGAAGTTTTGGATTTTGGCATTCTAGTGCACTTTTATGGAAATGCCGAGCTTCCTAATTAAATTATGTACTTCCTTATTCTTAAGTATGTATGTGGAAAAACTCGAGGAGCATGAAAGCATTAAGTCGAGGCTTGGTACCTCTGTTTAAAAAAATTTTGTCCTGTGAATTTGGTAACTGTATTACAGACTGGTAGAATCAGACCATTGTTCAGATGATGCTCCCCAGCTTTTTAATTAAAATGCTGATTATAGTGTAGGAGTTTAAAAAAATATATTTTTATTGAAATACAGTGCAGAATAGGCACTTCTGGCCTTCTGAGCTGTGCTGCCCCATAATCATCTGATTTAATTCTAGCCTAATCATGGGACAACTTAAAATGACCAATTAATCTACTAACTGGTATGTGTTTGGAGTGTGGGAGGAAACTGGTGCACCCGGAGGACACCTACATGGTCATGGAGAGAATATACAAACTCCTTACAGGCAGTGGTGGGGATTGAACCCAGGTTGTCCCTACTGTAAAGTGTTATGCTAACCACTATGCTACCATTAAGAAAGTTTATTGACTTTCACAATAGTTAGGAAGGATCAGCTTCCATTTCCAAAAAGAACAATTCTGGTAGAGGTGTAGATGCATTATGAACCTGTTGAAATTTAAGGCAAGGTCAAGGACCTGAATGATTTTCTGCATTCCTTTACAGGACTCCTTTATGGAATGTGTTTTGTATGATTATTGGTTTAGGGCAAACATTATCAAAATCAGGGTCATTGCAATCTAAAGGTCTTGCAACTCTAGAGTTGTGCATATAGCTCAATACTAAATAAATATAGGAGGGGAAATGATTCAAGATTACATGTTACAGCAAAATGTGAGCTTTCAGGTATAATGACCTTTGCAATGCCTTGTTGAATAGCACCTGTTGCATTGAAGGAAAAACTGAATTATTCCAAATCAGTAACATTCCTTTTTTTCCAGAGATACTATGTCGCTACCTCCCGTCAGCTGAAGAGGTTGGAATCAGCTAGCCGATCACCTATTTTTACAAATTTCAACGAAACCTTGCTTGGTGTCAGTGTCATTCGTGCTTTTGGAGAAGAAGATCGTTTTATACGACGTAATGACTCCAGAGTAGATGAAAACCAAAGAGCATATTACCCTAGTATTGTTGCTAACAGGTAGTCTAACAGTATAACTTCACCATTTGCTTTATCGGCAATCATGTATTTTTATTGGAAAATCAGAACTTGGATCATTAAAAGAGACCCCCATACAGGTTTCAATTCAATTAGTCTTGATTGTCAAACCAGATTATGAAGGTTAGTGTCTTGTTATGTCAATTGGACTGACTTCCCTTGGGTCTAGGTCTTTGGGGATAGGACACCAAAGCTGTTATGATTGATTCCGCAAATAATTAAATTAACTGTTCTTGTCTTGTTATCCCACTAGGTGGTTGGCTGTGAGACTGGAATTTGTTGGCAATTGCATTGTACTTTTTTCCGCCCTCTTTGCTGTGGCTTACAGAACTACAGTCAGTCCAGGCCTTGTTGGTCTATCCATTTCATATGCTTTACAGGTTTGGAGAAGTAGATTTTCTTTAAATTATACCATAACATGTTATGAACCTCTCTGTATTTCAGCTACGTTAAAGGTAGCATATTCTTCATAGTCATTATAGTATATTTAAACTTTCACTGATTTTTTTATACTTTTCATCAGTTCTGGGTACTGTTGTGATTCCACGTTCACTGTCCATTTATAATTGACATTGGCAAGTGCCTGTCTAACTTGGAGGGGAGGTTGTTGATAGAATGTAACCTTGGCAGGTTCATGCTGGGTAATGCAGCTCATACATAGCCTATATCAGTGATTTGGCTGAGGAGACTAAATGTCATATTTCCATATTTGTTGATGACACAGAACTAAGTGGGAATGTGATGAGATTGGAAAGGGGCTTCAATAGGCAAGCTAGGTGGCAATGTAACATACTGAGTATTATGTAAAGAAATACAAGGTTATCCACTTTGGTAGGGAGTATGTGCCCGTTCAAATTACTGATAGCTGGTATGCAGGTTTGGCTGATTGCTGAGAAATCATGTTGGCTCATGATAAGAGCATTTGAGTACGAAACTGCCAAAATATCTCCTTGGAGTATTGTGTACAAATTTGGTTTCCTGTACTAAAAATAAAATATATTGCTATGAAACAAACAATTGATGAATTAAATTGATGTGGCCTGGTTGTTTCCCTGATTGTATTGTTATAGAGCCTAGAAACAGGCCCTTTGCTGACTGTATTGCCCACCAGACTAATCCCATTTACTCACACTTGGACAATAACCTTCTAAAATTCTCCTTCCCCTGTACTTGCTCTTGAATGTCGATGTGGAATTTCTTGCATGATGAACTTTGAATGCTGTTGTTCAATTAATACTATTTAACTACTGTTTCTAACAGTTCATTCCAAATATACACTACCTTTTGTGTGAAGAAGCTGCCCCTGATGTTCTTTAAATCTCTTACCTTTGCCCTCTTGATTTTAGCACACCCCTCCGTGGGGGAGAAAACTGTGCTTTCACCCTGTCTGTGCTGCTCATGGTCTTGTAAACCTCTATCAGGTCACCCCTCAGTCTTCTTTGTTCCAGGGAATGAAGTTCTAGTCTGTGCAACTTCTTGTTACAAAAACCTCCAGGTCCAGGCAACACTCTGGTAAATCTTTGCTACATTTTTTATAGTTTAGTAACATATTTCCTCTCGTAGGTTCACGAAAACTGTACACAATACTCTACAAGTGTGGCCTGAGAGACGTTTTATATAATTGCATCACAAATTCTCAATGCGAATGCTCATTGCTGTACTGAAAGTCTGTGGTACCAAACACTTTCTTTGCCACCCTGTCTACCTTCGTTGCTGCTTTCAGTGCTCTACGCACTTGCACTCCCAGGAACCTCAGAATCACAATCAGGTTTAATGTCACTGACGTGTCATGAAATTTGTTTTTCAGCAGCAGTACATAATAAAAACAAATTACAATAAGAACTACTTATTTTAAAATGTCAGGTTGTACAGGCTGTTCAAAAGCTCAACTCCGAAAGGGAAGTTACAAGCTATTGATTGCAGTGATTGTTTCTGAGGAAAAAGTGTGATTAATAAAGTAGTTCATAGTTTTGTTTGCTAGCAGCAAGTCGTTGCTGTGCTTCACCAGTGCCATCTGAAACCAATATCTTGCCTTTCATTCATAAAGCACCAACCATCTCGTTGCTCTGATGTTATCACAGGTCTTTCAACAATTCCAATGCCCCCAAACCATCCCCACTTAAACTTAGGATCCCCAATGCCCATTGCCTGATTACTGCAATGGAGATCTTCTGACTTGGGGATAAATGTTAATGTACTACTAACTGTGACAGCTGACGCATCTGAGTTTCCAGAACTTTTGTGTACAGTGTAACAAATCAGAAACAAACTAATAAATGAAATGTAGCATAGGAAAATCATGCCACCCAACACCAACTGAACCAATTACATTAAAGGTATTTGCAAATCTTTCTGTATACATTAAAAATTGATGGGACTTTTTGTGATATATTGATTAAATGCCAAATAACTTTGCTCTTTTAATTAAACATTGATATAAAGTGATGTCGGTATTCCTAATATTTTGCAATTCGTGTGCAAATAAAATCATAGATGATGAAAATATCAAAAACCACTGAAGGATGTACTGTAATAATGCAAGATGTACTTCATTACAGAGCTCGTGCAATGATATAACACAGACGGGTACAATGTATAAGAATTTCTTTCCTTTTCCCTTTGCTCCCTCTGTTCCATAACACTCGCCAGGGCCCTACTGTTCACTGTACAAGTCCTATCCTGATTTTATCTCCTGAAGTGCAATAGCTAACATTTACTTGGATTGAAAGCCATTTGCAAGGTCCTCAACCCATATACCTCTTGTAATTTTCATTACCTTTTACACTATCCACAATGATCACTACCTATTTTAGTATCATCTGCAAACTTATTAACCATACTTTGATACATTCACATCAAGGCAGTTGAAGAAAGGGGTTGGGTCATTAAGGACTAAAATGATATGAAATTTACTCATTCAGAACAAGAGGGTCTTCAAATTTCCCTCTGAGAGAGCTGTGGGGGCTTGGTCAAGGTTGTTTTTGAAATAGAAATTGATAGACCAGGATCTTAAAGGAAATGAAGAATATGATCAATGAGTAAGAAAGTTTTATTGAGGCAGAAATCAGTCATGATCTCATTGGATAGTGGAGCAGGCTCAAGGGGCACATACAATCCTCTTGCTTTTTGTTTCTTGTGTAAGTCGTAGTATGTCCTTGATGATCCTGCCTTTCTTTGGATGGTGTTGAGCTTTTTGATTGCTGTTTTAGGTCTCTTAAAATGAATGAAGGACTATTTCATTAGACTTTTGATTTGAACCTTTTAAAGAATGCAAAAGCTGATGGTCAATAGATGAGATACTCATTGCAAAATCATGTAATATTAAGCATGGCTTGTTTTTTTTCTAAAGGATCGGGAGTTCCTAATATGAAAATATAAAATTATTTCTTGTACTTAAGCAAACAGGATTAAAAAAAAATAGGCTCCACAAAATTTGTTTTTATCTTTGTTGCTTAACTGTAATCTGCAATATTTTTGTCAGTAATTTAGTTTTATTGAGGGCTAGGTATTTGGAAATTCTTGTAATTGTTTAATATTGGCACTTGGGGTTTATATTCTGTTTGATCTAAGCACAGGTTTAAAGTAAAAAGTCCTATCCAGTCTATAATGCTTATATTTAATAACATTCATTATATTAACTAATTGATTTTATTTATAAATCGGTTTTGTTATCATTTAGATAACAGCGACATTAAACTGGCTGGTACGCATGTCTTCGGAAGTAGAAACTAATATTGTTGCAGTGGAAAGAATGCAGCAGTATTTTGATACTCCAAAAGAGGTAAGACTAAATTTGAATGAAAAGAAATAAAGGTGTGTTCTCACTGAATCAAGGGGGAGTATAGCACGTTTGAGTTTAGTCTTATGTCCATTTACAAAATATAGGTTTGTAAGCTTTGGAAAAGAGTCTTAATATATGCATTGATCCACAACTCTAGAAAATGAATTGCCATAAAAGGTAATGAAAGAGTTAACATATGAGGATGCTTCTGGGCCTCCAATTGCTGGAGTTTAAAAGAATGGGGGGGGGGGTGGAAAAATCTTACTAAAATCTATCAAATATTGATAGGTTAAGATAGAATGGACGTGGAGTGTATTCTCCCTACAGTGGGGGGGGAGTCTAGGACCAGATGGTGTGGCCTCAGAATAGAAAGATGTCTCTTTAGAACAGAAATGACAATGAATTTCTTCAGCCAGAGGGTGATGAATCTGTGGAATTTGTTTCCACAGATGACTGTAGAGACCAAGTCATGGATCGATTTAAAGCAGAGTTGATCGTTTCTTGATTAGTAAGGCATCAGAGGTTAAGGGGAGAAGGCAAGAGAATGGGACTGAGGGGAATAATAAATATGTCATGAATATGGACCACTTCCCATATCTTGGGAGCCATCTCCTGGTGAAAGTAGATATCAATAATGACTTCAACCACTGTCGTCTTTGCCAGTGTACTCAATCAAAGAGCAGATTCAAAATCAAGATCTCGGAATTAGTACATGGCACCGCCCTCCTATATGCCTCTGAAAATTGGACCATCTACAGCATTCTCCCATCTTGCCTGCTACTGAAATTTAATGTTTTCTCTTTTTTTCCAGTTCTAATGGTGTTTAACATGTAAAAGGTTCACTGTTTTTTCCATTCACAGTCGTTGCTAGCTTTTTCTATTTTATCCCACAGAGGGAGATTCTTCAAATATAATGTTTTGCTTATGAATATCTGGCAGCATCTGTTAAGACAAATATTACAGATTTTTTCCTTCTATTTAGGCACATTGGGTTATAAAAGAAAGTCAACCACCTCAAACATGGCCTTGGGAAGGAAAGGTAGAATTTATAAATTATGGATTACGGTATAGGACAGATCTTGACTTGGCTTTGAAGGATATTACTCTATCTATAAATGGAGGTGAAAAGGTTAGTGGGAAAAATGATCTGATGACCAATAGAACTGAGTAATGGTAATATTTAGCTGAGTTGGTGTTTGTGCTAAACTTGCTATTGATTGTAAATGTCATTCTTTATAGCTGTACTCTTTACTGACTATAATCAGCAGCTAAGTTTTTATTTGATATGCAAATACTTGTAAGACCATTTAAAATTATATTTTTGTCAAATGCTGTTTTTCCTTTAAATATGAGGATTGATCTGATTTTGGGTTTCACTGATTTAAGTTTGGTAAGTCTTGTCTAGGCAAATTGATGAGCACTGAATGCACATTAGTGATGTTTGTGTATATTTTATATTCAATGATACTTTAATGTGCATGTTGACTTCACAGTTACACACTTAATGCTATCAAAAAAATTAATGGGAATTTTGCTGTTCCAATTGAGCTTTCTGGGGAATTTAGTTGTGAGATATAGGAGTAGAATTAGGCCATTTAGCCCATCGAGCCTGCTCCAATATTTTATCATGACGGATCTATTTTTCCTCTCAGCCCCCATCTCGTGCTTTCCTCCACTCCCACCCCATTCTCTTCATGCCCTGACCAATCAAGAATCTATCAACCTTTGCCTTAAATATGCATAGAACTTGGCCTTCACAGCTGCCTATAGCAAAGAATTCCACAGGTTCACCTCTCTCTGGCTAAAGAAATTCCTCCTCATCTCTGTTCTCAAACGATGCCCCTCTATTCTGAGGCTGTTCTCCAGTCTTAGACTCTCCCATCATAGGAAGCATCCTCTCCACATCCACTTGATACTTTCACCTTTCAATGGGTTTCAATTAGGTCACCCCTTATTCTTCTGAATTCCAGTGAATACGGGCCCAGAGCTATCAAACACTTTTCATATGACAAACCATTCAGTCCTGGAATCATTTTTGAGAACCTCCTTTGAACCCTCTCTAGTTTCAGCACATCCTTTCGAAGATAAGGGGCCCAAAACTGCTCTCAATACTCCAAGTGAGACCTCACCAGTGCTTTATAAAGTCTCAACATCTTTTATGTTTTAGTCCTCTTGAAGTGAATGCTAATGTCTCAATTGCCCTCATCACCACAGATTAAACCTGCAAACTAACCTTTAGGGAGTCTTGCACAAGGACACCTAAGTCCCTTTGCACCTCAGATTTTTGTACTTTCTCTCCACTTAGAAAATAATCAGCCCTTTCAATTCTTCTACCAAAGTGCGGGACGGAATTGTCTCAGCTACTCTTTGTTTGGGACATGACTCCCTTCTGTTTTTGGATATATGTATCATCCGCACCAGTACCACCTCTCCAAAAGGACCACAACTGTGTCGTGGTTTGGATGCTTGAGAATCTGCTGAGTCATAGTATGGAACATGACATCTTGGTTCACACATTTGCGCTAACAGAAGCTGAAGACTGGCCAGTATTTTCTTTTCCCCAAGCAACAAATTTTACCCTTTTGCTGACTCTTGTACATTTAAAGCTATCTGAATATTAGTGAAGTAATTCTATGAAAATCTTAAAAAATATTCATTTTTGTTACAAAAGGCTTAACATTTAACTTATGAGTAAGGCCACAATATGTAATCTGAATGTGACTGTTCTCTTTTTAAGCTGCTAGTTTTTTTGATTTATGAGTCTACTACCTAAAATAAAGGAATGGTTTTGCAGTTTCAGTATGTTACTCCTGACATCTAAATCTATCTTGTTTTTCTTTTGTTATCTTCACAACCAGATGAGCTATTAACTATGCTGTTACTTTTTCTCGTAGATTGGTATAGTGGGAAGAACAGGAGCTGGGAAATCATCTTTTGCACTTGGCCTATTTCGAATAATTGAACCGGCTCAAGGAAATATATACATTGATGGAATTGACATTACAAAAATAGGCCTACATGATCTCAGGCTTCAGATTACAATAATACCTCAGGTAAGCAATTGAACACTTTGGAGTTAATGTTTTAAACCTGATATTGATAATGTTATTCTATAAATCTCTTAATAATGAAGTGTTATATGTAATTCATTGATAGGACCCAATTTTGTTTTCGGGTTCACTTCGAATGAATTTGGATCCCTTTGATAAGTACTCTGACGCAGAAATATGGAGAGCTCTGGAACTGGCTCACCTGAATGCATTCGTGTCTGGTCTTCCAAACAAATTGAATCATGAATGCTCCGAAGGAGGGGAGAATCTGAGGTAAATAGAGATGTCTGCGATGGTGATAAAGTACAAAAATGTGCTCAAATCAAGATTAATAATCAGTGAATAAATTGTTTTGCTAATTTAGCTTTTGCAGTTTTTTTTAAAAAAACAAAAAACAACCAAAGAATGGGTGACAGTGGCAGGAGGCACTTGTGCAGACTTCTGCTGAGAACTTGACTTACAGCTGGTCAGAGAGGCAGGATCTGCCAAAATGTAACTCCATTCCTTGGGTGACTGCGACCCTTCCCTAGGCATAACAGCTCTCAATTAAATTGAATCTATGTAAATGTCCCAACCTTGAGGAATACTTGGACACAATTTATATAAAAATAATTGATGTGTTTGAAATAATTTAATAAAACTAAAGATGATTGCATAGCTTTAAATCAATTGAAATTGTAAGAAAGGAAATTGTATTTTGTTTTTCTTGGCTGTTTCTTTCAATTTGCATCAAAGGATCTGCTGGAGTTTAATTAACTGGTGTAGCCTCAGAGGGCAGACTTCCCAGTCTGAATGCTGGGAAATCTGATTAAGTCTACACATCCATGTCAGATGTTCTGATAGAAGTGCAGTGATGCAGCACAGATTTCCTGTGAGCAAAATTTAATGGAGTGGGCTTGATTCCAACCTCCATAGGGAGTCATGCACTTTCACCCAGTCAGGTAGATTAATACTGGCACATTCTAGGAGATCTGCAAAATTTGAGCCTTCCGAATTCCCGAAGCTTCCTAAATTTTGTTTCTTTTAAAATTCCATCTGCAGTGCTCAGAATTTGATTGTAAAGGAGTGATGCATATTATGAAGTTATTTTTAGTTATGACTTGCAATCTTAGTAATTGGCAATTAGTAGACAGCAAGTCTCAAAATGTACTATTAGAATTGCACCATTGTGTTTCATTATCCATGATGGTGTTAAGTGGCCCCCTCTGGATTTCATGTTTTATTTATTAAACTTACTGCAAGTTGTACATAAGTTTACGAAACAGCAAAGTGAGAATAGTTAGCTGTTTGATTACTTTCTTGTGCAAGTTTAGGAGGAGTTTGGAACTCTCCTGCAATTTGCTTTGCCATGATCCTTAAAGAGCAAGTAGCAGGAAATTTGAGGGAAAAGCTACTAAAATTGATCTTGATGGTAAAAGAACCACAGGAATGTTGATTTATTAATTATTAGGTTTTGAACAATATTTTTATTCTAAGCTAAGCTGATTTCTATGACACCCACCTGAAGGAGAATGTTGAGATTAAAGCAGCTTTGTTTCTCGTGTTTCAATGTATACAAGGATCTTTTGTTTTATTATTGCCTCACTTTAAGAGTCAAAGAAAACTGGACAAATTCATATTACTATGTTGAAAGAAAGTGATAGGTTAATGGTACATTCTTGGCTTTTTCTTTAAAAAAGGGATCACATTGAAATGCTTAGAAATCTTCTGGGCATGACCGATAAATACAGGGATAATATATCCCCTGGCTGGTTGCCTAGAACAAAGGTCACAGTCTCAAAATAGGTGCTGGTGATTCAAGAGAAATGGCAAATTCTTTCAACCAGAGGAAATAACTATCCAAGAGGGTTGTGGTCATTTAGTTTGTGAATTTATTCAACACAAATCATACTGCCATATTCCAGACATCCCACCCTGCAAAAACTCATTTCAGGGAGGTAGCACCATCAATTTGCGGGAGACTTCCGGGAGAGGTGGGATGTCTGCAATAGAGTAGCTCCTTAGCAGCTGGCCAGCTAGTTTAAATAATGTTAGCTATGCTAATGAACGAATGACACCTGTTAAACTTACCTCAACATGTCTTTTACAGTCTTAACCCACCATGGGCAATAGAAAAGCCACTGTTGCAAACAGTGCAGCGAGCAACACTGCCATTATTTTGACCCCTGTTAGGCAGGGGTACACTTTAGTGTAGTCTGGGGTGATGTATGTTTTATATTTTTTTTGGAACACTCTGCCATGGCGTGCGCGCGCTCTCTCTCTCTCTCTCTCTCTCTCTCTCTCTCTCTCTCTCTCTCTCTGTCGCTCGCGCGCTCTTGCTTGCTTTCGCTCTCGCTGTCTCTCGTTGCTTGCTCATTCGCTCTCTCTCGCTTTCGCTCGCGCGCTGTTGCTTGATCTCGCTCTCGCGCTCTCTCTCGTGCTCTCTCTTGCTTTCTCTCGCTTGCTCTCAAAAAAATTGATTTCCATGATATTGTATATAATTTGCGGGCATCAGGGAGCCACTATTAATATGCAGGAGCCTCCCGGAACTTCCGGGAGAGGTGGGATGTCTGATATTCTACTCCAGCAATTTCTAATGTTTTTTTGGTTGGAATGTACTGAATCTTCACCACTGGTTCCTTTGAGAACTACCACTGGCTGCAATGCATATATTGGGATGTGATGGATTACCACACTTGTGCAGTGCAGCAAGGATCTACGAAATGTGTGCAAGGCCCAGCATGACTACATCTGAACTTTACTGTAGCTTTGGGCCCACATAAATAACAGTTATATTTTTCTTGAATATTTTCCTTATCAACTGAATAAGCCTGTACTTACAGACCTATCCCAGCTGCCCTTCTTAAATAAAGGGACCATATTACTTGTCCCCAGTCTTCTAACATCTGACTTGTGGCTTATGAGGATGCAGATATCTCTGTCAGAGTCCTTGTTAACCCTTTTCTTGCTTCCTGTAGCAACCTGGGAAAGATTTCTTCTGAACCAGTGGATGTATCAACCCTAGCGTGTTTCATGACATCTAATGCCTCCACTTTCTTACTATTGACATTATGCAGACCATCAATGTACTCCTTCCTGAACTACTATCTTGATGATTACAGATGAGAGATGTTCATTTAAAATTTTAAAATACACCCAGCTCCACTTATAGATTACTACATTGGTCTCTAGGAAACCCACTGTTTCCCTGGATATCCCACGTGCTTCTGATATACTCATAGAATGCCTTAGGTTTGCCAAGGGTATTTCATGGTCCCATTTATCCTTCTAATTTCTTTAAGTTCTATCCCATGCACTCTGTTCACTGCTAAGTTCCTCAAAAGACATGCTGAGTTGAAGGACTGCATGTATGTCATATACTTCTGTTTTCCCCCTTTCTATATCCTTTTTCTTTCAAGATTGACCTAATCTTGACATTTTTGCCTTTCACCCTTACTAGAACATGGAAATTGTCCTACACATGAGAATCTTTTAAAAATAAATCATTTAACACACAAACATCTACAAGCAATCTATTTTTCCCAGGTTCTCTCTTTTAAAATCAGCCTCCCTCCGCAACCACCCTCAACCCCCTTCCCCATAACTATCTTGAAACTTACAGAATTGAGGTCATTGTTTCCCCCAACTCTTCCATCACATTGCCAGTTTCAATTACTCTGATGATAATTGCTACCTCACATTCAGTAGGACTATCTATATATTATCTCATTATAATTTGAATTTAGTAGTTTAATTTTTTTAATATATTTTTAAACCGTGTCCAAGGATTTCTGTTCATCAGAAACAGCTGGATGTGGTGAGGTGGTTTGACAGTATGATTGGTCAGATCATAGAACAGATTGTTTGCTAATGGTGTTTGGTTTAATGTACTGGATAACCACAAAAGGATCCGATCAAACATATTTAATTCTAAAACTGATCAGTTCTAACTTTGTACTGCAGCTGTTGTCCTGATTTTTATGATGGAGGTGGGTTAAGCAGTGGAAATTCACCTTTAGTTATTGTGCCTTTAATGTAAGCAGACAAAACTCACTTAAGTTAAATAAGTACTCATAGTTATAAACACAAGAGGTTCTGTGTGGATGCTGGAAATCCAGAACAACACACACAAAGTGATGGGAGAACTCAGCAGATCAGGAGGGTGAGTAATTTTGGCCCGAAACATTGACTGTTTATTAATTTCCATAGATGCTGCCTGACCTGCTGAGTTCCTCCAGTATTTTGTGCATGTTATATGTTCTATGACTATTTATTTTTGAGGGATTCCAAAGAAGAAAAACTGAAGTAAAAAATCTAAATTTTTTTTTGTGATTTCAGTGTTGGACAGCGACAACTGATTTGTTTAGCACGAGCACTTCTTCGGAAATCCAAAGTATTAGTTCTCGATGAAGCCACAGCTGCTGTAGATCTAGAAACAGACAAACTCATCCAGTCAACGATAAGAAACCAGTTTGATGAATGCACTGTACTCACCATAGCACATCGTCTCAACACCATTATGGATTATACACGGTAATTGAGCATCAATCCTGCAGCAATTTTTGTGTTGGGTAATTGCACACGGTAGTGGAACATATTCACGTTCTCCAATTTGTCTAATTTTATGGCACAAGTGAAGTCATTTTTTCTGTGTGATGAACTGTCATGTTTTCTCAAGCAACTCATATCACCTGCACTTTGCTGCGTATTTGAACAAAGGTGCTGCTTTCTATTGGCTTTCTATTAGCTGAAAATAATATTACAGTTGAAATCTCTAGGCAAATAGTGGGTTCCGAGCAGACAATTCCAGTCGTTAGGTTTGTAAATTAATCGGCGTAAATCATACCAGTTGCTTTTTAAGAAAAATACTTCAGAGATAAAGATTTCAAGTTATTAAATAGTGGCAATAGTAGAAACCTGAACTGTTGTAAAAATAAACTGATGGGCTAATTTTGGAATTGAGTAACTTAAAATTTAGAAATATGTTCATTCACGCCATCATTTTCCTCACTAAGTAGTTCCAGTCTCTGCTGAGAAGAGTGCAGAACCTAGTCTGTGTACAGAACCTGGTTTGTGCTTCCTCTGAGGGTAGAATATGGAAAATTCAAAAGACAACACTGGTGCATCTCAGGGGTGTGTGCTTAGCCCACTGCTGTATTCTCTGTATACACATGACTGTGTGGCTAGGCATAGCTCAAATTTGCTGACGATACAGCCATTGTTGGTAGAATCTCAGGTAGTGATGAGAGGCCGTACAGGAGTGAGATTTGCCAACTAGTGGAATGGTGCTGCAGCAACAGCCTGGCACTCAACACCAGTAAGACGAAAGAGCTGATTGTGGACTTCAGGAAGGGTAAGACGAAGGAACACGTACCAATCCTCATAGCGGGATCAAGAGTGGGGAGAGAGTGAGCAGCTTCAAGTTTCTGGGTGTCAAGATCTCTGAGGATCTAACCTGGTCCCAATACATTGATGTAGTCATAAAGAAGGCAAGACAGCAGTTCTACTTTATTAGGAGTTTGAAGTGATTTGGCATGTCAACAAATATGCTCAAAAACTTCTATAGTTGCACCATGGAGAGCATTCTGACAGGCTGCATCACTGTCTGGTATGGAGGGGCTACTGCACAGAACCAAAAGAAGCTGCAGAAGGTTGTAAATCTAGTCAGCTCCATCTTGGGGATAGCCTACAAAGTACCCAGCACATCTTTAGGGAGTGGTGTCTCGGAAAGACAGCATCCATTATTAAAGATCTCCAGCACCCAGGGCACGCCCTTTTCTCACTGTTACCATCAGGTAGGAGATACAGAAGCCTGAAGGCACACACTCAGTTTTTCAGGAACATTGACTGATCGTTTCCACGGATGCTGCCCGACCTGCTGAGTTCCTCCAGCATGTTGTGAGTGTTGCTTTGACCTCAGCATCTGCAGAGTATTTTGTATTTCTTCCCATCTGCCATCTGATTCCTGAATGGACTTTGAAACTTCGGACACTCCCTCACTTTTTTAATATACAATATTTCTGTTTTTGCACATTTTTAAATAATCTATTCAATATACATAATTTACTTGTTTATTTATTATGATGTTTTATTTTATTATTTTTTCCTCTCTGCTAGATTATATATTGCATTGAACTGCTGCTGCTAAGTTAACAAATTTCACGTCACATGCCAGTGATAATAAACCTGATTCTGATTCTGACAATAGTCCGGTGATTGTCTAAAAAGCCATCAAGTACGAATAATTAAACTATATGTTAACTCTTTACAGCAAATTGGAAAAGAGAAGAAAGTCCTAGTTTTAAAGTAGTTCATTTTGAGTTATTAAACAAGATGTAAAATTACTATGCTTCTTTATTTCACTTTTGGGATTTGAGTATGTTTGTGACATGCACGCATGTTACTTAAATTGAAAGTCAGAATCCACAGCTAGTTTGTGTAGCTTTTTTGTTGTAAACCAAATAGTAAGTAATGGTAATTGGTATAAATAATGCAGCAAATTTGTTATCCTGGCCTCTATCTTTGTAGTTGGGTCAAGACCGGACCAGATGGATTGGTTTTAATTTTACCAATGAGAGATAAAATTATAGGCAATGCCAACATCTGGTAAAGCCATTGCAATGAATTTGAAGAATTAGTGCTTTACCCAATTACAGTATGTCTGAGCTGAGACAGAAGACCAAAGTGAATCTGCTGAAGCAAACTACAATGATGCCATTGAATGTTGCAAGCTAGGAGCAACTGTCTACACCAAAAAAAGTTAATAAAATCTATATTTTGTGTTGTGGTTAATATTTCAAAATCAGTAATGCTCACTGCTGAGCATCCAAAACTTCTGAAAACCCATTAGAAAGAATATGGTGGTAAGGATCTTCTGGACAGTGATGCCAAATAAATTTGGACCATTCATTAAGAGAAGGATGGGAAAGCTTCCACAGTTGGCTATGCAACACCCCCTACCTGGCCACGCTTGTCAAAGTATTACAACAGTCGATGGTTCAGAATGTTTGACATACAATACTGTCTTTTTTATATGTAGTGATTGTATGTATTGCACTGTACTGCTGCCACAAAAAACCCAACTTTCATACCATTCGTAAGTGATAAACCTAATTCTGTTATGGGTGTCTGTTGTGGACTGAGAATAGGTAGGCGGCAGAGAGCGCAATCGTGGTTGGGTAAAGGGAAAGAGAGGGGAGGAAGCGGCAAGCACCAGAGAGACATTCTGTAATGATCAATAAGCCAATTGTTAAGAATCAAATGACCTTGTCTGCTGTCTCAGGGCTGGGTGTGTCTACACCCATGCCATCTCCGCTCCAGCACTCCTCTGCCACATCTCTGCGCCACATTAACACAGTACTGTGCAAAAGTCTTGGGCACCCTAACTACATATATGTGCCTAAGATTGTTGCACAGTGCTGAATTTTAAGAGGAAAAAAGCTTTAAAAACGTTGAAGGAGTCCTGATGAAGGCTGTCAGCCTGAAACGTAGACTATTTTCCATAGATGCTGCTTGACTTGCTGAGCTCCTCCAGCATTTTGTGTCTGTTGCTTAAAAATGTTAAAAGTGCTTTCAGACAATTAAACACGTTCTTGAATATTTTGGGCTGAATCTTGCTTGACCCAGCCCACATCTCCTGTCCTCCCTATCAGTGGACTAATTGCACCTTTTGAGCACAATTCAGTTCAGTGGTGAATCCCTGACTTTAGTGATTTCTGCATTGGAATGGATAGCAGTCCCAAAGTTGTAGAAATTAGGCATATTTCCCACAAAATTTCAGGCCCATGTGATTTGCTTAGTAATATTAGTAATAAAAACACTTTTGTTTCATTTTCCTTGTGACAGTGTCATAAGTATGAATGCACGTTTTCTAAGGTCCAATATGTAAATATAAACAATTGTTCATAATAGCTAACTGTAAATTGGAAAATAGGTGATAGTCCCAAGGTCACGAATGTTTTCTTGAGGTTTCTAACATGACATTACTTTTTATTCTTGCAGAGTTCTGGTTCTGGACAAGGGTCAGGTTGTAGAGTTTGATACCATACCTAATCTCATACTCAGAAAAGGAACCTTCTACAAAATGGCAATGGACTCTGGTCTTTTGTAGCGTCATTTTTTTTTTTGTTTTCATCCAAATTGGATATGTTTCACAAAATGTTAAATATATAAAACCTTGAAGTTGGCACCTGCTATATGTTTATAAAAAAATTTGTATAAAATGAGTATTTTCATATACTTTATAGATTTGAAAATTTTTTGTTTAAGATAACTTGTTGCTTTATTTAAGTATTTATATGTAGTACCTATAAATGAGAACCTGAATAATGGGTTCAAGGCATCAAAATAGGTAGTGCATTATGGTACTGCATTTATTTTTGACAACGGTGTACAATGTTACAAATCATGATGGATGAACAAATAATAAAGTTTGTAGTAGCTGGCTTTGAATCTGCTTTCTTTATATATTTGCAAGTAGGTCAGCTGGACCTAAGGCAGAGGTTACCTACCAAAATCTTTCAGCAACTTATCTGTGGCAGTAAGAGACTGTATATTTTGTGCAAGTTCACTTGCAAAATACATCTGTCACATGGATCAGTGAATCATGGAACTGTGCAGCACAAAGGGAGAACCCTGTGGCCCACTTCATTAATGCTCGTCTGATTCCAACCTTACTTTGCCCACTTTGGGCCCTTATACCTTTGCCCCTTTACTATAGGAGTACTGGTACATTTAATAGTACCTATTTCTGTCACTTCCTCTGAAAGCTTATTCCAGCTTCTGTGGGAAAAATTTGCACCATCAGATCTTCTCCCCTGTCATCTTAAACCTATTCCCTGAGGGAAAGATTCTGTGTATCCTATCTATGCTTCTCATAATTTTCTAAACCTCTAAGGTTACTCTTGCAAAAAAAAAATTGCCAGATAATATTTCACCAGTGAAATGCAATGTAATTCATTTGGGTATGCTTAATTAGACCAAAGGGTAGATCATCAGATCGTGCTTAGTATTAATTTGACTGTTGCTTGATCACTATTCTGGTACTTTATTTATTGAGATACAGTGTGGAATAGGCCTTTCCGGCCCTTCAAGCTGCGCTGCCCAGCAAATCCCCAATTTAATTCTAGCCTAATTATTGGTTATAATGACCAATTAACCTAACAACCAGTTTGTCTTTGGACTGTGGGAGGAAATCGGGGCATCTGGAGGAAACCTGTGCGGTCAAGGGGAGAATGTACAAGCTCCTTTCAGGACAGCAGCAGGAGATGTACCCAGGTTGCTGGTACTGTAAAGCGTTGTACTGACCACTACACCACTGTGCTGCCCTGTTGGGTGGACTACCTTGAGTAAGTAGGAGGGATCTGTTTTCCTTAGCAGAGGTTTCAAAAATAGGGGCAATAGATTTAAGGTAATTGTAAGGATTTGAGGGGAGGTGATTCTTTAAAATATATAATTTAAATACTTTTTCCATCAAGGTAGGTGGTAGAGGCCTGGAACTCTTGTCAAAAGTGTGATAGTCGTATGAACCTTAGATGGTACTTGCAGAGTTGAAGAATTGTGACCTGCATGGCTATAACCTTTTCCACAAGGTCAGTAAAATGAAAAATCTAGTCATTCGCGTCTGGAAGGGGGATGGAGCACATTTCTCCATCGGTATCAATGGTGTTCAGGTGGGAATGATTCTGAACTTCAAATTATTAGGTATCAATATCACCAATGTGCTGGTTCAGACACATGGGTACTATGATCAATGAACCTTTCATGTTTTTATTCTGTGGCTGCACCGCAGCTCGATTATGGCAACTTCTCTGCCTGAGACTAGAATTGCCAATGCAGCCCAGTCCATCACAGAAACCAACTCCTCTCCTATGAATCAGTCTGCACTTCCTGCTGCCTGGGAAAAGTAATATAATCCTGGACTCTCACCAGTCATTCTCCATCTCTCCCATCAGGCAGATGATTAAAAAGCCTGAGAGCATGAACTGCCAGACTCAAAGACAGCTTCTGTCAGACTATTATACAATTTTTGAATGGACCTATTATACAATAAAGATGAATTCTTGAACTCTCTCCCAATCAGCCTTGTCATGGTCCTTGTAATTTGTCTACCTGTACTGCACTTTCCTTAGTTGTATTACAATATTTTTCAATGTTTTCACTACCCCAGTGTAATTTATCTGTGTGGATTGCATACAAAACAGCTTTTCACAGTACATGTGACAATAATAAACCAATACCAAGCCACTTTGGGCCTAATGCTGGAAGGTACGCTTAGACTGGATAGCTCTTTTTTGATTGGCACAGATATGCCAAAAGTGTATTCCCTTACCTTGTTTGATTTTCCTAACTCCCAAATTAACTTTTTCCAGACTGAATCCCACTTGAATTTAATCGTACTAATTTCTTCCTCACAGTCTAATAATATTTTTAAAAATTTTTTTTCAAACTGGTAATGGAGCATTCTGAGTAATGCTCAATACACAAGTGCTGGGAGTTCTCAGTAGGCCTGAGCTTGCCTCTGTGTTCGGCTGTTGCTTCATATTTCAGCATCTCTAGTTTCCATTTTGTGTCATGCTCAATATCTTCAAAGTTCAAAGTAATTTTATTATCAAAGTATATATGTCACCATAATACAGCCCTGAAATCCATTTTTGTGTGGGCATACACAATAAATCCAAGAAAGAATAGAATCAATGAAAGACTACGTCCAGCAGGACAGAGAAACAGCCAATGTATAAAAGACAACGGCAGATATTCCACCCTGCAAAAACTCATTTCAGGGAGGTAGTACCCCGGACCCCTGCCCCCGGCAACCCCATATTCCCCTCCCCCAACCCCCAGTGGACCTCCAAGGGTGTATGCAATACATTGTTTAGTGATTCTGTCTAATCTGTAAACCAAGTTGGGGATATACAGAAAATGTGACAATAAAATATGTACTTATATTATCATGTTTATTCTATTACAACTTTAAGTAAGTCTATAGGGAGTTTGGCCTCATCACGTAGGACATCAATAGCGTATCTCCTTAGCATCCAGCCAGCTAATTTAAATAACGTTAGCTATGCTAATGAATGAATGACACCTGTTAAACTAACCTCAACATGTCTTTTACGTTTTAACCCACCATGGGCAATAGAAAAGTCACTGTTGCAAACAGTGCAGCGAGCAACACTGTCATTATTTTTGAGGTCGACTGTAAAGCCCGCCCACAGAGAAAACTGATAGGTCTACTTAGCAGGGGTCCCCAACCTTTTTTGTACCGCGGACAGGTTTAATATTGACAATATTCTTACGGACTGGCTGACGGGGGGCAGGGGGTGCTGTTAATCACGACCGGAATATAGGTGATAAGTCAACTATGTCACTTATAAGTGGCTAATACACTCAATTTTGTTTCTAAGAGGGTTTATCTAATGAATTTAATATTAAACACACAGCTCATATTTTCCTCACATGAATATAGTGATAAGTCAATAGCATCATAACATTTTAAGTAATGTTTGGATATTAAATACACAGTGCATATTTTCCTCGTTTGAACATATAAAATCATTGCAACACACCAATATCGCTGAATCAGTGGGAGCCCTGGGCTTGTTTTCCTGCAACAAAATGGTCCCATCAAGGGGTGATGGGAGACAGCGATACTCGAAGGGGGTTCCTTATGTCCAGTCTATTCCGCAATTTAGTTTTTGTTGCATTCATTGCAGAGAGATGTTGGAAATGGAAGCAACGTTTTCAGTGCTTTCGTGGCTATCTCAGGATATTCAGCCTTGACTTTGATCCAGAATGCCGGCAGAGATGTCTGTCTGTATCTTGTTTTACGGCGGTTGGCATCCAGCTTAATGGTGCATTACCGCCACCCTCTGCTCCAGAATGTGCACTAGACATACATTCTAAATCCCTTCACCCAATCTCACACACACACACACACACACAAACCTACACTTCACCCATCTTTGACCATCCTAGTATCCTATTCCTGTTTATTCGTCATATTCTATAAAAAAACCCTGTACCCCTTAAAAATGCTAAAAATACCCAGACTTGTGCTCTCTCACCCATGCCCAGCAACCCTTTTAATGTGAATTCCTGCATGCCCAACTCCCTTAATTTATTTCTCATCATCTCTCTCTGTATCCCATACTTCCTGCAACTCAGAACTACATGTTCTACTGACTCCTCTTCCTGACATTCCTCACACAATCCTGTCTGGTGTTTCCCTATCATTTTCAATGTTTTGTTTAATGCACAATGCCCCAGCCTTAACCTAGTCCACACAATTTCCTCTCTTCTGTTTCCATTACCTACCCTAGTAACTGTAACACTCTTTTGTATTTGATATAAATGCCTCCCTTTCCCCTCCCTGTCCCATCTTTCTTGCCACATTCAGTTGACTTTTTCCCAGATTACACACTTAACCTCTGCTTTACTGATACTAATGTGCATTTCCACATTTTCTTTCTTTAACGCCCTCTTTGCCAACTCATCCACCCTCTCATTCCCCTTCACCCCTACATGTGCTGGAACCCATAGAAATTTTACTTGACCTCCCTGATTTGCAATTCTTGTAACTAACTGAAGGACTTCATAAAGTACATCTTGCCGACTGTTTGTGTGAAAAGACCTTAAACTTGCTAGAACTGAGGATGAATCTGAACATATCAATGCTTCGACTTGTCTGGCTTTCTGCACCCATTGCAACGCAACCAACACCGCCAGCATCTCCACTGTAAACACTCCTAACTTATTTGATTTTCTTCTGCTGATTCCAATTTCTTTTGCTGGTATGACCACCCCAAACCCTGTCACTCCTGTTGCAGGTTTCTTCGCACCATCCGTATAAATGTGAGTATAATCGCTATACTTTTCCATCACATGACAGTTAAATGCATTTACCAAATCTGTTTTATATCTTTCTTTCCTTTTTACCTCTAACAAATGCCAGTCTATGTCAGGCCATACAAGCTTCCATGGAGCTACAACCGGATAAACTACTGAAGGACTTATCCTCAGATCAAATACTCCACATTCTTTCGCGATATCATTCCCTACCCGACTAAAGGTATCCCTCTGAAACCTCCCATTTTCCCAGCACTCCTGCAACACTCCTTTAGTAGGGTGAGAATCATTGTGCCCCTGCAAGTTAGCCCAGTAGTTTGCCATCAGTTGCATCCTTCTTAGTTCCAAAGGCATTATTCCCATTTCCACCTGTAGGGCTGACACTGGTGACGTTTTAAAAGCCCCACTGCACACTCTCAAGGCCTGAGCCTGAATCACATCCAGTTTCCTTATAAGAGACCTAGCTGCTGATCCATATACTATATTTCCATAATCCAATACAGATCTTACTAAAGCCACATACATTCTCTTCAAAGCTGAACAACTTGCTCCCCATTCCCTACCAGTCAAACATCTCATCACATTTATTACTTTTTTACATTTCTCCTCAACTTTCCTGATATGGTCTGCCCATGTTAATCGTGAATCAAATATAACTCCCAGAAATTTAAATGATGCAACCCTTTCTAATTCAACCCCATACATCCTTAACTTCTTCCCTACCTCAACTCTTTTCCTGGTAAAAAATACAGATTGAGTTTTGTCTACTGAAAATCTACATCCCCAATCATAACCCCACTCCACCACTTCATCAATTGCTTCTTGTAGTTTCCTGATTATATGGTCCATGTTCCTGCCTCTTTTCCACAAGGCCCCATCATCCGCAAACAGTGACCTACCTATATCCACTGGTACCTTTGTGAAGACATCATTGATCATAATCATGAAAAGTAATGGGCTAATCACACTACCTTGAGGTGTGCCATTTTCTACTATGTACTGTTTTGATAATTCTGATCCAATCCGAACTTGAATTTTTCTACCAAACAAAAAATCTTTAATCCAATTAAAAACTCTCCCACCAACCCCCATCTTGTGCAGTTTAATTAATAATCCTTCCTTCCACATCATATCATAGGCTTTTTCAATGTCCAAGAACACTGCCACTACTGACTCTCTATTTGCCTGGGCCTTCCTTATTTCAGTCTCTAACATAATCACTGAGTCCATGGAATTCCTTCCCTTTCTGAAACCACTCTGATAACTTGCCAGCATTCCCCTTTTCTCAAGCTCATATGATAACCTTTCTGTTATCATCCTTTCCATTATCTTACATATACTTGATGTTAATGCAATTGGTCTGTAGCTAGTGGGTTTTGACAGATCCTTGCCAGGCTTCCTTATTGGAATTACTACTGCTTCTTTCCATGCACTTGGTAATCTTCCCTCCTCCCACACTCTGTTATAAAAATGCAGCAACTTCAAGAGCGCTCCTTCTCCTAGATTTTTTAGCATCACAGAGCATATCAGATCTTTCCCTGGGGAGGTTGGTCTCGATCTCTTTATTGCTCTCACCATTTCTGCTAATGTAAATGGATCATCAATTATATCATCTGTTCCTTCCCTCCTGCTTAACACACCTGGGTGTTGGCTCATTATTCTTTCCCTTCTTCTTCTCCCTTCTTCAGACAAATTTTCTGAACTGTGTATCAGTACAAATGACTTGGCCATGACCTCAGCCTTATCCCTACTGGAGACTGCAGTTTCCTCCTCAGATATCATTACTGGATATTCCCATTCCCTTCTATCTCCTCCCATCCTCTTAATCATTCCCCATATCTCTCCCACAGGTGTTGTTCTTCCTACCTTGTCGCAAAAACTCCTCCAACTTGCCCTTTTAGCTTGACGTATAGTTCTTCTCACCACTGCCTGTGCTTTCTTATATTGAACCAAATGCTGCATATTATGGGTTCTTTTAACTAGCCTGAATGCTCTATTTCTGTTTTTTACAGCCTGACAACATTCCTCTGTCCACCATGGTACCAGTTTTCTATTCATCCTATTTTTATTCCTAGGTATAGATCCTTCTGCTGCCATGATAATTGCTGAAGTCACCTGACTGTTTAATTCATCTACATTTCCAGAAATATCAATCTTTGTCAACCCTTCTTCACTCAACTTCTGGAAATTACCCCAATCAGCTTTTTCAAACACCCACTTTGGGGTTCCACCACCTGGTCTTACTTCAACTCTTTCACCCACTGAACACAAAACTGGGTAGTGATCACTGCCTACTGTTGAAGCAGTCCAAACTCCCCAGTTACTAATGCCAGCCAAGGTATTAGACACTAACGTAATATCTAACACTGACTGAGTTCCTGTTGTTATATCTATCCTTGTGCCATTACCATCATTCATACACACCAAATCCCTTTCTTCCATCAAATCTTCAATTACCTTTCCATTTGGATCTGTAATCTGATCCCCCTATATTGTGCTGTGAGCATTGAAATCTGCACACCACACTACTTTATGTCTGTTTTGTCCTTGTATCTTTAATAGGCTGTCCAAATCCAACCTTTTACATGGATTGTAGTAGTTAATTATAACCACTCTCTCCCCTCTCTCCCACACTTCCACCACTATGCATTCCTGATCATCTCTTTTTTCCAGTACCCTATATGGTATACCTTGCTTGATTAACATAGCACAACCCTCTCCTCCCCCTAGATTTGTATCTTTCCTTATCATTGTATACCCATATACCACAAAGTCTAAAGTTGGTTTCAACCAAGTTTCCTGAATACACACTACATCCGGTTTTACAACCATTTCTTTAATAAAGTGCTTGAATTCCTGGCTATTGGCCAGTAAGCTCTTTGCATTCCATTGTAAACGAATCACCATAATTAGTATTAACCAACACATGACACTTCCTGGCTTGACTGATTACTGAGGTTCTCCCTCACTTCCTCCCATGTCAGTCCTACTAACCCTAAATGGTTTACTGCTGCTTTTACCACCAGCTGAATTTTGTCACTTTCTGACTTTACCTCAGCAGTACTATTAATCACTCCTGCAATGAATGTTACTAGAGCCTTTTTGTCTACATAAATCCTGTCATTTGTTCTTTGTTGCATCTCTCGTATCCCTATTGCTCCCTGTTCATTAGGAACATTATTCTGTTCTCTTGACATTCTTACAGCTTCTGCATAAGTGATCTTTCTTTTCACTCTTATTTCTTGAATTTTAGTCTCCCGTCTCACAACCGCACACCCACTATATGCAACATTATGAGCTCCTCCACAATTGCAGCATTTTGGTTGAACTCCTGTTCCGCACTTTCCATATTCATGATCACCCCCACATCTAGCACATCTCCTCTGCCTTTTACAGTTTTTAGCCACGTGTCCAAACCTTTGACAATTATAGCACCTCAGTGGCTTTGGCACATACACCCTTACTGGGTAACTCATGAAACCCAGGAACACCTTCCTTGGCACTCTTTCTTCTTCAAATTCAATCAATACTGATTCACTTTCCTTTTTCACTCCCTCCTTTGTTGTTTTCAGTCTTTGAACATTCATTACTTTCCCTCCTTTGATATTCCTCTTTATCTCCTCCATATTTATACTCATTGGTATCTCCGTGATCACTCCTCTACAACCACTGTTTTGTGCTCCCACCCTCCCAGTGTATTCCACCTTGCATTTTCCTATCTCTTTTAGCTTGAGTGCTTTCTCAAGTTGTTCCTCATTCGCACATCTTACCAATAAGTTGCCATCATTAAGGACTTTTGCAAGTACTATTTCCCCTATCTTATTTGTCAGAGTTGTTGTTAGCACAAACGGGTTAATTTTCTTCATATGTCCCTGAGCCTTCTCATTAAACCTAATTATGACAACACCTCCTCTCTGAGCTTGTTCATCTTCCTCACTTTCAGAGCTTTCTCCACTATCATCTCTTATTCTTTTATTCCCTTTGTCTTGGTTTTTATTCATCCGACCCCTCACTACCTCCTCATTCCCTTTATTTTTCCCTTCACAATAATCCACCTCTCCCCAGCTGCCTACCTCTGGTCCCAAGTCTCTATCCCTCTCCTTCTCCACTTTCTTTCCCTCAACCCCACCTCTTATCTTGTCCGCCATTATCGGACCCACACGACCCCCTCCCAGCAATTTCCGTTCCTTCCCCACTCTCTTTCCCTCAACAGGTTCCAAAACACACTCACGCATCAAGCAAAACACAGCCAGCTTCCAGTCCAGCTCCGGCAGAGATGTTATGTTAAACATCCTTTTCAGCCCGTCGTCATTTGCAAGCTCGAGGAGTTGTCATGGATGACACGTGCGTAATGACATCTCGTGTGTTCAAATTCAACAGTGCGTGACAGGGAATGAGGAAAGGTGCAGCTGACTCATATCGTTCCATATCGCCAAATCAGCGGCCTGGTGGTTGGGGACTACTCTTAGCACGAAGAGAGACCAATCAGGTTGGATGCTCGCTCTCCCTCAAAAAAAAATCGCTTTCCGGGATATTGTATATAATTTCCTGGCATCAGGGACCCTCTATCAATATGCGGGAGACTCCCAGAACTTCTGGGAGAGTTGGGATGTCTGCAACGGACTGCAATCTAAAAGAAAAAAATGATGATTAAAAAAAAGTAAGAGGAAATATCAAGAATATGAGATGAAGATTCCTTGAAAGTTAGCCCATAGGGTGCAGGGATAGTTCAGTTGGGGGCTGAGTTAAGTTGAGTGGAGATAAGCTCTGCTGGTTCAGAGCCTAACCAAGTGGGTAATTTTACTGCAGCAGGCAGGGGCAAGATTTTTAAGCAGGCGGTGATAGGTGGATTAGCAGGGATAAGAGTGGAAGCTGGCAGTTTGGTGAAGTTTTAGAGGCTTTTAGATATACACATGAATATGAGTGGATATGGATGATACAAAGGAGGACGTTTAGTATAAATGGATCTTACGATTGGCACAACATTGTGGGCTGAATTGCCTATTCTCTTCTGTGTTTATTTTTGATATCCTTATCATCTTCAGGTTACAGTGTCTCAGAAAGGCAGCGTCCATTATTAAGGACCTCCAGCACCCAGGGCATGCTTTTTCCTCACTGTTACCATCAGGCAGGAGGTACAGAAGCCTGAAGGCACACACTCAGTGATTCAGGAACAGCTTCTTCCCCTCTTCCATCTGATTCCTAAATGGACATTGAACCCTTGGACACTATCTGACTTTTTAAAATATACAGTATTCCTGTTTTTGCACGTTTTTAAAATCTATTCAATATACTTATGCCGGCCGGTTTAGCGAGCAGAGCGGCGGACACCCCTGCTGAAATGTGGAGGAAAACACACAGAGGATGCAGAGGGGGATCACAAAGGTGAGGAAAGAGGACCGGGTCGAGATAACAGAGACTTATGGAGAAGAGGAGTTTGCGGCGCTAGCCAGGCGTCAGAAAAACATTTCGGGAGTGCAGTGTTATGTGTTTTACTGGAACGGGGCTGCACGAGGACATACCCGATCAAATCTTTTCCATGGACGGCTTCCAGGCCATTCGGGCTGACCGGAAGTGCACTGAGAGCGGTAAGCATAAAGGAGTTGGGTGCTTACTGTAAACACAAGGAATTCTCGGATGCTGGGAATCCAAGCAACACACATCAAAGTTGCCGGTGAACGCAGCAGGCCAGGCAGCATCTCTAGGAAGAGGTACAGTCGACGTTTCGGGCCGAGACCCTTCATCAGGACTAACTGAAGGAAGAGCTAGTAAGAGATTTGAAAGTGGGAGGAAGGAGGGGGAGATCCAAAATGATAGGAGAAGACAGGAGGGAGAGGGATGGAGCCAAGAGCTGGACAGGTGATTGGCAAAGGGGATATGAGAGGATCATGGGACAGGAGGCCCAGGGAGAAGGAAAAGGGGGGGGGGAACCCAGAGGATGGGCAAGGGGTATAGTCAAGGGGACAGAGGGAGAAAAAGGAGAGAGAGAGAAAGAATGTGTGTATATAAATAAATAACAGATGGGGTACGAGGGGGAGGTGAGGCATTAGCGGAAGTTAGAGAAGTCATAGTTCATGCCATCAGGTTGGAGGCTACCCAGACAGAATATAAGGTGTTGTTCCTCCAACCTGAGTGTGGCTTCATCTTTACAATAAAGGAGGCTCTGGATAGACATATCAGAATGGGAATGGGTGTCCAGCTCTTGGCTCCATCCCTCCCCCTCCTGTCTTCTCCTATCATTTCAGATCTCCCCCTCCCCCTCCCACTTCCAAATATCTTACTAGCTCTTCCTTCAGTTAGTCCTGACGAAGGGTCTCTGCCCGAAACGTCGACTGTACCTCTTCCTAGAGATGCTGTCTGGCCTGCTGCGTTCACCAGCAACTTTGATGTGTGTAGGGTGCTTACTGTTCTGGTTAACAATGGATGGTGCAATCCTGGTCAAATTGCGATTGAGGAATGTGTTTGTAGACCGGATATTGAACTTTTTGCTGTTGGACTCCGGTCATATTTCACCGAGATACAACACTGGGCGTCATGGGAGGTTGCCTGTGGCCATCGAACTTCGCAACTCCTCCCGTGGAACGTCAGACACCCTGAGCTGGTCCTGGACTTATTTCCACCTGGCATAGTTTGCATTTTGTTGTTTGATTGTTTGTGGTTTTTGTATTGCTATATTTATGCTCTATTCTTGGTGCGGCTGTAACGAAACCCAATTTCCCTCGGGATCAATAAAGTATAGCTATCTATCTATACGTATACAGTAATTGATTTACTTATTATTATATGTGTTTATTTTATTTATTATTTTTTTTCTCTCTGCTAGATTATGTATTGCATTGAGGTGCTGCTGCTAAGTTAACAAATTCCACGTCACATGCCGGTGATAATAGAACTGATTCTGATTCTGATTTGCCTTTTCGCCGGGCTGTTCACCGGTTGCAGGAGACTCTGGTTCCGCTGGGTGGCGATGTCGTAGGATCTTCCCGGTCTGCGGACGACAGGACCAAGTTGGCGGCGCATGCGCGCGGAGAGCAGCAGGGACCGGCGGTATGGCGAGGGGGTTACTGGGGCTGGCGGCAGTTCTGCTGTTGCTGACAGCGCTCAGCTGCCGTCTGGCTCGGGGCGAGGATATCGTGGTGGGGTGCGGGGGATTCGTGAAATCCGACGTGGAGATTAATTACTCGTTAATTGAGGTGAGTGCAGGCCCGGGTAAAGCCCCGAGCGGGGCAGCCGGGATCGGGGAGAGAGTCTGGTTTCTGTCACCCAGTGATTCATATCGGGGGCAAAAGGAGCCGCCTTCGTCAGATTGTGGTCCTTCTGAACTCACGGTGGGAGTACTGCCCTGTCAGAGGCGCATTCCTTTGCCCGGATATTACGTGCTGCATTTACCTGACAGGTGTCTTCCCCCACCTGGCCGGCAGTTACCTCCCAAACACGCCCACGGGTTGCCTTC
The DNA here is from genome assembly GCF_030028105.1 of Mobula birostris. Lineage (NCBI taxonomy): Eukaryota > Metazoa > Chordata > Chondrichthyes > Myliobatiformes > Myliobatidae > Mobula > Mobula birostris. The sequence continues at coordinate 130,350,541 of NC_092378.1, read as the reverse complement.
CAACCATACTCCCCAACCCCGGCCAGTGCCTCCCTCTCACCTCTACCTACCTGGCTAGCCTGCTTCTTCATTCCTTGCTGCGCCTCCCGTTCCTGTTTCTCCGTATTTTCTCTCAGGTCCAGTCTTGTGATAATCAAAATAGTCAAGCAGCAATCTTAGTACAGAAAAGAGCAGAAGAACGCACAGTGCTGTTACTTTGAACCTGCGTTGCCATATGCATTTTTTGGTTCATGGTCTGTGAAGCTCTCTGAGAATTAAGAAACTTTAGGAAATGAAGTTGATAACGAGTCAACTGAAGAAACAGGATTGATCAAAGGATAAACTTCTGGATCAAAGGAAGTGGAAAGTATTGTAGTAGTTAGCGTAATACTTTTTCAACGTTAGTGACCGTGTGGGTTTCCTCCCACTTTCCAGAGGTACAGTTGGCTTAGTAGATTGATTAATAACAACTTTAAAGAGCACTTTTCCTACAGATAATGTAGTTCAAGCAGCATCTCTAGGAAGATGTACAGTCGACGTTTCGGGCGAGACCCTTTGTCAGGACTAACTGCTTCTTTCAGTTAGTCCTGACGAAGGGTCTCGGCCCAAAACGTCGACTGTACCTCTTCCTAGAGATGCTGCCTGGCCTGCTGCATTCACCGGCAACTTTTATGTGTGTTGCTTGAAATTTCAGCATCTGCAGAATTCCTTTTGTTGATGTAGTTCAAAGTGCTTTACTATGGAATAAAAGTGCAAACATGAAAAAAGACAAAATGATGTTAGTTAAAAGCAAGTTAATTAAATAGGTTTTGAGCTGGTGTTTAAAAGTGCCAACTGAGCCTGCATCTCTTATGGCTTTAGGTATTGAATTCCACAGTTTAGGTGCCTGGTTCTTAAAAAGCTGGCCTACCAATTATCTTTTGAGGGAGATTGTTTAATTTTAAAGTCTGGCAGAAGAAGTCCTGAGAGCTCGAGCAGGATTATAAAACAAACGTGTTTCTGTGATGTACTCTGACCCCAGAGCATTAAGAGTTTAAAAACATGAGAATTTTAAAATCAGTTCTTAAAAAAATACAAGAAGCCAATATAGAGTAGCCAGTATGGGAGTGATTGGTCACATGGGTGCAATTGGGTGGCATGGACTGGTTGGGTTGGAAGGGCCTGCTACTGTACTACATCTCTTTTAAAAAAAATAACCAGTCGTGAGGGAAGGGACAGTGTTGCAAAGTTACATTCTTAAAGCTGCAGTGACTAATTGAGAAGTTGCATAAAAGAGATCTAAGGTCTCAGTGGCCCAATAAATTGAAAGGAATAAGAGTGGACATGTGTAGTTAAAGGTGCCTCCAATTTCTAGGGCCTCAATGGCAGGCAAGATAGCAGCTGTTACTGTGTTAATACCAAATAACAGGTCTCAGTTAAGATATCAAAATATAATATGTTCTGCATGGGAATAAGTTCTTTGTATTACCTGTCAAGACTAAATAATTCCACTATTAGTAACTATGATGCTCCTCATTCTTTAAGTGGAAATTGGAGGTAACAACCAATTGTCTGGCTGTAATGTGATGAAGGTGGGCAAACTGGGTTACCTGCTTTGTCAATGCAGTCTTATTCCATTGGAGAAGAGAAGCAATAAGAGGGAGCTGGGTCTTGGAAAGACGGTATGTCTTGGTGCTTAAAAAATGGGCTGATTGCTCTTGGTAGGGGAGAGAGAGACCACACTGGACGTAGTATGTAGCTATAATTGTTTTTTTGTGGCAAATATCTTTTTAGAAATATTGGTAGTTTTCTTTTGACTATTTTTGCTAATTTTTGTAAGTTTGATTTTTGATGCTCTAAATAAACACGCTTGCACTAAAGTGCTAAGCAACTCCAGCCATTTTGTTCTATGGTTGTAACCCACGACGTAAGAGACATGACCTCACAATTTGACAGCACTAGCATTGAACCAGAACTGTCAACTATAAATTGTTTCACCACATTGACAATTCCTGTGGGGATGCATATGTGATTGTAGAAGAGAACTGTGAAAAATTGAGATGTTGGCCCATCATATTTGCTGCAAAAATGGAGGAAGCACTGGAAGGGTTTATTATACTTTATTGTCACCAAACAATTGATACTAGAATGTACAATCATCACAGCGATATTTGATTCTGCGCTTTCCTCTCCCTTGATTACAAATATTAGATATTAAAATAGTAAAAATTAGTAAATATTAAAAATTTAAATTATAAATCATTAATAGAAAATAGAAAAATGTAAAAGTAGTGCAGAAAAACCGAGGGGCAGGTCCAGATATTTGGAGGGTGTGGCCCAGATCCCGGTCAGGATCCGTTCAGCAGTCTTATCACAGTTGGAAAGAAGCTGTTCCCAAATCTGATTGTACGAGTCTTCAAGCTCCTGAGCCTTCTCCCAGAGGGAAGAGGGACGAAAAGTATGTTGGCTGGGTGGGTCGTGTCCTTGATTATCCTGGCAGCACTGCTCCAACAGCGTGCGGTGTACAGTGAGTCCAAGGACGGAAGATTGGTTTGTGTGATGTGCTGCGCCATGTTCACGATCTTCTGCAGCTTCTTTCGGACTTGGACCAGACAACTTCCGTATCAGGTTGTGATGCACCCTAGAAGAATGCTTTTTACGGTGCATCTATAAAAATTAGTGAGGGTTTTAGGGGGCAGGCCAAATTTCTTTAGTTTTCTCAGGAAATAAAGTTGCTGGTGGGCCTTCTTGGCAGTGAACTTTGCTTGGTTGGACCAAGTCAGGTCACTTGTGATATTGATTCTGAGGAACTTAAAGCTTTTGACCTGTTCCACTTGCGCACCACCGATGTAAATTGGGTCGTGAGGTCCGCTACTCCTTCTGAAGTCAACAACCAATTCCTTCATCTTGCTGATGTTGAGGGATAGGTTATTGTCTTCGTACCATGCCACCAGGTTCTTAATTTCCTCTCTACTCAAACTCAACATTACCCGAGATATGGCCTACAATTGTTGTGTCATCAGCAAACTTATATATTGAGTTTGATGGAAACTTGGCTACACAATCATGGGTGTACAGTGAGTACAGCAGGGGGGGCTGAGTACACAGCCTTGTGGGGCACCAGTGCTCAGCGTGATTGTAGAGGAGAGCTTGTCCCCTATTTTTACAGCCTGGGTCCTGTCTGTGAGGAAGTTGAAGATCCAGCTGCAGATCTGAGTGCTAAGGGCCAGGTTCTGGAGCTTAGGAATCAGTTTATTTGGAATGATGGTATTAAAGGCAGAGCTGTAGTCAATGAAAAGGAGCCTTACATATGCGTCTTTATTCTCCAGGTGTTCTAAGGAGGAATGTAGGGCCAGAGAGATGGCATCTACCGTTGACCTGTTGCTCCGGTAGGCGAATTGCAAAGCATCGAGGTTGACCGGTAGGCTGTGGTTGATGTGTGCCAGAACCAATCTCTCAAAGCACTTCATAGCAATTGATGTCAGAGCCACAGGTTGATAGTCATTCAGGCATGCCACCTTGCTGTTCTTCGGCACTGGGATTATCGTTACCTTCTTAAAACATGAGGGGATCTTAGACCGAAGCAAGGAGCAGTTGAAGATGTCAGCAAACACTCCAGCTAGCTTGCTTGCACAGGCCCGGAGAACCCGTCCCGGGACACCATCTGGGCCCGTCGCCTTCCTTGGATTTATCTTCAGGAAGGCCCTTCTAACGTCCTCTTCGGTGACGATGAATCTTGATGTCACCAGGTCCGGTTCATGCGGGGGGAGGGGGCGGGATGCTCCTCTTCTGTTCGAATCTTGTGTAGAATACGTTAAGTTTTTCAGGAAGAGAAGTGCCACAGTTATTGATATTCCCAGCCTTTTCTTTGCGGCCAGTGATCTCATTTAGACCCTGCCATAGTCTACTGCCATTCCTCTGGTTAGCCTGGGCTTCCAACTTGGCTTGATATTGCCTCTTGGTGCCCTTGATGGCTTTCCGTGGTTCACGCCTGGATTCCTTGTAGCGACTGGTAACCCCGGACCTAAAAGCCGCAGCTCTAGCCTTTAAAAGGGACTTGACCTCATAATTCATCCAAGGTTTCCGGTTAGGGAATACCCGGATCGTCTTGCGAGACATCGAAAATCCCTCCGGTCGGATGGCACAGTCGGGGATTCAACTCTTTGAGCTTGTCCTGCCATTCGTTCATATTATGGCTGATCTAAAATGGAATTTTTCTGGGATACTGATTTTAGACTCTTCTACCTCTCTGCATTGATGTTGGTCTATGTATTTGGGGTAAAAATGTAGAATAAATTTCACTGGGAATGTTTGAATTATGTTTAACAAATGTAAAGGAATTCATGGACAAATGTCCTTTGAATTGATGTTTCAGAACCATACTTAATTTTTTTCTCTACATTAAAGGAATATTGTGATTACTTTACAGATTAAACTATACACGAAGCAGGGAACGCTGAAATACCAGACGGATTGTGCTCCCAACAATGGTTACTTCATGATTCCTCTGTATGATAAGGTAGCAAATATTAAAAGCAATTGACATTGACTTTATGGCTGTAAGAATCAGTTTGTTCATATCCGTTTGCTTGTGACAAATTCCGACTCCAGATTCCAATTTATTGATATAATGTTTCACACTTCCTTAATGAATATTTCATTTTTGAGAGACGTGCTGACTAGTTATTTGAACAATGGTAATATGATCAGTTTGTGCAACTGTGTATGGTCTTAATGAAGAAATAAGGTTATTTACTTTACAAATGTAATTAATTCTCTAAATTTCATAAAATATTCTGGTGTTGGGCATTGCTAACTGTAGATTAATTATTGCATTAGTGCATTGCCCACTTTCTTTCAGTGTAACTGTGCTTTGTCCTATGGCATCTGTCACAAATATGCCCTTGTAGTGTAACATTTAGCTCGACACTATTACAGCTTGCTGCGTTGAAGTTCAGAGTTCATTCCTGGCATTTTCTCTAAGGAATTTGTATGCCAGCTGGAATGTGTGTATTTCCACCGGGTGCTGTGGTTTCCTCCCACAATCCAACGACATACCAGTTAGTAGATTAATTGTTCATTGTAAATTGTCCTTTGATTAGGCTAGGATTAAATCGGGGGTTGTTGGTGGTGTGGCTCAAAGGGGCAGAAGGGCTAACTCTGTACTGCATCTGTACATTCTGGTTGCTCAAAATTTTATGATGTGTTTCTTTCCTCTCTAGGGGGATTTCATTTTAAAGATTGAGCCTCCCCTAGGGTGGAGTTTTGGTGAGTGCTCTTCAAATGTGCATGACAAAAATCAGCTCTCATCTTTGTGATATTCCTGCATCGTTCTTTAGCTAATTTTGCTTCTTTGCATAAAATGGTCCTGAATGATAGTATAGTTTAACCTAATGACCATTAGAGAACATTTTTTCCAGAGCACAGTTTTGTTTGTGAATGTTGTGTATAGCCAGTGTTATTTATAATGAATCGTGATCAGGTATGAATGCCAAACCAGTATATGAATTTTTTTTATAATTACCATATTTGCTTAGCTACAAAATATATCTTATATGTTGATATCATATGGATGTTACTTTAAGACATTGGAGTGGAATATGGATGTTACTTTAAGACATTGAGTGAAATTAGGTTATTCAGTGCATCAAGTATGCTTTTGATCATGGCTGATTTATTATTCCCTTTGAACCCTATTCGCCTGTCTTCCAACTGGAAATTTTCAACACCCTTATTGAATGAGAATTTTCGCTTTAAGTATACTTAATGGTTTGGCCTTCACAGCTGACCGTGGCAATGTATTCCACAGAATCACCACCAACTGACTAAAGAAATTCCACCTCATCTCTGTTCTAAAGGGACATACGTTTATTATGAGACTTGCCCTTTGGACTTAAACTCTGCTATTATTGGAATAATCCTTATCATGTTAACTCAGTCTAGGCTTTTCAGTATTAGGTAGATTTCAATGAGATCCCACCCCCCCCATCATTCTTCTGAACTTTAGTGAGTACTATCCTAGAGCCATCAAAAATACTCCTCGATGTTAACTCTTTCATCCCCAGTATAATTGTAAATTCTTGTAAACCTCTGGGCTTTCTCCATTGCTAACACTTTCTTCCTTGGATATGGGGCTCAAAACTACTCACAATATTCCAACTGTGGTCAGACCAATGCCTTATAAAACCTCAGCTTTACATCCTTGCATTTATATTCTAGTCCTCCCAAAGTGAATGCTAACATTGCATTTGCCTTCCTTACTACTGACTCACCCTTTGAGGAATCCTGCACTAGGACTCCCAAGTCCCTTTGCACCCTCATTTACAAAATAGTCCATACCTTTATTCCTTCTACCAAAGTGCGTGACGATATACTTTACTATACTGTATTTCATCTGCCACTTCTTTGTCCATTCTCCCACCTTGCCCAAGTTCTTATGTAGACTCCCTGTTTTTGCAGCACTACGTGACCTTCCATCTGTCTTTTCATCACCTGCGAACATGGTCACAAAAACCATCGATTCTATCATCTTGATCATTCTCATACAAAGTGAGAAGTAGCAGACCCAACACCAATCCTTGCGGAACACCACTAGTCCTGAGCTGCCAACCAGGAACGGCATGTGGTTGCGTGGAATGCATTGCCAGCGGTGGTGGTAGAGGCAGATACATTAGAGACATTTAACAGACTTAAATAGACAAATGGATGAAAGCAGTGGGAAGGAAGAGTTAGACTGACCTTGGAATAGGTTAATAAGTTGGCACAACATCATAGGCCAAAGGGCTATACTGTACTGTGCTGTATTGTTCTGTTCATCTTTTATCCCCTTATTTTTTTTATTTGTCTTTTGGTTTCTGAAAGTTGCTTAATCCTTTAGATTCCTGCTAATTTTTGCACTATTGTATGTCCTCTCTTTTGCTTTTATGTTGTCCTCGATTTCTGTTGTCAGCCATGGTTGCTCATTCTCCCTCTAAAACACTGCTACTTTTTGAGATGAAATGATCCTCCATCTTCCAATTTACTTCCAGAAACTCCTGCTACTGTTCCCTAGGGCCTCCTTCCAATCAGCTTTAGCCAGATCTCTCTCATGCCTTTGTAGTTGCATTTACTCACCTGTAATAGTGATACATCTAGTTTTAGTTTATCCCTCTCAACTGCAGAGTGAATTCTAAGCAAATCTTATTCAATGCACAACATCAAATCCAAAAAGCTATCTTAAAGGCATTCTACAAATTCATTCTCTTGGGATCCAGTGCCAATCTGATTTCTGCAGTGTATCTGCATATTGAAGTACTTGTGACTACTGTAACATTCCATTTCTCACATGCCTTTTCTATCTCCTCTTTTAACTTGTACCCCATATCCTGGCTACTATACAAAGGTTTGTATATATCTCGCTTTGGAGTCTTTTTACTCTTGTAGTTTCTTAACTGTGTGGGCACTTGGCCAAGTGGTTAAGTCATTGGACTAGCTACCTGAAGGTCGTGAGTTTGAGCCCCAGCCGAGGGAACGTGTTGTGTCCTTGAGCAAGGCACTTAATCACACATTGATCTGCGACGACACTGGTGCCAAGCTGTATGGGTCCTAATGCCCTTCCCTTAGACAACATTGGTGTCGTGGAGAGGGGAGACTTGCAGCATGGGCAACTGCTGGTCTTCCATACAACCTTGCCCAGGCCTGTGCCCTGGAGAGTAAAGACTTTCCAGGTGCAGATCCATGGTCTCACAAGACTAACGGATGCCTTTTAGTTTCTTAACTGTATCCAGCAGAATTTTTCTAAGCAGCACTGCCTAGTAACACACCTATTTAACACTAGCCTAATCACAGGACAATTTACGATGACCATGTAACCTACTAGCTGGTATGTCTTTGGTTTGTGGGAGGAAACTGGAGTACCTGGGGAAACCCATGTGGTTCACAGGGAGAGCATCTGCGACACTAGAACCACCCCACTAACTCTGCTGGGACCTAAACACACAAGGATACACATCCTATCCAAAAGACAGGCAAGTGGGCAGAGTTAGTGGGGTGGTTCTAGTGTCGCAGTTAGCATGATGATATTTAAGCTCAGGGCATACCAGAGCTCAATTCTGGCACCGACTGTAGGAGTTTGTATGCTCTCCCTGTGAAATTACCTGGAACAGCTAATATATAATAGTGAGCATCATATATTAGCTGTTCCAGGTAATTTCTAACTGTACTACAAGCTTATCTACCTTGTTTTGTATGCTGTGTGCATTCATATAGAACACCTTCAATCCTGTATTCACAACCCCTTTTCTCAAAATTTTCTTCATGTTGCCTGAAGTTAAATTCTTATTTCTTTCTAAACTTACTGTCTTTTTTTATTCTGAAGACTTCATTAACCTCTTTCATACTCTCCTTCCTTTATACACAACCCATGCTATTCAGTTTAAAGCCCTATCCGCTGCCCTAGTTATATAATTTGCCATGAATGGGAATCCAGCCTGGTTCAAGTTGAGCTCGTCCTGTTGGAGCAGCTTCCACCTTCCCCATTACTGATGTGAATATCCAGTGAACTTAGACTCACTTCGTCCGAACTGGTCTTTGAGCCATGTATTTAACTCGTATCTTATTGACTCTGTGCCGATATGCGCTTGGCTCAGGTAGCAGTCCAGTGATTTTTAATTTAGTCCCTGGCTGCTCATGATCCCTTAGTAGAACCTCTTATTCTACCTACATGGACCATGATAAATGGATCTTTGCCCTCCCTCTTCAAGTTCCTCTGCAGGTCAGATGAGATGTCCTGAAGACAGCCTTTGGGACTCTTGATCCTTGCAACAAGAATTGTGACCATTCCTCTGAATGTGCTATCTCCAATTACAACTACATTTCTCTGCTCTTCTTCTGCATCACCACCAAATGGTTCCCTAAAGCATTGTGGCATGGTTAAGTTGCTCATCCTTCACACAGCTCCCACTCACCCTCACAAGGAGCAAGAATCTCAGACTTGTTGGACAAGAGCAGAAGCTCCATCTCAGAAGCTGAACCCTGCTGTTTGGATGCAACATCTTGCCACATCCACAGTCACACCCCCTTGTCTCTGACCACAGACTGAATTTGAAGCAGTTGATCTAATAGTTGTGATAGTGAAACAATGTCCATGTAACTCTTCCCCTCCCTGATGTGTTGTGGTGTTTGAGGCTCAGATTTCAGGTTATCAGCTTTGAGCCTCAGTTCATTGAGCAGCAACACTTGCTGAAGATGTAGTGACCAGGAACCACAATGGACTCCACCAGCACCCATTTTATGCAGCTACAACTCATCAGCTGATCCTGCATCCCTACCTACTGACAACGCTGACATTAATTATCCATTTCTATTTGCATCTGAATTAAAGAAGTGGTTATAATAATCAGTCACAGAGATGGGTCTAGACTTTGCAGGCCAGACTGAATAAATTTCCAATTGTCAAAACAATAAAAATATTTGATTTAATTTTGTTGAGACTGTCATGGTGTGATTTAGTGGCAGCTTTCAACTGCTCTTGAGATATTTGATTATTGCCTTAAAGCTTCCTGAAATAGGGTAATTTCTCACTGGTGTGTCTGTTATATCCCCCAAGATCCACTTGATACAGACTTTTTGTATCTGGAAACAGGTTTTTCTTTAAATAACGTTAAAGCACTTGTGGAATTGTTAAAAATAGTAGTTCTATTTTTGGAAGGCAGGTAATTGAAATAAATCGGAATATATTACTTTGTATGTTACATGTTCAACTGATTCCTTAAAATTCTTCAAGATATTTTTCAAAAAGTCCTCAAGTGATATTAATGGTAATTTATTCCAATTATATTAAACTTGGTGTTGTTCAAAACAATTTTTTGTAAAGAGTAGTTATTAACCACTAGGTGGAGCTAACAGCCTGCAATTTTACAGGATACTTCTGATACTGTACCTGGAGTCCTGCGTATAGTTTTGATCTTGATATTTTACGAAGATTGTGCTTGTATTTGAGTCAGTGTACCAAAGGTTTTCTATAGATTAATTTCTGGGATTAAGGGGTTAACATTTGAAGAAAGGTTAAAGTAATGTTCATTGAAGTACAGAAGAATGAGAAGTGTTGTTACAGAAGCACAAAATCTTTGATAGTGATTGATGGGTAGATACTGAGAATATTGTCCATGGTGGGGTGTCTAGAATTAAGTGGCATTACACAATAAAAAGTCAGACATTTCAGATGCAGATGAAAAATTTCTTTTTCGAAGGTTTGTGGCTCTTTCGAGTTTTCCACCTCAGAAAGCTGTGAAAGTGGAGTCATTAAACATGTGAGGCAGAGACATTTGAACCATAAGGGATTCAAGGAGATGGAGAGAGAGAATGGGAAAGTGGTGTTAGCCAGTATTGGATCAGCTATAAGCTCAATTAATAGCAATACAAGTTTGCAAGCTGACTGGCCTTTTTCTGCACCAGTTTCATTCGTTATTACATTTTGAATGTTCTTGTATTGTTCTTTCATACATTCAAATCAGTTATCTTACTGATTAAAGCTCTGGTACTGTTTACTTTAATAATTAGATCTCATGACAAAAGGAGGCAGATATTTCATGTGAAACTGTATTTCTCTGGCTTTGAATGATGTCACAAGGAGTTTGCTGGTAATGTAGAAGTATTTGTTAGCTTTAAAAGAACTCTGTTTTTCTCTCCTCCTATGCAACCAGAACCTACAAATGTAGATCTTCATATAGATGGCGTTAATGATATTTGCACCAAAGGCGAGGACATAAATTTTATGTTTACTGGATTTTCTGTTTCTGGAAAGGTAAGAAGTGTTTTTATTTTGTATTTTTGTTCATTGATAAATTCTGAACAAAGGTTCTTTGGAGATGGTGTGGAACATTGTAGAACAAAATGGCACTTGATATTATTACTGTATTTGGTGAAGGAGGCCTCTGATACTTCAGACCTTTTAATTCTAATTATTTTGAATATCCACAATTGTAATTTCGTCTTCATTGCTGGAAACTTGGGAATTAACTTGTAGTTGAAAATAAACATTTATTCATGAATTCCTCTTAACACACTACCAGTGAATAAAGTAAATTTTGTAAATATTTGTAATGTCCTGTTTTCTCAGGTGTTAAGCAAAGGTCAAAGTTTAGGACCTGCTGGTGTTCATGTTACATTAAGAAAGGCTGGAACAGATATAGATCAGACTTCATTGACTCAAACTGGAGGAAAGTATGTATATGTTTAATAGTGGTTTTAACAGGATGGTAAAGACATTATAAATTCATTCTAAAAGGAATCAATATTTTCTCTGTCTTTGTAGATATGCATTTACAAGAGTGTTGCCTGGTGACTATGAAATATTTGCTTCTCACCCTACCTGGACTCTTCAAAAAGTAGGTTTAGCTCTAATTGTTTTGGTTAATACCTTGTAGTAGGTCATGTGGGAAATTCTGAAAGTGATTCATTTTTATGATTGTCCGTGCAGAAATCGTGTAGTTATTATTATGTGTGATGGCCATAGAATTTCATGATGTACGGCAATTACCTCAATGTGTGGCAATTGCCTCACTGAAATGTAACCATCCCATGATCATTTATTAACAAATGCCTTCATGCATAACTGATACTGGCCTATTACTTCAGGGCTTGCATGCACAGTGCGTATAAACACTACAGCAAGTGGTAAAGTTCATAATGTATAATATAATGTTTATTATATCAAAACATAATTAGACCACAGCCTAACCTTGTAGCTGAAATAATGGTTATAAAGTGCTCAAGTTGTACACGTTTCCTTTGTCTTTGCCTGAACCCCTGAATTAGATTTTGGCCATATAAATTACTTTATATTTGTCGTTCTCTAAGCTATACCATAAATAAGTTTTCAGACCATGCTTGCAGTATTAATTTACCCATATTTGGAATTTTTAGTTGAAAACTGAATTTCACTGCATTTAGATATTTTGAATTTTAACTGATTTATTTTGCTTTCGTTGTTCAGGCATCTACTTCAGTGCAGGTGATGAATTCTAATGCAAACACAGTTGATTCTTTGGTAGTTGCTGGTTATGACGTTTTGGGCTCTGTGCGAAGTGATGGTGAGCCAATGAAAGGAGTAGTGTTTCTACTGTTCTCCTCATTGGTCTCCAAAGAGGTGAGAGCTAATAATGTGACTTTACTGTGAGAAGCTGTCAATTGTATTTTGTAGCAGGTTAAGTTCATTGGTTATTTACAATTTGTATCTGAATTCATAAATCTGATAATTAGCTTTTTAGAAATGTATGCATTTCATTTTCTTCTAAAGCCTTGAGTCTAAATGTGAAGGAGTAATCCTCAGAAGATTGAACCTATGCTTGATCTCATTGAAAGCATTTCAATTGCTGCTGTTCTTCATCTTGTGCAGTGATTGTTTTTGAAAATTATCATTCCTTCCTTGTTGGTAGGATGTTGCTGGATGCAATTTGTCTCCAGTTGAAGGATTTCAAGCACCAGACGAAGCATCATCTTTCCTGTGCAGCGTTGTGTCAGGAGAAGACGGATCATTTATTTTTTCATCCCTTCCCAGTGGAGGATATACAGTGGCAAGTACACGATGAATAATTCTTCAGCAGTATTGCTACTTTTTGATTTTGAAGCTCTTCACAAGATCACATTACAAATGCACATGTAGTAAATTAATTTTGGATATTATGAAGGTAATAGAATATTCTGTTATCTGTGTGTAATCTAGGAAACGGAAATGTTTTACTTTTTTATTTCAGATCTCCAGCATCATTTATTGATTTCCATCTAATTTTGAATTACAGTAAAACTGTGAAAAGCTGCTATTGGACAATTAGAAATCCTGCTGGTTTGCCATCTGGCTCATCTGTCCCTGTGACCTACACTCTCGATTTGCGTGTTCCTTCTTAAACTCACTGAGGCCAGGCTTTTTTTTTAAACTCACTGGGGCTGTATTTCCACATTTCTTTTTTTTAAACTCACCAGACCCAGTTTACTGTGATCACTTTAAACTCACTTAGTTCTCTGGGAAAATTAATTGCTGTGTAACAGCTTAGCAAAAAAAGGTGAACGAGAAGTGTTTTGGATTATTAATGGAAATAACTCCAATTGTTTGGAAAATCTGCCAGTCTGGTGCCATTAAAGTTCTGAGAGCGCTGGATGTTGGAGTTCTTCTTTACATAGTTTTCTCACTTCCAAGAGCATGTAGTGTGCTCTTGTATATGATTCCAGTATCCCACAGTCCTCTGTCTTTCCGGGATGCTGCTGTCCCCAACTCCCTCCAGGTTCTCACCTTTTGCTGCTGCCTTTTAGAATCATAGGAAACAGAGGGTCGTGGTGAGATTAAAAGGCAGTCAAAGGGTGCTAGTTTTCTGCCTCATCCCAAAGGCAAGATGGGACATTAATTGGCTACTGTAAACTCCCTTAGGAATTAAAGGGGAATTGAAAGGCCTGAGACAAAATAGGCTGCAGGACTATAGAGAAATATGAGAGGTTGGGTCTATGGCATTCCTCTTTTGGGAGAGGTATGGATTTGAAAGGTTAAATTACCTCCTGTATCATATAAGTTAAGCAGGACCGTACTCTTTCCATACAAAGATTTCTTTAGACTGTCTGCTATCACCAGCTTTGGCCACCAGATGTCTCAAGTGATCTATCAGGGAGTTGTAATTATATAGTACCGAAACGGGTCATTTAATCATCCCAGCTTGTTTATTCTAACCAAAGTGTCAATCCGAGCCACTCGTATTTGCCTGTGTTTGGTCCATAATCCTTTCAACCAGGGGTTCCGAACCTGGGGTCCACAGACCCCTTGCTTAATGGTATTGGTCCATGGCGTAAAAAAGGGTTGGGAAACCCTGCTCTAAATCTAAATCCATGGACCTGTCTAAATATCTTTTAAATGTTTTAATTGTGTTTGTCTCTATAGTTTTCTCTCATAGCTGATTCCATACATCCACCACCCTCTTTGTGAAAATGTTTCCCCTCTCACCTTGTATCTTATGTCATTTAGCCCACCTCCAACCCCCACCTTGGGGAGAAAGACGTTGACTGTCTATCTTAATTAAGCCCCTCATGATATTATACATGTCTGAACAGTCACCCTGTCAGTCTCTAATGCACAGAAAAAAAAATCCCAACTTATCAGGCCTCTCATTATAACACAAGCCCTTCAGTCCCAGTTACAACCTAGTGAATCTTTATTGCATCTTTCCAGCATATTGACAACTTTCCTATAGCTGAGCAAACAGAACTACATGCAGTGCTTCAAGTGTAGTCTCACCGGTGATCTGTACTGTTTCCAAATGTCGACCCACTTCCTGTACTCAATATTATGAATGATGAAGGCAAACCTGTCAGCTTCACCTTCACCACCCTCATATACATGTGTCACTACTTTCAGGGAGCTATGTACCTATACTTGTATTCCTCTGGTTCTCTGTTCTATAGCACCCTTCAAGATCCACTATTTACATTTACTGTGTATTCCTTTTGGAACTTTTTTTCGGGGGACTGTTCGTTTTTCTATTGCAATTGGAATTTTCATTTAACGTAATCTAACACAAACTTTGAAAATTGGAATACATTTATTTTCAGTAATTTTTTCCCCTTTTGATGCACTCTTTGTTTAATACTGCAACTCTCACCTCAAAAGCATTTTGAAATATGATTTGGATCTGGTGATGGCTTTCAAACAGGTAAATCATTTGAAAATCATTGCCATCGTGGGCTAGAAATATACTTAATGGTCCTTGACACAGATCTTGTTGCCATTATGCATGAAAGAAAATAAACTGTAAAAAGATAGCTTGTTCTGGACAACTAACAAACATGTTCTTCATGAGGGTGGGGAGAAGATGACAAAGGGTGCAAGGGTATATTTGATATACATTTTAGTTAGAAAACTTGAATTTGTGGGCTGCAATAACAGACTTGAATTTACAATTAAAAAGTACTGAAAATATGCACAGGAGCTGTGAAGGAATTTGAAAGGTACTTGGGAGAGATGTCATGGTAAATTCCAAAGGGAAGCCATAAGTTGACATTATTTTTCTTGAAATGTACCATTTAATAAGTTTCATTTTAGATGTACAACAATAACAAAGGTACTGAAAAATCTAACTTAGTAAAATAAAGGAAACTAAAGTTAATTAAAATCTCAATCTTTGCCTATGCCATGCAGCCCTCAATGAACTTGGTGGTCTCAGATCCTGAACAAGGTCATATTATACATGTCTTGAATGATTGTGATTAGTGGGTTAGAAAAGCTATTTCTTTCTGGGCTGGCTGGTGGCACAATGACATTGTTGCCGGACCCGGGTTCGAAACCAGTTGGGTCCGCTCCCGAGTACGCTTTTCATCCGTGCCGGGTTGAGTGTGGAGATCGCAACTCGACCTCGTAAAATAAGGGGAAAAATACTGTGAAAATGTCTGTGTGAGGAGTGGCACGCCACACAGTCTCTCTCTCGCTCCGCACCTTGTAAAAGCCATGAAAAAGACATCATCACAGACGCAGACGCACACGCACAGATTTGCACGCACGCACATGCCAAAGAAAAAAGGTATTTCAAGTGGTGGAAGGGCCTGTAAGCTAAGAGCTCATATCCAAATTAGAAGATGTCAATAGAACGGAATCTTGGAAATTGTGTATGACTGCTAATCATTACCATATTGTGCATTTAGCATACATGCATGAGGGTAAGGGTGAAATTCTCTCTGTCGTGTAATCAACTATGATCTAAGTAATTCTAAATCTGCAATTAATTTAGATTTACTTATTAAGCCTTTGCAGTATACATCCAAAATTTAGGGTTAGATTGTAAATTATTTGCAAAAATATTTCAAATTTTTTCGCAAATATTTGTTTGGATATGCACTCAGATATTTATTTACTAAATTTGCAAGTCTGTAAATTTAATGCACTGTTTAAACCCTAGATACCATTTTATAGAGGAGAAAGAATCACATTTGATGTTGCTCCATCAAGGCTCGATTTTTCTGTGGGACATGATAGTTTGAGGATTGAGGTACGATATTGAAAAATGTCTTGTGTGAAATGTATTTGAAAACCTGAGGCATACCTTCGCATACGTTGTCACGTTTTTTATTGCTGTGTAAACATTAATTAATATTTTGCATTATCACTACAGGTGCACATCATGTCAATTTTAATATAAGGCCAAACAGTTAGTTTCTACGGGAGAATAATATTATGTGCCTTAACCTCTTCACAATTAATGAAGCTGTTTTTGTACACTTAATTATTGATAAGATGTCTGAATTCATTAGTCTGTAATTCCAGTTTGCCACCTGTCTGCATAAATAGTGCAGCTAAGCAGCTTATCGTTTGTGTGGTGTTCAATTGCAAAGAGTAGTTAACTGGAAACCAGTGCTCTTAATGAAATACTCATTTTTCTGTAATATTAGGTAAATGTTGAGATGTGCCCTGATGTCAAATCATGGAATTTTTAGAATTGATCTTCCTGATGAAAAGCATCTTCTGGAGGCTAGATCACTGAGGGTGTTTAAAGAAGAATTAGACAAATGTCTGAAAAATCAGAATTGAGAGCCATAGTGAACTGGCACAGAACAGGTGCCAAGGCTTGGGGCAGATCAGTCATCATCACGTTGAATAGCAGGGCAAGTCTGAGGGGGCCAACTACTTCTATTTCCTTCTGTTCTTGTGTTATCTGTCTAGTCTCTTGAGGTGCTCCCGATAGTTTGACAGGTTTTACATCCATGGAGTAGGATAGTGATGAAATCTGCATTATGGGCCCAGATCTTACTGAATTTCCAAAGGTCAGAAGCAATCAAAGTGCATGGGATCAGTTTTCTGAAGGAAGCTGAACTCTCTTCGAAGTCCATCCCTCATTAGTGATTTATGATGGGTCATGTCCAAGGCCTGAGGTAGGCTGATTGAGCACCCTAATGTTTAATGAGAATTGTAGGATTCTACATTGTGCGAAGCATTGCATTGCGTTTGCATGAGGATACACTGAAGATTAGTTGTAGATCCCTTGGGGATTCTGATCTTTATGCAGAAATAATGGAGCATATTCCAGCCATTCTGCATCAGATGCTTTTTTCACGTTCTTTTGCTCGTCGTCATTTTGCCTGTGTAACAGCTGGCCTTCTGCTGTCTATCAGCACATGTGCTCCAAACAGTTGATACTGACAAAGAAGTAGGGGAGTAGTTCCTCTCTGATCTTGAGCAGCATTCCCAAGGAGGAAAAATCATTTTTCAGATTTCAAAAATTGCATAGAATCATGTAAACAGAATTGCAGTGTAAGGCTACTTGGAGACTCTTTTGCACTACATTTTCTTGATTTGTTCTGGGAGCTTGAGATAGGAAAAATGTATAGATATTACCAAAGCCATGTACGTAATGGATCTTCGCCTTGTTAGATACAGTATGAATAACTGGGTCACTTTAAGCCATTGTAAACAGATTCAATCACCGTTAAAGGAAAATCAATATTGTCTCTCTAGGACACTTTGACTCATGGTATTCAGCAGCGTTTCCAAGAGAAACTATCTGCAGTGTCAACATGTAATGATAATTCAAATTTTTGGAAGGAGTTAAAGACCACTAATCTTTTGGTATACATTATACCGAGTCCTTTAGCTACATTGCCTGCCCTCAATCTTTAATGAAAATTATACATCTGGGGCTAACCATTTAAGATTGAGAAGAAATGTCCTCACTCAGGAGATCTTGGAGACTCTTATCACTGTGAGAGTATTAAAGGGAATTATCAACAGATTATTTAATATCCAGGGGAGCTAAGGTTGTAGAATTGAACAGTAAAGTACTGTTGAGGCATGATCTTGTCGAATGCTGAATCAGTGGGATGAATGGGCTTGCTCTATTTGTGTTTCTTATGTTTGTTGCAGCCAGTGTTTCGAGTGATGGGATTCTCTGTCACTGGCCGTGTTTTGAATGGGCCGAACGGACAAGGAATTCATCGTGCTACTGTTACCCTAAATAACCAAATCAAAGGTATTTAAAAATTGAAGCATTGTATTTATTATGAGAAGGACACATTATAATGTTCAACTGTTATTTGAGGAATTATATTAATTAGAGAAGGATATTTCTCCTACGCCTCTGAAGTTCTTAAATTGTCTTGTTAATCATTGGAAGACTTCCTGATGGTGGGCGTGGGAGGGAACAAATGCTAGAGCGGAAAATGCATTATGGAAGCTGTCTGTGATTACATCTTTTCAACTCATTAATTTCAATCCTTATTAACTTCAAATACAGCCAGGATTTCTTCCTGATTCTAAACGTAGTTAGGATTGGTGCTATTTGTTTCTGATGCACAAATGTTAGAAAGGCAATAGGAAATTTATAGAGAAAGCAAGCCATTGTATAACTGAGATCACCTCTGCACGATTCCAGACAATGCAGTTTCTGTTGGTGTTACTTTTAAAGTACAGTCAGCAGTGATTGGTCCAGTGTAACTGTAGAATTGGTCCTTTCAAGAACAAGCTGCTTCTATTTGAACAAATTTCAAAATATCAAAAAATATGTATTTCCCCAGTTCAGCAGACTGCATTTAGTAGTTATTGATGAGCACTAATGACTTCCTCTCATCCTCTGTCTGCTGACATATGTAACAGTCAAAGCTTAGTTAAATAGTAATGAATTAAATGACATGCTTTTACTTTGTTTTGACTCTGGTGCATTTACTTGTATTACTCCCTGGATACAAGCTTGAGATTACAGTGCAGTATTTCTGTTCACTGTTAATTATATCTGCTAGAGATATCCTTCTTCATTTAAATTTGTGCAGAGATGCGCATTTTGCAAAAAGAGTGAGATCAAACAAGTAACCTATGTTAGCAGAAAAATAATAGCTTTTTCCATCTATATCTGCAATGTCAGAATTTATTATTGGAGACTTATTTGTGCAATTTTTTTTGTACCCAGTTTTCAGACATTACTAGTATGGTTCTATAAGACTTAGATTTGAGCGCCACAGAAATAAGTTCTTTCATATGTGTAGTTAAACAGCCATTACCATGCCTACCAGTACGCCCCTTTTTTTTTTACCCAAGTCATTTCTGTACACAGTTTTTGGAAATTAATGGGAATGGTTCTTTAGCAGTAGATGTCTTGTACTAGTAAGATTAGAACAACTTGTACCACAGTGTAATAAATGGAAGTCAGAAAGGCATTTTTCAGGAGTTTCTGCCTATTACACTCTCTGGATGGCTCTCATGTTCTTTCAGAAATTTTGCTTTATCACTCATCTTTCATTTTTGAACAGTGACTACAAAGGTTGATGGCTCATTCAGGCTTGAAAACATGACTGCAGGTACATACACCATAAACACACAGAAAGAGCACATTTTCTTTGAACCAGTTACTGTGAAGATTGCCCCTAATACACCTCAGCTGGCTGATATCCTGGCCACAAGGTAGGAGAATTACAACATACAGAAAATAAGTATTATATACATTAATATTTAGTACCGTTAGCTATATTTTTCAAACCTCATTTTAACACAATTTTCTGTTTTTCTTTTGGTGCTTCATAGCTTTAGTGTCTGTGGACAAGTGACAATCAAACGTTTCCCTGAAGGATTAAAACAGATAGTCAAGTATAAATTAGCAATGGTTCCTCAAAATAAGGATAAGTCTTCGATTATAACAGAATCAGATTCTCATGGATCATTCTGTTTCCAGGCCAAAACGGGAATCTATAACATTCAGGTGAAGAAACTTGGAAAATTATGTGCTTTTATGAAGCTTGCTTGTTTGTTTATCTGGGAGTACAATGTTGGTTCATTTTTAATTTCATGTTACTTTTTAAGCTTGGGAATCGTATTTATTGTCATATATTTAGTTTTCCATTTCCATCTAGTAAGACTTTTGCACATTCAAAGATCATGGTGTGAGTATGAAGAAAACCAATACAGGTTTCCCCCACTATCCGAAAGTAGAGCGTTCCTATGAAACCTTACATAAGCCGAAATGGCGTAAAGCGAAGAAGCAATTACCATTAATTTATATGGGAAAAATTTTTGAGCATTCCTAAACCCAAAAAATAACCTACCAAATCATACCAAATAACACATAAAACCTAAAATAACACTAACATATAGTAAAAGCAGGAATGATATGATAAATACACGACCAACAGTAACATTGGCAGCTTTCAAGATTCTTTCTCTCTGTGTGTAAATAGTACGAATGGTGGACGCAGGCAAGCTCAACGCACGCACAATGTCTTTATTTTGTTCACCATGATCAAAGCGCTTAATTATGTTCAGTTTTACACTAAGTGTAACACCCTTACGAGCTCTCTTAGGCTTTTCTGATACCTTAGGGCACATCTTGCTAACGGGTGCACAAAATAAATCGAGATAAAGCACAGATGCTCACAGACACAGTTCAAAGCTATGGCAGCTTGATGCTGAGTGCAGTTCCCGGGGAAGGGGCTTGGTGGCGCCACTCTCGCTGTTCGGGGTGCATGCTGCCTCTATAACAGCTTGCTGTAAAACAAACGCTGAACGCTATTTTCGCTTTTTGCCTTTTTTCATAAAAGCGAAAATCCTCTTTGAATTCCTTTTGGTTAGCGAAAACAGGTACTAATGTAGGTCTTTCATAAAAGCGAAGTGGCGTAAAGCGAACTTTCGAAAAGCGGGGGATACCTGTAAATGTTAAAAGCAATAATTGAGTTGTATTTGAATTTAAGTTTTTGACCAAATTTGTAAATGTAATAATGTAAAAAATTATTTATTTAGAAATCTAGCACGGTAACAGGCCCTTGCAGCCTAATGACCTGCACTGCCAATTATACCAATGTGGCCAATTAACCTACTAATCCGTACATCTTTGTGGTGGAAACTGGAGCACCTGGAGGAAACCCATACAGCTATGGGGAGAATGTACAAGCTCTTTGTAGACAGTGTTGGAATTGAACCTGGTTTGCTGGTGCTGTGATAACATTACACTAACTACTACGCTACTGTGTCATCCCTATATTTACAAACAAGTGCCTTAAGCTTTGTTTTCTATTTATAAAATTTGCTTGCAATAAACTTCAAGTATAATGATGAAGCAGCATAGACAGCTAACGTTGTTGAAGTTAAGCTTTCTCTCTCCGCTACTCCATCAACAGTTGACATGATTAGGTTCAAAAGTAAGACTGGAACTCATGCAGATTTTTATTCTGTAGCTAAGGGACAATGGTTAATTAACAATCAGACTACCTCTGGTAGCAGTGAGTTAACTCAGCACATGTGAATTGTAATTGTGATTCCCATTCTTTAGATTAACCCATCAGAAAAGATGGGTTATTGCTAATTTAATTGAATGAATAGGTTTTTAAATTTCACAAACATTTTTGACCTCCTTTGGCTGATCCGTAAAACTAATAACCTCTGCATGCTGCAGGTAATGTACACCTGAAGAATTTAATAAAGACTGGTATAGTGTATTGATGAGTGGAAAAACTGCGTTTAACACACATTTTCTTTGTTATTGATTTTGAATTCCAATAGGTTATTATCAGTGAAATGGAAGCAAAGGCAGGACTTGCATTGAAACCAAAGTTTCATATAGTTACAGTAACAAATGCACCCATATTAGACCTTTCCTTCATCCAGTTTATGGCATCTATTTCTGGAAAAGTGCTATGTCTGGGTAAGTGAATGCTTAGAGTTAAGTATGACATGCTAAAATAATGCATTTTTGCTAAAATTGCATCCACCTCCTCCTTACGTTCAGTGTTGTGATCAAATACTCTAGAACTTTAAAAATCTGTGAGTAATACAGAGAGAATTCTATCCACATTTAGTGAAACAGTCCTGCCATACTAAGCATATTTATACAGTATTAAGTCACCAACATTTGTTAGCTTTGTTTTTGTTCACTCATGGTTAGTTGAGGAAAACATAGTAAAAGTTTCTTGTATTTTGAACATTTGGAAGAGAAGGCAGAAATTCTTAGCTAAAGATATTTGATTACGTTGTCTTTTATTTATGAGAGTTTCATAAGATCTGATGAATCGTGATCTAAGTTTATAAATTTTAAGCTTTTTCTGAAGGATTGCAGATAGCTCAAGGAGTTGAGGAATTATAAGTGGCTTTTGAAAAGTGGCTTATTAGGGAGATTATACAACTAGTGTCAGATGAAACAGTCACTGGCCTGAGATCAGACTGACAGTTTGATAGGTTTTCATCTGATTGACAGCTGTCCTTTTTTCTTCTCAGTCTGGATCTTTTCTACTTATTATAGGCCCTACTTGAGGGATTGGTGAACAACTCACATTAGTCATTATTTTAGTTATGTAGTCCCACTTACCTTCCCATTAATGCGGCTTAGCTACCATGTCATCTCGTTGAGTTCTTTGAGACAGGTTGGATCAGGTAATAAGATGCCCCTTTTCCAAGCTGTAATTAGACTGCTTTTGGGATGTGTTGCTGAGAATGCAAGGGGATCTGATAAAAGTATTTGAAACCTAAACAAAACGTTTAAACAGAGTGAAAAGAGAGGAACTGTTCCCATTGTGTAAGGATCAAGAAATGTAGATTGGTGAGACCTGCCGAAACAACCAAAAGCAGTGTGTGGAAATTATTGAACAGCGAGTGATTATGATCTGGAATGCAGTGGCTTGGGGTAGTGGTATAGGAGGTTTAAATGTTCTAAAGGAAGGCTGAAGGAAAATAATTTGCAAGACACTGCAGAGAGGTTCAGATAGTTTGCTCTTCATCGCTTAGTATGGGCTCAACTGACAGAATGGCTTGCTAAACTGTAAACTTTCTGTGAATCTATGGCCCCACGTGAGAGTACATTATTTATTAGCTAATGTCAAAAAAACATTGAGAACCAAGAAAGGTTTTACAAATTCTTCAATTACTTCATAATTACTTTGTCAACATATCAATAACTTTGTAATCGGGGACAATTGGGTAAGGTAAACATTAGCTCAACTAAGATGGGGAACGCCTACTGTTCCTTGCCCAGACTGCATTTTGTTAAATTGGATCACTTGGCTGTCCTTCTACCTACCTACATATAGTTAGAGGCTAAAGAGCAAAACTCTAGAGATTAGGACAACAAAGAGGTGATCGTGGGAGGCAGAGGAGTGGCTATGGGATTGCTTCGAGCTAGTGGATTGGGCCATGTTCAAGGATTCGACTGCGGATCAGAATGTATACACCAGGGGTGGCCAACCTTTTACATTCCATGTGTCAATTCACGCATGAGTTCTGTATTAACATTTTTACAAGAATTATGGGGGTACAAGAGTTGCATGGCACATCTGAACTCGTGCATGAAAAAAATTGACGCATGGAATGTAAAAGGTTGGCCAGCCCTGGTATACACCATTGTTGTAGCGAACTTTATTAGAATAGCTTTAGACGAGTGTGTCCTCGCAATAGCATTCAGAGTCTTCCCCAATCAGAAGCCCTGGATGAACTGCAATCTGCTGAGAGCCAGATCAGGGGCATTCAAGTGTGGTAACTAAGAAAGTTACAAGGGGTCCAGATATGATCTTCAGAAAGCCATGTCATAGGCGAAATGGCAATTCCGAACTAAACTTAAATCAAAGAAGATTGCTCGACAGTTGTGGTAGGACCTTAATACTATCACTGCTTATAAAGTTAAATCAAGTAACATAAGTGACAACAGGGCTTTGCTTTCAGATGAGTTTAGTGCTTTCTATGCTCACTTTGACTGTCAAAACATTGAGGAATCATCATAAACTCCCACAGCCCCCGATAACTCTATGATTTCAGTCTCCGGGGCCAACATACGCGCAGCCTTCAGGAGGGTGAACCCACGAAAAGCATTGGCCCAGATTGGGTGCCTGCTCAGTACTAAAGACCTACGCTGATCATCTGGCTGGAGTGATCACTGAGATCTTTAACCTCTCGCTTTGGCAGTCTGAGGTACCCACCTGCTTCAAGCAGGCTTCAATTATACCAGCACCCAAGTAGAATGTGACTATCGCCCAGTAGCACTTACATCCACAGCGAAGAAGTGGTTTGAAAGGTTGGTGATGATACGTATTAACACCTGCCTGAGAAGCGACTTAGATCTGCTCCAATTGGCCTACCGGAACAGTAAGTCCACAGCAGATGCCATTTCAATGGCTTTTCACTCAAGCCTGGAACATCTGGACCGCAAAGGTACATACATCAGGATGCTCGTTATCGACTACACCTCAGCATTCAATATCACCTTCCCCTCAAGACTAAGCAATGAGCTCCAAGACCTTGGCCTCAGTACTCCATTGGATCACTGACTTCCTCACTTGCAGACCCCAGTTGGTTCACCTCCACGATCTCCATCTCCACAGGTGAACCAAAGACTATGTGCTTAGCCCCTTGCTCTACTTGCCTTACACTTATGACGGAGGTTGAGTACAGCTTCAGTGCCACATTTAAGTTTGTGACAACACCACTGTTGATGGGCAAATTAAAAGTGGTGATGAATCAGCATATAGGAGGGAGATTGAAAATCTGGCTGAGTGGTGCCACAACAGCAACCTTTCACTCAATGTCAGCAAGACCAAGAAGCTGATTATTGACTTCAGGAGAAGGAAACCAGAGGTGCATGAACCAGTCCTTAGCAGAAGATCAGAGGTGGAGATGGCCAGCAACTTTAAATTCCTTGGTGTTATTTTTTCAGAGGACCTGTCCTGGCCCCAGCAAGTAAGTGCAATCATGAAGAAAGCACGGCATGCCTCTACTTCCTTAGGAGTTGGGGATACTCGGCATAACATCTAAAACTTTGACAAGCTTCAGTGGATGTGTAGTGGAGAGTATATTGACTGGCTGCACCACAGCATGGTATGGAAACACCAAAGCCCTTAAACAGAAAATCCCACAAAAAGTGGTGGGTACGGCCTGGACCATCACAAGTAAAGCTCTCCCCACCATTGAGTACATCTACATGAAACGTTGTCACAGGAAAGCAGCATCCATCATCAGGGACTCCCTTACCCCCACTATCCAGAACATGTTCTCTTCTCACCACTGCCATTAGGGAGAAGGTACAGAAGCCTCAGGACATGCCCCCAGGTACAGGAACAATTACTACCCCTCAACCATCAGGCTCTTGAACCAAAGTGGATAACCTTACTTAACTTCACTTGCCCTATCATTAAAATGTTTCCATAACCTATGGAATCGCTTTCAAGGACTGTTCATCTCCATGTTCTCAATGCTTACTGCTTACTTATTATTTTTTTTGTATTTGCAGTTGTTGTCTTCTGCACGCTGGTTGAATGCCCAAGTGATTCTGTTATGGTTATTATTCTATAGATTTGTTGAATATGCCTGCAAGAAATGAATCTCAGGGTTGTATATGGTGATATATATGTACTTCAATAATAAATTTACTTTGAACTTCAAATATGTCTGTATTTCTCCAATTATACGCTGTTATTTTTTCAAATATTCCTTGAAAGGATTTCTGCAAGAATATGATTTATGGTTTTGTACTTTAAAGGAGATTGCAATTATTATTTACAGGATATGGTTAGACATTTATACAGTATAGGATAGTGAACAAAATTTTGTGCTTCACTGTATATGGTGCAGGATAGTGAACAATGATCTCTACAAATGTCTTTGAGACTCGGGTCAGAAAATAGTTCGGTTATGCTCTAGTCTTCGTTTTTCATCTGTTTCTTGGAAGAACAGATAAAATTTTCTCTGCTTTCCTATAATAAAATTACTGCAGTAATAGCATTAAGTATGAGCAAGTTTTTTTTTAAGTGTTTTAATTTATTTTAATGAGTTGATCCCTTTTCATTAAGATTCCTGTGGTGATTTAACTATGACCCTTCAACCTTTAAGTCGTCATGGTGAGAAGCAAAGCTTGCAGCTCTCGGGAAGTGCTGACTCTGTATTATTCACTTTTAATGACATCTTACCTGGGAAATACAAAGGTAAGAATTTTACGTCTGGTTGCACTAATTTCATTAGGGGTGTTTGTAGGCAAGTAATTCATTCAGGTGAATATTGTTGCCTTGCTGTGTTTTTTATTTTGCAGTGAATATTGTTCATGACGAATGGTGCTGGAAAAACCGTTCTTTGGAGCTGGAAGTTGTGGACCGGGATTTGTCCGGCATAGAGTTCAAACAGACAGGTTACATGCTTCGATGTACACTCTCACATGCAATTACATTGGTAAGGGGCATTTTTTTTTAATTACCTCAGCCCTGCCTTCCTGTAGTAGCTCAAATAATCTTGATTCTTTTACTAGCTAAAATCTGCAGCTCATTTTTCATGAATCTATTCAACAATAGAGTCACCATATCCTTTTAAGTAGAGATGGCAAAGGTTTAGTACACTCTGATTAGGGGGAAAAAAAACTTTCCATTTCTATCCTGAATGGGAGCCCCTTACCCTATGTGAGTCTTGGGTGTAGACACTTCAGCCAAAGGAAAGAACATTCTTAGATCTATCATAGTTGATCATCGAGAGGTATTTTCATAAATCCCTTGCATATCTTTAACATTTGGAGTCATAGTCATAGAGCATGGAAACAAGCCCTACAGCTTTGCTTCTTCATGTTGACTGTGTTGCTCAGCAAGCTAGTACTATAAACCTGCATTTGGCACATAGTTCTCTAAGTTTCTAGATGGCTTTTAAATATTGCTAATATGCCTACTTCAACCACTATTTTTGGCAGCTCATTTCAAATACCTTTTTTGATTGAGGAAAGTACACTGATGTTCTTTTTAAATCTCTCTCTGCTGATCTATGATCTATGTCTGGTTTAAGATCATGGAGGCAGAGCAGCATAGCGGTTAGTGTAACACTTTATAGTACCAGCATCGGAAGATCGGGGACTAATTCCTGCCGTTGTCGGCAAGTCGTTTGCACATTCTCCTGTGACCATGTGGGTGTCCGCTTGGTGCTCCAGTCTTCTCCTGCTTTCCAAAAACATACAGGTTAGGGTTAGTAAGAAGTATGGCAGCAATATCTTACATATCTTATTGAGAGGTGATTAAACAAATAAGATGGTTACTTCAAATGGTTATATTGCATAATTTTTCCTAGGTTTTAGCACTGGGTTTCGCATGTTACATTTGACTGGTGCTTAAAATTGTTCTTCCTACTGTTTGTATTTTAGGAGTTCTACCAAGATGGAAGTGGCCCAGAAAATGTCGGTGTATATAATCTCACAAAAGGAGTGAACAGATTTTGTCTCTCTAAACCAGGTATAAGATCTTTGTGTTAAGTAGAAGATTCTGTTATTGCTCCTTGGCTCAAAAAAAATTACAAAACTTTATCGTTTTTGATTTTCCATTCTGATGGAATTTCCTAAGAAACCATTACAAACCAATGGGTGGTTATATCACACTTTAATATAGGAATATGTTCTAAAGTACTGTGCAGAAGGTAAGAGATAAGATTAGCTTTATTTGTGACATGTATATGCAACCATCGAAACATACAGTGCAAAGCATCATTTGCATCAAAATGACCAACATAGTCTGAATATATGCTGTAAGCAGCCCACAAGTGTTGCCATACTTCTGGTGACAAAATAACAAATGCACAACTTACTAACCCTAACCCCTACATCTTTGGAATGTGGGAGGAAGCCAGAGCACCTGGAGGAAACCCACGTGGTCATGGGGAGAATGTATATACTCCTAGTCCTTGGGAATTGTACCCCGATGCTGGTGTTGTCATAGCATTGCACTAACTGCTATACTACCGTGCGGCCCCATCAAATCAATAAATAGCTGCTCTTCAGAAAATTGATCCACATGCACCGGTTTCTGGAGGTTTTGTTTTGTGTTCTGAAAACTACTCAGAATTTCCTCAACCGTTTCTTGGCTGACAGAGATAAGTAGCTGTTTGTCTTATTTCTTTCAGCTGAACACTCAGAAAAAACCAAGGCCATTACTTTCAACTTCCATCAACGTCTCTGTTCAACATATCCTTGCAGCCTCCCATCATTTATATCAAGTTCTAATCATACAGTACTCTGATACCCAAATCGACTATGCTGAGCTCCAAATTCATTAAGCGCACACTTTCTGACCTACATTAGTTCTTGCCCCCAAAAGTATCCAATTTAACATTCTCATTTTAACTGACATATCCAATTTCTCTGTCATCCGGTGTTTCTTTTTTTACAACAGCTAGTTTCCCCATGCCCACCCACCTCTTTTTCACCCTACCATAACAATAATTGCAGACACCCTTCAGGCATTTGGCTGTATTCTCTTGAAATCCTGTGCCATACTACTAATCTGTGTAGTCCCATCAACCTGTGTCTGGACCACAGCCCTCCATATCATCTCCCACCCCATCCATGTACCTATCCAAATTTCTCTTAAGTGTTGAAATTGAACCTGCATCCACCACTTCCACTGGCAGCTCAATCCACACTCTTACCACCCTTTGAGTAAAGAAGTTCCCCCTCATAATTCCCCTTAAACATTTCAGCTTTCACCCTTATCCCACGACCTCTAGTTCTAGACTTGCCCAAACTCAATTTACCCTATCTATATCCCTCATAATTTTGTATACCCCTATCAAATATTCTCATATTCTTTTGTGGTGTAGGAAATAAAGTCTAACCTATTCAACCTTTCCATGTAACTCAGATTCTCAAGTTCCTGGCAATATCCTTGTAAATTTTCTCTGCACTCTTTCAATCTTACCATCTTATGCAACCTCAACATAACATCTTAACTCCTGTACTCAGTACTTTGATTTATGAAGGCCAAAGTGCCAAAAGCTTTCTTTACAATCCTGTTTACCCAAGATGCCACTTTCAAGGAATTATGGATCTGTATTCCCAGATCCGTCTCTTCTACTACGTTCCTCCTTACTGTGCAAGTCCTAACCTGGTTTGTTCTCCCAAAGTGCAATACTTCACACTTGTCTTTGTTTAAATTTCATCTGCCATTATAGAGCTCACTTTTCCAGCTGGTCCCGATCCAGCTGCAAGCTCTGATGATTTTCCTCACTGTCCACTACACCCCCAGCCTTGGTGTCATTTGTAAATTTGCTGATCCAGTTTAACACGTTATCCAGATCATTGATATAGATGACAAACAACAACAGTCTCAGCAGTAACACACTGGATGCAAGGGAGGAAAAATTAAGATTGCCATCGTTTGTGCTGCAATTCTTTGCACATTAACACATGGAAACTGATAAAACATGGATTTAGGTAGCACTTGTTGGAAAAACACTGTGTATTTAATATTTGTTATTGAAAGTAACCAGTAAAGAAAAAAACAACTTACCGACATTGAAGCTGATTAGTTCATAACTTACAAAATTTCCTTGTTTCTAATTACTCACAAATCCTAGGAAATCTGTAGTTTCCTTGACAATATCATAGGTCTTCAGGGTCTCCCCACTTAGTCCAGGTTTCCACAAGACCTTTCCCTGCCAGGACTCTACCCCTTTCCTATTTAGTCTGGTACTGATCCTGCTATGATAATCATCAACTTGGTAATATATAGAATGTTATATAGAATAACATATTTTAGCATAAAATATGTCTTGTAACCCAATGCGAAGTGTGAGATCTTTATCTATAAAATTCTGTTGCCAGGTGTCTATAAGGTAACCCCTCGATCATGCCATCAATTTGAACAAGAATTTTATATCTATGACACGTAAGTATTGAAGCCTCTTTGCTAACGCAACACCAATATGTTTAATATATTTATCATTAATTCTCAAAGCTATTATTCTGCTATTTGTTTATTAGAGCAGCACCCACCATATTAACCTTAACAGCGACTCGACATCATGCACTCGGTGCTATCGTGACAGATAAATTAACGGATGTCACGGTTACTATCAGGTAAGAGCAGCCAAAGACTAATCTTATTAAACTCTTTGCTGTTCCAGCTCTGTGTTAGAAATTACATAATTTTTCAATGTGAAAAATAACAATTGGATTTTGCTTTTATAGGGTATATGACTTTGTATTTGGATTGTAGCCACTCTTAAGGCATGTTATTGCTTAGAGTTCAGTGATTTGTCTGCCATTAAATTTTTCTCATATCTAGCAAATTTGTGTACATCTTAGATCTGCAGAAATAAATTAAACCATACATAAATGTTGAGCAAGATATCTCTAAGAAATTATGTATGGCAGTGAGTCATGTTTTGAGCCACTGCAGTCCATCTAGTGAAGATAGACTGCAATGTTCCAGAATTTTGTGGCAGTGATGATGAAGAAACAGTAATATATTTCTAAATCATAGAAACATAGAAAATAGGTGCAGGAGTAGGCCATTCGGCCCTTTGAGCCTGCACCGCCGTTTATTATGATCATGGCTGATCATCCAACTCAGAACCCTGCACCAGCCTTCCCTTCATACCCTCTGATCCCCCTAGCCACAAGGGCCATATCTAACTCCCTCTTAAATATAGCCAATGAACTGGCCTCAACTGTTTCCTGTGGCAGAGAATTCCACAGATTCATCACTCTCTGTGTGAAGAAGTTTTTCCTAATCTCAGTCCTAAAAGGTTTTGCCTTTATCCTCAAACCGTGACCGCTCGTTCTGGGCTTCCCCAACATCGGGAACAATCTTCCTGCATCTAGCCTGTCCAATCCCTTTACGATTTTATACGTTTCAATCAGATCCCCCCTCAATCTTCTAAATTCCAACGAGTACAAGCCCAGTTCATCCAGTCTTTCTTCATATGAAAGTTCTGCCATCCCAGGAATCAATCTGGTGAACCTTCTTTGTACTCCCTCTATGGCAAGGATGTCTTTCCTCAGATTAGGGGACCAAAACTGCACACAATACTCCAGGTGTGGTCCCACCAAGGCCTTGTACAACTGCAGTAGTACCTCCCTGCTCCTGTACTCGAATCCTCTCGCTATAAATGCCAGCATACCATTCGCCTTTTTCACCGCCTGCTGTACCTGCATGCCCACTTTCAATGACTGGTGTATAATGACACCCAGGTCTCGTTGCACCTCCCCTTTTCCTAATCGGCCACCATTCAGATAATAATCTGTTTTCCTATTTTTGCCACCAAAGTGGATAACTTCACATTTATCCACATTAAATTGCATCTGCCATGAATTTGCCCACTCACCCAACCTATCCAAGTCACCCTGCATCCTCTTAGCATCCCCCTCACAGCTAACACTGCCGCCCAGCTTCATGTCATCCGCAAACTTGGAGATGCTGCATCTAATTCCCTCATCCAAGTCATTAATATGTATTGTAAACAACTGGGGTCTGAGCACTGAGCCTTGCGGTACCCCACTAGTCACTGCCTGCCATTCTGAAAAGGACCCGTTTATTCCCACTCTTTGCTTCCTGTCTGCTAACCAATTCTCTATCCACATCAATACCTTACCCCCAATACCGTGTGCTTTAAGTTTGCACACTAATCTCCTGTGTGAGACCTTGTCAAAAGCCTTTTGAAAATCCAAATATACCACATCCACTGGTTCTCCCCTATCCACTCTACTAGTTACATCCTCAAAAAATTCTATGAGATTCGTCAGACATGATTTTCCTTTCACAAATCCATGCTGACTTTGTCTGATCACTTCACCGCTTTCCAAATGTACTGTTATCACATCTTTGATAACTGACTCCAGCAGTTTCCCCACCACCGACGTTAGGCTAACCGGTCTATAATTCCCTGGTTTCTCTCTCCCTCCTTTTTTAAAAAGTGGGGTTACATTAGCCACCCTCCAATCCTCAGGAACTAGTCCAGAATCTAAAGAGTTTTGAAAAATTATCACTGATGCATCCACTATTTCTTGGGCTACTTCCTTAAGCACTCTGGGATGCAGACCATCTGGCCCTGGGGATTTATCTGCCTTTAATCCCTTCAATTTACCTAACACCACTTCCCTACTAACATGTATTTCGCTCAGTTCCTCCATCTCACTGGACCCTCTGTCCCCTACTATTTCTGGAAGATAAATCAGAATAGTGTTCAAACTGGAGGCAAACCTATAGGAGGTGGTGTTACCACTGACTGAATGTTCTTGTCCTTGGTAGCAGAGGTTGATGACTAGGCAGGTGCTGTTTTATTGCACTTACTGTAACTGCAGTGTATTTTTCAAATGGTTCTAGCTTCTTATTCCAGTTAGTGTGAGTTGATGTTGTATCTACAGAGGAGTAGTCTAATCCTCAGACTAGACTACTAATCCTCAGATTAGTAACGCCTGGTGCTCAACTGTTGACTTTATTTTGGAGTACAGCACAGCAACAGGCCCTTTCGACCCACAAGCCCACACTGCCCAATTATACCTGTGTGATCAATTAATCAGCTAATCCATATGTCTTTGGAATGTGGGAGGAAACTGCAGCAACTAGAGGAAACCAATACAGTCACAGGAACCCAGGTTGTTGGTGCTGTAAAGAATTACACTAACCTCTATGCTACTAAGCTACCCCATATTAGTCCAGTAACTTAAACCTTATCTTGTGCCTTGATTTTGAAAAATAGACATCTTTGAAGTAAAACACAACAAATGCTAGCAATACATAGCTGATTAATTAGTATCGGCAAAAAAATTGACATGTTCTGAATTTTTGGGAATGTAATGTTTACCAAATTGATAACCAAGAAATAATTAGAAATGTATTGCTGTACCAGTTTATAACCATTAGTTGATTAGGCACAGCATGAGTGAAAATTTCTTGACTGGAAGAATGCCACACGTATTGCTAATTAACATTTTAAGTGTTGTTG
Source organism: Mobula birostris (assembly GCF_030028105.1). Lineage (NCBI taxonomy): Eukaryota > Metazoa > Chordata > Chondrichthyes > Myliobatiformes > Myliobatidae > Mobula > Mobula birostris. The sequence continues at coordinate 130,317,930 of NC_092378.1, read as the reverse complement.
ACTTGGAGTGTGGGGGGGGTCCTTTGGATTATTGAGACTGCTTTGAATTCAAAATAATTGATGACATAGCATCTTTAGTAAACCTGTTGAAATTCAGTATATACAAAGCTTCCTTTAAATAATTCTAGTGGTCATAACTTCTATCTGCTTCATTACTGTTTTTCCTTCCTCCCCTCCATAGATCATCAATTGATAGTGAGCCTGCTTTGGTCTTGGGACCTTTGAAGTCTCATCAGGAACAACGACGAGAACAGCAGCTAGCAGAAATAGAAGCCCGTAAACTTGAGCGTGAAAGGAAGGGCCAGAAGGATGTGGAAAGAGAGCCTCCAGCTCAGGAAATTGTGGAGGAGCTTGCAGGACCTTTTGTTTATGAATTTTCATACTGGGCAAGGTAAGGTCTTATGGTAATTAATAATCCACAGTTGTGTTGAGGGTTTTCCTATTGCTTATATATAGTAATTTAAAACATAAGAAAAGAGAAAAAGGCACTGCAATTTTCATTTTACATTAAAAATGTGAAATTGAGCAAGAAAATCAGCTGGCTGCGATTTCAATTTTAGAATATGAATATAAATGACACAAGAATCTCGTTTGTTGTATGCATTGCAAGCATTAATGCAACCTTCTTCACCAGAGGTAGGGTGATTTATGTTTAACTATGATTTATGAGCACAATTTTGTCAATTTATTAAGTTAAACATCTTATCAGATTTTAGCCAGATTCTTTGACTATCTTCCATTTATTGCACTTGATTCTATTAAATAGTCTGTGAGAATGGTCTTGTCTATAAATTGCTGCTTAAGATCTATTCCAAAAATGGAAAAATTTCTTCTTCATGTAGATTGCTTTCAAAGGTACATTTAATGTCAGAGAAATGTGTACAATAAACATCCTGAAATGCTTTTTCTTTGCAACCATCTGTGAAAAACAGAGGTGTGCCCCAAAGAATGAATGACAGTTAAATGTTAAAAGCCCAAAGTCCCCCCAGCTTCCCTCCCTCCCGCATGTAAGCTGCAGCAAGCAACGATCACCACTCATCCCACCGGCAAAAAAAAGCATTGGCACCCACCACTGAGCACTCAAGCGTGAGCAAAGCAACAGCAAAGACACAGACTTGGAGTACTCCAAAGACTACTTGTTCAGCCGGCACTTGACATACCACAGGCTCTCTCTCTCCTCCTAATAAGGGAGAGAGAGATGTCTCCGTTTCAAAGCGAGAGGGGAGAAGTAACAAACAACTCGCTGGTTTATGATGTTAAAAGTCCATTGTGTCACTTTTTGCGAGCTCTGCCCAAAGATCTTGGATCTCTGGGCACACAGCATTAGAGCTTCCATTTCCCACGACACACCAATCTCCTGCCCAGACACCGACCTCTGATCCCCCTGTCTCCAGAGTCACTAAATCTCGGACCTCTGAAGGCGAGCGAAGCTATTGGGCCACGCCCTTGGCATGCTGAATAACAGCCAGTTGTGGAACCCCAGGAGCAGGTCCCATTCCCACAAAAAACTAGTCAGCGTGTAACACCAGGTCGGGGTTTTCAAAAGAACTCTAAAAGGGAAAAATAGAGATATTAAAGATGGAAATAGAGCTGTTTTTGAAGATGCAAACAAAGGACTCCCCGCTAGACGCCATTGATTCTCCTAAGCTCCTTATATGCAAAGCATATTTCTGAATAATCACTGATTTACTTTTAAACTATTTTGCTATATATTTTTCTAATTGACGAGGGATTTTCTTAACATCACATTTGTTCTTTGCAGTTTGTGTGGTGAATTTTGGAAACCTTGTGAAATGTGTATTTAAGTATTTTCAGTATGTGTATATAAACGGATGAAAAGATGTAAACTTAAGTGTGCCAATATTGAAGGGGCAAATGAATTTCTGTTTCTTCAGGCCATTTTAACTTAAAAAAAAAAATTCATCATAGTGGAGGATTTTGGTGTTGGCTTAAGTGGCCTTGAGAAGCCATCTGGTTCAACCATTGAGCAGTTATGATACAACTGAATAGTTTGCTCATCTATTCATAAAGCAGCAAAGAGGCAATTATATTACTATAGGTCTGGTGATATTTGTTAATCGGATGTTGCATGGATGGCAGATTTCCTTCCCTGAAGGACATAATTGAACCAGATAAGTTTATTTTGTGGCAATCCTTTAGTTTCATGGTCATTTCTATGTCATTGGTCTGGTCTTATTCCTTTGTCTTAAACCTCCTGAGTAATTTAATTTGAGTTGGCTTTAACTAGAAGTTTGTTCATATGTTCAAAGCATAAAGTACATTGTCTTTTTTCTGCAAAGATTAGTTTTACAATTCTCTACTGCTTGACATTTAAGTTTTATGGTCTAATGTATCACAAGGCTCCTCCATCTAACCATATTATTTTGGATGTGTAGATCCTGCTAACTCTAATGTTGCAATTGTTTGGATTTTCTGGTAGAGCTGGAGAAAAGATTACAGTCACACCCTCATCAAAGGAACTTCTCTTCTACCCTCCATCAGTGGAGGCAGTCATTACTGGAGGTAACCTTTTGATAAGCTTGAAATATTAAATAGTAAAGTTAGAAAAAAATTTCTTATTTTGCACTTGATTATATCCGTCCTTGCTATCGTTTGCATCCGCTTGGTAAAACACACAGGTTAAATGTGCACTGAGTTAGGATCTTTTCAACACTTTGGATTAATGTCTGATCTCTAAAGCTATTTTCTTACAGTACTGCCCTGTTGGGTCAATCTGTATTTATGTAATCAAATCTCTGCAGTGGGCTTGAAACCACTGATTTATGACTTGGAAGTAAGTGTCATCAACTGTTTCCACAGGAATGTTCTGCCACAACAGATGTGCAGGGGTGGGTTTGGTAGGTTGTAGAAGAATAATTGTTTGAAAATGGCTTGTCCTCCTAGATTGACTGAGGAAGGCAATAAAGCAGACACTGCAGAAATCTGAAATTTTATTAACCAGAGTTAAAAAGAAAATTGAACTGTTTAATTGTTTAATCTTCCTATTAAAGAAAGTTATTAGTTATTTTAGAGATGAATTGGAATTAATTATAATTAGAATATAGTATAGCACCTCTGAGCCACAAGCTGAAACGTAATGTACTCTTGTTAGCTGTCTGATCTTTATAGGCTGCTTAGATGTACATAGGACTTAATATGTCTAGTAATTTGTATGTAAGTAATATACAGATTTTTACTGTTATCAGAATCAGGTTTAATATCACCAGCATACTGTATGTTATGATATTTGTCTTGCGGCAGCAGCACAATGCAATACATAAAAAAGGAAGTACAGTAAGTCTCTGTCTCTCTCTGAAGTAGTTAAATAAGTAGTACAAAAACAGAAATAGAACAGTATTGAGATGGTGTTCATGGTTGCAATGTCTACTCAGAAGTCAGATGGCAGATGGGAAGATGCTGTTCCTGAATAATTGGTGTTATAATTTATTATCTGTGCAGAATTTGACCAGATATGCTAATATCAGGTTTTTTCAAAAGTCCAGAGTTGGATATCTCAAATGTAATAACATAGTATAATTAACAAAAATGCAGGTGGATTTTAGATGCTCTGGATTGAGAATTGGTTTAATGAGATTCAAGGGCTGGAAATGGCAAGCATTCATTTGTCTGCACACCCGTTTCAAGTAGTTGCATGTACATGCTAGAATAAACTTTGTTAGAAAACTGATATTTTGAATAGTGACATTTTGTTAATACTCGAGTTAAGAAGGAAAATGGCTCAAATTTTAAATGTTGATGTATGTAATGATGATGAACATTACTGAAATACTTATTTTAGTTCAAGAAAGTTTGTTACTTAAGTTCACTACTTAGTATTTCGTTGAAAGTTCCAGTTGCTAATATCCCTTCTCTTTTGACATCAATTTATTGAACTACAAGTAAAGTTAGTCACTCAACTTTTCTGGGGTGCTACAGGGCAGGATCAATGATTTTTAGGAACATTTAAAAATTTCAGTTAAAATTCTGAATGCACTAGTTTTGCTTATCAAATAAATTATGTTTGCAACTGCTGATGTGTGTCCAAAAATTATCGCTGTGGTTTGGGCAATTTGCACTCCCAAGTTTTCCGTCATGACAATGTATTTTTGCCACAGATTGAATGACTAAAAATTATAATAACCTGTGTTGGATTAAAAGTTGCACTCTACATTTATGGTGGAATTATTAAATAGAATTGTTTCAAGGTGAAGGATAGGATATTTGATATGTTCAAAATATATACAGTGGCATGCAAAAGTTTGGGCACCCCTGGCCAAAATTTTTGTTACTGTGAATAACTAAACGAGTAAAAGATGACCTGATTTCCAAAAGGCATAAAGTTAAAGATGACACATTTCTTCAATATTTTAAGCAAGATTACTTCTTTATTTCCATCTTTTATAGTTTCAAAATAACAAAAAAGGAAAAGGGCCCGAAGCAAAAGTTCAGGCACCCTGCATGGTCAGTAGGTAGTAACACCGCCCCCCCCCCCCCCCCCCGGCAAGTATCACAGCTTGTAGATGCTTTCTGTAGCCAGCTAAGAGTCTTCCAATTGTTGTTGGGGGATTTTCGCCCATTCTTCCTTGCAAAAGGCTTCTAGTTCTGTGAGATCCTTGGGCCGTCTTGCATGCACTGCTCTTTTGCAGTCTGTCCACAGCTTTGCGGTGATGTTTAGGTCGGGGGACTGTGAGGGCAATGGTAAAACCTTCAGCTTGCGCCTCGAGGTAGTCCATTGTGGATTTTGAGGTGTGTTTAAGATCATTATTCTGTTGTAGAAGTGATCCTCTTTTCATCTTCAGCTTTTTTTTTACAGATGATGTGATGTTTGCTTTCAGAATTTGCTGGTATTTAATTGAATTCATTCTTCCCTCTATCAGCGAAATGTTCCCTATGCCACTGTCTGCAACACAAGCCCAAAGCATGATCGATCCACCCCCGTGCTTAACAGTTGGAGAGGGGTTCTTTTCATGAAATTCTGCACCCTTTTTTCTCCAAACATACCTTTGCTCATTGCGGCCAAAAAGTTTTATTTTAACTTCATCAGTCCACAGGACTTGTTTCCAAAATGCATTAAACTTGTTTAGATATTCCTTTGCAAACTTCTGATGCTGAATTTTGTGGTGAGGACGCGAGAAGAGTTTTCTTCTGATGACTCTTCCATGAAGGTCATGTTTGTGCAGGTGTCGCTGCACAGTAGAATAGTGCATCACCACTCCAGAGTCTGCTAAATCTTCCTGAAGGTCTTTTGCAGTCAAACGGGGGTTTTGATTTGACTTTCTAGCAATCCTACGAGCAGTACTCTCGTTTTACTTATAACTTATAAACTTAAAACTTATAAAGTTTTCTTGGTCTTCCAGACCTCAATTTGACCTCCACCGTTCCTGTTAACTGCTATTTCTTAATTACATTACAAACTGAGGAAACGGCTACCTGAAAATGCTTTGCTATCTTCTTATAGCCTTCACTTGCTTTGTGGGCATCATTTATTTTAATTTTCAGAGTGCTAGGCAGCTGCTTAGAGGAACCCATGGCTGCTGATTGTTGACAAGGTTTGAGGAGTCAGGGTATTTATAAAGCTTTGAAATTTGCATCACCTGGCCTTTCCTAATGATGACTGTGAACAAGTCATAGCCCTAACAAGCTGATTAAGATCTGAGACCTTGGTAAAAGTTATCTGAGAGCTCAAATCTCTTGGGTTGCCCAAACTTTTGCATGGAGCTCCTTTCCTTTTTTTTCACTCTAAAATTGTACAAAACAAAAATAATACGCTAATCTTAAAATGTTGAAAAGAATGTTTCATCTTTAACTTTATGACTTTTGGAGATCAGTTCATCTTCTACTCAACTATTCACAGTAACAGAAATTTTGACCAGGAGTGCTCAAACTTTTGCATGCCACTGTATTGTTCATCTTGTTACTGTAATTATTTTGACCCTTATAATTTACATAATTCCTCTCTGTATGTACTGCTTGACTCTGACATGATTTATTCTTAATGGAAGTATCCTAATAGTAGGTTGACCTGAATGGACTAGGCTTATCTAGTAATATCTTGTAACTTTTCAATCTACAGGGTTTATAATTGTCTTGATGAGGAAAATGAATGAATTGTTGGTTTTCATAATTAAAAATATATAGATTGAATCCAGCTATCAGTGAAGAAAAATATGTTGTTATATTGATAGTAAATAGCTGAAGGATGTTTTAAGTAATTTCAATCTGGTGCTGCCAGTTAATAAATAACATTTTGTTGCAGACACATGCCCGGGAAGGTTAATTGAGATTCAGGGAAAAGCTGGTCTATTTCTGGAAGGACTGGTACACCCAGCATTGGAAGGTGTTGAGATAATCATCACTGAGAAAAACTCAGTGCCACTTATAACAGTGTTTACTAATGAAGAAGGGTCATACAGGTAACCTGAAGAATTCTCTTGGGTCTTTCAATGCAGTAAATGTACTGAGGTTGCAGTACTTCAGTGGAGTAGAAGGTTTCCCTTCATTTCATTTAACCCTCTAAAGAGAAAGCTAAATGGTACAAAGGTTAGGATTGCTACTGTTCATGCTGTATCATTTAGATTGTAAAAAAAAGATAGAAATAAATTGGGTTGCATATTTCACACCCAGAGGCGCTCAGACCCGTATACTTCACATCTTACTGAATACTGTGAAATAATCAAAACTACAGATATTGATTAAATATTTGAGTTTGGGATATCATTCTAGTGAGATGTTATTTGACTGTCTTTGCAACTTCTCAGTTTTTCTTTAAGACTAAGGAAGCCACAGGGGGGCAGTGTGGATCTTTGACTAAAGCAGGGCTGAAATTCTATTTCAGTTAAAGTTGTATTTCCATTATAAGCATGAAAAAAAAACTGTACTGCAAAAGTGCCTATTCTATCATTATTGGAATTTCTATGAGTCTTGTTTGTAACAAAGAACAGTACAGCACAGGAACAGGCCCAATAGCTCACGTGTTCAACTAAATAAATTAGTAATCAGCTAAACTGTTATCTTCGGCTGACACAATGTCCATATCCTTCCATTTCTTACACATCTGTGTACCTATTTAAGAGTCTCTTGAACACCTCTATCATATTTGCCTTCACTACCACTTCTGGCAGTACATTCCCGGTACCTGCCTCTAACTGTATAAAAAGAGTTGCCCTGCAAATCTCCCTTGAACTTAATCCCTCTCACCTTAAAGGCATGCCTTCTGGTGTTAGATATTTCAACACTGTGGAAAAAGAAAACCCTCTGTCAGATTTCCTGCAGCCTCCATTGCTTCAGAGTAAATGACCTAAGTTTGTCCCCTGTCTCCTTATACACGTGTCCCCTAATCCAGGCAACATCCTAATAAACCTCTTTTTCACCCTCTCCAAAGCCTCAACATCCTTCCTGTAGTTGGCCATACGCCAGATGCAGGCCAACTAGAATTTTTATAAAACACTTGAACAAACACTTGCTTGACTAATAACGGCAACCGTGCCAGATGCCTTCTCTATTTGGACTTATGTTTCTCTATATAAGTTTAGATTTTGCTGCAAAGTTGTTTTAGACAGTAATGATCCTTGATTCCTGAAATCCTAACCTTGTATTTTTGAATCATGCATTTTTCCCACATTGCTCATTCATTATTAGTCATCTCCTTACATTTCTTCTGTTCCAGTTAGTTACTAAGATAGAGAACTAAATTTAAGTTTTCTCAATTTCTGTTCCTCCCTGCCATATTCATGAATGATTGTTGTAAAGCACTGCTTGATAGAGTTGGAAATATTAGTTGGCTACTTGTTCATAATAATTTGGAGTTGTGAATGTCAAAATGTTTCATTATGTTTAGACTGGATAATTCTGTTTCCTGTACCATCTCCTCCAATAAAGCAATATAGGCCATTTAGACCCTTGAACTTTAATAGAATCATAGATGATCTGATCTTGGCTCCAGCTCCACGTTCCTGCCTATTCCTCATAATCCCTATAGAACAAAAATCTAGGCTCTGAGTATTTTCAGTCATTCTGCTTCCACAGCTCATCAAAGCAGAAAATTTCAAAGAATCACAACCTGTTTAGGGGATAAATTCTGCCTCGTCTCTACTTAACTGGATTTCCTCTCAGCAAATAACTCAGAATCTTGCATGTTTCAACAATGTCACCTCTTGGTTCACCTTACTAATACAGGCCAGAACTGCTTAATCTTTCCTCATAAGATAACATATTATCCCAGAAAGCAACCTAGCAAACTGTCTCCCATATAAGTATATCTTCATTAAATAAGGAGACCAAAAACTATACAGAGTGCTGCAAATGTGGTCTCACCAGTACCCTCTACATTTACAGCAAGAATTTCCTTTTGTTGTCCATCTGCTTTTCAATAAAATCAACATCTCATTTGCCTTAATCACTTGCTGTACCTCTAGGCTATCCAGATTGTACTATACAAGAGAATTCTGCAGTATTTCTCCATTGAAACAGTATTCTATTTTTCTATTCTTTGCACTAGTATATTTGGATAATTCTCATTTGCCCAATCTGCCAGTTGTTGTCCCCTTTCATCCAATCCTTTTTAACTTTTGTATATCTCCTTGCACATCCTGTGTCCTTACACTTAGCTTTTTTACATGTCTTTGTAATATCAGCATTAACCCTTTCTGCCTGACTTTTCTCCTGCTTTTCTTTTATTTCAGACTTCTAGCTATTAGAGTTTTTGCTTTTCCTTCATTAACGTCAATAATATAAATTGTAAGTTCAGTACCAGCACTGATCTTCGTGGTATCTCATGAGATGCATCTTTCCAAACTGAAAATAACCACTATCCTGCCTCGGTCTTCTGTTAGCTGCCAGTCTTCCATCCATGCTAATATTATCCTTATGTAACTTCAAATATACTCTGCTGTTTGGTCCACATGGCTTATTACATTCTCAAGGAACTCATGATTTCCCTTTTATAAAAACATGTTGACTCTAGATGATTGTATTTCATTTTACAAATGTCCTGATACTTTTTAAAAAAAAAAAAAACGATCTAGTGCTTTCCTGGTGTATATGCCAAATAATTTCGTTTCGGGCTTCCAACCAGGTACAGGTCATTTTAACTGACGTTTCAATGACAAACTGCCATCTTCATCAGGGATCCCTGATGAAGACAGCAGAGTTCGTCATTGAAACTTCAGTTAAAATCGATACCAATACGTGGCTGAAGCCCGAGGAGAGTTTATTCATCCTGATATCAATTAATAATAAATTCCAGCTTTCCCCAAACTAGATCTTAGTCCTGTTTTCTGTTTGTCGTCTTTAAGCAAGGGTATTACATTTGCGTTAAAGCATTCGAAAGGACAGGTGTGGTATATTTATTTCTTTGTTCTATTTTATAAGGGTTGGACCATTACACAGAGACCAGGAGTATTCCATAACTGCTCAAAAGGAAGGTTTCGTTCTGACTGCAATAGAAGGAACAGTTGGTGATTTTAAAGCTTTTGCATTAGCAGGAATAACTTTTGAGGTAAGATAAGTGAGTAATTCATATTAAATAATCACCATGGAGTATTTCTTAGTTTTTAATTAGCTTTATGGAAGCTGCTGAACAATGTCTTTTGCCACCAATAATCATATTTGCATGGCACATGTCATCTTACATTTTTAGGAGTTACATTTATATGATCATATTAGCTAACAATACTGATATTTTATGTCTGTCATTACAAAAGCATTTATTTAAAGTGTAGAATTCTTCCAAATGTTGTCTATTTTCATAATTTTAAATTAAAATCATGGTCATGTTATTTAAAAAGGTTAATTTAGTAATTATCATAGGTTTTTTAGTGGTTGAATTCTAAGCTGCTAAATGTTGAGATACTTCCTCAAGTCTGTTGTGGATTAATGTTTAAGCTGTTTAAGTGTTAGGCTGTTCTGATATTAGCTTAATCAAGTTGATGTCGTCTGTTAGGCTTACAGATATTTACAAATCTTTCAGTAATTTAATTTTTGGAATCAGTTTGGGATATACCACAAATTCTTCAGATTAGTTGTTGTGATGCTTTAGTTTCAGTCTATGAGTTCTTATTTAAAATCTTAGTTCCTGCTGCCAATACCATTCCTTAAAATAGATGTGACTTATATTGGTGTTGTTAACAGAGTAGAAAAATATATTGATACTTGATTATGATGTAGTTATAACATACATTGTGAAATTAGTACTATTTGTTAAATTATGAATTTTAATTCTTTCATCAAAGTGAATATTGCTATATTTATAAACAGATAAAAACTGAAGACCAGCACCCCCTTGCTGGAGTCCTTTTGTCTCTTAGTGGAGGACAGTTCCGCTCTAATCTGCTCACACAAGAAAATGGCATGCTTACTTTTGCAAACCTGGTAATGTTTAATTCATCAACTGTGAATTCATTTAATAAATATTAAATATAATTTGCTGTTAGTTTTATTCTTCAGAATGTTTTATTACTGTAGGTGCAAGGATTGGTATTAAGAGGTTCCAGAGCATTGAAAGAAGCATTAGGTGCATAGTGAAGATGCCTTAACAATGTTCCTACTCCATCCCTGGAAGAACACAAGGTTGTACACTAGAGTGATGTTATTGCCACCTTGTGTTCCCTGTCTGTCTGATTCCCTAAATGTAAATACTTCTGTTTTCCAGGTTCAAAAACTGAGGTGGCTTGGTTTAACTTTAGTAGTTGGGACTCTTGCAGTTGACAGTGGGGGAAATTTTTGTTCTCTTACAAATTCAGTAATCCAGATAATTTTAAAAAGTTTATTTTATGACTGAGTCACTTTTAAATGTATTCATAAAAACAAATTTGTAAATAGTTTTAAAAAAAAATGTTGAAACTGTACTGGATTCTGAGAGGCAATCTACCAGCATTTGGAAAGACAAGGACTGATGAGAGATGGTGGGCAAGGCTTTAAACCATATCTTATGGATTTGATTGAATTCCTTTTTGAAGTGTTGGACACGAGGATTGACGAAGGCGGAGTCCTAGTTGTAAATATTTGATGAAGTCCTATGAGGTAGGCTGGTCTGGAAAGTTAGATAACACGGGATCCAGGGTGCACTAGCCAGATGCATTCAAATTTGACTTGGTGGAAGGAGACAGAGAGTGGTAGTGGAGGGTTGCTTTGTTTTTTTTAGATTGGGGGCTTGTGACCAGCAATGTGCCACAGGTATTAGTGTTGTTTGTCATCTATATCAATGATTTGGTTAGCATGATTATTAACTTGGCGGATGACATCAAAAATGATGGTGTGGTGGACAGAGAAGGTTGTAATGCACAGAATCTTGAACACCTGGGAAAGTGGGCCAGAATGATGCAAGGAATTTACAGGTAGGTGTTATGTGTTGCATTTTGAAAAGTTAAACCAGGGTAGGATGTGCACAGTAAATGGCTGGGCCCCTGAGAGTGTTGTAGACCATAGACACCTAGGGCTACAGATACAGTGTGCTGAAAGTGGTGAGACAAGTAGGCCAGGTGGCGAAGAAGGCATTTGATACACTTGCTTTCATTGGGCAGGGCACTGAGTGCAAGAGTTGGGACTATACAAAAAACTCATGCTTCAATTGTACAAGATGTTAGTAAGGCCATAGTTCGCAATTTGTGTTCAGTTCTGGTCACCTAGCTATAGGAAGATGTTATTCAGCTGGAAGGGTGCAGAAAAGATTCATGAGGATGATACCTGGGCTGTAGCAGTTGAATTATAAGGATAGACCCAGATGTTTCCTGAGTGTTTTTTATTCTCAATTACAAGGGGTTTCATTATAAGAGACTTCATGGAGGTTTATAAAATCATGAGGGGAACAGAAAAGTTTAAAAGTCAGTCTTTTTCTTTGGGTGAGGCATAAGTTAAGGTGAGAGGAGATGTGCTATAGAGAAAGCTTTAATGGGGTCCTAAGGAGCAACTTTTTCCATAAAAGGTGGTGGGTACACCAGTGGAAGCTATAGAGGCAGGTACAATTATAATGTTTAAGACACATTTGGGCAAGTACATGGAGAGGCAAGGTTTAGGACATAGGGGTTAGAAGCAGGCAAATGGGACTAGCTCAGATAGGCAACTAGTTTGGCGTGGACAAGGTGGGTGAAAGGGCCCATTTGTATGCTCTATAGTCTATGGCTCTCTGAGTATGACATCGGAATTGCAATCTTTATTCAGTGCTGATGAACAATTTTATGCTGTATTTATTACCTGTATTGGATTGCAGAGTCCTGGTCAGTACTATTTCAAACCAATGATGAAGGAGTTTCGATTTGAACCTGCATCCCAAATGATTGAAGTACAAGAAGGACAATCTCTTAGAATCAAAATTACAGGCTATCGGACTGCTTACAGGTTTGTGTCGGTAGAACCAATTTACATGATGCACACAAAATATAATTTTTGGATTGGAAAATGTGTGATTTTCATAGTAGTAGCCAATAACAAGAGGAATAGCTCTTGTGTGAAACTGATTAAGGCATTGCACTCATTATTGCAAATCTCAATGTTTTTGTGTAGAATAAAGTAACATTACAGAGCCTTTGAGGTATGGGCAGAGCTGGCAGCTTAGCCTTCTAGATTTTGATGTTTTAGATGTGATAGGGGCGCAAGAGAGTTGAGTGAGTTGCATTTCTGATCTGGGGGTGGGGGACACCTTAGCTGCACTTAAAGGATATACTAAAAGGTGTATCCAATGCGTCAATATGGCTAGAGCTGTTACTCTGCTGGGGATATATGATAGGTCTCCTAGTAGCCACTGAGAGTGGGAAATACAGATGTATTAAGAAATTATGGAAATATGTCAGTGCGTCAGGGCTATTGTAGTAGATAACTTTAATTTTCCCCAGCATTGACTGGGACTTCCTTAGTGCAAAAGGCATAGATGAATCAGTACTATTTAACAGTACTAGTAGTGGGACTTGGAAGCAGAAGTGCACAGTTTGCTAAAAGCAGCCATGCAAGTAGACAGGATAATGAAGAAGGTGTTTAGTATGCTGGCCTTCGACAGGAGCTGGGACATAATGTTCCATTTATACAAGTTGTTGGTAAGACTGAACTTGGAGTCTTGTGTACAGTTTCAGTCACCTTTTTATGGAAAAGGCATTGTCAAGCTGGAGAGATTTGAGGATGCTACCTGAACTAGAGGGCTGGATTGTAGGGAGAGTTTGGCCACGCTGGATCTTTATTTCCTAGAGTGCAGGTGAATGAGCGTTGACTCAGAGAAGTTTGTAAAAATCATGAAGGACATGGAAAAGGTGGACAGTTGTAGTCTTTTCCCCAGAGTTCAAAACTAAGAGGGTACAGATCAAGAGGGAAGAAATGTAAATAGACCTTAGCGGTAACTTTTTTACACAGGGGGTAGTGAATACCTGAAATGAGCTGCTAGAGGAATTGGTTGAGGTGGGTACAGTATCAATATGTAAGAGGCGTTTGGATAAGTACATGGAGGGGAAGGGCTTAGAAAGCTATAGGTTGAATGCGGGCAACTGGGATTAGAAGTGAGGATGGTGTGGTCAGCATGGATCATTTGGGCTAAAGGGCCTTTTTTCTTGCTGCATTGTTCTATGTCTCTGAGGATCAAAATTTGTTGGGTGCCTGCAAGAGGGTTTCTTGGAATGGTATGTAGATAGCTCAACCAGTGAAGGGACTATACTTGGCCTTGTATGGGACTAAGTCTGGCCAGGTAATTAGGGTTTCAGTGGGAGAACATTTTGAGAACAGTGATCACAACATAAGTTTTAAGATCGTTATGGATAATGATAAGTTTGGATCTGGACTTCTGGGGAAGGTGCTAAATTGTTAGGCATGAGCTGGAGAGAGTAGGTTGAGAGCAGCTGTTATTGGATAAGTCCACATCTGACATGAAGTTTCTATGTTGAACTGTCATAAGTAATGTAAAAAATTCTAAAATGATCTGAATGAAAATTTGAGGAAAAAGTCACTAATAAAGCAAATTCAGTTTGCTGATTGACAGAATGGTGAATGTGATAAGTTACAGGCAATAAACTAATAGTACAATTATAGGGAATTCATTTAATGCTTCATGTTTGAATGACTGCAATCTCTACTTTAGTGTGTATTAAAACCTAAAATAAGCTTCAAAAAATGGATTGTAAATCCATTCTACTATAGTTGAACTGAAGTGGAACATTTTTAAATGTGAAACTCAGAATCAGTGAGTGTAAGTGCTTATCTGTGAGGTGCATTCTCTTTTATTCTTATGGGCTGAATCCCCAGTGCTCAGATTTTCATTGCAATTTCAACAGTTCAATTTAAAAAGAAACAGTGGCATATCTCAGTGAACCACCACAAACCAGTGGGTTCACTGCCTGCTGCTCCATACAGGATTCTGAGTGTAGGTCAAATATTACCCCACGGGAATGAGAGGCAGTAGCATGCTATGCTGTTGTATGAACTTTTTAGCAGTTACCTTTAGAAGACCCATGATGGTAAATACAAAAAGATATGTTTTTTTTGTTTAAGTTTTCTTATAAAGCTAAATCCAAGATTGCTGTGAGATAAATAAATAATCAGACATCCTGCTATCTATTTTCTTTATATTTGTTGTGTTGATGCAGTTCAGTGTCCTAACTACCATTTGCATGTCTAATCTCTGGTAAAACTTACATTCATTAAATATCATCAATTCTATCACCAGTGGTAAATCTTGAAAGATGGCAATTTATCAACTTAACAAGACTTGGCCCTCAACATTTTTTTTTATTATTAAGACTTCAGATAGGAAGCATAATTTTTTTGTGAAGGTATTTCTTGCATTCTAAATGGTCTAAAATTTCATCTTAAAAATCTAAGCTGTATACTTTGTTTATAAACAAAAGCTGCTATGGAACAGTGTCATCACTGAATGGGGAACCAGAACAAGGAGTTGCAGTGGAAGCTGTTGGCCAAAAGGATTGCAGTATTTATGGAGAGGATACTGTAACAGATGAAGATGGAAAATTTCGCCTCCGGGGTCTACTGGTAATGAATAACAATTTAATTGTCATTGATTTAATTATGAACTCATTAAAGAGAGTATACTCATGTACTTTTAGTTCTGAGTTTGTTCCTAGGAGCAAAAGTACTAGTGAAATCAATGCTAAAAATTAGCATTATAGCTTCATATACACTGAGATGCATTGGTGCAAACCTCTGCCTCCCTGTCCTGATGTGTTGTGAAGCAGAGAAACTAAGACTGTGCAAAAGCTCCTAGTAAGGGCTGAGGTTGAGCAGGCTGGAGCTGTACTGTGGCTGGCACAGTATATGTAGGCCATTGCTAGGGTCTGGTAGCACTTGCTCCATGAACTGACAGAAAGCCTAAATCATATTATTTCTCTCATCATCTCCTGTTTAATGGAGTGGAAGTTGCTACCTTCTCTTTGGCTGCTCTGTTCTCCCTGGCCCAGAGATTTCACTTTGGTAAGAAGTACACTGGCACACATGGAAAGGTTACTGCTTGTCCCAAGCAATGTCCTGTATTCTCAATGCTGACATATGCAGCCCTCAGCCCCAGTCTTAGTGCTGAGCAACCACACTGCCCACTCTTGCTGACTTGGTACCAGGCCTTGCAGGCATTTGAACCTGTGTGTGTTCAGACTCCAGGACCGAGAATTTGAATTGAATTAATTGAATTTGAATTGACTTTTATTTCTTATATCCTTCACACACAAGAGGAGTAAAAATCTTTACGTTATGTCGCCGTCTGAATATGCAATGTGCAAATTATAGTAATTTGTAATAAATAGTATGTACAGTAAGATAATACAACAGTTAATATAGCTTAGAATATCAATATAGCCAAGAGCATTATAATGAATCACCACTCTTCAGAATAGCCCTAAACAGGGCTCTAGGCACTTTTAATCATTTTGATAATTAAAACAATTATTAGTATGTGGTCAACATTCGCATATAGTGATATAAAATAGTTTTCCAGTGTTCTTTATAGACATCCCCTTTGGAGTTGACATAATCAGATGGGTCTAGTGTAAGACATTGACGTGCCCCCAGTGATCACTTATAGTGATGCAGCATGAGGGAATCCACTGTAAGGGTTGGGATCTACCCAATGACACTAGTAATGGCCCACACTCATTGTGACTGCCAGGATGCAGCTCCCAGTTCCTTGAGTTCTCTTAAAATTCTAGTTTCCATGGACGTGGAGTGGAAAGTATTGTACAGACAAAACTGATTGGGCAGGTCCTACCAAATATTTTGTAGACAATTATTAGATTATCAAAATATTTACAGGTGTATGTACCAGAGTTCATCACCATCTAATAAACCATCTAATTTGCAAAAAACCCTTACTTTTCTTACTAAAATCACTGATCACATCAAGAATACCATCAGGCCATTTTAATTTCGTTTAAAATATGAGGATAAGTGTATCTTCTGCTCATTGCTTCTGTGCAGCAGATTCTTGAATTCAGAAACGGAACTTTTTGGACAAGAGATTGAGCTATTGTGCATTAGAGCTGAAATACAACTATCATTTTGTCATTGGTAACTTTCACATGCAGATTGGCTGATCGGCAGCAAAAGTATTCATTGGAATTCTTCATTGGAATTTGTTTGTCGTGAAATGCTAATTAACTTTGCTGTTCTTTCTTTATAGCCAACCTGTGTATATCATATCCAGTTGAAAGCTGAAGGCAATGATCACATAGAAAGGGCTCTTCCACAGTATCGCGCCATACAGGTTGGTTGAATGGACTTCCTTGGCCTGGATTTTGCTGTCAGCTTGGCGCTGACCTAGATAGAAGCTAGTTATGTACTGTCCTTGATGTCTATGCTGTGGATTTTCTTTTTCGTGGTGTTAATTTCATTTTGGAGTTAGTTGAGCAACAGCCACATTGAATAAATCTCAAAGATACAAAACCACATTATGTGCTTATTTTAGAATTTTACCGAAAGCAAAATAAAAATTGAGTTGTAAACATGAGCTTAAGGTGGAACTGTATATGAGCAAACTTTAACAAGTGTATATTGGTCAGTAAGTCACTCTAAAGATGATGACAGTTAGTTTTAAACCATATTGTTTTTCATGGTTGAAGTGGCTCAAGTTTGAAAAGGATGTTGTGCCCATTTGTGATAATCAGAGCCATGCCCATCATTATAAGACCAATGATATCTTCAAGCCTGACTTTTTCTGCCCGATAGTAAATAAGGATTACTCTGCAAATACCATCGTAGAGGTATTTTCTGTGAAGCCACTGTGACATCAGTCAGAAGGCCACCTCATATTAACCTGTGCCATAGTGACAGTGCCATCCATCAGCATTCTCACTTTCTTTACCTGTGATGGAGGGTATAAGCTGATTTTATCATCTTTTGTGCTTTTCACACATGCATCACATTGATGAATTGAAAGCACTTATTTCTTACCCAGCTGAGTTACAACATAACTGTCGTTAAGTATCCAAAATGGATAGGCTTCTGCTGGCAACCATTTGGCAAGGGGTTCCTACTTTTCAAGCTCCGCCACTTGCTCATCTTCAAATGTGTACTGTGATAGACTTGTTACTCAAGCAAACTAACCTTGCATGCAGTTGTTCTGCTCCTTGAAAAGCATGGTGAGAGTTTAGAGGAGGATGAAATAAGTTTCAAAAAAGTTTGAAGTAGATTTATTATCAAAGTACATGTCTGATCAAGCTCTTCTGTTTATGGCATTAGACCTGTTACTTGATTAAAAAGGGTAAGCGTTAAATATAAAAACTAAATATAAAAGCTTTTTTTATGCACGTGTTCTTTCTAAAACTTTAGTCCAGAATGACCTGAAAAAAGCTTTTGCGGCCAGACCTCGTTGGTCCCTTAACCTGGCATTGCTCTCTGTGGTTCACACAATGTCTGCCCATATCTGAGTCAGATGTTGGGGGAAGGGTGTATCACTGGCTCTCCACACCCTGGAGTACAGGGATATGATCTGACTGGTGTCTGGACTTTTAGCAGGGCTTTGCAGGCTATTTAGTATTTTAATTAATTTCAGTAATATTCAGGAGTATCTAAATTCTGCAGATTGAAACTCTCGTCAGGTATTTTGTAGTCTTCCTATTTTGAAATTGAGTACGGTTCTGTAATAATAACTGTCTAACTAAGATCTAAAATCTGATGTTAACTAAGATCTGTACAAAACTTCAGCTAATTAACCTATCAATGCAACTTCTGTTATTCTAGCCTGGTTTCAATAATGCCAACTAGAGCGTTTCATCCTGTATAAGAATAAGTTTTTTAAAGATGTGAAAATCAATTAAGAATAGATAAAACTGAAATAATTAAAAATATTAAAATGAAACAAAATGATTTAAGTAAAAAATCCCTTTCTTTCCCTTTACCTCCTGACTACTTGCCCTACAATCCCCATCGACCCTGTCTAACTGAACTCTTAGATCTTGTGCATTGTGGAGTTCAGAATCAGAGTGAATCCAAGATTCATTTGAATGCTGGCGATGCTGAGCAGAAGTAAGGGCAATTGTTGGCACAATTCAGCACTTTTGATCAGCTTAATCATTACAAAATTCCACAGGAGTCTACTCCCAGAGTGGATGTTGACTTGGGAGTCCTCGTACAGGATTCCCTTAAAGTTAACCTCCCGGTTGAGTCGGTAGTGAAGAAGGCGAATGCAATGTTGGCATTCATTTCTAGAGGAATGGAGTATAGGAGCAGGGATGTGATGTTGAGGCTCTATAAGGCGCTGGTGAGACCTCACTTGGAGTACTGTGGGCAGTTTTGGTCTCCCTATTTAAGAAAGGATGTGCTGACGTTGGAGAGGGTACAGAGAAGATTCACTAGAATGATTCCGGGAATGAGAGGGTTAACAAATGAGGAACGTTTGTCCGCTCTTGGACTGTATTCCTTGGAGTTTAGAAGAATGAGGGGAGACCTCATAGAAACATTTCGAATGTTAAAAGGCATGGACAGAGTGGATGTGGCAAAGTTGTTTCCCATGATGGGGGAGTCTAGTACAAGAGGGCATGACTTCAGGATTGAAGGGCGCCCTTTCAGAACAGAAATGCGAAAAAAATTTTTTAGTCAGAGGGTGGTGAATCTATGGAATTTGTTGCCACGGGCAGCAGTGGAGGCCAAGTCATTGGGTGTCTTTAAGGCAGAGATTGATAGGTATCTGAGGACCCAGGGCATCAAAGGTTATGGTGAGAAGGCGGAGCAGTGGGACTAAATAGGCTAAGATGGATCAGCTCATGATAAAATGGCGGAGCAGACTCGATGGGCCGAATGGCCTACTTCTGCTCCTTTGTCTTATGGTCTTATGGTCTAAATACTTTACTATTCTTTCCTTACCACTTCTATGTGGTTAGTAAACTGGTAACACTAAAAATCAAATTTATCTAATCCTTTTGCATGTCTTTTGTACAGGTTGAGAACAGCGATATTGATGGTGTGAATATTCTAGCATTCCGACAAATTAATCAGTTCGATTTAAGTGGTAATATTATCACTTCAGCAGAGCATCTTTCCACTTTGCGGGTGAGTCTTATTGGTTCATTGGCAAACGATACCATCTTTTTATTTCCTTCTGATTGTCTCAGTTCCTGGATCTAAATTGGTTATGGAAATAACCTGATCTCATATTTTGTCAGAAGATGCTTTTTTATCACCTACAAGATAAAAGATGGAGGATTAATGACTGTTTTACAGTTTAATCTCTCCTATTTCCCTTTGAAGCATCTGTTTCACAGTTTGTAACTCATTGCTGCAGAGATACTCAGATTGTGGAACATGGTGTCAAACCCCTGATGGCATGCATAATGCTATCTTAAAGTTGCTGCCAGCTGACAAGTTATAGCTTTGTGAACTTAATAAGGTTTGATAATTTGTAGTAGAATATGAATAGATGTAACCTATTTGATACTTCAAATTTGTTCATCAAGAAGGTTAAAATAGATCTGCTTAACTTGTTCAGGTGGTGCTGTACAAAAGTGAAAACTTGGACAACCCCATTCAAACTGTGTCACTGGGTCAGTCCCTCTTTTTCCACTTCCCACCGCTGCTAAGAGATGGAGAGGTAAAAAGTGCTTCATTTTATAGAATTGGACAGCCAAGTAATGTTTACACAATTAAATTTTATTGGCTTAAAGGAGATTTTATTTCACATATAGAAAAGAATAAGTTGCTTTATTGTTTGCTCATGCAGAATTATGTAGTTGCGTTGGAGTCTACTTTGCCTAAGTCGCTTTATGAGTACACCTTGCCCCAGATATCCTTCAGTGCCACAGGCTACCACAAACACGTTACCTTTCTATTCACCCCTTCGGTAAGTGAAGAATATTTTTGAGATTATTAATTAGAATGTGCAAAGTAATTTTTGTTCTGATTGTTAAGAAATTTTGAATATATAATTTGATTTGGCTGTTCTTTGGAAGTGTTCGCTTTAGCAGTCTGAGGTACCTACCTGCTTCAAGCAGGCTCCAATCATACCGGTGCCCAAGAAGAACGTAGTTACCTGCCTCAACGGCTATCGTCTAGTAACACTTACATCACAATGATGAAGTATTTTGAGAGGTTAGTGATGAAACGTCTCAATTCCTGCCTGAGAAGTGACTTGGATCTGTTCCAATTTGCCTAGCAGCACATCAGGCTCATGAACCAGTCCTCGTTGGGGGATCAGACATGGATGGGGTCAGCAACTTTAAATTTGTCAATGTTACCATTTCAGAGGAGCTGACCTGGGTTCAGCACTTAAGTGCAATTACAAAGACAGCACGGCAGTGCCTCTGCTTCCTTAGAAGCTTGCGAAGATTCAGCATGGCCTCTACAGCTTTGACAAACTTCCATAGCTATGTGGTGGAGAGTATATTGACTGGTTGCTTCATGGCCTGATATGTAAATACCAATGTCCATGAATGGAGAATCCTATAAAACGTGATGGATATGGCGCAGTCTGTCATGGGTAAAGCCCTCTCCACCATTCAGCTCATCTACATGGATCGTTGTCACAGGAAAGCAGTGTCCATCGTCAGGGACCCCTACCACACAGGTCAGGCTCTCCTCTCGATGCTGTCATCAGGAAGAAGATACAGGAGCCTCAGGACTCACACCACCAGGTTCGGGAGCAGTTATTATCCCTCAACCATCAGGCTGTTGAGCCAGTGTGCATAACTTCACTTGCCTCATCACTGAACTGTTTCCACAAGCTATGGACTCACTTTCGAGGACTCTTCATTTCATGTTCTAGATATTTATTGCTCATTTATTAATTATTATTTTTTCCTATTTGTATTTGCATGGTTTGTTGTCTTTTGCACACTGGTGGTCTGCCCTGTTGGTGTGGTCTTTCATTGAGTCTATTACAGTTTTTGAAAATTAATCTCGGAGTTGTATATAGTGGCATATATGTACTTTAATAATAAGTTTACTTTGAATTTTGAATTATGCTTTACCAAGGATTATTAATTGAATTATTATAAAGAAGAGAGGGAAAACATTTAATGGGGATGTACAGTGTAAGTTCTTTTTGCTTATTAAGTGCTGTGTGCCTGTAATGGGCCATCAGGCATTGTGATGGAAGCAAATATGATAATAGCATTTCAGAGACTTGGACACTGGGGATAGAGAGTTATAGATCATGAACAGAGGCAAATTTGCAGGTGCTGGAGATCCAGAGTAACACAGAAAATGCTGAAGGAACTCAGCACGTCAGACAATATCTATGGAGAGGAATAAACAGCCGAGACCCTTCTCAGATGTGGGTTATGTACAGGAAGAAGCAAGATTGTTTAATTTTAATTTTAATTAATGTGACTAGTGCAAGCACAGTGGGCTGAAGGGCCTTTTTGTAGTCTGTTGTTCTATGAAAATAAAGAAAAATTAAATTTTGATGAGCAATTTTTACCCTGGTGAACACTGTACTACTTCACCTTTTTTAGATTTGTAGCGAAAGCCTTTTGGAAAGTAAAGTAATACATTATATTATCTTAACTGCTATTATCTAATTAACTTCAAATATACTATTTTGCATTTAACAAATTTACCAAAAGTTGCTTTTTAAGCAGATTGCTTTTTTACCAATTGGCATGCTGACTGATTCATGTCTGCTATTTGACTATAAACATTGTCTCATTACAGTAGTTAAATAAAGTTAGAACGTTTTATACTGCAACTTTCGCATTGACATAAAGCTTTTACGGTGGTGCAGCACAAATTAACATGGTAACAAGAAGATTGTCAAGCACGATAAAGCTTTGTCTTGCAACTCCAGGATGCCGAGAGATAAGTCTGCTAAAGTAAATGAGAATCAACAAATTCCGATTATCCATTCATAGCATGCTATATTGCATCCAGGTTCTGCAACCCACAAATTAAACTTGAAATATTAAGGTAAACATCACTGGCTGGAGTCAGCAGTTCCAAAGAAGGCACTTATGTTTAGAACTACTGGCTCTGCTATTTAAATTTAATCTTGAGTGTACATGCATGTGATGTGCTCCAATTTGCCTGCTAGCACAACAGGTCCACTACAGATGCCATTTCATTGATCTTCACTTAACCCTGGCCATTTGGACGGCAAAGATGCATACATCAGGATGCTGCTTATCGACTACAGCTCAACATTCAATGTATCATCCCCTCAAAACTAAACAATAAGCTTCAAGACCTTGGTCTCAATACCTCCTTGAGCAATTAGATCCTCAATTTCCTCACTTGCAGACCCCAGATATTTTGGATTGGCAACATCTCCACAATCTCTATCAGCTGCAGGCTTTGCCCTCTACTTGCTTTACACTTATGACTATGTGGCTATGCACAGCTCCAATGCCATTTTTAAGTTTGCTGGCAAACACTACTGTCGTTGGCTAAATCAAAGGTGGTGATGAGTCATCATGTAGGCGGGAGATTGAAAAGATACCACATGAAAAACGTCTTGCTCAATGTCAGCAAGACCAAGGAGCTAATTATTGACTGCAGGAGGAGGAAACCAGGGGTCCGTGAGCTAGTTCCAAAGGGTCAGAAACTTTAAATTCCTCAGTGTTATCATTTCAGAGGACCTGTCCTGGGTCCAGTACAGATGTGCAATTACGAGGAAAGTCCGGCAGTGTCTCTACTTCCTTAGAAGTTTGCAAAATTCAGCATGACATCAAAAACTTAGACAAAATTCTACAGATGTGTGGTGGAGAGTGGCTGCATCATGGCCTGGTACGGAAACACCAATGCCCTTGAACGGAAAATCCTACGAAAGGTAGTGAAAATGGCCCACTTCATCACGGATAAGGCTGTTCCTGTTGAGCACATCTACATGGAGCACTGTCGTAGGAAAGCAGGGTCCATAATCAGCGACCCTCACCACCCAGGTCCTACTCGCTCCTCACTGCTGCCATCGGGGAGCCTCAGGACTCTCACCACCAGGTTCAGGAACAGTTATTACCTCTCAACCATCAGGCTCTAAACCAGCGAGGATAACTTCGCTTACCCCATTACTGAACTGTTCCTGCAACCTATGGACTCATTTCAAGGATTCTTCGTGTCACGTTCTTGTCAGTTTGTTTGTCTTTCTGTCTATCTAATCTCAATTATATTTGCACAGCTTGTTGTCTTTTACACACTGGTTAGCACCCTGTTTGGTGTGGTCTGCCATTGATTGCATCAAGTTTTTTGGATTACTGAGTATACCTGCAAGAAAATGAATCTCAGGTTGTGTCTAGTGACATATATATACTTTGATAATAAATTTGCTTTGAGCTTTGAAGGGGGCATTATAGAAGCAGAATGTGACAGAACCAAATGAAATGCAAGGATGGTTGACTGCAAACTTGGTCAAAGAGAAAGATTTGAGGTTTTTTAAAGGAGGAAAAAGTGGTGGCATGCTTCCAGAATCCAGAATGTCAACATGGAGCACAGGAGCTGATTTTGAAGAGAAAGAAAGTTATAGAATTAAAAACAGTTTCCACCATTTTAGTTTTATTTCAGATTAAATTATCTGCTGTTGATTTGATTTTCAAGAGTGCAGAATTCTCGTGGTTACAGGGGTTGAGTAGATTACAAAGTTCAAGAGATAGGCTGAAAACTTTAGGGATATTTGGAAGAGGAGTAGCCATTCAGTAACTCCCCATGTCATTAGCGGTACATTACACATCCATTTATGCACCTTTGGTTAATAGCCTTTGATCACTTGGCAAGGTACTTTGTGGTTGAAATCAATGGTTTTCCCAGGTAACTGGGCATAGGCAATTGTTGGCCAGCCTTCTCAGTGATGCCAAATACCAAAAATATATTTTAAGCACATACCAACATGTTTGGTTACCTTCTGTTGGAACCTATAATCCATTATGAACTATCACCTTTATCTATGATTCTAATGGATATGAAATAAATTCATAAAGTAACCGATTCTTGTTTTGCCCATAATGTTACCATTTAATGTTGTCGTTTTCCAGAGAAAACTACCTGAGCAGGATGTTGCCCAGGGGTCATACATTGCTCTGCCCCTTACTCTGCTCCTGCTGTTGGCTGGTTATAATCATGATAAGGTAAGCTTCTGTTTCAAGCACTTATAAATGTGTTTTGTGCCGCATATGGACATTTTATTGATAAAAGCTAACGTTTTTGTATTTAAAATGAATTGTTTAAAATGAACAGCTGTACACCAGATTATGAAAACACATAACTAATGATACAGATAGCAATTCAAAATTCAGTGTAAAAAAAATAATAAGATCCAATGAGTTATTTAATCTAACAGAGAAAAGAAGAGCCTTTGGAAGTTCAAAATTAGAACATTTTAAGGAGTTATCACTGGCGCCAAGTGTTTGGGTTATCGAGACAGCATTTCAGTGTTGCAATCAATTCTTTACAACAGTACTTCATTCAAGGCTTTATTTCAGGATTGATCCAATTAGTGTTTAGGCTTGTCATTTATCTAAGACAGAAGAGAAAATTCAGGCTATTTGAAGTTTTGTCGTACTGGTGCTGATTTTAACAACACTTTGATAACAGGTTGGGTGTTGGTATTTCTGATCAAACAAGGTGAACTAAATACACATTTGAATTCACTTTTACCAGCTTTTTATTTTAAATGATTGCCTGCTTCCTTGCAATATTTCAGGTTTATTGTAATTTGTAGTATTGGAAGAAAACCAATTATATTTGTTGTTCATGAACAATAGAGATATCAAATGTGTTCAGCAGTGAAAAAACTTTCAGGATTTTCAAATTCTGATCATTTATACAGCAGAATAACTTGTATGTTTTTAGTGGAAATTATAGGTGCTGCTGCAACAACTAAACTTTCCAATATGCTGTGGGCTGTTTATATTTCTACTGGATATCCTTCATAATCCATTAATTTACATACAATGTTAATTCTCTCAGCTCTCCCATTCCCAAATAATGCTATTAGCAGGAAGACACAGGAACTCTTTTAACTTTAATTAAAGCCAGTTGCTTCATTTTACAAAAGCAGTTATAAACCCTTAAACTTAGTATTGTATCATGATGGTGCCATAAAATGCTTGCATGTGGCAGATTTGTAGTTAGAAAGATTTTGTTGTAATCTTATTGAGTACACATGAATATATTTCATTTGTACCACCTTTGATTTGAAAGTAGCTCATGGTATCCAATTTCACGTGACATTAATTTTTCAGACAAACTGTGGAGCTCTTGTATACTATATTGTATGCAATCATAAATATACTGTATATATCACATTATCCTTTTTTGAGTTAGATATTTTTCTCTAATTTTTTTTAAAGATTAAGCTATGCAGAAAAATGGAAATGATTGTTTTCAGTATTTTATCTGTCCTTATTGCCTTTAAGTTGCTGCGAGCTCTCCATAACTGCTTGTTCTTTTAAACTGAACATGATGAAGATGAATTGAACTAGCCTTTGTGCAGTGAGTTCCTACAAAGATTTTTATTGGGCAAATAAAATTGTCAGATCTTCCCTTTTAATTATTCATACCAGATTTGAAGATAGACTGTCTTCTTTAAAAATGAGTGGTCAATACATAACTTCGTTCACAGTTAAGCTACTTTAGGAGATAATTTAATCATTAGGATTTCACTCCCACTTGGCTAAGTAGTTCAATGTAATAAAAATAATGTATGTGACCTTTTCTCCTCTAGCTTATCCCATTGCTGATGCAGTTGGTAAATCGGTTACAAGGTGTGCGGGCTCTCAGTCAAGGTGGTTCAGATGGCATCAGTCAAGAGGAAGCAAAAAGACAAACCAAAAGACCAAAGACAAGGCGCACATAGTTAACATTGGGAGACCTACATATCAGTTCTATGGAGTTCTTGTTCTTTATACAATGAAATAATTTCTCTTGTTGAAATCACTCATTGTTATGTTAAGAGCCTTTTTTAACTGCTAACCTCCTAACGTTCTTGAATGGTATTTATAACGAATTGAGGTTGCATTTGTTTTTGATCAGTGATCTGAATTGACTAAAAGATTTGGGAAATATTGGACAGAATTATGATTTAACAGCTGGTATGTTAATTTATTTTTTGCTGTTGTGAGAACTCAACCAAGAAGCAAAACAATTTGTTTTATATTTGCTTGTCCTGTGTTTCTGAACTGAGCCATTTGAATATGTGGTAAAATGACTGTTCAATAGATGACAACAAATGCCGGAAAACAAGGTTCCTACATTAAAGAAGATTTTCACAATTTTATTTCCTGTCTTATTTTGCTTTGTTGATTTAGTGTTACAGGTTTATTTTATCCTTCTACACATTCATTCCCTTAGTTAGTAGCTGCACATTATTTATGATTATTGTAGTTACCTTGTATAAATAAAACAAATGTATACAAATTAGCCAGAGAAAGTGGCTCACTGAGGGCTGGGAGAAATTCAGAGTTCAGCAGAGGAGGACAAAGGGCTTAATTAGGAAGGGGAAAAAGGATTATGAGAGAAGACTGGCAGGGAACATAAAAACTGACTGTAAAAGCTTTTATAGATATGTAAAAAGGAAAAGACTGGTAAAGACAAATGTAGGTCCCCTACAGACAGAAACAGGTGAATTGATTATGGGGAGCAAGGACATGGCAGACCAATTGAATAATTACTTTGGTTCTGTCTTCGCTAAGGAGGACATAAATAATCTTTCAGAAATAGTAGGGGACAGAGGGTCCAGTGAGATGAAGGAACTGAGCGAAATACGTGTTAGCAGGGAAGTGGTGTTAGGTAAATTGAAGGGATTAAAGGCAGATAAATCCCCAGGGCCAGATGGTCTGCATCCTAGAGTGCTTAAGGAAGTAGCCCAAGAAATAGTGGATGCATTAGTGATAACTTTTCAAAACTCTTTAGATTCTGGACTAGTTCCTGAGGATTGGAGGGTGGCTAATGTAACCCCACTTTTTAAAAAAGGAGGGAGAGAGAAACCGGGGAATTATAGGCCGGTTAGCCTAACGTCGGTGGTGGGGAAACTGCTGGAGTCAGTTATCAAAGATGTGATAACAGCACATTTGGAAAGCGGTGAAATCATCGGACAAAGTCAGCATGGATTTGTGAAAGGAAAATCATGTCTGACGAATCTCATAGAATTTTTTGAGGATGTAACTAGTAGAGTGGATAGGGGAGAACCAGTGGATGTGGTATATTTGGATTTTCAAAAGGCTTTTGACAAGGTTCCACACAGGAGATTAGTGTGCAAACTTAAAGCACACGGTATTGGGGGTAAGGTATTGATGTGGATGGAGAATTGGTTAGCAGACAGGAAGCAAAGAGTGGGAATAAACGGGACCTTTTCAGAATGGCAGGCGGTGACTAGTGGGGTAACGCAAGGCTCAGTGCTGGGACCCCAGTTGTTTACAATATAAATGACTTGGATGAGGGAACTAAATGCAGCATCTCCAAGTTTGCGGATGACACAAAGCTGGGTGGCAGTGTTAGCTGTGAGGAGGATGCTAAGAGGATGCAGGGTGACTTGGATAGGTTGGGTGAGTGGGCAAATTCATGGCAGATGCAATTTAATGTGGATAAATGTGAAGTTATCCACTTTGGTGGCAAAAATAGGAAAACAGATTATTATCTGAATGGTGGCCGATTAGGAAAAGGGGAGGTGCAACGAGACCTGGGTGTCATTATACACCAGTCATTGAAAGTGGGCATGCAGGTACAGCAGGCGGTGAAAAAGGCGAATGGTATGCTGGCATTTATAGCGAGAGGATTCGAGTACAGGAGCAGGGAGGTACTACTGCAGTTGTACAAGGCCTTGGTGGGACCACACCTGGAGTATTGTGTGCAGTTTTGGTCCCCTAATCTGAGGAAAGACATGCTTGCCATAGAGGGAGTACAAAGAAGGTTCACCAGATTGATTCCTGGGATGGCAGGACTTTCATATGAAGAAAGACTAGATGAACTGGGCTTGTACTCGTTGGAATTTAGAAAATTGAGGGGGGATCTGATTGAAACGTATAAAATCCTAAAGGGATTGGACAGGCTAGATGCAGGAAGATTGTTCCCGATGTTGGGGAAGTCCAGAACGAGGGGCCACAGTTTGAGGATAAAGGGGAAGCCTTTTAGGACCAAGATTAGGAAAAACTTCTTCACACAGACAGTGGTGAATCTGTGGAATTCTCTGCCACAGGAAACAGTTGAGGCCAGTTCATTGGCTATATTTAAGAGGGAGTTAGATATGACCCTTGTGGCTACGGGGATCAGGGGGTATGGAGGGAAGGCTGGGGCGGGGTTCTGAGTTGGACGATCAGCCACGATCATAATAAATGGCGGTGCAGGCTCGAAGGGCCGAATGGCCTACTCCTGCACCTATTTTCTATGTTTCTATGTATTTAAAATGTTAGTTTTCTGAGGAAGTTTAACTGAAGATTGACTTGCTTTCTGCATTATAATAATGGTTTAATTTAATATACTTGGTAACTGAGTTGATAACTTGGAATTCTGCAAGTCAAGTTCACTGGTTTATGGCTGAGACCCACAATGGAGGAACCGCATGGCCCTGGTTGTAGTGTGTAATAAGCCTCAGCCGCCCAGGAGGAGAGAGACTGGTGGCCGTGTGGTGTAGTGTCTATGCTCGATTGGGGCAAGCCCCTCCCGCCCATGAGGAGAGAGACTGGTGGCTGTGTGGTGTAGTGTCCATGCTCGATTGGGCCAAGCCCCTCCTGCCCGTGAGGAGAGAGACCGGTGGCCGTGTGGTGTAGTGTCAATGCTCAATTGGGCCAAGCCCCTCCCGTCGATGAGGAGAGAGACCGGTGGCCGTGTGGTGTAGTGTCAATGCTCGACTGGACCAAGCTCCTCCCAGCGATGCTGCCCTCCAGTGTTCGTTCAGAAGACGAGCTGGATTGTGTGTGCGTGATCATCTGCTGAATGCCAAGGGCTTGTTCTTGCCAACAAAATTTACGCACTATCAATCTCTGGGACAAATTACTTAGGGACTTGGGCTATTTTTTTTTGTGAGGCTGTGTTACTGCTATTACTGTACCACATGTGTTTTGTGCTGTGTATGACTGTTGGTACTGGGTTTTGCACCTTGATCTCAGAGGAAAGCAGTTTTGTTTGGCTGCACTCATGGGTATTCATGCATGGTTGAATGATAGTGAAATGAACTAGAACTCAGTAAATAGTGATCATTTGGCAACTGAACACCACTTGGCCTATTTAGATTACATATTGTTCTCTGGAAAAATGTTTAGTGTTGAAATATCTAGTTGTAACAAGCAAATATTTTGTAACAGGGTTTGTGGATTTTAGTTAAATAATCTGGAAGTTTGAATTGAAATAGGATTGGTGTTGTGGTATTTGAGGCACGTCAGTTCACAAAACAGCCCCTCACGTCAAAGCTGTAGTAGTATTCCAGTTTGTTTTTGGGTTGGAAACTAAATGCCAGGGGGTTATAGAAAATATATAAAGCAATAACAAGTTTTGGGTGAAGTGTTGCTCTTCATACTGAGGGGAGAATTGAGAAACCTCAGTACAGATTTTAGGATGGTATCTTGCCAGGAAACAGCAATACAGAGACTGGAAATTCTGTTTTTGTTTTCCCTTTAGGAAATTACAAAGATTATTAAAGGTTTCTGACAACTTCAGTGATGTTTTTCCAGAGCTGAAGGGCTTTCAAAGAAAAGTTGTGTAAATGTGATTAAAAATGGTGGCTTGCATGGAGCATAGCTAGTGACGTGATTTGATATTTTTGCATCTCCCTAAATTGCAGCTCCCTGAATTGTCTCCTGAAGGCCATTAACTTGCAGGGACCTCATCAGCACTTTTACAGGTCTGTGTTTTATTTTTGCTGAGCATCCATTTGGTATCTTTTTAATCATTGTTCAGTATTCTATTCGTGTGCTTGCAACTCCATATGGATAGAATTTAATTACCTTAGCATCTAATCTAATCCACTTGATGCAGTGTTGAAGAATAGTGCAAATACATTTAATATGACAAAGGTAGCAGAGTCACAGAATGAAATATTGAGGAATCTTACATTGCAGCATAATAAAGAATGTGGTCTTTAATGACCCAGGCCTTGACTGATGTGGGGTGAATGTGATTCTCAAGCATGGTGAATTGTATCTAGATAACATTGACTTGAAGGGATCTCAGCATCATTTTTATAGGTCTTTATTTTAGTTTGAGTTTATTGTCAGTCATTCATACACATGTATACAGCTAAACAAAACAATGTTCCTCTGGGACCAAGATGAAAAATGCAGTATATAAATCACACAAATAATAATAACAATATTAACAGATAACAAATGTAGAAGTACAAGTTGATATAAAGTGCATATGATATATAATTAAGTGTACGGCAGTATAATGCTACTGGCATTGTCATAAATAATGTGTACTGGGTGGTAGCAGGGTGTTCAGAAGTCTCACAGCCTGGGGAAAGAAGCTGTTACCCAGCCTAAAAGTCCTTATTCTTTATACTATGGTACCTTCTACCTGATTGTAGGAGGTCAAAGAGATTGTGAGGTGGATGGGAAGGGTCATTGACAATGCTGAGGGCTCTGCAAACACAGTGGTATATGATATATGCCCTGGATGGGAGGGGAGAGAGACACCCCAAAGATTCTCTCAGCAGTCCTTGTGATCTGTTGCAGGGCCTTGTGGTCAGATGCCTTGCCATCCCCTATGCTAGACGGTGATACAACTAGTCAGGACACTCTTGATGGTGCTCTGGTAGAGTGGGGGATGGGAGTCTCGCTGGCCTAAATCTCCTCAGGAACTGCGGGTGCTGCTATGCTCTTTTTAGACTAAAGAGATGGTGTTGAGGAACCAAGTAGGATCATCCATGATATGCACTCCAAGAAACTTGGTGCCCCTAACTCTTCACAGAGAAGCCATTGATGTGCAGTAGGGAGCAGTCAGCCCAGACCCTCTTGAAGTCATAATCATCTCTTTAGTCTTGTCCATGCTGAGACTCAAATTGCTGTGTTCACACCAGTCCACAAGCCTCTCTGTCTGCTGACTGCTGGTTATCCACACGCTATCCTCATCCAGGCTAGTGCAGGGTAGTGGGGAGGAGAGGTGGATGCAGTAGTGTTAGTTTAGGTACTGACAACCCATAGAACAGGTGGCATTGCCTTACATATTACCAAGAGAGGCCAAGCCTGAAAAAGTGTAGGGGTAAGGACAAAGATCCAAATTGGGGCCAGATACAGATAATTCCACAGATTTGATAAGAAAAGACATGCTTCCAAATGTTAATCGCTCAGGTGCAGCAGATCGTGCACTCATTTGAGAACATAAATCAGCAGGCTAGAGGGTGGATGAAGATCATGGCGTCAACCTGAGCCCCTCTGCAGCAGGAAATCTGAGACTGAGGGCCCAAGTTATGCTTGGTTTGTGTATTGCAGCTTCATTCTTATATTTATATGCTACCAAATATTTTAAATAATAGATAAATAGCTGCTAAATTGTACAAGACTGCAAATCTCTAGCATTCGAAGTATTATCACTGTTAAGCATGTACTGTATTTGCAAGTGATTTCAGTCAATTCAGTTTGATTTATAATCCATAAACAAAAGAAAATCAAAACCAGCAGCAGCTGGGAAATCTGAAACTTGAAACAGAAAATGCTGGGAACGTTCAACAGGTCAGGCAGTATGCATGAGAGAGTGTAGGTTTCAGGTAGAAAACCACAGGTACTGCATGTTTCTAGCATCTTGTGCCTCATTATTGTCGAAGTCAATTTTTGTCATGTGCAAGTACATGTCTGCACAGGTGCAATGAAAAACTTACTTGCAGCAGGCACAAAGTATATAAGCAAACAAACTAAACATTTTTACACCAAAGAACACAAAACAAAAAAAAGTCATTTTAGTGCAAAGTGGTCATAGTGTTGCTGAACTGTTTTGCCAGTTGTTCAAGACCAAATGGTTGAAGGGAAGTAGCTGTTCTTGAACTTAGTGGTGTGGGACTTCAGGCTTTAACCAGTTGATTTCATCTTTCATTTAAGGTACTAAACTGTAAAATGGGTTTCCACTGTAGTCCTGACCATTCCCACAAGGCGTATAGGTTAGTTACCTGTGGTCAAGCCACTTTGTATGGGCTACATTATCCTGGTACACATATAGGAGATTTAAATTCACTTTAGTAGAAATTAAATCATAGATAATTTTGATTAATCCTTTGTGACAATTCTGTTTCTTATTCCATTTCCTTATACCACATCTACAAGGGGGTTTGTTTCAGAGGGATATCTGATCAGTCTGTTTATAGAGCAGTGCTGAGCTGACTAGATTGAGATATAGCACTGCAATACGCAAGTAAGCAATTTAGCGAGGTTACTTGTTATTTTGAGGCTCGACGGTGATGCATCAGTGTATCCTTTTTTTAAAAAAAAGTTGTAATCTGACTATTTGATTCGAAAAGATTAAATATGGTTAATTCTATGTTTCTTAATTTTTAAAAATTTTAAATAACACTTAACTATTGATAAATGGCAAAATATATCATTAAAATTTTGTCCTGCCATACTGTTAGTCAGTGATCCTGCTTGTAGATCAGTTGTAATTATCAATAATGTTATTAAAACAGTGGATGCTTTTGACATTTGAAACACAATACAGAAGGGAAGTGCAGCAACTGCTGTGGTTCCCTTTTGAAAATATAGTTACCAACCAATGATCACTATGTAGAGGATAAGTGTTTAGAAGACAATTATTTTAAATACATAAACATATGCTGTTCTTACTGAGGAAGGAAGTGTTCTTTATTAATAATTAAATTGAAGTAAATTAAATTGAAGATGGCCATATCTGATGGAGTAATGACCCACTAATTCTGAAAACTAATAATGAACAATTGTAATTAGGCAGAGGAATCTCCTGTGGCCCTGAAGTAGAAACATTGTACACAAGTGATGTTTTGGGGGAATGGCTCTTGAAACAGCTCTACAGCTCCTTCTGATTATTTTTCTGATAGTGTTACAGAGGTACACAAACAAGTCCAAGTGGCAATATTTTGAGGAACAGTAGTTTTCCTACCGTAATGGCCAATATTTATTCCTCAGCCAATATCAATAATGAGTTACCTGATATTTTCAGATTGTTGGACACTTGAATGCTAATTGGTTGCTGCTTTTTCTACCTTAAAATATGTTTTTGGATCTTGTGAAATGTGCCACATAAAATTTAAGTTGTTTTTGCAATAGCTAACACAAATATACATACTAGGACTGATATATTGATTACTGTAGTAGATCAGGGGATCCTGTCAAATGTTGGCATAGTATTCAGAGAATGCCGACACCAAATTTAGGACAAGTTTTTATTATAGATACTGTAAACCAAAATAAGAACGGTTGTTCCATTAAATTAAAGCCAATTAATGTAACATAGGAACTGACTGGAGCCAGGTTGTACCGAGGTTGTTATAAGACTAGTTAGTTCCACTTTGTTAGTATACCGTGGCTGCAAACAGCATGATTCTTCTTGGTAGTATGTCATATTCATTTGTTTTTCATTAAGGCTTATCAATTTTTCAGTAATTGTACTATTTAAAATAAATAACATAAAAATAACATTTTTATTTGCATATTTACCAAATATCTTTGAATAAATCTGTATAATTATAATTGCAGTAATTCAAGGGCCATTGCTCAAGTTATAATTTCATTTCATAAAGCTTAAATTAACATCATAGAAAACACTTGTTCTGTTTTAGTAAGATGGAAATTAGTAATGAAAGTCTACAAAGCAAAATACCATGGAGATAAAGATGGGAATGAAATTGGTAGCACAATAATTTAAGTGGTTGAGTTGAGTGAAAATAACAAAAGGACAAAAAGAATGAAGTCAGAAAGTAAACAGACAAATGTAAGTTTGTCTAAAGTGAATGTTGAATTAAAGTCAGTTGATTGAGCTAAATTCCAGATTTGAAATGATGGCACTGAATGATCAAGTAGGCTGAAAACACTGGCAGCCTACTTGGTTTCTTCTGTTTCATAGAAGGGGACATTAAAACTGATGCTAAGTCCATGTTGGATAATTTGCAGTCTTTGTGGGTTTGTTCTGTAAATTGGGTTTTAAGACAACTTTCCCAAGTAGAGAGAGAGAGAGAGAGAGAAAGTAAAATGTTAGTATTTTGGGATGGGGTTTTAGGGTTAGGAGCTGAAGTGTCTGAAGGCTTTACCACCAAGAAGGGAGGAAAGGGAGTAGGTAAAAAAGCCAGAGCCAGACAAATGCAGAGATAGGTTTCATACAATAGTCTCAAAGACATGATATGAAGTGTTCCAATTTGATCAATTTTAAGACAAATTGTATTGGAATCACACTGTTTGATGAGTGTTTATAGAGTTAAAGAGGGGCAAAACATTGATATGCATGCCATCTGTTTAAAGTGGGGATGGCTGGAAGTGGAGAATGGGCTAATTGAGAATGGTTATTAATTCAACTGCACAGTGTGCACAAAAAATCATGAATACTTTACATAAAATACTGAAGTAAGGAAAAATGGAAAAGGGGCCAATACTTCCAGCGTATTTGTGGAATAATAGAAAGATTAAACCAAGGAGAGAAGCTTCCTCACACTTGGCTGATGCAATTCTGATAATGGAGGATAATACCAGTGATATCAGGCGCCACTGATCTTGGGCTGTACAGTTAAAGAAACAGCAGAAAGGATGTCTAGAGCAGGAAACAACGACCAATCTTTACAGGCAAAGATGAAGAAGAAAGTGAATCCCCAGGTTTTGATTCATTGGAACTACAATTTTCTCAGCATTTTAGTTTTAAAGCATAGTGACTTGATACACATTAAAGTTTTCACAGTCAAAGTTTCTGTACCTAAAGTGTGAGGTATGTGGGGCATGTTATGAAATAGGGAAAATCATTTGGACAAGTTATAAGATTGGAAATGCTTTTCTGCTTACTGTACTTAGCTTCTGGTCAGCTCTAATAACATGCTTCAGCTCCTGAAATTATTCCTTTTGAATCCCAAGTTGGTTTTCTTTTCCCTTTACACAACTACAGTATACATATTACAAATGTGATTTAATGTAATTTGCCATTTTAGATGCATGCATAGCCTCAGTGCAAACTCAGTGCTGAGTAATAACACTCCAAGTATTAATGCTCATTTTGTGTGAACCATGGAACTATATTTATCATGACAACATTACACAATGTAGAATCTGAAGAAGGCTGACCTCTTTTCATCCTTACATAATAAGCAACAGTAATTGTAAGTCCACAACTTCAGCAAAAGCCTTTGTTCTGTGGAACACCCATCAGACTACCTTTCAGGTCAGGATTTCCAATACAAATCGAGAAGACTAAATATTTACATTATTCAACTCTATTGTGGCGAACGTTCAGTCCATGACAGAGGAGTAAACTCATTAAACTCAACAATCATTTTTATTGTGATAAACAAAGAAACAGACTGGGCGCTATGACCCAGGGAGAGAATCCACTCGTGTAAAACATCGTAGATGCAGTCAGTAGCCCCATATTGGGGCTCCCACCATGTGCTGCTGCATTGGCATTGGCATATCTAAGGTATGGCACGTGCCCTGGGTGCCACTTGAAGGGAGGGGGCGCCACTGAACAGTTTCTATTAAAGTCAGACAAGCTATCCTCAGATAGTGAAAAAAGAATTTTCTTCGGATGTCTGATCTGTCTTTGATTATCATGGGTGAGAAGCACCAGGATGGCCTTATTTCAGAGCATTGCGTAAGAAGACCATGAAACGTTCCTTCACGAAGAAGAAGGAAAGTGGAGCTGAAGGATGGAAGAGACGGAAGTTGGAAGTGGAGGAAGCCAAGAAGTCGAACAAGTTCTTCATGCTTTTCTTTGAAAAGCCTGGAACAAGTAGTTCGACATGTTCCATGGAGTCACCTGCACCTGTTACAAGTCTGTTAGAATCCGAAGGTGGATCAAGTACAAATGCGTCACAAGCCGAGGAGGAAGTCAAGTCAGATAAATCCGAGTATGACGAGATTAAGAGTGAGGCTGCCACAGAGAACGTGGACATGACAGGACGGGAAGGCGATGGTGGTGGTGGTGATGTTGAGTTTATTGATGAGATTTTACCTGACGAGATTGAACCTGACGACACTGAACCTGGTGAACTGGATGGTGTCAAAGAGCCTCGAACTGTCATACCAGAAGTGATTGAACAGCGTGACATTGGACTTCTGAAATTTGACAAGGATACTGGAAAAGCAATTCTGCCTGACGCGTTGAGAACAGAAATAATAAAGCTGGGTTCGAAGTATTTTCAGAACAGTGAGGGACCTTTCCTACCAACAAATAACCGCTCAATGAACAAAACTTGGTTCAAGCGGAAATTGGGAAATGGTCGTGGTGAGGAAGTGACTCACTCATGGCTGGTCTATTCCCCTTCTAAAAAGTCTGCATTTTGTATCTGTTGTCTTCTCTATTCCCGGTCAGACCATCAATCCTCATTGGAGCAGGAAAGTGGATTCAACCAGTGGAAAGCACCTGAAAGGATTAGTGTTCATGAAAATGCCAAGAATCATCGGGAATGCTTCACACAGTGGAAAGAAACGGAAATAAATTTAGCCGGAAACAGCGGA
Source organism: Mobula birostris (assembly GCF_030028105.1). Classification (NCBI taxonomy): domain Eukaryota; kingdom Metazoa; phylum Chordata; class Chondrichthyes; order Myliobatiformes; family Myliobatidae; genus Mobula; species Mobula birostris. The sequence continues at coordinate 130,280,986 of NC_092378.1, read as the reverse complement.
GTTATTGATGCAGTATTTCAGTCACAGATTGAGAAGGAAAAGCAGAAGTGGCGTGATATCTTGACAAGAATCCTTCACTGCATGAAATTCCTTGCAACTCAGAACCTGGCTTTGTGAGAACACGGAGTCACTTCAGCTAGACAATGACTCCAATGTGGGAAATTTCCTTGGCTTACTGAAACTACTAGCCATCTTTGACCCTGTGATAAAAGAACACCTCACTCATTTGGAAAGTCATCCTGGATCTACGTCTTATCTTTCACCGCGTGTCCAGAACGAATTCATCCACATGATGGCATCCACTGTTCGCCAGAGTTTACTGAGAAGCGTTCGTAAAGCCAAGTACTATGGTCTCATGTTCGACCATATAATGCAGTTATAATTTTCATGTAGTGCCATAATTTGTTAATTAAAAAATTAACAAGCTTGACTTGTATTTTTGAGCTGATATTGTGGTAAAGTTATCTAAAGGTTGGATGTCAGATGTTTGAACAGGGGCACAATTTCAGTGCTTGCCATAGCCGCTATTTTCCGTAGATACACCCCCGTGCATTGGCACCCTAAACTGGCGGCCTGGCTCCTGGCACGTGCAAAAGTTGCAGCAGTGCGCGAGCAGCTCTACGTCCTGCCTGCACCCAGGCCAGTAGAAGCCTTCACGCAGCTTGCCCAACATCTTTACGACCCCGAAACCCCGGCCCACAGCAGCCTGTGCGCCGACCGCAATGCGAAGCCCCCGGGAGCCCATCTGCTGCAGAAGTTGTCTGTCATGCATCTCCAGCATTCCCCACTGCGAGTATACGGCTTTGGTCTCTGGGTCTAGAGGGGAGTCCTGTGCCTGCTCCGGCCGCCATAGTGATCCCCTCACCCCGGCCAGCATGGGATCGCTCACCTGTTCGCTGCACAGTTGCCAGTGGTCCCTCGTGGAGAGGTGGTCACCGGCTGTCACCGTCGCTTGCCCGTGGTTCAGCTGTGTTGCGTTGGGCCATTGCGGGCTGCTCTGAGACTGATGGTGGTTGTTGCTCCTTCTGCCTGATCTGCTTTCCGGAGCTGCCCAGCCAGAGAGCCACGGGCTTCAGCACTGAGGTGGAGTGTTGCCCCCGGCATTCCACGTGGGCCGCCCAGAGGGACAGCAGGTCTAGGCCAACGATGCAGGATGACTCTCGGATGTCGGCGAGCCACACCTCGTGCTCCACTGTGTTCCCCCCACTGCGATGCGCAGCCTCCTCTCCCCTCGCATCGCTGCACAGTCACCGGTGACCGTAGCCAGCTGCACCGCTGTCACTGACCACACAGGCAGGGATGTCTGATGGATGATGGTGGTGGTTTACTCTGTGTCCATCAACGCACAGCACCTGATGCCCTCCACTACGCAGTCCTGCTCTTCACCCAAACAGCCCACCCAGAGAGGCGACACTGGACCGATTCTGCTGGAGGTCTTGTGTGGCGCTGCCCGCATGGCGTTTCCTGATGGCTGTGGTGTGGTGCCAGTTTGGGACAGTTCCAGGCCATATGGTCTACCTCACCCCACTGGTAGCCGGAGTTGTTTCATGGTCTGCAGCGGGGCCGTCACTGTGCAAGTTGGGCCTACCTCACGGGCTCCTCCTCAGTGACACAAGCCCAGGCTTGCAGCATGCGGAGTGACCCTGGAACGCCTTGCTTCTGCCCCCTCTGCCTCTGCTAGCACCTCGGCCAGCGATGGTGGTGACGTTAGGTGAATTTGCTGCAGAAGGCGCCCTGGTGTCACCTTCAGTGTGAACCTTGTAGCGCTAGAAGCTGATGCCCGATGGACTTCCTCTTGCTCCGGTGGCATCTGCCATGGTGCCCAACCTCCCATGGCTGTGGCATCTTGGGTTCCCCGGTGTGGGTCACGAGGGAGGCAGATGATGCGCTCTGCTTTGTCCCCCAGGTTGGGGAGCCTGGGAATGCTTGCTCTGTCGAGGCTCCCTGGGAAAGCATGATCCTCAGTTCTCAGGACCTCGTTCCTGGCCTCGCCTGCATGTCCCAGCCAGAAGTCACCGCTTGGTCTGTCATTTTATTCCCCGGGTCTGAAGGTGCAATGTCCGATATCGTAGCTCTTCAATCTCATCGTCAGTTTCTAATTCCACTCCTGACACCAATGTGGCGAGCATTTGGACCATGAAGACAGAAGAGTAAGCTCGTTAAACTCGACAATCGTTTTTATTGTGATAAACACAAAAACGGACTGGGCGCTATGACCCTGGGAGAGAACCTGGGTCACATAGAGTCAGGGGAGGTGACCATCATACACCCTGGTTACAGTCTGGGTGACCCACAAATACACAAGTGAATAACTGTATAACCCAAGCCAAAATGCAACAATAAGTGAACTGGAACTTCCCACTGCAATCCCACGAAAGCATTTTAAACACAAGAACAATAATCAGCGTTGGTCATTAGAAATTCAGGGGTGGACTGTCGACCACGCACCCCTCCCCCCATCCCCCGGAGCATCATAGTATGTTTAGAATTCAGAGCAACCTGCAGACAACCTTTTCAAAATGTTTTATATCAAAGCAACTTTATAAACAAAGACGCAAACACGAGGAAATCTGCAGATGCTGGAAATTCAAGCAACACACTTCAAAGTTGCTGATGAATGCAGCAGGCCAGGCAGCATCTCTAGGAAGAGGTACAGTCGACGTTTCGGGCCGAGACCCTTCGTCCTAGAGATGCTGCCTGGCCTGCTGCGTTCACCAGCAACTTTGTTTATAACAACACACATCAAAGACCTTCACGTTGTTGGGAAATACTAGGGCCAATAATTATAGATAACATTTAACATCACCAGACTGTCCTAATATTGTTTGGAACAAATTCCACCTGACTGTAATGAGCTCTGTGGCTTGCCGTAAAGTGTTGGGCTTCTGGGTTCCTTGAGCACCTGTATTTACTAATTGTTAGAGCCTTAAACCCAGGTGCTTTCGGTTGATCCTTGGTAAGTTAATCATAATCAGTATGTGTTGCCTGGCCTCCATGATTATTTAAAGTGCCCTGTAAACAGAGTCCTACTGGTTTGGGATAGTGGAGCAACACACACAAAATGCTGGAGGAACTCAGCAGGCCAGGCAGCATCTACTGGGGGAGAAAAGTACGGTCATCATTTCCTGCCGAGAGCCTTCACACAACTGGAGAAAAAAAGCTGAGGAGTAGATTTGAAAGGTGGGGAGAGGGAAGCGCCAGGTGGTAGGTGAAATCTGGAGGGGGAGGGATGAAGTAAATAACTGAGAAGTTGATTGGCTGAAAGAAAAAGAGGGGAGGAGCACCAGAGGGAGGCAATGGGTAGACAAGGGGTTAAGGTGAGAGAGGGAAAAGGGGGTGGGAAATGGTGAGAGGTGAGAGGTGAGAGTTGGTGGGGGTGGGGTTGGGGTTGAAATGGGTGGCCACTGAGAGATCCGGCATATTCTGGCAGACAGCATAGCTGCTTGACAAAGTGGTCTTTCAATCTATGTCGGGTCTCACTGATGTATAGGAGGCCACACTGGGAGCACCGAACACAGTAAATGACCCCGACAGACCCGCAGGTAAATGTCGGCTGACCTGGAAGGACTGTTTAGGGCTCTGAATGGTAGTGAGGGAGGAGGTGTAGCACTTGTTCTGCTTGGAAGGATAAGTGTCATGAGGGAGATCAGTGGGGAGGGATGAATGGACAAGGGAGTGCGTACAGAGAGATCCCTGCAGAAAGCAGAAAGTAGGGGGATCCTGTTGGAGGTGGCGGAAGTTTCGGAGAATTATGTGCTGGACGTGGAGGCCGGTGGGGTGGTAGGCAATGACACAAGGAACCTTATCCCTGGTAGGGTGGCAGGAAGATGGTGATTTGTCTTCTGTGTTGCTTGGTCGTGCCTTCAAGTCTCTGTCGGTATTCCTTTGCCTATCCTCTTGTTTACACCTCCATGCAGAGTCTGCCATTGCTTTGCTCCCGAGTCAAGTGGTTGCCAGTGCTTACTGTGAGAGCCTGCCATCCGCCGCATGGTGCCAGCAACCAACGTGACAGGGAGGGTCAGCTGTCCCTCTGCTCTTGGCTGTAGTCTTGTCAGTAACCACCGTGACACGACATGTTGCTTCTGATGTTAGCAATAAATGCAAGTGCAAATTGGCAAACACTGAGTTTCATTTAGAACTAAGATAAATGACCAATTAGTGGAGGTGATAGCTGAAGGACCAAATGCTGGCCAGAGCTTTCTTGTTCTAACTGCAATAAAGTATGGAGAGGTTCGTTTTAAAATATCCTCTGAAAGATGCTATCTCCAGCACTCTGGATCTGCTCAGCTTGCACATCTGTCTAACAGAGAGGAATCACCAAATCACCATCCACAGAAGTGTTACTCAGGATGATTTGTGCCTTTCATGAGAAGGATGGAAGAGGTGGAAAATATCGTTTAGTCTGCTTACAGAGAGCATTACAAATTTCCTTTGTTTTGACTGTCGTTTGTCAAAAGTGCTTTGCAGATTACAACAAGATGTATGCAGCCTTGTGGGGAGGAGGGGGAGGGAGGGGGAAATAAAGTCTGATAGGCCCAGAAATCAATTGGAGAGATTGTGATGTGAGATTAACCTGCTCCCACAGGTTGACCACAGGCAATAAGTCTCCTCTTGTTGCTTTTGTATTGGAATGATTGCAGTATGCATTGGCTGAATGCACCAGCGTGGGGGGCTGTGCATAATTGTGACGGGTCTGATCCAGTTGAAGTTTTCTGTGCTGATTAATGCTAAAGTGCACGTGTTACAGAACGCAGAACTCCAGCTAGTGCTGCCAGTCAATGAATCGGACATTGGTAACTGAAGAATGGTACGTTGTGGGAGATGAGGTACTCCCACTTCAGAATACTCTTGAGGAGATGCAAGTGTTATTAAAGATGGTAACATAGAGGTCGCGGTGCATCACACCAGTCTAGCTGTCTAACCGTCTCCAACAGGTTACTAGAACCGCGGAGGCACTGCTATCAATGTTCAACCTCCCATTCACATAGCGCAGATGCTGAGAACCCACAGTAAGATACTGCAGGCTGCACTCATCCTCACCATTCAGCTAGTGAAGGTCATGGCTGAGTTAGTGGTCTTTCACTGGATGGTGCTGAACTCACAGAGGCAGCAGTGTGTAGGAGCACCAGGACAGGGAAACACACATGAATGGCTGATAAACATTGATTAACTTTCATATGCAAGGCATGACCTCATGTAAAATGTTTAGAGTGCTTACTTGTAATGGATTTCTGCATGGACTTGTGCTCAGTTTCACAGGGATGGTAACATGGGGCTTTGGTTATTAGCATCCAACCTGGACAGAAATGGGTTGACCCGGTTCACTCATCTGCTTCCTCCTCTTCCCCCATCTCATCTTCATCCTTCTGTCTTTGGGTGGGTTTGTAGCTGCTGGCAAAGCCAAGGCCCTCACGATGGCAAGGCTGTGCAGCAGACTGTTATAACCCTGAGCCCCATGTTGTTGAGCACAGCACAGGTCATTCACAACAGTTTGGACAAAGGTGCCATTTCAGCGTGCGAGTGTGAAGTGAGTGTGAAGATTGTGTTTGGTATACCTCTGGTCTCCCACTGGTTGTGGTGTGCTCATGGACCGTGCACCCATGGAAAACCCTGGCAGCTTGGTGCCATTCGGTTGCATCGGTGCACGAATGCAGTTGGCATGGTTGAGCACTGCAGAATCACGCCAAGATGCTCACTTCTAGGAGTCTGGGCATCAACCCATATCGTTGCACTAGCTGGACATCAGGAGAGAGAAAACCCTTTTGGGTCCAGAACGTGGAAGAATTGAGCCTCGACAGCCTCATAACCATGTGTGTGTGCAATCAATGGTGCCTCGTACCTCTTGGCAAAGTTCTTTTCAGATCAAGAGCGTCTGTGATCTAACTGATACAAAGTGCACATCGGATACCTCCATTTTCTCATTGCAGCTGAGCTGTAACAGCTGTGGCCATTTGCTATTTGTCATGCTTTGAGATAACACTTGTGTGGCTGCAGATTATGGGAGACTTCAGTGAAGAGATCTCTGCCTAGGAGCAGAAGTCACAAATGCTGTTTCCCATTCAGATCCAGGTAGGAAAATTGCTTCCTGAATATACTTGATAAATGCGGATTGCTTCTGAGAGCCATTCTCTCACTCCTCCCCTAAGGTTTAAAGCCTGACCTGAACCCAAGCCCAAAGTCTTCTACATTTTATTCCCTTACCAGCTTGCCATGGAGGCACCTGCAGCATTTTGTGCCTGGACACTGGTACATCCATGCCAGAGATGGGGCATGTGTTCTGTTCAAGCACCAGAGTATGGACACCCCAAAGCCTTCCCTTCATCTGGAAGGCACAAGTCAGGAGACTGGTGGAATTACTCCACTTGCTTAGATGAGTGGACCTCAAACTCGAGATTTGATAAGATCCGGGATGAAGTAGCATAGCTGATTAGTGTCCTATCCACCATCTTGATGGTTCCTTCCTTCCTTCTCATGCACCAGGGCTGCCAAATGTATCATCTAGATCAGTGGTCCCCAGCATTCAGGGGTGCAGTGGTAGCCGGGACGCACCCAGCACATCTTTAAGAAAAAAGCCAAAATAAACAAGCTAATTAATTAGGTGCTGCCTGGCACGTAAATGTCGGCTCAGATCAGAGACCATTGCCGATTGCGTAGAGCAAGTGAAATCAGCAATCGCCTCTGATCTGGGCGGCACCTATTTAATTAGCTTGTTTATTTCGGCTTTTTTCTTAAAGATGTGCTGCGTGTGTCCCAGCTACCGCTGCACCCCTGCATGTTTCGCGGCCCGATATCGGTCCGTGGCCTGGAGGTTGGGGACCACTGATCTAGGTTAGTCTAGGCTACTCCTACAGAATGTCCCAAAACCAAGATAAGCAGCAGGCACATGGGAATACCACAATCACCAGGTTTCCCACCAAATCGTATTCTATCCTGACCCAGAAATTCACTATCATCCTTCCATCGCTGTAGAGTCTAAATTCCTATCCAGTAGCTTTGGGAGTCTCTTTCCTAAGCAATCCCGAAAGGTACAGGAGAACTTACTTCCACTTCAGCTTCATCGGTTCTGAGGTGGCTAAAGTGTCCTTGGGGCTCCCAGGACTCTTCCTCAGTGGAGTGGGAGTCTTTGGATGTGGTGGATGGTTGGGTTGTTTGGGAGGTTCTGTGCTTCATTCATAGTTGGTTAGCTTCCATGTGCACCTGTTCCAAGGGAGCAACGTGCTTAGTGCCTTTCCAGATGCTCCTTGTCCATTTTGATTGGTCACAGCGCAGGAATTCCCACGAGACAAAGAGATTAGATGATGCAGCCTTTTAAAGAAGTTTATTTATTTAGAGATACTGCCAAAAACAGGCACTTCTCGTCCAACAAGCTGCACCATTCAGCAACCCACCTAATTAACCCTACCCTGGGGATGATCTCTGTCTTCTTTAGACTGAGAGCACCTTTGAAGTGTTTTCTGGAAATCTCTCACCATGGGGACAACTTCATTGGAAGTTCTGCAGTAGTTTAAGGTAGTTGCTGACAACCTCTCGAGGGCAATTAAGGGCAGGCAGAAAGTGTTGGTGTACACTTCGAAAATGATTAAAACAACAGAGTAATTCCGAATGCATCTGGACGCAGTTGAACCGAAACATCAACAGCTTCAGGAATCTCATCTGTGTGACCAACCAAAATTGAATTTCTTCTTCTTCCCTGCCATGCAAACGGTTAATGTAAACCTCATGATTCTCTTGATTTAGAACCGAAAGCAAAACTGTTCCTTCCACCTACTGTTCTTTTCAATTTTCTGTCACATTCATTTCATTAACCGAAAGTATTGCTGGCTTTTAAAAGGAGTAATGTTTTGCAAGTAGTTTAGTGGAAATTATAAATGTTTCTGTATAATGTTTCATGGCTCTGTTAGGTTAGCAACAGTATTTGTTCAATCTTTCTCTCAATTGCTTCCATCTACTTTTCAATTTCTAAAGACCGTAGATGTGAAACTGTCAACTTTAATGGGACAGAACTCTCCTTCGCACGCAGGCAACATCAATGAAATTGAAATGATGATACTTGTGGGAAAATAAATGTTATTCTGACTGTAGATTTTCAGTTGTATCCTCATCTTTTCATGTTATGCTATAGAATCTCAATCATGAAAATTTGATTTGCCAGAACAGCATCCTATTTGATGCTAATCAGATTTTGACATGCTCTAATCCTTTATCACGTCAGAACTCTCTGTACTCTGTCAAAGGACAGTGAAACCAAATATTGCATTTTAAATGAAAAAAACTATAGTATACTTCAATGTTCCTTTGAAGGTCTTAAAATTAATTTTGGTTAGCAAAATGTCAAGCTCATCCTGTGTCTGCTTGTCAGGAATCCTTCATGAAGCATGACAATTATAGTCCCTAACAGCTTGCAGCTTGTAATTATAATCGTGTATAGAAAGGTCTGTCTAATCTTCAGAAATACAGAATGTGAACGCAAGAACGTTAAATGTAGCAGTGGGTGATATTTTGTCTGCCTATTAATTAATTTATTTGGCAAAACAGTGCAGAGTAGCTCCTTCCAGCCCTCTGAGCTATGCTGCCTCAGCAACTTCACACCCCAAATAACCCTAACCTTATCATGGAACAACTTACAACGACCAATTAACCTACCTGCTACATCTTTGGACTGTGGAAGTACTCAGAAAAAACCCATGCATTCCACGGGGAGGACATACAGAGACTTCTTACAGAATGGTGTCAAGATTAAACTCCAAACTCCTGAATGCCCCGAACTGTCATAGTGTCATGTTAATTGCTACGCAGCCGTGGTGCATTTAAGATGAAGGATTGTGCTGAATGAAATCCGCTTTAGATATTGAACAAAAAACAGGGCAACGCCAAATGATAAAACATTGCATTTGAACAAGCAGCTGAGTGTAGAACACCAGCTTCAAATGTGATTTGAATTGGAGTGCATTGGCTTCAAATGGCTGGAATAAACCTGGAATCTACATTAGAGAGACACAGGAATAGATGATCAAGGTCAGCAAAGTGAACAAATGTTCATACTAAATGCCAACAACTTCCTCTCCACAAAATTTATTTGCAGCTCATTTTCTAAATTCTTCCTGAACTCAATAATTAGAAATAATATTGCCAATCTGTGTTCCAGAATGGATAAAAGGAATCGGCTGATCCTTGGACTTGAATTCTTGTGCAAGAAAGTTCCATTTCTGTCTTTGTGTTTTTATTATCTTTGTGAAGTAATGTTACCTTGACTTTCCTTCTTAATCTTAACAAGATTCAAACTTTTCTTCAAGTATATGGTTTCCAGTCTGTTTGAATCATCTCTATCAATTACTTTCATATCTTTGATAATACTGTATGTATCAGGTTAACTTAAAGAAAATAGGGACAGAGTATGTGGAAATGTGCACTCTCTTTAAAGTTATAGATGGAGGGAAAGGGAAAAAACAGCTTAAGCTTTTTTCTTTTTGCTAGGCCTCTGCACTTGCATTGCAATTATTAGCACAGAAATGCTAGTCAATAATGTAGTGCAGAAAGAAGAGTCAGTGCGCAATATACTACTGTTATTTTCTGCCTTGCGATTCTTCTATCACAGGTTCTGCTTTTGACAATAATAGGACTGTATTAAAGAAAATAACTACACTTCAAGTCCATCAGCAGCTCTGAATGTCACGATCCACTGTAAATACACCACGTGTATGTTCATGGTCTTCTGCTGCTGTAGTCCATCCACTTCAAGATTTGACGTGTTGTGTATTCAGAGATGCTCTTCTGCACACCACTGTTGTAGCACATGGTTATTTGAGTTACTGTCACCTTCCTGTCAGCTTGAACCAGTCTGGTCATTCTCCTCTGACCTCTCTCATTAACAAGGCTTTCTCACCCACAGAACTGCTACTTACTGGATGATTCTTTTGTTTTCTTTCCCCCACCATTCTCTGTAAACTCTGCAGACTGTTGTCCGTGATCAGCTGTTTCTGAGATACTCAAACTACCCTGTTTGGCATGAACAATCATTCCATGGTCAAAGTCACTTGGATCACATTTCTTCCCCATTCTGATGTTTGGTCTGAACAACAAATGAACCTCTTGACCATGTCTGCATACCTTTATGCATACAGTTTCTGCCACATGATTGGCTGATTAGATATTTGTATTAACGAGCAGGAGTACAGATGTATGTAATAAAGTGGCCACTGATTGTATATGTTTTGTTGTCTCTTTATACTGTTCTATACATGGACCTATACAGAGATCAGCAAAATCTTGCACTGTTTTTCAACCTTGTCTAAAGTACGATATCTAGTTATGTTTATTAATGTCAAAAGCATGAGAAATCTGCAGATGCTGGAAATCCAAAGCAAACACATAAAATGCAGGGGGATCTCAGCAGGTCAGGAAGCACCTATGGAAATGAATAAATGTTGACTGTTTACTCCTTTCCATAGATGCTGCCTGGCCTGTTGAGTACCTCCGGCTTTATTAATGTATTATGTATTATGAAAATTGTAATTACCGCTTTGGTTTTTGGATCAACTTTATGAGACATTTGAGTCATGACAGCTATGTTTTATTATCTGCTGGAAACAATAAAGTTATTAAAAATGTAATTTTAATTGAATTGACTTTATTACTTGCATCTTTCACATACATGAGGAGTAAAAATTTTTACATTACTTCTCTGTCTAAATGTGCAATGTGCAATTTATAGTAATTTGTAATAAATAGTATGTACAGCAGGACAGTCAATACAGCATAGAAATACAATTGTATCAGCATGAATTAAGCAGTCTGATAGCCTGGTGGAAGAAGCTGTCCCAGAGCCTGTTGGTCCTGGCTTTTATCCTGTGATACCGTTTCCTGGATGGTAGCAGCTGGAACAGTTTGTGGTTGGGATGACTCTGGTCCCCAATGATCCTTCAGGCCCTTTTTACGTACGTCTTTGTAAATGTCCTGAATAGTGGGAAATTCACATCTACAGTTGCGCTAGCTGTCCGCACCACTTTCTGCAGAGCCCTGCAATTGAGGGGAGAGCATTTCCCATACCAGACAGTGATGCATCCAGTCAGGATGCTCTCAATTGTGCCCCTGTAGAAAGTTCTTGGGATCCGGAGGTCCATACCAAACTTCTTCAACCATCTGAGGTGAAAGAGGTACTGTTGTGTATTTTTCACCACGCAGCTGGTATGTACAGACCATGTGAAATCCTTGGTGATGTGTATGCCGAGGAACTTAAAGCTGTTCACCCTCTCAACCCTAGATCCAGTAGTCCACAACCAGATCCTTTGTTTCTGCGACATTGAGGGAGAGGTTGTTTTCTTGATATCTCTGTGTCAGGGTGATAACTTCTTCTCTGTAGGCTGCCTCGTTATTATTGGAGATTAGACCAATGAATGTAGGGTTGTCAGGAAAATTTAACTAGCAGATTGGAGCTGTGGGTGGCAACACTGTCATGGGTATACAGAGAGTAAAGGAGGGGGCTTAGGACACGGTCCTGAGGAGCACCTGTGTTGAGAGTCAGAGGGACAGAGTGAAGGAGCCCACTCTTGCCACCTCCTGGTGATCTGATAGTATGTCATACAGGATCCAGCTGTTTTCAGAACATCATAAAAAAAGTGGAAAGTCCTAAACCATTGAATTAATGTCAGAATTAAATAGTTGCCTGTGGAAGAGAGTTCTGTCTCATTACAAATGTATTGTCAAACATCCAGAGAATATCTTGTTATTTAGTTAATAGTGGCAGCAATTACATCTTTGTAGAAATGATCAATAACCTAACCTTTGGATCAACACTCCTGATGTTTTCAAGGTAGAAATATTTTAAGAAATAAATGGCCCCAAGACTATTAAACATAGAAACAGAATTAGCCCATTTGGCCCATTGAGTCTGCTCTGCCATTTCATCATGCCTCATCTATTGTTCCTCTCAACCCCATTCTACTGCCTTCACCCTTACTAATCAAGAACCTATCGCCCTCTGCTTTAAATATACCCAGTGACTTGGCCTCCGTAACTATCTGTTGCAATAAATTCATAGTCATAGTAATACTTTATTGGTCCCGGGGGAAATTGGTTTTCGTTACAGTTGCACCATAAATAATTAAATAGTAATAAAACCATAAATAGTTAAATAGTAATATGTAAATTATGCCAGGAAATAAGTGCAGGACCAGCCTATTGGCTCAGGGTGTCTGACCCTCCAAGGGAGGAGTTGTAAAGTTTGATGGCCACAGGCAGGAATGACTTCCTATGACGCTCTGTGTTGCACCTTGGTGGAATGAGTCTCTGGCTGAATGTACTCCTGTGCCCAACCAGTACATTATGTAGTGGATGGGAGACATTGTCCAAGATGGCATGCAACTTGGACAGCATCCTCTTTTCAGACACCACCGTGAGAGAGTCCAGTTCCATCCCCACAACATCACTGGCCTTACGAATGAGTTTGTTGATTCTGTTGGTGTCTGCTACCCTCAGCCTGCTGCCCCAGCACACAACAGCAAACATGATCGCACTGGCCACCACAGACTCGTAGAACATCCTCAGCATCGTCCAGCGGATGTTAAAGGTCCTTAGTCTCCTCAGGAAATAGAGTCAGCTCTGATCCTTCTTGTAGACAGCCCCAGGTTCAACACCCTGTGGCTAAAGAAATTCTTCCTCAACTGTGTTCTAAAAGTACATTTTACACATCTATGGGATAACCAAAGCAAGGGGAGTGACAGTTATGTCCCAGAAAGCATTAATGCATTTCACTATACTTTGTAGTGAATTAACATTGAAAAATAATGCAGAGGTTGTTTGGAGTTCTCCCATTTTACTTACCCTGAATAATCTAAGCTCCCTCCCACTGCTGCAGCAAACTTTCTCCAAGGACCACAACTCTATTTTGGAGCCATATAACACGAAACATACCTTTCAGTCCACTGAGTCCGCACTAACCATCAAGCACTAATTCACACCAATCTTACACTCATCCCATTTTCGTCCTTCGTATCTCTAACTGATTTTCAACTGGGGAAAAATTAACATGGCTGATTAACCTAACAGACTCCATGTGATTGGGAAGTGGGAAGAAACTGGGGTGTCTGGGGAAAATGATACATTCACACAAACGGTACTAAAGGTTAGGACTGAATCCCATCTGCCAGAAGGTGAGGTAGCAGATTCCCTCTGTGCCATTCTTTCACTTGATGTAACCAGTATCTTAGAAAAAAAGTTTCATAAACACTATTTTGGATTCAGATTTCTGTTGTAATGAAAGAATTGATGATGAAAATAACAGACATACTGTTTTTGCACATATATATATAAAATGAACAAATATAACAAAATATACTTGTACTTTTACCAGTATTTATGACACCTTGACTTTGTAAGTGTTTCACTGTTTTCTCTCTTTCACCAACTAGGATAGATGGAGGTTGGGGTTGGGAAATAGCCAGTTATTCAAACTAAAACTGAGATTCATTTATATAAGAACTTGCCTGTGCAAAACAAAGTTTCTTTCTGTAGTTTCGTAAAGTGGTACCAACCAATAAAATATACAATTCAGAAACATAGACCTCCAGGAACATTTATAGAAAACGTCCCTCCCTCTGTGGATTCTGTCTATACACCAGCGAAGCAGCCAGCACAGAATCAGACCACACCCATCACAAACATAACCCCTCTTCCCCTCTTCATCAGCAGAAGATAAAAAAGCATTGTCTCTTCCAGTCTTACACTCCATCCTTAATACAACCTTAATCCATTTTCACACATGTACTTTTACCCATGCAAAGGCCTATCATGTTAAATAATTTCTCACTCTTATACTTGCTTGATGTCTTTTCTTCACCATCTTTTCTTCCTTGCCATTCTCTTCAGGCCACTTTATTCCCAAGTCTGCTTAGTTAATTAAACGTGACATTTAGGGAATTAAAAACTTAGTTGGCACATAAAACAAAGTGAGTTATTTTATGTCCCGGAGTGTTAGATTGATTCTTTAGAGACGTATTATTTGCACACTCAGCTGATTTAGCTAGTGGAGCAATTCAATCCTGAGATTGTTTTGACAGCTCCTTTACACTATGTGACGTTGTCTGCAGAACTGCAGCACCGCAAGATCCATAGACTTTATTGTTTATTAAATATTTTTACCTTTTCACAACTGCAATCAGTGAAAGTTATCACCAGGAATAGATGTAGAAAGGTCCTCTCAATGAGTCCCAGTTATTAATTGACCATTTAAAATCTCATATCAAATGCAGAGCATCTTTGTCAGTGTAACAATCAATTTAAAGCTATGTAACTAGGACAGATAGAATATTACCTGTGATGATGTACTCGTCCTCGATTGTTCCCAGATTCGTATTAGAGTTTAACCAAGAATCAAGCTCTAGGTCAAATCATGCAATCAGGAAAATCAGAACGCTGATTTGCCAGACTTGTGGGCCATTATTTTGTTTACCTAAATTCTGGGTTCCTCCTGTCCTGTTAACTAAATCTTGACACTGCCACCCGATCTGTTGATCTGTGACATTGAGTTAATCATCTGACAACCTGCAGCTCACCAAACATTCCAGTCCTCCCCTCCTGTCCACAATCTGCCTCACGATGGACAGTTCATGTGGCTATGGGCTGGTCTGTCCATTCCATGCCATGAAATAGCCATCAGAGAACTGAACTTTGAGGTACAAAAGGAATGAACTGGTGGAGAGGCTGAGGGAAGAATGGTGCCAGGCAGTGTTGGGGCTTGGGTCTTGATTGAACACCAACATTAGCAGAACAGGATATAATGCGTTGGGAATGGATAACTAAGACGTCAACGGCATTGGGTTTCTGAATTTCAAGTCTTCTACTTCAAACAACCACTTCAGGCTGCCATTCTATTTCTTCTACATCTCTTAAACAATATTATTTTGTTTTTGGTATTTTTTTTTCTCCAGATTTGGTTGTTGCTGGTAAGGCTAAAATTTATTCCTAACTTCCCAATTTAGGCTTTGTAGTCTACTTGCTTGCTATAAACATAATTTGGAAGAAAGCATGACAGTATCTCTACTTCCTCAGGAGTCTGCAGAGATTCGGAATGCCATCAAAAACCTTGGTGAGCTTCTATAGATGTATGGTGGAAAGTGTGCTGACCAGCTGTGTGATGGAACACCAATCCCTTTGAATGGAAAACCCCACAAAAGGTAATGGATTCAGCCTAGCACATGATGGGTATTTACAAAATACAATTAAGTTGGTCAGTAAAACTATTGAAAATCTTTTCTTTGTACTTTTGTCAGTTAAATAAAGGTTCATGTGAATTAACATATCACAGATTTTTGTTTTTATTGCATTTTGGAAAATATTCCAACTTTTCTGGAAATGGGGTTTGTACAATACTAAGAATAAAGACCTCACTTGCAAAATGATTTAATTTTAGTAACCAGTTAAGTATTATGTTTCATAAAGTTGATGAGGAAACTACAAATCAAATGACAAAATCAGGGAAATAGAAATTCAAAACCATCCCCAGTCCTGATGAAATGTCAGTTCTTTATTCCTTTCCATAGATGCTGCCTGACCTACTGAGTTCCTCCAGCATTTTGTGTGTGTTATTCAAAATCGTTGAATATGTTGAGAAAAAGCTAATGTCTTGTGTAATTTCAGTTGATAAAGAGGTAAATTACAATATTTTGTGAGTTTAATTTAAAATTTTTTTTTGAAGAAAGAGATTAAAGCATGATTATTTTAGTCTGGGTGCATAAAGTTATTCAGAGAGGTTAATGATCTTTTTTCCTTGGTAGTCATTATTGAGCAAAGTTGAATAAGAAATCAAGATCATAAATAATTTCTGCATAAAAAATACCATTGACTGTCATAAATACTTTTGGAATTTAAATAATATAAAAATAATGGATTTACAATTTTGAAGCAAAGAACTCTTTGAAGTGAGAGCTGGAGGATAAGGGTAGGATCTGATGTTAAAGGCTGATGTGTAGCATAACTCTGTCCATCCGAATTGCACAACCTTTATTACACTTGCCTAATAACAATCTAGCAGTCTAGGCTGAAGAATGTTTCATCTGATCCAACTTTGGGGTAAAGGTTCTATTTTTGTAAAAATGGACTTGCTTCTTAATAGTGCACTGAAATAGCTTAGCTTTAATTTGAAGGCAATGCCTTCTTAGAACATGGAGCACTACCACTCTGTACACGCCTTTCAACCCACAATGTTGTGCCAACCTCGTAACCTACTCCAAGATCAATCTAACACTTCCCTCCTACAGAACTCTCCATTTTTCTATCGTCAATGCGGCTGTCTAAGAGTTTGTTAAATGTCTTGAATGTATCTGCCACTACCACCACCCCTGGTAGCACGTTCTGTGCACCCATCACTTATTAAGAATTTGAGGAGATACGTCATATCACCAAAGGCTCTTGCAAGCATTTACAGATGTATGGTGGAGAGCTTTGTGACTGGTTGCATCAGAGCCTGGTATGGAAGCTCCAATGGACGAGCTTGAAAGAGGATGCAGAAGGCTGTAGTCTCAGCCAGCTCCATCATGGACTCAACCCTCTCCACCATTGAGGACATCTTCAAGAGGTGGTACCTCAAAAAGGTGGCATTGATCATTGAGGACCCTCACCATCCAGGACTTGTCCTGTCTCATAACAGAGGAGGTATAGGAGCCTGAATGATTTACACTGACTCAGTTTCTTCTCCACTATCAGATTTATGAATCCTCCATGAACACATGTACATTAGCTTTTTTGCTGTTTTAAAAATGTTTGTAATTTATAGATTTTTATGTCTTTACACTGTGCTGGTGCTGCAAAACAACACATTTCACATCATATGCTAATGATAACCATTCCGATTCTGACTCGGCTCTCTAAGGGGCACAATCTCCGGCCTACGCTGTCCCCTATAAATTTGGATGCTAGATTACGGGATATATGCTGGATTTCAAAGGAAATTGTCCACATTGCCAATGTTGTGTAGATAAAGGAAAGAACATTCTGACATACTCATCTGTCTTTGCTATCCTTGTTGAACAATGGAATCATATTAGCCTTCATTTGGGTTTCTGGAACTTCACCAGCAGTTTACAACAAAGTAAAATATCTCTACAAGGAGCTCCACAATTTCTTTCCTGGCTTCCAATGAGATCCAGGGGTGCACCTGGTCAGGCCCTAGGGCTTTGTCCACCTAAATGTGCTTCAAGGCAGCAAATTCCTTCTTTCTTGTAATATGCATATGGTCCATGACCTCACTACCTATTACTCGCATCGCTTTGGCATCCATGATATTCTCTTTAGTAAGCACAGTGGAGAAATAGACAAAATCCTTAGCACCTCTTGCAGCTCCACACATAGGTGGCCCTGGAGCTCTTTAAGAGGACTTGGTCTCTTCCTCGTCACCCTCTTACTGTTAATATACCTGTAAGTGAAGAACTTCTTGGAATTATCTTTCCTGTCAAATCCATGAGGGATTAATTTATACCCAGCTGCCTAAATGTGATGCACGCTTCCTTCATTTTCCTAACCAGAGCCTTGAGAAATGCTGATACTGCTGGCCACATGATGGGGTACAAACATATTCCAGATGAGCCCCCAAATGTCATGACTGTGAATGAAGCCACCAGAGAGATGCAGCTGGTAGATAGCAAAGTCTTTGTTTGGGACACACACAAGCTGGGAGCCTTTGGAGTCTCTCCTGAGAGAGGCTCCCCAATTCAACTGTAGCCCCCCCGGCCACCCTCAGGGTCGCTCGGCTCACTGTCGTCTAGGGAAACAGCCTCGGCCCCCCCAAACTGGATAATTCATTTGTATGGATGCTGTGTGAGGTACCCCACCCCACCCAAATAACAGACAATACACCAGATGCAATTAACTGATTTACAGTTTATAGATATTACTGGAACTATATAATTAAAAGAGAATAAAATATAAAAGGAAAATAAAAGGCGCCACATTTATCAAAGTTCAATCTCTTCGTGCACAAAACCGTTGGAGCTCAAGGTTCTTCTTCACCCTGCGACCCCTCGGACCACCTCGACCGGCCGCCTGGGACCAACAACGATGGTCGACCAGACGCTCCACACGAGTCCGTCTCCGCCTCCTCGCTGAACGTCCCGCTCGGGGTCCGACCCCGTTAGCGGACTCACAGCACTTCGTCCATCCTCTGTCTCGCTCTCCCGCCTTCTGCTCCAAAACCCCGCGCATACAGTATCTTCAAATACACCAAAACCATAACAACTATCCCAACTGGTTAATAACGCTCTCTTATCAGACTCTAAAGCAAAAACAAACTGTTAGCACAAACTTTCTCAGTGTTTAACACAACAAAGCCGCATTCTCCAGATTAACATAACAAAGACGCCATTTTAATTAGCCTCCGCAGTAACAGAAAAATCGAAACCTCCTTACACAACATTACAGCACATTTTTATATGTTTAATGAACAAAGGTAACATGAAAATTTCTATAGTTACAATGATCTCATAGTGCTTCTTTTGAGTTGCACGTAATTTTTAGATTCCTGGGTATTCCCACCAATGCACCCAAAATGCGATTAATTACTGTTGTCTCTGAGTTACATTCATGCAATGGGGGGTTGATTACAGTCATGAATTTGCAGCCATATCAGTCAATTGGGATTGTTCCGAGCTGTGTTTTAAATTCAATCTACAATCCATATTCAGATCTGAAGGCTAGTTACTGTCAAAGTTAATATTTGCTATATTGCATCTCCAAAATAAGCTCTAACAAGCCTCAATATCTCTTGTTAAATGGGTGACTGTCTCTTGGTACAGTATAGGTCCCTTCTGATGCTCTGTATTATTGAAATTAGAGCAGATAAACTTTGGGTAGATGAATTCTGAGCAAGTGATATGAAGTTATGTGCTTTGCATCCTTGCCCATATCTAACACGTTCTTAGTAATCCCTCTGCCAGTTAACATAGCAACACAGAAAGGGAAGGTAGATTAAAAGTGATGAATGGCATATTGTACATTAAGAAAACATTCAATTGCAGTGATTAAGTGTTTATAACTTAATCAATAGCTGAAAAATACCACAGCAATGGTAGCTATTGTAAGACTCGGAGAAATCATCTTATATGCTCATACTGAAATAGCAGAAGACAGCTTTTACAAAACACATATTGGTCAGTGGATAACTGAAATAGACTTTAAAGGTCTCTGCCATGTCCAGCAGCTCCACACATAGGTAGCCTTTGATGTTTTTTTTAAGAGGGCCTAGTCTCTCCCTAGTCACCTTTTTACTGATATATAACTGAAGAACTTCTGAGGATTATCATACACGAAACATACAAGAGATAAGAATGCAGAGCAGCAGAGAGGAAAGGAAATAAGTAAAGATGTGGAAGGGAACCGAAGCTGTGTACTGGGAAGTTAAGCTCAGCTCTCAGTACATGGAATATTTTCAGCTGGAGTGACTGTGCTGAAAAGAAAATTATGGTTACTCAAATGGAGCTAAACTCTCAAATGGATTTATGCTCAGTTTCAATTTTCTAGTCATTGATTGGTATAGCAAAAGCTGGAAATGGAGCATAAATCTGTTTTGAGCTTTGTATCACTAATAATTCTTCAATGTATTGCATTTCCTGTGGAATTGTTAATCTCTGGTGTAGAATTGTGTTCTCGCTTGTGCTCTCAAGTGTTTGAAACATCAGTTTTGATTTTCCAGTGAAGGACTCTTGTTACCTTTTTTTGTGGTGTTAGCAGCCCACTCCACGTTTCTCAGGGCTCTGCTCTGACCTGGCATCTGATACAACACACACCCTCTGTGGGACATTTCTGCAATTCAGATGAGCAGAACAAACAGTGAGGCTCTTTATTCAATCATTAAAGAATCCTCACTGAGATAAGCCAGGAAACATACAAGTAATTTACATCAGTAGAATGAAGAAAGATGGAATTACAAAACAGGTATAAAAGACAGCAAAAACGTGTGTGTGTTTCTCCCTCCCCTGATGCAGTCTGGCTTGTTAGTATTTCCAACCTCTTGTGCTTTTATTTTAAGTTCCTAATTTGCAAATTTATTGAAATGCTTTTATGCTTCTGAAATCTCCAGTACAAATTACAGAGTCATAGAGCACTACAATACAGAAACAGGCCCTTCAGCCCATCTAATCTATGCCAAACCATTATTCTATCTAATCCTATTGACCTGCACCTGGATCATAGCCCTCTCATTCATGTACTTATTTATCCAAACTTCTCTTAAATGTTGAAATCGAACCCGCATCCACAACTTGCACTGGCAGCTTGTTCCACACTCTCACCGCCCTCCGAATGAAGTTCCCCCTCATGTTCCCTTTAAACATTTCACCTTTTATCCTTAACCCACGAGCTGTAGTTCTAGTCTCAGCCAACCACAGCAGAATGAAGACCTATTCAAGCGTTGAGCAATCAAGTTTCTGTGCCAGAGAGTAGTTTAGCATTAATTGAGACCACATTTGCACCTGAATAATCAAATGAGATTTTTTTCACCATGGCAGCATAGAGATTAGTGCGGTGCTACTACAGTTTGGGGTGTTGGAGTTTGGGTTTTCAATCGGCATCCTCTGTCAGGTTTTTGTATGTAAATAAATAATACGGAGTTATTCCCTTCTCACTCTACCATCTTAACTTGTTTCATCAGGTGATGCCAATCTCCACCCTACTGATAATGGTGTCAATGACTTAGGTGCAGCATCCACACCTTACCGCCTAACCTCAATTAGAGTCAGTCAGGATTTATGCCACAAATAAATGACCCTTACAATATTAGTGACAATGTGCAATTCAAAAGAGTACACATTTCCATGAAATATCAAAGCAGTCTTGATCTCGAGTGTTTTCAGATGGCAGCTAGTCATTGACCACCACCTTGGATACAGGAGAGGATTGATTGCAAAGACCAGATGAACAAATTCTTTTTTATATATATGTCTTGTTGTGGAGGAACAGGTTTCATTAACATGGGACCTGAATCCGGGCATTCAAATTACTTCAGAAAATTGCCAGAGATTTCATTAAAGTGAGGTCCTGCAGCTTCAGTACTGATAATTTGCATTTATTACCTGGTATAACATGGGGCATGCTGTTCTCTTCTGCATTTTTGTTTTAAGTTTAATCAGTCAGGATAGAGACCGTGCACAAAGCAGTGCTGTCAGGTGTTCCGGTGTGGCTTCTATTATTGTGACTGCTTGCACCTTTACACATTTGGCCGAGCAGCCTCAATCTTGGTTTTAAGAGATGTAGAGGGCAATGGTCCGGGGTGCAGGTGGGTGGGACTAGGCAGAAAACCAGACCAGCATTGGCAAGGTAGGCTGCAGTGTCTGTTTAGGTGCTGCAGTGCTCTATTGATGCCATGACTCTAGGTATCTCAAAGAGGCATGTCCGAGTAGAAGAAGCAACCCCCCTGACCCCCGGGGATGGTTGTGATGGCACAAATTCATACTGCAATGATGGAAAGGAGCTTGGAGAAGACTTCAATGGCATCGGTGCGGGCTGAATAACAGGGTGTGGCACTTTTTGTGGAAAGGATATGTGACATGGAGCTGTGGTCATCCTTCAAGCAGGAACTCGCTCGGCTCTCTACAAATGAGTGTAGTATTCCTGAATGCCTGCACTTTGGAGAAGGCGAGTGTTCAGGACAAGGCTGAAGGAGAAGTATCTGAAGTCTTCTCTCCCTGAATCAGGACTGGCAAACTCTGAGATCTCTGACTGGACTGATCCTGAGGCCAGGAAACTGGCCCAAAGCCAAAGCAGTCTGTGAGCTCAGGAGGGTCCCAGGTCTTGGTGTGGGCAAGGAACTGATTTAGATGCCAAGTTCAGAGGAGAATGGGTTGGCAAAGCCCAGTTGTTCTGTAAGGGGAGATGTTTTTCAGAGAAAATCAGACTAAAAAAGGCTAATAAGTCATTCCAATCACACATGCTAGGTGCTGCACAACTGTTGATGTCACTTGGGGAATTCTATACTGGGAAAAAAAGGTGATAAAAAGGGACCTTCAGGGTTAATTTCACAAAGGGTACTAGGATTGGTAGAAATTATCACAATATTTCTGCCAATTTTCAACTGCACAACGCTTTTAAATGAATTCCTAGGCCAGGCAGTCCAGGAGAATTTCTAAGTAGTGGAATGTTTTTGATATCTGAGGTCAGAGTCTAAACAAGGCACTTTATACTTTATTGTCGCCAAATAATTCGTACTAGAACGTACAATCATCACAGCGATATTTGATTCTGTGCTTCCCACTCCCTGGATTACAAATATAAAATATTAAAGATAGTAAAAATTAGTAAATATTAAAAACTTAAATTACAAATCATAAATAGAAAATAGAAAAATGGAAAGTAAGGTAGTGCAAAAAAACCGAGAGGCAGTTAGTATCGATCTTAGTTGGCAAGTTTCTAGGAAAAAGTAAGGATATCTGATTTTTGAGATCGGAGATTGGTGAGGCCACACTTGGAGTATTATGCACGGTTTTGGTTACTGTGTCATAGGAGAGATGTTATTAAGATGGAAGGGGTGCAAAGAAGATTTACGAGAACGTTTCCAAGATTTGTGGGTTTGAGTTATAGGGAGAGGATGGGCCGTCTAGGAATTGATTCCTTGTAGCTTAGGAGACAGAGAGGTATCCTTACTGAGGTGCACAAAATCATGATGGACATAGGTAGGGTGAATTCACACAGCCTTTAATCAGGGAAGGAGAATCAAAAGCTAGATTTAAGGTGAGTGAGGAAAGATTTTAAAAGGACTTCTTCATGCAAAAGTTGGTATATATACAAGGTGCGTTGCTGGAAGAAGTGATTGAGACAGGTAGAATAACAACATTTAGAAGACACTTGGACAGGTACGTGGATAGGAAAGTTGGGCTGAAGAGCCTGTTTTGGTACCATATCACTTCATGAAAAGCTCTGGTGTTGTATTGAAACTGAAAGCTGGTGACTTTTCTATGCAGTGTGGGAAATGTCACAAAGCAGTTCCCATTTGTTCAGATCATCCAGTATCTGCAGTTTTGTGCTTCCTCCTCTTTGCATGAAAGTTCACCTCGACCCGTCCAGCCATCTTGGAGTTGTTAATGGGGACTTCCATCGGTCTGCCCTGCATAATGAGTGGCTTCAGCTGTTTCAAACTTCCAGGTGAGATATAAAGATAGAGTGCAGCACTGAGATGAAACGAAAATTGCTGGTTACCGTTGGTTCGAATCTTAAAGATAATGAAAGTTTTGACTTCAGATCACCTTATGAAAAGATCAAGGCATTTTGTACAAAGTAAACAATGTGGATTGAAGGGGAGCCAGGGCAGAATTTTATTTAAGTTGGCTCAGGATGTCATGGTAACACTATCTTTAATGTTCACCCACAGTTGCCCTGAGATAGTGTTACAGGCTTTCCCTAAATGGTACCTGCTCTGCCCTCCTTGCTTAAGCAGGTAATCCCAGCACCGGCAAAGAAGCAGCTGAGATGTGCTCAGTTCAGGACAGGTTGGAGGGTGCGGAACTTAATGGAAAACTGAAGGAGGTGTTTCTCCCCTAATCTTTGATGAACTTTCAGCAGTGTGCTAACTGGGCTGAGAGCTGCTGTGGAACTAACATTTGTGGATTCAGTAAATCATACAATGTTCAGGCACTGGGAAAACGGGATCTTCTGGGGAAAACCACGTGGTCACAGGGAGGACTTACACCACTGTCAGTAACTCACCCTGTTATACATGGTCAGCAGAAGACACCGCTTTTAAAAACTTCAATAAATATAGTTTCAGTGTTCACAAGTGTAAATATAGCAAAAAAAAATCCTGGCAGTCCTATTATTAATCAAGGTTGGCACTGAATATCTGCTGTCTGGATCTTATCAAGGAAATGCAGCCGTGCAAGGACAGGGTGATGGGATTTGCATAGAAATGCACTGAAATAGAATTGCCTTCTAAGGGATGACACTTCCACACTGTACCTGCATCAATAAACTGAGCAACTGCAGAGCCACGATTAACATCTATCCTCTTCCGTTAAGGACTTGTTGAAACTTAACTACAGGTTTCCAGCGGTCTGAAGTAAACTGGTAAACCTGCAGACAATTGAAATGCTAATGCATAATTGACTATCTTTCAAAGTTCAAAGTCAATTTATTCTGGAAGTACATGCTGTACATACAGAAAGGTGCTGGAAGAAGTCAAGCAGCATCTTGATGGATCCCACCCACCCTGCTCGTCGACTGTTTGTCTCACTCCCACCGTGGAGGAGGCTACGCAGCGTCCACACCAGGACCACCAGGCTCAAAAACAGAAGCCCTCAGGCGGATCATCATCTCCGCCCATTAACCCAAGTATCTTCAAACACAAGAGATTCTGCAGATGCCACAAATCCAGAGTAAGACGTACAAAATACCACAGGAACTCAGCAGGTCAGGCAGCATCGATGGAGAGGAATAAACAGTGGACGTCTCGGGCTGAGACCATTCATCAGGTTTGGAAAGGAAGGGGGACAGAAGCCAAAATCTTTAAACATTTTAATTGTAGCTGCTTTTACCACACATTCCATATACCTACAATACTCTGTGTGAAAAAACTTGCCCCCCAGATTCCCTTTAAAATCTTTATCCTCTCATTTTAAACTTACGCCCTCTAGTTTTAGGGGCCCTATCTATGGTCATCATAATTTTATAAATCTCCATAAGTTCACTTCCCTGTCCCTTTCACTCCAAGGAGCCTGAAGATAGCCTTAAATATTCTATAAAATAGCGAGGAGGACAGTTAAAAGACATACTTGCCAAAATTTCTGTTTGTGATACGACTACCTCACAGAGCCTACATTTCCTGAAGTTGGGGACTGAGAAAATGAGATGAAGTTAAGGGCAGAGGACCCCAGTTCTCACCCATCTTCATTTGCATGTAGCAGACAACATTGGGAGGAAGCTAATAGAACGATATTTTGGGGACTGGCATTTAGAGAAGTTCCCCTTATCCTTTTTTTCCAATTTTTCCCTCCCAAAGTGTGGTTCATTTTTCCAGGAAAATTCCAATGCAAGTTCTATCATTTCCTCTGACCAACCGGCGGAAGGAGAAAGAAGAACTAACTTGGCCATAACTAGATATAACTTAACATGAAATCCTCCTGTTTGGGGTGGTGATTGGTTAAACAATCACAATTTCGATTGTCACATGATCTAATCTACAGATTCAGATTCAGGTTTGTTTATCTATCATGTGTACGTTGAAACAAACAGTGAAGTGCATCATTTGCGCTAACACCCACCACAACCTAAGGATGTGCTGGGGGCAGCCCCCACGTTTTGCCATTAAATTCCAGCGCCAACATAGCGTGCTCACAATGTTTCGCAGAACAGCGCAGAACACGATAAAACAGAACACAGCAAGCAACAGAACAACAACATCAAAACCAAGCCGCTTTCCTCTCTCCTAACACACACCCACACCCACAGTCCTCCAACTCCAGGACAGGCAGGTGAGCCTCCAACAGACTGGTGGACAACACCCCTCTGACTTCCCCAGCGGGCTTCAGACTTGTTGGCCCAGTGCTTCAGCCATCTGGCACCAACCCCTGGATTTTCGATTGACATTCAGGCTCTCATCTTGAATTACAGGAAGGATCTGGTTAGCTTTCTACACTTTCAACACTGGTGTAGAGAGTGCCAGTAATGGGTTGGCAGAGGAAAATATGAGTAAATATTTTTTTAACTACTAATAACTCAAGAAGAATGAATGAGGCTAATAAGCTGCAAAGGTGGTTTCAGGAGGAGTTAAAGATGGTGCCAGAGGTTTTTGCGGACCTGGGTAACTCTTCCAGTTTGTCCATGAAACAGTTTAATTTCTTCTCTTTGAATGTCTCTTTTCCCCTTTTTAAGGTGGTTGGTGTCCCGTTGGAGTCTGTGATCTACGGCTGCACTGAAACTGCGTTTCTTCACGGCGGTGGGTTCTCGCTCTCAGAACTCGTTGAGCAGCCTGTGTTTCGGGATCTCCGGGTGCGGTCTGGAAGACCTGTGCCTTCGGGGTGCAGACCTGTGGGTGACCCGACTCCTCACCAGTTTCGCTGACTGCAGCGTCTCGGGAGATTGTAACATGGAGACAGCAGCGTGTGCTGCTGGCAAAAGAAGGCCCTCGAGTCAGGGAAACTCGAATGAGCAATGCTGCAGATTGTAACATTGAAACAGGGAAACATCTCCCTTACAGCTGTTGCAGGTATGATGGCTCTCTCCCCCTTGTTAGTGAGAGAGAGCGAGAGCCTGTCTGAGATGTTGAAGTATTGGGATGGACAGTCATTTCTGATAGACTCTAGATCATGGTTTCTAGGGGCTTTGCCGGGTGCGTGGTGGGGGTTGAAGCAATTGATGGGAAGGGGAGGGGAAGGGTTGATGCTTTGCTGCTGCTTGTGTGTGGGAGGAGGACAGCTTTCAGGTTCTAGTGTTTTCTGTCATTCATTCTTTGGACTTTTTTCTTCTGTTTCGTGGATGTCTGTGAAGAGTAAGAATTTCAGGTTGTATATTGTATACATTCTCTGACATTAAATTGAACCATTGAGGAACTTGGTGTTAGGTGTCCTGAAAGCATCATCTGTACTCCAGCCCCAAAATTCTGGTTCTATTAATTTCAATGTGCAGCCACTATAGTACATTCCTTTTCCAAAGCCCTTAAAACAATTTATTTAGGTAGTGGTTCTAATGTGCATTTAATGCAATGATAGAGGTATCCTAACTTTGCAGTGAATAATTCTAAATTGTTTTCCCTAAAGTAGAATATGGTTGCTTCCTTGATGGATACCATTGCAAAAGACAGATACACGAAAGGTTAGCAGCAAGCATTACCTTGGACTTTGTGACTTTCCTAAAACTGTTGTCTCTGAGTGAAAATATCAAAGTGGATAATGAACATCCGCTGCTTTAGAAATGTCTGTGCTTGTTGGAAGCAGGAAATGTTTTTTAAAGCTGTAATTGGACTCACTGTGAGCTACTGCTCTAGTGTGCAATCCTGACTCAACAGGAGGGAGAGAAAATTACCAGCATTCATCAGCTGTGCACAAAAACTCTGTGATTTAATACAAGCTTGAAAATTGCAATTAGAACTAAGCAGCTACTAATGGCTGAGGCCAAGTGACTGTTCCATTGTGCATTTTGCCTATCCCCATGGAGCATAGTTCATTATGTGGATTTTTCAGAGTGAGGCCAGGAATAAGAACACTTTTGAGACAACCTTGGAAGCTGAGCTCTTGGATCACTGATCCCATATTGACTTACAGGAGACGAATAGCCCACTCAACCAAGTGCTGAAGATTGCTGGTATTCCACATCCAAATATAACTACGAGACTTAATGCAAAACACATGGCGGTGGGGGTGGGGGGGGGGAGGCAAGAGGTGATGTATATGGGAATGGTGAGGGCGAAGCGCCACGGGAGAGGTGTGGGATAGATGGCGGCAGTAGTACAGTACAACACTACAGTACTGCACAGAAGTCTTAGGCAGCCTGGCTATGTATATACATCTAAGATTTTTGCACAGTATCAACCCTGCCTACCTTACAAAAGTGATCATGAGATACATATATTAGAAATTAGTTAGAAATCAGGAGTAATTTTTCAGCTAACATTTCTGCATGTGTGATAGAATTAAATAAAAACATATGTAGCCTCAGCCAAATCTAGTCATTATTCTGCAAGAGCCTTCAATTTTGGAAATTACTGTTGGTTCAAAGTTCAATGTTCAATGTGAATTTATTATCAAAGTATATGTTAGCCTATACTACCTTGAGATTCATTTTTCTTGCAGGCATTTACAGGGGAAAATAAATGCATAGCATTTTATGAAAAACTATGCATGAATAGACAAAGACAAGGCAAACACCAATGTGCAAAAGAAGACAAAATAATACTGAATAGTAAAGATAACACTGAATTATAGAGAGCGCTTGAAAGTGAGTCGGTAGGACATAGAATCAGTGGTTCAGGAGCGTCATGGTTATAAGATAATATCTGTTTCCTGAACCTTGTGGTGTGGGACTGTAGTCTTCTCTGCCTTCTGCCTGACGGTAGTAGCAAGAAAAGGGCATGTTCAGGATGGCGGGGGTCTTTGACGATTGTGGCAGTTCTCCATGTAAAGGAACTCAATGTTGGGGAGGGCTACGCCTGTGTGTGATTGGATTGTATCCATCACTTTCCCTTCCTCAATATTGATGTTTTCATATCAGGCTATGATGCAACTCTATTATGCATTTATAGAATTTATAGTTAAGATAATCTCCACTATATAGAATTTTGTCAAAGTCTTTGATGATAAGCCAAATCTACACAAACCTCTAAGAAGGCAGAGGTATGTTGTGGTAGAAATATCCTTCATGTCTGAAGGAAACAGGCTAGACCTTAAAGTTCAGGAGATAACTCTCCAGCTTACTGCTAGAGTGTCTTCAACCATCTTCAGGTGCTTGTTCCGTAACCTTACCAGCAGCAACAGAAGGAATGGTCACCGATGCCTACGGTCGTCTGTTCCATTCTCTGCTCCTTCGGAAATGAAGCAGAAAGACCTTGCCAGCAATGAGGCTGCCATATGGCAAGTAACATTCATTGCACAAATGTCTGGCAGTCACCATAAGGCCAACCACCCTTCCCTTGATATTCAATGGAACAGAATAATATGTGAATTAGCCACGTATATAGTTTGCTCAAAAGAGCTAGTTAGAGGCGAGGCAACATCTACAAGGAGCGTAGCAACAAAAAAGCAGCTTCTATCATCAAGCACCCTTACCATCCAAGCCATCAGCGAGGTGCAGGATCCTTAGGATCCACACCACTAGGTTCAGGAACGGTTATTACTCATCAGCCATCAGGCTCCTGAACCAGCATGGATAACTTCACTCACCTCAACCCTGAACTGATTCCTCAAACTTTGGACTCCTTTTCGAGGGTTCTACGGCTCAAGTTCTCATATTATTTATTTATTTCTATTTGCAGAATTTGTCTTCTTTTACACATTGGTTATTCGTCCATGCTTGTGTGTAGCTTTTCTTTGATTCCGTTGTATTTCTCAGTATTTGCTGTGAATGCTTCAAAAAGGCAACAATTGTACCAGTGCCTAAGAAGAATAATGTGAGCTGCCTTAATGACTATTGCCCAGTCGCACTCATATCTACAGTGATGAAATGCTTTGAGAGGTTGGTCATGACTAGACTGAACTCCTGCCTCAGCAAAGACCTGGACCCATTGCAATTTGCCTATCGCCACAATCGGTCAATGACAGACGCAATCGCAATGGTTCTTCACACAGCTTTAGACCACCTGGACAACACAAACACCTACGTCAGGATGCTGTTCATTGACTATTGCTCAGCATTTAATACCATCGCTCCCACAATCCTGATTGAGAAGTTGCAGAATCTGGGCCTCTGTACCTCCCTCTGCAATTGGATCCTCAACTTCTGAAATGGAAGACCACAGTCTGTGCAGATTGGTGATAATATCTCCTCCTCGCTGACGATCAACACTAGTGCACCTCAGGGATGTGTGCTTAAGCGCACTGTTCTACTCTCTATATACACATGACTGTGGCGTAGCTCAAATACCATCTATGAATTTGCTGATGATACAACCATTGTTGGTAGAATCCCAGGTGGTGACGAGAGGGCGTACAGGAGTGAGATATGTCAACTAGTGGAATGATGTCGCAGCAACAACCTGGTACTCAACATCAGTAAGACGAAAGAGCTGATTGTGGACTTCAAGAAGGGTAAGCTGAAGGAACACATACCAATCCTCGTAGAGGGATCAGAAGTGGAGAGAGTGAGCAGCTTCAAATTCCTGGGTGTTAAGATCTCTGAGGACCTAACTTGGTCCCAACATATCGATGTAGTTATAAAGAAGGCAAGGCAGCAACTATACTTCATTAGGAGTTTGAAGAGATTTTGTATGTCAACAAAAACACTCAATAATTTCTATAGATGTACTGTGTTTAGCATTCTGACAGGCTGCATCACTGTCTGGTATGGAGGGGCTACTGCACAGGACTGAAAGAAGCTGCAGAGGGTTGTAAATTTAGTCAGCTCCATCTTGTTGACTAGCCTACAAAGTACCCAAGACGTCTTTAAGGAGCAGTGTCTCAGAAAGGCAGCGTCCATTATTAAGGACCCCCCGCACCCAGGGCATGCCCTTTTCTCACTGTTACCATCGGGTAGGAGGTACAGAAGCCTGAAGGCACGCGCTCAGTGATTCAGGAACAGCTACTTTCCCTCTGCTATCCGATTCCTAAATGGACATTGAACCCGTGAACACTACCTCACTTTTTAAATACTTCACTTTTTAAATATATATTATTTCTGTTTTTTTGCATGATTTTTAATCTATTCAATATATGTACACTGTAATTTATTTATTTATTTACTATTTTTTTTTCTTCTATATTATGTATTGCATTGAACTGCTGCTGCTAAGTTAACAAATTTCACGATGTGTGCCGGTGATAGTAAACCTGATTCTGATTCTGAATGCTCGTAAGAAAATGAATCTCAGCGTAGTACAGTGTATCGTGACATATACACACTTTGATAGCAAATTTGCTTTAAACTTCAACTTTGAATTTTGTCAGAGGTAATCAGGTCCTGATTCCCCCAGTGCACTTCCACCCACAAGGTACATGTTGATGTGCTCTGGAATAGTCCTTGCTTGCCTGAATGATCACAGCACCAACTAACACTGTCATGTAGTGTAGATAAATCAGAAAGCAATGTACTTCAAAGCTCTTTCTCAACATTATTGACCAACTTCAACACTTAATCCTTTCAACACTGCTGACAGAAGCTGCTCCAGTGCCTTCCTAACTCTTCTACCTCAACACCTTCTAAACCTATAGCCCTATCACCTTGAAGGCCCGAGGCAATGGGTGTGTGGAAGCATCAAGAATTCCAGCTGCCTCATTGAATCACAAGCTGTGTGATCTTAGAAATACATCACCATTCTGTCTTCATTTGAAGTCAACGTTGATGGGTGTGATATGAAGCGGCCTCCAGCAGAGACACTGACTCTTTTTCTTCCCTTCCTTTATCAGTGAGTGCCTCTGGCATTTTATTTAGTATTTAGTATTTGTAATATTCATCACAGCCATTGAATCGTACTTGAAAGTTGCCACCAGTTTAATGATTGTGTCATGTCAATAACTGTTCCCGTGGTTGCAAACACCCTTTACTGGAAGGTCCAGAGAAAGTTAGTGAAGAAACCTTGAATAATTTATTCAGACCTTAAACTCTTCATACTTAATATGCCTGTGTATTCAGCAATGGACTTCACTAAGAGGCTAAGAATCCAATGGACACTAATGAACAACAAGGTTAATTCAATGCTTTATGGTACAGGCAACCCGGGTTCAATTCCCATCGCCGCCTGTAAGGAATTTGTACGTGCTCGTCATGAACATGTGGGTTTCCTCCAGGTGCTCTGGTTTCCTCCCACAGTCCAAAGACATACTGGTTGGTAGGTTAATTGATCATTGTAAATTGTCCCATGATTAGGCTCGGATTAAATTGAAAGTTGCTGGGTTTTGTGGCTCGAATGGCCAGAAAGGCCTATTCCACACTGTATCTCAACAAGGAAATAAATTACACCAGGTAAAACAGATCAAGAGCAATGGGATACTTTTAAAGGGGAGTTAGTTTGGGGTCACACATGATGGATGAAGGAGTCGTATTGAAAAGTAGAATTTTCTGGATGACTAATAATATAGGCTAAAGGTTTGCCCAGTTGGTGGAGCCAAGTCTGGTTTTGGAAACAAAGTGGAATATGCTGTATAATGCATTTAGTGTTACATGCTGGAAGTAAATTTTGAGGCACTAGAGACTGAAGTGGAATAGAAAGAAGAAGCCTACGTTATAATAAATGATGGGGTCACTATACATTAGTAATTCAGACCGAATAGAAAATAAGACTGAAAAAGGAAACAAGAGAGACCAAGAGAGTGCTTTTTGATTTTTGTGAAAGACAAATCACATTTGACAAGGGTTCATTGATGAAGGAACAATGACAATGGATGTAAGGAATATGATTGATGTTGTGTGTGTTGAACTTCTAAAAGTGCCCGATACAATAAGCCAGACAACAAAGTTGAAGCTCATGACATTAAAACTGCCTGGGGAATGGAAATCAGAGAATGGTTCTGAAAAATCCTTTTGGATTAGTGGCTTTCAAAGTAGCTTTCTTTATCCTGGGGTAGGTCTCAGGATGCTAACAAATAGGCAGTAATCTCAACTGCTTTAAATAAATGCTGGAACACTCATCTGAGACCTTTTATTATAGGGTCACATAAATAGCTACTTGGTTAAAGAGGGTCACCTAAAAGAAAGTCCAAAACCTACTGGACTACAGGAAGATATATTGTGCTATTCCCCAGGGGCCACATTAGCATGTTAGAGACACTAGAGATTTTCTGTAGATGTTGGAAAACTTGAGCAACACCCATAATATTCTGGAAAAACTCAGCAGGTCACACATCATTATTTGTTTTTTGTTTTTTCTCCCTACTTTCTGGTGGCCTTTTCCCTCCTTCTCTTCTTCGCCCTGCCCTCATGACCTGATCATCATAGACTCCCACTTTCTCTTTATTTCATGGTCTACTGTCCTATCCTATCAGCTTCCTTCTTCAGCCCTTTGTCTCTTGCACCTATCAGTTCTCAACACCCCTCCCCCATCGACCTACCTTCTCCCTCACTTGGTCTCACCTATCACTGGACAGATTGAACTCTTTTCCCTGTCCTCACGTTTTGATTCGGGCTTCTGGCCCCTTCCTTTCCAGTTCTGGTGAAGGGTCTCAGCCTGAAATGTTGGCTGTTTATTTCCCTCCACTGATGTTGCAATTCCTGCTGAGTTACATAGTACGTTGGACACGACAATTGGACAACAATGTTGTGCTGACTTTTCAACCTGCTCTAAGATCAATCTAACCCTTCCCTCCTACCTGTCCCTCCATTTTTCTATCACCATGTGCCTACCTAAGAGTTTCTTAAATGCCCCATTCTGGTGGCCCTGAGTTCTTCTATCATTTTGTGTGTGGTACATTAGGAAGCTTCTGTTAGCTGTAACAGTAGGATAGTGCCCTGGGAATCTGTCTTTTGAGGAGCAGATTCAACTGCCCACCTGTGTTTAGTGGTTCTAACAGCTCAAGTAAACAATTTCCTTTCCGAAGAAGACAATTATTACAACTCCAGTACAGTCTTGCTAATTGATCCCTGCAAGATACAAAAAGCTGACGCACTCAGATGATTGCTGTAGAAACTGGCTACACTTGGAGTTTTCATCCCTTATAAGAAAAGATGGTAATAGCATTGTATTTTGTAATGCATATAACAGGCATCAGTAATACAACGCCAGTGGCATCTTGTTCTATGCTGCAGGCTAACATAAATAGAATAATCTTTATTGTTCTTCAGTCTAAATCACCATGAACTAATAAAACTGAATATTAGCCACTCTTGTGATAAATAATTCATTGCTTATGTTGTTTGATCATTGAAGAATATTTTGCATTATTTGAACATATTAAGTTATACATAGACTGACTCAAAGCCTTTAAAAGGCAGTGTCAAATTTCAGGAAGCTTATAAGGGGTAACTGGGAACCCCACAAAGGACACGGAGATTGTAATGTTCAGTAAGCCTTCCCCACTCAGTAGAGGCTACTGCCTGCTTGCTTCCGTGAATCTAGCTTTCAGCCAGCACCAATACACATAGAAAATGCAGGAGGAACTCAACAAGTCAGGCAGTATCTACGGAGATGAATAAAGAACTGACATTGTAGTCCAAGACTCGTCATCAGTACAATCATTTTGTTGTAAATTGGCAAAATGCTCCAACAATATCATGAGTGCCTATTCCCCCTTAAAATAATCTGCACATCATGAAAATGAGGCAGGCACTCAGAGGATAATCCTGAAGAATAGAAATGGAATTAGAATTGGAATTGGGTTAGTTTTGTCACATGTACCAAGGTACAGTACGGTGCGAAGCTCTCCTGCATAGTATTAAGACCGTAACACCATAAAATATAGGAGCAGAATTAGGCCATTCAGCCCATTACGTCTGCTCCACCATTCCATCATGGCTAATGACTCATCCCTCTCAATCCTACTCTCCTCCCTTCTCCCTGTAACTATTGATGTCCTGACTAATCAAGAACCCTTTCAACTTCCACTTTAAATATACTCAATGACTTGGTCCTCTCAGCTGTGTGTGGCAATGAATTCCACAGGTTCTCCAACTTCTGGCTAAAGAAATTCCTCATCATCTCTGTTCTCAGTCGATGTCACTCTATTCTGAGGCTGTACCCTCTGGTTCTATACACACCCACTATTGGAAACATCTTCCCAACATCCATTTTATCCAATCCTTTCAATATTCAGTAAGTTTTGATTAGATCCCCCTTCATTTTTCAAAACTCCAATGAGTAAACACCCTGAGCCATCAAATGGTCCTCACATGTTAACCCTTTCATTCCCAGAACCATTCTAATGAAACTCCTCTGGACCATTTCTAATGCCAGCACATCTTTTCTTAGATACTTAGGTGCCCAAAGCTGGTCACAATACTCCAATGCCTTGTGAAGCTTCAGCATTAAGATTTTGCTCTTATATTCTAGACCTCTTGAATGAATGCTAACATTGCTTTTGGCCTCATCTTCCTTATCACTGACTCAACATACAAGTTAACCTTTAGGGAATCCTGCACAACCACTCCCAAGTCCCTTTCCAACTCTGATTTTTGAATTTTCTACATGTTTAGAAAATACTCTACGCCTTTATTCCTTCTGGCAAAGAGCATGACCATTCACTTCCCTATTTTCATCTGCCAATTCTCTGCCCATTCTGCCAATCAAAGTCCTTTTGCAGACACCCTGTATCCTCAACACTACCCGCCCCTCCACTTATCTTCATATTGTCTGCAAACCTGGCCACAAAGCCATAAATTCCTTCATGCAAATCATTGACATACAACGTAAAAAGAAGTGGTCCCAGCCCCGACCCCTGCAGAACACCACTAGTCACCAGCAGCCAACATGAATAGGCCCCCTAGACTCCCACACTTTGCCTCCTGTCAGTCAGCCAATGCTCTATGCATACTAGAATCTTTCCTATAGTTCCATGAGAGCTTATCTTGTTAAGCAGCTTCATGTGCTGCACATTGTCAAATGCCTTCAGAAAATCCAAGTGAGCAACATCCACTGACTCACCTTTGTCTATCCTGCCTGTTATTTCCTCAAAGAATTCTAACAGATTTGACCGGCAAGATTTCTCCTTAAGGAAACCATGCTAACTTTGGCCTATTTTATCATGCGTCTCCCGAAAACCCTAAAACCTTATCCTTAATAATGGACTTCAACATCTTCTTAATGACTGAAGGCGTGCTAACTGACCTATCATTTCCTTTTTTTTTACCTATCTTCCTTCTCAAAGAGTGGAGTTTCATTTTCAATTTTCCAGTCCTCTGGAACCATTCCAGAATCTAGTGATTCTTGAAAGATCATTTCTAATGCTACCACAATCTCTTCAGCTACCTTGTTCAGAACCCTGGAGTGTAGTCCATCTATTCAAGGTGTCTTATCTACCTTCAGAACTTTTAGTTTCCCAAGCACCTTCTCCTTAGTAATAGCTCTCTTTTGCCTCCTGGCACTCTGAACTTTCTGGCATACTGCTAGTGTCTTCCACAGTGAAGAAAGACACAAAATACTTCTTCAGTTCATCCGCCATTTCCTTGTCCCTCATTGCTATGTATTCAGCATTATTTGCCAGTGGTCCAATAACCAATTTTGACTCTCTTTTACTCTTTATACATCTGAAAATACTTTTTGGTATCCCCATTGAAATCTTTGGCTAGCTTTCTTTCATATTTCATTTTTTCTTCTCTTATAGCTTTTTTTTAGTTGCCTTCTGTTGGATTTTATAAGTTTCCCAATCCTCTAACTTCCCATTAATTTTTGTTATATTGTAAGCCCTCTCTTTTCCTTTACCGCTGCCTTTAAGTTCCCTTGTCAGACACGGTTGCCTCTTCCTCCCTTAGAATATTTCTTCATCATTGGAATATATCTATCCTGCACCTCCAAGTTGCTCCCAGAAACTTCAGCCATTGCTTTTCTGCCTTGATCCCTGCTAATATCCAGTTCCAATCAACTCTGGCCAGCTCTCCTTCCATGCCTCTGAAATTCCACTCTTCTCCACTGTAATACAGATACTTCTGACTTTATCTTTTCTCTCTCAAATTGAATGGTGAATTCTATCATAATATGATCACTGATTTCTAAGGGTTCCTCTACCTTAAGCTCCCTTATGAAATCTGGTTCATCATGTAACACCTGAAGCACTCTTGTTCTGTTGGCTGTGTGAGTCTAGAGAAGACGATCTCTGGCCCCATGAAACGTGTGAGATTGAGGTGCAAAACCTCCTGTTTGTGTGGATGCTGCGTGATTTGTTACCCTGTTACAAATATGTATCATGAAGTAACAGCATACAATTAAATGATTTAGATTGAAAATTCTTAATTTGACTGAAGGGTTAGTAAAGAAAAAGCAAAAAAAAAGAAAAGGGCCCATTTTAATGAAACAGTCTAATGCTTACAAGTTGGAGCCCACAGTTTCCCCTTCACTGATCCTCATTCGATCTCCCTGGGCTTCGTCGGATCGTGGCCCCGCTCCGTATCGAGTCCTACGGCCTCTTCTCTCCTGCATCTGCTCCCTTCACCTCCCGCCGAACAGAAGACCCAGCTCAAAAGTCAGGCACACAGCACGAAAACACACTCCCTTCATTGAATGGCTCACGTTCCAAAGCACCTGTTATCTCAAACCATAACCCAAACTCTGCTTCTCCAGAAAGACCATCACATTAGCAGTGAAACCTTTCCCAGTGTGTTACACATCCAATCCGGAACTGCCTTTCCCCTAATGGGCTTAACTATAAGCTGCTCTAAAAAGTCATCTTGTAGGCATTGCCTCTCTTAGGATTCAGCACGAACTTGATTTTCCCAATCCACCTGCATATTGAAACCCCTATGACCATTTTAACATGTCCCTTATTACATGCCTTTTCTGTTTCCCATTAAAGTTTATATTTTGGCTACCGTTTGGGGGTCTGGATCAGGATCTTTGTTCCTCCGCATTTTCTTAGCTCTACCCTCAAGGATTCTACATCTTCTAATCCTATGCCACCTCTTTCGAAGGATTTGATTTCATTTTTTTCCAACTGAGTCACCCCACCCCCTCTGCCTACAAGCATGTTCTTTCAATAGAAGGTGTATCCTTAGCTGTTAAGCTCCCAACTATGATCTTCTTTTAGCCATGACTCAGTGGTGCCCACGACATCATACCTGTCAATCTCTAATTGCACTACAAGATCATCTACCTTACCCCATATACAGTGTGCATTGATATATAACATCATCAGTCCTGTATTCATCATCCTTTTTGATTTTGCTCCCAGTGTACTCTTCAACTCATCCACTGACTGTGATTTTGTCCTATCATCTGCCTGTCCTTCTTCACAGTCTTACTACACAATGCATCAACGTGTATACGGACTGCATCATCCTCAGCCCTATCTCTCTGGTTCCCTTCCCCCTGCCAATTAGTTCAAGGAAATGAAGCATTTCTTCACACAGTGCAGCTGGAAAATGATCAGCAACCAAATTCAGCTGAAAGCATAAGATCAGAATCAAAATCAGATCTATTATCCCTGACATAAAACTTGCTGTCATGAAGTTTATTGTTTTGTGACACAATGTCAATAAAATCACAATGTAAGTTATTTTTTGGACTGTCAATGAAATCTAGGAGCTAAATTGAATACAATACATTTTTATTGACATTTTTCTTAAGAAAAGAATGACCAGTCTATTCGGGACACTGCAGATTGACACAGTTTAGGGTCCAGAGGAGGGGTAGCGAGGGTTCAGAGGAGGTTCACAAGAATGATTCCAGGAATGAAAAGGTTATCACAGGAAGCCTAGAGTAGATGTGGAATCGATGTTTCCCATGGTGGGAGAGCTTAGGACAAGAGGGCCTAGCTTCAGCATAGAGAGGCGCCTTTCAAAACAGAAATGCATAGAAATTTCTTTAGCCAGAGAGTGGTGAATTCGTGGAATTTGCTGCCACATACAGCTGTGGAGGCCAGGTTATTGGGCATATTTAAGGCAGAGATTGATAGGTTCTTGATTGGATATGGCATCAAAGGTTATGGGGAGAAGGCCGGGAACTGGGGTTGAGGAGGAGATAGGAAAAAAGGATCTGTCATGATTGAATGGCGGAGGAGACTTGACGGACCAGATGGCCTAATTCTGCTCCTGTGTCTTATGGTCTTATGGTCCTTATGATTATTCCATCACTGGGCTCAAATTCTTTAGGGATTTTCCTGCCCCATAGCTTCAGAAAAACATGCAGGAGACGCTTATCATACTGAGCTCTTCAAGCCCCTAAATTGAGAGAAAGTTGAGTAAGAAATTGAGTAAGAAATCACTTTAGCTGGTTGAATGAGAGGACTGAATGCTGAATAGACAGTGTATTAGATGAGCTACTAAGGTACTACAACTTGTTACTCACCATCTCCTGAGAATAACTACCACATTAAGTTCATTCCTCTTGGCAAGTGGTTCTTTCATAGTCAGGAAAGGAGTAATCCATTTTTGATCTGAAAAAGCATAGTTGAGATTGCTTTCTGTTTGAAGTGGACAGGTATGAACAATAACCAAAATATACGAGGGTAGAGGTGGTTGGAAGGAATGCTGCAGCTAGAGAAAGCCCTGGTTACACCATCTCTGGAGAACAGGCAACTGTTCCTGCCCCACAGCTCAGGAAGGATATTGTGGGCTTGGAATGATTGCACAGTAGATTAGATGGAATATCCTCTGCTCCCACTGGTCTGTCTGAAAGGTTGCCTGATCCTCTGTGATACCTTACATCTCCCCTCTTTACTTAAGGGACCTCAGTGCAGGATCTGGAATCCACTGAGCTTAATCCCTTAATTGGAGCACTATTCTTGACTTCAGAATCTACCTCGCCATGACCTTGCTCCCTATTGTCCACCTGTACTGAACTTTATTCTCCACTTTGTTATTGATTTACCTTGTACTACTTAAATGCACTGAGCATCTGTATAAACAATACAGATCATGTGAGAGCAGCAATGGCTGGAGTTCCTGGGGCAATTTGGAAGGCACAAGATAAATATATCCCAAAGATGAAGAAGTCAGTATTCTAAAGGGAGCCACCATGGCTGACAAGGGAAGTCAAAGACAGCATAAAAGGAAAAGAGTATTCGTCCATTGTCAACATCGATGAGGACCTCGACACCATTATGATGGTGTCGAGGCTAGCGCGTGATTTGGATTTAAGTGAGGGAGCGTCACCCTTACTCTCTCTTCCCAATTCCCATCTGGATCCAGTGGCAAGATAGAATCGAGGTGGCTGGAGAAGGAGAAGAGTATGCATATAATATTAGTAGAGGTTAGAGGATTGGGAAGATTTAAAAAAAAAACCAACAGAAAGCATCTAAAAAGCCATAAGGAGAGAAAAGATGAAAAAAGAAGGTAAGCTAGCCAATAATATAAAAGAGGATAACAGAAGTTTTCTTTAAATATACGAGGAGTGCTTGATAGATTCGTGGCCTAAGGTAGAAGGAGTCAATTTTAGAAAACCTAACACAATTATTTTTCAACATAGTCCCCTCCTACATTTACACACTTAGTCCAGCGGTCGTGGAGCATGCGGATCTTGGACCCCCAGAAAGTGTCCACAGCAGGGGTGATTGATAAATTCACGGCCTAAGGTAGAAGGAGATGAGTTATACAGCTCTTGTTACATGCACATGCAGTTCAACTCTTTGAGTGATTATGCAGAACGTTTGAAGTTAATAACTCATCTCTTTCTACCTTAGGCCACAAACTTATCAATCCCCCCTGATGAGTTTTTAACTGATGAGTTATTAACTTCAAACTTTCTGCAAAATCACAAAGAGTTGAACTGCATGTTCGTGTAACAAGAGCTGTATAACTCATTTCCTTCTACCTTAGGCCACGAATGTATCAATCACCCCTCGTATTAAGAGTGAAAAAAGGGGCGAGAGTGGATACTGGTACGTTATTTGGATGATAGATCTGGTGGCTTTGTGGCCACGTTTGTGGATTGTATAAAGATAGGTGGAGGGACGCGTAGTGTTGAGGAAGCAGGGAGTCTGCAGAAAGACTTGGATCGATTTTTGGAATGGACAATGAAATGGCAGATGAAATATAGTGTAGGGAAGTTTATAGTCATGTAGTTTAGTTGAAGGAATAAAGGGATAGACTATTTTCTAAATGAAGAGAAAGTTCAAAAAAATTAGAGGTGCAAAGGGTCTTGGGAATCCCTGCGCAGGGTTCCCTAAAGGTTAACTTGCAGCTTGAGTCAGTGGTAAGGAAGGCAAACGCAATGTTAGCATTTATTTCAAGAGGACTAGGAAATAAGAGCAAGGATGTAATGCTAAGGGTTTATAAGACATTGGTCATGCTCCATGGAGTATCTTGAGCAATTTTGTGCTCCTTATCTAAGAAAGATGTGCTGGCGTTGGAGCGGGTCCAGAGGAAGTTCATGAGAATGATTCCGGAAATGAGAAGGCTAATGTATGAGAAGTGTTTGATGGCTCTGGGCCTGTGCTTGCTGGAGTTTAGAAGAATGAGGGGGATCCATTGAAACCTATCAGACATTGAAAGACCAATATAGAGAGGATGTGGAAGGGCTTTTCCAATACAGTACTAGGGGAGTCTGGGACCAGAGATCATTTAGAACAGAAATGAAGAGGGATTTCTTTAGGCAGTGGCTGGTGAATCTGTGGTATTCATTGGCACGGGTGGCTGT
This sequence comes from Mobula birostris, assembly GCF_030028105.1. NCBI lineage: Eukaryota > Metazoa > Chordata > Chondrichthyes > Myliobatiformes > Myliobatidae > Mobula > Mobula birostris. Next base: position 130,240,155 of record NC_092378.1, on the reverse strand, counting down.
GGAGGTCAAGTCATTGGTTATATTTAAAGTGGAGTTTTATAGGTTCTTCATTGGTCAAAGCATCAAAAGTTATGAAAAGAAGGCAGGAGAATGTCATTGAGAGGGATAAGAAATCAGCTATGATGGAGTGACAGAGCAGACTCAATGGACTGAGAGACCTAATTCTGCTCCTGTGTCTTATGGTTTTATTCCCTTATGGTCTTAGTGCATTTTAACATACATTAGGGAGGACTATTAAAATTGACTTGTATTTGTTTACCATTGCATTCATTGGTAGTCTTCCATTCTATGTATTAAAGGTCCCAGGTTTCACTTTTGAAAATACAGCCTAAGGCTTCTGGAATATGAAACAGGAGAATTGAAATAACTTGAGGATAACAGTGATAAATTCTGTCAGATCCTGCCGTTGACATGACAACAACCTGGTGCCAAAATAGTAATGTGGAATGAAAGGGAGAAAATAGAATGACTTAATTGAGATTTAAAATCACTTCTGGCCTTCACATGCTGCCTCTTTACTATGAATTTTTGATAGTCCTGATTCGGCAATGCTTAAACAATCTTTGAAAATTCACCTCAGTACCAGTATGCTTTTTTCCCTGAGTTGAGTTCCTGCCTTTCCTTTACCTTTCTCTCCGTCACTTTTTTGTTCCCTCTCTCCCCCCTCCCACTTCTTTCTGCATTCAGGCATCTCCCTTCCTTTCTATCGCCATCTCCCCCTTATTTACTAACATCAGCAAAAAAAGAATGTTCTGCTCCAATTGAACTTGCTCAATTTGGAGAGCCTGGATCTCATTAACACAGGAAATGTACTGTAGAGAATGGAGTATCAGCGAATAATTCCAATGCCTTCACAAAAATCAAACATACTCATTGTTAGGGTGGGAGGTGTATTTGTTAAGTTCATCTACGTAAGGAGCACACTCGTGAAACGGCAAACAATTGGACATTCCATCCATTGCAATAGGTTCATTTCATACAATCAATAAGGAGCAAATTTGCCTTGAGGTTCTAAGTACTAACAGCATGAAGATGGTGGTCTGAATTTTCCTCAGAAATGCCCTGTGGAACAAATGACAGGTCCTTCAGTAACTGTCATCTTACAACTCCATGGAAATCTCAAATATCCTAACAAGTTCTTGCCTTCAACTTTCCATAGCTGGAGCCAGCTTTCTACAACTTCCCAGCAACTATTCTTTTCCATAGGTGCTGCCTGGCCTGCTGAGTTCTTCCCACATTTTGTGTGTGTTGCTTGTGAAACACTCTGGCTTCCTTGGCTGTGTAGGTCTAGGAAAGACAACCTCTGGCCCCATCAAACTTGTGAGATTGAGGTGTGATCACACCCTGAAGCCCCAGTTTGTGTGGCTGCTGAGTAATTTGTTACCCTGTTACAAATTAGTGCTACAAAATAACAGACAGTACAGTGCATGCTATTAAAAGGTTATTCTTTATAATTCTTAATTTGACTAAAGGGCTAGTAAAGAAAAGAACAAAAAAAAAAAGAAAAGGGCCCATTTTAACGAAACAGTCTAATGTGCACAAGTTGGAGCTCACGGTTTCTCCAAGTCAAGATCCTCAATCAATCTTACCCTGGGTTTCGCCGAACCACAGTCCCACTCCAGGTTGAATCCTACGACCCCTTCTCTCTGGCGTCTTCCCCATTCATCGCCTCTTGAACAAAAGCCCCAAGCCCAACCTTAGTGCCCCTCACCAGAGACAAACCTCCCATTCAATTCGACCATCCTAATTGGATGGCAGACATTTCTCCTCAATTCTTATCTTCAATAATAACCCAAACAAGCTGAAAACAAGCAGCTCTCACAGAACTGCCAAAATGAAACACATACAGCGTAACAGTAAAAGTATGAACTAGGGCATTACATTTGGATTTCCAGCATCTGCAGACTTTCTCATGTTTATGCTTGGGAATCTATGTGTTGCAATGTACAGATTCTGTGGCTGCATCAGTTTCAACGGAGAAGAATGCTTGTTCATGAGAGAGGTAATTTTACGTTTCTTGAGCTAATTGAATTACATTGCTTTTGCATTTTCTAATTTTTGTGTAGTTTTAATATAATGAACATATTTAATAGTGCAATTCATTTTTAAAGATCTTTAAATTTTGATGCAGTTAAACCTCGTGTTGTGGGTAACTGGATGTCAAGGTACTTCTGTGGGTGGGGCTGTACAAGACCTCATATTAGAGCCAATTTTGTAAGCTAATTTACTGTTGGAAGATCTGCCATTGGGCAGGAGGGAGGTACAAGAACCTTAGTTCTCCTATGACCAGGCTCAGGAACAGTTATTACTCTACAGTCACCCGGCTCCTGGACTGGCATGGATAACTTCACTCACCGCTACCCTGATCTGATTCCACAACCTTCAGACCCAATTTCATGGACTCTACAACGCGTAGTCTCAGTATTATTTTTTTCATTTGCACTGTTTTTCTTCTATTCCATATTGTTTGTTTGTCAGTCTTTGTTTATACGTATATTTTCATTAATTCTATTAAATTTCTTTATATTCCTGTAAATACCTGCATGAAAACGAATCTCAAGGTAGTATATGATTACATATACAAACTTTGATAATAAATTTACCTTGACCTTGACAGAAATGTGCATGGAGATCACTTAGATGTCAGAAAGTTCTGTGCCAACGTTTATCACCTTTGACCTGTGGATAATTGCTATGAGACATTTAAATGCTATTGATGTAGTAGCTAAGCCAGAAGTATAAAGTTGATATTCGCAGTATTGCCCGAACATAATCAAATACTGTATTACCATAACATTAAATGTTTTAAAGGTTTACTCATTCATTGTCTTGAAGTCCACAAATTAATTTCATTAGAACAAACTAACTTTATTACAATCCAGAAATAGGTAAAGAAATAGACTATTCATCTCCCTGAGCTAGCTGCACCATCCAATGGGATCAAAACTGATAAGCATTCTCCAAGTTCACTCTCCTGCCTTCTGTCCATAAATCTTGATTCCCTCATTCACTATAAATCTACCTGTTTCAGCGTTAAATATGCACAGGACTCTGACTTTCTCCAGTAAACCTAATTCTTGTGACAAGGAATTGCAAAGACTCACTTCTCTGAGAGAAGGAATTCTTCCTGGACTTTGATTTAAATGGGCTCTCCTTACTCTGACACCAGGGCCTCTGGTGATAAGACTCTCCCACGAGATGGAGGCTTGCTTTGTTTGCCTCTGGAATATCTTGTGTGTATACATAAGATTGCCTCTCAGTCTTCTGATTTATAATGAGTTCATTTGCAGTCTGCTTCCTTCATGCCTGTGAATCTCCTCTGAACTACTTCCTATGAAGTAATATCTTCCCTTAAACAGGGGGGCCAAAAGTGTTAACAGTAGTCCAGATGTGGCTCCACCAGAACCTTGTACAATTGTGGTAAGGCTCACCTACTCTAACCCTTTCGAAATAAGAACTAACATTCCATTAGCCTTTCTTATTATCTGCTGCACTTATGTGTTGGCTCTCTGTGGTTTATGCACAAGGATTACTTAAGCAGCAGCCGAAAGCACATAATATGAAATATATTTGCTGACCTGTAATAATCTTGACTCTTTACACAGTTAGAGCAATTGATCTGTGCTAACAGTAAGCAGTTCAAGGTCAATGGCGTTTACACATTGTTTTTCACAACGGTAAACTTCCTTTTACTGTCAATGTTCTACTTCAATTGCGATCATCCTGCAATATTGATTTTTCTCTCTCTCTCTCTTTGTGGCTGTTACTTCCACCTATCTTTTTGGCATCAAGATTCAGAATTTGGTGAGAGCAAGAGCATGGTGGAGCGTCACCACAATTAGCTCTGGATAGCAAAGGTCAAAGAGGAAAGGTCACAGATCCATTTAGTGTCCGGAGTGATTATAAGACTTTTGCCTATATCAAAACAAGATCTGTCACAGAATAAATGAACAGATATTACAGTGAATGATCATTCTGTTCTTATAGTATACACTCAGTGGGCACTTTATTAATAACCTCTTGTACCTGATAAAGTTGCCAGTTTATGTTACGGTCCTCTGCTTCTGTAGCCCATCCATATCAAGGTTTGATGTATTATGTCTTGAATGTCTTGACCATGTCTGCATGCTTTTCTGCATTGAGTTGCTGCTTAATAAATGGGTCGCTGTGTACAGATTTGTTTCTAATTTAGTTTCATTATGTGAGATTATTGGAAATCAATAACTATTGGCTAGAATTACGTTACCTTCACAAAGTGAGAAGCAAGACGGTCCAGAGATTGCTACTAGTTTTGAAGGCAGGCAGCCTCTCAATTTGCTTTGGTCATTTTTCTGATCAGATTGAGTTTGCCTGACTCTGGTGGGTAAGTCCAGGGCAGAGAGGGATAACTTTAAGATTAGAATAAGGATGCGCCATGTGAAGTCAGAGAACATTTGTCAATCCAGTATTAGTGAAATTCTGGAACTTGATTCCCAAAGTCCCATTGAAGCTGACTTCAAAGTTCAAGGTAAATATCTCACCATATACAACCCTGAGATTCCTGTCCTTGTGGACATTCACAGTAAATACAAAAAAAACCCATAACAGAATCAATGAAAAACTACACACATGCAAGCTAGACTAACAACCAATGTGCAAAAGTGAACAATTTTTCCAAATACAAAATAATAACAATAGATTAATAGATATAATAGATTACTAATAGATTATTATTAATAATAATAATGGGTGCCACAGCAGCGTAGCAGTTAGCACAATGCTGTTAGGGCATTGGATGTTTGGAGTTCAATCCTGGCGAGCTCTGTAAGGAGTCTCCGTACGTCCTCCCAGTGGAATGCATGGATTTTCTCTGAGTTCCCTAGTTTCCTCCCACAGTCCAAAGACGTACCAGTTAGGTTAATTGGTCATTGTAAATTGTCCCATGATTCGATTAAGGTCAAATCAGGGTTGTCAAGGGTTTCTAAATAAAATAGATAAATAATATTGAGAACATGAGATGAAGGATCATTGAAAGTTAGTCCATAGGTTGTGGAATCAGTTTATTGTTGGTGTGAAATTATTCACTCAAGTACCGGAGCTTAATGTCTGAAGGGTAATAAGTATCTCTGAACCTGGTGGTGTGGGACCTAAGGCTCCTGTACCTCCTTCCTCATAGCAGCAGCAAGATCTGGATAGTGGGTGTCCTTGATGATAGATGCTGCTTTCCTGCAACAGCACTCCTTGTAGATGTGCTCAATGGTGGGGAAGGCTTTACCTGTGATGGGCTTGGCTGCACCCATTTCCTTTTTTAGGATTTTCCATTCAAGGGCATTGGTGTTTCCATACCAGACTGTGCTGCAACCAGTCCATACGTTCTCCACTGTGCATCTATAGACATTTGTCAAAGTTTTAGATGACATGCCAAATCTGCACAAACTTCTAAGAAAGTTAAGGCACTGCTGTGCCGCCTTTGTAATGGCATTTACAAGCTCGGTCCAGGATGGATCCTTTGAAATAAAAATGTGATTGAATTTAAAGTTAATAACTCTCTTCACCTGTGACCTCTTGATGAGGACTGGCTCATGGACCTCCAGCTTCTCCCTCCTGCAGTCAATAATTAACTCTTTGTTTTTACTGACGTTGAGAGGTTGTTGCTATGGCACCATTTGGCCAGATTTTTAATCTCTCTACGATATGCTGATTCATCACCTCCTTTGATTCAGCCAACAACAGTGGTGTCATCAGCAGACTTAAATATGGAACTGGAGCTGTACTTAACCTTGCAGTCGTAAGTATAAAGTGAGTAGAGCATGGGGTAAGCACACAGTCTTGTGGTGCACCTGTGCTGATGGAGATTGTGGAGGAGATGTTGTTGCCAAACCAAACTGACTGGGGTCTGCAAGTGAGGAAATTGATGATCCAATTGCACAAGGAGGTATTGATGTCTTGGTCTTGGAGCTTATTGATTAGTTTTGAGGGGGTGATGGTGTTGAATGCATTGTGTCTATAGTCAATGAGGCCTGTTGTATGCACCTTCGCTGTCCAGATGTTCGAGGGTTGAGTGGAGAGCCAATGAAATGGCATCTGCTGTTGACCTGTTGTAACGGTAAAAGAATTGGAGTGATCCCAGTCACTCCTCAGGCAGGAGTTGTTACGTTTCATCACCAACCTCTCAAAACACTTCATCACAGTGGATGTAAGCGCTACTGGATGATAATCATTGAGTCAGGTTACCACGTTCTTCCTAGACACGGGTATAATTGAAACCTGCTTGTAGATGGTGGGTGCCTCGGACTGCTGATGCCTTTACTAAACTGTTCTAAGTTCAAAAATGTCTGCTCTCCCAGGTGGGTGATGAATATATTTGCTGTTGGAGGGGGGTTGCTCTGCATAAATTGGCATTTGCATTTCCCACATTTCATCTGCGATCACACTTCAAAAGCCTTTAGAAGTGCAGTGGTGAAAGGTGCTGTACCAAAGCAAACTTTTCTGCTCTGCTGTGCTCAGAAGAGAGCCAGGAGTCGTGGAGAACTTTTATTTTCAGGCGGAGGCTGGGGGAGTCCTGCATTTCAGACTCCGACCAGGATAAAGGAAGACATTTTTGATTGGTTGCTCTTTGACTGGAAAACCCGCTAAAAAGGGGTGGAGGGTGCAGAGAAGAAGCACTTTCCCATGGGGACATGGATTTCAATAGGGTTCTGCATATGACCTCAAGCCTCTGATTTGCATACTAAAATGTTTGCTGTTTGTTGCAGGCACTCAGACTGCTTGGGCAGTTGTCTGCATTAGGGAAGACAGAACAGAGGATACCACCGATGGGAGTGGAATTGTGAGCCATTCCTCATTTCCACCCTCTCACACAACAAGCCAAGGTGATTTCCCCATTGGTTGGGCAGCTATTAATAAGGATGTTTCTGGGATTGAATGGCTTGAGTTAAAAGGAAAGATTGCATAGGCTCATTTTTCCTGGAGGCTGAAGAGTGATCATATAGAGATTTATAAAATAATAAGGGACGGAGATGAGATGAAGAGTCACAGTTATTCCTCCCAGGGGAAAACTATAGGACATAAGTTAAAGATAAGAGGGGAGAGATTTAAAAGTGACCAGAGTGACAACGTTTTCACACAGAGGATGATGGGTTTATGGAACAAGCTGCTAAAGGAAATGGAAGAGGTGGGTACATTTTCAGTATTTAAAAGACATTTGGCCAGGCATGTTGATAGGAAAGGTTTCGAGGGATATGGGCCAAATGCAAGCTTCTTGTGTGTGTGAGGCAGGAGAGGGAACTTTTTTCAGTTGTTCATTCTTCGGGGTTCTCTTCTGTTTTTCGTGGATGTCTGCGAAGAATAAGAATTTCAGGTTGTACACTGGATACATGCTCTGATATTAAAATGGAGCCATTTGAAGCTTCCTGGGGGATCCAGCAAGTTCAGCGTGGAATTAAAGGGACTGGTAGAAATCACAGCCCACCAACAGAATCTCACCTGAACTGAAGAACTGGGCAAATATCTTTGCTTAATGCTTAAGACCTTCAAATTAGTCCCAAGAAATTTGTATCAGGAATGGGCATTTGAGTTACTTAAAGACCTCATAATATCAACATGGTATCTGATCAGCTCAAACCTTATTAGTACGAGCTTCTGGAGGTTCAGTGTTTCCTGGTGTCTGATTCCACTTTAGTGTAAGTTACTACTTCCTGAAGTTTTTGGAACATGGACAATGTAGATGAAGCCTACAGATGCCTACAGTGAAACTCAACTCATAGTGATTTCCATGCCTCCAAAAAAATGTTGTAGATTTTAATCTCCAATTTGCAATCCACTTGTGGGGCTACTTTTTGCTGTGAGTGTGAAGAAAAAAGATGTTACAATTTCAAGAATCAATTCTTCAAAAAATTATGTTTTAGTTTGAGAGTCAATGGTTTCTTTATGGATGGACTGATCATGCAGGTCAGATCATTTATTCGAATTATCAGATGAAGTAGAACATCATTTGTTTGATTACTCATAAAGGTCTCCGAAGCATCCCTGATCAGGTACTGGCAAATTTGAACAGGATATTCACAAGAGCATTGATTCGCTATGAAATATATATGTTAATTCAAGGAGGAGTTGTACTTGGTTCAAAAGTTGGAAGAAGTGGGCCTAGTCGTGCCACTATTTCTGATGAAAGGACTTGGTCTGAAACGTCAACAGTTTATTCCTCTCCATAGATGCAGCTGACCTGCTGAGTTCCTCCAGCATTTTGTGTGTGTTACTGTGGATTACCAGCATCGGCAGAACCTCTTGTGTTTATGATTCACTATTTCTAATGTTCTTGCTTTTCTTAAGTATATTCCCTTCTACCTCATCTTACATTTATTAACCAAGGAAAGAACAACATAATGTTATCAGAGCATTAGAGCCCATTCAGCTCATTGAAACCTCTCTTTGGCTACAGTTTTTGCATTGGCTACAGTCTTTCCACCATTCTGTTGTTTTTTCCTCATATTTATTGTTATATGTATTATTACCATGTACTGTATCGCTCTCTACTGCCCGTTACGCCGCTGGCATTTAGGGCAGCAATGTTTTCTCCATCTCTGGTGGTGTTCAGGGCTTTCTTCATCATGTCAGTAGCTCAGTTTTCACTACTGTCAGTCATGCAAGCCCCAGAGAAGAGTCAGGAATACCATCACACTCTGATGTAGAAGGATTCTTATTGCTGTTTCCATAACAGTTTTGATTTACCAGCCAGCGTTGTTAGCCCTGAGCTGGACCCTGAACCTAGAGGAGTGGTGGACCACTCCTAGTCTGGCCTCTGCCCTTTGACCTGTTTGGCATAGGTGACCCTACCAAGAGCATAAACCTCTGACTCCAGTCAACATATCTGTCTGGGTCATTGTAGCGTGCAAGTCTCCATACCACGACAAGGTTGTGGTCTTTTTGGAGAATTACCATACATATGTACCCTTTACTCCATGTGTTTCATTGCACCCCTGTGTATATGACAATAAACTAATCTAATCAAATCTTTCTGTTTTTAATATTATTTGTTTTTCAAAATTTGCATTGGTTATAGTCAGCTTGGATTCTTCTGAGTGAGTAAGAGCAGTGCAATAATGGACAGTCAGATCTCTCAAAAATTAGATGCAGATATTAGTGCAAATGCATACGTATATGTGATAGTTAGGTTGTTCCTTTATATTTTCTTATCAATTCAGGGACTTACTGCCAACATAATCCCAGCATTTTACTCTTCTCCCCTCTTACATGTCTCTTCTTCTTCACTTTTTGTCAGAACTTTTCAAATATTTCCATCCGTGGTTTGCAAAGTGAGGGCTTTTGTTTCCAGCCCAAGGTCATTTTGGTATCTGATTCACAGAGAGTTTTTTTGTAAAAAGATGTTCAATTTCAAACTGAAGTATTCTGCCAATACAAAGATATCTTTGTGTCTTTGTTGAGAAGGTGGAGCCTCCTAGTTGTAGTCTTAATTTCTTGGGTGATATTTTTGTTTAAAAGAATGTCTTTCAGCAGGTTAGCCTAAGGGTGTCCACAGTGTCAAGTTAGCAACCATTTTACGAGAAAGGGAAATGCAGCTTCACTTAGTGAGATCTTATAGGGTCCTCAAGGCTGTCTGAAATCTAATCCATAAATTGATGAGAATTGACTTGTAATAATTTCTCCTTTTCTCTTTGACCATAAGACATAGAAACAAAATTAGGCCATTTGGCCCATTGAGTCTGCTCCGCCATTTCATTATGGCTGGCCCATTTCTCCTTTCAGCCCCATCCTCTCTGTCTTCTCCCTGTATCCCTTCACGTCCTGACCAATCAAGAATCTATCAACCTCTGCCTTAAATATAAATAAAGACTTGGCCTCCACAGCTGCCTGTGAAAATGAATTCCACAGATTCACCACTCTCTGGCAAAAGAAATTCCTCCTCATCTCCATTCTAAAAGGATGTTCCTCCATTCTGAGGCTATGTTTTCTGGTCTTAGACTATTCCATCATAGGAAACTTCCTCTCCATATCCACTCTATCAAAGCCTTTCACCATTTGATGGGTTTCAATGAGGTTACTCCTCGTTCTTTTGAATTCCAGTGAATAGAGGTCCAGAGCCATCAAATGCTCTTCATATGACAAGCTGTTCAAACCTGCAATCATTTTCATGAACCTCCTTTGAACCTTCTCCAGTTGCAGTGCATCCTTTCTAATATAAGACACCCAAAACTGCTCAGAATAGTCCAAGTGAGGTCTCACCAGTGCTTTATAAAGTCAAAACATTACATACTTGCTTTTATATTCTAGTCCTCTTGAAATGAATGCTAACATCGCATTTGCCTTCCTCACCACAGACCCAACCTGCAAATTAACCTTTAGGGAATCCTGCACAAGGACTCCCAAGTCCCTTTGCATCTCCGTTTTTTGTATTTTTTCTCCACTTAGGAAATAGCCACCACTTTCATTTCTTCTACCAAAATGCATGACCATACTCTTCCCAACACTGTATTCCATCAGGCACTTCATTGTCCATTCTCCTAATCTGTCTAAGTCTTTCAGTAGCTTTTCTACAGCCTCAAAACCACCTGCACCTCCACCTATCTTCGTATCATCTGCAAACATTGCAACAAAGCCATTAATTTCAGCATCCAAATCATTAACATATATCGTAAAAAGAATCAGTCCCAACATAGACCCCTGTGGAAAACCACTAGTCAGTAGCAGCCACGCAGAAAAGGCTCTCTTTATTGTCACTCTTTGCCTCCTGCCAATCAGCCACTGCTTTATCCATGCTAGAATCTTTCCTCAGGGTCGCTCGGCTCGCTGTCGTCTAGGGAAACAGCCCTCGGCCCCGGCAAACTGGGTAATTCACTTGTGTGGATGCTGTGTGATGTACCCCACCCCGCCCAAATAACAGACAATACACCAGATACGATCAAATGATTTACCGTTTATAGAAATTACTGGAACTATATAATTAGAACCATAGAACCACAGAACCATAGAAACTACAGCACAGAAACAGGCCCCTTGGCCCTTCTTGGCTGCGCCAAACCATTTTCTGCCTAGTCCCACTGACCTGCACACGGACCATATCCCTCCATACACCTCCCATCCATGTATCTGTCCAATTTATTCTCAAATGTTAAAAAGGAACCCGCATTTACCATCTCGTCTGGCAGCTCATTCCATACTCCCACCACTCACTGTGTGAAGAAGCACACCCCTAATGTTCCCTTTAAACTTTTCCCCCCTCACCCTTAACCCATGTTCTCTGGTTTTTTCTCCTCTTGCCTCAGTGGAAAAAGCCTGCTTGCATTCACTCTATCTATACCCATCATAATTCTATATACCTCTATCAAATCTCCCCTCATTCTTCTACGCTCCAGGGAATAAAGTCCTAACCTATTCAACCTTTCTCTGTAACTGAGTTTCTCAAGTCCCGGCAACATCCTTGTAAACCTTCTCTGCACTCTTTCAACCTTATTTATATCCTTCCTGTAATTTGGTGACCAGAACTGAACACAATACTCCAGATTCGGCCTCACCAATGCCTTATACAACCTCATCATAACATTCCAGCTCTTATACTCAATACTTTGATTAATAAAGGCCAATGTACCAAAAGCTCTCTTTACGACCCTATCTACCTGTGACGACACTTTTAGGGAATTTTGTATCTGTATTCCCAGATCCCTCTGTTCCACTGCACTCCTCAATGCTTTACCATTAACCCTGTATGTTCTACGTTGGTTTATCCTTCCAACGTGCAATACCTCACACTTGTCAGTATTAAGCTCCATCTGCCATTTTTCAGCCCATTTTTCCAGCTGGTCCAAGTCCCTCTGCAGGCTCTGAAAACCTTCCTCACTGTCTACTACACCTCCAATCTTTGTATCATCAGCAAACTTGCTGATCCAATTTACCACATTATCATCCAGAGCATTGATATAGATGACAAATAACAATGGACCCAGCACTGATCCCTGTGGCACACCACTAGTCACAGGCCTCCACTCAGAGAAGCAATTCTCTACCACCACTCACTGGCTTCTTCCATTGAGCCAATGTCTAATCCAATTTACCACCTCTCCATGTATACCTAGCGACTGAATTTTCCTAACTAACCTCCCATGCGGGACCTTGTCAAAGGCCTTACTGAAGTCCATGTAGACAATATCCACTGCCTTCCCTTCATCCACTTTCCTAGTAACCTCCTCGAAAAACTCCAACAGATTGGTCAAACATGACCTACCACGCACAAAGCCATGTTGACTCTCCCTAATAAGCCCCTGTCTATCCAAATGTTTGTAGATTCTGTCTCTTAGTACTCCCTCCAATAACTTACCTACTACTGACGTTAAACTCACCGGCCTATAATTTCCCGGATTACTTTTCGATCCTTTTTTAAACAACGGAACAACATGAGCCACTCTCCAATCCTCCGGCACTTCACCCGTAGACAGCGACATTTTAAATATTTCTGCCAGGGCCCCCGCAATTTCAACACTAGTCTCCTTCAAGGTCCGAGGGAACACTCTGTCAGGTCCCGGGGATTTATCCACTTTAATTTTCCTCAAGACAGCAAGCACCTCCTCCTTTTCAATCTGTACAGTTTCCAAGGTCTCACTACTTGATTCCCTCAATTCCATAGATTTCATGCCAGCTTCCTTAGTAAATACAGACGCAAAAAACCTATTTAAGATCTCCCCCATTTCCTTTGGTTCCGCACAAAGCCGACCACTCTGATCTTCAAGAGGACCAATTTTATCCCTTACAATCCTTTTGCTCTTAATATACTTGTAAAAGCTCTTTAGATTATCCTTCACTTTGACTGCCAAGGCAACCTCATGTCTTCTTTTAGCCCTCCTGATTTCTTCCTTAAGTATTTTCTTGCATTTCTTATACTCCTCAAGCACCTGATTTACCCCCTGTTTCCTATACATTTCATACAACTCCCTCTTCTTCTTTATCAGAGTTGCAATATCCCTTGAGAACCAAGGTTCCTTATTCCTATTCAATTTGCCTTTAATCCTGACAGGAACATACAAACTCTGCACTCTCAAAATTTCCCCTTTGAAGGCTTCCCACCTACCAATCACATCTTTGCCAGAGAACAACCTGTCCCAATCCACGCTTTTTAGATCCTTTCTCATTTCTTTAAACTTGGCCTTCTTCCAGTTCAGAACCTCAACCCTAGGACCAGATCTATCCTTGTCCATGATCAAATTGAAACTAATGGTGTTATGATCACTGGAACCAAAGTGCTCCCTTACACAGACTTCTGTCACTTACCCTAATTCGTTACCTAACAGGAAATCCAATATTGCATCCCCTCTAGTTGGTCCCTCTATATATTGATTTAGAAAACTTTTCTGAACACATTTTACAAACTCTAAACCATCTAGACCCCTAACAGTATGGGAGTCCCAATCAATGTATGGAAAATTAAAATCCCCTACCACCACAACTTTATGTTTCCTGCAGTTGCCTGCTATCTCTCTGCAGATTTGCTCTTCCAAGTCTCGTTGACTATTGGGGGGTCTGTAATACAATCCCACTAATGTGGCCATACCTTTCCTGTTTCTCAGCTCCACCCATAAGGACTCAGTAGACAAGCCCTCTAATCTGTCCTGTCTGAGCACTGCTGTAATATTTTCCCTAACAAGCAATGCTACTCCCCCACCTTTCATTCCTCTGCCTCGATCACATCTGAAACATCGGAACCCTGGAATATTAAGCTGCCAGAGAGGATAAAATATAAAAGGAAAATAAAAGGCGCCACACTTATCAAAGTTCCATCTCTTCGTGCACAAAAACCGTTGGAGCTCAAGGACCTTCTTCTTCACCCTGCGACCCCCTCGGACCACCTCGACCGGCCGCCTGGGACCAACAACGGTGGTCGACCAGACGCTCCACACGAGTCCGTCTCCGTCTCCTCGCCGAACGCCCTCCTCGAGGTCCAACCCCGTTAGCGGACTCACAGCACCTCGTTCATCCTCTGTCTCGCTCTCCCACCTTCTGCCCCAAAACCCCGTGCATACAGTATCTTCAAATACACCAAAAACGTAACAACTATCCCAATTGGTTAATAACATATTTCTTATCACACTCTAAACCAAAGCAAGCTGCTAGCGCAAACTTTCTCAGCGTTTAACACAACAAAGCCGCATTCCCCATATTAACATAACAAAGACGCCATTTTAATTAGCCTCCGCAGTAACATAAAAGTCAAAACCCCCTTACAATTGTATTACCATGGGCTCTTAGCTTGTTAAGCAGCCTCATGTGTGGCACCTTGTCAAAGGCCTTCCCTCTAGGCTCGACAAGAAGCTCGAAGACCTCGGTCTTCACCATGCCTTGTGTAGCTGGATCCTGGACTTCTTGTCAGGTCACCAGTAGGTGGTAAGAGGTGGCATCACCGCTGCCCCTCTGACCCTCAACACAGCTGCCCCTCAGGGCTGTGTACTAAGCCCCCTCCTTCACTCAGTGTATACCCATGACTGTGTCGCCACCCACAGCTCCAATCTGCTAATTAAATTTGATGATGACATTACACTGATTGGCCTAATCTCAAATAATAATGAGGTAGCCTACGGAGAAGAAGTCACCACCCTGACACAGTGGTGTCAAGTGAACAGCCTCTCCCTTAGTGTCGCATAAACAAAGGAGCTGGTTGTGGACTACAGGAGGAATGGAGACAGGCTAACCCCTGTTGACATCAATGGATCTGAGGTTGAGAGGGTGAGCAGCTTTAAGTTCCTTGGCGTAAACATCACCGAGGATCTCACGAAGTCTGTACATACTGGCTGTGTGGTGAAAAAGGCATAACAGTGCCTCTCTCACCTCAGACAGTGGAATAAGTTTGGTGTGGGCCCCCAGATCCTAAGAACTTTCTATAGGGGTACAACTGAGAGCATCCTGACTGGCTGCATCACTACCTGGTATGGGAACAGTACTTCCCTCAATCACAAGACTCTGCAGAGAGTGGTGCGGACAGCCCAGCACATCTGTAGTTGTGAACTCCCCAATATTCAGGACACTTACAAAGACAAGTGTGTAAAAAGGGCCGGAAGGATCATTGGGGACCCGAGTCACCCCAACCACAAACTGTTCCAGCTGCTGCCATCCGAGAATCGGTACCGCAGCATAAAAGCCAGGACCAGCAGGCTCCGGGACAGCCTCTTCCACCAGGCTATCAGACTGCCTAACTCATGCTGATACAACTGTATTTCTATGTTATATTGACAATCCTGTTGTACACACTATTTATTATAAATTACTATAAATTGCACATTGCACATTTAGACTGAGATGTAATGTAAAGATTTTTACTCCTCAAGTATATGAAGGATGTAAGTAATAAAGTCAATTCAATTCCTCTCTCATGCCTCTGTAATTCCCTTTGTTGGTGTTGAGTGCCGTTGAGTCATTGTTGACCGATACCGATACTATGGATAGTGTAATTGTCCACGGGATGTTCATTGTAAGATACAGAAGTAGATTGGTGGTCTTTTCTTCCGGGCAGATACTGCTGCTGCCCAAGTTGAGACCTGGCTGGATTCAAATTCAGGACCATCTGCTTTAAAATCCAGTGCTAATGCCACTACACCACCAGCTGGCCCAAATTCCCTTTTCTCCACTGTAATACTGATATATCTGGTTTTAGCCTCTCCTTCTCAATATTCAGGGTGAATTTGATTATATCATGATCACCTGCCCCTAAGTGTTCTTTTACATTAAGCTCTCTAATCAATTCCGGTTCACTCCACAACACCCAATCCAGAATAGCTGATCCCCTAGTTGGCTGAAACACGAGTTGCTCTGAAAAGCCATCTCATCGGCATTCTAGAAATTCCCCTCTTGGAATCCAGCACTAGCCTGGTTTTCCCAATCTACCTGCATATTGAAATCCCTCATGACTATTTTAATGTTGCCCTTTTGGCATGTATTTTCCGTCTCCCGCTGTAATTTGTAGACCACATCCTTACTACTGTTTGGGGGTCTGTTTACAACTCCCATCAGGGTCTTTTTACCCTTGTAGTTCCTTAGCTCTAGCCACCATAATTCAACACCTTCTGACCATATGTCACCTCTTTCTAATAATTTGATTTCATTTTTTTACCAAAAGAGCAATTCCATCCCCTCTGCTTTCCTGCCTGTCCTTTCAAGGCAATATGTATCCCTGGACATTACGCCCCCAGCTATAAACTTCTTTCGGCCATGGTTCAGTGATGCTTACAACATTGTACTGTATATGCCAATCTGTAACTTGGCTGCAGGTTTATCTACCTTATTCCGCATTCAAATATAACACCTTCAGTCCTGTATTCACCCTTTTCGATTTTGTCCACCTTTTACATTGCAACTCATCCTGTTGACTGCAATTTTGCCCTATCATCAACCTCTCCTTGCTAAGAGTCTCACTACACATTGCCTCTGTTTGTAAACCAACTACCTCATCTTCAGCACTATCACTCTGGGTCCCATCCCCCTGCCAAATTAGTTTAAATCCATCTGAACAACTCTGGCCTACCTGCCCGCAAGGATATTGGACCCCCTTGGCTTCAGGTGTAACCCATGCCTTTTGTATAATCCATAAATCTGAACCCCTGGCCCCTGCACCAGATCCTCAGCCACACATTCACCTGTCAAATCATCCAATTCTTACCCACACTGGCATGTGACACAGGCAGCAGACCAGAGATTACCACCCTGGATGTTGTGTTCCTTAGCTTTTTACCTAGCTCCCTAAAATCTCCCTTCAGGACCTCCTCATCTTGTCTACCTATGTCATTGGCAGCTCCCTCTCATCCTTGAGAATGCCATGAACCTAATCTGAAACATCCCTGATCCTGGCAGCAGGGAGGCAACATACCATCCGGTTATCTCTATTCTGCATTCAGATAAAACACCTTCTATTGTGCCCACAAAACTCTCTCGTGAGAGTTCTTTCTCTCTCTTTGAAATAAAGTGACTAGAGGTGAAATTATTGTTGTTTTTAAAATATCATTTGGATAGGTACAGTAAATCTCCAATGATAAATAAAACAACAGTGCACAAAGGGGTTGCCTACATTTGGGTATACAAGGTTATGATGCTAGTACAAGGGTTTTGACAGAAATTGTACAATAGCAATGAACTCTTATGTTCTTATTTACTTTGATCTCACCTTGCGAATCAACATTAAATCAGAGAAGACTCTTGTCCTTTAATTATCAGTGCCGTTTGAAGTTAACAAATGGACCAGACTGCTGTTGATGTTAGGCTCAGCCACAGTATGCTATCAGGGATATTTATTCTGTTTCCATCTGGGATGCTAAGAAAGTATAACTTGAAGCAGCAAAGTGGAGCTATTGAGTGTGTGGTTACTTTTACTCTGCCCTTCCAAACTGTGTCACAATCAAATAGAGTTAACACACCCAAACAACAGGAATTCTGCAGATGCTGGAAATTCAAGCAATACACATAAAAGTTGCTGGTGAACGATAAAAGTTGCTCTGTCCGCCAGAGAAAGCAGGATCTCCCAGTGGCCACACATTTTAATTCCACATCCCATTCCCATTCTGACATGTCTATCCACGGCCTCCTCTACTGCAAAGATGAGGCCACACTCAGGTTGGAGGAACAACACCTTATATTCCGTCTGGGTAGCCTCCAACCTGATGGCATGAACATCGACTTCTCTAACTTCTGCTAATGCCCCACCTCCCCCTCGTACCCCATCTGTTACTTATTTTTATACACACGTTCTTTCTCTCACTCTCCTTTTTCTCCCTCTGTCCCTCTGAATATACCCCTTGCCCATCCTCTGGGTTCCCCCCCCTCCTTGTCTTTCTTCCCGGACCTCCTGTCCCATGATCCTCTTGTATCCCTTTTGCCAATCACCTGTCCAGCTCTTGGCTCCATCACTCCCCCTCCTGTCTTCTCCTATCATTTTGGATCTCCCCCTCCCCCTCCCACTTTCAAATCCCTTACTCACTCTTCCTTCAGTTAGTCCTGACGAAGGGTCTCGGCCCGAAACGTCGACTGCACCTCTTCCTACAGATGCTGCCTGGCCTGCTGCGTTCACCAGCAACTTTTATGAGAGTTAACACACCCTTCCTTTCACTGCCACTAGCTCCTGTAGGGAGCAATTGCTGAAAGCAATGGTGGCTGAGGCTAAGATTTCTCCATCCAAATGCAAACAGCAGTGATGGCCATGGTAGATGGAGCTTGTTGAGAGTAAGCTTGGGGTAAATGATATGAAAAAGGACTTAAGGCTGACTAGACTGATTAAGTTTGTTTTAGCTAGATAAGACAGTTATGATGTTGGACTAAGCCTCAGTTGGAATCTGACTTATTCCACTGCATCTACTGTGTGGTAGAAATGATGTCTAGTGGCATTCCATCAGGAATGCAGCATTATGCCCTCTGCTCTCAGCTATCATTCCCACTGGACAAGATTAAAACTGACTCTTTAGACTTGCTCTCATACAAGCTGTCATCCCAAAAGTGAATTTCTGATAGCTCTAAGTACAAGACTGTATAAAGGAGCCGATCATTTGTGGAATAGAAAGGCAGAGTAAAATTTCAAACTAAGTGCCTATCGCAGAATTGGCATTATATGGGAACATTAAATCAAACCTTTCTATTTTTTTCTTGAAGCACCAAAAGTGAAAGCTTGCAATTAGCCTTAATGTGAGTCTTCAACTCCTACTGTCAAAGCTGAATCATTTGGAGAAAGGCAAAACTAAGACCCGGTAATAGATGACTATCGAAAGATGGCAATGTAT
Organism: Mobula birostris; assembly: GCF_030028105.1. NCBI lineage: Eukaryota > Metazoa > Chordata > Chondrichthyes > Myliobatiformes > Myliobatidae > Mobula > Mobula birostris. Next base: position 130,221,418 of record NC_092378.1, on the reverse strand, counting down.
CTGACACTCTTATTGTGAGCTCCTTATTGGAAGTTCCTTGGGGCACCTGCTTTGTAAGCCAACATCCAGATGTAGCAGCATAAGCAGCTTTAAAATAGTTGCATACTAAGGGATCTGTGGAGGAAATGTAACGATAGTGTCATCAGACACTGTTCTTCTGAGCCTCCTGGCTCCAATATTCTTTGCTCTTTCCCACTCTGCTACATTATTCTATAAATCCACGTTCAGTTACTTTCCAAGAAATGCATAAAGTGCTATGAGATGATCCAATGTCACAGTAACAAAACAAATAGATTTTTTTCTCTACATTTCAATTACTGTTTTCAAAATTAAGAATTGGCACTCATTGTTTAAGTTCTATGAATAAATTAGGATGTTACACCTTCCACTTTGGTTTTGGAAGTCTCGCCCAAATAATATAAATTGCAGCGTGTCTGTGAAATGCTATCAATAAATAGAAGTATCAAATCCATCTTCTTGTACAGGAACATAAATAACTCACTGCTAACCATCAAAACTGATCCGGTTTCGCACTCCCATGTTCAAAACTCAATAGCCACTTTAAAAGCCTTTAATCCATCAATTTTCTTCAAATGTCTGCATCCTCCCACACCCAGCCACCCCCCCCCCCCGGGTCTGGTATAGCTTGGCAGACACAAGAGACTCCTGCATTTGTCCTTGCCCTGGGAGGATGAGTGCCATATTGATTGAAGGATATAAGCATACAATAACAAAAATGTCAGGATCATTTTTCACTGAACCTTCTTCTTGTTGCTGTTGAGTAATATTGAACTGGCAGAAAGGTTCAGGAGCAAGAATTATGAGCTGGGTCTATCAAGTAACCAAAGCAATGGAGGCATGGTGTGTTAAATTGTAGACTTAATTAAAACTGCTTCTGTACCAACATAGCATTGCGACCAATTTATATTTTCATAATGGATTTTGATCTAAAATCAAGAGACTGAGAGAGAGAGAGAGAGAGAGATTCGACATTGGACATTGATTGGTGTGGTCTTAGGCCTAAAACTTTTGAGTGTGATTTCCTCAGGATACGCACTAATTGGAATATTGAAAGCCTGTAACTTATAGGTATTCTTAGCATTCACCTGAAAAAGATAGTGGAAGTTAATTTTCTGCTGTGCGCTTAAACTGTAAATTAGCAGCAAACACTATGTGAGCTGAAATTCAAGTCTGAAGTGTTCAATGTATAAGTGTATAAAATAGTCCATTTAATGCAAACAGAAGTCAGGTCTCGCCAATGTAGAGGAGACTGCATCAGGAGCACAGGCAAAAAGCAGAATTTCTCAGTGGCCAACTATTTTAATTCTTATCCCCATTCCCATTCCAACATGTCGGTCCGTGGCATCCTCTTCTACCACTGTGGGGTCTGTTTCGGGGTGGAGGTGCAACACCTCATATTCTGTCTAGGTAGCCTCCAACCTAACGGCATGAACATCAGTTTCTCCAACTGACAGTAATTTATTCCATCCCCATTCCCTCCTCTTCAATTCCCCACTATGATCTCCTACTTCTTCTCCTCACCTGCCTATCACCTTGCCCTAGTGTCCCTCCTCTTTCCCTTTCTCCTATGGTCCATTCTCCTCTCCCCTCAGATTCCTTATTCTCCAGACCTTTGCCTTTACTACCTATCACCTCCCAGCTTCCTACTTCATCTGCTACCCCCCACTCACCTGGCTTTACCTATCACCTTCTAGGTTGTCCTCCTTCCCTTTTGCCTACCTGCTTATTCTGCCATCTTCCTCCTTTGTTTTCAGTCCCCAATGAAACATCAACTATTCATTTCCATAGATGCTGTCTGACCTGCTGAGTTCCTCCAGTGTTTTTGTGTGTTGCTTTGGATTTCCTGCATCTCCGTCATCTTTTGTGTTTATGAAATACTCCAAATGCAGACTGACCAATGCCTTGGAAAGCAGCATTATATCCTTGCTTTTGTATTCTAGTTCTCTCAAAATGAATGCTAACATTGCATTTGCTGTCCTCATCACCGACACAACCTGCAAGTTGATTGTAACACTCCCACCTGGCTCATGAGCTAGCTCTGCTAACACGCAACTCAGTGGCGAGGCTGTCTTTCATAAACGCCGTACGTCTAGGGTTGGTATGATTTGGGGATTCAACCAAACAGGAGCGTTGTGATGTCCTGATTAAAGAAACCTCTACCTGAGCGAATTCTGTGTAAATACTGCCATACACAATTATTGGCCGGCAAGAAATAACAGATTGTGTTCCGCATAAAATTATAAAGAAATTGTATATTTACTAATTTCAGGTACATTGAAGCTGCCCTGTGTATCATATTGTGAGATGAGATTCAAGTCTGGGATAGGACCACATAGTTCTATCGAAAGAACATTATCGTTGCATATTCTTCTGTGATCCCTCGTTAATCCTTACTTCATTATTTCCTAAACTGACCTCCAAATATGCATTTCTACACAGAAAAGAATTGTAACATAGGATGGGTACAGTACAGAAAGTAACCATTTTGGTCCATCATATCCACACCAGCATCCTAGCAGAACATTTCTCTGGTTCTGTCTCTTGGTCCTTTGCCTGTGACTTGCAAACAACCCTCCACTATTTATTTATCCAGTTCCCTCGTGAAGGAACCTGCCTCCAGCCACAGCTCCAGGTTCTAACCACACTCTGTAAAGAAAAGTTTTGCTTCCTACTGTTTTTAACTTTATATATGTGATCTCTCCTTCTGCCGATAGAAAGAACCTTCTATCATTTATATTTCTCTATTCAGCTTTCTTTTGTCCAAGCAGTTCCAGCTTCTCTAATCTATCCTTGCAACTATAATCCCCCATGCCAGGAACTAGTCTCATATATCTTTTTAAAAACGCAAACATGAGGAATTCTGCAGATGCTGGAAATTCAAACAACACATATCAAAGTTGCTGGTGGAAGTTTCACCAGCAACTTTGATGTGTGTTGCTCATATATCTTTTCCTGGATCGTCTCCAATGTCCTCACAACCCTACTATTATGTGCTGAATAGAATTGAGCACAATACTCCAGTTGATGTTGGACCACTACTTTATAAAAGTGGCCTGGGAGAGGGTGCAGCGATAATTCACCAGAATGCTATCTGCAATGGAGCTGTTCAGTCATAGATGGATAGACAGATACTTTATTGATCCCAAAGGAAATTACAGTGTCACAGTAGCATTACAAGTGCACAGATCTACAAATATTAGAAGAGAAGTAAGAAAGAATAAAGAAGAAGTTACCTCAAACAGTCTAACAGGAGAGGGTCATCACCTTCCCAGCTATAAGTCGACTCATTATAGAGCCTAATGGCCAAGGGTAAGAATGACCTCACATAGTGCTCCTTGGAGCAGAGAAGTTGTCTTAATCTATTACTGAAAGTGCTCCTCTGTTCAGCAAAGGTGACATGCAGAGGGTGAAAGGCCTTGTCCAGAAGTGCCAAGATTTTCCTTAGGGTCCTTTGTTCTACTGCAGTGTGTCCTGTGTGTGCAGTTTGACTCCTATAACAGAGCCAGCCTTTCTAATCGGTTTGAGGAGAGGCTGGAGATGTAGGGTCTTTTCTCCCTGGAGTGGAGGACGTTAAGTGGGGACATTTGAGGTGCAGTAAGTTATGAGGTGTACAGTTAGGATGGATTGCAGAAAACTTACCCCTATTTCAATGGTAGAAGGCATAGATCTTGGGTAAGAATAAAAGATTAAGAAGAAACCTAAGGAGAACTTTTTTTTCATTCAGTGTGCTACCTGAAATACACTGCTTGAGATAATGGTTAAAACTGGGTCACTGCCGGCATTTATGAAGTGTGTAGATGAGCACTTGAATCACCTAGGCGTAGAAGACTATGGACCAAGTGTCGGGAGCTGGAATTAGAAGAACGCCCACTGGTTGTTGCAGACAAGTTGAGCTGAATGGCCTGTTTCCATATTGTACAGGTCCATCACTATATGATATGCATCTTGTCCTTACAAACTTTCTTTCTGTATTTCTCCTCTATACACGTCCTCTCCAAGCAGGGAACTTGTGAAACACATGTTCTTCCTTTAAAGGAGAGGCAGTGTGGTGTATGTATTCTGGTTTTGTGCATACTGGTGGAGATTGCTATTTACCTGTGGAAGCTTTACCATATGTTTAATGCAGCGTGCTTCAGCTCAGATCAGAGGGTTGACAGTTAAAACAAAGGTGTTTTCTGAGTGCTTCATCTCAAATGCATGTGTATCTGAAACTGTATGTTTCAATGTTTCGATGTACATGTGACATATAAAACTAATCTTTAATCTGTCTTTGAGTGAGTTTGTTTTATACTCCAAAAGTATAAAAGTAGAGGTACAAAAGACCCCTGTGAACTGCACACTGTCGTTAGAGGCCACATTTACAGGATAAAGCAGCATCCATCATTAAGGACCCCCACCATCCAGGTCATGCTCTCTTCTCACTGCTACCAGCAGGAAGGAGGTACAGGAGCCTTAGGTCCAACACCACCAGGCTCAACCATCAGACTCCAGAATCAACATGGACACCTTTACTCACCACAACACTGAACTGATCTTTAAACACACACTTGGATTCACCTTCAAAGACTCTACAACTCATGTCTGAGGTTTTATCTATCTATCTATCTATCTATCCATCTGTCTATTTATCTATTATTTATTTGGTTCAATCTATTTATCCATTTATTTATTTATTGCTTGTTTCTTTTTGTATTTACTCGATTTATCAGAGTGTAGGTTTTCATTGATTCTATTGTATTTTTTGTTCTATTGTGAATGCCTGCAAGAAAATGAATCTCATGGTGGCACTAGGTGACATTATACATATGAGGGGTGATTGATAAGTTCGTGGCCTAAGATAGAAGGAGTCAATTTTAGAAAACCTAGCACATTTATTTTTCAACATAGTCCCCTCCAACATTTACACACTTAGTTCAGCGGTCGTGGCGCATACGGATCCATTCTTTGTAGAAGTTGGCGTCCCTTGGACCTCCGGAAAGTGGTCCACAGCCGGGGTGATTAATAAGTTTGTGGTCTAAGGTAGAAGGAGATGAGTTACATGCACGTGCAGTTCAACTCTTTGAGTGATTATGCAGACAGTTTGAAGTTAATAACTCATCTTCTTCTACCTTAGGCCACAAACTTATCAATCACCCCGGCTGTGGACCGCTTACTGGAGGTCCAAAACGCCGACTTCTACAAAGAAGGGATCTGTATGCTCCACGACCGCTGGACTAAGTGTGTAAATGTAGGAGGGGACTATGTTGAAAAATAAATGTGCTCGGTTTTCTAAAACTGACTCCTTCTACCTTAGGCCACAAACTTATCAATCACCCCTTGTACTGTACATTGACAGTACAGTTTACTTTGAACTTTGGGCTTTAGAGTATTCATAGAATTCCAGAATGATGGAATATTTGAACGCAAGCTGAGCATGGAAAGCAACCTCAAAGGTTGAGATAAAGTCAGTTCTTGATGAAATTTAATATGGTTAACAGTCCAAAACTGCATCCAGTAGTTACTTTAGTTGCACTGAAGTGTGTCCGTTTTTGCAAAAATTAACAAGTCTTGCAGGTCTGAGATTGCTTTGCAGATAAACAGGATGGTCCTTGACTCAACCAGTCAATCTTGAGTAGATGTTGATGTGGAAGCTTTACAGAAGATGCAGAGGAGATTTACCAGAAGAGAGCCTGGGTTAGAGAGCCTGTTTTATGAGGTAAGACTGAGTAAGCTAAGGCTTTTTCTCTTTGGAGTGAAGGAGGATGAGATGTGACTTGATGGAGATGCATAAGATGATGAGGTGTAATTGGACGCCCAGATGCTTCTTCCCAGTATGCAGATGGCTAATATGAGAGGGTGATTGGAGGCAGGTATCGGGGGAATGTCAGAGGTAGGTTTTCACACAGGAAGTGGTAAATATGTGAAATGCACTACCAGGAGTGATAGTAGAGGCAATGCATTAGATAGGCTAACTCTAAGAAAGAAAGATGTCAGGCTATGCAGGAGGAAAGTGTTAGATTGATCGTGGAGTGGTTTAGAAGGTGAGCACAACATCACGAGCCAAAGGGCTTGTACGGTGCCACCTTGTGTTCTGTGTTTCATGTTAAACTGCTTTCACTTGGTAGAAGAAACTGTTACACCTTTATAGTGGAAAAATAGTAAAAGGCGGCCACCAGTCCCATCTTTGGGGTTGTTAACTGGAAAATGGTGGCAATCTGCTTTAAGAAATGCGAAGGAAGAGCTCGGGATTTGCCAGACACAGCGTGAGTTAAGGGGACAGACTGCCTAGATCCGCAGGTGATCGGGAAAGCAGCACATCGTTCTGATCTCTCTGCCGTCTGGGTGGTGAAGCAAGCCCAGCCTTGCACCAGCAATGCCCTGGAGACCAGCCAGTTTACCCTGGAACAAGCATGTCACTGGCTCTGGAGAAATGCTATGCCTGCTGCTACTTCAAGCAGATTAAAAAAGCATTCATTAAACATTTCCCAGCTAATACAAACATGCCTTAAAAATATACTAGACCCTGATATTCGTATGCCTCGTTTCCGAAAGCTAAATATGCAAAAATGATCCAGAAGAACAATAAATAAGGGAAATCTCCTAAACTACAACTTCATTACCTAATCTATCTTAATCTATCCTATTATCCTACAGCCAAAGTCAAATCCTAAATGTTGCTTTGCCTGTGAGATCAATGTGACTCACTTTCTATAAATGAGGCACAGGCATTTTGAGTCTCAAATGCTTAAATGCGTCATACTGTCAATATTCCCAGAGCTAACTACGTTGTCTGGCTTGCTGACACCAGACTCAGAATAGCTTTCTTCTAACTGATGCTCCTGTCACATACTGGCAGTATTTGACTGTCACACCGAGGTGAGCCTTTCATTTCCCGTCTGTTCTATTGGGAGTGCTGCTGAGGTCTTTTCAAATAGTTCAAAGTGCAGCACGAACTAGCAGCTGTGAGGCATTGGCTGGAATCAGTCAGTGTACCTTTCATCCTTCAATAGCAATGTAAGTAGTAACACAAAGACGAGGGAATCTGCAGATGCTGGAAATCCAAGCAACACACACAAAATGCTGGAGGGACTCAACAGGACAGGCAGCATCTATGGAGAAGAGTAAACTGTTGACGTTTCGGTCCGAGACCCTTCCTCAGGACTGGTAAAAAAGATGAGAAGTCAGAACAAAAAGCTGTGAGGGAGGGGAGGAAGAAGTACAAAGTTATAGGTAATCAGTTTCTCGAAGCTCCAATAATTGTCCCACTCCCCTCCTTCATCATTCCCCCATTCCCGATTCCCCCCTCACCTTATCTCTTTACTTGCCCATCACTGCCCTCTGGCGCTTCTCCTCCTTCCCTTTCTTCCATGGTCTTCTACTCTCTCGTATCATATTCCCCATTCTCTTTCACAAAATTACCCTCTTAGCTGTTTACTTCAGCCCCGCCCCCCCCCACCGGTCTCATCTATCACCTACCACCTTGTACTTCTTCCTCCCTTCCCCCCACCTTCTTGGTCTGGCCACATCTTTCTTGCCAGTCCTGAAGAAGGGTCTCGGACTGAAGCGTCAACTGTTTACTCTTTTCCATAGATGCTGCCTGACCTGCTGAGTTTCTCCAGCATTTTGAATGTCAGTGCGGTTTGTCACTCTTCGTAGCAGTTGGACAAGTTTACATAACAATTCCAAAAGAATACAAATTATAAATTAACATTGAAATATGTGTTTATGATGTGTGATGCTTATGTTGAGTAGCTGCAATAACCTTAATTAGCCTTGCAAATGAGAAATGCTGAATTAAAACACACCCTCTGCATGAATTATTTGTATTCCTGGCTTTGTAGCAGTAAATATAGTTTTTCATATTCCTTTTAAAAATAACTATTAACATAGAATGTAAGATATTTTTCTCTTTGTTTTTAAGAAGAATATGCCACGTACAATGTTATTATAGAGTATGAATTACTTGGTAATTTCAGAAAGAGTGAAATATACTATTGGAACACAAACCGCTAAAACAACAGCTGAAATTCAGAGTGATGCCACAAATTATATTGCTATGATTAGATTGTCAAACCCAATTACCTGAAAATTACTTTCAAATTGCTTTTCTTTGCTTCCTTGAAATAAGTGCTCCAAATGAAATACTCATACAACCCTTGTCACATCATTGTTGTTGAACCATTAATTGGGTATTTGCTTGCAAGCATAACAACGATGAGGAACAGTACAAGCCAACAGCACTAAAAAGATCAAGTGTTCTATGATATAACTATCTTCCAGATGACATTTCGGATAGTCCCCTCTTTGCATATGTTGAGCATGACCAATGGGTTTGGGTAGTTTGTCTCATCTTCCTTTGCTTCTACTGTGATGTAAAGCTTTATCCCCTAAACAAATATGTAACAGGCATTTGTAGTACACTGGCTCATATTATCAGCCCAAAAGCATGCAGGTGAAAACCTGTGGTGGCACGGTAGTGTAGTGGTTAGCACAACGCTTCACAGTACAGGCAATCCGGGTTCAATTCCCGCTGCTGCCTGTCAGGAGTTTTGTATTTTCTCCCCGTGACTGTATGGGTTTCCTTCGGGTGCTCCGGTTTCCTCCCACAGTCTGAAGATGTACCGGTTGGTAGGGTCAATTGGTCGTTGTAAGTTGTCCTGTGATTAGGCGAGGGTTAAACCGAGGGCTGCTGGGAGGCATGGCTCGAAGGGCCGGGTGAGCTTATTCTGCGCTGCATCGCAATAAATTTAAAAAAAAAATGAGGCAAGGTTAATGTTGTTTTATAATAATTTGAGAAAACTGTTAGAGTTTATTAAAAGGTAAGGGTGATAAAGTTTTCTACTGCTTTTGACCTAACCCACATTATCCCATTACCTACATAACTGAGCGTTCTGACCTACATCAGCACCTGACAAAATAATGACTCAATTATCTCTTTTTACCTTCCCTGGCCATAGTCAACTATACATTCACCCCTCTATCCCAGCTCCAGAAACATTTACTTATCCTCTCTCAAACTCTTCAATATCTTCACCTGTAATTGCTCCATCATTAATGAGCCGCCTTCAACTGCCAAGATCTTATGTTCTCAAATGCCCTCCATAAATCAGTCCATTCTACCATGTCATTGTGGCTACTGGATCTTCTGGATCAAGCTTAGTTGTCTTTTTTTAGGTTGGTAGGGATGTTTTTGGGAACAGAGGGGAGTTTGGGGACAGGTCAGGGTTTGGGGATAAGGATGTGGTGGAGTTGGAGGTCAGGCCAGAGTCTAGGCCTCCGCTCTATGTTTGAAGGTCAGCATGGAGAACATGTGACAATGGACATTTTGGACCAGCAAGATGATGTGTGGACGCAGACCTGTGAGGACAAGGAAAGGTGGTCTCTGAAGTCAGTGATCCCTCCTAGTTTGGCGGGTCCGATGATCAAAGGATTGTGTGGACAGGAGACATGAGGGCTGGTTCCCTCCACCCCCCACACTCCCCATCCCAGGTATGCAATTCAACAAATCTGGAGTTCATGGTCTCTTCATTGGCGTCATCAGTGAGTTCTGGGGTAGATGCCGAAGATCGAAGAATGAAAGTTGATTGGAAGTCCAGAAGATGATTCCCGATGACCAAAGCCCTGGGTCTGTGAATCTGTGAATCTGCTGAGAAAGTTGGAGGCCCAATATCTGGGAGTTTGTAGGTTCGCTGGAGGCCTGGAGGCGGACTGACCTGGGTTGGAGGACCACCAACTGCAGAATTTAAAAGTACGGTGATGCAACTAGTAAAGCCGTGGATTAGCTTTTCCAGCAACACAGGTTCAATCCTGAGATCTAGTGTTGTCTGTGTAGAGTCTGGTGCTCTGGTTTCTTCCCAAATCCCAAAGATCAGTATCAGGATCAGGTTTATTATCACTGACGTATGAAGTGGAATTTGCTATTCTGTGGCAGCAGAATGGTTCAAGACTTAAAAATGACCATAAGTTACAAAATTAAATAAATAGTGCAAAAGATGAAGAATGAGGTAATGGACTATTCAGAAATCTGATGCTGAAGGGAAAGAAGCTGTTCTTAAAACATTGAATGTGGACCTTCAGGGTTCTGTAACTCCTCCCCAATGGCAAAAATGTGTAGAGGGCGTGTCTCGAAGGGTGAGAGTCTTTAAAGGTGGATGCCGCCCTCCTGAGGCGCTGCCTCTCGAAGATGCCCTCAGTGACAGGGAGGGTTGAGCCTGTGATGAACGAGATGAGTCTACAACCCCTTGCAACCTCTTGCGATCCAGTGTATTGGAGGCTCCATACCAAATTGTGATGTCAGCCGCCAGAATGATCTCCAAGATGTGAGGCTTGACTTGCCACTGTAAATTGCCTCAGGTTTGTAATGAAGGGCAGTATTCTGGGGAGTCGTGAGAATGCAAGGGGAATAAATGGGAGTAATGTAGGATTAGCGTAAATAAGTACCTGATAGCCAATGTAGACTTAGTGAGCAGAAGGGTCTGTTTCTGTGCCGTACTGACTCTGCAGGGTCTGCCACTTTTGGCATAAGTAGACAGTGTGTAGAAAAGTATTGTGACGAGCTGGCCTTGCAAACTGATGAGTGTGGGGTTACAACAGCAGATTAGCAGCCTTGAGAACTGTGCGGGGACTCAACAAACCACCTCTTGTGCTGTGGGGCATTGGAGAGATCATGGACGTTGCGGTTAAAGTGTGGAGATGACTCATTCAATGATGTGATTCAAGGCATTGTATTTACTAAACATAAAAGCTTGGCAATGATTACAAGTTCTGATCAAATCCTTCAAAAGAGAAGATCATTTGAAGAGGAAGTGTCATATTTGATTCCAGTAATCCTTGCACATTAGCTTTTACAAAATAAATCCTTCCACTGTGTTGATAGCCTTCATGAAGCCATGCGAAGCTTTGGTTAAGGGAAAAGCAGGGCCGATCTCCAATGAAGGAAAATTTCCTTCAGCATTTGTTAGGCTCAGGGTTGGTTACAACCAAGTTTGATGAACTCTCCTTCAGGTTATCTGTATGTGAGTTCTGATGAGAAGTCTTTGACCTGAAACACTAACTGTTTCTCCTCCTACAGATGCAGTCGGATTTGCTGATTGTACCCCCCACCACCCAATTTTTTTCTTCTTGTTTGATAGTTCTATTAATGTAATGTTTACTTTCATCTATAATTATTTTTGCAGCCTTGTAAATTGAATGATAATTCAGCGCAGGCTGAGTTCTGATTTGAGATTGTTTTGTGAATCCCATTCTCAAGCACATTGCAAAGGCAATTGATTCTGAATGAATCTGGGCAAATAGATCATCAGGTGCTTGATCTCAGTTTCCAGCACATTGGAATTCACTGGCTAACCTTCCACAACATCCGTACTGGATAGAAAGGACTTGCCTTCATTTTAACCTGCATCAAACTCCTGCCATTTTTTTCCTCTCCTTCCTCATTTCCATAAGTAGTTGCTGCTAATGTTTTGCCAGCTATAAAATATAATGTTAAAAATATTCTTGACGGATTCCACTGCACTAATTCCATGTAGAACATGATTCATAAAATATCTGTCCTTTTATTGAACAATTTTCAGTGAAATAATGTTTGTAGAACAGCTTAGAATTTATTTTCACTGTCTCCCTGTTCTTGAAAGCTTTGTCTTCTATTTGACCTATTTCCACAATTGGAACTGAAATCTCTTCTTTTTTAATATTTGAATTAAGTTAAACTGTTTTAGGATTAACTGTCAAGAAGTTTGTTTCCAGAATTTTAATCAGTCAATGAACAAAGTAAAAGTCAATTGATTTGCCAGATTCTATTCTGATAAAATTCTCATTTTGGGATTGTTTGATTTTAGATCCTGAGACTCTACTCTGTCCTGAACTGCTCAAAATGATCCGGCTTACCTAGAGAAAGGGGTGGCTCTGGTGCCAAATGTTGGCTCCATCTTTGAAGCTTTGGCATACAAGTCATCTTCACATGTTGGACTTCGCCTGGACCAACTCAGCTGAAATATCATAATCATATGATGCATATGCATTGATTAACAGGACATAGGCAAGCGTTCTGATTACCTGTCCTTATTATCTAGATAAAATAAAAATAACTTAGTGTTAAATAAAGTTCTGCCACATTCAGTGATGAATCCTTGCTTTATTTTAACCAGTGCATGGCTTCAATGGTTGGGGAGATGTTGGAATCTGTTATTGAGGTTGGGCTTTTAGGATGCTTAGAGGCACATGATAAAGTTGGCCAAAGTGAGCATGGTTTTTAAAGGAAAATCTTGCCTGACAGATCTGTTGGAATTACTTGAGGAAATAACAGGCAGGATACACAAAGGAGAGTCAGTGGATGTTGCTTACTTTGATTTTCAGAAGGTCTTTGACAAGGTGCCGCACATGAGGCTGCTTAACAAGATACGAGCCCATAGTATCACAGAAAAGATGCTAGTATGGATAGAAGATTGGCTGACTGGCAGGAGGCAAAGAGTGGGAATAAAAGGGGCCTTTTCTGGTTGGCTGCCGGTGCCTGGAGGTATTCCAAAGGGGGTCAGTGTTGGGACTTCTTCTTTTCACGTGTGTCAATATTTTGGATGATGAAATTGATGGTTTTGTGGCCAAGTTTGAGGATGATATGAAGATAGGTGGAGGGGCAGATAGAACTGAGGAAGCAGGGAGTCTGCAGAAAGGCTTAGATAGATTGGGGAAATGGGCAAAGAAGTGGCAGATGGGATAAAGTGTAGGGAAGTGTATGGTCATGCACTTTGTTGGAAGGAATAAAGGTGTGAACAATTTTCTAAACAGGGAGAAGATTCAAAAACCTGAGGTGCAAAGGGACTTGGGCACCCTCATGCAGGACTCCCTAAAGGTTAACTTGTAGGTTGAGTCGGTGGTAAAGAAGGCAAATGCAATGCTCGCATTCGCTTTCGGGAGGACTAGAATATAAGGATGTAATACTGAAGCTTTAAAAAGCATTAGTCAGACCACACTTGGAGAATTGTGAGCAGTTTTGTGCTTCTTATCTAAGAAATAATGTCCTGGCATTGGAAAGCATCCAGAGGAGATTCACGGGAATGATTCTGAGAATGAAAAGGTTTACATATGAGGAGCATTTGATGGCTCTGGGCTTGTACTTACAAGAGTCTAGAAGGATGAGGGCAGATTTCATTGAAAACTATTGAATATTAAAAGGCCTGGGTAGACTGGATGTGGAGGGGATGCCTCCTATAGTATGGGTGTCCAGGACCAGAAGGCAGGGGCTTAGGATAGAGGGACATCCATTTAGATCAGAGACGAGGAGGAATCTCTTTAACCGGAGGGTAGTGAATCTGTGGCACTCATTGTGAAGGCCAAGTCAATGAGTATATTTAAAGTGGAGGTTGATAGGTTCTTGATTAATTAGGTTACAGGGAGAAGGCAGGAGAACAGGGGTTGAGAGGAATAATAAATCAGCCATGATGGAATGGCGTCATAAATGCGATAGGATGAATGGACTAATTCTGTTCCCCTGTGTCTTATGGTCTTATGAATTCTTAGCCAGCAGGAGGAATTTTGGAGGTGGGAAGTACTGGTCATAAATCTATTTCACCAGAGAATTTAGAGAAAATATTTATAACTGAAACATCAGATGCCTCATACCTTGCTGGTGAAAACTGCCTTCGGTACTTCGCTTCTTCAGCCTTATCGTTTTTGGCTTTGGATTTCCAGTGTCTACAACACTTTTCTTCTTATGTGCATTGAGTGTGTCTCGAATTCATGTTCTAATCTGCGTGTTTATTTTAGCTCTAGTAGGCAGATGAAATTAAGTGCATCTTGTGAGCAAGTATCAAATGGATTTGTCTCCAATTCCTGTTCATTGGAGTCTGCTGGCACAGGAGCTGAGTCCTGGCAGGGTGGGTGCCTTCAGTCTTTAACCTTTTTTTGCAGTTTCACTTGATTTTGTAATTTTCATTTCTTTTGTTCCTGGCTGAGTTTCAAAAGAAACAAAGGAAGGGAGTTGGTAGAAAAATTTCCAAGCTTGTAGATGTAAAATGTATAACACTGTGTGCTGTACTGTACTTCTGAAAGCTAGTTCTGTTTGATATCAGGAAGATAGATTTTCTGAAGTAGAGCATGCCACGCTGTTGAGCTTGCTGTGACGAAGGACAGGGCTCCTGCTCCAGTTTGCAACTTTGAATTGCACTATTATACTACTGAATCTGTACCGGTGGTCTGTTGCAGCTTAAAACTAAATACAGTGCACAAAAAAATCAGAAGATGTTGGAAAAAACTCAGCAGGTCAGGCAGCCTCCATGGGAAGAGAAGAAGTAATGTTTCAGCTGTCTTATGGGTGGGTAAGTTAATTCCGAGTTAAACAACCACATGCACTCCAACATATAAAGGACTTCTGACAGGTGTCCATGGCCAGCACATAGCCTTCAATAAAACATGATTGTGTTTTGATATATTAGAGGGAAATTGCATGGAAGAGCAGAGGCACTCTCTCCTTTTCGTTCCTGCAGATACTAAACTTGTCATTGGCCTTGCACTCTATCCATATCAGAGGATGCACTTCTACTTTCAATATTTATCTATTAATAGAAATTGCTTTTAAAAAATTGATCTCTGAGGATCTCTGTGTATTCCCCACTCTGTGACAAGAGAGTTCTGATAAAAATTGATTGACCTGAAACACCGCTCCAAAGCTGCTGACTGACCTGCTGAGTATTTTCTATTTACATCTATTTTAACCTTCCTCCACGTTCATATAGTAACTCATTTGAATGGGTGCTAACCACCAAAACTCCACTCCTCCCATCACCTCTATCCTTCATTGTGAAGAAGTAGAAGTTGATCTTTGATTACTAATGCTAAGGGTATCAACTGTCAGTTTTATTCACCTCTCATACATTCAATTCCATTAAAATATTTGCAATGATTGTGGTTCAATTAGATTAATTGGGTAAGTTAAACAAGCACCATTATCAAAATTCTGCTTCAGAATGAGCCAGTGTTAAAAGTTGAGCGACATTCTTCTAAGTTTTTATGCCCAGTGTGTGAGATGCTTACAGTTTAATTATAGTGCACTATGATTTCTGCTATATTCAGCTTGCACTAGGGGCTCATTAAATTGAACTTGTAATTTACTGTAATGAATTTTCTGGCTTAATCTGCAGGAATGTTGGAACTAAACTCTACGGAGTTGCTTGAAATTGATGTGCTTGAGTGCTCGATATATATTCAGCAATGATGTCCATCTTACCATAACTGTATCCAATTTATATAGAAAGAGCTTCTGACATGAAAGCATATTTTACCCATAGAGAAGGCAATGGGTCAATTAGCTATCTCATATACCGTTGTACAGTTAGATGCTTATAAACATCTAGTTTTTAGGTAAATGGAACTTTAATAACTTTTTCACAGTATTTACTCACTTTAAAATGATATGGTAATGTATTTCAACAAATGTCCTTATAATGACCATCATAAAAATTGTCCCTTGCTTGCTGCAACTTTGAATTCAAGATGAATGTAACATTAGTTGCTTCTTATGCATCGATGATAATTCCTTTATAATTTTATCAGTTATCTTCAGATAGTCTTGTGAAATGCTGCGTTAAAGAAATGGTAGATTGATTCGGAAACCTCAGATAATTAGCTATGAATTTTAAAAGGAAGTATCATAAAGAAGCTTTAAACATTTGCTTTCTGTATTCTTTTTGGATCTCTTGTAAATGTGACAATAGAAGATGGAAAGGCTTTCAATTCGAGCTGAAAATCCATTTTAGGTCTAAATACTTCAATAAATCTTTTGCAAACATTTTACACATTTTTGAAGATTTTTCTCTGTAAACAAAGATTTCTAGTCACTACCTATGTATTTTATTCAATGTGTACAAGCTTTTTTAAAAAAAATCCAAAGGTAAACTGTTTTGAGCAAAAGAATCCATGCTGCTACAAGATTATGGCCGGCTTCTTTCACATCAGCCATGTATTGTGGTCACCAAGGATAGACAACTCCTGTTTTAAAGCTATAAAGCTGTAAATCTGGCAGATAGTTAAGAACATGCCTCAGAAATCTCCAGCCAACGGAAGTCTCCTTAGCATTTTCCATGCATTTGCCTTTATCATTTTCTTTTACTTATCCCCAGACACTCTGCAGCTTAATTACATGGAAAGTCCTAAGCCTATGAAAAAGAAAAGTAGGAATTTTGCCTACTATGTGAAACTGTGCAAATGGTGCAATCTGGCAAAAGTCTGCTGTTTATTCCACTTGCGACTGATAATGAGCTGTCTTGCTTTGAAATCTGAGGGGCTGCACTATGAATTCTAAGTAAATAATGGTGATCAGTCAACTGCAAAGGACCAGTACATAGTAAAGAAAATCATTTATAAATATTGGGAAAAAAATGATAAAAATCGCTCATGTGAACTTTAAGATTAATTTTGATAATCAATTGTTTTAGATTAAATATATATCAGAATTTTATAAGAGTTATAAGTTCTCAGCACAGTATCTTAAGAGTCTTTCAATTCATGTTTCCATTACTTGCTTTCTCAATTTAATGAGATTTTGAGATCCTAACATTGTGATTAAGAAATTTTCCACCAGTGAGATGGTTGTGTTAAGTTATCTCCGATTTTCAAAAGGTACAAA
Source organism: Mobula birostris (assembly GCF_030028105.1). Lineage (NCBI taxonomy): Eukaryota > Metazoa > Chordata > Chondrichthyes > Myliobatiformes > Myliobatidae > Mobula > Mobula birostris. Next base: position 130,204,800 of record NC_092378.1, on the reverse strand, counting down.
ATTGACGTAGTGTTAATCAATACACTAGAAATCCAAGCCGTAAAAGGACTGAAACTCTTGGAGTAAGTGGGCTCAATCCAGGACTTCAAGTTGGACCAACTAACTGCAATGAAGTTGTCACCTCTCACAGAGCAAAGGAGAATTAGTAGGATATATTTATTATGCAGTGATAGTTATGCTCTGTTCTGAGATATATTACTGAAAAATGACCATGAGTTTCCCGTAGTCCTTCAAAAAAGAAGCTGTGGATTTGTTGAGAGGGAAGGATATGCGCAATTCGTTGCAAACTTTCCAGGAGTAGAAAGATTTATGAATAGTCCTTGGAGATTTCAGAGAGGTTTCAGGAACATATTGCATTTCTGATCTTTTTCTTAAAATTATCTCAGATAACCCCTCCACTAGTTCCCTCTTCATATTTCTACATGAAAGAGATGATCCTTTACCACCCTTTCACGTGGTACGGTTGTCGAAGGGCAATCATCGATTTTGGGCTTACTTGCATTAAGATAACCAGGTTCAGGGTGGCCCCTCCTCTTGTTGGATTATCTACATATAGACTTAAGAAACTCTCCTGGATGTACCTAACTAATTCAGCCTTGTCTAAGCTTGTAGAAAAATTGAAGTTACCCACTACAACAACATTATGTTTTCAATCTTTACCTAATTTCTCTGTATATTTGTTCCTAAATGTTCTGGCAGCTATTGGGGGCTCTGTAGTATAATCCCACCAGAGTGATTTCACCTTTCTTATTTTTAAGTTCGACTTATATCCCAGAGTGCTTAAGGAAGTAGCACAAGAAATAGTGGGTGCACTAGTGATAATTTTTCAGAACTCTTTAGATTCTGGATTAGTTCCTGAGGATTGGAGGGTGGCTAATGTAACCCCGCTTTTTAAAAAAGGAGGGAGAGAGAAACCAGGGAATTATAGACAGGTAAGCCTGACATCGGTGGTGGGGAAAATGCTGGAGTCAGTTATCAAAGATGTAATAACAGCACATTTGGAAAGCGGTGAAATCATCAGACGAAGTCAGCATGGATTTGTGAAAGGAAAATCATGTCTGACGAATCTCAGAATTTTTTGAGGATGTAACTAGTAGAGTGGATAGGGGAGAATCAGTGGATATGGTATATCTGGATTTTTAAAAGGCTTTTGACAAGGTCCCACACAGGAGATTAGTGTGCAAACTTAAAGCACACGGTATTCGGGGTATGGTATTGATGTGGATAGAAAATTGGTTGGCAGACAGGAAGCGAAGAGTGGGAATAAACGGGACCTTTTCAGGATGGCAGGCAGTGACGAGTGGGGTACTGCAAGGCTCAGTGCTGGGACCCCAGTTGTTTACAATATATATTAATGACTTAGATGAGGGAATTAAATGCAGCATCTTCAAGTTTGCGGATGACACGAAGCTGGGTGGCAGTGTTAGCTGTGAGGAGGATGCTAAGAGGATGTAGGGTGACTTGGATAGGTTGGGTGAGTGGGCAAATTCATGGTAGATGCAATTTAATGTGGATAAATGTGAGGTTATCCACTTTGGTGGCAAGAACAGGAAAACAGATTATTATCTGAATGGTGGCCGATTAGGAAAAGGGGAGGTGCAATGAGACCTGGGTGTCATTATACACCAGTCTTTGAAAGTGGGCATGCAGGTACAGCAGGCGGTGAAAAAGGCGAATGGTATGCTGGCATTCATAGCAAGAGGATTCGAGTACAGGAGCAGGGTGGTTCTACTGCAGTTGTACAAGGCCTTGCTGAGACCACACCTGGAGTATTGTGTGCAGTTTTGGTTCCCTAATCTGAGGAAAGACATTCTTGTCATAGAGGGAGTACAAAGAAGGTTCACCAGATTGATTTGTGGAATGGCAGGACTTTCATATGATGAAAGACTGGATCGGCTAGGCTTATACTCTCTGGAATTTAGAAGATTGAGGGGGGATCTTATTGAAATGTATAAAATTCTAAAGGGATTGGACAGGCTAGATGTAGGAAGATTGTTCCCGATGTTGGGGAAGTCCAGAACGAGGGGTCACAGTTTGAGGATAAAGGGGAAGCCTTTTAGGACCGAGATGAGGAAAAACTTCTTCACACAGAGAGTGGCGAATCTGTGGAATTCTCTGCCACAGGAAACAGTTGAGGCCAGTACATTGGCTATATTTAAGAGGGAGTTAGGTAAGGCCCTTGTGGCTAAAGGGATCGGGGGTACAGAGAGAAGGCAGGTACAGGGTTCTGAGTTGGATGATCAGCCATGATCGTACTGAATGGCGGTGCAGGCTCGAAGGGCCGAATGGCCTACTCCTGCACCTATTTTCTATGTTTCTATGTTTCTATATAGACTCAGTGGATGAGCCGTCCGAATGTGGCCGTGATATTGTCCCTGATTAAGAGCACAAATCCTCCCCACCCTCTTACTTATTTGTCTATCTTTCTTAAAACATTAAATCTCTAGAACATCAAGCATCCATTCCTGTCCCTCTTTCAATCAAGTCTCTGTTATGCCAGGGCATCACTGTTCCATGCACTAATCCATGCTCTAAGTTCACCACGCTTACCCATTATACTCCTAGCATTAAAATACACACACTTCAACCCATCTGTCCCATTGTACCTATTAGCTTTCTGCTACCTATTCCTACTGGTCAAGAAATTTTACCATCTTCTCTATCTCTCCACTTTCTGCCTGGTGCTCTGATTCCCATCCCCCTGCCAAACTAGTTTAAACCCTCCTTAGTAGCACTAGCTAACCTTTTGACCTGAGTATTAGTTCCCTTCCAGTTAAGGTGCAACCCATCACTCTTGTACAGGTCACCGTGCACTAGAAAAGTTTGCAGTGATCCATAAACCTGCTTCCAGCACCAGTTACCTGAGCCACACATTCATCAATTTTATCCATCTATCTATCCCTGTCCTGACTAGCACATGGCCCAGGGAGTAATCCAGGCAGTACTACCTTTGAGGTCCTGCTTTTCAGCCTTTTGCCTAACTCCCTATACCCTTTGTGCAGGATCTCATCACTCCTTCTACCTACAAGCACCGTGATCTCTAACTGCTCCCCCTCCTTCTTGAGGATGTTCTGCAGCCGCGCTGAAACGTCTTTGACCCTGACACCCCCAGGAGGCAATTTATCTTACCTTGTCTCTCTTGGCACGTACACAGAATCTCCTATCTGTCCCCCTCACTATCGAGTCTCCTATCATGATTGGTCTGCTTGATTTTACCCTTCCCTGCTGACCTTCAGAGCCGGCCACAGTTCCAGTGGCCTGGCTGCTGTCAGACCTCCTCCAGCAGTATTCAAAGGAGTATACTTGTTGCTGAGGGGCACACTGCACCGGCTGCCTATTCTCCATAGTTCTCCTGGTGATCACCCACCTATCTGAAGCCTCCCCCTTGGGAGTGACCACCTCAGAGATCTCACATATGAAGTTCCCAGCTTCCCGGATGATCCTTGTTACGAATCCCATAACTGGGTTGCCAAACCAGCAGAAATGGAACACGTGTGGGAGTCTGTGATTACTAGGAACTAGTAAAGTTTTATTGAAGAAATAAGTAATACAGTACACTAATTGCAAGGATATAAATGTAACAGGTTAGCAATGATAGTATACACATATACACAGAAATAGGGTAATAGGAATCAATCAAGCTCTATTGCAGTCTAGGGATAAAATGATAAGTCTTAAGTGAAGCAGAGTTCAGTTCAGTCTAGTGCAGTTCGAAGTAATCGCTGTTGTTGTACCGTGGGGGGGGGGGGAAGGGAGAGAGAGAGAGATATGCAGTTGGTTTCAGGCAAACCTTTTTGATGCCTTCTGATCCAGCTGTGGTCACCGACTGTGACCCCTCCATTCCGGATGCGATCGTTCTTCCGTGGTGAACCCAGCACCCAGGCAAGGGCGGACACACACCAGGTTCCCACCAATCGTACTTTTACACCTTGTGAGCCTCTGACCGATTCCTGCGAACTGGTCCTCCAAACTCCCACTACCTCGTGCGGCACACTGCTCTTTCCAGGGTCTCGAGGCGTGTGCGTTCCGTGCCTTAGCAAACCTGCTATTTTTATCCCCCTGCTGGGGTACCACCTGTCCATCAAACTTCAAACAGTTCAGGTTCAAAGCATACGGCCTGTCGCAGACGCCAACATCGGAATTGTGTTTCTTTCTCGTTAATCTCTCTCTTCTCTCTTATTAGCATTTTGAATGTTTCTCCATTGTCTTCTGTTATCTCTCTCATTAGCATCATCCATCTTGCAGCTCTGCTTGGCGCCACACATGACATCCTGAATGCATCTAACTCCAGCACCAATTTCTTAACTCAGTCTGTCAGAAGCAGCACCTGGGTGCAGATATGGTCACTGGGAAGGTAATGAGGTTTGCTGAATTCCTACATATTTTTTTCACGCCGTAATGGTTCTGCCAACTACTTAACTGAAATCATCAGTACTCAAACTTGATTGAGATGACCTGTCCCTATAGTCACACACAAGTGCATATAAAATATATAAAAATATGCATTTCCCCTGTTTTCTGGTTACATCCATACACTTTTTTTTTGCTTCTCTGTTTCATTATTAAAGAATTTTCTGTGCAAGATAGTGTACTGTCATCTGTCCACCTCATTAATGCCTACAGGACAAATCTGTACTTTCAGCACTTTCTGCTTTGGTTTGCCAAGAATTAGAATTTCTCTTGTGCCCTTGTTCTAGTAAGTCCTCTATGCTCTGCCTAATGCATTCATATTAATGACAAGACATTGCTTATTTTGCATCTTGACTTTAGTTTGTTAAGTCTGCATAAAAAAATGAGTCTGAGACAGGGAGCATGTCGAATAATTTTTGTGGTGCATGCATTTACTTCCAGAGAGGAAAGGTGAAAGCAGATAGGTCCAGAGGGGGCCTTAGGTATTTGGCACTTGTTCAAAATAGGCAATCAACAAACTATCAGACAATTTGACGTTGACTTCCTCCAAAGATATCAAAGCAAAGCATGGGGTTATAACATGATAAAGAGGAACTTTAATGGAAAAAATTGTGCCCGGGGTTGTTACAAAAATAAAATTTAGCTTTAACACTTGAGATTTCTGATCATAGTTCATGGAAGCTGACATTACATCAGTGTTAGCATCCATCAAGTCAGACATTGAACAGTTCTTTCATGCACTATGGTTGTTACCAGAATCTGTTGCTCACGTCTAATTGCCCAGGGGGTGATAATGTGCCACTTTCTCGAACTGCTGCAGACCTACGGCTGAAGTTGCTCTTGCAATGCTGTTGTGGAGGGAGTTCCAGGGTTTGGGCCCTTCTAGAAAAGAATGATGAAATAGTTTCAATTCAGGACTTGGAATTGCAGATAGTGATGTTGTTTGCTTTCCATGTTCTTTTTGGTGGACATCCAGATCTCATTTATAACCACCAAAGCTGAATTTTGTTCCCTGTGTTTCTGACAATTGCCACTTCCCCTCTTAGTCCAATATAAGAAACTATTTGAAAATGTGCAGTAATACATTACAAGGCCATTGAAGTGGTTATATTATCGGACCTGTAAGCCAGATACCTAGATTAATGGGCAAGAGGTACAAATTCACTTCCTACTACTGAGCAATTTTAACTCAGTTAATTGTGAAAACTTGCAATACAAACCAGGGACTGTGTTTCTATCTCTCCATCTCTCTCTCTATCAATCTAGCTATCTGAAACCTGTCTGGCTTCCTGGCTGGTAACTCTAGTGAATACACACTCCAGTCCCACCAAACCCATTAGATGGAGACGGCTCTCCCACCCAAACCCTGGTTTGTGTGGATGCTGTGTAATTCGCAACCCTGTTACAAATTCAGTGCCAAGAAATAACAGATAGCACACTGTATACAATTAAAGGAATTATATTTATGAATCCTGACTTAACTAAAAGGTGAGAAAAGAAAGAAAAAAAACAAAAAGGGCCCATTATAATTAAACAGTCAAATGTGCACAAGTTGGAGCTCAACTCTTCCAAATCTCAGATACGTTCATCCATCTTGCAGTCAAAATCAGCACCTTGCTCTATCGAATCACGGACCTCCACCAGGTTGAATCCTACGACCGGTTCTCTCCAGCGTCTTCTCTCTTCCTCTCCTGCCGAACAAAGGACCCAGCTCACATTACAAAGCACCCGTTATCTGTGACCATAACCCAAGCACTGCTTCTACAGAAAGACCATTACGTTAGCAGTGAAACCTTGTCCAGGGTGTTACATATCTATCTATCTCGTTATCTCTCTCTCTCTCTTCTATCTATCTTTATTTATTGACATAAAGAGCAGAGTAAGTCTTCCGGCCCTTCGAGTGGTGCCACCCAGCAATCCCCCAATTTATTCCTAGCCTAATCGCGGGACAATTTACAATGACCAATTAACCTACCAACCGGTAAGTCTTTGGAGTATGGGAGGAAACCAGAGGACCCAGTGGAAACCCAGGCATTCACAGGGAGAACGTAAAACTCTTTACAGGCAGTGGCGGGGAATGGACCCGGGTCGCTGGTACTGTAATGTGTTGTGCTAACCACCTTGCTAGCATGCACTCCTTGTTGCAAATATCCTCTTGGTTCTCTGATGTTCTGTAGACAAGGAAATCTGTTGTCCTTATCAGCTCTAACTTAACACGTGGCTAAAATCACCCAACAAACAATTTAGTTTCAGGGCAAATAGGGATGAGAAGAGGAATGCCAGAACTGCAAGTGACCATCTGATGCCATGCACAGATAAACAAGAGTCTTTCTTCATTGAAGACTTTGTGTAATTTTGCTTGCAAACTCATCCACAGCTCCAATGCATTTTAAAATCAAACTGCGTGGCGGAATTATCTTTGGTGATAGAAGTGGCTTTCAACAAACTTAATATTTTTGGAATGCTGCTAATTAAAATTCAGTGGTATAATGAAAGCAGTGAAATGTAGTGTGCATGCATGTGCATAAATAAATGAGCCAGAATTGCAGAACGAGGCGCTGATTTGCGAGTCTAATGCTGTACAATTTGTCATGCAGGGTGCTGTGAATTATTAGAAAGCCTCCCCAATGTCAGGCCATGCAAATATTTATTGAAAGCATTAAATAATAAATTGAATAGTCTGCACATTTGTAAATCTGTCATGTATGGTTTCAGTTGAAAGCATTGATGTGCTGGATTGTGGTACACTCTGCTGCATCCTCCCTCTAGGGGGTAACATAGACCATGAAACATCCACATAGGTCACAATCATCCTTTTATTCAGTGCCACACAGGCTCTAAGGAGGATTGGCTTGCATACAAAATAAAATAATTTTATGTAAATTTGCTAATGAGAATCTTTTCTCTCCCGATAACACTTGAAACAGAATGCATCATTTTACACCTTCAAATTGCAATGTAGTTATGTAGGTAAAAATGTCAAAATATGTTTGGTGTTAACCCGATCAGTGATCTGTGGAGATAACATTTGTTGCTCCACTAGGTCAGGTGCTTTGTGCTGGTCTGTCAGTGAACTAGTTGGCCTTTCTCCCCCGTGAGAAATGGCCTGTGGTTTCACACATCACTGTACCGACTGCCAGTGGTGGGGTCGAAACCCACACTTTATTATTGTAAAACATCTTAATTTTGCTCCTTGAACTTCTTTGCCCTCTCTTTTATCACCTAGAATGTCATTTTTTTTTAGTAAAAATGCACAGTTCAAAAGCTGTAAAGCAAAATCCACTGTTGAGTTGCGATAGGTGTGAAGTGACGACAGATTGGTTTAAGGGGAACAAATGTAAGCTGAGATTGCTCCATTCTAGACCCACATATGGACAAGATGATGTGGGGATGTGTGGAGATGGAGAGGGCTGTTAGCAGATGCCCCCACCAAGGCTTCGCTTTGTATCCCACCTTACCTGAAGAGCAGAGTATATCCGACTAATTCACAGATGAGAATTGTGTCTGACTCTGCCACCAGGAGTTATCCTACCCAGTTTATGTTCTGTATGTTTCCCAGAGCGTGGCCAAAGAAATGGAAGAGACCATAGGAGCCACAGGCACAGATGACTAATGAACATGGAACTTCCAACAGATATGTCATTCCACTAGCTATGGATCCCCTTTCAGAACATCGGACCCCTAATATTAATTACTATTATTGTGAAGGTTTGGTTACTGCATGCTGTATAAATTACTGCTGCAAGCAAGCAGACTTTACCCAATGCGAAGACTGTCCACTGTAAGAATGCTGCCATGGTAAAGTAAAAAGCTACAATCACATGAAGTCTAAAATAAAAGCAGATCATTTTGGAAATGCCCAGTAAGTCAGGCAGCATCTGTGGAGAGAGAAAGGCAAAATTAAGGTTTCAGTTGAAGCTTTGAAGAGCATCGATTGTGTCAAATCAAATCAGTGAGGATTGTGTTGGCAGCATTCAACTGTCGCCATGTTCTGGTGCCAACATAGCATGCTCACAACTCAGTAACCCTAACCATACATTTTGGAATATAGAAGAAAAGCACTCATGGCCATGGGGAGAATATACAAACTCCTTACTGAAGCTTTAGTATTAGCCGATTAGAAGCTGAGCGTCTTCCACATCCACATCTACATCACCCGAGGACCTCACATGATGTACGTACCCGCTGTGTGGTGAAAAAGGCAACAGTGCCTCTTTCACCTCAGACGGTCGAGGAGTTTGATATGAGCCCCCAAATCCGAAGAACTTTCTACAGGGGCACAATTGAGAGCATCCTGACTGGCTGCATCACTGCCTGGTATGGGAACTGTACCTCCCTTAATCGCAGGACTCTGCAGAGTGTGGTGTGGACAGCCCAGTGCATCTGTAGTTGTGAACATCCCATGATTCAGGACACTTACAAAGATAGGTGTGTAAGAAGGGCCTGAAGGATCATTGGGGACCCAGGTCATATGTTGCTTGTGTGAGGTGACATCATCAAAGCCTCTTTTAGTGATGGTACTCAAAGGCTTGATAGTGACTTGCAAGAGAATTCAGGCCATGAGTCAGAACTTTCTCTGTGGCATTCTGCTTGCACTGTGCTAAAAACCTTCCTTGAGAAATAAATTGCCATGGACAAATAATTACAGCTTTCAAACATGAGAAAACCTGTAGTTGTTGGAAATCCAAGCAACACACACAAAATGCTGGAGGAACTCAGCAGGACAGGCAGCATCTATGGAAAGGAGTCAGCAGTCAATGTTTTAGGCTGAGATTATTCTACTCCATAATGACAGTTTCAGTTCATTTTTTTTTTGTAATTTATTTTTTATTGAGTTTCATCATCAAACAAACATTTCCATAAGATGTATTTCAGATACTGTACATATATATGGCACTGAGTCTGGCTCTGCAGTGCAGAAGGGAGGGGGGAAAAGAGGAGAGTGGTAGTGATAGGGGACTCGATAGTTAGAGGTTCAGACAGGAGGTTCTGTGGTCGTGACAGAGAATCCAGGATGGTTTGTTGCCTCCCGGGTGCCAGGGTCAAGGATGTCTCTGATCGATTGCATGACATTCTGAAGTGGGAGGGTGATCAGCCAGATGTCGTGGTGCACATTGGTACCAGTGACATAGCAAGAAGAGTGAGGAGGTCCTGGAGAGCGAGTATAGAGAGCTTGGTAGGAAGTTGAAAAGCAGGACCTTGAGGGTGGTAATCTCAGGATTGCTACCTGTGCTATGTGCCAGTAAGGGTAGAAATAGGATGCTCTGGAGGATGAATAAGTGGTTGAGGAACTGGTGTAGGGAGCAGGGTTTCAGATTTCAGGATAATTGGGACCTCTTCTGGGGCAGGTGGGACCTGTACAAGAGAGACGGGTTACACTTGAACTACAGGGGGACCAATATCCTTTCAGGGAGATTTGTTAATGCTGTTGGGGAGGCTTTAAACTAGATTTGCAGGGGGATGGGAACCACAGTGCCAGAGCTGACAGTTGGGCTGGGGTGAAAATAAATGATGTTAAAAGTTCAAGCAAATCCGCTAATAGAAAGGTTGTGAGTGGTGGTAAAAATCTTCTGAGGTGTATATATTTCAATGCTAGGAGTATTGCGGGGAAGGCGGATGAGTTGAGGGCGTGGATTGACACGTGGAATTATGACCTTATAGCAATTAGTGAAACTTGGCTACAGGAGGGGCAGGACTAGCAGCTTAATATTCCAGGGTTCCGATGTTTCAGATGTGATCGAGGCAGAGGAATGAAAGGTGGGGGAGTAGCATTGCTTGTTAGGGAAAATATTACAGCAGTGCTCAGGCTGGACAGATTAGAGGGCTTGTCTACTGAGTCCTTATGGGTGGAGCTGAGAAACAGGAAAGGTATGGCCATATTAGTGGGATTGTATTACAGACCACCCAATAGTCAACGAGAATTGGAAGAGCAAATCTGCAGAGAGATAGCAGGCAACTGCAGGAAACATAAAGTTGTGGTGGTAGGGGATTTTAATTTTCCATATATTGATTGGGTCTCCCATACTGTTAGGGGTCTAGATGGTTTAGAGTTTGTAAAATGTGTTCAGGAAAGTTTTCTAAATCAATATATAGAGGGACCAACTAGAGGGGATGCAATATTGGATCTCCTGTTAGGAAACGAGTTAGGACAAGTGATAGAAGTCTGTGTAGGGGAGCACTTTGGTTCCAGTGATCATAACACCATTAGTTTCAATGTGATCATGGACAAGGATAGATCTGGTCCTCGGGTTGAGGTTCTTAACTGGAAGAAGGCCAAATTTGAAGAAATGAGAAAGGATCTAAAAAGCGTGGATTGGGACAGGTTGTACTCTGGCAAAGATGTGATCGGTAGGTGGGAAGCCTTCAAAGGAGAAATTTTGAGAGTGCAGAATTTGTATGTTCCTGTCAGGATTAAAGGCAAAATGAATAGGAATAAGGAACCTTGGTTCTCAAGGGATATTGCAACTCTGATAAAGAAGAAGAGGGAGTTGTATGACATGTATAGGAAGCAGGGAGTAAATAAGGTGCTTGAGGAGTATAAGAAGTGCAAGAAAATACTTAAGGAAGAAATCAGGAGGGCTAAAAGAAGACATGAGGTTGCCTTGGCAGTCAAAGTGAAGGATAATCCAAAGAGTTTTTACAGGTATATATTAAGAGCAAAAGGATTGTAAGGGATAAAATTGGTCCTCTTGAAGATCAGAGTGGTCGACTATGTGCGGAACCAAAGGAAATGGGGGAGATCTTAAATAGGCTTTTTGCGTCTGTATTTACTAAGGAAACTGGCATGAAGTCTATGGAATTAAGGGAAACAAGTAGTGAGATCATGGAAACTGTGCAGATCGAAAAGGAGGAGGTGCTTGCTGTCTTGAGGAAAATTAAAGTGGATAAATCCCCGGGACCTGATAGGGTGTTCCCTCGGACCTTGAAGGAGACTAGTGTTGAAATTGCAGGGGCCCTGGCAGAAATATTTAAAATGTCGCTGTCTACAGGTGAGGTGCCAGAGGATTGGAGAGTGACTCATGTTGTTCCGTTGTTTAAAAAAGGAACAAAAAGTAATCTGGGAAATTATAGGCCAGTAAGTTTAACGTCGGTAGTAGGTAAGTTACTGGAGGGAGTACTAAGAGACAGAGTCTACAAGCATTTGGATAGACAGGGACTTATTAGGGAGAGTCAACATGGCTTTGTGCGTGGTAGGTCATGTTTGACCAATCTATTGGAGTTTTTCGAGGAAGTTACCAGGAAAGTGGATGAAGGGAAGGCAGTGGATATTGTCTACATGGATTTCAGTAAGGCCTTTGACAAGGTCTTGCATGGGAGGTTAGTTAGGAAAATTCATTCGCTAGGTATACATGGAGAGGTGGTAAATTGGATTAGACATTGGCTCAATGGAAGAAGCCAAAGAGTGGTAGTAGAGAATTGCTTCTCCGAGTGGAGGCCTGTGACTAGTGGTGTGCCACAGGGATCAGTGCTGGGTCCATTGTTATTTGTCATCTATATCAATGATCTGGATGATAATGTGGTAAATTGGATCAGCAAATTTGCTGATGATACAAAGATTGGAGGTGTAGTAGACAGTGAGGAAGGTTTTCAGAGCCTGCAGAGGGACTTGGACCAGCTGGAAAAATGGGCTGAAAAATGGCAGATGGAGTTTAATACAGGCAAGTGTGAGGTATTGCACGTTGGAAGGACAAACCAAGGTAGAACGTACAAGGTTAATGGTAAGGCACTGAGGAGTGCAGTAGAACAGAGGGATCTGGGAATACAGATACAAAATTCTCTAAAAGTGGCGTCACAGGTAGATAGGGTCGTAAAGAGAGCTTTTGGTACATTGGCCTTTATTAAAGTATTGAGTATAAGAGCTGGAATGTTATGATGAGGTTGTATAAGGCATTGGTGAGGCCGAATCTGGAGTATTGTGTTCAGTTTTGGTCACCAAATTACAGGGAGGATATAAGTAAGGTTAAAAGAGTGCAGAGAAGGTTTACAAGGATGTTGCCGGGACTTGAGAAACTCAGTTACAGAGAAAGGTTGAATAGGTTAGGACTTTATTCCCTGGAGCGTAGAAGAATGAGGGGAGATTTGATAGAGGTATATAAAATTATGATGGGTATAGATAGAGTGAATGCAAGCAGGCTTTTTCCACTGAGGCAAGGGGAGAAAAAAACCAGAGGACGTGGGTAAAGGGTGAGGCGGGAAAAGTTTAAAGGGAACGTTAGGGGGGGCTTCTTCACACAGAGAGTGGTGGGAGTATGGAATGAGCTGCCAGACGAGATGGTAAATGCGGTTTCTTTTTTAACATTTAAGAATAAATTGGACAGATATGTGGATGGGAGGTGTATGGAGGGATATAGTCCATGTGCAGGTCAGTGGGACTAAGCAGAAAATGGTTCGGCACGTCAAGAAGGGCCAAAAGGCCTGTTTCTGTGCTGTAGTTTCTATGGTTCTATGGTTCTATATCATATAATCATATTGGTCACAAATCTCCGCATAATATTTATCTGAAGTATACACTTATAGAAAGGAGAGGAAAGAAAGAACAATCGAAAGAAGAAAACTATGTACAGAGTAGGGAGTGATTTTTTTTACAGCATATTCATTGATTGTGAGAATAAAATCAGGCCTATGAGGTATTATGTAGTTAAACCATTTTTTGAGTATGAATAAAATTGTGCCAACTTATGATTAACAGATGTTGTTATCTTCTCCATTTTGTAAATGTCCATTGTAATTTCCATCCATACGTTTAAAGTTGGGCTCTCCTGAGATAACCATTTCCTGATAAGGGTCTTTTTACCAGCCACCAGCAGTACATTCATTAAATATTTATATTTATCTCTTTTCAACCATTCTTGAGGTATATACCCAAAATATGGTCTTACTCTCTAAGTGTATTTATCTGTTAGTATATCATTGAAATTTGCAGAATATAACTTAATTGATCTACTCCCTGAACAAATAAGAACCAAGAAAAGTGAATAATAAAAAAAAGGTAAGGAAGGTGTGGTTCCAAGGCTGGGGTCTCTAGATGACCCCGGGCTGGGCTAGAAGAAAAGTCTAGCTGTGGGGCATAGCCCCTCCTACCTGTGAGTTGAGGGCCCCCGCTGCAGTACCTAGAAAAGTAAGTAAAAAAAAATGTCCATTACACAGAAATGATTTCCCTGTGTATTCCTCCCATGTACATATTCTCATTTAGGTGGGGAAAAAGGAATGAATAAATGAATTTTTAAAAAATTGAGTAATATAAAATCCACATTATAACACGTATTTCTCGAGATAGGTATATCACTGTCTATTTTTGCTTCCATTTAGTTTATCAGCACTTTTAAAGTTAGCCAAACCTTATGGCTCTTCTGGAGGAGGTGAGGGCTGCCCTCGGAGAACTGACAGTCTCTTCCTAAAATCCTTCTCTCGTCCTGTTCCCGTCCCCTGCTTTCTCGGTTCTCTTACTATTTCCCAAGCAGCTCAGGACAACTGCTCAGATAGAGTTTCCCTTGGTTTGACCACGCTAATGGGCAGTCCTCTGTTGTTCATGTCTGTAGTTGCCCCTTCCACCATCTGGTACAGTCGCATCCCTTCTTGGTAAAATACCCTCAGTTTAGCAGGGTACGGGGTTTGGAATTTAATCTTCCCTTGCTTTATTATTCGCTTCGCTTCGGAATATTCCTTCCATTTCTGTAGGACCGCTGGGGAGGTAATCATGATCGAAGTATTTTAACTTCCTGTTCCAAAACACCCTCTTCTTACCCGAGGCCCTTTGCAGAATCTCTGCCTTGCTCTTGAATCGAAGGGATCTAAGTACTATGGAGCACGGTTTACCTTCTCTGTCTCCAGGAGGCCACTGGACAAGCGAACAATGCGCCCTTTCAATTTCAATCTCCATTATCTGGGGAATCTCTGGCGCCTCCCGCAGCAGCTTGTCTACAAAGTCCATCATCGACAATCCCTCCGCTACTTCAGGGATATTATCAATCCTGATATTTTTCTGTCACGATCTTCCCTCCAGGTCAAGCAATTTACTTTCCTGTTGACTTAATATTTTTGTCATCTTCTTTAGTATCTACTCCACGTCTTGCATGCGATCTTTCACCTCCTCAATTCGAGTCTCTGCCACCGCTATTTTCTGATTGATGTTGGCGAGCTCTGATTTTATATCATTGAGTTGCTGCTTTATATCTTTTTGGACTTCCCTCATCTCCTCCAGAATCCTTATCATATTTGCCGCTTTGCCTGCACGAGGCCCCGCGTCAGCCTCACCGCCATGCGCACGTGTAGGAGAGCCGCGCGCTGTACCTCTCTCTTCCATAGGCTCAGCAGTGGTGCTTTTTTATTGCCATTCTTTCTCCCCATTCTTGCCCCCCTTATCAATTCAGATATTTTCGGAAGATCTTATATTTGGGGCAAAATATGCATTTTTCCGGAGGAGCTGTTGATTTAAGCTGCCATTCTGAATGATGACGTCACCAGAACCTACAGTTTCAGTTTAATGTATTTATTTATCACATTTACATTGAAACACAGTGAAATGCATCATTTGCATTAAAACCAGCACAACCTAAGGATATGTTGGGGGCAGCTCGCAAGTGTAGCTATACATTACATTCCAGCACCAACATTGCATACCCATGTACAGAGAACAATGCAAGCAGCAACAATAACCAAACTGCAATAAAACAAATCCCATTCCTCTACCCCACCCATCCACCAATAAACACAGACAGTCCTCTAACCCCTGGACAGGCCGTATCCATCCTCCACCAGACCCGCAGACTTTGGGCCTTCAGCTTTCCCAGTGGACTCACAGACTTGCAGACCCAAGTGTTGGGCCATCGGGCCTCGACTTCTGGAATTCAAATGGAACTTCAGGCTCTGATTGATGTCGACCCCAGGATTTTTATTGATGTCAATGAATGAGGACTCCCACCTCCAGACTTTAGACTCTAGGCTCTCCGATGACCGGGAGCCTGAGCAGTAGGCCCGAACTCCAGTCTCCCTACTCACATACATAGGGTGTGACTGACCTTTGTCCCTCCTGATTGCATGGAACTCTGATCCTGGAACACTCTGATGACCTATTGACCTGGGGGACCTAGTCCTCACTGGTCTGCTGGCCTGACATCCGAACAAAAATGTCCTTCATACCATGTCACTGGCGTTCAAACATGGGGAGCGGATTAGAAGTCTAGACTCCAACCTGACCTCTAACCCACCACATTCCTGTCCCTAAACCCTAAACTGATCCCTAATTCCATTCTCTGTTCCCAAAACCTTCCCTATAAGCCAAAAAAAATGACTATGTCTGAGCCATGACCTCAACAGAATCTGTAGCTTGGCACAATCTTGACTGGATCCAAGATAGAAGTATAATATTGGCAGATGGTTCCTTTGTGCTTCTATGAACATAAGGAGAGTTAATGTTTGGCTTTTGCATCATACAACATAACCATACAAGGATTTGATGTATTTGCCATAAAATAAAAACAGAGAATCAAACTAAGGACCTGATACTATATTTATAATTTTTAAAGAGGAAATTTGTTTTATTTTTGTTTGATTTCTAGCATCTGTAGATTTCAGCTTTTCAACTGAATCCCTTGATTCTGGAATGGTTCCAGAGGACTGAAAAATAACAAATGTCACTCTACTCTTTAAGAAGGAAGGGAGGTAGAAGGAAGGAAATTATAGGCCAGTTAGCCGAACTTAAGTGCTTGAAAACATGTTGGATTCCATTATTAAGGATGAGGTTCCTGGATACTTGGAGGCAAATGATAATATAGGCCAAAGTCTTCATTGTTGAAAAATGTTCTTTGACAAATCTGCTGGAATGCTTTGATGAAATAACAGGCAGGATATACAAGTTTCCCCCGCCATCCGAAGGTAGAGCGTTCCTATGAAATGGTTCGTAAGCCAAAACGTCATAAAGCGAAGAAGCAATTACCATTTATTTATATGGTAAAATTTTGTGAGCGTTCGCAGACCCAAAAATAACCTAACAAATCATGCCAAATAACACATAAAACCTAACAGTAACATATAGTAAAAGCAGGAATGATATGATAAATACACAGCCTATATAAAGTAGAAATACTTTTCCACAATCATTGCCGGCACTGTTCTCCGAAACGGAAATCTCACGCAAGTGCTCTCGGCAGAAAATCTCACGCAAGCGCTCTTGGCAAAAACACTTTCTCCAGTAACCTTTAAGCTATGAAGCTGCCAAATCATACCAAATAACACGTAAAAATACACAGCCTATATAAAATAGAAATAATGTATGTACAGTGTAGTATCATTTACTGGAATTGGGAAAACAGCTTGCTGAGCACACTGATGATGGTGTGTTAGACTGAGTCATCGCAGGCTGGGGTGGTGCAGTGGCCCCCACCCTCCAGGCCGCCGACCGATATATTGCCGCGAAGCATGCAACGGTAGCCAGAAGACACACAGCACATCTTTAAGAAAAAAGCCGAAATAAACAGGCTAATTAAATAGGTGCCGCCTGACACGTAATTGTCGGCCCAGATCAGTGCCGATTGCCAATTGCCTTGCCCCTGATCTGGGCCGACATTTACGTTTTGGGCGGCACCTAATTAATTAGCATGTTTATTTCAGCTTTTTTCTTAAAGATGGGCTGTGTGCCTCCTGGCTACTGCCGCATTCTCCGCGAATCGGTATCTGTCCGGGGCCCGGGGGTTGGGGTGGTGGGACACTGGGGTGTCGTCTCATCATCGTCTGTTTCTATTAGAGCAGGTGGTTCATCTTCTCCTATGACTGCTCACCTCGATGTCGAAGGTCGAGGTTCGTCGTCTGCTGTGGCTGATGTGGAAGGCTTGCTTGACTGCTGAGCCTCGCGCATTTTTCTATCATACAGTTCTTTGTAAGCACTCAAACCATCCTGCAAATATCCCCTAAACCTACGTACCCTTTCAAAATTAAAGTCGTACTTTATCATTGCAGCGAAAATCTCACGCAGTCGCTTCACGTTCATTTTGCTACTGCACTCGGTTTCAATTGTTATCCTTTCCTCTTTGAATTGCATCAGCTCTTCATCTATCAGTTCTTGGTCATGGGATGCCAAAACCTCTTCAACATCATGTTCGTCAGCTTCCACAAGCCAAACTCACGTTGTCCTTACTTCGTTCACCATGATCAAAATGCTTAATTATGTCTAGTTTTATGCTAAGTGTAACACCCTTACGCGCTCTTACAGGCTTTTCCAATACCTCAGAACTCATCTTGCAAACGGCTGCTCACAGGCACGTGTTAAAGCAATGCCGTTCCGAATCCAGGGGAGAGCGGCTGCTCAGGGCGTGCGCTGCCTTTTATCGCGCACTGATTTTTTTCGTAACAGTGAAAACACTTTCTGTTAGTGAAAACAGGGTACTAATGTAGATCTTTCGTAACAGTGAGGTTTTGTAAAGAGAACGTTTGAAAAGTGGGGGACACCTGTACAAAGGAGAGTCAGTGCAAGTTGTTGACTTGGATTTTCAGAAGGTCTTTGACAAGGTGTCGTACTCGGGGCTGCTTAACAAAGTAAGAGCCCATGGTATTATTGAATCGAATTGAATTGAATTGAATTCATTGAATTGAATTGAATGATCTTTATTGTCATTATACACAGGTACAATGAAACTCTGTTTAGCTTCCTCTCAGGCAATTAAATAAAGCAGTAGATAAAAACAAGACGGTAATAGAAAAACAGTATTAAACAGATAAGTAACAGAAAATAAGTTGCAGCAGCGCCAGAATATCACAGTAATGCACAAAGTGCCATTAGTGCAAGTATTTGAGTCCGTGTGTGCATGTGTGTGCTCACAGTTTCAGTCGTTGTTCTGTGGGAGTGGTGTGATGGAGGCCACAGCTCTGGGACAGAAGCTGTTCCTCAGTCTATTTGTTACAGGAAAGATACTAACATGGATAGAAGACTGACAGGCAGGCAGGAGGCAAGGATTTGTAAAAAGGGGAAAGGGGGGGCTTTTCTGGTTGGCTGCTGGTGACTCGTGATGTTCACCGTGGTCGGTGTTTGGGGCAGCCTCTTTTTGCGTATGTCAGCGAATTAGATGACAGAATTGATAGCTTTGTGGCCAAGTTTGCAGACAATATGAAAACTGGAGCAGGGGCAGGTAGTTTTGAGGAAGCAGGGTGTCTGCAAAAGGGCTTTGATTGGGAAAATGGGCAAAGAAGTGGCAGATGACCATCGTGTAGGGAAGTGAATGGTCATGCTCTTTGGCAGAAGGAATAAAAGTGTGAACTACTTTCTAGATGGGGAGAAGATTCAAAATTCAGATGTGCAAAGGGATTTGGGAGTCCTTGTGCAGTATTTCCTTTAGGTTAATTTGCAGGTTGAGTCCATGGTACGGAAGGAAAATGCGATGTTGGCATTGATTTCCAGAGGACTAGAATATAAGAGTAAGGATGTAATGCTAAGGAATTATAAGGCATTAGTCAGACTGCATGTGAAGTATTGTGAACTGTTTTGGGACCCTTATCTAGGAAAAGATGTGTTGGTATTGAAGAGGGTCCAGTGGAGGTTCACGAGAATTATTCTGGGAATGAAAGGGTTACTGTATGAGGAGCATTTGAGGGCTCTGGGCCTGTACTTTCTGGAGGTTAGAAGATGAGAGGGAATCTCGTTGAACCCTTGCGAATATTGAAAGACCTAGATAGAATGAATGTGGAGAGGATGTTTCCTAATGTGGGGATTTCTTTAGCCAGACGGTGTTGAATCTGTGGAATTCATTGCCATGGACGGCTGTGGAGGCCAAGTCATTGTGTATATTTAAAGCGGAGGTTGATAGTTTCTTGATTAGTCAGGAGAGTTATGGGAAAAAAGCAGGAGAATGGAGTTGAGAGGGATAATAAATCAGCCATGATAGGATGGTGCAGCAGACTCAATGGGCCAAATGGCCTAATTCAGCTCCTATATCTTATGGTCGAATTGTCCATCTTTAGTGGAAGTTGAAGATGGTCTACACATGTTGCATCTGTAACATATACAAGTTCTTATGTACAAACATTGACTCTGTAGAAGTTTCCTAGTGATGTGAACTTCAGTGATCTCTGTTACCCTACAGTGTAACTGTAGATATTCTGCTTATGAATCTCCAGATCTGGTTGTGCCTCGATTATGTGGTCGACCCAGGTAAACTGGTCTACTGAATTCCCTTGAAAATTCCCCATCTGCACAAGTCTCCACATTGTCTTGCCCATATGCGGGGCTAGACTGGAGCAATCTCAGCTCAGATTTGTTCCCCTTAAACCAATCTGACACACTTTCCATCGCTTCATACCTATCACAATTCAATAAAGCGGATTTTGCTTTACAGTTTTTGAAACTGTGCACTTTTAAATTCCCTTAAAGTTTTTTTTTGAGTCCTTGCAATTGGAGCCCAGCCTGAAGTGAGGAGTCAAGTGACAGTCAGGATAGTTAGTCCCCCAGCTGGTCTGGCATTGTCTTCAACACAGTGGGCACTGCTGTTAGTAGTAGAGTATCTGATAACTATGAATAGTAGGGGAATTAAGGGTCATGGGGAACAGACAGTTAGGTGGAGATGAGTCCATGGCCAGATCAGCCATGTTCCTACTGAATGGCGGAGCAGGTTCAACGGGCCAGATGGCCTACTCCTGCTCCTATTTCTTATGATCTTATGAACTCTCCAGCTGACAGACTGTCACCATGAAGCTCTTTGGATTGGATCTTTCCACAGTCTTCACGTTTAGGGAAGGATTCTTGCTGAAATTTAGCATTGCTTAAATTCTCAGATTACTGCTGTCAATCCAGGTTGATTAAGCCTTTCCTTAAGTGAAGATCCTTTTGTAAAAGGACAGTCTGCTAAGAGACATTGCTAGTGAATCCTGCACTGGAATGAATGTGCCAGATGTGAAAGATGTGGCCATTACAGCTTTTCCATCTCAGGCGGTGTTCCATGGAGCCAACTCTATCTTCAGTATGGTGCGGAATTCTGTAATCGCTTCCTTGGAACTTCTGCATCCCTGAACTCATTGTGCCCAGAATACTGTAACAAGACAGATAACTTTTTCCTAAACTATCAAGCAGCATAGTCTCCTGGCTTGAGTCCTCTTTCCCCTTTTCTTCTCTATTGGCATGTTAACCTGGCCTTCATTTCCTTTCTTCTTTCTCCTTATCATGCAAAAATCTCAGTGGAATGTCTACCAAAGTAGTTATCTGGGGAATTTCTTCTATTCCTATGTGACATACGTTCCAGTACACAATTTTATAGCGTGAGGCAGGAATTCTTCTTGCTGCCAAACAACAGGTTACCTTCCCAGTCACTGAATAGTCGTAGTCTCATTTAGCAAAGCTGTCATCAGGTTAACGTTAAAATGCATCCGTTAGTCTTGCGAGACCATGGATCTGCGCCTAGAAAGTCTTCACTCTCCAGGGCGCAGGCCTGGGCAAGGTTGTATGGAAGACTGGCAAGACTCCCCTCTCCACAACACCGATGTTGTCCAAGGGAAGGGCATTAGGACCCATACAGCTTGGCACCAGTGTCGTTGCAGAGCAATGTGTGATTAAGTGCCTTGCTCAAGGACACAACATGCAGCCTCGGCTGAGGCTCGAACTCACGACCTTCAGATTGCTAGTCGAACGCCTGAACCACTTGGCCACGTGCCCACAAGCTAACGTTAGACTAGAATTAATGTCATCAGTTGCAAATATCAAGAATGTCTGGAAATGATGCAGATGTGGTTCTACTATCCAATTTGCTGAGCATCATATGTCAGACTAAAGGTGTGAAATTACAATAGAAACTGGAAGCAAGCTCGGAAGGATGAAATAGACACTACTCGAACCAGTTATGTGGCTATTGATTCTCCTTTTGTGTACAAGTGGGTTTCAAAAGTAGATTCTAAACCGTCTAAATTTGTTACCTGCTACTTTGAAAGGTCTAATGATTTGTTTTACAGTAGATCATTTCAAGAAAGACAAAATAATTGAAACTGCATGAAAGAGAGAAAGTCTTTGTAAACTATTATAGGAAAAAGGTCAATTTTTATCTTCAATGTATTTTGATATTGATGCAGGAATTCACAACGCGTTTGGCAATACACCGCGGGGTCAGCCCTTCCCGCCCTTCGAGCCACACCGCTCCAGCACGCCCCCCGGCAAACTTGATTATCCCTAACCTAATTACAACGACCAATCAACCTACCCAGTACAGTGGGAGGAAACTGGAGCACCCGGAGAAAACACACGCATTCCACGGGGAGGAGGTACACAGACTCCTTACAGAACAGCACCGGATTCAACTCTGAGCTCTGGAACGCTCTGTGCCGGAACAGTGTCACACTAATGGCTCTGCTACTGTGGCACCCAGTACGCCTTAGAGTTATTATCGTGATATTTAAGATTTTTAAATCAGGGCTCCATCACTGCTTACTTTTAATTCTTCAGCAGGTTTATTTATTTGGAAAGTCCTTGCAGAAGTTCCACAGAATGTAGAATTTTTCAGTTTCCAGTCTGTGAAACACAGGAATAATTAAGATTTCACAGATGACGATTGTGATGACAAAATTATAATCCAAACAAACTAGATTCTCTGTTCCATTACAGATATTATTGCGGATTCTGTCAGTATGATTGATCACATTTGACATGCACACCACACCCACACTGTAATCTAGCTGTCTGGAGCAAAATTCCTCATTCCGTTTCAGATTAACGTTTCCTTGTGAAGTCAAAAAGAGTTTGCAGTTCTCTAATTGGTATGTGGGTAGATGAAGCTTCCCTTTGTGGGCAGATGCAGAAAAATTTTCCAAACACATTAAATTTCCTCTGTCACATTTAAACTTGTTTGGAACGTATGACACTGGCTTAGGCAGCAGTATCAAGAGAAATTTAAATGAGATTTCAAAGCTTCAATATATTGCAATAACTCAATGTACATGTCCTCCTACGAACATTTAACCTATAGGCACTGTGTACATAGGAACGAGTGTTCGGGAGACCTGCGGGATGGATGAGGATGGATCTGCTGTGAAGCTGCAGGCATCTTCAAATGCCATTCTCAAGTGCTTTCTCTTCCCCTTCTCCTGAGGGAGCTGGACTGAGCTGGGAGCATGGAGCAGACTTACTTACCGAGTCAGTGTGGCCTGAAAGTCCTCCTCTCCTCACACCTGCTTGTTTTCTCAGCACAATAGTTTCTATCGTCCTCTCATGCGCACTGTTTTTGTTCATCTCCGATTTACGAACAATTCTCAGGAATTTGGATGGCAAGTGCTAATGGAGGCCCTGTAAACTAGAGGATACACATGGTCCAATGTGTTAGGTAGAAGGCAGAAGATAATGACAGTTTCATTAGTGATAACCTTGTACGTAAGAAGAAGGAAGTGGAATGAATGTCAGTATAATAATGTGGGGTGTAACAGGAAGCAGGGGCGAGTGGACCTGTGTAAGTAATTAGGGTGGTTACGCTGAATTTTTATACCGGACATTAAGCTTCTGAATTGTGACTTGGAGGGTTTTGACTCCTTGAGAAAACAGGATCCCTGTCTTCCTGTGCATTGTCTGGACGAGACTTCTAACACGTTAGTGCATAACCTGAATGTCCTTTTTAAATTATTTTAGTCCCTCCATCCATATTTTTTCATGTCTGCAGCTAGGCAATAACTACCTTCTGACTGAGTTTGAAGTGTTTATATGACAAAAGTAGCACTCAATGTCCACATACCTTTCTCCTACCTCTTTCCAACATAAATATACAAAATAAGGAAATGTGTGCAACAGTCTAAACGGGTTATTTTGCTCTTCTATGCAATATTTTTGAAATGAACAGTTGTCTCCTCAAACAACCCTTAACATAACCTTGGCTGTCACATCTCAGCCAGAGATTGTGGATCCAAACAACACTGAAAGGCTAGTAGTTCAAGGCAGCCCTGAAGGGGTATTGTGCTGCGAGAGGTGTTTAGATTAGACATTGAACGAAAGCCTATGTAAAAGGAAGGAGCCATGGCATTATTTAGAGAAGGAAGCTCTCCTGGTGTCCTCGTCGACACTGATCCCATAAGCAACATTCAAAAATATAATGGAGAATCTGACTATTACCTCAGTGTTGTTCATGGAACCTAACTGTACAAATTGGCTGCTTGATACTACCATAATGCTTGCGCTTCAGATATAGTTTGATTGCTGCAAATTATTTAGAAATGTAGTGAAAGGTGATATTAAAATACATTTCGTTTTTTTCTATGTCTCTTCAAGTACTTCCTGCTGGAGGAGGTGGTTAATCAGAACCTCATCTTCTTTTCCCTCTCCATTGGTATTATTGTCAGGTTTTTAAATTTTTTTCCTTTTTTACATCAAAGGCTGTAAGGGAGAAGAAAAATTGTGGCTAGCCTACTTAGCAAGCATCAGACGCCACAATCTAATCTGGTGTTGGGTGAAGTTTTACTGACTAATCATGCTTATATATTCAAGACGTTAGCAAATGATAAAACATTAATTTTGTAAGTATCAGATAACTGTAGAAAGCTATTTGAATCAGTCACTTAAATTTGATGGCTCCAGGGGCAGGTTCAAGGCTGGGAGTCCTGCAGTGAGAAACTCAGCTCCAAAAGGTCTATAAGTCAGGAGTGTGAAAGCAGCTCTAACAACCGTCAGGAACTCAAAACCAAAACAGACAGAAGAAACCATTTGAGAGGAGCACTACCCTGCATCTTAAACGTTCAAAGGTTCAAAGTACATTTATTATCAAAGTATCTATAAATTAAACAACCTTGAGATTAATCTCCTTACAGGCAGCTACAAAATGAGAAAGCAGAAAGAACCCATTTAAAAAAAAGACCAAAAATCTGATGCGTAGAGAGAGAAAAAAACACCCACACACACAAATCGTGCAAGCAATAAAAGCATTCAGGACAAAAGTGAGTCCATAGGCGTGAGCAGCCAGAGTAGGCCTACAGCCCCAGCCTCAGTTCAGCACACAGCAGAGCAAAACATCGCAGAGCCTGCAGTCTCGAACACAGAGCAGCTCCACAGCCTCAGCCTCACTCCTGCAGAGTGTGATGAAAAACCAAGTTATCAGAAGATTGATGCTGATGAGAGAGATAAGAGAGACAAAGGGAGAAGCGTTCAAAATGTTAATGAGAGAAGAGAGAGATTAACGAAAAGAGACACAGTTCCGAGTATTGACAGACCAGTTGGTTTGAACCTGAACTGTTTGAAGTTTGATGGACAGGCGATACCCCAGCAGGGGAATAAAAGGAACAGGTTCACTAAGGCAAGACACACCATGAGATCACGAGATAACGAGAACCTGGAAAAGCGATGTGCCCCTACAAGTTGGTGGGAGTTTGGAGGTCTGGTCGCGGGACCGACCATAGATGCACAGGGTGAAAAGGTACGATCGGCGGGAACCTGGTGCGTGTGTCTGCCCTTGCCTGGGTGCCGGGTTCACCGCAGAAGAACATTCGTATCCGGAATGGAGGGGTTACAGTCGGTGACCTCCGAAGACAGTAAAAGGGCTCGCCCGAAAGCTAACTGCGGGGAACATCAAAGGTCTGTTGAATTGAAATTTGCATTTGCTCTCTCTCTCTCTCTCCCTCCAATGGCACAAGAGCAATTACTACGAACTGTACTCAGCTGAACTGAACTCTGCGTCACTTGAGACTGATCATTTTACCCCTAAACTGCGATAGAGCTTGATTGATTCCTATTATCCTAGTTCTGTGTACATGTGTGTTTTATCATTGCTAACCTGTTGCATTTATAGCCTTACGATTAGGGTACTGTGTTACTTATTTCTTTAATAAAACTTGCTTAGTTCCAGTAATCCAGACTCCAACTAAGTGGTCCATTTCTGCTGGTTTGGCAACCCAGTTACGGGGTACGTAACAGGAGAGCGTAGCAAATGTCTTCCAACCGGTACACCATGGCCACAAAATGCACAGACACAACTCCATGTCTGCTTATACAACTTTGCTCAAACCCACATCGACCAAGCAGAAGGACAGGAGGCACAAGGGATCTCCACCTCCTACAAGTTCCGCTCTAATATGCACATTGTCAACCCCTCAAAAGCAATGAAGGATGGACAATAAATGTCCTTTCACCAACACACTTGTCTATCAATAAATAAACAAGAAGATTCTGGAGACAGTCCCACGAGGAAACCGTGAGCACTTATGCAGTAATCACCTTATTTAAACCTGCAGTTGAAGGATTTCTCTTCCATTTTGCTGAGGACCCCATACCTGAACTTGATGAAGCTCAGAGGGTTTATGTGACTATGGCCTGTGCGATTGTAACATGTGACTGCTTGCAGCTGCAAATGTTCTATGTCAGATAGCAGGCTTGAAAGAAAATACCAGCCTTCAGCAATTCCAGGCAATTTTGCTCCAAACTTCAGATGCAGGCTTTCTTTTAAAAGCCATGACTGGAGTGATTGGAGCTGTGAAC
The DNA here is from genome assembly GCF_030028105.1 of Mobula birostris. Taxonomy (NCBI): domain Eukaryota; kingdom Metazoa; phylum Chordata; class Chondrichthyes; order Myliobatiformes; family Myliobatidae; genus Mobula; species Mobula birostris. The sequence goes on along the minus strand of NC_092378.1, from coordinate 130,178,975 downwards.
AGACAATCTGTTTCAGAAGCTTTGGCAGATGTTATCTGAGCGACACCTACAGCAGCTCTTATCTAAAATGGCCACATGAGCCACCTGAAGTCTGAATGGATTTGAAATGGATAGTACAGAAAAAGTATCAGAAATGATTTCAAACTTCAGCATGTAAAGAAATAATAATTTAAATATACGCAATGAAAGTATATAATCTCAAAAGGCATCTCAACACTGAATAATAATTAGCCAAGGCATCATAACTCTGGCATATTTTAGGCTAAAAGTGTTTCACTGAAAATGCCACTTGATAAATATTTCTACAGTTCTAAGTTCATGGACCATAATACTGAGATTGATGACATTTAGAATTTATGAATAATCTTTTAAGAAAAAATTATATTTTTGACACAGTATCTCTGTGGCAGTTAGAATCCTATTTACATAACCAATGACTTTGATCTAAGAGGTAGTCAAACTGAAAAATAAATGTTGACTTTATTGATATGAGGGGTTCCAAAGTAAACATTTCCATGGGAATGCAGAAAGGGGAAAGGCGCTCCTGCAGTTTCACTCAGTTGAAACAGGTAACACTGTGAAATGAAAGAATTGCTGGAGCACAGAAAAGGGCTTGTTGATTTCTACAAAGGTTACCACAGCAGGTCCTGACAGCTCAGGAGACAGTCTATGGGGATAAAGCCATTAAGTGATGGGGACTTGTGTGGCTCAGCAACATGAAGAAATCTGCTTTACCCACCCTAGATGAATTACCATAGACCAACTAAATTTAAACACCACATTTAAAACAGCAAGAGTTCTGCCTTCACCCTTGTTTAGAGCATCAGCCCTCTATGCTTCTAATGGAGCATCCTTCAACCGGGCTGCAGCCCTGTCCTGACAATCGGAAGGAAGTGGGAATGACACCCAGAGAACTTTAGGAACTGTGGATCCTGATGCTTTTGTGATCCAGAGGATCTTTGGAAGGCATGAATGAACCATGACACTTTTTGCTTATGGCCATTTTAGTAAGTGTTATAACAGCAGAAAATAAACAAGAAAGATGATCTGAGGGAACAAAGGAAAAGATAAAGGAAGTAATAGTAGTGGTCGTCTCATCCTCTGTCTAGAGATAATACAAATTCCAATGAGAACAATTAATCTGTAAAATTACCTGATTCAAGTGTGTGACACCTGCTGCTGTAAACTAATTTCTAGAAAAATGTGGAAGCAATTATATGGTAATTGTTGGAAAATTCACTGAACAATTACATGCACACAATATAAGAGATTATATAAAAATACAAGCAACCATAGGAAAGATAAACTACAAGGAAATTGCAGGAGAAGTAACAATTCTACACCCTACTGCAACAGACTCCATCTGGATGAGACTGATGTGTCCCATGCTGCAGACTTTAAAGAATCTCTGCTGTCCTGGTGTTATTCTCTCTCACAGGTCAGTGGGAATGATGAATTTCACATTTGCTGGAGCTGTTATTCTTAGCAGGCCAGGCACAATCCGTCATTGGTGAAATCTGCCTGTTCACTTACCTGCTTCTTAAGCCACATCGAATTGTTGCCAGAAGACTAAACGGGCCAGAGTGACCCTCGACAGCTCACGCGGGGCAGACTGCAGTTGGGACCAGAGACATTTTCAAGGTTGGCTATCTCAAGCATACGCAATATGTCCTCCATCAGTATGCAGCGTGGGGGCAGTGGAGTTGTTCAGTTGGCAATTCATCTTTGATTGCTCACATGAAATGCATAAATGCACTTTTACTGACCAGTGTAAGTGGATTTTGGAATCAAAATGCATGAGCAGCCCTTGTCACGTATTTGTATTTAAAACAAGAGGGCACAGGTTTAGGGTGAGAGGATCTGAAGGGAAAGCTTTTCTCAGCATCTGAAACGTGCTGTTAGTATAGATGCTGGAGGCTGATATGATCAGAACATTTAAGAGGCATCTGCTTAGGTACTTGAATAGTCTGTGGATATAATACGGGTAAATGGGATTAGTGATAGATCGGTGCAATGGTTGCTGTTGACGCGGGCTCACTTCTGTAAAGTACAAGTGCAGGAGAAGTAAGAGAGAAGGTTCTCCTGCCCCCGTGGCATCAAGTGGATGTGAGAACTCCAAAGATGCACGACATGGAGAAAGGTATTTATTTGGGGTCACGTGTATTACACTTGACACATCAGTCTGGCGTATTGACCTCTATTTTTTCTGAATGATAATTATGTAGGAGTTGACAGTGTGGATTAAAGAAAGGGTAAAGGGGATAACCTAATATAGAGAGGGCTTTCTCGAGCTGAACAGGGGGTGCAATGAAAGTGTTAATGAAAACGTTGTTCTTTTAACTTCCACCTGGCCTCATTGTGCTGCCAACCCTTCTGCTTCTCGCTGCTCTTCATCCAGCTCCTCCACAGCAGACGATGTTTCTTCAAGGTGCTTTTCCTTGAATATTGCAGTCCAAACTTCATGACTGAGTAGGATTGAACATCGTACGCTACGGGGATGGTTAGATCACATTGAAGGAAGTCTGGAGTTATTGAGATGCTCGAACCTTTGCATCAATTTGCCTGTAGTGTAGTTTTTGCATGGCCTTGATAACGGTGAGCTGATCGGGGCTGGTGAGAAAGTTATCAGCCACAACATAAGAGCAATCCACCCACTGCCTGTCCAGATTTTCCCCGGATGAATGGAAAACTGGAAAAGTTGACAAGTGTCGCAGAGCGAACTATTCCTGGCAGCTGGCAGGAAACCTGGAACAAATTTATGAACGTGCTATAGCTATCACACTTCAGCTGCATATTAATGGAGTGAAAACCTATCCTGTTCATAGAAGTTCATGGCTTGTATTCTGGAGTGTTGAGAGCTTCATGGCAGTCTATTATATCCCTGGATACTAGGCTAGACAGCCATTCAGCACCACTTCCCCAGATTAAAGAATACTATACTGACTGCCCTGACAATACTTCAATACCGACAACACACCAGGATGATAAAAGAAATAGCTTCCTTTGATGTCATTTCAAGGTATTATTTGAACTGAAATACATCTAATTCAATTGCACTGATGCATATGTAATAATGTCAAGAAATGTGAATCATGCATCAAAGAGCTGATCACTATGTAAAATCAATGTATCAAAATGTTGGATGCATGTCAGTCTAGATCAATGTCAACCAATTATGTTCGGGCCAGCTTGTATAATGTCTGCTAGTGCAGACAACTAGGACGTGAATCAAATAGCAAAACTATCTTTATGTTAGTTGTTTAAAAACAAGAAACAAGAGTGATAGAGAAGAGCCCCGCTGTTTTTTGTTAGGATTTAACATGATGAAAGTTTGATTAGTTGACTATTGCAGGACTGTTAATCTTCAGCACAACCCACAGGGTATTTCTCCTAATATTCATAAGACTTTATTTTAATTCAGGTTTGGCAGTTAGACCATAGTACATAGAATTAGGTTATTTTGCCCATTGACTGTGCTCTGCCATCTCTGGATTGCTGTCTGTGCCACGTGCCAGTGAGGGTGAGAATAGGATGATTTGGCAGATGAGTGTGTGGCTGAGGAACTGGTGCAGGGTCAGGGGTTCAGATTTCTGGATCATTGGGATCTCATCTGGAGAAGGTATAACCTGTACAAAAAGGACAGGTTACACCTGAACCTGAGGGAGACCAATATCCTTGAAGATAGTTTACTAGAACTGTTGGGGGTGGTTTAAACTACCTTGGCAGAGGGATGGGAAGCTGAGTGATAGGGGACAGTTGGTATACATGCAGAGACAGTGTATAGTGAGACTATCAGGAAGGACAGGCAGATAATAGGGCAAAATTCCAGTCAGTGGGATGAGTTGCAGTGTAAGAGGGGAACAAATACGAAAAGGGGACTGAATGTGTTATAGTTAAATGCACACAGCATATAGAATAAGGCAGATGATCTTATAGCGTAGTTAGAAATTGGCAGATATGATGTTATGGAAATCAATGAGACGTAGCTGAAAGAAGATTATGATTGGAAGTTTAACACCTAAGCATACACATTGTATTGAAAAGAGAGGCAGGTAGGCAGACGGGTTCATGTGGGTCTGTTGGTAAAAATCGAAATCAAATCCTTAGAAAGAGGCGACATAAAACACTGGACAACAAATTTTTTCAGAAGTGTTGCTTCCTCAGAATTTCTTTTGTTTATAATAGACTGCTTGAAGATGAACACAAATATAATTTCAGACTACTTGTATCATGTAGAACTGTCACGTAGACAGCTGAAACGTCTCAACCCAAGCAAGGCTGCAGGACCGGATGGTGTCAGTACCAGGGTGCTCAAAGCCTGTGCCCCTCAGCTATGTGGAGTACTTCACCATGTCTTCAACCTGAGCCTGAGGCTCCGGAGGGTTCCTGTGCTGTGGAAGATGTCCTGCCTTGTCCCTGTGCCGAAGACGCCGCGCCCCAGCGGCCTCAATGACTACAGACCAGTGGCATTGACCTCCAACATCATGAAGACCCTGGAGAGACTTGTTCTGGAGCTACTCTGGCCTATGGTCAGGCCACACTTAGATCCCCTCCAGTTCACCTACCAGCCCCGACTAGGAGTTGAGGATGCCACCGTCTACCTGCTGAATCATGTCTACGCCCACCTGGACAAGCCAGCAAGCACTGTGAGGGTCATGTTTTTTGACTTCTCCAGTGCGTTCAACACCATCCGCCCTGCTCTGCTGGGGGAGCAGCTGACAGCGATGCAGGTGGATGCTTTCCTGGTGTCATGGATTCTAGATTACCTGACTGGCAGACCACAGTACGTGTACTTGCAACACTGTGTGTCCGACGGAATGATCAGCAGCACTGGGGCTCCACAGGGGACTGTCTTGTCTCCCTTTCTCTTCACCATTTACACCTCGGACTTCAACTACTGCACAGAGTCTTGTCATCTTTAGAAGTTTTCGGATGACTCTGCCATAGTTGGATGCATCAGCAAGGGAGATGAGGCTGAGTACAGGGCTACGGTAGGAAACTTTGTCACATGGTGTGAGCAGAATTATCTGCAGCTTAATGTGAAAAAGACTAAGGAGCTGGTGGTAGACCTGAGGAGAGCTAAGGTACCGGTGACCCCTGTTTCCATCCAGGGGGTCAGTGTGGACATGGTGGAGGATTACAGATACCTGGGGATACGAATTGACAATAAACTGGCCTGCTGAAAGAACACTGAGGCTGTCTACAAGAAGGGTCAGAGCCGTCTCTATTTCCTGAGGAGACTGAGGTCCTTTAACATCTGCTGGACGATGCTGAGGATGTTCTACAAGTCTGTGGTGGCCAGTGCTATCATGTTTGCTATTGTGTGCTGGGGCAGCAGGCTGAGGGTAGCAGACACCAGCAGAATCAACAAACTCATTCGTAAGGCCAGTGATGTTGTGGGGATGGAACTGGACTCTCTGACGGTGGTGTCTGAAAAGAGGATGCTGTCCAAGTTGCATGCCATCTTGGACAATGTCTCCCATCCACTACATAACGTGCTAGGTGGGCACAGGAGTACATTCAGCCAGAGACTCATTCCACCGAGATGCAGCACAGAGTGTCAAAGGAAGTCATTCCAGCCTGTGGCCATCAAACTTTACAACTGCTCCCTTGGAGGGTCAGACACCCTGAGCCAATAGGCTGGTCCTGGACTTATTTCCTGGCATAATTTACATATTACTATTTAACTATTTATGGTTTTATTACTATTTAATTATCTATGGTGCAACTGTAACGAAAACCAATTTCCCCCGGTATCAATAAAAGTATGACTATGACTATGACTATGAGTACGTGGAGAAACAACAAATTAACTTTTATTGAATATAATGTGTTTAATTGCACAATGGTGCTGATGCTTTGCAATAGTTTAACTAAGTTAAAGATATTTTGTTAATCATTTTCATTTGTACTCAGTGTCTGAGACTTCTCGATTAAGTGTCCAACAATAATTCACCAGCATTGATGGTTTCCAGTTGTCTTGGTATCTTTTCTTCATGACCGCAATGTCCTGGTGAAGCCTTTCACCATGCTCGTCACTAACAGCACCAAGATTTGCAGGGAAGAAATCTAAATGGGAATGCAGAAAATGAATCTTTAGTGACATGTTGCATTTCATGGTTTTATATGCTTGAAACATGCTTTCAACCAGCTGCATGTAGTTTGGTGCTCTGTAGATGTCGAAAAAAATTTCAACAACTTCCTTGAATGCCTTCCATGTGATTTTCTCCGGTCCCACTAGAGATTCTTCAAATTGCCTGTCATTGATGACCTGTTTGATTTGTGGACCAACAAAAATGCTTTCCTTAATCTTGGCATCAGTTATTCTGGGAAGCATCTGTCTCAAATATCAAAATCCTTCATAGAAATTTTTGTGCCCAGTGATAGCAAATTCCATCCTTACAGTCCTGAACCCAATAATTATTACTAAAACCTGTCCTGCCATGCAGCAGCCACACCGTCTAAGCATTCCTGGACAAGATAGGAAACTTTCCAGCTTACATTGTAGGCAACGTTTTAATTTACTTGAATTATGAATTGAAATAATGAACATGTTTATTTAAAAAATGGTGTGTAATAGGGAAATTTCATGGTGATTTTCATAATCACCATTAGTCTCACTATACACTGTCTTTGCATGTATACCAACTGTCCCATCCTCAGCTCGATCACTCAGCTTCCCATCCCTCTGCCCAAAATTCGTATGATACACCTAAAGGTATTTAGGAAGCAAAATCTTTGTTGTCCAAGATGTAGAATTGTTGCAGGTAGAGTTAAGGAACTGCAAGGGTAAAAAGACCCTGATGGGTGTCATATACAGATTTACAACAGTAGCCATGATGTGGGCTACAAATTACAAAGGGATATAGAAAATGCATGTCAGAAAAACAATGTTACTATAGTCATCGGTGATTGTGAAACCAAGTTGGCGCTGATTTTGGGTCCCAAGAGAGAATGTGTAGAAGGCCTACAAGATGACTTTTCAGAACAATTTATAGTTGAGCCCACTAGGACATCAGCTATTCTGAATTGGGTATTGTGTTGTGACCCCGATTTGCTTAGGAAGCTTAAGGTAAAGGAACCCTCAGGAGACAGTGATCCCAATATGATAGAATTCACTCTGCAATTTGAGAGGGAGAAGCTGAAGTCAAATGTATTAGTATTACAGTGGAGTAAAGGGAAATACAGAGGCATGAGAGAGGTGCTGGCCAAAGGGGACTGGCAGGAATGCTGGCAGAGCAGCAGCTGCTGGAATTTCTGGGAGCAATTTGGAAGGATAGATACATCCCAAAGCAGTATTTTAAAAGCAGGATGTTACAACTGTGGTTGACAAGGGAAACCAAAGCCAACATTAAAGAAAAAGAAATGGCGTATAATAGAGCCAAAATGAGCTGGAAGTTAAAGGATTGGAAAGCTTTTAAAAACCCAACAGGAGGCAAATAAAGCCAATAATATCAAAAAGTTACCAAAAGTTTTTTACTAATCAGGAACCTATCAACTTTCACTTTAAGTATATCCAATGACTTGGCCTCCACAGTCTGTGACAATGAATTCCACAGATTCATCACCCTCTAGCTAAAGAAATTCCTCCTCATCACAGTTCTAAATGGATGTCCCAAGATGGTGTCAAAGAAGCTTATGAGAGGAAAAAGACCAAGTACTCTGAACTGGCAACTGAAGCTGCCCAGAATGGCTGGAAGAGCAAGATTTTCCCTGTAGAAGTGGGATGCAGGGGATTCGTTGCTACATCTACGACCAGTCTATTGAAGAAGATGGGGGTGAGGGGTCACTCCCTCCAACAAGCAATCAAGTCCTTGCCAAATGCAGCAGAAGAAAGCAGCAATTGGATTTGGATTGAAAGGAAAGACAACAACTGGGCTGCAAGATGAAGACAGGAGGGTATGGAACTGAGGGGGATGTATCTGGGACGCCAGGTAGCACCGTTAAGCCCTCTGGAGACGTCGTGGGCTTATCAAAAAAACGTCAAAGAAGGAGGGTGCCCACCTGATGACCCCGATGATGTACCTACCCTCCCTCCTTGTCACCACTCCAAGCCCACTGCCAACATCAAGAGTGCCGACTTACCATAGGGATTGAAACATCAAGTCCTACTAGCTCTACTACTCTACCTCTTTTCCGAGGCTATACCCTCTGGTCCTGGACTCCTCCACTATAAGAAACATCCTCAACATGTCCATTCTATCTAGGCCTTTCAATATTTAATAGGTTTCAATGAGATTTTTCCATCATTCTTCTAGTGAATACAAGCCCAGAGCCATCAAACGGTTCTCAGACAATTAGTAATGTCACTTTTTTCATTCATCTGCCATATTGGGATTTGAACATATGCCTTTAGATCACTAGTAAAGGTAATTCTGCTGCTACCTCCAAATGAATTCAGAAATTACCTTCTATTTTATAAATGAGGCTTAATGTTAACTCAAAGGCTTCCTACCAAACCTACTCCTTACACCATGTCAGGAGAGACAATCAGAAATTTTAGAACCTGGAAAGCCATCTGTTGAGATTAGAGCCATAGAGTCATAGAGAAGTACAGCAGAGAAACAGGCCCTTAAATATCTCTGCTAGGGCTCCAGCAATTTCTGGACTTGTCTCCCGTACGGTCTGAGGGAACATCTTGTCAGACTCTGGGGATTTATCCACCGTGATTTGCCTCAGGTTAGGCAAACACCTCCTCATCTGTAATCTGTAGGGTCTGTAGATTTATGATTGGGATGTGAAATGATGAGAGGAGGAGCACAAAGATTTTCCTTTGCCCCTTGAAAGAAAGGTTGAAAAAATTCACCATTGAAGCTTGCAAAATAGACTTTAAGAAATTTGTTTTTTTGTCGCATTGATTCTCTTCTTTAATATGATGAATAAACACTGTTGTTAATCTTGACAAAGGATGAAAATGAGAAGCAATTTCATTCTGGTTTTATATGTATCACATTTTAAAATGTTACTTCTATTATGGTTTTCTTTTGTTACAAATTATTCCTTTGGGATTTCATGCTTTAGTTCGCTGAACAAATTAATTAGATTATGGGGTTTGATGGAGTTTCAGAGCAGTCTGATACATCAGAGGATATTCATTGAGTTCCCCTCTGGTAAAATTCATCTTCTGTTAATTTTTCAAAAAAAATGGTCAGAACTAGAGAAAGGTTGGGAATTTTCATCTGGAGACTTACTGAACCAAATAATTAATCTTCCAAAAAAGCACCATCCCTACAATTATTTGAAAGAATGTAAAGAGGGAATTGGCCATGATATCCACCCAGACTTGCCATTGACAAGAGTGTTTGGGATCTAACTTTGGCAGATCCACGATTGTGAAGTTGCTTGAATGAAGGATTCTGATTCAATATGGTGAGGTACTGTGCTTCAAGTTGTACTCTACTTATACTTGTACTCCAAGCATGGGAAGGGGACAGAATAAGCCCCGCCCCAAATGGTCAGAGAAACTTTGACAGCTATTGAGGTTGCATTCCACTTAACTGGACCTCAGACCTAACAAAATGTTCAGAAACTTTCAGTAATGTACAACATAATCAACAAAATTAACAAAGCTTTTAAAAGTTAAGAAAATCATCAAGCAGAAAGCCATTTAAAACACTTATCAAACAATTCAAATAAGAATGAAATCTCAATTAAAGTTAAATAAATTTACTTAGAACTTTGAACTTTTCTACTTCAAATAGTCACCCTCCAGCTACAGTTTCTACTTCAACTGCTCACCCTCCTGCTACAGCAGCAGACCGAAGAAACAATAACAGCCAGGGCATTTCCAGGATTGCAGTGGAAAATGCTACCAGACTCCTGAAGCTGGGATTTTGTGGCCTGTATTAGCCGGGGGACTCCTTTTAGTATGCGTCTATTGATATGAAAACTTCATTGGAGTCTGCTTCCCACTTCAAAACCTCATCAGTGTTTCTACTAGGGGACAAGGAACAAGGAGGCCCAGAGGATGTGGATCATTTGGTGGAATATCAGCAGGAGAAGCGGAGCAAAAGAAAGAAGAGGCCTCCTGGGAGATATCAATGCTCGATGCCAACCATCTCATTGCCCTTACATGGGTGAGGGAGGATACTACACCACCAGCAGTAAGCAAAAGTGTGAACAAAACTAAATTGCGAATTCATTCTGAAACTATAGGCAGCAGCTTCAGAACAAATTTACCAGGTTTCTCATTACCCTACATGGACGGGGTTCCCATTGTGCTAATTGGGATAGACCTTTGTTCATTTTCAGCAAAGAAATTAATCATTGTCTTGCAGTTTTCCTCCAGTGCCTGGGCTTGTAAAGCAAATGGTACAATGAGCCTATTATTGTGGCCTTTTCCTTCCCTGGTTATTTTTTAAAAGCAGACAGTTATTTCACATCTCTCCCTTTTTCTTGTTCAAGTGTTTCTCTTCCCGAGTTCAGGGACAACATTTCTTATCAGGGGTATATTATATTTTAATATGCAAAAACAATGGAGGCTATGTTCTGTGCTTTAGGGAATTAATTATTCTCTGCAAGTGCGCAGAGTTCACATATCTATCCTTTGAGATCAATTGAGATAGAGTCTGAGACCCAAACCTAGGCACAAAAATATCTCCTAGAACAACCAGACACTTAGAAAAGAGCAGTTATTGAAGAGGATTTGGGTGGAAAACTAAAAATATTTTACTGCAATTATTTGGGTTCCTGGTCAGACATAATTTATAATATCATCCATAGGTCCAGTCTCTTTGTGTATCTTTGTGACTCAGGGAAGTGTTGCGAAGGTTCAACAGGTTGGTTTGTGAAATGGAGTGAACTGGGATTAAGCAAACTGGTCCAGTAGTAAGAATAAGAACTGATCATGTTGTAACATATAAAATTCTTATTGGAATTGACGGGTGTGATTCTTCTCCTGGCTGAAGTGTCTTAAACCTTGGTTCACAGATTCAAGATAAGGATCAACGTTGTTCACCATATGCATTTAAATATATTACGAATTAGCTGTTGCGTGTTGGCATGAATTGCAACAAAAACAACATTCAACAATTATAAAGAATAAAGAATTACATAAGATATAAAGTTAAAAGTTAAAGTACAGATATGGGAAAATGTGCCTAAATACATAAATGCTAGCATGTATTTACAATGTAAGCGGCTTTATAAAAAGTGGTTTAAAGTGTTTGCAGTGCATTACAGTGATGAGTGTAATAGAGAGGAGTGAGGGGAATGACTAGATTAGTTGATCGGGCACAGATGGTCCGAATGGCCTACTCCTGCCTCTACTCCTAATGTTCTCATAACAGTAAACAGCAGATTGAATGCCAAAGCTCTATGCGAGACTGAAGAACAGGAACAGGGTTAATGGGGTAATTTTTTTCCTCCATCCTGTATGCCATTGATTCAATAAATGATGTCAGACATGTGGACGTTTAACCAGATGATAATATTTGAAGAAATGAGCTGCCACTCTTATAGCTACCAGGTTCCCCCAAATTAGTCTCCCTAAATCCCATTGAATGCTATTGAGTTTGGCTGTACCCAATGCAATGTTAAGGATGGCTCTTTATAAAACAAAAGAGATGGGTGCATTTTTCACCAGTCTTGTTGAGTTGCTATTTTATGCATTATTCATGTTTCAAACAATTTCAATCATGCAGTTATACAGAAGTCCATATATTTTTTAAGTGATTGCTCAGCTTTGATAAATATTAGTAGTGTCTGTGCACAAAGATTACATTTTCACCACCATGATTCACGTTTGTCACTCTTTATTTGCATAATTAACTTTTTATTAATGATTATTTAAAAAAAAAGCAGATTGCAAGCAATTAAGCACATGTATATTAGATTTTTTGTCCAGGTTTCATTGTCAAGTCCTACATCAATTGTCCATTAATAAGGTATTTTCCATGGTTGCACGTGTGAGAAAATTTCCCCTCGTACACTTTTCCATTTGCTTATTAGTTTGAGGTGACGTTTGGGGTATTAACCATGGGTCCAAAACTGCAAAAAGTATCAAGGGCATTTGTGGTAGAAGGTGGGAGAACAGAGAGTTATTTGATGTGTTATATGGTGAGAATTTGGACTGTACTAATGCTGTGTTCAGTCCATTACAATGAAATGTTATGGAATTTACAGAAAGCGTATCAAAGAAAAATATCAAAATGGCAGCTTTAGATATAGCATGGTTAAATAAATATGTACATATTGTTTTAGATGTAATATGGTCATATTGGTTTGTATATCGTGGATATAATGTGATTGTACTGGTTCAAACATCTTGCATCCATCAGTAAACTGAAGGAAGCCATTCTGCTATAAGATCTATGCTGGTCCACTAGCAGCAATCCCATAAATCTCATTCCCTCGATTTATTTCCATTAAGCTCTGTAATGTATTCTAAAGAGTATCAGCAACCCTGCCTATTTTCACTACCTGCCGCTGCATCACACCATCCCAGAATCTATGTTTATGTAGGTAACTGAAAGTGTTTCGCAGCTGCCATCATGGGGTCTGAACTCACATCCTTGTTCAAAAATGCTGGTTCCTGGATACTATTACATTTCTAAGGCAGAACATCAGCTTCTAACCAAGAGGCCATGTTACCATGTGAATACCCTGGCCATAACCAGGGCTGCATCAAGAATTCTATCTTAGACAAACTATCAACAAAGGCATAAATAAACTAATGTTTAGGGCTTTGCCATCTTCTTCACCACCATGGTATTAAAATATATTTGCTAAAAATAATAGTGCAAGAATATATAGCAACAAATTATAATTGATTTATGAACCAGAGTCTGTGGGCATGACATTTTTTTTTGATAATTGTGCAAAATAAGCATGAATGAATTAGCAATCCATTTTATATCTGGTCTTCTTTACATTTTCATTGATATTTTTGTGTACGGAGTTAAGCATCTAAATCTCAGATACATAATAAGGATTGAAGAGTGACATAATGTTACAAGTTAGATCTCAAATTTGGTACAGTATGAATACAGACATCCCACCTCTCCCGGAAGTTCCGGGAGTCTCCCTGCATATTGATAGCGGCTCCCTGATGCCTGCAAATTATATATAATATCCCGGAAATCAATTTTTTTGAGGGGGGAGAGAGAATCTTGATAGGTCTGCTTAGCACAAAGAGAGACCAATCAGTTTTTGTGACTCTGATGTCTTGCAAAATTAACAAATTCATTGACGCAGACTGCTATGAGGTTGAGACTTCCGGCAAAATGCTCAAATCTGCCAAACAAGCCACATCACAGTACAAGGAAAGTTTGCAAAAGAAATAGAAAAGCTACTTGCATTAGCATTTAGCTATTAGCATTGAGACTGCCAACAAAATACTCAACAAGGAATATTATATATATAGGTGTGTGTGTGTGTGTGTGTGTGTGTGTGTGTGTTAATAGTTTCAATATGTGAGCAAATAAATTGTTGTGTTCTCTCATAATCAAATGTCTTGTATAAATACACCTTTGGAGTTCGACCGGGTGTGCGGGATCATGCTTAACTTCGGTAGGTGAGGTGTAAAAGAGCTGCTGGCTTTGTCCTTCTCATGGTCATAATGTCTGTGCTCGCTTAGTGCACGTGGAAGCTCTGAATTCGCTGGTAATCAGACACTGACCGATCTAAGCTCTCTTCCCACTGCTAATCTCACCTCTGAGCTCAGGGGAGATTCCAGATCACCCTGAGCTAAAAAGCAGGGTATACTTCACATCAATCACCTTAACTTTAGTCTAATATGTGATTAACCTTTCTGAAGATGAAACAGAAGGTCGTTTTAGTTCTTATCTCTTTTTTAAAAATAAAATTTCAGTCATTCAGTATATTTTAAACTAAATTTAATTCCTTTTAATCTTTAATTATTTTTCAAATGCACTGTTTAAAAACAGAGGAAGTGCTTCAACTTTATCAGCAACATATAGGCCAGCTGGAAAGGCCTAAGGCAGTAGGCCTGAGCTGTTAGAAGGCTATTAGAGAAGCCTGGGGCCAGGGTTTCAGGTTCAGGCATCTGAGACTGTTCAACTCATGAGCAATGCTCCATAAAATAAGATGGTTGCAGCACCGAGGCCTTGAGGACATTGGGGGTTGGATGACCAGTAAAGTGTGACCTTAGAAAAAGTGTGCAAGCATGCTTGATTATAATTTTGGCTAAATCAACTGTCTCTGATGAAACTTTCACAATGTTTCTCCCCGTAACAGCTGCCTGACCTGCTGTAACGTAGATGGCAATTGGTATCTGCCGCAGGAACTCAGTGCATCCAGCAGCAGATATGGCAGGAAATGAGTTGTCATCAATTCGTGTTGAAATCCTGCTGAGTTCATCCAGGAGATTGTTGATTGCTCCAGATTACAGCAGTCTCTTGTGTCTGAAATTAAATTAAACTGTGACTAGAGAAAAAGAAAAATTAAAAATCTTTGAATCCTCCCCCTTCCCACCCATACACACTTTTATGAATACGTGGGTTAGATATATCAGCAAAGATAGTTAATTGCCTCATCACTGATTCATTTTAAAATATTCTATATAAATATGAAAATCAAAAATTTAGAACAAGAATAAAGAATATTGAAAATGCTTGGCAGTTCCACCATCAACCAGAGAGAACCTTTCATAGGTAAAACTATTGCTGGATTTGGAATTTTCCTTACTCAGTCTAATTAATTATCTGCTCAGTGATGAGCTAAAGTCTAGGAGTTGGCTTAAATAATTAAGTCTGCTTCATAAAGAAACATGAACATAAGAAACAGTGGTGAGAGCAGTTACATAGCCCCTGAGCCGGCTCTGCTGTTCCCAGAATCACAGATCATGGCTTATCTTCATCCTCAGGTCCACTCTGACTCCAAGTCTAATAACCTGTGATGCCTTGGATTCTAAATATCCACTTAGCTCAATGTTGAATATTCTCAATTAATTGGAGTGGAGAATTTCAAAGGTTCATAATCAGAAGGCTGGTATTGGTGCTGGTTTATTGTAGTCGTAAGTACAAAAACACAGTAAAAAGCTTGTCTTGCATACTGTTCATACCGATCAAATTATTACACGGTGCATTGAAGCAGAACAAGGTCAACAATAACAAAGCGGAATAAAGCGTAAAAGCTACGAAGTATGGTGCAGGTAAAAAAGAATGAACTCATACTAAGGTAGATTATGAGGTCAAGACTCCATATTAACATGCAGATGTATATTCAGGAGTCTGATAACAGTGGGATTGAAGCTGACCTTGAGTTTGGTGGTACATGCTTTCAGACTTTCGCATCTTCTGGATGGTAACTATATGTGCTGTGTGTGACAATATGTAGTGTGTTTTGCACCTTGGTCTGGGAGGAGCGATGTTTCATTTAGCGGTACATGTGTGTATGGCTGAATGATGACAAACTTGAACTTGAACTTCTGTCTGTTGGGAGAGGAGGGAAAAGAGAATGCAGGTCTCTGACTGGGGTGGGTGGGGTCTCTAATTGTGCTGGCTGCTTTACCGGGGCAGTGAGAAGTATAGAAGTATAGAGTGCATAGAGGGGTCCTGTCTTGTGCTGAGTTGTGTCCACAACTCTCTCCAGTTCTTTGTGGTCACATGAAGAACAGTTGCCATACTGGGCCCTTATGCATCTAGATTGAACTGATCAAAATTGGTAAGGGTCATTAGTGCCATGTCAAATTTCTTTAGCCTCCCGAGGAAGTGGAGGAGTTATTGAGCTTTCTTGGCTTTTACATGAAGATGGCTGACCCAGAACACGTTATTTTAATGTTCGCACCTAAGGACGTGAAGGACGAAAGCTCTCAACCTCAACACCATTAATGTAGCCAGGAACATGTGCACCACAACCCCCTTTCTAAAGGCAATGACCAGGTCTTTTTGTTTTGTTAACACTGAGGGATAGGTTGGTGGCATCACACAATGTCACTGGCCTCTGTATGTCCTTCTGGTACTCTGACTCATTGTAATTTGAGATCTAACCCACTATGAAGGTTTCGTCTGCAAACTTGTATATGGAGTTGGAGCAGGATCTGGCCACACAGTCAGTATTGTACACTGAGTAGAGTAGGGGGCGGAGGACGCAACCTTGTGGAACGCCACTGTTCAGAATAATTGTGGCAGAGGTATTCCTGCCTACCTTTTCATAATATCATCTGGAGAAGGCCGAATGGTGCATATTTTACGTGATCTCAGCTGATTTGACTTGACTTTACCACCTTTCCAAAGAGCTGTTCCCTATAACAGGGGTCCCCAACCTTTTTTGCACCACAGACCGGTTTAATATTGACAATATTCTTGCGGACCAGCCGACCGGTGGGGGTGGGGGGGGGGGTCACGACTGGAATTTAGGTGATAAGTCAACTAAGTCACTTATAAGTGGCTAATACACTCAATTTCGTTTCTAAAAGGATTGATCTAATGAATTTAATATTAAACACACAGCACATATTTTCCCCGTATGAAGGTATAAAATCATTGCAACACACCAATATCGCTGAATCAGTGGGAGCCCTGGGCTTGTTTTTCTGCAACAAGACGGTCCCATTGAGGGGTGATGGGAGACAGCGATACTCAAAGGGGGTTCCTTGGGTCCAGTCTATTCTGCAACTTAGTTTTAGTTGCATTCATTGCAGAAAAGCCCGCTTCGTAGAGATACGATGTTGGAAATGGAAGCAACGTTTTCAGTGCTTTCATGACCATCTCAGGATATTCAGCCTTGACTTTGATCCAGAATGCCAGCAGAGATGTTATGACAAACATACTTTTCAGTCCACTGTCATTTGCTCAAGGAGTTGATCTTCTCCCTGCGCTGACATGGATAACGCTTGCGTAATGACCTCGCGTGCGTTCAAGTTCCAACAGTGGGCGTGACAGGGAATGAGGAAAGGTGCAGCTGAATCATATCGTTTCATATCGCCAAATCATATCGTTTCCTATCGCCAAATCATATTGTTTCCTCGTGGCCCGGTAGCACATGCTTTGTGGCCCGGTGGTTGGGGACCACTGCCCTATAAGGCTGGATTTCCTGATAATCCAAAAATGTTGCTCATCTTTGAATATATTCAGCTATTTAGTTTTCAAGTTCTCTGGGGAGGAGTATTCCAGAGATTCATAATTCCTCCTCATCTCTGCCTTAAATACATGATTTCAAATTAAGAATCTGTGGACCCAAGTTCTAAATTGTCTGATGAGCAGAAGCATTTTGATGGCATTTACCCTTTCAAGATTCTCAGAATTTTTTATTCTCCAATTCCTCTGAAGTTCAATGAGTATAAGTGTGGTAAACCATATATATAAATGTTGTAACTGGGTTACCTGTCTGGACACGCCCCTCTGCTGACTGCCCCTGTGGCTCCTCCCACAGACCCCTGAATAAAGATGATTGCACCGTTGCTCCTCCTCCTCAGTCCAGGGGCAGATACTCAGTCGGATGGAGGTCACATTTTACTGCCTTTCAGCATTTACTCTACTTCCAGTCTTTTGGAGTTATTGATGGTGCATCAATAGGTCCAACCTGATCAACTTTGTCTCAGTGGACTTGCCCGACAGCTTCTGCCTTTAAAAAAAGTGCTACTGAGATCCTACTGCCTATTATGCTTCCGGTGTTTAGGGCAGCAGTGAAGGTCTTCCATCTCTGGCAGTGTTCAGAGCTTCCTTAGTGTCACTCGGTTTTCACTACTGTCAGTCATGCGAGGCCTGGGCGGAGACTCAGGAAAACCCACACTCAGAAGTAGAAGGATTATTCATTTCTACTTCTGTGTGGACCACTCTTAGTCTGGCCTCTACCCTTTGACCTGTTTGACATGGGTGACCCTACTAAGAGCCCTGACTCCAGCCAACATAGCTCTCTGGGTCTTTGAGGCACGCAAGCCTCCAAACCCCACGACAAGGTTGAGGTCCTCTTGGAGGAATGCTGCTGAGATCCTTTGAGTAAAAGTATTGGTTCACAGACAAATTATATTGCTTAGTATAATATCTATTTACTTCTGAGAATGAAGGCGAACTATTGTGGGAATACAACTTTTTTACTTGTGGTAAAATTATTTATTTATAAAATCCCTAGGATACATAGGGATGATCAGTCAGCTCAACTAGTTTCATTAGTTAAGATAAGCTCTACACCACCTTACGTTACTGGATTTAGTTGTCACATGAATGATTTCTGAACTCTGGGCTTCACCACTCTGCTTGGAAGTACACTTCAGATGTTCAATGTAGTATTAATTATGTAGGGAATGATAGTTACATGGCTATTTTACATCAACGTAATAACGATGTATTATTTTAAAATTCGAATTGTAACATGACTATGATATTTCTTTTTTATATTATGTTGTGATAGAATAGTGATTACCTTAGATCTTTGCTTACCTTTCAGTCCCGCTAAAACAATTGTTTGCTTGTCACAGATTCCAATGGTCAGGTAAAGTACTGAAGGAATGTATTTACAGTTTGTCTGAAAATTAAATGTGGCATAGCTTGATGAGTGCTACAGGAGAACAATACTTTGGATATCGCTTCAAGAAAAAAAGCTTAAATCTAAATGCAATTGATAATTTGTTATGACATCTTCAGAGATTGCTTTCTCAACATACTTAAAGCCACATAAGTGGACATTAGGTGTGATTTCAGTCATGCCTTTTTATCGCTGGTGAGATCACTCTGCTACGGAGAGGGGAAACTGCCTTTTATTGCTGGAGAAATTGCTCTGGTATGTAGAGGGAGAATGTTATCCAGGTTTTCTGCATTTTGGATGTGGACTTGGACTGCGGATGTCTGTTGTATGCGACCCGGAAGCCATGGTGACCCTCTGACTTACCGGCTGAATCACAAGTCCGCAATGCTGCACCGTGTCTGGGTGGATAAAACTCTCCAAACAGGCAGCTTGTCCTGCGCCCCTCCACCAGGATGTCCATCATTGACCTTGCGAGCTGGTGGGGAGCACTTTGATCGAGGGTCAAGGAGGCCAGGGTTGAGTGGCTGTCTTGGTCCGGCACGGTGGGCTGCCCTGTGAGCACCCGCTGGTCGTAGGCGGTGGGAGGGGGTGCCGACCAAGATGGCCGCCCCCATGTCTTACACATGGTGGCAGCGTGCAGGGAAGATGGCGGCAGGCAAGATGGCAGCCCCCATGACTCGCACGTGGTGGCAGCATGCAGGGAAGATGGCGGCAGGCAAGATGGCGACCCTCACGTCTTGCACGTGGCGCAGCTCGATCCCGCTCACGGTTTGGACTTACAGACCTTGGCGAAGTGTCCCTTCTTTCCACAGCTGGAGCAGGTAGTTTGTTGGGCTGCGCAGCGTTTCCAGGGGTGCTTCTCCACGCTAGTAAACCTACCTGCAAGGATATTACTCCCCCTCGAGTTCAGGTGCAACCCATCCAATCTGTACAGGTCCCACCTTCCCCAGAAGAGATCCCAATGATCCAAAAATCTAAAACCCTACTCTCTGCACCAACTCTTCAGCCACGCATTCAACTGCCATCTCCTCCAATTCTTACCATCACTGTCACGTAGCACTGGCAGCAATCCTGAGAATGCCACTCTTCAAGTAGACTACAGAAATTCTGGAGAAATAGATTCAGTTCTGAACTTCCCACACCATTTTTAGATCTTTCAATTCCATCTGCTGGAACATGATCTGACAAAGTTCAAAGTTCAGGGTAATCTTATTATCGAAGTACAGATCTGTCACCACAAATGACACTAAGATCTGTTTTCTTGAGGGCATACACAGTAAATCCAAGAAACTCAATAGAATCAATGAAAGACCACACCCAACAGGATGGACAAACAACCAGTGTGCCAAAGACAACAAACTCTGCGAATACAAAAGAAAAACAAAAGCAATAAATATGGAGAACATAAGATGAAGTGACCTTGAAAGTGAGTCCATAGGTTTTGGGAACAGTTCAGTGATGGGGCAAGTGAAGTTAAGTGAAGTTTTCTCCACTGGTTCAAGAACCTGATGGTTGTAGGGTAATAACTGTTCCTGAATCTGGCGATGAGAGTCCTGAGGCTCCTGTACCTTCTTCTTGATGGCAGCAGCGAGAAGAGAGCCTGACCTGGGTGATGGATGTCCTTAATAAGAACATAAGAAATAGGAGCAGAAGTCGACCATCTGGCCCGTTGAGCCTGCTCCGCCATTCAATAAGATCATGGCTGTACTGGCCATCGACTCATCTCCACCGACCTGCCTTTTCCCCATAACCCTTAATTTTCCTACTATGCAAAAATCTATCGAACCTTAAGTATACTCACTGAGGCATGTCAAAAAATACACTCAAAAACTTCTATAGTTATACCATGGAGAGCATTCTGACAGGCTGCATCACCGTCTGGTATGGAGGGGCTACTGCTCAGGACCGAAAGAAGCTGCAGACTGTTGTAAATCTAGTCAGCTCCACCTTGGGTACTAGCCTACAGAGTACTCGGGACATCTTCAGGGAGCGGTGTCTCAGAAAGGCAGCGTCTATTATTAAAGACCTCCAGCACCCAGGGCATGCCCTTTCCTCACTGTTACCATCAGGTAGGAGGTACAGAAGCCTGAAGGCACACACTCAGTGATTCAGGAACAGCTTCTTCCCCTCTGCCATCTGATTCCTAAATGGAATTTGAATCTTTGGACACTACCTCATTTTTTTTAATATACAGTATTTGTTTTTTCACATTTAAAAAAATCTATTCAATATATGTATAATTGATTTACTTGTTTATTTATTATTTTATTTATTATTATTTCTTTTCTCTCTGTTAGATTATGTTTTGCATTGAACTGCTGCTGCTAAGTTAATAAATTTCACGTCACATGCCAGTGATAATAAATTTGACTCTGATTCTGAGGTAGCCTCTCTTGCTTCATTGGGCAGAGAATTCCACAAATTCACCACCCTCTGGGAAAAACAGCTCCTCCTCATCTCCGTCCTAATTCTACTCCCCTGAATCTTGAGTGTATGTCCTCAAGTCTGAGTTATCAGTGGAAACAACTTTCCTGCCTCTATCTTATCCATCCCTTTCATCATTTTATATGTTTCTGTCAGGTCTCCGTGATGATGGATGCTGCTTTTCTGCGACAGCATTCCAATGTAGATGAGCTCAATGGTGGGAAGGGCATTACCCGTGATGGACTGGGCTGTATCTACTACTTTTTGTAGGATTTTATGTTTAAAGGCATTGGTGTTACCATACCAGCTCATGATGTAACCAGTCAATATACTCTCCATAATATATACTTAGAGATTTGTCAAAGTTTTAGATGTCATGCCGAATCTTCACAAACTTCTAAGTAAGTAGAGGCGCTGTCGTGCTTTCTTCGTAATTGCCTTACGTGCTAGGCCCAGGACAAATCCTCTGAAGCGATAACACTGAGGTATTTCCAATGACTTCAAAGTTTTCCAACAAGAACTAATTACTCGCAGTCTCAGAACACATGCATTTCCATCAAATCCTTTCATTTTTGCCATGTCCCTTCATGATTCATCTTTGTGTCTCCTTGATAAATGATGTTAGCTGGTGTGCAACATGGCTTTGAAGTCCTTTTTATTATCTGGAGCAGTGTTGTAAGGATATCTGGCTTTGTTGAAATTTTGAGCGGCAAGTCATCTGTCAGATATTGAATTGTGTAATTTAACATTAAAATAATCTGATGACTACACTGTATAAATACTGTGAAGCAAGATGACCTTCAAATCATCAGTTTTTCCATCAATGAGCCTTTTATTTAAAGGATCAGTGAGCCTCCAAGTGTATTTACTTTTCAAACATTTTATGTAGGTTTATTAATTCACATTCAAGATGTTACTTTGTGTCATAATAAGGAAAATGTTGTATTCAAATCTAAGGCATATTTGTCTTTCTATTGGAAACCTCATGGCTTTCTCGGCTATTCTCCAGCCCCTTCTGAAACCTGGGTCATCACTGAAAATTCGTAAACACAGGAGATTCTGCATATGCTGGAAATGCAAAGGAACATGCACAAAGCGCTGGAGGAACTCAGCAGGTCAGGCAGCATCTATGGAGAGGAATAAAGAGTCAACATTTCGAGCTGAGACATCAACTGTTTATTCCTCCTCAGGATGCTGCCTGACCTGCTGAGTTCCTCCAGCATTTTGTGCGTGTTAACGTTCTTGTCACGTGTGTAACAAGTGAAGTGATCCCTCAAGAGTGGCGATGCAATTGGACTGATCTATGTGCCTTATAGTAGAACCAGACTTTCACCCATCCTGCTTTCTAGGCAAAGCATAGTCACTTAAGACCATAAGAACATAAGACATAGGAGCAGAATTAGGGCATTTGGCCCATTGAGTCTGCTCCACCATTTCATCATATGACCGATCTATATTTCCTCTCAGCCCAAATCTTCCCCACATCCCTTCATGCCCTGACCAGTCAAGAATCTGTCAACCTCTGCCTTGAATATACATACAGACTTGGCCTCCCTAGTTGCCTGTGGCAAAGAATTCAACACTCAGCCTAAATAAATTCTCCTTATCTCTGTTCTAAAAGGACACCCCTCTATTCTGAAGCTGCGTCCTCTGGTCTTAAAATCTCCCACCATAGGAACCATCCTCTCCACATCCACTCTATGAAGGCCTTTCACCATTTGATAGGTATCAATGAGGACACCCCTCATTCTTCTGAATTCCAGTGACTACAGGCCCAGAGCTATCAAATGCTCCTCATATGACAAGCCGTTAAAACCTGGAATCATTTTTGTGAACCTTCTTTGAACCTTCTCCAGTTTCAGCAAATTCTTTCTAAGATAAGGGGCCCAAAATACTTATAATACTCCTTGTGAGGCCTCACCAGTGCCTTATAAAGTCTCAACAGTACATACTGGCCTTTATATTTTAGTCCTCTTGAAATGAATGCTAACATCACATTTACCTTCCTCAACACAGACTCAACCGGCAAATTAACCTTCAGAAAATTCTGCACAAGGACTCCCAAGTCCCTTTGTATCTCAGTTGTTTTGTATTTTCTCTCCATTTAGAAAATAGTCAACCCTTCATTTCTTCTACAAAAGTGAATGACTGCACACTTCCTGACACCGTATTCCATTTGCCACTTCTTTGCCCATTCTCCTATTCTGTCTAAGTCCTTTGTAAGCCTTGCTACTTCTTCAAAACTACCTGCTCCTCCACCTATCTTTGTATCATATGGAAACTTTGCAACAAAACCATCAATTCCGTCATCCAAGTCATTGACATATAACATAAAGAGAGCCCAACAAACTCCAACGTAACATTTTGGCATAACCCTCCTGTGAGGGTCTTGGTTCTACAATACCATACAGCAAGATGTAGAACTGTTGGTTCTGGGTACCAGATTGTTGGGGTCTAGAGGATACAGACCTAATAAAATTGGCAAAAGGACCAGTGGTACACTCAGTGGCCACTTTATTAGGTACACCTTATATTTGCTCATTAATGCTAATATTTAATCAGCCAATCATGTAGCAGCAACCCAATACATTAAAGCATGCAGACATGGTCAAGAGGCTCAGTTATTGTTCAGACCAAAGATCAGGTTGGGAAAGAAATCAGAATCAGAATCAGGTTTAATATCACTGGCTTACATTGTAAATTATGTTATTTTGTGGCAACAATACATTGCAATACATTATAAAAAACTATAAATTACACAAAGAAATATATATGTATAAAATAAATTAAATAAGTAGTGCAAAAAGAGAGCAAAAAAAAAAGAAGAAAAAAAATAGTGAAGTAGTGTGCATTGGTTCGTTGTCCGTTCAGAAATCTGATGATGGTGGGGAAGAAGCTTTTCCTAAAATATTGAGTGTGTATCATCAGGCTCCCGTATCTTCTCTTTGATAGTAACAATGAGAAGAGGGCATGCTCTGGGTGATGGGGGTCTTTAATGTCAGATACCACCTTTTGGAGGTGTCACCTTTTTCAGATATTCTTAATGCTGAGGAGACTAGTGACCATGGTGAGTTTGCAACTTTCTGCAGGTTTTTTTGATCCTGTACAATGGGCCCTATTTACCAAATAGTGATGCAACCAGAAATTTCTGAGAGTCTTTGGTGACATACTGAGTCTCATCAAACTCCTAATGAAATATAACCATTGTCATGCCTTCTTTGTAATTGCATCAATATGTTCAGTCCAGGATAGATCTTCAGAGATGTTGACAGCCAGGAACTTGAAACTGCTCACTCTTTCCACTGCAGATCCCTTGATGAGGACTGGTGTGCGTTCCCTTGACTTTCCCTTCCTGAAGACCACAATCAATTCCTTGATCTTATTGACGTGGAAGACAAGGTTGATATTGTGACACCACTCAACCAGCCCACCTATCTCACTTCTCTATGCCGCCTCATCACCATCTGATATTCTGTCAGCAGTAGTTGTGACATTAGCAGATTTAGAGATGGTGTTTGAGCTGTGCCTGGCCACACAGTCATGAGTGCAGAGAGAAAAGAGCAGTGGGCTAAGTACGCATCCTTGAGGTGTGCCAGTGTTGATTGTCAGTGAGGAAGAGATGTTATATCTGATCCGCACTGCATGTGGTCTCCCCAAGAGGAAGTCAATGATCAGTTGCAAAGGGAGGTACAGAGGTCCAGGTTTTTGTGCTTGTTGATTAGAACTGAGGGCCTAATTGCGTTGAATGCTGAGCTGTAATCAATAAACAGCAGGTATTGCTACTGTCCAGGTGATCGGAGGCCAAGTGCCGAGCCAGTGAGACTGCATCCATTGTAGGCCTGTTGTGGTGGTTGGCAGATTGCAGCAGATCCAGATCTTTGCTTAGGGAGAAGTTGATTCTGGCCATGAGCAACCTTTCATAGTACTTCATCATAGTAGACGCGAGTGCCACTGGTGATAGTCATTGAGGCAGCTCACCCAGCTCTTCCTGAGCACTGGTATGATCGCTGCCCTTTTGAAACAGGTGGGAACCTCTGGCTGCAGCAGTGAGAGATTGACGATGTCCTTAAACACTTCCGCCAGTTGGTTGGCACAGGTTTTCAGTGCCCTACCAGGTACACCGTCAGGGCCTGATCCTTTGCAAGAGTTCACCCTCATGAAAGATATTCTGACATTGGCCTCCAAGACAGAGATTACAGGGTCATCAGAAGCTGCAGGAATTTGCAAAAATGTGTTTTTTATTCTCCCTTTAAAAGCATACGTAAAAGGCATTTAGCTCATCTGGGAGAGAAGCCTCACAGCCATTCATGATATTAGCTTTTACCTTTTTGGAAGTAATAGCCTGCAAACCTTGCCCAAGGTGACATGCATTCGATTCTGTCTCTAACTTCGATCGGAATTGTTTTTTGCTCTTTAAATAGGCTTCCATTGGTTGTAACTGGACTTCTTGTATAGTTCTGGATCATCGCTCTTGAATGCTAGGACTAGTGATCTAACCCTCTGCAGACTATGAATCTCCTGGTTCATCCATGGCTTTTGGTTTGGGTATGTCTGGTATATTCTTGAATGCGCACATTCATTTGCACAGGTCTTGATGAAGATGGTGACAACTGTGGCATATTCATTCAGATAAATCTCTAAGTATTGTCCAGTCCAAAGCAGTTCGGTAAGCACTTCTCTATCTCCCTTGACCATACTTCCTTGGTTATCAACGCTGGTGCTGCAGTCTTTAGTTTCTGCCTGTATGCCAGGAGTAGAAGTACAGCCAGGTGATCGGACTTTCCAAAGTGCAGCCACGGAATGCTACCGTAAGCGTTCTTGATGGTGGTGTAACAGAGGTCAAGTGTGTTGGCTCCTCTGGTTCCACAGATAATATGATGATGGTAGTTGTTCAGAGATTTCTTCAAGCTGGCCTGGTTGAAATCCCCTGCAATGATAAGTAAGGTACTAGGGTGAGCTGCTTTAGGGTACTAGGGTGAGTGCTAAGTACCTCCAGTGTCTGCCTGCCATTGGCTGAATTGGAACGTACACCGCTACCAAGATGATGGTGGAAAACTCCCTCGGCAGATAAAATGGATGATACTTGGCTGCTAGGTGTTCCAGGTTGGGTAGGCAGGACTGAGACAGAACCATCTCATCTGTGCAGCATGATGATTAATCATGAAATGTAGTCCCCTTCCACTGCATTTAAAAGACTTAACCAACTTGTCCTTGTGGAAAATAATGAAGCCCTGGGGCTGCAGTGTTGCATCAAAATGGTGGAGGTTAGCCACGTTTCCATGAAGCAAAGTACACAGCAGTTCTTGATGTCCCTTTGGTATTGCAATTTAGCTCAATTTTATTTTCCAGACACTGTACATGTGCCAGTAGGTTAGCCAAGAGTGGGAGTCTAAAGCCTCCGAGTTTCATTCGAACCTGTAGACCAGCGTAAAATGTGATCTAAATAACTTTGACTGTGGAATGGTAGTTGGTGCCAGACGGAGTTGTTTGAGTAACTCATAAATTGCTGATTTTTCTGGGATTTTCAAACATAATAGTCCCTAGTGTTTACAGAGATAAAAATCATTTAGTGAGCAGCAGTTCTGTGGGTTAATGAGAGAGGTCAGAGGAGAATGGCCAGACTTGTTCAGGCTGACAGGAAGGTGACAGTGACCCAAATGACCAAAATTACAACAGTGGTGTGCAGAAGAGCATCTCTGAACGAACAACAGGTCAGTCCTTGAAGAGAATGGGCTACAGCAGCAGAAGACCATGAACAAACATACAGTTGCAACTTTATTAGGTACAGGACATTCCTAATAAAGTGTCCACAAAGTGTATATCTGAAAAATAGTGCATACCATTGTATATACCTGTGGGGTAGAGATCCTCAATGCAAAATTGATCTGAGGAAATAACAGACAGGATAGACAAAGGAGAGCCAGTAGATGTTACTTATTTGGATTTCAAGAAGGCCTTTGACAAGATGTCACGCATGAGGCTGCTTAACAAGATAAGAACCCATGGTATTACATGAAAGATAATAGCATGGGTAGAAGATTGGCTGATTGGTAGGAGGTAAAACATTGGAATAAAAGGGGCCTATTCTGGTTGGCTGTTGGTGACAAGTTGTGTTCCACAGAGGCTGACATTTGAACCAGTTCTTTTCACGTTATATGTCAACGATTTGCATGAATGAATTGATGGCTTTGCGGCAAGTTTGCAGGTGATACAAAGACAGGCAGAGAGGTAAGTAGTGTTGAGGAAGCAGGGAGTTTGCAGAAGGACTTGAACAGATTGGAAGAATGGGCAAAGAAGTGGCAGTATCAGGAAGTGTATGGTCACGAATTTTGGTAGAAGGAATAAGAGTGTAGGCTATTTTCTAAACAGGACGAAAATTCAAAAATCAGAGATGCAAACAGATTTGGGAGCTGTTGTGCAGGATTCCCTAAAGGTTAACTTGCAGGTTGAGTCGGTGATAAGGAAGGCAAATGCAATTTGAGTATTCATTTCAGGAAGATTAGAATACAAAAGCAAGGGCGTACTGCAGAGGCTTTATAAGGCATCGGTCAGACCACATTTAGAGTATTGTGAGCAGTTTTGTTCCCTTTATCTAAGAAAAAATATGCTGACATTGGAGAGGATTCAGAGGATGTTCATGAGAATGACTTCTGGAAGAAAAGGGTTAATGTCTGAGGAGCATTTAATGGTTCTGGGCCTGTACTCGCTGGAGTTTAAAAGAATGGAGGGAGGTTATTGAAAGGCCTATCAGTTATTGAAAGGCCTAGACAGAGTGGATGTGGAGAGGGTTTTCCTATAGTGGGTGAGTCTAGGACCAGAGGGTACAGCCTCAGAAGAGAGGGATGTCTATTTAGAACAGAGATGAGAAGGAATTTATTTAGCCAGAGGGTGGTGGACCTGTGGAATTCATTGCTATGAACAGCTGTAGTCACTGGGTATTTTTAAAGCAGAAGTTGTTAAGTTGTTGGTTACTCAGGGTGTCAAAGGTTACAGGCAGAAGGCAGGAGAATGGAGTTGTGAGGAATAATAAATCAGCCATGATGGGATGGTGGAGGAGTCTGGATGGCCCGAATGGTTGAACTCTGTTCCTATGTCTCATGGTTTTATGGTCTTAAATCCGACTTCCTGAACTCAAAGTGTCTCTCATCAGAAAGTTCAGAACTGTTATACCAAGTTATAAAGGTAATTGGATCAGAGTCTCTTCATTCAAGCGTTGTATATGCCTCTTTGACCACAGGATGTGAGGGCTTTTTGCATGTTACCTCGGCTCTCACAGGCCATGATTGGTGTACTCTGTATGAATGATTGTTGGACATTATAGATAATTATAGATAATCTGCTTCAGAGGGAAATAATCTCAGATCACCTGGTGCTGAAAAATACTGGGGCCAGTGTTTGGGCTATTACCATTTGCATCTATCATGAAGCCTTTCATTTCAACCAGTCTGAAAAAGTATGTACAGTCTGATCCCATGGGAGTTGCTTGCTTAGTAGGGAGTAGTTTAATTATTCTTAATTTAAATGAATGCCTAAGGCTAATAAAGCATTAAGAGAACAAAGGCAATGATTAATCACCTATGTAACCACCAAAGTAACTCAAGAGCAAAAGAAAATCCATAAAATTCTTTGAATTTGTTTGTCTCAGTTGGCTCAATGACCCAAAATGAGCTCATTTTGTACTAGGAGAGAGTATTGGAGCCCCCAAGCAGCATAATTGTGAGCAGATGGGCGAGGAACAGGATTTAGTGCAATTATTAATGAGCTCAAGCCTCATGTCATGGGATCCCCCACTGCTTATATATAACCTTATATTTATACTGAATTTCTGATAAGAACCCATACTGTGTTAAAAAAAATCTCTTGATGCTTTAGTATTTGGAAATTAATTCCCCTCTTATAATCCTAATATTTACTAGCGAAGCTTCAAGTGGAGCAGATCTGGAGTCTTATGGTACTCCCATTTTCTCTATTGAACTAGTGGATTAAGTACAGTATATAGCCAGAGTAAAGTCAATGCATATTTTCCAAGTACCTTCCACATTGCCTTCTATTGGATTATGTTTTTTTCAAATAACTCCCTGATTGTGAGCCTTCAAAACATATCTTTTAAAGATGCAATTTAACTCACTTTCTTTCCTATTCAACTAACTCTCCATCACAAATGGATCACTGGGAAATTCACAAGTATTTCTGCTGCAGATTGAATCAGCATTCGAATTTCCCTTTCCAGGTTAATATGAGGAAGAGTCCAAACAAAAATGGATATTGGAATACTGGAAGTTGTTGAATTAGGATCCAGATTGTTGTTTTTTGTTGTGTTTTCCCTTGTAGTTTAAATTTCTTTACATCTGCTTATATGACTGTGCAATCATTTGTTTGTCTGTCGGTGTTTAGCAACTTGAAATATATTTGGTTCTATAGTACTGTAGTTTATTTGTCTGCAAAGCTAAAGGGTGATTCAGTCAGTACCCAGTAAACTGATTTCTTATCTAAATTTTCCCAAACTGGCTTGCAGCATGAAAGGAAACCATGTGCTCATGTTCCTTTGTTACAGTCAGTCACAGTTACAGCCAGTTAGACACAGTTACAGACAGTTAGTTTCAGCTAGGTGCAGGCAGCTACACTTTGTTAGAGTTATAGTTCCTCTGTACTTCTCTGCCTTGCTTGCTGGTGCAGGCAACCCCGTCTGACCTGTACTGCGATGAACATCTAATAAAATTTCTGTAACCGTGAAGTTTGCACTTCATTCTTTATTTCCGAAGAACCTTCTTGACAACATCATTTCCCGATCCACCAAGGTGAAAGTAGATTTGTGTTGTGGTACAGAATGCACAGATTCAGTCATATGAAATTAAACCAGGAAATGCTGAAAATACTCGGCTGGCTAAACAAATCTACTTTATATTGCCAGCATGTTCTTTTCTATTTCAGATTTGCAGTATTTACAGAATTTTGATTTGCTTTTGTTTTATTTTACCTCAGGCCTTCCTCAATTTACAGACTTCTGGGTGCCAACCGCCGTAAAACAAGAAGAAGAATTTACAGACTTTTAAGCTAATTGTTAGAAAATACAGTATTTGCTTGTTGGTTCCCAGCTGCTTATTTTTCCCTCTGCACCCCAGTTCAAACAGCATGTAGAAACAACAGTAATTTTGATTGGTAGTGCAAGGAGCCAATTCAAGAAGAGAGTTATGGGTAGGATAAGGTCAAATCTTTGAATTGCTCATTGTTTAGTAAAGAAAGAAGCCTTGTGAAGTTTGAAAGGCAAACAGGAAATGAAACAGGAATGTCTTGCTTTCACTTTTGAGAGTGTCCAAGTCAAGGCATAAATTTACATCAGTATGGTTCCTACTGCATTCAAGAACTAAACTGGATTTAGTCTGTTCGGAAATATAGAGTGAGATACTTTGCGATTTTCCATGTTAGAAGGAGTGAGATAAAATAAACTGAAATTCTGCTTCCTACATTCATAAACTATATACAAAATGAACAAGCCACTTGTCTAATACATGACCTCATACTGCATGAGCGCTCATATGCTAGAACAGCAAGAAACCACTGGCCTGTACTTGCTGAATTTTGCCTCTGCATTGAGGGAAGAATATCTTTTCTTAATTCTCAGTGGCTGACCCTTTATACCAAAGCTAGGCCGTCTAGTCTCTCAGCAAAGTTACTGTCTGCCTACATTGGGATCTGGAATATTTCAATGAGGTCGTCTTTTACCATTCCATGTATAATTAATTTATGTGATGTAAATGTCACTGGCAGGACCAGCATTAATTGCCCATCCTGAAATATCTTAAGGAAGTGGTGGTAATTTGTCATCTTGAACTCCAGCAGTCCTCTGAGGAGCCTTGAATGTTATGGAAATTGTTCAATCATATGTGAACATCTCGCTTCTGCTGTTATGATCGAAGGGAGGACATTGAAATAGCTGAAGATGGCTGGGATTTGGAGACTACCCTGAGGAAGTCCTGCAGAGATGTCCTATGGCTGAGCTGATATTTAACCACCATGACCATTTTTCTTCGTGCTAGGTTTGCACATGCATATTATCCTAATTCTAATTCCTACTGGCAGATGGTCACCCAGCTACTGACCACATGGTCCTGAAGATCATTTTAGACACCAAAAAAAAATCTAATAATATCTATCTAATAATAGCTCAGTCAGTGTTTTTTTGAAGGTGAGTATGTCATGAAGAATTGCCTGAGGTATTACTTCTGTACTTTAATAGTCCACATTTACCAGAAAGGACTAATTATGGAGTTTTTCAATTGCTAGAAAGTGACACACTTGGGATCAGTAATACACTTGCCAGTGATTTTCAGACAACAATAGGGCTGATGAGATGGATTTCCTAAGGCTCTGTCGGGAAAGGTTTCCACAGCAATTGCTCAGTGCAGAGATGGAGCTGAGCGCAAAGCTGCCAGTCCATGTCTTGAAGAAGATTTCGCAATCAAAAAATGTTGCTTTCTAACTCGTGGCAGTTAGTGCTTCATCCAGGTCAATGCAATGCCCTTAGATGTGATATTTCAAGTTGAAAATATCTAAGCCCTCTTATGTTCTGTCTTTGGGAGTCGCCTATCCATTTCAGAAACTTTTTAAATATAAATTTTTCACAATAATTAGGGAGTGTGGGGTCAGGATGGTCATATTCTCTTCCATAATAAACACAGTCAGAATATCAGCTGATCCTCATAATAACTGATTCCCTGGATGTCCAAGAATCTGTTTAACACATATTTAAACAAACAGAAAGACTGAATATCCATTGTTCTCTAGGGTAGAGAATTTTAAAGATTAATAACCCTTTGATCTAGAGTCATAAAGTCGTGGAAAAGTACAGCACAGAAACAGCCCCTTTGGCCCATCTAGTCCGTGCAGAACCATTTAAATTGCCTACTCCCACCGGCCTGCAATGGAGTGGAAACAAGTTAAACTTTTCCAGTATAGTCAATCAATTTTATCTTCAATGCAGTCATGCTATTGGTACCCTATACTGTCCTCTGCTGAATTACTTTCACCTCTGCTTGAGGAGAAGAGTAGCTCATCACTTCAATCTCAAATTCTGACGTTTATTCCAAAATTATACCCTCCAGTTCAAGGAAGTTCAGCTGATCAAATTCATGGCTCTGCCTATCTCCCCAGTCAGTCTATCATGGAAGCCTGATTATTTCAGATGAGATAATCTCTCATCCTTCCAGTCTTTATTGAGTATGGACTGAGCTCCTTCGACTGACATCATAGGATCCCTCTCATCCCATGTATCAATCTAGTGATCAACACAGCACTGAATTCGTGCTGAGAATCAGCGAGAAGATTTGGGCTGCAAGTAATGAATGTGCCTTTGCTCATTTTGGACTTGAAGGCCATGAGCCTACAATCCCCTCAGTACTGATAGCATAATTCTGCTCGACAACCTGTTTCCTATAGTGTCAGTAGCAACATACCAAAGTAGTGCAAAAGGTTGTGAAATTCTTGTCATCAATGTAGACTCTTTCCAAAGTATATAACTCTGCCTTTTTAAAAAATTCTTGACATAAATCTTCTGCAACAATATTTTGCCATATTTATAAATTTAGTCTGACTCAGAAATAATATTTATTTTCAGGCTTGTTATCAGTGAAAAAATGATTCAACTTCAGTAACTTCAGATGATAAGGTGTTAGATGCATGGGTTATGACCCAAGGAAAAATGGCTGGAGTCCCCTAGCACTTTAGTGCGTCAAAAAATAAAACTCACAGAAAAATAGTGAAAATAGTGAAAAGAAAAATGCCAGTATTTACAAAAAGACATCTACCTGAAAACACAATAATAGCTCTGTACTTATTCTTGTCCAATGTGAACTCCTGGCAGTCCCGATCTCTCTCCCCCAATGAGAGTAAACAGCCTCTTTTATTTACACCAGGACATACCATCTTTAATTCCCCACAACATTAACTTAAGTCTACACATTAGAATTAGAATATGATGCACCCACAATGTAGTTACAATCATATTGCAAAATAAACATAAATATCTATAATTACTACAGTATTAAAACAACATATATACATTTACATATCCCCATTACTAAATAAATGGAATATTTTGCTGTGTATGGTGGGAAAGGCACCGTAAAGCCAACCCGAGTGCATCAGCTCAGTTTTGGACCCATTGTGAGAATATGGGTCGGGCAGTGCAGCGCGGCAGATTTAAAAGGGCAGACATCCTGCTTCGGGTTTGATTTGAAGAAGGAGTCTGAGAGTCTGAGTGGGAGTGCCGAGAAAGACATTTTTGAAATTTTTGTTATTTTTTTTTCTCTCCAACGGCGTTCTGAGAGGCGGGACTGCGCAGGCGTGTGACGTCGGGCAGCGCAGTGGGGCAGATTTAAAAGGAACAGAGCCTCATAGAGCGGGCAGCGTAGCTTGCGGGCTGCGGAGTGAGCCGGGAGCAGAGTGAAGACTTAAGGGCTTCAGCTCAACGGGCTTAGGCGGAAACAGACGAGGAAGGTTTGGCATTCATTTTCTGTTGTTATTTGAGGAGAGGGGCAGTATGAGTGTGAGGGCAGTTTGCTGTTCTCGGTGTCGGATGTGGGAGGCCCTGGAGTCTCCAAGCCTCCCGGAAGTCTACATCTGCGCCAAGTGCATCGAGATGCAGCTCCTAAGGGACCGCGTTACGGAACTGGAGCTGCAGCTCGATGACCTTCGTCTGGTCAGGGAGAGTGAGGAGGTAATAGAGAGGAGTTGCAGGCAGGTGGTCACGCCAAGGCCACGGGAGGCAGACAAGTGGGTCACGGTTAGGAGGGGGAAGGGGAAAGGTCAGGTAATAGGGAGTACCCCGGTGGCTGTGCCCCTTAACAACAGGTACTCCTGTTTGAGTACTGTTGGGGGGGACAGCTTACCCGGGGAAGCGACAGTGGCCGTGCCTCCGGCACAGAGTCTGGCCCTGTAGCTCAGAAGGGTAGGGCAAGGAAGAGGAGGGCAGTTGTGATAGGGGACTCGATAGTACGGGGGTCAGATAGGCGATTCTGTGGGCGCAGTCCAGAGACCCGGATGGTAGTTTGCCTCCCTGGTGCCAGGGTCTGGGATATTTCTGATCGTGTCCAAGATATCCTGAAGTGGGAGGGTGAGGAGCCAGAGGTCGTGGTACATATAGGTACCAATGACATAGGTAGGAAAAGGGATGAGGTCCTGAAAGGAGAATATAGGGAGCTAGGAAGGGAGTTGAGAAAAAGGACCGCAAAGGTAGTAATCTCGGGATTACTGCCTGTGCCACGCGACAGTGAGAGTAGGAATGCGATGAGGTGGAGGATAAATGCGTGGCTGAGGGATTGGAGCAGGGGGCAGGGATTCAAGATTTTGGATCATTGGGACCTCTTTTGGCGCAGGCGTGACCTGTACGAAAAGGACGGGTTGCACTTGAATCCTAGGGGGACCAATATCCTGGCAGGGAGATTAGCGGGGGCTACTGAGGTGACTTTAAACTAGAATGGTTGGGGGGTGGGAATCAAATTAAAGAGGCTAGGCGTGAGGAGGTTAGTTCACTACAGGGGGATGGGAACCAGTGCAGAGAGACAGAGGGGTGTAAAGTGAGGGTAGAAACAAAAAGTACTATGGAGAAAAGTAAAAGTGGCAGGCCGACAAATCCAGGGCAAGCATTAAAAAGGGCCACTTTTCAGCATAATTGTATAAGGGCTAAGAGAGTTGTAAAAGAGCGCCTGAAGGCTTTGTGTGTCAATGCAAGGAGCATTCGTAATAAGGTGGATGAATTGAAAGTGCAGATTGTTATTAATGATTATGATATAGTTGGGATCACAGAGACATGGCTCCAGGGTGACCAGGGATGGGAGCTCAACGTTCAGGGATATTCAATATTCAGGAGGGATAGACATGAAGGAAGGGGAGGTGGGGTGGCGTTGCTGGTTAAAGAAGAGATTAACGCAATAGAAAGGAAGGACATAAGCCGGGAAGATGTGGAATCGATATGGGTAGAGCTGTGTAACACTAAGGGGCAGAAGATGCTGGTGGGAGTTGTGTACAGGCCACCTAACAGTAGTAGTGAGGTTGGAGATGGTATTAAACAGGAAATTAGAAATGTGTGCAATAAAGGAACAGCAGTTATAATGGGTGACTTCAATCTATATGTAGATTGGGTGAACCAAATTGGTAAAGGTGCTGAGGAAGAGGATTTCTTGGAATGTATGTGGGATGGTTTTTTGAACCAACATGTCGAGGAACCGACTAGAGAGCAGGCTATTCTGGACTGGGTTTTGAGCAATGAGGAAGGGTTAATTAGCAATCTTGTCGTGAGAGGCCCCTTGGGTAAGAGTGACCATAATCTGGTGGAATTCTTCATTAAGATGGAGAGTGACATAGTTAATTCAGAAACAACGGTTCTGAACTTAAAGAGGGGTAACTTTGAAGGTATGAGACGTGAATTAGCTAAGATAGAATGGCAAATGACACTTAAAGGATTGACGGTGGATATGCAATGGCAAGCATTTAAAGATTGCATGGATGAACTACAACAATTGTTCATCCCAGTTTGGCAAAAGAATAAATCAAGGAAGGTAGTGCACCCGTGGCTGATAAGAGAAATTAGGGATAGTATCAATTCCAAAGAAGAAGCATACAAATTAGCCAGAGAAAGTGGCTCACCTGAGGACTGGGAGAAATTCAGAGTTCAGCAGAGGAGGACAAAGGGCTTAATTAGGAAGGGGAAAAAAGATTATGAGAGAAAACTGGCAGGGAACATAAAAACGGACTGTAAAAGCTTTTATAGTATGTAAAAAGGAAAAGACTGGTAAAGACAAATGTAGGTCCCCTGCAGACAGAAACAGGTGAATTGATTATGGGGAGCAAGGACATGGCAGACCAATTGAATAATTACTTTGGTTCTGTCTTCACTAAGGAGGACATAAATAATCTTCCAGAAATAGTAGGGGACAGAGGGTCCAGTGAGATGGAGGAACTGAGAGAAATTCATGTTAGTAGGGAAGTGGTGTTAGGTAAATTGAAGGGATTGAAGGCAGATAAATCCCCAGGGCCAGATGGTCTGCATCCCAGGGTGCTTAAGGAAGTAGCCCAAGAAATAGTGGATGCATTAGTGATAATTTTTCAAAACTCGTTAGATTCTGGACTAGTTCCTGAGGATTGGAGGGTGGCTAATGTAACTCCACTTTTTAAAAAAGGAGGGAGAGAGAAACCGGGGAATTATAGACCGGTTAGCCTAACGTCGGTGGTGGGGAAACTGCTGGAGTCAGTTATCAAGGATGTGATAACAGCACATTTGGAAAGCGGTGAAATGATCGGACAAAGTCAGCATGGATTTGTGAAAGGAAAATCATGTCTGACGAATCTCATAGAATTTTTTGAGGATGTAACTAGTAGAGTGGATAGGGGAGAACCAGTGGATGTGGTATATTTGGATTTTCAGAAGGCTTTTGACAAGTTCCCACACAGGAGATTAGTGTGCAAACTTAAAGCACACGGTATTGGGGGTAAGGTATTGATGTGGGTGGAGAGTTGGTTAGCAGACAGGAAGCAAAGAGTGGGATTAAACGGGACCTTTTGAGAATGGCAGGCGGTGACTAGTGGGGTACCGCAAGGCTCAGTGCTGGGACCCCAGTTGTTTACAATATATATTAATGACTTGGATGAGGGAATTAAATGCAGCATCTCCAAGTTTGCGGATGACACGAAGCTGGGTGGCAGTGTTAGCTGTGAGGAGGATGCTAAGAGGATGCAGGGTGACTTGGATAGGTTGGGTGAGTGGGCAAATTCATGGCAGATGCAATTTAATGTGGATAAATGTGAAGTTATCCACTTTGGTGGCAAAAATAGGAAAACAGATTATTATCTGAATGGTGGCCGATTAGGAAAAGGGGAGGTGCAACGAGACCTGGGTGTCATTATACACCAGTCATTGAAAGTGGGCATGCAGGTACAGCAGGCGGTGAAAAAGGCAAATGGTATGCTGGCATTTATAGCGAGAGGATTGGAGTACAGGAGCAGGGAGGTACTACTGCAGTTGTACAAGGCCTTGGTGAGACCACACCTGGAGTATTGTGTGCAGTTTTGGTCCCCTAATCTGAGGAAAGACATCCTTGCCATAGAGGGAGTACAAAGAAGGTTCACCAGATTGATTCCTGGGATGGCAGGACTTTCATATGAAGAAAGACTGGATGAACTGGGCTTGTACTCATTGGAATTTAGAAGATTGAGGGGGGATCTGATTGAAACGTATAAGATCCTAAAGGGATTGGGCAGGCTAGATGCAGGAAGATTGTTCCCGATGTTGGGGAAATCCAGAACGAGGGGTCACAGTTTGTGGATAGAGGGGAAGCCTTTTAGGACTGAGATTAGGAAAAACTTCTTCACACAGAGAGTGGTGAATCTGTGGAATTCTCTGCCACAGGAAACAGTTGAGGCCAGTTCATTGGCTATATTTAAGAGGGAGTTAGATATGGCCCTTGTGGCTACGGGGGTCAGGGGGTATGGAGGGAAGGCTGGGGCGGGGTTCTGAGTTGGATGATCAGCCATGATCATAATAAATGGCGGTGCAGGCTCGAAGGGCCGAATGGCCTACTCCTGCACCTATTTTCTATGTTTCTATGTTTCTAATATACTGGGGAAGACATTAAAGCACGCACACTCGGTGCAAAGACAGCAGAATGACAAGGCAACGTTTGCGTGCGTGCGTGCGTGCGTGTGTGTGTGTGTAAGGACTGTGTTTACCAGGCGCTGTCGGTCACATAAGGACTGCTTTTTCATGATTGGAGCTGTGTCACAATCTAGGTTATTAAACAAATCGGAGAACATTTCTGTTAGTAGTCATTTAGAGAGAGTTGCAAACAATCATCAGCAAAAGCGAGGAACAGCGTACAGGGTGGAGGTAGGGCTGCTTGTGTCCAGCTGTAAACACAGCAACCTGAGTGTCAATGTGAACAAGAGTGAAGAAATGATTGTGGATTTCAGGAAGGTGCAGGTTCAGCACTCCCTGCTGCACATCAACGGTTTCTCCATGGAGAGAGCCAGGAGCGCCAAATTTCTTGGCGTGCACATTACCGACAATCTCACGTGGCCCCTCAACGACACATCTTTAGTTAAGAGAGCACAGCAGCACCTCCACTTCCTGAGGAGACTGTGTCAGGCAAGGCTCTCCCCTCCACCACCCCCCACGCCATTCTCATCGCATTCATAACTAGCACCATGGAGAGTGGCCTGACCAGCTGCATCACCGTCTGCCATGGGGATTGCAATGCATCAGATTACAAGTTCCTGCAATGGATAGTGAGGGCTGCCGTAAGTATCACTGGGGTCTCTCTGTCTTCTCCTCCCCCATTCAGGACAGATACCCAGTGAGCACTTTGTTATATACACCTGTTCATTAATGTGAATGCGTTGTGGGAGACGGAAGATTGTAAGCAGCAAGCTGGCTGCTGGCTGTGCACCCAGAGACCTGAGATCTTTGGGCACAGAGCTCAGAAGAAGCGATGCAACAGACTTTTAATACCATAATCAGTGAGTTGTTTTGTTATGTCTCCCCTCTTGCTGTGAAATGGGGACATCTCTTTTCCCCTTATTAGGGAGAAAGAGCGTCTGTGGTATGTCAAATTACTGGGTGAATGAGTAGTCTTTGGGGTACTGCAAGTCTGTATCTTTAATGACGCTTTGCTGCATGCTTGAGTGCTCAGTGGGGGTGTGATGCTTTTTTGCTGGTGGGGGGGGGTCGTTGCTTTGCTGCTGCTTGTGCGAGGGAGGGGGAGCCTGGGGAGGCTTTGGGGTTCTAACGTTTTAACTTCCATTCATTCTTTGGGGCACTCCTCTGTTTTTGTGGATGTTTGTGAAGAAGAAGAATTTCAGAATGTATATTGTACACAGTTCTCCAACATTAAATGTACCTGAAGATACTTAATCAGCTAATCATGTGGTAGCAACTCAATGGATAAAAGCATGCAGACATAGTTAAGAGGTTCAACTGTTATTCAGATCCAACACTAGAATAGAGAGAAATGTATCTAAGTGACTTTGACCATGTAATGATTGCTGGTGCCAGACGGGGTGATCTGAGTATCTCAGAAACTGATGATCTCCTGGGATTTTTATGCACAACAATCTCTAGAGTTTACAGAGAAGAGTATGAAAAACAAAAAAACGTTCAGTGAGCGGCAGTCCTGGGAGAAAAAATGCCTTGTTAGTGAGAGAAAACAGAGGAAAATGGCCAGACTGGTTCAAGCTGACAGGAGAGTGACCGAAACTCAAATAACCTTGCGTTACAACAGTAGTGTGCTGAGGAGAACCTCTGAAAGCACTACACATCAAACATTAAAATGGATAGGCTACAGTGGCAGGAGATCACACTGGGTTCCACTTCTTCACCTAATAAAGTGGCCACTGAGTAGATACGCAGTTCCTCCAGCATTGTCAAAGACCCCTCCCATCTTTTCCACAATCTCTTCAACCTCCTGCCATTAGGCAGAAGGTACCAGAGCATTAGAACCAGAACTGTCAGGCTGGGTAACAGCTTCTTCCCCCAGGCTGTTAGACTTCTTAACACTCTGCTGCCACCCAACACACACGTCCACCATGTCTGAATGCCCTGCCGCAGCCCCCTCTCCCACTCCCCAACTCACAGGTGCACTCTCATCCTGTACTGGTCTCTTTTCATCTTATACTATGCTTGTTCCATTATAATAGTGCCAGTAACATTATACTGTCTCACATAAACATGTACCTCACACTTTTTGTCAACCTGTCAATCTTCAGGCCATGCCTCTCTGGGACTTAAGCAAATATTCTTTTACGGCTGTATGTGCTGGATTGTGACTAGAGGTGCCTAGTGTGGCTATATGTACCCTGTTTTGCACCTTGGCCCCAGAGAAGCAATGCTTTATACACGTGTCTGGTTGAACGACAATAAACTTGAACTTGAACTTGAAAGAAGCAAAATTCACCACCGTTGAGCACATTTACAAGCACTGCAACAAGAAAGCAGCGTCCATCAGCAGAGACCCCCACCATCCAGATCAAGCTCCCTTCTCGCTGCTGCCATTGGGAAGGAGGTACAGGAACCTTAGGTCCCACACTACCAGGTTCAGGAAGACTTACTATCTTTCAGCCGTCAGGTCTTTTGAATCAGCGTGGATAACTTTGCTAACTTCAACATTGAACTGATCTCACAAACCGTGGACTCACTGTCAAGAACTCTCCACATCATGTTCTCAGTTTTATGCAACACACATCAAAGTTGCTGGTGAACGCAGTAGGCCAGGCAGCATTTATAGGAAGAGGTACAGTCGACGTTTCAGGCTGAGACCCTTCGTCAGGACTAACTGAAAGAAGAGCTAGTAAGGGATTTGAAAGTGGGAGAGGGAGGGGGAGATCCAAAATGATAGGAGAAGACAGGAGGGGGAGGGATGGAGCCAAGAGCTGGACAGGTGATAGGCAAAAGGGGATATGAGAGGATCATGGGACAGGAGGCCTCGGGAGAAAGAAAGGGGGGAGGGGGGAAAACCAGAGGATGGGCAAGGGGTATAGTCAGAGGGACAGAGGGAGAAAAAGGAGAGAGAGTAAAAGAATGTGTGTATATAAATAAATAACGGATGGGGTATGAGGGGGAGGTGGGGCATTAGCAGAAGTTTGAGAAGTCAATGTTCATGCCATCAGGTTGGAGGCTACCCAGACAGAATATAAAGTGTTGTTCCTCCAACCTGAGTGTGGCTTCATCTTTACAGTAGAGGAGGCCATGGATAGAGATATCAGAATGGGAATGGGACGTGGAAGTAAAATGTGTGGCCACTGGGAGATCCTGCTTTCTCTGGCGGACAGAGCGTAGGTGTTCAGCGAAATGATCTCCCAGTCTGCGTCAGGTCTCGCTAATGTATAGAAGGCCACATCGGGAGCACCGGACGCAGTATATCACCCCAGCCGGCTCACAGGTGAAGTGTTGCCTCACCTGGAAGGACTATTTGGGGCCCTGAATGGTGGTGAGGGAGGAAATGTAAGGGCATGTGTAGCACTTGTTCCGCTTACAAGGATAAGTGCTAGGAGGGAGATCGGTGGGGAGGGATGGGGGGGACGAGTGGATAAGGGAGTCACATAGGGAGCGATCCCTGTGGAAAGCAGAGGGTGGGGGAGGGAAAGATGTGCTTAGTGGTGGGATCCCGTTGGAGGTGGCAGAAGTTACGAAGAATTATATGTTGGACCTGGAGGCTGGTGGGGTGGTAGGTGAGGACAAGGGGAACCCTATCCCTAGTGGGGTAGTGGGAGGATGGGGTGAGAGCAGAGGTGTGTGAAATGGGAGAGATGCGTTTGAGAGCAGAGTTAATGGTGGAGGAAGGGAAGCCCCTTTCTTTAAAAAAGAAAGACTGTTCCTTCATCCTGGAATGAAAGGCCTTATCCTGAGAGCAGATGCGGCGGAGATGGAGGAATTGCGAGAAGGGGATGGTATTTTTGCAAGAGACAGGGTGGGAAGAGGAATAGTCCAGGTAGCTGTGAGAGTCCGTAGGCTTATAGTAGATGTCAGTAGATAAGCTGTCTCCAGAGACAGAGACAGAAAGATCAAGAAAGGGGAGGGTGGTGTCGGAAATGGACCAGGTAAATTTGAGGGCAGGGTGAAAGTTGGAGGCAAAGTTAATAAAGTCAACGAGCAGAAAGCAGCACCAATGCAGTCGTCGATGTAGCGAAGGAAAAGTGGGGGATAGATATCAGAATAGGTTAGGAACATAGATTGTTCCACAAAGCCAACAAAAAGGCAGGCATAGCTGGGACCCATACAGGTGCCCATGGCTACACCTTTAGTTTGGAGGAAGTGGGAGGAGCTTTTCTTTTTTTTGTATTTGTGTAATTTGTTGTCTTGCACATTGGTTATTTGTCTGCCATTGTTTGTGTGCAGGTTTTCACTGATTCCATTTGGTTTCTTTGTATTTACTGTGAATGTCCACAAGAAAATAAATCTCGGGATAGATATGGTGACTATGACAGTAAAATTTACGTGGAACTTTCGAAATTTGAACATATCATTTAAATCATATGTAGCCTGGGGAAAAACACACACACAGGGCAACAAATACTTTCTCGGGTCTTAAATTCCTTCATCTGTTTTAGATGTTTTATTGCTGAAAGAGGGTATCAAAATAAAAATGAGAAAATAAATTTTAAAAAACGGTTCTCGCTATTACAATCTCAACTCAACTTTGGACCACACCCTTGTTATGTATGCAGTATGAAAATAACTAAAACAAAATATACAAGACCAATACGGTAGTGGCAATTATTTGGCATGCACGTGCTTAAACTTCCAAACACATATAGGCTAGATCTTGAAATGAGTTCTTCTCGCTCACGTTATGTGAACAGAGATCAATACATTCACCTTACTCTAGTAGGCTGATAAGGAATGTCACCCAATTACACGATCCAGCGCTGATCAATTTACTCGTGAAAATCTTTCCTCACCAAACCTCGGAAAAGCACTCGAACTTCATACTTTCTAGAACATGGCAACTCCTTGTTCTACTCCACCCATGCAAAATGACATCACCATGTTCTCTTAAGGGCACAGGCAGCTATTTTAGCATTACCAAGGTGAATACATAAGTGCACTTTAACAATAAAAAATAATATTCAACAGTCACCTGGTCACATATAAACTATCGAAAAGCGGCTGAATAACCTCTTTTTAAAACAGAATGAATATCTTGGTATACTGGATTTTTTAAACCACAGTTGATTCAGACACAGAATTATCAAACAACATGATTTTTTTGTGAAATCAGCTTTAATATATCAATATTTTATATTGAGGGATTGTACAGGTATACACATTTAACAATCTTGTAGGTTGTGCATTTTTAACAAGCTGCTCTGAATTAAAAGTGATATTGGATTTGAATTGCTGGAGTTTAGATCCTTCAGCACAGAAATATTGAAGGATACCATCAAAGAATAAAAGAAAAGAATAAAATAAAACCGGCAATCTATTTCAAGGCAAGCAGAGTATCTCTGAATAATTTAAACATCATTTCAAGCATATATAATCTGTTCACCTGTCTTGTAGTAGTGAATGCACTCCTTCGCAATTATTGAAAATAAATGCTCAATTTAATCATGATATTGTCCTATTAACTATACATGACATGGCTCCATTAACTTCAGTCAAACATGCTTCTGTAATTTGTAAAAGCCTGAATAAATAATGTTAATTTTAGAAGGATGTTTGTCCATCATGTATGTATTTCTTGATAGCTTTCCAGGAACGCTGCCAGGCAAATAAGAAGTATCGAAGGTATATTGCATGAATGTTTGCAAAAGGATCCCATGGTAAAGTGTTTCCAGGCATTATTTTATTGATGTATTTCTGATGAAGAATAGGGGCAAGATGTTTGTTGCTTGCAACTTGTCTTCTGTTTCTTTGTAATGTATTACATGGTTCCCTTCCATAGAATTGTTTTTACTTATACAATACATTAGAGAAAAGGTATTGATGACAAGGCTATCAGGTAATGCCTAATTAATTGGTAGCAGAACATTGCATTTGCAATGGCTATAGTATTGGCTTTGATGGCACTAAACTACTGCGCCACGCCAATGGCTTTTGAGACTGCCTGGTGAAGGAAGCCATTGAACTAAAATTAGAGAAAAAGGATTTTAACAAAGATGAAGGGTCTCGCTTTAAGTACGAAGTGGAATTTGATCGCAAACCAGGTGGGACAGCGTAAACCTGATTGGATGAGGACTAACCAATCAGGAGAGACAGACGACAGGGTTATGTATACCACTGGACTAGACATGTTTAGGCATCATCCCTGATGAAGATGGTGGAGTTTGTCATCGAAACGTGTACCCGGCTGGAAGGCTGAG
Source organism: Mobula birostris (assembly GCF_030028105.1). NCBI lineage: Eukaryota > Metazoa > Chordata > Chondrichthyes > Myliobatiformes > Myliobatidae > Mobula > Mobula birostris. The sequence continues at coordinate 130,135,277 of NC_092378.1, read as the reverse complement.
AAGAGTTTATTCATTTAATGCTCATTTCCCAAGTATTCTTCTTGAATTGCTGCGGTGTTTGTGGTTAAAGTTTACCACCATGCTGTAAGGTGGGGAATTAGAGACTTTTGAGCAGCATATAGAAAATGCTGGAGGAACCCAGCAAGTCAGGCAGCATCTATGGAGGAGATTAAACAGTCGATGTTTTGGGCCAAGGGGGTTTTGAGCTAGCAGCATGACGTACCAGCACTATATCGACAATTAATTATAGCATTGCCTAGTTGCTGCTGCATGATCAGCCGTAATCCACCCCAAAACTTGATGCTTCTTTATGCTACTTGATTTTCCACATATAAGTGAAAATTGCTATCATCCCAAAATTCAACAGTCAGGGCTTCAGGAGGTTTGGCCTTACACCTTATAAAGCCTCTTGTTATGACCCAGTGATGGATGGGTCACCACATAATCAATGGTAATAAATCTAACTCTGATTCTGATCCTGGTGATCTAGAGAGATTTATGGGACTGTTAAAAAAAGGCACTGTGCTGATGAGCATGCTTCAATGCCTGCCACTTTCGACAAGAAATTGTATGTTCTCCCTGTTGCCGTGCGGCTTTCCTCCAGGTACTCAGGATTCCTCCCATGTTCCAAAATGTATGGGATTTGCTGGGTCTGTTACTGTGCTGTATCTCTAAAAACCTGAAATTAAGTTATCTGCCACGCCAATGCTAAAAGTAAATCATGATTAAAATGAAACTACAAAACATGAATGGAAATGTTACTGATTACATTTATTTTTGCATAACCTGTGGATGTACATATTTTCCTCAGCTGCCTCATGAGGAGCTGCCATTTGGGATGCAGATCTTGCAGGAGCCCTAGCAGAGGTACTTTAAGGGTCCTCAGCCACGGGTATGTGCTGGACAATTGGAAGATAGCTATTGTTGTTTTGTTGTTTAAGCAAGGTTCTAAGAATATGCCGTGAAATTATAGGCCATTGAGCCTGACATCAGTAGTGGGTAAATTACTGGAAGGTATTCTAAGGGGCAGGATATGTTGTGTAAGTATTTGGATGGACAGGGACAGATTAGACATAGTCAACATGGCTTTGTGAGTGGTTGGTCATGTCTAACTAATTTTTCTTAGAGAATGTTGCCAAGTGTTGATGCAGGAAAATGTTGACTACATGGAGCTTAGCAAGGCCTTTGACAAGGCCTCACATAGGAGGTTGGTCAAAAAGATTAAGTGGCTTGGCACTTAGAATGAGGTAGTAAATTGGTTTAGACTTTGGCTTTGCAGCAGAAGCCAGGGAGTGGTAGTAGATGGTTACCCCTCTGACTGGATGGATGACTGTGGCTAGTGGTGTACCATGAGCTTTGGTGCTGGTCTGTTGCTTGCAATCAATTTGGATGATAATGTGATAAACCTGATCAGCAAGTTTGTGGATGACTCTAAGATTAGGGGTGAGAGGGGAACGTCTTCACTCAGAGGATACTGAAAGTGTGGAATGAGCTGCCAGTGGAAGTGGTGGATGCGTTTTTGATTTAACCTTCAAATTTGAATAGGTACAGTACTGTGCAAAAATCTTAGTCACATATATATAGCTAGGGAGCCTAAGACGTTTGCACAGTATTGTAGTAATTTTATGTATCGCACTCTCCTGCTGTCACAAAAAAAAGTAAATTTCATGACATGTGTGAGTGATGATAAACCTGATTCTGATATGGATCTCTATTGTGGACTGAGAGTGGGAAGGGTTCAGGAAGATGGGAATCATGGTCAGGAGAAGGGGAAGAGAAAGGGGGGAGGAGGGGGAAGAGAAAGGGGGGAGGAGGGGGAAGCACCAGAGAGACATTCTGTAATGATCAATAAAATAACCGTTTGGAATCAAATGACTTTGCCTGGTGCCTTGGGCTCTGTGAATCTGCACCCATGCATCCCCCTCCCCACCTCTGACACTCCATCACTGCCACCTGTCCAACACCCCTTCCAAGGCACTTCACCCTTGCCATTCCCAACATCCTTTGCTCCCAGCAGATTTACAAACTCACTCTCCATCCACGTGGACAAATACGGTACTGTGTAAAAGTCTTAGGCACCCTATCTATCTATCTATCTATCTATATGTGATATGTCTGCCTAAGACTGTTCCACAATATGGGAGGGGCATGGAAGGTTATGGTCTGAGTGCAGGTCGATGGAACTAGACAGGGTAATAGTTCAGCATGAACTAGATGGGCTGAACAGCCTGTTTCTGTGCTGTAGTGTTCTTTGACTCTATAAGTAAATAACCACATTGACAAGCAAGCGTATCCATTTCAAATGGAGCCGTCTAAAGTAACTCCCACAAAAGGATCAATGATCACAGTATCACATCGTTTGCAAAATCGCACATGAAATACATCATTCTTCTAAGCTCTCAAAACATCATCAAGAGTCATTGAATCTGAAATGACAAGTTTGAGTTCTGATTGCTGAAACAGTCAACACCCTCACACTGTTGCCTGTTATTCATCATGGAGTGGTAACCTCCCCCAGATTTGAGTGATTTTGTAAACAAGTGATACAAGACTTTATTTCTTAGAGATGCTTAAAGCCCAACCAAACAGAAGGAAAATGAAAGAAAAAATAGACTCAGAAGTGAGGCTGTTTCTTCCCAATCAGCGCCGGAGCTTTGTTCTGTCCTGCCTTTGTATCCATTTTAAGAATCTCATCATTCTCCAAGCAAGCATGAGGCAATATCCTTCCAGACATAAGAGCTAAATCATCATAGTGATTTACTTCAATTCACGTATTCCTGCATACTCCTTGTACGCGTCATTCTGGGAATGACAAGCTCGGGAGGTGCTGCTAAGGCAAATCTTGCTAACTTGCTCTAGTGTATTTGGTAGATGGTATATAAGTTAATGCAGGAATGAACATTTAAAATTATGGATGGGCAGCTCTTGACTGCTTTGATCGGATTGATATTGAATCGTCGGACAGTATTACAGCTACAATTTATTATGAAATAGATAATAATTCCCTGTTAACATACTGGGGAAAATTATTTACTTTCAACTGGATATTACTCGACTATTATATTGATTGTGCTTACAATGGTTGTTACATTAATCGATTTTCCAAATCCTGTTAATACTAATAAGTTGGTCTGGGACAGGATGGGTGAAAGTTAAAAAAAGTTCAGATCCCCATCAAAATGTGTAAAATTTTCAGGCTATTTTATCATAATATTCATGTACATCATACAATCAATAACGTAAAATCATTAAAACAAATGTGATTAGCAAAGGAGTCCGCGAGGAACATTATTGTGCACGCACTGTGTAGTCGGGGGTCTAGGTTACACGCTCAGTAGGGGATGGGCTCAGTTGAAGCATTCAAAAGGAGGCTGGGTGCCATTCTGAAAGAAGAGAGCTCGCATGGAACTCAAAGAGGCTAGGGCACTGAAATTAGCTGGATTTCTTACATGGAGCTAGTATGGATTGAAGGGCCAAACAGCTTCTTCCTCTACCAAAACCATTCTATGATTCCGAGTTTGCTTGGTGGTCTTCTCACTGCTGCCATTGGGAAGGAAATGGAGGAGCCTTAGGTCCCACACCATCAGCTTCAGGAACAGATGTTACCCTACAACCACAGTGAAAAACTTTGCTCACCTCAATACTGAACTCTTCTACAACCTATGGATTTGCTTTCAAGGACTCCACAACTCATATTCTCAAGAGTATTTATTTATTGTTCTTACTAATTGCAGAGTTTGTTTTTTTGTGCAAATTGGCTGTTTGTCTGTATGTGCGTGTAGTTTTTTTCATTGATTCTATTGTGTTTCTTTGTACCTACTGCGAACGACAACAAGAAAATGAATCTCAAGGTAGTGTATGGTGACGTACAGTATACTGCATGTACTTTGTTAATGAATTTATTTGAACTTTGAACATAGTTGGTTTTACAAATCTAAGGTCCAATGTTCTTCAAAGCATAACACTAATTTATCAATTTTTGAGTAATTATGTGGGTGATATTGTCATATTGTGGAGCTTTGGATCGCCATTTTCAGTCACCTGTGAATTCCAGACACACGGCCTGGTTGGAATTGTGGTATCTTCATTTGATTTGTGACCTCTGAAATAGCTCCAGTAAGTGCTTAAAGCTGGTTTGGAAGGCACTATAGCAGCTGATGAAAACATCTCCAGTGACAGAAAGATAAAATGTACCGTGAAATAAAAGGCAATTTTTTAACGATCCTCCGAGTTGTGTGCAGAATGAATCTGTAATGCATGAGATTCAGTGACGTTGTAATAATAATATCATCTAGCCAGATATCACACCACTAAGATTTAATTACCAATTTGTGCCATCAATATGGCCAGCAAGAGGACAGACCTTTCCTGGAGATACAGGCATAAAGTATATGTCTGCAGTAAATGGTCTAGGACAACTTAAGTCTCATAGTTATTGCTTTCTAATTCTTCCAATTGAAATCCATCAGTGTTGCAGAAAAGGGTTTCCTTCTGAAGACACAATGACGTGTATATTGGATCCAGCCCCACAATTTATTTTCGGCGAAATGGGATCCATCAGTAAGTGTGAAAATGGAAGCTGCAACGTCCTCTAAGTAATTAACGGAGTGGAATCTGGGCCTTGGGTGTTATTGTTTTGCTTATTGCTGACATTTTTCTGTGGGCCTGAACGTGATACTTCCATTTTTGCCACATTTCACATCTTGAGCAGGAGATATTTGCTGGGTTCCTGCTTCCCTAACTCAAAGTATGTCAGAATCAGAATCAGAATTCCCTTCTTTCTTCAAGTTCTTCCAACCAGACTTCCATATTTTCCCTCCAGATCCTCAGGCATGATCACTTGCTTCATGCATGGCCAAACTCCTTGTCACATTGTGCTGGCTGCACCAGAGAGCTCACAGAAACAGAGCCATTCACATTCGATAACTAATCAAATGTACATGATAGCAAGTTAGTACAACATTGAGTATTGGTGCCTGTGAAGTAGCTTAATTTTCTCTGTTCTTTGGTTGCAAAGAGTGCTAATATGGTGATTGATGAAATTGTGTGCACACTTGTAATTCAACTCATGTCGACTGCTATTTTGGGAAGGCAATTAGCACAAGGATCATTACTGCCTTTTGCAAGAATGCAGAGTGGGTAGGTGGTAGTGACAGCGTACACACTGGTTTGATCCCCACACTGTCAAAATTAACCTGAAAGGGGGTGATTGTGATTAAGATAAACCACTCAGAGACTGTGACAGGGACTGTCTGTAAGAAATCATATCCTCTCAGATTGTAGAAGGGAGCAATTTTCCTACCACTGCCTAAAAAAAGAACAATGCATATTCTTGCTTGCGATAAAACTATGATAAATAGGGGCATGTTTCTTGAACCTACCTGACCATGTGATAACATCTTAGCAGATTGGGTATTCAGTTCCACTGTCCTGTCTAAAAATTCTCTCACAGCCAAATCTAATGGTTAATAATTCAACATTCATGGACATCTGGGGTTAAAAGATTTAGTGTTTATCTAAGTCTTCCTCAACAGAAACTTGGTGAGATTCTATGCCTTTGCTTCTGACCTGGCTTCTTGTGGGAGATCATTTATTAAGAGCAAATCCAAGCAACGTAGCAAAAGCTGGTTGATAAGACATATCATTTCCTGAGCTGTGAGTGACCATGTGTTTTAGCGTTATTCTCTCCTCACTCGGCTATCACTGCTTGGCCAGGTTGTAGCTCTCAGTCCATAAGATGTAGGAGCCGAATTAGGCCAGTTGGCCTATTAAGTCTGTTCCACCATTCAATCAAGGTTAATTTACTATCACTCTTAACCCCATTCTCCTGCCTTTGATGCCCTTACTAATCAAACACCTATCGACTTCTGCTTTAAACATACACTATGACTTGATCTTCACTAGCATCTGTGGCAATGAATTCCACAGATCCACCACCCTCTGGCTAAAGAAATTACCCCTCATCTATTTCTAAAGCAGGACCAATACCGTTAGGCCAGGGGTCCAGGTTGGGAAACCCTTTTCTAAAGAGATATCCTTGTATTCTGAAAGCAGCAAGGAAGAGGGAAATAAGAAAGAACACCCATTCCATCTGCAGCTGTTAAATCAGAAGAGATTGTGGGGCAATGAGAGAATGGGACATGAGAAGAACGTGGATCAATTTCCTTGCTATGGACCAGAGGCAATGTAGTCGTTGCTCAAAAGATGGGCAGCACGATCGGTTCAAGATGATGCTGTGAGATGATATCTGGGCAATATGACAACATGCACCTCTTTCCAATGCTTTCTGAGTGTACTTTCTCCTCTGACATGAGAGAAAATGGGCCACGATAGAAATCCTTGTCCGCCTTGTGCGTGACACTCGCCAGGGAGCTTGTGAGGCCTGTTATGCAGAAGTGACAAGGGGGATGATCAAAAACAGCAGCTCCAACTGAGATTTCATAATTTGCTGAGAAAGCACCAATCTCCTTCCTATTGGTGCAAATAGTGGTTTGCTAGGCTACATTCCATCTGAGCTGAATACAAAGAAACGGTTTTAGTGCCACGTCTAATTTTTCTCTGCAACGTATCGGCAAACTGATCTGATAGAAGTTCATTCCTGGAATGACAAATTTGACTTCTTATCAAACCATAAGTTTGAGCTAGAAATCCTTTCCTGCCCAGTTTTGCAAATATCTTGAGTAGTGCTGTCATCCTTAATCCGGAGAGACAGACTGGAGAGAAGAAGAAAAAGAAAGATGGAAAACAAAGGAAGAAGAGAGAGAGGAGAGGAGTGGAAGAAGAACAGCAGAACCTGAAGAAAATCAGACAAATATAAACAACAAAAATGAAGCACTTGCTAATTGATTTCTGAATCTGAATCAGGATCCGGGATGTTATCACTGGCGTGCCATGAATTTGTTGTTTTGCAGCAGTACTACTGCGCAAACCATAAAAGTTACAAAGTTACATAAATAAGTAAATATTAAAACTGAGGAATAATGAGGTAGTGTTCATAGGTTAATGGGCCGTTCAGGTATCTGTTCTGATTGTGGCTGGTTGACTACATACTGTGGACACTTTAAACCAACCTTTCAGTTGGCCTGAAACGTCGACTGTACCTCTTCCTAGAGATGCTGCCTGGCCTGCTGCGTTCACCAGCAACTTTGATGTGTGTTGCTTTCAGTTTTACTTTTGGCACAAGAGGTTATTCTGAATGAGCATAAAAAGAAGGAGGTAAAACATAGGCTCAGTTATAAAACCATAAGACCATAAGATATAGTGGCAGAATTAGGCCATTTGGCCCATTGAGTCTGCTCTGCTATTTCATCATGGCTGATCCCATTTTCCTCTCAGCCCCAATCTCCTGCCTTCTCCCCATATCCCTTCATGCCCTGAACAATCAAGGATCTATCAACCTCTGCCTTAAATATACGTAAAGACTTGGCCATTGCAGCTGCCCGTGGGAAAGAATTCCACAGATTCACCACTCCCTGACTCAAGAAATTCCTCCTCAACTCCATTCTAAAAGGACAACCCTCTATTCTGAGACTGTGTCCTGTGGTCTTAGACTCTCCCACCATAGGAAGCATCCTCTCCACACCAACTTTATTAAGGCTTTTCACCATTCAATAAATTTCAATGAGGTCACCCCTCATTCTTCTGAATTGTAGTAAATACAGGTCCAGGAGCCATCAGACGCTCTTCATATGACAAGCCATTCAATCCCGGAATCATTTTCGTGGACCTCCTTTGAACCCTCTCCAGTTTCAGCACAACCTTTCTAAGATAAAGGGTCCAAACCTGCTCACAATACTCCAAATGAGGCCTAGCCAGTGCTTTATCAAGTCTCAAAATTACATCCTTACTTTTATATTCTGGTCCTCTTGAAACGAATGCTAACATTGCATTTACCTTTACAGACTCAACCTGCAAATTAACTTTTAGCGGGGGGAGGGAACATAGAGGGAACATCGACTCAGACCATGAGAGGCCTGCGTCGGGCATTTTCATGCCTTACAAGGTGCAGATTGGAAGTCTGTGTGGGGCGCCACTTCTCGCACAGACTAAAGCAATGTGTGATTAAGTGCCTTGCTCAAGGGCACAAACACACTGCCACAGCCAAGGCTCGAACTAGTGAACTTGAGATAACTGGACCACTTGGCCATGTGCCCAACACAACTTTTAGGGAATCCTGCACAAAGACTCCCAAGTCTCTTGGCGTTATGTGGGAAAGAATGCAAAGTCTACCAAGGGCAGCACAGACTGATGGGACAAATAGCCTGTTTTTTTATGTTGTGTATTCTACATCATTCAGCACAGCTCCAGATTCACTGTACCCTTGCTTCAAGATGTAATTTTTAAACCTGTCTGTGTAGAATTTGATTTCATTTCATTTGTACCATTTACTTCCTGTAAGTTGGCAATAGAAATCAGTGTAGAGGAGTTAAATGCCTCTTTTTTCAATCCAACAATTCAGTGGATCACATATGCTGCTGTAGGAACTCCTATAAGGAATTATGGATACCCACCCAGCAGTTGATTAAAACATGCAGAACAAACTAATAATATTGCATTTCCATGCCTTTGATGTTTCAGAATTACACTTTGTTAATTTGTTTAGGCAGCAACAACATTACGTCACATCCAGATATCAAATCAAAGGTCAGCCAGCTCGTTTGAATGAGAAGTATGAAGTAAGTTTTATAAAATTCACAGGGAATGTCCTTTAGAAAATGCTTATTTTGAAAAAGCTGTATGTTTCCATCATTGTATAAATATAACCTACTCACCTGAAAAGATAATTATTGAGCATCTGAACCAACACATAAACTTATGAGCAATCCAAATAACCCAGTTTCTGTGCTATATTAATATCTTTACTGTGACTGTTCTTTCTGCTGTTACATTTATCAAAGAGGAGATTCAGATTCAGATTTATCTATCACATGTACATCGAAACATACAATGAAATGTGTATTTGCATTAACAACCAGCACATTCAAGGATGTGCTGGGGGCAGCCTGCACCTCTGGCTCACTGAGAATGCAAAAAAGTGTGGGAGAGTTGTTTACTATTTGACTCAGACATTCATTGAGACTATTTTCTATGTTTTTTTTTTGGCCTGATTAATTTTCTTGCCTCCTTCCACCTGCACTGATTCCTTGTGCTCCCTGAACCCTATATCACGAGATGCAGGGAGAAAACAGCAGGTCAGTGATAATTGAAAGTAAAATGCAGCCTTTGTGGAGAATGTAGAACATAAAACATACAACAGTACAGTACAGGAACAGGGCCCTCAGCCCAGGATGATGTCATAAGCTTATGACATTGATTAAACTAATCCTTTCTGCCTGCACATGGTTCATATCCCTCCATTCTCTGCATAGTCTTGTGCCCCTCCAAGAACCTCTGAAACTCCTTTATCACATTGTCCTCCACCTCCACCCTTGGCAGTACCTTCCAGGCACCAAACATCCTCCTCGAACTTTCCCACTCTCACCTTAAATACATACTCTCTGGTCAACATTTTGACCCTGGGAGAAAGATATTGGCTGTCTATCCATGCCTTTGATAATTTGATGCCATTCTACCGGGTCTCTCCTCACAGAGACTGCCACAGAGGAAAACGGCTCAAGTTTGTCCAGCCTCTTCTTATAGCACATGTCCTCTAATCCAGGCAGCATCTTGACAAAGCTCTTCTACTTTGTCTCCATTTCCACATAATTTCTGTAATGAAAGCAATACTCCAAATATGGCCTAACCAGAGCTTTATAAAACTGCAACAAAACTTCCTGATGCTTGAACTCATTGCCTCGACTACTGAAGGCAAACTGGCCATACAATTTCATTACCACCCTATCAACTTGTGTCGCCACTTTCTGGGAGTTATAGACTTGGACCCTATGATTCCTCTGTACATCAACACTGTTACGGGCCCTCTCATTAACAGTGTACTTTTCCTTTGCATTTGATCTCCCAGAGTGCAGGACTAGAGGATAGCAAGTATTGTTCTGTTGTTCCAGAAGGGCTCGAAGAATAAGCTGGAAAATTAGAGCCCGGTGAGTCTGACGTCAGTTGTGGATAAATTTTTGGAAGGTATTTTAAGGGATAAGATGTATAAGTATTTGGATAGACAGGGCCCGATTATGGAATATTCAACATGGCTTTCAGCGTGATAGGTCGTGTCTATCCAAACTTATAGAGTTCTTTGAGGAGGTTATAAGGAAGGCTGATGAAGGAAAGGTGGTGGACACATTGTTGTGTCTGTGATCGAACTCACCGGAGAGAAACTGAAGCTGTTTATATAACAGTCTTTTGTCATCACAACAAGCAGGCATTCCTCTGGAGGCACTCATGGTAGTCTCCCAAACTCACAAATACATCCTATTTTTATACCCTTATGATCTAAGGTGTCAGCAGGTGATATAATACAATTTCAATAGTTTCAATATCTACAATGACATCATATTTTGTGTTGACAATGTTTCCTTTGAATTAGGTATCTACAGCTGGAGACACCTCTGAATGTTCAAACACCCTGGGACAATCTAATGGATACAGGTATTCTAAAAACTTCTGAAGACAGAGAGATAGTCACAGAAGATTATTGCCAGTGCGATCTGACTCTCTAAATACGCAATAGAATAAATCAGCTATTGATTAGAACGGTACCTGAGCTCATGTTCGATGTGCTAAGTGACAATATCAGCCTGGTCTGTCGGCTTGAACTCCGGTCACAGTGGAGCAAATAACTTAGCTATGTTGCCTGGTTTGATGCAGGCCGGTTAACATAACCCCATTGTCCTAACGTTTTGCTGATGCAACGTGAGTGTCTCATGGACAACATTTTGCAAACCATATCTCTTTCTCTGTTGGGAAGCCTATGCTTTTAACTTCAATTTACTGCTTGCAATTTACAATAAGAACTGAAGACTGGTTCTTCCTTCAATTAATATTTGCTATGTTCACATAACTCCAGAATACTCTCTAACAGACATGGTCTATTTGGACCAGCAAGACCTTTGACAATGGTCCACATGGGAAGCTGGTCCAGAAGATTAAACTGGTTTGCACTCAGAGTGAAGTAATAAATTGGATTCAGCATTAGCTTAGCAGGAGAAACAGAGAGAGACCCCCACCATCCAGGCCATGCTCTCTTCTTGCTGCTGCCATTGGGTAGTCATAGTCATAGTCATACTTTATTGACCTCGAGGGAAATTGATTTTCGTTACAGTTTCCCCAACCGAGAAGAGTATAAATATATCAACATAAAACCATAAATAATTAAATAGTAATATGTAAATTATACCAGGAAATAAGTCCAGGACCAGCCTATTGGCTCAGGGTGTCTGAATCTCCAAGGGAGGAGTTGTAAAGTTTGATGGCCACAGGCAGGAATGACTTCCTATGATGCTCTGTGCTGCATCTCGGTGGAATGAGTCTCTGGCTGAATGTACTCCTGTGCCCAACCAGTACATTATGTAGTGGATGGGAGACATTGTCCAAGATGGCATGCAACTTGGACAGCATCCTCTTTTCAGACACCACCGTCAGAGAGTCCAGTTCCATCCCCACAACATCACTGGCCTTATGAATGAGTTTGTTGATTCTGTTGGTGTCTGCCACCCTCAGCCTGCTGTCCCAGCACACAATAGCAAACATGATTGCACTGGCCACCACAGACTCGTAGAACATCCTCAGCATCGTCTGACAGATGTTAAAGGACCTCAGCCTCCTTAGGAAATAGAGACAGCTCCGACCCTCCTTGTAGACAGCCTCAGTGTTCTTTGACCAGTCCAGTTTATTGTCAATTCGTATTCCCAGGTATTTGTAATCCTCCACCATGTCCACACTGACCCCCTGGATGGAAACAGGGGTCACCGGTGCCTTAGCCCTCCTCAGGTCCACCACCAGCTCCTTAGTCTTTTTCACATTAAGCTGCAGATAATTCTGCTCACACCATATGACAAAGTTTCCTACCATAGCCCTGTACTCAACCTCATCTCCCTTGCTGATGCATCCAACGATGGCAGAGTCATCAGAAAACTTCTGAAGATGGCAAGACTCTGTACAGTAGTTGAAGTCCGAGGTGTAAATGGTGAAGAGAAAGGGAGACAAGACAGTCCCCTGTGGAGCCCCAGTGCTGCTGATCACTCTGTCAGACACACAGCGTTGCAAGCACACGTACTGTGGTTTGCCAGTCGGGTAATCAGGAATCCATGACACCAGGAAAGCATCGTTGTCAGCTTCTCCCCCAGCAGAGCAGGGTGGATGGTGTTGAACGCACTGAAGGAGTCTAAAAACATGACCCTCACAGTGCTCACTGGCTTGTCCAGGTGGGCGTAGACACAGTTCAGCAGGTAGACGATGGCATCCTCAACTCCTAGTCGGGGCTGGTAGGCGAACTGGAGAGGATCTAAGTGTGGCCTGACCATAGGCCGGAGCAGCTCCAGAAAAAGTCCCACCAGGGACTTCATGACGTGGGAGGTCAAAGCCACCAGTCTGTAGTCATTGAGGCCGCTGGGGTGCAGCGTCTTCGGCACAGGGACGGGGCAGGACGTCTTCCACAGCACAGGAACCCTCTGGAGACTCAAACTCGGGTTGAAGACATAGTGAAGTACTCCACATAGTTGAGGGGCACGGGCTTTGAGCACCCTGGTACTGACACCATCTGGGCCTGCAGCCTTGCTTGGGTTAAGAAGTTTCAACTGTCTTCTCACCTGTTCAGCTGTGAAGCCCACCGTGGTGGTTTTGTGTGGGGAAGGGGTATAGTCATGAGAGCACGGTGGGGAACTGTGAGGAGGGGTAGGAGGGGAGAGTGGAATATGTGTTGTTTGGGGGCTGACAACAGATGAATCATGTGGGGGATGGGCAGGGGCCACAATGTCAAATCTGTTAAAGAACAGGTTAAGTTTGTTGGTCCTGTCCACACTGCCTTCAGCTCCTATGTTGCTATTTTGCCGGAACCCAGTGATTGTCCTCATCCCACTCCAGACCTTTCTCATGTTGTTCTGCTGGAGTTTCCACTCAAGCTTCCTCCTATAACTGTCTTTAGCCTCCCTGATCCTGGCTTTCAGGTCCCTCTGTATTGCCCTCAGCTCCTCCCTATTTCCATCTCTAAACACCCTCTTTTTAGCGTTCAGGATGTCCTTAATGTCCTTTGTTACCCATGGCACCATAGAAGGTACAGAAGCCTTAGGTCCCATTCCACCAGGTTTAGGAAGTTATTATCCTTCAACCATCAGGCTTCTGAATCAGCATGGATAACTTCACTCACCTCAGCACTGTAATTATTCCACAGCCTATGGCCTCACTTTCAAGTGCACTGCATATATATTCATGTTCTCAATATTATTTATTTATTATTATTATTAGCCGCTTTCTATTTGCAGTTTATAATCGTTTGCACATTGGTTATTTGTCTGTCTTTGTGTGTAGTTCTTTATTGATTCTTTGCTTATTTCTTTGTTAGTTTCTTTGCTAGTTCTTTGCTTATCTTATTTATTTAGCGATATACTGTGTAGTAAGCCGTTCTGGCTCTTTGAGCCATGTCACCCGGCAACCTCACAATCCTGATTAACCTGAACCCAATCACGGGATAATTTACAATGGCAAATTAATCAAAAGCTTGCAGCATGATCTGAATCATGGGCTGAAAATGAGGGATGGATGTTAAAGCAGACAACTGTGGAGTGGCAGGACAAACCAGGGTAGGAATTACCTACGTTTAGAATCTAGGGTACGCTCCTTGAAAGTGTGGTGGAAGCAGATTTAGTTATAGTTTTCCAACTGGGATCAAACGTGATGGTAGAATAATTACTGGGCTTGGAGGAAAGAGGAAGCAGGTGATGGGTGGCATAGAGGTGATGCAGAGTGCTAGCACAAGCTCAGTCGGTCAATTGTCTCTTTCAGTGGTCTAATTATTCTTTCTGTGATTGTGCAGAGAAAGAACTTGACTGAGAGTGTGGATGGTTAAAATGGTGTTGGATGACCAGGACTGAGACATGGGCTGAGCCATTAAGTGACGTCCAGAAAGGGTTGACCTGAATTTTCCCCTGATGCTGGTACTCTTGCCCTGACCAGCCTTTTCATGTTGCTGAAGCTGTCTGATCCTTTCTTTCTCTACAGCCTCCATTAGAAAGCCTCTTTACAAAGGAAGCTGTTTGCAGTTGCTGCTGCACCATATGACAAACATTGCCAGATGGCACAGCAGAGTCCCACCAGACCTACAGAGATATCCGCAGCGTGCCTTTCAGCGGCTTCGGGGAGTAGTTGATGCATCAGCTGCTGCCTGTCACTTTGTCTTCTGAAGCAAATCTAGCCCATCATGTTCCCATGTTCAATAATTTTAAAAAGCATAGAAAGTCAGTGGGGTTTTATTCCGAGAGTGGCCACCTTCCTTAAAGTGCAAGGATGTAAACAATGCTTCTGGTAAATTCTCTTTTCAACCCTTCTATGGTTTTGATTAACAGGAAGTGGGGCCCTTCAGCTGACCTGTGATCCATCCTCTCCAAAAACACTCCCAGAGTATGATCTTAGGAGCATTTGTTTTCCTGGGATGGCTACATCTTCAAATCCACATGACAAAGGCATGTGGAGTTGCTAGGCAACAGTAAGTAAAAGAAAGATCACAGCCTGTGTATTTTAGTAATTTACTAACGGTTTCAGTTTTCAGTTGAGTTTATTTTTCCACTGTCACTTAAGTATTATCTGCCTTTTTTCTCTTCGGGGCCCTTATTAAACACCTATGGTGTACTCAGTGGGAATCCACACGTGACATGTTTGAGCGGGGAGGAGGAGTGGGATGCAAGCTGTGTTGAGCCTTCAGAAGATGCCCTGTGGTTGGTTACTGTCTGATCCCTTTAGTTGCTCTGGCTTCCAGCTGAGATGTTCTGTGCTCATCCACTGATGTCTCAGCCAGCAGACATCACCTCCACAGTTCGGCTGGTGTATATATCTGTTGCCTTTTCCTTAAAGAGACAGGACAGCATCGCCAAGATAAAGATTTAAAGATCCAGTGATTAACTTTACTTATCACATGTGCATCAGAACAATGAAATGTAGAGTGAGTTGCAACACTTGCATCAAATTAAACCAGCGGGAATTGTGCTGGGCAGCCCGCAAGAGTTGGCACATTTCTGGCGCAAGCATAGGCATGCCCACACTCACTGTACGTCTTTGGAATGCAGGAGGAAACCTGGAGGAAACCCACACGGTCATGGGGAGAGTCCTTACAGACAGCAGTAGCAATCGAATCCAGATTGTTGATGGGTGTAAACTGATGCACTAACCGCTCCGGTTGGAAGTTTGACTGTGGGCAGTGCTAGATGTTTTCGTGTGCTTAGGGAAATGGAACAATCAAAGAATCACTCGACGCACAGATACATTCCAATTGTCAAAGGTTTTCTGCTTTGCTGCAGAGAGGAGTAAGTTACCAAATATCTCAGCAACTTCGGACTGAGCAAAGTAAATTATGCACTTATTACACACTTTCTTTCAGTAATCCTGGCTAATAAACAGACCTATCATAGTATTAATTGATTGCATACATTACATACATATCCAGGAAAACTAATACATTTTTTAGATTAGATTAGATTATGAGGACACTCAGTCCTCGTTTATTGTCGTTTAGAAATGCATGCATTAAAAAATAATACAATGTTCCTCCAGAAAGATATCACAGAAACACAGGACAAACCAAGACTAAAACTGACAAAACCACATAATTATAACATATAGTTACAACAGTGCAAAGCAATACCGTAAAGAGCAGACCATGGGCACGGTAAAAAAGTATCAAGTCCCGATAGCCCCATCATCTCACGCAGACGGTAGAAGGGAGGAACTCTCCCTGCCATGAACCTCCAAGCACTGCAAACTTGCTGATGCATTGGAAGCACCCGACTGCAGCTGACTCTGAGTCCATCCGAAAACTTTGAGGCTCCGACCAGCCCTCCGACACCGAGCACTGAGCATCACCCTCTGCCGAGCGCTTTGACCCCGCCCTGGCCGCCGAGCAACAAGCAAAGCCAAGGACTCGGGGCCTTCCTCTCCGGAGATTCTGGATCACACAGTAACAGTGGCAGCGAAGCTGGCATTTCAGATGTTTCTCTGTGCTCTCACGTCTGTCTCCATCAAATCAGGATTGTGCACGGCACCCTACTTGACAGATAACAGATATATCCTCCAGTGCAGCCGCTGCGAGCTGCGTCATATGACTACTTGATCAGCTTATTGACCAGTTCTGAACCATCCCTGATCTTCAATGCATGATGAAAAATCCATGAAATTCCTAGTTTGTGCTAGTAAACTAGTTTTAATACTCCTGTTTTTGTAAATTAAAATCAAGAGGGCTGCATTTGGCTGCTGATTTGTTATCACAATTGGCCCGGGTTAAAGTAACAGTCTGCTGCATGCACTCAACCTGAACTTCTTCAGAAGATGTGCAAACATCACGATAATTATAAAATCGGTGCGTATGGTACACTGCATTTTAATTTTCTAAAATTATTACTTAGTTGTTTGTCACACCAGGAGCCAAATATCAAAAACACAAGAGATTCTGCGAATGCTGGAAATCCACACACAAAATGCTGGGAGAACTCAGCAGATTAGGCTGCATTTATGGAAATGAATAAACAGTTGACATTTCAGGCTAAGATCCTTCATCATTTGTAATTGCACAAGCATACTGGGCCCAGGACAGATCCTCTGAAATTATGACTCTTTATTCTTCTGACCTGCTGACTTCCTTCTACATTTTGTGTGTGTATTATTGTAGAATATCAACGTTGTTTTTTCTTATCTTAGGGGAGGAATCAACAGTTGCTTGTAAATATTTTAGGAAGTGTTTTATTACTTGTACATGGTACAGTCAAAGCAAGAGTCTCAGCCATCAGCTACAAATAACTAAACCTCTAAGTATTCTGACGCTGTCCTTTCATGGTGAAAAATAGGATTTTATTTTGTTTGGTGATTGAGATAAAATCAATTATCTCTTTCCTGAGCAAAACCAGAAAATATTCAGAAGGTCAGGTAGCATCTGGGGAGTGAGGGAGGTAAAGGTAATGTTTCTGATTGAGGAGGTTTCCAGTAAGAGGTTGCCAGCTTTACATTCCAGGGCAGATCTTCCATTTAAATCCGCCTCGATCTGCTGCAAGTAAGCCTAAAACTGAACTAATCCTGAGCCATATGCTGGTCCTAGGAGAACTATGCTGTGCTGGTGGACCCTTGATGGGAAATCGGCCCACTCTACCATCGCCTAGTTAATCTGGTTTCATAAAGGAGGTCAGTTAAGATGAATGAGAGAAAATGGCCACTGAGAAAAAGTTATGCTGAACTTTTTTACCTGATTTAATTATGCTAGTTTCAATGTTTTAATTATTTTTAAAATAAGCATGCTTTCTACTTTTAAAAATTCTTTTGAAGAAAATTTAATAAATTAACCGAAAACATTGTTTTACTCTTTGAAAGGTAATGAGTGATTTTGAATAATTGAATCTTTTTGATGTAAATCTTCACTTCACTTACAATACCCTTTTGGAGAGATGCTATGACTGTTTATGGCAAATCAGACCAATTCAATTTTCACAGGACTTCTTTCTTCTTTTTAAATCATTTGGTTTTATTTTAGTGTTATTCATTGCTCTGATAGTTGGATCTATTTACCTGAACATCCAAAGACATGATTCATCCGTGACTTAAGCCTCAGCTTCTTCGACCACTCCATGGGCTTTTAGATGGTTCCTCTGTGAATTCTGGGCTCCTCCATTCAGGTTCTGCCATCTGGTTCACCCCTCCTATTGTGCATTGATTTCCTCCCATGTTGATTCTATGCAATACTCCCAGCATACTCCTCCTCACTGCTTGCTTTTTACATTCTTTACCACGCACTACAGTCTTTCCAAACAAAATAAGTGAACCTGGGTTAGAATATACTCCTCTGTATTGAAGATCATACTTTCTTAAAGGAACAGCAACCAAAACAATTTCCATTTTCCTCCTTCTGTTTCAGCTCTTGCACTGCAGTAACTTTGACAATGGAATTTATATTGGAAACCAATTTCTAGCAGAATTCTTTTTAGGGTCAGGGCCAGGCCAGGAATGCATAACTTAAATTTCCTTCTGGAAAGTAACTTAAATTTCTTGCCCATGGCTGCTCTGTGTTGCCATGGGGAAGATACCTTGAATCCTGATGTACTTGAAGTGACCGCTGTGACAATTATGTAGCTCTAGCAAACTCCTGAAGCAGGTCCTTGCAGAAACTACACACATCCCACTTGAATGCAGGAGAATCCCTTGGCTGCTTTAGGCACTATTTTGCTCAATTCACAAGTGTTCGCAGGTGGTTGCATGGGGTGGTAATGCTGTCTGGAGCAACGCTTTAGCACAGCAGAAGAGAGTGAATCTTGGTATTGAAGTGTCAATACCTTCATGCACAGTCCTAAGTCACAGCTTCTGGCTTGAGATTAGTTTGTTTGTGATGCAAGAACATAAATTGGAATTGTATTCAGAAATTAGCAGAATTAAATCTGTGAACTAAAATCTGGGCTTTTCCAGAGGTCACTGGGCACCATTTCTTTGCATTCGAATGTTAAGAGGATTCATTTTTAAATCCAATATATGCGATGAAAGTATAAGGTTTCTCTGAGCCAATTTTCACAAATTCTTAGTTTATTCAAACTATCATATTAGGTAATCAAGAAACTATTCAATAGAAACTTAGTTGCAGGGAGCTACAGTCATTTAAAATGGATTTGATGAAATTTTAAAGTTATACGATTGAATGACAAAAAGAAATGTATTCTCGATATTGCTGGAAATCAGGCCTGATATATGGGCGATAAACTTTCAGATGAAATAAATGGCAAGCCATGTTATCCATCGGAATGAAATATATATTCCATTGACAATCATTTGTGGTTAATCCACATAGATCAGGAATATTTTTCACGATAGATAATTATTGAAGGCAATTTTAATTCACTTGAGCCTAGCAGTAGTGGAGTAGTTTGGTTGAATGGAATGAAGACCCAGGAATTATAATTTGCAGTTAATGTACCTGTTCTACCCGAAGTTGCAGCAGACTAAATTCATATTGTCTGCGCAATTAGGTGATTTGAATGTACAGCCAATGCTCTCACATATTATTATTGAGAGGTTATGGCTTCTGCAGGGGCAAATCTCACCACTTAAAGCAGAGGTAAGGGCTAAATATTTGCTGCTTAGCATCAATCCACACCTCTTAAAGATGCAGCTGGCAGTAGAAGTGACAATATCTTGCTAAGTGTCACATGACATCACATGTAATCGGATGTGCTATAAACAATGACCTTTGCCACCAACTGCGTCTTTAAGGGTGAAGGTTGGTTGACACCAACAATCTGATGGAGGATCTCAGCAGGTCGAGGAGAATCTTAGGGGGAAATTAATTGTCAGTGTTACAGGTCAAAACCTTCAAATTTCAAAGTAAATTTATTATCAGGGTACATATATGTCACCATTTACAACCCTGAGACTCATTTCCTTGTGGGCATGGTCTGTATTTTTCCTTTGATTTCCAAGAAACCTTAGATGCTCTTGTTTTGGCCTCTTGATCAAGCCCAAATTAAATGTCTTCACCTCACCTCCAGCTGTCAATGTCCTGATCTATAGAATTCCTCCCTAGCTGTTGTAATTATAACTGTGTTGTTCTGTTCTTGTGTAATCTTCTATCAGGCTCAGTAGTGTGAAACATAATTCATCCCTATATACAGTACCTCCTGAACTCTCTTTCCATTTTTAAGACACTTTTTGAACCAACTTTATTTTCCCTGAGATCTCCCTAAACACTATTTGCTCCAGTGAAGCCTTTTGGACACTTTGGCTGGTTAAAATTGCTGCATGAATGGAAATAGCTGATGTTGTCCATGGCTGGTAAAGGTCAACCAACCATGTACGGTGTCAGCTATTTGATGCAGCTTGTTAATATTATCCTGGGTACAGAACAGAGCAATGTGCCGTGCCTGAATACTGAGCGGAGGGGGAGAAATTCTACCCAATCACTCTCACTTGCAATTTGTGAACTGCAGGCTTGTTGTCTGTTATCATTCAAGTGCATTGTTTGACTTTCTCAGATATAATAGAACGTAGAACATAGAATAGTACAGCACAGTACAGGACCTTCGGCCCACAATGTTGTGCCGACCCTCAAACCCTGCCTCCCATATAAGCCCCCAACTTAAATTCCTCCATATACCTGTCCAGTAGTCTCTTAAACTTCACTAGTGTATCTGCCTCCACCACTGACTCAGGCAGTGCATTCCACGCACCAACCACTCTCTGAGTAAAAAACCTTCCTCTAATATGCCCCTTGAACTTCCCACCCCTTACCTTAAAGCCATGTCCTCTTGTATTGAGCAGTGGTGCCCTGGGGAAGAGGCGCTGGCTATCCACTCTATCTATTCCTCTTATTATCTTGTACACCTCTATCATGTCTCCTCTCATCCTCCTTCTCTCCAAAGAGTAAAGCACTAGCTCCCTTAATCTCTGATCATAATGCATACTCTCTAAACCAGGCAGCATCCTGGAGATTTGATAAATGCAAATTTGCATCATTTAATACTTCAACGATAATTACTACCATGACCAGAAGGACCATGTGGAGCAGTATCTCACACTAATGTTCCCCTCGTCAATATAAACGATCCTTAGCAGTTTGACATAGTTTTTTCTTCTCTCTCTGGCACCGTAATAGAAGAGTGCCAGCTTATTCATAGCTAACTGAAGTTCATTTCAGAATGTGTTGTGCTTATCTAAAGTCACAGAAAAAAATACACATAAATACTTCAGTGGCACTGAAAGTAGGTAGGAAGCTGTCAGAGGGGATTCTTTTGCCACTGGTTAAAGGAAATTCCCGATCTTTTTTTGTAGGATTGTAGTAGGTTGGAATCTGCCTTACAATAACATTCACCATAGGTGATTCCCAACTGTTACTAACCATGAGCAGTAGTTTGCTAAGATAGCAGGCTACATTTTATGGATGGACTAATAGCAAAATTATTACTGTTTACCATCATAAAACACAACTTGGGGATTTTCATCCCAAAAAAAATTTGTATCATCCTTCATTGGAGAAAGACAAATTGATCTGAAATATTAACACTCTTCTCTCCGCATAGACGCTGCTGGATCTGCCGAGCATTTCCATTAGTTGTTCTGTTTTATTTCGATGTCAAGGCCATTAAGGATTTTGCTTTCAGATTTGAAGTCCAGATGCTTATAAAGTACTCTTATTGAAAAGTGTCCTGAAAATTTAATAACTTGTTACTTGAAGTCTGAGTGAGATACTCAATACTAAAGTTCTGGGTCACATTTATTGATAAGCAACCTTTTTAATTTTAAGTATGTGTTTTGTAAATTCCCTTGGGTAGATATTTCACAACGCAATAAACTTGAAAGCAAATAAAGTTACTTTCTAATTGGTTAAAATGTACTTTTAAGATGTTTCAGTTCCTACATTCATTTGTTGCCTATGCCCCAATCTTTACTTTGTTTTCTGCAAAAGGCTGAAAGTATTACCTATAAATTGTGCATTTTTTTTTGTTTTGACATCTGAGAACATTCTTCAATCCAATTGACAACATAGTTACTAGATCCCAGTGATCCCACTAAATAGAAAACAACAGGAGAAAAGGTACAAGTCCAGTCCATAGAGACTGCCAAAACTTTGAGATCAGCAGAGCTGATCATCAGCTCCAGGTCACTGAGTACAAATGCATTTCTATATAAAGGAAACTTATCTACAGTCAGGTATCAACGCATAAAGAGAGTTGGATCTATAAGATCATAGCTTATGTGCGTAAGTGTCGCGGAAGTTTGAAACATCGAGGTGAATGTTGGAGGTGAGTGAGTGTTCAGCACTGACAAGCTGCCTCTTGCTCACTTCTCAGGAGAAGGTACCTGCGTATGATGGTCTGTCACTCACTTCTGCCAGAGGAAGGTGTTTGTGTGTGACGGTCTCTGGGAAGGCCTCTGCATTTGAGTGGTCTCTCTCTCCCTCGGTGCTGTCGGAGGACGTTACCAAAGCTCTGCAATTTATGGATTGGACTGTGGTACAACTTGGACTGTTTCAGTTTTATGCTTTTATGTTCAGTGCTTTTTCCCGTCTGTGCGGTTGTTTTGTTTGTGCGGGAGGTGGGGGGGGTGCGGTTGGCATTGTGATTTGATGGTCTTGTTGCCATTCGAGTGAATTGTTTCTTTTGCGTGGAGGGTGGTTGATGTTTGTGTTGCTGTTTGTGAGATCTGTTTTTCTTTGTATGTGGGAGTGGTGTTGATGTTTTTCTTTGAATGGCTCCCCAAGGATTTCATTATTTCATGTCTGGAGAAGAGGAATCTGAGCTGTATACTGCATACATACTTTGATAATAAATATATCTTTAAACCTTTGAAACTTTGATAAGACATAGGAACAGAATTATGTCATTCGTCCCATTCAGTCTGTCATTCCATCATGGCTGATTTATTATCCCTCTCAATTCCATTCAACTGCCTTCTCCCTATAACCTTTGACAACCTTACTAATCATGAACCTATCAACCTCCACTTTTCTAGAGTACCTACAAGATGGCTTTTTAGAGCTGCTCATGGTTGAGCCCACTAGAGGATCAACTATTCTGAATTGGGTATTGTCCAATGAATTAGAATTGATAAGCTAGCTTAAGGTTAAAAAAAACCCCTTGGGGTGAGTGAACATAATATGATCAAATTCACTCTGAAATTTGAGAAGGAGGAGCTAAAATCAGATGTATCAGTATTACAATGGAAATTACAGAGGCATGAGAGAATAGTTGGTCAGAATTGATTGGAAAAGAACATTGGTAGGGATGACGGCAGAGCAGCAATAGCTGGAATTTCTGGAAGCAATTCGGAAGGCACTAGATATATACGCCCCAAAGAGGAAGAAGTATTCTAAAGGAAAGATGACACTACCATGGCTAACAAGAGAAGTCAAAGCCAGCATAGAAGTCAGAGAGAGGGCATATAATAGAGCAAAAATTATTGGGAAATTTGAGGATTGGGAAGTTTTTAAAAACCAATAGAAGTCAACTAAAGAAGTTATTAAGCATGTAAAGATGTAATAGAAAAGTGAGCTAGGTGATAATATTAAGGAGGATACCAAAAGTTTCTTCAGATACGTAAACTGTAAAAGAGAGGCAAGAGTGGATACTGGACCTCTGGAAAACGATGCTGGAGAGGTAATAATGGGGGACAAGGAAATGATGGAGGAGCCGAATAAGTATTTTGCATCAGTCTTCACTGTGAAAGATATTAGCAATATAGTGGAAGTTTAAGGTGTCAGGGGTCATGAAGTGTGTGCAGTTACCATAACTAGAGAGAAGATTATTGGGAAGCTGAAAGGTCTGAAGATGGATAAATCACCTCAACCAGACGGAATTACACCCCAGGGTTCTGAAAGAGGTGGTAAAGAGATCCTGGAGGCATTAGTAATGATCTTTCAAGAATCACTAGATTCTGGAATGGTTCCTGAAGATTGGAAAATTGCAAATGTCACTCCACTCTTCAAGAAAGGAGAGAAACAGAAGAAAAAAAAAAACCATAGGCCAGTTAGTCAGTCCTCAGTGGTTGGGAAAATGTTGGAGTCGATTATCAAGGATGTGGTGTCACAGTACTTGGAGGCACATGATAAAATAGGCCAAAGTCAGCATGGATTCCTCAAGGAAAACCTTGCTTGATAAATCCGTTGGAATTCTTTGAAGAAACAACAAGCAGGATAGTCAAAGTTGAACCAGTTGATGTTGTGGATTTTTAGATGGCCTTTGACAAGATGTTACACATGAGGCTACTTAACAAGCTATGAGCCCATGGTATTACAAAAAAGATTGTCGCATGGATAAAACAGTGATTGATTGGCAAGAAGCCAAGAAATGGAATAAAGGGAGCCTTTTCTGACTGGCTGACGGTGACTAGTGGTATTCTACAGGGGTCTGTGCCGGGATCAATTCTTTTACCTCATATGTCAATTATTTGCATGATGGAATTGATGGCTTTGTTGCAAAGTTTGCAGATGATATGAAGATAGGTGGAGATGCAGGTAGTTTTGAGGAAGTAGAGAGTCTACTGAAGGACTTATACAGATTAGGAGAATGTCAAAGAAATGGCAGATGCAACAGAGCATCAGGAAGTGTATGGTCATGCACTTTGGTAGAAGGAATGAAAAGATAGATTATTTTCAAAATGTAGAGAAAATACAAAAAAAAAACTGAGGTGCAGAGGGACTTGGAAGTCCTTGTGCAGGATTCCTTAAAGGATAATTTGCAGGTTGAGTCAGTGGTAGGATGGCAAATGCAATGTTAGCATTCATGTCAAGAGGACTAGAATATAAAAGCAAGGATTTTCACAAAAATGATTCCAGGATTGAATGGCTTGTCATATGAAGAGTGTTTGATGGCTCTGAGCCTGTATCCACTAGAATTCAGAAGATTGAGGAGCAGCGACATTGAAACCTATTGAATGGTGAAAGGCCTTGACCGAGTGGATGTGGAGAGGATGTTTCCTATGGTGGGAGAGTCTAAGATTAGAGGACACAGCCTCAGAATAGAGGGGTGCCTTTTAAAACAGAGTTGAGGAGGAATTTCTTTAGTGAGAGAGTGGTGAATCTGTGGAACTATTTGCCACAAGCAGCTGTGGAGGCCAAGTCTTTATGTATATTTAAGGCAGAGGTTTATAGATTCTTGACTGGTTAGAGCATGAAGGGACACGGGAAGAAGGTAGGAGACTGGGGCTGAGAGGAAAATTGGATTAGCCATTATGAAATGGGGGAGCTGACTCTAGGGACCAAATAGCCTAAGTCTGCTCCTCTATCTTACGGTCTTGGCTTCAACAGCTGGCTGTGGCAATGAATTCCACAGATTCACCACCCTCTGGCTAAAGAAGTTCCTTCTCATCTCTGTTGCAAAGGGACGTCATTGTATTCTGAGGATGTGCCCTCTTGTCCTCGACCTTCCCATTATAGGAAATTTCCTCTCCACATTGACTCTATCTAGCCCTTTCAATTGTCAATAAGATTTAATGAGATACCACCCCCCCATTCTTCTAAAGTTCGGGAGGTACAGGCCCAGAGCCATCAGATGCTCCTCATACATTAACCCGTTCATTCCCGGAGACATTCTCATGTCCATGTGCTTGTAGTATCACTCAGGATTCTAAATTATTTAGAAAGTGCTGAGCTGGTGGAACAGAAGGAAGAGGGTCAATTCCCTGGCCTTTTGTACATAGAATATACGCAATGCAGCCTCTTAATCTGTTTTTTACAGATAGCTAGAAAGCACTTAAGTTGAATGATTATTTTCATTATTTTACCAATTCTTTACAGCTTAGTTATAAAGGTTTCACTAAAGTTTCAGTTTTGTAATTTTAAAAAATGAATTGAGTGCTTATAAAGTTCTGGGAAAAATAAGGTTTTTCCCGATATCACTGGGATGTAAGAATATTCTTATCCCTTGGTTTGTTTATATCACTGATAACACATGATAGACTGACTCCTGAAGAGGGATTTATTACTATTGGAGGGAAAAGTGCTGCTAATGCTTAGAATAAAATGATTAATGTGGGAATGCTTGGTTATGGTGGAGCCTTTGTCTATCGTTCTCCTTTGCAGTTTCTGTAACATTTCTGACCTAAAAAACTGAAGCAGGCATGCTGTCCATTAACTCAGCAGAAGACCGCATGACAAATCGCTGTGACTCAACTGAGACAGCAAACACTAGGAAGGACAAGACTGGAAATCATGTGATGTTGCTGCAAAAGATCTATTGCATCTAACTGACAGCAGAACAAATGCAATAAATATTGAGTGCAATCATGGGCAGTTAAATATGTAATTATTTTACAATTTATTTGGTGCTCCTCTAATAGCCTAGAAGTAAGTCACTTGCCAAGGGAGCTGTTCATGGAGTTGCAGGGTCCAAAATTAACTATGTATGATCTTTCCTGAACTGTTCTTGCCAGCTTTGGATACTGTATTTGTGCAGAAATGGGCATTGATATTGATGTGCTCCTTCCCTCAAAGTGCAAGAGGTTTGTTCTCTACTATTTTTTAAATTGTACATATGATTATTTTGTGTTCTATCGCTGAGCAGCAGTGAACCATCTGATTGGCCTATCAGAGTTCTCTTTGGGGACTAGTTGACTTGATCAGCATTTCTGACCTGGCTATTGTTCACGATTGCATTTAATATATAAAAAAAATGATCAAGAAGCCTGGAAGATCTGGGCAGCGGATAGGCAAAACATGCTTATCAGCCTGGTGCGCACTTAAGCAGGGAGCTAGGGACTTTGGACAACTGACCTGGTTTTGAATCTCAGAAATGTTTTTAGCTTCTATGGAGATCCAAAATTCAGGACAGCCGGCAGTCAAGGTGGAGTTGACATTTGTGATGATGTGTTGTGGTGAAGGTGTAGGATCCCTGGAATTCATACCTTTCCTCTTCTTATTCCATAGAAACATGACCTGCAAACATTTTCAGGCTGTTTTCCTGTGCATTGTGCAGTTGTCCCTTTATAGGTACTGTTTGACTCCTTACTATCACTCCTGTCATGTGGAATTTAAAGCTCTTGAAAAACTGCTTTCCGCTATCACCCTCTGATTCCTTGTACCATATCCTGGAATATCTGGACAACAAAGGTGCATGATTCTGTTATGGTTATTATTCCATTATAGATTTATTGAGTATGCCTTCAAGAAAATGAATCTCAGGGTGGTGACATATATGTACTTTGATAATAAATTTACTTTGAACTTTGAACCAACTTTATATCTAATTGGCTAATGCGATCTCACCTTCAGAACCAACCTACTTTGCAGGACCTTGTCAAAACATTGCCAAGTATGCTTCATACTGTCTTTATCAATCCTTTCGGTCATCACCTCAAAAGCACAGTCAAAATTGTGAAACATGACTTCCCATCCACAAAATTATGTAGACTATCCCTATTCAATCCTGTTCTATCCAAATGCAGATAAATCCTATCTTTCGGGATTCCCTCCAGTAACTTTGCCATGTTAGGCTCACTGGCCTGCAGTTCTGTGGTTTGTTCTAAAATAAAGGCACAAAATTAGCCATGCTCCAGTCTTCTGGTATCTCACCTGTAGTTAAGAAAGATACAAAAACACAAGAGATTCTGCAGATGCTGGAAATCCAAAGCAACAAACACAGAATGCTGCGGGAACTCAGCAGGTCAGGTAGCGACTATGGAGGGGAATACACAGTCAATGTTTTTGGCTGAGACCTGATGAAGGGTCTTGGCCCAAAACGTTGACTTTATTTCCTCTCCATAGATGCTGCCTGACCTGCTGAGTTCCTCCAGCATTTTGTCTGTGTTACTCCAGATATCTCTGCCAGGGTCCAGCAGTTACTTCCTCCAATGTCTTGGAATACACTTGGTCAGGTCCCAAGGATTTATTCATCTTTGGATGCCTCAGGACTGCCAACATTTCCTCTTTTGTAATGTCAATATGTTTCTGGACCTTACATTCCATGTCCTCCTCATGATAAATACAAGCAAGAAGTATTAATTCAAGACCTTTCCTATCTCCCCTGGCACCAAGAGACAGACAAACACATTGATTCCTAATGGGGCTTTGTCTTGCCTCAGTCTTTGGAGAACCTTTTAGTTTTCTGTATTTCATCTACCATGGATATACCTTGCTTCCCTTTTACCCCTCTTATTTTGTTCTTAAATGCATCCCTACATCCCTTATATACCTAAACGCAAGAGATTCTGCAGATGCTGGAAATCTTGGCAACAGACACAAAATGATGGATGATCTCAACAGGCAGCAGAAGCTGATAGATTCCTGATTGGTCAGGACATCAAGGGATACGAAGAGAGGGCAGGTGTATGGGGTTGAATGGGATCTGGGATCAGCCATGATGAAATGGCGGAGCAGACTGAATGAGCTGTTAATTTGCCCAATTCTACTCCTATGTCTTATGATCTCATGAAGGAGAATAAACTATTGACGTTTCAGGCCAAGACATTTCATCAGGACTGGAAAGAAAGGGGGCGGAAGCCAAGATACATACACAAAATGCTGAAGGAGCTCAGCAGACCAGGCAGCATCTATGGAAAAAAGTAAACAGTCAATGTTTTGGGCTGAGACCCTTCATCAGGAAAGGAAAAAACTGATGAGAAGTTAGAGTAAGAAGGTGGGGGGAGGTGTGGAGGGATTACAAGATGGTAGGTGATAGGTGAAACCAGGAGTGGGGGAAGGGTGAAGTAAAGAGCTGGGAAGTTGATTAGTGAAAGAGATAAAGGGCTAGAGAAGGGGAATCTGATAGAAGAGGACAGAAGACAATGGAAGAAAGGGAAGGGGGAGGAGCAACTGAGGGAGGGATGGGCAGGTAAGGAGATGAGGTGAGAAAGGGAAATGGGAATGGGAATGGTGAGCGGGAGGCAATTACTGGAAGAACGAGAAATTGATGTCCATGCCATCAGGTTGGAGGCTACCCAGATGGAACATATTGTTGGACACGTCTGAAGTTACAGAGAGTTATGTGCTGGACACAGAGGCTATTGGGGGGTAGGTGAGGACAAAAGGAACCCTATCTTTGGAGAGTGGCAGGAGGATGGGGTAAGGGTAGACAGGTGCAAAATAATTCCGCCATCTCCAACGGGATCCCTCCACCAATTTTTCTCTCCCCTCCCCCCTCACATTCTGCTTTCCACAGGGATCGCTCCCTACGCGACTCCCTTGTCCCTCCCCACTGATCTCCCTCATGGTGCTTATCCTTGCAAGTGGAACAAGTGCCATACCTGCCTCTACACCTCCTCCCTCACTACTATTCAGGGCCCCAGACAGTCCTTCCAGGTGAGGCGACACTTCACCTGTGAGTCTGTCGGCATTATCTATTGTATCCGGTGCTCCTGTATATTGGTGAGACTCGACGTAGATTGGGAGACTGCTTTGCTGAACACCTAGACTCCATCTGCCAGAAAAAATGGTACCTCCCAATGGCCACCCACTTCAATTCTACTTCGCTTCACGTTCTGACATGTCAGTCCATGGCCTCCTCAGTTTGGAGGAACAACACCTTATATTCTGTCTGGGTAACCTCCAACCTGATGGCATAAACTTCAATTTCTCGAACTTTGGTAATTGCCCCCCCCACTTCACCATTCTCATTCCTGATCCCCTCTCTCACCTCATCTTCAGTGTCCATCACCTCCCTCTGATGTCCCTTCCCTTTCTTCCATGATCTTCTACCTTCTTCTATCAGGTACCCCCTCCTCCAGCCCTTTATCTCTTTCACCTATCAGCTTCCCAGCTCTTTCCCTCGCCACTCCCCCTCTCCTGATTTCACCTATCATCTATCACTTCTTCCTCCCCTCCTCCCAGCTTCTTGCTCTAACTTCTTTTTTTCCAAGTCCTGATGAAGTGTCTCAGCCTAAAATGTTGACTGTTTATTCATTTCCATGCATGCTGCCTGGCCTGCTGAGTTTCTCCAACATTTTTTGTATGTTGCTTAGATTTCCAACATTTATAGATTTTCTTGTCTCTGGAAACCAAGATTAAGCGGTTTGATGGAAGGCAAAGCGTACTAATTGGCAGGTGATAGTTGAGGGGGGAAATGAGTGGGTGGTTGAGGAAACAGTCATAAAAAGCTTGGATGGGATAGTTGCAAGAGGTAAAGGGCTGAAGAAAATGCAATCTTAGAGGAGAGGAGAGTGGACTATGGAAGAAAGGGAAGGAGGGGGGGGGACCAAAGGAGGTGATGGAGAGGTAAGTCATAGTCATAGTCATAGTCATACTTTATTGATCCCAGGGGAAATTGGTTTTCATTACAGTTGCACCATAAGTAATAAATAGTAATAAACTATAAATAGTTAAATAGTAAAAAGTAAATTATGCCAGGAAATAAGTCCAGGACCAGCCTATTGGCTCAGGGTGTCTGACCCTCCAAGGGAGGAGTTGTAAAGTTTGATGGCCACAGGCTGGAGTGACTTCCTATGATGCTCTGTGTTGTATCTCGGTGGAATGAGTCTTTGGCTGAATGTACTCCTGTGTCCACCCAGTACATTATGTAGTGGATGGGAGACATTGTCCAAGATGGCATGCAACTTGGACAGTATTCTCTTTTCAGACACCACCGTCAGAGAGTCCAGTTCCATCCCCACAACATCACTGGCCTTACAAATGAGTTTGTTGATTCTCTTGGTGTCTGCTACCCTCAGCCTGCTGCCCCAGCACACAACAGCAAACATGATAGCATTGGCCACCACAGACTCGTAGAACATTCTCAACATTGTCCAGCAGATGTTAAAGGACCTCAGTCTCCTCAGGAAATAGAGATGGCTGTGACCCTTCTTGTAGACAGCCTCAGTGTTCTTTGACCAGTCCAGTTTATCGTCAACTTGTATCCCTAGGTATTTGTAATCCTCCACCATGTCCACACTGACCCCCTGGATGGAAACAGGGGTCACCTGTACCTTAGCTCTCCTCAGGTCTACCACCAGTTCCTTAGTCTTTTTCACATTAAGCTGCAGATAATTCTGCTCACACCATGTGACAAAGTTTCCTACAGTAGCCCTGTACTCGACCTCATCTCCCTTGCTGATGCATCCAACTATGGCAGAGTCATCCGAAAACTTCTGAAGATGACAAGACTCTGTGCAGTAGTTGAAGTCCGAGGTGTAAATGGTGAAGAGAAAGGGAGACAAGACAGTCTCCTGTGGAGCCCTAGTGCTGCTGATCACTCTGTTGGACATACAGTGTTGCAAGCACACATACTGTGGTCTGCCAGTCAGGTAATCAAGAATCCATGACACCAGGGGAGCATCCACCTGCATCGCTGTCAGCTTCTCCCCCAGCAGAGCAGGGCGGATGGTGTTGAACACACTGGAGAAGTCAAAAAACATGACCCTCACAGTGCTTACTGGCTTGTCCAGATGGCCGTAGACACGGTTCAGCAGGTAGACGATGGCATCCTCAACTCCTAGTCGGGGCTGGTAGGCGAACTGAAGGGGATCTAAGTGTGGCCTAACCATAGGCCGGAGCAGCTCCAGAACAAGTCTTTCCAAGGTCTTCATGATGTGGGAGGTCAATGCCACCGGTCTGTAGTCATTGAGGCTGCTGGGGCGCGGCGTCTTCGGCACAGGGACAAGGCAGGACGTCTTCCACAGCACAGGAACCCTCCGGAGCCTCAGGCTCAGGTTGAGTACATGGCAAAATACTCCACATAGCTGAGGGGCACAGACTTTGAGCACCCTGGTACTGACACCATCCGGTCCTGCAGCCTTGCTTGGGTTGAGATGTTTCAACTGTCTTCTCACCTGTTCATCTGTGAATCCCACTATGGTGGTTTTGTGTGGGAAAGGGGTATAGTCAGGAGAGCAGGGTGGGGGACTGTGAGGAGGGGAGAGTGGAGTATGTGTTGGTTGGGGGCCGACAACAGATGGCTCATGTGGGGGATGGGCAGGGGCCACAATGTCAAATCTGTTAAAGAACAGGTTAGGTTTGTTGACCCTGTCCACACTGCCTTCAGCTCCTCTGTTGCTAGTTTGCTGGAACCCAGTGATGGTCCTCATCTCCCTCCAGACCTCTTTCACATTGTTTTGCTGGAGTTTCCACTCAAGCTTCCTCCTATACCTGTCTTTAGCCTCCCTGATCCTGGCTTTCAGGTCCCTCTGTATTGCCCTCAGCTCCTCCCTATTTCCATCTCTAAATGCCCTCTTTTTAGCATTCAGGATGTCTTTAATGTCCTTTGTCACCCATGGCTTGTTATTTGAATAGCAAAGGATAGTTCTTGTCGGAACATTGCAGTCCACACAGAAGTTGATGTAATCAGTGATGCATTCTGTGAGCCCATCAATATCCTCTCCATGTGGCTCACAGAGTGCCTGCCAGTCTGTCACCTCAAAACAACCCTGGAGCGTCTCATAAGCCTCCTCCGACCATTTCCTCACTGTCTTCGAGGTTGCAGGTTTACTCTTCACCAGAGGCACGTAGCAGGGTTTTAGATGCACCAGGTTGTGATCTGACCTTCCCAGTGGGGGGAGGGGAGAGGAGCTGTATGCATCCTTAACATTAGCATACATCAAATCCAGAGTCCTCTCCCCTCTGGTTGTACAGCTCACATACTGCGTGAAGTTGGGCAGTGTTCTAGCCATGGTAACATGGTTGAAGTCACCCGAGATGGTAATGAGGGCACTCGGGTGCTGGGTTTGTAATTTGGCTATGACGGTGTAAGTGATGTTGCATGCTGGCGTCGGGTTGGCAGAGGGAGGGATGTACACAACAACCACAATGCATGCGAGATTTCCCTTGGCAAATAATATGGCCAAAAGAGAAGAGAAGTGGTGAGAGGGTGAACCAGAATGAGGAATGGAAGAAGAGAGAAAGAGGGAGGAAAGGAGAAATGACTGGAAGTTGGAGAAATCAACATTCATGCCTTAAGTTTGGACTCCTTAAGGGTTTGTTTGATCCTATTTACCTATGCATGACATTCACCTCCTTTTCCTTGACCAGAGCCTCAATAATCCTTGTCAGCTTGTGTTTCCTAATCCTCCTGCATGGCCTTCACTTTAATAGGAAAATGTTGGCCCTAAACTCTCTACTCTTGTCTTTCCCTATCTCACTACCTCTCTTTTAAAAGTCCCCACTTTCCAGGCATCTCTTTACCTGCAAAAAGACCTTTCCCCATTGAAAGTTCTCATCCAAAGCCATCAAAATGAGCCCTACCACACTTTAGGACTTTAAGTTGTGGACTAGTCCTATCTTTTTCCATAACTATTTTAATACTAGTAGAATTATGGTAACTAGTCTCAAAGTGCTCCCCAAATGACACTTCAGAAACTTGGCCAGCCTCATTTCGCAAGTGTACCCCTTTACTGCTGTGGCTATCTTGACTCAGGTTTAATGCTGACACTCTCTCTACCCACACTCCTTTGCCTTCTATTTTGTTTTCTCCCTTCATTGTTGTCCAATTTCCCTTCTCTCTCTTTAAGACAGTCTTTGTAATTGTGTGTGATTATATTAATGCAGTGAGAAAATAGCTTATCATATAACTAGCAGATGCTAAGTTAAGTTTTCTGTACTGAGAGCTGGGTTGTTAGAATGAAGGAGATGAAACAATTCCAGGCAGGAAAGAGAGTCAGGGTTTGTCAGTAAAGAGCTCTCACCATGTTTTATCATGTTTCAATATGAAGGAATTCCACAATTTTTTGTGTTGGTCTAATAAGTAATTTCCCATCAAACTGGCACCACAAAAAATGATTTCAGTCATTGCATTCAGAATAATGTGTAACAAAGTAATTATGCCTCACGTAGAAGTTTATTACTGCCATTTCTTCCTGGAAATGACAGGTCTACACTGTGTCTTCTATATTGTCTCGTGATTATGAGAAATTAAAATGACAAAGTTATTTACATATATTGTCAGGTTATGAATATCAGCTTATAAAATAATGTGGTTGGAATATTGATGTGATTAATTGTTTATATGCTGGAGTTTTACCAGCAAATTTGCATTTTTGCTTTTATTTGTAATGTGATGTGTACGTTGACCAGCTGAAGATTTTCTGGTGAAGAGAAGGAGGTTCCTCTGCCCAGGGAGGTTGTCAGTGCAGTGCAGCTGCTGAACTGGTATTAGAATGGCTTTGCAAGGATATTTGGGTGACTTTCAAGGTAGGATAAACTGAATGAAAGATGGAGGGCAGGAGTGCAAGGATGATTAGAAATGATGGTTATGTTAAAAAAGGCATCATCGCCTTGAAGAAGATACTGGTCTTGGACTCTCTGGCCATGGCCCAGGTAGGATTCCCAGTGAAATAAGCCCAAAACCTCAAGATGAGACTAGTTTCAGAATTCTTACTGAAGAATGCTCATTATAATTTACTGTAAAAGCTATTGAATATTGAGTGCTGTTGACATTATTATTCATGCATTATGGTGCTTTACATGTGGAGATTTGGTAATACTTCAGGCCAACTCTCCTCACCTGTCTAACACCTCCCCCTGGTGCCCCTCCTTCTTCCCTTTCTCCCATAGTCCATTCTCCTCTTGTCCAGTTCTTTACTTTTCCCACTCACCTGGTTTTACCTATCACTTCCTAGCTTGTTCTCCTTCCCTCCCCCCCCCCTCATTTTTATTCTGGCATCTTCCCTCTTCCTTTCCAGTCCTGATGAAGGGTCTCGACCTGAAACATTGACTGCTTATTCGTTGTCATAGATGCTGTCCGATCTGCAGAGTTCCTCCAGCATTTTGTGTGTTGCTACTAATTCCATTGTTCCATTAATCCCAAAACACTATTATTTTAGTTATGTAATATGGTGCCAATTGTAGCATTAGAATACAGTTTCCTTATTATTAACATATCCAATGCATTGGCCTGCCCTTTCCCCAGAGCACTCACTTGAGTAGTCTCTTCAATCATGGGGATTCCTCCACTTCCTTCATCCACCACATGTGCAGATATTAATGACCAGTCAGCAATTATTGTTCATCCCCAACTACCAAGTGCCAAGGTTTCTTCTTCAACAGTGCTGTCGACTAGGGAGTCCCAGGATCTAGACACAACAACGATGAAAGAACAGTGATTTGCTCTCAGATCAGGATGAATTGTGACTTGGAGGGGAATCTGCTGGTGGTGGTGTTGCCATCCATCTGCTGCCCTTGTGTTTCTTATTAATAGAAGCTGTGAATTTATGAGTATTTAGATAACTGTGATGTACTTTGAAGTTGGTTACACACCACAGCCATGGTCCACCAATGGTGGAGTGAATGAATGTTTATCTTGGAAGCAGAGGAAATGACTGTGATAAAGGCCATTTGTCCATCCCTATCTTTCTTGACCTCTTTCTAGCAGATCACAGCATTGTCCTCCTCCTGGATATATTATTTCTACATTATTCAATGGGAGAATATTGTGAGACTGCTCTGCTAGTGAGAGATCTTGCGAGATAAAAATATTAAATAGTGATAAGATTTTAAAATTGTAGATCTTTCCACAAGCCGTACTTCCATCAAAAGATCTTAATATTTATTGTACTTTATCCTTCATTGTTCATCAAAAGTTCAATTTTCTTCTACTATATTGTCATGAGCTGTGATGGCCATTCGCTTTGAATTTACAGTTTAAAAATTGTGCTCTGTTGGATATATATCAAATCTGATGTGCTATACCTTCTTTACAGTTTTAACTCCAAAGACCCAGAACAGGACAAACTCTTTTATATCACAGCAGCATTCCTCCATTATCAAATCTTTTTCAAAGGATCAGTGGCTACCTTTAAATTCTAGTTTGACTAGAAACAGATATTTTAGTGAATCTCATAGTGTTTCAAGTGGGCATTCAAAGGTAGTATTGTGGTGAAGTCCTAAATAGGGATTCAGAGTTATTTGGTTCAAGGTTTGGAGACAAGATTTAGAACCCCTTTAAAGTGTCTCACTCTGTCTTTAACATTGAAGTGATACTGAGATTAATATTATTAGTTGAAATTAGTTGGCACAGCATTAGCAATTGAGATAGCAGAGAAGGAGAATTGTTTGGAGATTAGGATTTCTTTGCAGTAAGTATCCATGATTTGAAAGATGTGGAACAGCCATGAATGCACTCTTATCTGAATGTTATAGGAATGGGATGCCAAAGTTGGACCTCCAGACATAGTACTGAAAAATCGTACAAATAGAAAGAAATAACCTGGAATAGGTCATTGTCTTAGTAGCTTCTGGTGACGTGAAATGAGTTGTTTAAAGTTTTGACATACCATTTTGATAGTGTTGGTACATTAATGTATTTCATTGTCTTATCAGTGTGAACTTCACTACAACTGAGATTACTCCAATTACCATCTGTTTCTACAATAATGAAACTGAATGCTGAATTATTCAACCCTGACTCTAAGAGATGGCTCCTTTTTGTCTCTGTCATTTCTCAGTAGATCACACGAATGACTAGACACTTTCCCTCCTAGCCTTATACACTAACCTTCCTGTAATGACAAAGAGGTTTCTTTCTTCTTAGACAGTAACCTTTTCAACAACAATCACTTCTGTCATGAAATATTAATGAGAAGACAATGAATAATAAATGATTCTTAACACAGTCTGCTTGTTTGAATTACACCAGTGAATCTTTGAAGAGTGGCTGTCATATTCTGTCAGCGCTCTAAAGGTAGATATCACCACTGAAGCTCCATTTAGGTGTAGATGTAAATTCAGCCATTCGGGAAACATGCCAATTAAGTAGCAATCTGAGGATGTATTTTTTATTTTGTTAGTGAGAGAGCTACAGCAAGAGCATGAGGAGGGAGAAAGATTTGATACAATCAGGAATGCCGTCATTTTGTTGTAGTATTATATATTTATTTTCTTCCTCAGGTACTTCAAGAAATCACTTATTTCAAGATGCCAGGAGATAGAAATGAATCAAGCACAGAAGAAAAATTTCTAATATTTACCTGTACATGTAATTGTCAAGACATAAAATGCTTCTTTTTCGCAAAAAAGAAATGAAACATTTGCCGGCATTCACCGGGATGCTGCAATGGAATCTAAACTCAACAGAACACTTTTAATGCAGTGGTTGTACAAGTTTGTACAATAATATGCCTCAGGATCAGGGATGGGTTTTCAATTAAAAAAGACAGAAAATCTGTTGCTTGTTGCCCCGAGGACTTGTGTAAATGAGTTGAGTTTGGTATTTAAAACAACACCCTAAGGATCTGATTTATAGATCAAGGCAATATTGCAATTTTGGCTGAAGTAGACAAAGATATGACTACTAGCATTACTTCATTTGACAATACTCAATCTGCTGGTCATTGAGACTGAATCTGATTTTATGAGCTTTGAGCTGCTGTTCTGAGATCTGGGGAATTAGAGGTACCATTTTTGTTTGTCCACTCTCATGCTTACTGAGGTGATCAGTAAGGTCTTTGGTAGAACATGGTTGAATGTTCGGATAAAAAAAATTGACGGAGCAAGATCATTGCTCTAGCTTACCTTGTTTCCCCATGAAACTGTAGGAGATGAAAGGGTTGTCCTTTTTATCTCTTCCCTTACCACCATTCAGGAACCTGTGTAATCTTGGCACTTCTTCTTAAATGGCAGAGTGCTCTCTGTGCTCCTGATGTGGCCTCCTCTATGATGGAGAAACCAATTGAAGGAAAGTGGCCACTGATTAGAGCACCCCAGCTCAGCCTACAAGGGTGACATGTAGCTTCCAGCTGCTGGTCACTCGAACTCTCAGTCCCACTTGCATTCTGATCTCTTTATCTGTGCCCTTTTGCAGAGTTCCAACAAAGGCCAAAATAAGCCTAAGGAAGGTCACCTCACATTCTGTCTAGGACATTACAGGCTTTAGTATTCAATATCAAATCCAGAACTTTCAAATAATTTGCTTTTCCTGTTGACATCAAAACTGAAGATTAACTCAGATTTCTCTCTCCACTGACAATTGCTATTGTGCTGAACCTTACCAATGTTCCTTTGGTTTCCAGTTTTAGCAAATGCTCTGACCTGCATTTCACAATATTAAATTTCTCTATGTTTGTTTGCAGTTTCCTAACTGCAGTTATTAATCTAAGACCATAAAAGATTTAATGATGAAAGAGTTCTGCAAAGCTGGGTAACTCTAGTTATTTAGAGATCCCTTTCAGCACAAGGAGCAGCACCACCCAGAAACCTATCTATTTAACCCTAGTCTAATCACAGAATAATTTACAGTGGCCAATTGTATGTCTGATCAGCTGGAGGAAACCCAAACCATCACCGGGAAGGGATTGAACTCTGAACTTCGATGCCCCGAGCTGTGATAGTATCACGCTACCTCGGTCTCACACTATCAGTGAATCTCTCTTCATTCTCTCCATCCCTCCTTTTCCTCAGAACCTCTAAATGAGTCCTGGCAGGCTACTGTTACTTACGGATGGCAGATCATAATAGACACTTAAAAAGGCTCTTGCCTGACTTGGTGTCGTTCCTGAACTGTGAAGCGGGATGGGTCAGACTGGAGACTGTGTGATCATCGTCTTTGCCCCACCTGCACTGATATAGCAAACCTACTGGAATTCCAGCCACTCTTAACGGGATGCTTTACAACAATACGGAGACAATTAAAGATTGTTTTGCCACATAAAGCCCTTACTGATTGTGATTATGGCAAAAAGCTTTAATGCCATTTCACTCTTCTGAGTGAAAGGGTATTCTGGTACCGTGAATCCATTACAGTTGAATTTGACAGAATTACTTTTTTTTAATCAGTAAACACCGATAAATGTCATCTTCATCTCACACTCTTGGATTGATAGGATGTATGCAGGATTAGTAATTGGATTTCATTAACATGTGCACTCCAGTAGTTTTAACAAAAGATCTGCGATTGTTTGTATTTTTCAATTCTTTTTTCATGCAAATGTAATTGGAACTGCAAATAAACTCAATGAATAAAAGCCGATGCATTTCACTGTTTTAAAAAATATTTTGACAGGTAATTATATAAAGCTTATAATAGAATACTCTTATTAACAAATTGTCTGCCCAGCTCTCTT
The DNA here is from genome assembly GCF_030028105.1 of Mobula birostris. Lineage (NCBI taxonomy): Eukaryota > Metazoa > Chordata > Chondrichthyes > Myliobatiformes > Myliobatidae > Mobula > Mobula birostris. The sequence continues at coordinate 130,096,742 of NC_092378.1, read as the reverse complement.
CTCAACTTGTTCAGTCCTGAAAATTCAGATGCACAAGAATCAAATTAGATGCTGAAAAATAGACATGAAGTTCATCTTCTGAAATTATTAAGAAACGACAATTGAATTCTGCAGGGTCTAATTATAACTATGTTTCTCAGTTTCTCCAAATCTCCTTTAGCTGCAAGACTTGCCAAATGCCATGGAGACTTGTCATTCAACCTTGACATGTTGATCTGATGTACTGCCCCCTGTCCGCTATACTTTGAGCCTGATCTAATATAATCAGTTCTAGCAACACTTGAAAGCAGTTACTTTTTTCTAATCTAGTGTGTGGCCCCCTGTTCCTAGTTACCGTGAAATTATCTTTAGAATGCAAAGACAGGATCTTTTGCTGGCACCAGATCAATGGAAAAATACTGATGGGCATTTATATTTGCAGCAAATTCCACTGTATGTATGTAGTCTCAATGGCCACTTTGCCAGGCACGCCTGCTTGATAACGCTAATATCTAATCAGCCAATCATGTGGCAGCAAGTCAATACATAAAAGCATGTAGACATGGTCATGAGGCTCAGTCGCTGTTTAGACCAAACACCAGAATGGAGAAAAAAATGTGACTTTTAATGTGGAATGTTTGTTGGCGCCAGACGGGGTGGTTTGAGTATCTCATAAACTGTTGATCTCCTGGGAATTTCACGCGCAAAAGTCTCTAGAGTTTACAGAGAATGATGCTTTGAACAAAAAAAAAATCAAGTGAGCGGCATTTCTGAGGGCAAAAACACCTTGTTAATGAGAGAGGTCAGAGGAGAATGGCCAGACTGGTTCAAGCTGACAGGAAGGCGACAGTAACTCAAATAACCACGCGTTACAAATAGAGGTGTGCAGAAGAGAATCTCTAAACACACATCAAACCTTGAAGTAGATGGGCTACAGCAGCAGAAGACCATGAATATGCACTCAGTGCCACTTTATTAGGTGGCCATTGAGTGTATTTTTTGAACTAGTCAAACTTATTTGAACAAATACCTAGGTTCTTGTATCTTATGTGGTGAGGGAACATCTAGCTGTGTTTAGGACATTTATATGCATATGCTGGAAAAGAGATAATTAAGTGTTTTAGCAAAGCATTTTCAGGAGGCATTGTAAGTCCTTCCACAGCAAACATTGAATCACGTGGATGGAAGAAATGAGCACTGATGGAATACAACAATCTTATTAAAAATTAAGAAGCAGTAGAGGAAATTCCAACGTTTTGCCCATTTGACTGTTTGCCGGATGTCATCTTTTGAAACTGACTGTGTCGTTTTAATGTCAAGCCAATAAATGGCTTAACTGTTGACAGCAACCTATGATGATCAATCAGAATTGATGACAAAGCCAATAGCCAATAGCTCAATTTCAGCAAAAAATGAGCTCATCAGCCCCAATGGGTTGTGCTCCTGAAGTCCAGTTTTCATAACTTGCTTTTGTATTCAGCTGAAGTGTACGGTGCTCTTCTTGAATTCCCATGAGCTGTGCCTCTGATAGTGTCCAGTATCAATTGTACTCTGATAAACAATGCTAAGATGACAGATTTATGGCCTAAATGAGACTGTGTTCTATAAACTGTGAAAGCAGACTCGTGACTCACCTCAGCTCCATGCATTTTAGCCAGAGTTATATTTCTGCACAGTATCATCTTGCAGAGTGGTATCGTGTGTGATATCAATCAAGGCTCTTTGTTGCAAAATATAACAGAGAAGGGTTGTATAAAATCTGGGTGTACAAATTGCGCCTTTATATATCTGCTGTAATGATTAATAGAAATTGTTCCACAGGCCAGTTTCAATCTCGATTGATTACATCTAAATGAGTCTTGAAAATTCTGGAGGGGACAACTCTATTAAGACACAGATAGGTTTCATAGTAAGGCAGGGTGAATATTTCCACCTTCAACAATTTACCACAATATTACCAAGGTTTACATAAACTTGGAGAAGTATTTTCAACCAAATAAAGGATCTATCTGAATGCTAATGAGACACTGCAGTTCTGCATTGGATGTTTTGCTCAGGAAATGATGCTTTGCTGATCCCACAGAGAGCTCTCCAGTACTTGCGGATGTGAATGCATGTGTAGGACAGCTTTTTACCCTAAAGATTGCTCCATATTACTATACGTTGCTCATGTCCGACAAACAGGAGAAATCTAAATTTGAGTACTAGTGTTAAATGCCTACAAAGTTATTGGCTGCTGGGTATAAGCACCAGTGTAATTTTGAGTTCTATTGATTTTAGTGAAAATAAATGTTGGGAACTGAGAATGTGACTGGCATTTGAGGCCTGGTGTTTGGGGCCCCATCAATTGGCAAGCCTGGAGTTCAAGGTCTGGAGCTTAGGGTCCTCATTCATTGTCACTGGTGAGTTCTGGGGTCAATATCAAAGATCGTAGCCGTAAGGTCAATTGGAAGTCCAGAATTTGAGGCCTGATGCCTGAAGCCCTGAGTCTGTGGGTCTCTGCGAGGCCACTGAGGAAGTCGAAGGCCCGACACTAGTGAGTCCGTGTCCACTGGAGGCTGAAGGCCCAGAGACAGCTGGTCCCGGGGTTAGAACACTGTCTGTGTGCATTAGTGGGTGGCTGGGAAGGAGGTAAGGGGCTTGTTTTGCTGTCGTTGTTTTGCTGATGTTCTGTTGTCATTGAAGCTTCAGTGATCTGTGAACATAGTGAGCATGCTACGTTGATGCTGGAATGAGTGGCAACAATTTTGGGTAACCCATACCTCCTGTGCTCCCCCTTCCCCTTTATCCTTCTGAATCTCCTCCAGTCCTCTCACTCTGTCCCCTTTCTCATATCCCCACTTCTGTACAACCCCGTAATTTTCACCCTCCTCCCTCTCCTTGTTCTATTCAACTACTACCGATACGTTTTAGCCATTGGGTTCCCTTTCCCCTTCCATATGGCTCCATTTGCCTTTCACCTCTCCCCTAATAGTACCCATCATTACCTTCCCAGTAATCACCCTCCCTGCTGCCTTCACCTTTGCTTTCCCCTCCCTCCACCTGGTTCCATCTGCCTTTATCTTGTCTGCCACCACCTACCTCCGTCTTGAAATTTCATCCCCACCCCTCACCTCATCCCTTTTCCCTACTTTACTCCATCTGCCTGTACTTCAACCCTACTTGCTCCACCAATCATCCACTGGCCTTTGCTTCACCCCTCCCACCTCTCCTTTCTATTCTGGCTCTCTTCCCTCTGCACTCACAGTCCCATGCCAGGGTTTCGATCAGAAATGTCAACACTTCCTTCCCCTCGCTGCCCCCTCTCCACAGATGCTGCCCGACCGGCTGAGTTCCTCCAGTAGATTGCTTCTCCAGGATGTCCGCTTACCTGAGGGCTGAACGAACTGATCCTAAGGTTGCAGCCAAATCTAAGCCTGCGACTTTGACCAACAGACTCACGAGGGTGAAGGGGCAAAATAAAATACATCACAAAAGAAATACAGGAAATAAGCTGGAAAAGAAGAACTAATCCTAAACAGAGCAGAGAGTAAAACTTCCTCTACACTATTTCATTCCCATCTAAGCAACGGCCCATGCCAACCCTATCTCACAAGACGACAGCTGATATCCAATGTGACAATAAAGAAACAGCTCAAATACTCACCACATACATTTTGAATTGACAACGCTGATTGAGTTGTGAAACGATGTAATTCATGGGTTCACTTCTACATCTGCAAATGTGGTAAACATCATTAGGCAGTATTATTTGAAATATTGTTGGTAGTTGACCGCTTGAAGGTGGGAGTAGTCCAGCCACTTTGTGGACAAATATGACAACACAGTCAAAAAATTTATTGGCCCTATAGTATTACTATTTTATTGAATGGTAAAAGGAATACAAAGAAAACATATCAGAGTCTAGATTAATATAGACTGTTATCCCTTTTGCAGTCATGAAGTTGATGACAAGTTCTTGAAAGAAATTTAAATGCTGAGTTATTGAAGGAAAGCTGCTTTATTTACCTTTACTCTATTGGATCTGGTCATTGATGGGGTTACAGTGATATTGATGGAAAGTGCCCACAAAGGTCTATTGATCTTTGTAACAGATATCTTCGTAACAGTGACTTCGGTACTGCTGACTCTCGGCTCTGTGGGTTCTCTCGTATCTAGAAACAGAGATGCCATCAGACAGGTGAGATGCGAAACAAAATGGAAGAGCATCACCTGGGCAGTAAATGAGTGAATAAGAAGGATCAGTTTTAACAGTAAATTTTACAGTGTCCAAGATAAATATTGGAACATGGACACAGGATTGTCAAAAGTGAATTATTTTAAATGGTATAGGATTTTGAAATTCTTATTAGTGGAAATGCTAATCCATACATGTAAAGTTGGTTAAAGAGAAGCTCACTTTTAGAAATCAATAAAATCTTAATTATACTTCTTACAACAATGCATAAAATATTTTGGGCTTTCTTTTCAGACAGCAAGATCAGTTTGTAAATTCTTGGCAGTCCATTGATTTATATAGATTGTGCTAGAGAAGGCTGTAACAACGCAAACTGTGCAGGAGCTGATGGCAACATTTGGAATCCTCTCTTTCATTTTTCACATGTCCTGCATAAGCTGCTGTCAGATTTCCTTTAATATAACAACAAAAGCTGATTGCCTCTTGGTTATTTGTCACTGCGGACTGTGCCTTAAGACAATGCTCCTTTTTAATTTTCTATTTGGCAGAAAACCTTTGTGGACAGCAATGTCATAGAAACTAACTGTAAAGGACCTATACAAACCCTTCTTAAATATTGAAGGACTTAAACTTGATTCATTTTTAACTATCTTATTATTCCTTAAATCAAAAATACAATGTTTGTAATACATGTTTCCTGCATTCAAAAAACTTCTTCCTCATAAAGAATAAATGTAAGAAAAATAAATGCATGGAAACTGTGGAATGAAACCAGTTGGAGATGCTGCCCATTCTTGCTGATGATAATAGAGAGAAAAAGGAAAACAAAACATGGATTTATTTTCCTAATGAAAAGTAATATTTGGAAGGAGATGTGGCAGTAACATTTAGACTGCATAGTTTCAGATTTGGATTCCATTTCCTGATTCCTCTTGACTTTACAATTCTAGAACCATTCAGAACAGAGATGCAAAGAATTTTTTTAGCCAGAGGGTGGAATTTGTTTCCATGGGCAGCAGTGGAGGTCAAGTCATTTGGTGTATTTAAGGCAGAGATTGATAGGTATCTCAGTAGCCAGGGCATCAAGGGTTATGGTGAGAAGGCGGGGGAATGGGATTAAATGGGAGAATGGATCAGCTCATGATAAAATAGTGGAGCAGACGATGGGCCATTTGGCCGACTTCTGCTCCTTTATCTTAAGGTCATTTTCTAATAGAATAGCTTTTCCCTATTTATCCTGCCTAACCCCATTCAAGCAACACACAAAAAATGCTGGAGGAACTCAGCAGGCCAGGCAGCCTCTATGGCAGCGGTCCCCAACCACTGGGCCATGGACTGGTACTGGGCTGCAGAGCATGTGCTACCGGGCCGCGAGGAAACGATATGAGCCAGCTGCACCTTTCTTCATTCCCTGTCATGCACTGTTGAACTTGAACATAGGGTTGCCAACTGTCCCGTATTTGCCGGGACATCCCGTATATTGGGCTAAATTGGTTTGTCCCATATGGGACCGCCCTTGTCCCGTATTTCCCCTGCTAAGGTAGAGCGTTCCTATGAAACCTTTCGTGCCGAAATGGCGTGAAGCGAAGAAGAAACTACCATTAATTTATATGGGAAAAATTTTTGAGCATTCCCAGACCCAAAAAATAACCTACCAAATCATACCAAATAACACATAAAACCGAAAATAACACTAACATATAGTGAAATCAGGAGTGATATGATAAATACATGGCCTATATAAAGTAGAAATAATGTATGTACAGTGTAGTCGGGAAGATGAAGGCAAAACCGATTTGTGGAAAAAAATCAGCACGTACACGCATGCGCACGACCACGCGCACGTCACGCATGCGCACACAGGTGCCTGCGCAAGGCTTCATGGTCATGGTAGTCTTTCCAGGGGTAAAGTGTCCCGGGATTTGACTGCTACTTCTGTCCCTTATTTGGGAGTGAGAAAGTTGGCAACCATAACTGTAAAAGACATGTTGAGGTGAGTTTAACCCTACTTGAGCACCTGCCCCCCTCCCCCACCCCCGGTCAATTGTCAATATTAAACTGGTCTGTGGTGCAAAAAAGGTTGGGGACTCCTGCTATACGGAAAAGAGTACAGTTGTCGTTTTGGGCTGAGACCCTTCAGCAGGACATGATAATAGTTACTTCACATCGAATCTCTTCAAAGAGAATAATCCCAGCCCCTCCTTTCTTACACTCTGGTGGAATTCTGCTTCCTTGCACCCTTTGTGATAAATCTTCCCCACACTCTTTCTAGGATTTTCTTTCCTAAACTGTAGTGACCAGAATTGGATTCAATTTGTGGTTTAACTACTTTTTTTACACAAGTGCAAGGTAATCGGCTATTATTCTTTATGTCTCTGTCAGTTCCAGAGTTCCAAATGTTGCACTAACTGGTATCTCTCAGTCCCTGCCACTTCAAAGAATTTCCCACACTTGTTCTTGCGGTTTCTTTGAAAATATGCCTTTAGCTTAATCCCATGCTTTCTTGCTCCTTGCTTTATTGAAGGAGGCCTATGGAGCCTAAGATGGGTCTAAGAACAATCCCATCCCTCGCTACTTTTTCTTGCAACCTATTTTTACACATTCACATCATCTCCCCTCACTCTTCCCCGGGGGCACAGACACTGAGTCAGTAGCTTCACCAGATACATCACTGAGCTGAACATCTGTGTCACTTTCTGTCAGTAGCGTACCACTGGCCATTCTTCTGCACTGAACTTCAGCTGCCACTTCTCTGCCCATTCTATCGACCCAGTATAGCCCTATTCTTCTTACTGTTTACCAGCTCCTTTAACTAAACGTCTCAGGAGTTCCTCCTTTAAATTCTTTCATCGTTTCTGCTCTAGAACCTTTCCTAAAATTCAGTTCCTTAACCAGGTTTTCAGACCCAGTCCCTCTCCCCTCCCCTTTCCAGAACCATTCATATTCTACCCATCCATTTTTGATTGGTCTTTGATTAAAATAATAGATTGCATTGAAGATGTGGAGGACCTCAATGGGTTGAGAAAGGTCAGACTCACGAGGCACGGATATTTCTCCTGGAACATCGACAATTGCGTTCCTCCCACAGATGCTGCTCAGATTGCTGTGTTCCTCTAGCAGATTGCGTGTTGCTCCAGATTCCAGCATCTGCACTCTCTTGTGCTGTCATTTTCAACATTGCTGTATTGTCTGCTATGGTTCTTAAGAAGTAATAGAGAAGTTCCCTCTTCTTCTAAAGGAAATCCTAGCATAAAATTGGAGTGAGACTTGATAACGTTTCAGACAGTCTATCCATTGTTGTAAAATATACTGAATAATGCTAACCTAATATATTTCAGGTTAGACTGCTGTGTAACTGTTCAACTTCCACAAATTGGTTGAAAGAACTGCAGAAGGGACTTTTGAAGGAAAGCTTATTTATTCTTGCTTCTGAGAACTTCCAAAATGAGATTGCTAGTGCTCAGTTCTGACTGGATGAATTGAAATCCTTGTGCAGAGGCAGCACCTTGTTCTTCTGACAGGGATAGTGATTCTGGTGTTCGTTTGATTTCACAGCAAAGTATCTTCCATGCGAGGACCTAAGGAAGGAGCTTGGAGAATCATGTCTATTGGTTTGCATGGATGAGCTGGGCTGAAAGGCTTGATTCCATGCTGGACTCTGACTGACCACAGTTGTTATCTTCACAGTTTCTGATGTAGCTGTTGGACTATTGTTTGAGAGGGTTGTTGAGCTGCCTGCAGTAAAAGTTTTCCCTGAGGGGTCAGAAATCCTTATCTGATTTTATTCTCATTTCCTTACAATTACTTTTGCCTTTATTAATTCATGAATAGATGTGCAAAATGTACAAATAACATCAAACTGTTTGCAAGTGAGAATGATATAATATTCCCGATATGTTACTGTGGCTTCAATTGCAAAGTAAAGGTACCTTTTTCTGAGATGGTTATCAGTCCTACTTTGAAAGCTTCAGATTCAAGGTAATTGGTAAATTACTGGTATTTAAATTGCAATTTGCAGTTATTTAAACCCAGTCCTTTTGTCCAAAGTTTGTGAAACCAGTTATTTGGAAATTCAACAGAAATAGAATAGTCAGAGTCAGAATCAGGTTGGTTGTTCTATGGCAGCAGTTCAGAACAAAGACATAAAATATGAACTATAAATTGCAAATTAAATAGAGCAAAAAGGGAATACGGAGGTCATGTTCATGGATCTTTCAGAAAGATGATGGTAAAAGGATTTTTTTTTAAGTTCAAAAATAATCTGCGTTCATGACAATCTGTAGAGGAAATAGAATATAATCATTACACTTTCCTTTATATTTGTACTGTCGTCAAATCAATACACCTGTTGTACCATCACGACAAAATATATACTATTTACAAAGTAGAAATGGCATACTTGAAGAGGCCGTGTGTTCGAAATTAGCAGATTACCTTCTGGTCATTATTGACAGATGTACAATTGTAGGGCAAGATATGAAAAGAGCTCGCCTGGCCTTCTTTGGTTTGTACCTTTCCTGTGCATCTGTGAAAGAAGACGGTACAAAAGCAAAATACCACAGACGCTAAAAAACAATGGTGGAAATATTTAGCAAACTGGACAAAGAATTTTCAGGAGTATAGCAGTCTCCTAAAGCTGCACTGCAGTTTTCAAACTTCACATTTTCATCAAAAAAAAAGCAGAGTCTGGGTCATTGGTGAGATGCCTGCACCCCTGAGAGGTCAGCTCTGGAAGATTTAAAGTGACCTGAACTTCTAAGGCAGAAGTAGGAGAGCTGATCTTGCAGTGAATGTAACATATTGTGGTGATGCCTGCTTTGGAAAGCATAAGCCTGAACATATGTTGTTCATCAGGAGATCTTGACAGGATCTAGAAACTCTGTGCAGTAAAGTCTTCATTGATGCCATGGCTCTTAATCTCCTGCCCAAAGATTCTGAACCCAACCTGATTCACCTGTCGTGGTCACAGCAAGAATCCTGTATGTTGTCCCTAAGTCACTCATGGTCTTAAGATGGCTGTTCTGAACAGGAAGCATTGCTTCATCTTTGCTTGGAGTTGGTGACTGGATGATAGGAATGTTTCTCATTGTCAGAGACAATATTGGTAAGGCCATCACCTCTCTCATCTCTCAGAGAATAGAAAGTTTACTGTTGGAAGGTTGATGAGATTGGAACCTTGAGAGTGGATTTCAGGGTCTGTGTAGGTGGCAGATGGTCCAATGGCAACTCGAGTAGGAAAGGGTCATTTAGACATTGGGCAATCTGAGGTCAGAAAAGATAATACACAAATGAAAGTTTTTCCTTCTGCGATGTGCAGAAAAGGTGCAATCCCGACACAGGATGACAATGGTCAAACAGCCCTGGCCAAAAGACAACATGGATGCCGATGACCTTGGAGGGACTGGTCACTCATTAGTTCACCCATTATTCTTCTGACTAAAATAATTCACAGTTTCGGTTAAGTTGTAAATGAAAACGAAATTTCTCCATCTGAACTTCCAGCAGTGCTTTAATAGATAAACCTGTTAACTCTGTTTCCAAATGATGTTCTATCTCAAGCTGCTTTTGTTTTGTATCTTTCAAATTACTTTAGTTGTCAGGAAATCCTGCATCAGTGATGATACTGTTACATTCAGTTATTTTTACAGCTTCTTGCACACATAGAACCATAATTTGATTTTAAATCATATTTAATGCAAGCTGATATGTATTTACTATCAGAATATCCAGCAATAACTTTGAAGTATTGCCTTTACTGTAGATTAATCTTATATGGAAAATGCATAGGAAAGCAAACTACTGATTGTAATATTACCGATTCTTGAACACTGTACCGTGTAAGTCTTGTGCTTCTCAGAGTGAGTCAACTAATAATTTAGAAGCCAATCATCCAGTATGAGTGAATTGTTAAAAATTGATCTTCATTAAAAATTGCTCATTGTAGATCTGAAATCAGTAGCCCAGCTAATGACAATTGGTTGAAACATTCTTTAAAAGGTTACTGGTTTGACATATTGATCAGTATCCTTGCCTGCAAACCCTTCCTGGTATTTTACTGGTTCATTTATGAATTAATGAAATGAAAAGGTAATTTATTATTATTAACTCTAAGCTATATCAATGATTGGAGCTATTGGAACTCTGATGAGGTAATACAGATTTAATAGGAATTGATCATCATCATTAATTATGTGATCTACTAATCCTAGTTCATAAAAGCAATGTTAAGATTTTTTTAAACACTTGTTAGATTCCTAATAGACTTAAAAAAGAACACATTAAAAAAATTCTAGTTTCCTTGGGGATTATCCATCTGGCGAGGCATGTGGAAAACTTTTAAAATATCCATGTTGTTGTTTTGATTATAGTTTAAGCATTATGCTTTAATCTTCATTTTCTCTGTATCAATAATTACACTTAAAATTGATTAAGTACAGTGCACTAAGATAAGATTTGAGCTATATTTTAAATGCTTCTCTGTAGCATGTGTCTTTGCCACATGAGCTATGAAGATATAAATTCAGGATATGGTGCATCGCAAATGATGGAAATTTCCAAATAAAGGAGTCATTAGTCAGTGATTACTGGTGTACAGTGATGGGGCTGTGGCTTCTTGTACAGAGTTCCACCACAGTAACAAGCAACATATTAAATTAAAGCTTTGGTGATTGATTTTCTTTTGACAATGTTTCAGAGCTTGTCGCGGTACACTAATAATGAATGTTACCAGCTACCTCAATTAATGTTCCAAGTCGTGTGGTAGAGAGTTCAATCATTCAGCCTGACATTATTGGCAGTAGAAATCCAAACACAGCAATTCTTTACTTGCCAACTTGTTAAGCAAAAATGTATAATTAATAATTTATCTTCTAATTAAATGCGGAGGACTGTGTCAGCTCAGCCAGTGGAAATGCTATGAAATAAGCAGGTAGAGGGAAATGTTAATGGGCGTGTAGTCTTTTTGACCACAATGCATGATATGATTAGAGAGGACTATGAGTCACTAGAGATTTCTTTGAAATAAAAGGAACTGAGGGTTATTTCATAGTGTATAAAATTGAAGATAAAGGGATAGGATATATTTTTCTTAGAAGGGAGGTAGTTAACAGGATTTAAGATTAGATTAGATTATGAGGACACTCCGTCCCTGTTTATTGTCATTTAGAAATGCATGCATTAAGAAATGATACAATGTTCCTCCAGAGTGATATCACAAAATAACAGGACAAACCAAAGACTAACACTGACAAGACCACATAATTATAACATATAGTTACAGCAGTGCAAAGCAATACCATAATTTGATAAAGATTAGACCATGAGCATGGTTAAAAAAAAGTCTCAAAGTTCTGATCGACTCCCGATAGTCCCCGATAGCAGGTGGCAGAAGGGAGAAACTCTCCCTGCCATAAACCTCCAGGCGCTGACAACTGCAGATGCATTGGAAGCACCTGACCACAGCCAACTCTGAGTCCGTCCGAAAACTTCGAGCCTCCCACCAGCCCTCTGACACCGAACACCGTGCACCATCTCTGTTGAGCGCATCGACCCCACCCCGGCTGCCGAGCAACAAGCAAAGCCGAGGACTTGGGGCCTTCTCCTCTGGAGATTCTGGATCACACAGTTGCAGCGGCAGCGAAAAAAGCATTTCAGAAGTTTTTCGAGATGTACCTCCATTCTCTCACGTCTGTCTCCATCAAATCAGGATTGTGCACGGCACCCAATTTGACAGATTACGGATATTATTCAGTGGAGTGGCCGCTGCGTGCTGCGTCGCACCGCTATCTTCTACTCCTCCTCATTTAAGTTAATTGGTACAAGGAACAGGTGGAATTGTTTAACTCAGTCAAGTGATGGGATCTAGCATGTGCCACCTCAAAAGATGGAGGAGGTAGAACTCCTCACTGCATTTAAAAACATACCCTGGTCCAGGAATGACCATCATCTGCAGGGTTATGAGTCCAGTGCTGGGATGTGGGTGATGAACTGAAAGTCCATTCTTTGACTTGTATAATTACGACAGACTACTTTTGTGCTGTGAATTTCTGATTCATGTGGTCTACTCATTCCCCAGCACCAGATCCGGGATCATTTCCTTCCTAGTTGGAATAAATGGTCAGATGGTCCAACTTGCCACATGGCTGCCTTTAGCACACACCATTCCATGGCCTTCCTGAACATTGTCCAGCATCTGATGGAGTTTGGCAGTCTGTAGCATAACAATGGCCAGAGCACGATGAATATGTTTTCTAATGTGCTGTAGATGTAAGACCAGGGCACATTTTCAGAAAGGATGGAATGTGATTTTGCTAACAAAATTTGAATAAAATATCATGTCAACAAAAACACACAAATAGATGTTCTGTGGAGAGCATTCTGACAGGCTGCATCACTGCCTGGTATGGCAGGTGGGATGTTATTGCACAGGACCAAAAGAAGCTGCAGAGGGTTGTAAATTTAGTTGGCTCCATCTTGGGTGCTAGCCTACAAAATACCCAGGAAATCTTCAAGGAGCGGTGTCTCAGAAAGGCAGCGTTCATTATTACCCAGGGCATGCCCTTTTCTCATTGCCTGAACATGATGTTCTGGCTGGAAGTAAACCTGCCATTATTCAGTGGATTGGCATAACCTCTTGGCCTTTGTCCCTTATAACTCAATTTATGAAGCTGAGGGGTTGTGTCCATTAATTAATTCAATTGTTAAACTGTCCTACTACCATCAAAGATATGTGCATGAGCACATGCAGTACAGATTTTAGTTTCTTTGCATCCGGCAGGAAGTGACGTAAATTGTTTTTGCTTTGATAGCTGAGTGAAACATGGTTGAATATGAATAGGCAGCTACATTTTTATTTCTATATGCTTTAATGCCCTTGACTTGTAAGTTATTGATTTATAGTTCAAATACTGCAAAGCACAGGAAGAATGATATATGCTTTAATGCTTTGCTTCTAGAAATTCTGCATACAAACTATCAGCATTTCTTTTAACAAGTTTGTAGTGAATATTAACATCTTTTTGCAATGAGCTTGGTTCTTAAGGCTTTCTCCATTGCCTCTGGCTTGCTTCCTTGTTTTAGGATATTAAGTTGTTAATGAAGCTTTACTGCTGTCAATTGAAGTATAATGGGAACATTCAGTTCCATCAAAAGATGTCCAGCAAGGAGTTTGCAGGGGGCTGCTGCTGTCATGTTATTTGTATTTTAAAAGTTAACACTCAGTTTGTTGATCTTTGAATGTAGGTGTGTGTGTGTGTGATTCACTGAATACTATTCTTGGTCTATCCCGAAACTGATTGCCTTGTGAAATGGAACAGGAACCCAATGCACTGTCTCCAGCTATGGGCATATATCAAGCTGGCAAAAGGTGGCTTAAGAGGGGCTTTGGATCTTTAGAGGACCTTGGGGTGGATAAGCAACATTTTCTGCCAAGATCTCATGTCAATTCTGCAGTTGCGTCTCTGGGAAATATGGGAAGAGATGGACTGCTACCTTCTGGGTCATCTAGCACCTTTCCGATGGGTGGGTGGATGGGTTTTAATGTTGATTTTGTCTCCCAAGATTTAAACACTTCTTAGGTGTTTGAGGGTAAGCAGAAACATACCAATCCCTTTAAAGAACAGAATAAAAACAATTTAGCAAAACAATGAGACAGTAACGTCTTTTTTTCTCTCTCATGATAAACATATCAGTGGATAAGGTAGCAGTTTAATTAAAGAAATAATTGGAAAATGGAAACAAGAATTGGGGTCACAAACATGAGAAAATCATGTATGTGAAGTCAGAGATGAGAAATGTCTCTGACTTCTCATCTTTTTCCAGTCCTGATGAAGGGTCTTAGCACAAAATTTCAACTGTCTATTCTTTTCTATAGATGCTGCCTGGCCTGCTGAGTTCCTCCAGCATTTTGTGTGTGTTGCAAGAATTGGGATAGCCAATTCCAGTTAGAGAACTGTGAACATTGGGGTGAACATTAGGGTTTTCTTAAGACTGCAAATTTTTAATATATTTAAAAAGATTTTCATACTCTCATTAAATGTATATGTCTAGTTTTATAGATGATATATAATCTTCAGGAGCGGAGGGATGAAAAAGGAGTAAAATTCATTGATCTACAAAGGCTTAAGAACTGCATGATGTCATCCAACTGGAATTTACTGGACTAGGAAAAGCTTTAAACTGATGCTAACATGGAAACTAAATGTCAAAAATAGTTTTACAAATTGATTTAGCTGTGGCAAAATCGTTTAACAGCAATTACAAAAGGAAATAAAAAGTAGAAATGTGTATGTAGAATTAAAAATGGAAAATGGTGAAAATGTTTCTCAGGTTAGTCAGTAAAGATACCACAGGATATGCTGTAGTTCTAGAATTTTCTGTTTTAAAATAAGATTTCCAAAATCGATGATATTTTCCTTCAGGTCCCTTGAATATATTTGAAGCAATCATGTAGACATCTTTAGAAGAATGGAGGTAACTCCAGATATGCTTATATATCCATTCCCTTAGAATACCTTCCGATAGCTTACCCACGACTGATATGAGACCCAACAGCCTATAATTTCCTAGCTTATTCTTAGAGGGTTTCTTAAACAACGGAACAACATTAGCTATCCTCCAATTCTCCAGCACTTCACCCGTGTCTAAGGACATTTTAAATATCTCTGCTAAGGCTTCTGCAGTTTCTACAATGCAAAAAAATCCATTTAAGATCTTTCCCATCTCTTTCAGCTTCATGCATGGATGACCACTCTGATCTTCCATAGGGCCAATTTTGTCCTTTACTATCCTCTTTCTCTTAATGTATCTGTGGAAACCCTTGGGATTTTCCTTCACCTTGTCTACTAGAACAAGCTCATGCCTTCTTTCAACCCTCCTGACTTCCTTCTTAACTGTTCTTTTGCATTTCTTATACTCTGCAATACCTCATTTGTTCCTTCCTGCCTGTACTTTCCCCACACCTCCTCCTTTTTCTTAGCTAGGGCCTTAATATCTCTTGAACACCAAGGTTTCTTAAACCTTTTATCCTTGCCTTTTATTCTGACAGCAACATACAAACTCAGTACTCTCAAAATTTCGCTTTTGATGGTCTCCCACTTACCAAGTTCACCTTTTTCAGAAGACAACTGGTCCCAACCCTCTCCTGCAGGTCCTTTCTGATACAGTCAAAATTGTCCTTTCTCCAATTTAGAATATCTATTTAGAAACTTTATTCCACCCAGCCCTTTTACTGTATGAGAGCCCCTGTCAATATGTGGAAGCTTAAAAATCACCTACTATCACAGCCTTAGAATTCATAATGTCAAAATTTCACATGCTGATCCTTGCCCGAACTAAGTTCATCCACCTTTCCTACAATACTCTCTCCACTGACATATCCACAACTCAGAACATTAGTCTGCCACGCTCAGTCTTTTGATTCCTGACTTTATATGTAGGCTTAACAACGTCTTTTCCCATAACCACTCCACTATCTGCTCTGGTGCTCTGGTTCTCATTCCCCTTAACCTTAGGTTTAAAACAACCCCCTGCAACCCATACAGGACTAACAAACCTTCCTGCTAGTGCTATTAGTCCCTCTCCAGTTTAGGTGCAAACTGTCCCTGCTATGCAGGTCTCACCTTCTCTGGAAGAGAGCTCAACAATCTAAAAATCTGAAGCCTTCCTTCCTGCACCATATCCTTAAATGGATGTTAAACTGTATGAAGAGGAGAAGCTAAAGTCAGATGTATCAGTATTACAGTGGAAATTACTGAGGCATGAGAGAGGAGCTGGCCAGAGTTGATTGGAAAAGAACACTGGCAGGTATGATGGCAGAGCAGCAATGGCTGGAATTTCTGGAAGCAATTCGGAAGGCACAGTATATATACACCCCAAAGGGGAAGAAGTATTCTAAAGGAAAGATGACACAACCATGGCTAACAAGAGAAGTCAAAACCAGCATAAAAGTCGATAAGAGGGCATATAATAGAGCAAAAATTATTGGGAAGTTAGAGGATTGGGAAGCTTTTAAAAACCAACAGAAAGCAACTAACAAAGTCATTAAGAAAGTACAAGATAGCATACGAAAGTTAATTAGCCAATAATATTAAAGAGGATACCCAAAGTTTCTTCAGATACGTAAAGTGTAAAAGAGAGGTGAGAGTAGATATTGAACTTCTGGAAAATGATGCTGGAGAGATATTAATGGGGGACAAGGAAATGACAGATGAGCTGAATAAGTATTTTGCATCAGTTTTCACTGTGGAAGACACTAGTAGTGTGCTGGAAATTTAAGGTGTCGGGGTCATGAAGTGTGTGAAGTTACCATTCCTAAAAGTTAAAGTTAAAGTCTGTCCTGAGCCTTGTAGGCTCATCAGGCTGGTGCTTATGCCAGTTTCCATGGTGTGAAGTGACTGAGATTACGAGACTCCCCCCACCCCCGGATAGGACGCCAGTCTATCGCGAGATTAACCTCCAGCATTTTGCCGGTACCCATTTTCAGCTGGGTGGACTGGAGCGTTGTGTGGTTAAGTGCCTCAGCTGGGGCTTAATCTCACGACCTTCAGATCGCTAGTCCAACGCCTTAAAAACTTGGCCAAGTGCCACACTTACCATTCCTAGAGAGAAGGAAATTGAAAGGTCTGAAGGTAGATTAGTCAGCTCTACCAGATGCTGTACACCTCAGGGTTCTGAAAGAGGTGGCTGAAGAGATTGTGGAGACATTTCAAGAATCACTAGATTCTGGATTTGGTTCCAAAAGACCAGAAAATTACAAATGTCACTCCACTCTTCAAGAAAGGAGAGAGGCAGAAGAAAGGAAACTATAGGCCAGTTAGTCTGACCTCAGTGGTTGGGAATATGTTGGAGTTGATATTAAGGATGAGGTCCCAGGGTACTTGGAGGCACATGATAAAATAGGCCATAGTCAGCATGGTTTCCTCAAATGGAAACCTTGCCTGACAAATCTGTCGGAAGTCTTTGAAGAAATAACAAGCAGGATAGACAAAGGGGAATCAGTTGATGTGTATTTCGATTTTCACAAGATGCTACACATGAGGCAGCCTAAAAAGTTTTTTCAAATTTTTTTTATATGTTATATGTCAATGATTTGGATGATGGTATTGATGGCTTTGTTGAAAAGCTTGCAGATGATATGAAGATAGGTGGAGGGGCTGGTAGTTTGAAGAGGGAGAGAGGCTACAGAAGGACTTAGGGACTGAGCTAAGAAGTGGCAGATGGAATACAGTGTCCAGAAATGTATGGTCATGCACCATGGTAGAGGAAATGAAAGGGTTAACTATTTTCTAAATGGAGAGAAAATACATTAAACTGTGGTGCAAAGGGTCTTGGGAATCCTTGTGCAGGATTCTTTAAAGGTTAATTTGCAGGTTGAGTCTGTGGTGAGGAAGGCAAGCACAACGTTAGCATTCATTTCAAGAGGACTAGAATATAAAGGTAAGGATATAATGTTGAGACTTCCCAAAGCACTGTTGAGGCCTCACTTAGAGTATTGTGAGCATTCCTGGCCCCATTATCTTACCTTTGTAGAAAGGATGTGCTGAAACTGGAGAGGGTTCAAAGGAGGTTCACGAAAATGATTCTGGGATTGAATGGCTTGTCATATGAAGAGTGTTTGATAGCTCCTGGACCTGTATTTACTACAATTCAGAAGAATGAGGGGTGACCTCATTGAAACCTATGGAATGGTGAAAGGTCTTGATAGAGTGGATGTGGAGACAATGTTTCCAATGGTGAGAGTCTTAGACCAGAGGAGAGAATAGAGAGGCGTCCTTTTGGAATGGAGATAAGGAGGAATTTCTTTAGCCGGACAGTGTTGAATCTGTGGGATTCTTTGCCACAGGCAGCTATGGAAGCCATCTTTATACATATTTAAGGCAGAGGTTGATAGATTCTTGATTGGTCAGGGCATGAAGGGATATGGAGTGAAAGCAGGAGATTGGGGCTGAGAAGAAAATTGGATCAGCCATGATGAAATGGTGGAGCAGACTCGATAGGCCAAATGGCCTAATTCTGCTCATATATTTTATGGTCTTATATCGAGAACATAAGATGAAGAGTCCTCGAATGTGAGTCCATTTGGTTGTGGGAACATTTCAATGATGGGGCAAGTGAAGTTATCCCTTTTGGTTCAAGGGCCTGATGGTTGAGGAGTAATAACTGTTCCTGAACCTGGTGGTGTGAGTCCTAAGATTCCTATACCTTCTTCCTGGTGGCAGCAAAAACATGCAAGTTCCTATTCCAGGCAGCATTCATTAGTATCTTTTTATTTAAACTGTATTTTGTTCTGCATTTCTTCTGCTTGACCTCCTGTATTACACTTCAGAGGAGAGGCATTGCCTCACAGTATTGGTGACTCAGGTTTGATTCTCTCTTCCATCGCCATTGGTGTAGATGTTGTCTCTTCTTGCCGTGACCTCATGGTTTACTCTGGGTGCTCCGGTTTCCTCCCACATCCCAAAAATGTGGGTTAAGGGGTTAATTGGCTACTGTGATTTACCGCACGTGGTAAAATGCTGTGTGAGTGGTAGAGACTGTAGAAAAAAATGGGTTATTGAAAAAATTATTGGGGAGGTGGGATTGCTCTGTGAGGTAGTTAGACTCAATGGCTACAATTGCCTCCTCCTATCTTGTTTGGAAATAAGGAAATCTGCCAGATTTTTGCCCAAATAGTGAGATTATCTACATCCTTCTGCACACTACTTACTTTCACACCAATCCTTGTACCCCTAGCAAATTTGCAGTAATACTCCCTGTCCCTTCATGTAGATCATTATCGTAGATCAGCCCCAACAAGAACCTTTGGACAATTCTGATTGCCACATCATTATTGCCACATTGAACACCTAAGTGCAATGAAGAGTGCAGGAGAGCATGCCGAGAACACCAGGCATACCTCAATATGAGACGTTACCCTAGTGAAGCCACGCTACAGGACTACTTGCATGCCAAACACCATAATCAGCAAGTGACAGACAGAGCTGAGTGGTCCCAGAAACAACGGATCAGATCTAAGCTCTGAGGTCCTGTCACATCCAGCCGTGAATGGTGGTGGACAGTCAAACAACTCACTGGAGGAGGAGGATCCACAAATATCTCCATCCTCAATGACAGAGGAGCCCAACACACCGAGCAAAAGATAAGGCTGAGGCATTTGCAACAACCTTCAGTCAGAAGTGCTGAGTAGATGATCCAGCTCGGCCTCCTCCAGAAGTCCCCAGCATCCCAGATGTCAGTATGCAGCCAACCCGATTCACTCCACGTGATATCAAGAAACGGCTGAGAGCACTGGGTACTGCAAAAGCTATGGGCCCAGACAAGATTCCGGTAACAGTCCTGAAGACTTGTGCTCCAGAACTTGCTGCGCCACGAGCCAAGCAGTTCCAGTAAAACTTCCACATCTACCCGGCAATATGGAAAGTTGTCTAATTATGCCCTGTACACAAGAAACAGGATGTCCAACCCAGCCAGCTACCTCTCAATCATCAGCAAAGTAATGGAAGGATCATCGACAGTGCTATCATGCAGCACCTACTCGGAAATCACCTGCTTACGGATGCCCAGTTCGTGTTCTGTCAAGGCCCCTCAGCTCTGATCTCATCACCGCCTTCGTCCAAACATGGACCAAGGAGCTAAATACCAGAGGTGAGGTGAGAGTGATAGCCCTCGACATCAAGGCAGCATTTGACTGAGCATGGTGTCAAGGTGCCCTAGCTAAAATGGAGTCAATGGGAATTAGGGGGAAAACCCTCTGCTAGTTGGAATCATACCTGACACAAAGGAAGATGGTTGTGGCGGTTGGAGGTCAATCATCTCATCCTCAGGATTTCACTGCAGGAGTTCCTCAGGGAAGTGTCCTAGGATCAACCATATTCAGATGCTTCATCAATGACTTTCCTTCCATCATAAGGTCAGAAGTGGGAATGTTCGCAGATGACTGCACAATGTTCTGCACCATTTGTGCCTCCTCAGATAGTGAAGCAGTTCAAACCCAAATGCAGCAGGACCAGAACAATATCCAGACTTGGGCTGACAAGTGATAAGTAACATTCCAGCCACACAAGTGCCAGGCTAAGACCATCTACAACACGAGAGGCTCTAACCAATTTGTCCCTTGACAGTCAGTGGCATCTCCATCACTGAATCCCCTACTATCAACATCCTGGGAGTTACCATTGACAGGAAACTGAACTGGTCTAGGCATATAAACACCATGGCTACCACAGCAGGTCAAAGGCGAGGAATCCTGCAGCGTGTAACCCTCCTCCTGACTCCCCAAAGCCTGTCCACCATCTACAAGGCTCAGGTCAAGAGTATAATGGAATACTCGCCACTCACCTGAATGAGTTCAGCTCCATCAACACTCAAGAAGCTTGACGCTATCCAGTACAAGGCAGCCCACTTGATTGGTACCCTTCCACAGGCATCCAGTCCTTCCCCTGTTGATAAACAGTTGCAGCAGTGTGTACTATCTTCAAGATGCACTGCAACAACTCACCAAGGTTCCTAAGGCAGCACCTTCCAGGCCCACGACCACTGCCATCTCGAAGGATGAGACTAGCAAATATGTGGGAGCACCATCAACTGGAAATACCCCTCCAAATCACTCACCATCCTGACTTAATAGACAATAGGTGCAGGAGTAGGCCATTCGGCCCTTCGAGCCAGCACCGCCATTCACTGTGATCATGGCTGATCATCTACAATCAGTATCCAGTTCCTGCCTTATCCCCATAACCTTTGATTCCACTATCTTTAGGAGCTCTATCCATCTCTTTCTTGAAAACATCCAGAGACTTGGCCTCTACAGCCTTCTGGGGCAGAGCATTCCATACATCCACCACTCTCTGGGTGAAAAAGTTTTTCCTCAACTCCGTTCTAAATGGCCTACCCCTTATTCTTAAACTGTGGCCTCTGGTTCTGGACTCACCCATCAGCAGGAACATGCTTCCTGCCTCCAGTGTGTCCAATCCCTTAATAATCTTATATGTTTCAATAAGATCCCCTCTCAGCCTTCTAAATTCCAGAGTATACAAGCCCAGTCACTCCAATCTTTCAACATATGACAGTCCCGCCATCCCGGGAATTAACCTTGTGAACCTACGCTGCACTCCCTCAATAGCAAGAATGTCCTTCCTCAAATTTGGAGACCAAAACTGCACACAGTACTCCAGGTGTGGTCTCATCAGGGCCCTGTACAGCTGCCGAAGGACCTCTTTGCTGTTATACTCAATTCCCCTTGTTATGAAGGCCAGCATGCCATTAGCTTTCTTCACAGCCTGCTGTACTTGCATGCTTGCTTTCAGTGACTGATGTACAAGAACACTTAGATCTCTTTGTACTTCCCCTTTTCCTAACTTGACTCCAATTAGATAATCTGCCTTCCTGTTCTTACCACCAAAGTGGATAACCTCACATTTATCCACATTAAACTGCATCTGCCCATTCACCCAGCCTGTCCAAGTCACCCTGCATTCTCATAACATCCTCCTCACATTTTACACTGCCACCCAGCTTTGTGTCGTCGGCAAATTTGCTAATGTTACTTTTAATTCCCTCATCTAAATCATTAATATATATTGTAAACAGCTGCGGTCCCAGCACTGAACCCTGCGGTACCCCACTGGTCACCGCCTGCCATTCCAAAAGGGACCCGTTAATCACAACTCTTTGTTTTCTGTCAGCCAGCCAATTTTCAATCCATGTCAGTACTCTGCCCCCAATACCATGTGCCCTAATTTTGCCCACTAATCTCCTATGTGGGACTTTATCAAAGGCTTTCTGAAAGTCCAGGTACACTAATTCCACTGGCTCTCCCTTGTCCATTTTCATAGTTACATCCTCAAAAAATTCCAGAAGATTAGTCAAGCACGATTTCCCCTTCGTAAATTCATGCTGACTTGGACCGATCCTGTTACTGCTATCCAGATGTGTCGTAATTTCATCTTTTATAATTGACTCCAACATCTTTCCCACCACCGACGTCAGGCTAACCGGTCTATAATTCCCTGTTTTCTCTCTTCCTCCTTTCTTGAAGAGAGGGACAACATTAGCCACCCTCCAATCCACAGGAACGGATTCTGAATCTATAGAACATTGGAAAATGATTACCAATGCATCCACGATTTCTAAAGCCACCTCCTTAAGTACCCTGGGATGCAGATCATCAGGTCCCGGGGACTTATCAGCCTTCAGACCCAACAGTCTATCCAACACAATTTCCTGCCTAATATAAATTTTCTTCAGTTCATCCATTACCCTAGGCCCTTTGGCCACTATTACATCTGGGAGATTGTTTGTGTCTTCCCAAGTGAAGACAGATCCAAAGTAGCTGTTCAACTCGTCTGCCATTTCCTTGTTCCCCATAATAAATTCACCTGTTTCTGTCTTCAAGGGCCCAATTTTGGTCTTAACTATCTTTTTCCTTTTCACATATCTAAAGAAGCTTTTACTATCCTCCTTTATATTCTTGGCTAGTTTACCTTCGTATCTCATTTTTTCTCCGCGTATTGCCTTTTTAGTTACCTTCTGTTGCTCTTTAAAAGTTTCCCAATCCTCCAGCTTCCCACTCCTCTTTGCTATGTTATACTTCTTCTCTTTTATTTTTATGCTGTCCATTACTTCCCTTGTCAGCCACGGCCTCCCCTTACTCCCCTTAGGATCTTTCTTTCTCTTTGGAACAAACTGATCCTGTACCTTCTGCGTTATTCCCAGAAACACTTGCCATTGTTGTTCCACTGTCATCCCTGCTAGGGTATTGTTCCATTGAACTTTGGCCAGCTCCTCCCTCATAGCACCATAGTTCCCTTTGTTCAACTGTAATACTGACACTTCCAAGTTTCCCTTCTCCCTCTCAAATTGTGGATTAAAACTTATCATATTATGGTCACTACCTCCTAATGGCTCCTTTACCTCGAGATCCCTGATCAAATCCGGTTCATTGCACAACACTAAATCTAGAATTGCGTTCTCTCTGGTAGGCTCCAGTACAAGCTGTTCTAAGAATCCATCTCGGAGGGACTCCACAAACTCCCTTTCTTGGGGTCCAGTACCAACCTGATTCCTCCAGTCTACCTGCATGTTGAAATCCCCCATAACAACTGTAACATTACCTTTGCAACATGCCAATTTTAACTCTTGATTCAACTTACACCCTACATCCAGACTTGGAAACATATCGCCGTTCCTTCATTGTCGCTGGGTCAAAATCATGGAATTCCCTCCCTAACAGCACTGTGGGTGTACCTACACGTCAGGGACTGCAGTGCCTCAAGAAGGCAGCTCATCACCACCTTCTCAAGGGCAACTAGGGATGGGCAATAAATACCGGCTTAGCTGGTGACGCCCACATCCTGTAAATGAATAAAAAAATATTATAGGCCCGATGTGATTGCACTGGAGAAGATACAAAGGCAATTCACTGAGATGTCAGTTGGGGTGGAGCATTTCAATTAACAGGAGAGACTGGATAGGTTGGGTTTGTTTTCCTTGGAGCAGAGAAGGCTGAAGGAGTATCTGACATAGATATATAAAATTTATGTAGTGCACAGATCAGATAGATGATCAGAAATTTTTCCACATAGCAGAGGTATCTAAATCTAGAGGGCATGAAGGTGTAAGAGGTTTAGTGGGAATCTGAGGAAGAACATTTTCGTCCAGAATGTGTTTGAAATCTGCGATAAACCGTTTGGAAATGTGGAAGTGTGCTACCGCAGTCTAGAAAGCTCCATTTGTGTCCCAGGATCAGCCACCTTTTTGGGGAGGAATAATCCAGACATCCCCTTCCCTCAGTGTGAGGAAGAGGTTTCACTGTCTATCATTTTATTTTTTCTCCATGTTCTTGTATCACCTCTCTCCCCCACCCGCAGAGGAAATTTACTCCCCATTCCAATTATGTTAATGTTTTGATTATCCCTTAATCTTCTTTGCTCAAGAGAACACAAGGCATGTTTAGATGATCCTTCAGCATTATTTAAACTCCTAAACTGAGACATTGTTCAGTAACTATCTACAGAAGGGGTGATGAATGCAGCAAGTGTCTGATGAAGTACTGAATTGTGCTTTGGTTTGTGGGGTTGAATGCTAGTCTGTTCAAAGACTCAAATAGATGACCACAGAATTTGAAACCAGTGTTTGATGGTTACGCAGTCAGGTCCCTGTGGGGAACTATAAATGTGGTCAACAGGAATCTACTCTTACAGAAACAACTTATTGTGGCAGAGGAGGAAGCACATGCATTTATTATAAAATATACTGGAGCTCAGCGATTATGTTTGGAGTCAGAGGCTGCCTGACTTTTATTCACCTCAGTCACAATGAGTTCTGTTAGTTCCTGGTGTAATCCTGTTCCACCTGAGGACGAAGGAAAAGGGAAAGGAAATCAGCAAACACTGCCAACCTTTCCTCACTGCATGAATGCATTGGCTGCCACTAGATAAATATTGTGAATGTAATTTATTGTTCCTTTGTGATTAAATGACTTCAGAGTGTAAATCTGTATTTCAACAAAGCCGTGCCAAATCAATCTCAAAGTCCTGAAAACTTTAAGTACTTGATCATGTTCATTTGAACGTATTTTTTATTTCAAAATGTAACATTAGTTTTGCTACTTAACTGTGAAAACTAGTTTGTTTCAAAGTATGTAAGATATTAAATGATATATATTCTTATTGAATTGACTTTATTTCTTACATTATTCACATACATCAGGAGTAAAAATCTTTACGTTACATCTCCGTCTAAATGTACAATTTATAGTAATTTGTAATAAATAGCATGTACAACAGGACAGTAAATATAACATAGAAATACAATTGTATCAGCATGAATTAATCAGTCTGATGGCCTCGTGGAAGAAGCTATCCAATAGTCTGTTGGTCCTGGCTTTAATGCTGTGGTACCGTTTCCCAGATGGTAGTAGCTGGAACAGTCTGTGGTTGGGGTGACTCGGGTCCCCAAAGATCCTTCGGGCCCTTTTTACGCACTTGTCTCTGTAAACTTCATGAGTAGTGGGAAGTTTACATCTACAGATGCACTGGGCTGTCTGCACCACTCTCTGCAGAGTCCTGTGATTGAGGGAAGTACAGTTCCCATACCAGGCAGTGATGCATCCAGTCAGGATGCTCTCAATTGTACCCCTGTTTGGGGACTCACGCCAAACTTCTTCAACTGTCTGAGGTGAAAGAGGCACTGTTGTGCTTTTTTCACCACACAGCTGGTATGTACAGACCTCGTGAGATCCTTGGTGGTGTGTATGCTGAGGAATTTAAAGCTGTTTACCCTCTCAGCCTCAGATCCATTGATGTCAAAAGGGATTAGCCTGTCTCCATTCCTCCTGTAGTCCACAACCAGCTCCTTTGTTTTTGCGAAATTGAGGGAGAGGTTGTTTTCTTGACACCACTATGTTTTGGCGATGACTTCCTCTCTGCAGGCTGCCTCATTACTATTTGAGATTAGGCCAATCAATGTAGTATTGTCAGCAAATTTAATTAGCAGATTGGAACAGTGGGTGGCGACACAGACATGGGTATAAAGAGAGTAAAGGTGGGGCCTTAGGACACAGTCCTGAGGGTCTCCTGTATTGAGGGTCAGAGGGGCAGAGGTGAGGGAGCCCACTCTTTCTTTAGTTCATTTTACGGCCATTTGGTTTAAATTTCTAAGAAAATTAATCAGCATTTACTAGTACAGATAAGATGAGGCTAAAACTAATATTGAGCATTATAGCTTAAAATGTGCTTGTGTCGAAATGTTTAAAGCCAGACTTTAAAGAAGACTTCAAGCTGGGATTATGGGCCTGTTTTAATAATACAAATGGAAAATGATGGAAATTCATAGCAGGTTCATCTATTGTAAAAGATAAAGGAAATCTGGTCATGCTTCTGTTGAATTGTTATTTCTCTCCAACAAAACTGCTTGACTTACTGTTTCTTTGTTGTCTTGCAATCTTTATTGTATACCAGTTCAGTTGTATGGTTTACGGATAATGATAGTAAAATGATGTCTTTGCTTCAAAAACTTTTATTGTACAAGAGTAACATCTCAAGGGCTCATCACCTGCTAGCTTTAATTTTCTTTTTTCAGGTGAAGTATCTGAAATGTCCCAAGTTTTATGGTGGCACAGTGGTGCAGTGGGTAGTGCTGCAATCTCATGGCTCCAGTAACCCAGGTTCAATCCTGGCCTCTGGTGTTGTGTAAAGTTTACACATCTCCTTGTGACTCAGTACTTTTCTTACAGTTTTCCAGGTTACCCCCCTCCCACACCCCCATCCTAATAGTGAGCATGTTGATAGGTTTAATGATTACTGCAAATCACTATTCCCTATAAATTGTGTGGGTGTGCAGCTGCCTTTGTTGCCCGCAGCTGGAATTTTCTTTTATATAATATAATTTCTTTTATATGTTAATATAATTTCAAAATATGTTAATACCATTGTGAAATAAACTATTATTATTCATTAGTGAATATGATCCATAAATTTTCTAAACAATAAATGTAACACAAATTTACTTTGAAATATTTTAAAACCAATGTATTTACATTGTCAGTGTTTCAAGTTTAAAGCCACACTTTAAAGAATAATTCAAACCCAGGATAATGGGCATGTTTTAATAATACAAACAGAAAACGAAGGAAATTCATAGCAAATTGTACAATACAGATTGCAACAATAAACACAGAATGGAAGTCAGTAGCTCATTGTTAATAAACCACTGGCCCACTGAATGCTGACGCCAACTAATCAAAACATTTTACTTCTGCCATTGTGCATGTCAGTTGGTCTGACAGCCTGGCATCATTCACTTGTGTTGTGAGTTGTGTTTGTGTTTGTTTGAAGTGCATATTACAAAAATTAACATTTAAAGTGCCACACAGTTTTCAGGCCGTGTAAACATTTCCTACTTAGAGCAATAGTTGGCAATTGCAGCTGTAAAAAATATACATTAGAGGGAATGTTGCTGCAAATTATCCATTGCACAAGTGGGTGGAAGGAAAATCACGTTGAAAGAAATAGGCTGGTGTGAGGGAGAAAGGTTTGTCATACGAGGATGGCTGGGAACGGACCCAAGTGCAAGACACAGACACTGAAGTACTAGGGACAGGACTAGGATACAGGGCAATGGCAAGGACATGGACAGGAAAACCAGGAACCTGGAACAGGACTGGACAAAAGTGCTAGGAGACAAGGCTTGGACTCTGAGCCAGAGACTGGACAAGGACCCAGTACCTGGGTCTTGCCTCTGGCTCAGACCCCAGGACTAGGCAAGGACGAGGCTTGGCAGGCAGGCAGGACAAGGCTGGAGTCTTCAGGCTTGAGGCTAGAGGCGAGGCTTGGCAGGAGGCAGGAGGCTGGAGTCTTCAGGCTTGAGGCTAGAGGCGAGGCTTGGTAGGAGACTGGAGGCAGGAGATGAGGCGAGGCTTGGCAGGAGGCTGGAGGCAGGAGACTTGAGGCGAGGCTGGAGGCAGGAGGCTGGAGGCAGGAGATGAGGTGAGGCTTGGCAGGAGGCTGGAGGCAGGAGACTTGAGGCAAGGCAAGGCTGGAGGCAGGAGGCGAGGCGAGGCTGGAGGCTGGAGTCTTCAAGCTTGAGGAGAGGCAGGAGGGTGGAGTCTTCAAGCTTGAGGCTAGGCAGGTTCCTCCTGGGCAGGGCGCGGATCACCCCCCGACGGAGGCATGGGACAGGAAGGGACAGAACCAACCCCAGGTAACGGCGAGATGGCCTGGTTTACCTGGGCGGAGGCAAGGAACAGGAAGGGAGCTAGGTACAGGGTGACTCCAGGACAAGACTGCAGGCGAGATGAGGTGAGAGTGACCGGCAAGACAAGGCAAGGCTTCTGGCAAAGCAAGGTGAGGCGAGGTGAGAGTTACCGGCAAGACAAGGCAGGGCTTCAGGCGAGGGAACAGAAGTCAGAGGAAGGGATACAAGGAGTAAGGACAAGAACAATCTAGCAGCCACGCCCTGCTCTCTGGGGGTATTTATGCAGCCAGCCCCAACAGGCATCAGCTGCCTCAATTAGTGCTTAACAAGACAGAAACAGGGTTGACAGGAAAACCTGGAGCAAGGGTCAAATGATCAGACCGTGAACCGGAATATGGACTTCATGGACTGGACCATGACAAGGTTATGGGGAAATAAGTGGGGTGACGGGATAAGTGGGATGGCATGGTTCCGGAAGACTGGAAGATTGCAAATGTCACTCCGCTATTTAAGAAGGGGGCAAGGAAGCAAAAAGGAAATTATAGACCTGTTAGCTTGACGTCAGTGGTTGGGAAGTTGTTGGAGTCGATTGTCAAAGATGAGGTTACAGAGTACCTGGAGGCATATGACAAGATAGGCAGAACTCAGCGTGGATTCCTTAAAGGAAAATCCTGCCTGACAAACCTATTACAATTTTTTGAGGAAATTACCAGTAGGCTAGACAAGGGAGATGCAGTGGATGTTGTATATTTGGATTTGCAGAAGGCGTTTGACAAGGTGCCGCACATAAGGCTACTTAACAAGATAAGAGCCCATGGAATTACGGGAAAGTTACATACGTGGATAGAGCGTTGGCTGATTGGCAGGAAACAGAGAGTGGGAATAAAGGGATCCTATTCTGGTTGGCTGCTGGTTACCAGTGGTGTTCCACAGGGATCAGTGTTGGGGCCGCTTCTTTTTACATTGTATATCAACGATCTGGATTATGGAATAGATGGCTTTGTGGCTAAGTTTGCTGACGATACGAAGATAGGTGGAGGGGCCGGTAGTGCTGAGGAAATGGAGAGTCTGCAGAGAGACTTGGATAGATTGGAAGAATGGGCAGAGAAGTGGCAAATGAAATACAATGTTGGAAAGTGTATGGTTATGCACTTTGGCAGAAGAAATAAACGGGCAGACTATTATTTACGTGGGGAAAGAATTCAAAGTTCTGAGATGCAATGGGACTTGGGAGTCCTCGTACAGGATTCCCTTAAAGTTAACCTCAGGTTGAGTCAGTAGGGAAGAAGGCGAATGCAATGTTCGCATTCATTTCTAGAGGAATAGAGTATAGGAGCAGGGATGTGATGTTGAGGCTCTATAAGGTGCTGGTGAGACCTCACTTGAAGTACTGTGGGCAGTTTTGGTCTCCTTATTTAAGAAAGGATGTGCTGACGTTGGAGAGGGTACAGAGAAGATTCACGAGAATGATTCCAGGAATGAGAGGGTTAACATATGAGGAACATTTGTCTGCTCTTGGACTGTATTCCTTGGAGTTTAGAAGAATGAGGGGAGACCTCATAGAAACATTTCGAATGTTAAAAGGCATGGACAGAGTGGATGTAGCAAAGTTGTTTCCCATGATGGGGGAGTCTAGTACGAGAGGGCATGACTTCAGGATTGAAGGGCACCCTTTCAGAACAGAAATGCGAAGAAATGTTTTTAGTCAGAGGGTGGTGAATCTATGGAATTTGTTGCCACGGTCAGCAGTGGAGGCCAAGTCATTGGGCGTATTTAAGGCAGAGATTGATAGGTATCTGAGTAGCCAGGGCATCAAAGGTTATGGTGAGAAGGCGGGGCAGTGGGACTAAATAGGATAAAATGGATCAGCTCATGATAAAATGGCGGAGCAGACTCGATGGGCTGAATGGCCTACTTCTGCTCCTTTGTCTTATGGTCTTATGGTCTTATTATTCAGACATCTAGTGGAGACTAAATGGGTTGAATATACCCTTCTATGTTGTAGGAAAAGTATGCAAAATTACTGCTTCAGCCTGTTAGAGAATTATTAAAAAAACTAACCACATGCCTGTTACTTTAATGGATCTCTAATCCACGGCCTGTTAGAATTTATGGTATCTAACATTAAAATTTAAGGCATTGTGTTTAATTTTATTTGATTAAGATATGGTGTAGAATAGGCCCTTCTGGCCCTTCAAGCTGGTTCTGCCCGGCTACCCCCAATTTAACCCTAGCTAATCACAGACAATTTACAATGAACAATTAACCTACTAACAGGAGCACCCAGACAAATCCCCTGCATTCCACTGGGAGGTCGTAGAGATTCCTTACAGATGATGTTGGAATTGAACTCCAAGTTCCGACGCCCCAAGCTGTAATAGCGTTGCACTAACTGCTACGCTCCATGGCCCACTGTTGGAGGGTAACTTGTGTGGCATTTTCGAAGGGATTCCATAACTTTCTACAATGAGACACAATTAGATTGCATATGTCAATTTGTACTATTTTGATGCAAACACTCTTTTGCCATTATTGGAAAAATGCTCTTGAAAACATCTAATCAAATTCCATTTGAAGCGGTGATGATTAGTTGGTGATTCTCTTTACAGTGACATTCTGTGCACAGTAAGGGGAGACTAGGGTGAAGAAGGACTCTCGTGTGCTGCTCTGCGAGGGTACATTTCCAGATCCCGAGTTCCAAGGAAATTCTAGGTAACATACTTCAGTTCACCTTAACCTGTTCAATGCCAAAAATAATTCTGAATTAATCCCTTCCAGCAGCATACAAAAATTTCAATTATTTTAATAGCAGCTTGGGGCCCCTTTTGTTTTTGTTTCTACTGCAATGCAGTAAATGTTTTAACCATTGTCGATGCTTTAACCGTTACGTATCCACATTGATGTAGTGATATATAGCCAGAGAGACAGAGGAGAGTGCAGTTGCTAGAATCTGAAGTAAAAAAATACAAACTCAGTGGGTCAAGTAGCATCTATGGAGGGAAATGGACAGTTAACGTTTCGGGTCAAGACCCTTCACTTGGGCTGAAAGAGTGGAGGAGGGATAGCCAGTGTGGGGAAGGGATGTGCTTGGAGTAAGAGCTGGAAATTGACTGGTGGACCCAGGAGTGGAGGGGTAATGGGCAGATGGAGGACAAGAGTAGAAGTAGCAATCAAGCCTGAGGGGTGAGAGGTGGGGCAAACAAATGGCTGCAGACAATGCTATCTGATGGAGAGGGAGGTGGAGCATTGAACAAAATGAGGGAGGTAGGATGGACAGATGGAAACAGAGGGGAGAGGAGAGCTAGTGGGAGGACTGTATGTGGAATGGGCAGATGGAGTGGATACAGGAAGGAAAAGAAACTGGAAGATGTGAGGCTAGTTGAGTTAGTTGGATTTCTCAAGAACTAGTGGCAATAGTCCAGATTTTGCTCTCAAAATAATAGCAACTCTATTAGTGCTCCCCATGATTTATCAGACAAGCAGTCAGAGGTGGTTAACCTTGAATATCCAAATATATTGCCTAAATTAGTGCTACCTCTGTTGAAAGGAGATTACCTGTTTCACAGTAGAATGAACTGAATATGTTCTATGCATTGGATAGGAACTAAATGCACCATAGCATTTTAAGTTTCTTGCATTTCATTCTAATTAGTGTTACATATGGTCTGTGGATATCACTGGCAGATCTGGCATGTATTGCCCATTCAGTTCTGACGAAAGACCATCAAGGTGAAACGTCAACTTTATATATCTCTCTATACATGGAGCTGACCCTGCTGATTGATATCAGCAACCTCTGTTGGCTTTGACCTCCCTTATCAGCCATGACTGAGTCTTTAGAATGCGTCTTCCTCTTTGGGATGTATATATCCTGTGCTTTCCGAATTTCTCACAGAAATTCCAGCCACTGATGCTCTACTGTCATCCCTGCCAGTATTCTTTTATGATCAATTTTGGCCAGCTCCTCTCTCTTGCCTCTGTAATTCCCTTTACTCCATCATGTATTTGAAACTTCTATGTTTTCTAATGCCTTCTATGGTATCCTATGGACTTGCTTCACTTTGTCAGGTTCCTCACAGTGATATGAATGTCTGAATATGATTATCAGCTGAAAATGAACAGGGTCCTGTTAATCTTTTGACAGTCTCTGAGCTAATTTGATTTGAGAGTTCAAAGGTTTAGAGGTTCATTTATTATCATCTGTGAAATTTGTCCTCTCCAGAAAGTCACAAAACAAAACAAAGCATGGAAGTTGTTCAAATAAAAATCAACCCCTCCGCACATAAAAAACAAATTGCACAAACAGCAATATCAAACCTCCCCCATGCAGAGAAACCAGTCACGCAAATGGCAAGAATATTCAAACTCCAGACCCACCCGCACAAAAAAAACTAACAAATTGGAACAAACGGCAGTGAGAAAGAACAGCAACACAATCATCAACTCCCACTCAAAAAAGAAGTCGCACAAGCAAGAACATCAAATCCCATGCAGAGAAACAAACTGTGCAAACTAGCAAGAACACCAAACCCCAACCTGCGCCCTGCTCAAAAGCAGCTAACAAATCACACCAAATGGTGACAAGAAAGAATGGGCGAAAACACAGAATATATAAAAAAAACAACAAACTGAAAAAGTCCACAGTCCAATTCATAAATTACAGAACTTTGGTAACATCCTCTGACATCGTCGAGGGAGAGAGAGAGACCACTCAAACACAGGAGCAGCAAGCGATAGATTGTCACACACAGACACCTTCCCTCGGGAGCAGCGAGTGATAGGCCATCACACACAAACACCTTATCCTGCAGCAGAGTGAGCGATCCATCACAGCAGCAAGCAAGAGGCGGATAGTCTGTGCTGAACACTCGCTCACCTTTCACATTTGCCTTCATGTTTCAATCTTCCTTGATGCTTTAATCAGCGAAAAATGGAATTGATCGTAGGCTCGCGCCGTGTCTCTAAGCTTCTTCACCTTAAGGCCATTCGTCCTCCTGAATTTTCTCGGAGACGACAGAGTGCTGGATCACTCAATTGATGTCCAAACTGTAAACCGCAGGCTTTAACAGTTTACGAAACACATTTAAGATAAAAAGAAAACGTAGAAGAGGTGAAAACAGTTTTGTGAACTATCTGGAAAATGTCGCCTGAGGAAGCATCATTCGCTAGCGCCACCTTGACCAGACATCTTGAGTTATGGATGCAAATGCAAAGCCACTTTTTCAATGTAGCTTAGGTTAGTGTGAAATTGTGGAAATGTATTGAATAGGTTTCAAAACAGAAGATCATTCATCTTCACACAGAAACTTCTGCATCTACGTTATTGCATGTTCCGTGACATTCACAACTCGCTTGGCCATTTTGAGGAGACTGGACTAATCTGGCTTTGTCCAGGCAAGTATTTTAAGACAAGCCTATTCATGAATCAAATGTGCATGCCGTGCAGAATAGTTAATTGTTCAGGAGAGGTGGAGGACTTTGGAATTATCAACTTCTCTAGAGATCATAAACTATATTGCAAGTAGTGTTCAGGACAGTAATGCCACCTGCATGAATATATATATATATATTAAATTTATCAGGTGCTAAGGTAACCCCCATGTACAATTGATTGGTTGGTCTATAGGTACTTGAAATGCCCATTGTTTGTAAGAACTTCAGCTGTCAGATTGTCCTTGGAGAACAAATATAATGACCTGTTCTGTAGCCGTTACCTGAGACATAGGCAGAGCCGATCAATAACTTACTGGTATCAGCAATATTTCCCATAAGGATATGAAAGAAACTTAATACTTGAAGTCTGATGCAGTGCTGAAGATCATAATTTTGGCAGTGCTGAATTCCTTAGAATCCATTTCAGATTTGCTAAAGTCTCGGTCTGTTCAGCCTATAGGTTCTAGTAAATGCCGTTCCACTTGTGAGCTGTAAGGTAATCCTGAACAAATTCTGACCAATTGATTGACATCACCGAAGTTCAATTTTCACTCAATATGGGTTTTCATGAATCTGTTATCACAGTGGTGATGAGTACTGAGTAATAGCTGCTTTCTCTGCAGATAACTCCCAACATTTAGGGTCTATACCCTGATTGTTAATTTCAAAAGCTTATCAAGAACTCATATTTGCTGATTTGCACAGGAATGCCTCTTCATTAATATAAGCAAAAGCATTTTTGGAAATAATTCCATAAACCTCCTATTTAGTATTAATTTACAAAAAACAAATATTGCATTAGAATATGGTCATTGAGATTACAGAAATTTGAACACCATAACCTAGTCAGACACTTAGGTGAAGAAATGCTGAACCCTCAGAGAATACACCATTGGATAGGATGTTAAAACAAGGCTTCATCAGTCTTCACAAGTTGTCCTAAAATACCCTCCAGCACTATATTGGAGAGGAATTAGTGAATTATCCCCGTCGTTCTGGTTAACAGTAACACTTTCATCAACATCACTTTACAAGAGATTATCTTGTCGTTATTGTATTGTTTTCTGTGAGACTGGCTGTGTGGAATTTGGCAAATCCTGGTTCCAGCATTATAATAATGATTACACTTCAAAAGAATTTAATTGCTGCAAAATACTTCAGGGCATTTGGAGGATGTGAAGAGTGCTATAAAAGTAAAAAAGGAAAGGTACATCGCATCCGGAGTTTCTCCGGTTAGCGGACGATTTCCTTCCACGCCTCTCTGACGTAGTGGGGAACCGAGTACGAGACAAGTTACAGCAGTGGTTTGCCATTGGGTTTCCAAAGAGATCACCAGCTCGTAACCCAGCACGGATGGAAAGCATGCAGGGGAGCCGGCTGGCTGGATTCGAACTCAAGATATTTCATCCCAAAGTCCGACGTAGTCTTTTAAAAAAATTCAGATTTATTTTCTTTTCCTTTTTTACTTTTTCATAAATGTTTCCCTCATGTATGGATCCAGACTCACTGCTTCATTACACTTTGTCACAACTATCAGTTTGATGTTTTCAACCTTCATTCTTGGTTTGCATTTAGTCTTTATCTGAACACTGGCCTTCAGTCTGCTAACTGGGGATCCCATTCAGTGTGTGTGTCAGTCACACCCAACTCAATGCTCAGATCCATTGTCTCTTCTTAATTATCTTTTAGGAAATGTTACATTAGGCAGCACCTTTTAATCCAGCATCAGCATCAATGCAGGCAGCTGCTAAGTTTTCTGAACGCAGCGCAAATGATAACCCTGTAGAGAGAATGCCACCCTGACAGACATCCCACCTCTCCCGGAAGTTCCGGGAGCCTCCCGTATGTGAATAGTGGCTCCCTGATGCCCGCAAGTTATATACAATATCATGGAAATCAAATTTTTTGAGAGCGAGCAAGCGAGAGAAAGCAAGAGAGAGAGCGAGAGAGTGTGCAAGCGAGAGAGAGCGCAAGAGCAAGCAAGCGAGAGGGAAAGCAAGTGAGAGCGCGAGAGAGCACGCGAGCGACCACGAGAGAGAGAGAGCGCGAGCGAGAGGGAGAGCGAGAGCGCGCCATGGCAGAGTGTTCCAAAAAAAAAGAAAATATAAAACGTACGTCATCCCAGACTACACTAAAGTGTACCCCTGCCTAATAGGGGTCAAAAATAATGACACTGTTGCATGCTGCATTGTTTGCAACAGTGACTTTTCTATTGCCCATGGTGAGTTAAGACTGTAAAAGACATGTTGAGATGAGCTTAACAGGCGTCATTCGTTCATTAGCACAGCTAACGTTATTTAAACTAGCTGGCTGGCTGCTAAGAAGCTACTCTATTACAGACATCCCACCTCTCCCGGAAGTCTCCCGCAAATTGATGGTGCTAACTCCCTGAAATCAGTTTTTGCAGGGTGGGATGTCTGCCCCGATGTTTGGAGACCTGAGGCCATCGTGCTTGGTTCCTATTAGAACCTTTACACCTGGTAACCAGAAAAGAGTCTGCAGGAGGTTCATCAGCCAGGACACACAGCCATAAGGTATAGGAGCAGAATTCGGCTGTTTGGGCCATCAAGTCTGCTCTGCCTTTTCATTACAGCTGACCCTAAACAAATTCCACAACCTATGGACTCATTTTCAAATTCTCCACAGATCATGTTCTCAGTATTATTTATTTACTCATTTAGTTTTTTATTTGCACAGTTTGTCTCCTTTTGCACATTGGTTGTTTGTCAGTCTTTGTGTGTAGTTTTATGTTGATTCTATTGTATTTTTGTTCTACTGTGAACGCCTGCAAGTAAATGAATTTCAAAGTAGTACATGGTGACATACGTGTACTTTGATAATAGATTCACTTTGAACTTTGAGCTTTGCTAGCAACTCAGGTTCACGTTGCTTGTCAAATCCAAATGCCAACCCACTTTGCAAAAGCCAGTGGCCATCCAGTTTTTTCCATGTTTCCAAATATTGTAGTGATTGGAGATGTAACGGTTAAAGAGGAGAAAATGAATGCTTTCCCCGTGTTAATTAAGAACAATGAGAATCATTCAGTTATCTGCTGCCGCCAGCCTGTTGAACAAGTTCACAAATCAATATGACATTACTGTTGTAGTGCCAGGTGGACTTGTTGAGAAGGTCATGAGTTATTAGATTTAACACTACCACAGTTCTTTCTCTAAAGTCAGGGATTTTTTCTCCTGGATGAGGAAAACAGCTATTGGAAATCAATGTCAGACTTTGCAAAATATGAAGGATACTTCAGAGAACTAGAGAAAGCTGAAAATAGGTGATTTCATTCTGTCTGGGACAGTAATTACTCCACACTCCGAAACATAACAGTTGTCACAATGACTGTTAAGGCTACTTCTCCTTTTCCCTTTGTCTTAAATATAAATTTCTTCTTGCATATGACTACTGCAAAATTTATAATATTGGATTTGAAGTGTGTAATGTAGTACATGGCATTTTCAGAGAGAGGATTTATCTCCATTTAATTTGTAAGGAGGCACAATGTGGCCCGGTTGTTTGATCCAGGTTAAAGAAGTTACAAACTGATGAGGGGTTGACCTGCTACTTATGCAATGGAACAACAAGTGCAAACCAATAACATGGAAAATGCACATTCATCAGAAAAAAAGTTTCAACATTTATTGTTTCAGTTCCCTTAAAAATCTGTGAGACAAACTTTCTTTTATATTATTGGGAAATAGATGGCAAATCACTTTGATTTTCCCATGGGTTACAACAGTGGTCAGACATAATATTCTTGGGACAAGAGTCAGATGTCCTGGGGTGTCTATCCATGTTTGGATGTGATCTTCCATCATCGCTGGGGTTTCCCAGGGCTAGCTATGTTATAAAGAAATGCACAGAAAGACATCAATTCCATTCAGGCTGGGTGTTGAACTCCTGCCCTACAAAAATAAAAACAAGGCAATTTTCTCCATCATTCTGTTTAAGTTCTGTAGGCTGTCCTGTTCATAGCTGTAGTACAAGGTGAGTACACTTCTAGCTAACAATGGCAACTGAGCTCTGATGTTGAAAAACTTAAATTTTAATGAACTTCTGTGTATCTCATTGCCCATACAACCAATGGTGTTCATTTTGTTAAGCATAGTCACAGTCGTACTGCAGGGAAGTGTCACACGTTCCAAAAGTATTCAAAACTCAGTAATCAACTATTGGCTATTTTAAAGGCACTTTTAAAAAATAAATCTATTCTTCAAATACTCTGGAGTAATCTATTGCAGTGACTCTTTAATTAACCTCACTGTGATACATGCTGTGTATACCTTTGGAACTCAAGTCACTGTCCCCTATCTTTCCAGCTCACTGCATCTTGATTTCTTCTTCTGGTAATTTATGTCAACTGTTTATTCCTTCCCATAGCTGCTGCTTGACCTGCTGAATTCCTTCAGCATTGTATGTGTGTTACTCTGGATTCCCAGCCCATGCTGAATTCCTTTTGTTTATGAATCACTACCTCAGCTATGCTGAAATTGTTAACTATATATTGCTATGACTAAGAGTAGAAATTTATATTAAGTGGAGGCTCATTCAACTCCTCACTCACCTCCATTCAGGGCTACAAACAGTTTTTCCAGCTGAGACAACACTTCACGTGCAAATCTTCTGGGGTTGTCTACTGTACTTGGTTCTCCCAATATAGCCTCCACTACATTGGTGAGACCCGATGTAGTTCGGGGAAACTACTTTGTCGAGCACCTTTGCTCCATCCGGAAAAAGCAAAATTTCCCAGTGGCCAACCATTTTAATTCCAATCCCCATTCCCATTCCAACATGTTGGTCTTTGGCTTCCTCTACTGCCATGATGAGGCCACGCTCAGGCTGGAGGAGCACCTCTGGGTAGCCTCCAACCTGATGGCACGAACGTCGATTTCTTTAACTTCCAGTAATGTTTCCTGCTCCCCTTCCCTCTTCTTCCATTCCTGATTCTGGTTCCCTTCTTTTCTTGTCTCTTCTCCTCCCCTGCCTGTCACCT
This sequence comes from Mobula birostris, assembly GCF_030028105.1. Taxonomy (NCBI): domain Eukaryota; kingdom Metazoa; phylum Chordata; class Chondrichthyes; order Myliobatiformes; family Myliobatidae; genus Mobula; species Mobula birostris. The sequence continues at coordinate 130,058,466 of NC_092378.1, read as the reverse complement.
CCCCTGGTGCCCCTACTCCTTCTCTTTCTCCTATGGTCCACTCTCCACTCCTGTCAGATTCCTTCTTCTCCAGCCCCTTACCTTTTCCACCTATCACCCTCCAGTTTCTTATTTCATCCCCTGTGCTCCACTCACCTGGCTTAACCAACCACCTTCAAACCTGTACTCTTTCCATTCCCCCCAGCTTCTTATTCTGGCTTCTTCTCCCTTACTTTCCAACCCTGATGAAGCATCTTGGCCCAAAATGTTGACTGTTTATTCATTTCCATAGATGCTGCCTCATCTTCTGAGACCTCCAGTTACTTGTATGTTCCTCTGTATTTCCAGCACCAACAGAATCCTCCATGTTCATTAACCATCCAACCTCGGTCATGACAATGATTAAATGTGGCAATTCAATCTTGCAGTTATGCAAACATTTTCTTAATAAAATATTAGAGCACAGAAACACGATTCATTTTGAGCCAATGTATTGTTCCATAAAATGGCATAATTGGTAACATGCAGTGTGCATATTCCTTCCATTTTCTTCACATAATTCTTATTTACCCCGAACTGTGCTTTAACGAAAGTTCTCTGTGAGCTCAACATTACCTGTTTTCCTTTGTGGTATATGATTGTTCCTCATACCATTTTTACCGGTCAAGCAAATGTAACCCTCTCAGCAGGCTCGTATACAGACTCGGCTCGTTAGCTAACTCCGCTAACAGCCACGTTAGTCAGGGGTGAGAAGGCCACTTTTCGTAAACAGTATACGTCCTGGGTCGGTGTGATTTGGGGTTCAACCAAACAGCAACGTTGTGATGTTCTGATTAATGGAACCCCAATCTGAGTGAACGCTGTGTAACTACTGCCCATACACAGCTATCAGTAGGCCAGAAATGACAGGTCGTACACCAGCATGGAATTGTAAAGGAAGTATATTTACCAAGTGTTCAACTTTAACAGTTACAGAAAAGGAAAAGAAAAAAATAAAAGGGCCCATTACAGTTAAACCAGTCCAATCTGCACATAACGTTAGAGCTCACACTGGAGTATTCGGGGGTGCATATCTTTATTCACATTCTGGACCCACGGTCTGAGTAAAAGCACCCGCTGCATTCTGAACTCCCCTTGAAGTCCAACTCAAGTGAACTGGCTCTCTCAGGAGTACTAGTCTTTCCTCAAGTCAGGTCAAGTTTATTGTCATTTCGACCATAAACTGCTGGTACAGTACACAATAAAAATGAAACAATGCTCCTCCTGGTGCTACATGAAAACAACACAAAACTGCACTAGACTATGTGAGAGAGCACAGGGCTACACTAGAGTACGTAAAACAACATAAAAACTGCACTAGACTACAGACCTGCACAGGACTGCATAAAGCGCACAAAACAGGACAGGGCAGTACAATAATTAATAAACAAGACAATAGGCACAGTAGAGGACAAATTACAATATAATAATAAATGATGTAGATGTCAGTCTAGACTCTGAGTCCTCCTTGGAGCCATTCATCTGCACAAATCACTTCTTACAACGGGGCCTCTCCTTCCAACGGCATTCTGCGGCAATTTCCCTTCTTTCTCTCTCCACAGCTCCCAATAAAAGACGCCAAACAAGACTACTGAAGCACCTTCAATAATTCCAAAAGACTGAAGTAGGGTAAATACTGAAGGGCTTTTATTCGCAGTAAAATACGACTTCCATGCTGAGTGTCTGCCCCCAGACTGAGGGGGAGGGGCAAGGCAAAATTACCTTTATTCAGGGGTCTGTGGGAGGAGCCACAGGGGCAGTCAGCAGAGGGGTGTGTCCAGACAGGTAACCCAGTTACAACATATATATGGTTTATCACAACTACTGTCCTTCAGAAAGCTCCTGCTCGCACCTCCCTAGAACCTTCTCTCACATGTACAAACCTGATTGGGTGATGCACATTCCCAAGTTGGACAACATGGGTCTTTATCTTAGCCGAAGCCAAGACACTCTTGCCATCAAGGCACACTGCTCTTACAGGAAACTGCGAATATCAACTACCTCACAGCATTGCAGTAGAAATCTTAACCAGGGCATTACACAAATGAATCACACTTTCTAATCTCTTTTAATATTCTGAAGTTAGTGTAGTGTATTGGGATTTGCAGCTTTGTTTTAGTACATGATGCTTTGCCACTTAACTTCCTTTGAATACAAGTGCTTTATTTAAAGGCACACAGCTCAAGAACCCAGGGTTCTTTAGTTCAACCATAGTCCAGGTTTTGATGCAGTTTACAAGGAATAATGTAGAGACAATGGGAGGAATATATACGCTAGCATCAACAGAGAACCCAAGGTGGAAGAGGTCTTTCCCAGGTAGTTGTACTACGTATAGTACTGGTGATATCATCAAGTGACATGTCACATGGTATGATTATGGCCAATTACACAGCTAGATCACTATAAATATTTGGATCAAAGTAAGTTATTCCTCATTATTTTATCACCGTGATGAACAGCCGGACAATCTATATCAATTGCCCTGATTATAAGCCTTTACTTGATGACAGTACTCATTATATTTTTATATAGTCAGCTTTCTAAAAACCTCCGTCTTCTCGAATCCTCGTTTATAAATGCACCTAGATCAACAATATCATGCTTGTGTGCTCAAATTGCTTCTATTACTTTTACATAATTCCTATAACGGACCTAGAAAACTACATGTGTATCACTAACTGTGCTCTAACTAATGTTCCTTGCAAATTTAACATTATATATACATGCACTGGAAATCAAAAGCAAGAATGTCAGAATCAAAATCAGAATCAGGATTAATATTACTGTTGTTTTGCAGTACCAGTACAGTGTAATATATAAAAAACAATAAATTCCAATAAGAAATATATATAAAAATTAAATAATTTGTGCAAAAAGAAACCAAAAATAATGAGGTTACATTTGTGAGTTGCTTTGTTGTCTGTTGAGAAACATAGAAAACGTACAGCACGATACAGGCCCTTCAGCCCACAAAGCTGTGCGGAACATGTCCTTACCTTAGGAATTAGAAATTTTAGGGTTACCCATAGCCCTCTATTTTTCTGAGCTCAATGTACCTATCCAGGAGTCTCTTCAAAGACTCTATTGTATCTGCCTCCACCACTGTCACCGGCAGCCCATTCCATGAACTCACCACTCTCTGTGTGAAAAAACTTACCCCTGACATCTCCTGTACTTACTTCCAAGCACCTTAAAACTGTGCCCTCTCATGCTACCCATTTCAGCCCTGGGAAAAAGCCTCTGACTATCCACACGATCAATGTCTCTCATCATATACACCTCTATCAGGTCACCTCTCATCCTCTGTTGCTCCAAGGAAAAAAGGCCGAGTTTACTCAACTTATTCTCATAAGGCATGCTCCCCAATCCAGGCAACATCCTTGTTATTCTCCTCTGCACCCTTTCTATGGTTTCCACATCCTTCCTATAGTGAGACGACCAGAACTTAGCACAGTACTCCAAGCAGGGTCTGACCAGGGTCCTATATATCTGCAACATTACCTCTCGGCTCCTAAACTCAATTCCACGATTGTTGAAGGCCAATGCACCATATGCTTTCTTAACCACAGAGTCAACCTGTGCAGCAGATTTGAGTGTCCTATGGACTCGGACCCCAAAATCTCTCTGATCCTCCACACTGCCAAGAGTCTTACCATTAATACTATATTCTGTCATCATATTTGATCTACCAAAATGAACAATGTCATACTTACCTGGGTTGAACTCCATCTGCCGCTTTTCAGCCCAGTTTTGCATCCTATCAGTGTCCCACTGTAACCTCTGACAACCCTCCAGTCTATCCACAACACCTCCAACCTTTGTGTCATCAGCAAATTTACTAACCCATCCTTCCACTTCCTTATCCAGGTCATTTATAAAAATCACAAAGAGTAAGGGGTCCCAGAACAGATCCCTAAGGTACACCACTGGTGACCGACCTCCATGCAGAATATGACCTGTCTACCACCACTGTTTGCGTTCTGTGGGCAAGCCAGTTCTGGATCCAAAAAGCAATATCCCCTTGGATCCCATGCCTCCTTACTTTCTCAATTAGCCTTGCATGAAATACCTTATCAAATGCCTTGCTGAGATCAATATACACTACATCTACTGCTCTATCTTCATCAATGTGTTTAGTCACATCCTCAAAAAATTCAATCAGGCTCGTAAGGCACGGCATGCCTTTGACAAAGCCATGCTGACTATTCCTAATCATATTACGCCTCTCCAAATGTTCATAAATCCTGCCTCTCATGATCTTCTCCATCAACTTACCAAACACTGAAGTAAGACTCATTGGTCTATAATTTCTTGGGCTATCTCTACTCCCTTTCTTGAATAAGGGAACAACATCTGCAGCCCTCCAATCCTCTGGAATCTCCCCCGTCCCCATTGATGATGCAAAGATCATCGCCAGAGGCTCAGCAACCTCCTTCCTCGCCTCCCACAGTAGCCTGGGGTACATCTTGTCCGGTCCCGATGACTTATCCAACTTGATGCTTTCCATAAGCTCCAGCATTTCCTCTTTCATAATATCTACATGCTCAAGCTTTACAGTCTGCTGTAAGTTATCCCTGCAATCGGCAAGATCCTTTTCCGTTGTGAATACTGAAGCAAAGTAGTCGTTAAGTACCTCTGCTATCTCCTCCGGTTCCATACATGTGATAACGGAGGAGCAGCTGTACTGTGTAATACATAAAATGACTACAGTACTGTGCAAAAGTCTTAGGCACCCTAGCTCTCTCTCTGTCTCTGTCTCTGTCTCTCTCCCTCTCTCTCTCTCTCTCTCTCTCTCTCTCTATATATATATATATATATATATATATATATATAGTGTGTATTTATGGGCCTAAGGCTTTTGTACAGTACTGTATTATGCAGCATATTTAGGACCTATGTATCTGCAGACTGTGGTGCCTATGAATCTATTCTACTGAAAGCTGAGTGATTCAAGAAGAAATCTCATTACTTGTTCCTACTCCAAAATTGTATCCATGTATACAAATCAGCAGCAGGAGCAGCCACAGTGATGAGGTTTGTCGCAGGTCGACGACGCTTGTTTAAAAGTATGGAAAGGACAAGCGGGGCAGCCATTGTCGGGAGTGGACCAGTGGTGAGAGTAAGAGTGTCTGGCCTCGGCTCAGAGGAGGCTTTGGCTTGAAAGAGCTGTTGGTTCTGGGTAAACCTCTGTTAAGTTTCACACATCAAAGTTGCTGGTGAACGCAGCAGGCCAGGCAGCATCTCTAGGAAGAGGTACAGTAGACGTTTCAGGCCGAGACCCTTCGTCAGGACTAACTGAAGGAAGAGTGAGTAAGGGATTTGAAAGTTGGAGGGGGAGGGGGAGATCCAAAATGATAGGAGAAGACAGGAGGGGGAGGGATGGAGCCAAGAGCTGGACAGGTGATTGGCAAAAGGGGATACGAGAGGATCATGGGACAGGAGGTCCGGGAAGAAAGACGGGGGGGGGGGTACCCAGAGGATGGGCAAGAGGTATATTCAGAGGGACAGAGGGAGAAAAAGGAGAGTGAGAGAAAGAATGTGTGCATAAAAATGAGTAACAGATGGGATACGAGGGGGAGGTGGGGCCTTAGTGGAAGTTAGAGAAGTCGATGTTCATGCCATCAGGTTGGAGGCTACCCAGATGGAATATAAGGTGTTGTTCCTCCAACCTGAGTGTGGCTTCATCTTTACAGTAGAGGAGGCCGTGGATGGACATGTCAGAATGGGAATGGGATGTGGAATTAAAATGTGTGGCCACTGGGAGATCCTGCTTTCTCTGGCGGACAGAGCGTAGATGTTCAGCAAAGCGGTCTCCCAGTCTGCGTTGGGTCTCGCCAATATATAAAAGGCCACATCGGGAGCACTGGACGCAGTATATCACCCCAGTCGACTCACAGGTGAAGTGTGGCCTCACCTGGAAGGACTGTTTGGGGCCCTGAATGGTGGTAAGGGAGGAAGTGTAAGGGCATGTGTAGCACTTGTTCCGCTTACACGGATAAGTGCCAGGAGGGAGATCAGTGGGGAGGGATGGGAGGGACGAATGGACAAGGGAGTTGTGTAGGGAGCGATCCCTGCAGAATGCAGAGAGAGGGGGGAGGGAAAGATGTGCTTAGTGGTGGGATCCCGTTGGAGGTGGCGGAAGTTACGGAGAATAATATGTTGGACCTGGAGGCTGGTGGGGTGGTAGGTGAGGACCAGGGGAACCCTATTCCTAGTGGGGTGGCGAGAGGATGGAGTGAGAGCAGATGTACGTGAAATGGGGGAGATGCGTTTAAGAGCAGAGTTGATAGTGGAGGAAGGGAAGCCCCTTTCTTTAAAAAAGGAAGACATCTCCCTCGTCCTCGAATGAAAAGCCTCATCCTGAGAGCAGATGCGGCGGAGATGAAGGAATTGCGAGAAAGGGATGGCGTTTTTGCAAGAGACAGGGTGAGAAGAGGAATAGTCCAGATAGCTGTGAGAGTCAGTAGGCTTATAGTAGACATCAGTGGATAAGCTGTCTCCAGAGACAGAGACAGAAAGATCTAGAAAGGGGAGGGAGGTGTCGGAAATGGACCAGGTAAACTTGAGGGCAGGGTGAAAGTTGGAGGCAAAGTTAATAAAGTCAACGAGTTCTGCATGCATGCAGGAAGCAGCGCCAATGCAGTCATCGATGTAGCGAAGGAAAAGTGGGGGACAGATACCAGAACAGGCACGGAACATAGATTGTTCCACAAACCCAACAAAAAGGCAGGCATAGCTAGGACCCATACGGGTGCCCACAGCTACACCTTTAGTTTGGAGGAAGTGGGAGGAGCCAAAGGAGAAATTATTAAGAGTAAGGACTAATTCCGCTAGACAGAGCAGAGTGGTGGTAGAGGGGAACTGATTAGGTCTGGAATCCAAAAAGAAGCGTAGAGCTTTAAGACCTTCCTGATGGGGGATGGAAGTATATAAGGACTGGACATCCATGGTGAAAATAAAGCGGTGGGGGCCAGGGAACTTTTTCTCCCTCTGTCCCTCTGAATATACCTCTTGCCCATCCTCTGGGTCCCCCCCTCCTTGTCTTTCTTCCCGGACCTCCTGTCCCATGATCCTCTCGTATCCCCTTTTGCCAATCACCTGTCCAGCTCTTGGCTCCATCCCTCCCCCTCCTGTCTTCTCCTATCATTTTGGATCTCCCCCTCCCCCTCCAACTTTCAAATCCCTTACTCACTCTTCCTTCAGTTAGTCCTGACGAAGGGTCTCGGCCTGAAACGTCGACTGCACCTCTTCCTACAGATGCTGCCTGGCCTGCTGCGTTCACCAGCAACTTTGATGAGTGTTGCTTGAATTTCCAGCATCTGCAGAATTCCTGTTGTTTGCCTCTGTTAAGTTTCCCTTTTTTAATCTCTTAATGTACCTATTGTAGTAAATGGCTGTTGTGTGTTCTTCATGCCGGATGTTGGAGTCCTGGGAGGCCCAGAGTCTCCCAGGGAACTACATCTGCATGAAGTGCATCCAGCTGCAGCTCCTTGAAGACCGTGTTAGGGTTCCAGAGCAGCAGGTGGATGACCTTCAGCTTGTACGGGAGAGTGATGAGATAATGGATCAGAGTTACAGGGAAGTAGCCACCCCTACGAGGAGGCGAGTAGCTGGGTGACTGTCAGGAGAAATGGAAATGTGAACAGGCAGTTAGCGCAGAGCACCCCTGGGGCCATTCCTCTCAATAATAAGTATACTGTTGTGGGGGTGATAGGGGACTCAGTAGGAAGGGGAACAGACCGGAGATTCTGTGGACATGAACAGGACACCCGAATGGTATGCTGCCTCCCAGGTGCCAGAGGCAGGGATGTTTCAGATCACGTCCACAGCGTTTTGGAAAAGGAGGGAAAGCAGCCAGATGTCTTGGTACATATTGGTACCGATGATATAGGAAGGAAAAGCAAATAGGTCCTGAAAAGAGAATTTAGAGAGCTTGGTAGAAAGCTGAGAAGCAGGACCTCTAGGGTAGTAATTTCTGGATTGCTGCCTGTGCTATGTGCCAGTGAGTGTAGAAAAAAGATGATTTGGTAGATTAATGCGTGGCTGAGAAGCTGGTGCAGGGAGCAGGGCTTCAGGTTCTTGGGTCACTGGTATCTCTCCTGGGGGAAGTATGACCTGTTCAACAGCATTGGGTTGCACCTGAACCTGAGGGAGACAATATTTTCGTGGGCAGGTTTGTTAGAGCTGTTAGGGAGGGTTTAAATTAGTTTGGCAGGGTGGTGAGAACCAGAGTGAAAGGACTCAGTATGGTAAAAAATGCAAAGATAACATGTCAGGGAGAGCAGGCAGATGATCGGACAAAATTGCAACCAGCAGGGTGAGAATCAGTGCATTAGGGATGCAGAATCAAAAAGGGTAGCAAATACAGTACTCAGTGTTGGATCTCAATGCATGGAGTATAAGAAATAAGGTGGATGATCTTGCTGCATTGTGACCATCACTGAATCATGGCTGAAGGATGGTTGTAGTTGGGAGCTGAATGTCCAAGGTTACACATTGTTTTGGAGGGATAGAAAGATAGGCAGAGTTTTGGCATGGCTCTGCTGGTCAATCAGTAGAAAGATGTGACATAGGATTGGAAGAATTCTTGTGGGTTGAGTTTAGAAACTGCAAGGGTAAAAGGACCCTGATGGCAGTTATACACAGGCCTCCCAGCAGTAGCTGGGATGTGCACCCCAGATTACAATGAGAAATAGAAAAGACGTGTCAAGACAGCAATGTTATGATAGTCATGGAAGAATTCAAAATGTACTTCGACTGGGAAAATCAGGTTGGTAATAAATATCAAGAGGGAGAGTTTGTTGTATGTTTTTTTTAGAACAGTTTGCTGTTGAGCCTACTAGGGGATCAGCTATTTTTATTGGGTGCTACATAATGAACCAGAGATGATTAGGGAGCTTAAGGTAAAAGAACACTTAGGAAGCAGTAATCACAATATGATTGAGTTCAACTTGAAAGTTGATAGGGAGAAAGTAAAGTCCGACATAGTTGTATTTCAGTGGAGTAAAGGAAATTACAGTGGTATGAGAGAGGAGCTGGCCAAAGTAAATTGGAAGGAGATACTGGCAGGGATGACAACAGAGCAGTAATGACATGGGTTTCTGGTAAAAATGAGGAAGGTGCAGGATAGATGTGTTCCAAAAACAAAGAAATACTCAAATGGCAAAATAGTACAACCGTGGCTGACAAGTGAAGTCAAAGTGAATGTAGTGGCAAAAGTAAATACAACAAAGCAAAAATTAGTGGGAAGACAGGGGATTGGGAAGCTTTTAAAAACGTACAGAGTCTTTAGGAGGGAAAAGATGAAATATAAAAGCAAACTAGCAAACAGTATCAAAGTGAATAGTAAAAACTTTTTCAAGTATTTAAAAGTAAAAGAGAGATGAGAGTGGATATAGGACCACTAGTAAATAAGGCCGGAGAAATAATAACAGGGGCTAAGGAGATGGCAGATGAACTAAATGACTATTTTCCATCAGACTTCACTGTGGAAGACACTAGCCATTTGCCAGATGTTGAAGGGTGTGAGGGAAGGGAAGTGAGTGCAGTTACTATTACAAGGGAGATGGTGCTCAAAAAGCTGAAAGACCTAAGGGTACATAATTCATCCAGGCCAGATTCACTGCGCACTAGGGTTCTGAAAGAGGTAGCAGTAGAGATTGTGGAGGTATTAGTAATGACCTTTCAAAAATGACTGGACTCTGGCATGGTACCAGAGGACTGGAAAATTGTGAGTGTCACTCCACTCTTTAAGAAAGGAGGAAGGCAGAAGAAAGGAAATTATAGACCAGTTAGCCTGACCTCAGTGCTTGGGAAGATGTTGGAGTCAGTTGTTAAGGATGAAGTTTTAGAGTACTTGGGGTCAGAGGACAAAATAGGACAAAGTCAGCATGGTTTCCTTAAGGGAAAATTGCCTGATGGACCTGTTGGAATTCTTTGAGGAGATTACAAGTAGGATAGATAAAGGGGATGCAGTGATATTGTATATTTAGACTTTGAGAAAGCCTTTGACAAAGTGCCATACACGAGGCTGCCTACCAAGTTAAGAACCCATGGTATTACAGGAAAGTTACTAGCATGGTTAGAGCATTGGGTGATTGGTAGAAGGCAGCGAGTGGGAGCAAAAGGATCCTTTTCTGGTTGGCTGCCAGTGACTAGTGGTTCTCTGCAAGGTTTGATGTTCGGACCGCTTCATTTTTATGCTCTATATCAATGATTTAGATAATGGAATAAATGGCTTTGTTGCCAAGTTTACAGATGATACAAAGATTGGTGGAGTGGCAGGTGGTCTTGAGGAAACAGATAGGCTGCAGAAGGACTTAGACATATTAGGAGAATGGGGAAGAAAGTGGCAAATGTTGGAAAATGCATGGTCGTGCACTTTGGTAGAAGAACTAAATATGCAGACAGTTTTCTGAAAGGGGAGAAAGTTCAAAAATCTGAGATGCAAAGCGACTTCAGAGTCCTTCTTCAGAACAGCCTAAAGGTTAACTTGCAGGTAGAGTCGATGGTGAGGAAGGCAAATGCAATGTTAACATTCATTTCAAGCGGTCTACCATAGAAGAGCAGGGATGTGATGCTGAGGCTTTATAAGGCACTAGTGAGGCCTCACCTTGAGTATTGTGAGCAGTTCTGGGCTCCTCATCTTAGAAAAGATGTGCTGGCATTGGAGAGGGTTTAGAGGAGATTCACAAGGTTGATTCCGGGAATGGAAGGGTTATCATACAAGGAATGTTTGGTGGCTCTGGGTCTGTACTCGCTGGAGGTTAGGATAAGGGGGAATCTCATTGAAACCTTTTGAATGTTGAAAGGCCTAGATGTGGAAAGGATGTTTCCCATGGTAGGGGAGTCCAAGGCAAGAAGGCACAGCCTCAGGATAGCAGGGCATCCATTTAAAACAGAGATGCGGAGAAACTTCTTTCACAAGAGGGTGGTGAATTTGTGGAATTTATTGCCACAGGCAGCTGTGGAGGCCAGGTCGTGGGTGCATTTAAGTTTATTGGACATGACATCAAAGGTTACGGGGAGAAGACTGGGGAGTGAAGCTGAGGAGGGTGAAAAAAGAATCAGTCATGATTAAATGGTGGAGCAGTCTCGGTGGGCCAAATGGCCGAATTCTGCTCCTATGTCTTATGGTTTTATGGTCTATACTTCATGGTTGAACTGCATTTGCTGCCTATCTGCCCCTATTGCCAACTCATGTGTACTTGTCTCCAGTTTTCATGAAGCATTGTCATAAACTTCCATGTGCTAAAATGCTCTGTTCTTCGTTCTGAAACAGTCCACTTTTAACTATTTGCACACCCTCATGAACCTGCATGATTATTTTGCTAATAAATCATGATAACCCATCAAGTCATAGAAAAGTAGAGCTCAGAAACAGATCATTGGCCCATCTAGACCATGCTGAACTATTTAAACTCCTGTTTCATCAGTTTACTTCATGAGTAGGCAAATACATGGGAAGCTACATCGAAAAGCAGAAAATTGCAGATGCAGGAAATCTGAAATAAAATCAGAAAATGCTGGGAACACTGCACAAGTCAGGCAACATCTGCAGAGAGAAAAACTGAGTTAACGTTTGGGTTAATGGTCTCCAGATATGCTCACTATCTGAAATTTTAACTCTGTTTCTTTTTCCAACGATGCTGCCTGACATCAAAAGTAAATGTGCGCTTTTGTAGCTGTCACTTTTGCACCAGTGATGAAGAATTTGACGTGCTGTATGTTTGTCAGGCTTGTTGCTTTTCGTAATCAATGCACAACTGCATGTACCTTGTTGAGTGTCCTTGAGCTTAGAGAGGCAACGAGAGAAAGAGAGGAGTGTTTTCTATTTATTTTTCTTTATCAGCTCAATCCCTATGGCTGTAAGTGTAAATATCAGATGGCATCATTCATTCGGCGTTTCCCGTTTCCCTCATTCCCATAATCAATACTTGTCCAAGTCAGCACACTATCATTAACACTTATTCTCTGAGTGTGGTGCTGGCTGCTGATGGATGGCTTCATGTCGATATAGGAGGAGCCTTGAAATGCACCACGAAAAGTGAAGAGATGAACTATCTGTGAATATATTTAGAAGTTTACTTCTCATTTATAATTAAAAGTTAAAGATAGCAACGGCTCTGTGTTGCACATTGCTAAAGGATTGGAGAGAGAGCAGTGAATCGTCTGTGCAGGGTGACAGAGCGTTGAGGTACTAATTGGCAGCTTTAAAGTGCAAGGAATAATAAATGTCGCAACTCCATTTTGTAATTATTCTATGACAGCACCTACTGCAAATAGTTCTGAAAAACCATTACTGCTGGAATAAATCAATAGTAAGGATTGATGGGCTGTTAATTATCATTTCAAGAGACAATTAGGAAGCATCTAACTAAACTAGAAAAGATTGTGGCAAAGAATTCACACTGAAGAATCACAAATTTGAAAAAAGTCCTGCAAGCATGATGTAATCTCTGATGCCAACCAATAGTTACATTAACAGTCATATTAGATCTACAAAGGAGCAAAGAATATGATGTACATTTTATGAGATACGGTACATATTAAAATATTTTATTGGTGTATATTTACAATTAATAATGCTTGCTTCACAGTGGTTACAACGACTCCTAGCCGCCCTTTTAGCACAGAAGAGCATGGATTATATGCTTCCGTTTATGCACATAAAATTTATAGAACATCTACATCTTAAATGGAATTAAAAGGGAAAATAAAGCAATGTTAAGTGAGAAATATAGAAAAGCTGCTTTCTGAATTCAGCAGGTAATTTGGATTGAACTTTGAAATCCATAATTCCCATAATTGGAATAACCTGGACATACTTTACGTTCTTGCTAACATTTCATTAATTTTTTTGGCATCCCAGTGTCTATGTTTCTTTACCAATTTTACAGCTCCAATGCAATCTGTATTCTTGATCATAATATTTCAGAGACCAAGATGTCAGATAATGCCGGCAATCTTTTTTATGGCTCAGCCACTTCCTGGGTTCTTTTATCCCACTCACGGCCACTGCTGAACAGATAGCAACTGAAAGAAGTGAATTTACTCTTAATGTTATTTGGCATTGCACAATTTATAGCTGAAAATAACTGTTAGAAGAACAGATGTCTCATGAATTGGAGATTGTTGGAAGGAAACTGGAGAAGTTCCATTGGGATTTGATTGGGGTTGTATTAGTAGTTCACATTTTGTTCTCCTCTTATCTAGAACCTAATAGCTTTAACAGTGGTTCAGCAAAGGAAGATTTATTTTTCATTTGAACTGTTGAATACAGGAGAGAACTTTACAGCTGACTAACTGTGAGAGTTTGACAGATAAAAGAACTAGTCTTGAAATCTCACCTGTGTCTTTCGAACTGGGAAATCATCCCTATTAGTTTATATTGGCTATCAAAGACAGTTAGACATAAAACATACATTCCTTTGGTTTGAGGATTTAGTGAAAGATACTTTATGCATAATGTAGGACTTATTCAGAATATTAATTACTAATATTGTGCTGTAACTGCAAGATCTCACTGAAAAGCGTTTGTAGAATGGTGAGAGAAAATAGATGTGGGATGAGTTACTGTTACTGTTGCTTAGTGCCTGGGTTGTTATTTGCCGCCAACTTTCATGTTATTGTCTGCCACTTTGGTTTCTGATTATTTACTCTAACTGTCAGTTAAATTAAGAGTTTACTTGCTGGGCTAGATTTATTTTACACTGTAGAAAGAACATAGAAATATTTGAGACAGTGGGATATACAGGTACTTTTGTGTTGATGGACATTGAATGCTTCTCTGCAACACTCACAACATGCTGGAGGAACTCAGCAGGTCGGGCAGCATCCGTGGAAAAGATCGGTCGACGTTTCAGGCTGGAACCCTTCATCAGGACGGATTCCACGGATCTTTTCCAGGGATGCTGCCCAACCTGCTGAGTTCCTCCAGCGTGTTGTGAGTGTTGCTTTGACCCCAGCATCTGCAGAGTATCTTGTGCTTACAAATGCTTCTCTTCTACTGGTGTACAGTGGATTGTGGTTAATCGGGGCAGCTGATTATTTCAGACAGTTCTCAAAGAACAGAAACTAATCATGAAAATAGCTGGGATTCCCTTTGTTTAATTGGGACAATATGCTGACTATGCTGCTTAATTGAGACAGGAACTGTTATCGAACAGTTTCTAACTAGCGTCAGACGTGTGTGGCCATTAAACACTGCACTGTGCTTAGAGTTTTTCAATCGCATCAGTTGTATGTATTTGAGTTCAAAAAGCAATGATTTTTATCACTGGTAGTTGGCAAGAAATTAGCAGTAAGACAATTCAGAACTGCTTTGCCCACTGCGGTTTTAAGCATTTAGGCTTTGAGATGGCAGAAACAGCCAGAAGTGAAAATGGATAACTTCACTACTTCAGCAAGTTAGGAACTGTGAAGAATTTGAAGGTATCGACATCATCTTGAATATTCCAATGAAAACGAAGAGTTGTAGGATGCAATCATCGCTAGCGTTGTATGAAGGAAGTCCATTATCTATACTAGGTGTCTGCACTGATTTTGTTCATTTGCAGTCAATCAAAAGAATGTGCCATTGTACACTGGATGATAGGTATTAGAAAAATTTACAGTTTTATAGTGTTATAGTAGGATTGATAGTGTTCTAATTTGTTCTATATTTTATTTACATACATAATTTGTTACTCAGCTAAACGTAGTTTGTTATTTTTATACCTTTTTAACTATTTCCATGAAATTTTGGCTAATTGGGGTAGCTGCTTAATTGGGCCAAAATGTACTGATCCCGACGTGCCCCAATTAACTGGAATCCACTCTATTTCCATTTCTTGTTGAACATTTCAGAAGAACCATTTCTAAATGGACATTGAACCCATGAACACTATCTCACTACTTTTTTATTTCCTATTTTATTACACTACTTATTTAATTTAACTATTATATATACTGTGATTCTCAGTTTGTTTCCCTCTATTATTATGTTTTGCTTTGTACTGCTGCCTCAAAGTTTACAAATTTCACAACATATTCCGGTGATGTTAAGCGTGATTCTGATTCAGATTAGTATTGGGAAAGTGATCCCACTGTCACTCAATCTAATTACAGTGGATACAATCCAATTGCTTTGCTCTCGGAGATGCATGGACCTTCTAAAATCTGGGTGAAGTTCGGATGTCAGGCAGGGTCTTTCTGCAGGAGGAAAATTCAATTGATTATCTCACACAGATGAGTCTCTATACCAAGTTTCTTGGAAAAAACCTCAAGTACTTATCCATGTGAGTAGATATCTCACTTCCATAAGTCTGATACTTGAAAGTTGCTTGGACTTCTGGATGGACATACCAACCACTGCTCTTCCAAATACTTTTGGTGCAGAACAAATGCAGTTTGTGCAATAACCATCATCTTCACTTCTAACAAAGGATGTTAACTTTTCTTTTGGATTCTGATTATTAGTATTTCCTGTTTAATTGTCAGATTTCCAAACATGAGGTTCTTAGTTTAATCTCTAAATCAGTGTTATCTCTGGTCAATAATAGTCAAGGATGCTATAATCTAATGCACAATAACACAATAATTTCATTACCAACATGCATGTCCTCCTGATGGTAATCTACATTAGAATGGAATCACCATTAAACTGTTGCTGAAGGATCTTTATATTTTGCAGCCACATTCTGATATAAGGCAGTTTAACAGCAATAATAATAGCAATATTAATAATAAGCAGGCGTTATCTGCTTCTGGAGAACAGACTAGCTCTGGGAGTCAATTAGTTATTGCAAAGGAAAGCTCAACCATGGCAAAATTGTGCTGCTTCCTTGCTGATCCTCTTGGTGGCAATGTGACACCTGCATGATAAGCAAAATCACTGTTAAACGCTGCTAAAAGGACAATTTTATCCTGGAGCTTCAACGCATTTAATGGCTCCAATCTAACACTTGACCATGTTTGCCAAGAACAGGGGATGAATTACTTTGCCTACTTCTCTTAGAGGATGAGTTTTGGAGAGAAAATATTTAAAGGCAGAGCTGTAGCGTCGTGTTTATTCATACATGCCCACATATTTGACCACTTATTGCTGGTTGTTTCACTTAAGGCAGAGTAAGCCACACGTGTGACCATTTCTCAGTTAAATTGCAGCACCTGCAAAATTTGATCAGATGCTTTCAGCCATGAGTCAGCCTCGGAACTCTAATGCAGCTTCTGTATCAGTGATGGGCAGGATGTTATCATCTCAAGTGCAATCATTCAGAGTTTTGCAGGGGAACTAGCAGCACGTTCTGTCGGGGGTGAGGGGCACCCAGATGATTCCCATGCATCCTAAATGTAGGGAAGTGGGAGATGTATTTAAATCATCTGGCCCCCACGGCAATAAATGCACCCACACCACCCCTGCAACTTCAGATACCCACACCCCATTACACATCCATTTGCTAGCCCTCTGACCAAGAGTCCCTTTATTTTAACCCCTCTCTTTCACCACCTTGCCACTCCCCCAACTTGATTCTGGCCACAGTTTCCCCTCCCCCCAATGCTGTTCTGAACTCTCTTCCTCCCAGAGTTCCTGACTACCATTCTTAATGCCTCCTGATTGAGCACACGTACAAAGAGCACTTTTGCAGAAAAATAGCATCCATCATCGAGGCTCCCCACCATCCAGGTCATGCTCTCTTCTCATTGCTGCCATCAGGCAGGAGGTACAGGGACCTCAGGGCCCACACCACCAGGTTCAGAAACAGTTATTACCCCCTCAGCCATCAGGCTCTTGAACCAGAATAGATAACTTCCCTCACTCCAGCTCTGAATTGTTCCCACAACCTATGGACTCACTTTCAAGAACTCCTCTTCTCATGTTCTCGATAGTTATTGTCTATTTATTTATTACTGTTATTATGTTTGCCTTTTTCTTTTTGTCTTTGCACAGTTGTCTTTTGCACATTAGTTATACGTTCATTTTGTTGCATGTGGTTTTCCATTGATTCTATTGTATTGGATTTACTCTAAATGCCCAACAGAAAATGAATCTCAGGGTAGTGTATGATGACATACATTTACTTTGATAATAAATTTACTTTGAACTTTGATTTGTGGTGTGCCTCTCTGATTCCTCACCAATTGAAACACACCCATTCTGTCAGCCATGGGTTTCTGTGCAAACCCATGCACGTTTCCTAAAATGAGTGTCCAGTAGCTGCTAACTTCTGATTGAGGATTGGGTCTCAGTTGTAAAAGAATTTAAATGCATGTGGGTGGGCTGCAGAATCAGAGTCGGGTTTATCACCACTGACGTATGTTGTGACGGGAGCACAGTGCAATATTTCACAACCAAACTTAATGCCATTCCTGATGCGGCCTCCTCTAAATCTTTGAGACCCATTGTAAATTGGGGGACTGTGAAAATTTTAATTCCAATTCTTATTCCTGTTCTGATGTACTGGTCCGGGGCCTCATCTTGTGCCATGATGAGGCCACCCTCAGTGTGGAGAGGCAACGTCTTATATTCTGTCTGGTGCCTTCCAACCTGATGGTATGAATATCGATTTTTCCTTCTGGTGAACAAAACTCGCTCCCCCCCTCCCTAACACCTTCCTCTATTCCCCACTCTGACCTTCTCACTGGCCTATTGCTTCCCCCGGGTCCTCTCCTCCTTCCCTTTCTCCTTTGGTCCATTCTCCTCTCCTATCAGATTCTTTCTTCTCCAGCCCTTGACCTTTCCCACCCACCTGGATTCACCTATTGCCTTTGAGCCAGCTTCTTTCCTCTCCCCCACCACCTTTTAATTTAGACCCCCCCCCCAACTTCCCTCTCGGTCCTGAAGAAGGGTCTCAGTCCGAAACATCAACTGTTTACTATTTTCCATAGATGCTGCCTGGCCTGCTGAGTTCCTCCTCCATTTTGTGTGTGTTGCTTTGGATTTCCAGCATCTGTAGATTTTCTTGAGTTTGAGATTTACCACCTCTTTATTTCCGATGTTGGAACATCTTGACATTTTTATAAAAAACATTACAGCAATAAGTTACTAACGTACTTTAATCATCAATTCAGAGTCATAGAGCTATGTTGGCTGGAAACAGATCCTTTGGGCCAACTATCCATGTTAACCAAGTTGTCTAATCCAGTTAGTCCCATTTGCCCACCTTTGGCCCATATCTCTCTAAAAGTTTCCCGTCCTGCAGCTTCCAAGCTGCCTTTTAAATGTCATAATTCCACTATTTCTCCTGTCAGCTTGTTCCAAAAACCCACCAAACCTAGTATGAAAAGGTTGCCCCTTTTAAGATATCTCCTTTCTTAATTTAAGCCTGTGCTCTCTAGCTTTGGATTCTCTTACCATACAGAAAAGATTTTGGCTTTTTACCCTATCCATGCCTCTCATGTTTTATAAAACTCTAGTTTCCTATGCTCTTGGGAAAACAGTATTAGCATATCTAGCTTCTTCTTATCACCCAAGCTGTCCAGTCCCTTTAACATTGTTTTAAACTATTATTTTGCACCCAGTGCACCATTCTCTAAATGTGGTCAACATTTATGAGGCAGTAATGTGATGCTTCATCACCCGTAGTCAACATTCTGACCAGCATTTTTTTTATATACCTTGTCTTCCCTACCTTGTCTATTATGTGGCCATGAACTATATACCTGTACCACTTGGTCTCTCTGTTCTACAACACTTTCCAAGATTGTACTATTTACTATGTAAGCCCCACCCTGATTAGTATTACCAAAAATGCAGCACCTCACAATTACTTGAGTTAAACTCCATCTGCCATTCCTTGGCCCACTGGGCCAGCTGATCAAGTTCCCTTCGTCATTTTGAATAGCTTCTTTTCACTGGCCACTATGCCACTGAACATCTGAAGACTACGCCATCTGCAAACTTACTAACCATGCCACCTATATTCTCATTCAAATCATTAATATAAACGACAAACAATTCCCTTTTAGGACCAAAGTTACCGAACATTGGCAGAAGCTTGTAGATTCCCTTCTAAGTTTCCAAGGCTAGCATTAATTTGCTCCCCCAACTTCTGGTTGAATAAAAGCAAGGATGTAATCATGAGGGTTTATAAGCCATTGGTCAGATGACGTTTAGAGTATTGTGATCAGTTTTGGGCCCCTTATCTAAGAAAGGATGCGCTGGCATTGGAGAAGGTCCAAAGAGCTTCATAAGAATGATCCCAGTAATGAAAGGGTTAATAGGGGGTGCACTTGATGACAACTCTAGGCCTGTACTCACTGGAATTTAGAAGAATGAAGGGGCAGGGTCTCTTTGAAGTCTATTGAATATTAAAAGGCCTCGAAAGACTGGAAATGGAGAAGATGTTTCCTACAGTAGGGGAGTCTAGGACCAGAAGTCACATCCTCCGAATAGAAAGATGTCCCTTTAGAACAGAGATGAGGAAGAATTCCTTTAGCCAGAGGGTGGTGAACCTGTGGAATTCATTGCCACGGGTGGCTGTGGAGGCCAAGTCACTGGGTATATTTAAAGTAGAGGTTGATAGGTTCTTGATTAGTAAGGGTGCCAAATGTTATGGGGAGAAGGCAGGGGAATGTTGTTGAGGGGGGATAGCCTAGTATGGAAACACCAAGACTCTTGAATGGAAAAGCTGCAAAAAGTGGGTACAGCCCAGTCCATCATGGGTAAAGCCCTCCCCACCATTGAGCACATCCACACGGAGTACTGTTGCAGGAAGTCAACATTATTAATCAAGGATCCCCACTATCCAGGACATGCTCTTACAGGAGCCTCAGTATCCCACACCACCAAGGTCAGGAACAGTATTACCCCTCAACCATCAGGCGCTTGAAATGTGTGTGTGTGCGGGGGGGGAATAACTTTATTTGCCCCATCACTGAAGTGTTCCCACAATCTATGGATTCTTCATTTTGTGTTCTCAATTTTATTGCTTATTTCTTCTTCGTATTATTATTATTATTTCCTTTTTTTTCTTTTTGTATTTGCAGTCTTTTGCACATTGGTTGTTTGTCCATCCTTTTGGGAGTGGTCTTTCATTGATTCTATTGTGTCTCTTATATTTATTGCGAATGTCTGCAAAAAAAAAAAGAATCTCAGGGTTGTATATAGTGACATATATGTACTTTGATAATAAATTTACTTTGAACTATGAAATCAACCACAATGAAATGGTGGGACTGAATGGCTCCTATGTCTTATGATCTTATGAAACAATGGTGGACATCTTATTCCTCTGCTTTTGTAACCCCTTTTGATCTTGATCTGAATGGAGGCCAGACCTTTGGGTGCTTTGGTGACTTACGTGCCCTCTTCTCATTACTATGATCGTGAAAGAAGCACAGGAGCCTGAAGACCCACACTCTATGTTTTCGAAAAAGCATCATCCCCTCCGCCAACAGATTTATGAACAGTCCGTGAACCCACGAACACTACCTTGTTATTTCTCTTTCACATTATTTATTTATTTGTAACCTATAGTCATTTTCATGTCTTGCACTGTTTGCTGCTGCAAGACAACAAATTTCATGACATATGCCAGTGACAGCAAACCTAGTTCTGATTCCGAGATCTCAATAAATTTTAACCATTAGCCACCTCCCACATCAGTGTCTGGTTTTAAACTAGTGAGAATACACTTCCATTAAAACCTAACTATGTAGTTCACTTTCTAAACCTGTTTTGTGTAAAAAATTATTAAATGCTTTAACAAGCATGAATAATTCTTTCTTTTCAGTAAAGTGCATTTCTTTTGTGTGTAAACAAGGGTTTGTGGGGATTTAAACATACAGTAACTATATATGGAGGGGCCATATTAAATTCATGTGCAATGCTTGCATAAATACATATGTTCTGTTTGATTATTGCATAAAGGCTCATACACTTGCTGATAACCCCTGTGAACTTCCTTGATGGGAAAATCAAAGAATCAAAGCTCTTACAAACGGACAAATAATCTAGTGCTGTTTCCTCTCGTGTTTGATCTCTGGTTACAAGTGCCTGCATATGTAATAATAGCAATAATAATATTAACTGCATAATAATAGCAGCTGTTATTGTCTTCCATAGTCATACATAGAATCATAAGTACCACTGGGCTCAATGTTCTCTTCTATACCTCTGTTATAAGACTATTAAATATTTCTCTGGAGTGCTAAAATGGTCTCTTGCACCTTATTGTTTATCTGAACTGTATTTTCTCTGTAGCTGTTACACTTTATTGTTATTGTTCAAACAGCTCACACAAAATGCTGGAGGAACTCAGCAGGCCAGGCAGCACCTATGGAAAAGGGTACAGTTGACGTTTGCTGAAGGGTCTCGGCCCGAAACATCAACTGTATTCTTTTCCATAGATGCTGCCTGGCCTGCTGAGTTCCTCCAGCATTTTGTGTGTGTGCTGCTTGGCTTTCCAGCATCTGCAGATTTTCTCGTGCTTGTTATTATTTTACTTTGTTCTGTCTCAGTGCACTGATGTGATGATTTGATCTGTATGACAGTGTATAAGACTGTATCTTGGTACACGAGACAATAATAAACCAATACCAATTCCATAGAAATGTACAGCAGAGAAATGAGCCATTTGGCGCATCAGATTCCTGCCTTCTTCTTTCCCTTGTGTACTCAAACCTGTCTAAATGTCTCTTAAATGTAAAAACTGTATATTATCTACCACCTCCTCTTATAGTCTTTTCCAGATATTAACCAGTCTCTGTGTAAAAACGCTACCCTTTAGATCCTCTTTAAATTCCTTCCTTTTACTTCAAATCTATTTTGTTCTTGATACATCTACCATCAGGAAAAGATCTGGACTATCTACCCTATCCATTCTCTTGTAATCTGATATACCTCTAATCAGATTACACCTTCGACTCCATCGCTCCTGGGAAGACAAGCCCAGCCTATCCAATCTCTCTCCGGGCAGCATCCCCAGTAAACACCCAGTGAATCTTCTCTGCACTCTCTCATCGCAACTGCATCCTTCCTATGGTTTGGTGACCAGACAGCTCACAATACTCCAAGAGCAAATACTCAAGCTGCAGAGTTCTGAAATTTTACTGTTTTTGTTTTACTGAGGCAAACATTGAGACTTCTCTCTGGTTTAAGTGTAGCACTTTGATGTATTGAACCTGCATTGAATATATTCAGTGAATATAATTTCTAAGTAGCAAATTTAACTTGTATTCCTTATTTCACTACTCATTTATTAAGAATAATAGTTAATATAAATAACGATTTGTGCATCACAATATTTTTCTCATGATCTCCTAACTACCTGAAACTGAGTCTTATAAGGAGCTCTCAGGATGCTGATCCTGACAAATGAACAGTAGCTTAGCCAAGGTTTTAGGAAGAGGCACAGATTGCTGGAAGCAACACATGCAGATTTCAAGCATCAGAATTGGAATCAGAATCAGGTTTATTATCACCGGCATGTGACGTGAAATTTGTTAACTTAGCAGCAGCAGTTCAATGCAATACATAACCTAGCAGACAGAAAAAATATAATAATAAATAAAATAAAACATAAATAAACAAGTAAATCAATTATGTATATTGAATAGATTTGAAAGAATGTGCAAAAACAGAAATACTGTATATTAAAAAAATCGAGGTAGTGTCCAAAGCTTCAATGTCCATTTAGGAATCGGATGGCAGATGGGAGAAAACTGTTTCTGAATCACTGAGTGTGTGCCTTCAGGCTTCTGTACCTCCTACCTGATGGTAACAGTGAGAAAAGGGCATGCCCTGGGTGCTGGAGGTCCTTAATAATGGACGCTGACTTTCTGAGACACCACTCCCTGAAGATCTCCTGGGTACTTTGTAGGCTAGTGCCCAAGATGGAGCTGACTAGACTTACAACCTTCTGCAGCTTCTTTCGGTGCTGTGCAGTAGCCCCTCCATACCAGACAGTGATGCAGCCTGTCAGAATGCTCTCCACTGTACAACTATAGAAGTTTTTGAGTGTATTTGTTGAAGATTTGTCTGAAGGTTCTCTCCTGTTACAGATAGCTGGAAGGTGGACATCACCACCAGTGGGGCACTGCAGAAACCTGAAGAGGTGGAATGGTGAAGAATTGAAGGTGCACAGACATCATGATAGGTTATGGAATGGAGGAGGGAGATAGGATAAAGGCAGAATGTTTATGGATTGTGTGCAGATGCCTGGGAGTGCATTGGTTAGCCCTTAAGATGAAATAGCAAGAATAATGATGATTTCAGTAGTAGATATGCTGAAGGAAGGAAGAAAGCTAACTTTGCAATAGTGGGAATGCATAACCTCAACAAGTTGCCAACAAAATTACAAGCATTGGCTGTGTACTGGACCAAGTATTCTCTTTAATATTCAGGGTGACTTCTGTTTCATTTTGTAATGTTCTGCTTTTATTTCAGTTCTGCAGAATCTTCAGTTCTTTAGTTGTTGTCATTTTTCTAAGCAGGATTGATGCCTCTGCTGACAGAATGTTAGTTCATAAAAGAACATGAATACAAAATAAGGCTGCTCCCCGACATTCAGCCTGTTTCACATCGGACAAATATGACAAGCTGATCAGGATCCAAGGCAGAAGAATATGTTAATCCCCAGAGAAATTAGGCTGCCTGACCAGGTTTTGTAATGAGAAACCTAGTTTGTTGCTTGAAATTCAACGTTCCAGTAATTTTTCTTTACGAGCGCAGATGGCCTTACTTTTGGCAATCCAGGCACAATGAATGACTTAAACAATCAACTTTTGCATATAGGAAGGACTTAATTATTAAACAGTGTGGCATTTGATACCAATAGTTGGCAGCATAGCAGAAAAGCTTGTTAGCAGAGCTTCCTAAAATTTTTATTTTATTTAGAGATTCAGCATGGTAAGAGGCCCTTCTGGACCAATGTCTGACCTGCCCAATTACACTTGTGTGATCAATTAACTTACTAACGTGTATATCTAAAGAATATGGGAGGAAACCGAACACCCAGAGGAAAACTCTGCATGTAATAGGGAGAATGTGCAAACTCCTTACAGACAGTAACGGGAACTGAACCCAGGTCACTGTTGCTGTCATGGCGTAACACTATCCGCTATGGTATTGTGCTGCCCCTAATAATTCCTTTTGGAAACTGGTTTCCACCTTGTGAGCTTGTTCACGCTGGGTCTAACTCTACTCATTCTATTTAATTAACAGAGCCCTGCAGTCCAAAGGTTTTCATTGTCTGAATGGTAGTTTTCAGAAAGAAAACCTTTGGAAACTTGATTATAAAACACATGCAAAACACTGAGAATGATAAAATTTCAATTATAAACTAAAAATATTGGATCCGGCAGATCATGTAACATCTTTGAAAAGAGATGCAATAGATGCAATGTTTAGTCAACTATCTCAAGATTTTAAAAAGATTAGTTTCATTTGTTAGATGTACATTGAATCATACAGAGATTGCACCAAATTAAATCAGCGAGGATTGTGCTGGGCAGCCCGCAAGTGTCGCCACACTTCTGATGCCAACATACCATGCCCACAACTCACTAACACTAACCTTGCTATATCCTTGGAACGTGTGGCCGTGGAGAGTTATGTACAACGAGTTTACCAACGGCAGCAGTAACTGAACCCCAATCTTTCACCGTTGTGCAGAAGGAAGGTCATTGATTTGAAATGTTGACTCTGTTGTAATCCAACCAGGTAAAGTTATAATCAGCCAATGTTATAAGCCTCAAATAGATTCTAGCTTCAAGTTTAATCTTCACTCTTTACTGGGGAATTTTCCTCCATGACCCCATCTTTAATTGGTGGGATAGCGATGATGAAGCATAGTGGAGAAATCGTGCTATGGGATACACTTCCAGTGGACTGCAGGAGAATTTCTTTCCCAACATCCAAATTTGAATAGCAGGATAAAACCGCTGATCTAGGTCCCTGCTGAATTCCCCTCACATCCATCCCACTAGCCGATGATTCATAGGGAGGATAGGGGTTCATTGGGTTCCCAGATGTAAGTGTTATTTCCTGTGTTTACAGACAGTAAAGTGGCACGGCAGTGTCACCGTTGGAATAATGCCATTACAGCCCCAGCAACCTGAGTTCAATTCAGCTGCTGTCTGTAAGGAGTTTGTCCGTTCACCCCATAATCCCGTGGGTGTCCGCCCGCATTCCAAAGACGTTAGTAGGCTAACTGGTCACATGGGCCTAACTGGGCAACGGGCCTCATTGGACTGGAAGAGTCTGCTACTGTGCCGTATCTCAAAACAAAATAAAAAATAACATCTCTCTGTTAACCTGAGCTTGGGAGACACTAGGGGAGTTAGCTTCATATGAGCTAACTGTCCAGGGATGAGGAACGGTGGTGAGAGTGTGGAATAAGTTGTTAGCTCAAGTGGTGGATGCAGGTCGATTTCAACATTTAAGAGAAATTTGGATAGGTACGTGGATGGGAGGGGTATGGAGGGCTATGGTCTGTGGCAGATTAATGGTTTGGCAAGGACTAGATGGGCTGAAGGGCTTGTTTCTGTTCTGTAATGTTCTATGACTCTATAAGATCAGCCACAACCAGAAAAATACCTGGTGTTTTGGGTAGATTTGTGCAGAAGTATCTCTTAAAGCAGACACTGTCTTGCATCTGCATCTCTTGCACTATAAGTACATCAACAGACTTGCAAACTAGTGACATAAGACTCGAGTTCACATCTCCCTTTCTTGTCTTCTGTAATATCTCCATAATTATCATCCAGTACTGGATGATGACAGATTTCCCCCATCCAAATATTGGGAAATTGGATCATGGCTTAGTGTAAATTAACCATAGTCTAAGTGGTTTGATAATGATGTACATTTCAGGGAAGAGGTTACGGGGAAATATCAAGTGTATGAGATTGGTGAGATTGGTGAGTCTGGTCTGTGAACTGGCATGGACTTGACTGGTTGAGTAAACTCCTTCTAACTTGCGAGGCAATATGAGAAACGATTATCCTCACTGTGAACTCTGTGCCCTAGATGTACCTATTCTTCTTCTGGGCAGATCCCTATGAATGCTTGTCAGTCTTTGTATGCAGCTTTTCATTAATTCTGTTGCATTTTTTAGATTAGATTAGATTATGAGGACACTCAGTCCTCGTTGCAACACTTTCAGTACGCTGGATGAACTCAGCAGGTCGGGCAGTATCAGTTAGAAACGATGAGTCGACGTTTCGGGCCGGAACCCTTCGTCAGGACTGAAGAATGAAAGATGGGGAAGGATTTGAAGAATGCTTGTAGCTTCAGTTGAAAGACCAGTAATTTGAAAGACAAAGGGGTGGGGGGGGGGGGGAAGCATTGACATCATAGCCCTGAAAACAATGCATAGTAGAAGAAGGAGGCGGAACCATGAGGGAACTGGGGGAGGAGGTAGAGTGAAATAGGGATACAGGAAGGGAGGGGGAGGGAATTACTGGAAGTTGGAGAATTCTATGTTCATACCAAGGGGCTGGAGACTACCTAGATGGTATATGAGGTGTTGCTCCTCCAACCTGAGTTTAGCCTCATCATGGCAGTAGAGGAGGCCATGTATGGACATATCTGAATGGGAATGGGAAGCAGAGTTGAAGTGGGTGGCTACTGGGAAATCCTGTCTGTTGTGGCGGACGGAGTGGAGGTGCTCAACAAAGCGGTCCCCCAATCTGCGTTGGGTTTCACCGATGCACAGGAGGCCGCACCGGGAGCACCGGATGCAATAGATGACCCCAACAGACTCACAAGTGAAGTGTTGTCTCACCTGGAAGGACTGTTTGGGGCCCTGAATGGTTGCAAGAGATGAGGTGTAAGGACAGGTGTAGCAATTATGCTTACAGGGATAAGTGCCGGGTGGGAGATCAGTGGGGATGGACGTGCGGATAAGGGATTTATGGAGGGACCGCTTCCTGCGGAAAGTGGAGAGGGTTGGAGAGGGAAAGATGTGCTTAGTGGTGGGGTCCTGTTGAAGGTGGCAGAAGTTGTGGAGGATAATGTGCTGGATCTGGAGGCTGGTGGAGTGGTAGGTGAGGACAAGGGGAACCCTGTCCCTGTTGTGGTTGCAGGAGGATGGGGTGAGGGCTGAAGTGCGGGAAATGTAGGAGATGTGGGTGAGGGCATCATTGACGATGGTAGAAGGGAAGCCACGGTCCTTAAAGAAAGAGGACATTTGAGATGTCCTGGAACGGAAAGCCTCATCCCCGGAGCAGATGCGGTGGAGACGGAGGAACTGGGAATAGGGAATGGCATTTTTGCATGTAGTGGGGTGGGAAGAGATATAGTTGAGGTAGTTATGAGAGTCAGTGGGCTTGTAGAAGATGTCAGTGGACAGTCTGTCTCCAGAGATGGAGATCGAGACATCGAGAAAAGGGAGAGAAGTGTTCGAGATAGAGCAAGTGAATTTGAGGGCTGGATGAAAGTATGAAGTAAAGTCGATGAAATTGACGAGCTCAGCATGGGTGCAGGAAGCAGCACCAACATAGTCATCAATGTACCAAGGGAAAAGTTGGGGAGCAGTACCAGAATAGGTTTGGAGCACAGACTGTTCCACATAACCAACGAAGAGGCAGGCGTAGCTAGGGCCCATGCGAGTTTCCATAGCTACACCCTTGGTCTGAAGAAAGTGGGAAGAGCCAAAAGAGAAGTTATTAGGTGTGAGAACCAGTTCCGCCAACCGGTGGAGGGTAGTGGTGGTGGGGAACTGGTGAGGTCTATTATCCAGGAAGTAGCGGAGGGCTTTGAGGCCTTCTTGATGGGGAATGGAGGTGTATAAGGATTGGACATCCTTCGTAAAAGTGTAGCGTTTGGGACTGGGGAATTGGAAGTTATTGAAGAGTTGGAGGGCATGGAATGTATTGCGGATGTAGGTGGTGAGGGACTGAACTATGGGTGACAAAATGGAGTCCAGGTAGGCAGATACAAGTTCGGTTGGACAGGAGCAGGCAGAAACTATGGGTCTACTGGGACAGTCAGGCTTGTGTACCTTTGGGAGGAGGTAAAAGCGAGCAGTACGGGGTGTGGGAATAATGAGTTTAGCGGCTGAGGATGGAAGGTCTCCGGAGTTGATAAGGGCAGTGATGGTGCGGGAGACAATGGTTTGATGTTTTTTGGTGGGGTCCTGTTCCAGTGGTAAGTAAGAGGAGGTGTCAGAGAGCTGCCGTTTTGCCTCAGTGAGGTAGAGGTCCGTCCGCCAGACTATTACGGCACCACTTTTGTCAGCAGGTTTGATGGTGAGGTTGGGATTAGTGCAGAGAGAGTGGAGGGCAGTGCGTTCAGAGGGAGTGAGGTTGGAACAGGAGAGAGGAGTGGTGAAGTTGAGACAGTTGATGTCTCGGCAACAGTTGGAGATGAAGAGATCGAGTGCAGGTAGAAGGCCCCGGGCGGGATGTCCAGGAGGAGGAGGAGGGTTGAAGACAGGAGAAGGGGTCACCTGTAGCCGCAGGGGAATCCTTGCCAAAGAAGTAGGCTCGGAGACGTAGGTGACGGAAGAAGAGTTCAGTGTCGTGGCGGGCACGGAACTCACTGAGGTGTGGACGGAGGAGGACAAAAGTGAGGCCCTTGCTAAGGAAAGAACGTTCTGCCTCAGAGAGGGGAAGGTCAGAGGGGATGGTGAAGACACGGCAAGGGTTGGGGCTGGGGTCAGAGGATGGTGAGGAGTGGGAGGTATCAGGAGGGAGAGGGGGGTTGGGATGTTCAGGGAGAGCGGGGTTAGGGAAGGATGAGGAAGGCAGGCTTAGGGAAGGATGCTCACCTGGAAGGACTGCTTGAGTCCCTGAATGGTTGCAAGAGATGAGGTGTAGGGACAGGTGTAACACTTACACTTAAAGGGATAAGTGCCGGGTGAGAGATCAGTGGGGATGGACGTGCGGATAAGGGAGTCGCAGAGGGACCGATCCTTGCGGAAAGCGGAGAAGGGTGAAGAGGGAAAGATGTGCTTAGTGGTGGGGTCCTGTTGAAAGTGGTGGAAGGTGGCTCTTCAACCCAGAGCCATCAAATGTTCCACATATGATAATCCTTTCATTCCTGGAATCAACTTTGTGAAATTCTTCCCTTTCTTTTCATATCTCTCCCATGTCCTCATCCCTTCCAATTGCTCCAATCCTCTCCACGTCTACAATCTTCTAAGATAGCCATACACAGCCAAATCCGGACTCATGTGCATTGAAGATTGTAACCACTACACTTCCGCCACTACCCTCTTTCCACCCAACTACTCCCAAACTTTCCTCTACCCCTCAACGCCCCTCCATTCCTCTGAATGCCCACCTTATTCCACCACTACCCTCTTTCCACCCAGCTACTCCCAAACTTCCCTCTGCCCCTCATCGCCCCTCCATTCCTCTGAACGCCCACCTTATTCTCCCACTACCCTCTTTCCACCCAGCTACTCCCAAACTTCCCTCTACCCCTCATCGCCCCTCCATTCCTCTGAACTGCTTCCACTCAGTCCTCGTTTATTGTCATTAAGAAGTGCATACATTAAAAAATGATACAACGTTCCTCCAGAACAATTTCACAAGAAAACACAGGACAAACCAAGACTAAAACTGACAAAACCACATCATTATAACATATAGTTACAACAGTGCAAAGCAATACCATAATTTTATAAAGAGCAGACCATGGGCACGGTAAAAAAAAGTCTCAAAGTCCCGATAGACTCACCATCCCATGCAGGCGGCAGAAGGGAGGAACTCTCCCCGCCATGAACTTCCAAGCGCCGTCAACTTGCCGATGCAGCACCATTGGAAGTACCTGACTGCAGCGAACTCTGAGTCCGTCCAAAAACTTCAAGCCTCCGACCAGCCCCTCCGACACAGCTTCTCTGAGCACCATCCTCTGCCAAGTGCTTCGACCCCGCCCCAGCTGCCGAGGAACAAGCAAAGCCGAGGACTCAGGGCCTTCTTCTCCGGAGATGCTGCACCACACAGTAGAAGCAGCAGCGAAGCAGGCATTTCAGAAGTTTCACCAGATGTTCCTCCATGCTCTCACGTCCGTCTCCATCAAATCAGGATTGTGCACGGCACCCTACTTGACAAATAACAGACATCACCACCGGAGTGGCCGCTGCGAGCTGCGTCGCGCCACCATCTTCTCCTCCCGCCAAAGCACTTCTTTGTTTTACTGTGAATGCCTGCAAGAAAATGAATCTCAGGGTAGTATATAGTGAGACATACTGACGTTGATAAAAAAAATTAATTTGAACTTTGAACTTTGAACTGTATGCTGATCTGGACCATTCATGTTATGGTGTGAAAAACTGACCCTCAGTTGAGATTCGCACCTTGATTCTTCACCAAATCAATGCTGCTTCTTTTACTCTAGTGCATCAGTTGACTCCTTGTCCCAACCACTCCATCAATCTTTTTGCTCTTGACACCCTCATTCTATTATTTTCACATTTGCCATCTTTAATGTTCCCTGGCCAGCTACCTACGTTTTCCCCTTCACCTTAGCTTGTATGAAATCTCATTCACCAATTGCCCTCTGCTGATTGAGAAACTCCTTGATTTCAAAATTTTATAAGACCATATAAGATCATAATACATAGGAGTAGAATTAGGCCATCTGGCCCATCAACTCTGCTCCGCCATTCAATCATGGCTGATCCTTTTGCCCCTCCTCAGTCCCACTCCCCAGTCTTTTGCCCATAACCAACGTGGCCAATCAAGAACCTATTAATCTCTACCTTTAATACACCCAATGACCTGGCCTCCACAACTGCCTGTGGTAACGAATTCCACAAATTCACCACCCTCTGGATAAAGAAATTTCTCTGCATCTCTTGTTTTAAATGGATGTTCCTCTATCCTGAGGCTGTGCCCTTTTGTCCTAGACTCCCCCATCATGGGAAACATCCTTTCCACATCTTGAACTTTCAACATTTGAAAGGTTTGAATGAGATCCTGCTTCATACTTCTAAATTCCAGTGAATATAGACCCAGAGCCATCAAATGTTCCACATATGATAATCCTTTCATTCCTGGAATCAACTTTGTGAAGTTCTTGCCCTTCTTTTCATATCCCTCCCATTCTTCATCCCTTCCAATTGCTCCAGTCCTTTCCACGTCTACAATCTTCTAAGATAGCCATACACAGCCAGATCCGGACTCATGTTCACTGGAGATTGTAACCACTACACCTTTAGCAGCCACTCAGATCCTTCTCTATTGTTTTCCTTCCTTCTCTGTTTATTTCAGTCATTCCTTAAAATCCAGCATTTGACTGCCAAATGCAAATCAATCTCAAATGCATTATTACCTTTACTGTTTATTGGGTTTTGTTTCGATGGTGTGGCTGTATGCCCTGTGCTTCTATCTGCAAAGTCACTGATATAATGGTACAAATGAAATCTCTCGTCACTACCATTTTATCCATGCAATTGAGTTGGCACGATCGAATTGGGCTGAAGGGCCTGTTTCTGCGCAATATAGCTAGATGACTCTGTGACTAAGTAGTGGATATATTGAAAATCAAACAGAATTGCATATGCTGTAAATCTGAAAAAAAATGAAAATGTTGGGGAAAAAATTCTGGCAGATCAGGCAGTATCTGTGGATTGAGAACCAGTTAATATTTCAAGTCTGGAACCTTTCATCAGGCCTTGGCGAGTAGGGTAAAGGAAAACCCCAAGGCATTCTTCAATTATGTGAAGAAAAAAAGGATGACAGGAGTGAAGGTACGACTGATTAGAGATAAAGGTGGGAAGATGTGCCTGGAGGCTGTGGAAGTGAGCGAGGTCCTCAATGAATACTTCTCTTCGGTATTCACCAATGAGAGGGAACTGGATGATGGTGAGGACAATATGAGTGAGGTTGATGTTCTGGAGCATGCTGATATTAAGGGAGAGGAGGTGTTGGAGTTGTTAAAATACATTAGGACAGATAGGTCCCCGGGGCCTGATGGAATATTCCCCAGGCTGCTCCACGAGGCGAGAGAAGAGATTGCTGAGCCTCTGGCTAGGATCTTTATGTCCTCGTTGTCCACGGGACTGGTACCGGAAGACTGGAGGGAGGCGAATGTTGTTCCCTTGTTCAAAAAAGGTAGTAGGGATAGTCTGGGTAATTATAGACCAGTGAGCCTTACGTCTGTGGTGGGAAAGCTGTTGGAAAAGATTCTTAGAGATAGGATCTATGGGCATTTAGAGAATCATAGTCTGATCAGGGACAGTCAGCATGGCTTTGTGAAGGGCAGATCGTGTCTAACAAGCTTGATAGAGTTCTTTGAGGAGGTGACCAGGCATATAGATGAGGGTAGTGCAGTGGATGTGATCTATATGGATTTTAGTGAGGCATTTGACAAGGTTCCACACGGTAGGCTTATTCAGAAAGTTAGAAGGCATGGGATTCAGGGAAGTTTGGCCAGGTGGATTCAGAATTGGCTTGCCTGCAGAAGGCAGAGGGTGGTGGTGGAGGGAGTACATTCAGATTGGAGGATTGTGACTAGTGGTGTCCCACAAGGATCTGTTCTGGGACCTCTACTTTTTGTGATTTTTATTAATGACCTGGATGTGGGGGTAAAAGGGTGGGTTGGCAAGTTTGCAGACGACACAAAGGTTGGTGGTGTTGTAGATAGTGTAGAGGATTGTCAAAGATTGCAGAGAGACATTGATAGGATGCAGAAGTGGGCTGAGAAGTGGCAGATGGAGTTCAACCCGGAGAAGTGTGAGGTGGTACAGTTTGGAAGGACAAACTCCAAGGCAGAGTACAAAGTAAATGGCAGGATACTTGGTAGTGTGGAGGAGCAGAGGGATCTGGGGGTACATGTCCACAGATCCCTGAAAGTTGCCTCACAGGTGGATAGGGTAGTTAAGAAAGCTTATGGAGTGTTAGCTTTCATAAGTTGAGGGATAGAGTTTAAGAGTCGCGATGTAATGATGCAGCTCTATAAAACTCTGGTGAGGCCACACTTGGAGTATTATGTCCAATTCTGGTCACCTCACTATAGGAAGGATGTGGAAGCATTGGAAAGGGTACAGAGGAGATTAACCAGGATGCTGCCTGGTTTAGAAAGTATGCATTATGATCAGAGATTAAGGGAGCTAGGGCTTTACTCTTTGGAGAGAAGGAGGATGAGAGGAGACATGATAGAGGTGTACAAGATAATAAGAGGAATAGATAGAGTGGATAGCCAGCGCCTCTTCCCCAGGGCACCACTGCTCAATACAAGAGGACATGGCTTTAAGGTAAGGGGTGGGAAGTTCAAGGGGGATATTAGAGGAAGGTTTTTTACTCAGAGAGTGGTTGGTGCGTGGAATGCACTGCCTGAGTCAGTGGTGGAGGCAGATACACTAGTGAAGTTTAAGAGACTACTAGACAGGTATATGGAGGAATCTAAGGTGGGGGCTTATATGGGAGGCAGGGTTTGAGGGTCGGCACAACATTGTGGGCCGAAGGGCCTGTACTGTGCTGTACTATTCTATGTTCTATGTTCTATCAGAATTGGATACACTGTTCACACTTGATATAAATGTGTACAAAGCATATTTCATAGAGAAAGATTCAGTAATATATATTTTTATCTTAATAATTCACAACAAAGATAAAATAGAATGCAACTTATGTAATTTTGATGATGCATGGAAATATTGGTCGAATCTTGTCAATTAAAATGTTGTCTTTAATAACAAATTATGGGATAACATCAGAGCATTTGAAATAAGATCAAAATTCACTTTGTATTATTTTTGAACCTTAAATCACCTTTTCTTTTTAAAATAGTTGCTCTCAGATTTTTACTGTTACCTTACTAAGATAGCAGTAAAAATCTGAGAGTAATTATTTTAATTTAATTCAGCATACTGTCAGGATAGCTATTATTTTTGGTGCATGCAAAGAATCCTTGCCCATAATTCACCTTGACAGATGCTCAAACATGACTTCATGTTAATGAAATTAAACTGTGAAAATTATTTATAAAGCAATATCAGATTTGAACAGTGACTTAGGATTTAACAGTGATTTAGGATTTAACAGTGATTAAGGTTTTAGCAGTGATTTTGGATTTTCTTCACAGAGGATGTTGGGGGCAGTAGAGACTTTTATTTCCTCTTTTTCCCTGCCGCCACAAAAATATTAAGTACCTTTGCATTGTTTTCCCTTTTAATTTTCTTTAATACATTTTGGAATCCCGTAGAGCCAGAAGCAGCATACTAAAACAGCATCTTTAATAACCCTGCCTTGTTAAATTTTTCATATCCAGATATGGTATGAATATCTAGTGACAGGGATTCTGGCAGCATTATTAAATGTACCATTTGCTTTCCTGTCACTGAACCAACTAAACTGCTTGAGACAGCACAGTGCGGTGTAAGTGCCCTTCATTTGCTTGGGTTTCTCAAAATCGTTTGTTTCAATGGATTACAACCCTCTCTTCCACCTTGTTAAAGTATTAGAAGAGAAAGAAAATGACAAAAGACTTTGGTATTCAGTCAGTCAGTCAGTAGGTGCGGTTCCGAATCCAGGGTTGGTGGCTATGCACCTCCATCTTCTTCGATCTTGCACTATTTTTCTGGCCTCAGCATAACTCAACCCAGTCCATTGCCTCACATTATCATGGTTCACTGCCTTCCTCTTTCCCTCTTTCCTTCCATCATCCTTTCCAATAACCATTTCTGCTGTCCACCACCTCATAACAAGTGCCCGGCATATTCCAGCTCCCTTTTCGGCAAATTCTTCAGCAACTCCTTTTCTCTCCTCACTCTCTTCAACACTTCTATATTACTGACCTTCATCACCCATCTAATTTCCTGCATTCTCCTTAAACACCACATTTCAAATGCTTCCAGTCGTCATTGTGCTTCCTTGCATAAGGTCCATGATTCGACTCCACACTTTGGTATTATCGATATAATTAAAGGAGTGCTTACTGCCAGTTTGGTATGATTTGTTTAGATGGCTGAGCAGAGACATTTAGAATAGAATAGAATATCTTTATCGTCATTGTTGTGGAGCAATGAAACACAGTTTAGCAGCTCAACGTTTTGCAGCATGACAAGAATATATACATAAAATAAACTCTAAAACCTCAGGAGTGCAGTCCAAAATTAATAATATATGGATGGGGGGGGGGGGTAGGACTATTGCACACCTGCCATTCCTGGAAGTGTGATGCATTTAGCTGCTGCTGTCTTAGGAGGGGGGCAGGAGAAGGGAAGGGGGTGTTATACATTTCACTGCTTGTGGGTAGAAGCTGTTAAGGAGTCTCTTTGTTTTCGTCCTTAATGCTCTGCATCTCTTCCCAGAAGGTAGAGAAGAAAACAGGTGATGTCCAGCATGAGCGGGATCCTTTGAAATACAAGTAGCCTTCTTTTGAAGTCTGCCAGTATAAATGTCTCTGAGGGAGGGTAATGTTGTGCCAATAACCCGCTCTGCTACCCTCACCACCTGCTGCAAGTCCTTCCTGTTCTGTTCTGTGCAGCTGGCAAACCACACTGCACAGCAATACGTCAGGAGGCTCTCTATAGTTGTCCGATAGTTGATCAGCAGGTGATGAGGGAGGAGAGCGTGCTTTAGCTTCCTTAGGAAGTAGAGCCTCTGTTGGGCCTTCCCCACCTGATAAGAGATATGGGCAGTCCAGGTGAGGTCAGCCGAGATGTGGACACCGAGGAACTTGAAACTCTCTATTCTCTCCACCTCTTTCCCGTATATGTGCAGAGCAGAGTGCTCGAGGCGCTTTGATTTCCTGAAGTCTACTATCAGCTCCCTGGTTTTTGTGATGTTCAAGTCCAGGTTATAATGACAACACCATTCTGTCAAATGCTGTACCTCCTCCCTATAGGCTGTCTCATCACAGTCTGATATGATACCTGTTAGGGTGGTATCGTCAGCAAATTTGACAATGGGGTTGGTGGAGTGAATGGCAGAGCAGTCATGGGTGAAAAGAGAATAGAGGATGGGGCTGAGAACACACCCCTGTAGATGTGTCACCTTCATACCACTTGCAATGTGATGTGTTATGATCAATAATCAATCATCACCATCAAAGGTTGTCCAACACTAGAGCAAACCAGACCCTTTGCCTGATGGGAGTGCAGTACAAGGCTGTCTACGAGCAGCTAACACAACAGCATGAAAGAATTTGACCACAAAATGCGTGATCGTTGTAAAATATGGAGCAAGTATGGGTTGAGCCTAGGTTCTTTAGGCATTGCATCTCCAATCTAGACCCAGTTAGGCTAATTCTATTAACAGGGAGCCAGAAGCTCTAACTATTACAAAAGCTCATTTTGTCCATTTAAGGCTGTTTTTCACCATTCCACTAAATAATGACAGTGGAAAATAGCATCAATTTGAATCTTTCTATGAATGATTAAAATCACTCAGTTGGTTATAGTATTCAACTTTAAATTGCCTGGCACTCTTACAAGCGAAAAAGCTAAAGCTCTAGGTTAGTCATCAAATATATTCCATACAAGAGAAAATCTGCAGGTGCTGGAAATCCAGCAAAACACACAAAACACTGGAGGAACTCAGCAGGCCAGGCAGCATCCATGGAAAGGAGTACAGTCAACGTTGCGGGCCGAGGCCCTTCCTCAGGGCTGGAGGAAAAAAAAGATGAGAAGCCAGGGTCAGAAGGAGAGGAAGAAACACAAGGTGATAGGTGAAACTGGGAGCGGGGAGGAATGAAGCAAAGAGCTGGGAAGTTGATTGGTGAAAGAGATACAGGGCGGGAGAAAGGGAAATCCAATAGGAGAGAAACGAAGGCCATGGAAGAAAGAAAAGTGGGGAGGAGCACCAGAAGGAGGTGATGGACAGGTAAGGAGAAAAGGTGAGAGAGGAAAAAGGGGATGGGGAATGGTGAAGGGGGGGAGGTTACCGGGAGTTTGAGGAATTGATTTTCATGCCATCAGGTTGGAGGCTACCCAGATGGAATATGAGGTGTGGCCTTATAGTGACAGTAAAGGAGGCCATGGATAGACATATCGGAATGGGGATGGGAAGTGGAATTAAAATGGGTGGCCACTGGGAGATCCCGCTTGTTCTGGCGAATGGAGTGTAAGTGCTCGGCGAAGTAGTCTCCCAATCTATGTCAGGTCCACACAGGAGGCCACACACCGGGAGCACTGAACACAGCAAATGACCCCAACAGACTCACAGGTGAAGTGTCACCTCACCTGGAAGGCCTATTTGGGGCCCTGATTTGTAGTGAGGGAGGAGGTGTAGGGGCAGGTGTAGCACTTGTTCTGCTTGCATATTATATACATTGTTCCTTTCTACTTTAATGGTTTATACCTAGGAAGTAATTCCCGATTGGTAGCGTTGCAGGTTTTCACAAATAAAAAGACGGAGGTGTTTTATGTTTAAGAAAAAGCCATAGCAACTCACTTATCGAAGAACAAAAACTGAACACAAAGCACAATAAAAGTCACTTACGTAATTACATCATCGCGTCAGAACAGCCTCTCAAAGTGAACCCCAACCCAACGTTGGTGGTTGTGAATTCTGTATGTTTCCATGAATTACTGTACATTACCCTACAGTGTTAAACATTATATTGTAGTCAGTGAGATATGTGTTGCCTCCATCCCAGTTGGATCTTGGGTGATGTGTAAGTTTGTCTGAAGCTTTGCCAGTCTAAACCTTTCATGTGATGTCACTTTGAGGTCTGTTGGAAAAATGTTTGCCTATTAGAAGTAGATATCTGTGTTGAACATAAATAAAGCCCAGTCAGAGGGGAGTGAATGCTGACAGAAGTCAAGCAACTAAAAGTTAGATTCATCCAAAACTTCACTCTGCAAATTCCTCAAGCAAGACTAAGAGGTAGAAAGTTCCACAGGTTAAAACTAAATAGTGAATCATTAATCTGCCCTTCTTGCATCGATGTTCTACTGCTGTTCTCATGCTCAGCATTGTATGAAGGGTCTCGGCTCGCAACCTTAACAGTTTATTCCATAAGACCATAGGACAAAGGAGCAGAACTCGGCCATTTGGCCCATGGAGTCTGCTCCGCCATTTTATCATTCCCATCCATAGATGCTGCCTGACTTGTGGAGCTCCTCCAGCACACTGTGTGTATCACTCTAGATTTCCAGCATCTGCAGGAACTCTCGTGTCTCAGTATTGTATACATTTAGAGAGCTAAAAATTCTTCCTTTGGTTCGATATCATCAATGTTAGCAAGTGTTTAGAGTTTAGAAGAATGAGAGGGGAATCTCATTGAAACCTTTCTGAATATTGAAAGGCCTAGATAGAATGGATGTGAGAGGATGTTTCCTATAGTGGTGGAGTCCAGGACCAGAGGGCACAGTCTCAGAATAGAAGGATGTCCTTTTAGAACGAGATGAAGAGGAATTTCTTTGGGCAGAGCATGGTGAACCTGTGGAATTCATTGCCACAGAGGGCTGTGGCGGACAAATCATTGGGCATATCTGAAGTGGAGGTTGATAGGTTTTTAACTAGTAGAAATTTCAAAGGTTATGGGGAAAAGGCAGGAAAATGGGAAGAATGAGGAATGAGGAGCAGGCTTGATGGGCCTAGTGCCTCATTCTGCTCCTACATATGGTCTCATGCTCTGTGCCAATAGTGGCAGAAGCTATAATTTTAAAAGGATCATTTTACTTAGCAAAATGCTGGAGGAACTCTTCCCGAACAGTTGACTGTTTATTGCCCTCCATAGATGCTGCCTGACCGGCTGAGTTCTCCCAGCATTTTGTGTGTGTTGCTCAGGATTATCAGCATCTGCAGAATCTCTTGTGCTTCGGATGCTTCTATCTGACCACCATCGGTAACCGCCTGGCCATGGCATTCTATTGCTGCTGAGGCTGCTGAAGGAGCTTTCCTGAAGCTTTCTTCTCCCCTTGCAGCTTCTGCCATTCATTCACAGCAGTTTGGCTCATATGTAACCGGAAGCAAGCTCAGCACAGTATAGTTCATGGCTGTGGGCAGCAAATTTGACCTTGTACACAATGTTTCCTGCAGGAGATGCTATTACATGCTCATGTGTATCACACCCATGGAGAATTTAGAACCTGACATTCAAATATTGCATTTGGATTAATTTTAAAGCATTCTTACATCTGCTTGCTTGGACAATGGAATGGGGAAACCATTGCTGGCTATATTGATGGGGTGATTGCCAGTTAATTTAAAACCCTCGCATTGGTGCTATTTTTATAGATTACAAAATGAATTACAATAGGGATATTTTGCACCAGTGCTGACACCAACAAATGATTTTAAAATGCAGAAGGAAGAGCAGGCTTGGGAAACTGAGCAATGAAAGGGGAGGAAGGGAGGGAGACATAGAGGGAGAGAAATAAACAGGAATTTGAATTTGCTCAGAAACCTAGAAGACGATACAGCAGAGGTTTATGGCACTAGAATTACAATACGTTTGCCTGAAACTACATTTCTCTCTTTTTTAGTGGAAGTGTTCTCTTGTTTAAATTAGATTGATTAGGAAGAACACTAAGAGTGACTCTGAACCTTTGGGGTGGATGGGGGTGGTGAGGGGTATGTCCCAGTGGTGGACGGAGAATGTAGATGTTGTGATATGCTAAGCATCCTAATTTCACATGACATGCTAGATAGGTCAGGGACAAAGTTTTTGTCCTTCCCAGACCCCTGTTAAAAGTGCAATCTGAACTCAAATGTCCCTGGCTATATATTTAAGGAAGGATGCACAAGCACTAGGCATGTGCTCTTGCAG
Source organism: Mobula birostris (assembly GCF_030028105.1). Classification (NCBI taxonomy): domain Eukaryota; kingdom Metazoa; phylum Chordata; class Chondrichthyes; order Myliobatiformes; family Myliobatidae; genus Mobula; species Mobula birostris. Next base: position 130,018,856 of record NC_092378.1, on the reverse strand, counting down.
CTAACAGAGTGTGATTGAAGAGAGTGGCATTGGTGCACATGATCCGACAGTGGGCAATATAGTGGAGTGATTTTTACTAGCCCACTGTGTAATCTCCAGAAGATGTTGTAAAAGGTTTACTGATCTCGCTTGTAAGGAAACAACTCTGGTCAGCAGATGAACCAAGAGCTACAGGGCTAGAGAAAATCCCAAAAGCCTTGGGCAATCCCATTAGAGTGCTTAGTGCTAACTGCAGTGGAACTTTGAAAGTACAGTAAATTTCCTTTGATGTTGCAGTTTCTAGTAGAGTACATTTGCAGTAGCTGAAGCTGGTACCAAACTGGCGGCACGCTTTGAGGCATGCAACACAACATCAGCAACAAAAGCTACTCTCCTTCCAGGTCACCAGCCGCTGTCTGACAGCAGCAGACATGAGAAGGACTCTGCAGAGAGTCAACCCCCGTTAGGCTGCCGGGCCAGATAACATCCCAGGCCAAATACTCAGGGATTGTGCATACCCAGCTCACCGACGTCTTCATGGCCATCTTCAACACTTCAATCATCCAGGCACTTTAGGTCTCCAACATGCTTTAAAATCAGACACCATCATCCCTGTACCAAAGAACTCTACACCCTCAGAACTAAATGACTACCACCTGGTGGCACTGACACCAATCATCATGAAGTGCTTTGAATGTAATGGCACACATCCAAAACTCCATTCCTGCCACACTGGATGCTCACCAATACGCTTACCGACAGAACCAGTCTGCAACAGATGTCATGCACCTGGCCCTGGCATGCCTAGTGAGCAAAGGCAGTGATGTCAGAGTGCTGTTTCTGGATTTCAGTTCAGCATTTAACACTCTTGTTCACTTGGTGAAAAAACTCCTGCCCCTCCATTTAAGTATACCACTGTGCAAGCAGGTGTTGTATTTCCTAACCAACAGTCCTCTGATAGTCAGGATGCAGAACTGTTCCTCCCTCCCCATCGTCCTCCATACCGGTGCTCGACACCAACAACAATGAGACGGCCTACAGAGAGGAGGTGGAAGAGCTCGAGGCCTGGCGCCAGGCAAATAACTCTTCCTCAGTGTCAACAAGACAATGGGGATGGTAATTAACTTCAGGAGAACTTGCACCAACCCTCTTTACATTGGCAGCCCAGCAGTGGAAACTGTGAGCAGTTTCTAACAGCTGGCAGTGCACCATTTTGCACAACTTCTCATGGTCACAGAACATTTCCTACTCAAATAAGAAAGCTCACCGATTCTACACAATTAACAAAACTCACCAATGCCTTTACTTTCTGAGGAGGCTGAAGAGCTGGACTATGCACATCAATATTCATGCCCTTCTACAGATGCACAGTAGAGAGCATCCTAACAAACTGCATCACTGCATGGTATGGAAGATGCACTGCTGGCAGACAGGAAGACTCTACAACGGGTAGTCAAAACTACCAATGCACCACTGGCACCAACCTACCCACCATCAAGGACATGTATACAGAAAGGTGCTGGAAAAGGGCCAGAAACATCATGAAGGATCCCACCCACCCTGCTGATGGACTACAGTATTTGTCTCACTCCCATCAGGGAGGAGGCAACACAGCATCCACGTCAGGACTACCAGACTCAAAAACAGCTACTTTCCCCAACCAGTAAGACTGATCAAATCCTCCACCCACTAACCCACACCCCCCACCACTATATTATCATTCCCTGTCAGAGTCACCTTATTTACAGACACTCCTGTATCTAACTCTATGTACATACAATCAATCTCTGTATATAAGCTATCTTATGTACACATTTAGTGCCCTTTTTTAAATTATTGAGTCTTTTTGTGCTGCATCAGACCCACAGTAACAATTATTTTGTTCTTCCTTACACTTGTGTACTGGAAATGACATTAAAAAAAACCTCAAATCTTGAATCTCAAATGGCTTAATTTTAATGGTAAAATATTGGTTAGCTCCCCTGTATATGCCACTATGTAAGTCAGCTAAAAATTGTCAGGAAAATATCCAAATACAAAGCCTAAATTAAAATGTAATTTAGATTTTGAGGAATATTTGACAAAGTGGAGATACTAGAAAGGCCAGCTGTGGATAAATCACCTGGTGCAGGTGTGATGAATCATAGGTTGAAGACGGAAGAGCTGAGGAAATTGTAGAGGTCTTGGCCATTATTTCTCATCCCCTGAACATTTAGGCTTGATGCTTGCGGAGTACAAAATTACAAATGTTCCAGCCTAATGTAAGTCTTCAATTGGAAGATGCCAATGCAAAGGTTGTGGGGCCTGGCTCTGAGAGTGAGAAACAAACCGATATTTGGCCAACTTAAGCGCCGAGCTAGATTAAAAAGAACAAGGCGCCAAGGCGGAGGGCAAAGGTCAAGCTGATGTTCAGCTCACAACTCCGTGAACTTTACTCCCCTCAGCTTCGACCTGACTTTGCGGCTGTGGCCCGCAGCCATCGGCACTCACTTCAGCACTGGACTGGCTCCGAGGCTGTGGCATGTAGTCTTCGGGCTCCCAGACCTGCTGCAAAGCTGCACTGACTCTGAGGATGTGGATTCACCATCGGTGAATCTGCAGTTCATGTTCTGTGTGTTATTTGTTTACTTTTTTGTTGTTTGCACTACGTGTTATTTTTTCGCAAACTGGGTATTTGATGGTCTTTGTTATGAGGGTTTAAATTTTTTTTTGCATTTCTTTGCTTTGTGGCTGCCTGCAAGGAGACGAATCTCAAGGTTGTATATAGCATACATACTTCGATAATAAGTGAATTTTAAACTTTGAAGTTTTAAGGGACATCATAGAGGGGAGAGAGTGGTGCAGAGACATATAAGTTTAGGTGGGGAATTCCAGAGATGAAGCCATGGTATTGAAAGTGTGTCTGCTGATGATGGAGAAATTAAGATCACACATCAGACTTGGAGAAACCAATGTACTTTGCAGGGTTGTAGGACTGGAGGAGTTTAGAGGTAGGGGTGATCAGGCCATGGAGATATAGGAAATCAAAGATTCTGAGATGGAGTTGTTGCTAACTATGGTCAGGGACCTAACTTCATCTGAAGCAATGTCAGGTGATGGAAGTTAGGAAATGGGATAATTTGAATTTATGGACGTTGGCCGGGAACGTGTTAGAATAATAAAGTCCAGAAGGAGAAGTGGACTCAGGGCATGATGTAAAAATAGAACTAAATAATGATGATAGGGTACGTGATCAAAAGCTCATCTCAAGTTCAAGGTCAAGCATATCACCAAAATTGTGTATGTCCTTAGCTGGTGTCAAGAATTATGTCAACATTATACAACACTATTATACTGAGACACTTGGTCATCCAGACCCTGTTATTTCTCAGGACTTAGTTTTATAAAAAATTGATCAAGACTTAGGCAACTTCACCTGAATTAACCTGAAATATTTCTCAATTCCAGGGTGTGGCCTTCCTTTCCAGGATATCAGAGATTCTTTCTTCTTCCAAGAGTTTCCCTTCCTCCACTATCGATACTGCCCTCTCTGCATCTCCTCTATTTCCCAAATATCCATGCTCACCCCATCTTTCCACTGCTTTACCAGTGATAGAGTTCCCCTACCACCCCACGAACATCCTCATCCAACACATCATCCTCTGCAACTTCCGCCATATCCAAAGGGATCCTACCACCAAACATATCTTTACCTCCCACCTTCGCTTTCCACGGTGATCACTCCCTCTGTGATTTCCTTGTCTATTTGCCCTTCCCCCACTAATCTCCCTCCCAGCACTTATCCCTGCAAGTGGCCAAAATGCCCATTCACCTCCTCTCTGCCTTCCATTTAGGGACCCCAAAGTCCTTCAGATTGAGTCGACACTTCACCTGCAAATCTGCTGGAGTTTTTTTTGTGTCCGGTGCTCCTGATGCAGCCTCCTCTACATTGGTGAGACCCGTTGTAAATTGGGGGACTGCTTCGTCAAGCACCTCTGCTCCATCCGCCAGATGCAGAACTTCCCAGTGGCCAAACTTTTAAATTCAAATTCCCATTCCCGTTTCCGACATGTAAGTCCATGGCCTCCTCTCATGCCAAGATGAGGACACCCTCAGAGTGGAGGAGCAACACCTTATATTCTGTCTGGGTGGCCTCTAACATGATGGCATCAATATTGATTTCTCCTTCTGGTAAAAAAAAATGTTTTCCCTCCCCTCCTCCTTCTTTTTCCCACTCTGGCCTTTTACCTCTTCTCACCTGTCTATGACTTCCCCCTGGGTCCCTCCTCCTTCTGTTTCTCCTATGGTCCACTTTCCTCTCCTATCAGATCCCTCCTTCTCCTGCCCTTTACCTTTCCCACCCACCTGGCTTCACCATCACCGTCTCGCTATCCTCCTTCCCTTCCCCCCCCACCTTTCTATTCTGGCATCTTTCCCCTTCCTTTTCAGTTGTGAAGAAGGGTCTCGGCCCGAAACTTTGATTGCTTATCAATTTTCATAGATGCTGCCTGACCAGCTGAATTCCTCCAGCATTTTGTGTGTGTTGCTTTGGATTTCCAGCATCTTTAGGCTTCCTCATGTTTATAACCAAACACATCTGCCAATTAAGGTGGAATGAGTGACGGAAATGTGGAACGATGGGAAGATTAAGTTTCAGAGTTTGCACTGCAAGTTAGATAGAGAATAATTGAATATAGCTGAGGTAATGAGTTATAAGTCACTTAAGAGATCTCTAGAGGTGTGAATAGTGAACAATGTTTGATGCCCAGGAATAAATAATTTATCACTCCACATGGTGCTTTGATCTAATGACCCAGCCTGCAGGGGTACTTAAGTACTTAATGGTTATGATAGCCTGATTATATCTGCAGACAATAACTAGAAGCCTCCGGGTTTAGTGTCCAGATGCAGATTGGATATAATTATCACGGGGAAGTGGAAGTGAACTCAGTTCTATTGAATGTGTGGAATGTGGAAACTAGGTATGGAAAATTTCAGACCTAAAGTGAGGATACCCGTGGTTTCCAGGGCACTGCTGGACATCTTGATAGAGGGATCAGAAAGGGGGAAGGATGTCCTCTTCCTGCAATGGAGAATGAGGCCACCAAAGCAGCTAATACCCTGGAACTCTTGTTCAGGATCTCTGGTTCCAGTGATGAAAGATGATTAATGACATTCACAAGAGCCCCCGGTACGACACATCTCATCACCACCAGTGTCTCAACCTCAAAATGTTTAGTCCACGAATAACCTAATATTTATAGAGATCATATAACTGCTGACAGTGCACATGGAGGATGGAGGAGAAGGACTATAAGATCTGCGTCCCCCTAAGGAGGAATTACAGGTGGTAAGCAGGATGGACGAGGGAGACACATAGCAAGACACTGGTCCTCTTGCCTAGAGGTATGTGAAAGAGCGATTGGCACTGTAGTTGTTGCTAGACTGATAATCAAAAGACCTGGGTCAAAATGCATAGAAATGAGTTAATGTCCCACAGAAGCAGCTTGGGCGTTTAGATACTATTAATGATATAAATCTGGGTTAAAAGGATTATATTAACAATGGTTCAAAAGTTCAAAGTAAGTTTTATTATCAGAGTATAAATATGTCACTACATCCAACCCTGAGATTCATTTTCCAGCGGGCATACTCAGCAAACCTATAGAATAGCAACTATGTCAGGACCAATGAAAGATCAAGTACAGTGCAGAAGACAAATGCAAATATAAATAAACAGCAATAAATAATGACAACATGAAATAACTGGATAGAAAGTCCTTAAAGTGTGATTATTGAAGTGTGATCTGAAAGTGTGTATCACAAATGACCTGACTTGGTCCAAGCAAGCAGAGTCCACTGCCAAGAAGGCCCACCAGCACCTTTACTTCCTGAGAAAACTAAAGAAATTTGGCCTGTCCCCTAAAACCCTCACTAATTTTTATAGATGCACCGTAGAAAGCATTCTTCCAGGGTGTATTACAACCTGGTATGGAAGTTGTCCTGTCCAAGAACGAAAGAAGCTGCAGAAGATCGTGAACACGGTGCAGCACATCACACAAACCAATCTTCCGTCCTTGGACTCACTTTACACCGCACACTGTTGGAGCAGTGCTGCCAGGATAATCAAGGACACGACCCACCCAGCCAACACACTTTTCGTTCCTCTTCCCTCTGGGAGAAGGCTCAGGAGCTTGAAGACTCATACGGCCAGATTTGGGAACAGCTTCTTTCCAGCTGTGATAAGACTGCTGAACGGGTCCTGACCCGGATCTGGGCCATACCCTCCAAATATCCGGACCTGCCTCTCGTTTTTTTGCACTACCTTATTTTCCATTTTTCTATTTTCTATTTATGATTTATAATTTAAATTTTTAATATTTACTAATTTTTACTATTTGTAATATTTTTAATATTTAATATTTGTAACCCAGGGAGTGGGAAGCGCAGAATCAAATATCGCTGTGATGATTATATGTTCTAGTACCAATTGTTTGGCGACAATAAAGTATTAGGTATAAAGTGTCATTGGTTGTGGGAACATCTCAATGGATGGGCAAGTGAGTGCAGTTATGCCTTTTTGTTCAAGAGCCTGATGGTTGAAGGGTAGTAACTGTTGTTGAACCTGGTAGTGCGAGTCCTGAGGCTCTTGCAGCTTCTAACTGTTGGCAGCAGCAAGAAAAGAATGTGGTCTAGGTGGTGAGGATCTCTGATGATGGATGCTACTTTCCTTACAACAGCATTTCACATTCAAAGGCATGGGTGTTTTCATACCAGCCCATGATACAGCCAGTCAATACACACTCCATTACACATCTATAGAAGTTTGTCAAAGTTTTTGATGTCATGTCAAATCTCTGCAATCTCCTAAGTAGAGGTATTGTGTACTTTCTTCAGAAATTGCATGTACATGGGCAGGTCCCCTGAAATAGTGACACATAGGAATTTCAAGTTATAATCTTCTCCACCTTTGATCTTCCAATGAGGACTGGCTCATGGATCTCTGGTTTCCCTCTCCTGAAGTCTACAGTCAGTTCTTTGGTCCAGTTGGTATTGAGTGAGAGGTTGTTGTTCGGACACCACTCAGCCAAATTTTCAATTTCCCTCCTGTACGCTGATTCACCATCACCTTTGATTTGGCCCACAACAGTGGTGTCATCAGCAAACTTGAATATGGTATTGGAGCGGTGCTTAGCCACACAGTCATAGGTGTAAAGCAAATGGAGCTGGGACTAGGCACACAGTCTTGTGGTGCACCTATGCTGATGGAGATTGTGGAGGAGATGCTTTTGCCAATCCAAACTGACTGGGGTTCTCAAGAGAGGAAATTCAGGATCCAATTGCACAAGGAAGTATTGAGGCCAAGGTCTAGGAGCTTACTGATTAGTTTTGAGCGGATGATGGTATTAAATGCTCAGCTGTAATTGATAAGGAGCATCCTGATGTATACATTTTTGCTGTCTGGATGTTCCAGGGGTGAGTGAAGAGCCAATGAGATGGTATCTGCTGTGGACCCGATGCTCCAGTAGGCAAATTGGAGCAGATCCAAGCCACCTCTCAGGCAGGGACTGATATGGTTCATCACCAGGCTCTCAACACTGTGGATGTAAGTGCAACTGGGTGATAGTCATTGAGGCAGATCATCATGCTCCTTTTGGAGACTGGCATAATTGAAACCTGCTTGAAGCAGGTGGGTACCAGACACTGCCAAAGAGAGTGGTTAATGATATCAGTGAACACACCAGCCAGTTGGTCAGCACGTTGAATGACCAGGTACCCTGTCCGATCTGGATGCTTTCCTTGGATTCACCCTTTTGAAGGTAGCTCATATGTCAGCTTCGGGTACTGAGATCAAAGTATCGTCAGGAGACCTCAAACCAAATAGATTATTGTTAAATAGTTATCCAACTCAGGATTGACTTCAGTCGTATATGAATGACCTGTCCTACTGCAATGTGGTTGTCACTTAACTACCCTCTGAAGTGGCCCTTCAAACCATTCATTTGATGGTGTATTAAAATCACTATAACAGCTAACAGTTAACAGTGAATGGGGTTCATGCTGTCATTTTACAGTTGTCTAACTAGTGTAACACCCTGGGAAAGGTTTCACTGCTAACGTAATGGTCTTTCTGTAGAAGCAGTGTTTGGGTTCTGGTTAGAGATAACAGGTTCTCTGGAAAGCGTGCCATCCAATGAAGCGAGGGTGTTCTTGTGCCGTGTGCCAGACACCATGGTGATCTGGGTCTTTTGTTCAGCGGGAGATGAAGAAAGAAGACACCGTAGTGGAGCCGTGATCCAATGAAGGAAGATCAACAAAGGGGAAACCGTGAGCTCCAACTTGTGCACGTTAGACTGTTCCATTAAAATGGGCCCTTTTCTTTTTTTTGCTTTTTCTTCACTAACCCTGTAGTCAAATTAAGAATTATAAAGCTAAATCGTTTAATTGTACGTGGCGTACTGTCTGTTATTTCATGGTACTGATTTGTAACAGGGTAACCTGATGACCCCAATGATGTACCTACCCTCCTTGTCACCACTCCAAGCCCACTACCAACATTGAGAGTGCCGACTTCCCATAGGGATTGGAACATCAAGTCCTAGTAGCCCTACTACAGATTGGTGGTGTTGTGAATAGCATAGGAAACTGGCAAAGAATACAGTGGGATTTAGATCAGGTGTAGGTATAGGCAGGGAAATGGCAGATAGAGCACAACCTGACAAACGTGAAGTGTTGCACTTTGGTAGGTCAAATGTAAAGAGACAACAAAGGTGGTTAAGAAGACAAATGGCATGCTTGCCTTTATTAGTGAAGGCACGAGCTTTAAAAGTCAGGAAGTTACTGTATGTTGTAGCTTTGTAGAACTTCAGTTTGGCTACATCCGGAATATTGTCTGGATTAGAGAGCATTGGGTACAATAAGAGGTTGGACAAATGTAGGTTATTTTCTCTGGAATAGCGGAGGCTGAGAGAAGATCTGATAGTGGTTTATTAGATTTTGAGAGGCAGAGATAGAGTAGGTGGACAATATATTTTTCCCACGGTTGAAATGTCTAATACCAGAAGGCATGGATTTAAGGAAGGGGGGTAACTTTAAAGGAGTTGTGAGAGTCAAGTTTTTTTACACAGAGTGGAGGGTGCCTGGAATGCACTGCCTGGTGTGGTGGTAGAAGCGGATACATTGGAGATTTATAAGAGACGTTTAGATAGGAACATGAATTGAGGAAAATAGAAGGATATGGACATTGTGTAGGCAGAAGGTACTAGTTTAGCTGACCATTTTATTACTAATTGATTTGATTCAGCACAACATTGTGGGATGAAGGGCCTGATCCTGTGGTGTACTGTTGTATGTTCTAAGATCTAAGATGCGGATGGTCTAATCAGTTGTAGTGTTAAGTGGCAAACTGAACAATTCAGAGAAGTGTGAGGTAAAGCACTTCAGAAATTGTAAAAAGATGGGGGAATCTGAATGGACTTTCTGGAGTGAATATTAAGTATCCATTTCTGTTCCTGGGTGTTAACATCTCTAAGGATCTATCCTGGATCCAACATATTGATGTGATTACAAAGAAGGCACGCTGGTGACTATGTTTCATTTGAAGTGTGAGGAGATTTGGTATGTCACCCAAGACTCTAGTAAATGTGCACAGATGTACTGTGGAGAGTGTCAGGAAATGTAGAACAGGCTTGACCCACATCCAGAGCAATGGAGATGATTTAGCAGTGAGTGTTAACTTTAATAATAAACTGCAAAATAGCAAGCCATGAGGAGCCAGAAAATAAGAGAGAGCAGATATTTAATACTGTACGACAAGGCAACAAGATAACTGAAGGCTAGGAGCAATTGGTTAAGGCTGGCTAGTGTGGTGAGTGAACAAGGATTGTGGACGAGAGCTGAATTTAAGTAGGCTGTGGATAATGTCTAAAAACGAGTGGCAAATGATTCCTGTTGGGAGACGCACGCCTGACAGACAGCAGTCTAACTGGTTGCATCTCCGCCTGGCATGGAGGGGCCACGGCACAGGATCGGTAAAATCCACAGAGGTTCATAAACTCAGCCAGCTCCATTATGGGCACAAGCCTCCCCAGCATCGAGGACATCTTCAATAGGTGGGTTCCTCATGACCCAGAACATGTCCTCTTTTCGTTACTACCATCAAGGAGGAGATACAGGAGCGCGAAGATACACACTCAACTTTTTTGGAATAGGTAATTCACTCCGCCATCAGATTTCTCAGCGGACCATGGGCCCACCTACACTACCTCGCTTTTTGTGTCTCTTTTTGCATTACTTGTCTTTGTGTAACTTGTGTACTGTACTGCGCTGCTATTGCAAAACAATTAATTTCATGAAATATATCAGTGATAATAAACCTGATTCTAGGTCTGATTCCCTTATCATTATGATCAAAGCCAATGTGGCTAGAATGAGAAATGTGGGTGTCTGCTCACAGTACGTTGAAGGTATAGATCATCACCATCATTATTATGTTGTATGACGTGGCTGATCATGGTCTCCCATCTGTCTTTTGACCCTCTCCTTGCTGTTGTTCTTTTTCTTTTCTCTGTCCATGATCATGATTGTTCTTGGAAAGTTTTTCTACAAAAGTGGTTTGCCATTGCCTTCTTCTGAGCAGTGTCTTTACAGGACAGGTGACCCCAGTCATTATCAACACTCTTCACAGATTGTCTGCCTGGTGCTGATGGTCACATAACCACTTGTGACGTGCACCAGCTGCTCATATGACCTGCTCCCAGGGCTTCACGTGACCCTAATTGGGGGCTAAGCAGGTGCTACACCTTGCCCAAGGGGGGCCTGCAGGCTACTGGAAGGAAGAGCGCCTTCTATATCCTTTGGGGGAGATGTATCTCCACCCTTCCACTCAAGAAGGTATAGATAAAGTTAGAAACATAGAAAACATACAACACAATACAGGCCCTTCGGCCCACAAAGCTGTGCTGAACATGTCCTTACCTTAGAACAACCTAGGCTTTATCCATATTTTTCTAAGTTCCATGTAGCCATCCAGGAGTCTCTTAAAAATCCCTATCGTTTCCGCCTCCACCACCATTGCCGGCAAACAACAGGAATTCTGCAGATGCTGGAAATTCAAGCAACACACATCAAAGTTGCTGGTGAACGCAGCAGGCCAGGCAGCATCTGTAGGAAGAGGTGCAGTCGACGTTTCAGGCCGAGACCCTTCGTCAGGACGTTGCCGGCAGCCCATTCCACGCACTCACCACTCTCTGCATAAAAAAAAAACTTACCCCTGACATCTCCTCTGTACCTATTTCCAAGCACCTTGTATCTATGCCCTCTTGTACAAGCAATTTCAGCCCTGGGGAAAAGCCTCTGACTATCCACGTGATCAATGCCTCTCATTATCTCGTACACCCCTATCAGGTCCCCTCTCATCCTTCGTCGCTCCAAGGAGAAAAGGCTGAGTTCACTCAACCTATTCTCATAAGGCATTCTCCCCAATCCAGGCAACATCCTTGTAAATGTCCTCTGCACACTTTCTATGGTTTCCACGTCCTTCCTGTAGTGAGGCGACTAGAATTGAGCACAGTACTCCAAGTGAGGTCTGACCAGGGTCCTATATAGCTGCAACATTGCCTCTCGGCTCTTAAACTGAATCCCACGATTGATGAAGGCCAATGCACCGTATGCCTTCTTAACCACAGAGTCAACCTGTGTAGCAGCTTTGAGTGTCCTATGGACTCAGACCCCAAGATCCCTCTGATCTTCCACACTACCAAGAGTCTTACCATTAATATTATATTCTGCCATCAGATTTGACCTACCAAAATGAACCACCTCACACTTATCTGGGTTGAACTCCATCTGCCACTTCTCAGCCCAGTTTTGCATCCTATCAATGTCCCGCTGTAACCTCTGACAGCCCTCCACACTATGCACAACACCCCCAACCATTGTGTCATCAACAAATTTACTAACACATCCCTCCACTTCCTCATCCAGGCCATTTACAAAAATCACAAACAGTAGGGGTCCCAGAACAGATCCCTGAGGCACACCACTAGTCACCGGCCTCCATGCAGAATATGACCAGTCTACAACCACTCTTTGACTTCTGTGGGCAAGCCAGTTCTGGATCCACAAAGCAATGTCCCCTTGGATCCCATACCTCCTTACTTTCTCAATAAAGATACAGGTTTTTTTTTTAGCTGTAGGAGCAGGTGCTCTGTGTAACATTAGGCAGGCTGCAGTTTCATCGCTGCATGATCGCATTGCAGAAAAGATGTAATTGAACTGGATAGTGTGCAGCGGGGATTTACAAGGATGTTGCCAGCACTAGAAAATTAAAGTTATGAGAAATGAGTGGATGACATGTAACAGTTTTGTTTGGGACAGGGTAGGCTGAAGAATGATCTAATTGGAGATATATATAACTGTAAAGAACCTAGTCAGAATATACAGGAAGGATCTACAGTGCCTATAAAATGTATTCCCCACTACCGCCCCTCCTCCAGAAGTTTTCATGTTTTATTGTTTTACAACATTAAATCCCAGTGGATTTAATTTGACTTTTTTAATACTGATCAACAGAAAAAGACTCCTTCATGTCAAAATGAAAACAGACCTCTACAAAGTGATCTAAATTAATTTGATTGCTTAAGTATTCACCCCTTCAAGTCAGTATTTAGTGGATGCATCTTTGGTAGCAATTATAGCCTTAAGTCTGTGTGGGTAGGTCTCTTTCAGCTTTGCACATTGGGACACTGCATTTTTTCCCCATTCTTCTTTACAAAACTACTCAAGCTCTGCCATATTGCATGGGAACAGCCAATTTCAAGTCCAGCCACAAATTCTCAATTGGGTTGAAGTCTCGGCTTTGATTTGGCCACTCCAGGACAATACCTTTGTTGTTTTTAAGCCATTCCTGTGCAGCTTTGGCTTTATGGTTTTGGTCATTGACTTGCTGGAAAACCAATCTTCCCCAGTTGCAGTTCTCTTGCAGACTGCATCAGGTTTTCCTCCAGGATTTGCTGCATTCATTTTACCCTCTACCTTCACAAGTCTTCCAGGACCTGCTGCAGTGAAGCATCCCCACAGTATGATGCAGCCACCAGCATGCACACGGTGCAATCAATTATTTTGTGTTTTATGTTTGTAATTAATTTAGATCACTTTGTACAGATCTGTTTTCACTTTGACATGAAAGAGAATTTTTCTATTGATCAGTGTCAACAAAAGCCAAATTAGATCCACTGTGATTCGATGTTATAAAACAATAAATCCTGAAAACTTCAAGGTGGGGTGAATACTTTTTACAGGCACTGTATTTCCCTTACCAGAAGGGATATAACCCTGAGAACAAGGAAAAGCAAAACAGCACAGAGGCTGGAGATCTGAAATGCAAACAGAAAACTGGGAATAGTCAGCTGGTCAGATGGGACTTCTCGAGAGAGAAAGAGTTAATGCTTTAGATGGATAACATCATCAAAATTCTGATCTGCTGAGAGCCCCTGATGTTTACTGTTTTGTATTACAGCATCTAAAGTAATTGGTAGGATTAGAGGCTAGATGCGTTTCTTATACCCAGGATGTGGTAGAAGTCTGGAACTTACTGCATGAAAGAGTGTTAAAGGCAGATATGCTCCTCACATTTTAACAGGTTTGGGATTAGGTTTAAAAGGCCATGACCTGTAGGGCAGTTGACCAGGTGCTGGGGGCTTGAATTAGACTGGTGCTCAAATAGAATTTATTCCATTGCTGCTCTTGAACTTCTCCAGAGTTAAATGAGTGATTCACATGGCCCCAACTGTGCAGTCAATAGCTCCATAATAATTCCATCATCTTGTTAAATCCTGGTTCTGCTGATCTTCCACGGTGAAAGGTTGTGACAAAGGGTGAATATGGACCAGACACACATTGAGAATCGTATCTGCTGGATAATGTCACCTTGGGAGCTTGCAGTATGTCTTGAGTCTGGTCTAAACCTCTTGTGGTCTTGAAATATTTTCTCTGGATACATTAGTCTGTTGGGGCCACATGCTCTTGTCCTGCTAACCATAGTATCAGTTGCTGCTCTGATGGTAAAAGATGGAAATGCTTATCAGGTTTTCACTGGGATTGTACTTGAAGGTCATGAACTGCGGGGTCGTGCAACAAATGTTCTTGCACCAAATGCTCCTTTATACTGCTGAACTCTATCAAGTATTCAGTAAAGATGATGGCTTAGGACTTATATTTGGTGAAAGGAAAGGAAAGGCACGTCGCATCCGGGGTTTCTTGGGTTAGCAGACAATTTCCCTCCACGCCTCTCTGACGTGACGTAGGGGGGATCTGTGTACGAGGCAAGTTACAGCAGTGGTTTGCCATTGCCTTCTGCCAGGTGAGTTTCCAAAGAGATCACCAACTCGTAACCCAGCACGGATGGAAAGTGTGCAGGGGAGCCGGCTGGATTCGAACTCAGGACCTTTCGTCCCGAAGTCTGGCACTGATGCCACTATGCCACCAGCTATATTTGGTGAAGATGACAAAATATTTTTAAAAGTGTTAACAGTGTAATGGTCAGGTTTTTACAAGGTCTCCAAAGAGTCTTCCAATGTGCTTCAGATCTTCTTCCAACACAATGGAATTCAGTGACCTTAATCAGTAATAAACATTAAAACTGGTCATGGCTTTAAGTAAATCCTCAGCAGCAACTCGTTCAATTGGTCAATATTAGAAGGGGCTCTTAATTGAGTCCTTGCTTTCCATAAAGATGTGAAGCATCCCTTAACCATCTCCTGATGCACACTTCAACTATTTTGATAGCATCTGCAGCAAATGCAGGCTAAACCAGAATTGTGTTGAATGCCCCATTCTGGCCATCACCTTAACTTTTTATTGCTTAAAGTATCTTGTCGAAAAATAGCCTCTCCTTGATTTTTCTGTTGTATTTAGAGATCTGTTGAATTAGATGTGTTTAACGCCTGGGTTAACAATGGATGGGCATAGCTGTAAACAACACATACTGAGACGCATAAATGGCCTCAGTTTAGGGATAAATAAAGACAGGTAGTGTAGAATGAAGAGATGGTGAATCAGTCGCAAATATTCAACTACAATATACAAGCTCCAACATGTTGTGCAACGGTGCCCACCATGTGTGCTCAGCCCGCCACTGTTCGCGCTACTGACTTATGACTGCGCTGCCAGATTCAGCGCAAACCGTATCATCAAGTTTGCTGATGATATTACAATAGGTGGCTTCATCAGCAACAATGATGAGTCAGCATTGAGAGGGGCTTGTCAGATGGTGCAAGAACAACTTGAGTCTTAACGTCGACAAGACAAAATAGGTGATTGTAGACGTCACGAAGGCACAGGTTGGCCAATCTCCATTGCACATCAGTAGTTCTGCTGTGGAGAGAGCAAAGAGCACGAAGTCCTTTGGTGTGCACATAATGGACGAGCTAACCTGGATCCACAACACCTCCTCACTAGTCAAGAAGGCACGGCAGCATCTACAATTTCTGAGGAGATTGAGGCGTGCATGACTCTCCATCATGACCCTAACAACTTTCTGCAGGGCGTCCTGTCTGGTTGCATCATTGTGTGGTTCAGAAGCTGCAAGGCATCAGACCACAAGACCCTACAGAGTCTAGTAACAATTGACGAGAGGATTATCGGAGTCTCCCTCCCTCCTCCTTGTGACATTTACTACGTGTGTTGCAGATGAAAGACCCAAAGCGTTGCTGAAGCTCCCTACCATCCATCCCTCAATCTCCTTGACCCACTACCTTCAGCACGGATGTGCAGAGGCATCAGGACTAGGACTGTTAGGCTGGGTAACCGCTTTTTCCTTAGGCTGTGAGACTAATGAATACTCTTCCACTAAGGTCTCGTCACTAGAACAGTGAGCTGTTTACTGATTCCTGTTTGCCTGTGCTGCACTTTACCACATGCATTTTGAATTATATTTTATGAACTTATAGTATAATATTTTGGTTTATGTGCTGTGTGTGACATGTATTGTGTGGGTGCACTTTGGTCTGGATAACATTGTTTCATTTGTTTGTATATATGCACATTCGGATAACAATAAACTTGAACTTGAAATATTCCCACTGCTATTCCTTTTCCCTAAACACAAAATAATCTGCAGATGCTGGGGTCAAAGCAATACTCACAACACGCTGGTGGAGCTCAGCAGGTCGGGCAGCATCCATGGAAAAGATCTGTCGATGTCAGGACGAAGGGTTCCGGCCCAAAACGTCGACGGATCTTTTCCACGGATGCTGCCCGACCTGCTGAGCTCCTCCAGCGTGTTGTGAGTATTCCTTTTCCCTTTCATCTGCCGAGCGGATGTTTAAAGGTCGCCAATCCATTATTCAGAGCTTCCCACCTGAGCCACATTTTAAACTCATTCTTTCTATTTTTTTCCTTTAGCAATGACCGAGACTATGTTGTAAGAAGCATGATTGTTTTCTCAGTCAGTTATTACAAGTGTTTACACAGAGCTTTGGTCTCCATCTGATAATCGAACAATTGACTTAATGCAGGCAGACAGAGACAGACTGGGTGAGCTGGCAAACAAATAGGATATTATCTTCAGCAATGAGAAGACAAAGCTTATATTCTGTTGAAATGCTTGCAGTTGTAATTGCTGCAGAGATTGAGCTTCTGCTAAACATTGCTATGCACATAAATAGGCGTTCCTCTTATCCATTGAAATAAGAAATTAGTATATTCTGTAGAATTGACCTGAATTTTTTAATGGCATTTGAGTGGAAAAGGAGCAAGAGAAACATTTTCTCCCCTTTCTTTATCTGTCTGACCTTGTCTATCCTGAGTAACATCGGCTTTAACACTAGTCGCTTCCTCCATACGAGGTGTAGTGATCGCAACACTATGTCTGCATCGTTGTGGTTCATATCAAACACTACTTGTTTCTCAGACACCCCCTCTTGAACCTGTTTTTCTGGTTTAATGATAAATATATTGGTGTTATTTTCTGCTCTCATATAGGACTTCAATTTTCCCTCACTTCTGAGGAACCTGATGAAGGGTTTCAGCTCGAATCATCCTGACTGTTTACTCTTTTCCATAGATGCTGCCTGGACTGCTGAGTTCCTCCAGTATTTTGTGTGTGTTCCTAATCTTTACATCTATTTTCTCCCTTCTCTCACTTTCACATGGCACATCCCTGACTAACCCTTCCCTTTCTTCACTCCTTCTCTGTTTTAGGGAATACATTAGTGGCCGTTATCCACTCCGAGCCTCACAAACTCCACAGCCACTCTGACAACAGTTCTTCCCTGTCTGCTTCCTGTGTGAACTCCATTCCATTCTTCCACTTCTTGTCTGTTTCTGCAGTATCTGATTCGACAACGTACCAACTTTCAATCCAGAAATTCTGAGATTCCTTGTATTTTCTCAATTCTGGTTGCCTGCCCACCATATCTGACCGGGCTTTCAAAACCTCTTCTTATTTTCTGCACTGTTCATTGTTACTTAGCCAATGCAATTTGTTGCTATGGCCCATTTTTTTCCCCCTTGGCTTTAAATGTTGATGTCAAAGCTTATTATGTGATTCTATATTAAACAACTTTAGGAAGATCATGTAGTTTACCTCATCCACATTCCCCTCATTGAAGCTTTTCATTACTTCATCAAAGAGCTTCATCTTGTCAGTTAGACAGGAGTTCCCTTCTGCTGGCTTTCTGTAGCCAATCCGTACCTGTCCAAGTGACTGACAATTCTCAAATTAAGGTTATGAGAAGCGAGTTTAGAGGCATCTGTGCAAAGAGTGCCTTCATTGGGGCACACGGAGACAGAAGAATCAGGACAATGGAGTGGAATCTTCACAGAGGGTGTGATCAGAGCAGTTGGGGCTGAAGTATCTGGAAGTATGTGGGCTTGGAATAGATACTGTCACTAACCTACCACCTGAGATGGAAACAGAAAGGGAAGGATAGAATCAGAGATGCATTACCCCTGCTCTGTTCCACCTGCCCGTGAGTACTGTATATGCCCCAGTGATACCAAAATGAGCTTGAGGAACCATACTTCATCTTCAGTCTACCTTGCAACATGATATTAAATTTCACAATTTCAGATACCTTGTTTTCACCAATACTGCTCAACTTTCCGTGTTCCTCCAGTACTTTGTTTCTTCTTTTGCTTCAGATCCCAGTATCTGCAGTCTCTCGTGCCTCTAAGTCATATCTGTATCAAAAGTGATTAATCCTGCTTTCATGTTATCCATCTGTAGTATTATTCCAGCTCTCCTTTCTCCATAGGCACTGTCTGATTTTTCTCTTGTAATAGCTTTGAAGTTCAAAATACTGGACTAATATTCTCAAATGATTTGGCATGTCAACAAATACATGCCAAAGCTTCTATAGTTGTACAGTGGAGAGCATTCTGACAGGCTGCTTCACTGTCTGGTATGGAGGGGCTACTGCACAGGACCGAAAGAAGCTGCAGAAGGTTGTAAATCTAATCAGCTCCATCTTGGGCACTAGCCTACAAAGTACCCATGACACCTTCACGGAGCGATGTCTCAGAAAGGCATCGTCCATTATTAAAGACCTCCAGCACCCAGGGCATGCCCTTTTCTCACTGTTACCATCAGTTAGGAGGTATAGAAGCCTGAAGGCACACACTCAGCGATTCAGGAACAGCTTCTTCCCCTCTGCCATCCGATTCCTAAATGGACATTGAACCCTTGGACACTACCTCATTTTTTTTAATATACAGTATTTCTGTTCTTGCACATTTAAAAAATCTATTCAATATACATATACTGTAATTGATCTACTTGTTTATTTATTAATTTTTATTTTGTTTATTATTTTTTTCTCTGCTAGATTATGTATTGCATTGAACTGCTGCTGCTAAGCTAACAAATTTCACGTCACATGCCGGTGATAATAAACCTGATTCTGATTCTGAATTGGGTTTCTGATGGAATATTGATATACTGATGCTGTGGCGCATTGTCTCCTAAATTTCTTGTTATTTAAATTTCGAGGAGGACCAGCATTCTCATTTTGGTTTCGGGTTTCAGCATTGCTTTACGCTGAACAGATTTTGCATGACTCTGTCTCCTATCTAACTGTATTTGTTAAATTACCAACTTGATGGCTTTGTAAACAGTGGACTTACCGCAGCCTTTCCGATGGCACCTCTGCCTCTTCTCCATCTTCTCTGCAATCTAAAATTAAACTATTTCCCAACTTGTCCGATCCTATGACAGGTCTTTAATCTGTTTTCTCATTCTGCTGGCGCTACCTGATCTGCTGAATGTTGCCAGAATTAACTGTTTTTATTGCCATCTTCCAATTTGGCTCAGTGCCAAGTCTTACTTGCTAGCACCCTTGGGAATTTTTACTACATTCACATTGCTATATAAATGCAAATTGCTCTTCTAAATTTGTTTGTTCATTTCCATGTTTCCTTATGACATAGAAGGAGGCCACTTTGGTCCTTTGAATCTACGCTGGCTCACGGAGCAATTCTATTCTCCCACTATTTTGCCTCTCACCTATGTTCCTCATATTCTATCAACCTCCCCTAGGTTCTGCCACTCAGCTGCCAGCAAATTACGGTGCTCAATTAATCTGCCAGTCTGCGCATCTTTGGGATGGGGAGAGAACTGAAGCAGCCACAGGACAACAGAATAGTCACAGAGCAAATATGCAAACTCCACTCAGACAGAACTGGAGGCAAGAATTGAATCGGCATTCTCTGGAACTGTGAGATAACAACTCTACTGCTGGTGGCTCGGCAAACTCACATTAATGAAACAAGGCTTCACATGCTGAAACAAGACCATAATTATTTTCTTTTCCTGTCTTACTAAGCTAATGTCCTCCATAAAGGATATAATCCGGATTTTAACTCAGTTTTGAGTGTTGTTTCTTAATCTCTTGTTACTTATGATCATACCAGCAGGCGGCGCGGCACGGCAGCAGCGGCCTTTTGGATCTGGTGCTACTTTAATTTAGTTTTTTAATTTAATTTTAAGGCACGGTTAGGGTTTAGAGCAATGGATAACAGAGCGACTATCTACCATCACCAGATACTGCTATAATAGAGAGATCGCCCAAGAACAAACCTTCATAAAGATCTGCTGGTTAAATTGCGTGACCTTGGCTTGCAGAGAGAATCGGACCCACAGTCTTCGGAGTCGCCTGATGCCAGTGGCCAGAGGTGGGGACGTTGTAAGCGGTGTGCGAGGAAGTGGAAGCGAGGTGAGCGGGCAGGAGTCTGTGCCAGGAAAAAAGCAAGCCCTAGCCTGCCGATTCTCCCGTCCATTCTGCTTTCCAATGTCCGCTTGCTGAGGAAATCGGGCCCACAGTCCTTGGAGTCGCCTGATGCCAGTGGTCGTAAGCAGTAGGTCTGTGGGTCTGTAGTCTAGTGTAGTTTCTGTGTTGTTTTACGTAGCTCAGTGTAGTTTTTGTATTGTTTCATGTAGCACCATGGTCCTGGAAAATGTTGTCTCCTTTTTACTGTGTACTGTACCAGCAGTTATGGTCCAAATGACAATAAAAAGTGACTTGACTTGACTTGATAAGACCATAAATCATAAGAGCAGTATTAGGGCATTTGGCAATTATCTCTGCTCTGCCATTTGATCATGGCTGATTTATTTTCTCTCTCAACCCATTTTTCTGCCATCTGCTCATAACCTCTGATGCCCTTCCTAATCAAGAATCTATCGAACTCTGCTTTAAATATACACAATGACTTGGCCTCCACAGCCACCTGTGTCAATGAGTTCCACAGATTCACTACCTTCTGGGTTAAGAAATTCCTCCTCATCTCTGACCTTCAGTTTTGAGGGTCTGCTCTCTAGACCTCAGCTCAGCCACTATCGGAAACATCTTCTGTACATCCACTCTATCTCGGCCTCTCAATATTCAGTAGGTTACAATGAGATCCAACCTCATTCTTCTAAGTTCCCATAAGTACAGGCCCAGAGCCTTCCAACACTCCCCATACACTCTCCAACCCTTCCAAGTATTTAAGTTCCTGGAAGGAATGTAATTCAAGTACAAAAGAGGTGAAGAACATTTTTAAACACTTTAGGAAAATTGCTACCAAAACCTGTTTATAAAAACTTAGGGTAATTACTTAAACTGACTTTTATATTCTATTTTATCTTTCTAGCATGATGCCTGTGGGAATTTCCACTGCAATTGTTTCTATTTCTTGTGTAAAGGATCAACTCTCTAAATAATACATGAAGCTCATCTGGTCACTGAGTTAAATACTGTTCCTTACACACCATCGTAGATTTGTACTTTGTTCTTAATAATCCACATTTGTGGAAATACTATGGTTAGAAATTAAACGTTAGCTTCAAAACCAACACATACTGTGCAGTGAATTGCGGTGTTTGTGCAAGAAACAACACATTTTGAGATGTGCTTATGGCAGGCCATGTGTTGCCATGATTCTGGCACTAAAATAGCATGTGCACAACTTACTAACCCCAACCCATACAACTCTGGAAGGCAGGAGGAAACCAGAGCATCTGGAGGAAACCTATGTGGTGACAGGATGAAAGTACAAACCCCTTACAGACACTGGTAGGATCTGAGCCCTCTTTACTGGTGCTGTAAAGTGCTGTGCGTCCCCACCTCAGCTCACTTTCTCAGACTGAAATCATTTAATGAGACCGAATTTGAAAAATCATCATTAGTTAACAAATCATAAACACAAGAAATTGTGTAATCCAGAGTGACACACACAAAATGCTGGAAGAACTCAGCAGGTCATGCAACATCTACGGAGAGGAATAAGCAGTCAACATTTGGGCCGAGATCTTTCATTTGGATTGTTTTTAAATTTAATTATTTAACAAATTTAAGATTTAATTTTTGTTTGGAGAGCACAATCTCCTCTTCTACATTTGTCATACAGTCATAGAACACAAAAACATGTTGATATCTACTACCTAGTACCTCTTTGTACTCAACCCATTTGCCAGCACTTGGCAATGCACGTGCCTGTCTCCACCACCTTCTCGGGCTTCTTATCCCAGATTTCAAGTACACCACCCTCTGGGTCATGTAGTTCATTCTCTCTTGTCTTTAGCTTCATGAAAAAACAGCAGATTTCAAGGGTCTCATCCAATGATAGTTTCCCATCTTGTGATTCTTGTTCTATTCGTTTCTTTTAAGAGATGCAATGAAAGTAATACCTGAAATGTTACCTTTGTTTCTCTTCAGATACAATATGACCTGTTGAATACTTCCAGCATTTTCTGTTGTTTTTTTACAGATTTTCAGCAGCTGCACTTTCTCTGATTTTCACCTGCATTGAAAAAGTCTTGTCTTATATGGTGTGATGTTACGATTTGAAATTCTTTTTTTGGTTGTTAATTCCTTTACTAAGGGCCATGCACATACTGCACAGATTAGAGAAGGTTGGAATTAAAAAGTGAGATAAAGTGACAAAGGATCACCCATTTAGGAGGAAACAACAGACCAAGTTCTCAAGTGCATTCTCTAAAAGACCTAAAAGTGTAATCAGACTAGTTTGAAGATAGTCATAGTCATAGTTATAGTCATAGTCATACTTTATTGATCCCAGGGGAAATTGGTTTTCGTTACAGTTGCACCATAAATAATTAAATAGTAATAAAACCATAAATAGATAAATAGTAATATGTAAATTATGCCAGGAAATAAGTCCAGGACCAGCCTATTGGCTCAGGATGTCTGACCCTCCAAGGGAGGAGTTGTAAAATTTGATGGCCACAGGCAGGAATGACTTCCTATGATGCTTTGTGTTGCATCTTTTGTTGAGTTGATACAGGGTATCAATTCCCAGGATTCTGGACAATACTTATCAAGCCATTGTATATTATTGAAAGATGACTACACTGACTCTCAAGTACCTATCCATAGTCACAGGATAAGTATAAATAGGTACTTAATGGTCAGTATAGACATGTTTCTGTGCTGTATGACTCTGTGCTAATATAATAGAAAATGATGGAAATACTTAGCAGGTCAGGTAGTATCTGTAGAGTGAGAAACTAAGTTAGTGTTTTAGCAGGATGAGTTTTCATCAACTTTGCTAAATGCTTCCAGCATTTTCTGTTCTTTTTTTCCCAGCTATCCACCATCTGCAGTTTCAATTACTGACATAGATTATCCGCTCATTATCACGCTGGTGCTTGAGAGACTGCTAATGCAAATGATAAACACAAGAGATTCTGCAGATGCTGGAAAGTCTGAGCAACACACACACAATGCTGGAGGAACTCAGCAGGTCAGGCAACATCGATGGAGGGAAATGAACGGTAGATATTTCAGGTGGAGACCCTTCATCAGGATTTATGGTGAGCTCATTAGGATATCATGAAGTCCTGATGAAGGGTCTTGGCTTGAAATATTGACTGTTTATTCCCCAAAACAGATGCTACTTAACTTGCTGAGTTCCAGCGGCATTTTAGTATGTTCTTAGTGCAAATTATTCTCTGCATTACAACAGAACTTCAAATGTGCTTGTAAAAAGTTCAGGTTTTGTTCGAAGTATTGTGAAAACTGTTACGTAAACACAGTTCATAAGCAAATTCAGGAATGGAAATTCATGATACTTTTACTCTTTTGCTATATGATCCAATTATATATTGAGTAATAGCAATGTCTATGTCTTTATTATTTGTCTGTCTATGGAAAATATATACAGTAGTTATGTGTACTGAGTTAGAAAAAAAACATTAACTGTGAGCAAGTAGAGTTTGGCCCTGCTTCAACATGTATGCTTGTAGTCTTTCAGTATGGTGTTTTAGTACTTTAGTGTATGCAACTTTATGTAGCTATCGATGAACAAACACTTGCTGGGCTGGATTCCCATCGCGCCCTCTTCCCTCTCACCAGCTTGAACTTGGTAACGGGCAACGTGAAGTCACTTGGGCAAAGGCAAAGAAGTTTGATTTGAAGATTATAAATGATGCAGCAAACTCTTTTTTTATGGCAAATCTAATCATTCCTTATCGAGGCTGTGACTGAGAAGTGAGATCCTGTCCATGTGATTTACAAACCTTTTCTTTCTTTCACACATTGTTAAGTCTCTGATCTCGCTTGATTTGACTGCACTCTATCCAATGTCACTTAAGGAATTTTTTTTGTTCACTCGAGGGATATGGTCGTTGATACTGTACACATTTGCAGCTCTTGAGGAGGTCGTACGAGCCATTCCCTTAAACCAGTCCACTCCTGGTGAAGGTACTCACAGAACTGTTGGCTAAGGAGTCCTAGGTTTCAAACCCAGTGATGGTGAAGGGATTCTAACCGGGAAGATAAGGGATTGGAACCTGGTTGTACTTCCCATACATATTGAATATCCTCATTGAAATAATACTGAAATACCCAAGTTTTGACTGGTCTTCAGAGAGCATAGACGTGGCAATACTGTTGAAGTCAGAACACTGCCTCAGTGTTAGCCAATTAGAACAAAGATGAGGAGAAGCCTCTCTTTTGAATATTACTCAGTTGCCAAATGTACCCAGATGGACAGTTTCTCAGTTTTTAGCATTTGTATCAGTTCAGGATGCTTCTTTTTGGTTTTATTGGTATTCGATAAAATTGGGTATTCTGATTATGCCAAAACTTTACTCCTGCTCTGCATCAGCTTTGGACTTGATAAAGCATAGCAAAACTGAAGCCTGTCATAATAGCATCTGCAGAATTCCTGGTGTTTGCATTTTTAAACACAGTAACTCAATCTAGCTCAAACAGCATTCTCTAACACCTTGCCAGGGGTGGTGGTAGACAGATAGATTTAGGGCCATTAAAAAAACTTTTTTTTAGGCACATGGATGAGAGAAAAATTAAGGGAGATGTAGGAGAGAAGGGTCAGATTGATCTCGGAGTAGGTTAAAAGGTCAGTATCTTATGGGCCAAAAGGCCTGTAATGTGCTATAATGTTCTATGGGATGGCACAGTGGATTAGTGGTTAGCACAACACTCTACAGCGCAGTTGACTTGGGCTCAATTCCCGTCGCTGGCTGTAAGGAGTTTGTATGTTCTCTTTGTGACAGTGCAGGTTACCTCTGGGTGCTTCAGTTTCAACCCCAGTCAAAAGACGTGTTGGTTAATTGGTCATTGTAAATTGTCCCACGGTTAGAGTAGGATTAAATCAGAGGGTTGCTATCCGGTGCGGCTCGAAGGGTCTATTCTGCTCTGTACCTCAATACCTTAATAAATAAATAAATGAATGTATATATGTTTGTTCTGACACTCAAGCTCAGGATAAAACAACTAATTTGGTTGCCTCCCCCCCTTCCACAATCTACAACACTCATTCCCTCCACTGGCTGCACTGTGAACCCTCTGTAAATGCACTGCAATTACTTGCCGAGGCTGCTTCAAAAGCACCTCCTAAACTCATGACTTCCAATATCAAGGAGGACACATGCAGCAGACCCATGAGAACATTTTCCAGTTTTCCAAATCACACATCATCCTAACTTGAAAGTATATAGCTGCTGGATCATCATCTCTGGATCTAAATCCCAGAAATCCTCGCAGTGTGGGAGCAACTTCAGAAGAAGAGCTGGCAAGGGCTTAAGAAAATAGAGCTACAAGGGAACTAAAGATGGGCAATTAATCCTGGCCTTGCCACTGATGTCCACCTTCTGATAAATGAAATTAAAAAACAGAGATAGGTATCAAGATGTTGTTTTGGATTCCACAGGCAACCACTAAATCACCTTGTGTAAATCTGAATGCCTGAATAACATCACAAACAAGATTTAATTTGAAAAATCGCCCTTATTCCTGAGGTACTGTGCCTCCAAAGCAATGCGGGATCCTTGACGTATGAGCAAAGTTCTTCATTCATTGTAAAGTTTTGATTATTTCTCACAAGAATTTATCACATTGAGATCCCCTTGCCTTAGGTGATAGCCTACAATAACTAGGATTTATTTATGTGAAGACAGGATTCAGAGATTTGTTTCCATAGCAACAGTGGAAGTATTTTGCTGCACTAGCTGGCATCGAATGAAAAAAGCCTCAAAAATAAAGAAATAAAGCATATAACATATTCATACACAGTATCTATCTCATTGAGTAATATAAAGGTCACAGTCTTGGGGTTAGTAGAGTATTATTAACAATATACGTTCTGTATTTTCTTAATATAAAATTTAGAACTTGAATACAGAGGATATAGTAGCAGTTCCACAGAACAATAACTATCTTATCAAATCTTTCTTGCTACTTATTTTTGCCCTCCAATTGTTTGGGTTTGGGTTGTCAGTTATTGGAGAAATTATAGTCAACCTTTACAATATAATTTTAATATGTTGATGTTTGCATTAACTGTTTGAAAGAGTCAGCAATATAACGTGCTCCTGGCCATTCTCTCTTCGTCTGGTCTTTGTAAATGTGCCACTCAAAATTCTGCTGCTCTCTCATGTTCCTTCTGTGCCTGTCAACCAAAGCTTCCCCCAGTAAGCCAATGATTCAGTTTTAAAATCCCTGTCCCTGTTTTTAAGTTCTTCTATATGGCTTTACCTTTGCTTATCAAGTCCAGAGATATTATCAGCAGCTAATAGCTGAGGTGGGTCCAGAACATCTAATGTGGGTGGGGGAGAAGGATATGGTCATACCCATGTTGGAGTGATTAGATAAGGTGCTAAGCTTGTGTTGCACCTGTGTGATCCCCTCTTACTATTCCATTTGGAAAACAGATTTGATTTGAAAAGAATCACAAACTAGATTTTATTTTATGTTCAAAGTACTGTGTTTCCAATACTTGACAGAAGAGTAAAGTTCTTCATTCATTGTAAAGTTTTGATTATTTCTCACTAGAATTCATCACATTGAGATCCCCCTGCCTTATATGATAGACCACAATAACTAGGATGCTAGATGTTCTTGTCATGCGAGCCTCACTTCTAATGCTAACCCATTATGTTAGTGGGGAACATGCTAAACTATCCTTGGAAATCCAAACTTGCCAACGTTTGACAAGGCAGCAATAATAATGGTTTAATTTATACAAGGGGACAGTAGTTCTGATTTAATTTTCAGATGTTTATTGCAAAGAAAATTACAATCCAATTGAGTTTACTCCTTTGTATCTTTCACCAATCCCTTCAGCCCACCAGTGTAAATGGTTATGAAGTTATGTAGACTGATGTCATGCTGAAACCTGGCAACCGGGGTGAAGTTATCCAGGAATGGAAGTGACTGTACACAGCTTAGCTCTTCATTCACATCTCTTCCTAACAGTGTGTTTGATTTCAAATGTGGACAGGGGAAATTGAATTTGCAATTATAATAGGCTGCCTTCAGATTTGCTTTGCAACTTTTTTCTCTCACCTGCCTATTCTGATTCCTCTCCTCCTAACCTTCTCTGACTAGATTCCTTCTTCTTCAGCCCTTTGCCTCTTCCATTTATTTCCACCCAGCTTCTTACTTCATCCCCCAATTCTCCCATCTATCTTTTCCCTCAGCCACCTTCACTCTCACCTGGTTTTACCTATCACCTGCCAGTTTATACTATTTCACAAATGCAATACACCTTACGTCAGGCTGCTGTTTCTTGCATACAGCTCAGTGCTCAACACCATCATACCCTCAGTTCTAATCAACAAGCTCCAAAATCTGCACCCCTGAATCTCACTCTGCAACTGAATCTTCATTGGGAGACCACAGTCAATGCACCTTGGAAATAAGATCTCTTCCTCACTGACAACGGACACATGAAGATCTCAAGAACCCGTACTTAGCCTGTTGCTCTCCTCTCACGACTGTGTGGCTAGGTATAGCTCAGATGCCATCTATAAATTTGCCCACGGCGCAGAATCTCAGTCGGTGAGGAGGAGGTGTACAGCAGTGAGATAGATCAACTGGCTGAGTGGTTGCACTCAACATCAGGAAGACCAAAGAACTGATTGTAGACTTCAGGAAGGGAAATTTGAGGGACACACAGCAGTCCTCATCGAAGGATCAGCAGTTGAAGGGGTGAGCTGTTTCAAGTTCCTGGGGTGTCAACATCTCTGAAGATCTATCCTGGCCCAACATATTGATGCAATTACAAAGAAGGCACGACAGCGGCTATATTTCATTAGGAGTTTGAGGAGACTTGGTATGCCATTAGAGACTCTAGCAAATTCTTACAAATGCACCATAGACAGCCTTCTAGTTACATCACTGTCTGTTATGAAGGGGCCACTGCACAGGATCAGTAAAAGCAGCAGAAAGTTGCAACCTCAGCCAGCTCCACCAATGGCACTAGCCTCCCCAGCACTGAAGACATCTTCAAAAGGCAATGCCTCAAGAAGATGGCATCATCATTAAGGACCCCCATCACTCAAGACATGCCCTCTTCTCCTTGCCACTGTCAAGGTTTAGGTACAGGAGTCAGAAGACACACACACTCAACGTTTAAGGAACAGCCTCTTTCCCTTCACCATCAGATTTCTGAATGGACATTGAACCCATGTGAACTACCTCACTACTTCTTTTCTTTATTGCTCTCTTTTTGCACTACTTATTTAATTTAATTTTACATACATTTTTCTTATTGTAATTTGTAGGTTTTTATAATTATCTATTGCACTGTACTGTTGTCGCAAAACAACAAATTTCATGACATATGCCTGTGATATTAAACCTGATTCTGATTCATCTCTTCAGGAACGACGTCCAACTTCTGCCTCGGCAGGATCTAGTTTTACTCCGGATGGCCAGCTCTATCATTCCAGCCACATTCTTCTCCCATCTTGGTTCTTTAGGAATAACATAAAAACTTATGGTTAGAATGCCTCTAAAGGGTACTTGATGGCCTAGTCACCACAACTGCCGGCAACGGTGGTGGAGGCGGATATGATAGGGGTCTTTTAAGAGACTTTTGGATAGGTACATGGAGCTTAGAAAAATAGAGGGCTATGGGTAAGCCTAGTAATTTCTAAGGTAGGGACATGTTCGGCACAGCTTTGTGGGCCAAAGGGCCTGTATTGTGCTGTAGGTTTTCTATGTTTCTAACTGCAGAATGAAAATAAATAATACTCTGTGACTAGCATTAAATGATTTAAAACCTTTAAATAAAATTGTAGATTTGTGTACACAGTACAAATACAACCAGGATATGACTCATGCATTGCAGGATTCTGAGGATATAAAGGTTTTTTTTTGCTGCCACTAGTGCTAAATAGATGCTAGATTTTCAGTCAACTTTTATACTCTCTCCAAAAAATTGATTCTATTGAGTTGAATGGATGAGAACATTGGATCAACATTTGTGACACCATAGTCCCTGTTAAGTCATACAAGTAAAAGAAGAATTTATCACCTCTAGACTTCTTTTTATTAGTGAAAATATATAATTAACTTAACTGGACTTCTTGCTACCAAGGTTAAAAGGAAATAGTATGGGCAGTATCTATCTTCTGCTTTAAATGCTGATCGATAACCTTCTTACACCTATTTTAAATTATAGTACCTTCCGCTCTGGGAACATTAAAGAGGAGAGGGAATATAATTACAGGATTGAAAGCAGTTAAAAATCTGGCATTAATGCAATTTGCATTTTTGTTATATATCTGAGCCATGGTCTATGATAGAAGCTGTATATCCATTTTACTACCGATAGGAGCTCAGGAATACTTAACAAACTGACAAATGGTAGAATCTTTGAGGATTGAAAGCCTGACTTTCTGGAACAGATTCACTGAATATTACATTCCTGAAATATCAATAAGACAGACAAGAGATTACAGTGGAGGGCATCAACAATATTTAAAACAATGTCTTTTTTTTCATGCGCTTTGCAATACACCTACAAAGTGGAAGTAACAGAGAAAAAAGAGGGGAAAGGCCAATTGTACCCTACAGAACCCTCCAAAACCAGCAGCTCTTAAAAATAAAAATGTAAATGTCAAACAGCTTGAGGTTAAAGCCACCTTCCCTTACATTCAGATTGTGATAAGTCAGTGGTATGTAGTTACCGAATCAGATGTACATAAAAACAATGCAAAATTATAACCTCATGAAATGTGACATGGTGTCAAGATTTTGATAATTCATCCTCCCAATAGCAAGTGTTCAAAATATCAAAATAAGTTCATGAAGTCGTCAGGAGGATGTCATACAGAAGAGGAAAAAAAAGTCTGGTGGTGAATTTCATCACAATTCGGTTTAAATGAGTCAGGTTTATGTTGTGTCAGGCAACTATGTTTGAGCGTTTCATAATACGTTACCCTTCAATTCTCTCACTGACATTTTCAAAATATTCTGCCTTTATTGCAAGCATATTTTACTGGGCATTCTTGCCCACTAAAACCACAGTGTTTGCTTGTTCAATTAGGAAGTTGTGCAGTACTGAATCCAATAGCAGATGTTCCACTGTAGTTAGTCAGAGTAATATAATAAATAAATTCCTTTATTGGACCCAGCAGGCAGCAGAAAACCCAACGTTCACAGATGGTGAGTGATTAAACTGGCATTGGAATGACATCTCCGCCGACTAACTCAGCTGGACATATCCCAGGTTTAGCCGCCACAGGATCCAAACGTGCACACAATATAGCAGCAGGCAGTAGTCAGGCTTACTTTTATGTGCAGGCGAACAGAGCTTTTAGGCTAATTAGTGTGTAGTAACTGCAGTATTTTGCCCAGACGCATGCTGCGAAACAAGTGATCTTTGCGGAGCCACCTATTGCACGAGTGACGTTGAAATCTCTCTCCGATCCACTTTGTTAGCACTGGGGTAACCTTTTGGCTGCCAGCAGGTGAGCAATCTTGCTTGGCAGCATCTTTCACTTCTGCTGTAAGCGGGCGGGCGGCTCTGACGCCGAATGTGCATTGCAAATGCACTTGTGTGCGGCGATGGCTGCCTTCACTGGGGAAGCAAACAGATAGGTGGCCAGAGTCAATCGGAGGGCTCCCATTTCTGAAATCTGTAATGTCTCCAATAACCGTGGAAGGAATTCTTACAGCAATTCTTTTCCCCAAGTGTAACTGTCAAACATGATTTATATCCTTAAAAGAAGCTCACATTTTTAAAATATATTGAACTGCTGTGTAAAGCATTTTGGAGCACATTGAACAAATAATTCTTTGCTACTTTGATATTACAAAGGTCACATTGATTTAAAATAAAATGTGAGAATTTTCCTCATTCCATGGGAAAGGAACTGTCGCTTGATCAAATACTACTTGTGGTTACAAACACCCCACTCTGGTAACACAATTGTTCACCTTTCTCCATTGTCCCTTTTAGTTCATCTTTTTGGTATGGAGGTCGTCACCCTAGACAATATTCCAGTGGGGTCCAGACACAGTTCTGTGTAAGGTACATGAAACACTGGAGGAACTCAGCAAGTCAGCCAGCACCTATGATGGGGAATAAACAGGTGGTAATCTGGGCTGGTTCCCTTCATCAGGACTGGAAACAAAATGGGCAGAAGGGGCTAAGAAACTGGGTGGAGGGTAAGAGTGCAAACTGACAGGTGATGGGTGAAATCAGGTGAGGGGTGAATGTGGTTGAGGGGGAAGGTGGATGGGGGGAAGGGAAGATGAAGTAAGAAGCTGGGAGGAAGTAAGTGGAAGAGGTAAAAAGGGCTGAAAAACAAGGAATCTAGTAGGAGACCACAGTGAACAGTGGAAGGTAAGGGGGAAGGGGGAACCAGATGGGCAGGAGAGGGAAAAATAGGGGCAGAAATAGTAACCAGAATGGGGAATGAAGTAAGAGAGAAGGAGGGAGGGGGGAGAAATGATATGAAATTAGAAATCAATGTTCACACCATCTAGTTAGTTGCTGCCCAGGCAGAATATGAGGTTTTGCTCCTCCAACCTGAGATTGGCCTCATCGTGGTTGTAAAGGAGGCCATGGACAGACATGTCAGAATGGGAATGGGAAGCTGAATTGAAATAGGTAGGCAATAGGAGATCCCTGCCTTTTGCGGCAGACTGAGCGAAGGGGCTAGACAAAGTTGTTCCCCAACCTGTGTTGAGGAGATCAAGTGGGGAGGGATGAGTGGACAAGGGAGTCACATTGACAGTGATCCCTATGGAAAGTGGAGTTGGGGGGGGGGAGGGAAAGATGTGCTGAGTGGTAGCATCCTGTTGAAGATGGTGGAAGTTACGGGGAATGATTTGAAGGAGACTTATAGGGGATACAAAAGGACAAGGGGAACCCTATCCTTGTTATGACATAACTTTTGCTATCTCCAACAAGATCTTATCATTAAGCAGATCTTTCTTCATCTTCCCACTCTGCTTTCCACAGGAATCAGTCTCTACATGACTCCCCTATCCACTTATCTCTCCTCCCTCCTGGCACTTATCCCTGCAAGAATTATAGATGCTGCCCCTGCCCCTACACATTCCCCTTCAACACCATTCATGGCCCCAAACAGTCTTTCCAAGTGAGGCATCATTTCACCCATGAGCCTGTTGTGGTCGTCTGTTGTATCCACTGCTCCCAGTGCAGCCTCCTCTACATTGATGAGACCCAATCTCCAGTGATCTCCAGTAGTTTTCCCCTCCTCCCCCCTTTCCATTCCCCATTCTGGTTACCCTCTTACTCCTTCTATTCTTATCATGTCCCTCCGGTTCCTCTCCTCCTTCCTTTTCTTCCATGTTCCACTGTCCACTCCTCTCCTATTAGATTCCTTCTTCTTCAGCCTTATCTACTATTCCCTCTTGGCTTCCTACTTTATCACCCCTCCCCCACCTACACATCTTCTGAGGATGATTTTGGGAATGAAGGGTTTAACATATGAGGAGCGTTTGCCAGCTTTGGGCCTGTACTCACTGAAATTTAGAAGATTGCGGGGGGGATCTCATTGAAACCTACTGAACGTTGAAAGGACTAGATAGAATGGATGGGGAGATGAGGTTTCCAATGGTGGGGATATCCAAAACTAGACGGCACAGCATCAAAACTGAGGGGAAACTTTTTAGAACAGAGGTAAGGAGGGATTTTTTTTAGCCAGAGAGTGATGAATCAGTGGAATGCTCTGCCACAGACTGCAGTGGAGTCCAGGTCCGTGGGTACGTTTAAGGTGGAAGTTGATTATTTCCTGATTGGTCAAGGCATCAAAGAATATGGCGAGAAGGCAGGTGTATGGGGTTGAGCGGGATCCGGGATCAGCCAGTGATGGAATGGCGGAGCAGGCTCAGTGGGCTGAATGGCCTAATTCTGCTCCTTTATCTTATGGTCTTATGGTCTCACCTGGTCTCACTCATTATCTGCCAGTTTGTACTCCACCTCCTTCTTTATTCTGGCTTCTTCGTCCTTTCTTTCCAGTCTTGATGAAGGCCCATAAGTTGACTGTTCATCCCCTTCCATAGATGCTGCCTGATTTGTTGAGTTCTCTCAGCATTTTGTGCGTGTTGCTTAAGATTTCCAGAAACTGCAGAATCCTTTGTGTTTACAGTTCTATGCAAGTTTAAATTTGGCTTCAGTATTTCACCGGCATCCAAGTACTCAAACTAAGTTAAGTTCCAGACTTAAGCATCAAACTGCTAAAGAGAGTCAGGGAGCCAAGCAGCATCTGTGGAGGTGAACGGAATTCAAGGGTTTTGGGTCAAAACACTGTGTCCCCAGATTTAAGCATGTTTGACGTGAAGCACTGAGGGCCCATTGACAGATTTGGGGGCTGGCCTATTTCTGGATTTCCCACAGCCCAACTGGCAGAGCTCAGTCTGGCTGGGATTCCACATGCGTACGCTGGGGAAGTCACCACTCAGATCTGATATCTGGCCAGACCCAGCACAGGATCTGATGCCCCATTCACTTCGGTGAGGATTAGGATCAGAGTCAGAAACAGGTTTATTATGCCATGAAATTTGCTGCCTCAGGGAGAGTGTCCAGGATCCTTCCAGACAGCCCCAATCGGTGTCCACTGGTGGTGTAAAGTATTATACCAGCCGCTACATTGATGTTAATTTACTATTTTAAAGTTATTTTGCCTTTTTGATGTTTTAATTTATTTTGAACTAAATTAATACTTTATACTTTATAACTATTCGCTTCAATTTCAATAGCTTTTAATTAGCTCTGGCTGTCAAGGAATTAGGAAAACTATTAAAATCAGTGATACTGTGACAGTTGATGAAACCCTGTCCCTGGTTTTGCCTTCTGTAGAACCTCTGTGCCTCATGAGTCGAAGTCTAGTGTCGCCTGTACTCAGGGGGCTGTGGAAAGCCAGTGCTAGAATAGTTCCAGGCACTTAGCCCCTTACACAGACACAGGCAAGATACCAGTAGCTGATACCTTAGTCAATGTAACATGAGATTGCCAAACTAACTGAACATGGGATGCCCTAAAGCACAGTAAAGGGAATGATACAACCGTGAGCGAGACAGCCTGCTGAGCAAAGGCTTTCACCTTGTTATCTTCAAAGCCTTTTGGTGGGCAGGATGCTAGTCCAGAGCTACCTACTCCACTGGGTTGAGGGCCATCAGTCCCATCTCCCCATGCCTCCATCACTGCTCCTTCACTGGATCCTACGTAAGAAGTAGGAGCAGAGACAACGCTGAATTCTCTGTGGAGAGGTGGGCTCATGACTCTTGCTGGTTTGGAGGCACTTTTGGTGTAGAACTCATTCCATGCGATGATACATTGAGGATCAATGATGTGAGGTAGTGTGTGTCACACAATACTGAAGGAGCTTCCCCACTTTTGTATTTTCCCCTCACATTCATGGTGGACAGTTATGTTACTGTGGTTGTTTAGGAAGTTGTCATTTAACCCACTTCTCATGATTCCTTGGACAAGGAATCTCCAGATTTTGAGATATCGGAGTCTTTTAGACTATGTTCAGTGTCCAGTTAGTGCATCAGATAATGGGTGAATGCCAATCTCTAGGCATACAAATCAATGGATCTTTATCCGTTCCCCACTGAGAGTTAATCATCATGACCAGAGGACGACTTTGCATCTGTTTCTGAAGAAATTTATCGGAGACATATCCTTCTTGGTGAATTTCTAATAGGGTGTCTTTGTTAAAGAAAAGCAAGACAGTGCAAAGTACTTAGAATCAAAGGAGCACCTAAATAAATCACCTGTGTGATTAATTGCATATATTAAAAATAGAAGCTGGAGTAATCTCTATGTCCCCTCAGGCCTCCTCTGCCAATCAATAAGATTCGGAAGCTGCAGTCCACTTCTCTGCCCAATCCTCTAGCTGACTTAGAGTCCAAAGATCAATCAATCTCAGGCTTGACCATATTCAATAAATGAGCAATCTCTGCCTTCTAGGATGCAGAGCTACAAATATTTACAACCCTTTGAGAAAGGAAATTTCTCCTCATCTCATTCTCAATCACTAGATCCCCATCCCCATTTCTATATTCCTCATTCTGAGGAATCATCCATCCTCCAACCCATTCTGAACCTTGTACATGTATATTTTTATTGTTTTGATGTACTTTGTTGCTTGTTGTGTTCTGTGCTGTTCTGACAAGCATTGTTGGCATGCTATGTTGGAGCTGTAATGTGTGGGAACGCTTGCGGGCTGCCCCCAGCGCATCATTAGGTTGTTCTGGTAGATAATGCAATGCCTCATTTCACTGTGTGTACTGTACATGTGATAAATAAGCCTGAATCTGAAAAATGTGAATCTCACTGAAATTTCAAACATACCAGAAAGATGGACAGATTTTTGGTAAGCTGATTTGAGAAAAAAATACATGAACAAATGGTGGAAATACCCCAGGAGAAACACCTTACTATACTGAGTTCTTGTGATCTTGTATTCATGGCCTGAAAGTACAAAATTCTTTAGCGGATCAGTGTGGGGGAAGAAGTGAAACCATTCTCTGGAATGTAGAAGGTTAAAACTAATTTTATATGGAAGACTTTGAAGAAAATCAATTGAGTAGATTGAGGCAAACTTTATATCTGAAATACATCGTAGTTTTGAAGAGGGGACCAATGGTAGTATACCTCAGTTTGCTGATGACACTAAATTAAGTGGAAAAGCAAATTGTACAAAGGATGCGGAGAGTCTGCAGAAAGATACAGATAGGTTAAGTGAGTGGGCAAGGGACTGGCAGATGGAGTACAAAGTTGTTAAATGCAAGTTCATCAAATTTGGAAGGAAAATTAGAAGATTAGATCGTTATTTAAATTATGAAGGATTGCAGCATGCTGTTGTGCAGAGCATCTGTGAGTACTTGGGAGTGTTTGTGCATGAATTTCAAAATGTTGGTTTGCAGGTGCAACAGGTTATCAATAAGGCAAGTGGAATTTTGTCCTTCATTGCTCGAGGAATTGAATTGAGAGCAGGGAGGTTATGCTACAGCTGTACAGGGTATAGGTGAGGCTGCATCTGGAGCACTACATTGAGTTTTGGTCTCCTTACTTGAGGAAAGGTACACTGGCTCTGGAGGTGGTGCAAAGGAAGTTCACCAGGTTGATTCTGGAGAGGAGAAGGTTATCCTATGAGAAGAGATTGAGTCACCTGGGACTATACTTGCTGGAATTCAGAAGAATGAGAAGGGATCTTATTGAAACATATGACATTTTGAAAGGGATAAGTAAAAGTTATTATCCCTCAACCGTCCGGCCGTTGAACCAGAGGGCATGACTTCATTTAACCTCACTCAGCCCAACACAGAGTAGTTCCCACGAACTATAGACTCAATTTCAAGGACTCTTCATCTCTTGTTCTCAATATCTATTGCTTATTTGTTTGTTATTATTGTTGTTGTGGTTTTGCATTTGCACGGTTTATTGTCTTTCGTACATTGGGTGTTTGTTTTGGTCACAGGGTGTTTGTCAAGGAAGACTTCAACATGCAGGTCGATTGGGAAAATCAGGTTGGAAATGGATCCCAAAACAGTCAGTTTGTTGAATGCCTACGAGATGGCTTTTTCGGGCAGTTTGTTGTTGAGCCTAGTAAGGGACCAACTATACTGGATTGGGTGTTAAGTAATGAACTGGAGGTGATTAAGGAGTTTAAGATAAAAGGACCCTTGAGAGGCAGTGATCACAATATGATTGGGTTCAACCTTAAATTTGAAAGGGAGAAAGTAAAGTCTGACACAGCAGTATTTCAGTGGCGTAAAGGAAATTACAGTGGTATGAGAGAGGAGTTGGCCAAAGTAAATTGGAAAGAGATGCTGGCAGGGATGACAGCAGAGCAGCAATGGTGTGAGTTTGTACGAAAAATGAAGAAGGTGCAGGATAGATGTATTCCAAAAAAAAAAAAAGAAATATTCAAATTGCAAAATAGTATAACCATGGCTGACCAGGGAAGTCAAAACAAATGTAAAAGCAAAAGAAAGAGCATACAACAAAGCAAAAACTAGTTGGAAGCCAGAGGATTGGGAAGCTTTTAAAACCCTACAAAAAGCAACTAAAAGAATCATTAGGAAGGGAGAGATGAAATATGAAAGAAAACCAGCAAACAATATCAAAGTGGATAGTAAAAGCTTTTTCAAGTATATAAACATAAAAAAGAGATGATAGTGGATATAGGATCGCTAGAAAATGAGGCCGGAGAAATAATAACAGGGGCCAAAGAGATGGCAGATGAAGTAAATGAGTATTTTGCATCAGTCTTCACTGTGGAAGACACTAGCAGTGTGCCTGATGTTGAAGGGTGTGAGGGAAGAGAAGTGGGTGCAGTTACTGTTACAAAGGAGAAGGTGCTTAAAAAGCAGAAAAGCCTAAGTCATCCAGGCCAGATAAACGGCATCCTAGGGTTCTGAAAGAGGTAATGGTAGAGATTGTGGAGGCATTTGTAATGATCTTTCAAAAATTATTGGACTCTGACATGGTGCCAGAGAACTGGAAAATTGCAAATGTCTCTACATTCTTTAAGAAAGGAGGAGGGCAACAGAAAGGAAACTGTAGAGAAGTTAGCCTGACCTTAGTGGTTGGGAAGATGTTAAGGATGAGGTTATAAGACCATAAGATATAGGATCAGAAGTAGGCCATTTGGCCTATCGAGTCTGCTCTGCCATTCAATCATGGGCTGATCCAATTCTTCCAGTCATCCCCACTCTCCTGCCTTCACCCCAGCCCTTTGATGCCCTGGCTAATCAAGAACCTATCTATCTCTGCCTTAAATACACCCAATGACTTGGCCTCCACAACCACGCATGGCAACAAGTTCCACAGATTTACCACCCTCTGACTAAAGTAATTTCTCTGCATCTCTGTTCTAAATGGATGTCCTTCAATCCTGAAATCGTGCCCTCTTGTGTTAGAATCCCCTACCATTGGATATAACTTTGCCATATCTAATCTGTTCAGGACTTTTAACATTCGGAATGTTTCTATGAGATCCACCCTCATTCTCCTGAACTCCAGGGAATACAGCCCAAGTGAAGTCAGCGTCAAAGTAAAAGCAAAAGAGAGGGCATACAAGGAAGTCAGAGCTAGTGGGAAGATAGACGATTGGGAAGCTTTCAAAAACTTGCAGAAGGAAATGAAGAAGGTCATTAGGAAGGAAAAGATGAATTATGAAAGGAAGCTGGTGACAAGTATTAAAGAAGATACTAAAAGCTTTTTTAAGTGTATAAAGGGTAAAAAAAGAGTCGAGGGTAGATATAGGACCAACTCAAAATGATTCTGGAGATATTGTAATGAGAGATGCCAATCCTATGTCATCTCTTTCTACTGATTTAATATTATTTCTTATACACAGAGCCACACCACTCCCTCTGCCTACTAACCTATCTTTTCGATAATCCGTATATCCTTGGACGTTCAGCTCCCAATGGCAGCCATCCTTTAGCCAAATTTCAGAGATGGCCACAATGTCATATTTGCTAATCTGTAGCAGAATTTCAAGATTATTATGGAGTACTTGATGACAGAGAACAAGATAGGACAAAGTCAGCATGGTTTCCTTAAGGGAAAATCTTGCCTGACGAACCTGTTGGAATTCTTTGAGGAGTAGGATAGATAAAGAGGATGCAGTGGGTGTTGTATATTTGGACTTCCAGAAGGCCTTTGACAAGGTGCCACAGATAAGGCTGCCTACCAAGTTAAAGGCCCAGGGTATTACAGGAAAGTTATTGGCACAGTTAGAGCATTGGCTGATCAGTAGGCAGTGAGTGGGAATAAATGGATCCTTTTCTGGTTGGCTGTCAGTGTCCAGTGGTGTTCCACAGGGGTAGGTGTTGGGACCTCTTCTTTTTATGCTGTATATCAATGATTTAGATGATGAAACAGATGGCTTTGTTGCCAAGCTTGCAGATGATACATAGACTGGTGGAGGGGCAGGTAGTGTTGAGGAAACAGGTAGGCTGCAGAAGGACCTGGACAGATTAGGAGAATGGGCAAGAAAGTGGCAAATGAAATACAATGTTGGAAAATGCACGGTCATGCACTTTGGTAGAAGAAATAAATGTGCAGACTATTTTCTAAAAGAGGAGAAATCTAAAAATCGGAAATGCAAAGGGACTTGGGAGTTTTTGTGCAGAACACCCTAAAGGTTAATTTGCAGGTAGATTCAGAGATGAGGAAGGCAAAGGCAATGTGAGCATTCATTTCAAGATGTGTAGAATAAAAGAGCAGGGATGAGATGCTGAGGCTTTATAAGGCACCGGTGAGGCCTCACCTTGAGAATTGTGAACAGCTTTGTTCTCCTCATCTAAGAAAAGATATGTCGGCATTGGAGAGGGTTCAGAGGAGGTCCACAGGGATGATTCCAAGAATGAAAGTGTTATCATACGAGAAACATTTGATGGCGCTGGGTCTGTACTCGCTGGAATTTAGAAGGATGAGGGGGATCTCATTGAAACCTTTCAAATGTTGAAAAGCGTAGACAGAGTAGATATGGAAAGGATGTTTCCCATGGTGGGAGAGTCTAGGACAAGAGGCACAACTTCAGGAGAGAGGGGCATCCACTTAAAACAGAGATACGGAGAAATTTCTTTAGCCAGAGAGTGATGAATTTGTGGAATTTGTTGCCGCATGCAGCTGTGGAGGCCAGGTCATTGTGTGTAGTTAAGGCAGAGCTTGATAGTTTCTTGAATGGACATGGCATCAACGGTTACAGTGAGAAGACCGGAGAGTGGGGCTGAGGAGGGGTAAAAATCAATCAGCCATGATGGAAAGGCAGAGCAGTCTCGATGGGCCAAATGGCCTAATTCTGTTCCTATGTTTTATGGTCTTACGGTTTTGTTGCGTACAGTTTTTCATGGATTCTGTTGTGTTTCTTTGTTCTGTGAATGCCTGCAAGAAAATAAATCTCAGGGCAGTATATGGTGACATTTATGGACTTTGATAATGAATTTACTTTGAACTTTGAAATAGAGGCAGGAAAGTTGTTTCTTCTGGTAGGTGAGACTAGAACTTGGGGATATAGCTTCAAGATTCGGGGGATTAGATTTAGGATGGAGATGAGGAGGAAATGCTTTTCCCAGAGAGTAGAGAATCTGTAAAATTCTTTGCCCAGGGTAGCATGAGGCTACCTATTAAATATATTTTAGACACAGTTAGATAGATTTTTGCATAGCAGGGGAATTAAGAGTTATTGGGAAAAGGCAGGTAGCTGGAGCTGAGTTATGATCTAATTGAATGGTGGAGCAGACTCGATGGGTCAGGTGGGACTTCTGCTTCTGTTTCTTATGTAACATCATAGGATCTTTTATGTCCTTTACAGGTGGTAAAGGGGTTTTTAGTGCAATTCCCTGTCTAAAAGAGGTGACAACAGGTGTACAAAGATCCCTCAGAGCTGCAGAGGAATGTTATACTTGATATGTTTTCAAGACCCAGGATTGGCCTGCTAATAGGGTCAGTGTGTGTTTAGAATAAGGAGACAGGACAGATGGTACAGGGGGAGGAAGAACGTGTTGCAGTATTTTGAGAAAGAGGAGAACTATCATCTATGGAATGCACTAACTGTAGGAGATGAAACTCTATGCTCTAATTTATGAAGGATTTGAAGCTCTTTTCACATTGTATCCAGATATAGGATGGTGTGCCTTGAGTCTGAACTTTTGCCATCTCTCTGCATGGCTGTCAAATCTTCACTTTTAATAGGATTGAGGACATGTTCGTTACAGACAACTTGAAATCCCAGAGTCCCCACTTCACAAAACTGCATCCAGGAAGTAAATGCAACAAATCTCCTATTCAGCAGATGATGCGGTTATGCTTTAAGTTGACTCCACAGGCAAAGGTCAGGAAAACCACCCTGAGAACTGGCTTTTCAAGTGCATCACAATCTCAGTTAAACCCGTGTTAACACACCAAAATAAGCACAATTAAACTAGACATTTTACTAGTCCTTTTGTGTATTGTGACTGGTTCTGCCCACTTCATTGTAAAGTTACAGTAAACTACACAATGAAGCCGCAAAGCTAGCCTTGAAAATAGGACCGTGAAGATGGCTTTTCAGCTGTGAAAGAAAGCATTAAAGAAGTAATCTTTCATACAAAATTGGAAGTTCCTGGAATGGAGAAACATCATAAATTTAGCTGTGAGAGAAGAACAAGGATGCAAGTCATAGATAAAAGTAATAGAAAAGCAATCTTATAACTGATATCAGT
This sequence comes from Mobula birostris, assembly GCF_030028105.1. Classification (NCBI taxonomy): domain Eukaryota; kingdom Metazoa; phylum Chordata; class Chondrichthyes; order Myliobatiformes; family Myliobatidae; genus Mobula; species Mobula birostris. Next base: position 129,977,448 of record NC_092378.1, on the reverse strand, counting down.
GAACTAACGCACAATCAATGCAATCAATGACACACTGATTAGAAGAAGCATGCATTTTAGATCACTTAAGGACCGACATTCCGTTGAGGATGCTCCACAAGTGGTCCTCATGGGCCAAAAGATCTCCTTGCCTTTATTAGTTTTATAGGTCAGTGACCCCACTTTTCTTCATTTGCATATTTGAATCCAAGTGCAGGAGAAAATTGTCATAAAAACAAATGCAGAGAACAGAACTAATTATTGCACTTGGCAAAAATGTGGGCAAAGTCTATAGTTAACTCTGTATCTATTTTACCTGTTATTGCATTCCCCGTTTGAACTTTAAAGGGTAAATTGAAGTGATTTGACACAATGCCTCCCAAATCCAGGCCCTCCCCAACCTCCATGATATTGCATGGAATATCAATTTTGGAAATTTCTTTTTGGAATAAGAACAGAAAATGTTGGAAATACTTAGCAGTTAAAAATGAGAGTAAACATTTCAGACTGATAACTTGCCATTACAATTGTTTTGTTTAATTTTTTTTAAAATCCTGGGGCTCCTGGTTAATGTCAGGGAGGATTGCAGGATGTCTTGTTAGCTGTCAGGTTCCTAATGGCAGTATTAATCTAGCTAATGATCGATATATTTCCACTATCATTCTTTGACATTTGATACAGCTGTCACTCTTTTCTTTCAGGTATGTTGAGGGTGATTTCCTTCCACACCAGTTGGATGGGTTCTGAGATGGCTGATGAAGCCAATGTGGGACTTCTTGACTTTGCCACAGTTAGGCTAGGAGGTGCTTGATTGATTGATGATTTATTTACTTAGAGATACAGTGTTGGCTAGACACCTCAGGCCCTTCAAGCCACACTGCCCAACAACCCCAGCTTTATCCCTAGCCTAATCATAGGACAATTACAATGGCCAATTAATCTACTAACTGGTACATCTTTGGACTGTGGAAGGAAACCGGCACACTCAGAGGAAACCTATGCAGTCACAGAGAGGACGTACAAACTCATTAAAGACAGCCATGGGATTGGGGTAGGTGGGTGATAAGTTTGGATGGTGATGTGATCCTTCTGCTATTTATCGTGTACATCTGTGCACTCCCAAACTGTGCATGGTGCACAATGTCATTAAAATTTCTCCTGCTCCATCTGCAGAGGTCATGGGCCAGGTTTCCCATGAGTGAGTAGGGATGTTGCATTTTTTCAAGGTGACCTTGAGGACATTCTTGAACTATTTCCTGTGTCCATTTGTTAATCTCTTGTTATGATGGCGCTCAGACTAGAACATGTATACTGTTAGAGTGATTTTTGAGTTTAGTTCATTTACATATAGCAAATGGCTTCGACTACCAGTCTTCTGTTCCTTGATAATGTATTGTGAATTCAGTTTGGGACAATGCATTCCTAAAAGCTGCGGACCCAGTCCAGACGCTGCTGGTGTCTGTGGGCTGGATGTGAATCAGAAGGTGTGAAGTTTGTATGTAGCTTCAAAAGAAAGCATTGTCTACACTTTGTAAATATGGATTGTCCTTTGTGTTTAGTAAATAAATATCAAGCCCCACGTTGGGCCAGCAGACCTTCCCAACAGAAGTGTCTCCATATGATGCCTGCTGTACCTTGTTTTGTCAAATAAAAAAACTGTTTTCATAGTCATACTTTATTGATCCTGGGGGAAATTGGTATATACCAGTAACTCTCTCCAGTGATTTCATTCACGCAACAACATATACCAGAAGTTTGCAGAGTTGGCCTCATGGCTGCAGTCGAATCAGTGTAATTAGGGTCTCATTGCAGGTCTGTTGGCTGCAAAAGGACGGGTGACTTATCCTGCCAGGGGATGTGAAGTATTCTATAGAGACAGCATTGGTGTTACCTGATCAATGCTTTTGGTTGCCTGTTGTAGATAGTGCAAGGCTACATACGTAGGGCAACACAGAGGTATGCACATGGTGATGCAGTCTCATAATGCCAGAGATCTAGGTTCAATCCTGACCTCAGGAATTTTTCTCTCTGTGTTCAAAGTTCTCTCTGTGAATTTATGGGTTTCCTCTGTGTGCTTCGGTTTACTGCCACATCCCAAAGACATATGGTTTGGTAAATTTCCCCTAATATTAGATGAGAATGTGGGAAGCATTTTAAGACAATGTAATTAATGTAGAACCAGTGTAAAGGGTGGGTGATAGTTGATATGGACTCATTTGGCTGTTACTATGCTGTATGGGGTTGAGCAGGATACAAATACAGCCATGATCAAATGGTGGGATAGACTTGATGGACTGAATGGCCCAATTCTGTTCCTATGTTTATGGTCTTATTACTCTGTGACTCAGAGACTACATTAGTGCAGGAGTCGCCAATACCAACAGATCATCAGCTTTGTATTCAGACTAGGGCTTTAATCTTCAGGACGTCCATGTATTGCTCTAAATACAATGATGAATTTCATTATTGATATGTTATCCAAGATATGGGAAGCCATTCACATTTTTCATGATCTAACCATGGCATTTATTATGGAAGGTGATTGTATTGTGGTGGAACATTGTAGAGGGTCTTTGCTTTAAGGGAATTAAGTACAAAGCCCATTCTCATTAATTTCAGTGAATGAGTTCCTGGTGATTTAGAGCTTGGTACATGAACTTGATGATGTGAACTGCAATTCAGAGATCTTGGCTGTGGAATGGATGTTCCGTAGTTTGAACAGTTTTCCATTGGTTCTGTACATGAGCCGAAGTTTGCTGCAGGTGACGTGCAGTGTTGTTGGGAGAAAGCTGAGAAAATGTTTGCTCTGGTCCACATTGAAACTGAGGCTGAGTATACTGTAGAACTAGAATATAGAACAGTAAAGCAGAGGAACAGGCCCTCATCCCACAATGTTGTGCCAAACCAAATAAATTAGTAATCAAATGGCCACCTAGACAAATTCTTATGCCTACTCAAAGTCCATATCCCTTCACTTTCCTCATAGTCACGTGCCCATCTAAACACCTCTTAAAAGTCCATAATGCGTCTGCCTTTACCATCACCCCAGGCATTGCATTCTAGGTACCCTCCACTGTCTGTGTAAAAAAAAAAGTGCTTCTCACATCTCCTTGAAAATTACCCCTTCTCACCTTAAATCCATGCCCTCTGGTGTTAGGCATTTCAACGCTGGGAAAAAGATACCGTCAGTCTGCTCTGTCAATGCCTCTCATGGTCTTATAAACCTCTATCAGATCTCCCCTCAGCCTCTGCAACTCCAAAGAAAACAACCATAATTTGTCCAACCTCTCATTATAGCACATGCCCTCAAATGCAGGCAAGCATCCTGGTAAACCATTTCTGCACCCTCTCCAAAGCCTCGACATCCTTCCTATAGTGGGTAACCAGAACTGTATGCAATACTCCAGATGTAGCCTAAAGAAAGTTCCAGAAAGCTGCAACATAACTTCCTGACTTTTGAGCTCAATGTCTCAACTAATAAAGGCAACATGTGCCTTCTTAATCACCCCATCAACCAGTGTAGCCACTTTCAAGGAGCTGTGAAGTTAGACCTCTAAACCCCACTGCTCATCAACACTGTTGAAGATCTTGCCATCAGCAGTGTACTGCCTCTTTGCATTTGACCTACCAAGGTGCAACACTTCACATTTGCTGGATTAAACTCTATCTGCCATTTCTCTGCCCGTATCCACAACTGTCCTATATCCTGCTGTATTCTTTGCCAGTCATCTACGCTATCAACAGCACCAACCAATCCTTGTATCATCTGTAAACTTACTAACCCGCAGAGGTACATTTTCATGTAGGTGTGTTGTTTAATATCATGGCATTCAGGACAGATGCAAGATGGAGATGAATTACTGTGAGTGGACAAATTAGAGAAGAATATTGCTAGAACCAAAGGGTTTTGTGAAGTTAATATGGGTCATATGTTGGGGTTGCTGATGCTTCTTGCATTTCTCAATACCTGACCAGTGAAGAAGGTCCACAGTGTCTCCAGATACTTCGAGAATGCATGTTGTGAATCAGGGAGCAGATCTTCAGTCTCTATGTGGAGGTAGGCGAAGATGGCTTTAAATCCTCAGTACACAAGTAGACAAGGGTACTTGTCTGTGTGAAAGAGTGACTGGTTGATGCAGAGCCATTTGGTTAATAGAGTCACTGCAGAAACACAGGCAATGAGATATAAACTAAAGATGGTGAAGTGATTGAAATGCAGCTGACTTTTGAATGAATCTTTCCACACTACTCTGCTATCTAGAGGCTCACACCCTGTAAATCCAACATTAATTCCATTAATTGTTACTTGAATCGTGTACATATTTGATTGATTCTGTTAGCTTTACAATAAAGCCTTGTTATACTCATTCGGATTACCAATTTAAATCATTGACAAGGTAATTTTGGACTAGGAGTTTAAACTGCTCAGCATATTCTATTCTGCACATTATCTATTCAAATAAATGTATTGGAATCTTAGGAATTTATATTTTAAACATACTCACCTTTATGTAGTTTACTGTTAAACTTTTTATTAATCTGCCCTATAGACCTGTAGATATAATATTCCTTTTCAGTATCATAAAAACAGATGATGTGTCAGTTTAGTAATTTGAACTATGAATCTACAGTTGCTTAACGATGAACTTGTTTAAGTGAAAAATGATGAAAACACTTGTGATAGACAAGCACAGCCCTGGGAAGAAAGATACTTCAATTTCCATTCCCGGCAGACCTGGCCACTGTAATAAAAGCAAACTGCTGAGGTCAGCAACAGATTGAAACCACAGTTCCCATTTTTACAAACACATTCATGCACTGGTAATGATATCTATTAGCAGGAGTGACACTGCTCATCTGCTGTACAGAGAAATGAGTTTTCCCACACTGCAAGACAAGTAAAGTGCGGATCGATAAATCATAAAATTAGTTGAGACATCATTTATCTTTCATCTCACTTCTCTGTTCTTTCTCTGCTCCCCTAGGACAGTGATTCATTTATTGCATATTAACATTGGACAAACATGTCAGGTTGGAGGACATGCTCTATATGAATAGCTCACAGAAGATAACTTGAGGAACCAGATCACAGCACCTTTCAAAAGCTAGAGGTTTCAACAACTGGCAACACACCAACGACAGTTCCAGAGAGAAACTGCTCAACTTGTGTTATGCTGATGTAACCATTTGGAGAGAAGCCAAGCTAATTTAATGTCAAACAGAAGACTGAACTCTGAAGTGATCTGATTGCACCTGGGATACATGGCATTAAAGATCTTAAATGGATTTGAGAAGCTATTTGCAGAGCAAATTGTTCTGTTCATTGATATAAATTGTAATTTCAAACTCTGTAATCAGATCTATCATAATCCAATTCTTATGCTTAATGTAGAGGAAGGTAAGGTTTTTTTTATAAACTATAAATTCAAACTAGTTTTGAGTTTTGACAGCAGTTTCAAAACAATTTTCACAACTAAGAATGGAATAGTACATATTCAATCTTTGGTTATCCAAAATGAGTGAAGTCTTTCATCACTCCCATGGTGGCACGATCCTGGATGTTTTCTCGCATTGATACAGTGAGCCATGAGTCTCTGCCTGCCTGGCCTACTTTGAGTTAAGACGGCTATTGGCAGTACTCTTACTTCTAATGCAATAGGTTGTGAGTTCAGGTACCACTCTAGAACTCTGATGATGCCTCCCACATCAGGTGAGTGAGGTCCGGTGTTTGCTCTGTTCCTGAGAGTTTTGGGTTGTGATTCTGGCATGAAGCAGCAACATGTTGGAACATGCTTGGGTCTTATTAATTATAGAGATATTGAAGCATACACCACAGAAACAAGTCCTTCAGCCCATACTGATCACAAAGTACCCAACTACATCATCATATTACAGTCTATCCTATTAACAGCCCAAAAGGCTAGCACGCAATTAAACATAAGGTGCAATTTTCAGTGGCTAATGAACCTACGAACATGTCATTAACATGTTGGAAAATATAAGGGGAATCAGGAAGAACATGCAAACCCTGTGGAGACAGCTCAGAAGTTTGGACTAAATCCAGGTTACTGCAGAGATGTTAACTGCTTTATCTTACTTTAATGAAAAGTTGTCTCCTTTTATATCTCTGGAATTATTCTGATGTTGGAAACAGGATATGAAAATTCTAGAGCTTTGGTTCTGGTCCTAATACTCCCTGGAAATCAATGAAACAACTTTTGCACTCCCCCTCCAAATACCAAAAAATTCATTGGCCAAGGCTGAAATGGGCGGATCTTTTGCGCAACTACCCAGGATTACTGGGGAATAAAAGAATCGTTGCTGCACCCATGTAGATTGCACTGACATGCCAAATAAGGGATACCACTATTTCAGGCATTGAAATTGTCTCCTGTTGATAAAGATGATGTGACTTTCACAATCACTTAGATAACACCATTGGTGAGCATCACAGGAATAATGTCTTTTTCCCTCGCTCTCTGTACCTACTTCATTATGTTATATGTTAATGAATTAATTCAGAAACATGCCTGAATAACATACCCATCTCTTGCAATGAAAAAACTGCTCTCTGATGTGATTAGTGTCACCAGGGATGTCTCAGGTGTGTAAATGGCATGTGTTGTCACCAGTAAAATAGTGATGCCTGTGAGAAGAGTTTAAAAGTAATGATCCAACAGCAACGTATCTCTGCTGGAGATCTTGGGCAGTTTTTTGGGAAGTAACCAAAGAGATTGTGTTGGGTCTATGACATGGGACGGACATCATCTACATGCAAGCATGCTGATATATTTCTTTGGCTTACATCTTTTATTGCTCCAGCTCCTCAGATAAAAATTACACTTTCCACAGACTTAGAACATCTGTGACATTTCAACAATATGGTGTCTTTACCCATGAGATATGTTTACAGCATGCACACTACAGCAGATTCTGGGCAACTTCTGTTTTCTCCCCTGTTCTCTTTATCCTCTTCCTTCTCAAAGCACAAGATACTCAGAAGAGTTATCATTTCACCTTGAAACCGTTCCTGTAAACCCCCAGCGACTTTTAATATGGATTTATAAGTGCTCAAAATTGGAAAGAAATTGTGGAACGCATAGATGTGTGACCCTTCACATCCTCGACTCCTCCTGCGTTTAGGTTACCATTCAGTCTCTCCTCTGCCAAACTTACAGTGATGATAAATGGATAGAAGCTTGGAGAATGCTCTGAAACACTTGATTTATTCTCTGCCACAGGAAACAATTGAGGCCAGTTCATTGGCTATATTTAAGAGGGAGTTAGATATGGCCCTTGTGGCTACGGGGGTCAGGGGGTATGGAGGGAAGGCTGGGGTGGTGTTCTGAGTTGGATGATCAGCCATGATCATAATAAATGGCGGTGCAGGCTCGAAGGACCGAATGGCCTACTCCTGCACCTATTTTCTATGTTTCTATGTTTCTATGTTTCTATTTGAGGATGTCAGGTTGACTTTAGATGGAAACCACAGGGATCAACATTGGGGTCACAAGATTCTGATAGACCCTTCCTTCCATTCTACCTCACAGGACTCCAGATCCAGGCTGCCCCAGTTTGAGGCTTTAAATGAATAATTTAAGACCAAAGCTTCCGTTATCACATGGATTAGACAACATTCATACTTCGAGCCACTTCATCAAATAAAAACATGTGTGGCACATCTGATATGTATAGGGTTAGGATCAAATCTAATGACTCACAATCGTGTGACCTGTGTGCCACTGTCACAGGACTCGTGTGTTAATTAAGACTAACTGGTTGAGGAAAGAGCTGAAAGAAGAAGAGGGAAACAAAGGGTAACCAGAACACATTACTCTGAGAGATTTCATTTTAATTTTACAACATTTTGAAATATTGCTAAGGTAGCTTGCAAAAGTAATGTTTTTAATAATATACTGTAGTGTTAGCCTATAGTAGGATTTAATTTTGAATTTGATTGATAAGAGGCCTTGGCAACAGCAATCATGCTCTTCGAAAAATAGTTATTATCTGTAAAATAGTTGATTTTCACAAGTGGTTAGATAACTAATCTTGAAAAGATATTTCTATCCAAATATCTGCAGTAAAGATGGTGATTTTCATACCAAGAAATTAGATTGCAGGCATTCACTATCTCACTGAGCTTGGCTGATTGTAGAAGAGAATGTGACATTTAAAAAGCTGCACAATGTCATCTTACGCAGATGTCAAGCAGACAAGAAGCCTTCATGCAATAATTACTACACCACTCTGCTCCAAAAATTCAGAGCTGTTTTGCAAAGATTTCATTGTATTGTACCATGGTGGCAGACCCAGCATTAGTAAGTGAAATCCGCATAGACGAGTGACTAATAGTTAGCATTGACATGGTGGGTTAGAGGGACTGCTTCCGCCTCTATGACTCTATATTTGAATTTGACAGTATCAGTAGCTAATCCTGCCTAACTCGTGGCAATGGATGAATTTTCATAATGCACAATTTCTATTAAGTTTGTATTGATTTCCTTTACTGATTGAATAAAGGTTAATATATTGTCAACTCTCATTATTCTTCAATGCACAAAATATGAGTTTGTGCCACCTAGGCTTAAGATCATATTGATTAGGTCTTTGAGACAGCAACCTGGCTTGTTATGAAATGAAACTTGTAAATGGATTGTTTAATTATAATGAAGATTAACATTATTTAAAAGCCAAATTTTGTCAGGGAGTACTATTCTTCTTGTTTGGGCGCTTTCTGGAGTTAAGGTATGCAGCAAATATTAATCTCAACAGCAACCAACCTTCAGATCTGAATATAGATTGTAGATTGAATTTAAAATGGAGCTCGGAACGATAACTTAATTGGCTTTGTATCTGTACTCGGCACAATGACGATAAAGTTGAATCTAATCTAATCTAATCTAAATTGCAAACCAGGAAACATCCAATTGACTGAGATGTCTGCATAGGCATGAATGCAATCAACACCCCTTTGCATGATTATAATTCAGAGACCACACTAATTAACACTCTTTCTGGGTGCATTGGTGGGAAGTCCCAGGAATTTGAGAAATTGGATGTAATTCCAAATGAAGCATTGAACTATAGAAATTGTCCTGTTACCTTTGTTCTTTAATGTAAAAATGTGCTGTTACGTTGGGCCGGGAAGTCTCCCCCTCCCTCTCTCCTTTTCCCTCTCCCTCACCCTTTCCTCTCTGTCTCCTTCTCCTCTCAACAGGATCTGTAAACTGTAACCAAACTGTGTAAATGAAGACAATAAATAAATAACAATAAATAATGAGCATAAAGTAACAAGATAAAAGAGTCCTTAAATGAGTGTAGTTATCCCCTTTTGCTCAAGAGCATGATGGTTGCGGGGTAGTAACTGAATTTGAACCTGGTGGTGTGAGTCCTGAGGCACCTGTACCTTCTACCTGATGGCAGCAGTGAGAAAAGAGCATGGCCTGGATGACAATAGATAATAGACAATAGGTGCAGGAGTAGGCCATTCAGCCCTTCAAGCCAGCACCACCATTCACTGTGATCATGGCTGATCAACCACAATCAGTAACCTTTTCCTGCCCTCTCCCCATATCCCTTGACTCTGCTATCTTTAAGACCTCTATCTAACTCTTTCTTGAAAGAATCCAGAGAATTGACCTCCACTGACCTCTGAGGCAGAGCATTCCACAGAACCATAACACCCTGTGTGAAAAAATTTTTCCTCAACTCCGTTCTAAATGGTCTACCTCTTATTCTTAAACTGTGGCCTCTGGTCCTGGACTCCCCCAACATCGGGAACATGTTTCCTGCCTCTAGCGTGTCCAATCCCTCAATAATCTTATATGTTTCAATCAAATCCCTTCTCATCCTTCTAAATTCCAGTGTATACAAGCCTATTCACTCCAATCTTTCAACATATGACAGTCCCGCCAACCCGGGAATTAACATCGTGAACCTACGCTGCACTCCTTCAATAGCAAGAATATCCTTCCTCAAATTCGGAGAACAAAACTGTACACAATACTCCAGATGTGGTCTCACCAGGGCCCTGTACAACTGCAGAAGGACCTCCTTGCTCCTATACTCAACTCACCCTGTTGTGAAGGCCAACATACCATTAGCTTTCTTCACTGCCTGCTGTACTTGCATGCTTGCTTTCAGTGACTGATGAACAAGGACACCTAGATCTCATTGTACTTTCCTTTTTCCTAACTTGACACCATTCAAATAGTAATCTGCCTTCTTTTTCTTGCCACCAAAGTGGATAACCTCACATTTATCCACATTAAACTGCATCTGCCATGCATCTGCCCACTCACCCAACCTGTCCAAATCACCCTGCATTCTTATAACATCATCTCAGATTTCACACTGCCACCCAGCTTTGTGTCATCTGAAAATTTGCTAATGTTACTTTTAATCCCTTCATCTAAATCATTAATGTATATTGTAAATAGCTGCGGTCCCAGCAGCGAGCCTTGCGGTACCCCACTAGTCACTGCCCGCCATTCTGAAAAGGACCCATTAATCCCTATTCTTTGTTTCCTGTTTGCCAACCAATTTTCTATCCATGTCAGTACCCTAACCCCAATACCATTTGCTCTAATTTTGCACACGAACCTCCTATGTGGGACCTTATCAAAGGCTTTCTGAAAATCCAGGTACACTACATCCACTGGCTTTCCCATGTCCATTTTCATAGTTACATCCTCAAAAAATTCCAGAAGATTAGTCAAGCATGATTTCCCCTTTGTAAATCCATGCTGATTCAGACCTATCCTGCTACTGCTATCCAAATATGCCGCTATTTCATCTTTTATAATTGATTCCAGCATCTTCCCCACCACTGATGTCAGACTAACTGGTCTATAATTGCCTGTTTTCTCTCTTAAAACCTGGTCGAGATCAGACTGCAACGCAAATGTTCGAGGTCGGCTGAGGTGCGACAGGTGAAATGAATTAGTCAAAATATCAGCCAATATAATCAAGATTTGCTCTAGGCGAGGGGCCTGTCGGGGAGCGGCCTTGTCGAGGGAAGTGCCTTGTGAGAAAAGTGCGAGTCTTTGTCTCAAGAGTCTTCGGCGAGGAGGCTGAGGGAGGAGACTACGCCACAGTTGGAGATGGTGAGAAGTGTTGAAGAAATGACAGGTCAACTGATTCAGTGTGATGCTTGCATGATGTGGGAGGTCAGGGACGATGATGGTGTCTCTGGCTGCTACAAATGTGGAAAGTATGTCCAAGTTCAGCTCCTGAAGGACTGTGTTAAGGCACTGGAGAGGCAACTGGATGACCTTAGGTTCATCTGGGGAACAGAGATTTTTCTGGACAGGACCTGCAGCGAGGTTGTTATACCGAAGATACCAGAAGAGAGAAGGGGGGGCGATGATGAGGAAGAGATGGATGCTTGGAGTACAGGAGACCCCAGGGGATGTACCTCTTGAAAACAGGTTCACCCTCTTGGAAGCTGTCGGAACAGAAGACAGTGCCAATCCGAGAGGCGGATGGGTCTGCGAGTCAAAAATTGGCACTGAAACAAAGCTGAGGAGTCAGAGGTCAGGCAGAGCCGTGGTAGTAGGGGACTCCATAGTGAGAGGTACAGAAAGGGGTTTCTGTGGCAACAGGCAGGACTTAAGGATGGTGTGTTGCCTCCCTGGTGCCAGGATCCAGGACATCATGGACTGATTGCAGGGCATCCTCAAGGGAGAAGATGATCAGCCGGAGGTGGTGGTGCATATCGGCACAAATGACGTCGGGAAGAAGAGGAGAGACATTTTGCAGCATGACTTCAGAGAATTCGGAAGAAGGCTGAAAAGCAGGAGCTCCAGGGTGGTTATCTCCGGTTTGCTTCCAGTTCCTTGTGCTGGTGAGGGCTGGAACAGGGAGATAGGGGATCTGAATGTGTGGCTGAGGAGCTGGTGCGGGGAGCAGGGACTTAGATTTAGATTCTTGGTGACAATCTTTGATGATGGATGCTGCTTTTTTACAGCAATGTTTCAGTACATATGCTCAATGGTTGGGAGGGTTTTACCATGATGTAGATCTTTGTAGCATTTGAAAAACGTGCTCCCCAGTTCATTTAAGGTACCTGGTCATGGAGTCATACACTGAGAAGGGATTCAGGTACAACCCCTTTAAATGTAAGTTTTAGTTTTTAGTAGAAAAAACTTAAGATTTGTTATCTTTAGGACCAGAGTTCCTTGAGGGACAGGAGATAATCGCCTCCCCTTTTTATATATAGTGTTCCTTGTGGAAGGCACATGGGGGTGATGAGAAGCAGCTGCAAGCAGTAATGGGTGGAATGGAGCAGATGTGACTGGTAATGGGATTTCAGTTGGATCTCTGTGTAGCCTGCAGTGAGCCCTGAAGCAGTGTTTCAACCTGAAACATTGGCAATTCCTCTCCACCCACAGATGCTGCTCGACTCACTGAGTTCATCCAGCAGATTGTCGTTCCAGCATCTGCAATCTCTCATGCACCCATCTTCAGTATTAATGCCTTTACACTGATTGTACCTGTTGCCTGGCTGATTGTAATCCTACTCCTCCAATAACTCCATATGGCTCTTGAGTTCCTCTCTTCCTCAGCTCCTGCCGGGAGAGCCTTCAATCCTGCCCACCCAAACCTCTGGCACAGGTTATATTCAGTAATGACAGGGTACATGAACGACTGGTCTGCAAGGGTATGGCTTATTTTGTGTCATGTTTGTCTCATTACTGCAAAAATTGACAGGGGAGGACCTCAAGCAAGGTGATGGCCTGCTGAATAGCACATTCAGGAAGTTCATTAATCTCATGTCAAGAACTCTGTGGAAGGGTGCATCAGATGGATCATGATACTGAAGAGGTTCCGGCATTGGGCAAAAAAAGAAGCTGTCAAGAATCATGGAGAAGTGGCTTTCTTCTCAAGAATCCTTCAAAATGCAAAAGTCAATAATGGACAGAGGCTGTGAGAGGTAATGGACAGAGGTATTGTAAGCCTACTCAGAGTGGCTAGCCGGACCTTTCCCTAACTTTCCACAACATTGTGCTCTAAGCTGCATGGTTTCATTCTGAGTTTGTATTTAATTAGTTTAAAGATATATTGGCTGCCGTGAAAATGGCCAGTGAAAAGAATGAAAAGATGTTGTACAGATCGAGATGTTGAAACCAGAATAACCAAGAAAATGAACTGGTATCAAAGAATCAGAATAGCATTGGAAACACTTATTAGAACAAATAACATCTGCTGACAAGTTCCAAGAACTACTTTAGTGATGGGATTTTCCTCCAAATTGAAATAGAGGGAACAATTCTCCTTCCCTGTTACTCTCCCTTCTCTGTTCATAGATGCTAGCTGACCTGTCGTGTATAACCATTGTAAGCACAAAATACTCTGCAGATGCTGGGGTCAAAGCAACACTCACAACACGCTGGAGGAACTCAGCAGGTTGGGCAGCATCCGTGGAAATGATCAGTCAATGTTTCGGGCCGGAACCCTTCGTCAGGACTGAAGAGGGATCCCCCTTCAGTCCTGACGAAGGGTTCCGGCCTGAAAAGTTGACCGACCGTTTCCACGGATGCTGCCCAACCTGCTGAGTTCCTCCAGCATGTTGTGAGTGTATAACCATCACTTGCTGCCTTTTTTTTAAGAAGAAAGGTATTCTGTTCCATATGAAGAAAAATAATGCAGTTCTTCTGAAATCTTTAGAGCAACAAATGAGAAGAAACACCAGAGGATATTACGGTGATAAACCTGAAGGTCAGCATAACCTTGAGCTCCATGGAGACCACTGTCCTATGCAGTTGAGGGTCTTTTTGTAGTCTTTCGCATATCTGTATGATGACAGCTATGGAATCTTGAGCCTGCGAACACATTGTTCATCAGAGAGGTCTAGGTTGGATATGATGCCTCTGAAGTTGCTATGAGAGTAGGTGATTCAATATTGTTGTCTTTTCCTCCTGTCCTGATGTGTCCCTGTCCTACCCTCAGGACCATGCATGGCCATCTAGACATCACTCATAGTATGATGCTGCCTGAGGTGTCATCTCTGAGGCACCTATTGTACGAGTATCTCAGGAGAGCCATGCTGGTGAAAGTGGTCCCTGTTAGCTTTGTGAACCTTTGTGCAGACAGCTGTGAGTTCTAAAGCTGCTTTCTGATATCATGGTGATCCTTTATAAAGAAGGATGATTTGCTGATATGCCGCTGGCTGTGCCGTGACTTGTCCATAATGGTCATGGTGTACTTTATGCCAGTAAATAAAACAATATTGTGTGACGGTGACATCACTTGTCAGTAGCCTGAGAAACCATCAACTCTGCTCTTATGGAAGTGTCAGGTCCAATTTGTGAACTGGCACTACTTCAGTCAGGTAAAATAACAACTCCACCTTAAATCAATTTTGTCCAACTAATCCAATTCTAGGCAAATATACCTTCATATAAAATAAGCCATCTGGGGAAACAAATGTGTTAATAAGTAACAAAAGTAAACAGGCGAAGATATTGTTCTATCAATCCAGATAGAAGCAGAATTTATAGAGAGGAGTGTATTTAATCGGATGATGTATTGGGAGCTGGCAGCAAGAGCTAATGTAATGGTTTGATTGTATTGTGGAACTATAGAGATTTAATGCTCTGCATGAACTCTTGAGAAGTTTTTACAGGGAGCCACGATTTGTCTATTCTTATGTCTTATGATTTAATTTTCTGGATTTGACAAACTTTAAAAAAACTTTTTTCTTTCAAACTATAGCAAGTCAGGGAAGTCATTTCTGGGCTGATATAGGTGAATGAGATGAGATTTTCTTTTGGAAATGCAGGGTAAACTTCGCTCTGCCTCTTTGTGTGCATCATATGCCGGATGCTGTCTCACTAGCTTCTGTAGTTCTATCTAGTTATTCTGTCTGTGTGTCAAAACCCACTCAGCTGAAAGATGGTGGGAAGTGAAAGACAGCCTTGGGATTCAAACTCCCCACATTCTGTGGAAGAGTCAAAGGCTCAATCACAAAAGTACTGAGTTGCATAACGCCATAGATTCACCTTCCTAGTTTGCAGTTAAACATCTAATATAGTTGTTAGTTTGGACTTCAATTGAATAATCTTCTGTTAGTATAGATTGTTTTACAAGGCATTTATAGTGTAGGTGGAATATTTCGTGACCTTGTAATTAGACATTTTCCTTCTCAGATGTTTTGAAACAGTCCTTCTGTATTAATTAACTTTTTTCCTGTGTTACCTTATGTCCAATGTAAAAGACAAAGGAGATCAGTGAAAAAAAATCACAACTTTCTCAGCAGGGTCAATAGAATTAAACCAGTTTTTCCAGATGCTAATTAAACTGGCCTGAGATGTTAAGGCCCTCT
Organism: Mobula birostris; assembly: GCF_030028105.1. Taxonomy (NCBI): domain Eukaryota; kingdom Metazoa; phylum Chordata; class Chondrichthyes; order Myliobatiformes; family Myliobatidae; genus Mobula; species Mobula birostris. The sequence goes on along the minus strand of NC_092378.1, from coordinate 129,962,141 downwards.
TACCAAGTATCTGCATGTGTGCTTCCTTCATTATGTTCACTGAGTTCTGAATTATAATCACTGGAGTGTAAATTTGTATATTACATCTGTATTCTACCAATTTATATGGATAAAGAACATTGATTTTTCAATTTCATATCTCATTACCTATCCAGAAGACTGTAGGTGTGCAATGATAGCAAGTAACACTTGCTATAAAAGTACATCCAGACTTTGCAGCACAAACGGGCTTCTAATAGATACAAACTGATCCAACAGTGAAATGATTTTTAATTTAAGTGAAATACTGCAGAGGTTGATGGTTTAATTATATGGTTGGAGATTAAGCTATTCCAATTTGTTTGTGATGTATGGAGAATATTTAGTGGAACTGTTCCATGGATATGATCACCATGAAAATGATCAGACATGCAGCCTACAAGTGAAAATGAACCAAAGGTGTGCTTTTAGTTGGAAGAGTTATTCCAGATCTGAGATCTGATAATGCATCTCAGAATATGGTAGCCTTTCTGAGGAACAGTTTGATGGCTGTGAATTAGAGCCTTACAGTAGGAAATGTGGGCCATTGCACTTATTGTGAACTTCAGCAAGGATAAGATGAGGGAACGCACACCAGTCCTCAGAGGGAGAGGGATCAGAAGTGGAAAGAGTGAGCAGGTTCAAGTTCCTGGGTGTCAATATCTCTGAGGATGTACCCTGGACCCAATATATCGATGCAGCTACAAAGAAGGCACAACAGTGGCTATATTTCATTAGGAGTTTGAGGAGATTCGGTATGTCACCTAAAGCACTCACAAATTTCTACAGATGTACCGTCTGGAATGGGGATGGGGGTGGGGTTGCTACTGCACAGGGTTGAAGTAAGTTGCGGAGAGCTGTAAAGTTAGTCAGCTCTGTCATAGGCACTAGCCTCCATTGTGTTGAGGCCATTTTCGAGGAGCGATGCCTCAGCAAAGCAGCATCCATTATTAAGGCTCTCCATCCCCAGCACCAAGGTCATGCCTTGTTCTCATTGCTACCATCAGGAAAGAGGTACAGAAGCCTGAAGGCACACACTCAACACTTCAGGAACAGCTTCTTCCCCTCTGCCATCCATTTTCTGAATGGACATTGAGCCCATGAACACTACCTCACCACATTTTTATTTCTATTTTTGTTCTACTTATTTAATTTAACTATTTTATACACACACACACAAAAACAAAAGGGGTGATTGATAAGTTCATGACCTAAGGTAGAAGGAGATGAGTTACTAACTTCAAACTTTCTGCATAATCACTCAAAAAGCTGAACTGCCTGTGCATGTAACGAGAGCTGTATAGCTCATCTCCTTCTTATATATATATCTGCCCACTTCCTGTAATTCAGTTGTTTTTCTATTATTATGTAATGCATTGTGCTGCTGCCGTAAACTTCATGACATCTGCGGGTGATATTAAACCTGATTCATATTCTGATTACTCAGTGGCCTTTATGACTGTGTGATATTCAAAAATAACATCATGACCAATAACTTTTTTTTTGAAGAGTAGTTACATTCATAATTGATGGAAATGGTCACTCATTTAGCAGGAGGAACACTGAGAAATACAGCCAGAAAACCGAGCTTTTTGTGGTGTTGGTAGAGCCACAAATAATGACTAGAATGTGATTGAGAATTCCCCAGCCCTCTCTCAATAACACGTGTGCAGTTTCCAGACAGCGTGGAGCCCTTGGGTTTAATGCCTGATACAAAAGTGATCCGCTCCGGCAATGACAATCAAAAATAAATTGCAGTTGCTGGAAGTCTGAATTTGTCACAGAAGATGCTGGAGATACTCAAAGGTTCAAGAGTACCTGTGAGGGGAGATACAGCAATGTAGCCTTGTCTCCATACTAATCTGGATGCAAGCAGAGGTTATGTGTTCAAGAGCGGGATTTGACTCGTTGCCTTCTGAGTCATAGGTGAGGACACTGCCTGGCTCAAAGGAGAGATTTTAACAGCTCAGATTTTGTAGGAAAATGTATGCAACTACCAAATTCAAAGGGACCTGTCATCCTGTGAGGACACCCTACTGCGGATCTGGACTGCTCCTCTCAGATCTTCTTCCAGAAGAAATGACAGCAACGAGCACAGAATTTTTTTTTCGATGTTAGTGGCAGGTGTACACTGCTTATCACTTACCTCAAAGTTTGAACTCTTTTGCCCATTAACGGGACACGATTTTAGATTATGAGGACACGCAGTCCTCTTTTATTGCCATTTAGTAATGCATACATTAAGAAATGATACAATATTTTTCCAGAATGATATAATTATAACATATAGTTACAACAGTGCAAAGCAAAAACGTAATTTGATAAGAACAGACCATGGCACGGTAAAAATCTCAAAGTCTCTCAAAAGTCCCATCATCTCACGCAGACGGTGAACCTCCAGCGCTGCCAACTTGTCGATGCAGCATCCTGGAAGCATCCGACCACAGTCCGACTCCAAGTCCGTCTGAAAGCTCCGAGCCTCCGACCACCTCCCGACACCGAGCACCGAGCACCATCTCTGCTGAGTTCTTCGACCCCGGCCCCGGCAGCAAGCGATAGGCAAAGCCAAGGATTTGGGGCCTTCGTCTCCGGAGATTCTCGATCGCACAGTAGCAACAGCAGCGAAACAGGCATTTCAGAAGTTACTTCAGGTGTTCCTCCGTACTCTCACGGCTGCCTCCATCAAATCCGGATTGTGCACGGCCCCCCTAGTTACACATATCGATATCATTCGGAATGGCGCGCATGCTGCGTCGCGCCGCCATCTTCTCCTCCTTCCTTCTTGATTTCTTGAAATCATTTAACATAAATTTATTGGAATTAATTGGATGCCACGGTAGCATAGCAGTTCGAGTGAGGCTATTACAGCTCAGGCTGTTGGAATTCAGAGTTCAATTCTGACATCATTTGTACGGAGTTTTTATGTCCTCCCCATGAACCTTGAGGGTTTCCTTTGGGTACCCTGGTTTCTTCCCACAATCCAAAGACATAAGGGATACTAGGTTAAGTGGTCATTGTAATTTGACCTGTGATTGAGGTGCAGGCCTCGGTTGGTCAGAGTTGCCCATGGATATTGCATCCTGGCTGCCTAGATACGCAAGCCTGGGCAGTACAATATGGAGAGCAATATGTGGCAAACTCCCACTCTCCAGGCATCTGGTGAACCCAAAGAAATGGCAGAGACCGATACAGTTTGGTACCAGCAGCATTGCAGGAGTTGCCAGTCAGCATTGGACTCAATGTAGTACTGCCTTAGGCACTCCAGCTCCGGTTTTCCCCTTGGAGTTTACTCCCGAAGCCTTCTCCATTGAGTGGGTATAGTCGCAAAGCAGCGGAGGTTTGAGATCAGAGTTTTACTTCTCCTAGATGAGTTGCCATCCACAGCTAATGAGTCCCACCTGCCTGAAGCGACTGGTTTTAGGCACCAGTACCCTGCCTTTGCCCCTTCCCCTGTCAGTAGAAATGGCTCCACCGGGCTTAGTAGCTAAGACGCACATGAAGGCCAGGAGCTGGACTTGCTGTCAGAGGCTACTTGAAGTGCACACCATTGAGACCATTTAATAGGTAGTGGGAGCTTGTCTCCATTACCACCCCTGGCTATAGCAAACTTAAGGAACCTGTGATTAAGCAAGAGCTAAATAGGTGGGTTGTTCGATGGTGCGGCCTGTTGTGCTGGAAGAGCCTGTTCCACACTGTATCTCTCAGTAAGTAAAAAATAAGAAATAAAATAAATAAAATAATGAACTTCATCCAATTATGTATCCTTTGCCCAAGGTAGCTGAAGGAGGGTCGAGAAATGTTTGGCCTTAGTACCCATGTAGCTGATAAACTATATTGTGGCTAACAGGAGAACATGATTTGGCACTGTTGCCATGGAAGCCACATATTCACTTTCCTGGGATCCTTGATTCTGATGCTCCTATCATATGAATGTACATTTTGATAACAATCTTTTTTGTTATCAGGAGTTCTGAGGACATTTCAGCACCTGCAAAATATACAAATATTTAAAATTTGGTTTATGAACTAATCTTTTAAATTAAGAAAAAAAAGATTTAACATGGCTGTGAATACGTGGTAGAGCATTACCATGGTTTTACAATATTTTTAACCTGTTTCAGTTTCTACCACTCATCCACACATTAGGAGCAATTTAGAGTGGCTAACTAACCCACTAATCTTTGCGATGTCGGGGGAAAGCTACGCACCCAGGGGAGACGCACACATTAACAGAAAGAATGGGGCAGACTCTGTAGAGGCAGAACCTGAGGTCAGGACTGAATGAGTCCTCTTCGAAATGGTAACCGCCTGTCTAAGTGACATCTGAAGCAGACAATGAAGTCCTTACATCATATGTTCCGAAGGATACATGACAAAAATCGTGCACAGACTCCTGTTTAAGGGTGAAAGGATACAACAAGAAAGAAATCAAAGTGCTAAAGAGCAGAAATCAAAGGGTTTTATAAGGAGAAAGTGTCAGGGTGTTGCAGGATTCAGCAGAGCAATCTCAGATCCAAAGACATTCAGACAAGGTGAAGGACTCCGATAGCTTTGACAAAAGGTTTTAATAGGAATGGAGCTATATTATCTATCAAAGGTTAGCAGAAGGGCTTGTTCCAGCCCTTTCATGTCATCCCATTACATTAGTTGAGGCTTTTTCACCACTCACTGCCTAACAGCCCACCTCCAGAACAGTCAGATTGGATATCCAGCTCCTGAGAAGACAGGCTTGAGAGAGACCATAAGACACAGGAGCAGAATTAAGCCATTGAGCCCATCGAGTCAAATCCGCCATTTCATCGTGGCTGATCCTGGATCCCACTCAATACCTTACCTCTCACCATATCCCTTGATGCCCCGGCCAATCAGGAAACTATCATCTTTCGCTTTGAATATACACACAGACTTGGGCTCTACTGCAGTCTGTGGCAGAACATTCCACCTCACTTCTGTTCTAAAAGATCGCCCTTCAATTTTGCAGCTGTGCCCTTTGGTTCTGGATACTCCCACCAGAGGAAACATCATCTCCACATTCACCTTATCTAGTCCTTTCTAGGTTTGGTAGGTTTCAATAAGATCCCCACACATTCTTCTAAGTTCCAGTGAGTATAGGTCCAAAGCTGCCAAATACTCCACATATGTTAACTCCTTCAATCCTGGAATCATCCTCGTGAACCTTCTCTGGACTGTCTCTAATGACAACACATCCTTTCTGAGATAAGGGCTCCAAAACTGTTGACAATATGCCAAGTGCGGCCTGACTAGTGTCTTATAAATCTTCAGTATTATCTCCTTGCCTTTAAATCCTCCCGGGAGGGGAGAGAAGGTGGCTGCGCGATAGCAGTCCGCGCGGCCTCTCCAGTGAATGATATCTGTTATCTGTCAAATAGGGCACCGTGCACAATCCTGATTTGATGGAGACAGATGTGAGAGCACGGAGAAACATCTGGAAAACTTCTAAAATGCCCGCTTCGCTGCCGCTGCTACTGTGTGGTAACCGGAATCTCCGGAGCTGAAGGCCCCGAAATCCTCGGCTTTGCGAGTTTCAGTGGCTGGGGAGAGGTCGAAGGCGCTCGGCAGAGGATGGCGCTCGGGAGGCGGTATCGGAGACGCTGCTCAGTAGCTCGAAGTTTTCGGACGGATGGACTTAGTGTTGGCTGGGGTCGGCTGCTTCCAAGGCATCAGCAAGTTAACGGTGCCTGGAGGTTTATGGCAGGGAATTTCTCCCTTTTGCCGCCTGCTATCGGGGACTCGGGAGTCGATCGACTCGGGACTTTGAGACTTTTTTTTACTGTGTCCATGGTCTGTTCTTTATCAAATTATGGTATTGTTTTGCACTGCTGTAACTATATGTTATAATTATGTGGTTCTGTCAGTGTTAGTCTTTGGTCTGTCCTGTTTTCTGTGATATCACTCCGGAGAAACATTGTATCATTTCTTAATGCATGTATGCATTCTAACTGACAATAAAAGAGGACTGAGTGTTCTCATAATCTAATCTATTCTATTCTATTCCCCTTGAAATAAATGCCAACATTGCATTTGCCTTCTTTACCACAAACTCAACCTGTAAATTAACCTTCTGGGAAACTTGCATAATGACTCCTAAGTCCCTATGCACCTCTGATGTTTGTATTTTCTCCCCATTTAGATATTAGTCTACACTATAACTCCTTTTACCAAAATGCATTATCATACATTTCCCAATACTGTATTCCACCTGCCACTTTCTTTCCTTATTCTTCCAAATTGTCTAAGTCCTGCTGCAAATGCATTTCTTCCTCAGCACTACCTACCCTTCCACCTATCTCTGTATCATCTGCACGCTTTGCCACAAAACTATCAATTTCACTATCTAAACCTTTGACAAACAACGTGAAAAGTAGCTGTCCCAATATTGACCTGTGAGGAACACCACTAGTCACTGGCAGCCAACAAGAAAAGGCTCCCTTTATTCCCACACACTGCCTCCTGCCTGTCAGCCGTTCTGCGATCCATGCCAGTATCTTCCCATTAACACCATAGGATTTTAGTTTGTTAAGCAGCCTCATGTGAGGCACCTCATCAAATGTCTCTTGAAAATCTAAGTAAATGATATCCACTGCCTTTCATTTGTCTACCCTGCCTATTACTTACTTGAAGAATTCTAACAGATTTGTCAGGCATGATTTCCCTTTACAGAAACCATGCTGACTTTGACTTATTATTAATCACCAAGCACCCCCAAACCTTGTTCTTAATAATGGACTCCAACACCTTCCCAACCACTGAGGTTAGGCTAACTGGCCTTTAATTTCCTCCCTTTTGTCTTCTTCCCTTCTTAAAGAGTGGAGTGACATTTGCAATTTTCCAGTCCTCTGGGACCATGCCAGAATCCAATGATTCTTGAAAAATCATGACCAGTGCATCCATTATCTCTTCAGCAACCTCTCTCAGGTCTCTGGGATGTAGTCCATCTGGTCCAGGTGACTTCTCCACCTTATGACTTTTGAGTTTGCCTAGCACTCTTTCCTTTGTAATAGCAATGGCTCTCACTCCCGCTCACTGACACTCACAGACCTCTGGCACACAGCTAGTGTCTTCCACAGTAAAGACTAAAGCAAAGTTCTTATTAAGTTCATTTGCCATTTCTTTGTTCTCCATTACTAACTCACCAGCATTATTTTCCTGTGGTCCAATATCAACTCTCACCTCCCTTTTATTCTTTTTATAACTGAAAGAACTTTTAGTATCCTGCTTTAGAGAGTTGGATGTGGGAATGTGGGTGCAACTCAGTAATATCTCAGCCTAACCTTCCCTTTCCATGCAAAATTATTTAGCTTTGCAATCATTTAAGAAGTAATTAGATAAAGTAAATGGAAAGCTATAGGAAACATTTGGAATGAATGAGTGAAGATGAGTTTTGTGGATTTCTTTACCTGTTTCTAATTCACTAGTATAGCACCCAGCTACAACAAGCATGTGCCATTACCAATGGTGTATTAGCAGCGGGGGAGGGAACACAACAAAGCCTTACAAAGGGGAGGGAACGTGGCCAAGTGGTTAAGGCGTTCGTCTAGTTATCTCAAGGTCGCTAGTTCGAGCCTCAGCTGTGGCAGTGTGTTTGTGCCCTTGAGCAAGCCACTTAATCACACATTGCTCTTGTCTGTGCGAGGAGTGGTGCCCCACACAGACTTCCAATCTGCACCTTATAAGGCATGAAAGTGCCCGATGCAGGCCTCTCATGGTCTGAGTCGACATTCCCTCCCTCCCCTTACAAAGCTGCGCTAATATTCATTAAGATCATAGCCGCCCTTCTATCTCAGTACCCTGTTTCAGATCTGCCCTATGTTACCTGATTTCCTTAATTGTCCAGAAATCTGCTTGGATGAGCTCGCTGACTGGGCTTTCACAACCCTCCATGGTAGAGAATTCCAAAGGCTGGCCATCCTCTGAGTGAAGAAATTTCCCCATCTCTCAGTTCCCACATGGCCTAGGCCAGTCAGGCCTTTTAAGGATCTGCATGTTTCGATGAGTTCTCATCTCACTCTCCAAACTTGAGAGAATACAATCCCACTTTACTCATACTGCAAACCCGTCATTCCTGGAATCAGTCTAATGAATCTTGACCACATTTCCCCTGTAGCAAGTGTTTCCTTTCTAAGCTAAGGAGAACTAAACTGTACATGATACTTCAGATGTGATCTCACCAAGCCCAATACAATAGGAATAAGACTTCCTTATTCTTGTAATCAAATCTCTTCTACTCTAAGCTAAAGTATCATTTGCCTTCTTAGTCACTTGCTGCATCAGCATGTTGGTGTTCCACAATTTGTTTACAACTACATCAGGTCCCTTTGAAATCTGAGGTCCTCTGTTGTTCCGGGTCGACCATGGATGTTGCATCCCAGCTATCTACATGATAGGCAAAATATGGAGAGCAAGCCTGCCCAAATAGCAGGCTCCACATCTGCATTCATATGACGAATCCAAACGAATGGCAGAGATGGACACAGTTTAGTACCAGAGGCATTACAGGAGTTGCAGTCATGATTGAACTCAACATAGGACTGCCTTTAGGCATGCCAGCTCTTGATTTTTCCTCAGGGCTTACTCCTGAAGACTTCCTCATTAGTGGGTATAGCCACAAGGCAGTGGAGGTTTGAGATCAGCATTTTCCCTCCTCTAGATGAGCTGCCAACCACAGCTGATGAGCCCCTTCTGCCCGAAGTGACTGGTTTTAAGGTGCCAGGAACACACCTTTGCCCCTTCTCCTGTCAGTAGAAAGTAAAGGCCAGGAGCTGGACTCGCAGGTCAGAGATTATGTGAGACACACTCCATTGGGAACATTTAATAGGAGTTTATCCCCATTACCGCCCCTGTCTATAAAAAACCTTAAGGAACCCTTTGAAATCAATACTACCCAATCTCTTGCCATTTAGCAAATATTCTGTTATGTACGTCAAATTAGATAACTTCAAAAATTTCCCCGTCATTTTACACCTGCCTTGTTCTTATCCATTCAGTCAGCTTGTCCATATCCTGCTTCACACTCAGTTTCATCGAGCTCAGTATTGTCAGCAAATTTGGAAATACGGTATGGTATTTGGTCCTCTCAGCCAAATCATTGATATAGATTGCAAAATACTGTGGCCCAAACACTATTCCTTGAGGTACCCTACTTTCCACATCCTGCCAATCTGTGAATAAATGATCTATTTATTATCACTCTTATCTTCCTAAGCAAGGACTAATTTTCTATCCATGTGAGTATATTGTCCCCAATTTCATGTGCTCTGACCTCATAGATCAATCGCTTTCTTTTTCAATGTTTTTATTAATTTCTCCATACAAGGATACAGAGTACACAGAGATATAAGTCAAAAAAAAGATAAAATAATACCAAATACATTATATTAGATTATGAGAACACTCAGTCCTCTTTTATTGTCATTTAGAAATGTATACATGCATTAAGAAATGATACAACGTTCCTTCAGAGTGATAATCACAGAAAAACAGGACAAACCAAAGACTAACACTGACAGGACCACATAATTATAACATATAGTTACAGCAGTGCAAAGCCATACCATAATTTGATAAAGAACAGACCATAGGCATGGTAAAAAATAGTCTCATGTCCCGATTGACTCCTGAGTCCCCGATAGCAGGCAGCAAAAGGGAGAAACTCCCTGCCGTAAACCTTCCAGGCACTGACAACTGCCGATGCATTGGAAGCAGCCGACCACAGCCGACACTGAGTCCGCCCATCCAAAAACTTCGAGCCACACTTATTTGAGTCACACATGCAATCTCATTACCCTATATTCATGTAAATTAAATTAAATTGTAATATTGAAATGTGATAATTTTTTTTATTATACAAAAAAAATCTAAACCCACTACCAAGATCGAAGCTGTTTGGTAAAGAAAGAAGGGGGAAAAGAAATCCTTGTATAGTGAAATATGTTATTAGTCAACATCTGTACTTTACCAGCAAATCAATCTCTTATGTAACATCTTATCAAATACCTTCTGAAAATCTAAATCCAATGATAGATCCAAAATCTAAAATCTAAATTTAAATCTAAAATAGATTTTAAATTAGATCTAATAAATTAAAAAAATCCAAAATCTAAATCCCTCTTATCTATCCTACTCATCACATCCTCATAGATCTCCAGCAGAAAAGGCAAATATGATTTTTTTTTTTTACATAGTTGTTTTTTGTTTTGAGAAATTCTTTATGATCATTATCATGAAGTAAATCACCAAATTATTTATTATATAACACAGTGATAGATTATTAACATTTCTTAGTAATTTCTTGAGGGCACACAGTCCATTTCAGAATAATATTGTATTTTTTTCTCTAATTGATTTGAATTCACAGGACTCATTTCCATTTTTTGAATTTTTCTGAAGGGTCTTATTGTTAAGCCTCGCCTACTTCAAACATAGCTGGAGATAACCTAACAGGGAAAAGGTTGCCAGCTTTGAAGATTAGTGTGAATTCCTCCTTTAAAAATTGTTTGTAGTTAGCAGTCTATGGTATCCCTTCATTCTAACTTGGCGCAACAGGGCAAACTTCATAGTCAGTGCTTAAGATGTATGTTATCCACTTTTCTTGGTTTTGCAGTTTGATTTTCAGACAGTCGCAGAATTCTGAGAGCAATCATTTTCATTTTAATGTTACTCTTCATGCAATAACGTGAACGCCAAAATGAAATAAGAGGGAACAAATTTGGGAAGGTGAGGAGAAAAGTGGCAAAGTTTCAGAGGACATTCAGAAGTAGGGAGAATAAATAGCAGGTAGGTAGGGCTAAGGTAGTGAATTGCAACGGCAGGGAGAAGGAAGGAGGGAAAGAGTAGAAAAGTCAGAATAGCAACAAAAACATTGACTTCAGTTTGATGAGGATTCCACACTTGATCAAAAGCTACCTTGATATCAAGAGAAGTCACTTTTGCATAAATGCAGTGATCTCTTTATTAGGTACACCTGCTTGTTAATGCAAATATCTAATCAACCAATCCTGTGGCAGAAACTCAATACATTAAAGCATGCAGACATGGTCAAGAGGTCCAGTTGTTGTCCAGACTAAACATCAGAATGGGGAAGAAATGTGATCTAACTGACTTTGACCATGGAATGATTATTAGTGCCTGACGGGGTGGTTTCAGTATCTCAGAAACTGCTGCTCTCCTGGGATTTTCACACACAACAGTCTTTAGAATTTACAGAGAATGGTGCGAGAAACAAACATCCAGTGAGTGTCGGTTCTGTGGGTGAAAACGCCTTGTTAATGAGAGATCAGAGGAGAATGGCCAGACTGCTTCAAGCTGATAGAAGGGGGACAGTAACTCAAATAACTATGCACTACGACAGTGGCATGCAGAACAGCAAGTCTGAATGCATAACACGTTGAACCTTGAAGTCGATTGGCTACAGCAGCAGAAGACCACAAACGTGCACTTAATGGCCACTTTATTAGGTACAGGAGGGACCTAATAAAGTGGCCGCTGAATATAATCTCAGAGTTCCTTGAGCCAAACCCATGATGAGATCTGGAACCAAGTGGTACCTAGCAAAGCCCAAATTGGGCCTCAATGAGTAAGTACCATTTAATAGCACTGCTTATAACATCTTCAATCAGCTTGCAGAGGATTGGGTGAGAAGATGCAGCTCCCAGCAGGATTTTCCACCCCATGTCTCAGCTAAATCTGCAGATCTGTCATACGGCGGTGGCTTGGAACGGACCCAAGTGCAAGACACAGACACTGAAGTACTAGGGACAGGACTAGGATACAGGGCAATGACATGGACAGGAAAACCAGGGACCTGGAACAGGACTGGACAAGAGAGCTAGGAGCCTGGGCTTGGACTCCGAGCCAGAGACTGGACAAGGACCCCATACCTGGGTCCTGCCTCTGGCTCGGGCCCCAAAACTAGGCAAGGACGAGGCTAGAGTCTTAGAGACTTGAGGCGAAGTTTGGCAGGAGGCAAGAGACTTGAGGCGAGGCTAGGCTTGGACTCCGAGCCAGAGACTGGACAAGGACCCAGTACCCGGGTCTTGCCTCTGGCTTGGGCCGCAGAACTAGGCGAGGGCAAGGCTTGGCAGGCAGGACGAGGCTGGAGTCTTCAGGCTTGAGGCTAGAGGCGAGGCTTGGCAGGAGGCAGGAGGCTTGGCAGGAGGCAGGAGGCTGGAGTCTTCAGGCTTGAGGCTAGAGGCGAGGCTTGGCAGGAGGCGGGGGGCCAGGGACTTGGTTTGGCCGGAGGCCGGGGGCCAGGAACTTCAGGCTTGAGGCCAGGCAGGCTCCACTGGGGCAGGGCACGGTTCCCCTGGGCAGGGCGCGGATCACCATCCGACGGAGGCATGGGACAGGAAGGGACAGAACCAACCCCAGGTAACGACAAGACGGCCTGGCTTACCCGGTGGAGGCAAGGGACAGGAATGGAGCTAGGTGTGGGGTGGCTCCAGGACAAGACTGCAGGCGAGATGAGGTGAGAGTTACCAGCAAGACAAGGCAAGGCTTCAGACAATGCAAGGCGAGACAAGAGCTTCAGGTGAGGCAAGAGTTACCGGCAAGACAAGGCAAGGGTTCTGGCAAAACAAGGCGAGACGAGAGCTTCAGGCCAGGCGAGAGTTACTGGCAAGACAAGGCAGGGCTTCAGGCATTGCAAGGAGAAACGAGAACTTCAGGCGAGGCGAGAGTTACCGGCAAGGCTTCAGGCGAGGAATCAGAAGGCAGAGGAAGGGATACAAGGAGTAAGGACAAGAACAATCCAGCAACCACGCCCTGGTCTCTGGAGGTATTTATGCAGCCAGCCCCAACGAGCATCAGCCGCCTCAATTAGAGCTCAACAAGAACAGAAACAGGGTAGATAGGAAAACCTGGAGCAAGGGTCAATGGACCGAATCGTGAACTGGAATACGGACTTCACGGACCGGACCATGACAGATCAAGTCTTGCTGAGGTACATCATCTGAATCTGTTTAAATCTGTTCTGTTGGACTCTGACCAAAATAGCAGTTGGGGCAGCAAACTGATATGGAGGGTAGTCTAATGGGAATAATGGATAATCTTATAGGTAGCTGAGGACAATTCACATCCAGAACATTCAACTGAAATGGATAACTCAATGTAAATGATTCAACTTATGCATGGATACCAACTGCATCAATTCACCAAGGCTCTGTGATGCCACACGCGGTCATGTTTAAAGCAAAGTTACAATGAAGTATACAGTTGAGTGGTTCCAGCAAAGCCTAAAATGGGCATTTGGGGTAAGTGTCAGCTTGACAGCATTGTTGACGACACCTTCCCTCGCTTTGGTTACACAAAGGTATGTAACAGATTGGATATGCCCCGCTTCTGGTGAACAATATACACCTGGACAATTTTCAGCATTGTCGGGCAGATGCTAGTGATGTTACTGTACAGGGAAAACTTGGCTGTATGTGTGGTGTTCGGTACTGTCTCCACTGATTTCAGTTGTTTCTTGATATTATTTAGATTAAAGCAATTTGTTGAAACTGCCTTCTTTGATGATATGGATCTCAGGGAAAAACCAAACTAGGTCATCACTCAGCACTTCCAGCTGAACACAGTTGCAAATGCTTCCGCCTTGTGTTTGTCACTCATATAGAGGTTGGGAATTTCCTTGGAGCCATCTCCTCCTCTTATTAGCTGTGTAATCATCCATCATATGATTTAATGTAGTAGGACTGAAGAGTTTTGATCTGATCCGGTGATCTTGAGGTTGATTGGAGCTTCAGAGAGCTGATACCTCATGGTTTAGTTCCCAGCATTCCCATTTACACTCCCCAATGAGCCATGGTTGTTTGTGATTCAGATTATTAACTGAATTTAAATTCCAAGGTTTCCTTAATAAGAATTGAAGTTGGGCCTTTGGGTTGAGACCAGACCTCTGGATTATCAGTTTGGGAATTTAACAACTGCTCCATAAAAAAACTTCCAACCTCATTGAAAGCAAAAATTGATTATAATAACTTCTGCACTAGACTGATTGCTAAATAACCTACAACCTGAGTACTATTCACAAGGTCACCAGTTATTTAAATGTTATATTTAATATTTATATATTTAAATATATAAATTTGTTTACTGAAGTATATTTAATCTTTTTGCACTTCATTGTTGGAACATAATTTATTCAACACTCTAGCCAAATCTCTGCACACAGATTTATGGAAAATGGTTTGCCTTCATGCCCGTGTTAACACCAGGGGCCATAGCAACATGCTTTTTTGATCACATTGTATTTTGCAAAGTAGAGAAACGATGCAATCTTTCAGTGTTTATGATTCATCTCTGTGATTAATCACATCTTCAGTTCCTGTTCTCATTTGTGGCATCCTGGTGAAAACATCAGAGACAAACCATTTGCAGAATACAGATGTGTGGAGAGGTTGTTTTGACAAGTTTCTGCTTGGTCTCAATGTGTAGTATGAGCCAAGTTGGGACAGAATTCTTGTACTGAAGGTCAGGCAAACTATTTTAATCTGGTAGGACCTTTGACAAAGGAGTTGAACAGGAGAACAGTTACTTGTGTTATGTACCCCATAACTGGGTTATCAAACCAGCAGAAATGGAACACTCGTTGGAGTCTGTGATTACTAGGAACTAATAAAGTTTTATTAAAGAAATAAGTAATACAGTACACTAACGGCAAGGATATAAATGTAACAGGTTAGCAATGATAGTATACACATATACACAGAAATAGGGTAATAGGAATCAACCAAGCTCTATCGCAGTCTAGGGGTAAAATGATCAGTCTTAAGGTGAAACAGAGTTCAGTTCAGTCCAGTGCAGTTCGAAGTAATCACTGTGTTGTTGTACCCGGGGGGGGGGGAGTGGGGGGGGTGGTGGGGGAGAGAGAGAGAGAGTGAGGGATGTAGTTGGTTTCCGGCAAACTTTTCGATGCCTTCTGATCCAGTTGTGGTCACTGACTGTGACCTCTCTGCTCCGGATGCGATCGTTCTTCCGTGGTGAACCCGGCACCCAGGCAAGGGCGGACACACACCAGGTTCCCACCAATCGTACCTTTTCACCCTGTGAGCCTCTGACCGATTCCCACGAATCGGTCCTCCAAACTCCCACCAACTTGTGGGGCACAATGCTCTTTCCAGGGTCTCGTGGCGTGTGCGTCATGCCTTAGCAAACCCGCTATTTTTATCCCCCTGATGGGGTATCACCTGTCCATCAAACTTCAAACAGTTCAGGTTCAAAGCAAACTGTCTGTGGCAGATGTCAACATTTGAATTATGTGTCTCTTTCTTGTTAATCTCTCTCTTCTCTCTTATTAGCATTTTGAATGGTTCTCCATTGTCTCTCGTTATCTCTCTCATTAGCATCATCCGTTCTGCAGCTCCGCTTGGCTTCACACATGACACTTGTTATACATCTTGCTCAGTCTTATTTTTCCTGGAGATTCAAGTTTTCTTGCAATAAGAACAATATTTAATTTATAAAATTGATTTGGTATGTGTGTTTTATGTGGGCCCTTATGTTTGGATTGTGGGCAACAGGATAGCTTTATGGCTAAAAGTAGATGTAAAATAAGGTGAGTGTCAGTAGCTGGCACTTTGAACATATTAATGTTAATACCCATTGCCAAACCTACAGTTCTCTCTATCCCATCTTCTTCATTCTTCTTCTCTAACCATTCCCCATCAAGAATGAAGGAACACCAATAAATTTCCATCTCAGGATGATATGCAACTCACTGGTGGGGGGTGGGAGTGACCTACAAAAGAAATACCCTCACCCTTCTGCTGTCCTTGTTTGACCTGGTGGCAGAGGTGGCAAGCTTGCTGAAAAGCTTCACACCTGGAGTCACAGTGCTCTTCACACCCAGTCTTCCTGCCATACAAACACATCAACCCACTGTCATTTGCACCTTGTAACCAGGGATTCCAGTCTCCAGGCAGCTATTATCTCTCAGTTGTTAGTACCTTTACTGGGAGTCTACTGGATAATGAAGTTCTCTGCTGGTCTTCCCGCAGCAGAAATGGTGCATCTCTGAAGAAAAGCCCAACCATTATCCCAGCAGACTACCTGAGCAACTTGCATCCTGTCATTGAGGAAATAGAGGGGCAGGTTTGTGAGTTTGTAGATGACACAGAGG
The DNA here is from genome assembly GCF_030028105.1 of Mobula birostris. Taxonomy (NCBI): domain Eukaryota; kingdom Metazoa; phylum Chordata; class Chondrichthyes; order Myliobatiformes; family Myliobatidae; genus Mobula; species Mobula birostris. Next base: position 129,945,988 of record NC_092378.1, on the reverse strand, counting down.
ACGGTGGTGGTGTAGATAGTTCACAAGATTGTCTTAGTTTGTAATGGGACGTTGACAGGGTGCAGAGATGAGGCAGATGAAGTTCAATCAGAAAAAGTATGAAGTAATACACTTTAGAAGGTCGAATTTGAAGGCAAAACTCAGGAGTAATGGAAGGATTGTTAACAGTATGGAGGAACAGGGAGATTTTGGGGTCAAAATCCATAGATATCTCAAAGCTGCATAAAGTGTTTAAGAATGCATATGGTGTATTGGTCTTCATTAGTTGGGGGACTAAGTTCAAGAATCACGAGGCAATATTGCAGTCCCATAAAACTCTGGTTAGAACACTGCTAGAGCATTGTCTTCAGTGTTGGTTGCCTCATTTTAGGAAGGATGTGGAAGCTTTAGAGATGATGCAGAGGAGACTTACCAGGATGCTGCCTGGATTAAAGGGTGTGTCTTATGACTACAGGTTGTGAGAGCTAGGGTTTTCCTTTTCGAAGAGAAGGTGGATGAGAGGTGACTTGATAGAACTGTACAAAATGATAAGAGGCATCGATGCAGTGGACAGCCAGAGACTTTTTCTTGTTCCCCAGAGTGAAAATGACTAATATTTTATGGGCATTAACTTATTAGGAAATTATAGGGAGGTTGTCAGATGTAGGCTTCTTACACAGGGAGAGTGAGTGCATGAAACATCCAACCAGGAGTGGCGGTAGAGGTGGACATTTAGGGACATTTAAGAGACTCTAGATAGGCACATGGATGAAAGAAAAATGGAGAGCTTTGTGGGAGGGAAGGGTTAGGTTAAATGTCAGTACAACATTGTGGGCCAAAGGGCCTGTACTGTGCTGAACTGTTCTATGTTCTACATTCTGTTTCTGTACTTTTACATACCCAGGATGTCTGATTCCTAGCAAATGATTAGTTCAACAACATATCTCTACACTGAAGCAAAAATACATATTTAACAAAAACAGTAATTACATTTAACACTAGGGTATTAAAATTGTGCCTGACAGTATAAATAATAAATAAATGAACATGAAATCCTCTAGCCAGTATTTTAATGGTGAAGTAGGCTAATTTAAAATAAACACGTTTAAATCTTCCATTAAAATAGACAACATAATTTCATGTAAATACATAATTATGTTATTAATAATATTGCTCGCTGTTTAACTCTAAAGGATTCAAAAGGATGTGAAACTCTTTATTATTAGACAATAAATAAACAAAAGACATAAAAGGATAAGCAATTGGGTAAAGGCATTGATTCACAGTGATTACCCACTGTCTCTATCACCAGACTAGCACTCAAAGCACAAAGAGAGTTTCGTAACACTTTAGTGACGCATCTTCGATTTTATACTCACCTGAGCTCTTAATCAAATTGGGCATTTTCTTCTCTTTGTTTACTGCTGTTTTTTGTTGGTTTAGAAGCTTCAATCGAAGTAAACCATTTCTGCCCCGACTGCAGTTGAAGGAATATTTTAAATATGTCAACAACAACACCAGCTATAGTTTCCGATTCACCAAGAACCCCTCACTTTATTTTACTTCTACTTCTAGCCATAAAACTACCCTATTACCCACAATCCAAACATTAGGGCCAACAAAAAACACATATACAAAATCAATTTTATAAATTAAATATTGTTCTTGTTGCAAGCAAACTTGAATTATTCGCTATAGGTCTTCCACTAAATGTCTGTTACTATGTGTATCTGCCTTTTCTAACCTTCCATGCAGTTCTGCCTCAGGAGCTACAACATGACCAGTACAAGGAAGCAGACCGAAAGTAAAGTAGTCTGCAGCTGACTTTAGTGTAGTCCTCATGCAGAATTGCATAGATGCAGGAGTGTGATGACTGAGTGCTGTCATCCCGGGAAAGGACGGAGCCATTGGATTTACCTTCAGTCTAGCAATATGCTGGGGGAAATATTGCTGAATCGTGTGGAATCTTGCAGGCCTTAAGTTTCTGCTGAGCATACCCTATTCTCAATGGTTGGACTCCTTTTGGCAGCAAGCAGAGCCTGGAGCCTACACCGAGTAAGAGGACTCCGCGGCGTCGTGGGGTGACTGAAGGACCAACAGCAGGAGAGATTAGACCGGCCCCCGCCCCTGAGTGGGATACTGATTTAGAGGATGAGGAAATGGGGGTATGGTATATGCTGCCTTTTGCTAACTCCCCACTGACTGGGGGAAAAGATTCCCGACCCTTCTCCCACTGAGTCAGGGGAAATCAGTGGGGAGGGGGTGCTATCTGTGAACAGCCAGGGGTTTAGCGGGACCCTACAAGGGATGAATCGGGGGGGGGGGGGAACAGAGGGTTCCGAGTTGCAGGAGAGCACGAGTGATAGACCAGGGGAGGCCTCGCTAGGTGGACCAGAAGTATCCCCAGTAGTGTCGGAACATGAAGTGGTAGATGAGAGGGTACAGAGGTCTCAAAGAATCACGAGACTACCGGATAGGCTGGCCTACGTAGCACCAGGGGAACAGAGTGTGGCCCCTACTGCTTTGGGGAGCTATGTCACTGCCTTTTACACCTGGGTTGGACTTTGTGCTTTGCAGGAAGGATTGGCAAATTACCTCAGTGTCATGAGGACATGACTAAATCTGGTGGGGGGAGAGTGTAACACCCTGGGAAAGGTTTCAATGGTAGTGTAATGGTTGTTCTGTAGCAGCAGTGTTTGGGTTATGACTAGAGATAACGGGGGCTTTGGAATGAAAGGAGTGTTTTTTTTCTTGCTGCATGCCCGAGAGCAAACTTGTTCTAGCTCTTATTGGTGAACGCAGCAGGCCAGGCAGCATCTATAGGAAGAGGTACAGTCGACGTTTCAGGCTGAGACCCTTCGTCAGGACTAACTGAAAGAAGAGCTAGTAAGAGATTTGAAAGTGGGATGGAGAGGGGGAAATCCAAAATGATAGGAGAAGACAGGAGGAGGAGGGATGGAGCCAAGAGCTGGACAGTTGATTGGCAAAAGGGATATGAGAGGATAATGGGATGGGAGGCCTAGGGAGAAGGAAAAGGGGGAGGGGTGAAGCCCAGAGGATGGGCAAGGAGTATAGTGAGGGGGACAGAGGGAGAAAAAGGAGAGAGATGAAAAGAATATATATATAAAATAAATATAATAAATAAATAATGGATGGGGTACGAGGGGGAGGAGGGGCATTAGCAGAAGTTAGAGAAGTTAATGTTCATGCCATCAGTTTGGAGGATGGAATATAAGGTGTTGTTCCTCCAACCTGAGTGCGGCTTCATCTTGACAGTAAAGGAGGCCGTGGATAGACATATCAGAATGGGAATGGGACATGGAATTAGAATGTGTGGCCACTGGGAGATCCTCCTTTTTCTGGCGGACAGAGCGTAGGTGTTCAGCAAAACGGTCTCCCAGTCTGCGCCAGGTCTCGCCAATATATAGAAGGCCGCATTGGGAGCTCCTCCCTCTCGTACCCCATCCATTATTTATTTATTATATATATATTCTTTTTCTCTCTCTCCTTTTTCTCCCTCTGTCCCTCTCACTATACTCCTTGCCCATCCTCTGGGCTTCACCCCTCCCCCTTTCTTTCTCCCTAGGCCTCCTGTCCCATGATCCTCTCATATCCCTTTTGCCAATCAACTGTCCAGCTCTTGGCTCCATCCCTCCCCCTCCTGTCTTCTCCTATCATTTTGGATCTCCCCTCCCCCTCCCACTTTCAAATCTCTTACTTACTTTTCCTTCTGTCAGTCCTGACGAAGGGTCTCGGCCCGAAACATCGACTGTACCTCTTCCTAGAGATGCTGCCTGGCCTGCTGCGTTCACCAGCAACTTTTATGTGTGTTGCTTGAAATTCCAGCATCTGCAGATTTCCTGTGTCTAGGTCTTATTGTTCGGCGGAAGATGAAGAGATAAGATGCCCGAAAGGAGTGGACTTGGAGTGGGGCCGGGAGTGGACGATGTCCGGGGAAATCGATGGAGGACCAGTGGAATGGAAACCATGAGCTCCAACTTGTGCACATTAGGCTGTTTCATTAAAATGGGCCCTTTTTGTTTTTCTTTATTAACCCTCTAGTCAAATTAAGAATTATAAAGCTCAATCGTTTAATTGCATATGGTGTACCGTCTGTTATTTCATGGTACTGATTTGTAACAGGGTAACAGATCACGCAGCATCCACACAAACAGGAGGCTTTGCACCTCAGATTTCATATGTTTGGCGGGGCCAGAGACTGTCTTCCCTTGACTAACGTCACTGGCTGAACCTGAGAGTTACAGTACCTATTAAACAAACTCCAGTGTAATTAAACCAAATAATTTTCAATAAAAGTGAGACTGGTAGAAACATAAGGCTAGGCAGAATGAGTGGTGTAAGTTAAAACTGCCATAGAAATGAATAGGTTTTAGTGCAGTGCCGTGGGACTGATTTCAGGTTAGAATATGTGAGCCAAGAACTGACTCAGCAGTAGAGAATTATCCCTGGTTGATACCATAGGGTCTGAGAAGGGCAGTGGACAGGATGTATTCTCCATGGGGCTTTTATCGTCTAATTAAGCCCTGACAGGCTGAGGAAAGATGTACATGGTTTATCCAAAAGCTCTTCACAGCTTGTCTCTGGAGCTTCCATATACATTATTGCAGACCAAAGAGAACATAGAAACCATAACCATAGAAACTACAGCATAGAAACAGGCCTTTTGGCCCTTCTTGGCTGTGCCGAATCATTTTCTGCCAAGTCCCACTGACCTGCACACGGACCATATCCCTCCATACATCTCCCATCCATGTATCTGTCCAATTTATTCCTAAATGTTAAAAAAGAACCCGCATTTACCACCTCATCTGGCAGCTCATTCCATACTCCCACCACTCTCTGTGTGAAGAAGCCCCCTCTAATGTTCCCTTTAAACTTTTCCCCCCTCACCCTAAACCCATGTCCTCTGGTTTTTTTCTCCCCTTGCCTCAGTGGAAAAAGCCTGCTTGCATTCACTCTATCTATACCCATCATAATTTTATATACCTCTATCAAATCTCCCCTCATTCTTCTACGCTCCAGGGAATAAAGTCCTTATGACGTTATCCTTAAAGGGATGTCAGTGATAAATTAGCAGCTATTGTTTAGAACCAGTATTAGACCTAATTCACTGCTTCTGTTCTTTTTAAGAAAGCCTAACTGATATAACATATTTACAAATGTAAGTCACTGGTTCTTACATTCTCTACTTGCTACCTTCTTACCCCAACCATCTGGGAAGTCTCTGCCTATTATTGCAGCCTAAATGTCTTCCCGTTGCAGGTGATGATGTGATAATTACTCTGCTTCTAAATTGAGCTCAACAAGATGCAGTGGTGACTCATTTCAGTCAAGTCAAGTCACTTTTTATTGTCATTTGGACCATAACTGCTGGTACAGTACACAGTAAAAACAAGACAACGTTTTTCAGGACCATGGTGCTACATGAAACAATACAAAAACTACACTGAACTACGTAAAAACAACACAGAAACTACGCTAGACTACAGACCTACCCAGGACTGCATAAAGTGCACAAAACAGTGCAGGCATTACAATAAATAATAAACAAGACAATAGGCACAGTAGAGGGCAGTAGGTTGGTGTCTGATGGCTTGGGGGAAGAAACTGTTACATAGTCTGGTCGTGAGAGCCCGAATATTTCGGTGCCTTTTGCCAGATGGCAGGAAGGAGAAGAGTTTGTGTGAGGGGTGCGTGGGGTCCTTCATAATGATGTTTGCTTTACGGATGCAGCATGTGGTGTAAATGTCTGTAATGGCGGGAAGAGAGACCCCGATGATCTTCTCAGGATGTGTGTGTCCAGTTGTGGAGCATGATGGTGCTACTTGGCTTAGAAGGAATTCTGCAAATTGTTGTTTCATAATCGTATCTGAGAGTCATCTCATGACCTATTTCCTTAATGTCTCCTTTACCTAATTCCCCTTCGGAAACTAGGTAGTAAGGAGAACTGAAATGGTGCTTTATTCAATTGCTCTTCATAGGTTGTTCAAACTGCAACATAAACTGTGAATCATTATTTGATACCACTTTTTCTGATAAAGATTCCTCTGTTAGATGTTCTGTGCGGGGCGTGATTCCGCATATTTTATGTTGAATGCTGTGCCTGGAATCTAACTAATTCTTCAGTTCAGCAGCATAGTGTTCGGCACGAACATGTGCACAAAAGAGAACCAAGCCACATGAAAAATTAAATGATCTTGAATCTTAATTTACTGTGGAGAACCTTCCTGCTAACTTAAAACTTCTTCATTGTCCCTCATCTCTGCTGTTTGTTTTCCCTTGCACTGATCAGGTGCTGCTCCAGCTACCTTCCTCAATCCATTTAATTCAGATCCTTGCTTTAATCTAGGAAGAGTATCATACTTACCCTATGTAGGTCTTTATGCTTTTAATACTTTATTTATGTGAACATCATTAAATGATCGTTTTTACTCATGTCTTCCTTTATACAGTAAAATTTAATTCCAAAAGCACAAAGGTATTTCCATTGCACATTACTTGAGGGCAAAGTAGTTCATGGATTGTAGCCATATAGATCAGCAGAAGACAAAATGATGAAGGACTGGTTAGTCTACCTTGGTGATATTTGGTGATATATCAAGGAATATTGATCAGGATACCAGGAATAGAAACCATAGAAACCATAGAAACTACTGCACAGAAACAGGCCTTTTGGCCCTTCTTGACTGTGCCGAACCATTTTCTGCCTAGTCCCACTGACCTGCACATGGACCATATCCCTCCATACACCTCCCATCCATGTATCTGTCCAAGTTATTCTTAAATGTTAAAAAAGAACCCGCATTTACCACCTCGTCTGGCAGCTCATTCCATACTCCCACCACTCTCTGTGTGAAGAAGCCCCCCCCCCAATGTTCCCTTTAAACTTTTCCCCTCTCACCCTTAACCCTCGTCCTCTGTTTTTTTTCTCCCCTTGCCTCAGTGGAAAAAGCCTGCTTGCATTCACTCTATCTATACCCATCATAATTTTATATACCTCTATCAAATCTCCCCTCATTCTTCTACACTCCAGAGAATAAAGTCCTAACCTATTCAACCTTTCTCTGTAACTGAGTTTCTCAAATCCTGGCAACATCCTTGTAAACCTTCCCTGCACTCTTTCAACCTTATTTATATCCTTCCTGTAATTTGGTGACCAAAATTGAACACAATACTCCAGATTCGGCCTCACCAATGCCTTATACAACCTCATCACAACATTCCAGCTCTTATACTCAATACTTTGATTAATAAAGGCCAATGTACCAAAAGCTCTCTTTATGACCCTACCTACCTGTGACGCCACTTTTAGGGAATTTTGTATCTGTATTCCCAGAACCCTCTGTTCCACTGCACTCCTCAGTGCCTTACCATTAACCCTGTATGTTCTACTTTGGTTTGTCCTTCCAACGTGCAATACCTCACACTTGTCTGCTTTTACTTTCTTCAGTAGCATTATGGGGCTATTACATTTTGAAAACTCCTGGTTTAGTTGACTATGAGATCTTGCCCTACTTCTCCAGTATGTTACTGGATACTCTAGCATCAGAAGATGTTTCTCATGGGCAATGGGCAGCAGGTGGGTCAACAGCAGCACGTTGTGCTATACTGGTTGATTGCAGCTTGAGCCTTGGAAACAAAATGGCCACGCTCATAGTGTTCCTGAAAATTAAAAGGACACAAGAGATTCTGCAGATACTGGAAACCTTGAGCAACACACACAAAATGCTGGAGGAACTCAGCAAGTCAGGCAGCATCTTTCCCTCCGTTGATGCTGCCTGATCTGCTGTGCGACAATAATCAGCTTGCTGCCTCCAGCTGATTCAGCAGGTCCATTTGTACGTTCATTGTCTGAGCCCTCTCTCCCACTCCTTCTCCCTCCCCACCCCCACTCTCTCCCTCTTGTTCTTGTGATATCTCCAAGTTCTGGCCCTGATTGTTTTCTGTCTATTTTGTCCTCATACACCTCAGTCTATTTACGCCTCTTTCAGAGAGATCAGCCAAGATAAGCAAAACCTTTACACCCTTTCTTAGAAACCATCTGTAGTCTTCAATTCTTTAATGTGATCAGGAGTCACGTAACCTACTCCAACTTAACCCATCAAATCCATGGCCAATATTATTAAGAAGGCTGAGGGCAACAGGCAAATGGGAGCACCACCAACTGGCTGCTTGACAAATCAAACACCAGTGTGATGTGGTAATAGATCACTGTTCCTTTTTTCATGAGGTGTAAGTCTCGGAACTGTTAGCGCTGTGGAAACTCATTCATCAGCAGTTCCAACAGATGGTCATCTCAAGAGCAGCTGGGGTGGACAATAACTACAGGCCTTGCTAATGAAATGAAAAGCATATTAATAAAACAAAATATCCGTAACTATGTGAACTCATAAACCAAGATCATTCTCATCATCAGCTCAATAGACAATAGACAATAGGTGCAGGAGTAGGCCATTCAGCCCTTCGAGCCAGCATCACCATTCACTGCGATCATGGCTGATCATCCACAATCAGAACCCTTTTCCTGCCTTCTCCCCATATCCCTTGACTCCGCTATTTTTAAGAGCTCTATTTAACTCTTTCTTGAAAGAATCCAGAGAATTGGCCTCCACTGCCTTCTGAGGCAGAGCATTCCACAGAACCACAACCCTCTGTGTGAAAAAGTTTTTCCTCAACTCTGATCTAAATGGTCTACTCCTTATTCTTAAACTGTGGCCTCTGGTTCTGGACTCACCCAACAGCGGGAACATGAGTCCAGTCCCTTAATAATCTTATATGTTTCAATCAGATCCCATCTTATCCTTCTAAATTCCGGTGTATACAAGCCCAGTTGCTCCAATCTTTCAACATATGGCTCTGTTGTATTTTTATTGATTTCATTCTTTTCCAAAGATTGAACAAATCATTCCCAATGTTGTGAAAATGAATGAGTAAAATAAAAGTTCGTACCTCTTACTTTCAATTTTTGCCCTACCAAATAACTCAATTAATGTATGCTAATTTTGCATTTCTTCCTTACCTATTTCAGATCACTCTCCCCTCTGTTGTTCTCTGATACTCCATACCCCATTGTTTATGTTTCTCCCCTTCTCTAACCCCTTCCCTAACAATTTTTTGCACACCCCCTTCCCTCCTGTCTTTGCACATTAAACCTTTCACTACACTATTTCCCCACCTCTCTCCTCTCTTTCCCTGGATCTCTTAGTCCTTTAGTCCTCTTTCTCTCCTATAACCCCCACCACCCTCACTCTTGGCATCTGACTTAATATCACTAGTGGGTTCCACGGGAGGATAGCAGTTAGCACGATACTATTACAGCTTGGGGTGATCCAGAGTTCAAAGTTCAATTCAGCACTGTCTGCAAGGAGTTTGTAAATTCTGCCCATGAACTGCGTGGATTTCCTCCAGGAGCTCTGCTTTCCTCCCACAGTCCAAAGAGGTGATTGTAAGTTCTCCATTATGCTGCTGGCGTTTAGAGCAGCAATGAAGGTCCTCCATCTCTGGTGGTGTTCAGGGCTTCCCTCATCATGTCAGTAGCTTGGTATTCACTACTGTCAGTCGTGCAAGTCCCGAGTGGAAACTCAAGAATACCATGACTCTCATATGTGGAAGGATTTTTCATTGGTGTTTCAGTTTTGTTTGACCAGTCAGGGTTGTTAGCCCTGAGCTGAACCCCCCCTCCCCCAAATCTGGAGGAATGGTGGACCACTTTTAGTCTGGCCTCCACCCTTTGACCTGTTTGGCATGGGTGACCCTACCAAGAGCTAAAGCATGGTGACTCCAGCCAGCATAGCTCTCCGGGTCATTGAGGCACGCAAACCTCCAAGCCCAACGACAGGTTTGTGGTCTCCTTGAAGGGTCCTGTGGTTAGGCAAATGTTATAAAGGTGGGTTGCTGCGTGGTGCGGCTCATTGGGCAAGAAGGGCCTGTTCCAAGCAGTATTGCTAAATAAATTAGTAAACAAACAAGCAAACAGCCAAACAAATAAATAAATCATAGGTGGTTTTGGGTCATACTTCATTTGGTAACTCAGCCATAAAATTCCTCACACCATTTTGTGAAGTTAGTGAAGATATATAAATACAACTCATTATTCCTTTTGTTGTAATTATGAAAGTGCTGGGCATGTTGGTGTTTCTGGTTATTCCAAAGATTGAAAATGTTTTTATTTTACATTCTTATCTGCTGGTTCATGCTCTAGGGTTGCAGCACCATCACTATATCCCATCAATTGGCTGATACAGAAAAACACCAAGGTTGTCCTAATCTCCTCTGCAGGACTGGCTTTGATTTCATTCTTTTCCAAAGATTGAAGAACTGCACAAGTTAAATTTGGCTTGCGAGAACTTTGCTCATTAAAGTTTATCCATTATTTAGAGATTAATGCAATCAATAACACTTTAATGAAAGTTAAATTAGTTTAGCTAGGTGCAGTCAATCAATAGAAATTTAGTGTCTGCTTATAGTAATTCCTTCAAAGAGTTGACGTTCAATGATTAATTAGGGAATATACAATGAATTGTCTACAGTTTTAATTACAGTAAAAATAAAATACTGAAGGTGGTGGAAATCTGAAATAAAACAAAGAATTTGGAAATCAAAAGATCAGGAAGTGCGTGGATAGGAAAATAATGGTTGTGATTGTACTTCAGCTCTTATTTTAGCCATATGACTACCAGTCACGGAGCAGATCTAACCATATTCACTAACATTAGATGGGATGTACTTTTCACTACCACATTAAGAACTTTCAGCTGCACGTACTCTGTCTGGTTAATTATTCGCTCCTCCTGCCTTCGATGCCAATTGGATTGAAGATGTATGCAAGTTCGAGGTGAATACAGCCCAATGGTTCTTTGACCTGATGTTTTTCAGGGCTTTGATTGAAGTTGTCAGTGTCGTTTCTTCAGAATCAATAACTGCCCATTTTATATCTTGAAGACGTACAGTAATAGTGTGTTTTATTATGCCATGTAATTTGTACAATAGATGTTAATTATGGATTTTTCTGATATTTCCACCATATCCCCTTCATAGCAGCGCTATTACTCCAGTTGAATATCATGTTTACAAAAATGTTGTCTACTGGTCTATTGGTGGATCCTCAGGTGCTTGTAGATATAAATCTGGGATCTACGTATTCTGATGCAGTGTGGGCAAGAGTAGTGGTAAGTAATAAGATACGTTCAGGATACCCCTTTGAGGGTCTCCACATGACTTCTGTGTCCACAATCCGTATAAGGATGGACCACTGATATTTCAGTCTCTACAGATGAGCCCCTGTGGTGTTTTATTTCATCCCTGCTCCTCCTGATCACTGGTCCTCTTTCACTCGTCTATTGTGTGAGGACAGCACTGCATTAATTTTCACTCCCAATTGTCCTTGAGAAGCTGGTGAACTGCCATGGTTAGGATCAATTTTTCTAACATCTCTTGATCGCTCCTATGGTATTGCCCACCTCGCTATTAACAATATTGCTGTCGGTTCAGAGCTGCAAATGCTATTATTAGATTAGATTAGGTTAGATTATGAGAACACTCAGTCCTCTTTTATTGTCATTTGGAAATGCATACATGCATTAACAATTGATACAATGTTCCTCCAGGGTGATATCACAGAAAACAGGACAAACCAAGACTAACACTGACAGAACCACATAATTATAACATATAGTTACAGCAGTGCAAAGCAATACCATAATTTGATAAAGAACAGACCATGGGCATGGTAAAAAAAAGTCTCAAGTCTCGATGGACTCCCGAGTCCCCGATAGCAGATGGCAAAAGGGAGAAACTCCCTGCCATAAACCTCCAGGCACCGACAATTGCCGAAGCATTGGAAGCACCTGACCACAGCCAACACCAAGTCCGTCCATCCGAAAACTTCGAGCCTCCAACCAGCCCCTCCGATACAACCTCCCGAGCGCCATCCTCCGCTGAGCGCCTTCGACTAGCCCCAGCCGCCGAAACAAGCAAAGCCGCGGATTCGGGGCCTTCTGCTCTGGAGATTCCGGTTACCACACAGTAGCAGCGGCAGCGAAGCGGGCATTGCAACTCATATTAAGCCCATTAGGACATAGGAACAGAATTATGCCATTCAATCCATTTAGCTCCTATATTGAGAAGTGTCTTTTCAGATTTATAGAGATGTTTAGATCTTTGTCCAACTGAAGGTTTATTGTACCTGCTTTTTGCTCAATAATACCAGACACATAAAACTCTCTTCTCCACACCCAAATACCACACGTTTGTTTGTAGATCTACTTCAGACTTCTTCACAGAATGTTTCTGACAGTTGCTAAACCAAGTGTAGCTGGTAGGCAACCGGTGCAGTGCTGTATGAGGACTGACGTTCACAAGTAAATCTGGAGACAGGTCTGTGTCAATTTTATGTGAAACAACTACTCGTTTCCAAGCAGTCCCTGGATATAGTTCTAGAAAGTGCCTTCCCAACTCTTCTAGATAAGGTGTTCCTGGTAGTTCTAGGTGCAGCACTGTTGGATGTTGGTCCAGTAACAATGAAGGGCTGCTGATGTGTTGTCCATGTTGGTCTGGTGCATGCCGTGAGATACTAATGTCCCAGTGACATTGTGGATTTGGCCTGTACTCAGCAGAATGCAGAATTTACAAGATTCTTTCAAGAATATACAGTGTGGATAATGTTTCATGTGGCAGAGGAGAGCAGAATCAGGGATCACGGTCGCAGAAGAGGAGGTAGGGTCTTTAGGACTGAGATAGAAAGAAGTTCTTTCACTCAAAAGGAGGGTAATCTTCTGAATTTTCTCTTCCAGAGGGCTGCTGGTGAGCTTAACAATTGGCTTTAACAATCATTGACTATAAAGTACTTCAGAGTGTTTTGAAGTTGTGGACAATGCCTTTATAAGTTGCAAGCTCCTTATTTCTTTCTTGATGAAACAACTTTATTTCTAGGGCTTTGAAGCTCCTTAAGTCTCTCAGTTGATCTGAGAAATTTTTGTTTTTTATTATTTAATCACCCAGCCGCTGTATTATTGCACTAAACAGAAGCTCCAGTATAGTGATTCCTATTATTACTATACACGCGGTGGCTACTTTATTAAGTACACCTGCTCATTAATGCAAATATCTAGTCAGCTAATCATGTGGCAGCAGCTCAGTGCATAAAAGAATGCAGATATGGTCAAGAGGTTCATTTGTTGTTCAGACCTAACATCAGAAAGGGGTGTGAAAATGTAATTTAAGTGACTTCGACTGTGGAATGATTGTTGGTTCCAGAAACCGCTGATCACCTGGGATTTTCATCCACACCAGTCGCTAGAGTTTAAAGAGAATGATGTGAAATACAAACAAAAAACATCCAGCGAGTGGCAGTTCTGTGGGCAAAATGAATTGCTAATGAGAGAGGTCAGAGGAGAATGGCCAGACTGTTTCAAATTGACAGGACGGCAACAGTGACTCAAATAACCATTCAATGAAATGGTAGTGTGCAGAAGAGTATCTTTGAATGCATAACACGTCGAATCTTGAAGTCGATGGGCAACAGCAGAAGACCACATTGTATTCCACTCCTCTACCTAATAAAGGGGCCACTGTGTGTTTATCTAAAGGGAATCGTTGAGAAAAGAGTAAATGACAGAAAAACTTTCAGGGTCGGAGAGGTCATGAAAATTGACACCAGTGCTGGGCCAACAACCTGACATAAATTGTCTAAGATATAAAAATAGAAAATACTGGGCTGGCTGGTGGTGCAATGAAATCGGTGCCGGACCCGAGAGTGGAGGTTCCCGGGTTCGAAACTAGTCGGGTCCGCCCCCAAGTACGCTTTCAATCCGTGCCGGGTTGAGTGTCGAGATCGCAACTTGACCCCGCAAAAATAAAGGGAAAAAACTGCGAAAATGTCTGTGTGAGGAGTGGCGCGCCACACAGTCTATCTCTCTCTCTCTCTCTCTCTCACTCTGCCCCTTGTAAAAGCCATGAGAAATCCATCATTGCAGACACATGCACGGACACGCAGACGCACACGCACAGACTCGCATGCATGCAGGCACACGCCAAAAAAAAGAAAACACTAGAGATACTCAGCTGGTCAGTTGGCACATGTAGAAAGAGCAGAGTTAGTATTTCAGGTTGATGATCTTTCATCAAAGGTCAACGTTAAATTTGTTTCATGACCCACTTCATATCTCCAGTGTTTTCCACCAGCTACAGTTCTTTTTTGTTATTCCACCAATGGTTTTATCTCTATTTAATTGCCAGAGCTGACTGACCCAAATCTGTGCTGAAATCACAGCAGAAATGACTTGAAAATCCTCTCTGCCCAAAGTACCTTTGTCTTTCAGCAGCACAACAGGGAAAGAGACAGTATACCTCAACATCATTCACACAAGAAAACGGTTAACAAGCACATCCCACTGGAGCTAATCCTTTTGAAGCCAAGCATTTGTCTTCTTTAATTCCATGTTGATTCAGCATTGTAAAGGTTTGAAAGGCTTCAGAAAAATCACTTGGTCTGTTCTCTATGACGAGTCTGCCTGGGCCTGAGTTGTGAAAATTCCCAGCCTTGCCATGTGTGCTGATTGATCTCTCAGAGCAGGTCAAAAGCAGGTATTAATAAAGCCTCAGTAACAGGTTACATTACAACAAAACCAACAAAAACACTTTACAGGTGATACCCAAGGCGGGATTTGGGCTGAGATGTTTGCAGTACCACCACACAGGTATGCAGGTGAATGAAATGTCCATCACACTGGCCAAAATTGAACTAACAGGCCTGGTCCATAGGAAACCTCCCTCTCCTCTATGGACCCTGACTATACTTCTTGCTGCCCCATAATGCAGCCAGCACAATCAAAGACCCCAACCACCCCAGACAATTTCTCTTCTCCCCTCTCCCATCGGTCAAAAGATACAGAAGTCTGAAAGCACGTACCAGCAGGCTCGAGGGCAGCTTCTATCCCACTGTTATCACACTCTTGACTGGACCTCTTGTATGGCCTGTTGGCTATACAGTCTACCTCGTTTTGATGTTGCACTTTAGCGTTTACCTGCACTGCACTCTTTTGGTAGCCTTTAAACCTTATTCTGCATTGTTATTGCTCTTTATTCTAGCTCAATGCACTGTATAATGATTTGGGCCGTAGAAGCAGTATGAAAGAAAGTCTTTTCATTGTATCCTGGTACATATGACAATAATAAACCCATATCATTACCATTTGTAGAGCTAAGGCTACCACCTTCTGGCAACCACATCCTGTCACTTGTACAACCGAAGACAGTAGAGGGTATTACTGAGAACAGAAGTGTTGATATCCAAGGTCATGCTGAGGGGAGGATGCTCATTGACATTAAAGATTAGCTTAATTTGTCACATGTACATTGAAGTGTGTAGTGAAACTCATCGGTTGCATTCGAACGACGGACACAGTTCAAGTATGTACTGGGGGCAGCCCGCAAATGTCGCCATGCTTCCAGCACCAACTTAGCATGCCCACAACTTACTAGCCCTTACTAATCTGTATGTCTTTCAAAAGTGGGAGGAAATTGGAGTTCTTGGAGGAAACTCACATCATTCCTGAAGAAGATGGCAGAGCTTGTCATTGAAACATCGGTTATAATCAATACCTGCACCCAGCTGGAAGCCTGAGAAGAGTTTATTTGAAGCTCATGAGGTTACAAGGAGAACCCCAATTGATGACACTCTAAAGCATTATGCTGACCACTACACTGCTACAGTGCTGTACAGCACGTTAATCCTGACCTTGCATGTGTGATCCTCTGCAAGATAAATTATGCGGAGTTGCTACTGCTAAGTCAGTATATTTCATATCCTAAGGATTCTGTGAGTGCTTCCATTTTAAGACCATCAATAATACTGAGCATGCCCAGTATATTTGGAGTGGCAATAGATGTAGCAGATATTGCTCTACGTTGTCTAATTCGTCACCGATATCAAAGGTTTATAGTGGTGATGAAGATAGGATAAACAGGAAGAGTAGCTGTCATTTTGAATATCAAAATGCACTTTTGCTGTTAGTTTTAAATTGGTTTATAGTATCCCTTGTATGCTGAACCTGGAATTGAGTAATCCTATCAGTTAACCCTTTGGCTGCTGTGTAAATTCTAACATGGAATCTAATTAATTAGTCTGTGCAAGCCAATCAATGCTGAGCAAATGTCTGCATAGACAGACATACAGGGCATGTTCAGAGCTTCATCGGTGAATGTGTGCATGATGATGATGGTAGTGCTGAACTTCACACGTTTTAAAATGAATACCATGACAATCTCAATTCTGCCACACTGGAAAAGGTGGCTTAGCAGAGTTGAAAGGGCTGTTAGAGGATTTGCAATCATAGATGATGCAAGGGGAAAACATACTCATGACAGATTATAGTGGTGAAGAACTACTGGATGTTTATGAAATGTTATAAGCTGCAACTGCTAACTAGGTGGAAGTACTTGGTTCATTGACTGCGTGTTCCGCCAAAACAGAATGTGGTAAATGAGAGAATTATGCTCTGTCAAGCAAAATAAAAAGCAAATGAAACAACAGATCGATATTCCACAAGGCTGAGATGACTGGCAGTAAAATGTAAATCTGAAGAGACGTGGAGGTGTAGATCGTTGAAGGGTGCACATCAAAGCAACAAGGAGTAAAGGATAGCAAACTGAACGAGCACCTTCAGTTGGCAAGATGTCACCTTCAGAAAACAAAGCAGCTGAGGAAAGAAGACTATAAAACCTCATTGTGCACAGGATCAAATGATGAAATAAACACCAAGGGAAATCCCTTGGTTCAGAATGATCAACAGAAAACCATCACCAGCTCTATTGTGAGAAGCCCTGCTATTACTGTGGTGGCATCTCTTCTCAGAAGAGTGAATGTCCCGTCGAGGGGAAGGAGTGTATGTCATGCGGTAAAAAGCACAGCTGTTCCGTAAGGGTTTGTCAGTCAGCAAACCCAGTGCATCAGAAATCAACAGATGATGTTGTGAGTGCTGAAAAAAAGCAGCAGCCACACTGGGGAAGCTGAATATATATCAGTTATCTAGTGTGTTTGTCAGTGCTTTCAGTCACAATTACCAATGAACAGTTGCAACTTGTGAATCAATGCACTAGTGTGTCCATCGAAGCGATGGGCAGGCAAATCCTCATTGTAATTCCACTAACTCAACAAGGAAATGCCAGTTTATTTCCTTACATTGGTGCTGTCTTACTGGGAAGTAAGTTAGGGAATGTTCAACAGTTCGGAGAATGTTTTCATGAAATAACGATATTTAATTCCAGACTATGTTCAATTGACATTCTATGTAAGCCCAGATGATTGCAGTACAGGTTCTGACGCAGGGTAAACTTTTCATTTTACATAAACCACACATGCGGTGCCTAAAAGTGATCGCACTAGTCATGAAGAAAAGGTGACAAAATGGTGCTGACTACATGAGAACGGTGCTGCATATAATTTTGGCGACACCAAATGACATCAAAGCTGTCACGAATGGGATGGCAGGACTTTCATAATATGAAAGACTGGATCGACTAGGCTTATACTCATTGGAATTTAGAAGATTGAGGGGGGATCTTATTGAAACGACCTAAATCCTATAGGGATTGGACAGATTAGATGCAGGAAGATTGTTCCCGATGTTGGGGAAGTCCAGAACGAGGGGTCAGAGTTTGAGGATAAAGGGGAAGCCTTTTAGGACCGAGATGAGGAAAAACTTCTTCACACAGAGAGTGGTGAATCTGTGGAATTCTCTGCCGTAGGAAACAATTGAGGCCAGTTCATTGGTTATATTTAAGAGGGGGTTAGATAGGACCCTTGTGGCTAAAGGGATCAGGGGGTACGGAGGGAAGGCTGGTGCAGGGTTCTGAGTTGGATGATCAGCCATGATCATACTGAATGGCAGTGCAGGCTCGAAGGGCCGAACGGCCTACTCCTGCACCTATTTTCTATGTTTCTATGTTTCTATGAATTAAGATTTTATTCTGTTTTTGTATCTAACAACAAAAATGGAAACAGATCATGCAAGACACTCATGCAAAGAGGTGCTGCACATTCTCTACCGGGTTTGCAGAAAGAGTGTGCTGAACTTACCCACCTCAGATCTTGTGCTCAGAGTGAGTCAAATACCATCCCATCGAGAACAATTTATAATCATGAAAGTTATCAAGGAATCAGAAAATGGAACAACCTTTAAGGGTGGTTCTCAGGAATAGATCGCTTGGATGAACATAATGCCTCAAATATGGTTGGTTGGCACCTGTCTGTCTTGAAGGACAATGGGTGATAATGATTATCATTACAAGCCTGGGTGGAAGGTATGGAGATCCTGAGATGCCCAGTCATCAAGATCTCCCTCTCGGCCTCACCAGCGTAGTCCAAAGGAAAGCCTAGAAGCAATATGTTTGGCACCAGCTTGGTTGCAGGAGCTGCCGGAAGGATGTTCAATGACGTCCAGCCGCCTTAGAAGCTCCACTCTGGATTTACTGTCTGAGTTTACCCCTGCAGACTTTGTCTCTCTCTAGGCTGCCCACAAGGCAGTGGGGCTATTTACCCATAGCTGAGGATCTGGTTCACGAGCACCAGGGCATGTTCACACACCGGTGGGCTTGAGTGCTACGAATGCAGGGGCCAGATCTCCTCCCCGTCCTCTGTAGTTCAGCCTGAGTCCGAAAGGAGTTCAGTTTCTGTGCGTTGCCACGAGGAGGCACTACACGAGGCTTGCCGTTGAAGAGGCTATGCACTGGCAGGGAGAGACTTACACATTCAGCTCTCCTTTTCGCAAGACTACTAGCCAGCAGTGGAAGCCGAAAGTGAGAGCGATAAGCACTACCCATACATTACCACACTTGAGACATCACAACGGCCATTTTGACATCAAATATATAAAGTTAATTATGCAAGAGCAGACTCAACTGTCAGGAATATCCAGAGGACCATGGAGTATACTGAATTAGGGTTGATTTTGCAGATGTGCAATCTGGTGATCATTTGTTTGTGATTGCCAGCAAGTACAATAGATGCTCAGCCATTGGTATTGTCAGTTCTTCTTCCATGGAACTCCCTTCCGCTGGCTGATTGTGTCTTTTCATTGTTTGAAGCTTTGGAATAGAGAGACTGACTAATGGACTTCCAGTAAATGAAAATGACTTCTGGACGTCAGAAAGCTACTCTCAAGTAAATGTTGAGGTGGAGAGATCTATGTGACCGCAAAATATAACCTTTACAGCATACTAAAGGAACATCATAGAAGCAAGGCCTTTATGGATTTGTACAAAACTACAGAGCATACAGTATATTCAATGATATGAGTACTGCCAGCCATGTTTGTTTGTGCATATCCCATAAGTATACCTCTTCCAGAGATTCACTGTGAAAAAAAGATTAGTAGCCATGAGATCATAACAAAGCCAAGAATGACATCATTATGAGCTAATGCAGAGAAGCACAAAAGATTCAGATCCATGCCATTAAGTCTGGGGATATTAGCCAAGAAACATATTTAAGGAAGTGGGAATCAGGCAGAGCTTTGAGGAGTAAAGGTAGCCAGGAAAGAACTTAAGAAGGGACTGAGGAGAGCTAGAAGAAAGCATGAGAAGGCCTTGGTGAGTCGGATTAAGGAAAATCCCATGGCATTCTACACATAAGTAGAGAACAGGAGGGTGAGGAGAGTGAGGGTAGGACCGATCAGGGATAAAAGAAGAAACATATGCCTGGAGTTGGAGGAGGGAGAGGAGGTCCTTAATGAATACCTTGCTTCAGTATTCCCCAGTGAGGGGACCTAGATGTATGTGAGGAAAGTGTGGAATAGGCTGATATGCTGGAACATGTCGATGTTAAGAAAGGGGATGTGCTGGAACTTCTGAAAGACATGAGGAGAGATAAGTCCCCATGCTCTATGGGGTACATTTATTTAGACATACAGCGTGAAGCAGGCCCTTTTGGCCCCCTGATCTGTGTTGCCCAGCAACTCACCAAGTTAACCCTAACCTAATCACAGGACAATTTACAATGACCAGTTAACCTAATAAACGGCATGTCTTTGGAGCACCTGGAGGAAACTCACCCAGTTCATGGGACGAAAGTACAAACATTCAACGCAGGAACTGAACTCTGACCTTCAACGTCCCAAGCTGTAATAGCTTGTGCTAACTGCTTTGCTACCGTGTGGTCCCAGTTCCCTACAGGAAGTGAGAGAAAAGATTCTTGGTGATGGCCTTTGTGACCTCACTGACCAGGGGAGTAGCGTCAGAGGACTGGAGTGTGGAAATGTTGTTCCTTTGTTCAGCAAAGGAAATAGGGATAATCCTGGGAATCATGGACCAGTGATGTCTTGTGTCAGTGGTGTGCAAACTAGTCAGCGTGGCTTTGTGAGGGGCAGCTCGTGCCTCACGAGCCTGAACGAATTCTTTGAGGAAGTGGTAAATCTTTCTTTTTAAATCTTTTTATTGAATTAGTACACAAAAGGTAGAGGAAGTGGTAAAACTGAAGGCAGAGCAGTGGATGAGGTGCATTTGGATTTCAGTAAGGTGTTTGACATGGTAGGCTCATTCAGAAAGTCAGGTGGCATGGAACTTCAGGGAAACTTGGCTGCATGGATTCTGAAATGGCTTGCCCACAGAAGACAGATGCTGGTTGTGGATAGAGCATATTCTGCCTGGAGTTGGTGACTAGTGCTGTTCCATAGGTATCTGTTCTGAAACCCCTGCTGTTTGTGTCTTTTAAAAATTGAATTAGATGAGGAAATAGAAGGGTGAGTTCGTAAGTTTGCAGATGACACGAAGGTTAGTGGTACTGCGGATAGTATAGGAGTTTGTCATGGGATACAATGGAACATTGATAGGATGCAGAGCCAGGCAGAGAGATGGAAGATGGAATTCAACCCAGAAAAGTGTGAAGTGCTTCACTTTGAAAGGGCAAACTTGAATGCAGAGTACATGGTTAATGGCAGGATTCTTAACAGTGTGGAGGAACAGCGGGATTTTGTGATCTATGACCATAAATCCCTCAAAGTTTGCCATGCAGTTGATAGGATGGTTAAGAGGTCATATGCCATCATTAGTCAGGGTATTGACTTCAAGAGCCACAAGGTAATATTGCAACTCTATAAAACCCTGATTAGACCACACTTGGCGTATTGTGTTCAGTTCTGATCACTTCATTATAGCCAGAATGTATAAGCCTTAGAGAGAGTGAGAGGGGATTTATCAGGATGATGTCTGGATTAGGGAACATGTCTTATGAGGATAGCTTGCTAGGGCTGTTTTCTTTGGATTGAAGGAGGAGAGAGGTGACTTGATAGAGCTATCTAAGATGATAAGGAGTAAAGATACAGTGGACAGCCAGCAACTTTTTCCCAGGGCAGAAATGGCTAATGCAAGAGGGCATAATATTCCGGTGACTGGAGAAAAGTATAAGGGGGGATGTTAGGATAGGTGTTTCAAACAGACACATGGAACGCATTGCCAGGGGTGGTGGTAGAGGCTGATACATTAAGGACATTTGAGAGATTCTTAGATAGACACATGGATGAAAAAAAGTGGATGGATATGTGTGAGGGAAGGGTTAGATTGATCTTGGAGCAGGTTAAAGGGTCAGCCCAAAATCATGGTCTGAAGAACCCGTACTCTGCTGTAGTGTTCTATGTTCTGGGGACAGTTATTGAGACATGTTGTAACCACACTGGAAAAGCAGTAACTCCATGTGAGGTTAACAGCATGTGAGGTTCCAAGAACACAGCATCACATGTATCATGTCAATTGAGTTGTTCTACAAATATTCAAAACACCATCCTCTGTCAGTGAGCTTGAAATGACCCTGAGTTCCTGCCATTTTAAGTCGCCATCCTATTTCTTCCAATCTGACCATATCAGGAATGAACAAACGAAGCATGCGTTGGTTAGTCTAATGTAGAATCACTTAATGACTCAGTGCATCAAAGAAACCACAAGAGGAAGATCTTAGTTCAATTTGGCAATCGTAAATAATCCTGATAGCGTACAGGGAACAGTAGCCAACAGGATATGACTCATTGTGATTCAATCTGAAATTCAGCAGCATCAAAGTGCAGAACACCAATATTTAATTGTAAGACCATCAATGGTGAGAGCAGAGATTAAACGAGTCTTTCCTGAAAATTCTTAGGTCAGGTAGCATCTGTGGAGAAAGAGACAGACAGGCAGACCGAATTAATGTTTGAGGAGCATTGATGCCAGGGTAGGACTTGAATATGGGGTTAAGGCTGTGGTGGTGAGGAGAAATAGAGTGGAAATTCATTTCAAGGTCAAAAACAATGATAAGGCTACAAATAATCTGCCAGTGTAGATGGATTAAAATGGTTTCCGAGAGACAACTACATAATTTCCATTATGAAAAATATAAACCTGCATCATTGTCCCAAATGATATGTATTGCATTATTTTTCCAAAAAAAATAACCAGTATCTTCAAGGCCTAGTGTTAGTTAATTTGTCTCATCCAGAAGCAACCAAATAGGCACTGTTTGAGCAACTAACTCCTTTCTTCAGCTTTCACTCAACCAGATTGTCACTGCCTCAGTAGAATGTATGCAATTCTCTTCACATCCACTGTACACAGCAGCAGGTCCCACCAAGAGTCTTTGTTTCTAGATTAGATTAGATTAGATTATGAGGACACGCAGTCCTCTTTTATTGTCATTTAGTAATGCATGCATTAAGAAATGATACAATGTTCCTCCAGAATGATATCACAGAAACACAAGACAAACCAAGACTAAAAAAACTGACAAAAACCACATAATTATAACATGTAGTTACAACAGTGCAAAGCAATACCGTAATTTGATAAAGAACGGACCATGGGCACGGTAAAAAAAAGTCTCAAAGTCTCTCGAAAGTCCCATCATCTCACGCAGATGGTACAAGGAAGAGAAACTCTTTTCCTGCCATGAACCTCCAGCGCCGCAAACTTGCCGATGCAGCACCCTGGAAGCACCTGACCTCAGCCGACTCTTGAGTCCGTCCGAAAACTTCGAGCCTCCGACCAGCCCTCCAACACCGAGCACCGAGCACCACTACTGCTGAGCATTTCGACCCCGGCCCGAACAACAGGCAATAAGCAAAGCCGAGGTTTTGGGGCCTTTCCCTCCGGAGATTCTCGATCGCACAGTAGCAACGGCAACGAAGCAAGCATTTCAGAAGTTTCTCCGGATGTCCCTCCGTGCTTCTCACGTCTGTCTCCATCAAATCAGGATTGTGCACGGTACCTACTTAACAAATACGATATCATTTCGGAGTGGCCGCGCGCACTGTGTCGTGCCGCCATCTTCTCCTCCCCATCTTCTAAGGCTTGACCCATGGCAGGAGATTGTTTAGTTGAGTTTGTGCAGTTTGTGCTGCTATTGAAATCTAAGGTTAAGGCACACAGTATCTGTGAAGACTTGGCAGAAAGGAGTCAAAACTGGCTTGGCCATAGAAGACTGAGGCTAATGCTGGAAGTATGTATTCTGACTAGGGTTCTGTGACCTGCACTGTTCTGCAAGAATTGATGCTTTATCCTCTGTTGTTTGTGACATATATATATGACTTGAATGAAAATATAAGAAGACTTTATACTAAGTTTGCAAATGGCACAAAAATTGGTGGAGTTGTGCATAGTAAAGAATTTGGTCAAAGAACTCAGTAAAATATCGACTAGCTTGAAATGTGGGCAGAGAAATGGCAGATGCAGTTTAATCTGGAGAACTGTAAGGTGTTACATTTTGGGAAGTTAATGTAAGAGGAAGGTATACAGTAAATGGCTGGACCCTTAAAGTTGTACACACAGAGGACTTGGGGTAAGAGTCCATAACGCCCTGAAAGTAGCCACACATACAGATAGGGTGGTAAAGAAAACACGTGGCATGCTTGCCTTCAACGATTGGAGTGTTGGGTATGAAGGTTAGCAAGTCATGCTGCAAGTGTATAAAGCTTCAGTTAGATTACATTGTCTGCAGTTTTGGTTACTGAACTACAGGAAGGACGTGGAGGGTTTGGGGAGGTGCAGATGAGGTTGACCAGGATTTTGCTTGGATAAGGGAATATTAACTAAAAGGAGAAGCTGGACAAATTAGGAGCATCAGAGGCTGAGGGGCAACCTGACAGAAGCACATAAAATTATGAGAAGTATAGACAGGGTCAAAATTAGGAGTCTTTTTCCTAGGGTGGAAATGCCCAATGCTAGAGTGCGTAGGCTTGAGGTGAGAGGCAGAAATTTTAAAGTAGATCTGCAGGGCAATTTTTAGACAGAGAATGGTAAATGCCTGGAGCTTGCTGTAAGGGGGTGGTAGGAGCAAATATGCGCACAGCTCCTTGCGTACTATTGCAGCATAAAACCATCCCCCTCCCCCACCTTCTGCAATCTTCATGAATATCAGAAGAAGCAGCTTGGATCCATTTTAGTGTATATTACTATGCATGTTGGCAATTGAAGATCCCGTTGTGGATTAGGAATATTTACCTCTATTATTTCAATGGACTTTTGGGGTTTTTCATAAATGATCTGGTTTCCATAGCTGTGTAGAAGGTGAGAGCCTGCTTTCTGAATAACCGTGACAGCTTCTCAGCGGTGCCTTGTGAACTTGTTATATTCAGCACATCATAGTCATAGCTTTGGTTGGAAGCCCTCCCCACCATTGGGCACATCTAGTTTGAGCTCTGTCACAGGAAAGCATCATCCATCATCAAGGACTCCCACCACTCAGGCCATGCTCTCTTCTCGCTGCTGCCATCAGGAAGAAGGTACAGGAGCCTCAGGACCTGCACCACCAAGTTCAGGAAAAGTTATTACCCTTCAGCCACCAGGCCCTTGAACCACAGGGAATAACTTCACTCACCGCATCACTGAACTGTCCCCACAACCTTTGATCCTTTGATCTCAGTATCTGACTCACTTTCAAAGACTTTTCATCTCATGTTCTCAATATTTATTGCTTATTTATTATTATTATGTTTTTATACAGGCAGAACCAAACATGTTCGGGTATTGCCGCTTTCTGGAGATTATTATTATTATTTATGTTTTCACTTTCTTTTTGTATTTACACAGTTTTTTTTTTGACCATTGGTTGTTGCCTGTTCCTAAGACTGCGGTCTTTCATTGATTCTATTGTGCTTCTTGCATTTGCTATGACTGTCGATAGGAAATTGAATTTCGAGCTTGTATATGGTGACATATATGTCTTTGGTAATGAATTTACTCTGAACTTTGAACTTTGAAGATATTATAGGTCTTGTTCTCTTGAGTTAACATTGCTCTTTAAAACCATCACCCTTGGTCAAAGTGGACACGTAGAGGATTCGGTAAGTTGCACCCAGCAGCCTGGATTTAGTCAAGTGATTTTTTACTTGGGGAGAATTTTTAAAAATTGGAATATTGTTACTTAAGGCTGCATCCTATTAATATTTACTAGTAAATTTTAACTTTTAGGTCTCTTCAGAATGACAACCTTACATGTTTAAAATTTCCAGATGAAATCAAGGCTGCAGGATGAACAACTGAGCAGCCCATGTGCTATTCTGTTAGACTGGCCAGCAGTTTTCCATGGCTATCATGACAGATCAAGTTGGGTGTTAGCTCAAATTACAACAGAAAATCAATAAAATCCAATTCCTAGGCAGGCTTTCTCAAAAATGTTGGTAGAGAAGTTATTGAATCAGTATAAACTGAAAGAGATAGTGAGAGGTAAGTTCAGCAATGGATCATTTAAGGTGTTTGCTGCATTCTGAATATTGTACTCCTATAAAGAGAGCCTTAGCATGAGAGGGCATCATTCTCAAATTTGCCAAACTAAACAGATAAAAGGTCTTTACTCCAGCAAAGAAAGCTGTGAGGAGAACTTCTAATCATTTTCAATCTTTTGAGGATATTAAGATTTGCTTTGAGTCAGTGGGCTGGGCTGTAATCAAGCACTAATCTGTGGTTGTGAATGAAAATGCCAGGGTTGTAACAGACTTTTAAATCAACAATAGATGAGTGTGTATCCACTAAATCATTCAGTCTTCCCCAATCAGAAGCCCTGAATGAACCATGGGATCTGAAATTTGCCAGATCAGAGGCATTCAAGTCTAGAGACCAAGAGGCACAAGTATGATCTCCGGAAAGCCACCTCACGGCCAAAGTGGGGATTCCGGACCAAACTGGAATGAATGAGGGATGATTGACAACAGTGGCAGGGTTTGAATGCTATAACGTCCTACAAAGTTAAACCAAGCGACATGGGGGACAGCAGGGCTTTGTTTCCAGATGAGTTCAATCCTCTCTATGTTCGCTTTGACTGTTAGAACATGGATTAACCATCATGAACTCACATCTCCTGATGATCCTTTGATCTCAGTATCTGAAGTTGACATGTGGGCTGTCTTTAGAGGGTGAATCCAAGGAAAGAATCCGGTCTGGGTTGGGTACCTGGCCATGTACTAAAGACCTGTGCTGACCAAATGGCTTGTGAGTTCACTGACATCTTTGACCTCTCGCCTCGGCCATGTATGAGACCCATCTGCTTCAAGCAGGCTTCAATCATACCGGTGCCCAAGAAGAGCGTGGTAACCTGCCTCAATGACTATTGGCCAGTTGCACTTACATCCACTGTGATGAAGTGTTTTGAGAGGCTGGTGCTGAAGCATATCACCTCCTGCCTGAGGATCACTCCAATTTGCTTACCGGAGTAACAAATCCACAGCAGATGCTACCTCATTGGCTCTTCACACAACCCTAGAACATCTGACAGCAAAGATGCATACATCAGGATGCTCTTTATTGATTATAGCTCATCACTTAATACCATCATCCCTTCAAAACTAATCGATAAGCTCCAAGACCTTGACCTCAATACCTCCTTGTGCAATTGGATCTTTGGTTTCCTTACTTATAGATCCCAGTCAGTTTGGATTGGCAAAAACATCTTGTCCACAATCTCCATCCCGCACAGGTGTGCCACAATGCTGTCTGCTTTATTTACAGCAACACACATAAAAGTTGCTGGTGAACGCAGCAGGCCAGGCAGCATCTCTAGGAAGAGGTACAGTTGATGTTTCGGGCGTTCACCAGCAACTTTTATGTGTGTTGCTTGAAATTCCAGCATCTGCAGATTTCCTCATGTTTGCTTTATTTACACTTGCATTTGCAGAGTTTGTTTTCTTCTGCACTCTGCTTGATCTTTCATTGACCCTATTACAGTTATTACTTCATAGATTTGCTGAGTATGCCCACAGGAAAATGAATCACAGGGTTGTATGAGGTGACATATATATACTCCAATTTTAAAATTTACTTTGAACTTTGAATTATCAAATCGGTTTCATGAAAGAGTGTACAAAACCAAGAAGGCCACTAATAACTTCAGTGAATTCAGGTGAATCTTACTTGTTCAGAGACTTGTTAGAAAGTAGAACTTTCTACAGCACAGAATGGTTGAGGCAAATAACATACATATTGTTAGGAGGAAACCAGGTTAGTGTTTGAAGGAGAAAAGAATAGAGGTATCTTTAGGAATAAAGATGAAAGAAGAATTGTGTGGACTGTAATCACTGGCCTAGAGCAGATGGGATGAAAAGCCTTTGTCAGTGAAAAAAAAATTATATAAATCCTCTGAGCATTTCTGGGTTCAGATTTGATGTCATTTCCTGTACACAAGTGTGAAAGAGAACAAAATAATTCTTACTCCAGCACAAAAAACCCCCCACTAAGAATAAAGGATATAATAATAAAAACACAATAAATTTAAATACATAAGGTAGCTTAGATACATAAATTGATTTTATGCTCATAAAGTGATGCTGGGTGGTACATAAAGTGACTGACAAGAAATAATGAAATAGTGGTGGAGTTAGTGGGTGAAGGTGTTGATCAGCCTCACTGCTTGGGGAAAGTGTTCTTGAGTCTGGTGGCCCTGGTGTGGGTGCTACGCAGCTTCCTCCCTGATGGGAGTGGGACAAGCAGTCCCTGAGCAGGGTGCGCGGAGTCCTTCATGGTGTTACAGTCCCTTTTCTGGCATCTTTATGTAAATACATGCTTGATGGTGGGCAGGCTAGTGCCGGGGATGCATTGGGTAGTTTTGACTGCATGTTGTAAAAACTTCCTGTCTGCCGCAGTGCAGTTTCCGTACCGAGCAGTGATGCAGCTTGTTAGGATGGTCTCAACTGCACATCTATAGAATGACCAAAGTATAGATGTACTGTACAAAGCCCAGCTCTCTTCAACCTCCTCAGAAAGCAGAAAGTTGAAGAATTGTTTTTGAAATGGTTAGTTCTGGTTTCTGAAATGGAGGTAGGAGAGAGAATGTTGTGATATTCCATTTATCAACTGTTTCCTTAATTATTTGCGCACAATTTTCAGTTTAATCGTAGGAAGTTCAGCACCACTACACATGGTCCAAACCAAAATTAAATTTCCACTTCTAGTCATTACTTACCTTTGGCATTGCCTGATAGGGATAACAGAGTCGGTCTACTTTGTGGTAAGTCAGGAGATTGATTTGGTCAAAATCAGATATAACATTTATCCATGGATTAGTTTCAAGGTCTTTGACACCACATTTGAGAGAAGGAGCAAGTTTATTTCTTGATGTGAGTTTGCTGAGTTCTGTGTCAAGTATTCCACTGGGAGGCAGTACACATACACAAGACCAATGCCATTGGCCAAGAACACTTCCTGATAAGCAATCTGTGGTATGGTCCCTGATGTGTTGAATACAAATATAGGAAAGGGATAGAAATTAACTTTGTCTAATTACAAGTGAACATACTAATTAACTCAGATGTTAACACGTGGAGGATAAATGCCAACATGAACCTCCTGAAAATATCCCCAGATCTCTTGATATTTGGAATAATAACTTGCAGTTTGCAAGAGGAAATTAGAACAAGGTGAGGAATAATCCAAAACTATTTAAGCAGAATTTTAATTGCAGAAAAAAGATGTTAGCCTGCAAGAAATCCTAACAAGAAAGCCAACAATTACTGCATCATTACCCCACTGATTGTATATTCCACATAGAATTTGTCATTACCCCCTGCAGACTCATATTAAACCTCAGTAATCCTCAATTTACCTTGAAATCCAAAATACCTTGAAAGGTTTTGGCCATGGCAAGACAATCTCAGAATTGGAGTATAACTACACAGGCTTTTTTTTGCCAAGACAAGAGATTAATTAAGTGCAGGGGAAGGACAAAGTCTCCTGGTTAAAGGTTTAACAGAGAACAACTGCTGATTAGACAACATAATTCAATTTTATTTGCTGTCCTGAAGGAAAATGATGACTTGATGAACAGTCTCACACTAAAAAAATCTATATTAATAATCAATAAGTCAAAGTCACATGGTTCTCAAAGGCAGAATTTGTCAGGAATATTCCAGGATACATTACTCCTGATAATAATGAGTTCTGTGTGGGCCACTGGGATAGTTGATACACCATTTAAGTACTGGAAGGGGAAGACTGAGTTAGAGTTGTCCTATTAATTAAAAAATTTCAAAGCAGGCATCATAAATAGTTTGTGACTAATCCCGTATGGAAAGCTCTTCAGAGACTGGTTTTCGTCGGGAGGAAACCTATAGACGAATCCATCAAACAGAAGACAGCAATGCCATAGAACCCTTTGGCTACATTCACTGAACAACACACTGGAGAGAAGAGATGTAAACTAGAAGGTCTGACTTTAGTAAAGGACATTGAAGAACATTGAATATGATGCCAAGTAGGACAAGAGCAATGTGCAGTAGAAACACTATTTGTCTCGCGTGGATGATTCTGTAGTCTTGCTGCCAAAAGTCATGTGTATTGGTGCCCCATACCTGGCCCCTTGGTAATGTTAAGTGCCTGTATATTCTTAAAAGACATCTCCCTCCAGCCTAGGTTTGTTCTAATCAAGACAGTCTGCTTGGTTTACAGTGGTCCAGCAGACTACATTCAGAGCTGGGTTTGACAATTACATTTGTTTTCTTTATACTCCAATATATCAGCCAAGACAGACAACTACCTGAAATATCCATACAAGCTTGTAATAGCACAGGATGGATGGCAAAGCAAAAACATGGATCATTTTTTTAGCTTTTTTTAGTTCAGTCTTGACATTCTGACACAACAATACAGAAAATTAGAAATATAGCACTGATTTTTATATCACATAGTTTAATTTCATCCCAGCATCCAAAGCATTTAACACAATGAAAGACTTGAAGGCTAGATCCGATTGAAAGTCCACAAGAACAGAGAACCTAGTCATATTTCCTATAAATACATCATTATGATAAAATACACCAGTATCTGAGTCATTATTATCCACTACCTCAGACAGAGATAGGTGTCTAAGTGCAGGCCATATTCGTGGACTCCTGCAGCATGTGACTCACCACAAGTCTTCTCAAAGCTGGTTCTTCATTTCCAAGGCACAACTTGCTAATTTTGTGACCTCCACCACCTTTGATATTACGGGTATGGTTAATAAGAACATAAGAAAAGAAGAAACACAAGCAAGAGTAGGTCATCTGTCTATTGAGCCTGCTCTGCTACCCAGTAAAATCCTGGCTCATCAGGTCTTGGGCTCAGCTCCACCTACCTGCCTTTTCCTCATAACCCTTAATTCTGCTGCTGAGCAAAAATCTATCCAACTGTGTCTTAAATATATTTAATGAGGTAGTTTCTAATGCTTCCCTGGGCAGAGAATTCCGCAGTTCCACTACTCTCTGGGGGAAAAATTACAGTTTCTCCTCATCTGTGACCTAAATCTACTCCCAGATCTTGAATCTGTGTCCTCTGTTTCTAATCTCACTTACCTCTGGAAATAACTTTCCTTCCTCTATCACTTTCATAATTGTATACGTTTCTATAAGATCCCCTTCTAAACTCTAGTGAGTATGGTCTCACTAGACTCAATCCCTTCTCATAAGGTAACTTCCTCATCTCCAGAATCAAGCTGGTGAACTTCCACTGCACTGCTTCCAAAGTCAATATATCTTTCCTCAAGAAGACCAGAACTGCATGCGGTACTCAAGGTGCAGCCTCACCAGTACCCTGTGTAGTTGCAGAATAACTTCCTCGTTCTTAAATTTAATGAAGGCCAGCACTCCATTTGCCTTCTTGACAACCTGCAAATCAAACTTCTGTGATTTATGCATAAGATTTCGCGAGTTCCTTGGCACAACAGAATACTGCCGTCTTTCATCATTTAAAAAATAAACCAATCTT
This sequence comes from Mobula birostris, assembly GCF_030028105.1. Taxonomy (NCBI): domain Eukaryota; kingdom Metazoa; phylum Chordata; class Chondrichthyes; order Myliobatiformes; family Myliobatidae; genus Mobula; species Mobula birostris. Next base: position 129,914,800 of record NC_092378.1, on the reverse strand, counting down.
CTACCTTTCCTTCCAAAGTGGATAACTTTGCATTTATCAATGTGAGCATCCATTTTGTACTGCAATTCACTGTACTGTGTTCAGTGATCTATGAAATGTTTAGAAAAATCATGAACTTACTGTGTTTCAGAAAATGTTTTCAGCATGTGTAAAATATTTCCATTCAGAAATGTTCTCTCTATGTTCCGTGCCTATTCTGGTATCTGTCCCCCACTTTTCCTTCGCTACATCGATGACTGCATTGGTGCTGCTTCCTGCACGCATGCAGAACTCGTTGACTTTATTAACTTTGCCTCCAACTTTCACCCTGCCCTCAAGTTTACCTGGTCCATTTCCGACACCTCCCTCCCCTTTCTAGATCTTTCTGTCTCTGTCTCTGGAGACAGCTTATCCACTGATGTCTACTATAACCCTACTGACTCTCACGGCTATCTGGACTATTCCCCTTCTCACCCTGTCTCTTGCAAAAACGCCATCCCCTTCTCGCAATTCCTCCGTCTCCGCCGCATCTGCTCTCAGGATGAGGCTTTTCATTCTAGGACGAGGGAGATGTCTTCCTTTTTTAAAGAAAGGGGCTTCCCTTCCTCCACTATCAACTCTGCTCTTAAACGCATCTTCCCCATTTCACGTACATCTGCTCTCACTCCATCCTCCCGCCACCCCACTAGGAATAGGGTTCCCCTGGTCCTCACCTACCACCCCACCAGCCTCCGGGTCCAACATATTATTCTCCGTAACTTCCGCCACCTCCAACGGGATCCCACCACTAAGCACATCTTTCCCTCCCCCCTCTCTCTGCATTCCGCAGGGATCGCTCCCTACACAACTTCCTTGTCCATTCGTCCCCCCCATCCCTCCCCACTGATCTCCGTCCTGGCACTTATCCGTGTAAGTGGAACAAGTGCTACACATGCCCTTACACTTCCTCCCTTACCACCATTCAGGGCCCCAAACAGTCTTTCCAGGTGAGGCAACACTTCACCTGTGAGTCGACTGGGGTGATATACTGCGTCCGGTGCTCCTGATGTGGCCTTTTATATATTGGCGAGACCCGACGCGGACTGGGAGACCGCTTTGCTGAACATCTACGCTCTGTCCGCCAGAGAAGGCAGGATCTCCCAGTGGCCACACATTTTAATTCCACATCCCATTCCCATTCTGACATGTCTATCCACGGCCTCCTCTACTGTAAAGATGAAGCCACACTCAAGTTGGAGGAACAACACCTTATATTCCGTCTGGGTAGCCTCCAACCTGATGGCATGAACATCGACTTCTCTAACTTCCGCTAGGCCCCACCTCCCCCTCATACCCCATCTGTTACTTATTTTTATGCACACATTCTTTCTCTCACTCTCCTTTTTCTCCCTCTGTCCCTCTGAATACACCTCGCCCATCCTCTGGGTCCCCCCCCCCCCGCCTTGTCTTTCTCCCCGGACCTCCTGTCCCATGATCCTCTCGTATCCCCTTTTGCCTATCACCTGTCCAGCTCTTGGCTCTATCCCTCCCCCTCCTGTCTTCTCCTATCATTTTGGATCTCCCCCTCCCCCTCCAACATTCAAATCCCTTACTCACTCTTCCTTCAGTTAGTCCTGACGAAGGGTCTCGGCCTGAAACGTCGACTGCACCTCTTCCTACAGATGCTGCTTGGCCTGCTGCGTTCACCAGCAACTTTGATGTGTGTTGCTTGAATTTCCAGCATCTGCAGAATTCCTGTTGTTTGAGAATATGAACCAAATAACTTTCATGTAATTAGTCACCATCATAATGTTTTAAGTAAATTTATTTTTCCCATTTAGTGGCAAATTGTTTACTTGATGATTTTGTGGACATCAGATAGGTTATCACTGACGTGACATTAGGGACAGATAGCACGGTGGGGGCGTTAATGTAATCCCTCTGGCTGCAGAAAGGTGGACCAGTAGCTCCTCCAATCATAGTGAAAGGGAAGGGAAAGAACAATATGTAAGACAAACTCCAAAGTGTTTTGTTGGAGAAAAGGAAAGAGGCAAGTGGGATATAGTCAACTTACATCTAGTAACATTATCATTAAACAAAATCACTAAACAAATTCTATCTCAGAGAGATACCATATTAGGAGATTTAAGAAGTTGTAGCATTTATAATTGCTAGAAATTACTCACTAGTTGTGCAAATCATGCTGCATTATTGCTTTGGAGTGTTGAATATTGCCCTCAAATTCACTCCACTGACTTTAGAACATAGAAACATAGAGACATAGAAAACATACAGCACAATACAGGCCCCTTGGTCCACAAAGCTCTGCCGAACATGTCCCTACCTTAGAACTACCTAGGTTTTACCCATAGCCCTCTATTTTTCTAAGCTCCAGGAGTCATCCAGGAGTCTCTTAAAAGAAACTGTCATTTCCACCTCCAGCAGCCCATTCCACACACTCACCACTCTCTGCGTAAAAAACTTACCTCTGACATCTCCTCTGTACCTACTTCCAAGCACTTTAAAACTATGCCCTCTCATGCTAGCCATTTCAGCCCTGAGGAAAAGCCTCTGACTATCCACACAATCAATTCCTCTCATTATCTTGTACACCTCTATCAGGTCACCTCTCATCCTCTGTCGCTCCAAGGAGAAAAGGTTGAGTTCACTCAACCTATTCTCATAAGGCATGTTCCCCAAACCAGGCAACATCCTTGTAAATCTCCTCTGCACCCTTTCCAGGTCCTTCCTGTAGTGAGGCGACCAGAATTGAGCACAGTATTCCAAGTGGGGTCTAACCAGGGTCCTATATATCTGCAACATTACCTCTCGGCTCTTAAACTGAATCCCACGATTGATGAAGGTCAATGCACTGTATGCCTTCTTAACCACAGAGTCAACCTGCGTAGCAGCTTTGAATGTCCTATGGACTCAGACCCCAAGATCCCTCTGATCCTCCACACTGCCAAGAGTCTTACCATTAATACTATATTCTGCCATCATATTTGACCTACCAAAATGAACCACCTCACACTTATCTGGGTTGAACTTCATCTGTCACTTCTCAGCCCAGTATTGCATCCTATCAATGTCCCATTGTAACCTTTGACAGCCCTCCACACTATCCACAACACCCCCAACTTTTGTGTCATCAGCAAACTTACTAACCCATCCCTTCACTTCCTCATCCAGGTCATTTATAAAAATCACAAAGAGTAGGGGTCCTAGAACTGATCCCTGAGGCACACCACTGGTCACCGGCCTCCAAGCAGAATATGACCCGTCTACAACCACACTTTGCCTTCTGTGGGCAAGACAATTCTGGATCCACAAAGCAATGTCCCCTTGGATCCTATGCCTCCTTACTTTGTCAATATGGCTTGCATGAGGTACCTTATCAAATGCCTTGCTGAAATCCATATACACTACATCTACGGCTCTACATTCGTCAATGTGTTTAATCACATCCTCAAAAAATTCAATCAAGCTCGTAAGGCACGACCTGCCTTTTACAAAGCCATGCTGACTATTCCTAATCATCACTCACAACACGCTGGAGGAACTCAACAAGTCAGGCAGCATCCGTGGAAAAGATTGGTCGACATTTCTGGCCGGAACCCTTCGTCAGGACTATTCCTAATCATATTATGCCTCTCCGAATGTTCATAAATCCTGTCACTCAGGATCTTCTCCATCAACATACCAACCACTAAAGTAAGACTCACTGGCCTATAATTTCTGGGCTATCCCTACTCCCTTTCTTGAATAAGGAAACAACATTCGCAAACCACCACTCCTCTGAAACCTCTCCCATCCTCATTGATGATGCAAAGATCATTGCCAGAGGCTCAACAATCTCCTCCCTCGCTTCCCACAGTAGCCTGGGGTACATCCCATCCGGTCCCTGTGACTTATCCAACTTGATGCTTTCCAAAAGCTCCAGCACATCCTTTTCCTTAGTACCTACATCCTCAAGCTTTTCAGTCCACTGCAAGTCATCCCTACAATTGCCAAGATCCTTTTCCGTAGTGAATACTGAAGCAAAGTATTCATTAAGTACCTCTGCTATTTCCTCAGGTTCCATACACACTTTTCCACTGTCACACTTGATTGGTCCTATTCTGTCACATCCTATCCTCTTGCTCTTCACATACTTGTAGAATGTCTTGTGTTTTTTCCTTAATCCTGTCCGTCAAGGCCTTCTCATGGCCCCATCTGGCTCTCCTAATTTCATTCTTAAACTCCTTCCTGCTAGCCTTATAATCTTCTAGATTCCTATCATTATCTCATTTTTTGAACCTCTTGTAAGCTCTTCTTTTCTTCTTGACTAGATTTACAACAGCCTTTGTACACCACGGTTCTTGTACCCCACCATCCTTTCCATGTCTCATTGGAACGTACCTATTCAGAACCCCACGCAAATATTCCCGAACGTTTACCACATTTCTTCAGTACGTTTCCCTGAGAACATCTGTTTCCAATTTATGTTTCCAAGTTCCTGCCTGATAGTCTCATATTTCCCCTTACTCCATTTAAACGTTTCCCTAACTCATCTGTTTCTATCCCTCTCCCATGCCATGGTAAAGGAGATAGAATTGTGATCACTATCTCCAAAATGCTCTTCCACTGAGAGACCTGACACCTAACCAGGTTCATTTCCCAATACCAGATCAAGTACGGCCTCTCCTCTTGAGGGCTTATCTACATATTGTATCAAGAAACCTTCCTGAACACACCTAAGAAACTCTACCCCATCTAAACCCCTCACTCTAGGGAGATGTCAATCAATATTTGGGAAATTAAAACCTCCCACCGCAACAACCCTGTTATTATTATTCCTTTCCAGAATCTGTCTCCCTATCTGCTCCTCGATGTCCCTGTTACTATTGGGTGGTCTATAAAAAAGACCCAGTAGAGTTATTGACCCCTTCCTCTTCCTAACTTCCACCCACAGAGACTCCGTAGACAATCCTTCCATGTCTTCCTCCTTTTCTGCAGCCGTGACACTATCTCTGATCAAAAGCGCCACGTCTCCACCTCCTTTGCCTCTCTCCCTATCCGTTCTGAAACATCTAAAGCCTGGCAATTGAAGTAACCATTCCTGCCCCTGCACTATCCAAGTCTCTGTAATGGCCACAACATCATAGCCCCAAGTGCTGATCCACTGGAACATTTCTGAGGCAGAGTACAGGTGTACTTTGGATATACTGCATAGAGACTATTTTTAAAAAAAGTGTTTAGCAACTTATAACTCTTGATACATTGTGGTACAAAAATACTCAGATGGAAGATACTGCCTTGAAAAAAAGTGCATGTTCTATTTGCAAACAAAATGAGCCCTTAGAGTACTACAACACCATTTCTTCTGCTTCTTCTTCCCCTTCCTCTTCTCCTTCCATCTCCTCTTTCTCTTTCCCTCCTCATTCTCTTCTGCTTCTTCTTCTTCCCATTGTTCTTTTTCCCCCTTCTTCTCAGGCATTCCCTTAGGATCAAGGATGGTGTGCCTCTACTCTGGTGTTGTTGCTTCCGATGTGCTAATCAGGATGATATGAGAATTAGATAGATAGATATACTTTATCGATCCCGAGGGAAATTAGGTTTCCTTACAGCCGCACCAACCAAGAGTAGAGCGTAAATATAGTAATACAAAAACCACAAACAATCAAACAACAAATGCAAACTATGCCAGATGGAAAGTAAGTCCAGGACCAGTCTATTGGCTTAGGGTGTCTGACCCTCCATGGGAGAAGCTGCAAGTTCGATGGCCACAGGCAGGAATGACCTCCCCAGTGTTGTATCTCGGTGGAATATGGCCGAAGTCCAACAGTAAAAAAGTTCAATATCTGGTCTACAAACACATTCTTTGATCGTAATATGACCCGGATTGCACCATCTGTTGTTCACCAGAACAGTAAGCACCCAACTCCTTTACGCTTACTGCTCTCAGTGCACTTCTGGTCAGCCCGAACGGTCTGGAAGCCCTCCTTGGAAAAGTTTTGATTGGGTATGCCCTCGTGTAGCCCTGTTCCAGTGAAACACATAACACCACACTCCCGAAATGTTCTCTGACGCCTGGCTAGCGCTGTGAACTCGTCCATTTTATTACACACCGAACTCCTCTTCTCCATAAGTCTCTGTTGTCTCGACCCGGTCCTCTTTCCTCGACTTTGTGATCCCCCTCTGCATCTTCTGTGTATTTTCCTCCAGATTTCAGCAGGGGAGTCCGCCGCTCTGCTCGCTAAACTGGCCGGCATAAGCGCAAGCAGCTGGTCCCTGGAATAAACAATGTGACCATGCTTCTGTCCCGCTAGTGAGACGTGTCGGAATGTAACTATTTCCAGTGCTAAAAACCCAAATAAAACTCTCTCTACCAGCATGTTAGAGAGGGTGCAGCCTCAACGTGTTACCGTGAAAAAAAAATACAAAAAATAACGTAAGTTAAAAAGTAAGAAGAAAAAAGTGAGAATACTGATCGGGACGGCTGTAACAGGCTGCATGCATGACTGGCTGATGCGCATTAATTTCAGACTCATTCACAGATGGAGGAGCAGGTGTGTGATAGGATTGGGTGGGTGGGCAAGTTGTCAGGTGATGTGCTCCTTGTATCATCTACATAGGACCTCTGTGAACTCCCAATGTGTGGATGAAAAGTTTTCATTACCATCTTGAATGCTCCTTCTCCATTTTGAATGCTCAAGGGTCAAAGATTCCAAGATGACAATGAGGATGCTGGATTTCCTCAAAGCGTCGCTGTGTTTATAATGCACATACTTGAATAGTTTTGCATGCCAGAGCTCAGAATATTGTGTTGAGAAATAGAGTAGATGTTTTGGTTGACAACCCTTCCTCAGAAAGTATGGTTTAACCAGTGTTCAGCATAAAAGTGCAATACAAGCTAATGTAAGGATTATAGAGCCTTGTTGCTCTTTTGAACAGAAAACTATGCAGATGCTGAACCATTCTTAGTTAACTTTCCTGAAATTGAACATACTGTTCTTTATTTCCTGCTTGCATGAATAACCCTACAGAAATGATGTTTTCCATCCCCTCTTGCCATTCACTTTATAACTTGTTTCACATCACCTTACAAGCTGGTGGTATCTGATTTATGTCTGCTGATAATATTGAATTAGCTTAAAATTATTGGTTGGCTTCATTGTGTTGGGATTAGTGTGGTGTTCACTCATTCACGGCAATTATTTCAGATGTTGAACTCACATTATTACATGTTAGTGATCCTTTAAGATTATGCTAGCTAACTTACTGCAGGGTATAGTAGTCCTGAAACGTTATTGTTTTCCAAAAGAAGCTTCCATAGGGTGCCTTGCGCACACACCTAGTGCAACCTTGTCAGGGTTTGGAGGCTTGCGTGCCTCAATGACCCAGAGAGCTATGTTGGCTCGAGTCAGGGCTTTATGCTTTGGCTCTTGGTAGGGTCACTCATGCCAAACAGGTCAAAGGGTAGAGGACAGACTAAGACTGCTCCACTGGTCCTCCAGGTTTTGGGGGTCAGCTCAGGGTTAACAACCCTTACTGGTAAAACGAAATTGATTACAGAAACAGCAATGAAGAATCCTTCTACTGCGTGCAACAGGATTCCTGGGTCTCCGTTCGGGACTTGCATGACTGACAGTAGTAAAAGCCGAGAGGAAGCTACTGACACGATGAGGGAAGCTCTGAACACAGCCAGAGAACCTTCATTACTGCCCTAAGCACCAGTAGTAGCCTACCTACTTGTGCACACAGATAGTCACATGATCACTGCAAATGGCATGAAATTCATGATGGTGACTCATTAGCTATTTATTGAATTTTGAGATGCAGATGGCAGTCAATAATGGATATTAGTGAAAGGGAGCAGGCGTCTGTGATTCCACTAAAAGTCAGCCATCTCCTCTAAGAAAGGTATACCCTCTTTGGATAATCACTGCAAGAGTCTCGCAGCAGTACCCAGGTTCTCAAATGCAGCTTTGCGGCTGTAGTGCAGTGAAGGGAGTGGATAATGACGAGTCTCTTACTTGGGAAAAGGAGATGTACTGCTTTTAGTTGGGAAGGTGAATGTTAGGAACCAGCACCAAAGACAAGGTTTCAAAGTAGGACAAACCTTAATGATATCAAAGATATTAAGTTTAGAGCCTTACCTACTTCCTCTTCTTCACTCCACCAGTTGTAGTCTCATCATCCATACCTCTCCCATCCCCTACCCCACTTCCCTTCTCTGCCCTGCAGTCACTACTCTGCATTCTATCTCCTTCGGCTCACGTTCAGCATTAGACTCTCTACGCAATTGGAACCTCACTTCTCAGCATCTCATACAGTGCAGACAAGGCCTGCAGCAATCACCCATGATGTTCACGACGTGTGAAAGATGTCCCATTGAGGTAGATCAGCTGGTTGAGTTGTGTCACAATAACCTCAGCAAAATCAAGGAGTTGACTATGGCCTTCAGGAATGGAAAGTCAGGAGAACACACACTCATTGAGAGGTTGGCAGTAGAAAGGTTGAGCAGCTTCTAGTTTCTGGGCATCAACCTATCAGAGGTTCTATCCTGATGCAATCATGATGATGGGACACCAGTGGCTCTCCTTCATTAGGAGGTTGATGAGATTTGGTTTATTACCAAAGTCTTTAACTAATTTTTGGCGTGAAGGCTCCAATGTGCAGGGTGGAAAGAGGTGGAAAAGGGTTGTAGACTCAACCCTCTCCACTACTGAGGACATCTTCAAGATGCGACGCCTCAAGAAAGCGGCACCCATCATTAAGGACCCTTACTGACTGGGACATGCTCTCTTCTTATTATTACCAGGGAGGAAGTACATGTAGCCCCCCCCCGGCCACCCTCAGGGTCGCTCAGCTCACTGTCGTCTAGGGAAACAGCCTCGGCCCCGCCAAACTGGATAATTTGTTTGTGTGGATGCTGTGTGAGGTACCCCACCCCGCCCAAATAACAGACATTACACCAGATGCAATTAAATGATTTACAGTTTATAGATATTACTGGAACTATATAATTAGAAGAGAATAAAATATAAAAGGAAAATAAAAGGCGCCACACTTATCAAAGTTCAATCTCTTCGTGGACAAAAACCGTTGGAGCTCAAGGACCTTCTTCTTCACGCTGTGACCCCTTGGACCACCTCGACCGGTCGCCTGGGACCAACAACGGTGGTCGACCAGACGCTCCACACGAGTCCGTCTCCGTCTCCTCGCCGAACATCCCGCTCGGGGTCCGACCCCGTTAGTGGACTCACAGCACCTGGTCCATCCTCTGTCTCGCTCTCCCGCCTTCTCCCCCAAAACCCCGCGCATACAGTATCTTCAAATACACCAAAACCATAACAACTATCCCAATTGGTTAATAGCACCCTCTTATCACCCTCTAAACCACAATAAGCTGCTAGCGCAAACTTTCTCAACGTTTAACACAACAAAGCCGCATTCCCCAGATTAACAAAACAAAGATGCCATTTTAATTAGCCTCCGCAGTAACATAAAAGTCGAAACCCCTTTACATACAGTAGCCTGAAAACCCACACTCAACATTTTAGGAACAGCTTTTTCCCCTCTGCCATCAGATTTCTGAACAGTCTATGAATCCATAAACACTTGCTCATTATTCCTCCTTTGCTCTTTCTATCTATCTATTTACCTATTTGTTTCTTGTGATTTTTATGTTTGAACTATACTGCTGCAAAGTAACAAACTGCATGATGTATGTCTGTGATAATAAACATGATTCTGATTCTGAATTTGAGGGGAGGGTTGTGCACACTAGGAGTGACAACACCGGTCTCAGTCCCCAGTCAGACAACAGGGCTATATTAGATTCAATGTCTTTGCAAGTGATGATAAAGGTAACTAATCTTGTTCTTTTCTTCCTTCTTTCTTCCAGCTCACCTTTGAGTGTTGCATGCAGTTGTTCTCCATTCCCTCTCTCTGTAATAAAATCACCAGTGGACAAAGAGGGGGTTGTTGCAGAGATACTGAACTCAAGGCTTGGTGTGACTTCCTTCAGCGGATAGGTGAGAAAAGAAAACACCGATCACTGGGCATATACACATATGCGGAGAGCAAAGGAGACTGTGTGACATGTTACTTGCAGATGCAGACAAGCTGCATATTCCTTTTTACATAAAACGGAATGGTAATAGAGAGCACACCAGTGTCACAGTTTACATGGGTCTCTGTGTATCTCAGCACTCCAGAAATCCCTGCCATTTACCGTATCTGTCCTGTTAGTACTTGATGTCTCAAACTTCACATTTATCTGGATTAAATTCTATTTGCCACTGATCTGCCCAACTTTCCCAAATATTCAATATCCTTCTGTTCCTTTCACAACTCTTTTCACTATTAACTACTCTACTATTTTTTGTATGATAAGCAATCTAAATAATCTGTCTTCCTACATTTTTGTGCAAATCATCAATATATAAGATAAACAACAATGGTCCCTACATTGATCCTTATGGTACACCAGTCAATGGTAAAAGTAAACTTTCTGATTATATGACTGTAGATGCTTTGGGTGTCACAGCGTAGTGGCAAAGGTAGTCATTGGTTCACTGTGAGCTTCTCCCCCCTTCCTCTGCTTCTTGCTACCCAGGTAATGGGCAAGGACAATTCTTCAGCATGGGGTCATTACATGCAATCACAAACCTGGAAGCATATTCACAGAGGCACTGCAAAGTATCTGCTGAATGATCCTGCAAACAGAGTCACTGCCTGAGCAGGACAGCATGTTGTCCAATGTAATTCCTTATAGCAGATTGACTCTTGCTAAAGGTCAGCACTGCCACTATGCACAAGCACTTGGCAGAAGTCAGAAGGTAACTTGGAAGCAAGAGTCCTTGTCACCCAGGAACCATCCCATGACTTGGCATCCTGCTTTGAATAAAAATGGTTCTGAGAACCATAGAATAAACTATACAATTAGTGAATGCAGCATGGATCTGCGTGATACGCTGCCCGTGGTTGCAAACAAGCTGGATGTTCTTTTCTACACAGAGAGGACTGTCAATGGGTAAGGTACAGTTGCAGGTGAGAGACTATTAGCATTGGGGAGAATGTACTCACTATACTGAAACTGTAAATCAGTTAATCAAGTAAAGAAAATTGCACCAGCAGGAATTTTTACCTAAATTTAAGATATTTCCAATCTATTGTAATATCTGGCAACATGCTGTCATGAGCCCTAGGGGCCTGTGCACCTGTATTTGTTAACTGTTGTCTTATCTAGCATTGTTAGGCCCTTGTGCTTTCTGTTTAATCTTGTCAAGTTTATTTTGACTGGCATGGGCTTTCTGTGTACTGTGATTACTTAAAGTGGATTCTCCATTGGTGGGTCCTCCTGTTTCGAGAATAATTCATCTCATGGTGATGCTTAGTCAAGTCATTGATGTTCTGTTTGAATTCCTATGAATAAACTCTTGTCTCTGTCTCTACATGGGAGTCTGTCGTCCCTCCACACCTGGCTTCAGTCTTTTGTCAGCACACACTGTAACACTTGCTATCTGAGATGAAGTTGCACAATTAAAAGTAAATTGGTATTTGGGGTAACGTGAGGGGAATGCCAGAGTGTTGTAAAGGGCACAGGCTTTTGCATACTACCACTGCAGTCAAACCCTATTAAGACTACCCATTTTCAGTTCTCAGGAGGAAGATAAACATGTTATCACTCTGCACTTTGATTATAACCTTTCATTGATACCTTTCAGTCCTTTGCTTACTATGATGAATAGTACAGAAATTAGACTTTCAAAGCTGACTTAAAAACATTCCACTCGAAATGGCTTCTATTACAATGACATATGTACAATAAATTAAAAATATAAATAGCACAGCAATAACATGTTGAGAGTTAAGATTTCAGAACTTTTAAGAACGCTGTCACTTATGAACGACAGTATTATGAAAAGATTTGTTCTACAGTCAAAATTCCTTTCCTGATATTATTTATTTATTAATATTTGTGTATTAATGTACATTGTAATTAGTCACAGCAAAAAGCAGTCTAGCTTCTATGCCCAGCACTGAATATATAATTTGGTGGGATATTTCCGGACACAAGTAAATTTGATAGGTTAATCATCCTTCATGATTTGAAGAACATGTATTTGTGATATGAGATTTATCCTCAAGATTTGTCCACCAGCTTGGATTTTGCTAAGTGAGCAACAGCTTGTGACTGATGCTTGCTGACATTAATATATAATTACACAAATCACCTGAGAATTGTGTAGCACCACACGTTGCTGGGCAGTGTGTGTTACTCTATCTCTACCTTCATATGGTATTTTTTCTCCACTGAGCTTTCACATTTACACATTAAGTGAGACCCGAAAGGTTAAAGCCAGTACTTAGCAAGACTGATCAAAAATAATCTAATGATCACAGATTTTGTGCTGGAAATATATTGAGCAACGCATCAGGAGAAATTCGATCACCCCTTCGGATATCTGAGTGTTTTTCTCATGCTGCTCCTGGCACACTTCGTTGAGTCAGAGTGGATTCCCAGGTTTGATGTGAATGGTGAGGTCTTCTACCTTTGGCACTTTCGGCAACCTGTCCGAGGGCTGGTCAGCCTGGAGAAGCACAAATACACCACCTAAGGGTGGAGAGTAAATGGTAATAAAGAGAGCTTTCGATGTCCACATTTGGCCGTGAGATTTTATAGTCTGGAGTTAAAACTGAGGGCTATCTTCTCCTGCCTGTCGAACACTGTGTCGCCCCACTAGTGAGTGTACCTTGCCAATGTCTTGGGATTGGATTTTTGGCACATTGTTTGTAAGACATTCTGGGGGTGGGGGGAAACAATGTCAGGCAGCTGCTGCAGTTTGGTATTGTGTATCATTGCAATTACAGAAAAAGCACATCTGTGGCTATATTCGGAATCCGAGGAGATTTGGTATGTCAGCAAAGACACTAGCAAATTTTCTACTGATGCACAGTGGAAAGCATTCTAACTGGTTGTATCACGATCTGTTGTGGAGGGGTTCTTGCACAGGATCGGAAAAAGCTGCAAAGCATTGAAAACTCAGCAACTCCATCTTGGGCACTAGCCTCCCCAGTATCAAGGACATTTTCAAAGGGAAATGCTTCCAAAAGCAGCAATCATCATTCATGATCCCTGTCGCTCAGGACATGCCTTATTCTCATCGCTACCATTAAGTACAGGAACCTGAAGACACACATGCAACATTTTTGGAACAGCTTCTTCCCGTCTGCCATCAGATTTCTGAAACGGACAATGAACCAACCCATGAACACTGCCTCAGTATTTTTGCTCTCTTTTTGCACTACTTACTTAATTTAATATTATATATACGTATCTACCTTTGTAATTTATAGTTTTTCTATTTATTGCACTGTACTGCTGCCGCAAAACAACAAATTAACAGTGCTGCAACTATTTCCAAGTCCAAATTCAGTACCTTTGCCTATGTGAAGTATTCTCCGTTATAACAGAGTAGTTAAGACAGACTTTCCTTGGCTGAGAACATTAGTGAAACATGTGAGTTTTTAGATCCTGATTATTAATTGAACTTAAATCTCACAGCTACTGTTGTGGTATTTAAACTTGACTCTCTGGATCATTGGTTCAGGTTTTAACCCAAAAAGTCAACCAACCATTTTCCTCCATGGATCCTTCCTGATCTGCTGATTTCCTCCAGCATCTTGTCTGATGCTCCAGATTCCAGCATCTGCTTTCTCCTGGCTCCTTTGGATTACTATCTCATCACACCACATCATATCCATTAAGGTGTCTATGGGAATGTGGAAGCCATGTTTTATAGATTATATAGCATTATTAAATAGCTTTCACAACCTCTGGCTGCCCAAATGTTTTCACATCCAATTGCATTTACATAATTTCTTTGAAGTTGTAGTAAAGAACAGATGCATGGCGGGAATAATGTCAAACAAAGTTTTAGGAGGTAAGATTTAGAGAACATCATACATCTGGCTTTAGATAGTGAAAGAAATCCAGAGAAATTACCAATGGCAATTGATAACTGAAGACATAGCAATGTGCCAGTTCCTTACTTTGTGGTTTTTGTCTTTGGCTGGTTGACTCTTGAAAACCTCATCCATGCCATTATTCCCTCTGTATGTGATTATTTCATTGTCTCCTGGCTGATCTTTCATCTTGCACCTTTTGTAATCCTGAAGACATCCACAGACTGCTGCCCGTGGCCTAACTTGAATAATCACCCCTCCCCCCCAACCCACAATTAAATCAGGGTTGAACTGGAGAGCAGAATTAGAGGAGTGAATTCCTCAGAGGATCAGTCATTGGCATTGCATATGAAAGAAACAGCAACATAACAGAGGAATTTGGCAAAAAAAAGGCTGAGAACTTTAAAATTGAGACATTGCTACACTGGGAGGTAAGGCAGGTCACCAAGCACTCGAGCCATGGCTGGATGGGGATTGTTTCAAGTTAAAACACGGTCTGCAGATCCGTAGATGTATTCAGAATTACTAAGGTTTCAAGATGAAAGACCAGCAATAACAATGAAATAATCACACACAGAGGTAATAGTGGCATGGATGGGGGCTTCAAGGGTTGACCAGTCAAAGACAGAAGCCACAAAATAAGGAGCTGGCACATATACTTGCCATTGGATCAGGTATGTTGTGGAAACTTATCTCCTAGTCCCATGGGGATATACAGGTTATGAATAGGCAAGGATGGAGTAAGTAGGTAGGATGTAGAGTCTGTGGTGGGAAATGAAGATATTGGCTTTGCTTGCTCCAAAATTTAATTGGAAGGACTTTCTGCACATCCCAGACTGATTGTTGGTCAAGTGATGTTGCAAATCAACTAATACCCATCCTCCAATTTCTATTAGCCCACTAATATTTTAAATCATGAAGTTTGTTATTTACTATAGCATGAACATTAAGTTTCTGTAATTACCTTTCAAGTTGCAGTTTATCAAATACCTCGTGGAAATCTGCCAGTTTCTTTTATCTACAGAACCTACTTCAAGAACACCATCAAAGTGGTCGAACATTGATTTCACTTTCACAAAACCATATTGGTTTTGGCTGATAACCTTATTTTTTTCTCTCTTTCCACGTGATCTGCCGTACCACTAATAGCTTCTAAAATTTTCCCAGTGTCAAATATTAAGCTACTTTCCTGCCTTGTATATCTCTTTTTGAATAAAAGAGTTACATATGCTTTTTTGAATCTAGTGGAACCTCCTCCAAATCTAGACAACTATGCAAAACTAAAACCAGTCCTCAACGATATCACTGACAGCTTCTTTTAAGACCCTAGGGTGATGACCCTGGTGATATTGTAGAAATGGAAATGTGCAGTACCTGAGGTCTAGGAACTATTAATAACTTCAGCTGACTAGGGAGCCAGGAAGATAAGATCAGTGCTCAGAAATATGATAGAAATAGCACTGAATTGTGACTTTTAAATAAGGTGAATCTGAAAGGGCATAAGGCAGAACAGAAGAGAAAGTGAAAGCATAATTGTGAGCTTATGATTATTGCACATTAGTGCAAAACCTCAGGGGAAAGTTAACCTGCAGAACTGGGGGAGTAATCAACAGAAACAACGAGTGAAGAATCATCAGCCAAAGACATTAACTATTGCTTTTTCCACCGATGCTGTCTGACTGAATCTTTCCAGCAATTTCATTTAGCATCTACAGATTTTGCTTTGAATTTTGAGGTAACATTATGGATGGTCTTAATCTTAAGAATGAAAATAAATTTGATGTTCATTGGAGTTAAGTGCAGAGGAAACGGGGCAGAAATGCTTCAATGGATGCTTCGCATTGGAGAAGAAAGGCTTTGCATTCTGTTTGATCGTGGAATAGTGGCTGATATTGAATGTGATCTTGTAGGATTTCATGATCAATATTCAATGAATAATTTTTAAGTCTAAATTCTTAAGAGAATAGAGATTCCCCGCTGCTGTCTGTAAGTTTATACATTCTCCCCGTGACTGCATCGGATTCCTCCAGGTGCTCTGGCTCTTGCCCACACTACAAAGACGTACTGGTTGATAGGTTAATTAGCCATTGTAAATTTTCCTGTGACCAGGCTAGGGTTACACTGGGGATTGCAGGGCTGTGTTGTTTGAAGGACCGGGACAGCATATTCTGCGCTGTATCTCGATAAATAAATAAGCACATCCATACATTTGAAGTATTGTGACTGTTGTGATTTGCCCAAAGCAAGACCCCACAAAGAGTAGTGTGATAATGACAAGATAAAGATTCTAATTGATGGGGCTGCACGAGAGCCTAACACTTTTACAGTACCAGTGACCCGAGTTCAATTTCACGGCTGTCTGTAAGGAATTTGTACATTCTGCCATGACCTTGTTTCCTCCAGGTGCTCTGGTTTCCTCCCACACAACAAAATTACACCGATAGATAGTCTAATTGGTCTCATTAGCATAATACTGTGCTGATTCTCCAAATAAACTTTCTTAATAAATAATACACTGAATAAGTGATATTACTTGAAGACCAGATATCACCCATCACACCAGGCAGAACTTACCTGCAACACTAAAACTAAAGCTTTTAATATCCTTCTAAGAAGATGAGTGAAATCATGGTTTAAAAATCAGAATCAGAATCAGGTTTATTATCACTGGTATGTGATGTGAAATTTGTTAACTTAGTAGCAGCAGTTCAATGGAGTACATAATACAGAAGAAAAAAAAAGTAAATCTTATTCAGTATACTTTATACAGTATACCTATACAGAATAGATAAAAACTCGCGCAAAAAAACAGAAATACTATATATTAAAAAAAAGGCGAGGGGTGCTGGAGGTCCTTAGTAATGGACACTGCCATTCTGAAACACTGCTCCTTGAAGATGTCCTGGGTACTTTGTAGGCTAGTACCCATTATGGAGTTGACTAAATTTACAACCCTCTGCAGCTTCTTTTGGTCCAGTGCAGTAGCCCCTCCATACCAGACAGTGATGCAGCCTGTCAGAATGCTCTCCACAGTACAACTATGGAAGTTTTTGAGTGTATTTGTTGACAAACCAAATCTCTTCAAACTCCTAATGAAGTATAGCTGCTGTCTTGCCTTCTTTATAACTACATCAATATATTGGGATGAGGTTAGATCCTCGGAGATCTTGACACCCACGAACTTGAAACTGCTCACTCCCTCCACTTCTGATCCCTCTATGAGGATTGGTATGTGTTCCTTCATCTTACCCTTCTGGAGGTCCACAATCAGTTCTTTTGTCTTACTGATGTTGAGTGCCAGGTTGTTGCTGCGGTACCACTCCACTAGTTGGCATAGCTCACCCCTGTACGCACTCCCGTCACCACCTGAGATTCTACCAAGAATGGTTGCATCTATTCTATAAGCATCCGTTAGTCTCGTGAGACCATGGATTTGTGCCTTGGAAGGTCTCCAGGACGCAGGCCTGGGCAAGGTTGTATGGAAGACCAGCAGTTGCCCATGCTGCAAGTCTCCCCTCTCCACTGCACCGATGTTGTCCAAGGGAAGGGTACTAGGACCCATACAGCTTGGCATCGGTGTCATCACAGAGCAATGTGTGGTTAAGTGCCTTGCTCAAGGACACAACACATTGCCTCAGCCAAGGCTCAAACTAGCGACCTTCAGATCACTAGACTGACACCTTAGCCAATGGTTGCATCACCAGCAAATTTATAGATGGTTTTTGAGCTATGCCTAACATACAGTCATGGGTATATAGAGAGTAGAGCGGTGGTCAGCGAGGAGGAGATGTTATCACCAATCTGCACAGATTGTGGTCTTCCGGTTAGGAAGTCAAGGATCCAGTTGCAGAGAGAGGTACAGAGGCCCAGGTTCTGCAACTTCTCAATCAGGATTGTGGGAATGATGGTACTAAATGCTGAGCTATAGTCGGTGAACAGCATCCTGACGTAAGTGTTTGTGATGTCCAGGTGGTCTAAAGCTGTGTGAAGAGCCATTGAAATTGCATCTGTCGTTGACCTATTGTGGCTGTAGGCAAACTGCATTGGGTCTAGGTCCTTGCTGAGGCAGGAGTTCAGTCTAGTCATGAGCAACCTTTCAAAGCATTTCATCACAGTAGATGTGAGTGCTACTGGGTGATAGTCATTAAGGCAGCTCACGTTATTCTTTTTGGGCACTGGCATAATTGTTGCCTTTTTAAAGTAAGTGGGAACTTCTGCCTGTAGCAGTGAGAGGTTGAAAATGTCTTTGAATATTCCTGCCAGTTGGTTGGCACAGGTTTTCAGAGCCTTACCAGGTACTCCATTGGGACCTTCTGGCTTGTGAAGGTTCACTCTCTTTAAAGACAGCCTAACATCAGCCTCTGAGACAGAGATCACAGGGTCATCTGGTGCAGCAGGGGTCTTCACAGCTGTAGTTATATTCTCCCTTTCAAAGCAGGCATAGAAGGTGTTGAGCTCATCTTGTAGTGAAGCATCGCTGCTATTCGTGCTGTTGAGTTTCGCTTTGTAGGAAGTAATGTCTTGCAAACCCTGCCAGAGTTGTCGTGCATCCGATGTCACCTCCAACCTTGTTCAAAATGGTCTCTGTCCTTGAAATAGCCCTCTGCAAATCATACCTGGTTTTCTGGTGCAGGCCTGGGTCGCCAGACTTGAATGCCACAGATCTAGCCTTCAGCAGACGACGTACCTCCTGGTTCATCCATGGCGTTTGGTTTGGGAATGTGCAGATAAGTCTTTGTAGGCACACACTCATCCACGCAGGTTCTAATGAAGTCAGTAACAGCTGCAGCATACTCATCCAGGTTTGAAAATGAATCCCTGAATACAGTCCAGTCCACCGATTCAAAGCAGTCCTGTAGGCACTCCTGTGCTTCCCTTGTCCATACCTCCCTGGTCCTCACTGCTGGTGCTGCAGTCTTCAGTCTCTGCCTATACTCAGGGAGTAGAAGTACAGCCAGGTGATCAGATTTCCCAAAGTGAGGCCGTGGAATAGCACGATAGGCATTCTTGATGGTGGTGTAGCAATGGTCCAGTGTGTTGTTTCCTCTGGTATTGCAAGTGATCTGTTGATGGTAGTTGCTTAGTGAATTTTTCAGACTGGCCAGGTTAAAATCTCCCAAAACAATAGTGAAGGCGTTAGGGTGCACTGCTTCGTGCATGTTGATCCCATTACTCAGATCATCTAAAGCCTGATTGACATTGGCCTGAGGGGGAATGTATACTGCTACCAGAATGACCCCGGAGAACTCCCATTGTAGGTAAAAAGGACAACACTTAACTGCTAGATATTCCAGGTCTGGTGAGCAGAATTGGGACAGCACTGAAATATTTGTGCAGCAAGAAGAGTTGATCATGAGGCATACTCCTCCACCTCTGCTTTGAGAGACTCTACAGATCTATCCTGATGGTGCATAGTAAACCCGTCCATATGAATCGATGCATCCAGTACGGAAGGGGTTAACCAGGATCCCCTGAAACAAGGGACACACGCGGTCTAATGTCTCTCTGATTTAGCACTCTAGCTCTGAAATCATTGATTTTATTCACTAGAGAGGGCATCTTTGACAAGCCACCCACCATCAGCTCTCCTCTGGTGTGCCAGCCTGTGTCTTGTATTCAAACAACTTTATTGATCCAATACTATACTGTTTTTTTGCTTATTTTAGGGAGCATTCTTCTTCCAGTGAATAATCTCCAGAAGCTTGACTTACTATTGTGTACTATCAGCATGTCATCTGGATAAGTTAAATATCATTTTGTGCTGGAGATAGATTTGCTTTTTAAAAAATAGCTTGTAAACAAAATTAAACCAATTCAAATATTTGCAGTTTGAATTAGACAAATCTTCAAGTCTTACATCCAGCTCCATGTTATGGTTTTCTGTTAAAAGTAGTGGATTGCTTGTGCTATATTAGATATTGTATTTATCTCCTCTTGAGAGAGAGGTCTTTGTAATGTTGAGGTGAGAAGTATTTGTCACAGTTCCCTCCAGCCAGGGTCTCACGCAACCCCAGCTGTGCCTTGAGTTTCACTGTCAAACAATAATTCTTGCTGCCTTGAGAAGAGGAAAGAAAGTTACTTACACTGATGTTCCTCCCCTTCTTTCATGATCTCAGGACATTCTGAAATATTGACACACACTTAAAAATAGTTATATAATGATTAAATATACTGACCATTGAACAGACAGGAAGATGCCATAAAGTTAGATAAGTTGTAGTTATATTGGCCAAAAAGGAGTTAAGGCAGCAGAATTGATAAGGTATTGTGCTGAGACCTGATCTCTTGACTGGGGTATGCAAATTTTAATTCCACCTTCTGGGGAATTCCAATTAAACTAGTTTCATAAATGGAAAGTTTTGTATAGAGGTGTACAAGATAATTAGAAGAATAGATAGAGTGGATAGCCAGCGCCTCTTCCCCAGGGCACCGCTGCTCAATACAAGAGGCCATGGCTTTAAGGTAAGGGGTGGGAAGTTCAAGGGGGATATCAGAGGAAGGTTTTTTACTCAGAGAGTGGTTGGTGTGTGGAATGCACTGCCTGAGTCAGTGGTGGAGGCAGATACACTAGTGAAGTTTAAGAGACTACTAGACAGGTATATGGAGGAATTTAAGGTGGGGGCGTAAATGGGAGGCGGGGTTTGAGGGTCGGCACAACATTGTGGGATGAAGGGCCTGTACTGTGCTGTACTTTTCCATGTTCTATATTGTGTGGCTTCAGATATAAAACTTACAGTCTGCATTTGTTGAAGTAACTGCAAAAATAACTGGGCCCAGAACACACACATTCTTACAACTCAAGCATACTTTTTTTTTAGTTGTGCACAAGGAGATCAGCATGGGGCGCTGTCACCCACATTGTACAGAAATGGTGTGTCAGTTACGAATATTTATTATTGTAATTTGTATATGTTTGAATTCCTTACTCGCAAGATCAAACACCATTCACAAATAAAGGTGTTAAACATCAATTGAAACTTTGAGTGGACAGCCAGTGATAGTTTTGAAGTTAGTAAAGACACATCCTTCTGTTATCTTGTCTGTCTCTGTCTAATACCAGAGGGTATACATTTTAGGTGAGGGGGGTAACATGAAAGGAGATGTGATGGGCAAGTATTTTTATGTGGAGGGTGGTGGGTGTCTGGAATATGCTGCCTGGGGTGGTGGTAGATGCAGAAACATTAGAGACTTTTAAGAGACATTTAGAAAGGTACATGAATATGAGGAAAATGGAAGGGTATGGACTTCGTGTAGGCAGAAGAGATTAGTTAGCCATTTGATTACTAATTTAATTGGTTCAGCACAACATTGTGGGCTGAAGGGCCTTCTCTTTTGCTGCATTGTTTTATGTCCTAACCTGTGTATCTTACTCTGGATTTCTAGCATCTGCATGATCTCTTGTGCCTGGATTCACCACTCTTCTTTGAAGTTTTATCTGCATCGTGCCTGAAGTCAAATTCTGATCATTTTCCAAACTTTTTATCTTATCCTTTTCCTCTTAGTGCAGAAAAATGACACTGCAGTAAAATGTCTGTAATGATCTTGCTGAGAAATGGAACAACCATGTGGAGGCAAGTGGCCACTTCCATCTTCTCCTTATGTTCTTGTTTATCTGTGTGAGCACATTAATTGGTCTAGCCTGACTGATCAATTTGTTGGAAGCATCTCAGTACACTTGCCAGTTAAGATTTAAGACCAGATGCCATTTTTTTCATGAGTTCCAACTAGTTAGAATGAGCTATTGAGGGAGATATGTATATGCAACTCTATGCCTCTCAGTCCTGAATTTTATGTCAATGAGTATCTATTTCGGAAATGCTTTCCTACCATTATGATAGCTGTTCTTGTTGCAATTAATTGCAGTAAACATTTGCTGTTTTGTTGGCAGTAGTAAAGCCATTGTCTTAAAGCCCACATGTCCTGGTTCAATCCTGACCCCTCCAGAGGGAAGTGTGTGTGTGTGTGTGTGTGTGTGTGTGTGTGTGTGTGTGTGTGTGTGTGTGTGTCTGTCTGTTTACAGTCTGCATATTCACCCTATGCGTCGATGGGAATGTTGGAAGAATAAAATCGGACTGGTGTGGGATTAGTGTAAATGGGTGACTGATGACTGTCCAACGGCGTTCTGAGAGGAGGGACTGTGCAGGCGTGTGACGTCGGGCAGTGCAGCGCGGCAGATTTAAAAGGGCAGAAATCCTGCTTCGGGTTTGATTCGAAGAAGGAGTCTAAGAGTCTGAGTGGGAGTGCCGAGAAAGACATTTTTGAAATTTTCGTTATTTTTTTTCTCCAGCGGCGTTCTGAGAGGCGGGACTGCGCAGGCGTGTGACGTCGGGCTGTGCAGCGCGGCAGATTTAAAAGGAACAGAGCCTCATAGAGCGGGCAGTGTAGTTTGCGGGCTGCGGAGTGAGCCGGGAGCAGAGTGAAGACTTAAGGGTTTCGGCTCAACGGGCTTAGACGGAAACAGGCGAGGAAGGTTTGGCATTCATTTTCTGTTGTTATTTGAGGAGAGGGGCAGTATGAGTGTGAGGGCAGTTTGCTGTTCTCGGTGTCGGATGTGGGAGGCCCTGGAGTCTCCAAGCCTCCCGGACATCTACATCTGCGCCAAGTGCATCGAGATGCAGCTCCTAAGGGACCATGTTACGGAACTGGAGCTGCAGCTCGATGACCTTCGTCTGGTCAGGGAGAGTGAGGAGGTGATAGAGAGGAGTTGCAGGC
This sequence comes from Mobula birostris, assembly GCF_030028105.1. Lineage (NCBI taxonomy): Eukaryota > Metazoa > Chordata > Chondrichthyes > Myliobatiformes > Myliobatidae > Mobula > Mobula birostris. The sequence continues at coordinate 129,892,171 of NC_092378.1, read as the reverse complement.
AGGTGGTCACGCTGGGCCCACGGGAGGCAGACAAGTGGGTTACGGTTAGGAGGGGGAAGGGTAAAAGTCAGGTAATAGGGAGTACCCCGGTGGCTGTGCCCCTTAACAACAGGTACTCCTGTTTGAGTACTGTTGGGGGGGACAGCTTACCCGGGGGAAGCGACAGTGGCCGTGCCTCCGGCACAGAGTTTGGCCCTGTAGCTCAGAAGGGTAGGGCAAGGAAGAGGAGGGCAGTTGTGATAGGGGACTCGATAGTAAGGGGGTCAGATAGGCGATTCTGTGGACACAGTCCAGAGACCCGGATGGTAGTTTGCCTCCCTGGTGCCAGGGTCTGGGATATTTCTGATTGTGTCCAAGATATCCTGAAGTGGGAGGGTGAGGAGCCAGAGGTCGTGGTACATATAGGTACCAATGACATAGGTAGGAAAAGGGATGAGGTCCTGAAAGGAGAATATGGGGAGCTAGGAAGGGAGTTGAGTAAAAGGACCGCAAAGGTAGTAATCTTGGGATTACTGCCTGTGCCACGCGACAGTGAGAGTAGGAATGCGATGAGGTGGAGGATAAATGCGTGGCTGAGGGATTGGAGCAGGGGGCAGGGATTCAAGTTTTTGGATCATTGGGACCTCTTTTGGCGCAGGCGTGACCTGTACAAAAAGGACGGGTTACACTTGAATCCTAGGGAGACCAATATCCTGGCAGGGAGATTAGCGGGGGCTACTGAGGTGACTTTAAACTAGAATGGTTGGGAGGTGGGAATCAAATTAAAGAGGCTAGGCGTGAGGAGGTTATTTCACAACAGGGGGATGGGAACCAGTGCAGAGAGACAGAGGGGTGTAAAGTGAGGGTAGAAGAAAAAGTACTATGGAGAAAAGTAAAAGTGGCAGGCCGACAAATCCAGGGCAAGCATTAAAAAGGGCCACTTTTCAGCATAATTGTATAAGGGCTAAGAGAGTTGTAAAAGAGCGCCTGAAGGCTTTGTGTGTCAATGCAAGGAGCATTCGTAATAAGGTGGATGAATTGAAAGTGCAGATTGTTATTAATGATTATGATGTAGTTGGGATCACAGAGACATGGCTCCAGGGTGACCAGGGATGGGAGCTCAACGTTCAGGGATATTCAATATTCAGGAGGGATAGACATGAAGGAAAGGGAGGTGGGGTGGCGTTGCTGGTTAAAGAAGAGATTAAAGCAATAGAAAGGAAGGACATAAGCCGGGAAGATGTGGAAACGATATGGGTAGAGCTGCGTAACACTAAGGGGCAGAAGACGCTGGTGGGAGTTGTGTACAGGCCACCTAACAGTAGTAGTGAGGTCGGAGATGGTATTAAACAGGAAATTAGAAATGTGTGCAATAAAGGAACAGCAGTTATAATGGGTGACTTCAATCTACATGTAGATTGGGTGAACCAAATTGGTAAAGGTGCTGAGGAAGAGGATTTCTTGGAATGCATGCGGGATGGTTTTTTGAACCAACATGTCGAGGAACCAACTAGAGAGCAGGCTATTCTGGACTGGGTTTTGAGCAATGAGGAAGGTTTACCTAGCAATCTTGTCGTGAGAGGCCCCTTGGGTAAGAGTGACCATAATATGGTGGAATTCTTCATTAAGATGGAGAGTGACATAGTCAATTCAGAAACAAAGGTTCTGAACTTAAAGAGGGGTAACTTTGAAGGTATGAGACATGAATTAGCTAAGATAGATTGGCAAATGACACTTAAAGGATTGACGGTGGATATGCAATGGCAAGCATTTAAAGGTTGCATGGATGAACTACAACAATTGTTCATCCCAGTTTGGCAAAAGAATAAATCAAGGAAGGTAGTGCACCCGTGGCTGACAAGAGAAATTAGGGATAGTATCAATTCCAAAGAAGAAGCATACAAATTAGCCAGAGAAAGTGGCTCACCTGAGGACTGGGAGAAATTCAGAGTTCAGCAGAGGAGGACAAAGGGCTTAATTAGGAAGGTGAAAAAAGATTATGAGAGAAAACTGGCAGGGAACATAAAAACGGACTGTAAAAGCTTTTATAGATATGTAAAAAGGAAAAAACTGGTAAAGACAAATGTAGGTCCCCTGCAGACAGAAACAGGTGAATTGATTATGGGGAGCAAGGACATGGCAGACCAATTGAATAATTACTTTGGTTCTGTCTTCACTAAGGAGGACATAAATAATCTTCCAGAAATAGTAGGGGACAGAGGGTCCAGTGAGATGGAGGAACTGAGCGAAATACATGTTAGTAGGGAAGTGGTGTTAGGTAAATTGAAGGGATTGAAGGCAGATAAATCCCCAGGGCCAGATGGTCTGCATCCCAGAGTGCTTAAGGAAGTAGCCCAAGAAATAGTGGATGCATTAGTGATAATTTTTCAAAACTCGTTAGATTCTGGACTAGTTCCTGAGGATTGGAGGGTGACTAATGTAACTTCACTTTTTAAAAAAGGAGGGAGAGAGAAACCGGGGAATTATAGACCGGTTAGCCTAACGTCGGTGGTGGGGAAACTGCTGGAGTCAGTTATCAAGGATGTGATAACAGCACATTTGGAAAGCAGTGAAATGATCGGACAAAGTCAGCATGGATTTGTGAAAGGAAAATCATGTCTGACGAATCTCATAGAATTTTTTGAGGATGTAACTAGTAGAGTGGATAGGGGAGAACCAGTGGATGTGGTATATTTGGATTTTCAGAAGGCTTTTGACAAGGTCCCACACAGGAGATTAGTGTGCAAACTTAAAGCACACGGTATTGGGGGTAAGGTATTGGTGTGAGGAGAGTTGGTTAGCAGACAGGAAGCAAAGAGTGGGAATAAACGGGACCTTTTCAGAATGGCAGGCGGTGACTAGTGGGGTACCGCAAGGCTCAGTGCTGGGACCTCAGTTGTTTACAATATATATTAATGACTTGGATGAGGGAATTAAATGCAGCATCTCCAAGTTTGCGGATGACACGAATCTGGGTGGCAGTGTTAGCTGTGAGGAGGATGCTAAGAGGATGCAGGTTGACTTGGATAGGTTGGGTGAGTGGGCAAATTCATGGCAGATGCAATTTAATGTGGATAAATGTGAAGTTATCCACTTTGGTGGCAAAAATAGGAAAACAGATTATTATCTGAATGGTGGCCGATTAGGAAAAGGGGAGGTGCAACGAGACCTGGGTGTCATTATACACCAGTCATTGAAAGTGGGCATGCAGGTACAGCAGGCGGTGAAAAAGGCGAATGGTATGCTGGCATTTATAGCGAGAGGATTCGAGTACAGGAGCAGGGAGGTACTACTGCAGTTGTACAAGGCCTTGGTGAGACCACACCTGGAGTATTGTGTGCAGTTTTGGTCCCCTAATCTGAGGAAAGACATCCTTGCCATAGAGGGAGTACAAAGAAGGTTCACCAGATTGATTCCTGGGATGGCAGGATTTACATATGAAGAAAGACTGGATGAACTGGGCTTGTACTCGTTGGAATTTAGAAGATTGAGGGGAGATCTGATTGAAACGTATAAGATCCTAAAGGGATTGGACAGGCTAGATGCAGGAAGATTGTTCCCGATGTTGGGGAAGTCCAGAACGAGGGGCCACAGTTTGAGGATAGAGGGGAAGCCTTTTAGGACCGAGATTAGGAAAAACTTCTTCACACAGAGAGTGGTGAATCTGTGGAATTCTCTGCCACAGGAAACAGTTGAGGCCAGTTCATTGGCTATATTTAAGAGGGAGTTAGATATGGCCCTTGTGGCTACGGGGGTCAGGGGGTATGGAGGGAAGGCTGGGGCGGGGTTCTGAGTTGGATGATCAGCCATGATTATAATAAATGGCGGTGCAGGCTCGAAGGGCCGAATGGCCTACTCCTGCACCTATTTTCTATGTTTCTATGTCTCAGCGAGCTGAAGGGTCTTTTTCTGTGCAGCATGAGTCTCTTCATTGCAAGTTTGATTCTAGGGTATATTTTTGGGTCGTTATTATACCAGACCAGAACAAGCACTGGGAATCTGGAAACCTTATTCTGGTCCATAAAGGTGTCTCAAGACCACTTCAGTATCAAGATTAAGGCGGACAGGATTAAGGAAAACCCCAAGGCATTCTACAAGTATGTGAAGAGCAAGAGGATAAGACGTGAGAGAATAGGACCTATCAAGTGTGACAGTGGAAAAGTGTGTATGGAACCAGAGGAAATAGCAAAGGTACTTTGGATTATTCCTCTTCTCACTCTGTCTCTTGCAAAAATGCCACCCCCTTCTCGCAATTCCTCCGTCTCTGCCGCATCTGCTCTCAGGATGAGGCTTTTCATTCCAGGACGGGGGAGATGTCCTCCTTTTTTAAAGAAAGGGTCTTCCCTTTCTCCACCATCAACTCTGCTCTCAAACACATCTCCCCCAGTTCACGCACATCTGCTCTCACTCCATCCTCCCGCCATCCCACTAGGAATAGGGTTCCCCTGGTCCTCACCTACCACTCCACCACCCTCCGGGTCCAACATATTATTGTCCGTAACTTCCGCCACCTCCAATGGGATCCCACCACTAAGCACATCTTTCCCTCCCCCCACCCTCTGATTTTCGCAGGGATCGCTGCCTACGCGACTCCCTTGTCCATTTGTCCCCCCCATCCCTCCCCACCGATCTCCCTCCTGGCACTTACCCTTGTAAGCGGAACAAATGCTACACATGCCCTTACACTTCCTCCCTTACCACCATTCAGGGCCCCAGACAGTCCTTCCAGGTGAGGCGACACTTCACCTGTGAGTCGACTGGGGTGATATACTGCATCCGGTGCTCCCGATGTGGCCTTCTATATATTGGCAAGACCCGATGCAGACTGGGAGATCGTTTTGCTGAACACCTATGCTCTGTCCGCCAGAGAAAGCAGGATCTCCCAGTGGTCACACATTTTAATTCCACATCCCATTCTCATTCTGACATGTCTATCCACGGCCTCCTCTACTGTAAAGATGAAGCCACACTCAGGTTGGAGGAACAACACTTTATATTTCGTCTGGGTAGCCTCCAACCTGATGGCATAAACATTGACTTCTCTAACTTCCGCTAATGCCCCACCTCCCCCTCGTACCCCATCCGTTGTTTATACACACACATTCTTTCTCTCTCTCTCCTTTTTCTCCCTTTGTCCCTCTGACTATACCCATTGCCCATCCTCTGGGCTTTTTCCCCCTCCCTCCCCCTTTTCCTTCTCCCAGGGCCTACTGTCCAATTATCCTCTCATATCCCTTTTGCCAATCACCTGTCCAGCTCTTGGCTCCATCCCTCCCCCTCTTGTCTTCTCCTATCATTTTGGATCTCCCCCTCCCCCTCCCCCTCCCACTTTTAAATCTCTTACTAGCTCTTTCTTCAGTTCGTCCTGACGAAGGGTCTTGGCCTGAAACGTCGACTGTACCTCTTCCTAAAGATGCTGCCTGGCCTGCTGTGTTCACCAGCAACTTTGATGTGTGTTGCTTGAATTTCCAGCATCTGCAGAATTCCTCGTGTTTGCATACTTAATGAATACTTTGCTTCAGTAATCACTATGGAAAAGGATCTTGGCTATTGTAGGGATGACTTGCAGCGGACTGAAAAGCATGAGCATGTAGATATTAAGGAAGAGGATGTGCTAGAGTTTTTGGAAAGCATCAAGTTGGATAAGTCACGAGATGTACCCCAGGCTACTGTGGGAGGCGAGGGAAGAGATTGCTGAGCCTCTGGCAATGATCTTTGAATCATCAATGGGGATGGGAGAGGTTCCGGAGGATTGGAGGGCTGCAGATGTTGTTCCCTTATTCAAGAAAGGGAGTAGAGATAGCCCAGGAAATTATAGACCTGTGAGTCTTACTTCAGTGTTTGGTAAGTTGATGGAGAAGATCCTGAGAGGCAAGATTTATGAACACTTGGAGAGGTATAATATGACTAGGAATAGTCAGCATGGCTTTATCAAGAGCAGGTCATGCCTTACGAGCCTGATTGAATTTTTTGAGGATGTGACTAAACACATTGATGAAGGTAGAGCAGTAGATGTAGTGTATATGGATTTCAGCAAGGCATTTGACAAGGTACCCCATGCAAAGCTTATTGAGAAAGTAAGGAGGCATGGGATCCAAGGAGACGTTGCTTTGTGGATCCAGAACTGGCTTGCCCACGGAAGGCAAAGAGTGGTTGTAGATGGGTCATATTCTGCATGGAAGTCAGTGACCAGTGGTGTGTCTCAGGGATCTGTTCTGGGACTCCTACTCTTTGTGATTTTTATAAGTGACCTGGATGAGGAAGTGGAGGGATGGGTTAGTAAATTTGCTGATGACACAAAGATTAGGGCTGCTGTGGATAGTGTAGAGGGCTGTCAGAGGTTACAGCAGGATATTAATAGGATGCAAAACTGGGCTGAGAAATGACAGATAGATAAGTGTAAGATGGTTCATTTTGGTAGGTCAAATATGATGTCAGAATATAGTATTAATGGTAAGACTCTTGGCAGTGTGGAGGATCAGAGGGATCTTGGGGTCTGAGTCCACAGGACACTTAAAGTTGCTGCGCAGGTTGACTCTGTGTTTAAGAAGGCATGTGGTGCATTGGCCTGTATTATGCTGTAGGTTTTCTATGCTTCTATGTTTCTAAGAATGTACTCCCCTTTAGCCTTGTAGACTGCCCTGAGGAAGTCTTGACAACAGTGAACCATTGCTGTATTTAAATATTACACCATCTTTAACTAATGCTGAGTGTGAATTTTCATCAGGTGAGGATGTGAACTACTGCCTATTCTCTTCTTTTTCTGATAGATAGGGCTAAAGACTCGATGATTTTTAAGATTTGTATTTGTTTTCCAGTAGGTTCTGAATGTTGTGATTTATTTTTGCTGCTATGTTCAAGAAAAAAATATTCGTCTTTAACAAAAGGACTGTTGTTCGTTCTTGCCTCCCGTCAGATTGTTGGAACATAAGTACTTGCAGATGTACAAGAATGCAGATCGGGACTGAAACATTTACAAGATGTCAGTCCATAGCAATTGTTGAAATAAACATTTTTTTTTGGAGCTGGAAGGTAGAGGTTACTGCAAAATTGTCAAGTCAAGTTAAGATGAATGGTTGGAGTCAAGTGCTGAAGATGTTTAAATATTTGAAATTCTGTGCATGTTCCCGCAACATTCAGAAGCAGCTCCAGTGGGAGAATGCTGGGCTGCTCAGGAGAATGCATACAGCAATAAGCACTAATGCCAAGGAAAGCCATTTGCAGGGCTTCTCAGGGGATTCCACCTGATCTGCAATGGGAGATGGGTAAAACCTACATGGAATTTCAGTTCATTTCATATTGAACTGGTACAGGGAGGAATAAGGCTTAACGAAGTGTCAGCAATGTTGAAAATCTGAAATAGAATTATAAAGTACTAGAAATACACAACAGCAATACCATATCTATAGGAAGTGAGGCAGTACTCTAGTTTCAAATTGCTGACTATTTAAAATCTGAATTGATGCTTAACAGCATTAAATGTCACATCAATTTTCTCTCCTCATGGATGCTGATCTGCTACTTCCAGTAGTTGCAGCTTTTTTATCTTTGAAATTAGATGTAATTTATCTGCATAATTTATGAAGATATGATTTATGGGGTGGCATGGCAGCATACCAATTAGCATAACATTACTACCACACCAGCTGTAAAGAACAGGGTTCAATTCCTGTTGCTGTTTGTAAGGAGTTTGCACATGCTCACCATTCTCCTGTGCTCCGGGTTCCTCCCACATTCCAAAGACGTACAGGTCAGGGTTAGCGAGCTGTGGCCATGCTATGTTGGCACTGGAAGTGTGGAAATACCTGCAGGCTGCCCGGCACAATCCTCACAGCTTCCATTTGACGAAAACAACACACTTCTCTGTATGTTTCGGAGCACGTCATAAATAAAACTAATCTAATCTAATCTAGCACGGGGAAGGGAATGAAGCATCATTTCTGTGCTGCTTGTATCTAACGTAAGTGTCCCCAATCCTATCTGAACAGTTGGCTCGCTAGTCTGGCAATAAAATTGGATATCTGGCTTCATATTTTCCAGTGACATAGGAGAGGGCTATTTGCTCACTGAGTCTGTGCTGCGTCACAGAACAATCCCCTTTCCTCACTAAATTTACCTATAACCTGCTCTTTGGCACAAAGCTATTGAAGACCGCGTTCCCAACCAGATGGATCTTCTGGCCAAACAGTACCCATGAGTCTCCCACTACTCCAACTGGTTCGCGGATTAAAGTTCAAAGTTCAAAGTGAATCTATTATAAAGTGTGTTTATATCACACTAAGATTCATTTTCTTGCAGGCATTCACAGCAGAACAAAGAAATATAATAGAAACAATGAAAAACTACACGAAGACTGATGTGAAAGAGGGCAAACTGTACAAATACAAGATACTAATAATAGGGAAATTATTATCAAAGTATGTTTATGTCATTATATACTACCGAGAGATTCTTTTTCTTGCAGGCACTCACAGTAGAATAAAGAAATACAATAGCAACAATGAAAAACTACACACAAAGACTGATGTGAAAAAAGACAAAAGTTACAAATACATAATAATAATCCTGCGAGGGATTTTCTGCCCCCAGCAGTGCATCCTCAAGTGGCAGATTAGGGAAAACTCTGCAGATAAAAATAAAATTCCACCCGTGGACGAAAACAGAAACAAATCCGGGCATGTCTGTACCCAGATTTGGCAGTGCTCTTGTCAGCGTCTGTTCTCCATGTTAGGGGCAGTTGAAAACAAAACCTGGCTGTAGGCATAAAAAGCAATACCTTTTTGCTTTGGGAAAGGAGGGGTGGCTACAGGACTGAGTGATACGGCTGCTGCTTGGAGCTGGCGCAGGGCGTGACAGTAAGCGAACCGCTAACGGTGCACTGTGGAATAGGCGGACAGGCACTGGGAAACCCAAAAAAATCAGAGTCAGAATCAGAATCAGAATCAGGTTTATTATCACCGGCATGTGTGACGTGAAATTTGTTAACTTAGCACCAGCAGTTCAATGCAATACATAATATAGAAGACGAAGAAGAAAAAAATAATAAATTAATATGTAAATCAACTACAGTATACGTATATTGAATAGATTAAAAATCATGTAAAAGACAGAAATACTATATATTAAAAAAGTGAGGTAGAGTCCAAGGGTTCAATGTCCATTCAGGAATTGGATGGCAGAGGAAAAGAAGTTCCTAAATCACTGAGTGTGTGCCTTCAGGCTTCTGTACCTCCTACCCAAAGGAAACAGCGAGAAAAAGGTGCTGGAAATCCTTAATTATGGACGCTACCTTTCTGAGACACCACTCCTTTAAGATGACCTGGGTACTTTGTAGGCTAGTACCCAAGATGTTACGACTAAATTTACTATCCTCTGCAGCTTCTTTCGGTCCTGTGCAGTAGCCCACCTCCACTCTGCCATACCAGACAGTGATGCAGCCTGTCAGAATGCTCTCCACAGGACATCTATAGAAGTTTTTGAGTGTATTTATTGACATACCAAATCTCTTCAAACTCCTAATAAATTATAGCAGCTCTCTTGCCTCCTTTATAACTGAATCAGTATGTTGGGACAAGGTTAGATCCTCAGAGATCTTGACACCCTGGAACTTGAAACTGCTCACTCTCTCCACTTCTGATCGCTCTATGAGGATTGGTATGTGTTCCTTCGTCTTACCCTTCCGGAAGTCCACAATCAGCTCTTTTGTCTTACTGACGTTGAGTGCCAGGTTGTTGCTGCGACATCACTCCACTAGTTGGCATATCTCACTCCTGTACGCCTTCTTGTCACCACCTGAGATTCTACCAACAATGGTTGTATCACCAGCAAATTTATAGATGGTATTTGAGCTATACCTAGCCACACAATCATGGGTAATATAGAGAGTAGAGCAGTGGGCTAAGCACATCCCCCATGAGATGCACCAGTATTGATCGTCAGCGTGCAGGAGATGTTATTACCAATCTGCACAAATTGTGGTCTTCCAGTTAAAAAGTTGGAGATCCAATTGCAGAGGGAGGTACAGAGGCCCGGGTTCTGGAACTTCTCAATCAGGATTGTGGGAATGATGGTATTAAATGCTGAGCTATAGTCGATGAACAGCATCCTGACATAGGTGTTTGTGTTGTCCAGGTGGTCTAAAACCATGTGGAGAGCCATTGAGATCGCATCTGCCATTGACCTATTGTGGCGATAGGCAAATTGCAATGGGTCCACGTCCTTGCTGAGGCAGGAGTTCAGTCCAGTCGTGACCAACCTCTCAAAGTATTTCATCACTGTCGATGTGAGTGCTACTGGGTGATAGTCATTAAGGCAGCTCACGTTATTCTTCTTGGGCACTGGCATAATTGTTGTCTTTTTAAAGCAAGAGGGAACTTCCACCCGTAGCAGTGAGAGGTTGAAAATATCCTTGAATACTCCCGCCAGTTGGTTGGCGCAGGTTTTCAGAGCCTTACCAAGTGCTCCATCGGGACCTTCCGCCTTGCGAGGGTTCACTCTCTTTAAAGACAGTCTGACATCAGTCTCTGAGACAGAGATCACAGGATCATCAGGAGCAGCAGGGATCTTCACAGCTGTAGTTGTGTTCTCCCTTTCAAAGCGGAAATAGAAGACGTTGAGTTCATCTGGTAGTGAAGTATCGCTGCCATTCATGCTATTGGGTTTCGTTCTGTAGGAAGTAATGTGGCATTCTTGTAGGCATTCTAGATGGTGGTGTAGCAATGGTCCAGTGTGTTGTTTCCTCTTGTATTGCAAGTGATCTGTTGATGGTAGTTGCTTAGTGATATTTTTCCAGATTGGCCTGGTTAAGATCTCCCAAAACGATGGTGATGGCATTAGGATGCACTGTTTAATGCATGTTGATTCCATTTCTCAGATCATCTGAAGCCTGAGATGGAATGTACACCGATACCAAAATGATCCCAGAAATCTCCCATGGTTGGTAAAGAGGACGACACTTTACTGCTAGATATAATTGGGACAGCACTGATATATTTGTGGACCAAGAAGAGTTGATCATGAGGCTACTCCTTCACCTCTGCTTTGAGAGACTCTATAGATCTATCCTGATGGTTTATAGTAAACCCGTTGATCTGAATCACTACATCTGGTACAGAAGGGGTTAACCATGATTCCGTAAAAAATAGGACACACACGGTCCTAATGTCCTTCTGATTGAGCACCCTAGCTCTGAGATCATCAATTTTATTCACCAGAGACAGCATGTTTGCCAACATTCAAAGTAGAAGCCAACTCCACAGGCAACTGCTGCAGGTGTTTCTCAAGGGTGCCGTCCGCTTACGCCTGAGACCACTCAAGCTGTTAAGAGAAAACGACTTGCCTGAAATGGCCATTAGAAGTAAACACATTCATAATGCGTGTATATTATCGAGTAATGGAACTTGAGACTGACATCACAGCATATAAGGACAAACTTCATCAACAGTTTATAGCACAATATCCCTTCATGCAAATAAGCGCAGAACGAATAGCAGATCAGTGTACAGTGATAGTAAAAAATAACTTAATCCCTATAGATGCATTAAACCTAATAAAAAAATGAAGTAGCACAAGAGCTAGAAAGAAACCAACCAAAAAACCACAACAATGCTATACAAGAAAATAATGATGCAAACACGAGGAAATCTGCAGATGCTGGAATTTCAAGCAACACACCCCCTCCCCCTTTCTCTCTCCCTAGGCCTCCCGTCCCATGATCCTCTTATATCCCTTTTGCCAATCAACTGTCCAGCTCCTGGCTCCATCCCTCCCCCTCCTGTCTTCTCCTATCATTGTGGATCTCCCCCTCCCCCTCCCACTTTCAAATCTCCTACTAGCTCTTCTTTCAGTTAGTCCTGATGAAGGGTCTCGGCCTGAAACGTCGACAGTACCTCTTCTGCTGCCTGGACTGCTGCGTTCACCAGCAACTTTTATGTGTGTTGCAAGAAAATAATGATGTCAGCCTCCAAAGCGCTGACAAAAATAGAATTACTTCAACGACTGCTCCACATCCTGATAGTAATAGCAACAGCACATATGTAGAGCCCTCATAGAATGCTGATGATGAAGCTGAGCTTACTGACAAAATTATCATCACACTTACAAAATACATGGGCACTGACCTAACAAAAAGACCCTACATGCCATTGAAATTTGTAAAAGTTGCTAATACTCTGAACAATATTTAGGAAAACAAGAAACATTTGAAGAACTACACACAATAACACGCTGTGCCACACTAACAGCAGTGCAGTGCAATGGCTCCAGAATAGAGGCACTTGTTAATAGAAACCCAAAACTGAGTAATGAAGTGAGAACACCAAAATGGCAGAAGAGATTAACAAACAAAATTGAAACATTAAGAGCAGAACTAGCCCACATAATGGAGATTAAAATAAATAACCTGAGAAAGAAAGTTAAGAGAAAAGCTAAGGAAATACTAAGAAAATATAATGTCCATACAAAATATGATCCACTGAACAAAAGCATTGTAGAATTTATAGATACATTAAAACAAAAGTTTGGCATATACAAAGCCAGACTAAATAAATATACGAAATGCATCAAACAAAGAGAAGCAGAATTATCAGTTCAACAACAATGAAAAAGTTTATACAGGATATTGAAACTAAATTTGATGCACCAAAATGTCACTGACCCTAGCACAGAGTTACCCAACAAACACAGAGGTAATCAACTTTTAGTCTCATATCTGGTCAAATAGGATGACGCACAATCAAGAAGCAAGCTGGGCCAGGGCAGAAAAAGAACATACTAACACAATTGAAGACATGGAAACATAATGGATATGCTAAAAGCAGTTATAAAAAATACTCATAACTGGAAAAGTACTGGCAGTGATAATATTCACAATTATTGGTATAGAAATTTACTTGTCGTCATCTGTACCTATTAAAACAGATCAACAATTTTCTTAAAAATCCTGAAGAAGCACCCAAATTTTTGACAGAAGGTAAAACATATCTCTTACCAAAAGGAGAAATCACAAATATTGTCCTATTTCTTGTTTACAAACTATATATAAAATTGTAACATCATGCATCTCGCAAATAATCACTACTCACTTAGATAACCGTAGTATACTCACCAAAGAGCAGAAAGGATGCGTAGGGGTATGAAAGGATGTAAAGAACAACTGATAACAGATTCTGTAATTCTAAATCAATCAAAGGTAATGTACAGATGATTTGAAATTATACGCTCCTTCATCAGTAAAGCTAATGCAATTAATTCAAATAGTAGAAACATTTTTGAAAGATGTAAACATAAACTTTGGACTACTAGATAAATACCGAACATTAAACATAAAGAAAGGTGCAATAAAGCTAGTAGAATATAAAAGAGAGCAGCAGGATACAATACAACTGATGCATGAATATGAAATATAAGTATTTGGCATATCAACATGCAAAGAAAATAGATCATATTGTGATAAAGGGAAAACTTCTGACAGTGTTTCCTTCAAGGCTTAAGAAAATCTGCCTAACAGAGCTCAGTAGTAAAAAATATAACAAAGGTAATGAACACTTTTGTTGTACCCATTTTAATGTATTTTTTGGCCTAATATCTTGGTCTGACACCAATCTGGAAAATTTATAAAGAAAAATTAGAACTGGAATGACAAATTTAACAAAACACTATGTAAACTCAAACACACTTAGTTTAACACTACCTAGGACAGAAGGAGGAAGAGGAATAACAGACGTAAAACTTTACACAAGAGTTAGATAAAGCTTCTAAGGATATGTTTTCATCAACGAAAACAGGTTTCAACACTCCATGTGAGAATATGCAACTCTGATAAGAGGTACACACCACCAAACTTAAATGAAAGCACAATCCAGAAAAATGAAGAAATAATCACTATAGAAGAAAAAGTTAGCCAATGGAAGAGCATGACCCTCCGTGGAAGACATCCCCATGATCTGAGCAGACTAGATGTTGACAGGGAAGTGTCAAATGCCTGGCTCAGAGTTGGAGACCTCTTCCCAGAAACAGAAGGGTTCCTTGTGGCAATACAGGACGAGGTGACTAACACAAAATATTATCAAAAAATATATAATAAAAGACCGACAAATTGAAGATTATTAATTCAGAAAATGCCAAGAGAAACTAGAAACACATTATAGGATGCTGTAGCAGTTTAACACAATCTCATTAATTACACAGGCATAATCAAGTGGCAAATGTCATTCACCAAAATTTTGCTGTAAAATACAAACATAAAATACTTCATACCTTACTATAAATACTATAAATAAAAGCCTGATCCAACTTTAGAGTCAGCATCCCACAAATTATATTACGACCAATCCATTACTACAGATAGGAAATCTATAATAACCGCCCAGATATAATATTACTGGATAAACAGGCAAGAACAACTTACTTAATAGATATAGCCATTCCAAACACACATAACATACAAAAATCAATAAGGGAAAAACACCAGAAATATGCTCAATTAAAAGAGGAAAATGAAAGGCTGTGGAATATGAACAGAGTACACATTGTCCCAATAGTAGTATCTATAATTGGTATCGTCACAAAGTCACTACACAATAGCATTAAACAATTAGGCCTATACAGCAATGTCCATGTAAATCTCCAGAAAACCACAACACTAAACTTCATTAGAATAGTCTGAAAGTTCCTAGCAATTGACGAATAAGCGTGCTTGGCTATGCCTGAACTTCAGGTTTTACCAGCTTGAGCTGAGAAAAATAGATAGTAATAAGTAAATAATACTGAGAACAAGTTGTAGGGTTCTTGAAAGTGAGGTGTATCTGGCTTCATTCAGGCTCTCTTCCATTCCACAGCATCTACTGATGTGCTGAGCAGATGGATGTTAACTTTGTAGCTGAGGTTAGTGTGAGCAATACCTGCATCTTCATTCCACCTGAATAGCAGCAGTGGGATGCCCCAGCTCATGGTCCTCCAGTCGCTCTGTAGCGTCCCTTTGTGAATACTGGCTCACCTACAAGCTCTCCTGTATATCTGCAAGAGCTCATACCTCATCAGGATAGGTGATATGGAGCTCCTTGAAGCTGGTAACTTTCACTTAAGCACTGTTGTATGTATAGTGTACACTGTTTACCATAATTGCTAACAGCGTGGCCAAGCGCTTGAAGGTTGCTAGTTCAATCCTCAGCTGAGGCAACGTGTTGTGTCCTTGAGCAAGGCACTTAACCACACATTGCTCTGTGACGACACTGGTGCCAAGCTGTATCGGCCCTAGTGCCCTTCCCTTGGACAACATCGGTGGTGTGGAGAGGGGAGACTTGCAGCATGGGCAACTGCCGGTCTTCCATACAACCTTACCCAGGCCTGCACCCTGGAAACCTTCCAAGGTGCAAATCCATGGTCTCACGAGACTAACGGATGCCTATAAAAAAAAACAGCTTCATATGCAAACTTTTGTACCGTATACACCAGCCGCTAAATAGGACTTCTGGATATTTTCCCCTCCATTCCATTTCAACTTCTCTTGGGGTTTGCCATCACTTATTTTATACTCGACAGAACCTTGAAAAATGCTGAAAAGTAAAGACTCATTAAACTTTGTCAAATCTCTAATCCCTCAGCACACATTTGCCTTGAAGTCATGGTAAGTTTGATTGTTGTCTCTCAGAGGCTGATGTTCCTTCTTCTTCCCCTTGGTGAACACCCAGTAACGGGATCGAAATAGGGCAGTAGGTAGCCATTATTCTTGCAGCCCTGTTTATGTCTTCCCGGTTTGACGTTGCTTCAGTTCCTTAGTCTGAAAGTCTTGAGTTCTTCAATGCCCAGAGATTCTGGGTGGGCAGGAGGCCCAAGAGAATGTTTCAGAACCCTGCTTCACACCGTTCTGTTCCAGGAATCAGATTAAACTGCTGCTGCTAGCTCATTAAAGCAGCCAGTGCCATGCACAAACGGGAGAAAACCTGCAGATGCTGGAAATCTAAGCAACACCACATAAAATGCTGGAGGAACTCAGCAGGCCAGGCAGTATCTATGGAAAAAGTGTAGTTGACGTTTCAGGCCGAGACCCTTCAGTAAGACTGGCTGAAAAAGAAATGAGAGTCCGAGGTGTTGTCTGTTCATTGGCTGCACATCTGTGTGGAGGACATGGGAAGCAGGCTTTCCCAGCAGCCCTTTGTCTCTCTGCTGATAACTGACAGGGCAGATCCTGAAGAAAGCAAAAAAAAAACTACAGATGCTGGAAATCTGAAGCAGAATGTGAAAATGCTGGAAATACTCAGCAGTCCTCTTCTGGGAGGAGAAACAGAGTCAATGTTTCATGTGGGAGACCCTTTGTCAGAGTTGAAAAAGAGACAAAAGAACAGAAGAAGGCTGTAAAGCTGCAGGGAGGGTGGAGGACGGAGGAGTCTCTGATGGGTGAAACTTGGAAATAAGCTGTAAACAAAGTTAGTTGTTCAAAGAATGAATGGGGGCAGATAGAGAGTGAGAACATAGATTAAAGAATCCAGTCAAAGCAGGAAGGCAAGATCAATATGTCAGGCTGGGCACGTCCTCCACTCCCAGTGAGAAAAAAAATTACAAGCTGAACTAACTTTGGGCGGCAAGGTAACGTAGCAGTTAGTGCGAGGCTGTTACAGCTCAGGACATCAGAGTTCAATTCCAGTGCCGTCTGTGAGGAGTCTCTATGTGTCCTCCCCGTGGAATGCATCATGGGATTCCCCT
The DNA here is from genome assembly GCF_030028105.1 of Mobula birostris. Classification (NCBI taxonomy): domain Eukaryota; kingdom Metazoa; phylum Chordata; class Chondrichthyes; order Myliobatiformes; family Myliobatidae; genus Mobula; species Mobula birostris. Next base: position 129,875,491 of record NC_092378.1, on the reverse strand, counting down.
GGGGCTCAGGTTTGCTCCCACAGTCCAAAGGTATACCGGGAAGGTTGGCCCGTGTTTAGGTTAGGATTAATTGGTGTTGTCAGGGATTGGGACAGCACGGTTCAATGGGCCAGAAGGGACTACTCCACTCTGTAGCGCTAAAATAACAAAATGAAAGTTAAAAAATAATTGCCATTCCCACGTGTTGGTCTATGGCCTCCCTCTACTGATGCAATGAGACCTCTCTCAGATTGGAGCAGCAACATCTCATCTCTCATCTGCGTAGCCTCCAACCTGATGGCATGAACATTGATTTCTCCCACTTCCGGTAATTTTTCCTCCCTCCCCCTTCTCTCTGTTTGCATTATCCATTCTGGCTCCCCTCTTGCACCTTCTCTTCTCCTCACTTGCCTATCACCTCCCTCTGGTTCCCCTCCTCCTTCACTTTCTCCCATGGTCAACTCTCCTTTCCTATCATTCTTCAGCCCTGTACTGTCTCCCAGCTCCTCATTTCCTCCCCCCTCCCCCACCTACTTACGCTCCCCCTCACTAGGATTCACCTTATCAACGTCCAGCTTGTCCTTCTTCCCCTCTGCAAAGCCAACAAAAAGGCAGGCATAGCTAGGACCCATACGGGTGCCCATAGCTACACCTTTAGTTTGGTGGAAGTGGGGGGAGCCAAAGGAGAAATCTGGTATCTATTCTGGTATCTGTCCCCCACTTTTCCTTCGCTACGTCGACGACTGCATTGGCGCTGCTTCCTGCACGCATGCAGAGCTCTTTGACTTTATTAACTTTGCCTCCAACTTTCACCCTGCCCTCAAGTTTACCTGGTCCATTTCCGACACCTCCCTCCCCTTTCTAGATCTTTCTGTCTCTGTCTCTGGAGACAGCTTATCCACTGATGTCTACTATAAGCCTACTGACTCTCACAGCTATCTGGACTATTCCTCTTCTCACCCTGTCTCTTGCAAAAACGCCGTCCCCTTCTCGCAATTCCTCCATCTCCGCCGCATCTGCTCTCAGGATGAGGTTTTTCATTCTAGGACAAGGGAGATGTCTTCCTTTTTTAAAGAAAGGGGCTTCCCTTCCTCCACTATCAACTCTGCTCTTAAACGCATCTCCCCCATTTCACGTACATCTCCTCTCACTCCATCCCCCCGCCACCTCACTAGGAATAGGGTTCCCCTGGTCCTCACCTGCCACCCCACCAGCCTCCGGGTCCAACATATTATTCTCCGTAACTTCCGCCAACTCCAACGGGATCCCACCACTAAGCACATCTTTCCCTCCCCCCTCTCTCTGCATTCCGCAGGGATCGCTCCCTACGCGATTTCCTTGTCCATTCGTCCCCCCATCCCTCCCCACTGATCTCCTTCCTGGCACTTATCCGTGTAAGCGGAACAAGTGCTACACTTGCCCTTACACTTCTTCCCTTACCACCATCCAGGACCCCAAACAGTCCTTCCAGGTGAGGCAACACTTCACCTGTGAGTCGGCTGGTGTGATATACTGCGTCCGGTGCTCCTGATGTGGCCTTTTATATATTGGCGAGACCCGACGCAGACTAGGAGACCACTTTGCTAAACACCTACGCTCTGTCCGCCAGAGAAAGCAGGATCTCCCAGTGGCCACACATTTTAATTCCACATCCCATTCCCATTCTGACATGTCTATCCATGTCCTCCTCTACTGCAAAGATGAGGCCACACTCAGGTTGGAGGAACAACACCTTATATTCCATCTGGGTAGCCTCCAACCTAATGGCATGAACATCGACTTCTCTAACTTCCGCTAATGCCCCACCTCCCCCTCGTACCCCATCTGTTACTTATTTTTATACACACATTCTTTCTCTCACTCTCCTTTTTCTCCCTCTGTCCCTCTGAATATACCTCTTGCCCATCCTCTGGGTCCCTCCCCCCGTCTTTCTTCCCAGACCTCCTGTCCCATGATCCTCTCATATCCCTTTTGCCTATCACCTGTCCAGCTCTTGGCTCCATCCCTCCCCCTCCTGTCTTCTCCTATCATTTTGGATCTCCCCCTCCCCCTCCCCCTCCAACTTTCAAATCCCTTACTCACTCTTCCTTCAGTTAGTCCTGACGAAGGGTCTCGGCCTGAAACGTCGACTGCACCTCTTCCTACAGATGCTGCCTGGCCTGCTGCATTCACCAGCAACTTTTATGTGTGTTGCTTGAATTTCCAGCATCTGCAGAATTCCTGTTGTTTGCGTCAGAAACCAGGTTATGCCAGCAGGACAGTCAAACCTATTTTACTTAATAAAATCTGATGAGTTTCCACAGCTAGGGCACATAACACTTCCAAAACTAAGTTGAAGATAAATCTTGGCTTGTGTGTGTTATGCAAGATCACCCGAAACTTGAAGGACACACATAATGGACTATTATCCAAAAAAACTGGTGCCCCTGGTGGGGAAGGAATAATCAACATTTGAGCAAACTTTCAAACAAGGACCATAGTAGGGCATTGTTAGAATTCATGAGTTAAGATCTGTTTGCTTTCAGGCATTTGTACTTCTCAGCATTTCAAAGAGCATTTTCAGCAGTTTTGGGGAGTTGGATTCTCCTTACTGCATTGTCAATAGCCGCTGATATCTGCTGCTGGAAGATATGCAGTAATCACTTTGTGCCAATCTAAAACCAAAACACATCAGCAAAGAAGGATTTGCTTAAACTGCCATGCTATTTATATAGTGAATGCAGCGCTATACTGATCCTTAAAGAAAATCACTTACACAATCACTGTAAGTAGCACAATAAATCAGATCTGTTACATAGTAAAATGTAAATGGGTTTAAATACCATTTAATAGATTCTTTTCCTGCAGTCTTATTACCTGAGATTCATACATTTTGTGCCAAGATTTTATCAATGGAAGGAACAGAACCTATAAATGTTATAAAATACATATCAATCTCCTCGAAGAGCCACAGCCTTCTTGTTGGAGGCTTGCATGTCTCAATGACTGGGAGGGCTATGCTGGCTGGAGGCAGGGCTTTATGCTTTGGCTCTTGGTAGGGTCACCCATGCCAAACAGGTCAAAAGATAGAGGCCAGACGAAGAGTGGTCCACCAGACCTCCGGGTTCGGAGGTGGGAGGGCTCAGCTCAGGGTTAACAACCCTGACTGGTCAAACAAAACTGTTACAGAAAAAACAATGAAGAATCCTTCTACATCCGTGTGCAGTACTGAGTCTCTACCGGGGACTTGCACGACTGACAGTAAACCAAGAGGAAGCAACAGGTATGAGGAAGGAAGCTCTGAATGCCACCAGAGATGGGAGACCTTCATTGCTGCTCTAAATGCCAGTAGTGTAACAGGCAAAATAAGAAGACATGTCAATATAAAATGAGGATCCATGTTAGCTTGGTGTGAAGCTGCCTGGCCCCAATATTCTATATTCATGACATCTAAGTCAAGATATCAGGTAGAATGAGCTTTCTTGGTATAGATACCCTTCTGGATCTTTAGTATGCTTCCATTAAGAAGAGTGGAGACTACAATGGCAATTTATTGGGAGTAGGGGGAAATGGGATAACCCAGTGGGTTGAAGTTGGGAAGAGGATCGTGGCAGGGTGATTGGGAAGGTAGGCTCGTGGATACAGGGAAAGGGGAGAGAATCACTGGAGATAAGGGGTCAGAGGTTTATTCAGAAGGGTTTCACACACACAAAATGATGGAGGATCTCAGCATATATGGAGCAAAATAAACTTGTGATCCTTTGGCCTGAGAACCTTCATCAGGCAGAAATGTCGACTGTTTACTTCCCTCCATAGATGTTGTCTGCCCTGGTGAGTTGTTCCATCATTTTGTGTATGTTGCTCAAGACTTGGGTGCATCTGCAGAATGTCTTGTGATTCAGAAGGGTGGGAATGGCCCTGAGGATGCCAGCAGAGGAGGTGGATGAGGATGCTGATTAACAACGAGAACAGAACAGAACTATCTACTTGCCAGCAGTGTCAGGCCTTTTAACTAATTGTCATGAGCCCTGTGGCTTGCCATAATGCATTGGGTTTCTGGTTTTCTCAAGCACAGGTATTGACTAATTGTTTGAGGCATTAAGCCCAGGTGCTTCAGGTTTTATTTTGTCAAGTTAATTGTGATTGGCATGTGGTTCCCAGTTTCTATGATTATTTAAAGGGGACTCTCGTTGTGCTTTGTGAGTGGAGTCCTGTTGTGTGTCTGGGAGTGTGATTTGTCTTGTGGTGTTGCTTAGGCATGCATCTGATGTTCTATTGGTATTCCTGTGTCTCGGACAGTCTGCCGTTCCTTCACTCTTGGTCCCAGTCCGGCGAGCCTGCACCATGACACTAATACTAAGTCAGATCTAACCTTCTGGTTAAAAGTGTTTCAATGTTTGAGGCCCATGCCAAATCATGTGAGGTAAAAATTGTTAGAATGGCTTCAGATTGAGTATTGTACACCAGAGGCTTACACTTCACATGTCCAGCTTTGGCCATGTGCAAAGTCATCATACGCACACAGTCACAGGAATTTCCCTCGCCTTCTTTCACTGCCCCTTCCCTACCTCAGAACACTACATGTATAAAAGCTGTTGACTTCTAATATCTTGCAGCTCTTATTGAAGCTCATTGCCCTGAAACATTGAACTGAAGCCCATTTGGTGAGAAGAGGAGTGGACAGAGTTAAGATGGTGCCTCTTTGATCTCGTCTAAGTAAACAGCTTAAATTCCTCTCTTTAATGTCTCTTTTTTTTTTCCTTTTCATGGTGGTTGGGGATCTATCGAGGTCCTGAACTGCAAGTGGCACTCAAACTGTTTTTTTTCACAGTGAATGAGTTCGTGTTCCTGGAGTTCGTTGGCCAACCATTTTCCGACGTTCTCCGGGCACCTCTGGGGTGTGGGCCTGTTTGGCCCTGTGGATGACCAATTCCAGGCCGATGTTGCCGACTGAGACATCTCAGGAGCAGGAACATCAGGAGTACGAAGAGGTGGATGTATGGAAAAGCAACACGGCAGAACTGTGTTATCGTAACAGCGAATGTCAGTCTCCCCTTTCACTGTGAAAATGAGTGATATCTCTCTGTCCCTTGTTAGAGAGAGAGAGAGAGAGAGAGAGAGAGAGAGAGAGAGAGAGACACACACTGTGGCATGTCAAAATGCCGGGGTAACAATAGCTTTTGTTGACTGCAGATCATGAACTCTCTTTCGGTGCTTTGCTGTTGTTTGGTGGGTGGTGGACTCCTTTTGATGAAATGGGTGGTGGGGAGGGGGGGAATGGGGGATTTTGATGCATTTGAAAACATCCTCTCCACATCCACTCTGTCTAGGCCTTTCATTTCCATTGTGGACATCTTGTACCGCAGAGCTTGACAATACACAACATTTTTGGATTTTAAAAAATACAGAATTATTATTTGTAATTAGGTTCTCTAAATGCCAAAACAAGAATGTTTCAGATTCACACTCTGGCCTTTGCACATGTTGGGAATTTCTACACAAAGGTGACTGGACTTCTAGGATGCTGGATGTGAAGAGATGAGGAGCCGAGATCGTGAATTGGTCGTGGAAAGGTAGTGTCATGGAGTGATGGGAAGGGAGTGGAAATTGGAAGGTTGGTGCAGCAATAAGATGATGAGGATTATGATGCATGTGCTGGATGCATCATGAGATAATTGGTGAGATAACTTTGGCTGTGAAACGAACACATTTGACCTTCCCAGCATGTATCCAGTGGCAAATAGGTGATTACTCTTCACATCTGCTTTCACCTGTTGTGATTTGATGCCTGGGAATAACAGCCAATAAAACTCAAAACAAGTAATCCTGTTACCAACTAGAGCAATCATGTTATCATCTTTTTAGGTTGAATCTACCTAAAAAGATTTTATGCACATTTACGTTTCTAGTGAATGGGTAAATTAGCTCCTTTTTGCCTCTTTGTATAACTCAAGCCTTCCAGTTCCAGTAACATGCTTGTAAATCATTTCTGCAGTTTTTCCAGCATTATTTAATTCTTCATTTCACTGGGCAACCAGAAATGTGCACAATTCTTCAAGTGTGATCTCACTATTGACTTGTCCTTGTGGTTATTGGATTGTTGGTTATAGAAAAAAAAATATGTGGACAACTTAAGGATGAAGTTTTTCCTCCCCATAACCTTCAACATTCTTACTGATCAAGAGCCTATCAACCTCTTTGCCTTGTCCCTGTTTAAACAGGAACCGAATGTGTGGAGGATGGGTTTGGCTTTGATAACCTTTTAGCTCCATTACCCTGACCAGCGAAGATTTCTGTTTAGGGTTTATGTTACTCCCATTAAATCTAGCCTCGCCTCAGAATTGATGCTGAACTTGTGCACAATTTCCATCATTTTCTGTTTTGATTTTGGCGATCCATGAAAGCAAAGTTTAAAAACAAATTCTGGGGAGAGATGCGCTAAGCTCTTGGTCAGCTGAAATTACCAACTGCAATGCAGCTAATTGTACATGCAGAAAGCACACTTCAGGCCATATTGGGACAGATGATTAAATCTGTAATTCTATCAATTATTTACTTGAATAGTCTAATTATGTCAGATAGCTGCAAAAACAATGATGTTAAATGAACTACAGTAATTGCAAAAGAGGCTTTTAACAACATGAAATAACTTGTGTAATAAAATCAAGTTTTCAAGTACTTAGCTGTTACCATTTCTGATCATCCAACATTCTTAGCTTGTTTGTCAATCCCCTACTGCATTGAACAGGCAATGGGTGTCAAGGCAACGTAATGCTCATACAGCGCCAGTAACCCAGGTTCAAATCCTGCTGCGTGTGAAGAGTTTGTAGATCCTCCCTGTGTCCAAGTGTGTTTCCTCCTGAATACCAAAGACACCAGGGTTAGTAGGTTGATTGGTCACATGGGTGCATTGGGCAGCACAGGCTTGTTGGGCGTGAATGGCCTGTGCTGTATCTCTAAATAACTTCACTACCACTCTGGAAACCCAGCCTAGGTGGATAGCTGCGGTAGGAAAGGAGGAGGAGGGATGGACAGAGACAGGTAGGAGAACTCCACCTTCATGTTGCCCACACTTTTTTTCCTATAACCAACATCCCATGTAACCTCACTAAGAACACAACCACAAGGACAAGTGAAGGAGATCACATCTGAAGTATTGCGCACATTTCTGGTTGCCCAGCTATAGGGAGAATGAAATACAGCTAGGAAGACTGCAGAAAAGGTTCACAAGGATGTTATTGGTACTGGAAGGCTTGAGTTATACAAAGAGGCTGGATAGACTGAGACTATTTTTCCATAGAGTGTGTAAGTTTGAGAGGGTAAACTTATAGGGGTATATAAAATCATGAGGATGGCGGAGTGGAGATACATCTTTACCGAAGGATGTGCATGGTGCTCCTTTCCTCCGCTAGCCTGAAGGTTACCCTTGGGCAAGGTGTAACACTTGCTTAGCTCCCCCCCAGCCCCTCTTGGGGTCACGTGAAGCATGGGAGCAGGTGGTAGATGGTTGAATGAGCAGTTGGTGCATATCACAAGTCCTGGTTTTGCGACCACTAATGTCAGGCAGACTATCTTTGAAGAGTATTGATAATGGCTAGGTTCTCCCATCTTGTAAAGATACTGCCCAGAAGAAGGGAATGGCAAACCATTTCTGTAGAAATATTCGTCAAGAACAATAATGATCGCCAACTATTATGTTTTGTAACTTCAAAACATTAAGCTAATTCACAGGAAGACACGGGAGTCCGAAATGTGGGTCTAACTTCGAGTTTAATTTAAGTGAGGCACGCATGCATCACATGGTAGTGTGATAGTGTATGCAATTCATGTATTTATACATAAAACCTGTAATGAATTATTTAAATGAACAAGAAATGCTTAGTCAACAAATATATATATATATATTTACTCAAATATTGCTGAAATATCAAATACACAGCACTCCTCCCTGCTTAGCTATACACTCCAAATGAATAGAGAATACATCAACTATGTACACATTATTTTATGTAATACAACTGCTATATACAGACACTAACAGCATAGTCAATTTTAAATTGTGACGTCCAGGCCTAAAGATTTAATCACAGTGAAGGATTTCTTACTCTCGTGGGATAATGTATTTCTTGACAAGGGGGATCACTCTGCTCGGCAGGTGAGACTTGAGGCTGTGAAAACAATCTCAGGTCTGGGGTCTTCTCCGTGGTGGTTGTAGGAGTTGACAGCGGTAGTCATCTTTCTTCTAGTTTGTGCATCTTCATCTTGGGAAGGTGCTTTTAGTTCACTGGAGTATTCTTTTATTAGTCCTTCTGTTGGTCCCTTTATGATCAAATCTCTCCTCTTGGTTTCCTCTTCCACAACATCATCTGATGAATCCTCTGTTTCTGTATCTCCATTGACTCCTTTCTTTCTGGCTTTCCTTTCATCCAGCTGGTTTTGGTCTTTGCATCTACTTTTACAAGCAGCTTTTTGTCTCCCATTTGAAGTTCATGCAATAACCTTAATGACTCTCCAATAAGCTGTAGTTGTCTTAGCTAATCATACCTACACATTGCTGGTCCTCCTGTTTTTATCAGGTACAAGCTCAGTTTGGCTTGTTGGTTGTTCTATTTCACTGCTGCAAATGTCAATCCCACGGGAGTTATCTTTTCTCCAGTATAAGTTCCTTAGTTGGATTTCTGCGGGCTTTAGTTTAGTATCTTTGAAATGCCGTTCAAACTCATTTTGTGGAATGACTGAAACAGCTGAACCAGTGTCTAATTCCATTTTAATTAATTTGCTGTTCACTTCTGGTGTAAGCCATTTTGCTTATTGACTGTTTATTCATTTCCATAGATACTGTCTGACCTGCTGGGTTCCTCTAGCAATTTGTGTGTGTTGTTTTGGATTTCCAGCATCCACAGACTTTCTTATGTTTATGATTTGCTTGTCTATTGTTAATTTTCACACTGGGCTACATGGATGCTCTCAGCATTATCAGATTTTTGATGAACAGTGTGCGGATGAGTGCTCTTTTTCAAATTGCAACTTAACCTTTTATCTTTTTCTCTTCTCTGTGAAGTCCATTTATTTTTGTCTGCTTAATATGCTCTTTGTATGTGTCCTACTTTGTCGCATTTCTGCAAGTTTTACCTTTAAACCTGCATTCACTTGGTGAACGTGAGCTCTTGCCACGAAGGTAACACAATATTTTTAGCCAACCGGTTCCTGCTTAGACTTCGCAATTTTGTTCACGCTCACTTTCATTCCTGATTGCAGTTCAGTTGCATCCCTGTTTGAGGTTTTCATTGAAACAGCAATTTCAACTGCTCTTTTCAATGTAAGCTGTGCTTCAGTTAGGAGCCATTGTTGAATGCTTCCTTTTAAGATTCCATAAACTTAGAGGAGAAGATGGTGGCGTGACGTAGCGCACGCGGCCGTTCCGAATGATATCGCATGTGTAACTAGGGGCCATGCACAATCCTGATTTAATGGAGACAGCTGTGAGAAGCACAGAGGAACACCTGGAGAAACTTCTGAAATGCCTGTTTCGCTGCCGCTGCTACTGTGCGATCGAGAATCTCCAAAGGGGAAGGCCCCAAACCCTCGGCTTTGCCTATTCCCTGTTGCCGAGGCCAGGGTCGAAGCGCTCAGCAGAGATGGTGCTCGGTGTCGGAGAGCTGGTTGGAGGCCCGGAGTTTTCGGACAGACTCGGAGTCAGACTGTGGTCGGATGCTTCCAGGATGCTGCATCAGCAAATTTGCGGCGCTGGAGGTTCACTGTCTGTGTGAGATGATGGGACTTCCGAGAGACTTTTAGATTTTTTACCGTGCCCATGGTCTGTTCTCTATCAAATTACAGTATTGCTTTGCACTGTTGTAACTATATGTTATAATTGTGTGTTTTTTGTCAGTTTGTCAGTCGGTTTGTCATGTGTTTCTGTGATATCATTCTGGAGAAACATTGTATCATTTCTTAATACATGCATTATTAAATGACAATAAAAGAGGACTGCGTGTCCTCATAATCTAATCTAATCTAAGCAGTCTTTCAATGCATCAGTAAATCCATTACTGGACTGACAATGCTCAGAGAATCACTTCAATTCAGCCAATTACGCTGAAAAGCTGCTTGTAAAAGTAAATGCCGAAATGCTCTTCTTTTTGATTCCGCTTATGAAACCTAAAGTGCTCTTCAATCACAATGGTTCCAGTTCTAAATGTTCCTGAATTACTTTGACAATATCAGCAAAGCTCATTTCTGCTGGTTTGGTTGGAGCAGTTAAAGTTCAAAGCAAACTGTATCCCTTTAAACCCAATGAACTCAGCAAAATTGGTACTCGTTTCTCATTGGCTATTTCATTTGCTTCAAAATATTGTTGAATTAGCTCAGTATACATGAGTCAGTACCCATTGTGTAATCAAACTTGTTAATCTTTCTGCTGTAGCTAGCCATTTCTGTTTTTATTTATGATTATTATCACCCAGTACTCTCTTTATGAAGCTGTGGATTCTTCCGTTTTCTGATTTTTTTTTAAAAACTTGATCATATCTTCCCTTCCAAAGAACACAAGCTGTGCTGCTTTTTGTGACTTGACCATCTGTCTGCCTTATTTTTATTTTGAATATTCCACTGCGCTTCAACAGGTCGCTAGCCATCTTAGGTTCATCTTAAAACTACTTCATCACCACTGTTATGCTTTGTAACTTCGAAACATTAAACTAATTCACAGGAAGACATAGGAGTCTGAAATGTTGGTCAAGCTTTGTGTTTACTTTAAGCAGGGTGCGCAAGTATTACAAGTAATCTGATAATTTATGCAATTTATGTATTTATGCATATAACCCATAATAAATTATTTTAATGAATAAGAATGCTCAATCAATCAATATATATATACAAGATTATTCAAATATTACTGAAATATCAAATGCACAACACCCACATCATATAACATGGCACGTAATGATGATGATGATAAAATCATGAGGAACGTAGATAAGATGGATGGTCACAGACTTTTCCCAGTGTTGGGGACTCTAAAACTAGGGGATATGAGCTAAACATAGGTAAATGGGATAAGTTGAATAGACATCTTAGTCAACATGGATGAAGTTGGACAGAGGGACATGTTTCCATATTGTCTAGCTCTATGGACTGCCATTTTCCTTAATGTCTATGGTGTATGGAGGACACAGCAAGCACATGTTGTGTTGTCCTTGTGAAATCACAGGGGAATCATGAAGACATGCCAGATCTCTCCCTCATTAGGAGTTTGAGGACACTTGCCATGTCACCAAAGACTTGCAAATTTTTACTGATGTTTGGTGGTTTGGTGGAAGGCCATCTGATTGGTTGCATCACAGCCTGGTATGGAGATTCCAAAGTGCACGATTGCAAAAGACTGCAGAAGATTGAGGATTCATCTAGTTCCATCATGGGACCAATCTTACCTCCCCAACCCCGCGTTAAGGAGATCTTCAAGAAGGTGGCATCCATGATTAAGAACCTTGGAACATGTCCTCTTCTCATTACTACCACCAGGGAGGAGGTACTGGTGCCACACTCATTGTTTTAAAAAACAGCTTCTTCCCCTCTGCCATCAGGTTTCAGGATGGTCCATGAATATTACCTCATTATTTCTCTTTTGCACTAATTATTTATTTTGCAGCTTACAGTAGTTTTTATGTCTCGCGTTGTCCTACTTGCTGCAAAACACCAGATTTCATGGCATATGTCAATGATAATAAACCTGACTATGATTCTGATTACTTGCTGGCATTGTGCTTTGGTGCTGATGAGCATTGTGTAAATCTATGAAACACCACCAGAAAGTATGAAGACATGAGGATGACTGTAAGTAGACTGCTCGCTGAGGAATGGATGGTCCCAAGCCTGGCTGTGAAACGTGGAGGTTTGGGTATGAGCTAGCAACACATAAAAGCCCACAGCTGCACAAAACCAAGAGAGGCTCTGGGGACCTTGTCCCTGGGAGAGGAAGCCTATTTGAGGATAGGGACAACTTGAAAGACTGGCCTAGGATAGAAGACTCTAGTGAGCTGCTGCTGGTGGCTGAGCCCCAGAAGGGGTGATGGGCTTAAGAAGAAGAAACTGGCTGAGGGAAAGGTATTTGAGACAATCAAGGAAAGTTTCTGTTAGTGCTGATGTCAGCAAACATTGGCTATAAAAGACGCATGACTAGCAAATAGAGGATGTGATAAGATACACGGATGAATTCAGCTGTGACAATTGATACAAGTCACTTGTGTAGCAAATAAAGAGCTGTAGCAAGCATACATTCTCACACTTGTCAGCATTAAATTCCATCTGCCATTTTTCAGCCCATTTTTTGCTGTCTACTATGTCCCCAATCTTGGCTCATCACAAATTTGCCGATCTACTTTACTACATTATCATCCAGATCGTTGATAGAGATGTCAAACAATGGACACAGTGGAATGCCTCTTGTCACAGGGCTTGAGACAGAGAGGCATCCATCTGCTACCATTCTGTGTCTTCTCCCACAAAGCAAATATCTAATCAAATTTACTCTCTCATCCTGAATGCCAAGCATCTGAACCTTCTTGACCAATCTCTCATGTGGAACTTCATCAAAGACCTTGCTAAAGTCTTGACTTCATCAACTTTCCTTGTATCTTCCTTGAAGAACTCTGTAAGATTAGTTAGACATGACCTACCATGCACAGAGCCATGTTGATAATCCCTAATAAGTACAAGCCTATCCAAACTCTTAAACTGTATATCCTGTCGCTTAGAATACCTTCCAATACATTACCCCTTACTGATGTCAAGCTCGTCAGCCTATAATTTCCCAGTTTACTTTTTAGAGCCTTTCTTACACAGCAGAACAACATTAGCTCTCCTCCAATCTACTGGTGCCGCACCAGTTGTTAAGGACATTTTAAATATCTCTGTTAAGGCCCCTTTAATTTCTGCATAACATCCTGCAAGCTCCAATAGAACACCATGTCAAGTCCTGGAGATTTATCCACCCAAACTTGCTCCAAGACAGCAAACGCCTCCTCCCCTGCAATCTGTATATTGTCCACGAATTCACTACTATTTTGCCTCATTTTTATAGACTCTGCGTCAGTTTCCTGATTAGATACCGATGCAAAATCAAACATTTAAGATCTCCTCCCATTTCTTTTGGCTCCATGCATAGATGACCATGCTGATCTTCAAGAGGACCAATTGTGTTCCTTGAAATCCTTTTGCTCTAAATACATCTGTAGAAGCCCTTGTCTGCTAGAGCAACCTCTTGCCTTCGTTTTGCTTTCCTGATTTCCTTCTTAAGTGTTCTCTTGCATTTCTTATACTCCTCAAGTACCTCATTTATTCCTTCCTGTCTATACCTGCTATGTACCTCCTTTTTCTTAACCAGAGCCCAGATATCTCTCAAAAACCAAGGTTCCCTAAACCTGTTATCCTTGCCTTTTATTCTGACAGGAGCATGCAAACTCTACTTTCAAAACTTCACTTTTGAAGGCCTGCCACTTACCAAACACACCTTTGCCTGAAAACTAACTATCCCAATCTACACTTGCCAGATGCTTTCTGATACCATCAAAATCGGCCTTCCTCCAATTTAGAATCTCAACCTGAGGACCAGACCTATCCATCTCCATGATTATATTGAAACCGATGGCATTATGTTCTCTAGATGCAAAAAGTTCCCCTACGCAAACTTTTGTAACCTGCCCTGTGTCATTCCCTAATAGGAGATCTAGTATTACACTCCCTCTATTTGGGACCTCTACTTATTAATTAAGAAAATGTTCCTGAAAATATTTGACAAACACTATCCCATTCAGCCCTTTTACAGTACCGGCGTCCCAATCAATATATGGAAAGTTAAAATTACTACTGTCACAACCTTATGTTTCTTGCAACATCCTGCAATCTCTGAACAAATTTACTTCTCTAAATCCTGCTGACTACTGGGTGGTCTACTATCTAATCCCATTCATATGATCATCACTTTCTTATTCCTCAGTTCCACCCATATAACCTCAGTAGACGAGCTCTCCAGCCTATCCTGTCTGAGCATCGCCATGTCATTTTCCCTAACTAGTAATGCCACCCCACCCCACCAATCCCTTTTGCTCTATCACGTCTGAAACAATTGAACCCCGGAATACTGAGCTGTCGGTCTTGCCCTTCCTACAACCAAGTCTCACTATTGGCCACAATGTCATAATTCCAGAGCTGATCCATGCCCTGAGCTCTTCTGCCTTTCCTCCAATGCTCCTTGCATTGAAATGTACACAACCCAGAATATTGGTTCACCATGCTCAACCTTCTGACTCCTGATTTTGAATGTAGGCTTAACATCTTTCCCCACAACTACTCCACTATCTTCTCTGGTGTTCCAGTTCCCATATCTCTGCAACTCTATGTAACCCCCAGGATCGGCTAGCGATCTAATCTAGGGGAAGACAGCCTTTGGCCTGGCTAAACTTAAGAAATCTTTTTTGGGTGGATGCTGCGTGATGTGTTCCCCTGTTACAAATCAGCACCATGAAATAACAAACAGTACACAATATGCAATTAAACGATTGAGTTTTATAATTCTTAATTTGACTATAGGGTTAGTAAGGAAACAAAAAAAAAGGAAAAAAGTCCATTACAGTCTAATGTGCAACATTGGAACTCACTGTTTTCCCATCTGGTCATTCTCCATCGATTTCCCCTGGCTGTTGACTCTCGCCCCCATTCCAAGTTCACTCAGTCCTGCAGTCATCTCCATTCTGGCATCTTCCCGCTCCATCTTCCACTGAACAAAAGCCCGCAAAACCTTTGCTGGGGCACACAAGAAAGAAAATCATCTTGCCTTCATTGGCCAGCGCACATTCCAAATCCCCGTTATCTCTAGTCATAACCCAAACACTGCCCAACAGAGAAACCATTACATTAGCAGGGAAACCTTTCCCAGGTCGTTACATCTAGTTTAAAAACCTCCTCTCCCCGCAGTATAGCAAACCTTCCCAAAAGGATGTTAGTCCCCCTCCAGTTCAGGTGCAAATCATCCTTAATCTGTAGAGGTCCCACCTTCCCGGAAAGAGAGCCCAATGATCCAAAAATCTAAAGCTTTGCTCCTGCACAATCTCCATAGCCACGTGTTAAACTATATGATCTTCACCCTGAACTCACTTTGCAGGACCTCGTCGCCCTTTCGACTGCACACCCTCCCACTTAAGAATACCATGGACGTGATCCAAGATGTCCCTGACTCTAGCACCTGGGAGGCAACATACCATCCTGGAATCTTGTTCTCACCCATAGAACCTCCTGTCTGTTCCCCTAACTAATGAATCCCCTATCACCATAGCTCGCCTCTTCTCCCCCCTTCTCTCTCAGCCACAAGGCCAGACCACAATGCCAGAGACCTGACCACTATGGATTTTCTCTGCTATGTCATCTTCCCCCAACAGTATCCAAATTTGTCATTGAGGGGAATGGCTATAGGTGTACTCTGCATTGGCCGCCTATCCCTGTCCCCCCCTCCTGACAGTGAGTCCCACTCAATTCTTTTGAAACTTTTCACTTGCTGCACACATTCCATCCTGTGTCCTGCACCTTGGGTGTAACTATCTCCCTGTATATCCTTTCAATCAACCCCTCTGCCTGCTGAATGATTTGGAGTTCAATCAGCTCTAGCTCCAATTCCTTAGCGTGGTCTGTAAGAAGCTGCAGCTGGATACATGTCTTGCAGTTGTAGTAGTCAGGATACTAGAGATCTCATTGCCTTCCCACATCCCGAAAGAGGAACATTTCACTATCCTGCCTGGTATCCCCACTGCTCCAACTGTGCAGTGAGAAAAAAGTCAACTTCAGCATTCATCTCTCCTTACTGAAGCCACAATGAACCAAAGCCTGAACACTTCTCCCTCTCTTCTTAAAAAGTGGAATGAAATTTTCAATTCTCCAATCCTCTGGAACCATTCCAGAATCTAGTGACTCCTGAGATATCATTGCTAAAGCTACTTCTTTCAGAACCTTGGGATGTAGTCCATCTGGTCCAGATGATTTATCTACCTTCAGCCCTTTCGGCTTCTCAAGCACCTTCTCCATAACAATAGCAAATACACTCACTTCAGCTCCGTGCCACTCCCACATTTCTGGCGTACTGCTAGTGTCTTCCACACTGAAGAGAAGTGCAAAATACTTATTAAATTTGCTGCCATTTCTTTGTCCCCCAATACTACCTCTCTAGCATCATTTTCCAGCAGTCCAATATCCACTCTTGCCTTTCTTTTACTCTTTATATATCTGAAAAACTTTTGGTATTCTCTTTTATGTTATTCTAACTTAACTTCATATTTAATCTTTTCTCTCCTTACGGCTTTTTAGTTGCCTTTTGGTTCTTAAAGTTCTCAAACTTTCCACTGATTTTTGCTAAATTATATGCAATCTCTTTTCTCTTTACGCTGCCTTTAATTTCCCTTGGTGCCCAACGGCAACTCCTTTGCTTGTGTCTTTGAAAACAGTTCTATTTCCATCTTTAATGTCTCTATTTTTCCCTTTCAGGGTTCTTTTGAAGACCCTGACCTGGAGTTGCATGCTGTCTATGGTTCTTTGCGGGAATAGGACCCGCTCTCGGGGTTCCACAATCAGCCGTTATTCGGCATACCAAAGGCTTGGCCTAAGATTTTGGCTAGGATTCAGAAGCCTGGGATCTCGAGTAACTGGAGAAGGGCAGATCAAGGGTCGGTGTCGCCACAGGAGACCCGTGTGTCGTTGGGGGAGTTGCAACATCTGCTGTGTGCCTGGGGACCCGGGATCTTTGCGATCTTCAGGCACAGAACTCGAAAAAAGCGATGTAACAGACTTTTAACATTGTAAACCAGCGAGTTGTTTGTTATGTCTCCCTGCTCGTTGGAAAATGGAGTCATCTCTTTCTCCCTTATTAGGAGAGAGAGAGAGAGCCTGCAGCATGTCGAATTATCTGGTGAACAATGTAGTCTTTGGGGTAACTGTAAGTTGGTGTCTTTGCTCACGTTTGAGTGCTGGTAGCGGGTGCGTTTTATTTTTGCTGGTGGGGGAAGGGGGATTGTTGCTTGCTGCTGCTTTCACGCGGGAGGGAGGGGAGCTGGGGGGGGGACTTTGGGGTTCTAACATTTAACTGTCATTTATTCTTGGGGCACTCTGTTTTCGTGGATGGTTGTGAAGGAAAAGCATTTCAGGATGTATATTGTATACATTTCGCTGACATTAAATTGTACCTTTGAACCTTGTTAGCCACAGTTGCCTCATCCTCCTTCTAGAATACTTCTTCATCTTTGGATATGTTTATTCTGCATCTTCCAAATTGCTCCAAGAATCATCAGCCATTGCTGTTCTGCTATCAACCCTGATAGTGTCTCCTTCCAATCAACATTTGCCAGCTCCTCTCTCATGCATCTGTAATTCCCTTTACTCCATTTTAATATTGATTATTGCTTCTCCTTCTCAAACTTTAGGGTAAATTCTATTATATTATGTTCACTATTTCCTAAGGGTTCCTTTACCTTAAGCTCCCTAATCAAATCTGGGTCTTTATATAACACCCTATGCACAATTGCCTTTCTCCTGGTGGGCTTAACCACAAATTGCTCTAAAAGCCATCTCAAAGGCATTCTCCATATTTCCTCTCTTGGGATCCATCACCAATGTGATTTTCCCAATCTACCTTAGAACAGAAGAGACTGTAAAGGAATCTATGGAGGTACCTAAAATCAAGCCAGGTGTAAACGGGGTAGATAGGGAGAAATTACTCCTATTGGTGGAAGAAGCTAATGCGAGGATAGGATGTAATGCTGAGGATTTATGAGGTTTTGGTCAGACTGCATTTGGAATATTTTGAGCTGGTTTGGGCCTGTTATCTGAGAAAAGTTGTGCTGGCATTGGAGTGGAGAGGAAGTTCACAAAAGCTTCCTACAAAAGGTAGTAGATTCAGCCCAGACATTACAGGTAAAATCCTCCCAACCATTGAGCACATCAAAATGAAACGTTGCTGTAGAAAAGCAGCACCCATCGTCAAAGATCTTCACCATCTTTTCTCACTGCTGCCATCAAGTAAAAATACAGGTACCTCGGGACTCGCACCTCCAGGTTCAAGAACAGTTACTACTCCTCAACCATCAGGCTCTTGAACAAAAGGGGGTAGCTACCCTCAGTTAAGTACTTTGTAACATTGTTATTTCATGCTTGTTATTTATTGCTATTTATTTATATCTGCATTTGCACAGTTTGTTTACAGTTAACAGTTCCTGATGTTTACAGTTTACAGCTACTGTTCTAATGATTTGCTAAGCATGCCTGCAGAAAAAGAATCTCAGGGTTGTATGTGGTGACATGTATGTACTCTGACAATAAGTTTTTACTTTGAACTTTGAATGATCCCAGCAATGAAAGGATTAACATATGAAAAACACTTCTGATGTTTCTGGGCCTGTACTTACTGAAGGTTAGAAGAATGTGGAGGGATCTCATTGAAACACATTGAATATTGGAAGGACTAGATAGAGAGGATGTGGAGAGGGTGTTTCCTCTAGTGGAGGAGTCCAGGGCCAGAGGGAACAGCCTCAGAATAGAAGAACCGCCTCTTAGAACAGAAATCAGGAGGATTATTTTTTAGCCAAGGTTGGTGAATCTGTGAAATTCATTACTGCAGACAGCTATGGAGGCCAAATCATTGGGTTTATTTAAAACAGAATTCAATAGTTTCCTAATTAATGAGACAAAGATTATGGGGAGAAGACAGGAGAAAGGGGTTGAAAGGCATTGATGCCTTGATGGAATGGCAGAACAATACAATGAGCCAAATGGCCTATATTTTATGGTCATATGGAATGATTGATCACATAACAGGAAGACTATAAGCCAATCACCTAAAATCATTTACTGAGGAAATGCTGGAATCAATTATTAAGGATGCTGGTTTCCATTATTGAAGGAATTCTACCTAATTATGTAGCACCTAGAAAAACATTGCATAATTCGGTAGAAAACAATGTTATGAATTTGTAGGCCTACTTCTCTGACCAACCCTTCGGTCACCTGTTTTAATAACTCCCTGTATGAGATTGATTAATGCTTCTGTGAAGCGGCCTGGGTCTGCAGTGTTTTACTGCATCAGACACATTGTTTCAGTAAGTTTATAGTTGATGGTAGTGATCTGATTCAATTTTCATTTCCATTAACTCCAAAGAATGAAACCAATCATTTCCTGGCCGTCACTTATTTATTCTTTCACATAAAGTCAAGACCTGCTTCTGGAAACACAGGATCAAGAAGAGGCAACCAAAAAAACTTACACCAAATTAAGTTTATAAAATATTTAGTAATTGCTACTTCCTTAAATTGGAAGTATCTAAATGAGTGATGTTCAATACAGTTTCTTAAAGACTCTGGTGAGAGAATTTATTGTGTGGTCATTCTAGGTAGTTCAAATTCAGGAAGGCTGAAATCAGCTTCATTGCTTGTTGATGGAATACAATTGATCACTGGTACGGATAACTGGAGATTTGTTATTTCATGCTATGAGTAAGTTTTTGTGAATCCATGATCTTAAGAATGAATGGAGGTTGATATTGGCTCGAGTCTAAAAATGTTATATTTGGTTAAACTGCGGCTGACCTGGATCCCTTCCTCACTTCCAGCCTTTTCCCGAAATTATTGAGGAAGACATGTAGTGTCAGTGAGTTCGTAATTTCCACCAGAGTTCACCACCGAATGTAAGGACTGGTACACAAGTGATGTGCAGAACTTAAACAACATTTGACACACGAGGGTTCTACACAGTTCATCTCCGGAACTTTCCATAACAATTGTTGCAACTCTGAGTGCACGAGTAGCGTGTTGAAAAAGAATGATCTGTATAATGTAACAATCAACATTCACTAGCAATATATCATATATTACACATCTAAACAAAATCTGTTCACCCATGTCTTGAAATTTTCTATTAACCCAACATCCACAGGCTTTTGGGGAAGCAAGACCTTGTTTTCCATTGCTTTTTGATGAACACACCTTCTGATTTCATCCATGAGTACTTGAGACTCATTTTACAATCTTACTCCCTTCTTTTTGATCCCGCTAATAGGTTTCTGTCCTGACCTTAGCAGATTCCTTTATCATTTTACAGACTCTCTATTCAATTTTCTAAATTCAAGCGATGACACAGGATTTTTTGAAGGTTAAAAGCATTTAGCTTTCACAAATATAAGGCTACTTCTTGAAGATTTCAGCTTTAGCTAATGGATGAATATTGGGAAAACTGGCAGTTAAAGTTGCTCTGGAGTTGACCCACTGACATCTCACATCAGTTAACATTTTAACCCTCTCTTTTGAACTGTTGAAAAGATACAGTAATGGAGGTTCTTCTTTGAGTACACAGTGATGCCCATAATGCATCAGGCCTTACTACTATTTTCATCAAGGTCCTGAACAAGAAACCAACTGCTACCTCTCTCAACAACAGGAATTCTGCAGATGCTGGAAATTCAAGCAACACACATCAAAGTTGCTGGTGAACACAGCAGGCCAGGCAGCATCTCTAGAAAGAGGTACAGTCGATGTTTCAGGCTGAGACCCTTCGAGTGTCCTGACGAAGGGTCTCGGCCTGAAACGTCGACTGTACCTCTTCCTAGAGATGCTGTCTGGCCTGCTGCGTTCACCAGCAACTTTGATGTGTGTTGCTACCTCTCTCCCTGGTCAGCCTAATGAAGAGAAGTGGCCAGTAGAAATCCACAAGGTCTCCTGGCTTCTGTGGCCAGGAGGAGTTAGTGCAGCCCCATGATCTAATGGACCTATATTGGGTAAATAAGGTTGTCTTCCTCACCTTTAGTACTGTAGTATGCCGTACCAGTTCAATACATGGTAATCAAAAACAGACCAGCAAAACTGTAGCTCCATCACTTGGATAAATTGTTTTGCTCTTTAGATGGTGTGCTCCTTCCACCAAAATGGTAGATTTTTTAATGATAGAATGCAACACAAGCACACAAAATCACAGAAACAGGAGTCGGCTACTCTGCCTCCCAAGCCTGCTCTGTCAGTCAGTACAATCATGCAGATCCTCTGTGCCTAAATATCTTTTAAATATTTATCTAGCTCCACTTCAAATACCATCAACGAGTGAGCATCCACAATCCCCGGAGGTCAAGAATTCCAGAGATTCACTAAATTCTGTCAGAAGGAATTGCTACTCACTTCGATTTCAAATGACCAGTCAGTACTTTTGAAAAAGGACCTAGTGCTTTCCTGGTGTATATGATAAATAAACTCTTCTCAGGCTTCCAACTGGGTACAGGTATTGATTGCAACTGACGTTATGACGACAAACTCTGCCACCTTCATCAGGGATGATACCTGGGCATATCTGGTCCAGTGGTACATATAACTCTGTTGTCCATCCCTCCTGATTGATGGTCCCTAAAGCCATTGGTGCGGCACAGTAGTTTTGTGCTGCCAAAGGCAATCCAATCTGCATCAAGGAGGATAGGAGGTGCATCTTTTTGGTTGGGTTACCTGGAGAAATTGACAGTAGCAGAACATTGCATTCACAATGGCCATAGGATTGATTTCGATGGCACAAAACTACTGTGCCACTGCAATGGCTTTTGGGACCGCCTGGTGAAGGAAGCCATTGAAATTAAACTATAGGAAAAGAATTTTAACGAAAACAAAGGTCTCATTCTAAGTAAGAACTAGAATTCGATTGTAAACAAGGTGGAACAGCAGAAATCTGATTGGATGAGGACTAACCAATCAGGAGGGATGACGACAGGGGTATAAGTACCACTGGACTAGACATGCCCAGGCATCATCCCTGATGAAGATCGCAGAGTTTGGCATCGAAACTTCAGTTACAATCAATACCTTGTTACGTACCCCGTAACTGGGTTGCCAAACCAGCAGAAATGGATCACTCAGTTGGAGTCTGGATTACTAGGACTAAGAAAGTTTTATTAAAGAAACAAGCAACACAGTACTCTAATCAAAAGGATAATGAATGCAACAGTTCAGCAATGATAAACACACATGTACACAGAATTCAGATAACAGGATCAATCAAGCTCTATCGTTGTCTAGGGGCAAATGACCAGTTTCAAAGTGACGTAAAGTTCAGTTCAGTTCGCAGTAATCGCTGCCGTGGGAGATGGACAGTGTGGGGGGAAGGAGAGAGAGAGCAAAAACGAATGAATATTCAATCGGCTTCCACACACAGATCTTCGCAGTCAGCTGTCGGGCGAGTCCTTTGTGATGTCATCTGAGGTCACCGACCGTGACCCCTCCGTTTCCAGATGCAATCGTTTCCCTGCGCTGAACCTGGCACCCAGGCAAGGGTGGACACACACCAGGTTCCCGCCGATCGTGCCTTTCCACCCTGTGCGTTTATGGCCCGGTACTTCCCACCGACTTGTGAGAGGCGCACCGCTTCCAGGGTCTTGTTACCTCGGATGTCGTGTGTGTCCTGCCTTAGCAAACCTGTCCCTTTTTATCCTCCTGCTGGGGTATCGCCTGTCCATCACTTCAAACAGTTCAGGGTTCAAAGGGGGAGCCGCTCTTGACAGCTCTCCTTCCTTCATTAACATCTCCACATGCTGCTCCATTGTTTTCCTTATCTCTCTCTCTCTCCTGAAGACAGGTGGCAGACCAACTGCTGATTCCACGGGACAGCTAACATCTTAATCTATGTGTATTCTTGTCATACTTCCCCCCTTTAAGGATTTTTACCGGGGGATAAAAATTACAAACATGAATACATTATTTGATACACACACAAATATACATCACTATCAGCTATTTGGCTAATACAGCGAATTTGAAGTTGTCAACACCTGACAGACAGTCAGCCATCACATTTTCTGTTCCTTTTATATGTGTTATTAATAATCTTTTAGACCAGGCTCCAATTTAGCAAACTCCATAGTGGCCAAAAACGCTGATGATTTGCAATCAATGTAACCTCTCATTTGGTTTTGTCCCAGACCACAATAACAAGGGTCGTCCCATTCCGACTTAGTTTTCTCTCGCAAGGGCTTAGTAGGAGGGGGAGGGGTAGTGACCGCAGAGTTATTGCAAAACTTCCTACAGTACCTCACCATCTCCAAGAGCCTTCTGAGGGCCCTCTTGTCTGTCGGGGTTGGGAGGTCAGCGATAGCCTGCACTGTAGCTTGCATCGCTGCCAGCTGCCCCTGTGTCACCACAATTCCCAGGTAAGTGACCCTCGTGTGGCCGAATTCATTTTTTTCAAGGTTCACTATCAAGCTGGCTTCAGACAGCCGTATTAAATTGCCAATACATACCTCTGTGTTCGTCAGCCCTTTAGTCACTGAATTACTCATTCTATATGAGTGTTGCTTGCTAGGCCACCCTAGTGTAACAGACACCACCCAACGTCCCAGTTCTTTGCATCGCCTCAGGACAATCAAACACACGGGTGCGAGTCGTTTAATTACTTCTCCTTAAGAGTCGCTTTGTTCGGGGAGTAAGGGAGAGACCTTATCAGCAGACCTGGCCAAAACAATAGCCTTCTCCCATCTGGTTGATACCATACTCATCTTTTCAAAATGGTTTTTTTCTCTTATCGGGGGGACCCTAGCTTCATTGATTTCCGCGCTAACCCCGGCTAGGTTTGTTAGCATATCAAAAGCCTGTGACCGCCTCAGTTTGCGTCGGTCATAATCAATAACATCCTTCCCCCTGGGCAGCCGGTAAACATCTTTCATGATTCCACCAACTGTTTCCTCCAGCACCGCAAGATGTCCACCGGGGGGGTACCTTGGGGGCCAGGTTAAAAACCTCATTCCCATAACTCTTTTGCACCACCCCCATTCCTCATCTGCGGGCACGGCACTTGGTCTCCCTTACTTCCTTAGCACCTCCTCCTCCACACAATAGCCTACTAGTTCCCTTGTTAAGTCTGTGTCAGAGAGAGCTGTCTCTGCCAAAACCATCAGCCCCTCGTCTCGCTCCTGCGTCTGCACAAATTCTTTCCTGGCTACTGCTACGTCTGTCCCAGCTCCCTCACTACCTCTTGTCTCACTACACTCCTTCTTTTCACTTTCTACCCCCTTCTCGTACAAGGCTGGCAGAAACGTCTCAGCTAAATTTACTACCGCGGTCCTGTGAGGAACCTGTGAGTCCATGGGCGGGGCCTCAATGCTGGCAGGCTGACCTGTCAATCTCACGACTGGGAACACGATTCCCCCGGCGATGTCATTATCGAGCAAGACTTCCACGCCTTTCATCGGTAATTCGGACCTCACCCCGATCGTGACTAGTCCAGAGACCAGGTTGCATTGTAAGTGTACCTGGTGCAAAGGGACTGTCTCTGTCCCTTCTCCAATACCTTTGACCTTGACCTCCCCAGTCTGGGTCTCTGAGCTAAACTCTAATACACTCTTCAGTATTAGTGACTGACACGCTCCCATGTCTCTCCAGATCCGCACTGGAACTGGTTTTAACCCCTCCTTCACTGACACCAATCCGGCCGAGATAAACTTCTGGTGCCCTTCCTGAACTTTGGCAGATCTGTCCTTCCCTAGCGGTTCGTTTACCAGCTCGATACAGCCAGTCAAAATTGCCGTTTTTCCTTTTCCCGTCTCCTTCTTTGGGGCAAAGCACCTGGACGCAAAGTGTCCAACTTTCCCGCAATTTTAACAGACGACCCCAGGAGACTTCCCACCAGACTGCTCCTGGTCTACCTTATCCTTCTCACTAGTCGCCGGCTTACTTTCTGACTTTTCCAGAGGACTCTCCCCACCGTCCTGACTACCCTTCTGGTAGCATTTACTCGGGGAAAACTTCATTTTATGCGTCAACGTGTACTCATCCACTAACTTAGCAGTTGCGGCTAACGTGGCTGCCACTTTCTCATCTACTTAAGGTCTCATACCCTCAGGGACACAACCTTTAAAATGCTCAATCAGGATCAGCTGTAGCAGTCTGTCATAATCCCCCTCTACCCCCTTCGAGGCGCACCAATGCTCACAATATGTCTGCATCTCACGGGCAAACTCTAGATACGTGCGGTCCCACTGCTTCCTCGCATTCCGGAACCTCTGCCGGTATGCCTCCGGGACCAACTCATAAATCCTGAGGATGGCCTCTTTCACCACCTCATACCTCTGGGCATCTTCCGCGGACAAAGCTGAGTAAGCTTCTTGGGCTTTCCCTTTCAGTACACTCTGAAGCAAAACAGCCCACTTATCCCTCGGCCAGTCCTGACTTATAGCCACTTTTTCGAAATGGAGAAAGTACCGATCCACGTCGGTATCATCAAATGGGGGAACCAGCCTAACCTCCTGGGTCGCCCGGAACCCTCCACCTTGGTTCAGCACGAGCCCCCGCTCTGCCCTTATCTTTAACTTCTCCAGCTGGAATTCCCTTTCCCTCTGTTTCTCCTCTCGCTCCAGCTGTCTCTCTCTCTCCCTCTCTCTCTCCTGCCTTTCTAAAACTCTCTCTTGCCTTTCTAACTCCAACTGTCTGTCCCTCTCTTTCTCTTCTCGCTCCAACTGCCGTACTCGGAACTCGTGCTCGAGTCTCAGTTTTTCAAGCTGCACCTGTGCTGCGTCTCCGGCAGGTTTTTCAATAGACACCACCTCCAGCTCGCCTTGGGGAAACACACCTTTTGATACATAGTGCTCTACGATAGCTCTGTGCATCTCCTCTCTCCTCATTGTCGACTTCCCCTTAGCAAGATTTAACCGTTTGGCCACAGCTACCAATTCCGATTTCCTGGCATCCTCTAATGCCTCCAAGGTCGGCGCCTTTATAAATTCCTCAACCTCCATTTCTGCTGTTTGTCTTTTCTTTCTTTCGGGAGTTTTGACCCAATCAATTTACTCCGTCCCAAATTTAGCGTTCAAAATCCAGGACGAGCCCCCACTTATGTTACGTACCCCGTAACTGGGTTGCCAAACCAGCAGAAATGGATCACTCAGTTGGAGTCTGGATTACTAGAACTAAGAAAGTTTTATTAAAGAAACAAGCAACACAGTACTCTAATCAAAAGGATAATGAATGCAACAGTTCAGCAATGATAAACACACATGTACACAGAATTCAGATAACAGGATCAATCAAGCTCTATCGTTGTCTAGGGGCAAATGACCAGTTTCAAAGTGACGCAAAGTTCAGTTCAGTTCGCAGTAATCGCTGCCGTAGGAGATGGACAGTGTGGGGGAAGGAGAGAGAGAGCAAAAACGAATGAATATTCAAACGGCTTCCACACACAGACCTTCGCAGTCAGCTGTCGGGCGAGTCCTTTCTGATGTCATCTGAGGTCACCGACCATGACCCCTCCGTTTCCAGATACGATCGTTTTCCTGCGCTGAACCTGGCACCCAGGCAAGGGTGGACACACACCAGGTTCCCGCCGATCGTGCCTTTCCACCTTGTGCGTTTATGGCCCGGTACTTCCCACCGACTTGTGAGAGACGCATCGCTTCCAGGGTCTTGTTACCTCGCGTGTTGTGTGTGTCCTGCCTTAGCAAACCTGTCCCTTTTTATCCCCCTGCTGGGGTATCGCCTGTCCATCACTTCAAACAGTTCAGGGTTCAAAGGGGGAGCCGCTCTTGACAGCTCTCCTTCCTTCATTAACATCTCCACATGCTGCTCCATTGTTTTCTTTATCTCTCTCTCTCCTGAAGACAGGTGGCAGGCCAACTGCTGATTCCACAGGACAGCTAACATCTTAATCTATGTGTATTCTTGTCACAACCTGTACCCGGCTGGAGTACGAGAAGGGTTTATTCAACCAGTACTTATCTTAAAACTGTTGAGATTCTTCTACTTGTGGAAAAGTCTTGGCACTTACACAGTTAATAAAATCACACTTCCTCCTTTAACCCAACATGTTTGACCTTTCTTTATAGGACATTGCCAGAAATTTAGTCTGGTTAATTTCCTCTGAGCTTCCTCCAAAACAACGATATCTGTTCATTGGTAAGGAATCAAAATTATATACTCTACCCTAGGTGCAGTCTCACCAACACTCTATATAACTGTAATAAAACTTTCTTACTTCTAACCCTTTTGCAATTGAGACCACTATGTTACTTACTTTATTAACTCCTGCTGCCCATGCCTGCCAATGTCTTGAGATTCATTAAACAAGAACAACTAAATCCCTTTGTACTTCACTCACTTGCAGCATCTTCCCATTTAGATGAAAAGCTACCTTCTGATTCCTTGTACTTGCATACAAATTAGCCAGAGAAAGTGGATCACCTGAGGACTGGGAGAAATTCAGAGTTCAGCAGAGGAGGACAAAGGGCTTAATTAGGAAGGGTAAAAAAGATTATGAGAGAAAACTGGCAGGGAACATAAAAATGGACTGTAAAAGCTTTTATAGATATGTAAAAAGGAAAAGACTGGTAAAGACAAATGTAGGTCCCCTGCAGACAGAAACGGGTGAATTGATTATGGGGAGCAAGGACATGGCAGACCAATTGAATAATTACTTTGGTTCTGTCTTCACTAAGGAGGACATAAATAATCTTCCAGAAATAGTAGGGGACAGAGGGTCCGGTGAGATGGAGGAACTGAGTGAAATACATGTTAGTAGGGAAGTGGTGTTAGGTAAATTGAAGGGATTGAAGGCAGATAAATCCCCAGGGCCAGATGGTCTGCATCCTAGAGTGCTTAAGGAAGTAGCCCAAGAAATAGTGGATGCATTAGTGATAATTTTTCAAAACTCGTTAGATTCTGGACTAGTTCCTGAGGATTGGAGGGTGGTTAATGTAACTCCACTTTTTAAAAAAGGAGGGAGAGAGAAACCGGGGAATTATAGACCGGTTAGCCTAACGTCGGTGGTGGGGAAACTGCTGGAGTCAGTTATCAAGGATGTGATAACAGCACATTTGGAAAGCGGTGAAATGATCAGACAAAGTCAGCATGGATTTGTGAAAGGAAAATCATGTCTGATGAATCTCATAGAATTTTTTGAGGATGTAACTAGTAGAGTGGATAGGGGAGAACCAGTGGATTGTGGCTACGGGGGTCAGGGGGCATGGAGGGAAGGCTGGGGCGGGGTTCTGAGTTGGATGATCAGCCATGATCATAATGAATGGCGGTGCAGGCTCGAAGGGCCGAATGGCCTACTCCTGCACCTATTTTCTATGTTTCTACATTTAACTTCACACTTGTCCACAGGATATATTTAAATTCTCTTATTTTATTCTTTTTTGTTTTCAGTGAAAATATGTTTAAATTTTCCATTGCTGAGGAAGAGAATTAAGAAAGTTTTGTCTCCTCATATTTTCCTTCCATTTATACACTGGAAAATTAATGTGCATTTCTGCAGCAATATCAGCACATTTATGTAAAAACGGGTTAAATTGTTGGCAGTTAAAAGTCTAGGAATAATATCCCAATTGATTAAGAATTCACTTTTGATATCAGGTGAATAGAGAGAGCATTAAGGAATAATATATTTACATTTTATTCATCCAATTAGCTGCACTTCCTACAAAATGTAAAAGAGAAAATCATCAACCATTTGTTGACCTCCGGTTGTTTATTGTTTTTGCATCCTTTCAGCTTGTTAAACGGGTCTCCTGCAATCAATTAGGCAGCAAATCAGATGAAACAGTACCTCAGAGATTACTGCAAAGCCCATCAATCATGATGTGACCCACTCACAAGTGATCAGCAAACTGCTCTGTCACATCAGAATTCTATGAACCCACTAAGTATAAATTCATTAGTCCCAACGTGATAAAGCAGACATATTTATAGACAGGCCCCACCCCATTATTCATTTCTGTTGAAGTATATGAAGACAATTTTTAACCTTGTCCATTTGAAGAAAACTAGACAGGTTGCTGTCCCTTATAAAAGAAAAGACAAGTTGTTGA
Source organism: Mobula birostris (assembly GCF_030028105.1). Classification (NCBI taxonomy): domain Eukaryota; kingdom Metazoa; phylum Chordata; class Chondrichthyes; order Myliobatiformes; family Myliobatidae; genus Mobula; species Mobula birostris. The sequence goes on along the minus strand of NC_092378.1, from coordinate 129,846,680 downwards.
TGATTGTTTTTCTATTTATTATAATACTTCTAATTACATTCCAGTGTATGAATTATACTTCAAATTCATTGTTTAGATTCTAAAATAATTTTTATATACACAAGTGTAGTAGTATTAGAGCAATTACTTGAATCCAGTATGATGTTCTCCTCAGGGGTTGTTTACTGATGGGTCCTCAGGTGACTGTAGAGGCTGATCCGGGATCCACATATCCAACATCAAAGATCCTCACCACCCAGGCCATGCTCTTTTCTCGCTGCTGCCATCAGGTAGAAGGTACACGTGCCTCAGGACTCACACCACCAGGTTCAAGAACAGTTGCTAACCATTACACTCTTGAACAAAAGAGGATAACTACATTCAACTATTGAGATGTTCCTGCAACCAATGATTCAATTTAATGAATCTTTATCTTGTTATTTCATGCTCTCATTATTTATTGCAATTTATTCACATCTGCATTTGGACAGCTTGTTGTCTTCTATGTTCTTGCTCTTTCATTGTTTCTGTTTACAGTTACTATTCTATAGATTTGCTGAGTATACCCGCAGGAGAAATAATCCCAGGGTTGTATGTGGTGACATGTATGAACTCTGATAATAAATTTTACTTTGAACTTTAAACTTTGAACTTTTCTGGTGCAATGTGGACAGTGTGGGCAAGAGTAAATGGTGCCTGTGGATAGTGATTGAGTCTTTTGGTTGTTCATTCTCTCCTTTTGCAGCTTCCACAGTACCAAATGAGGTGCTGGAATTAGGCATAATGTACTTAATTGTGTCTAAGTGTATTTAAGAGACATTTAGAAAGAGACCTAGATATTCCTACTGCAGGTGTAAATCGGTAGAAAGGCCAACAAATACATGATGTGCTGAAGGGTCCATTTCTGTGCTGTTCTCTGTGAGGACAACTAAAGAGGTATAGTTGTGAAAATTTAATGAGCAGAAAGCTGGAATAGTATTTTCTGGACAACGTTTGGAAGCAGCCCCAGTCTGTGAGTGACAGGATAAACCTTCTGAGGAAGATTGCGATGAGAGCACTGCTGATTGAGAAGAAAATTACATTTTTTCTGTTTGCATTTCAGCCAAGTAAATATAGTTATTTCAGTCGGGGTCATGGTGGTATTGATTGTTAGATGATACAACAAAAAAAAGAGCAAATGAAATTCATAAGCTCAGCGTGATATCAAAAACAACTTTCAATAAAACAAAATAACCCTGGCCACTGGGATAAAATAGCAGCAAGGTAGAAGTGTTGCATTTCGAAGTCAGGATCCCAGAAGAGTAGGGCTGTGATGACCAATCAGGTGCTGATCACATAGCTACGTGTGAATTCTGCCATGCCGCAGAGAACAAGTGGTAGCTGCAAAAGGAGAGACTAAGCTACAAAAAGCACAATCACTAACCACAACGACCACTTACTCTTGCCCACACTGCACCAGAATATATGGATCCCAGATCAGCAAGTTGATAGTTGCTGAAGGGACCTGAAAGTTTAAAGTTGAATTGTAAGGTAGGTGATATGTAACAACAATAACTGTATTGATAGCATTTGCAGAAAATATTATATATAATCTCAGTAAAACTATAAAGTCAAAACTTCTGGGTGTATAAATCACGTGTTCAAACTCCTGTTATGTGGTGTCAGGAAAATTCAGTTCCTACATTGTTACATTGGGCCAGCTGATGGTGTAGTGGCATCAGCACTGGACTTCAAGGCAGATGGTCCTGAGTTCAAATCCAGCCGGGTCCCAACCTGGGCAGCAGCAATATCTACACAGAAGAAAGGCCTGGCCAATCTCTTCCCTATCCGTTCATCTATGGTCCATTAGGTTGCGATGAGTCAGACTCGACTGAACAACAACAAACCTTGTTACAGCAGAGAAAGTTTAATTTGAATTGGTAGTGAAATTCTTGAAAAGATCATGGAGAGGTTATGAATTTTCAACTGTCTTTCTTTCTCTGTTGTGTTATTTAAGCAATCAATGCCACCGTGTATCCAGCTGAGGTAATTTCTGGCTGATGTGCAAGCAGGTAAATGTTATTTTTCCATCAGTCACCACTTCCATCATAGCAATCAACCTGGGCAAAAGCAAATCAAATGCAATTTCAGTGACGAAATGTGGAGTAAAAAAAAAGGATTGTTAATCTAGGAAAACAGAGTGATCAATATGTTTTGATTGTGCAAAAATGCTCCACAGACACCGAAACAGTAATGACTGATCAGCAGAATGTATTCTATATGGTTGTTAAATCTATAAAAAATATGGACTGGAGTCAGCAAGAACAATGAAACCAGTTTAGAGGTGTATTCACCTGCTATTTCCAGGTGCCATTTTCAGCACTGAAGGCAGGATTTTAATGCAATTTTGTTAGGGGAGGGAAAGATAGGAGCTGGTTGTGGAAAATGTAGATTGAAAATCATGTCAGGGAACTTCTGGATTCACTCCTTTATCACTTTGTGATTTTAACTGCTTTAGGATTGGTATCACTCCCAGAAGTGATAGCCTAAGTAAAGTTAAAGTTGAAGATCATAACGACTTGTACTTATTTAAAGCCTTCAATACAGGAAAACTCCCAAGGTGGTGAACAGGATTGGGTACTAAGCAAAATCTGCTATCAAGCTACAAAATAAAAGAGTTGACAGAAAACCTGGTCAAAAATAAAGATTGCAGAGAGAATCTTAGGGAATGAAAAAGACAGAGAGATGGAAGTGCTTGGGGAGGGAATGCTCAGACCTTTGGGCTCTGGCAGCTGTAGACATGAATGTTAGTGGTGAAGTGAAACCATACACTAGAGACTGCAGATCCTGAATCTGGAATAACAAACTGTTCGCTGGAGGAGTCAATCCTCTTGAATGGGAAAGCTGACAAAAAGTATTTTATACAGCCCAGTTCTTCACGGGTAAAGCTCTCCCCACCATTGGGCATACCTACAAGTAGTGTTGTCACAGGAAAGCGGCATCCATCATCAAGGACCCCCACCATCCAGGTCAAGCTCTCTTCTCGCTGCTGCCATCGGAAAGAAGGTAGAGGAGCCTCGGGACTCACACCACCAGGTTCAAAAAGAGTTATTATCCCTCAACCATCAGGCTTTTGAACCAGAGGGGATAGCTTCACTCAACTTCACTTGCCCCAACACAGATTTTATTATTTTAAATCCAACACCTCAAATCCTAGCACAATCGCCAACAAAACTCTTCAAACTGTTGTTCTGGCCATAAGGTCATGAAGAATTATTCAATGAGTAAAGCAGACATGTGGGGATACTCCAGTGTAAGTTATATCCATAACTTTAACTTTAATTTGAATATATCAACATGATATAATCTTATCATGTTTTATAACTCTGTCCCCATATCATCCCACTCATCTTTCTACTTTATTTCCAAAGTATAACCAAGTGCCGTGCAAGGGCTGAACAGTCAGAACTGGATTTTGAAAGTAGTGCAAAGAGATTAACTGATTGAAGATGAATAGATGGAGATAGATGAGGAAGTAAATGATGAGTGTCGCCTTTTTACCTATAGCTCATTGATACCAACACCATAAATGGGCTCCAGAGCTCAGGACATGTTCATGGCAGTTGTCTACTATAAGTACAGGCCTTACCTTAAATCCTTTTTCCCTCCATCAGCTCCAAAACTGCAGGTTTAAGTAGCTCAGGGGTGACTTTTCCAGTGATACAAGAGCTAATTTTTTCTTCTACTGCGTGTAGCCCAGTGGATCCATGATCCAAGGTGTTACTGGTTCTTGGAGAAAATTTTCAACTTTTCCTACTTCTTCTCCTGTTTATCATCTTTTCCTCTGTAAACGTAACCATTTAAGAGCTCTAACGAGCTGTTGTTTATCCAAATTCTCTAGCTAGCCCAACAATCTGCACAACACTCTGGAGGATCTCAGCAGGTCGGGCAGCATCCGTGGAAACAAACAGTCAACGTTTCAGGCCAAGACCCTTCATCAGGACTGAAGAGGGAGGGGGCAGGGGCCCTATAAAGAAGGTGGGGGGAGGATGGGAAGGAGAAGGTTGGTAGGTGCCAGGTGAAAAAGCAGTAAGGGGAAAGATCAAGGGGTGGGGGAGGGGATAGGCAGGAAAGGTGAAGAAGGGATAGGGGAAAGCACAATGAGTAGTAGGAGGAGGCGGAACCATGAGGGAGGTAGTAGGCGGCTGGGGGAGGGGGCAGAGTGAAACTGGGATGGGGAAGGGAGGGGGAGGGAATTACCGGAAGTTGGAGACTTCAATGTTCATGCCAAGGGGCTGGAGACTACCCAGATGGTATATGAGGTGTTGACTCAAGTCCTCCAACTTGAGTTTGGCCTCATCATGGCAGTAGAGGAGGCCGTGTATGGACATATCCGAATGGGAATATGAAGCAGAGATGAAGTGGGTGGCAACCGGGAGATCCTGCCTGTTGTGGCGGATGGAGTGGAGGTGCATGATGAAGCAGTCCCCCAATCTGCGTCGGGTCCTACCGATGTAGAAGAGGCGGCACTGGGAGCGCCGGATGAAACAATCCTTTCTCCTCAGGTAATAACTCTTCTTCATTGCTCCTCTCCCTTGACAAAAACACTTGTTGACAACTCTTAACTGAACCAATCATCACTGAGCACCAGTATCTTTCAAAAATGTGGACCTATCTCTTTGTTTGATTCCATAATATCAGATTTCCTCTCTGGAGCACAGTTGCTCAATGCATAGAGGTGCAGCCTCATGCTCTAGAGACCCATGTTAAATCCCATCCTCCAGCACTGTATGTGTGGAGTTTGCATGTTCTCCTATGACCATGTTGGTTTCCCCCCAGGTGCTCTGGTTTTCCTCATGTATCCCAGCGAGACAGGGAGAGGGAGTCCAAAACTACAGGACATAGAGTTAAGGTGAGAGGGGAGAGACTTAAAAACAAGAAGACTTGAGGAGCATCTTTTGAGCAGCATGGTAGTGCAGTGGTTAGTGCAATGCTGTTATAGCTCCAGCAACCCAGATCCAAATCTACCGCTGTCTGAAAGAAGTCTGTCCTTTAACTCATAACCATGTAGGTTTCCTTTGGGTGCTCTGGTTAATTGGTCACATGGGTGTAATTGGGCAGCACTGCTCAATGTTATCATGTTGAATCTCTAAATAAATAAATAAACACAGAGACTCTATTCTAGGTCACAATCTCAAAAACTCAACAGCCAGCCTTGATGAGCCTGTCTCCATCATCGCAGACCTTATCAGCAAGTATGTCGAACGCTGCATACCAAAGAAGACAATCTGAGTAATCCCAGAATGGAAATCATGGATGAACTGAGAGAACCATGCCCCACTGACATCTAATACTGCAGTATTCGTGTCAGGTGATCTTGACCTTTACAAGAAATTGAAATATAACCTTCATAGAACTATCAGAGAAACAGTGAGCCAATACCAGTCCAAAGTTGAGTCCCAGACTAGCTGTCTTTTGGCAAGACTTACATGCTATAACAGGCTACTAAATAAATTTAAGCAGTATTGCCAACAACAGTACATCCCTTTCTGATGATCTTAACACATTCTATGTGCATTTTGAATAGAAGGGGATTAGCACATAACCAACCATCTGGACAGCACCTGAAGGCACAGTCACCATTGTGTACATAAGATCAGACTTCTGGAGGTTGAAACCACAGAAAGCATCTGGCCCAGATGCTGTCTCTGTCCTGTGTAGATTTGCAGACATCTCTCCCTGCTTTGATCTGAGGTTCCCACCTACTTTAAGAAAACCATTATCATCCTGGAGCCAAGAAAAAGAAGGCAATATACCTCAATGACATCTGCCCAGTACCAGTAGCTCTGTTATCCACTATCATGAAGTGTTTCCAGAAGCTGATCATGGTAGACATTAACTTCAGCCTGCCAGACAAACCTTGACCTACTGTAATTTAGCACTGCCAAAACAGGTCAAATTGGATGCCATCTCCACAGATAAGAAAGCTTGCCAATGCCTTTACTTCCTCAAGGATAAAGAAGCTTGGCAGACCCTGATAAACCTTCACCAATTCTTATCGATGCACTATAGAAAGCATTTTACTGGGATGCAACTTGGCTTAGTGAGGCAACTGCTCTGTCCGTGACCACAAGAAACTGCAGAGTTGTGGATACAGCTCAGGACCATATGGAAACCAGCCTCTCTTTGATGGATTCTGTCTATACTTCTTGCCACCTTAGTAAGGCAGCCACAATGATTCAAAGACCTCACCCATCCTAGACATTCCCTCTTCTATCAGGCAGAAGATACAAAGTACATATCACCATGCTCAAGGATATGTTCTGCCCTGCTGTTATAAGACTATACCTAGTATGGTAAGATGAACTCTTAACCCCACAATGTACCTTGTTATGACCTTGCACTTTATTGTGTACTTGTTCTGCACTTTCTTTGTAGAAGTTTCACTTTATTTTGCATTCTAGTATTGTTTTACCTTGTACTACCTCAATGTTCTATGATATGAATTGATCAGCAAAACAGTATGCAAGACGTTTTTACCGTACCTCAAGACATGTGACAATTATAAACCAACTTCAATTCCAAATTTTACTTCTTGCGAAAGATGTACAGTATTTTCTTCCACCTTGAATTGTCCACGTTCCTTGACATGACTGACTTCTACTGTATATTCTGTTCAAGTGCTCCTCCACTGTAGTCCAACTGTAGAAGACTGCACCAACCTGATTCCTTTCTTCATGACCAGATCATCAGCAAGAGTGGTAATGTTTTCTCTTCCACTCCAAAAATATTATCACTGATGTCCCACTGCACCTACCTCAGACCTGATCTACTTTTTCTCTAGTTACTCCATAGAAACATCATCCAAAAACAGCTTCAGTTTCCACATGTATGCTGGTGGCAAATGGCTCCAGCTCACCAATAAGTATTCCGACTCTTCCCCTCTATATTGTCAAACTGCTGGTCTGAAATCTAGTTTTGCTCAAGAAGAAATTTCCTCCAAAAAATAATTTTGGAATGACTGAAGTGAGTTTCTTCAGTACCTGCCTCAGAATCACTTTCAGACTGCTGACTGCAGCCCCTTTCTCTGACAGATGACCTCATTATGGGGACTGGTGTCTATTTTCATGTGGTAATGCTCTCTTGAAGCACCTTGAGACATTTTTCCTTGTAAAATCTGCTATATAAATAGAAATCAATGTTGGGTTTGTTTCTTGTAATGTTCTTGGGAATAAATAAAGGATAAAGTATCTTTAATTGGTTATTTGGGAACTATCAGCTTCTGTTAAAACTTTGCTAATTCAAGTCTATGTGGAACAACAAACTAATGAAAATAATTCTTGATTGATTAGACCTGACACACTCTAGTTTGTTTTGCTCTAAGACAAAAACCACCTGGCTGATTTGAAAGTTATTTGAAAGTTCTTTTCTTGTGAAAGATTAATACATTAGTACATTACATTAAGTAATATAGAAATGTCAGACATTTTGCGCACAGATATCTTCCTTTATCTGTATCAAATTGCCTTCTTCCTCAAAACACATCTGTGGTCCCAATACTTCTGAACACCATTTCCTTCAGCAAGTCCTATATTCTCAATACTCCTTGAGTAATATAGCTTCTGTTGAACTGCCCACATGATTTTTGGTGGTGCCCTTAGCTTGTGGGTTTCAGGTACTTGGGTGGGTGTGCAAGGACCCAAGACTCAAGGTTCAAAGATTCAAAGTATATTTATTATCAAAGTATGAATGCAGTATACAACCCTGATATTCATCTTCTCACAACCCTGGGGTTTATCTGAGGTGGCGACTGTGTAGAACTCCTCTGAGATCCAGTTCCATTGACTTCAGAAGGAGAGCAGAAGGGGCAGGTGCTGCGACATCATAGCGTGAACTTCTACATATTCCAACACAGAAGGAGGCTATTCAACTCGTCAGTCCCTGTACACTCCCAAACAGAGCAGTCCCATTGTTCTTGCTTTGCTCCTTCTTTTCTCGGTGGCTTTTGAAACTTATTATTCTTTATGTGAGCGTCAACCTTCTTTTGATCTTTTAGCCGTTAACATCATCACCATCACTATCAAGTGCATTTTACGCTGCTGCCGTTTAGTTCTCCATCTTTGTCCTTAGCCATCTTCTCTGTTTTGCTCCAGGCGTAGTTCAGGGTCCTTGTTTCTGCCTCTGTGGTACGACGCCAAGATGCCTTCGATCTCCCGCATTTCCTTTGCCCTTTAGGGGTCCAAAAAGTGCTGTCTTGATGATGGAGTTGGCCTCTCTTCTCATGGCGTGCCCAATGCATGTCAAACATTTCCTCATAATGATTGTGGCCATTAACAATGCTAAGGGGTAATTTGCCTTAGCTTCTCAACCTATTACTGTCTTAGAGAGGTGAGTGGGTATCAATGGAAGCTCACACAGTCACAGAGAGGTGATACATAGTCCACACAGGATTGAACCCGGCTACTTGGAGATGTGATCCATCAGCACTAATTGCTACAACCCTACCCACAAGGAATGAATGTTGGTCTACTAGACCAAAATCTTCCACAGTTTTAAAGTTTCCATTATGATGCCTTGGGTTTTACTTTTTAAAAAGTGGAGAATATGATAATTCATCTTTAGCTGAAAGTTGCAGTCTTGCATTTGATGTTATTGGAAGTTTCTTTGCACCCTGTCCAATTTCTCTCCATCTCATTTCAGTATAACATGACCAGAGTTGTACACTTTCTTCTCGGTGTGGATTAATTATAGTCTGATATGGGGTCAGCATAACATCTCTAATTTATCTATTCTCTTTCTCTAAAAACAAACTTAGTTGTTGACTTGTTTTGTTTTAATGGGCTTCATAGTTTGAGCTGTGTTTAATTATTTTCAAAATGATATTGATCTTCATTTTTCAATGAAAGATAATCCTTTGTGACTCTGCTAAAATTCATCAACCTTCATGTCTTGCTGCATATTATCAATATTATTTGTAATATGTTGTAGACCTCCTCTGTAAAGATGAATGTACCCCTACACTCATCCCCACCCAAGTTTGGGTTGTTTGCAATAGAGATAGCAATTCTGTTTAGGTTACAGAGTCTAGAGAAGTTATATCAGTTTTGAGCAACTGTTGTTCCAGCACCAATTCCTGTTGGAGCCCTTTCCCCTACTTTAACCACTGTGACCTTCCAGGTATTGGCTGCCTATCAAGCTATGAGCCCATAGTATTACAGGAAAGATCCTAGCATGGATAAAGCAGTGGTTGGTTTGCAGGAGGCAAAGAGTGGGAATAAAGGGAACCTTTTCTGACTGGCTGCCGGTGACTAGTGGTGTTCTACAGGGGTTTCTGTTGGGCCCGATTTTTTTTACGTTATATGTCAATGATTTGGATGATGGAATTGAGGGCTTTGTTGTAAAGTTTCCAGATGATACGAAGATAGTTGAAGGGGCAGATAGTTTTGAGGAAATAGAGAGACTACAGAAGGACAGTTTAGGAGAATGGGCAAAGATGTGGCAAATGGAATACAGTGCCAGGAAGTGTACAGACATTCACTTTGGTAGAAGAAATGAAAGAGCTGACTATTTTCTAAATTGAGAGAAAATACGAAAAAGTGAGGTGTGAGGGGACATCGGAGTCCTTGTGTAGCGTTCTTTAAAGGTTAATTTGCAGGTTGAGTCTGTGGAGAGAAAGGCAAATGCGATATTAGCATTCATTTCAAGACGACTAGAATATAAAAGCAAGGATGTAATGTTGAGTCTTTATAAAGCACTAGTGAGGCATCATTCAGAGTATTGTGAGCAAGTTTAGGCCCCTTATCTCAGAAAGAATGTACTGAAACTGGAGAGGGTTCAAAGGAGATTAACGAAAATGATTCAGGATTGAATGGCTTGTTGTATGAAGAGCATTTGATGGTTCTGGGCCTGTATTCACTAGAATTCAGAAGAATGAGGGGTGACCTCATTGAAACCTATTGAATTGCAGAAGGCCTTAAAAGAGTGGAGGTGAAGAGGATGTTTCCCATGGTGCGAGTGTCTAAGACCAGAGGACACAGCCTCAGAATAGAGGGGCATCCTTTTAGAACAGAGATGAGGAAGAATTTCTTTAGCCAGCAGTAGTGAATCTGTGGAATTCTTTGCCACAGGCAGCTGTGGAAGCCAAGTCTTTATGTATATTTAAGGCAGAGGTTGATAGATTCTTGATTGGTCGGGGCATGAAGGGATAAAGGGCGAAGGCAGGTGATTGGGGCTCAGAGGAAAATTGGATCAGCCACGATGAAATGGTAGAGCAGACTCAATGAGCTAAATGGCCTAATTCTGCTCCTATATCTTATGCTCTTATGGTCTTAGATTTTGATATCTCATATTTTTGGCAAGAACAGGATTTATCTCCCATCCCTAATTGCCCTTGAGTAGTGGCTACACACTCTGGTGAACCTACTCCCACAATAACAACTGGAATTCTGCAGATGTTGGAAATTCAAGCAACACACATCAAAGTTGCTGATGAACACAGCAGGCCAGGCAGCATCTCTAGGAAGAGGTACAGTCGACGTTTCAGGCGGAGACCCTTCGATGCTGTTTAGTAGGAAGTTTGAGGGTTTAGGTAGACTGATAGGAATGGATCAATAATTAATTTCTAAATCAGGAGGGTGTGTGTCTAGAGGGTTTGTGAGAGTGCAAAGGAAGGGGGTTTAGGTGCTGGTTCCTTTACATACCTGCAGCCCTTGTTTTCTTGGTGGTCGGGAGGCAGAGGCTATCAGTTTGGCAACAGCTGTTGGAATATCCTGGGTCAGGAACTGTAGTGTCCTTGGTTTACTGTCCCTTGGTTCTGGATTTAGGATTGTGAATGTGAATGTTAGTCAAGCAAGCTGCTTAGTCCTAAATGGCATTGAACTCCTTGAGTGTTATTGGAGCTGTACTATTCCCACAACCATAACAATGTTCCTATGTGTGAGTCTGCACTCATAGACTCAGAGTTATATAGCACGGACACAAGCTCTTTGTCCTTCTAAGCCAGCATTAAATATCAGCCACTCATTTTCAACATCTACCTGCACTATATCTGCATTCTGTTTTCCTTTTTACTACTTAAAATGTCATTATATATGGCATGATCTGTTTGGATGGAACACAAAACAGAAGCATTTTGCTGTATCTCTGTGTATGTGCTGATACGCATAAAACAAACTAATATACAATAGTTCCATTTTACCCTTCCATTTCCCCCCTGAATTCCACTACATCCTTATATGAGGCAATTTACAATGTCAAATACTTTGCTTTCCCATCCTTAGACTTTAGAGTCAACAAAGTTCAAAGTAAATGTTATTATCAGAGTACATACGACCCTGAGATTCTTTTTTGTGTGTGCTTACTCAGCAAATCTGCACAATCGTTGTAATAACATGATCAATGAAAGATCAAGTACAACACAGAAAACAGCAAACTGTGCAAATGCAAATATAAATAAATAGCAATAAATAACGAGCATAAATGATAATAAGATAAAAAGTCCTTAAAATGAAGTTGTGAGAGCATCTCAATAGAAAAGTGTAGTTATCTCCTTTGGTTCAAGGGCCTGATGTTGAGGGGTAGTAACTGTTCTTGATCCTGGTGGTGTGAGTCCTGAGGCTCTTGTACCCTCTACTTGATGGCAGCAGTGAGAAGAGAGCATGGCCTGGGTGGTGGGGATCTCTGATGATGGATGCTGCTTTCCTACAACAGCATTTCCTGTAGATGGGCTCAGTGGTTGGGAGGGCTTTACCCGTGATGTACTGGGCCGAATCCACTACTTTTGTAGGATTTTATGTTCAAAGGCTTTGCTGATCCCCACCAGGTGTTGTTGTGTGAATCAAATCACTGGACAAAAGTACTGGTAGCTATGAAGCAGCCTCTTTATTTGACAAAACAAGACACAACAGGCATCATATTGAGGCCCTTTTAGTTGATAGATCTTCCTGGCCCAACACTGCACACATTTTATGTGTGAAAAATCAAAGAAAATTCAGGACAATTCAAATAAACCCATATTTATAATGCCTTCTTTGAGCTACACATGTGACAATTTCAAATGCCTGGATTTTCACTTCATCACACCTAAAATAAATGTTAATTACTGTCATATCAATGTAGTGGGATGTTGCTTGGATTCATGCATTTGTAGACAATCAGTTAAGTGCCTGTTTCTTGGTCTGTATGGTCTGGGTTTAAATTTAATCTTTAATGCATATTTGAGTCTGAAGGCTTGTGGCTGAAGTTGGTTAAGTTAATTGCTACATGTGCTAACCCCAGAACTTGCTCTTTAACACCAGGCCTTGACGCAGGCAGTCATACACTCTCCACTACATATCTATAGCAGTTCGTCAAAGTTTTTGATGTCATGCCGAACATCCGTAGACTCCTAAAGACATAGAGGCACTGTCATGCTTTCTTTGCAATTACATTTCTGTGGTGGGTCCAGGACAGGTCCTCCGAGATAGTAACAGCCAAGAATTTAAAGTTACCGACCCTCTCCTCCTCTGATCCTCTGATGATTACTGGCTCATGGACCTCTGGCTTCCCTCTCCTGAAGTCTACAATCAGTTCCTTGTTCTTGCTGACATTGAGTGAGAGGTTGCCATTAAGACACCACTGAATCATTAACAGAAAATATTCTGCAGATGCTGGAAATCCAGAGTAGCACACACAAAACACTAGAGGATGTATGCATCTTTACTGTCCAGATGTTCCAGGGTTGTATGAAGAGCCAGTGAAATGGTATCTGCTGTGGATCTGTTGCTCTGGTAGGCAAATTGGAGCGGATCCAAGTCTCTACTCAGACAGGAGCTGATCTGTTTCATCACCAGCGTGTCAAAACACTGGGTATTGAGGCATATAAGCATGCACCTCTTGGGCACCAGTTTGACTGAAGCCTGCTTGAAGCAGGTGGGCATCACACACTACCAAATCTTGAGGTTGAAGATATCCGAAAATACACCAGCCAGCTGGTCAGCACAGGTCTTCAGTACTCGACCAGGTTCTTTATCTGGAGTGGATGCTTTACTTGGAATCACTCCCCTGAAAGCATGTTGGCTTCAGATCCTGAGATCAATGGATTGTCAGGAGATGTGGGGATGCACGATGGTTCCCCATATTCTGACGGTCAAAGCAAGCATAGGAGGCATTGAGTTCATCTGGAAGGCCTGCTGTCCTCTATGTCATTTGATTTAACTTTTAGGGGGTTATGCATTCAAATGCTGTCACAGCTGTTAAGCTTCCCTTGCCCATTCCAGTTTGGTCCAGAATCTCCACTTTGCCTGTGAGATCAAACCTGCACCTTTTGTAGCATCCTTGATCTCTAGATTTGAAAGTCTCTGACTCCGTCCTCAACAACTTTTGGATTTTATGGTTCATCTAGGGCATCTGATTGGGGAAGATTCTGAATGACTTAGTGGGGACACTCTCATCTACAGCTGTTTTAATGAAGTCTGTTAAAACCCTGGTGTAGTCATTCAGATCCTCAGAGTGCTTGAACACAGCCCAGTCCACTAACTCTAAGCAATCCTGTAATCGTTCCTCTGTCTCCCACAACCACCTCTTAGTTGTGTTAATCTCTGGAGCCTCGATTTTTAGGCTCTGTCTGTATGTCCGCAGCAGGAGGACATCCAAATGGTCCAATTTACAAAATTGTGGTGTAGGCACAGAACCAAAGGCATTCCGTATCATAGTGTAGCAGTGGTCTAGGGTGTTGGAACCTCTGGTGCTAGAGGTTATATGCTGGTGATAATTGGGCAGGGTTTTTATCAAACAGGCCTGGTTGAAGTCCATGACTATAACTTGAAATGTGTCGGGGTGGGCTGTTTCTTGTCTACAGATGACATTGTGCAGTACTGCGAGTGCTTGCTTATAGTCGGCCACTGGTAGTATATAAACTGCGATCAGGATCACAGATGAGAAATTCTGAGGCAAATAGAATGGTCTGCATTTGATCGATAGTTGTTCCAAGTCAGGAGAACATGAGGTCGACATAACCGTCACATTGGGTCATCAACGAGAATTGACCAAAAAGCAAATGCCACCACTCTTTTCCTTACTGGAATCCGCAGTCCAATCCATCTGGAAAATTGTTAATCCTACTGGTCTGAATGCTGCGTCCAGCATCTCCACAGATAACCAAGTATCAGTACAACAAACAATTGAGATCTGCCTCATCTGCCTCTGATACAGCAGCCTTGACCTGAGATTGTCAATCTCATTGTCCAGCAACTGCACACTCACCAACAAGAAACTGGGTAGAGGAGGAGTCATTCCTTTGCCATTCGTAGAAACATAAAGCACAGAGACAGGCCCTTCTGCCCAGGTAGTCCATGCCAACCAAGGTGTTAGTCTCATTTGCCAGTATTTGGTTCATAACTTTCAAACCCTTCTGACTCATGTGCTTATACAGCTGTTTTTTAAATGTTATTTTGCCTGTCTTAACTGCTTCCTCTGCCAGCCATTGATACTGTCCTTTGTCTACAAAAGTTGCCACAAGCACCTCTTAAATCTTTTTCCTCTCACCTTAAGCCTATGCCCTCTAGTTCTTGATTCCCCAACTCTGGGAAAAAAACTGCATCTATGTATATGTATCTGTGTTTCACTGTATCTATGCCCTTTGCAAACCTTTCTATACTCTTTCCAGTTTAATAACACCTTTCCTACAATAGTGCAACCAAATCTGAACACGATACTCCAAGTGCAACAGCACTAGCCTCCTGCTCAACTGCGCCATGATCTCCCAACTTTTACAATCAAAGCCCTGACTTATGAAGACCAGTTGGCTAAAATCCTTCTTCACCACCCTGTCTTTATGTATTTGTTTGTTGATTGCTTGAAGAAGAGAGAGAAAAGTTTGCTTCTGTAGAAAACAACTAATGGCTTTCTTTCCAAACCTGATGAAGGGTCTCCACTTGAAATGCCATCTCTTTATTCCCCTCCATCGACGCTGCCTAATTTCCTCCAGCACTTTGTGTGTGTTACTCTGGATTTCTAGCATCTGCAGAACATCTTCTGTTAATGAATTTCTTTGTTAGCTGCATACTGTGACAATGCCAAGAACAGTCAATGTGTGGTATGTCTCCTGTTAACCAAGGTTTGTCACCTGTAACACTGTAAGTGACTCAAATTTTTCTCATGCTCTTAATTTATGTGTAGCAATACACCTCTTACTGCATTTATTTTTCTGGAAAAAATCCTTGGTTTTGTTGGAAGTTCCTGTAATTTCTTGTTTTCATATTTTTAAACAAACTTTGTTCTCTGACTATATTGACTTTGTACTGAAGGCTTTTTTCCTGTGAGAGACTCACCCCACTGCATACCCAGTTCATTGGCTGACTCAGGGCTGTCAGTGAATACTCTGTGCATTTTGTAGTTGCTTTGTTCCCTCTCAGATTTCCTGCTCCATCTCCACTCTGATGCCACTCTATCTTCAGTTTGTTTTCCACTCCATTGATTGTGCTGGTACCTTTACAACTTCCCCCTCTCTCCTGGTCCTCTAACATACTCAATGCACGAGGCTACTCCAAAAATGCTTCCTTCTCTCCTGACATCGTAAGACATTGACATCTGGCATGCTGACCTATAAGCACTGGACATCTGACCTTTCAAAGAAAATAATACTAAAATAATGAAAAGGTTAACTGAAACACTCAAAACTGTATCTACAGTTCTAAAGTGTAATTGCATCTGTAATCAAGTGCATTTTAACAATGTGAAGCAGCTTGATGTGACGACGTGCAAGCTAAAGCTCATCTATTATTATGGCACTTATCTGCCACAAATCCATCATGAATATTGGTCTTTATTTCAAGTTGGATAGGTTATAGAGTTAAGCAAATGTCCTGATGGTATTGGGTTTGCTGACTGCAAAGTTTTAAACTCAAATATGGACCTTAAGCCTTTTGCTTATAAATAATCTCTCTAAAGTGAGATTATCCTGTAACTACCCAATCTTCACAGACCAGTTTACTTTCCTGTTTATTCTCCATGGCAAATTTTAGTTACCAATATGCACTATCTGAGTGGTGGGTTCCCCCTCCCTACCAAGGAGAAGATACTTCCAGCTAACAAAATAGTTTAAACACAGCTCATTCATTTTCAGTGATACACTGTTAAATCCATACAACACTCTTAAAACACACTTAAAACTCATAGAGGATGTCTATAAGATAAAATATGTTGCAAATTACAAACCATTTCTAAAACACAAAGGATTTCCAAAACGCAGGTACATATCTTATAAATTAAAAGACATACCAATGATACAGACAAATGTCCATCATGGAAATCAAAGCAAGAGAGTTGCGTTTGGAAATTCACCCCAGTCACCCCATCTTTCTATCATTCTTCTTGATGTTTTTCAACTATTCCTAATAAGCCTGAACTGCTGTCTACATTTATACCCTTTTTCTTCCACTTAGGTGACTTCATGTGTATGTGATATTTCCTCAGCTATCCTTTTTTACACAAATAGTCTAGAAGTATCTTAGAGACATAGACCTCAGCTTAGTGGTCACAGTTTGCAATTAACTCTGTAAAGCTACAGTCCTTGAGTACATTAACCTTCCTGTTATAAACACATCAATTATTTGATATCCTAAGTGATATTATCTATCTGGTCTGCAAGCTTCCTTGAACTAAGCAACTTAAGTGTCAGCTTGTCTGTTTGAAACAAGCCAAATTAAACAACTCGTTGTTTTATACTACACTGTCAAGCAGCAATAAACCAGATGTAGTGAGCTACATCTTACTTCTTACAGAGCATCTACTATCTACAGAGTTTGTTCGCAAAGCTGTTCCATAGATTAATTAGACCATGAGAATGCAAGTGTGGAATTAGTCCATTCAGCCCATTGAGTCTGCTCCACCTTTCCATTATAGTTGATTATTCCTCTCAACCTATTCTCCTGCCTTCTACTGTCACCATTGACACCCTGATTAATCAAGAACCTCTCAATCTCCACCTTAAATGTGCTGAACGATTTGGCCTGCACAGCCATCTGTGGCAATGGATTCCATAGATTCACCATCCTCTAGCTAAAAAAAAATCCTTATCTCTGTTCTACATGGACATCTCTCAATTCTGAGGCTGTTCCCTCTGGTCCTAGACTCATCCACTATAGGAAGAATCCTCTCCATATCCACTCTATCCAGGTCTTCCAGTAGTTGATAGGTTTCAATGAAATCCCCCTCATTCTTCTGAACTCCAGTGAGTACAGGCCCAGAGCCTTCAAACACTCTTCATACATTAACTCTTTCATTCCTCAGATCATTCTTTTGAACCTCCTCTGGACCCTCTCTAATGTCAGCACATCCTTTCTTAGATATGGGACATAAAATAGCTCATAATACTCCAAACGCAAGCTGACCAGTGCCTTATAAAGCTTTAGCATTATAGCCTTGATTTTGTATTCTAGTCCTCTCAAAATGAACGTTAACATTTCATTTGCCTTCCTTACCAATGACTCAGCCTGCTAGTTGACCTTTAGGGACTTCTGCACGAGGACTCCCAAGTCCTTTTGCCCCTCTGATTTTTGAATTTTCTCCCTATTTAGAAAATAGTCCACACCTTTATTCCTTCTACCAAAGTGTATGACTTTGCACTTCCCTACACTATATTCCATCTGCCACTTCTTCCATTCCTCAAATCTGTCTAAGTCGTTCTGCAGACACCCTGCTTCCACAACACTATGTAACCCTCCACCTATCCTTGTATTTCCACAAATCTGGTAACAAAACCATCAATTTCTTTATCCAAATCATTGACATATAATGTGAAAGAGGCGGTCCCAACACCGACCCCTGGCACACCACTAGTCACCAGCCGCCAACCAGAAGAGGCCCCGTTTATTCCCACTCTTTCCAATCTTCTATCCATGCTAGTGCCTTTCCTGTAATACCATAGACTCTTACCTTTTCAAGCAGCCTCATTTGTAGCAGCTTTTCAAAGGTGGTCTTAAAATTCAATAAACTACATCTACTGACTCTCCTTGGACTATCCTGCCTGTTATTTCCAACAGATTTGTCAGGCAAGATTTCTCCTTATGAAAACCATGCTGACACTGGCCTATTTTATTAAGTGCCTCCAAGTACTCTGAAAGATCACCCTCAATAATAGACTCGAACATCTTTCCGACCACTGAAGTCAGGCTCACCGGACTATGTTACATACCCCAGGGGTACCTTGTGACTGCCTTATGAGTATGATGTAATGGTCTTGTGGAGTTCACATGATGCAATTTTCCTGCCAGTGTGAGGTCACATGATGACCTGTTCTCAACAGGTATAAAGGAGACCCCTGGTGTGACGCAGTTAGTTTCAGTTGAGTTGTTGTTTGCTTCGTTAGTTACTCCGTTATGCTGCATATTTGTCTCATGATGCAGTTTTGTTTTAAAGAGGAGTTCTACTTTCTATTGTAAGGTAAAATAGTTGTGCCGGCAGTTTCACCAATCGCTGCCAGCTTTGTTGGTGTATCTTTGATTTACCTTTACAGTAGTTTTGGAGAGTGAAGACCTTATTAAAGGATGGGAACCTGAAGGATCGGAATAAAGTTGGAGTCGCTCGGCTGTTTTATAGAGGATCCCTTATCGAGCATTCCTTCAGAAGTGGTGACCTGTATCTGAGATAACTCCTGCAAGAGGAGGGAAGTTGTGCAGTGTCCCCTCGCCAGCAGAAGGTCAGTTCCTTCAAGCCCTTTTATTTCCTTGGTCGTGAATCCTTTGGAGAACCAGCAGTAATGTCACGTTTTCGAAGAAATCCGTTTCCAGAGAAGTCTCTCCTTATTGACTGTGTAAATCACTTGGACTTTCGAATTTACCATTTTAAGACTGGGTTCGAATTTACCACTTTAAGAACGGTTTTCGCATTTACCCTTTTAATAGCTGTTGCAGAGTTGCTATATAGCAGTTGACTTCCGGTTAAGTTATTCGTTTGAATACTTTTCGCTATTGTTAAGCAGATTTTAATAAATGTTTGTTTGTTTTCATGAAACCTGCCTCAATTGATAATTCATTGTTGTCAATCACGTGACAACTAACATGTGAGATCCTTTCTGCATCTTATTCCTTTCTTAAAGAGAGGAATTTGCAATTTTTCTGTCTTCAGGAACTATTTTAGAATTTAGTGATTCTTGAAAGTTCATTAGAAATGCCTCCACATCTTTCAGAACCCTAGAGTGTAGTCCACCTGGTTCAGATGACCAATCTACCTTCAGACCTTTCAGCTTCCCGGGCAACTTCTCCTTAGTAATAACAATGATACCCACTTCTGCCCCCTGACATTCTCGCATTTCTGGCTCTCTGATAGTCTCTTCCACAGTGGAGATGGACCCAAAATACTTACTCAGTTTTTTGTCCGCCATTATTTTGTCCCCCATTACTAACTCTCTAGTGGCATTTTCCAGCTGTCCGATATCCACTCCTAACTTTCTTTTACTCTTTATTTTTCTGAAAAAAAATTCTTTGCTCCTCTTTTATATGATTGGCTAACTTAACTTCATATTTCATATTTTCTCTCTTATCGCTTTTTCATTTGTCTTCCTTTGGTTTTTCCTTGTGTAGGTTCATTTTTCTGACAATTTTAGGTTAACTAGCATATTTTTAAAAACGGGTTTGGTTCACTTCAAGGAGTCAGTAGACTTCAATACTGATTTACAGCCTTGGGACATAGATGGAATGGATTGAACAGGGTGGGATGGAAAGTGGTTCAGATTCTAGATCTACCTGGATTTCATAGCATTTAGCTTGAACTAGAAATTCCATATCATGATTTGCAAGACGTCCTGACTTCATCTCGATTCCACTTCATAAACATTGTTAAACAATTTAATTTACTGAAATTGCTATGAAGACTTTTTTTCCCAAAGTATCAGAATCAGGCTTTGCTGTTAGGGAGGCCTCACATTCTGTTTGAAGGCACTGGTTTTAGAAACTAATCGAGAGTGTTTGTGAGCGGTCAGCAGAGCTGGAATGATTTATTATGCCCATTAGGGCATAATTTTGTACCAGTGCTGATACTGTCAAAGAAATAGCTGCCGGTTTGAAATTTGAAGTTAACATGCAATTAGTGAATCTTGGATGAAATTAGCTGCAATAGATGACAGAGCAGACATACCATGAATGTCCTGCTCAGATCATAATATTCCGAGGAATTATGCAGACGTTCTGATTGGATCCGCGTTTTCGTAAATCAACAACCAGAATTATATCTCATCAGGTACCAGGGGTTGATTCCATTATTTTGTTTAAGGTGTAAGATAAGAACAAAAACTGTAAGATACAGAAACAGCTGGCTGTTTGGCCCTTCAAACATTTTCTGTCATTCAACAACAAGTTCAAAGTTCAAAGCAAGTTTATTACCAAAGTAGACGTATGTCACCCTGAGATTCTTTTTCTTGTGGGCTATTATAGTAAATACAAGAAACTCAATAGAATAAATGAAAGCCCACACCCAACGAGGCAGGCAACAACCAATGTGCAAAAAAAAAACCCAATAAACTGTGCAAAAACAAAAAGAAAGAGAAAAAAAGAAATAATAATAATAATAATAATAATAATAAATAAATAAGCAATAAATATTGAGAACATGAGATGAAGAGTCTGTGAAAGTGAGTCCAGTTCAGTGGGAACAGTTCAACGATGGGGCAAGTGATGCTGAGTTAAGTTATCCCCTCTGGTTAAGGAGTCTGATGTTTGAAGGGCGATAACTGTTCGTGAACCTGTTGGTGAGGGTCCTGAAGCACCTGCACCTTCTTCCTGATGACAACAATGAGAAGAGTGCAGCCTGGATGGTAGTGGGTCCTTGCTGACAGATTCTGCTTTCCTGCAACAGCGCTCCGTGTGGTACATACTCAATGGCTGTGAGAGCTTTACTCATGATGGACTGGCCATATCCACTGCTTTTTGTGGACTTTTCCATACAAGAGCATTGGTGATTCCATACCCGTTCACGATACAGCCAGTCAATATAGTCTCCACCAAACTTTGATATAGAATTTTATCAAAGTTTTAGATGATATGCTGAATCTATGTAAACTTCTAAGGAAGTAAAGGTGCTGCCACACTGTAGTGGCAATTAAATGTTAATTTTTCACCATCATTGATTCAGCCAATGACAGATCATTGGTCGTCTACCTCAAACACCATTTTACCTGCAGTATCTGCAGCTTATAAATATACTGTATATTAATGATTCAATTAAAGTTACCATTTACACATGTACTTTGAGATGCCAAATACGAGTGGAAAGTATACAGTAAATGGCAGAAGCCTTAGAAACTTTGATGCACAGAGAGATCTTGGAGTGAAAGTCCAAAGATCCCTGAAAGAGGCAGTACTAGTAGATATGGTGGTAAAGAATATGTATGCTACATTTGCCTTCATTTGTCAAAGCATTGAGCATTTATTCATTTTATTGGGATAAATAAATAGATATTAAAGAGATAATAAACATATGAGATAGATTATTGAGAATGTCTTCTGGTCCTTCAAGCCACGCTGCCCCGCAGTCCCCCAATCAGTCCTAGCCTAATCACAGGACAATTTAAAACAACCAATCAACCTATGAACTGGTAGGTCTTTGGACTGTAGGAGGAAAGTGGAGCCCCCGGATAAAACCCACGGGGCTACAAGGAGTAGGTGCAAACTCATTACAGCCAGTGGCTGGAATTGTACCCGGGTCACTGGTACTATAAAGCATTATGCTAACCACTATGGTACCGTGTACAATAGCTGGCAATTCATTTTGCAGCTGTATAAAATATTGGTTAGACCATATTTAGGTTCCAAGGTTGTCAAGCCGAGAAGTGGTAGTGGGGACAAACTGCCACTATCTAAAAGTGCTCATCACGGCATGCGCCTCAAATAGCCTCTGACAACCAAGTCCAACTCCTGGCCTTCTCATGTGCCTCTAAGCCCGACGGAACTGTTTCTGCTGACAGGAGAAGGGGCGAAGGCGGGTCCTGGTGCCTTAAAACCAGTGCTTCGGTAGATGGAGCTCGACAGCCTGGGAAGGCTGTCCATCTAAGAGAGGGAAAACTCTGATTTCAAACCTCCGTTGTCTTGCGGCTATGCCCACTTATGGGAAAGGCTTCGGGAATAAACCCTGAGGACAAATCCAGAGCTGGAGTCCCTAAGGCAGTCCGACGTTGCCTTCAACCTCGTTCTGGCAACTCCTGCGACGTCACTGGTGCCAAGCTGTATCGGCCCTTGCCCTTCTCTTGGACAACATCGGTGGCATGGAGAGGGGAGACTTGTTGCTTGGGCAACTGCCAGTCTTCTAGACAACCTTGCCCAGGCCTGCGCCCTGGAGAGACTGAAGCAAGACTTTCCAGGTGCAGATGCATGGTCTCGTGAGACTAACGGATGCCATCCAGACAATATTTAGTGTACTGTGTGCGGTTCTGGTCAATGCATTACAGGAAGTGTGTGGAGGTTTCGGGGAAGGTGCAGAAGAGGTTCTTCAGTATGCTGCCTGAATGATGGAGTATTCTAAACAAAGGTTGGACAGACTTGGATGGTTATCTTCGTAGCAGCGGAGGCTGAGTGGATGACCTGATAGAAGCTTATAAAATGATGAAAGGCACTGATAGGATAGATGATCAGTATCTTTTACCCAGAGTAGAACTATGAAATTCCAATGGGTATGGCTTCTATGTGAGAGGGAGAAAGTTCAAAGGAGATTTACAGAGGAACTATTTTACACAGAGAGTAGTAGGTGTCTGCCAAGGGAGTTGGTGGCA
The DNA here is from genome assembly GCF_030028105.1 of Mobula birostris. Taxonomy (NCBI): domain Eukaryota; kingdom Metazoa; phylum Chordata; class Chondrichthyes; order Myliobatiformes; family Myliobatidae; genus Mobula; species Mobula birostris. The sequence goes on along the minus strand of NC_092378.1, from coordinate 129,823,984 downwards.
GCAGATACAATAGCAAGTTTGAAAAGTCATTTGGACAGGCACATAACCAAAGAGAGAATGGAATGATATAGAACACATGCAGGTGGGTAATATTAGTTTAATTTGGCCTCGTGACTAGTACAATTATCATGGGCTGAAGGGTTTGTTCTTGGGCCATGCTGTTCTGTGCTCTAAGCTGTGCATGACAGAAAGATGAATGTCAGTGTGAATAGAGAATAGGATGTGGAAAAGCTCCACAGTGACTTTGACAGGATAAATGTGTTGCAGATGCAGGATGATGTGGATACATGTGAGGTTATTCACTTCGGTTGCAAAAACAGTAAGGTGGATGATTAAAGATTAGGAGAGTGAAGGTGCAATGGACCTAGACTTATTTTGTTTCACCAGCTATTGAAAGTAAGTATGCAGGTACGGCAGTGGTTAAGATAGTAAATTACCAGAAGGCCTTCAAAGCAAGGAGATTTGAAAAAGGAACAGGGATACTATTCGAGTGATTTTTGGGTTTTGGTCATTTACATTTAACAAATGGCTTTGGCTACCAGTCTTCTGTTCCTTGACAATGTATTGTGGATTTAATTTGGAACAATGCTTTTCCTGTAAGTTTTGAATTCCAGTCCACAGACGATGCTATTATCTGTGGGATGAATGCGAACCAGAAGGTATGAAGTTTGCATGTAGTTTCAAAGAAAGCATTACCTATACTTTGTAAATATGGATGTCCTTTATGCTTAGCATGTAAAATACCAAATAAATGTATTGTGGTTTCAGTTTGGAACAATGAATTCCTAAAAGCTGTGAATCCCAGTCTAGACACTGCTGGCGCCTGTGGGATGGATGTGAATCAGAAGGTGTGAAGTTTGTATGTAGCTTCAAAAGAAAGCATTGTCTATGCTCTGTAAATACTTTGTACTTTGTGCTTAGCAAATAAATATTGAGCCCCACATTAGGCCAGCTGACCTTTCCACCAAAAGCATCCCTGTATGATGCCTGCTGTACCTGGTTTTGGCAAATAAAGAAGCTGCTTTGTATCTACCAGTAACTCTGTCCAGTGATTTCATTCTCGCAACAAAATATCTTGTACAAGGCACTAGTGAGACCCTCCCTTGAGTACTGTGAACAGTTCTGGTGTCCTTAACTGAAGATAGATATTCCTGATATCTGTCCTAATGAAGGATCTCGGCCCAAAATGTCGATTTCTTATTCCTTTCTCTAGATGTTACCTGACCTGCTGAGTTCCTCTAGTGTTTTGCATGTGTTACTCTAGATATTCTTGCTGTGGAGGGACTGCAGCTAAATTCACAATTCTGATTCATGGAATGGCAGGGCTAATAGGTCAGGAGAGATGTGCTCAATAAAGTTTTTATTCATGAGAAATAACTCATTGAAACTTATAAATCTATCAGGACTGGAAAGAGTAGATGCTTGAAGTATCTTTCCAACAGCCACTGGTGGTCATAGTATTATGATAATGTGCAGGCCATGTGAGGTGAGAAATTTGTTCATTTAGTGAGTAGTGAACCTGTAGAATTCTCTAGCAAAGAAAGTATACAAAGACAAATTGTTTCGTATTTGTATGAAGGAGTTTGACTGTATTTGGCTAAAGGGATTATATGATATGGAGAGGTAGGGTTCATACAGGAACAGGGTAATGAATTTGTATGATCAAAATAGTGGAGTGTGTTTAAAGGGCTGAATGGCCTCCTCCTATTTTCCATGTTCGTATCCCTGGAATCCTTTATAATGTGGAAATATTTCAATTTCTGTTTCGAATGCAGTCAGTGATTGAGTATCCTCATCATTCCAGAGGTAGTGAATCCAAAGACTCGTCATCCTCTGAGTGAAGAAGCTTCTCTTTTTCTTCTTAAGTGACCTATGTTTATGTTGAGATGGTGGCTCTTTGTTCTATATTTCTTAGCTTGGGGAACTATATTGCCCATATCCTCCATGTCAGCTCCTCAAAGATTTTGGTCCATTTCCATAAGACCATAAGACATAGGAGCAGAATTAGGCTATTTGGCCCATCGAGTCTGCTCCACTATTCAATCATGGCTGGTCCTTTATTTTCTCCTCCTCAACCCCAGTTTCTGGTCTTCTTCCCGTAACCTTTGATTCCATGTCTAATCAAGAACCTATCAATCTCTTCCTTAAATACACCCAACAACCTGGCCTCCATAGCTGCATGTGGCAACAAATTCCACAAATTCACCACCGTTTGGCTAAAGAAATTTCTCCGCATCTTTGTTTTGAAAAGGCGCTCCTCTATCCTGAGGCTGTGCCCTCTTGTCCCAGACTCTCCCACTATGGGAAACACCCTTTCCACATCTACTCCGTCTAGGACTGTCAACATTCGAAAGGTTTCACTGAGATCCCCCCTCATCCTTCTGAATTACAGTGAGTACAGACCCAGAGCCATCAAACGTTCCTCGTATGATAGCCCTTTCATTCCTGGAGATTAATTTCTTTGAGATAACCATTTATTTTTCTAACTTCTAGACAATAGAGGTCTGGTCTTCTCAGTCTCTCCTTGGCTGACAGATCAGTGATCCCAGGAACAAGTTGAGTAAATCTTTGCTGAACTCCATTCAAACATGTATGCCCTTCTTTTAGGATGAGACCAAAATTATACACAATATTCCAGCTATGAGCTCAACTTGCCCCAGTACAATTGCAGTAAAACAATTTCTCTCAGGTACTCTAAATCTTTTGCAATAAAAACCTTTATCTTTCTAATTATCTGCAACATTCGCTGTTAGGATGTTAGCTTTCTACAAAAGTAATGCTCCAAGCTGAGAGGCTGTACTCTAAAAGGTTAAGCAAGGCATTGAATAATTTAGTTCTGATACATTGTTTAATATGTAAAAATATTTATGGAAATATTTGCATATGTCAGTAGTTGCTTTCATGACTGAAAATGATCACTTCCCCCACCACTCAATCCGGTTTCCGAAAGATGCATGAGTTTTAAGCAGGTAGTCTTCCTGAAAAATAGCCCAGTTTTTAGTTTATCAGCTGCCTTGGTGATTTATGTAAGGATTATCCCCTTTCTTTTGGAAACATTTTGATAGATGGCAGTCACATATCTGTACAGCATAGGTCACATTTTCAAATGGCTTTTGTTGAGTATGGAACCTCTATTACTTTGTCATTTGAACGTGGAGATTTATGACTCTGCCAAACAATGTTGTAGAACAACCCAAATTTACATCCAGGAATGCAGCTTTTTACTAAACATAGTAAGGCTTTCTAACAGTTGCAGGAACAAGTAGTCAAGGGAGCACTAAATGCATATTTTATGTTATTGTCACAGTGGGAGTAAGGTTTTAATCTCTAAGAATGAGTGGCTTTTTCGACTGGGGGAGGTGGGATTGGGATGAGTTAGGCGTTGGTTGGAAATACGCCAACTCTTCTATTTAACCCATGCTCAGCCAGTAGTGATTAGAACTACCTGAGGGAGAAGCAGTTTGATCATTTAAATGTCAATCACTCACTATCAACAAATGCAGCTACAATTTTAAGATTTAAGGCAGAATATATAGTTATTACCCTTCAACCATCAGGTTCTTGAATCAATGTTCCCTCTAAGGTGTGTGCGTGTGCACACACATCTTTTGCTACAAGCACACAAAGGAATTTAAACTGCACACAAAAGGTTGTCACCCTCTACCTCGTTGGCATGTTAAGCATATTTCACAATCGTATACAATCACATTTCTTTTTCCGATTTCTGATGTGGATGGTGTTGACAATGTGGAGTTTACAATGATTTGTCTACAGATTTTAGAACCGGTTTATCTATACTATTTTTATTGAAGAAATCATTCAGTGTGCACATGTTATTGTCACTGGGCAAAAAAATTGCACAGCACAAGATTTTTGCGCACACAGGTCATTGCAAATTAGAGGGAAAATTGTCCTGGACCAGTGTGGTTAACTTCATTCACCTCAACACTGATCTGATTCCGCAACCTATGGACTCACTTTCAAGGAATCTATAACTCATATTCTCTGTGTTATTTATTTTCTATTTATTTATTATTCATTTTTTGTGTATTTGCACAGTTTTTCTTTTTTTGCCCATTGGTTATTTGTCAGTCTTTGAGTGTAATTTCTATTGTATTTCTTTGTTCTACAGTGAATGCCTCCAAGGAAATGAATTTCAGGGTAGTATATGCTGCCATACACATAACTTGACATGAAATCTCTTTGAACTTTTGGATTCCTCAGGATCTCAGTAGCATCAGACAGGCCTGAAGACCAGGCAATGTAAATCTTACAATAAATATCCTGATAAAGATAATAGCAGCAGATATGGAAACACCAACATCTTAAAGTTCTCAACTGCCAATTGTCCTGACTATTTCTTTATCTTCATTGTATCCTAATTCTGAAAGCAAAGATCTAATAGCCTTGAGAGAGAACAATGACAACAGCAATTTTAGAAGGCAGCTCACCACTTACTTTGCAACAATGAATATTGTTCTGGCCAACAGCCCCACACACGGTGAATGAATAAAATAAGCCTTCATCAATAGAGTTCATCCCAAAGACAACTGTGCATCCACTGAGGAAAATAATTACTAGTAGAGAGAATGTATCTCAAAATACGTTTTGCTTCTATTGCTTAAGTAAATGATAGATTACTAACTATGGTATTGCATAGAAATAGCTACAGGAACAAGCATTCCAGGGAGCACTAAATGTACATTTAACATAATCTGACTATTATGCGGTAAATCAATGCGAGATTAGTCACAGCTTTTATAGTTATTTGTCTGGTATGACAATAAGATACTTTACTGCTATTTGGAGATGAGGGTAACTTGGTGCCACAGGAATCTGAGGAATAATTGTAGCTACATTCAATAAAAATAAAACTAATTCTCATTTGTTAAGCCATATCACATTACATCACAAACACGAGGAAATCTGCAGATGCTGGAATTTCAAGCAACACACATAAAAATTGCTGGTGAACGCAGCAGGCCAGGCAGCATCACTAATTAAACAGATGAAACTATCAGCAGGATAATCCATGAAGGACATTCAATGCAATTTCCACAAGTGGTAGAAGCCATGCTCAGACACATGAATGGAGTTTACTTCACTCTCTAGCTGTAAGGTTAGGCCAATGCTAAAGAACTTCCCATCAATGCTTGCTTATATATGGTGCAACCATTTAACAACAGAGAAAGCATCAGGTTTATTATCACTGACGTGTCATGAAATGTGTTGCCTTGTGGCAGCTGTACTGTACAAGACATGAAACTTACCATAAGTTACATAAATAAATAGTGCAAAAGACAAATAAACAAGATCATCTTCATGGATGATTGAGAAATCTATTGGCAGACGGGAAGGAGCTTCTTCTAGATTGTTGAGCGTGGGTCGTCAAGCTCCTGAATCTCTTCCCTGATGGTAAGCATGTGGAGAGGACATGACCTTGGTGGTGAGGGTGTTTAATGACAGATGCTATCTTCTTGAGGCACTACCTCTTGAAGATATCCTTGATGGCGGGAGGATTGTGACCATGATTGAACTGACAAGGTCTACAACCCTCTGCAGCTTCTTGCAATCCTGTGCATTGGATGTGCCATTGGAGGTAGTGATTGCAACCAGTCTGAATGTTCTCCACTGTATATCTGCAGAAATTTTCAGCAATCTTTGATGACATTCCAAATCCTCAACCTCCTCATGAAGTAGAGCTGCTGATGTGCTTCTTTATGATTACATTAATGTGTTGGGCCCAAGATAGATGTTGATGCTTTTTTTTCTACTGCTGACTTGTGAGAACTAGTATGCCTTCTCCTGAATTTCCCTTCCTGTAATCCATAATCAATTCCTCGGTCTTGCTAATGCTGTTATTGTTAGTGCCAAGTTGTTATTATTGCAACATCACTCAACCAATCAATCTATCTCACTTCTGAATGCTTCCATGTCGCTATCTGAGCTTCTGCCAACAGTAGTGATGTCATTGGAAAGGATGGAATTGAGAGAAGGTTTCTCATTGAAAATACTATACAACCTAAAACCCAGTACAAAGTAATAGTGTTCTACACAGCTTACACCTCTGAAGAGCAGTTTTCTTTCTGCTAACTGACTACTGCTCCTTAGTCAGTTAAATGTTCAATTAAGCATTAATCTGCATAATTTATACCTTTCTATCTTCTATATTCACTAAAATCCAAATAATTAAATAAAAGTTTGAGCTTATAAATCTTTTTGATGAAGCTTGAAAGAAACAGCGTGTAAATTCAATGGAGATTTCTAAAGGCAATGGCGTCCAAAATAATGCTAGTAGGACTTTTGTGTAATTACTGATGTAATTGCTTTGATATATACGGAGTTTCAAAGTGTCAATAGAACTTCGATTTATCCAATTGGAACTTTGATTTATTTAAAGTTCTTGTCATCGAGTGTACTTCAAATGAATAGGTGATATAGTTTGCAGTTCATTATGTATGTCCAAAAGGAGGCAAGCTGGACAAATTTGAGAATGGTGTTTAGCTGAGGTTGAATCTCAGTCACCTGACTAGGCTTTGACCTGGTGAAATCTGAATTTAAAAGGCATTCCAAAATTCAAGGTGACACAGTTTAAATATATTACACCAGGAAAATTGAACTGTCTCTAACAGTTTTGTGTAATTGCATATCACGGCAATGTACACATTTGCTGAAAAGAAACAGATTAGCAATAATGCAGGAGAGATCAAGGGATGCATGTGAATAAATGACAATGGCTGATTCTCTTTTCTACTTTTGTAAGGAAGTGAATGTGTTTATTAAGAGGTAGAGGCACCTACTTGGACACCTAATCTTTGCAGGAATACTGTCAGGATTTTATGTTCTGCAAATCTCTAGCATTTGTAGACAGGCAGTGTTGCACAGCAGGGGCAGCATAATAGCACAGCTTGTGTTACTGCCTGTCAGCTTCATCAGGTTTGAACTTGACCTTTGGTGCTGCCTGGGAAGACAAGGCACATTCCCGGTATGACCACAAAGGTTTCCTTTGGGTGCTCAGATTTCCTCCCTCATCCCAAAGGCACTTTGGTGGATTAATTATTAATTATAAATTACCCCTAGGGTAGAAATATATTGGTGGCAGGAGGAATGTGATTGGCATGTGAGGGAGGTTAGGTTACAGAGAAATAAGGGTAAGAATGGGAATGGTAACCAGCAAAAACCTGATAGTATAAATACTCTCTTTTTGAATGAGAACAATAAAAATACTGGAGTTGTTACTATGTATGTGTATTCCTTTTAAGTCCCACACCAACTAGTATCCTGTTTTCTTTGGGAGAAGTGCTAATTTATGCTGACATATGTGATGCACTATGAGCCTTTTGGTTGAAATATTCCAAACTCCATTCAATTAAAATAATTATATCTGGTAGAATGGATAAAGCTGTTAATTTCACCCCTTGAGACCCATATGCTTAAGCATTTTGTTTTAAAGTTCTCTGACAGATCTTGCTTCAACTGAAGCTGTAATTGATCAAAAACATAAGAGATTCTGCAGATGCTGGAAATCCAGAGCAACACACCACAAAATGCTGGAGGAACTCAGCAGGTCAGGCAGTATCTGTGAAAACGAATGAACAGACGATGTTTTAAGGCTGACACCCTTCATCAGGACTGACTGCAAAGTAAAAGGGAAGATGCCAGAATAAAAAAGGTGGGGATAGCTAGAAGGCGATAGGTGAAGCCAGGTTGGTGGGAAAGGTAAAGGGCTGGAAAAGAAGGGAGAAGGGGAAGAAGGAGGGGCACTAGGTGGAGGTGATACGCAGTTGAAAAGAAGAGGTAAAAGGCCGGAATGGAAAATTGAAGAAGAGAGAAAGGGGAGGGAATAGATTTTTACCGTAAAGAGAAATTGATGTTCATGCCATCAGGTTGGAGGCTACCTAGACAGAAAATGAGGTGTTGATCATCCAGCCTGAGAGTGACCTCATCATGGCAAAAGAGGAGGTCACGGACTGACATGTCAGAACAGGAATGAGGAAATGGTTGACTGCCATGCTAAGGCTTATTAAACTGTTTATCTGGCATCATACAGTGAGTGTGTACACAATGTTAGTGTGGGCTTGGTGAAAGAATAATGGAAGAAATGTCAACATTTCATTGAAAAATTGTCGATTGAAAAATCACAGGAAATCTTTGAAAATTTATGACTTTGCTAGTGAAATATAAATGCCAGCAGATCATCTCATTTTGCTTTGCATCTATCCATAAGTCACTCATCGAGTGTTTTGCCATTCTATCATGGCCAATTTATTATCCTCTTCTTCCTTCTCTCCATAACTTTTGACACCCTTACTAATCAAGGACCTATCTACCTCTGTTTTAAATATACCCAGACTTGGCCTCTACAGCTACCCATGGCAATGACTTTCACAGATTCACCACCTTCTTGTTAAAGAAATTTCTCCTAATCTTTCTTCTAAAGGGATGTCCTTGTATTTTGAGGCTGTTCCCGCTGGTCTTAGACGATCAAGATGGCAATTGCACATAATGCTCCCTTGGTCGACCTCTTTTGGACAGACCACAAAACTGTTTATTTCATTTCTTTTATGTCTGTTTTTCATCATTAGGTATGTTTTTGGAACTGTTCAAGCCTGTGATTTAGTTTGGGGATTGATTGAGTAATCCAGCGCTTTGCTGCCTCTGAGAACGTCCAGGTAAGCGAACATGAGCCTCAAGGTGAATAAACTACAAGACTGTTGTTGTGTGAATGAAATTACCAGAGAATGTCACTGGTAGATACAAAGCAGCTTCTTTATTCGACAAAACAAGATACAGCAGGCATCATATGGCGATGCTTTCGGTGGAAAGGTCTGCTGGCCCAACGTGGGGCTTGATATTTATTTGCTAATCACAAAGGACAATTCCATATTTACAAAGTATAGACAATGCTTTCTTTTGAAGCTACATACAGATTTCACACCTTTTGATTCGCATCCATCCCACAGACGCCAGTAATGTCTGTGGACTGCGTTTCACAGCTTTTAGGAATGCATTGTTCCAAATTAAATCCACGATACATTATCAAGGAACAGAAGACTGGTAGCCAAAGCCACTTGCTAAATGTAAATGGTCTAAACCCAAAAGTCACTCTAACAAAGTTGAGATGTGAGCTAATGTTCGACTCCATTTCGCTGATTAAAGCTTCTATTATTTGCTGATTAAAGTGATGAGGAAGATTGAAACAGGGGCAAATGCAGAAGGCAAATGTGAGTTCAGCGACGACTACTCGCCTTTTGATCGCTGATGGGATCACTCTGCCGCTGGAGGAGGAACCTCTGTGGCCTGTCACTGAGGCCCAGGTGTGGGCCTCTGCACTCCAGTGATGTCTCCCTCTTCCTATGATGTCAGAGGATGTCACCGAGATTCTCCATTTATTGGCTTGCACTATGGACTATGGACTTTTTCAGTCTTATGATTTTATATTCTGTGTTGTCACTCATTCTTTCTTGTTGTTTTTATGTGCAGGGAGGAGGGGTATTTGGGAGTTGATGTTCTTGTTGCATTCTACGTGGGGGAAGGGGCTTTGGAAGGTTGATGATTGTGTTGCCATTCTCTTTTTGTGTGAGGTCGTGGGTTTGCTCTTTCTGTTTGAACTGACTTCCATGGTTTTCTTTGTTTGGTGGCTGACTGGAAAAGAAGAATCTCAGAGTTGTATACAGCATACACACCTCAATAATAAATGAACCTTTGAAACTTTGACCTTTTCTACTAAACATCCTCCCCATGTCCGTTCTGTCTACTCTTTTGAATATTCAATAGGTTGAATATCATGTTAGAAATAATGATTGTCCTAACGATTTCCTTTTGTGTTGTGGAGTTATGTACAGGTATCTGGAAATGGAGAGCTTTAGAAGTTTAACTGGTTTATTTGTTCTTCTCAGACCACCCACATTCCTATATAAGGCCTGTAAAGTTCTTACATTTGCTTGCACCTATTACTTTTTCCATTAAACAAAGAGTGAAGTAATTTTAATGGCACTTACAAATGTATACACGTTACTGAAAAACAGGGTTTTGATGTTGCTTGTATTAATAAGATCATATGAAATTGAAGCAGAATTAGGCCATTCGGTCCATCGAGTCTGCTCCGCCATTGATCAAGGCTTCTCTCTCAACCTCATTCTCCTACATTCTCCCTTAACCTTTCATACCCTGACTTATCAAGAATCTATTGACGTTCACCTTAAATCCCTCAATGACCTGGCCTCCATAGCCCTCTGTGACAATAAGTTCCATAGATTCACCATCCTCTGGCTAAAGAAATTCCTCCTCATCTTTGTTCTAAATGGACATCCCTCTATTCTGAGGTTGAGCTCTCTGGTCGTAGACCCCTCCACTATAGAAAGCATCCTCTCCCAATCCACACTTCCTCAGCCTTTCACCATTCAATAGGTTTCAATGAGATTCTCTCCTCATTCTTCTAAGTTCCAGTAAGTACAGGACAGAGTCACCAAATACTCCTCAAAAATTAAGCCTTTCATTTCAGGAATCATTTTTGTGAATCTCCTTTGAACCCTCTCCAATGTCAGCCCATTCTTTCTTAAATAAGAGGCACAAAACTGCTCACAATACTCCAAGTGAAGCCTCACCAGTGCCTTATAAAGCCCCAGCATTACATCCTTGTTTTTACGTTCTAGTCATCTAGAAATGAATGCTAAAACTGTTTTTGCCTTCCTCACCACCAACTCAACCTGCAAGTTAACCTTTAGGGAATCCTATGCGAGAACTCCCTTTGCACCTCCAATTTTTAAATTTTCTCCTCGCTTAGAAAATAATCTACAATTTTATTCCTACCAAAGTGCATGCCCATACACTTTCCAACACTGTATTCCATCTGCCACTTCATTACCCATTCTCCTAATCTGTTTAAGTCCTCCTGCAGCCTCCCTGATTCCTTAACACTACTTGCACCTACTCCTATCTTTGTATCATCTACAAACTTGGCCACAAAGCCATCAATTCTGTCATCCAAATCATTGACATACACAACGCAAAATGAAGCGATCCCAACATTAACCTCTGTGGAACACCACTTGTCACCAGCAGCTGATCAAAAGAGGCTCCCTTTATTCCCACACTTTGCCTAATGTCAATTGGCGAATGTTCTATCCATGCTAATATCTTTCCTGTAATACCATAGGCACCTATCTTGCCAAGTAGTCTCATGCATGGCACTTTCTCAAAGGCCTTTTGAAAATCCAAGTGTCCACTGAATTTCTTTTGTCTATCTTGCTTGATATTTCCTCCCAGAATTCCAACAGGTTTGTTAGGCAAGATTTTCCCTTAAGGAAACCTTGCTGACTTTGGCTCATTTTAGCATGTACCTCCAAGTATCCTGAAACCTCATCCTGAACAATTGACTCCAACATCTTCCCAACAATGAGGTTAACTGGTTTATAATATCCTTTCCTCTGCCTCCCTCCCTCCCTTCTTGAAGAGTGGAGTGATATTTGCAATTTTCCGGTCCTCAAATCCATGCTAGAATCTAGTGATTCCTGAAAGATCACTGCTAATGCCTCCACAGAACCCTCAGGTGTAGTCCGTCTGGTCCAGGTGACTTACCTACCTTCGGACCTTTCAGCTTCCCAAGCACCTTCTCCTTAGGAATTGCAACTGGTCTCACTTCTGCTCCCTGCCAACTTATACTTCTGGTATACTGCTCGTGTCTTCCACAGTGAAGACAGATACAAAATACCTATTCAGTTCATCTGCCATTTCCTTGTCCCACATTACTACCTCTCCAGCATTATTTCCCAGTGGTCTATATTTACGCTCACCATTCCTTTACTCTTTATATTTTTCTCTTCGGGATCCAAAATCAGCAGCAAACTGATTTTCCCAATCTACCTTCATATTGAAACCCCCCCAAGAAAATTGTAACATTGTCCTTTTGATATGCATTTTCTATCTCCCATTATAATTTGTAGCCCATACCCTGGCCGCCGTTTGGAGGCCTGTATATAAATCCCATCTTTTTACCCTTGCAGTTTCTTAACTCCACTCACAATGCACAGTAGCCCAGTGGTTAGCTCAACGCCTTAGTGTATAGGCGATCTGGGTTCAATTCCCACTGCTGCCTGTAAGGAGTTTGTATATTCTCCCTGTGACCGTGTAGGTTTCCTCCAGGTGTTTTGATTTCCTCCCATAGTCTAATGACGTACCAATTGGTGCGTTAATTGGTCATTATAAATTGTCCCGTGATTAGGCTAGGATTAAGATGGGGGATTGCTGGGTGGCTCGAATGGCTGGAAGGGCCTGTCTCATGCTGTATCTCTAAATAAATAAGTAAACGCTTCTACATCTTCTAATTCTCTGTCACCTCTTTCTAAGGATTTGATTTTATTTTTTTTACCAACAGAGCCAAACCATCCCCTCTGTCTACCTGCCTGTCCTTTTGATACAATGTGTACCCTTGGATGTTAAGCTCCCAACTATAACCCTCTTTCAGCCACGACTCAGTGATGCCCACAACGTCATACCTGCCAATCTCTAACTGTGCTACAAGTCTATCTACCTTCTTTCATAAAATGCAGGCATTCAAACATAACACCTTTGGTCCTGTATTCATCACCCTTTTCAATTTTGTCACCCAGGGACAACTGCAACTCATTTGACTGACTGGAATTTTGCCCTGTCATCTGCTTGTCCTTCCTGACAGTCTCACTGCACACTGTCTTTGCTTGTATATCAACTGCCCCACGTAGTGCTCTCACTCAGTTTCTCATCTTTGGTACTTGCTGGATAATTATCGATATGTCATTCAGTTCTGGACACATTGACTGTCATTTTAGGTGTAATGCCCTGGTTCATATCTTTACTGTTATGCTGTATGTGTTTCATTTTGGCAGTTCTGTAAGAGCAGCTTGTTTTCAGCTTGCTCCACTTGCAGCCCCTTTGGGTTATTGTTGGTTATAAGGCATGAGGAGAAATGTGTGCCATCCAATTAGGATGGTCAAATTAAGGGGAGGTTTCTCTGGTCAAGGACACTAAGGCTGGGCTTGGGGCTTTTGTTCGAGAGGAGATGAGGAGGGAACATGCAGGAGAGAAGAGGTCATAGGTTTCGACCTGGAGTGGGACCGTGATTTGACAAAGCCAGTGGTGAGATCGATTAAGGATCAGTGACTATGGAGAAACTGTGAGCTCCAACTTGTGCACATTAGACCGTTTCAATAAACTGGGCCCTTTTCTTTACCAACTCTCTAGTCAAATTAAGAATCATAAAGATAATCTTTTAATTGTATGCGGTGTACTGTCTTATTTCATGGCACAAATTTGTAACAAGGTAGCGAATTACACAGCAGAGGTTGGGGTGGGAGAGCATCCCAATCTCACAAGTTTGGTGGGGTCAAAGGTTGTCTTCGCTAGACTCATGCAGCCAAGTAAACCAGGGGGTTTCATAGGTCCAAAGAAGAAGCATACAAATTAGCCAGAGAAAGTGGATCACCTGAGGACAGGGAGAAATTCAGAGTTCAGCAGAGGAGGACAAAGGGCTTAATTAGGAAGGGGAAAAAAGATTATGAGAGAAAACTGGCAGGAAACATAAAAACGGACTGTAAAAGCTTTTATAGATATGTGAAAAGGAAAAGACTGGTAAAGACAAATGTAGGTCCCCTGCAGACAGAAACAGGTGAATTGATTATGGGGAGCAAGGACATGGCAGACCAATTGAATAATTACTTTGGTTCTGTCTTCACTAAGGAGGACATAAATAATCTTCCAGAAATAGTAGGGGACAGAGGGTCCAGTGAGATGGAGGAACTGAGCGAAATACATGTTAATAGGGAAGTGGTGTTAGGTAAATTGAAGGGATTGAAGGCAGATAAATCCCCAGGGCCAGATGGTCTGCATCCCAGGGTGCTTAAGGAATAAGCCCAAGAAATAGTGGATGCATTAGTGATAATTTTTCAAAACTCGTTAGATTCTGGACTAGTTCCTGAGGATTGGAGGGTGGCTAATGTAACTCCACTTTTTAAAAAAGGAGGGAGAGAGAAACCGGGGAATTATAGACCGGTTAGCCTAACGTCGGTGGTGGGGAAACTGCTGGAGTCAGTTATCAAGGATGTGATAACAGCACATTTGGAAAGCGGTGAAATGATCGGACAAAGTCAGCATGGATTTGTGAAAGGAAAATCATGTCTGACGAATCTCATAGAATTTTTTGAGGATGTAACTAGTAGAGTGGATAGGGGAGAACCAGTGGATGTGGTATATTTGGATTTTCAGAAGGCTTTTGACAAGGTCCCACACAGGAGATTAGTGTGCAAACTTAAAGCACACAGTATTGCGGGTAAGGTAATGGTGTGGGTGGAGAGTTGGTTAGCAGACAGGAAGCAAAGAGTGGGAATAAACGGGACCTTTTCAGAATGGCAGGCAGTGACTAGTGGGGTACCGCAAGGGACCTCAGTTGTTTACAATATATATTAATGACTTGGATGAGGGAATTAAATGCAGCATCTCCAAGTTTGCGGATGACACGAAGCTGGGTGGCAGTGTTAGCTGTGAGGAGGATGCTAAGAGGATGCAGGGTGACTTGGATAGGTTGGGTGAGTGGGCAAATTCATGGCAGATGCAATTTAATGTGGATAAATGTGAAGTTATCCACTTTGGTGGCAAAAATAGGAAAACAGATTATTATCTGAATGGTGGCCGATTAGGAAAAGGGGAGGTGCAACGAGACCTGGGTGTCATTATACACCAGTCATTGAAAGTGGGAATGCAGGTACAGCAGGCGGTGAAAAAGGCGAATGGTATGCTGGCATTTATAGCGAGAGGATTCGAGTACAGGAGCAGGGAGGTACTACTGCAGTTGTACAAGGCCTTGGTGAGACCACACCTGGAGTATTGTGTGCAGTTTTGGTCCCCTAATCTGAGGAAAGACATCCTTGCCATAGAGGGAGTACAAAGAAGGTTCACCAGATTGATTCCTGGGATGGCAGGACTTTCATATGAAGAAAGACTGGATGAACTGGGCTTGTACTCGTTGGAATTTAGAAGATTGAGGGGGGATCTGATTGAAACGTATAAGATCCTAAAGGGATTGGACAGGCTAGATGCAGGAAGATTGTTCCCGATGTTGGGGAAGTCCAGAACGAGGGGCCATAGTTTGAGGATAGAGGGGAAGCCTTTTAGGACCGAGATTAGGAAAAACTTCTTCACACAGAGAGTGGTGAATCTGTGGAATTCTCTGCCACAGGAAACAGTTGAGGCCAGTTCATTGGCTATATTTAAGAGGGAGTTAGATATGGCCCTTGTGGCTAGGGGGATCAGAGGGTATGGAGGGAAGGCTGGGGCGGGGTTCTGAGTTGGATGATCAGCCATGATCATAATAAATGGCGGTGCAGGCTCGAAGGGCCGAATGGCCCACTCCTGCACCTATTTTCTATGTATGTTTCTATGTATGTCATTGTCATCTTATTTCTTGATGAAATTTTGTATTACTAGATCTTGCCAGATATCTAGGATCTTGCTTTAGTACATTTAAACAAATATTTGATCAGGGATTTCACTGATGTTTTGTGAAGCATTTTATTCTTTATTTATCCTTGTTTGTTTCGTTGCCTCAATCTTCTGAGAATTAGTTTTACTGAAAGCTTAGGAAGGCAGTGAGTGGGATTTTTGCCTGATTGATAAGGTATGTAATGAAATGAATTTAGTTACACAGGGAGGGAAGGGGTAAAATTTTGGTTAAGTGGTCGAGAGTAAATCACTACTGTGGCACGTGAGCCACCAGAGTTGCAGTCCTTCCACTCCTTCCCACCCCGCACTGCCAATCCCCAAAACTCCAGAGCCTGATAAATCTGTCAGAATTCTTTGGAAAAATAAAAGCAGGATAGACAGAGGAGAGGGGTATAAGGGGCTCTGGATAGAGGTAGTACCTCTGATGTCTGACATGCTGCTCCCTACCAGACAGGGTGGACGGGCATCACTAGTCCTCATCCATCTCCTAAATCTCTCATGTGTTGGTTCCAAGCGCCATACTCCGGTGATCCGCTTTAGCTGGCGGGCTAACCCACGTGAGGGGGTGGTGTTAACATGGCACCGCTGGGCGAAAGACTTCCATGATGAAGTCACTGGCTGGGATGGAAAGGTTGTCAGATGAAGTATAACGGCTGTATGTTCATGACCAAGGTGAGCCACCTCGTTGGAGGAAATCGGCTGTGGTCAAACCTGGAGAGGGATGGGCTCCGCCAGGTTTCAGATGTCCAAGACACGCCGCATGATGAGCACACCAAAAAGCTGGTGCAAAGCTTGTCATGATGGCACCCCAACAACTCCAACAGAAGTTAAGGGCGGAAGAAGAAGAAAAAGAAGAAGACAGAGGAGAATCGGCTGGTGTTGGGTACTTGTATTTTCAGAAGGCCTTTGACAAGATGCCACACATGATGCTGCTTAACAAGCTACGAGCCCATGGTATTACAAGAAAGATTCTAGCATGGATAGAGCATTGGCTAGTTGGTAGGTGGAAAAGAGTGGGAATAAAGGGAGCCTTTGCTGGTTGGTTGCCGGTGATTCGTAGTGTTCCACAGGGGTCAGTGTTGGGACTGATTCTTTTTACTTTATATGTTAATACTTTGGATGATGGAATTGATGGCTTTGTGGCAAAGTTCGCAAACGATATGAACATATGTGGAGGGGCAAGTAGTTTTGAGGAAGTAGAGAAGCTACAGAAGGGCTTAGACAGATTACGACAATGGGAAAAGAAATGACAGGTGGAAAACACTGTCAAGAAGTGTATGAACATTCACTGGTAGAAGAAGTGAAAGGGTTGACTATTTTCTAAATTGCGAGAAAACACAAAAAACTGAGGTGCAAAGGGACTTTGGAGTTGTTGTGCAGCGTTCTGTAGAGGTTAATTAGCTGGTTGAGTCTGTTTTGAGGAAGGCAAATGCGATGTTAGCATTCATTTCAAGAGGACTAAAATATAATAGCAAGGATGTAAAGTTGAAACTTTTTAGCACTGGTGAGGCTTCACTTGGAGTATTGTGAGCAGGTTTGGGTCCCTTATCTTAGAAAGAATGTGCTGAAAATGGAGAGGATTCAAAAGAGGTTCACACAAATGATTCCAGGATTGAATGGCTTGTCATATGAAGAGCATGAAGATCCAAACAAATGAGCAGTTTAACTCATTGCAACCTATCGAACTGTGAAAGGCCTTGATAGAGTTGATATGGAGAGGATGTTTCCTATGGTGGGAGAGTCTAAGACAGAGACACAGCCTCAGAGGAGAGGGGTGTCCTTTTAGAATGGAGATGAGGAGCAATTTCTTAAGCCAGAGGGTGGTGAATCTGAGGAATTCTTTGCTACAGGCAGCTTAGAGGCCTAGTCTTAATGTAGATTTAAGGCAGAGGTTGATAGATTCTTGACTGGTCGGGGCATGAAGGAATATGTGGGAAGGCAGGTGGTTGGGTCTGAGAGGATTAGCCATGATGAAATGGCATAGCACATACTACCCAAATGGTCTTATGGTTTATTGCCCTTTCTTTGCCCACCATAGATATTAGCCAATGGAATTTGCGTCGCATTATAGCATGGCCTATCATCTTCTGAACAGGAATGTCAATGAATCATAATTTTAAATCAAGTCTTGTAATTAACTTAATAAATAATTTTATAGAATAAAGCAAAGTAAATTAAGCAGCAAACAATCTACTGGAGGAACTTAGCAGGTCATGCATCATCTGTCAGAGGAAAGAAATCGTTGACATTTTGGGTCAAAAACTTGGGTGGAGATTGATTTCTCAGTCAACCTCATCTGTCATGAGCCCTGTGGGCCCCTGCGGCTTGCCCTAGAGTATTAATTTACGGGGTTTCTTGAACTCCTGTGCTTACTAATTGTTAGAACGTTAGGCCTTGGTGCTTTTTGTTTAATCTTGTAAAGTTTATAAAGTTAATTGTGACCGGCATGTGTCTCCTGGATTCTGTGATGATTTAAAGGGACTCTCTTAGCAGATTTCTTGTGTTCGTGGAGAATGATTTGTCGCTTGGTGGTGCCTCCGATGCTCTGTTGGTATTCCGTTGTCTAACCTCTTATTTCGTTCTCTTCCTTGGGTGTCTCTGCACTTGGGTTAGGTTGTTGCCAATGCCCACTGTGATGGTCTGCCTTCCTGCCAGTCCTGTCAGCATACATCAGCATGGCTCTTGCACTCTTTTGTCCACTTGCACTGCACTTGCTCTGTTACTATAACCCTAAATGGTGCAATGACCACACAAAATGCTGGAGGAACTCAGCAGGTCTGGCAGCATCTAAGGAGAGGAATAAACAGTCGACCCTTCAGGCCAAGGCATCTTTCGTCGGAATCTGTTGAGTTCCTCCAGCATTTCTCTGCGGCTCTTTGTTTCCAGCATCTGCAGAAACTCTTGTGTCCATATCCTGCATGTTGTCTTTGTTTTGCTTTTGGTCTGCCTTGACATATTTATGAATGGAGCTTTCTGATTGACATGCAAACGGAGCTTTTTAATGTATCTTGGTACATGTGAGAATAGCAAGCTAATTACCAGTTACCAAAACAAACTCAGTTAACAAATGAAATTAAAAATACAACATTAATTTAATTTGTTATGCAAATTAATCATGGCTTTCAAAAAACCGGTTGAGATGAATTGTTGAAAATTTGACCTTGCAACTTCTAAGAACTAGCCCCATTCATATAAAATCTGTTTCTCCCTCTTTCCTATTCTTTCCTTTCTGCACTACCTTTGACTGCACATGATAATCTTGGATTTTATATTGCGTCCATGAGGAGATTCGAGAAACAGTGTACCCATCACGCCAGAAAAGAGCGAATTCTGAAGTGTTGACAGAATAGACAAGGCCGCTGCTTAGCGGCAAGTGGAGTCTCCATCAGTCACTTTGAACTCCATGTATGTGAGTGTTAGTACGGTAACTTCAGGCAGAGCAGTGCACATCCATCAAGAGATGAGGCTCTTTTGTGAGAAGTAAATGCATTATTTCAAACAGCTGGTTTATAGTTATAGATGTGAGGCAAAAGGAAAGGGATCTTTAACTAATCAGGTATGAAACACTTCTCTCTTGACTGCTCGGACGAGGTGATGCTTTGAATCTCTTCCATACACGGGTCTGCAGCACTGTGATTGAACTTTTCCATTTGTGGCGTGAAACAGTTAACATCAAAGTCAAATGTCACATTCTGAATAACTCTTTCTTAATCTGCCGGTGCATCTATTCCAGCACAGTCCCATCTCTCAAATCCCTTCAGCTCATCCGCACTTCTGCTAGCTCTATGTTAACCCACACTGAATCCTGCTGAACCATTGCTTCAGCTGCAGCTACTGTGCTCACCAGTGTCTAGTCCTCCAGCACCATTTTCCTTCCACTGTTCAGTCCTGCACGGGGTCACCATTGTCTGCATTGTAATCCCTGCAAGAAGTCCTAGGCTCCCCCACTATAGGAAACATCCTATCCACATTCACTCTGTCCAAGCCTTTCATGCTTCCTCCATTCCATTTGTTATTAGTAGTGATTTATTACTGTCATGTGTACCATGATATAGTGATAAGCTAGTTTTGCATACTGTTTATGCAGAGCAAATCATAACACTGCGCTTTGAGCTAGAATAAGGCAAAATAATAACAATGCTGAATAAACTGTAAACACTACTGAAAATTTGTTCCACCACTGCATAATAGACCCTTAACTGTAGATGCAAGAAAGACTGTAGATGTTAGAATCTGAAACAAAAATAAATAGTACTGAAGGAATTCAATAGGTGGAGGTGCATCCACGGAAACAAAGGGATGGTTGACATTTCAGGCTGAGATTTTGCATGCAGGGCTTTTAATATTTGGGATTCCCTCTGCCTTAGCATATTTCAGTCTTACCCATATCCAGCAGAAGCCAAACTCTTTGACTAATCTTGTAGTCTTTCTTGTCAAAATATTCATCGGGATTAGAGTTGTCTGATTATGCTTCTTACAGTATATTGGGCTCCTTCTCTGTGTGAAAAGTGGTTGCCTCTTGATTTCCATGGCAATGAACATCAAGAGAGTCAAGTTGTGATTGCCATCTCATATCATCACCGAGAGCCAAAATTCTTCAAGATCCTTGTGGTGCAGACAAAGAAGCTCAATTCTCATTCTCAGTACATAGCAGCACTTGACACTTCATCCATCTCTTAGTTTGACAACCAGAATAACTATTTAATGCCAAGAGCAATTGTAATTCTAAAGGAGTACCTGTCAGTGATCGCAAATAAACATTGAATCTAGCATAAAATTAATTATTTTCTTGTCATAAAGTACCCTGCATTGAAATGAAACCCCTTTAGAAAAGTCCTCATTATTTTCATCTGCAATCCATGACAATATTTCAGTCAGATATAAAAAAGCATTTTTTAGAAAGGTGATTATTAAATGACTAAATATGTCCCCATTTTGTTCACTTCATTTAAATGGTTTTAATTTAGACTCTCCTTTTGTACATGCTATTTTCATAGGAGTGCCTTTAGGTGAGAGCAGCATTTTGATTGAGATAAGCTACCTTCAAATGTCCTTTAGGCTTTCTGCACTATCAGGTATCTGCAGCAGTGCTCCAGCCAGAGACAGGATGGATTAGGCAATGCTCCTCGGTTAATGCAGCACTGGGGAAAGAAACAATACACCAGAAGCCCAAAGTTTAGTGGTGCATTGAGGATTTTTTCACGCTGTGCCTTAACCATGTACTTAGGTCACTTGGCCATTGGTGATTCTACAAACTATGGTGCAGCAGGGAGAGTCTGTTTTGCTGGCATGCACTGTGTCATAATTACACGAGCAATTCTTTCTAGAGAAATTATTTCCAATTGTATTTTGCAACCTCAGGACATTCTAAAACAATTCACAGTCACAGAAGCACTGTCTCAATTTTAATATACGTGCAATAGCAAGGTTCCACAAGTAATGAAATAATGACAAATATCAGTTTCAGATGCTGTAGTTAAGGCATAAATTTCAGTCAAGCTCTGGGAAAACTGTCTTGCTCTTCCTCATGAGATCTTTAATTTTCGTCGAAGAGAGCAGAAAGGGCTTGAGTTTAACATCTCATCCATCATCAATATAGTGGCAACCCCCCCCCCCCCCCCACTACTGCCAAGATTATGAGCTCATTATTAATGCAGGGCAGCTCTGGAGTTACAAGACTGCAGCTCAGATGGTTACTAGCACTGGGAGTAAGGGAAATCGAGCCTTTGAGAGACTGCAGCTGGCCAAAGAAAAGCCTTACTGTTTGAGGAGAAGGAAGATCATTGGAAACCGTGTATTGTGGCAACAGCAGCCTTGGGAGAGGGCAGGAGAGTCAATAGTGAGAAGGAAAGACTGATTTATTTTTTTAATTCATGCTAGCAATGTGGCCCTTGTTGGAAATTCCAGCATTTGTTGCCTATCCTTAATGTCAGTGAGATGAATGCCTCTGGTCCCCGGGAGTGTTTTTCCCTGTAGTCAAATAGCACTTCCTGCTACTCAGCTTTCTGCTACTTCATCAGTTTTCTATTCTTGCTGCTACTGCCCCTTCAACACTACAAGCTTTAGTTATGCTAACAAGTTTTTTTTTGTGTTACAGGACTTTATCTTCAACACTTGCGACAAGATCTCCCTGCAGAACTTGATTGGGTTAACTAAATGTGACTAGCTTCCTCACCCCGTTCTCCTAAATTCATGCCCCAAATTTACAGGAGTTAGCTAAATAACTAACCATGGAACTTTGGAATCGTGGAACTTACTATGAGATTTCTGGTTAGTGCAAATCCCATATTTTATTCTCCGCATAGCCCACCAACTCCACTCCGATTCTACCACATTAGAATGTATAGTGGGCAAACTCTGCTCTCATATGATGTGAGGAGAAACCCACAGTCAGAAGGGGGATGTACAGCAGAGAATAGGATTGAACTCAGGTTGCTAGACCTGTGGATTAACAGCTCTGTGCCGCCATCCTGTCCCAATATGACTGCGCAATGACCAGGGTTCCAGTGGTCCTTAAATGGTTAAATTAAAAGGGCATGCTATATAAACCTTTCCTGCCTGCTTTTGGGTTTAGGAGGATGTTTAATAAATATATACAAGCATTCAAAATGAGTAAAGATTCCAAATGGACAGGCAGGGAGGAATCATTTTTTTTCTGCCGAGAACCTCCAGAACAGAACAGAGTTCAGAAGTATGGTTATACCATTTATCTGTGAAACCAGGGAGCATTAAATCAGTCCTTAATGAATGTCAGTAGAGACATGGAATTGGCTTCACAAAAAAAAAATAATGAGGATGCTGCAACATAAAGAGAAAGATTGCTATAACAACATTGGATAAATTGTCTCAATAAATATGGAGCCAAGCAGGTAAACTGATACAAAAACAGCAATGACTGAATAGAAGTATGAAATAGGTTTACCAGTTCAATGGTCAACTGTTGTCCCTGTGAATGTGTGGGTTTCCTCCCACATTCCAAAGGCGTAGGGATTAGTAGGTTAATCAGTCACATGAGTGGAACTGAGCGGTGCGGGCTTGTTGGATCAGAGGTGCCAGTTACCGTGCTGAATCTCCAAAATAAACAAAATAAATTATTTCCACAGGATTCACTGCGGCATAGACAAGCTTATGAACATTGAAAATGAAATGTCGATAAACTCTGAACCTGGAGATTTCCTCTGAGCTGATCCGGCAACAATTAGAAATGCAGGAGGAACTCTATCAGTGTTTATCAATGGGATTTACACTCTAGCTCCAGTGAAAGATATTAGAAAGTACTGGCCTGTGGTTGGACATTGATCATCAATATAACATTCTCAGCCAGGTCCTTTACCCTCACCTGGGCGAAATCCACTTCGGCATTTTATACTATTATCTTTTCAATTGCTCCCCAAAACTTTGGAGAGGCAAGAACAAAGCATACATTGTACTGTGCTTATATCTGAAAATCCAATCTAATTTTTCCTTCATTGTAACTGTGACAGAATTATCACTCTGTGACTCATACCACTGTTGATATAATGCTGGAAATAATTTATGGGAGATTAAACATTAGAATCATAGAATCACTGTGTCAAAAAAAAATCATTTGATCCACAACCTTTGCTTTTATCTTTCACTTTCTGCATCTTGCCCACTGTCTGCCTCTCTCCCACCCTCTATCTCTCTCTCTCCCACTATCGCTTCCCCAGATGCTGTCTCTGTCACCCATCCTCTGATTCTCTGTCACCTTATGCTTCTCGCTCTCTCTCACCCTGTGCCTCTCTCTCTCACCCTCAAACTCTCTCCCACTCTCAACCATCCTCAGCCTCTCTCCTACCCTCTGCCTCTCTCCCATTATCTGCCTCTTCCCCCACCATCCATCTATCTCCTATCCTCTGCCAATTTCTTCCACCCCATTTCCCTCTCCCACCCTCTGCCTCTCCCTTTGCCTCTCTCTCCCACCCTGTGCCTCTATCCATCCCCTGCCTCTCTCTCACCCTCAGCCTCTCTGCCCCATTCTGGCTCTCTCTCTCTGCCATTGTCTCTCCCTATCTCCCCAACTCATTTCTCCCTCCCACCCTTTGCCCCTCTCCTCCCACCCTTTGCCTCTCTCCTCCATACACTGCCTCTCCCTCCCATCCACTGCCTCTCTCTCTCTCCAATCCTTTGCTTCTGTCTCCCATCGTCCCCCCTCCCTCCCATTCTCTGCCTCCCTGTGGCTTACCATCATTCCTTGACTTATTTTGTTAAGATTTTATATTCTTCTTATTCTGTGGTCGGATAGCTTAACAATGAGCTACCTCCAGTTGTGTCAATATTTTATGTGGCTTCATCTTCACAGAGTGCTACTGTCAATTGCTTCCTGTCTTGGTCTCAAGTCAGTTACCCCTCTGCATAATATGGTTAACCCTTAACTGCACACTGAAATGGCTCATATATGCTGATGTGAAAAGGCATAATTTCAAAGTAACGTGCAATTCATTTGGTTGATTAAGTTGCCTGGCACAACCCACGTGAAGAAATATTTAGTAGGAGAAATGCGATAAGGCAAAATGAATGGAGTGGTAGAATTTCAAAGATGATCTGTGAACAAGGAGTTCTGGAAAGCAAATATTTACCGGTCCTGACGAAGGGTCTCGGCCCGAAACGTCGACTGTACCTCTTCCTAGAGAAGCTGCCTGGCCTGCTGCGTTCACTAGCAACTTTGATGTGTGTTGCTTGAATTTCCAGATTCTGCAGAATTCCTCGTGTTTGTATTTTTCAATATGCAGTTGTAGTTGAGGAAACTATTAAAAAGCAGTGGGATTTTTGGTTTTATGAGCAGAATAATAGAGTGGAAGAGCAGAGAAACTACAGTACTGTACAAAAGTCTTAGACACTCTGGGCCTAGCTACGCATGTATATATGTGCTTAGGACTTTTGCACAGTATTGCAGTAATTTTATGCATTGCACTGTACTGCTGATGTGCCTGGCACTCCTTCTCTGCCACCTATCTGCCACCCGCAGTGCGCCACCCTCACCATTTCCCACGTCCTTTGCTCCTGGCAGATTTACAGACTAGTTCTCCGCTTCATGTTGACAAATAGTACTGTGGAAAAGTCTTAGGCACCCTCGCTATATATAGTCAGTATATATGCTCAAGACTTATGCAGATACTGTATGTCAGGCATCATTTGAAAAATGTGCTGACTTTTGGGCACCAGATTTCAAGAAGAATCTCAAAGGCTTTAGTGATATGCAAGTAAATGTAAAAGGACTGATCCATGTATGAAGAAGCTTAGTCATAAAGGGTGTAATACTGGGTCCAAGTTATTCCTTTCTCATAAGCAGATTTCCACACAGACACAGATCCCATGCTATTCTCCTTGTTCCACTGCAACACCAGTACTCTCCACACCACCCATCAATTCTCCACCCGAGACAAATAACATCCCTTTTCCCAAACCTCCTTATTCATAGTAATTCTTTGGCTGTCCAAGGATTTAAAAGGGAAAGGATATTGTCTTTTAACAAAAGTAGAAGCAAATAATCAGGGCTGCTGGAAAGTATGGGATTGATTTCTTATCCATTAGCAGCACGAAATAATGAATTGCTGCTATAAATTTTGCGGACAACCTAAAGAAAATTGAATTGATACCTGTGAAGATCATATTCCTGGCCTAGAGTTCAGTGGGTATATTATGTTAAGATAAGCTCACACACTACCGTTAGTGTAAACATGTCGTCAGCTTGAGGTACATAGTGTGAATCTCCACAAAATACTGACCCCTCCACTGTTGGTCTGGTAAATAGGAGATTGCCATCAACTTCAGTTTCAAGGAAGTTCTTCACTTGTACAGTTTAAATGATTTAAGCTTACCACTGGAAGTTAGAGATGGTATTTAAGGACCACCTCAAAACAAGGTTTAAATCTCTGTATTGTCACTGTAGCTTTGGTGTGTTGTATATCTACAGTGAGATTTCTGATGGAGAAATACCACCCACCCAGTCTTCAGCAGATCATTGAAAATACATCTTTCCCCAGAGACTCAACTGTAGTTCCTCTAGTAGTGGTGAAGGGTTCTTCAAGTGTACCAGGATGAAAAATGAGATGGCTTTTACTGCTGCATACCATGGCAACAACTGGTCCTCAAAAATGATGGTGTTACCTAATGCACCAAACATCTGTTCACTGGTGAAATGTAAATAATTCCCAGGTTCTTTTAATTTTATTATTGATTGTGAAGTGCACATCATTCCATGCATTTATTAGGCCTGTTGATGGTCTGTATCATTAAAGGAGCGTCATAGTCCCATCCATGAAATTCGCATTCCGGTTCACGGTCCGGTCCAGGTTCCTTATTCCAAGTTTTCCGTTTTTTTCCCAGTTTCTGTTGAGGCGTCTGATTCTCATTTGTGCTGGCTTCATAAATAGCATCAGGATTCAGCCCCTGGCTGCTGGATTATTCCTGTCCTTACCCCCCGTTCCCATCCCAGTCCCCTGTTGCCTCGTCTGAAGCCTCGCCTGTGCTGCTGCCAAGTTCCATCGCCGGAGCAAGATAAGGAACTGTCTATCGTTGTTTTGAACTGTCTCTGTGTCCATGCCTTAGCTAGGTAGGTCTGGCTGTTGGCTGTCTGCCGCTACCTAGTGTTGGGAACCTTCTGTGTCCACGCCTTCACTAGGTAGGTCTGGCCGTCTGCCGTTACCTTGTGTTGGGAACTGTCTAGTCATATTCTGCATTCTGTGTAAAGAGTCCCGGCCCTACGTCCTGTTTCCAAGGAGGGGTCCCGGCTCTAAGTTCCATGTCTGCGTGTTCCTCTGTCTCAAGTCCAAGGCTCTGTGTTCCTGTGCTCTAGACCAAGGTTCTGTGTTCCTGTCCTCCCCAAGACCAAGTCAAGGCTTCCGCCTTTGTGTTCCTAAGTTCCTGTCTCCCAAGACCACGTTATGTCTTTGCCTAATTCCAGAGTCCATGCCCGAGTGAAGTCCCAGGTTCTGGGTCCTTGCCCAGTCTCTGGCTCGGGGTCCATACCCAAGCCTCGTCATGCCCTCGCCACGAGGACCCCAAGCCTCGTCATGCCCTCACCTCAAGGACCCCAAGCCTTGTCATGCCCTCACCTCAAGGACCCCAAGCCTCGTCATGCCCTCACCTCGAGGAACCCAAGCCTCATCATGCCCTCGCCTCGAGGAACCCAAGCCACGAAGAACCCAAGCCATATCCTGTCCTGTAGCCACGTCTTGTTTTCGCCTAGTTCTGGGGTCTGAGCCCAAGTCAAGACCCAGGTTCTGGGTCCTTGTCCAGTCTCTGGCTCAGAGTCCAAGCCCAGGCTCCTAGTTCCAAGTTCCATTTCCTGGTTCCGCTATCCTAGACAAGTCCTAGCCTAGGCCCTGTATCCTTGTCTCGTCCAGGGCCTGTGTCATGTCCAGCGTCCTTTCTTCCCCATTTCCTTTGCTTTTTTGACTAACCTAGTCCTGTTCCTTGTACTTCAATGTCTGTGTCTTGCATTTGAGTCCACCTCCCAGTGCCTCCTTATGACAAGGAGGTTGGACCGCATGCTGTGAAGGATGTGAAATCCTTGTGTAACTCCATAATGTCTTCAGAAGACTGTTTATTGTACACTTCATAGACTCAGTTCAGGAAGAAATTGCAGTGTAGTTTTGTGTGTAGTTGCACACTGGAGGAACTCAGCAGGTCAGGCAGCATCTATGGAGGGGAATAACAGTCAACATCTTAGGCCGAGAAGCTTCATCAGGACTGGAAAGAAAAGGGGCAGAAGCTAGAATAAAGAAGGTGAGGGGAGGGGAAGGAGTTCAAGCTGGCAGGTAATAGGTGAAACCAGATGAGGGGGAAGTTTGGTGGGTGAGGGAGACAGGATGAAGAAAGAAGCTCAGAGAGGTTAGGTGGAAGAGGTAAAGGGATTAAGAATAAGGAATCTAATAGGAATGGATAGTGGACTATGAATGAAAAGGAGGGAAACAAGAGTGAGCTTTACCTCTTTTCCCTCAACCCCCTTCTTTTCCAGTCTTGATTAAGGAACATAGCCCAAAACATCAATGATCCATCCTTTCCATAGACCCTGCCTGACTTGCTGAGTTCCTCTAGCATTTTACGTGTGTGTTGGTCTACGCTTCCAACATCTGCAAAATCTTTTCCACTTAGAACTCACTGCGGTTTTGTTGTGTCTCACTTTTTTTTCACTTGTTATTCTATTTCTATACAAAAGTCATAAAGAGAAACTTGGGTTTACTATGGCCATTACATATACACTCAAAGGCATCTTTATTTGGTAACTCCTGAGTACGTTTGTGGTCTTCTGCTGCTGTAACCCATCCGCTTCAAGCTTTGACATGCTGTGCCTTTAAAGATGCTCTTCTGCACACCACTGTTGTGACGCTTGTTTTTTTTGAGTTACTGTCGCCTTCCTATCAACTTGAACCAGTCTGGCCGTTCTTCCCTGACCTCTCACATTAATCAGGCCACCGACCTGCAGCTTACTGGACATGTTTTTGCACTTCACACCATTCACTGCAAGTTCTAGAGTGTGCTGTGCATGAAAATCCCAGGAATCAGCAGTTTGTGAGATACTCCGACCATCCTGTCTGGCACCAACAATCATTCCACTGTCAATGTCATTTAGATCACATTTCTTCCCCATTCTGATGTTAGGTCTGAACAACAACTGAACCTCTTGACCATGTCTGCATGCTTTTATGTATTGAGGTACTGTCACATGATTGATTGTTAGGTATTTGCATTAATGAGGTGTGCTGGTGTACCTAATAAAGTGACCACTGAGTGTATATAGCTTTCCGGATCTTCTATTCGCCCACATATAGGTAGCATTTACTAGCAACAGAGATTAAGCACTGGTGTTCCCACTTCCTTATTCCTTTTGTTATCATGTATCAATAGAACAGAAAGGATGTTCAAATAGTTGGCAGAAAAATCTTGTGAAGTCTCCGTAAATCCAAATTATTCTACAGTAAAATTCAATGCAGTGTCGTGCTTGGCAGCTTTCCAGTGCTTGTGTACTTAAAGAATTTTTGCTGTTAAGCTATGTTAGTCAGCTTCGTTTCACATATGTTGTGGAGCTTTGTCAAGGACTCTGCTGTTACCCAGTAGCAAAGCGCAACTTACTATATTTTCAATCTTTAGTTTTAAATTTGTTATTTGGTCAAGTTAATCTAACTAATCGAATATTCAGCAGGATTTGTGCATCCCTTGGTGCCATGGTTGTTTAACGTTCTTTAGATCCCTGCAAATAGCCCTGCGATTAGTTAGCATCCGATCACATTTGCAAACTTCATTAAGCACGTACATTCTGAATTTCCATTAAGCTTTTAGACTCTGAGCATCCACATTAGCTTCAGGAAACTGAATAAAAGATGACTTGACCTGAGCAGATCAGGTGGTGAAGAGGATCATAGTTCTATAGTTGTACTGTGGAGAGCATTCTGACAGGCTGCATCACTGTCTGGTATGGAGGGGCTACTGCACAGGACCGAAAGAAGCTGCAGAGGGTTGTAAATCTAGTCAGCTCCATCTTGGGCACTAGCCTACAAAGTACCCAGGACATCTTCAAGGAGCGGTGTCTCAGAAAGGCAGTGTCCATTATGAAGGACCTCCAGCACCCAAGTAGGAGGTACAGAAGCCTGAAGGCACACGCTCAGTGATTCAGGAACAGCTTCTTCCCCTTTGCCATCTGATTCCTAAATGGACATTGAACCCTTTTTAATATACAGAATTTCTGTTTTTGCACGTTTTAAAAAATCTATTCAATACACGTAATTGATTTACTTGTTTATTTATTATTATTATTACTTTTTTTCTCTCTGCTAGTTTATGTATTGCATTGAACTGCTGCTGCTAAGTTAACAAATTTCACATCACACGCCAGTGATAATAAACCTGATTCTGATGTGAGCTCTGCTGACTCCAAAAGCAACTCCAAGAATTCTGGAAATGCTCAAAGGGTCAGCCAGCTGCAAGGAGAAAGAAACAGCATTCCAGGCAAATCAGAAATCTATAGACGTACTTGACTTTTATCTCAGTACAATTAATTCAATAAAAATCTTGGCAAATGTGTTCTGTCAAATGCCTCATTGTACATTCATCTATATTACTTACAACAAATCACTGAAGTAAACCTTGTTTCCATCACTTAAGTACCTTGTTGCAACATCTCAGTACTTCCTGGTCAATAGTATTTCACTTAAAGACTTACTGTAGGATAATTTGGATTTACAGAGACTTCACAAGACTTTTCTATGTGAAAAATGTTGCTGTTCTATTTAAAGCACTCTGACACCTCACAAAGTGTGCCTTCATCCATTCTTCTGGTGTCAACAATGGTCAAGAGTCAAGATAGTGTTGCATGATACTCAGCCCAGGCTGCTGAGAACAGATATCACAATATATTGATCAGATTGGCATGGAATGAACCGGGAGCTGAGATCAATGAAGGCCACACTGCTGCAGTGATAAGAAATCCCTGGTGGAACTCACTTGGAGTTATGAGTTGAACTAATTAACCATCTAAGATACACAATCGAAACTACTGATGAATTCCCAGTACAGGAGGGACCACTTTTCATAAACACAAAAAATTTTGCTGAAGTTGGAAATCCAAAGCAAAGCGTAAACAAAACGTTGGAGGAACTCAGCAGGTCAGGCAGCATCTATGGAAATGAATAAACAGTCGACGTTTCAGGCTGAGACCCTTCTTCAGGGGCCACTTTCATTCTGTTTGTACCAATTGGATCTCATACCACCCTATTTCTGACTAGTGCTGTCTTGTAATTTTAATTGCAGACACATAGGTTTCTAGAGAGCATACAGCACTGAGCAAATATTTCTTTATACCATACGGCATGAAGAATACACCATTCTTCAGCCTCTCCTAGCATCACCTCTTTCAGATTGTTATTATAAGTTTTTGAGCTTGGATTCATCATCTGATCTATGTGGGGGCCATGACTCCATTCATCCTTATTTCACACACACGATGAACTGCAGTGAAACAATCTTTTTTCATTTAAATACCTCCCTCACCGGATAATGTGGGATAGACCTCATTAATCAAAATAACCTTGAGCAATTTGCCATGAAAGTACTTGCGTCCCCAACAATTGAGTCTTCCCCGAGTATGTCAGCTGCTGCTGGATCACTGTCACTTCTCCCTGCACACTGAACGATGAGGCTGAAATAAGAATGGATTCGAATCTTAGTTGTGCATTGAAAATTGTTTATAATGAGGTTAAACTGATCACTGCTAAAAGAATCACAAACAAGAGAAAATCTGCGGATACTGGAAGTCCAAGCAACAGACAGCAGGAAGAGGAACTCAGCAGGCCGGGCAGCATCTATGGAAAAAAAGTATGGTTGGCGTTTCAGGCTGGGAGCCTCCGGCAAAGAAAATCACGGCACTTTTCTCGCACATTAAGCACATTAGTTAACAAATTTCACGTCACATGTCGGTGATAATAAATCTGATTCTGATCCTGACACTGGTGCTATTGCCTTTTGGCACACGGGTGGATTTTGATGACCCAACAGTGAAACATGGCTGAGGTGTGGCTGTTGGACGGCAGCTCCCAATCCACTGAATCCACACAAATGATGTTAATGTTGCCTCAGATGGCCTGGCTTGAGACCATAGAGATAGCCCCCGGTGGGGCCTGGGTGGCTGACTCTTACCTGAGAAGCTTGAGGGAAGAGCAATTGGTGACTTCATGAAAGGGACTTAAATGCACTGACCCTGTACAGCAGGCAACTTCTCAGAGTTCCAGGCAGAGGGTACATCACAAATCTACTGGGACCCAGGCTGCATTACCATTTTTTCTTAATTTTCTGACTCGAAGTTGAGCCTCTGACAAACTCCAAATCACTGGCTATTTGCAGTTGTCTCACCAGAGCTAGGTCTCTGCACAATCATAGGTGGCTGCTTATTTTTAAATTCATTTACAGGATGTGGGCATCACCAGCTAAGCTAGCATTTATTGCCCATCCCTAGTTGCCCTGGGGAAGGTGGTGATGAGCTGCTTTCTTGAACCACTGCAGTCCCTGAGATGTAGGTGCTCCCACAGTGCCATTAGTGAGGGAATTCCATGATTTTGACCCAACAACAATGAAGGAACGGTGATAGGTTTCCAAGTCAGGATGGTGAGTGACTTAGAGAGGGGTTTCCAAGTGGTGTTCCCAGGTATCTGCTGTTCTTGTTCTTCTAGGTGGTAGTGGCCGTGGGTTTGGAAGATGCTGCCTTAAGAATGTTGGTGTGTTGTTGCAGTGCATCTTGTCGATAGTACACACTGCTGCAACTGTTCATCGATGGTGGAGGGATTGGATGCTAGTGGGGGGGATACCAATCAAGTGGGCTTCTTGTACTGGATGGTGTCAAGCTTCTTGAGTGTTGGTGGAGCTGCACCCATCCAGGCGAGTGGCAAGTTGCTACTGAGAAGAGAAGAATTCTGTTCCTCCTCAAGAGTACTGGCTTTGTGTGGGAGAATTCTCTGCCTGTCGGTATTTCTCTGTTCATGAACAACAAGTTCTACATTCCGTGAGCCTCTTATGGTTGCATCATTGCATCCATTCTGCTTGTAAATAGCAGCTCGCTCCTCCATGAGAATAGTAAACAACGCGTTGCTAGAATATCACTGTTTCCAAGGGGCTTCACACAACATTGTTAAAAGACAGTTATTAATTTCAGAATCAGAATCAGGTTTATACTGTATGGTGTGAAATGTGTTGTTTCTGGAAGCAATAGTGTGCCAAACATTAAAAAATACAGTAAGTTAAAATAAAAATTAAAATAAATAATAGTGAAATGGTGAGATAATATTCATGATTTCATGGACTGTTTGGAAATCTGATGGCAATGGGGAGAAGCTGTCTCTAAAATTTTGAATGCGCATTGTAAGGCATCTGTACCTCCTCCCAGGTGGCAGTCATGTAAAGAGAGCATGTCCCCAATGGAGAGGGTCTTTAATGATGGATACCACCTTCTTGAGACACTACCTTTTGAAGATGTCCTCAGTGGTGGGAGGTTTGTCCATGTAAAGAAGCTTGCTGAGTCTACAATATGCTGCAGCTCTTTCAGACCTGTGCATTGATCCGAAGCTGGTACAACTCATCAGGATAATCTCCACAGTAGAAATTTGCTGGGGTCTTTGGTGACATTTGATTGAACAGTGAACATTCTGTTGGTAATTTGATTTGTAATCTATTAGAAGATGGAAAATGGTGATGCATAATGTAACTATGAAGTAGCAAAATGATCTGTAATGTCAGATCCAATCAGAATGTATATTCAAAATAGCACACAGATATTGATCTGCTAATTTTCATCAAGAAACACATGTGAGCCAAAATGAATAAGCAGCAAGTTGCAAATGTTTTCCTATTACCCATTTCGGCTAAAATTGAATAATTTCTCAATTAAAAAACTTTACAGCCTTTTAATGGCTGCATGGATGATTTGTCTACATGTTACAGATTGTGCTAACCTTTTTATCATGATTGAACAGACCTTTGAGTTATATACATGTAGAGGTCACTTATTCCATTTAAACTACTTTAGAATATTTAAGAAGCAATCACCTCCAGCTCTGACTCTGAAAGACAAGGGAGACTGACATACAGCTGCTGGGAACCACAGGAAAGGGTCACAAAGGTGGTCCCTTGTCGCCAGGGTTTTGAGTGAAAAGGAGAGCAAAAATTGACTTAAATTCTTCGGTGTGAGGAAGAGGCATTTTAATGGATGAATTTTATGAGTGCAAATAAGTCAGTTATCAGTTCTTGTGTTTGAACTGCCTCTTGGTGACAACAGATTATATTATCCCTAACTAGTGCAAAACCGCCAGGCAGTTTTAAGGAGGCACAAGAGACTGCAAATGCTGGAACAGAGAGCAAAAACTTTCCTTTATTCTCCTCCAGAGATGCTCCCTGATGCACTGAGTCCTCCAACAGCTCTTTATTTTTCTGGAGTTTAAGAAACATGGCCATCTCCAGAGGCTGCCAACAGCTTCCATTAGTTGAATATTTTGAGGAGTGGTGTGGGATTGGTGTCCGAGGAAGTGACTGCGAAAGAGGGGTGAGCCAATCCATTTCCAGTACAGAAAGTTATATAGTGCTGGTCTGAATAAATAGATGACTACTTTGAGTTGATACACTCGTCCATGTTCAAATACTCAGTCGCCAGCTTAAATGGGTATGACACTATTGCTACAGACTTTTATCAGCAAGTGTGTAGAGGACTATTCACCAAAGACAATCCAAGTGTTCCCAAACCAGAGACCATGGATGAACTGATGGAGATCCACTTTCTACTGAAGTCTATGATAATCGCAGTCCAAAATAGAGTTCCAGACCAGCCATCATTTGTGGCGGGGCTTACATGATGTAATAGGCTACAAAACAAAATTAGGCAACGTTGCCAACAACAGCACATTCCTTCCTCATGAGATTAACACATTCCTTTCATGCTTTGAGTAGAAGGAGATTGAAATGTCACCACCTGCCCCACTAGGCTTTGGTGCACTTGAACAGACAGTCACCTTTGCGGATGTAAGATTAGTGTTCCAGAGACTGAATCCATGGAAAGTATCTGGGCCAGATGGTCCCTGGCCGTGTCCTTAGATCTTGCACAGTTCAGCTGAGGGGGGTACTCGCAGACATTTTAACCACCTCCTGCTTCAGTCTAAGGCCCCTGCCTGCTTTAAGAAGACCACTATCATCCCAGTAAATTAGTGACTACCACTGGTCATGATACCCAATAACCTCAGCCTCTGAGACAGCACTGACCCTCGAGCAACAGGTGGACGCCATTTCCCTGGCCCTGCATTCATCTCTGGAGTATCTGGAAAGTAAAGACATCCATGTTAGACTGTTGTTAATTGATCACAGCTCTGCCTTCAGGCTATAGTTCCAAGTCAGCTCATTTCCAAACTCCTAGACCTGAATCTCCATCCCTCCATTTTCAACGGGATGCTTGCCTTCCTGACTAATATAATGTAAATAGTAAGGATAGTCAGTAACATCTCCACCATGATTATCCCCAACACTAGGGTGCCGCATTGCTGTGTCCTCATCTCTCTGCTCTTCTCCAAATACAGTCATGTCTGTATGGCCAGGTTCTGTGCTAACTCCATTTACAAGTTTGTAGGTGATACCACCGTACTGGGCTGAATCTCAAATACTGATGAGTCAGAGTACAGGAAGGAAATAGAGAGCTTAGTGACATGTTGTCATGGCAACATCATTTCTCTGCATTGGACGCTGTCGGGGCAAAGCTAACGAGATGGTCATGGTCATTTATTTCAGAAAGGGGGCGATGCGCATGCTTCAGTTTACATCAATGGTGCTGAGGTGGAGAGGGTTGAGAGTTTCAAGTTCCTAGAAATAATTATCACCAATAACATGTTCTGGCCCAATCACATCAAAGCCATGACAACGAAAACTCAGCAGCATCTCCACGTCCTCAGGTGGCTATGAAATTTGGCATGCCCTTTTGACCCTGACACATTTTAATTGATACACCTATAGAAAGCATCCAATCGAGTTATAGCATAGCAAGTTCTCTGCCTGTGACTACAAGAAGTTGCGGGGAGTTGTGCACACAGATCAACACCTCACAGAATCCAACCTTTCCTCCATGGACTCTGTCTGCACTTCTCTTTGTCTCAGGAAAGCAGCCAACATAATCATAGAGCCCACTCACCCCAGACATTCTCTCTTCTCTCTCCTCCCTTTGGGCAGTAGATACAAATGCCTGAAAGCACCTACCACTAGGCTCAGGGAAAGCTACTGTCCTGCTGCTATAAAACTTTGGTATGGTCTCCAGTATCCTTGACTTCACTACCGATATGACCTTCCACCTTGTTGTCTGCCTGTGCTGTACTTTCCCTGTATATTGCAAAGAGTTAATATCTGTGCTTGTCCAATGCTTTCACCGTCACTGTGGTCTTGGTTGCATGTGAACTAGCCACAGATGCTTTGCTTATGACTGTAGGAAAACAATATGGGGACTATGGGGATGCAATATACTGTGGGATTACAACAGTGGAAGCATGAAAGTCAGGTGAACACAGGTGTGGGACTCGTGAAGTCTGGTGACAAGTGATGATTGGTTCTGGTTCGGTGGTTTGAGCTGGTGTTGATGCATTGATCTACTTACTGCAGCGTTTCGTACCAGTGGAGACAGTATAAATGTAGAGTGCTCGGGGGCTTGAGGGTACCTCTTGGGGCTTCACCACGGGCTGGAACATGAACGTTGCCACAGATTGGATAAAGCAGAAGGCGTGCTGCAGTTAGAGGGGCCCATGAGCATTCTAGGTAAGTGTTTTACTGCTTGGTATTCTGTCCTAATGAACAAAGTTTTGCAGTTTTAAGTAGATAATTGGAGTTTGTGTCTTTCTCCCTTACTGAGCCAGTACGCAACCTTTAAGTGTAACAAAACATTTTGGCATAGGCGGCAAAGGTGCAGTAGAAAGCAAAAATGTTTAGGAGTAACAGTAAGAAAGAAGACCTTCCCCACCCCTGTGTGAAGAATACCAAGTACCAGTAACACTGGGGGTGGTTGGCAGCCTGGCCAATTTGCTGGTAGATCACAGTGCTCTGGTGGATTGGACAGACAAGCTAGACTCACAGGGGTAGAGATGGGACACCATTTTGTGTCTGTACTAAAGGGGGTAGGGCTCCCAGACAACATGGGAAGCTTAGGGGGGCTTTTGGCTGCTGTTGGCCATCATCGAACAACAACGTGAGACAAACTCTCAGAAAGAGGAGGAAATAGGGAATCTTAACCGCAAAATGGAGGCAGTGAATCAGCACTGTACACCCATGGTAGAGACTGTACAATTGGCACCTACCTGGAAAAAGGAGATGGAGGAAAAGCGTGCCAACATTGCCTGTCACCTGGCCAAGGTTCAGCAGCAGTAAGCAGCCCAAAGGGAAAATTGACAATGGAACCCCGTGAAGGTCCGGGCTCTCAGATTACGGGACGATGATTCGGACACCTGGGATGGGGATATTTGGTTTGATAGTGAGGATTGGGAAGAGAGGGTGAAAAGTCCTTCTCTTTCCTATGCCCCCCAACCTTTGAAAGCACAACACTAGGGTTACTAAGTCCGTTGAAACTTGGTCTGACCAGCCTCCCTCTCCAAGGTCCCCTCGGCCTGTAGGGCCTCCCGGCACTCTGGGACAATCTGGCACCCTGGGGCAATCCCACACATCGGGACAATGTGTCACAAACAAGAGAAAATCTGCAGATGCTGGAAATCCAAGAAGCGCACACAAAATGCTGGAGGAGCTCAGCAGGGCAGGCAGCATTCTTTGTGTGGGACAATGTGTCAGCCAGCTAGAGGATGAGCGGGAGTGGAGACCCGAAATGGACACCACCTCGATGATGATGAAGAACTACTCCTCCAAGGAGCTGATGGAGCTGGAAATCAGTATAGCAAAAACCATTAGCAACATGATTGTTAAGGGTATGAGACACAGGTGGAGGTGTAGTGATCTCATCCGTTGGGAAATGGGTGTCTGTGGAGGACTGTCATCAAACCATGGGGTAAACAATGACTTACAGGGAGCGGTTTGGGAATATATCTCTTTGGGGGGAGACAGAACAGCTGTGATAAAGGTATAGCACCTCTCCATGTTATACTGGGATTCATAATCTTGAGAAAGTAGAACACAATGGAGGACGGGACAAAGCCTCTCCATCAGGACCTAAAGAATGGAATGCAGGTGTTAAGAAATGCAGAGCAAAGACATGGTCACCAGCTCCTCCATAATAAGAGGGGCAGAAAAACAAGTTGAGCCAATGTCACACATGGATAGAGAAATCAAGTTAACTGAAGTTGTAGATATGTCAATTGCCTTAACTTATGAAATTGCTTTGGAGAGAGGAAAAGAGGAAATAACTGAGCAGAAGATTTTGCAGGATCAATTTCCAAACAAATCTATATATAAAGTCATCAATCTTAAACATGAACCATGGATCAATTATTCATCCAGACAAGATTATGTGCTTCCACATGAAGTTTCCCAGCATTTCACATTACAATATCAAATCTATTCATATCTATTTCTCAGTCATGTTAAACCAGAAACCCAGTGTAAGGAGATTCACCTTCAGAACATTTTTTAAAAGTCAATTTTAGAAGTGTGTTTCTTCTTTTCTGAAGAGGTAGTTTGACAAGGTTTTCTGTCATTGGGTGAATGTCTTACTGTGAAGCTTGAGAGGATTCTGTTTTATGTCATACTCATTTTCGAAGTGTTCAAATGCTTCCTGGTTGCTAACTGACCAATGGATGAATATACTCAAGCTGTGGTGAAAGAAAAGGGTGTTCTTTCAAGGCTGAGATGGCCCTAAATCGACATAATCCATGTGGTAAGCATTTGATAGACACTTAGCTTCTAAAGTGGGTTTAGTAATCAAATGCCATTGTACGAGCACAATGGCTCATCATTAGATTCAGGAAAGAGTAGATTTGGTCTGAGACTTCTCAACGGCCTTGAGATAACCTTCCAAACAAACCTGGTAAATTATGAAAGTAAACAACAGCAATCCAGAAAAATCACGTAATTATATTGTGGTGACTACAGCAAGTATGTGTGTGTGTGTGTGTGTGTGTGTGGGAGGGGGGCGGTTATTGTGCTTAACTCTCAGAACTATAAAATTAAGATGCATTTATAAAGGTTCAAAGGTTCAATTATTATCAAAGTATACAACTCTGAAATTCTTCTTCTCTGGGTAGCCATGAAACCAAGAAAGAAAATAAGGCAGCACGATCATCAACCCCCAAATTCCCCTCCCTGCACAAAAAAAATGAACAAAACTGGAACAGGCACATTGACCTCCAAATCCCTCCTCCCACACAAAAGAAGTGACTAGATAGATAGCTGATAGGGTGTTGGGAAGCTACATGGTAGCTGAAATTTTAGTAGAAACTCACCAACATTGCAGGTACCTTGAGCTGGGCCGTACTGAAGTAATTTCTAAATGTATGTAAGTGTGCAAATTCAGTAGATTGTGTTATATCTTAGACACCCATCTCTCTCCACAAAATAATCTTAAATGTCTATAACCAGAGGTTAATGAAATACTTCTGCCTAAAATGGCTGGATTCTTTTGATTTAAGAAGAGTACTTGCCTGAATGTTTCTGTATGATAGACAAAACACAGGAATTGTGTTTGCTAAAGTCAATTACTGTATATTATGCATCTTATATTAAAAAAAACAATTTGGGTCTTTTTACAAAGCCAAGGATGTCAGCACTAATGGCAAAAAAGCGTGAAATTGCATTCCTTTGAATTAGTTACAAGGAACTGAGTATATTTTTCTTTCGATATAAGGCAACCAGGCATAAATATCACATTTCTACAGAACGTCCATTTTGCCTGGTTCAGAAAAATAACAGCTTTAGTTTTCAAATGACATTAAAAAAAATCAATTCCTCTGTAACCCCTGCAAATGAATTGTTCTTTGAATGATATGCAAAAGGCCATTTGTCTTTTTCTTGAGGTTTAAACTTCATACCAGTACCTAATCAATGAAAACATTTCATTCTGGCTGACAGAATTAGTCAGTACAAGGTTGCAGTTCTAAATGGGGCTCACATGGCATCATAGCTTATTGCCATTACCATTCTACATTTCAGTCAACACTGAGGTCTGTGGCTCTATCGATCACCTGCAAAATGAGTTTGGCGTTTCTTATTTTGGATCTTAATGTACAAAAACTGACTGCATCCCTAAACTTCATGAGATATAATTTCCATTTCCCATCAGTCCCATAAAGTTGTGGATATATGCCTTTCAGCTCAACTTGTTCATGTCAAAAACAATGTTCCCTCCAATTTGTAATGACCAGTGTGTGCAAATATCTTATGCTGTGCAATTTTTTGCCCAGTGACAACAACATGTTCACAATGAATAAGTTGTTCAATAAAAACAGTATCAATAAACCAATTCTAAAACTTGCAGACAAATCATTGTAAACTCCATGTTGTCAACACCATCTGCATCAGAAACTGTAAAAGGAAATGTGATTGGACCATAAGACCATAAGATATAGGAGCAGAAGCAGGCCATTTGGCCCATCGAGTCTGCTCTGCCATTCAGTCATGGGCTGATCCAATTCTTCCAGTCATCCCCCATTCCCCTGCGTTCACCCCATACCCTTTGATGCCCTGGCTAATCACGAACCTATCTATCTCTGCCTTAAATACACCCAATGACTTGGCCTCCACAGCTGCTTGTGGCAACAAATTCCACAGATTTATCACCCTCTGACTAAAGTAATTTCTTCGCATCTCAATTCTAAAAGAACGTTCTTCAATCCTGAAGTCATGCCCTCTTGTCC
Organism: Mobula birostris; assembly: GCF_030028105.1. NCBI lineage: Eukaryota > Metazoa > Chordata > Chondrichthyes > Myliobatiformes > Myliobatidae > Mobula > Mobula birostris. The sequence goes on along the minus strand of NC_092378.1, from coordinate 129,784,187 downwards.
TAGAATCCCCTACCATGGGAAATAACTTTGCCATATCTAATCTGTTCAGGCCTTTTAACATTTGGAATGTTTCTATGAGATCCCCTCTCATTCTCCTGAGCTTCAGGGAATATAGTCAAGAGCTGCCAGATATTCCTCACACGGCAACCCTTTCATTCCTGGAATCATTCTATTGAATCTTCTCTAAATCCTCTACAATGTCAGTATATCCTTTCTAAAATAAGGAGCCCAAAACTGCGCACAATACTCCAAGTGTGGTCTCACGAGTGCATTATAGAGACTCAACATCACATCCCTGCTCTTATATTCTGTACCTCTGGAAATGAATGCCAACATCGCATTCACCTTCTTCACAACTGACTCAACCTGGAGGTTAACTTTAGGGTATCTTGCACACGGACTCCCAGGTCCCTTTGCATCTCTGCATTTTGAATTCTCTCCCCATCTAAATAATAGTGTGCCTGTTTATTTCTTCCATCAAAGTGCATGACTATACACTTTCCAACATTGTATTTCATTTGCCACTTCTTTGCCCATTCCCCTAAACTGTCTAAGTCTCTCTGCAGGCTCTCTATTTCCTCAACACTACCTGCTCCTCCGCCTATCTTTGTATCATTGGCAAATTTAATGCATGCATTACTAAATGACAATAAAAGAGGACTGCGTGTCCTCATAATCTAATCTCAAAAAATGTAGCTACAAATCCATTAATACTGTAGTCCAAATCATTGACATACATGGTAAAAAGCAGCGGTCCCAACACCGACCCCTGTGGAACTCCACTGGTAATCGGCAGCCAGCCAGAATAGGATCCCTTTATTCTCACTCTCTGTTTTCTGCTGACCCACCAATGCTCCACCCACTCTAGTAACTTCCCTGTAATTCCATGGGCTCTTATCTGCTAAGCAGCGTCATATGTGGCACCTTGTCAAAGACTTTCTGAAAATCCAAGTACACCACATCTACTACATCTCCTTTGTCTACCCTGCTTGTAATATCCTCAAAGATGATTGTATACAATTGTGAAATATACTTAACATGGCAACGAGGTAGAGGGTGACAACCTTTTGTGCGCAGTTTAAATTCCTTTGTGCGCTGGTAGCAAAAGATGTGCGCATGCCCATATGCGCATACCTTAGAGGGAACATTGGTCAAACAAGGTGTCTAGCTGAATCCATCCCATTTGCCTGAATTTTGCACATATCCCTCTAAACCTTACCTATCTGTGTATCTGTCTGCTGAATATACCTGCAGGAGACACTGCCCCAAGAAAGCAGCATCCGTCATTAAGGACCCCCACCATCCAGGTCATGCTCTCTTCCTGTACTGCCATCAGGAAGGAGGTACAGGAGCCTTAGGTCCTTCCCACACACCAGGTCCAGGAACAGTTATAACCCTTCAGCAACCAGGCTCCTGAAACAGCGTGGTCAACTTCAATCACCTCAACACTAAACTGATTCCACAACCTGTGAACTTGCTTCCAAGAACTCTACAACTCATGTTCTCAGTATTTATCTATATCTATCTATCTGTCCGTTTGTTTATTTACGTAATTAGTTTTATTTGTTTATTTTTATTTGCATAGTTTGTCTTTTGCACATTAGTTGTTTGCTGGTCTTTGTGTGTAGCATCTCATTGATTGTATTGTGTTTCTTTGTACCCACTGTGACTGCCTGCAAGAGAATGAATTCCAGGGTAGTATATTGTCAGAATCAGAATCAGAATTGAAATCAGGTTTAATGTCACCAGCATGTGTCGTGAAATTTGTTACTTTAGCAGCAGCAGTTCAATGCAATACATAATAAGGAAGAAGAAGAAGAAGAAAATAATAATAATAATAATTAAATAAGTAAATCAATTACAGTATACATGTATTAAATTGATTAAAAATCATGCAAAAACAGAAATAATGTATATTAAAAAAGTGAGGTAGTGTCCAAGGGTTCAATGTCCATTTAGGAATCAGATGGCAAAGGGGAAGAAGCTGTTCCTGAATCACTGAGCGTGTGCCTTCAGGCTTCTGTACCTCTTACCTGGGTGCTGGAGGTCCTTAATAATGGACGCTGCCTTTCTGAGACACCGTTCCCTATAGATGTCCCGGGTACTTTGGAGGCTGGTACCCAAGATGGAGCTGACTAGATTTACAATCCTCTGCAGCTTCTTTTGGTCCTGTGCAGTAGCCCCTCCATACCAGACAGTGATGCAGCCTGTCAGAATGTTCTCCATGATACATTGAAATGGTGACATAAACCTTGATAATAAATTTGTTTTGAACTTTGAAATATCTTTTAAATGAGTCCACCTCTATCACTTCCTCTAGCAACTTGTTTTTCATACTCACCACCCCTTGTGTGAAAAACCTGCTTCCAGAGTCCCTCTTAAACCTTTCTCCTCTTTCCTTAGACCTCTGCCCTCTAGTTTTAGATTCCACTTTCCTATAGAAAAGACTGTGACCATTCATACTACCTATGTCTCTCATGCTTTTTTAAACCTCCATAATGTCACCTTCTACGCTCTGGGGAAACAATGCCAACCCACCTAGTCTGCCGTATTTTTCTGCAATTCTGTGAAGTTTATTTATAAAAACTGGTACTGCCTTTAAATCTAGCAAGAAGCTGTACTTACATGAACGTTAAGAGTCATTTGATCAATTGGTATTTAATGACAATATTGAATAGGTACTTAACCACTATTCGTTAAGTTCAAACACTATAAGACTAAATGGATTGGTTACGCTCTGCAGACCTGCTCACTTAAAGCTGGTAAGGCAAAGGTATTTATTAACATAGTGCAGAAAAGCTCCAATTGTCTTAATTGACAATTAACAATGTGCTGTTACAGGATTAAAACAAATGTCCCAAAACCTGTATTCCAAGGTTCTGCGTACTCTGCTGTGTCAGGATCTCTAGGAGAGAACAATATACAAAAAGACAAAGCTTCTATTCAGATTGATTCCTGCTTTACTTCAAGCTATTGAACCTGTATGGACAACAACACTGAACTGATCACTAAGCACAACTTATGGACTCACGTTCAAGGGCTCTACAACTCATGTTCTCCATATTATTAATTTATTATTTGTTTTTTTTTCTTTTGTATTTGCACAGTTTGTCTTTTTTTGCACATTGGTTGCTTGTCAGTCTTTGCTCAAAGGTTCACTTATTATCAAAGTATACAACTCTGAAATTCTTCAGTTCTCCAGGTAACCATGAAACCAACAAAGAAAAGAAAAAGAAAGGCAGCACGATCATAAAGCCCCGAAATCCTACCTCCCCACAGAAAAACAGACAGAAACAGAACAGGCACATCACCTCCATCTCCCTCCTCCTGCACGAAAACCGAGCAAAACAGATCAGACATATCAGCCCCAAAATCCCCCTCCCTACAAAAAAAGGAACGAAAACGGATCAAGCACATCGACCCCCCCCCCCCCCAAATCTCTCCTCCTGAACAAAAGAAACGACCAAAATGGATCAGGCACTTCAACACCCAAATCCCGCACATAAAAAACAAACAAAATGGATCAGGCACATTGACCCCAAAACCCCCCTCTCACACAAAAAAATACAGAAGATCGGATGAAAAAAACACAGAATATAAAAACTATGAGACTGAAAAATGAAGTTTATAGTCCAAAGTCCACATCCAAAATTCAGAAAAAAGCTGGATGGACAATACTGTCCAGGCCCAGGTGCAGCAGCTGGCTCTCCCCTCTCTGGTACAGAACAAGAGCCAGCACTCATCCTCTGCACTCGTTTTGATGCTTCAATCTACCGTGTCACTTTAATCGGCAAAGAATTAATCGGTGAAATGAAGCCAAACAATCGCCTTGCACCCCGTCCTGCAGCCTGCCCACTACGAGGTTCATGCACGCTGCCTCCTGGTATCCTCTAGGAGGCTGCAGAGTGCTGAAGCACCCAAATAATCCCCAAACTTCCCCACACTCGCCTTGCTGTTTCAATTACCCTTGTCACTTTAATCGGCAAACAATGGAAGCTTTAATTGGCAAAACGGGGTCAAACATCGGCTCACGTGCCATCCTGCAGCCTTCTCACCTTTGTGTGTAGTTTTTCGTAGCTCATATTGTACTTTTTTGTTCTACTGGGAATGCCTGAAAGAAGATGAATCTCAGGGAAATAACTGGTGACATATACAGTACATACTTTGGCAATAAAGTTACTTTGAACTTTAAACTTTGCAGAGGGTCCAGGCCACCGTGCCCGGAGTCCTGTGTCTACCTTGTACATGTTGCTTGGTTATTACGTCTTGGCCTACATCTGGCATGCAAATGTTGGAACGCCAACCAAGGGAAAACAGCCATTTCAATCCTCTGCCACAAATATCTGCAGCATGGCTATGGCTCCCTGAACAAAATAAATCATAAATCCTTGTGAAATAGCACAGAAGGGGAGGAAGCCTTAGACATACGTCAAATAGAGGCTGTATGGCTCAGTGGCAAACATTAATTATATCTGTTGGACGTAAGTTCCATGGACTGCACTGATATGAAATTAAATCACTAATTTTGCATGGTGGCTTAACTCTCCATATGTGAAAAGTATCATATGCATAAATTTAAAATTAAATTATCTTCATTTTGTAATACTTCAATCTCTTTTGACAATATGTTACAATTTAACATTGAATGCTTCTGTCTGGAAAACTGTTTTGCAGTAATCTTTGTGCATGATGAGACTTAACAATTTTCAACATAATTCCTAACTAAAGTATTTTCTTTTTTTAAAAAAAGTCATGTAGAATTGGGAAAGGATTGATGGATTTAAAGCTAAGAACTTGGGCATATGTACTAATATAATGTTCCTCACCTTTCCCATCAAATTTCTGACAGCAAAGAGGTGGAAACCATGTAATGGGAGACATCAATTTCCCTGCCTACACCAGTCAAATGTGTGTGTGTATGTGTTTTAGGAGGATGGGTTATTAACATTGACCCTGCGAGTCAATAGTAAGTTCCTGCTATATGTTAGCTTTCATCATCATCATCAGGTGCCGTGCCCAGTTTGAGCTTTGACTGCCATGGCCCACACACTCCTGTTTCGGGTCAAGTGGATCAATGTTAGCTTTACTGATGATAATAGAAACATAGAAAATAGGTGCAGGAGTAGGCCATTCGGCCCTTTGAGCCTGCACCGCCATTCAGTATGATCATGGCTGATTATCCAACTCAGAACCCTGTACCTGTCTTCTCTCCATACCCCTGATCCCTTTAGCCACAAGGGCCATATCTAACTCCCTCTTAAATATAGCCAATGAACTGGCCTCAACTGTTTCCTGTGGCAGACAATTCCACAGATTCACCACTCTCTGTGTGAAGAAGTTTTTCCTCAACTCGGTCCTAAAAGGCTTCCCCTTTATCCTCAAACTGTGACCCTTCGTTCTGGACTTCCCCAACATCGGGAACAATCTTCCTGCATCTAGCCTGTCCAATCCCTTTAGGATTTTATATGTTTCAATAAGATCCTCCCTCAATCTTCTAAATTCTAGCAAGTATAAGCCTAGTCAATCCAGTCTTTCTTCATATGAAAGTCCTGCCATCCCAGGAATCAATCTGGTGAACCTTCTTTGTACTCCCTCAATGGCAAGAATGTCTTTCCTCAGATTAGGGGACCAAAACTGCGCACAATACTCCAGGTGTAGTCTCACCAAGGCCTTGTACAACTGCAGTAGTACCTCCCTTCTCCTGTACTCGAATCCTCTTGCTATGAATGCCAGCATAATGTTAGCATTCTTCTCCTTAGTCTGTTTAGCTTCTTGTGCAACAAGTATGTGGAACATACTTGAAAAAAGGGGAGTTGTTACATTCAAATATTAAAAAAAATTTCCGCTCTAATTCCCCAGGATTAGGAACCTGATGTTACATTAGATTACCCCAATCACAATGGTACTTTGTCACATGAATACATATTGCAAGTACAGATTCAATATAAACAAAGATGGAAGATGTACTGGAAGCTCTGCACATTTGTACCAGGTGAGAGGCCTAACCTTGAAGGGCTCACCAGAGGACATTCATGAAATGGCTGCTCTAAAAATTAACCGGATATTTCCACTTCTTTTTGATTGGCCCAAGAGGAAAGCTCCATGTGGCCCATCGAATGAGATCAGACGCCTTCACACCAGAATTACCTTTACCGGCAACATGGCAGCATAGCGGTTAGCATAATTGCTTCATTGATTGAGGTTCGATTCCTGCTGCTGTTTGTAAGGAGCTTCTACATTCTCCCCATGACAACATGGGTTAGTCATGGGTCTCAGGTTCTCCAAACTGATAGCACTGTTCATCAATCGAGGATGACAACATGCTGCTTCAGGAAGAGGGCAGAAACATTCAGAGCAATAGAATTGAAAGGGAGTAGGAATGAGAAAAAGAGAAAACAAACAGGGAATAGGGAGGAATAAGAAGTGGTAGCAGCTAATCTTCAAAACTATCCAAAAAAAAACTGCTAAATATTTCAAGGGAGCAGTGAAATAAATAACTCCACTGAAAACACTGCTATAAATCACAGCCCGCTCAGCACAGGTTTGTCATAAGTCAAGTTGCAATTACAGAAAAACATTTTATTGTTTAGATGGTGAGATTGTGCTAAACTTCATAAGTTTTTCTTCGTATATTGAAGAGAAATTGTGTGCTGCAAGGACGACACCAGTCTTTACAAAGATAACACCGATACCTGAGAGGATCACTGTTCGGAGTGAGGGAACAGACTAAGGCTCATTCCTCCAGAAAGGTAAAGGCTGAGGTGTTGAGGGCATGAAAGGGTTTAGGTGGACTGATCATTTAGAACTCATGTTACTTATCCAGTAGTAACCAGGCCCTGCAATAGTCAATTGCCTGTGTCTCAGTACATTGATTCTTCACACAAGAAATCAAAATCTAATACCTAGAAATGGAATTTCAATCAGTTTTGATGTGATAAATCTTTGATGCATTGAATACGAAGCCCAGTTGGATCTCCTGCAAATGTTCATGAAACACACGTAGGTTAGAAATAGCATCATAGTCATCAGCACAGGGAAAAAAATGAGTCTTGCATGAATCCTAGAAGGACCAGACTTGACTGAACACATCTTCCTATAATCTGCTGAGTGAGTGTCATCTTCCCTGTGGCTCCCAGAAATCAGTGACATACTGTACATCCGAGTTGCCATGGGAGACACGGAGGCTACAGGGAAGAGAATGAGGGTAAAGGTCAAAGGTCATCCTACAGGTCACACATCTCAGTGAAAGCTGCTTGGGGCTGGAGTACATTTTTATCAGGAGGGCCTATGTGAGTGGTATCTTTGCAGGTGGGCACATCCATGTCTCCCGCCCTGAGGCCCCTAACATACCCTGCAAGGCCAGCCAATTCCATACTGATGTTCCCAGTAACGGAGTGCAGCCAGCAGTAGCATCCCCTGGGACATGCCCTCGTCTCATTACTACCATCAGGGAAGAGATACAATGGCCTGAAGTCCCATACTCAACATTTTCAGGAACAGCTTCTTCCCTTCTGCACTAATTATTTATTTTTATCATAACTTGAAATAATAGTTCTTATGCCTTGCAGGGCACTGCTGTCTCAAAACAAAACATTTCATGGCACATCAGATAATAAATCTGATTTTGATTCTCATTCTGGCCTTTGGAAGAGAAGCAAGAGGGATATAAAAACCAAATGATGGCAAGACACCTTCCTAAGCTATGCCATTTTATGTAGCAATGTAACAGCCTTTCCTGTTTCTAGACAGTTCAACCATTCTTTTCTCCATGGAGTGGAAGTTGCCTTCGAGTCTCCCCATCACCAGTTTATACTGGTGATCTGCATCCCCTCTCTTCTCAATTCAAGCGCCATTGGGATTGGGAAATTGGGAGGAGAAGATGGTGGCGCGACGCAGCTCGCAGCGACCACTCCGGTGGTGATGTCTATTATTTGTCAAGTAGGGTGCCTTGCACAATCCTGATTTGATGGAGATGGATGTGAGAGCATGGAGGAACATCTGGTGAAACTCCTGAAATTCCTGTTTCGCTGCTGCTGCTACTGTGTGGTCCAGAATCTCCGGTGGAGAAGGCCCCGAGTCCTCGGCTTTGCTTGTTGCTCGGCGGCCGGGGCAGGGTCAAAGCGCTCGGCAGAGAATGGTGCTTGGAGAGGCTGTATCGGAGGGGCTGGTCGGTGGCTCGAAGTTTTCGGATGGACTCAGAGTCGGCTGCGGTCGGGTGCTTCCAATGCGTCGGCAAGTTGTCTGCGCTTGGAGGTTCATGGCAGGGAGAGTTTCTGCCTTCTGCTGCCTGCGTGAGATGATGAGTCAATCGAGATTTTGAGACTTTTTTTTTATCGGGCCCATGGTCTGCTCTTTATCAAATTATGGTATTGCTTTGCACTGTTGTAACTATATGTTATAATTATGTAGTTTTGTCAGTGTTAGTCTTGGTTTGTCCTGTTTTTCTAGTGATAACATTCTGGAGGAACATTGTATAATTTTTTAATGCATACAATAAACGAGGACTGAGTGTCCTCATAATCATAATCATTTTTTCTTTCTACTTCTTCTGAAGCTCAAAGCAACAGCCTCTTCCTCCCCAGACTTTAGTTACACTCTCTGCTCCCACAAATCTTGTGAGAAATGAACGGTCTTCCACAATATACCTATCCCTCGCCTCACCTACCAGACCTTGCTCCACTTCTTCCCCTCACCTTATTATACTGGCTATCTCCCCTCCATCTTTAGTCCATTCGTTGGCTGTCGAATTCCCTCCACAGACACTGCACCGAGCTCTTCCAGCACCTTGCTCTTGACTCCAGATTCCAGCAGCTGCAGTTTCTTATGAGTCCGTTCTATTAACAGCCTGCCAGGGAGTGGGAGGGGAATGGGGAAGGATGAGACAGCAGGAGCAAAATAAGAATTGGATTTGGTTTATTATTGTCACATGTACTGAGATACAGTGAAAAGCTTGTCTTGCATACTGTTCATACAGATCAGATCATTACACAGTGCACTGAGGTAGAACAAGGTAAAACAGTAACCATGTAGAATAAAATATAACAGCTACTGAGAAAGTGAAGTGTGGGTAAACAATAAGGTGCAAGATCATAACGAGATAGATTCTGAGGTCAAAAGTCTACCTTATAGTACCAGGGAACCATTCAATAATCTGATAAGAGTGCAATAGAAGCTGTCCTTCAGCCTGGTTCTACGTAGTTTCAGGCCTGATAGAAGAGAGGGGGATAGAGAATGTCCAGGGTGAGAGGGGACTGAGGTAGCAAAAAGTATAGGCAGAGTCCATAGAGGGGACGGGGAGCAGTCCATGGGGGTCTATGGAGTCCATATATCTTAATAGTGGCACGCAATGTGAAAACAACACTCACAGCTCAGCGGTTTTACAACATGCCTCTCTGCCTGCAAGAACATTATACTTTATGTACCATCTGATCACTCAAGGAGCCCATGGCGACAGAATCATTGTATCTCATAAAGAAAAGTATTCCAACAAGGATTAGAACATAGAACAGAGTACACAGAACAGGAACAGGCTTTTCAGCCTACAACATCTGCAATGAACATGATATTGAATTAGACTAATTTTCTCCTGTGTCTACGTGATCAATCACCCTCCATTCCCTGCATATAACATATGGAAGATAGAACAGCATGGCACAGAACAGGTCCTTCGGCTCATGTTATTGTGCCAAACTAGTTAAGATACAAAAACCTAATTGCTCATGTCTGCATGTGGTCCATATCTCTCTATCTTCCACACATCACGTGCCTATCAAAGAACCTCTTAAATACCTCCAACACCTCCACTGGCAGTGTGTCCCAGGCACTCAGAACTCTCTGTGTAAAAAACTTGCTCTCCACATTTCTTTCAAACTTTCCATAAATCACTTCAAATGCATGTCCTCAAGTAGTTGACATTTTTACCCTGGAAAGAAGTTTCTTTTTTCTACGCTCTCAATGCCTCTCATAATCTTATAAACTTCTATCAGGTCTCCCCTTAGTATCTGATGTTCTAGAGAAAACATCACAAGTTTGTGCAGCTTTTTCTTAAAGCTCATATCCCCAATGAAAGCAGCATCCTGGTAAACCACTTCTGCATTTTTTCCAAAGCCTCCACATCCTTTCAGTAAAGGGGTGATCAGAATATTTGAAGTACAGTCCAAATAAATTTTTATATAACTGCAACACAACTTCTTGACTCATAGTCAATGCTCCAACCTATACTATCTTTACCAATCTATCTACTTGTGTGGCTACTTTCAATGATCTATGGACTTGGACCCTAAGATCACGCTGTACATTGATGCTGTTAAGGGTTCTGCATTAACTGTATACCTTCCTTTACATTAGATCTCCGAAGTGTAACATTTCATACTTTATTGAATTAAATCCATCTGCCATTTCTGCATCCATATCTGTAATCGATCAATATTCTGCTGTATCCTTTGACAGCCCTCTATTCTTTCCACAACTCAACAAATCTTTGTATTGTTTGCAAACTTAATAAAAGGTCCATTTACATTTTTGTGGTCATATACTGTCTCCAGTGCTCCTGGTGTAGCCTCCCATATATCAGTGAAACCCGACGTAGATTAGGAGACTGCTACGCTCCGCCTGCCAGAAAAAGCAGGATCACCCAGTAGCCACCCATTTCAATTCCACTTCCCTTTCCCATTCCGATATGTCTATTCATGGCCTCCTCCACTGTTGTGATGAGGCCACACTCAGGTTGGAGGAACAACACCTTATATTCCGTCTGGATAGCCTCCAGTAATGACACCCCATTCACCATTCCCCATCTCCTTTACCCTCCCTCACCTTATCTCCTTGCCTACTCATCACCTCCTCCCGGTGCTCCTCCCCTCTTTTCTTTCTTCCATGGCCTTCTGTCCTCTCCTATCAGACTCACCCTTTAGTCCTGTATTTCTTTCACCAATCAACTTCCCAGCTCTTTACTTCATTCCACCCCCTTCAGGTTTCACCTACCACCTTGTGTTTCTCTCTCCTGTTCCCCCACCTTTTAAACCTACTCCTCAGCTTTTTTTTCTCTAGTCCTACTGAAGGTTCTCGGCCTGAAACGTTGACTGTTTACTCTTTTCCATTGATGCTGCCTGGCCTGCTGCGTTCCTCCAGTATTTTGTGTGTGTTGCTTGTATTTCCAGCATCTGTAGATTTTCTTTTGTTTGCATTTACATTTTTATCTCATTTATACCATCCCTGCACCGATCCTGGCAGAGTACCACTGATCATGTACCTACAGCCAGAACAACAACTGTCCACCCTACTCCCTCTCTTCCATGGACAAGCCAGTTTTCAATTCTTAATTCAGAATTCTTAACCTCCTAGATCAGCCAACCATGAGGGACCTTTTTGGCCATGGGAAGAAGAAGTGAGTTTAGTGAGCTGGAGTTTTCAACTTTAGACAGTTGTGTGAAATGAGCAATATTGATTTGGTTGTGCACGAGACATCACAGAATGATTTTAAGAACATAATAAGTTGGAGATGTTATAGGCTATCTGGCCCTTTGGCTGATCTCCTACCTCAGTGTATTTTCCAGCACAATCCAGAATCAGAATCGAAACCAAGATTAATATCACTGCCATATGTCGTGAAGTTCATTGTTTGATTACAGCAGTACAGTGCGATACCCTAAAAATTACTATATATGTAGCAATTTGTAACATTACTATATAGATAGCTAGGGTGCCTAAGACTTTTGCACAGTACTGTATTTGCCAACATGGAGTGGAGAGTGAGTTTGTAGATCTGGCAGGAGCAAAGGATGTTGGTACTTGTGAGGGTGGAAGACTGCAGAAGGGGTGTGGGACAGGTGGCAGAGCAGGAATGCCAGGGGCATGTGCAGACACCCCCCAGGCCAGAGATTCCAAACAAGTGGTTTATTGATCATTACAGAATGTCTCTCTGGTTCTTCCTGCCCCCTACCCTCTCCCTTCCCTTTTTACCAACTATGATACCGCTCTCCCTGCCTCCTTCCCACTCTCAGTTCACAATAGAGACCCAATTCAAAACCAGGTTTATCATCACTCACATATGTCCTGAAGTTTGTTCTTGTTTTGTGGCACCAGTATAGTGTAATACATAAAACTACTACAACTATGCAAAAGTCTTAGGCACCCTAGCTACTGCATATAGAGTATGTGTCTAAGACTTTGGCACAGTACTATAAAGGCATCTGTTAGTCTTGCGGGACCATGGATCTGCGCCTGGAAAGTCTCCACTCTCCAGGGCGCAGGCCTGGGCAAAGTTGTATGGAAGACCAGCAGTTGCCCATGCTGGAAGTCTCCCCTCTCCACGACACCAATGTTGTCCAAGGGAAGGGCATTAGGACCCATACAGCTTGGCACCAGTGTGGTCGCAGAGCAATGTGTGCTCAAGGACACAACACGTTCCCTCGACTGGGGCTCGAACTCATGACCTTCAGGTCGCTAGTCCAATGCCTTACCCACTTGGCCACGTGCCCACTTCACAGTACTGTATATCTAAATTAAATAAGAAGTGCAAAAAGAGAGGAAAATCATAGTGAGATAGTGTTCATGGGTTGGTTCATTGTCCATTCAGAAATCTGATGTGTCTTCAGGCTCTTGTAGCTCCACCTTGATGAGAAGGTGAGATTTTGAGATCTTGAGACCAATGAGAAGAGGGTATGTGCTGATTGACGGAGGTCTTCAGTGATAGATGAGGCACGCCTTTTGAAGAATCCCTTGATGTTGGGGAGGCAAGTGTCCATAATGGAGCTGGCTGAGTTTACACCCCTCTGCAGATTTTCTGTTCCTGTGCAGTGGCCCCTCCATACCGGACGGTGATGCAACCAGTTAGAATGCTCTCCACGGTACATCTGTAGAAATTTGCTAGTCCTTGGCCTCAAATACTAATGAACTATAGTTGCTGACTTGCTTTCTTTGCAATTACATCAATATGTTGGACCCAGGATAGATCCTCAGAGATTTCCACTAACTTTGATTTTCTTAACATCTGGAGATCTATTGATCTATATTCTGATTTAACACAATGACTAACATCTTCACACCCACTCCCCCATCCCCATCCCGGTGCAGAAAATTTCAAATGTTCAGCATCCTTGGAGTGAATAAATTTTGTCAAAGGTGGTGACATATTGGCTTAAAGGATGGTGACTGGAAATCTGGTTGGTGAAAAGTATCATAACTGGTTGAATCATGGGCTGGTATGGAAACACCAATGCCTAGGAATGGAAACGGCTACAGAAAGTGGTAGATACAGTATATCCTGTCCATCATGGGCAAAGCCCACCCCACCATGTAGTACATTTACATGGAGCGCTGCCACAAGAAAGCAGCATCCATCATCAAAGACCTTCATCATCCAGGCCATGCCCTCTTCTCGTTACTACCATCAGCCAGGTGGTAGAGAAGCTTGGGGTCCCACACCACCTCGTTCAGAAATAATTATTACTCTACAGACCTCAGGTTCCTGAATGAACATGGATAACTTCAATCACACTATTCTGAACTGATTCCATTATACCAGTGCCCAAGAAGAGCAGGGCAAACTGCCTTAACGATATCATCCAGTGGCACTCACATCTACTGTGATGAAGTGCTTTGAGAGGTTGGTTATGGTTAGAATTAACTCCTGTCTCAGCATAGACCTGGACCCACTGCAATTTGCCTATCGCCATAATAGGTCTTATTATGGTGATCTCATTGGCTCTTCATGGATCCTTGGATCACCTGGTACAAATACCTACTTCAGTGGGTTGCTTATTAACTACAGCTCAGCATTGAACACAATCATTCCTACAGTTCTGATTGAAAAGCTCCAGAACCTGGGCCTCTGCACGTTCCTCTGCAACTGGATCCTCGACTACCCAACCAGAAGACCACAATCTGTGAAGATCGGAAATAACATTTCCACCTCGCTGACAATCAACGGCGACACACCTCAGGGATGTGTTCTTAGCCCATTGCTTTACTCTCTCTGTTTCCATGACTGTGTGGCTAGCTGCAGCTCGAATCCTCTCTATAAATTTGCTGATGACAAAACTATTGTTGGCCGAACTTCAGATAGTGATGAGAGGGCATACAGGAGTGAGATATATCAGCTAGTTGAGTGGTGTCACAGGACATACAATAAACTTGCACTCAACATCAGTAGACCAAAAAGCTAACTCTGGACTTCAGAAAGGGTAAGACGAGGGAACACACACCAGTCCTAATAGAGGGATCAGAAGTGGAAAGAGTGAGGAATTTCAAGTTCCTGGGTGTCAATATCTGTGAGGATCTATCCTCGACCCAACATATTGATGCAGCTAAGGAGAAGCCACGACAATGTCTATATTTCATTAAGAGTTTGAGGAGCTTTGGTATGTCATCAAAAACACTCGCAAGTTTCTTCATATGTACCATGGAGAGCATCCTGACTGGCTTATTCACCATCTGGTATGGGGAGGGGCTACTGTACAGAATCAAAATAAGCTGCAGAGAGTTGTAGACTTACCTAACTCCATCATGACTCAAAAAGGAGGCATCCATCATTAAGGACATCCATCAACCAGGTCACAGGTCATGCCTTGTTCTCATTGCTACCGTCAGGTAGGAGATACAAAGGTCTGAAGACACACACTCAGTGATTCAGGAACAGCTTTTTTCCCTCTGCCACTGGATTTCTGAATGGATATTGAACACATGGACACTACTTCACTACTTTTTAAATCTCTATTTTTGCACTACTTATTTAATTTAACTATTTAATATAACTTTACTTACTGTAAGTCACGTTTTCCCTATATTATTATGTTTTGCATTGTGCTGCTGCCGCAAAGTTAACAAATTTCATGACATATGCTGTTGATGTTAAACCTGATTCTGATTCTATGACCTGTAGACTCTTACAACTCATGTTCTCAGTATTTTTTTTATATTTGTGCAGTTCGTCTTCTTCTGCACAGCGTTTGTCAGTCTTTGTATATTTATGTATAGTTTTCTTGTATAATTCTATTGTGTAACGCCCTGGCTAAGATTTTTACTGCTATGATGTAGGTATTTCATTTTAGCAGTCTGCTCTGCTTTCTGACTGTTTCGGTTTGAGCTGACGCAAGGGGCTTTGCTGTTCAACTTCGGAATGTGGTGTCAGTCAATCAGGATGGTAGAATTGGGAGAAGGTTCCAGAGAATGCTGGGTAAAGAGTTGTTTTCTGTGAGGGTTACTGGTGTGGGGTGAGGTCTTTGTTTGCGGGAGCTGGGAGAAGACAAGAGGAAAGATGGCTGAGGATGTCGTCCCTGCTCCACGAAGTGCTTTGTGCAGATGAATGGCTTCAAGAAGTAAGGACCAATACTCTCGCGGGAGACCGTTTGTTCGAGATGGATTCCAAGCAACATTCGGAAAGTGTGTACATCAAAAACAATGGCTTCTGGAAGATTTGAGCTCCACTGTGCACATGTGATTGTTTAAGTATAATGGGCCCATTCTGTTTATTTTTGTTCTTTCCTTTAATAACTGGTTGCTTAAGGTAACATTCTTAAATATACTTCTTTATAACTGTATGCAGCGAATGATCTGTTAGTTCTTGCCGACAGGCGATTGTCGGGGTCAGTAAATCACCCAGCATTCACACAAACTGGGATTTCGGTAGGCAAGACTTCCCAACCTTATGGATTCGGTGGGACCAAAGTTGTATACACTCCAGATGTACGAAGCCCGAAAAAGGTGGGTTTCTCGCCTCAGAGTCCAGAGGGTGTTAGTGAGAGGCTAACAAGCAGTATTTCCAGGGACGCCCAGTAAGAAGGGGTTTCATTCGTATTTCTTTTCCAGTAAATGCCTGCAAGGAAATGAACCTCAAGCTAGTATATTGTAACATAAGTTTGAACTCTGAACTCATCTCAGTCTTAAATGGTCTTATTCCCTTGTTCTTGACTCCTCGGCCAAGGGAAATTTTTCGATGGAGTCAGCAAGACAAGCCCGTGAAGAGCTTTATATGCCTTGATTTCTCATATGGCTCTCCTGCCATCCATGGAAACCATATAGTGAATTGTCGCTGAACTTCTTTGATGGCAAATGCATCTTTTCTTCAGTTTAAAATTAAGACTGGCACAAAGTTCAAAGTACTTAGTATCAAAGTATGTATATCTGATACAATCTTGAGATGTGTCTCCTAACAGAGAGCCATAAAACAAAGACACCCAAAAGAACCCATAAAAAAGACCATCGAATGCCCAATGTCCAGAGAAAAAAATACACATCACGCAAACAATAACTGCAAGCAAGCAACTGGTGTTCCGAACTGAAGTCTGCAAGGAGAGAGCCGTAGTTCAGCATAGAGCTGAGTCATGCAACAACCTGAATCTCATTTCGGGCACCCTGATCCTTTCAATCTGGTCCAGCAGCTAAATCAATGTTGAAATATTGGATCCAGTCGCCTCAATACCAGGTACGATTTCATCAAGGCCCTATCCATTTGCAATGTCTTGTTGCTTCTGTGACATAAACTTTAAAAAACCATTCGCTGCACCTGCAGGTTGGCAGCGAGAACACCTAAGTCCTTTCAATGTCAATAGTATCTGATCTCTCACCAATGCTACACAGTCACTTAGCAACGGCTGAAAAAGGTGAGCATGGGCAATGTTACACATTTGAGGAGTAAGAACAACAATGCTGTGGTATGATGGAACATTTTTACTGCGTCATGTTAACAACGGTATGCGCTGGACAACTTACGGAGAACTTGGGAGTGACGAACCAGGCCTGTCGAGACAAAAGAGCATGTGAACTCGAAAGGCATGCCAAAAGCAAGAGAGCCCTCTTCGCGTAGGAGGCCCAATCGACTCAGCGTGTGGCCAGATGCTCACTTGCCACATTCTCACAAATGATCCCATACACTTCATCCCTTCTTCCTATAGGTGGCAACCACAGAGGAAGAGAATGAGTGAGGTAGACTGAGAAAAATTGATGAAGTGTATGTTCCTCTTGGTAGCGGTCTATCGGCCACATGTGCAATCGTTAGATTCTTGCAATGCGGTTCAGCAACCATTTGGATATTGCCCCTCGCACTCTGTCTGGTACCAGTAAAATACAGCCGATTATAATGTAGACTGAATGTAAAGTGAGCATGTAAACAGTTCATACAGTGATAGCATTTTTACTGTATTTATGCATGTGCATTAATTCCTGGTTATTGAGTTTAGCCATACCTTCAATAAAAATATTAAGATTTCAAAGATATCAAAGTTTTTAAAGTGCTTTTATTATCAAAGAATATATAAATTATACAACCTTGGAATGACATGACCTGCAGAAACTCTCTGATTACTCAGCAATAGTTGAGTGCTTAAAGGGAGGACAGGAGGGTGAATATGGGGCCCTGGTGGAGGACTTTGTCAAATGGTACAAGCTGAATCATCTGCAGCTCAACATCAGTAAGACATAGGAGATGGTGATGGACTTTAGGAAGACTAAGCCTTCATTGCTCCCTATACTATTGATGGTGAGGATGTAGATGTGGTGAGGACCTACAAGTACCTGGGGGGTGAACCTGGATGACAGATTCCAGTGGAGCACCAACACAGAGGCTGTGCACAATAGGGCCAGAGTTCTACTTCCTGAGGGGAATGAGGTCCTTTGGAGTATGGAGGCCTCTCCTTCACATGTTCTACCAACTTGCTATCACCAGTACAATCTTCTATGTGGTGGTGTACTGGGGCAATGGCATCAACATGGGTGATGCCAACAACCTCAATAAACTGATTAGAAAGGCTGGCTCTGTTATGGAAGTCAAACTGGACACACTGGAGGTTGTGTAGAACAAAGGTCCCTACAGAAAATTCTGGCAATTCTAGACAAAGTTTCTCACCCCTTGACTGCCACCTCACCTGAACAGAGGAGTGCTTTCAGTTAGCGACTAAGACAACGGTGCTGCTCCAAAGAGCACTATATGAGGTCACTCTTACCCTCAGGAGAGTGAGTGAAATCGGCTCTTGCCTCCGATCCCGACACCCTGCCTTTCCAGTATATCATTTAAATTGTCCAAACAGCAAATCATACCTGGCACTGTGAACCAGGCGCCGCTGCAGCAAAAGGCTCCGGGCCCAGATTTTGTCGCCCAGTCCAAAGCCAGTATGTAATATGTAACTACCTGTCTTAAATGGGAATGAAGTAAATTAAAGAGTACTCTGCCAAAAAGAAAACGAATAAGGCCCAGATGAGCTATGCTGTGGGATGCTACATTACTGGATAGTGTTGTTTTTGACAGCAACAAGTATCCACAGTGAAAATATGATTGGAAGAAATGTTTGACACTGAACACTGAACAAGAACTTGGAGGTTAATGTTGCCGTGACTGTTGGAGATGAGATAATCTACTCTCAGCATTTCCTTAATGACCATGACAAATGAATTATCTTGTAATTACATCTAGATCACAGCTTACCAATAATCAGTTACACACCTCATTGAGAAACTGGCAGGAGGAATACAATTGTTGATATTGTACCTCTAATCAAAAAGGAGAACAGCATGCATTTTTTTAAAAAGTAAAAGTTGAAACAGGAAGGGATTTAAAAAAGCAGAGAATTGATGCCACCATCTGCTTCTTCTGATAGACCTTTGACCTTTGAGATGGACTAACAGAACTGCTGCATCGTTAGAGAGAGGTGGGGTAGGGATTACCAAATCACAACCTCAGGAGACCAATTAGCTACAAACTTGGAAGGTCATTTTTCTTTTCCTTCTTGTCTACAATTGGAAGACAGATTTTGCTTCAAAGCCGAGGTGGTGCCCTCTGGAGAGAAGCCATTTAAAACTTGTGGATTTATATTTATGCTTAAAATTTAATTCCCAGCCTGAATTATTCATATTTTTCTGCACTGGAAGTGCATTCTAAGCTGGATTTAGCTTAATACCTTGTTAATCAAATTTGAGTGGCAGCAGGTTCTTAACTTGAAGTGGTAAGAATGATTATAATCACAACAATTATTTATTTTGGGTTATTTTCGACCTCATGTTGTCAGGATGTTTCAAGGCTGGATGGAAATAGTCACTTAGGAAATTAACCACACCCAGCTTCTTCCAAATCTGGATTGTGTTGGGTGATTTATCCCAGGTATAATTATCACCCTAGGAATTGCAAACAATACAAGAGGCTTTTAGACAGGCTCGTGAACAGGTAGGGAGTGGAGCGCACGAGATGGAATTAGATAAAATATTACACCATAGTCAGGATGGACATTGTGGGCTGAGTTGTCTGTTTAAGTGCTGTACATTGTTGGGAGAAATTGGGAAGGTTCAAAATAATATATAAGAATAATAATACAGAGTAAGTAATGCTGAAGATTACTCTAGTGCTTGGTGGAGTTGAGTCTATGTATCTTATAGTAGAGAAATATGAAATAGATATCAAGTATTTTGTGTATAATCTTATATGATAAAACCCCCTAGAAATATATCTAATTTATACTCAGTCGCCACTTTATTAGGTATCTCCTGTACCTAGTAAAGTGGCCACTGTGTGCATGTTCAGTGCCTTCTGCTGCTGTGACCCATCCATTCCAAGGTTTGAGGTGTTGTTCATTCAGAGATGCTATTCTGCACACCACTGTTGTAATGTGTGGTTATTTGAGTTTCTGTCGCCTTCCTGTCAGCTTGAACCAGTCTGGCCATTCTCCTCTGACCTCCCTCATTAACAAGGTTGCAAAATCAGCTGCAGAGACCCTGAGAATCATAGGTTTAATCAGATTTGGACAAGGTCTCACCACAGCTTCTCTTGTGCAGCAGTGAATGCCCACAATTCATCAGAAGCAGCTGACTGAATCCACCTGTGTTAGACCACTTCTCACTCTACCAGAAACAGTTCACCCACAGTACTAGCACTGACTGGATGCTTTTGTTTTGTTTTTCACACCATTCTCTATAAACCTGAGAACTTTTATGTATGAAAATCCCAGGATCTAATCAATTTCTAAGATACTCAAACTATCCTGTCTAGTAACCAACAACTATACCAGTCGAAGCTACTTAGATCCCATTCTGATATTTGGTCTGAACAGCAACTGAACCTCTTGACCACGCCTGCATGCTTTTATACATGGGTTGCTGCCACATGACTGGCTGGTTGGACGTTTGCATTAATGAACAGGTATTGCTAATAAAGTGGCTATGAGTGTATTTATTCATTCATTCATGGAATGTGGCAATGCCTGAATTTATGACCACCCCTAATTCTTCTGAACCGAGGAGCATGTTAGATGCCAAAGGCATTGGACTGGAGTCAGGTTCGAGGCAGACTGGGTGAGACAGGCAGATCTCCTTCTCTGAAGTACTCTTGTGGGCCAGATGGGTTTTTACGACCATCAAATCATTTCCTATTCCTTCAACTAGCTTTTTAAATTCTAGATTTATTTAATTACTTGAATTTAAATTCTCCATCTGCTGTGGCAGGATTGAAATTCATGTCTCTGGATCAATGGTTCAGAATTCCATCTGCTGTCCCAGTAACTTAACCGCTATCTACCTTGCCAAGCATCACCCTTCCTGTATGTAGTGCAATTCTTCTTCTGTTTCTTTGTTGGTACTCCAGTCTCTGGCTAACTTTCTGCATGAGCATCTACAGTTACACCTTTTCTGCAGAACCAGTTGAAAAGTGTTCCCTAAGGATGAAGTGTAGCAGCAAAAGCAACTTGTGCTAATGGACTTTATTTTGCTGACGTCTAAGGGGTGGGGTTCTGTAAGGAAATGTCAGATGATTCTCCACTCCAAGTGCATAGTGTGGTAAACCATATATATAGGTTGTAACTGGGTTACCTGTCTGGACACGCCCCTCTGCTGACTGCTCCTGTGGCTCCTCCCACAGACCCCTGAATAAAGGCGATTGTGTCACTGCTCCTCCCTCAGTCCAGGACAGATACTCAACATGGACGTTGGCCCATTTACTGTTAATAAAATTGATGCACTATCAATTACTCCAAAAGATTGGGAGTAGAGTAAATACTGAAAGGCTTTTATTAACAGTAAATGGACCAACGTCCATGCTGAGTATCTGTTCCAGACTGAGGGAGGAGCTGTGACACAATCGCCTTTATTCAGGGGTCTGTGGGAGGAGCCACAGGAGCAGTCAGCAGAGGGGCGTGTCCAGACAGGTAACCCAGTTACATATATATATATACACACACACACACATATATACACACATATATATATATATATATATATATATATATATATATATATATATATATATATATACACATATACATATACAAACACACACACACACACACACACACACACACACACGCACACACATAGTACATCACAGGAACACAGAATATGCTGGATGCCAAGTGGTGATGCATAAAATCACCCATTTTATTGCTGAAGTTGGCACTTTATACCTGGACCATCAGCTTTACATCAGCCATAGCTGCCATAAGTAAGATGGCCGACATTTTATTCCTTCACTAAAAAGCTACGTGATGGTAAGTAGATAATCTTTTAATTGTATTTTAATTAATGTTGCATTCAATTTAATTTTAATGAATTAGAATTTTTATTATTTTAAAGTATTGTTAATATTTCATTAGGGTGAGGCATTAGATTTTCCTGCCTGCACCCTTGGTGCCACACACAACCTGCTTCATCTGATGGAAAAAAGATGACAAGGTGAATGCAAGTGAACACATTTCACAAGAGATGACTGCAAGGTATGGGCTGTGTCCAGCCCAGTGTTACAGAAGTGAAATAATTCAGTGCTTGAAATAATAATCAAGTCAGGCAGCATCCACAGAGTTAGTCTTTCATATCCATGGCCTTTCATCAGAACTCATAAATATTGGGGCTGAAATCTATCACCTGCCATCTTGTACTCTTTTCTCTTCCCCCACCTTCTCATTCCCAGTTCTTCCCCTTTATTTTTCAGTCCTGATGAAGGGTCTTGACCCAAAACGGCCCTGCCTGACCTGCTGAGTTCCTCCAGCACTGTGTGTGTTACTAGGGATGAAACCTTTAAGCTGCAAGTAAAACGGGGAAGGGGAAGAAAGAACAATAATTAGGAAGGGAAGACAAAAGCGGTTAAGTGACAAAACAATAATGCCGCGGGGAAAAACAGTTTTGATAATGAGACAAATTACAAATCTAAAGAAAGGTTTGACCATCTATATGGGAACAGTAGAATCATTTTCTGAAGTAGTTGAAGTCAGTTATTGCATCCTGTAGGCTGTGATATATGCTTATTGTTCCCCAAATTTACATCCGGTTTCATTGGAATTTTGCACCTGAATTTAACCCTTCCCAAATTACTGCTAATAAAACAAGTTCCAACATTCTGGTGTGAGTGGCCAATGGACTCTGAGAATTATAGATTTAATCAGATTTGGGACAAGGTCTCATCACAGTTTCTCCTGTGCAGCAGTGAACACCCACAAAGCATCGGAAGTAGCTGACTGAATCTGCCCGTGTTTGAGCACTGCTCACTTCGCTAGAAACAGTTCTGAAAGGAAAGTTTGCCAACTGTTATTGGACCTACTGTTGCAGGTTTCATCAAGTCACCCAGCACATCAATAAACAAACTACTCTGTACTTTGTAACTCATTCCCTACAGACCCAACAATTTGCCTTCGGTGGATGGATAGAATAAGACTCATAACCTCAAATAAAATCATACAGCGTAACAGAGCAAAATAGCAAAATATTTGGTAGTAATAGGGATCTTATGCTTTAACATGTTAATTTGGATTTATGCAATCTATTTATTCATGCACTTAACTATTTTTGTAATTAGCCATGTTGGTTAATTTCTTTATATAAAGATGCAAATAAATCATAATCACATAAATGAGACTTAAAATCAAATGCCTAACAGATCTGTGTATTATGCAGCAGAACATCTTTGCCTAGATTCGTTTTTTGATTAAACTTATACTTCTATTGGGTTTTTGCAGTTTTCAGCATCTCTGGGGACTTTTTGACATATTCATAAACCTCTGTGCATGAGTCATTGTAATTCAGTTGTATCTGTTCTGCTTTGACACTTCCATTCAATCTGTTTTTTTCCCTTGCTATAAGGCTGAGTTATAAAACCCTTTCACAGCAGCCATTGGCAAATGGGCACAAGAACAAAAGTGAGACGGGGTTTCTACCCATCTTACATCAATCTTTTGCGCCTTTGAAAAGATTTTTCCTGTTACTCATTGAAAAGCACAGTTAATATAATTCAGCTTGTCACAATCAATCCCGAAGCAAATCGCTTCAGTGAGCTTCTTAAGATCAAACCAACTTATCTCAGTGTCCAGCGGGAGGATCGAGATATTTTTGAAAATGGATGTCTCAGAACTGTACCACTTGTCAAGGTGTGCAATGCTTGTCAAAAAAGCATTCTTAGCATGGTACTGTATTTAATATTTCAGTTATATTTGAGTAATATTGTAAATATATTCTTTGATTAAGCATTCTTTGCATACACAATTCATTATGGGTTTTATGTAAGAAGTACATATGAATAGCAAATGTCATTACCCCACCACATCTGATTCTCTTTCTGATTGTGATTCATATTAGAGCACCACACTGAAAAGGGAAAAGAAACTAAGCTGGCAAGTTTCCTGGCTCCTGTGTTTTTCTTTTGATTAGTTTCTTGAGTTACAAAGCATAGAAAGTACCTTTCTTCATTTTACTGTGGAAGATACTAGCAGAATGCCTGAAATTCAAGGGTGTCATGGGGCAGACGTGAATGTAGTTACTATTACTAAGGAGAAGGTGCTTGGGAAGCTGAAAGGTCTGAAGATAGATAAATCGCCAAGACCAGATGGAATAAAGTCCAGATTCTAAAAGAGGTAGCTGAAGAGATTGTGGAGGCATTAGTAATGATCTTTTAGGAATCACTAGATTCTGGAATGGTTTCAGAGGTCTGAAAAATTGCAAATGTCACTCTACTCTTTAAAAAGGGCGACAGATGAAAGGACGTAATAGGCCAATTAGCCTGACTTTAGTGGTTGGGAAAATGTTGGTAGCCATTATTATGGATAAGGTTTAGGGGTTCTTGAAGGACATGACAGAGTGGTCCAAAGTCAGCATTATTTCCTTAGGGGGAAGCCTTTGAGGAAAATATGGGCAAGATAGACAAAGGAGAGTCAGTTGATGTTGTTTATTTGGATTTTCAGAAGGCCTTTGATAAGGTGCCACACATCACGCTGCTTAGCAAGATAAGAGGTCATATTTGTAATGCTCAGTTATATTGGCTCGTATATGTCTAGGGGAAATCTCACCCAGCACCTGTCTCAATGCTTCCCACGGAGTCGGTTGCTGCCCGAATCAATCCCAAACATCAATCATCAGCCAGCACACCCAGTAAATTTTAACAAGTACACTCTATTACTAATTCTATGACATTAATATAAATTCGATACAGAAAAGGAAATAATGAAAAAAAGGCGCCAACACTTATCAAAGTCCAAGTTCTTCACGCGCAGCTGTTGGAGCTCAATCGATTCCGGACGACCACCCGGTTCCTGTCGACTCACGGCTCAGGACCACCCGAAGTGATTGACTGGAGCCTCTCCGCACGTCCACCGTTCTCCTCGTCTCTCCTCCGACTCCCCGTCAAAAACCCCAGCACGTCCGCCGTACTCCCCGTCTCTCCTCCAACTCCCCGTCTCTCCACCGTCCTCCCCGTCTCTCCACCGACTCCCCATCTCTCCTCCGACTCCCCGTCAAAAACACCCGCACGTCCACTGTCTTCCTCGTCTCTCCTCCAACTCCCCGTCTCTCCTCCGACTCCCCATCTCTCCACCGTCCTCCCCGTCAAAAACCCCCGCACGTCCACTGTCCTCCTCGTCTCTCCTCTGACTCCCCGCCAAAAACCCCTTCCACAGTCATATGATACAGCATTGTATTCGAAAACAAAACGATACATGACCACCCATTGGTTAATAGCACCCTGCTATCTCTAATAACCCAAGCAACTGTCTAGCTAGAGACTTTCTCAGCATTCCCCAGTATAACATAACAAAGAAGCCATTCTGATTTTAACAAAAAAAAGAAAGACCCCGTACACTTACAAAAGGAAACTAAGAAGGTCATTAAGAGAGAAAAGATTAACTATGAAAGGAAGCTAGCAAATAACATCAAGGAGGATACTAAAAGCTTTTTCAAGTATATAAAGAGTAAAGGACAGGTGAGCGTAGATATAGGACCGATAGAAAATGATGCTGGAGAAATTGTAATGGGAGATAAGGAGATGGCAGAGGAACTGAACGAGTATTTTGCATCATTCTTCACTGAGGAAGACATCAGCAGTATACCGGACACTCAAGGGTGGCAGGGAAGAGAAGTGTGCGCAGTCACAATTACGACAGAGAAAGTACTCAGGAAGCTGAATAGTCTAAAGGTAGATAAATCTCCTGGACCAGATGGAATGCACTCTCGTGCTCTGAAGGAAGTAGCTGTGGAGATTGCGGAGGCATTAGCGATGATCTTTCAAAAGTCGATAGATTCTGGCATGGTTCTGGAAGATTGGAAGATTGCAAATGTCACTCCGCTATTTAAGAAGGGGACAAGGAAGCAAAAAGGAAACTATAGATCTGTTAGCTTGACATCGGTGGTTGGGAAGTTGTTGGAGTCGATTGTCAAGGATGAGGTTACAGAGTACCTGGAGGCATATGACAAGATAGGCAGAACTCAGCATGGATTCCTTAAAGGAAAATCCTGCCTGACAAACCTATTACAGTTTTTTGAGGAAATTACAAGTAGGCTAGACAAGGGAGATGCAGTGGATGTTGTATATTTGGATTTTCAGAAGGCCTTTGACAAGGTGCCACACATGAGGCTACTTAACAAGATAAGAGCCCATGGAATTACGGGAACGTTACATACGTGGATAGAGCATTGGCTGATTGGCAGGAAACAGAGAGTGGGAATAAAGGGATCCTATTCTGGTTGGCTGCTGGTTACCAGTGGTGTTCCACAGGGGTCCGTGTTGGGGCCGCTTCTTTTTACATTGTACATCAATGATTTGGATTATGGAATAGATGGCTTTGTGGCTAAGTTTGCTGATGAAACGAAGATAGGTGGAGGGGACTGGTAGTGCTGAGGAAACGGAGAGTCTGCAGAGAGACTTGGATAGATTGGAAGAATGGGCAAAGAAGTGGCAAATGAAATACAATGTTGGAAAGTGTATGACTATGCACTATGACAGACGAAATAAACGGGCAGACTATTATTTAAATGGGGAAAGAATTCAAAGTTCTGAGGTGCAACGGGACTTGGGAGTCCTCGTACAGGATACCCTTAAGGTTAACCTCCAGGTTGAGTCGTTGGTGAAGAAGGTGAATGCAATGTTGACATTCATTTCTAGAGGAATAGAGTATAGGAGCAGGGATGTGATGTTGAGGCTCTATAAGGCGCTAGTGAGACCTCACTTGGAGTACTGTGGGCAGTTTTGGTCTCCTTATTTAAGAAAGGATGTGCTGATGTTGGAGAGGGTACAGAGAAGATTCACTAGAATGATTCTGGGAATGAGAGGGTTAACATATGAGAAACATTTGTCCGCTCTTGGACTGTATTCCTTGGAGTTTAGAAGAATGAGGGGGGATCACATAGAAACATTTTGAATTTTGAAAGGAATAGACAGAGTGGATGTGGCAAACTTGTTTCCCATGATGGGGGAGTCTAGTATGAGAGGGCATGACTTAAGGATTGAAGGGCCCCCATTCAGAACAGAAATGCAAATAAATTTTTTTAGTCAGAGGGTGGTGAATCTATGGAATTTGTTGCCACGGGCAGCAGTGGAGGCCAAGTCGTTAGGTGTACTTAAGGCAGAGATTGATAGGTATCTGAGTAGCCAGGGCATCAAAGGTTATGGTGAGAAGGCGGGGGAGTTGGACTAAATGGGAGAATGGATCAGCTCATGATAAAATGGCGGAGCAGACTCGATGGGTCGAATGGCCTACTTCTGCTCCTTTGTCTTATGGTCTTATGGTCTTACGGTAACTGTAAAGTAGGTAAACTTAGAATATTGATTAGAACGTGTGAATATGCTGTTGTTGCTGTCATAGAGACATGGTTGACTGAGGGGCTGGACTGGCAACTGAATGTTCCATGCTACTGAATTTTCATGCATGGTGGGGGAAATGTAAAAGAGGTTGTGGCAGATTAAGGAATCCTTTGCTGCAGTAATGCTGGATGATGTCCTTAAAGGTTCTTCAAATAAAACCTATATGATAGAACATAGAACTTTTAAGGGATTAGTCCTTTTATTGGGGAAAACTACAGGTCTACACATTCAACAAGGAGTCAGAGGAACAGAAATGTAGATAACTTGCAGATCGATGGTTATAATTTTTGTGGCTTTGAGTTCCTTGGGGACCTCAACTGGGTGTTAACTCAACTCCTTGGGGAGTGCTTCAGCAAGAAATATTACAGCTGAAAATACACCAGTGGTCCTCCTGCACATTATCATCCACCTTATCTCCTCCCAGACCACAAGCAAACAGTTCAAACTATTCATTCCCCAATGAAATACTTTCCAAAACAGACAAAAGGAATCCAAACAAATGGTTCCAAAACTGGCAGCAATGCTGCTTTTTGCATTTTACTGCCACTAGAAGCCACTGAACATGTGGCGAATGATACTGGAAGAATTGGAATATTGATTTCCAAGCCTGTTCCTCATTAGATAATAAAACAAAAATCAAACAAGGGTCCTTTTGTTCAGGTTGGCTAGGGCCTACTTTAGCTGCTCTGGGACTCAGTCTGGTTTGGGATGCTGTTGGCTTGCTTCTATTGTTTGTACAATGTGTTTTTTTTTCTTCTCCCTTCCTCTGCACAGTGTTTTTTCTGTCTTTTTTTAAATTGGGTTATTCGAGTTTCTTACTTTCTGGTTGCCTATAAGCAGACAAATTTCAACGTGTATAACTTATACATTCTTGGATATTAAATCTGCTTTGCGTTGAATCTTTGAAAAGCTTTGCATAAATACTGCTTCTAGAGAACCCGGACTGGCTTGTCACAGAGGCATGATATTCATCAGGCCATATTGTTGCGCACATTATCAAGTGTCCCATGCTCTCTTGCATGGCTGCACTCTTTAACTGTACATCATGCTAGGTGTTAAGTAGGAATGCCATTTTACACGTGCATTCTGCAGTTATGACTGGAAATCCTCACCTCCAGCCAGTGATGGGCTTGGCATGAACCAGTGTGAAAATAGGCAAAATACAAATATTTGTAGATGTGGGAGGTCATTCCCCCCCCCCCCACCCTGGTGATGGTTTGGAGATTTTTGTGGTAGAAATGGACAATACATAGCACTCAGCTACCCTCTGAAATGTCTAGAAATCCTCAACTAAATAAATATCAGCTAAATATAACTGTCCATCATTGGAGCTGCACTAATTCTATTGAAGGTTTCTCAGATTTGGACCAAAGAAAATGCAGGTATGGTATATTCCTGTAATAAAATCAAAAACTGTGGCAACGTGATGCAGTAGCAGTTAAATATCAAAAGAGTAATGTGGAGACCTGAGCCAGCAAGCCAGAGACCCGATTCCCAACCTTCTACAGAAGCAGTGGAATTTAAATTTAGTTAATAATCTGGAATTTAGAAGAAGAAAATTGTTTTAATAATAATGACCATGAAAGCCATCAAATTGTTACAAGTCAAAAGTGACCCAGGGAGAAAATCTGCTGCCTTTAACTGGTCTGGTCTATATGTGGCTCCAGACCCATCCTGTGTGATTGAATGCTCTCTGTAGGAATCCACTCAGTTATACTTTACTGCCTCATTCAGAGAAGGAATAAAATCAAACTAAGCACTTGGCATTGATCTTTGAAATGAGCTTGGGCGTAGCAAAGCTGCTCCCATTCTAGTCGACCTTTCAAAGTCCTTTTCATTAACATCTGGGGATGTGTTGCCACACCAATTAAGTAAAGAGCTGACATAATTGTACTTACAAAATCACACATTCCAATGTTCTGAGCTCCCCCATTACAATACCTGGGTATGTCTGATCCTGCTGGAGGACCAGATCTACCAGAGTGATGAAGAAGTGGGATGAGTTAACCCTTGGTCTCTTCACCATTGATCCGAAGCCCCATGACGTCTTTAGCATCAGGCATCAGGTCAAGCACAGAGAAGGAGAACCTCATCTGATTGATTGCCACCTATTGTCATCCCCCAGCTGAACATGTTGAATAAAACATGGAAGAAACCACCAAGGGCACAGAATATAGTCTAGGTTGGGGGCTCACTACAGGCTGAGGTGACTGAGTGCTGAAGGACACAGCTGGCTCAAACATGAGAGAATCTGCTGATGCTGGAATTCTGAAGCGACGCACACACAATGCTGGAGGACCAGAGCAGGTCAGTCAGCAGTTGTGGAGAAGAGTAAGCAGCCAATGTTTCGGCCAAGACCTTCTGTCAGGTCTCCAGCATTTTCTGTGGGGCTGGTTGGATCTGCAAACGGTAGTGAACAAGATAGCATGAGGGATAATATGTGGACTTGACCTTGTCCTCGCTGATCCCATATTTTGTTTATTTTTCTCTTCTTATGGTTTAGAAAGAAGCCATTTGGCCCAAAGAGTCAATGCTGGTTCTCAGAGTGTTCCAATCAATCCTAATCTCCCTCTTACTTTCCTGAAAACTACTCTTCCCTTGTCTGCCTCTCAATTGCTGGTCAGTAGCAACTACTTACTGGCCAAAACAAGACAAAGAATACAACTAAGTACTTTACTAATAACACATTTTATAAGACCATAAGACATAGGAGCAGAATTAGTCCATCTGGTCCATCGAGTCTGCTCCGCCATTCAATCATGACTGATCCTTTTTTCTTTCTTCCTCTCAACCCCAGTTCCCGGCCTCCTCCCTGTAACCTTTGATGCCATATCCAGTCAAGAACCTATCAATCTCTGCCTTAAACACACCCAACATTCTATCATAAAATTTATAGCAAATGATCACTGCAAACAATGGAGAGGCGGGGATGAGTCGAGGGTCAAAGATTGCGGGTGCGAGATGAAGTCAAGGTGAGAACAAGATACGTTCGAGGCAATGTTGAGGTGAAGTTGAGGCAAAGTTGGGGCAAGGTTGAGGCATATTTTAGGTGAAGTCAGGGCGAGCGGAGGGGAGTAAAGTCGGAGCAGAGGAGAGGCAGATTCAGAGCCTGTCCACCTAAACTGAGAGCAAGGTTTGATCGATTTAAGTGCCAGGCCAATTTAGAAAGGTCAGGTTTGGGCCGAAGTGTGTATGCGGTGTCCAGGCCCAGAGCATATCGATGCAACACTGCAAGGAGTGACCTGATGTTTGCACGATTTGGACGCCAGGCCAGATGGATTGAACAGGCCGGGTGTCAGAACAAGAGGCGAGGCTCGGGCCGGTTATGCTTGTTGCTCCATGACATTTACTCAGCTTTGTGATAATCTTGTAGGTTTCCGCAAATAAAATGAGTGAGGTGTTTTGTGTTTAACAAAACCTGTAACGCATTTTATTGAACTCCAAAGCCCTCACAACAAAAGCGCGCTAAAAACCTTTTACGTAATAACGTCATCACGTCAGACCAACCTCTTAAATCGAAACCCTGTCTGGAATTCAGATGAGCCACCCGACTCAGGTCCTGTGTTCCGTGAGTGGAAGAACCGCAGGTGTCTCCAGCTCGTCCAGAGGTGCGTTGACACACTCATGGTCACATTGTGACACCAGGGGCTTGGCAGCGGAATCCTCCAAATCTTGGTGGGCCGGATGAAGGTGATCTACTGAAATACGTAATGGTTTACCCCTCTTATCTATGAAAAAAGTCTTTTCTTCCCATTCTAAAACACGGAACAGACCATCGTAAGGGGGCCTAAGGGGACGTTGGTGTGTAACATGGCAGACAAAAACAAATGAAGTGGAATGTAGGTCAACAGGAATCCAAGAGTGCTGTACGTTATGATGGGAAGTACGGATGGATGAAAAGGAATTGAATTTACTGAGGAGGGTGGAACACTGTTGAGAGGCCAACCAGGTGATCATGGTGTCAGGAATAAAATCACGTGGTACTCGTAGCGGCTGCCTATATACCCACATTAAATGATCATACCAACACTTGTGGATCAGGGAACCCCCAGAGTAGCCTTTAAGGAGTGGTGAAACTGCTCACATAGGCCATTGGACTGTGGGTGATATAGTGTGGTGTGGTGTAGCCGAACACCAAGGTTCTGGGCCATCATAGCCCAGAGGTCTGAAATGAATTGTGGGCCGCGGTCAGAGGAAATATCAGACGTGATGCCAATTCAAGCAACCCAGATGCTGATGGATACCCAAGCCACGCCCGTGGGCTGTTGTCAATGCTAGAGACCTCTGGCTATCTGGTGGTACGATCCGATGTGGTAAGAAGGTGCGTGAAACCGTGGGAGAGGGAGAGAGGATCAGGAAGGTCTACATTGACCTGGTCAAACCATCACTCAAGGACTTCAAAAGGTGCCAATGGTGCCTGAGCGTGACAGTTAATTTTTGCCTGTTGGCACTCCACACAAGCTGCATTCCGATCACACATGTCCTTTCTGAGGCCGTGCCAAACAAACTTTAGTGCAACTGGTTTCTGTGAGGCCTTCCAGCTTGGATGTGAGAGGCCATGAATGGAGTTGAAAACAGTCCATCTCCAGTTTGTGGGCATAATGGAGTGAGGGCGACTGGTTGAGACAATGCACAGGAGAGAAACTCCAGCCTCCCTGAACTTAATGTCAGCCAACTGCAGGTCCATGACTGCTGCTCGGTAAGCCTGGACCGTTGGGTCAGTAACTTTGTCGACTGCTATATGTACAGCCTCAACAGATGGCCATAAGAGGTAATCAGCCATGGCGTTATTCTTCCCCTTGATCTGTTGTATATCCGTTGTGAATTCGGATATGTGGGCCAGGTGGTGTTACTGCTGTGAAAACCAGGGGTCTGATATTTTGGCCATCGCGTGCATGAGGGGTTTGTGGTCAATGAATGTTGTGAAATGGCAAACATCAAGGAGAAAACGAAAATGACAGATAGCCAGATAGAGACTGAGAAGCTCACAGTCAAACGTGCTGTTCTTCCTTTCAGGGGGACAGAATTGTAATGTCTATGCGTGTGTTGCGGAGCAGGTGCACAAGTAAGGTTGCATTAGAAAGGTCTTGTTTGGTATCATCAAAGGCCCTGGTCATGTCCACTGCCCAGTCAAACACTTGATTAGGGGTATTGCCTTTAAGTGCACTATACAGGGGAACGTAAGCTCAGCAGCTCACGGAATGAAGTGGTGATAGAAATTCTCCATGCCTAAAAGCTCCTGAGTTTTTTAGTAGTGCAGAGTGGTGGGAAATCCATAATAGTGGCTACCTTTGAGGAGAGAGGTTTCAACCTCCTGCAGAGATGCAATAGCCGAAAAAGTCAATGGTTGACAACCAAAACTGGCATTTATTAGGGTTAATAATCAATCTATGTTGGCTTAACTGCTTGTAAGGTGTACGGAGATGAGATACTTATGTGGATTTGGATGCACTGGTAGAAGAAATGTGGCAAATATTCAGGGGATATTTGTGTGGAGTTCTGCATAGGTACATTCCAATGAGACAGGGAAGTTATGGTAGGGTACAGGAACTGTGGTGTACAAAGGCTGTGGTGAATATAGTCAAGAAGAAAAGCTTACAAAAGTTTCAGAGAGCTAAGTAATGTTAGAGATCTAGAAGTTTGTAAGGCTAACAGGAAGGAGCTTAAGAAGGAAATTAGGAGAGTCAGAAGGGCCATGAGAAGGCCTTGGCGGACAGGATTAAGGAAAACCCCAAGGCATTCTACAAGTATGTGAAGAGCAAGAGGATAAGACGTGAAAGAATAGGACCTATCAAGTGTAACAGTGGGAACGTGTGTATGGAACCGGAGGAAATAGCAGAGGTACTTAAATGAACACTTTACTTCAGCATTCACTATGGAAAAGGATTGTAGTGATTATAGTGATGACTTGCAGTGGACTGAAAAGCTTGAACATGTAGATATTAAGAAAAAGAATGTGCTGGAGCTTTTCGAAAGCATCAAGTTGGATAAGTCGCCGGGACTGGATGAGATGTACCCCAGGCTATTGTGGGAGGCGAGGGAGGAGATTTCTGAGCCTCTAGCGATGATCTTTGCATCATCAATGGGGAGAGGAGAGGTTCCGGAGGATTGGAGGGTTGCGGATATTGTCCCCTTATTCAAGAAAGGGAGTAGAGATAGCCCAGGAAATTATAGACCAGTGAGTCTTACTTCAGTGGTTGGTAAGTTGATGGAGAAGATCCTGAGAGGCAAGATTTATGAACATTTGAAGGGGTATAATAGGATTAGGAATAGTCACATGGCTTTGTCAAGAGCAGGTCGTGCCTTATGAGCCTGAATGAATTTTTTGAGGTTGTGACTAAACACATTGATGAAGGAAGAGCAGTAGATGTAATGTATATGGATTTCAGCAAGGCTTTTTAATAAAGTACCCCATGCAAGGCTTATTGAGAAAGTAAGGAGGCATGGGATCCAAGGGGACATTGCTCTGTGGATCCAGAACTGGCTTGCCCATAGAAGGCAAAGAGTGGTTGTAGATGGGTCATATTCTGCATGGAGGTCGGTGACCAGTGGTGTGACACAGGGATCTGTTCTGGGACGCTTACTCTTTGTGATTTTTATAAATGACCTGCATGAGGAAGTGGAGGGATGGGTTGGTAAGTTTGCTGACGACACAAAGGTTGGGGGTGTTGCGGATAGTGAGGAGGGCTGTCAAAGGTTACAGTGGGACTTTGATAGGATGCAAAACTGGGCTGAGAAGTGGCAGATGGAGTTCAACCCAGATAAGATGATCGTGTGGATAGTCAGAGGCTTTTTCCCAGGGCTGAAATGGTTGCCACAAGAGGATACAGGTTTAAGGTGCTGGGGATTAGGTACAGAGGAGATGTCAGGGGTAAGATTTTTACTCAGAGAGAGATGAGTGCGTGGAATGGGCTGCCGCCAATGTTGGTGGAGGCGGATACGATAGGGTCTTTTAAGAGACTTTTAGATAGGTACATGGAGCTTAGTAAAATAGAGGGCTACAGATAAGCTTAGTAATTTCTAAGGTAGGGACATGTTCGGCACAACTTAGTGGGCCGAAGGGCCTGTATTGTGCTGTAGGTTTTCTATGTTTCTATGTTTCCATGTTTCTAAGTGTGAAGTGGTTCATTTTGGTAGGTTAAATATAATGGCAGAATATAGTGTTAATAGTAAGACTCTTAGCACTGTGGAGGATCAGAGGGATCTTGGGGTCCGAGTCCACAGGATGCTGAAAGCAGCTGCGCAGGTTGACTCTGTGGTTAAGAAGACATATTGGCCTTCATCAATCATGGAATTGAATTTAGGAGCCGAGAGGTAATGTTGCAGCTATATAGGACCCTGGTCAGACCCCACTTGGAGTACTGTGCTCAGTTCTGGTCACCTCACTACAGGAAGGATGTGGACACCATAGAACGGATGCAGAGGAGATTTACAAGGATGTTGCCTGGATTGGGGAGAATGCCTTATGAAAACAGGTTGAGTGAACTTGGCCTTTTCTCCTTGGAGCGACAGAGGATGAAAGAGGTGACCTGATAGAGGTGTATAAGATAATGAGAGGCATTGATCGTGTGGATAGTCAGAGGCTTTTTCCCAAGGCTGAAATGGCTGCCACAAGAAGGCACAGGTTTAAGGTGCTGGGGGGTAGGTACAGAGAAGATGTCAGGAGTAAGTTTTTTTTACTCAGAGAGTGGTGAGTGTGTGGAACGGGCTGCCGGCAATGGTGGTGGAGGTGGATACGATAGGGTCTTTTAAGAGACTTTTGGATAGGTACATGGAGCTTAGAAAAATAGAGGGCTATGGGTAACCCTAGTAATTTCTAAGGTAGGGACATGTTAGGCACAACTTCTTGGGCCGAAGGGCCTGTATTGTGCCGTAGGTTTTCTATGTTCTATGTTTCTAAGTATGTCACCCAGGTAAACAACAAGAAAATCTAAGTCTTTTAATACAATGTCCATCAGCTATTGGAAAGTTTGTGCTGCATTTTCCAGTCCAAATGGCATGTGTAGAAAAGGCCAAATCACAACTGTTTTGAGAATGGCCTCTGAGCACACTGGCACCTGATGGTAGCCCCCAAAAAGATCGAGTTTGGAAAAATTAACTTTCCGCCTAAACATGCCGAAAGGTCTTGAACGTGTGGGACCAGATAACAATCGGGGATAGTGGCCTCATTAAGGCATCAGTAACCACCACATCTCACTTAGAGACCATATGGAGGGGGAGAGTCCAGGGGCTATCAATCGATGTACAATTCTGAGTCTTTCCACATTGGCAAACTCAGACTTCATGGGTTACTAGCTTTTCTGGGTCCAGTCTACATGCACGGGCATGGACTGGCGGGCCTGTTGTGGGAATGTGGTGCTCGACACAATGTTTTGCAACTCTAGTGGAGAAACAGGCTGGGGCTGTGACCTTCTCCACTGGCTCCAGGTTCCGTGTCTGAGAGTTCTGTGACATTTACTCAGCTCTGTGCTGAACTGAAGCTGAGGCTATGGCCTACTCTGACTGCTTCATACTTTGTGTCTATGGACTCACTTCTGTTCTGGATGCTATTTGCTTACTTTTATTAATTACACAATTTGTTGTTATTTTTCTGTCTGCACATTGGGTGTTTGACAGTTTTTTATGGATTCTTTTGGGTTTCTTTGCTTTGTGGCTCCTTGTAAGAAGACAAATCTCAAGGTTGAATAATGTATACATACAATACTTTGATAATGCATGATCTTTGAATTCTGAATTGCCCCTTTCCCCCTCTTGTTACATACCTAAAAAGGTCAGATAACTTGCCAGCACATATTTGGGATGCGCAAGCTAACCGGAGCACTGGGGGAAGACCTAGACAGTCAGACAGTAACATGGAGAACGTGCAATCCTCATAAAGCTACATATGGTCGATATAACTGTCCGTGATATCACTGGTAAAAGAGAGCATTGCATTATCCCTGTATAAACAAAGTTCTGTGGTTGCACCAGCCACACCCTCCACTCTGTTGTGTTGCTTTTAAAATGTGCCCAAAGGGATAGACTTGGGACAGATCCAATAGCATAGATGAGGATTCATGAGGCAGTGTGAATCATTATCAGCAGTGGAAATGTATCCCACCACATTCTGAAAAGTCATGGCCCAGATGTCCTTCACTCCACTATCAAGTCAAGGGATCACCTTCTTCAAAAAGAAGTGCAGAGCTTGTTAGAAGCAGCATCAAGCACATCTAAAATTGATGAGGTGCCAGCCTAACTATGCCGTAGTACAGGGTTACATGTGCATTAAAAAGCAAAAACTGCATGCAATAGGCAGAGATAAAACATCTCACTGACAATGGGTCAGATCAAAACTGTTCAGTTCTGCTATTGTGGTGTGATCACTCTAGTTGAGTATGATGTTCTCCTGAGGAGTTGCTTATTGGCAGATCTTCTGGTGGCTGTAGAAGCTGGCCTGGGATCCTCTTATTCTGGTGCAGCTTGTGACTAAGGGCTTCTAGACCTCACAATTCTGCCCCATTCGCCACTTGCTGATTACCACAAGACTTAATTGAGGACATTAGGGTGGATTTCCTGAATGGAGAATGCCTGTACATGACTTTGTTTGACATGAAGAGGCTGATGCATGGAGCCACCAGACCACATGGAATGCAGGACGACTGGGAGCCCTTCACTGCTGCTGCCTTCCTCCATCTTCACTGTCATTGTGATAAGTCATCATCATCTACTGAGATCTTCACTGGATTGCTCCTTGTCCGGAACCTCCCCCTTGACCTTATAGCCATGGTTGACCCTACCAGGAACTAAGCGTCAGATGGCTAAACTCCAGGCAGTCACAAGTCTCTCCCACCATAACAAAGTGACAATCCTTGAAGAAGGATCATATCTAATCATGAAAGGTGGTTTTTCCTGAGGGGGAGTCCAGGACCAGAGGGCATAGCCTTAGAATAGAAGGACATCCCTTCAGAACAAAGATGAGCAGGAATTTCTTTAGCTAGATGGTGTTGAATCTGTGGAATTCATTGCCACAGATAGCTCTGGAGACCAAATCATTTGGTATATTTAAAGTGAGGTTGATAGATTTTTGATTAATAAGGGCGTTAAAGGTTATGGAGAGGTAGCAGGAGAATTGGGTTGAGAGGGATAATAAGTCTGTCATGGTGGAATGGCAGAGCAGACTCGATGAGCCAGATGTCCTAATTCTGTTCCTATATCTTATGTTCATCTTCAGACATCCCAAGGTCCTTGCACTATCTATGGGGCACAAGTCAGGAGCATGATCAAAAACCCTCATTTGCCTATATGTGTGCAATGCCAACAATTTTCACAATACTCAACACCATCCAGGTGAAAGCTGCCCTCTCAGTTGGCATCCCAGCAAGCGCTCTAAACATTTATTACCATGGTGTATACTGATAGCGTACAATTACTCATCCAGGCTGCTGTGACAGAATCTTCCAAACTTATGACCTTACCACAAAGGAGGGCATGAACAGTGGGTACATGGGAACATCACCACCAACTGATTTATCTGCGAACCCTGATGTGGAAGTACTGTATATCATTGGTCCTGAGTCTAAATCCTGGCACTCCCTCCAAACCAGCACTGTGGACGTTCCTTCACCAGAGGATTGCAGCAGTCCAAAAAACCATCTCAAGGGCAATTAGAAAGAGCAATAAATGTTACACTTGCCAGATCCCAATAATGCATTTAAGACAGAACTACTGACAGATCCTGCTTCTCTGCTTGTACTCCACACTGTTTATTTGCAGAACGTGACCTGTCCAATGAGGCAGCAGGGGTATCAAACTCGAAATGTGCAAACAGTCGTTTTATTGTCGTGTGCCCAAAGTGCAGGTTGTGCTTGTGATTGCCAAGTGTATTGCCTGCACTGAAGAATGTGAACTGGTTTCATTGTGCTCTTGATCCTGGTTGCAGTTAGTAACCAATTTTAGCCCACAGCTCTGTCTTGTAGCTCGTGAAGAAAACAATGTTCTCTTTCCAGAGCATGGTGATACCAGATATCTGAAGTTTTCTAATATCATAGCTGCATTTTCCTGTTTGTTCATTTTGGTATTATTTAATAATCGGATATTGTCTTTTAAATTACAAAAGAGTGTTAGATGAATGTAATTATTGAAGCAATTCCTAGATGGCTTCTCATTACTTCACATACTTTAAAGATAATATAGAATTTCTAACTTTTTAAAGTGCTGTATTCTCTTCCTCTGTTTCTTTTTTCTCTGTGTTCTTATTTTGAAACCTGACCTTTCAGGGACTAAAAAATTCTAGAACTATTGGCTGGGTGTTCTGTGCACAAGGAAGACTTACCACACATCTTTAATGTGATATTATATCATATTCAGAGCTGATCTGCAAGCTGGATTAACTAAACTTTGAATTGAAATGAAACTGGGAAAATTAGAAATATTTCAACAAATATGCAAATCTATACTATTCACAACT
This sequence comes from Mobula birostris, assembly GCF_030028105.1. Lineage (NCBI taxonomy): Eukaryota > Metazoa > Chordata > Chondrichthyes > Myliobatiformes > Myliobatidae > Mobula > Mobula birostris. The sequence goes on along the minus strand of NC_092378.1, from coordinate 129,745,710 downwards.
ATTCTAAACATATACTGAGCATCCATTGGACCTCCAGCTCTTGCTAAAATAGTTACTTTAACATAAATTAATTAAACAGCGAATCCCAGCAAATGTCATCATTTTGTAGCCCTTGGTGTATCAATATTGAGTGGGGCTTGGATTATGCTGTGTGTATTCTATCTTCTATATTTTTGAGTCACTGCATCTAGCTCTATCCCAAATTGAGGATGAACAGCATTCTTTGCCAGGTTTCCTTCCAAACTGCTCAATCTCTCTGAAATTACATGATATCAAAGTGTATACACAGAAAGTAACAGCATAACCAGTACATATCTAGGCACGCATAAGCGAACTGAGATTTCTTTCAGCATCATGCATTATTCAACAGCAAGTGCATTCTAATCTGTGCATTTTCCATTCAGTATTCCTCCAGACTGGCAGGTGAGGAAAGGGAACAAGAAGTCAACAAACAGGACATTTAGAATTGGTCAGTCTCTGCTTACAGACATAGTGCAAGCAATTTATACAGGACACATTCACAGATTTCAAAAGATAGCAGATTGTCAACACGCTTCAATTTAAAGCAGAAACCTAAGCCAAAATCAAAGCAAATGTCCTTGAATTTTTAGTCCATACCTGTACAGCAGCTTGATTTAAAATACTGATAAATTGTGTCTCCTTCTATAGAGCTGCACAGATTAGATAATATGTATTTTAAACTAAAGGCAATGTATGCTTATAGAATAAGTTAATAGGGAAAACAACTGAGACCTTCTACCATAAAATAAGAAGTGGAGATGTTCAGTGAAGATTCACAGCTCCTCAGCAAATGAACCAATCCGTGCTTGCATGCAGCAAGAACTAGAAAAAATTCAGCCATAGGCACACAACATTCATCCTCCAAATGCCAGGCAGCAATCATCTCCCACGTGAAAGAATTTAACCACCTACCCTTGACCTTCAATGGCTTTACTATTGATCTCCAACCATAAATAGCCCAATGGTCACCACTGAGCAGGAATTCAACTGGCTCAGTCAAATAAGTATCGTGACTACAAGAACAGGTCAGGAGCTGAATATCCTGAGGTGAGTGCCTGTTCACTATCTACAAAACACAGGCCAGGAGCATGATGAAACGCTCCCAACAAGCCTGGATGAGAGGAGAACTCAATGCCATCTAGGTCAATGTAGTCTACTTGACTGGGACCTCATCAGCTATTCTAAACATTACATTTCTTCCACCAGTCATTGCAGAGTGGATAATCTATCTAAAACATTGCAGTTATTCTTCAGGATACTTCAGCTCCTCTGAAATCCTCTTTCACTAAGGGCAGTAGGTGCCTGGGAACACAATCATTTTCAGGTCCCACTGAAGTTACACCATCATCCTGATTTGGACATTACCTACCTTCCTTTCTTCATCACTTATAGTCATAGTCATAGTCATAGTCGTAGTCATACTTTATTGATCCCGGGGGAAATTGGTTTTCGTTACAGTTGCACCATAAATAATAAATAGTAATAGAACCATAAATAGTTAAATAGTAATATGTAAATTATGCCAGTAAATTATGAAATAAGCCCAGGACCAGCCTATCGGCTCAGGGTGTCTGACCCTCTAAGGGAGGAGTTGTAAAGTTTGATGGCCACAGGCAGGAATGACTTCCTATGACTCTCTGTGCTGCATCTCGGTGGAATGAGTCTCTGGCTGAATGTACTCCTGTGCCCAACCAATACATTATGTAGTGGATGAGTGACATTGACCAAGATGGCATGCAACTTAGACAGCATCCTCTTTTCAGACACCACCGTCAGAGAGTCCAGTTCCATCCCCACAACATCACTGGCCTTACGAATGAGTTTGTTGATTCTATTGGTGTCTGCTACCTTCAGCCTGCTGCCCCAGCACACAACAGCAAACATGATAGCACTGGCCACCACAGACTCGTAGAACATCCTCAGCATCATCCGGCAGATTTTAAAGGACCTCAGTCTCCTCAGGAAATAGAGACGGCTCTGACCCTTCTTGTAGACAGCCTCAGCGTTCTTTGACCAGTCCAGTTTATTGTCAATTCGTATCCCCAGGTATTTGTAATCCTCCACCATGTCCACACTGACCCCCTGGATGGAAACAGGGGTCACCGGTGCCTTAGCTCTCCTCAGGTCTACCACCAGCTCCTTAGTCTTTTTCACATTAAGCTGCAGATAATTCTGCTCACACCGTGTGACAAAGTTTCCTACCGTAGCCCTGTACTCAGCCTCATCTCCCTTGCTGATGCATCCAACTATGACAGAGTCGTCCGAAAACTTCTGAAGATGACAAGACTCTGTGCAGTAGCTGAAGTTCGAGGTGTAAATGGTGAAGAGAAAGGGAGACAAGACAGTCCCCTGTGGAGCCCCAGTGCTGCTGATCACTCTGTCGGACACACCGTGTTGCACAGTGTTGGACACGCTTAGTCCAAATGCTAGGATTATCTACCCAGCAGTACTGAGAGAGTAACTTAATCAGGATGACTGCAGTAGTTCAAGATGTGATGATATTGTGCTTGTTGACCACAAAGTTCTGAACTCAAATGTAGCCTTCTGATATAAATAATATAAATAGCCATGAGTACTCTCACCAAAGGGAGATGATATTGTAATTATCTTATCTTCAAAGTCCAGTTCATTTCCCTGTTTTTTCTTCACAGCAGGTTTAGCTGCCAATACCCACTATTTGAGCATGGATCCCTCCTCCCTACCAAGGAGAAGAGATGTCCAGTTAACAAAGTTATTTAAAGACAGTTCATTTATTTTCAGTGATACATATTTAAATCCACACACATTTAAAACTCCCAGAGGATTTTTATCCTATAAAAGATTTCCAAATAACAATCCATTTCTAAAACACAAATAGTTTCCAAAGCACAGGTACAATTCCTATAAGTTAAAAAGACACCAATGAATGAATCATCCACTGTTAAAATCGAAGCCAGAGGAATGGATTTTAGGCACCCTGTCTTTCTATCGTCCTTGATGTTCTTTAACCATTCCCAATAAGCCTCAACTATTCCCTACATATATATAGTTTTTTGGCCACTTGGGTGACTTTGCAGGTATATGATATTTCCTCAGAAACCCTTTTGACACATGTGGTCGAAAAGCTTCTTGGAGACTCAGATCCTAGCTACCCACAATTAATACTTGAAGTTAACTTCCTTGTATACATAAACCTTTAAATTTATTAATAGATCAGCTATTGATATGCAAATAAATGCCTCCATCTGGTCTGCAAGCTTCCTTGAATTAAACAACTTAGCCCGCATTGTCTAATTTGAAACAAGCCAAATTAAATAACCCATTGACTTATACTGCACCTCTAAGCAGCAATAAGCCAGGTGTAGTGATCAATATCCTGCTTTTGATTGATGATGCATCTGTTTGCAAAACTGTTTTTTCAACTTCAAGCTGATTATTGCTTTCCATTTACATTTAGAACTGAAGACTAGCTTCTGTTTATGACAGAAAGCTAAAAGAAGAATATTAGTCAGAAGTTTAACTTACAACTCCCTGACCTTTACAAGTGGATCTATTGTGTGTAGAAAGCTGACCTTGGCAAAAAGAAGAGGCCCCCGACCCAAGAAGCAAATATCCTTCAAAAAGAAGGCAGCTGACAATTACTTTGTCAAGGACAGTCAGAGATGGGCAATAAATGAAGCCTTGTCAAAAGCACCCAGATTTCAAAGAAGAATATGTGGGCAAAACTTGAAACAAGAAGTATAAATCTGATAAAAGTCTAAAAATGAAAGTGTTTTGGTAAGAGAATGCACTGAAAAAATGAGTATAGGATAGTGTAATCCAGAGAGACATAGCTTTTGGGTGTAATAGGCCATTTGGTTGTTCACTAATGTTAGGGAAGAGGTTATTCCTGGTGACAAGTACTAGGGTGCACACACTGTACTCTTTTCAATGTTCAGATCTACTAAGGTCCGTAGAAAAAGTTCAGAAGCATGAAGGATTGTGCCCTGATTTGTGCATCTAAAGGCCCGTGTTTGCAAGGCAGGTACTGGGGAGGGTCGGGGGGGGGGGGGGGGTTCAAGTTTAAGTTTAAGCTTAAGCTGAAGTTCAATTGCCTTTCAGCCATATCCATGAATACAGCCAAAAGACACAGCCTCTGGGGCTAAGGTGCAAAACACAGTGCCAACAGCACACAGCACATAGCACATATGGCATATATAATTACAAAAAAATATATAGCCCAGGTCTCTGAGTGTCATGGCCTGTAGGCTGATAGTGCATGGGATACTCTGGCCCAACTTGTCTTCCACTGAGCAAACACTGGAGGGCAGCCCCAATGGAAGGGGTCAGCCCCCAACCCAGTATAGATTTCAGTGCACCCACAGAGGCCTCTGCTGTCTCCCACACCACTCCCGGAGATGCTACAGCATGACACCACTCAACAACCGAGGCAACGCAGCTACCTGCTGTCAATTTTTCCAACTGTGGACCGGACTTGCAGTACTCCAGATTACCAATGTCCAATGGGATCTTGCAATCATGATAAAAACATGCAAGACAATAATTTGCATTGTTTGTTGGACCATGCACCACCTCCATACAACAAGGGTATGCAACAAGTCCAGGCGACACCACGGTACGCGTCTCCATCGCCAGCGAGCAACACGCTGATGGGGCAGAACTGCAGTACTTGATGTTCTTAATATCCAGCAGTGTCTTGCAATTGTAAAAAGACATAGAGGACAAACAATTACACTTTTGATTGGACCTGGAGAGGTTGCTGCAACTGTGCACATCGCCATCTCATGCTTAATCTTAAATGGGTGCAATTAAACAAATCATGAATATTAAGTTCGTATTGGTGTTCGGTTCAATCACAGAAGGAAAGCTGCTCCTTTTATCAACACAGGTCTATCTGTGAGAAAGTGCAATGGGGTAGATTGTTAACTGTCCTCTGAAATGGCCCATTGAGTCATTCAGGAGACAATATTGAATGGCCAATAAATGCCAGCTTTGGCAAAGATGTCTACATTCTGTAAATGAATATATAAGAGAAAATACATCTGTCACTTCAGAAATGTGAATAAACACCGTATCAACTTGCATACTGCCATATGAAAAAATAAGCATCTTTACAACTTTATTTTTAACTAAAATACTTCTCATAAATGCTGCCTGACCTGCTGCATTCTTTGAGCATTTTGTATATGTTACTCTAAACTATTGAAACCTAATTTTTACTCTAGTTAAATCTCACGTATAAGTTGTGATTGCAATGAAAGATCTGTTTGAGGTACCCAAGAGAAACAGCACAGTGACAGGTCGTCAGGCCTAAACAATCCACACTGATGACCCTGCTCCATCTGAGCTTCCTGTCATCTTATCTAACCTAACTCCTCCCCATCCCTTCTCACTGAGATGCTTGTTCAGCCGCCTCTTAAATATACCGATATTTCTCAAGTCAACCTCTCCATGTTGTATTGGGTTCCATATTGTTCCATTCTAGTTGCTCTTCTATTGGTGACTTTAGGTTAAGCTCCTCTCCACAAGGGAAAATATTCTTTGTGCATACAACCCATTGAAACCTTGCACCACTATAATGACCTTCATTAAGTCCCCCTCTGCTTTCTGTTCTCAAGCGGAAGAAGACCCAGTCTGCTCATCCTTTCTTCACAAGTTGCTTGGAAATGAATGGAGCACATTGGCTGTATTGACCTAGATACTAACTTGAAGGCAACTTGGGAATGAAATGTGGTTCATGATTGTCTGCATATATAAGTGCCCGGTCAACTCAGCCAACTCCTCAACAATCTATTTCTGCAATTAATGCCATTTGTATGTCAGTAAGAACGACGGGTTTTACGCTGAATGGATTACCTAAATATATAAAGAGCAAATCGGAAGAATTTGGAAGCTCTGGCTCTGGAAACGAGAGTAATTATGAGCTTGGGTTAGATCTGAGACAGGTCGAAGTTGATAGTCATTAGACTATATGACCATAAGACAAACGAGTAGAATTAGGCCATTTGCCCACTGAGCTGCTCAGCCATTCTATCATAGCTGATCTATTATCCCTCTCAACCCCATTCTTCTGCCTTCTCCCCGTAACCTTTGGCACCTTTATGGATCAAGAACCAATCAAACTCAGCTTTAAATATACCCAGTGACTTGGCCTCCACAACTAACTGTGGGTATAAATTCTACAGATTCACCACCCTCTGACTGAAAAAGTTCCTCCTCATCTCTGTTCTAAAGGGACATCCTTGTATTCTGAGTCTATATAATATGGTCCTGGACTACCTGCTATAGGAAATAACTTTTCCATGTCCACACTGTTTAGGTCTTCAACATTCTGCAGTTTTCAATGAGATCCCCCCCTCATTCTTCTAAACCCCAGTTAGTACAGGCCTAGAGCAATCAAAAGCTCCTTCTAATGCTATTTGGAAGGATACCTTCCTTGTGAATGAATGAATGAATGAATGGCTCACATCATCAGGAAGCATACTACCATAATCAGAGATCAGTGTAGAAAACTAATTAATAATCAGGTCAGGAAACGTTAATACAATTTCACATTCATCTTCGTGCACACAGCCTCTCTCACACACGATGTTGTTTATTCTGCAGGATCCCAAGCCTCGCTTTCCAGTGCTCTTCCTCACATTAGTAGCTTTCTTAACCACCCATCCTTGTCACTCACCGTCATCTAAATTCAATGTCATGTCGCTCCTTGCAGTCACACTCATCTGGTGCACCCCACTCATCATGTCAAAGCTTTGTCCCTCCCCTCAACAGGGAACAAAAGGGAACAGAGAACATGAGGTAAAGAGAGGGAGCACAAGGTTTTTCACCACAGATCTCACAGTGAACCTCAGAAACAACAGCATAAACTGGTCACTTGTCCCTATTTATTTATTTATTGAGATACAGCACAGAATCCCTTCAAGCCATGCCACTCAGCAATCCACCGACCTAATCCTAGCCTAATCAATGGACAATTTACCAGTTAACCTACCAACCGGTATGTCATTGGACTGCGAGAGGAAACCAGAGCACCCGGAGAACGTACAAACTCCTCACAGGCAGTGACGGGAGTTGAACCCTGGTCGCCTGTACTGTAAAGCGTTGTGCTGAGCAGAATCAGAATCAGATTTAATATCATCGGCATATGTCGTGAAATTTGTTAACTTTACAGCAGCAGTACAACACTGCCGAAAATTTAACAAATTACATGACTTATGCTACCTTGCCACAAGTCAACAAGAAACAGGCTCATCTACTGAGCTCTGCAGTTACAGATATTAGCTTTACATCACATTTTATTTATTTAAGTCATGAATTTTAACTTCCAGCTGCCATGGTAGAATTTGAACTCATATCGTTGGGTTATTGGTGCCACATTCTGGATTATTAGACCAGTAATATAACCACTATATGACCATGTATCATCACCATCATTAGGTGCCATGCCCAGGTTGAGCTTTGGCTGCAATGGCCCACACACTCCTGTTTCGGGTCAAGTGGATCAATTCATTGGTATTCATTTCCAGTTCTCTGGCTGCTGTCTCCATCATCATTTGTCTTTGCCTTCCTCTTGCTTTCTTCCCTTCAATCTTTCCCATAATTACCATGCATTCTAACTCCTCTTTCCTAATCACATGTCAATGTATACTGCACAGTTTCAGTTTCTGCCTGGGTTTTATTCTTGTTGCATAGGAGGAAAATAATTATATTTTTCAACTGCTCCTGGAAATGTTACTGAAGATATTCTCAGAAGCAAGTATTGTACTGCAATCTGCAATATTTTTGTGTTGAAATTTCAATAGCAACAACTTTTTTATTGCAGCTGACATTATTGGGTGTTTATTAACTTTATTTATAGATTATTATTCAGAGTTCTGGCTGCGCTAATGACATAGTGAATCAGCAAATCATTCCGCTCTTTCCAATAATTTTCTGTCATTCTCCTAGATTTAGAATTAATCGCTGTTATTTTTATGCACACAAAAGCTGACTGTATAATTGAGGTTCTCTAATGCTTTTGTCAAGGGATTTGTTTGTTCAGTAGCACTGACAATCAGAAGCAGGTGTTTTTTTTTCCCCTTTTATTGAAGCATTATTGGATCTAAAATAATGTGTATAATCATTCTGTTAAAACCAAAAGACAATTGTCTCTTCAGTTAATGCATGAACTATTCATTAGCCTTATCATTTTACATAACAAATTACCTATCCAAAGAAAGAAATGCTTCCTTGATAATGTGGCTGACAATTAAGTATAGTCCAATTTATAATCATGCCCTAATAATGATATTCCAAGTAGTAGTTTGACATATTGGTACATGGTTTTTAATGTTTCTTTATATATCATTTAAACTTCCCTACATTTTGCCCCATGACAAATCATCCCTTCAGTTCTCACTTTCCCCCAGTCCCTTCCTCTGACCATTTCCTCTGCATCCTATAAATCTGTTTACCCCCAACCTTCCGCTGCTCTGATGAAAAGTCACTGCACCAAGACCTCATTTCCACCCTATAGACTCTGTTCTAATGAGAGGTCACTGTGTGAAACTTTAACTCCTAATCCTGCTCCATAGGTGCTGTCACGCTTACCAAGGGTCTTCTGCTTTTACCAAGGTATTTGCATCACCTACATTTTCCTTGTGATTTACTGGTTATAAGCTGTTCAGTGCATCCCACCACTGAACTACTGCTGGGATTACCTTTTTTGGACAATGAGGAACTAGCAATAAAAATCTTGTTTTACCTTATGAACCAATTATAATGTAATTTGTTTTCATTATATTTGCATGCTGTGGTGGATGGATTCATTTGCAACATGTTTGTACCAGGCCACACTATTTCTGACAGATTTCGTAGGTTCTCCGATGTTGATGCTGATTTAGATACGCCACAAATTGACTTTCCTTCAGAACCCCTGCAGTGATGAGGGACCCACTTGAAATGGCTCGAGCTCCTGCACTTGTTTACCATTTGGCAGAGGGGCAAGGTTTGATTTGTAGAGTTGGATCTCTGTTTAATTTCTGATCCTTGGGGCTCTTCTGGGAGTCAAGAATGATGAGTAGTCAAGACCAATATTTCAGTTTATTTTAGAGTACAAATAAACATACAAGTACTAAGCAAGCTAAATTAAGAGCTGAAAAATGACACTAAGAGATGTCTGGATGCAAAGACAAAGGATTAAAGAAGCCAAGCTGACGCCTCTGAAAATCCATCACTTTTATAGAAAAGATAAGAGAAATTCCTTAGATAGGAATTAACTAACTAATAGGCTACATAATTAAAACAATTTATATCACATGGGTAATACAATAAAACTTAGCCAATGAATATTGAGAGGTGATAAGCCGTTAGTTCAGCAGCTATACCACTTTCTGCCAGTGAGTGGGAATGAACCACTACATGCTGTGAAAAATACATGAGTTTGTTTAAAAAGTACAAATCTTATACAAAGCATTATTCATAAAAAAAACAGTGATTTCCAACAGCGGCTCGTTTTAAGGACCAAGGTAGTCGTGCACTCTGTGATGTTCTTCCATAGCCCGTGTCTAATATCAAAAAGAAACACTTAGTTGGAAATATTGGGCTGCGTAGATTGCATCATGGAGAGAGCAAAAGAGCTGCCATTTCAGGTCAAAGACACTTAGCTGGTCTTTATTTCAAATTCTCAACATCTGCAGCATTCTTGATTTTCCATGCCTAATGTTCCCCATTACAAGCTCTTCCTATTCACCCCATTAAAATTTACAATATTGTGTCTTTCGTCTGTTGTTGTAACCGTTCCGAAACTAGGGTAGAAAGAAAAGATCACATGCAGGTCTCCTCGGTAAATCTGAGGTAAGGAGGAAGCTCCATTCAATAATGGTCAAATGGAAGCTCTAAATGCCTTCAAAACAAATAATTCAAATATGTTTTATGAACTTTCTTTTGATATTATAACCTTTTGCATGGAACCACAAATGTTCAAAGGAGAGAATAATATCATCTTAACATGTCTATAACTTGTTAAAGCAATGCAAATCTTATCCACAATCTCAGAATTACAGTGCAGTGCAACAGTCTTAGGCATATCTATAAAGCTGGGGTGCCCAAGACGTTTGCACTGAACTGCAACATTTTTGTGTATTGCACTGTACTGCTGCCTCCAAACAAAATAATTTCATGACAAATATGAATGATAACCTGATTCTGATGTGGGTCTCTATTCTGGACTGAGTGTGGGAAGGGGGCAGGGAGAGGGGAGTAATGGTTGGGAAAAGGGGAAGGGAGATGGAAGGGAACCGGAAGCACCAGAGAGACATTTTGTAATGATCAATAAACCAATTGTTTTGAATCAAATGACCTTGCCTGGCGTCTCAGGGCTGGGTGTGTCTGCAATCCTGCCACTCTCACCTCTGGTACCCTTCTCTGCCACCCGTCCCACCACACCCCTCCACCTTTGCCATTCCCAACACCCTTTGCTCCCGCCAGATCTACAAACTCGTTCTCTGCTCCATGTGTACTGTGTAACAGAATCAGAATCAGAATCAGATTTATTATCACCGGCATGTGACATGAAATTTGTTAACTTAACAGCAGCAGTTCAATGTAATACATAATCTAGCAGAGAGAAAAAAAGAATAAATAAAATAAAAATATTAATAATAAATAAACAAGTAAATCAATTACTTATATTGAATAGTTTTTAAAGAAACGTGCAAAAGCAAAAATACTGTCTACTAAAAAAAAAGTGAGGTAGTGTCCGAAGATTCAATGTCCATTTAGGAATTGGATGGCAGAGGGGAAGATGCTGTTCCTGAATCACTGAGTGTGTGCCTTCAGGCTTCTGTACCTCCTACCCAATGGTTACAGTGAGAAAAGGGCATGATCTGGTGCTGGAGGTCCTTAAAAATTGACACTGCCTTTCTGAGACTCCTCTCCCTGAAGATGTTCGAGGTACTTTGTAGGCTAGTACCCAAGATGGAACTGATTGGATTTACAGCCCTCTGCAGCTTCTTTCGGTCCTGTGCAGTAGCCCCTCCATATCAGACAGTGAAGCAGCCTGTCAGAATGCTCTCCATGGTACAACTATAGAAGTTTTGGAGTGTGTTTGTTGACATGCCAAATCCCTTCAAACTCCAAATAAAGTATAGATGCTGTCTTGCCTGCTTTATAACTACATCGATATGTTGGGACCAGATTAGATCCTCAGAGGTCTTGACACCCAGGAACTTGAAGCTGCTCACTCTCTCTACTTCTGTTCCCTCTGTGAGGATTGGTATGTGTTCCTTCGTCTTACTCTTCCTGAAATCCACTATCAGCTCTTTCGTCTTACTGAGTAGAGTGCCAAGTTGTTGCTACAGCACCACTCCACTAGTTGGCATATCTCACTCCTGTACGTCCTCTCGTCACCACCTAAGATTCTACCAACAATGGTTGTATCGGTCAGCAAATTTATAGATGGTATTTGAGCGAAACCTAACCCCACAGTCATTTGTATATAGAGAGCAGAACACTGGGTTAGGCACACACCCCTGAGGTGCGCCAGTGTTGATCGTCAGCAAGGAGGATATGTTATCACCAATCCACACAGATTGTAGTCTTCCAGTTAGGAAGTTGAGGATCCAATTGCAGACGGAGGTACAGAGGACCAGGTTCTGTAACTTCTCAATCAGGATTGTGGGAATGATGGTATTAAATGCTGAGCTATAGTTGATGTGCAGCACCCTGACATAGGTGTTTGTGTTGTCCAGGTGGTCTTAAGCCATGTGGAGAGCCATTGAGATTGCATCTGCCATTGACCTATTGTGGTGATAGACAAATTGCAATGGGTCCAGGTCCTCAGCAAGGTCATGATCAACCTCTCAACGCATTTCATCGCTGTCGATGAGAGTGCTACCGGGTGATAGACATTAAGGCAGCCCGCATTATTCTTCTTAGGCACTGGTATAATTGTTGCTTTTTTGAAGCAAGTGGGAATTTCTGCCTGTAGCAGTGAGAGGTTGAAAATGTCTTTGAATACTCCTGCCAGTTGGTTGGCACAGGTTTTCAGAACCTTACCAGGTATTCCATTGGGACCTTCTGCGTTGCGAGGGTTGACTTTCTTTAAAGACAGTCTAACATCGGCCTCTGAGATGGAGATCACAGGGTCATCAGTTGCAGCAGGGATCTTCAGAGCTGTAGTTATATTCTCCCTTTCAAAGCATGCATAGAAGATGTTGAGTTTATCTGGTAATGAAGTATCACTGTCATTCATGCTATCGGGTTTCGCTTTGTAGGAAGTAATGTCTTGCAGACCCTGCCAGAGTTGCCGTGCATCCGATGTCGCCTCCAACCTCATTCGAAGTTGTTTCTTCACCCTTGAAATAGCCTTCCACAAATCATACCTAGTCCTCCGGTACAGGCCTGGGTCACAAGACTTGAATGCCACAGATCTAGTCTTCAGCAGATGATGTACCTCCTGGTTCATCCACGGCGTTTGGTTTGGGAACGTACAGGTAAGTCTTTGTGGGCACACGCTCATCCACACAGGTCTTAATGAAGTCGGTAACAACTGCAGCATACTCATCCAGGTTCAAAGATGAATCCCTGAATACAGTCCAGTCCACCCATTCAAAGCAGTCCTGTAGGCATTCCTATTCTTCCCTTGTCCATACCTCCCTGGTCCTCACTGCTGGTGCTGCAGTCTTCAGTCTCTGCCTATACTCAGGGAGTAGAAGTACAGCCAGGTGATCAGATTTCCCAAAGTGAGGGCGTGGCATTCTTGATGGTGGTGTAGCAATGATCCAGTGTGTTGTTTCCTCTGGTATTGCAAGTCATCTGTTGATGGTAATTGCTTAGTGAATTTTTCAGACTGGCCTGGTTAAAATCTCCCAAAACAATGTTGAAGGCATTAGGGTGCACTGTTTCGTGCATGTTGATCCCATTACTCAGATCAACTAAAGCCTGACTGACGTTGGCCTGAGGTGGATTGTAAACTGCAACCAAAATGACCCCAGAGAACTCCCGTGGTAGGTAAAAAGGATGGCACTTTACTGCTAGATATTCCAGGTCCGGTGAGCAGAATTGGGACAGCACTGATATACTTGTGCACCAAGAAGAGTTGATCATGAGGCATACTCCTCCACCTCTGCTTTTGAGAGACTCTACAGATCTATCCTGACAGTTTACAGTAAACCCGTTGATCTGGATCGCTGCATCCGGTACGGACGGCGTTAACCAGGATTCTGTGAAACAAAGGACACTCGCGGTCCTAATGTCCCTCTGATTCAGCACCCTGGCTCTGAGATCATCGATTTTATTCACCAGAGTCTGCACGTTTGCCAGCAAAATAGTTGGTATAGGGAGTCTTAGGCACCGTAGCTTTTACATGTGCCTAAGACTTTTGCACATTATTGCATTTCTTCCACAAGAAGCATTTTTTCTCTCTTTTAAAAGATGCAACGGTCTGTCCATGAGCTACCATCTGTGGCAGAGAGTCCATGCTCCAGTGCCTCCTGTGCAAAGAAATATTGCTTAGCTTCTCTCTTCACTCTGTTCATGATGACTTTAATTTGATGATTCCACTTCAGTGAATCTACAACTATAGGAAATGGAATTTCCCCATTAACCTTAACAAAACCTTCCATAATTGAAAAATCTCTATTAAATCTTCTCATTGTCTTCTTTGCACTGGTTGAAAATAACCACAGTGTCTCAAATGTTTCTTTATTCCTCAATCTTGGTATCTCCTTAATGGATATACTCTGCACGATCTCTGTATATTTCAAAATCAGTCACAATGTGGGAGAATAAATAATGACTACATATTTTCCAATGCTTCATCTACCTGCATTTGCACAGGTACAGGAGCCTTAGGTATCACAACAGCTATTACCATTCAACCATCAGGCTCTTGAACCAGTGTGGATAACTTCACTCACGTCAGCCCTAAACTGATTCCACAGCCTATAAACTCACTTTCAAGGCCTCTACAACTCATGTTGTCAGTGTAACTTATTTATTTAATATTATTATTATCATCTATTTTATTGTTCTTGCAGTTTGTCTTCTTTTTCACATTGGTTGTTTATCTGTCCTTGTGTGTAGTTTCTCATTGATTCTATGACAGGTGATTGATAAGTTCATGGCCAAAGGTAGAAGGAGTCAATCTTAGAAAACCTAGCACATTTGTTTTTCGACATAGTCCCCTGCTACATATACACACTCAATGCAGCGGTTGTGGAGCGTACAGATCCCTTCTTTGTAGAAGTGGTCCACAGCAGGGGTGATTGATAAGTTTGTGGCCTAAGGTAGAAGGAGATGAGTTATTAACTTCAAACTTTCTGCATAATCACTCAAAGAGTTGAACTGCACGTACATGTATCGAGAGTGCCTTGGACCTCCAGGTGGTCCACAGCAGGTGTGATAGGTAAGTTCGTGGCCTAAGGTAGAAGGAGATGAGTTATACAGCTCTCGTTACATGCATATGCAGTTCAACTCTTTGAATGATTATGCAGAAAGTTTGAAGTTAATAACTCATCTCCTTCTACCTTAGGCCACAAACTTATCAATCACCCCTGCTGTGGACCACTTCTGAAGGTCCAAGACGCTGACTTCTACAAAGAAGGGATCCGTATGCTCCACGACCGCTAGACTAAGTGTGTAAATGTAGGAAAAATCAATGTGCTAGGTTTTCTAAAATTGACTCCTTCTACCTTAGGCCACAAACTTATCAATCACTCCTCGTATTGTATTTCTTCTTCTTTACTGTGAATTCCTGCAAGAAAGTGAATCTCAGGGTTGTATATGGTAACATATGTACTTCAATAATGATTTTACTTTGAACTTTGAACTGCCCAAGGATTTCTTTCCTGTGCTTCCAGTCTCCTTTCTCCTCAGAATTTCTCCAATATGCGTTGATTCCCATCTCATTAATTTTTCTGAGAAGACTTAAGTGCAAGTTTAACTTCATTTTTCATCTACCTGGCCTTTGAAGTCAATAAACTTCAGAAAGAGAAGGATTTTTGTGCTTTTCCTCTCTTCCCAAAACCTTTTATAGACTTCAGAGTTTCCCAAATCTTCCATACATTCATATATTTCACTAAAGCATTTTTTTTATTCATTTGGTTACTTACTGGAATTAGAGGATTGCCCAATCATGAGGAACTGTAGGAGTTGGATCTGTATAATTTGTGGGCTAGAAGACTGAGGAATGATCTTATTGAAAGATATTGGCTGGACTGCTGAGTGTATTCAGTATTTACTGTTTTTACTTCAGATTTACGGCCTCTGCAGTGTTTTACTCAGGAAGTATGGGGAATACAGAATTACCTGAGATTTAAATGAAACATCATTATCTTCTTAACCATGTTGTCCCTTCTGTTACTGTCATAGGACATTGTAGAGAGTAATGGCAGACATTTAGGTGTCTAAAGTCCCCCGTTAGTTTGAATATTATAATTTGAACTCTAATATTCATATTAAGAACTTAAACTAAAAAAATGCACAGGTGGCTGTAAAGAAAAGTTTTTTTGTAATTTATACTGTAAAATTTGAGGAATTTTGGTTGTTTCCCCATGACGTTACTACCTGTGTCAGAACTTAATCAAGGTAAGAAGGAAATCAGGAAATCAATACTGAATTTCAGCTTTTTACCTTATATTGGTTTGAGCTTAGCCTCCAGGGGAAATGTCTGAACCTTCGTTTAATTCAGGGCAATTTTTCATAAACTGTCAAAATGATGTTCAGCACATTATCTTCCGCAACTTTCACCTTCTTCCATGGGACCCTACCATTAAACATACCTTTGCCTACCCCCACCCTTGCTTTCTGCAGGGATTGCTTCCTCCATGATTCCCTTGTCCATTCATCGCCACTAATCTCCTTCCTGGCAGTTATCCCTGCAAACAGCCTAAGTGCTAGCCCTGTCCATACATCTCCTCCCTCACCTCCAATCAGGACCCCAAAGAGTCCTTCCAAGTGAGGCAACACTTCACCTGTGAATCTGCTGGGGTTGTCTATTTTGTCAGGTGCTCCCAATGTATCCTCCTCTACATTGGTGAGACCACTTCATCAAGCACCTCCGCATCATCCGCCACATGCATGAATGCCCGGTGGGCAAACATTTCCATTCTGATGTGTTGATCCATGGCCTCCACTTGTGCTAAGATGAGGCCACCCTCAGGGTGGAGGAGCAACACCTTATATTCTGCCTGGGTACCCTCCAACCTGATAGCATGAATGTCGATTTCTCCTTCCAGTGCACAAATCCGCCCCCCCCCCCACCTTCCTCCATTCTCAACTCTGACCTTTCACTTCTTCTCACCTGCCTATTACTTCCCCCTGGGTCGCCTTTCTCCTTTCCATTCCTCTATTGTCCACTCTCCTCTCCTAGCAGATTCTTTCTTCTCCAATCCTTGACCTTTCTCACCCACCTGGCTTCATCCATCTCCTTCCAGTTAGCCTCTTCCCTCCCCCCCACCTTTTTATTCAGACATCTCCCCCTTTCCTTCTCAGTCCTGAAGTACGGTCTCGGCTCAAAAGGTCGACTGTTTTACTCTTTTCCATAGATGCTGCCTGATCTACTGTGTTCCTCCAGCATTTTGTGTGCATTGCTTCGGATATCCAGCATCTGCAGATTTTCTCATGTTGATGCTACTAAGTTTGCTTAAAGATTATTATCCTGCCATTTCATCATTTACATGTGTTTTGATCCATCATGTGAAGATAAATGCCAAGAAAAGACTATTGCCTTTCTAGTTTCTATCATGCGAGAGATTCTTCAAGGGGTGACATGTCAGTGAGAGTTAATGGCATTTTGATTGTTTAGTAATCCTACGTGGTTTTGTCCTGGAACTAATGGTTAACTGAAAAGGAAACTACTATTGTTGCCAACAGAGATCATTATACTGAGAGAATGTGAACATCTGAATTAGTGCTCTTTTACAGTGTTTTTAGCGCATAGTTTCCCTCAACTTGCATCTTACAAAGCACATCTTAAAAGGATCTGCTACTTTCTCAAAGGAACAGATGTTCCTAAAGTTCAGTTCTTCCCAGGCTTTTCAATTTCCTACCTGATTAAGCCTCAGGAGACATTTTTGGGGGCTGCAGGAAGTGTTCCTCTCCCACACAATTACACTTAGTGGCCCCCACCCAGAAGCTCCAAGTCCTGTATTTCCTCTATGTGACTGCAGAGAGTCTGCATGCCAGTAGACAGGCCTACGTGTCACCACATAGATCAGGAAGTCACATCCATCTGGTATAGGAGTAGTCAAGCATCGGACCAGAAGTCCCTACAAAGGACTGTGAGAACATTTATGAGGATCAAGCAGTCTCCCTACCATCATTGGAGACATTTATCAGGAGCACTGCAACTGCAGGGATTATTATTAAGGATCCCACCCATCCATCCAGCATCCTCTTTGACTTTCTACTATTAGGCAGGAGACTACGACGCATAAAAAAAAAGAATGGTCAGGATGAGAAACAGTTTCTTCTCCCAGGCCATTAGGCTTCTGAGCTCCTGACCACATAATATTTGAAGTGTCATTGGTTAATCTGTTACATATCTTACAATATTTAATATTAATGCACTTTGGTTTGTTATTTATGTGTGATTCATCTGTGGATTTTATCCTTACTTTCATAGGTTATCGTGTGTTGTGTGTGTTATGTGTTTTACCCTCTGGTTCGGAGAAACGTTGTCTCATTTCTACATGCATTATATGATTATAAACATTATATACAGGTATGTAGTTAAATGAACCTCACTTGAGATGGCTGATTCCCATCCCTAAATCTTCCAACTAAATCACATATGCTTTTGAAAAGTTTTGGCAGTTTGAGATTCATTTTACTCAAATATTTCATTTCTATTTCACTAACTGAATTTTAAATGCTCCAGTATTGTGACGAGAATTGAACTTATGCCTCTGGACTCTGAGTCCAAGCCTCAAGTTAATGACTGGAAGAATATTTCCACTTGTAACTCCTTCAAGTTGCAGCCCACCCCCGACCCTGTATCAACAGACTCGAGGCTGGTGAAGATGGTGTGCAGTGTTCGCCTTTTCACTGAGCTCCAGCACATGGTTGCCCAGGACCTTTGAGAGCAGAGGCGTGCAGGGGCAAAGGGTCAAAATGGGCATCTTCTATTGGGGCGAAGAATGTAGAGATGAATGGAAGAATGCTTCAGGACTCAACTGGCAACAATATCTGCTGATAACCCAAAGCCATTGTTCTCTATCTCTTTTCCCTCTGGGAAGGATATTCTGAGGAGAGGAAAGTTGGCTCCATGAACCTCTCACAACGTACTGAATGGGGCTGGGGACTACTTCCATGAAGTAGCCATCTAATATAATGACACATCCAAAATAGCACAGAAAACTCAGCAGGAGACATGATGAAGGACCTTGGCCCAAAACGTCAGCTGCTTATTTCTTTCCATAAGTGTTGCCTGGCCTGTTGAGTTTTCTCAATTATTTTGTGTGAGTTGCTCAGATTTACAGCAACTGCAGAATTTCTTGTGCCAA
The DNA here is from genome assembly GCF_030028105.1 of Mobula birostris. Classification (NCBI taxonomy): domain Eukaryota; kingdom Metazoa; phylum Chordata; class Chondrichthyes; order Myliobatiformes; family Myliobatidae; genus Mobula; species Mobula birostris. Next base: position 129,727,222 of record NC_092378.1, on the reverse strand, counting down.
TCATCTCACATGTTCTGATTTGTCCGTTCACCTAAGGTGGAAACCCAAAACTCACAAGCATCAGGGCCAAATCTACGTTTGTATTGCTCATCCAATTCGATAATAAGATGCAGTTTTCGATCACAAAGTTCTTCGTTAAGTTCCTTATGTATTGAGCACCTTCTGCATTGCTATAGAGTCCAGAATTATCTGTGTGCAATTGGAGTGCCAAGAGTCGCTGTCAATCTCATGGTTATTGATTTCAACCTGAGCCACTAGGTGGCAGTCCACATCAAATAATGGGACTGGGAAACCTGACCTGCTGTCAGTGTTGACTTGAGCAACCACAGGACAGTAAGTACCCCCCCGGGTAAGCTGTTTTTCACTCTTTCTAGCTATACCCACCACCCATACCCCCAACACACACCACCACCTTCCAACTTTATACAGCCACACAGCTACAAACAGGCGTTAACTAAGGATCTTGTTATAATGCTAGTGCCTCATCATAGAATATTTTTGATGCAGACTAATTTCTGTGTTTGTGTTGAATTAACTGCCATTGAACCATCCACATTTCCTGAGTAAAGTAACTTGTATTTGACTCGCCTGTTAATTTTGTCTCCACTTTTATTGACTCAAAATTTGCTTTTAACTTATTATTTTTGAACTTCATTCATTTTATGTTGATGAAGTGTTTTAAAATTGCGGTGCCTGTAGGAATGCAACATGCAGACATACAGATAGTGCTTTGATATTTTGCCTCAAGCCAATGGTAAAAGTCAATTTCATTCCGACCACCTACCTCACCCAGGAAATTTCAAAGTTCAAGGTAAATTTATTATCAAAGTCACCATATAATAGGCATCCGTTAGTCTTGTGAGACCGTGGATTTGCGCCTTGGAAGGTTTCCAGAGCGCAAGCCTGGGCAAGGTTGTATGGTAGACCGGCAGTTGCCCATGCTGTGAGTCTCCCCTCTCCACGTCACCGTGATGTCCAAGGGAAGGGCACTAGGGTCGATACAGCTTGGCACCGGTGTCGTTGCAGAGCAATGTGTGGTTAAGTGCCTTGCTCAAGGACACAACACGCTGCCTGAGCTGAGGCTCGAACTAGCAACCTTCAGATCACTAGACCAATGCCTTAACCACATGGCCACGCGCCAACACAAAGTCACCATATACTACCCTGAGATCCATTTTCTTGCAGGCATTTGCTTTTGAACAAAGCAATACAATGGAAACAATGAAGCACTACACACAGACAAAAACTGTCAAGCAACTAATGAGCAAAAGAAGACAAATTGTGCAAATGCACAAAAAACAACAAATAATAATAATAATACATAAATAATTAACACTGAGAACATGAGTTGTAGAGTCCTTGAACATGAGTCAGTAGATTGTGTTCTGTGATCAGTTCAGTGTTGAGGTGAGTGAAGTTATCCACACTTGGTCTGATGGTTGAAGGGTAATAACTGTTCCTGAACCTATTGGTGTGAGACCTATGGCTCCTGTACCTCCTTCCTGATGGTAGAAGTGAGACGAGGGCATGGTCTTGCTGGTGGGGGGATTCTTGATGGTGAATGCTGCTCTCTTGTGGCAGTGCTCCTTGTAGTAGATCTGCTCAGTGGTGGAGAGGGCTTTTCCTGTAATGGACTGAGCTGTGTTTACCACTTTGCAGGCTTTTTGCAGGAAAGGCGCATATTGTTTTCTTTCAACACACACAAAAAGCTGAAAGAACTCAGCAGGCCAGGCAGCATCTATGGAAAAGAGTACAGTCAACGTTTTAGGCCAAGACCCTTCATCGCGGTCCTTCAAAAGGACCCTTTCCTTTTACCTCTTCTTTAGACCAGCGTATGCAAGTCACTGTTTGGTCAAGCAGTTTCTGGTACTATCTGTACACCTTGCCGTGTGTGACTACTTAATTATGCAACTTGTTTTAGAAAAGAAATGCACTTAAATAGCAACTTTCATGACCATGGGATGCCTTTAATTTTTTGTAGCCAATGTGACAGATCTTTTATACAAAATACTCTAAAAGGATATGAACCCACAAACATGATAATAAGTGGCAGATCTGCAAAGTTATATTGAATTATGTGTTGGCCAAGTCACCATGGTAACTCCCCTGCTTGTCTTCACAAAATGGTTGGGGGAGTTTTATGTTGATTCTATTAGTCTACCCATTCCCAATGAGCTAATACATTCTATGCAAGTTTTGTATAGAAGGGAACGGGATATATCACTGCCCACCCAGACAGTCTTCAGTGCACCTGAATCTACAGACACTCTCACGGACATAAGATCAGTCTCCCAGAGGGTAAACCCATGGAAAGCTGGTGGACCTGGTCAAGCCAATAGATCCTGTGCAGATCAGCCTGGTGGGGGTATTTGCAGACACTTTTATCCTCTCCCTGCTTCAGTCTGAGGTTACCTCCTGCTTTAAGCAAACCACTATCATCCCAGTACCTAAGAGAAACAAGGTAGTGTGCCTGCAGACCAGACTTGATGGGCCGATTGGCCTAATTCTTCTCCTATGTCTTATGGTCTTATGGTCGTAATGACTATCATGTAATGGCTCTGACATTCACCATCATGAAGTGCTTTGAGGGGCTGGACATGGCATGCTTCAACTCCAACTTCCCAGACAACCTCAGCTCAAAGCAATTTGCCTACCTCCAAAATAGGTCCTCGTCAGATACCATGAACCTGATCCTAGCTCATCTCTGGAGCATCTGGACAATAAAGACACCATTGTAAGACGATTGTTTTTTGACTACAACTCTGCATTCGAGACTACAATTCTAAGCTAATTCTTCACTGAAATTCTAAACCTTGGATTCAACACCTCCTTTTGCAAGTGGATCCTTGACTTCCTGAGTAACAGACTGTAATCAGTAAAAATAGGCAACAGCATCTCCACCATGATTATTCTCAACAGTAGCATCTTCAGCCTCTAACCTTCTCTCTGTACACTCATGACGGTGTGGCCCAATCCTGCTTTAACTCCATCTATAAGTTTACAGATACCACTGTTTTTGGTGGTATCTCAAATAATGATGAGTCAAGCACAAGAAGGAGATTGAAAGCCTAGTGACATGGTGTCATGACAGCAATCTCTCCCTCATGTCAGCAAAACACAAAAGCTAGTTATTGACATTGGGGGGGGGTGTGCATGAGCACCAGTTTATGGCAATGGTGCTGAGGTCAAGAGAGTTGATAAGCTCAATTTCCATGGAGCGAACATCACTAATAGTTTGTCCTAGTCCAATCACACCGATGCCCTGGACAAAAGGCTCACTGGCACCTGTACTTCCTCAGGGGGAAAAAGAGATCAGGTATGCCCCCTTTCACCCTCACCAGATTTTATCAGTACAGCATAGAAAGCATCATATCCAGATACATCGTGGCTTGGATTGACAACTACTCCACACACGACCGCAACAAACGGCAAGGAGTTGTAGACACAGCTGAGCACATCACTGAAAATATCCTTTCCTTCATGGACATTGCCCACACTCCTTGTTGCCTCAGGAAAGCAGACAGCATAATCAAATATCCCACCCACCCCTGGACATTCTCTCTTCTCCCTCTACCATCAGCAGGAGATACAAAAACCTGAAACCGTGTTCCACCAGGCTCAAGCACAGCTTCTGTCCCACTGATATAAAGCTATTGAAGTTTCCCTAGTACTTTAAGATGGTTTCTTGACCTCGCAAACTACCTTGTAGTGAACTTGCTGCTTGTTTTTTTACCTAAATAGCCCTTCTTGTGCATCGTAACACTTCATTCTTCAATCTGCTGTTGTTTTACCTTCTGTAATCTCAACGCACTGTTGTAATGAATTGATCTGTGTGGAAAGTAGGCAAAAAAAGTGCATGTGACAATAATAGACCAATTTACCCACTTAAAATCAATTGGCATCAATTTACTAATTGATTGTGCTTCAGTTCAATATCTCTTCTAAAGTAAGGAGATGTGACTGTGGAGCACTTCTCCAGTCCTCGACCAATGGTGACAGTATAGATTGTGTACTCAGGATCCTTCAGACTCAAGGTAAAATCTTTGGAAAGCAGAGTTCTGATGTTCAATAATGTTTAAAACCGTATATCTACTCAGCAACTTCACATGGCAAACCATTCACAAGATTGGAATCTGTGGTCTGTGCACCATTGTGCACCATTCTTGCAGAATAGGTCAAAGTTAAATAAACCTCAGGACACTCAAAAGTTTCAAACAGACTTTAACTCTTAGTTGAAGATTAATAACTAACATGCATATTTACATCACATGACATAGGTTGCTGTATTGAGTGCCGTCAAGACGTTGTTGGTTCATGGCGACCCTATGGAGAGTGTCCATGGGTTTTGATGGAAAACATGGAAGTAGATTGCCAGGTCTTTCTTCCATGCAGATGTTGCTGCTGGCCAGGATGGGACTCGGCCGGATTCGAACTCGGGGCCACCCACCTTGAAGTCCACTATACCGCCGGTCGAACTAGCATGTGCATATGATATTTTTAATATAGCTACACAGAAATATCACAGAGCATCATGTAAGAATTGTGTTACTTAGGAGCTTTGACACATATTTTGATAATAAATTTACTTTGCACTTTCAACTTCCAAAGGATTTCTTTCTTGTAGTTCCAGTATCCTTGTCCCTTCATATCAATCAATAGTTTTTTTCTGAAGATTTAACTTCTTTTGTTATCTACCTGCCCTATGTGACATATTCACACTTTACTAATAAATTTACTTTGAACTTTGAAGTTGGAAGCTCATGCTGGGACATGAATGAGGGTAAAGCTTGTTCATAATTTGGTGGACTATCAACTAAATATCAGGGGAATTTATAGAGTCATTGTGGTGAGGGAAAATGGCTTGTGACTGTGACCCAGGACTATTTGGTTGGACCTTGACTATGTGTAGGTGAAGGAATTTCCATACATTAAGTCTGATAATTTAGAGATGGTGGAGGGGTTGAGAGTGGCAGTAGTAATGTTGCTTTTAGCACATCTACTGGGATTATTGCTGTTGCTGCAGTGCAGCGGACATCGGACGAGTGAGAGAAGCTGAGTACAGATCCTCGGGGAGCATCCCGGATGATGCAGTTGGCCTGGGAATTGTAAGTAATTCAATGGTTGCAATAGGATAGACAACTATGGAGGTGTGTAATGGATAATGATAAGGGATGGTGTGGCCAGGTAACTACAGGTAGGTCAGGGAAGATGAAGGTGTGTGGATTATCTTGGTCACAGTTACATAAGATATTATTTGTGACTTTATTTAGAATTAAGACCATATTACCATAAGATATATGAGCAGAATTAGACCATTTGGCCCATTGAGTCTGCTTCGCCATTTCATCATGGCTGATTCATTTCCCTCACAGCCCCAATCTCCTGCCTTCTCCCCGTATCCCTTCATACCCTGACCAAACAACAATCTGCCAACCTCTGCCTTAAATATACCAAATGACAGCCTCCACAGCCACCTGTGGCAACAAATTCTGCAGACTCACCACTCTCTGGCTGAAGAAATTCTTCCAGTTCTCCGTTCTAAAAGGAGATGTATCACAATTGAGCTCAGAGGTTAGAGGAACAATATGATGACTAGGAAGAAGATGGATTTTAATTTTGTACACAATATGCTGCAGGAGTTTGAAAGAAAAGTGGTTGGTGTAGTAACTTCTACTTTGAAAAAGGCACACTCGACAACTTCATGCCAAAGAAACAACTTTATGTCGAACTTCAAAACCGTTATGTATATACAGAGGCTTTCACAACCCGTACAGCATGGCAAGTACACTATATACAGAGACCACCAGAAGTAAAAAGAACAGAAGGTGAACCCCTCATTATCCTAATTAGTATTAACTTACTTTTAATAATGCTCACGTTACAACAGTTGGTGACGTCATGATAGTGTGCATGGACAAGGATGTTTTGGGAGAGAGAGACTTTCGAGGATTTGTAGGATAGCAGGTAGTATCTGAAGAAGCGTGAACAATATTAACTGACAAGAAAGTAAAGTTGGAAGCTTGATGGAATTTATATTTGTGGAGCAGGAAGTGGATAAGATAAACTGGATGGAAAGAGAAAAACCTTCCCTGCTTGTTCACATTCACGGTCCTATTGTGTTACGCAATGACACGAAAGATAAAAATATGAACAACAGCTCATCTCTGCACCTCAGTTGTTTTGTCATCAGTGTGACTGATACAGAAATACTAGTAGCTCCCAGATATTAAAGAGCAGAGGTAATCCATTCAGCCCTTCAAACCTGTTCGATCATCGCTAATCCATAACACTACTCCACCTGCTGGTGCAACAGAGAAATGCTCTTCTTGGCACCCTGCATTCACATTGTAAGACTATCAAAGATGTTCAAAATGTTGGATGTCTCTCAAAGCATTACACCCATCAATTTGCATTTAATTGCTGTTATCAGTGACTTGAAGGCAGAAAGTGTTTCTTGCCTGCTGTGAACCACTTTGATACAACACTGCTGGGTGTAAGTCTCATAAAGCATCGTCAGGATGTATCTGCAGTATTATAATAGCTTTCATGAAAGTGCTTTTGAAATTGCAACAAAGGTTTTGAAGGCAAAAAGATTCTAACTTGGTAACTTCATGCAAACTAATGCAAAAAGAGTCTAATTATGTTAGAGCCCACTCTTACAAATCAAGCTTTAAAAGAATCAGTCCATTGTGCATGGGTGGAAAATTGGGTTAGTTGTGTTAATGATAGCCCATCTACATCACTGCACTCTCAAACCCTGATCTTCGGCCTCTCACTCCTTAGCATAACTGGGCTACATTCTGATTTGCACTAATGCAGTACAACAGCAATATCAAATTTACCATTGTTCCCCATGCTCTTAAATTTGCATTCATTCCAAATGGAACAATGTCGTGTCAACGGCCTGCAGTTAATATTATATTACCTCCTTCATATAACTGCATGAAGGCAAAATTACCCCGAGTTCCAACAAGGCGCTGCCACTGGGGCTGGATCAGAAAGTTAGAAGCGAACCCTGCTCACTTTGCGAAAGAGAGTGAGTATTAAGTGTTAATGGGGTACCTCTCTTCAGGGCTCTGACCTCCTGGTCTACGTGCATCTCTAAAGCTTCACCCTTGCAGGCCAGGCAGCAACAGGAGAAACTAGAATAAATAGGAGCAGAATTAGGCCATTCAGCCCATTGAGTCAACTCCACCATTCAATCATTCTCCTGCCTTCTCCCCATAACCTTTGAAGCCCTTACTAATAAAGAACTTATCAACCTTTGCTTTAAGCATAACCAATGACTTAGCCTCCACAGCTGTCTGTGGAAATGAATTCCACAGATTCACCACTCTCTGGCTAAAGAAATTCCTCCTCATCTTTGTTGTAAAGATATGTCCTTCTATTCTGAGACTGTGCCCTCTGGTCCTAGGGTCTCACTATTGGAAAGTTCCTTTCCACATTCACTCCATCCAGATCTTTACATAGCAGGTAGTTGTCAATGAGATTCACTCTCACTCTTTTAAATTCCAGCAAGTGCAGGCCCAGAGCCATCAAATTCTCCTCACACATTAACCCTTTCATTCCTGAATCACTCTCATTAACTTTCTCTGGTCCCTGTCCAATGCCAGCACATTATTTCTTAGTTAAGCTGCCCTCAGTACTCCAAATATGGGCTGACCAATGACTTACAAAGTCTCAGCATTACATCCTTGCTTTTATATCCAAGCTCTCTTCAAATGAATGCTAACAACTGCATTTTCCTTCCTTACTCCAACTCAAGCTGTAAGTTAGCCTTTATGGAATCCTGAACTTGGACTCCCAAATCCCTTTGCATCTCAGATTTCTGAATCACTTCCCGTTTAGAAGGTATTCTATGCCTTTATTCCTTTTACCAAAGTGCATAAGCATACACTTTCCTGCACTATGCTCCATCTGTCACTTCTTTGTCCATTCTCTCAATCTGTCCAAGACCTTCTGCATACTCCCTGTTTCCTTGACCTTACCAATCCCTTTACATATCTTTGTACCATCTGCAAACTTGGCCAGAAAGCCAAGCACAGTAGAAGAGATCAGCTTGGCTGCCATTACTTCTGACCGTACATATCAATCTTTTGTCCTTGTATTCCATGATGTTCAACTGCGCTGCCCAACCAGTTAACATGACGTCTTGACGTAAGGCGACCAGGAAATTTCACCAGTCACCAAAATCATGCACTGTGCATGTTGTGGTTTGGTTTCCCAGTCCTGCTCAGGCAAGAAGTGAATTTCAGAGCAATCACTGTACATTCAAAATTCATTATTCACACAAATGCAGTGATTATTTTCTGAACTGCACAAGTCACATGAGCTTACATTTTTCATCCACAGCCATGACTCCCACAGAGTGACACCTGGTCTGTCTGCTGTGGTTATTTCATTGTACAACTCCTTTGCTGTACATTCCACAGCAGGAATCTCTCAGGGACAATTGATTGATGAACATACAAAAGTCAATTATGAAAATGGGTACCAGGCAGAAATTATTACTGATTGATGATTTTGTTAAATCTAACAGTTGGCATGATTCAGAAACCCTGTTGTGTTCAGTGGACATAATCCAGGAACAGTTCAGCAGCAGGATTTTTGCTGCCATTTGCCATAATTTTGTGAATTTGTATGATGACTGGATCTCTGGTAAACCCTCAGACTGATTACAGTGCAGCTGGGGTGGCACCACACCCACTGGACTTGGTCTTGTTGTAATGGTGGAGAGTGGGGGGGGGGGTGGCGCGGACTGCAATTCCGCCCCGTCCCTATGCTGGTCCAGTGGGATCTTCATGGATTGAGCTGGGACGGTGTGAATCTCTATGGACCTCCCAGCTCTCAGGCTGTGAAACCTGCCCAAGGGCGGCAGATTAGCACAACACTTTACAGTGCTAATTCCTGTGGGATGGCTAATTCCTGCTTCTGTTTGCAGGAAGTTTGTACGTTCTCCCCATGACTGCATTGGTTTTCTGTGGTTTCCTCTCACATTCCAAAGACATACTGGTTAGTAAATTGTGGGCTTTCCATATTGGTGCTGAAACCATGGCAACATTTATGGGCTACTCCCAGCATGCCCCAGGGCTGTGTCTCTCATTGATACAAGTGGCACATTTCACTGTATGCTTCAATGTACATGTGCCAAATAAAGCTAAACTTTATCTTTATCACTGAACCTGTTGGAGCTGCTTAGAGCTGATGCCTCCATGAAATCACTGCAACAATCTTGCTTGAGTCCTGTTCTGAGCACAACTGCAATTCTGGCATTCTACAGCTTGGGAATCTGATATGAGGACTTGCCACAGCTTCTCAGTGAGAACCTTCAGTGGCTCCACTTGAGATTCAACAGTGCTATTTTGCCTGCTTTTCACTGTACAAGTGAGGATACAGAGCCAGCTCTTGTAACCAACTGTTGAAGGTGCAGCTGCCAATGAAGCCTCATGACCCCCGCCAGTAATGGAGTTCAAGGCCGTGCAGCAGTCTACTCCTATCAGTGAACAGAGTCTTCTAGATCGGAGGCTTCATTTCTGAGCTTCTGAGAATCTGTACTGAGAAAGACACAAGGGAATGGTCATGTCAAGGGGAGGGAGCAGAGATGAAGGTTCAGAGAGATATGACATTGTGGGGGGAGGGGAGGTGACTGAACCCATGCACCCTATCATCAGTAAAGACATCCAAACCCCCATTCATGCCCGCTTGAGTCACAACCACAGTCTTTTGAGACTGATAATGACCCTACCCTACTCTGTGGCTGGGTGTAGTGTAATGACCTCACCCCACTACTATAGGGCAGCATGGTAACATAGTGGTTGGTGCAACAACTTACATGTCGGATATCATGGTAAAGTAGCAGTTAGTGGAATGCCTTACAGATGGTGGCACAGAAGCTTAGCAGCTAGCGGAATGCTTTACGGCGCTAGCGATCGCCAATCGGGTTTCGATTCCCATCACTGTCTCTAAGGAGTTTGGACATTCTCCCTGTGACCACACGGGTTTCCTCTGGGTGCTTTGATTTCCTCCCACATTCCAAAGATGTACGGGCTAGGGTTAGAGTTGGAAAGTTGTGGGCATGCTTTATCGGCGCGGGAAGCATTGCGACACGTGAGCTAGCCTCAGAACATCCACAGACTGTGTTGTTCGCTGATGCAAGACAATATCTGTCACTGTATGCTAAGCTAGTCTTTCTGTTTGTTACCAGAAAGGAGTTATATAGAACTTCTGCTAGCCAAAGTAGAATTGCTTGGAGAATGTTTCATTGTGTGTATGAGATGGTTGTTGTGGATGAATAGTTACAATGTGTAAGATGCTTGTGAGCCTTGTGAATGAGTGTTTTAGTGCCTCCAGTATCTGCTGGTATTTGCAGCCAACTCCGTTATCAGACCAAGTGAGATTATTAAGCACCTTTCTGCACTGTGACCAGGTCCATGGTATCTTTCTCTGGAGACTTTCTCTGTTGTCTCCTGTCTCCGTAGGGACAGGGAAAAGAAGGCTTTCAGAGATACCTGCAGCATAGGACTTTGTCCCATGGTAATCGACTTCTTGCACAAGTCAGTGTGCTAGCTTTCATCCCTCCTGCTGATATTTTGCAGCTACCAGTAACTGGTGAAGTAGCTGCAACGCTTGTCAAAGTTGTGTGAGTAGCTGAGCTCTGACCTCAGTTTCAGCGTGCAGGGTACGAAGTGAATAATACATGTTTAACATGCGTAATAGTAGCAAAGGAGTGCAGAATGAATCCGTCCACTATCAGTATTGGGATGAGCAGCCATTGCTCCTTCAAGCACTGTCATTTTAACACAAGGTTTTGAGGGTAATTGGATTACCAAATGATTGAGTTTTGGAGTAACAATGAATGTGGACCTTGCACTGGTGGGTATATGCAGAAAAGTGAGTAAAAAGAAATCTAGATTTGCAATTTTAAATATTAACCCTATAGATTAAACCTGTAAATACCTTGGTTGGATTATTCTTTCTCTCTGATTATTTCTCTTTGAGATACTAGAGCCATATATTTCTTTTTTGGATAGCGGTCACCTGTGAGAACTACCTTTTCAATGGCAGTAAGTGAGGTGGTAAGAGTTGTATTGGGACTCTTCCCTTTCCTCTACACTAAATGCTATTCACCTTTAGTTTACAGGTCTTCACTGGGTAATGACACGATTCTGTTCCTCAGAAATGTTTGTTACCCCAACTAGTAGTGGACACAGTCCAGTCCATCACGGGTAAAACCCTCCTTAACCATTGAGCGCTTGTACAAGGAGTGCTGTCGCAGGAAAGCAGCATCTACCTTCAAGGACCCCCAGCACCCAGGTCATGCTCACTTCTCACTGCTGCCATCAGGAAGAAGGTACAGGAGCCTTAGGACCCACACCACCAGGTTCAGGAACAGTTATTATCCCTCAACCATTAGGCTCTTGAACCAAAAGGGATAACTTCACTCTACTTCACTTGCCCAAAACCTATGGACTCATTTTCAAGACCTCGCCATCTCATGATCTCAATATTTATTGCCTATATATATTAGTATTATTTATTTTCTTAATTTTGTATTTGCACAATTTGTTGTCTTTTACACATTTGCTTACCTGTTTATTACCAGTCATATTAAGCATGCAGATATCACAATGAGGCAAGTTCCAACTGTGCAGTAGTAGGACATTCAAGCCTGTGGAGAGCCTGTATATTGTTCTGCACGAGAACCAATCCTAAGAATATGTGGTTTCTGCAACCTTGAAAATGTTACTGGCATTGGTATTGGTTTACTATTGTCACATGTACCAAGATACAGTGAAAAGCTTATCTTGCATACAGATCAAGTCATTACACAGTAAATTAAGCTAGAATAAGGTAGAACAGTGTTGGCGCGTGGCCAAGTCGTTAAGGCGTTCGTCTAGTGATTTGAAGGTCGTTAGTTCGCGCCTTGGCTGAGGCAGCGTGTGTGTCCTTGAACAAGGCACTTAACCACACATTGCTCTGTGACGACACCGGTGCCAAGCTGTGTGGGTCCTAATGCCCTTCCCTTGGACAACATCAGTGGCGTGGAGAGGGGAGACTTGCAGCATGGCAACTGCTGGTCTTCCATACAACTTTGCCCAGGCCTGCGCCCGGGAAACCTTCCAAGGCGCAAATCCATGGTCTCATGAGACTAACAGATGCCTATAAGGTAAAACAATAACAATGCAGATTAAAGATAAAAGCTTCTGAAAAATGCAGTGCAGCTAAATGATAAAGTGCAAAATTATAAGCAGGTAGGTTGTGAGGCCAAGAGTCTATCTTATCATACATGAGATCTGTTCAAGAGTCTGATAACAGTGGGATAGAATCTGTCCTAGAGCATGCTTTCAGACTTCCCAATAGGAGAGGGAAGAAGAGATAAAGTCCTGGGGTTGGTGGTGTCCTTGATTATACTGACTGCTTTACTGAGGCAGCAGGAAATACAGACCAAATCTAGAGAGGAAAGGCTGGTTCTTGTGTAGCAGGAATCAGCGTCCCATCTAGTACACGTTGTCCTTAGTTGGCCAATGCTTAATAACATCATTATTTTTAGTCACCACATTGTACATTAGGTAATGCTGTAGACTGGAGGTCAGACAAAGCAAATGTACCCTGTAACTTGCCAATGACTAGTGTTGACAACAAACAGTGAATTTCATATAATCTTCCCAGTTTATTCACACATTAAGAGTTATCATTTTTCATAGTCTTTGTAAAATAACACTGACATGTAACCTTTTGCAAACAATTTATAGGCACTTCTTTGGCTTACTTGCATGCATATATTGTATTCTGTCTTTTGAAAATAGGCAATAAAATTGCCTCGTGTAATCACCATGGAAAGAGTGAAAGCTTCATCCTGCATTTTCTCTGGAAGTGCAATCACTTCAGTTGAAGCCCTCCTTGACTGACAAACCATTGTTGACCCTGGATTAGCTGCAACATCCTTCCTTTTCTGTAATTCGGGAAGAAAATAAAAACTGAAGGGCGAACACTTTAACTTGTCCTGATACCGTTCAGAAATATCCGAAGGTTTTAATTTGTTTTCCTTGGAACAGATGCTTCCAGCTCATTATATAAACAGGTTAATTCCCAACCTGCAGTGGTCAGTAATGCAGCATAATGCAGGTAATTTAGCATGTGATTAAGAGCAAAAATTTTGTCCACTTTAATTAACAATACGACTAATGATTATGCCCATACAGTGATTCATATCAGAGGACCTAATTGAAGGTTGCTATCAAAGAATAATAAATCTTGCCGGTACAACAGGCTTCCATGTTACTTTGCTGTAGTGACCTGCATGTGGAAATTTAGGATTATATTTACTGCTTACTTTGTTTGATGAAAAAGTAAGGTTTAGCTTTTCCTGTGAATTGCCATTTATGGAGGTAGTATAAAACCAACAAATGCAATCTTCCTTGCCTCAAATTTCCTGCTCAAGGAATCTTACACTGAGGTTCTAAGCGGAAACTGGGTGTCAATCAAGGATCAAGGGTCAGCATTATTCTTCGCCATATCGATTTACATGTATTAAGAATTTGCTGCGGTATGCTGGTGAAACATGAAACAAAAAAGAACGTTCAGCAAGCGAGGAAGAAGCTGAAGTTTGATTGATTTAAGTGCCGGGCCAGACTGGAGTGACCCAGCACAGGCCAAACTGAGGCGGTGGGCTCCAGGCCTGGGGTCCAAGAGCGGGGAATGACTCACAGTTTGGTTGACTTAAGCACTGGGCCAGATTAAAAAGGTCAGACTGTCAGGGATGGGCCGATATTTAGCTTGCTGCTCTGTGAGGTTTATTCATCTCTGCGCTGAACTGAGGCTGTGATCTGCAACTAATGGCCTCCTGGAATCACTGTGACTGGCTTTGTGGCTGAGAACTCAGTTTTGTGAACTTCAGTTCTGAATGTTATCAGCTTGCTTTTACTGTTTGCATGATTTTTGCACATTGGGTGTTTGATGGTCTTTCTTTAACGGATTTTGCTGGGTTTCTTTGTTTTGTGGCTCTGTTTGGAGACAAATCTCAAAGTGGTATAAAGTATACATACTTTGATAATGAATGGTGTTACCTACCAGCAGCAATAGCTATGAAATTAAGTCAGGTTTTTATAGATAAACAATGAAATTTATTAACCTCCACTCAAAAACATAGAAAAGTAAACAAACGACTAACTTAAGTGGAAGTTAACAGTGTTATGTGTCTATAGCTATCAAACAGTCGAACTTAGAGACAATTCTTAATTCTTATTCAAGCACAGACTTAAAGTGGTAGTTTAAGAAGTCCAAGTGATTCATGAAATAAGTGAGAGACTTCACGAAGCAGCAATGAGGCGGTTCTTGAAGAAACGAAGAAACGGTTGACGCCTATCCCAGCCGAGAAGTACCTTTTCCAAAGAGACTATGAAGAGTGAGTTTTCTCAAAGTAACTGACCTTTCGCCGAAGTGGTCACCACACAACACCCACACCATGTAAGGGTTAATAAAAGTGCGTGCTACATATGGATTATACCAAGTGTCAGTCACACCCGAACTGCACCGAATGTCGCTGATTAACCCCAATCCTTTGGGTTTGTTTGAAGCCTGCAATCTTCACTCTCTCTCTCTCCCCTTCTACAATTCGTAACCACTGACTGCGACTCCCCAACAAAGCGACTCCCAACAATCAGGGGCCCTCCTTTTTATACCAGTGGGATATGCCAACATGTGACGCTCATAGGTAACAAAGTCATGGGACACTCACGGGAATCGACGCTTATGGGGAATCACGAGACACTCGCGGGAATCGATACTGTGAACAGGTAACAATGGACTTCAAACTTCAAAATTTAATGAATAAAGAATTGTATAAAAATAAAGTTAGAGGTTAAAGTACAAATATAGAATAAAATATGTATAAATACATTAATACCAGCATGTATTTACAATGTAAATAGCATTATGAGAATGGTTTAAAGTGCTTACAGTGCAGGTAGTGATGGGGATAATAGATGGAGAGAGTGGGAGAGGCTAACTAGAATAGTTGATCTGATTAACTGCCTGGGAGAAGAAACTTTTAAGATGTGGTGAAGTTTTTATTTGTTTTACTGGCCCTATAGCAGCGGTCCCCAACCACCGGGAGCGGACCAGTACAGGGCCGCAAAGCATGTGCTACCGGGCCGCGAGGAAACCTTTCCTCATTCCCTGTCACGCCCACTGTTGAGCTTGAACGCACGCAAGGTCATTACTCGCGCGTCATCCATGTCAGCACGGGAAGGAGATCAACTCCTCGAGCTTGCAAATGATGGCGGGCTGAAAAGTATGTTTGACATAACATCTCTGCCGGCATTCCGGATCAAAGTCAAAGCTAAATATCTTGAGATAGCCACAAAAGCACTGAAAAAGTTGCTTCCATTTCCGACATCATATCGCTGCGAAGCAGAGTTTTCTGCAATGAATGCAACGAAAACTAAATTGCGGAATAGACTGGACATCAGGAACCCCCTTCGAGTATCACTGTCTCCCATCACCCCTCTATGGGACCGTCTTGTTGCAGGAAAACAAACCCAGGGTTCCCACAGATTCAGCAATATTAGTGTATTGCAATGATTTTATATGTCCATACGGGGAAAATATGTGCTGTGTGTTTAGTATCCAAATGTTACTTAAAATGTTATAATGCTATTGACTTATAAGTGACTTATATAACCATATAACAATTACAGCACAGAAACAGGCCATCTCTGCCCTTCTAGTCCATGCCGAACGCTACTCTCACCTAGTCCCACCGACCTGCACTCAGCCCATAACCCTCCATTCCTTTCCTGTCCATATACCTATCCAATTGTTCTTTAAGTAATAATATCAAAATTGCCTCTACCACTTCTACTGGAATTTCATTCAACACTTACTTCAAGCTCCCCTGTCCTCCCCTGATAATTGACATCACTATATTCATGCGAGGAAAGTATGCGCTGTGTGTTTAATATTAAATTCGTTAGATAAACCCTTTCAGAAAGGAAATTGAGTGTATTAGCCACTTATCACCTAAATTCCGGTTGTGATTAACACCTTCCCCCCCCACCGAACAGAATTGCCAAAAATGATTTGTGGGAAAAAAATCAGCACGTACACGCATGCGCACACTGGTGCCCACGCAAGGCTTCATGGTCATGATAGTCTTTCTCGGGGTAAACACAACATATTTGACTGCTACTCTTGTCCATCGGCAACCCTACCCACCCACCCCCCACCCCAGGCCGGCTGGTCCGCAAGAATATTGTCAATATTAAACCGGTCTGCAGTGCAAAAAATGTTGGGGGTCCCTGCCCTATAGCACTTTCCAGAAGGGAAATTTTGGAAAAGTCAGTTTGCAGGGTGAATAGTGTCCACAATAATTTTCCTGCCCGCTTCTTCATCCTGGACACATACAAGTCTGAAAAAAAGCTAAGGGAGAGTTGTTAACTCTTCATTTTTCACGCATCCTGAGTGATCTCTACAGAGGAACTTCAGGAATGTATCCCCAGTGAACTAGCAGGAACTGGTCTGAATGAACCTTTCTTTGGTTAAAGCAATGGAAGAGACAGGAGGCACAAGTACCTATTTGGGGAGCAGAGTAATGGGGTAACACTACCTATAAACTTGGGTTAGATCCAAGGGAGAGGAGACACTGGCTAGGCAGATAAGACAGAATCAATGAAATTATATGAATTGCATGAATGCCTTTAACTGAACCAATACTTAATCCAGAGTCTCTTTGTGCCTAGTCAATTATTGTTGTTGAGAGCAATGGTAAGGCTGCCACAGGACGAACCTCCAAATAATTGAGCCAATGATTGTTTATTTTCTGTACAATGCACCACTTCCATTGTTACTCTTGATTCTTCATGTGCAGTCTTCTGTATAAACTGCTCCAACTATGGTACTAATTTCCGGCTGAACTACAGCATCAAGGGAGCATAAAACCCAAGGTCTCCATTTCTCTGTTTCATGGATTACTTTTGCAATGTTCTTGCATCCTTACCTTATGCTTTCACTTTCAGATTGTACCAGTATGCTCATTTCCACTCCTTCCCTGTCTGATCACTATTACTTGCAGTACAGCAATTGTACTACCTTTCGGAAAGGCTTAAATAGAGCAGACGTTTCCTATAGTAGGGGAGTCTAGGACCAGAGAACACAGCCTCAGAATGCAAGGATGTCCCATTAGAATAGAGATGAGGAGGAATTTTTCTAGCAGAGGGCGTGAATCTGTGGAATTCATTGCCACAAGCCTTGGCAGCGGAGGCCAAGTTATTGGGTATACTTAAAGCAGAAGTTGATAGGTTCTTGATTAGTAAGGGCATCAAAGGTTACGGAGAAAAGGTAGGAGAATGGGGTTGAGAGGAATAACAAATCAGCCATGATAGAATAAATGGCCTATTTCTGCCCCTATGTCTTATGATCTAATTCCCACCTTTGACTCATGTTTTCACAGATGTTTTCAACTAATGAAATAAAATAGCTGATTTTACGCTTCTTCGATTTCCCTTTTGATGCAGTGTTTTACCTATCATGTCTTCTTCTGGCATGACCTCTCTCTGGTCTTTCATACTGTTTCTTTATTTCAGCACAAAGTTGCCAGTTTCTCTTCCAGCAGCTGCAGGCTCAAATTAAACTGGTTCCAGCTGTCAAATCCCACTCTGAAAATCTTTGCTGATGTATCAACAATATCCAACACAGTTGTTCTCTCTGCATCTCTCCCATATGTTGATATTTCTAATTCTACCCTCTCCCTCCAACAAGAACATTACATGTAGGAAGGGGAACAAGC
Organism: Mobula birostris; assembly: GCF_030028105.1. Taxonomy (NCBI): domain Eukaryota; kingdom Metazoa; phylum Chordata; class Chondrichthyes; order Myliobatiformes; family Myliobatidae; genus Mobula; species Mobula birostris. The sequence continues at coordinate 129,709,437 of NC_092378.1, read as the reverse complement.
TGTATGGACCCTCGATCCTCTGTTGTTATTCAGTGTAATCACGGATAATCCTATACTTCAGGTCTATGTTCCTACTCAGTACATTTTAATTCCAGTAAACTTGTATCAAGTCAACAACTAAATCCTCACAACCCTGTGCAGTAGAGAATTCCCAAGGTATATAAAGGCTTTTGGGTAAAAATGCCTTTCTCTGGGTGCAATACTTTACAGTAGGACAGATTCCAGGAAGAAAAGGATAAACAATTTGGCATGTTAACATTTATGGCTCTTGATTAGTATGGGTGTCAAAGTTTCCAGGGAGGAGGCAAGAGAATGAAGTAGAAAGAGATAGTAAATCAGCCTCAATGGAATGGCAGAGTAGATTTGATGGACCAACTGGCCTAATTCTGCTTCTAAGTTTTCTAATCTTAACAGGCTACTGATAGTAAAATAAAAATGAAAGCAGATAATGAATAAGGAATAAAAAACATTCCTTCCATGTGGTCAGTTTAATGTATGGATCTATTTCTTTTAGAGCAATGCCTTCCCATAGCACTATGTATGATCTATAGTCTACACATGTGCATTGTTCTCTCTCTCTCCCTCCCTGCAATGTGAATACACCAGTTAATGCCACCTCCCGCATACGTGCTGTTTTATTTTAATTAATAGGCAGTTGCACAGACACAACAAATTGGCAACGAGTACGAACCTGAATGTCAGAGAATATCAGGAAATGGACTGACAATTATGGGACAAAACAGTGAGAGGAAAGAGCTAAAGAGAAGAGTACAGAGAAGGTCATCACAGATGCTAACAAAGAGATGCGTGAGTAACAGCGCAGAGTGCACAGTGAAAGAAGTTAAAATGAAAATAACATGGCAAGAACTTCAATTGGGAAAGCTGGCGAATTTCATGGCACTAATGTCATAGTCATAGTCATACTTTATTGATCCTGGGGGAAAGCTGGAAGGCGTATATTGAGAGGGTGGAACTGTATTGTACCGCGAACAACATGGAGGAACGAAAGAAAGCCCCCATGCTTCTTAGATTAATAGGTCCTAGGACATATAGTCTCTTACACAACTTAGTAACCCCTGAAAAGCCAGCAATCAAGATGTTCGATGAAATTGCTATAATTTTACAAAATCACTTGAGCCCTAAACCACTGGTAATAGCTGAGAGATTTAGATTTTACAAAAAGGAAACTAGTCAAAGGGTGAAAGCATTTCTGAATACATTGCAGAAATACGCCAACTTTCCCAGTGACTTTAGAGATGGACTTTCTGATGCATTAAGGGACAGGCTTGTATGTGGCATGCATAGTCAAAGCACTCAAAAAAGGCTACTGGCTGGAAGAGTCCCAACCTTAGAATGGGCATTGACCATTGCAATATTATTAGAGACTGCAGCAAAGGATGCAGCAGAACTACAGAAATAGAGGGTAGAATGTGAAATGCACAAAATGACTTGATGGTGCAAAAAGCCAAAAATGTTATTGATGTGGCAAATCCTCCCATGTTGCAAATGACTGTTGGTTCAAGGAAAAAAGTTTGCAGAAAGTGTCACAGACAAGCTCACATAGAGAGAGTGTGCAAGTCAGACAAAAAGCACAACCAAAGAGGAAAAAACACCGATTGAAAAGTTTCACACATAAAACTAAGCAAATGCATAAGGTGACCGAATGTGAAACAGTCAACACAGAGTCTGACAAAAGTGAGCTGATATGCCTAGAACCGTTTAGTATTACTGAAACAGATCACAAAATCATCTGGGTCATAATAGATGTTTCTGGTGTAAAACTGAAAATGGAAGTGGACACAGGGTCAACTTTGTCTATAATTTCAGAGGCTGACTACAACAGATTGTTTTCTAAGTTACCATTAGAGAAGACCTCAGTGATGCTAAAGACCTGCACAGGCAAAAAAGTGTCTCCCAAAGGCAAACTGAAAGTGAATGTGATGTACGGAGGCAAAACACAGCAGTTAGAGATTTATGTATTGAAATATGGAGGGCTAGCTTTTTTCGGATGTGAATGGTTGAGTAAAATCCAACTAAATTGGCACTCAATCAAATCTCAATTGGCATCAACAGACAACTACAGCCCAAATGGTAGCACTAACTAGAGACTGGCACAGCTGCTTAATGCGAAGGTGCTTGAGAAGGGAATAGATAAACATATTGAAAACTTAGCCAAAAGCTGTTTGGAATGCCAAAAAGTTCAAAATGCACTCCCACCGGCAACGTTACACCCGTGGGAATGGCCATCTTCACCATGACAAAAAAGTACATATTGACTTTGCTGGGCCATTCATGGACTCCATTTTTCTGATTGTTGTGGATTCTCATTTGAAGTGGCCAGAGGTTATACCAATGAGGTCAACCACCTCAGCAAAGATTGTCTACTCACTGAGGAATATCTTTGCCTGCAATGGCTTACCAGAACAAATCATGAGTGACATTGGACCACTATACATGTCAGAAGAATTCTGATTGTTCATGAAGACAAACGGCATCAGAGAATCTGAGATCTCACGTAGACCTCCTGAAAGCAGACTTATTGAGAGAAGTGCAGAATAAACAGTTCAGCCAATTGCCAAGTGAATCAGCAAGCAGTGTCAAGGTTGGACAGGAAGTCGTAGCACATGATTACCAAGACGACAAGTGGTATGATAGCTAGACAAACTGGACCACTGATGTACACAGTGGATGTTGGAGGTCAGACATGGAGATGTCACGTGGACCAGATAATGGATGTTCAACCGAAGAACACACCTAAGTCGATTGGATCCAACAAGATGGACACATTACAGTCATGGGACCTACCTCTCAGTGACGATCATGTCACTGACAGTAACGTGACACCGGCAACTGAGAATATTGTCTTAGACAAGACACCTACCAAACCTGACGCCACTCCACAGGTCCAGAGGCTCTATCCTGAAAGAAACAGAGCAACACACAAAAGACTGAGTTTTTAGAACTGTGAAGTTAGTTATGGATATTTATTGTGAAAGCATGTTTATTTGAATATGGTTTGTAAAAGGGAAATTGAATGTTTTGTACATTTACTGGTTTATGTCGCATTAATCTAAAGGGGGAGTAAGTGTAATGTACGGATCTATTTCTTTTAGAGCAATGACTCCCCTTAGCACTACGTATGATCTCTTGTCTACACATGTGTATCGATCTGTTGCCTGTGCATGCACGTTGTCCCCCCTCTCTCTGTCCCCCCTCTCTCACTGCGATGTGAATACACCAGTTAAAGCTATCTCCCACGTGTGCATGTATTTAAAAATTTTCATTGATATGTAGTTGCATAGGCACAACAATCAGGATTCCAGACTAACCCAATAGGTATTCTAGGCCAAAAGGAAAACATTTACCACTGGAACTAGCACTGGGAAATGAATGAAAGTAGATATGAAAAACAGGAGACAAGACAAGAGATTCTGCATGACCCTTCATCACGACTGACTGGAAAGGAAAGCGAGAAAACGTTTAGTACTAATGACATTAATAATTTAATAATGAGAATGGTTTGTAATACTGACTGTTGATAATAATTGATTTTTAAGGCTGGCCATCACACTACTGTGTGACAGGAGAAACTGCTCCGTAATCTGCAGTCACATTTATAGAAAAATCCATAGGCAGCCAATGAAGACCCTTTGTTGAACGTAGAATGCATTCTGTAAGATTCCTAGTTCACAGAGACATTCACATGCCAGCCAAAAGAACGGAAGAACACAAGAACACAAGTCAAAGTCTATTTGGCCCCATGAGCCTGCCCAGCTGTTCAATATGATCAAGGCTGATCTGTCCAAGTCCTTGTCTCCTCATTTGTGAATTCTCTGATTTTTCAAAAATGTATCTGCATTCTCATTAAATCCCTGCAATGATCAAACTTCCTAAATCTTTTGTGGTATAGAATTCCAGACATTCACCACTCTCTGAGAGAAGAAATTCCTATTTGCCTCAAATTTAAATGGACCACCCTCTTGTGTTGCAACCATGCCCTTTGTTTGAGACTCTCCCACCGGTGGAACCATCACAATATCTACCCTCCTTAGAATCTGAGTTATTTTATTCTTCTAAAGTCCAAAGAACATAGATCCAGCTTTTCATGATGGCCTCATCCTAGGAATTATCCTACTAAAATCTCCATTATCAGTATATCCTTCCTCAAATAAGGCAACTAAAACTGTGTGCTCTAATCCAGGTGTGACCTCACCTGCGTCCTACACAATTGTAACAATTCATTCCTTTTCTAAACTGTAACCTTGAACTTTGAACTTTAATCCCCTTGCAGTAAAAGCCTACGAACTCCCAGTGTATAAACATTTTAATTCTGATTCCCATTCCCGTTTCCACGTATTGATCCATGGCCCCCTCTTGTGCCAAGAAGAAGCCACCCTCAGGGTGGAGGCACAGCACCTTATATTCTGTCTGGGTAGCCTCCAATCTGATGGCATGAATAGTGATTTCTCCTTCCAGTAAACAAATGCCACCCCCTTCCTCTATTCCCCATTCTGACTTTTTACTTCATCTCACGGGCCTATTACTACCCCCTGGACTCCCTCCTCCTTCCTTTTCCCTATGGTCCACTCCCTTCTCCTATCAGATTTGTTTTTTCCAGCCTTGATCTTTTCCACACCCACCTGGCTTCACCTATCACCTTCCAGCTAGTCTCTTTCTCCTTCCTCCATTTTTTTCTTCTGGCGTCTTCCCCCCTTCCTCTCAGTCCTGAAGACAGGTATTGACCCAAAATGTCGACTGTTTATTCATTTCCATTTATTTGCAGTCTCTGTCCATTTGATAATAATTGGTCTTCAGATTCTTTTCACTAATGAGCTTGATATCACAGTCTTCACCCACTCACTATCTACATCCTGTTGCAGAGTCCAGATATTCTCATCACAACAGGCCTCCCATCTGTTCTTGTGCCTATTTTCAGGTCTATGTAATTCCTGTCTAGAGCTGAGGGGAGCTGAATACTGGAGCCAATCACAGTGGTAATGGATGGTTCAGCAGGTGAAGTAATGGAGAAAAGGACCCAGGATTGAGCTGACTGGGGAAAAACCACCACTCTGACTAGAGTTATTTAATTAGAACACATCCTCACATTTCTCACGCTCCTGCCTCAGGCTTATACCTACTGCATTCCTAACATTCTTATGTTTTGCTTCCTCTGTTTATCCTGTGATTGTCAAAGCATTTCATTGTGACCTCTCCCCTCTCCCTTTCCCTCATTGCTTTGTATAAACAGTGTGCCTGCCGCCCCACACTACCCCACGGCAGTCAACAGTAGCTACCCTGACCTGTACATCTTCCTCAGGCTACATAGAATCACACTTCATTTTGTCTCATGGAATCAGGGGCTTAAATATCTTGGTCTGAACCCCACTGGGTTTAGAGGGAAGAGAATATATCTCATTGAAAAACATTCTAAGAAGGATTGAGCAAAGGATGGTTAAAAAGCTGCTTCCTATAGTTGGAGGGCCTATAGCAGGAAGATTACCTCAGGACGAGGGCTCAGTCAACACAGCATCATTGGCTGAAGGGCCTGTACTGTGCTGCACTCTTGAGTTGTACAAGGCATGGTTGAGGCTGCATTTAGAGTATACTGTACAGCTTTTGTCACCCTTCTAGAGCAAAGATGCCATTAAGATGAAAAATGTGTACAGGAGATTTACAAGGACATTGATGGGAATTGATCAACTGAATTATGAGGAGAGTGTAGGAGAGTGAGAGATGATCTTATAATATACTCTGAATGGTGTCTTTTTTTAAGTACACCTATACATCTACTTGTTAACACAAATAACTTATCAGCTCGTCCTGTGGCAGCAACTCAATGCGTGAAAGCATACAGACTTGGTCGAGAGACTCAGTTGTTGTTCAGACCAACCATCAGTAAGTGGGAAAAATGTAATCTAAGTGACTTTGACTGCCAAATGATTGTTGGTGCCAGTAGGGGTGATTTGAGTACCTTAAAAACTGCTGATCTCCTGGGATTTTCACGCACAATAGTCTCTAGAGTTTACAGAGAATGGTGAGAAAAAAACATCCAGTTATGTGCGAAGATGACTTCTTAATGAGAGAGGTCGGAGGAGAATGACCAAAATGGTTCAAGCTGACAGGAAGCCAACTCAAATAATCACGTGTTACAACTGTGCTCTGGAGAAGAGCATCTCTGAATGCATAACACATTGACTCTTGAAGTGGGTGGGCTACAGCAGCAGAAGACCATGAACATAACAGAAATGCACATAGTGGCTACTTTATTATGTAGCTCTGCACCTAATATTCTGACCGCTGAGTGTATGTTCTAAGACGCAGATATTTACCAAGGAAATTGAAGAGCCAAGTCATAATTTACATAGGTGAAAACATCCTAAATGAGAGAGCATTGTGATTTATTAGCAGTTGAAAGTTTGCTTTAAGGGCATGAAGTGTGTGCTAATGTCTGCGTGAGTGGAAAGAAAAGAGCTGTGTGTTACCAGGTCGAATGCACCTGCTCATATAATCTTCTTCTAGTGGTGGATGTAACAAGCCACCATATAAATCATGTTACAGAAATTTTTGGCATGGAGCTGGAAATAACTTCAAGCTGCTCTTGTACTCCTGCTACTTCCCTGCATTTCTGGCAAAGGCAGGAAGAGTTCTGAGGAATATCTCAGCCTAAGTAGCCAATTAGCAAGCCGAATCTTGAGCCCAGATTGCTATGATGCTGCACAAGAAATTTGTTCCTATCTCACAAGTTAATCATGGAGCATAAAGTATACATATGTTAGTTCCACTTCTGCAATCAGCCTGCAATAAAATCCATGGAACTGAATTTCAGAGTAAACACATTATACAAGAACATTTACAATGATATATACAACATATCACCAGGCAAAATCCCACCCTTGAGACCCAACTCTTGGGAAGCAAAAGAGCAATAAAAATAGCAACAAGCAGCCTCATGGTGGACATGGAGAGGATGTTCTCTGTAATGGAGGCTCCAGAATCTGAGGACATGAGCCTTTAGAAGCGAGATGAAGGGCAATTGCTTGAGCCAGTGGCTGGTGAATCTCTGGAATTCACTGCCACTAGATCTCGTGGAGGCCGAGTCATTAGGTATATTTAGTGCGAAGCATGACAGGTTTTGATTGGTAAGGGTGTCAAATGTTATGGTGAAAAGGCAGGAGAATGGGGTTGAGGGGGACAATAAATCAGCCATGATTGAATGGCAGAGCAGACGCGATGGGTCAAAAGCCTAATTCTCCTCCGATGATCTATGGTTTATGGTCTTATTGTGAAAGTAACCCGGAAGGGTTAGTGGGAGCCACCCAGGATAGACATCGATCTATGAACAAAGATTAAACTTGCATTGTCTCCCCTCTCCGCAGTGGTCTGACATTCAAAAACATACGATTTAAAAATGTAATTCATTTTACAAAAGAAAACTAAACACTGTGTGTAGATATATAAAACTAACTGCTCTGAACCATATACATGTTGGGGGTAAATAACTGACCCCAACTTTAGTTTGATCATAAGTTAAACTGTAAAATTCAGTGTGCAAAGAAGTGCCAACAGTTGAACCATTAGAATAACTTCAAATTCTCATTGATATTTAAAAAATGAACATTTTGTTCCTGATGGAATTGCATAGGTAGTAGATACCTGAATAGCTGGTAATATAATCTACTGTAGCAGATGTTAACATCCATCTTCTCATCAAGATATGACATTACTATTATAATTTATCTTTTTCTAATTAAGTAACCATGGCTTCCATTTTGGTCTCTTATAACTAAAAGTTCAAATGAAGGCAAAGAACACATACAGTATATACTGTTCAAAGCAAATATGTGGATTTAATTGATTTCAATGTGACAGTTCTGTGTTGGCTTTTGTCCAATTACTCATCTATGCAAGTATTCAAAGTGAATCGCGCACCATGGAGATAACAGTTCGTCTTCAAATACCTACATAGACTTTATCATTAAAAATCTGCCATAAATGTGGATACTTCAAATTTCTTTGATGCTTGAGCCCACCTTTTTGTTAATTTAAAACAGAAACTGGAAACCAGTTTAGCAGAAATTCTTGATATAGCCATTGAGCTGGGTTTATACTATTCTCAACTAATTCTACATCTAATGAGATAAATGACTTCATGCAGAAATCCATCTCTGATATATGTCCCGTCGACTCTTACCAATTTGTATTGATGCACCATAGAAAACATTCTGCCTGGATGCATAACGGCTTGTTTGGCAACTGGCCTGCACGGGACTGCAAGAAAACTGCAGAGTCGTAGACACAGCTCATCACATCACAGGAGCCGGACTCCCTTCTATAGATTCCGTCTATACTTCTTGCTGCCTCAGTGAAGCAGCCAGCACAATGAAAGACCCCACCCAACCGGGACATCCTCTTTTCTCCCCTCTGCCACTGGGCACAAAAACCAAAAGCCTGAAAGGACTTTCTACCAGGCTCAAGGATGGCTGTAATCCCACTATCATAAGTTTCTTGAATAAATCTCTTGTACAATAAGATGGACCACTTGTCTCACAATCTACCTTGTCATGCTCTTGCATGTTATTGTTTACCTGTCTACACTCTTTTGGTAGCTTTTATGCTCTAGTCTGCATTGTTTATGTTTTACCTTATTCTAGCTCAATGCACTGTGTAATGATTTGATCTGTATGAACAATTTAAAAGATAAGCTTTTTACTGCATCATGGTGTATGTGACACTAATCAACCAATACCAAGACCAACATAATGCGTTCAAGTACAAGGTTGGTTGGGAAATCGTACCTCTATCAAATTTGCTTGCCAACAGCAGATTAACAGCGAGTCACAAAGAAAACTTAGAACGTGGATTTTAGGTGCAATGTTGTATCTTTCAGTTTTAAGGAAGTTGAAGTCTGTGATTGGGTTTTTTTTTAGCGTGTCGTATCAGACAGTCAGCCATTCTTGTCTGGCACGTGGTGTCAGGATTAGTCTCCTTTCCGATTAACCGGGTCACAATATGAACGTTCCTGACTCGACCCTTCTTTTTTACGAGGCCGAGTGGCTGGTTCAACGCTCAACCCGGCACAGATGGAAAGCGTGCTCGGGGAGTGGCCCGACTTGGATTCGAACTCGGGAGCCTTCGCTCCGGAGTCCGGCGCTGATGCCATTGCGCCACCAGCCAAGAATTTGTGATTGGGCAATAGGATAGAAGTGGATTCCTGAGTGCAATATGTTAGAATTGCATGACTTAATTATGCATAATTTGACATTGAAGAAGTCCTACAAAATATGTTTCTTAATTTTCACAGGAGGAAAAAAGATATTTATTGTTGCCAACAATACATACAAAGTACAAATGTGAATGGAAAGCCAAGATACCCAAATACTAAGCACAAGGAACTCATAGATCTTATTTTCACCTAGATCATGACTGTTCTTTCAGTGCTCATACCATGTCTCCCGTCTCCAAGGAAAGACCCATCCTGACAATTGTTGGGGAAACGTATTATTCCTGAAGGTAACATGGTCACATGAGCTCTTACTGTCTTTCACAGGGGTTAAGTTAAGAATGGTGAACATAATTATTAACATTTACAAATTTTCGATAATAGATCTTTTTAAAATGATACTTAGGGATACATATACAATAGAAATAACTGGAGAATTAATTTGTTCTGTTCACAAGTTCAGGAATAACGTTTGATAAGGACTTGCTGAATTCTAATGTCTGTTCCAGAATCTCTTCCTATAGTTCTCAAGAGCTTATCTTGTTGATAAATTTCAATGTTCATGCAAGGGCCTCCCAGTTACCTTATAAAGGATTTATTCTGATTGAATCAAGAATTAGTTCAACCAAATGAAATTGATTATAGCAACTCGATTCTTTGGCTTAAACTGGGCCAAAACAGAGTTCTCAGTGGAGCTGATTATCCGAGTCACAGTATCTGAAGTGGGTGGCTGGGTTAACCTGGCAACTGTCTCGCAGTTAAATGCCATAAGGTATTCTATGCAACTATGCAGAAAATAAAGTATAGTTTTCTCTTTAATGAACTCCCAGCTCAACTAACAACTAAAATACTGTTGGTATTATTCTTTTCAATGGAAATATCGATGGCATTACAAATCTTTTTGCAGAAACTCATCAACTAATTTCTGGCATAACCCACTTTCCACTCTAGCACTCTCTATATCAAAAGCATGACCTCCCTGTGCTCTTCCACCAAACCCACAATCTTCACAACTGGTACCTGATCTACGAAGCATTTCCCACTTCAGCTAACCTCTCTCTTCCAATTTTGCTTTGATTTTCATCATGTCTAATAGCACTTCTTAAAAGAGCCTTACTAATTGAAGCTGCCTATTATCTAACAGAAAGCCATTTAAGATCATTTCAGGACCATGTCAATCGGCTGGACTTGAAGATGGGTATGGTTCTGAGAGTTATATTGCAAGGGGTATTTATACAACCCTGCCAGTTAAAGAGATGGGGTAGAATTCGACTGATGTTCTCTGAATATTATTCGATAGAAGAGAGGTATATTTCTGTTTGGGGCTTATTGGAAATGTGAGGGATGGTGAAGATCCTAGGACCAGGGGACACATTCCTACATTAGGAGCTAGGCTTTCAGAGGTGGCAATGGAAAATGCTCCAACATGTACAGTTTGAAATTCTCTTCTTAAAGTGACAACAGTTGACAACTGTTAATTTTTAATTTAAGCTAAAGGGTGATTGATGTAGGTGTGGCATGGGTTGCTACTGGAAGAGGTAGATGCAGGTTCAGTAATAACATTTAAGAGAAGCTTAGATAGATACATGGATGGTATGAAGTGGGGGTATGAAGAGATATGGTCCATGTGCAGGTAGATAGGACTAGATAGAAGATCAGGTCAGCATGCATTAGATGGCCCAAATGGTCTTTTTCCATGTTGTAGTACTCTATGACTCTAAGTATTAAATGTTAAAGAGTTAAAAAAAGGGAATAAGGTGGGCCATGATCTTTCTGAATGGTAAAGCCATCTGGAGGAGTGGATAGACTCAACCTCTTTTTGGGTCCTTCATTAAAAATGTGCTGCTAATAATTGCACTTAAAGAGTGGTGCTTAATTCATTGGCCTTATATAAATGAATGCTAAAGTGTAGAGGAATTGGTGTGGGAATTAATTGCAGTGTTATTTGCAATATACCTCTTTGGAGAGTAAGCTGACAGTGTCTCATACCGTCCACTTCAAACTAAGTCACACTGGCTCACTTGGGCTTTATTTACTTTGAGAATACAACAAGTTTGACAACAGTGTCAGCCGTGAAGTAGACAGCAAACTGACAAACTTGACAACAATAATAATAAAACAAGAGATAACACATCCCACTGCAAATAAAATGGCAGTAAAAACTCACTGAATGTGCAGTAATGATGACTGAATACAGAAGAGTGAGCAAGTACCACTTGTCTGAATGGTTCTAGTTTTGAACTATCTGCAGCTAAACTTGATGCAGAGAAATTGTTGGTTCAACATTCATTTTTTTTTATGAGAAACCTATGATATGTTCAACCCACATGATGGTAACATAAACTTAAAGATGTCCTGTCTCGTAAAGCTTCAAAAATTAAATTCCAGGATTTAATTCACATTGTGTTCATGATAATGCCAACTGTGGTGCCCAGAGCATTTTAACCCATGGACACTCAATGGGATTATCTTCCATATGGAATCATCTGTAATGATATGAATGGGTGTGGGAGACATGGTCAGGGGGCATTACTTGCTGGCACAAAATAACCAGAATATGGGCAGGAAACTAGAGGCACCTGAATCTTCTCAGTTCAAAACAGAATATGATGAACAATAGCTTCTACATGCAGCTATTCTGAGCCAAGACAAATAATGATATTTGCTGGCAGTTTGTGGCCATGCTTGGATTTCAAATCAATATACACTCAGTGACCGCTTTATCAGTTAGACCTGCATGTTACTGCAAATATCTAATTAGCTAATCATGTGGCAGCTGCTCGGTGAATAAGAGCACACAGACATGGTCAAGAGATTCAGCTGTTGTTCGGATTGGGGAAAATATGTGACCCAAGTGACCTTGACCGTGGAATAATTGGTGGTGCCAGATGGGGTGGTTTGAATATCTCATAAACTGCTGGTCTCCTGGGATTTTCATGCACAACAGTCTCTAGAGTTTACAGTGAATGGTGTGAAAAGCAATAAAAAAGCATCCAGTAAGTGGTAGTTTTGTGGGTAAAAATGCCTTGTTTTAGTTTATGTTCAAGTTTAATTGTCATTTTATCATACACATGAATATAGTCAAATGAAACAGCATTCTTTAGGGCGCAATTTGTAAAACACATCACCAACAATCATGCACAACACATACAGTGGCATGCAAAGGTTTGGGCACCCCTGGTCAAAATTTCTGTTACTCTGAATAGCTAAGCGAGTAAAAGATGAACTGATTTCCAAAAGGCATAAAGTTAAAGATGACACATTTCTTTAATATTTTAAGCAAGAAAACTTTTTTATTTCCATCTTTTACAGTTTCAAAATGACAAAAAAGGAAAAGGGCCCGAAGCAAAAGTTTGAGCACCCTGCATGGCAGTACTTAGTAACACCCCCTTTGGCAAGTATCACAGCTTGTAAACGCTTTTTGTTAGCAGATAAGAGTCTTTCAATTTTTGTGTGGGGGATTTTCTCCCATTCTTCCTTGCAAAAAGCTTCTAGTTCTGTGAGATTCTTGGGCCATTTTGAATGCACTGCTCTTTTGAGGTCTATCCACAGATTCTCGATGATGTTTGGGTTGGGGGACTGTGAGGGCCATGGCAAAACCTTCAGCTTGCGCCTCGAGGGAGTCCATTATGGGTTTTGAGGTGTGCTTAGGTTCATTATCCTGTTGTTGAAGCCATCCTCTTTTCATCTTTGGCTTTTTTACAGATGGTGTGATGTTTGCTTCCAGTATTTGCTGGTATTTAATTGAATTCATTCTTCTCTCTGCCAGTAAATGTTCCCCGAGCCACTGGCTGCAACACAAGCCCAAAGCATGATCAATCCACCCCCATGCTTAACAGTTGGAGAGGGGTTCTTTTCACGAAATTCTGCACCCTTTTCTCTCTAAACATACCTTTGCTCATTGCGGCCAAAAAGTTCTATTTCCAAAATGCATCAGGCTTGTTTAGATGTTCCTTTGAACCTTTTGAATAGAACTTTTTGGCGGCAATGAGCAAATGTATGTTTGAAGAAAAAAGGGTGCAGAATTTCATGAAAAGAACCCCTCTCCAACTGTTAAGCACGGGGGTGGATCGATCATGCTTTGGGCTTGTGTTGCAGCCAATGGCTCGGGAATCTGTGGATAGTCCTCAAAAGAGCAGTGCATGCAAGACGGCCCAAGAATCTCAGAGAACCAGAAGCCTTTTGCAAGGAGGAATGGGCAAAAATCCTCCAAACAAGAATTGAAAGATTCTTAGCTGGCTACAAAAAGCGTTTACCAGTTGTGATACTTGCCAAAGGGGGTATTACTAAGTACTGCCATGCAGGGTGCCCAAACTTTTGCTTCGGGCCCTTTTCCTTTTTTGTTATTTTGAAACTGTAAAAGATGGGGAAAAGAAGTTTTCTTGCTTAAAATATTAAAGAAATGTGTTATCTTTAACTTCATGCCTTTTGGAAATCAATTCATCTTTTACTTGCTTAGCTATTCACAGTAACAGAAATTTTGACCAGGGGTGCCCAAACTTTCGCGTGTCACAGTAGCAAGCACAGCACATATAGTTGCAATAGCAGAAAAACATACAGTCACACAAAATTATACAGCCCAAGTCCCAGAGTAGTGTGGTCTGTAGATTGATTTTGCATGTGGTGCTGTCCTGAAGCCACGTTTCTCCACGAACAAGCACACAGCAGTTCCTCATCGTGTGCGAGTGCTGCCACAGATGTAGGCAGCACAGCCTGTCTTCCACCGAGCAAAAACTGGAGAGCAACATAAACTGGAGGAGGCCATTTCCCAACCCCGCATGTATTTCAGGGCACCCACAAAGGCTTCTGCTCTCTCCCTCACTGCCTTCAGTGCCTTCTCCCCGGGTGGCTGCAACAGGCAACTCTTGGGTATGAGGACCTTGTCTGTACAACAACTGAGGCAATACCGCTGCCCCACCGTCTCACCATTGAACCGGTGACCAGTGTTAATGAGAGAGGTCTGAGGAGAATGGCCAGACTCGTTCAAGCTGACGGGAAGGCGACAGTAACTCAAGTAGCTACGCGTTACAACAGTGGTACGCAGAAGAGCACCTCTGAATGCACAACACACAGAGCTTTGAAGTGGACGAGCTACGGCGGCGGAAGACCACGAACGTTGACCGAGTGACCACCTTAATAGATACAAGAGGTGCCTAATAATCTGTCCACTCAGTGTACTGTGCCTGATAATGGTATCAAGCTGCATCTTTTCCGGTTTAGTCATTGGGTGATCCTCATGGGGCACGAGTGTTTCCGAATAGTACCTGAGCACAGAACCAAGCATAAACAAAGCAAATTGCAGCATTTTTGAAAATATGGTGAAACATTTAGAGTATGAATCTTAACCGGCAGTGTTAATTTTGTCACAGTTATCTTCATACTTCAACACTGCAGGAAGGGACAGGCAGCACAAGCATGAACCAATGTCAGTCAACATGAAAACTAGCCACTGCCCTGTTCGGTAACAGTTCACAGCTGTTTAACTATTAATTTGTCTTTATTTCCACACACAGCTAATAGCATAATTTACATCTTCACTTAATTGTTCTTTCACACATTGTCTAATCTTTAGCAGTCATTAACTCCTGTTGAGAAAGGAACTTTACTACCAGTTGGTGGTGCATTGCATGAAGTTGTTTATTGCAGTTTATCTAAATCACAACATTTGTTTGGAAGACCCATCTGTGTTCACCTGACTAATGCAGTGAACAATGTTCCAATCACATTGCTCTTCGTTCCATTTAAAAAGGTTGTATAATGCTTTACACCAGTGCTTCACAAAAATGACAAAGAGCAGGATTAGAAAGCTGGGGAACCATCTCCATCATTATATTTTAGAGATATTTTTATGTAAATTTCTAAAACGAAAGTTTGGATGAAATCTTTCATTTTGGTATCATGGAATATGGTATCTTATCACACAGAAGGAGGATATTTGGATTGTATTTTGCCTTTGCCTACTCTATGAAAGAACTCTTCAATCAGTACCTCTCTTCTGTCCTTTCACTATTCCATTAATATTTTTTCAACAATATTCCATCTTGAAAGACAAGCTTGCATCAAGTTATATCACCCTCTCAGATAATGCACTTCAAGTCATATCATAAGGTATATTCTTTTTATTTCTCCTCCTGACCTTTTGCTAATTATCTTCAATCTATGTCAACTGGTTAAGATTTCTCTACCTGTGTTTCACATCTGCTGTTCAAAGCTGTTCTTTGCTTCTGCTGAGTCTCACAAAACCTTCTCTGCTTCAAAGAGAACAATGTCTCTCTATTTAATTGAATACTGTAGCGGTGTGCTACACACAGCGCTAGAATAACCACACGGAGTCGGTGAGTTGGAGTTGCGATGAAAGAGATTTATTCAAACTTCGCAGCCTGCTTTAAAGCCTTCCCATTCCCATCCTCCCTGGGCGGGACTACTGTGGGGAATGCTTATTCCCAGACCCTTTCCGCGCGCGGGATTTTCCCCCTGCTGGTGAAGATGGCCTGGCGCCCTTTTTGGGGCCGGCCCTCTGCCTGCGCATGCTGTTTTGTGAGTCGGTTCGTGTGTGCTAGAAAGTGGGTCGCCACATAACCGCCCCGCCAGAACCGGCGATACCTCCCCCAATGTCCACAGTCTGGATCGGCCTCTGTTTGGGAGGTTTGCCCCTGCGCCGCGGTGCCTGAGCACGGACCGGCTGCGCTGAAGTCCACATGGGCCGGTTTGAGTCGGTCCACCGTGAAAACCTCCTCTCTCCCCCCAATGTCCAGTTCCTGATCACTTTAAACGGCCCCTCGTAGGGCCGCTGTAGCGCTGCCCGGTGTCCACCCTGTCATACAAAAAGAAACTTACAGTTCTGCAGGTCTTTGATTGTGTTGGGTCAGGGGAAGTTGCGAACCGCGTCTACCTTGGTGGGCAGCGGGGTTGCCCCGTCTTTAGTAATCCTGTGGCCCAGGAAGTCGATGGTATCGAGTCGGAACTGGCATTTGGCTGGGTTGATTGTAAGGCTGAATTTGCTCAGGCGGGAGTAGAGCTGGCAGAGGTGGGACAGATGCTCTTGACGACTACTGCTGGCTATGAGGATGTCGTCCAAATAGATGAATGCAAAGTTCAGGTCGCGTCCCACAGCATCCATTAGCCGCTGGAACGTCTGTGCGGCATTCTTTAGACCAAACGGCATTCGGAGGAATTCGAAAAGTCCAAACGGGGTGATGAGTGCCGTTTTGGGGATGTCGTCCGGATGTACCGGGAATTGATGGTATCCCCGGACGAGGTCTACCTTGGAAAAGGTCCTTGTGCCGTGTAGGTTTGCTGCAATGTCTTGAATGTGCGGCACAGGGTAGCGGTCTGGCGTTGTAGCCTCGTTCAGTCTGCGGTAGTCACCACATGGTCTCCAGCACCCCCGTTGCCTTGGGCAACATGTGCAGGGGGGAGGCCCATGGGCTGTCGGATCGTCATATGATCCCTAATTCCTCCATCTTCTTGAACTCCTCCTTCGCCAGTCGGAGCTTGTCCGGGGGAAGCTTTCGAGCACGGGCGTGGAGAGGTGGTCCCTGGGTTGGGATGTGGTGCTGTACTCCATGTCTGGGCATGGCTGCCATGAACTGCAGTGTCAGTACTGATGGGAAATCCGCCAGGACCCTGGTGAATTCATCGTTGGACAGCGTGATGGAGTCCAGGTGTGGGGCTGGCAACTTTGCTTCACCCAGGGAGAACGTTTGAAAAGTCTTGGCGTGGACTAGTCGCTTCCCTTGCAGGTCGACCAGCAGGCTGTGGGCTCGCAGAAAATCCGACCCCAGGAGTGGTTGGGCCACGGCGGCCAGTGTGAAGTCCCACGTGAACCGGCTGGAGCTGAACTGTAGCTGCACCGTGCGGGTGCCGTAGGTTCGTATTGTGCTGCCATTTGCGGCCCTCAGGGTGGGTCCAGGTTCTCTGTTGCGGGTGTCATAACTCGTTGGAGGTAAAACGCTGATCTCTGCTCCGGTGTCGACCAAAAATCGGCGTCCCGACTGCTTGTCCCAGACGTACAGGAGGCTGTCCTGATGGCCAGCCGCCATAGCGATCGGCGGCAGCTAGGCCTTGGCGTTTCCCAGGAATTTGCAGGGTGGTCTGCAGCGGCGGGCCTCTGTGCCCCACCGCTGGTGGTAGAAGCACCATTGTTCGTTGGGCTCTGCTGCCGGGCCTGGTCTGGTCTGCCATTGGGCACGCGGCTTGGTGATCTGTACGACGGATGGCCCTCTCTCCTTCTTGGCATTCCACAACACATCTGCCCGGGCCGCCACCTCTCGGGGGTTGCTGAAATCTGTGTCGGACAGCAGCAGGCATATGTCCTCGGGCAGTTGCTCTAGGAACGCCTGCTCAAACATGAGGCAGGGTTTGTGTCCTTCAGCCAGGGCCAGCATCTCGTTCATTAATGCTGACGGCGGCCTGTCTCCCAAACCATCCACGTGCATTAAGCGGCGTGCTCGTTCGCGCCGTGAGAGTCCAAAAGTCCTTATGAGCAGGGCTTTGAATGCTGTGTATTTGCCGCTCTCCGGGGGCAACTGTATAAACGCCTCAACTTGTGCAGCAGTCTCCTGGTCGAGTGAGCTCAGCACATAGTAGTAGCGAGTGGACTCCGAGGTTATCTGCCGAATGTGGAACTGTGCTTCTGCCTGTTCCACCACAGACGGGGTCTCAGCGGCCAAACGCCTGGCAGTTGTAACAAAACTGTGTGAACAGATGCGGCGTCGGTCATCTCTGGCCCAAATATCGTTTGGGCCGTCGGGGTCACCAAATGTAGCGGTGTGCTACATACAGTGCTAGAATAACCACACGGAGTCGGTGAGTTGGAGTTGCGATAAAGAGATTTATTCAAACTTCGCGGCCTGCTTTAAAGCCTTCCTGTTCCCATCCTCCCTGGGCGGGACTACTGTGGGGAATGCATATTCCCAGACCCTTTCTGCGCACGGGATTTTCCCCCTGCTGGTGAAGATGGCCTGGCGCCCTTTTTGAGGCCGGCCCTCTGCCCGCGCGCACTGCTTCGTGAGCCGGTTCGTGTGTGCTAGAAAGTGGGTCGCCACAATACCCTCAATCTGAGTATTAGATTAATGATTTTCCCCTGGATCCTCACTGTCTTTTATATCCAACATGTTCCATCATTCTTTGAACTGGATGCAATGCAAAAGCGGGGGTGGGAGGGGGTTAACAAATTATTAAGCACTGGCAAATGTATGCATGCTTGGTAATTGGTTGATGCCTTTATTGATGGGATACAGACATGGTCAGGGGCGTGCCAATGGAAAATTCACTAGCATACGAGGTTGCATGACTCAATGGCCCATGCACACTCAAGGCAGTTTCCTTGAATATTTCTCCATTTTGGGTCATGTGAGCAACATCGGGACTGGGGAGGTGAGCAGGCAACATTGGGTCACAAAGGTCAGATGAGGATTGGGCCTTCAGAGAGGGGATTGGGGCCAATTTATGGATAAAGTGGATGGGGCCAGATGTGACTACCAAAGATCAGAAAGCACAGGGTTAGTAGTAGCAGCAGTGTGATCACATGAGTCTAGTGCGTCCAGGGTTATTCCTTTAATAGAGAACACCTGTGAGTGACATTTTTAATATGGGGAGACTGATGATACTTGATGGGTCAGGGTCCAGTGGTAGGAAAGACGAGACAACAGGGGACCTTTCACTGCTGCCTTTGTGATGTGTCATCATCTTCTGCCAGCTCCACAGCAGAACTCTTGGCTTGATCGCTCTTTGTCTGGAACCCTCTCCTTGGCCAAGGGTGACCTTACCAGGAGCTAAACTCCAGACAGCATCACCCTCATGATCTCGGGACCTCAGAAGCCCCTCCACCCTGACTGGGTGATGATCCTCGCAGAAGGCACAGGATTAGCTTGGCAGTTGAAGTAATATTTTGGTCGATCAGGGAATGGGGAGGTGATGTTGAAAGTTAGGACCAATAAGTATCTTAGTTGTGAGGTTGTGGGTGGGAGAAGGGTTTTAAAGATGCACCTGGGTTGACAGTGGTAAGCAATCTGGAATATACATCTTCATTGGGTCAGAATCACAGTGCTTGCATATGACTTTGTTCCACATGACCCACATCTCTAATGCTGAAATTTACAAGTGTGACATCAGTCATGTGGCAGACACAGAGAGCACAAAATGAATTTTGTGATGTTTCCTCAACTCACAGTAAGTCCCTAATATTCCAATATTGCTCATTTCAAGTTGGATCATGCTGTGAAATAAGATGTGCTGCTACTAGGCAAAACATTTCTGGGATTGATATTTGTTTAAAGTTTTTTGAGTGATATTTAATGAACAAGTTATTTTTGTTTAAATGATATTCCAATAATTAAACCATTTTAATATTAAAAGGTCAAAATACATAATATATTGTCTATTGGCTTATGGAGAAAATAACAAAAAGGGAACTCCTGATTTTTTTGCAATATTATTAATGGAGCTATAGTTTTTTTTCTTTTTTTTTAGTTTAAAAACCAGGATTATTGATGAAAGTAATCAATGAGAATTTGGGAGGGAGAGAAAGAGAATGAAAACTATACATGAAACAAAAAAAACCTTACCTTTATATAGAACTGTTCACAAAATCAGGACACCCCAGCTCATTTTACAGCTAATGACATGCCATTTGTTACAACCGGTATGTAGGAAACATTTATTTTTGTGCACGGCAATGTCTTTCAAACAGCAATGTGAGACAATGTCCTGATAATTTGTTTAGTTAGGATTGATAGGATAGGGCATTACAGAGAATTCCCAAGTACACCTTTAATATAATGCAAAGGGAACTTCCAGCATGCTCCTGAGAGAGCAGACAGTGCCTCGCTGATGCATCATCCATAAGTTGGCATACTTTGCATTGCAATACTTGAACAACCCTGTACTGCGGTGCTAGAATTAAATTCTTGGTGCAAACTGCAATCCACCTAATGGTTTAGTGTCAGTGAGATCTGAACTGACTCTTGTTGTCAAATCCAGCTGAGACAGAGGTTTCACCTTGAAGTGGTGGCAGGTCTGCGGAAGGTATGTGAGGTGGAGAAAGCCTAGGTGAGGAAATGATGGAATACAGATTTCTTTTTATTCTGACCCTGTTAAAATTAGCTTCAGATAAAACATCTTAGACTGTAAAAGGTGTCCTTTGCTGCCCCATTTAATGTTTGTTTTTTCAGCACTTCATTATGATTCCAGTCTCCTCATGCGCTCTCATGTCATCATTAATAGAAAAACACAGAAGCATGTTGTATTGCTGCAGTCCTTTCTCTGAGCTCTCTAATTACTCCTACTTGTCTATTTCTGCTCCTTTAGGGTTTGTGTATTTTGCTTTCAAATATTTATCCAATTCTCATTCAGTTATTATCGAAATTGCTTCCACTGCCCTTTCAGGCGTTCCAAATTTTAGTGATAAAATAAGACAGAAAGTACTTGACATTCATAGTGACTCAGGCAAAATCAGAACAGATGCAGCCTGACTTACTGAGTATTTCCATTTCTTTCTGATTGCTAGCTTATGATGTGATGTGATTTGAGGGGAGAAAAATCATCAGCTTGAAACTTTAGTTTTATTGGTCTCTTCAGAAAATGCTGTCTGACCTGCTGAGAACATATTCTGTCTTTATTTCAGGTTTCCAGCATCCTCAGTTTTTCATTTTCTTTTCAACCAGCTCCAAAGTCTCATATTCAGAGAACCATATGAAGGAGAGATTCAAGCAGTACCACTGTCCTGGGGAGATCTGTGGAAAGAAGTATATCACTTGTATTCTTGATAAGGAAGGTTGACCAAGATGTGTCTCCATTTCTCTATATACTGGCTACAACATTACATTTATTCCATTAAATCATCACTCTAAGACACATGAGTGCAGATCCTTTGTCATTGACAGTGGGTAGGGCATGAGTTCGACACCATTGAATCAGCCACTTATAGTGGGTGCCACAGTGTTATAGCTATAGGCATTGGAGTTCAGAGTTCAGAGTTCAGCTCTGATGTCGTCTGTAAGGAGATTCAGACCCAGAATTAGAATCAGGTTTAATATCACTGGCATATGTGCTGAAATTTGTTGTTTTGTGACAGCAGAACATTGCACTATACAATAATGATAATAAACTTACAAATTATAATAAAAAGCATATATAAAAATTAAGTTAAATATGTAATGCAAAAAATAGTGAGGCAGGGTTCATGGGTTTATTGTCCATTTAGAAATCTGATGGAGAAGGCAGAGAAGTTGTTCCTGTAATGTTGAAAGTGTGCCTTCAGGCTCCTTAACTCCTTCCTGATGGTAGCAATGACAAGGGGTCATGTTCTGGGTGATGTGGGATCTTAATGACTGATGCCATCTTTTTGAGGCATTGCCTTTTGAAGATATCCTCAGTGCTGGGGTGGCCAGTACCCATGATGGTGCTGGCTGAGTTTAAAAATTTCTACAGCTTTTTCCAGTCTTGTGCGATGGCCTCTCTACACCAGTGATACAACCAGTTCGAAAGGTCTCCACAGTACATTCATAGAAACTTGCTAGTCTTTGGTGACATACCAAGTCTCCGCAAACTCCTAATGAAATATAGCCACTGCTGTGCCTTCTTTGTAATTACATCAATATGTTGGGCCTAGGATAGATCTTCAGAGATGTTGACCTTCAGAAACTTGCACTCTACTCATCCTTCCTACTCCTGAACCCTTGACGATGACTGGTGAGTGTTCCCTCAGCCTCCCCTTCCTGAAGTCCATATTAAATTCCTTGGTCTTATTGACATTGAGTGTAAGGTTGTTGTTGTGACACCACCTTGCATTCAACGTTTGTGTGTTCCTCTCTGTAAACGCATGGGTTTCCTTCGGGCACTCCGATTTCCCGCCACATTCCAAGGCTGTACTGGTATAAGGTTAATTAGTCAATGTAAATTGTCCTGTGGTTCGGGTAGGGTTCAAATAGATGGGTTGCTGGGTCATGCGGCTCGCTGGGCCAAAGGGCCTGTTCCATCATGTATCTCTAAATAAATAAAAATAAATAGTCATCTTACTCGATTTTATTTTTCTTTTGTCTTCTAGATAATAGTTAACGAGACACACTCAGCACAGTTTGGGAATCAACAAGCCTGACCCTTGTTTATCCTATAGATGCCCATTGACACAGAAAAAGAAACCACCCAGGTGTGTGGATGGAGCTCAGCTAACTTATTTCTTCAGTTTCTGATGCAGTCTTGGAGCTATTTCCTCAGGTTCCAGCAAGCTCACCACTCTTTATAATGAAGTCCCTCAAGAGAGAAAAGCCTGTGGCCTTTCTTTCTCCACTGAATCCCCCCCAGAGGTGTTCGGTATGAAGAAGCATCAATTGCTCAGACAGGGTAGAGCGTAGTAGATAGCAATTGCCTTAGGTTTCCTTCATCTTTGTTAACCTGAGGCTCTTAGACTTCATGAAGAACAAATTCATTCCTGAGATCTCCTCTACAACACATGCTCCCTTCTATTGTGGGTATATTCTCCCAATCAAGTCAGGTGTACATAGATGATGGGCTGGGTCTAGCAAAGGGCAGGAAAAAATAGCCCTCTGATAAGGATTAGTTTATGAGATAGCTTTCCCACCCTGAGTTCTCAGTGCTAGATATCAGTTTATAGATACTTTGCCAAATTGACCAGCTTGATTTTCCAAGTTGCATCATCATTCAATATTGTTTATAGACCTGAATATTATATCCTTTATCTTTCCAGATGTTAGCATTTGTTTTAAAACCAAGAGGGTGGTTTGGTTACCTCAGAGATCGATAAATATTAACCTTATTTTGATTGGCTAGATTCACACACAGGTTTGGTCAGGTGTGTGTTTGCAGGTTTCTTTCCCTGAGAAACACTTTTGTGTTAGTGAGTTTTATGTAAAATTTCATCTATTTATTCTATGCCTGCTGCTAACCCATAATGAACTAAATTTATTAAATAATTAATTTTTGGACTAATGGGCTTAGTCCAAAACCAGATCCACTAAGTATACCCAAAATATATCTCATATACCTGTTTTGCACTTTTATAAAGGCTACAGGTATTAGCAATATCTTTGTACCTAAAACAAACTGGATCACATGGTGCCGTAACATTTTTGAGCCTTGTAGAATACAGAAGGAAAGAATTTGAATTTAAATAATACCTTGCATGTCCTCGGAATTGTCCAAAACGTGCTAAAATAATTCATCTTGAATCAGAACGAGTTTTATTATCGCTGACTTCAATGACATGAAATTTGTTGTTTTGCAGCAGCAGTGTGTTGCAACGGCATAAGATTACTATAAAGTACAAAAATAACTAAAGAGTGCAAAAAAAATGACGAAGTGTCATGGGTTTCATGGACCAATCAGTGGAGGGGATGAAGCTGTTTTTGAATCATTGAGGGTGGATCTTCTAACTCCTGTACTCCTCCCCAATGCCATTGAAGAGAAGAAGGCATGTCCCAGATGGCTGTGACTGTTTTGTACTGTATGCAAATGTAGGAGGCAGTTAATTGAGAACAAAATCATCCAGATTGTAAATGAGATTATGGACTAAACAAAATGCATTGCTGCTGTGATTTGAATACTGGCCAACGCACTGGGATAACTTCTGCCCCTAATCCATGTGTTGCAATCAGATATATTGAAGGTCTCTGTGCAATAATGTGCAGCTTCGGTTTCTGTCAGTTTTTGATAACATTCTGGCAGAAACTTTGGAGAATCCCTGTGAAGATAGCAGACAAAAGTGTTTCTTCGCAGTTTACGCATACATTTTTATAATTGTCTGCTTTGCTTAATTAGAAGTTTTATAAGATATAGGAGCAGAAGTAGGCCATTTGGCCCATCAAGTCTGCTACACCATTCAATCATGGGCTGATTCAATTCTTCCAGTCATCTCCACTCCCCTGCTTTCACCCCATACCCTTTGATGCCCTAGCTAATCAAGAACCTATCTATCTCTGCCCTAAATACACCCAATGACTTGGCCTCCACAACCGCTTATGGCAACAAATTTCACAGATTTACCACCCTCTGACTAAAGTAATTTCTCTGCATCTTAGTTCTAAATGGATGTCCTTCAATCCTGAAGTCGTGCCCTCTTGTCATAGAATCCCCTACCATGAGAAATAACTTTGCTATATCTAATCTGTTCAGGCCTTTTAACATTCGGAATGTTTCTATGAGATCTCCCCTCGTTCTCCTGAACTCCAGGGAATATAGCTGAAAAGCTGCCAGAAGTTCCTCATATGATAACCCTTTCATTCTTGGAATCATTCTTGTGAATCTTCTCTGAATCCTCTCCAATGTCAGTACTGTATATCCTTTCTAAAATAAGGAGCCCAAAACTGCACACAATACTCTAAGTATGGTCTCACAAGTGCCTTATAGAGCCTCAACATCACATCCCTGCTCTGATATTCTATACCTCTAGAAATGAATGCCAACATTATATTCGCCTTCTTCAAAACCAGCTGAACCTGGAGGTTAACATTTAGGGTATCCTGCACAAGGTCTCCCAAGTCCCTTTGTGTCTCTGTATTTTGAATTCTCTCCCCATCTAAATAATAGTCTGTACATTATTTCTTCCACCAAAGTGCATGACCATACACTTTCTAACATTGTATTTCATTTGCCACTTCTTTGCCCACTCCCCTCAACTATCGAAGTCTCTCTGCAGGCTATTCTCAACACTACCTGCTCCTCCACCTATCTTTGTATCATCGGCAAATTTATTGTTCAAACATTGTTTACGTAACCTACAAATTACCAAATTTAGTAACTAACATACTTTTGGACTCATAGGTCTGTGATTTATTACTGTCACAATCACTGGCATACACTAAAAATTGTTTGCTTTTGGTGCCATCCAGATAGATCATGCTACACATAATTACATTAAGGTAATAAAAAGAAAACAGAATGCAGAATATACAGCGAAAGTGAAGTGCAGGTGAACAAATAATGCTCAAGAGCCACAGTGAGGTAGTTTGGGAGATCAAGAGTTCATCTTTTAATATACAAAGAGGCCTGTTCAGGTGTCTAATAATAGAGAGACAGAAGCTGTCCTTGATTCCATTAGGCCATAGTACCCAAAATAAATGTCATAAAGTGATTTTCCTCTTTACTCAGGGAAATTGGGCAATATCTTGTAACCTAGGCCAACTGGAACTCTGCAATGATGGTCCCAAGCCTGGCAATGAAAGGAGGGTTGGGCATGGGGCTAGCAACATCATCCCGTAAAAGCCCAGAGCTACTAGCACACCAACAGAAGCTCCAAAGACCTCATTCCTGGGAGATGAAGGATCTTTGAAAATGGGCTACACCTGGGGACCACTTAAAAGACTGGCCTAAGACAAAGGTCTCTGGTGAGCTGCTGTTGGTGGCCTATGGCCCAGCAGGGGTGATGGTCTTAACTAACTAACTAGGCCAATTTGGATTCCGTGGCTGTTTGAAACTCTTCTGACACTTATCTAACAAAGAAAGTATTAGAGTTTAGATGACAGCTTTCACATGCCTGGAACTGCTTGAAATTTTGTAGGTATTTTGCCTATATTTTGCAAGATTTCAGCTATTTTCTGAATGCATTGTCAAGGCTGAAGCTTCCATGGCAAAGGTAGGGATGACTTCCTGATTATTAGAGTAGGGGTCTGGAAAGCACCACCCTCTCTCTCCACAGTCCCATGTTTCAATAGGAAATAACTAAATAGGCATCAGAAATAGACCCAAAGCGGATTTGGGGCTGACCTATGTCATCCTAAGAAAGGACCCTCTCGTGGACCCTCAGACGCTCAATAGCAGCAGCGCTGAAAACCACTAGGAGTATGATGTAGTATTAGAAATGGTTCATCATGCTCTTTCTGTGAGAATGATATCCATTAGTATCCTATTGTTGTGCTCCACCAAGGCTCTTGAATAGCAGCTAATCACAGCAGGAGTCTGTCAACCAAGAATAAATGGGGAACATTTACAAAGAGGAGCTAATGAAAATATTGTTTAGCTTGAATACAGAGGTCTATCAGTAGACTGAAAGGATGACATACTGTGCTTGTAGTCATTAAAGTGAAGTATTAGTCAGCTATGCAAGTACAAGAGGCCCGGAATTCATCTACAGTTGAAACCACTCAAATTCCATTAACCTTTGCTTTGTAAAAGTCTACCATTTAAGTGTGAAAGGGAGGTGACAGAGTGGGACACATGCAGCACTAATAGCTGAATTGTGTCCTTTTAGATTTGAATGACAATCATTTGTCGTTCTGTAGAGTAATGATGAATTTCACAGATATTTATGTAATCAGATGTCGAGTATGGCTCATAGCACATTCATGCAGACTGCTGCTCTTGAATGAGCACAGAAGGCCAAAGCCAGGAGAGTTTGACTTAGAATTTATGGATACAGAACTTCCCTCCAATTGGTTACCTTGGCAATGCGGCTCATCCTTAACCTTCTACATCAGCGTGAGATTTCGTCCTTTTATTCCGCATCCTTGAGGCACAAGCAGCCGTAAGTGAATATATTACCGATAGGTGTCTAAGCTGTCAGGACTCGTTTCTCTTGTAATTTTTCACAGCCATCACGAACTCCTCAATCTGAACTCAAATCAAATCCAGTTCTCAAACTGGTAGGCAGTGTTCTAACACAATGTCATTAAATCCCAAAGGATTGCCCAATAACAAAGGAAATCAAGTGTCTGTGAAGAGTAAGATAACTTCTATGTCTGACAGATGTCCGTGGGGTATTCTGTCTGTATCAGATGTTTGTCTTATGGGAGAATAAAGACCTGTATTTTTTTTTGCATTCAGCCTGAGTCCTTTGTTTCATGGGGGGTGGGGGAAGCACAGTGGGCGTTTTAAAATTGCTCATGATAGAGATGTCACTTATAAGCTTGACAATACTACACCACACAAAGAAAAGTAGGTTTTTTGATCGCCAGTTTTAAGTAGCTCTTCTGCCAAAATTATGACAGACAAGCAGTTTACCAGAAGAAACTGTCCTTAAATAATGCTCTCTATTTTCTCTATTTCAATCACTTTGTAATCAAACATTCCCTTCTACAAAATTCAATTCCCATTAGTTTCCTTGATGTTTTGGAAGGTCAATGTAAACCATGTTTGCTGCCCTTATCTCCATCCTCTGTGGTAGCAATTTTCTTTAAGACCTCCATCAGTCCTTCCAAGTGCAATTTTCTTTTTTGAGATCCATGTTGGTTACTTAAAATTATGTTTTCTTCATCTTGATATTTAATAACTGCATTCTTAGTAAAAGAAGTCAATATCTTTCCACTGCAAACATTAAACTAACTTGCTTGGAAACTCTTCCCTGGCCAAAAGCACCAAATGTACAAACACGAGGAAATCTGCAGATGCTGGAATTTCAAGCAACACACATCAAAGTTGCTGGTGAACGCAGCAGGCCAGGCAGCATCTCTAGGAAGAGGTACAGTCGACGTTTTGGGCCGAGACCCTTCGTCAGGACTAACACTGTACAATGTAGTAACACTATCTGATTCTACTCTGTCTCCAAAATCCAACATTGAAGTCAATAGAAATGAATTGCAGAGGCAACATATAAAGCATCTGTGTTACCCTGAAGCCTTTGCTTCTTTACAGGTTGAGGAATAAATTTCCAAGCAACTCCCTTACAACCTCTGAGCCCTCAACACTTCTACAGTTCCAATCTCTTGCACAACCATGATATATATCCCTCCATCTAATATCCAAGTTGATGGAGCTCAAAGTTGGGAAGAGTCCTAATATTGAATGAAAGAAATATCGTAGAATAGTTATAGTGCAGGTGGAGTGCCATTTGTCTCATTGAATTTCTGCTGGTAATTGATAGTACAACAATCCAATTCTTTCCCAGCAAATTGTTTCATTTAGTTGTCTTTTGAAGGCTCTGATTGATTCTTTTTCATCCAATTATAGGCAATGGTTTCCCAAACCTAACTTCTCTCAAGAAGCTTTTCAGTGCAATAGTGCAAGACACATACGGCAAGATTAGAGAGGGAATGGAATCCATTGGATTTCTTTGGATGTGAAGAAAGTCCGAAGTGGGGAGTGTGGGGATTGCTGAAGGCTTTCAGAACCTTTCCAACCCATTCCAAGTAACTCATACCCCTGAAGGTCAATAATGAGCTCCCTTGGTTTCTATGGCACCCCAGCAGATGTTGAGCCTCGGATTATCAGATTTTATTGAACACGTTTATCATGTCATGCCAAGATCTAACCTACTCTGGAGGAGTCTGTGGATTTACATGATATGAAGAGAGTGTTGTTAGTGAGCTGAGAGGGTGGGTTACAGAGACAAATTACAGAGGATTAACACTACTATGTGACATACGAAGCATTATTTACTAGAAAAGGATTTCTGTTCTGTTGCTGACACGAGGAAATCTGCAGATGCTGGAAATTCAAACAACACACACAAAAAATGCTGGTGAACGCAGCAGGCCAGGCAGCATCTATAGGAAGAGGTACAGTTGACGTTTCGGGCCGGAACCCTTCGTCAGGACTAACTGAAAGAAGAGATAGTAAGAGATTTGAAAGTGGGAGGGAGAGGGGAGATCTGAAATGACAGGAGAAGACAGGAGGGGGAGGGATGGAGCTAAGAGCTGGAGAAGGGAGGGGATCAGGCAAGAGCAGGCAAGGAGTTCTAGTGAGAGGGACAGAGGGAGAAAAAAGAGAGAGAGAGAAAAAGGAGGGAAATATAATTAAAAATATATTAAATAATAAATAACGGATGGGGTGTGAAGGGGAGGTTGGAGATACAACACCTTATACTCACACTCAGGTTGGAGGAACAACACCTTATATTCCATCTGGGTAGCCTCCAACCTGATGGCATGAATATTGACTTCTCTAACTTTCGTTAGTGCCCCCCCCACCCCATCCCTTCTGTCCCTCTCACTATAACTCCTTGCCTGCTCTCCACCCTCGGGGCTCCCCTCCCCCCTTCTCTTTCTCCCCAGGCTTCCTGTCCCATGATCCTCTCCCTTCTGCAGCTCTTAGATCCACCCCTCCCCTCCTGTCTTCTCCTGTCATTTCTGATCTCCTCCTTCCCCTCCCACTTTCAAATCTCTTACTATCTCTTCTTTCAGTTAGTCCTGATGAAGGGTCCCGGCCCGAAATGTCGACTGTACCTCCTCCTATAGATGCTGCCTGGCCTGATGCGTTCACCAGCATTTTTTGTGTGTGTTGTGTGTTCTGTTGCTCCTGTTTTTCATGGGTTAGAGTCCATAGGAATCCCACCAAGAAACAATACCACTAAATTAGATCACTCATTTCGTTGCAATGTAAGATCTAGCTACGTCTGCATGGTTAGTTGGAATTGGTTTCCTCACCTATGCTTCTCAATATTTCCCCTACACCTTTTGTGTCACATTGAATAATGTTGAACAGGTCTTCAACTCTTTCCCAATGAAAGATGGCACTTCCATTGCAACACATTAAGTACTGCAAAGGGACAAGATAAGCAGCCAAATACGTCAGGTGCTCATTATGGTCATGACCAATGATTCCATAAGACTCCTGGATTTTCTTTCATTCCAGCTTTCCCTGGAAATGAGCCTTTGCGTGGACACTGAACAAATCCACACCTTGCTGCACTATCATTTTCCATCTCCACACTAACTCAGTTTAAGGCCAAGAATCTGCAATTTTGTGTCAAGGACCTACATATGGTCCTGGAAGGACAAACTGTTTGAAGTAACTATTAAAATGAGATATGACTTCATTACTGAGGGCTCAATTATAATAATTTCCCAGACGCTCCATTTAATATGATATGTTCTGGTTTAGTATAATGTGTACGATACCTAAAGGCACCTGGACGCTGATTAAATTGTAGCTTTGGCTCCTGGACAAGACATAAAATACCCAGGTGCCATAGGCAAACGTACATTGTGCATTGGATTTTGCTGGGCAGATCAGAAAGTTGAGAATTACTACGTGTATACTAAATAGCAAACTTTCTGAATTCTGCATAAACTGTAAACTCATTTTCTCCACAGGTGCCCCATGAATGATAAAACATTTCTGTATTCCAGTGAGCCAATTTCTTATTGTCTGTAAGTGAACCATTCACAGATTAAATTATGTTAATTTTACACTTTATTGTAAATGAACCACTTGACCTTTGTTGAAGCATATAATGAAAACTGCAGAAATTTACATTTACAGTTGTTTGACATTGAAGAGAGTGTACTGCCCTCAAGAATGGGTCTCATGTAACTGGTAGAACCTCAAAGGAGTTGCTAATACATCCAGAAATGCTCAGTGAGTAAAGGTTACACGTTCTGTCTATTGTGCTCCATCCATACAAAATGGAAATATTCACCAGTCAAAATGCTCAACACCATCATCCCCTCAGCACCAACCAACAGGCTTCAAGACCTGAGTCTTGTTACCTCCTTCTGAAATTTTCTCCTCAGCAGGTCACAACCGGTGCCTATCAATAATAATATTTCCACCTTGCTGACCATTCACACAGATGCTCCTCAAGGATGTACACTTAGCCTGTTGCTCCACTCTCTCTGCTGACTATGTGGCTAGGCACAGCTCAAACACCATCGATAAACGCCATTGTTGGCAGAA
Organism: Mobula birostris; assembly: GCF_030028105.1. NCBI lineage: Eukaryota > Metazoa > Chordata > Chondrichthyes > Myliobatiformes > Myliobatidae > Mobula > Mobula birostris. The sequence goes on along the minus strand of NC_092378.1, from coordinate 129,678,650 downwards.
TCTCAGACACTGAAAAGCAGGTACACAGGAGTGATGTAGATCAACTGTTGGGCTGGTGTCGCAACAGCAACCTTGCACTCAACATCAGCAAGACCAAGGAATTGATTGTTGACTTCAGATAGGGCAAGATAGAAGACATGAAGTTTGTGAAGTTCCCATTTCTAGAGAGAAGATTCTTGGGAAACTAGAGGGTCTGAAGGTAGATGAGTCACCTGGACCTGATGGTGTATACCGCAGGGCACTGAAAGAGGTAGCTGAAGAGATTGTGGAGACATTAGTAATGATCTTTCAAGAATCACTAAATTCTAGAATGGTTCCAGAACACCGGAAACTTGCCAATGTTACTCCACTTTTCAAGAAGAGAGAGAGGCAGAAGAAAGGAAACTATAGGCCAGCTAGTCTGACCTCAGTGGTTGGAAAGACATTGGAGTCAATTATCAAGGATGAGTTCTCAGGGTACTTGAAGGCACATGATAAAATAGGCCAATGTCAGTATGGTTTCTTCAAGGGAAAATCTTGCCTGCCAAATCTGTTGGAATTCTTTGAAGAAACAACAAGCTGGATAGACAAAGGAGAATCTGTTGATGTTGCGAACTTGGGTGCCACGAATGAAGCTGCTTAACAAGCTATGAGCCATTGTATTTCAGGAAAGATTCTAGCATTGGTAAGACCGTGGTTGATTGGCAGGAGGCAAAGAATGAGAATAAAGGGAGCCTTTTCTGGTTGGCTGCCAGTGGCTAGTAATATTCCAAAAGGGTCTGTGTTGGGACCAATTCTCTTTACATTATATATCAATGATCTGGATGATGGAATTGATGGCTTTGTTGTAAAGTTTGCAGATAATATGAAGATAGGTGGTGGGGCAGGTATTTTTGAGGAAGTGGAGAAGCTGCAGAGGACTTAAGTTAGCAGAATGGGCAAAGAAGTGCCGGATGGAATACAGTGTAAAGAAATGTATGGTCATGCACTTTGGTAGTAGAAATGAAAAGGTTGACTGTTTTCTAAATGGAGAAAAAATACAAAAAACTGAGGTGCAAGGGACTTGGGAGTCCTTGTACAGGATTCTCTGAAGCTTAATTTGCAGGTTGAGTTTGTGGTAAGGAAGGAAAATGCAAAGTTAGTATTCATTTCAAGAGGACTAGAATATAAAAGTAAGGATGTAATGCTGAGACTTTAAGAAGCTCTGATAAGGCCTCATTTTGAGTATTATGAGCAGTTTTGGGCCCCTTGTCTTAGAAAGAGAGGGTTCATAGGAGGTTCACAAAAATGATTGCAGGATCGAATGGCTTGTCATATGAGGAGCATTTGATGGCTCTGGGCCGGTATTCACTGGAGTTCAGAATAATGAGGGGTGACATCATTGAAACCTATTGAATGGGGAAAGGCCTTGATAGAGTGGATGTGAAGAACTTATTTCCTATGGTGAGAGGGTCTAAGACTAGACGACACAGTCTCACGGTAGAGGGGTGTCCTTTTAGAACAGTGATGAAGACGAATTTCTTTAGCCAGAGGTTGATAGATTCCTGATTGGTCAGGGCATGAAGGGATGCGGGGAGAAGCCAGGAGATTGAGGCTGAGAGGAAACTTGGATCAGCCGTAGTGAAAAGGCGGAACAGACTCGATTGTCCAAATGGCCTAATTTTGCTCCTATATCTTATGATCTTCTGGAGAACACGGACCAGTCTTCACCATGGTGTCAGCAGTGTAAAGGGTGAGAAGCTTCAAGTTTTTGAGGGTCAACATCTCAATGGACTTATCCTGAGCCAAATATAATGATGCAATGACAAAGAAAGCACATCAGTGTCTGTACATTAGGGTCTTGAAGAGATTTGATCTGTGACTAAAGATTCCAACAAATTTCTACAGATGTACTGGTTGTATCACGGCCTGGTTTGGAGGCTCCAATACACAGGGTTGAAAGATCCTGGAGATCCAGTTTCACCGATTGCACAATTTTCTCCCCCTTTCATGAGATCTTCGAAAGGTGATGACTGAAGAAAGCAGCATCCAACACTAAGGGGTCTCACGATCTGGGACACGCCCTCTTCTCATGACTACCATCACGGAGGAAGTACTGGAGGCTGAAGCACACTCAGTGTTTCAGGAGCAGTTTCTTCCCCTCCACTATGGAATTTCTGAATGGTCCATGATCGTCAATATCCGCTTTTACACTATTGTTTATATTTTTATTATCTTATGGTAATTTTTTGTGTTGCACTGTACCACTGCCACAAAAACAACAAATTTCATGACATATGTCAGTAATAATAAATCTGACTCTGATCACATGACACTTATTGAAGATATGAGTATTAAGTGACTGCACATATGACTGTATTTAAAAATGCAAACACAAAGAAATCTGCAGATGTTGGAAATTCAAGCAACACACACAAAATGCTGGTAGAACGCAGCAGGCCAGGCAGCATCTATAGGAAGAGGTACAGTCGACGTTTTGGGCTGAGACCCTTCATCAGGACTAACTGAAAGAAGAGACAGTAAGGGATTTGAAAGTGGGAGGAGGAGGGGGAGATCTGAACTGATAGGAGAAGACAGGAGGGGGAGGGATGGAGCTAAGAGCTGGAAAGTTGATTGGCAAGAAGATACCAGGCTGGAGAAGGGAGAGGATCATGGGATGGGAGGCCTAGTGAGAAAGAAGAGGGGAGGGGAGCATCAGAGTAAGATATAGTGAGAGGGACAGAGGAAGAAAAAAGAGAGAGAAAAAAAGGGGGAAAATATATGTATAAATAAATAAATAAGGGATGGGGTAAGAATGGAAGGAGGGCCATTAACGGAAGTTAGAGAAGTCAATGTTCATGCCATCAGGTTGGAGGCTACCCATACGGAATATAAGGTGTTATTCCTCCAACATGGGTGTGGCTTCATCTTGACAGTAGAGGAGGCCGTGGATGGACATATCAGAATGGGAATGGGATGTGGAGTTGAAGTGTGTGGCCACTGAGAGATCCTGATTACTCTGGCGGACAGAGCGTAGGTGTTCAGCAAAACGGTCTCCCAGTCTGCGTCGGGCCTTGCCAATATATAGAAGGCTGCATCGGGAGCACTGGACGCAGTATATCACATCAGCCGACTCACAGGTGTAGTGTTGCGTCACCTGGAGGGACTGTCTGGGGCTCTGAATGGTGGTGAGGGAGGAAGTGTAAGGGCAGGTGTAACACTTGTTCCACTTCCAAGGATAAGTGCCGGGAGGGAGATCAGTGGGAAGGGATGGAGGGGACAAATGGATAAGGGAGTCGCGTAGGGACTGATCCCTGCGGAAAGCAGAAAGAGAGTCGGGGAGGCAAAGATGTGTTTGGTAGTGGGATCCCGTTGGAGGTGGCGGAAGTTACGGAGAATTGTATGTTGAACCCGGAGGCTGGTGGGGTGGTAGGTGAGGACAAGGGGAACCCTATCCCTAGTGGGGTGGTGGGAGGATGGGGTGAGAGCAGATGTGCGTGAAATGGGAGAGATGCATTTGGGAGCAGAGTTGATGGTGGAGGAAAGGAAGCCCCTTCTTTAAAAAAGAAAGACATCTCCTTCGTCCTGGAATGAAAAGCCTCATCCTGAGAGCAGATGAGGCAGAGATGGAGGAATTGCGAATTCCATTTCACACATATCTGCTCTCACCCCATCCTCCCACCACCCCACTAGGAATAGGGTTCCCCTTGCACTCACCTACCACCTCACCAGCCTCTGGGTCCAACACATAATTCTCCATAACTTCCGCCACCTCCAACGGGATCCCACCATCAAGCACATCTTTGCCTCCCCAACTCTTTCTGCTTTTCGCTGGGATCGCTCTCTATGTGACTCCCTTGTCCATTTATCCCCCCCCATCCCTTCCCACCAACCTCCCTCCCAGCACTTATCCTTGGAAGCGGAACAAGTACTACACCTGCCCTTACACTTCCTCTCTCACCACCATTCAGGGCCCCAGACAGTCCTTCCAAGTGAGGTGACACTTCACCTGTGAGTTGGCTGGTGTGATATACTGCGTCCGGTGCTCCCGGTATGGCCTTCTATATATTGGCGAGACCTGACGCAGACTGGGAGACTGTTTTGCTGAACACCTACGCTCTGTCTGCCAGAGAAAGCAGGATCTCCCAGTGGCCACACATTTTAATTCCACATCCCATTCCCATTCTGGTACGTCCATCCATGGCCTCCTCTACTGTCAAGATGAAGCCACACTCATGTTGGAGGAACAACACCTTATATTCCATCTGGGTAGCCTCCAATCTGATGGCATGAACATTAATGCCCCACCTCTCCCTCATACCCGATCCCTTATTTATTTATCTATCTACCTATCTATTTATCTATCTATCTATCTATCTGTTTGTTTGTTTGTTTATTTATTTATTTATTTATATTCCCCCCCCCTTTTCTTTCTCTCTCTTTTTTTCTTCCTCTGTCCCTCTCACTCTATCTTCGTCTGATGCTCCCCTCCCCTTTTCTTTCTCCCTAGGCCTCCTGTCCCATGATCGTCTCCCTTCTCTAGCCTTGTATCTTCTCTCCCAATCAACTGTCCAGCTCTTGGCTCCATCCCTCCCCCTCCTGTCTTCTCCTATCATTTTGGATTTCCCCCTCCTCCTCCCACTTTCAAATCTCTTACTAACTCTTCCTTCAGTTAGTCCTGACGAAGGGTCTTGGCCCGAAACGTCGACTGTACCTCTTCCTAGAGATGCTGCCTGGCCTGCTGCGTTCACCAGCATTTTCTGTGTGTACTACCCACTCTTCACTTGCTGCACTTGAAAGGAAGTAATCCTTTTTTTACAGGGAGACTTCTGTAATTTGCAACACATTCTCGTTTCTGTAGAGCACAGAAACTGTACAAAAAGATTATGCTTGCTGAATAATTATATAGGAGCCGTGCTGTTGATTGCACTCAGAGAGACTGACTGTACCTTTGGGGGTAGATTTCAAAGTCTATCACCAGAGGTGGCTCTGGGGTACCCCTGCTTTTGGAATTTGGGAGGACTTGACTGCCAACTGAATCTGCATTCATGTAGAGATTCATTTAACATAAAGAATAAACCTGCTCAAACATATCTTCACTGGTTTAATTATTACAGAGAGAAGTGACCTCTGCAGAGCCATTGTGCCAACAAGGTCCGGTCTTCAGGGAAAATTACGACTAAGAAGGTGCTCAACAAGCTTAATGGTCTGAGGGTGGATAAATCTCCTGGACCTGATGGAATGCATCCTCGGGTTCTGAACGAAATAGCTGGAGAGATTGCGGAGGCATTAACGATGATCTTTCAAGAATTGATAGATTCTGGCATTGTACCAGATGACTGGAAAATTGCAAATGTTACTCTGCTATTTAAGAAGGGTGGGAGCCATCAGAAAGGAAACTATAGACCTATTAGCCTGACATCACTGGTAGGGAAGTTGTTGGAATCGATTGTTAGGGTTGAGATTACGGAATAACTGGAGGCACATGACAAGATTGGCCAAAGCCAGCATGGCTTCCTAAAAGGAAAAGCCTGCCTGACTAACCTACTGCAATTTTTTGAGGAAATTACAAGCAGGGTAAACAAAGGAGATGCAGTAGACGTGGTGTACTTGGATTTTCAGAAGGCCTTTGACAAGGTGCTGCACATGAGGCTGCTTAGCAAGATAAGGGCTCATGGAATTACAGGGGAGTTACAAGCTTGGGTGGAGCATTGGCTGAACGGCAGAAAACAGAGACTGGGAATAAAGGGATGCTATTCTGGCTGGCTGCCAGTTACCAGTGGAGTTCCACAGGGGCCGATGTTGGAACAGCTGCTTTTTACGATGTATGTCAATGCTTTGGAAAATGGAATTAATGGATCTGTAGCTAAATTTGCCAATGATACAAAGATAGGTGGAGGAGCGGGTAGTGATGAGGAAATAGAGAGCCTGCAGAGAGACTTAGACAGTTTAGGGGAATGGGCAAAGAAGTGGCAAATGAAATACAATGTTGGAAGTGTGTGGTCATGCACTTTGGTTGAAGAAATAAACAGACAGACTATTATTTAGATGGGGAGAGAATTCAAAATGCAGAGATGCAAAGGGACTTGGGAGTCCTTGTGCAGGATACCCTAAAGGTTAACTTCCAGGTTGAGTTGGTGGTGAAGAAGGCGAATGCAATGTTGGTATTCTTTTCTAGAGGTATAGAATATAAGAGCAGGGAATTGACATTGAGGCTCTATAAGGCACTCATGAGACCACACTTGGAATATTGTGTGCAGTTATAGGCTCTTTATTTTAGAAAGGATATACCGACATTGGAGATGGTTCAGAGAAGATACACGAGAATGATTCCAGGAATGAAAGGGTTACTGTATGAGGAACATCTGGAAGCTCTTGGGGTGTATTCCCTGGAGTTCAGGAGAATGAAGGGGGATCTCATAGAAACATTGCAAATGTTAAAAGGCCTGAACAGTTTGGATATGGCAAAGTTATTTCCCATGGCAGGGGAGTGTAGGACAAGAGGGCATGACTTCAGGATTGAAGGATGTCCACTTAGAACAGAGATGCGGAGAAATTACTTTAGTCAGAGGGTAGTAAATCTGTGGAATTTGTTGCCATGAGCGTCTGTGAAGGCCAAGTCATTGGATGCATTTAAGGCAGAGATAGATAGGTTCTTGCAAACACGAGGAAATCTGCAGATGCTGGAATTTCAAGCAACACACATAAAAGTTGCTGCCTGGCCTTCTGCATTCACCAGCAACTTTTATGTGTGTTGAGAGATAGGTTCTTGAATAGCCAGGGCATCAAAGGGTATGGGGAGAACAAACAGAATTTCATTGTACCTATGTATAATGACAAAAAAGATCATTCAATTCAATTCAGAAGGCAGGGGAGTGGGGATGACAGGTAGAATTGGATCAGCCATGATTGAATGGCGGAGCAGACCCAATGCGCAGAATGGCCTACTTCTGCTCCTATATCTTATGGTCTTAAGATCTTCATACTGTGGAAGTTCATACATGAGAGAGTTCTGGAGTGGGATGAGGACCATCACTGGGTTCCGGCAAACTAGCGACAGAGGAGCTGAAGACAGTGTGGACAGGGCTAACAAACTTAACCTGTTCTTTAACAGATTTGACATTGTGGCCCCTGCCCATCCCCCACATGAGTCATCTGTTGTTGGCCCCCAACCAACACATATTCCACTCTCCCCTCCTACCCCTCCTCACAGTCCCCCACCCTGCTCTCATGACTATACCCCTTCCCCACACAAAACCACCACAGTGGGCTTCACAGCTGAACAGGTGAGAAGACAGCTGAAACATCTTAACCCAAGCAAGGCTGCACGACCGGATGGTGTCAGTACCAGGGTGCTCAAAGCCTGTGCCCCTCAGCTATGTGGAGTACTTCGCCATGTCTTCAACCTGAGCCTGAGGCTCCAGAGGGTTCCTGTGCTGTGGAAGACGTCCTGCCTCATCCCTGTGCCGAAGACGCCGCGCCCCAGCGGCCTCAATGACTACAGACCAGTGGCATTGACCTCCCACATCATGAAGACCCTGGAGAGACTTGTTCTGGAGCTGCTCTGGCCTATGGTTAGGCCACACTTAGATCCCCTCCAGTTCGCCTACCAGCCCCGACTAGGAGTTGAGGATGCCATCGTCTACCTGCTGAACCGTGTCTACACCCACCTGGACAAGCCAGCGAGCACTGTGAGGGTCATGTTTTTTGACTTCTCCAGTGCATTCAACACCATCCACCCTGCTCTGCTGGGGGAGAAGCTGACAGCGATGCAGGTGGATGCTTTCCTGGTGTCATGGATTCTTGATTACCTGACTGGCAGACCACAGTACGAGTGCTTGCAACACTGTGTGTCCGACAGAGTGATCAGCAGCACTGGGGCTCCAGAGGGGACTGTCTTGTCTCCCTTTCTCTTCACCATTTACACCTCGGACTTCAACTACTGCACAGAGTCTTGTCATCTTCAGAAGTTTTCTGATGACTCTGCCATAGTTGGATGCATCAGCAAGGGAGATGAGGCTGAGTACACGGCTATGGTAGGAAACTTTGTCACATGGTGTGAGCAGAATTATCTGCAGCTTAATGTGAAAAAGACTAAGGAACTGGTGGTAGACCTGAGGAGAGCTAAGGCACCGGTGACCCCTGTTTCCATACAGGGGGTCAGTGTGGACATGTTGGAGGATTACAAACACCTGGGGATACGAATTGACAATAAACTGGACTGGTCAAAGAATACTGAGGCTGTCTACAAGAAGGGTCAGAGCCATCTTTATTTCCTGAGGAGACTGAGGTCCTTTAACATCTGCCGGTTGATGCTGAGGATGTTCTACGAGTCTGTGGTGGCCAGTGCGATCATGTTTGCTATTGTGTGCTGGGGCAGCAGGCTGAGGGTGGCAGACACCAACAGAATCAACAAATTCATTCGTAAGGCCAGTGATGTTGTGGGGATGGAACTGGACTCTCTGACGGTGGTGTCTGAAAAGAGGATGCTGTCCAAGTTGCATGCCATCTTGGACAATGTCTCCCATCCACTACATAATGTACTGGTTGGGCACAGGAGTACATTCAGCCAGAGACTCATTCCACCGAGATGCAACACAGAGCGTCATAGGAAGTCATTCCTGCCTGTGGCCATCAAACTTTACAACTCCTCCCTTGGAGGGTCAGACACCCTGAGCCAATAGGCTGGTCCTAGACTTATTTTCTGGCAGAATTTACATATTACTATTTAATTATTTATGGTTTTATTACTATTTAATTGTTTATGGTGCAACTGTAATGAAAACCAATTTCCCCCGGGATCAATAAAGTATGACTACTACTACTGCTAAGTTGCAGTAAGGAAAGTGTTAACGTAGTGTTCAGACAAGGATAGGTTGCAGAGAGAGTTCAGTCAGCCCAGGCAAGAAAGGACTTTGAAGGGCATAGCTTCCCTTGTATAGCAGATTCCCAGAGCCATTTGTGCTGATAAGAATGTAACAGTAGGGTGCAAAACTCAGACCAACAAAGAGACAATTACTTTACTAACTTCAAAGTATCATTGGTTATTAGGTTGTAATTTCAATTGACTTTTAACTCCTGCATTGTGAATAGCGATTGATCTTGCAAGTAAGGAATTCAAACATGTGTAGTTTACCAAATTGTCAATGTCTGTAACTGTTAGTCAATTCTGTATAAGAATGGCATTTCTCTCATCAGAATTCAGAACACTGGTGACAGGGGCAACGCTGTGTGATTAAGGAATGAGTGCGAGTTCCGAGAGAACAGTTAATCAGCAACAATACCCAGGATGTCCTCATTTGTGTTGTATGGCAGTACCAGAGTATTAGACTCTGACTATATGTGACAGCTCAAAACTGGGGGACTCTCAGGTGCTGTGGACTATAAACACCAACAAGAATTATTCTCTAGCCCTATCTATAATCTCATACTCTGCATATCGTTCATTTTGGCATAACAATTAAACTGGGCGAACCATCTCTGGTTCACTGAGGAATACAGAACGGCATGCCAGGAGTGATACCAACATCACTAAAAATGAGCTGTGAATCTTATGAAGATTCAATGTAACAAGAATGCTTATTATCATACCACGTAATTCTTATAAATGATTTAATTAAGAAAATGGAAGGGTGGGTTAGTAAGTCTGCAGAAGGAAAAAGGTTGGTGTTGTTTTGGATAGTGTAGCAGGCTATTTAATGCAGGGGTCCCCAAACTTTTTTGCACTGTGGACCGGTTTAATATTGACAATATTCTTGCGGACGGGCTGACCGGGGTGGGGGGGGGGCGGGGGAGGGTGCTGGTGTGTAGGGTTGCCAACGGACAAGAGTAGCAGTCAAATATGTTGTGTTTACCCCAAGAAAAACTACCATGATCATGAAGCCTTGCGCGGGCACCAGTGCGCATGCATGTACGTGCCGATTTTTTTCTACAAATTGTTTTTGGCAATTCTGTTCGGGGTGGGGGGGGGTTAATCACGACTGGAATATAGGTGATAAGTGGCTAATACACTCAATTTCATTTCTAAAAGGGTTTATCCAACGAATTTAATATTAAACACACAGCGCATATTTTCCTCGCATGAATATAGTGATAAGTCAGTTATCAGGGGAGGACAGGGGAACTAGAAGTAAGTGTTAAACGAAGTTCCAGTAGAAGTGGTAGGGGCAGGTTCAATTTTATCATTTAAAGAAAAATTGGATAGGTATATGGACAGGAAAGGAATAGAGGGTTATGGGCTGAGTGCAGGTCGGTGGGACTAGGTGAGAGTAGCGTTCGGCATGGACTAGAAGGGCAGAGGTGGCCTGTTTCTGTGCTATAATTGTTATATGGTTATATAAGTCAATAACATCATAACATTTTAAGTAATGTTTGGTTATTAAACACACAGCACATATTTTCCCCTTATGAACATATAAAATCATTGCAACACACCAATATCGCTGAATCAGTGGGAGCCCTGGGCTTGTTTCCTTGCAACAAGACGGTGCCATTGAGGGGTGATGGGAGACAGCGATACTCGAAGGGGGTTCCTTATGTCCAGTCTATTCTGCAATTTAGTTTTTGTTGCATTCATTGCAGAGATATGTTGGAAATAGAAGCAATGTTTTCAGTGCTTTCGTGGCTATCTCAGAATATTCAGCCTTGACTTTGATCCAGAATGCCGGCAGAGATGTTATGTCAAACATACTTTTCAGGCCGCCGTCATTTACAAGCTCGAGGAGTTGATCTCCTTCTCGCGCTGACATGGATGACGCGCGGGTCATGACCTTGCGTGCGTTCAAGCTCAACAGTGGGCGTGACAGGGAATGAGGAAAGGTGCAGCTGACTCATATCGCAAAATCATATCGTTTCCCCACGGCCCGGTAGCGCATGCTTTGCGGCCCAGTACCGGTCCGCGGCCCCATGGTTGAGGACTGCTGATTTAATGGTCCAATTAGTGGGAGAAAGGAACATCAAGAATATCTTCCTCTTCGACTATGGTGGGACACTATATGTGAAAGCTGAAGATAAGGATGAAGCACTTGCAACCATCTTGAGATATATATATTGTTGGATGACCTACCTCATCCTCTTCCTGAGATCCTGCCGTCAACGATGACATTCTCAGCTAATTCTATTTATTCTACCATCGCACCAGGTCTACAGCAGGTGCCGTTTCATGGGCTCTCCACTCAGCTCTAGAACATCAGGGCAATGAAGACGCATACATCAGGATGCTCTTCATTGACTACAGTTCTGCATTTAGTGCCATCATCCCCTCAAAACTAATGACTAAGCTCAAAGACCTAGGCCTCAATACCTCCTTGTGCAATAGGATCCTTGATTTCTCACACTTGCAGATTCCAGTCAGTTCGGACTGGCAACTACATCTCCTCCACAATCTCCATCAACACAGGTGCACCACAAGGCTGTGTGCTTAGCCCCCTGCTCTACTCACTTTATACTTCTGACTGTGAGGCTAAGTATAGCTCAGAGGTGGAGTGAGGCAGCAACTTTAAATTCCTCAGCGTTATCATTTCAGAGGATCCGTCCTGGGTCCAGCACGTAGCTGTAATTATAAAGAAGGCACGGCTGCACCTCTACTTCCTCACATGCTTGCACAGATTCTGCATGTTATCTAAAACATTGACAAACTTCTATAGATGTGTGGTAGAGAGTATATTGACTGGCTGGATCACAGCCTGGTATGGGAACACCAATGACCTTGAATGAAACAAATTACAGAAAGCAGTGGATATGGCTCAGCCCACCACATCCATCTTCAAGGACCCACACCATCCAGACCATGCTCTCTTCTCACTGCTGTCATCAGGAAGGGGTTACAGGAGCCCCAGGTCCCACAACACCAGGTTCGGGAACAATTACTGCCCCTCAACTATCAGGTTCTTGAACCAGAGGGGATAACTTCACCCACCCCAACACTGAACTGATTCCACAACCTACTTTCTCACTTTTAAGGACTCTACAAATCCCTTCTTGATATTTATTGCTTATTTAATTATTATTGTTTTTTTTCTTTACTTTTTGTATTTTTTTAGATTATGAGAACACCCAGTCCTCTTTTGTTGTCATTTAGAAATGCATACATGCATTAAGAAATGATACAATGTTTCTCCGGAGTGATATCACAGAAAACTGGACAAACCAAAGACTAACACTGACAGAACCACATAATTATAACATATAGTTACAGCAGTGCAAAGCAATACCATAATTTGATGAAGAACAAACCATGGGCACGGTAAATAAAGTCTCAAAAGTCCCCGAGTCGATTGATTCCCGAGTCCCCGATAGCAGGCGGCAAAAGGGAGAAACTTCCTGCCATAAACATCCAGGCACCGTCAACTTGCCGATGCCTTGGAAGCAGCTGACCACAGCCGACACTAAGCTCATCCGTCCGAAAACTTCGAGCTTCCGATCAGCCTCCCGAGCGCCATCCTCTGCCGAGCGCCTTCGTCCTCGCCCCGACCACTGAAACACGCAAAGCCAAGGATTTCGGGGCCTTCTGCTCCAGAGATTCCGGTTACCACACAGTAGCAGCGGCAGTGAAGTGGGCATTTCAGGAGTTTTCCAGATGTTCCTCCGTGCTCTCACGTCTGTCTCCATCAAATCAGGATTGTGCACGGTCCCCTACTTGACAGATAACAGACATCACCACCGACGTGGCTGCGCGCGCTGCCGCTGCTACTGTGTGGTAACCGGAATTGACACAGATGGTTGCCTTCTGCACATTACTTGCTTGCCCTTTTCTGTCATAGAGTGTTAGAGTCATAGAAAAGTACAGCACAGAAAGAGGCCCTTTAGCTCACCCGAACCTTTCAAACTGACTACTTCCCCCATTGGTGCAGTTTTTCATTGATTCTATTGCGTTTTTTCTCTACTTACTAGGAATGCATGCAAGAAAATAAATCTCAGGGTACTACTATGTATGGTGACATATATGCACCCTCATAACAAATTTACTTTGAACTTTCCTTACATCAGTAAAAGGCAGAGATAATATTAGCTTAATTCGTCAACTACCCTAAACATTTATTCATTCTTCAGTGTCTGCACTGTGTGATATTTGCTAATTGACTAACCAAGACTTCTCCAAAGAGCATCCCAAACCCATGACCCTAACCACCAAGAAGGACAAGTATAGCAGGTGCATGGGATCACCAGTACTGGCAGTTTCCTCTCCAAGTCACACACCATCTTGATTTGGAAATATATCACTGGTCCAAATCCTAGACTTCCTTCCCCAACAGCACTGTGGTACCTCCTTCCTCAGAAGAGCTCAGTGGTTCAAGAAGGATGCTCACCAACCATCACTTTATCAAAATCAGTTCAGATTCTGTTCTTATCAGCATTTCCAGCATCCCAACCCTTTCTTTTTAATTGTAAATTTGTTCTGAATGTTGATCCTATCAACCTGAATTAATCAGGTAAACAGCAATTGCTAAGTGTGAACTATCTGATTAGCTGATTTTGCAGTTTCTGCTTGTAAATGAATGAGAGCTTTGACATTTCATTAACTGCTGGTTCACATTCTCATGCATTTTATTTGTTTGTTAATATTAATTGACTTATATACTTGACAACTAACTTAGCTGAGTTATTCGGCTCGGTTGTAGATTGCTTATCACAAACATTTCTTCTTAATTTGATCTAGTCATATCTGGACATTGTTTTCAAGACCCACAGTTATTGCCCCTATCAAATTACACTTCAGAGTTGGTGGTGAGTGATCATCTTGTGAAGGCACTCCCTCAGTGCTGTTGGGTAAGGAATTCTAGTGTTGTGGGCGGGACCGTAGCGTAGTGCAGTGCTTTGCTCTTACAGCGCCAATAACCCAGGTTCATTTCCCGCAGAGGTCTCTAAGGAGTGTATACATTCTCCCTGTGACCATGCAGGTTTCGTCCGGGTGCTCCAGTCCCCTCCCACAACCCAAAGATATACGGGTTAGTAGGGTAATTGATCACACAGGTGTAATTGGGTGGCGTGGGCTTGTTGAGCTAGAAGGGCTGTATCTCCAAATAAAATAAAATAAAATAAAATTTAGACTCATTTATGAGGAAAAGCCAGTGATATACTTCCAGATTTTATGGTCTGTGACATGGAGGGGAATCAGCAGGTAACCTTGTCCCTCATGGTCATACAAGTTATAGGTCTGAGAGGTTCTGTTAAAGTAGCCAGTGTGAACTACTGCTATCCATTTACTGCAGGATGCATCATTCAGATTCATGTCAGGCAATGAGTCTCTGATGTACTCTCATCACCACAATGGTCCAGTTGAGTTTCTGCTCAATAATGACTGCCAGGATATTGGTGGAGAACTCTATCTTGGTAAAGACACTGAAAACCCAGCTCACTTTGCAGAATACCTGCATTCAATCCTCAGGGTCAATCTGTTGCCTGGGACTTTAATTCTCCAAACTTACATCAACTCTGATCGATTGATCAGTGGTCTCCTGCGTTGATAGAATAAGGCCAAATGCAAGCTTGAGGAACATCACTTCATCTTCCATCTGAGCACTTTGCAGACTTCTGGGCTTCATATTGAATCCTATTACTGCTAGTAACATGATTTCTGTGAGAACCTGGCAGGAGATTGAGGTTGAGAGGGAAATAGATCAGTCTTGACGAAATAGTTGAGTAAACTCAATGGGCCAAATGGCCTAATTCTTCTCCAATGTCTTATTGTCTTATGAAGCAGTCAGAAACTAGTCACCTGTGATACCAGTTTAACTTGTCTGTCAACATCCTCTTTATTTTCTTTATCCACCGCCCCCCACCCCCCGCCACCTCTGGGAGTGAAAGACTTGCTGGGACAGATCCTTATCTATTTGGAACGCAGCAAGCCAGGCAGCAGCTAAAGGAAGAGGTACAGTCGATGTTTCGGGCCGAGACCCTTCATCAGGACTTGAGTCGTCGGCCAGGAACGTCGACTGTACCTCTTCCTATAGATGCTGCCTGGCCTGCTGCGTTCACCAGCATTTTAGTGTGTGTTGCTTGAATTTCCAGCATCTGCAGATTTCCTCATATTTGCATCCTCATTGATTTATTTTATTTATTTAGAGAAGCATCAAGGAACAGGCCGTTCCAGTCCAGTGGGCCATACCACCCAGCAACCCACCTCTTTTAATACTGACAATCACAGGACAATTTACAATGGCCAATTAATCTACTAACAGGTCCATCTTTGGACTGGAGGAGGAAACCAGAGCATACAGAGGAAAAGCAGACGGTTCATGGTGAGAACATACAAACGTCTTATAGGTGGAACCAGAATTAAACTCTGAACTGCAGAATGCCTGGAGCTGTGATAACATCGCGCTAACTGCTATGTTTCCATGGCTCCCTACCGTGACCTGCTGGGCATCTCTTCCCACTCTACATCCCACACCACCAACAATGTTTTGTTTTATGTTCAAAGTCAGAATCAGGATAATCAGAAACTCAAGTCCTCTGCAGTATTCATCTGTCTCACAATCATCTTCATGGAGTCACCACCTGTACAAAGCAACCTTGGAAATTCACCCTGAAGCCCAAGAAACATTTCTCCATTCTTGTCCAAGAGTACTGGTCTTTCATCAGACTTACTTCAGAGCCCACCCCAGCATCCTTGCTTTCATCATTCCAGCTCCCAATACTTTCATTCCTTAAACGTTCAGACACCCACAAGGCTCCTTGCATCTTCAAATCCTAATGGCTAAACCTATCCCTCTGCATCTCTATCCTTTTATAATGCTCCTTAAAACCTACTTCATTAACCAAACTCTTGATAACATCCTTCTATTTCCTTATGTTCTCTTGCTGTCAAATTTTGTTCTGGAATTCTTCTGTACCTTAGGAAATTTTGTGCCTAAAAAGCAATGAAATGGTTATTGTTTTTACTTTTAAAATACAGACAAATTTACAAAATCTTCGCCTGTGTCAATTAGTTTTAAAAAATAAGTTCACTTAAGTGAGATCTTAAAACCTGCTGGTATTATCGGTGGTCTTTAAAACTAGTCAATTATACCTTGTAACCAATCCGTGGATCTTCACGACGTGAAATGTATCAGGTCAAAAATGAGAGTAGATTTTAAATGTTTGCGTCACAGTGGATAAGTTAAGCCAAAATAATTGCCGGTTATTCATAAAATGAAAGGTGTTAAGCATTATTTAAAGGTGATTTTAATTGTCATTCGTTGCTCCAAAAAATGTGGAAATTACCATAGCTTAGGTGAATGATGACTTCTAGTAATTGCTTTAATTGGTGTTTCAGTTAATATGAAGTATTCTAACCTAGTTATCTAATACTGTGTGGAAAGTTAACATATACTAGTAGTTTACTATTAACAACAATGGATTGTGAAAGTGTGGAGCTGGCCTCAGAGACAGAACAATGCAGGCTTGAGTATGACTATTCAAGACTCAAAATTGTTTAATGTCATTTCCAATTCACAAGTGTAAAGGAGAATGAAATAATTTTTCTCCAGAACCAATGTAGCACAAAAAAAATAAGATAAAGAACACAATAATAATTTAAAAAAACAATAAATATAAATACATAAGATAGCTTATACATATTGATTGTATGTCTATAAAATGACTCTAGGTACAGGAGTGTCTGTACATAAGGGGACTGACAAGCAATGATAAAGTAGTAAAGTAGTGGTGATTGGGGGTGTCGAAGGTGGGTTAGTGGGTGGAGGTGTTGATCAGCCTTACTGCTTGGGGAAAGTAACTGTTTTTGAGTCTGGTGGTCCTGGCGTGTAAACTATGTAGCCTCCCTCCTGATGGGCGTGGGACAAACAGTCCATGAGCAGGGTGTGTGGGATCCTTCATGATGTTACTGTCCCTTTTCCTGCATCTTTTTATATATACAGTATGTCCTTGATAGCGGGTAGGCTGGTGCAGGGGATGCATTGGGCAGTTTTAACTTCCCATTCTAAAGCCTTCTTGTCCACTGCCAAGCAACTTTTGTACCATGCAGTGATGCAGCTTGTTAGGATGCTCCCCACTGTGAATATAGATGTGCGTAGTCCAGCTCTCTTTAGCTTCCTCAGAAAGTTGAGGCATTTGTGAACTTTCCCGATTGTGTAGACTGCTAGCATGAGAGGATGTGACAGGTGTGCATTCCCAAGAGTTTGAAACTGCTTGCAGTTTCCACTGCTGTGCTGCCGATGTAAAGAGGGGTGTGAAGAAGAAGAAGAAGAGAGCCCTTAACTCCGGGTGGAGTCATCGGGGCGCTGTCATGACGGCATTTTTTTTAGCAGGCTTTCTTATTTTTATGAGGCCGAGTTGCTAACTCGACGCTCAACCCAGCATAGATGGAAAGCGTGCAAGGGAGCCAGCTGGATTCAAACTCGGGAGTCTTCGCTCCGAAGTCCGGCGCTGATGCCACTATGCCACCAGCTGGCTAAAGAGGGGTGTGGTGAGTGGTATGTATTCTCCAAGTCAATAATCATCTCCTTTGTCTTGTTGACATTGAGGAAGAGGTTATTTGCCTTGCACCAGGCCTCGAGCTCTTCCACGTCTTCTCTGTAGGCCATCTCATTATTGTGATGAGCACCACCACTATTGTGTCATCAAGAATTTAAAACAGCATCATTATTGGGAGCCGAAGAAAGTGCTGTGCCTTTTCTTCTTTTGTGAATTTTGTGAAAAATGGAATCTATACAGCTCATTTTCTTCTTTCTGCTTTGGGCCACATGGTTGGTAATTTATCCTGCCAAACTCATGAGACAACACTCATCCAAAGCTATGTTTTAGCAGTAATAATTTAGTTGTGAATTTATGTTATTGAGAAGTGGATTTTGATAAAAAGTATCTTTAGTTGCCATTTAAAAAGTCTGTTGTAACCCAGGATTTACTTTAATAGCATAATTTTTTGATCATGGTGTATCTAATTAAAATAGTGAGTATAGTGTTTAAGATTCCTGAAGGAAATCCTAGAGAGAAAGTAAGCAGTTTGCTTACATTTCATTTACTTTAGGAAGTGAATTGACCTTTACAAATGACTAATGAAACCAATTTTTCCAGCTAGAACACAAAAGCTAAAAAGCTGAGCTGAAGTAAAAAGATAATCGGGTAATATTTCCAAAGCCAGCTGAGATGGGAGGAAAGAGGAAATATTTCGTCAGAATGTTCTTCACTATTTCTAACTTGAACACAGACCACTGTTTTCTTACTCCCAGCAAGTTCTCCTGATCCAGATCTCCATTTTCAAATCTATTCAATGTTATGCTCCAACTATCTACATAATTTTATTTCCACCAAGCATATTTCTACTGTGAATTCTGACTATTGTACAACTGGAAACATTGATTTGAATAACCCCATTCTTTCTCCTCACTGTCCCCCCTTATCTCGGAAAAAAAAACAATCATTCGGTTATTTGGAGCCTATTACAATGGCAGGATGCCTCAAAGTATTTTTCAGCCACTGAAATACTTCTTCAAGTGTAGTCTCTCTTTTAAATATGGAAGCATAGCAAACAATTCATGCTCCCATAAGTAATAATGTGAAAATGATCTATTTAAGGTACTTTGATAGTGTCGGTAGTGAACAAATATTGGCCTTGTTAATGGTCAATACTCCACAATCTCCTTTGAAATGGGCATGAGTTCTTTTACGCACTCCAGAGATGGCAGATTGGGCTTTGGCATAACTGCTCACCAGTAAGATTGGTACTTCAGGTGGTACAGCAAACCCTTGGCTTTGTGTTAGACAGACAGCATACCTTTTTGTATTCACATCACTGGAATGGCCCCAAAACCAGTGGTTCCCAAATTTTTTGGGTTACTACCTCCTTGACTCCCAGACCACATTCTCAGTGCCTCACTCTCCCTATCCAGCCTTCAGATAAAAAGTATAAAGAATTTCGATTTATCATGCACAGTGAAAGAAAATAGGAACTGTAAATTCAAAGCAGTGACAATTAATTGCAAAAATATTCAAATTTATTTAAAGCTACAAATAAAATTATTTCTTTAAGTACAGTTAAAACAATTTTCACCAACGATTTTACAGCTTACATTAATAGTCCAACTATTCACTAACTCATTGATTTTTCATGTTTCAGTGAGATGGACGGATTTGGTGAAGTGATATCACCTTCTCAACATCAGGCTGAATGTCACTCTGAAAGTGTCTCAGATCCCCATGTTCAGTAATTTGCAATCTGTTTCGTTGCTTTGAAACTGCACTCCACTAACTGTGTCAGAAAGGTAACAATGAACAAATTGCCCTTTTTCCACTGTGCAGGATAGTGTTCAGAGATATCTTGCTGCAACCAAAAGTCCTGATATGATTTTTTGAACCTTGGCTTCAACTCAGTCATTTTGCAGCAAGGTAGGTTCTTCCTCCATCCATCTTTCCTGTTAATTCCTCATTCCAAGGGTTCAGGAATGGATCGATTATCCAATCTGGAATTTGGGCTGAAAGAGGACCCAGAAATCTCTCTGACATCTCTATGCAGATCACCTAGGTAGGGACAGTATACTTGAAGATCATCATCTGGTATTCTTTTCCAATTCAGAAAGCCTCGGCTATTGGAAAAGGTTGCGACGGAAAATATTGCACTTAAATAGAATTAAATTGAACAGAAATGTGGAGATAACTCCATAAGGCCATAAGACATAGGAGCAGAATTAGGCCTTTCAACCTAATGAGTCTGCGCCATTTCATCATGGCTAATTCATTTCCCACTCAATTCCATCCTGCTGCTTTGCCCCCGTAACCTTTCACGCCTTGACTAATCAAAAACCTATCAGCCTCTTTCTTAAATTCACCCAATGACTGGCCTCCACAACTGCCTGTGGCAATGAATTCTGCAGATTCACCACTCTCTGACTAAAGAAACTCCTCCTCATCTCCATTTTAAATGGATGTCCCTTGAGTCTATTCTGAGGCTATGCCATTTGGTTTGACACTCCCCCACTATAGGAAACAACTTCTCCACATCTACTCTATGTATGCTTTTCAACTTTTGATAGCTTTCAATTATATTCTGCACCTCATTCTTGTAAATGTCAATGAGAACAGGCCCAGAGCTATCCAATTCTCCTCACGTCATAAGCCTTACGCTCCCAGAATCATTTTTGTGAACCTCCTTTGAACCTTCTCCAGTGTCAGAACATCTTTCCTTAAATAAGGGGTCAAAACTGCACACAATACTCCAAATAGGGCCTCACCAGTGTCTTATAGAGCCTCAGCATTATATCTTTGTTTTTATATTCTAGTCTTTTTGAAAAGATTGCTAACATTGCAATTGCCTTCTTCACCACCGACTCATCCTGCAAGTTAACCTTTAGGGAATCCTGCACAAGGACTCCCAAGTCCCTTTGCACCTTGGATTTTTGAATTTTCTCTGCATTTAGAAAATAGTCTACACTTTTATTTCTTCTACCAAAGTGCATGACCATACGCTTCCCTACATTGTATTCCACTTGCCACTTCTTTTGTCCATTTTCCTAATCTGTCTAAGATCTTCTGCAGCCTCCCTGCTTCCTCAACACCACCTGCCCCTCTATCTATCTCTGTATTATCCACAAACTTGGACAGAAGGCCATCAATTTTGTCATTCAAATCATTGGCATACAGCATATAAAGAAGTGGTCCTAACACCAACCACTGTGGAACACCATTAGTCACTAGCAGCCAATTAGAAAAAGGCTCTCTTTATTCCCATTCTTTGCCTTCTGCCGATCAGTCAAAGCTCTATCTATGCTAGTATCTTGTTAAGCAACTTCATGTGTGTAACCTTTCAAAGGTCTAATGAAAATCCAAATAAACAATATCCACCGATTCTTCTTTTTCTATCCTCTATGTTATTTCCTCAAAGAAATCCAACAATTTCAACAATTCTCAGATTCGTCAGGCAAATTTTTCCCTTAAAGAAAGCACTTATTTAACTGCTCACTACTTTCTGCTGTATTATATGCCCTCTCTTGTGCTTTTATGTTGGCAATGACTTCCCTTGTCAGTTGTGTTGCATCATCATGCCTTTAGACTACTTTTTCTTCTTTGGGATACATCTATCCTTCGCCTTCCGAATTGTTCCCAGAAATTTCAGCCATTGCTGCTCTGCCATCATCCCTGCTAGTGTTCCCTTCCACTCAACTTTGGCCAGTTCCCCTCATGCTTCTGTAATTCCCTTCACTCCACTGTGATACTGATACATTTAACTTTAACTTCTCCCTCTCAAATGTCAGGGTGAATTCTAACATATTATGATTACTATCTCCTAAGAGTTCCTTTACTTTAAGCTCCTTGATCAAATCCATTTCATTACACGACACCCAATCCAGAATAGCTGATCCTCTAGTGGGCGCAACAACAAGCTGCTCTAAAAAAATATCTTTTAGGTATTCTACAAGTTTTCTCTCTTGGGATCCAAAATCAGCACCAACCTGATTTTTCTAAACTACCTGCGTATTGAAATCCCCATGACTATTGTAACATTGCCCTTTAGACGTGCAATTTCTATCTCCCATTGTAATTTGTAGCACACAATCTGGCTGCCATTTGGAGACATATCTATAACCCCCATCAGGGTCTTTTTACCCTTGCAGTTCCTTAACTCTACTCGTAATAGTTCTACACATTCCACTCCTATATCACCTCTTTCTAGGGAAGTAATTTCATTTTTTACCCACAGAGTCACGCCAACCCCTCTACCTACCTGCTTATCCTTTCGATACAATGTGAGTTATTGGATGTTAGGTTTGCAACTATAATATTCTTTCAGCCACAACTCAGTGATGCCCACAACACCATACCTGTCAATCTCTAACTGTGCTGCAAGATCTTCTACCTTATTCTGTATACTGCTTGCTTTCAAATGTACTTGTCACTCTGTTACACTGCAACTCATCCCACCAAATGAAACTTTGCCCTATCATCTCCCTGTCCTTCCTGACAGTCTCATTGCACACAATGCCTCTGCTTGGGTACCAAGTGCCCCATCCTCAGCACTATCACTCAGTTTCCCATCACCCTGCCAGATTAGTTTAAACCCTCCCCAAAAATTCTAGCAAACCTGCTCACAAGGATATTAGTCCCTCTCAGGTTCAGGTATAATCTGGCCCTTTCGTACCTTCCGCGGAAGAGATCCCAGTGCCCTGGTTCCTCAGGTACACATTCATTTGCCAAATCATCCTATTCTTACCCTTACTGGCACGAGGCCCAGGCTGAAATCCAGAGATTACTACCCTGGAGTTCCTGCTTTTCAGCTTTCTACCTGCTCCCTAAATTCTCTATTTATGACCTCCTCCCCTTTCCTACCTATATCATTGGTGCCAATATATGCCAAGACTTCTGGCTGCTCATCCTTCTGCTTTTGAATGATGTGGCCCCTGGGAGGCAACACGTACCTTCCAGATGTCTCCATTGCATTCACAGAATCTCATTTCTAACTATGGAATCCCCTATAAATACTGCAGTCCTCTTCACCCCCCTTCCTTTCTGAGCTACTCAGTGCCAGAGACCCAGTTACTGCTGCTCCCCCTGGTTGTTCATCCCCTCCAACAGTACCCAAATGGTATACTTATTATTGTGGGGAATGGACTCATTTGACTTTAATAAGATTCACATCATTTCCTTGCAATTGAAGATCGATTTCATTAAGCTTGGCGAATAATTCTGAAAAGTAAGCAAAGTCTTGCCTAATGTTCTTGCCTTGATTGTTGAATGAAATGCGCGAGTCTTCAAATAATTTTTTCACAGTTTCAAAAAGCACCAAGTACCTCGGGTCAAGAATGATGAGTTCGGAGAAGGACATAAAGATACAAAAGGCACTGGCGTGGAGGGCTATGATCAACATGGAGGAAATCTGGAAGTCGAATCTGACCAGAGGGCTTAAAAAAGTGGATCTTCGTAGCAGTCATAGATTCCATTCTCATGTACAGATGCAAGACGTGGACACTCACCAAGCCTATGCGAAAGTCTCTAGATGGTTGCTATACAGGAAACCTCCGGAAGGCTCTTGACGTGAGTTGGCAACAGCACATGACGAACTTCGAGCTCTACGACAACCTCCCGATACTCACCACTAAAATCGAGGCGAGAAGACTGCAACTAGCGGGGCGCTGTCTTCACCACCCCGAGCTACCTGCCAGCCTAGTCATCATATGGGAGCCCAAGCACGGGAGGATGAACCCTGGGCACCCTCCCAAGACAATGGTCAACACGCTCCTAGAAGACAGTGGTGCGGCTAATGTAGATGAACTGAACACACTGATGAGGGAGAGGGAGAAGGGGAAAGTCTGTCATCATGCCCGATGCCAGCCCCCTAGGCCTGAGTCGACGTAGCAGTAGTAGTAGTTCAAAAGCCACATAAAAGGATCTCAGGCAGTCTCCTTTTGAGAGGCATCTGACTTCTGTGTGCAACAGCAGCATTCAAACTGTTCATCATTCTCAATACAAAGCTCTCAAAAGAGTCGAGAATTGAGAGCATGGGACTTGATTTTATTACCAGTATAATGACAATATTTAATGATTTATACAGCAGATCACTTAGGTTATCCATGCGATAAGATGTTGTCTGTGAATTACACAGTAATGCTAAATATAATAGGCACAGCTTTTATCAAGAAAATAATAACCCCACAGCGGTGTCCTGTCATTGATGGCACCCCACCTGTCGCACAAACAAGAATGTTGGTGAGGGGTATCTCCTACTCTTTGCAAAATTGCTCAACAACCCCAAATATTGACTCCTCCTTTGTATCTAGTTCCTTGCAAATAACAACTTTTGAACCATGCTTCCATCTTTTATGAAGTGAATATAACTAAGAAGCAGAGATCTGTTGCCTGGCAAAATTGACTCATCCAACTGGAGAGCAAATGCTGTTGTCCCAAGTATGTTGCACAATGTGTCTTCCATATTCTCAGACATTTCATCTATTCATCTTTGAACAGAGTTGTGCTGAACAGAATCGCTTTAATTATTTGTTCTGGTGACTTATACAAAACCACACAGAACCTCCCTCACTGCCTGCAGTATAAGTTCTTCTCCAATTATATGGGGCTTTCCAGATTTAGCAATGAGCAATAAAATGCTGTATGAAGCATGCAAGCTATTACTGTTTTGTTGTGAAGTGGTGGCAAAAATATTTAAAAGTGTTTTCTGTTTCTGGAAGTTTTCACAGTGTCAGAAAATAAGCCACATTATTGGTTGCTTTATCAAAGTGTATTCTCTTCAAATTTTCAAGGATCCTGGATAGTTTCATTGCCTCATTTGAAAAATCTTTTTCATACAACAGATGCATTGGCTGCTTGGTGCTGGTATAAGTCCATATTTCAGATACTCTGCACAATAATGTCCATATGACTTTTTTGTTTGGTCTGTTTCTGCCAATTTTTGTTATGTATTAACAACCATTGTCAATTGCCTGTTGTCTAAGTCTGACATCAAGTGCTGTGATCAATAAGGGGGAAAGTTATGACATCATCATAGCTCAGGAAAACTTGACTCTCTGCCTGAAGGTACATCGAGTGGGGTAGGGGTACCTCGGTCAAGCCGTGTGCGAGAGAAATGTCGTCAAGACCATTCGAAAGCGAATATTCTGAACTTTACTCCATTAAATTCTGGTCAAGATGGTGTCAGCATACAATGCTCCCTCAGTAAACACCTTTTCTACTTCTCTTACATCTGTTTGTCACCTTAAGTGTGCTTCTAGGACTGTTAGAGCCTGTGATTTTCAGTTTGGAGATCATTTGAATGACCCAACACTTTGCTGTCTCTGAGAAGATTCTGGGAAGCGAGTGCGATCTCAGATGGCCTCGATGCTAAGAAACTTTGAGATAGGGCGCGAGCTGATGTTTGACTCCATCTCCCTGATTAAAGCGTCCATTAATTGATGATTAAAGCTTCGAGGAAGATTGAGACATTGAGCCGAATACGGATGCCTAGCGAGAGTTCTGCACTGACTGCCTTCCTTTTGATCGCTGTTGAAGAAGGAGCCTGAGAGTGGCCTATCGCTGTGTGGCTGGCTGTGGCAGGTGGGTCGGCCTCTCCGCCTCGTGTGGTGTCCCTCTCTTTTGATAAATGTCACTGATATTGTAGGATGGTATCATGGTTCTGCATTTATAGATTGGGGTTGACGTTCTCTTAGTTTGTGTGGGGGAGGGGTTATTTTTTGGGGGTTGATGTTTCTGTTCCATTTTGTGTGGGGGAAGGTGAGGATTTGGGGCTTGATGATTGGAGTGAGGTTCTTTTTAGTATAGGGGTGGGTTTGTTGCTTCTCTCTGGACAATTTCATGTTCTTTCTTTGTTTTATGGCTATTTGGAGAAGACAAATTTCAGAGTTGTATATGGGTACCTGCTTTGATAACTAATGAATCTTTGAACCTTTGAAGGCCATACCCTGATTCACAGAAACTGCATCACTGTGTGATTAGAGTATGAGAATCATTCTAAATAACACTGCACTACAGTGATGAATGGCAATATAGAACATAGAACATAGAATAGTGCAGCACAGTACAGGCCCTTCGGCCCACAATAATATGCCGACCCTCAAACCCTGCCTCCCATATAAGCCCCCACCTTAGATTCCTCCATATACCTGTCTAGTAGTCTCTTAAACTTCACTAGTGTATCTGCCTCCACCACGGACTCAGGCAGTGCATTCCACGCACCAACCACTCTCTGAGTAAAAAACCTTCCTCTAATATGCCCCTTGAACTTCCCACCCCTTACCTTAAAGCCATGTCCTCTTGTATTGAGCAGTGGTGCCCTGGGGAAGAGGCGCTGGCTATCCACTCTATCTATTCCTCTTATTATCTTGTACACCTCTATCATGTCTCCTCTCATCCTCCTTCTCTCCAAAGAGAAAAGCCCTAGCTCCCTTAATCTCTGATCATAATGCATACTTTCTAAACCAGGCAGCATCCTGGTAAATCTCCTCCGTACCCTTTCCAATGTTTCCACATCCTTCCTATAGTGAGGTGACCAGAACTGGACACAATACTCCAAGTGTGGCCTAACCAGAGTTTTATAGAGCTGCATCATTACATCGTGACTCTTAAGCTCTATCCCTCGACTTATGAAAGCTAACACCCCATAAGCTTTCTTAACTACCCTATCCACCTGTGAGGCAACTTTCAGGGATCTGTGGACATGTACCCCCAGATCCCTCTGCTCCTCCACACTACCAAGTATCCTGCCATTTACTTTGTACTGTGCCTTGGAGTTTGTCCTTCCAAAGTGTACCACCTCACACTTCTCCGGGTTGAACTCCATCTGCCACTTCTCAGCCCACTTCTGCATCCTATCAATGTCTCTCTGCAATCTTTGACAATCCTCTACACTATCTACAACACCACCAACCTTTGTGTCATCTGCAAACTTGCCAACCCACCCTTCTACCCCCCACATCCAGGTCGTTAATAAAAATCACAAAAAGTAGAGGTCCCAGAACAGATCCTTGTGGGACACCACTAGTCACAATCCTCCAATCTGAATGTACTCCCTCCACCACCATCCTCTGCCTTCTGCAGGCAAGCCAATTCTGAATCTACCTGGCCAAACTTCCCTGGATCCAATGCCTTCTGACTTTCTGAATAAGCCTACCATGTGGAACCTTGTCAAATGCCTTACTAAAATCCATATAGATCACATCCACTGCACTACCCTCATCTATATGCCTGGTCACCTCCTCAAAGAACTCTATCAGGCTTGTTAGACACTATCTGCCCTTCAAAAAGCCATGCTGACTATCCCTGATCAGACCATGATTCTCTAAATGCCTATAGATCCTATCTCTAAGAATCTTTTCCAACAGCTTTCCCACCACAGATGTAAGGCGCACTGGTCTATAATTACCCGGACTATCCCTACTACCTTTTTTGAACAAGGGAACAACATTTGCCTCCCTCCAATCCTCCGGTACCATTCCCGTGGACAACGAGGACATAAAGATCTTAGCCAGAGGCTCAGCAATCTCTTCTCTCACCTCGTGGAGCAGCCTGGGGAATATTCTGTCAGGCCCCAGGGACTTATCTGTCCTAATGTATTTTAACAACTCCAACACCTCCTCTCCCTTAATATCAGTATGCTCCAGAACATCAACCTCACTCATATTGTCCTCACCATCATGAAGTTCCCTCTCAATAATGCATAGGCTGGGCCCAGAAATAACAGGATTTATTCCGTCCAGTTTTCTCAGAATCTGTAATGTGTTTTGAGCACGGTCTAACAGAATGGTAGGCTAGCAAGAGATGAGGTGATTACATGATTATTGTTAACAATTATGAGGCACTGGGGATCAAATGCTTATAATAAGTAATTAATTTCTTAAATTAAGCCTGTAATCCCCAGCTGACGCCTTTCCTCCCGAGTGCCTCCACAGTCCCCTTTATGTTTATCATCCCCTTAGAAACTCCCACCACCCCCAGTAGGTGATAGCACCCACTATGGGAACTACTCTGGAGCAACACACACACAGTACAGGAGGAACTCAGCACGTCAGGTAGAATCTATGGAAATGAATAAACAGTGGGCATGCTGGTCCTGATGGAGAGTCTCGGCACGAAATGTCATCTGTTTATTCATTTCCCTGGATGCCTCATTGATATCAAATGGGTGCCATAATGGCATAGTTGTTAGCACAAAGCTATTGCAGCTTGGGATGTTCTGTAGTTCACAGTACAATTCCCATGCCATTCTGTAAGGATCCTCTGTATGTCCTTCCTGTGGAATGTGTGGGTTTTCTCTGGACCTCCAGTTTCCTCCTATAGTCGAAAGACGTAGCAGGTAGATTAATTGGTCATTGTAAGTTGCCTCATGATTAAGTTAGGGTTAATCGGATTTGTCGAGGGGTTGCAGGGGCGGCGTGGCCAAAGAGCCAGACAGCCCTACTCCAAGCTGTATTGGTAAAATAAAATAAAATCTATAATTATAGGTTTTCCAATGATCAGCAGGAAGGATTTTG
The DNA here is from genome assembly GCF_030028105.1 of Mobula birostris. Lineage (NCBI taxonomy): Eukaryota > Metazoa > Chordata > Chondrichthyes > Myliobatiformes > Myliobatidae > Mobula > Mobula birostris. The sequence continues at coordinate 129,650,781 of NC_092378.1, read as the reverse complement.
AATTATGCCAAGCAGACAGTGGAAATGTGATGAGCAAATTTCAACAATTGCATTCTTTGTTTAGCCATTTAAAAGAAGAAATATTTGTGAAGTTGTTATATGGTTCTGTGCATTCGCACAGCACCAGCTCCTCTACGATGAATAGATACAATGATCAGTTAGGTGGAGGTCACAGACCAGACGCTTGAGCTTTCAAAATTACAAATTATAAACACAAGAGGTTCTGCAGATGCTGGAAACCTAGAGCAACACACACAAAATGTTGAAGAAATTCAGCAAGTCAAGAATCATGTACGGAGGGGAATAAACAGTCGACGTTTTCAGCCAAGACCTTTCATCAAGACTAGAAATGGAGTAGGCATAAGCCAGAACAATTAGTTAGTGGAAAGGAAGGTAGCAAGTAATAGCTCATCTTCGGCCCTTCACCTGTTCTACCTATCGCCTCCCAGCTTCTCACTTCATCCCCCTCACCACCCACCCACCTTCTCCCTCACCTGGAGTCACCGATCACCTGCTAGGATATACTTCTTCCCTTCCCCCACCTGCTTATTCTGCCTTCTTCTCCCTTCCTTGATGCTGCCTGACCTGCTGAAAATTACAAGTTACTCTTGTTGGAAAAACCGGCTGAATTGTATTAGAAATATGCACACCATCTTCCAACCTAAGCCAACATAAGCGTGTTTTTCAGCTGTGTAGTCAGTCTGGATTTATCTGGACAGTGAATGACTAAAATATTAAGTTTGCAATGGGATGTATAAATAATTGATAGAAGTAAAAAAAAAAATCAGTTGACACATAATCCAAGTTTAGGCATCATGTTCCATGTCAGCATTGAGAAAACTTGGAGAGAGTTACTATTCTCATTGTGCTTCTACAGACGTACCATGGAGAGCATGCTAACTGGCATCTGGTATGGGTGTGGTGTCGAGGTGGCCCTACTGAGCATGGGGCTGGGGTGGGGGGGCTACTGCACAGAATCAAAAGAAGCTGCAGAAAGTTGTGAATTCAGTCAGCTCCCTCATGGGCACTATGCCCCGTAGCATCCAGGACATCTCCAAGATGTGATGCCTCAGAAAGGTGGCATCCATCATCAAGGACCCCTGTCATTCAGGACATGTCCTTTTCTCATTGCTAAAAGTCAGGAAGGATGTACAGAGGCCTGAAGGCACACACTCAGCGATTCAGCAACAGCTTCTTCCCCTCTGCCATCCAATTCCTAAATGGACATTGAACACATGAATACTATCTCATAATTTTTTTTTGCACTACTTATTTAATTTAACTATTATGTATACATATATAAAACTACAAATATATATATATTTACTGTAATTCACCATTTTTATTATTATGCATTGCAATGTATTGCAGCCACAAAAAAAAATTCACAGTTATGGTGGTGATATTAAATCTGATTCTGACTCTGATTCTGATTAATATTAACAAATCCTGCTTACCTTGTTTTACATGGTTTGCCAGGATCAATATAAAATGCACAATTACATTATCACAGGAAAACCATCTCAAGAGCCATGACTTCTGAAATCCTCCCATGTTTTGCATCACTACCCAGTAACCCTCCCCCTCCCCCAAGTATCTATTTATCTTGCTGACTGTAATGGGCTGGAATAATCAGACTCAAACTATTTGAGTGTCCAGGAGATGTGGTAATAGGTGTACAAGGACAACCAAGTAACATAAACCTAATTTATTATCATAAAAATAGAAAGCACAAATAGACCGCACAAAATACTACGTATCAAGTCACAAAGATTTCTACAAGGCACAAAGATTTCAGAGCACACAATTCTTAGTCACCACTTGATTGTTGCTGTTGTCAAGGAACTCTGCTCCACTCACAAAGTCACCCCTGCGTCTTAAGCATCAATTGCAATTTCTAGCCCGTGGTTGAAGAACAAGAAAGGCGGAAAAGGTAGCTCAACACATTCACAAGTCAGAGACACACAGAGATGAACAAACTCGTTGATCCTACATCTGTTAAGCCTGTTCACAACAAACAACACAGTCCTCATAAATCAATTAGACATAGTAGTGGTGTCTGCTCATCCATTAGTCCACCAATGTTCTGGACACAAGATTATTTTGGACTCACAAAGTTGTATTAATGTTTGCAAAGTATCCATCAAGCCAACTTGACAGATATGCACATTTTATAGAGCTTGAGAGTAAGAAAGAATCCAGCTACTATCAACAAACATTCTACAAACATTAATAGATCTACAGTGTTTACCTTGTACAGACAGCCTACATGCTCAAGTTCAGAAAGAGTTAAATTATCATTTTGACCTTACAGGCATTCACCCAATGTTTTACAAAGTCTAATCTAACACATTGATTCCCTATGAAGGAATCAGCTGCTTAATCCATCAATGACATGGAGCTTCTGTTTTACGTTACTTTGCACTGAGTATGATGGTCTCATTACTGACAACCTACATAAACGGCTGAAGCCCCTCCACTTCAGCAAGTGACCTTTCTGCTGATCTGAAAATCTGAAGGAGAAGATAACTACATGTATGGGCTGGTATTTTGATTGTAAAGTGCTCACCCCTTGATGTGTCCTAGCTGGTTGGCTTTTAATTATCTGTTGTATTTCCATTGTAGTCTATCAGTCAGCCCAGATGACACCCATTAAAACATAAATTGTTCCTACAGAGGTTAATTTCATACGAGTGAAGGTGAGAAGCAGCACTACTCAGTAATGGACCGTTTTTTCTAGCTTTTGTATTTAATGCTTGAAATTATCACAAAGCTTCTTAGTGATGTGGTTTCACCTTAACCTCAGATGACCATCCATTCACTGCATTGAGATGAAGTTTCCATTGACCACAGCATTCCCCTTGAGCAAGATTGGCAATTTAATCAAAACTGATGCTGAGTGATAAGCAGCTTTTTTCTGCGAGTTTGTGCCAACAAGAAAATGTTTGAGACGTTCCCAAACTCAATTCACACAGGATGCTAAAGCTGTCAGAGTGAGCGGACTTTAATCAACAGGGCAAGATTTAAATTAATGTCCACGGTTGAAAGGGCGTGATGGGGTTAAAATGATATTGTGAGCACTGGCTGAGAGTGGGGCATTTCATTTTGGTAGTGAGGAAATTGGCCCATAGGAATCAGCAGGCAACTTAACACTTTGCTTACTGATGTCAATGAAAAATAACACTGGCAGCTGCAATGTAGGCTGCTTATTTGTACCATCCATGAGGCATTGAAACATGCCCTCATAGTGCAAAACCCTCCCATTTTCAAGATGCAAAAAGACCTTCAACATTTACAAATGGGCTATTTTCAGATCAAATGACAGTACAAAGCAGAATCAATGTGGATTGGGGGAACAACCAAGCACATCACATCAAAAGGACAGACCACCAGTGTGCAAAATACACAATAAAAAACTGTGCAAATACAAAAAGAAAGAAAAAAAGAAATAGTAATAATAATAAATAAATAAGCAATAAATACCAAGAGCATGAAAGGAAGAGTCCTTGAAAGTGAGTCCAGAGGTTGTGGGAACAGTTGAGTGATGGGCAAGTGAAGTTATCCCCTCCTGTTCGGTTGCCTGATGGCTGAGGAGTAATAACTGTTCCTGAACTTGATGGTGCGACTCCTGAGGCTCACTGTGTAGATGTGCTCAATGGTGTGGAGGGCTTTATCCATGATGGACTGGACCATATCCACTATGTTTTGTAAGATTTTCCATTTAAGAACATTAGTTTTTCTGTAGCAGGCTCTGATGCAGACAGTCAGTATATTCTTCACCATACATCTACGAGGGGTGATTGACAAGTTCGAGGCCTAAGGCCGAAGGAGTCAATTTTAGAAAACCTAGCACATTTATTGTTCAACATAGTCCCCTCCTTCATTTACAAACTTAGTCCAGCGGTTGTGGAGCATACGGATCTTGGACCTCCAGAAAGTGCCTACAGCAGGGGTGATTGATAAGTTTGTGGCCTAAGGTAGAAGGAGATGAGTTATACAGCTCGTTACATGCACCATACAGTTCAACCCTTTGAGTGATTATGCAGAAAGTTTGAAGTTAATAACTCATCGGGGTGATTGATAAGTTTGTGGCCTACGGTAGAAGGAGATGAGTTACTAACTTCAAACTTTCCGCATAATCACTCAAAGAGTTGACCTGCATGTGCATGTAAAGAGAGCTGTACAACTCATCTCCTTCTACCTTAGGCCACAAACTTATCAATTACCCCCGCTGTGGACACTTTCTGGAGGTCCAATATCCATCTGCTCCAGAACCGCTGGACTAAGTGTGTAAATGTGTTAGGTTTTCTAAATTTGACTCCTACCTTAGGCCACGAATTTATCAATCACCCCCTGTATAATAGTCAAAGCTATAGATTTTAAGCCGAAACTTCACAAACTGCTAAGGAGGTAGAGGTGCTGCTGTGCTTTCTTTGTAATTGCACTTACATGCTGGGCCCAGGACAGGTCCTCTGAAATGATAACACTGAGGAATTTAAAGTTGTTGACCTTCTCCACCTCTAATATCACCCCCCCCCCCCACCGCCCCCATTGAGGACTGGCTCATGAACCTCCAATTTCCTTCTCCTGAAGTCAAGACAGTCTGGACAGCTCCTTGTGAAATTCAGGAAATCCCTTTCATGACTGTGAACACAGGAGATTCTGCAGACACTGGAAATCCAGAACAACTCAGGCAAAAGGCTAGAGGAGTTCAGCAAGTCAAGCAGCACCAATGGCAAGGAATAAACAGTTGATGTTTTGGGCCAAGACCCTTCAACTGGACTGTTTATTCCTTTCTATAGATATTGCCTGACCTGCTGAGTTCCTCCAGCATTTTGTGTGTGCTACCTTTCATGATTGTTCACCTTTCTGCAATCCTTTAAGAAGAATCAATACTTTATTGGATATGTTACAGTATGCGGTGAACCACCATTTGAACAGAAAGCATGTTGAATAACTGGAAGAGATCCAGTCTTGATCTGCTTGGCATTCGGATATCCATTTCCTCCAGGCAATCCAGTATGGAACATATTTCCATGTCGGATCATTGATATTAAACTATCTCTAGTGTTTTGCAGTGATATGGCCTCAAACTAGCCTCAAAATATCATCTGTCTGCAATTCCAGGAAGGTCTTCTTGTGTTCTATGCACCCATGAAATTCATGTTTCCTTTGAGCACATAGGTCCAGTAACATTATTTGCTTTGTTAACATAGTATTTAAGGATGAAGAAAATCATTTGAAAATGGACAATAAATGTTCTAATGTGAAGTAAGTCGATAATCATTTATGAACTCTACCTAGAGCCATGATTCTATTGAAATGCTAATTATAGCTTCCAAATATAATCTTCAAGGATATGTTAATGACCGTGCACAGAGGTTTAATTAGAATAATTTTTTACAACAATGTAATTCTGAAAAAAAATTAAAGCTTCCCCTGCTTTTAAAAATTATTTTCTGGATTACCACTGCAAACCTTTAATGGGTTTGTTCAAGACCAAAGACCACATGTTATGAAACAAAATAGTAATACATTGCAAAAAAAAAGCGATAGATTCATTGAAAAGGCTCTGCGATAAATTAGGCTGAGATGGTTATGTTCCATTGTTACATTTCTTCACATTCCTGACTGTGGTCATGAATCATTATTAATTCACCAAACCTTTCCCTTCAGGCTTAATTGAAGAGTGTGACTTATAACACTAAAGGGTATATCATTTTCCCTTGCACTGATGTTCAGAAAGGAAGTATGGTGTATTCACTGCACAATTAGAATGAATCCAATGCCACCGGCTTCTTAATTAAAGTCGACTTCCAAAGCCGAGTTTACCCAGTAGAATTCAATGTGTGAAAGGAATCCAGAAAAGAAGCCTTAAGGAGTAACATCGACAGACTTATTAGTAACCACAGAAACAAAGTGTTAATTAGGGAATGTGTGATTCCCACCTTCTGACTAATTTCCAAGAATGTGAACAATATGCAAAAAAAGCTGCCTACCTTATAATAAATCATAATTACAGCTAACATTAGATTGACACTAATGGTCCCGGGGCAGCAGACAGGAATGCTCGCTAATTCATATTAATGTCAAATGAGGCAGCTAAATAACATCACAAGAATCTATGAGGAAATATGTTGACATATTTAACTATCACCGACTGCGCAATGAGAACTTTCTATGTATAGTATATGCAGAAAATCTTTCAGCTGAAGTCTTTTCATTCCCCTCAATGCCAAATGTTCAAAAATTAATTGGGAAATTATGTTAGAGTAGCTAATGATCACAAATACCAAAATGGCAGAGTATGCAGTGAAAACACAGGGAGGTTTGCATCGAAGTCCAGAATGCCCATCAGCTGACCAGTGAAGGCGAGAAGAAAATGTGAACCAATTTGCAAGTTTGCAGATTAATGATTTGGCTTTGTTTGATCGGAGTCAGACTGGAACAGAAGCTATTTTTCACAGCTCCAACTGGGCAGTAAACAAATCAGCACCCACATTACACTTCACATTACACATTCACATTACACATTCAATTCAGAGTCAGATTCATTTACTATCACATAATGTATACATTGAAGCATACAGTGAAATGCATCGTTTCCATTCACAGCTAACACACTCAAGGGTGTGCTGTGAGCAGCCTGTAAGTGCCACCACACATTCCGGCGCCAACATAGGCTGCCTACCTCACTTGGCAGAACAACACAAAACACAACAAAACAGAACATACCAAATGACAAAGCACCCATAGCAAAACAAGTCCCATACTGCCCTCCCACACGTGTTCATACACAGTTCTCTAACACCAGGACAGACCATCCTTGGCCTCCAGCCTCCAGCGGAGTTGTGGATATGCAGACATTAGGCCTTCAACTTCCCCAAAGGACTCAGAGTTCCGTTAATCGGATCTCAACCTCTGAACTTCCAGTTGAACTTCAGGCTTCAATCCTCAGCATTAACACGGGACTCGATGTTGATAATGAATAAGGACCCAGTATAAGGACCCAAACACTGGGCCTCGAGCTCTGGACTTATTGATGACGCAAGCCCAAAAACTAGTTCTTGGTGTTGAGACCATAAGACATAGGAGCAGAATTAGATGATCGGCCCATTGAGTTGGTTCTGCCATTCCATCATAGCTGATTTATTAACTCTCTCAACCCCATTTTCCTGCCTTGTCACTGTAACCTTTGATGCCCTGATTAATCAAGAACCTATCAGCCTCCACTTTAAACACAGTGGATTCCAGTGGCACACATTGGGGCCAGTACATTTTGGCCTAATTAAGCAGCTGGCCCAATTAGCCAGTTTCATGGAAGTAGTTAAAAAAGTATAAAAAAGGCAAATTCGGTACTAAATTATACAAATGTTTGTATATTTTAATGAATTGCATAACAAATTAGAATATTACCAATACTACTGCAGCACTATAAAACTGAGTATTAGTTCCAAATGCATAGGATCTAATTGTGAGTGAGTGGTGTCACTACAACAACATTTTACTCAGTGTCAGTAAAGCCAAGAAACTGGTTATTGACTTCAGGAGGAGGAAACCAGAGGCCCATGAGCCAGTCCTCATTAAGGATCAGAGGTGGAGAGGGTCAGCAACTTTAAATTCCTTGGTGTTATCATTTCAGAATACCTGTCCTGGGCCCTGCATGTTAAGTGCAATTAAGTGCAATTATGAAGAAAACCCAGTTGCATCTCTACCTCCTTAGGACTTTGTGAAGATTTGGGATGACATCTATAGCTTTGACTAACTTCTATAGATGTTTGGCAGGGAGTATATTGACTAGTTGCATCACAGCCTTTTATGGAAACAATGCCCTTGAACGGAAAATCCTACAAAAAGCAATGGATATCGTCCAGTCCATCATGGGTAAAGCCTTTCCTACCATTGAGCACATCTACATGGAGTGTTGATGCAGGAAAGCAGCATCCATTATCATGGACCCCCACCACCTAGGTCATGCTTTCTTCTCACTGCTGCCATAAGGAAGAAAATACGGAAGCTACAGGATCCACCAGGTTCAGGAACAATTATTATCCCTCAACCATCAGGCTCCTGAATCTGAGGGGATAACTTCACTCAACTTCATTTGCCCTATCACTGAACTTTTCCCACAACTTATGGACTCATTTTCAAGGACACTTATCATGTTCTCAATATTTATTGCTTACTTATTATTATCATTATTTATTTTTATCTTGATTTGTATACTTGCACAGTATTCTTATCTATTGCACACTGGTTGTCTGCCCTGTTGCTGTGGTCTTTCATGCTTCTATTACAGTTAATGGATTTATTGAGTATGCCCACAAGAAAATGAATCTCAGGGTTGTATATGGTGACACATATTTTCATTGATAACAAATTTACATTGAACTTTGAACTTAAAATACTTATTGATGGAGGAATTCATCCACATCATGTCCTTCTGGCAGTAAATGAACAAAATCAGTGCAGACACCTAGTGCGGATAAAAGACTGCCTTCATGCAATATTGTCGACAATTGCATCTCCAAACCCACATTTTCATTGTAACATTCAAGGTGTTACCTTCAAAGTAGAAACTACAAAGAATCCGATACCATCAAATTCTTCCTAGTTTCTAATTTGTTGAAGAAGTGAAATTGTTTCATTTTCACTTCTGCTGTTTCTGTCACCAAGCCTGAATGCTTGAAACCACAGTGAGCAGAACAATTTTGAGTTGTCTTACTGCTATTTCTCAACAACTTATCAGTGACAAAAATCACTGATTTTTGGACACAAACAACGTAGTTGAAGCTATTTCAAAACAATTTGTTCAAAGCATGGAGTTATGTCCAATGGCCATGCAAGTGCAAGAACCTTCATGCTAGTTAGAAACTATTCAGCAACAGTCTTCTGCCCCAATTAAGTGGCATAATATTCCAAACATATGAAAGGAATCCCAGCTGTTTTCCCAATTAGTTTTTGTTCTTTATAAGCGACTGCCCCGATTAACTAATGGGCTATTTAACCAGAATCCACTGTATACCCAATGACTTGGCCCCTGCAGCTGCCTTAGCAATGAATTCCTCAGATTCACCACCCTCTGGCTAAAGAAATTGCTCCTCATCTCTGTTCTAAAGGGATGGTCTTCTATTCTGAGGCTGCACCCTGTGGTTCTAGACTCCCCCACTTTTGGAAACATCCTCTCCACATCCATTCTATCTTGGCTTTCCAATATTCAACAGGTTTCAATGATGAGATTCCCCCTTCATTCTGTTAAACTCCAGTGAGTACAGGCCCAGCGCCATCAAACGCACCTCGTACGTTAACCCTTTCGTTACTGGAATCATTCTCATCAATCAAATCAAATTCAGTTTAATTATCATTCAACCATACATGGATACAGCCAAACAAAACAGCACTCTTCTGAGTCCAAGGTGCAAAACATACACAGGACATTCAAAATAGAGAGAAAAAAAACATAGTCATGCAAAGACACACATTTATAGTCCAAGACCCTCAGCGACACTCCCCTCAAATTGATGGTACAGTTCCCAGCAATTCAGCCTGTCATTCCTCTGATTAAACACTGGAGGGCAGCACTGATGGGAGAGGCCAATTCCCAGCTAAGCATGGGCACCATGCTACATTGTCTCCAGCGTTTCCTCACCTGAACTGCAGCAGCAGGCAAGCTCATGGCTTGAGGCCTAGAACTCGGTACAACTGAGGCTATGTAGCTCCCAAGCCGCCTTTCTCACCACCAAACAAGGGAAACAGGCCTATGGCATTTTACATTATCAAGGCCAACAGGTTTCTGCGAACGCAAGAGAAACATCCAATGCAGTCATTCACTTATGAAGCTCCTCTGGATTATCTTTAACGCCTACATAACTTTTCTTAGATAGGGGCCCAAAACTGCTTACAATACTCTAAGTGCAGTCTGACCAATGCCTTGTAAAGCCTCAACATTACATCCTTGCTGTTATATTCTTGTCTTCTCAAAATGAATGCATACATGCAATTTGCCTTCCTGATCACTGACTCAATCTGTAACTTAACCTTTAAGGAATCCTGCACAAGGACTCCCAAGTCCCTTAACACCACTGATTTCTGAATTTGCTCCCATTTAGAAAATAGCTATACCTTTATTCCTTCTACCAAAGTGTGTGATCATACATATATGGACAAGTGTCTACATGACAGTGCCTATAAAAAGTATTCATCCACCCCCCTCACAGAAATGTTCATGTTTTATCGATTTACAACATTGAATCACCGTGGTTTTAATTAGCTTTTTTTGACACTGATCAATGGAAAAATACTCTTTGATATCAAATTGAAAACAGATCTCTACAAAGTAATCTAAATTAATTCTAAATATGAAATACAAAATAATTAATTGCATAAGTATTCACCCCTTTTAATATGACATGCCAAATCATCTCTGGCGCAGCCTGTTGTTTGCATAATTAGTTAAATGGAGATCAGTTGTGCAGACAGAGTGTTTCAATTGATTGCAGTAAAAATACACCTGTATCTGGAAGGACCCACTGCTGGTCACTTGGAAGTCAAATGGAAGAAGGTGCAATGGTCTGATAAAGCCCAAACTGAATTTTTTGGTTATTAGACTAAATGCTATGTTTAGTGTAAACCAAACATCACACATCATCAAAAACACACAATCCCTACTGTGAAGCATGGTGGTGGCTGCATCATGCTGTGTGGATGCTTCACTGTAACAGGCCCTGGAAGGCTTGTGAAGGTAAAGGGTCAAATGAATGCAGCAAATTTCAGGGAAATCCTGGAGGAAAACTTAAAGGCAGTCTGCAGGAGAACTGTGACTTGGGAGAAACTTTGTTTTCCAGCAAGGCAATGACCCCAAGCATAAAGCCAAAGCTACACAGTAATGGCTCAAAAACAACAAAGTTAATGTCCTGGAGTGGCCAAGTCAGAGTCCAGACCTCAATCCAAATGAGAAATTGTGACTGGACTTGAGAAGGGTTGTTTACTCACGATCCCTATGCCATCTGACAAAGCTTGAGCAGTTTTGTAAAGAAGAATGGAAAAATTGCAGCGTCCAGATGTGTAAAGCTGATAGAGACCTATTCACACTCACTCAAGGCTGTAATTGCTGCCAAAGGTGCATCTGCTGAATACTGGCTTGAAGGGGGTGAATACTTATGAAATCAATTACTTTGTGTTTTATATTTGTAATTAATTTAAATCACTTTGTAGAGATTTGTGTCACTTTGACATTAAAGACTTTTTCTGTTGATCAGTGTCAAAAAAATTCTAAAATAAATTCACTGTGATTCAATGTTGTAAAATAACAAAACATGAAAACCTCCGGGGGGGGGGGGCACTGTATATTCTATCTGCCACTTCTTTGCCTATTCTCCTATTCTATGTCCTTCTGCAGACTTTCTGCTTTCTCAACACCATCTGCTCCTCCAGCTATCTTTGTATCAACCACAAACTTGGCCACAAAGCTATCAATTCCATTGTCCAAATCATTGAGATACTTATAATATGAAGAGAAGAGAACCCAAAAGTGCCCCTGTAAAACACCACTAGTCACCAGCAGCCAACCAGAAGAGATCCTCTTTATTTCCACTCCTTGCCACCTGTCAGCCAGCCAAATTTTCAGTCATGCTGGTAACTTCCCTACATTTACCATAGGCTCTTATCTTGTTAAGGACCTTCATATATCATGCCTTGTCAAAGCCCTTCTGAAAATCCAAGTAAACAACATCCGCTGACTCTCCTTTGTCTATCCTGCCTGATATTTTCTCAAAGAATTTCAACAGGTTTGTCATGCAAGATATCCCCTTAAGGAAACCATGCTGACTTTTGCCTATTTTATCATAGGTCTCCAAGTACCCTGAATACTCATCCTTAATTATGGACTCCAACGTTTTCCCAACCACTGAAGTCAGGCTAACTGGCCTGTAATTTCATGTCTTTTGCCTCTCTCTCTTCTTAAAGACTGGAGTGATATTTTTCAGTCCTCTAGAAGTATTCCAAAATCTAGTCTTTCTTCAAAGAAACTACTAAACTGATGGTAAGGACTATTAATACCTCCACAATCTCTTCAGCTACTTCTTTCATAACCCATGGGGAGCAGTCTATTTGGTCCAGGTGACTTCCCAAGCACCTTCTCTTTAGTAATAGCAGCTACACTCACTTCGGCCTCCTGAAACTCTTGACCTGCTGGCATACCGCCAGTGTCTTCCCCCACACCCCCCAGTACTACCCCTCCAACGTAATTTCCCTGTTGTCTCCTATCCACTGTTGTCTCTCTTTTTTTTCCTTTATCTGAAAAAAATTAGTATCCTCTTTTATTATTGGCTAACTTACCTTCATATTTCATCTTTCCCTTTTGTTTTTCTAGTTGCCTTCTGTTGGTATTTAAAAGCTTCCCATTCCTCTAACTTCTCTCTAATTTTTGCTACATTATAAGCCCTTTCTTTTGCTTTTATGTTGTTTTTGACTACCCTTATCAGCCACAGTTGCCTAATCCTCCTTTTAGAATACTTCTTCTTTGGGATGTATTTATCCTACACCTTCTGAATTGCTCCCAGAAAATCCAGCCTTTGCTGTTCTGCCGTCATCCTTGCTGGTGTCCCACTCCAATCAACTTTGGCCAGCTCCTCTCTCATGCCTCTGTAATTCCCTTTACTCCACTGTAATACTGATACCTCTTATTTGAGCTACTCACTCTCAAACTGCAGGGTGAATTCTATTATACTATAATCACTTCCTCCTAAGAATTCCTTTACCTTAAGCTCCCTAATCAAATTTGGTTCATTACACATTGAGAGATACTTTTCTGCGACAGACAGAGAAATTGGGCAACACCCTAAGGTTGTAGTGGGTGAATTAAACAACTGTCATTGAACAGAATGCTGGAAACACTCAGAAGAGTGTGCAGAATCTGTTGAGAGTGAAACAAAGGTAATAAATGTTCGGTATTTTCTACCCCAGAGATTAGTGGAGTCTGAATCATTCAGGGTAATTAAAGATCAGGTAACTAAAGCTTTGAGGAACTGACACAGAGTGGAGACGAGTCCTCGGTCATATCAGGCTTCTGTTAGTTTATAAAAGCTTTCCATTACGAGCGTTCTGAATGGTGGCAGGATTGAGGGGCCGTGTTGACTACTTCAGCTTCGATTTCCTTTTCCTTCAAGCTGATGACCTTTCTTCAGGATTAGAGTTTTCCAGGATTTGCAATTTGATTGTTGCATTTTGATCACTGTTTCCTGTTAATTATCAGACAAAATTACTATTTAAAAATGTGATTTCGACAGTAAGCATTCTAATATGAAGTAAGTGAATTATCATTTATGAAGTTTCATTCAAACCCCAACTGCAAATGTCAAATGCTGCAGGAAAATGAAACCACAAGTGCAGAATGATAAAGTATTGTGTCGCCATAGGAAATTGTTGAATTCATTTTCGTTTAAAGATTAAGAACAGCCTTGTATATGAGTTCAAAATTTAAGCTCACTCAACCACAGACATTTCTAATTAGATCATTATGTCTTGCATATGTTACGCTGAATTACAGCAGGAGAATTTTCTATAAAGGACACTGCAAAAGAATACAGTATAACAGTTCGAAGGGATATTTAAAACAGTGATTGGCTTTGTTCTACAGAAAGACTTATGACCTAAAGGTGGTGGTTTTTAAATGCTCAGCAAGTGTTGCTTACCTGAGGAAACGATGACCAGAAGGTGCACCTTTTGCATCCTTTTTAGTGTCCAGGTTCAAAGGCATTTATGTGAGACTATTTTGACAATGGTGTTATTTAGTAAGATGTAGATAAGGCATAATGCTTCTATAAAATATAGTATGACCATATGACCATAAGATACAGGAGCAGAAGTAGGCCATTCTTCCAGTCACCCCCATTTCCCTACCTTCTTCCCCATACCCTTTGATGCCCCGGCTAATCAAGAACCTGTCTATCTCTGCCTTAAGTACACCCAATGACTTGGCGTCCACAGCTGCTCGTGGCAACAAACTCCACATATTTACCACCCTCTGACTAAAGTAATTTCTCCGCACCTCTGTTCTAAATGGACATCCTTCAATCCTGAAGTTGTGCCTTCTTGTCCTAGACTCCACTACCATGGGAAATAACTTTGCCATATCTAATCTGTTCAGGCTTTTTAACATTTGAAATGTTTCTATGAGATCCGCCCTCATTCTCTTGAACTCTAGGGAATACACCCCAAGAGCTGCCAGACGTTCCTCACACAGTAACTATTTCATTCCTGGAACCACTCTTGTGAATATTCTCTGAACCCTCTCCAGTGTCAGTATATCCTTTCTAAAATAAGGAGCCCATGTACTGTGAGCCAACTGTGAGCTGTCTGATCTGAAAGGAAACATTATCCCATGAGCTCAGTTCCTTATGCTTGGAAAGGCCTTGTACAGTATACCTCATACAGTATAGTTTTGGACATCCCAAAATTCTTTACGGCCAATTAACTTTTTTGAAATATTGTTACTCTTTTTCTTGAGGAAATCTTGTAGAATCAGAATCAGAATGAGGTTTATTATCATCGGCATGTGACGTGAAATTTGTTAACATAGCAGCAGCAGTTCAATGCAATACATAATCTATCAGAGAGAGAGAAAAAAATAAAACATAATAATAAATAAACAACTAAATCAACTACATATATTGAATAGATTTTAAAAATGTGCAAAAACAGAAATACTGTATATTTACAAAAGTGAGGTAGTGTTCACGGGTTCAATGTCCATTTAGGAATCGGATGGCAGAGGGGAAGAAGCTGTTCCTGAATCACTGAGTGTGTGCCTTCAGGCTTCTGTACCTCCTACCTGATGGTAACAGTGAGAAAAGGGCATGTCCTGGGTGCTGGACTTCCTTAATAATGGACACTGCCTTTCTGAGACACCATTCCCTAAAGATGTCCTGGATACTTTGTAGGCTAATGCCCAAGATGGAGCTGACTAGATTAACAACCTTCTGCAGCTTCTTTTGGTCCTGTGCAGTAGTCCCTCCATAGCAGACATGATACAGCCTGTCAGAATGCTCTCCACTGTACAACTATAGAAGTTTTTGAGTGTACAGGTTTTCCCTGCT
Organism: Mobula birostris; assembly: GCF_030028105.1. NCBI lineage: Eukaryota > Metazoa > Chordata > Chondrichthyes > Myliobatiformes > Myliobatidae > Mobula > Mobula birostris. Next base: position 129,635,686 of record NC_092378.1, on the reverse strand, counting down.
AGCTGAAGGTAGAGTGTTCCTATGGAACGGCTCGTAAACTGGAATGTTGTAAAGTGAATAAGCAATTACCATTTATTAATATGGGAACAATTTTTGAGCGTTCCCAGACCCAGAAAATAACCTACAAAATCATGCCAAATAACACATAAAACCTAAAATAACAGTAACATATAGTAAAAGCAGGAATGACATGATAAATACACATGATAAATAAAGTAGAAATACTTTTCTGCAGCACTGTCTAGCACAGCGAAAATCTCGCAGAAGCGCTCTTTCCAGTAACCTTTAAGCTATGAAGCTGCCAAATCATACCAAATAACACATAAAAATACACAGCCTATATAAAGTAGAAATTATGTACATACAGTGTAGTTTCACTTACCGGAATCGGGAAGACTCCAATAAATTGCAGTTTCGTCACAGTTAAACACTTGCTTATATGAATAACCATCTGACGCAACTGGCAATCGCCTCTGATCTGGGCTGACATTTACGTGCCGGGCGGCACCTAATTAATTAGCTTGTTTATTTCGGCTTTTTTCTTAAAGATGTGCTGGGTGCGTTCCGGCTACCACTGCACCACTACATTCTTTGCGGCAATGTATCGGTCTGTGGCCCAGAGGTTGGGGACCACTGCTTAAACTATGAAGCTGCCCTCACCTTAGAAACCGATCAAACCACCCATGACTACCTTTAAGTTCCACTTTCGCAACACTTTCATCATCATCATCCAGTGCTCTCTGTTTTAGCTTATTAAAAAGACTGACTTATTTCTCCTTAAGTATAACAAAACATAACAGAACACCACGCTTTGTACACTCATCAATCCACTCAAGCAATAAACTTTTCATTTTATCCATTACTGGATGCTGACTAAGAGAGACCACTTTGCTACGAGCAGAACTAACAGTAACATCAGCAGCTTTCACAATTCTTTCTCTCTGCATATAAATTGCGAATGGTGGATGCAGGCAAGTTCAACGCGCAATGTCCTTACTTTGTTCACCACGATCGAAACGCTTAATTATGTCTAGTTTTATGCGAAGTGTAACACCCTTACGAGCTCTTTTAGGCTTTTCCGATACCTTAGAACCCATCTTGCTAACAGATGCACAAAATAAATCGAGATAAAGCACGTGTTTAAGCAATGCCGGCTAGAATGCAGTTCCGGGGGAGGAGCTTGGCTGTTCGGGTGCGCATTGCCTTTTTTCGTAACAGTGTAAACACCTTCTGTTAGTAAGAGCAGGTAAATAATGTAGGTCTTTTGTAACAGCGAGGTGTTGTAAAGCGAACATTTGGAAAACGGGGGCCACCTGTATTTGTTGACATGCCAAATCTTTTCAAACTACAATAAAGTATAGCCACTGTCTTGCCTTCTTTATGACTACATCGATATGTTGGGACCAGGTTAGATCCTCAGAGATCTTGACACCCAGGAACTTGAAGCTGCTCACTCTCTCCAATTCCAATCCTTCTATGAGGATTGGTATGTGCTCCTTCATCTTACCCTTGCTGAAGTCCACAATCAGCTCTTTAGGCTTACTGACATTGAGTGCCAGATTGTTGCTGCCGCACCATTCCACTAGTTGGCATATCTCACTCCTGTACGCCCTCTCATCACCACCTGAGATTCTACCAACAATGGTTGTATCGTCAGCAAATTTATAGATGGTACTTGAGCTATGCCTAACCACACGGTCGTGTGTACATAGAGAGTAGCAGTGGGCTAAGCACACACCCCTGAGGTGCGCCAGTGTTGATTGTCAGCGAGGAGGATACGGTATCACCAATCCACACATTTGCAGATAAAGGAACTCAGCAGGTTGGCCACCATTTATAGAGAGAAATAAGGAGTCGAGGTTTCGGGTCGATACCCTTCATCCTTGACCCGAAACCTTGACTCTTTATTCCTCTCCATTGATGCTGATGGAGCTGCTCAGTTGCTCCAGTATTTTGAGTATGCTCTGCAGAATCTCTAGTGTTTGTTATTGTCGTTGGCAGATGATGTTTAACAGTGAAATAATGAAGTAATCTGGATTTTAGTGATGTTGGGAGAAGGATCAATTTTGGCCAGATCACAGGAGAAATCTCAACTGCTTTTAATAGTGTCATGGATTTTTTTACGTGTAGCTGAAGGTGCAGTCTTGGCCACAGCTCAATGTTTTATCTGACAGTACAGCATTCTTTTACTCTACCCCTTCTGGGGCATGATTTGCAGATGATTATTTTCAGACTGATCTCAAACTGACATTAAGATTTCTAGAAAGTTGAGAATAAAATCATATTTTGTGTAGAAACAAGCCAATTTTGTTCCTTTGAGGCGTGACACACTTAACTGGTTTGGTTATGGATGCATCTCACATTTGGTAGTAATTTTCCTGAGTGAATAAGTTTTCCCTCATCACTCTCAATAGCCCTTGTGACAAATTATTGGGGGAAGATTGCAGCATTATACACCCTGGTGTAGTAAGACCTTTCCTCCACCTCTCTTGAGCTGCAGAGTGAGTTTTAATAACACCTCTTGGATGAGTATTTTAAAGAATTGGGGAGGTTTTGATTGGGTTGAGATCCATATATTCCTTTTTATCTCAGATGCCTCTCACCTCATAGATACTCAGCCGAAGAAGCAAACAATTTCTCTTCAGGGATCATTCTAGCTGGTTGCATCGCTATTTAGTATTGAAGGGCCATGGCACAGGATTTGAAAAAGCTGCAGACGAGTTGAACAGGTACTTTGGATCTGTCTTCACTAGGGAAGACACAAACAATATCCCAGATATAATAGTGGCCAAAGGACCTAGGGTAATGGATGAACTGAAGGAAATTTATATTAGGCAGGAAATGGTATTGGATAGACTGTTGGGTCTGAAGGCTATTAAGTCCCCACGACCTGATGGTCTGCATCCCAGGGTACTTAAGGAGGTGGCTTTAGAAATCGTGGATGCATTGGTAATCATTTTCCAATGTTCTATAGATTCAGGATCAGTTCCTGTGGATTGGAGGGTGGCTACTGTTGTCCCTCTCTTCAAGAAGGGAGGAAGAGAGAAAACAGGGAATTATAGACCGGTTAGCCTGACATCGGTGGTGGGAAAGATGCTGGAGTCAATTATAAAAGATGAAATTATGACACATCTGGATAGCAGTAACAGGATAGGTCCAAGTCAGCATGGATTTATGAAGGGGAAATCATGCTTGACTAATCTTCTGGAATTTTTTGAGGATGTAACTATGAAAATGGACAAGGGAGAGCCTGTGGATGTAGTGTACCTGGACTTTCAGAAAGCCTTTGATAAAGTCCCACATAGGAGATTAGTGGGCAAAATTAGGGCACATCGTATGGGGGGCAGAGTACTGACATGGATTGAAAATTGGCTGGCTGACAGAAAACAAAGAGTAGCGATTAACGGGTCCCTTTCGGAATGGCAGGCGGTGACCAGTGTGGTACCGCAGGGTTCAGTGCTGGGACCGCAGCTGTTTACAATATATATTAATGATTTAGATGAGGGAATTAAAAGTAACATTAGAAAATTTGCCAATGACACAAAGCTGGGTGGCAGTGTGAAATGTGAGGAGGATGTTATGAGATTGCAGGGTGACTTGGACAGGCTGGGTGAATGGGCAGATGCATGGCAGATGCAGTTTAATGTGGATAAATGTGAGGTTATCCACTTTGGTGGTAAGAACAGGAAGGCAGATGATTATCTAAATGGAGTCAAGTTAGGAAAAGGAGAAGTACAACGAGATCTAGGTGTTCTTGTACATCAGTCACTGAAAGCAAGCATGCAAGTACAGCAGGCAATGAAGAAAGCTAATGGCATGCTGGCCTTCATAACAAGGGGAATTAAGTATAAGAGCAAAGAGGTCCTTCTGCAGCTGTACAGGGCCCTGGTGAGACTACACCTGGAGTACTGTGTGCAGTTTTGGTCTCCAAATTTGAGGAAGGACATTCTTGCTATTGAGGGAGTGCAGCCTAGGTTCACAAGGTTAATTCCCAGGATGGCGGGACTGTCATATATCGAAAGATTGGAGCGACTGGGCTTGTATACTCTGGAATTTAGAAGGCTGAGAGGGGATCTTATTGAAACATATAAGATTATTAAGGGATTGGACACGCTGCGGCAGGAAGCATGTTCCCGCTGATGGGTGAGTCCAGAACCAGAGGCCACAGTTTAAGAATAAGGGGTAAGTCATTTAGAACGGAGTTCAGGGAAAACTTTTTCACCCAGAGAGTGGTAGATATATGGAATGCTCTGCCCTAGAAGGCCGTGGAGGCCAAGTCTCTGAATGCTTTCAAAAAAGAGATGGATAGAGCTCTTAAAGATAGTGGGATCAAAGGTTATGGGGATAAGGCAGGAACTGGATACTGATTGTGGATGATCAGCCATGCTCGCAGTGAATGGCGGTGCTGGCTTGAAGGGCCGAATGGCCTACTCCTGCACCTATTGTCTATTGTCAGAACATCGCAAACTCAGCCAACTCCATCATGGGCACTTCCATCTCCACCATCAAGGACATCTTCAGAAGGTGATACCTGAAAAAGTGGCATCCATCATTAAGGAACCCCACCACCCAGGATTTGGCTTCTCCTCATTTGTACTGTCAGGAAGGAGCCCAGAGACACACAACACAACATCTTAGGAAGTGCTGCTTCCCTTGCCATCAGATTTCTGAACATTTCACGAACGAACGAACACTATTTAGCTCCCCTTTTCCATTACTTGTTGTATTTTATAGTATATTTTATGTATTTCACTGTACTGCTACCGCAAAACAATAAATTTCACAACATATGTCAGTATTAATAAGCCTGATTCTGATTCTGATTCTGATTCCATTAACAGTGACAAGGAATTGGCCAAACATATAATTGTTCTGTCCAGTGGATAGTACTGATGTTGTCTTTTCTGCTTTTGATATTCCAGGAAGAAACTGAGCGATATTATGTAAAGTGATACTACATATTCTGAATATTATCAGACAGGTTGTAGGTGGGATCCAATGAAGTTGCATTGATGTTGCGGTACAATCAAGAGCACGTGAGTCAGGCACCTGCTGGTGTTAATACGGCTGTCTGCCCTGTAATAACTCATTCACTCCCTGATGGCAATGCAAAGCCATTAGCAATTTGTTACCTTTTTGCCCTCATTTAATTACACCCTAAGGAAAGGCTTTTGGCAGAAGGATTGCAGACAGAAGTGACCTTCTGCAGTCTCTCGATGACATGATTGGGTGTTAATATTTCATGTGAGAATTAAGCAATAACTTGCCGGAGGGATTTGCTGAAAGGCAGTCAGCACGCCACGCTGCTCACTGTAACATCTCATATTTCAGTAAGATCTGTAACAGAAAAATGATTCAGAATGTATCATTCAATCTAATTTACCAATTCAATATCATTTTGATGAAAAATAAGTAATTCTCTTCTACAATGAAGACTGCTGGATAAATTCTGGGGAATTATTGATAATAGATGTATTTAAACTAAATAATTTTTATTTAAAATGTGACTTGTTTGATGTTAGGAATTACACATTAGAACTCTTACTATATTAACCAAATTAACAACAGTAAATCTGCAGATCCAAGCTCAATAGATCAATAAATCTATCACAGTATCCATTTGTACAGAAGACGTATAGCAATCTTTTTGCACACTTTACCTTAGTACTTGCTTAGTACTTACCTCAAGTTGAAGAATGAGTTAACATTCCTCTATCAGCATTAATTCAATGCTTTTCTGAGCAGGTGTCCTTAATATCTGGATCCTTCAAGTTGAGATATTGCATCATGTTTCAAAATATATAACAGGATAAAGGGTAAAATTAGCACATAATTTTACCAGGTGAAACTCAGTTAGGTGGGTAGTTAAAATGGCTTAAGATCCTTATCAGGACTGATAATTCCTGATTTTAACCTGATTGAGTGAGCAAGCTGCAAATATCTCCATTCTAAGGCAATGAAAACACGACTGAGAGTATCCTGACTAGCTGTATCACAGTCTGGTACAGGAACTGCGAGGTCTCTGACCAAAAAACCCTACATAGGATTGTAAGGACTGCTGAGAAGATCACTGGGGTCTCTCTTCCACCTATCCAAGATATTTATCTAGATTTCTGCATGCGCGGGTCCTTTAGCATTGTCAATGATCCCTCCCATCCATCCAACAATCTCCTTGACTCACTGCCGTCAGGCAAGAGGTACTGTGGCATTAGGACTAGGATGGTTAGGATAGGAAATAGCTTCTTCATCCAGGTCGTGGGATTACTTAACTCTCTGCCACCACCCAGGTCTCACCATGTATGACGCACCAGTGCTTACTTTTTGACTCGTGTTGTAAATTCACCTGATTGATTATTAAATTATTTGTGGTTAATATTACCTTATGTGTTGTGTGTGAGTTAATTGTATTGTACTGTGCTCCTTTGTCCAGAAGAACACTGTTCCACTTGACCGTATGCGTGCACACAGCTGAATGGCCATAAACTCAAACTTGAGAAGCTACAGCTGTTGGAATCTGGAGGAATTTGGTGGGCCAGGCAGCACCTGTGGGTGTAGGAAGGAATTGTCAACATTGGTGGTTGAAACTCTGCAAATAGGGGTCCTTTGTAAAGATACTGGTCGGGCTCTGTTGGGAGCCAATTGCTATTTTAGTATTGACCTGCGCAGGAAACCAAAGCGACCTCCCCATCAGATGCAGACAATGAAGGGACAGACCTGATCGTCAGAATGGCACCAGATTCTTTAGACTTAGAGATCATATTGCATATTGTAACATTTTTGTGCGCAACAGTATGCACTATTTCAGTTGTCCCACAGTATCGGTAGGACACTATTGGATTCTGTTGCAGATGCTTCAAACAAATGTTTCTTACTTAAATATAGATCAGCAGGTTTGTGTCGTGACATCAATTGAAGTGAACCACCTCACTTGCTTAATGTTGTGCAGCCAGGGGCTTGAGCACACCAATGCTGGCCTAATATGGACGCTTGAGGATCACTTTACAGTTATTTATATTCGATCTGCTCTCAGGAACTCAAAGTATGAATTTTCTTTCACAAATGGTCTTTTTATGTTGTTTTCATTCCTAATTCCTGGATCTTGATGTCGATATCATTAGGCTCAATCCCCCATACCAGGATCCAAACAACTAGCCAATTATCTCTGCAGATAATACAAGCCACTCTCAGGCAAACCACCCCTCACTGTCCTCAGTCTATGGACCACGAACCGCTATCATAGACACTGATCTGATTTTTAAAGTCAACATTAGCCAACTATCGCACTTTCATAATTTTCTTTAATCCTCAATTCTATTGGCTCTCCTAATTTACTCATTCTTCCACTTCCCTACTGATCCTCTTCCTAACCTCCAGTTCTGGGTCAACATTCCTGATTCTTCTGTGTCCCAATAAAATACTCCTTGAGCATTGGTCCATCTTCCCCAATCCTCTGTGCTGTCCACTCTCCTCATGTGATCGGCAGTGAACTGAAGCCAAATAAACTCCTCTACAAGCTGTTGGATTAGGGTGTAGAATTGTTATTTTTCTCATATTTTCCTTGTAGTTTAACTTTCCTATGCTTGCTTGTATTTTTATATAATGATTTATATACATGCACTTGTTTAGTAATGACAGTACAGAAGGTTCTTAGTTTTCAGCGGCAGGTGTCATGCCACTTGAATCTGACTATTTTATAGGTTAATTATTGTCACTGGAATTTCGTCATCTCTAGTTTGGTATGAGATGACTGTGACACTTTTTCCTTTGTCTTTTCTTTGTTTTCTTGGTGTCTCTCTTTGATTGATCTTTGTTCTTATAATATTTATTGGCCATCAGCAACAAGTTTTATGCCTGATTCTTGACTACCAATGAACCTTTGGATCCCATAGCATCGGGATCCAACATAGCTCAGTATATTCAGGAGTTATTGCTAAAAAGCACTGGTAGCCCAACATGCTCAATGAGCCGAGGGCTCTTGCCTCACCACCCCAAGATCCTTTCACTATCATCTTCATGAATGCAAAGTTCCAGCCATTCCACAAGAAGCATTCTGAGGCACTAGGGAATCTGATGAAATAACGTGAACCTCAAATGATTTCAAGAGACAATAACTGCAAGAATGCAATTTGTATTTCAGATTTTTTTTCCAAAAGTTTATTCATTTAATATATGTACAATGATTAAATTTGTGACAAAATATTTAATGACGTTTGACATTTTTAACATTTTGATTTTTGTTTATCAGTGTTGAATGTTGGTGAATAACTGAATGTCAGAAGTACTCAAATCATTCAACTTTGACAGATAGCTCAACTGGAGGCTTTGTTTAGCTGCCTATCAATGTATATTTGACAGCTTCTGTCTCATTTACTTCCTCCCATCTCATCGCTATGATAGTTAATTTTTGTAGATGGAAATCCTTCCCTTGCACATGGGATGAAACTAGTCTCATTCAGCAAGTTCCTGTTGGGGTTAATTGTGGGCTGCTCAGCAATGTTTGTAAATTCTGCGACATTGTTGATTTACGTGGAATTTTGACCAGTCTATTCACACTGAATTAGTTTATGTTTTAACCAAGAGAACCTGGATTGTCCCAGATATTGTGGATCTTCTTGAATAATTCAAAGGGTATTTTTCAAACAATCACTTAAATAAGCAGTGCTATCTTTTCAAAGTTCTATCTTTGAATATTCTTGTGCTATTGATTACTGCCATTTACATAAGAACATAAGAAATAGGAACAGAAGTAGGCCATTTGGCCTGTTGAACCTACTCCGCCATTCAATAAGATCATGGTTGATCTGGCCATGGACTCATCTCCTCCTCCCTGCCTTTTTCCCATAACTCTTAGCTCCCCAACTATGCAAAAACCTATCCAAATATATTTGACTTAAATATATTTACTGAGGTAGCCTCCACTGCTTCACTGGGCAGAGAATTCGACAGATTCATCACTCTTTGGGAAAAGCCGTTCCTCCTCATCTCCATCCTAATTCTACTCCCCTGTATCTTGAGGCTACGTCCCCTAGTTCTAGTGAAAACAATTTTCCTGCCTCTATCTTATCTACCCCTTTCATAATTTTATATGTTTCTATAAGATCTCTTCTAATACTTCTAAATTCCAGCGAGTACAGTCCCAGGCGAATCAATCTCTCCTCATAGTCTAACCCCCTCATCTCTGAAATTAACCTGGTGAACCTAAATGTGAACTAAAAGAGTTTTGTAAAAAAACTCTTTAAAATTTAATGGCTTTCACTTTGTCGATACATTGCATTGCCCTATTAGAACTTCTGCTTTGCTAAACCGATAAATTTGAAGGGTTTTCTAGTATTTAGCAATTTGTTAACAAATTAAGTTTCGTCAGCACTCCAGAAAATACTGTGTAGAACATACAGGGATCATATAAAAAAATTGAATTGTAAATTTCGAGAAGGAATTAAAGCAATAGAGAGAATAGTTTGAGGCAAGTACAACATTATTTTAGAAGCACTTGGACAGGTACATGGAAGAACGGGGCTTGGAGCAATCTGGGCCAAACACAAGAAATAGGGATGAGCTTGAAGGCTCACACATCAAAGTTGCTGGTGAACGCAGCAGGCCAGGCAGCATCTGTAGGAAGAGGTGCAGTCGACGTTTCAGGCCGAGACACTTCGTCAGGACTAACTGAAGGAAGAGTGAGTAAGGGATTTGAAAGTTGGAGGGGGAGGGGGAAATCCAAAATGATAGAAGAAGACAGGAGGGGGAGGGATGGAGCCAAGAGCTGGACAGGTGATAGGCAAAAGGGGATACGAGAGGATCATGGGACAGGAGGTCCGGGAAGAAAGACAAGGGGGGGGGACCCAGAGGATGGGCAAGAGGTATATTCTGAGGGACAGAGGGAGAAAAAGGAGAGTGAGAGAAAGAATGTGTGCATAAAAATAAGTAACAGATGGGGTACGAGGGGGAGGTGGGGCCTTAGCGGAAGTTAGAGAAGTCGATGTTCATGCCATCAGGTTGGAGGCTACCCAGACGGAATATAAGGTGTTGTTCCTCCAACCTGAATGTGGCTTCACCTTTACAGTAGAGGAGGCCGTGGATAGACATGTCAGAATAGGAATGGGATGTGGAATTAAAATGTGTGGCCACTGGGAGATCCTGCTTTCTCTGGCGGACAGAGCGTAGATGTTCAGCAAAGTGGTCTCCCAGTCTGCGTCGGGTCGCACCAATATATAAAAGGCCACATCGGGAGCACCGGACGCAGTATATCACCCCAGTCGACTCACAGGTGAAGTGTTGCCTCACCTGGAAGGACTGTTTGGGGCCCTGAATGGTGGTAAGGGAGGAAGTGTAAGGGCATGTGTAGCACTTGTTCCGCTTACACGGATAAGTGCCAGGAGCGAGATCAGTGGGGAGGGATGGGGGGGACAAACGGACAAGGGAGTTGCGTAGGGAGCGATCCCTGCGGAATGCAGAGAGAGGCGGGGAGGGAAAGATGTGCTTAGTGGTGGGATCCCGTTGGAGGTGGCGGAAGTTACGGAGAATAATATGTTGGACCCGGAGGCTGGTGGGGTGGTAGGTGAGGACCAGGGGAACCCTATTCCTAGTGGGGTGGCGGGAGGATGGAGTACCAGGGGAACCCTATTCCTAGTGGGGTGGCGGGAGGATGGAGTTCCAGGACATGTCTATCCACGGCCTCCTCTACTGTAAAGATGAAATTCTGACATGTCTATCCACGGCCTCCTCTACTGTAAAGATGAAGCCACACTCAGGTTGGAGGAACAGCACCTTATATTCCGTCTAGATAGCCTCCAACCTGATGGCATGAACATCGACTTCTCTAACTTCCGCTAAGGCCCCACCTCCCCCTCGTACCCCATCTGTTACTTATTTTTATGCACACATTCTTTCTCTCACTCTCCTTTTTCTCCCTCTGTCCCTCTGAATATACCTCTTGCCCATCCTCTGGGTCCCCCCCCCTTGTCTTTCTTCCCAGACCTCCTGTCCCATGATCCTCTTGTACCCCCTTTTGCCTATCACCTGTCCAGCTCTTGGCTCTATCCCTCCCCCTCCTGTCTTCTCCTATCATTTTGGATCTCCCCCTCCCCCTCCAACTTTCAAATCCCTTACTCACTCTTCCTTCAGTTAGTCCTGACGAAGTGTCTCGGCCTGAAACGTCGACTGCACCTCTTCCTACAGATGCTGCCTGGCCTGCTGCGTTTACCAGCAACTTTGATGTGTGTTGCTTGAATTTCCAGCATCTGCAGAATTCCTGTTGTTTGAGCTTGAAGGCTCCTTGGTTGCCATGGACTCTTTGGTCTGAAGGGCCTGTATCCGTGCTCTATTGCTCCATGACTCCATAACTCTAAATGAAGAGAGAGTAAAATAAATCACAAAGCAATGGGAATAAAGCAAGATATGATAACTAATTAAATAGTCCCACTAAGAGTTGCAATACTGTGCAAACGATCGAGTTCCAAGCTATGTCAGTTTGTGTTATCCTGAGTAATTGGAAGAATATGGCACTGTTGTTTTGACCATTGTCGTGAACATGGGCAAGCTTTGAGGAATGGGAAATAGAAAGGGATCATTTGTGGGTTTTCCCCATATTAGAGGAATATAATCAACATTTATTTTCTTATTTTTATCCCCCAGAGTAACAAAAACAGAAAATATTGGTCATCGTCAACAATTTCTGATAACTTGCTTCCTCTGTTTGTTTTAGACTGACGAATTCTGCTGTAGGTCATCCATCTGGGATACTGCATGATGTTTCTCTCACTACAGATGCTGCCTGACCTACTGGGCATTTCCAGATTTTTCCTTTTGGCTTCAGGCTCAGCAACAGCTCCGACCTGCATTTCACAGAGTTAAGATGTCCCAATGTTTATTTCCTCTCTTTCTCTGTCTCTCTAATTGCCTTCATTAAGCTGTTAACTGGATAGCTTTGGAAACATTGGCATCTCTGACCTCACACTTACTTTCTCCTATCTATCCAAAGCCCTACCCATTTTGCAATCTAAAACTAACTTTCTTGCTCATTTTTCCATTCTCATGAATGACAACAATAGCAATAGCAGCTCCACATGCATTTATATAGCACCATGAATATGACTAATTCTCCCAGGAATGACAAATTTTCACATAAAAGTAAAAATCAGAATGTTAAAAGAGGTATATAAAAACTTGGTCAAAAGTATATAAACAGAGGTTTCTTGAAGGTCTAAACTGAAAGCACAGCCACAACTAGGGCAAAATGATTGTGGCATAGCAGTCAGTGCTGCAAATCTGGGTTCAGTTCTGCCACTTTCTGTAAAGTGTTTGTATGTTCTCCCTGTGATCATGTGGATTTCTTTTGAGTTCTCTGCTTTCCTCCCCCATTCCAAAGACGTACCTGTGAGCAGGTTAATCGGTCACATGGGGGGAATTGAACAGAGCAGGCTTGTTGGACCAGAGGGGCCTGTTACCATGCTGTATCTCTAAATTAAAATTAATGTAAAAACAAGTAAAAATTTAATTAGCAAAATTATCTTGCCGGTTGGAGGTTCCGGTCAGAGGGATGCGCGGAGCCAGAAAAGAATACGGATACGAATGGCATTGATACAGAGACGATAGAAGCATTGTTTTGTACTCAAAGAATTTTTTTTAAATTATCAACAACTAGTAAGGAGGCAAAGAAGAGCTCCAACTGCGAAAAATGCAAGTGGAGAATTCTATGTCCACCAAGCATACACGCAGAACTCAGCAGGCCAGGCAGCACCTATGGAAAAAATACAGTCGACGTTTTGGGCCGAGACCCTTCAGCAGGACCCTGGGTTCATACGCAGATTCAGGAATTTTGGAAGGAAAATAGAAAATCTCCCAAGGTAAAACTTACATCCAGCCCGCCCCCTCTCTCTACTCAACCAAACGATACATTGGCCCAACTCACTGGGTGCCTCCCACATCCCCCAATAACCAGATACCACCATCATATGTGCCATTCTTTACAACTCAGGGTCTCAGCATTTCTTTCATGTTCACATTGGTTGGTTGCCAGTCTTTGTTTATCTATAGCTTTTTGGAAAATGCTGTTGCATTTCTTTTTTCCTGCAAAAACTGAAACTTCAGGTAGTATAAGATAACATAAATTTGATAATGAATTCCCTTTGAACTTTGTATTTAATGTTTCCAACCAGACAAGAAGTTTTCCTGCATTGGACCTACGGCAGGCTGCTTTCTGTAGGACCCATCCATTGCGTCTGTGGAACAAGGAGCGGGATGCATGGCCCAGCGTTCTCTGCTGACACTGTCGCTCATTAGAAAAGCCTGAATGCTTTACTCCAAAAGATGCACCTCCTGTCATCGCGATGCAATCAGGTTAGTGTGATCTCTGCCAACAGGAGGGAGGCGGTATAATGAGTAGCAGAGGTTGACAGCTACTGAATCAGAATTGGAATCAGCTTTATTATCATTGACACAGGTTGTGAAATTTGTTCTCTTGAGGCTGCAATACTGTGCTAGTCATAAACTTTACAATCAGTTAAAAAATAAGTAAATAATTCAAAAGGCAAGTAATGAGGTAGAGTTTTCGGTTCATTATATTTTATATAAGATTGTTATAGTTCATGGAGCATTCTGAAATATGATGGCAGAGGGGAAGAAGCTATTATTAAAACATTAATTTGGGTATACAGGCTCCTGTACCTCCTCCTCAATGGTAGTAACATAAAGAAGGCATGTCCTGGATGGTGAGAATCTTTCATGATTTATGCTGCCTTCTTGAGGCACTGCCTGTTGAAGGTGTCCCATGGTATAACTGGCCAAATCTACAGCCATCTGCACTATCTAGCAGCCCTGTGCATTGGCAGCTTCGTACCAACTGAATAACTAGTATTAACAGGTTCCTGATTTCTTTCATGAGTGGATTACTAAAGATGCTGCTTGACTCCTCCAGCGGAGGAATGTACTGAAACTAAAAGCTATTTTTAATATAATAAACACATTGTTCCTTCCAGCTTCCTCATAGGGCGCAAGTGAGAATGAGGTGCATATTCTAATGTTTTCTAAAAGTCTAAATTCTAAAGGCTATCATCCCAAAAGTTAAACTGTTTTCTCCACAGACATTGCCTGACCTATTGAGTATTTCCAGCATTTTCATTTTTAGTTCCAGATTATCAACATCAGTAGATTTTTATTTTGTTTTTTTGTTCTTGACTCTTGGCCCCAGCCAGCATTCTTTGGAAGCTCAGACTAAGGGAATCCCCATTTTTCTCATTGCCTTTAGATTCAAGTGCACACTTTTTATTTCAATATAGGAACATTTCTGGAGGTTTCGGAATGTCTTGGTACCTGGCTTTAATGAAAATATATTTCACATGAGGTGAATGGCAGTCATAGTACTTCTAGTCTCATCCAACCCAAGGGGAGAAAGCCTGACTTGCCTTAAACGTTTCACCTTTCCCCCTTAACCAATTACCTCCAGATTTAGTCTCATCCAATCTCAGTGGAAAAAAAGCCTGCTTGCATTTACCCTATCTATACCCCTCAGAACTTTGTATACCTCTATAAAATCTCCCCTTATTATCTTCCATTCCAGTGAATAGTTCTTAACCTGTTCCCCCTTTCTCTATAACTCAGCTCCTCAAGTCCCAGCAACATCCTTTCTCTGCCTTCTTTCAAGCATATTGATCTATTTCCTGTAGGTAGGTGACCAGAAATGCACAAGATACTCCAAATTAGGCCTCACCAATGTCTTATACAACTTAATGTAACATTCCATCTCCTGTACTAAGGGCCCTGTTTTATGCAGCAAATATGCCAAAAATTCTCTTCATGACCTGTGATGCCACTTTTAAGGAATTATGGATCTGTCTTTCCAGGATCCTTTGTTCTACTGTACACCTCACTGTCCTACCATTCACTGTGTGAATGCATGTTTACTGGTGTCACAGCTTTCTTCTTTAGTCCCAATCAACCTAGTTATGTGTGTGTGTGTATATATATATAAAATAATAAGTTTCTCACTCCCAATTAATAGCCAGCTCCAAGATTGTATCTTATGAGTCGAGTTTGTCATATCTTCTCCCTTGTCCCTTGATTGTTGAGAGAGATTTGTGCCTGTGTGTTATTTATTCACTTGCAGGTTGTTCCTAACTTTCATTCATCCCTTCACTAACAATCACAAGGTTCAAGTGCAGTAAAACGTGCTCACGGCCTGACTCAAGGGCTCTCAGTGACCACTGACTTTTGATTGGACCATTCAGACCAATAAAATAATTTCCTCACCAATCAGAAGGAGGCTCAGTTTTTCCTTTATGAAAAAACGGGCATGGGAGATGTTGAGGTTGTTGGAAAGATGAAGTGGAATACAAGAGGCATTGTGAGAGGACAAAGTGAAAAGCCTAAACAATGACAGTGACAAGGTATATCAAGGACATAAGGCACTTGAAGTCATGGAGATGTGCAGCACAGAAACAGGGCCCTCAGCTCACCACATGCTGACCTTTTTCTCCATCTACACTGAACCCACTTGCCCATACTGCAAATAAAGATTACCTTTATTTGTTACATGTATGTCAAAACATACAGTTGTATCAAATCAGCCCGCAAGTGTCGCCTTGCTTCCACCGCCAACATAGCATTCCCACAATTTACTAATCCTAACCCTAATCGTACGCCTTTAGAATATGAGAGGAAACCGCACTTCTAATTTTCTCCAAATTCAAACACACCATAGTTTGTGAAAACCAATGAAATTCCTTAGGAGGGTTAATCTCTTTCCAATTCAACAAAATGGACCTTCTAGCCATTAAAGTAAGAAATGCAATCATCCTACGTGATGAAGAGGTTAAATTATTTAAATCTATCATTGGTAATCCAAAGATAGCAGTAATTGGATGAGGTTGTAAGTCTATATTTAGGACCGTTGAAATAATATCAAAAATATCTTTCCAATATTTCTCCAACAAGAGACATGACCAAAACATGTGGGTTAAAGAAGCTATCTCGGAATGACATCTGTTACATGACCCTTTATGACCCTTCCATTAAGTTTGAAAAAACTTGGAAGCCATTCATTCAGCATTTTCATTTGATGTAATTTGATCATTTCCAAACTTGTTTTATCTCTCTGTACTGTTGTTGGAGAGGAATGGAGTCGTTGACACTAAGGTTTTCTTCTTTTCCATTTTTAAGTTGTTAGTTTTGCCCAAGTCTTTTAGTTTAGTTGATTAATTCTGCTTTTCTTTGGGGATGGGTTTTTTTTTTCGTTTTGTTTTTTTTTCATGGTTTTTTCCCAGTTTTTTTTTTGCTTTGTATTATCCGTTGTTAGTTCTACATGATTGGGAGCTTTGTTAATTTACACTATTTAGTTTTTCAATTACTTTTTTAAGTGTAACAATACATCTCCTACTATTTGTATTATTGCTATGTTTTGTTTCTATATTTTGAAATTAATAAAAAGATTGAAAAAGAACGAAAGAATGTGAGAAGAAAGTGGTGCAGCCATTCAGTTACAAGGAGCGCATGCAAACTCCTTACAGAAAGCGATGGGAATCAAACCGCAATGTTACAGCTGCTGCTGTAGAGTGAAGCGCTGACTGCTGCCCTCCTGCGCCACCTGAAAAGATCAGGGCATTGGGGCTGTTTCCTTCTATGCCTTGCCTCCTTACATCTTTATTCATAATCTAATTCTTCTTATATAATTATGCATGATTAAAATAAAGCATATTCTTTCTGCCTGGCACTCAGCAGTAGTTCAGGTATCGAATTTGGTCCTCTGAAAAGCAAGTGATGTACCACTTTTGTAACCCAATGTCAACTGCAAATAGTGAGTGATTTTAAGATACAGATTGTTGGCCAGTTGCCTGAGGGAGGGTCAATGTGTCAATCAAGTGAAGCAGAAGTCCATGTTAAACAAAATGCTGATGAAAAGCATTAATGAAGTGCTGTATGTCCATATGTTCAATTCCTAGTGCATTAATATGATGGATTAGCAAAGTCCCTTTGTCAAGGTATTTAACAAAGTTCACTTTGTTATAATACTAATCTTTTTAATATTTGATTTGGGTGAAAATGTGGTTGAATATCATAAGGCAACTGGTTTCTCTGACACTTATTTACAAAAATGGATCTCCTCTAAGTAAATTAAGACAATTTTGTAAGGAAAGCTGAAATGGCCCCATTATCATTTGATCCCAGTCATTTGTCCACTTTTATTATAACTGCCTGAGAATTACATACAGTCAGTTTTCACTTCATTAGGTACATCTTGTTATGTTTTGTAACTCCAGAAATTAATCAACAGAAAAGCCCAGGAGCTGGGACACTAGTGTACTTAGTTTATTTTTCTAATTTTCTTTTGTGAGTCACTCACTGATGATGTGGTGGTGTAATGACGTATGCCATTCACATACTTCTTACAAAATAAATTATGTAAACAAAGAATGCCTAATCAAACAATATACTTACAACTTTACTTAAATATTACTGTAATACTGAATACACTAAACGCCTGTTCATTAAGGCAAATCAGCCAATCATGTGGCAGGAACTCAATGCATAAAAGCATGCAGACATGGTCAGGAGGTTCAGTCTTTGCTCAGACCAAACATCAAAATGGGGAAGAAATGTGGTCTTAGTGACTTTGACTGTGGAATCTCACCAGATTAACACATCTGGTTTAAGATGACGCTACTGAAGATGGTGACAGCTTACTGGGAGATTGAAAGGGAAGAAGTTCAACTAAAGACATTACCTATAGCATTTTTACCGAAGCAAATTGTGGTGAACTATCGCTGCAGACAGTAAGGAGGCAGGCGGAGGTGAGGTTGGTTTGGGGGATGAACTGTGCTGGGGCATTGCGAGATATAATGTGTTCGAGCCGGTGTCGCAGATGGAGTTCCTATTGCAGCTGGTATTGGAGCAACTGATTTGGAGAAGAGTCAATGTGCCCGTCCACCTAACCCACGCGTGAGGTTGGACTACTCCGAGTGCCAAGCTGACGTGCTGAGATTGAGAAGGGCTTTGGGATGATTGGCCCAAGTGTATTGTGGCGCTGGGATCCAAGTCCTGGGGCGAGGCACTACGTGGTGCTTGGACAATTTAAACACTGGCCCAGATAGATACTACCAAACTAGACTTCAGAGCAAGTTTTCCATGTGTCACATTACAGGTTTCCCCCGCCATCCGAAGGTAGAGCGTTCCTATGAAACGGTTCGTAAGCCGGAATGTCATAAAGCGAAGAAGCAATTACCATTTATTTATATGGGAAAAATTTGTGAGCGTTCACAGACCCAAAAATAGCCTACCAAATCATGCCAAATAACACATAAAACCTAAAATAACAGTAACATATAGTAAAAGCAGGAATGATATGATAAATACACAGCCTATATAAAGTAGAACTACTTTTCCACAATCATTGCTGGCAGAGATCTCCGTAGCGAAAATCTCACACAAGCGCTGTTGGTAAAAATACGGCACAAGTGCTCTCCAGTAATCTTTAAACTATGAAGCTGCCAAATCATACCAAATAACACGTAAAAATACACAGCCGATATAAAGTAGAAGTAATGTATGTACAGTGTAGTATCAGTTACCGGAATCGGGACAGTGCAGAGCACACTGATGATGGTGTGTTAGGCTGATCCACTGCAGGCTGGGTGGTGCAGTGGCCCCCACCCTCCGGACCACCAACCGATACATTGCCGCGAAGCACGCAGGGGTCCAGTGGTAGCCGGGAGGCACACAACACATCTTTAAGAAAAAAGCTGAAATAAACATGCTAATTAATTACGTGCTGCCCAACACGTAATTGTCGGCCTAGATCAGTGCTGATTGCCGATTGCATCGCCTCTGATCTGGGCCGACAATTGCGTATGGGGCGGCACCTAATTAATTAGCATGTTTATTTCGGCTTTTTTCTTAAAGATGTGCTGTGTGCCTCCCGGCTACTGCTGCATTCTCCACAAATCAGTACAGTATCTGTCCGCGGCCTGGGGGTTGGGGTGGTGGGACACTGGGCTGTCATCTCATCGTCGCGTAAACAGCGTAAATGGAGGGGGGCTGGCGGTTCTGGTAAATAACAGTTGGTGCAATCTTGGGCATATTACGATCAAGGAACGTGTCTGTAGCCTGGATATTGAACTTTTTGCTGTTGGACTCCGGCCATATTATTTAACCAATTTCCCCCGGGATCAATAAAGTACGACCAGGACTAGGACTAGTGCCTGCCGGCTACTGCAGCATTCTCCGCGAATCGGTACAGTATCTGTCCGGGGCCTAGGTGTTGGGGTGGTGGGACACAGGGGTGTCATCTCATGGTCGATCAGGGCAGGCAGCTCATCTTCTCCTATGACTGCCCGCCTCGATGTCGAAGGTTGAGGTTTGTCGTTTGCTGTGGCTGATGTGGAAGGCTTGTTTTCCTGCTGAGCCTCGCGCATTTTTCTATCATACAGTTGTTTGTAAGGACTCAAAGAATCTTGCAAATATCCCCCAAACCTACATACCCTTTCAAAATTAAAGTCGTACTTTATCATTACTCATTCCGTTTCGATTGTTATCCTTTCCTCTTCCAATTGCATCAGCTCTCTATCAATCAGTTCTTGGTCATGGGATGCCAAAACCTCTTCAACATCATCTTCGTCAGCTTCCACAAGCCAAACTCACTTTGCCCTTACTTCATTCACCATGATTGAAACGCTTGATTATGTCTAGTTTTATGCTAAGTGTAACACCCTTACGAGCTCTTTCAGGCTTTTCCGATACCATGGAACTCATCTTGCAAACGACTGCTCACAGGCTCATGTTAAAGCAATGCCAGCGAGAATGCCGTCCTGAATCCGGGGAGAGCGGCTGCTCGGGGCATGCGCTGCTTTTTATCACGCACTGAATTTTTTTCCTAACAGTGAAAACACCTTCTGAAAGCGAAAACAGGGTACTAATGTAGGTCTTTCGTAACAGTGAGGTTTCATAAAGTGAATGTTCGAAAAGCGGGGGACACCTGTAAGCTGTTGTTAAGCACATTATTGCTTAAAGTCGAGTCTTCAGTTTTAGCCACTCCTTTCACATTCAGGTGGTACACAGTAACACAATATGATTTGTAGCCTGAAGCAAACATATCTACCAGATCAGTAATATCTGGACATGTTTGCAATGGGATAAATTATCTGTGATCATTAGTGTTCACCTGTGCTTACTGTTCAAAGTAAATTCAAAGTTCAAAGTAAATTTATTATCAAAGTATGTAAATGTCACCATATATTAAATACCCTGATATTCATTTTCTTGCAGACATTCACATTAGAACAAAAAAATACAAGAGAACCAATGAAAACTGACATTCAACCTAAAACTGGCAAGCAGGCAATGTGCAAAATCAAAGTACTCTCTTTTGTTGGCACATGTAGATCTGAGGAAGGTTGGGAAACATTTCTGTTGGAATGTACATAGCAACAGGATTGGTTAACCTGCAGGATTTTTGATCTGTGGCAATGCGTGGATGAATTGCTTAATATTTCTGTTGCAGCCTCAATAATACAAAGGAAGAGTTACATACTTAGACCTGTCCTGTTGGAGGAAATGGACAATTGACTTTCCTGAAGGGTTTTGGGACAATCACGTTACATCTATTCAAAAGCAAAAGTGATGATACAATTGCTAAGTGTGTTGTGCGCAGGCAGTGCAACAGTTCTCTGCATTTGCTTATGAACTGTGATTAACCAGCATTATTCCAGCTCATTAAATTCATGATCACATCATGTATAACAATTACACTCAGGACGGTTAGGAATTCTTCATCCCTCTATGACCTTGCGCACCATGTTCTGCTACTGTTGAGGATGGAGATAGTCGGTCTATTTAACTCAGGCCCAGATGTAGTACCATTGTACATCTTTAGTCTGAACCACTGGGTGGGTGGGTTAGTTAGCATGTTGTTAGCACGCTGCTCGTCTTGTTTACTATGCGTGTCTTGTGCTTTGTAACTTCACTAAATTGTCCCTTTGTTTCAAGATGATCAATTACTTGGCTAGCATACACTTCTGCATTTCTCTGAGCCAGCACTGGGACCATGACTTAACGGTAGAGAGGGGCATGTTAAACAGATTACAGATCATTGTGGAACACACTTAGTAATTACTGATGTTGAATCTCACAGCTTTTCATGAATTCCTAATTTAGCACAGAGGTTGCTTCAGATAACGCAACAAAAGAATCTTGAGCCTGTACTCAGAATTTTGTTTCCACACAGAGTGTGCAGTGGGCATGCATCAGATGGACAGGTGAGGACCAGGTTAAGTCATTCATCCTCTTATCAATTGCTCCAAACCTAATCTTTTACCAGTGGATTTTAGACCTCATGCAAAATGGAGGTATTCCACCCAAATTACATTGGTATTGGTATATTATTGTCACATATACTAAGAGAGAGTGAAGGGCTTGTCTTGCATAAGGTTTATACAGATTAAGTTATTACACAGTGCATTGAGCTAGATTAAGGTTGAACAAAAACAATGCAGAATAAAGTGTAAAAACTATCAAAAGAGTGCAGAGCAGATAAATGGTAAAGTGCAAGATCATAATGAGGAAGATTGTGAGGCTAGAAGACTAGAAGACCATCTTATCACACAAGAGGTTTATTCAAGGGTCTGATAACAGTGGAACAGAAGCTGTCCTTGATCCTGGTGGTAGATGCTGTCAGGCTTTTGGAACTTCTAACGAATGGGAGAGAGGAGAAGATAGAATGGTAGATGAGGTCTTTGATTATGCTGGCTGCTTTACTGAGACAGTGGGAAGTATAGACAGAGCCCTTAGAAGGGCGATTGGTTCTTGTGATGTGTTGAGCTGTGTCCACATCTCTCTTCATTTTCTTGTGGTCATGTGTAGAGCATTTGCTGTTACAAGCCATTAAGTTTCCAGAAAGAGTGCTTTCAATGGTGAGTTGATAAAAATTGGCATGAGTTGACAGGGACATGACAAACTTCTTTAGCCTCCTGAGGATGTAGATTGTGTACTTACTTCATGCCTGAGTTATTAACCTTGCTCTTTAGATATTAGAAAACATGACTCTATCATCAATAAATGATTGGAAATAGAACAAATTAATTATCCCTCCAGGTAAAATATCAAGGTTTGACTTTAGGCAACACACATAAAAAATGCTAGTGAACGCAGCAGGCCAGGCAGCATCTATAGGAAGAGGTATAGTTGACATTTTGGCCCGAGACCCTTCGTCCTGATGAACGGTCTCGGCCCGAAACGTCGACTGTACCTCTTCCTATAGATGCTGCCTGGCTTGCTGCGTTCACCAGCATTTTTTATGCGTGTTGCTTGAAATTCCAGCATCTGCAGATTTCCTGGTGTGAAGGTTTGACTTTAATGAGGTTGAACTTGTCAATAATTAGAAATAAAAAGAGAAAGCTTTATTATGTATCATTTTTTGTTCTGAATCAAAATATGGTTTAAATCTGCTGAAGGTTAGTTTCAGGAAGTGAATATGGGTGCAGTTGGCATTTCTTCTACTACTCTTTGAAAGCAAGGCGGGGAGAAAACCTTCAAGTCCTTCCATTGCTGAATCTCTACCAACCCTTTGATTTTCCTGTTCCTCGCCTTCCTAACAATCCACCACCTTGCCTCGCTAGTCACCATCTTATCTTCTTAGCCATGAGAAGGTGCTTGGGAATCTGAAAAGTCTGAAGGTTGATACTGTAAGTCACCTGGACTACATCCCAGGGATCTGAAAGAGGTAGCTGAAGAGATTTTGGAGGCATTAGTAATGATTTTTCAAGAATCACTAGGTTCTAGAATGGTTCAAGAGGACTGGAAAATGTCTTCCCACTCTTTAAGAAGGGAGGAAGGCAGAAGAAAGGAAATTATATACCAGTTAGTCCCCATGATGATTGCAACATTGCCCTTTTTGTGTATCTTTCTATCTCCCATTGTAATTTGTGGATGACGTCCTGGTTACTGTTCAGAGGTCTGTATATAACAGAGGGTCCTTTACCAATTGCAGTTTCTTAACTCTACTGACAAGGACTCTACATCTTCCTGTATCGTTGGTACAAGTATGTATCACAATTTCTGGTTGTTCACCCTCCCCCTTTAGAATGTCCCCCATTCTGAGACATCCCTAACCATGACAACTGGGAGGCAATATACCATCCAGGTGTCTCTTTCACGTCCGCAGAATCTGCTCTCTGCTCATCTAGTATTGAAATATCCTATTACCACTGCACTCATCTTCTTCCTCCAACTTCCTTTCTCAAAGTTTCAAAGTGCAGTTATTATCAAGGGATGTATAAATTATACAACTTTGAGGTTTGTTTTCTGAGTCACAGAGCCAGGCTCAGTGCCAGAGACCTGCTGGCTCTGGCTTCCCCCACTAGGTTGTCCTCTCCCAGTAGTTTCTAATGTGGTATACTTATTATTGAGGGGAAGAGCCACAGGGAGATTCTTCACTGGCTGCCTTTTCACTTTCCCTCTCCTGACGCTCACCCTGGTACCTGCCTCCTGCAACATAGGTAGTATGTAGTAGACACTTCCCTGTAGCTGCAGCTACCCAGATACTCAGTTCCAGCCACCAGTGCAGTCCTGACCTTGGTGCTACCTCTGTGGGCTATGCACATTCTCCTCTTGATCACAAGGGTTTCCTCTGACAGGCCAAAGAATTACGAGTTGGTAGATCAATTTACTCCTGTAAATTGCCCCATATGAGTAGTGGATCCTTGGGGAAGCCGGCAGAAAAGTGCTGAAGGTAACTACTGAGCAAAATATAATCCACTTAGTGATCTGGAATAGATTTGATGGGCTGAAATGTTCTCCTACAATATCATAAGGAAATAAAATGCATAATAATCTCATACAATCGTGTTTCCCTCTAAACAAGTTTGCCTTCTGGAGGAATTTGATTTCCAACTGTCCAGTGAGTTCTTTCTTCAAGGGTGCTGGCAGTTCTGGAGAATGGTAAACAACCCCCTCGCTACTGACCAAAAAGCACCTTTTTTGGTGTCAAGTCATTCCATAAGTTGCTCAGATATTATATTGAAATCTACTTGGTAAGGTAGATAGTTTTTATTTACAGAATGGGAGCAGTTAGATCTCCTGGACCCCATCCTTAGAGGCAAGCTCTTATAGTTCTGACATGGTATCTGGATATGAACAGCACGCAATGGGAGGCTTGACTCTAAGTTCACAACAGATCTTAAATCTCAATTTGCATCCTTCCTGCAGCTTCCAGGGTTGTGAGAGCAAATCCTGGCTTGCAATGAGAAATTGGAAATGTACGTGAGGGGAGAGAAATTGGAATTGGAATTGCTTTATTCTGACACATGTACTGTGATACAGTGAAAAGCTATTCTTGCATAAGGCCCATACAGATCAAATCATGATACCATACATTGAGGTAGAACAAGGCAAAACAATAACAATGTAGAATAAAGTCTGATAGCTATGGAGAAAATCCCATGCATGTAAACAATAAGGTGCAGGGTCATAACGAGGTTGATTCAGAGGTTAAGAGACTAATTCATCGTACCAGGGAAACACCTGGGGAATAGGATGAACTTGTCCACACCAGCAAACAGCCCGCAGGGGCTTGATGGAATTTCAGTTATCACCACAAACTCCAGATCTCATTAAAATTTACATGGGTGAAAGAAAAATGGAGGGCAATGTGGGAGAGGAGAGTTAGATTGATCTTAGAGTAGGTTATAAGGTCAGCAGAACACTGTGGGCTGAAGGGCCTGGACTGTGCTGTTCTATATTCTATGTTCCAAAATAAGATGTGACAGTGTTCCATCCTGCCCTGCTGCCCCTTTTGCTTAAGGCTGTCAGGGAAAGACAACATTGTCAGAAAGTAAAATGTCATAGAAACTTGAAATAAAAAGCAAGTTTTGCTGTAAACAGCCACAGACTGAGATGTGCCATTATCCTTAGAAATCAAGGACACTGTATATTAAATGCGGAATGAGAAGTTATGCTAACAGTAATATAAAGGAAGAAAGCGGCCCCAGTGCTCAGCTGTCAGGATAGGTCAGACTTCTCAGGAAGTAGTTGAGCAAACTACCTGTGAAAATTCCTGAAAAGTTCTTGAACAAATTCTACTTATGTAACCAACAATATCACAAATAATAAAGGTCTATGTGTTCTTAATGCAACCATAATTTTCATATTATATGAAATAAATGAAAGTGTTTTCAAGTCAACACAATTGTTCCACCTTGCTGCATCTGACACATTGTGTATTCCTCTGCATTACCTAACTGCAGTGACATCGCAGCTAGCCTCTCTCAGGCACAGTTTGCACAGATATAAGCTGAAGTTACAGATTGTCGATAAACAGCTGTTTAATAATTAATAGAAATTAGCATATTCTGCATATAACTTAAATATCTCAACAGCAAATCAGCTGGTGCCTTGAGGATATTGCTGCTTGGCTGGTGTTTCCATTGGCTGGAATCTCAAGGACAAGGGGTTACACTCCCAAAGTAATGGGAGGGCCATTCGTGCCTGGAGTGAGAAGATACTTCTTCACCTCGATGATGGGGTGAATATTTGGAATTCTCTGCCTAAAGTAGATGGAGTTGTTGACTACGTTCATGATATATTGGTAGAGTTTTGCACATTATGGGAATGAAAGGATACCTGGTTAGTATGGGATACTGGCAGTGAGCTAAACGATAAGATATGATGTTATAGACTGTGGAGAAGATGCTTGGGTCAAATAACCTATCCAATTTCTACAACCTCAACTCCACTGGTTCTATGATTCCAACTGGGTCTCTGAGTCCACTGTTGGGCTATTTACTAATGGGGAGAGGAAGGATTAGCCTGCTGCTCCATAACTTTTGTGTTTTCTACTTTTACATCCAAAAAGCCAATTAGACAACAGTTCCAGATGGAATATCAAATATACACTCAGTGGCTGCTTTATTAGTTACCTCATAGCTAAAAAAGTGGCCACTGAGCGTATGCTTGCAGCCTTCTGCTGCTGTAGCCCATCCACTTCAAGGTTTGATGTGTTGTGCATTCAGAGATGCTGTTCTGCACATCACTGTTTTAACGTGTAGTTATTTGAGTTACTGCCACTTTCCTGTCTGCTTGAACCAGTCTAGCCATTCTCTTCTGATCTCTCTCATTAACAAGGCATTATTTCCCGCAGAACCGCCACTCTGCAATTTTTTTTGTTTTTACACCATTCTCTGTAAACTGCAGAGACTGTTGTGTGAGAATCCCAGTAGATCAGTAGTTTCTGAGATGCTCAAACCACCCTGGCACCATGGTCAAAATCATTTAGATCACATTTCTTCCCCACTCTGGTGTTTGGTCTGAACTAAATCTGCACCTCTTGACCATGTCTGCATGTGTTTATGAACTGCATTGCTGCTACATGATTGGCTGATTAGATATTTGTATTAATGAGCAGGTGTACAAGTGTACCTAATAAAATGGCCATTGAGTGCATTCTATGGAACATAGTGCAACATGTGATCTCCAAACAGGTCATCTGAGGATTGGAGGAATATCCAAATTACTATTCATTTCAGATGGTGATTAGTGATTCCAACAAATAAACATTTTCAATGCATCTGGATTTATTGCAGTTGTTTTCCCAACTCAAAGTGTGAAAAAAAAACACAACATCCTTTTGAAGATTGTACATTATAGATCTTGTAATGACAAAAAAAAATCAATTATGTATTTCAGAATATTTAAGAAGATTGTTAAAGAAACCAGTAGGAAGCTAAGGTTGACCAAATGTTGTTGCTACCTGGCATGGACTGTCTAACTAATCCAGTGAGTGCAGCAGTTGGAGGCTTCAGGAACTTCTCCTTTGCCTCAAAAAATGTTCCTGCCATACTGGGCTGCAGGTAAAACTGAAATGCAGGGCCCAAAGGTCCCCCTTCCCTTCTATTCTCTTAACAGCACCAGAGGGACAGCAGGATCTGTTGTATACTCTGCTTCAAAGAGACATGGCTCACACCCAGCATCCTGAACACAGCATTCCAGATCGAAGTCTTCACCTTCTACTATATGGACCAGACATCAATGTCAAGAAAATGGAGATGGAATTTACTTCATGGCTAGCTCATCAAGATTCACAGACTGGGTGGTTCCGACTCAGTCCTGACGCCCTGATCTGGAACATCAGGTGGTCAATCCATTCTATCTGCCAAGGGAGTTTTGTGCCATCATCCTGGTTACAGTGTACCTGGCAAATGTTATGCTGGCACTGGAAGAGCTGAGCACTATAATCAGCAGCCACAAGCTGACACACTCCAATGCCTTCCTGATCATTGTGGGGGACTTCAACCAGGCCAGCTTGAAGAAGTCCCTGATAAACAACCACCAACATATAATCTGTGGAACCAGAGGAGCCAAGACACTTAACCACTGTCAAAAACTCCTACTGTGCCATCTCATGCCTGCACTTTGGCAAGTCTGAACACCTGGCTGTATTTCCATTCTCAGTGTATATGCAGAGACTGAGGATTGCAGCACCAATGGTGAAGACTGTGAAGATATGGTTAAGGGAGGTGAAATCAGGACTGCTTAATCTTTGAACAGGACCATTATTCAGGGATTCATCTTTGGATGTGAATTATTATGCCACAGTCATCACTGACTTCATCAAGACCTTTGTGGACATACCAGACATATACAAACCAGGATCCGTGAGTGAATCAGGAGATTCACAGGCTAGATCTGTGATCCAAAACCCTGCAACGTCTAGGTATGACCTAGAGAAGGGGATTGTGAGAGAAAAAAGTAATTCTGTTTGAAATTAGATGCACAATCAGAGGCACAACAGCAGTGGCAGACTTTGCAAGTCATTAATTCTACAAGGTGAAACCTCACAACTTAAATGACAGTGATGCTTCACTTCCTGATGAACGTCTTTTATTCCCACTTTTGAAAGGCAGAATAAAAATCCCCACAGAGTCTGGCAACCCTGTGATCTCCATCACGGAGGCCTGTGTTATCCTTCATGAGGGTAAATCCTCACAAGGCATCTGGCCCCGATAGTGTACTGGCGGGCTACTGAAATCTTGTGGCGACCAGCTGGCTGGAGTGTTCATAGACATCTTCAACCTTTCACTGCTGTAGTCAAAGATTCCCAGTTTGTTGAAAAGGATATCAATCATACCAGTACCCAGTAAGAGCAGGTGAGCTGCCTCAACAACTATCATTTGGTAGTACATCTTCTGTGATGAAGGGCTTTGAGAGGTTGGACATGGTTAAAACGAACTCCTGCCTGAGCAAGGAGTTGGGCTCACTGCAAATTTCCTGCTGCCACAATAGGTCTACAGCAGATGCAATCTCATTGCTCGCCAGTCGAGCCAGCTGGACAACAGTGATACCTATGTCATGCTGTTGCTTATTGATTACAGCTTGGCATTGAACACCACCATCCCCTCAGTACTAATCAACAAGCTTCAAAACCTAGGCCTCTATACCGCCCTCTGCAACTGGATCCTTGACGTCCTCACTGACAGACCACAGTCAGTCAGTATTGGACATAACTTTTCTTCCTCACTGGCAATCAACACTGCTGCACCTCCAGGATACTGCTCTATTCTCTCTACACTCATGACCACATGGCTATAAATTTGCTGATGATACTACTATTGTAGGCAGGATTTTAGATGGCAACAAGGAAGTGTGAAAGGAGTGATATGGACCAACTGGTTGAGTCCTGTCACAACAACAACCTTGCACTCAGTGCCAGTAAGACCAAGTAACTGATTGTGGTCTTCAGGAAGGGGAAGACCACACACCAGTCCTCATTGAGGAGTCAGCAGGGGAAAAGGGGAGCATTTTCAAGTTTCTGGGCATCAGTATCTCAGAAGATCTACCCTGGACCCGACAGGATGCAACCACAAAGAAGGCATGCCAGCGGCTATACTTCATTAGGATTTTGAGAAGATTTGGTAGGTCCCCAAAGACTAGCAAATTTCTGCAGGTGTTCCATAGAGACCATTCTGATCGGTTGCATTGCCATCTGGTGTGGTGGCTCCAGTGTACAGGATCAAAAGAGGCTGCAGAGGGTTGTGAACTCAGCCAGCTCCATCACGAGCACAAGCCTCCCCATCACTGAGAACATCTTCAAAAGGCCCTCTCCATCCGGGATATGAAATCTTCTCATTATTACCTTCAAAGTGAGGGACGGGAGCCTGAAGATACACATTCACATTTTGGAGACAGCTTCTGCTTTTAGATTTCTGAACCCAGGAGCATCAGCTCTTTTGCACTATTTGTTTATTTTATTTATTATTATAACTTATGGTAATTTTTAATCTATTGCACTGACTGCTACAAAACAACAAACTTCACGACATATGTTAATGATAATAAATTTGATTCTGAGAGGGTATATAAAATAGATTCAATAACTTTCAAGGGGAATTGCTTATATATTTGATGAGGGAAAGAACCACAGGGCTATGAGGAAAGAATATGGGAGCGATATTAATTGGGTAATATTCAAGCCAGCACAATTGCATTAGACCAAGTAACCTCAGACTGTGCACTATTGCCCTGTTCTATCTGAACAGCCTAGCTGCTTGTCTGAAACTTCGCGAGTGTTCACTTCAGAAGCGATAAGTGTTGAGAACGGTCCGGAAGTTCCATTCGATGATTAATAACTGATTTATTTTCACTTTGCACTATGCACATCAAGATACCCATAAAGCCTTTCACCATGAAGACTATGCTTAAGTAGATGACTAATATAGTTATAAATATTCAGTAGCCCAGCCTCAAAACCAAGATCAAGCCCTTATACTGTTGCAACACACACCAAAGTTGCTGGTGAACACAGCAGGCCAGGCAGCATCTGTAGGAAGAGGTGCGGTCGACGTTTCAGGCCGAGACCCTTCATCAGGACTAACTGAAGGAAGAGTGAGTAAGGGATTTGAAAGTTGGAGGGGGAGGGGGAGATCCAAAATGATAGGAGAAGACAGGAGGGGGAGGGATGGAGCCAAGAGCTGGACAGGTGATTGGCAAAAGGGGATACGAGAGGATCATGGGACAGGAGGTCCGGGAAGAAAGACAAGGGGGGGGACCCAGAGGATGGGCAAGAGGTACATTCAGAGGGACAGAGGGAGAAAAAGGAGAGTGAGAGAAAGAATGTGTGCATAAAAATAAGTAACAGATGGGGTACAAGGGGGAGGTGGGGCCTAGCGGAAGTTAGAGAAGTCGATGTTCATGCCATCAGGTTGGAGGCTACCCAGACGGAATATAAGGTGTTGTTCCTCCAACCTGAGTGTGGCTTCATCTTTAGAGTAGAGGAGGCCATGGATAGACATCTGTCTACCAATCACCTGTCCAGCTCTTGGCTCCATCCCTCCCCCTCCTGTCTTCTCCTATCATTTTGGATCTCCCCCTCCCCCTCCAACTTTCGAATCCCTTACTCACTCTTCCTTCAGTTAGTCCTGACGAAGGGTCTCGGCCTGAAACGTCGACTGCACCTCTTCCTACAGATGCTGCCTGGCCTGCTGCGTTCACCAGCAACTTTGATGTGTGTTGCTTATACTGTTGGACTCATTACAGCAAATAGGAAAGTGACAGGAAAGGAACCCAGGCTCACATAACGAGAACCAGGTGGCAAGTGATTCATCGGCAAATTTATTTATGGGCTAGACTTCACCAGTCAGCTTCAGGCGAAAAAAATCACATCTCTTTTTCACCACCCCACACACCCCAAATCGCTGACGTTGCCTGCCAATCAAATTCCAAAAGAGGTTATTGTAGAACCTGGATGAATCATTATAAACTTCAAATAAACAAGTGTGCCTATCACCAAGGCAGCCACGATTGGTGAAAAATAGAAGCTACCTCTGTGTCAGTTACCAGTAGTAATTAATATATTTGATAATTTGAGTTAGAGGGAACCCATATTTGCATAGAATAAAAAATGTACACTACCATTTTTATATTCCTTCATTTTGTAAAAATATTTTCATTGTCTTCAAGTAATTGATCCCTATAGTCTTATGTCTGGGATTTAGTAATATTAACTGCACAAATTTATTACAGCTGTAAGGGGGTTTCGATTTTTATGTTACTGTGGAGGCTAATTAAAATGGCGTCTTTGTTATGTTAATCTGGGGAATGCGGCTTTGTTGTGTTAAACACTGAGAAAGTTTGCGCTAACAGTTTGTTTTTGATTTAGAGTCTGATAAAAGAGTGCTATTAACTAAATGGGATAGTTGTTATGGTTTTGGTGTATTTGAGGATACTGTATGCGCGGGGTTTTGGGGCAGAAGGCGGGACAGCGAGACAGAGGATGGACGAGGTGCTGTGAGTCCGCTAACGGGGTCGGACCCCGAGCGGGACGTTCAGCGAGGAGACGGAGACGGACTCGTGTGGAGCGTCTGGTCGACCACCGTTGTTGGTCCCAGGTGGCCAGTTGAGGTGGTCCGAGGGGGTCGCAGGGTGAAGAAGAAGGTCCTTGAGCTCCAACGGTTTTTGTGCACGAAGAGATTGAACTTTGATAAGTGTGGCGCCTTTTATTTTCCTTTTATATTTTATTCTCTTTTAATTATATAGTTCCAGTAATATCTATAAACTGTAAATCATTTAATTGCATCTGGTGTATTGTCTGTTATTTGGGCAGGGTGGGGTACCTCACACAGCATCCACACAAACGAATTATCCAGTTTGGCGGGGCCGAGGCTGTTTCCCTAGACGACAGCGAGCCGAGCGACCCTGAAGGTGGCCGGCGGGGGGCTACACAGCCAACAGAAAACAGTGTGATGCACCTCCAATTCCCATGTGGCGCTGTCCCAATCTGGTCTATGACACATTGTGACACACCATTACTTTTCTCCCCTTCATTATAAGGCAGGGGTTTCCAACCTGGGATCCACAGGTTAATGGTAAGGCTCCCATGGCTTAAAAATGGTTGGGAACCCGTGTTATATGGTTAGGTAATATGGCCTGTATTATAGTGTCAGGAATACACAAGAATTTCACTGGAACCTTACTGGAATTTTTTAGTTTACTTTTTGTTGAAAGCCATTGACTTAACCTGCAGCAATTAATAAAGATTCCCAAGCTCATCCAACTCTTACTACAGCAAAATGGGTATCAAGGAAGATTTTTAAAGAAAATCATAATAATTATATTCAGTGTTAAATCTAAAGCCTGCATGGACTGAGATGACTTAGGTTTTGTAAGAACATGGCCTTGTATTTATAGTTTCTCTATCAGTTTGGCGACAGTAAGTATGAAAAGGAACAATCCAATCGCTTCAAAAGATTT
This sequence comes from Mobula birostris, assembly GCF_030028105.1. NCBI lineage: Eukaryota > Metazoa > Chordata > Chondrichthyes > Myliobatiformes > Myliobatidae > Mobula > Mobula birostris. Next base: position 129,603,466 of record NC_092378.1, on the reverse strand, counting down.
GTTTACTGTGAGCCCAGCACATGGCTAGTCTGACTCTAAATCATTGGCCTATTGGTTTTCAATACAAGCACTTTATTAATACCTTGGTGAATAATAGGTTGTCGACAAAAATATTGTCTCTCCAGCACAGATATGGATATTATGGCCAATGGAAGGAAGGGAAATGATAATTTCAGTGAAAATGAATTGCTGAAGTTGATTATAACATATTGTCGCTTCTATGTTTTATATTGAGCAAATATGACTATGAACAGTATTCCCATCAGGGCTTACACAGCTGAAGACATCTCCTTAAGCATAACCATTGGTATTTTGAAGTGTACTGTGTAAAGTGAAATAAATTATTATTAATCATGGACTAGACTGTTTTCCTTGTTTATTGCTTTTAGAGCAATGAAAGTTAGAGATGCACAAGGGATAAAAGGATTGCACAGAACAGAAAGCTTATTGTGTCCAAGCCTACCTTTAAGTACCCACTACACTAATCCTACACTATTCCGATTCTCTTCTCCCCACACACACCTCACAACTACCATAACGTTTTACCTCTCGTACACTAGATGCAAGTCGAGATTCCGGGCTGAGATTCTATATCAGGACTGGCACAGATGCTTCCAGTCCTGGTGCAGGGTCTCAGTCTGAAATGGATTGGAAATAACCTCTCCTCCTCGTTGACAACCAACACTGGTGCGTCTTTATGCTTAGCCAATGGTTCTGTTCTGTTTGCACCCATGACTGTGCGGCTAGGCACATCTCATATGCTATCTATTAATTTGCCGATGACACCATTATTGTTGGCAGAATTTCAGATGCTGATGAGGAGGCATATAAGAGATAGATCAGCTGGTTGGGAGGTGTTGCAACAACCTTGCACACAGTGTCAGTAAGACTGAGGAATTGATTGCAGTCTTCAGGAAGGTGAAGTCAAGGGAACACACACCAGAACTGATTGATGGATCAGCAGTGGAAAGGATAAGCAGTTTTAAGTTCCTGGGTGTCAACATCTCTGAAGATCTATCTTGGGCCCAACATATTGATGCAATTACAAAGAAGGCACGAGTGTGGCTATATTTCATTGGGAATTTGAGGAGACTTGGTACGTCGCCAAATACTCACACATTTCTACAGATGTACTGTGGAGAGCACCTTAACTAGTTGCATCAGTGTATGGTATGGAGACACCATTGCACAAGATTGGAAAAAGCTGCAGAAAGTTGCAATCTCAACCAGCTCCATCAGGGACATTAGCCCCATCCAGCATTGAGGACAACTTCAGAAGATGATACCTCATAAAGGTAGCATCCATCATTAAGGATCCCCATCACCCAGGACATGCCCTCTTCCCATTGGTACCTTCAAGGAGGAGATATAGGAGCCAGAAGACACATACTCAATGTGGTTCAAACAGCTTCTTCCCCTCCGCCATTAATTTTCTGAATGGAGAATGAACTCATGTACATTACCTCACTATTTTTGCTCTCTTTTTGCAATACTTAATTTAATTTTATATTATATATATATTATATATATATACAGTATATATCTGATAGCGATTAATAGTTTTTAAATTATGTATTGCAATGTACTGCTGCCACAAAACAACAAATTTCACGACATATGCCTGATATTAAACCTGATTCTGATTCTGATTCTATAGATGCTGCTTGACCTGCTGAGTGCATCCAGCACATTGTGTGAATTGCTCAAGGTTTCCAGCATTTGCAAACTCTCTTGTGCATATGGAGAAATTTGAAGTTTGGCAGGTAAGTCTACCTCAAAACATTGCAGGACCTGGAGCCAAAATATTTCAATTATCCCATGATAAAATTTCTATTTTAAAACTATTCCTCCTGGATAGTAGTTGAAGAAGTTAGTGTACTGTCCCAATATTCCATACATTGACAGATCTTCAGACAGATTGAAATGCCTATATTGCAGAGTGATTTATGTCACTGCTGGGTCAGACGGGTACAATAGTTTCTGAGTATGATTGCAAACTTTGGATGTCATTGTCCAGACAGGATGATGGTCTGATACTGGTTGTCACACCAGCCAGTGCCATTTGCTGGCTCCACTATAAAACTTAATCCATTGACAACAATTTGATTCCCACAGCAGCTTTGAGGTAAGAGTATTTGAAGTGTTTATCCTGTATCTAGAGAGGAGCAATGTAGCCAGCAGTCATTAAAGAAATCACTGCAATGCAGCAAGGAAGAGAAGATATCATAGATTCAAGAGAAGAACTGTTGAGTCTAGACCAATAAAAATGGACCCACAAAAACTTACCACTCTTGGCCAAGATCACTCACCAACGAGCCCGTCCAGAAGGAGCAGTCAGTTTTCCATCTTCCTGTCAGTGAGCTGGTCCAGATCCAAAAGCTGTGCTAAAGGCATAGTCATAACAGTTAGTCACCCCAACAGCGATATCTAAACTCTCCATATGCCATTCATTCAATGTTGGCAGAAATCAGTGAAAGCATAACTTCTTAAATAACTTTAAAATAACTAATAGACAAAAGGACAATGTTCTAATTCATGAAACCACCCAATGCATTCAGCAACAAAGGTTGAATGGAAGCAGCAAATGTTGGAAATATCGAGCAATGACATACTGTACTTTTTGAGAAAGCAGAGCGTTTAACTCTTTATGTCTTATTATCCTTTATAGCTGAAAGGTAGTACAGGGGAATGTCCATTGTATTTTAAATACTAGTTTTCAGAATCAATGATCATTCTGACATCTGACATCTGATGGGAGAGAGTGAGCAATTTCATGTTCCTAGGTGTCAAGATCTCTGATCTTAACCTGGTCCCAACATATTGATGCAGCTATAAAGAAGGCAAGACAGTGGCTATATTTCATTCAGAGTTTGAGGAGACTTGGTTTGTCATCTAAAATATGCCAAAACTTCTACAGATGTACCGTGGAGAATATTCTGATAGGCTGCAACACCGTCTGGTATGGCGAGGGGGTTGGCGCTACTGCACAAGTCCGAAAGAAACTACAGAAAGTTGTAAAACTTGCCAGCTCCATCTGGGGTATTAGCCTGCATAGTATCCAAGACATCATCAAGGAGCAGTGCCTCAGAAAGGCGGCATTCATTATTAAGGACCTTCATCACCCAGGGCATGTCTTCTTCTCATTGTTACCGTCAGGAAGGAGGTACAGAAGTCTGAAGGCGCACACTCAGTGATTCAGGAACAGCTTCTTCCCTTCTGCCATATGTAACACCCTGGGAAAGTCTTCACTGCTAATGTAATGGATTTTCTGTAGAAGCAGTGTTTGGGTTATGGTTAGAGATGGGTGCTTTGGAATGTGAGCTATCCAATGAAGGAGAGTGTTTTTTTTTTCTGTTGTGGGCCTGACACCGGGGTGAGCTGGGTCTTTCATTCGGCGGGAGATGAAGGAACAAAACACCGGAGAGAAGAGGTCATAGGACTCGAACCGGAGCGGGGCCCGGGGAGATTGAAAGAAGATCAGTGAAGGGGAAACTGTGAGCTCCAACTTGTGCACACGAGACTGTTCCATGAACATGGGCCCTTTTCTTTCTTTTTTGCTTTTTCTTTACTAACTTTTTAGTTAAATTAAGAATTATAAAGCTAAATCGTTTACAAGTGTCCCCTGCTTTTCAAACATTCGTTTTGTGAAACCTCACTGTTATGAAAGACCTACATTAGTACCCTGTTTTTGCTAACTGAAGGTGTTTTCACTGTTACGAAAAAAGCAGGGTGCGAAAAAAGCAGCACGTGATAAAAGGCAGTGCGCGACCCGAGCAGCCGCTCTCCCCCGGATTCAGAACTGCAATCTCACCGGCATTGCTTAAACATGTGCCTGTGAGCAGCCATTTGCAAGATGAGTTCTATGGTATCAGAAAAGCCTGCAAGAGCTCGTAAGGGTGTAACACTTAGCGTAAAACTAGACATAATTAAGCGTTTTGATTGCTGTAAATGAAGTAAGGACTAAGTGAGTTTGGCTTTTGGAAGTGGACGAAGATGATGTTGAAATGGTTTTGGCATCCCATGACCAAGAACTGATAGATGAAGAGCTGATGCAATTGGAAGAGGAAAGGATAACAATCGAAACTGAATGAGCAATGATAAAGTACGACTTTAATTTTGAAAGGGTACGTCTGTTTAGGGGATATTTGCAGGATGGTTTGAGTGTTTACAAAGAACTGTATGATAGAAAAATGTGCGAGGCTCAGCAGTCAAGCAAGTCTTCCACATCAGCCACAGCAGACGACGAACCTCGACCTTCGACATTGAGGCAGGCAGACATAGGAGAAGATGAGCTGCCTGCTCTAATGGCAACAGACGACGAGATGATACCCCAGAGTCCCACCACACCAACACCCAGGCCGCGGACAGATACCAATGGAGAATGCAGCAGTAGCCAGGAGGCACACAGCACATCTTTAAGAAAAAAGCCGAGATAAAGCTAATTAATTAGGTGCCACCCGGCACGCAATTGTCAGCCCAGATCAGTGCCAATTACCGATTGCATCGCCTCTGATCTGGGCCGACAATTACGTGCCGGGCGGCACCTAATTAATTAGCATGTTTATTTCAGCTTTTTTCTTAAAGATGTGCTGTGTGTCTCCTGGCTACCGCTGCATTCTACAGGAATCGGTATCGGTTTGCTGCCCGGAGGGTGGGGGCCACTGCACCACCCAAACTCTGACGACTCAGTCTAACACACCACCATCAGTGTGCTCCGCACTTTCCCAATTCCAGTAAGTGATACTACACTGTACATACATTATTTCTACTTTATATCGGCTGTGTATTTTTACGTGTTATTTGGTATGATTTGGCAGCTTCATAGCTTAAAGGTTACTGGAGAGTGCTTGCGCTGGGTTTTTGCCGATGGCGCTTGCGTGAGATTTTCGCTACGGAGAACAGTTCAGGCAATGATCGTGGAGAAGTATTTCTACTTTATATAGGCTGTGTATTTATTATATCATTCCTGCTTTTACTATATGTTACTGTTATTTTAGGTTTTATGTGTTATTTGGCATGATTTGGTAGGTTATTTTTGGGTCTGCGAACGCTCACAAAATTTTCCCGTATAAATAAATGGTAATTGCTTCTTCGCTTTATGACATTCTGGCTTACGAACCGTTTCATAGGAACGCTCTACCTTTGGATGGCGGGGGAAACCTGTATTTGTATGCAATGTACTATCTGTTATTTTGTGGTACTGATTTGTAACAGAGTAACAAATCATGCAGCATCCACACAAATGGGGGTTTCAGGGTGGACTCGCATCTCAATCTCACACGTTTGGCAGGGCCAGAGATAGTCCTCCCTAGACTCACGCAGCCAACAGAACCGGAGTGTTACACATGTGATTGCTAAATGGACATCGAATCCATGACACTATGCTTACTGTAATCGATTTACTTATTTATTTTTTTCCTGTTATCATGTATGGCATTGTACTGTTGTCGCTAAATTCACAAATTTCACAACATATGCCGGTGATATTAACGTAATCCAGATTAATTAAACCCATAGACGTAATGTTAGAAAGCTCCACCTGTGGTGGGATGAAAATGAGGTTTGCCAAATTTAAAAAAAAAGAGAACTACAAAAAAAAGCTATGTAAGAATGAGGCGTGGCTGATGCAGGTGTGGACAAGTGACAGAAAATGCAGTAAACTAATAGAAACTAACTAAAGATAAAAACTGTTAAAAATGGAACTAGTAGCTTGTATCTCCACCTTACTTACTGGAAATCCTCAGCGTGAAACCCCTAGAGGAGAGACGATATCGATAAAAGATCTATTGAAGCTATGGCTACAATCAGCACCAGCTATAGCAAGACAATAGCGGGAGAGAGTGGTATCCAAGATTTCTACCACGTAACCAGGAATTAGTTCTGTTAAATCGTACCAAGGGATTTGGTGTGTTAAAACCCTTTTACTGTTCTGAGTGTATGATTTGTGTGCGAAATATGTTCAGTAGTGTTGTAACTGAGAGATGATTGAAATGTTCGATTTTGAAATCGAAAATAGAAAGCGTATAAGAACTTACAGATTGTAATCCTGTTGTATACAGGTCAAGTTTTTTTTATGTAAGTTTTATGAATCAACTTTCCGTGCATGACCCGCTATTTCATCCAAAGAACCAAGAAACAAGATGGCGAGCCACCCAAGATCAAAGAACCGCTCAGGATTGATATGTTCAAGACGTAGAGGATTTAATATGATTAGATGTATAAGCTTATTTCTCTTTCGAATAATCTGAATTTGACTTTCTGGAAGAATTAATTATTTTTGCAAAGATATGATAATTGACTGTGTTTAGAAGTTGTGATATTGGAGAATTTGTAGTGAAAGGAGAGAAGTTGGATATATGTATTTTTTGGATTGAACTTGAATTTTTAGACATACTGACCTGAAACTGAAACAGAAGTTAACCATAATACTTAAAAATGGGATTTCAATTAGTTTCCTAACTAACTAGAGATAAATAAAAAGGAAATATAAGTCTGTAAACCTTTAAATAGGGAATCACAGTAAATCTAATTAGTTAGAGAAATTGGAGTAATACAGGTTATTCTAATGAATCTCACTAATTCTAACTAAAAAGGAATTTGGTTTTTGTTTGATGTCTGAGATTTAGAACCTAAACAGAATGTTGGAATTTTGAATTGTTCTTGCTCATGTAAATATTTTGTATATATTGCCTTTTTTAAATAAACAAACTTACCTCTAGAAGTGTGTGTTTTCTATTCACTGCCTCCTTCCCAATACTTAGAGCGTCTGGTGGTCCGCTAGCATCTAGTGTAGTACTATGTAATTTGAGCTTCTCATAAAGAGTGTGGCGACCGGTCACACAAAACAAGCACGACACAGGTGTTACATTAAACCTGATTCTGATTCTGATTCTGATCTGACATTATTACACTGTAGAGAGTGGGAGATGCATTGGGTGACATTCCTAAATATTCCCTTCCAACCACTTTGCTTGAACCTTCTTCAAGTATAAATACAGTATGTTCTTTACACCCTATCACAATTTTCTGATGTTTTGTCAGCAAAGACAAAAAAAGTTTGCAAAATATTAGTTTACTTTTACAGTTTTAAAGATGCGAATCTTACAACATTAAACAACATGACTTAGAAGTTGACATACCAATGAATGAAATGAGAGATCGATGAACTTTGAACTGTGTTTCAATCAGATATTTAGGATATCCACTGACCAGTTCGAATTTCAGGGACTTCCTAAAGTGGAATCAGATTATTAAGAGTAATATGAGCTGCAACTCGACAAAGGGTGAGTTATTATGATGTATGGTACTTGAGTTAATCATTTAGTTGAGCACTAATTCCATGGGCACCATCCAAGTTGCCAAGGATCTGACAGCGATGATCAGTACTTTTCAGAATATCAATAATAATTACTTCAACTCTCTCCCTGTTTGTAATTATAAGTGGTTAAAATTTGGTCAACTACTGATATAATTATGAAAATTAGTATTTCTGAAGAGCTATCCTCCCCAGAAATCCTATTGGGCATTCCTATTGAAAAAACAAGCAACACACATCAAAGTTGCTGGTGAACGCAGCAGGCCAGGCAGCATCTGTAGGAAGAGGTGCAGTCGACGTTTCAGGCCGAGACCCTTCGTCAGGACTAACTGAAGGAAGAGTGAGTAAGGGATTTGAAAGTTGGAGGGGGAGGGGGAGATCCAAAATGATAGGAGAAGACAGGAGGGGGAGGGATGGAGCCAAGAGCTGGACAGGTGATTGGCAAAAGGGGATACGAGAGGATCATGGGACAGGAGGTCCAGGAAGAAAGACGGGGGGGGGGGACCCAGAGGATGGGCAAGAGGTATATTCAGAGGGACAGAGGGAGAAAAAGGAGAGTGAGAGAAAGAATGTGTGCATAAAAATAAGTAACAGATGGGGTACGAGGGGGAGGTGGGGCCTTAGCGGAAGTTAGAGAAGTGGATGTTCATGCCATCAGGTTGGAGGCTACCTAGACGGAATATAAGGTGTTATTCCTCCAACCAGAGTGTGGCTTCATCTTTACAGTAGAGGAGGCCGTGGATGGACATGTCAGAATGGGAATGGGATGTGGAATTAAAATGTGTGGCCACTGGGAGATCCTGCTTTCTCTGGCGGACAGAGCGTAGATGTTCAGCAAAGTGGTCTCCCAGTCTGCGTCGGGTCTCGCCAATATATAAAAGGCCACATCAGGAGCACCGGATGCAGTATATCACCCCAGTCCACTCACAGGTGAAGTGTTGCCTCACCTGGAAGGACTGTTTGGGGCCCTGAATGGTGGTAAGGGAGGAAGTGTAAGGGCATGTGTAGCACTTGTTCCGCTTACACGGATAAGTGCCAGGAGGGAGATCAGTGGGGAGGGATGGGGGGGACGAATGGACAAGGGAGTTGTGTAGGGAGCGATCCCTGTGGAATGCAGAGAGAGGGGGGGAGGGAAAGATGTGCTTAGTGGTGGGATCCCGTTGGAGGTGGCGGAAGTTACGGAGAATAATATGTTGGACCCGGAGGCTGGTGGGGTGGTAGGTGAGGACCAGGGGAACCCTATTCCTAGTGGGATGGCAAGAGGATGGAGTGAGAGCAGATGTACGTGAAATGGGGGAGATGCGTTTAAGAGCAGAGTTGATAGTGGAGGAAGGGAAGCCCCTTTCTTTAAAAAAGGAAGACATCTCCCTCGTCCTAGAATGAAAAGCCTCATCCTGAAAGCAGATGCGGCGGAGACGGAGGAATTGCGAGAAGGGGATGGCGTTTTTGCAAGAGACAGGGTGAGAAGAGGAATAGTCCAGATAGCTGTGAGAGTCAGTAGGCTTATAGTAGACATCAGTGGATAAGCTGTCTCCAGAGACAGAGACAGAAAGATCTAGAAAGGGGAGGGAGGTGTCGGAAATGGACCAGGTAAACTTGAGGGCAGGGTGAAAGTTGGAGGCAAAATTCCTATTGAAAAGCCCACTTGTGTGGATTTGACATTTTCCACATTGGAATTCTACATCATAACTCCTTTTCCTGTGTACTGCAACTTTGGAGGATTGCCAAGAGAAAACAGGTCTCCCTGTTCTCATGTCCTCCTGACACTGGGCTCACGCATCTTCAGTAGGCTCTTGTCACACTGCTTGCTCTCCAGTGATGCAGGCTACGGGGGCTTCTCTTAGCAGGTCCTAGTCCAGTCCTGGGAAGCTGCTTCTTCTCCATCCCTTTCAATTTATTTGTTTAGTCATTAGCCCTGCTTCAGAATTGCCACACTTCTTCCCCACCTATCGGAAAGTTCCTTTCCTGATTGCCCCCACTAGCTTTCTCCTGACCCCATGCACTACACCGCACCCACCAATCATACAATCCCAATCATCTCAACCCCTCCAGCTATGATCAGATCCTAGTCATCCAAAATGACTCTCATATTAACTTCCCAACTACCAATCAAAGCCCCGTGACTCACCTACTGATGCCCCCATCAACAAACATAGGTCAGAGGCTTCCAGGCCCAACTGTTGACAACTGGCCCCAAACTTACTCCTTGCTCTCATTGTTTAACTGATGGCTACTTACTCCAATACACCCACCATCCTTCCAGCCCACCAGTACTGCAGTAATGCCATCTTTTATTTCTTCAGATACAGCATGGAATCGGCCCTTTTGAGCCACACTGCCCAACAACCCCTGATTTCACCCTAGCCTAATCACAGGACAACTTACAATGACTAATTAACCTACAGACTCGATGGGCTAAATAGTCTAATTCTGCTCCTATATCCTTTGGACTTATGATACGTCTTTGCTCTGTGGCAGGAAACCAGATCACCTGGAGAAAACCTATACATTCTCTTTAAAGATGAGATACAAACTCTTTACAGATGATGCCTGAGTGAACTCTGAACCCTGATGCCTTGAGCTATAATAGCATTGTGCTAACCGCTACATTACCATGGTGCCCAGTGGAGGAATATGTTGAGTACTACATGCACCTCCCTGATATCAGAGGTTCAGAGGGCAGCAAGCATTTACATTATTGATCTTAAATGTCTTAAAATTGAACAAGTATTTGCCTTCTCCATTGCTTCATAGTGAGTGCAAAGTTCACTCAGATTTTTGGATGGAATTAAAGATTATTTGGTATCTCTAATTATCTGCCTTCATCATTATCTGTAGCCCATTGTTCCTTCCAGCTATCACTTCTCCACCTCCAGATGGAAGGACCTGGCCCAAAATGTTGACTGTCCATTTACCTCCAGAGATGTTGTCTGACCTGCTGAGTTATCCTGTCCCTTATTTGTTTGTTTGTTTGTTTATTTATTTGTTACTTTTTTTCCCCTCTCTTTTTTCTCCCTCTGTCCCTCTCAGTATAACTCCTTGCCCATTCTCTGGGCTCCCCTCCCCGTTTCTTTCTCCCTAGGCCTCCCATCCTATGATCCTCTCCCTTCTCCAGCCTCGTATCCCTTTTGCCAATCAACTTTCCAGCTCTTAGCTCCATCCCTTCCCCCTCCTGTCTTCTCCTATCATTTTGGATCTCCCCCTCCCCCTCCCACTTTCAAATCGTTTACTATCTCTTCTTTCAGTTAGTCCTGACGAAGGGTCTTGGCCTGAAACGTCGACTGTACCTCTTCCTCTAGATGCTGCCTGGCCTGCTGCGTTCACCAGCATTTTTTATGTGTGTTGCTTGAATTTCCAGCATCTGCAGATTTCCTCATGTTTGAGTTACTCCAGCAGTTTGTTTGATTTGCTGTGCCTTCATGGTCTGGTGGTTGTTACAGCTGTCAATTCTGGCCCTTATACTCACCATCAAGATGTTAAATTTTGTTTTCTCATTCAGCACTTTGAAGCATATATCTTTGCCCTTTGAATCTGTATTGGCTGTGAAACACAGTCAGAGGACGGATTGGCAAAAGTACTGATCATTCCCATCAGTTCCACAGCAGCTTGTTTGCCACTGATGGAATTAGTGCCTGCTCTAATTGAATAGCAAAGTAAATCTTAGTAATCCATCCTTTGCAAGGTTCCAGCACAAATTAGTACTGCTATTAAAAGATCAATTAAACTTTAGAAAATTGTAATAATTTGCATTAGTTAATGGGTGTCTGAAACTGCAATGTTTGTCTGAAACACAGTTCAAAACATTCGTAGCAATCTCTTATGATCTATTTCACATCTATCTCTAAATTGTATAATGAAGTGCATTGGAATCATCAGATTTAAAAATTTTAAAGTAATTTAACATCTCACAGCCCTGATTCTTCAATAAAACAAATTTCAGCTCACTTTAAATTAAATAAAGAGCTTTGGCAATTTAGTTTAATTTAAATGTCATCTATTAAACTCCAAGCTGCGTTGACTGTTCATCACTGATAGAAATTATTCCAAAATTATTCATGATTTTTAACAACAGGGCTTTTATAGTCATTTGTAAATTTTAAGGTTACAATTGGCCACCACAGACATGAAGGTTTTGCACTGAGAATAAATTGATCACTGTTGTACTCAGTCGCTTATAATATCTTACAGTGTTGTATGTTTGAGATTGTACTTTGAGTGCAGATGGCTTAATTAGGTTTCAATCAATTATGCATTTTCATTTACACTGCTATTCTACATGTGTAATGTTATTCATTTATGAATATTCACCAAGAAGATACTTTGTAAGTGCAATGATTTTAGTTCTTGTACATGCAAAGTTTTCTGGTAAATTTAATTATAATTACCTTGTCATTGCGCATAGTTCAAAGGCAGGATTGTATAGATGCTCATGTTTGAAGTGCACACATTTGGGGATATGCATTGTACTATTTAGATAAAGGCATTAATGTGAGTACAACAACTCCTGTTAGGTGAACGTGATGTGACTGTGAAGGCTGAAATGCCGACCGTGTGTTCAGACTGGAAGATTTGAAGCTTTTACCAGTGTGTGAAGACACATCTGAGAAGGTGGTAGGGGATGTGTTAGTAATTGTTAGTAGGTGAGTGGTGGAAGTGGAGTGAAATGAACAAGTCAGAGGTTATTGCTTGATGGGATTATGATGTTTCTAGAGGCTTCGTTAATTTGACCAATACTGAGAGTGATTATTAATTCAATCTACTCTGAGCGAACCCAAGCAGGTTACCAAGATTATATTACAATAGCACAGGATATAGGCAGTGGTTGTACTGAACAGACTTCTGTGCTATTGAATGTGCCATTTTCCATTTATGATTAGTATAAACCCTATCGACTTGCAGATTCCACATGCTTCCACTAAGTGATCAGAAGAACTAGTCAATTACTTGATGCATATGATGGTGCAATACCTAAATGGTTTATGAACAGAATTGAAAGGTAAGCATTGGTAGCACCAGAAAAGTCTCCTACACAACTCGTCTGTAATGCCAGTTCTGTGATCCTTAGACAAATAGAACACCATAGTTAAAAAAAACCCCAGAAGCTTCAAAAGTGCGACATCCTTAGTGAAGAGACTTGAAAGTATTTACGTTTGTATTTAAGAACTCAGTTGAGATAAACTACCATTATGCCATTATACTAGTTGCCAGGACAGTAAGTGAATTAGGAAGACAAATCAAATACAAGAGAAAATCTGCAGATGCTGGAAATCCAAACAATACATACAAAATGCTGGAGGAACTCAGCAAGACAGGTAGCATCTATGAAAAAAAACATCAAAGTTTTGGGCTGAGTCCCTTCAGCAGGACTGGAGAAACAAAGATGAGGAGTATATTTAAAAGGTGGGGAGAGAAGAGAGAGAAACACGAGGTGATAGGTGAAACCAGGAGGGGGACAGATGAAGTAAAGAGCTGGGAAGTTGATTAGTGAAAGAGATACAGGGCTGGAGAAGGGAGAGTTTGATAGGAGAGGACAGAAGGCCATGGAAGAAACAAAAGGGAGGATGAGCACCAGAAGGATGTGATGGGCAGGCAGGAGATAAGTTGAAAGAGGGAAAAGGGGATGGGGAAAACAAATGCTGTTTTTTTCATTGCAAGCTTATTAAAAAGTAAAAGTATTTGATGCATGAGCTTGGATGAGACACTACAAATGCTCATTTGGCCTCATGCCAATGAAAAACTTATATTTAACTTAAGGGAAAGTTCCATATTTTCAAACCCAATATTCCATGTGGTTCCAGTGTGTCCAATATCCAATGAAGATTCGAGTTCTATTACAATCAAAATGAACCTTCACCACTTACGCAACACACATCAAGGTCACTGGTGAACGCAGCAGGCCAGGCAGCATCTCTAGGAGGAGGTACAGTCGACGTTTCAGGCCGAGACCCTTCGTCAGGAAAAACGCAAACAAGAGGAATTCTGCAGATGCTGGCAATTCAAGCAACACACATCAAAGTTTACCTTCTATTGTTTGGCCCTTCAAGAAAAGCGAAGTATATTTTTGATCACAGAGGAACACAAGCTCATGAGGTTAGTGGAAGGAAGTGTATGTACTCTGAGATAGGTTTGTGATTTTTGGGCCAAAATCTTCTGGAGTTTAGAAGCATGAGAGGTGATCTCATCAAAACAGTATAGAATCCTGAGAAACTGTATCTACAGTTTGTACAACCTAGATGTGGGAATAATTCCTATGTAGGTCTGATATAATGGAAAATTTCACTCAAATAAATAATAAATTCTCAGCACTGGAGTGACATGGATTCTCAGCTGTGAACTATATGAAAGTTGAAATTGATAGATATTAAAGAAGTAATGGATACAGGAAGCAGAAAAGAAAATGGATCTTGTAGAGGATTTGCCGTGATCTTTACTAAATGGAGAGCATGCTGAAAGGTTTGATAGCTTACCCCTGTTCTTACGTCAGCAATGTATAATACCTCTATCAGTTCTACCTCTCCAACAATGTTCTCAAAGTGGGTAGTTTTTAACCAATTGTTGTCTTCCAGATTTATAGTTGAAACAATCACTATAATGAGCTGGAAACTGTACTTGTCTGATTAGGAAATAAAAATGATTTGTTTGATGCAAACACATAAATGCACTATGCCTCTTCCCCGCCCCCCCCCCGCTACCTGTAACTATACCTCTTCCCACCGTTACCTGTAACTGTACCTCTTCCCACCCTGTTACCTGTAACTATACCTCTTCCCACCCTGTTACCTGCAACTATACCTCTTCCCACCCTGTTACCTGTAACTGTACCTCTTCCCACACTGTTACTTGTAAAAATGCCATCCCCTTCTCCTAATTCCTCCGTCCCCGTTGCATCTGCTCTCAGGATGAGGCTTTTCATTTGAGACCAAAGGAGATGTCCTCCTTCTTCAAAAGAAAGGAGCTTCCCTTCCTCTACCATCAACACTGCCCTCAACCGCATCTCTTCTATTTCACGCATGTCTGCCACCACCCCACCGGGGATAGGGTTCCTCTTGTCCATACCAACCACCCCCACCAGCCTCTGATTCCAGCACATAATTCTCCATAACTACCACTATCTCCAACGTGATCCCACCACTAAGCACATTTTCCCTTCCCCCCCCACTTTCTGCTTTCTGTGGGGATCGCTCCCTAAGCGACACCCTTGTCCATTCGTCCCTCCCCACTGATCTCCCTCCTGGCACTTATCCTTGCAAGCAGAACAAGTGTTACACCTGCCCCTACACCTCCTTCTTCACTACTATTCAGGGCCCCAAAAACTCCTTCCTGGTGAGGTGAAACTTCACCTGTGAGTCTGTCGGGGCCATCTACTATATCCTGCGCTCCCGGTATAGCCTCCTGTATATCAGTGAGACCTGACGTAGATTGGGAAACCGTTTTGCCAAGTACATACATTCCATCTGCCAGAAAAAGCGGGATCTCCCAGCAGCCACTCTTTTTAATTCCATTTCCCATTCTCATTCCGACATGTCAATCCAGAGCTTCTTCTGCTTTTGTGATGAGGCCACACTCAGAATGGAGGAGCAACACCTTGTATTCCATCTGGGTAGCCTCCAACCTGATGACATGAACATTGATTTCTCGAACTTCGGTAATGCCCCTGCTTTACCATTCCTCATTCCCTTTTTCCTCTCTCACCAACTCCTTACCTGCCTATCTCCTTCCCCTGGTGCTCCTCCCCCTTTTCTTTCTCCCATGGCCTTCTGTCCTCTTCTATTAGATTCCCCCTTCTCTAGCTTTGTATCTCTTTCAGCAATCAACCTCCCAGCTCTTTACTTCACCCCTCCCCCTCCCAGTTTCACCCATCACCTTCTGTTTCTCCCTCCCCTCCCCTCTCCCTACCTTCTCACTCTGACTCCTCATCTTTTTTTCTCCAGTCCCGAAGGAGGGTCTCAGCCCGAAACATTGACTGTTCACTCTTCTCTGCAGATGCTGCCTGGCCTGCTGAGTTTCTTCAGCATTTTGTGTGTGTTGTTTAGATTTCCAGCATCTGCAGATTTTCCCTTGTGACATAAATGCATAAATACTTTTGGAAAGATAATGGCGCACTCAGACACAACGGCTTCAACTGGATCAACCAAAGGTGTTATTGTCTTTTTTAAACATATTTTTTACAATTGCAAGACCCTGCTGGAACTTAAGAACTTGAAGTACTGCAGGCCTACCCCATCAGTGAACTGCTCTTTGGTGGAGAAACGGGAAGAGCTGGACTTGGAGTGAACCGCGATGCTGCTTATGACAGACAGGTGTTAGTGCATGAAGGAGGTATGCAGTCTAACAATGCGTGATCATCTAAGTTGCTTTTCTTTTGATCCGAAGACCCCGTTGGACATTGGCGAAGGACGGGGGTGGGCAGCGGCGAAACTGTGTGGCCTCAGTTGTAGTGAAGATTAGGCCTCAATCCACAGTGTTGCCTGTTTGCAACTGCCCAGTGGGAGGTGTCAGATTCAGATGCTCCACTGGAGTGCCAGAGGCAATGTGGTGTTGCGTTGTGTTGGAGTCAATGCTGCCCCCCAGTGTTCACTTGAGAGATGTCAAGTATTGTGTTTGACTATAGACTTCTGCAACATTCATGGATTTAGGGACTTGAACTATATACTTTTTATGTGACTGTAGTTTACTGCTATCTTATATGTGCTTGTACCTTATACATGCTTGCTATCTTATATGTGCTGTATGTGCCTTGTGCTATGTATGACTCTTGGTACTATGTTTCGCACCTTGGCCCCAGAGTAATGATGTTTCATTTGGCTGTGTTCATGGGAATTCATGTATGGTTGAATGACATTTAAACTTCAACTTGAACTTGAAGAACAGCAGAATACAAGTACACATACAGAACGTACACTGAACTTGAGAATAAGCTGCACACTGTCAACCCCACTATTAAAGTAATGGAACATATTCAGCATTCAGTCATTAATAAATACCACAAACATTTTATTGTTGTTATTACTACTATCTTGAAAAATGCCTTAAAAATATATGAGGTAATTTGTGTAAAGTCAAATTTCCCCAAGTCATTCCATTCATAATCTAGGGAACGCTGATTCCATTTAGTTTCTGTGTATCTATATAAGACACGATTCCATTGCAATAAAAGTGGAAGATGACCAATTATGTTCACCCTGAACATAATTTTCACTATTTCTAGATCAATATCTCTTTGGGGAAGTAGAATCCCTGGCACTATTGATGTGTGAAGAAATATTTCCTGACATCACCCTCCTTTTAAACCCACAGTGTCAAAGGAAGCAAGGAAATTGTGGCCCGGAGTTCTGAGATGTGAAGGGAGAGTGGGGACTAGGGATCTAGTGTGCAAATAGACTATGGGTATGAGCAATCAATGAGCAAAACCATCAGGATTTTCAAATAGGCAGATAGCAAATCTTTAGAAGTTGGAACCATCTCTTTGTGTCCAGTGTATGATGACACCTCATTGCCTTCTCTTTTCTATAGCAAAGCTCCTAGTCTGTTCGTTCATTTGCTGGTTATCATACCCTCTCATATCCTATAAGTTTGTTCGTTCATTTGTTGATTATCATACCCTCTCATACCCTATCAGTCTGTTCGTTCATTTGCTAATTATCATACCCTCTCATACCCTATCAGTTTGTTTTGCCTTTTCTCCCTTGTCTCTATATCCTATTTAATATGGAGGTCACCTTCATGCAGAGATTTCTAATTGCAGCAACCTTCTCTTTCCTCCACAAAAAAGGGGCACCATGTTACACTTTATTGAAATATAATTGGCAATTATGAAATCTTGCTTCAGCATCCTAGTTTTATGTAACAGTCTTTCTCAATATTAATTCATTCTCCTTTGGTAAATACTTTCAAGCAATACTTTCACTTCCCCAATCACACATGTAAATGTGAACTGCTTTAGTCTAGGCAGCAGTTTCTGTGGTCATCACTCCTTGGGTCAGAGTAATTATCTTTAATTCCATGGTTTGTTGGCAGTAAATGTCTATTCTGCTTATTGTATCCTGACTCTGCATGTCATAACCTAGATCAGGAGCCTACTCTGCAACACCTTATCAAAGGCCTTTTAAATATCCATGTATGCTATATTCACCACATTATGCTTGTTTACTGCTCCTGTTGCTTTAAGATTCAGCAAGGTTGTTAAGAATGATCTTCTTTTGCGTATTCCACAGTGACTTGCTTTTTAAATGAGGAAACATATATCCACCCTCCTCTCCTATCAGATTCCTCCCTCTCCAGCCTTTTACCTATCCTACCTACCTGCCTTGACTTATCACCCTCTAGCTATTCTCCTTCCCCTCATCCCATCTTTTTATTCTGGCATCTTCCCCCTTCCTTTCCAGTCTCGAAGGAGGGTCTCAGCCCAAAACTTCGACTGTTTATTCATTTCCATAGATGCTGCCTGGCCTGCTGAGTTCCTTCGGCGTTTTGTATGTATTGCTTTGGATTTCCAATATCTGCAGAATTTCTCATGCTTATAACATATATCAAACACCGGTTGTATCACCCCTAATATGGAAACTCCAATGCACAGGATCGAGAAAAATTGTGGAGGGTTGCAGACTCAGCTCGTTCCAGTATGAGCAATTGCCTTCCCAACATCGAGGCATCTTCAGAAGGTGGTTGCTCAAGGAGGCATCCAACTTAACAACCCTCCCCATCCAGGACATACCTTGTTCTCAGTACTACTGTGAGGCAGGTGCCTAAAGATGCATACTCAATATTTTAGGAACAGCTTCTTTCCCTCCACCATCAGATTTCTGAGCAGTCCATAACCCCGTGAACACTGCTTTACTATTTAGTTTTCTTTTTGCAAAATTTATTTATTACATATTTCTTGTTGTAACTTAAAGTAATATTTTATTTATTGCACTGTACTCTGGCTGCAAACAACAAATTCCATGACATATGTCAGTTATAAAAAACCTGTTTCTGATTCTGATTCTGATTCGGAACTAACTGGCTACTCATTCTGTGTACCTGTCATCTGAAAATTGGACCTTGGATAAACAACAAGACTAATAGTATATCGTTGAAACCAATGACATTGAAAGATTTAAAATAGAGGAAGTGCTGAGGGGGAGAAGGATTTAGAAGAATTGGAGTCAGTATCAATAAGATACAGAAACACAAACGTAAAATAGATTGGACTAAGTTTTAAAGAACATGAAGAAACAGAAAGGAAAAAGATTTTTAGAAAAATGTTACATCTGACACTTAAACTCTTCAAAACTTTATTATCCAATGAACTCAGACTCATTCCATTTTTAGACTAAGGATGTTGACTAGCAGCTAAAGCATTCTTAAGCTAATTCTTAGGACAATCAATTTATTTTAGGCATGTTTAATGGATAATTAATGTGTATGCATAGCAACATGAAAATCATAACCACTCATGGGCTGGATAATGATTTAATGAATCCAAATGTGAGAATATATGATGGCTGGCGTCTTCTGGTGATTTGCAAATTCACACAGTGGCCTTTATCCATCATAAGCCATGGTAGTGTAACAGTTAATGTGATGCGATTACAGCTTGGAGCGTTGGGAGTGTCTGGAAGGAGTTTGTACGCTATGGATGCTTGGGTTTCCTCCAGGTGCTCTGGTTTCCTCCCACATTCCAAAGGTGTACTAGTTAGTAGGTTAATTGATCATTGTAAATTGTCCTGTGATTAGGCTAGGGTTAAATTGGTGGTTTGCTGAGCAATATGGCTGATTGGGACTTTTCAGTGCTGTATCTTTAAACAATAAGTAAATAAATAAAATTCATTACTGAGTGCTGCACACATAGAACAGTACAAGCCTTTCAGCCCATGATGTTGAGCCAACTAATATAAACCTACTCAATGATCAATCCATACCTATCCTCCTACAAAGCACATAGCCATCCATTTATCTTACATCCCTGTGTCTATTTTTAAATGTTCTTATTGTATCAGCTTCTACTGCCAACCCTGGCAGTGCATTCCAGGCACCCACCATTCTGTGTAAAAGAACCTACTAAACTTCCCCTAATCTTTCCTCTTCTCACCCTAAATGGATGTCCTCTAATTTTGGCCACAGCTGCCCAGGGAAAAGGTGCTGGCTGTCCACTCTATTTATTCCTTCCATAATCTTACGTATTCCAATCAAATCATCTCTCATCCTTCATCACTCTAAAGAGAAATGACCTAGCTCACTCAAAAGACATGCTCTCCAATCCAGGCAGCATCCTGGTAAATCTCCTCTGCACTCTCTTTAAAGCTTCCATGTTCTTCCTATAATGAGGCAACCAGAACTGAACACAATTGTGGTCTAAACAGAGTTTTATAGAGTTGCCAGATTAGCATGTGACTCTTGAACTCAATCCCCCAACTAATGAAGGCAACACAAAATACACCTTCATAATCATCCTATCGATGTGCATGGCAAATTTGAGGAATCTATGTATGAGGAGTCCAAGATCCCTCTGCTTCTCCACACTGCCAACAATCCAGCTACTGACCTTGTTCTCTGTGATCTTCCAAAGTTTATCATCTCACACTTTCCTGATTGAATGCTATCTTCCGTTTCTTCACATGGCTCTCCACCCTGTCTATATCTTATTGTAACTTGGGACAAACTTCAACACTATCCACAACATCTCCAACCTTCATATCGTCTTCAAACTTACTAACCCACCCACCCACTACCTCACTCAAGTCATTTAAAAAAATGACAAAAAGTAGGAGTCTAAGGACAGATCCCCATGGAACACCACTGGTCACTGACCTCCAGGCAGAATATGTTCCATTTACTACCACCCTTTGCCTTCTATAAGCAAACCAATTCTAAATCCAGGCAGCCCGGGACCTCATGTACCCCAAGCTTCATGAGCTCATTTCTGAATGAGCCTACTGTGGGGAACCTTGTCAAATGCCTTACTAAAATCCCTACACACCACTTTCACTGCTCTACCTTCATCAATTTGTTTTGTCACCCCCTCAAAAATCTCAATTAGGTTTGTGATTCATGACCTTCGCCTCACAAAGCCATGCTGGCTATTGCTAGTAAGATTATTTGTCACCTAATGCTTGTAAGTCCTGACCCTAAGAATTCTCTCCAATCATTTCCCACTGCTGACATAAGACTCACTGGTCCATTATTTCTAGGATTATCCTTATTAGCTTTCTTGAACAATAAAACAGCATTTGCCATCCTCCAATCTTGTACTACTACTGTATACATTGTCAATATTCTAGCCATCTCTTCCCTTGCTTCTTATAGTAACCTGTCGTATATCTTGCTCAGCCCCAGTGACTTACCTATCCTAATGCTTGTCAGAACACCAGCTCTGTCTTAACCTCAGCATATCCCAGCACATTAGCCATACTGTGCTGAGCTCACATTCTCTCTGGTGAATACTGAAGCGAAGTATTCTTTTTGGCATAATATAGAAACACCAGTGGTTAGGAATGAAAAAGACTACAGAAAGTGGTGGGCAAACAACAGGAATTCTGCAGATGCTGGAAATTCAAGCAACACACATAAAAGTTGCTGGTGAACGCAGCAGGCCAGGCAGCATCTCTAGGAAGAGGTGCTGCCTGGCCTGCTGCATTCACCAGCAACTGGAAAGTGGTGGGTATGCCCAGTCCATCACAGGTAAAGCTCTCCCCCCTGCTGAACACGTTTATATGGAGCATTTTTACAGGAATGCAACATTCATCATCAAGGACGCCCACCATCCAGGCCATTCTCCCTTTTTGTTGATGTCATCGAGAAGGAGGTACAGGGGCTTCATGTCCCACACGATGAGATCCGGGAACAGTTATGACTCTCTACCATCAGGCTCTTGAACCTGGGGGGGATAATTACAATCACCCCAAAACTTAACTAATTTCACAACCTATGGACTTAATAGTAAGGATTCTATAACATTTGTTCTTGATATTTATTTGCTTATTTACCTTTTTATTTTTTTTCTTTGCTTCTCTTTGTATTTTGACAGTTTGCACATTGGTTGTTTGCTGGACTCTTGTGTGTGGTTTTTCAATGATCCACTTGTGTTTCTTTCTATTTACTGTGAATGCCTGCAAGAAAATGAATCCCAGGGTACTATATTTGGTGACATACTGTATATGTACTTCGATAATAAATTTACTTTGAAACTTTGAACTTTCACCTTCCCCTACTCCAGACATATGTTTGTCCCTTTCTAGCAGCCTCACCCTCATTCTAGTCATCCTCCTGTTCTTCATATTCAGTATATGTAGTATGCCTTGGGATTTTCCTTAATCGTATTTTCCAAGGTCTTCTCATGTCCCCTTCTTACTCTTCTAAGTCCCTTCTTAAATTACTTCCTGGCTACCTTAAGAGCCTCTTTAGAGCCTGTCTGAATTTTGCTTCATAAACCTCAGGAAAGCTTGCTTCTCTTGACTCTTCTGTCCACATAGCTTTTTTACCCTACCATCTTTTCACAGTCTCAGTAGGATAAACCAATCTAATGCCCCATGCAAGAAGTCCCAAAACAACATCAACATTTCTGCTGTGCATTTCCCTGAGAAAATCTGTTCCCAATTTACGCTCCAAAGTTCCTACTTAATACCATCATATTTATGCTTTCCCATAATATCGGCTCCTGTCCTCATTCAAGGCTATGCCAAAGCTTTGGTCACTATCTGTAAAATGCTTGGCCATGAAGAGGTCTGTCATCTGTTGTGGTTCATTGCATGGTACTAGATCCAGTATGGATTCACCTCTCGTCGGCCTGTCCACATACTGTGTCAAGAATCCTTCACAGATGCACCTAACAAATCCTGCCCCATCTAAACCTTATGCATTTAGGGGGTGCCAAATAATATGAGGGAAGTTGAAGTCACAAATGACAGCAACTCTGTTATTTTCACACTGTTCCAAAATCTGCCTATGTATCTGCTCCTCCGTGTCCTGGTTGTAGTGTATTTAATATTTCAGAAATATTTGAGTAATATTGTAATTATATTTTTTAATTAAGCATTCTTTGTTTGTTTACATAATTAATTACGGGTTATATGTAAAAGTATGTGAATGGCATAGATCACTTTGCCACTACATCATAAGTGCGCACCGCACTAAAGAAAAAGCAAAGTAAAACAGAATAGACACATTTTCCCAGGCTCCTGTGTTTTTTCTTTCAATCTTTTTTTGGAGTTAAAAAACATAATAGTGACAATAAGGTAGATTTAAAATGAACCAAACATGACGATCTTCCTGTCGAAGCACAGCAAGAGATTCGAGATTTTAAAAAAGTGGCGCATGCTTTTTTTCTTCTAAAGGAGAGAGGGAGATGTTTGAGTTTAAGAAAAGTGAGATGGTCGAGATTAAAAAGGGCAGAAAATGGATGAAATTCATGGGTTCATAAACAGTGAGTACCAGGTAATGTGAGATAATAATAAATTAAAGCAGAAATGGCTGGCTATATCAGAAAGATAGATGTGTTCAATTACAAAACAGATAACTGGATTATGTATACTGAAAGAATTGACAAGTATTTGAAGCAAATGAAACATCCCATGAAAAACATGCCAGCGTTACTGAGTGTAATAGGTGGAAAAACATGTAGCTTACTTAGTAGTTTGACCACTCCAACCAAGACAGCTGAAATGAGTTTTGTTGATATTGTGAATGTAATGAAAGAACATTTGAAACCAAAACCATTGTTAATTGCAGAACACTTTAGGTTTCATAAGCAGTATCAAAAGGCAGGCAAGTCCATTTCAGTTTAGGTGGCTGAATTGAAGAAATTGTTTGAGCATTGCCAGTACAACAATGGGCTTAATGATCTATTGAGACATTGTCTAATTTGTGGAATCTTAAAACAAAGCAACCATAAATGGCTCATAACTGAAGC
Organism: Mobula birostris; assembly: GCF_030028105.1. Classification (NCBI taxonomy): domain Eukaryota; kingdom Metazoa; phylum Chordata; class Chondrichthyes; order Myliobatiformes; family Myliobatidae; genus Mobula; species Mobula birostris. The sequence continues at coordinate 129,580,262 of NC_092378.1, read as the reverse complement.
ACAGTTCACATTTAAAAGAGCAGTTGAAATCACAGTATCAATGGAAGTGGTAGTTGCAATCAGGAATGAAAGTGAGCAAGAACAGATTGCATCATCTAAGCAGAAACCTGCCAGGCCAAAAATAATTGTTACCGTCTGTGGCAGGGGCTCATGCACACCAGACCAATGCAGGTCTAAAGGAGAAACTTGTAGAAAATGCAACAAAGTGGGACACAACAAAGAGCAAGTCTGGCAGAGAAAAATAATTGGTCTGCCCAGAGAAGAGATAAAGATAAAAAGTCAAGTTGCAGTTTCAAAAAGAGCACTAATCTGCTTGCTATTGATAAAGAGTCTGATAATGATAACAGGGCTGAGTAGCCTTGAGAGTTACAAAGTGAAAACTGACAAGAAACAAGCAATAATGTTTACACCAGATGTGAATGGCAAATTAATTAAAATGGAATTGAACACAGGCTCGGATGATCCAGTCATTCCACAAAATGAGTTTGAACGACATTTTCAAAGATACAAACTGAGGGTTGCAGATATCCAGATAAGAACATATATTGGAGAAGCAATAACTCCTGTGTGAATGACATTTGGAAGAGTGAAATACAACAACCAACAAGCCACATTGGGCTTGTATGTGATAAAAAACCAGACAGCCAGCATTGTGGGGCCATAATTGGCTGAGACAAATGCAACTGGATTGGAGATGCATCCACAATTTGCATGCCACATCCCCTGCAATAGAGTCAACTGAAAGTCAATTAAGAAAGGCACTGAAGGATGCCACAGCAGTGTTCAAGGATGGTATTGGAAAACTCAAATATATCAAGGGTAAAATAATGTTAAATGAAGATGCCACACCCAAGTTTTACAAAGTCGGTCTAGTTCCCTATAACATCCATATTAAAGTGGCCAATAAGCTAGATCACATGGAGAGTGAAGAAATATTTTCTAAGGTTGGGTGGAGCTCATCAGCAATGCCAGTGGTCTCAGTGGCTAAGAACGAAGGGTCTGTCAGGATCAGTGGTGATTTTAAGATCACCATCAACCCTGTACTGAAAGTAGATCAATAACCTCTGCCCAGGATAGAGGCAATTTTTTCTGGAGGGAAACACTTCAGCAAAATAGACTTAGCTGAGGCCTACCTACAGATGGTGATGGGAGAAGAGTCCAAACTGTTTCTCAGCATAAACACACACAAAGGGCTTTATTGCTATAATAGGCTTATTTCTGAAATATCATCTACACCTGCACTCTGGCAGAAAGCTGTGGACCAGGTGTTGCAAGGTTGCCCTGGGACTCGGTGTTACCTGGATGACATCATTGTTATTGGTGAGGATGACAAGGAACATCTCCAACGTCTTAAAACAGTGTTAAAAAGATTAGAAGATATGGGCTCAGAGCACATTGCTACAAGTGTGAATTCTTTAAACCAAGCATCACTTACTGTGGTTGCAAACACGAGGAAATCTGCAGATGCTTGAATTTTCTCAGCACACATGTATAATTGTTATTCATCAATGGTGCAACCACAGTAAGTAACACACATCAAAGTCGCTGGTGAACGCAGCAGGCCAGGCTGCATCTCTAGGAAGAGGTACAGTCGACGTTTCAGGCCGCGACCCTTCGTCAGGACTAACTGAGGGAAGAGATAGCAAGAGATTTGAAAGTGGGAGGGGGAGGGGGAGATCCAAAATGATAGGAGAAGACAGGAGGGGGAGGGATGGAGCCAAGAGCTGGACAGGTGATTGGCAAAAGGGATATGAGAGGATCATGGGACAGGAGGCCTAGGGATAAAGAAAAGGGGGAGGGGGGAAAAGCCCAGAGGATGGGCAAGGGGTATAGTGAGAGTTTGGAGGAAGTGGGAGGATCCAAAGGAGAAATTATTAACAGTAAGGACTAATAACGCTAGACGGAGCAGAATGGTGATAGAGGGGAACCGGTTAGGTCTGGAATCCAAAAAGAATTCCAGCCTCCGGGTCCAACATATAATTCTCTGTAACTTCTGCCACCTCCAACAGGATCCCAACACTAAGTACATCTTTCCCTCCCCCCCTCTCTGCTTTCCACAGGGATCGCTACCTACGCGACTCCCTTATTCATTCGTCCCCCCCATCCCTCCTCACCCATCTCCCTCCTGGCACATCCTTGTAAGCAGAACAAGTGCTACACATGCCCTTACACTTCCTCCCTTACCACCATTCAGGGCCCCAGACAGTCCTTCCAGGTGAGGCAACACTTCACCTGTGAGTCAGCTGGGGTGATATACTGCGTCCGGTGCTCCCGATGTGGCCTTCTATACATTGGCGAGACCCAACGCAGACTGGGAGATCGTTTCGCTGAACACCGACGCTCTGTCTGCCATAAAAAGCAGGACCTTCCAGCAGCCACACATTTTAATTCCACGTCCCATTCCCATTCTGATATGTCTATCCACAGCCTCCTCTACTGTAAAGATGAAGCCACACTCAGGTTGGAGGAACAACAACTTATATTCCATCTGGATAGCCTGCAACCCGATGGCATGAACATTGACTTCTCAAACTTCCGCTAATGCCCCACCTCCCCCTCGTACCCCACCCATTATTTATTTATATACACACACTCTTTTTCTTTCTCTCCTTTTTCTCCCTCTGTCCCTCTGACTATACCCCTTGCCCATTCTGAGCTTCCCCCTCCTTTTCCTTCTCCCTAGGCCTCCTGTCCCATGATCCTCTCGTATCCCTTTTGCCAATCACCTGTCCAGCTCTTGGCTCCATCCCTCCCCCTCCTGTCTTCTCCTATCATTTTGGATCTCCCCCTCCCCCTCCCACTTTCAAATCTCTTACTAGCTCTTCTTTCAATTAGTCCTGACGAAGGGTCTCGGCCTGAAACGTCGACTGTACCTCTTCCTAGAGATGCAGCCTGGCCTGCTGCGTTCACCAGCAACTTTGATGTGTGTTGCTTACCGTGCTTGCACCATTGACGAATAACAATTATACATGTATGCTGAGAAAATTCAAGCAGTGGTGGATGCCCCAAGGCCAAAGGCCATCCTATTTAGGATTGGTCAATCATTATAACAGGTTCCTGCCAAACCTGGCTACTGTGCTCCTCCCCTTGAACTCATTACTATAGGCTGGGAAGAAATGACAATGGACAAAACAGTGTGAGGTGGCTTTGCAAAAGATAAAGGAAGTGATGATGCCAGACACTGTACTGACACATTATGGTCCACATCGGCCAGTGAAGCTTACCTGTGAGGCCTCGCCTTATGGTATAGGTGCAGTCATGTCACATGTTATGAGTGATGGAAGTGAACACCCCATAGCCTTTACCAAAGAGGACACTCCCCTTGACGTATTCTCCCAAGTGCAAATTGAAAGTCTCCCCATTATGGCAGAGACGATCCAAAGAGAAGCCAGAAAAGACCCCACACTGTCTCAGGCCTACATGGCCTCTCAAAATGGATGGAATGTGCAGCAGAAATTCCAGTTCCCCCATTTTTACTAGTGCTGGGATGAAATTACCCTTGACAGAGGTTCCCTTACGTGGGGATTGAGAGTTGTTGTACCATCCAAGCTGAGAGCTGAAGTGTTGGATGAGTTACAGTACATGCCAGTCATCGAGGTGTGGTCAAAGAAATCGTTGGCTCGAAGCTTTGTCTGATGGCCTAGAATAAATCAGTAGCTTGAGCAGCTGTTGGGGATGCTAACACATCCACAGTAAAGATGTTCAGAGCTTTCAGAACTACTTCTTGCAGACCCAGATTCAACTACTACAATGATCACAGAGGAAGTTCCAGCACTTGAAATTGCTTCACAACCACAAGTCTCACCTGCCAAACAGAGTGAACCCCACCTTGCCTTGTCAGGAAGGACATTACCCCACAATAGTAAGAAATCTTGCATGATCATTAAATCTTTAGGCCTGAATAGGACAATTCAAAATTTACTTTCTGTGGATATAAAATATGTTATATATGATATATAATATAATATGTATAATTATATAATATATGGCGTTCATGCTCCCTCCCCTCCACCCTTCCCTTTTCTCAAGCATGATTTCCCTCTTCCTGCCCCTTTCCCACTCTCAGTCCACAATAAAAAGATTCAAAGGTTCCTTTTATTGTCCAAATATGTATGTACAATACAACTCTGATATTTGTCTTCTCCTGATAGCCATGAAATACAGAAAAGTGAAAAGACATCAACCCCTCCCCACACAAAAAGGAAAGAGAAACCAAACTCCCACACACCAATGCCGCCCCCACCCCCTCCCTCTCACAAAAGCAAACAGTTTGCCCTCACGGAAAACAGTGGCTAGAGCATCAAACCCCAAACGTCCTTCCCCACAAAAAAACAGTGGCAATAACATCAAGATCCCAACCCCCTCAATACAGACTCAAATCAGAATCAGTGTATCATCACTCACATATGTCATGAAATTTGTTTCTTTGTGACGGCAGTACAATGCAATACATAAAATTACTTTAGTACTGTGAATAAGTCTTAGGCATCCTAGCTATATATACATGCCTAAGACTTTTGCACAGTGCTGTATATATTGTATATGAATAGAGCGATAGATGACCAGAGAACAATATATTACATATTTGTGTTGAGATGCTTTCTATATAGAGTTAGAGATTATAGCTAAGCAGGGAGGAGTTTAGTTATTTAGTATTTCAGTAATATTTAAGTAATATTGTAAATATATTGTTTGTTTACATAATTCATTACAGGCTATATGTAAAAGTATGTGAATGGCGTGCATCATTACACAGCCACATTATAAGTGCTTGACTCACAGATGAAAAAGAAACATAAAGCTGAGTAGGCCCATTTTCCCAGGATATCATGTTTTATTTTCAATTACTTCTTGGAGTTACAAAACATAACACTGGTGACTATTGGGAAACCTATAGACTATTCTCAATAGAGTGCTGCCTTCCTGCTTCTGACTTCTACCTACACTGACTCAGTGAGTAATCCCTCCACTGAGTCCTCCTTTTCTGCAATACTCTACCTGATTAACAATGTCACTTCCTAATCCCCACCCCACCCCCCAACTTTTAACTGTCTCCCTATTGCTTTTGAAACATCCAAATCTCAGAACATTGACATTAATGACTTTGTGTCCTGGCCCTACACTGGCATTTTATAAGTAAATTTCTGCACTTTATCTTTCAGTCTCTGAAATATTTCCATTTTCTTTTCTACCGGTGATAAGTTTACATCCCTGAACCTTTATTTTAAAATATAGCAATCTGCCAGCCCATAGTGACTGGAATTTTTGTTACGTATATTTAATATTTATAATAGGTAAGGTTGCAATTTATGTGAACTGTAGTCTTATAGTTCTGAGTGAAACTAGTTTATTACCTTGTCCCCATTTCTATCTTAAATTTGTTAATACTGTTTTTCCTAATGACATTCTTACTGTGCAAACGTCTCTGATGAATAATGAAGCTAAATAATTACTCAGTATTCCTAGCTCTCCACTCACATAGGCTATGAGCAGTTTCTCTCCTCCAAATGCATATCTCCTTAAAAAATAGAAGCCACTTAACTCCTTGCAATTATTCAGTCATCATGTTTTGAGATAAATATTTTATCTCAGGGATACTTGACTAAAATCACCCTATATCTTTAGAAATAGATCTGAGCTACAGAACTTTATGGCACTGAAACAGGTCCTTCAACCCATCTGACCGGTGCCGAACCATTAATCTGCCTTCACAACGACCTGAAATTGGACCAAAGCCCTCTCATCTATGTGCCTATCAAATTTCTCCTAAATGTTGAAATTGACCCCTCATTCACCACTTGCACTGGCAGATCTTTCCACACTCTCTCCATCCTTTTGAGTGAAGAAGATCCTCCTCATGATCCCCTTAAACATTTCACCTTTCACCCTTAACCCATGACCTCTGGTTGCAGTCTCACCCAACCTCAGCAGAAAACGCCTGCTTGCATTTACCTTATCCATACTCCTCAATCTTGTATATCTCTATTAACTTTCCCCCTTAATCTCCCATTCTTTGCAAAAGGCTTCTAGTTCTGTGAGATTCGTGGGCCGTCTTGCCTGCACTGCTCTTTTGAGGTCTATCCACAGATTCTCGATGATGTTTGGGTCGGGGGACTGTGAGGGCCATGGCAAAACCTTCAGCTTGCGCCTCTTGAGGTAGTCCACTGTGGATTTTGAGGTGTGTTTAGGTTCATTATCCTGTTTTAGAAGCCACCCTCTTTTCATCTTCGGCTTTTTTACAGATGGTGTGATGTTTGCTTCCAGAATTTGCTGGTATTTAATTGAATTCATTCTTCCCTCCACCAGTAAATGTTCCCCGTGCCACTGGCTGCAACACAAGCCCAAAGCATGATCGATCCACTCCTGTGCTTAGCAGTTGAAAAGGGGTTCTTTTCATGAAATTCTTCACCCATTTTTCTTCAAACATACCTTTGCTCATTGCGGCCAAAACGTTCTATTCAAAAGGTTCAAAGGAACATGTAAACAAGTGTTACATAACATAGAAACATAGAAAATAGGTGCAGGAGTAGGCCATTCGGCCCTTCGAGCCTGCACCGCCATTTATTATGATCATGGCTGATCATCCAACTCAGAACCCCGCCCCAGCCTTCCCTCCATACCCCCTGACCCCCGTAGCCACAAGGGCCATATCTAACTCCCTCTTAAATATAGCCAATGAACTGGCCTCAACTGTTTCCTGTGGCAGAGAATTCCACAGATTCACCACTCTCTGTGTGAAGAAGTTTTTCCTAATCTCGGTCCTAAAAGGCTTCCCCTTTATCCTCAAACTGTGACCCCTTGTTCTGGACTTCCCCAACATCGGGAACAATCTTCTTGCATCTAGCCTGTCCAATCCCTTTAGGATTTTATACGTTTCAATCAGATCCCCCCTCAATCTTCTAAATTCCAACGAGTACAAGCCCAGTTCATCCAGTCTTTCTTCATATGAAAGTCCTGCCATCCCAGGAATCAATCTGGTGAACCTTCTTTGTACTCCCTCTATGGCAAGGATGTCTTTCCTCAGATTAGGGGACCACAACTGCACACAATACTCCAGGTGTGGTCTCACCAAGGCCTTGTACAACTACAGTAGTACTTCCCTGCTCCTGTACTCAAATTCTCTCGCTATAAATGCCAGCATACCATTCGCCTTTTTCACCGCCTGCTGTACCTGCATGCCCAATTTCAATGACTGGTGTATAATGACACCCAGGTCTCGTTGCACCTCCCCTTTTCCTAATCGGCCACCATTCAGATAATAATCTGTTTTCCTATTTTTGCCACCAAAGTGGATAACTTCACATTTATCCACATTAAGTTGCATCTGCCATGAATTTGCCCACTCACCCAACCTATCCAAGTCACTCTGCATCCTCTTAGCATCCTCCTCACAGCTAACACTGCCACCCAGCTTCGTGTCATCCGCAAACTTGGAGATGCTGCATTTAATTCCCTCATCCAAGTCATTAATATATATTGTAAACAACTGGGGTCCCAGCACTGAGCCTTGCGGTACCCCACTAGTCACCGCCTGCCATTCTGAAAAGGTCCCGTTTATTCTCACTCTTGGCTTCCTGTCTGCTAACCAATTCTCCATCCACATCAATACCTTACCCCCAATACCGTGTGCTTTAAGTTTGCACACTAATATCCTGTGTGGGACCTTGTCAAAAGCCTTCTGAAAATCCAAATATACCACATCCACTGGTTCTCCCCTATCCACTCTACTAGTTACATCCTCAAAAAATTCTATGAGATTCGTCAGACATGATTTTCCTTTCACAAATCCATGCTGACTTTGTCCGATCATTTCACCGCTTTCCAAATGTGCTGTTATCACATCTTTGATAACTGACTCCAGCAGTTTCCCCACCACCGACGTCAGGCTAACCGGTCTATAATTCCCTGGCTTCTCTCTCCCTCCTTTTTTAAAAAGTGGGGTTACATCAGCCACCCTCCAATCCTCAGGAACTAGTCCAGAATCTAACGAGTTTTGAAAAATTATCACTAATGCATCCACTATTTCTTGGGCTACTTCCTTAAGCACTCTAGGATGCAGACCATCTGGCCCTGGGGATTTATCTGCTTTCAATCCCTTCAATTTACCTAACACCACTTCCCTACTAACATGTATTTCGCTCAGTTCCTCCATCTCACTGGACCCTCTGTCCCCTACTATTTCTGGAAGATTATTTATGTGTTCCTTAGTGAAGACAGAAGCAAAGTAATTATTCAATTGGTCTGCCATGTCCTTGCTCCCCGTAATCAATTCACCTGTTTCTGTCTGTAGGGGACCTACATTTGTCTTTACCAGTCTTTTCCTTTTTACATATCTATAAAAGCTTTTACAGTCAGTTTTTATGTTCCCTGCCAGTTTTCTCTCATAATCTTTTTTCCCCTTCCTAATTAAGCCCTTTGTCCTCCTCTGCTGAACTCTGAATTTCTCCCAGTCCTCAGGTGAGCCACTTTCTCTGGCTAATTTGTATGCTTCTTCTTTGGAATTGATACTATCCCTAATTTCTCTTGTCAGCCACGGGTGCACTACCTTCCTTGATTTATTCTTTTGCCAAACTGGGATGAACAATTGTCGTAATTCATCCATGCAACCTTTAAATGCTTGCCATTGCATATCCACCGTCAATCCTTTAAGTGTCATTTGCCAGTCTATCTTAGCTAATTCACGTCTCATACCTTCAAAGTTACCCCTCTTTAAGTTCAGAACCTTTGTTTCTGAATTGACTATGTCACTCTCCATCTTAATGAAGAATTCCACCATATTATGGTCACTCTTACCCAAGGAGCCTCTCACGGCAAGATTGCTAATTAACCCTTCCTCATTGCTCAAAACCCAGTCCAGAATAGCCTGCTCTCGAGTTGGTTCCTTGACATGTTGGTTCAAAAAACCATCCCGCATACATTCCAAGAAATCCTCTTCCTCAGCACCTTTACCAATTTGGTTCACCCAATCTACATGTAGATTGAAGTCACCCATTATAACTGCTGTTCCTTTATTGCACACATTTCTAATTTCCTGTTTAATACCATCTCCGACCTCACTACTACTGTTAGGTGGCCTGTACACAACTCCCACCAGCGTCTTCTGCCCCTTAGTGTTACGCAGCTCTACCCATATCGATTCCACATCTTCCCGGCTTATGTCCTTCCTTTCTATTGCGTTAATCTCTTCTTTAACCAGCAACGCCACCCCACCTCCCCTTCCTTCATGTCTATCCCTCCTGAATATTGAATATCCCTGAACGTTGAGCTCCCATCCTTGGTCAGCCTGGAGCCATGTCTCTGTGATCCCAACTATATCATAATCATTAATAACAATCTGCACTTTCAATTCATCTACCTTATTACGAATGCTCCTTGCATTGACACACAAAGCCTTCAGGCGCTCTTTTACAACTCTCTTAGCCCTTATACAATTATGTTGAAAAGTGGCCCTTTTTAATGCTTGCCCTGGATTTGTCCGCCTGCCACTTTTACTTTTCTCCTTAGTACTTTTTGCTTCTACCCTCACTTTACACCCCTCTGTCTCTCTGCACTGGTTCCCATCCCCCTGTTGTGAACTAACTTCCTCACGTCTAGCCTCTTTAATTTGATTCCCACCCCCCAACCATTCTAGTTTAAAGTCACCTCAGTAGCCCTCGCTAATCTCCCTGCCAGGATATTGGTCTCCCTAGGATTCAAGTGTAACCCGTCCTTTTTGTACAGGTCACGCCTGCGCCAAAAGAGGTCCCAATGATCCAAAAACTTGAATCCCTGCCCCCTGCTCCAATCCCTCAGCCACGCATTTATCCTCCACCTCATCGCATTCCTACTCTCACTGTCGCGTGGCACAGGCAGTAATCCCGAGATTACTACCTTTGCGGTCCTTTTTCTCAACTCCCTTCCTAGCTCCCTATATTCTCCTTTCAGGACCTCATCCTTTTTCCTACCTATGTCATTGGTACCCATATGTACCACGACCTCTGGCTCCTCACCTTCCCACTTCAGGATATCTTGGACACGATCAGAAATATCCCGGACCCTGGCACCAGGGAGGCAAACTGCCATCCGGGTCTCTGGACTGCGTCCACAGAATTGCCTATCTGACTCCCTTACTATCGAGTCCCCTATCACAACTGCCCTCCTCTTCCTTTCCCTACCCTTCTGAGCTACAGGGCCAGACTCTGTGCCGGAGGCACGGCCACTGTCGCTTCCCCCGGGTAAGCTGTCCCCCCCAACAGCACTCAAACAGGAGTAACTGGCAACAATGAATATCAATCGAGACAGGTTATATAAAAACAACCAAACATTTATTAAACACAGATAAACGATAAGGAAAAAAACAAACAAAAACTTTAACCGGAAGTTAACTGGCATGCAGCCTTTTGAACGAATCATCACTCGGCACGGGTTCTTAAGCGTTAAATGCGAAAACAGTTCTTAAAGCGATAAAGTCAGATATAGTTCTTAAAATGGTAAATTCCAAAGTCCAACAAATTTAATTGGGACAATTAAATTCAATTGGGACTGACTTCAATTACGTTCAATTGGGACAGACTTCTCTGGAGAAGGATTTCTTCACAGATGCAACTTTCCTACTGGTTCTGTCCACAAGATTCATGATGCCGAAAATAAACAGTTTAAACAACTGACCTTAAATTCTTTTAGAGAGAGAGCAAACCGTTGCATGAACTCCTTGCTCTTTTTGGCAAGAGTTATCTCCGATGCAGGTAGCTACTCCTCCAATGAAGCCTCAATAAGGTCGATCTTATATTAAACTGCCAAACGATGCCGACTTCTCTCGATCCTTCGGTCCTGTACTTCGATAAATTCTTCACTCTCCCTTCTACTGTTGGAATTGGGTAAATCAACACATCTAGCCAAAAATTTCCAGTCCAATAATATAGTATCTTGCAATAGAATGCAAAACCGTTTTAAAAATGAAACTGCGTCACAAAAACAAACACGCAACAGAAACGGAGATACAGCATGTTCTACCTGGAAATCTACAAACTAAAAACCTACTGTGTCACCTGGATTGACCCTTATATATCCATGGTGCACATGTCATCATGTGACCTTACATCGGCGGGAAAATCACATCAGGTGACCTCCAAAAGACCATTACATCATTACCTCATTCTCACAAAAAACACAGATCTCCTTGAGCATGTAACACAAGCCTGATGCATTTTGGAAACAAGTCTTGTGGACTGATGAAGTTAAAATAGAACTTTTTGGCCACAAACATCACACCGTCTGTAAAATAAGCTGAAGATGAAAAGAAGATGGCTTCTACAACATCATCGAAAATCTGTGGATAGACCTCAAAAGAGCAGTGCATGCAAGACGGCCCAAGAATCTCAGAGAACTAAAAGCCTTTTGCAAGGAGGAATAGGTGAAAATCCCCCAAACAAGAATTGAAAGACTCTTTTCTGGCTACAAAAAGTGTTTACAAGCTGTGATACTTGCCAAAGGGGGTATTACTAAGTACTGCCATGCAGGGTGCCCAAATTTTTGCTTCGGGCCCTTTTCCTTTTTTGTTATTTTGAAACTGTAAAAGATGGAAATAAAAAAGTTTTCTTGCTTAAAATATTAAAGAAATGTGTCATCTTTAACTTTATGCCTTTTGGAAATCAGTTCATCTTTTACTCGCTTAGCTATTCACAGTAACAGAAATTTTGACCAGGGGTGCCCAAACTTTTGCATGCCACTGTACGTTTGCAACCCCTCTCTGACTTCTTCTGTGAAGCCAATGTCTCATCCAATTTACTACCTCATCTTGAATGCCAAGTGACTGAACATTCTTGACCAATGCCCCATGTGGGTAACACACACACAAAACGCTGGAGGAACTCAGCAGGCCAAGCAGCATCTATGGAAAAGAGTAAAGAGTTGATGTTTTAGGCTAAGACCCTTCATCAGATCTGGAGGAAAAAGATAAGAACTCAGAGTAAGAAGAAAGGGGGAGGGGAGGATCAAGTACAAGGAAGTAGGTGATAGGTAAAACCGGGAGAAGGTTCCCATGTGGGGCCTTGCCAAAGGCCTTGCTAAGGTCCATGTAGACAACATGCACTTCCTTGCCTTCATCAACTTTCCTGGTAGGTTCCTTGAAATACTCAATAAGATTGGTTAGACATGACTTATCATGCACAAAGGCATGTTGACTATCCCTAAGCAGTGCCTGTGTCCAAATACCTATATATCCCGTCCCTTAGAATACCTTTCAATAACTTTTACACTACTGATGTCAGGCCCACTGGCCTATAATTTCCTTGCTTATTCTTAGAGCCTTTCTTAAACATAACCTCGCCCGTGGCGAAGGAAGTTTTAAATACCTCTTCTAAGGTCCCTGCAATTCCTGCACCAGCCTCCCGCAGAATCCGAGGAAACAGCTTATCAGTCACTCTCTCTAGCTGAGACTTCTATGTACTGATTAAGGAAACTTTCCTGAACACATTTGACAAACTCTTTCCCACCCAGCCCTTTTACAGTATGAGAGTCCCAGTCAATATGTGGAAAGTTAAAATCACCAACTTTCACAACCTTGCATTTCTTGCAATAGTCTCCGATCTCTGTACAAATCTTCTCCTCAAAATCCTGCGGACTGTTAGGTGGTCTAGAGTATAATCCCATTAATGTGGTCATACCCTTCTTATTCTCCATATTACTTCACGAGAAGAGCTCTGCAGTCTGTTCTGACTGAGCACTGCAGTGGCATTTTCCCTGACTAGTAATACCACCCCTCCCACTCTATCGTGTCTAAAACGACGGAACCCCGGAACATTGAGTTGTTGGTCCTGCCCCTCTTGCAACTAAGTCTCGCTAATGGCTACAATACCATATTTCCATGTACTGATCTATGCCCTAAGCTCATCTACCTTTCCTACAACTTGCGTTGAAATATACGCAGCTCAGAACATTAGTCCCACCATGCTCAACCTTTTGATTTCTGATTTTTTTTGTAGGCTTAAACTTTCTGCACAAACTCTCCATTATCTGTTCTGGCTCTCTGGTTCCCATCCCCCCAACTCTCACTTAAACCACTTGTTTTGGGGATCAAGGCGGTGGAACAGTGAAACCAAAAGAGTTCAGGAGTCGTGTGAAGGATGCTGATTACTAGTGCGCAATGCAGACCCATTAACAGAATGATTGTCTTTCTCTGCAAGGAAAACTTAATCAGTTTGTGTCCTACTTAATTCATTTAATGAAAGCCATGAACTTTGCCAAGAACTGCAGCCGTGTGATGTTTGCACGCAGTGGCCACTTTATTAGTTGCCTCCTGTCCCTAATAAAGTGGCCACTGAGTGTATGTTCTTGGTCTTCTGCTGCTGTAGCCCATCCACTTCAAGATGTGATGTGTCATGCATTCCATAAGACCATAAGACAAAGGAGCAGAAGTAGGCCATTCGGCCCATCGAGTTTGCTCCGCCATTTTATCATGAGCTGATCCATTCTCCTATTTAGTCCCACTCCCCCGCCTTCTCACCATAACCTTTGATGCCCTGGCTACTCAGATATCTATCAATCTCTGCCTTAAATACACCCAATGACTTGGCCTCCACTGCTGCCCGTGGCAACAAATTCCATAGATTCACCACCCTCTGACTAAAAAAATTACTTCGCATTTCTGTTCTGAATGGGCGTCCTTCAATCCTTAAGTCATGCCCTCTCGTACTAGACTCCCCCATCATGGGAAACAACTTTGCCACATCCACTCTGTCCATGCCTTTCAACATTCGAAATGTTTCTATGAGGTCTCCCCTCATTCTTCTAAACTCCAAGGAATATAGTCCAAGAGTGGACAAGCGTTCCTCATATGTTAACCCTCTCATTCCTGGAATCATTCTAGTGAATCTTCTCTGTACCCTCTCCAGCGTCAGCACATCCTTTCTTAAATAAGGAAACCAAAACTGCCCACGGTACTCCAAGTGAGGTCTCACCAGCGCCTTATAGAGCCTCAACATCACATCCCTGCTCCTATACTCTATTCCTCTAGAAATGAATGCCAACATTGCATTTGCCTTCTTCACTACCGACTCAACCTGGAGGTTAACCTTAAGGGTATCCTGTACGAGGACTCCCAAGTCCCGTTGCATCTCAGAACTTTGAATTCTGTCCCCATTTAAATAATAGTCTGCCCGTTTATTTCTTCTGCCAAAGTGCATAACCATACACTTTCCAACATTGTATTTCAATTGCCACTTCTTTGACCATTCTTCCAATCTATCCAAGTCCCTCTGCAGACTCTCCGTTTCCTCAGCACTACCGGCCCCTCCACCTATCTTCGTATCATCAGCAAACTTAGCCACAAAGCCATCTATTCCATAATCCAAATCGTTGATGTACAACGTAAAAAGAAGCGGCCCCAACACGGACCCCTGTGGAACATCACTGTTAACTGGCAGCCAACCAGAATAGGATCCCTTTATTCAGAGATGCTCTTCAGCACACGACTGTTGTAATGCGTGATTATTTGCATTATAGTCGCCTTCCCGTCAGCTTGATCCAGTCTGGTGATTCTCTTCTGACCTCATTCATTAACAAAGCATTTTCACCCACAAAACTGGTGCCCACCAGATTTATTTTGTCTTTCACACCAATCTCTGTAGACTCTAGAGACTGCTGTGTATGGAAATCCCAGGAGATTAGCAGTTTCTGAGATATTCAAACCAGCCACTCAGCACCAACATTCGTTCCATGGTCAAAGTCACTTTGATCTCATTTGTTTCCCATTCTGATGTGTGGCCTGAACAATAACCGAACCTTTTGACCATGTCCTCATGTTTTATGCATTAAGTAGCTGTCTCATGATTGGCTGGTTAGATATTTGCATTAATAAGTAGGTGTACAGGTGTCCCTAATAAAGTGCCCACTGAGTGTATAGCGCGATCGGAGTTTGGTCTTTCATATTTCCTCCCACACACCCTGCTCTGCTTTCATTGACATATTTTTCCCATGTCACTGCTCTCCATCAAACCACAGCCTGAGACAGCATGGCCATGTTCTGATCACCAGAACATGACAACCTGGCTCTGATGCAATTCGAAGCTTTCAGTGCAGCGTGAAGGATGGAACATGGAAACCAAGAAACACAGAAAAATTCCACAAAGTACTGCACTAAATACTATTTGAAACAGTAAAATCTATTTAGAACAATCGGTAGCATTATGCATCTTTTTGTTAAAAAAAACAATCTTTATTCTATGATACTGAAGAAGCAAAGTAAGTTGGTGCTAGAAAACTGAAATATGACACTTTGGAAGAGCTCAATGTGTTCGGCAAACTGCTACTGAACAGAAACAGGATTAATTTGGCCTGATGAAAGATTAGTGTTTTGAAAACTCAATTCTACTTTTATTTCCATGGATGATACCTGATCCATACTTCCCAACATCCTCCGCCCTTTGGTTTTGTTATTGAAATTTCTTGAGGTGTGAATCCAGTGTAATGTCAGTTGAGAATTATACAGAACATGGAACATAGGAATTTACAGCTCATTACAGGCCTTTCGGCCCACAATGTTGTGCCGACCATGTAACCTACTCTAGAGACTGCCCAGAACTGTTTGATGCAAAAATATTTGAGCAAACTGGGCCAACTCTGAGAGCTTTACCTCCCCTTTCCCAGCAGCCTCAGGGACTCTAAAATTGCCACCATTATACTCAGTTTCTTCTATGGCCTTCCAGTATGCCATGCTCCTTTCATTAGGCCTTTGCCTTTGATGCCTGAACTAAGCCTGGATTTCTTGTCAGTTGTGCATCCTCCAGCAATGGAGATCTGCACATATCAGCGTGGAATCACTGGAATCAAGGGTACTGACCAAGTGCTAGACTGCTGCTATGCAGGTCCGGTCCTCACACAATATTCTACTGCCCACGCCGCAGAGCTAGAAGAGGAAAACCGGTGGGTTTATGCTTATAAATGTTCTCATGTTCTTCTTGTTTCTGTTGTGTTGTTGATGGTAGTGCCTGTAATATTGCTGCAAGTAAGTTTTTAATGCATCTGTGCTTACGGATGCTTGTCCATAGGGCAACAAACCTAACTTTGATGGTGAGGTTGCAGATAACACGAGATGCCAGTGGGCTGGGGTAGGGAGTGATGTGGTGGGTGTAAGCAAGGCTGGTCCGGATTTAGGATAGGTGAAAGGTTGAGATTCAGATTTGAGGTTTGGAGGTTCAGAGCTGTTCGGAGATGCAAATTGGGAGTGGGGTGGGGGAAGAGTGAGGGGTGATGCTCCACTGAGATTTGACAAACCATATGAGGGCCTGAACAACAAACAAACAGTGAGGTGGAGTATGGAGGATTGGGTAGTGAGAATGTTCAGTAAGAAATATCATAAAACTGGAAGTACCCAAGACATGATCCCTTTTAAATAATACTGTATTAGGTCTTATTAGCATGTTGTATAGTGTGAGTGGTCCGGATAGGCTAATTAATTTTATGTACTCTCATTTAACAGGTGGCCATGTGTCATTTGACATTATTGTGCATGTCTTGCAAACTCTGTCTACATGTAATTCATGTGCAAATTATTAATGTGACAAGGTTTGGGAAAATGACAAATGAAGTAGCTAGATGTTAATAACCAAACTGAAGAGCTTCCAAAAATTGCAAAAATAACTTTAAGTCCTGAGGCATGAATACCAGAAAATAAAAACAATGAATAAAATAGATGCTTGTGAGCTGAAGTTCAAATATTCTGGTTAGGGTCATTGGCAATCTAAATTCCATGGAATGTGAAAGTTGTATTATTACAAAGGTTTTATTTCCTGCAAGGCTAAGTAAGCAGACAAAAACAGAGAATGCCTTTTTGATAAAATTTTCCTGTCTCACTTTCCACAGATAATGTCTGACCTGCCGGTACCTCCAACATTAGATTTTCTGCAAGTACAATTTTAAACTATTTGATTAAGGAATTATTATTATTTGCCGTAAGTATTCTAATTTGTACTTGTGTACTGAGTCACTGTAATCGATGTCCTGTGTAATATCTCCTATCGGATTCCTTCTTCTTCACCTTTTCCTTTTCTAACTCTCACCTCCCAGCTTCCTCACTTTATTCCCCTCCCCCCACCCATTCCCTTCCCTCTCTCTTGACTTCACCAATCAGCTGCAAGCTTGTACTATTTCCTCTACCACACTGTCTCCTCACCCCCGCTCCTTCTTATCCTGGTTTCTTCCTCCTTCCTTTGGAGTCCTAATGAAGGGTTTTGGCCTAAAAGGTCAACTGTTTATTTCTCCCCATAGATGCTGCCTGACCTGCTGAGTTCTTCCAGTATTTTGTGAGTGTTGCTCTGGATTTCCAGCATCTGCAGAAACTCTTGTGTTCCTGGTAATATATAGTAAATAACTTGAGGATGGAAGAATAAGAATGCTACTGTGCCGCACATCCAGGTGTGAAGGTAGACTACGTTATAGCTGTGATACTACCAAAATCACAGGAGGGACCAGCAAAGGTGGGGAATGACACTTTCTTGACAAGTAATTCTGGGAGGCTGGAAAAAATGCAACGAACAACAAACAGAATATATTAGAGGACTGGAGGAGACACCCCACTGAATGATCACCCAAAACTTTTGGGAGACCATTCACCCCATCTAACCAGGCACCCAGAACAATCTTGTTTACCCTCTCATTTCCCTGAATGCTATTTTCCCCCTATACCTATCAGTTTACCAGCACCCCCCCCCCCACCTACACTCAGGGCAATTTATAAATGGTTAAGTAATCAGCCTGTCTCTGTGCCTCTGGCCTGTCGGAGAAAACCAGAACACCTGGAAGAAATGTGCATGATGACAGTGTACAACATCCACACAGACAGTGCCGAAGGTCAGGACTGAACTTGGGCTGCTGAGCTCTGAGACAGCAGCTCTACTAACTACGCTACAATGCCATCTGGATGATGCAAGAAAAATTACTTCAGAAAACACCCGCAGGCTGTAAGGATTTGCCTCAGCTCTACAGTGGATTCACATCAACATAAATATGGATGAGCTGATGTTAGTATGCACAACATACCAGGCATACAGAGTATGTGCAACACAGGGGAAACTATATCATATTCAGAATGGTTCTGAATGAATCAAATCACTCAGAAATCAAGCAACACACATCAAAGTTGCTGGTGAACGCAGCAGGCCAGGCAGCATCTGTAGGAAGAGGTGCAGTCGACGTTTCAGGCCGAGACCCTTCGTCAGGTCTCGGCCTGAAACATCGACTGCACCTCTTCCTACAGATGCTGCCTGGCCTGCTGCGTTCCCCAGCAACTTTGATGTGTGTTGCTTGAATTTCCAGCATCTGCAGAATTCCTGTTGTTCACTCAGAAATCAAATCACTTAGGTAGATGGAGTTGAGCTTACGGACAGATCAGCCATGATCTTATTGAATGGCAGGGTAGGCTCAATGGGCCGGATGGCCTACTCCTGCTCCTATTTCTTATGTTCTTATGTAATGCTATTAGAGCCATGGTTTATCCTGAGATCTAATTTGTTCACATGTAACCAATGATCTACTTTCCAAATTATTAGAAGGATGAAAGATTCAAAGAGCTATCATGATAACCCCAGCGACTGGAATCTTGCCTGTAGGCTGATATGAGACATTGGAATCAAAATCAAAATCAGATGGTACAGATTCACTATTGTGGTCTCATTCCCATTCTGTTTGAAAGGCCAATCCCAAACAGGAGAAAATCAGCAGATGCTGGAAATCCAAGCAACGCACACTAAATGCCGGAGGAACTCAGCAGGCCAGCCAGCATCTATGGAAATCTGCCTGGCCTGCTGAGCTCCTCCAACATTTTATGTATGTCTGTCTGAAAGGCTACAGGTTAATTGAAAATGAACCCAAGCAATTAACACTGCAATTAAATGCAGACATGCAAAGCATATCCCAAAGCCTTCTTATTGCTATTCCAAGCTACAATACATTCTCAAGACTGACATAGAGTCTCCAGCTGAGCTGCTGAAAAGCTCTAATTTAAGGTACATCCTCCAGAAGACCAGGAAGAAGTGAGACCATGACTGACTGATGCACATTTAAAAGGAAGCTGACACCATGCTAAATCAATACCCACGCTCTGAGAACAGGACATGTACAAGATCCAATCATGAAAACCTGGAGATAGCTTTGGTCATCAATAAAGAAGGGAATCAAAGTACATACATTACACGAGACTAAAATGGGTCAACTGATGAAAAGAAATGGGACTCATCTAGAGCAGATGGAGCAGGAAGTGTCAATAGTTACACGGACAATACCAGGAGCTCCATCAGAAACGAGTGTAGCTCTGACAGCTACAGGAAAAGACAATGCTGCATCAATAAAGCAATGTACCAACTCTTCACAGCTCACTCAGCTCAAAGTAGGCTGTAGTCTGGAGAGAATAGGACACGTGGGATCGATCAGGGTATCTGAGATTGGCCAAATCACCTCCATTGGTGTCGTAATAAGCATGTGAGAAACAAGACACAACAAAAGGTAAATAGCATTTCCAGAATCAATAAAATCTTTATTTTGGCTTCTTAACATATAAATCAGTCTGTTATAGAATATAGAACTTAGAACAGTACAGCACAGTACAGGTTCCTTGGTCCACGATGTTGTGTCAGCCTTTTAACATACTCTAAGATCAAACTCAACTTCAACTCCGTTTTTCATGAACTATGTGCCTATCTAAGAATCCGTTAAATCTCCCTAATGTTCCCAGCTCTGTCACAGGAACTGCCAGTGCATTCTACACACTCTGAGTAAAAAACCTACTCTGACAATCCCCCTATACATTCCTTCGATCACCTGAAAATTAAGCCCCTTTTTATTAGCCATTTCTACATTGCAACAATGGTCTGGTGTCCATTCTGTCTATGCCTTTTATCATTTTATACAATTCTATCAACTCACTTCTCATCCCGCAACCTTTCCTCATAAGGCATGCTCTCAAATCCAGGCAGCATCCTGCTGAATCTCCTTTGCACCCTCTCTAAAGCTTCCACATCTTTCCTAAAATGAGGCAACCTGAACTGAGAACAATGTTCCAAAGTGCAGTTCTATCCAGAATTTTACAGAGCTGCAACATTACCTTACTGCTCTTGAACTCAATCCCCTGACAAATGAAGTAGCACTTCCCAACACAGCGTAGGCCTTTTTAACCATCCTATCAACCTGCGTAGCAACTTTGATGGATCTATGGATGAGGACCCCCAAGATCTCTTGTTCCTCCACACTGCCAATAACCCTGCCATTAACCCAACACCCTGTTTTCAAGTTGAACCTTTCAAAGTGTATCACTGCACACTTTTCTGGATTGAACTCCATCTGCCACTTCTCAACTCAGCTCTGCATTCTATCAATGTCCTGTTGAAACTTAGGATGAACAACTGACAACCTGGAAATTGATATAAGTATTCACTAAAACTCAGCATCAAAAAAGCTAATCTGTTTACTTCTGTTTTCTGAAGCTTGCCATTGTATTAGAAATATTCCACAGAACTCTTTCTGTTCTTCCATAGAATGTTCCACAGAACTCCTTTTTTGTGTGTGCTGCTTGACTGCTATAATAGTAGCTAAGGCTCAACACTAAGCTGGTCAGGCAAGTGAGTCATCTGGATGTTAGGTAATCCGGAGTGAAACTGGTGTTTTGGACTCTTTTCAGTATTATAATGATCAGCACACATGTAAAACAGTGGCTTGGACTTTCACGATGCTTAAGTCCTGTTGGACTGTACGGGAACGGCAAATTGGAATTACCAGTTGCAAGTCTTGTGGAAGAATTCAAATGCACCAAAGCAAGGTTGGTCATGACCCTCACTGAATCTGAAGATACTGTGATTCGAACAGCGTGCCGCCCCCTCGTGTGGTAACAGGGAGGAAATGGATCCCATCTGAAGCTGTTCAGAGAGTTGTGTCTGCTCTTTGCTTCAGGGATGTGGTTGGCCAAGTCCAACATGGGAGAGCCGGGCTTGGGTTCGTCCCAAAAGCTCCTCAGTGGCACAAGGCAACATCAGTGCAGAAGAGACGGCTCGTGGTGGAGGAGCTGAGAAGACAGGAGGAGGCAGAGCGACACGCCAGGGCCGTCTCAAAAGCAGGGCCTCTGGACTAATTCGGAGAGCCTAGAAAAGAGGAAACTTAGCTGGCGTGACATCTGGGAGATGGAGGGATCTCGGCTAAGTTTTGTCATCAGAGCCACTTATGACCTCCTACCCACACCCCAGAACCTGAACCAGCGGTGGGGAGAAGACCCCGCTTGCTCTCTTTGTCAAGCACCTGGATCACTAAGGCACATTTTAACAGGATGCACCACGAGCCTCACCCAGGGGTGGTACACTTGGCGGCATAACCAAGTTCTCAGACAGCTGGCATCAGTCTTGGAACAGAGGCGAATCACCACAAATGCTCTCCCACAAACATCGGCAGGAAATGTCCACATTACACAATTTGTACCAGCAGGCCAACCTCCAGAGCACCATATAACATCAAAAGATGTAAGCGTTCTGTAGGTTGCTCGGGATTGGAAAATGGACATGGACTTGGGAAAAAAGCTTGTGTTTCCCCCAGACATTGCGGCTACAACACTCCGGCCAGACATGGTGCTGTGGTCCACAACAGCCAAGCTGGCATATGTTGTGGAATTGACAGTACCATGGGAAGATGGTGTCGAAGAAGCTTATGAGAGGAAAAAGACCAAGCACTCTGAACTGGCAACTGAAGCTGCCCAGAACGGCTGGAAGAGCAAGATTTTCCCTGTAGAAGTGGGATGCAGGGGATTCATTGCTACATCTACGACCAGTCTATTGAAGAAGATGGAGGTGAGGGGTCACTCCCTCCAACATGCAATCAAGTCCTTGTCAAATGCAGGAGAAGAAAGCAGCAACTGGATTTGGATTAAAAGGAAAGACAGCAACTGGGCTGCAAGATGAAGACAGGAGGGTATGGAACTGAGAGGGGGGTGTATCTGGTATGCCAGGTAGCACCGTTGAGCCCTCTGGAGACGTCGTGGGCTTCAGCGAAACGTCAAAGAAGGAGGGTGCGCCACCTGATGACCTTGATGACGTACTACCCTCCCTCCTTGTCACCACTCCAAGCCCACTGCCAATGTCGAGAGTGCCGACTTACCATAGGGATTGAAACATCAAGTCCCAGTAGCTCTACTGTTCCCTAGTGTAGTGCCCAGTACATTCAAAATACAGTGGGTTCTTTCAGAATTTAAAATTACAGGGTATTTCTCCCATAGTGCTAAATACAAGGATAGTGAGATTGAGGTGTACTAATTATCTGTAGACAAGTCACACCAAGTAAGCTGTCAGCTACACTTGCAGATCTTAATATGAACTCTTAAGGTTGAGGATTTGCCTCATAAGCAATAAGGTGCAATTTGTAAATGCCATTTCTTTACATGTTTGGTTCTTTACAAGTTAGGATGAAAGAGTGATCAGGTTGAAGTTAACGAATTGTACACAAAATTCCACAAAACTGGTCAATTAAGTAAATCACAAAGGGCTTGGATAACCCAGTAGAATCCTTTCAATAACTATGTGCATTTACTACATCTTTAATGCAATATAATGACCCAAACTCCCTCACAAAAAGGACACCAAACAAAATATGGCACTGATAGGTATTAGGTCAGAAGTTTGACCGGAGAGAATATCTTAAAGTGCTAAAGGACTTGAGAATTTTATTGAATTGAATTGGCTTTATTTCTTACATCCTTCACATACATGAAGAGTAAAAATATGTTGCATCTCCATTGAATGTGCAATGTGCAATTTATAGTAATTTGTAATAAACAGTATTTACAAGAGGATAGCAATTATGGAGGGAATTTTGAAGCTAGGGATCTTGGCAGCTCAAATGTACAGATATCAATTCTGTGAAATAAAAACAATGACATACAAGAATTTCGAAGGGTGCTGTACAGACTTTAGACGCTGTACAGCTGAGGGAGTTGGGGGTTAAAATGAGCAACAGTGGTAGTATATTGCTTGGGATTAATGCACGCAGAACTGACTGGAAGTGTCTGAAAGAGTAACACACACACACACACACCAAATGCTGGAAGAGCTCAACATCTTTATAGACGTTCTAGAGGAATAAACAGTTGACATTTCGGGTCAAGAAATTTAAACAGGTCTCTGGATTTCCAGCATCTGCAGAATCTCTTGTGTTCTGACTGAAAGAGTTCTCTTTGAGAACACAATGATGCCAGGTATTAGTTCCACCTAAACAATAGAACTTATAAGCTGGCATCAACACTGGAAATCCGGCTGGCTCCTTGCATGCTTTCCATTCGTGCTGGGTTGAGGGTCAAGCTAGCAACTTGGCCTTGTAAAAAACAGACAATTGCTAAGGAAAAGGCAAAAAAAAAAATGCCGCCTGATGCACCACAAGGTATGGAAAGGGACAACAATAGAACTGATAATCAAATGTATCTGCTAGACAAAAGGGGGAATGGCTGAACGCAAACACGAGGAAATCTACAGATGCTGGAAATTCAAGCAGCACACACAAAATGCTGGTGGAACACAAACAGGCCAGACAGCATCCATAGGATGAAGCACAGTCAACGTTTCGGGCCGAGACCCTTCATCAGGACTAACGGAAAGAAGAGATAGTAAGAGATTTGAAAGTGGGAGGGGGAGATCCGAAATGATGGGACAAGACAGGAGGGGGAGGGATAGAACGGAGAGCTGAAAAGTTGATTGGCAAAAGGGACACAAGGCTGGAGAGAGGAGAGGATCATGGGACGAGAGGCCAAGGGAAAAAGAAGGAGGGAGGGGAGCACCAGAGGAAGATGGAGAGCAGGTAAGGAGTTCCTGTGAGAGGGACAGAGAGAGAAAAAAGGAAAAAATAATAAACAAACAAACAAATAAATAAATAAGGGATGGGGTAAGAACGAGAGGGGCATTAACGGAACTTAGAGAAGTCAATATTCATGCCATCAGGTTGGAGGCTACCCAGACGGAATATAAGGTGTTGTTCCTCTAACCTGGGTGTGGCTTCATCTTATCAGTAGAGGAGGCCATAGATAGACATATCAGAATGGGAATGGGACATGGAATTAAAATGTATGAACACTGGGAGATCCTGCTTTCTCTGGTGGACAGAGTGTAGTTGTTCAGTAAAACAATCTCTCATTCTGCATCCTGTCTCGCCAATATATAGAAGGCTGCAGCGGGAGCACTGGACGCAGTATATCACACCAGCCGACTCACAGGTGAAGTGTCACCTCACCTGGAAGGACTGTTTGGGGCCCTGAATGGTGGTGAGGGAGGAAGTGTAACGGCATGTGTAGCACTTGTTCCGCTTACAAGGATAAGTGCCGGGTGGGAGATTGGTGGTAAGGGATGGGGGGGACGAATGGACAAGGGAGTCACGTAGGGAGCGATCCCTGCAGAAAGCAGAAGGGGGGGGGAGGGAAAGATGTGCTTGGTGGTGGGATCCCTTTGGAGTTGGCGGAAGTTACGGAGAATTATATGTTGGACCCGGAGGCTGGTGGGGTGGTAGGTGAGGACAAGGGGAACCCCATCCCCAGTGGGGTGGCTGGAAGATAGGGTGAGAGCACATGTGCGTGAAATGGGAGAAATGCGTTTGAGGCAGAGTTGATGGTGGAGGAAGGGAAGTCCCTTTCTTTGAAAAAGAAAGACATCTCCTTCGTCCTGGAATGAAAGGCCTCATCCTGAGAGCAAATGCGGCGGAGACGGATGAGTTGCGAGAAGGGGATGGTATTTTTGCAAGAGACAGGTTGGGAAGAGGAATAGTCCAGATAGCTGTGAGAATCCGTAGGCTTATAGTAGACATCAGTAGATAAGCTGTCTCCAGAGACAGCGACAGAAAGATCAAGAAAGGGGAGGGAGGTGTCAGAAATGGACCAGGTAAATTTGAGGGCAGGGTGAAAGTTGGAGGCAAAGTTAATGAAGTCAACGAGCTCAGCATGCGTGCAGGAAGCAGCGCCAATGCAGTCATTGATGTAGTGAAGGAAAAGTGGGGGATGGATAGTCCATGTTCCAAGTATAGGTTTGGAACATAGACTATTCCACAAAGCCAGCAAAAAGGCAGGCATAGCTGGGACATATACAGGTGCCCATGGCTACAGCTTTAGTCTGGAGGAAGTGGGGGGAGCCAAAGGTGAAATTATTAAGAGTAAGGACTAATTCTGCTAGACGGAGGATAGTGGTGGTAGTGGGGAACTGGAATGGCTGAAACCTGCTGGTGAAGCAGGGAATGGAAAGGTGCCCTCATTATAAATACTGAAGTACAGCTTTGCCAATAACAAGAAAAATATACAGCACAGAAATATTTTGAAATCAAATTGTGGTGAGAGCAAAATACTAAAAGAAACAATGTGAATAAACAATAGAGACTGGCAGTAGTTTGTAATCAAACGATGGCAGGTAACAGTCTGGAAGGAAAGGAATGCATGATTAGAAAGTTATTTGGTCACATAGAAAGTTGAAGCATAAATAAAACAAAATGAGAAAGAAATCAAAGATGGGAGAAAGTGGAAGCTGCTCTGTTGAGAGGACATCTTGCTTGCTAAATGAGATGAAAGGTAGAAAGATAGTGTAATGGTCACTAATGGTTTATTTAAATACTGTGTGTCAAGTCAGTCTGTCCAGTACCAATGGGAAAAATACAAGTGGTTCTCAGACTAATATTTAAAGGTTGTTTCAAGATCATAAGGCATAAAGAGAAGAGACTCTGACCGGTTTCATGCACCAGTCTCAGCATTCATTGGGAGGACTCCCTCAAAACATAACCTGTGGCAAGAACTACTGCCTATCTCCTGTCCGTTGTTGTGGCATGATGGAGACAAGAGGTAAAGGGAAATTGTCCACAGTACCTGGATTAATGTTTTTGCTCTGTTAAGACCTGAAAGAGAGAGAAACATTGAGAGAGGCGATGAATGCAATAGCACAGCCTTGGATTAATAACTACTTACAGATATTTTAGCATTGACTGACTAAAGAGATTAACATCTGTGAATCATTCTGAGCTGTTTCCAATACAATGATGCATAAGCATGAATCAGAATCAGAATCAGGTTTAATATCACTGGCATATGTCATGGAGTACGTTGTTTTGCAGCAGCAGTAGATAGCAGCACATAATAATTTTTTTAAAACTATAAATTACAATAAGAATTATATATTAAAATCAAATTAAATCAGTAGTGCAAAAAGAGATCAGAACATTATAGTGAGGAGGTCTTTATGGGTTCATTGTCCATTCTGAAGTCTGATGGTGGAGATGAAGAAGCTGTTCTTGAAAAACTGAGTGTGTGTCTTCAGACTCTTCAACCTCTTCCTGATGGTAGCAATGAGAAGAGGGCATGATGATGCGAGTCCTTAATGATAGATACCGCCTTCCTGAGGCATTGCATTTTGAAGATATGCTTAATGCCGGGGAGGCTAGTGCCCATGATGGAGCTGGCCAAGTTGACAACTTTCTATAGTTATTTTTAATCCTGTGCAGTGGCCGCTTCACACCAGACGATGATGCAATTATTTAGGATGCTCACCTCAGTGCACCTGTAGAAATTTGCAAGATTCATTGGTGTCATACTATTTCTCTTCAAACTCCTAATGAAATATAGCCTCTGGCATGCCTTCTTCGTAATTGCATCAATGTGTTGGTGCAAGGATAGACCTTCAGAGGTGTTGACACCCAGGCACTTGAATCCACTGTCCCTTTTCACAACCGATTCCTCAATGAGGATTGGTTTGTACTCCCCTGACTTCCCTTTCCTGAAATCCACAATCGATTTCTTGGTCTTACTGATGATGAGTGCAAGGTTGTTGTTGTGACTCCACTCAACCAGTCAATCATTCTTGCTCCTGTATGCCTCCTCGTCACCAGGAATCGTTGGACCTCTTTGATATTGGATGGTGGTGGCCTGTCTCTGACTGCCTGGGTCTTGGTAGGGTCCATCTCGAGATTACCATGAGAGATGATGAAACCCAAAAATTAAACAGTCATCACATGAAACTCAAACTTCTCCAACTTGACGCAAAGTCCACGGTCTAGTAGCCTCTTTAAAATGTCCCTGAGGTTAGTGATGTGCTCCTCCAAGGACATCAAGAAGATCAAAATAGACTAAGGCATTCTTATGGAGAGTATCCTGGAGCACATAGTTTATAAAGGCTTGAAAAATGGCTGGGGTATTTGCAAGGCCAAAGGGCATATCTTGGTACTTGCGGTGCCCTGTCGGTATATTGAATACTGTCTTCCACTCATCGCCCTCCCTGATACAGACCAGATTGTAGGCATTCTCGCGGTCTAATTTTGTGAATACCCTCACTCTTTGGAGCATCTTGAAAGCCGTATTCATAAGAGGAAGGGGTTAGCAATTCTTGGCCATTGTGCAGTTTAATCCCCTGTAATCAATTCAAGGCTGCAGGCTTCCATCTTTCACTTGTATGAAGAAGAATCCTGCAAGGACAGGTCAGGTAGAGGCTGAATGAAGCTTATGGCAAGAGCTTCCTTTATATACTCCTCCATGGTGCTTTACTCTGAGCCTGAGAGCACGTACAAATGACCTTGCAGAGGACGAGTACCAGACAGCAGGTCTATAGCACAGTTGTAGGGTTGGAACAGTGGAAGAGTCGAGGCCTTTCCTTTGCTGATTTCCTCTAAGTCCTTGTAAAGTGAGGGGATTTTGACTGGTTCGGGTGTAGCTATCGCCTCCCAAACTTCCTTCGAAGGTGACTCCTGGAGACTTCTTTTTCGACAGGGGTGATTTGACAGTTTTCAGAGACCACTCTCTGAGCTCACAGTGGCCAAATCAGAGTCTGACTCCCCGTCTGTATCCACAGGCTATGGCAGTGAGGTGTTACAGAGGGTTCTTGCATCCCTGGGAATTGTCACAACCACGGATTCGGCAGCGCAGTAGATACGGCACTTGTGTTTGTGAATTTGCACGTCAGCTAATTATTATTTAATCATGATAGTATTTAACTCCATACTTGTCGTCATAGTGCTTGTTTGAGACTTGGACAGAGCACAGCAACGCTTCGCTGCCTGTTTGCTTTCGGCCTTCCCTGAGAAATTGGACTTCTGAGTCAACTGACTCTGAAGACTAGCGGTATTCGGTTAATGCTTAGATTTTCTTTTCAGCCGCAGCATAGGCTTTGTTTCCCATTTGAGAGTCTTAGCTACGGCCCTTTTTGGCCTAGCGTTTATTGTTTTATTTTCCCTTTAACACTGTTTGCAATAAAGTTTTGTGAACTATCGACCTGCTTCAGTGTCTCTCACTCCGCACTTGGGCCATATCCGAACCTGGTAACAGGAATAGGCTTTAAGGATTGGCATAAAGGAGCCTTTCCCTTCGTTGAGATCTGGGGGCTAGTATCCTTCAGCTTAGCAGCAAGTCTCTCAGACTCCTTGGGCATTTCCTTGGTCTTCTCCTGAACTAGAAATTCCCTCTCTCTAGATCCTGTGGGATTCCAACTAGACTGTGTTGGGATTCATACTGTCTCGTTGGTCAGAACAGGCTTGTCCACTCTTGAGGACTGGTCTAGGTCTCCAGAAAGTCTAGGTTCCCTTGCACTGAAACCCGCCCCCTTATAAGTCATAGATCACTAAAGAGTCAGGGAGTCAGAATGTTCCGTCTTACAATGACTGGACCAAGCAATGATGATCCCCTCTCTCCAGTCCATGGATCGGTTATGCTGGGATGGCCCTGGGTACCCGAGGATCAGGGGTATGAGTGGAGAGTCAATAATGTAGAAACTACCGTCTTCCACATCCCCTATCCTCATCTGCAAAACCACAGATTGTTGCTGGATCCGCCCGGAACCTAGCGAGTGGCCGTCCACGACAGTTGCGGGCAAGGACTGACTCAACTCTCGTTTACCAGCGGTATGTCGAACTGATGGGCGGTTTCTAAATCCAGAAAATTACCTACTGCCCGAGAGTCCATGAAAGCCTTTATCTGCCTCAAGTTCTTACCCCAGGTGTACTCTGCTTTCGGCACAAAACCAGAATCCATGAGATTGAGCGTAGTGGCTGCTACCATCACAGTCCTCCCAACACTGGATGGTCTTAGCAGTTCCCCAGGTGGCTCCAGCTTCAGCCGTTCGGCACTCAGGTGACCCGCTTCCACGCAATAAAAGCAGCAGCCTTTACTCCGACGCTGGGACCTCTCATTGGCGAGGAGTCTAGTGCAACCAATCTGCTTGGGTTTGACTGAATCTTGACCAGACGACGGGCTGATCGTGGCCCAAGGCTGTGGAGTGGAACTACGATGCATAGGTACTGGGCTCGGACCGGATCTCTTTGACCTCCTGAAATGGTCCCACTTTCATTCTGCCAGATGATTATCGAGATGGATGGACTGGTCGACGAGAACCTGTAAGTTCTCTGCTGGCTCTCCCAAGAAGAAGGCATCCTTCAGTTTGTCTCAGAGTCCATGGCAGTACAGAGTGGCCAAGGCCTCTCCGTTCCAACCACTCTCCTGGGCCAAGGACCAAAACCCGATCACGTAGTCGGTGGCTAACCTTTTTCCCTGTTGAATCATCAGGTGGTCTGAGGCTTAGCTGGATCCAGCAGGGTGATGAAACACCTTCCTTATGGTGGCCACGAACTCCTCCGAATCCACACAGGACTCTGACCTGTGTTTCCAATGTGCGGTGGCCTAGGCCAGGGCTCTGCCAGTCAGGAGAGAAATAATAGAAGCCACTTTTTCACGCTCCAAAGGTAACCTGGACAGCTAAAGTTCAAATACTAACGAGCATTAAATGAGGAAGCCACAGCCAGAGCCTGAGTTACTGTCGAATCTCTCCGGGGTTGGAGATGTACTGGCTCTGGGGTGGGATTGACTGGTTTTCCCAAACAACTCTGGCTTCCTTGTTGCAGAAGATGACCAATGGCTACCTGGTGGTTGTGAATCTCCAGGCTCTGTCTGGAAATATCTTTGCCGTGGCTGGTCACAGCGGACGATAGATTCTGATACCCCACTGGGTCCATGTTGGCTCAATCGTACTATGACAAGAGTTCTTGACGAGGATGGCTTGGACCCAAATGCTGGGATTGAGACACGATATCAAACGGGATTGAGAATCTGAGCACAAGACAAACACTAGACAATATCACTGGTAGACTTATGATTGAGCACTGAACCTATGTTCAGACGTTCATTAAATACTCAATTCTTGGCACCCAAAATATGATTATCAATTAACGGGAATGCCGGATCCCTTAAGGAGGCCGCAACAGTTATCCATACTCCGGAGAGTTTAGAGTATGAAGCTGGTGTGGTTGGGAGTGTCTCGTAACAACATCCTCGGTTGTTAGTGAGGAGGAGATGTTCTTTTCAAACTGCACTGACTGTGATCTCCCAGTGTGGATGTCAAGGACTCAGTTCCAGAGCAAGCTACAGAGGCCCAGGTTGTGGAGCTTGTTGATTAGAACTAAGAGTATCATTAAATCGAATATGAGGTAGGTTTACGATTGTCCACGTGGCCCAAGGTCGAGTGCAGAGCCAGTGAAATTGCATCTGCTATAGGCCGATTGTGGCAGTAGGCATATTGCAATGGATCCAGGTCCTCGCTTAGGCAGGAGTTGATTCTGGCCATGGCCAGCCTATCAAAGCATTTCATGACAGTAGATGTGAGTGCAACTGGGTGATAGTCACTGTGGCAGCTCACCCTGCTCTTCTTGGGCACTGGGATGATTGTCAACCTTTTGAAGCAGGTGACAACATCTGACTGCAGCAGTGAGAGGTTGACGATGTCCTTGAGCATTCCCACCAGTTGGTTGGCACAGATCTTCAGAGCCCGACCAGGTACACCATCAGGGCCTGACACCTTCTTGAAAGATGTTCCAATATCGGCCTCCGAGAGGGGTCATCAGATGCTGCAGGAATTCGCACATTTGAAGTTTTATTCTTCATTTCAAAGTGTACGTAAAAGGCATTGAGCTCATCTGGGAGTGAGACATCAGAGCCATTCACGATGTTAGGTTTCACCTTGTACGAAGTAATGGCTGCAAACCCTGCCAGAGCTGATGTGCATCCAATTCTGTCTTTATCTTCAATTGGAATTGTTTTCTCACCCTTAAAGTAGCCTTCTGTAGGTCAGAACTGGACCTTTTGTATTGGTCTGGATCACCGGTCTTGAATGCAACAGAGTTTGTTTCCTTGCGAATGTCCACAGGATTTAAAGGAGCAAAGTTTGAGAGAGATCGCAAGCAGTCTGCAGAATTTAGAGGAGCAAATTTGTAGAATGATCGCAGACTGTTGCAAGAAACAGCTGATAGCAGGTGATTATAGCTTTCTACACGTTGATTGCTACTCCCATACTGTAAAAGGAGTGGATGGGAAAGAGTTTGTCAAGTGTGTTCAGGGAAGTTTCTTTAATCAGCACGTAGAAGTCCCAACCAGAGAGAGCGTGATACTGGACCTTCTATTAGGATTGAGACAGGGCAGGTGACAGAATTTGCATCTTACAATCATAATGTCATTAGTTTCAAGGTAATTATGGAAAACATAGGTCTGGTCCTTGAGTTTAGATAAAGGGAATTGAGACAGGTTGTTCAAGCAAGGGTGTACTTGGTAAGTGAAAGGCCTTCAAAAGTGCAATTTTGAAAGAACAAAGTTTGTATATTCCTGTTGGAATAAAAGGCAAGGATAACAGGTTTATGGAGCCTTGGTTCCTCAGAGATTTTGAAACCCTACTTAAGAAAAAGGAGGTGCATAGCAGGTATAGGCAGGCAGGAACAAATGAAGTACTTGAGTAGAAGAGTTGCAAGAGAACACAAGAAGGTTATCAGGAGGACTAAAAGATGAAATTATGTTGCTCTAGCAAACAGGGTGAAGGAGAATATTCAAGGCTTCTACTGATATATTAAGTGCAAAAGGATAACAAGGGTCAAAATTGGTCCTCTGGAAGATTAGAGTGGTAATCTATGCATGGAGCCAAAAGAGATGGGGGAGATCGTAAATGGATTTCTTGTATCTGCATTTATTCGGGAGATGGACCCAGAGTCTATAGAGGTGAGGCAATGCAGCAGTGAGGTCATGGACCCTATACAGATTACAGCGGAGGAGGTGTTTGCTGCCTTGAGGAAAATTGGGGTGGATAAATCCCCAAGGTCTGAAAAGTGTTCCCTTGGACCCTATGAGAGGCAAATGCAGAAATTGCAAGGGCACTAGCAGAGATATTTAAGATATTTAAAACATCCTTAGCTAAAAGCGAGGTGCCGGAGGATTGGAGGGTAGCTACTGTTGCCTTGTTGTTTTAGAAAGGCTCTGAGAATAAACCAGAAAATTATAAGCCAGTGAGCCTGACATCAGCAGTAGGAAAATTATTGGAAGATATTCGAAAGGACCAGTTACATAAGTATTTGGATAGACGGGGACATATTAAGTATAGTCAATGTGGCTTTGTGCGTGGTAAGTCGTGCCTAACCAATCTTATCGAGTTTTCGAGGAAGTAAGCAGTTCAAAGTTCAAGTAAATTTATCATCGAAGTACATATATGTATGTCACCATATACAACCTAATGTTCATTTCCATGCAGGCATACTCAGTAAATCCAATTACCATAATAGAATTCATGAAAGACCACATCTAACAGGGGAGATAACCAATGTGCAAAAGATAACAAATAGTGAAAATACAGAAGAAATAAAAATAATAATTATAAATAATAATAATAAATAAGCAATAAATTTCAAGAACATGAGATGAAGAATACTTGAAAGTGAGTCCATGCGTTGTGGAAAATGTTCAGTGATGGAGCAAGTGAAGTTGTGTGAAGTTATCCCCTCAGGTTCAATAAGGGTAAGAACTGTTCCTGAAACTGGTGGTGTGGGTCCTGAGGCTCTTGTACCTTCTTCCTGATGGCAGCAGTGAGAAGAGAGCATGACCTGTCTTGTGGGGGTCCCTGATGATGGATGCTGCTTTCTTACAACAATGTTACACGTACAGTGCCTCTAAAAAGTATTGACCCCCACGCCCCCCGGAAGTTTTCACGTTTTATTGTTTTATAACATTGAATCACAGTGAATTTAATTTGGCTTTTTTGACACTGATCAACAGAGAAAGACTCTTTCGTGTTAAAGTGAAAACAGATCTCTACAAATTGATTTGGTCTAAAAAAAATTGATTGTATAAGTATTCACCCTCTTCAAGTCAGTATTTAGGAGTTGCACCTTTGGCAGCAATTACAGCCTTGAGTCTGTGTGGATAGGTCTCTATCAGCTTTGCACATCTGGTCTCTGCAATTTTCTCCCATTCTTCTTTACAAAATTGCTCAAGCTCTGTCAGATTTCCTGAAGATCGTATGTGAACAGCCCTTTTCAAGTCCAGCCACAAATTCTCAATTGGATTGAAGTCTAGACTTCGACTTGGCCACTCCAGAAAACTAACTTTGCTGTTTTTAAGCCACTCCTGTGTAGCTTTGGCTTTATGCTTGGGGTCATTATCTTGCTGGAAAACAATCTCCCAAGCTGCAGTTCTCTTGCAGATTGCATTAAGGCTTTCTTCCAGGATTTCCCTGTAATTTGCTGCATTCAGTTTACCCTATACACAAGCCTTCCAAGGCCTGCTGCAGTGAAGCAACTCCACAGCATGATGTAGCCACCACCATGTTTCATGGTAGGGATGGTATGTTTTTGATGATGTATGATGTTTGGTTTGGCCAAACATAACGTCTAGTCTGGTGGCCAAAAAGCTCAATTTTGATTACATCAGACCACAGAAACTTCTACCAGCTGATTTCAAGGTCTCCCACATGCCTCCTGGCAAACTCTAGCTGAAATTTCATGTGAGTTTTTTTCAACAGTGGCTTTCTCTTTGCCACTCTCCCATAAAGCTGTGACCGGTGAAGCACCCGAGCAACAGTTGTTGTGCAGTCTCTCCCATCTCAGCAATGAAACTTGTAACTCCTCCAAAGTTGTCATAGGTCTCTTGGTGGCCTCCCTCATTTGTCCACTTCTTGCATGGTCTCTCAGTTTTTGAGGACGGCCTGCTCTAGTTAGATTTACAGCTGTGCCATGTTCTTTCCATTTCTTGATGATTGACTGAACTGCACTCCAAGGGATATTCAGGGACTTGGAAACTTTCTATCCATCTCTTGACTTGTGCTTTTCAATAACCTTTTCATGGAGTTGCTTGGAGTGGTCTTTTGTCTTCATGGTCTAGGATATTGACTCATCAGCAGTTAGTCCTTCCAGATAGAGGTGTATTTGTACTACAATCAACTGAACACCTTGACTGCACACAGGTCTCCTAAATCGGATCTCTATTTAACTATTTAAGTAACTTCTGAAACCAATTGGCTGCACCACTGATGATTTGGAGTATCATAATAAAGAGGGGGTGAATACTTATGCAATTAATTATTTTGTGTTTTATATTTGTAATGAATTTAGATCACTTTGTAGAGATCTGTTTTCACTTTGACACGAAAGAATCTTTTTCAGGTGATCTGTGTCAAAAAAGCCAAATTAAATCCACCATGATTCGATGTTGTAAAACAACAAAGCATGAAAACTTCCAAGGAGGGTGAATACTTTTTATAGGCACTGTAGTTGTGCTCAATGTTGGGGAGGGCTTTACCTGTGGGCTGGATCATATCCACTACTTTATGTAGGATATTCCACTCAAAGGCATTGGTGTTGCAATACCAGGCTGTGATGCAGGAAATCAATATACGCTTCACCTATGGAAGTTTGTCAAAGTTTCGGATGTCTTCACAAACTCTCAAGGAAGTAGGGGAGCTGCCATGCTTTCTTCATATTTCTTCGGAATTCTTCCCTTATTTAAGAAAAGATGTGCTGACATTGGAGAAGGTTCACAAGGGATTTACAAGAATAATTCTGGGAATGAAAGGTTGTCGTGTGACAGGGATTGAAGACTCTGGGACTGTATTCGCTGCAATTTAGAAGAATGGAGAGATCTCATTGAAACCTATTGAATGCTGAAAGGCACAGGAAGAGTGAATGTGAAAAGGACGTGGTGGAGGAATTTAGGACCAGAGGGCACAGCCTCAAAACAGAGGGACATCCACTTAGAACAGAGATCAGGAAGAATTTATCTATTTATTATTTTATTTATTGAGATACATCATGGAGTAGACCCCTCCTGCCCTTCAAGCCATGCCACCCAGCAATTCCCCCAATTTAATCTGAGGCTAATCAGAGGAGAATTTACAACGACCAATTAACCTACCGACTGGTACGTCTTTGGTGTGTGGGAGAAAACCGCAGCACTCAGAGTAAACCGCAGGGTCACAAGGAGAACGTACAAATTCCTTACAGGCAGCGACAGGAATTGAACCTTGGTCACTGGTACTGTAAAGCGTTGTGCTAACCACTATGCTACTGTGCCTTTAGTTTATTTAACCAGTGGATGGTGAATCCGTGCAATTTGTTGCCACAGTTAGCGGTGGAGGCCAGGTCATTGGTTGCATTTCAGGCAGAGGTTCATAGGTTCTGGATTAGTCAGGGCATGAAAAGTTACGGGGAAAAGGGAGGAGAATGGGGTTGCGCAGGAAGTGGATCTGTCATAGTAGCAGAGAGACTCAATGGGCTGAATGGCCTAATTCTGCTCCTATATCTTAGAGTCTTGTGTATCTTATGGGCCCAGGACAGGTCCTCTGAAATGATAACACAAGCAATTTAAAGTTCCTAGCTCTCTCCTCTGATCTCCCAACAAGGACTGGTTTATGGACCTCCAGTTTCCTACTCCTGAAGTCAATAATCAGCTCCTTGGTGTTGCTAACGTTGAGTGAGAGGTTGTTGTTGTGGCACTGCTCAGCCAGATTTTCAATCTCCCTCCTATATGCTGATTCATCACCCACTTTTGATTTGGCCAATGACAGTGGTGTCTTCAGCAAACATAAATATGATATTAGAACTATACTTAATCTCACAGTCATAAGTGTGAATTGAGTAGAGCAGGGAGCTAAGCACACAGCCTTGTGGTGCACCTGGGCTGATGGAGAGTGCAGAGGAGATATTGTTCAGAGGAGATATTGCAGACCCTAGTCAATCCAAACTGACTAGGGTCTGCAAGTGAGGAAATTGAGGATCAAATTGCACAAGTAAGTATTGAGGCCAAGGTCTTGAAGCTTATTGATTAGTTTTGAGGGGATAATAGTATTGAAGGCCATCCTGAAAAAAAGCATCCTGAAAAAAAGCATCCTGATGCAGACATGTTCGCTGTCCAGATGTTCCAGGGTTGAATAAAGAGCCAATGAAATGGCATTTGCTGTGGACCTATTGCACCGATAGACAAATTGGACTGGATCCAATTCTCTTCTCAGGCAGGAGTTGACATGTTTCATCACCAACCTCTCAAAACTCTTCATCACCGTGGATGTAAGTTCTGCTAGATGATAGTCACTGAGGCAGGTTACCACACTCTTCTTGAGCACTGGTATAATTGAAGCCTGCTTGAAGCAGGTGGGTACCCCGAATGCCTAAGCGAGAGGTTAAAGATCTCCATGATCACTCCAGTCAGTGATCAGCTCAAGTCTTTTGTACCTGGCCAGGTACCCCATCTCAATGAAATGCTTCACCCTCCTGAAGGACGCTGTCACATCAGCCTCAGAGACTGAAATCAGAGGATCATCGGGGGCTGTGGGAGTTCCTCCGTGTTTTGATATTCAAAGCAAGCATAAGGGGCATTCAGCTCATCTGGAAGTGAAGCCTTGTTGTCGCCTATGTTGCTTGATTTCACTTTGTAAGGGCTGATGCCATTTAAGTCCTGACATAGCTGCCGAACATCCTTCATTGATTCAAATTTGGTCCGGAATTTTCAATTTGTCCGTGAGAAGGCTTTCCACAGATCATACCTGGATCTCTTGTAACATTCTTGTTAGCCAGACCTGAATACTTCTGATCTGGCTGTCAGCAGATTGAGGATCTAATGATTCATTCAGGACTTCTGGTTGGGGAAGGATCTAACTGATTTTGTGGGGAGACACTCTTCTAACTGCTTTTATAAACTCTGTGACAACTGAGGTGTATTCGTTCAGTTGCATAGATAAGTTCTTGAACATACCCTAGTACACCAACTCAAAGACGTCCCAGAGACGCTCCTCTGTCTCTCATGGCCATTTCTTTATTGTCCTAACCTCTGGAGCCTTGCTCTTTAGTATCTACCAGTATGCAGGTAGGAGGATAGCCTGATCAGATTTCCTGAAATGGTGTATAGGCATGGAAAGGTAGGCATTCCTTATCCTAGTGTAGCAGTGGTCTAGTTTGTTGTGACCTCTGGTGCTACAGCTTATATGCTGATGATAATTGGGTAGAAATTTCTTCAAACAAGCCTGATTGAAATCCCTGACTATTGTTTGAAATGCACAGAAGTGGCCTA
Source organism: Mobula birostris (assembly GCF_030028105.1). Classification (NCBI taxonomy): domain Eukaryota; kingdom Metazoa; phylum Chordata; class Chondrichthyes; order Myliobatiformes; family Myliobatidae; genus Mobula; species Mobula birostris. The sequence continues at coordinate 129,542,947 of NC_092378.1, read as the reverse complement.
TTTCTTGTTTGTTGACAGCATCATCAGGAAAATTGATGAAGGCAAAGCAGTGGATGTTGTCAACATGGACTTCAGCAAGGCCTTTGACAAGGTCACACATGGCAGGTTGGTTAAGGAGGTTCAGCCTCAGCATTCAAGATGAGATAGTAAATTGGATTAAACATTGGCTCCACAGAAGAAGCCAGAGAGTATTTGTAAATGGTTGCCTTTCTGACTGGAGGCCTGCGACTAGTGGTGTGCCACATGGATTGGAGCTGGGTCTGTTGTTGTTTGTCATCTATATCAATGTTCCAGATGATAATGTGGTTAACTGGATCAGCAAATTTGTGACGACATAAGATTGGAGTCATGGTGGACAGTGAGCAAGACTATCATGGCTTGCAGTGGGATCTGGACCAGCTGGAAATTCGGCTGAAAGATGGCACATGGATTTTAATGCAGACAAATGTGAGATGTTTCACTTTAGGAGGACAAACCAGGGCAGGGTCTTACACAGTGACTGGTGGGGTACTGAAGAGTGCAGAAGAACAGAGGGATTCAGAATACAGATCCATAACTCTTTCAAAGTGGTGTCTTAGATAGATAGGGTCAAAAGAAAGCTTTTGGTACGTTGGCTTTCATAAATTAAACTAACGAATACAGGAGTTAGGATGTTATGTTGAGGTTGTATAAGACCTTGGTGAGGCCTAATTTGAAGTATTGTGTTCAGTTTGGCACCTATCTACAGGAAGGATGGAAATAAGGTTGAAAGAGTGCAGAGAAAATTTACAAGGATGTTGCCAGGACTTGTGAACCTGAATTATAGGGAAAGCTTGAATAGGTTATTCCCTAAAATTTGGAAGATTGAGGGGAGATTTGATGAAGGTATACAAATTATGAGAGGAATGGACAGGGTAAATGCAAGCAACACACACAACATGCTGGAGGAACTCAGCAGGTGAGCCAGCATCCGTGGAAAAGAGTACACAGCTGACATCTTGGTCTGAGACCCTTCTTCAGGACTTTTTCCCCTGAAGTTGGGCGAGACTGCAACTAGAGGTTATGGGCTAAGGGTGAAAGATGAAATGTTTAAGGGGAACATGAGGGGGAACTTCTTCCCTCGGAAAGTGTGGAACGAGCTGCCGGTGCAAATGGTGGAGGCAGGTCCGATATCAACATACAAGAGAAATTTAGGTAGGTACATGGATGAGAGTGGTATGGAGGGCTATGGTCCAGGTGCTGGTCAATGTGACTAGGCAAATTAATGGTTCGGCACACATTAGATGGGCTGAAGGGCCTGTTTCTGTGCTGCAGTATTCTATGACTCTATATTTTAACTTTGAAATATCCCTGAAACTTTCCCACAAGCACTTTAAGGATTAAAAGTATTTTCCCTTGTTTGGAATCATTGGTAATTGGGCTGAGCGGAAGAAATGTGAAATATTGTAATTCTTTGCTTACTCGTATTAATTGAGCTTGCAATTTAACAACTGCCAAATACTTGTAACTTTGATGTCCTGTTATTGGCATCCAGACAGGAATGCAATAATAGCTGTTAACAAAAGGGCTCTCTTCATGTAGTTTACTTGGAGCCGCTTTATGTCAAAGGGAGTCAGTCAGGATGATGGATAGGCTGCCGCGATTCAGCATCTACAGTCCATCATTTTCAAACTGAAACAATGGCATTCATCCAGGAAAAAGGATTAGTAATGATGTACCCCTGATGACATCCTTTAATGAGAAAGTAGTTAGGTGATCATTGTAAGGACCACTGGTTTTCCTTCTCGGCACAACTGACGCTACCTCGAAGTGACTGCATGTTTCTGTTGTATCAGATCCAACAGGGACATAAAACCTGTACCCAACCTGATTCCTTTCTGTCTCCTGGGCAAGTAACGACTGATTTTGTCAGAGACTTTTCTAAGTGGTCTTGATGACCACCTGAGTTTGTTAAAGTTACGAACAAAATCTCAATTCTTCTTTTCACTATCATGGCAAGTCATATGGCTGAAGCATAAGGTAGTCCTATTTATTGTCCACCATTCTGCAGCAGGCAAAGTCCAGATATTCTAGCTGATCTTCCCCCACAGCAATATTGTCTTCTATTATCCAATATCCCTTGATTTCATTGCTGTCCAGAGCAACTAAGAGGCCGTTAGTAGCAGCAGTGTTGTTTCAGAGCTCATGATGTAGCTTCACAAGTAAGAACACCTACCTCTCCACCATAATCAGTAAATCTATTACTGTGAGGAGTTTAGAGCAGGGGTTCCCAACCTGGTGTCCACAGACTCCTCAGTTAATGGTAGGAGCCTTTGGCATATAAAAAGGTTCGGAACCCCTGGCTTAGAAGGACATTATGGAAGCAGAATCATCCATACATTACAATGACATATCAGTTTAGTGTAGCTACATCCCCGGCTACTTGTGTGCAACAAGCAGCAAGCTTTTATTTAATAAAAAGTAGCAAACTGTAGGCAGGACTGAATTGGAACCTCACTCTTCAACCATGTCAGAGTCTGGATTAAAGTAAGCAAGATAAGAATAAAGTCCTCAGCTGAAGCACAATGCAATCTACTTAGTCCACCTCTGAGATACTAATGTAACATGTTGCATTCACCAACTGGTTCAAGCTAGAAGATATTGAACAGAATGCATACAACTACATCCATAACAGTGGATAAGACCTGTATATCAAAACGAGTTGGTTCTCTAGCTAAGCTATTTCATTGAAGCTACATCACTGACTCATGAAGTTCACCAGGTTGATTCCAGAGATGAGGGGGTTAGACTATGAGGAGAGATTGAGTCACCTGGGACTGTACTCACTGGAATTCAGAAGGACGAGAAGATATCTTATAGAAACATATAAGATTATGAAAGAGATAGATAAGATAGAGGCAGGAAAGTTGTTTCCACTGGTAGGTGAGACTAGAACTAGGGGACATAGCCTAAGATTCGGGGGAGTAGATTTATGATGGAGATGAGTCCATGGCCAGATCAGCCATGATCTTATTGAATGGCAGAGCAGGCTCGACGGGCCAGATGGTCCTATTTATTGTTTTCCTCCAACAACTTCTGATCTCCTCAGTGAACCAGACACATTGATGATGATGAATTGGGGGATATGTTGGCTCAGGAGGTTACAGCTTGAGGTTCTTTTAGGGTGGAAAACTGCCGAGGTGTGTCCTGCTATGAACACCAACTTGATTCCTAAGTCCCTTCAAACTCACTGAAGCCTTGATACCAATATGTTCATTTCTGCTTCTCAAGGGTTTGAGTTCCTTCAAACAATACTGGGGCCTGTGAGCACAGTCAGAATTAACTACTTAGTCTTGGTTTCAGAAACATAAGCTTGACAAGTAGAATGAGCCCTTTAAATCTGTCTTGCCCTCTGAAAGCATGTCTGGTCAGTACAACCCTGTGTTATTTTCATGTAGGCCAGTCAATATTTTCTGCTAAAGTGTATAATTATTTTCCATTTGAAAGTTATTATTGTGCTTTCAACACCTTTTCCAGCAGGGGATCCCAAAGAACTGCACTGATTAAAGAAAGCCTTATTTCATCTTTGATATTTCTGCCAAATGATTTAATCAACTTTCTGGTTACTAACTGTTTCCCAGTGGAATCAATTTACTCTAAGCAACTAAAATTCTTCATCATTTTGCACAAATTCCTTTATCCCTGTGTGCCAAAGGCAAATGGCGTGGGGTCTCTCAGCGCCTATTCTCATTATTCTGTGCAAGTGAGTCACGTGATTCTCTTTTAATCTTTTACGGCAGGCTTTCCACGTCATCTAAATCCAGGGTAGAAAGGAAGTAAGAGGTAGGTCTGCTGGAGGGACCTTTGTCACAGAAATAACATTGTGCTTCATGTTTTATCTTTCCGTCCCTGCGCTTCACTTTTCCTTCTAACCCTTCTTTGTAAGCTGAAAGCTGTAGCAGATGCGATCGAGGTACCAAAGCCACTGCAGCAGCTGTCTGAGCTGACAGTGAACCTGTCAAAGATGTCACCCGAGACTCTGCCTCTCTGGGCACTACTGCGCCGTTTATTGAGCTGATCACTCACTCTGTGGTTGACAGCAATGTTCTAGAATCCTGCTGGACAAGCTTCCACTAGCTGTAGCTGCAGCTGGATTCCTTTCTGCTCCAGGTAACTAGTGATCAGCCTTTAATGCGAGCTGTGTCCCAATGCTGCCCTGAAAATCTGTGGCCTCCGGACAAAGCCAGAACTCAGCCAGCCACATTCTTTCCCCTGCTCCACCTCCTGGCCCTACTCCTGTTCACAGGCTTCATACAGCCTCCTCTCCTTCATCCGCTCATGCAGACATAGGGCCGGTGTCAGCTGATTGCTTGCTGAAGTTGAATGACGCCATGTCATCAGGGTGAAATTGGTGTAAGAACCCTGTTTCAAATCCACATTGCTTCCGAAAGCCAATAAATAAACCCTCTTTAAGCAGATTGCTTCCTGTGTGTTAAGGGTGAAATGTAAGGGTAAGAGAAGCATTCTAATATTAATTACCAGCTTATGAGGAGGAGACACTGATCTGAGCCTGATGCATCATCAGGACTGGGGAGGGGGAAGGGAAACAAGCTAACCACATAATGAATAACGCGCTCTTTCTCACGAAAGTAAACCCTGCCAGACCGACTGATGACTTTGAACCTCATTTCAACAAGTAATTTTCCCAATTATGGAAACGTAACCTTTGATCTTTCTTCATTTCTGTTTGTTTTTCTGATTCTGTTTCTGACATTTTAACCCACTTAACAATGGACATGACAGCTGCCTTACATCTGGAGTGAATTTCTACTCTGAATCAAAGTGGAAAGGAAGAAGACTGAGGGGGGGGAATGGGAGAAGGAAGAATGAAATGAAAGAATGATAGAGGCAGTGTTTTCCTCTTCAATCAACCAGCAGCACACTTTTGATTGTACCTTTTGGAGATTACGATGAGTGACTCAGAGGCTGCTCATTTCCAGTTCGTCTGCTAACTCACCGCTCAACCAGCACAGCATGTGGCCAATGAATCTTCTGCACGCTGTGAAACGTAGTGCACAGGGTTATCACACATGCTGGTTTCAGGTTCAGATGGTCTGACATCTACAAGGATTGCTGCCAATCCATCATCAAGGATCCCCACCTTCAAAGCCTTGCTCTCTTCTTGCTGCTGACATCGGGAAAGAGGTACATGAGCTTTACATCCCACACCACCTGATTCAGGCTTAGTTATTACCATTCAGACATCAAGCTCTTGAATCAACATGGATAACTTCGCTTGCTTCAACTCTGAACTGGTTCCACAACTGAGGACTCAGTTTCAAGAACTCTACAAGTCATGTTCTCAGTATTATTTATTTACTTTTAAAAAATTTGCACATCTTATCTTCCTTTCTGTTGGTGCGTGGCCAAGTGGTTAAGGCATCGGTCTAGTGATCTGAAGGTTGCTAGTTCGAGCCTCAGCTGAGGCAACGTGTTGTGTCCTTGAGCAAGGCACTTAACCACACATTGCTCTGCGATGACACCAGTGCCAAGCTATATTGGCCCTAGTGCCCTTCCCTTGGATAACATCGGTGGCGCGGAGAGGGGAGACATGCAGCATGGGCAACTGCCAGTCTTCCATACAACCATGCCCAGGCCTGCCCCCTGGAAACCCCCCAAGGCGCAAATCCATGGTCTCACAAGACTAACGGATGCCTATTTTCCTTTGCACATTGGTTATCTGTCAGTAATTGTGTGTGGTTTTTCATTGATTCTATTTTATTTCTTTGTTATCCTGTAAATGCCTGCAAGAAAGTGAATCTCAATGTAGCATATGGTGACATGTACTCAATGGCTACTTCTTTTAGGGTCACCTGTATACCTGCTTGTAATGTAAGTATCTAATCAGCCAATCACATGGCAGCAGGTTAATGCTTAAAAGCATACAGACATGATGAAGAGGTTCAGTTGGGGTTAAGTGACTTTGACCATGGAATGATTGTTGTGCCATAGGGAGTGGATTGAGTATCTCAGAAACTGCTAAAATAGAACTGCATAAAATTATGAAAGGGATAGATAAGATAGAGGCAGGAAAGTTATTTCCATTGGTAGGTGAGACTAGAACTAGGGTTCATAGCCTCAAGATTTGAGGGAGTAGATTTAGGATGGAGATGAGGAGGAACTGCTTTTCCCAGAGAGTGGTGAATCTGTGGAATTCTCTGCCCAATGAAGTGGTGAAAGCTACCACAGTAAATGTATTTAAGACAGGGTTAGATAGAGAGCTCAGTGAGGTCTCTGCATGAGGAAACCATCTCTTTCCTAACGGACAAAAGTGAAGCAGGATCAGAAAGCACTAGGCAGTCTTTCCCCAAGGAATCTGGTGCTTCAGAATGTTCCTATAGTGCTCCCCATCAAAATCCTGGTATTCCTAACAACTATAAAACATTCTGTTCCTTCAAAGTCCAGGTTGTTTATAGCCACGGGTAGCACATTCTCAAGCTCTGTGTTCAGTGTCCTCCACCAATCAAGCTTCACTGACCTGCTGTCTGTCCTCCATATTTCAGCTGGCTAGTTACCGGACTAATGATATTCCCTTCAGAAGTGGCTCGTGGCTCCTACCAGGAAGCCGGGCAGATAGCTGAAGTAATCGCCACCAGAAATATTGCATAAAAGACAGCTCAAACAATGATTCCACTGCCCCACCCTATCAGGAGGAGCTAAGCCGGAGAGGACTGGATGGATATTCAAACCTACTGTCTTGAGCTGAAAACTGCACAAGAATGAAGCCTTCCTAACACACTCGGTGCTAGTGATTTATGTAGTGGAGTAAAAAATCGACGTATCGGGCCAAGACCTTTCATCAGGCTCAAAACACCGAATGTTTATTCATCTCCATACCTGATGAATTCTCCAGCATTTTCTGTGCGTTGATTTGGATATCAAGCATCTGTGGAATCTCCTGTGTTTATGATTTATATAGTACCTCTAGTGTAGTACAAGTCCTGAGGGATACTAATAAACAGAATTTGACACGGTGGTGTCTATTCTCTGCCCAAGGATTAGACACAAGTTTTGTGGCTGCTTCATGCTGTGAGCCATTGTATTCAAACTCTCTGACAGGCCACCATTTACAGGTGTACTTTTCTGCCTTGTACCTTCAAAGTCCATTGGAGATGGTGCAGAGGAGGTTCACCAGGTTGATTCCAGAGATGAGAGGGTTAGACTATGAGGAGAGATTGATTCGCCTGGGACTGTACTTGCTGGAATTCAGAAGAATGAGAGGAGATCTTATAGAAACATATAAAATTATGAAAGGGGTAGATAAGATAGAGGCAGGAAAGTTGTTTCCACTGATCAGTGAGACTAGAACTAGGGGAACATAGCCTCAAGATTCAAGAGAGTAGATTTTGGTTGGAGATGAGAAGGAATTGCTTTTCCCGGAGAGTGGTGAATCTGTGGAATCCTCTGCCTATTGAAACAGTGGAGGCTACCTTATTTATATAAAGCTTATTTAAGACAAGGTTGGATAGATTTTTGCATAGTAGGGGATTTAGAAGTTATGGGGAAAAGGCAGGTAGGTGGAGGTGAGTCCATGGCCAGATCAGCCATGATCTTATTGAAAAGCGGAGTGGGTTTGAAGGGCCAGATGGCCTACTCCTGTTCCGATTTCTTCTGTTCTTATGCTGATATGGGATTTTCACACTCAGCGCTCTCTGGAATTTACAGAGGATGGTGTGAAATACAAAAAAACATCCGATGAGTGGCAGTTCTGTGGGTGAAACTGTCTTGTTAATGAGAGAGCTCAGAGGAGAATGGCCAGACTGGCTCAAACTGACAGGAAGGCAACTGTAACCACATGTTACAACAGTGATGGACAGAAGAGCATCGTTAAATGCATGACACATCGAACTTTGAAGTGGATGGGGCACAATAGTAAAAGACCATGAACATACACACAGTGGCCACTTTATAAGGTACAGGAGGCATCTAATAAAGTGGCCAATGAGTGTACTTATACTTTGATAATAACTTTACTTTGAACTTTAAACTTTGACAAACTAAATCTCAAAAGAGAAAATAATGGACAGAGAGATGCCTTTGGGGACTTGCAGATGATGCTGTCAAAGGATCATCCTATCTCAGGCATTGTACTACAAGGAAATAAAAGTCAAGAGAGAAGGCCTGCATTCAGTGTCACCCATTTCACACCATCGCACAAAAGCAGTGTGGCCCCCTGCCTTGTGATTTTTTGAGCTAATGACAATGCTTTGCTTACAGATGAGACTGACAGCTCGGGGCACAACTAATTCACCCCTCCCTTGCATGCTGCAGCTTCCTCTGATAGCTGTCACTACAAGTGTTTGAAGTCAGAGTCTGAATCAGGTTTAATATCACTGGCATATGTTTTGAAATTTGTTAGCTTTGTGGCAGCAGTACAATGCAATACAGGAGAATAGAGAAAAAAATAGTTAAATTAAATAAGCAGTGTAAAGAAGTAGGAAATTAAATGATTAGTGAGGTTGTGTTCATGGCTTCAATGTCCTTTCAGAAATCAGATGGCAGAGGGGAAGAAGCTGTTCCTGAATCGCCGAGTGTGTGCCTTCAGGCTTCTGTACTTCCTTCCTGATGGTAGCATTGAAAGAGAGCATGTCCTGGGTGGCGAAGGTCCTGAATGATGGACGACACCTTTCTGAGGCATCACTCTTTGAAGATGTCCTGGATACTACAGAGGCTGGTGCTCATGATGGAGCTGACTAATTTTACAACTCTCTGCAGCTTGCTTCGATCCTGTGCAGTAGCCCCCAGCCCCATACCAGATGGTGATGCGGCCAGTTAGAATATTCCCCATGGTACATCTGTAGAAATTTGCGAGTGTTTTTGGCATCCTATCAAATCTCCTCAAACTGCAGGAGTGTTGGTGTGCCTCCAGTGAAACCTGGGCCCAACTCCCATTTCCGCTAGTACTTCTCCTTTCCCTCTGAATGACACGGATATGTGGAATTCCAGTAGGCAGCCATGCAAGATCATTATCACAGCCAGACAAGTAAAATGTTTATCCAGGACATCTGCTTACAAAGTGACAATGGCAAAAGAACATAAGCTAAATGGCAGAAGAGTGAGTGGTGCAGAGAATCTTTTCACGGTGAACATTAAATGGCTACTGTACATAGTTCAGTACCGATACTCACCACTAAAATCAAGGTGAGAAGACTGCAAGTAGCGGGGCACTGTCTACGCCACCCCGAGCTACCTGCCAGCCTAGTCATCATATGGGAGCCCAAGCACGGGAGACCCTGGGCGCCCTCCCAAGACTATGGCCAACACGCTCCTAGAAGAAAGCGGCGCGGCTAATGTAGACGAACTGAACATACTGATGAGAGAGAGGGAGAAGTGGAGAGTCCGTCATCGTGCCCGACGCCGGCCCCCTAGGCCTGAGTCGACGTAGTAGTAGTAGTACACAGTTCTATCAATAATTATACTGAATTCCCATCTTATATACATTCAGTATACATTTCATTAGTTATCTCCTGTACCTAATAATGTGGCCACTGAGTGTATGTTTGTGATCTTCTGCTGCTGTAGCCCATGAAAGTCCCAGGGGATCAGCAGTTTCTGAGATACTCAAATGACCCCGTATGGCATCAATAATCATTCTATGCTCAAAGTCACTTACAGTAGATTATATTGCTTCCCTACACTGATGTTCAGTTCTGAACAACAATTGAACCTCTTGACCATGCCTGTATGCTTTTATGCATTGAGTTCCTGCCACATGATTGGCTGATTAGATATTTGCATTAACGAGCAGGTGTATGGGTGCACTGAGGTTAAGTTTATGCAGTTTATGCTGTGAATGCATTAGTGATTAGAAACTACCTAGATTTTAATGTGTCCACTGGATTTGGCTGTCACTGGCAAAATCAACAATTATTGTCCATACCAATTGCTCTTGAACTGAATGGTTTACCTGGTCATTTCACTGAGCAATTGATTTGCTGTAGGGATTTGCATATCGAGCAAGGCTGGCAAATTTCATTCCATTGTGAACCGGATGAACTTTTATATATTAATATTTTGGGCATCTCTGCCAAGGCTAGCATTTATTGCCCCTCCCTTCTTGAGAAACTAACAGTGGATCACCCAGCTGAACAGCTGCTGCACTGCTGGTAAAGGTACTCCCTCAAAAATTTGGAAATCCCCACCCAGCAACAAAGAAGGATGGCAGTATATTTCTCAGCCAGGATGATGGAGGGGAACGTGTAGTTGATGATGCTCTCGTGAGTATGCCCTTCTTGGGGGTCCTGGATTTCTGCTTTGTTCTGGATGAAATCAGGACTCTTCAGCATTGCTGGAGCTATATTCATCCAGGAAAGAGGAAGTCTTCCATCATGCTGCGAGTCGGGTGGTAAGCCCATCGCTATGGATACCCAGTTTCTGAATGTTCCTTGTAGCTACAATATTTATGTGACCTTTTTCAGTTTCTGGTCCATAGTTGATAGTGAGGGACTCTGTGGTGGTAACACCACTGAATGCAGGGTAGGTGATTAGATTTCCTCTTATTGGGGATAGTCACTGTACAGCATTTTTGTGGTTTCATGTTACTTCTCGGTCTACATTAACTTGTTAGTTTAAAGGTCACTACCACTGATACTAGTTTTTAATTAATTGAATTAAAATCCCCAGATCCTGAAGGGGATCTGATATGCTTGGATAATTGTACAGAATCACTAAACTGGTAATGTAGCTGTTATGCTAGTACTCTCAAACATACTTTTATACACTCAGACACACACACACACACACACACACACACACACACACCTAGCCTGCAAATTCAGCATTATGTACCCTTGTTGTTCTGCCCTGATGCACTTTTATGTCTGCTGCATAGCTCAAAAGAACAATGAGAGTTAATTGCAAAATTTAAGACTTTGATGCATGCTTTCAGTATTTGACATTGGGAACAACATGTGACAATTTTAAATAATCATGAACAAGAATCTTTAGTTAATTTCAAATCCCAGAAGTATCAACAGTGACCCCCTCCAATATCCTGGGACGTTTATAGTCACAGATACAATAACATGAAAGATTTGTCTTCCTTAAGGGATCTGGGATGTTGTTTAATGGATGTAAAGAGAAAAGAATCTTTCCCCTTCAATATTCAGTGTCTTGATCTTTAAACAATTGCAAGAATTCTCTCAGTAGTGACGGACATTTCTGTTTGGTAGAAAATCATGATTGAGTTGGGAGAAAGAGAACATAGGAGTTAATTTAACCAAACTGGCTGGGAAGAAGCGGAACACTTGGAGTGGTTTCAATTGAACTGCTTAGGAAGCAGAAACATTGGAGTCCATTTTAATCAAATATCAAAGAGGCTTTGGGGGATAATTATACACAAAAAGAGAGAAACACAGGTGATAATTTTAATTGTATTTGCTGCGTGGCAGGCAAGGATTGAAATCTGATTCTATGCAGTCCTCAGCACCCTCCTTTACAATCCGACCAGGTGTAAAACAACACAAACACGAGGAATTCTGCAGATGCTGGAAATTCAAGCAACACACATCAAAGTTGCTGGTGAATGCAGCAGGCCAGGCAGCATCTCTAGGAAGAGGTACAGTCGACGTTTTGGGCCCAGATCCTTCGTCAGGACTAACTGAAAGAAGAGCTAGTAAGAGATTTGAAAGTGGGAAGGGAGGGAGATCCAAAATGATAGGAGAAGTCCTGACGAAGGGTCTCGGCCCGAAACGTCGTCTGTACCTCTTCCTAGAGATGCTGCCTGGCCTGCTGCATTCACCAGCAACTTTGATGTGTGTTGGGTGTAAAACAAGCTCTGTATCTATTCCTGTCAATCACCTGATTAGCTTAAAACTGACCCTCTGTTTCTCATTAGGAAGAAATAACTCAAGTAAAGCTACTAATGAAATTCTGATTATAAAAAGCAGCAAGGCAGAGCTACAGAGATGTGGGATATTTTCATTGGTACTGTATCAATTTATTCTGGAGTATCTCTGCCTCCTGCACTGCCTATTTTTATTTACTTCAATCCAAAAGTAATAAACACAAGAAAACAACTGCGGCATTACAAATATCGACGTTAAAATGTAAATGATTTGACTTTTCATTGTCCTGATGCCAAATACACAAAGAAATATCCCTTCATCATTGTTCTCTGAGCCGCAGAGATGAATAGACATGGGAGCTGAGCTTCTCTGCTAGTCTGGCAGGTGACAAGTTGTCTTTAAGTTATTTAGAGGTAATTGGTACTCCCACCTGCTTGACGTCTATATCATGGGAGCTATAAAAAGTCACCTTCAACTGCAAAAATGTACCAAGGCTTGGCCCAATACGAAAAAAAAGGCTAATTAACATGTGCACAATCAGGGCTAATTAAGACTAAATTTAACAACTGAACCACATCAGACTGGCATCCTGGGGCAAAACATCACTCGTGATTGTGGCTCTGTCCTACTGGACCTCCAGCATTTTTCATTTGGTGGCACTTATTAACCTGTAACATTTATCTACCTTCAGTGCAGGGTACAAATACAGAACAAGTGAAAACCTACCTTAACATGTAAAGAAGTTGTTCATACACATAAATATCAGCAGCATTTGAAAGCCTGAGGATTGTAAGGTGGAACAATAAGAATGTGTGTTGGGGTTGCTTTCCACAGTTTCACCTAAGAATGATAGTTAACCTGTAGTGTGAAAATCTTAAGGAATAATTATAATACTTTATCAGTTTGTTTTTAAACCCGAGTTTGCAGCACCAATTAGTAATATTGGATATCTGAAGTCTTGCAACATCTGCATTGCTGTGTTAGCAGTGGAGCTCATCATTGTCTACATGAATGGAAAAACACAGGTACCAGGTGTTGAGTCTCAAGGATGTTTCACCCAGAAGCATTTAAATTCCCAGAGTATGGCTCTGCTTTATTCAAGGATGCAGCACACCCCTCCCCCAAAACTGATGACACATAAATTTGCAAGTCATTTGGGACACGTCAGTGCCATGAGTAATCCACCCTTACTGCTACAACCAGACACCAATCATTTTTTTCATTAAGCTCTTTGCCTTCCTCTTGAGTTACTTTAACATGGCAAGAAAATATATCCACTCTGGGATTTTTGCTATAGCAAGGTCCCCAACTGAAATCTCACCAATTCTCAGCTGTTGAGACATTTCATCCACATTCTGGACACAACATTAAAAGTTTGCTTTAAAGTTCAAAGTTCAAAAGTCAAAGTAAATTTTATTACCAAAGTACACATACTTTCAAATCTTTTTATTATTATTATTATATTATTCAAAAATAACACAAGTACATCGAAGTAAACAGCACTTACAATGTCTCAAGAAAAAAAACACATTATTTTAAGGATTGAACCATTTTGGTGATAATAAAAACCCCTACTAAGCAGAAAAAGTGGACAACCCGGAGCCATGCGTCATACCAAAAGCTTCTAAAGATAAACATCAAACCGCCAGCAAGGAAAAAAACACAAAAATTTACAATTAGATCGTGGAGGAAATCTATCAATTAGCTCAAATGATAATAATGAGCAAATGAACCCCATCTTTTCTCAAAATCAAATAAAGGTTCAAAGGTTCGACTTCTAATTTCCTCTAAACTAAGACAAAGCATCACTTGAGAGAACCATTGTGACAAAGTGGGAGCTGATGTATCCTTCCACTTCAACAAAATGGCCCTCCTAGCTACACATACTGTATGTCACCATATACAACCCTGAGATTCATTTTCTTGCGGGCATACTCAACAAATCTATAGAATTGTGACAATAACAGAATCAATGGAAGACCACACAACAAGACTACACAAGGCAACAAACTGCGCAAATGCAAATATCAATAAATAGCTATTAATATCAAGAACATGGGATGAAGGGTCCTTGAAAGTGAGTCCATTAGTCGTGGAAACTTTTCAATGATGGAGCAACTGATGTTGAGAAAAGTTATTCCCTTTTATTCAAGAGCCTAATAGCTGAGGGCTAATAACCCTTCCTGAATCTGGTTGTGTGAGTCCTGATGCTCTTGTACCTTCTGCTTGATGGCAGCAGTGAGAAGGGTACATGATCTGGGTGGAGGGGATCCCTAATGATGGATGCTGCTTTCCTACAACAATGCTCCGTGTAGATGTGCTCAGTGGTTGGGCCGAATCCTTCATTTCTTTGTGGGATTTCCCGTTCAAGGGCACTGGTGTTTCCATACCAGATTTACTCTGAACTATGCGTCCATAGAAGTTTGTCAACGTTTTGATGTCATGCCAAATCTCTGTAAGCTCCTAAGGAAATAGAGGCGATGCTGTGCTTTGTTCATAAATGCAGTTACATGCTGGGCCCAGGATAAGTCCTTTGAAATATTGACACCTAGGAACTTAAAGTTGCTAATTCTCTCCACCTCTGATCCTCCGATGAGGACTAGCTCATGGACCTCTGTTTTCCCTCTCCTGAAGTCTATAATGAGCTCCTTGGTCTTCCTGACATTGAGGGAGAGGTTGTTGTTAGGACATCACTCAGCCAGATTTTCAATCTCCCCCCTGTATGCTGATTCGATAATACCTTTGATATGGCCAACGTCGGTGGTGTTGTCAGGAAACTTGAATATGACATTGGAGCTCTGTTTAGCCACAGTCATTAGTGTAAAGTGAGTAGAGCAGGGGACTAAGCACACAGCCTTGTAGTGCACCTGTTCTGATGCAGATCATGGAGGAGATGTGATTGCCAATTTGAACTGACTGGGGTCTACAAGCGAGGATATTGAGGATTCAATTGCACAAGGAGATACTGAGGCTAAGGACTTGGAGCATATTGATTGGTTTTGAGGCGATGATGGCATTGAATGCTGAGCTGTAGTCGATAAAGAGCATCCTGATGTACGCACTTTGCTGTCTAGTTGTTCCAGGGTTGAGAGAAGACCCAATGAGATGACACCTGCTGTGGACCTGTTGCTCTGGTTGGCCAATTGGAGCAGATCCAAGTCGCCTCTCAGGCGAGAGCTGATATGTTTCATCAACAACCTCTCAAAACAGTTCATCATGAGGCAGGTCACCATGCCTCTCTTGGGCATCGGTATAATTGAAACCTACTTGAAGCAGCGTGGGTACCTCAGACTGCTAAAGTGAGAGGCTAAAGATCTCAGTGAACACAGGTCTATAGTACGATAATAAGATTAAAGGTACCCTGAAGGTGCTGAAAACGCTCAGCAGGATAGGCAACAAATACTGGGAGAGAAACAGAGAGATGCTTCCAGCTGGTGACTTGGGAAGGATCAGCTGAGGGAAGTGGCGAAGCATAAAAATCTGAATTCTGCAGATGCTGGAAATCCAGAGTAACACACACACAGAATGCTGGAGGAACTCAGCAGGTCAGGCAGCATCTATGGAGAGGAATAAAGACCTTCACTGAAATGTTGACTCTTTATTATAGATGTTGCCTGAGCTGTTGAGTTCCTCCAGCATTTTGTATTTGCTATTTCCAGAATGTTCTCCTTTGTGCAAAGGTTAAGAATCATTTTTTTTAATTTTCAAAAACTATTTCTCACTGGTGATACAAGCTACAGACTGCTACATGCAAAACAAATGGAAGTTTTCTCAGTATTTTATGCTTCATTCAGATGAGAGAGCTGCTTCAGATGAAAGCTTCCCAGTGGCCTTTGTGGTGACCAATCTCACTAATTTGGGGTCTATTGCACAGCAGGAACGCGATTGTGATTGTGTGAAATTCCCAGACAGCCAGACTGGTGGAAGCTCACACTGCCAGCAACCAGAAAGCAACCTCACTGGCCCAGTTGGATGGGCTGAACACTCAGCCTATCCACCAGCACGAGTCTTGCTGATGGTTTTTGTGCTACTGGGCTTCAAATCCTCACGGGAGACAGTGACAGGGAAATTAACAATTTGTATTTCGGCAACAGCTCTGTGACACTGATTCAACTGGTTGGATCCAGTGATTTGATCTAGAGGTTCTTTGGAGGTCAAGAATGAGTCACAAGTCACGTAATTATACCCATTTTATTAGGTGTTGATATAAAAAAAAGATAATCGTAACCAACTCACTCTATTGTAAGGGAGAGAAAGAGAGAAAGTGAAGGAAGATAAGACAATGACCGGTGGGCCTGCGTGCAATGTGTGCAGGGGCCAGACCTCTTTCCCGTCCTCTGTAGCTCAGCCTGAGTTTGAAAGGAGTTCAGTTTCTGTGTGTCGCCAGCGAGGAGGCATGACACGAGGCTTGCTGTTGGAAAGGCTATGTAGTGGCAGGGAGAGACTTACACATTCAGCTCTCCTTTTGTCAAGACTGCTAGCCAGCGGTGGAAGCTGGAAGTGAGAGTGACAAGCGCTACCCACTACACTACCACACTAGACGCTTCCAACAACCATTTTGACACCGCTGCTGTAATGCATGGTTATTCGAGTTACTCTTGTCTTCCTGTCAGCTTGAACCAGTCTAGCTGTCTTCCTCTGGCCTCTTTCATCAACAAGGTATTTTCTTCTGCAGAACTACCACTCACTGGATTTTTTTTTTTGTTTGTTTTTTGGCACTATTCTCTGTAAACTCTAGAGACTGCTGTGTGTGAGAATCCCAGTAGATCAACAGTTTCTGAGATACTCAAATCCCCCTGTCTAGCACCAGTAATCATTTCATGCACAGTCACTTAGATCATTTTTCTTCCCCATTCTGATGTTTCATCTGAACCACTTGACCATGTCTGCATGCTTTTATGCATTGAGTTGCTGTCACATGATTGGCCAATTAGATATTTACATTAACAATCAGAAGCACAAGTGTACCTAATAAAGTGGCCACCGAGTCTGTGTCACTGATAATAAAGTTGATTCTGGTTCTAAAACAGGGACATGGTTGATAATGTCATCTGGTATTTCGCTATGAAACATTTGGGAGGAAACTGCAGAGAGAAAAGCTGAAAAAAAGATTTAGAAATGGAATTGAAATCAGCTTCAATCTTGTTTCATGGTTAGGCCCAAAACCCTCTGCTTTCAAGGTTGATATTTTGGACAGTTACATGGCTAATGTTCACCGTGTTCCCTTCATCTACACCCAGCTCCACCATCCACCACCATACAGGATTCCCAGTCCAAGTCAGAGACCTGGAGAGATGGGGTCTCACGCACAGAACATAGACACCGATCACTACAACATGGGAACATGCCCTTCTGTTCATTATGTTGTACAGAACTAATTAAATATTAATTAAATGTCTAACTAAACCAATCCTTTTTGCATATACAATGTCCATATCCATCTATTCTCTGCATATTCATGTGCCACGCTAAGGACTTTTTAAATGCCCCCTGTCGTATTTGCCTCCACACAGCTCCTTCTAGACACCCACCACTCTGTGTAAAATCTTGTCCCACACAATGCCCTTGAACTTACCATCTCTCACCTTAGGAGCATGCCCTGGAAAAAGATATTTGCTGTCTGCTTTTTCAATGCCTTTCATAATCTTTTAAAGCTCTATCAGATCTTCCCTCAGCATCCACTGCTTCAGTTTGTCCACCCTCTCCTTATGGCAGATTTCCTCTAGTCCAGGCAGCATCCTGATTTGCTGGTATGGTTGGTGCAGTAGCATATAGTAGCACTTTACGGTGCCCGGTGATCAGGGTTCAATTCCTACCTGTCTGTAAGGAGTTTGTACATTTTCCCTGTGCCACATAGTTTCCTCCCACATTATGGCAGGTAAGTTGTGGGCATGCTATGTTGGTGCTGGAAGGATGGTGACACTTTTGGGCTGCCCCCAGTACTTGGCAAACAATGACACAAACAATTCATTTCACTCCATGTTTTGATGTTTCGATGTACCCGTGACAAATAAAGCTAATCCTTAACCTCTTCTGCACCTGTTCCAAAGACTTCACATCCTTCCTATAATAGGCAACCGGAGAGGCTGAACCACAGAATAGTGGGAGCCACCTTTGCAACAAATAGTGGCACAATGAGAGAACAACTTCACTGGTGACTAAACGTGTCTGACATGGCAATCAGCAAGGAACTGCCCTGATCTGCACATCTTCTGTTTGGAAACTAATGTCAGTACTAGCAATTGCTCCGGTAACTGCTGGTCAGTGCGTGAAGCCATCCAGCCCAAGAAGTTTAGAGATGTGGATTTAAGGAGTGAGTGTCCTCTTGGAGACGTGCAAGAATGAAAGAATGAGATGATGTTTATGATCCATTGGGGTTCTAATTAATAGCTTTAGGATGCTTCTCTTTTCTAACTTGAGGAGGTACAAACTCTAACTGATAACTGAGCCTCAGATATCAGACCACAAACCAATCTGGAAAGGAAATCAGAGTCAGAAGTGTTCTTGTAGGAAGAACCTGTATTTTGCTATATACATTGGAACATGTTAAACTGGACAGAACACAGGACACATATGTGCCAGAACCACTCCAGAAGAAATTGAGCATGCCTTCCCTAGTTCCTGATATGTTTTCTTACATCCAGCAAAATTCAAACTTAAAACTTATGTATTCAAACCCTAGGCAAGAGTTTAAAAGACAGAAATGAAAACTACTCTCCAGGAACAGGATCAACATCTCAGTTGCCATGGGTGTGCAGTACTTGTGGGAGAGCTGAATAGACAAAGGTGCCATCAAATGGATGGGATGCTGAGCTAATGTCCCATCTGCTGCCCAGGGAGATGCAACAGATCTCTTGGCACTGATTGAGAAGGAGCAGGGGGAGTTTTGTCAAGTCTGAGTCAACATTTACTGCTTCAACACTTCTAAGAGCAAATTAACTGATCAGTTATCGCATTATTGCTTGTGAGCGCTCATTGTGCACAAATTGCCTGTTGCACTTGCCTCAAAAGAAAAAATAATAGTTCTATCTTAAAAGTGGTTTATTGGCAATGTACCACTTAGGGATATTGTACAGATGTAAAGTATTTTTCAGAGATGGAAGTGCATGCCTTCCTTCCTCTAATCTGTACCAACATATCCTCAAAAATCTAGGAAACCTTCCCTTAACACATACTGAAAGAAACAGAAACTAACACATTGCTGCAGTGAGCACTCTTGGCATTGATAATTGTTGGAACTAATCAAGCGATATCTTGCCGTAAGTTTAATAACCACATACACATAAGAGATTCTCCCAATGCTGGAAATCCAGAGTAAAAGGCACACAAAATGCTGGAGGAACTCAGCAGAATCTCAGCCTGAAACATCGACTCTTTATTTCTTTCTATAGATGCTGCCTGACCTGCTGAGATTCTTCAGCATTTTGTGTGTGTTACTAATAACCATGTTCCTGGATTTTGCTTCATCAAGGACATCACCTCCACAGCAAAGAAACCATTGAATGGAACATTGTATGTTTTTGAGTAATTTGCAACTCAATACTGTGATTTAGAGCTCATGGCCTAATCCCTGGAACCTTGGAAATTTAATAAATTACTGAAGGTTTCAGTCCCAATCCATAGAATGGCCAGGAATTCTTTGCAATGCTTTCTCCTTATACAGGATGTGAGAATAGATGTTAGATGTCCTTCATATTTTTATGTTTTCTCCCTCTTATTGAGTATCTCCTTGTCCTGTAATAAATGGAGCAAGGTTTTGTCATTATGGTACATAGATTCAGTGTGCAACCCACACTAATATAACGATGAACCTTTGTGTAGGTTCGTTACTTGAGAGAATCTCATGCGAATGCAGATGGAGGGATAGAAATAAGCAGGAGCTTGACGGAATTTAGAAGCACAACATGCTTTTGTGACAACCTGGAAACTCCTTCTGGAACAGCGTGAGCATGAGGAAAATGCATTTAGATTATTTAATAAAATCAATATTGTGCATTGCTTTACACCTGATTATCAATCAGCACAAATTTCACATTTAACATGGAATTCTGAATTATCCGTTATTTCTCTACCTTCCTAATAAAATGATCAATGTGGATGTCTGCTGTGAAGTATTACTTTTACTTCATTGTTTGTGGTTAAAAGCCACTGGAGTACAGACTAACAGCCTTCCAATTATGGGCTTAATACAACAGGACTTATTTACTGCCTGATACTTTGGAAGGTTCCTGTGTGCCTTGGGGTAAGTTTCCACCAGCAGCTCCTCAGAACTGTGTCTGGTAGGTGGATCCATAATTATTCTACAAATGACATTTAATTAAAACAATTGAAACTGGAATCTATGAACAGGTACATGGAGGAATTTAAGGTGGGGGGTTACATGGGAGGCAGGGTTTAAGGGTCGGCATAACTTTGTGGGCCAAAGGGCCTGTACTGTGCTGTACTATTCTATGTTTTAGTAAGATATAAAAATAATTAATACTTGATTATAAATGAATATCTGGTTGGACATTTATCTAATTCTATATCTATGTCCGAATTAGGATGTCACAGTGGGGTGCTGGCAACGGACCCAAATGCGAGAAACAGACACTGAAGTACAAGGAACAGGATTTGACTAGAGTAGGGACGTGACAGGTTATAGGCAAGGAGCAGGGACAAGAACGCAGACTTGGGCTAGGGAAAGCAGGACCAGGACTAGAAACCTTGGACTAGGAGACAAGGCTTCGACTCCGAGCCCGAGACTGGACAAGGACCCGGAACCTGGGTCTTGCCTCGGGCTTGGACCCCAGAACCAGGCAACCATAGCTTCAGGACAGGACGTGGCTGGAGCCTTGGGTCTTGAGCTTGGCTGCAGGCTGGGCCTTTGGTCTTGAGGCACAGAGGCTGGGGCCTTGGGTCTTGAGGCACGGAGGCTGGGGCCTTGCACGAAGGCTGAGGCCTTGCACGGAGGCTGGGGCCTTGGGTTCTTGCAGCTTGGCTCAGGATCCTCGAGGTTCCGGTTCTTGCAGCTTGGTTCAGGATCCTCGAGGTTCCGGTTCTGGCAGCTTGGTTCAGGATCCTCGAGCCTCCGGTTCTCGCAGCTTGGCTCGGGATCCTCGAGGCTCCAGTTCTCGCAGCTTGGCTCGGGATCCTCAAGGCTCCAGTTCTCACAGCTTGGCTCGGGATCCTCGAGGCTTGGGGCTGGAGCTTGGAGCTTGGCTCGGGATCCTCGAGGCTCCAGTTCTCACAGCTTGGCTCGGGATCCTCGAGGCTTGGGGCTGGAGCTTGGAGCTTGGCTCGGGATCCTCAAGGCTTGAGGCTGGAGCTTGGAGGCTGGCTGGGGTCTTGGGTCTTGAGGCTGGGGCTTGGAGACAGACTGGGAACTGTACATCAACAGAGAGCCAGGACTTATCCTTGGAAAAGCCAGGACTCAGCTTTAACTCGACGCTAACACGAGACTGGACAGTACATAGACATAGAGCCGGGACTCATCCATAGACAAGCCGGGACTCAACTTTATCTCCACACCAAGGTGGGACAGGGCCACCTGTTGGGTAATGGCAGAACAGCCAGACTTACCCCACAGAGGCGAGGTCAAGACAAGACAGATCCCCCTGCAGGGCAACAGCAAAACAGCCTGACTTACTCCATGGAGGCGAGGACAAGAAGAGACAAACACCAAAGAACAACAGACAGTTACATCTCTGCTCCGGGGAAGCTCCGAGTCTCAGTTCGGCCAGCAACCTCAGCTGGCTACAGAAACAGCCGGATCCCTACCTAGCTCGGAGTGGCTGGCGGCCACTCAGCTGGCCCGGGAAACAGCCAAATCCATAACACAAAAACTACTCCAACGCGTGGCAACAAGGCTCCATGAAGCAGTGGTCCTCCAGCCAGGCCTAGAGATCACAAATGGTTACTCTAGCCTTCCATCAGCAGGTTGCTCCAAGGGGAACTGGCAAGACAAACCAGCAGCTCACACTGGACCCCAAGGCCACTTACATTCCAAGCTCCACGATGGGAATCATGTGCCCTAGATTAACTCAACCAAACGAGGAACAGCTGGAAGACCCAGAGTCCTGAGTCCACGGACTGGACGGTGAACCAGAATGCGGACTTCACTGACCGGACCATGACATAGGACATAACCATGATTCCATCCATAAGTACGTTGCCCTTTCTAGAGCAACTAAGAGGCTTACTTACCTTAAATTACTCAATATTATACAAAATTTATACAGAATATATGAAAAGAAAATGACCAGAATTGGAAACTAGCTTTTAGACATGATTGGGAGATGAGGGGTATTGTTGTGTGGGAGACAGGTGGGCCATAGTGGGGAAAATTGTATAGGTGCATGGCAGAAGCCCTGATGTTAATTCATTGGTCAGAATGTGTAATTTTTTTGAATAATTTTGACTTTCAGGTTTGGCAATTGCAAGCTGGCTTGATGTAGAGATGTATGAAATACAGTAATGACATCTTATTTACAGGGACCTCACGCAAGTAGATTTAGAAGCATTCCTGATTGAAGTTGGATAGGGAGTATGGTTAGTACTCACGACAATCTAAAGAAACAAACACTTTTGTAACTGAAGAGAGCTCAGAAGGTGAACAATTGGATTTTTTGTCCTGATTTTAAAAGCAATGTAGAAATAGGTTTAACGACCTGTAAAGAATATATGCTGATTCAATTATTCAATTATATATTACTCTTCAAAGACTACCTCCGACCTGCTGCCAATATCACTCCATTGTGCCAAATATTTCATCAGTCAGTCATTTATCACCTCATTTATTCGTTCCCTATTGACATTCATCTTGACCCATGCAGCGGGATCGATGATGACTTGTTTTCATCTGAGCAGTGAAAAGTGGAAGCTGTTTGTGGGAGAATCCTTTAGATGCAGGGAAGTTCTTTAAATACACAGGCAGGACAGAAGGGAGTCCTAGACCAGAATGAAAGAGACTTTGCTGCAGATTTAGCTCACAAATCTCCTCCACACAGCACACACACACTCTTTCTCAGTCCCTTAGTCAGCGTCTCCCCCCCCCCGAGTCTCCAAACATGACCCTTCACTTTAACTGTTTCTCCTTCTCTCAGTCCCCCATCTTCTCTCTCCCTCAACCCACTTCTCTTTCTCTCTTTAGATTTAACAGCTCTCTCTCACTAACTCTTCGTAACTGCACCTTCCCCAACTGCTAGCAGTTTGTTTTCTTCTGAAGAAAGGCTGCCTCCAGTACCTGCTGTATACCCTATCTCAAGGCCGATTCCTACCCTTTCCACACCGCCCACTTACACCTTCCCCAACCTCAACACCAAAAGCTTGTGACCATCCAAGCTCCAGACTTCATTCAGGAAGCTTTCCTGTCATTATTCTGTAAAATACCACTGGACTACATCCAGGAAAAGGGCAAGAATTGAGGGTTGGGATTTGGATATTGCCCTTACACGCTCCCTTTATTTCATTTTATACACTGCATTATCATTCGTGGTCTGGACGATTGATTTTCCATGCCATCTCTGAGTACGACCCTGAACTTCTGGTCATTTTGGCATTTTATTCATCTGTCCCGGTCCCAATGTGACTGAAAACTCAAGAAATACACCTCATTTTTAGACCTGGCCCAACATTAACTTCATGAACTTCAGATCAATTCGATTGTTCCCATTTTGTGTACAGCTGTGTGGCTCATGGTTATGTTGCCACGTTTTACAGCTTTCCTTGCCCCCTCTATTAGCTACTTTATTTAACCTATTACCTTGCCTTGGCATCTCTTTAATTATTTTAGAATGCTGAAATGTTTTCGTAAATTTTTAAAGATACTTCGTAGTCTTACTTACCTCAGTTCTGTCCATTCTTTTTTGGTATTTAATCTTGCTTGCACCCCCTTATCACAGACTCTACCTTTTCTCCCCCTTTCCTCTTTTACCTCCTGACTGAAACAAAGATTGCTGACCAGAGACATCAACTCTGTTTCTATCTGCATAGACACAGCATGGCCTGCTGAGTGTTCCACCATTTTCTATTTTGTTATTGGATATAGTGGATCTTCTGTCAAGATGGCACCAGGATGACATCTTTCAGATAATCAATCACTTCAGTTTTCCTATGCCTTCTAGTTACTCTTTTTATCTTAATTTTGTTTTTGAAACTGTTGGAGCCTGTAACTTACAGTCTGTAGTTCGAGTGAGTGAGCTAGCGCTCTATTATCCCCAAGAAAACTCCAGGAGAGAAATGCAAGCACGAGCTACCATGAGGAAAAGATGAGAGACAAGATGAGGAGCCATGATCAACTACATTTCTCGCAGATTAAAGCATCGAGGAAGATTGAAACATCAAAGAAAATGCGGAGGAGAGCGAGCGGTTCTCATAGAGGCTGCTGGGTTTGAGTCGCTGCCCTAGGAGGCGAGCTGTTTCGAGTCGCTTCTCTCGGAGGAGCCATTGGTTCAAGTCGCTGCCCTGGGAGGTTCCGCTGCTCTCAGAGATGTTATTGAAATTCTGAAATTTATGGATTGGACTATAGTTCAAGCTAACTGTGGTTCATATTGGCCTCTTTCAGTTCTATGGTTGTTTTGTGTTCTTGCTCATTCTTTTTGTTGCCAATTAGCAGACGGGGGTTTGGGTGATCTGTTAGTTTTTGTGCGAGGGAGGGGTTGGGGAGGTTAGAGTGAGCGAGTTTTTGTTTCTCTTCTTTTCATGCATTGGGGAGGGATTGATGCCTTTCTTTAAACTACTTCTATGGTTTTCTAAATTTTATGGCTATCTGGAGAAGATAAATCTCAGAGTTGTTCTCTGCATACATACCTTGATAATAAAGTGAACCTTTGAACCTTTGGACCTTTATTCACTGTAGTTTTGTTTTAATTAATTACTTTAAAGAATTTATCTTATTCATCTCACTAGTTCAGTGAAGTTTTTTAAGCTAACCGCAGCTGATTAAAGTGATATAATGAATGCTGAAACTAGGGCGACTAATGATAGATCACGCCACCAACCAAAGTGATATATTGATTCAAGATGAGCTTTTGGGTAAATCCTATTTTCTAGCTATTAATCTGTACAAATACTGTATAATACAATTTAGATGTCTTCTTACTGACTGGTGTTTTCAATTAAATGTAACCACTTTTAATATAATCTTCAATTCTCTATTAGATTTGAACCGTTTTAAACAATAATTTTGTTTTCTTTGGTAGTTACATGTTTGCTCATTTTCTGACATGTGACTTTGTTAATGTAATAGACAGTTCCCTGTGAAGATAAAGTGAGCCTTTTAAGTAGGTGTCTCTTTAAAGAATTTGCTTAATTTTTTTCAGGAAACTGCACTGGTCTGTCCTTTCAAATGTTGAAATGATTTAGAGATGTTATCATAGCCTTCCTTATCTCAGTTCTGTTCTATAAAGGCAATCCTTTCAATATATTCTTTATGGACTTCTAAGTTCGCCTCAGTCTTCTTGTGCAGCTTGCTGTTTGCTGTCTCTTTGAGATTGCTGCAATGTGCTTCTGATGAAACATCCACGGAAAATAGCAATCATTTACCTCAGAGTACAGCATGGGTTTTGCTGTAAATACTAGGGGCAAGAAGCACCTCACATCAGTTTTCTTTCTATAAATGTCAATGGACAGTAAGCTGTGAGCTATGAGAAATTCTCTGGACCTGGTCTCCTCACTGCCATTGCTCTGCATGCAGCTAGGCATTGGGACAGGAGAATCTGGCAGCATCTTATCATTTTCACAAGAAACAGGAGGGGTGAGTATGCGCTGAAATACAAGCCTGAGCAGGTTTGTCCCTCTCCCGCCTAAATCTTGTAGAATGGAGCTATGACGACAAGGACTCGGACTACCCCGAGCACTGAACTGACGTGCAATTGGGCTCAATGCATCATGATAGTTGTTGCCTGGTATAGAGAGGAAGGATACGTGACTTCTCTTTATACTGGCTGACTCCCCTCTCCACTCTCAGTCCTGATGTGGGGTCTGCCCTAAAGCATCAACAACTCCACCCACAGATACCGCTCATCCTGCTGAGTTCCTCCAGCAAATTGCTTATTGTTCCAGATCTTGTAAAATATTTATGGGAGCAAGCTTATCTAGGGCACCATTATTAGCACTGTGGCAGAGTAGCAACTTCCTATTCCATTTAATTGTGTTTAATATTGGTTTCCACACAATACTTTGTGTGCTGCATGGAATATAATTTGATCGCTTGCTTCATGTATTTGCAATGGCCTGACACAACGTGAGGTATAAAAACACAAGAAAGTCTGAAGACATTGGAAATCCAGAGCAACACACAAAAAATGTTGGAGGAACTCAGAAGGTCAGGCAGCATCCATGGAAATGAATAGATAGTCAGTGTTTCGGGACAAGACCCTTCTTTGGGTGAGAAGGAAGGGGGGAGATGATGGAGGTGAGGGCAGGGGAAAGAGTGAGGGCTGTGAAGGTTGTAAGGTGCCAGATGGGTGGGAAATGTCAAGGGCTGGAAAAAGTGGGATTTGGTAAGAGAGGAGAGGGGACCATAGGAGCAAGGGAAGGAGAAAGAGATCCAGGTGAAAAGTAGTAGGCGGATGAGAAGAAGTAAAAGGTCAGCATGGGGGAATAGAGGAAGTAGGGGTGGGGAATTCGTTTACCAGGCGAAACCGTTATTCATGCCAGCAGGTTGGAGGGTACGCAGTCGGAACATAAGGTGTTGCTCCTCCTCCCTGAGTGTGGCCTCGTCTTGGCACAAGAGGAGGCATGGATCATCGGAGCAGGAAAGGGAATCAGATTTAAAATGTTTGGCCACCAGGAAGTCTTGCTTGTGGTGGATGGCATATTGAAGAGAGCATGGTTGGTGACTTTGATCTGTCTTGTTGCCCCTCGATACCAGGCAACAACTATCATGATGCATTGAGCCCAGGTGCACATCAGCCTGGTGCTCAGGGTAGTCCAAGTCCTATGGTTGTGGTGCTGCTTTGAATTTGCTCTGCCATTCCACAGTTTGTGAGTAATGGTCACTGTGCCTCCTTGTGACTGACCAAGGTCTAGGATTCAGGATACAATTCTTAAACATCTTATCCCTGATGACCTGATGGTCAGTTTCTGTGAAACATGGCTAGAATGGATAAATAAAATATTTTACTGATGGTAGAGGGATCAAGCAGGAAAAGCAAGTTGGCATAGGTTAGTCAGAAGAAGGAGCTTTAAAATGGTAACACACATCAAAGTTGCTGGTGAACGCAGCAGGTCAAACAGCATCTGTAGGAAGAGGTGCAGTCGACGTTTCAGGCCGCGACGAAGGGTCTCGGCCTGAAACCTCTTCCTACAGATGCTGCCTGGCCTGCTGCGTTCACCAGCAACTTTGATGTGTGTTGCTTGAATTTCCAGCATCTGCAGAATTCCTGTTGTTTGAGCTTTAAAATGGTTCTATTTTAATGCAAAATTGTTCATATCTGGAAACCGCTGCCAGAGAAGGGGATGGAATCAGATACAACTACAATGATTACAAGGCTTTTACAAGGCACTTTATAGAAAACATAGAAGGATACAGCCCTAAAGTGGGCAAATGGTATATACTGTAGCTGAGAATTTTGTATGATACTATAGAAAATATATGTAAAAATAATTACTGTGGTAATTTGCAATAAATGCTGCAAAAAAAACTAATTTCAGTGATGATAAACCTGATTCTGATATGCGTTTCTATTGAGGACTGAAATTGGGAAGGGGGCATGGAGAGGGTAAGGGGAAAAGGAGAGGGGAGAGAGCGGGAAGCACCAGAGGGACATTCTGTAATGACCAATAAACTAGGTGTCTGGAATCAAATGTCATTGCCTACACCCGCACCACCTCCCGCCACTGGCACTCCTTCTCTGCCACCTGTCCCCAATCCCTCCCATGGTGCTCCACACTCACCGTTCCCAACATCCTTTGCTCCCACCAGATTTACAAACTCGCTCTCTGCTCCACGTTGACAGAGACAATACTGTGCAAAAGTGTGAAGCACCCTAGCTGTCTATATATGTGCCAAGGACTTTTACACAGTATTATAGGAGGGCAAAAAGTTGGCATGGACATGATCAGCTTAAGTGTTCATATCTATAATATGCAACTCTATGATTGTAGTATTAAACTACATCCAGGTCTACGAATATACACTAACACTTCTCAAAAATGATCACTTGCATATCAGTTGTTTGTCAGTCTTTATGTATTTTTTCACAAATTCTGTTGTACTTGTTTATTTTCCTGTAAATGCCTGTGAGAAAATGAATCTCAAAGTAGTATATAGTAACATATATCCAATTAAAATATCTACAATATTAACAACAACACATCAGTCAATGAATTGGAGATGGACAGGAACATGACCCATAACAAACAATCTATTGTTCAACAAGTAAAATTAATTTGCTTAGAAAATAGGCCATGTTTATAAAGGGAAGGTAATGGATAAAATAGTGACTCCTGGTGAGTGTGGAGGACTATTGCTGTTGATCAAATACACTCAGTGGCCACTCTATTAGATACAGCAGCCCATTAATGCAAATATCTAATCAGCCAATCATGTGGCAGCAACTCTATACGTAAAAGCATACAGGCAGGGTCAAGAGGTTCAGTTGTTGTTCAGACCAAACATCAGAATGGGGAAGAAGTGTGACCTAAGTGATTTTGACTATGGAATGATTGTTGGTGTCTGTTGGGGATGAGGGTTGAGTATCTCAAATACTGCTGATCTAGAATTTTCATGCACAACAGTCTCTAGAATTTACAGAGAATGGTGCAAAATACCAAAAAAAAACATTCTGTGAGCTACAGTTCTGTGTGTGAAAATGCCTCGTTAATGAGTGAGCTCAGAGGAGAATGGCCCAACTGGTTCAAGCTGACAGGAAAGTGACAGCAACTGACATAACTACGTGTTACAACAGCGGTGTGCAGGAGAGCATCTTTTCATAGACAACATGTCGATCCTTGAAGTAGATGGGCTACAGCAAAAGAAGACCACAAGCATACACTCAGTGGCCACTTTATTAGATACAGGAAGTACTTCATTAGATATTCAATTGACTTGAATGGACTTTATTGATTAAATTCTTCATATACATGAGGAGTAATAATCTTTATGTTCTGTCTCCATCTAAGTGTGCAATGTGCAATTTATAGTCATTTATAATAAATAGTATGTACCACAATATAACATAGAAACGCAGTTGTGTCAGCATGAATTAATCAGTCTGATGGCCTGGTGGAAGAAGCTGTCACGGAGCCTGTTGGTCCTGGCTTTTATGCTGCTGTACTGCTTCCTGGATGGTAGCAGCTGGAACAGTTTGTGGTTGAGGTGACTTGGGTCCCCAGTGATCCCTCGGGCCTTTTTTACACACTTGTCTTTTACATTTGTAAATGTCCTGCATAGTGGGAAGTTCACATCTACAGATGTGCTGGTCTGTCCAAACCACTCTCTATAGGGTTTTACGATTGAGGGAAATACAGTTCTCATACCAGGCAGTGATGCAGCCAGTCAGGATGCTCTCAATTGTACCCCTGCAGAAAGTTCTTAGACTTTGGGGGCCTGTACCAAACTTCTTGAAACGTCTGAGGTAAAAGAGCCACTGTTGTGCATTTTTCACCACACAGCCGGTATGTACAGATCACGTGAGATCCTCGGTAATGTTTATGCCGAGGAATTTAAAGCTGGTCACTCTCTCAACCCCAGATCCATTGATGTCAATAGGGATTAGCCTGTTTCCATTCCTCCTGTAGTCCACAACCAGCTCCTTTGTTTTTGCGACATTAAGGGAGAGGTTGTTTTCTTGACACCACTGTGCCTGGGCGATGACTTCTTCTCTGTAGGCTGCCTCATCATTATTTGAGATTAGGCCAATCAGCGTAGTGTCTGATGCACTATCAATTATTCCAAAAGACTGGAAGTAGAATAAATACTGAAAGGCTTTTATTAGCAGTAAAATGTGACCTCGACCATGCTGAGTATCTGCCCTGGACTGAGAGGAGGAGCAGTGACACAATCACCTTTATTCAGGGGTCTGTGGGAGGAGCCACAGGAGCAGTCAGCAGAGGGGTCTGTCCAGACAGGTAACCCAATTACAACATATATATATATATGGATTACCACATTCACCCCTCCTTTTTTTAAAAGGAGTCTCACGGGGTGAAGTGACTGACAATATTTACAAGAAGTATATTTACAGGTCAAGTCTATCAGGCAGTCGAGTCCGTCGCTGTGATCTACGTAGCACTAGTGGTGATTGCACTGGCGATGGTGGTTGTGCTGGCTCCGGCCTGACTTGAGGTGCCAGCACGTTAGGCCTCGGTAATCCCTCGTGCGTGTGCGTTGCGCCCGGTATGGGAGTGTCGTGTGGTGTCTGTGCAGGGCTTGGAGTACGCGATGTCTCTGGGTATATATATCGGTGGGTACTGGGTTACGGGGTTAATAGGCACCATGGAGTGCTCAGGGTAGGGGCCGGTGCTCCTGCTGGCGCCAGGTCGCGGATGGAGACCGTGTCCTCCCACCCATCACTCAGTTGACACTCAGTCGCTCAAAGGGGCGGGTGGCCTTGATTAGTTGTGCCTTTTCGGGTCGGTAGAAGTGCGGTTTCAGCAACACTCGCAACACGCTGGAGGAACTCAGCAGGTCAGGCAGCATCCGTGGAGAAGATCGGTCGACGTTTCGGGCTGGAACCCTTCGTCATCCGGTGCTCCCGGTGCGATCTCCTCTACGTCGGTGAAACCCGACGCAGATTCGTCGAGCACCTCCGCTCCATCCGCCACAACAGACAGGATCTCCCAGTAGCCACCCACTTCAACTCTGCTTCCCACTCCCATTCAGATATGTCCATACATGGCTTCCTCTACTGCCATGATGAGGCTAAACTCAGGTTGGAGGAGCAACACCTCATATACCGTCTAGGTAGTCTCTAGCCCCTTGGTATGAACATAGAATTCTCCAACTTCTGGTAATTCCCTCCCCCTCCCTTCCCCTATCCCTATGTCACTCCGCCCCCTCCCCCAGCTGCCTACCACCTCCCTCTTGGTTCCTCCTCCTTCAACTACCCATTGTGTTTTCCCGTATTCTTTCTTCACCTTTCCTGCCTATCACCTCCCTGCTCCCCTCCCCCACCCCTTTATCTTTCCCCTTACTGGTTTTTCACCTGGAACTGACCAGCCTTCTCCTTCCCACCCTCCCCCCACCTTCTTTATAGGGCCTCTGCCCCTTCCTCCTGCAGTCCTGACGAAGGGTTCCAGCCCGAAACGTCGACCGATCTTTTCCACGGATGCTGCCCGACCTGCTGAGTTCCTCCAGTGTGTTGTGAATGTTGCTTTGACCCCAGCATCTGCAGATTATTTTGTGCTTAGAAGTGTGGTTTGTACTCTGCGCAGACTTGGCAGTCCCTGGTCATCGTCCTGATCTCCTCAAGGGAATAAGGCAGGTTTCGGGCTTTCACGAAGTGGAAAAGATCTACATGTAAGGCGTATAGCCGGCCGATCTGCACGCTGGCGCATGCTCCCCAGGATAGGGCATCAAAGGGCTCATTGAGCTTCCCAGGCCTATACATGACGTCATAGTTGTGGGTGGAGAGTTCGATTCTCCACCTCAGAATTTTATCATTTTTGATTTTGCCCCGCTGTTGGTTACTAAACATGAGTGCGACTGAGCGCTGGTCAGTCAGCAGGGTGAACTTTTTTCCGGCAAGATAGTGCCTCCAGTGCCTTATAGCTTCCACTATGGCCTGGGCCTCTTTCTCCACTGCGGAGTGCCGAATTTCAGGACCTTGAAGGGTACGGGAGAAGAATGCCACCAGTCTTCCTGCCTGGTTGAGGGTAGCAGCCAGCGCAAAGTCGGAGCCGTCACTCTCTACTTGGAAGGGAATGGCCTCATCCACCGCATGCAATGCTGCTTTGGCAATGTTCCCATTAATGCAGCTGAAAGCTGCGCGGGCTTCGGCTGAGAGGGGAAATGTGGTGGATTTGACCAGGGAGCGGGCCTTGTCTGCGTAGTTATAGACTCATTGGGCATGTGATGAAAAACCAAGTTATCAGAAGATTGATGCTGATGAGAGAGATAAGAGAGACAAAAGGGAGAAGCGTTCAAAATGTTAATGAGAGAGGAGAGAGATTAACGAAAAGAGACACAGTTCCGAGTATTGACAGACCGGTTGCTTTGAACCTGAACTGTTTGAAGTTTGATGGACAGGCGATACCCCAGCAGGGGGATAAAAGGTACAGGTTCGCTAAGGCAAGACACACCACGAGATCACGAGATAACGAGACCCTGGAAGTGCGGTGTGCCCCCACAAGTTGGTGGGAGTTTGGAGGTCTGGTTGCGGGACCAACCATAGACGCACAGGGTAAAAAGGTACGATCGGCGGGAACCTGGTGGGTGTGTCCGCCCTTGCCTGGGTGCCGGGTTCACCGCGGAAGAACGATCGTATGCGGAACGGAGGGGTCACAGTCGGTGACCTCAGAAGACATTAAAAAGGGCTTGCCCAAAAGCTAACTGCAAGGAATATCAAAGGTCTGTTTGAATCCGATTTGCATATCATCCTTCGCTCTCTCTCTCTCTCTCTCTCTCTCCAACGGCACAACCGCAATTGCTGCAAACTGTACTCAGCTGAACTGAACTCTGCGTCACTTGAGACTGATCATTTCACCCCTAGACTGCGATAGAGCTTGATTGATTCCTATTATCCTAGTTCTGTGTACATGTGTGTGTTTCATCATTGCTAACCTGTTGCATTTATATCCTTACGATTAGAGTACTGTGTTACTTATTTCTTTAATAAAACTTTCCTAGTTCCAATAATCCAGACTCCAACTAAGTGGTCCATTTCTGCTGGTTTGGCAACCCAGTTACAGGGTACGTAACAGGCGTAATATGAAAAGAAGCCCAGGCCTCACCTTTTGAGGACTCTGAGGGTGTTGGGAAGAGGGAGTTCCAACAGGGGGCGCATACGGTCAGGGTCAGGGCCAATGACTCCGTTCTCCACGACACACCCAAGGATAGCAAGTCGGGTGGTCCCGAACACACACTTGTCCTTGTTATAGGTGAGATTGAAAGCTTTGGCCGCTTGGAGAAATTTTTGGAGGTGGTTGTTGTGATCCTGCCTGTCGTGACTGCAGATGGTGATGTTATCCAGGTATGGGAACGTGGCCTTCAGTTGGCACTGGTCCACCATCCGGTCTATTTCCCTCTGGAAGACAGATACACCATTCGTGACACTGAAGGGGACGCGCAGGGAGTGATAAAGCTTGCCGTCCGCCTCAAAGGCGGTGTAAGGGCGGTCCTCCCAGCGGATGGGGAGCTGATGGTAAGTGGATTTTAGGTCTATGGTCGAGTACACCTTGTACTGTGTTATCTGATTGACCATATCCGCGATGCGGGGTAGAGGGTACGCGTCGAGCTGCATGAACCTATTGATGGTCTGGCTATAGTTCACGACCATCCTATTTTTCTCCCTATTCCAAACAATGACCACCTGTGCCCTCCAAGGACTTGTGCTTGCCTCAGTAACCCCCTCCCTGAGCAGCCGCTGCACCTCCGACTTAATGAAAGCTCTGTCCCCTGCGCTGTACCTCCTGCTTTTAGTTGCCACAGGTTTACAGTCAGGGATCAGGTTGGTGAACAGCGGTGGGGGAGGGGTCTTGAGAGTGGAGAGGCCGCAAGTGGTGTCATAGTGCGGCTGTTGGCATGGTGTTGGGTGGGATGTGCGGGTCAGTGTGTGTGTGGTCAGTAGCGGGGTATGTGACGTATTCCTACAAAACTGGGGATTTACGACAGTGGGAGGGGCCCGTCATACTCCAGTGTCACGCTTTTCAGGTGGCTTTGGAAGTCGAACCCCAATAGCACAGGGGCACACAGTTGAGGCATGACCAGTAATGTAAAGTCTCGATATTTTGTGCCCTGCACCACTAGCGTTGCTACACAACCCACCCCCACCCCCGGATGTCTGTCGTATGTGACCCGGAAGCCATAGCGACCCTCTGACTTACTGGCCATATCGCAAGTCCGCAATGCTGCACCGTGTCCGGCTGGATAAAACTCTCCATGCTGCCCGTGTCAAACAGGCAGCTTGTCCTGCTCCCCTCCACAGGATGTCCATCACTGACCTTGCGAGCTGGTGGGGAGCGCTTTGGTTGAGGGTCACGGAGGCTAGAGTTGAGTCGCTGTCTTGGTCTGGCGCGGTGGGGTGCCTCGTGAGTACCCGTGGGTTGTAGGCGGTGTGAGGGAGTGCCGACCAAGATGGCGACCCCCATGCCTCGCACGTGGCGCTGCTCGATCCTGCTCATGGTTTGCACTTACAGGCCTTGGCAAAGTGGTCCTTCTTTCCGCAGCTGGAGCAGGTAGCTTCTCGGGCCGGGTAGAGTTTCCAGGGGTGCTTCTCAAGTCCGCAGAAGTAGCACTTCATGGACTCGCGACTGGCAGCAGTCGTGGTCTATTCGCCGGCGGGTTGTGGGGTCTGCGGCGTCCACGAGGCTGTCGGGAGATCGCATGCCTGGAGAGCATAAGAGTTGTGCAGAGCGGCTTCCAGCGTGTCGGCCAGCTCAATTGCTGAACATAAGGTAAGATCGGCGTGTTCCAGCAGCCGCTGGCGCACATACACTGACCTGGTCCCCGTGATGAAGGCGTCTCTTACTAGGAGCTCCGCATGCTGTTCGGCCGTCAGCCCCTGGCAATCGCAGGCCCGCACGAGTGTCTGTAGGGCCCGGACGAACTCAGCGCTCGACTCTCCAGGCCACTGCTGCCACGTTGCTAAGTGATGTCGCGCATAGACGGTGTTTACCGGCCCCAGGTATTGTCTTCTGAGGGCACTCATCGCGCCGTCGTAGCTCGGCTGGTCTCTAATCATTGAGTAGACACGTGGACTGACCCTGGAGAGGAGAACTCTGTGCTTCGCGGTGGACTCGGTCACTTCAATCTCCTCCAGGTATGATTCGAAGCAGGCTAGCCAGAGTTCGAAAGCGTTTCCAGCTTCAGGTGTTTACGGGCCGAGGTCTAGCTTGTCGGGTCTCAGAACGTGTTCCATGCTTTAAAATTACTGTTAATAAAATTGATGCACTATCAATTACTCCAAAAGCCTGGAAGTAGAGTAAATACTGAAAGGCTTTTATTAGCAGTAAAATGTGAACTCAACCATGCTGAGTATCTGCCCTGGACTGAGAGGAGGAGCAGTGGCACAGTTATCTTTATTCAGGGGTCTGTGGGAGGAGCCACAGGAGCAGTCAGCAGAGGGGCGTGTCCAGACAGGTAACCCAGTTACAACATTTATATATGGTTTACCACAGTGTCATCAGCAAATTTAATTAGCAGATTAGAGCTGTGGGTGCCGACACAGTCATGGTTATACAGAGAGTAAAAGAGGGGGCTTAGGACACAGCCCTGAGGGGCACCTGTGTTGAGGGTCAGAGGGGCAAAAGTGAGGGAGCCCACTCTTACCATTTGCCGGCAATCTGGCAGGAAGTCCAGGATCCAGCTACACAAGGCAGGTTGAAGGCCGAGATCTCTGAACTTATTGTCGAGCCTAGAGGGAATTATGGTGTTGAATGTTGAACTGTAGTCCAAGAACATAACCTCCTATACCTAATATAGTTGCCACTGAATTGTAATTACAAGTGTAACTTCTAAAACTGACCTTGCATTGTGACCTAGTTTTGTTGTCCAAGTGTGAGAATGGTACAATAAAGGATGTTCTGTTGTTATCTCTGTCTGACCTGAGTAATGGTCCTTGTAGCAAAATGAAGGAAACATATGGACACAACACCAGCACTGTTTTCAGCAAATTTGGTGTGGTGACAGTAGCAGGAGACAGACTGGGTGTGACGGAACTGGAGACTGTGTTCTTTTTTATGGGAACACACAGAATTATGGACAAGAGGAAATAGAGGTGCAAGATAGACTAGGAAGCTGAACATGTGCAAGCAGTCTAGCCAGTTACCCTGAACATGAACATCTGTAATTGTTCCTTATGAACATTGTTAGGCTGTTGGTTGAGGACATAATACATGACAATACATGAAGAGATGCTGCCCCAGCAACCCTGATTAGCCCTAACCTAATGCCGAGATAATTTACAATGACTAATTCACCTCTTTGGTCTGTGGGAGGAAACGAGAGTGCCGGGGGCTCCTTACAGATAGCGCTGAAATTGAACTCCAAGCTCTGATGCTCCGAGTTATAATAGTGTTGCACTAAGCGCTACACTATTGTGAAACCTGTTTCTCTGTCTCCTGTTGACCAGCAGATTACCTGTAAAGTAACAATATTCTTTGTTCCTAATCTGTACACATATCCTTCCTCAACACTAAACTAATCCAATCTTTGGCTAACAGCACAATGACACTCCTCTTTGACATCTCACCTGAAAACTCTACACCTCCATTCATTTTGTTCCAGTGGGAAATGAGTCATTGTGTGCTCTATTTATGTATTGCACATATTGATATTTTCACAAACCATTGCCAATCCTGCGCATCTTAAAATGCACTCTTAAACATAAGGCACACGCTGAGTGATTCAGGAACAGCTTCTTTCCCTCTGCCAGGCAATCCTATATGGACATTGAACCCATGAGCACTATCTCACTATTTTTTAATTTCTGTTATTTTGCACTACTTATTTAAACTAACTATTTAATAGACATATATATAATTAATTATACACATATGTATGTGTGTGTATATATATATATATATATATATATATATATATATATATATACTGTATATATACAGTTTTCTTTTCTCTATATTTATTTATCACGTATTTCACTACTTCTGCCGTAAAGTTATCAAATTTCACACCATATGCCGGTGATATTAAATCTGATTCTGATTTACGCATACAGCGCACCTCCCTGGGAGCAGATCGACTTTTGCCTCCTTTCTCCCACCTCATCCCAGTTGATAAAAACCAGAAGAGGGCAGTATAACTGAATTGATTTCGTGTTCAAAACTTCCTATCCCATTTGACTCAATGTCATGAATTTTGGGCGAGTAAGCCTCTTATTTGCAGAACTGCCCGCAGTAAAGCAATCACAATGTCTCAGAACTTTTAATACCAAGCTGAATTAAGGCACACACACGCTATAAAAGAACTGGTGCCTGTTTACAATTACATTCTGAGTGCTAATCTTCAAAGCTTTGCCCATAAGGAATAAGAGAAGCTGTCACACAGGTTAATACAAACCGGAGCCTCAAGTCATAAGGGCTTAGCTTTTGTATATTTCCTTTCAGAACATCATTCTTTTTGTTCCAGTGGGAAATGAGTCATTGTGTGCTCTATTTATATATTGCACATTTAGATATTTTCACAAAGTGTTCAAAGTTTACATGTTGACTGGGACAGTTTAAAATCATCAATTATTAAAGAGAATGAGAAGATTGCCTCCATTTTTCAAGTTTAACTGTTTGTTACTGAATTTAAGTACAAGAGCAATTTTGTTTCCTTTTTGCTCGGGAACATCAAATTGAGCAGACAGTGACACATTCTCATAGCTACCCCACCCCCCAAAAATGCAGCCCTGGAAGGTTTCTTCTACATTCAAATTTTTAAATTTATTATACTTACCTTCCAGGTCTTGACAACAATGTGCATTTTCTGTATGTGCACAATATATACATAATGTCTGCCTATAATATATAATTTACCAGCTACTTGCTATAATATGTAATCCCTATACATTACTTCCTTTTGAAGGCTATTGCCTGTAATCTACATTATAAACCAAGGACCACCTAAGATCCTTATGAAAGGTTTTGAGGATCATTTGGAAGGACAGACACACTAACACCAGTGTACTAGAGGAGGCCAACATGAACAGCATCTCCACCATGATAAAGTAATACCAACTCTTATAGGTCATGATATCCAGATGCATAACTCACATCTCCCCAAACAAATTTGTTACTCCTAGTTGAAGGAAGGTCAGTGAGCTGCTGGAGGGCAAAGGAAACGCTTCAAAGATAACATTAAATCAGCCTGAAGAAAATTAATAGTACAGGTTTCCGCCGCCATTCGAAGGTAGAGAGTTCCTATGAAATGGTTCATAAGCCGAAATGTTGTAAAGCGAAGAAGCAATTACCATTTATTTATACGGGAAAATTTTGTGAACGTTTGCAGACCCAAAAATAACCTACCAAACCATGCCAAATAACACATAAAACCTAAAATAACAGTAACATACAGTAAAAGCAGGAATGATATGATATGACAGCCTATATAAAGTAGAAATGCTTTTCCACAATCATTACTGAACTGTTCTCCATAGCAAAAATCTCACGCAAGCGCCGTCGGCAAAAACCCGGCGCAAGCGCTCTCCAGTAACCTTTAAGCTATGAAGCTGCCAAATCATACCAAATAACACGTAAAAATACATAGC
The DNA here is from genome assembly GCF_030028105.1 of Mobula birostris. Lineage (NCBI taxonomy): Eukaryota > Metazoa > Chordata > Chondrichthyes > Myliobatiformes > Myliobatidae > Mobula > Mobula birostris. Next base: position 129,504,789 of record NC_092378.1, on the reverse strand, counting down.
CGATATAAAGTAGAAATAATGTATGTACAGTGTGGTATCACTTACTGGAATTGGGAAGACAGCGCAATGCACACTGATGATGGTGTGTTAGACTGAGTCGTCGGAGTTTGGCTGGTGCAGTGGCCCCCACCCTCCAGGCCGCCGACCAATACATTGCTGCAATGCAGCGGTAACCGGGAGGCAGACAGCACATCTTTAAGAAAAAAGCCGAAATAAACAAGCTAATTAATTAGGTGCCGCCCGACACGTAATTGTCGGCCGAGATCAGTGCCGATTTCCGATTGTGTCGTCTCTGATCTGGGCCAACAATTACGTGTCGGCGGCACCTAATTAATTAGCACGTTTATTTTGGCTTTTTTCTTAAAGATGTGCTGTGTGTCTTCCGGGCTACCGTTGCATTCTCTGCGAATCTGTACAGTATCTGTCCGGGACCTGGGTGTTGGGGTGGTGGGACACTGGTGTGTCATCTCATCATCTGTTTCCATTAGAGCAGGCAGCTCATCTTCTCCTATAACTGCCCGCCTCGATGTCGAAGATCGAGGTTCATCGTCTGCTGTGGCTGATGTGGAAGACTTGCTTGACTGCTGAGCCTCGCGCATTTTTCTATCACACAGTTCTTTGTAAGGACTCAAACCATCCTGCAAATATCTCCTAAATCGACGTACCCTTTCAAACTTAAAGTCGGTTCGGTTTCATTCAGTTTCTATTGTTATCCTTTTTTCTTACAATTGCATCAGCTCTTCATCTGTCAGCTCTTGGTCATGGGATGCCAAAACCTCTTCAACATCATGTTCGTCAGCTTCCACAAGCCAAACTCACTTCGTCCTTGCTTCATTCACCACGATCAAAATGCTTAATTATGTCTAGTTTTATGCTCAGTGTAACACCCTTACGAGCTCTTTCAGGCTTTTCCGATACCTTAGAACTCACCTTGCAAATGGCTACTCACAGGTACATGCTTAAGCAATGCCGGGGAGAATCCGGGGGAGAGCGGCTGCTCAGGGTGCGTGCTGCCTTTTATCGTGCACTGATTTTTTTGCGTGCTAATTTTTTATTTCGCGCTGCTTTTTTTTCGTAACAGTGAAAACACCTTCTGTTAGCGAACACAGGGTACTAATGTAGGTCTTTCGTAACAGCGAGGTTTCGTAAAGCGAACGTTCGAAAAGCGGGGGACACCTGTACATCGAAAAGCTAGGAAGGCATTGCAAACAATGGATGCACCTGGAGGAAACCTGTTCAATAGGGAGCTGTGTTAGCCAAGGAGTGGTATGGGGACAAGCTCCCACTACCTAAAATTGCTCCTCACGGCATGTGACTCAAATAGCCTCTGACAACCAAGTCCAACTCCTGGCCTTCTCATGTGGCTTAGCCTCTAAGCCTGGCGGAACTGTTTCTACTGACAGGAGAAGGGGGTGAAGGCGGGCCCTGGCGCCGTAAAACCAGTGCCTCGATGGAGCTCTGTCAGCCTGGGAAGGCAGTCCATCTGAGAGAGGGAAAACTCTGATTTCAAACCTCCGCTGCCTTGCGGCTATACCCAGTCATGGGAAAGGCTTTGGGAGTAAAACCTGAGGACAAATCCAGAGCTGGAGTTCCTAAGGCAGTCCGACTTTGCCCTCAACCTCGTTCTGGCAACTCCTGTGACGACACTGGTGCCAAGCTGTATCGGCCCTTGCCCTTCCCTTGGACAACACCGGTGTCGTGGAGAGGGGAGACTTGTTGCTTGGGCAACTGCCGGTCTTCCATACAATCTTGCCCAGGCCTGCGCCCTGGAGAATCCAGGCGCAAATCCATGGTCTCGCGAAACTAACAGATGCCACCAATTTACATGAGAACACCCTCTGTTGTGCCGCAGGTAAAATGTGGCAGCTGTAAAAGGGGAGTCTGAACAACCAAAAGACCCAACCTCTGCCACCATTTACTCTTGCCCACACTGCAGCAGAATATGTGTATCCTAGACCGGAATCTCAGCCACCTGAGAACCCACCAAAAGACAATCTCTCCGGAGAACATTATATACCACTCAAGTGATAAATACATAGTTGTTGCCCATAATCACTATAAAGCATCCAATCTAGATCTACTACCTACAATGTGGACTGCTCATAGAGCTACTGCCTATGATGAATACATACACCATTCTTCACATTCCAAGTAGAACCTATGATCATTTCCTTGGGATCCAATGTCCTCCATGAAAATTAACTGATTGTAAATGCTGGTAGTACATAGAACATAGAACAGTTCAGCACAGTAACAGGTCTTTTGGCCCACACTGTTGTGCCAATGCAATTAAATTAGCAACCTACACAATGTCCCTATCCTTCCATTTTCCTCATCTGAACATCAACTAAGCTCATATCAGCATACCTTGACTGTTATATCCCTCCCCCACAAGTTCAGTCCCTTCCTACTTACATCCGTGACACCTCGCATGCTCTTGATCCTTTCAAGTTCCCTGGCCCCCATCATTTTATTTTTACTATGGATGTCCAGTCCCTACACACCTCCATCTCCCACCAGGAAGGCCTCAAAGCTCACCACCTTTTTCTGGACACCCTCAAATTCACCCGATCCATTTCTGACACCTCCCCCCCTTTCTCGATCTCACTGTCTCTGTCTCTGGAGATAGCTTATCCACCGATATCTATTACAAACTTATGGAACCTCACAGCTACTTGGACCTTGTCTCACCCTGCTGCTTGTAAAAACCTCATCCCCTTCTCTCAGTTCCTCCGTCTTCACCACATCTGCCCTCAGGATGAGGCTTTTCATTCTAGAACAAAGGAGATGTCCTCCTTTTTCAAAGAAAGGGGCTTCTCTTCTTCCACCATCAACGCTGCCTTCAACCGCATCTCTTCCATTTCACACACGTCTACTCTCACCCCATCCTCTCGCTAGCCTACCACCTCACCAGCCTCCGAGTCCAGCACATAATTTTCCAAAGCTTCCACTACCTCTGACAGGATCCTACCACCAAGTACATCTCCACTTCCCGCCACTTTCTGCTTTCCGCAGGGATCACTCCCTATGTAATTCCCTTGTCCATTCGTCCCTCCCCACTGATCTCCCTCCTGGGACTTATCCTTGTAAGCGGAACAAGTGCCACACCTCCTCCCTCACTACCATTCAGGGCCCCAAACAGTCCTTTCGGGTGTGGCAACACTTTACCTGTGAGTCTGTTAGGGTCATTTACTGTGTTTGGCGCCCCCCTCTGGTGCTGCTCCCCCCTTTTTCTTTTTTCCATGGCCTTCTGTCCTTTTCATCAATCAACTTCCTAGATCTTTGCTTCATCCTTTCCCCTCCAGGTTTCTTTTTCAATATTTTTATTGATATTATATAAATTACATGAATACAAATACAAATTTCATAAGGATACAAGTAAATAATTCAGATTACATTATATTTAAATCACAGTAATATGATCACAGTATCCCATATTTGAAATCAATCATGTATAAAAAAAGATTGAATCATGAAATGAAATAGAATAAAATAATTATATTTTATTAAAAACTTTTACCCCCACTACCAAAATGAGCTAGTTGGTAAAAACAGAAGAAAAAAGAAAAATACCTTACCATATGATATTATGATCAGAAATCGAACAACGAATCTTCTCTAGGTCAAGGCACAACATAACGTCAGATAGCCATTGAACATGAGCAGGTGGGGCGGCCTCCTTCCACTTGAGCAAGATAGTCCTCCTGGCCATGAGAGACACAAAGGCCAATACCCGCAAATTAGATGGCTTCACCTATTACCTGGTGTTTCTCTCTCCCCTCTCCCCCACTTTTTAATTCTACTCCTCAGCTTTTCTTCTCCAGTCCTGCCAAAGGGTCTCAGCCCGAAACGTCGACTGTACTTTTTTCCACAGTTCCTCCAGCATTTTGTGTGTGTTGCTTGGAATTCCAGCATTGCAGATTTTCTCTTTGTCTGTCTCTCAAAAATCTCGAGTGTATCTGCCTCTACCACCACCCCAAGCAATGCATTCCAGGCACCCACCACTCTCTGTGTGAAAAACTTGCCCCTCACATCTCCTTTGAAATTACCTCCCCTCACCTTAAATGCATGCCCTCTGGTGTTAGACATTTCACCCTGGGAAAATATTTTGTTTGTCTAGCTATGCTTCACAAAATCATATAAACCTCTATCAGGGCACCTTTCAGCTTCTGTCACTCAACAACCCAGGTGTGTTCAACTTCTCACTGTAACAGATGTCTTTTAATCCAAGCAGCATCTTGGTAATCCTCTTCTGTACCCTTTCCAAAGCCTTGACATCCTTCTCGTAATGGGATGACCAGAACTGTATGCAATACTCCAGATGTGGCTTAACTAGAGTCTTATAAAGCTGCAGCATAACTTCCTGACTTTGAATTCAATGCCTTAACTAACAATGGCAAGCATGCCATCTGTCTTCTTAATTACTTTATCAGCTTGTGTAACCATTTTCAGGGAACAATGAAGTTAGACTCCGAGTACTGTCTCTTTACGTTTGACCAACCAAGGTGCAACCTTCACACTTATCCAGGTTAAACTCCATCTGCCATTTCTCCATTCATATCTGCAAATGATCTATATCATGCTGTGTTCTTTGCGAATCGTTTACACTATCCACAGCACCACCAATCACCTGCAAAATCACACCAATCTACATTTTCGTCCAGTTCATTTATATACGAGGGGTGATTGATAAGTTTGTGGCCTAAGGCAGAAGGAGTTAATTTTATCCACAGTACGCCGGATAATTTTGAAACCTCCTCTGTCTACTAACCTACCTTTCTGATACATCGTATATCCTTGGACATTCAGCTCCCAGTGGCAGCCATCCCTTAGCCAAGTTTCAGAGATGGCCACAATACGAGGGGTGATTGATAAGTTCGTGGCTTAAGGTAGAAGGAGTCAATTTTAGAAAACCTAGCATATTTATTTTTCAACATAGTACCTTCCTACATGTACACACTTAGTCCAGCGGTCATGGAGCATATGGGTCCCTTCTTTGTAGAAGTCGTCCACAGCAGGGGTGATTGATAAGTTTGTGGCCTAAGGCAGAAAGAGAATTATTAACTTCAAACTTTCTGCATTATCACTCAAAGAGTTGTAACGAGAGCGCCTTGGACCTCCAGGTGGTCAACAGCAGGGGTGATTGATAAGTTTGCGGCCTAAGGTAGAAGGAGATGAGCTATACAGCTCTTGTTACATGCACGTGCAGTTCAACTCTTTGAGTGATTATGCAGAAAGTTTGAAGTTAATAATTCATCTCCTTCTGCCTTAGGCCATGAACTTATCAATCACCCCAGCTGTGGACCACTTTCTGGAGGTCCAAGATGCCGACTTCTACAAAGAAGGGATTCGTAAAATCCTCGGCCACTGGACTAAGTGTGTAAATGTAGGAAAAATAAATGTGCCAGGTTTTTAAAAATTGACTCCTTCTACCTTAGGCCACGAACTTATCAATCACCCCTCGTACATCACAAACAGCGGAGGTCTTTATACAGATCCCTGCGGAACACCACTGATCACAGACCTCCAGCTAGAATAGGTCCTTTCGATCACTACCCTCTGTCCTCTCTGGGCAAGGCAGCTCTGAATCCAAATGGCCAATTAACCATCAGTTCACTCTGAATTCTGAAATAAAACACTGGAAACATTTGTTAGGTTAGGTGTTATTATGGAAAGAAAAATAATTAACATTTCAAGTGAAAGACTATTTGTTAGAATTGGGGAAGAGAGAAACCAAGTTAAAACTTCAGAGAAGGTAGGGGAGGGACGGATAGGACAAAGGGAAAGTCTCTAATAAATTCCAGCAGAAATGCCCAGATTGGATACAAAGAAAGAGAGTACATAAAGTTATAGAATTCAATATGGAGTTTGGAAGGCTGTAAGACACCCAGAGGTGATCAGGTATGAGGTGCCAAGACTTATATATCAGTTCAGGGGACTACTGACATATAAGGCAGAGTAAGACTGGGATTTGGTGGCCCAAATTGTTTCCCTAAATTAGCACAACCTGATCTACATGTCAGACATGATAAGACGTGCTACAGTCTTGCATTTTGCCCCTTTTTGTATGCCTCCATCTATATTCTCAGCCTCTCAACAACTTCACCTCATAGCTTTTGTTCCTACTGTCCGTCTCAAACTGCCTTTATTACCCTATTGACTGGATGACTTTGACAATGTATTCCACTGGCATTCCTGGGTCTCAGTTTACCAAAGTATTCCTTTTATCCTTTCCATCCCTTCCTCACCTTCTCTGCATTGAAAACTAACTTGTCTTAACTCTTTCGCAGTGCTAATGAAGGGTCTTGGACAAGAAATGTTAATTAATTCATTCATTCATTTATTTAGAGATGCAACATGGAACAAGCCCTTCTGCACCACGCAGCAAGCCACCTATTTAGCCCTAGCCTAACCACAGGACCAATTAACAGACTAACCGGTGGAATGTGAGAGGAAACCCACATGCTCATGGGAATGATGGACAAACTCCATAAAGACCACGCTGGAATTGAACTCCAAACTCTAATTGCTACACGACCGTGGTGCACCGTTCTCCTTCTACAGAAGATTCTATTAACTCTATTCCCTTTCCACAGAACAGTCCTGACCTGTCAAGTACTTACATTTTTTCCACACTAATTCCAGCTCTTTATTTCTGATATAGGAAAGAGAAAGCTTGGAGACAGTGCGAAAGCGAGTATAGGCAGGTGATCGAGAAGGGACGTGCTCAGACCGATGCTTTGAGATGGGACAATTTAATGCAAGGAGTATTATGAACAAAGTGGATGAGCTTAGAGCGTAGATCAGTACTTGGAGCTATGATGTTATGGCCGTTACAGAGATTTTGGATGGCTCAGGGGCAGGCATGGTTACTTCGAGTGCCAGGCTTTAGATGCTTCAGAAAGGACAGTGAGGGAGGCAAAAGAGGTGGGGGCGTGGCACTGTTGATCAGAGATACTGTCACGGCTGCAGAAAAGGAGGAAGACATGGTGGGATTGTCTACGGAGTCTCAGTGGGTGCAAGTTAGGAACAAGATGGGGTCAATGACTCTACTGGGTGTTTTGTATAGATCACCCAATAGTAACAGGGGCATCGAGGAGCTGATAGGGAGACAGATTCTGGAAAGGAGTAACAATAACAGAGTTGTCGTGGTGGGAGATTTTAACTTCCCATATATTGATTGGCATGTCCCTAGGGCGAGGGGTTTAGATGGGGTGGAGTTTATTAAGTGTGTTCAAGAAGTTTTCTTGACACAATATGTAGATAAGCCTACAAGAGGAGAGACTGTACTTGATGTGGTATTGGAAAATGAACCTGGTCAGGTGTCAGGTCTCTCAGTGGGAGAGCATTTTGGAGATAGTGATCACAACTCTATCTCCCTTACCATAGCATTGGAGAGGGATAGGAACAGACAAGTCACGAATGCGTTTAATTGGAGTAAGGGGAAATATGAGGCTATCAAGCAGGAACTTGAAAGTATAAATTGGAAACAGATGTTCCCAGGGAAATGTACGGAACAAATGTGGCAAATGTTCAGGGGATATTTGCGTGGAGTTCTGCATAATTACGTCCCAATGAGACAGGGAAAGGATGGTAGGGTACAGGAACCGTGGTGTACAAAGGCTGTAATAAATCTAGTCAAGAAGAAAAGAAGAGTTTATGAAAGGTTCAAAAAACTAGGTAATGATAGACAGCTGGAAATTATAAGGCTGGCAGGAAGGAGCTCAGAAAAGAAATTAGGTGAGCCAGAAGGGGCCATGAGAAGGCCTTGGCCGACAGGATTAAGGAAAATTCCAAGGCATTTTACAAGTATGTGAAGAGCAAGAGGATAAGATGTGAGAGAATAGGACTAATCAAGTGTGACAGTGCAAAAGTGTGTGTGGAACCAGAGGAGATAGCAGAGGTACTTAATGAGTACTTCGCTACCGAAAAGGATCTTGACGATTGTAGGGATAACTTACAGCGGACTGTAAAGCTTGAGCATGTAGATATTAAGAAAGAGAATGTTCAGGAGCTTTTGGAAAGCCTCAAATTGGATAAGTCACGAGATGTACCCCACGCTACTGTGGGAGGCGAGAGAAGAGATTGCTGAGCCTCTGGCGATGATCTTTGCATCATCAATGAGGACAAGAGAGGTTCCGAAGGATTGGAGGATTGCGGATGTTGTTCCATTATTCAAGAAAGGGAGTAGAGATAGCCCAGGAAATTATAGACCAGTGAATCTTACTTCAGTGGTTGGTAAGTTGATGGAGAAGATCCTGAGAGGCAGGATTTATGAACATTTGGAGAGGCATAATATGATTAGGAATAGTCAGCATGGCTTTGTCAAAGGCAGGTTGCACCTTATGAGCCTGACCGAATTTTTTGAGGATGTGACTAAACAGATAGATGAAGGTAGAGCTGTAGATGTATTATATATGGATTTCAGCAAGGCATTTGACAAGGTACCCCATGCAAGGCCTTTTGAGGAAGTAAGGAGGCATGGGTTCCAAGGGGAAATTATTTTGTGGATCCAGAACTGGCTTGCCCACAGAAGGCAAAGTATGGTTGTAGATGGGTCATATTCTGCATGGAGGTCAGTCACCAGTGGTGTGCCTCAGGGATCTGTTCTGGGACCCCTACTGTTTGTGATTTTTATAAATGACCTGGATGAAAAAGTGGAGGGATAGGTTAGTAAATTTGCTGATGATACAAAGGTTGGAGGTATTGTGGATAATGTGGAGGGCTGTCAGAGGTTACAGCGGGACATTGATAGGATGCAAAACTGGGCTGAGAAGTGGCAGTTGGAGTTCAATCCAGATAAGTGTGAGGTGGTTCATTTTGGTAGGTCAAATATGATGACAGAATACAGTATTAATGGTAAGGCTCTTGGCGGTGTGGAGGATCAGAGGGATCTTGGGGTCCGAGTCTATAGGACACTCAAGGCTGCTGCGTAGATTGACTCTGTGGTTAAGAAAGCATACAGTGCATTGGCCTTCGTCAATCGTGGGATTGAGTTTAGGAGCCAAGAGGTAATGTTGCAGCTATATAGGACCTTGGTCAGACCCCACTTGGAGTACTGTGCTCAGCTCTGGTCGCCTCACTATAGGAAGGATGTAGAAACCATAGAAAGGGTGCAGAGGAGATTTACAAGGATGTTGCCTGGATTGGGGAGCATGTCTTATAAAAACAGGTTGAGTGAACTCGGCCTTTTCTCCTTGAAACAACAGGGGATGAGAGGTGACCTGATGGAGGTGTATAAGATGATGAGAGGCATTGATCGTGTAGATAGCCAGAGGCTTTTCCCAGGGCTGAAAGGGCTAGTACGAGAGGGAACAGTCTTAAGATGCTTGGAAGTAGGTACAGAGGAGATATCAGGGGTAAGATTTTTACATAGAGAGTGGTGAGTGCATGGAATGGGCTGCCGGTGACGGTGGTGGAGGCGGATACAATAGGGTCTTTTAAGAGACTCCTGGACAGGTATATGGAGCTTAGTAATATAGAGGGCTATGGGTAACCTTAGGTAATTTCTAAGGTAAGGACATGTTCGGCACAGCTTTGTGGGCTGAAGGGCCTGTATTGTGCTGTAGGTTTTCTATGTTTCTATGTTTCTATGATATCCTCAATATTGCTTCAGCTGCAACTAGAAGAAATTTCATGACATGAAACTAATAGTCTCATTCATTCCCTTATTAAACACTGCAAATAACTAACTAACTAACTAACAGAAAAACTGACATCTAAAGAATCCACCAGTAATCAGAGTTTCTTTCCACCTCTACTGCTCAAAGCAACAGCTTTGGGTGCATCTAGAATGGATATAATCACAGATGCTTGCTTGCATCAGAAAAAGAAAACAACTCAGATTTACATCTCCGTATGGTACCCAAGCACTTCACAGCCAATGAGTTCCTTTTGGCTGTACACTTGACAGCCAATTTGTGCACGGCAGGGTGACACAAATGAAAAACCAGCTAAAGTGAGCAGTCATGTTATTTTAGTGCTGCTGATTGAGGCAGAAACCTTGACCAAGATGTTAGGGAAACTCCTTCCTCTTCCGGTTATGTTTACAAATCCATCTAAGTGTGAGACATTATTCATGAAGAGGGACCTCCACAAATCCAACACTACCTCAACATTGAAGTGAGTGAATAGATTTTAGGATCAAGCCCTAGATTGGAGCTTGAACCTACGATTGCTGGGTCAGGAAAGTGTGCTCCCACTTTGTCACTTTGCCAGAGTACAGCAACATGGAGAGCTTCATTTGTTTGCCAGGCATTAACAAGCGGTGCAATTTCAGATATAAATGTTGATCAGGTCTTTGATCATCATTCATATGGAGGCAATATTGGATGACTTGAAAAACTTTACAAATGTCACAACTCAAAAGGAAAGATACGGCATCAGTTCAAACCTATTTGGAGGGAGGAATAAAACATGTGGATTGTTTCTGTGAAATTGAGATTTAACTATTTAAGGCTATAAGATGTAGGAGTAGAATTAGGCCATTTGACCCTTCTCAGAATCAGAATCAGGTTTGTTATCACCGGCAGGTGACGTGAAATTTGTTAACTTAGCAGCAGCAGTTCAATGCAATATATAATCTATCAGAGAGAGAAAAAATTAAAATATAATAATTAATAAACAAGTAAATCAATTATGTATATTGAATAGATTAAAAAATGTGCAAAAACATAAATACTGTGTATTAAAAAAAAGTGAGGTAGTGTCCAAAGCAAAAATGTCCATTTAATCCAGAAGATTAAGGTGCATGGGATCTGTGGTGAATTGGCTGTTTGGTTCCAGAACTGGCTTGTGCACAGATGACAGAAGGTAGTGGTTGTAGGGACTTATTTGAGCTAGAGGTCTGTAATTAGGCGGAGCAAGGAGAAGATGGCAGCGCGACGCAGCGCACGCAGTCGTTCCGAATGAATATTGATTAACTGTAACTAGGGGCTGTGCACAATCTGGATTTGATGGAGGCAGCCGTGAGAAGCGCAGAGGAACATCTGGAGTAACTTCTGAAATGCCTGCTTCGCTGCTGCTGCTACTGTGCGATCAAGAATCTCCGGAAACGAAGGCCCCAAATCCTTGGCTTTGTGTATCGCCTGTTGCCAGAGCCGGGGTCGAAGTGCTCGGCAGAGATGGTGCTCGGTGCTCGGTGTCGAAGAGGTGGTCAGAGGCTCAGAATTTTCGGGCGGATTCGGAGTCGGACTGTGGTCGGATGCTTCCAGTATGCTGCATCGGCAAGTTGGCGGCGCTGGAGGTTTACCGTCTGCGTGAGATGATGGGACTTTCAAAAGACTTTGAGACGTTTACTGTGCCATGGTCTGTTCATATCAAATTATGGTATTGCTTTGCACTGTTGTAACTATATGTTATAATTATGTGGTTTTTGTTAGTTTTTAAGTCGGTTTGTCATGTGTTTTTGTGATATCATTCTGGAAAAACATTGTATCATTTCTTAATGCATGCATTACTAAATCACAATAAAAGGGGACTGCATGTCCTCATAATCATAATCATAAATTAGTGGAGTTCCGCAGGGATCTGTGCTGGGAACTCTACTGTTTATGATGTATATAAATGGCCTGGATGAAAATGTGGATGGGTGGGTTAGTAAATTTGCAGATGATACCAAGATTGGTGAAGCTGTGGATAGTGTTGAAGACCGGCAAAGAATATAGCATGAAATAGATCAGTTGCAGATATGAGCTGAGAAATGGCAGGTAGAGTTTAACCCAAACAAGTGTGAGGTTCAAGGGAGATGTGAGGGATAAGTTTTTTACTCAGAGAGTGGTGGATGCCTGGAATGCACTGCCTGGTATGGTGGTAGAGGCAAATACATCAGAGGCTTTTAAGAAATGTTTGTATAGGCACATGGATGTAAGGAAGATGGAGGGATATGGACATGTTGTGGGTAGGAGAGATTAGTGTTTGAGTGTTTTTGATTTGTTTTTCAGCTGGTTCGGCACAACATTCCTGGCTGAATGGCCTGTTCCTGTTCTCTACTGTTCTACATTCTATGTTCTAATATCCAATTATGTTGTATTTGTGATAGAGAATGATTTAACAATCAGGAATGTAAGGTTAAGCTTTACCTATTTCAACTCAGTAGAGTTTTGGAAAGGTTCCCCAGGTCTCAGTACCTTTTATTATTCATCTTGAGGGCATTGTGAAAAACATCAGGTGCTTACTGTCCAGTCTCAGTGTTCTAAAAGAGTAATGGAGACCTTCTACTTAAACCATTGTGATCAATGTGGTTCCCATTGGGCCAGGATGCACTGATGGTAGTAGGGACTTTCCAAATAGCTACAGTGCTCACATCAATATATTACAATACTTGAATACTGAAGGCAATGGTGCTAGTCCATCCGACCTCCTGCTCTAGACAGTTCCTGACCATATTGAGCAGTGCTTTTTGGGTATCTAGCCCCTCACTTTTATGACAGTCTCTCACTGGAGTCATCAATATGTGCCAATTAGTTGATTAGGATCATTGATCTTCATTAAAAATGTAAGAGAAGTTTTCTTTAAATTTTTGCTTTTAATTTCAGTTTGAAAACAGCTGTGTTTGGATCTTAACTCATTCTTTGAAATATTAGCCAGCATCTCCAAAAGCACTAACCCAAGAAGTTGTTTTCCTAAACCTGGAGAGAAAAAAAGAATTAGAATCAATAAATAGGGAGAATGACTCTACTGCATTGTCATTAAATATCCAATAGGTATACCTTTTCCTGTTAGTCTCTCTGCCTCTAGAAATCACTATTGAAATTCTCGAGGACTATGTCCTGTGTAAAACTAATCTCACACGCTTCATTTATGATCTTCTCTCCTTCATTAGAAGCAGGGGTATTTCCTGTTGGTTGGATATTTGCTGATGATTCCAAATTCATCAAGTGATGGAGCAGATCATGCCTGCAGGTAGCAAGATGTGGACAATGTAAGGCTTATGGTGTCAAGTGACAAATAAGGTCAGATACAAATGAAATCTAAGTTCAAATATGACCCAAACATTAAAGAAAGTAACTGCAGGTAGACTGAACCAAGCTTAGCTTAGACACCGTTTTCAGTACTTTGTTCTTGCTATATTGCCAAATAGCAATATTCTCTTTTACTGCTTATTGAGGACAGTAAAAGGCCTGCTGAGAATGTTGACCAATAGGTGAGCTCTCAGTCCAGGTTATGCTCCTGCCCCAGTCAATGAGAAAATGCAGATGTAATATGAAAATATTCAGCTGAAACGGCCTGGATCTCCTGGTGGCCACCTATTTTAAATCCATTTCGCATTCCCATTCCAACATACCAGTCCATGGCCTCCCTTATTGCTGCGATGAGGCCACACTCAGGTTGCAGGAGCAACACCTTATATTCCATCTGGGTAGCCTCCAACCTGATAGCATGAACATTGATTTCTCAAAATTCCGACAATGCCCCCCGCCCCCGCCATTCCCCATTCCCATTTCCCTCCCTCACCTCAACTTCTTACCTGCCATCACCTCCCTCAGATGCTCCCCTGCCTTCTCTTTCTTCCATGGCCTTCTGTACTCTCCTATCAAATTCCCTCTTCTCAAGCCCTTTATCTCTTTCTTCATTCAACTTCTCAATTCTTTACTTCACCCCTCCCCCTCTCCTGGTTTCACCTATCACCTACTACCTTGTATTTCTTCCTCCTCTCCCCCCACCTTCTTACTCTGACTTCTCATTTTTTTTTTCTGTTCTGATTAAGGGTCTCAACCCGAAACGTCAGCTGTACTCTTTCCACAGATGCTGCCTGGCCTGCTGAGTTCCTTCAGCATTTTATGTGTGTTTCTTGGATTTCCAGCATCTGCAGATTTCCCCTTGTTTGTGTTTCTGGCAACTGTATTTCTGACTTTGGTCAATGCCAGTTAAAACTACAATAAGAGTCTATTTATTGAGAAAACCATTGGGCTGTTGTACCATCTAAACCATGAATTATCATATCATAAAATCATTATGTATAATAAATTCATAAAAACAGCTCAACATTAAAATCAGGAGAACAAGGGGAGGAATAGGCTAAGGAAAGGAACAATAGATAAAGTTTTTAGAAGAGAATGTAATAGTATTCTGCAATAGTTTATTGCTCTTTTGCAATAATTTTTATGGATTTCCCATAGATATATGATACCTTAAATTCCAGTGTACTCAGCTCCAATAAAGTTTATAATTACTTTACTGGATGTGGCAAATGCAGTCAGCCATTTCGTGATGGAGACTTTGAGATAGTTGCATTAAGGGGTTGATGAGACAATTTCACAGAAGTGCACATCAAGAGAGTCAAAGACAAACTTCAATGAAAATAAGAACTGCTGACTCAGAGAAAGTGCAGCTGAACAACAGCCTAAATTCTTCCATGTGCCTTTGACACATGGAAGATCCCGCAGAACACATTACAAAACATTAAGTATTCATTGACAGAGCTATAGGACTATAGAACCATAGAACATTACAACACAGAAACAGGCCTTTTGGCCCTTCTTGGCTGTGCCGAACCATTTTTCTACCTCGTCCCACTGACCTGCACCTGGACCATATCCCTCCATACACCTCTCATCCATGTACCTGTCCAAGTTTTTCTTAAATGTTAAAAGTGAGCCCGCATTTACCACTTCATCTGGCAGCTTATTCCACACTCCCACCACTCTCTGTGTGAAGAAGCCCCCCCCAATGTTCCCTTTAAACTTTTCCCCCTTCACCCTTAACCCATGTCCTCTGGTTTTTTTCTCCCCTAGCCTCAGTGGAAAAAGCCTGCTTGCATTCACTCTATCTATACCCATCATAATTTTACATACCTCTATCAAATCTCTCCTCATTCTTCTACGTTCCAGGGAATAAAGTCCCAACCTATTCAACCTTCCTCTGTAACTGAGTTTCTCAAGTCCCCGCAACATCCTTGTAAACATTCTCTGCACTCTTTCAACATTATTAATACCCTTCCTGTAATTTGGTGATCAAAACTGCACACAATACTCGAAATTCAGCCTCACCAATGGCTTATACAATCTCACCATAACATTCCAACTCTTATACTCAATACTTTGATTTATAAAGGCCAATGTACCAAAAGCTCTCTTTACAACCCTATCTATCTGTGACGCCACTTCTAGGGAATTTTGTATCTGCATTCCCAGACCCCTCTGTTCTACTGCACTCCTCAGTGCCCTACCATTTACCTTATATGTTCTACCTTGGTTTGTCCTTCCAAAGTGCAATACCTCACACTTGTCTGTATTAAACTCCATCTTCCGTTTTTCAGCCCATTTTTTCAGCTGGTCCAAATCCCTCTGCAAGCTTTGAAAATCTTCCTCACTGTCCACTACACCTGCAATCTTTGTATCATCAGCAAATCTGCTGATCCAATTTACCACATTATCATCCAGATCACTGATATAGATGACAAATAACAATGGACCCAGCACTGATCCCTGTGGCACATCACTAGTCACAGGCCTCCACTCGGAGAAGCAATTCTCTACCACCACTCTCTGGCTTCTTCCATTGAACCAATGTCTAATCCAATTTACTACCTCTCCATGTATACCTAGCCACTGAGTTTTCCTAACTAACCTCCCATGCGGGACCTTGTCAAAGGCCTTACTGAAGTCCATGTAGACAATATCCACTGCCTTCCCTTCATCCACTTTCCTGGTAACCTTTTCGAAAAAATCTAATATATTTGTTAAGCATGACTTACCACGCACAAAGCCATGTTGACTCTCCCTAATAAGTCCCTGTCTGTCCAAATACTTGTAGATCCTATCTCTTAGTACTTTTTCCAATAATTTACCTACTACCGATGTCAAATTTACCGGCCTATAATTTCCCAGATTACTTTTAGAACTTTTTAAACAACGGAACAACATGAGCTATCTTCTAATCCTCCGGCACCTCACCTGTAGATACCGACATTTTAAATATATCTGCCAGGGCCCCTGCAATTTCAACACTAGTCTCCTTCAAGGTCCGAGGGAATACCCTGTCAGGTCCCGGGGATTTATCTACTCTGATTTGCCTCAAGATAGCAAGCACCAACTGCTCTTCAATCTGTATAGGTTCCATGACCTCACTATTTGTTTGCCTTATTTCCATTGACTCCATGCCAGTTTCCTTAGTAGACTGGCATGATCATAAACTTAACACCTTCTCTCATTAGGTGTTGCCTTTTTTGGCAGATAGACTGTTTCAAAAGTTTGAGACAAAAAATGGGAGAGGATGTTTCTGACTTTTGTGAACAGCTTGATAGCCTGATAAATGATGATGACTGTTTGCAAAACTAGGTTTCTAAAAAGATTGGCTAAATTCATCTAATAGTATGTTGTGAATACTTTGGGAAGTCTTAGATCAATACAACAGAGGTACCTAATAAAGTGGCCCCTGAGTGTATGTTCATGGTCTGCTACTGCTGTAGCCCATCCACTTCAAGCTTCAACTTGTTTTGCATTTATAGATGTTCTTCCGCACACCACTGTTGTAACATGTGGTTATTTGAGTTACTGTCACCTTCCTATCAGCTTGAACCAGTCTAGCCATCCTCCTCTGACCTCTCTCATCAACAAGGCGTTTTCACTCGCAGAACTGTTGCTCGCTGGTTGCTTTTTAGTTTTTGCACTATTCCCTGTAAATTCTAGAGACTGTTGTGTGCGAAAATCCCAGGAAGTCAGCAATTCTGAGATACTCAAACCACCCCGTCTGACACCAACAATTATTCCACAGTCAAAGTCAGTTAGATCATATTTAGTGTTTGGTCTCAGCAACAAATGAATCTCTTAACCATACCTGCATGCTGTTATGCATTGAGATGCTGCTACATAATTAGCTGAATAGATAATTGCATTAACAGGCATGTGTACAGGTGTACTTTCATATTCCTGATGTGACCATTGGATTTTTGTTTCCTGTAGAATTGATATGATTAGATAGGAAGTGTGATCAGATGGGCCAATAATATTTTGGGGTTAAGAGTCTCCATATGTAATGTCAACTGTTCATTCTCTTCCATAGATGCTACCTGACTTGCTGAAGTTTCTCCAGTACTTTGTGTATGTTGCTCCAGATTTACAGAACCTCTTGTGTTTAGTCTTTTCTATTTATTTCTTTACTCATATTGAGGACAGAAGTTGCCACATCACACTATTAACAAAGACAGTACAAATTTCCCCTTTTGACAGTCAGAGATGAACCCAGTACCACGAGCAATAAGAGTGTCACTAGTGATAAAACTTCACTGGATCAACCACCTAAGTACTCCAGTACTCCATGATCTGGACTGGGATCGAGTATAGTCCATCATGCTGCATGAGTGCAGCACCAGCATTACTCAGGAGATATCACTGACAATCACCTGAGTTGTCTGGCACCATTTTAAATGTCAACTGCATCCACCACCACCTTACTGTGTCCATAATGTACTATTTTCTACAGATACTGCAGCCACTAACTACAACTGCATCAATAGTACTTCCTGGACTTGAGGTTTCCATCAACTTGGACAGGAGAAAGAGCGTAGCGACACTATCACCGACAGGTGTCCCTCAAAGTTACACACTTTCTCACTTGTCATTGCTTCTGAGCTCTTGAATGAACTTCACAGTAGATGTTCACCACATGAAATGCTGCAAATCCAGACATGAAGGCGCAATAGTTAATGGTGCCCCCACACAGCTCCAGTTGCCATCTTGATTTTGGATGCTATCTGCGTGGAGTTGGCACATTCTTTATCTGACTGCTCAGTTTTCCTCTCGGGACTGAAGTCACCCCCCCACATCGCAAAGTCACGCTGATAAATAAATTACTGTAGGCTAATTCGTTTATTCAATATGTGCCGCGTCGTATGATGTAGGCGATCATGGTCTTTCCATGATCATGATTGTTCTTGGTAAATTTTTCTGCAGAAGTGGTTTGCCATTGGCTTCTTCTGGGCAGTGTCTTTACAAGGCGGATGACTCCAGCCATTATTAATACTTTTTCAGAGATTGTCTGCCTGGTGCCAGTGGTCTCATAACCAGGAACTGTGACATGCACCAGCTGCTCATACAACCATCCACACCTGTTCCCATGGCTTAACATGACTCTGATCGAGGGGATAGGCAGATGCTAAACCTTTCCCAAGGGTGACCAGCAGGCTAGTGGAGGGAAGGAGCGCCTCACACCTCCTTTGATGGAGATGTATCTCTACACCTCCTCCCGCTCTAGCTACTGTAAATTGCCCCTGGTGTAGGTAGGTGACAAGGGAATTATGGGAGAGCTGATGGGCACGTTGAAAGGGTGGGGGAACGGGCCTGAGGAGAATGCCCTAGATCTGGCGTAGATTTGATGTGTCCTTCCGTGCCATAAGAAAATAGGAATCAATGAGAAGGTGATGGCTCGGCAGAATTTCCACAAGGGCAATGAATAGGCTATAACTGCTGGCCTTGCCTGTAATGCCTGTGCTGCTGGGAATGAATAAGAACGCTATTATACTCTACTCAATCTGTACCATTGATTATTCCTTTGTCAAACTCAATTCTCTTCTATAGATTGCATAAATGAAACTGCCTTTTTAGAAAAATACAAACATAAAATGTTGATTAGAAAAGTAGAAAGCAATTATAAGAATGGAATTCCTCTGTGAGGAGACTTCATTAGAACCTTCTGAAAATAATTAGTCTTTCTTTCTGGCAACGACTAAAAGAATTGATGGAATATCCAATCCAATGGGTAATCAGAAGAAAATTGAGTTGAATCTGTCATTAGACATAAAAATGATATGAAAAACCTGATGAAGCATCAAAACCTCTCGAAACAATCTAATGGAAGAAGTTAGAGTAGCAGCTGTGATGTTTGCCTCTGGGGCCCCATTACAGAATTGATTTGACACATGGAAGATCCCGCAGGACACATTACAAAAAAGTTATGCATTCATTAATCATACACTCAAGAATGTTCCTTTTCCACTCTTTCTAATTCACCAAAATGCGCCGTGTTCATCACTTTGTGAAATAGCATTGCATTATAATTTTGGAGTCATATCATCTTCCGCACTGACTAATTCTTAATTTTGAATCAGTATGAAAATGAACAATTTTGGAGCAAATGCTTAGCCTCGACCTTATTTTGCTTATTGCCAGCTGTTTATCGTTTTGATAGAATTAAAGAGAAATGCTCCAACAGCATTTGATTGCCTTCTCTGTGTCAGCAAACAAAATGAGATGAAAGACCTAGTCATCCTGAAGTGATAAAGGCATGTTGTACTGATTTTGACTTGTTAGGAATACCACTCAACAACAGATACTGCAGTTGCAAGTGAACAAGGTTTATTGAGTACAAATCTAGTATAACTGTTTAAAAAAAACTGACTGGGAGTAGACAGAACAAACCGCAGTTTCATGGAGTTTGACAGATTGTTGATAATCCAGAACATGATTTGGGCAGCACTGTAGCACAGTGGTAGGTACAAAGTATAACAGCGTGAGCAACTTGGGCTCAATTGTCTGTGAAGGCTTTGTACACTCTCTCTGTGACCACGCGGGTTTCCTCCAGGTGCTCTGATTTCCTCCCACAATCCAAAGACGTATGTGCTATTGTCCCTTTGTGGCACATCGGGTGACCACCTTGCCATTTCTTCAGCGTTTTGTCTGTTTTTTTACGAGGCCGAACTGCTAGCTCGATGCTCAAGCCAGCACGGATGGAAAGCGTGCAAACAGCCGGCCAGATTGGAACCCGGGACCACCTGCCTCGAAGTCTGGTGGATGCCACTACACCACTGGCCAACACAAAAATCTGAGTTAGTAGGTTAACTGGTCATGTGGTGTATTGAGCAGCACGGGCTCACTGGGCTGGAAGGGTCTGTTACTGTGCTGTATCTCGAAATAAAAAAGAATAAAATAATAATAATAATAACAACATTAAATTATTCTGCTTGATTGCCGCAGAGAACAGCTGGATCATTTCAATGCTGCAAGGTTTTATAGTAAAAAAGATTAATTCTAGGCAGGACATGCCACATTCCATTAGAATTCACTTAATGTCTAACAAACATGATTGTGGAAATTTAATTAGAATACATTAGGAACCACCTCTGTGTGCAGGTGTACTTCTGACCTCAGTCAGTGTCACAGTTAAAATCATGATTGGGAAATCTGCTTCCTGACAAAACCACTGGGGACCGTTGTACTATTTGAACCATTTAACGGGCTATCTAGATTGGGCTTCAACATAAATCATTGCCTTCAGGGAAGAACAGAAGGAAGCAGGGAGGCAATGGCGTAGGAACATAAAGGCAATATTTTAGGAAGTAAGATATAGCTGTAATAATATTCTGCAATGCTTTATTCTTTTGCTATTATAATAGAGTGTGGATTATCCCTTCATGTGCCACATCCTATTAAATTTCAGAGCATCCACCCCTGACATACGCTATAGTAGAGTTTTATGAGAGGTGGTAAATGCAATCACACATATCCTGATGGACATTCTAAGGGAACTGTTGTCAATGGCAGTTGTGTCAAGGGCCTGATGAGGCAATTTATGTGGAGTTGCCACTTAGAGAAAATAGTCAGCTGAATAACCACTCAAGCAAATGTGAACTAATTTGCCCAGAGATATAAGTGAATAATGGCCAAAATTTGAAGAGGCACATACTCAAAAATGGGTATTCTTTTAGACAGGAGCTTAATGTGGGCCAAAACACCCTTGACATATGTGACTATGTTCAGCCTCAAAGCTGTCATAGACCTGTCTCTGGATTGCACCATCTCATCCTGTGCAGTAGCTGTACCAGTTGACTGGCTGACCTGTAGGATTGATGCCTTCTTCCGCAACATTTATGGCGTCTCTGCTACTACCTGAAACAGCACTTCAGCAGCCCAAGTAACCTTTTGGACAGTGTGGCAAAATAGCTAATGCCACTGCTTCACATCACTAATGGCCTGGAGCTGTTCTGACTTTAGGTGCCTTCCCTACAGTTCTCACCTTCTCTCTGTGACTACATAGGTTTCCCTTGAGTACCCTGGGTTCCTACCCCATTACAAAAATGTAGCGGTAGGTTAACTAGCTACTGTAAATTATCCCTGGGTATAGTTGGCTGGTAGCAGAACCAATGTTGTGTTGTTGGACACATGACATAGAATAGCTGATATAGAAATAATAGAACTGATGGGAATCATCTGAGAGCTAGCACAGAGCCAGTGGGCCAAATGGTCTGCTCTATCCTAAGTAAATATGAGATTATTGCATTGCTGTAGGAACTTGCAAGTCCATTTGTCCCCTGGTATCCTCAGCAGCCCAAGTTTCAGTTGCCAAATCCTGTGGTGCTGGAAGTATGGATGGCTGGAGTGATGGTGGGGTTTGGTTAGATTCAAAGATTCAAAGATTCAAAAAACGTTATTGTCTTTCTAACCGTACATCAGCTCTGCAGGGCAGAATGAGACAGTGTTTCCCAGGAGCAGTGCAACCATAACATAACAAAACACAACGCTAAATAATAAATATAACAACAAATAGTAAAACACAACAGCCACAGGTCAGTTAAAATCAAGTTATAAGTGTCCAGTGCAAGTTAGGAGTGTCCAAAAGCAGAGTCAGGTAGAGCAGCTATTTAGCAGTCTGACTGCCTGTGGGAGGAAGCTGTTTAATAGTCTTGTGGTTTTAGTTTTGTTGCCCCTGTGACGTTTGCCTGATGGCAGAACAAACAGTTCATGGAGAGGGTGTGAGGGGTCTTTAATGATGTACCGTGTCTTCTGGAGGCATCGTTTGCAGGTTTTATCGCAATTTACTTGTAAATCAGAAGAAACTGTGAGGCGGAGGATCAAGAGTCAAATCTGAAGAGCACTTGGATGAGTGCGCAGATGTGTAGTTCTTAAGTCTTCTGATGACATAAAGATAGAAGAAAGTCAGTTCTGAAGAGGGTATAAGAAAATTACAAAGGGATGTAGGCAGGTTAATAGAGAGGGCAAAGATCTGTCAACTGGAGTACAATGTAGAATCCTGAGAAATTGGCCACTCTGGCTGGAAGATAAAAGAGAATCATCTTATCTTACTTCATAAGAAGTTGTAGAGCTCTGAGGTGTAGAGAGATCCATGAATTCTATGATTCACAAAAGGTCAGTATGCAAGTATAAAAAGTAAGTGGGAAAGCTAACACAATGGTTTAGCTTATTGCTGGGAGGAATGAATATGAATAGGGAGGTTTACTATGCAAGCATTGATGAGCCTATATCTTCAGCATTCAGTATAGAATTAGTCTCATTATGAAAGAAAGAATGTTAGTCCATTGGAAGTAGTATCAAGAAAGTTTAGTGTCTAATGCCTGGAATGGGCAGGTTGTCTACTGATGAAAACTTGAGCAGGCTGGACTTGTATCTGCTGAGGCCAGGAAAGGGTGGAAGAATGTTAGATCCAAATGGGTCAGTATAGAACAGATCTTTCCTCTTCTGATAGGCTCTAAAATGTGGAGTCACTCATTTGAGAATGAAGTGAAGCAAATCAATTTCATTTCTCACCCATTCGAAGTTTGTCACCGAGAAGGAGATGAGGCCAATTACTTTTCTCTCACAGAACTGAGAATCTTTGGAACTCTTCTTCTCAAAGCACAGTGGAAGCAGATTCTTTGGATATGTTTAAGGCACAGCTAGACAGATTCTTGATGAGCAAGGAGGAGAAAAGTCATTGTGGGTAAACGAGAATGCAGACTAGAGGTTTTGAGTGCATTGTATCGAGAGAGTATCGAAGCAGCAGGGCCCAGGTCCAAGTGTGAGAGAATGACCTGCTGTTTGGCTGGTTTAAGCACCAGGCCAGATTGAAAAAGTCAGGAATCTGGTGCCGAAGGTAAGGGATGGGCTGGTGTCTAAGGGATGGGCTGGTGTTCAGCTTGCTGTTCCGCAAGGTTTAGTTCTCTCTGCGCTGAACTGATACTGTGGCCTGTAACTAAAGGCTCCTAGATCAAGTGTCTCTGGAATCGTGACTGTCGACTCACTTTCATATACTTCAGTCCTGAATGTTATTTACTTATTTTTAGTGTTTGTATGATTTTTTTTCCTGCACATTGGGTGTTTGACGATTTTCTTTTGATGGGTTCTGTTGGGGTTTGTTTTGTGGCTGCATGTAGAGAGATGAAACTCAAGGCTGTACATAATATACGTACTTTGATGACAAATGTACTTTGGTCCATGATCTTACTGAATGGTAGAGTAAGCTGAAGGAGGCGTATGGCCCTCACCTCCTCAAAATTCATACCTTAATGTTTACGTTCCTAACATGATTGCATTAACATCTTTGAATAGAGACCATTACCATCTCCTCTGTGAAATCTGCAGATGCTGGAAAATAGAACAAAAAATGGAATACAAGAAGAACTCAGTCAAGCAGCATTTGTGGAGGCAAAAGATTTGTGGGACAATGTTCCATTTTGAGACTCGAATCAGGAGAGAGAGGAAGGAGAAAAGACTGCCAGTATATGGCAAGCAGTACTTAGTGGAGTGGGATAGAGACTACAAAGTGACAGATGGGAGAGATGATGGGCAAGGTTCTCGAAGGGGCAGGTGAAACTGTGTGGGGCTTGGAGGTGTGCTTTCTGCCCTCTAGTTAACTACTGGTGCTACCAATGTGCTTCTGTAGGCCAGTAATTGATGTGTATTATGTTGGTGCAATGTAACTTCTATGGATAAATAGTTGAAGAGAAGGGAACTTTTAACATACCTATGCAAGTTTTGCACTGGTGTTAGTTTTATATGATATGAATGATAAAGGTTGTTGGTAGATGGATCATTGGGTGAAGTAAATTGCAGAATTTCTAATATTGGTGATGCAACAATAGGTCAAGAGACTGGAAGACACTCAACTGACTTCAACTACTTGTGGATGACCAGTAGCCTACTTACAACTTGATTTCTGACATTGCTAATGTCATTATTATATATATATCGAAGGCATGCAAGACAGCTCAACCATTTCCACATGACTTGTCTTCGCAGAATATTAGGCATCAGATGGCAAGATAAAGTACCAGACACTGCAGTTCTCTCTAGAACAAGTCTACCATCAGTCCACACACTGCTGATGAGAGCACAGACCCGGTGGGCAGGTCATGTCATCCGCATGCCGGACGAGCCCATACTCAAGCAGCTCCTTTTTGGGGAACTCTCTGTTGGAAGACACTCGCATGGAGGGCAGAAGAAATGTTACAAAGACACACTAAAGGCCTCCCTAAGTCATTTGACATAGATATGACCTCCTGGGAAATGCTGGCACAAAACCGCCCTACCTGGTGCGGCCTCACCCACAAGGGCCGTCAAGCTTACGAAGCAAGGTGCATTGAAGCACAACGTAAGCGCGAGCTGCGCAAGTCCAGAGCCACCAGCGCAACAACTGCAGTGCCTATACATGTCTGCCCAACATGTACCAGGACATTCCGTGCCCTAATTGGCCTGGCCAGTCATCTTCGGACACACCGCATCCAGTCTCAAAGTGACTAATGGTGTCGAGGTCTTCATTGACGACGATGGACGAACCACATTAGGACACAGAAAAAAGCCATTCACCCCTTTTGGCTCATGGCAGCAGAACGATCCCAATAGCCCCAGTCCATTTTTAAAATTTCTTTGTAACCGTACAATATATGTTTCTCACATACCCATCAATTCCCCTTATTTACACTTAGGGTTATTGACTTACCATCATGTTTTCTTGTTTTCTCACAGTTCCCACAGTTCTACTGTTTTCGGACTACATGCCAGAAAGAAGTACAATCAGTGAACAGGAATGGAGGTGGCCATTTGGTGAGACTGTCTTTGCAGCTGTCATTTTGTGAACTGACTCTTGCTCTGGGATAACTTCATCAAAGCAATTGAATGTGTACGAGGAGTCTCTGTTAATGATCTGCTGGACGCGAGACCGTTCTCAGACAAGTTGTTCATTGTGTAAAATGGCAGGCTTGAAGAAGCAATCTGTGATCTCGATAGGGCCAATGTCTGGTTGAGCTGGTTTGACTGGTTCGAACCAGTCAGAGTTGAATAGAACAAAAGCCTTCGCCCGAGGAAAGAAGCTGAAGACGAAGGCCACAGAACAGTGCTGTGTACAGCCCTGGGGTACATCCATTGAGAATCTGACACAGGTCACTCAGATGATCTCAAGCCAACGACGTTGACACGTTATGATTGAGCTGGTAATGAAAAGTATAAAAATAAATGATTTTGGGGTCCAGGCAGCAACAACTCTCCGGAGACTAACCATCGTGGAAGTGGAGGATCCCACATCAGACACGTGGGGATTAGATCAGGACCATGAGGAACACTTGGCCAGCGTAGACTTCTTTTCCTGGTATTATCTCTACTATTCTTTGACTGTTCATGGAGGGTCAGAGAAACTTAGTAGGTGTGCACACAGGTATTCGATTGTGTAAGTTCACGTGCTTGTGATCTGATCCAATACAGGTACTTGTCATTAAATATAGATTCTCTCTGTCATCAACATTATTAAATGCCATGTCATATGACGTAGGCAATCATGGTCTTTGACCATGATTGTTCTTGGCAAAATTTTCTACTGCCATTGCCTTGTTCTGGGAAGTGTGTTTCCAAGAACGGGTGACTTGAGCCATTATCAATACTGTTCAGAGATGATCTGCCAGGCATCAGTAATATGCACCAACTGCTCCCATGGCTTCTGATGACCCTGATCTGTAGTGGGGGTGTGTGGGGGGGCTAAGCAAGTGCTACACCTTGCCCAGTTGTGACATTCAGGCTAGCGGAGGGAAGGAGCATCTTACAACTACATTGGTAGAGACTTATCTCCACCCCGCCACATTCTTTCTGTGCCCTACTATTATTATTACTAAGCTCTAATTCTTGTAACGATGCTTGGGGTCCCTCTAGGTACCTCCTGTGCAAATACCTCCAGTTCACGGCCTGAAAACCTTGGGGCTTCTCTCCCATTTGCACCATTCGCTATTTCCCACGTCAGAACTACTTGGGGAAACCTGCACACACTTGGTCCAGCAACTTTGATTCAGGTTCAGACTCTGATTATTTTATCACAAGTTAATCAAAATACGCAGCGAAACGCATTGCTTGTACTAACAACCGACACCCAAGGATGTGCTGAGAGGCACAGGCTGGTTTTAACAAACAATATCTGGTATCTAGCTCACCACCCTCCCCACCAACTATTCCCATTGATTAATCAGCCAGCAAACAGCATGATCTGCACTGGACGGAGGCTCCAATGGAAGTGAGCGGGCAACAGCTAATTTTTCCACTCTAGGAAGCAGATTAATCACACAGCACATGCATGTTTTCTGAAATCCGTGATACTTAGCCATCAATATATTTTATGCCGAAATGTGAAGATTCTTTGTAATGAATTCAGTCCATGCTTTATGTGTGTTCTTTGAGGGAATTTGAGCTATTTCACACAAGCCAGTCAAATAAAATTCAGCACATTTTAAGGAACCAAACTAAATTCCCCCAAGATTTCACATCAGGCATCCAGAGTAGCAGGTTAGTGACAAGGATAGCTGAGAAATAGCACAATAGGGAATTACCTGTCCTTCTGTACCTCACCGCTCTCGTTGCATCTGCAGTTTTCTGCAGAAACAGTAAAACAGCAGCAGCACAGTACACAGTTAAAAGAAATAAACTTCACTGCTTCAGGTGGCTGCAGGGTTTGATTATTTTATTCTTATTGCAATATTATGCTTGTCATTGACAACATGTCAAAAAGAATCAAGTAGCACACAGTCATTTCAAAGATCAATCAATAATTCATGCGGTACTGTAGGTATTGGCCAGACAGAACTGTTGCCTAATAAATGTCAATATATGTCGAAAGATTTTGAAAGCACTAGTCTTCACAATTATAAGTAACCATGCAAGTCTTCCCTTTTCAATGGAGTCAGTCAAGTGCTTACAATATTTAGTTTCTGAACACCAATTTACTGAACTAATGAATGTGAAAAACTGCAGGGCCTCTATTAACTGTATTTGTATGAATATA
Organism: Mobula birostris; assembly: GCF_030028105.1. Lineage (NCBI taxonomy): Eukaryota > Metazoa > Chordata > Chondrichthyes > Myliobatiformes > Myliobatidae > Mobula > Mobula birostris. The sequence continues at coordinate 129,477,819 of NC_092378.1, read as the reverse complement.
CAGATGATCTTATGTAAAACAGTCAGAAGGTTGTGAGGAAACCATGGCCTGGAATTACTTTACCATATTTTTGTATCAAACAGAACTAGATCATGTGGACTTTCTAAAATTTCCATTAACTTGCAAATCCTCTACAGCTGAGTTTCACTGTGCTGTCTGTTCCAAGATTATCATTATGATCTATTGCAAGATCTTGATGCTTGTCTGAATTTTGATTAGTATCCATGACTGCAGCTACTGTTTCTGCTCTTAAAAGAAAATGCGACAACATAGACTGTGCTCATCGAGTTCTGGGGAAGGATGTATGCTCCAGTGATTGAGAGTCATTGACAACTGTCATTGGCAGAATCAAAGGTGGTGACAAATCAGCATATAGGAGGGAGAATGAAAATCTGGCTGAGCAGTGCCACAACAACCCCTTACTCAATGTCAGCAAGACCAAGGAGCTGATAATTGAAGTCAAGAGGGGGAAACTGGAGGTCCATGAGCCAGTCCTTATCAGGGGATTAGAGCTGGAGCGGGTCAGTGAAGCACCTTCAATAACTCCAAAAGACTGAGGTTTGGTAAAATACTGAAAGGCTTTTATTCGCTGTACAATACGACCTCCACGACCTCCACGGTGAGTGTCTGCCCCGGGCTGAAGGGGAGGGGCAAGGCGAGCACCTTTATACAGGACTCTGTGGGAGGAGCCACAGGGGCAGTCAGCAGAGGGGCGTGTCCAGACAGTTAACCCAGTTACAACATATATATGGTTTACTACAGTCAGTAACTTCAAATTCCTTGGTGTTATAATTTCAGGTGACCCATCCTGGGCCTAGCACATAAGTGTAAGTATGAAGAAAGCACAGCAGTGCATCTACTTCCTTAGGAGTTTACAAAGATTCAGCATGATATTTAAAACTTTGACAAACTTCTATAGATGTGTGGTGCAGAGAATATAGACGGCCTGCATCACAGCCTGGTATGTCCAGCACATAAGTGCAATTACGAGAAAAGCACGGCAGTGTCTCTACTTCCTTGGAAGTTTGAAAAAATGTGGCACGCCATTTAAAACTTTGACAAACTTCTATAGATGTGTGGCGGAGAGTATACTGACAGGTTGCATCATGATCTAGTATGGAAACACCAATGCTCTTGAACAGAAAATCCTACAAAAAGTAGTGGGTAAAGCTCAGTCCATCATGGGTAACGCCCTCCCCACAATTGAGCACATCTACATGAAGTATTGTCGCAGGAAAACAGCATCCAACCTCAGGGACCCCCAACACTCAGCATACTTTCTTCTCACTGTTGCCATTAGAAAGGAGGTAGAGGAGTCTCAGCACTCACACCACCAGGTTCAGGAACAGTTATTACCCCTCAACTATCAGTCTCTTCAACCAAAGGGGATAATTTTACTTGCTCCATCACTGAAATGTTCCCACAACCAATGGACTCATTTTCAAGGACCCTTCATCTCACGTTCGCAATGCCCATTGCTTATTTAGTAATTTTTGTTATTAATATCATTATTTCTTCTTTCTTTTTGTATTTGCACAGATTGTTGCTGCTTGCATACTGGCTGCATGCCCAGTTGCTGTGGTCTTTCATTGACTCTATTATGGTTATTGGAGTTACTGAGTATGCCTGCAAGAAAATGAACCTCAGGGTTGCACATGGTGACATATATGTGCTTTGACAATAAGTTTACTTTGAGCTTTGAACTTTGAGGCAACACAGTGTAAGAATGTGCTGGGGCATTTCAGGAGGAAACCCACACGGTCACAGAGAAAATGTACAGACTCTTTCCAGACAACGGCAGGAATTGAAACCTGATTGCTGTGCTATTTAGCGTTATGCTAACCACTGCACCACCGTGTCACTCATACTTGGAAGAAGAGAGAGAGAAGCTGAATTAAACTGTCCAGGTACATACAGCATGTAAGGCTGTGGTTGAGTTTGCAGAATGTCAGCAAGCTAAAAATAAAAACACTTAACTGTAAACTTTTTAAACAGAACCAGCTTCAGGGGAAACAAGTTGGAAAAACCTGTTGAATAATAATATTCATTTTCCAATGAGATTGAAACACATTATGAGCATTATGCTATAGTTGATGTCATTTGTGGGAAATGTATATCGGGTTGAATTTCCAATAAAACCAGTGATCTTTGATTAGGGACTATAAGTGGCTTCATTATGCAACATTAAGTCCAGATAGTGGGACAATGAAAGCATCTTCAAATCGAGGTCTGCCTGCAAAACCCCCGATGAAAAAGCAATATGCATTACCGCTGTCAGCTTGCTAGTCTCAGGTGGTGCACTCTTTGTCAGGTTCTGAGGTTTTAATTATGGCTTCAGCACTGCTAATGGCAAATTTTAATGTCATCCTTACTGACGGCACAGATGCTTTAAATATTGCTCCTCTTTGATATCCACGTCAGGGAATTATTTCCTAAATACCTTAGGTGAATCTCATACATCTCACAGGAAGGTAGAAGCACAGGAACTGTATTAGGCCAAACTGGTGGCTGTAGGCCTTCCTGCTTGTTTTCCCTGATCAGAGGATAAAGCTTACATCTATTCTATCCTTAAATATAGATCCCAGAAATTTTCTGTAAGCAGATGGCAGGATAACTGATGTATACTTCCTTGGTTTCTCTCTGTCATCTGTCTTTAATAGTTGAGAGTAATGTATAATTTAAAGCAACGGGTTCTGCATCAAGACATTTTTGGAAGATTTTTTAGCTAGGTCATTTGGAAGGCTCTCGCTTACTTCCTGGGATGGAATTATTTTGGCCCTGATGAGTTGCCATTCTTTAGTTTTGTTATGTTCAGCATAACAATTATTTAGCATACATGATTTTTTGAAAATCTTCCTTCCCAATTCAACGTGACACAGGATATCCAGGAAACTATCCTTTTCCTCCAATATAAAAACCAAAGCAACTGACCACAGAAAAAGTATAGCATTTCCTATTTTTCATATCCTTCTTCATTTTGTAGCAGTTTATCCTGCCCTATGAGCCCTCTGCTCCCTTTCTAGTCTTTCTGTATTTCAAAGAGAATTCCTGGAAATGTGTCTCTGTGTGGGAGTCTTGAAGTCAGCAAAATCTCCTTCAGCATCTTTTGTGACCTGTTCCTGCAGACCTCCTGTCACTTCACATAACAATGAAAACGACCAAGTGATCATTTTTTTGTTATTTATTTACTTATTTATTACTTCTTTTTTTATATATTTGTACAGTTTGTTGTCTTTTGCACACTGGTTGGATCCAGTCTTTCATTGATTCTTTTATGGTTATTGGATTGTTGAGTATGCACGCAAGGAATCTAATCTCAGGGTTCTACAGTATATGGTGACATCTATGTACTTTGATAATAAATTTACTTTGAACTTTGAACAAAGTTCCAGTAACATCTTGAAGATACTTACTTGTGACTAAACTGCAAGGAATTGCTGATTCCTTTAAATGGAAATGGGGTTGGGGGGGGGAGGTGCTTAATGTATTGTCCAACATGCAAGAATAAGAAAAAACCTTGAACACTTGTTACGAGCAAAATTATGCAACCTATTTCAGAGTCAGAATAATGTTTATTATCACTGTCTTATATGACATGAAATTTGTTGTTTTGCATCAGCAGTACAATGCAAAGACATAAAATTACAATAAATTACAGTATGAATAAATAATGCAAAAGAAAAGAATAGCAAGGTAGTTTTGATAGCTTCATGGAGCATTCAGAAATCTGGTTGCATAGGAAACAAAGCTGTTTCCAAATTACTGAATGTGGGTTTTCAGGCTTCTGTACCTCCTTGCTGAAGGTAGTAACAGTAAGCGGCAAGTCAATAGACAATGGACATTAGACAATAGGTGCAGGAGTAGGCCATTCAGCCCTTCGAGCCAGCACCACCATTCACTGTGATCATGGCTGATCATCCACAATCAGACCTGGATGGTGAGAGTCCTTAACGCTTAAGGAACTCACATTAGTTTGAGCTTAAACCTTTAGATGCTTGTGAAGGAAACATAGCTCTACATAAATAAGCATGATAGACACCTTACCCAACTTTTTAAAATTTCTATTTATTTATTAAGACACAGTACAGAATAGGCCATTCTGGCCCTTTGAGTCGCACCGCCCAGCAATCCCTGATTTAATGCTGGTCTAATCACATGACAGTATTCAATGACCAATTAGCCTACCAACCAGTATGTCTGAAGCATTGGAGGAAACCCATGCGGTCACAGGGAGAATGCACAAACCCCTACTGGCAGCAGTGAGAATTGAAGACAGGTCACTGGTAAAGTGTTTTAACAACCACTACGCTACCATGCCACAACTTTAGCTCTCAGTTTCCAATTTTCCCATAGTTTCATAATTATCTCAATGTGTCAAGCATAGAATGCCATTCACCCTCATTCATAAAAGTTTTCAAATCTTTTCCGAACTAATACAAAACCAATTAAAGTAATCCATTAATATAAAATCCATTCCATAATCTCATTTATTAAGTGATATTAAATTCCCGACATGTACTCAAGGCTGACTCCTCGATCACATTTGTGATCATTTGGATGAGTTTTTTTTTCTCTTTAACCTTGCCATTGCCCAAGGTTTTGTGACATGATTGTGTGCACCCCAAAGCCCTTTATTCAGAAAGAGGAAAAAACAGATCAGAAAAAAAAGACACACAACAGTACTTGAGTCAGGGTTTGCAGTTGACTTGACATATTTACTTTATTCAGCATTGTATTTATTCCTCTAGTTACAGATTGATTCCTTGATTTATAACACAGGAGTGATAATTTCAACTTTTAGAAATAGTTCGAGAAGGTAAGCATTTCTCAGCATCTTCCTATTCTACTTGTTTAAAAACTTCAGAAATAATCACCAACGGTAAAAAGCGGAGTTGTAAATGGGATTCTGATTCTGAATCACCTGCTTTCCCTATGAAGGTTGACACCAGCAAGCCAGGACAGGTGCAGTCTAAAGGTTTGGAAATCGGAGCCAATCATTTGTTTGTTACGTGCCGTGACAGTGACATAGGGAATCATGGTCTTTCCGTGACTATGATTGTTCTTGGCAAATTTTTCGGCAGAGATGATTTGACATTGCCTTCTTCTGGGCAGCATCTTTACAAGAGGGGTCACCCCATCCATTATCAATATTCTGAAGAGATTGCCTGCCTGACGTCAGTGTGACATAACCAGGACCCGAGATGTGCACCAACTGCTCATATGACCATCTGCCCCCATCTCCCTTGGCTTCATGTGTCCCTGATCGGGAGGCTAAGCAGGTGCTACATCTTGCCTAAGGGTGACCTGCAGGCTAGTGGAGGGGGAGGAGTGTCTTGCACTTTGTTTGGTAGAGTGTATCCCTACTCCCCCTCACCCCCTCCCCCCCCCCCCGTATCCATCAGGGACAAGACAATTTAGCAAGACTTTCATAACTTTCATAATTCTGTCATTAATGTGCTGTTATCCTTCTGTTGTATACAGTAATTTGATATCATTTGATTATTTACAGTTAAATATCAAGAAATATGGCAGTCTTAGCCATGGAAGGGCAGAATCGCTTGTATATGGAAGTTTTCTAGTAAGATCAGGAATGGGGAGCTGCTGAAATGAGGCAAGCAATGCCTCTCCTGGTATGAGTGTGTACCGCTGCCGCACAAGTTATCACAGTCCATTAAAGTTTTAAAGTAGGAATTAATAATAGAGAAAGTTGACAACAAGAAATAAGGTTTTGATATGAAGAGCTTGTGCAAACATACGATTTTCAATATATTATAGATATAAATCAAGAATTATATATGAGTAAGGATTCAACATTTATGAACAGGTAATGGACTGCATGTAAACGTGGGACTATAAATATACTGTATACAGATGTGGACCGGGCATAACTAGAATTAAATTTACTTCAGCATATTTTAGAATCACTGCACAATGGGTATTGAGGATACTGGAAATCAGATAGAGGATCTGACTCCGGAGATAAGTCAAATTGGGACATATTGCAGAGGTCAAAGCTCTTGCTGATGTCCTTACTAGAAAATGACAAAATACATTTAAAGAGAAATTACAACTTACAATAGTACAATCATTTTTCATGATATGCAGTTTCTGGGAATGAATTATGCTTTGGTTATTGTTACCAGGATATGGAAAGAGCCGCAGGAAATTCAGCTTTTGGTTTATTTGATTTTGCATTACTGAGGATTACATCAGCATTTTAAATGATGACTTTTGTATTATTGTTTTTTTCTCGAGATTTGTTTTTCATTTTAGTTGCATGTTTTCTTCCTATGAGGTACATTACACGTAGTCCATTATTACTGCCTCTGAAAGGATTCCTGTTGTCTTTTGGACTAAACTTTTATTTTTCAGGCCACAGGAAATCCTGACATCTAAGGAGAGGGGAAGATCACTGGGTGAAATGCAAAAGGTTTCCTGGACACTAACTGAGGTCAAGATGAGCAGCTGGAAAACTTTAATTATCCTCTCCTACTCTCTGACCCCTACCATGCCCCAGGATTTCTGGTTTTCCCTTCCCCTCTATCCACAATCCCTCACTACCCCCGAGGATCATTGAGCACCCACTCAGAGGATCACTAATGGCTTCACTTAAGAGTTATCGACCAAATCTGTGGACTGCCACCTCAAGATTGTCAACATCCCGTACCCCAGCTCATAACCATCTGGCAAACCTGAACCTAGATTGATAACCCAAACCCATCCTCAGGTCAACTTTCCTAAATGGACTTCTGAGTCTCCTATTGCCCCTCCAGAACTGACTCCCCCTCCTTGGAGATAACGGATCCACTCCCCGATGATCTTGAGGTATTCCAAGTTCCCTCCACAACAGACCTCTGACACCAGCCTACTCAACTCCAGACACTGTTGACATTACCTCCAGAATTGCCAAAACCAATCCCTGCCCTGCCGTGGCAAAGTCATTCTCCAGGCCGAGCATTCTGAAGCACAACTTTCTCTCTGATCAGGTAAAATCAGGTCTAATGCAGACTCATGGGAATCTAGTTCCAACCGTCTCAGTTGTGCTAAATACTGATGCCTACCATTAGAGGAACAGCAATGCCTGTGGCTGCCGCGGTGTTTGCAGCTAACAGCTGGTTCATATTTGCACAGACATCATCAGTATAGGCTAACGCGGAGTTCACTGGTGTATCAAATAGACGATCAAAGAGTTCCTCATTTTGTTGCATGATTTTGTGATTTATCTGAGTGTAACATGCATAGGGACGTTGGGGGCATGCTCTGATGACACGGGCTGCCCCCACCATCCTTGGACTGTACTGGTCATGGTACATTTCACTGTATGTTTTGATGTTTCAATGTACATGTAACAAATAAAGCTTATCTTTCATCTCCAATCTTTATGTCCCCTCTAACCACAGGCATATTATTTATTTAATGATACACAGCCCTTTGAGCTGTGCCGCCCAGCAATGCCCCGATTTAACCCTAGCCCAATCACAGAACAACTTACAATGACCAATTAACCTACCGACTGTATATCTTTAGACTGTGGGAGGAAACCAGAGCACCTGGAAGAAACCCACAAGCTCCGTACAGGCAGCGGTGGGAATTGAACCTGTGTTGCTGGCACTGTAAAGCATTGTGCTAACCACTACGCTACCGTGCCACCCCCGACAGAAGAATGTTCTGTGGCCCTGTACAGGACTGAGTATGTTTTATGACCAGTGACGCTCCTGCATATAATTCCTTTGTCTTTGAAGCACTTTGGGCTACCATTTTACCCTGGTGTGGGGGACTTGGCAGCATCAGAATGAGATTATATGGATACAACAGGATCGCAGTGTTTTGATCTAAATATGTGATCAGTTGGGCCTTTCTACTACACGCTGCTGATGTTGTAGTTGTGTTACTGCACCGTTTATATTCCTCACCACTGACATGAGAGTCAGCAGCTTAGAGTTTCCGGGATAATCCCAATTTCCCTTCTTCATTAGCTACTCACCAGTCTTCCGGGACCTTGCCTGTGGTTGGAGAGACTTGAAGATATTGATTAATGTCCCAGCATATTTATTTCTTGCTTCTATCAATAACCTAGTGCTCTACGTTGATCTCCATATCCTCCACATCCTTCCCCTTGGTAAACACTGATGCAAAATACTCATTTCCATCCTTATCAACAACTTCTACCTCCAAGCATATGTTCCTTTTTTTATCCTTAACTGACCCTATTTACTCCTTTCTGATGCGTGTATAGAATGCTTTGGATTCTCTTTCGTTCCAGGCCTGGCTTTCCTAATTCTCTTCTTGACTTCTTTTCTGGCTTCCCTGTAATACTCATGGGCTCTTCTTGATTTCAGCTTCCCAAACCTTACATACGTTCCCTTTTTCTCCTCGACTAAATTCATCACTCCCCTTGTCACTCAAAGGTTCCCTTGCCTTTGTCCTTGTCCTTCTTTCTTACTGGAACATACCTGTCCTGTACTCCGTGTAGGTCTTTAAACACTCTCCTCATGTCCGATGTGGACTTGCCCCAAAACAGCTTTTCCCCAATTAACTCTCCCTAGGTCCTGTCTAACGCTCTCATAATTGATTTTATTTATTTATTTAGAGATATATGATAGAACAGGTCCTTCCCTCCCAAAAGCCCATCTATTCATGGGACGATTTACAATGATCAGTTAAGCTACCAGCCAGTACGTCTTTGGAGTGTGGGGGGAAACAGGAGCACCCAGAGGAAACCTGGTGGTCACAAGGAGAGCATATAAACTCCACACAGATGGTCCAGGAATTGATTTCCAAATGCCTTAAGCTGTAACAGGGTGGTGCACTAACCACTACACTACCATGGCACCCAATTTGCCCTGCTCCAAATTAATAGTCTCCTGCAAGGTCCATACTTATCCTGATCTATAACTATCTTAAAACATAAGTTGTGGTCTCCCATTCAAAGGCTGGGCATTTGGCCAGGCTCATGGCCCAACACCAGCTTTAATATGGCCCATCCTCTTGCTGGACTATCTACATATTGATTCTGGGTACACCTAGCAAATCCTGCCCCATCTAAATCTCTTGCACTAAGATAAAGTTGAAGTCATCCACTACAATAACCCTGTGTCTTTAACCTTTATCTGATCTCCCGCACATCTGTACCTCAGTGTTCCAGTGATTATGGGGGGAAGGGGGGGCTGTAGTACAATCCCATATGAATGATTGTACCTTTCTTATTTGTGAGTTCTGCCCTTATAGACATGGGTGTTGAGCCCTGCATTCTGTTCCCTCTGGGTGCTGCTGAGATATTGTCCCTGATTAATAGTGCAGCTTCCTTTCTAATCCCCTTTCCATCCTCTATTTCCTTCACTATCTTTTCTAAAACAATCAAAGCCTGGAAAATTGAGCATCCATTTCTAGCCTTTTCTCAACAAAGCCTCTGTTGTAGCTACAACATCATAGTTTCATCTATTGATCCAGGCTCTAAGTTCATCACCCTTACCCTCGCATTGAAATAAACATGCCTCAACAAGTTTGTCCCGTTGCGTCTATTATCTTGCTCCTGCCTTTCATCCTGGTTACCACATCCACTGTCCTCTCAACCCCTCCACTCTGTGACCTGATGGTCTGGTCCCCAGCTCTCTGCCAAACTAACGTAAATCCTCCTGAGTAGCACCAGCAAACCTCCTGACCAGGATATTGGTTCCCCTCCAGTAAAGGTGCAACCCATCCCGCTTGTACACTTTGCTCCTGCAGAAGAGGTTCCAGTGGTCTAAGAACCTGAAACCCTACCCCCTCAACAGATGAGTGTTGTTAGTGGGGAGAACAGATTTTTAAACACAGATAATCCTGATACAAGCTGCAGAAACCAAAAGAGTTGCTCTTCATTGTCATAGAGGTGATGCACAGTAAGATGGCAGTCAGAGAAGAAGGGTTGCAAGGCCAAGAGATATTTTCAGACAGACATGAATGGTCAACATTGTGATAAATCTTCAGATACCAGATTCCTTCAACTGCATCAATGACCTGAACTTCAAGTTCGCATTACTCTCCTACCAACAGTATCTTCCAATTAGATCTTGTAACTAATAAACTACTCGTTTTCCTTACCTCTGCTTCACCCCCACTTACTACAGCTACTCAATCAGTTCCACTATATCATCCAGTCAGACAGACCAAGATTCGCTGAAGTGCCTCTCTCCACCTCGTGGGAAGGTGGCTGCAGGATTAGCTAGAAGAACAGGTGCACCCACAGGCTCTAACATTCGTGGGGCTAATGCAACTAGTCACCGTGAAAGGCTGTGTCACTGGATGGTGGAAATGTTGATGCCTCGCAACCACTCTGGGACCAAAGCTATAGATGTTGATGGTGTCCTCAACCCTTCTTGTCACCTCACCTCTGGGCCAGCCACGGACCCAAAACCAAAATCCCTTCCAGTTTATAAGATACAGATGGTGTAAGGATGCATTTCATGTCTTTTCTCTAATTACAACTGAACCAACCTTGCCCATGGAACAGGGGAAGTACAGCATGGCAGCGATGATAGTTATCAATTTCACACTAGCAGCCACTAGCCAGGTGCTGTCTGAAGTGTACTTGGCTGGTGTTTCAGAGAGAACTGCTGGTGAGTTTGTTTGCAAAGATCAGTGCACTCTAGACACTTGCACTTGACAGGATAGAAATCAGCTGTGCAATGGAAGCCAATTGTCAATATATCAGATTTTATGCCTTACCTCTTTCACTCAAAATTTCCTCTAAGCACAGACTCCACATCATATTAGGCAAGGAGTGGATAAACAGTGTATCTGCTCTGTGTCTGCTGTGTAAACTTATATATTGCAAAGGGGTCACTGACCTTCATGAAGGCATTTTTAGCTAAGACATTTTGTATTTGTTTGTTTATATGATTTTTAAATTAATTATTGATTGAACCTACATTTTTATTATTTTATTACATTTGTATGGTTTTAAATAATATTTCATTATTTAAATCTGTATCAACTGATTTTAGGGGACTTACAGTGTACCTGCGTACAAACTCAGCCAACAAGGACTGAGGGGGTAGGTGAAAGGCAGAGACCTCAGATTCTGCAGACTGAGACCTAATCACTCTGCTGATAGAACAACAGCAGAAGTAAAGTCTGGAAGTCACTGGGAGGCGGGCACTGCTAAAGTTAAGTGCATAGGCTACACTGGGCACAATTTGAGCTAGTGTGCTTTTGTTGAGGGATAGCACAGAGAGGGGTTCTGCAAGTGGGTCAGATCACCAGCCCATCTCCTTATTTAACATCACTCACGTTAGGCTTTATATCACCGCTCCTCCCCACCCACCGCTTCCCAACCCCTCCTCTCACCCACCCAGTCCCATCCTTGTTCCAACTAGTTTCTTCTCCAGCTCCCTGTCCAGTCACCCCCACAAGCCTTCGGCAGCCTCTCATCAGCACTCACCACTCCTGCAGAAAGACACTATGAGTAACAACAGGGAGGCAACCGGCCTGCTGCAAGATGCCAGCTTTGTGTCTGCCTGGGCACCAAGAAGATCCTGAAGAAATGTGCTGGAGGACGTCCTATCACGTGCTCCATCCACCCAAGCCCAAGATGCAGCTCAGCTGCTCTGCCTTTGTTAGAGAGCAGGCCAGTTGTGTCAGTCCATGCGAGACAGGCACGCAGCAGAGCAGCATGTGAAGTTGGCTGAGACAGCTGAACAAACAGAATGAAGAGTTTCAGACCCCAGCCATAGCACACAGAAAAACTGCAACGTCAGGGTGGTTCTTGTTACTAAGCTGCACTACACTGTGAACATGAAGCTGAATTGTGAACTATATATAAACCATACCCAGTTATTGTCCATTTACAAGAACCTATCTTGCAAATTCCTGCATATTGTAATTTCTTACTGACAGTAGGTTAAGTCATCAAGGGGATTATAATATGCAATAATGGAAATTTGTGCTACTTAACAACCAGAACAGAATCACTTGACCCCTGCTAATAAATGGGATTTTCAGTGTGTTGGCATGGATTGCACATTACTGGAATTGAAGCTATTCTTTAGAGCATAGCAGCTTCAGATCTGGGCGAAGCAAATGATCCAAAAAATTAAGGAAAAATAGGGTGTAACGTACAATCCTGGTAATCAGAGCATCTATATTAAGGTTTGCCAAAAATGCAACAAATCATTTCGTGATTACAAAGCTGAGAAACACACAAAAAAATGGTTCATTACTTTGGTTCAGTGTGTGGAGGAGAAAACTATATCCCCCCAGTCCTCGGCTCTATGAAGGTTTAAAAAAGCTTACGTGAACTGATGCATACATAGGTGCCAAAATAATTTTACTTCATCAGTCATACATTACAAGATGGTTATAAAAGGATGAAATTGTCCTTCATTACATTCAGACTAAACTAAAATGAAAGTTCTAATCAGAGTGATCTATATTTACATTCAACTCCCAGTCCACTCTCCGAAATACCAGCTTTAGAATGAGGTAGGACTCAGTCTATAGTTACTGAAAAAAGATGTTGCATTATATATTGTATTGAGTGTTTCTTATTCACAACATCGCATGTTAACTGAATTAGGAAGAGTTAGACTGATGCCTCCTCAATGTTCAATTATACTCAACAACAAAAATTTTGCTTCTTGAATGCTTTCGGGTGTATCTTATAGATTCTGGGCTGTTGATCATGAAAATCACCTTGAAATTTTCCTATCACACACCCTTTTTTTTAATTGCCTATAGTTGTTATTTCAATTCATAATTCAAGTTAATTAAAATGCTGTGCACAATGTAAGCTGAGAAGTTTTCTATCTTGTCCAGGCATGCCTGGGCATGCTTAGGTAGGGCGGACGCTGCGTGGCAGGACGGGTTTTAGAAAGGCTATCAAAGTATCATGGACACACTGTTCTATGCATTGCATTTACATATATACCCGTTTGCAATCACGTTGATGCGCATGCTCTATGTGCATGTAAAATATTATGTGCACTCATTATAATAAAGTAATTGTGTTAGTCCTGACGAAGGGTCTCGGCCTGAAATGCCGACTGTACCTCTTCCTAGAGATGCTGCCTGGCCTGCTGCGTTCACCAGCAACTTTGATGTGTGTTGCTTGAATTTCCAGCATCTGCAGAATTCCTGTTGCTTGTGTTTTCAGGAATATTTGGTTTGCAAACTGTCTTGCCAATGTTGCAACAGCTGCGATACTTCCTGTTACATTTGTGGCGAATATATACTTAAATCTCAAAGACTGAGCATGAGTCCTCATCTTAAGAAAACCTATGAGGATCTGAGAAATACTTATTTTTTCCAATATTTTACTGAGGAAAGAAATATAGAGTAAGTGGTGAAACTAAACCAGATACCTGCAGGTTGCTTCATACCACAAAACAATCTGCTGGAGGAACTCAATGGGAAAGCAGCAACTGTGGGAGGAAAAGATTAGTTGACATTTCGAGTCACTGTCAGGACCGAGCTGTCAGAATCAGATTTATTAGCACCGTCATATGATTGTGATATTTTTGGTTCTGTAGCAGCAGCAGCAGAGTGCAAAGCCAAAATTACTATAAATTACAAAATTAAATATATTGTGCAAAACAGGTAAAATGAGGAATTGCTTGTGGGTTCATGTCCTGTTCAGAAATCCGATGGCAGAAGGGAAGAAGCTGTTTCTAAATCATTGAATGCGGGTCTTCAGGCTTCTGTATTCCCCCTCCCCCACCGATGGTAATAATGGGTACGTACTAGCTCCTTGCAGAGTGTTTCCATTAGTTCCATTCCCCCTTATTTTATTCTCCTGAAACTTCTTGTTCCCAACATGGCCATCAGCTGGGATTTGATCCTTTTCCCACATACCTACAATGAAGGGTAATTTAAAGTAACTAATTCATATGTCAGCCTGTGCTTGTGATGTTTGGAAAAGCCAGGGCACCCCAGGGCACTAACACTTCCACAGGTAGAATGCTCAAACTTCACACAAGGATAGCACGGAAGATGTGAAGCAGCAACTCCAACTGTTGTGCCTCTCTGCTGCCCTCATATTTAATTACAAACCCTAGAAAATTACAGAAGGATGAAAATCTTCCTCACTGCACCATACAGAAGATTATTAAATCCCTTTGCTTTCAAGAAGTTCCAATATTAATATTTTTCAGAAAAGGTATTGACGTTTCCGGCGGCATTGGAAAATGCCCAACCCCATTTCAAGTCTATGTGGAGCACACATTAATCAGCATATTGGCTTAATATACTTATTGTGCAGAAGTGCATTTGGAGCCAAAGTTAATTCAGTGCAAAAATTGCACACTCATAATTAGTTTTGTCAAAGTGGTGTTACAGCCAAAGGATATTTTTCTCAATATTGGAAGAAACCGAGTGAACCTATCCCATGATATTTACATTCTTCATGCCAATAAGAAGAGGATTAGAATTAAATAAGTAATGAATTGCAATAGCCTCAAACATTGGGCCCAGATATTTGATCAAAGCCGGTCAGATTTAATCGTACAGTGATTTAAAATTGTGATACTGGAAATGCATTAAACATCACATTAGATTGGCTGCTATTGCAGCCATTATGTGGATAGTATAACAAACATTAAATAATATCATTACCTTTGTATAATAATCTTACGCTTATTGCAGGAACTTAGACCATAAGACCAAAAGACATAGGAGCAGAATTAGGCAATTCAGCCCATTGAGTCTTCTCCACCATTCCATCATGGCCGATTTATTTTCTCTCTCAACCCTGTTCTCCTGCCTTCTCCCTGCAACATTTGATGCACGTACTTATCACAAACCTATAAACCTCTGCTTTAAATACACTGAATGATTTGTCCTCCACAGCTCTCGGTGGCAATAAATTCCACAGATTTGCCACACACTGTCTAAAGAAATTCCTCCTCATCTCTGTTCTAAAGGGGTGTCCTCTGGTCCTAAATTCTGCCGCGATCTGAAACAAACTTCCCATGTCCACTCTGTCTAGGCCTTTCAATATTCAGTTGGTTTTTAGTGAGATTACCTTCATTCTTCCAAATTCCAGTGAGTACATGCCCATAGCCATCAAACACTCCTCATATAATAACATTTTCATTCTTGCATCTTCCTTGTAAACCTTCTCTGGACCCTCTCCAATGCCAACACATCCTTTTTTGGATGTGGGAGCCAGACCTGTTCACATTTTCAATTGTCTTCAAGCCTGATTCCTTACAGGATAAATTCTTTCATCTCCGGTCAATACAAACAGTCAGGAGAGCTACTCAAAGGTCTCATCCATTCCTATACTGTCTTGTTCTTTTAGACAGTGAGTTAATATCTGGGGGTTGGGGGTTGCAGAGTGGAAATTACCTGCCTTTTGCCTTCTTCTACTGATAGGTGTCTCCCAATGACAACTTTATGTTGAAGAAGCATTTCCGCAGTGGTCAGAGCTTGGAGCACATTGAGCTTACACTAGGCTCCTCTTACTCACAGCCTGCTGAAAACCTCTAAAGCTACATCTGAGATCCTCACAGTGCGTTTGATCAATCCCCAGAGTGTTTCCATACCATCTGAAGCCATACAGCACCTCACCTGTAAGATATGCTGGTTCTCCTCAGAAGGTTTTGATGAGGCATAAATACCCATCTTGCCAATAGGTGAGTGTAGGAGAAGGGAGCCACTTGATGGGCTTGTCATCTGCAGGATTTCACAGATCGTCAGCTGGAGTATCCTGTCTGCTGCTTGCACCCTATCTTCACATGCAGCTACCTTCTAATCTACTCCGTCCCCTAATGAAAAAGAGTCTTCAACCTGAAACATTAATTCTGCTTCTCTTCTCACATGTGCAGCATAACCTGCTGAGTGTTTTAAGAGTTTCTGTTTTGCTCTGCAATCTATCTGCTAAGCACTTGGAAACACTCCAAGGTCACAAGCTCCAACGGTTGCTATTGTGTAATCCAACCAGGTTTCACTGAGTTTGGAGCAAGTACATTTTCTGGGTTTTAACCAGATGGATTAGTGATCATGTGATATAGCTCATTGCTTCCTCTTAACCCCTGCCTGGATTGCCTTCATTCTTGGCCTGAAGGTCAAACCCATGAACAACGAGTCCT
Source organism: Mobula birostris (assembly GCF_030028105.1). NCBI lineage: Eukaryota > Metazoa > Chordata > Chondrichthyes > Myliobatiformes > Myliobatidae > Mobula > Mobula birostris. Next base: position 129,461,755 of record NC_092378.1, on the reverse strand, counting down.
GGGGTGACACCCAGAGGTTGGTGGGTATGGATGTATAACTTCGAAGGTCGGAGACTAAAGTCAGTGAGTCCAGATAGAGGCATGAATGCCAAAGCTCCTTGGTTGGCTTACCTGAAGGTCAGAGACCCAATGTCCGCGAGTCTGCAAATCCAGGACAGGGACTGGTGGTTAGGGCCCCAATGTCTGCAAGTCGACAAGTCTGGGACAGGGACTGGTGGTTAGAACCCCAATGTCCGCAAGTCGACAAGTCCGGGACAGGGACTGGTCGTTAGAACCCCAATGTCCGCAAGTCGACAAGTCCGGGACAGGGACTGGTGGTTAGAACCCCAATGTCCGCAAGTCGACAAGTCCGGGACAGGGACTGGTGGTTAGAGCCCCAATGTCTGTAAGTCTACAAGTCCGGGACAGGAACTAGTGGTTAGAGGCCCAATGTCCGCAAGTCGACAAGTCCGGGACAGGGACTGGTGGTTAGAGGCCCAATGTCCGCGAGTCTGCAAATCCGGGACAGGGACTGGTGGTTAAAGCCCCAATGTCTGCAAGTCGACAAGTCCGGGACAGGGACTGGTGGTTAGAGCCCCAATGTCTGTAAGTCTACAAGTCCGGGACAGGAACTGGTGGTTAGAGCCCCAATGTCCGCAAGTCGACAAGTCCGGGACAAGGACTGGTGGTTAGAGGCCCAATGTCCGCGAGTCTGCAAGTCCGGGACAGGGACTGGTGGTTAGAGCCCCAATGTCCGCAAGTCGACAAGTCCGGGACAGGGACTGGTGGTTAGAGCCCCAATGTCCGCAAGTCGACAAGTCCAGGACAGGGACTGGTGGTTAGAGCCCCAATGTCTGCAAGTCTGCAAATCCGGGACAGGGACTGGTGGTTAAAGGCCCAATGTCTGCAAGTCGACAAGTCCGGGACAGGGACTAGTGGTTAGAGGCCCAATGTCCGCAAGTCGACAAGTCCGGGACAGGGACTGGTGGTTAGAGCCCCAATGTCTGCAAGTCGACAAGTCCGGGACAGGGACTGGTGGTTAGAGCCCCAATGTCCGCAAGTCGACAAGTCCGGGACAGGGACTGGTGGTTAGAGACCCAATGTCCGCAAGTCTACAAGTCTGGGACAGGGACTGGTGGTTAGAGGCCCAATGTCTGCAAGTCGACAAGTCCGGGACAGGGACTAGTGGTTAGAGGCCCAATGTCCGCAAGTCGACAAGTCTGGGACAGGGACTGGTGGTTAGAGGCCCAATGTCTGCAAGTCTACAAATCCGGGACAGGGACTGGTGTTTAGAGGCCCAATGTCCGCAAGTCGACAAGTCCGGGACAGGGACTGGTGGTTAGAGGCCCAATGTCTGCAAGTCTACAAGTCCGGGACAGGGACTGGTGGTTGGTGGTTGGTGGTTGGCTAAATGCAAGCAGACTTTTTATCACTGAGGTTGGTGGAACTATAATTAGAGATCATTGGTTAAGGGTGAAAGGTGAAAAGTTCAAGGGGAACATGAGGGGAAACTTCTTGTGAGAGTGTGGAATGAGGTGCCAGTGCAAGTGGTGGATGTGTGGTCAATTTCAATATTTACAAGAAGTTTGGATAGGTACATAGATGGCAGGTGTATGGAGGGCTATGGCCCCAGTGCAGTTCGATGGGACTTGGCGGTTTAAATGGTTTGGCATGGACTAGATGGGCCAAAAGATCTGTTTCTGTGCTGTACTTCTCTATGACTCTAAGCTCTTTTAAGTTATTTAACTGTATATTTTATCCCTATCAGTTTAGATTTTTAAGAGCCTCAGAAGGAAGGAAATTTATTGGTAGAAATTGTGAAAAGAAAGCAATAGGAGCCATATTGTTAAAAGCAGCTATAAGACTGTGCAGCTATAGGTGTCTAATTTATGGGAAGCTTTCTTTTCAGAGTCCCGGACCTGAAGGAGCAATTCCAGTCATTCCGTCAAACCTCCTTCTGAGGTCCTTAAATATTAATTTGTGATATTTATTTGTGGGCTTCTGAGAACTATGTGACTTAATTGATGTACTACCTTTTGCTCTTTAAAATTCAGCTGTAAGAGTTTGAATTAATTGGAGTATTTTGTTTCAGATTCAATATGGCAGTATTGACTCTGTGATGTAATGAGAAAGGGATCCATTTTATATCTCCTAATAGAACAACAAAAATATAAATATAAATCTGACAAACATTTCTTGGTTGTTACTTATTTGCCTAATTAATGTTGAAAGTAATTCTGAAAGATTCAAAAGTCAAACTTTATGATGTTAAATTAGGGCCATTGATACGAAATTAATTCTACTAATTAGCTATAAATTCAGTCTCAGTGCTCAGGACTGAGTCAAAACAACAAGGATCAAATTGCAAATTTTCACCACATGCTCTGAGCTCAAATCCAACACAGATTTACAAGTTGCTGACTACATGATTGTTGAAAAGTAGCAACTGCTGAATCTTTTTCTGGGCCCCTTATCTAAGAAAGGATGTACTGGTAGAGGAGAGGATCCAGAGGAGGTTTACACAAATGATCCCAGGAATGAAAGGGTTAATGCACGAGGAACATTTGATGGATCTGGGCCTGTACTTGTTGGAGTTTAGAAGAATGACGGAGCATATCATTGAAACCTATTGAATGGTGAAAATCTTAGATAGAAAGGATATGGAGAAGTTGCTCCCAATTGTGGGGAAGTCTAGGGTCAGGGGGGCATCCTCGGAATAGAAGGTCATCCCTTTAGATCAGAATTGAGGAGGAATTTCATTTGCCAGATGGTGGTGAATCTATGGAATTAATTGCCACAGATGTCTATGGAGGCCAAGTCATTGGGTATACTTAAAGTGGAGACTGATAGAACCTTGATTAGTAAGGGCATCAAAGGTTATGGGGAGAAGGCAGGACAATAAGGTTGAGAGGGAAAATAAATTAGCCGTGACAGAATGGCGGAGCAGACTTGATGGGCTGAATGACCTAATATTGCTCCTATGTCTTATGGTCTAACATTAAATTGGCAGTCAGAGCTGCATGATTAAAATAGCACTCAAGCTCCATAAATGAAGTTCTGCACTGTACTAGGTAGAACCCAGGAAACAGGTTTGGCAGAACAGTTGAAATTGCTCCTTCTGATAGAAGCCTCAACAAGATTAGTAATGTTCTCTATTAGCATAGAAACATTCTACACTTAATTATGTATCTGCATCTGCATTACTCCTGGTTTTAATAGTTGCTGCTGTTGTAGGGAGAAGACATTGTTGCTATTGATCAGCTCTCTTTGTTTCCTTCAATATTTATCCTTCATCACAGGAGTTCCCAACCTGTGTTCCATGAACCTCTCAGTTAATGGTAGGGATCCATGGCATAAAAAAGGTTGGGAGCCCCTGCACTATCGTCACCTCCAACCTTCCCTTCACTACCTGACCCCATCAGCCAATCAATTCCTCCTTGCCTGGATCCACATATCACTTGTCAGCTCCTGCCCTGCCCTTCTCTGTCACCTCTATTCACAGGCTCTTCTCCTTCGCTACTCTTCCAGTCCAGAAGAAGGACCTCAACCCAAAATGTCAACTGTCCTTTTCACTCTATAGATGTTGTCTGCCTCACTGAATTCCTCTAGCAGCTCGTGTTTGGCTATGATGGTGTTTGGCAGGGGTCGGTGCTGCGACTGCTTCTGTTTATGCTGTATATCAATGATTTCGATGATGGAATAGATGGCTTTGTTGCCAAGTTTGCAGAAGATATGAAGGTTGGTTGAGGGGCAGGTAGTGTTCAGGAAACAGAAGGACTTAGGCAGATTAGGAGAATGGGCAAGAAAGTGACAAATGAAATACAATGTTGGAAAATGCATGGTCGTGCACTTCGGTGGAGAATTAAATGTGCAGACTATTTTCTCAATGGGGAGAAAATCCAGGAATCTGAGATGCAAAGGGACTTGGGAGTCCTTGTGCAGAATAACCTAAGGGTTAAATTCCAGGTAGAGTCAGTGATGAGGAAGGCAAGTGCAATGTTAGCATTCATTTCAAGAGGTTTAGAATACAAGAGCAAGGAGGTGATGCTGAGGCTTTATAAGACATTGGTGAGGCCTCTCCTCGAGTATTGTGAACAGTTTTGGGCTCCTCATCCAAGAAAAAATGTGCTGGTATTAGAGAGGGTTCAGAGAGGTTCACAAGGATGATTCCGGGAATGAAAGGGTTATCATACAAGGAATGTTTGATAGCTCTGGGTCTGTACTTGCTGGAATTTAGAAGGGGATCTCATTGAAACCTTTCAAATGTTGAAAGTCCTAGACAGAGTAGATGTGGTAAGGATGTTTCCCATGGTGGGGGAGTCTAGGACAAGAGGGCACAACCTCAGGATAGAGGGGCATCCATTTAAAACAGAGATGTGGAGAAATATATTTAGCGAGAGGGTGGTGAATTTGTGGAATTTATTTCCACAGGCAGCTGTGGAAGCCAGGTGTTTTGGGTGTACTTAAGGTAGAGCTTGATAGGTCCTTGATTGGACATGGCATCAAAGGTTACAAGGAGAAGAGAGGGAGTGGAGTTGAGGAGGGGGAGAAAAAGATCAGCCATGATTGAATGGTGGAGCAGACTCGATGAGCTAAATGGCCTAATTCTGCTCCTATGTCTTATGGTCTTATGTTTTAACCAACAATCACAGGAAACACTTCATATCTATTGGTGTAAATAACCATCAGCCAAGAGCAGTGACTGTTGCCAAGGATACAGATGTGACTGCTTATGTCTAGAATGAATATTGAGGATATACAGCAATAGTGACCATGAATCACAAAGACCTATTTGTCTCATTGACATTTGGATAAAATGAAATCTGTACCTTATACTCAGTCTGGAATATCTGAGAATCCAGACCTTAAGTACAATTAATGTTTAACTGCACTCTGAAATCCCCAGGAAGTGATTCTGTTCACAGAACTAATTCTGACCTACTCTTAATTTTCACATTCCCTGAACAAGTACAATAAAGCTTTCTCACCGAAAATGAATGAGTTGATAAGATATCGTTTGTTCGTTATATGCTATGTCGTTTGACGTGGATGATCATGGTCTTTCCATGACCATGATTGTTCTTGGCAATTTTTTCTACTGAAGTGGTTTGCCACTGCCTTCTTCTGGGCAGTGTCTTTACAAGACAGGTGATCCCAGACATTGTCAATACTCTTCAGAGATGGTCTATCTGGCGTCGGTAGTCACATAACCAGGACTTGGGATATGCACCAGCTGTTCATACCACAATCCACCACCTGCTGCCATGGCTTCACGTGACCCTGATCAGGGGCTAAGCAAGTGCTACACCTTGTACAAGGGAGACCTGCAGGCCAGCAGTGGGAAGGCGCACCTTATACATGCTTTGGTAGAGACTTATATTTTGTAAATTCAAAATATTAAACTAATTCAAAAGAAGACACGGGAATCCGAAGTGTGAGTCTATCTTTGTGTTTTACATTAAGCAAGGTGCTCACGTATCTTGTGGTAGTGTGATGATGTATGCAATTCATGTATTTATGTGTATAACCCATAATGAATTATTGAAATGAACAAGACCGCTTTATCAAACAATATATTTACAAGATTATTCAAATGTTACTGAAATATTAAATCCATAACAGAGCCGTATTTCCACCACACCACATCAGCAGATCAGATACCAATGTCTGCTAAATGGTCTTTCCTGCCCTCCCTGTTTTGTTGGTAATTATTGAGTCTGTTCATATGTTCACATTTATTTAAGCTTGATTATTGACATTTGTGTATGTGGCTGTTCTGTTGATTGTTGATTGTGCACGGCGGTTGGTGGTTGGTGGTTGCTATTGTGTTGTCTGTTGTGGCATTGTCCTGTGTTTTATGCTTGGCACCGAACCACAATCAATTCCGGTGCGTTTCACATACTGACCATGCAGGGGCTGAGAAGTTGTGAAAGACTTGGGTTCGATCAAAGGATAAATAACATGGAAAAATATCACAGATCCTCCACCAATGCTAAAGCTGTCTCATGGTTGTATTGATATACCGACTCTAGAATGTTTCCAACACACACATAATGCCGGAGGAACACAGCAGGTCAGGAAGCATTTATGAGGGAAATATACAGTAACTTTTTGGGCCGAGACTCTTCATCAGGATGAGGAAGGAGGGAGGCAGAACCAAAATACGAAGGTGGATGGAGCTGGAGAAACACAAGCTAGCAGGCAATCGGTGAGTAACGCATACAAAATGCTGGAGGAACTCAACAGTTCAGGAAATGAATAAACAGTTGACATTTCAGGCCGAGTCCCTCTTCAGGTCCTGATGAAGGGTCTTGGATCAAAATGATGACTGTTTATTCATTTCCATAGATGCTACCCGACCTGCTAAATTCCTCCAGCATTTTGTGTGCGTTGCTCTGGATTTACAGCATCTGCAGAATCTCTTGTGTAAGTAATAGGTGAGACCATCTTACAGGTAGTTCACGTTAATAGCACCAAGGTACTTAACCTTTACTTATGTAAATTCCTACTAGAATTGGGACAGATTGCACTGAATGTTTATAATATTCCATGATTATCAGTTGTCATTCAGCAGAGATTTCGACCCATGAATCCCAGGTTCTAGACTTCAAGAGGGATGCTCATTCTGCCACAAATGGCAGCAGCATCCTGGGGTGGGGGGGGGGTGGTAGCAGGTGTTGGGGGTGTGGAGAGGTGGGCAGAGAGGGAAGTGAGAAATTGGAGAATTGGAATGCAGGGGATTCAATGAAATGGATGGAGAAGAGAGAGGAAGGGAGAATGAGGGGAGGAAGGAGACTGATGAGCGAGGAAGAGGCTATTGAAAGAGAATGAGCGTGGCGAAGTTAGGCAAGTGTTGTTGAGGAAAAGAGTGTGGGAAATAACTGTGCGTGTGGGGGTGTATGTGTTTGTGTGTGTTGGTGTGTCTGTGTGTCTGTGTGTGTGTGTGTGTGTGTGTGTGTGTGTGCGTGTGCGCACATTTGTGGTTGGTGAAGCCAGGTTTATCGTTGATCGTGTTGGATCTCCTTACCAATGGACCACAACCTTGATCTGCTAAGGGCTGAAGCTTTGTGATGCTGCTGTGTAACGGCCAACCCACATTAAATCTCTTATTGGTATCTTCCCCTGTGCGCTCCAGAAGAAGCAAGTCATATCTGACCCCAAGGGCCTGACTAGGAAGAAGAAATCAATACCATGCCCAGAGATTCAATTTTCCTGCCTTTAGTTATAAATGAACATTTTTTTTTGTAACCTGATGCTATTTTTAGAAAACGTCAGGATTATTAATAGCAAAGTTGTTATACTGCTATTTTAAGATCATTCATAAACAATAAGCAGTTGACTATAAGCAGTTGACATGTTGACTATAAGTAATATTGTTCCTGTATTCATCACAACCTAAATTTGGGTTCACAGTTTAAGATGACATTTCCGATTACCACATAATCCAGTGTTTTTCTCAAGCCAGACTTTCAATGGTGAGTGACTTTCATGAGTAATGTTTGGTTAATTTGTTTCTCCATAAGTTACTAAACCATCAGGGTAGAGCTTACACTGAGATCCACATTGGATCTACTGCCTACAGATCCATAACTGGAGTAGAATTTGTAGAGCTACTCATGACCCAGAGAATACAATCCTGTTGTATCATTTAAGAAGTCCAAATGGGGAACTATGAGTTTCTGCAGACTTTCTGTCTCCCAGACTGAGAAATCCATCCTCGGAGCTCATATCAGGGTGATGTTGAAATCTATTTGATCTGTTGCCTGAAGAAACAAAAGGTGTCTTTTTCTGATTTAATTAAATCATTTATGATTTTTAAATCATTTACAAAAACGTTTGTATCAATTTTTTAAATTAAAAGAGATGAGAAGGAATTTCTTTAGCCAAAGGGTGGTGAATCTGTGGAATTTATTTCTGTAAGATGGCTATGGAGGCCAAGTCATTGTGTTTATTTAAAGCAGAGATTGATAGGTACTTGGTTAGTCAATGTGTTAAAGGTTACAGGGAGAGGGCAGGAGAATGGGGTCAATAGGGATAATAAATCTGCCATGTCTGAATTGCAGAGCAGACTTGATGGGCCAAATAGCCTAATTCTACTCTTACGTCTTATGGTCTGATGGTCTTATTTACAGGTTTTGTACGTGTGTACTTTATGACAGATGCTGAATGACTGGGATGGTTGAGAAGCTGACACTGAGAGCAGGACGCACCATTTGCAGTAAATGCGTGCTTGACAGCTGGTGAGGATGGAATGGGAGGCCTCATTGTTGTCCACGCCATTCTTGCCCGCTGGAGTGCAACACCCCAGGAGTCCTGCCTTCTGCTGATTAACTGGGGCTCAGGGTCCCACTAGAAAACCATACCCAGGACTTGCTGGAAGGATCAGAGCAGTCAATTTGTAGATAATGGAGGATTGCAGGGTAGAAGTCCTTCTCTGTCTCGGACCTTCAGGATTGATTCTGTTTCTACCAAACCTGCAGGCAGAGCGTTACAGAATATAGTTAAGTTCTGAGTGAAAAAAGTACTTCTTAAATTCATTCCCCTTGAACACTCTGCCTTCATGTCTTTGATTCTTCTGCTTTTCTTCCTTTTCCCATGTTGCAAAAGAACTACTAAAGGCCTTCCGTTATCACAGGTTTTCATAAGAGCCCTCTCAGGTGGCCTGTGGAGATTAATGGCTGTTTTGGATCCCCCTGTCTAATGGTTGCTCTCAGGCAAACCACGCTGCTCACAAGGAATGAATGAGCAAACATATGTAATCAGGTGAGCCCGTAAACTTGAAGCCCCTCCCAATTTCGGCTGGATCCAGCGCCCCTTCTGACTGTCTAAGGGGGCAGCTCAGTTTGATTCCCCGACTCTAAACTTAGTCCTCGTCCCTCTGACCTGGTCCCTGACCTTTATGCACTGGTCACTGCAGAGCACATAGCAAACAGTCCTCTTACTGGCTGCGAGAGTCCAGATTTTTCTTGCATCTTCTTCAAGCACAGAGGTGAAAAGCCAGTAGTTTTGAACTGGGCCCTGTGATACTCACAGCCAGGCTACTGCACTAGGAATCAGACTTTAGCAAGAATGCATAGTCCGTTAGACTAATCTGATTGACACTTCAGCAATTACTCTAAGTAAAAAATAGCTGCAAGTAAAGAAAAAAACCATACCAAATAATGCAAAGATTGCACTGCAGCCAAATTGATACTGTATTTGTTAACTAGGGGCCATACACAATCCTGATTTGATGGAGACAGACGTGAAGAAGCATGGAGGAACATCTGGAGAAACTTCTGAAATGCCCGCTTCGCTGCCGCTGCTACTGTGGGATCGAGAATCTCCGGAGACGAAGGCCCCAAATCCTCGGCTTTGCCTACTGCCTGTTGCCGGGGCCGGGGTCGAAGCGCTCGGCAGAGATGGTGCTCGGTGCTCGGTGTCGGAGGGCTGGTCGGAGGCCCGAAGTTTTCGGACAGACTCAGAGTCGGACTGTGGTCGGGTGCTTCCAGGATGCTGCATCGGCAAATTTGCGGTGCTGGAAGCTCATGGCAGGGAGGGTTTCTCTCTTCAACCGTCTACGTGAGGTGATGGGACTTTCGAGACACTTTGAGACTTTTTTTTACCATGCCCATGGTCTGTTCTTTATCAAGTTACGGTATTGCTTTGCACTGTCGTATCTATATGTTATAATTATGTGGTTTTTGTCATTTTTATTTGTCTTGGCTTGTCTTGTGTTTCTGTGATATCATTATGGAGGAACAAATTGTATCATTTCTTAATGCATGCGTTACTAAATGACAATAAAAGAGGACTGCGTGTCCTCAGAATTTAAAAAAAATTGCAATATTTGAGAGAAGTTGTCATAAATACATGGATGGGAATTGTATGGAGGACTATGCTCTAGGTGCAGGGTGGTGGGATTAGGCAGAATTGCAGTTTGGTATGGCCTGGACGGCCCAAAGGGCCTGTTACTGAGCTGCAGTGCTCTATGACTCTATGAAATAATGGTCAGTCACATGCACACCCACTGCTGAAGGAAAGCACATGATTTACAGGTCCTAGTGCAGTTGTCTAAACTGACAAAGCCGAGACAAAGCGCTGCCTTATTCCATATGGATAGCAGTATTAATTATTAAGCAAGTGAAGCTAGCTTTTATCAAATTTCATGATACATATTTTCTGTTCCCTATGAATATTTTAGTGTTTAGTTGTCTTTTCTTCTTTGAAGTTTGCATAACATCCATGTTTTATAACAGAGGTTAGAGAAAAAGGATCTCTGGAACAAATGTACCTGAGGTTTCCGCAGCACGCTACCAGCAGGAAATCAATCCATGACTCATGCTGATCTTCCAACATGGCCAGGGGCTCTAGAGACTCTTTTATAGTCGGGCCACTGAAGAAGATTTGTCATACTGCCAGCCTTGTTTGGCGAGCTCTAGTACTTGCATCTACATCAATGCCAAAGGTTGAAGTTGAGGCAAGTCCATGTAAAGTAATGATCATTAATGTTAATGGGAAATTTGGCTATCCAATCATTTGGCCTTTACTCAAAAGTGTTTGATCAACGCAAATACCTATAATCATGCACTCAGCAGCCCAGGACCACCTGAACTGACAGATGTACTCTTTGATTTGGCATTAAAGGGGCACAGTTCTGCTCCTCTTCTGACCTTGTTAGTTAGAGGACCCCACTGTGATGAGCTGACTGAGAGACCATGTGCGATGGCTGAAGTTTTAAGCTGAAACAAGATCAACTCGTCGACCAGAAACGAAGGCTGCACCTGGGAGACTCCCTTTTTGCTTATAGCTGTACCAAATCCACACCTTTTCAGAGTAAAAGTGAAGCATACACAGGTGTGTGTACATTTGTATGTGTGGGCAAGTGGCAGTGAGAGGTGAAGAGAAAGAGGAATGTCGACCCTGGAGAAGTGCCAGGACTGAGACCTGCCATCACAACAAAGGAACTGAGAAAATGAGGTGGCAAATGTGGCTACAGGTTACACAGCTCCAAATTAAATTCCATTTGAAAGCAGGGTAAGTGTGTGCCAGTAAACGATGCTACATGAAAGCCATAGGCTTGGCAGTGCTGAGGTGGGTGTTCGGTGTGAGGTTACAATGACTGCAGGTGTACCACAGATTCACATTTCTACCAGCTACAGCAGGGAGAAGAGGCCAGTCTTGTACAGGACAATGTGTCTGTGTTGATCCTTGTTAATGGCATCATTTAAAGACATTCTGATCTGGCCTCTGCGAACTCTATAACCAACGTGGTCGCCGAGTTACAGCAGCTGATATAAAACCATGCTTTTACTTTACGTGCATAAACACAGCTAATTGAATATTTTCAGGCGTCTTCCTTTATCTGTAACTAAGCATATTTTGTATCATAAGGCTTTAATCTTATAACTCCTAAAGAGCACCAGATGATCTTAGCGTGCTTTGTTTTTGCAAGTTCTGCAGACACTTGACCAGTGATTTCATTACCGAAGGTCATCGTTAATTCACGCTGGTAAATGATTTAGTCCTTTTATAATAAAAAGCCACAGCCTGTGACAGATGGCTGCATTTCCTGTAACCCCAGGGACTACAAATCAACATGACCTTGTAATTCCACCCTAATGTCAATACATCCGCAATGAAGAGTGACAACGGCTGTGCCTTTTGTTGGGACAGAACTCAGACGTCTGTCAATAACTCCCAATTTCAACTTCAGGCCACTTGTTCAGGGATTTGGGAGAATCATAAATAAGGCCGCTGAAATTAAATGTCTACACTTAGAAGTGACTTCTAAACACTGCAGGGAAAAGGAATCCATCAGCTGAAAACTGTATGCAAGTAACTGTGGATCAAAGAAGCTGATATTGTATTGTGGGGAAACGTTTTAATTGATATGCCTAGATAATTTCCCAGCTGCTGCAGACAGGTCTTCATTATCCTTGGGAAGGGAGCTCAGACCTATCAGCAGCTAGACACAGTACAGATCAATTTTAGCTGAAGCTATCATCAAGAATGGTGAATCAGCATTTCCTGCTTTTGTCCTCTCCTACTTGCCACGAGATGAAAAAATTTTTGCCAATCCTTGCAGCAATTTCAGTTGATGCTTTACCTTCTGTGTCAGAAGCTCATTCAGAACCTGGAGTCTGATGGCAGTATGAAGGGGTTATAATTTTTGGAAGGGGAATATTGAGACTTCTAGGAGTCAGCGATTTGAGCGGAGCAGGAGGCTTTGGCAGGATGGCTATTTGTAAGTGAGACTGGTAGGCAAGAAGTGGTGATTATAGTTTGATCCCAAAGAATTGGGTGACTTAAAGATTAGAAAGCAAATAATGAGGCTGATCTAACCTAGCACAATGTTGCTAAAGCCAAGTTGTTTCTGAATGCCTGACAAGAATCACTCGCAAAATAACTTAATCTAATTTCCTTGCCAAACTTTCAAAAGTAACTTATCACGTGGAACGCTGTCAGCTGATGCATATCGGGCATGGAAATCACAGCAACAAACATAATACACGTGATTAACCAATGCCTGGTTAAATTTTCATACTAGCACATCTTTATTGAGTTCTAGTGCAAGATGAATTCATTGGATATTCCTAAAATATTACTGCACTGTATGATTGAACTGCTCGGCAAATGTGCCCTGAAATTCCGTGAAGCAATTTCGTATCTTCCATTATAACTTTAGCAATGCTTTGAGAATTTCAAGGCCCTACATCCAAGTGACTGTCTCATTGATATTTTAGCCAAAAGCATTTAAGTAACAACTAAAGTGTCAACGTTTAATATATTTGCTGAGGTGAGATTCCCTTTGCTTGGTAGGGTTAGTTTGTAAATTCAGAGTTGAAAGTTCAAAGTAAATTTATCAAAGTGCGCATATCTCACCATTACAACCCTGAGATTCGTTTTCCTGTGGGCATCCTCAATAAATCCACAGGATAGTAAGCAGAATCAATGAAAGACTGCACCAACCTGGGGGTTGAATCAGTGCGCAAAAGGCAACAAACTGTGCAAATACAAAAATAAACAAATAATAATAATAAATAAACAACAATAAATATCGAGAACATAAGGTGAAAAGTCCTTGAAAGTGATTCCATAGGTTGTGGGAACATTTTAGTGATGGGGCAAGTGAAGTTGATGAAATTATCCAATGTGGTTCAAGAGATTGATGGCTGAGGGGAGTAACTGTTTCTGAACTTGGTAGCGTGAGTCCTGAGTCCTCCATCTTCCTGATGGAGCGGTGAGAAGAGAGCGTGATCTGGGCAATGAAGTCCCTGATGATGGATGCGGCTGGATGGACGAAGCAACAAGGGCCCGACAAATGTTGGAAATATTTCTGTTAGATCTCAACAAAAAAGGGTGATGTTATTTTCATTTTGATGCTTTTGTTCCTTGCAAGCATGCTGAGCTAATCTCTGCCAGCCACATGGAAGTAACAAAATAATCCTGAATGCACAATGACCCGTGCTGCTTCAGGAGAGAACTATCAATTAGATATTACTGCAGTTGTTTTGAGCACCTAAAACAGAGGAGCCGATATTGTGCATATAAATTCATGAGGGAAGGCTTTGAGGTGGAAAGATGCAGATTCTTCTAGAGCAGAGGGCACACATTCAATGGGCATGCTCGTTCCAATGTTTTAAAGAGCAACACAAGTTAGTCCCAACAAACAGCTTTTACTAGCCCCCACCCCCTCAAAACAATGAAAACTTAACCTTTTTAAGAATATTGATAGGTATATGGATAGGAAAGGACTTTAGAGGGATATGAACAAATATGGGCAAGTGAGACTGGTTTGATTGGAATCTTGCAGACGTGGACCATTTGTGCTGAAAGACCTGTTTCCATGCTCAAATACTCAATTGTCTTTCTGCAATCTACTTCATCTATCCAGCCAGTGCAGCATTCCAGACTTCAGCAACTTGTGTGGAAACATTTCTCTTCCCTCCTCTTCTAGCTCTGTTCCAAATTGATTTATATCTATCATCCCTTGATGCTAGCCTACTTGCTCAGAGAAATCATTCTCCTATGCTTCCTGGATCAAACTCTTCATGAGGCTGAACACCTGTATCAGGTCTGCACGCACCGTTGGATCCAACTACTAGTTTGGAAAGATCACAGAAAAGCAAGCTCATTTTAATGGGTGGATGATGGAGAAGTCCTTCATTCTTGTAATTAGAGAGTCATAGAGTGAAACTCTACAGGCCGGCCAGTGGTGTAGTGGCATCAGCACTGGACCAAGGCAGAAGGTCCTAAGTTCAAATCTGGCCGGGTCGCAACCTGGGCAATAACAGTATCTGCGCAGAAGAAAGGCCTGGCCAATCTACTTCTGTATCTTGCCATGAAAACATTATGGACAACTACACTATCCATAGGGTCACCATGAGTTGACAACGACTCGATGGCACTCAACAATAACAAGAGTAAAACAACATGAAAAACGGCCCTTCAGCTGTCCAAGATGACCATCTAATTTAGCCCCATTTGCCTGCATTTGGCCTATAATCCCTTAATATTTTCCTAAATTATATTGGTAAACTCCCTCTATACCCTCTCCAAATTTTTGGCATCCTAAAAACATTCCATATCAGAATTGTACAGAATAAGCAAGCTGAATCCTAATCAGTGACTTGTAAATTGTGAAGATGTAGCCTTACATCCTTGCCTTTGTGCTCAGTGTCTCCATTTACAAGCAAAATATTCCAATTGTAGTTTTCACCGTTTGATCATCAGCTAGCTACAAAGATTTCTAGAGATGCATTCCTGCTCTTCCACATCCCCACCTCAAGACAGTTCTATTAAGATTCCACTATCTTGGTCTGTTCTTTCAATGGTGGAGGAGGCAGTTAGTTTGTATGTCAGGCTGAGACCCTCCCAGTCTGCTTAACTGACTGAAAAGTATTCAGACTGTTTTGTTCTAACAGTGTAACATCTGGGTTTGTATGATTATAAAGTACTTATGATGCCTGAAGGAAACGATGGTACATGGTGTGTATCATTAGCTGGGAGGTATTGATTCTGTCTGTTTTGTTGTGGGTCATGTTGCCACCTGATGGGCCAAGAACTTGCTACTGGGGAATTTCCAACCCACCTGACAACTAAAAGATATCAGGCTTGCTTATATTGCTGAGAAACACAGGAAGGATGAGAGCGATTAAACCAGTCTGAACTGGTTGCATTTGGCTTCTGTGCTATTGCTTTAGGTTGAGGAAGCTTGGCTGGGATCACTGCCCCTGACTGCTATCCAATGGTCCCTGCTGGAGACACATGCATGTGGGTGGTAATTGCTTCGACTGTGATACCTTCTTAGTTTAATTAGTCTGCAAGCACTCATTATCTTGATGCTTATAAGAAGAAAAAGTCATTAAAGTAAAATATTAGAAAGAGGAGGAGCAAAAATTGGCAAAAATAAAAGAGAGAACAGAACTGAATTGCTTCAGGCTTTTTGCTTAATTCCCAAGGATCTTGTTGTTTAAATCAGGATCTTATCTTGAAAAAAAACCTTCAATTTACTAAAATTTCTTAAACATAACTATGCGCTATACGTGACTTAATACATATATTAGCCAATTCTTTTCCCTAACCCTATGATTATGCACATAATACTGGCCACTTGTGCTGATTTGGTATCTATTGACTCTCCCTTGGGTGCTGAAGGTTCAGAATTATTTGTTATCTGAAAGTCAACAGGTTTTCTCACCCTTTGCCAGATCAGCCTGGACCATATTCAGCTACTGCTCCCCTCTGCCAGGAATGTTTTTTCTTCGGGAGTCTCCTGAAGAGTGATGATAACTCTTGGCTTTCTTCCTTCACTGGCAATCACCTCTCTGACTCTGTGTGTGCCGTCAGGTCTTAAATTCATTCTTCATTCCACATGTAGATTTCTCAGCATACATTTCTACCCCTGCCAAACCTCTAAACAAACAATCTCTGCTCCTCCTTCTTCTCAACCCCAGAGCTCACAGTTCCAAGTCTCCATTCTCATCCTCAACTCCACCAAACCTGGAGGTGCTAGAAGCTGGAGCAACAAACAATCTAATGGAAGAGCTCAGCACAACCTGTTAAAAGTAAAGATAAAATTATCTTTATCGGTCACATGGAAAGAGACAGGGAAATGTGTTACTTACTTCAATGAACAACACAATCCAATATGTGCTGGGGGCAGCTCGGAAACACTGCCATGCTTCCGGCACAGGCATAGCATAGCCTCAAATTTCTGACCCTAACCTTACGTCTTTGGGCTATGGGTTGAAAGCCCCACGGTCACAGTGAGAATGTATGAACTTACCGACGGCAGTGGGAATTGAACCTCAATCACTGATTGCTGGCACTGCAATAGCATTACGCTAATGGCAAAGTGGTTAAGGCATTCGACTAGCGATCTGAAGGTGGTGAGTTCGAGCCCTAGCCAAGGCAGCGTGTTGTGTCCTTGAGCAAGGCACTTAACCACACATTGCTCTGCGAAGACACTGGTGCCAAGTTGTATGGGTCCTAATGCCCTTCCCTTGGACAACATCAGTGTTGTGGAGAGGGGAGACTTGCAGCATGGGCAACTGCTGGTCTTCCAAACAACCTTGCCCAGGCCTGCGTCTTGGAGAGTGAAGACTTTCCAGGCCCAGATCCATGGTCTCGCAAGACTAACGGATGCCTTTAATTAAACTGCTATACTACTGTACAAATGGTAACCATCCGAAAAATGGACAATTCCTTTACCCCTACAAATGCTACTTGACCTGTTGAATTCCTCCAGCAGATTGTTCGTCATCTTGACGTCTCCTACTGTATTAATTCCCCGGTCCCTTTGGCTTAAAGAAATCTCCATTCTTAACCGTTCCCCAGTTTTCCACTAAATAGTTCAGAATTATTAAACTATTAACTGACCAATAGTAAATGTCATTTGCATCCTTGTCTTCATGGACCAAATGGCTCTTGTCCTCTGCTGTGCAAAGAGAAGAAACGCTCATCAGAGATATTTCTTGCCTGGGGTGACCGCACGCGATTTGCAATCTATCCTTGCCTGGACATTACCTTCAATTTTGCCTTGCTGCAACTTCCACAGAGCTTGGAGTGCTGTGTACAGTTTTGGTGACACTTTCATCCAAACAATGAGATGAAGCTGGAAAGGGTGCAGAGAAGATTCATGTGCATGGTCCCAGGGCTGGAGGATCTGAGTTATACGGAGGGGTAGCCAGGCCAGGTTTGTATTGCTTGGAACATAGGAGAGTGAGGGGCGACCTTAGAAAAATGTTTTTGAAGCTATTAGAGATATAGGTAAGGTCCCTAAGGAGGGGAAAGATTTAAAAAGGACCTCAGAAGCAATATTTTTCATCGAGGGTGGTGAGTAGATGGAACAAGCTGCCAGAGGCAGCTCCTTCCCACTATAAATTTCATAGCCTCCTTCCAGCCTTGTGATAGTTGAGGTGCATTCATTCTTGATTCAGTTGAAGCCCAGTTCTCCAGCCTCCTTCGGGCTTCATGCCACCCTGAACCTAGTATCTGCAAGTGACGTCACCGAGACTGAACGCCAATGCGATTCCTCTGCTGAGCACTTACGTCAGCTCATCCGCTCTCTGGTCCTTTGCTCGAGTTAGGTAAAGAAAAGCAGCAACGGCATAGTTAATCAGCTCTTTCTTCAACATTATCACCCTGCTGCTTTGTGTCTGAACCTGCTTTGATCACATGCCCAAGAATCCAGTTTTCATCCTGAAAGGTCAGAGGAAGCCTTCCCACACCTTCTTCTAGAACGGCCAGTGACACAATCTGTAATGTGCATAAAGCTGGCCTACTTTTTAATTTCTAAACTTGTTTTGCCCTTAAGGTTATGTAATGTATATTATTATAAATTTCGAGAGTTTAGCATTAAATTTTATACCAACACACTGGACAAAAGAAGTAACACACATCAAAGTTGCTGGTGAACGCAGCAGGCCAGGCAGCATCTGTAGGAAGAGGTACAGTCGACGTTTCAGGCCAAGACCCTTTGTCAGGACTAACTGAAGGAAGAGTGAGTAAGGGATTTGAAAGTTGGAGGGGGAGGGGGAGATCCAAAATGATAGGAGAAGACAGGAGGGGGAGGGATAGAGTCAACAGCTGGACAGGTGATAGGCAAAAGGGATACGACAGGATCATGGGACAGGAGGTCCGGGAAGAAAGACAAGGTGGGGGGGGACCCAGAGGATGGGCAAGAGGTATATTCAGAGGGACAGAGGGAGAAAAAGGAGAGTGAGAGAAAGAATGCGTGCATAAAAATAAGTAACAGATGGGGTACGAGGGGGAGGTGGGGCCTTAGCGGAAGTTAGAGAAGTCAATGTTCATGCCATCAGGTTGGAGGCTACCCAGACGGAATATAAGGTGTTGTTCCTCCAACCTGAGTGTGGCTTCATCTTTACAGTAGAGGAGGCCATGGATAGACATGTCAGAATGGGAATGGGATGTAGAATTAAAATGTGTGGCCACTGGGAGATCCTGCTTTCTCTGGCGGACAGAGCGTAGATGTTCAGCAAAGCGGTCTCCCAGTCTGCGTCGGGTCTCACCAATATATAAAAGGCCACATCGGGAGCACCGGATGCAGTATATCACCCCAGTCGACTCACAGGTGAAGTGTTGCCTCACCTGGAAGGACCGTTTGGGGCCCTGAATGGTGGTAAGGGAGGAAGTGTAAGGGCATGTGTAGCACTTGTTCCGCTTACACGGATAAGTGCCAGGAGGGAGATCAGTGGGGAGGGATGGGGGGGACGAATGGACAAGGGAGTCCCGTTCCAACGGGATCCCACCACTAAGCACATCTTTCCCTCCCCCCCTCTCTCTGCATTCCGCAGGGATCGCTCCCTACGCAACTCCCTTGTCCATTCGTCCCCCCCATCCCTCCCCACTCATTTCCCTCCTGGCACTTATCCGTGTAAGCGGAACAAGTGCTACACATGCCCTTACACTTCCTCCCTTACCACCATTCAGGGCCCCAAACAGTCCTTCCAGGTGAGGCAACACTTCACCTGTGAGTCGACTGGGGTGATATACTGCGTCCGGTGCTCCCGATGTGGCCTTTTATATATTGGCGAGACCTGACACAGACTGGGAGACTGCTTTGCTGAACATCTACGCTCTGTCCGCCAGAGAAAGAAGGATCTCCCAGTGGCCACACATTTTAATTCCACATCCCATTCCCATTCTGACATGTCTATTCACAGCCTCCTCTACTGTAAAGATGAAGCCACACTCAGGTTGGAGGAACAACACCTTATATTCCGTCTGGGTAGCCTCCAACCTGATGGCATGAACATCGACTTCTCTAACTTCCGCTAAGGCCCCACCTCCCCCTCGTACCCCATCTGTTACTTATTTTTATGCACACATTCTTTCTCTCACTCTCCTTTTTCTCCCTCTGTCCCTCAGAATATACCTCTTGCCCATCCTCTGGGTCCCCCCCCTTGTCTTTCTTCCCGGACCTCCTGTCCCATGATCCTCTCGTATCCCCTATTGCCTATCACCTGTCCAGCTCTTGGCTCTATCCCTCCCCCTCCTGTCTTCTCCTATCATTTTGGATCTCCCCCTCCCCCTCCAACTTTCAAATCCCTTACTCACTCTTCCTTCAGTTAGTCCTGACGAAGGGTCTCGGCCTGAAACGTCGACTGCACCTCTTCCTACAGATGCTGCCTGGCCTGCTGCGTTCACCAGCAACTTTGATGTGTGTTGCTTGAATTTCCAGCATCTGCAGAATTCCTGTTGTTTGGACAAAAGAAGTAACAACTGCTGACATCTTTTTTACAGAAATTAGCTAATGACCGTAAAGAAGCCCCAGGATACAGTACACCAGCTGCACGTGTTGGACCAGGGGCCTGTTGGGATTTGACGTGGAAACCATTGTCTCTGCCAGGTAGAGATACTTCTTCATCCAACAACTGCAGTTCAAAAGACCATAGGACATAGGAACGGGATTAGGCTAGTCAGCCCTTCAAGTCTGCTCCGCCATTCCATCATGGCTGATTTATTATCCATCACAATTCTATTCCCCTTCCTTCTTCCTTTGATGCTCTTACTATTCTCCTTCATGAGAGGTTCTTCATCTTCCCCTTCCTCTTTTCTCCTTTCCACTCCTGACTCCACTGTGACTTTGCAGATGCCTACAGCTCTCTATAGCATGCCAGTTCTCTCCCTGCCCCCCCCCCCTTAGCATTGTTCTGGGTTCTGACTACCTATCCTA
Source organism: Mobula birostris (assembly GCF_030028105.1). Classification (NCBI taxonomy): domain Eukaryota; kingdom Metazoa; phylum Chordata; class Chondrichthyes; order Myliobatiformes; family Myliobatidae; genus Mobula; species Mobula birostris. Next base: position 129,441,594 of record NC_092378.1, on the reverse strand, counting down.
TTCCAAGTTACACCTACTGCCACCAGCTCCTGAGTATCGAATATTGCTGCTGAGCATGCCCAACTTAAACACGTGATCTTGCAGATCTATTGTACAATGGCCAATACAAACAGACCACGCTGGAAATATTCAGCAGGTCAGGCAGCATCTGATGAAAGAGAAACAAAATAAATGTTTGAAAACAATGGTCCTTCACTGGAACTCTGCTTAATTGATTCTTTGGATTCGAGTAATGGCTCTGTTTACACAATGTGAAAATTGCACCTATGTATTTCTAACCAACATAAAATGCTTTATTTTCAATTTACAGGCTAGAGTCCCTCTTACTGCTGCATTTGTGGTGTCTGAGGGAGAAATATGCAGAGTTTAGGAGAACCAGTCCATTATCAAGGTACATTGGATGTGTCCCCTGGTGTACAGTAGAAACCAACTGAGCTTTGCAAGTATTATTTCCTCTGAGATTATGGGATTTCAATTTAATGCAATCCTTTGCTGTGTTTTGCAGAGAGGACTGTTCTTTCCAGCAGCTTGCTGAGCTTTGCCTCAAGATAATTCCCCCATAATGAAATAAGGCAAATTTAGGCTGATGAGCTGCTCATTGCTGCTGCTTTTCTATGCAAGGTGAAATCTGAGGGGAGAGCTCCTGAGTAGCTACTAATCACTTTAAGGAAAATGAGAGAAAGTTAGGGGGTGGGGGTGTGGGGGGGGGGGAAGCAAAAGCTCATCTCTAGGTGGGAAGGCGTGGCAGACTAGAAATAAATTTCAGTTTGTTGGAGAGAGACTCGAGGTTTTTACACTCATTACACCCTGACGATAGGTGGAGTCAGTAAAACATTGATAATGTACAACTTAATTCATCGTGCATTATTTAATAATGTAAGATCATGTTCGGTCTCTTTAGACCATCTTAAAAACATTAATATCATCAATTTCCTTCCTAATTGGGCACATCTAATCCAGGATTACTTTCTGGAGTTATGACAGGAGAGCCCCTGAGGAAATTCCTAGTCTATTGTTTTTTCTTTCTTTATTAAATAAAGCGCAGAATCATACGGACAGCAAACTAAAGGCACAACAAGAGAATGAAATTGCATCATAATGAGGCATTGTCAATTGCACATAATTCTAAAGTAAATGGAGGGGTCAAGTGGCTGCAAGCTTCCTCATAACTAGGAAGCAGCAGCCAACAGAACAATTGTAAATGCATCTGCCAAAGCTACCGAAGTCCTGGCAGCTGATCTCATGAGAAAGTAGATGTAGAGAGACTGCAGGTGCTGAAAATCTAGAACAACACATGCAAAATGCTGGAGGAACCCAGCAAGTCAGGCAGCGTCTATAGTGGGAAATGAACAGTTGATCTTTTGGGCCGAGATCCTTCATCTGGAGTGGATGGCTAGAGAGCAGAACCCAGGATAAAGGGTGAGGGTGCAGGGAGAAACACAATCTGGTGGGTGATAGGTCAGTCCTGGTAAGGGGGAAGGTAGGAAACAGGGGAGTGGTGAAAAGGGTCGTGAGAAGCCACAAAGTGACATGTGGAAGACCCAAAAGGCTGGAGAAAGAGGAACCTGACAGGAGGGGATGATAGACCATGGAATAAGGGGAAGGAGACTGGGAACCAGGTGAAGGTGAAGGTGAAGGGCAGGTCTCATGAGGGAAGGGGAGGGAAAGAGAAGGGCTGAAGGGACCAGTGGGATAAGGGAAAACGAGGGGGTGGAGCAGAGGGGAATTGGTTCCTGGAAGTTAGAGAAATCAAGGCTGATGCTATCAAATTGGAAGCTACCATGACAGAATATGAGGTGTTGCTCTTCCAGGCTGCATCTGACCGCAATGTGGTCTGAGAGGAGGCCGTGGACAGACATGTCAGTGCAGGAATGGGAAATGGAATTAAAATGGGTGGCCACCCGAAGGTCCTAGCTGTTACAGCAGAGGGAGTGAAGGTGCTCACTGAAGTGATTCTCCAATCTGTGTTGGGTCTCCTCGATGTAGAGGAGGCAGCACTGGGAGCACCGGATACAATAGTAGTCATAGTCATAGTCATACTTTATTGATCCCGGGGGAAATTGGTTAATAGTCCTGATAATAAACAGTCCTGATGAATTTGTATGTGGACCACTGGCTCACCAGGACTACTTAGGGCCCTGACTAATGGTGAGGGAGAAGGTGTGGGGGCGGGCGTAACACTTAGCACAGTTGCAGGTCGCCTAGAATGGGATAAAGAGGAGGGACAAAGAGACAAGGGAGATGCAGAGAGGACAATTCTTCAGAAGGCAGAGAGAGGAGGGAAGGGAAAGGTGTGCCTGATTATGGTATCCTGTTGGAAATGGTGGAAGTTGCAGAGAATGACAATTTGCTGAGTTCTTCAGTGTTTTACGGCTGATGAAATCCTATGTTTTCTGTGTAGCATACGATCTAACTTCAATAAATAAAAAAGCATTAATAAAAAACAAGTATTTCACTGTGGATCTCAATCAAGTTAAAGTCCAAGTTTAATGTCATCTGACAGTATAACTAAATGAAACAATGTTCTTTTTTTCTGGACCACAGTGCACCACAATATATATTTCTCACACACACACACACACACACACACACACAAAATAGTTCACAAAATGTTTGTTCTGGTCCTCCTTCCATCTAACACGGAATGCACTTCAGGACACCATTTCTTAAATTTCAGTCACACATGCATCACACGTCACCCTTAACATCAGCCAGTCTTTCCTACAGAAATAGGCAGTTGCTCCGAATTTTGCCTCACCTAGAGTCATCAAGTCACAGAGTACTAAAGCACAGAAACAGGCCAATCAGCCCATTAAGTCTGTTCCACCATTTAGTCATGGCTGATTTATTAGTCCTCTCAACCCCATTCTCCTATTTTATCCCCATAATCTTTGATGCCCTTACTAATTAAGAACCTATCAACCTCCACTTTAAAGATTCCCAATGACTTAGCCTCCACAGCTGAATGTACCAATGAATTCCACAGATTCGCCATCCTCTAGCTAAAGAAATTCCTCCTCATTTCTGTTCTGAATGGATGTCCTATTCTTAGGCTGTGCCCTCTGGTCCAAGACTTCCCTCACTATGGAAATATCCCTACTACATCCACTCTATCTAAGCCTTTCAATATTCACCACAGTTCAATGAGACCCCCCCCCCCCGTTCTTCTAGGCCTAGAGCCACGAAGCACTCCTCATAAGTTAACCATTTCATTCCCTGGACCATTCTCATGAACCTCCTCAGAACCCTCCCCAATGGCAGCCCATCCATTCTTCGATAAGGGGTCCATAGTTTCTCAAAACAATAACTGGCACCTTTGTGTCTATCCTTCAACAAATTCTCTTCGATCGTCTGTGTCCCCTCATTCTACAAGAGAGGGGCATGTCTGCACGGGTAATGTGGCTGACATTGTTAAATAGCTGCTGTGAGCTAAGTGCACGGACACATTAGGATTATGAAGACACGTAGTCCTCTTTTATTGTCATTTAGTAATGCATGCATTAAGAAATGATACATTATTTCCTCCGGTGTGATATCACAAAACACAGGACATACCAAGACTGAAAAACTGACAAAACCACATAATTATAACATATAGTTACAAACAGTGTAACAATACCATAACTTGATGAAGAAGTCCATGAGCACAGTAAAGTTCAAAGTTTCTCAAATGTCCCACATCTCACACAGACGGGAGAAGGAAGAAAAACTCTCCCTGCCATGCCGACCACAATCTGACTCTGAGTCATCCGAAAACTTCGAGCTCTGGTCAGCTCTCCGACACCGAGTACTGAGCGCCATCTCTGTCCGAGCGATTCGACCTCCTTCTCGGTCGCCAAAAGCAGGCAAGGCCAGAGATTCTGAGGCCTACCCTCCAAAAGATTCCCGACCACACAGTAACGACAGCAGCAAACGGGCATTTCAGAAATTTCTCCAAATGTTCCTCTGTGCTTTCACGTCCATTCTCCATCAAATCAGAATTGTCCATGGCCCCTATTTAACAGATAAAACATCATTTTTCACCGGAGGGCTGCGCACACGCAGGCGCGCTGCCATCTTCTCCTCCCGTTTGGTCTGAGTACTGACTGATGGAACGTACATAACGTCTGAACTTATGACATTGGCAATTTTCACCATGACCCATTCTGTGAGTTATCAGATTCTTGTGGTACTCTACCCAGATACCAAGGGGTCTACTCCTGACATTGACCTCCATGGAACTCTGATTCAGGATTTGGGGGAACTGGAATTAGAACTGGTGTATTATTTCCACATGTACTGAGGCACAGTGAAAACCTGGTCTTGCACACTGTCCATAAAGATCCAATTAGTACACTGTGCATGAAATAGTACAGGATAAAACAATAACAGAATCAAGTGTAACAGCTCCGGAGAAAGTGCAGTGCAGGTAGACATTAAGGTGCAAGGTCACTGGGATTGAAAGGCTTGTCATACGAAGAGCGTTTAATGGCTCTGGGCCTCTGCTCACTGGAATTCAGAAGAATGAGGGTGACCTCATTGAAATCTATCACATGTTGAAAGGTCTCAATCAGTGGCAGCGCCAGAGATTTTTTCTTGCTGGTGCTACGGAGGGGCAAAGTGATTCAGTGATGGTGCTGTGGGATGCACTGTATGGTAATACGTATTCGCAAAGGCCACACGTGTGGCGTAAAAAAAGTCAGTTTCAAGCATTATGTGCCTATTATAAATGCCTCTGTTGATTCACAAGCAACAGCAATTGATAGATCTAATATAGAAGTGAACTGTTACAGTGTCAACGGCATCGGAGACAACCTGGGCTACACGGAGCATAAACAAAAAAAATCAACAGAGCATCCGAGCAACGTGAATCACGCACCAATCCCGCGATCAGCGTCAAATGTGTGCTTTTGAGCTGAAAAACACAACACGAACCCACTGCTATTCGCATTACATAGACAGCAATGCCAAAAGGTACACCATTATTAAAGTCAAATAAGGCAAACAACAGATGCAAGGCTTTACCAGGAGTTGGACAAATCGTACTCTGACCATGCAATACCTCAATTAATTGAGTTTAAAACAAAAATAAACAGAATCACCGCTTGGAAGTCTAAGCAAAACCAGTAGGCTTAATAGCAGTAAATGTAATATTTTAGGATTTGCAGGAAACATAAGGACTATGGGGTATCCACCACAAAATAATAACAACAATAATCAGCATTAGTCTTGGCCCAAATTTTTTAAAAAATCAACTGCACTCACCATTAATGTTTTCAGAGAAGCACAATCCGTCTGTTGTTGTGATCAGTGGCAAAAGCATCAATGATTTTCTGGATGTCAAGTGCCTTGGTGCTCCGGCTGTTTATGGCCAACAGAGCCAAGTTGCTGTTCCGAGCATCGCCACTGCTATTCCTTAAGTAGTTTTGGACGCGTCTGAGGCAAGAGAAACTCCGTTCGCATGAGGACCTATACTGACTTATACACGCGTTCTTATCAATAACACACTGGGCGAGTGTCTGTTCAATGCTTTTAAGAAGCGACTCTGCGTCCAACCCTTCTGCTGGAGTGAAGTGCAAGAATTCTTCAAGCACTGTTTCGTTATTCAAATACCGCACCACCACTGATATTTGCTCCTTTTTACTCAAGTCTTTACTTTCATCCACCATGATGGCAAAATGTCCAGCCTGCTTGATTTCTGCACTTATTTGACGTCTGACCATATCTGCCATAATACCCATAATTTCATTTTGGATATCGTGATGGGTGTTGTTTGCATTTCCAGGATTGTCCTCTATTTTTTTTTTAGCTACAGTCTTATCAAACTTCCCAATTACACTGAGCAACTCAACAAAGTTTCCCTTGTTGCCAGATCCAACATTCTCCCGGTATCCTCGCTAGGCAATGCCTTGGCACGCAGTATAGCGTAGAGAATCAACCGCTGCTCTCATATACTCACGGTTTTCCTGGACAATCTTTGCATGTCCTTTATCAAGCATATTTCCCAATCTTGAACCGTCTTGTTTTCTCAGTCTGAATTCGGCCCGCGCCTCCATCGCAAAATTATGAGCTGCACTTACATGGTGGGTTTTGAAAGCTGTCGTACCGTTTGTAGCTTTCCGCCAGTTGCGGTAACCGGTGACAGTGAAGGTAGACTCAGAATGGAACCCAAGTCCTTCACACAGGAAATGCCTGTATGCGAAGCAGAATGTAACATCTTTTATGATTGAATATTCCAGCCAGGAGTACAGGTCAAACCAGCCACGAATAAAACTCCTTTGCTGATTGCCAAACTGTTGCGAAGGGTATTTTTTCAATGCTGGCCGACGGGGTCCTTCCTCAGGCTGCTGGCTAACATCGCTGACAGTATTCCCACCAGCACTAAGAGCAGCTTCATCCATGTTCCCTTCCGAATCCCGCTCCATTTCTTGTTCCTCTACTTCGCCCTCACACTCCTTCGATGAACTGCTGTCGTCCTCATCCCCACTTACTCCTTTCTGCATGTCACTTTCAATTAAGACATGCTCAGACTGACACACCACTGATTCCTCTGGATGAGGTCGTTTTCTGACTAAAAATCGATCCATTTTTCACACCTGCCAAAATAACGCACGTGCCAGGCCCACGCTCGCTTGTAAAAGCACAACGTGCGCGTGCGGCATCCGTTAGTCTCGCGAGACCATGGATCTGCGCCTGGATGTATACTGTCAATCTCTCGCGTGAGTGAGAGTGAGTGACGTCACCACCTTAAGTGATCTTAGATCAGCTTAACTGATCTGAGGACAGCAACGGCAAGACATTGACAACGAACGAGTAAGCAGAAGTGTAGAGTGGATCTGACAGAATTTATAACTTTATTGCTGCGTGGGTGCTATGGTAATTGGGGGCGCTGTTTCACTAGATCAACTGGAGAAACATGCTGTATTCAAAACTATACAGAGAAAGCAAAGCAGCCGCAGTTAATTTCTTGGTGGGGCTACTGCAATTTCTGCTGGAGCTATAGGCCCAGCTAGCACCACCTTAGCACCGCCCCTGGTCTCAATAGAGTGATTGTGAAGTGGATGTTTCATAAGGTGGGGGAGTCTTAAGACTTGTGGATACAGCCTCAGGATGGAGAAGAGCAGGAATTTCTTTAGTCAGAGAGTGGTGAATCTGCAGAATTTATTGCCACAGGCAGCTGTGGAGGCCAAGTCTTTATTAATTTTAAGACAGGTTGATAAGGCAGGGCATGAAGGGATACCAGGTAACAGGCAGGAAACTGGGGCTGAGAGGAAAAATGGATCAACCATGATGAAATGGTGGAGCAGACTTGATGGGCCAAATGGCCTAATTCTGCTCCTATATCTTATGGTCTCAGTGTGGAAAATTATAAGGTCAAGAGCCCATCTTATCATACTAGAGAACCATTCCACAGCATAGAAGCTGTCCTTGAGTCTGGCTACCTGAAGATTCAAAATATTTCTAATTTTACACCTTCTGACCAAGGTCTTCAGTGCTGGACACAGAAACCTCTCTCCCCTGTTATGCCAATCACCAGTTTTCGACCTCGTGCAAGACTCTAGCATTTGCTCTAACGGCAATATAACCTGATTTCCAAATGCCCCTCAGGAAGTGAAGGCTGGTTTGGAATGAAGCTGCTTCTCACAAGGCCAACTCTCAATACAGTCAGTGTTGGCTTTACACTGAAATCCATCAAGGAACCAGATCAGACAACACAACGCAAGTATGTTATCTGGATTACAGTGAATGTGAGGGGATCAGTCGAGGGTTTTCAAACTTAGCTCTATTGGACAAAGCTGACTGTCTAGGGCTTAAATAAATTATTTAAATTGACTGTTTTTTTTCATTGTAGGATTGCACTGCATTCTGCAGGATAATCCACAGTCTCCCACACAGAGTTTTATTTTTTAAATACTTTCAGTTGGTTACAGAAAGAAGTATGAATGGAATAAAAATGGAGATCCCTTTGAATATGTGCAGAGTGCAATCCCAATAGCTGAGCCTCACTACTTTAATGTTAATCAGCCCAGTCAGTCTCCCCTGTAATCATCTCCTCCATAGTTCCCAGACCTAAAGACACATCTGCCTCATGGCCTGCAACTGGAGTGTGTAGGGAGCCATGAGCCACGGCTGGGGACTTGTGGGATTGGCCTCTATATTCTGGTGGTGGAAAATGGCAAGGACAATTTAGGATTGACTGATAGGGGGAGCCTGGTCCACAAGAAACCAAAAGGTAATAGGTCAGTTCTGAAGAAGCTATCTTTCCAGATCCTGGAGTTTTTGTTGAAACCAGCAGGAAGAAGTTGAACCACCAATTTGAGGCAGACCTTGCCATCTTCGGAAGAAGCGCTGCTACAAGAAAGCAGCATCCATCATCAAGGACCCCTGCCATCCAAGCCTTGCTCCCTTTTCACTGCGGCCATTGGGAACGAGCCTTCGGTCACACACCTCCAGCTTCAGGAACAGTTATTCATCTGAGTGGATACCTTCACTCAGCTCAGATCTGAACTGACTCCACAACCCATGGACTCACTTTCAAGGATTCTACAACTTATGTTATCAGTACTATTTATTCATTTATTTTTTTTTGTCTTTGCAGTCTGTTTTTGCAAATTGGTTGCTTGTCAGCCTTTGCGTGTAGCTTTTCTTGATTCTATTGTATTTCTTTGTTCTACTGTTTATGCCTACAGGGAAATGAAACTCATGATTGTACTGTATAGGGTGACATATGAGGACTTTGATAATAAATTTACTTTGAACTTCCAACTTTCACTTGGAATGGCTGGCCTATAACTTGCTGGAAAAAGCAAGTTAAAAGTTTAGCTGAGAGAGTTGGATTAGGGGAACAGGATGGTAAAGGCATCTCCTTTTTTTTAACTCATTCACCCTCAAGATGCCAGACCAGAATGTGGAATGTCATAAATAAAGGGTCCAAGAGGCATTGTAAAAACTGAGGCACAAACAATGAAGGTCACTGTCAGGAGCTGTGCCTGGAGAACCTGGATAGACTACCAAAGACACTCAATGATTTTACAGGAGGGATCATGATCAGCTTCTCTAGTGACAGAAGCCTGACTGAGGACAATGAATGAATTAATGCTGAATATCATCGACTTGCATTTATTTTCACTTTTTTTCATGCTGACTGCTGATGAAAATAACCTGATCTATAGCTATCTGCACCAACATTTTACGTCAGCCTGAAAAACTCAGTCATAGACAGAAACAGATCATCTGAACCAGCATATCCATGCCAACCATCAACCCCTCATCTACACTTCCTCTATAACCAGCATAACCCCGCTATGTTATTTCGAAGTGCAAAGTAAATTTATTATCAAAGTACCTATATGTCACCACATACTAATTTGAGACTCATTTCCTTGCAGGACATTCACAATAGAAACATAGAAACATAGAAATCTACAGCACATTACAGGCCCTTTGGCCCACAATGTTGTGCCGACCATGTAACCTACTCTAGAAACTGTCTAGAATTTCCCTACCGCATAGCCCTCTATTTTTCCAAGCTTCATGTACCTATCTAAGTGTCTCTTAAACAACCCTATTGTATCCAAAACAAAGAAATATAATAGAATGAATGAAAAACTACACACAAGGACTGGCAAACAACCAATGCGTAAAGGAAGTCAAACTGTGCTAATAAAAAGTAATAATTAATTAATATTACTGAGAATACAAGCTTTAGATTGCTTTAAAGTGAGGGCATAGGTTGTGAAATCATTTCATTGTTGAGGTGAGTGACGTTATCCAGACTGGTTCAGGAGCCTGATGGCTGTCGGTTAATAACCATTCCTGACTTAGTGGTGTGGGTATCATTAACTTAAGACTCCTGTAGGATTGAATTTCCACAGATTCTGTCACTTCTCTACACACTAGGGTCAACACAGTGGCCAGTTAACCTACCGATTTGCATGTCTTTGTGATGTAGGAGGAAACCAGAAAGCCCACAAGCAAACATAGTGAGAATGTGCCAGGCCCCTGAGTACGTGGCACGGTGAGGCAGCGGCTCTATCGACCCGGAATTCGAAATAAAGTGATCAAATAATAACCCTCAAATTACCATTTATATTCTTAAACATGGCTGGAAATCCATTATAGGTCATGATTCTGAATGGACAAACTTTGCTTTTCTTAAATTATTTAAGTGACTTTGTTTAATTCGGTTCATAAAAACATAAGAAAACACAGGGCTGCAGAATTTCTCCTGAGTGTGTACTTCATGATTCCGTAAAGGTCACTCCAAGAAGCACCTTAAACATCTCTAGCTTATTAGTATTCATTGAATGCATTCATTTTTCCCGAGTCAGACAAGCAGACTCCACATACTTTATTGATCCACATCAAAGCGGTTTATGAAATTGGCTAAGCTGAGGCTGCTGACATCGAACACATGCTACAGGCATCGGACAGAGCTCTTGAAAGATGATGAATTTGGCATCTACAGGTGATATTTAATGTACGTGGCAGAGGGTTCCAGGCCAGCTTGATGAGACACTGCTTTATTGTACGTGTTTTTATCTTTACTCATTCGCAGCAGCAAATATTAGGCTTAAAGTGGATTCTTAATAGAAAGTACAATAAACTTCAAACTGGAGCACTGCTTTCGAACATGGACGATGCATCACTGTCATATAAAGCCATTAGAATTGAAGTTCATCATATGTGACTGGAGGCAACATATCACATTAAGTACCTTTTAGAACAAGTATTTTCATTCATTGTTAGTGGATAACAGCTAATTGAGAACAGTGCTAATGCTTTGATGAAATATTAATTTACAGTTCATATTTAATGAAACTACATGCAGAAAATAACTTCGAAGGTCGGAGAAGGGTGGCCAGTGGATCCTTGCACTTGCTTTGAGACTGAGGGAAAGTTGTGGGTTTAGGATTAAGCACAGTGAGAAAATAGAACCAGTATCATTAATGAACTGGCACAATGCCAGTTTACACTAAAGTAATGGTGTCTCTTTGGGTACCACTGTCTCTCTCTGTCTGTCTCAAATTAAAACTAGTAACAAAAATGGATCTCCCTCTTTCTCTCTCTCCCTCTTTCCTCCACTTAACATCAACCTAATTATTTATCTCCATGCAATATTTTTTCCTTAATCTGTTTTTGCATTGTTTCTCTGTTGGTGAATAGTGTTGCATCCTCCTTTGTGAATATGATTTCAAGGTGCCTTCCCCAATACCCTTTCTTTCCCATTTGCAATTTGTTGGCTTCAGTGGTAAGCACCTGCAGGCTTGTCACCGTCTGGTCATTACTGCCGATTCTTATGTAAGAGTCCACTCATTCAAGGTTTAAAATATTTGTCATTTATTAGTAATTAAGAATTGAAATTCTGGCTAACTTTCTCTTCCTTAACACAAAGTTGTTGAAGGTATTTTACCAATTAAGGTCAGTTAGTAACACACAAAAGGGATGGAACCTCGTAAATTAGCCAAAAATGGTGAAGCAGTTTACTTATCTGCCTCTCCTTTTTCCAAATCTTTGTCCCAGTTGTTTGTCTTCCACTGTCTCTACCTCTTTTTTTCTTAATTCTATGTTGTTACATTCTTATTGATTTTTTCTTGAACAAACATGTTACTTCTGTGATTGTTGTTTGTTATTTTAACTCTCTGCATCTCTGTTTCTGGCTAGTTATGCTCCTGCATTGATATATATATATTTTTTTTCTTTCTTTCTCTCTCTGTGCATCATGGGTTGGTCTTTCTTACTTTTTTAAAATTTGGGTTCTTTTGGGTTCCTTGCTTTGCAACTGCCTGTAAGCAAACAAATCTCAAGGTTGCATAATTTATACATTCTTTGATAGTAAATGCACTTTGCATCTTTGAATATTTGTAAAGAGGGCAATGCACTGTCTGCTACAGAGAAAACCCCAGAAGTTCTGCTACTCAGAAGTTACCAAATATTACATAAATACCTGTTAATAATGTTTAAAAATTAATACAGATTAATCTCCCCGACATTGAAAATTAAATATTGAAATGTAAAGCTGTATTCATTTGAGTATTAATATGTGCTGGAGATTTAACAAAATGTAAATTTAATTATTTATAAAAATATTAATAAGCAGTGCAAAAAGAGAGGCAAAATTACTGAGGTAGTGTTCATGGATTCATTGTCCATTCAGAAACCTGACGACGGAGAAGGAGCAGTTCCTGAAACACTGAGTCGGTGTTTTCAGGCTCCTGTACCTCCTCCTTACTGCTAGTATTGAGAAGCGGGCATGTCCTGGGTAGTAGGGGTCCATAATGACAGATGCCCCTTTGTTGAGGCATCGCATTTTGAAAGTGCCCTTGATGCTGGGGAGGCTAGTGCCCATGATGGAGCTGGCAGAGTTTACAACTTTCTGCAGCATTTTCTGATCCTGTGCAGTGGCCCCTCTACACCAGACAGTGATGCAACCAGTTAAAGGTACACCTGTAGAAATTTTCAAGTGCTTTGGTGACCACACCAAGTATCCCCGAACTCTTAATGAAATATAGCCACTGTTGTGCCTTCTTTGTAATTGCATCAATATGTTGGGCCAGGATAGATCTTCAGATATGTCGACACTCTGGAACTTGAAACTCCTCACCCTCTCCAGTACTGATCTCTTGATGTGGACTGGTGTGTGTTCTCTTGACTTGCCCTTCTGAAGGTTATAAAAAATTCCTCGGTCTTACTGACGTTGAGTGCAAAGTTGTTGTTGTTACACCACTCAACCAGCTGATCTATCTCACTCCTGTATGCCTTCTCATCACCATCTAAAATTCTGCCAACAATAGTTGTGTCATCAGCAAATTTATAGATCACATTTGAGCTGTGCCTGGACAAAAAAATGTTGTGGGTGCAGAGAGAGTAGAGCAGTGGGCTAAGTATGCATCCTTGATGTGCACCATGATTGTCAGCCAGAGGAGATGATATTTCCAATCCACACAGACTGTGGTCTCCTGATGAGGCAGGCAAGGATCCAGTTGCAGAGGGAGGTATAGAGGCCTGAATTCTGGAGGTTGTTGATCAGAACTGAGAGTATGATGGCATTGAATGCTGAGCTGTAATCAATAAACAGCAGCCTGATGTAGGTATTACTATTGTCCCAGTGATCCAAGGTTGAATGGAGAGCCAGTAAGTTTATATCCACTTAGGCCTATTGTGGCAATAGGCAGCAGGTCTAGGTCCTTGATTTGCCAGGAGCTAATTCTGGCCATGACCAACCTCTAGTTTTCTCTAGTTTTTATAACCTCTCTGTCCTTGTCTGTTTATTATCTAATCCTTCAAATGTTATTAAAGAAAAATTACACAAGAGTTTAAATACTTTGCCTGTGAAACCTGTTTCAGCATTTACCTGTAGATATACTCTATCACAGTATCATCTTCCTGTCCTTTCTTTATTGCTCTTAATTCCTTTAATATTCAGAAGCCTATCGTTCAGCAATGCTGCAAAAGGCCAATTTTCATGCCATGCCGTTGGTACCCTCTGTATTATGTATATGACAACAAACTTGAACACTGAGAATTCAAAAGTGAAAAGCATTCTTCGCTCAACCCTAAGTGGCCTTTAATTTGAGACTGTAATAACTAGATCTAAACATGTCCATTGGGGAAGCACTTGCCCAGTGTCCTCAGAACAGTTTCAATGAAGTAACCCTCCTGACGAAGGGTCTCGGCCTAAAATGTCAACTGCACCTCTTCCTAGAGATGCTGCCTGGCCTGCTGCGTTCACCAGTAACTTTGATGTGTGTTGCTTGAATTTCCAGCATCTGCAGAATTCCTGTTGTTTGTTGTCAGTGAAGTCATGACTGGTTCTCCAAGACTCTAGAGAATACAGATTGACCAAATTTGATCTCTCCTCATACGACAGATCTACCATCCCAGAAACCAATCAGCTTAATCTTCCTACAGTAAACTTATCCTTCCATAGGAAACAAAACTTACGCAATTATGCAATTCTCACTAAGTTTCAATATAATTGTAATAAGACATCTTTACTCTTGCATTCAAATCCTCTTGCAATTTGTATACCCTAATAATTGCTGGCTACATCTGCATGTTAGCTTCCTTTTTGTGACTTTCCATCCAATCTTCTGTCCCCACCAATCACTGTGCATTTTGTGGCATATCTCCGTGAAGATACAGCACCCATTCTTTCCCTTTCCTGTCCCATTTTCTAGGAACCCAAACAGAATTTCAAGTGAAGTAGTGATTCATTTGCAGTTCTTCCGTATATTCACATTTAGTCTCTTCTACCGTGCAGGAAACAAGCTGATTATGATCGCTTTGGGGAACATCTACATTCAGTCCACAGGAGTGGCCCTGAGCTTCCTGTTGCCTGCAACGTTCAAACTCTGCCGCACTCGATCTGTGATCCATCTGTGTGTGGTTTCCTACACTGTGACCAGATGGCCCAACACAGGCTTGGGAATCAGCACCTTGTCTTCCATCAGGGCACGTTGCAGCTTCCAGACTCAAAAGCAAAATTACCAGCTTCAGCCTGTATCAGAACAGGCCATGTTTGCTGCAGGTTATCCACCCGTGATATTAGCTCAGCTCTCCATTAGTGCACCCACACTTGTTGGGCAAGTGCCATAGTCCTGACATTAGCAACGCATAGCACTTCATTGTCTGTGGTATCACCCTCCAACTGTCCCCATTAACTCATTTAACTGTACAAACCCTAAGACCAACACTACAACAATCACCCCATCATAGATATTCCCTTTGTCTTATCCTTCCCCCTCCCACCTTCCTTGTGATTTAAAATCACCTTTTTTATTTCCCTTCAGCCTGAAATATTTTAATTCCCATTCCTGTTCCGACATGTCGATCCTTGGCCTATTCCTGTACCAAGATGAGTCAACCCCTGTTCGGAGGCACAACACCTTATATTGCCTCTGGGTACCCTCCAACTTAATGGCATGAACATTGACTTTTCTTTCAGATAAACAATTACCCCCCTCCCACTTCCTCTATCTCCTATTCTGACCACTTCTTCTCACTGCCTATTATTTTCCCCTGGGTCCCTCCTCCTTCTTTATCCCCTCTCCTATCAGATTCTTTCTTCTCTCGCCCTTGACTTTTCCCACTCACCTGGCTTCACCCATCAACTTCCACCTAGCCTCTTTCCCCTCCTTCCCATCTTTTTATTCTGGCATCATCCCCCTTTCTTCTCCATCCTGAAGAAGGGTCTCGGCACGAAACGTTGACTGTTTGCTCTTTTCCATAGATGCTGCCTGACCTGCTGAGTTCCTGCAGTATTTTGTATGGGTTGCTTTGGACTTCCAGCATCTGCAGACTCTCACGTGTTTGTGAAATATTAACTGTTTCTTTTTCCACTAATGCTGCTTGGTCTATACGCACAAAATGCCGGAAGAACTCAGCAGCTCAAGCAGCATCTGTGGAAGGGAATAAACAGTTGAATTTTCAGTCTGAGACCCTTCATCAGGACTGTTAATTTCCCTTTATAGATGCTGCCTGATCTGCCCTGTTCCACCAGTATCTTGTATGCATTGCTCCAGATTTCCAGCATCTGCAGAATTACTTGTGTCTCTGACGCTTGCGTGATCTGCTGAGGGTGCCCATTTTTTTCTGCTTTTGTTTTCACTTTTTGGTAACTTGTGTCCAACACTCAGAGCACATTAAGTGTCAACATTTCCCCATCGATCACAGTTTATAAAATATTCAGCATTTCGACCAAAAGCTGATCTTCCATGTCGTTGTCCACATAATCAGCTTGCCTATATTCCCTTGAAACCTCTTTGCAACCTCATCATTATTCATGCCCTCACTTCATTGTGTGCTGTCAGCAAGTTGGAAGCATTCTCAACATGGACTTTTCGGAAAAGGTCTCAGCCTTTTGCAGCACCACATCCAGGTCTTTGAAGGTTGCAACTAACACTGACTGCCTGCTTCTAGTGCCTTGAGAGTTTATCTGGAAATTCCACAGCCCTTTTGCAGAAATAACAGCTTCTTGAAACATAGCTTCCCGGACATTCTTGCAAAATCCTGAAACCTGTTCCCTCTATTTTTTGTCATTCCTCAACCCCTGCCAGGTCAGGATATCTGAGCCTATGTTTTAAGTGTTGCAAACCGGTTTTAAATTAACTTTAAGTGCAAGGGCCAAATTAACAGCATAGTAATCATGTCCTTTGCAATTAGCAGACAGTACCAAGACAATATCAGCAGTAGTGGATCCATTGTGCATCAGATTTTGATTTATACCTACCCATTTTCAAATCCAACCATCTTTCAGTGTCTGTATAACCGTCAAGCAGCTCAAAAGTTTTCAGAAATACTGGGAGTGAATGCAATATCTGAGCAGAGGGTAAACTGGCAGATAGACAGTAAAGATAATAGCAGTTAACAAACACCAAGGGATTCCTCTCCTTGGGGTTCCTGACCCAGAAACAAAGGTGGAGACAATGTTACACGAGGCCGTGTCAAAATTAAATAATATCTTCCCTAAAGCAAGGTTTCCAGATTTCCTTACCTTTGCGACCAAACAAAAAAAAATTGGCAAAACTTTGTGGAAAGGAAAGGAATCTTAACTGAATCAATTTATAAAGGGACAATTGACTTTCTGGCATTTAATGTATAAATGTGTTGTAATATAATTTTTGTTAGCCGAATGTAATTTTTATTTTCTTTGTCAGGGTTGGATCCCACAGTTCTCTAATCCAAGTCGTTCCAGTCACAGACTCACCTCTGCCTCAAAATATTTTACAGGGTGTTATACATTGTTCATTATTTTTCACTATTTGTATCCTTTGTTTAGAGTTTAATAAAGCATTATTAATTTTCCAGTCGACGGGCGGCACAGTAGTGTAAGGCTTTACAGCACCAGCACCGTGGGTTCAGTTCCTCTGCCCGCTGTACATTCTCCTTGTGACCACGTGGATTTCCTCTGGGTGCTCCAGTTCCCTCACATATTCCAAAGACCTATGGGTTAGTAGGTTAATTGATCACGTGGGTATAATTGGGTGGTGTGAGCTCTTTGGGCCAGAAGAGCGTGTTACCATGCTGTATCTTGAAATTTTTTTTTAAAAATACCATGTATAACACTATGGAAGCTTCATTACTGTGCTGTATTGATGTTGTCCATTGTATACAAGGAAATGCTCAGCTGGAGTAATCCAAGTTGCAATGTCATCTCTTAGTTACTCATGACAGATCAATGAAAACTGAACGGGTTAGGCCATAACTTTCCTCCTCACACAGCTTGACACAGCAGCTGACAGCTATAATAACTGGTAGTTAGGTTACCTTTTTTCAGCGAGCCAAGCACCAGGAGCTCACCATGAGGAAATTACAGGGTGAATTCAGTAAAGCAACATAACCATGGAGGATTGTTGCAACTACCTTGCAGCCTTTTGCAAAGGGAAAAACAATTGAAGCAGAAATATTTTTGCTAGTGACCCTATCCTGTAAAGCCAGGGGAGTCTACTTGCAAATGAAAATAAGACAGAATAGAAAACATAATTAAGTCCTTTAAAGATCAGTGTTTGGCTACCAGCAGACTTCTTACGGAATGCATGACTGAAAGCAAAATGATTTTATTTTATCACTGATAGTCTGCTTATAGTTTATGACATTAAAGATTTCACAGAGGTAACGTCAGAAATTCTCAAGTGTGTGAGAGAGATCAGAGGTGAATATACAGGATGCTGCACAAACTTCAAAGATGTGTGCCTGCCTCATTTCATAAAGCAGAGATCGCAGCATCTCCTTTCAAAGCAGATTAGATCGAGTGTTGGACGAGCTCATTCTCTTCAAATATAGAGGATCCAATAAGCAAATTTGTAGCTGAACCCAAAAGTGATGTTCGACTTCCTCGTGCATTTTTTTGTCTTTGTTTTTGTATATCGCACGCCACTTTATGAAGTACACCCGCATACCTGCTCATTAATGTTGTTCAGCCAATCGTGTCATCTACCTGCTGAACAGAGCCTTCTCCCATGTGGGTAAGCAGGGCAGCACTGTGGGGTCGTGTTTGATTTCTCAAGTGCCTTCAATACCATACATCCCTCATTGCTGGGGGAAAAGCTCCATCCAATGCAAGATGGCACTTCCATTGTACACTGTTTAGCTCTGTTTTATTTTTAAGGTAATTTATTTTTATTCTTTCTTACTTCTCTTCTAATATTTGTATATCTGTGCACTTGTAATGCTACTGTGACACTGTAATTTTCTTTGGGATCAATGAAGTATATCTCTGTCTATCTACCTATCTAGCCATGTGACAGCAACTCAATGCATAAAAGTATGCAGACACGGTCAAGAGGATCAGTTGGTGTTCAGACCAGACATTAGAATGGGGAAGAAATGTAATCTAAGCGACTTTGACTGTGAAATGATTGTTGGTGCCAGATGGGGTGGTTTGAGTACCTCATAAACTGTTGATCACCTGAGATTTTCATGCACAACTGTCTCTAGAATTTACAGAGAATAGTGCAAAAAAAACCCCAAGGAGAATCCAATGAGTATAGGTGAAAATGTCTGTTATTAGGGAGTCATTAACATGAGAAATTCTGCAGATGCTGGAAATCCAAAGCAACACACACAAAATGCTGAAGGCCAGGCGGCACCTATGCAAATGAATAAACAGTTGATGTTTCATGCCGAGACCCTTTTTCAGGACTGGAAAGGAAGGGGAAAGATGCCAGAATAAAAAGGTGGGAGGGGAGGGGAAGGAGGATTACTGGAAGGTGATGGGTGAAGCCAGGTGGGTAAGAAAGGTTAAGGGCTGCAGAGAATGGAATTGAATAGGAGAGGACAGTGGGCCACACGAGAAAAGGAAGGAAGAGGGGTCCCAGGACGAAGAGGTAGGCAAGTGAGAAGAGGTAAGAGACCTGAGTTGGGAACAGAAGGGGAGAGGGAGAGGGCCAGGGAGGGAATTTTTTTTTTACCAGAAGGAGAAATCGATATTCATGCCATCAGGTTGGAGGCTACCAGATGGAATATAAGGTGTTGCTGCTGCACCCTGTGGGTGACGTCAACGTGCTGCAAGAGGAGGACATGGACCGACATGTCGGAACAGGAATAGGAATGAGAATTAAAAAGTTTGGCCACAGGGAAGTTCCGCTTGTGGTGCCATGGAGGGGAGATGCTTGATGAGGTGTTCCCAATTTATGATGGGTCTCACCAGTGTAGAGGAAGCCACATCAGGCAGTCTGGGCACAATAGGCAACCCCAGCAAATTTGCAGGTGAAATGTTGTCTCATCTGGAAGGTGAGCATCTCTGAATACACAATACATTGAAGCTTTAGCAGCAGAAGGCCACACCAAGTTCCACTCCTGTATCTAATAAAGTGGCCATTGAGTGTATATTCTTACATGATATTGTGGAGAATCAAAACATTTCATTGACTGGGTTATTATGGGCATACCAAGAAGGAAAATAAAGCGTGATCATATTAAAATATCTTTATGTTGCCTCTGTTCTAGGTCATAGAAGTTCTTCTCCATTTCACAAGAATCTGAAAGGTCAGCTGTTTACACTTCGGCCAGGAAATTAGATTAAAGTTTCATACTCCTGGGTTTCATAATATATATCAAGGGGTTTTCTGGTCCTTTTAAATTAATCAAGTTTTGACCTGCACTAAAATAGTGATATACTGTTCTGTTCATTCACCATTATAACAAGGCATAATTTAAGATTAATTTACTGGAAAGCCTTTTTGAACTACTTGTACAAAATGTGCAAAATGTACTCATGAAGAACTGAGTCAGGCCTTGATGCCAGGGCAGTAATGTAAAATGCATAAGATTGAGTCCGTGAGCAGAATTCCATCATGGCCCACTTTAACCTCTGTTCACCACCGTAGAAACACAAATTGGGCAGGTGCAATATCAGCTGCTCACTCCCCCACCTGCTTTATGCCAATACACAAAGCTGGCACAGGGGTACAGCTGGCAGAGCAGCTTCCTCACAGCTATACGCACCCCAATTCAATCCTGACTTCCTGTGCTGTCTATGTGGAGTTTGCACGTTCTGTCTGTGACCACGTTGGCTTCCACTGAGCACTCCAAGTCCTCTTCCATCCAGAAGATATTCAGATTAATGAGCTGATGGGTCATTGTAAATGACCTCTAGTGTAGTTGAGCAGTTGAATAGGGGGAGCAGAAAACAAGATTAATATAGGCAACACACACAAGATGCTGGAGGAACTCAGCAGGCCAGGCAGCATCTATGGAAAAAATACAGTCGACATTTTGGGCTGAGACCCTTTGGCAGGACTGTACACTTTTCCACAGATGCTGCCTGGCCTGCTGAGTTCCTCCAGCATCTTGTGTATGTAGTTTGGATTTCTAGCACCTGCAGATTTTCTCTTTTTTTGAGATTAATGTAAGATTAGTGTCAATGGGCCGGCCCTGACTTGATGGGCTGAAGAACCTATTTCAATGCTGTATAACTCACATTCCATCACAAAACCAAAATCAGGCTCAGTGAGTGGCGACTGGTCTGCATGGTTAACTATCAATGTGACTATCAGAAAAGGAAACCTGCTGAACATGCAGATTCTTTCTTTCACTACCCTTTAATTCAGGGTAGAAAATATTCCCTGATGTGTTAGTTTATTATTAGTCCTGCAGAATATTACCTATAAAAAAATGAGATGTAATTTACTTGAATTCTGCCCGTGTTACACAACTTTGCACAGAATTGTACGTTACAAGTAAGTAGCAATCCTATTTTAAATTTAAGTGCATCAGCTCCATAACTGCACAGTGCTGCTAGTGAAGTAATGCTGTCACCAAGATGAAACACAACTAATTGTATTGCTAACTTCAGTAGTGTTTAGACTAATTAGAAGAGAGGCTCCTTTCTACTTAAAATGTAGAAATCCTTCAACATATGTTACACTTTGTAATAAGTTACCTGCAGAAGGCTGATTTTTCTTCCAACTTTGAAATAAATATTAGCAATTAACGATGCTGTTTTAAATTGCTGATGCATTAGTAACCCAAGCTTGCATTTTTAATGTTAACATCTGATTTAAAATATTTAAAAAAACACAATTTCCTTCCACAAGAGGACTAAATTTTATGCAGTACTGAAAGAATAATGCAAAGTTTACATTTTTATATTCTTTCATTGCTGTGCCAATTCATTCCATGAAACTAAAAATAGAGTTATAGAAAAAGAAGCAAGCACAATATACCCATATTCTTATGACTAATCCTTATTTACCTTTCAAGAGTCTTTTGATTATTCAAATATAGCTCTCCCTGTTCTCAAATGTAATGTAAAAGACAGAGGTTAATTAGAAAATATTACTCAGAAATGGATTGTCCAATTTAGTTTAGGCTTCTGTTGCTTATTTCCTTTGACCATTTAAGATATATCTGTCCTTTCATCTTGAATTTTCTGCTCTTTTTACTTTCCCTTTACTTTCTGGCTCTGAATGTGTCCCTTTCCAAGCCATCATCCAGATTCTCCAATACAACATCTGCAGAGACCTACCAATACATAGGCTCTCCAAATCACTATAGCAACACAGAACAGGGAGCAGTTCTGTAAACTTGAAGATATGATTCTCCTAACCACCCATACCACTCTGACCAGACTGAAATCTTTCTCTGAATTTTAAGTAGGTCAGAGATTTTTATACTTATAAGTCTTGCTCTGAACGCCATAGCAACTAAAATGAGGTAATAAATCATCCTAATGGTGGCTTTCAGAGTATTATTCGGAATGGATCAATTCTGATCATACAAGGCATCTGGTTTTTTTATGCCTGGTCACTGACAAGTGTGGATATCCTGGCGATGTGGCACACAAACAGAACTGTGAGAAAACACCTTCAGACAAATCATTCCACTGGAAATTTGGGAAATGACTTTTACTCTGACGCAGAAAAGAAAAAAAATCAACTGAAGTGAAGCTCATTTCACGGCTGCAAAGTTCTAGAGTTTTTAGGAATGTTCTCATTTTCTAACAATTCTGAAATAAACTAAGTGCTCACTTATTTTGAACCTGCATCTTCAGTAAGTAAACCAAGCAAGGATATGAAGGAAGATGTGTGGAAATAGGATTATCATTGACTCCTTGGTCTAAGAATACTTCTTGGCTTCTTTCCTGTTTAGTTTTATTTTAACTCTGCATCCAAAGCTCCCTTCATATGAGTAGCATCCAAGCTTTCCTTGGCTATATATGTATATCTTTCATTTCCATTGCTTAATGCTGAATTTTCAAAAGAAGGAAGCACCAGTTGTATATCTGGTCACATATAGTAACATGCCAACAATGAAAAGTAATTGAAGCAACCGACATTTGGCATCCAATCTCCAAACAGTAGATAATAAAGAATCAACAAGGATCTCAGCAGTGTGTATTTAATTTCAGACGTTTCTTGGTTTCACTGTCTAATGCAGTTGAGATAAATTGATATTAAGGCTGTAATTATTGGAACATTTTACTGACAATTGATCAGTAACAGGAATCTAGTCTCACTTCCAACTATTATATTTCTCCTATCAGCCTATCTCTTGGATAGAAAATAATGTTTGATGCAGGCTAGTAAGTACAGTTCTGTGTGTGTGTGTGTGTGTGTGTGTGTGTGTGCCTGTCTGTCCATGAGTTTGTTTGT
This sequence comes from Mobula birostris, assembly GCF_030028105.1. Taxonomy (NCBI): domain Eukaryota; kingdom Metazoa; phylum Chordata; class Chondrichthyes; order Myliobatiformes; family Myliobatidae; genus Mobula; species Mobula birostris. Next base: position 129,419,020 of record NC_092378.1, on the reverse strand, counting down.
GAGTGTATCTCTCTGTGTATATATGTCTATGTCTGCCTTTGTGTATGCATTTGTGTACTTTAATCACTTAATAAATTCAGAATTTACCACTTGCTGGAACCCAGATGTCACGTTTGGGATTATTTGCTCAGTGTTAGTTTTCAATTAACCCGTTAATGGATTGCTAAATCACTAAAAATGCAACTGGCACATTGCTTTTCACCCATGCTGGAAACAAATGCTCATTCGGCTGCCAAGACAAGCAAACAGGTGACCAACTAATCCTGACAATGTTACACTAGGAATATGTCCATGGATGGAATCAGGAGAGAACATCTTATAAACAATCATAAATGGTCAAGTCCTTTCATTCTTCATTTGTTTCAGTAAATCCCAGTAGAGTAGCAATCTAATCTTGATGTATTTCTCACATTTTCCTCTCTCTTGGTCTTTCAGAGAGCGATTTGGGGGATGGGGACGATCACCTCGGACATTGTTAATTTTGCTCTGCATTCAGATTGTAAAATATACTTAAGAATGACCCAGGAAGAAGGCTGTACATTCAGAACTAGGATGATGCTATTGACTTGTGTTCAGTACCTTTGATCCACACAGGAAAAAAACTGCTTTTATTGGGCATTGTAATGATTAATATGACAGAATGACTTCACTAATCTGCTGGCTTGTTACATGAGACAATAGTGCATGAATTGGCAATTTACAGATTGATCCTTACTGTCAAGCTTGCAAGAAATTAATACCGATATAGCTTATAGCTCAGACCAGTCTGTCACCAAATCTCCCTCTTTTGTGGCATGAAAAGCCTGCTGGAGGTTTTAAATCTTATCTATAAGGGTCTTGATAAGTATGACTAGTTTGTCAGGTTGTGGGTTGGTAAGCAGAGGACAACATGCTTATTGGCAAAAGAACCACAAGAGAGACTGGCAACTTTTTTAAAAACCTGCAGAGTGTTCATACTGTACTTGTTGTCATCTGGAATGCTTTGTCCAAAGGGAAGAAAAGCAGATTCAATAATGGCATCAAGCAGATATTTGCAAAGAGCAAAAACAGATCTGTAGAGAAGGATCAAGAAAAGCTGGACAGATTTAGAAAGTTCTTATAAAGAGGCATCCTTAACATATTTCAAACAATTACAAATGTTAGTGCATGATTTTTATATTAGTATTTTGGACACATTCATTCTGTCCAACCTCATAAGTTTGCAAGAACATTAAGCGATCGCTTACATGGAATAATGGCAAACGGTCTCCTCTTGTGCTATTATAAAAACTGCTTACACAGAATAAGAGTCACATGCAAAACTAGTGTCTGAAATCCCATCTCAATAAATCTGCAGGCAACACTCTGTTGGAAAAGTAAGATGCAGTTATGTATGCAGGGGATCCATCAGTTCTCAGCTGAAGTCACTGCAGAATTTCAGACTATTGAAGGTCCAATCTATGGAAATTCATATCAGAGGGGTTTCTAATACAATTTACAAAAAAAAAGATATAAGATATGTGGGGGGGGGGGGGAATGCGGCATGATGATATTAGTGGCTAGCACAACGCTCCACAGTACGAGTGACCGGGATTCAATTCCCACCGCTGCTCGTAAGGAGTTTGTACATTCTCCCCATGACCATGTGGATTTCCTCCAGGTGTTCTGGTTTCATCCCACAGTCCAAAGGCGTACTGGTAGGTAGGTTAATTCATCATTGTAAATTGTCTTATGATTAGGCTAGGATTAAATCAGGGGATTGCTGGGAGCGTGGCTTGAAGGGCCAGGAGAAACTATTCCGCACTGCATCGTAATAAAATAATTTTTTAAAATAAATTAAATAAATATTGCAACAACTCGTCATGTCAGATAGCATCCACGGAGAGGGAAAATTAGAATTTCAGAGTAATGGGAGCCTATATATTTATGGAGCTTTTTAAATGAGTTATAGCGATATATTTAACATAACAGGCTTCTTTAAGGTCAAAGGTTATGGGGAGAAGACAGGAGAATGGGGTTGAGAAGGATAATAAATCAGCCATGATGGAATGGTAGAGAAGACTCGATAGGCTGAATGACCTAATTCTGCTCCTATATCTTATAGTGCTACATGATCCAAAATTTATTTTTCCCAGTGTAGATGATCATAAAGTTGGACTAGTCAATTCCAGTTGCATTCCACTTCATCATGCTGGATCTTTTCCCAAGATCTATTATGGCCTGGTCCATGAAGTCTGGATTCCGGTTCACGGTCCAGTCCATCGTTCCTTATTCCAGGTTTTCTGGTTTTCGCTTTTTCTGTTGGGTGCTCTAATTGAGGCCGCTGATTCACATTTTGGGCTGGCTATGTAAATAGCTCCTTGGTTCAGCTGCAGTTGCTGGATTGTTCCTGTCCAAACCCCCTGTCTGAATTCCTTCTCTACCCCTTCCTCCTGAAGCCTTACACTGCAACCAGTGTCTGAAGCCTTGCCTTGCCTTGCCTTGCCTGAACCCTTGCCCCACCTTGCCTCACCTGAAGCCTTGCCCCACCTTGCCTCGCCTGAAGTCTTGGCCCGCCTTGCCTCGCCTGAAGTCTTGCCTCAGCTCGCCTAAAGCCTTTCCTCGCCTTGCCTCACCTGAAGCCTTGTCTTGCTTATCAGAGATTAAGGGAGTTAGGGCTTTACTCTTTGGAGAGAAGGAGGATGAAAGGAGACATGATAGAGGTGTACAAGATAATAAGAGGAATAGATAGAGTGGATAGCCAGCGCCTCTTCCCCAGGGCACCACTGCTCAATACAAGAGGACATGGCTTTAAGGTAAGGGGTGGGAAGTTCAAGGGGGATATTAGAGGAAGGTTTTTCACTCAGAGAGTGGTTGGTGCGTGGAATGCACTGCCTGAGTCAGTGGTGAAGTTTAAGAGACTACTAGACAGGTATATGGAGGAATGTAAGGTGGGGCTTATATGGAAGGCAGGGTTTGAGGGTCAGCACGACATTGTGGGCCGAAGGGCCTGTACTGTGCTGTACTATTCTATGTTCTATGTAACTCTCACCTGCAACCTTCGCCTGCACCGATGTCAAGTTCAACCACCGGAGCAAGATAAGGAACTGTCTATCTTTGTTTTGAACTGTCTCTGTGTCCATGCCTTCGCTAGGTAGGTCTGGCTGTTTGCCGCTACCTAGTGTTGAGAACTGTCTCTGTGTCCACGCCTTCACTAGGTAGGTCCGGCCGTTTGCCGCTACCTTGTGTTGGGAACTGTCTCTTTGTGCCCTCGCCTCCACTGGGTAGGTCCAGCCATTTGCTGCTACTTTGAGCGGAGATCTGTCTCTCAGTGTTCTGTGTATGAGCCCGGCCCTACATCCTGTTTCCAAGGAGGGGTCCCGGCTCTGTATTACATGTTCCTGTCTCTCAAGATTACCAAGGCTCTAGGCTTGTCTCTCCCTCGACCAAGGCTCTGTGTTCCTGTCTCTCCCTCGACCAAATCAAGGCTTCGTGTTCTCGTCCAGCCCGGTGCTGGAGTTCCCCCGTCCTGTGCTGGAGTCACTCGTCCTGTCCAAGCCACGTCCAAGAACCTCGTCCTGTCCAAGCCAAGGCTTTGTGTTCTCGTGCTGTCCATGTGCCTCATCCTGTGCTGGAGTCTCTCGTCCTGTCCAAGCCACAGCCAAGAATCTTGTCCTGTCCAAGCCAAGGCTTTGTGCTCTCATGCTGTCCATGTGCCTCATCCTGTGCAGGAGTTCCACGTCCTGTTCTGTAGCCCTGTCTTGTCCTCGCTTAGTTCCGGAGTCCGAGGCCGAGTCAAGACCCAGATTCTGGATCCTTGTCCGGTCTCTGGCTCGGAGTCCGAACCCAAGCCTCATCATGTCCTTGTCTCGAAGAACCCAAGCTTCATAATGTCCTCACCACGAGGAACCCAAGCCACGAAGAACCCAAGTCTGGAGGAACCCAAGCTATGTCCAGTCCTGTCGCCATGTCATGTCCTCGCCTAGTTCCAGGGTCCGAGCCGGAGTCAAGACCCAGGTTCTGGGTCCTTGTCCAGTTGCTGGCTCGGAGTTCAAGCCCAGGCTCCTATTTCCCAGTTCCTAGTCCTGGTCCCGCTTGCCTAGCCAATATCCTAGCCCAAGTCTGTGTTCTTGTCCCAGCTCCTAGTCTATATCCAGTCATGTCCCTAACTCTAGTCCTGACCTGTTCCTAGTACTTCAATGTCTGTGTCTTGCATTTGGGTCTGTTCCAATGCCCACCTTATGACGAGTTTGGATGTGAACCTAATTGCTTCAGTAACGTACACTTCCCCCTGTGGTGAGATAAAATGTATACTGGGTCTGATTATCCTGAACAATCACATTAGATCTAGGAGCACATTGCACCAAGCTCTTACTTCCTCTCTATTTAGTGAGGGCACTCTGCTAGCCTTCAAATCCACAGGAAGGTGCCGGCAAAATTCACTAAAGTTGTCTATCACTCAAGCCTTTCGAATAGGTGGGCAAATGCGAAAGCTAAAGGAAAGACCATGCCCATCTGTAAGAACCAATTTTCAACAATGCCATTTCTGAATTGGAGTTAATGATGAATGATATATTCACCACTGTAAAAGCAGTTATCACAGAAATAGGTGATATCCAGTCGGATAAATTTCAGCTCTGCTTTTGTTTCAGTAATGTTCTCTCTACCAATATCGCAGTGACTGCGGCTCAACATTTCTTGCCACTGGATCACTCCAAGCAGCAGCAGCAACAGACCAATGTATTAATCAATTTATTGTTCCCTGTCATGGTAGAGAAGACAGTTGGCTCTCTACTCCAGAAGGAATGACTTTATATATGACATCTTGGACATCCAAATTTGTCAGCAGATAGTCATTGATCGAACTCAGCTGTCAATAAGGGCTCTCTTAATAACCTGACCTACATGCCAATAGAAAGATTTTCCACACATTCAATGCTCTTCAACTAAGTGATCCGTGACCCTCTGGACCTGAGGGAGTTCGTACAGCAGAATATTTTCAGAAGTCATCGTTGACAAGGAGGAATGATTCTTGGCAACATGGCCTCCCCCCTATGTCAAGCCTCCTCAACCATTTGGGATTTGAACCACAGAAACTGAGTATCGGCAAGACACATTTGTCTCTGAAGTAAGAATCTTTGCCTGATTCTTCCAGGGGACCTAAGCTGCACGTGGCAATGAGTCACAGAGACTTCATCGTGTTGGCTGAGTGCAGCACATCAGAGAATGGTCGGTGCCAGAGATAAGGCAGTCCTCCAGCCAGGTGCATCAGGGCCCTGAGGCACAGAGTGAAAGATGGCAGGAGCAGGAGAGGATTACATGGAAGGTTCCCAGGGGAACAGCCATGATGAACATCAACAACCTCCACGTATGGAAGAGGGCGCTATTGCCAGAGCGGTTCACAAAGAATACACTCATAGGGAGATAGGTCATAAACAGCCTGCTTAATCATATTCCCTGGAACAAACCAATTGATTATCTCTCCACTCCATACTTAATGCCAACAGGGTACACTGCCAGAGCTCAAGTGACCTTTAGCATTCCCTCACTGGTCCACCTGCACTCACCAGAACAGATCAATGAACAAATTCCCTCAGCCAACCACGACAACAACTTGCTGTAAAATCTCTGTATTTAAGAGCTACATGCTCCTCATTTGAACAATTGTGACCTCGGCATGAAATATATTTCCCCCTCCCCATTCTGCAGATCAAGACATAAGAGCATAACAGATAGAAGCAGGGTGATCTCCTTCAGCCCTTCCATCTAAGGTGACCACATTTGATCGACTACCGCAGCACAGCTCTCCCACACACACACCGTCCTTTCGAACTCTCAGCATTTGGTCTCACGTACAAGATGCTGCTGAGATCAGTAAGCAGAGTTCCTTACAGCTGTGCTGGATATTCACTTGCTGGGGCTTCTGGTAAAGTCGAGTCATTTAGAGGCTTATTGCTAACCTCAGCTTCCTAGCACAATGACATGATTTTACCAGAGGGTCAGAACTGTAGTGATAAAGTTAAACTTTTAACAAGTATGGATGCTGCCTGACCTGCTGAGTTCCTCCAGAATCTTGAATAAACTTGGATAGTTTTCTCTGGAGCGCTAGAAGCTGAGGGAAGATCTGATAGAGGTTTACAAGATTATGAGGGACATAGATAGAGGTGTCAGAGAATTTGTGTTTTGCAGGGTTGAAATGCCTAGTACCAGAGGGGATGCATTGAAAGTGAGAGGAGGTAGGTTCAAGGGGGATGTGAAGGGTAAGTTTTTTACTCAGAGAGTGGTGGGTGCCTGGTAGAGGTAAGTACATTGGAGGCTTTTAAAATGGAGGAATTTGGACAGGGTGTAAGTAGGAGGGTGTTTTTGATTTACTTTTTAGCTGGTTTGGCACAACATTGCGGATCGAATGGCCTGTTTCTGTGCTGTACTGCTCTATGTATATTCTATATCAACCATGATAGTATGTTGGAGCAGACTTGATGGGCCGAATGCCTTAATTCTACTCCAATGTCTTATGGCCTTATAGTAGAGCTGCTTTGCGCTGAAGTGACTCTCTAGGCGATGATAATGTGGACTTGTCTATCCTGTTTAACTCTGTGTGTGAACACTAACGCCATTTGGGATAGAAGTTCATCTTCATTCAGTGACGATGTGTGAACAGTTTAGCAATAGTCATCCATTGTATTCCTTTTTGATATCCACTTCTGTGCTACACAGTAACTTTCCCTTCCTTCCTTTGTTCCAACCAATGATGCACACTCAAAACTTCGGGAAATAATGTCTGAAAAAAAATTCATGTGGCTTGTCAGTGATCTTCAAAAAACTAACAAAAGCTTTAAAGTGTTCCCAAATGTCAGTCTCCATAACTTTTTAATTTCAAAGTTCGAAGTAAATTTATTATCAAAGTACATATACAACCCTGAGATTCATTTTCTCGTGGGCATACTCAGTAATAACCATAGTAGAATCAATGAAAGAAAATCACACCAACTTGGATATTCAACCAGTGAGCAAAAGAAAATGCAGAAGGATTACATTTAGCTAAAGGATGCAAACTGAATTCAATTTACAGGGACTTGTGCTAATATTATTTTGTGGCAGTCTGTGCTGCCGTAACTATATGTGCTGTGTGCTGTGTTTCGCGCCTTGGCCCTGGTGGAATGCTGCTCTGTTTAGCTGTGTACCTGTGCATGGATGAACGACAATTAAACTTGATTCATCAGTGAATTAAAATTTATTTAATATTTGAGAATCTTATTCTTTATTCTTTGAACATTGATTAAAAGAATAAATCTTGAACAATACATAGATTTGGTAATCAAACAAAATCAAATGAACTGGGGTATTTTCTGTAGAAGTTGACAAGAATGCTTGGAGAAATGTTACCTTGGGTTAGTAATCTCCAATGTACATTGAACACAGGAGGCATTTCTTGCATCTGGATCTGGTGGTGATGGGAGAGTGACAATGATATTATCTTCCAGTTAAACATTAATTATGTTTCTCACTCTGATAAGCATCCCAATCTTTGATAAAGAAAAGAAGGTACTCAGAAGGCAGTGGAGGCCAACTCTCTGGATTCTTTCAAGAAAGAGTTAGATGGAGCTCTTAAAGATAGCAGAGTCAAGGGAAGTGGAGAGAAGGCAGGAAAAGGGTTCTGATTGTGGATGATCAGCCATGACGGCGGTGCTGGCTCGAAGGGCTGAATGGCCTACTCCTGCACCTATTGTCTATTGTCTATTGTCTATTAACTACTCTCAGTGGCCACTTTATTACTCATCTCCTGTACCGAATGAAGTGGCCACTGTGTGTGTTCCTGGTAGCCCATCCACTTCAAGGTTTGATGTGCTGTGTGTTCAGAGATGCTCTTTTGCACACCACTGTTGTAACGTGTGGTTATTTGAGTTACTGTCGCCTTCCGGTCAGCTTGAACCAATTTGGCCATTCTCCTCTGACCTCTCACATTAACAAGGAGTTTTCACCCACAGAACTGCCACTCACTGGATGATTTTTGTTTTTCGTGCCATCCTCTGTAAACTCCAGAGACTGTTGGGTGTGAAAATCCCAAGAGATCAGCAGTTTCTGAGATACTCAAAGCAACCTGTCTGGCAACAATTATCATTCCACTGTCAATGTCACTTAGATCACATTTCTTCCCCATTCTGATGTTTGGTCTGAACAACAACTGAACCTCTTGACCATGCCTGCATGCTTACTGACATACAGGGAAGAATAGGCCTTCAACCCTTTGACCCGCGCTGTCCATCAATCCCCCAATTTAACCCTAGCTTAATCACGGGACAATTTACAATCACTAATTAACCTGCCGACCAGCACACCTTTGGAATGTGCAAGGAAACTGGAAGATCCAGAGGAAACCCACGCAGTCATGGAGAGAATGTACAAACACCTTACAGACATGGTGGAAATTGAACCCGGGTCACTGGTACTGTAAAGCATTGTGCTAACCATCTGCAGTTCTTTATTATGCACACACATGAGGGCTATGGGTAACCTTAGGTAACTTCTTAGTAAGTACATGTTCAACACAGCATTGTGGGCCAAAGGGCCTGTATTGTGCTGTAGGTTTTCTATGTTTCTATGTTTTCTATTCTTTACTCAGCTTTTTGTTACAAACAAGAACCAGTCTCCATTTCTTAATGTAAATTGCAAGCAGTAATCAGTTTGAAGTTACTGTAGAAGACACTAGCTGTGCGCCAGATGTTGAAGGGTGTGAGGGAAGAGAAGTAAGTGAAGTTACTATTACAAGGGAGATGGTGCTCAAAAAGCTGAAAGACCTAAGGGTACATAAGTCACTTGGGCCAGATGAACTGCACTCTACGGTTCTGAAAGAGGTAGAAGTGTTGCGATGAACGAATGAGGAGAACCCAAGTACAGGACACAGGCACGGAGATTTAGTTTGGATGCCGACGTGAACAGCAAACAGGAGGAAGAGCAGGAAGGCAGGAGACAGGCAGAATTTATCTTGACACGGAGCATAGAAAGGGAAACAGCAGACAAAACTCCTCTTAGCACAGAGAGACGGAGTTACGCAGACAAACCTCGGTGCTGAAGTAAAACTTTAGAAGACTTATCTGGACACGGAGAGGCTGGGTTTCACAGGTAAACCTCTGAACTGGGGTTGAACTTAGAAAACTGATCTTGACCCAAAGAGACGGAGTTTTACAGGTAATTCTCAATACTGGAGCAAAACTTAGAACACACGGTCCTAAGCGACTGGGAAACGTTAATCACCGCACAAGCAAAACCAACGATCTGGCAACTAGTGGTTGTAACGACGGGGTCCTTATGCTGCAGGTCTTGATGGAAACCAGGTGTGCCGTCATTAAAGAGATTTAGGAGCAAATGGGAAATTAATGGTCGGAGCTGTGGCACAATCAAAGGAAATTAGAAGAAAATAGGGAATTAATGATCGGGACCGTGACAAGAAGTAAATATTGTGGAGGAATTAGTAATGATTTTTCAAAACTCATTGGCTCTAGCATGGAGCCAGAGAAAACTGAAAAGTTGCAAATGTCTCTCCACTCTTTAAGAATGGAGGAAAGCAGCAGAAAGGAAATTATGGACCAGTTAGCCTGACCTCAGTGGTTGGAAAGACGTTGGAGTCAATTGCTAAGGATGAGATTATGGAGTACTTGGTGACACAGGAAAAGATAGGACAAAGTCAGCATGGTTTTCTTAAGGGAAAATCCTGCTTGACAAACCTGTTGGAATTATTTGAGGAGATTACAACTAGGATAGATAAAATGGATGCAGCAGATGTTGTATATCTGGACTTTCAGAAGGCCTTTGACAAGGTGCCACACATGAGGCTGCTTACCAAGTTAGGAGCTCATGGTATTACAGGAATATTACTGGCATGGTTAGAGCATTGACTGATTGGTAGGAAGCAGTGAGTGGGAATAAAAGGATCCTTTACTGATTGGCTGCCAGTGACTAGTGGTGTTCTACAGAAGTCAGTGTTGGGACCGCTTCTTTTTATGCTGTATACCAATGATTTAGAAGATGAAATAGATGGTTTTGTTGCCAAGATTGCAGATGATATGAAGTTTGGTGGAGGGGCAGGTAGTGATGAGGAAACAGGTAGGCTGCAGAAAGACTTAGACAGATTAGGAGAATGGGCAAGAGAGTGGCAAATGAAACACAATGTCGGAAAATGAATGGCCATGCACTTTGGTGGTAGAAATAAATGTGAAGACTATTTTCTAAACTGGGAGAAAATCCAAATATCTGAGATGCCAAGTGACCTAGGAGGCTTTGTGCAGAACACCCTTGCAGGTAGAGTCAGCAGTGAGGAAGGCAAATGCAATGCAAATTTGTTTCAAGAGGTCAAGAATACAAAAGCAAGGATGTGATGCTGAGGCTTTATGAGGCACTGGTGAGGCCTCACCTTGAGTATTGTGAACAGTTTTGGGCTCCTCATCTAAGCAAAGATGTGCTGGCATTGGAGAGGGTTCAGAGGAGGTTCACAAGGATGATTCCAGGAATGAAAGGGTTATTATACAAGGAACATTTAATGGCTCTGGGTCTGTACTCGCTGGAATTTAGAAGGATGAGGGGGGATCTCATTGAAACCTTTCAAATGTTGAAAGGCCTAGACAGAGTAGATGTGGAAAGGATGTTTTCCATGGTGGGAGAGTCTAGGACAAGAGGGCACAGCTCCAGGATAGAGGGCATCCATTTAAAACAGAGATGCAAAGAAATTTCTTTAGCCAGATGGTGGTGAATTTGTGGAATTTGTTACCACAGGCAGCTGTGGAGCCTAGGCCATTGGGTGTACTTAAGGCAGAGATTGATAGGTTCTTGATTGAACATGATATCAACGGTTATGGGGAGAAAGCTGGGGAGTGGGGCTGGCTGAAGAGGGGGAAAAAGGATCAGCCATGATTGAATAACAGAGCAGACCGAAGGGCCAAATGGCCTAATTCTCCTCCTATGTCTTATGGTCTTTTGGTCTTAAAGGCACAGGCTGCTAGCCACAGCAGGTGGCTGGCTACTAGGAGGTCTGGTTTGCAAAGTGAAGTTACCAATAGAGTTGTCTGCATTAACCAAGCACAAGATAATGGAGTTATGACAATTAGCACACCAAACATGGTAACAAGTTGGGATATTTGTGTACTTAGAGGGTTGGCACTCACAGCATTAATTGTGAATGTCTGGGATCTCCGTCACCATAAGCTTTTGAAACCATCTGTGTGAGTTACTTTGTCCCAACAAAAGTATCTGAAAAACACAACATTGTTAGGTTTCTATGATGAGCAACTCGTTAGTCTACAACTCTTTGGTATGTTGCTCTAGTTCATAAGAATTCTGTCAGTGTTTGGAAATCCTTTGTAGTTTGTAAAATGTTTGTAATTCGGAAATATTTTATGAATCAGAAATCCTCCGTGAGTGTTAAATGTGTGTCAAGAACTACTTGATAAAATTTAAACATGTATCATTAAAAATAAAATAAATTGTGTTTAAACTACTTTGTTAGCTGGAAGTTGGGAGGAGGAACCATTACTCAAACCAATGGGCAATGGCAGCGAGGCCTCGCTACAGAGACGAGCCAGGGACGTAAGCTGGTCCTTGAAAAGTTGGTGGATATAACATAACATCCCTAGAGTGAGAGTACCTGGAGATATCTGTATTGGAGAGGGCATAGAATCTCCATTTGAGTGGAGGGCTTTGAGAACGGGGAACCCAATACCATCACACAGCCAACAAGCTGACACAACCCCCGGTACTAACTATTCCTGGGTGCTCCTGGGTTGGCAGCCCAACTGAATGTTCAGCCCTTCACTGACACCGCAGCAACAAAGGATCATTAAAGTGATCTTGTGGTACTGTCTAGAGAATGAGCCGCTAAGACAATGTGCAGTGGCTGCCTGTGACAGCTGGTGATTTGTGTAGCTCAGTATGAGCTGAGATACTGGCGGCAGCAGTCCACCCTGACCAGCTTGGTGACTGGTAGCATCTGCTCCGTGTGTTGAAAGGCCACGGAGATCTGACAGTTCCCTGCATCACCTCCTGCTGTTTACAATCTTGTTGCTGTCTCCCACTCCTTGGCTGCACAGTTCTCCTGAGCCTGAGACTTCCTCCATGGCAATAGTCTCAGTGGCCCACCCTGGCCTTTCCGCTAGCGGACTGCACAGGCAGTCCCAATGGCTCGCTCCACATCGAGCTGTGCGAAACTGAGATCCGCATTTCACTGCTGTGGAACACCAGTCGAGGATGGAGGCTCCTACTGGATTCCTGCAGAGAAAGCACACAGGCTGAGCAAATGGGGCTTGTACTTGTGAGTGTACAGTTTCCAGAGCCAAGAGCGTCACAACAAACGGGGCTCTGCAGGAGACCAGTGTCTCTCAATTCTCCTAATGCTTAAAAATCTATTGACCTCTCCCTCGAATTTTCTCCTTGACTGATTCTCTGCAGACCTCTTGGGCAGGGAATTTCAAAGATTCCCAGTGCTCTGGGTAAAGCAATTTTTTTCTCTCTGAAATCCTGAAAGCCCTGTCTCTCCTTTTGAGACAGGTTCTAGACAGTCCATCTGGAGAACATCATCCCTGTTTCAAATCTGTCTGGGCCGGTAAGAACGTTCTGGTGTTTCAACAAGATGATCTCTCATACTTTGAAATGTTAGGGGCCGTCGTAGAGAACCAGTCCTTTTAATCTCTGCTCATAGGACAATTCTATCTGCAATCTTACAATTTTAAATTGTTCCCCTTTTTTTTCTGACTAAAGTGGATGACTCCATGTTTTCCCATTTTATATTCAAACTGCTACTTACCCCCACCTGGAAAAGCTCAGTATATGCCTGACAGACTACACTGTCTCACAGTTTTATAACATCATCAGATTTTGATATATGTATTACACTTGGACCATTATACAAATCACTGACAATGGTTTAGAATAGTGGGAGTATCCAGAACCAATCTCTATGGCAACCCACCTGTAATAACCACCCAAATTAAAAACAGTCCATTTATTACTACTGTTTTCTCTCCATTAAACAAGTGGATTTATGCCACTATACTTACCTCCAATATCATGTATCCTAATTTCTTACGTGTCATCTCATTAAAGGCCTTTTAAAGATCCAAATACACATTAAGCAGTTCAGTTTTATTTATTCTGCTATTATTTTTGCCATATTGATATTTTGATCCTTTTCTGCTGCATTGTCAAGACTTCCTAGCATTTATCTTTTTTTTTAAGTAATATAAGCCTTAACCTTTGACTTTCTGTATTGGGATTTTATGCTTTGAAGGAATAAATATTTGTTGTAAATACTGTATATATTGATTTTTTTTAAGTTAGCAACATTCTGTTTGCTATTATACATTTCATGCAATTTCCCAATCTACTGTGGCAAACATAGGCTAAGAACAGGCTTTATTCAGAGTTTAGACCCACAGGACATTTCTACCTGCTAGCTCCACCTGTATCTTTCACATTCTTTTAAATTTTAAATTGTTCCTCTTTATTTTTTTTTCTTTGTTTCAGTATGGTCAATTCCAATTTTATAGGAAATTGATTGTATTCTTATTGCAGTTCAGTGAAGTTGTCCTAATTTCCAGAACATCCTATCTCATTGATTATATTAGATTGAGCAAAGCCTGCTCCCTCACTGATTCCTCAAAAGAATTCTCTAGAAAACTGCTACAAGTTTCATAAACTTACCCTGCATAGTGTTATTGATCATTTGTTTGAATAACTCTATAGGTGGATTAAAGTCACCCCCCCCCCCCCGATTATTGATTAATCTTCTTGCGTGCATTTCTAACTTCCTGATTTATACTAAGCCAATACCATTATTCCTATTTGTGCGTTGATAAACAAGCCTTGCAATCTTCTTTTCGGTCTTATTGATTCCTTGCACCACCCAAACTGAATCCATTTGCTGATTTTGTTGAGTTAAGATTTCTCAGCACCAGTGTCTTTTCCATGTTCTTTTATCTCAGGGTCAAGCTAAGTCATTTTGGATTTACCCTCTCCCTTTTGAAAGCACCAAGAGTATTTAATTCCCAGTCATGATCTCTGTAATGAATAAAAGATCATAGCTGCTTATTTCTATTTGTGCCAATTATTTACCTATCTTGCTACAAATGCTACATACGTTTTGGGTGAAGAGCCTTGAATTTTACCCTTTAACTGGTCTTCACTGTTCTGACTCTAATTGCCCCTTTCTAACAGACTCCAGTTATTATTACTCGATTTGCTACCGCTCACTATTGAACTGCTTTTCCACATGAATGATGGCTCATTAGCTTTGCAGTCAATCCACCAAGAGTAATGAACATAACAATATATTGATTACGGTGGGATGCAAAATAGATAAATGCGTCAAGCCAGTGGAGTGCACATATATCCAGCATGGTGTGCTCATTTTAAGACATGGTGCAAGGAACACCGGAGAACAAAATTGATGAATTCTTAATCATAGAAACATTGTGATTTACAGTATTCAACTGAACCAATTGGATGCAATCAATAGAGTGTTATTCTTTCCAGTCCAAGCAATCTCATTTAAAGTCATACAGTCTTAGAAAAGTACAGCACAGAAAACAGGCCCTTTGGCCCATCTAGTCCATGCCAAAACTATTTAAACTGCTTATCCCATCTACCTGCATTGGGACCATAGCCCTCCATACACCTACCATCCATGTACCTATCCAAACTTGGCTTAATCGTTGAAATTGAGCTCGCCTGAACCATTTATGCTGGAACTTGTTCCACATTCTCATGACCCTCTGAGTGAAGAAGGTTCCCCTCATATCCCCCTTAAACTTTTCACCGCTCACCCTTAACCTATGACCTCTGGTTGTAGTCCCACTCAACTTCAGTGGAAAAAGCTTGCTAGCATTTACCCTATCTTTACCCCTCACAATTTTGTATACCTCTATCAGATCTCCTTTCAATCTTCTGTGTTCTAAGGAATACAGTCCTAACTAACATTCTCACATACTAATGCTTTCTGTTCCCTGCATGCAAGTGTGTTTCCAAAAAGGAAATGACAAAATACATATGTTTCCTCTTAGCATGTAACACTGCTCTTAGGCTTATACAGAAGTGGGTCCATGAGCCCACAATGTCCATACCCTGAAACAGGAATAAGGTATCACTTTCAGATAGGAGTTCACGAAAAACACTTTCACACTTGGAGGGACAACACTTAAGTTCAAAGTTCAAAGTAAATTTATTATCAGAGTACATTTATGTCACCAGATACAACACTGAGATTCATTTTCTTGTGGGCATTCATAGTAAATACAAAGAAACAAAAAAACAAGCAAAAATATTAATAGTAAATAAACGAGTAATAAATATCAAGAACATTAGGTGAAGAGTCCTTGAAGGTGAGTCTCTAGGTTATGGGAACAGTTTGGTGTTGGGGTAAGTTGAGTGAAGTTATCCCCTCTGGTTTAAGAGCCTGATGGTTGAGGGATAATAACTGTTCCTGAACCCGGTGGTGTGGGTCCTGAGATTCCTGAACCTTCCTCCTGATGGCAGCAGTGAGAAGAATGCATGGCCTAGATGGTGGGTGTCCTTGATGATGGATGCTGCTTTCCTGCAACAGCACTCCGTGCAGATGTGCTCAGTGGTGGGGAGGGCTTTACCATGATGGACTGGGCTGTATCTACTACTTTTTGTATATGTTCCCTTCAAGGGCATTGGTGTTTCCATGCCAGGCCATAATGCAACCAGTCAATATACTCTCCACCACACATCCACGGAAGTCTGTCAAAGTTTTGGAGGTCATGCCAAATCCTTGCAAATTCTAAGGAAGGAGAGGTGCTGCCGTGCATTTTTCTTAATTGCACTTATGTGCTGGATCCAGGGCAGGTCCTCTGAAATGCTAACACTGAGGAATTTAAAGTTGCTGACCCTCTCCACCTCTGGTCCTCTGATGAGGACTGGCTGATGGACGTCCGGTTTCCTCCTCCTGTAGCCAGAGGTCTGTTGTGAGAGGTTGTTGTTGTGGCACCACTCAGCCAGATTTCCAATCTCTCTCCTATACACTGATTCGTCACCACCCTTGATTCGGCCAACCAGATTGGTGTCGTCAGCAAATTTAAATACGGCTTATCCTCACAGTCATGAGTATAATGCGAGTAGAGCAGGGACAAAGCGCACAGCCTTGTGGTGCACCTGTGCTGATGGAGAATGTGGAGGAGATGTCGTTGCCAATCTGAACTGACTGGGGTCTGCAAGTGAGGAAATCAAGAATCCAGTTGCACATGGAGGTATTGATGCAAAGGACTTGAAGATTATTGATTAGTTTTGAGGGAATATTAGTATTGAGTGTCAAACTGTAATCAATGAAGAGCATCCTGCTGTATGAATCTTCACTGTCCAGATACTTTGGGGTTGAGTGAAGAGCCAATGAAATGACATCTGCTGTTGACCTGTTGTGACAATAGGGAACTTGGAGCAGATTCAAATGGCTCCTTAGGCAGGAACTGATATGTTTCATCACCAACCTTTCAAAGCACTTCATCACTCTGGATGGGAGCGTTACTGGATAATAGTGACTGAGGTAGGTTACACATCCTTCTTCAGCACCAGTATAATTGAAGCCTGCTGAAGTGGGAAGTTAAAGAACTCAGTGAACACTCCAGTCAGTTGATCAGCACAGGTCTGTAGTACTCAGTCAGATATGTTATTAGGGCCTGAACCTCCCTATGGTTCGCCTTCCTGAGCGATGCTCTCACATCGGCCTTAGAGACTGAAACCACAGAGTCATTGAGGGCAGTAGGAGTTTGTGAAGATGCTTCCATGGTTTGATGGCTAAAGTGAGCATAAAGGACATTGAGCTCATCTGTGAGTGAGACTTTGTTGTCACTTATGTCACTTGGTTTCACTTTGTTGGAAGTGATGGCACTCAAGCTCTGCCGCTGCTGTAGAATGGTCTGGACTGCCTTTTCACATGTGACATGACTCTCCTCAGGTTGTACCTGGACCCCTTGCGGACCTGAATGTTACTGATCTGGCCCTCAGCAGACTGTGCATCTCTTGATCAATCCAGACCTTCTAGTTGGAGAAGACTCTGAATGATTTTGAGAGCGATTGTTCTGTGTGTGTTTTTTAATTTAAAAAAACATTGCACATGAGGCTACACTGTCCACATCCTGGGGGACACTGGCAGCTAAGACTGATGTTCCAGCAAACACCAGGAAATCTGCAGATACTGGAATTTCAAACAACACACACAAAATGCTGGTGAACGCAGCAGGCAAGGCAGCATCTCTAGGAAGAGGTACAGTCGACGTTTCAGGCCGAGACCCTTCGTCAGGACTAACTGAAAGAAGAAGTAGTAAGAGATTTGAAAGAGGGAGGGGGAGGGGGAGATCCGAAATGATAGGAGAAGACAGGAGGGGGAGGGATGGAGCTAAGTGCTGGAAATTTGATTGGCAAAAGGGAAACAAAGCTGGAGACATGGGAGAAAGAAAGAGGGAGGAGAGAACCAGAGGAAGATGGTGAGTAGTCAAAGACTGATTGTGAGAGGGATAGAGAGAGAGAAAAAAGGGGGTGGAATAATAAATGAATAAATAAATAAAATAGGAGATAGGGTAAGAAGGGGAGGAGGGGCATTAGCGGAAGTTAGAGAAATCAATGTTCATGCCAGCAGGTTGGAGGCTACCCAGATGGAATATAAGGTGTTGTTCCTCCAACCTGAGTGTGACTTTATCTTGACAGTAGACAACATATAATTCTCCGTAACTTCCGCCACCTCCAACAGGATCCCACCACCAAGCACATCTTTCCTTTCCCCCCCCCCAACTTTCTGCTTTCCTCAGGGATCACTCCCTACGCGACTCCCTTGTCCATTCGTCCGCCCCCCCCCATTCCTTCCCACCGATCTTCCTCCCGGCACTTATCCTTGCAAGCGGAACAAGTGCTGCATCTTGAACATTGATTTCTCTAACTTCCGCTAATGCCCCTCCTCCCCTTCTTACCCCATCCCCTATTTTATTTATTTATTCATTTATTATTCTCCCCCCTCCCTTTTTCTCTCTCTCTTTCCCTCTCACAATCACTTCTTGCCTGCTCTCCATCTTCCTCTGGTGCTCCCCTCCCCCTTTCTTTCTCCCGTGTCTCCAGCTTTGTTTCCCTTTAGCCAATCTAATTCCCAGCTCTTGGCTCCATCCCTCCCCCTCCTGCCTTCTCCTATCATCTTGGATCTCCCCCTCCCCCTCCCTCTCTCAAATCTCTTACTATTTCTTCTTTCAGTTAGTCCTGACGAAGGGTCTCGGCCCAAAACGTCGACAGATATTCTAGCAGTATTTTGTTTGCAAGGGCTTTGATGCCTTCCTAAATATCAAGGTTCTTTCTTCCTCTCCCAACTCCATGGCAACCATTGTACTTCATTTTTGTTACCTCTCTGCCAAGTTAAGGGAATGACAAAGTGTTGGTGGATGCTGTTGGTCTTAGGAATCACCTAGATCACATTTTAATCTTGTCTTTTTGATCTTATTTCTTAATTTGGAGCTATCCTGGTGCTTGAATTAAATGTGACAATGTTTTAACTCACAAAAGCAAATGCAATCTAAGTTCTTTCATCTGGTATTTTCTCAAACATCCTTAATAGTTCCATACAATCAGCAGGACTCTTGTCATGTCAAAATGTTCTTCACTTTCCATAGCCTTCGGTGATCACCAGGGATTTTATTTTCAATTGTTTTGATGCAAATGTATCACAATATTCTTCAGCATGTATTCATTTTATTTAATTTTTTAATCCATACAACACTCTTCTTCATTAATTCCTCTAAAAATTCATTACTATTCAGAGTGACTTTAGTCAATGGTTCCTGTTAACACAGCTTTCTTATGGAGCACTCACTCAGTGACCTGTGAAGGCATGAACTCATATCAAATGTCAGAATCAGAATCAGGTTTAATATTACTGACATGTTGTTTTGTGGCAGCAGTACATTGCAATACATAATAAGAAAAATTTACAGTAAGAAGTATATATAATAAAAGAGAAAATTAAATTAAACAGGTAGTGCAAAATGAGAGGAGAAAAAAAGTACTGAGGCAGTGTTCATAGGTTCATTGCCCGTCCGGAAATCTGATAGCGGAGACGAGGAAGCTGTTCCTGAAATGTTGAACGTGTGTCTTCAGGCTCTTTTACCTCTTTCTTGACGATAGCAAGGAGAAGAGGGCATATCCTGGGTGAAGGGGGCCCTTAATGACAGCTGCTGCCTTTCTGAGGCATCATCCGTTTGAAGATGTCCTGGGTGCTGGGAAGGCTCATGCCTATGATGGAGCTAGCAGAGTTTACAACTTTCTGCAGCTTTCTTCTCATCCTATGTTGTGGCCCCTCCATACAAGATGGTGATGCAACCAGTTAGAATGCTCTCTATGGTACATCTGTAGAAATCTGTGATTGTCTATAGTGACATACCAATTTTTCTCAGCCTCCCAATGAAATATAGCTGCTGTCATGCCTTCTTTATAATTTCAAAAATATGTTGGGCCCAGGATAGATCCTTAGAGGTACTGACACACAGGAACTTTTCACTTCTGATCCCTCAGTGAGGTTTAGTGTGTGTTCCCTCAACATCCCCTTCTTGAAGTCCAAGATCAATTCTGTAGTCTTACTGATGTTGAGTGCAAGGTTGTTGCTGCGTCAATACTCAACCAGCTGATCTATCTTGCTCCTGTACGCCTCCTTGTCACCATCTGAAATTCTGCCAACAATAGCTGTGTTGTTGGCCAATTTATAGATGGTGTTTGAGTTGTGCCTAGCCATACAATTGTGGGTGTAGAGAGAGTAGAGCAGTGAGCTAAGTGTACTTAAGTATGCTGGTGTTGATAGTCAGTGAGGAGGAGATGTTATTTCCGATCACACAGTGATCTCACTGACACTACAGATGGGTCTTCAGTACATTTAGTTACAAAAGTTATTTTATGTTGTTTTTCATGAAGAACTACACCCATGCTTCTACTGATTAAAATTAGGTCCTCAAGTCAAGGGACTCTGTTTCAAAGGTTTACAGGTTAATATTTATCATCAAAGTATACAATTCCGAAATTCTCCAATTCTGCAGGTAGCCATGAAACCAAGAAAGAAAAGGAAGACAGCA
Source organism: Mobula birostris (assembly GCF_030028105.1). NCBI lineage: Eukaryota > Metazoa > Chordata > Chondrichthyes > Myliobatiformes > Myliobatidae > Mobula > Mobula birostris. The sequence continues at coordinate 129,398,960 of NC_092378.1, read as the reverse complement.
AAGTCATCAACTCCCAAATCCCACCTCTCCGCCAAAAAGAAATGAACAAAATGGATCAGGCAGATCAACCCTAACATTCCTCCTCCCACACAAAAAAAAAACCCAAACAAAACAGATCAGGCACATCAACCCCTAAATTCCTTCTCCTGCACAAAGAAAGAACAAAACACATCAAGCATTTGACACCCAAATCCCTCCTACTGTAAAAAAAAAACCTAAAGTTGATCAGGCACGTCAACCCCCAAATCCTCCTCCCCGCACAAAAAAACCCAAGATAGGTGACAAAGCACAGAAAATAAAAACTATAAGACTGAAAAAAAATTTATATTCCATGTCCACACCAAAAACACAAAAAAAACCTGGGCAACACCTTCCACAGCGGCAGGCTCCTCCCTCTCTGGTAACGTAGCAGAGCGATTAATAGACAGGCACCTGGCGCTCCCCTCCACACTCACTTTGATCCTTCAATCGGCCTTGTCACTTTAGTTGGCGAACCATGGAAGTTTTAATCAGTGAAATGAAGCCAATCATCGGCTTGCTACCCGTCCAGCAGCCTGCCCACTACAAGGTTCATGCATGCTGCCTCTGCCTCCCTGAATCTTCTAGGAGACTGCAGAGTGCTGGGACACCCAAATGATCTCCAAACTACCACAATCTCCTTGAAGTTTCAATCACCCTCATCGCTTTAATCGGTGAACAATGGAAGTGATAATTGGTGAAATGGGGTCAAATATTGGCTTGCCCATCGTTCTGCAGGTTCTTGCCACGAGGTTCACTCACGCTGCCTCTGCTTCCCGGAATCTCGGAGACCGCAGAGCAATGAAGCATCCAAACGATCTGTAAACAGCAAAGCACCGGCTCCAACAGCTCCAGGATCACATCCAAGATGAGAAACAAATGTAAAAGACATAAAAGAAGTGAAAAAGATGATATATCCAGAAGATGTCAACCAAAGGAGCATTGTACACAGGTGTCATTTTGACCAGAAGTATGCCAATATAAATGGCCAATGTAAAATATACCATGGGCGCGTGTTTGATTGAAACATAATTCTTTACATAAATATTTTATCTTGCATAAGAAATAAACTTCAAAAACATTTTGCTACAATCAGTATTAAATCTTAACATTCTGAGTCTTTTCTCCTGCTCTGTGAAATCAGTAAAGCCAAACAAATTATCTAGTTGTTGAGTCACGTAAAACAAATCTGTAAATTTTATATCGTTAATGGAGAAAAGAAAAAGGAAATGTTAAATACACAGAATCTTATCACAATGTGCCTGGCAACAGCATAAATTTTCATTGTACTCCATTTTAAAAATGATATCAATATGCTCTGCAGTTCTCAGAGACAAGAACAAGGCAGAAGAGGACCTTGAAATGGGAAGGCAAGATAGCAATGGGAGTGACAACAATCTCCAAGAGCTTTTATAAGAGCAGGAATGCAAAAAACTAACAAGGTCACATGTGTGCTCCTTACAGACAGAAACCACAGAACTTATGATAGGGAATAAGGGCACATTTCTCTTCTGTATCTTCCTATGGTTCTACAACTGTTTTCATAGGAGACAACATACAAAATCTGTCAAGTAGATTAAAGAATCAAAGGTCTATCAGGAACAAGAAAATAAAGGAACTAAATATTAATAATTAATAATAAAATATCAGAGAAGTTAATGAACCTGAAAATGATAAATCCTAATCATAGGTGATGCAACACCTGGATGTGGTGAATTAGGGTTTCCTGATAAGGTTGCTAAATGGAATGGGATTGGGGGCAATGGATGATATGGTTCTGGAATTGATTGGCAGATAGAAAGCAAATATTGGACAACATGAATTGTTGGGAGAGAATATTGCAGATGGAATATTTTGTTGAAAAATGCAGGACTATTCTGTTTGGTGCACATACCAGAAAGGGAGATTTTTTAAAAAATGGAGATGTTAGATTGTGTAGCTGCTGAAAGGGACCTAGATGTACTTGTAAACAAGTCACTAAGGTGAACATGTAATTAAGAAAGAAAATAATATGGTAGCCTTTAACATGAGAGGATTTGAAAACAAGAGTAAGTGGACAATATAACTCTAGCGGACACAATGACTTGAGAGTGAGTGTGGGCCCAAGGTAAGAACTCAGCCTCTGCAGACTAAGAAAACATGATAAATGTCAGCTAATGCCCATAAATGCAAAATAGGACATGAGAACGCCAAAGTTGCACTTTTGGATTTGCCAAGAATATTAATAAAGTTAGTTAAGAATGTTTCATCTCGAATAGAATTTATTTCAACTCTTCCAGATCATACTGAACAAACTTCATGATATTTTATATTATTTAGGCTTTCAGTGCAAACTGCAATTATGTGCCATTTCTACATTCATTTCTTACTGAGCCATGGAAACCATCTCTTTGCATTTTGCAACACACACAGCAAGTGAAAATGTCCACCTTAATAAGGTGGTTATGAACAATTATAAACCATTCATCCACAGTAGTTTCTCTATGACTGGGCAACAAGGTGTGCCAGACTAGTTAAAAATAGTTATAATTACTTCTTATTAAATACTAAGCAGCCTATATCTGAATATTGGAGAGTTCAAATACTAGCACAGTTAAGTGGTAAATATTTTGTGCCAAGTTTCAGTTTAGCCTTTGTTCATCCTGTGGAAAAGTTCCTGCACTCTGGGTGCTGCTATGCTTTATCTGATTCTCTTCCAACCAGACAGGAAAAGTTACTTTTTTTAATATAGGAAAAAGGAATATTTTATGTCAGAGGCCTTCCTGATGCTACTTTGAAGAGGTATAACTTCTGCCAAAAACATGACCCTACTGCCTCCAATAACTTTAAACCTCAGCAATGAGCTCCAAATATAAATGCAACAGGAATGTCAAACACATGTAGATTTATGGTTGCAATGTATTCGAATTACTAATTTAAACATTACGAATTTATTTCCTTTCAACCTAACTAGAAAGCAGTACAGTTAACTATTAATCACTATTATCCTATTCTGTAGGCATTCTCGACAAAATACCAGAGACTATTATGCATTGGTGAAGGTTTACTTTGTCTTTCGTTTATTAAAAGCATCCGAGTGCAAGCTATGATTGACTAGTTTATTTTCCTATTACAAAGTAAATAGCTGAGCAGTGCTTGCTACCAGTATTTGATTACATAACTCAGATTAGGCACTTACTATAGGGAAATTAATTGACACTAACTCTATAGTCCATGGGCTTTGTGTCAGCGATCCAGTCTCTGCAGTATTCCTTATTTTATTTCATTCTCTTAACATATGAACATTGTAAAGTATCCAATTGCTTATTTTAAGCATCTCACTATTCTGTTTGCTCTCACTATTCTACTGGAAATAATCTGCTTATATTAACAATGAACAGTCAGAAGTGAAAGTAAGCAGAAGGCACCGATAAAGCTTATTGGAAAGAAGACAGTCAATGCAATTAGTCCAAAGGCGATAAATTTACAATCAAGTTGTATTCACAACAGTTACGATCACAGCATTGGAGAGATTTATGGGTAACTTGAAGAGGTAAGGGCAGAGTCACACTGAAAATATTTCTGAGAGAAAAGCTTATAGAAATTCAAGGTCAAACTTTAGGTCGACCTTCACTAATCCGACTACCTGTAATCCGGTTCCTTTGATAATCCGGCACTGATTATGCTTAATATGATCCTTCTGTAATTCGACATTTTTAATAATCCGGCACTTCTCAGGTCCCAATAGTGCCAGATTAGTGAAGGTCGACCTGTATAAACAATGGAAGTGGTTTGAGTTCTGCAGCTGTATCGGAAATTATGGGTTGCACAACTGTAAGTACAACTATTCGGAGGATTTACTGTACGATGACAGGTTCAGATTTTTATATTGTAATTGATTACGTCATACAGACGCACCCTCTTACTTCCAAAGGAAAAGAGAATTGGAGCTGGTGGCAGATGAAATATATTGTTACTGCCTTGCTATGTGGATCTATCCATAAACATTCAGCTGTTAAACTTTTTTCCACATTGTACGTCCTTAGAAGTGGCGCATTACACCCCAGTGATAATAATAACAAAGTAAGCCTACTCATGCAAAAAGTATTAACCAAAAACCCATTTGTAGAAAAAAAATCTATAACAGGAAAAGTAGCTTAGAGCTAGAAATGGGTTTTACTGAGAATAAATCTAAAAATTAGCAATTATCTCTAGTGATTTTATTATTTCGTGCACATCTTTTGGCGAATGTTATCTTCTTTCACATTAATCTGTTTTCAATTTTTAAAAAAAGTTCGATGAGTCAATATAGGAAAGAAGGACTTTTGTTCTGCAGTCGTTCCATAACTGTTCAATACCCGTTTGATACTTGTTTGATCCTGAGGTGCCAGGCGTCTGCACCAGCAGTGCGTTGCAGGTTTTTCCCAGTCAGTTCACAATTGACACTCGTGCGCTACGGAGTTGGGCTTTGTTTGTCCTTCGTGAACATTTGCAGTTTTGTACTTTTTTGAAAATTAAGCCTGGTTTTTACATTCAGTTACCCATCACAGTGCAAAAGAAAAGCAGAAAGTGATAGTAAGCGTGAGTCCAATGAACAGTGGGAAAATGAGTTCTTATTTGTAGCAGGTCCGTCAGAAAACCGTTGTGCATTGTTTGTGAAAACACTTTCTCACATAATAGAAGACATGTGGACTTCAGGCATGCTAGGAGTCACACTCACGTCCCCATCTACATCAACGGAGCTGTGGTGGAGCATGTATCAAGCATCAAATTCCTTGGTGGCCACATTTCCGAGGATCTCACCTGGTCCCTGAACTCCTCCATCCTGATCAAAAAGGCGCAATAGCACCTTTATTTCCTGCGGAGCATCAAGAAAGCTCACCTCTGTCCCAGGATACTGACGGACTTTTACCGCTGTACCATTGAGAGCATATTCACCAACTGCTTCTCAGTGTAGTATGGTAATTATCCTGTATCAGACCGCAATGCACTCCAGCATGTGGTGAAAACTGCCCAGTGGATTATTGGCACGCAATTGCCCACCGTTGAGAACATCTACCATAAACGCTGCCTGGGCAGGGCGAAAAGCATTATCAAGGATGCATCTCACCCTAACCATGGACTTTTTACTCTCTTCCCATCCGGTAGGCACTACAGGAGCCTCCGCTCCTGCACCAGCAGGCACAGGAAGAGCTTCTTCCCTGAGGCTGTGACACTGCTGAACCTCTCATCACAGCGCTAAGCAGTATTGCACCCATATTGTACTGTCTCAGTACTTTTATATTTGTGTGCTGTAGCACTTACTTTTTATTGCAATTATTCTGTAAATAACACTATTCTTTGCATTTCTGGTTAGATGCTAACTGCATTTCATTGGCTTTGTATCTGTATTCGGCACAATGACAATAAAGTTGAATCTAATTTAATTTAATGATCTTAATAGACACTATAAAACACAACATCAGACTGAAATAGAAGGAAAACTGAAGCTAGTGCTTGGGTCTGAGGTATGGAAAGAATATGTGATTAAGAAAAGGGAAGAAATCAAAAGAAGACAAAAGATACTTGTTAAATTGAGGTAAGTAGTGTTTATCTTGTTTTTATATTAAATCAATATATCATGTAAAAATGCTAAATATGTCAATATTAACATATTTTTACAAGAATTGAATGGGGGTACAAGAGTTGTATGGCACATCTGAATTCTTGCGTGAAAAATTTGACGCATGGAATATAAAAGATTGGCCACCCCTGGACTAGAGGAACTCTATCACTGTAAGGTGGTGGGAAGAATGATTGAGCACAGATGTTCGAGAAATAGATAAGATGCAGGTGAGAGTGACATCAATGGTGGACACAGGGAAACCCCGTCCTTTGAAGAAGGTGATCATCTCTGATGTCCTGGAACAGAAACCCCATCCTGGCAATAGATGTGGCAGAGGTGAAGGAACTGGGAAAAAGCTATAGCATTTTTGCAGGAGATAGGGTGGGAAGAGATATACTCAAGATAACCATGGGAATTGGTAGGTTTATAAAAGATGTTGGTCAACAGTTTGTCTCCAGAGATGGAGACAGAGAGATCAAGAAGGGAGGTGTCAGAGATGGACCAAATTAACTTAAGAACAGAGTGGAAGTTAGAGGCTGGCAAGATACCATTCCAGCTAATTACTGCCCAAACATCCAGTCACAATTACTAGCACAATGTCCACACATTTGTAAAGCAATACTTATCAATACTCTATCCCTGATCCTTAGTTTGGGTTAGGCCAGGGCCCTATGGTTGCAGACTCCACTCTTGCTTGGGATGAAACAGAGGGCAGAGCTGAACTCAGGAGGGGAAGTATCTGTACTTGACATCAGAGCAGTTTTTCACAGAGTTCAGCTGCAGAGAACAGGTACAACAAGTAAGATCACTGGGTTTGGGACCAAACTCTCCAGTGTCTAGAATCACACCTCATGAAAAGGAGAACAGGTTAATAAGCTTTGAGAATCTGAAGGGATCAGAGAATGCGGAGATTAGAGAGGAAAGCCAGCTCATTCTGATCTTATCAAATGACAAAAGTCCTAAGTTGACCACTTCACTTCTTTCTTGCATGTACTAGAACAACCTGCCAAGGCAGACTAATTGGTGGCATTATGGTCTGGTATGGCAATTCAAATGTGCAGGAATGTAATTCACCAAGAGAACATCTCTCTCAACCATCAGTTGTATCTGCATGAGACCATGCATCAAGAAGGCGACATCTGTCATCAGTGATCCCCCTCGCCCAGTCCACGCCTTCTCGCTGCTACCATCAGATAGGTGCGGTACCCTGAGGTGCCACACTACCAGGTTCAAGTACAGGTTCAGCCATTCAGTTCTTGACTAACCTGCACAACCCTCATCACTACTTCAGCCCAGTAAAAACGATGAGCATGTTTTACAAATCCGGACTTTATTTATTTTGGTCTAGTTGTGTCCTTTCTTGTTAAGATTGTGTAGGATTTATGGTTCAAGTTTAAGTTTAATTATCATTCAACCATACATGAATATGTCCTAAACAGAACAGTGTTTCTTTGTGCCAAGGTGCAAAATGCATTACCAACAGCACATAGTACATATGGATGTGATTTAGAAAAACATTCAGTCACAAAGCACAAACAGCACTTATGGTTAAGACTTCAAAAAAACCATACAGTCACAAAGAAAAAAATGTACACAAAGAAAAACACGATGTCCTGAGTGGCATCACTGGAACATGTCATCCTGGTCCAGCTTGTTCTTCCATGACATAAACATTAGAGGGCAGCACTGAGTGAACACTGGGGGCAACAGTAATGGGAGGGGCCAGCCACTTACCCAATATGGATTCCAGCATGCCCCACAGAGGTTCCCCACACCGTCTCTGCATTTCTTCTACTGGGCACCTGCAACAGATGACTGCGTGGCCGACAATGAACCAATGAACCAGACCTGTGGTATTCTACGTTTCAAATGTCCAACAGAGACTTGTGAACCCAGTAAAAATCTCTAAGACAAAATAGTTATTATTATTGTTTGGCCTCTGAGGTGCCTGAACAGAATGGTAAAATTACACTTTCCTACTCTGAGTAATCTGATCTGTTTATCAGTGAAGTGCAGGTGGAATGTTGACATGCTCCTATGGGCCATTTTTCATTGAAAATGGACATTTTCAATGTTGCATGCTGACATAAAAAACACCATTCAAAATTTTGACACAAGGAGTAAGATTAGTGGGTAGCCAATATAGTTAAGAACATTTCAATATATATGCCACAGCATAAAGTATTTTTCATGTCAATAATAACATAAGATATTCAAATCTTTATGTTTTGCCTGTTTTCATGTCGGTTCTTGGGTATGGAACTGTGGGAGGATGTGCGGAGACTATTTACCACTGCACGCACACTGACTAATAAACCAGAAACTTTATAGTGGAGAACATGAATGCAGAGAACAGATATTCCAGTCACAGATGTGAAAGAATTGATTTTTCTCTCTCTCTTTCTCTCTAAAACACAGACCAAATTCTTTATGGATTTTCCAACAAAAAGATCTGTCGAACATTTTTTTAAAACAAAGCTTCTTAAATCTATCTTAACTACGCGTGTTTTGGAAAATGAACCCAAATTACCAATGCATTTCCAGTAATAATTATATCTGTACAACCTTAATCACTACCTCAGTACAGCAAAACAATGACCACTTTTCACAACAATAGACTTTGATCCTTTTGTCTAGTTGTGTTCTTTCTTGTAAAAATGTGTATGATTTATGGGTAAATTTATATTTCCCTTGTGAATGTTGTATATCTGATGACATCTATGTCCTCTGATAGTAAATTTGCTTTGTATTTGAATGCTAAGTACAGTCCAAGTGATTCTGCTGTAAGTTTATAATTCTACAGGTACTTGAGAATACACCAATAATCTCAACTTTGAGTTTTGAATTTGATCAGGCACCGAAGGCGGAGACAATAGTACATGATCAGATCTGATGCGTAGACAGAATAAATTTATAATTTCATCATTTTTATGACTGTGGAAGGCAGAATTTTCTCAAAGCTGTTGTCACCACTACATCTGAAATAAAATTAAAGAGAATGTCAAGGTTCAAGGTTCAAGACACATTTATAATCAAAATGTGTATGCAGTATACAACTCTGAGATGCATCTTCTCCAGATAGCCAGTAAACAAAGAAAACCATGGAAGCCTGTTTGAAAGAAAAACATCAACACACCTCCACACACAAAAAAACAAATTGATCAAATGACAACAAAAACAGCAACCCCGCCAACACAAAAAAAACAAATCCCACAAACGGCAAGAAGAACATCAAATCCACATTCAAAAAAAAACAAAACACGCAAACAGCAACAAGAACTTCAAAACAACAGTAAGAATAACAAAAATAACTTATGATAGGTTAAATGTGTTTTGTGATACCACACCGGAGGAAATATTGTATCATTTCTTAATGCATGCATTACTAAATAACAATGAAAGTCACACAGCAAGGTTGCCTTATGAAGCAATACTGGACCTTGAGGCAAATACCTCAAATTAATAACAATAATAAAATGGACAATACCTCAGAGAAGGATTTTAAATTTGTTTATATTTTACCTCATATTCTGAGGAGAAATTAAGGCAAAACAAATATTATAAAATTATATCAATTTTACTAATTATTGAACTATTTAATGAAATATAGTGGCTATTTTATAAATTGACTGTGAAATTCCTAAGGATATTGTGAGATACATGAGGTGCCATATAAATGCAAGCTTTACTTTGCATTGTAAGGTATCTCTGCCTGCCATCTCCATGTATTCATAATTACCTAGGATGGAAGAAGGACAAAAACACTGGCCTGAAGCTATCTGGACCAATCGTTTCCAAAAGGTTGGCATTTGGACTTCTAGAGAGGCAGTAAGGAGGCTCAGCCATACCATTCACTGAGAGATTGGACTGCCTACAAGCCCCCGTTTTAAGAGGTTTTAAATTCTTTCCATTATCATTGTTTTTATATCTTAATATTTTGACATTTGTGAATTATTAAAATGGAAATATACAGTAGAAGATTAAGATTTTTCAAGATTAAGAAATTCAAATGAACCAACTAATTAAAATATAAAAATTAAATAAAACATTAAATATTATCTGACTTCTGCTTTGTTACCTAATCCTGGAGCACTTTCCAAAAGTTAATTCCTAATGTAAACATTGGAGAATTCAACATGTCTGACTTCAGTGGAATGCACTGATGGATTGGAGCAGTATATTGTTGAATCTATCAGTAAACCACATTTGGCAACGTATACACAGATATGCCAGAATTATTGTCATTTAACTGAGTAAATGCTTGGAGTTCCAACCAGCAAGGTCTCACCCACTCACTCAGTTTTCTTTACGCAGTTCCCAAACAGGCTTGTTAATAAATTCTGGTAGAATTGTTGGGTATGATCTTCATACTAAAGCCAACTGGATATACAGAACTGACTTCACGATGCAGTCTGAACTTTAGCTCAACACTTGTCTGAAATGAGTGGTGATTTCATGATGCCCAGCTAATGAATTAAATGAACAACTAAACCATTAGCAGATTCAGGGATTGTTAGATTCTAATCAATGAGCTGCCTACTGATCAATGAACACCAATTCTCTCATCAAACCAAAAATGTAAAACCTTTAAATCTCTTAAGCCATTAGACCCTACATCAGCAGCAATAACTAGGAAGCCATCCATTCAGTTTGGGTACAGGTCCTACCCATTGATTCATCAGTTGATGTGCAGAATAGCACTCGGAATCCCCGGACACCCAAAGGAGAGAGGTGGCTCCTTGTCAGCTTTGGCTGTAAGCATCTTATTAATGGGAGTTATGAGTTCTGAACATCACCTTCACGGAGAATTTCAACTCATTTAGGCCTCTCTGAGTGGTGACCCTGGCTAACCTCTCTGACACATCTCATCCAGTGCAAATACTATTTGCCTATAGATAAGGGAAAAGGAATAGGAGTTTAAGCTTGCCTCCCAAAAAGCTTAATAAATCTGCAGGTGTTATATCAGTTCCGGAGGGTGAACCGACTGAGAAAATCAGGCCTGGATGATGTCCATGGCCATGTCCTTAGATCCTGCACAGGTTAGCTGGTGGAAGTTTGCAGACATGTTTAACCTCTTCCTGCCTTAATCTGAAGCTCCCACCTGCATTAGGAAGATCATTGTAATCCTGGTATCCAAGGAAAACAAGGTAACATGCCTGGTGGCTCTGACATCCACCATCTTGAATTGCTTCAAGAGGCTAGTCATAATATGTATCAATTCCAAGCTTCCAGAAAACCTCAACCCACTACAATCACCAACTGATTAAATAGCACTATGGCTGATCCCATCTCCCTGGCTCTAAACTCATCTCTGGAGCATTTGGACAGTAAAGACACCTATTGTCTATTAACTACAACAATACTACTGCAAACAATACTACTACTACAAACAATAAGACTATTGTTTATTGACTACAGCTCTGCCTTCAGTACTGTAATTCCAAACAAACTCTTACCCAAACTCTGAGAACTGGAAATCAAAGCCTCCTTTTACTAATGGATACTTGATTTCTTGACCAACCGACTAAAATCAGTAAGGTTAGGCAGCAACATCTCCACCATGATTATTCTCAATACTGGTGCCCCACAAGGCTGCATTCCCAGCCCTGTACTCTACTCCCTATTCACTCACAGCTGTGTGCCCTGATTCCATGTCAGGTCCAGTCAATGTCTGTAGTCAATGACTATCATCCAGTAGCATTTACATTCACTGAAGTGCTTTGAGGGATTGGTGATGACACATCAACTCTTGCCTGAGAAGCAACTTAGATCTGCTCAGATTTGCTTACCATCACAACAGGACATCAGCAGATGCCATTTCATTGGGTCTTCACTCAACTCACCTGGACAGCAAAGATGCATACATCAGGATGCCCTTTATTGACAGCATTAAGTGCTATTAGCCTCTCAAAACTAATCAATAACCTTCAAGACCTTGGCCTCAATAGCTCTTTGTGTAAATGGATCCTCGATATCTTCACTTGCAGACACCAGTCAACTTGGATTGGTAAAAGCATCTCCTCCACAAACTCCATCATCACAGGTGCCCCACAAAGCTGGGTGCCCCCTACTCTACTCAGTTTATACTTATAACTCTGAGGCTATGCACAGCTCCAATGCCATATTTAAGTTTGGTGATGACACCTCTTCTGTTGGCCAAATCAAATATGGTGACAAATCAGCATACAGAAGGGAGTTTGAAAATCTTGCTGAGTGGTGCCACAACAACCTCTCACTCAGTATCACCAAGACCAATAAGATGATTATCGTCTTCAGGAGGAGGAAACTGGAGGTCCGTGAGCCAGTCCTCATCGGGGGATCAGATGTGAAGAGGGTCAGCACATTAAACTTCCTTGGTGTTATCATTTCAGAGGATCAGTCCAGGGCAAAGCACGTAAGTGCCATTACAAAGCAAGCACAGCTTAGAACTTTACGAAGATTCAACATGACATCTAAAATTTGATAAATATCAAGAGATATGTGGTGGGAAGTAAATTCATTGGTATGGAAAAACTTATGCCCTTGAATGGAAAATCCTACAAAAAGTAGTGGAAATTTCCCAATCCATCACGGGTAAAGTTCTCCCCACCACCGAGCACACCTACACAGAACATTGTCGCAGGAAAGCAGCATCCATCATTAAGGACCCCCACCACACAGGCCATGCTATCTGCTACCTGCTGCCATCAGGATGAGGGTATAAGAGCCTCAGGATCCACACCACCAAGTCTGGGAATGGTTATTACCCCTCAACTATCAGGATCTTAAACCAGAGGGGATAACTTTACTCACCCCATCACCAAACTGCGCCCACAACCTATGGACACACTTTCGAGTACTCTTCATTTCATGTTCTCAATATCTATTGTTTATATACTTATTATCATGGGTGACTTTAACTTCCATAATATTGATTGGCACCTGATTAGTTCCAATGGTTTAGACAGGGCAGAGATTGTTCAGTGTGTCCAGGATGGATTCCTGTCACAGAATGTTGACAGGCTGATAAGGGAATGCCATACTAGATATAGTATTAGGTAATGAATCGGGTCAGGTCACAGATCTCTCAGTGGGTGAGCATCTGGGGGACAGTGACCAGCACTCCCTGGCCTTTAGCATTATCATGGAAAAGGATAGAATCAGAGAGGACAGGAAAATTTTTAATTGGGGAAGTGCAAATTATGAGGCTATAAGGCAGTGTGAATTGGGATGATGTTTTTGCAGGGAAATGTACTATGGACGTGTGGTCGATGTTTAGAGATCTCCTGCAGGATGTTAGGGATAAATTTGTCCCAGTGAGGAAGATAAAGAATGGTAGGGTGAAGGAACTATGGGTGACAAATGAGGTGGAAAATCTAGTCAGGTGGAAGAAGGCATCATACATGATGTTTAGGAAGCAAGGATCAGATGAGTCTGTTGAGGAATATAGGGTAGCAAGAAAGGAGCTTAAGAAGGGGCTGAGTAGAGCAAGAAGGGGGCATGAGAAGGCCTTGGCGAGTAGGGTAAAGGAAAACCCCAAGGCATTCTTCAATTATGTGAAGACCGAAAGGATGACAGGAGTGAAGGTAGGACCAATTAGAGATAAAGGTGGGATGATGTACCTGGAGGCTGTGGAAGTGAGTGAAGTCCTGAATGAATACTTCTCTTCGGTATTCACCAATGAGAGGGAACTTGATGATGGTGAGGACAATATGAGTGAGGTTGATGTTCTGGAGCATGTTGATATTAAGGGAGAGGAGATGTTGGAGTTGTTAAAATACATTAGGACTTATAAGTCCCCGGGGCCTGACGGAATATTCCCCAGGCTGCTCCATGAGGTGAGGGAAGAGATTGCTGAGCCTCTGGCTAGGATCTTTATGTCCTCGTTGTCCAAGGGAATGGTACCAGAGGATTGGAGGGAGGTGAATGTTGTCCCCTTGTTCAAAAAAGGTAGTAGGGATAGTCCAGGAATTATAGGAAAGTTAGGCCAGGTGGATTCAGAATTGGCTTGCCTGAAGAAAGCAGAGGGTTGTGGAGGAGGGAGTATATTCAGATTGGAGAGTTGTGACTAGTGGTATCCCACAGGATCGGTTCTGGGACCTCCAATTTTTGTGATTTTTATTAACAACCTGGATGTGGGGGGTAGAAGGGTGGGTTGGCAAGTTTGCAGATGACACAAAGGTTGGTGATGTTGTGGATAATGTAGAGGACTGTCAAAGATTGCAGAGAGACATTGATAGGATGCAGAAGTGGGCTGAGAAGTGGCAGATGGAGTTCAACCTGGAGAAGTGTGAGGTGGTACACTTTGGAAGGACAAACTCCAAGGCTGAGTACAAAGTAAATGGCAGGGTGCTTGGTAGTGTGGAGGAGCAGAGGGATCTGGGGTACATGTCAATAGATCCCTGAAAGTTGCCTCACAGGTAGATAGGGTAGTTAAGAAAGCTTATGGGGTGTTAACCTTCATATGTCGAGGGATAGAGTTTAAGAGTCGCAGGGTAATGATGCAGCTCTATAAAACTCTGGTTAGGCCACACTTGGAGTACTGTGTCCAGTTCTGGTCGCCTCACTATAGGAAGGATATGGAAGCATTGGAAATGGTACAGAGGAGATTTACCAGAATGCTGCCTGGTTTAGAGAGTATGCTTTATGATAGAGATTAAGGGAGCTAGGGCTTTACTCTTTGGAGAGAAGGAAGATGAGAGGAGACATGATAGAAGTGTACAAGATAATAAGAGGAATAGATAGAGTGGATAGCCAGCGCCTCTTCCCCAGGGCACCACTGCTCAATACAAGAGGACATGGCTTTAAGGTAAGGGGTGGGAAGTTCAAGGGGGATATTAGAGGAAGGTTTTTCACTCAGAGAGTGGTTGGTGCGTGGAATGCACTGCCTGAGTCAGTGGTGGAGGCAGATACACTAGTGAAGTTTAAGAGACTACTAGACAGGTATATGGAGGAATCTAAGGTGGGGCTTATATGGGAGGCAGGGTTTGAGGGTCGGCACAACATTGTGGGCCGAAGGGCCTGTACTGTGTTGTACTATTCTATGTTCTATGTTCTATTATTATTATTATATTTTCTCTTTTGTATTTACACAGTTCGTTGTCTTTTGCACATTGGCTGTTCATCCTGTTGGGTGTGTCTTACATTGATTTGACTGTATGTTGTGGATTTACCGTGTATGCTCGTTTAACACACTATAAGGTTTCACTGCTAATGTAATGGCCTCTCTGTAATGTTTCACTGCTAATGTAATGGTTTCTCTGTAGCAGCAATGTTTGGGTTATGACTAGAGAAAATGGGGCTTTGGAATGTGGGGACTATCCGATGAGAGAAATGTTGTTCTTTCTTGTGAGTCTGGAAGAGAGATTTTCACAGTCTTTTGTCGGCAAGAGAGGAAGAAGGAAGACGTGTATAGCGAGAGCCGGTAGACCACCGGACGGAATGGACTGGGAGCGAGGATCCAAAGGTCAGCGATGCTCGGAGGAGGTCAATGATTGATGAATGGCCGCATTAGTGAGCTCCCGGGTGCCTAAGCGGGGAGAGGTGTTGGGAAACTTAGAGGAGACCCAGTGAGGGAACAGCCTGGTATCTCTGGGGGAACATGTTCCTAGCAGTATACCAAGGAACCCCTGAAAGTGAAAGACCCTATTCCTGAAGGCTTGGTGGGACCATGCTACAGTGTGTCACTACGGATAGAGGGTATTTATGCTAAAGCCATACTCGACTCCGGATCGCAGGTCACGTTGTTTTACTGTTCGCTTCACAACCGGTATCTGAAGCATTTACCATTGACACCATTCAGGGCACTGGAGATCTGGGGTCTTGCTGCCGGTGATTATCCGTACGACGACTATTTGTCAGTGAAACTGGAGTTCCCGGAGGCCAATGTGGGAGTGTCTGAGGTCCTTGATACATTAGTGCTGGTTTGTCCAGACCCCGTTGTGAAGGGTGCCGTTTCAATTCTGGTGTGAATCAACATCCCTCTTGTGAGGAGGCTCATGGGGGCCTGCAAGGAGAGCTTTCTGGGGACATTGTCCGTGCACCCGGTGTTTCGAGCTACTTTTGAGGAAGTGTGTGGCTGCATTGGGCTGGATACCGAATTTGAATGAGGGACTGTGTGGTTTACCCAGTCAAAGCCACTGGTGGTAAGGCCCGGGGAAGTATCAAGAGTGATGGGGACACCCAAATTTTCCGGAGTGCCTGAGGGCGAGGCCCTCTTAGTGGACGCTCTGGAAGACCTCGAGGGAGAGTCGGATTTCCTGCTGGGGTACTAGTGAGGCACGAGCTGCAGAAGACCTAGCAGGATGGCAGTGATTGTCAGGAACACTACGAAGAGGGAGGTCACCTTCCAGTGGGGGATGCCTCTGGCGCATCTGTTCTCAGCGACAGTAATGTCCAGTGTCCTTGTGAGACACACCAGGGAGAAACTATTGGAAAAGTGGGGGATGTTGACAGCTTAGTCATTCAATTTCGGGGGCTCCCCGGTTCTGCAGATTGGAAGAGGAAGTTGGTAGAGAGGATGTTGAAGCTGGAAGATGTCTTTTCCACTGACGAGTTTGATGTGGGTTGTTCCTAGAGCACTCGTCACACTATCCGGGTGACCAAGGACACCCCGTTTAGAGAGAAGTCACAGCGACTGGCCCCTGCAGACGTGGAAGGCATGTGGCAGTATTTGTATAAGTTGAAGGAATCTGGGATCATCACTGAGTCCCAAAGCTCCTATGCGCCCCCAATAGTAGTGGCCCAGAAGAAGAATAGGAAGGTACAGATGTGGGTGGACTATAGGACTCTGAACAGGCATACTGTCCTGACCAGCATACAGTCCCAAGGATTGCAGATATGCTGGCCTCTCTGAGTGGTGCGAAGTGGTTCAGTGCGCTAGACTTGAGGAGTGGGTATTACCAGATCCCCATGAGTGAGGCTGACAAAGAGAAGACGGCCTTTATATGTCCTCTTGGATTCGTCCAGTTGGAAAGGATGCCCCAGGACATATCGGGAGCTCCTGCAAACTTCCAGTGGGTCATGGAGAAGATGGTGGGGGATACGAACTTGCTTGAGGTATTGGTATATCTGGATGACCTCATAATATTTGGATCTAACTTGGAAGAACATGAAGCGAGGCTGCTGAAGGTGCTGGGCCACCTGAAAGCTGAAGGGTTAAAGCCTTCCCTGGACAAGTGCCAGTTCTGCCAAACATCTATTAGCTATGTTAGGCACATAGTCTCATGGGATGGAGCAGCTACAGATCCAGCTAAGATAGAGGCAGTTACCACTTGACCAAGACTCCAGACTGTGAGCGCTCTGCGGTCATTCCTCGAGTTCTGTGGTTACTATCGGAGGTTCGTGAAAGGCTACACAAAAGTGAGTCACCCATTGAATCAGCTTCTGTGCGGTTACTCTCCCTTGGGGAAGAAAGGGAGAGGGAAAAAAGGACAGGAGGGTGGAGAATATCTTAACCCGTTAGAGCCCTTTGGACCGAGGTGGGATGTAAACTGTGAAGAGGCCTTTCAATCATTGAAGGAGCTGCTGACCCAAGCGGCAGTGCTGGCTTTTGCAGACCCCCGATTGCTGTATGTACTGCACACAGATGCCAGATGGGAGAGCTTGGAGGGCGTCCTGTATCAGGATCAGGGCACCGGGTTGAGACCTATTGCGTTTGTCAGCCAGAGTCTGTCAACCTCCGAGAAAAACTATCCCACGCACAAGTTGGAATTTCAGGCGTTGAAATGGCCATTGGTGGATAAGCTGAGTGACTACCTCTACGGGGCCAAGTTTGAGGTGAGGACAGACAACAACCCCCTAACTTATATCCTGACCTCAGCAAAACTGGATGCCACAGGCCATCGGTGGTTGGCGGCATTGTCTGCCTATGATTTTGGATTGAAGTACCGGCTGGGAAGCCGGAACATTGATGCGGATGCTTTGTCCCGACAGGTGCATGAGGGACTGGACAGGGACGAGGAGTGGGAGAGCGTTCCTGCCCCGGGGATGAAGGCCATACGTCAGTTTGCCTTGAAGGCAGAGAAAAAGGAGGGGCAGAAGCGAGCAGTGGATCAATTGGGGGCTTCTGATGACCCCACTCCCCAAGTTTATTGTAACCTGACTGCTCTGAAGACAAATCAGCTGCCGGAATTGAGGTCTGGGGAAGTAGCAGCTGCTCAGCAAGATGATCTGGACAATGGTACCACTTGGGTGGCAGTCGAAAAGGGAGACATAGCTCAGGCGGAAAGGACGAAACACACGTCGATGCCTCCAATACTACAAGAACGACCTCATTTGGAGTTGAAGAACCAGATCTTATACCAGGTCACGTCACCCCCAGACTGACCCCGGCATTGCCAGCTGGTTCTGCCGGAGAAGTATCGGAGGATTGCATTTAAATCATTTCATGATGATTCTGGACATTTGGGGGTGGAAAAAATGTATGCATTGCTCAGAGACTGGATTTAGTGGCCCCAAATGAAGTCAGAGGTTGCAAAAAGTCTCTTATTTGTAGGTATCGAAAAGTTTTGGGTAAACTATATTTAGTTGACGGTTGTTCAAACAAACAGAGACTTCCCTCTACAAACAAGTCCTGAAAGCATTTAATACATAATCTACCCCATTCTTTAAAAGCCACGTCAATCACGGAGGGTTTAAAAAAATAATTAGAAAAAAAGGGACTCGAAAGAGAAAATCTCAATAAACCAAAGCATTTTCGGAATTATATCCAAATTCTCACTGTGTGTTTAACTACCAGATTATCAGTTAACTTACTCAGAGACAAAGGAAGTGAGGATCCAAGAAAAGAAATAATCGAAAATTTATTAACAGAGTTAGCTTCTAAAAAAACCCACATTGGGCAATCCTCACAATTAATGTAATATAACCAAAATGTAAGATTTCTTATATTGACTGCCCAATAATAAAATCTAAAGTTTGGTAAGGCTAATCCTCCATTCTTTTTATCTTTCTGAAGATGAATTTTTTAAAATCTAGAACACTTACTCTTCCATATATAAGAAGATATAACAGAGTCAAGAGAATCAAAAAAAGATTTAGGAATAAAAGCAGGCAATGAAAAAGATATATAAAAGTCCTGATAAGAATCTACTAGATGTAATTTTTAATTTGTAAAATTTTTATAATGGATCTATATCTAATACTTATGATATGCTGTTGGGAATGAGAAGTGTTCCTTTGGATAAAATTAAAAATCTTTGGGAACAAGATTTACAGACTTCAATTTCTGAGGAAACTTAGAATCAAATTTTTGAATTCGTTAACACTTCATCATTATGTGCCTGCCACTCTCTCCTGCGATTTAAAGTGGTCCACAGGGCCTATATGATCAAGGATAAGTTGTCTTGTTTTTATTTAGATATATCTCTGTATTGTGATAAATGTAATAATGGAGAAGCTTCACTCATTCATATGTTTTGGACATGCCCGAATCTTGGAAAATATTTGAAAGAAGTATTTCAAACTTTCTCAATACATTTCAAAGTAAACTTTAAGCCGAATCATTTGACCGCTTTATTTGGTATTGTTGGAGGAAAGGATATTATTTTGGTGTCATCTGACTTATACATTTTAGCTTTTATTTCTCTTATAGCCAGAAGGACGCTTCTGCTTAAATGGAAAAATGCGGCCCCTCCTGTTCATGCTCAATGGTTACATGATGTGATGTCATATTTAAATTTAGAGAAGATTCGATGTTCAATCTCTGAATCTAGCTAAGACTTTCAAATATTGTGGGGACCTTTTTTGAATTATTTTCAAAACCTTTGATTTGCTGTTAAAGCACAGATAATGACAAATATTTTTTTTTCCTTTTTTTTCTTTACTAATCAGCTTTGGTCTTGGGGTAGTGAGTTAGTTTTTTTTATATAATAAAATTACTATATTTCAATGTTACGAATTAATTAATCTGTATGAATATAGGGTAAGGAGTCTTTGTATGCGATTTAATATAATGTATTGATATATTTTTTTTCTTGCACTCTGTATTTTTATATGTAAAATTAACAGTAAAAATATTGGAAAGAGAAGAATGCTGTAAGTCATGCATTCGATGCATACGGTGGAAGACACTGCCTACGTGGGCAGCTCCCTTGTCCCACTTGCAGAGAGCGAGGCCTCTGGACCTGGTGTATATGGATTTCCTGTCAATAGAACCCGATGGCAGCAACACAGCAAATGTCTTAGTCATCACGGACCACTACACCAGATATGCTCAGGCTTTTCCTACCATGGACCGGAGGGCATCTACAGTGGCAAAAGTGTTATGGGAGAAGTATTTCATTTAATATGGCCTTCCCAGGTGGATACATAGTGATCAGGGACAGGATTTCAAGAGCAGACTCATCCATGACTTACTGGACCACGCCCTATCACCCGTAGGGTGATCCCCAGCCAGAGAGGTTTAATCGGACCTTGCTAGACATGCTCGGGACCCTGGAGATCAGCAAGAAGAGCAATTGGAGTCAACATATTGGGCATCTGGTGCACAGTTACAACTGTACATGAAAAGAAGCTACTGGGTACTCACCATATTATCTGATGTGTGGGTGCGAGGCGAGGTTGCCCATTGATCTTTGTTTTGGAACTGACGAGGATGACTTACCACCAAAGACTTATCTGAAGTATGTGTCTGACATGTGAAGAGAGCTGAAAAGGGCTTATGAATTAGCTGGGGTCGCAGCTGCCAAGCAGAATCCAAGGTAGTAAGAGGAGGTATGAGCAAAAGTTTAGGTTCTCCCAACTCCTGTAGGGAGACCGAGTCCTCATAAGGAACTTGAGGCTACCTGGAAAGCATAAGTTGGCTGACCGCTAAGCGGCTATGCCCTATGTTGTGGAGAGTCAGATGCCAAACCTACTAGTATTCCGGGTGAAAGCGGAGGATGGGAATGGGCCTGTCAAGATTCTCCATCGGACCCACCTGTTGCCCCTGGGTCAAGAGGTGCAGGTAGACCCCGAGACCAACTTGAAGCCTACACCTTGTAAGAGGACTGTGGAAATGCGGGGGACTACTGGGTTCCCAACAGGCTAGGTTAGGCCATCCCCACCCCTCAGAGGGATACTGATTTGGAGGATGAAGACCTGGATGTGTGGTATATGCTGCCTTTTGCTAACTCTCCATTGATTGAGGAAGAGACTCCCAGCCCTTCTCCCACTGAGTCAGGTGAAGTGGGGGGAGAGGGTCTATCTCTGGGCAGCCTGGGTTGCAGCGGGAGTCTGCAGGGGAGGAAGCGGGGTTTAATCACGGGACAGAGGGCTCCGAGTTACAGGTGGGCATGAGTGATAGATCGGGGGAGGCCAAGCCAGGTAGGCTGGAAGTATCCCCAGTAGTGTCTGAACCTGAAGAGTTAGATGAGGGGGTGCAGAGGTCTCACAGAATTAGGAGACCACCAGATAGGCTGGCCTACATAGCACCAGGGGAAGGCAGTGTAACCCCTACCGTTTTGGGAAGCTATGTCACTGCCTTTTACATCTGGATTGGGCTTTGTGTTTTGCAGAAAGGGTTGGCGAGTTATCTCAACGTCATGAGCTCATGACTAAATTTGGTGGGGGGAGAGTGTAACATACTGTAAGGTTTCACTGCTAATGTAATGGCTTCTCTGTAGCAGCAATGCTTGAGTTATGACTAGAGAAAACGGGGCTTTGGAATGTGGGGACTATCCAATGAGAGAAACGTTATTCTTTCTTGTGGGTCTGGAAGAGAGATTTTCGCAGTCTTTTGTCGGCGAGAGAGGAAGAAGGAAGACGTGTGTGGAGAGAGCTGGTAGATGACCGGATGGAGTGGACTGGGAGTGAGGGTCCGAAGGTCAGCGACGCTCGGGGGAGGACAATGGCCGTGTTAGTGAGCTCCAATGTTCACTTTTGACCTTTTCCTTAAAATGGGCCCTTTTTCTTTTTATTTTCTTTACTAACCCTATATTCAGATTAAGATTTATAAAGTTCAATCACTTAATTGCATATGGTGTACTGTCTGATACTTTGCGGTACGGATTTGTAACCAGGCAACACATTACACAGCACCCACACAAACGAGAATTCTCAGTTTGGCGGGGCCAGAAGTTGTCTTCCCCTAGACGAACACATGCTGGCCGAGCCTGAGAGTTATATTTGCAAGGAAATGAATCTCTGGGCTGTATATGGTGTCACATATGTACTTTCATATTAAATTTACTTTGAACTTTGAAGTTCATCTACAAGTTTGCAGGTGTTACCACCATAGTGGGCCGTATCTCAAGTAACTTTGAGTCAAGTAGAGGAAGGAGATACAGAGCCTAATGATATGTTGTTATGACAACAACCTTTCCCTCAATATCAGCAAAACAAAAGAGTTTGTCATTGACTTTAGGAAGTGGGGGCAGCGCACATGCTCGTGTTTAAAGCAATGATACTGAGTTTGAGAACGTTAAGAGTTTCAAGTCCCTAGGAGAAAACATTACCAATAGCCTACCTTATCCAAGAATCTAGATGCCACGGACGGAAATGCTCACCAGCATCTCTTCTTCCTCAGAAAGCTAAAGAAATTTTGTACGCTTCCTTTGACCCTCACCAATGTTTGATGTGCCATAGAAAGCATCCTATCCAAAGGTCAAAGTTCAAATTTATTATCAAGGTATGTATACCATATACAGCCTTGTGGTCCACCTTCTTGTTGGCACTCTCAAAAAAAAAGAAACACAATAGAATTCACTAAAAAGCACACACAACAAGTCTGTCACATATCTCCTCTTCCACTCTCACCTTGAACACCAGCGTGCCTCAAGGCTGTGTGCTGAGCCCTCTTCTGTACTCCCTTTTCACCTATGACTGCGTTCCTGAACATGGTTCTAACTCCATAATCAAGCTCGCAGATGACACCACGGTGGTTGGCCTGATCAGAGGGGATGACGAGACAGCCTACAGGGAGGAGGTCCAGCACCTGGCCACGTGGTATGCCGGCAACAACCTGGCCCTTAACACCCAGAAGACCAAGGAGATTATTGTGGACTTCAGGCATGCTAGGAGCCACACTCATGTCCCCATCTACATCAAAGGAGCTGTAGTGAAGCGTGTATCAAGCTTCAAATTCCTTGGTGTCCACGTTTCCGAGGTTCTCACCTGGTCCCTGAACTCTTCCATCCTGATCAAAAAGGCGCAACAGCGCCTTTATTTCCTGTGGAGTATCAAGAAAGCTCACCTCTGACCCAGGATGCTGATGGACTTTTACCGCTGTACCGTTGAGAGTATATTCACCAACTGCACTCCAGCGTGTAGTGAAAACTGCCCAGCGGATTATTGGCACCCAATTGCCCACCATTGAGAACATCTACCATAAACACTACCTGGGCAGGGCGAAAAGCATTATCAAGGATGCATCTCACCCTAACCATGGACTTTTTACTCTCCTCCCATCCGGTAGGCTCTACAGGAGCCTCCGCTCCCGCACCAGCAGGCACAGGAAGAGCTTCTTCCCTGAGGCTGTGACCCTGCTGAATCTCACATCACAGTGCTAAGCAGTATTGCACCCATATTGGACTCTCTCAGTACTTTTATATTTGTGTGCTGTAGCACTTACTTTTTATTCGCAGTTATTTTGTAAATAACATTATTCTTTACATTCCTGGTTAGAGGCTAGCTGCATTTCATTGGCTTTGTATCTGTACTCGGCACAATGACTAAATTGAATCTAATCTAATCTGATCTAATTTAATTTGCAGGAAGACAACAAATCATAAAAAACGTGAACAAAAACACATGGCGTATGAACTGCAGACTGCCCAAAAGTGAGTCCACAGCAGAGGAACCTGTTCAGTGCTGAGGTGAGTGGAGCCAGTCCAGGATCTTGATGGCTGCAGGACAATGACCGTTCCCGAACCTGGTGGCGTGAAACCCAAAACTCCTGCACCGCCCACCCACCCACCTTAGTAGCAAGAAGACAGGGAGACCAGTCAAACACAGGCAGATGCCACTGTTCATTTTTCACTCACCCTCAACAATCTTAATCTTGCTCAATGCTTTAATCAGCACATAGTAACGGAGCCAAACATGGGTTCATCTTCTGCAATCAGGCCTCAATGCAGGTCCCCAGTGATGCCAACCTGCATTCAGCGAGTCTAGTTCGCCAAATCCCCTAGGAGATCACAAAAGTGTATATTGTTTAATCAGTTCAAAAGTACATCCTTAAAAGGGAAATTACAGGCTGCAGAATGAAGCAATTGCATTTCAGAAGAAGTATATCTATGAGAGTATCCAATAGGTTTATGACCTCTCTGCAAAATGTTACCAGTTGGTTCCTGGCACCATCTTGCTCATCCAGATGCTTTCCAGCTTGATATGGCAATTGCTCTGCCCGTGACTGCAAGAAACTGCAGTGAATTTTGGACACCGCTCAGCCCATCATAGAAACCAGCTCCACTCCATGGACTCGGTCTACAGTTCTCGCAGCCTCGGCAAAGCAATTAGCATAATCAAAGACTCCATCCACACTAGTCATCGCCTCTTTTCATCTCTCCCATTAGTAGTGTAACTGTCGCTTCGGCTAGTGGCTTAATATAGGGGAAGATAGCCCCCAGCTTGGCCAAACTTAAGAAATCTCGTTTGGGTGGATGCTGCGCGATGTATCCCCTATTACAAATCAGTACCCCGAAATAACAAACAGTATACAATATGCGATTAAACGATTGGGCTTTGTAATTCTTACTTGGACTACGTGGTTAGTAAAGAAAACAAAAAAAAAGAAAAACGGCCCATTCTCATGCAACAGTCTATTGCGCAATGTTGGAGCTCGCTGATAAGGCTGTTCGTCCACCATCGACCTCTTCTGATTGTCGCTGACCTTCAGACTCTTGCTCCAAGTCCACTCCATCTGGCGGTCTACCAACCCTCTCCATTCACGTCTTCTCTCCTCATCTCTCCCCGGCAAAAGACCGCAATAATCCCTCTTCCAATCTCACAAGAAAAGAACAACATTTCTCTCACTGGATAGCCCTGCAGTCCAAAACCCTGTTATCTCTAGTCATAACCCAAACATTGCTGCTACAGAGAAACCATTACCTCAGCAGTGAAACAGTACAGAGAGGCCAATACATTAGCAGTGAAACCTTACAGCGTGATACAGTAGAAAACCTTGAATGCACATACCACCAGGTTTATGGAAAGCTTCTGTAGTGCTGTTATTGAATTGTCCCTGGTACAATATGATGGATTCTTGATCTTACAATCTAACCAGTTATGCCCTTGTACCCTATTGGCAAAGTGTGCTGCACTTTCTTTGTAATGGCACTCAGTGTCCACTTTATTAGGTACCTCCTCCTGTACCTAATAAAGTAGCCACTGTGTATATGTTCGTGGCTTTCTGCTGCCGTAGCCTTTCCACTTCAAAGTTTGATGTATTGCGCACTCAGACATGTACTTCTATACACCACTCCGAAACACAAAGTTATTTGAGTTACTGTTGCTTTCCTGTCAGCTTGAACTAGTCTGGCCATTCTCCTCTGACCTCTCTCATTAACATGTAGTTTTTACCCACAGGACTACTACTGACTGCATGATATTTTTGCCTTTCTGCACCATTCACTGTAAAATTGAGATACTGTTGTGCATAAAAATCCCTGGAGATCGGCAGTTTCTGAGATACTCAAACCACCCCATCTGGCACCAACAATCATTCCACAGCCGAAGTCACTTAGATCACATTTATTCCCCATTCTAATGAATAACAACTGAACCGCTTCACCATGTCTGCATGTTTTAATGCATTAAGTTGCTGCTACATGATTGGTTGATTAAATATTTGCATTAATGAGCAGGTGTACAGGTGTACCTAATAAAGTGCCCACTGAGTTTTGAACATTTTATTCTGCACTCTGTTGTTTCCTCAAAGCACTGTTGCAATGAAATGATCTGTATGGATGGTATGCAAGACAAGTTTTTGTAATGTACAGCATTGTGCAGAAGTCTTGGGCATATATATATATATATACAGCTAGTGTGACTAAGATTTTGACACAGTACTACAGTAATTTTAAGTATTGTACTGTCTGGCTGCCGGAAGGAGAAAGAGATTCCAGGACATATGTGAGTGATGATAACCCTGATTCTGATGTAGGTCTCTATTGTGGACTGAGAGTAGGAAGGGGGCAGGAAGAGGAGAATCATAGTTTGGAAAAGGGGAAGCACCAGAAAAGCATTCTGTAATGATCAATAAACCCAATTGTTTGGAATCAAATGACCTTGCCTGGTGTCTCACCACCCCTTGCCCCTGGCACTCCTTCTCTGCCACCTGTCCCATACCTCTACTGCAGTGTGCCACCCTTGCTATTCCCCACATCTTTTGCTCCTACCAGGTTTATAAATTTTCTCTCCACTTCACGTTGACAAATACCATACTGTGCAAAGGTTGTAGGCAACGTAGCTATTTACTTATGCCTAAAAATTTTGCACATCACTGTACCATTTCCCATTTTACCAAAATCATGGATGGGAGTGGAGGATTTCACCATAAACAACCAAGATAATTTAAATCCCATGAAAATATGTTGATGGGAATGTGAAGAGAAGGAAATAGGAACTAGTATAAATCAGTACATGCTTGATGGGCCAAAAGACCTGTTTCTGTGCTGTCTGATTCAACAAAATGACAAGAGCAAATCAGCAACAGCTTCCATGCTATTTTGAGTTGCTAGGTGGCTTTTCAGGGTGGAAGATCTGCGAAGGGACTGCCAGAGAAGGATGGATCTTCAGAATACATTCCAATACAGGGAACTGTATTATTAGTGATTCATAAGGGATACAGTATTGAAACAGGACCTTTGGGTGGACCATGTCTGTGCTGACTATCAAACTCCTGTTGTTACACTAATTCTACTCTAACCCATGTTATCTTCCCTGTATTCCCATCAATTTCCCAGATTCCACCATTCATCTAGACTACTAGAGGGAATTTACAGTGGCTAATTACCCTGGTAACACATGCATGTTTGGGATATGTGAGGAAACCAAAGCTCCCAAAGGAAATATCTGCCATCGTGGTGGGAACAGACATAGTTGCTGCCAGGAGAATGTGTAGAAACTGTCAATGAAGCAATGAACTAGCTACAAATTCCAAAGTCAGCTGCCTTTTTACTGAGCATATTGTTCTTGCTCCCATCCCTTTCAGAAATATGGAACCTGAAGCCATAGGCTCAGCTAATATACTTCAACAATCTCCGCCCGGAAGAACAGTTGTGTTCAGAGGCAAGGGGAAGCCCCACATCCTGAGAGCACTTCACCCAACTTGCCATGAGCTACACAGGTCAGGGGAAGCAGCACTTTAGAATGGTATAATTGCTGTACCCAATTCTGTCAGCCAGCCAAGTCACTTAGGTTGCCAGACCTGGGTCACAGCAGGTCCCCAGTAATTAACTCCTCAGTTCCTCCACATTACAATATGAGCCATTGAGTCATACTGTATTATGGCACCATGTCCATCCTAGCCTACTTAGACTAATACCATTCACTCATTTTGTCTTTATCCTTCTATCCCTTGTCTATTCAAGTGTCTGTCTGAAAGCCTCCTATATGTAGTAAAGGTTTCTAATTCCACCACCTTCACTGGAGCAAGTTCCAGATATCATCCATTCTTCATAGAAAATCCTTATCCCTCAGATTCATTTTAAAACATCTTTCTCTCATTTTGATATCCCACCGCTGAATAAACACAGATTTTGACTATTTTTGTTTATCTTTATATTCCAGGCAGGAGGAGAAGATGGCGGCGCGACGCAGCTCGCAGCGGCCACTCCGGTGGTGATGTCTGTTATCTGTCAAGCAGGGTGCCGTGCACAATCCTGATTTGATGGAGACAGATGTGAGAGCACAGAGGAACATCTGGTGAAACTTCTGAAATGCCTGCTTCGCTGCTGCTGCTACTGTGTGATCCAGAATCTCCGGAGGGGAAGGCCCCGAGTCCTCGGCTTTGCTTGTTGCTCAGCAGCTGGGGCGAGGTCGAAGCTCTCGGCAGAGGATGGTGCTCGGTGCTCGGTGTCGGAGGGCTGGTTGGAGGCTCAAAGTTTTCAGACGGACTCAGAGTCCGCTGCGGTCAGGTGCTTCCAATGGTGCTGCAGAGGCAAGTTTGCGGCGCTTGGAGGTTCGTGGCAGGGAGAGTCTTTTACCGTCTGCGTGAGATGATGGGGCTATCGGGACTTTGAGACTTTTTTTACCGTGCCCATGGTCTGCTCTTTATCAAATTACGGTATTGCTTTGCACTGTTGTAACTATATGTTATAATTATGTGGTTTTGTCAGTTTTAGTCTTGGTTTGTCCTGTGTTTCTTGTGATATCATACTGGAGGAACATGGTATCATTTTTTAATGCATGCATTTCTAAATGACAATAAACGAGAACTGAGTGTCCTCATAATCTAATCTAATCTAATCTTTATTCTCTAAATTTACACCTTTCATAATTTTATATGCTTCTATCAAGATCACCTTTGAGCCACCTTTGTTATAGGGAAAATAAACCCAGTATTCTCATACATTCATACCCTCAGTACCAATCTTATTTACTTACTGGTCATTACACTGTTGAAAGTGAAGATTCTCTATCTCTGTCTTCTTGACCATCTTCTCTAATGTGTCCCAGGTGTGGTTCAGGGTCCTCAGCTGCACACATATATAGAAGGATTCTTCTTTGATGACTCCACAACAAATTTTTTGACAAGTCAGCATTGTCAGCCCTGAGCTGAACCCCCGAACCTGGCGGAGCAGTGGACCACCCTTTGGCTGACCTCTACCCTTTGACATGTTCAGCATGGGTGCCCCTACCAAGAGCCAAAGCACACAGCCCTGACTCCAGCCAACATAGCGCTCCAGGTCATTGAGACAGACAAGCCTCCAAACTATATGACCAAGGCTGTAGTCTCATGGAAGGTCAGTACTAATCAACAAGCTCCAAAACTTGGGCTGCCGCAAAACAACAGGTTTCACAGCAATATGCCAGTAATATTAAACCTGATTCTGGTTTTGAATCTGTCTATCGAATCTCGCTCATTATTAAAGTTCTCCAATCCAGGGAGCTTTTTACTGAATTTCTTCTGCATTTTCTCCAGTCCCTTCTCTTGTATAATAACCAGAACTCAAAGTGTGATCATACAAGTGCTTGGTAAAGTTGCAACATAATATCCCACATTTTATGTTCCACGCTCACTTGCCAGTTGTCACACTTACACAGGATTCCTGCATCCATCATGATTGTCTGCAATCCATCTTCTTGTCTTTGTCGTTAATGGATACATTCCACTCTGCTTCCATTTATAAAGGACAAGTATATCAGGTGGGAGGTCTGGTGATCAGCGATGCTCACTGGCACCGTTGTGTCTGGAGTGGATAGTGTTTACAGTATCACTTCATGCAGTGAGGATCTTCTTGTTTGTAGCTGAAAAGATTTCATGCAGTGATAAAAATTCCTTAAACTCTCACCTTAATACATTACTTTTCATTCACCTGGCGCACAGGCCAGGCAAGTTGGAGAGGCTTCTGACTTGCCGGTTAGGGGGCTTAGCTAAATCAATTCTGCATGCATGCGGGCTGTAGCAGATTGCCTCCCACTGCCACTTTATGTGCACTTCATTGAATGCAAAATATAAACACTCAGTGTCCACTGTCTGACAGAAGCTTTCTGTAACTGTTGAATCCTACAAGCATTTGCTTGCTTGTCCTATTGATTTTATTTATTTTTTATTATTGTTATTTATCTGGAGGCACAACATGGTAAGAGGCCCTCGTGGATCAACATGCCTATGCCGTCTGATTCCACCTATGTGGTCCATCAACCCACTGACCTGTGTGTCTTTGGGATGTTGGAGCGGACCAAAGCACCCAGGGAAAATACAGGTAATCAGGAGGAGAATGTACAAACTCCTTCCAGGTAGCAGTGGGAATTGAACCTGGGTCACTGGCGTACCACCCCCGATTTAGATGCAATGCTTGTCGTTTAATTATTCAATATTTATTTTAGATTGGGCTACATCATTATCATCAGTATGTGCTGTGTCATATTGACGTGGGCGATCATGGTCTTATCCAGGACCTTGATTGTTCGAAGCAAGTTTTTCTAGAGAAGTGGTTTGCCTTCTTCTGGGCAGTGTTTTTACAAGATGGGTGGCCCTAGTGATTATCAATATTCCACAGAGACTGGCATCAGTGGTCACATAACCAGAACTTGTGATTTGCATCAGCTGCTCATACGGCCATCCGGTGGATTCAGGTGACCCTGATCAGGAGGCTAAGCAGGTGCTACACCTTGCCCGAGGGTGACCTACAGGTTAGCGTGGGAAGGAGCGCCCGACACCTCCTTTGGTAAAGACGTATTGCCACTCTGCCACACTGCATAAGACACTGAGATCTGCCTTGATAATTAGAAAGAAATAAAAGATAATTGTCTTTCATCCTGATTTTTGTTCATAAATCAAAGCAGAATGTAGCCTTAAATGCAAGGCTGGTGTGGGCAGATATTGTACAAACATAAGAACTGAGAGCAGGTGATTCTGATACCACCCCCTTCCCGCCCCCTGCTCTGTCATTCAATATCACTTAGTCCAACATGAAAACTTCAACATGATTCTCCTTGCAACGTGAACACAAAACACAAGAGTAGTGCAAGATTCCATAAGGATGGCCAAAGCCCAGGCCTATCCAGTGTTGTTAAATCCACCTTATGGAAGAAGTCACCAATGGGAATGTTTCTCCTTTGCTCATGGGGAAGTGGAATAGATTTTACACTTTGGTTGGCGACCATCTATGATCAGCAGCTGAAGAGGTTAGACGTGAGAGGAAGCAGATTGTACAGGCTCAGATCATCTTCTTTCCTTCAGTGGATTATTTAGAATTCCACGGAAGGAGGAAACAAACTTGGTAAACCAAGGCCCTTTCCCCTATCACACACTCTGTACTCATATCTTTCACTGACTCATTCAGAACTGATGAACATAATCCTGTCCAAGCCTATCCCTGGTGTAACCTTAGTGCACATATCATGAGGAAAACGTTTGCAAGTTTAGGCTTCTCTGCTGAACTTTCTTCACTATATCACAACATGTTTAACATAAACACCTTCTTCCTCCAGCCTCACCAAAGGACCACCTGGGCTCCAGGCTCCACTATGACTATTTCCCTGATGTCAAGGCAGTCTAGCCATCCAATGGACCAATCTCTGGCCCTGTGTTGAAGAAGATCTGTTGACAATAACATCTGGCTGAAAGGTGCTTCTATTTTCCAAGCAAATTACCTCAAATGTGAAAGTTAAAATGAACTCCCATGTGCCACACAAGTCAGTTTATTATCTTTCCCATCCCATCCTTCCCTACGCACTATGAGACTGCCCTCTTCTTTGGCTTTCAGAAAGGATACACCCTTTTTCAGAAAAGGACTTTTACAAGGAAGCAGAAAGCTAACAGACAAAAATATTATCCCATTTGATTCATAGATGACCCTTGGGCAATCAGCCACTGTGGGAGCTCATTTATCCAGTAACTGTTCCAACAGATTGCAATTTATTTTCTTCCTCTGTAAGCATTGCCTTAATTTACAGGAATTATCACAACAGTAACATTATAAACTTGCAGGATACACTTTCATTGGAGTGGATGTGAGCTTCGGTTTTTAGTGGACAATTCTATTTCCATCATATTCACATTTACAATTATAACATTGGACAACAGAGATTTTGCTTCCTGAATACCTTTAAGTGTACCTTATGAACTTTGGGCTACTGATCATGAAAATCACCATGAAATTTCCCTATCATGCACCATTCTTTAAATAAACTTATGTTTATTATTTCAATTCATAATTCAAGTCAATTAAAATGTTGCCTACAATGTAAGCTGGAAAGTTTCCTATCTTGTCCAGACATGCTTGGGAATGCTTAGGCGGTGTGGCTGCTGCATGGCAGGACAGGTTTTAGTAATAATTATTGGGTTCAGGACTGTAAGGATGGAATTTGCTATCACTGGGCACAAAAATTTCTATGAAGTATTTTGATATCTGAGACAGATGCTTCCCAGAATAACAGATACCAAGATTAAGGAAAGCATTTTTGTTGGTCCACAAATCAAACAGGTCATCAATGACAGGCAATTTGAAGAATTTCTAGTGGGACCGAAGAAAATCACATGGAAGGCATTCAAGGAAGTTGTTGAATTTTTTCTCTGCATCTACAGAGTACCAAACTACATGCAGCTGGTTGAAAGCATGCTTCAAGCATATAAAACCATGAAATGCAAGATGTCACTAAAGATTCATTTTCTGCATTCCCATTTAGACTTCTTCCCTGCAAATCTTGGGGCACTTAGTGATGAGCATGGTGAAAGGCTTCACCAGGACATTGCGGTCATGGAGAAAAGATACCAGGGCAACTGGAATCCATCAATGCTGGTGAATTATTGTTGGACACTTAAGCGAGAAGCCTCAGACACTGAGTACAAATGAAAATCATTAACAAAATATTTTTATCTTAGTTGAACTATTGCAAAGCACCAGCACCGTTATGCAATTAAACACATTATATTCAATAAAAGTTAATTTGTTGTTTCTCCAAATTCCGACGTGATACAAGTAGTCTGAAATTATATTTGTGTTCATCTTCAAGCAGTCTATCATAAACACAAAACAATTCTGAGGAAGCAGCACGTTTGAAAACAATTTGTTGTCCAGTGTAATCAAAGCAACATCGGCATGTGTGCTGTTTCTTTAACTAGTAACAGGGGGAACCAGCTGATCATCACTTCCATGTAGGTTTGGGCCCTTCAAGCCACACCTCCCAGCAATCCCCCAATTTAATATTAGCCCATGGAACAATGTACAATGACCAATTAACCTACCAATTGATATGTCTTTGGACTATGGGAGAAAACCAGAGCACCTGGAGGAAACCCACGCAGTGACTGGGAGACAAATTCCTTACAGGCAGCAACGGGAATTGATCCCGGGTCGCTGATACTCTAAAATATTGTGCTAACCACAATGTTACTGTGCCACCATCTCCTGCATGCAGCAGATTTTTAGCCAGTGAAGAGAAGACAACAAATAGAACAAATACAATTCGCTTTTCACAGATCGGAGCCCTCTTTCCTTCCATTTCCTAGAAGTTCAGAAGAACTCACCTGTTAGGCAAAAGGAACAATCAGATACATGCTCATTTTTTACATGAAAAGGATACATTGAGCAGAAAGCTAGCTCTGGTTTCTACTGCCCATAAACTTTTACAAGTTTTTCTTGTAAAAGAACAAGGTGTCCGGGAAACAGTGCTGTGGTAAAGATGAAAATTTTGTATTTTTGCTGAAGATATGGATGAAACATGTCTCTACTTTTCCTCCAGCAAAGATGTTACCCCTCAAAGGTCTTACTCGAGTCTCTGTTATTTATCATCTGGTACCACACGTGGAGGCTTAGTACATCTTCAGTGCCACTGTTGTTGGCTGAATCAAAGGTGGTGTTGATTCCACATATAGGAGGGAGATTGCAAATCTGGCTGAATGGTGCCACAACAACCTCTCACTCGACGTCAGCAAAACCAAAGAGCTGATTGTTGACTACAGGAGGAGGAAACCGAGGGTCCATGAGCCAGTCCTCATTGGGGGTTCGGAGGTGGAGAGGGTCTGTAACTTGAAATTTCTTGGCATTATCACATCAGAGGATCTGTCCTGGGACTAACACCATTTCAAAGAAGGCAATGAAAATGAATCTCAGTGCAGCAAATGGTGACACACAATGCACATACTTTGATATCAAATTTACATTGAACTTTGAACTTTTGAGTCCCATATAGCTGCAGCAGAGCAGCTGCCTATAATTGGGCCCAGAGTCATTAAACACACGACATGGTACTTACTAATCTGTTAGTAATTAGAGCATTAATTTCTTAACCAGGATTTGTCTTTTCAGGAAGTCAAGTGGGACTAATGACTGACTAGACATTTTTAATATGTGGGTCCTCCTTGTATAGAATATGGATTCCATGATTATTCAAAGTCCAAAGCTGAAAGAAAATTTATTATCAAAGTACATATATGTCACCATGTACCACCCTGAGGTTCATTTTCTTGCAGGTATTCACAGTAAATACAAAAAAACACCATTGAATCAACAAGAAGCCACACATGGCAGAGATGGACAAACAACCAGTGTGCAAAAGACAACGAACTGTGCAAATACAAAAGGATAATACTAACAATAATAAATAAATAAGCAATAAGTATTGAGAATGCAAGTTGTGGAGTCCTTAAAAGTGAGTCAACTTGGAGGTCCAGACAGCACGGTTTTTTTTAATTTGATAGGGCTATTAATATGTAGCTTAACTTATATGGGGTGAATGTTAAGTAGGGTATTTAAGCCATGTAATAAATATGATTAAGTAATGCACAGATTCTCTTTGCGAACATAAATCAAACCATTGTAGCTGGTCTGAGGAAGCTCCCTGTGGAGTACTCATTTTTGCATTTTAACAGTCTCTGCTAGCTAATCAGTGCCTTCGCCACAGGGTGTCTTTCTGATGTGTTTTTCTGGAGCAAGTATCTGGGACAAAAGTGCCAGGCCAACCTGAAGACACTTTACTGAAGTAAACTGCACTGTATCACAAACCAGATTATTAATGTGGAAAAGAAAATGTCCCAGGTGACTGCCGGTTCTGCTGCAGGATCACATTATCTGGACCACTGAGACATGATCAGATACCGCTGCATTCCCACATCCTGACCCTCTTCATCTTCCTGTGGCCTTCCTTTATTTCAGTCTGCTCTCTGATGAGTTGCCGTGGTGACATCCTTGAACCCAGGAGGCGAAAGGTTGACACAACAGAGGCGAGTTTCCAATTCTAATGTTTCTTTAAAAAAATAACATTACAGCTGTCTAAGCTGCTCTTGTAACCCCTGTACCAAGCAGAGTGTGGCGCTGAATGAAATGAGCTGTAATGCACCATTCAGGCACTATATTTAAAATCACATCTGCATCTGTTATTGTTTCATTGTTGTTGCAGTGCTTTGGGAATACAGAAGCAAAGATCACATTAAAGCTTACTTCCTTAATTATTATACAGCCCCGTCATTAACTCTAGCGATCCAAATGACCACTTTTTTTCAGAGGTGTGGGGGAGTAGATTTATTTCTGATAGCTGTTGATGTAGAAACAAGGGGACTGGCAATTCGATGTAAATGCTTATTGTCACGTAGAAAGCAATCATGGAAGGCACGGGCTCCAAGAAAGGTAGAAGCTACCTACACTCAGTATCTCATCTACTTCTTGTACCTAATTAAGTGGTCGCTGAGTGTATGATCATCGTCTTCTGTTCCTGTAGCCCATCCACTTCAAGGCCTGACGTGTTGTGCATTCAGAGATGCTCTTCTGCACATCACTGTTGGAATGTGTAATTATTTGAGATACTGTTGCCTTCCTGTCAGCTTGAACCAGTCTGGTCATTCTCCTCTGACCTCACTCACTAACAAGGCATTTTCACCCACAGAACTGCCTCTCAGTGGATTGGTTTTTTTGTTTGTTTTTTGCACCATTCTCCGTAAATTCTGGAGACTGTTGTGTGTGAAATTCCCAGGAGTTCAGCAGTTTCTGGGACACTTAAACCACCCTGTCTAGCACCAACAATCTTTTCACAGTCAAAATGACTTAGGTCACATTTCCTCCCCACTTTGATATTTGGTCTGAGCAACAACTGACTACGTCTGCATGCTTGCCGCCTGATTGGCTGATTGGATATTTGCATTAATGGGCAGGTGTACCTAATAAAGTGGCCACTGAATATTATTGTCTGCCATAAAGAAAGTACTGACATTTTGTGATCATCACTGTGTAAATGTTCTGGGATTCCTCTCCCGTTAGTATTGAGGGAGTACCTTAACTGCATTGACTGCAGCCAGTCAGGAGAACAACTTATTACAATTTTATCAAGAACAATAGATACTGCCAGTGACACACCCCACTCCAATCTCATAACTTTTTGGAGATTAATCTGACATGAGCAATCCTGGAGAAATTAAATCACTAAAAATAACTTGCATTATTTTTAATTTCGATGGATGGTTTTGCTATTAGGCAAAAATATTGTAGATGGAAGACTTGCTCTTAAAAATGGACAGGACAAGACAGCACAGAATAAAACTTGCAAGACAACATTCAATCAATGTTGCAACATCAGCACAATATACCCAGAGAAACGGACTTAAGCCAAAGAACATTCCTTGCTGACTGCTGCAATATAAATGAACTGAATTTTCACTATTTCATCAAACCAGGGGAAAAGGTCTCTGTTAACTAATTGCCCTATATCAGATCTGATGTGTGATCTGTATGCGGGTAATTTGTCAGAAAAGCAAAGTTGCAGCGATCTTCAAGTATAATGCTGTTTGATTGATGTGCAGTATCTGTACGGGGTAACGGGTGACTTTGAATTTAAATTATGTTTTTTTTACAATTTCCTCTGACCTCATACAAAGTGGTGACTGTGTAACTAAGAAGTCTTCTGCACAATTTGAGTCACATTTACAATTTGGCACACAATTGTTCTATAAGTATTTTGTAAATATTTCTTCCACTGAGTTCAATTCTTCTTCTTTAAAATTTCCTTCCTGGAGTGCTGAACAGATATTTCAGGGAATGGTGCTATTTTTTCTCTGACTGGCTGCTCTTGGCAGGAAGTCCTGTTCACCCCCAAGTGTGCATCAAGCCCCAGGAAGTCTGCTACCTGCTCAAGGACGACTGATTAGGGTCAGTTTATTCAAACAGACAAGCTGGAAAAGATTAGTTTGACAGATACAATAAAAAAAAGAAATCACATTCACACAGGGAAGATGATGCAATTTATGATTGGTTAGAGACAACCTTTTTTGTGAGGGCTAGATTAATCACAGTAGCAAGAAATACAATGCCAAAAATCCCTCAGAATATCAAATCTCACACAGTGTGGCAATAAATGTTTAAGAAAGGAAGATAAATTGACTTTTTAGGTGCTATCTCTAGACAGAACACTAATTGATACATAACTTCTAACACGTATAGTTTTGGACTGAAAATATGTGCATCATTAATGCTTGGAGATATATCACTGAGGTCAGAATAAAATCCCCAGAACTCCTGGTCGATTTCCACTGAGAGAAGCACCTTCATCAAACAGACTCCTCACCACCAACTTCTTCAGACCAGTAAAGGATGGGTAATAAGCACCAGCTTTGTCAACTAAGCCCACCTAATAATGAATAATCACTCTAAGAGGTGAAGCTTCTGAAGACAATTCAGCATTGTATTTTACTTACTTGAGAGGATTAAATTGGGGGGTAAAGTGGCATATCCTTTACTCATTGCTATGCCATGCATTGGGGTGTCACGGTACCATATGGTTAGCACAAAGCTTTAAAGTACAGGGAAGCAGGGTTCATTTCCTGCCACTGATTGTAAAGAGTTTATATGTTGTCTCTATGACCATGTGCGTTTCCTCCCACAGTCCAAAGACGTACCAGTAGGTCATTGTAAATTGCCCTGTGATTAGGTTAGGATTAAACTGGGAGATTTCTGGGCAGCATGGCGCAAAGGACTGGGAGGACCCATTCTGTGCTGCATCTCAATAAAATAAAATTTTTAAAAATTAAATGTTTACAACAAGAAATTAAGGAGATTGATGTCAGAACTAGGAGCTTAGGCCAATCAAAAGAAACTGAACAGATTAAGCTCTCGACAGAGAATGAAAAATGTCCAGGAATGAACTGGAAATCTCATAAAGATGGAGAAAGGTCGATAGTGTAGATGAGCATTCACTGATAATCGACACAGCACACCTCAAATGTGCGTGCTTAATCCACTGCTCTACTTTTTCTACACTCATGACTGAGTGGCTAGGCACAGCTAAAAAACACCATCTACTAGTTCACAGATGACACAGCTGTTGTTGGTAGAATCTCAGATGGTGACAAGGAGGCACACAGTAGTGAGACAGATTAGCTGGTTGAGTGGTGTCGCAACAACAACCTTGCACCCAATATCACTAAGACCAAGGAGTTGACTGGGTCTTCAGGAAGAGAAAGTCAGGAGAACACACACCAGTCCTTATCGACTAAAAGCATCATTAATTAACACCTTTTCTGAAGTAAATTGTGGTAAACTATCACCACAAACAATGAAGAGGTGAGTGAAGGCAAAACGAACTGGAGGGATGAGCTGTGCCGGTCCATTGCAAAGATAAATGCAGGTGGAGTTGAAGTGAGCAATTCGGCGAGGAGGACTCAAGGCAGAGGACATTCAGTGCCCATCCAACTAATCCAGGTGCAAGGTTGGATTGCTCTAAGCGCTGAACTAATTTGGAGAGGTCGAGAAGAGCTTCGGGCTGGGTGGTGAGGTCTAGGCCCAGATTGAATCATCGAACTGTGTTGTCTAATCCTGGAGCGTTTCACTGTGGCAGGGTCCGGGTCCTAATGCGAGGCACGATCCGCTGTTTGGACAATTTAAATGCTGGCCCAGGTAGACTGAAAAAGCAGGGTGTCGGGACTGGAAGCGAGGGCTGGGGCAATTTCGCACTGAGGCTGTGAAACTGCCCCGACTGCTGTAATCTGTGTCTACAAGCTCCACTGCAATTTGCTCCGCGAATATGATGAACTGCAACCGTGGGTTTGGGCCTACTCTGGGCCGCTCAGGCAATTTGGATCTAAGGACTCATGATTTGAGTGTTTTTTTCTCTTTCTCTGCACATTGAATGTTGGCCTGTTTTTTTTTAAATTGGGTTCTTTCCCGTCTCTTGCTTTGAGGCTGCTTGTAAGCAAACAAATCTCAAGGCTGTATAATTTATACATTCTTTGGTACTCAATGTACTGTGAATCTTCAAATCATTTGGGGGTCAGCAATGGAAAGAGAGAGAAAGCAGCTTCAAGTTCAAGATCATCTTAGAGGATTATCCTGGGCCCAGCGCGTTCATACAACCATAAAGAAGGCACATCAGTGACTGTACTTCATAGAGGTTGAGGAGATTTGGTATATTACCAAAACCCTAGCAAATTTCTATACTGTATATGTACAGTACTTGGAGAGCAAACTGACTGGTTGCATCTACACCTGGTATGGAGGCCCCAAAGCACATAATGGAAAAAAAAGCTGCAGAGAGTTGTAGCCTCAGCCAGCACACAATGATGGGGACAATCATCCCCACTATCGAGGACATCTTCAAAAGACAGAGCCTCATAAAGACAACGTCCATCACGAAGAACCCTCATCATCCAGAATACGCCTTCTTTCCATTGTTACCATCAGGGAGGAGGCACAGGAATCTGAAAATGCACACTCAATGTTTTAGGAACAGTTTCTTCCCCTCTGCCATCAGACCAGGAACCATGAACAATTTTGCTCTCTTTTTGCACTATTTATTTATTTTTATATGCAACTTATTGTAACTTTTAGTAATATTCTTCAATGTACTACTCTGCAAAACAGCAGGTTTTATGACATGTGCCAGTGATAATAATAAACCTGATTCTGATTCTGAGGACCACAAAACTAAAGGTCATGGGTCAAGGTAGTGACTAATAAGTCAGTCAGAAAATTTAGGGGAGTTTCCATGAACCCAAATGCCACATTCTAAAAGTTGCATGTCAGGGGAAACTAGATAAATGAAAGAAAGTCAAAGGAAACTCTTTAGAGCTGAATAAGGAGGGAGAGAGAAGGTCTGTGCAGAGCATGAGTTGGTTTCAGAGAGCAATCTGTTTTTAGTATTATTATATCTTCAATGCAATTCTATGAAACCCTTACTAAAAATCACAGCAGGCCACCTTGTCATATTAATTAGATTTTGCCATCTCATTTTATTTATTTATCGAGAGGGAGAGCACGGTGACAGGCCCTTCGCACCCAACAACCTCGTGCTGCCGTATTACATCTATGTGACCAATTAACCTACACATCTGTGCGTTTTTGGAATGTGGGAGGAAATTGAAGGAAGCCCACGCGGTCACGGGGAGAACATACAAGGCAGTGACAGGAATCCAACCCAGGCCGCTGGTGCTGTAATAGCACAACGCTAATTGTTACGCTACTGTGCCGCCTTATGACATAGCTGCCATTCAACTTTGACGTCAACTTTGAACTTTTACTGTCAGATGCATCAGAAGCCGGATTTGCAATCCCAGTGATTCCAAAAGAAATTATGGTAAAATGGAGAACAGCAAACTTACTTCATCTCCCAGAAGTTGATGTAATTATAGCAAGTTCTATAAAAGCCAATGTTGTTACTTGTGAAAAAGACTCTTTAATTTTCTTCCCATAAATGACCAAAATGATTGAACTTTCCTTCTGCACAGAACTACCCTGTCAACCACATAGCCAGGTACCTCGGATATCCTCTGTCAGAAACAGCTTCATTATATAGGAAATGTTTTCTAGTCATGGGAAATTGGACCAGGAAAAGCTGACATCTGGCCATCTGCTACTGCTGATTTGTTGATAATGTTATCCAGAGTGTGAATTCTGATGCCTCCTGCTATTTAGAAAAATATTTTGAAGTAAAACTTGCTCTGATGCTACATCTTGTTGTTTAAATAGGTTGTTTCCCCATTTAAGACCATAAGATATAGGAGCAGAATTAGGCTATCTGGCCCATCAAGTCTTCTCTGCCATTTTATCATGGTTGATCTAATTTTCTTCAACCCCATTCTCCTGTTTTCCTTCCGTATCCCTTCATACCCTGACCAGTCAAGAATCTATCAACCTCTGCCTTAAATATACACAAAAACTTGGCCTCCACAGCTGCCTGTGGCAAAAGATTCCACGGATTCACCACTCACTGGCTCAAGAAATTCCTCATCATCTCTGTTTTAAAAGGAGATACTGGCTTTGGAGGCAGTGCAGGGGGGGGTTCACCAGGTTGATTCCAGAGATGAAGGGGGTTAACCTATGAGGAGAGATTGAGTCGCCTGGGACTATACTCTCTGGAATTCAGAAGAATGAGGGGGGATCTTACAGAAACATACAAAATTTTGAAAGAGATAGATAAGATAGAAGTAGGAAAAATGTTTCCATTAGTAAGTGAGACTAGAACTAGGGGACGTTGCCTCAAGATTCATGGGAGAAGATCTGGGACGGAGATGAGGAGAAACTGTTTTTCTCAGTGAGTGGTGAATCTGTGGAATTCTCTGCCCAGGGAAGCAGTTGAACCTTCTTACTAAATATATTTAAGATACAGTTAGATAGATTTTTACATAGTAGGGGAATTAAGGGTTATGGGGAAAAGGCAGGTAGATGGAGTTGGGCTTACGGACAGATCAGCCATGATCTTATTGAATGGCGGGGCAGGCTCGATGGGCCGGATGGCCTACTCCTGCTCCTATTTCTTATGTTCTTATGTCCCTCTATTCTGAGGCTGTATCCTCTGGTCTTAGACTTTCCCACCATAGGAGACATCCTCTCCACATCCCCTCCATCAAGACATTTCACAATTCGATAGGTTGCAATGAGGTCACCCCTCATTCTTCTGAATTCTAGTGAATACAGGCTGAGAGCCATCCAATGCTCTTCATATGACAAGCCATTCAATCCCAGAATCATGTTCGTGAACTTCCCTTGAACTCTCTCCAATTTCAGCACATCTTTTCTAAGATAAGGGACCAAATACTCCATCTGAGGCCTCACCAGTGCTTCATAAAGTCTCAATATTATATCCTTGCCTTTATATTCTAGTCCTTATGAAATGAATGTTAACATTGCATTTGCCTTCCTCACCACAGACTCAACCTGCAAATTAACCTTTAGGGAATCTGACACAAGGAGTCCCAAGTCCCTTTGCACCTCAATTTTTTGTATTTTCTCTCCATTTAGAAAATAGACAATCCTTTCATTTCTTCTACCAAAGTGCATGACCATACACTTCCTGACACTGTATACCATCTGCCATTTTGCCCATTTTCCTAACCTAAGTCCTTCTGTAGCCTCTTTACTTCCTCAAAACTACCTACCCCTACCTTCCTATCATCTGCAAACTTTGGATAAAGGCCATCAATTCCATCACGCAAGTCATTGATGAAAAAAGAATTGGTCCCAACACAGACCTTTGTGGAACACCACTAGTCACTGGCAGCAAACCAGAAAAGGCTCCCTTTATTCACACATTTTGGCTCCTGCGAATCAGCCACTGCTTTTTCCATGCTATAATTTTTCCTGTACTACCATGGGTTCATAACTTGTTAAGCAGCCACATGTGTGCTTTCTGAAAATCCATGTGCACAACATCAACCAATTCTCTTTCGTCCGTCTTGCTTGTTGCTTCT
This sequence comes from Mobula birostris, assembly GCF_030028105.1. NCBI lineage: Eukaryota > Metazoa > Chordata > Chondrichthyes > Myliobatiformes > Myliobatidae > Mobula > Mobula birostris. The sequence goes on along the minus strand of NC_092378.1, from coordinate 129,357,120 downwards.
GTAATGCCCTGGTTAAGACTTTTACTGCTATGCTGTAGGTACTTCACGTTAGCAGTTCTGTAAGAGCATTTTGTTCTGCCTTCAGCCTGTTAGGGTTTGAACTGAGATAAAAGGCATTGTTGTTCAAATTAGGAATGTGGTGTCAGCCAATCAGGATGGTGGAGTTAGGAGAAGGTTCTAGAGAAGGCTGGGCAGAGAGGCTTTGCGAAGGACTCTGGTGTAAGTTGAGGTCTTTTTTGGCAGGAGCTAGAAGAAGATAGGAGGGAAGATGGCTGAGGATGTTTTCTCTGTTGCACAAGGTGCTTTGTGCAGATGAATGACTTCAAGGGTTAAGGACAAATACACCCGCGGGAGACCCATTTGGAGCCTGAGAAAGGTGGGTTTCTTGCTGCAGAATCTAGTGGCCTCTTACCGAGGGGCTAAGGAACTGCACTTTCAGAGATGCCCAGTAAAAAGGAGTATCACTTTTTCAAAGAATTCCATCAGATTTGTCAGGCAAGATTTTCCCTTGAGGAAACCATGCTGACTACTGCCTATTTTATCATGAACCTCCAAATACTTGAGACCTCATTCTTATTAATCGACGCCAACATTGTTACAGCTACTGAGGGTGTACTAACTGGGCTATAGTTTCCTTTACTCTGCCTCTCTCCCTTTTTGAAGAGTGGAGCGACACTTGCAATTTTCCAGTCTTCCAGAACCATTCCAGAATCTAATGATTCTTGAAAGATCATTGCTAATGCCTCCACAATCTCTTCAGCCACCTCCTTCAGAACTCTGGGGTGTACACCATCTGGTTCAGGTGACTTATTGACCTTCAGACCTTTCAGTTTCCCAAGAACCTTCTCTCTAGAAATGGTAACTTCACACATTTCATGACCTGGAACTTCTACCGTACTGCTACTGTCTCCAACAGAGAAGACTGGTGAAAAATACTTATTCAGTTCACCCGCCATTTCCTTGTACCCAATTACTACTTCTCCAGCATCATTTTCCAGCATCCACTCCCACCTCTCTTTTACACTTTATGTATTTGAAGAAACTTTTGGTATCCTCATGAATATTATTGGCTAGCTAACTTCCATATTCCATCTTTACCTTCTTAATGACTTATTTTTCTTGCCTTCTGTTGTTTTACAAAAGCTTCCCAATCCTCGAACTTCCCATTAATTTTTGCTCTATTATACGCTCTCTCCTTGGACTTCTCTTGTTAGCCTTGGTTGTGTTATCTTGCCTTTAGAATACCTCTTCACCTTTGGGATGTATATATCCTGTGCCTTCCGAATTGCTTCCAGAAATTCCAGCCATTGCTGGTCTGCCGTCATCTCTACCAGTGTTCTTTTCCAATCAATTCTGGCCAACTCCTCACTTATGCCTCTGTACTTCCCTTCACTCCACTGTAATACTGACACATCTGACCGATACATTTGTATATTGGCACAATGCTGGTGACTTACTATACACCAAACAGAACCAATGGTTTGTTTGTCTCTGAGCGTTTGCAATCCCACAGTTGCACAGCATGCCATAGTAAAATTAATATATCTCCCTACTTTGGTGTTTAAAGTCAGTGCTGATAATTTTATAGCTTTTGTTATGGGGCACTAAGGATGATTCAATAAATGTTTTGGTGCAGGATTGTGGCATTCTAGGGAATTGTGAGTAAACGTCTGATTATGGTATTTTGGGGTGATTGCGAGCAATCAAACTGTAAAATGGCCCTTTGGCCCATTGAGTCCATACCAATAATCAAGCACCTATTTTTCACTAATCCTACCTTAACCAATTTTATTCTCCTTGCATTCCCATCAATTCCCCAAAGATTCTGCAGATGATAGCCAGAGGACAAACTCACTGAGGTGCAGAGGAGGAAGTGGAAGGCTCACCAGAAGCAGGAGATGAATTGTGGACCTCGGTCAGACACAATGTCCTGAGGGAAACCATGGAGGCCAACCACATGTTGAAGAACCAGGTCCACCATCACAGTGGGTGACAGAAGTTTGTGGAGGGCAATGAAGTGGACCTCTTTGGAGAACTGGTCCACCACTGTCATGATCCCCATGATATCAGATAGATAGACAGATAGATAGACATACTTTATTGATCCCGAGGGAAATTGGGTTTCGTTACAGTTGCACCAACCAGGAATAGAGTATAAATATAGCAATATAAAACCATAAATAATTAAATAATAATAAGTAAATTATGCCAGATGGAAGTAAATCCAGGACCAGCCTATTGGCTCAGGGTGTCTGACCCTCCAAGGGAGGAGTTGTAAAGTTTGTTAGCCACAGGCAGGAATGACTTCCTATGATGCTCAGTGTTGCATCTCGGTGGAATGAGTCTCTGGCTGAATGTACTCCTGTGCCCAAACAATACATTATGTAATGGATGGGAGACATTGTCCAAGATGGCATGCAACTTGGACAGCATCCTCTTTTCAGACACTGCCGTCAGAGAGTCCACTTCCATCCCCACAACATCACTGGCCTTACGAATGAGTTTGTTGATTCTGTTGGTGTCTGCCACCCTCAGCCTGCTGCCCCAGCACACAATAGCAAACATGATAGCACTGGCCACCACAGACTTGTAGAACATCCTCAGCATTGTCGGACAGATGTTAAAGGACCTCAGTCTCCTCAGGAAATAGAGACGGCTCTGACCCTTCTTGTAGACAGCCTCAGTGTTCTTTGACCAGTCCAGTTTATTGTCAATTCGTATCCCCAGGTATTTGTAATCTTCCACCATGTCCACACTGACCCCCTGGATGGAAACAGGGGTCACCGGTGCCTTAGCTCTGCTCAGGTCTACCACCAGCTCCTTAGTCTTTTTCACATTAAGCTGCAGATAATTCTGCTCACACCATGTGAATAAGGCAAACTCACGATGAGATCCATGGTAATGTGTGACCACAGATATCAAGGGACCATAGGAGCCCAGAGGACAGCTGGTTGGAGGAATTGGACTGGGCACATTGACGGGAAGCAGCAATAAACTGACATACATCTGCATTCACAGTGGGCTCGCAGAATCAGCGTTTCAATTCAATTCAATTGAAATCCAGGTTTCCTTGTGCACCTGGATAGCTGGAGAGGGTTGAGGAGTGGGCCCACTGAGGTGATTCAGTGGCTGTTGGCAATTATTGGGTATATTGGCTGGAGCTGTCTCATGCAGTAGGGCTTGGTGGATCTGGTTCTCAAGATCCCAGAAGTTCAGGGTGAGAATCTGTCAGGATGGAATGATGGGTTGAGGGTCGATCTCCATATCAGCTGGGATAAACACTCATAACAGGGCATTCACCTTAGTGCTCTTGGAGCCAGGTCTGTTGTAGATTGGGAAATTGGATTGCTTGAAGAAGAAGGTATCGCAAACCAGACGTGGACTGGGTTAGTGGGTCTGCAAAGTGGATGAGGTTCTGGTAGTAGGTCTAGATCAGAGAGGGCTCTATGTTTCCCATCAGCCAAAGTCTCCATTCCATGAAGGCCAATTTAGTGGTGAGTAACTCCCTGTCTCCTACTTCATACAGAAGCTACAGTATGTAGAGTTGAACTTGACAATCCTTTGTCTCCCCGTCTGCTTCTCGCTGGGAGAAGATGGCTCCAGCACCCATGTCAGATAAGTCCACCTCTATCACAGAAGGTCCAGTGGGGTTCAAATGGTGGAGAATGGGAGCAGTGGTGAGATGTTTCTTAAGCTCCTCTGAAACGTGATCCGCTGCAGCAAACCAAGTTATCTGTGCGATAGGCAATTTGTTGAGGGAGGTGAGTAGAGCAATGATTTGGCTGTAGTTCCTGATGAAATGGCGGGGTGTAGCGCTGTAGCTGTTTGAGGGAACACATTCAGGGCCTTTCAACAATGGCACACTCTTTCTCTGGGTCCATGGTTACGCCTTGGAGTGGAAGATGCAACCCAAGAAGGAAATGACAGGGGTTTGAAACAGGCATTCCTCTGTGACAGACGTGGTCTTGGGGGTCCTTGGAGAAGATGAAGATGTTGTCCAGTTAGATAGACACATGCCTGTGTAGCATGTCTCAGAGGATGTCATGAATGAAGGCTTGGAAAACAGCTGGACTGTTTGAAACCTCAAAAGGCATCACTAAGTATATTTATTGGCCATTGGGTGTTAGGAATGCCATCGTCCACTCTTCCCCCTGACGGATGTAGATCAGGTTGTACACAATCTAGAGTTGTGAAGATCTGGGCCTCATGGAGTGCTTCAAACGCAAGGGGAGAGGGTCATGGTTCTTAATAGTGATCTTGTTAAACCCACAGTGGTCAATACAGAGATGGAAACCCCCATTTTTCTTTGTATTAAGGAAGAATTCTGCACCAGTCGCACTGGAATGGTCAAATGAAGCTGTGCTGTAGCGCTTTGGCAATGTAGTTGTTCATGTCTTGGATCTCTGGAGGAGAAAGGGAGAACAGGGAGGTGTGGTGCCCAGGAGGAGGCCAATCACACAGTCATGTGGTCTGTGAGGTGGCATGCAGCTGGCTTCCATTTTGCTGAAGGTGATGACTAAGTCGTGGTATTCCTGTGGGAGTTTGATGAGGTTGAGTGTCTTCTCTGCCTCCATGGATTAAAGCAACGAAGTCAACTGAGGTTGCAGGCAAGTGGTTGGGCAGGTGCACCCCCAACTCAGCAGTGAACTGGATAACCAGACAGAGTGAGGGTGTGAGTGGAGAACCACAGATAGCCCAAGATGAGCAGAGTTCAGCGAGTCAACAACTTGGAATTAGATGAACCCATGGTGCTCTCCACTGCTCATGTGCGTGTTCTAACCATCCCAAACCCTGAGAGATGTCTGTTACTAGGCATGATGCAGAAGAGGTGCAAGATAGGCTCAGTAGGGAGTCCAAGCTGCACACATGGAGCCCAGTCTAGAAAGTTGCCTTCAGCACCAGAAACCCCCTATGCACATGAAGCCATCAAGGTGTGGAGGGGGACAGAAAGAGTGAGTCGGGATATGGTGCTGGAGCGAGGGGAAGGTGAAGCTCACCAGATAGAAGGCTCTTCATCTCTGCTTGGTGGTGCTGATTTTCCAGATGCAGCGGGCATTTGACGCGTGGGCAATCAGCTGCTCTGCAGTAAGCACACAGGTTACTTCTCCACCGATGCTCATGATCTTTGGGGGTTAAGGGCACTGTCTGTAATTCAATGGGTTCTGGGGGCATTGTTAATGAGGATCCCGCCACCTGAAACGGTTCTGGGATGGAACTGGAGTTCTGGCTGTTAGTATGGAGAGTCATTCCAATATGGAGGGTCATTGTGATGAAGCTTTCGAGGTCAGTGGGCATCTCCCAGGCAGACAGCTCATCTTTCAAGTACTCTGAGAGGCTGTGTAGTTAATGGGCCATCAGTGCCTCTGCGTTCCAGCCATACTCTGCCACGAGGGTCCTGAATTCCATGGTGTAATCCAGCATTGAGAATCAGCCGCGATGCAGGTGAAGTAGCTGATATGCTGCCTCGCCTCACCTTCCTGGATGGTTGAAAACTTGGTGCAGCTCAGTGCTGAGTTCCTCATATTTATTGCAGATGATGGTTTTATTGTCCCAGTTAGCGGCAACCCAAGTCCGAGCTCACCCAGTCACGAGAGAGATAATGAAGGCAATCTTAGCCCAGTCCATAGAATACAGAGATAGTGAAGTGCAAGATGCACTGAGACAGGCGCTGGCTTGTTGTAATGATATAGAGAGTTGCTTGAGAGTAGCGAGCAGTGGTCTATGGTTACCTGCTTCTGGATTGTATACTCACGTTGGTAGACAACTTCCTTTAGGTAAGCAAACTCTGCTGGGTCAGTCGCTGGCTCACCCATCCTGTCAGGAAATGTAGAGAAGGCTTGCCCCAAACACAAAGCAGCGGAGATGATTTAGTGGAGGGTGATCACTTTAACAATAACAAGCCACGAGGGGCAATAAACAAGTGAGAACAGATGCTTAACATAACAAGGTAACTGAAGGCTGGGAGCAACTGGTTGAGGCTGATTGGTTCGATGGGTGAACAAGGACTGTGGATGAGAGCTGGGTTTAAATAGGCTGCAGGTGATGAGAGGGAAATGAGTGGCCGGTGACTCCTGTCAGCTGGGCGGAAACTGGGAGTAGCCTGCCTGTGCAGGCCTGACAAGCAGTTACAGCCTTCTTTCCACACTACGTCCAATTTCAGTGCTGAATATAAGCAGAACACAGTTATAATCTTCAATATCCCATTACCTCAGCGACTTTGAGAGCTTTTACAGGCTGCTCCTCAAGGAGGGAAGAGAAGATGGAAGGAGGGAGGAGAAGATGGAAGGAGGGAGGAGAAGATGGCGGCGCAACGCAGCGTGTGCGGCCGTTCCGAATTGATATCAATATGTGTTAACTAGGGGGCCGTGCACAATCCGGATTTGATGGAGACAGCCATGAGAAGCACAGAGGAACACCTGGAGTAACTCCTGAAATGCCCGCTTTGCTGCCGCTGCTACTGTGTGATCAAGAATCTCTGGAGAGGAAGGCCCCAAATCCTTGGCTTTGCCTATTGCTTGTTGCTGGGGCCGGGGTCGAAGCGCTCAGCAGAGATGGCGCTCGGTGCTCGGTAGTGGAGAGCTGGTCGGAGGCTCGGAGTTTTCGGACGGACTCGAAGTCGGACTGTGGTCGGATGCTTCGGCAAGTTGGTGGCGCTGGAGGTTTACCATCTGCGTGAGATGATGGGACTTTCGAGAGACTTTGAGACTTTTACCGTGCCGTGGTCTGTTCTTATCAAGTTACGGTATTGCTTTGCACTGTTGTAACTATATGTTATAACTATGTGGTTTTTGTCAGTTTTTCAGTCGGTTTGTCATGTGTTTCCGTGATATCATTCTGGAAAAACATTGTATCATTTCTTAATGCATGCATTACTAAATGACAATAAAAGAGGACTGCGTGTCCTCATAATCTAATCTAATTACTTGGCAGGTGACAGTTGCTTTATCTCAATTTTCTGTTGATCTTCCAACATATAGGCTCACTTTACACTGAATATGTACTACACCAACTCCTTGGAATGTAAGTTTGGCACTATGGATGATATATTTATCTCTGAGTCAAGGCATGTAATGGTTTCACGCCTCATACCAGATTGTGAGAGCATAATCCAGATTGACGTCTTAGTGGAGCCTCATATCTTAGTGCAAGGCAACCAATATCATCGCATTCAGAGGAAATGCCTCCTGATCACATTGTTTCTTGTGCCATTCTCCTTTACATCACCATCTGCAGTTTTCTCTCCAAGCTACACACTGGTCTTTCATTGTCACTGTGTCTCAATCCCAGAGCATCCTGCCCCAACAGACCTCGTGAGTACCTTCACAGAAAGACCATGCTAGTTAAGGGTGAAAGGCAAAAAGTTTAAGGGGAACACAAGAGGAAACTTCTTCACTCAGAGGGCTGTAAGAGTGTGGAACGAGCTGCCAGCAGAATTGGTGCATGTGAACTTGATTTCAATGTTTAAGAGAAGTTTGAATAGGTACATGGATGGTAGGAGTATGAGGAACATGGTCCCAGGGCAGGTTGATGGGAGTAGAGAGTTTAAATGGTTTTAGCATGGTCTAGATGGGCCAAAGGATCCATTTCTATGACTATAATTCTCGCTATGGTTCTATAACTCTAGCGAAAGGTGCCAACTTCTGAAGAGCAATTTAGAAAAAGCTATAAACACTGGACTTACCATCAACATTCAGATCCCAAGAACAATTGTAATAAAAATGATATTGTTTTCCGATTTTGCAATTCTGCAATTGTCACAACTAAAAGGATGAAGATCACTTTGATATTATTTGACATAAGGCTCTTTTTGACTCCTTACAATATCAGTTAAACATTTGTGATTCATTGTTCTCATTTGCAATTCTCTAGACTTCCATTGGCTTGGGTTTCCATTGAATTGAAACATGTTACATTTTGATCTTTGGAAACAATTAGCATAGTAATTCCAAATAAAGCCTCTGACTTCTAATAATCAAAATGTTAAAAAAAAACTACAGATTCAAAATCTAAAGTGCAAACAGACATTGCTTGAAGTGCTTGTGTCAGGCAACATCGAAGAAGAGAAAAGCAGAGTTAATTCACAGTCTTTTATCAGAACCAGAAACTTTAGAAATCAATCATGTTTTTTCCATCTTTCTCTTTCTCCTGTTTCCCCCTCCCACACCCACTCCCCTCCTCTGTTCCCATTCACCCCCTCCCCTGCCACCCTGCCCCATATACAACTCCTGCATGTGAGGAAGGCTTGGCTAACACGCTCAATCCTTGTACCATTTCCACTCTCTTAGCCTCCACTCTATCACGGACATTCTTTCTGCTATCTCGACATCTCCCGTTCTCAACTACTTATATCACATTTCTAATGTTTTTGGCTCCAATGAAAGGTCGTCACCCTACATTTCTCTCCACAGGTGCTGTCTACTCTGCTCAGGGTTGTCCATTTGTGTTTCATAAATTAACAAATGATTGAGTTTTTAGTGTCTCACAACCCATTTCAATTCCTATGTTTTCTAATGTCATTTGGAAGGTAAAGGTTTATTCAAGACTCCTGAGATAATACAATACGGATCAATAAATCTCATCAGCAGCCAAGTCTCACCAGACTGTCTCCGGTGCCTTCTTTTGTACTGTATTGTCCTGGCTGATGAGAGCATCGAATAAATTTCATGTGACAAGACGGAGAGAGTTGAGGAGCCAAAGGTTGTAAGTGAAAAATGATGTTGACAAGGTCGTTTTTCTTCTTGCCAACATCATGGGTTGAGAAAAATCAATGTAGTAAGCAGTCATTGTCCTGTATGACAAATCATCTTCTAAATTTCTATCTGCACAGGCTCATAGATGCTGACCCTGTAGATATATGTACTTAAAGGATCATTTTTAAGGAATGACAGTTTGAGCTCTTGGTGTTTGAAGGATTGTATAAGTTCTTTCCAGCTAAAGAAATTGCTTTATATTTAATGAGTAAGGCTTCAGTATTGAGCTTCAGTGTTGGAACCAACTAGACCCAGCTTCACTAATCTTTGTCGCAGTTCAGACTGATAACCCCTTCTAAAATTTCTGAGCAATCGTGTTGCACAGAATCTGAAATTTTCACATGGCATTCTTTATTGTAGAAGGAATCAACAATCAGCTGTCTAATAATTTGCCTCCTGGATTTTCCATCATATGTTCAGTAAACTTAAAAAACATACTGTATACCAAATGACTAGAATATAAAAATAATCAGAATTATTTAGAATTGAATTGCAATGTCCAAAAGCAAATCGATAGTTGTATTTTTAATAAAGGGTTTGAAACAGTTTTGCAACCACAATAGTTGAGAGTTAAAAGCAAAGTTCATTTACCCCTTTTTGAAGTTTCAAGCTTTCTTCAGTTAAAAGACAAATAATCCAGCAAAGATTTTTATTGTTGTTAACATATGCAAATCTTCCTATATAGTGTTATTTTCAATCCACATAGATTGTGGTCTTCCGATTAGGTGGTCAAGGATCCAGTTGCAGAGGAAGGTACAGAGGCCCAGGTTCTGGAGCTTATTGATCAGAACTGTAGGAATAATTGTGTTAAATGCTGAGCTGCAATCAATAAACAACATCCTGACGTACCGGTAGATGTTTATATCATCCAGGTGATCCAAGGCTGTGTGAAGAGCCAATGAGATCACATCTGCTATAGACCTATTGCGGCAACAGGGAAACTGCAGTGGGCCCAAGCCCTTTCTGAGCCAGCAGTTAATTCTAGCCATCACCAACCTCTCAAAGCACTTTTTCACTGTAGATGTAAGTGCTACTGGATGATAGTCATGAAGACAGCTCACCCTGCTCTTCTTGGGCACCGATATGATCATTGCTATTTTGAAGCAGTTGGGAACCTCTAACTGTAGCAACAACTGTCCAACAACTGCAGCTGGGTTGGGTCATAGTGGTGCTCATCAGCTGACTGCCAGGACATTTAAGACTAACGTCCTGGAGAAACAATGCCCGAGTCATCTCAGACCCTGTGAGGGTAGAATCTGTATGAAAGAGAAAATTGTAGGTAAGCAAACCAAGCATGCTGACATACTTACCACTGTTCAATCAGATTTAGACACGCTAGTCTTCTGTCACTCTGAAGGTGATTGCAAGCCGGCAACTTCCATCAAAGATGGGTCTTCCTTCGAATCATGAACAAACAGTTTACCAAACAGGTTGGCAGAGGGCAGAGCTTAGGATGAAGGTGCCTAACGGCGACTCCATTGCTTTTATCTTCAGGAACAGCTCTATTTCTATCCTTAATATCTCTATCTTTCCCTTTTTAGGGTTCTTTTGAAGACCCTGACCTGGAGTTACACACTGACTACGATTCCTTGTGGAAATGGGACCCACTCTCAGGGCCTAATGACCGGCCTCTTTTTGATAGGCCAAGTACGCGGCTTGGAAGACCAGCGTGCCTTCAGGGTGCCGGATTTTCGTGGCTCTGGAGGCCGGCGGATTCAAGGTCAGTGCCACCGCCTGATGTGTCATGAAAGTACATGGAAGATTGAAAGCAGCAAGCTGGCTGCTGGCTGTGTGCCCAGAGACTTGAGATCTTTGGGCACAGAGCTCGGAAAAAGCGATGCAGCAGACTTTTAACACCATAAATTGGTGAGCTGTTTTGTTATGTCTCCCCTCTCGCTGTGAAATGGGGACATCTCTTTCTCCCTTATTATAGAGAGAGAGAGCCTGTGGTATGTCAAATTACGGGGTGAACAAGTAGACTTTGGGGTATTGTATCTGTGTCTTTATTGATGCTTTGCTGCATGCTTGAGTGCTTGGTGGGTGGTGCAAATCCTTTTTAGCTGGTGGGGGAGGGAGGTTGTCGCTTTGCTGCTGCTTACGCATGGGAGGGGGAGCTAGTGAGGGGCTTTTGGATTCTAACATTTAACTGTCATTCATTCTTTGGGGCACTCCTCTGTTTTCATGGATGTTTGCGAAGAAAAAGAATTTCAGGATGTATATTGTATACATCTCCCTGACATTAATCTACTTATTGAAACCAATTGAAAATACAAGTCAAACAATTGAGTATCTCTCTTTCCTTTCCACATGCCACAACTCCTTCAAATAACAGAGGCCCTCAGTCAACTCGTGTCACTCAGTCACACATTGAGAAGGAAACCAGAAACAAAAGATCCTTATGCAGAATCCTTATGGAGAGACTATTCAGGAACAATCATGTTGAGTTAATGCCTCTGCCAGATCCCAACAAAGAGAACGGGTAACACACACAAAGTGCTGAAGGAACTCAGCAGGCCAGGCAGCATCTACGGAAAAAAGTACAGTCAACGTTTTGGCCCGAAACATTGACTGTACCTTTTCCATAGATGTTACCTGACCCACTGAGTTCCTCCAGCATTTTGTGTGTGCTGCTTGGATTTATAGCATCTGCAGATTTTCTGTTGTTTGTAAAGAGAACTGACATTTGGCCAACTCGATGTTTATCACCCTCAGAAACCTGAACAAATATGAATCGTCTTTGATTCTAGTTTGCAATCAAACGTGTGTCACTGAACGATGTGCTCTTGGAGGGTCTAGATCTTATTAACAGTCAGCTCTGAGTCTGTCACAGTGATGGCAGACATCGAATAAATGTTCCACAGCTTCGTAGTGAGGGGGAATCATTGAAACTGCTTCAGATTCTTCTGGTTTCATGACCATCAACAGGACAATAAGATTCTGGAATACCACATGGGAGTTCATGTATTTCATAACTACAGCTCGCCAGCTATAGCAATATCTGGCCTTAAGAGGACAGCTGTTGAGGGAGGGAAGGAATTCGGGACTGAAGCACAGTGGTAAATGGAGAGGAAGTTTTGGGTTGATGATGGTCTTAAATCACTTTTTCATGCAGAAGAAGAGGCCAGTGTGCTGAAAGCAGTACAAGACACCTTGGCTTAGTCTAATCTCAGATTGCGTCCAACACTACTGAAGATCTGGTCAAAGGTCTACGCAATCCTGATCCTGGACAGGACCTCCCTGCTATGCAGCGCAGACTGGGCCTTGGATGGGACCTTGTTACTGACACCCTTACTTACTATGTCATTGATACCGAAAGACCCTTTACACATCATGGTGTGCTATTCACTATCAACAGCCTGTTCGACCCTCTTGCATCTGCTGATCCAATCAGTATCCAGAGATGCTTTAAGTTAAGAGAGTTGACTTCGACACTTGTAGATGGGATGTTCCACTCCCTAAAGAGAAACATACACAGTGGCAGCAGTGGTGTTCTTCCCTTCAGGATCTTAAAGGTGTAAAAATTCCAACAGCCTACACAACAATTCCGCTATCTACAGCTCAAAAGAAATGGCTGCATTTTCTGTGATACATCAGCTAAAGATATTGCTGCTTTGTATACCCGAAGGTCAGAGATGCTGCTGGATAGAGTGAAGTTGAATTCATCCTGGGCAAGACAAAGTTGTTCCCAAACCAGATCTCACCATAACAAGGTTTGAAGTTTGTGCTGCTAGAGGGTGAGATGCCAAAGATGATAACCTAAGACTGGAACACAACTAGATGTTATTAAATTCATTACCAACAGCAAGGTCATACTCAGTTGTATATTTAATGTAACAATGAGATTCTATGTTTCAGTACATAATAGGATCCAACACATCAGACAATCAACCCAAAAGAGCCAATGGAACTATGTTCCTAATGATTTCAATCCAGCTGATCGTGCCACAAGAGGACTCCAAGCTGAACAGCTTTCCCTCTCTTCATGGTTACCTGGCCCACCATTTCTTGCTGATCCCCACCAGAAACATCACCAAAGCCAGTATTTTCAACGTGAGAATGATTAAAGATGGTGTAGTAAGACAGTTTACAAAACTAGTCTTTGAGAGCGGCCATCTTTTGCCAAAGACAATGAAATGATCATTTGACTTTTAGTTTCAGTACTTAAGTTTGACATCCTATAGATACCAGGTTCATTCCTCTAGAGTTGCAGCTCATTTTGTATGGACATCACTTCCTGTATGTAAGCTGTACTTTTAATAGCATTTCCTGTGGGGTTAATTTGAATTTTTACTTTGAAGCATACAGTGGAAAGATTTCCAACTCCATCCTTTCTTTCTTTGCCCTTGAAACAGCAAAATTTGTGGGTCTTAAGTTTTTGTTAATACTAGTAAACTGGGACTACATCTGCAGCATGCTACCACCCATACTAGACCCCTACAATTCACCGACCGACACAGCCGACTGAGAGATGACGCAATAGCCACAGCTCTACACACCATCCTTACACACCTGGAGAGGAGGGATGCTTATGTGAGAATGCTGTTCTTGGACTACGGTTCAGCATCCAACACCATAATTCCCTCCAGGCTTGACAAGAAGCTCGGAGACCTCAGCCTTGACCCTGCCTTGTGCAGCTGGATTCCGGACTTCCTGTCAGATCGCTGGCAGATGGTAAGAGCGGGCTTCTTCACCTCTGCCCCTCTGGCCCTCAACACAGGTGCCCCTCAGAGCTGAATCCTAAGCCCCCTTCTTTACTCTCTGTATACCCATGACTGTGTCGCCACCCACAGCTCCAATCAGCTAATAAAATTTGCTGATGATACTACGTGGTTTGGCCTAATCTCAACTAATAATGAGGCAACCTACAGAGAAGAAGTTATCTGTCTGACACAGTAGTATCAAGAAAACAGCCTCTCCCTCATTGTCACAAAAACAAAGCATCTGGTTGTGGACTACAGGAGGAATGGAGACAGGCTAACCCCTATTGACATCAATGGATCTGCGGTTGAGAGGATGAACAGTTTTAAGTTCCTCGGCATACACATCATCAAGGAACTCACGTGGTCTATACATATTGGCTGTGTGGTGGATAAGCACAACAGCACTTCTTCCATCTCAGACGGTTGAAGAGGTTTGGTATGGGTCCCCAAAACCCAAGAACTTTCTGGAGGGGCACAATTGAGAGCATCCTGACCGGCTGCATCACTGCCTGGTATGGGAACTGTACTTCCCTCAATTGCAGGACTCTGCAGAGAGTGGTACGGACAACCTAGCACATCTGTAGATGTGAACTTTGCAATATTTAGGACATTTACAAAGACCGGTGTGTAAAAAGGGCCCGAAGGTTCATTGGGGACCTGAGTCACCCCAACCACAAACTGTTCCAGCTGCTGCTATCTGGGAAATGGGACCATAGCATAAAGACCAGGACCAACAGGCTCTGGGACAAATATTTCTACCAGGCCACCAGACTGATCAATTCACGCTGATACAATTGTATTTCTATGTTATATTGATCATCCTGTTGTACATACTACTTACTACAAATTACTATAAATTGCACATTACACATTTAGACAGAGATGCCATAGCCTCATGTATGTGAAGAATGTAAGTAATAAAGTCAATTCAGTAGATGTAATTTGAAGGAAATATCATGTTTATCGCTTATTGTTATTAAGATACCATTGCACCATGAGCTTACTCCTGTTTACATGGCATAGTTGTGGAGTGTTTCGTGGGTGTATTACCTTGGTTAACACCGATTGCGAGCATAATCAATAGCATTAGTATATTCAGGTATGCAATAATTCTGAACTGAATTTAATATGTACATTTTACTTGACTTTCTGCAGCTTCACATGTAAGATCACATTAAAAGCTTTAAGGGAAGCTTCTGTCATGGGTGATTTTTGAAAAGGTGTTTAACTCACTGCATAACTTTGTACATGTGCGTTGTGAGAGTAGTAGACTGAAGGAAGAAAAAATATTCGAGAAAATAGCCAGGATTCCCTTTGTTTATTTGGAACATTATGGCACTTAATTGGGACAGGAGATTGTTACTAACTAGAGTCAGTCGCGGTGCACCTGTATGGCCACTAGAAACTACACCACGTTTAGAGCAAACCGTTTTTAAATAGCATCAGGTGCATGCTTGTGTTCAAAAAGCAGTAACTTTTATTGCCTGCTACGTTCACCAGCAACTTTGATGTGTGTAACTTTTATTGATAGTTGGTGAGAAATAAACAGTAAGACAATTCAGAACTGTTTTGCTCGCTGGACTTTCAAGCATTCAGACTTGGAGATGCCAGAAACGAACAGGAGTGTAATGTAACTATTTCACTACTTCAACAAGATAGGAACTATGAAGCATTTGAAGGTATCGATGAACATCTTGAATGTTACAATGAAAATGAAAATTTGGAGGATGCAATTGTCAAAAAACATTGAACGAAGGCAGTTTATTACCTGCACTAGGTGCCTGTGCTGATTTTGTTCATGTACTGTCAATCCAAAGGACACTACAGCTTACCCTGGATGAATTCTTCCATTGATAACTATTAGGAACTAACACACTGTTTTATAGGAAGATAGCAGTGTTCCAATTTGCTCTGTATTTCATTTAAATACATAATTTGTTATTCAGTTAAATGCTAGTTTGAGGTTTTATAGACCATTTTAGCTATTTTCTTGAAACATTGGCTAATTGGGCACCACTTAATTTTAGCCTAAATGCACTGTTCCCAATGTGATCTAATTAACCGAAACACACGGTATTTGTTTTTTTATATATGCATGGTTTGCCTTCGCACACTGGTTGTTCGTCAATCTTTGTGTGCAGATTTTCATTGATTCTATTGTATTTCCTTTTCAACTGTGAATGCTTACAAGAAAATGTATCTTTGGGGTATCTATGGTGACATACACTCAGTAGCCACTTTATTAGGTACACCTGTACACCTGCTTGTTAATGCAAGTATCTAATCAGCCAATCATGGGGCAGCAACTCAATACATAAAAGCATGCAGACATGCAAACACTCAAAAACTTCTATAGATTTTGTATTCTGATAGGCTGCATCACTGTCTGGTATGGAGGTTGGTGTTACTACACAGGACCAAGGGTCATAAACTTAGCTGGCTCCACCTTGGGTACTATCCTACAAAAGTACCCAGGACATCTTCAAGGAGTGGTGTCTCAGAAAGGCAGCGTCTATTATTAAGGATCTCCAGCACCCAGGGCATTTCCTTTTCTCATTGCTACCATCAGGTAGGAAACATAGAAAAACTTACAACACAGTACAGGCCCTTCAGCCTACAATGTTATGCTGAACATGTACTTACTTTAGAAATTACCTTGGCTTACCCAGAGCCCTCTACTTTTCTAAGCTCCATGTACCTTTCAAGAGTCTCTTAAAAGGCCTTATTGTATCTGCTCCCACCACCATCACCGGCAGCCCATTCCATGTACCTACCGCTCTCTGCGTAAAAGAAACTTACCCCTGACATCTCCTCTGTACCTACATCCAAGCACCTTAAAACTGTGTCCTCTCATGTTAGTCATTTCAGCCCTGGGAAAAAAGCCTCAGACTATCCACACAATCAATGTCTCTTAACATATTATAAACCTCTATCGGGTCACCTCTCATCTCTGTCACTCCAAGGGGAAAAGGCCAAGTTTATTCAACCTGTTCCCATAAGGCATGCTCGCCAATCCAGACTACATCCTTGTAAATCTCCTCTGCACCTTTCTATAGCTTCCACATCCTTCCTGTAGTGAGGTGAACAGAACTGAGCACAGTACTCCAATTGGGATCTGACCATAAGATAAAGGAGCAGAAGTAGGCCATTCGGCCCATCGAGTTTGCTCCGCCATTTTATCATGAGCTGATCCATTCTCCTATTTAGTCCCACTCCCCCGCCTTCTCACCATAACCTTTGATGCCCTGGCTACTCAGATATCTATCAATCTCTGCCTTAAATACACCCAATGACTTGGCCTCCACTGCTGCCCGTGGCAACAAATTCCATAGATTCACCACCCTCTGACTAAAAAAATTTCTTCGCATTTCTGTTCTGAATGGGCGTCCTTCAATCCTTAAGTCATGCCCTCTCGTACTAGACTCCCCCATCATGGGAAACAACTTTGCCACATCCACTCTGTCCATGCCTTTTAATATTCGAAATGTTTCTACGAGGTCTCCCCTCATTCTTCTAAACTCCAAGGAATACAGTCCAAGAGCAGACAAACGTTCCTCATATGTTAACCCTCTCATTCCTGGAATCATTCTAGTGAATCTTCTCTGTACCCTCCCCAACATCAGCACATCCTTTCTTAAACAAGGAGACCAAAACTGCCCACAGTGCTCCGTGAGGTCTCACCAGCGCCTCATAGAGCCTCAACATCACATCCCTGCTCCTATACTCTATTCCCCTAGAAATGAATGCCAACATTGCATTTGC
The DNA here is from genome assembly GCF_030028105.1 of Mobula birostris. Lineage (NCBI taxonomy): Eukaryota > Metazoa > Chordata > Chondrichthyes > Myliobatiformes > Myliobatidae > Mobula > Mobula birostris. The sequence goes on along the minus strand of NC_092378.1, from coordinate 129,339,908 downwards.
CTTCTTCACTACTGACTCAACCTGGAGGTTAACTTTAAGGGTATCCTGTACGAGGACTCCCAAGTCCCGTTGCATCTCAGAACTTTGAATTCTTTCCCCATTTAAAAAATAGTCTGCCCGTTTATTTTTTCTGCCAAAGTGCATAACCATACACTTTCCAACATTGTACTTCATTTGCCACTTCTCTGCCCATTCTTCCAATCTATCCAAGTCTCTCTGCAGACTCTCCGTTTCCTCAGCACTACCGCCCCCTCCACCTATCTTTGTATCATCAGCAAACTTAGCCACAAAGCCATCTATTCCATAATCCAAATCGTTGATGTACAATGTAAAAAGAAGCGGCCCCAACGTGGACCCCTGTGGAACACCACTGGTAACCAGCAGCCAACCAGAATAGGATCCCTTTATTCCCACTCTCTGTTTCCTGCCAATCAGCCAACGCTCTATCCATGTATGTAACTTTCCCGTAATTCCATGGGCTCTTATCTTGTTAAGTAGCCTCATGTGATTCACCTTGTCAAAGGCCTTCTGAAAATCCAAATATACAACGTCCACTACATCTCCCTTGTCTAACCTACTGGTAATTTCCTCAAAAAATTGTAATAGGTTTGTCAGGCAGGATTTTCCTTTAACGAATCCATGCTGAGTTCTGCCTATCTTGTCATATGCCTCCAGGTACGCTGTAACCTCATCCTTGACAATCGACTCCAACAACTTCCCAACCACCGATGTCAAGCTAACAGGTCTATAATTTCCTTTTTGCTTCCTTGCCCCTTTCTTAAATAGCGGAGTGACATTTGCAATCTTCCAGTCTTCCGGAACCATGCCAGAATCTATCGACTTTTGAAAAATCATCGCTAATGCCTCCACAATCTCCACAGCTACTTCCTTCAGAACACAAGGGTGCATTCCAGCTGGTCCAGGAGATTTATCTACCTTTAGCCTATTCAGCTTCCTGAGTACTTTCTCTGTTCTAATTGTGACTGCGCACACTTCTCTTCCCTGCCACCCTTGAGTGTCCGGTATACTGCTGATGTCTTCCTCAGTGAAGACTGATGCAAAATACTCATTCAGTTCCTCTGCCATCTCCTTATCTCCCATTACAATTTCTCCAGCTTCATTTTCTATCAGTCCTATATCTACGCTCACCTGTCTTTTACTCTTTATATACTTGAAAAAGCTTTTAGTATCCCCTTTGATATTATTTGCTAGCTTCCTTTCATAGTTAATCTTTTCTCTCTTAATGACCTTCCTGGTTTCCTTTTGTAAGGTTTTAAAAACTTCCCAATCCTCTGTCTTCCCACTAATTTTTGCTTCCTTGTATGCCCTCTCCTTTGCTTTAACTTTGGCTTTGACTTCTCTTGTCAACCATGGTTGCATCCTTTTTCCACTCAAAAATCTCTTCTTTTTTGGAATATACCTGTCTTGCACATTCCTCATTTCTCGCATAAACTCCAGCCACTGCTGCTCTGCTGTCTTTCCTGCCAGTGTCCTTTTCCAGTCAACTTTGGTCAGATTCTCTCTCATGCCACTGTAATTTCCTTTACTCCACTGAAATACCGACACATCAGATTTCGGCTTCTCTTTTTCTAATTTCACAGTGAACTCAATCATGTTATGATCACTGTCTCCTAAGGGTTCCTTCACCTCAATCTGTCTAATCACCTCCGGTTGTTTACACAGTACCCAATCCAGTACAGCCGATCCCCTAGTGGGCTCAACAACAAGCTGTTCTAAAAAGCCATCTCGCGGACATTCTACAAATTCTCTCTCTTGAGATCCAGTGCCGACCTGATTTTCCCAATCCACTCGCATGTTAAAATCCCCCACAATTATCATAACGCTGCCCTACTGACAAGCCTTTTCTATTTCCAGTTGTAATTTGTAGTCCACATCCCTGCAGCTGTTTGGAGGCCTATAAATAACTGCCATCAGGGTCCTTTTACCCCTGTTATTTCTTAGCTCAACCCATAAAGATTCAGCACCTTCCGATCCTATATCACCTCCTTCTAATGATTTAATATAATTTCTTACCAATAAAGCCACACCACCCCCTCTGCCCAGGGTCATATATAGCTGTAACATTACCTCTCATCTCTTAAACTCAACCTCATGGTTGATGAAGGCCAAGATACCATATGCCTTCTTGACTACACAGTAAACCTGTGCAGCAACTTTGAGTGTCCTATGGACTTGGACCCCAAGATCCCTCTGATCCTCCACACTGCCAAGAGTCTTACCACTAATGCTATATTCTGCCATCATATTTGACCTGCCAAAATGAACCACCTCACATTTATCTGGGTTGAACTCCATCTGTCATTTCTCAGCCCAGTTATGCATCCTAACAATGTCCCACTGTAACTTCTGACAGTCCTCCACACTATCCACAACACCCCCAACCTTTGTGTCATCAGCAAATTTACTAACCCATCCTCCACTTCCTCTTCCACATTATTTATAAAAATGATGAAGAGAAGGGGTCCCAGAACAGATCCCTGAGGCACACCACTGGTCACCAACCTGTATGCAGAATATGACCTGTCTACAACTACTCTTTGTCTTCTGTGGGAAAGCCAATTCTGGATCCACATAGCAAGGATCCCTTGGATCCCATGCCTCCTTACTTTCTCAATAAGCCTTGCACGGGGTACTTTATCAAATGCCTTGCTGAAATCCATATACATTACATCTACTGCTCTACCTTCATCAATGTGTTTAGTCACATCCACAAAAAATTCAGTCAGGCTCGTAAGGCATGACCTGCCTTTGACAAAGCTATGCTGACTATTCCTAATCATATTATTGCTCTCCCAATGTTCATAAGTCCTGCCTCTCAGGATCTTCTCCATCATTTACCAACGACTGAAGTAAGACTCACTGGTCTATAATTTCCTGGGCTATCTCTACTCCCTTTCTTAAGTAAGAGAACAACATCTGCAACCCTCCAATCCTCCGGAACCTCTCCCGTCCCCATTGATGATGCAAAGATCATCGCCAGAGGCTCAACAATCTCCTCCCTCACTTCCCACAGGAGGTACAGAAGCCTGAATGCACACATTCAGCGATTCAGGAGCAGCTTCTGCCCCTCTGTCATCCAATTCCTAAATGGACATTAAATCCATGAACACTACCTCACTTTTTAAATATGTGTTATTTTTGTTGTTGCACGATTTCTAATCTATTCAATATACTATACTCTAATTTATTTATTTATTTATTTATCTTTACTTTCTTTTGCTTCTATATTATGTGTTGCATTGAACTGCTGCTGCTAAGTTAACAAATTTCACGACATATGCCCATGATCATAAGCCTGGTTCTGATGCTGTTTCTGGTCAAGAGGTTCAGTAATTGTTTAGACCAAATATCAAAATGGGGAACAAATGTAATCTACGTGCATTTGGTAGTGGAATGATTGTTGGTGTGACACAGGGCGGTTTGTTTATCTCTGAAACTGCCAGTCTCCTGGGATTTTCACAAACAACAGTCTCTACAAAGGATGGTGCAAAAAGACCAAAAAACAGCCAGTGTGTGGCAGTTCTGTGGGGGAAAATCCTTGTTAATGAGAGAGTTCAGAGGAGTATAGCCAGACAAGTCCAAGATGACATATTTGTCAGTCAATTTCAACCTGTTTACCTGATCAAAAAAAGGATCCGGCACTATCCTTTATTTACTTACAGCATAAACTGATGCAATGAAGCAACACACACAAAATGCTGGAGGAACTCATCAGGCTAGGCAGCATCTATGGAAAAGAGTTAATAGTCGATATTTCAGGCCAAGGCCCATCGTCAGGCCTGAAGTGTTAGCTATGAAATGAGGCTCAGGAGAATTCAAGAGCACAGGCCCCAGCAGTGAATACACAACCACCAAGTGAATGAATAATAGCAGGGGGCCAAAATAAGAGAACAGATCATTTGTTCAGATTATGGATTGGAGACATTGCTTAACTGTGTGCATATACTCTGGGTCAGTTTGGAAAGGTATAACGGGAGGAGACGACAAAGCAAGTAATAGGCCAGGCAGTAAGGTTTTCAGTTAACTCATGTTTACCAAGAATAGTATAAAGAAAAAAATATTGTTCAAGTGATCAGATCTAGAGGAAGCAAAGAACTGATGAGGGTTTCAGCAAAAGATGAATTTCTACTTGCATACTTAACTAAAATGCAGATTCACCACAGAATTATTTATTTAATAGGCCCTTTTAGCCACGCTGACCAGAAATTCCCCAATTTAATCATAGCCTCATCTTGGGACAACTTACAATACCAGCTAGTAGGTCTTTGGACTGTGGGAGGAAACCAGAGTACCCAGAGGAAGCATATGCAGTCACAGGGAGAACGTACAAACTCAATACAGGCAGCAGTGGGAATTGAACCCGGGTCGCTGGTACTGTACAGCGTTGTGCTGACCGCTAGGCTACCGAGCCGCGCTAAGGTACTTTCAATGTTATATAAACTGTGTACATACATCTACTGATGCTTCTGGACACATCTTCAGTGATGTTCCTGGAATCATCGGGAGTTTTGGATCTTTCAACATCATACAACCTCCTCCAGGTGACCCAGCCGGGGCTGATCAGACCCCAGCTTGTGTCCAGATGGCTAGCTACTTATGACTCCATGGCTCCCTTCTTTTGAGCCACAGCCATCTTGAGGCCCTCTCTGCCGCATTGGTGGTACTGCAGATGGCTCTCCTTTTCCTCTCTCCCTCGATGCCCAAAATGCTGAAGGCTCTAACTAAGGAACGGGCTACGAATCCCCTACGACCAACCTCCACTGGGAGACACCTCGCTCTCCATCCAGCCTGCTGACAGTTGCTGACCAGTCCTGCGTACTTGGAGAGCTTCCTGTCAAAGGCCTCTTCCAAGCGATCTTCCCATGGGACTGTCAGCTCCAGCAGCACCACTTGCTTAGTAGACTCAGACACCAGGACAAAGAAATGCATTCAAAAAATGTTTGGAAGAATTGTTTAACACAGCAAGGTTCTCTTATTTTGAACTGGAGTGGTGTTGTAAGAGATTGGTAATTAACCACTAATTAACCCACTCAATTTCATTTCCTTGAATTAATAGATTGAGCATACATTGGGTTTATGCAGTGGTTGACATCCAAACATTAAAGACAAAACCTTATCTTTCATCATATTCACCTGAAGACACTTATTACTAGTTTACATCTAAACAAGCAATGCTAAAGAGTGCCACTTGTTGATGAGGTCCATTGATGATCCAATATTCTTGATCAGATTTCCAGCATTATCTTATTTCCATTGTTTAAAATTTTCTCTTCAGTTTAGTGATTAACTATGCAATGCCATGCTGTTTTCAGTTTACTAGCACAGCAGTTGGCCATTTGCAGAAGAGAGTTTTTGAAGATCACACCTCAAACCCAGAATAAAATTTATGGTCCATTGGTCAGTGGCAATCCCTGGTCAGACCTGTTCTGTGATTCTGAGATATGGAGGCACTTCAACGCACTGAGAAGAACCATCACTGTCTCCGTAAAGTCATCCATATCCACCAGCAGGATCAGCAAACCAATTTTATTATCCATTCGCAGGTCAACAGCCCCAATATTAAGTCGACCATTACACTCAGTTGACTCCTGGCTGACCACATCATTCACGTACTCATCGGCAGGCTCACAAAACAGGCAATTGAGTCCGAGTGCTGTCACATAATGCCTCCTTCAAAAAAATTAATCTTCACTGATACATAGGATCCCTTGCCCACAGATGCTCACGTGGATGCCAAGGTAGGGTAGCAGTTGGCACAATGCTATTACAGTCCGGGCTGGAGTTTGGTTTTCAATATCGGCGTCCTCCATAAGGAGTTTGTGTGTCCTCCCCGTGGAATGCATGTTTTTCACTGTTGGTACACTGGTTTCCTCCCACTTTCCAAAGATGTTACTGGTTAGTTAGTCACTGTAAATTAGGTTAGGGTTAAATTGGGGGTTGCTGGGCACCGTATCTCTAAATAAATAAAAACATGGAGATGAGGCACAGGGTGAACATGGACCATGAATTCGGTTTGGTTTGGATCCCGCAACCTGCCTGTGGGTCGTAGGGACACTTTTGTGCGTCTTGGGCTGGTGAGGCCTGGCGGCACCCATCCCTCTCCAGACCAGACCACAACTGATGTCTTTCTGTGGGTCGTCCTGGTCTCGAACATGTGGCTGTGGTAGTTCTTTGGGGAACTCGTCCGCCCTGGCCAGTGACTTCACTGACGAGATCCTTTGCCCAGTGGTGCCGTGTTAACACCACCCCCTCCCGTCGCTTAGCCCGCCAGTTGAAGTGGAGTACCGGGGTGTGCCACTAGGAGGCAGACGTGTGTGAGATTTAGGAGATGGACAAGGACCAGTGATGCCCGCCTTCCCTATGGGGTAGAGTGCAGCTGCCAGGCATCAAAGATACTACCACTATCCAGAGCCCCCTACACCTCAACACACAAAAGCCCAACATAACTGAAAGTGTTCACCACTCATAACCTGATAACTCTTCCAACCCCACGGCTAACTTGGCTGTATTGCCTCTCACCCTGACTTCTGAAAGGATTACATTCTCACAGCTTTTGTCTTCTACGAAAAGGCCAGTTCTCCTGGGGAAGTCGACTTAGTAATTACACATTTTTCCTGCTTTCTGGTTTGTCTTTATAACCCCAGGCTCTAAACATTGATTTTTTTTGTATGTTTAACGTGCAACACAGCTGTGTGTGTCTTTGAATTCAACTTTTATCATCCTTTGTTTCCTGGCAATACATGCACAGGCTATGCAGCAAGCAAATTTAATGGCTGAAACCAGGGAACAGTCAACCAAATATTTGCCAGTAGCAAGAAACAATATGTTGAACATTGTTTACTTCTGAAAATCAGCAAGAGCTCTAATGAAAAGGTAGACCATTTGATAAATATCAACAGTACTATATCATTTATGTAAATTTTAAAATCTTATCCTGATGTGATATGATTGCAATAACGCATAATTAGCACAAATCATGAAGACATATTGAACGCAGAGGCTGATAGATCTGAAAATTCCTAGCAATTGAGAAACACGTGTGCTTGTACCTCGGATTTTAGCAGCTGGAGCCGAGAAATTTTTTTTTAAAATAGTAATAATAATAATAAATAAATAAAGCAATAAATATCAAGATGGAGAGTTCTTGAAAGTGATTCCAGAGATTGTTAGCACAGTTCAGTGTCGGGGTGAGTGAAGTTGAGTGAAGGCATCCTCTCTCAAGAGCCTGATGGTTGAGTAATAACTGTTCCTGAACCTGTTCCTGAGGCTCCAGTACTTTCTTCCTTACGGCAGCAGCAAGAAGCAAGCATGTCCTGGCCGTGGGGGTCCTTGGCGATCGATGTCTGTGTCAGTGGTATAGTGGTATCTGCACTCGGTTCGAATCTGGCCGGCTCCTTGCGTGCTTTCCATCCGTGCTGGGTTTGAGCATCGAGCTAGCAACTCGGCCTCGTAAAACAGACGAACACTAAAGAAATGGCAAGGTTGCCACCTGAAGGACCAAACAAGGCACAGGGAGGAACTTGATGATGTATGCTGCTATCCTGTGACAGCACTCCATGTAGATGTGCTCTATGGTAGGGAGGGCTTTACCCACGATGGACTGGGCTGCATCCACTACTTTTGTAGGCTCTTCTGTTCAAGTGGCTTTGGTGTTTCCATACAAGGCCATAATGTAATCAGTCAATATGCTCTCCACTGCACATCCAGAGAAGTTTGTCAAAGTTTCTATGACATGCCAGATCTTTGCAAACTTCTAAGAAAGTAGAGACACTGCTGTGTTTTCTTTGCAATGGCTCCTCAGTTCTGGATGCAGGGCTCATCCTCTGAAATGATAACATCAAGGAATTTAAAGTTGCTGACCCTCTCCCCTCTGATTCCCCCAATGAGGACTGGCTCATGGACCTTCGGTTTCCTTCTCCTGAAGTCAATAATTAGCTCCTTTGTCTTGCTTAGCCTCACAGTCAGAAGTATAAAGTGAGTAGAACAGGGAGCTAAGCACACAGCCTTGTGGTGCATCTGTGCTGATGGAGATTGTGGAGGAGATGTTGTTGCCAATCCAAACTGGAAGTGAGGAAATCAAGGATCCAGTTGTACAAGGAGTTATTGAGGCTTAGGTCCTGTAGATCATTGATTAGATTTGAGGGAATGATAGTATTGAATGCCAAGCTGCAGTCAATGTATGCATCTACACTGTCCAGTTATTCCCGGATTAAGTGAAGAGCCAATGAAATGGCATCTTCTGTTGACCGTTTGTGACGGTAGGAATATTGGAGTGGATCCAAGTCACTCCTCAGACAGGAGTTGATATGTTTCATCAGCGACCTTTCAGAGCAATTCATCACAGTGGATGTAAATGCTAATGTGCGATAGTCGTTGAGGCAGGTTACCATGTATTTTCTTAGGCACTGGTATAATTGAAGGCTGCTTGAAGTAGATGTGTAACTCAGACTGCCAAAGTGAGTGGTTAAAGATATCAGTGAACATTCCAGCCAGTTGATCAACACAGGTCTTTAGTACTCAGCCTGGTTCTCTATCTCGGCTGGATGCTTTCCATCCATTCACCCTTCTAAAAGGTGCTCTCATGTCGGCCTCAGAGACTGAGATCACACTGGCATCGTGGGTTCTGGGAGTTCATGAAGCTGCCTCCATACTTTGATGGTCAAATCGAGCATAAAAGGCATTGAGCTCATCTGGGAGCAAAACCCTGTTGTCACCTATGTCGCTTGGTTTCACTTTTTAGAAGGTGATGGTATTCAAGTCCTGCCACTGCTATCAAGCATCATTTAGTGATTCATATTTGGTCCAGAATTGCCACCTTGCATGTGAGATGACTTTCTGGAGGTCATACCTAGACATCTTGTATTTTTCTTGGTCGCCAGACCTGAACGTCACTGACTTGGTCCTCAGCAGACCATGGATCTTCTGTTCAACTAAGGCTTCTGGTCGAGGAAGACTCTGAATGATGCTGTGGGGACACACTCACCTACGATTGTTCTTATAAAGTCTGTGACAACTATGGCATATTTGTTCATATCCTCTGATGACTCTTTGAACATGGCCAGTCCATGACTTGAAGCAATCCCGTAGCCACTCCTCTGCTTCCTGAGACCACCTCTTTGTTGTTCTTGCCTCTGGAGTTTTGCAGGTAGAAGGATGACAGCCAGATGATCAGGCTACCAAAAATGTGATTTAGGATAGATTTTTTTTTAGATTCAACTTTATTGTCATTGTGCCGAGTACAGACACTAAGCCAATGAAATGCATTTAGCATCTGACCAGAAATGCAATGAATAGTGTTACTTACAAAATAACTGCAAATTTAAAAAGTGCTACAGCACACAAATATAAAAGTACTGAGAGTACAATACAGATGCAATACTGCTTAGCGCTGTGATGAGAGGTTCAGCAGTGTCATTCCTCGCTGTAGTGTAACAGTGGTCAAGTGTGTTGGGATCCCCTTGTGCTGTAGGTGGTATGCTGATGATAATGGGGCAGAGATTACTGCAAACAAGCCTGATTGAATTCCCCAACAATTATTTGAAAGGACTTGGGAGCTTTTAGATGTAATAAAAATTCAAGCTCCAGCCGGTTCATCTGGTAGCTACAAGATATAGTGATAATGGAGATTTTGACTGGTCATAACAATTAATCCTTAACACTTAATCAACATCGGACATTCGTCAGAGGAAAAGAATCCTGGGGTCTACTCAATCACATAAGATTTTATAAAAGCCTGAAACAGGGCTATCCCATTGTCCCTCCTTGAAGCCTCAGCCAGCGACTTGACCCTTAAAGCCCAAGGTAATAAAAGGGAGAAAACACGGGAAATAAAGCAGGGCAACTGAAATTTAAAAGAAGTACTGTGTTTTTAACCAATTCACCATCAAAAAAAAATAATTCCCACATCTCCAAGGCTTCAATCAGACCCCAGTAACATTGACCCAACGTATCACTCCCAGTGATCCATAGCGAGTGAAAATAGTCAGACTTCATTTGCATCGTTGGAACTTTGTCAACATTCTCATGGAAGAGTCCCGTTTGTTTTTCCTTTTCTCGCTTTCCACTCCATTTTTAGCTCTCTTAATAAAACAATGCCTGTTGCCCTTCTTTAATGCTTTCAATGATTAGCTTTTACTTAGTAGGAAAGAAATGAAGAATCATTTCCGAAACCACTTTACTTCTTGGAAGGTTTTACCCGTGATCATGCAAATAAACACAATACAGAAAACCAAGCGTAACTTCACCTCTGTAAGTGTCGCACATCTTTGAGTACATTTGCCGCTGGATTTATCGATGCACCAGAGCCGGAACTGTGCCTGAAGCTTCATAATTATTGAGAAATCTGATGCTTCAGTGGCACTTGGAGTAAGCACTTCTCTTGAAAGTCCTGTTGTAATAGCACAGAATGGACTGCTGGGCGCACAGTTGGCAACAAAATCATAACATTCTGATAGCTAATTTGCTCATGGAACTGTTAATTCCTAGGCCTGTGATGTTTGCCTGTATAACACTAGAGCTTTGCATTCAATTCCATTGAAGAGTATTACCCATCTCGCTTTGCTTCTCGCCAGGACTATTTCCACAAAAGTAGATGGTGGCAAATCTACTTTTAAAGGGCCTCACAAGAAAATGTGGCTGCAGAGAGCAACCAGTTTAATTCCACGTACATAAGAGCAGAGAGAAATTCAACCAAAGAAGTGCACGGTAGTGATTAGCATAATGCTTTACAGCACCAGCGATCGGTTTCAGTTCCAACCGCTGTCTGAAAGGAGTTTGTACATTCCCCCCGTGACCATGCAGGTTTCCTCTAGGTGCTCCAGTTTCCTCTCACAGTCCAAGGATACATGGGATGGGTTTGGGTTATTTAGCAGGTTGTGGACATGGTATACAGGTGCCAGATTCATGGTGACACCCGTAGGCTGCCCCGAGCACATCCCCGGACTATGTTGGGCACTTCCTGTTTCGATGTACATACGCTAAATAAAGCTGATGTTATAATGTTTAATGGTGTAAGCATTTTCTGTTTGAGTTGTTGTCTATAGCTCATGCACAGACAACAGAATATCTATTGTGCCTGTGTTCAAGCCAAGCATGGAGGGGCCAATCTTCAATTACGTTTCATCTGGTGCATTAGCTCATCATTGCATTTGCTTGTATCTGCAGGTTATTTACATACAATTTAAATAAATGATATTTTTCAGATACACCAAAAGAAAATTGCCTTACTTGCACAAATGAGTCGGATCTATCATATCTGGATTTTAGCTAGAGGTGGGGAAGTAATGTATATGTACAGCATGCCTTTCTGCTGCCTTATTTGAGAATTGTTTTGATGTATTTAGGATTTTGTCCGCAGCAGGGGTTATTTTTATCTCGAGACGTTAATGCGAGAATTTGAAATAAAAAGGGAAAGATATCATTGTGATCAACAAAAGGAGAAAGCAATCAATGTTTCATTTAGGAACAGATGGAGTAATCTACTGGAAATACCAATTTATTTTTCTTCTTTCAAATGTTAGTTCACCTGCTCTGCACAACTTGTGTTTGTTCTCTTTACTGCTGATCTTTCATTATGGGACTGAATAAAACCTGGAGTGAAAGAAATGAGCAGGTGGAAATTCTAATTGAAAAGTTTACTGATGATTTGGCAGGTAGGTTAATTGGCTGCTGTAAATTTATTCTAAGGTATGTAACTGGAAGGAAATTCAGCAGGTTTTGGTGAACATTGTGAAAGAACAGATTACAGGGGAATGGGATTGATAGGATGGCTTTGAGGGCTGGTATAGATTTGATGAATTGAATGGCAAACTTACATGTCATAAAGAAATAAGAAAGCTAGAATGAAGTAACTATTCATGTAGTGCTTTAAAAAGATCAGTCAGATTCCCCCTTCTTCAGCCCTTTACCTTTTCCACCTACCAGCTTCCTACTTCATCCTCCCCTTCCCATCCACCTACCTGGTTTCACCTATCACCTTCCAGCTTGTACTCCTTCCCCTCCCCCACCTTCCTGTTCTGCTTTCCTCCCCTTTCCTTTCCAGTCCTGATGAAGGGTCGAGGCCCAAAACATCGAATCTTCATTCCTCTCCATAGATGCTAGCTAATCTCCTGAGTTCTTCCAAAATGCTGTGCGTGTTACTCTGGATTTCCAGCACCTGCAGTATTTTATGTTTTAAAAAACACTAATTACTTTCCTTTACAGGTTAGGTGAAAGTGATAGCCCTCAATAACAAGGACACAGCTGACTGAGTGTGGCATTAAGCAACACTGATAAAACTGATATTAATGGCATTGGTGAGAGTCGGGCACTGCACAAAGGGAGATAGTTGTGGTTGTTGCAGAGTAATTATTCAATCGAAGAATTCCTCAGGCCAGGAACTTGCCCCAGCCATTCTCAACTGATCCATCAATAGCCTTCCTCCCTAGTTCAATGTTAGAATAGAAACACAAGAGTCTGCAGATGGTGGAACCTGGACTGATCATTAAAATGCCAGAGGAACTCAGCAGGTCAGGCAGCATCTATAGAGGCAGAGCAGGAACTGATGCTTGGGGTCTATGACTGACCCAAATCTTTGACCATCTCTTTGCCCTCACAGATGCCGAGTTTCTCCAAGAGTGTGCATTGTTTATTTTGTTTTGCTGTAGAGTAAAAAATATTTGCTGATGTCTGCATTATTGAATTCCATTCGGAATTTAGAAAATGGAGCTGTTGATGACTGCATAAATCAAAACTGAACACAATTCAAGTTGTTAGACCTTACGAATACCAGTCACAAATCATTTCCAATAAAATGAAATCACTTCCTTTACCGTTCAATGTCAATGAATCTCCTAATATCTAAATCTGAGTTCCCCCATTAACTAGAAAGTCAGATACAATGGTCACATAAAAATTTTGGTCTCAAGAACAGAATAGAAGCTGGATGTTCAGTGGGTTGTAACTCACCACTTAATCTCTAAAGTGTGTTCGCAGAAATCTTCACTTGCCTGCGTGGGTATGGGTCCAAAGTTTGAATTGTCCATGTTACACAGAGAAGCACATCCATTACCCTGTTTCTTTTTTTACCCTCCACCACCAATGCATTGAGAGTAGAATACTCACCATCTATAGGATACACTACATTGCAAGCCTTTTTTTTAAATCTTCTCACAAATCAGCATTTTCTATGATCAAGGATGGCCTGCTGTATAAGATGGTCATCATTTGCAATGCCATCCCTGCATTACAGTTCTTAAAGTCATTACTGGTGTAAAGAGCAATGCTCTGGGAGCATCTTCTCCACAAGGACTGCAGGCAGCTTTCCAACACTTTCTCAAGGGCAAAAGGAAAGTGTATTAAAAGATAAGCTTGCCCACATCATCCATTTCCTTTATTTGAAGCAAGAAAGACATTCAGCAGCCTGGAAACATTGAATTGCTGTCCAAATACTTAGAAAAGATGTTTTATGATGCAAAACAAGCAAGACTGCCACTACTCTGCAAATACCGTACACTGTGGATTTCTGTAAATAGCCAAGTGCAGATATATAATCACGCATAAGTCATGTGTTACTACGGAATATCAAAATATATAGCAGAAAGATTATAGTTAATGGCCACATCAGTCACATTGAAACGTGAATTTTACTCATTAATTTCAGTGGAATGTCACTCGCTGGCAAAATTTCCTTCATAATTTTCATGGATTTTCTGAGGATGGAATGCACTAAAGCCCTTGGCTCTGTTTTAGTGTCAATCAACATTCATTTCCAAAGTTGTCCTTTCTCAATCACTCAAGTACTGATCTCAATTCATTCACACTAATAGTATCCCAACCTGAACCCCACCACCAATGGCCCACCGACTTGCTGCCATTCACGTACAAATATAAGAGGAATGAAGTCAAATAACAACCAAGTTACAGGTCAGAAGGAAGCTATGGTATGTCTGCTTGAAGGAGCAGAATTGTTTTCTCACTTGCTCCATTCTTTTACCTGTAACTCTGCAGGTTCCTTACCCTCCAGCAGCTTCCGTGGACCCTTTTAAAAATTATGGAATCATCATCTACCAGCCTTTAAGGTAGAAAGCTCCACCTCCTGACAATTCTTCATGGGATAATCAGCTTCTCCTCACTTAACTGCAGAAAGTCCACCAGATGGTTTACATTATGACTCCTGTCCTTTGAACCGTCTCTGCAAAATGTTTAAATCCTCCTTGAACACTTCTTATAGCAAAGTGAGCATCAGTGATGTAGCATGATGGCAAGGCCATGTACAGTATTAAATGTCAAAAGGCCATCAGGATGTTCTGAAGGCAGGTTCTCAGCTTCCTCTCTGGGATATTGGGAGCAACACAACTGGAAAAGGTTAAACTGAACCAAGTAAAGCACAGTTCAATCCTATCTTTCTGATTAGCCATCTTTTTATGTTCTGTTTAGTGCCACTGTCTCATAGCTCCAGCAACCGAGCTTCTGTCATAACTTTGGCTGCAGTCTAGTGTGAAATTTGCATGTTTTTCCAATAAACAGATAGATTTTCCCCAGCTTTGGGGCCAAGCTTGCTGATGACACAATGATAAGTGAAAGAGCAGGTAGTGTTGAGGAAGCAGGGGATCTGCAGAAGACTTGGATAGATTGGGGGAATGGACAAAGAAGAGGCAGGTGCAATATAATGCAGGGAGTGTATGGTCATGCACTTTGGCACAAGGAATAAAGGCATAGACTATCTTCTAAATGAAGAGAAAATTCAAAAATCAAGACTTGGGAGTCCTTGGGCAGGATTGCCTAAAGGTTAACTTGCAGGTGAGTCAATAATAAGTAAGGAAAATGTAATGTTAGTATTCATTTCAAGATATAACAGCAAGGATGTAATGCTAAGGATTTTAAGGTATTGGCTGAACTGTACAGGTTGGCTCCCTTGTCTGAGAAAGGATGTGCATCGGAGAGGGTCCAGCGGAGGTTCCTGAGAATAATCCCGAGAATGGCCAGGTTAATGTATGAGGAGCATTTGATAGCTCTAGTGGCTTTGATGGTTTAGGGCCTGTACCCACTGGAAGAATGGGTGCGGGTCTCATTAAAACCTATCCTACAACCTGTTTCCTACGGTGGAAGAGTCTAGGACCAGACAACACGCTGTCAGAATAGATAGACTTATCTTTAGAACAAAAATGAGAAGGAATTTCTTTAGCGAGAAGGTGATGAATCTGTGAATTCAAGGCCAAAGTCGACCGTGGAGACCAAGTCATTGGGTATGTTTAAAATGGAGATTGATAGCGACTTAATTAGTAAAGGAGTCAAAGATTATGAGAAGAGGACAGGAGAATGAGATTGAGAGGAATAATAAAACCGCCTTGATGGTATGTGGAGCAGCCTCAATGGACCAAATGGCCTAATTCTGCTGCTATATTTTATGGTCTTATGGTCTTTCCCACCACAAGGCAAAGGTGTGCTAGCTAGTTAATTGGCTGTTTGTAAGTTACTCCTAGCATACAGTAGGTGAGAGCCAGGAGAATCAAGGGCTATGAATGGGTATTTGAGAGAGAATATCTTAATGGCAAACAAGAGGGACAATGGGACTGATGGAATTGATCAGTAGGGGGTTGGCATAAATCAAATGGGCTGACTAACACCGTGTCATAATAAATATGTTCTGATTAAAAAATATTGAACTGAAATATTAACTCCATTATTCCTTCCTTAGAGATTTTGAGTGTTTCATGAACTTCACTTTAATACTACAGACTTCCCACAAATGCAATATTTAGTGATTATGTCCTCAAAGGGGACGCCTGTAAATCAGGCTGAAAACAAAGCCAACAGATTTCAGTGCCACTGCTTTTGTACCTGCTTAATCCTAGTAGTTCGTCACACACACACACACACACACACACACACACACACACACACGCACGCACGCACACAAATGCTACCATGCCACCCCAATTTCCTTTGAACGTTGAACAAAAGAGGAAGGTGCATATCTTGAATAGGCATTTTGGGATAACAAATCAGCCGTGGTGGAAAGGCAGAGCAGACTTGATGGGCTAAATGGCCTGATTTTGATCCCCTGTCTTATGGGTCTCACCAAGCCCCACATTTCCCCAATAGCTTATCCATTATCACTTGTTCTCTTGCAGCTTATGAAATCCTTAAAGAATTTCTAAGGAGACCACACAAGGAATACGATTGTTGTCAATGGGATGGAATTTGAGCCAGACCGAGCAACTGCTGTTTGCTTTACTCAAAGTTATGTTTTATCAGGACCAATCGCCGACTGTATTGAGCATTTTAGCACGTGGAATATGTCTGGTAAAGCAATCTTTGCAACAATTATTTGCTCATATTCCAGGCAACTGTGTCATTATAAATCATGTCTTGTATTTCACCAGCAGAATACTACACCTGATGATAAATATGCTTCTGAAAATGCAATCATCCTGGACGTGTAATCACTCATGCACAGCGATGGCATTTTTGAACGCCAAGCAGTTAGAAAAGTAAAACATTCATTTTTTTTAATATAGCACTCACAGGATGCAATTACCACCTGAAATATTATTTTACTTAAAGAAGACTAGGAGTACAGATACAAAACTGACCTTTTGACCTGGGAGTAGCAATCCACTCATTGACTTATCGGAAAGCTGATAGTGATTATTATTCCTGCACATTGTTATTTTACTTGGAGGCTGGTCAGCATATTCGCGAAAATCTGTGACCATGAGTCCTTGGAAATTCTTCACAATCTCAGTGCTCAAAGGCAACGTTCTCCCCAGTCTCCCACTTCACACAGATATTTTTCACTTTCATTGTTTTGTGACAACACTCAGCGTATTAAAACTCTTTTAACCATGATGGGATGCATTGAAGTAATGTGTAGGATGACCTTCACGTTTGGCACTTGGGAAATGGACCTCACTATTTTTTAATCATAGAGAGGAATAGGAGTGAAGTGGGCCATTCAAAGTTCAAGTTCAACAGTCAAAGTAAATTTATTATCAAAGTACATACATCTCTCCATATACTACCCTGAGATTCATTTCCTTGCAGGCATTCATAGTAGAACAAAGACATACAATAGAGTCAGTGATTAAAATCTAGCCCGCCGGTGGGGTAGTGGCATCAGCACCAGACTTCGAGGCCAATGGTCCCAGGTTTAAATGTGGCTGATTCCTCTTACGCTTTCAATCCGTGCTGGGTTGAGCAATTCAGCCTTGTAAAATGTAGAGAAATGCTAAATAAACGGCAAAGTTGACACCTCATGTGCCACTAGGCGCAGAAAGGAGCAACAACAAATGCAAACACAATTAAAGAATGACAAGAACCAATGTGTAAAAGATAATCTGTGCAAATACCAAAAAAAAAAAAATATTTAGAACATAAACTATCGAGTCCTTGGAAGTGAGTCCATGGGTTGTGGAATCAGTTCAGTGTTGAGGTGAGTGAAGTCACCCACGCTGATGGTTGAAGGATTATAGCTGTTCCTGAACCTGGTGGTGTGGGTCCTAAGGCCCCTGTACCTCCTTCCCAATGGAAATAGTGGGAAGACAGCATGGGCCAGATGATGGGAGTCATTCATGATGGATGCTGGATTCTGAAATCATTATCCAGATTGTTGTAATGTGAGCATTATTGAAAGTAAGTTAATACTAATTAGGATATAGTGGGGGGTTTTACTTCCGGTGGGCTTTGTATATAGAGTGCCTGTCATGCCATACGGGTTGTGAAAGCCTCTGTATATACATAACGGTTTTGAAGGTCGAGATAAAACTGTTTCTTGGGCATGAAGTTGTCGAGTGTGCCTTTTTCAAAATAGAAGTTACTACATATCTTTGGCGATGAGGTGAACTGGTTTTGTGAACGTATCGGCACGTTTTTCGAGCGGGAGCTTTGCTTTTCAGATGGCGACATTTGGAACTATCGGTGAATTTCTGGAAGGAAACGAGGACTGGCCGGAGTATGAGGAAAGGTTGGGACATTTTTTCTGTGTTAATGGAATTACTGAGGAGGCTAAGAAGCGCTCTATTCTCCTGAGTGTGTGTGGGTCAAAGACTTACAAGCTAATAAGGAATTTAGCTGCACCGAGGAAACTGGGGGACATTCGGTATGATGAACTAGTCAAGCTCGTGGGGAACCACTACAATCCGAAACCTTCTGTGATAGTCCAATGTTGTAGGTTTCACAGCCGTTTCAGGAAGCCAGGTCAGTCTGTGGCCAATTTCATGGGGCCAAGCTTCAGCAGCTGTCGGAGCATTGTGATTTCGGAGCGGTGTTGCATGACATGCTCCGTGATCGATTGTTTTGCAGCATTAATAATGACGGCATACAACGCCACCTGTTAGGGGAAACCCCACCGTTGACTTTCAAGAAAGCCTTAGAGATTGCCCAAGGCATGGAGATGTTTGCTAATAATGCCAAGGATATCCAGAAAGGACATTAAGCTTGAGATTGATTCAGGGGCTACGGCATCGGTCATAAGTGAGGAGACCTACAGGAGGACATGGGGGTCCAACCTGCCTCCCATTAGACCATCAAAGCTCAAACTTAGGACCTATACAGGGCAGCCCATTCCTCACTTAGATAGATAGATAGATAGATAGATACATTTTATTGATCCCGAGGGAAATTGGGTTTCATTACAGCCGCACCAACCAAGAATAGAGCATAAATATAACAATACGAAAACCACAAACAATCAAACAACAATATGCGAACTATGCCAGATGGAAGTAAGTCCAGGACCAGCCTATTGGCTCAGGATGTCTGACCCTCCACAGGAGGAGCTGCAAAGTTCGATGACCACAGGCAGGAACAACCTCCCATGACACCCGGTGTTGTATCTCGGTGTTATATGGCCAGAGTCCAACAGCAAAAAGTTCAATATCCGGTCTACAAACACGTTCATCGATTGTAATATGACCAGGATTGCACTATCCATTGCTAACCAGAACAGTAAGCCCCCAACTGCTTTACGCTTACTGCTCTCAGTGCACATCCGGTCAGCCTGAACGGTCTGGAAGCCGTCCATGGAAAAGTTTTGATCGGGTATGTCCTCGTGCAGCCCAGTTCCAGTAAAACACATAACACTGCACTCCCGAAATGTTTTCTGGCGCCGTCAGCTCGTCCATTTTACTACCCACCGAACTTCTCTTCTCCATAGGTCTCTGTTGTTTCGACCCAGTTCTCTTTCCTCGCCTTTGTGATCCCCCTCTGCATCCTCTGTGTGTTTTCCTCCAGATTTCAGCAGGGGTGTCCGCCGCTCTGCTCGCTAAACCGGCCGGTATAAGCGCAATCAGCTGGTCCCTGGAATAAAGACATTTCAGCGGGGGGTCAGAAGGCTGAAGCCAGGCTAGTGATAGCTAAGGGCAGGGGCCCAGTCTTTTGGGTTGAGATTGGCTTTGCAAAATCCGGCTAAAATGGCATGAAATTAAGTATGCACACACGACGGAGGACATTCTGCAGCGGTGCAGTGACGTTTCAGGGACGAGCTGGGAACACTGAAGGGCGTGACAGTGGAACTCCATGTCGACCCTGAGGCTACACGGCATTTTTTTAAGCCCAGGTCGGTGCCGTATGCCATGAAAGACAAAGTCGAGGCGGAGCTGGAACGTTTACAGAGGCTGGGCATTATTGAGTCCATCCAGTTTTCAAGGTGGGCGGCTCCCATTGTTCCAGTTTTGAAGGCCGACAAAACGGTGAGGATATGTGGGGATTATAAGCTTACGGTGAATCAATCAGGCCTCTCGGCTGGAGGAGTACCCATTGCCACGGGTGGATGACCTGTTTGCAACCCTGTCAGGGAGTAAGCTGTTCACAAAGCTGGACATGAGCCAGGCCTACCAACAGCTGCTGCTCGACGAGGATTCAAAGGAGTACGTCACAATTAATATACACGGGGATTATTCAAGTACAATCGCCTGGTGCTTGGAGTGGCATCCAGCCCTGCCATTTTCCAAAGGACAATGGACACTTTGCTGCAGTGTACCTTGATGATATTTTGATCATGGAGGCTTCGGAGGTGGAGCATCTGGCTAATTTAGAATGGGTGCTGAAGAGGCTCTCAGACGCAGGGTTGCGGTTGAAACGCAGAAAGTGTGTGTTCCTGGCATCGAGTGTGACTTACCTGGGACGCAAGATCACAGCTGAGGGGCTTTGCCCTGTGGAAGACAAAGTGAGAGCTATTAAGGAAGCCCCAAGCCCTAAAACTGTCACAGAACTCAGATCATTTTTGGGCATGGTGAATTATTATGGCAAGTTTCTTCCTGACCTCTCAAGGGTTTTGACCCCACTGTATAAGCTGCTTCACCATGACACTACATGGCAATGGGGTGAAGAGCAGGAGAAAGCTTCCAAGGAAGTGAAATAACTCCTCCACTCAGCGAAGCTGCTTGTTCACTATGACCCAGACGAGGTCACCCTTGCATGCGATGCCTTGCCCTATGGAGTCAGGGCAGTTCTCTCACATGTGATGAAGGACCGTTCAGAGAAGCCTATTGCTTTTGCTTCACGTACCCTGACAGCTGCTGAGAAGGGATATTCACAGCTAGACAAAGAAGGTCTGGCCATTGTTTTTGCGGTCAAACGCTTTCATCAATACCTTTATGGACGCGTCTTTACAATTTATACGGACCATAAACCACTGATGAGCCTGTTCAGTGAGACTAGATGCATCCCACCGCTAGCCTCAGCCAGGATACAGCATTGGGCTCTTACATTGACAGCCTACCAGTACACGATAGTGTACAGAGTGGGTGGGAATAACACAAATACTGATGCACTGAGTCGACTACCTTTACCTGAGACACCTGTTACTAGATTTGTGCCTCCAGAGATTGTGTTTTCATTGGAGAGTCTGTCAGAGACACCTGTAAAGGTGACCCAGATCAAGCAGTGGACAGAGAGGGACCCAGTCCTGTCCCAAGTCAAGACTTTTCTTTTACAAGTTTGGCCCAGAGTCGTGGAAGGAGAGGAACTGAGGCCTTATGCCAAATGCAAGACTGAACTCAGTTTGCAGGATGGCTGCATTTTCTGGGGGGTGAGGATCATCGTGCCTCCCCCTGGCCGTTCACAGATTGTGGAGCAAATTCATGAGGCTCACCCAGGAGTGTCTCAAATGAAAAGGCTTGCAAGAAGCTACGTCTGGTGGCCAAGAATGGATCAGGATCTGGAGAACAAAGTAAAATCATGCACGCAATGTCAGACTAATCAGAATATGCCACCACCAACTCCTTTGCACCCATGGGAGTGGCCAGACCACCCCTGGTCTAGGCTACATTTGGACTTTGCTGGCCCTTTTATGAGGCAGATGTTTCTTGTAATGATAGATGTGCATTCTAAATGGATCGAAGCTCACATCATGAGCAACATCACAGCCCCCTCAACCATAGATAAGCTCAGGCAAGTGTTTGCAGTGAACGGGTTGCCTGACACTCTGGTCACTGATAATGGCCCGATGTTCACCAGTGAACTGTTCAGTGAGTTCATGCAGCAGAATGGCATTCATCACATTCGGACGGCCCCTTTCCACCCAGCCTCCAATGGTTTGGCTGAGTGGGCTGATCAGACAGTGAAGGAAGGCCTGAAACAGATGACAGGGGACTCTCTTAGCATTCGGCTTTCACGTTTCCTGTTTAAATACTGCCTCACACCACAGACTACGACTGCCCGCACTCCAGCAGAGATGCTGATGGGGCGTAGGCCCAAGTCAAGATTGGACCTGCTGCACCCGGACATGAAGGCGAAAGTGGAGAGAAAGCAGGAAAAGCAGAAGGAGGGACATGATCAACATGTGCGAGAGAGGCAGTTAAAACTGGATGACAATGTCTATGTGAGAAACAATCAGCAATGGCTGCCTGGGGTTTTTCTTAAGCAGAGTGGTCCCATCTCCTATGTTATTAAGATGGCTGATGGGCGTGTTTTCCGCAGACATCAGGACCATGTGCCCCTGTGTCATGATACCAGCTCAGAGGCAGACAGTTCCATGGAGTTTCCACTAGTGAGACAGACTACGGTGGAAGCATGTCCACCAGTGACTTTGCCAGAGGGAGAGACGCTGGCAGAGGGGTCGGGGTCCCCTGAGGAGGATGGACATTCTCACACAGACATACAGACCCCTCTCGTGCCCCCAAAACCAGATCCAAAACAGCCTCACCAGCGGTGCCTGCTGGGTCACCGGGGGTAGTGCGCAGATCACAGCGCACGCGTAAACCTCCTGACAGGCTGAATCTTTGACGGGCCAGATTTTTTTTTGTTGTTGTTAGATTGAATGTTGAATCTGTCATGTTTTCCAGATGTTTTGTATTGATAAACTGTTGCTGAGATACTAGTATAAGTTTTCAGGGGTATGCAAGTTAATAACACCGCATATTTCCTAGTTTTTTTACATTTGAGGAATGTTGGATTTTAAAAGGGGAGAAGTGTTGTACTGTGAGCATTATTGAAGGTAAGTTAATATTAGTTAGAATATAGTGGAGGGGGGGTTTATTTCTGTTCTTTTTACTTCTGGTGGTCTCTGTATATAGTGTTCCTGCCATGCCATACGGGTTGTGAAAGCCTCTGTACATACATAACGATTTTGAAATTTGAGATAAAGTTGTTTCTTGGGCATGAAGTTGTTGAGTGTGTCTTTTTCAAAGTAGAAGTTACTACACAGATGATGACAGCATGTGTTGTGGCAAAGTATTTCTTTGTGTTACCCAAGGTTCAGTTACCAAGTGTTCCTTTTGCCTTCAGTCTTTGGAAACTGTTCCTTCCATTGACTCCACCAAAAAGCTTTGTCATCTTGAATATATCTATGAAATTGCCTTTTAAAAGTCTCTGCTGCAAGGAGAACAACCCTGGCTTCTCTATTCTTTCCTCAAACCTGAAATCCCTGATGTAATGCTATTAATCGTCTTTGTTTCCTTTCTAAATCCCAAACCTCCTTCTTAACTACACACTATACACATCCTGAATATAATCAAAGGCTTATGTTTAGTATGATGTTGCTGTTATAATTTACTCATTTATTATAAAGTTGAGATTCTTTTATATGCTTGTTAGCCTTTATAACTTGTCCTTTGACTTACAGAGAGCTGTGCATATTTAGCTGCTGTCCCTAAAACACACTTAAAGCTAAAATTATCCTACTTTAACATTAATGTTAAAACTATTATTGTGCATTGAATGTTGAATTGGAAATTATTAGGTGTTCAGATGATAAATTTAAAGCACTATTGTTATAAGTTCTGAATGATCGGAAGCCTGTTTGTCATTTGAGTTATGCATTAGGATGGCTCAATGGGAGGACCAGCATGGTCAACATCAGTTGTAAACCCACAACCTGGATGTCTCAGGGTCTGTTGCCAGGAAAGGGATCAGTATCGCAAGGTCTGATGCTTTTTTCTTTCTCTCTCTTCACCAAAATAGAGTACATAAAAGAAATCAGGAGAGGCCAGGGCCAGGGTTTGGCCAGTGCAACGTTGTGAATGCTCTACTTCTGCATGATGTTCCTTGATGGCTCGGGGCAGTCGTGCCTGAATGCAAACTGTTGCATTACACTCAATGCACATGTCTGGACTCCTCATGCTTCAGCAGGTCAGACACCCACAGGTCACACAGAAGGAAGACTGAGGACTTTGTAGAATCAATCTCTGTTTTTCCTTTGCATTTTATTTTATTCATCTTTGAAGTTAGAGCACACATAAAGGTGACCCAATGTAATCCATTCTCTAGGAATACAAGATAAAATTAGGAAGGATACAAGGATTGTCTTGTGTAAAAGTTCATTGGTTGAAATGAAGGGAGATTTCATCTCTGTGCCCCATGGAGAAACCTGCAATTCTACTCAATACCTGCACTCATGCAGCTGGTCCATGGTAAGAGAGAGTAAAATATAATTGGTAAGCTTTAAACATTCAACTTCAGCAACTTTTTTTAAGCAACAGTGTTCAGCAAGTTCTACAGTATCCAGGACATCTTCAAGGAACGATGCCTCAAAAGGGCGACATCCATCACTGAGGACCAGGTAGTCCCAAAAGCCACTGGTGTGCATCAAGGAGCATAGCAAGTCAGGTCAAGTCACTTTTTATTGTCATTTCGACCATAACTGCTGATACAGTACACAGTAAAAACGAGACAACGTTTTTCAGGACCATGGTGGTACATGAACAATACAAAAACTACACTGAACTACGTAAAACAACACAAAACTACACTAGATTACAGGCCTACCCAGGACTGCATAAAGTGCACAAAACAGTGCAGGCATTACAATAAATAATAAACAAGACAATAGGCACAGTAGAGGGCAGTAGGTTGGTGTCAGTCCAGGCTCTGGGTATTGAGGAGTCTGATGACTTGGGGGAAGAAACCGTTACATAGTCTGGTTCTGAGGCCCCGAATACTTCAGTGCCCTTTTCCAGGTGGCAGGAGGGAGAAGAGTTTGCATGAGGAGTGCGTGGGGTCCTTCACAATGCTGTTTGCTTTACGGATGCAGTGTGTGGTGTAAATGTCTGTAATGGCGGGAAGAGAGACCCCGATGAGCTTCTCAGCTGACCTCACTATCTGCTGCAGGGTCTTGCAATCTGAGATAGTGCAATTTCTGAACCAGGCAGTGATGCAGCTGCTCAGGATTCTCTCAATACAACCTTTGTAGAATGTGGTGAGGATGGGGGTGGGAGATGGACTTTCCTCAGCTTTCGCAGAAAGTAGAGACGCTGCTGGGCTTTCTTTGCTATGGAGCTGGTGTTGAGGGACCAGGTGAGGTTCTCTGCCAGGTGAACACCAAGCAATTTGGTTCTCTTAACGATCTCTACAGAGGAGTCGTCGATGCTCAGCGGAGAATGGTCATTCCGTGTCCTCCTGAAGTCAACAATCATCTCTTTTGTTTTGGTCACATTCAGAGACAGGTTGTTGGCTCTGCACCAGTCAGTTAGCTGCTGCACCTCCTCTCTGTATGCTAACTCATCGTTCTTGCTGGTGAGACCCACCACCGTTGTGCCATCGGCGAACTTGATGATGTGGTTCGAGCTGTGTATTGCAGCACAGTCGTGGGTCAGCAGAGTGAACAGCAGTGGACTGAGCACACAGCCCTGGGGGGCCCCCGTGCTCAGTGTGATGGTGTGGAGATGCTGCTTCCAATCCAGACTGATTGAATAGGTGTATCCATTTGGGTTACTCAGAGAAATCAGCGGTAGCAGAACACTGAATTTGCAATTGTCATAGGATTCGTTTCAACGGCACAAAACTACTGTGCTGCGCCAAAGGCTTTTGGGACTGCCTGGTAAAGGAAGCCATTGAAATAAAATGAGAGGAAAAGGATTTTAACAAAGGTGAAGGTCTCGCTCTGAGTAAGAATTCAAATTCGATTGCAAACAAGGTGGGACAGCAGAAACCCGATTGGATGAGGACTAACCAATCAGGAGGAACAGACGACAGGGGTATAAATACCACTGGACTAGGCATGCACAGGCATCACCTGATGAACATGGCAGAGTTGGTCATCAAAGCATCGGATGAAAATTGATATCTGTATCCAGCTGGATGCCCGAGAAGGGTTTATTCAACTACCCCACTCACTACTTTTTTATTTTTATTTTGACACAATTTATTTAATTTAACTATTTAATATATAAATACTTATTGAATTCACATTTTTCCTCTTTACTATTATGTATTGCATTGTGCTGCTGCCACAAAGACAACAAATTTCATGACACATGCTGGTGATACTAAACCGGATTCTGATTCTGACAAGTCAAACAGGCGATGGCTCGAAGCTCATTGTCATGGTCTTGTTTACTCCCACGGGAAGTACACTTCTTACCCAGCATTGCAATGGCAGCTACAGCCATTGAATGATTTTTCCTGTGTGCCAGGATTCTTAGCCGTGTGGAAGAACAGAGGAATCCTGGTGTCCACGTCCATAGATCCCTCAAAGTTGCCATGCAAGTTGACAGAGTGGTTAGGAAGGCGTTCGGTGTGTTGGCCTTTGTTAGGCAGGAGACTGAGTTCAAGACGGCCCGTTTGGCTGGAAGGGTGCATTCCAAGCTGTATTGCTAAATAAATAAATTCAAAATAAATAAATAAATCACTGAAAAAATATGTATCTCATTATGATCGTCATTTTTGTCTGTGGACACCTGTTGTGTAATTCTGCATTCTCTGCAAAACGGCAATATAAATATTTCAAAAGGTGCTGACTTTGGATGTGAACATTTTCGGAAAGTGATAAAAATGGGAAGGTTTACATATAAATATAAGTCATCTCCTTCTTCACAAGATTAAATAGGTATGCATTCAAGGCCATGCATATTAAACGTTGACCCATTACAATACTCAGCTGACCATTCTTTGCTGGGACAACTTCATTCTACCTTATCAGAAAACACACGTGCATGCACAATGTGTTTTTATGTGTGTGTTTCTGTGAGGGGAAGGTTATGGTACAGTGGTGAAAAAGAAAGGTGCTTTATTATAGTTTTCTACTTATGAATCTTATAAATTGCCTCAAACATCTACGGAATGCTGCATTTATATTAAGTTATTATATTTAATCCCTCTGACAAAAAGTCCTTGCACAGAAGATTGCTCAGCAGTCATTCCACAACTAATGTCTCAACATATCTGAAACCCTAATGGATTTCTCTTTATGAGATCTCGCTATGCACAGATTGGTGGCCAGCTTTCCCTTTAGGAACAATTCATTATCTATAAACACTTGGATATCCCAAACATTGTGGGAAATTAAAACTCAGGAGTCATGTACTGGCTGCTGACTCATTGGTGGTCTAGAATTACCCCTTTACCTTTGCAAACTAAGGTCAGTTCACATTAGAGATGATGGAAGTAAATACCAGCTGCTCTTTGAAATCCTTGCAAACCCATCTATAATCACACCACTCTGTATATTGGCGCTCCAACTGTATTACAAGAGCTGGATTTCTGAAGTACTATATTTAATTGTCTATATTTGTTGATTTTGTAATATACTATTTTGTTGCTTTCTTCTAATCCAACTACACTTTTTTTTTGCTTTCTTTTGGAAAGCCCTCTCTGAATTTTGGATGTTGAGAATTGAGTTCGTGAATAAATTATTATTTAAGTGTAAAGCTGGAAGAACTCAGCAGGTTAGGCAGCATCTGTGGAAATGAATAACAGGTCATCGTTTTGGGCTGAGATCTTTCTTCAGGACTGGAAAGGAAGGGGTGGATGCCAGAATAAAAAGCTGGGGGTAAAATAGCTAGAAGGTGATAAGTGGAGCCAGGTGGGTAGGAAAGGTAAAGGACTGTAGAGGAGGGAATCTGATTGGAGAGGAGAGTCCATAGGAGAAAGGGAAGGTGGAGGGGACTCATGGAAGTGATAGGCAGGTAAGAAGAGATAAGAGACCAGAGTGGGGAATAGAAGAAGAGGGGAGGAGGAGGGAAATTGTTTTTACCAGAAAGAGAAATTGATATTCATGCCATTAGGTTTTTATTCTGGCGTCCTCTCCCTCCTTTCCTGAAGAAGGGTCTCGGCCTAAAACATCGACTGCTTATTCATTTCCACAGATGCAGCCTGACCTACTGAGTTTCTCCAGCTTTATGTGTGTGTGTTGCTCCTCTACCCTGCGGGTGGCCTCATTATGACACAGGAGGAGACCATGGACCAACATGTCAGAGGGGGAATGAGAATCAGAATTAAAATGTTTGGCCACCACTTTTGGTGGTTGGAATGGAGGTGCTCGACAAAGCGCCTCCCCCCATTTACAATCGGTCTCAGAGCATCGGACCCAATAAACAACCCCAGCAGATTAGCAGGTGAAGTGTTGTCTCACCTGGAAGGACTGCTTGGGGCCCTGAATGGAGGTGAGGGAGGACGTGAATGGGCAGGTGTAGTAGTTTGGCCACCGTCGGGGATTAGGTGCAAAATTACTTTTTACTGCTTTGCGTTTTGTTTATTTATGTGTATGGGGTCTGTCAGAGCTGCCTTATTTGAACTGACTTTTACCCTGTAAAATCAAACAGGACAAGAAGAAATACAAAGGAGAATAAAATAAAATGCCCACTTAGCCCTACTGTCTATAGAACACTAAGTGGAGAGAGGCGTTTGGATTACTTTGTACCAATATCTATTTAATCTCAAAATAGTTTTAAGACCATCACACACTGGGCATCACAGTTCAGACAGAAGAAGGAAAGGCAATTGCATTTATCCTGGCTGTTCCAATCTTGGGAAATCAAGCTCAGTGAGGTGGGATAAGTGTATTTTAAAAGGCCGCATATGAGGTAGCAATGCTGCTCGTGGACAATATCCAGAGTAATTCCTTTAACAGTCAAGCCTGAAGATGGAACTGCTACTATGGACTGAGACAGATTTTATTCACATAAATTCTGTGTATCTAGTGCATTTTTTGTGAGAAATTCTCCACTTTTTTGTTGGTAGTTTGCATCATCAGTTTCGTTCTTCTGTTTTCCGATGAAATCAACAACATTTGCAGAATAATTGACTACTATGAGTTCCTTTCTAATACCCCACCCATCTAACGCACAAATCATTGACATCACTACTATGTGTGCTATTAGGAGAAGCCAGCCAAACTGGGCTGGTTTTCAGTGGAAGAGGAGAGATCTGCTGGAAGTTTATAAGATTATGAGAGGCATAGACAGAGTAGGCAGCTAGTATTTTTATCTCAGGGTTGAAGTGCCTAACACTAGACGCTATCGCTTCAAGATGATGAGGGTAAGTTCAAAGATATGGAAAGCAAGCTTTTGTTTTACACAGACACCGGTGGTTCCCTGAAATGAACTAGCAATGGTGATGGTGGAGGCATGTAC
This sequence comes from Mobula birostris, assembly GCF_030028105.1. Taxonomy (NCBI): domain Eukaryota; kingdom Metazoa; phylum Chordata; class Chondrichthyes; order Myliobatiformes; family Myliobatidae; genus Mobula; species Mobula birostris. Next base: position 129,311,118 of record NC_092378.1, on the reverse strand, counting down.
GAAAGAGGCACTTAGCCAGGTACATGAATATGCAGAGAATGGAGAGATATGGACATTTGTTAAGTCGTAGCAGTAGTTAGTTAGGTATTTAATTACTAGTTTAATTAGCACATCAAAACACCATTGGCCAAAGGGCCTGTTCTACCTTCTATAACTAATTATTATTTTCTCCCTGGTAACAGGTGTGTTATCACAGGTGAGCTGGTTAAGATAAGGTAAGAACGTTACTCCCTGCAGAGGGAGGAGAAATTCAGGGATCGGCTCAGCAGTGTCTGCAACCGTATCACTTTCAACGTCTGTGCTTGAGCATTATCCTTCGTAAATTACTGAAATACAATCAAATACAATAAAAATCCTGGTATAATCAGTACTACCAGGCTATGCTGGAGTATAATTAGATAATCACACTAGCAACGTTTAGACAATTTAATATCTTATCTGCTAGTATTAGGGAAAAGTATGATACAATAGAGAACAGCCCTCATCTTGAAGGTCCTGCTTTACATCAGCAACAAACAAAAGCAGAAAACTAGAACAGGAAAAGACTATGCTAAAGTTAAAAGCAGATAAAGGAGTCCCAAATTTTGTGCCTGGCCATAAACCTTGCTGTGTCCGACTGGAAAGCTTTATTTTCTACAGTTCCCATGTCAGGAATAGAAGGGAGATGGCTTGGATTGCTGCCTGTGTATCTCTGGGTAGAAATAGAAGCAGAGAAAAAGAGAAAAAAATAATGAGACAACCATAGAACTAAGTTCAAGGAAGGATAAGAAAATAAGTGTTGATACACACCAGAGAAGGGCAAAGAGATCATAGGTTCTACACAGGGCACAAATTCTCTAAAACACTACTCAGTGTTGTATTATACTAAGCCAAAATGAGGCCAAAATATCACATATACTGACAGCATTGACTGTATGAAGTGGCGACTGTAAGAAATGTGATTGTTAAAAAAAGGGAACCTGTAGGAAGAGGAACTACATCTTATAATGAGTCATGAGGAAGGAGAGAAAATAATTGAGTTGGAGGTAAAAAAAAGAGCAGATTGTATCTAGTATATGTGATCCTGTCACAAGCCAAACACTGAATTGTAAAAGATAATAGCTCAGGAGAAAGGAGATGAATCCCAGTGTATTATATATCACATTAAACCTCCGCACCTCCACTTTCAAACCAGCTAATGCATTTGAAATTGGCTGCTTTCTGTTACCAATATAAATTTTGCTATTATTACACCCATTGCAACATGGAGGAAAATGAAGTGAACTCAGATTCATTTCCATTCACTTTCTCTTTGACCATTTTAATTCTTTTGCTGGTTTAGAAGCAGGAATGGCTGTTGCCTGCAGTGCTCATTTCAATCATCACAATGGTTTCTGAATTAAGCAGATGCAATCCAAAAAGAATTTGAGAAAATTATTACAAGGTCAGATTCAAAAGACCATTTCTGTAACAGGAATACTGATATAAAAGTGCCTTGATTACCCAGAGTCAGATACAGCAAAATTATCTCTTTAATGATGCTTTAGCAATGTCATTAAATTGTTTTGATCATTATTTACAGAAAGGTTAACCTGGTCGTGATATTTTTAAAGAATGTTCTTAATCTAAGTACATTTGTGACCTGAGTTCTGTCATTTCAAAGTGGCATGACTTCATAAAGCACCTTCATAAACATGTGATCAGTTAATACACACAAAATGCTGGAGGATCTCAGCAGGTCAGGCAGCATCTATGGAGAGGAATAGAGAGTTGATATTTCACACCAAAACTCTTCATCAGGACTCTTTGAAGGGCCATGATGAGGGGTCTCAGCTCAAAAACTTGACTATTTATTCGCCTCCATAGATGCTGCCTGACCTGCTGAGTCCCACCAGCGTTTTGAGTGTGCTGCTCTGGCTTTCCAATATCTGCGAAATCCTTGGTGTTTGTGATCAGTTAATAGTCTGCATAAGTCAACATTAGAATAGTGTACAGACACAGCCAGGCCAGAGAGCTGTTTACTTTTATTGAGGTTGGTTTGTTAATTGATTGGATGGCAGTAAATACTGTTTGGGTTCACAAAGAAAACCAAGCATCTTCATGAAGTCCGATTGCTTAACCAATCATGGTGATTTTCAGTGGGTGGAAGGAATGTGATCTCGATGCTCTTCAGATGGATGTGGTCCTCCACCCCCATCCTTGCAAACATCACATGGTCTCCCTCTGGGTGTGTAAGCTACCTGCTGCATTGTGTTGCATTCTTAGGGGAATGGTGAGATGACAGCTGCACGATCCATGTTAGCTCTGACAATGTTCTTCAGAGTGCTTGGCACAGCCTCTGTTTGTAATTTTTCTCTGCAGCTTTTACACTACATTGTTATTGTTTTACCTTGTTCTGCCTCGATGCACTGTGTAATATGTTGATCTGTATAAACAGCGTGCAAAACAAGCTTTTCACCGTATTTTGGAACATGTGAGAGGAATAACCCATACTATACCAATGTGAGTGGTGTGTACCCATAAACCGCCTGGATTGCCACCTACACAGCACTGCACTGAATTGGTGCCCATGAGTGGCAGGAAACTGAAACAAAAGAAGTGAACCCACACAGTCCACAGGCAAAAAGAGCACACTCAGCTCAGATGGCATCCGAGATCAGGGTCAAACCTGTGCCCCTGGAGGCTTGAGGCTGCAGCCATTACCACTCCACTATTCTGCCCTTTATAGCTTAATTGCCATTTCCATCCTGTAGCATCAATATGAGGCCAGGTCCCTCTTCATGCTAAATGTAGTGTCAATCCTATTAACATTCTTTTGCATTGAGTCCTTCAGTCTTCATTTCATCTCAAAGCAGATTTAAAACCTTTCATTTCTAGTTTTCTTTCACTAACTTCTCACTGTGCCTTAAATACCCTGTGCTCAGCGCACATTTTAACCACAAAACCCAACCTAGCCCACTGCTAATGCATCAGAAGTGCTCATCCTGTATCCTTTGGTTAACTTCTGTCGTCATCTTATTCAAACAAGTACTAACTTAGCAGGAGGCTAAACAAGGCCGCCTAACTTTGCTGATGTTCTGTGACTACGTATATTAATCTCTAGAAATTCCTTCCTTGTAACCTGGAAGCTTTTTCTTTGCACTGTCTGTTTCTCCTCATAAAGCAAAGCAACAGCATGGTGTGGTGACAGCTTCCAATGTAAGCTGCAATTGCTCTTCATAAGAGCAAAGATGTTCAAAATCATGTGAGGCCTAGACAAAGTAGATAGGGGAAGTTATTCCCCTTAGTGGAGATTTCAAAAACTGGAGATTACAGAATGAATGCGCCATGTAAAGGAACCAAGAATCTTCTATCAGCAACACACATCAAAATTGCTGGTGAACGCAGCAGGCCAGGCAGCATCTCTAGGAAGAGGTACAGTCGATGTTTCAGGCCGAGACCCTTCGTCAGGACTTTAAAAAAAAAGGACCAATTCCACTAGACGGTGCAGAGTGGTGGTAGAGGGGATGTGATTAGGTCTGAAATCCAAAAAGAAGCATAGAGCTTTGAGACCTTCCTGATGGGGGATGGAAGTATATAGGGACTGGACATCCATGGTGAAAATAAAGCGGTGGGGGCCAGGGAACTTAAAATCATTGAAAAATTTAAGAGCATGAGAAGTGTCACGAACATAGGTAGGAAGGGATTGAACAAGGGGGGATAAAACCATGTCGAGGTATGCAGAAACGAGTTTGGTGGGGCAGGAGCGAGCTGAGACAATAGGTCTGCCAGGGCAGGCAGGTTTGTAGATCTTGGCTAGGAGGTAGAAACGGGAAGAGCTTTCCAAAGATCTTGGATAGGAGGTAGAAACAGGAAGAGCTTTCTAAAGGAGTGAGGTTGGAATGGGAACAAGGTGCAGTGAAGTCGAGACGGTTGATGTCCCGTCGGCAGTTAGTGATAAAGAGATCCAGAGCAGGCAGAAGACCAGAGCGGGGTGTCCATGAAGAGGAGGAGAGTTGAAGACGGGAGAAGGGGTCATCGGTGGGGGTGGAAGAGTCCTTGCCGAAGAAGTAGGCTCGGAGACGGAGGGTCCTGACGAAGGGTCTCGGCCTGAAACATCGACTGTACCTCCTCCTAAAGATGCTGCCTGGCCTGCTGCATTCACCAGCAACTTTGATGTGTGTTGCTTGAATTTTTTTCAGCATCTGCAGAATTCCTGCTGTTTGCATCTTCTATCAGCAGTGGGTAGTTCTGACCTGAAGTACATGATCAGCAAGCAAACACAATTGCGTTCCTGTGAAAAGAACTGGATAAGTACAACACATTGCAGGATGAGAACGCGACTGCAAGGATAGTCTTTACAAAAAAGTCAGCACAGGCTTGATAGCCCAATTGGTCTCTTTCTGCTTGGAATATACTTTATAAAGGTGACTCCTCTATTTTCCATTTCGGAGCTGAGTGAGCAGATGAACCCATTTCACAGAATTTGAACTATATCTTTCATATTGCACTGCTGAATCAATTGATATAGAATGATGTTTACCTTATACCAGAATATTTTACCAAGAATGGGTTAAGCAACATCCATTATGTCTCGTACATTAGCTATAAATGTAAGGACAAGCATCTGCCAAGAGCAATTGTTGGACACGTTCTCGGGCAATTTTATTACACAAATTTATCTTGAGCAAATAGTTGTTAGAAAATGGATACAGTATCCCAATACCCAGAAAATAATTACACTTTCACAGAGAAAGCAAATTGAGCAAGTTTTAAAATCTGGGGGAAAGTGTACTAATATCCATCCCATAATATCCACTGAACAATAAAGAGTTAAGCAAAACTGCACAACCATGAATTTGGCCTGATTAACTTGGATCAGATGAAAAGACCTCTCCTGGGCTGCGAGGTAGCACCAAGAAAGTGGGAAGACACACTGGGGGGGGTGGTGGCTCCGGGACGCCAAAAGCCATCGCCAAACCCTCTGGACATGTGGTGGGCTAATCGATGAAACCTCGAGGAAGGAGGGTGCCCACTTGAAAACCCCTGCATGTCAACCCTGTGCCATTCCCAACATCAAGGCAGTCTCAGGCAAGTGCTCACGACCCATTGGCACGAGGGATATTAACGTCTTATCCTGTGTTTTTTGATTTTGAAAGATTCTCCGCAATGCGCACACATGTATTTACCATGAACATATGTAAAGCAACTGTAGATGATTTTTCCTTTACTAACCCCATGAAAGAATGAGAAATGTTTGCACTATTCAAAAAGAAGTATTGGTGAATTTTATTCACAGCTTTTACTCGTCCTGATGAAGGGTCTTCCTGAAATGTCGACTCTATTCCTTTCCATAAATGCTGCCTGACCTGTTGAGTCCTCCCAGCATTTTTGAATTGAATTGACTTTATTACTTACATCCTTTACGTACATGAGGAGTAAAAGTCATTACATTATGTCTCCGTCTAAATGTGTAATGTGCAATTTATAGTAATTTATTATTAGTTAAGTGGTTTTAGAGGAAGCAATTGGATTAAAATTATTTAAAGAGATAATAGTGAAAAAATACATTGTTATATTTCAAGATTCCTTGGTGTGTTCTAATAATTTAAACAAAGTCCTGCATTTTGCTTTGACCTACTTACACAGGAAGCAGTTGTATCCTTTGAGGTTCTCATGGTATGTAACCCCTGACAGAAGGTTGTCTCTGTTGATTCACATTTCCTGGAAGCGTGTGTAATTTAAACAAACCACAATAATTGGCTGTTCGCTAATAGCTTGAAGGTGAAGGCAGCCTTGAGAAGGGATTTTACGGGAACTTGGCATTCTACTGCAGATATGTATGCCCTGTGGATAATATATGTATCCCAGTAATGTTTGACTGTGAGCTGACATCATTTGGGATATTGAAGCAACTGTGGAGAACGACTCACAAAAAATGTATTACCAATTGGAGTAATCTGCAGTATTTTGCCATGGATGGGACCCTCTCACCGGATGGTCAAAGACAGCAGGACACCTGAGAGGATGAATGGGCAGCAAAGGAGCAGCTGTGCACAAAGGAACACTGAAGTGTCAGACTCTAATTGCCGCCTCTTTCAGCTGAATAGTACAGGTCCACCTTCGCTAATCCGACTACCTGAAATCCGGTTCCTTCGATAATCCGGCACTGATTATGCTTAATGTGATCCTTCTGTATTTCAGCATTTTCACTAATCCTGCACTCCTCAGGTCCCAATAGTGCTGGATTAGTGAAGGTTAGCTATTGCTTAATGTGATCCTTCTGTAATTCGGCATTTTCACTAATCCGGCACTCTTCGGGTCCCCATGGTGCCAGACTAGTGAAGGTCGATCTGTACCATTATATTTCACACATCATATCAAGTTTCCTCACAAACTCATTGTCTAAGTTGATGAAAAGTTAAATTCTGCATGGAAATCAGTAAAATGTATCTCCTAATATGGACCTCACCCTTCCTTTTTACTGCCTTTTGCCTTGCCTGATAATCTTATTATTCATGGTCTCGTTTTCTTTTGGTTGCTGCGAACAACCACAATAGAAAGGGCTGAAAATAGTTCACAGTGCAAAGTTCAAAGTAAAGTTATTAGCAAAGTACATATATATCTCCATAAACATGAAGAAAGTGCAAAGAGCTAATGGAACGTAAAACAGAGCAGCAGGATACAACACAGCCGATGGATGAATACGAAACATATAAGCGTCTGGGATATTCACAAGCAAAGAAAATAATTCATAGTGCCATAAAGGGAAAACTTTCAACAGAATTCGCTTCAAGGCTTAAGAAAATCTGCCAAACAGCTCTCAGTATAACAAAGACAATAAGCATTGCCGTTATACCATATTAACATATTTTTTGGCATAACATCTTGGTCTGAATCTGATCCGGAAAACTTACAAAGAAAAGTAAGAATTGAAATGACAAATTTTAGAAAAACATTATGTATGCTTGAACACACTTAGATGTACACTACCCAGGACAAAAGGAGAAAGAGGAATAACAGACATTTAAAAATTACACAACAGTCAGATAAAACTTCCATGTATAGTTTTTCATCAACAACAACAGAATTCAGAGCTCCACACAAGCATATGCAATTCTTACAAGAAGTACACACCACTAAACTTAAATGAAAGCACAACCCAGAAAAAAATAAAGAAATTATCACTGGAGAAGTAAAAGTCAACCAACGGAACAGCGTGATCCTCCATGGAAGACATCCCCACGATCTGAGCAGACTAGAGGTCGACAAGGAAGAGTCGAGCGCCTAACTCAGATTTGGAGACTTCTTCCCAGAAACAGAGGGGTTCCTTGTGTCAATACAGGACCAGGTGGCTCACACACAAAAAATACCAAAAATACATAATAAATAGTAACAAATTCAAGACAATACCAAGTGAAACCAGAAACAATCCAAAATATTATCAGATCATGCAGCAGTTTTACACAAGCACAATGAAGTGGCAAACATCATTCACCAAAATCTTGCCTTAAAATACAAACTCATAAAAGACACTATACCCTACTAGAAATACAAGCCTGATCTAGTTCTAAAGTCAGAGTCCTACAAATTATATTACGACCAATCTGTTACTACAGATGGGACAATCCATAATAACCATCCAGATATACAGTAATATTACAGGAAAAACATGCAAGAACAATTTACTTAATAGCTTTAGCCATTTCAAAACACATAACATACAGAAATCAATAAGTGAAAAACATCAGAATTTTGCTTAACTAAAAGAAGAAATTGAAAGACGATGGAACATGAACAGGGTATACATTGTCCCAATACTGATATCTATAATCGCTATCACCTGAAATTCGCTACATAATAGCATAAAACATTTAGAGCTACACAGCACTATCAATGTAAATCTCCAGAAAGTCGCAATACTAAACTCTGCTAGAATATTCCGAAAGTTCCTAGCAATTGAGAATGATTGTTCTTAGCTATGCCTTTAACTCAGGTTTTACCAGGTTAATCTGATAAAAAATAAAAATAAAATAATAATAAAGAAGAAGCGATAGTCATTGAGAACATGAGATGAGGAGTCATTAACAGTGTGCCCACAGGTCGTGGGAACAGTTCAGCAATGTGGTGAGTGAAATTGAGTGAAGTTCAAGAGCCTGATGACTGAGGGGTAATCACTTTTCCTGAACGTGGCAGCGGGAAGAGAGCATGGCCTGGATGGTGAGGGTCCCTGTTGATGGCCCTACTTTCCTGCGACACCGCTCCATGCAGATGTGCTCAATGGTGGGGAGGGCTTTACCCACGATGGACAGGTTGGCATTTCTGTTCCAGGGCTTTGGTGTTGCCATACCAGGCTGTGATGCAACCAGTCAAATAGACTCTCCACCTCACATCTATAGGAGTGTGTCAAAGTTTCAGATGGCATGCTGAATCTTCACAAACTTCTAACAAAGTAGAAGGGCCGCTGTGCTTGCTTCATAATCGCACTTACGTGCTGGGCCCAGAACAGATCCTCTGAAACGATCACACTGAGGAATTTAAAGTTGCTGCTGGCCCTCTTCACCTCTGATCCCCCGATCCCCCAGTGAAGACTGCCTCAGGCACCTCTGGTTTCATCCTCCTGAATTCAGTAATTTGCCCCTCAGTCTTGCTGACATGGAGTGTGACGTGGTTGTTGTGGCACCACTCAGCCAGATTTTCAATCTCCCTCCTAAATACTGACTTGGCCTACGACAGTACTGTCGTCAGCCAACTTAAATATGGCATTGGAGTTGTGCTTAGCCTCACAGTCATAAGTATAAGCTGAATAGAACTGGTGGCTAGGCGCACAGCCTTATGGTCCACCTGTGCTGATGGAGACTGTGGAGGAGATGCTGTTGCCAATCCAAACTGCCTGGCGTCTGCAAGTGAGGAAATTGAGGATCCACTTGGACAAGGATGTATTGAGGCCAAGGTCTTGAAGCTCATTGATTAGTTTTGGAGGGGCTGATAGGACTGAATGCTGAGCTGTAATCAATAAACAGCTTACTGATGTATGCCTCTTCACTGTCCAAATGTTCCAGGGTTGAGTAGAAAGCCAGTGAAATGGCATCTGCTGTTGATCTGTTGTGACAGTAGGCAAATTGGAGTGATTCCAAGTTCCTTCTCAGGCAGGAGTTGATATGTTTCATCACTATCCTCTCCAGGGACTTCATTACAGTGAATGTAAGTGCTTCTGGAGGATAGTCATGGAGGTGGGTTACCATGTTACAGATATTTATTATTTTTAATTGGTTCAGTTGTCCTTGCTGTCAATGTATACAACAATATTTTACTATCATGGTGTGCCTGGTGGTCCAGTATGGTATGCCAATCGTAATGGAGGCTACCTCATTGCTTCAGTGGAAGATGGAACAACTAAATTATACAGCACCAGAGATTCTTCAGAAGCCCTTTGTAACCATCACGTTTGCCTAATGTTCCATATTTGTGGCATTAAAGGGTACATTAATTCTAGCTATCTTGGAAGAATCTAAAATCCAATGTACATGTGCACAATTAAATGGCGTCCAAGCATAATACCAGCTAAAGAAATAGCTGCCTTAGGTAGGACAGGTCGACTGAATAATAAATCCACATTGTTGGAGGCATCAGCATTAAACCAGCTTATTGATAGCAGTGAAAGTGCAAACGTTATTTAGTAAGATATCTATTAGAATCTACAACCTAATAGTCAAATACAATACCAGCACTTACTGAAACTAAATTTATCTATACACCTTGACACCTTGTTGTAAACCTATCGTTTCTGAGAATGCTGTCATGTGATCCTCAGCTGTCATACATTACAATGCCAGTAGATGGCAATGTCACACCACATACCTCATTCTCACTCACTGATGACCTTTGATGATGTAAACCATGACTCCATTTCATGGTTGCAGACTTCACACCTAAACAGGATGCTAACAGAGAGAGAAAAATGTATATATCAGTGTTCTTTATATTTCTAACACATTGTCCCTGGGATCCCACACACACACTGGCCCCTACAACAAAATAGTTGGAGGACTCATCTCTCCACACAGTAGTGGTCTTTCTCTTTGGCTTTGGGGATTTGGTGGAATTCACAGGGGACTGGGTCCACCCTTCCCCACCAAATGAGGATAACACACACATGACAATGTTGACATGACAGGTCTGAAATGGATATACAATAATGTGGATTGCGTGCCATAAAAATGAACTGCTGGAGGAACTCGATGGGTCAGGCAACATTAGCCAAGGGAAATGGATAGCAGAGGCTTCAGGTCAAGCCCCTTCATCTGGACTGCCCGGGTTATGTCCACCTCCATCTCCAGATGTGGTCTGGTCTGCGGAGCTCCTCGAGCAGCTGGTTATTCCAGTATCCCCACTCTCTGGGGTCATTTGGTCTGTGAGCTGTCAGGCCTGCTTGACCTACTCCAGGAGATGAGAACATTGAAATCCACCTCCAGGCTCTCACAGGGCTTTGCACTAAAGCTCTGACCTCCACATTTGACGTCAAGCACACTACCCTCGAAGGGCTTGGTGACAGTCCCATCTCACCAAGTCCACTGGTTCGATTGACAGCTACCCAGGAGGCAGAGCCAGAGGTTGCACATGCTTCCTGGTCCAGCCAGATGTCAGGCCTTTGACAAACAGAAGAAACATAGGGAGTCAGTAAGCAGCTGGGTATCCTCCAGCAGAGAGATGCTGCCTGTGAGACAGTCACTGCTTTCAGCAGAACAGAAGAGTGCCCCTGATGTGCTGCTCCAGGTGCATTGGGAGCTCGTTCTCTTATCTCTTTCTCATGAACAGAGTACTGGTTAGATTGTGTGGAGGGCTGACTCGGAAGAAACAAGTGAAGAAGCGGGGACTAGAGGGCCAGTTGATTTGTTCTCGGTCTACGCATAGAGCCAATGGTGAAGCAATCTAGTGCCAGAAGTCATCGGCCCGTGCTCTACCCAGAACCCCAAGAGCTCACCAGTGTGCAGGTGAGGTACTTTGAGGTAGTCCTTTGCAAGATCAACAAATCTCCTCCTACCTCAGTCTTGCAGACACCACACTCACTCATGCCCCACAGTCTGACCTCTCAGTTTCTCTTCTCAACAGGTTGGGGTCAATATCTAAGCCATGCCTACTTGGGCAAGAGTTTCTGGGGCATCATGAAGAATATCTGTGAGAATATCAGCAGAAAGGAAACAGGCTGCGCCCACACAAAGGAGCCTGCAACATAGCCTCCAGGTATCAAAAAGCATTAACGAGACTGTTAAACAGGAAAGGCATTAGTGTGTGTTGATCGACACACTCAAAATGCTTGAGGAACTCAGCAGGTCAGACAGCATCTATGGAGAGGAATAAGCAGTTGACGTTGCAGGCCGAGACCCTTCATAAGGGCTAGAACAGAAGGGGGAAGAATCCAGAACAGGGAGATAGGGCACGATGAGGAGGATAAGCTATTGGGTGATGGGTGAGACCAGATGAAGGGAAATGTGGGTAGGTGGGGGAAGGATGATGTGAGAAACTGGGAGGTGTGCAAGAGGTAGAGGACTGAAGAAGAAGGAATCTGATAGGAGAGGACGGTGGAATAAAGGGAAGGAGGTGGAGAACTGGATGGCAGTGATGGACAATCATAAGGGCAGGGAAAGGGAAGAGGAGGGGGAGGGATGGGAAAATAACAGTAAAAGGGGTGGGGGAATCTAGAGGGGAGAGATTACCAGAAATTATAGAAATTGATATTCCTTCCATTAGGTTAGAGGCTGCCTGAGTGGAATGTACGGTGTTGCTCCTTCAACCTAATTCTGGCCTCAACTTGGCAAGCGAGGAGACCATGGGCAAACATTTCAGTGTGGGAATGCTAAGTAGAATGGAAGTGGGTAGTGTTGTGTATTTAACATTTCAGTGATATTGTAAATATATTGCAAAACACACGAAATGCTGGAAAAACTCAGCAGGCCAGGTAGCATCTATGGAAAAGGGTACAGTCGACATTTCAGACAGAGACCCTTCGGCAGGACTTTACACACTTTGTTTGTTTAAATAATTCATTATGGGTTATATTTGAGAAGTGCGTGAATGGTATACGTCATTACGTCACCACGTCATATGTGTGCACCTCGTTAAAGTAAAAATAAGGCACACACCCATCTTCCAGGATCCCATGTCTTTCCTTCAATTGATTTCTGGAGTTACAAAACGTAATAGATATCCCTAGAATGATCCTGGCCATTGTGGTGGACAGACCCAAGGTGTTCGATGAAGTTGTCGGTCCCCCAATCTGCATCAGGCCTCACTAATGTAAAGGAGGCCACACCAGGAGCACTGGATACAGTAAGTGGCCCTGACTGACTCCCAGGTGAAGCACCACCTCACCTGGAAGGACTGTTTAGGATCCTGAGGCGGTGCAGAGGCCGGTGTAGCACTTGTCCCCGTTGCAAGGATAAGACCCAGGCTGGAGATCTGTGGGGAAGGTTGAGTGGACAATGAAGTCACATAGAGAGTGATCCCCTAAGAAAGAAAAAGGGGTTGGGGGTGAAAGGTGTGCCTGTAGTAGAATCGCGTTGGAGATGGCAGATGTTGTGGAGAAAGATGAGCTCAATATAGAGGCTTGTAGGATGTTATTTGAAGGCAAGGGGACATCACTATTATGGTAGCAGGAGGACTGGTTAAGGGTAGAAATGCTGTTAATGGAGGAGATGTGGTGGAAGGGAATAACAATCTTTGACCTCTCAGATGTTCTAGAATTGAAAGCCTCATCCAGTGACGGAGCAGAGAAATCAACAAGGGGAAGGAGGTGTCCGAGGTGGTCAAGGTAAATTTGAGGGCACAGCAGAAGTTGGAGGCAAAGTCAGTGAAATTGACAAGCTCAGCACGAGTTCAGGAAGCAGCACCAATGCAGTTGTTGCTGTAATGGAGAAAAAGATGGGGATTGTTGCCAGTGTAGGCTTAGAACATAGGCTGTTCTTCACATGATCAAAGAGCTAGAGAGCAGCAGAGATCACAAAGGGAGAGCAATGAAGAGACTTCACAGTGGAGTGGCAAATCACAGATACAACAGATACAGCCTCCATAGGTGCTGCCTGACCTGCTGAGTTCCTCCAGCGACAGAGTCTGAGGGGTCACCTGATAGAAGCAGATAAAATTATGAGAGACATAATCTATTTCCCCTCTGGCAGGGTTATCCAAAACAAGAAGACACCGATTCACTGTGAGAGGAAGCTTTAAAGGGGATCTGAGAGGAAAATTTTCCACACAGCAAGTAGCTGATATGTAGAAGTCTGAGGACGTGGTGGAATCAGATACAATCATTAGGTTTAAGAGATACCTAGACAGGCAAGTGAATAGGTAAGAAAGAGAAGGATATAAATCTAATGTGGGTAAATGATAAAGTGTAGATTTTTAGCACGTACATCATGAAATAAAGAGCTTGTTTCTATGCTGTACAACTCTATGAATCAATGACTCTATAACACCTCTTCATCTACAGAATCAAGCCCATGGCTCTTATCCAGCACTCATTCATTCCTGGTTTCAATCAGTACTTCTATGGGAAAGAGTTTATCCACATTAGTGATCATTAGCCACCAGAGTCCATTTTCCCCTCTCCCATCCGACTTCTGAACACCAACGCTACTACTTCTTATCTTATTTTTGCACTTCTTGTCTAATTTAACTATTTTATATATATATATATATATATATATATATATATATAGTTACTGTGATTCATAGTTTTCCTTTTCTCTCTATAACCATGTATTGCAATGTACTGCTGCCGCAATGTTAACAAATTTCACGCCATATGCCCATGGTATAACACCTGATTCTGACTCTGGTTCAGTCCACGTTATGGTGTCCCACTAACAGCAGCAGTGTGAATGCAGAGGTGGGAAGACACAAATACAAGATCAAATTCAAGAGGACAACTAATTTTGCTGATGGGTTGTCCCTTTTACCCTTGAGAAAGGAAATAAATGAACAAATTTCTAAAAGGGGACACTGCTGTTGATGTATCCCCCCTACCCTAATGCAAATCAAAGTGTCTCTATTATAGCGGAGATGGTCTAAAGAGAAACCAGAAAGGTCCCCATACTGTCTCAGCTGTTTGTCCTGCATACTCTTTCTGAGATTGGGTGTGAGCAGATCCAAGTATGAGCAAGAGGAGTGATCCAAGAACAGCAGAGCTGGGGAGTTGTGTATTGTGGAGTGTGCTGCATTGTGATATGCAAGGAGGAAATTGGTGAACTTTTGATTCAGTGTCAGTGTAGTGTGTTCCGCTGACATTGCTCGCAATGCGTTCTTTAGGCTCTGGAGAAACCTTTTCGCCAGGCCATTTATAGCAGATATTATATGCCTTATTCCATTAATTCTTAGGAGTAACTAGAACCGTTCCACCACAAACTGTGGTCTGTTGTCACTAACTAAGTGTTCTGGAACACCAATCCTTGCAAAGAGACTTCCCAACACATCAGCAGTGTGTGAGGCTGTTGTGGAGGTTATTGGGAACACTTCTGGCCAATTTATAGCTGCAAGCACTAGGACCAAGAAAATTATGCCCAGGAATGTTTCAGCACTGAATCAGAAGCTTACCAAAATTAATGGATAAGCGATCCTCTGCCAGGGCAATGCAGGCAGTTCCAGGGGGTGGGGAGGTGTTGTTCTTGGCATCTTGAGGTCATGTTGGCCTCTGAACAGTGCATGGTAAACTGCTTGATCAGCTGATCTGTACCAGGCCACCAGAAAAAGCTTTGAGCCAGTGCTTTTATTTTGGCCATGCGAGGAAGACTGGCATGAAGCACTTCCACCATTTCATCTTGAATGGTACAAGGAGGTTCGATATTTCACTCCTGGACAAGTAGTCCGGGCGAGGGACTACAGAGATGATCAAAAGTGGGTTTTTGGAAAGATTAAGGACAGAACTAGAGTACTCTCCTGCACAGTGATGATTGTATCTGATGCTATCTCCAGACAGCGCATTGATCAGTTGAGGAGAGCGGAGTCAATTGTTAGGAAAAATAAGTGGGCAGAGCTGTCAGAACCACTTCCTGTAGTCTCCTACAACCGTCACGGAGGGGGCCCCAGACCCCAAGATTGTTTCACAGCCACAAGTCTCACCTGCTAAGCAGAGTGATCCCATCCCCCACCCCCGTGCCCTCAACCCACTTGTCAGGAAAGACGTTATCCCACAAGAATTAGAAAGCCTCCACAGCGATTAAATCTGTAGGCCTGAATAGGACAATTTCAAATTTATTATGCTGTGGATGTCTATAGAGTAGTTTTATTATTATAGTATAGCGTGTGTGTGTGTGTGTGTGTGTGTGTGTGTGTGTGTGTGTGTGTGTGTGTGTGTGTGTGTAATGACTAGAGAGCAATACATTACATAGTTGAACATTCAATATTGAGTTGGAGTTAACAGTTAAGCAGGGAGGAGTGTTGTGTATCTAATATGTCGGTAATAGTTGAGTAATATTGTAAATATATCGTTAGAGTGAGCATTCTTTACTTGTTTAAATAATTTATTATGGGTTATATGTAAAAATACATGAATTACATATGCCATGATGCTATAGAATGCATTTCAACTATATACACAGCATACCATATAATACAAATACAGCACAGTAAATTTTAAAATGTCCCATTCAGGCCTAAATATTTAAACAGTGTGGAAGCTTTCTTACTCCAGTGGGATAATGTTTTTCCTGACAAGAGCAGTCACCCTGCTTGCCAGGTGAGACTTGAGGCTGTGAAAACAATTTTGGGTTCTGGAGCCTCTTCCATGGTGGTTGAAGGAGTTCGCTCTGAGACTGCAGGAAGTGGTTCTGACAGCTTTGGGCAACTTTCCTCTCCTCCCTTTTCCTTCTTCTAGTTGTGCACCTTGATCTCAGGAAGGTGGTTTTAGGTCACTGGAGTATTCTCTTATTAATTCTTCTATTGCCTCCTTTACGATCTGATCTCTCCTCTTAATGTCACAAGTGCAGAGCACAGGTGGACCCAAAAGCAGGACATAAACACGTTTTGTAGCATTAACAAGAATAGAATTTATTAATCATTACTAGGAAAGCAGGGAAGCAAGGATTGTTCAGAGGGAGATCAAGGAGTGAGCAAAGCAGAAGCAGGAGTAAGCGTGGCTAGACTCAGACTTGGACTTGGAACTCGGATCATGAAACTCGGGACCCAGACTTGGACTTGGAACTCAGGACCCGGACTTGGGACTCGGAACATCAGAGCCTGGACTTGGAACTTGGAACATCAGAGCCTGGACCTTTCTTAGATACAGGACACGGAACACTGAGCCGGGGCTCCTCCTTGGACACAGGACATAGAGCCGGGACTCTTCTTAGACACAGGACACGGAACACTGAGCTGGGAATCCTCCTTTGACACAGAACATAGAGCTAGGCCTCTTCTTTAGACACAGGATGCTGAACACTGAGAGACAGGATTCCTCAACTCAGAGTAGCGGCAAACGGCCGGACCTACTGAGTGGAGACAAGAACACGAAGAGACAGTTCTCCACTCAGGGTAGTGGCAAACGGCCAGACCTACCTAGTGGAGATGTGGACACGAGGAGACAGTTCCTAACTCAGAGTAGCAGCAAAACAGCCGGACCTACTCAGCGGAGACGAGGACACGAAGAGACAACGATAGCCAGTTCATACCTTAACACAAAATGGCTCCAAGTAGTGGCAAGCCCTTGACGTGGCCCAGGAACTACAGGCAGCGGCTCTATTCTCACTCCGTTGGGTTAACTTGACGGACTCGCTCTGGCGAAGTAGCTTTGCGGCTCGATTAGGCAAGGTAACTTAACAGGCTGGGTCCGGCAAGGAGAGGCGACTTACTGGCACTCGCTTCAGGGTTCTCCAGGGTTGACTTGAGTAGCTCCAGCGATGTAACTTGGCTCGTTTTGGCAGGGTGACCTGCTCGCGCTTGCTTCAGTGACATCTGATGATGATCTAGCGCCGAGTAGCTGTAAGCCCGACGCTAAATACTGCTCGTTCAACTGAGACTCAAGTGCCTTTAATTACAGAGCCCAGGGAACACGGGGAAACAATGAATTAAGGAAAACAAGGAGTCAACGGTAATGATTGTGACACAAAGTAAATTTAAGGGGACCCAGGAAATAACCGATCAGGACTGTAACACTTAATTTCCTCATCCACAGCATCATCTGATGAATCCTGTATTCGTCTCTCCATTGACTCATTTCTTTTTGGAGTTCCATTCAATCAGCTGCATTTGACCTTTGCATGTACTTCCATAAGCAACTTTTTGTTTCCCAAGAATGCTTGCAACTTCACTGAAGCTTCTTGAACTCCAGCCTCAACCCAAGCCATATTTCACAAGTACTGCCTGATTAACTTATCGGAAGCCTTCTCAGGTATGTTTCCTACAAAAATTGTTGTAGTCAGACCACCGTTTTGGACATTTTCACGCTTTCTCTGAGCAGCATGGTCCTTCCTTGGTCCAATATGCTTTCCAACCAGAGCCACAGAGACTGGCAACAACACCTGCTCGCAGTCTGTTGGGCAATGGTTTGTGATGAACAGTATGGAAACAGTTGTGGCATTATCCGTACCTTTATTAAATCACTTTCAATTGACTCTATTACAGGAGATGTGGCATGAAAATGCTGGAAGGATTTCCAATCAAGTTGTAGTTGCCTCAGCCAGTCACAACCCCACAATGTAGGATTCCTGTTTTTACCACATACACGCCCAACGTGGTTTGTTGGTTGTTGTATTTCACTGTTACAAATGTTATTCCCACAGGGGTTTTCTGTTCTCTAGTATAAATTCTTAGTTGGATATCAGCAGGTTTCAATTCAGTACCTTGGAACTGGCAGTCAAACTCATTTTCTGGAAAGACTGAAACAGCTGAGCCAGTGCCCATTTCTGTTTTAATAAATTTGCCATTCACTTCCAGGCTAAGCCATATTTCTTGTCTCTTGCTAAAAGTCAAATCAACTTTATAAATCTCAAGTCTACGCAGTCCTGTGTCACCCTCATTATTATCAGATTTTTCATCAACAGCATGCAGATCAGTGCTCTTTTTGAAACTACAACTTGACTTTTTATTGTTTACTCTTCCCTGTGTAGTCCATTTATTTTTGTTTGCAGACATACTCTTTGTATGTGTCCTACTTTGTTGCATTTTCTTCAAGTTTCGCCTTTAAAACTGAATTGGTCTGGTGTGCATGAGCCTCATCCAGGTTTCTGTTTTGACTTTGCAGTTTTGTTCACACTCACTTTCATTCCTGACTGCAACTCAATTGATTCTCTCTCTGCTTTTTCCATTGATAGAGCTACTTCAACTGCTCTTTTAAATGCGAGTTGTGCTTCAGTTAGGAGCCATTCTTGAATGCTTTCTTGTAAGATTCCACAAACTAAACGATCTGCCTGTTCATCATTTAAGCCAATTACCGAACTGACAACGTTCAGACAATTTCATCAATTCAGCCATGTACACTGAAGTAGATTCCCCTCGATTTTGATTCTGCTCATAAAGCCTAAAGCATTCCACAATCAACAATAGTTTAAATTCTAAATCTTCTTGAATTACTTTCATGATAGCAACAAAGCTCATTTTGGCTGATTTGGTTGGAGCTGTTAAACTCCGAAACTGTATGCCTTAAATCCAACGCACTTAGTAAAATTAGTACTTGTTTCTCATTGGCTATTTCATTTGCTTTAAAATACTGCTCAATCCCCATTCCATTTACAAAATCGATTTATGTTTTGCGTAATCAAACTCATCAAGACGTCCAATGTAGCCGGCCGTTTCTGCTTTTTTTCATCTTTATCATCACCTTGTACTCATTGTTTATGAATCCATGATTTCTTCAGATTTCTGTCTTTTTGAACTCAAGCACAGGGTGCTCTTTTTTTAAAAAAAACTCGATCATTTTTCGCTGTGTTTTTTTGAAATTAGAATGTCTTGGTGCACTTCAATTGGTAGCTAGTCATCTCGGGTTCATTTAAAATGACCTGATTGCCAGTGTTATGTTTTGTAACCCCAAAGCATAAATATTAATTGCAAGAAAAAGACGGAAGTGCGAAACACGAGTCTAACTGTGCTTACTTTAAGCATGGTGCGCTTGTATCACAAGGTAGCATCATGACCTATGCAATTCATGTATTTTTACATATAACCCATAATTAATTATTAATCAAATAAAGAATACTTACTCAAAGAATATACTTACAATATTACTCAAATATTACTGAAATATTAAATACACAACACTACCATAACATCCTTATAATTTTTTTTAATGGTTAGATATTTCCTGGATCCAACACCTCTACCCTCACAACCTTTTAGTTTCTGTAGATTCCCCTGCAGTCCTGGAACCAAAGCTGCGGTTTTGATCAGCTCTTTGGGTAAGCGTTTTCTGTAATTGAGTCAATGGAATGAAAAGTACTGCAAACTAGCTGGCTCTAAAACTCCAGGCAGACTAAACCAGAGCTACATCATGGATGGGAGGGGTCTGGAGGTATATGGTCCAGGTGCAGATCAATGAGATTAGGCAGAGTTATAGCTCAGCATAGACTAGATAGGCTGAAGGGCCTGTATACCTGCTGCAGTGCTCTATGAAACATCTCAGTAGACACTCCTTCCTCTCTTCCTTTGCACTTCCCATACCACAATTGCAAGTTCTGTTGTAATGTACTGTGACTCTAAGAATTAAGTGTACCTGTGAATTGACTTGATACATTGTTGTGTAGGATATTGTGAATAAAATGTGTGAGAGTTATTTTATGTGCTTAACAAAAGAATCAGAATCAGGTTTAATATCTCTCGTTGTCATGGTCCGGTCTGTGAAGTCTGTATTCAGGTTCACGGTCCGGTCCATCGACCCTTGCTCCAGGTTTTCCTGTCAACCCTGTTTCTGGCTTGTTGAGCTATAATTGAGGCAGCTGATGCTCGTTGGGGTTGGCGGCATAAATACCTTCAGAGACCAGGGCATGGCTGCTGGATTGTTCTTGTCCTTACTCCTTGTATCCCTTCCTCTGCCTTCTGTTTCCTCGCCTGAAGCCCTGCCTTGTCTTGCCGGTAACTCTCGCCTCAGCTGAAGTTCTCGTCTCGCCTCGCATTGCCCGAAGCCTTGCCTTGTCTTGCTGGTAACTTTTGCCTCATCTCGCCTGCAGTCTTGTCCTGGATCCACCCTGTACCTAGCTCCCTTCCTGTCCCTTGCCTCCGCCCAGGTAAGCCAGGCCGTATTGCCATTACCTGCGGTTGGTTCTGTCCCTTCCCGTCCCATGACTCCATCGGGTGGTGATCCGTGCCCTGCCCAGGAGGAGCCTGCCTGGCCTCAAGCCTGAGGACTCCAGCCTCCTGCCTAGCCTCAAGCCTGAGGACTCCAGCCTCCTGCCTAGCCTCAAGCCTGAAGACTCCAGCCTCCTGCCTAGCCTCAAGCCTGAGGACTCCAGCCTCCTGCCCAGCCTCAAGCCTGAAGACTCCAGCCTCCTGCCTAGTCTCAAGCCTGAAGACTCCAGCCTCCTGCCTAGACTCAAGCCTTAAGACTCCAACCTCCTGCCTCCTGCCAAGCCAAATCTCTAGCCTCCTGCCTCCTGCCAAGCCATCTCTAGCCTCCTGCCTCCTGTCAAGCCAAGTCTCTAGCCTCCAGCCTCCTGCCAAGCCTCGTCTCTAGTCTCTAGCCTCGTCCTACCTGCCTGCCAAGCCTTGTCCTTGCCTAGTTCTGGGGTCCGAGCCAGAGGCAAGACCCAGGTACTGGGTCCTTGTCCAGTCTCTGGCTCGGATTCCAAGCCCGGGCTCCTAACTCTCTTGTCCAGTCCTGTTCCAGGTTCCTGGTTTTCCTGTCCATGTCATTGCCATCGCCCTGTATCCTAGTCCTGTCCCTAGTACTTCAGTGTCTGTGTCTTGCACTTGGGTCCATTCCAAGCCACCACCGTATGACTCTCGTATATGTGAAATTTGTTAACATTGTGGCAGCGGTACAATGGAACACATGATAATATTAAGAATCTGTGGATTAAAGTAAATATATATATATATATATATATATATATATATATATATGTGTGTGTGTATATATATAAAACAGTTAAATTAAATAAGTAGTGCAAAAACAGAAATAAAAAACTAAAAAATAAAAATTAAAATCGGATGGTAGAGGGGAAGTAGCTGTTCCTGAATCCCTGAGTGTGTGCCTTCAGGCTTCTGTACCTCCTACCTGATGGTAACAATGAGAAGAGGGCCTGTCCTGGGTGGAGGGGGTCCTTAATGATGGACGCTGTCTTTCTGAGGCGCTGCTTCCTGACGATGCCTTGGATACTACGGAAGCTAGTACCATGGTGGAGCAGACTAATTTTACAACTCTCTGCAGTTTACTTTGATCCCGTGCAGAACTTGCCCCTTACCAGACGGTGGTGCAGCCAGTCATAATGCTCACCACAGTACATCTGTAGAGGTTTTCAAGTGTTTTTGTTGACATACCAAATCTCCTCAAACTCCTAATGAAATATATCTGCTGTCTTGCCTTCTTTATAGCTTGATCAATATGTTGGGACCAGTTTAGATCCTCCGAGATATTGACACCCAGGAATTTGAAATAGCTCCCCCTCTCCACTTCTGATCCCTCTATGAGGACTGGTGTGTGTTCCCTCAGCTTACCATTTGCAAAGTCCACAATCAGCTGTTAGGTCTTACTGACGTTGAGTGCAGGTTTGTTGCTGCGATACCACTCAACTATCTGATATATCTCATTCTTGTACACCCACGTCACCATTTGAGATAGTGCCAACAATGGTTGTATCATCAGCAAATTTATAGATGGCATTTGAGCTGTGCCTTTCTACACAGTCATGGGCATAGAGAGAGTGGAGCAGCAGGCTTGGCACATATCTCTGAAGTGTGTCAATGTTGTCGGTGATGTGGAGATGTTATTTCCGATTTGCCCAGATTGTGGTCTTCTGGTTCGGCAGTCGAGGATCCAGTTGCAGAGGGAGGCCCGGGACCTGCAACCCTTTATTTCCGTTACAAACAAATCAAAAGCAGTTCCCCTTCATTGACGTCATGACATCAGATGTTGTCTCTTAAAGGGAATGCGTGGTGTGATGCAATTTAACACCAAGGTTCTGGGCCAGTGCAGTCCAGAGGTCTGACGTGAATTAGGAAACATGGTCAGAAGAAATTTCAGATGGGCTGCCAATCCAAGCGACCCAGGGGTTGATGAATGCCCGAGCCATATCCGTAGCCGCCATCGACACTAGAAGGACAACCTCTGGCAATTTGGTAGTGTGGTCCACCATGGTAAGGAGAAACGTGAAATTGCAGTGGTGGGGGTGGGTGGTTGTAGAGCGTCACCAGGTCCACATCGATGTGGTCAAATTGCTGCTCAGGGACTTTGAAAAGTGCCGACGGTGCCCAAATGTGATGGTTAATTTTTACCCGCTGATTCACAACACAGGCTGCACTTTAGTCTGGCATAGACTTCCTAAGGCTGTGCAACTACTTTTTTGTGAAACCTTCCCGTCTGGATGCGAGAGGGATGGAGTTGAAAACAGTATGCCTCCAGTTTGCAGGCACAGTGGGGCGAGGGTGACTGGTTGAGTCATCGCGCAGAAGAAAAGTCTTACGTCCCTGAACTTGGCATCAATGAATTGCAAGGCCATGACTGTTGTCCTGAAAGCCTGGACCTCTGTGTCAACACACACAAAACGATGGAGGAACTCAGTAGGCCAGGCAGCATCGATGAAAAAGAGTAAACGCTCGATGTTTCGGCCGAGACCCTTCCTCTCTTGCACTGCTTTGGTAGTGTGGGGCAGTGGAAAGTTCATAAAACAGTGACTTTTGACCGCCAGGGTGTCACACCTTCTGCGGAGGTGCTGTGGCCAAGAAAGTCAATAGTAGACAACCTTTTCTGGCATTTAGCAGAGTTAATGATCAGCCCATGTTGGCTTAAGCACTTGAAAAGTGTACGGAGATATGATGTGTTCGGTTTCGGATGTACTGGTGACAAGTATGTTGTCTAGGTGAACAAAAAGAAAATCTATGTCTTAACACAGAGTCCATTATACACTGGAAAGTGTGCTGCATTTCTCAGTCAAATGGAATGCACAGAAACTCAAATAGACCAAATGAGGTTATAACAGCAACTTTGGGAATATTATCAGTTCACGCAGGCACTTGATGACAGCCCCTGACTATGTCCACCTTAGAAAAAATGATCTTTCTGGCCAAACATGCCAATATGTGGGACAGGGTAGTGATCGGGGCTGGTGGCCTCGTTAAGGCTGACGTAATCGCTGGATGGGTGGCAACCACCTTCAGGCTTTGGGACTATGTGGAGGGGTGAAGCCCAAAGGCTATTTGACTTGAGTACAATTCCAAGCATTTCCATGTTAGCAAACTCAGCCTTCACACCGGCCAGCTTTTCTGAGTCCAGTCTACGCGCCTGGGCATGGACCGGCAGGCCACTTGTGGAACTGTGATGATTGATGCCGTGCTTTGTGACTGTAGTGGAAACTGTGGACTTGGTGAAGCTCGAGAATTCACCCAGCAGGTGAGTGAATTCACATGTGGTGGTTCATGCGCTAGCCAGAGTCGTCGTGGGGAGCTTACTGGGAATAAGGGGTGACTTTAGTCTTTATTCTTTGAGTCCACAAGCTGGAACTTCTTAAGGTCTGCTAACAGTCCATCGGTGTGCAGGAAATCTGCCCCGAGCAGAACTCTGGCAACATTACCCAAGACAAAGTCCCATGTCCACTGAAGCAGAGCGTCACGTGTCAGGTGCTGTAGGTTTGGGTCCCGCTGCCCTTGGCGGCCTCCAGCTCTGCTTTATAATCAGTGGGCGATGCTAGCCGCAGATTCACTTGAGCGCCTGTGTCACACAGGAAGCATAGCCCTGAAAGGGCATCCGTAATGAACGATGCACAACCCTGGCAGCTGGAACCCATGGTGCTTCCAGGCTTCCGACGAACTAACACTGTCAAAGCTGCATTTCTTGATATACGTGCCGAAGCATGCATGGTAAAAACATAGACCTGGCTTTGTCTGCTTTGGATCTGTGGGTGTGAGTCTCCTGGAGGCTCTGCTGACAGGGCTTATTGAGTCAGGGAAAGGAGGAGGATCGATGCAACTCCGCCTGGCTGAGAGTAAACTATCGGCCGTTTTAGCAAGCTCCTTACAGTTCTTCATGAGTGTGTTAGCGAGGGCTATGCGAACTTTATCAGGCATTTGCTGCATAAAGAGTTCTTGAAGAATAAAACAAGGATGGTCATTGCCCAGCATGTGGTCCATTAGTTATGGAGGCCTAGCATCATCCAGGCTGGGCAAGGAGAGCAACTGTTTGGTGTGCTCCAACTCTGACAGTCCAAATGTTTGCAATAGGTGAGTTTTCAGAGTGCTATATTTATCATGTGCAGGTGAATCTTGGAGTACACTCACCACTCTGGCTGCGGTGAAACCACTTAGCGATGATACGATGCAGTAAAATTGGGCATTATCCGCGGTGGTCTCTCACAATGCAAACTGGGCCTCCACTTGTACAAACCATGCCGTAGCGTGCTGCTCTGGCAGCTGCAAGGCGATTGCATTGGCCAACATGTCGTTGAGTAACTCTGGAATTGTCCAGGACTGTCGGGATAACAATGTAAGATTTTATAAGTAAAACATGCGGGAGTTATTTTATGTGCTTCAGAAAAGCCGCAGACTGTTACTTCCATTATGAACAAAACAAAAGCAGTTGCCTTACACTGACATCATTATGTCAGACACTTTCCCTTAAAGTTATCACAAGTCAAAGATGGTGTTTGTGAATTATGTAGCACAGTTTCTATTGTGAACAACATGTCTCTTTCCCTACAGCTAAATCAGCCAATGTGTAAGATCTCAGTGAACACTCCAGCCAATTGATTAGCACAGACCTTTAGTACTTTGATAGATACTCTGTTTGGGCAGGATGCTTTTTGTGGGTTAAGTCTCCTGAAGGTGGCTTGCACACCAGCATCGGAGACTGAAATCACAGGGTCCTCAGGGGCTGTGGGAGTTCATAATGGTTCTCCTATGTTTAGTATGAAGGTGATGCTATCTAAGGTGAACTGGAAGAGTAAACTAAGAGATAGGTCAAGAGATGAATAGCATCATATATTCAAACATCTGGTTTATAATAGTAAGAAATCATTCCAATTAGAAAAAGTGATTCCATGAGAAAGAGGGACAATCTATGGTCAATAAAAGGTTATCAAGGATAATGTTAAATTAAAAAGAAAGCCATACGAAGTGGCAAGGGTTGTTGATGGGCCAGTGGACTAGGACATTTCTATTATCTGGCAGTGAAAGACTAAAATGTCTTTGAACAATCAACAAGAATCAATGGCGGTCAGGATCTTTGATGATTTTAAGGTCACCATCAAACCAGTACTGAAAGTAGATGAATACCCTCTGCCCAGGGTGGAGGATATCTTTGCAAACCTTTCTGGAGGAAAACACTTCATCAAAGTGGACTTAGCTGAGGTCTACCTACAGATGAAGATGGAAGAAGAGACCAAAGTGTTTCTCTCCATTTACGCTTATAAAGGGGGATTATTGCTATTAATAGGCTTATTTTTTGAATAGTATCTGCACCCACACTCTGATAGAAAGCTATGGGCCAGGTGCTGCAAGGCTGCCCAGGCACTTAGTGTTACCTGGATGACATGGAACATCTCCAATATCTCAAGGCTGTGTTAAAAAGATCAGAAGATTATAGACTCAGAGTATGACGCAACAAGTGTGAATTATCTAAACCAAGCATCACTTACTGAGTTCACACCATTGAAGCACAAGGATTGCACAAATGTGCTGAGAAAATTCGAGCAATGGTGGATGCCCCAAGGCCAAAGGACATGTCATAGTTGTGGTCCTTTTTAGGATTTGTTAATTACTATAACAGGTTCCTGCCAAATCTGGCTACTGTGCTCCACCCCTTGAATTCATTGCTACAGATGGGGTAAAATGGCCATGAACAAAGCAGTGTGAGGTGGCTTTCCAAAAAGCAAAGGAAATGGTGATGGCAGACACTGCACTCATCTGCACTCACATATTATGATCCATGAAGCTTGCCTGTGATACCTCCTCTTATGGTACAGGTGTAGTAATGGAAGTCAACACCCTCATAACATTTGTATCATGTTCCCCCACTGCTGCAAAGAACAGTTACGTACAGATTGACAGAGAGGCCTTGATTCTGGTTTCGGGTGCAACACTTTTCAATGATTACTTGTATGGGAGAGAGTTTACCCTCATTACTGATCATCAATAGCGTCCATTTTCAATCCACAGGAGGGTGTTCTACTAACAGCAGAGGCACAAATGCAGTGATGGACTTTGTTTAATCAGATGACAAAATTAGAAGGTCAAATTCAAGAGGACAACTAATCATGGAAATCCTGACAAGGTTAGTGCTGATATATTTTCATTACAGCGAGAACCATGCACAAGGGGATGTAGATTCAAAAGAAGGGCCCAGTCATTTAAAACTGGGGTATGTAGACATGTCTGCTCTCAAAGTATTGCAATCTTTGGGATTCTTTTCTACTCAGAGTAGTTGCAACATAATAAGGTGTATTTAATATGAAGTTATATACTGTAGATATAAGGAAGACGAGGAGTCTGGGGAAATGGCACAGAAGGGAAGTCAGCGCAGATCAGCTATGACTATAGAGAAGGGCTTATGGACTACTCCTGTTTCACTTTTCTATGTTTCTTTTGTCCTTGTGTAATTCCCAGGTCTGGGTTTGTCAATAAGAGTTGATAAAACAAACAGGACAACACGCTATGGAAGACTATGGGAGAATTAATAGCATATTTCCAAATCTTCAGTTTTGCAATGATGTCTGTACACATTGATCCTCACCCACCTCACCCCTTCCGGGGCAACCAGTAGAGCAAGCACTCCAATATAAAGGCAGCAAGACTCTTGGGCAGAGGATGCTCATGATTACGAACATCAGGGGGTAGGAGGACAAATCTGCAGAGCAAAGTAACAAAGTATCCCAAAATGGAGGACAGAACCCCCCCCCCCAACCTCCCCAGTGTTTTTTTAAAACAGCCCAACTTCAGATGTCAATGGACATGGATTTAGTATTTTCAAAGTACAGTAATTGGAATGTTTATAGTCCTTGACGGTTCGGAAGAAGCATTCGCAATATGTTTGGAAAATTGATTAGAGTGCCACTGAAGGATTGATAAATTAGGGAAGAGGTGAGAACTGTGCCATAGTGTGCTAAAGTGAGGTATTTCAACTAAATGATGCTGGGATTGAGACTGCTCTACTCTTGAGAAGTTTGATCTCTGCGGGATTTCTGTCCTTTACAGAGTTATCAGATGGACTGGATCTCCTGGGGGAGGAATGTGATGCTAAAAATCCAAAGAGTGATGTTTTACCAGAACCGTATTGACTAAAGTCAGCTCCGTATGATATAACCAGTGCTGGAGGAGAACCACTGAATTGCAAGGATTGGAAATAATCCAGAAAAGAAAGATTAAGGATAATGACTGCCTAATGTCAGAAAGTACAGCGAAAAGGAGAAAAGGTTCAATGTCCTCAGGAAGTCAAAGTGCAAGACAGAGGAAAAGGGGTGTGAGTATGAGGAAAGAATTAAAATTAAGGTTAATATACAGAAAAGAATATGCTGTTACAGCCAATAACTGTTATTTGCTTCTGATAAATTAGGTGAGGTTCAGAAATGTTGTATAAAATACTCATGATTATGCTTGGTTAAGATCGCTTCTGTTGATAGAATATAAGATTTTTATAGATAAAGTAGGGGAATACTCTGTGCATTACTGGTTCTAGAAATGGAAAAGGTACAGATGTTATGTCTACCATTCAGGGTGGAGCTAATGGCAGAAAATAGAATACATTTAAGATTGGTTACACTACAGAACTCTGCATTTATACATCTCTATAAGTAGTCAGTTGATTGCATAATTTCACATAATAATGTGTTATATGCTGGCATAATTTGTTATCTGTAGATAGCTGATGGATCCCTGAGTTAATTTTTAAGGGAAAGTCATACTGTATTGAAACATGTGAATGTACCTATATGAATTGTGTGCACCATTTGCTATGAATTTTGATACATTATTGCAACAGCCATTGATAGCAATTAAATATGGACAGGCTGTAATAAAGGATATTTCTTTGGTAACTCTATCTGTTTCTTAACATAGTGAACAGTAATGCAAAACTATCTTCATATACTAAGCTACTGACACACCAATGGGTCCTCCTGTCATCCAAATGACACAGTTGTTTGCATGTGCATGAAAGTCCACAACATGAGCTTTCTCTATTCCATGAAATGTTTACCAGTTGTGGCTTACAGGTCAGGGTATAAATTAGAATTATCACAGGTTACCACTGGCAACATAAGAAACAATTGAAAATGTGACCGGGCTGACTATTGTAAGACTTATTCAGCAAAATTTTGCAAACTAAAAATCTCAAGGAATTCAATGCTGTTCAAAGCAGGAATATCTTTAACAAGCAGCTGTTTTAGTGGTTGCATGAGGAGATTGTATATTGAAGTGAGTCAGTTTATAAACAATGCAAATTCATGCAGTGGTGAATTGAACAAATGCCAGCCACTTTTGATTTATAATGTGATTAAAGTCAGACCCAGGATCACATATCGATCTGATACTGTTCCGCATATTCAGGCACGATGAAATTCGTTAGAAAAATTACTGTTGTAAGGCAGCTGATTAAGGGAGTGTTACTATTGCAGAGGGGATTTTGGTACAAGGGGATGATTTAACTCTCAATAATCCTAAATATTTATTCATTACAACATGACAGTGCATTTGACACACTTTACAGTTGCCAGCTTTTTGATTACCTAATGTATAACTGTAACATAAACACATCTCGAGTTCTACAGTGATAGCATGTGGACATATCTGTATCCATGAACAATGAGCAACCCCCACCCACCACTATCACACCAACCTAATTCCTGCCACTCCTTCACCAAATGTACTGTACGTATAACTGGGGCAAGATGCTGTAGGTGCTGGAAATGTAAGAATAAAAATGAAAAGATACATTTGACGGTAGGGTCCCTTTGGAGATGGCAGAGGTTGCAGAGAAGGATGTGGAGGCTTAATGGGGTGGTAGATCAGGACAAGAGGAAAATAGAGGGATACGCGATAGGGAAATTCTAGGCAGTCTCTGGAACAGGTTACATGGTCGGCATAACATTGTGGGCTGAAGGGCCTGTAATGTGCTGTAGATTTCTATGTTCTATGTGCTGTGAACTCTATCACTGTTAAGGCTGCCGGAAGATGTGGTCAGCGTCGACCTTTGGGAAATGGGGGAGTTGCAGGTGAGGCCAGCATCAATGGTGGAGGAAGGGAAACCCCCTTCTGTGAAAAAGGAGGACACCTCTGATGTGCTAGAAAGGAAAGCCACATCCTGGGAACAGCTCCAGCGGAGATGAAGGAGCTGAGAAAAGGGAATCGCATTTTTACAGGATACAGGGTGGGAAGAGCTATAGTCAAGATAACTGTGTGAATCAGTAAGTTTATAAAAATGTTGGCTGACAGCTTGTCTCCAGAGATGGAGAATGAGTGGTCGAGAAAGGGAAGGGAGGTGTTCAGATAACTGTGGCTGACAAGGGAAGTCAAAGAAGGCATAAAGAAAAAGAGAGAACATATAATATAGCAAAAATTTGTGGGAAGTTGCAGGGTTGGGAAGCTTTAAAAACCAACAGGAGCAACTAAAAAGTCATAAGGAGATAAAAGATGAAATAGGAAGGTAAAATATGAATAATATAAAAGAGGATACCAAAGGTTTTTTCAGATATATAACAAGTACAAGAGAGGCGAGAGTAGATGCTGGACTGCTGGAGAGATAGTAATGGGGAACAAGTAAATGGAGGATGAACTTAATAAGTATTTTGCATCAGTCTTCACTGTGGAAATTCAAAAGTGTCAGGGGGCAGAAGTGAGTGTCGTTGCTATTTCTAAGAAGCTGCTTGGGAAGCTGAAAGATCTGAAGGTAGATTTGTCACCTGAGCCAGATGGACTACACCTCAGGGTTCTGAAAGAGGTAGCTGAAGAGATTGCGGAGCCATTAGTAATAATTTTTCAGGAATCACTAGATCCTGGAATGGTTCCAGAGGACTGGAAATTTGTAAATGCCACTGTACTCTTTAAGAAGGCAGAGAGGCAGAAAAAAGGGAAACATAGGCCTGTTAGTCTGCTTTTGGTCTTTGGAGTCTATTATTAAGGATGAGATTTCAGGGTACATGGAGGCACATGACAAATAAGCCAAAGTCAGCATGGTTTCCTTAAGGAAAAACCTTGCCTGAAAACTCTGTTGGAATAGTTTGAGGAAATACAAGCAGGATAGACATCAGTGGATGTTGTTTACTTGGATTTTCAGAAGGCTTTTGACAAGGTGCCACACATCAAACTGCTAAGCCAGGTAAGAGCTCATGGTATTACGGGAAAATGCTAGCATGGATAGAAGATTGGCTATCCATGGAGGCAAAAGGAGTTGAAATAAAGGGGACTTTTTCTGGATGGCTGCCATTGACTACTGATATTCCTCAAGGGTTGGTGTTGGGACTGCTTCTTTTCAGTTTGTATGTCAATGATTTGGATGATGGAATTGATGGCTTTGTTGTCAAGCTTCTGGATGATTTGAAGATAGGTAGAGGGACAGATAGTGTTGAGGAAGTACAGAATTTGCAGAACAGACTGAAACAGATTGGGAGAATGGCAGATGGAATATCGTGCAGAGAAGTGTATGGTCATGTACTTTGGTAGAAGGAATAAAGGCATAGACTATTTTTTAAACAGGGAGAACGTTCAAAAACAAGGGTGCAAAGAGACTTGGGAGTTCTTGCTCAGAATTCCTTAAAGGTTAACCTGCAGCTTGAGTCAGTGGTAAGGGAGGCAAATGTAATGTTAGCATTAGTTTCAAGGGGACTAGAATATAAAATCAAGGGTGCAATGCTGAGGCTTTATAAGACAATGGTCAGTCTGCGTTTGGTGGATATTTAAGGTGGAATTTGATTGTTTCCCAATTGGTCAGGGCATCAAAGGATATGACAAGGAGGCAGGTATATGAGGTTGAGGGGGATCCGGAATCAGCCATGATGGAGTGGCAGAGCAGACTCGATGGGCTGAATGGCTTAACATTGCTCCTACGTCTTATGGTCCTATTGTCTTATAGTGAGCAGTTTTACGGCCCTTACTTAAGAAAAGATATGTTGGCGTTGGAGAAAGTTCAGAGGAGATTCACAAGATTGATTCTGGGAATAAAATGGTTAATGTATAAAATGCATTTGATGTCTCTGGGCCTGTACTTCCTGGAACTTAGAAGAATGAGGGAGGACATAACTGAAATCAATTGAATATTGAAAGGCCTGTCCAGAGTGGATGTAGAGAGGATGTTTCTTATAATTGGGAGTCTAGACCAGAAGGCACAACCTCAGAGTGGAGTCCATTTAGAAAAGAGATGAGGAGGAATTTCTTTAGCCAGAGAGTGGAGAATTTGTGGAATTTATTGCCATGGATAGCTGTGGTAGCCAAGTTATTGGGTATATTTAAAGTGGAGATTGACAGGTTCTTGATTAGTCAGGGTGTCTAAGGTTGCGTGGAAAAAGCAAGAGAATGGGGTAGAGAGGGATAATAAATCAGCATGATGAAATCGCAGAGAAGAATCGATGGGCCAAATGGCCTAATTCTGCTCTTACGTATTATGGTCTTATGGCCATCACTGCTTCAAACCACCCACTTTCAATTCTAATAAGGCAAAGAACAGACAGAGGCAGGGTTATCCATTTCTGTATCACTAAGAGGCTAGATGCTCCCTACTTTAACTCAGAGTATCACAACATTGAGAAACCCAATGGTGTAAGGCAAAGACCACTGAGGGAGAAAGAAAAATACTGGTTTTCAGCTACACAGCCTTCTAATGTTAAACCAAAGAGGCAGTGAAATTATTCAGCAACTCTTTTCGCCTACCAATAAACTAGTCAGCAATCGCCAGATCACGCCAAACGGAGGACTGAGAATCAGACTATCATTGGCTAATAGTCACCCATGGCAAATGCTGGAGCAGGGAGAATCCAAGGTCAACGTGCTGTTGTAGAAGAGATATTAAACTTACCATGGTACGCCTATTGCTTCTTTTTTGCATCTATGGGCAACCGGCTCAGAAGTCGATTATAATTTCATCATGATGAATAGGACGGCAAGTTCCATTTGTCATTAAGGCACTAGCCAACTCCCATAGGAGTCGCCTCCATCATGCACACGGCATTAAATTTAGAAGATCAATGGTACTGAAACAGGAAATAGAGCCACTCCATTACAACTGTTCCCCACTCTATTCCTGCTATTTGAGCGGATTATGTCTTTCAAATAAATTATCAGTGGCTCCCATGTGGGCTTTGTGCATTGGTGAGGCAAAGTCATAGACTTTCTTATTCACTATGGTAAATATTGCCTCACCATTCTGACCAAACTCTTTTCTGTACTTTAGGTTGGCTGCTGCATTTGTAAATAATGGCATTTAAAATATTTAGCAGACTTTGTTTTGTTCTTCCACTCGGGATCAGTTTTAGTTAAAACACAGAGGAATGCTGATGGACCAAGTTCTGCACTGCATGGGGTGCACGGTGAGTATAGCTTGTAGTAAGATCCAGGGCCTGGGAATGTTATAGGCTTGTGTTCTTTGTTGGCACCAAGACACAGAAAGGTTGAGTTTTAGAAGATTTGGACGTTGCTGGCAAGGGCTTATTCAGATTCAGATTTATTTATCACATGTACATCAAAACATAAAGTGATATGCATTATTTGCATTAGTAACCAGCACACCTAAAGATGTGCACGGCAAGTGTCATCATACATTCCGGTGCCAACGCAACATGCCCACAAAAACTCAGCAGAACAGGACAGAACACAACAAAGTGAAACAGGTCTTGCAGCAAAACAACACCCTTTTCTCTCTCTCACCTCCCTCCTATTCACACACAGAGACAGTC
The DNA here is from genome assembly GCF_030028105.1 of Mobula birostris. Classification (NCBI taxonomy): domain Eukaryota; kingdom Metazoa; phylum Chordata; class Chondrichthyes; order Myliobatiformes; family Myliobatidae; genus Mobula; species Mobula birostris. The sequence continues at coordinate 129,278,152 of NC_092378.1, read as the reverse complement.
CTCCAACTCTAGGACAGGCCTCTAGGTCTCCAGGACTCTAAGCTTCAGCCATTGATCTAAGGCTTTGGACTTCCAATAGACCTTCAAGCCTCAACTTTGGTCTCCTCCTAGACCAGTCAATGACCAGTCAATCGCAGTACCAGGGAGGCTAGTTTGGGCTGACCGGAAGTGCACTGAGAGCGGTAAGCGTAAAGGAGTGGGGGGCTTGCTGTTCTGGTTAACAATGGATTGTGCAATCCTGGTCATATTACGATCGAGGAACGTGTTTGTACCCAGATATTGAACTTTTTGCTGTTGGACTTCGGCCATATTCCACCGAGATACAACACTGGGCGTCACGGGAGGTTGTTCCTGCCTGTGGCCATCGAACTTTGCAGCTTCTCCCATGGAGGCTCAGACACCCTGAGCCAATAGGCTGGTCCTGGACTTATTTCCATCTGGCATAGTTTGCATATTGTTGTTTGATTGTTTGTGGTTTTTGTATTGCTATATTTATGCTCTATTCTTGGTTGGTGCAGCCGCGACAAAACTCAGTTTCCCTCGGGATCAATAAGGTATGTCTATGTCTATGTCTATGCCTATGTCTATGTCTAGGCTTGCACTGGTGCTAGATGCGACGGGGCACATGCATCCAGCCAACGCCTGGTCTAACTGCATTATTGGTTTTGCCTCTCCCAGCTGGAAGCGGTTCAGCATTGGAAATAGGGAGGCTGCAGAGGCAAAAGAAAGGAATGCATGTCAAAAGGGTAATGTTATGATAGTCATGGGGGATTTCAATACGCAGGTAAATTGGGAAAATCAAGTTGGTGCTGGATCCCAAGAGGGGGAATTTGTAGAATGCCCACAAGATGGCTTTTTAGAGCAGCTCGTGGTTCAGCCCACCAGGGGATCAGCAATTCTGGACTGGGTGTTGTGCAATGAAACAGAAATAATTAGAGAGCTTAAGGTAAAGGAACCCTTAGGGAGGAATGATCATAATATGATAGAGTTCACTTTGCTATTTGAGAAGGAGAAACTAAATTCAGATGCATTGATATTGCAGTGGAGTAAAGCGACTTGCCGGAGACGGTGTGGGGCACAGGGGAGATATACAGGGGAGGGAGGGTGCGACAGACATGCTAAAGTGCGCAGCAAGGGGAGGGGTGACGGAGGCGCGGAAACTCTTTCCTGGAGAGAGGAGTTCTCAGAGTCCGAGTGAGTCACTGGAACGGGAGGGGTGATGGACCTTCCCCACTCCACGGATCTCCCAACAAGAGGACCTTCAACGCCCCACTACCATCGCACCATGCTCGCACACCCCCAACAACAGCACTCCGACAATCAGTCGGCTGTGACACCGGGGTAGGGGGAGGAAGACACGATGGGCTATTGATTAGACGCACTACTGACCCAAGTGGTTCAATATCACCGCGAAGAGTATCTAATGGATCTTCCTGTGCATCGACAAATGCCATCTCCCCAGCCGACTCCCCATCGGAGGTTTGAGGGAAGGATTAAACTACAGTGACCAATCTGCCCACCTACTCACCTCACCTCATGCATCTGCATGAGAGGGGAGTTAGCCAAAGTTGATTGGAAGGGGACACTAGCAGAGATTATGGCAGAGCAGCCATGGTAGGAGTTTCTGGGAGCAATACCCACATCACTGGCCTTTAAGCCTGAAGCAGAGGTCTGGATTTTGGATGTCTTTCATCCCATGTCCACATCGCTGGCATTTCAAGTGTGAAATGGAAGCCTCTATTCCGGATGTCCCTCTTCGTCCGTTCACGTCCCTAACCTTCGAATGTTTGACCCTTCCACATACCTGTCCTTTGACCATAATCTGACTGCCAACTCCAGACATCACTGTTCCTAAATCTAACCTGACTCTTAACTCCCTTCGTTGACCCCAAAACCATCCCTACAAACTTAAAAAGACAACTCAGTCTGAGCCACAATCCTGATGGTGACTGCAGCTCAGCACCACCCTGAAATACCTGAATTATTACCTACACTTTGTTGCCCTTGGTGATAAATTGTGTTTGCAGTGTTGCAGTTCCATTCAAAATGAATGGAGCAAGAGATTTTTTTCATGCAAATAAAATTGCAGGGTGTTCATATCACCACCAGATGTAGAATAAATGTGTGTGGATATCTTAAATTTTGGTTTATTTGTATGAGGTACGCATTTATGATGTTTCATTAGAAAGTTTAATTGAACTTACTTAGCACAGAAAGGTTTTGTTCAGTAGAACAGACTCCTTTTCATACAGGGAGTTGAGTGTTATGAGGTAATGCCCAGAAGGCTCAGCAAAGTCATTATTGTTGTGCACTTAACTTGACAGGATGGATTTTCTGATTGGATAACTCCTAATGAAAGGCATAAACTGGAAAGAAAAGCATGAGAAAGAAAAGTGAAAGTCTATAGAACTGACCTCCACCAATTGTGTACTACATTCATTTTTTCCAGAAATGGCTGCCAGTTTGGAGTTAATTATATTAAGTTTAGGATCTTGTAATGTAACTCAAATGCCCATGCAATTTCCTGCCAGTACAACACTTAGCAAGCTACTCACCCACGGAAAGTGGAGTTCAGGGCTATTGGAGTGCCATGATTATAGCAACGCCTTAAAAAGGCCACAGTGCAATCTGCAACAGCAGAATGACAAACAATTCTTTCGTTTCTTTTAGTTACTCAGTGGCAGCTCAGAGGGCAGAGCCTCAGAATGGAAGGATGTCACTTTAGAAAGGGATAAGAAGGAATTTCTTTAGCCAGAGGGTGATGAATTTGTGGAATTTATTGCCACATAAGGCTGTGGAGGCCAAGTCCTTGGGTATATTTAGAGCAGAGGTTGATAGCTTCTTGATTATTAAAGGTGTCAAAGGTTACGAGGAGAAGACAGAAGAGTGGGGTTGAGAGGAATAATAAATCAGCTACGATGGGCCAAACAGCCTAATCATGCTCCAGTGTCTCTTGATGTTATGGTCTTATTCCTTTCCATAAGTGCCACCATGTCACTTTCTCCTTGTTGTCACCACTCTTTGCCTAGGAACCAGAGTGATAGGGCTGAAGAAGGGGAAAACAGAAATAAATCAAAGATAGCATGCACAGAGATGATAGAAAGGACAGGCAGGAGATGAGGCATAATCACAGCCAGTGGGATGAGTTACAGGGCAATAGAGGCGTGGTGCCGTTAAAACAAAAAACAACAAATACTGGATTGAAAATGTTGTATTTTAATGCACGCAGCATAAGAAATAAAATGGATAATCTAGAAATTCAGCTACAGATTGGCAAGTATGATGTTGTGGCCATCTCCAAAACTTGGCTGAAGGATGGCTGCCATTGGGAGTTAAATGTCTAAGGATATACACCATATCGGAGAGATAGGTTAGTAGGCAGAGGGGGTGGTGTGGCCCTGTGTATAATATAAAATCATTAGAAAGGGATGACATAGGATTGGAAGGTGTAGAGTCTCTATGGGTTGAGTTAAGAAATGGCAAGGGTAAAAGGACCCTAATGGCAGTTGAATACAGGCCTCCGAACATCAGAGGGGATGTGGATTACAAATTGCAGCAGGAGATAGAAAAAGCATGTCAGAAAGGCAATGTCATGATAATGGTCAGGGATTTTAACATGAAAGTGGATTGGGAAAACCAGGCCAGTACTGGACCTCAAGAGAGAGAACTTGTAGAATGTCTAAGGGATGGCTGTTTAGAACACCTTGTTGAGCCCACTAGGGGATCGGCTGTGCTGGATTGGTGCTGTGCAATGATCTGGAGGTGATCAAAGAGCTTAAGGTTAAGGAACCCTTAGGGAACAATGATCACAATATGATCAAGTTCACTTTGAAATTTGGGAAGGAGAAACTAAATTTCAATGTGTCTGTATTTCAGCGGAATAAAGGAAATTACAATGGCATGAGAGAGAAACTGGCCAAGGTTGACTGGAAAGGGACACTAGCAGGAAGGACTGCAGAGCAGCAATGGCTAGAGTTTCTGTGACAAATCAGGGAAGTGCAAGACAGATATATACCAAATAAGAAGAAATGTTCAAATGAAAGAAGGACGCTATTGTGGCTGTCAAGTGAAGTCAGAGCCAAAGTAAAAGCAAAAGTGAGGGCATACGAGGAAGCCAAAGTTAGTGGGATGATAGAGGTTTGGGAAGCTTTTAAAAACTTGCAGAAGGAAACTAAGAAGGTCATTAGGAAGGAAAAAATGAATTATGAAAGGAAGCTGGCGACTAATATCAAAGAAGATACTAAAAGCTTTCTTAAGTATATAAAGGGTAAAAGAGAGTTGAGGGTAGATATAGGACCAATAGAAAATGAAGCTGGAGATATTGTACTGAGAGATGCCGAGATGGCAGAGGAAATGAATGTGTATTTTGCATCAGTCTTCACACTGGAAGACATCTGCAGTATACTGGACATTCAAGAAATATCAAGGAAGTGAAGTATGTGCAGTGAAAATTATGATTGAGAAGCTTAAAGGCCTGAGGGTGGATAAATCTCCTGGACCAGATGGAATGCACCCTTGGGTTCTAAAGGAAGTAGCTGGAGAGACTGTGGAGGCATTAACAATGATCTTTCAAGAATTGATAGATTCTGGCATTGTACCGGATGACTGGAAAATTGCAAATGTTACTCTGCTATTTAAGCAGGGTGGGAGGCAGCAGAAAGGAAACTCTAGACCTGTCAGTGGTTGGGAAGTTGTTGGAATCGATTGTTAGTGCTGAGATTACGGAATACCTGGAAGCACATGACAAAATAGGCCACAGTCAGCGTGGTTTCCTGAAAGGAAAATCCTGCCTGACAAACCTACTGTAATTCTTTGATGAAATTACAAGCAGGATAGACAAAGGAGATGCAGTAGACGTGGTGTACTTGGATTTTCAGAAGGCCTTTGACAAGGTACCGCACATGAGGCTGCTTAGCAAGATAAGAGCCCATGGAATTACAGGGAAGTTACTATCATGGGTGGAGCATTGACTGGTAAGCAGAAAACAGAGAGTAGGAATAAAGGTTACCAGTGGAGTTCCACAGGGGTCGGTGTTGGGACCGCTGCTTTTTACGATGTATGTCAATGATTTGGACCATGGTATTAATGGATTTGTAGCTAAACTTGCCAGTGATACAAAGATAGGTGGAGGAGCGGGTAGTGTTGAGGAAACAGAGAGCCTGCAGAGAGACTTAGATAGTTTAGGGGAATGGGCAAAGAAGTGGCAAATGAAATACAATGTTGGGAAGTGTATGGTCCTACACTTCGGTGGAAGAAATAAACAGGCGAACTATTATTTAGACAGGGAGAGAATTCAAAATGCAGAGATGCAAAGGGACTTGGGAGTCCTTGAGCGGGATACCCTAAAAGTTAACCCCCAGGTTAAGTCGGTGGTGAAGAAGACGAATGCAATGTTGGCATTCATTTCTAGAGGTATAGAATATAAGAGCAGGGATGTGATGTTGAGGTTCTGTAAGGCACTCGTGAGACCACACTTGGAGTATTGTGTGCAGTTTTGGGCTCCTTATTTTAGAAAGGATATACTGACATTGGAGAGGGTTCAGAGAAGATTCACGACAATGATTCCAGGAATGAAAGGGTTACCATATGAGGAATGTCTGGCAGCTTTCGGGTTGTATTCCCTGGAGTTCAAGAGAACGAGGGGTGATCTCATAGAAACATTCCAAATATTAAAAGGCCTGAACAGATTAGATATGCCAAAGTTATCTCCCATGGTGGGGGAGTCTAGGACAAGAGGGCATGACTTCAGGATTGAAGGACGTCCATTTAGAACAGAGGTGTGGAGAAATTACTTTAGTCAGAGGGTTGTAAATCTGTAGAATTTGTTGCCACGAGCTGCTGTGGAGTACAAGTCATTGGGTGTATTTAAGGCAGAGATAGATAGGTTCTTGATTAGCCAGGGTATCAAAGGATATGGGGTGAAGGCAGGGGAGTGGGGATGACTGGAAGAATTGGATCAGCCCATGATTGAAAGGTGGAGCAGACTCGATGGGCTGAATGGCCTACTTCTGCTCCTTTATCTCACGGTCTTATGTGATTTCAGTTTCTATGTTTAAGAGAAGTTTGGGTAGGTACATGGATTGAAGGGGTCCGGAGGGCTACAGGACTCGGCAGTTTAAATGGTTTCACATTGACTAGGTGGGCTGAAGGGCCTTCTGTGCTGTAGTTTTCTATGACTATTTGACTCTACCTCTTGTATTGGAAAACATGTGGCAATAGTTCACTGGTTTGACTCCTGGTATTAGGTTCACACAGCATGGAAACTGGCTGTTTAGTCCATTGAACCAAGCACCAGTTTACACGAACTGTACTTTATTCGGCCTTCCCCCTATCATCTCCTCCACACCCCCCCAACACACACACACATTTTCATACTCACCCGTGCACTAGAGCCAATTAATCTACCAACCTGGATATTTTTAGGCTGTGGGAGAAAATCAGAGTTGTGCCTCCAGGTAATGCATAATCTCATCCCTAACAATTGATTCCAACAACTTCCCAACCACTGATGTCAGGTTATCAGGTCTATAGTTTCCTTTCTGCTGCCTCCCATCCTTCTTAAATAGCGGAGTAACATTTGCAATTTTCCAGTCATCCGGTACAATGCCAGAATCTATCAATTCTTGAAAGATCATCTTTGTTGCCTCCACAATCTCTCCAGCTACTTCCTCTGTATACTGTATAGGGTCCATGACCTTGCTGCAACTTTGCATCACTTCTATAGATTCTGCGTCTGTCTCCCGGGTAAACACAGATGCAAAAATTCCATTTAAGATCTTCCCCATTTCTTTCGGCTCCACACATAAATGACCGTCCTGACCTTCCAGAGGACCTACTTTGACCCTTGCAATCTTCGTCCTCTTAACATATCTGTACGAGTCCTCAGGATTCACTTTCACCTTCTCCACTGGAGCAACCTCGCGCCTTCTTTTATCCCTCCCTATTTCTTTCTTAAGTGTTCTCTTGTGTTTCTGGTACTCCTCGAGCACCTCATTTGTTTCAACCTGCCTATACCTACTATGCATCTCCTTTTTTTTTTTTAACAAGGACTTCAATATCTCTTGAAAGCTAAGGTTCACTAAACCTGTTATCCTTGCCTTTTATTTTGACAGACACATGCAAGCTTTGTACTCTCAAAATTTCACTTTTGAAGGCCTCCCATTTACCAACTACATCTTTGCCAGAAAGTAGGATCTCCCAATCTGCACTTGCCAGATCCTTCCTGATGTCAGCAAAGTTGGCCTTTCTCCAGTTCAGAATCTCAACATGAGGATCAGACCTATCCTTTTCCATAATTACCTTGAAACTAAAGGTACTATAATCACTGGATGCAATGTGTTCCCCTACACAATCTTCTGTCACCTGCCCTGTCTTTTTCCCTAATAGGAGATCAATTATTGCATAGTCTCTAATTAAACTTCTATGTACTGATTAAGGAAATCTTTCTGAACACATTTGACAAACCCTAACCTTTTACAGTATGGGAGTCCTAGTCAATATGTGGAAAGTTAAAATCACCTACTATCACAACTTTATATTTCCTGCAGTGATCTGGGATCTCTCCACAAATTCGCTCCTCTAAATCCCACGGACTGTTGGGTAATCTACGATCTAGCCCCTTTAATGTGGTCATACCGTTCTTATTCCTCAGTTATACCCATAATGCCTCACTAGATGAGTCCTCCAGTCTGTTCTGCCTGAGTATTGCCGTGGAATTTTCCCTGACTAGTAACGCCACCCATTCCCCATTAATCCCTCCCACCCTATCATGTCTAAATCAATGAATTTTGAGGTGCCAGACCTGCCTCTCCTGCAGCCAAGTCTAATGGTGCAGTATCATAACTCCCTGTGTTGATCCATGCCCTGAGTTCATCTGCCTTTCCTATGATACTTCTTGCATTGAAATATATACGGCTCAGGACTCTAGTCGCACCATGGTCAACTTTTTGATTCCTGACTTTATCTGAGGTCTTAAAAACATCGGTCTCCACTATCTGTTCTGGCACTCTGGTTCCCATCCCCCTGCAACTCTAGTTTAACCACACCCCTTCCCCACCCCACCCCCGCCCGTCCATTACTACTAAACCTTCTCGCTAGGATATTAGTCTCCCTCCAGTTTAGGTGCAAATCACCTCTTCTGCAGAGGTCCCACCCTCACTGGAAGAGAACCCAATGATAAAAAAATCTGAAGCCCTCCCTCCTACACCAACTCCTTAGCCATGTGTTAAACTATATGATCTTCCTATTTCCGGACTCACTAGCACATGGCATGGGTAGCAATCCTCAGATCACAACCCTGGAGGTCCTGTCCTTTAACTCAGCACCTAACTCCCTGAACTCACTATGCAGAACCTCATCACTCGTCCTACCTTTGTCATTGTACCTTTACGGAGCACGACCTCTGGCTGCTCACCCTTCCACTTAAGAAGGCTGAGGACTCGATCCAAGATACCCCTGACCCTTACACCCAGGATGCAACATACCATCCGGGAATCTCATTCTCGTCCACAAAATCTCCTTTCTGTTCCCCTAACTAACAAATCCCCTTCATCAAAGCTTACCTATTCTCCCATCCCCCCCCTTCCCTTCTGAGTCACAGAGCCAAACTCAGTGTCAGAGGCCTGACCGCTGTGACTTTCCTCTGCTTAGGCATCCCCCCCCCCCTCAACAGTGTCCAAAGTGATATATCTGCTGTTGGGGGGGGGTGAGGTGGACACAGGGGTACTCTGCACTGTTTAACCCCTTACATCCTCCTGACTGTCACCCAGTTTTCTGTGTCCTGTACTTTAGGTGCAACTACCTCTCTGTGTGCCCTGTCTATCACCCCCTCAGCCTCCTGAATGACTCAGAATCAATCCAGTTCCGGCTCCGATTCCTTAGCGTGGAGCGTTAGAAACTGCAGCTCGATGCACTTCTTGCAGCTGTAGTCGTCAGGGACGCTGGAGGTCTCCCCGCCTTCCCATATCCTGCAAGAGGAGCATTCAGCTATCCTGCCTGCCATCCCTACTGTCCGCCCTGCTTGCCCCTGCCTTATTTTTATTTGCCCTTGCGAATGAATCCTGATCTCTGATTGGCACCATTGAAACAACGAAACTCCTGTGAAGCATTACGTTTTAATGCACATTCACCGACCTATGTGAGTCACCTCTTCTCTTGCTCCTGATCTCTGATTATCCACTGTCCAAGGTGAGGAAACAGGTCACAATATCTTACATATCTTAAATATGGTTGTAGCATTTTGCCAACCGTCGATGTGCAACTAACTACTCTGCAGTTCCCTGTTTTCTCTTTTTCTCCTTTTTAACTCATAAGGTCACTTCCAGCTCTCACATGCCTATTTATAACATTAACATGGACCTTGCTGGCTTTAGGAATCTTTGGAGGCTTTTTAGCTCCCAGCAGCCTAAGCCTTGCCGCCGTGCTGATGAATGAAGTGGACTGGGTCATGAGCAGAGGCAAGACTTCAGGCAGTGCTGGCTGTGGCCCCGCTCTTCGTTCGCTCCTGATGTCAGGGACAAATAGAAGTGGTTGGAAAATTATAAATAATTAAAATATTTAAAATGATAAATTTGCATAAAACATATTTAACATATGTAAATTGATTAAAATATTAATATTCATTAAAATGAAGTGGGGAAAAAATCATGTTTGAAGAAGGTTAGTGAGTTTCTTCAAATAAAGCGGCTGGGCTGGCTGTTAGCCTTGGCTGGGGTAAAAACATGTACCTGACTGCTCTCCTCACCCCCCCCCCCCCCCCGATTCAGTGGTGAATCTAGGGATACAATATAGACTGGATGCCTCCTTGCTTGATGCCCTGTGCTGAACAGGTAGGAATGTCTGGACTGCACTGACATGCATGTGGCAGTTAGCTGACGGTTCATTCAGACTCACTGTTACTGGTTTCAAAGGTTAAGTAAAGGTCCTGGTTTGGGATAAAGGATCTCCCACCAATTTTTGAAGGAATAACTGAGAATTGCTGTATTTCTATTTTCTAACCAGAGGCCGTGAATGACTGATAAAAAGATTGTCTGTTCCGTTCACCAACTTACGAGACAGAAATCAATAAGCTTCACACAATGAAGAGAAAATTTACAATGATGTTGTCAGGACTTGAAGATCTGAGCTATTGGAAAGGGTGGAATAGGTTTGGACTTTATTCACTAGAGTGCAGGAGAATCTGGGAAGATCTTATAGAGGTATACAAAATTCTGAGAGGTATAGATGGGACGAATGCATGTCAGGCTGTTTTCCATCAGGTTAGGTGAGACAAGAACTAGAGGTTATAGGTTTAGTGTGAAAGGTGAAATATTTAAGGGGGATCTGAGGGGGTTCTTCACTCAGAGGGTGATGTGAATCTGGATAGAGCTGCCAGTGGAAGTGGTAAATGCGGATTCAGTTGTAACATTAGAGAGAAGTTTGGACAGGTATAGCATAAAAGAGGTATGGAGGACTGTGGGCCAGTGCAAGTAACCATATAACCAGTGCCGAGCTCTTACTAGGCCGAAGTCCAGGCCAGCACGGGCTAGGTGGGTAAAGGGCCTGCTCTGAGTTATTGTACTCTATGACTCTCAACTTTACAAACATTATCAGGTTTAGTTCTGAATGCCATCCAAACAATCTAGTGGATATAGCCTCTTCTTCCTCCTAGTTATACATGAACAAGTTAAGAACACAATAGGTTTAGTTCTTATGTACATAGAAACTTGATTTGAATAACAAATTCACTCAGGACTGTTAAGAATTATGCTGGAAAGCTGTTTTTTAACTCACACCATCTCCTTTCTGGGACAATTAAGAACTTTTAGATGAAATAAATAAGTACTGGAAATGTGTTGCAAATCCAACAGCGATATCAATATTAACTAATGTGGCATCTATTGCTCCACATATTTCACATGGTCATTATGTAAGCCCCGTGAAATAATGGTAACGAGAGGTGACCAGCCTTATGAACTATTTCCACAGCTTGGTGCCAAACAGTTCAAAGCTCTGCACCAAAAGCAGAGCTTTTGATTAAAATGGAAAATGACGAGGCGACCACAACGAAGACTGAAAATAACTAGAGATTTAAAGGACTAAAGGAAATCACAGTAATAAGGAGGGCTGATGCTAAAGACTGATTTTAAATAAGAATGGGAGTTTTTTAAATCATGATTACCCAAGAGTGAGTGTATGTTAATAAGCCCGGGGTGATAGATAGTTGGCACGGTAGCATAACACGATTACAGCGCCAGTGACCCGGGTTCATTTCCGCCGCAGTCTGTAAGGAGTTTACACATTCTCCACATGACTCCCTGGGTTTCTTCCGGATCTCTGGATTCCCCCACATTCTAAAGGTGTACAGGTTAGAAGGTTAATTGGTCACATGGGTGTAATTGGGCAGCATGGGGTTGTTGGGCTGGAACGACTTGTTACCATGCTGTATCTCTAAAATAATATAAGGAACTTGATACAAGTCTGAACATTGTCTATTTTCGGTTGCTGCTTACCTTTGTAGTTCCAGTATTCTCGATTTTTACTTATTTCTGCCTATCACAATGTCCCTTCTATTTCTAGCAAGTTAATAGGTATTAAGCTTTTAAACAAGTCTCCACCAAGCCACAAAGAAGATTTTTCCTTCATTATGGGTAACTACTGAAATACAGCAATAGCCTCACAGCTTGCTTGGGCTTTGTGGTAGCCTCAATCTTGCTACCAACAGCTTGTTTCAAACCAGCACTGAGCTAGAGGCTGTGCTTCACCTCGCTGCTTGGCTTGGAAGCTCTCAAGAGAAGTAAAGGCGGAATCGCTTTGAACAATCATTGCACGGACATTTTAACATAGAGCTCAGGTAAATGAAATGGTCCAGCGTAAAGAGATAAGAGCACTTGCTATTTTCTTTCAATAGCTAATAAGTTATAGTGTTCGCATCTAATTGCACAGGTGGACTTAGCTTCTAACATAATCAAAATTAAGCCTTCAGCATTCATTCTGAAACTGAACCAATAAATACACCATAATCAAATTTTATCACTGTTATATACTTCCACTGCAGTATAATTTATGGTTGATAAGATCCCTCAAACAGCAATCCCGAATAATCCAAAATCAGATGAGGGAAAAGTGTATTACTATTTGTGGACAATTCTGATTTGATGGAGACAGATGTGAAAGCACAGAGGAACATCTGGAGAAATTTCTGAAACCCTGGTTCGCTGCTGCTGTTACTGGGCGATCGAGAATCTTCTGGAGGGAAGGCACCCAAATCTCCAGCTTTGCCTGCTGCTGGCGACCGAGATTGAGGTCCAATCGCTTGGATAGAGAGGGTGCTCGGTACTCGGTGTCGGAGGGCTGATCAGAGCACAAAGTTTTCGGACGACTCAGAGTCGGGCTGTGGTCGGGCATGGCAGGGAGAGTTTTCTTCCTTCTCCCGTCAGCGTGAGATGTGGGACATTCAAAGTGACTTTGAATTTTTTTTACTGTGCCATGGCCTGTTCTTCATCAAGTTATGGTATTGTTGCACTGTTGTAACTATATGTTATAATTATGTGGTTTTGTTAGTTTTTTCAGTCTTGGTCTGTCCTGTGCTTTGTGATATCACACCGGAGGAATAGTGTATCATTTCTTCATGCATGCATTACTAAATGACAATAAAAGAGGACGTGTCCTCATAATCTAATCTATTCTATTATTACATTATTTCCAAGAAACCCCAAAGCACTTTTGAAGAATATTCACTATTGTTAGAAAGGAAAATTCAGTAGCCAGATTCCATATGGCAAGATCGCTTTAACAATGAATAGGTGGATGACTTAGATTATGTTAGATTAGATCTAATTGTTCATTTATTTCTCAATATTATTTCAAATAGAAATATTGCTCAGAACACCTGACTTCTCCTGTGCCAAAAGAATGGCCTGATATTTTGACGCAATGAGAAAGGTGAAATAGACTTTGCTTGCTGCCTGATACAAGAGGGAGTCTCTCAGACAACGTAACATGCTCCAATGTTTCACCTTAGGTCCCATGCTTGTGAGGACTTCACCCCAAAAGCTTCTGACTCAGGGAAGTGATTTCCAAAACCATCAAAATGCACTTTATGGGTGAATCCATCAGCTTATCCATTTTAGTCAGGGTGGTAGGTTGGGCGGATCCCAGCAGGCACACCATCGTTGATCATAGGTTAAAAAGGAAAACAATGACACTGTCTGCTGCCACACATTCATGTGTGTGGTTCATCAAATGCAATTCACTTCCTCTGGCTGAGCGTTCAGAATCAGATTCTTTTGCTGAAATAACCAGCCAATGCTTACCACCTTGCCACAACTCCGATTGTTGACCACTTGGGGAGAAGTTGGAAGTAATGAGTGCTCACAGAGCCTGTGATGTTGACAATGCTTTTGCTATTTTTGCTAATTTCTGTTAGTTTGATTTTTGATGCACCAAATACACACCCTTGCACAAAAGTGCTAAGAGACCCCAGCCACTTTCTTCTTTGGGTCAAGACCCACATATAGTAACAAATTATCAGCTAGAGTTTATAGAACCATTAGAGAGTCAACAGTGTAGAAAGCAAGGGTTATTATTAGCATCCACAAAAAAGTTGGACAATATCCTGAGGATAACATTGAGGGAGAAGACATCATGGCCAAGACCAAGAAATGTTGCATTGGTCTGGAAGGACACTTTTGTGAAGACAATTATACAGTATCCTACATTATTCTACCATCTTCTGCATTATAGTTACAAACAATGGAATCCCACTGGGAATTGCATACCTGGTAGGTGCTGTAGGTTGTGGCTTGAGAACTACTAAACAGTTTGGTGCTTTGGTCAACAGGGCTGGATAGTTGATGAGATCAAACATCATATTTCTAAGTTTGCTGATACTAAACTGGGTAGAATTGTGAGGATGGAGGTAGGAAATACAGACCCGCTGTGTGAGAACATGACAGATGTAACCAACACAGTCGACCAAGATGGGAATGCTGCAGAAAGATAGCACTGAAATAAAATATTAGCCATGATCTTGATGTATGGTGGAACAAGCTAAAAGGCTCCAATGAGGCCAGAGGGGCATGATTTCACTCACTCTTGCACTTATGCCTTAAGTTCTTATGATACTCAGAATCTCTACAGAAGTGAATGAAAACTGGTCTCATGTACATTCAGATTGTCATTGATAATTAATGTTCTATACAGCTTGAAAGCTTTCATTTATTCAAGCACTCAGGATGTGAAGAACATTGACAAATTCACCTACTGCATCTAATTGTACTGAAACAATTTGGTCAATTTAACCCTTTCATTATTCTAGCCTCTTTGACTATGGCACTACCATTGGCAAAATGGTAAGAAGAATAATATACTGGAAAAATTAGCTTAAAATGTTGAAAGTGCTATTATCTAGGTTGTTCCAAGTGTCTTAGAGAACTTGCCACAGTTCTGCTGCAGACTTTGGCTGCCCCGCTTGCTTCTGTCTCACCAGCTAATCCCAGACAGCCTCGATGACGTTGAGATCAGGACTCTATGGAGGCCATACCATCTGAATCCATATAAGAAAATCTAGGGTGCCTAAGACTTTTGCACAGTACTGTATTTGGATAGTGTGCGCTGCGAGAGCTGATGGTGTTACTTCGACATTATTGCACTTGTCCTGATCAAAGTTGCAAAGAATATTACATCCAGATTGAAAGCTTTAATTTTTTACATCCTCACTCTCATGATGTGAGCAACATAATCAGGTTCATGTGTATAACATATAATTGCATCAAAATAGCTGTGGAAATGTTGCTGAAATAACATTGCTGAGTTTCGGTAGTACATTAGTGGTAGGGTAAGTGAATGTTCACTGAGGTAACCGTTCAAATAAACTCGTTCTTAGCTTGTAACAATCTTCTCAAGAATTTATATCCAGGAATCTGGTGATTATTCCATCATCCCACTTTTTAGAAAGTGAACAAGTTTTGAGAGATCAACAAATGATTCATTCATTACAGGGTCAGACCAACCCTTGTCTTGTTCTTGTGGTTGCGTGTCACCTTGAGTGGTACAGCTTAATTTCTGGGTGAAAATTACTTCTGTGACGTAAATCTCTACACTCTACTTCCTCTATTTTTAAGACTCTCCTTCAAACCTACCTCTTGGTCATATGTCCTATAATAAATCTTAATTTATTCAGAGCTAAAGCCACTCCTTTGAAGTACTCTGAAAGAGTACAGAGAAAATTTGCAAGGATATTGCCGTGGCTTGAGGATCTGTGTTATAAGAAAATGTTGAATAGATTCGGACTTTATTCCCTGGAGCATACAGCCTGTTCCATGCTGTATCTCAATCAATCAATCAATCAATAAATAAATAAATAAAATTATCTGGTTGTTGTCATTCTTTTTTTGGATCTGATAAAGTACGCAGGTCCTGTAACTACAGATAGAAACTTTGGATTCTCAAAATTAGTTAGGAGTGAAATTGTGTGTCTTCAATACCATTGATTAATTTTAGTTAAGGCTTTAGAATCTACCCACTTTCTCAGGCAATACCTTGACCATCAAATCAGAGGAAGGCCAGACCAAGTACAAAAGCAAGCAAAATGAATTATTTCAATCATTCAGTCCCTCCGATCAAAAACCTTTCTTTGCACATAATGTTCGCTGTCTTGAGAAATGAAGCTTTGCCAAAGTTGTAAACATTGGAGATTTGAAACACTTGAAAACATTATTAATCTTCATTTATTTTGTTGGGTTCTGACAAAGCATTTCTAACATAGTTGGTCAGTGTTAGTTCCAAGACACAATTTGCTTTTTAAAGGAACAGCAGTGACTGATTAAGATTGACAAAGCTGCCATGCATCCATGATATAATCATTGCTTCATGCAGAAGGTTATATTTGGAACTGCAGTCCTTTTTAATTTCAGATTCTTGTTTCCTCATGTGAATGACTTCAGCTGTCTCTCAAATATGGCAACAAAGCACATATTCCTAGTATGGCATATTTTTATTCTTCTGAACACATTGCCCCACTAGTAGTAGTGCTATCATTTGGGTGAAGCATCTTATTCTCCTAAGGGATTGCCTATTGGCGGATCCTCAGTTGGCTGTAGAGGCCAGTCCAGGATCAATATATTCTGGTGCAGTGTGGGCAAGAGTAGTTGGTGTCTGTGGTAAGTGATTGTGCTTTTTTGATGTTCAGTCTCTCCTTTGCAGCTGCCACTTGTTCTCTGTGGCACAGAGGAGGTTCCCCTCATGTAACACAGCTCCCTTTTGAACAGATTTCCTCCAGATGTATCTACTGAGTGCAATGTCATCCCAGCTTTTAGATGTAACGCTGGATTTCTTCAGGCTGATTTTGATGTTAACTTTGAAGCATTTCCTTTGCCCACCAGGGGCTCTCTGACTTTCATTCAGCTAAGAGTAAAGGATCTGTTCAGGGAGACGGGAGTTCAGCATCCAGGTGACATGACATATCTATCATGAATAGCGCACACACTTCCGACGGGCCATTCTTCAACGTGAACTGGGCAGTGAATGATGACTGAGTTAAACAATCATGGGAAGCTTTACAGGGAACCCTGAACTTGAGTTTCACCCAATAACTTGGCATGTGTTCATTCCAGCAGAGATCACTGAACAGCAAGGGAGAAAGGAAATGTATTTGAATAACATCTTTCACGTTGCTTTCAGAATGTACTAAAACACTTGGCAGCCAATGGAGTATTTTTGAAATGTAGACATTGTTCTGGATGGTTGCATTACAGCCTGGTATGGAAACGCCAATACCCAGGATCAGAAAAGGCTACAGAAAATGGTGGACACAGCCCAGTCTATTGCAGGCAAAACCCTCTCCACCACCAAAAATATTTACGTGGAGCACTACCACAAGAAAGAAGTATATATCATCAAAGACCCACAACAATCAAGCCATGTCCTCTTCTCACTGTAACCATCAAGCTGTATGCATTGAAGCCTTAGGTCCCACACCACCAGGTTCAAGAACAGTTATTGTCCTATGACTATCAGGCTCCTGAACCAGCATGGATAATTGGAATCACCACTATTCTGAACTGATCTCTATAATCCACAGTCTCAATTTCAACTAATCTTTATAATTCATGTTCTTAGCATTATGTTTTATTTGCACAGTTTGTCTTCTTTTGCATATTTGTTGTTTGTCAGTCTTTGCTCTCGTAAATTCTATTGTATTTCTTGGATTTCCCGGAAATGCTTGCAAGAAAATGGATCTCAAGGTAGTAAAGTATATGGTAATTGGTATATGTACTTTGATAATAAATTTATTTTGTACTTTGAATGTTAATCAGTGGTGATCTTGGATACATTTTTCTTTCAGTAGTGCTGTGATCTCTGAGAAAACAAATGTCTGAGAAAGAGGTTTACCGAAGTAAAAGTGCAATATGTTTTTGGTGTTGCCTTCTTCCAAGCAGCTTGAGTCTTTTATAGATGAATCACTGATTTCCCTTTACAGTGGAAGCAATTTGAACCTCTACTACAGTAACTCTGCCCTGGCTGTGTGAATCTGTGTTTGCTCAGAACACAACGGCAACTTGTCTTTTGTTGAGACAGCCAGAGGAAAACAACAAATATATATATGATTTAATTGCGAAGAATAAATTGGCCAGATAAAAAATGATATTAAAGAACAAACTTTTCTCAGGCTTCCAGCCTGGTACTGGTATCGATTTTAACTGACATTTTGATGACAAACTCTGCCATCTTCATCAGGGATGATGTATGGGCATGTCTATTCTGGTGGTATTTATACCCCCCGTCATCCATCCCTGCTGATTGGTTAGTCCTCATCCAATCAGGTCTCCGATCTCTCACCTTGTTTACAATTGAATTCTGGTTCTTACTTAGAGTGAGGCATTTGTCTTTGTTAAAATTATTTTTCTCTAGTTTTATTTCAATGGCTTCCTTCACCAGGCAGTCCCAGAAACCATTGGTGTAGCGCAGTAGATTTGTGCCGTCAAAGTCAATCCTATGGCCATTACGAATGCAATGTTCTGCTGCAGCCGATTTCCCCAAATGATATGTCCAAAACTCTTGGCATGGGCGAGATTAAAGAAGTATATGCAGGCAAAGGGTGCATAGTCTGCCCACTCATAGAAGTTGCTCAAAAGGTGTGACATGATGCAAATATCATACAAAGATCGAGGGCAGTATTAGACAATTTGCTTACGTTCATTATGTTGTTCTTTACAAAATGATACATTGTGAGAAAAAAATTGAGAATAAATGTTTATATTTTACAACTATTGCACAATAACATAACATTAGCGACATCACAGCTGTCTTTGAAATTATATTTCCTGGTAAAATTATAATAATCACTGTCCATCAATACAGAGAATGTTGAAATATAATGGGCCATGCATTTTCATGTTGAGTATAACAGTGCATACTTTAGGCTGGAGTATGCATGCATAAATGTAATATACTTTGCATAATGTTGAAAAGAAATTATTTGAATATTTTTCTGATCATTTGATCATTTGGGCAGGGAAGCACATTGAATGTGCGATAGTCATGTTAATTATTGATTGCTCTAAAGTCTTTACTCGAAGCTACAATTTTCCAAAGGCTTTAATGAAATTCTAAGTAGAACAGTTGAATAAATTGCTATTTCAATACCAAGTGGTTTGTAGCTATTACAGATCCCAGACAGAAAAGTGTTGTGCTATAAAATGGATGCTGCATACTAACAGTCAATTATAGTAGCAGCAACAAGCAGTTTGTCTGCCAAAGATATCTTTTTTGATAACTCCAGAGGCTAGAAATCTTCTCTTAGCTCAAAAAAAGAAGTTGAAATATTTATTTATTGGCATGGTTTGGAGCTTGCAAAATGTGCAAGCAAGGATTTCAACACTCAGGGTTCATGTTAATTGTAAGCAGAGCTGTCAATCATGACGCACCTGATTCAATGTTTCTTCAGTATTTCTCAGGCAATTAAACAAAGCTATTTAAACATCAGAAGTGTTCATAATGTGGCTCTGCTGGACACATTTCCTGTGCTAATAATTCAAGTGTAAACTGAACAGATCACAGTTCATTTCCAGGTCCTGTATGATCATCAGCCTATTTTGAAAATACAGTAAATTATTATAAATGTTTTTGAAAGGCAAAAAACCAACATTAACAATCTGAATGTGCAGCTACAACAGGCTAATTAACAAGGACATTTCCAAATATAAAATCATGACAACATTCTTATCTCAATCACTATCATTCAAAAGAAGAAAAATATTCTGATTAGGCTCCTGGTTTCACTCAGTATTTTTACTGTTTCCTTGAGTCTCCCTTAGGAAGTTGGAGATATTTTTTCTCCCATCAATCTGGATAACTCAGACTTGAAAACAGGGAGCAGTCAAGCGAATCTTCTCCTCCATGACCATCTCCAGAATCAGAGATGACCTTTAAGGTTTGACCTTAAAGTGTCAGATCATTATTTAACATGTACTTAAACCTAGACCTGGTATGTTGAAAGAAATTATCTATAATCTTACAACATCGTGTAAAAGTGTAATAAAAATTGATATCAAGAATTTTGAATGAATATATAAAACATAAATGAAAATAGCTGTTAACTTCATCCTCCTCATTGCATGGTTATGCACATGAATACTTAATGCAGCGCAGTGAAAGTAACAGCTGAAGAGTGGTGTGATGCATCGCTACTCCTAGTACTGAGCAAATGATAATCTCAGGAACATTTTATCAGATACTGCAATGAGTCAAAAAGTCCATATGTAAGGGACTTTCCAGATTAGCATAATACTTATTTCAGTCGCATTGTATACTTTAGGGAACCGCAAGTACATCCAACTTATTGGATTCCTTTGTTGACTACACATCATTCAGGCTCTGTAAAAGAGTATTTATTTCTCCAACTCCATTCACGTCCTTAAGTGATTTACAACCAATTAAGTCCTTTTGAAAGGTGGTCATGGCTCTTTTGTAGAGAAAGTGCAGTCAATTGGTGTTTTTTGCATTACAGAAAACGATGCCTTGGTCTCTAATTTTGAACATAATGAGAGCATTCAATCCACCACTGCATTGTGATAATATCACAGTCAGATATTATATCTCAATTTGATTGGTCACAAGAGAACTCAGATAGTATTGGCCACTGGAATTCTCAGCATCCGTTTTAGATCAATGCTTCAGGTCACTCAGCTGAAACGTTAGTCTTGCTTCTTGCTCGATCAAAAATGCTTTCTAATCTTGTAAACATTTCCTGCTTTGATTTCAGACTTCTGGCATCTGCAGTACCTTGAAACTGTAATCTTTCTGCATTTTTTTAAACTCAAACGTTTGGAATGCATCAATACTGTTAAATGGACTGACCCATTCTTCTTAATCCAATACAGTTTTGTATAGAAAGAAGATGATGTGCCATCTATGTTTTAACCAAAGTGAATCACACTGCTAAACATCTCCAGGTGACACTGGAGCAATGGTGAAGTTGGACCAGGCTCCTCCATGTGGCACTCCTGGCAATTCCCCAGATCCAAGCATGCACCTGATTTTTTTTTACTGTTGAAAGAACAGGGACACCGTGGCATTTACTGCCCTTCCCTGATGCCCCCTAAGGAAACACATTGGTCATTGGTGAGCCTGCCTTCACACATGGGCACTTAGATAAGGACAGGAATTTTCTTTTATTTTCCTTGGAGAGGAAAGAAAATTTCCTGTCCTTCTTTGACACAGAGAATAGTTAGTGCCTTGAATGCATTGCCAGGGCTGATACGTTAGGGACTTTTAAGAGGTTCTTAGATAAGTACATGGATGAAAGAAAAATGGGGAGTTATGGGCCATGTCGGAGGGAGTGGGTTAGATTAATCATGGAGTAGTTTTATATAGTAGTTTTATTATCAGCTACAGCTCTGCCTTTAATGCCATCATTCCAAATAAACTGATTCCTAAGCTCCGGAACCTGGACCTTAGCACTCAGATCTGCAGCTGGATCTTCAACTTCCTCACAGACAGGAGCCAGGCTGTAAAAATAGGGGACAAGCTTTCCTCTACAATCACTCTGAGCACCGGTGCCCCACAAGGCTGTGTACTCACTGTACACCCATGATTGTGTAGCCAAGTTTCCATCAAACTCAATATATAAGTTTGCTGATGACACAACAACTGTAGGCCGTATCTCGGGTAATGATGAGTTTGAGTACAGAGAGGAAATTAAGAACCTGGTGGCATGGTGCGAAGACAATAACCTATCCCTCAACGTCAGCAAGACGAAGGAATTGGTTGTTGACTTCAGAAGGAGTAGCAGACCACACAACTCCATAAGATCCTTGGGGTCAATATCACAAATGACCTGACTTAGTCCAACCAAGCAGAGTTCACTGCCAAGAAGGCCCACCAGCACCTTTACTTCCTGAGAAAACTAAAGAAATTTGGCCTATCCCCTAAAACCCTCACTAATTTTTATAGATGCTCCGTAGAAAGCATTCTTCTAGGGTGCATCACAACCTGGTATGGAAGTTGTCCTGTCCAAGACTGGAAGAAGCTGCAGAAGATCGTGAACACGGCGCAACACATCACACAAACCAATCTTCCGTCCTTAGACTCCCTTTACACCGCATGCTGTCGGAGCAGTGCTGCCAGGATAATCAAGGACACGTCCCACCCAGCCAACACACTTTTCGTCCCTCTTCCCTCCGGGAGAAGGCTCAGGAGCTTGAAGACTCATACGGCCAGACTTGGGAACAGCTTCTTTCCAACTGTGATAAGACTGCTGAACGGATCCTGATCCGGATCTGGGCCGTACCCTCCAAATATCCGGACCTGCCTCTCGGTTTTTTTACACTACCATACTTTCCATTTTTCTATTTTCTATTTATGATTTATAATTTAAATTTTTAATATTTACTAATTCTTACTATTTTTAATATTTAATATTTGTAATCCAGTGAGTGAGAAGCACAGAATCAAATATCGCTGTGATGATTGTACATTCTAGTATCAATTATTTGGAGACAATAATGTATAAAGTATAAGTATAGGTTGGCACAACATGGTGGGCCAAAAAGGATCCGTACTATATTGTACTGCTTCATGTGCTATGTATGTTGTATGAAAGAGCATTACTAAACCAAAATTGTGTTTTTCTGACAATTCAACAACGTTATGGACTGGATTCCAAAAAAGAATCTCAGAACCAGAATCAGAATCAGGTTTATTATCACCAGCATGTGTTGTGAAATTTGTTAACTTAGCAGCGGCAGTTCAATGCAAAACATAATGTAGAAGAAAACAATAATAATAATAACAACAATAATAATAATAATGGATAAATAAATAAATAATTCAATTACCGTATACATACATTGAACAGATTAAAAATCATGCAAAAACAGAAATAATATATATTTGAAAAGTGAGGTAGTGTTCACAGGTTCAACGTCCATTTAGGAATTGGATGGTAGAGGGGAAGAAGCTGCTCCTGAATTGCTGAGTGTGTGGCTTCAGGCTTCTGTACCTCCTACCCAATGGTAACAGTGAGAAAAGGGCATGCCCTGGGTGCCGGACGTACTTAATAATGGATGCTGCCTTTCTGAGATGCCACTCCTTGAAGATGTCCTGAGTATTTTGTAGGTTAGTACCCAAGACGGAGCCGACTGAATTTACGATCCTCTACAGCTTCACTTGGTCCTGTGAAGTAGCTCCGCCCCCCCCCCCCATACGAGATAGTGGTGCAGCCTGTCTGAGTGCTCTCCACGATACATCTATAGAAGTTTTTGAGTGTTTTTGTTCACATACCAAATCCCTTCAAACTCCTAATGAAGTATAGTTGTTGTCTTGTCTTCTTTATAGCTACATCAATATGTTGGGATCAGGTTAGGTGCTCAGAGATTTTGACACCCAGGAACTTGAAACTGCTCACTCTCTCCGCTTCTGATCCCTCTATGAGGATTGGTATGTGTTCCTTGATCTTACCCTACCTGAAGTCCATAATTAGCTCTTTCGTCTTACTGATGTTGAGTTAAATGTTGTTGCTGCGGCACCACTCCACTAACTGGCATATCTCGCTCCTGTTTATCTCGCTTTATTTAAGAATCTAAATAAAAAGAATCTATTTATTTAATTACTTGAATTTAAATGTCGCAACGATAACCTGTAAAATGTGGGATTTGAACTCATGTCACTGAACTAATAGTCGAGAACTCTGGCTGCTAGTTGGGTAACTTAAGCACTGTGCTACCACACCATAATTGCATTGTGATTTTCATGCTGCTCATTTACGCCTGTACTGGCGGAAGTGGCAACCGTAAGCTCCAGCCATCATGGGACTCTCTCAGCAAAACTAAGATTGTGTTGGTTTGCTGCTTTTCTGGCTAAATTAAGGGTAACTCTGCTGATACAGGAAGACCTCACTGGTCAGCTTCACAACTCAGTGGGCAGTCAGCAGAGACACATTCCCACGTCCACACAATGTGCTTAAACTAACAGCAATTCTTTTCTATAGTTGCGATGCTCCGTTGCCGGTTCTGAATGTCACTGCTGGTGAACATCCATTCATGTACCCATGGCTGGTTAGACATTCCAATCAGCAAAAAACATTCAGAGACACCTTCTCTGATGAACAATATAATACCAGGCTTTGGTTTTCCAAAGCTATCGTCTCTAAGATAATCACGACCTTCACTCACTTTCCCCATGCCTGGATTACTAGGTCCAAGGTTCAAGGTTCATTTTATTGTCAAAGTATGCATGTACAATACAACTCTGATATTTATCCGTGAAGATCTTTCTTCATGAAGATCTATCTCCATGAAGATCAAGGCAAAACACACAAAATGTTGGAGGAACATAGCAGGTCAGCTTGCATTTATGGGAATGAGTAAACAGTAGATGTTTCAGACTGTGATCCTTCATCAGGACTGATTCTCAACTTCCACATCACAAGATCTTTCCAAATGGCCCAAGCAGCAGTAATATTGCACAGGCATTTTATTCAGAATGAAATTATTTCATTGATTTTGATTTCAGGGAGGAATACTTGACAACTCAGTCACTAGGTCAGGAGCTCCCAACCTGGGTTCCATAGACCCCTTGGTTAATGGTAGGGGTCCATGGCATAAAAAAGGCTGGGAACCCCTGCACTAGGATTATTAGTTGCTGGGTTCCTTGACAGTAAGCAGCCATTGTACCTAACTCAGTCTGGACTGCCTGGGAAGCATCGTAATCATGAAGAATGCAAACTACCTTATCACGTGAATGTTTTTCACTCCTTCGATTCTTATGGATCATGAAGTAAACCTCCTCATGCTGAACACATTGTCTCTTACACAACCTAGTAACCTCTGAAAAGCCAGTAAGCAAGACATTCAACAAAATTGTTACAATTTTACAAAATCACTTGAGCCCTAATGTGTTGGCAATATCTGAGACCTTTGATTTTATGAAAGGGACCAGTCTAAAGATGAAAGCATTTCTGCATACATTGCAGAACTGCACAAACTTTCCCAATATTGTGACTTTAGAGATGGACTTTCTGATGCACAAAGGAATAAGCTTGTATGTGGCCTGCATAGTCAAAGCACTCAAATGAGGCTACTGGCATAAAGTGACCTAACCTTAGAATGGGCATTCATCATTGCAATATCATTAGAGACTGCAGCAAAGGATGCAGCAGAACTACAGATAAGGAGGTTAGAAGGTAAAATGCACAAAATATCCCCGAGTGGTGCAAAAAGCCAAAGATGTTATCGATGAGGCAAATCCTCCCACAAAGCAAATAACTGTTGATTCAAAGAAAGAGTCTACAGAAGTGTCACAGACAAGATCACAAAGAGAGAATATGCAAGGCAGACAAAAAGCACAACCAAGTGAAAAGTCTAACACAAAACTAAGCAAATGCATAAAGTTAATGAATGTAAAACAGAATCAGACAACATCGAGTCTGACAAAGATAAATTGTCATGCCTGGAACTGCAGATTATAACTGAAGCAGATCACAAAATCATTTGGATCACAGTCTGGTATAAAGCTGAAAATGGAGCTGGATGCAGGGTCAGCTTGGTCCATAATTCCAGAGGCTGACTTCAACAGATTGTTTTCTAAGATACCATTAGAGGAGACTTCTGTGATGCTACAGGTGAAAAGATGTCTCCCAAAGGCAAACTGAAAGTAAATGTGACATATGGAGACCAAGCACAACAGTTAGAGTTTTATGTATTGAAAAGTGGAGGGCCAGCACTTTCCAAATGTGAATGGATGAGAAAAATCCAACTAGACTGGCACTGAATCAAAGCTCTCAGAGTGGCATCATCAGGCAACAGCAGCCCAAATGGTAGCACTAACCAGAGACTGGCACAGCTGCTTCATGCTAATCAGAAGATATTTGAGAAGGGAATTGATAAATAGATCAAAGACTTGCCCAACCGCTGTTCGGGATGCCAAAAAGTTCCAAATGCACCCCCACAGGCACCGTTACAACTGTGGGAGTGGCCGTCGTCTCCACAGCAAGAATACATATTGACTTTGCTGGGCCGTTCATGGATTCCATGTTCCTGATTGCTGTGGATTCTCATTCAAAGTGGCCGAAGGTTAGACCAATGAAGTCAACCACCTCAGCAAAGTCTGCCTCCGCTCTGAGGCCTATCTTCACCAGAAATGGCTTACCAGAACAAATTGTGAGTGACAATGGATCACAATATCCGTCAGAAGAATTCCGATTGTTCATGAAGTAAAATGGCATCAGGCATTTCAAAACAGCTCCTCACCAACCAGCAACAAATGAGTTAGCTGAAAAGTTTATCCAAACCTTCAAGAAGTCTATTAAAGCGATGGACAAGGAGGATGTTTCTCTACAGCACAAGGCGGACAACTTCCTTTTTGTGTGTCTGAACTCTGTTCATGCGATGACAACCTGCAGTGCTGTTCATGAACAGGAATCTGAAGTGTTGCATAGACCTCCTGAAACCAAACCTCCAGAGGGAAGTACAGGATAAACAGTTCAACCAGTTTCGAGCTTGGACAGGAAATCCAAGAGTACGATTACCAAGAAGACAAATGGACACCCAGTAGGATAGCTACAAGAACTGGACCACTGTTGTACACAGTGGATGTTGGAGATCGGGCATGGAGACATCATGTGGATCAGATACTGCATGCTCAACTGAAGAACACACCTGAGACGATTGCATCCAACAAGGCAGACACATTACAGTCACCGGACTTACCTCTCAGTGATGATCATGTCACTGACAGCAACGTGACATGGGAAACTGAAAATGTTGGCTTAGACAAGACACCTACCAAACACAATGCCACAACACAGGTCCAGAGGGGTGATGAGAACATTATCGTTGACAAGTCACCTGCAAAACCTGATTCCACTCCACAGGTCTAGAGGTGCTATCCTGAAAGAAACAGAGTGCCACCCAAAAGACTGAACATTTAGAACTGTGAAGATATTTATGGAATGTTACTGTCAAAATGTGTTTATGTGGAATATGGGTTTATGAAAGGGAAATTGATTG
This sequence comes from Mobula birostris, assembly GCF_030028105.1. Classification (NCBI taxonomy): domain Eukaryota; kingdom Metazoa; phylum Chordata; class Chondrichthyes; order Myliobatiformes; family Myliobatidae; genus Mobula; species Mobula birostris. The sequence goes on along the minus strand of NC_092378.1, from coordinate 129,251,666 downwards.
TTTTGTACATATACCATTTTATTTTGCATTAAGCTAAAGGGGGAGGAAGTGTAATGTATTGATCTATATAATTTAGAGCAATGACCCTCCCCCTTAGCATTACGCATTGATCTGTTGTCTGTGCATACGCTGTTGTCTATACATGCACATTGTTCTCTCTCCCTCTCTCTCTCTCCCCCTCTCTCTCAGTGCAATATGAATACACCAGTTAAAGCCATCTCCTATGTGTGTGCTTCTATTTAATTGATATGTAGTTGTACACAGACACAACAGAGGACATCGCATACAACTTCAACATAACATCCCAAATTCTGTACCGAATGCTCTGGTTTATGAAGACAAACATGTTAAAAGCTCTTTATGACCCTATCTACCTGTAACGGCTCTTTCAAGGAATTATGGATCTGTAGTATCAGATTACTTTCTTCTTTTGCACACCTCAATACCTTATGTATTATGTATTATGTGTAAATCTTACCCCGGTTCGTCCTCCATCAGTGCAATATCTCACACTTATTAAAGTCTATTTGTCATTTTTCAGCCCATTACCCAGCTGGTCCAAAACACTTTGCAAGCTTTGATAGCCTTCCTTACTGTCCACTGCACTCCCAATGGTGGTGTCATCCATAAATTTGTTGATCCAGTTTACCACATTATCATCTAAATCATTAATATAAATGACAAGCAACAATGTACCCAGCACTAATTCCTGCAGCACACCACTAGTTACAGGCCTCCAGTAAAAGAGACAACCAATCTATCACTCTCTGGTTTCTCCTGATAAACCAATACTCTGATTCTTTTATGCACTCTCTCTAGCTTAACACGTATCTTTGCTATAGTATGGTGACCAGAATTAAAAGGGTATTTCAGATGTAGGCTCAACAACTTCTGTACAGCTATAAAATGCTGTTGCAACTCTTGTACTTGGTGCTCTGCTTAATAAAGGCCAGCATGCCATACGACTCCACCACCTTACCACTGTGTCCTTGATAGATACTTTTCCAAAACCACAGTCGCTAGTGAAAACCAAGTAACCTTCTCCACACTCCAGTCATCACAACCAATATGGAATACCAATAAACAGTCAGGAAAGCGCAGATGATGGATTTACTACGAATGCCCATGAAAAAATGGATCTGAGTGTTGTAGATGGTGACATATACAGTACCTACTTTGAGAATGAATTTACTTTGAATGATGCATCAGAGCCCCTCACATTTGCTTCAAAAGGTCCATATACAATCACCTTAGCATGAACAATGAAGTAGACAGGTGCTGGGTCAGGAGCAACTGCACTTGTCTCTCGCTCTGGTCCTGAACTCAACATTGAGATTGAGCTCCTTGTAATATTCCTCAGTGGAAGCTCTCAATGTATTTCACACAGAGACTTTTAGTTATAACTGACCCCCTTATGATGGTCTCTACATTTCAATGATTTTTCTGACCTTCATTAAGAAGTGAAGTTTAAGATAACCAAGCAGTCTTTTTTTGTTCATTTTTGTCTATTTCACTGTGGGTGTATGTTTTTAATTAATAACCTATCATTTGAAGTTAATACATAAATTTATCTACCATTAATTTATTTCTTTTTTATTAATTTTAACTTTTAAAAAACTATTTCTCATAACTCTTGTTAAACATCACAGTATTCAGACACATCCAAGCCAGTGAAACAGACTATTAGGGCAGTGCACAGATCCCACCGTGGAGGATGAGGCTGATTGCAAACCATCCCTGATGCACAATGGCACTAAGTTTTGATCAACCTACCATTTATTTTGGTGGGAATGCAATTTTCTAAAAATGACCAAATAATAACCAAAAGATAAACAAGCAAAAAAACCAGTATTTGGGCATATACAGTATATTATTTTTCATTATAACAGCATTATCGTGATTAAATACTAATTTCAAACATAGCAGAATTCAATCAACACCAGGCTGAAGATTTATGGAAGAGATGGTGTGATGTCAGTGGCTCAGTTGTACAAATTCTCAAAGTTCAAATTTCAATGTAAACTTATTATCAAAATATGTGTATGTTACCCCATACTAACTTTATTCATTGAGATACATTGAGATAGGCCCTTCTGATCCTTTGAACCATTCCACCCAGCAAGCCCTAATTCAACCCTAGCCTGATCACCGGAAAATTTACAATGACCAACCAACCTATCAACTGGTATGTCTTTGGAATGTGGGAGGAAACCAGGGCACCCTGAGGAAACATCCACAGTCGTGGGAAGAATGTACACACTCCTTTCAGACAGCAGGGGGAATTGAACCCATATCGCTGGTACTGTAAAGCGTTGTGCACTACGCTACCATATCACTACGCTACCGTATCACCCTAATGTTACTATATATGCAGTTACGCTTGCTGATGACCCCACTATTGTTGGACAAAGCAAAGGTGGTGACAAATTGGCATATAGGACAGAGATTGAAAATCTGGTTCATTGGTGACAAACCCTCACTCAACGTCAGCAAAATGGAAGAGCTGATTATTGACTGCAGGAGGCAGGAGGAAGAAGCCAGAGGTCCATGAGTCAGTCCTCATTCTGGGAATAGAGGTGAAGAAGGTCAGTCGTTTTAAATTCCTTAGAATGAACATGTCTAAGGATCTGATCAGAGATCAGCATGTGGGTGTCATCACAAAGGCCGCCACAACATTGCTGCTGCGTTCTTTTTACTCTACAAAGAAATTCACATAGATTTATCATGTAACCAAAAACTTTGGAGCAGGACAGAACCTACCTCAAACATGCCCACATCTGATCTGAACACAGGTAGGTTGGGAGGTTGGCAACCAGCCCCTGCAGGGAAGAAAGCCCATTGTACTTAACAATGCAGTGTGCCCTCATCATCATAGTGAAATTATCTTCACCATCAGGAGACTGGATTAGTCAGGCTTCTGGAAACTTGGCAGGGTGAATCCATGAGCTAAGTGCTTTTACAGCATTGCCTGTGGCCATGTAGAAAGGGCATTTCTTCAAGCCCTAATACTCTCAGTAGCAAGGCTGGTTCCTCTACACCTCTCAACTACCACCCCCCCCCACCCCACAAGTGCTGTCTATCCCCATGTCCCTATGTCTTCACTGTGGAAGACACAAGCAGTATGCAGGAAGTTCAAGAATATCAGGGGACAGAAGTGAGTGAAGTTGCCATTACTAGGGAGGAGGTTCTTGGGAAACTGGAAGATTTGAAGTTTGGCAAGTCATCTGGATCAGTTGGTCTACACTCCTTGGTTTTGAAAAAGGTAGCTGAAGAGATTGTGGAGGCATTAGTACTGATCTTTCAGGAAGCACTAAATTCTGGAATGGTTCCAGAAGGCTGGAAATTTGCAAATGTCACTCCAATCTTCAAGTAAGGAAGGTGGCAGATGAAAGAAATTTATGGGCCAGTTAGTCTGACCTCAGTGGTTGAGAAGATGTTGGAGTTGTAAGGATGTGGTTTCAGGGCACTTAGAGGTGCATGATAAAATAGGCCATAGTCAACATGGTTTCCTCAAGGGAAAATCTTGGTTGACAAATCTGTTTGAACTCTTTGAAGAAATAGTATAGACAAAGAAGAATCGGTGGATGTTGTGTACTTGGATTTTCAGAAGCTGCTTGACAAGGTGCTGCAGATGAGACTGCTTAACAAGTTAAGAGCCCATGGTACAGTATTAGAGGAAAGATTCTAGCATGGATAAAGCAGAGGCTTATTGGATGGAGACAAAGAGTTGGAATAAAGGGAGCCTTTTCTGACTGGCTGCCAGTGACGGTGTTCCACAGGGAGCTGTGTTGGGACCACTTCTCTTTACACTGTATGTCAATAATTTGATGGTGGAATTGATGGCTTTGTGGCCAAGTTTTCAGATGATAGAAGATAGGTGGAGGGGCAAGTAGTGTTAAGGAAGTGGAGAGGCTGCAGAAGGACTTAGACAGATTTGGAGAATGGACAAAGAAATGGCAGATGAAATAGAATGTTGGGAAGTGTATGCTCATTCACTTTGGTAGAAGAAATAAAAGGGTTGACTGTTTTCCAAATGGAGAGAAAATTCAAAAATCTGAGGTGCAAGGGACTTGGGAGTCCTTGTGCATGATTCTTTAAAGGTTAATTTGCAGGTTGAGTGAGTGGTAAGGAAGGCGAATGCAATATTAGCACACATTTCAAGAGGACTAGAATATAAAAGCAAGGATATAATGTTGAGGCTCTATAAGTCACTATTTAAGAAAGAATGTGCTGACATTGGAGACGGTTCAAAAGATGCTCACAAAAATGATTCTGGGACTGAAGGACTTGTCATATGAAGAGCATTTGATGGCTCTAGGCCTGTACTCACTGGAAATCAGAAGAATGAGGGTTGACCGCATTGAAACTTATTGAATGTTGAGAGGTCTTGATAAAGTGGATGTGGAGAGGATGTTTTCTATGGTGGGACACAGCTTCAGAATAGAGTAGTTGGGTATATTTAATACAGAGGTTCAGAAGACTGGAGATTGGGGCTGAAAGGGAAAATGGATCAGTCATGATGGCTGGAGTAGTCTCGATGGGCTAAATGGCCTAATTCTGCTCTTATATCTTATGCTTTTATGGTCTTATAACCCTCAACCATTATAAGTTCCTCCCCAATTATCATTTAATCCCTACAGTGACTAATAGATATCTTGGCTGTCATTTGCTGTCTTCAAACATGATGAAAATTCTTCCCGTAATCAGGACCCCTCATCATCAGAACCTTGATCACCATCAAGTGTGGCACGCTGAGACCCACCACCGTATGACAAGAACTCCTTTGATAGACTCATATACTCATCGATGAACAAGACCCTCCAATTCCATGATCCAAGCCACTCTCCCATACTGTGGACCCCTCCTTCATCACCAGAATGCTCAGTTTTGGCCTTCTCAAGCAATCCACCCACGTGAATAGCCTTATCCTGTCAGTCCCACTGGATGGACCCAGGGGCTTGTTCTGTGCTGTGGCATCTACCTGTGGAAGGAAAACCACAATTACAGGAGAACTAAAGTTAAATTCACAAAATCTAGAAGTGGGGGGATCCTGTCTAACCAGGCTCCTTGATCTCATAACAGCAACCATAATTCCCATATCTACATCCCAATCCCTTAGACAGAACACACTGCCAGACTAAAGAATGGTGATTTATGGTTTCTTTTCTCTTACCTGTTCCACAAGACTCCGCTTTGACATTGAAGTTATTCTTAAATTGTTTGTTTCTATAAGATTCGCTTTGCCTAGTGGCATGATCGCTGAGGTGGTGCCCCCTACCCGGCCAAACTTTAGCACTCCTGTTTGGGTGGATGCTGCGTGTTGTGTCCCCTGTGTAACATCAATATACCGAAATAACATTCAGTCCACAATGTGCGGTTAAACGATTAAGATTTTATATTTAAGTATGGGGTTAGTAGAGAAACAAAAGAAAAGGAAAACAAATAAAAGGCGCTGATAATCTCATAAACATGTCCAGTGCACAAACGTTGGAGCTCACGGATTCCCTTTCACTGATCCTCCTTTGCTCGTCGTCGACCCCTGGGCTCCCGCCCCGAGCCCAGGCCCAGCGGGTCCAGCAACCGTCTCCTCAAGCCACGTCTTCTCTCTTCATCCTCTTCGCGCCTTCTCCCCCAAGCCCATGCAAACTAACAGCTTTCACACTGACAGAAAAAATAACATCTATCCCAATTGGTTAGCAAATGAATACAAGTCCCGTTACCACTAATTATAACCCAAACATGCTGCTACAGAGAACATTAACTCATCAGTTAACGTTACAGAGAAGCCATTTCATTATACACTACAGAGAAGCCATTTCATTATTAGCCTTAGCGAGTAACATGAAAGAAGAAACCCTTACATTTCCATAATTTACTTGAGGATTTTGTCTATCTATGGAATAAGATCTCCAACATCCAACTGACATTTATTTCCCATTTGTCCATTTCTTTCTTATTCTTCTCTTTCCTAATTTTTTCATGATTCTGTTAACATGCCTACTTATCTTTATTTTTCAGTTTCAAGGAGAACATTAGTAGCTAATGATCTACTGGCCCAAGGAACTTCACAGGCCAGAATGAGTGTTGTGTTTGCAATGCTTATGGCTTAGGGAGTAAAGATCCCTACTGCTTTGAAATTCTTCCTAAGTTTCAAACATTTTGTATCGTTGCTCCAAATTTGCAAATTTGCAACATTTGCAGTTTTTCATTGTAAATGTATCGCATGAACCAACTCCATACCCCAGAGCCAGGCAGGATCAGATTGTTCATGAACCAGATTCTCACTGTTTGATTTTTGATTCATATTTTCGCAAAATAGTCTTCTTTGAAAATTTCCTCCCTTCAAGCTTTACAGAGTAGCTGAAGGTCACATTCGCATTTCTGCTGATGCATAATGTAAAATGCATCTGGGATAGCAAAATCCAATTTCCTACATCACTCACACTAAAACTGAAACTGGCATCCTACTCCATAAATCTTACTGAGCCAGTCACATCATATACAATTTTTAAGGAATTCGCTTAAATGCACGGTTCTCTGGAGATTCATCAAAACATCTCAAAATGCTTTATATTATGGAAAATAGTCTGTGGCCACGGTTTCAGCTACATCTGTACATTTGTTCATCAATGCAAGTATCTAAATCAGCCAATCATGTGGCAGCAACTCAATGCATAAAAGCTTTGAGGTTCAGTTATTGTTCAGACTAAACATCAGAATGGTGGAAGAAATGTAATGGAAGTGACTTTGAAGGTAGAATGATTGTTGGTACCAGATGGGAAGGTTTGAGAATCTCAGAAGCTGCTGATTTCCTGGGATTTCCACTCACATCATTCTCTAGAGATTACAAGGAATGGTGTGAAAAAGAGAAAAACATCCAGTGACAGCAATTCTGTGGGTGAAAATGCCTTCTTAATGAGAGAGGTCAGAGAAGAATGGCCAGACTGGTTTGAGCTAATAGGAAGGTGCCAGTAACTCAAATAACCATGTGTTACTGGAACTATGTAGAGTGCAGAACAGCAGCTCTGAATGGATAACATGTCAAATCTTGAAGTGGGTGGGCTACAGTACCAACAGACCATGAGTATACACTCAGTGGCCGGTTTATTAGGTACAGGAAGTACTTAATAAAATGGACACTGAGTGTATTTTGGACTGTATTTCTACATCAAAAGCTTCAGTCTTTCTGCACCACAAGTTTTCTTCCAAGTATCCCACAGAGAGAAATGAAAGGAATGGTCTATAAATCTGCTGATTATTATTGGAAGGCTTGAGCTCAATACCTGAGAACAAATCCCTGCTTTTTGAAAGGTGGGCTGATAACTTTAACTTTCCAAAAACCACCCTGGGTCTTAGTTCACTGTCTGATTTAAAGGACAGACTCAGTTAATCATATAATCCAGATTATCACCGTCATCTTGAAACATTGCAAGCAAAAGCAATAGTACATTTTCCAGGAGGGCAATAATTAATTTTCTGAGCCAGACTAGCGATATATTTGTCTGCAGAAATGATGTAGCTGTTTCCTGCTAGTTATTAGTCTTGACAGATACTTCCTGCCATTGCATAGCAATGATTCAGAGGTACAACAAAAATTCAAAAAGACAAAGGTCACCTCAATCTCCACTAATAATCCTCACCTTCAAGTGGTTTGAAAATTCAACAAGGGAAAGTGTATGCCTTTCTCCTGGCCTCAGGAATCAAGATCTCTATGTCTGTAGGTATAAGTATCCACTATGTTTTAATTATCTGTAGTGCAAATGTTTCTGCCTTTAACTTTCTCCATTTCTGTTTCAGAGTGGGCAGTTAAACTTATTGGTTATCTTCGGAGCAGATAGTTATCACTAATCACCCCAAATGAGGAATGGAATTATAACTTGAGGAAACCTACAGTGAGTGCTCAACCACAGTAACTGGAACAGCTTAATTCCAACATCGGCGAGACAGAATCTCCATTGAAAGAGAAATTTCCTGAAATGTCTAACCAACTCATGCTAAACTTATCTGGGCACTGAACTACAAGAAAAAAACGTAGGAACTATAGCGGAATGTAAACAAATAAGAATCATTGTAGTGTTTAAATGTTTGTGAACTAATTGCACTGGCGCTTTGCCCAATAATTTAGGTCGTTTGACCCTGTTGTAAATCTGTGACACCGGGATAATTGCCCCTTCTTCCCAAGTAAACTCTGAATAGTTTTTATTTTGTAAAAATTTTCAGTATCAAACCACCTTTTCCTCAATCTCTTTAAATATTATAGGATGTGCACTATTTAAACTTATATATCTGTTATTTACCATCTGTTAATGTTGTTAGGTTTTTGAATGCAATTCCCTTTGTTTCCACTGGAGGTTCTTGACTATCCGTTCCCCCTCCCCACTTCCCCCAGGCATTTCTAAAATCCCATTTCATGTTCCTTTGGAAAAGTTGAAGTCAATTATTGTTTAGCACCCCAGCATTCCCTTTGCTTCCCTTTGGGAAGGAAACTATCACTGCCTTATGTGGAGGGACCAGAAAGAGTATTGATAGATAATAGAAGAAGAGTGAATTTAAGATTAACCTGTTCATTGACTCAGATTCCCCATCAGATTTGCGATCCGATATCCCTATTTAGCATACTGCACATCACTACTAAATCACACTTCCCATTGCCTGTTGTGGGTATAAAGGAAATTTCTGGTCATCAGTAAGATGTGATCCTGTCTAAGAAAGTCACCAGAGATAATAGGAATTGCTTATCATATCATACTAACTCTACATATTTGAAACACCTGTAAGGGGTTTCTTCTAAGGGGTTCTTCTTTTATGTCACTGCTAAGGCTAATGAAAATAGCTTCTTTGTTATGTTAGAATAAAATGGCTTACTGCTGAGAAAGTTCTCTCTCACCCTGCTTGCTTGGGATATATTATTGATAAGAGAGAGAACAAACCAATTGGGATAGATGTTATTCTTTCTTGTATGTCTGTAAGCTATTGTTTTTCGTGGGCTTTGGGGCAGAAGGCACAATGGGAACAGGGAGAGGAGACGCGATGCTGTAAGCTGAGCGGCAGAACAGACCCCGAGCGGGAGTCTGAGGCCCAGGGTCTTTGGCGAGGAGAGGAGATGAAGACAGACTCGTGTGGAGTGGTTGGTCCCAGGCGGCGGGTCGAGGAGGTCGGAGGGGATCAAATGGTGGAAAGAAGATTGAGCTAATTGAGCTCCAACGGTTGTGCACAAAGTGGTTGAACTTTGATAAGTTTGATGCCTTTTACTTTCCTTTTATATTTTATCTCTATTAATTGCAAAGTTCCAGTAAGATCTATAAAGTGTAATCATTTAATCGTATATGGTGTACTGTCTGTTATTTAGCGGGGTGGGGTACATCACACAGCATCCAAACAAACTTGATTACCCAGTTTGGCGGGGCCGAAGGCTGCTCCCCCTAGACGAAAGTGAGCTGAGAGAGCCTAAGGCTTACCAGGGGGCCACACACCCTTTGAAAATATGGTTTGATGAAGTCATTTTTTAAACATCACTGAAATACATATGCTTTAAGATTATGATCCTGAATGATTCCTGTGACCTATAGTCATAGTCATACTTTATTAATCCCGGGGGAAATTGGTTTTCATTACAGTTGCTCCATAAATAATAAATAGTAATAGAACCATAAATAGTTAAATAGTAATATGTAAATTCTGCCAGTAAATTATGAAATGTCCAGGACCAGTCTATTGGCTCAGGATGCAAGGTTGTAAAGTTTGATGGCCACAGGCAGGAATGACTTCCTATGACGCTCAGTGCTGCATCTCGGTGGACTATGACGCTCAGTGCTGCATCTTGATGGATTATTAATAATTCACCTCATGAATTATTGCCCTATTTTCATAAGACCATAAGACATAGGAGCTGAATAAGGCCATTTGGCCCATCAAGTCTGCTTCATCATTCCATTATGGCTGATTTATTATCCCTCTCAACCCCATTCTGCTGCCCTCTCCCCATGACATTTGACACCCTTATTAATTAGGAACCTATCAACCTCTGCTTTAAATATACCCAATGACTTGGCCTCCACGGTCGCCTGTGGTGATGAATTCCACAGATTCGCCACCCTCTGGCTAAAGAGAAAGCAGAACAATCCTGCCTTTACAGAATATTGCGGGATCAGTTTTTAAGTCCTATGTGACTATGAAATTATAATCTTTGCTCTCGGAACTTACTCTCATTCACAGTGTAATAAATACCCTGGAATCTGAACTCCACACCTTTGTTTCGGAGTCTTATTCATGAAAAGCCAATGTTTATGGTAAAAACAAACATTTCAAATGCTTTGTTAATTGAAAATGAAATGGCCTTACATTTTGTCAAACACAGAGTAAAACAGCATGGTAGGAACTTTTAGCACCAAATTGAAACAAGCTGCTGCACAGACAGGAATAAAATGAAACAGGAGCAGTGCTGTTATTAATTGTTTCACAGAAGAAGAATACCCTCGTGCAGAGTGCAAGTGTGAGTGTTCATGCCGCCTTCTTGCCATATGGCAGGTACTGAAACCCGGAACTGGGCTGTCGGGTTACCACAAGGAGCAGATGAGATGGTGACTGCAGCCATTCAAAGCCACATGTTCTTTTAGATGTTTTATTCACAACTGAATGACTACTTTTTATGCAAATGATGCATAATTCATTGTGTTTTCCCTGTGAAAATTGACTGACATACTTCACCTTGATTTCCATGAATGAGAGAGTATCTTATGGAAATACGAATATTTCTAACTAAACCAGATAACCTAAATGCAAGAGAATCTGCAGTTGCTGGAAATCTTGGGCAACACACACAAAATGCTGGACAAACTCAGCAGGTCATGTAGAATCAATGGAAAGGCATAAACAGTTGACATTTCAGACAAGACCGGGTCCTAATGAAGGGTTTTGGCCTGAAACGTAAACTGTTTATTCCCTTCTATAGATGCTGCCTGACTTGCTGATTCCTGCAGCATATTGTGTGTTAGACAAACTAGAAGTAGGAAGGATGACTTCAATGAATGGAGAGTCCAGAACTCTCACAGTTTATGAATGACACAAAAGTAGGAAATATTGTTGATAGTGGAGTAGGTTAGTATAGGATCTAGTACCTTCCTGGCGTATATGATGAACACACTTTTCTCGGGCCTCCAGCCGGGTACAAGTTTTGATTATAACTGATGTTTCAATGGGAAACTCCACCATCTTCATCAGGGATGAGCATCTTCAACCCTCATGAAGATGTTGGAGTTTGTCTTCGAAATTTCAGTTATACCCACTACCTGTACCTGGCTGGAAGTCCAAGAAAAGTTTGTTTATAGGTTATTATTGAATACAGGGTGATCTTGATCACCTTGTGTGATGGACTGAGGAGCGCCAAATTGATTTCAATAGAGCCAAGTGTGAGGTGTTGCATTTTGGAAAATCAAGCCAGCATAGGATTTACACTGTGAATGACAGGACACTCGGAAGTGTTATGGAACAGAGGGACTTAGGAGTACAAGTGCATAGTTCATTGTAATCAACATCAAAGATTGATAGGGTGGTGAAACGGTGTTTAACGTGTTGGCCTTCACTACTCAATGCACTGAGTATAGGAGTTGGGACGTTATATTGCAGTTACACAAGCTATTGGTGAGGCTGTATTTGGAGTACTGCCTGCAGTTTTGGTCAGCTGTAATTGGAAAAATGTGCTTAAACAGAAAGGAATGCAGAAAAGAAGCATGAGCACGTTGCCAGGACTGGAGGATGTGAGCAATGGGGAGAAGTTAGCCAAGCTAGTTCTTCATTTCTTGGAGCATAGGAGAATGAGGGGTGACCTTACAGAAAAGGGAGATATAGAAAATGCAGATGACAGCAGTCTTTTCCCCAAGGTAGGGGAGACCAACTAGGCTTCAGGTGAGACGGGAAAGACTGAAAAGGGCCCTGAGGGGCAACTGCTACATGCAGAGGATGGTGCAAAGATAGAATGAGCTGCCAGAAATGGTTGAGACAGGTGCAATAGCATCTCTTAAGAAGCACTTGGATGAGTACATAGAGAGGTGGGGCTTAGAGCGATATGGACCAAACACAGGAAGCTGGGACTAGCTGGGGTGGGGGGGTGGGGCTGGTGGACGCCACAGTCAGCATGGATTTGTTTGGCTGAACTTGTGCTGTATTGCTCGATGACTCTTTAACTAGGGATCACAGCCTGAGCATATAGGGTATGATGTTTGGAACCAAGATCAAGAGAAATATCTGGGAATGGGGTGAACCAATTGAATTCTTTTCCACAGAAGGCTGTAGATACAAGAGATTAGAGAAGAGATGATGAGAAAAGAATCAAAGGACATGGGGAGAAGGTGGGAAGCAGATACTGAATTCAATTCTCACCCTTGTTTGTATTGTATTGAAGGACCAAATAGTCTGTTCTCTCCCATATTTATGTTTTTCACATCTCTACGTGCTTTTTCTTGGGATTTAGTATGTGAGTGGGAATGAGGAGCAGAGAGACAAATGCATATCATTTTTTGATACTGTGATCACCATGCTTTGGAATTGCTTAATGCATGTAAATTCAAAAATGACTCGGTGGATCTGATTTTTTTTGTCAGTCGTGTTCTAGCTGTTCCTCTCCGTAGTTTGAGGTAGTTTGTTTCTTACCAACTCATACAAATGGCAGACTTCCAACCATCCAATACATATCAGAAAACGATCAAGTTTCTGAAGCAGCAGCAGTGAAGAAAGGCCAATCTTGAAATTTGGGTTAATCTGGCAACATTTTATAACTGCTACTATAAAGAGTTTGCAGGAAGACTAACAGTACTTCTACTGGAACAGCCTTTTGCTTTGAACTAAATCCATCTGCTTCTGTACAGAGATAGCACACATGAAGATAATAGTCTATGTTAAGCACACTTTTGTCTGACTTCCTTTGGTTTGCTATGAAAACAATGCTTATTTAGTCTGTGATTTCTTTTTACAATACTGGTCTTCATCTCTAATGAGAACAATGAATTTCTTTTTCCCCAGGTGCTTTTTACAAATCTTGTTCTTGACAACAAAATGAAAACTGTATACAGTTTAAAGCAATTTCTATTTTTTTTTTATTCCTTTCTGGCATTTGTTTTTATTGAGTTTGAAAAGTGCAGTTTCTCAATGTGCATCATTTCACGAAGTGACCTTCAATGCATCAATCTCATCTGAAGATCCTAGTTCACATTACATAGAGTTGGTCTTGATGTTGTGATATTGGCGCATTGCGAAACAATAAACCTATAATATCTGATTACACCCCTATTATGATAACTGCAATCACTACAAATAGAACTTCTTAGTAGTGGGAACAGACATGATAACATGGAATAATAAAGCTCCTCAGGCACAAGAATTGATCTTGCAGCATGCAAGACTGCTAGGTTCTCCAAACACCAGAGGTGCTCAGTGAGCATTGATTGAGAACACATGTCCCACAATCAACGGCTTCAGTCTCTATAAAACTTCATATGGTCTCACCTCACTCATCACCTGCCAACTTACACTATAGCCTGCTCCCCCCCCACCTTCTTAATGTGACTTCTGCCCCCTTCCTTTCCATTCCTGATGGAGGGTCTTGGCCCAAAACATTGTCTATTTATTCCCAACCATTGATGCTGCCTGACCTGCTTGGTTCCTCCAGCATTTTCTCTGTGTGTTGCTTAAGGTTTCCAGCATCTGCAGAATCTCTTGTGTCTATTACATCTTTAACGTTTCAAGTCCCAACAGCATAAGCACAAGAGATTCTGCAGATGTTGGAAATGCAGAGTAACACACACAGAACTGAATAGGTCAGGCAGCATCTATGGAGTGAAATGAGGAGTCGGTGTTTGGGCCAAGACCCTTCATCAGGTATAGAATGAAAGGGAGAGAAGGCCAGAACAAAAAGGTGGGGGAGGGGAAAGCATACAAGCAGTACAAGAAGGTGATAAATGAAGCCAGGCAAAAGGGAAAATAGATGGTGGGTAAGGGGAGACTGGGAGGTGATGGGAGGAAAAGGTAAAGGGATAAAGAAGGAATCCAATAGGAGAGGAGAGGGGTGATTCCAACAAAGGCTGAAATTTGAGAAAATTCTAGAATGTCTAATCTCGCTGCTTTCGATGTTCCAGCTCCCACAATGCTGCGCTCTACATCCTTATGGCATCATCACTATCTTATGATACCTTCTTCCCTCTGGGCATTGAGTATCAGGGTCAGGAACTCGTGTTGCAGTTGTATGAAACTTTGGTTAGGTTGTACTTGGAGTGTTGCATACAGTTCAGGTCATCACATTACAGGTAGAATGTGGAAACTTGAAAGAGGGGTCAGAAGAGGTTTACCTGGATAAGAGATCATGTGCTTATAGGGTGAGAATGGAAACAGTTGGATTGTTTTCTTTACAGTAGCTGAAGCTGAGGAGAGCTCTGATAGAGATCTATAAAATTATGAGAGACATAAATAGGATAGACAGTCAAAATCTTTTTTTTTCCAGCATTGAAATGTTGAATAACAGAGAACGTAGCGTTAAGTTGAGGGGGGGTAAAGGGGATGTGTGGGGCTTTTTTTTCACACAGAGAAAGATGAATGCTTGAAACATATTTCCAAGAGTGGTAGTTAAAGCATGTATGGTGGTTGTATTGAAGAGGCTTTTAGCTAGACAAATGGATATTCAATGTATGAAAGGATATAAGCCATGTGCAGACAGATGGGATTAGTTTCATTTGGCATTATGCTCAGCACAGATATTGTGGGTTGAAGGACCTCCTCCTGTGCTGCACAGTTCTAGGGTCTATGTCCTTTAAGAATACCTGAAATATTAGCCCCATCATGTATAAACAACAGAAAAGAGAAAGAAAATGTGAAACATATTTAAAAGTTTAGTTTGAAAATATTTCATTACAATTCAAGGTTCTTGTTCACTATTTCTGTATGTAATTCTTAAGCCATTGCGTCAAATAATGCTTTGTCCTACTTTACTTAATGAAGACAAAACATTTGTATCATTTGAAGACACACACAAAGCGATCCTGTTTGTAACAGGGGTGAAAACAAGAAATCGAGGGTCAGGAGATAGATGCTTTTATGAAGGCTCCTCATGAACATTTTATTTATCGGTGACTATTCAGCCTTGGAACATTTCCAAGGACTTTCTATCGACAAGAAGTCAATGACCAAAGCTCTCAGTTTGTGCTTAGCATACACTGAGATCTACACTGGCTAACCACCATATATTTACAAGTAGTATATTTAGCAGCAAAGTGATCCAGCACCAGATGTTGAAGAGAATGGATCCACACATGGAACAAATTAAGCTAAATTGAAACACTTCAGAGCAAGGCTACTAATAGTCTTTGCAGCCTCATTAACTGTAAAAAAGCATCAAACAATATCAGGCTACACTCCATTCACAGAATCCACCAAATTACTCTGTTTTATTTCGTGTCTAAAATCCGACAAATTAAAGAATGAGTGGTGGTTCTGAATGTTATTTCAACTCTGTTTACATTACACAGCACAAAATAGCTACGAGCTCTTAAAAGCTAGAAAGGAACTTTGAGAAGAGTTAACTAGTAATCATAATGGAGAACATATTGAAAAATGGTAATTTAATGCAATCAAGGCCACTTGTATATAATCAAATGAATTACAATCCCAGATGTGTGCAAACTAGTCATGTTCATAGTTACACATAGACCACATAGTTTATTTTAAACCTATTGTTGAATAGAAAGAACATTGTAAAGGTTAAGTAATTCAATCATCTGAAAATAAAAGGCTTCATTTTACAAAGCATTTCACAGGAAAAAAAGGCTCCTCAACTCCTTTTAAAACAAACCATTTTAGCACCAGAGATCTAATTTTCATTATAACAATCAACGGTTTCACGGGATTGGTGAATTTTTACCGCAGAGAGAATACCTGGTCCCTCCTCTCCATGTCAGTATGAGTACATAACAGAGCGATCTGTTCTAATCTATTTCCACGCTGGTATACATTTAGCTAACTTTATTAGACTGCCAGTCATAACTAAAGCTATGACCATTCTTGAATTTACTGATGAAATGCAACAGTCCATTGTAATTTGTGCTTTTACACTTATTTCAACAAGAACATGATATTTTATCATGCTTTAGAGCAAACTGCCTTAAAGTTGATTTGACTTCTGAAAAATAATTTAAGGCTACATAATGTTACTTCATTCTGAAAATTGACTTATTTTCCAAATTTGATCTCTCTTTTCTATGCAAGCTGGGCTCTCCACTTACTTGAGATGTTAAGATACAAAGATATTCTCTTTGTATATCCTCTTATATTGCACATATGTTTGTAAAATAGAGAGTATCTAACTACCTTAATTTTCTTTTTGAAAATAATGAATGGAAATTTCTACTTTATCCACCATGATCATGTGTGAAATATAAAATCTAATAAGGCATATAAGTGACTTTGTGCAGTGCACTAATGTGTAACCATACAATAATTCTTTATCCTTCACACAATCAATAACTTGGCACTCAATAATTATTGCGATGTCTATTATTCACACTCTCGAACATCACCATTGCACAGTAAAAGGGTGATGGGAAAGTATTATTTATTCATTTTCACCGCTTACTTACGGACTAAGTAGATTTTAGATATCTCCTATACATTTAAATTTACAAACAGAAAAAAAGATAATGCAAAGGTCAAACAGTGTAAGTGGTATGATGTTGAGGGGACAATAAATCTATTCCAGCAATATCGTCCACACTCATAGATTTGCAGTTTGCTGTGTTATTCTTCCTGATGTATTTATACTTCAGAATGTATGTCACCAGCAAAATAAGCAATTATTGCCCATTTTCAATTTCCCTTAAGAAAATGAGTTTTATGCTAGAGCAGCTTTAGTTTTTCTGGTATAGATTCTCCCACGATACTGTTGGATACTGAATTCCAGGATTTAGCATGAGAGACTTGTAGAACATTTCAGGTCTGGGTGTGTGCAGTTTGGTGGAAAACCTGCAGGTAGAAGTCCTCACCCTGACACAGTGGTGTCAAGAAAACAACCTCTCCCTTAATGTCACAAAAACAAAGGAGCTGGTTGTGGACTACAGGAGGAATGGAGACAGGCTAACCTCTATTGACGTCAATAGGTCTGGGGTTGAGGGGGTGAACAGCTTTAAGTTCCTCGGCATACACATCACCGAGGATCTCATGTGGTCTGTACATACTGGATGCATGGTGAAAAAAGCACAACAATGCCTCTTTCAGATGGTTGAAAAAGCTTGGCACGAGTCCCTAAATCCTAAGGTCTTTCTACAGGGGCACAATTGAGAGCATCCTGACAGGCTGCATCACTGCCTGTTATGGGAGCTGTAATTCCCTTAATCACAGGACTCTGCAGAGAGTGGTGCAGACAGTCCAGTGCATCTGTAGACTTCCCACTATTCAGTACACTTACAGAGACAGGTGCATAAAAAGGATCATTGGGGACCCGAGTCACCCCAACCACAAACTGTTCCAGCTACCACCATCTGGGAAACAGTACCGCAGCATAAAAGCTAGGACCAACAGGCTCCAGAACAGTTTCTTCCACCAGGCCATCAGACTGATTAATTCATGCTGATATAATTGTTTTTCTATGCTATATTGACTGTCTTGTTGTACATACTATTTATTACAAATTACTATAAATTGTACATTGCACATTTAGACTGAGACATAATGTCAAGATTTTTACTCCTCATGTATGTGAAAGATGTAAGTAATAAAGTCAATTCAATTCCTATGTATCTGCTGCCTTATTCTTCTTAGTCTCAGCTTGGAAAATGCAACTAAAAGCCTTGATGAGTAACAGCAGTGCATTTATTGACAGGACAACTTGAATCCATGAAGTGCTGGTGATGGAAACAATGAATCTATCGGATGATTGATGGAGTGTCAATCAAGGGTGCTGCCTTGTTCTATGAGGTATTGGTTTTCCTGAACATTGTTAGTACTGTACCAATCCAGGCAAGTGGAGAGTGTTCCATTACACACCTAAAAGTCACTGTAGATGACAAAAAAAGCTTAGTGCTATCAGGACATGTGTTTCTTGCCATAAGATACCATGTCCTTGTAACTAATGTCTTCAACCTAAAATGTTTACACTTGTGTTCATAATCTAACAAGGACATCACCAAGCCTGTCTCTGTAACCTTCTGCCATATTGTAGAACCATTACTCAGTACTCGCGTTTTCATTTTCTGTCGTAGTGTTGTTCTTTTCATCCCTGTCTGTTGGAGACCAGAACCAAACTTCAATAAAGCTTTGAATCAAAAAGTAAAAAAATGCAGTTACTTGACACCTGAAACAAAAACCCAGAATTCTGGAAGTACTCAGGAAACCAGGTAGCACTTCTGCAGAGAGAAACAGATCTAACATTGCAGGTTGATGGCAAAAAAGTTCCGTTTGAATGAAAGTCTAATTAGGCTTCACTCTGCACAGATGTTGCCTGATCAGCTGAGTATTTTCAAAATGTCCTGGTTTATTATAAGCAAAACTTTATTAACTTGAGTAATAATTTACATAGTACTCTCAAATCATCTGTACTCTCCACAGATCATTGACATCACCATGGCTTATATCTTCTCTCAACTTAAATACTAAATACATGATTATCCCGGCCTTAAGCAACTTCCAATAGCTTCCCTAAAATGCTTCCCCATTGTCACATGAGTTCATGCTTTTTGCTGCTAGTCTACCCTTAACCAAATGTTTGCCCTTTCACCTTTTTAATTTGCTATCAAGAATTTTTCTTCCATAATGCAAAGCAAATTTAGGCCAGACTCATAACACCGAGATATATAGAAATTTACCTCTTAGAGGGTAATGAATCTCTGGAATTTCCTATCCTTGAGGCTGGTGGTAGCCAGATTATTAGGTATGTTTAAGGTAGATAAAACCATTAGATCATAAGACATAAGAGCAGAATTAGTCCACTCCACCATTTCATCATGGCTGATTCTGGATCCCATTCAACCCCTTACATCTGCTCTCTCACCATGTCCCTTGATGCCCCGACCAATTTATCAACTTCCGCCTTGAATATACCCACAGACTTGGCCTCCACCACAGTCTGTGGCAGAGCATTCCATAGATTCACCACTCTTTGGCTAAAAAGAATTCCTCCTCACTTCTGTTCTAAAAGGTCGACCCTCAATTTTGAGGCTGTGCCCTCTAGTTCTGGGTATCCCCACCTTAGGAAACATCCTCTCCACATCCGCTTTATCTAGTCCTTTCAACTTTCGGTAGTTTTCAATGAGATCCTCAGGCTTTCTTCTAAATTCCAGTGAGTACAGGCCCAAAGCTGCCAAACGCTCCTCATATGTTAACCCCTTCATTCCCAGAATCATCCTTGTTAACCTCCTCTGGACTCTAATGACAACACATCCTTTCTGAGATAAAGGACCCAAACTGTTGACAATAGTCCAAGTGCAGCCTGACTCGTGTCTGACAAAGCTTCAGTATTATCTCCTGCTTTTTATATTCTACTCCCCCTAAAATAAAATGCCAGCATTGTATTTGCCTTCTTTACCACAGAGACAGTGAATTAACCTTCTGGAAGTCTTGCACAAAGACTCCTAAGTCCCTTTGCACTTCTGATATTTGAATTTTCTTCCCATTTAGATAATAGTCTACATTATTGTTCCTTTTACCAAAAATGCATTATCATTCATTTCCCAACACTGTATTCCATCTGTCATTTTTTTTCCCGTTCTTCCAATTTTTCTAAGTCCGGTTGAATCACATTACTTCCTCAGCACTACCTCCCCCTCCACCTATCTTCGTATCATCCACAAACTTTGCCATGAAGCCATCAATTCCACTGGCTAAATCATTGACAAACAATGTGAAAAGAAGCGGTCCCAATACTGATTCCTGAGGAGCACCGCAGGTCATTGGCAGCCTACCAGAAAAGGCCCCCTTATTCCCACTCACTGTCTCCTGCCTGTCAGCCGTTCCACTGTGCATGCCAGTATATTTCTTGTAACCTTAAGACCTTTCAGTTTGCCTAGCACATTTCCTTTGTAATAGCAATAGCATTCACTCCTACTCCCTGACACCCACAGACCTCTGGCATACAGCTAATGTTTTCCACAATAAAGACCGAAGTACTTATTAAATTCATCTGCCATTTTTTGTCCCCCTTTACTACCTCACTGGCATAATTTTCCACTGGTCCAATATCAACTCTCACCTCCTTTTTACTCTTTGTATAACTAAAAAACTTTTAGTATCCTGCTTTATATTATCAGCTAGTTTGCTCTTATATTTAATCTTTTCCTTTCATATAGCTTTTTTAGTTGCCTTTTGTTGGAATTTGAAAGTTTCCCGATCATCCAACTTCCCACTCACTTTTGCTACCATACAGGTATGTGCCCTTTCCATGGCTTTTACGTAGCCACGGTTGCCTAGCCCTGCCATTTACGATCTTCTTCTTCTGCGGGACATTGCCATCTCTGTTCTGCCATCATCCCTGCCAGTTTCCCCCTTCAATCCAAGTGGACAGGCTCCTTTCTCATGCCTCTGTAACTCCTTTTACTCCATTGCAATACTGATACATGTAATTTAAACTTCCTCTTCTCAGATTGCAGTATGAATTTAATAATGATCACTGCCTCCTAAGGGTTCCTTTATGTTAAGCTGACTAATAAGATCTGGGTTATTACACGACACCCTATCTAAGATAGCCTTTCCCTTAGTAGGCTCTAGCACAAGCTGCTCTAAAAAGTCATCTCATAGGCATTCAACAAATTCCCTCTCTTGTGATCCACCAGCTTGATTTTCCCAATTCCCTTGCATATTGATTAATAGATACAGCATATTTAAGGATAAATATTTGTAAGATCAAGAAATTGAAGGTAACCTTTTAACCTACACTAAGATCAATCAAACCCTTCCATCCTCGTAGCTTTCCATTTTTCTTTGATCCATGTGACTTTCTAAGGGTTTCTTAAATGCCCATAATGTATCTGTATCTACCACCACACCTGGCAGGGTTTTCAAATATTGAAAAGCCACAGTTGAGTAGATATGGAGAAAATGTTTCCCATAGTGGGTTAATCTAAGACCAGGAGCCACAGCATCAGAATACAAGGATGTCCCTTTTGAAAAGAGAAGAGAAGGAATTTCTTTAGTCGGGGGTGATTAATCTGTGGAATTCATTGCCACAGACGGCTGTGGAAGCCAATTCATTGGGTATATTTAAAGCCATGGTTTTTGATTAGTAAGGGTGTCAAAGGTTATGGGGAGAAGGCAAGAGAATGGGGTTGAGAGGGATAACAAGTCAACCATGATGGAATGGTGGAGCAAACTTAGTGGGCCAAATGGCCTAATTCTGCTCCTATGTCTTATGGTCATATTGTACTGACACCGTAGAGAAGGGCAGCATCGATCAGCCATGATCAAATAACTGACAGGGCAGACATTTCAGGTCAAGTGACCTACTCCTACTTGTGTTCCTGTATTCTGAGTCATTTTTTTGGTTCACAGTGAATGCCATGCACATGCAAGGTGTTAGTGAGGAAAGAGACTATAGTGAGAAAGGCACATTGGTTCAGTGGTTAACCATCGCAATCGTCCCCAGGGATCAATAAGTCTGTTAAGATTCATTAGCAGTCACAAAGTACATTTAGGTGCAATGAGCTGTTACCTTCTTATATTTCTCACAACTATAGAGGTTTGATTTTTTTTCTCTTCTGAATCACTCAGAGTTTAATGCCTTTAGGGAACAATAGCAGTTGCCTCTTGAAATAAGTTTATGGGGGAAGTATTAAGATATTTCTGGTTGGATAAAAGATAACTTCCAAATTTAATCTTGATTCAAAATCTTGAGCTGATTCAGTATTGTCTCTAATCTTTTTAACAAGTAAGGATCTCAATTTTGAGACAAAGGTGATGAGGGATTAATTTTTTTTAATCGTGACTATAGTTTTAATTTTGTTAATTTGAATAATTTTCTTTGCTTCTCCCTCCAGTACTTTACTTGCAGAACATTGATATCCCTGCTACGAATTGTTGGAAACTCCTCTCTCAGTGCCCACCTGATTCTTCATTGAGGGAGCAGAGACTGGATGTGCATGTGCCAATAAGTTAAAATATTGAGTTTGATTGAAAACCGGAAAGCAAAACAGTCAAGATACTTCCCCTTTCCTATTCAGTCCTGAAACGTTGACTGTTTATTCATTTCCATTTCATTGCCTGACCTGCTGGGTTCCTCCAGCATTTCGTGTGTGTTGCTCTGGAATTCCAGCATCGACAAAATCCCTTGTGGTTATAAGCTAATTCTCTTCAAGTAAACTCTTCTCAGGCTTCCAGCCTGGTACAGGTATCAATTATATCTGACGTTTCAACGACAAACTCTGCCATCTTCATCAGGGACGACGCCTGGGCATGTCTACTCTGGTGGTATTTATACCCCTGTAGACTGTCCCTCCTAATTGGTTAGTCCTCATCAAATCAAGTTTCCACTCTCCCACCTTGTTTACAATCGAATTCCAGTTCTTACTTTGAGTGATAACTTTGTCTTTGTTAAAATTCTTTTCCACTCGTTTTATTTCAATGGATTCCTTTATCAAATGGTCCAAAAGCCATTGGCACGACACAGTAGTTTAGTGCCATCGAAGTTAATCCTATGGCCATTGCAAATGCAATGGCTTCTGCCACCGCCAATTTCTCCGGTTAATCTAAATGGATACACCTCCTGATCTTCTTGATGCGGGTTTCCGCCATGCATCCCGTCTTCCCGATATACACTGCTCCACATTCACAGGGAATCCTGTAAATGCCAACCGACCTGAGTCCCAAGTCATCTTTGACCCGGATAAGCTCTGACTTGAACTTCCTTATGGGTTTGAGGACGGTATTAATCTAGTATTTCTTAAGGATCCTGGTGATACTTTCAGAAACTGTGGAATTTTTAAAAATTTGCTTCAAGTTCAAAGTAAATTTATTATCCAAGTACTTACACAACCCTGAGATTTGTTTTCTTGCAGGCATACACTGTAAATCCAAGAAACACAATAGAATCAATGAAAGACCACACCCAACAGGATAAACAAGTAACCAATGTGCAAAAGACAACAACTGTGAAAATACAAAAGAAAAAAATAATAATAAATAAGCAATAAATCTTGAGAATATTAGATGAAGAGTTCTTGAAAGTGAGTCCATAGGTTGTGAGAACAGCTCAGTGATGGTTGAGGTGTAATAACTGCTCCTGAACCTGGTGGTGTGGTTCCTGATGTTCCTGCACCTTCACCCCAATGGCAGTAGTGAGACAAAGGCATGGTCTGAGGCACACTTGATTTAGTGTGGTAATTCTAACCAGACATATTGCCAATAGGAGCTGGTGATACTGGCCCGGACCTAATGTAACTGGTCATTGCTAATTTCTAACCCTGCACTCCTGCAGAACCATGCCACAATGATTGATAGAGGGAGAATTTTAACCCCATTGTACTGCTCCAGAGTGCTGAGGTTCATAGAGGGTGTACAAGTGATTAAAGATCATCCAATGTCCCAGAACAAGTGAAGTTTTCTTGTAGGATGTGTCAGTGCAATTGCAGCACCAACATATGGTGTACTGGAGTTAGTAGTAATTTAGCATTTTGATGTCAATTATGTAGAAAGAATTTTAAAGCGTATCTATTTTAGAATGGGTAGAATTCTAAAATATCACACCTTACACAGGCTAAATTCCTCCACCCTAATACAAATTTGAAGGTTCTTTTAGGATCTTGTGAGTACAAAGATTTTTTTTGTTATCCTAACTCTAGGGATAGAGCCCAGTCTACTTAATTTCTTCTCATCTTTGGAAAAGGTCCAGTGTGTCATGGTCCGGATCGGGGTCCCTTTAAATTAACTTTGTTTATGTTAAGATCCGGACCGTTGATTCCCTGTTTTCCCATGTCCCTCGGCCTTTGGTGATTGGAGGCAATTTATTCTCGGTTGATCCAGTAGTTTATAGTCTCCGGCTTTCAGCTGTTCAGGGCGAGAGCATCTGCAAAGTCATCAAAGGTACGGTGTGCCGATGTCATCTGGCTGGAGCAAGCCTAGTCTCTGCCGAAGCGAGTGCCGATAATTCGCCCTTCCTCACTGGAGCAACCCTGTCCAGTTACCTCACCGAAGCGAGCCTGCAAAGTTCCCTCATCAAGGTGGCTCTGTCAGTTAACCCGCCGGAGAGAGTCAGGAGCCACTGTCTACTGTTCCTGGGCCAAGTCTAGAGCTTGCCACTACCCGGAGGTTCCAAGTACCAAGTCCTGGCTCCGGCGGCACCCAAGTACCACGTCAAAGTCCTGGCTCCAGCGGCATCCAAGTACCGCGTCCAAGTCCTGGCTCCAGCGGCATCCGAATACCAAGTCAAGTCCTGGCCCTGGCGGTATCCGAGTACCAAGTCAAGTCCTGGCTCCAGCGGCATCCAAGTACCGCGTCCAAGTCCTGGCTCCGGCGGCATCCAAGCACCAAGTCAAGTCCTGGTCCTGGCGGCATCCGAGTACCAAGTCAAGTCCTGGCCCTGGCGGCATCTGACTACCTAGTCAAGTCCTGGCCCTGGCGGCATCCGACTACCTAGTCAAGTCCTGGCCCTGGCGGTCTGTGATTCCTGTCCTACCCTCATGTCTGAATCCCTTCTCTGTCCCTCTCGCCTCTAGCTCTTGTCTGTAGCCCTCGCCTGCACCTCGGTCTAGTTCTATTGCTGGAGCTAGATAGGAACTGTGTTGTTTTTTGGTGTTTGTCTTGTCTTGTCCTCGCCTCCATGGCGTAAGTCAGGCCGTCTTGCCGTTGCTCCGCAGGGGGTCATATCTTGTCTTGTCTTGTCTTGTCCTCGCCTCCTTGGGGTAAGTCAGGCCATCTTGCAGTTGCCCCGTGGGGGTCATGAGTCCCGGCCCTATGTCCTGTACCCAAGGAGGGGTCCCGGTTCTCTGTTCTGTGTTTGTGTCCATGGTTCCATGTACCTGCTCTCCCGAGACCGAGGCTCTGTTTTCCATGTTCCTCCTCTCCTTAGCCCATGTCATGTCCATGCCTGGTTCTGGGGTCCAAGCCCGTGGCAAGACCCAGGTACTGGGTCCCTGCCCAGTCTCTGGCTCGGAGTCCATACCCTAGCCTCTTCTTGTCTCCTCTAGCTCTGGGAGCCAATTCCGAGTCTGAATCCAAGCCCAGACCCTTGGTCCCAGCCTAGTCGTAGTCCTGAGTCCTTGTCCAGTTCGCTACTCCTGCTCCTGCCTAGCTCTCCTGGTATCAAACAATAAACTAAATCTAAGTAACCTCACAAGATGTGTCTTGCATTTGGGTCCACCAATGCTCCCAATGCCCCCGACAGTGTGACACAGTGAACTTTACTCCCTCCATGACAAACACATCCTTTTTACATTGGGACAGTAAAACTGTACACAATACTGTGGACGCAGTCTCACTAAAGGCATGCATACTTTCTGCTTCACTTGCTAAGTTCCTTCAGCACTTTGTGTGTGTTGCTCAAAACTTCCAGCATTTGCAGAATCCTCTGTGTTTATAGATGCAACAAGACCTTGTTACTTTATATGCAAATTCTTTTGCAATAAAGAATCATACTCCATTTCCCTTCTTCATCACTTAATACACTGGCATGTTGGGCTTCAGTAACATGCAAGTACATCCAGGTCCCTTTAGACATTAAGAATACTCAATCTCTCATAAATTCTCCACTGTTATGATATGGTCACCAGACTGGGTAACCTCACATGTTTCCATATGTGTTTATTTTGTGACCACTACGACAGTATATCGATATCCTCCCACCCCAATTGCTTCATACTTACAACAGTGAAGCTAAGTACGTCCCCTGTGCCATATTTAAGTTTATTGATGACACCGCTTTTGTTGGCTGAATCAAAGATGGTGATGTATCAATATATACTGTAGGAAGGATATTGATAATCTGGTTGAATAGTGCCACAACAACAACTTTGCATTCGCGTCAGCAAAGCCAAAGAGCTGAAAGTTGACTATATGAGGGAGAAACCAGATCCATGAGCCAGTCAGGCAGATGACAGGGCAAAACTGCAGTCCGTAGGATGAGTTGAAGTGTAACATGGGGACAAATTCAAAAAGGGTAACTGAAGGTGTTATATTTGAATGCACTAACGATACAGAATAAGTTAGATGATCTTGTAGCACAATTAGAGATTGGCAGGAATGATGGTGTGGGCACCACTATATCATGGTTGAAAGAAGACCATAGTTGGGAGTTTAACATCCAACGATAAGCCTTCTATCGAAAGGATAGG
Organism: Mobula birostris; assembly: GCF_030028105.1. Classification (NCBI taxonomy): domain Eukaryota; kingdom Metazoa; phylum Chordata; class Chondrichthyes; order Myliobatiformes; family Myliobatidae; genus Mobula; species Mobula birostris. The sequence goes on along the minus strand of NC_092378.1, from coordinate 129,225,378 downwards.
CAGGTAGGCAGAAGGGGTGGGGTAGCTCAGTTGGTAAAAATTAAAATCCAATACTTAGAAAGAGGTGACATAGGATCGAATGATGGAGAATTCTTGTGAGTACAGTTAAGAAACTGCAAGGGTATAAAGACCCTGATGGGAGTTATATATAGTCCTCCTAACAGTAACCAGGATGCGAGCTACAAATTATAACAGGAGATAGAAAAGGGTAGAAAAGACCCTGAGACAATAGTAAGGATATAGTCTACAAATTACAATGGCAGACAGAAAATTCATGTCAAAAGAGCAAAGTTACGATAGTCATGGGGGATTTCAGTATGCAGGTAGATATGGAAAATCAGGTTGGTGTTGGATCCCAAGAGAGAGATTTTATAGAATGCCTACAAGATGGCTTCTTAGAACAGCTTGTGGTTGAGCCCACTAGAGGAAAGGCTATTCTGAATTGGGTGTTGTATAATGAACAGGATTTGTTTTGGGAGCTTAAGATAAAGGAACCCTGAGGAGACAGTGATCATAATAATAAACATCACCCTGCAATTTGAGAGGGAGAAGCTAAAGCCAGATGAAATATGAAGGTAAACTAGTCAAAAGCATCAAAGATCTTTTTCAGATTGTATAAAGAGCAAAAGGGAGACGAGAGTAGATATGAGGCCACTGGAAAATGACATTGGAGAAGTATGTAGTAATGGGAGACAAGGGATTGGCGGACAAACTTAGTAAGTATTTTTCATCCACCTTCACTGTGGAGGATGCTGTAGTATGAGTGTCGGAGGGCAGAAGTGAGTGCAATTGCTATTACTGGGGAGAAGATGCTTGGAAAGCTGAAAGATCTGAAGGTAGGTAAGTCACCTGGACTAGATAGACTACTCGTCAGAGTTCTGAAAGAGGTAGCTGAAGAGGTTGTGGAGGCAATAGTACTAATCTTTCTAGATCACTAGGTTCTGGACATGGTTCCAGAGAACTGGAAAGTAGCAAGTGTCACTCCACTCTTCAAGAAAGGAGGGAGCCAGAAAAAAGGAAATTATAGGCCAGTTAGCCTGATATCAGTGGTTGGGAAGATTTTGGAGTCGATTTTTAAGGATGAGTCTTTGGTTACTTGACTCATGTATCTTTGGTTACATGATAAAATAGGCTCTAATAAGCATGGCTTCCTTAAGGAAATATCTTGCCTGACAAATCTAATGGAATTCTTTGAAGAAAAAACCCAGCAGGATAGACAAAGGAGAATCAGTGGATGATTTGGATTTCAGAAGACCTTTGACAAGGAGCCGCAGATGAGGCTGCTCAACAGGATAAGAGCCCATGATATTACAGGAAACTTTTTAGCATGGATAAAGCAGTGGCTGATTGGCAGGAGACAAAGAGTGGGAATAAAGGGAGCCATGTATGGTTGGCTGCCGGTGACTAGTGGCGTTCCACAGGGGTCGGTGTTAAGACTGCTTCTTTTTATATTATATGTATGATGGAATTGATGTCTTTGTGGCCAAGTTTGCAGGATGAAACTAAGATAGGTGGAGGGGCAGATAGTGCTGAGGAAGCAATGAAGCTGCAGAAGGACTTAGACAAATGAGGAGAACAGGCAAAGAAGGGGCCTGTACTCACTGGAATTTAGAATACAGTGTCGGGAAGTGTAAGGTCATGCACTTCGGCAGAAGGAACAAAAGCATTGACTATTTTCTAAGCAGGCAGGAAATTCAAAATTCGGAGCTGCAAAGCCACTTGGAAGTCCTTGTGCAGGATTCCCTAAAGGTGAAATTGCAGGTTAAGTCGGCAGTGAAGAAGGCAAATGCAATGTTATCATTTATTTTGAGGGGATTAGAATATAAAAGCAAGGATATAATGCTGAGGTGTTGTAAGGCATTGGTGAGCCCTTACTTGGTGCATTGTGAGCAGTTTTCGGCCTCTTATCTAAGAAAGAAGTACTGACATTGGACAGGATTCAAATAATGTTCATGAGAATGATTCTGGGAATGAATGAGTTTTTATGACTCTGGGCCTGTACTCACTAGAATTTAGAAGAATGGGGGGGATTATAATTGAACCCTATCAAATGATGAAAGTACTAGATAGACTGGATGTTTCCTATTGTGGAGGAGTCTATGACCAGAGGGCATAGCCTCAGGATGGAGGGATGCCCAGTTAGGACAGGAATGAGGAGGAATTTCTTTAGGCAGAGGGTGGTAAATCTGTGGGATTCATTTCAACAGGCAGCTGTAGAGGCTAGGTCATTGGGTGTATTCAAGCTGGGGGCTGATCAATTCTTGATTAGACAGAATATGAAAGGTTACAGGGAGAAGGCAAGAGCATGGGGTTGAGAGAAAAAATGAGTCAGTCATGAGGGTCAAATGGCTAATTCTGCTCTTAATCTCATATGGTTTTATAGTCAGTCCAGTCCAACACAGCAAAAGTCTTCACCACCATTGAACACATCTCCATGGAGCATGCCCCAAGAAAGCAAAGTCCACCATCAAGGATCCCTACCATCCAAGCCGTGCTCTCTTCTTGCTACTTCCATTTGGAAGGAGGGTCAGGAACCGGAGGTCCCACACTAACAGGTTCAAGTATCCTTCGACCATCAAGCTCCTGAACCAGCATGGATAACTCCACTCACCTCAACACTGAACTGATTTCATAACCTATGTATTCATTATCAAGGACTCTACAACTCATGTTCTCAGTAGTATTTATTTACTTATCTATTATTATTGTTATTATTATTGCTAATATTTGCACAGTTGTCTTCTTTTACACATTGATTATTTGTCAGTCTTTGTGTGTAGCTTTTCATTTATTCTATTGTATTTCTTTGTTCTACTGTGAAAGCCTTTATGAAAATGAATCTCAGGGTACTATGTGGTGATATACATGTACTTCGATAATAATAAATTTACTTTACCCTCTTTATATCTTCTTCTATGTATACAATTCCTCAGAGTTTAGTATCATCAAAAATCTCTAGTCTGGACCTGCCAACCGAGGGATCTTTTTCTTCCCTGTTTTTGCTGTTCTGGTCTTTCCACGTTACTGAAGTGTTAGAGGAATTTCAATGAAAGAGACTTACATAACGATAGATACAATAGATACCAACAGTGTAGGAAAGCTTACAGTGCAAGGAAATCAGTTAGGATTGAGATCAGGACTTCTTTTTTCCAATTCAACACCCTTAAATGCCAGTAATACTCTTTAGATCTTGTTCTGTGAATCACATATTGGAATTACAAGCACTTCCATTTGTGTTATGACAGTCTAATCAATCTGGCAAGAATCAAGTCTGTCATTACACATCCCCTCTGGCAGAGAGTTCAAAACCTGTGATGTTTCTTCCTTGCCCCTTAATATAGACTGCGATAAAAATACCTTGTCAAGAGAATTTTTTAAAGAGGAAATCTGCAGATATCATTGTGGAAATTATCCATAGTTGAAGTCCTATTGACACTACGGAAACTGGGAAGAGTGCCCAGTTACGTCAGCTTTAATAACAAAATCTAGTACTTAAAGACTTTTTACATCAACTTTTCAGTCAACAAAGAATCGAATCAAGCACTGCAGCTGACGTCTCCCAGTGTCACTGTGACTCTGAAATATCTACCCATAATATTCCCATTCATTTTATTCTGAAATACTGCATCCTCACAAATCCTGCTGAACAAGACCGATTAAGCCGAAACCTTGCTACATGTACTTTGTCTTACTTAGCTTCACGAAGTAATGACAATTTGAAATTCACATCGGCAGTGATCATTTTTGGGACTGCAGTTCCAAACACAATAGACTTTTGGTAAAGCCAGGGTGCATTGAGATCCTTTTTGAACTAATTCAATTATTAAGCCCTTCTTTAAAGATAAAATAAATTCCTCAACATGCTATCCTGCCTGTTAGCTTTCCTTCGAAAATGTCAGGTATAAATGTTCCTCATCCTTCCAGGGAGCATGATAAAACTGGTGTTTCTAATTGCTACAAAATCACACATAGTATTCATATTTTTAAAATCTCACGCCGATGTTTCAAATATAGGAGCAAATTCGGAAGTTCTGCCTCTAATAAAATCTTCAGGAACCGTGAGGATATTTCTGTCCCCTATATATTCCACTGGCGCCATATGGCCAGGAGTGTGTCGATAGAGTTAGGCTGCACAAAAGCATTGGCAGACTTATTGCAAATTAAGAAGTGCCAAGTAAACATTTTACCGAGAAATAGTTATCTTGAATGCCATCATTGAACTTAATATAGACAAATATCATTCCGACTGATATTGGTGTTGAATATCTCTCATGTTTTGAAATAAAAAGATAGCTCAATATCATATTACCTCACTCCCTCCATGACTTACCACGCAGAAATGGGCCCATTGGCCCATCATGTTTATGCCAGCTGTTTTCTTTACTTATACTAACCACGATTGCTTGCATTAATTCTGTAGCCATCTATGCCTCACTTATTCAAATACTTGTCTAAATATAAATACAGTGGTTGCATCTTAATCCATCATCTCCTCTGACAGTGCATTCCATATATTTAACACTAATTCCCTTAAAAATCCTTCTTCTCAGTTCCCTTCAAATCTTTTCCTTCTCGACTTAAATCTATGGGTCTCTTACTACTGATTAGCTACCACCTGAATGCTTCTCATATCTTTAAACACCTTTATTGCATCATCCCTCAGTTTCCACAAGCTTGTTAATCATACATCCTTTGATTTAATGAGTGAATGCACATAGTGATATACTTTGCTATTAATTTAGCATAGATCTTAGCAGGAGCTTGTGATCTGTGTCTTCTATGAAAGAGCAAAAGTAATTTAGTGACAGTGAACTAGGTGGGATATCTGTCAATCTTCTTAGCCAGGCCAATGGCAGTCACTACTGGTAAACAAATGTTAAACTTCTGACCAACAAAGAGAGTCTTTCCTCAGCTATGTCATAAGCATAAACCCAAACTTTGTTCAGCACCATCATGGTCTTGCTCTAACTTATCATTGTCTGTTTACATTGTAAATTTCTTCAATCCAATGATTTATCCACCAGAACAACTTCCATTTACATTGTGCATTAAATTTCATAGAACATCCCAAGATGCTTCACAGGAGAGAATTAGAACATAGAACATAAAACAGTGCAGCACAGTACAGGCCCTTTGGCCCACAATGTTGTGCTGACCCTTAAACCCTGCCTCCCGTATAACCTCCCACCTTAAATTCCTCCATATACCTGTCCAGTAGTCTCTTAAATTTCACTGGTGTATCTGCCTCCACCACTGACTCAGGCAGTGCATTCCACGCACCAACCACTCTCTGAGTAAAAAACCTTCCTCTAATATCCCCCTTGAACTCCTTACCCCTTGCCTTAAAGCCATATCCTCTTATATTGAGCAGTGGTGTCTGGAGAAGAGGCGCTGGTTGTCCACTCTATCTATTCCTCTTAATATCTTGTATACCTCTATCATGTCTCCTCTCATCCTCCTTCTCTCCAGAGAGTAAAACCCTAGCTCCCTTAATCTCTAATCATAATGCATACTCTCTAAACCAGGCAGCATCCTGGTAAATCTCCTCTGTACCCTTTCCAATGCTTCCAACTCCTTCCTATAGTGAGGCGACCAGAACTGGACACAGTACTCCAGGTGTGGTCTAACCAGAGTTTTATAGAGCTGCATCATTACCCCGTGACTCTTAAACTCTATCCCTCAGCTTATGAAAGCTAACACACCATAAGCTTTCATTTCAAGACAGGTAAAGTGATATTAAGACAGGGAGCCAGAAGGCTGGTCATCGAGAGAAAGGAAGTGAAAGGGAAAGCAAGGCCAGAACTGAGGCGCTACAGAAATCTCAGAATTCTCAAGAATACTTAAGAAAAGTAGTGATTAATTATAAACTGGTGCTTTGATTAGTACGGCATCAGAGACTTTGTGTTCTCAGAGTTAATTTATCTGAAATATTTAGGGACAAAAAGCAATGCTAATCAGCAGACAATTATAGCGAGGTTAATAATTCCATTCAGCTTTCTCTACTCAGTTATCCGTTCACATTTATCATAGAATAGCATGGTCTTGATACTCCACCTGGATAGAGATTGCTACATTTTGTCTCACCTTTATTACACTGAGGGAACTATACTTTGACCATCAGTCATTTTTAACAAATTATCAGTCTCCTTGCTCAATGCCAATCTGTTTGCCAGAAACATGAGGAGCATCTCTGCTTTGGGACATACAACAGTTTAATTCACTATTCCTTGGGTTCTGATTTAGAAGCTAAGAATATTCCAGCTACTATTCATCTGCTTTATCTCTCAACATTCTACAAAAATAGATTGCATTTTTATAGTACTGCTGCTGTAATAAAACACATGAACTTGCTTCAAACAAGAACCCAATCCATTAAAGGTCCCTAATGAAGTGTCTCGGACTGAAATGTTGACTGTTCATTCATTTCTATAGATGCTGCCTGACAAGCTGAGTTCCTCCAGCATTTTGTGAGTGTTGTCATTAAAGGCATGTTCGGACATTTAAGCTAGGCTTAAGGGACATCGTCAAAGTGGGAAAGAGAGGGAGACAAGCATTAAGTATTGGGGGCGGGGGGGTATGTTGGAGCCCAGGGCCAAGCCAGTGGAATAAACAGCTGCCAATGTGGAGCAATGAACATTAGGTATGATCAATTAATCAGGAGCACAAAGCAGCTAAGGAAATAATAGGGATATACTGTATCACACCCAATGAGTTTCAATTACTTTCTTGAGAAAAGTTAACACATTGGAATCTTGAGGAACAAAATATAATTAGCTTGTTACCCACATTATATTTGGATCTTTTTTCTGGACCTCAAGTAATGGCTCACCAATCCCAAATTTAATATACTACTTGTTCTGAATTGTTCTTATAGAACTCTGGTAACTGTTGTAGATGTGCAACAAAATTGTCCTTCATCCCATATTCCACCCCCCCCCCACCCCCCAAATACAAACAAGAGAAAATCTGCAGATACTGGAAATCCAAACAACACACACAAAATTCTGGAGGAACCCAGCAGGCCAGCCAGCACCCATGGAAAAGACTACAGTCAATGTTTCGGGCAGAGACGTCGACTGTACTCTTTTCCATAGATGCTGCCTGGCCTGCTGAGTTCTTCCAATATTTTGTGTGCATTGCCATACTTTCCCCACTTGGATTTGTCTAATTCCACCCTGCTAATAATATGGCTACAATATCACAATGGAGAAATCATTCAGCATATATGACTGGAACATTCTCCAAGAGTCAGTGATGGCCAGTGTTGGTTGGGTTCAGTCATGGATGTTGTGACCCTAGCTGTCAAGCCAGGGCAGTACAATTTGAGGGAAAGCTGTTGTCCATGCAGCAGGCTCCATCTCTCCAAGCAGCTGATGAGTCTAAAGGAACAGCAAAGACTGACACAGTTTGGCACCTGTGGTGTCGCAGGGGTTGGCAGTCAGTGTTGAACTCAACATAGGAGTGCTTTAGGGGCTTCAGCTCTGATATTTCCTCGGGGTTTACTCCCAAATCTTTCCCAATGACTCGGTATAGCCGCAAGGAAGCGAAAGTTTGCAGTCAGACTTTTCCTTCTCCTAGATGAGCTGGCAACTACAGTTGATGAGCCCCAAATGCCTGAGACAGTACACTTAACAAAAGTCACTGCAGCTGCCTTTAAGTTGATGGTTAAACCATACATTATTAAATAGATATAATTAGAAGTTGCTGTTATCATGGTAGAGATTTCTGTGTATGGATGGTATCCTAAACAACTCATAGTGTTCAATACTTAATAAGAAGCATAGAACTGGTGAGGCATGATACATACTGAAAAGTTCCTATTGTGACCCACTCTTAAAAATTGTATCCTCCCATTGGACTAATTGAACCCAATTAAATGATGTGGTTTACTTCCTACAGCAAAGCTTAATGCAGCCAAAACCAACTCTGTGTTGTAGTTCAGCGTAACTAATTTATAGATTGTCCATTCTGGTTGGCAATGCATCAATCAATTTGTGATGTAGACAGGAATTATGTTTGTTTGAAGCATTTGAGCCATTTCATATTTAGAAAGGTGATAAAACTGACCCAAGCCCTGAAATTCTAGAACATTCTCTGTGCTTTAGTCAGAGTATTTATTCCACTATTATTTCACGTTTGCTATTCAACAGAAGAAGGAATTGAATCCTAGTTCCCAAACCAAGTTGTTTTTCCTAGGAAGCTGTTTAAATTCCACCATAATTAGAAAATAAATATGTAATCAGTTTAGGTCCGTAGAGGAACTCGGTGCAAAATCACCTCGATGAAGATTTGGAAGATAGAAGAACAACTGGAGATGCTGGAATGTGGAGCAAAGAACAAACTGTTGAAGGAACTCGAGGGGTCAATCAGCATCCCTGGAGGCAGAGGGATGGTAGATGTTTTGGGACTGGTTCCTTAGATGTGGGCCTTCACCTTTGTGTGTTGCCTTGCTTCTGTCACCAGCATAGCATGCCTACAACCTACTAACCCTAAACTGTACGTCTTTGGAACGTGGGAAGAAACTGGAGCACCTGGAGGAAGCCCGCAGTCAAGCGGAGAATATATGAACTCCTTACAGACAGCAAGCAGAATTGAATCCCGATCGATTTGGAAATCGGTGTTGTAGCGTGTTGTGCTACCTTGCTGCCCTTTAATGGTAGATTGAAGGGGCTCTTAGACCAAACCGGTTGCATTGCAACCTCTCAGACCTTCATCTAAGGTGCAGCTTTTCTGAGTTTTGGTCAATCGCATGCCCAGAAGGACACCAAGGCAGAGTAGCATTTCATCAGTGGGTCCATGCACTTTCCTGAAAGATGTGGAAGAATGAAATGCCCTTGCCATGTCAGAAGGCAAGTCGGCCTTGTTCACCGGAGGGAGAATGCCTGCTGCTCACTACTATCATCCTTTGTTGTTCTTCCTTTCTCCCTTCACATCCTACACAGTCAATCCTTTCCTTCCAGAAGAGTGTCCACAGGAAACTGCAGTCTTTTCACAGAGGCACTTTGAATGTACAGTGGGGATAAGTGTGGCAGTAAATGGAGGTGACTGTAACACTGGGGGGGGGGGGGGGTATAGTATGAGCCAAGCTGGAGAGAAATGGGCTGTGAAAGCTAAAACTCAGCAAGAAAATTTCAGGAATGTTTCCAGTTTACAAATTCTTCAGACTCACCTGAAACAGGTGACTAGAGCAACAGCTACACTCACTTTGTTGGCGTTTTAATTTTCCTGAGGCAGTTACAGCTTTAGTTCTACCTTGGGAAATGTTGCTATTCAAATGAGCATCTGGTGACTTAGGCAGATGGGGAATCAACACTGCCAAAAATACAATTGTGGAAATGTATATCTATCTCCCCAATGCATGTAGCACAAGCTTTCAGATCCCTTTAACACAAATAAAATGTTATGTTAGTGTTTGAAATTCCAATGAAATCTATCGGTGTTGGCAAGAAAAAAAATATTTGCGGTCAATTAGTCAAGGTGGAATTTTGACTCTATTGCCCTAAGGCCTATGCCAAACAAACATTTATCAATTTCAATTTAGAAAGTGATCTCCAGAATGCAGCAAAGCTGGTAAATGGAATGAAGATGCAGATCAGACATGACTCATTGAATGATAGAAGAGACGGAATGAGAACCAGTGATTTCAGACCTTCCCGTTGTTTTGTTCTGTCTTGAACTATTGTTTACACCAAAAGAAACTATGTAAGCATATCTTTTTCCATGAAGTGGATTGCAAAGGCAAAAGCTAGAAAAAAACATCTCAGGACTTTGATTTTTCCAATATTGTAGTAAATTTTGCACAAAATGTCACATCAGGAATTAGATCTATATCCCAAAGGAAACTAAAGAGAAATTAAAAAACCACAGGTGTTAATATAATTTCACATCAAGGCTCCAATGTAGTCAGTTCCTGTTATGAGCAAAACCTTATATAAAACTTAGTGTTATCCTGTGCAAATGGCCTGACTTAACCTTTCTTTTCAGAACAAGAACTACTATTTAGGATTTTAAGGAGAAATCCTACAGAAACAATGAAGCTGGTTGATTGATCAATTAGCGGTTTCTAGTCTTCTCCGTGGATTGTCACCTTGTCGTGGTGGAGAGGCTTGTGTGGTCCTGTGATCCTGAGAGTGATGCCGTCTGGAGCTATGCTCCTGGTATGGTCACCCATGGCGGTAAGGTCGAGGGTGAGGTCTCTGACAAAGAACAATCCAACCAAGACCTCAACGGTGGAACAGGCAGATAAAGATACTTCGAACTCAACAGCTGTGAAGGTGGATGAAGGCTGCGACAAATCCATCAGCTCCAATGGTCATGGTTTCCATGCCATTGGAATCAGTTGGTTGACTTGTGAAGTATCATGTGCTTCCTGGAGTGCAACATCAAGTATACATTAAACAAGTACACGCACAGGCGTCTTTGCTCTGTGGGCCACTTTTTCAGAATGAAGACCATCATCCTCAACATCGAGGGATAGCTATGAACGACGAAGACGAGTGGTTTCTAGCATCTGCAGATTTTCTCGTGTTTGCAATTGATCAATTACATTTTTAATGATAGCTCACAATTAAATACTCAGTAAGTCTTAACGATTTAGATAATGCATTGTCATATCTTACACCTTTGAAAAATGTTCTAACACCTAGCAATATTATTTGTGTTACATAACAGATTCTTAATGAATGACTAATGAACAATTATGTGCAAGTATTGTAAGGTTACATTAAATCAGCTCAGTAAGTTATAACTTTGAAAGTACAACTTGCTTAGGTACAACTGGACAGGATAAGGAATGTTTCCATAATAAAGTACAAAGAGCAATGTTAAATATTAGTTAATTTTACTTTTAAACCCTCCACTTAGTTGCTCCAAACGATCATAAATTTTACTTAAATTTTGTCAAAATATTTGTTCATAAATAAATCTAGGGAAAAATAGTACAATATAATACCATTGCTATTCATTTACTAACTTCCTGGCAAACATAAGTGAAAATTATTTATGAGTAAAAATTCTAACTACTTTATTTTCCTTTACTGTTTTAACCTATCTTTGGTGCATTTTAATACCCCTTTTCTCTGTTTATACTACAAGTACTATTGCAACGATTTTGTAAGTGCGAAAGATGTGTTACTTAAGTGAAGGCCCACAATCGCTTCTGCCAAACTCATTTGATGTTGTTACAAGTCACCGGAACCATCATTTAAAATATGTCATCTCAGGAAGATTAAACAGAAACCATTAGAAGTTTTAAAGTGAAACAAAGTATAATGCTAACAAATGAGAAAAAAAGTTTTCACTTAATGCCATTTGCTACACTGTTCCTTTCTTTGAGAGCAGAATTTCGTAATGGGATGCTTTTCAGTTTCAAATGAGCAGCAGATGTGCAACACTAAACAACATGCCAAATCAATTAATAAAAAACTTGAAATACCTAAACAAACATCAATGCCAACACCAGCACTCTTATCGTCACTAACACATATACTATCACTATTCATTAAAGCTAATGCTAACAATAATACCAGAGTTAATAATATTTCTACATATCACAGAAAATGGTGTTACATTAAATAATTATTCTTGTCCACAGCTGTGATCTAAGTTTGCATCTTTCAACAGAATCTGTAAAACCTGCATGCATTTATCAATACATATTAAAATAAGCCAAAAAAGAAGCATGTTCTAACACAAAAAAACTATAAAAAATTGTTGACCTGAGCAATGAAGACAATTTGTGAGGTAAATTTAATATTATTGATTTTAAAATTAAATAATGACAGAACAGCAAATTTAATGCTGACCTAGCTGGCCCTACCTGCTGAGGATGGTCAAGGTTGGTCTCATTAACTATTCGTAATCAGTGTTGGGCCATATTGACTGTGTCTGTAGTTGCAGCATCAGGCGGCTAACAATCCTGTTTCTCTATCCCTGCAACTATTACTTAAACTGTATTCTTCAAGAAATTCTTCATCGTGAGAGAAACAAGTAGTGGATACAGCCCACTGCATCATGGGTAAGGCCGTCCCCTCCATTGAGCACATCTACACTGAGCGTTGTCGCAGGGAAGTAGCATCCATCGTCACAGACCCTCACCACTTTCTCACTGCTACCATCAGGACGAAGGTACAGGAGCCTTAGAGCTCACACCGCTGGGTCAAAGGAACAGTCATTATCCCTCAACCATCAGATTCTAGAACTGAAGGGGATAACTTCACTCACCCCATCACTGCAATGTTATCGCAACCGATGGACTCACTTTCAAGGACTTTTCATCTCATGCTCTTCGTATTTATTGCTATTTTATTTCTTATTACTATTTCATTCTTTAGGCATTTGCGCAGCGTCTTATGAACACTGGTTGAATGCCCAAGTTTGTGAGGTCTTTTATTGATTCTATGATGGATTTATTGAGTATGCCCACAAGAAAATGAATCCTAGGGCATTATGTACTTTGATAATAAATATACTTTGAACTTTGAAACACTGTCATTCATGAAATGAAAACATCCAAAAAAAATTACATGGCCACTGAAACACTCTAAAAATGCAATTATAAAATACAGACAGTTGGCCATCAAAGTACCTGTAGTAAAGATATCACAGACACCAATGAGTGCATATTTGACTTCCTGAAAAATACTAGAATTTTTGATAATATTTGAGTTATGTTGTGGCTGGTGGTGGGGGGTGGAATTTAGTGGGTGTACTTCATGTCTCTTTTCTCCTCACTCTGGCTCAGTAGGTGGCAGTAAAGCACCTTATGTTGGTCTGCCAACCGCCATTAAACTTTACAAGAAGAAGAAGTTCATTTCTTGTTCAGACCAAACATCAGAATGGGGAGAAATGACTTAAGTGACTTTGACCGTGGAATGGTTATTGAAGCAGGTGGAGTGGTTTGAGAATCTCAGAAACTGCTGATCTCTTGGGATTTTCACACACAACAGTCTCTGGAGTTTACAGAAAATGGTGCCAAGAACAAAAAAACAACATGCAGTGAGTGGCAGTTCTGTGGGTGAAACTGTCTTGTTAACGCGAGACGTCTGTGGAGAATTGCCAGACTGGTTCAAGCTGACAGGAAGGTGATGGTAATTCAAATAATCACACATTACAACAGTGGTGTGAAAAAGAGCATCTCTGAATGCATGGCATGTTGAATCTTGAAATGGATGGGTACAGCAGACGGAGACCACAAACAGACACTCAGTGACCACATTACTAGGTACAAGCCATGGAGTATATATAGGAAGTATGCACATAGATAAGCACCTGAATCACCAAGGCATAGAAGTTTTTGGATCAAATGCTAGAAAATGAGATTAATGTAAGCTGGATATTTAGTAGTCAGTATGGATTTGGTGAGACAAAGTGCCTGTTTTTATGCTATATAATGATAATTCTATGAGTGGTTGAAGACAATTGTGAGCAGGGACCTGAGTATAGTGTTATGCACTTTCCCACCTAGCAATATATTTGAAGTTTTGTTTTATTTTTCCTTTTTGGTTGCAACTTGTTTCAAGGATGAAAGATTCTTTTAAGGAGATTTATCTATCTATTTTAATTGGAACAGAAAAATGAGGAAGTAGATTATTAAGGTAAACCAACATGACTACCCAATCCTAGTTCTTGTAGGTGGTGAAATGGCTTTGGGGAGTCAGCAGCTTAGAAGAGTTACACTTCTTCCAAGGTAGTCTCTTAGGTTTGAGGTTGACTTAATTCCATTCTGATTTTGTGAGCTCTGAGCTGGCTACTGAGGTCAATTGGGCAACTACGGACTCTTCCACAAATGGGCAGAAGCGAGCTGATGGAGTGGATGTGTAGTTAATGAGATTAAGCGGGCTTGAAAGTGGGGAGGACGACTGGCAATCAGCCTGAATAGGGGAGAATCACCTTTAGAAAAGGCAAGCAGCCTGCAGCTGGGGAGCATGGGAAACCAGGGTCAGTAGGGGAGGAGAGTCCCAAACGAAGGAGGGATGGGATTGATGCAATAAATGTGGGCATAATATCATATCTTTATGATTGTTCTCACGAAGCATCTGTGCATGCTTAAATGTGCGTGTGTGCACACAAATGTATAGATGATGTGTTTGCGTGTGAGTTATGTCTGTGAGGGTATACAAGTAGGTAATTACGTACTGCCCGTTACACCACTGGCATTAAGGGCAACAAAGGAGGTCCTTCACCTCTGGCAGTGTTCAGAGCCTCCTTCATCTTGTTAGTAGTTTCCACCACTGTCAGTCATGCAAGTCCCAGGTGGAATACCATTACACTCAGATGTAGGAGGATTCTTCATTGCTGTTTCTGTAACAATTTTGTTTTACCAGTCAGGGTGGTTAGCCCTGAGCTGAACCCCAGAATATGCAGGACCAGTGGACCACTCTTAGTCTGGCCTCTACCCCTTGACATATTTGGCATGAGTGACCCTACCATAAGCCAAAGCACAAAGCCCTGACTCGAGCCAACATAGCTCTCTGGGTCATTGAGGCACACAAGCCTCCAAACCCAATGACAGGTTTGTGGTCTTCTTGGAGGATATAAATACATACTGTGCATTTGTTAATTCTTTACAGCAGGCACAGTATGCAACTATTTTGTATCTCCTAGCCTTTGAATTAAGACTTTGCTCTATCAAGTCTATGTAGCACGCGGTTGTCAACAGCCTCCTGACTTAGAAAGAGTTCTAACACAAGCATCTTCTGTTCCCTCAGATTTCAGGTGGAAGCAACTCACCTGAATTCCAAGGGCTTGCCTGAGAGAAGAATGTGACGTTTCTTTCTGGTAAAAGGTATCTCAAATCTCTTTCACATTTTTTTTTCTTTTAAGTGCCAGTTTTGCCTTTAAACATTAAAACAGTAGCATTTAGGGTGAGGTGATTTTCAGTCAAGAACACCACTACCTCTTCTACCCCTCAAATAAACCTCACCTGAAAATTATCTGCCAACAGTGCATTTATTGTCCCATCGTGGCATTTACAGGCTATATTTTCCATAACTGAGTTATTTAGGTAAACAGGAAGTTATTACAGCAGAATATCTCCCATTTGTCTTTAACAATATTATATTTTCTAAGATAAGGGAACTTGCATTAACATTGCACCTTACATAATAAACCATCCCACACATTTCACAAAACACTATCAAATCAAACTTGACACTGAATCACAGAAGGGGAAAATTAGAAAAGGAGATGAAAACTTTGTTAAAGTCGTGGGTTTTGATGATTATCTGAAAAGAGGGAAAGAGAAAAAAAGAAAAAAGAGCAAAAATAAAAGATTGAATCAGAGAAGGTTTCTGAAGAAATTTCAGAGTTTAGGACCAAAGCTAATGAAGCTTACAGTGACCAGTGGGATGGAGAAATCAGAAGAACATAGGACTGGAGTATGATGCAGAGATTAAGATGAATGAAGCCATTGATGAGACTGGAAACCAGAATGTGTGAATGTTTGGTTTTGGTGTGGCTGGACTAGCATCTTCCAGCAGATCCGTGAGAACTTAGCTGATGGGCAAAAGGTGCCGGGAAAAGTTAAGATCCTTGGAGTAGCAATTTAAGTGAACCTAAGATAGATATATGCTTCACTTGCAATTCAGCTTCTTTTCTAACCAGGAGAACGGTTGTCTCCTCTTTCAAGCTATTGACCTTGAAAAAAAATTTTATATCCTTCCTTGTTCATATGGGTGATTTATTTCAAACCTTTTACTGGTTTTAGCCAATTACACTTTAATTTAGAAATAACACCAAAATCAGAATAACTGTGTTTTTCCTTCTGTGAACCCATGGCATTTATCCTCTCACAAACTTCTGTTCTGGCGTATTGTAGAAGTGGTCATGGGGGAAAATAGGAGAATGGGATTGAGAGGGATAACAAATCAGCCAAGATGGAATTGAGGGGCAGACCCGATGGGCTGAATGGCCACATTCTGCTCCTACAGCATGTCTTGTGGTCTTATAGATATTATGCTTGCAATATGGACTGATAAAACCATTATTGCAACACTTGAAAATTAGAATAGAAACCAAATAAAATGCTTTTAATAAATATTTTGGAGATTCATCTACTGTCTGTTCATATTCGGTATGAACGTGTCACAGGAACTCCATCACCTATTCCTACCCCAACACGCTGCAATTTCCCTCTTTCGGGTACTCACTTATCCAATGTTGGACGAGTAACAATGCCAGATTGCGCAAATGTTTCGTATTATTTGCGCAGAAAGTGCTGCTAAAATCTCCCCACATTTGCTAAAGGCCATGATTGAATCAGAATTTAAAACCAGGGCTTGCAGTCACTGCAACTCTAGCTTCTGAATCACTTTTTGTCAAGAGGGACCAGCATTACATATTCTTCAATCCTGGCCATTTTCCGGCATCAGTGGATAATCAGCAGTTCATCAACAAACCCTAGGAATAAGATGGAAATATAAAATGTATCTTTGGGAGTAATAAAGTAGCTCAGGGTTATTTCTGTTCCTCTGTTACATTTCTGTGAGGCACCTCCAACCATGGCTGGCTTTGAAGCAGCTGGTTTTTCGGACAGGTTGAGGGAGATGAATGCTATTATTCCTAATTTCAGAATTTCTGAAATCTCAGTTGTTCGGTAGCACACCGGTTGAACGATTCAGAAAAAGAGTTTCAAATTTGAAAACTAACCAGCACATTGAATTTTTTCATTTCATTGCTGGAACTAACGGAGCTCAACCCCAAAATTTCAAACAGAAATGATAGCTGTCTGATTGTGTTCAAGCGAGAGTCGTGGCCCGTTTAAACTGCACATCTTAGCCGCGTACGTTCGAGCAGCTGTGCTATTGAACAGTTGATGGCGATATGATTTTTCTGAGTGGCGTTTTCGACCGGGAACAGCTGGTGCAAGTGGAGACCGGGAAATTTTTACGAATTCAGCCTGCTTGATAGAAAGGGGATTTGATTCGGTAGAACTGCTGGCTTAGATTCTGTGCCGCTTTGTGATAATGGTTGGATAAACGCACTTCATGTCAATCGAAACTAGACATTCAACCACGAAGACACTGAGCTTCACGAGCCAAAAAAAAATGTTCGACTCGAAACTGTCAATATTAATGAACTGCTTAACAAAGTGTGAAAACTCGAAAAGTGGGCGGTGGAAAAGGTTAATTATGTGTGATTATTAGTGCTTCATGTAGGAATAACTTTTTAACTACCTTGTGCGGTGCGGGTGATCTCGAGCTGAACCGGTCCATTGCAGGTTAAAAATACTGCAGATGAAATATAGTTGCTGGAACGGAATATACTGGGAATTTGTTCAGAGAATAACCACCTCGAGCTGCAGTAAGATTGCGATCCTCTTATTTCCTTACGTTCAGTGTGAGTTTTCGAAATCATGCCCACTCAGTTGTAACGAAACCAGTTGTAATTCCGGACCTCGAAAATTTTAAATCTGCAGACACATCCTGCAAAGTGAGCACCCCGTTAGATACATACCATTAACAGTAACGCTGGAAGACTTGAATTTATATAAGGCCTTTAACAATCTCAGGACTTTAGAAAGTGTTTTGCGGTCACTAGATGGTCCAGAAATTAAATACTTTATCTTCGATTATCTTTTTAAAGTACTCTTTTGGTATTATTTTTACTTGCAGTTTGTCTTTTGCACGTTGGTTATTTGTCAGTCTTTCTTTCCTCCGTAAATGCCTTCAAGGAAATGAATCAAACGTACGTAACAATATTCTTTGATTTTACATTTATTTTGAACTTTGAGATATGCTAATCTTTCAAAATTGAATTGCGAAGCGTTCGGCTTTGCTCCTGAATTTGGTTATTTTTATAAAATCTAGAGTTCTGTCATCTTTGCCACCTGTTCATTACTACTTAAGGACGAATGGCCATTATAAAGAATAATTATGACAAATAAAATCGTCATGAAAAGTTATGAAGAAAGGCGAAATAAACAACTGGATTTGCATAGCGCATCTTCCATCTGTTTTAGAGAGGTTTTTCATGCACCAAGGGTGGTCTTTAACAAGATGCAGTTTTTCTTAACGCACAAATGCACTTCGCAAAGCTTTGCGCAGCGGGTGGTGCTGAAACGGGAGCGGGAGGGTTTCTGAGCAGGGAGAGCTGCTGTTGCTTTATGTGGCAGTGGAAGGAACTCTGTTAATGAGTTGTAGCTCGTCTTGTGTGGATATTGCCCCCGTAAGGCACCCCGATTACACTTCCCTAAGGGCTGTAAACTCGGAAAAGATGATGCACACCGGCATCCCCCGAACCCCCATGGCCCCTCTACGCACACCGCTCCTTGCTGCCGGTGAATGCGAGGCAATAAAGCTCTCACACATACACACACACACTTTCCCACGCTGACGTCATAATACATGCAGGCTGTCACCCAGCAGCGAACAACTGATCGACAGCACTACCTGCCTCCTCATTGGCTTCTGTCCCAACCGGTGGGTCGGAGTCTGCAATTTCTTCTATCGATTGGCTGAACGGACTCGATCCCAATTGGTTCTTTGATGTTTCGGTTAAACCGCCCGCCGATTGGCAGACGCTGAGGGAGGAGTGGCTGTCATTGGCCGGTCCCTGTCAGAGCGGGGAGGAAAGGGCAGCAGCGATTGGCTGAAGTGGGAGCAAGAGCGGAGTGGCGGGGGGTGGAGGAGGCGGCTGGGCTCAGCTAACCTGGAGTCCGCCGGCATAGCGGCTTCACAGTGAAAATGGTGGCCGCGGCGTGCGGGCGAAAGTTGGCGCGGCGCTCGAAATCTGCCGTGATCGTGGCACTCACTGTGCTGTTCGTGCAGACTCTGCTGGTGTGGAATTTTAGCAGCTTGGACGGCGAGGAGAAAGGCGGCGAAGACAAGAAACAGAGATCCCGGCACGTCCGAGAGGCACCCAGGAAAGGGTTCCCCTTTCCTGGCCAAGGGCTGGTATGTGCGCGCTCGACATTCTCCAAAATAACTTCCCAAGTCATTATGAATGAATGAGCCAGGGGCTGGAGAAAGCATTGCATGTTCATAACTCCGCAGCCTTTGCATCCGGCTGCATTGAAGTTAGCAATTGCATCTGGTGTGATGCACCAGCCTGGTACTGTCAGGTCCTGATGTGGGTAACTGAGCCTTCAGTGCGTTCCCCCATTCGATGGTGTACTTTGTATCCCTTACCCTTGGTGAAAGTGTACCAAATCGGCGCGGGAGCAACAATAGCCACCAAACTGCCAGCGATTCCACGCCGCCGTTAGCAGCCGATGGTGCAAAAATAATGCGGCTGAAATCAGCACTGACCCCCCTCCCCCGACCCTTCGTGAAAGCGCTGTTTCCGTCTTCCTACTTCCCCACGAAATTCAGTCGAGTGAAAGCAACGTAGATCAGTCTCATTCATTGAGATTCAGTGAGGGTGTCAGGGTTTTTTTTGGCAGTCACGTCTCATGATTTAATGTTTTCTCTTAGAATCGATATGTTTCTGATTTACGATTTTGCATTGCTGCGTATTTCATTGAGGTAGGCGACCCAGGATGTAACATCGCAATCTTAAAAAAATCACGTAGATTGTCTTTGGAATGTATTACGCTGAGACCGCGCAGCGCAATGGTTGCTCAGGATCTTGAATGCCGTGGTATGCTTTAGCAGAGAGGTATAACGTGCTTGTTCACATTTAATGTCACATGAGATCATAAGACCAGAAATTGTAGAAACGTGTAGCGTTTGATTATTGATGTGGTGGCGAACTTGAAACAAAAATGCATAGGTGTATCATATTCTCTGCGCGCTGTTCGTGCTTTTCGCACATCGCACTGTTGTGGTACAATCGCCTCAGCCTGCTTGTTTGAGAAGTAGTTGCGAAACGCGGCGTTAAATATCAAGAAGCAGGCACTTAATTGAACCAATTGGAAATGTCCAATTCCAGCTCGCGTTCGATCCAACCCCGAATCCTTTACTTCTCGAAATTGACTTTCCCCAAAAGTTGCATAGAATATTGGACTTGTTTGCGCTGAAATAACAAGGTGTGACTTTAGTTTCACTTAGAGGTAGGGCATCGCCGTTGGGGTGAGATGGGCGCAAAGGGGAGGGGGCGCCTGTAACAATTTACTACTGCATGAAGTTCAAGGCATTATCGACTCTGCGGATCCCGACAGAATACCGAAATCAGGTTCAAATATTGTAACTTGTCTGCTGGCGAGGGGAGTGAGGGAGTGCGTCAGTATGTTGCAACATAGAAAACCGGAACTTGTCGATGGGACCAGGGTCCTGTCTTTTTTTAATATATCTGTGAATGAGATGGATTTGAGAGATTTTCGGAGCGCATGAATTTAAAAATAATCAGGGTTGCTCCATCCCTGGGTGCGATGAACGACTTCGTCGGACGCTGTACTGTGACGGTGGAACGGGCAGATTCCCACCGATTCTGCTCCCGCTGGTTGGAAGCAGATATAGGGAACTGATCATCTGCGAAAGATGTTCCCTGCTTAACCGATCCGGAACTTAAAAGTTGGGTGGTTTGAGGGTGTCAAATGCAACAAATGTAAATGCAAGAACTCGCTCTAACTTCGCAAGCACAGCCCGGTAAAACCCAGTGGGGAAGCCGGGCTGTTTCTGCCCAGAGTAGTCAGCCTTTTGACCGCGACTGCAGACTCCATGGGATGGCGAGGCAGCATTGATTAGCCCTCAAGAAGCAACAATTCATTCAAGAGAGGAGGAAAAATCTGTGGGGCGCATACCTCAAAGTTGCAATCATCTGGCGTGTCTTGCGGCAGTCCGAGAAAGAGACAGTCGTGTGTCTCACTGGGAATCGGGAAAATCTGGGGGGTGGGGGGTGGGTGGTGGGCAGGGGGTCTCGTCGGTCCTGGAGAAGCGGAGTGTGTGGACTGCAATGATCGCGGCGCCAGAACGGATGGAGCGGAGAACGTCCCCATCGGGGGAAAGGAAGGAGTACGGGGAACATTGACCTAGGACGAGGAAGGCAAGAATGGAGATAGGTTCATGGACGGTAAAATAAGATTTTCCGATCGATCTCCGTCCGGTGAAAGTCCGTGTTGGATCCGGTGACGTACTTGAATGAAAGGCGGTCGTTGTCAAGAGGCAGATGGATGTGATTGAGCAGGACGAATGAGATGGGAATCGGGGTGGATATTGCCAGGAAGCGGTGAAGGTGGATCAAAAGGTGTTAGCAGAAATAGGGATGATTATGAACGGCGAGGCGAATGGAGCTGGCTTTGGTCCTTGTTGGAGGAGCAAAGATGAGTTGCGGCATACCGCTCAGAGATAGAAACTGAAGATCATTACTGTGAGATGATCCTTCGGTTTGTTTCACAGAGCGAGATCGCATTTAGAGCCAAGATTTAAGGACATTTAGACATTTTATGAACCACCCTCAGCACAATGAATCTTTCGCTTATACACATTGTTAATATGAACATGCAAACCAGCATCTATTGCAGAATTGGCAGTCGACACTATAATAATTGTCTACGTGTATGCCAATACCAAGTGAAAGTCGCCAACAGTACGTAACTCTGGTAATTAATTCCATTTTAACAACAAAAAGCACACAAAGGACCTATAGAACACAGCAGGATTGCATAAGTACGTTTTAATAACCCACCATTTTACAGAAATTTACTTTACTACGTGCAATTTTACTTTTCTGTTCATTTGGAGAGCAACATCCTGAAGTATAGTATAACAATGCTTTACTGTATAAGTTATGGCAATGTATGTTAAAAAAATCATTGTCTACTGGAATAGCGCAGATAAGATCAGCTCCCTGGATAGTTATGACATCATGGAGCAAATTACCTCTTTAGAATAGTATAACATTTTCAGCGATAAGCGGAATTGCTATTTCAGTGTTAAGTGGAATCTAAATGGAGTACTGTTCGGGAAAGCAGAATCCATCATCAGGGACCCCCGCCACCCAAGTTATGCTCTCTTCATGCTGCTGCCATCAGGACTCACAACACCAGGTTCAGGCCCTTGAACCAAAGGGGATAACTTCACTTGCCCCCATTACTGAACTATTCCCACAACCTAAGGACTCACTTCCAAGGACTCTTCATCCCAGGTTCTCTATTTGTTGTTTTTTTTCTTCTTCTGTATTTGCACAGTTGATTGTCTTTTGCACGTTGGTCGTTTGCCCTTTTGGGTGCATTCTTTCATTATTATGGTTCTCAGACTTACTGAGTATGCCCGCAAGAAAATGAATGTCATAGTTGTATATGGTGACACACAGGTACAGTACTTTCATAATAAATTTACTTTGAACTTTTGAACTTTGAATTATCATTTGCACAACTTGTGTAGAGCATTGCACAGAATGGTCTCGGACTTCAACCTCGTGGCTGAGATGGCTGCGTTTCTCAACACTGGGATTAAAACATTGGGAGCAAGGCTAAGTCATAGCAGGAAAGATAATTATCTGTTAACAAATATTATTTAAACATCCAGCCCTAGAAATTAAAGTACCTACTACTACTCTGTGCATTGCTTCACATTGCATTTGAATTATTTTTTTCTGTATTATTGGTCCAAGCCAGAATGAACTGTAAAACCAACCTTTAGGTAAATCAGATGAATTAATAGGGAACACGGCAGCAGGAGCTGTTGGGCTGGGCTATCACTCTGCATAATAATTTTACCTGCTCAGTTCATTACCATACAATCACTCAACATCCAGCCCCATTGACTTTTTCCTTGTCACTTTTTATTGCTTTTAATTGCTTAATCTCAATTGCCAAGTAAAGGTCAGTGTCCTAATGAACAATTTAACCCACTACATGCAGTCATTTAATTTAAAATAAAAGGATTGCAGAAGACTTTTTAATAGAATGCTCATTTTAAAACCTTACTGAATTAGTCTGCTAATAATAGCGTTTGTATCACTAGATCCTTAACCTCAGAAGTATCTTTGATTGCTTAGGAGCATCATTGAAAATAGTTAAACACCAGGAAACAGATTTTTGTTTGCTGATAGCCAATTGGAAAGATATTTAGTTATTGTACAATAATTAAAAAGTACTGTTGGCAATCCAAGTCTGCAACCTATGTTCAACAAGTTTCAATATTTCTCACATTTAAGCAAATGCATTTCAACCAATCCAACTGACTGCATTCATATCTATCCATTGGCTATCCTTAAAGGAAGGCAGCAATGCAGAGATTACCACACTCTGGATCCTGATTTTTAACTACCTTAACCCTCTGTATTCAGTCTTCAGGACCTCGTCCCTTTTTCTAGTAATGCCGGTGGTGCCAATGTGTACCGCAACTCCTGACTGCTCACCCTCGCTCTTAAGAATGCTGTGGACTCTTATCTGGGATATCTTTGTGACCCTGGCACATGGGATGCAAGATACCATCTCAGAGTTTCATTCTCTCCTGTCGGTTCCCGTAACTGCTACTCTTCTCTTCTGTGGTTTTTGAGCCACAGAACCTGACTCAGTGGCAGAGGGCCGGCCGCTATGATTTTTTCCCCCTTGGGTCAATATCTCCCCTCGCTAACAGTATCCAAAACTGTACCCTTGTTACAGAAAGCAACGTACCCTGCAGAAACTGCATATTCCCTTTCCTGATGGTCACCCACCTACCTGACTCCAGCAACTTAGATGTGCCTGCCCCTCTCCTGCCTGTCATTTCCTCAGCCTCCCCGTTGACCTGGAGTTCATCCAGCTCCAGTTCTAGTTCTCTAGTGGTGTGCAAGGAGCTGCAGCTGGATGCACTTCTAGTCAGTGTGATCATCAGGGAAACTGGAGGTCCCCTGACTTCCCAGATCCTGCAAGAGGAGCATACCCCTACCCAGACTATCATTCCCACTGCTCTACATGTGCAATGAGGGAAAAGAAAACACCTTACCAGAGTCTCACCTAAGCATCTGCTCACTCGGTTTGCTACCTCTTGCAAAAGCCTCAAGGTCCTGGTATACATTGATGTGGGAAATCAGTTTAGCGAGTGGAGACAGAAGTCACTCACTAAGGGTAAGTAGGTTAGCTGTTTAATTGCAAGGTAAAACAGACACGAAACATTTAGCAAACCTTCACACTAAATTTCGTTAAAGATAGTTATCTAAACCGAGTACCCAAAGTGGTAGCACAAAACAGTAACTGAACATACACACAGTGGTAGAGACTTGCCTAAAGTGTGCACCCGAGCCCTCTTCACTGAAGCACACCCCCAGTGTCTGCCTGGTCCACAACAATTCAAGAGGAAAAGAGACCACATGCTAGATTTAAATCCTACTGGCGCCATAACATCATCAGTTAAGCAGAAGCTAGTGGGAGGGGCTGCAGTGCTCCTTACATGGGCCCGTCCGCTTCCCGCAGGGGAGTGGCTTTCAATGAGCAGGTAAGGTAAGAAACTTACTGCAACATCTGAGCCATTTCTAGAATGTCTTCTCCACTTGACCGTAGTACCTTATTGGTAGCTGCTGCCCAATTAGTCAATTAGCTAATCAATGTGACTTGCCCTTTTTACCCTTTCTGCTGTGGCCTTCCCTCTCGTAAAGTGAAACTCACCAGCAATAAGACTTGAGCAATACCCGTAGAATGCCCGTGGGACTCAGCGACCCAGGCAGCATCTATGGTTGGGGGGCGGGGGGGGGGGGCGGAGGAGGAAATTAGCAGACAGACCTGCATTTTTAAAAACCATTCCTGATCCCACTTTTGTAAACCTGACTTGTGTTACTATACAACAATTATTGTACATTTATTGAGATCTCAAACTAAGTCACTCATCTTAACCAATCAGACAATTATAGAGGGAATCATTAATTTAGTTTGAAGTCTGATTTTGAAAGAACCCTTTGTAGATATCTTGTAAAATCTAGCGGCCCCCTTGTTAAGCATGCAGATTTCCTCCAGATGAACTGCTTTTTAAGCAGTGGAAGTAACCATACACAGTAAATTGAACTGTGAAAACGTGAACATCTGATGATAACCAAGGTCTTCCATTTTGTTCGGTCTCATTTAATGGCTGTAACTATTTTGGTAAAGTAGTAGAGTAATTCAGATGCTTATTTTTTGGTAAATGCTATTTTTTTTTCAAATGCTGTAAGAGAATTGAAGACATGCTTACTCCTGTATGCTTAAAATATACTTGTGATTGGACTGATATCACGAAAACAGCTTCATGATGAGGATCATGCTACGTCACAGTTCCACAGCTCACCTTAACAACCTTGCACAGGCTTTCACCACATTCTAGTATGGTTGTCAAGTGGCTGTCTAGCTGTGTGGCAATTAGTATTCATGCTTAAAACTACAAAAATCAATTATGAATTGCTTCTAATCAGACCACAACTGCTATGGAATTGCTGGTATTTTTCACAACATAAGTAATCTATCCCACAGCTGCTGTTGCACAGCCATAGTTTCACAGCTGGTCACTGTATTCATCTAATATGCCTGAGACTTCATTGCTAATGTATGGAGGAATCATTGGCTGTGAAAATGAGGCAACTACGGTACATATCTTGTGATTCTCTGCCAACCTTCAGATCAAGTTTGATCTGGGCTAGTTTGAGAATAATGTACAACACTTGGCTATGACCTTCCACACCTTGGTTTTTCCAAGGAGTTATGTTTCAACAGCAAATGTCTTTTACTTGCACTTAGGATTTTACGAATGGGAGGAAGTAAACTTTCCACATTGAAATCTACTTCAACTGGAAGTGTTTATCAGAATTAATAATATCGCCCCCCCCCCCCATGCCTTCATTCAGGCGTGTGCCCTTCCAGTATGGTTACTTCCTGGCTGACACAATTTCTCCTTGAGGGTTAGCAGTGTGAAATTTCCTGTGCATTCACCATCAGCACAGGTGCACCACAAGGCTCTGTGCTTAGGCCCCTGCTCTACCCACTTTATAAGTGCAGCTCCAGTGCCATATTTAAGTTTGCTGATGACACCACTGTTGTTGACTGAATCAGAGGTGGTGATGAATTAGCATATAGAGGGAGGTTGAAAATCTAATTGATTGGTGCCACAACGACAACTTGATGTCAACAGAACCAACCAGCTGATTATTGACTACGGGAGGAAGAAGCCAGACGTTCATGAGTCAGTCTTCATAAGCAGATTGGAGTCGGAAAGGGTCAGTAGTTTTAAAATTTTTGGTGTTCTCACATCAGAGCATCTCTCCTGGAACCGACACACAAGTGTCACCTGAAACGAAACACGGTGGTGCCTCTACTTCCTGAGAAATTTGTGTGGATTTGGCACATCACCAGAAACTTTGACAAACTTCTATAGAGACACACTGGGGAGTATCCTAACTGGTTGAATCACGGTCTGGTATGGAAACACCAACTCCCAGGAATGGAAAAGGTTACAGAAAGTGGTGGATACACCCCAGTCTATCACAGGCAAAGTCCTCCCCACCATTGAGCACATTTTCCTGGAGTGCTGTCACAGGAAAGCAGTATCCACCATCTAGGCCATGATCTCTTCTTGCTGCTGCTGTTGCCTTCATTCGGGTGGTCTAGAAGCGTTCGGTTGTACACCACCTGGTTTAGGAACAGTTATTTTCCTGCAACCATTAGACTCCTGAACTGGCATGGATGACTTCACTCACCACAATTCCACAAACTACAGACTCACTCCAAAGACTCTTTGCAGCTCATCCTTCCAGTATATTTTTTCATTATTTGCACAGTTTGTCTTTTGCATTCTGGTTGTTAGTCTGGCTTATGTATTTTTTCATAAATTCTATTGTACTTCTTTATTTTTTCTATAAATGCCTGCAAGAAAATGAATCTCAAAGTAGTATATGGTAGTACGTGTACTTTGATAATTTACTTTGAACTTTTGAACTTTGAGTTCTATTGTTTTAGTCCATACCACAAACTCTGCCCCTTTCTCATTTCTTCTGGCTAGTGTAGTCTGTGCAAAACAGTGTCTTTCTGTTCAATCTAGTGATCACCTCACCCTGATTTCTTTTTGACTTACCCATAATTGTCTCTGTTAGGTCATCATTTTTCACTCACAAGCTTCTTCAAGTTAACCGGGACACTCATCCAAGAACTTTGATGGTTCTCCGTCTTCTGAAACATTGAGCATTATATCGTCCTTTCTTGGTGACCAAATATGCAGTGGTCTCCCACTGTAAATGCTTCTAGTCCTTCAAGTTTTTCCTCAGTGGATTGTTCCCTCTTTGGATGAGGAGTGGTTATAGTGGAGGGAGCAGTTCTTTGGCAATCGACCCTACTTTCCTGAGTCCCCTCTCCCCACTATCCTGCAACACTGCCTTCCATCTTCTCTGCCTTTAATTCCTCTTGCATGAATGCCTTCTTTCATTTTCAGTCACCACTTAATCTCTTATAGATCAATGTCCATTTGTGTTAGATAGTCATTCAATACAGAAACAGGCTATGCTGAGAGAGTACTTGTTTCTGCCATACAGTGGTTGTGTTCCCTCTGGGTAGGGGAAAATCTCTCCCTCAAGTTCTCTCTAAACATCTTACTCTTAGCTGTCATCTTCTATCTATCCCTCTCACAATTTTGTATATCTCTATCAGTTCCCCTCCCAGCCTTCTCTGCTGTAAGGAAAACAAGCACAGCCTATCCAGTTTTTCTTCAGGTCTGAAAGATTCCATCCAAGGCAACGTACAAGTGAATCTCCACTGCACTTCTCCAGTGTAATAATACTCCTCCAATAGTGTGGCAACCAGAACAACACACAGCATTTTAACTGTGACTTAACCAACGTTTCATAAAATTGTATCATAAAATTATGTGTTCTTCGATTCTTTGCCCAACTAAAGATGACATGCATCTTGTATACGTTCTTCACCACAGTCTCTACCGGTGCTGCCACCTGTAGGTTTCTGTGGAGTTCTACACTAAGGTTCCTTTGTTCCTCAATGCTCTTTACCAGAGCTGCCAAAATTCAACTTACACTTAGCAGGTTTAAATTCCAACATCTTACCAGCCCTTGTTCTGCAGCCTAAGACTGCCCTCCTCACTGTCAAATATACGAGCAAATTTTGTCATCTCCAAACTTATTAGTCATAATCCCATACATTCACATCTAAGTCATTAATATAGAAACTTAGTGGGCACCTTGTTAGGTAATAGAGTGGAACCTGGTGTGGTCTTCTGCTGCTGCAGTCCATCCACTTCAAGGTTTGATGCGTCGGGCATTCAGAGATGCTCTTCTGCACACCACTATTGTAACGCATGGTTACTTGAGTTACTGTCACCTTCCTGTCAGGTTGAATCAGTCTGACTTCTCTCATTAACAAGGTGTTTTCACCCACCGAACTGCCCTCACGTGGATGCTTTTCATCTTGCACACCATTCTCTAAATCTAGAGACTGTTGTGCCTGAAAATCCCAGGTTATCAGCAGTTTCTAAG
The DNA here is from genome assembly GCF_030028105.1 of Mobula birostris. Taxonomy (NCBI): domain Eukaryota; kingdom Metazoa; phylum Chordata; class Chondrichthyes; order Myliobatiformes; family Myliobatidae; genus Mobula; species Mobula birostris. The sequence continues at coordinate 129,197,073 of NC_092378.1, read as the reverse complement.
ATACCACCCCATCTCGCGTCAACAATCATTCCATGGTCAAAGTTATTTAGGTGATATTTCTTCCTCATTTTAATGTTCGGTCTGAACAACAACTGAACCTCTTGACCATGTCTGCATCCTTTTGTGCATTGAGTTGTTGCCACATGATTGGCTGATTAGATTTGTGCATTAACCTACAGGTGTACCTAATAAAGTGGCCACTGAGTTGTTTACAGCATTTTAAGATATATAAATGTAATTTATTTATCTTTAGAGCTTTGTTTCGTGTCCTTTAATGGAAGTTACGATTGGTTCAAATATATTATTTTATCTCAAGTCATCCATGTCATTTATATTCTTGACTTTCTCAAGAAGATTTAGACTCTGTTCCTTTTCCTCTGAAGCACTACTTTCAGTTTCCAGTGGCTTTCTCTGTACCTGTCAGCAGACTTCAGTGAATCCTCTCCAGTGACAGTTGGTTGTACTGAAATATGCTGAGCAGAAATACCAACGTTACTTCAGAGGGATCAGTCTAGTCTTCAGTTCCTTTTGCCTTTACCAATCTTTCGAAGCTGCCAAAACAATAATTATTTGACTTGTGCAAGTGAAACCCTTGTGCATGTTGCAAAGTTCACTGTAAAACTGAAGCAGCATATTCTTCTGTTTCTTTTGATTCAAGCAGAGACAAAACCACGAATTGCCAGCTATGGAGGCATAAGGATGGAATATCTTTTATCCTGGTAAGTATTAGGAGGGAAATCTTCTTAACTTCTCGTCTAATCCATAGTAAGCCATATTAAACTGCAAAGCAGCTTAGGTGATTGACTCTAAAATGCATGAAGATACATACACTAAAGATTTGAAATCTGTACCAGTGAAAGACATTATTTTTAAGAAAGTTGTTTTTCAAGTAGTTAATTTTTTTCTTCCATTTGAAAACATGTATAACTTTATAAATTATTCTGAGAAGAAATTATATAATTTTATTGCATATACTTTAGTGATGATTTGGGGGTTATATTCAAATCTGGGAAATCTATACCTGGCTCTTGATGTCACTCAAATCTCATTAATAGTTGAGTTAATCACTTAGAATTGCACACCAAAGAAGGAACCCATTTGACTCATTGGCTCTGAGCAGGTCTTCTGAAAGAGATGTTAATTCATCTCACTTCCCTCCCTTTTCCGCATGGATCTTTAAACCTTTCCCTTCCAAATATTTATTCAGTACCCTATATGAAGGCATTATCGAATTTGCTTTTATCATTTCTCACAGTCTAGGTCACAAATCGCTGAGTAAATGGTTCAGAATTTATGCTGGTTCTTTTCTCAGTTATTGTAGATTTGTATGCACTATTTGGCAGAGAATGATATGTTGACAAAAGTGAGACCTACTGCAGCATTTAGTCATTCTTTACCCAAATTTCTTCCCCTCCTGTGCTAAGTGAATGGACTCGTTGGCTTCCACCACCCGTTCAGCCAGCTCAGCTCCTTGGAGCTGGCTCATATAATTTGTGCTGCTGAATCTGTTCACTGTTGCCCGGAGGCAGATTTGTACAGGCAGCTTCAATAGTGCAAGTAATGCAGCTGCCCACAGACCATGGGGTTGCTGGTGGCTCAAAGAAACAGCACTTTTTGTTTATTTGCTTGAGCTGGTGCCAGAGCTTTCCGATCTGCTGCTGTCGTTATATTGAACACACACTCATAATGATGGGAAGTCCAAAGGTTTGACTGAACTATAATCAAATGATACATGTCAAAAGAAATGGCTGCCACTTGGAAAAGGACTGGGAGCTCATGTTGTCCTTGCAATGCTACTAATTTCAATATTTGTGGTGGTAGTCGTTTGCAGAAATAAAACATTTTCTTACTTCTAGATGCTGAACTGATTTCAGGATATCTCTCTAGTGTTGGCGAGGGATAGTTGTAAAGTCAGAGTTGTACAGCATCATAACAGAGCCTTCAGACAACTGATCTAATTCAATCACATGCCTATGTGTACAAATCTTGACTCCATTCATTCCATATCCCTACCATCACAGCAGACTCAATGGGCTAAATGGATTAATTCTGCCCTGATGGCTTATGGTCATGCTCATTCAAGTCCATGTCCAGATGCCTACTGTTATCATCTCCACCACCTCCTCTGGTGACATGTCAGATGCCAACTTCACTTTGTCTGAAATATTTACCTCTTGGATCCTATTTGAACCTCTTCCTCCTTATCTTAAACCTATATCCTCTAATAGGAAAAAGACTCTGGCTGCCTACCCTACCAATGCTTCTCATAATTTGATACACCTCTGTCATGCCACCTCTAGCCTCCTTTGCTTCAGGGGAATGGCCCAGCCTTTCCAATCCTTTCTTATCACATAAATCTGCCAAACCAGATTGACTTTATCAGGAGAGTGGATAAAATGGATGATAATTCCAGGATAGTGTCATGTTTCTTGAGCATTGTGGTAATTAAGGCTTTTGCTGCTCATTAAGTGATTCCTCACATCGTTTTTGCTTTTGCTAGCTGTTTCTCTGGTCATTATTCATGATTAAGCTTTACTATGGAGAAGACTCAGAAATTAGCAATTTCTGATCCTGATCCTGGTGCACTGCAAGTAAAAAGGCTGAAGCTAGAGATATGTTGGTTACTGTTATAAGTAGAGTGGATTCCAGGTTAATTGGGGCACATTGGGACCAGTACATTTTGACCCAATTAAATGGCTGTCACAATTAGCCGATGTTTCATGGAAATGGCTAAAAAGAAACTTTAAAAAAAGACAAACTACTATTTTAACTGGGTAACAAATTATGTATTTAAATGAAATATAGAAGAAATCACAACACCTCTACAGTACTATAAAATGGTAAATTAGTTCCTATTAGTTATCGATGGAGGAATTCATCCATTGTACACTGCCATGTTCTTTTGATTGACTGTAAAAAAACAAAATCACTGCAGGCATCTAGTGCAGCTAATGGACTACCTTCATACTTTCGATGATTGCATCCTCCAAATCTTCATTTTCATTGTAACATTCAAGATGATTGTCGATACCTTCAAATTCTTCAAATTCCAAATTGCTGAAGTAGTGAAATCATTTCATTTTCAGTCTCGGCCGTTTCTGGCATCTCCAAACCAAATGATTGAAACTGCAGTGAGCAAAACAGTTCTGAAATTTCCTGCTACTTATTTCTCACCAACTATCAGTGCCAAAAGCACTGTCTTATCAATGCAAGCACAAGCAACTGATGCTATTTAAAAAAACGTTTCCCCTAAGCACAGTGTAGTGTGTCTAATGGCCACACAAGCACACGTGACTGGTACTAGTTAGGAACTGTTTGGCAACAGGCTCCTGTCCCAGTAAACTGGCATAGTTTCCCAAATAAATGAAAGGAATCCCGGCTATTTTCCTCATTAGTTTTTGTTCTTTAAGAGTTCTCCTAAATAAGCGACTGTCCCAATTAACTAATGGCACAATTAACCCAAATCCACTATATTTGCGTGTGGGTGGTCCAAGAATTCTACTAATTTCATAAATCATTGGAGACTCTGTTTAAATCTAGACAGTGCACAGAGGTAGCTCATATTAATATCACCCAATAGTTAAAGGGATATGGTTAAAATTTAAAAATAAAATTGTGATTTCAGCTTGCTCTACGTGGCTAACTCACCACCCACCATGTGATTGTGAGTATTCTGTCCTGTGATCTCTCCCTTCCTTCTGACTGCTGAGGTCCTCTATCCAATCCCAGTGTTCCCCCACTGGCAGGAAATGTGCCCATCAGTTCCTGACTGTAAACACAAAATAATCTGCAGATGCTGTGATCAAAGCAACACTTTCAGTACGCTGGATGAATTCAGCAGGTCGGGCAGCATCAGTTAGAAATGATGAGTCGACGTTTCGGGCCGGAACCCTTCATCAGGACTGAAGAATGAAAGATGGGGAAGGATTTGAAGAATGCTTGTAGCTTCAGTTGAAAGACCAGTAATTTGAGTCAGGATGTGGTCGAAGAGTCGGAGAGAGGCGGAGATCACTGTGGCCTTGCGACATGTAGCCAAGAGCTGTTGGGCATTTTTTACTGCCCAGCAGCTAGGCTGCCTGGCTCTCTGGCCAGCATTGGCTGGGAATTGTGCAGAAATTGATCTTAAGTTCCTGCTGTGGAACTTCGCAGGAGCTCCAAGTCCGTGGGACATAGGGGTTCTAATTTCCCTAAGCCCCTCACTTCCTGCATCAAGGTAATGATGTGATTTGGCTGCTCCATAGTGAAAGGCATCAACGCAGAACAGTGAGTCCATGATTTTCTCGCCCAGGTTATAGGGTTATACGTTATCACTGTAATCATAGACGGTAATGCAAAGCTGTGAAATTAAACACTTACTCTGGCTACCAATCAATGGTCAATTGACAACTTTTTTCATTTGCTGACATTAGGTTTGTAGTTGGTACTTTCCTGTAAATGGGATGGTGATAGATGCCTGGAACACGCTGCCGGGGAGGAGCCGAAACAGAGACTGTAGCAACCTTGACAAGGTATTTAGACAGACAATAATCAGAGAGGGAACAGAGGGACATGAACCAGACGTAGGCAGATGGGATTCAGGCAGTTTGGCATCATGGTTGGTGCAGACATGATGGGCTGAAGGGCCTGCTCCTGTCCTACACTCATGTGAATGTCCTGCATTCACAGAAAATATTGCCCCTGCTCTTTTTTTTAACCAATGTTAACAGCTATACTAACAGATTGTTCTCTGAGTAATAAGTAAAGGATTATTCTTGTGGATAATAAAGAAGGAAGCCGGAATCATTATTGTGCTGTGTTTCATTAGTTTATGTAAGGTTTACATGTCCAGATATTTTAGCATTATTTTTAAATCAGAATTAGCAGATCCTATGTCTGTATGCAGATTTTCACTCCAGTCAGCTCAGGGTGTAATCGGCCTTCTACTTCCCCATGATACTTGTTGCCCTCTGTACTCTAGATAAGCTTCTGTGTTCTCTTTACCTTGTGTCAACTGAGGCTGATGCATTGATCTCTCAATTCAGGGGCCATCGTGAAATAGTTGATCTATCTGTAGCTTAGTCAGTTCAATGCTGAATATATATAAAAAACTATTTCCAAATTTCATTGCAACTATGGGAAGGCAAAGTTTTAGTAGTCTGGTCTCAGTCTAGAATATTTTAAAATATTTTATCGCTGATATTATTGTTTGAAAATCTCAATGTTATTATTTGAGTGAATGAGTTTTGACCATCATGTCCTTAACTATTTGAAGGTCATTTTGCAAAATTCTTAACGTATTTGCTTTTAAAACTGGAGGGCAATTCATTCACTAATAAAGTAGTAATTATAGCTTGTTCAGATATAGCCCCCACATAGCAATTTATGGACAGTTTTGTAAAACACCACTATGTTGTGGCAGTTGAGTTAAATATTCTACTGAAAATTTTCTTTTGATGTTTGTTATGGAGGTTTGGAAACAATCTTATTCAGTAATGCATAAGTACATTAAGTTACAAGAATATTTTTCAAAATTTACACAGATATTCCAAACATGTGCTATTGAGGGGTTGGCAGAACATTGTGGGCCGAAGGGCTTGTACTGTGCTGTATGAAGTACTGTGGAAGGATGAGGGAATGTTCTGTCAGGTCCAGTTTCCAGCAGCAGAGTTGATGCAACAGCTTGCCTTGGGTATCAAGGGCAAAGGCTGACGTATGTAATGTGGCAAATTACAAATGAACACTTATGTACGAACAGATGATCTCCTAGAGCTGAGATGGAGAGATTTTTGTTCAATAGTGGAATCAGAGGTTATGCTGAGCAGTCAGAGAATTGAAATTGAGGCCAAGATTGGATCAGTCTTCCAATCCTGATGGAGCAGAGTCAGCAGCTGTATGGGTGACTTCTGCCCCTCTTTCTTATGTTTATATTTTCCTTGTGCTGAACCGCCTGACCTCTCAGCAGAATGTTGGGATTAACATGGCAATCACTTCATCTTTCTGTCCTTCATAAAACACTTCCTTTCAGTAAGGGAAAAGAAGCAAAGATATATCCAGTTTGTAAAAGGGTTGTGTAATTGTTGTGATGATCTGATTCAAAACCATTGAGTTTTTAATCTAGTTTTAGACAAGTGAACAAGGAAAACATACTAGACAATTCTGGATAAAGCAGATTGCCCTATTTTCTATTTGATTCTTGAATTGAGCTTTTTTTCCCCCTGAAGTGCTTTCATAATTTTTGAAGCACTTTGCTGTTGAAATGGAATTTAATAGCATACTCTTCATATGACTAACATGATGTACCAATATGTTAGACAAAGTGGAGTCTGTTGCTGTGCATGACTGACTGTAGGTGTTCAACTGAACACTGTATTCAATATTTACTTTATTTAAAGTGAATTGTTAAAGATTGAATAACAAACATACTTTGACGTATTTTGATTGTAAGTTTGAGATTTGTTTGAAGTCCTCATAGATTGAAACTTTGTGTTCCTTAATTATTTTGACACTTGAACTCAGATGGTTTCTGGAAGTGGTGGTATGGGTCTCCTTTATCTTGATATCAATAAAGGAAATCCTTGTATTCTTTCAGGGCAGTATAGGCATCAAGTGATGCCTTTATGATTAACAATTTAAACTCTGGATTAATCTGGCAAAGTTAAGATAGTTTTTTTGTCATATTTGTATCGAAGCATACAGTGAAATGTATTGGTTATGTCAAATCAGTAAGGATTGTGTTGGGCAGTCAGAGAATTGAAATTGAGGCCAAGATTGAATCAGATCGGCAAGTATTGCTGTGCTTCTGGCACTAATTTAGCATGCCCACAACTGACTAACCCTAACCGTTAAGTCTTTGGAATGTGGGAAAAAACCAGAGCATTTGGAGGAAGCCCACACGGTCACAGGGCAAATGGACAAGCTCCTTACAAACAAAGGGGAGAATTGAACCCTGAGTGATCAGTGAAAACTGGAGTGCAATAATGTCATGCTAACCGCTACACAACCATGACAACTTTTAAAATGCTAATACAGGTTAGGTTCCCATTAACTGGTCAGGTTCTAATAGCTGCACCATTAACTCATAACTATCACTAAGGAAAATTAGCCTGTGCAGAGGTTTTTTTAGCATTTCCTTTCAGAGAAATCAACTTTTCATGTATTTAACTTGGAATAATGTTACTGTTCTGGTAATTCTAAGGAGGAATGTCACTGACAAAGATTCAGTGACAATGCAATTAACACTTGGTTTCAGAATACATTTGTGCATTTTACACCATTACAACCTTGCCAATTTTAACATTATCATTATTGTTCTGTAACTATGTTCACCGCAAATGAAAACACCTGTAATTTCTTTTAACTGACTCTACATGGATTAAAAATAAATTTGGTTCTGCTCTTCAAAATCATCGACCAGTTATAATATATAAAAAATAAAGAGAGGTTTCCAGTGGTGAAAGTATTGGTAAGCAGATGGTGCCATTTTAAGGCTGAGCTTTGTGAGAAGACATTTATCATCTACACACTGAGATTTTTTATTATCTGGAATTCACTGCTGGTGGGAGCGGATTCAATACTAATTTCCAAAAGAAAGTTTCGTGCTTCATTATAACATAGAAATAGGCTATTTTAGTTCATCAAATGTATGCTACATCAGAAAACCTGATAATCTAGTCTCCTCATGTCCCCATGAATTCCTCCCAGACTCTGTCATTCATCTACCATCATCATCATCGTCATCAGGTGCTGTGCCTAGTTTGAGCTTTGACTGCCATGGCCTACTCCTGTTTCGGAGGTCAAGTGGATCAATTCATTGGTATTCATTTCCAGTACTCTGGCTGCTGTCTCCATCATCATTTGTCTTTGCCTTCCTTTTGCTTTCTTCCCTTCAATCTTTCCCATAATTACCGTGCATTCTAACTCCTCTTTCCTAATCACATGTCCAATAGTAACATGGGGAAACTAATTGAAGCAGCAGATATGTGGTTTTTGAGGAGGATGCAAAGAATATCATGGACGAAACAAATACCTAACGAGGATGTCATGAACAGAGCAAGCACAAAAAGAGAAATAATGTATGAGATCATGAAAAGGCAATGTAACTTCATTAACCTATACATGAGGGATAATTTATAGTGGCCAGTTGAACTGTCCAACTTGCACATCCTTGGGATTTGGAAGAAATTGGAGCTCCTGAGTGGAACTCACATGGACAAAAAGAGAATGTGCACATACCACACAAACAACACTGGTGGTCAGGAATGCATCCAGGTCACAGAAGCTAAGAAGTAGCACCTAGTATTAGCTGTGCCATTGTAAAAGGTTTTTGAAAGGTGGATCAGAGGAATCGATTAATTGGAAATCTATACCATTAGTGAGACAGCTATTCTCCTGTTTGCATCATTCTATGAAAAAGCTAGAAAGTGCAAAGAGATGGTGGCTCTTCACCTATAAGATCAGCAGTCTCACAATTTAAGAGGTTCAGACCCTCAGTATTTCTAGGGTTAGTGTTGATTTGATCCCTGACGCCTATAGAATAAATAGTGAAGAGAGTGAAAAGATTAGGTGAGTGCTCTCATAACTGTACATGTGCCAATATAATCCTCAATTTCTTGAAAATATTGAAGTCATGTTTAAATCTAAAAGCTTTAAGATATTGAACTTTGGTACATGTCCAAGATCAGAATGAATAATTGAATGATTACATTTCATATCTTGCTGTCAAACAATTTTCTTTTCACTTGGCTTGTTTATGTTGCCAATGATGAGTGTGATTGTATGTTTTGACCTTTAAGTTGATAACATCCGGTGTACTTTCATTTGGGAAATTGGTTTGTGACCTGTTTCTGCTACTCTGTACACAGCAAGTGGCTTGTTTAATTACCCCTCACAAGCTGTTGGGCAGATTTGTACTTCACTAATGTATGTCTAACTTACAGTCGTAATACAAACATCATCTGATTTCACCCACCAAATTCCCAGCAGACTCTTCACAAATGTTTGTGTTGTATTTACATAATGATGTAATTTTATTGATAGTTTAGTTTCTTTTAAGGTGGTACTTCTCCTCTGTCTACTGCATAGTATTTTTCCATTATCTTTCTACCCATGAGGGTATTTAATGAGTATTACTGGCATAATATCTGCTGTATTATCATATAGTTGCACTCATCCATTGTTATAAAGCATTAGTAATCCTGCGGCATATGTGTTGATGTACTGTTTTCTTTGACGTATGTCAACTTGCAGGACCGGCTCACAATATGAGCCACACTGTTTCCTCACGGGTTTATTAGGAATTCCAAAAGTAGAGCCTTGAAATTTTAACTTGGCTATTGGAAAGTACATTTTAAAACAAAAAGCAGAGAGAATATGGGATATCCTCACCTGCCAAAAAAAAAGAAACTTGCTTCGGGGCCAATTCACAGTTTCAAAACTGAGTTTCCTAATTGGATGAATGGGGTAAGAGACAAAACAGACATGATCAATCATGGAATGGTGATCAGTCATGAGGAGTTTAAAACCTCTACACCCATTCTAGATCCTCTGAGATCTGTGACTGTGCTGAAGGAATTTGTAAACTCTCATTTTAATGTATTGCACATTATCTTCGATACATTCTTCAGGCAGTAGTGAATTTTAAGATAAATTCCACTCAGGAAACGCACTGCCAGATTGGGAGGGTTTAACATTTTGATCCTTGTTGACTTTTGAGGCTTCCGTCCTGGATATGGATTCTAGGTATCAGCTAAAGAAGGGCGATTGTGATTCTTATTACCCTCTTTGTGTGTCCAGGCTGAATATGTAGTACATTCTCTAAATCTAGGAGTGCTGTTGGAAACGTACTCGTTCATTGCTTATAATAAATTTGGGGGAAAGACGACAAGGATTGGGAAAGTAAGGGCATGATGGCTTTTATATTTAAAACTAACCATTATATAATGTAACTTGCTTATATATTGCTCACATGAAGCATCTAGAAGTTCCACTTGCTTGCCATGTAATGCAAAAGTTATGGCTGTAATTATTATGCAGGATGGACCATCCAGCAACAATGTAATAATGATCAGATGATCTGTCATTGAGATGTTGATTGAAGAATAAATGTTGTCCAAAGTCAGCAGGAAGAACCTTTCTTTGAAATGGTGCCACAAGATTTCTCCTGCTTTAATAACATTTATTATTTTTTCACCTGGTTATGACCTCTCTCTACTGCTCAGCAATGCTGGATGATCTGATGTCAAGGGGACAATTAATTAAACCGCGATCTGCAGGAATACGAGTCCTTTCCATTTTTTTGTATAAAGGAACTTTAAAGATTAGCTTTATGTTTTTGTTACACATAATTTTGTGGTGAAGATATCCCAGTGGATTGAATGGTATATACATGATGGTGGTTTAAACAGGCAATTTGTTATGGATTGGAGGAGGTGGGGAGAGGGAGGATTCTAGTCCACAAGAGTTTGGAAAAGAAAATCTCACACTTTCTGAGCTGTGAATATAGATGGATTAATTTTACCTTTTGATTTAAATACTGTAATGTAAACTATGAGCAGCTGTTTGTTATTTTAACCTTGTGTGTTACTTCTTATCAAAGGAGTGGAAGGAAAAAGTAGCACAGTTCTCAGAGAAATAACTTTGCAGTGCTGGTGTCACAGTGCTTTCCACCAAAATGAGCACCATAAATAAAGCAACACGTATGGCAGAATGACAGACCAATGTATACTGTTAATCCAGCTCCCAATTACAGAGTCATGTACAGCACAGCATTGAAATAGCTCTCCACGTAGACCCACTCCACTAGTCTTTCCATAAGTTTCCTTTTCAACATCAGGTTTCCCTTGGGACAGCGTAGACGAGCAGCTTTCATTTATGGCTTTTAGTCAGCGGAGGTGAATTTCTGCAGAGTGTTAGATTTATGTTTAATCTCCTCCGTGTTATTACCACTTGGATAAATTTTCCTTTCACTTAAAAGTTTTCACTGGCTGTGGTCAAAGCCATTAAACTGGGGTAAACAACTGGAGGAATCTCAATTTTTGCAATATGTGCATTGAAATTCGGAGTGCTGAGTTAGTATCTAGCGAACTGATTATTTAAACTTGATATTCGCTTTTCACTGGACTCTGAGATTAGATCTAATTAGTAATAGACTTTCATTAAAAGGAATGCAATCATAGTACTGTACTAATTTAGCTGGATAAAATTCAGATGATATTCATCATGCTGAATGTGTCCTGGAAGCATTTCACCTGAAATTATGCAAAATTCCACATCCTAGTATCCAAATGCCAGCATCTGCAGATTTTCTCTTGTTTGTGATCCAAATGCCTGAGTCTGATCCCTAATGAAATAAATGTTGGTGTTTGCTTTTGGTACCAATGCCGGATAGTGTGTGATTGTTGTGGTTAGTATTCTGTGCACACGGGCTCACCAAACAGATTCATCCTAATGGACTCTGAATGAGCCCGACTGCCAGTAATTGTTGGATGGAGAGAGGCTGCAAGTACTACCCATCGTGAGCTATGGCGACGACTGTCTAATACTAAAGCAGATCAGGGTCAGGAGGCAGCTTAACACAACATCAATCAGGGCCAGCAAGACAGTAGAGACCTGCTGAGCCGGGATAAAATTCTCAGAGCACTCTCGAAGGGCGATTGAGTTAAGTAACATTTTCAAGATAAAGCTTTGATGACCTAAACTTTTCTCTGTTTTATTTGTTTATTGAATGCAGTGATTCAGTGTATCCTGGCAAATATTTAGGGCTCAGAAGGTTTATTCCTGCTAAGATGACCTGCCTGACTTCTGTGACTCAGTTTACTTTGTGGCTGAAATTATTTACTTTGTGAGCCTCTCCTTGCCACTGTGGTCCTTGTGCTCATCATGGTTTTCTTGCCTTCTACTGTTACACACACCCCTCCACCTCCCACCCTGCTGCAACTCCCCACCCTCTCTATAACTTCTGTGGGGGCTCTCAAAGCTCCCTGTGAAGCATCATAAACAACTACACTTCACTCTGCACAGAACTTCGATTCTTAGTTCCTCTCCTTTTTTCAGTCTTATGTATTTCCAGCTAGAAAGGAGTTCTGCCCCGGTTATACCTCTTTACCCCTCAGGGCTTCTTATTTACTTTTCAATTCTCACTTTCATTATGAAGCAGTTTCGTAGCTTAAAAATGAACCCTCTTAGTTTTCTAATAATAATCTATATAATTGGGCTACATTGTCAATTAATTGCATGTGAATGCTGCCAGGAAGAGGGACCTTATTTTGCCAGCTGTTGCTGGCTGAGATACTAATAGATCTGTATGTTGTGAAGTGAAACAAATGCATCACCATCACTATCCAGTTTTTCTTGCTGAATTTCTGAATTTCATTTAGGGAACAAAAAACCTGGAGGAGTGGAGTTTTAAATGTTAATCTATTTAAAGGTTAGGCTGATTTCAATTCCTGCTTATTAGAAGCTTCTGAGTTGCCTTAAACAGTTCATGAACCAGGACGACATGGAAGGCAGTCACTCTCCTTCATTAGATTGTAAAGGCGTGAGTCTGGGTCTCTTCCTGGGTTACCAGCTTGCATTTGATAAACCCAGCAGGACCTCTGGCAGCTGGGAGCTGAGTTTTTATAGAAGCCCAGTAACTTCCACGATTACTTTTCCAGTATAGGCTTTCAGGTTGAATTTCACATTTCGCCTAATAGGATTTTGCACTCCTAACCTCTGGATTATTAATTCAGTACTGTGCCATGAGATTGCCATACTTCATCCAAGCTTTCAGTTTCTTCCGCCCTCCCATGTGGTGGTTAAAAGTATTACAACATGTTAATTTAACTATTTAGTTACGAGTTAAGCATCCATCCAGATAAGGCACTCCTTCCTCTGCATTCTCATTTCTTTCAGTTACTGGGCACCAAGCTTTACACAAACAACAGCTCTCTGTCTGCTGGCTGTTAGTATTCATTTATTAACCAAAATTAATTTACGGTATGTTTTTAGGTAGGTTGAGGTTCTATTATATTTTACAAAATTTTGAAAGGCAACTTAAGAAGTGTACTCAAGTCCTGATACTGTTGGGGATCTGAAAGCTTGGTAATACTTTAAACCTTTATTTGTAGCAATGATACTTGAGAAGGGCTAATGTTGAGAGAGGTGATTTATTGATCCATGATTTGTCATATCGCTGGCATTTTTACATTGGTGATCATCACTTGAGGCCCTACTTAAAAGGCAATAAACTTGTATCAGTAAAGTCAGAGGCGAAATGCTGACATTTTAACTCTAGTTTATGAGGGGATTTGTGAGAAGATGGGTGGAGGTAAGCGTGTTCAGCAGCAGTTCTCTTCCCACGTCTTTCCATCTAGCTGAGAGGAAGCAGCACGCAGCACCAGGGCCCAAGGTAAATGTACTTTATGGGCTTTGAGAGGCATCTCCGGTCCTTCTCTGGAATGTAAGAATATCAGATAAGAAATAGGAGCAAAAATAGTCTACTTGCCCTCACCTGGCTGCTTTGTTTTCAATAAGATCATGGCAGATCTTTCACCTCAACATTTATTTCCACAACACTTTTTGTCTAAGATCTATGAATGTTTGTCTGAAACATGTGACTGAGCCTTTGAAGCCCATTTGGATGGTGAATTGTAAGGTTTTATTTCTTATTTCTTCTTATCCTGTGTGTCATCCTTCTGTATCTGTCATTGGAATGCTTTATTTTAGAAGCACAAGCCAGAAGTATCATCTACCCTACTTAGCCCCATAAAATTTCTGAAAGTTTTAGTGAAATGACCATAAGATATGGGAGTAGAATTAGGCTGTTTGGTTGATTGAGCCTGTTCCACCGTTCAGTCACGGCTGATTTATTTTACCTCTCAATCCCATTCTGCTGTCTGCTCCCTGTATCCTTTGACACCCTTACCAACGAGGAAGCTATCAACCTCCACTTTAAATATAGCCAACAACGACTGAATTCCACAGATTTATCATCCTCTGGCTAAAGAAATTCCTCATCATTTCTGTTCTAAAGGACTGTCCTTCTATTCTGTGGCTGTGCTAGACTCTCTCATTAATGGAAGCATCGTCTCCATATACTGTACACTCTATCTGAACCTTTCAATATTTAATACATTTCAATGAGATTTTCCCTTCATTTCTCTAAACTCCAGTGAGTACAGGCTCATGGCCATCAAATGTTCCATATATGTTAACTGTTTCATTCCCAGGAAACCTTCTCTGTACCTTCTCCAATTCTAGCACATCCTTTTTTGCGCATGAGACCTGAAGCTGCTCACACTACTACAAATGGCGTCTGATCAATTCCTTACAAAGCCTCAGCATTACATCCTTGCTTTTATATTTTAGTCCTCTTAAAATTCCTTTCTTACTACTGAATTAACCTCTTGGGAGTCCCAAGTTGCTTTGCACTTCTAATTTCTGAATTGCTTTCTGTTTAGGAAGTAGTCCACGCTTTTATTCCTTCTCCCAAAGTGCATGACCATACACTTCTCTACACTGTATTCCATCTGCCACTTCTATGCCCATTGTCCCAATCTGTCCAGGTCCTACTGCATATTCCTTGGTTCCTCAACACTACCTGTCCCTTCACCTATCATTATGTGATCTGCAAACTTGGCCACAAAGCCATCAATCTAGATCATTAACATATAACATGTAGAGTAGTGGACCCAACATTAACCTCTGCAGAACACCACTAGTCACCGGCAGCCAATCAGAAAATGCCCCCTTGATTTCTACTCTTTCTCGTCTTCAGATCAGCCAATCTTCTGTCCGTGTTAGTATCTTTGCAGTAATATCATGCCCTCATATCTTGTATAGCAGCCTCATATGCGGCATATTGTCAAAGACCTTCTCAAAATCCATGTTATCAACGAGCTCTGACTCTCTCTGCTTTGTCTATCCTGCCTGTGGTTTCTTCAAAGAACTCCACTAGATTTGTCATGTAAGATTTCCCCTGAAGGAAACCATGCTGACTTTGGCCAATTTGTCATGTGCCCCCCAAGTACTATGAAACCTCATCATTAATAATGGACGTCAGCATATTCTCAACCGCTGAAGTCAGGCTAACTGGCCTATAATTTCCCATTTTTTACCTCCCTCCCTTCGTATAGTGAAGTGACATTTGTGATTTTTTTCCTGTTATTATCCGTCATTTTAGTACTGGCCAAAACTCCTTAATATGTTTTCTTACAACAAACCTGACCTGTCAGTCTTATTAATCCATCTTCCTTTGGGTACGGATTAAGATCTGTACACAATTTTACAAGTATGGTTGTTATAGAGTTTTATATAATTAGAGCAAGGTGTCTATTCCTGTACACAAACTCTCTGTAATAAAGGCCAATTTACTGTTTGTTGCCTTAATTGTTTCCCTCTGTGACTTTACTGTAAAATGAAAACATAACTATCCCTTTTTTCTCTCCTGCCTTGGCATCTGGCTGAGAACTCCTCCAGACCTTCAACACATCAGGGCAATTCCTGGGTTCAGCAGAATTGCACCCCAGCTCTTGACTCCTTTTATCTAACTCCCACTCACCCCAAGTGGCCAAGTGGTTAAGGCGTTTGTCTAGCGATCTGAAGGTCACTAGTTGGAGCCTTGGCTGAGGCAGCGTGTTGTGTCCTTGAGCAAGGCACTTAACCACACATTGCTCTGCGACGACACTGGTGCCAAGCTGTATGGTTCCTAGTGCCTTTTCCTTGGACAACATCGGTGCCGTGGAGAGGGCAGACTTGCAGCATGGGCAACTGCAGGTCTTCCATACAACCTTGTCCAGGCCTGCCCTGTGCCCTGGAAACCTTCCAAGACACAAATCCATGGTCTCATGAGACTAACGGATGCCTATATATATATATATATAAACTCACCCCAGTTGTAGGTCCTGCCCACCAGTCTCAATGGCATTCCTGCTGGTCCTCAGGGTGAGGGAATCATTCTGTTTTGAAGTGAATTCCAGTAGTTACATGGGCTAAGCTCTACAATGGCCTAATCTGCCCTCTGCATAGATTTATTTTTAGAAATATGGATGCTCACTTGCTCTCTACTAATTAGTTCTGTAGCTAGTGGATATAAGTTCAAAAGACTAGAGCGATTTGAGCCCCATCAGTACCGATCAGATGGACTCAGGTGATTGACAATATCAGTCCTGCAGTTCGCATCATCATCCTCGACCAAAGGAGAAGACCTTCACGGAGGGTCCTGCTCGTGATTGCTGTCGGCAACCCCTGTTGGAGGTGAGTGCTTGGCCCTACTGAGTGGTGGTAGAAGTGGGCTTTTATACATTACAGTTTTAAATTTAAAATCAAATTGTGGATTTTTTTTGGGGGGGAGTAGTTAATATATGAAATATACCCAAGGCTTTTCTGATGACTTTTCTAGGTCCTGATCTCGATGCGAAACGTCAACTCTTTATACCACTCCATAAGATGCTGCCTAACCTGCCGAGTTCCTCCAGCCTTTTGTGTGTGTTACTCTGGGGCCTTTCTCTTTTGTTGTTGACACGTTGAAGCTTCCAGGGGGAGCTTTCCTTTCTCTCCGGTTAATCTGCCATTGCTGACAAACTGGTTGCACACAGACTGCACAGCCCAACGGCACTGTGGGTTTAAAACTCCCAGGGGACATTTGGAGGAATGCAAACCATTCTGCTGAATTAGTGCCACTGTTGTTATTGACTTTATTGCCTCGAGTACCAGCATTACAGAAAGACCACTGATGCCAATTGATTAAAGATATAACTGCAAATTAAATTATGTTGATATTATAAAATAAACCAGTACAAGCTTTCAGTTCAATCAACAAAGCAAACAGAATGCTCAGAGCATTGTTGGACGCAGAGCTGAATGTCTCATCCATACAGATTGGATCACTCAGAGAGGAGAGGAGCGATCAGAAATGTAAAATAGTGTATTCCCATTCCTTCTCATTCCCAATTTCTATGGTTTCATGGTCAGCTTTGGGAATGGAGTTGGTGTGGCATTGAGGATCAAAGCACTTGCTATCCAGTGAACAAAAGTTATGAATTAGGAATGGATGTAACTTTCTCCTTGCATCTAGAGGAAGAATAGTTGCAATGGTCATTACACTCTGCATTTGACCAATCTCTGATTGGAGGATTAGTGAGAAGCTGGCTGTGAGATGCTACCACCTAGAAACCCTTCCCTTTACCACCCTTGGGCTGGTTTGTTGGGTTATAGCCAGAAGGTGATGCTTTGCATGGCCTTTCCTATCCTGTTGGCTGCAGGGGTCCACAATAGGATATAGCCACGCTGGAAGAGTGTGCTTTGCAGGCTGGTGTCCCAGCTCTGGAAATTATGTAAGCTGACATATGCTTTACATATCCTGTGTTAGACCAGCATCTGAATGGAGGGTGGAGAAAAGTACAACTTCTTCTCGTTTTTATCTGGAAGTTTCCAAGGAAATATTCTAGTAATACAGCACATGGCTGGGACAAGAGGAATGAAGTGTAAGGAAAATGAATACCTTTTAGCTTTAGTTTGAAGAAGGGGATCTTTAGTTTGAAGAAGGGGATCACAGACCATGGGATCAGTGTAAGTGTTTCTGCTTTCATTTTCCATTGGGTCTTCAGAAAGCCATTCTCACTGAAGGCAACACAAAATGTAACTGCAACACCTAGCAACAGTTGGAAATAAGGGCAAATCAGTATCTTCTTAACAATGGTGACCAGCAACTCAAACTTTTTAGTCATGTTGTTAGAAGTCATAAGTGGGAAATTTTGACCTCTAACATGCTTGGCTAAACAAACTGAATTAGCTTCCTTTGCCATCCTTATCATTATGAAGCTTATGTTTCTTTGCCCGTCAATTGTATTAATGGAATCATCCAAGAGTTACGATCTCTTTTTGTAATGTTGGTTTGATTTTGCAGAGAATACTTAAATTATGGCCTGAAGCATCTATGGTGATTATTAGTCATAGTATGTCATCCTTTAATAAAGCATTAATCCTCCTGGAAATACCCAATAATAAAATATCTAAAGTGAAAAAGATAGAATATGTTTATATGAAACTCTACCAACCAGTTATCTAATTATGCTGCATTACTGCATCAAATCATCTTTCCATAGTTCCTTTACATAGTTTTCTAGCTGCAGGCTCAAACTCATTAAGAGCAAGGAAATGATTGACTCCACTGCTAAGTGAATTTGCCAATCAACATGTCGAATGTATATGGCCACCCAATCCATGTAACTGTTAATGTCTGTGTAAAGAGTTCCCTCTTTTGTGTGTCTGGGATGTGTATGCATTTCAGTGACTCAAGCAACCTGAGTAACTAGTTTAAATTCCACTATGGAAACTTGAGTGCAATCATCTTACCTGATGATTCTGTGCAGTGCTGAGTGAATGCTACACTGTCAGCCTTGCTTTTTGGATGAGAATTGAAACCAAGACTCCCACTGCTCATTCAATTGATGTAAAAACTCATGTGGCACTTTATCAGAGAAGAGGTTCTGTAATGTCCTGATCAGAATTTATCTCTTAATCAGTATCACGATCACATTTCTACTTGTGGTTATATTGCATTGTACTGCTACTGCTAAATTAACAAATTTCGTAACACGTGCTGGTGATAATAGACACGATTCTGATTCTGAGTGTGTCCGGAATAACTGTTCTATTTCTCAACCTTCCATAGTTTAACTCCCGATGCCATCTCTAATTCAGAACAGAATTGGGCTCTCAACTGCCCTTCGTGGGAGGCGACAGGACTGTTGCCTCTGTGCTATTTTCTATTTGTGTACCTTGGCACTACATTATTGCCTGAGTATTTGGCTTAGCAGGAACTACTGACTTTTGAAAAATGAATAAACATTAGACAGAATGCATAACCTCCTTAGATAAGCTATATATAAACAGAACTGTAGAATGGTTGAAGATACAGGAAGAGTAAGGGACTAAAAAATGGAGCTGGCTATGAGGAAATCAGAGGGAGAGATTTTATTCCCAACATGAATGAAAAACACTTGCAATCAAGAAAACATGGCAACAGTGTGATCTATAATTGTCTGGAAACCTTAACACTACATAGTAGCATATATTTGGTTGTGTCTAAATAGGGTGAAGCTCTGTTTATTGGATATTAAAGATAACTGGAAAATGAGGACAATTGTTTCACAATTTCAGTGGGTTGTTTGGTAAACATATACACTCAGTGGCCACCTCCTGACCTAATAAAATAACCAGTAAGTGTTTGTTTGCGGACTTCTGCTGCCGTAGCCCATCCACTTCAAGGTTCGATCTGTTGTGCGTTTCCTGTGCACCCCTTTTGTAATGTGTCGTTATTTAAGTTCCTTCCTGTCAATGTGAACCAGTCTATCTGTTTTCCTCAGACTTCTCTCATTAATGAGGCGTTCTCACCTATAGAACTGTTGCTCACTGGACATTTTGGGTTTTTTTTGTTATTCGCACCATTCTGTGTAAACTCCAGAGACGGTTGTGTGTGATCAGCAGTTTCTGAGCTACTCAAACCACGCCTTCTGGCAGCAGAATCATTCCATGGTCAAAGTCACTTAGATCACTTTCATTTCCCCATTCTGATGTTTGGTCTAAACAACTGAACTTCTTGACCATGTCTTCATGCTTTTGTGCTTTGAGTTGCTGGCCAATTAGGCATTTGCATTTACAAGCAGGTGTACAGATGTACCTAAATAATGGACCGCTGAGTGTGTATTGGATATTAACGGTAACTGGAAAACGAGAGCAACTGTTGTGTATTTTCTAGTTTTTAATCAGATGCTTGGTAAACACATATATTTGGTTTAGCTGTGCCTTTCTGATAGGCTTAGGCTAAGCCCTTGATTTGACTGGGCCCAGTTCTAATCTCCTTCAGATATATTGGTCACGAGATCTGACCTGTGCTTCAGTCAGCCTTCAGTACAGTCTAACTGCAAAACTTAATTTCCTTTTCAGCTGAGTATATCAGGAAGGAATGGTTATGTGGCAAAGAAATGTCAGAAACCGAAAAGGAACAAAGTAACATAAAGTAGGTCTGCTGGCTTGTTTTTCAACTTTGCGGTTTATGATTTTCCCTTAGATTGTACCCTAGATTTAAAAAAAATACTACATTTCTGTTGCCTCACATGCTGCTAACAGTGCACAGCACACAGTTTTCATTTTTCTAGGTTAACTAGACCAGCTTGACATAACATTGAGGCACTGGTAGTGTTAGTGCAAGACTTATAAAAACATCTTATTACAGAGCTGAAAATTTGAAAGAGATGCCACTTTGTTTCTATAAACAATAGTCCGTTACAGCGTGTGAAACTAGAGATAAACTGAAGTGACACACATCAAAGTTGTTGGTGACCGCAGCAGACCAGGCAGCATCTCTAGGAAGTGAGTCACTTTTGAAGGAAATCTTGTAGGTACAGGAAAGAGAAAGGAGCACTCATTTGACGTTTAGATGAAGCATTAGGGTAGTAGATTTGAGTAGAGCTCAAAGACAGGTGTGTTAATCTAATGGGTTTTTTGTGTGGTGTAAATTCAATAATTTTAATGCAGCTTACATGATGTTAGCTTCACATTCAACCCAACTGTTATCACTTGCCTTGCAAAGTTTAAACTTGAGCCTTGCAAAAATGGATGGAATCTTTGTTTTACTGAATTAAAGGTGTTACACCGAAGCACAGTAAACTGAATAGAACTTCACTTGTTAAAATCATAACTCAATTTAACAATGAGATATAATTTACATTAACAAAATAGGAACAACCAATGGAATGATTTGATTGTTAGCTTTCTCTGACAAGCAAAAAAATCCATTAACTTTCATGGTGGAGGAATTTTAGAACATTAATCTATTGAAGTAGATCATCACAGAGTGCAATGCCAGACAAAAAACTGCTTACATTGCACATTACTGTTGCTATACAGTTATCGCTAGATTATCAATATTCCTTTTTATTTATTGGTTAGCTTCATTTTAAATACTTGAGGGTGGTACGATTCTGTACGTTGTAATCCTGGAAGCTGGAGAACAAGATGCTATCTGTTCAGTGCATTCATTCGGATTTCCCGGTGTTCCAAGTCTACTGTCCGGTATTCGAGTCATATTTTGATTTGAATGAACCTGAAACAGTGACTGGCGCTGTTTCATGAGCCTTGGTATTGTGAGCAACTTTCACCTTATCATTGTGCAGCTACTGGAGCAGATTAATCATGAAGCGCAGCAACAAGAAGTGAGCTTTGTCAGCATTGCGTCTCACTGTGAAGCCACATGACTAAAGTCTGTCAAGATTGGCAGGAGTACTAAATAGGCTTCATTCATTAGATGTGCAAAACTTGGCTAACGGACTACAACATTTGCAAATGGACACAGTGTTGTACTATAGAGAGAATAAACGTTGCTCCTTTGGGATGTGACAGACTTACTGCTGTGGTGCCAAATGTTTAAGCTGGTTATCCTGTTGAATACAAACCATCCCTAAACGGTGACAAAAATAGCAGTCAACTGTAGACAACAAAGAGTAATCGCAAACCAAAATCAGCATCGTCAGAGACTATGCAAAATTGTTACTGACTGAGATTCCTTGTAAGCTTCCTTTTTAATGATTAATAAATGCTCACATTGTCATCTCAACAGTTATTTGTGTTGCATGGTGGCAGCAATGAATGTATTAACTGGAACGAGGCATAAATTATTCATAGGAAGCAGGTTGGGAGGTTCCGTGTAGGAGGCTGGATTGGAGAAGGGAGGCGAGAAATGCTGTATGTCAGACATAAGAGACTGCATGCTGGAATCTGGACCAAGACACAAGATGCTGGAGGACCACAGCAGGTCAAGCAGCATCTATGAAGGGAAGCGTACAACCATTGTTTTGCTTGAGACCCTTCATCCAGATAGGAAAAACAGAGGAGATAACCAGTGTAAAGGGGTAGAGCAAGTGCTAGCATGTGATGGGTAGATCCAAGTGAGGCAGATGGAGGAGAGGAGAGTGGGAATTAACACCAGGAGCCTGGAAGACACCAACAGAATCAACAAACTCATTCATAAGGCCAGTGATGTTGTGGGGATGGAACTGGACTCTCTCACGGTGGTGTCTGAAAAGAGGATGCTGTCTAAGTTGCATGCCATCTTGGTCAATGTCTCCCATCCACTACGTAATGGACTGGTTGGGCACAGGAGTACATTCAGCCAGAGACTCATTCCACCGAGATGCAGCACAGAGCGTCATAGGAAGTCATTCCTGCCTGTGGCCATCAAACTTAACAACTCCTCCCTTGGAGGGTCAGACACGCTGAGCCAATAGGCTGGTCCTGGACTTATTTCATAATTTACTGGCATAATTTACATATTACTATTTAACTATTTATGGTTCTATTACTATTTATTATTTATGGTGCAACTGTAACGAAAACCGATTTCCCCTGGGATCAATAAAGTATGACTATGACTATAAGTGATGAATGACAAAAAGCTGAAGATGATGGAATCTGACTGGAGTGGAAGATGCAGTGTGGAATTAAAATAGGTGGGGATGATGGATAGGAACGATGGGTCAGGGGAACCAGTGGGAGGGGTGTGTGGGTGATGGGCTATTAAGGTGTTCTGCCAGCCTGAGATTGGCAGTATTGGTGAAGAGGAGATAGGAGGTGTTGGTAAGGAGGAAATATTGGAAGGATTAGTAAGCAGGTGGGTAGATGAACGCTGAATTTTTATGCCCACTTGACTTGCAGTCACTACATCACATTTTGTTGCTGTTGAATCCGTTATCCAAAATCTTACTGCCTCGTGCAGTTGAAGAAGTTTGGATGGATTCACCAGACATCCCATGTGACAATGTCAGTTAAGGACAATGTTGCAGTCAATAATTATCCTCCAGTAGTATTTTCAAAGTAGCTTATTTTGTCGTTACCACATTGTTATTTGTGGGTTCTGGTAATGTTCAAATTAGCTGTGGTATTTTCGACATGATCTTAATTACAACAATCCAGTAGTATTTCCTGCAATGGATTTCTCAACTTGCAGGCTCCAGTCAGTTTGGATTGGCAATACCATCTCCTCCACAATCACCATCAGCACAGGTGCACCACAGAGCTGTGTGCTTATCCCCCTGCTCTACTCACTTTATACTTATGACTGTGAGGCTAAGCACAGCTCAAGTGTCATCTTCAAATTTTCTAACGACATCATTTGTCATTGGCCGAATCAAAGGTGGTGACGAATCAGTGTATAGGATGGAGATTGAAAATCCGACTGAGTGGTGCCGCAACATCAACTCTCACTCAATGTCAGCAAGAGTATCGAGCCTCTACTTTCTTAAAAGTTTCCAAAAACTCAGCATGTGGTGGAGAATTTATTGACTGGTTGCATCACAACCTGGAATGGAAACACCAATGCCCTTGAATGGAAAAGCCTACATAAAGTTATGGATACAGCCCAATCCGTTGCGGGTGAAGCCCGCCCCACCATTGAGCACATCTGTACCAAGGTTGATAGATTCTGAATTGGTCAGGGCATGAAGGGATATGGGGAGAAGGCAGGAGATTGTGGCTGAGAGGAAAATTGGATCAGCCATGATGAAATGGCGGAGCAGACTCATTGGGTCAAATGGCCTAATTCTGCTCTTATATCTTATGGACTTATGGTTTGTCACAGAGAAGCTTCAACCTTCCATCATCAAGGACCCCCACCCCCACCATCTCTTCTTGCGGCTGCTATCGGGAAGAAGGTACAGGAACCTCAAGACCCACATTGGCTGGTTCAGGAACAGTTAATACCCCTCAACCATCAGGCTCTTGAACCAAAGGAAACTCCTTCACTCAACATCACTTGTCCCATCACAGAACTGTTCATACAACCTATGGACTCATTTTTAGGGACACTCCATTTCATGTTCTCAATATTAGTTGTTTGTTTGTTTATTTATTTATTTTATTTTCGTATTTGCACATGTTATTGTCTTTTGCAGGTTGATTGTTTGTCCATCCAACTGGGGCAAAATTTCATTGATTCTATTGTGTTTCTTGTACTTACTGTGAATACCAGCAAGGAAATGAATCTTGGGGTTGTGTATAGTGGCGTATATGTAATTTGATAATATATTTACTTCTGTACTTTGTATTTCATTGGCTGTAGTTTTGATGCTCCTGAAGGAGAAATTTTTAAATTAGCTCTCCAACAGCCTTCTCAAAATTTGTTGTGTCTATTATTATTGTTACTTATTTTTTGGGGGGGATTTTGGCATCCCTGGCATGGCCAGCATGTTAAATTGCTCTTATTAAGTTCGTGGTTGGCCTCCCTCTTGAATCTCTGCTGTGCTTCTAGACCTTTGGGTCTGGGCTTCCGGGATTTAGACTGGAAGGCAAGGAGGAAAAGCAATTTATCAGAATCAGGTTTAATATCACCAGCATATGTCGTGAAATTATATAATTCATTGAATATATTTCCAAAAGATAAGAAGTGATAGGACTGCAATGCTCTGATCAAATTTGTAGATGTTTTTGGTGGTTTAGCCCTGTCTATTTCATGCTGATTTTATATTTTTTACGACACTTGTGGTCCTTGGGTGCAGCTTTGCTGGGTTGGTACCTCCAAAGAGAGGGTGGACCTCCTGTACTTGCCAAGGTTGGTTCCAAGGCTTGATAGTGACACTCAGATGAGGGATGTGCTGTACAGCCTTGTGTGGAATACACTGCTGTTGCTGATGGTTCATAGCACCTCATGCATGTCCAGGTTTTAAAATGGCAGAAATGCCTGTTTCATCTTCAGCAATAATTTCAGGAGGACTAGAATATAAAAGCAAGGATGTAATGCTGAGGCATTATAAGGCATTGGTTAGATTGCACTTGGAGTACTGTGAGCAGTTTTGGGCCTGTATCTAAGAAAGGTTGTGCTGGTATTGGAGTGTGCCAAAGAGGTTCATGAGAATGATTCTGGGAATGAAAGGGATAAGGAGCATTTGATGGCTCTGGGCCTGTACCTGCTGGAGTTGTGAAGAATGGGGTGGGGGGGGGTGGTCTAGAACCGGAGGGCACAGCCTCAAAATAGAAGGGTGTCAGTTTAGAACAGAGATGAGGTGAGGAAGAATTTCTTCACCAGAGGGTGGTGAATCTGTTGAATTCATTGCCTCAGATGACTGTGAAGGCCAAGTCATTGGGTATATTTAAAATGAATGTTGATTAGTAAGGGTGTCAACGGTTATGAGAAAGCAGGAGAATGGGATTGAGAAGGATAATAAATCAGCAGTGATGGATTGATGGAATGGACTCAGTGGGCCAAATAGCCTAACTCTGCTCTTGTGCCTTATGGTCTTATCCAGCATAACTGGAGGGTAAGACAAGTCTCTGCCTCGAGTATAACTGTATGGCAGTAACTTGCATCTACCATAGGTACATTGTTGAAAGTGGATTTTTAAAGGGTTCAGGAAGGTTTGTCTCTCATTTTGGTTCAGTCAGTGCTAGTGCTTCCAGGTTACACTTAATGATGGACGTTAAAGTGCCCCAACCAGTGTACTTTCTTTGTCTTTCCTTTAATGGTACTTCCAAGTGTCCTTCAACATAAGGCAACACTGGTTTACCAGCTAAAAGGATGCTTCCTTGCCCATATTTGATCTAAGGCCCCGGATCACTGGGGTCTGGAGTAGGTCTACTCCCAACTACGCTGTCATCATCTTGCCCACCCCTCTGGTGAACCTGCCCTTCTGAGGCATCCAGGGATTGTGATAGTGGAATCTGGCACATTGCCTGTAATAGGCTATTGCTTGACCAGTCTATAACACGGCTTCCATTTGTCTGTGAGGAGGACTTTACAATTTTCACTGTTCCGGGACCAACTTCTACGTGTCCAGATTAGTTAATGCTGCTGGTCCTAATAAACTGGGCAAGTTTATTCTTTCTCCATTTCAACGTAAAGGTTATGAGCTCCCAATTTATGGACACCCTCCATACCAGCAAGCACTCAGGACATTGTTTAATTGAAATTTAATTTCATGAACAGCAGAACTAATTTCCTCCCTCTCTCCATTTTTAGTAATTATTTATTCTTATCTGTCTTGCATGCATTTGCCATTTGTTACAATATTCTGGAGGTATTGTTACTTTATTCATCGTGTATTTTCTGACTTGCGGGCGACATCAACTAATGGATACAGTACAGTATCTGTAAAAACAGAACCCATTCATTACCCAGGATATGCTGCACTGGTAAGGCACAGCTGACTGGCTTGCTGAAGCAATGTCAGGGGGGTTTTCGAATCAGCTATATTGACGGTTCTGGAGTCACAAACAGGCCAGACCAGATTAGGATGCAGGATTCCACCCCACAAGGGATTTGAGAGCCAAGTGGGTTGTTGTGAATATCTGGTGCCTTCACGGTCATCCTCTGTACTGAGGACTAATTCTTTCCCTAAAATTGTTGATTATTGTAACTGAACTTAAATTCCATGGCTGCTGTTTTGGATTTGTATGTGAGTTACTGCAAACCTCTGGATTATTTCACTAGTAATAACCCTTGCCCCATTAGTAAAAGCAGCATTCTACCAGTGGAAATCTTTCTTTACACATATCAGCACTTTTCAGAAGCTGTTTTTCAAAGTTTACCAGTTGTTTATCACTAAAGTTTATGTTTGAATGTGGTCTGCTGATATTGATTAACATTAAATTGTGTACATATGTGCATTATGGGTAGATCCCTTGGGAAGCTGTTAAAATTATTTATTTATTTCGAGAAGCTGTGCAGATAGGTACTACCCACCTATTTAACCCTAGACTAATCGCAGGACAATCTACAATGACCGTTTATCCTACTGACTGGTGCATGTTTGGTCTGTGGGAGACAACTGGAGCACCCAGAGAAAGCCCATGCAGTGGCAGGGAGAGTGTACAGTCTCCTTACAGGCGGCACTGGAATTGAACTCTGTGCTCCGGAACGCGACAAGCTGTATTAGCATTGCACTTACTGCTACGCTACCATGGAGCCCCCCGGTGTGGGAGAGGCTGACAGAAGCAGTTGTGATGGGAGAGTGAGCAGGTGTGGGAAGAGGAGCTCCTGGCTGGTAAATCTGCTCAGCACTCCCCACTCAGCCCCTCCCCCAATTGGTGCGGCGATGGCGGTGGTGGTGGGAAGAGAAGGCAAGTCGGAATGCCCCAGTCTCACCCAGCAGAAGCTGTCTGCAGCTCCAAAGCTGCTGGCAAGTACTGCGCATCTCCATCCATCTCAAATGCTCATCTGTATGTATGGTGGGGGGGTGACCATAAGTCAGGTGATCTTCACTTTGGTTTGATGGCTGAGCTGTAAAGACAAACTTATACAGAAAAATACTGGAAAACTGCATTTTACTGGGCCTTTGTTCAACAGGAAGGGATATAAAGTGGGAAAAACATGGTGGATACCCAGCTAGAAGTCAAACTGAAAAGTGCTGCAGCATTATCCGGGACATTGCAACTTGCAGAGTGGCTACCATGTGGACCGTGCTTCGTTAATGACTGACTGAAATCATGACATTCCCCAAAACAAGCTAGGGATGAAAGAGCGTGGATTGCTGCCAGTTTCTCCTTAAGAAGCTAGAATATTGCGGCTGGTGGCTCCATTCCAAAAGGTAGCAGGCATTGAAGCTTTCATTTCATAGCCAAGTGCTTCAGGAAAAATGCTTATCAGAAAACAAAGTTTACAAAGGTCTTGAGTTCTAACTGTATAATATGTTTTTTTTGGAATTAGGATTTAAAAAAAATCCTGGGCAACTCCTCATGAAAGATGCAAATCTTCAGGAAATGCAATTTGTGGAATTGTGATTGGTGTGATCATAATAAGCTCCGGCAATGTGCTATAATGCTGTTGGGTATTCTTTGCAATACCTGCTTTGCTGTTTTACCACTCTCAAGCTGATCTCTTCATTATGTGTTTGAGGTTAGGAGGATAAGAGTGGTCACATCGCTCTAGCCTGAGAGATATTCATTTACCCAGTCTGGTATCAGATGGGAATCAACAGCGTGAAAATCTCTACAATGCTTGAGCTGGTGTTACACCTGGAAATAAGTATCACCCTGTGGTTTTCTGCCAGAATTACATATAATTAAGATACCGTCATGTACCATCAGTAATTATGGTGGAAAAGTGATGCAAATGAGATGGTAAGTCGGCTGGGTTGATATACTGCGTCTGGTGCTCCCAATGCGGCCTTCTACATATTGGTGATACCCGACGCAGGCTGGGAGACTGTTTTGCTGAGCACCTACGCTCTGTCCGCCAGAGAAAGCAGGATCTCCCTGTGGCCACACATTTTAAGTCCACATCCCATTCCCATTCTGATATGTCTATCCACGGCCTCCTCTACTGTAAAGATGAAGCCACACTCAGGTTGGAGGAACAACACCTTATATTCTGTCTGGGTAGCCTCCAACCTGATGGCATGAACATTGACTTCTCTAACTTCTGTTAATGCCCCACCTCCCCTTCGTACCACATCCCTTATTTATTTATTTATTTCTCTCTCTCTCTCTCTCTCTCTCTCTCTCTCTCTCTCTCTCTCTCTCTCTCTCTCTCTCTCTCTCTCTCTCTCTCTCTCTCTCTCTCTCTCTTTTTTCTCCCTCTGTCCCTCTCACTATACTCCTTGCCCATCCTCTGGCATTCCCCTCCCCCTTTCTTTCTCCCTAGGCCTCCTGTCCCATGATCCTGTCCCTTCTCCAGCCTCGTATCCCTTTTGCCAATCAACTTTCCAGCTCTTGGCTCCATCCCTCCCCTTCCTGTCTTCTCCTATCATTTCGGATCTCCCCCTCCTCCTCCCACTTTCAAATCTCTTACTACCTCTTCTTTCAGTTAGTCCTGACGAAGGATCTCGGCCCGAAACGTCGACTGTACCTCTTCCTATAGATGCTGCCTGGCCTGCTGCGTTCACCAGCATTTTGTGTGTGTTGCTGGAGATTATGGATATTTGTTTGTGATTCTGATTTTTTTTAATGCGTGCACAAACTTAAAAAGGAAGAGTTAGAGAAGTCATGTATTTTTCAACTGTGCTGTTCTCTATATATCATCATCGTCATCAGGTGCCATGTCCAGTTTGAGCTTTGGCTGCAATGGCCTGCACGCTCCTGTTTCGGGTCAAGTGGATCAATTCATTGGTATTCATTTCCAGTTCTCTGGCTGCTGTCTCCATCATCATCTATATATAATTACTCATAATTTAGTTATGAAATGTTATGTACAGCATAGGATAAGTCTGTTTGGCCCAGCATCTTTACAGGTGTTGTGTCCCACCTGACCTTTGCAACTTACTGTGGTTGCAACTTTGAAATAACCCCCCATCCTGTCGGACAAACCTCCCCCACTTAAATTGTCCTCAGAATATAGTCCACATCCAAAAGCAGCAGGGCCCTGACTTATGGGTGGCAGGTAGTATTCATGCACACAAGAGCTGGGCCAGGATGATGTCCAACAAAGGGAAGTTCAGCAGTCATGCCCAGATATCCAATGGCAACACCATCACTGAATCCCACGCCATCGGTATCCTGGTGGATTACCAGCTACCACAGACAGGAGTAACCATGTACATAATATGTTTATAAGAGCAGGTGAGAGGTTAGGAATCCTGTGGCAAGTAACTACCCTCCTAACTCCCCAAAACTTGTCCCTCCTTGTCTATAAGGCTCAAGCCGGTAGGGTGATAGAATACTCTGCATTAGCCTAGTTGAGGGCGACTTCAATAACACTCAAGAGGTAGTGTAGCAGTTAGTGCGACGCTATTACAGCTGGGCTGTTGGATTTCGGAGATCACCTGTAAAGGATTTGTACGTTCCTCCATGTAAGCATGTGCTTCAGTTTCCTCCCACAATCCAAAGACATACTGGTTGGTAGGTTAATTGGTCATTGTAAATTGTCCTGTGATTAGGCAAATTTTAAGTAGGTAGGTCGCTGGGCAGCATGTCTCGTTGGGCTGGAAGGGTCTGTTCCAAGCTTCATCTCTACATAAATAAAACAAATCATGACAACGTACAGTTCATAGCCTGCTTCATGTGTGCCCGATCCACGACCATTTACTCTCACCACCATTGATGCACTGTAGCAGCAGTTCATGCTGTCAACATGATAATCTGCAGCAGTTCACCGAGACTCCTTAGACAGCAATCTCCAAACCAACGACCTCTAGCAACCAGAACGCCAAGGGCAGCAAAAGCATAGGAACAACACCACTTTGGAAGTTCCTCTGTAAGCCACACACCATCCTGACTTGGAAGTATATTATCGTTCCTTCACTTGTGCCAGAATCCAGGAACTCCCGCTCTGACAGCTCAAAGACAGCAGCAGTTCAAGAAGGCAGCTCACCATTACCTTTTCAACAGAAATTAGTGATGGGCAATGAAATGCTGGCTCAGCCTGCTAAACCCACATCCTTGATTAAAAAAAATCATTATTGTACCTGAACCTCATGGCTATACCTTCAATTCTCCCCACTCTAAACATTTAACAACATTTGAACTAGCCTGTTAAACACTTTGAGGGTAAACCATAGTTCACTTGACATCTCTGGATTATTATCATTATTGCAGTGAATTTTGCCAGTGGAGTTTATATGTTGGGGTTGATGTGCTCTGATGTTCAGCTGTGCATCTGATGCATCCATCAAAGCTAAAAGTCTGGCAAATTTTCTTAATCAGATCAAAGGTATATTAAGCAAAGTGACTGTATAATTTTATGTATATTACTTTTCATTACTTTTATGAGCCGTGATACCTTAGTGCAGAACAGCAGAAATCTAATATTGTTGTGATGCATAATCTTAGAAAAAGCCAATCATGACACGTTACATACAATTGAAAGTTATGACAATCCTTAGTTTTTGAGGAGTTACAACCACCAATGTTTGCATATTCAGAGCACTTTTTTTTCAAAGGCATAAGCCTGAGTAATAGCTAAACTTTATGCCAATGCACTTGAAGCAAGAAAGTCATGAGCAATGGTAAAGCAGATCCACCACCAAAATAAAATACATAAAAATTAGATTTTAGATAATCTTCTGAAAAATTTGAGGAAGATCAGGAATCCAATTTTTCTTTAGCTGATTGCATCACTTTTGTTCTGATTCTTTGATGACCTTTGTAGCTCATTGGCCCAGGGTGTACTAAAGATAACCTGCATAGCTCCTGACATTGAGGTCTTGCTACTGCATCCGTACAATGAAGCAAAGCTGCCTGGCAGATTATGAACCTACCCTCAAACTATCCAGAGGACCTTTCCTCAGTTTATGACACCAAAGGACTTTTCATTGGTTTTCTCCCTCCCGAGAACTGTATGTAACCTGAGCCATTCCCAAGTTGGAGATGTGGTTACCTGGCAGTAGATTTAAATAGAAATGTAGTCCAACCAAGGGCAATGCGTAGTTAAACCAAGGTGTTTAACTCAACCATTCAGATGTTGCTGCAAACCAACTTCTCACATGGTAGAAGATACCTGTGAGAATCCATCCTGTTGTTCTTCAACTGCTTGCTCATATGAACAAAACCTTGTAATTGAGTGTTTATAATCTGGGGAGATATTGTACGTACACTTCTCCTGAGAGTAGTGGTGGTGCTTTGGTGACCCAGGTTCAATCGTGATCCCTGAAGCTGTAGTGTGGAGTTTTCACGTTTTCCCTACAACTGCCCGGGATTTGCTCAGTGCCCCAGGTTCGATCCTGAACTGTGATGCTAACAGTGCAGAATTTGCAAGTTCTCACTGTGAATGCACCAATTCCCTCTGGTTGCTCTTGTTCCGCCCACCTACGATGTGGGAGGATAAGATGCGCTGGTTAGTGGGTTAATGCTTACACTAAGGATCTCCTGATGTTGATGGAAGCAAGTTGATTAACATGCAAGACTACTGTGTACATACATCTACTGATGCTTCTGGACACACCTTCAGTGATGTTCTTGGAATCATCGGGTGTTTTGGGTCTTTCAACATCATACAACCTCCTCCAGGTGACTCAGCCGGGGCTGATCAGACCCCAGCTTGTGTCCAGAAGACACAATATATTACAGGGAAATAATTTGAGGAATGGAGTTAATAGGATTTTTCTGAGAGTTGACAGAGACTTGATGGACCAAATTGTCCCCTATATCATAATAAAATGAGAAAATTATTGGGTGAAATTTACTTAATTAGTAGTGAAAGGTAAAACAAAATTTAAATAGATCAAATGCATTTAATTTATTTAATATGTAAGTGAATGAAAGAAAAAGAAATTTAGAAAAATTAACTTTTATTCCTTTTAACCTACTTTAAGCACTCATTAGCCCCCTTTCAAAATATCGTGACTACTTTGTATCCGACTGTAACGTTTGGCACAAAGCTGAAAGTTTAGGTTTGAAGTGAAACTGCGACTACCCTGAGATTTGTCGATGAGCCTAGTAGCAAAGCAAGAGGTCAGATATGCTGGTATCTGACCTCCAGCTTGTTCAGTACTCCTGTGCTGCAACAAACAACCGTCCAAAGTATGTTTTTTTCACCTATTTGTTCATGGAATGTGGATGTCATAAGCAATGCCTGCAATTCCCCTGAACTGAGAAAGCAATTAAAAGTGAATGATCTGGGCTCTCTTATTAGCAGATTTGACAGCTGAGGTTGACAGATTCCTTTCCATGAAGGGCACTGGTGATCCAGATAGGTTTTGATAGTAATCCTGCAGATTTACTGGTCACTGGGGTTATTTTTCATTAAATTCCAGTTTTAGTTAATTGACTGAATATCATTTTCCTGTTTGCCATGTTGCAAGTTGAACTTGCACCTCTGAATCAATAATCCAGAACTCTGCCTGCTGGTCTAGTAATTTAACCATTACACAAATATACCCAACAGCCCGTTATCTGTATGCTAGGCTCTCAACAAGTGACACAAATCACAAGGTAGCATCGGTTTTAGGCCTGTGTTAATTTAGATATATAGAATAGCCCTCAGTCAACTGGTATTTCTGTAACAAAGATTTCTACATTTTTTTTGCAGTTTCAGATTTGCACTATACATAGTGTAAATGAGATGTTCAATCATAAAAACAGGATGTTTTAAATACTCTGCAAGTTTGGTGGTGGAGAGACTCAGGCTGATGACCTTTCATCGTAACTTTTGGATCCAGTCCTGCCCTTTGTGTTTGGAAGAATTTGACAACTGAAGGGATGGAAATTTATCTTGGGCAGACCACAAGAGGTTTCCCTTCAGCTGCTCGTTACACAAGTTAATCGATAGTCAGTTTATTTGTTTAGTGATACTGCGTAGGGTCAGCCCTTCCGACCCTTTGAGTCACACCGCCCCAACAACCCCCAGCAAACCCGATTAACCCTAACCTAATCAGAGGACAATTTACAATGACCAGTTAATCTACCCAGTATGTCTTTAAACTGTGGAGGACCTGAAGAAAACCCACACGTTCTAGGAGGAGACGTACAGAGCAGCACCAAAATTGAACTCTGAACTCTGGAATCCCCCAAGTTGCAATAATGTCACACTAACTGCTACACTACTTTGACACTAAATAAATAAAAATAAATAGTTAGTGTGTGAAATAGTTGTTAGTGGAATCGTTTCATACTTAATATTGAGGGATTATCCAGCGATGTCCGTTTTTCCCTGTCAAACCAAGATGTTTTATTTTTTACCAGATAAACTTCACAGTGTGAATACCCGTGATTTGCGTAATGTAGGTAGGAGAGTGAAATGCCAAAGTAAATCATAGCTGTCTATTGAGTTTCCCATATTGCTATTACTATACTGTATAACTGCTATCCTCATTACTGCTAAATTTATGTATGAAATCCTTTTTTGTGATATTGACACAGAACCTGGCACAGTTTCCTGTGCATTTTCAGCATGGATACTGTCTGGGAAATTCTAGTGATTGCACATAAGAAAGGTATGAGCTTAGATTTTTTTTTATAGACTCCCTGAGAGATACTGCATAGAAACAGGCCCTATGGCCCACTGAGTTTGCGTCAGCCATCAAGCACCCATTTGTACTAATCCTATGTTAACCCCATTTATCCTCCTCACATTCCCATTGACTCCCCTCAGATTCTACTGCTCATTTACGCACGAGGGCAATTCACAGTGGCCACTAGTGAGGTGTAATATATTTGTGTCTTTAACTGGGTTAAAATGGGTTTTTAGTTCCTCAATCAAATCTATTATCTCTGTGGCCCTGAAATGTGTCAGGCCTGACTCAGTGGGACGAGCAGGCCATTGTTTGGTGATCCACCTTGAATTTGCGTGTCTCTCTTGGTCATAGAAGATAAACTCAGCCTTTCAATTAGTAATCCTTAAACTGGTAGTTAATACCTTGAATCTTCTGAGTTTTCTTTATATAGGGTGAAGATAAATAAGATGGATAATTGTTTCAATATACCTTACTATTTGTGAAATATAAATGCTAGTTTTATCAGTTCACCTGTAGTATTAAGATTTTTTTCTGTTATAGAAGTTGTAGTAATACAAATAAAGCTCAATTGTACACAGTAGATAATTTTACAAGCAAATAGAGGAAGAGGTATTTTTGTCAGTTACTTTAAACAGGTTCTGTTTGATTGCTGTTTTTGGCAAAGTGTAATTTTTATTGCTTCCTTATTACTGGGGTGCTCTGGTAGCATGGATTCTTCTGTCTGTAATTTAAAACAGAATTTTAGACAATAATTTTTTATAGTTTTTGTTTCTGTTACAGACCACTCTTGGTAAAGTAGCTACAGTACATTCATAACATAAGCTTACAACTGAATAAGTGGAGGATGTAAGCTGTCTTTATGAGAAAGGGATATTCAATTTACATGATGTTGATCCTGCAAGTTAACAGTGAACAACTTTTGCTGATTGGGATTATGTTGTGACTCTGAGGCAAATATCATTGACTAATGTCCTACTTCATTCAATACAGATGAACACAATTGAATTCTTGGATACAATGACCTTCAAGAGCTCCTGTCAGTGAGACTTGAATTGTTTAGTGCCTTCTTGGGTACTGCTTTGTGCAGCTAGTGGCCATGAGTTGGTGACGATATATTTACTCAAGGAGGACCTCAGAGCATTTTTGTTTTGTACTGTAAACTTCTTGCCATGATGGAGTAGGTGGTCTGGTTTGCAGACTGTGGACTCTTAAGACCTGTCCACCATAGGTGGTTGAGTGTGATTAAATCTTTAATGATGTGAATGTTAATTTAGAAGAGGACACTGTCATTGGTTCACCTTTCTGGTTGGTGGATTTGGAAGATTTTATAGAGATGGCTCTGCAGGGCTCCCTAGTAATTTGAGATGCCTAATGTATGCTGTTTCTGTTTCCAAAAGGCGCAGGTAGGTAGGTGTTAGTTTTTCTAAGTTAACCATGAGATCAGTGCTGCATTTGTGGCCATGGTCTTTTCTTTAGTGGCTAAAGATTGTTTTGATGCACTGGAGGGAACGATATCTGTCTTCTGTGAGAAATGGTTGTTAACAGTGATCCACCTATTCCAGGGTCTCCATCTGAATATCGATTGCTTGGTGTTATTTGATGTTGGTGTTATTTGATGGTGGCAGCCTCCACAGGAGTTGTATTTTGCAAGTTTTTAGTTAGTGACCCATTTCTTGTATATTCAGTGAAGGAATCGGTGATGACTTGGAGCTTGGCTGGTCTTGGTGGATATTTAGAAATGCATTCAGGAACAGAAAAAAATCGAAGTAGGAATCCTCTTCAGCAGTCTCCACCAATGGTCAGACAACCCCATCTTGAGATGCAGAGGTGTATCGGAGATGATCCTCACGACCTGACAGGTTAGAGGAAAATGCAAAGAGCAATGCCAATTATTCTCTGTTCTTTTTCTTTGGTTTAAGAGAAACGTTAAATGTTGGGATTTATTTGCAGACTTGGCTGTCCTTAGAAATCTTTTATATCTTCTATATCCGCTACATAATGAATCACAAGCTATGATCCTAACCAGTAGGAACAAATGAGAGTGTAGAACCTGGGGATATATGAAAATAGGAATAGGAGTCAGCCACCACTCCTATTCCACCATTCGGTCTGATCACGTGTGATCTATGTAGCATGTCAGGCTGGGACAAGTAAGGCTTTGTCATAACACCAACCACTTACTCAGTCTTTTACACAAAAGTGATGCGCCTCATCTCCAATACTGTCTCCATGGGAGTGGAGTTAATTTAATAGGGCAAGATGAAAACTGTTCAACCCTTGTAACCTCCACTATGATTTAACTAAACTTGGGAGTTGAGGCCAGTGCAGGTCAGATTGAGAGGCCTACTGGCCAATTACTGCTCCTATTTTATGTTCAGTTCCAGCATTGTCTTACAGTGACAGCAGGACTGGGTATGTGACTTGTGAATGCTGGACTCCAAGTCATCCTTTATTCCTTAACTGAACGTATTGGTCAGGGTAATGAGGATTATTGCCCTACTCTTTTAAATACTGGCTTTTTCGCATCTGTAGTGGCACTGGAGAGTAGATGGAGTCAGCTGCACATGAAGGCTGACACCTCTGACTGCGCAGGACTCCCGCAACACTAAACTACAGGAGCAGTGTGGTCACTGGAGTGGAAGCTGGCTCAGAGACAGCTGATGCAAGCAGTCTCCACGCACTAAGGTTCAATCCCCAAGGTACTGTCATGCAATACCTGGGAATAAAATCACACTGGCATTAAAAATAATTGTGTCCTTTTCTTCTTCTTTGAATAGATTTATTTATTATTTATATCAAATGGGAAGGGGTTGGGTTGATGGCCAAATGGGAGTCTATTTGTTTGCCCCTTGATTGGTGAAAAGACCGTACGCTATGCGCATGATTATGTAGTGTCACCAATGGCAAGTTGCAGGGTGAGAGCTAGTGATTATAAGTAGGTCACTTGATGAAATCTCCTGAATATTGTCCAGAATTAGTATTGGTTTATTATTGTCACATGTACCAAAGTACAATGAAAAGTTTGTCTTGCATACTGTATACACAGATAAAATCATTACACAGTGCATTGAACTAGAATAAGGTAAAACAAGAAGAGTGCAGAATAAAGTCTAAAAGCTACCAAAAGAGTGCAGTTCAAGTAAACAATAAAGTGCAGAATTATGTTGAGATTGATTGTGAGGCTAAGAAGTCATCTTCTTGCACAAGCGATCCATTCAAGAGTCTGATCACTGTGGATTAGAAACCCTCCTTTAGCCTTATGGTACATGCTTTTAGGCTTTGGTCGCAAGTGTCTAGGGTGTGTTGTGTCTTTGATTATGCTGGCTGTTGTTTAAATGTTTTTAAATGTTGACTGTCATACTGCAATCTGGTAATGTGCACCTGGCTAGATGGCACTCTCTCAAAGTGTCTTCCACCCCTTATTATTGTGTGAGTTCAGTGACTACTGAGCAATGAAGGTTACCTCCAACAACTATATTAAACTGGGACGATGAGCGTGTATGACAGCTCTATCATACAGCTTAGTATTGTTGACAGCAACATTAAGGCCCAGGCAGCTTAGCCAATTAGTAGGCAATCATTTTTCTGCACAACTCTATCAGTTTCTTGGGGAGCCCCAGCTGACTAGGCAGCTTGAAGACTCGGCAGGTCTATCAGTTCTCTGCAGAGGCACATTGTTTCCAGTCTGTTCATCTCGTCAACCTACCAAACGCAGACAAATAAATTGAAGTGCTTCTAAAGCCACCTGCAGTAGTTGAAATAGGTTTCTGTTGAATTGCACATGGCAAATTTAATTGATCTTTGCATTTTTTTCTAAATGCGTAATATTTGAAGAGAATTACAATGTAGTCATGCCAATGCATAGTCTCATTGCAAATCTAGTCAACTAGATATAAACAGAAAATGCTGGAAATGTGCAAGGGGACAGACAGCATCTATAGAGAGAGAAAGGGTGTTAACGTTTCAGATTGATGACCTTTTATCAGATGTACCTTGTGAATAAGAGGAGAATAGCAGATAACTAATTTGTGACGGCTGCATTACAGTTCCATTTTAATGGTTTAAAGACATTTTGAACAATTTTATGAAGTATCAAGTTTAAGAAGCAAAGTTTGAGTACAGTCAGCACCAGACAGCCTATTATTCTTTCTTTGTTACCGGTTTTGTTTTTCACCTCTGCCTTTCTCGTCCATTAAAGTTTCTGACCTCATGCGATTTCTGTTTGCTGCAGAGACAAAGATAATTTTTGTTGGTATACACTGGCCTCTGTAAGCCAGAATATGACCTTATCAATACTGAACATTAACTACTGCTTCTAATATAGTGCTTTGCGATCACTGAACCATACACAAGCTGATCACATTTCTATCTATTGCCTACTAAGTCCAAATCAAATTCCATTGTCCTGCCATTTCCCCTTTGACCGCTGTCTTCCTCTTTTCTCAAATGTTTATTCTTTTCTTATATTCTGGCATCTGCCATAGTTGCTTCCAGTGGCAGAAACCAATAATTTAAGAGCATAAAATTTCTGATTTTTCTCCTTGACTAGGAACAGAGCTTTTTTGAAAAGTTAAAAGCTTTGAAAGCCAGTCACTTTTGTAATTGAGAGAATGAAATACAGAACTATGGATTCTCATATTGGAACTATGTAATTGGTCCAATCGTCTAGAAACAACATAAATTCCTCATTCATCATGAAATGTTTTAATATTTGCAACTACTGTATATGAGGTGACATCCTTTATATTAAATGTTACTCATTGGTAATCTATAAGCCAAACAGTGCTATTCCAAGCAGATTGCCATGTGTGCTGTCAGTACATCACAATACACAGGACCTTAGAACTTTGAAGCCACTACAGAGTCTAAATAGTGTCCAGAATAATGGGGAGAGCTTTCTGATCTTCCACTTGATGGTACCTCTGAACCATTGGTGACCATCTGAGAGATCATCTCTGTTTTCAAATGACAATGAATCTGTCCTTGGATTCCACACTGTAGTGTGGCAGTGATCAGAAGCTGTTATTCCCTGGAAATTTGCAAGAAATTCATTCCCTCTCATGAGTGCCAAATGTATGTATGTAAAGGCACAATTTATTCTGGTTCTGAAGTCTATTCCCCTGAATTTAAAGCAACGGATTTTAAAGATAGGGGTACAAGAGCCTGAAGGCACACACTCAATATTGTAGGAACAGCTTCTTCCCCTCTGTCATCAGACCTCTGAATGGACAATGAACCCATGAACACTAACTTGCTATTTTTGTTGTACATATTTATCCTTTAAATGTATTTCTTATCATAATTTGTAGTGTGTTTAAATATTATACTGTACTACAGCTGCAAAACAACAAATGTTGAGACATATGTCAGTGCTGATGAACCTGATTCTGATTCAGTGCTGTTGGGACATATTTCTTGGATTTGAGCTCTTATTCTATAATACTGCCCCTCATACCAAATGGAATGAATTTCACAACTAATTTCATGTCCCTACAATGGTCTAGAGCCAAGGCTCCCCTGTCTTTTATCTGAGAATGTTCACAGAAGGTAATGTGTGTGAGGGAATGAGAATCGAATTATCTTGACCCTTGTAGATTGATGGAGTGTCATTGTTTGTTAATAAAGACTGCTTTGTAATTAAGTTTGAGCCATTAGGAAACATCCTCCTGCATTATATCATTAGTTACCCATCCCATGGAAAGAAAACTTGCATTCAGAGAAATAGTAAGAGAAGCATTTAATTGCCAGGTGAAAGGTCTTCTTTTAAGCATTCACTATTGCCTGTGGCGTAACAGTCTTTTAAGTCATTCCAAATGAGCATTGAAGCATTTTTTTCCCCAGTAGAATAGCCTTTCGACATTCACACAACTACTGGAAAAACAAGCTGTGCCCCCCTTGAAATACTTGCCGCTTTCACTGTGACACTACTCTGTGTTTTAGTTTTATTTTTAAATTTATTGTTGAGTTATTTGAATTTGAATTTAGAAGTCAAACTAGAACCACAGGATTGTTCTAAGATTTATAAAGCTAATCTTTTATTTGTATCAAGTTTAGGAAAAACAAACTTATTTCTTGATGCAGCATACATATTGTGCTATGTGTCTACGTCCAGATTAATTTCTCCTCTGATAATTTGAATATATAAACATATCTTCCTCAGTTCTATGTGAAACCTAGTACTGAAATGTTACATCCCTGCAGAAATTTGAGAAGATCTTGCCATTATGTTGAACAGTTTTGATTTTGCCAGTCTGGTGAAATGTCAAATAAAAAAAAAATCAATTTTCTGATTTGGTCTTTGTGCAATGCTGTGAGATCTGTAAAGTGTTACCACATTTGGAAAGGACATATTTTCGAGGCTAAATACCTCACCTCAGTATTTGTAAAATTACAGTTATCTTCAGTTATGATATTGCCATGACCTTTTATCTTCAATGGTTCCATTTTAATATCAGAGTATGTATATAATGTACAGCCTGAAATTCTTACTCTCCACAGACATCCACGAAACAGAAGAAAACCACAAAGAATGAATGACAGAAAAACTTTAGAACCGCAAAGACCCCTTCTTCCTTCCCACGCACAAACAGCAGCAAAATATTAACCTCCCCTCCCCCTCCTTCCACTGGTCTCAGCAGGAAACATCAACAGCACCACCCCCACCCATCACCCGCCAAGCCAACAATAGCTAAGGCCCCAAAAAGTCTATGATCTATGTCCATCAAAAACTACAGTCCGTAACCCAGCACTTTGAAATGCCACAGTCTCTCTCTCTCTCTCGCTGTCTCACTAACAAGAGAGAGAGGTGTTACCTCTTCCACAGCGGGGGTGGGGGGGATGAATAACTCACTGTTTCGAGGCTATAGTCTGTAGTGCTGCTTATTCAAGCCCACCTGACTCGAGAACCAGGTAAAGTTCCAATATAAGACACACAAACTCTTACAATTTTTTTAAAATTAAAAATTATATTTAGGACCTTACATTATCTCAAATATTTGAATAAAATAATATGAGGTTCTTGAGTAACTAAACCACTTAATATTGCAACCAATAAGATTATCTGCTGCATGTCACAATAGATGCTAGGTATCCACATGTCGGAACTTATTGGCCATTTGTGGACGGCAAATCTGATTTTTGTACTTTTTTTTGTGGATATTTTGTTCTCCTTGGCCTGGATGGTGATACGGAGTCTAGCATGTTAATTGACCATGTCCATCGATCATTTCCGTATCAGTGAAAGGTATTTTAGAATAAATGGCCATTGTAAAAATATCAACATTGTCAGCAAATGGCATTGTTAAATCTGAATAATCCTCTGCACAA
Source organism: Mobula birostris (assembly GCF_030028105.1). Taxonomy (NCBI): domain Eukaryota; kingdom Metazoa; phylum Chordata; class Chondrichthyes; order Myliobatiformes; family Myliobatidae; genus Mobula; species Mobula birostris. The sequence continues at coordinate 129,155,914 of NC_092378.1, read as the reverse complement.
TTCAACTGTGCAGTAAAACATGGAATTCTGAACTGTTTTATTGTGGGTCCATGACCAAAGTGCTCACTAGTGCGAGATAATGATAGCTCCATATGCTTTTGTTGGAGGGGAGAGGCTGGTGGTGCAGTAAATTTCTGAGTAAAGCTCTTTCAGTTACATGTTAGGCCACAGATAGAGAATCTATTTGAACCTGGTGCCAACTGATGTTGAGCTAGTGTTGACAACAACTTGGTAAAATAATGGGATTAAGTGCCTTGGCAGTGTCAGCGGAAAACCATGTAATTGGGTAACAAAAGTTTCTAATATTAACAATATTCCATAATGTTCTCCACTATAATTGAAGAGCTCTTGTCAAAGGATCACGAGTTTCTCATGTTTCTTAGCAAACTAGTACAGATTGCATAAGAGTTTTGGTATTGCTAGCAGTCTTTCAGAGTTGGGAGAAGTGCTTTTGAGTTACCATTACCTACCTTTTCAATGAAAGGTTTGGCTCAATCCCAAGCTTATTCAGTGGCTCTTTATGGCTGTCCTTCCTGTTGAATAGACTGCCGCATTCTTTGTACGCTTTCCTTGGGGAAGTGCACAGCCCAAGAAAGCTGTCAGTTCTCTCTCCTGCTTGTGATTCAAACGGCAAACTCAGCTGCAAGTCTGAAATGTCTGAAGATGTGAAAGCCAGAGGACAAATGAAGAAATGAACAGCACAAAGCACTTCTTGTGTATGGGGTACTGATTCCAGGAATAACACAGTTACTTGAAATTTGGAACAAGTGCTTCCTTTGAGCAATAGATATCATGTGAGTGTGAATACTGAACATCCCTGCCTTCCTGAATTCATGAGCTACCTCTGAGTGATTCTTCTTTATGCTGTGTCATCCATTCTTATATAACTAATCTAGCACATGTCTGATTTGTGTCAGTCCAATTGTGTGTTAAATATAACAGGGTAGTTGCATTCTCTTAAGTATTAAATATGTATCCTCATGACAAAAAGAAGTGATATTGGGGGAGAAAATCAGGCCAATACTTTTAGAATAATTGTGCTCTTGCATTCTCAGCCACATCTGTAAACTTCTCAGTTTGCCGAAAATCCCCAGTGCAACAGGATTCTCAGCTAGAAAACACTCAGCCACACAAAATGATGTTAATGCTGATACGATTTGTAAAAATTACAGCAATAAGGGTAAATAAGCCACTTGCTGACTATGCGTCAATTTTAACATTGAGAAGATACATGCTGTTCTTTGGAATAGTTGACCAACTACCTTGATGCTGAGAAAATAGTGCTTGGTGCAAAAAAAAGATCATTGACATTTTCAGAGTGTTCTCCTCACTTGTAATCTGAATATTTCCAGCAGTCACAATTTTCTTACGAGAACACAGTTTGTACAGGCTATTCAAACACGTTCCCCGATGTTAAAATAGATGTATTTACAGTTGGAAAGAGTAAATGCACACTGTGCAATGATGTTTCCATTTCAAACCTAATAGTTTCCGCTCTTCAATTGACCCTTTTGTATATTTCTGAAAAACAAGATGATTAAAGTGCGAATTTTATTTTCGGAGTCTTGATTCTTCTGCTTTCAAGGCTGAAGGAGTTTAGAGGACATACAGACAATGTTTTTATTGTAAATACATATTTCTCCACAAATGGAGTGATGCACAGAAATTTATCCTTTGCTGCAGAATTTATTGTATTTTCAATGCGGGAGCTGTCCAGAGAAAACAAGGACATATGAAGCTGCCAGTTCCCTGGCAACTGCATTTTCTTCATGCTTCCACCTAACTCATTTTGACAGAAGTAAGGGCAAATTATTTTGAATATTGCTTGTAACAGTGTTTTTGTTTTTGCCAGTAGCTGGACCTGTTTGATTCTGTGGTGGTGATCTGGGACCGGAGTATTTATCAGAATCGCTTTCAATTTATAAACCTGCTCCAGCTCTTAGGTCTTGTTCCACCAGTCCCTTCAATTTAAATAATCTCCCTCAAAAGAAAATTGGCAATTTTTTTGTTAACTACATCCCGAAACTGTGGAACTCAAAACTATAAGGGATGTAGGCTCAGTGGACACTTGTAAATGCCAGCTCAAAACTTATTTATTTAACCTTGCTTTTAACTGACATCATTTTGGTATCTTATTTTGATGTTTGCACTTATTCCCATTGTAAAGCAATTTGAACTGTATCATTTGTATGAAAAGTGCGCTATAAATAATTTAATATTATGGAAGACAAATATATCTGGAATGCCTTGCAGTGAAGAACTTGACTCATAAAGTTGTAAATCAAAACCATTTTGTATTCTAGAGTCAGCGTAATGTGTTCAGTCTGGAAGAGCAGGGGAGGAGATGGGCACAAATCTTTCGTTTCTTGGATTCAGTTCTGTTTGTGGCTTCCTTGACATTTTTCTTCAGGTAGTCATCCAGTACTCCAATACTACGATTTAGCTCCCAGAAATAAATCTCTGAAATCCACAGAAAGCTAAAGACTGAGTTAAGTCTTCTTCTGTACCACATCATCTTCTGTATGTGGCTGATAGCCTTCTTTATTACTTAATGGTGTACCTTGTGAGACAAGGAGAAAATAATTGTCACTACAGCTGTGTTCTCTGTGGTTTCAGTAGATGACCTGATAAAATTACTTTTACATTATGGATAGGCTCACTAGGCTATAAGTTAGGCAACAGATTGACAGAGAATAGAAAACATTACAGAATCTTTCTAATTCTCTGGGCTTTGAATTCACTCCATCATTCTCTCAATTGGGAATTTGGGTTCAAAAATTACTTGTGGATTATGCTTCCTTTTAACCTTTACCAAAGGGTTAATGTGTTAAGTTGTAATTTTAAGAGGATGAGATATATTATAAACTGTTGACAATTAATACAGTTGAATTTTGTTTTAATTATGCATGCATTTCTAGATTGAATGGAAACCCAGTACAAGAGAAACTTCCGATTTTTCTTTGTTGCAGGCCAAAGAGAGTAATGAGACTCTTCAGATGGAAGGTGCATGGTTTCTGTGGCATCCCAGTGAAGACTCTCTAGTGGAAATATGTTATCAGCTTTGGCATCAGTTTCACATTGGAGTTCACAACTGACAAGGTTCATGAGATCTAATGATACCTACAAGTGAATTTGTCCAAGTCCATTAAATAATTAATATTGAGCTCACTGGTGCCAGATAAAATGGAACCTTGGAAACAGTGAATCTACTGGTGTCTGTGTAGTTGTAGATGTCGCTAGGAATTACTGTCTGCTGTAGAGTGGCCACGGCACACGATTGGGAAAAGCTACAGAAAGTTGCAAACTCCACCAGCTCTATCATGGGCACTAGCCTCCCCAGCATCAAGGGCATCTTCAAAATGCAATGGCTCAAAAAGGCAGCATCTGTCATTAAGGACCCCCATTTCCCATGACATGTCCTCTTCTCACTGCTACCAAGAGGGAGTACAGGAGTTTGAAGTCACACTCTGGATGTTTTAGGAACCGCTTCTTCCCCACTGCCATCAGATTTCTGAATGAACAATGATTATTACCTCACTTTTTCTTTTTCCTGCTCTGTTTTTGCAATACGTATAATTTAAATATAATTTAATTTTAATATATATAATTATTGTAATTGATTTTTATTAATTATTGCAATGTACTGCTGCTGCAAAGCAATATATTTCACGACATTGCCGGAGGTATTAAACCTGATTTTGATTCTGATACTGAACCCAACTGTCCTGGGTGTCTCCAATTGGTGTTGGTGCTGCCAGCAGCATAAGCTCTGAAATTTCTTGCCTAAATCTAACACACACGGTCAGAAATACAGACACAACCTTGATATCACTTTGCTTGGCTGTGACATTCCTTAATGCCCACTTCTTAGATTGAGCTCTTGGTCTTCAGCCCTGGTCTCTCTTTACATGGCTCAGAATAATCTCTTTGATCAGGCTCCTTTGAAGTGGCTTCAAGCATCTTACTATTACTTGACTGTTGTATGAATGGTACTTGTTTATCTGTAATAAACTCTTCTTCAAGACAGTGCCAACAACCAGTGCAACCAACTTGTCGTTGTCCTGCAGACAGTTCACAAAACTACTACTCCTTCTACTTCCTCTTATAAAATATGCTTCTACCACTAAACCGTGTGCGATTGGAGCCTGTAGTTTACATTTTGATGAGCTTTTGAGTGCAGTCTGGTGACTTTGCCGTCTTCGGAGGAACTGAGCGAGGTTGGAGAGCGGAGTGTGGGACCTAAGAGTGAAGTGTGAGCCCATTCTCAGCTCCATTACCCCTCACCGATTAAAGCATCCAGCAAGATTGCAATCAACGTGAGCAAAAGGCGGGCTGGTGTCCAGCGCCAGCTGCCCGTGCTTGACCGGCCCCCCCTCCCTCGCCGCTGTTGGAGGAAGGTGAAGGAGTCTTCAGCCCTAAGCTGCGGTTTGATTGGGTGGCTGTGGCTTGGTTTTGGAAGACTCTTACTTCACACTAAAGTGGTTTGGATTCTGCTTACTCCTTTTTTTGCCGTTTTTCACAATTTGATCGGAGTGCTTCAGCCCTGACTGGCTCTACGGCCTGCAGTCAACAAAAGACACAACTGAACTAAATGGAGCATTGCTAGACAGTTTCGATGATTCTGTGGTCTGATGGTTAATATTCTTATTAATTATTTTTGCTCACTTGTTATTCACTCACTTTTTTTCGCATATTGTATGTTTGATGTTTTCTTTCAACTAGTTCCATGGTGTTTCTTTAGTTTGTGGCTGCTAGTGGGAGAACAAATCTCAGGGTTACTGTGCACATACATTGATAATAAATGTACATTGAATCATTAACTTTGTAATATACATGCTAACAGGGAGTTGCTAATGCAACTAAAATATAAGCACAGAATTTCTGCACTATCTAACATTAAATATGATAACGATGAACTGTTAATGTGGTTGTAAATGAGAATAAGAGTTACTGTTAGTCACTGCACAGTGGGAGAGCTTGTATCTGTTTTATCTGTTAAGCCTGTGGTTAAAATGAACATGTTCCAAATCCATTCAGTAGTGCTGAGATATCAAGTGGTCTCTGGGAATCTCGAAGGGATCATAAAGTGATACACGAGAACTTGCTGAACATTGGAATGCTTAAAATCTGGATAAAGATGTTGAAGAATGGATCTTTTGTTGAAAGTAATGCTTTGACTCTGTTGGGCTACCTATTGAATACATGAATTAAAAATTGCTGCTTAATAAGAATTAAAATTCTGGACTACTACATTCATGCATGTTCCATCTGTGGAAAGTGTTTTGCTAAAGTGAATGGGCTTAACAGCTCGGCATCATAATGTACGTTCAAAAGGCCTGGGGGGAGCTGTGAAATATCAGTAATGCACTATATAAAAACCAGACATGTAGATCTGTCTGAAGCAAAGCCTGAAGAGCTGCAGATGGATAAGGTAGGAAAAACAGTGGAATGTAGTGCTCTTCATTTATTTTTGAGGATGATTTGTCTTCCAGAATATTGAAGAGACACAATATAGCCATATAACAATTATAGCACGGAAACAGGCCATCTCAGCCCTTCTAGTCCGTGCGGAATATAACTGAATTACTTCTGGAATTCCTTCTCTCTTTTTAGCTGTGGTAGTAGTTTCGCTTTAGGTGATTGGGCCACAAGTCTAGTGCATTGGTAATTGTGTCTTGTACTATTCCCTAAAGACTTTTTAAAAAACCCTTTAGTCTTGAGGTAGTTTCTTACTTTATTTATGGAGTGATCGATTATTTTTCAGAAGAATTGAGTGAGAACGAGTGTTGAAATTCAGATACTAAGCTTAGCTGCTCAGCTTTAAACAGGGTATGTTCCTCGAATTCTGAATTGTACCATCCCACCAAGCTTAGATCCTGGCATATAGAAGGGTACTTACTCTGAAACCTACAAAGGCAGGGATACTGTCCCAGCTGGTGTTCAAGACCAAGCTGCCAGGATAACTTCTGACAAGTAAAGACCAGTCTTGCCAGACATCATCACAACATTTGTGAATTTGCTCACACTACTCTGTTGAGACACTGTGAAAGATGTACAGAGACAATGGAATGCAGCAGACAGTTCATATTGCCAGTTTAGACAGCTTCCCAATTACAGCTTTACAGCAGATGAATGGAATAATTTAAATTTCTAAACCTCCCGATCTCAATAATTAAGTGTGGCAGACTTTCTTTTCGGCAGCAAGTGGCGTAATTTTATTAGTTGGTTGGAATTATCAACTTAAAGCTGCGGAGTCTTAAGTTTTCTTTATTATCCCAGTAACCACAGCACATTTTTTGTAATGTGGTGTGTTTGTTATTGTTGACAGTGACTGCAGACTTCAGACTGAAAAGTCTCACAGAAATAAGTCAGTGAAGGGAAAAGAAAGAGTCATTAAGTCATCAGTAGAGTGTCTCTCTTACTGTTACATTGGATACTGATAACAAGTCACAACGTAAATAAATGCAACTGGGGTATCTTTGCCACAAGTAGGACTTCACATATAGTATCTGCACAGCAGTCTAATAGTTTCTTATAAAACTGCCTTCTGTAATGCGTTTTCAACTTTAGGTTGACAGGCTTGCTGTGAGTATCACGTGGCTGATATTAAAAAGTAAACCAGGATCATCGATCGTCGGCAATAACTCTTTCTTGGAACTACCCTTCTATTAGCTACAGAAAGACTTTGGTTACATTGCTTGTAGCTATTCCCTGCTGACTCTTTGTGGAGAATAAGGAGAAATGTTGCTCAGATCATCTCACCTCTTCCAGTAAACTGCAAGGAGAGGCACACCAGGGTTGGGGCGGGGGGTTGAAAGATCTGGGGTTTATCCCACCCCCAACTGATAAGGAGTACTGGGAAGGGAGTGCTCTTTACATTGCCAAATAGTGGGGCAATTAGGTGCCTCTGTATAAAACGCTGGTGGGTAGGTAGTCATGTTTTGAGTGGGCTCACTTAAAAAACCATTGAATTGTAATCTTGTATACCATTGTTCTTTATGTTGTGTTTTGTAATTTCAGAACATTAAATTAATTGAAAGGAACTCACAGGAGTCCAAAAATACTGGTGTAGTTCGAGTATACTTGAAGCAAGGCGCACACTTATCACACGGTAGCACAATGACTTATGCAATTAACGTATTTTTACATATAACCTATAATCAGTTAGCTAAACAATATACATGATTATTCAAACATTACTGAAGTATTAAATACACAATACTTTTCAAGTATGTCATTTTAATCAGACCCCTTTTGATCTACTCTTCAGTGGGTAATTTTGCTCAGTTGCTACTGAAAGTGATAGTTGATCAGTAAGGACAAGGAGGCCTTTCCAGTTCAACTCATCCCTAAAGCTCTGGTCTATAACCCATTTTGCAATGAAAGCAACTACACAAACATCGTTAAATGAACTATGGTAGCATTGTCATATGAGACCAGCCTGCCTTGCAGCATAGGTAGAGTAATGTCAGTCCAGAAGCTGATATACGAGGGGTGATCGATAAGTTCGTGGCCTAATATAGGAGTCAATTTTAGAAAACCTAGCACATTTATTTTTCAACATAGTCCCCTCCTACATTTACATACTTAGTCCAGCGGTCATGGAACGTACGAATCTTGGACCTCCAGAAAGTGTCCACAGCAGGGGCGATTGATAAGTTCGTGACCTAAGGTAGAAGGAGATGAGTTATATGGTTCTCGTTACATGCACATGCAGTTCAACGCTTTGAGTGATTATGCAGAAAGTTTGAAGTTAATAACTCATCTCCTTCTACCTTAGGCCACAAACTTATCAATCACCCCTGATGAGTTATTAGCTTCAAACTTCCTGCATAATCACTCAGGGTTGAACTGCATGTGCATGTAATGAGAGCCATATAACTAATCTCCTTCTACCCTAGGCCACGAACTTATCACAGTTTCAGTGCTGTGTGGCCTGAGGTGTAATTGAAATCTGGGAAGTGGATGTGCATTCACTGTTTATTTTGTCTTGGAGTACAAAATGGCTGAGTTTACCGGCAATGTTACAATACACCACTGACCCATCCATGCTATTGCTCTGTTTTCACACCAGACAGCCTGGTTACCCGAAATCTATTCTTCTAATGACCTAATCTATATTACCTGTATTCCATTTTCCAACAACCCAGTGAGTTGTTGAGGTTTTACTAGATAAGTAATGACGACACTTTTTAAGATAACCAAGAAAAAAAATCTGCCATGATCCTTGTATCAGTGGGAAATTAAGGTTTTGATTGTTCTAAAACATTTTAAGGGGACTTTGCTGTATATAGTACTAAATATTCTAAAGAAAGCTGTCCTGGCTATATCTACACTCTGGGTCACCTCTGATCCCAGTGATTTATGCTGTAAAATTCCTAGGTGCGGGGCATAAATTTCCCCTGCTTTCTTGAGCTAAAATGCCGGTGGCAGCCCCTCCTGCCAGCCCAGCAGATGAAGATGTTCTGTAAATATGAGGCACCTGAGTAAAACTGCACCTTTGCTACGATTCATCCCTGAAGTGTGTAGTAACTCAGGTGAAACTTGCATGTACCTATTTAATTTTGTGAAGGAGCTGTCCTTGTTTTGATGGTTATTGCAACCAAGAAGAATGTAGCCCAGGAAAAGAAATATCATGATACCTGTTTCTCTATAAGATGTTCCCTTCCTGCTACAGTTTGGGAGCAACCTTCAGATGATGGAAAATACAAACAACAGTCACAAAATTTTGGAGGAACTCAGCAGATCAGGCCGCATCTATGGAGGGAAATGAGCGGTGGGCGTTTCAGACTGAAACCCTTCATCAGGACTGGAAAGGAAGGGGGCAGAATTTCTCGCAATAGGTGCTGCTTGCACTACAGCGTTCCTCCAGCATTTTGTGTGTGTGTTGCTCAAGATTTCTAGTGTCGACAGAATCTCTTGTGTCTAGAGAATACAAGGATGTATAGTAATATTCTTAGAACATATTTCCCCCTTTAGCTATTGGTTCTTCCTGAGCCCTGATTGACGTGACACTATTTTGTTTTATGTTGATTCATGCAATATGGAAATACCAGCAATTACTGTTTATTGCCCCTATACTGTGTACACTGTTCAGAGTCAGAGATATCAATAAACCTGAAATCACATGAAGACAAGCACAGGTAAGGTTGATAAATTTCCATTGTTGAAGAACATTAGTGAACCACATGTGTTTTATGACAAATCAATTGCTTTATGGTGATCATTACTAAAGCTAACTTTTTTAACACCAAATTTATCTAATCGCTTGTACTTAAATGCCCCAGCTGTCAATGTGGGACATGAGTTCCTATCCTGTAAGTTAACTGTGATACTACCTCACCACTTGTAATGGTGGGATGTAGAAAGATCAGCTTTATTTGTCGCATATACATCCAAATCTACAGTGCAATAAGTTATTTGTGTCACCGAGGATTGTGCTGGGGTAGCCTGCAAGTGTCGTCACACTTCCAGCACCGGGATAACATTCCCACAGCTTATCAACCTTAATCCTAACTGTACCTCTTTGTAATGTGTGAAGAAACCAGAGCACTGGGAGGAAACCCACATGGTCACAGGGAGAACATACAGACTCGTTACAACCAGCAGCAGAAGTTGAATCCTGCTCGGTGATTACTGGCATTGCAAAATGTTTTGCTAACCACTACGCTACTATGTTGCCTATAATAATGAAACATTGGTAAATAATTGGGCTAAGTATGAATCTCCTTTTGGCAGGAGTCCCAATTCTCTTTCATTCCGCAACCAAAACAATTTTTGTTTCTTCTGCACTTGTGTACTCTACAGGAGCTAGTTCCTTTCACCTGTATGATGACGACAGGGGAGTTTCACAAATTCATATTTGACTTTCTGTGATAGCGAGGCTAAGCGTGGCCAGAGTGGTTACACCTCGATGCAGTCAATAACTATTCAAGTGTGTCATGCCATCTCTGCTTATTTTTTTAAAAACCTGTACCAGATAGGCAGTAACAGGAAAATCACATTGGCAAAGCAGCATGATGTCTTGATCTCACAAAAACCATTTGTTTTAACAAGGGTTAAACCAATAACAGCAAAGCTTTTGTCTTCATAAGGACAACCGGATGTAATCTGCAGGCTGGTTTATTATCTGATGATATTTATGGTTTTTGGAAGCATTCAGAAGGATCGTGCTAGTTATGGTCATAAGATTCAGAACCTGTCTCTACTTTGAGGTACATTCAGTATGCGGACACATCATTGCCTGGATCCTGCATTTCAAAGTGTTTGGAGGAAAGGTGTACATGCCCCCAGTTTCCACCAATTCATTGATGTTTCTACCTGTTGGATTCTGGAATGATTTTTCCAGCCATAACTTTGTTATCTTTAATCTGAGATTAATGACTCCAGTTCATGGTAATTCATGGAATCCTCTCTGCGATACTTCCGGTTCCCCATTGGCAGAGAATTTGGTGCACTTTTAAAGGATTTCAGGGACTAGGAACTGGCCAAAGGAGCTAGCTGGAGTCCAGCTCACCGTTCCTTTCCCAACTACCATAAACAAATGATTGGGTGAATTTTGTCATTTGCTCTTGGTGGAATACACAAGTTAGCTTCTACATTACCTTTCATCACATTACAAGGCACACTTCTCTCTCCCCTTTATCTCTTCCTTTCTCCATAACCTGCTCTAGCCCTGTAACTCGTTGAACTATTGGGACTTTTTCAGTTCCACAGACATTTACTGCATAGGTGTTACATTATATTTCAGAATTTCCTCCATGATCTTTACATCCTCACTTTAAGTTATTTTGCAAAACATATCCATTCGCTCACCAGCAGTTTTCCTTTTTTAAAAAAATCTGCGGATCACCTTGAGACGTTCTGTTACATTAAAAGCTCAAGTACCCATAACTGAGATCCAGTTCTTGGAAGGCACCTTGGAATGAGCTAAAATTGGGACAAGGCATTAAATAAGTGCAGTGTTCTTCTTTTATAAGAAAAATTGGGTATGAAAGTTCCGTGACCCCAAATACTGGCAACTCCTGAAGAAAGTATATTCAGAAGTACATTTGTTTCACTTCTGTTGAGAAATCTAGGCTTGGATTATGTAAATTTGACAAGAAAACTGCATTACTGTGAGGTATATTTACATCCTAACCTGGCCCTTCTGTAGCATTAGAATGTTTCATTCAGTGAACTGTTAACACACTGTTCTGATGGAGATTCAGATACTTCATTTATGTAACACACCATTAGGCTGCTGAGAAATGCAGCATTCTCCTATTCTTGTCCTCCTGCTATCTTACCTGCTTATCATTGCCAGTGCAGCTTTTATCTGAAGCTAAAAGCAGACACAGAGTAGAGCTTTATAAGATTGAGTTTATTTGTGACATGTACATTGAAGCATTGAAAGATAATAGTGAAATGTGCCGTTTTGCATCCAATATATGCTGGAGGCAGCCTGCAAGTATATATAAATATAGTGTTAGACATTTTATTTGCATGTGAAGTATTTTGTTGGTTTGGTCATTTAGAAAAAGGGTTGTCATCAGCTGTAATGTAAATATCAACCCTTGTCATGGTGGCTAGTTTCTAGGAGTATTTATATTCAGTTGTGATGCAAATTAAAAATACCAGTCTCAGTCCTTCCAAAACTTGCTCAGAATTGTGAGATTAATTGAGAAAACCATTCTCAGCTCTCTGCATTTTCATTGCAGATTTTATTTCTGCATAACAATGAACAGTGTCAGAAATAAGGGGAACTAGACCAATCTAGATTGACATTCATAGTTTTCTATCCTGTCTATCCTACCATTGAACAATTAGTAGTTCAATGAATCTTAATATCTGTCCACAAATACTCATTCCTGTAATTCTCCCTCTTATGATCCGAGTTGTCCACTTTCAACTTTTTCTAGCAGCCCAATCAAACAGCGATTCGTTAACAAGGACAAATAAAAAATAAGGCAGGGACAAGCGGAATGGCCATTGTTGGAGCAGCCATTGTGTGAGTGGACCTGTGCTATAGGGGAGGCTTTGATGGGACCAGGCTTTGGAAGATATGTATCTGGTAAGTCTTCTTCATTCTTTGCCTGTTGGTACATAGTTAGAGTACTGCCGATGGTTCCAGTTGCTGTGTCGTGTTCCTTGTGTGAAATGTGGGAATTCTGGGAGACCTACAGTCTCCTTGACAACTACATCTGTACCAGGTACACCGAGCAGTAGCTCCTCAGAATGTGTTAAGGAACTGGAGCTGCAGCTTGATGACCTTCGACTTATACAGGAAACTGAGATAAGAGCTGCAGGCAGGTAATCACAACTAAGTTGTAGGAGGCAGGTACCTGACTGACTGTCGGGAGAGAGAAAAGAAGTGGGAAGGCAGTGCAGAGTACCCCTGTGGTTTGTCCCTCAAAAAATAAGTATACTGTTTTGGATACTGTTGGGGGTGAAGACCTACCGGGGAAGCCACGGTGTTCGGGTCTCTGGCACTGAGTCTGGCTCTGTAGCTCTGAAGGGAATGAGGGAGAAGAGAACGCAGTAGTGATAGGGGATTCCATATTTAGAGGAATAGACATAACCATATAACAATTACAGCACGGAAACAGACCATCTCAGCCCTTCTAGTCCGTGCCGAACGCTTACTCTCACCTAATCCCACCGAATATAACCATATAACATGAGATACTGTGGACATGATAGACATCTGGATGGTATGTCACCTCCCAGGTGCTAAGGTCAGGGACACCTCGGGTTAGATCCACAGCATTCTAAAGAGGGAGGATGAGCAGCCAGAAGTCTTGGTACATCTTAGCACCAATGACATACTCTCTGGAATCTCTGGATTGCAATCTGTGCCATGCGCCAGTGAGGGATGGTTTGGCGAATGAATGCATGGCTGAGGAAGTGGCATAGGGGGCAGGATGTCAGATTCTGGATCATTGGGATCTCTTCTGGGGAAGGTATGACTTGTATGAAAGGGATAGGTTACATCTGAACTCAAGGGGGACCAATATCCTTGTGGGCAGGTTTGCTAAATCTTTTGGGGAGGGTTTAAACTGATTTGGCAAGGGGATGGGAAACTGAGTGATAGCACAAGGAGGGGGCAGTTGGCATAGAAGCGGAGGCATTGAGTGTAGTGAGACTGTCAGGAAAGACAGGCAGATGATAGGGCAACATTGCATTCAGGAGGATGAGTTGCAGTATAATGGGGTGATAAATACAGGACTGAAGGTGTTACCTTTGAATGCACACAGTATATAGAATAAGGTAGATGGTCTTGTAGCACGGTTAGAGATTGGCAGGTATGACATTGTGGGCATCATGAGTGGTACCTGAAAGAAGAGCTTAACATCCAAGGATACACATTGTATTGAAAGCACAGGCAGGTAGGCAGAGGGGTTGGTATTGTTATGTTGGTAAAAAATGAAATCAATCCTTAGAAAGAGGTGATACTGGATTAGAAGATGTAGAATCATTGTGGATAGAGTTAAGGAACTGCAAGGGTAAAAAGACCCTGATGGGAGTTATATACAGGCCTTCAAACAGCAGTTAGGATATGGGCTACAAATTACAATGGGAGATAGAAAATGCATGTGAAAAGGGCAATGTTACAATAGTCATGGGGGATTTCAATATGCATTTAGATTGGGAAAACCAGATTGGTGCTGAATTTGGATCTCAGTAAGGAGAATTTGTAGAATACCTTGAGATTTGTTTTTTTAAGAGCAGTTTGTGGTTGATCCCACTTGGGGATCAGCTATTCTGGATTGGGTGCTGTGTCATGAACTATATTTGAAGAGGAAGCTTAAGGTGAAGGAACCCTGAGGAGAGAGATACCATAATACGATAGTATTCACCCTGCAATTTGAGAGGGAGAAGCTAAAGTCAAATGTATCAGTATTGCAGTTGAGTAAAGAAAATTACAGAGGCATGAGAGAGGAGCTAGTGTAAGTTGATTGGAAGGGGACACTAACAGAAATGACAGCAGAGCAGCAATGGCTGGTGTTACTGGGAGCAATTCAGAAGGCGTAGGATATATACATCCCAACCAAGAAGTATTCTAAAGGCAGGATGACACAACTGTGGCTGACAAAGGGAAGTTAAACCCAACATAAAAGCTAAAAGGAGGGCATATAACAGAACAAAAATTAATGGGAAGTTAGAAGATTGGGAAGCTTTTAAAAACCAACTGAAAACGACTTTAAAAAAAAGTCACAAAGAAGGAAAAGATGGAATATGAAGCTAAGCTAGCCAATACTATTAAAGAGGATACCAAAAGATTCTTCAGATATATAAAGTGTAAAAGGGGGTGAGAGTAGATATTGGACTGCTGGAACATGATGCTGGAGAGGTAGTAATGGGACAAGGAAATGGAAGATGAACTGAATAAGTATTTTGCATCAGTCTTCACTGTGGAAGACACTAGCAGGCCAGAGGTTCGAGAGTGCCGGGAGCAGAAGTGGGTGAAGTTGCCATTACTAGGGAGAAGATGCTTGGGAAACTGAAAGGATTGAAGGTCGATAAGTCACCTGGACCAAATGGTGTACACCCCGGTGTTCTGAAAGAGGTGGCTGAAGAGATTGTGGAGGCATTAATAATGATCTTTCAAGAATCAGTGGATTCTGGCATGGTTCTAGAGGACTGGAAAATTGCAAATATCACTCCACTCTTCAAGAAGGGAGAGAGGCAGAAGAAAGGAAATATTCAGCCATTTAGTCTGACCTCAATGGTTAGTAAGATGTTAGAGTCAATTGCTAAGGATGTGGTTTCAGTGTACTTGGAGGCTCAGAGTAAAATAGGCCAAAGTCAGCATGGTTTCTTTAAAGGAAACTATTGCCTGAGAAATCTGCTGGAATTCTTTGAAGAAATAACAAACAGGATAGACAAAGGAGAATCGGTGCACTTAGATTTTCAGAAGGTCTTTGAAAAGGTGCCACTCAGGAGTCTGCCTAGCAAGATAAGACCCCATGATATTACAGGAAAGATACTGGCATGGATGGAGCATTGGCTGATTGGCAGGAGGCAAAGAGTGGGAATAAAGGGAGCTTTTTTCTGAGTGACTATTGGTGTTCCACAGCGGTTGGTGTTGTGACCACTTCTTTTTATGTTGTATGTCAGTGATTTGGATGACGGAATTGATGGCTTTGTGGCCAAGTTTGTGGATGATATGAAGACAAGTGGAGGGGCAGGTAGTGTTGATGAAGCAGGGAGGCTGCAGAAGGGCTTAGATAGAATAGGAGTTGGAATGCAGTGTCAAGAAGTGTATGATCATGCACTTTGATTGAAGGTATAAAACCATAGACCATTTTCTAAACGGAGGGAATTTAAAAATCCTGGTGCAGAATTCTGTCATGGTTAATTTGCAGGGTGAGTCGGTGGTGAGGAAGGCAAATGCAAAGCTAACATTTATTTCAAGAGGACTAGAGTATAAAAACAAAGATATAATGCTGAATCTTTATAAGGCCCTAGTAGGGCCTCACTTGGAGTATTGTGAGCAGATTTGGGGCCCTTGTCTTAGAAAAGATATGCCAACATTGGACATCTTTCAAAGGACAAAGAGAAAATCCGCAGATGCTGGAAATCCGGGCAACAAACACAACATGCTGGAGGAACTCAGTAGGCCAGGTAGCATCTATGGAAAAGTGTTTCCTAGATGTTGCCTGGCTTGCTAAGTTCCTCCAGCATTTTGTGAGCTTATCGTTTGAGGAGCATTTGTTGCTTCTGGTCCTGTAATGGCTGGAATTTAGAAAAATGAGGGAGGATCTCATTGAAACCTATCAAATGTTGAAAAGGCTAAATAGAGTAGACACGGAGAGGATGTTTCCTGTGGTGGAAGAGTCTAGGATCAGAGGGTACGGCCTCATAATAGAGGGACATCAACTGAGAATGGAAATGAGGAGGAATTTCTTTGGCCAGAGGGTGGTGAATCTGTGGATTTCATTGCCACAAATGGCTGTGGAAGCAGAGTTATTGGGTGTATTTAAAGTGGAGGTTGATAGATTCCTGATAAGTCAGGGCGTGGAAGGTTATGGGAGAAGGCAAGAGAATGGGGTTGAGATGGACATGGATAAGCCATGATCAAATGGCAGTGCAGACTCAATGGGCCGAATGGTTTAATTCTGCTCCTATGTCTTGTGGTCTTATGGATGCAGCAGTACCACCTCACCAGGCTTGGTACTGAGCATCCATGGGCTATTCAGCTCCACGTGTTAATGGTGGCTCTCCTGCACTCGCTCAGCCTGTACCAGCAGAGGTCAGTGATTGGTACCATCTCAGTTCAAACCTTGTAGCATCCCAAATGCTGCTGCAATCAAGCAGACTCACTGATACTTCATGAACACTCATTAGATGCATCCAGTGCTACTTTATTTTTGTTAATGCTGAGCAGTCTTGGCTGAATTGGATTTTTAATTTTTAATAATTTTGAAGACAAAATCAATGTTAGTTGTGCGAAGGCATGCGATTTATCGGTGACACATTAAAAGATTTTTTTTATAATCATGAAACAAAGTGCTAATCAGGCAGCCTGCATCAGTCAGGAGTGTAAAACATTGGCTGCTTTGAGCCATTGTCTGTGCAGGCAGCCTGCCACCCTGCTCCTGAGGCCCTGATGCTCAGCGGCAAGCTGCGTTAGGATCCTTGAGCTGAGCCCCAGGAGTTCGGGCCCCTCAGTTCACATCCTGGCATTGATCTGAGAGAGTAACCTGGGCTGTACCAAGGGATTGCCCTTAGCACTGCAAGGATTCACACTGCCATTGTTCAGCAAGCAAAGCAGTTAATCAAGGCCTCGTCTCCCAGCAACAGGAGGCTGTGTGAGACCGAGCTGACCCAAGACCCCAGCGTGGCATCCATTTCCTTGCTGCATACTCTACATAGTTAGCTTATTAATAACTGAGATACATTAATAATGGATTGTGGTTCTTTGTTTCTTTTAATTTTTTTTTAGGGTTTGGGCATCACAGGCAAGGCCCGAATTTATTCCTCATTGATGATTACTCTTGAGAAAGTGGTGGGGGCGGGAAGGGTGCAAGCCACTTTCTTCAACCACTGCATTCTTCTTGAGAAGGTACTTCCATGGAGCTTTGGGTGGTGAATTCAGCATTTAGACTCACTTAGATCCATACTAGCTACAGAATGCCCAGCTTCTGACCTGCTCTTATCGCCGCATGTGATTCAGCCATGTGTCTTTGTGGTCAGTGCTGACCCTCAGGATGTTGACCGTGGAAGACATTTCATATATGAGGTGAAAATCAATTTATGGATAGCTGTTGATTAACAGTATTACATCTGCTAACCCTGTTAAGGAGAAACTACGAGGTAGCAACATACTGTCAGTGCCCTCTTTATATTGTTCTTTGCTGTGCAGTGCTACAACTTACACTCCATGTCAGATTCCCACAGTTGAGTAATACCCAAGTGGACTCTGTAAACCTTCAGTATTTCGGTGGCAAGCTCTTTTGCAGACTGGTAGGACTCCTCGTGGAAGCAAGTGGGGACACTGGGGCCGCTGCAAATTTCCCAGCTCCCAAGCCAGCTAAATCTGTGCGGTTAACCTGGTTCAGGTGCAGCAAGCTTTTAACCTGGATAGGGGCAATCAGCTGCACCGAGGAAGTTTAAACTTTTAATTTCAAGTTCATTGTCATAGGGTAGTGAAACCATGCAAATAAGCCTTTTGCAGCAACAGGATAGAATGCTATAAACATGACAAGCACTTAACAAACTTAATAAGCATCATTTAACATTAAGTTTGTTGTTCCTTCTTACGCCTTGTGGGCATGTTGGGTGGCATTTTTGCTGTTTCCGTAGCATTTGGCTTTTTTTTTAAACCAGGCGGGGTTGCTAGGTCAACACTCAGCCCAGCACAGATGCAAAGCGTGGCAGGAGCCGACCAGATTCAAATTTGGGACCATTTGTCTCGAAGTTAGGTGCTGGTGCCACTACACCACCAATTGATTAAGTTAGTTGTATCATTTTAAATTTGGGTATAAATATTAAATTTTTAACTAGTATTATTTTTAAGCACTTTAACTAGCCTTGAGTGATTTTGACTGTTAGCAAATGACTCAGTGAGGGGTTTCGCTCCGTCAGAGTCATTCTGTTGGCATTTGTTGGGGGGGGGGGGGTGGGTGTTAGGAGAAAGCCTTCTCCTTTGCTGACCTGCTGGGCATGGGCTTCAACTAGAAGCTTGAACTGGGACCCTGACGGTGGATGCAGTGTATGCAAAGGCAGACAATCAGCAATCTCAAGGCAACAGAAGATTAAACATTTTTAAAAACTAATCTGCAGTAAGTTGCAGCCAATATTTGACATCCTGAGGTGTATTTGCCCTGAGTTTTAAAACTAATACTATGTTGAAGTATAAATGAAGTGATTGGTCAGGATAAAATCCAATTCAAATTCCGAGCCCTGCTGGAAGATGGGTAATCTTAAAAGAACCCTGGGAATTAATATCTTTCAGTTGATACATTTGTAGCTTCAGGTCCATTTTATTTTACTTCATCTGAAATTTTAAAAATACAATATTTGCTTAATAATTTGCAAAGTTGTTTCAGAAAGAAATCAACTGCCCTTGAGTCAGATCAAGAGAAAACAACGCTGTTCAGCCTCTTGCTATTGCCAAGTATCCTCCCTAAATAACTGCAGCTAATTCTCACTGTGTAGACGATGACGGGTGCTTGTGACAGGCCAGTTCCACAAATAAACAGTTGGGATGAATATAAGCGCTTACAATCCCCTGCCATTTACTATTGCTAGATGTTATCAGCACATTACACATTTTCTTCAGTAGTGTATGACTGATACTTGGCATTCCAAAATTAGTTTCCCAGACAGTTGAATGATGACATCCTGTGGCTATATCTGTTATGTCTACTTTACTTGGTGTGATCTAGGTTCAGCCTTGACCTCGGCTGCTCTCTCTGCGGAGTTTGCACGTTGTCCTTATGCTTATGTGGACTTCCCCCTGAAGCTGCAGAGGCTTCCCACAGTCTCAAGGAAGTGCTGATTGGTCATTAATTGGTTATTAATAATTAACCCAACAGTCATTGGGATGAAGTTGATGGGCATGTGAGAGAGATGGGGTTTCTATGAGACTCAGCATGGGCTCAGTGGACCAAATGGCCTCCTATTATGCTTTAAGAATATATGAGAGATTAATGTGAATAACAATGATACAATAATATTTTAATAAAATGTGGATTTCATATTTTTTCCTCAGTTAATGAGCTCTTAATGAAAATAAAAGCGTGAAAGTGGGGTAAAAGAGAAAACAGTCACTCTTAATACTCATTAAAAAAGAAACACTGAGCTCTTAATTAATCTTAACTGGCTCATCAAACCATTCTTAGAACCTCTTCCAAATTTAAGATTTTTCCTCTAATAATTATTATTTTGAGGGAGAAATTTCTAGTACAGAAAATTGTTGGAAAAATAACAATTTACCCATGTTTTGACTGGTATATAAGGACATAGATAAACATTCTCAGTGATAACGAAAGTAAAGTCTATTTAGTGAGGTGCTAAACTGAGGCCTTCTCAGTTGTGCATAAAAGATCCCAATATATCATTCCACTGAAGAATAAAGTTAGACCGATCGGGCCACTACTTGATCCATAACTGACATCATAACGAAACGGAGTATTATGTCCTCGTGATAACTTTCTGTGATTTTGCTGTGCAAAAGCCATCTTCGTCCTTCTCAGACAAACTCTCAAAAGTGTGTTCCAAATCTTGTTTTCTTTTTTCTTCCCTATTCCTCATGAAGTCTCTCAAATTGAAAGCTTCAGTAAAAGTGCCCTGCCTGTTTTATGTAAGCTTCCAATGTTTCACAGAAATATCGCATAACCTATTTTGTTTCAAAATTAATGTTAGTTAATGAAGTTTGTAATTATAAGGAGTTTGTTGTTTAAACATTTAGTCAAAGTACTTGAGAGTATGGGAAGCAGAGCCAGGAGTCCTAGAGTTGGACTTGTGCCAAACTCATTCTTACACGTTGTCAGACTCTCATATTCTGACACTGTTAATCAATTGATGGACAGTTTGCATGGTATCATGTAAAAGTTTGTCAGTGAAAAGGTATGGAATTGTCGGAATGTAGCTTGATACTAATATGTTTGGTTGTCAATATATTCATTTTAGAGATTTGTAAAATGTACTTTAAATATTTAAACTTTGAGTATTTGACTATTTACACTGTCTACTCTTGGTAATTTGAATTATCCAGAAGTGTAAAGCAAACGGCAAGGGATAATTTTTAAATATGATTTGTATTTTAAGTCATATTGGTAAGGCAAATTAAATGACCGAATAATTAGGAGCAGCCTGTACCTATGAACAAAAAACTCTGGAAAGACATTTGATTCAAAGTTTCAGTTTTATTTTGAGTGACAAGCAGAAAGAACTTCCCCAAACCAGTAACATTCAACCCATGTTCTTCACAGTATTTTTGACTTTCTTTTTGATACGTTACTTAATAAGACTCCTATTCTTGAATGTTATTCAGAAATTTTCATTCTATATTGTGTATATTGACCTCAGATACAGACAGGACTAGTTCCCAGAGTCAATAGGTCCCCTATCAGTGTTTAACAAGGCTCATGCTTCAGAAAAGGCTCTTTGGAAACACAGCATAATAAGCAACTCTTAAACTCCACTTTAATCCAGGGAGTTAAACCTCAGTGGGAATATAGAAGAATTCTGCGAGAAGCCAATGACTTTATAAGCCTTCCATTTCTGAAGAAGTTGAGAGGTAATTCCAAGTGGAATGACTGGAGTCAGCTTTGGCATTGAAATTAAATAAGCATTTATACAACTCCACCCGCACAGTCTTGACGTGCTAGTACAAAGTGGAGCCGGTACTCTGTGTGCAACACTCATATTGGTAAACATTAGAGTTACTGTGTGACTTTTGAAACTTGCACTTAAATTATTTTGTTGATTATAATGTATTCACAGTCTTGGCTTCAGTTTCAGCTTTCTCATTCAAAATCTTGTTTGCTTAGTTAGATTATGTCTCAGTCCTAGAATTGAAACTGCAGTTATAATTCACTAAATTAAATGACCCTATTACTCCCTAATTTCCATTTCCAGGGTTCTTACCCGTTTTTATGCCATGGTCCAAGTGATTCAATTCAAATGGTTCAACTAGTGGTTCAATATCATTAAGTGAAGGGTCCGTGGACCCTAGGTTGGGAATCCCTGATTTACACAATCAAAAGATCATCATAAATGCCAGTAAGAGTGAAATCTTACAACCCACAAGCACTTAAATGCAATTCCAAGTTAAGAAATATTGTAAGTGTTTGAAATATCTTGTGAGGATTTAACTTTTTTAGTATACGCTAAACATTCTGTTGCATGGTATTGGTCTAAGAAGGTCTCAGTTGACCAGGAGAGCATGTATAGTGAGCAAGTGAAAATATACTTTGAGTGCAGCTGGCAGCATTGAGTGAAAAAAAAAACTTACTCAATATTTCCAGGATGTGCAGAATCTCTTGTATTTAGACCATCTCCAGTGGTAATTTATAGGGAACGAAGCATTCAAATGAGGA
Organism: Mobula birostris; assembly: GCF_030028105.1. Classification (NCBI taxonomy): domain Eukaryota; kingdom Metazoa; phylum Chordata; class Chondrichthyes; order Myliobatiformes; family Myliobatidae; genus Mobula; species Mobula birostris. Next base: position 129,134,384 of record NC_092378.1, on the reverse strand, counting down.
CCAAAGATGTAGAAAGAAGCACGTAATTAGAGGACCAAATCAATAGACACATGTCAGATGGTATCAAATACACTATGACCTTTGAGATAAGATATTTTGTTTAAAGTCATAAATAAGTATAAATGATGCAAATCTGAAATAAAATCAGAAAGTACTGAAGACACTCAGGCACTTGTGGAAAGAAAAACAGCTAACTTTTCAAGATTTACACCTTGTAGATGGATGGTCTTCATCCTAAAATGTTAACTTTGATTCTCCCCAATCCATGCCACCCAGTTCAGAGAACAGCAGTTGTTCACAACCGATTTGAATAATGTTCCTTTCTGATAAAATCCTTATCTCCCAGTCTCATCAATGTTAAACTGTACACTTAAAGATTTGCTTACAGTTGTATCTTAGCTCATTTTGGCATGTCAGTACATCACCATGGTTACTTTTTAGCTAAACTTTTCACAGCAGCAAGGTAGTGATGCACAGACTGCATTCAGATGGGTAAAATTGATCTTTAAACCCATAGAATATACTGCCATTTCATTATTTACACTAATTTTCCCAGCTTCTTGTGGTCTCAGGTATTCACTAACAATATAATGGGAATCCTTCATTTAAAGCTGCAGATTCCATTTTGCTTCACATCAATATAATTTCTTGTTAACCTTCATTCCATAAATGCCAGCCCACAAAACTCAGAAATGCTGAGAATTTCAAGCAAGATAACAATTGCTTTTAGATCTGGAAGCCAGCTTGAATAAATGCTGCTAACCAAAGCCATCATTTCAAGCTGACTGAAGTCCTTAGTGCTGCATTTCAGGAACTTTAATAATTTATTTATTTAGCAATGCAGCACAGAACATGGTAAGCTGCATCAGCCAGCAACCTACCTATTTAACCCTAGCCTGATCACAGGACAACTTACAATGACCAATTAACCTACAAAGCGGTACATTTTTGGAATGTGGGAAGAAACTGGAGCACCTGGAGGAAACCCATGTGCTCAAGGGAGGGACGTATACACTTCTTTCAGACAGCATTGGAATTAAACTCCAAACTCTGATGGCGCAAGCTGTAATAGTGTTGCACCAACCAGTGCTTTAATGGTTGAAGATGTTTTAACCACAGAGTGAAATATATTGAGAATTCAACTAGCTATGTCCCAGCTTGCACCCGGAGCACCATTTCTCAACCAGACCTGCCCCATTTTAATTCTGCGTCCCATTCCCATTCTGATATGTCTATCCACGGCCTCCTCTACTGTAAAGATGAAGCCACACTCAGGTTGGAGGAACAACACCTTATATTCCGTCTGGGTAGCCTCCAACCTGATGGCATGAACATTGACTTCTCTAACTTCCGCTAATGCCCAACTCTCCCTCGTACCCCATCCGTTATTTATTTATACACACACATTCTTTTTCTCTCTCTCCTTTTTCTCCCTCTGTCCCTCTCACTATACCCCTTGCCCATCCTCTGGGCTTTCCCCCCCTCCCCCTTTCTTTCTCCCTAGGCCTCCTGTCCCATGATCCTCTCATATCCCTTTTGCCAATCATGGCAAAAGGCTTGGCTCCATCCCCTCCCCCTCCTGTCTTCTCCTATCATTTTGGATCTCCCCGTACCCCTCCCACTTTCAAATCTCTTACTAGCTCTTCTTTCAGTTAGTCCTGACGAAGAGGCTCGGCCCAAAATGTGGGCTGTACCTCTTCTTAGAGGTGCTGCCTGGCCTGCTGTGTTCACCAGCAACTTTTTATGTGTGTTGCTTGAAATTCCAGCATCTGCAGATTTCCTTGTGCTTGTGTCAATTCATTGATATTCATTTCCAGTTCTCTGGCTGCTGTCTCCATCATCATTTGTCTTCCCCTTGCTTTCTTCCCTTCAATCTGTCCCATAATTACCGTGCATTCTAACTGCTCTTTCCTAATCCTTTTATAGGGCCTCTGCCCCTTCCCTCTTCAGTCCTGATGAAGGGTTCCGGCCCAAAACATTGACTGTACCTCTTCCTAGAAATGCTGCCTGGCCTGCTGCGTTCACCAGCAACTTTTATGTGTGTTGCTTGAAATTCCAGCATCTGCAGATTTCCTCGTGTCTGCCCCAGATTATATTATTCTCCATGCTAAACTGCCTTTGGAACATTAAAGAGGAAATCAGGCCTTGTTGTCCTAGGAACAAATATGGTAAATCATTCCTGGGTTTTATGGTCTGACTTGAATGGGAGATAAATAGCTGCTCCCCAGCCTATTGATCTACAATTGGCATCTGTACAGTTATTTCATCTAAGGCAACAACATTCTTCAGAATTCTTGGATTCACCGCAGATGCCTAATCTTAGTACGCAAAATAGCTGTGTTATCAGAATTTAAACATCTATGATGAAGCTTCCTTATTTTATTGAAGCCACAGATTGCCATCTTCTCTGGTTCTTTTTACTGAGACTACTCGGGAAATTTCAGATTGACTCAACAGCAAGGACATTGAAAATGGGCAGAGATCAGATAATAAATTAAGCCTCACTGGAGGGTTTTTGTGAATAACTGAAGGTTTTGCTGCATTTGTAGGGCTGAATTTTAACTTGCAGAGTGTTGCTGTGCTCCAGAAATTGTAGAATCAATCAGCCAGCTCTGGAGATGGCCATTTGGGCCATCCTGTATGGTCTGCAGCGGACACTTGTGTAGAGAATGCGGTTGAAGTAAATATATTCTCTGATTAAAGTCAGAACCGTGATTCTACCTGAAGCAAGCCAGTTCTTTTTGCTGTGAGTTTGAAACTATTTTGTAAATATACATGTACAGAAAAAGCCCAGTAGCAACTCAAAAGACCCATTTCTAAACATTAGCTTCAAACCAATAAATGTCATACCATAAGTCTAATTCTCTTTAAAGACTATGTCTGGGAATTCAGTTTGTACTCTACCACAAGCCCGAAAAAAAGTGTAAAATAATGCTAAAATATGCCCTGAAAGCAATTTTAAACTTGCTGTTTGTTTTTGGTTAGCCCACATTTGCCACATGTGCATGTGAGCAAATCTGGGGAATCTTATCTTCAGAAAAGAACTTTATTAAAATGCTTAGTAAACTAAGTCTGCACCCAAATCATATAGCTGTCGGCACAGCATTCCACATGATGACAGAGACAGAAATTGGAGCCACACCAAGGAGTGTTCACTCAGTATGATCAACCATAATTGTATTAGGTTTGTATTGAATGGGACATTGAGGGCATTAACACTTGTGGTCTCTTTCACTTAATGTGCTGCCTCATAAATACATTGCAGATATTACCTTTCTGTATAACAGTCCATCAGATCCTGTGATGTACTGAAGAAGGAATTCATATTTTCTGACAAGATAAACTGAGTTCCACTGCAAGATTTTCAGCCAGTGTTTCATTCCTTTGAATTAAAAGCTGAAGTAAGAAACACTGCTTCTGAAAAAATATAGAATATATTTATAGAAGAGGGAGAGGGAGGGTGAGAGAATGAATGAAGGAATTCTGGTTAAATTGGGACGAGTACATTTTGGCCCAATTAAGAGGCTGCCCCAGTTAGCCAAAGTTCCATGGAAATAGTTAAGGTATAAAAAAGACAAAATACCATTTAACTGAGTAAAAAAAAAATCTGCATTTAAATGAAGGACAGAACAAATTAGAACACTGCTACCATTACTACTGCAGTACTATAAAACTGTTATTAGTTCCTGATAGTTATTGATGGAGGAGTCCATTGTTTGCTGCTATGCTTTTTTGATTGACTAAATGAACAAAATCACCTAGTGTAGATAATGGACTGCCTTCATATAAAACTTTTGGCAATTGCATCCTCCAAATCCTCATTTTCATTGTTATGGTCAAGATGATTATCAATACTTTTACATTCTTTGTAGTTCCTAACTTGTTGAAGTAATGAAATCCTTTTGCTATCACTCACCATCTTTTGAGGCATCTGCAAGCCCAAATCCTTATAACCACAGTGAGCAAAGCAGTTCAGACTTGTCTTGCTGCTTATTTCTCACCAGCTATCAGAGGCAAAAATCATGCTTTTTGGCCACAATCACACGCAACTGATGCTATTTAAAAACTGTTTGCCCTAAGCATGGTGTAATGTCTAATGGCCACAAAAGTGCACTCAGCTGACACTAGTTAGAAACTGTTCAGCAAAAGTCTCCTGCCCAGTTAAGCAGCATAGTGTCCCTAATAAATGAAAGGAATCCCAGCTATTTTCTTGATTAGTTTTTGTCCAGAATTAAGCAGCTGCCCCAATTAACTGATGGCCCAATGGAACTGAAATGCTGCTGACTCAGAATCACAGGTTATACTACAGAAGGAGGTCATTCTGTCCCTTACACCCCCCCCATTGGCTCTGTGTAAGAGCAATTCAGCTAATCCCAGTCCCTTGCTGTCTCCCCTTTACCTGCTACAATATAACTGCAAGTTGGTTGATGGTGGTTTTGCTAAATGGCCATTTTCATGTGCAAAGCCACTGGTAGACACTTCAGTCACTGGCATAAGGTCAGTACTTGTATGTGGGCATATAAGAGACTGTAGATGCTGGAATCCAGAGCAACAAACAATCTGCTGGATGAACTCAGCTGGTTGAGCAGAATCTGTGGGGGATGGAGGGATGAGGAAGGAATTGTCAACATTTTGGTTCAATCCTAATGTAGGGTTCCAACCTGAATGTTGCACCTCCAAATGCTGTTCGACCTTCTGAGTTCCTCCAGCAGATTGTTTGATGCTTTACAGCTTGTTTTCCTTAATCCAGGAATGATGAAACCAAATATGGAGCAATTGACTCAGTACAGACCAAGGATTGAGTGTTGAATTCTGACACCCACCTGGTTTATTATTACACAGATTATTAACTAAACCATTGTTCAAAATAAATTTATTATCGAAGTTCAGATATGTCATCATATACAACCCTGAGATTCATTGTCTTGTGGGCATAGATCCATTAATAGAATAATAACCATTATAGAATCAATGAAAGACTGCACTAAATTGGGCATTCAGCCATTGTACAAAAGACAACAGATATGTGCAAGTATGAAAAGAAAGAAATAATAATAAATAAATAAGCAGTAAATATCAAGAACATGAGATGAAGAGTCCTTGAAAGTGAATCTATACGTTGTGGGAACATTTCAATGATGAGGCAAGTGAAGTTGAGTGAAGGTATCCCCTTTGGTTCAAGAGCCTGATGGTTGAGGGGTAATAACTGTTCCTGAACACGGTGGTGAGAGTCCTGGGGCTCCTGTACCTTCTTCCTGATGGTAGCAGCGAGAAAAGAGAGCATGACCTGGGTGGTGGGGGTCCTTGATGATGGATGCTGCTTTCCTGTGACAATGCTTTGTGTAGATGTGCTCAGTGGTGGAGAGGGTTTACCCATGGTGGACTGGACCATACCCACTACCTTTTGTAGGATTTTCCATTCAAGAGCATTGGAAGTGTTTTCTTGCATTACATCAGAAGTGCTTTGGGATAATACAGTGTGTGTTAACTAGTTAATAATAACTATGTAGGATCAGGTGAAAGACCACAAAGATTCATCTAATATAAAGATCAGTTGGTTTAACAAAGTGTCTAAGTTAGTCTTGATAAATTGTTTCCTCCAAACATATTTCCCCACTTATCAAACATTTTTACCTCACTTCTCTTTCTTGTGCTTCTTTCTACTTCCAACCACGATTGTCCTCCCCCCGCCCCCTTGATGCCTCAGACGCATTTCATTCCTTGTCTACAAACCTATTTCTGTGGAGCACCATGGTAGCTTAGAGGTGAGTGCAATGCTTTTACAGCTCAGGTCATTCCGGATTTCTGAGTTCAATTCCAGTTCTGTCCGTAAGGTGTTTTCATGTCCTTCATGTGACAGCGTGGTTTTCCTCCGGGTGCTTTGGTTTCCTCCCGCAGACCAAAGCTGTACTGGTTAGTAGGTTAATTGGTCATTGTAAATTGACCTGTGATGAGGTTAGGGTTGAATACGTGGGTTGCTGGGTGGTGTGGCTTGTTGGGCTGGCAGGGCCTGTTCTGTGCTGTATCTTTAAATAAAATAATACCTAAGGACTCTGCCCTCTTACCCTGCTTCACCCAAATACTGCAGAGTCAGTATTGTCCCTGTTTGCAATACCAGGTATATTTGGTCAAGTTATTTGAAAATAACACTGTGTTGTAATATCCTTACATTTCTAGAGTAGCCATTTCGATATAACATATACTATTGCTGTAACTCTGCTCACTGTGATGGTTAATTTCCTTGATACCGTTGCGTTTACAAGATTCTAACGTCACTACGGGAACCGGATTGCAATCACACTCAGAGAAGTGATAGGCACTTCTTCACGTGGCATTAGGTCAGTCCTGTGCCATTCATTAACTTCCCCTGAGATATCTGCTGAGTGACTCCTTCAACATTCCAGTGCTGTGCAGGCTGGCTTGGCAGATTTGTTGTGTGCCAGCCAAATCCTTTGTAGCTACGATTTGAAAAGGAAGTGGCTGGTGGTGCTTGAAATACAGTGCATTTGCTTTTCGGCCTGAGGTGAAGCAAGATAGCTGACTTCAAAGGAGCCCGTACAGTAAAGCTGTCAGTCTTTCTCTGTGATCTTTCTGGACATAAGACAGAGGTCATGTTAATATAGGTGCAATCACAAGAAACCAGATGTTGATATCTATATTTTAGTACACTGAAGCATCCTTGCAATAGAAAGACTTTGGAGAAAAGACTACAGAAATACATTCAATCCTTTGTTTTAGGAACTTAATACAGCAGGATTAAAAAAGACCAGGCCCACCATTTATTTTAATTCCGTTGCAGACGTGAGTATCCGTACTAGGCCAACATTTCTTCTCATGAGGAAGCCTCCTTCTTTTGTGACTGTATGTGCTGGATTGTGACTACATTATATGTGCTGTGTGTGTGACTAGTGTGACTATATGTATCGTGTTTTGCACCTTGGCCCCAGAGGAATGATGTTTTGTTTAGCTGTGTACATTGTATGGATAAATGATAATAAACTTGTACTGCACTGATGATCAAACCTTTATGTTTTGAATCAGTTGAACAACTTTCTGGACCATTTCAGAGGGCAAATAGACAGTTGTCATTCTGAACTTACCTAGTACCGACTGGGTAATGTCACCAGATTTATTTCACTGAAGGATATTGGTGGACCGGATGGAAATTTAGGATGTTGATTACCATAACTTGAATATTTAAAAAATTGAATATCAAGTTATTTAACTTGCTGAATTCCTCCAATGCCTGGGTTGGGTTTTGAATCTCATTTCTATTTATTTGTTTATTTAGTGGAATACTGATTTACTGAGTGGAAAAGCAAATTGTACAGAGGATACGGAGAGTCTGCAGAGAGATATAGGTAGGTCAAGTGAGTGGGCAGGTGTCTGGCAGATGGAGTACAATGTTGGTAAATGCAAGGTCATCCACTTTGGAAGGAAAAATGGAAGATCAGATTATTAATTTATTGGTAAAAGATTGCAGCATGCTTCTGTGCAGAGGGACTTGGGAGTGCTTGTGCATGAATCACAAAAGGGTGGTTTACAGGTGTAGCAGGCTATCAGGAAGGCAAATGGAATGTTGGCCTTCATTGATAGGGGGATTGAATTTAAGAGCAGTGAGGTTATGCTACAACTGTGTTGGGTACTGTGAGAACACACCTGGAGTACTGTGTGCAGTTCTGGTCTCCTTATTTGAGGAAGGATATACTGGCTTTGGAGGTGGTGTAGAGGAGGTTCACCAGGTTGATTCCCAAGATGAGGAGGTTAGACTGGGAGTGTACTCGCTGGAATTCAGAAATATGAGAGGAAATCTTATAGAAACATACAATTGTGAAAGAGAGATAGATAAGATAAAGGCAGGAAAGTTGTTTCCACTGGTAGGTGAGACTAAAACAGAGACTAGGACGGAGATGAGGAGGAACTGCTTTTCCCAGAGAGTGTTGAATCTGTGGAATTCTCTGCCCAATGAAGAAGTGGAGGCTACCTCAGTAAATATATTTAAGACCAGGTTGGATAGATTTTTGCATAGTAAAGGAATTAAGGGTTATGGGAAATGGCAGGTAGGTGGAGATGGGTCCATGGCCAGATTAGCCATGATCTTATTGAATGGTGGAGCAGGCTCGACGGGCCAGATGCCCTACTCCTGTCCCTATTTCTTCTGCTCTCATGTTCTTACTTATTGTCATACAACGCAGAACAGGCCCTTCTTGCCCTTTGAGCCACGCTGCCCAGTAACCCCCGATTTAAGCCTAGCCTAATCACGGGACAATTTGCAACGACCAATTAACTCGCCAACTGGTATGTCTTTGGACTGTGGGAGGAAACCGGAGCACCTGGAGAAAACACATGCAGTCATGGAGAGAACGTACAGACTCCTTACAGGCAGAGGTGGGAATTGAACCGGGGTCGCTGGAACTGTGATAACCACTACCATGCCGCCCAAGGTTTCCAGGTTATTTGCAGCTGCTAATGGTGGAGAAACTTAGGGCACAAAACTTGGGAGCCACTGAGCACTGCGTATTTTGGCAATGAGAATGTACTGCCTGGGTCAAAGGACCATTTTGAGGGGAGGAGGGTAGGGATCAAAGGCTGGGTTCAGATCAGGTCAGGTCAACGACTGGGTTTGTGCAGGTCGGTGGAGATTGGTGATCCTATTGGATTGGATGTTTCAGAGAGGAAATCTGAACACTGCAACACAGAGCGTCATAGGAAGTCATTCCTGCCTGTGGCCATCAAACTTTACAACTCCTCCCTTGAAGGGTCAGACACCCTGAGCCAATAGGCTGGTCCTGGACTTATTTCCATCTGGCATAACTTACATATTATTATTTAATTATTTATGGTTTTGTATGGCTATATTTATACTCTGTTCTTGGTTGGTGCAACTGTAACAGAACCAAATTTCTCTCGGGATCAATAAAGTATGACTATGACTATGACCAGTGAGTGGTGCCTGGAGTGACTGGAGAAAGATTGGTGGGTACCATTTGTGGCAGGATAGTGGAAATGAAGGATAAAAGCATGGAACTTGTGTTGTCAGGGGTGGATCTAATGATCGCAGTGAAGACCAGCAGCTGCCACAAGGATACCATGATTCAATGTTCTCTGTATCTCCAAAGGATCGTTGTGAGTGGGATGACATCATTTAATGCATGATTGATATAGAAATTGTCAGTCCTGTATCCAAGAGTTGCATCAGTTAGCATTCAGTCAAATATTTGTAATTATGTGTAATGAATATCTAATTATTATTGCTTTTCTCTCTGAGAGGAGAACGTTTCAAACATGTAATGAAATAAACAGCACAATGTGGTCTTGTACTTCCATGCTTTGTTTTTTTAATTATAAAGAGGATAGACGCAAAATTAATTGGCTCTTATAAATAGATGGATATTGGTTTGAAGGAGTCTCCTGTAAGATAACATTGGGGAGTGTGTTTCAAATGATGGCAGAGGTCTAAATGAGAAATATTACTTCATGAGGGAAGATTTATTTTCTGGGGCAAAAGGCATATTTTTTGTTGACTTGTTGGGTTTATACCAATCTTTTGACACCAGGTTACAGTATCGGTTTGACCATACTACGTATGCCTTATCTGAGTTGATCCTCTGTTGAAGTCAACAATTAGATAAGTTAGATAGCAACCTTGGGTAACTCTTTAGTTGTTAATAAAATAAGGATTACGGAAGATAAATGGAGAATAAGCTGTTTTTCTGCAAGGTACTGGATAATGATCAAGGCCCATCCAGAAAGGAGAGACATATTTGCAGGATATAAAGCTAACTAACATTTTAGGAAATGTAAAGAGCAAAGTTTATAGAACTGCTAAGTTTTAAATGCCAATTGTGAATGTTTTGCATTTAAATGTGCTACTGTATGGTGAGGCTGACTGTACTGACTGGAGTTTGATGCTTTACCACTTGTGGGGAATAAAACAAATGAGGCATGTTCTGTTGTTATGGCACATATTGATGCTGTTACAAAGGAAGTATGACAGTGGCTATATTTCATTAGGAGTTTAGGAGATTTGGGATGTCACCAGAGAAACTCGCAAATTTCTACAGATGTACCACGGAGAGCATTTGAATCACTGTCTGATATGGTGGGGGGGCAGGCAGGAACTGTACAGGATCAAAGTAATCTGTAGAAAGTTGCAGACTCAGTCAGCTCCATCATGGGCCTTAGCCTCCCCAACATCAAGGGCATCTTCAAGGAGCGATGCCTCAAAAAGGCGGCTTCCATCATTAAGAACCGCCATCACCAAGGCCATGCTCTCTTCTCAGTGCTGCCATCGGGGAAGAGCTACAGGAGCCTGAAGGGGTACACTCAATGATTCAGGTACAGCTTCTTCCCCTCTGTCTTCAGATTTCTGAATGGACATTGAACCCATTGAACACTAATTTTTGGAAAGCACAAAATGTCTCCATATTAAAAATAGATAATAATCAGCAGTATAAGCAATTTCACACTATTTTACACTACTTGTTTAATTTAACTTTTTATTAAATGAATCTATGCCGCTGATATTAAACCCAATTCTGATTAATGTCAACAAATGAAGATTGATCAGATGTTTCAACCGATTTCTCTTGGCACTCGCCAGCAGCACCTGTCCAACGGCTCCACAGTTAGCACTTCCCATTGTGTAGTGCCACATTCTCGAAATGCCCTTTGGACAGTCTTCTCACTAGGCACTTGCATTGGCTCACTGCACAGTCTTGGACTCGCAGGTATCTGAATACCTGTAAATTCAGTAAATCCTAGAAGAGACATCTAAAGCAGTCCCATTTTCCCATGTCTGGCTCATAAAACTTTAAGCCTGTCCAATCCATGTGTCTTTTAAATGTTATTAATGCATCTCCTTTAATCACTTCCTCTAACAGTTCAATCCATATCTTGACCACCTGGGTGAGAAAGTTGCCCTTGAGTTCCTATTTAATCTTTCCTCTCTCACCTTCATCCTCTATGACTGGATGTACTGTGTTTTGCACCTTGGCCTTGGAGGAACACTGTTTTATTTAGCTGTATACATGCATTTGGTTGAATGACAATTAAACTTGAACTATGCCCATTCATGATTTTGTAAGGTCACCATTTATTCTCTTCTGCTCTTAACCTGCTCCAACGCTCGCTCTCTCTCTCTGAGTCCTGGCAACATCCTCATAAATCTTTTCTACGCTCCTTCCAGTTTAATGCATCGACCTTCAGTTCTTCTTTGGGGCAATGCGTAGCATAGCAGCTACTGCAGCACTTTATAGCAGACAGCTGTAAGATCAAGGTTTGGTTCCTGCTGCTGTCTGTAAGGAGTATGTACATTCTCCCTGTGACCGCTTGCGTTTCCTCCAGGCTCTCCGGCTTCCGTTTTCCAAAAGCATGTTTAGGGTTAGTATGCTATGCTGGAGCCAGAAGTGTGGCAACATTTGCAGGCTGCCCACATGATTCTCACTTATTTGATTTGATGCAGGTGGTGCATTTTACTTTATTTGTCACATGTACTTCGAAAGATAAAGCTAATCTTCTTTTCTTTCGATTTAGGAGTTCTTTTTGGTAACATTATACCATGGCTGATTTTTCTATAAGTGAGACATAGTTGTTGGTTCACTACGTTGCAAATCCTGTTTCCAACAAAGTTAGTTCAGGTTTAGTGCAAGCAGGGATGAAACACTCAACATCAAAAGCAGTGGATAATCGGAGCCTGAGGCTTTAGCTGACCACTGAAAGCTAACTGCAGAACAGTATTGGATGGTCAATGGGAACTATGTTACAATTTGGCAATCTTGGACAAGGAATTGGCATGTAGTAAACCCCCAGGAGGTTAAGAAGACAAGAATAGTCCAGTGGAATGTAAAAAAAGGAACACAACTAGTTTAATTTAATTTTAAAGGGAATTGAATCTGACGTTTAGCCTCATACTATCATCTGGAACTACATTTTACTGTTAATTTCATTTTAAGTATTCCACTAACATGTTTCACTTGTGATCTTTTGTCCTCTGTTTAAAATTAATTGTCTGTAAAGTGTGTACTTACATTTCTTGGGAGTTCTGATATGCAGTGCATAAGGCACTAGGGTCTGATAATTGCACATTTAAACTTTGCAAGCATTGCGGCGTTAGGAATTGTTTGCTAGGCAGACTGAGCACACCTGGCAAGAGCACGGCATGTCACTGGAGCAAGTCCAGATTGTGATGCACCATTAACAGCTTTTTTAAAATGAGTTGGGCAAGCTCCCACCTCTGTGGCAGTGGGACTTTCAAAATATCCTTTTGGTTGTGGGATATTGTAAAATGGGCAATGAAGAATCACATCTTTTCCATTTTAATAGAAATGAAAGAATGTGCGAGCGAAGTAAAAATCTTTCAACTATTGGAAGGGTTCATTAACTATGGTAGTTTAGAAAAAGATTTCTCAACTAATGCATGCTGTGAACCTATTTAAATGAACACATGTCGACCAAACATAAAATTTTATTGTCAGTCCTGTTTAAATTTAAGTGCCTGGAAATATTTTCTTGACTCCTTACTTATTTGATGTTCAGAACAGAGCAAACTTGATCACGTCATAAGATCATAAGGCCATAAGACATAGGAGCAAAATCAGGCCATTCAGCTCATCACATCTGCTCACCATTTCATCATGGCTGATCCATTTTCTTCTTAACACCATTCTCCTGCCTTTTCCTTCTAACCTTTCATGCCCCGTCTAATCAGGAACCTATCAACCTCTGTCTTAAATGCACTCAATGACCTGGTCTCCACAGCGACCTGTGGCAATGAATTCCACAGATTCACCAATCTCAGAGAAAGGAATTCCTCCTCGTCTCAGTTTGAAATGTACATATCTCTATTCTGAGGCTGTGCCTTCTGGTCCTAGACTCCCCCACCATAGCGAAAATCCTCTCCACGTCCGCTCTGTCGAGGCCTTTCAACATTCAAGAAGTTTCAGTGAGCACCACCCCCGCCATTCTCCTTAATGAAGTCCAAGAAATAAACTCCCAGAGTCATCAATCACTCTGCATATGTCATACGATAAGCCTTTTATTTCTGGAATTACTCCCATGAACCTCCTTGGAACCCTTTCCAATGTCAGCAAATATTTCTTAAATAAGGGGCCCAAAACTGCTCACAGTACTCCAATTGAGGTCTCACTAGTGCTCTATAAAGCCTCAGCATTACATCATTGTTTTTTATATTCTAGCCCTCTCAAAATGAACACCAATATTGCATTTTCCTTCCTCATCACTGACTGAACCTGCAAATTAACATTTATGGATTTCTGCATATGGATCCAAGGTCCCTTGGCATCTTGGATCTTTGAATTTTTTTCTACATTTAGAAAACATCTATGTTTTTATTCCTCCTACCAGTGTGCATATACTTCCCGACACTTTAATCCATTTGTCACTTCTTTGTGCATTCTCCCAATTTGTCCTAGTCTTTCTGCACCCTCCCTGCTTCCTCAACATTACCTGCCCTCCACCTATCTTCGTATTGTTTGCAAACATGACCACAAAGCCATCAAATCATTGACATACAATGTAAAAAGAAACAGTCCTAACAATGACCCCCATGGAACACCACTAGTCACCGGCTACCAATCAGAAAAGGCTCCTGTTATTCCCACTCTGTACCTCCTGCCAATCAGCCCAACGCTTTATGCATGCTGGTATCTTTCCTGTTATACCATGGGCTCTTGTCTTGTTAAGCAGCCACATGTTCAGCACCTTGTTGAAGACCTTCTGACAATCCAAGTACGCAACATTCTCTGATGCTCCTTTGTCTATTCTGCTTGTTATTTCCTCAAAGAATTCCAACAGATTTGTCAGGCAAGAAATCCCAAGGTATCTAAACCCCTGCCCCCTGCACCAGTTTCTCAGTGATGTATTCATCTGCCAAATCACCCTAGTCTTACGCTCACTGGTGCATGGCACGCGCAGTAATCCTGTGATTGCTACCTTTCTGCTCTTGCTTTTCAGCTTTCTGCCTAGCCCCCTAAATTCTTTCTTCAGGGTCTCCTTGCTTTTTCTATCAATGTCATTGGCGCCAATATGTACCAAAACTTCTGGCTGCTCACCCTCCCTCTTTAGAATGTTGTGGGCCCGATCTGAGACGTCCCTGACCCTAGCACCTGCGAGGCAACATACCAGCTGGGTGTCTATCACATACACAGAATCACACGCCTGCTCCTCTAACTATGGAATCCCCTATCACAAATGCAGTCCTCTTCTCACCCCTTCTCTTCTGAGCCACAGGGCCAGAAACCTGGTTGCTGAAGTTCCCCCCACCCTCAACCCTGGTAGGTCGTCCCCCTCAACTGTATTCAAAATGGTATACTTATTATTGAGGGGAATGACCACAGGGGTACTCTGTACGGGCCGCCCTTTTGCTTTCCCTTTCCAGGCAGTCACCCATTTACCTGCTTCCTGTAACTCATGGATGACTACCTCCCTGTAGCTCCTATCTATCACTTCGTCAGTCTCCCGTTTGAACCAAAGGTCATGGAGCTGCAGCTCCAGTTCTTTAACACATTCTCTGAGGAGCTGCAGCTTAGCGTACCTGGTGCAGATGTGGTTATCTAGGAGGCTGGAGTTGTTCTTTGTGTGAGACGTGGGAATTCCCAGAGCTTCCACATCTCACACGAAGAACACAATACAACCTTGGAGCCATTCTCACTGCTCTAACTGTGCACTAAAAGACGAAGAGGAAAATCACCAGATACTTGGGTCATCCAAGCCTGTTCTCGCTATAGCCTGGTGAACCAAAGCTTCCCCACTCTAACCCTGGTCTGCTCCAGCAATGGCCACTCCATTTGTCCCTGTCTTATTTGCTCTTGCTATTGAATTTTGACTGCGTCACTGAAAAGGTACCAAGTCCCATGAAAACTCCTAAACTACTTTTTTAAATCTCTCTCTCCTGGACTTGCATGAGTCCTCCTCCCCCAATTCTTCTGCAATTGCACTGTGGAAACATTTGTAGGTGGCTTATTGTGCTCTGTTGGTGAACAAAGGGAGAGAAAGGAACATAGCAAGTGGTCCAATTATGTCTCCTCATGATTGGACTTTGCTAACATGGTTCATTAATGAGCATGTCCTTTGTCTGGATGAGTTCAGTTCCGAATGGCCATTAAGATTTTGGGTCAAGAAATAAATAAAATTTGGTTACCTGTGCCCTAGAAGCTGTAACTGTCTCAGTTGTGGCTTGTGAAGAAGGATCCATTTGTGGTAAATAACTTTTTTTTGTGAAACTTGAATGGAGATTTGTAAAGAACACAGTTTGCAAAACCCATGATTAAACCTGCACTGATAGGTATTCTTTATATCCATACAACCTCAATAAATTAGTTTATGTCTGACAGTTAATGCTACTGTGCTATTCAGCTATGCATCTATAAAAATCTGAAACCAAACTAAATCTAGTTTACTGAAAGAATACAAATACCGAGCAATAATTTAATTTGCTCTGTCTTCTTTCTCTTTGTTGCTGTAACTTGATATAAAAATAGTCCTGTGCCGTTTCCTACTGGTCATATGTAGTTTCTTCTGAAGCTGCTCTGGATCAATAAAGATATTTTTCAATCAGGTCGCATGTCCTCAGTTTCTGACCTTTGGTTTCTGTGGCATTCCGACAGCAGATCTCAGAGGCCTATTGTTGGGCTGATCACTTCCATGCCTGAAATCTGTACTACGTTTGGTCTTGAAAATGTATTCCTTCTTTCCTAAAATGACAATAATGTTTGACTTACTGAATTGCTGGCAGCATAGAGCAGACTGGCATGCTTGCTCCTCCAACTAAACAGTTTTTACAGAGCTCATCTTGTACTGGGAAAGCTATCAAGTAAGTGGAAAAGGGAGGCAATATGTCTAGATTTTTTGTATTTTATAACAGAATGTCGCCAGTCAGCCTGCTGGGTGCTGAAGTACTTTTCTGTTCAATGTTGTGATTACAGATTTTAATTAAATAGTTAAATAAGTCCCACCGTCACGTGCATTCCAGTGGAGCGTTGTTTAACCATTTAAGCTGTGACTCAAACAGACCTATTCCTATTAGTAAAATGAAAATTTGAAATAGATTCAAGTGTTTTATATTGCTTCATATGACATGACTCTTGTATAAAAAGACCTTTTTATGTGGACACAAAATCTCCTCTTTGAGCAGTGTTGGACAGAGCTAAAATTGGAAATGTATCACATCACTGTAGCCAAGAAAGTTTGGTGCAGTTCAGCTTGAGATGGTGAGTCAGATTTGAAAGGCATATTATTTTTTTGTTCAGTTTCACCTGTCTGCAGGATGTGAAATGTTCTGGCAGTGACAGGAGTTCTGCTTCTAGGCCATCTCACTTAAAGCAGCTGCACTGTTGATTTCAGTATAGCTGTCATACTAACTGTAGTAACGTTGATTCAAGTATAATAGTTCAAGGTAGTTTGAGAAAGATTTGATAGGAGAGATTTTTTTTTCTTTTGTATTGTATAATTTGTTTATCTTTAAGAAACCCAAGCCAGCAGTGATGGGAACAGTTGAAATGTAGTCAACAGTCCATAGCTGACCAAAATTTATAATTGGCTGTTGGTGCATGGAACCTTGCCAGGCACACATTTTATCTGTGAAAAGACGTTAAAGAAGCTATAAAATGCGCAATCACCAGGCAAACATTCAAAAGTGGAAGTGTATATATGATTTCATAATTCAAATTGTAATAGCTTAAACTATTAGTTTTGTAAGACTCCATGATCTTCTGTGAGAATTATTCATTCAAATGGCCACTGATACTTTGGGGTTTCACTTGACCTTCTGAACATTGCATTCCACACCTCCAATTTTAATTAATGTGTTGCTGATAACAGTCCCTTTTTTCGAGTTCTCAACCTGGAACCTCTCTTGTAGTTGCTCCTTAAAACCCATTCTTTGAGATTCGTGGACTTCATTATAATAATTCTTTAAATGGAGGGATGTACATGCTTCTCCCATGATGCACCTGTGAAGTACACAGAGATTTCTGCATCTTTCAATGCACAATCTAAATGTCATCGTAAGTTTTCAGCTTGCTATTTAGATATGTGATTAGGAAAGAGGAGTTAGAATGCACGGTAATTGTGGGAAAGATTGAAGGGAAGAAAGCAAGAGGAAGACAAAGACAAATGATGATGGAGACAGCGGCCAGAGAACTGGAAATGAATACCAATGAATTGATCCACTTGACCCGAAATAGGAGTGTGTGGGCCATGGCATTCAAAGCTCAAACTGGGCATGGCACCTGATGATGATGATGATGATTTAGGTGTGAAGCTGACATTATGGACTGTCACCTGTTATGGAAACTGTTGGATTTTAATTTTCCTTGTAAGTATAAATCAGCTGCGTTTTAAAATAAAGTAGATCTGCAACATGGTGTTACACCCATGTGTGGAATTGTAAAATTAACCCACAGAAGGGATAGTTCAGGAGTTTAATGGTTATTAATGGTTATCAATAATAGTCAGAGCACCAACCTGCTCACTGAGGCTTACTCAAAACCAGAAAGGACCCACACAGTAAAAAAAGCCCAGTGTTCGGTCAGATAATAGGACAGAACAATAGTGCGATGACACAGACACATATAAAGATAGTAAAGGCAAGGATTATAGTAAATGTGACTGTTTCCATTTTTTTGTTGTTAATTTGTACATAAAAGTAGAAGACAGATGCTCAGATCAGTTTTATCTCCATTCATTTGGATCATGGATTTGATCCATGTCTCTGGTTTTCTTTATCCAACAGACCTCCCACCACTGTATGAGGAACTTCAATTAACACATCTACAGCTTTCCAGAATTTCAGATTTCCTCCATTCGGTTTGTGAAATACTTAACGTCTATGCAAGGAGAAAGAAAATTAGTAGTTCATGATTTTCCATCAGCAGGGAAAATATTTTAAATGTACTTTTTTTTCCCCCAGTTATCAACTTGAAACATTTGGTATGCTTGTGACTCCATGCTTCCAGTAATTTCTATTTACAGATTTCAAAGTTCAAAGTAAATTTATTATCAAAGTACATATATGCAATCATATACAACCTGAGATTTATTTTCTTGCAGGCATACTCAATAAATCCATGACAGAATAATAACCATAATAAAATCAATAAAAGATTGCACCAACTTCGGTGTTCAACCACTGTACGAAAGTCAACAAACTGTGTAAATACAAAAAGGAAAAGAAAAAATACTAAGTAAATAAAGAATAAATATTGAGAACATGAGATGGCAAGCCGTTGAAAGTGAGTCCATAGATTGTGGAAACACTTCAATGTTAGGGCAAGTGAAGTTGAGTGAAGTTATCCCCTTTGGTTTAAGAGACTGATGGTTGAAGGGTAGTAACTAACCGAACCTGGTGATGTGAGTCCTGTGGCTCCTGTACCTTTTTCCTGACGGCAGGAAGAGAGTATGATCTGGGAGATAGGAGTCCCCGATGATGGATGCTGCTTTCCTGCAACAAAGCTTTGTGTAGGTATGGTGGTGAGGGCTTTACTCATGATGGATTGGGCCATATCACTACTTTTTTTAAGATTTTCAGTTCAAGGGCATCAGTGTTTCCGTATCAGGCTATGATGCAACCAGTCAATATAATCTCCACCACACACCTATAGAAGTTTGCCAAAGTTTCGGATGTCATGTTAAATCTTTGCAAACTCCTAAGGAAGTAGAGGCACTGCTATGCTTTCTTTGTAATTGCACTTAATGTGCTGGGCCCAGGACAGGTCCTCTGAAATGACAACACTGAGGAATTTAAAGTTGCTGACCCTTGGTCTTGCTGACATTGAGTAAGTGTTTGTTGCTGTGGCACCACTCAGCCAGATTTTCCACCTCCCACCAATATGCTGACTCATTGACTATGGTGTCATCAGCAAACTTGAATATGGCATTAGAGCTGTGCTTATCCACACAGTCGTAAGTGTGAAGCAAGTAGAGGAGGCGGCTAAGTCACAGCCTCGTGGTGCACCTGTGCTGTTAGAGATCATGGAGGAGATGTTGTTGCCAATTCAAACTGACTGAAGTCTGTAAGTGAAGAAATTGAGGATCCAAATGCACAAGGAGGTATTGAGGCCAAGGTCGTGTAGCTCATTGATTAGTTTTGAGGGGATGATGGTGTTGAACGCTGAGCTGTAGTTGATAAAGAGCATCCTTATGTATGCATCTTTGCGGTCGAGATGTTCTGGGGTTGAGTGAAGAGCTAATAAGATGGCACCTGCTGCGAACCTATTGCACTGGTGGGCAAATTGGTGCAGATTCAAGTTGTTTCTTAGGCAGGAGTTGATATGATTCATCACCAACCTCTCCAAACACTTCATTATTGTGGATGTAAGTGCCTCTAGACAATCTTCATTGAGACAAGTTACCAATTTCTTCTCACACTCCGGTATAATTGAAGTCTGCTTGAAGCAGCTGGTATTTCAGACTGCCGAAGTGAGAGGTTAAGAATCTCAGTGAACACTCCAGCCAGTTGATCAGCACAGGTCTTTAGTACTTGGCCGGGTATCTTGTCTGGACTGATGCTTTTCTTTGATTCACTCTCCTGAAGGTTGTTTGCATATTGGCCTCAGAGAATGAAATTGCGGATCACTGGGGGCTGTGGGAGTTTGTGATGGCTCCTCCATGTTTTGATGGTCAAAACGAGTATAGAAGGCATTGAGCTCATTGTGGCTTTTCACTTTTCCAGGGAAGTGTTTCCTGTTTTCACTCAACACCTGTCTCTGAGATTACAGCTTCTGCCACTTGAGGGAGCAGATTCAGGGAATCTACCTACAATTTTTATTATTAAATTCCTCAGTTAGATTATCTCACAGTCTTCATAGATGAAAGCGATGTACTCCAGTCAAATAAGCGCGAGAAGGGTTGATTTGGGTGGCTGTTTCTGTGGTCTTTGATGTAAAATATATGTTCAAAAAAATCAACATTGAAGCAAACATTTGGAATGATTTACCTGTAATTGTGGCTGTTTCAGCTCTGAAATGCCTGGAACCCAAGCTTTGGGTTTACCTCTCTTTACTTTGTCTCCTCTCTCTTGTCAACTTTTGCTTTGAGATCTACCTCTTGGAAAAAAGAACAATGAGCCAGCTCCCCTACCATCCACTGATGTGGCAAACCTTTACTCTTTTTTTTTGACACCTCTCCTATGAAGCTGTTTTGGGTATTTTATGAAATGAATATTAGAGTGTACATTTTCATTGTACTTATTTAAAAGAACAAAAAAATTCAATGTGGGTAGGTGTGATTTCTATTACACCTTTTCTCAGTGCACCATCTCTAAATATTGAACAATGATAAGTATTAAATCAATTCAGTCAGATTTTGGCATTATTTGGATGTTATCATTGCTTTAAACTGTTGACATCCAACTGACAGTGTATGGCAATGAATATACTGCGCTAAACCATGATGTAGTAAAGGATATTTGGCTGGCCTTGATCATCTACCTTCCTAATGCAGCATGAACAAACCATGAGCAAAATGGTCAGGGTCATAAGAGCTCTTCACCTTATCGGTAACTGCATTATATTTGTAATGTGCCTATTTCTACCAAGATATTACATTATTCATAACGTATACAGTTATACAAGCAGGACATGGTATTGTCTTTATTCACACCACCAAGCATATAATTATATGCTCTTACAGTCTTTGCAGTATGTTTACCTTTACAGAATAGTGCGTGTGCTTTGTCACCTCTCTGAACCTCCACTAGTTCTATTATACGGGCTTTAGTGTACAGGTGAATTGTCGTAATCAATACAATTGTGCATTTTTATGTGCATGTGACTTCTCACTACCGTTGGATCACAGCTTGGTGTGTGGCAATTGAAAGTTAAATGAAGTTTCATTATATACTTCTCCTAAAGAGGAGCAAAGTGTTCTACTCAATCTGGATAAATGCTAAGTTTCCTGCTGCTGAGGCAGCCATAGGCAGCGAGAGAAGCTCTAATGTGCATCGCCCTGCCTGTGCAGCTGCAGTGCACGGAATAGTATTCTGTCTTGAGGCAGAAGCAAGGACAAGCAAAGGGCAGTGGAGTGAACCTGGAATTCAACAGCAGATTATCTTTCAGAATGGAAAGATGATTTATGGGTCACCCTATTCATCTGTGACATTTTGCGCTTGAAATTTCTTCTAGAATGTGGTTAGAAAGTGAATCTCACTAGCGTAAAGAGCAGTTGAGGTGAATTGAATAGATACTTTTGAGGAACTTGAGGGTAGCATATGAGGGAGAAAGGGGTATTTTTAGCTTTAGGTGAAGAGTGAAACTTGTACAGGGAAAAGCACTGTTCCAGTCAAACCAAGGGGCCTCTTTCCACATTGTTGGCTCTACATACAGCAGCAGCACATTGATGTGGGGACAGACCCCAAGTTCACCTCCATGACAGGGACAGCAGTCCTTGGTTGTTGAAGTAACTTCTGCCTTGCATTTTACTCGAAACATTGCTCAGCTTTCACCACGTGACTGCATCATTTAGGTCAAAGATGCCTTGTTCGCACATCTAACGCAGTCCACCTAATTGTGTGCTGGAGACACTCGGCATTCCAACTTTGCCCTGAAAGGGTGGCTCATCATGGTGAACGAACAAGGAAAAAAGGCAGCGGTAATCAGTGAACCCAGTTGAAAGCCAAGCGGAATCCAGGAAAGCTGTCAGAGAACCAGTCAAACAATTACTTTACAAAGTCTGCAAACAATTGCACATTCATTAATTTCTGAAATCCCTTTGGATTAATTAGAGACTGTCTTCTTACCTTAACATTTACTTCATCTTGAGGCAATTCAGGTAGAAATGTTTCTTCTACCCCTTCAGACAAAGAACTACAAAGGATGTGTGGTAAACAAGAGAAGAAGATGCCAGTGTGCCTGTCTGGTATGTCGGCTCTGGTTCTCCTCCTTGTCAAAACCTGCAGATGTGGATCAGTGCCCAGAGGAAAGCCCACATAATTCAGACAACATGGAATAGCCATACACGTACAACTCTGCAGATAAGTAGCAGAATACTAATGGCCACTGGCTAATAAAATTTCATGGATCAAAGAAATGTTGCTTATTAATGAAGATGTTGGGAAACACACACACACACACACACACACACAAACGCACACTCCTGCCCACTTTAAGAGGCCTTGGAAGCATTTTTGAAGTGCCCTTTTCAAATGGGCACTGGGCATGTAGAACACCTACCAGTCACTGAGTCCCATTATGGTTTTTTTCTGTAGATTACACTGAGCGTTAATGAGCCCACTGCACAGTATGTGTGTGTGCAGCCTGCATTCTTATGCTTTGCGCTGATGGGTGCAGTGGATTGAATCATCAGACTGGAAACGTGCCCAATATCCCCAGCAAGGTTTGAAGTTCTGGAACTTATTAATGTTTGCCACCCCATTAAATATACGAGCTGTTTTCTGATATTTTAATAGAATGGCCAATAAAAGCTGGCTTTACCAATGATACCCACGTTCTTAGATGAGTGAAGAACATCACAGTACACTACTTTTCTTGCTCAGACTTTTCAACTTTACAAGCTCTGTTTGATATATCATTTATTGATCAAATGAGAACCAGGGTTTTATCAACTTCATTCTTTTTCCCTTTGATTTGTACAGCATGTGTTGTACTGATGATTTTCTGTAATTGCATGTGAATTCTAACATGAGTTTCTTCAGCACACTGGAAAATATTCCATGAATAGTCTCTGCTTAATTACAATTTAAAGGGAAAGGTCTGAGAATGCTGGTTTCTGACAGCAGTTTATTTTCCTGCATACTGCGAAGAACGGGTACGATTGGTGTAACACAATGACATTCGTGTAACTGCAAGGATGCTAATGCTGCATTTTAGAAAATATGTGTATAACGAAGACCAGCCTAGGGGGCTGGGGGAGATTCTTTGACACTTAGAAGATCTGAAATGGTTGACATGTGTTGGTTAGCTGCAGCATGGAGATATTATTGTTCTTTTTCAGCCAAAAAATAAGTTAATCTGAGCAATAGGATTGAGAAGAGTTTAGGTTTTGTTAGTGGTTTGTAAGGAGGAATGGAAAAACAACAATGTACCCACAAACAAATGCTTCCTCCCCTGCCGTGATACCCATGTTCCTAGATGAATAAACATTTCTGTACCCTAAAACTTCCCTCAGACCTTTGACCTTTGATTGAAAGTGAACTAGGGTTTTATTAAACTAATTTTTTTTGCCTTTTGATATGTACTGCATATGCTGCAGTGATGATTTTGTAAAAATAAATTGCCTGATTAAGGTTCTTGACTGGAAATGTCAACTTCTTATTCCTCTCCAAGATGCTGCCCGACCTTCTGTGTTCCTCCAGCATTTTATGTGTTTTATTCTGGATTTCCAGCATCAGCAGAATCTCTTTTGTTTATGTACTCACCATCCAGGAAGAAAAATTGTTGACAGAGACCAGCTTTTTCAGCTGCCCCGTTGTCTGAATAGCTTTGCTGAAGGACTGCTCCCTGGGATGTTACAATGTGCAGCCCATAGGATTGCAACTGAAATACTCTTACACAGGAATGTGCTGATTCACTAGAGACTGGGTATTTCTTCACAGTCTCAAAGCTGAGGATCGGTAATCCTGTCAATTAGCCAGCATCATGTTTACAGTGTTGGGATAATTCTGCCCAAAAAACATTGCTCTCTCTTCTGTTGCCATGGAGAAAGGTGAGCATACTGAAAGGAACAACAGGATGTGACAGTCTGGTTTCCTTGTATCTCACCTGAGTCTCCAAGGAACAGAGACGCTGGACCAGTTTTGATCAGCAGAGACTGGTCTAAGATGGTTTGTCCTGATGGTCTTGGAATGGACATTTATAATGTGCCTTTGAGATGCCCCAAAGAAATTTACAGCCAATGAAGCATTTTCAAAGTTTTTTCACTGATGTAATGCCAAATGGTAAGTTAGTGTTAATGCAATGACTAACAAGTCTTAGTGTGTTATTGATTGAAGAATAAACCTTGGGAAAATCCCCCAAATTGTCTTTTGAAGAATGTAATGGAATCTTTTATTCCACCTGCAAAGCTATTTAAGGCCCTGTTTACTCCTTCACCTGGCTGTGACAGTTCAATGCTCTATTAGTACATACTCAGATCCAGTGGTCGTTTCTCAGTCTGGTCTTGCATGCACAACAGTACTGTATCTCTCTTCAAGTGCAGTATAATCTACCAGCCAAACAAGATGGGAATGAAACATCACTGAATTATTTTAGGGATGGATTTAAATGGAGAGTGAGATGTGGTCCGATGAAAAGAGCTGTCAAAGTTGACATGGAAGCAAAAGGTCCCTTGTCCTGTATTATGGGTCTGAGCTTCACATAATACACGGCACTGATAGAAACTATAGCCATCTGGTCCATAGCTGTGGTTGCATGTGGCTGTTTAGGTGGGATATAAGAAATGTGAACAGTCATGAACTTCTCCTTTATTCCTTAAGTAAAAAGACTTTAATGTTTTTCTGGGCCTGCTCATGAAACCTCCATACTTCGCTCTTCGCCCTGATTTGTTTAGGAAAAGGAATTCAACTTGGCAGTGTGATCATACTGAGGATTTGAGAAGGTGAGATAACCTGGTCAGAAGAAATTTGACAATTACAGGTCAAAACTCCTTTATGGGCAGGAATGTTTACTTGAACACAGAATAACTTCTCAAAATGCACCTATCATACCTCCTTTCTCACTGAGGAGCACTTTGACTTTAAACTTTGTTTCTTAGGATCCATACAATGAGCAGTTAAAATAGCAATTCTCGAAGCTGCTGAAGTGTGTAATTTGCATATAATGTTTGCAGCCGGATCTTTTGCTTTTAACTGTAGTGTTTTGAAAAAATTCCGAGAGCTATGTTTACAGCATTTTAGTGAAAGGAAATTCATTCCCAAATTTCCAGTGGATAATCCCAGTTTGCTGTTGAAAGTCCAATTCCTCCTGGTAAGGTTGAAGTGATGTGGTAATAACGGCGATGGACTAGAGCAGGGTTCCCAACCCTTTTTTTGCCATGGACCCTTACCATTAACCGAAGGGTCTGTGGACCCAAGTTGGGAACCCATGGACTGAAAAGGGTCAACTGACGTATTCTTGTGGCCTCTCTTCATCTTTCTATGTCAGTATATCTCCATTTCTTTCCTGTTCTGAAGGATTTTGTCATCCTGTCATCCAACAGTAGGGGTAAGAAACCGGTAAGAAAAACTTGCTTAAAGCTTTTCATACAAATTCTCATGTTGAATGTAAACTAAGCTATTGCATTAAAAATAGATAAATGAAAACAGAGAATTCCTAACGTTCTCAGCAGATTCTGCCACGCCAAAAGTTATAAATGAAGCAGAATTTACCATTGCCTCCAAAATAATGCCGATAATTTTAAAATGTCTCTGGGGAGTGCTGTGGAAATTCCCATTTGATAGGCTTATTATTCCTGCTGCAGTTTCTAAATTCCATACCCGTCAGGGAATTTATATATTCAATTTATATGCAATTATTTAGTGATCAATTGTGTTACTGAGGAGCAGGTTAAAAGGATTTTATAATCATTTTAACTGGTCTGCTTGATATCAGATGGTTACAATTGGGGGGAGTAAATCAATGAATTGCAGTAAGATTTCAGAAGGTAGAACTTATGAGAAGGAGCTTCACATTTTTCACTTTAAGCACATGCCCTTTCATAGTAATATTTGTGTTGATAAATCAGCTTGTCAAGCTAGGCCTCCCTTGGGTTCAGTGTAAAATAGTGCAGCCTGTTCCAAACTGGTAATGATTCCAAGCCCCATGCCTCCATTTCTGCTGCAACCTGTGTGAGTATGCTGCACGAGCACCCACCAGGACCACCAGCTAGACCTATCCAAAGGTAGGCAAAGCCCATTAAGTGCCAATGACCACCCAGATCTGGAGAGTGCCATCACATCAGTCAGGCAGCAGAATTGCTTAGGAGGGAAAGCAACCCTACCAACCTCATAGCAAGTCAGCAAAGGTGCTGAAGAGCAACACTCACCAAGCATGGACTCGAGTGTGAGAGGATTGCTTCAGCACTGAAGGTCGCACTAGCTTTGAGATTGTGCAGCTCCCCTTTGACCAACTCACTGTGCTCCCAAAAGGCCATTCTGATACCCTGAGCCTTGATAGACGTTATCCTGCCATGATACCCATTCCACTTGTGGTTGTGCAGTTTAATAGAAGAACTATCCGATTCTATCCTGGGCTGACATCACCACCTCAATTTTGGAGGGGAGAGAGAGTCAGCTGGAAAACATTCGGGGATTGATGCACTTTGCATTAAAGTTGGCAAGATGGAGCAATAACCCTTACTGATGGAGTCATGGAGTTGTAGAACTCTACAACACAGAAACAAGCCCTTCAGCCCATCTAGTCTGTGCTGAACTATTAATTTGCCATTGACCTGCACCTCCATAGCTGCATAGCCCTCCATACCCCTCCCATCATATACCTATCCAAATTTCTCTTAAATGTTGAAATCAAACCCGTACCCACCAATTCAGTTCCACACTCTCATCATCCTCTGAGTTAAGATGTTCCCCCCATGTTCCCTTTAAACATTCCACTTTTCACCCTCAACCTGTGATGTCTAGTTCTAGTCTCACCCAGCATCATTGGAAAAGGCCTACTTGCATTTACCCTATGTATACCCCTGATTTTAGCCTCCATCCCCCAACTGCTGAAAGGTGTTTCACCAACATTGCTGAAGCAGCATTCTCCAACTAACTGTTGTGAAGCTGGGGCATATTCAGTGATTTAGATAAGGAACAAAATTTGGAGATGAGATGAGTCATGTGCTGCACAGATGGAAGAATCCCAGGAGAACATTTCACTGTCTGCCTATGGCCTTAGTCATCCCTGGGGAAAGATTATTGGCACAGAGTATATGGCTAGCTACATACATTATACGAACAACATTTAGATTGATTACCTTAAAAATATATATTGTATTAGTAGTGAGACATGCCATTATTTGAACAGTTTTTTGCTGCACTTATACAACAAGTGGAGGATGCCAAGCAATTCTGGCTGATGCTCAGTTATAATTTTGTCAATTTGTTTTGAAAATGGACTGTGCCTATTCATTTCCCAAAGAATCTGCCCAGAGCTGTATACAATTTGAAAATGCCTTCCAAATCTGTTCTTTGTTAGGGTGTGTTTTATGATGTATGAAATTCCAATATTGGACACGGATAACCTGTTGAGAAGATGAGAAAGACTGCTGTTTCCGAGCATGGAACGCTGCCCTCCTATGTGCTTTCAGTGTCCATTTCCAAGCTGGATGGATGCCAAGCAGGAGTTCTCAGTGTCTATTTTATTGTTACTAGGTGCAAGGTGCTCTAGTACCTGCATGCTTGGCTGTTCTCCTGCAATTTGTGGGCTTAAATGTGGATTCTGCTTGCTTGCTGCTCAATTTGTAGCCAGGGCCTCACACAGAGTGGTTCTTGGTGGCAGCATTTTTTCCCAGCTGTAGTTTCTTGCTGTAACACTTGGTAAAGTATTAAATACAGTATGTAGCAATTCAGTCCTGACTAGCCTTGGGTATGAAGCAGCCAAAGGCATCAAACCTTATTACTATCCTATCGTGAGAAAAGTAGTTGTTAGATACATGGGTTTTGACCAAGGGAAAAGTGGCTGGAGTCGATTAGCACTTTAGAGCAAGAGCATTTATTAGGTGTGTCAAAAAACAAACTTACAAAACTGAGCAAAAATAGTGAAAAGAAAACTGCCGATATTTACAAAAAGATATCTACCAGAAAACACAATATTAGCTCCATAGATTGTCCAATGTGAACTCCTGGCGGCCCTGATTTCTCTCCCACTGAAAACGATGATCCCTGTTTATTAGGCACTAGAACGTACCCATTTTTAATTACCAACAAAGTTAACTTAAAGACTATACATGACTCATTATGATGCACCCCACAATGTAGTTACAATCATATTACAAAATAAACAGAAGGATCTACCTTAAATACAGTATACAAACAACATATGTACATTTACCCATCTCCATTACTAAAGAAATTGAATATTCCCCCGGGGTATAGTGGGAAAGGCACCGTAAAGCCAACTTGAGTGCATCAGCTCAGTTTTGGACCGATTGTGAGAATATACAGGGAGGATACTAAAGTGCACACACTCAGTGCAATGACAACAGATTGACAAGGAAATGTTTGTGTGTGTGTGTGTGTGTGTGTAAATGCACATGTATAAGGATTGTGTTACTGAGCTCTCTCCATCGCAGTAGTTATGGAACATCCTGTGTCAGTGATGTATTCAGTTGGCTGCAGTTCATTCCAAATAATTCCAGTTTTAGCAGATGCACAGCCATGTACAACATGTTCGTATGTGAATGTCTGACCTCCCCTAAACTCTCTTATGATCTGTCCATTGTCCGATATTCTAGATTCTCTCATAAGAGTTTCCTGTAAAATTGCTCACTCAACATTTCCCTACATATCAACACCTGATTTTCATGGACTTCATTTAATTGCCATTCCCTGAGCATTCCTTCCTATACCTTATCCTGGATCGGGGCCTGCTGTGTGCTTTCAAAAGAGTCATTGTGTGGCGTGAGTTAAAGTTCCATTGTAAATTGAAAAGCGGCCCCAGTTAGATCATGCTGTGCCTGTTGTGAAAGATTGAGGGGTTGAAAGATGAAAGATATGAAGTGAGTTTGTTATTTTCACTGGGCACTGTTTAACTAAACTAACTTTCTCTGATCTATGACAATTTGTGTTCAGACTTGTTTTACTGTAATTGGGCAATTGTGGAATCCTGGGCATTATGAACAGATGGAAAATCAAGAGATTGTGTCAAATGTTTATAAAATGCTGGTTTAGCCATAACTGACTACAGTGAATGTTTCTGGTGATCTGATAAAACAAAGTTTACAAGAATGGTTCCAGGGATGAGGAATTTTAAGTTTAGACAAGATAAATTGGTGTTGCTGGCCTAGGAGTTAAGGAAGTTAGATCATAGTTGGTTTAGGTAAAGTAACTCCTGTTAGCAAATGGCTCAAGGAACTGCGGATACAGATTTAAAGCTTTGAGCAAACTATACAAGGGGATCTGCAGAAAACTTTTACTATGCAGAGGGTGTTTGGTATATGGAGTTCAGATCTTGTGAGGGTGCTGGGAATGTAATCAATCAGTGTCTTCAAAGTGTATTGAGAAAATATTCCATAATATATTGCCGGCGTCATGGTACTGTAGAGGTTAGTGTAACGCTATTACAGCTCGGGGCATTGGAGTTCTGAATTTAGTTCTGATACTGCCTTAAGGAGTTTATACATCCTGCCCGTGATACCCGTGGCTTTCCTCTGAGTGCTCAGTTTCCTTCCATCCAAAGGTATACCAGTTAGTACTATGTTAACTGCTCATTGTAGATTGTTTTACGATTAGGCTAGGGTAAATGAACGGGGTGGGTTGCAGGGCGGTGCGTTCAGGGCGGAAGGCCCTGTACCATACTGTAACACCAAGTAAATAAATAATAAATATTTCATAACTCCTCTTTAGATTAAAGGTTTATCCTCCTTTTACTTTCAGTACTTTAATCCCTTACTTCCAGCTTTTTTTTTCTGGTTAACTTTTACGGTTTTTTTTATGATGTGAAATATAGTTTAGGTAGTCGGCAATACACTTTATTTTTATATTCACAGCTCTGTGGTGACAAAACTTTCCTTTATATCATAATGGTTGGCTTGGAGTTGCATAGTGGGAGGGTAGAGAGGAAATTAACTTGATATGATTTGATTTTGGGTGCTTTTTCTTTACTGTTACAAATTGTACTCCAGACACATTGGTTTGGCACTGTATAAATCTCCTTTTTGTTGGTGGCTTTTTTTTGTTGTAATGTAGAAACTCATAAAAAATTAATTTAAAAAAAAACAAAAAAATAAATAAATAGAATTAGGTAACCAGAATTGGGAGGGAATAGTTTGCAGGATGATAGGGAAAGAGTGAGAGAATGGGTCTGATGGGGGAAGCTGTCGAGACATGATGGTCCAAATGGTTTCCTTTTGTACTGCAACGATTCTGCAATTCTGTTATTCCAATAGTATTGGCAGAGGACTTGATTTTAAATTTAATGGCTGTATTTTCAGTTTTCACTTCTGAGAACTGCCTGGTGCCCATTGAGGAAATTCTAAAGGACTGTAATGCCTAAGTAACATTGACAAAATTTCTAATTTTCTTCCCTTTATCCTTCATCCCACCCTGGGAGGATATTGGCGATTGGTGGAGTAGTTTTCATGGGTGCTGTCAGCCAGTCATTATCAGTGACCTGTGCTGGGGTAAGGATCAGAGAATAATGCTGCCACCACCAGTAATACCCTGGGCTAACATCTTGATACCAGCAGCAGCAGACATGGGCATCATTGGTACGACTGACGTTTGATTGTCCTTCATGAATTGATCAGTTGCCTTAAGTAGAGGGAGGATGGCTAGTTGTGTACCCTGCTACTAAACCCATTCCTGGCGTGGAAACCTAGTAAGCACAAGACATCTTGATTTGAGAAATATCTGCTTCTTTGTTCTCACTAGGTCATATCTAGTTTTCTCTGGACTCTATTTCAACTTCAGTGATATATCTTTGGGTTTTCAGATTGCCTGGGCATAGAGAATAAGGCCTATTGAGGGAAGAAGGCAACACAGCTTGCTCTTCCATTCACCTCCAAGCCCTTGGCTTTGGAAAGCCTAAAGGGAAGAGTGAATGTTGGGGGCTACGTGAAACATATTTTAGACTCTTGCAGAATAATTCTGGGGCTGCTCCTTAACTCTTTGTACTTCAGCTTTTCAAGTCCTATCCATTGTGCTGTGCACCAAGTTGGAGAGTTTCAGACACGCAAAGGTGCGGCCAAGTTACCCTGAGGGGAAGTAATGAAAAAAGATCATCATTATTTGCAAGTTTAATAAGAGAACCCTTTGCTTCTTTTATCTTACATTCAGTGCAGCTGCCTGAGGTAATCCTAAATTTAGTCCATTCATTTTGTCTGTATTTATTGCAGGGTTCAGCTAAAATTTGTGAATCAAATAACCTAGCAATTGCAGGAACATGTTTACTCGAGAAGGTATTAATAAAAGTCATTCCAGTAGTGAAATCTGATAAATATCTCAGCTAATGCTGACCTTGAGTACTTGTAAACTAGATGAAGTCACACCTTCCACTTTACTTTCATTTTATTTTCCACTTACTCTTCCAGCCAACAATAACCCCTGCCTCCTGTGTGCTACTGAGACCTGGATTATCTTAAAGCCTTGGAAAATACCATCAATGCTATCTCCACAAAATCTTCCTTATTAATTAGAAGGATAAGGCCTGTGCTCTCTCCTACGCAACAACCCCAGTACCGAGGCCCCAGTTCCACTGCACTGAGCTGGCTGTAGCCTCGTTAGCCTGAAACCAGGATCCAAATCCAAACTTCTGCTCTGAGCTTTGCTGTGGAAAGAGATTGTCAGGCAGGTAAACAAAAGCTCAAGGTAGAGTTTAAAGCCTTCTTGAAGGGAGGCAGGATCCCTATTGACTCCTGGGAATCACTGGCCCGTGAGCACTTAGAGAGTCGAGAAGAAGCATTCAGGATGGTGTAGGATACCGTAAAGCGATGGGAACTTCACAGGTTCTATGTTAGCAGCAGGGGCAAAGACGCTTCAGTAAAATTCAATCCACTCAGGACTTCAGTAGTATCAGACCAGCCCGCTTACCAAATTATTGGAATGCTTTTCAGTATTCCCTTACATGGCAACTGAATGTTTCCTTAACTATTACACAGGGGAACAATAAATTTTCCAGTGAACCAGATAAGTTTACAGGGAATGTAGGAGAACAAGGTCCCGATTAAATTAAAGTGGGCAGGGGAAACAGAAACTAGTGAGTTTAAATTCATCAGCGATGCGATGAGTGAATGGAAAGCCAGGCACTGGGGATCCAGCATGCCAAAAGGAGTGGAGGAGCCAGGACCCTGGTGTGTGGAAGGGAGCCATTATGTTAAACAGTAAACTTTGAACATCTCATTAAACCCTATGTAGTTTAATGAGGTGTTAGTTTAGATGTCATTTTTATGCAGACGAAAGGTTGGATAGTTTTCCAATAAGTTGCAGTTTGAGAAGAAACCATTTTACAGAATTGAGCATGTTAAACGGTGTGTGGGAATCAACAGCCAATGATCTAGGTGCCAAATGACTGGGATTTCCAAGAAGATGGATAGCAGATTATTTGAGTTTGACTGCATCTACCGTCACCTCTTCAGCAACTACCTTCCCCATCTGCTGCTCCAACATTGGTTCCGTCAGCCACTTTAGACCACACAAAACCAGCAGAGAGGTAAGTTGTCCTGAAAGAAGGTGTAATATAGGGTATTTCCCTGGTACTGCTGTTTCTTGTTAAGCCTATTTTGTTCCTTTTATTCAGAACTGAGACAATAATTTCATTCCATAATATAATCCATCTAGAAATTGAGTACCTCTTGTTATTTGAACGGTTACATTCCCCTGATTGCACAGAACCTTACAAATTCACCACATTTTTGGCAAAAAATCATATTATTTGATGCAAGAATGACAGATAAAGTAGTTAAGATAATTAATCATGCTTAAGCAATGTATGTTCATACAGAATATCCTAAAGCAATTTACAACTGGTAAAGTTCTGTCTGGGCAGTCACTGATGTAATGTGGGAAATCTGGCAGCCAAGTCATAGCGAGCAGCATTTTACCACTCCCCACCCCGCCTTCCCCAACCAGGGATGAGCTCATGGCAATATTATGTGTTTTAGTGATGTTGGTTGAGGGGTGAGAATGAGCCAGACTCCAGGGGATAACTCCTGGATTATGAGTAAAAAGTTTCAAGTCATGATACATGAATCCCAAAGGCTGTGAGAGTCACAGGCTGCAACATTACTAATATCTGCCCTTTCACTCTGCAAGTCAAAACCAGCCATGGATTTAAGCCTGCTGTAGGCAGAATGGTGGTGCAGTTAGTAGAGCAGCTGCCCAGCTGTGCCAGAGACACAGGCTCAATCTCGACTTTGGGTGTTTCCTGTGTGGTTTCCCTGTGATCATGTGGGTTTCTTCTCACATACTGAAGATGTGTGGGTTTGTTGGTTAGAAAAGCTAAGGTTCTGCATTGCTACCATTGGTGGGATGATATCGTACAGTATGATAGTTTCTGTAGAAAATGGAAGAAATTCACTCACAATTATGACATATGTGACAGCAGGATGTAGGGTGTTTTAAGGTGAAATGTGTGCAAACCTAAGTTTTTATATACAATAATCAGGTTAAAAATGCACCCCGTAGTTGGTCACGGGCCTTTAGCCATATAAAATCTAACGTTTGTCCAGTGTAATTTGACTCATACTGAGATATGTGCTGTGGAATTTTAATTGTAGTTTAAAGTATCTCTTTTGATGCTGTTCCTCTGAAGTGGATGATTGTGTAGGAATCCAATGTGTGTATTTTAATAGGCATTTTAAGAGACTTTACTTTCTCAAGAGTTGTTCAGAATATTTTGTAATTGATACAATTGCTTCAGGTAACAAAAGATGTTAATTCTTTCCAATCAAGCTGATGAAAACATGAATTCTTCCAGCTGTATGCCAGTAAAGGTAAATGGCACAGCATTTCATTGCTCTAGTTGGTTACCTTGGGACTTGGAGCGTACGTTTTTCAGCTTGTGAAGAAGATTTCCTTCAATATAGCAGATACAAGAACTCTTGGCAGGTATTTCCTGTCAGGACAATAGTATAGCAGTATTGGAGTGAATACAGTATATGTGTGAAGGAAAAAAATCGAGGAGGTAGTTGTAGCTGGAGGAAAGATTTTAAACTGTATTAAAGACTTATTTGCCCAACTGTACTATGACTATTGAATACAAGCATTAGATTATTGTTAAGCATCATTGCTGAAACTTTTTAACAATAGATCAAAGTTTAATTTAATAAATTGTTCTGTTGGATTTTATTAACAAATATTAATATTCTATTGCAGTGTCCAAATAAATTAGAAAATATTATATAGAAACAAGGAAATATCTCTGTTCAGTAGAATTTACTTAATTGGCTAATAACTACCTGCAAATAAAATATCAATCCATCTTGCTAACCTTTTCCCCAAAATAAAATTGAATGTAATGGAGGATATTTCTGCTGGCAGGTCGTTCTGCAGGGGGAGTATAGGGTAAATGGTAAAATATTATGTATCTGCTACAGGTGCATAAATCCAACAGAATTTTGAATGTGAAAACTGAAATGAATTTAAGTTTTAGTCAATAACAATTAAGCTTGTTGACTTGGCAAAGTGGGTTATTTGAAAATAATGTGGGGCAGCACTCACGTTGCTGGGACATGGAAGGTTGCGTGCTGATTTTTTTCCATTCCACTGCAACTTTATTGGCCAAGAATTTGTGAACAGCAGCAAATCTGTGGCTAAAAAAAATCTCCTTTCTGCCTGTTGTCACTGGACCCCAGCGACAAGCTAGCTGAGCAGCCAATCACAATAAAGCATTCTCACCAACAGGAAAACAGGAGGCAATGATCAATTAATTTTGTAAAATTTTACAAGAGTTCTGAATTAAGTTCTTACATGTGTGATTAAAGTAGAAGTCAAAACATCATAAGCTCCCTAAAATGTTTTTTTCTTCTTGTTTTAAAGTCATGAAAGAATGTTATGTAACTATTTAACGCCAAGTTGTGCACTGGGCAATACCAATAAAGCTGACCTGGACACTATGGGCCAGACATTGTACTGTAACCAAGCAGAGGCTCTGGTTGGTCAGAGCTACACTACACCAGCAGCTGATTTAGTTGTAACTCTGCCATTGTCCATTACATTAGCCTAGGACAAAAGCCTCGGGAACAAGTGGAAGGTGCTGCTTACCTTTGTTATGGATGTTTGCTGCTTAGTTCTGAGATTCCTGGGGAGGCAAGGGGAACTGCAGGACTGGGAGAGACATTGGTGCTTGACTTCAGGAGAGAGGAAAATCTAATAAGTGTCTGAAGTAACAATGCTTCTTTCACATCCATCAGGCTTTTGTCTGATGATGTCATCATCCTCACTGTGGTGCCAGGTTTTGAAATGTTTACCCCCTCCCGCAAATTGTCCTCCTATATTTGCTTTCACTTCTGAATATGCCTGGACTCTTTTGATTTTGTGTTTCATATTCTGTATTTTTTCCACTCTTTTTTTTGGTTGTTGCTGTTTGCATGATTTGTTGCTTTTTTACGCGGGGGGGGCAGGGTTTGATGTTTTTCTCTGAACGGATTCCATGGTTTTCTATGTTTCATGGCTGTCTGTGGGGGAGACAAATCTCAGGGTTGTATACTGCATGTGTACTTTGATAATGAACTGGCTTTGACTTTGAATCTTTGGTTTGATTAGCCTTCCACTTGAATGGGAGAGACCTAACATTTCAACATGCAAGTCTCCTTTTGTGCCTGTGTGTCATCTCATGGGGTAGGGTATAATGGAAGTCTGCAATGCTCAAAGTAGGATCTGATAGTGGTCTTGACAGTCAGGTAGGTGGCTGAGTTGGTGGGGTGAGGGGGAAGTTGGTAGCATGAGCTGAGCCTTCAGGGATTAACAGCACAATTGGAGAGACAGGATAAAGAGGTGTAAAATTGGAACGGGAGTTTCAACATCATTGGAGGCTGGGAGCAATGAGTACTCTGATCCTAAGAATACTCAACGACAGTCACTTGGGAAAATATAGCCAAATTTTCCCAGCAGTGCCACAAAATTGTGTATAAGTGCTGATGTTAGCCTATGCACAGCTGTTAAGGATGTGCACCTCACCTAATTTCCAGACTAGTATATGGCCGGCCTAGCTCTGACTTTCAGTTTCCTGGGACTGAAGACAAGCATCACGTTACTAAACCTTTACTGGCGCATACAATTTAGTGTAAGGTTTTCAGAATATTTTACTGCGTGATTAGTTCATAAATTGCTCAGGTTTATCGAGGGCGTCTGCGAAAAGGGATCAGCTTTGGGTTGAAAATAATGAACCTGAAGTTCTCTGTCTGTGCGGTGAGCTGGAGAAATGCTTCTGAGCACAAGGGATAAATGTGGCAAGTAACACATTATATGAGAAAATTCACTTCATACGTTTTCTGTATGACTATTTAAAGCCTTATAAATATTACTTCTGTATACGAGTGAGTGCACTGAATGGAATCCAGTGGTCTCTGCTGTTGATAAAGTCTGTCTTGTTTTAGCTTGAGACTGTAATGTTTAATTATGATATTAGTCTTGGAAGGATATCTGATTATTCTACAGAGGTTCCTTTTGAATGTTCTCAACATTAGCTGACTTGCAAAATGCATCAACGTTACTTTAAAATGTCAGTAAATAAACAAATTTAGGGAAGTTAAACTCGTGGCAGTCTAAGTAAACTGAGACCAGAGGCCGTGCCAGCTGGTAAACCAATGGATCAGAGTAAGGCTTTATTTCTGATAGTTCTTGTGAGACTGCCAGTTGCAGTGTGGTTTTAAACCTGATGCAGGCTGTGACAGGGTAGGTAATAAATAGAGGCGCCGCCCAAATCTTGAGATCAAGTCTTAAAAAGGAGAATTTCAAATGAAATCATTTGGTTAAATTATAAACCAATGTCCCTCTCATTTTATAAAGTAGGTCAGCAACGTTTGAATTATTAGTGCTGGTCAGACAAAATTTAATGAGCTTCGTTCTCAAATTATTTGTGATAATTTCTATTGGATCGTGACTGGGGCACAGAGGAAGAACTGCAGCATAGTGGTCTTTTTCACTGGAAAGGATACTGAGCCATGAAAGAAAGTAATTTTCTAAAAATCCCATTGATTAAGCCAATGCTACGAAAGGTGGTTTTTATCTAGAAAGTCTGAACAGTCTGGGGATGTACTCACTTGAATAAAATCCGTTACTAAGAAATGGCCGGACATTCCCACTTATTGGAGAGACATTAGCTAGAGTTTCTAAGATCAAATATTGAATTCAGGCAAAACTTCATTACTGAAAGGATAGTAAGCAATGGAACTGTTACTGGACAGTAGAGAGTGGAGCTCTTATCACAAGCAGGAGGGGCAGTGATTAGCGTGGGTGCATTTAGCAGGAAGCTGGATAGCACCTGGAGGAGGATATGGAGGTAAAGGTGGCAAGGAGATTTCCTCTGAGGCATAACTGAATAGAACAAACCTCTCACTCTGGTTCCTCCTATTGCTATCACCTCTATCCCATCCCCACTTTGTACTGCAATCTACTGGCAATCCCTGCTACTTTCCTCTCAGTCCCCATGCAGGGTCTCGATCAAAATGTCAGCATACACCTTTTGCCTTCTGGCTTGTACTTTGGCAGTGATATTTATACTTAAGCCACAGTAACAATGCAGAATATTTGATTTGATTCAATACTGCTCCTTCAAGTTACTTTTGAAATTATTCAACTCCCATGCACTATTTTGCTTGAAGCTTCAAGATCTAATTCATAGACAGAAGAGGTACTGCAGATGCTGGAAATCTAAAGCAATGAACCCAACATGCTGGAGGAGCTCAGGAGGTCAGGCGGCATCTGTAGTTGGGAATAAACAGTCAACGTTTAGAGCCAAGACCCTTCAGCAGGGTTGGTGAAGCGTCTTGGCCTGAAACGAAGACTGAACTCATGAGCTGTACTTACCAATCTACTCCCCCATATAGTGTAACTGTCCTCTGCTCGTTTGTTTTCCTCCTGCAATATGCCTAACTATAATCCCCTTGGCTATATTTTCATCTATTCTCCATTTAGCCAGTTCAGTTACCTGTTATTTCATGGAATATGATCTCCTTCATAGTTAACCATGCAGTTCATAATTGGATGTGTAGAATGAGAACTTTTTTTTTGCGCTTGTTGAGAATCATGCCAAATTCTCGGGACAATACTGTGTGTCCACAGTCATGAGAACTACCATAAATTAGTTTCCTCAGAAACCTAAAGAATAGTACGAGTTCCTCAGGAACTGAAATAGCTAGTAGTTCCCATGCTGAATTAAACACACCATTGGAAGTTCAGAAAATAGGTGTTAAGACAGCTAAGGGTGCATGAAAGTTCAGCATGCAAACTCAGATTCTCACTGGAATTGTTTAAATTATTTAATAATTTGATATTTTTATTATGT
Source organism: Mobula birostris (assembly GCF_030028105.1). Classification (NCBI taxonomy): domain Eukaryota; kingdom Metazoa; phylum Chordata; class Chondrichthyes; order Myliobatiformes; family Myliobatidae; genus Mobula; species Mobula birostris. The sequence goes on along the minus strand of NC_092378.1, from coordinate 129,096,267 downwards.
AAAAAAATTCATTTTTTATGAGGTAGCTTCCTGGTAAAATCTGTACAGTCCTTAATAAATACAATGCTTAGTGACCCCTCAAGTCTTCTACCTCATGTGGCGTGTTCTCTGTTCATCGAAGCTCTGCTGTGTTCTGTTGGATGACGATGTTGCAAGGTGGTAACTCCCAGATTCTTATTATTTACCTGAAATGTTAACTCTTTATTATCATCAGAATTTCTGAAGTTTATTGGTGATGCTTCTTTAATTTCACTGCCTGTTTATACGTATTCCACATTAACAATCGGCATTTTTCTTGGATAGCTGTGTGAGTGGCTCACACATCTCATTTATGTGGGGCAGAGACTTGCTCAGCTGGTTGATAAACCCAGAGGGCAATATATCCTGCAACATCCATCGGAGACGGCATCTCCTTTACTGCCTTGACTGTTGTAGTACCTGCAGTGATTAAGTGACCTGTGAAGGAGAGTTACTTCTTTATGAGGGTGCAGGAGTTGTTTCTCAGGATACCGCCTAGATTAGAGGACCAGAAAGGGATGTTGAACAAAGTGGGTTTTCTGTGGAGTGGCAGAGGCTGAGAGGAGAAGTTAATAAGAATGCATAGAAGTTTATAGAAGACGTATAGAAATTTATAATATTATGAAAGGTCTAGATGGGATATACAGTTGAAGCTAGGTGTTTACATACATCTTAGCCAAATACATTTAAACTCGGTTTTTCACAATTCCTGACATTTAATCCTAGAAAACATTCCCTGTCTCAGATCAGTTAGGATCACGACTTTAAGAATGTGAAACATCAGAGTAATAGTAGACAGAATGATTTATTTCAGCTTTTATTTCTTTCATTACTTTCCCGGTGGGTCAGAAGTTTACGTACACTTTGCTAGTATTTGGTAGCATTGCCTTTAAATTGTTTAACTTGGGTCAAATGTTTTGGGTTGCCTTCCACAAGCTTCTCACAGTAAGTTGCTGGAATTTTGTTCTATTCCTCTAGACAGAACTGGTGTAACTGAGTCAGGTTTGTAGGCCTCCTTGCTCGCACACGCTTTTCCAGTTCTGCCCACAAATTTTCTATCGGATTGAGGTCAGGGCTTTGTCATGGCCACTCCATTACCTTGACTTTGTTGTCCTTAAGCAATTTTGCCACAACATTGGAGGCATGCTTGGGGTCATTGTCCATTTGGAAGACCCAACTGCAACCGAGCTTTAACTTCCTGGCTGAAGTCTTGAGATGTTGCTTCAATATATCCACATAATTTTCCTTCCTCATGATGTCATCTATTTTGTGAAGTGCACCAGTCCCTCCTCCAACAACAAGATGCTGCCACCCCCATGCTTCACGGTTGGGATGGTGTTCTTCGACTTGCAAGCCTCACTGTTTTTCCTGCAAACATAACAATGGACATTATGGCCAAACAGTTGAATTTTTGTTTCATCAGACCAGAGGACATTTATCCAAAAAGTAAGATCTTTGTCCTCATGTGCACTTGCAAACTGTAGTCTGGCTTTTTTATGGCGCTTTTGGAGCAGTGGCTTCTTCCTTGCTGAGCAGCCTTTCAGGTTATGTCAATACAGGACTCTTTTTACTGTGGATATAGATACTTGTCTACCTGTTTCCTCCAGCATCTTCACAAGGTCCTTTGCTGTTGTTCTGGGATTGATTTGCACTTTTCACGTCAAAGGACGTTCATCTCTAGGAGACAGAATGCGTATCCTTCCTGAGCGGTATGACGGCTGCGTGGTCCCCTGGTGTTTATACTTGCGTACTATTGTTTGTACAGATGAACGTGGTACTTTCAGGCATTTGGAAATTGCTCCCAAGGATGAACCAGACTTGACATCATTTTCTGATCTCAATCCAATAGAAAATTTGTGGGCAGAACTGAAAATGTGTGTGCGAGCAAGGAGGCCTACAAACCTGACTCAGTTACACCAGTTCTGTCTGGAGGAATGGAACAAAATTCCAGCAACTTACTGTGAGAAGCTTGTGGAAGGCAACCCAAAACATTTGACCCAAGTTAAACAATTTAAAGGCAATACTACCAAATACTAACAAAGAAACTTCTGACCCACTGGGAAAGTGATGAAAGAAATAAAAGCTGAAATAAATCATTCTCTCTACTATTATTTTGACATTTCACATTCTTAAAATAAAGTAGTGATCCTAACTGACCTAAGACAGGGAATGTTTTCTAGGATTAAATGTCAGGAATTGTGAAAAACCGAGTTTAAATGTATCTGGCTAAGGTGTATGTAAATTTCTGACTTCAACTGTATAGCTGGTATCTTTCCTCTGGGTTGAAATGTGCAATTCTAGAGGATGTCCAAAGTAAGAGGGGACAAGCTAAAAGGCTTGTGTGGGGCAAGTTATCTTTTTTTTACATAGTGAGTGGTTTGAGCATGGAATGCCCTGCCAAAGATGGTAGTGGAGGCAAATATGATAGAGATGTTTAAAAAGCACTTAGCTAGGGACACGAGGGAGGGATGTGGATATTGCAATGAGGAGGGAATGAGTTTGGTCAGGTGTTTAGTTAATTCAGCACAGCATCATGGATCAAAGGCCCTGTGATGTACTATTGATTTTCCATGAATTATACATTTTTCCCCCAGCTTCCATTATTACGCCCTGCATCTGCTCATCAGGGCTGTAAGGTTCTGGTCACAATCTAACTTTCCTTCATCCCTTGTTTCCCCTCCTCCAAAATCCACTATGTCATCTGCTGCAGTCTTTACCCCACTGGCCATCAAGTGCAGTGTCCAAGTCTTTGCAGGAGCTACCCTGGCATTAATTCCAAAAAAGCATTCTTCTCTCACAGTATCTAGTCTGTCAAAACAAGTGGAATATCAGTTCCTCTCAACAACTGCCACTTGCCACTGCACACTCAAGGTTGTTTGCCTTCTGCAGCTTTGCTAAAATGCTTCCTATTATTTTTGTGGTCTGGCGGCTCCTTTTCAGAGCTCCATTTGGACAAATTTTCAGAAAGCTGATTGATTCCTTAGAACATGTCAGGCTGTGTGGTTTGTAGAAAGGAGCAATGTCTTCTGTGGCCATGTTCATTCTTGCTTATATCGCCTAGCTTAAGTCATTAGGATACACCTTGGTGGCAGTACTATCAGCTACCTCTTCCCATCTCAGACCACATAGTATTTATTTGCCTTCTATCTGTGCTCTTTCAATATTTTTATTAGTTTCTGCTTAGAAGAATGCAGAGTACAAAAAGATCTATATTATGTCAAAAGAAAAAACTAAAATAGTACCCAATACATTGTATTAAAAACAGTTGCAATCACAAAACCCTGTATTAATAAAAATTAAATTAAATCATAATATTGATATATAATAATTTTATTATACAGGAAAAAAATCTAAACCCACTACCAAAGTCAGAGCTGTTAGGAAAAGCAAGAAAAAGGGGAGAAAAACCCGTATCATATAATAAGGCGATTCTGTGGACACAGTCCAGAGACCCGGGTTGTAGTTTGCATCCCTGGTGTCAGGGTCCGGGATATTTCTGATCATGTCCAAGATATCCTGAAGTGGGAGGGTGAGGAGCTAGAGGTCGTGGTACATATAGGTACCAATGACAATGAAGAGGTCCTGAAAGGAGAATATAGGGAGTTAGGAAGGGAGTTGAGAAAAAGGACCGCAAAGGTAATAATCTCAGGATTACTGCCTGTGCCACGCGACAGTGAGAGTAGGAATGCAATGAGGTGGAGGATAAATGCGTGGCTGAGGGATTGGAGCAAGGGGCAGGGATTCAAGTTTTTGGATCATTGGGACCTCTTTTGGCGCAGGCGTGACCTGTACAAAAAGGACGGGTTGCACCTGAATCCTAGGGGGACCAATATCCTGGCGAGGAGATTTGCAAGGGCTACTGAGGTGACTTTAGACTAGAATGGTTGGGGGGTGGGAATCAAATTAAAGACACTAGGAGAGAGGAGGTTAATTCACAACAGGGGGATGGGAACAAGTGCAGAGAGACAGAGGGGTGTAAAATGAGGGTAGAAGCAAAAAGTAGTAAGGTGAAAAGTAGAAGTGGCAGGCCGGCAAATCCAGGGCAAAAATTAAAAAAGGCTACTTTTCAACATAATTGTATAAGGGCTAAGAGAGTTGTAAAAGTGAGCCTGAAGGCTTTGTGTGTCAATGCAAGGAGCATTCGTAACAAGGTGGATGAATTAAAAGTGCAGATTGTTATTAATGAATATGATGTAGTTGGGATCACAGAGACATGGCTGCAGGGTGACCACGGATGGGAGCTCAACATTCAGGAATATTCAATATTCAGGAGGGATAGACATGAAAGAAAAGGAGGTGGGGTAGCATTGCTGGTTAGAGAGGAGATTAACACAATAGAAAGGAAGGACATTAGCCGGGAGGATGTGGAATCGATATGGGTAGAGCTGCATAACACTACGGGGCAGAAAACACTGGTGGGAGTTGTGTACAGGCCACCTAACAGTAGTAGTGAGGTTGGGGATGGTATTAAACAGGAAATTAGAAATGTGTGCAATAAAGGAACAGCAGTTATAATGGGTGACTTCAATCTACATATAGATTGGGTGAACCAAATTGGTAAGGGTGCTGAGGAAGAGGATTTCTTGGAATGTATGTGGGATGGTTTTTTGAACCAACATATCGAGGAACCAACTAGAGAGCAGGCTATTCTAGACTGGGTTTTGAGCAATGAGGAAGGGTTAATTAGCAATCTTGTCATGAGAGGCCCCTTGGGTAAGAGTGACCATAATATGGTGGAATTCTTTACTAAGATGGAGAGTGACATAGTTAATTCAGAAACAAAGGTTCTGAACTTAAAGAAGGGTAACGTTGAAGGTATGAGATGTTAATTAGCTAAGATAGACTGGCAAATGACACTTAAAGGGTTGACGGTGGATATGCAATGGCAAGCATTTAAAGATCGCATGGATAAACTACAACAATTGTTCATCCCAGTTTGGCAAAAGAATAAATCAAGGAAGGTAGTGCACCCGTGGCTGACAAGAGAAATTAGGGATAGTATCAATTCCAAAGAAGAAGCATACAAATTAGCCAGAAAAAGTGGCTCACCTGAGGACTGGGAGAAATTCAGAGTTCAGCAGAGGAGGACAAAGGGCTTAATTAGGAAGGGGAAAAAAGATTACGAGAGAAAGCTGGCAGGGAACATAAAAACTGACTGTAAAAGCTTTTATAGATATGTGAAAAGAAAAAGATTGGTTAAGACAAACGTAGGTCCCCTACAGACAGAAACAGGTGAATTGATTATGGGGAGCAAGGACATGGCAGACCAATTGAATAACTACTTTGGTTCTGTCTTCACTAAGGAGGACATAAATAATCTTCCGGAAATAGTAGGGGACAGAGGGTCCAGTGAGATGGAGGAATTGAGGGAAATACATGTTAGTAGGGAAGTGGTGTTAGGTAAATTGAAGGGATTAAAGGCAGATAAATCCCCAGGGCCAGATGGTCTGCATCCCAGAGTGCTTAAGGAAGTAGCCCAAGAAATAGTGGATGCATTAGTGATAATTTTTCAAAACTCTTTAGATTCTGGACGAGTTCCTGAGGATTGGAGGGTGGCTAATGTAACCCCACTTTTTAAAAAAGGAGGGAGAGATAAACCAGGGAATTATAGACCAGTTAGCCTGACATCGGTGGTGGGGAAAATGCTAGAGTCAGTTATCAAAGATGTGATAACAGCACATTTGGAAAGCGGTGAAATCATCGGACAAAGTCAGCATGGATTTGCGAAAGGAAACTCATGTCTGATGAATCTCATAGAATTTTTTGAGGATGTAACTAGTAGAGTGGATAGGGGAGAACCAGTGGATGTGGTATATTTGGATTTTCAAAAGGCTTTTGACAAGGTCCCACACAGGAGATTAGTGTGCAAACTTAAAGCACGTGGTATTGGGGGTAAGGTATTGATGTGGATAGAGAATTGGTTGGCAGTCAGGAAGCAAAGAGTGGGAATAAACGGGAGCTTTTCAGAATGGCAGGCAGTGACTAGTGGGGTACTGCAAGGCTCAGTGCTGGGACCCCCAGTTGTTTACAATATATATTAATGACTTAGATGAAGGAATTAAATGCAGCATCTCCAAGTTTGCGGTTGACACAAAGCTGGGCGGCAGTGTTAGCTGTGAGGAGGATGCTAAGAGGATGCAGGGTGACTTGGGTAGGTTAGGTGAGTGGGTAAATTCATGGCAGATGCAATTTAATGTGGATAAATGTGAGGTTATCCACTTTGGTGGCAAAAACAGGAAAACAGATTATTATCTGAATGGTGGCCGATTAGGAAAAGCGGGGCAGGGTGCAATGAGACCTGGGTGTCATTATACACCAGTCATTGAAAGTGGGCATGCAGGTAAGCAGGCGATGAAAAAGGCGAATGGTATGCTGGCATTCATAGCAAGAGGATTCAAGTACAGGGGCAGGGAGGTACTACTGCAGTTGTACAAGGCCTTGGTGAGACCACACCTAGAGTATTGTGTGCAGTTTTGGTCCCCTAATCTGAGGAAAGGCAACCTTGCCATAGAGGGAGTACAAAGAAGGTTCACCAGATTGATTCCTGGGATGGCAAGACTTTCAGATGATGAAAGAATGGATCGACTAGGCTTATACTCGTTGGAATTTAGAAGATTGAGGGGGGATCTTATTGAAACATATAAAATCCTAAAGGGATTGGACAGGCTAGATGCAGGAAGATTGTTCCTGATGTTGGGGAAGTCCAGAACGAGGGGTCACAGTTTGAGGATAAAGGGGAAGCCTTTTAGGACCGAGATTATGAAAAACTTCTTCACACAGAGAGTGATGAATCTGTGGAATTCTCTGCCACAGGAAACAGTTGAGGCCAGTTCATTGGCTATATTTAAGAGGGAGTTAGATATGGCCCTTGTGGCTAAAGGGATCAGCGGGTATGGGGGGGAAGGCTAGTACAGGGTTCTGAGTTGGTTGATCAGCCATGATCATACTGAATGGCAGTGCAGGCTCGAAGGGCCGAATGGCCTACTCCTGCACCTATTTTCTATGTTTCTATGTTTCTAAAATATATTATTAACCACCACCTGTACTTTTACAACAAATGAAAGGTTTTGAAAAGAACTCAAAAATGGTCCCCACAATGTATAAAAGGCTAGATTCAGAAATTGAACAGCGGATCTTCTCTAAATTTAAGCATGACATAACATCACATAACCATTGAGCATGAGTAGGCGGAACAGCATCCTTCCATTTAAGTGAGAGTGCCCTCCTAGCTATAAGAGAGATAAAAGCCAAAATATGCAAATCAGGTGTCTCCAAATTAAAGCCTTTTCCTCCAACAATACCGAATAATGCAGTCAAAGGTTTAGGCTTAAAATTTACCTTGAAAAGTATTGAGAAAATTTGGAATACTTCCTTCCAGTATCTTTGAAGGCTTGGACATGTCCAAAACATGTGAATTAATGAAGCTTCTCCATTATTACATCTATCACAGAAAGGAGATACATCTGAATAAAAATAAGAAAGCTTATCTTTAGGCACGTGAGCCCTATGAACCACTTTAAATTGTAAGGGGAAATGATGGGCACATAACAATGAAGTGTTAACCAATTTAATATTTTCATTCCAAGCTTCCTCAGAGATTGAAGTCTGTAAATCTTGTTCCCAAAGATTTTTAATTTTGTCTTTAGGAACATTTCTCAATCCTTGCAACATACCATAAATATTAGATATTGAACCATTATAAAAAGGTTTCAAATTAAAAATTACATCTGGTAAGTCCTTATCTATAGTTGAGAACGCAGAAAGTCTCTTATTTGTAAATAACGAAAAAAGTGATTTTTGGGTAAACTATTTGACTGACATTTGCCCAAACGAAAGAAGGCTTCCTCCAATAAACAAATCCTGGAAGCATTTAATACCTAATCTATCCCATTCTTTAAAAACTGAATCGGTCATCGAAGGTTTTAAAAAAATAGTTAGAACAAATGGGACTAGACAAAGAAAATCTCAATAGACCAAAGAATTTCCTAAATTGTACTCAGATCCTCAAAGTATGTTTAACTACCAAATTTTCAGTTAGTTTACTAAAGGATAAAGGGAGTGAGGATCCAAGAAGAGAAATAATAGAAAATTTATTAACAGAGTTAACTTCTAAAGAAACCCATATCGGACAGTCCTCATGGTTAATATAATATGTCTAATACGTAAGAAATCGTATATTGACTGCCCAATAATAAAACTTAAAATTTGGTAAAGCTAAACCTCCATTCTTCTTCGATTTTTGAAGATAAACTTTATTTACTTGCGAATGTTTGTTTTTCCATATATAAGATGTATTAGAATCGAGAGAATAAAAAAAGGATTTAGGAATAAAAACGGGTAATGCCTGAAAAATGTATATAAATTTAGGTAAAATATTCATTTTAATAGAGTTAATTCAGCCAATCAAGGATAACGAAAATGGCGGCCAGTTTGATAGTGTCCTTTTTACAAAATTCAGTAAGGTAAGAAAATTTTCATTAAATAGTTATTTATAATTCTTGGAAATTGTTACACCCACATAGGTAAATTGATTTCTTACAATTTTAAAAGGAAAGTTAGTATTAATTGATAACAAATTATTCAGAGGGAAAAAAATTAATCCATTGAATAAAATCTGGCCCAAAATTAAATTTTTCTAAAGTTTTAAATAAACAATTCCATTCAACCCAATGAAAAGCCTTCTCAGCGTCCGAAGAAATCACACATTCTGATAATTCCTTAGAAGGGGAATAAACAACATTTAATAAATGACGAATATTAAAGTGGGAATATCGATTTTTAATAAATCCGGCCTGCGCATCAGAAACGATAGATGGTAAAATATTTTCAATTCTATGGGACAGACATTAGATAGGATTTTAGTATCAGCATTAAGTAAAGAGATTGTTCTGTATGAAGAGCATTCAGTTGGGTTCTTATTCATTTTAAGAATAAGCGAAATAGAAGCTTCATAAAAAGATTGTGGCAACCTACCCAACTTAAAGGAGTCCGAAAAAAACTGCACATAAATTAGGTATAAGCAGTGAGGAAAAAGCCTTATAAAATTCTGCAGAAAATCCATCACGATCCGGAGCCTTCCCCGCATGCAAGGAACGTACAGCCTCGGTAATTTCCTCATATGAAATAGGTTGATCCAACTGTTTTCGGTTATCAACAGAAAGTGTAGGAGTGTTTAATTGGTCTAAAAAAAATATTCATTACAGTGTTATCTTTGGGAGGGTCAGAATTATAAAGTTTAGAATAAAATTCTTTAAAAATATCGTTTATTTCTAAATGGTCAGTTGTCCTATCACCATTGGCTTTACAAATTTCTTTATTTTGCCATTTAGCTATAAAGGTTTTTAACTGGTTAGCCAATAATTTATCTGTTTTGTCTCTGTGGATATAAAATTGACTTTTATCTTTTAAAAGTTGAGTTTCAATTGGATATGTTAAAAGAAGATCATATTTAGTTTGAATTTCAGCACTCCTTTTATATAAAGCAGGATCTGGAGCCAAGGCATATTTTTGGTGTAATTGTTTTAACTGATTAGCTAACTCAATTCTCTCTTTATTAGCTTTTTTCTTGACACTTACAGTCTAGGAAATAATTTGACCTCTAATACAAGCCTTAAAGGCGTCCCATATAACAAGACTAGAAGTCTCTTCCAAAGTATTCTCTTCAGTAAAAAGAACAATTTGTCTCTCCAGAAATTTTAAGAAATCTTTATCAGATAACAAAGTTAAATTAAAAGGCCAAGATCTGTTTATTTGAGGAAGACCAGGGAGATTTAAAGATAAAAGCACTGGAGTATGATCTGAAACAGCAATTTCTTTATATTCACAGGATCAAACTAAAGGAATCATTTGACTGTCAATAAAAAAGTAATCAGTCCTGGAATACGTATGATAGACATGAGAAAAAATGAATACTCCCTATCTAGTGGATGTAAAAAACACTATACATCAACAATACCACATTTCATTAAAAAGGATTGAATAAACAAAGCTGATTTATTAGGTGTTGTTGTTGTTTTTTGAAGGATGACCTATCTAAAACTGGATTTAACCAGCAATTAAAATCTCCTCTCGTCACCAATGAGTAAAGGCTCAAGTCTGTCAGAAATGAAAAAAAAAAGCTCAAAAAATCCTGGATCATCTGTATTTGGAGCATACAGATTGGCAAATACAATTAATTTATTATCTAATTTTCCTAACACTATGACAAAACGCCCATTAGTATCTGACACTACTTTATGTTGAACAAAGGGAACTGTATTATCCATAAAGATCGAAACCTCCCCCTAGACTTAGCCTGGAACGAGGAGTAAAAATGTTGTCCATTCCATCTACTGAAAAGACGTAAGTTGTCACAATTACATACATGTGTTTCTTGTGAAAAAAAATTGGGGCCTTAAGTGTTTTAATATAGGCAAAAATCTTATTCTGCTTCACAGGGTGATTTAATCCTTTCACGTTAAGACTGAATAAGTTAAAAGTATGACCCATTATTAATACTATTTAATAGAGAAATTAAAGTAATAACCATTAAAATGAACATTAAAACCAAACAATAAGCCTTGAAATAGGGTAACCAAGCAACAGATTTGGCTAACTTCCTAAAACAGCTCCCAGAAAGAGACCCCCACCCCCCCGAAGTCAGAAGACCAGCCAAAAGAAGGCTAGCAGTTTGACTCCTAATTAATTCCAAGGTCAACTGTATTCCAAACCAGACTAAATAATGGCCAAAAAACAATGTAACCCTCATAACAAGAACACAAATAGATTAGTTATTACAGTTTCAAAAAATAGGACGAAAAATACCCAAGCTAATCCATATTGATAAAAAAACCCTCAAAGTGTATAAAATAATAAAAAAACATCAAAATTCATAACATATAATCACACTCTGTATTAACTCATTAAAATCTTATTCTCTGAGTAAAGCATTTAAATCACAAGGAAGTTTAGCTGCGAAGGTTCACCAAAAGTAAAAGAAGCAGTTATTCATATAGCAAGATACTAAACAGTCAATCCATTATTTTTAAGAAATCCCGGGCTTCTTCATTCGAGCGAAACCATTCTTTAGAACCATCTTGCAGAGTGATTCTAAGATGAGCAGGATAACGAAGAGATGGCTTTAAACCTTCGTCAAAAAGTTCCGACATGACCTCTTTGAATTTAGCACGCTCATTCATGACCTCGGGTGAAAAATCTTCGACAATTCTAACCTTCTGACCCTTGTAATCAATCATTCCTCTTCAACGAGATTCACGAATTAAACATTGCTTTGTTTGAAATTCATGAAAACAAATTATAACTGATCTGGGTTTGGCTCCCAGAGGTGGTCTGGGCCCGGGAGATCTATGAACTCGATCGATCATAGGTGCAGACGGTAAGATTTTAGGAAATAATTGTACCAAAAGGCTTGCAAAGAATTCAGTAGGCTGATCACCTTCCATTAACTCTTCAAGACCCAGAATCCGTAGGTTATTTCTTCTACTTCTGTTTTCTAAATTAATCTTCTGTCTTAATTTCTCATTAGATTTAGTTTGCTTTTCACAGAGCTTTTGCAGGTCATCCATTCTTGCATCCAAAATCGGCAGAGTTTCTTCATTCTCTTCAATTCGTTTATCATGCTCATTTAAGGTTTTTTGAAAAGAATCCGATTTTGCGTCCATTAGTTTAAATTCAGATCTAAGTTGTTGGAACTTGGCGGAAGATTCTTTTCTGTATTTTCGAAGCAAATCTATTATAGAATCCAAGGATGCAGGAGCATCTTTTTTAGTACTTTTGGCACCCCTCGTACTCATAGTAAAAAATATCACGTTTAAAAGTGAGGTTTCAAAACAGATTGGAAACAGTAAAGTAAGTGAGATAGGAGCAACTCCAAGAAGCTGTACTCCATTCACAACCAGCAGGAGAAAAGACCGTCATTTGTCTTATTCAATGAAAAAAACATATAATTGTGCATTGTGAGTTATGCAACTGAGGATTCTTTGCATTGAATCAAATATGACCCTTTATAGTGCAACTTCATGAGTGCTATTTGCTGATTTGCACTACATGCAAGTTTTTGTTTGACATTTTTCTGTCTGCTACAGTGAACTTCACATTATAGCTCCCCCTTCAATGAGCATATGTGTATTTTGTATCTTACATTTTGACATCACATGATTTGTTGATTATAAATGCACTGCTTTGTGGCTGCAAACTTGCCTTGGATGTTTGTGGGGTGGGATCATTGTGTATCGTTCCTTTGTCATGTTGTATTTTTATTGACTGTTCTTGTGTCAACACCTTGGCATACACACAATTAATGAGTGTTCTTTCCACAGAACTGACATCCATTTGGCACCAGGTACATTATATTTGGTACTGAATGTCACCCTGTCGTTGTTCTTACATGGGTCATCTTGTCCTTTCCCTGGACCTTCAACGTGTTCTATATTGTGAACTGTTTGTCAAAATGATTTCACAATCCACATTGTACGAGCACTCCTCCATAATCAGGGTGTTTCTTTCTCAGCCGCTCATGTTGTCATCTACAATATTTCTAACATCTGAGCGATATTGGAATTGCTTTCCCTTTTCCATCTTAAACTTGCATTTCACCACATGCTGGTAATTTCTAGCCTTGCTTTGGGTGGCTCATAGAGGGTTCTATACCTCCCAGTTTTGCATGTGTGCATGGACTTTCCCGACCTAACTCTGACTTGGGGGGGGGGCAGTTATTCTCTCAGGCTTCCACCAGTCTGATCTGTTAATTCTTCTGGTATGCAGAGCTGCAATCACTTATAGTATAGTTAATAAAGTGGCAAAGGATTTTCCTCCTAGTTGTATGTAAATTACAATGATCAACATTTTACATCTCTGTGCAACCTTTCCTCTAATTTTTTTTTAACCGCTGCGCTGACCAACCGTTGCTCTGAACAGGAAGTTTTTACCTGCCTTGAAAACTGCACGGAATTTCAAGTGTCTAAATATTAAGAAAATTCCAGCTGCGTTGCAACAAAGGCTATGTGCTCAGGAGCATTTCTGTTACTACGGGGCTGCACACCCGCGCAGCTATGGGGGTATGGTGTGTCTATCTTGTAATACATCTGATGAATTCTTCATTGTCTCATTTGAGAATTTTATGATGCAGTACAATTCTCTCCAGTATTGTTCAGTGAGATATTTTATTAAGAAGTATTCAGATACAATGCCTCAGTAACAATTTTTTACAAGTTACTGGAAAATAGTGGGTGATTTAAATTGATGATAAAGATACTTCAATGAACTTCAAAGCCTACAATTAGGGACGGCATCTTTGTTTCCAAATGGATAAACAAATTCTGCATAGAGAGTGCTTGGTCATAAGGTACAATTCATAAAGAGGTACTTAAGCTACATATGTCAAAGAATGCCCTCTCCATTGGATATGGGCTTTCTGCCCAATGTACAACTGTATTTAGTTGTCAGAGTCACAGCAGAGGGCAAAATTCAAAATGAGTAGCTAGTGTAGAACAAAGACTATAGGCTTTAAAAAAGCAGAGTGATTTTTATGAACATGTATATTGAAGCAGAAAACTTGACATGCTCATTTTTAAATATCACAAATGTTTTAAATAGAGAAACCTTTACCTGTAATTTTTGATTGATTCTTTTTAGGTATGAGCACATTGCGAGCTTTGTTCTGTTGTATTATGAGATTAAATCTGATTGCTGTTAATCGATTTATTGATTTAAAACATTATTTGCCAGTTTCTGTAAGGAGAGAGACAGAATTTCTGAGGTGCTGGTTTAATTTCTTTTTATACCAGCAAGCATTGAAAATGAGGGACTGTAGTGGGTGGCTTGTGCTAATGAGTAATAGTATTGTACATTGGATTGGTTAGGTATGATTCGCAGAGAAACATTCACAGAAAACTGGCCGAGCATCGTTATGGGGTGGCGCAGTGGCAAAACTAATACAGTTGCCAACTCACTGTGATCCAGATTCAATCCTGACTCGTGGCGTTATCTGTGTGGTATTGGCACCTTTTCTGATTTGGCTGTCTGTTTCCTTGGGTCCACCAGCTTTGTCACCTGTTCCAAAATCCTGGATTATTCTGAATTGCTGTAGTGCCATGGGGAAGCGGTAAAATGTAGCGAAAGTTAATGAGAATGTGGGGAGAATGCATGAGAAAGAAAATCAGAGGGGAAGTGGGATTGCTGTGAGAACTGGCATAGACTGAATGGACCAAAAGCCCTACTTAAGGAACTTGTCATTTTGGCAATTACTGTATTGCCTATTTTCTCCATGCAATGTGTTGTTGGCTCTCTTTTAAGCCAACAGCAAAAATATAACATAGTTGTTGCTTCCAAGACATGTACTGAGACAAAGTATCAAAGTGAGAGGACGTTTCCAATAGTGGGGGAGTCGGGGACCAGAGAGCACAGTCTCAGAATCCAAGGACGGAGATGACGCGAAATTTCTTTAGCCAGGGCATGTTGAATCTGTGGAATTCATTGCCACAGATAGCTGTGGAGGCCGAGTCATTGGGTATATTTAAAGCTGAGATTGATAGGTTTTTGATTAATAAGGGTGTTAAAGGTTACGGGGAGGAGGCAGGAGGACGGGTTTGAAAGGGATAATAATTCAGCCATGATGGAACCAGACCAGACTCATTGGGCCAAGTGGCCTAATCCTGTGGTCTTATGGTCTGAGTTTGAGAGTGCTGTTTGTTCTTTAGTTACCATGGTAACTGACTGACTCACTAGTATTCACTTGCTGGTTTCTCTGCTTCTTTTCCAGGACGTGCTTCTTTCACACAAGCCAAAGGAGAAAACCCGGATTGACAGCAACAATGAAAACTCTGTCCCAAAAGACTTTGAAAATATTGATAACAGTAATTTTGGATCAAGAACACAAAGGCAGAAGCTGCAGTCAGATGGTAAGAGTAAAGCTGCTGTTGTGCAGAAGGCCAAGTATGAGCAGCAGGGCAAAGTCAAGGACCATTCTCTGTTGGGTAAGAACACCAATGAAGTCCTTCCCCTGGGAAACCATAGGGCCAAAAATGCCAGCAATGCCCAGCTGAGCTACAAGACTGTGAGCCACTATAAGGGAGGGGCGATTGGAAAAACTTCTCATGAGCTGCACTATGAACAGGCCCCGAGATGTGAAATAACTGGTAAGGAAGCGTTGTCGGCCCTCTCCAGGGCTAAAAGCAAGCATTGCCGCCAGGAAATTGCTGAGCTCTACTGTCTTCATAAAGATGGAAAGTTAATGCCGGAAAAGGTACCACGCTTGTGTCCATTGGAGGGTAAGGAATATCAACTAAAGTGATTTATTGTAATGATGGAGTGGTAAGAGGCTTCTGCTCCTCCTTAATTCCTTTCATTTTAATTTTGACACATTCCTGTCCTCTTTCAGATGTCGTACTGCATAATTCAATTTCACTTTTAAGATATCAAGAGTAGAAAGCCAGTCACTTTCAAACTTAAAAAAATACTCCAGGAGTTTTTTCTGACTGCATTTGAGATAAGACATAGACAGTAAGACTTTGGAGCGGAATTAGGCCATCTGGCCCATTGAGTCTGCTCCGCCATTCAATCATGGCTGATCTTTTATTCTATCTCCTCCTCAACCACAGTTCCCGGCCTTCTCCCCATAACCTTTGATGCCATGTCCAACCAAGAACCTATCAATCTCTACCTTAAATACACCCAACAAACTGGCGTCCACAACTGCCTGTGGCAACAAATTCCACGAATTCACTACCCTTTAGCTAAAGAAATTTCTCTGCATCTCTATTTTGAAAGGGCGCCCCTCTATCCTGAGGCTGTGCCCTCTTGTTCTAGACTCTCCCACCATGGGAAACATCCTTTCCACATCAACTCCATCTAGGCCTTTCAACATTCGAAAGGTTTCAATGAGATCCCTCTCATCCTTCTGAATTCCAGCGAGTACAGACCCAGAACCATCAAACGTTCCTTGTGTGATAATCCTTTTGTTTCTGGAATCATCCTTGTGAACCTCCTCTGGACCCTCTCCATTGCCACACATCTTTTCTAAGGTAAGGGGCCCAAAACTGCTCACAATACTCAGGTGAGGCCTCATTAGTGCCTTATAAAGCCTCAGCATCACATCCTTGCTCTTGTATTTTAGACCTCTTCAAATGAGTGCTAACATGGCAGTTGCCTTCCTCATCACTGATTCAACCTGCAAGTTAACCTTCAGAGTGTACTGCACAAGGTCTCCCAAGTTCCTCTGCATCTCAGATTCCCGGATTTTCTCCCTGTTTAGAGAATAGTCCACACATTTATTTCTACTACTAAAGTGCATGACCATGCATTTTCCAACATTGTATTTCATTTGCTACATCTTTGCCCATTCTCCTAATCTGTCTAAGTCCTTCTGCATCCTATGTGTTTCCTCAACACTACCTGCCTCTCCACCAATCTTCATATCATCTGCAAACTTGGCAACAAAGCCATCTATTCTATCATCTAAATCATTTATATACAGCATAAAAAGAAGTGTTCCCAACACTGACTCCTGCGGAACACCACTAGGCACTGGCAACCAACGAGAAAAGGATCCTTTTATTTCCACTTGCTGCCTCCTACCAATCAGCCAATGCTCTAACCATGTTAGTAACTTTCCTGTAATACCATGGGCTCTTAACTTAGTAAGCAGCCTCATGTGTGGCACCTTGTCAAAGGCCTTCTGAAAGTCCAAATATACGACATCCACCACATCCCCTTTATCTATCCTACCTGTAATCTCCTCAAAGAATTCCAACAGGTTCATCAGACAGGATTTTCCGTGAAGGAAACCATGCTGACTTTGTACTATCTTGTCCTGTGTCACCAAGTAGTCCATCACCTCATCCTTAACAATTGACTCTAAAATCTTCCCAACCACTGAGGTCAGGCTAACTGGTCTATAATTTCCTTTCTGCTGCCTTCCACCTTTCTTAAAGAGTGGAGTAACATTTGCAATTTTCCAGTTCTCTGACACTATGCCAGAGTCCAGTGATTTTTGAAACATCATTTCTAATGCCAGCACAATCTCTAACGCTACCTCATTTTGAACCCTTGGATGCAGTTCCTCTGGTCCTCTGGCTTATGTACCTTTAGGTCTTTCGGCTTTTTGAGCACCTTCTGGCTTGTAACAGTAACTACACCTACTTCTCTTCCTTCACACATTACATCAGGCATACTGTGAGTGTCTTCCACAGTGAACACTGATGCAAAATACTCATTTAGTTCATCAGTCATCTCCTTGCCCCCATTATTATCTCTCCTGTCTTATTTTCTAACGGTCTTATGTCCACTCTCATTTCTCTTTTATTTTTAACATACTTGAAAACACTTTTACTATCCACTTTGATATTATTTGGTAGCTCGCTTTCATATTTCATCTTTCACTTCTAATGATATTTTTAGTTGCTCTCTGTAGATTTTTAAAAACTTCCCAATTCTCTATCTTCCCACTGATTTTTGCTTTGTTGTATGGCCTTTCTTTTGCTTTTACAATAGCTTTGACTTCCCTTGTCAGCCACGGTTGTAGTTTTTACCGTTTGAGTATTTCTTCATTTTTGGAATACACATGTCCTGCACCTTCCTCATTTTTCCCAGAAATGCATGCTATTGCTGCTCTGCTGACATCACTGCTAGCAGCCCCTTCCAATTTACTTTGGCCAACTCCTCTCTCATACCACTCTAATTTCCCTTACTCCACTGAAATACTGCTACATTAGACTTTACTTTCTCCCTATCAAATTTCAAGTTGAACACAGTCATATTGTGATCACTGATTCCTAAGGGTTCTTTTACTTTAAGCTCTCTAATCACCTCCGGTTCATTACATAACACCCAAACCGGTATAGCTGATCCCCTAGTAGGCTCAACAACAAACTGCTCTAAAAAGCTATCTTTTAGGCATTCAACAAACTTACTTTCTTGTGATCCATTACCAACCTGATTTTCCCCAATCGATCTGCATGTTAAAATCTCTCATGACTACCATAACATTGCCCTTGACTCCTCTTTTCTATTTCCTATTGTAACCTGTGGTCCACCTCCCAGCCAATGTTGGGAGGTCTGTATATAACTGCCATCAACGTCCTTTACCCTTGCAGTTTTTTAAAGCAACCCACAAGGATTCAACACCTTCCAACTCTCTGTCACATCTTTCTACTGATTTGATGCCATTCTTTACCAGTAGAGCCACACCCCCCCCCCCCCGCCTACCTTCCTATCCATCCAATAATAATGTGTAACCTTGGACATTCAGCTCCCAACTACAGCCATCCTTCAGCCATGATTCAGTGATGGCCATAACATCATACCTGGCAATCTGTAATATTGCAACAAAATCATCTACCTTATTTCTTATACTATGTGCATTTAGATACAACATTTTGAGTACCTTATTTGCTATCCTTTCTGACTCTGCGTCCCTAATGATTTGATACTCAGCCTGTTAGTGGCAACTATGTCCCATCACCTGCCTGCCCTTCCTGTCAATCTGCATGCCATCTTTACTTTTTTGACATCCATCCTTTCCTAAGTCCCTTCGCTCCGGTTCCCACCCCACTGCCAAGTTAGCTTAAACCCTCCCCAACAGCTCTAACAAACCTGCCCGTGAGCATACTGGTCTCCGTCGGGTTCAGGTGCAACCCGTCACTTTTAAACAGGTCATACCTCCCTCAGAAGAGATTCCAATTATCCAAGAACCTGAAGCCCTCCCGCCTGCACCAGCTTCTCAGCCACACATTTATCTGCCAAATCATCCCGTTTCTACCCTCACTGGCGCATGGCACAGGCAGCAATCCAGAAATTACTACCCGGGAGGTCCTGCTTCTCAGCTTTCTACCTAGCTCTCTAAATTTTCCTTTCAGGACCGCATTGCTTTTTATTCCTTTGTCATTGATACCAATATGTACCAAGACATCTGGCTGCTCCCCCTCCCCCTCCAAAATGTTGTGGATGCGATCTGAGACATCCCTGACCCTGGCACCTGGGAGGCAACACACCATACATGTGTCCCGTTTATGTTCACAGAATCTCCTGTCTGTTTCCCTTACTATCGAATCCCCTATCACTACTTCTCCCTTTTTCTCTCTCTTGAGATGTTGGATGACTCAACTTCCAGTTGAATCTGAGAAGCATAGCATTTATACCTTGTGATATTGAAGTGCTATCCAGTTGTATTTTGGTAGCCGAATAAAACATTGGGTCTAATTGAAGTGTTTGATGGCCGAGAGGCCCCCATTTCTGCCTCTATTTAATGAGGTAGGCTGATCTGACTGTAAATTCACCTCCATGTTTCTGCCTTTGCCCAGTTAATAAGTTAAAAATATTCAAAAACTGATTCCATCATCCTTTGATGAAGAGTGCTTCAATGATTCATGAGCCTCTGAGAGAATAAATGGGTAGCCATTACTTTTAAACTGTGAGTCAGAGTTCTAGCTCTTCCTGCACGAAGAAACATCCACACTGTGTCTGCCCTGTCAAGACCCCTTGGGATATGATAGGCTTCAATTTTGTTTTTCTCATGCTCCTGAACCCCTACCAAACACTTTCTCAAAAGGTCTCAGGGGTCAATTACCTTCCTCTTTGCCATTTATTCGGCTTTTGTGAGAAAAGTTTATTGTAGGAAAAATGAAGTCTTTGTATTTTATTATTTTTAATTATCTCTACATTTTAATAATTTGACTTCTTAAAATTGTTCAAAAAATTTTGAAGAGTTTTTGTGTATCTCTGTCAGAGGCATTTAGAAATAATTTAAAAGCCTTTGACTGCATTGAGCTATTAAAAGCCAACAAGATGTTTGACGGGCAGGGGTTCAGTGGTACAAGGCCTAAGATCTGCTGACTTCGGAGTACCTACTCTGGAGCTGTTTAGGGTCTGCAGACTGTGGAACATTTCGTATGCAGGAAGAGTAATTGCAGAAGGTAGGCACCACAGGCAGCTAGACTGAGGAGGAGGCTGAGCCCAGAACGAACAGACTCATTAATCTTCCTACCTCAAAATGCGGTGATATCTTCTGGGATATTGTTAGACCTGTGGCAATTACTCCACCAATGGCATTAAGCTACAAAGCATGGTTGAACAAAATAATTATTAATTCTTCTCGGAAGCTTGGCCCCGTTCGTTTTAAGCACCGCTACCAGATAAGTTGAGTGAGCAATTTGTTTGAGCAATGGAGCAGACAAGAGTGATGTGATAAAACCTGTGTATTGAATAGAGCATAGGTTATATGTGATACCACCTGGGAGTTCAGAGGAGGTCCCAGAATGGTGTATGCTAAGAATTAATTTGAAATTTGCCCAGTTATTAATGCTTGCTTTGGCTATTCATTTCAATCTGACATGGAAAACTTGAGTGAGTAAAAGCAGCTGAGGCCTCAGTCAACATCTATCCCCTGGTCCGGCTCAGCATAGGTTGAGGTGTTCAATCAAACTGGGATTTGTTACTGGCTGCCTTACCATTGTTAGCAGAACCTCTTCGATTGGGGTGGGGGCGGGGTAGAAAAAGCACTTTTCATAATGTTCAAGTCAGCAGAAATAAAAAGCAGAACTGGCAATTAACCTTCTGAAAATAAATTCCAAATTCATTCTGTCATCAAAAAGACTCAGAAGTGAGGTGGTAATCACCCACCAGCAAACTGAGGCACTCAGAAATATCAAATACTTCTTGCTCCTAAGCCAATTATGAACCACTCAGCAACTTCTGTGCTGGATCAGGAACCTTGGTGTGTATTCTGTGTAACAAGTAATTCCTGATTTAACTCTGTAACAAGACTCTGCAGGTGGTAAATCTCCAACTGCTCAGGATTAATACCGCTGGATAGGTCTGTGGTGTTTCATCTTCTAGTACATTGCTGCACGTGATCTTAGTGGATTGCACTGTTCGAAGTGCTGTCTGTCGGGGGGTGGGGTGTCACGATAGTATAGCAGTTAGCATAACGCTTTACAGTGCTACAGTGCCAGTGACCCTGGTTCGATTCCCGTCACTGTCTGTAAGGAGCTTACACATTGTCCTCGTGACTGTCTCGGTTTCCTCTAGGTGATCCAGTTTCCTCCCATAATCCAAAGGGGTACGGTTTTGTAAAATAATCGGTCACATGGGTATAATTGGGTACTGTGGGCTCTTTAGGCTGGAAAGGCCTGTTAGCATGCTGTATCTTTAAGTTGAAGCATTAATCTAAGTCCACGTTCCTCAACTCCCCATGCCTCACTCTATTCTAAAGGACCCCATGTCTGTTCTATATTTTGAAGTTATTCTTCACTTTTGGCATAGTATTCTTCACTTTTTCATGGAGCATTTTGAAATGCTTGACCTCAATAAATTCTCACTTGATGAGGAAGGAAAGGACATCCCAATGCAGCAGCAGGATCCATGGAATCCTTCATAAACCCACTTGTTTTCAAGAGAGGTTTGGGGCAAGATAGAGACTGAAGATCAGAAGGGACCAGAAAGTCTGTGAGGAAAGGCCTGAGGTCAAGGGGGCCTTGAAAAAGATGGAGACCCACAAAACAACACCTCAGTTTGCCTTTTGACTGTGCCCCTGACCCCTGAGTTCCAGATAATTTCTTGGGCACTGGGCCAGTCTGATGCCATAACTGCACAGCCTTTCTCAGGGACAGAGTTTTAAAGGAGAAAAATTGTTAAAGGTGTTAAAATAAGGCTGTTGAAAATGTAGAGGTTTTGTAATCCACCTCATAGGCTTATGGTAGTTTGGAAAACTTGGCAGGAGTTTCCCCGATGCTATATTTTACCAGCAGGGTAGAGGTTCTTGGCAAAATGTTTTTTTAAAGATTTCTTTAAAATAAAGTGGCTTTTTTGCATAATTGACAAGCAATGTAGATGGTGCAACGAAAAAGCTGCCCTGTACTAAAGATCTAGCTGAAAGAACAGGAATTGAAACAATCTGTTGCTGTTGAGTTGATCTGTTTCCATTTCGTGACAAGAGCACAACAATTCTCTTGTCAGCGACTGACACACTGGCACTCGGCATCCCCACCAAAGTACTCTTGAAACCAATAGATACTTTGTGCAGCTGAGGTAATCTAATGAATTTGCAGTGATGCAAAGTGGACCATTATCTGTGTTGTCTTGCCCAAATGATTGGAAGCATTGTCACCTAGTGTTATGTTTCTGGTGTTCAGTGCTGGTTGTGTCTATACTCTCTGGTCGATGGTGCTAGTGCTAATTTGTACATTTTGAGGGGGCCCAAAATATAGATTGCTCTCAGTATGATTCTGCACTGGGAAATGCGGGGACTGGTGGGGGATGGAAGGTAGCACATATTTAATGTACAGGCAGCTCACCGCAGCATTCTGATATGCCTGAGGCCTTTCCTCTGCCAGATTCACTACTGTGGAGCTTGCTGTGTAACGTGTGTAAGAGTTGCATTGTGAATAGGCCTGTGGGATTGGGACCAGTGGCGAGAGGCTCCAGTAACCCAGGCCTCCTCATCCTTCTCCAGCTGGTCTGTCAACTTTGAGAGTCAGTTACATTGGCTCCTGCTATTTTCCACTCCTACAGGGTGGCCTTCCAGGGACTATCCTTTACCACGGGTGTTGTTTATCAGCCAACTGGCTCTGAGCAACAGCATGTAGAAATTTGGTACCAGCTTCTACATTGTACACTAATAATGTTTAACTCCATTTCATCACCATATCTCAATTCAATGTCATCACACTGCTCATCTGACTGAAGTACAAGCTGGATCAAATAGTGGCAAGAGTAGGCTCAGTACTCTCTGCTCCCGCCAGATGCCTGTTTCCCGAGCCAACATTTTTGTGTCCCCACCATGAAATTGCCTGACCCTCAACCTGCCTCTTCAGGTACATGATTGTACATGGAGTGAAATATTCCAAACAATTCCAGCCTCTGAGATACGTGCGCTTGGTTTTGGCCTCGGACACAAACCTGTTCCACTGTTGATGGCCATATCGACAGCCGCCAAGGACCTTAACATTGCAATTTTGTTCCTTCATCAAGCTCAAGCTTTTTGACCAAGCTTTCTCTAATCTACGCTGAATATCTCCTTCTGAGAATCAGTGATGGACTTTCTTTCTGTGAAGAAGCTTGGAATGCAGGTAGTAACAACGCTACGCTTTTCTTTTGACTTTTTCTGCTCTGTGCTCTTGCTAACTGATAACCTGTCTTCCATCCCAGTAAACCTATCATACTTCTCTTGCTGAAGGACTATCTTTAAACAATTAAGTAAAACATAGATTGAAACTCAGTCATTTCATACGCTTCTAGTCTACCAACAAGGTCTTGCATTCAGATTTGCCTGAAGTTGTGATTTCTTTTATTTCAAAATATACTTTATTCAAAAATAAATATATACAATAAACCATTCAATAACTTTTCATCCTTTACATACGTTTCCATTATACTCAGTACATATCCGTATTTATAGCCACCTACGTGGCACTCCAGTAGTTCAGCTTAGCATATCATTGTTGAGGGGTATACTCCCCGCCCACCGACCCCTCCCACTCCCACGGGTGGAGAAACCTATACTGTGGTCCTTCCCCACCGGGCCCTTGCGGTGGCTGCACCAAGTTTCAGTGCGTCCCTCAGCACGTACTCCTGCAGCCGAGAATGTGCCAGTTGGCAGCATTCTCCCACAGACATCTCCATGTGCTGGTAGATCATCAAGTTTCGGGCCGACCAAAGATGGTCTTTCATCGAGTTGATGATCTGCCAGCAGCACCGGATGTTGGTCTCCGTGTGCGTCCCCGGGAACAGCCCGTAGATCAGAGAGTCCTCTGTTACGCAGCTGCTGGGGATGAAATGTGACACTAGCCCGTCATCCTCCTCCACACCCTCTTTGCGAACTGGCAGTGTACAAAGAGGTGGGTCACAGACTCCTCCTCACTGCAGTCCTCCCGTGGGCAGTGGGGTGCGGAGACGACATTCCGGGCGTACAGGAGGGCTCTGACTGGGAGGGCCCCTCTCACCGCCAGCCAGGCAAGGTCTTGGTGCCTGTTGGTGAGATCTGGCGATGAGGCATTTTGCCAGATGAACTGGACAGTCTGCTCAGGGAACCACCCCACTGTGTCCATCACGTCCTTCTCCTGCAGTGCCTGCAGGACACTACGTGCCGACCACTGCCTGATGGCCCTGTGGTCAAAGGCGTTCTCCTGGAAGAACTTTGCTACGTAGGACAGGTATGCCGGCAACGACCAGCTGACTGGGGCGTTGCGTGGGAGTGGGGCCAGACCCATCCTTCGTAGCCAGGGCGACAAATAGAACCTGGGCACATAGTGGTACTTGGTGCCCACATACCTGGGCTCTACACACAACCTGATGCAGCCACATATGAAGCTGGCCATCAGGGTGAGGGCGACATTGGGGACGTTCTTGCCCCCATTGTCCAGGGTGTGATTTTTTTTTTTCCAAAAATACTTTATTCAGAAATATTACAAAATAAAAATAATTACATACAGAAAAAGAAAACCATTCGTTGACTGTGAGTCCTTATTCAATACAGTTATTAACAATAAAATTTTGCGTTGACTCTGTTCATTTACAAATGAAAGATGTTTACAGTAAATCATGCGTTTACTCTCAACTCTTGGTCAAGTGTTAAGACTTATCAAAATTTTCAACAATAAAGGCAGGCAATGGCTCTAATACTTTCCCAAATTAACAATTCCACCCACTCCTTGGGCACCATGTTGATTATCTGTCCACACCGCTGATGAGGGTCGGTCTCCTCCCCACCCAACCTCTCCCCCTCCTACGGGTGATGAACGTTAAACTGTGGACCTTCCCCACCGGGCCTTCGCTGTGGCTGCACCAAGTTTGAGTGCATCCCTCAGAACGTACTCCTGCAGACGAGAGTGTGCCAGTCGGCAGCATTCAGTCACGGACATCTCTGTCAGCTGGCAGACCATCAAGTTTCGGGCCAACCAAAGAGCGTCTTTCACCGAATTGATGATCTGCCAGCAGCACCGGATGTTGGTCTCCGTGTGCGTCCCCGGGAACAGCCCGTAGATCACGGAGTCCTCGGTAACGCAGCTGCTGGGCATGAATCTTAGTACTGTCCCTTCCATTCTCTTCCACACCTTCTTTGCGAACCCACAGTGTGCAAAGAGGTGAGCCACTGACTCCACCCCATCACAGTCCTCTCGTGGGCAGTGGGGTGTGGAGGAACTGTTCCGGGCGTACAGGAGGGATCTGACTGGGAGGGCCCCTCTCACCGCCAGCCAGGCGAGGTCTTTGTGCCTGTTTGTGAGATCTGGCGATGAGGCATTTTGCCAGATGAACTGGACAGTCTGCTCAGGGAACCACCCCACTGTGGCCATCACGTCCTTCTCCTGCAGTGCCTGCAGGACACTACGTGCCGACCACTGCCTGATGGCCCTGTGGTCAAATGCGTTGGTCTTGAAGAATTTTTCTACGAAGGACAGGTAAGGGGGCAACGACCAGCTGACGGGGGCGTTGCGCGGGAGTGGGGCCAGACCCATCCTTCGTAGCCAGGGCGACAGGTAGAACCTGGGCACATAGTAGTACTTTGTGCCCACGTATCTGGGATCCACGCACAACCTGATGCAGCCACACACGAAGCTGGCCATCAGGGTGAGGGCGACATTGGGGACGTTCTTGCCCCCATTGTCCAGGGACTTGTGCATGGCGGTCCGTCTCACCCGCTCCATCTTGGATCCCCAGACGAATCTGAAGACAGCCCGGGTGACTTCCGAGCGGGGGACGGGCCAGACCTGCGCCAAGTACAGCAGCCCTGAGAGCACCTCACACCTGATGACCAGGTTCTTGCCCGTTATCGACAGGGAGCGCGCTCCCCACAGTCCCAGTTTCTGTTTCACCTTGGCAGTCCGCTCCCGCCAGTTCTTGTTGCACGCCTCGGCCCCCCCGAACCAGATCCCCAACACCTTCATGTGGTCAGACCTGATGGTGAAGGGGACACTGGATCGGTCTGGCCAGTTGCCGAAGAGCATGGCTTCGCTCTTCGTGCGTTTGAGCCTGGTCCCCGTCGCTAGCTCGAACTGTTCACAGATGCTGATCAGCCTGCGAACTGACCTTGGATCAGAGCAGAAGATGGTGACGTCGTCCATGTACAGGGAGGTTTTCACTTGGGTCCCTCCACTGCCTGGCAGCGTCACCCCTCTTATGCCCCCATCCCTCCTGATGGCCTCGGCAAAGGGCTCTATACAGCAGACAAACAAGACAGGGGAGAGGGGACAGCCCTGCCTGACTCCAGACCTGATGGGGAAGCTGTCTGTTTCCCACCCGTTGACCTGGACTGCACTACGGATGTCTGCGTAGAGCAGTCTGATCCAATTCCAGATTCCCTCCCCAAATCCCATTTTGGAGAGCACGTCCGCCATGTACGTGTGCGATATCCTGTCGAAGGCTTTCTCCTGGTCCAAGCTGACCAGGCAGGCGTCCACCCCCCTGTCCTGCACGTAGGCGATGGTGTCCCTCAGCAGCGCGAGGCTGTCTGAGATCTTCCTGCCCGGTACAGCACAGGTTTGGTCCGGGTGGATCACCTGTCCCAGAGCAGACCTGACCCTGTTGGCGATAGCCTTGGACAGGATCTTGTAGTCCACATTCAGGAGAGAGATGGGTCTCCAATTCCTAATGTCCTCCCTTTCCCCCTTCTGCTTGTAGATGAGGGTGATGATGCCCTTCCTCATGGACTCAGACATGCTGCCGGCCAGAAGCATAGCGTTGTACACTTCCAGCAGGTCTGGGCCCATCCAGCTCCACAGTGCCGAGTAGGGTGTGATAAGACAGAAAAAGATGCCAGATGGCACAGACTTCTGCATTATGCATTACATAGTACTGCCGTTATATAGAACTCCATATCCTCTAATTTATCATGCGTGGATTTAATATGGCAGGAAATCTGTTTTAAGTATGCAACAGTTTGACAATGCATTTAATAAATGATGCTATTCATACAAGAAAATATTCACAGTACAAATGTTTTTACTTTAGCAAAGATAGTTTTAGCACAATGCAAAGCATGTCTTAAACCAGTTGCTCGTTTGATGAAGCTCTGCATCAAGTCACAAATGCCATTAAATCATGAAAATGTCATTTTACAAATGGAAATGCATTAGAGTATTTGCATTTAAATAGGCAAAATGAGGAAAGAAATTAAACGACTGAAAGATCCAAGAAAAGGCTTAAAAGGGGGCAATTATCACCTGGATTGAACATTCGAAATGTATCATTGTTACATTTATATCTGGGTGTTTTAAAATGATTTTATATCCACTGAGAGTATAGATATTAATTGAGCAAGATGTAATAATTTCTATATTATTTTTAGATTGCTTTCTATTTGGTAACATTAAATATCTTCATGTACAGTATATGTCAAGGCATTGTTTAATTTCTTACGGAGCCATTCACTTGTAACATTTAAGCCATAAGCCTTGTAGAAATCATGAATTAAATTAGGATTGTGATACAGTCATAAGAATGGAAATTTTGGTTTGGGGATGGTAGTTTTAGTGCAGATCAGGCAATTGAAGTTTAGTCTAGCTGGCAGTCAGTGTCACCTAAGGCCACACTAAGCTTGTGGTGAACAAAATGGACTCACTAGTGCCTGTAATCTTAGCAATCCAGCACAGTATGTGAATTTATTGTAGATAAAGCATGCTTTATTGTTTGGTAGTGAGGGTTCCCTTTGCTATTTGATTGATATAAATGTGTTATAAAAGGGAAATAAACATCTGTACTCTAATGAATAAAGCATTAACATTTCTTCTGCTTAATTCCAGGATGCAAGTTATAGACTTCTGCTCTCTTTAAAAGCCAGTCAAATGTTAGATCATGTTTTGCACATCTGAAGTTTAGGATGGGATTCTGATGTTTTACTGATTGTGATATCACAAACACAAGAAAATCTGCAGATGTTGGAAATCTAAAGCAACACACACAAAACACATATTTCCTTCCCCACCCCACCATACTTTTTGCTCTCTACGGGACTCCCTTATCCACTCGCCTCTCGCCACTGATCTTCCTCCTGGTACTTAACCTTGCAAGCAGAACAAGTGCCACATCTGCTCCTACACCTGTTTCCTCACTACTGTTCAAGGCCTCAAACTGTCCTTCCAGGTGAAGTGACATTTCACCTCAGAGTGTGTTGGGGTCATCTACTGTATCTGGTGCTCCCGGTGTGGTCTCCTGTATATTGGTAAGACCCAATGTAGATTGGGACACTGCTTCACTGAGCACCTTCACTCCGTCCCCCACAAAAAGCAGGATCTCCCACTGGCCACCCATTTCAATTCTGCTTCCCATTCCTATTCGGACATGCCGGTCCATGGCCTCCTCTATCGCTGCAATGAGGCCACACTGTGGCTGAAGGAGCAACACCTTCTATTCCATTTGGGTAGCCTCCAATCTGTTGGCACGAACATCAGTTTCTCGAACTACTGGTAATTGCAACTCCTTTGCTCCTTGACCATTCCCCAGTCCTGATTCCCTCTCTCACATTATCTCCTTACCTGCCCATCACCTCCATCTGGTGCTGCTTCCCCGTCTCTTTTTCCATGGCCTTCTGTCTCACCTATCAGATCTTCCCATCTCTAGCCCTTTATCTCTTTAACCAATCAACTTCCCAGCTCTTTACTTCACCCCTCCCCCTCTCCCGGTTTCACCTATCACCCACAACCTTGTACTTCTTCCTCCCATCCCCCCACCTTCTTACTCTGACTACTTCCTCTTCCATTCCAGTCCTGATGAAGGGTCTCAGCCCGAAACGTTGATCGTTCAGTCTTTTCTGTTGATGCTGCCTGACCTGCTGAGTTCATCCACCATTTTGTCTTAGCTGCTGATTGTGGGATCTCTTCGCTCTTTTCCCTTATCAAAACATTTGATGCTGAAAATCTTTATTTTAATAAGTAATTTGTTATGTATAATAAATGTTCTGTACTCTGTCAGTGTTTAGACTCACTGAATTCATCTTTATGTATAATATAAATATAAAATTTCATTCAGTGTAGCAATTAGAATTTGGGAATGTGAGATTAAATTTAAAAATGGAAGATATCAAAGTGTCCTCATCTGGGTTCTGATCTTTGGTAACCTATCCCGCTGTGAAAAATATAATAAGTTGCAAATACATATGTTGGATGTGAGGCCTCCTTGTTCTGCATCAACACAGCATTCCATTTTCCCTCTCTTTTCTGGGTTATTGGACTTGAGTTGGGTTCGAAAGGGCCAGATTCAGGTTTCAGCAGCAGAGCTGATCCAGGGGCTGGGGTTTGAGCCTAACTCTGGGTGTTGTCTATATAGACTTTGCATGTTGCCCCCGTCGATTTCTCCACAGTGCTCCTATCTTCTTCCTTATCCCAGCTTTATCTCAGATTGGCTTGTAAAAAGTTATTTGACTACCGTACTGTACTAGTTACTTGAGAGGCAGAAGGGTCAAAATGGACTTGATAAGCACACGTGAGAGACTGGGTTGCAGGGAGGGAATAGGACTAATGGGATTGTTTTGTGCGAACCAGCATGGATCAAATATACCAAGTATCACCTCGTTATGATCTTGCACTTTATTGTTTACCTGGACTGCACTTTCTCTGTAGCTCCTGCAGTTTATTCTACATTGTTAATGTTCTACTTTGTTCTACTTCCATGCACCTTGTAAAGATTTGATGTGCATGAACGATATGAAAGACAAGCTTTTGGCTGTATTTTGTTTCAGGTGATAATAATACACTAATACCCACACCTGTATTGTCGTAAGTAAGTGAGGTTGGTCATAGAACAATACTGCCTTTTGGGCCAATGAGTCCATGCTGACCGCAGCGTCCGCCCAGCCAGTCCCATTTTCCTGCATTTGGTGTTTAATTTTCTACCTGAGCTCTAAGGAGATTGATTAAGCAGGAGGCCAACACTAGTTGGGAACACTCAACAAGACATGGTGAGGATGAAGGGATAGTAAACATTGAGTGTGGGAGGCTGATTTTACTGAAAACAGTAGTCCCTTTGTCCTACAATATTGAGCCAACTCTTTAACCTACTCCTAATGGAATATTTTCAATACTGGATCTGTCTTGAAGAGAATTAAAGGGATATTGAACAGTTTAGCTTCTGCATGCTCATACCATGTTTTTTTTCTTTTCTGCAGGGTTAGGGTGTGCCCATCAGTAGCCAAGTCCTGTTCTTCCCCCTTTCCACTAACCCATAAAAAATGCATTAGCTAGTTTTTTTTCACATCTCTTCAAGGTTTAGAGTACTGCTGCTGACAGTTCCAGAGGGACTAACAATCTGGATGAATTTACAATGAGTTTACAGGGCAGAATTTGATAGTTTTTATAAGTAATAACAGCCAGAAATCTACAGTTGTCAATTAACTGCAGTCAACACAGGCAATCAACACATTGCTCAGAAACATTTAAAAAATCATTAAAAATTGTTACAAATTTTACACAATTAAGAATAACACATAAAAGCAATTAAAAATCAAAAATAAAAAGATTTAACTGAACAATTTAAAAACTAAATTTTTAGTAGTATTGTTCAACAGTGCAATTAAAACTGCAATTAACTCGAGATTAGGTTTTCCCCTCAATGGTTACAGAACCCAACTGCACAGCAAGTGGAGAGGGTGGTGGTTGACTGGCATCAAAATAAGCTGGTGAAACGGGAAGCCAGCTAAAAAATTAAATGTTATGCAGAGTGTGAAGTGATGCACCTTGAAAGCAGAAATGAGAAGTGCAGAAATGGACACATGGTCCAGGAACTAGGCGACCAAGGAATGTATGTGAAATCTTTGAAGCTGGCAGGAAGTTAATCAGACTGCAGCAAAAGCAAATTAAGTCCTAGCCTTAAAAACATTGGTATTGATTATGAAAACAATGCAAAGCCTTTGTAAATTATTAACTAGTTTTCAGCTGGACATACTTACTGTCTTGTTAGATCCAATACATTTTGGACGGTATGCTGAAAATTTGGAATAGATATGAAGGAGATTGCCTAGATTGGTAACCAAAGGATTGGGGTTAGTTGTAAGGGAAGACTGGGAAGCAGACTAAGTTGAGATATTTAATGGATTCAAAATGCTGAAGATTTTTGATTGAGGCTTGTTGGCCAGCTAAAAACAAAAGACACATGAATAGTATAAGAACCAGCAGGAAGACGAGGAATTGTTTTACATAGTGAGATCCAGAATGTGCTGCCTTTAAGGGTGGCTGGAGTAGTTCCAATATTAACTTTGAAAAGTAAGTTGAATGCATAGTTGAAAAGGAAACATTTACAGGGCTGTGGAGAAGAAATAAAAGTTTGCACAGTCACAGTGAGCTATCTGGTCTTCTGATCCTGAGAAACAGAGCCAAGTCGTAAGATTAAACCTGAACAAATGAACTTCTATCAATGTGGCTTCATTCACAGCCTTGGGGCATCCCAAAAAGCTTTGGAAGCTAATGAAATAAATTTGAACTGTACTCACATTTGCAATGCAAGGAAATACAGTTTCACAAACATCAGAGGAATAATAGTGAAGTTATTTAATTTAGTATTGTTGGGTGATAGAGACCGTAGAACACTTTGATTCGGTGACTCTTTAAATATTGGCCAACACATCAGGTCCCCAGCTGCCACATATTGCACTAAAGTGGCAACCCTGTTTATTAACAAGTCTGGTCAGCTTGACCTGACAGTAATTAATCCAATAGTGACACCTCAGTCAGTGACTTCTTGATCATGATGTGAATTTATTACTGTTTAAGTCTTTGCTTCAGCCCTTAAGTGCATGTGTTGTTTGGGTTGAGCATAAAATTAAACAGTAAATGTATTGTTTTGCAAGATTAAGTATTTCCACCTTTTAGCCCATTTGCAATGCCAGGCTAATCCTGAGCATTGGCGCTGATAGTTCTGTGGCATCACAGTAAATCACCAGGGTAAAGATTCATTCTAATATATTGAGCACAAATATCTGCTCTTTTCTGTCACAAATAATAGCCAGAATTCAGCAGAAATCTCTTAAAGATGCCTCCAGCAGGATTTAGGAAAGCAAACCTACTAAGTAGTTCACTTGTAATCTTTGCCCTGCTTTATTGTTAGATATTGCTTTGTTTAAAAATTTAAATGCATTTCAGTCAGAGATGCAAACGATAGGAAGTATAATTTCTGACGATACTCCTATTTAAAATAAATTGCTCAGCTTTACTATCCCATCATGGGTTTACATCCAAATATTTGCATAATGCTTA
The DNA here is from genome assembly GCF_030028105.1 of Mobula birostris. Lineage (NCBI taxonomy): Eukaryota > Metazoa > Chordata > Chondrichthyes > Myliobatiformes > Myliobatidae > Mobula > Mobula birostris. The sequence goes on along the minus strand of NC_092378.1, from coordinate 129,064,078 downwards.
GCCCATTTCAGTTTTAAAGAAGACAGTCCAGAGTTATTTCCAAGCATTTGATGTTTTTGGAGGTGCCAAGATGTCTTAAATCTTTTGATCTTTGTCTGTTGACTGAGTAATCTCCGATATGCATGTGATCCAGTGAAGTTACATTGACGCTTATGAAACTTGTCAGCAGGGACTATGTTTGGATAAATATTCCAAATGTCAATTGATTGAACAAAGTGAATTACATTCCCCATTTAGAGATAGCTACTAACCTTTAACACAATGTTTTGTAGCAAAGTGATTGTTTCACTGGGTTTCATGTTTCTATTAAACTGTACATCCAATACAAAAGAAAGTTTCGTATTATTCTGTACATTAAATGGTCTTGCTGCTCCCAATAAAGATTGGAAAGGCAATTACATAACAAAATCAGCAAGGATGAAGGTAAGCTTTTCTATCAGACTGGTGGTGACTGGTGAAAAAGCTTCAGATTCTTAATCTGATTTCCTTCCTAACCAGAAACTTCACCCTTGAGAGAAATTTTTATAGCCACCCAACCATTACTGCAAATGGACAGAAAATCTAACATTGCTGCAAGAAATGTTTAGAGAGGCAATTTCTTTCATTAGCTCTTAAAATTGAAGAGTTGTTATTTGACCCTTCATCTGGCATCAAAATATCCTGGGGGATTTTCCCACAGTTCCTACTCAAGGTGCACTGAGCATTCACTTCACCAGCATCTTTAATGAATACTGTTTAACATGAGGTTGTGGTGTTCACAGGTCGGTACTGCTGTGGGCTTGACAGCTGTCAGCTTTAATTCTCTGTTGTTTCAGAGATCACTTGGAGGCTCTTCTATTTGCCTGCCATGGGTGACCTGTAATTACTTGCCACTCCTCAGTAGCAAAACGGAACTCAATGATGTGGCCTTCACTCCAACATCCATTTTGTTGGCTGAATCAGGCTATGCAACTCAATCTGTCTTGGACTTCCATCTGATTTTTTTTATCCTCTTTGAGAAGCATCTCCTCATAGTTTTATGATCACCTCATTGTGTCTCACTTGTCTAAGCTTAAAACTCGGCGCCTCAATATTGTCAAGTGCTTTGAAATGCACACTACTGTGACAAAGACCTACTGCAGGTTTTCTTGGATCACTAGGGGAGCAATTTCTTTTCCTTGGTTGTGCAACTAGTAAATTGTGTGCCTAGGGGCCTCAAAGGCCAGAGTTTGGAACCTAGGGTAACTGTACAATTTCAGGAAGGAAAAACCCTGTCAGTAACCCTTTCAACATTTAGTCTCAAGAGGAATTATTGCTTCGAGGATTGGCTGTCAGGTGGAATTCTGAACTACTGGCGATGAGTCAGATGAGAAAAGGCATTGCATGTTTTTTGCAAAGGATCAGGCATAGTGTTAAAGGTGGTCATTTTGGTGGAAGTAGCATTGCAATTTGCCTATTGCCTCAATAGGTCAACAGCAGATGCAATCTCAATGGCTCTTCACATGCCCTCAGAACACCTGGACTACAAAAACCCCTATGTCAGGATGCTGTTTATCGACTATAGCTCAGGATTTAATATCATCATTCCCACAATCCTGATTCGAGAAGTTACAGAACCTGGGCCTTTGTACCTCCCGCTGCAATTGGACCCTCGACTTCCTAGCCGGAAAACCACAATCTGTGCAGATTGGTGATAACATTTCCTCCTCGCTGACAATCAACACTGGTGTACCTCTGGGGTGTGTGCTTAGCCCAGAGCTTAGCTCTACTCTCTCTATACCCATGACTGTGTGGCGAGACATAGCTCAAATACCATCTATAAATTCGCTGATGATACAACCATTGTTGGTAGAATCTCAGATGGAGACGAGAGGGCATACAGGAGTGAGGTATACCAACTAGTGGAGTGGTGTCACAGCAACAACCTTGCGCTCAACATCAGTAAGACGAAAGAGCTGATTGTGGACTTCAGGAAGGGTAAGATGAAGGAACACATACCAATCCTCATGGAGGGATCAGAAGTGGAGAGAGTGATCAGTTTCAAGTTCCTGGGTGTCAAGATCTCTGAGGACCTAACCTGGTCCCAACACATCGATGCAGTTATAAAGAAGGCAAGACATCTCTCTTGCTGCTATCCACTTTCCTAAAAAAGAAAGAAGATGCCTTCAGTAGACTATCTAGAGACACCTGAGAAGGTTCAGTGCTGTCTTCAATGGCAGGCTGTGTAAGAGTGGCTCAAGTAATGTCTGCCTTTGAATTATGACCATGTTGGCTTCCTTTTCTAATCAAGTCCAAATGCCTGTTTTTCTCATTGAGTAGGTGCTCTCCCAGTATTACAGCAGCAATGTCAAACCACCATAGCATTATGTAAAGTGGCAAGGGTTCAGTTTAACCATGCTCGTGCAGAAAGGTTATTGCTTAACTTCGTTACCTTTATACATAAACAATCTGCACTACATTTTTGAATTTCTGCGCCATTGCCTTTGCAAGTTGCAAGACTAATGGGTCCAGCATGGAGTCAAAATTATGTCAGTTGTGTGATTGAAGTCACCCTACACTGGAACCGCAATCATGAACTCATTAAAGCATGAAAGGATCTGCTTCTCACATTTAGATGTATTAGAAATGTGCTAAACTGTCCTTTAGAAAGAAAGCACTTTATAATAGGTTAGCAAGAGGAATTTCAACCTTGGATCTGAAATTCATCTGCACACTGCTGATGTATGTGTATGAGTCCAGAATTTGTCACCACACTGAGTCTAGGCTGGTAACTCTTCAAGGGCAATATGCTGTCAATACCAGCTCATGCACGTCAGTGGCATTGCTCAGACCTGCTGGCAGACTGCTTTAATGGCTTCAGGGACTCATTGCTTAGGAGCTCCAGCTTCTAAGTGAACAAGCAGAATTTGAAAAGAAGTAATCATATCCCTTCCAGATTGTTTATCTTACCCTATTAAGCATTTGGATGTTTTCCACATTCCTGGCCTAGCTCAAGCTTTGCAGACAAATGTCCCGATGAAATTTTTGGGAAAGCCTGGGAGCACCACTAAACAAAGGTAGAATGAAGGTTTACCTTCACGCCCTTGGACCAGGAAAAGCAGGGCCAAGTCAGAGGAAATGGGATGACACCTTGCTTTCTGGTCCCAGGTCCAAAACTTGTTTCTTCAAGAGCTGAAGTTTTTAGTGTGAATCAGAATCAGGAGTATTATTACTGGCATATGTCATGACATTTGTTTTTTTTTTTTTGCAGCAACAGAACAGTGAAATACGTAACAGTACAATAAATTACAATAAGAAATATATATAAAAAGTAAATAATGCAAAAAGAAAGCAAAAATAATGAGGTAGTGTTGATGGGTTGGTCCATTGTCCATTCAGAAATCTGATAGTGGAGGAGAAGCAGTTGTTTCTAAAATGTTGAGTGTATGTCTTCAGGTGCCTGTACCTCCTCCTTAGTAGTAGTAATGAGAAGAGAGCATGTTCTGGCTGGTGGAGGTCATTAATGAAGGATGTTGCCTTTGTGAGGCATCGCCTTTTGAAGTTGCTGGGGAGGCTAGTGCCCATGATGGAGCTGGCTGAGTTTACAACCTTCTGTAGCTTTTCCCAGTCCTGTGCAGTGGCCCCCTCCATACCAGATGGTGATGCAACTAGTTAGAATGTTAGGGAGATATAGGAACATATTCTAAGATTGTAGTGCAGCTAAAGATGCTGAGAGGTATTCAGTGTCTACTTACAATAAGAAATTCCTTGTTCCTATAGTCTGAGGGGTATTGACTGGTTTGCTATGTCAATACCCCTAACTCTAATATGTTTCCATTGACTTTTGGAGAATCAAAATTGATGAAATATTGAGCAGCTTAAAATTATCAGGGAAATCTTTATATTGGAGCCAACACTGCAAGGCAAACAGTATCATTCTGTTTTAATAAATATTCCTATAACATTTAATAAGTTTGTCTCTAGGCAAACAGAAACATAATGACATTTATTTATAATATTGTAAATAAATTCACGTTTCTTCCTTGCATGCTTATAAAATATTCTGTATTTAGAATCAATGCTGGTAATGACAATAGATTATGAAGTCAGATTTAAGTAAGCCTGCAGATCAATCTAGCTATTCTATGTTAATATTTGATGTCTATATTCAAGATGTCTATTAATAGGAAAGCCTATTCTGTTGTTATTTCTCTTGCAGAATTCTGTTACAATTCAATTTACACAATCGAGGCATTGGACAAGTGATCCCTTTCTGAGTATGAACAGTTTAATCATGCACTTCTGTATCGCTAAGAATGGGGAGGGGCTAATCTGAATCACTGAAACTATGGTTAGCCACGTGGTTATAGCATTAACCAATGGGCTGAATTTAACATTGTGGGATTAATCCTATTTCAATGATGGTCAAATGCAAATTCAGTCCTGAGCTAAAAGTTGAAATTCTGTTGTCTTCCAGCCTAAATTCACCTGATTAAGTGCAGTAAAAATGAATGTGGATCTGGAGTTGGCCAAGATGTACTACAAACCTGATTGTAATCACTGCATGCTGGTCTACCCACAGTAAACTTTCACACTCTTAATTATCAAGAGGAAGCCCATCTTTGTTCAAATACATTCAAAGGAGAATTCCAAAATCTTATTTCTCTTTGAGAGAAAAATACACACAGTGGCCACTTTGTTAGGTACCTCCTGTACCTAATAACATGGCCAGTGAGTATGTTTGTTTATTTATTTGTTTATTGATATACAGCATGGAATAGGCTGTTACAGCCCTTTGACCCATGTCACCCAGCAACCTTAGCCTAATCATGGGCCGATTTCCAATGATAAATTAACCTACCAACCACTGTGCTTTGGACTGAGGGAGGAAACTGGAGCACCTGGAGGAAATCCATGTGGTCATAGGGAGAATGTACTCCTTACAGACAGGGGAAGGAATATGTTCCTGGTCTTCTGCTGCTGTAGCCTGTTCACTTCAAGGTTCTCCATGTTGTGCTTTCAGAGATGCTCTTCTGCACACCACTGTTTGTAACACGTGGCTATTTGAGTTACTTTTGCCTTCCTGTCAGCTTGAACCAGTCTGGTCATTCTCCTCTGAACTCTCTGATGAACAAGGCCTTTTCACCTACAGAACTGTTGTTCACTGGATGTTTCTTGTTTTTCACACTATTCCTTTCAGACTCACTAGAGTCTGTTTTGCATGATAATCTCAAGTTTCTGAGATACTCCATCACACTGTCTGGCACGACCAGTCATTCCATGGTCAAAGTCACTTAGATCACATTTCTCCCCCATTCTGATGTTTGGTCTGAACAACAACTGAACCTCTTGACCATATCTGCTTGCTTTTATGCATTGAGTCACTGCCACATAATTGACTGATTAGAGGTTTGTATTAACGAGCAGATATAGCTAATAAAGTGGATACTGAGCATAAACATCCCCATTTCAGCCTTATGTAAATGGGTTGTAATTTTGAAAAGTGTGTCTTTAAGTCTAGATTCCCCCCAAAGCAGAAAATATGCCTTCTACATCCACCCTATCAAGATCTCTCAGGATCTTAAATATTTCCAATAAGGTTCCCTCTCACTCTTCTGAACTTTAATGCATATAAACCTAGCCTGCCCAACTTTTCAAGGTAAGACATACATGAGATGTAGGAAAGACCTTAGGGAATGAGGACGGTAAAAAGAGGTCATGAAACAGATTTTGCAAGCAGGACTAAATTGAATCCCAAACCTTATTATGTTAGAAGCAAGAGGGCAGCCGATAAAAGAGTAGGTGCCCTTGGAGGACAAAAGAGAAATCTTTGTGTGGAGCCATGATATATGAGCTGTATTCTGAATTCTGATATCTTCTCATCACTATTCACTAGGGATAAATCTGCAGAGTTACAGAAATGGTGCACTGATGTTTTAGAACATGTTTATATCAGGAAGGAGAAGGTGTCAGATATTGTAATATCAGTATACTACAGTAAGTAAGGGAAGAGGTTACTGGGGCGTTAATGGAGATTTTTACCAAAAAACTGGAAGATTGCTTATGTTATTCTCTTCTTCAAGAAGGATATTAGGAATAAGCCAGAAAGCTACAGGAATGTGCCTTGCACCAATAGGAAAGACATTATTGGGGAAAAAAAATTCTAAGGGCCAGGCTTTCCTTTAACTTAGAAAGACAGGGACTGATTGGGAGGAATCAATGTAGTTTTGTTCGGGGAACTCTGTCTCACAGATCTGAGTTTTTCAGATCGTATAATGGAACGAGCTGTCAGAGGATATGGCAGCAGAAGATATAATAAGATTTATGTGTTACATCGATGGGAAAGGAAGTAGGCTCCATGAAGGCAAATGGGATTAGTGTAGGTAGGGCTCACTGTAATGAGCTAGTTAGGCTAAAGGGCCTCTGTCGGTCCTGTAGAGTTGGGTCTTTCTGTGATGTAGGTGAACAAAAAACCCATTTTGTACATTTGACATTCAAATATCCTTGAAATGGCTGTCTTGCTCCTTTCAAGAACTCCCACCACGAGTAATTCTCCAGACAAACCAATTGGAGTTGTGCAACAGCATAAATAATATTAGAGGAATTGATTGCACGACTTAAGGGAAAGTGTATTGGTAAATAGTAGCTGAAAATCATCTTCCCTAACATTTCTTTCCCCTTTTTGTGATAAATCTGCAGACAGCCTCACCCAGCCTGTAAAAAGGTAGATTTTTGAAACATTCTGCTTCTTTCTAAGGAAAAGAACAATAGGGTGCCGTGCATCCCCATTACTAAATTAATACTTAGCAGGTTCCCCACATGTTCATGGCTGCAGCATAACAAGGCACCCCCATAACAAGGCAGATCATTTCTCCCCATACATGCCCTGTTATTTCAATTAGAATTATCTAAAATATAAGTTAAAATGAGACCTCATCGGGCAGGCAATCCATACAGTGTGCTCAGAAATAAATATGAATGTCTGCTGTTTCATACAGGCACAGCTGCTAAACTTAGAGTCCAAAGATACTCGGAAGATTTTGTTTTACATTTTTGGATTTCAGTCACCAGTTGTAATGAAACAGAGCTTGGTGTCACATCAAATGGGAGATTTGTTAGGATTCGGCTCTCAAAGCCGTGACAAGCAGGGTGGGTGTTTTAATCCTTTTGACTGTATTTCGTTGATGAAAATGTCAGTTCGTAATTAAATGTCATTTTTCTGCTTGACAGGCAGTGCACAATGACAAATTAAGAAGTAGAGTTCCCATGTACAAAAAAGGCTGGCTTTTATTAACACTGGATTTTGAAATCACAGGATGCTTGTAAAATGGGGGGAAAAATCATCCAAGGTTTCAAATCCCTTGACCTGCCTTGTAAGTCAGGTTTTGCAAAAAGGCTTTGGCAGGAAGCTCTTGTCTGCAGGATTAGAGATTTAATAATGGGGTGAGCTGTGGCGTCGCAAATACTGACAGCCCTTGACCTCCTCTTCTTTCCAGAGGGTTCCCATTGTTATAATGAGGCCACTTGTGAATAGTATCCAGGGTCACAGAGGTGGCAGGTGAGATTTACTAGTCAGAACAATCTTTGCTGGTGCTTGCTCAGTGGAGAGCTGGGTCATAACTTCTGCTTTTCCTGACGCTGTCATTTACTTATGGCTAAAGATGCAGAGGAGAACCATTAAAATTATGACCACTTGCCTTCTGACTTCCTTTCTTAATTGTAAAGACGATTGTACAGCAAGATGCTGGCACACGGCAGCAAGGCAGTTATGCAGTCAGATGAGTAACCCAGAGGGCTAGACAGGAGATATGAATCACACCATTGCACTTGCTGAGTTTAAATTTGGTTAATTAGTAGGCAGTAATTTAGGGGAAAAAATGCTCATTGCTGTAATGGTAATCAAAAACAACTGGATTGTCATCAAAAGTTATGTCTCCATCTGTTTTTTGTATAAAAGGAGATTAGACATCCTTCCCCAGCCTGACCTTATGTGTAATTCTAGTCCACATCAATGTGGTTAGCTATGAACTGTTCTCTGAAATGACCAAGCAAGCCTTCTCATTGAAAAGAATTTAGCACAGACAATACTGATCTCATCCAGTGTTCCCTAGATTACAACATGATTGTGCCGTATTGGATAATTCTGTTTAGGTAACTGTACACAAAGGAAAAAGCAAGAAGGAGGTTCAGGCTAATTGTGGTTTTTGGATGGCCCGCTAGTGTATGTCAGTCTTGCTCACTTCGCTAGCACTAGAAATATACTGTAACTGTAGCTTCCTCTTCAGAGTTACCAAAGGATGCTGCTCAGTGCACTCCATCCCTGTTGTAGGCAGTAATCTTGAGATGCTGCAAATCTTCCTTGTACAGTTTCACCCAAATGCCTATCTTCCAGCTCGGAACGAGATGTTGATAATACCAGGGAGGAAGCAAGTAGGGAAGTTATAGTTCATACATTCCCCATTTCTGCTGCCTTCTGCCTGTTGTTCCTTTAACATAGTGGAATAGCAGTGATAATTAACGAGCTGATCACCAAACAGGAAGATATTTTAGATTATGAAGACACATAGTCCCCTTTTATTGTCATTTAGTAATGCATGCATTAAGAAATGATACATTATTTCCTCCGGTGTAATATCACAAAACACAGGACAAACCAAGACTGAAAAAACTGACAAAACCACATAATTATACATATAGTTACAACAGTGCACAATACCATAACTTGATGAAGAAAGTCCATGAGCACGGTAAAGTTCAAAGTTTCTCAAATGTCCCACATCTCATGCAGATGGAAGAGGGAAGAAAAACTCTCCCTGCCACGCCGACCACAGTCCGACTCTGAGTCATCCGAAAACTTCGAGCTCTGATCAGCTCTCCGACACCGAGTACTGAGCGGCATCCCTGCCGAAAGATTTGACCTCCTTCTCGGTCGCCAAAAGCAGGCAAGGCCGGGGATTTTGAGGCCTATCCTCCGAAAGATTCCAGACCACACAGTAACAACAGCAGCAAACGGGCATTTCAGAAATTTCGCTAGATGTTCCTCTGTGATTTCACACCCATTCTCCATCAAATCAGAATTGTCCACAGCCCCTACTTAACAGATACGACATCATTTTTCACTGGAAAGCTGCGCACAATAAAGTGCAAGGATAAAAGTGCAATATTTTGTAATAAAGTGACAGGTAAACACTTGGCTATAATCCCGATCCTCTCCCGATGCAAATCCAGTTGAATCCGTTTTTTTTTACTTTCTCATGTCCCAACTTTCCCGAATCATGCAGTAATTTTGCACCCTGCTGTACAGCAAACATGTTCTGTGCACACATGCCGTGAAAACCTACACTGCAAAGTCATCTTAACTGGCAAATCAAAGGCCAATTAAATACAGTGGCAGATTGCTCAGTAATTTGTCAGTTGGTGGAAAATACCTATTTTGTAGTCTTTGCTGTATTTCTACAGGTAATAATAGACTTTTGATTTTGTTTCAGTCAGCGTGATCCAATCTTTTCTGAAGAGGTGTATAAAATTACGAGGGCTTTTGATGGAATTGATGAGGACAAATGCTTCCAGCTACAGGAAGATTTGTAACCAGAGGGCAGTGATTTAAGATAATTAACAAAAGAACCAAGGGGAGATGGGGTTGTTTTCATGCAGTGAGTTTTAATGATGTAGAATGTCCTGCCTTAAAGGATGGTGGATTCAGAGCCAGTAGGAATTTTCAAAGACAAATGGAAAACAGTTTCCGAAGTGAAAACTTACAGTGCTGTGGGGAAAAGGCAAAGAAATAGAATATCTGGACAGCTCCCTCAGATAGCAAGAACCTGATCATGTCAGGTTGGAATTACTGTGTCAGAAGAGGAACTGAATAATTGGTGTATTGTTAGTTTTATTATGTTGGATTTCATCCTTTAGGATGTAATTATATCTTTGGATTCAGACAGAAGGCCTTCAGGAAGCTATGGGCCAATGTCGATGAACTTCTCTGTATCAAAGCTTTAATTTCTGAAGACAGCTCATCGTCCATTGTAGTTAGAGTTTTGACTGAAATGTAAGTTTTTTGGCTTTGCTGAATGTTTTAATTAAAATTACTGCCTGATAATTCACAGCAATTTCCAGTTGACCATCAAGATAGAACACATGGCAGTATCTCAAAAAGTCAACATCGAGGGCAAATTTTCATTACAATTTATCAAAGTGATATTCCTCCCAAATTGATTTAAAATGTGTAAATGTTAAGTGATAAATGAGAACTGAGAGAAAAGAAGAAATGTACTAAACAAATACAGGGAGAGTTGTTGGGAAAAAATTACCAATGAGAATCGTTTTTATACACAAAAATAACCAAATAGCAATATGTAAAAATGGGACAAATTCTCTTGAAGTCTTTTGGCCATTTGAAATATTTATTATTGAAAAGATAATGTATTATAAAGACAGGACAAATGACATGTTATAAAATATCTTGAATAAGCCGACAGCAATTTCGCTACTCTTCTTCAAAGCATTGGTTTTGCCTTTATTCCTGAGAAATTGGATCGCATTGCAGTATTCTGCAGTCCAGTTTCTATTTTATGCAGAGCAAATTACACCAAAGAGCATTTCAGAGCAAAACCAAGCTCCGCACAAAATTGCACTTGGCAAAATTACCAAGAGATATAAGAGACTTCCAACTGGCTTGCTACATTTTTATCTTGAATGACATTATAGAACTGAAATGGTTTTTCGACAAGATGAGCAACAATCAATATAAAAGACCAAGTATTTATTGGATAGAGTTTTATGGGCAGGTAATATTTACTGAGTAATTCAAACCTTTTGGACACCAGCGACTTTATCTTCAGCCGTTTTCTTTTCGTTGTCTTCCCTTGTGGTTCTTAAGCCTCTGTGAATCATTTTTCTGTTTGCTTGGCTTTAGCACTCAATCCACAAAGGACGCTCAGTCAATGTATTAAGTTCAAGTTGTTATTAAGACAACCCCTTCATCTGAGTTTCTCATGAACAGTGCGTCATCTAATAAGACATAATTATAGTAGCAACTAACAAACGCTGCCTGGTGGTGTAGTGGCATCTGCACTGGACTTCAAGGTCAGTGGTCCTGGGTTTGAACCCAGCGGGCTCCATGCTGGGTTGAGCATCGAGCTAGCAGCTCAGTCTTGTATAAAACAGACAAAGAGCAAGGTTGCTGGCCGATGTGCTGCAAGGCATGGAAAGGAACAATAAACAACTAACAAATCTGGTGTGCTTAGATTTCTACTTAAGTTCTTGTTTAAAGTACAATTAAGATTAATGGTTAAACCGTTGAAAAATGAAATACCAATTCTTTTTCAGAGAGAACAGAATTGTACTCAAAGTATAATTTTAGATGTGAATAGAAGTGTTTAAGTCTACGGTCTCATTTTATCCTCTTTGTTTAGTAAAGTCCAATTGAGGGAAGATGGAGGGGTATTTGGATAGGACCTCCTTAATGTGACCTTGATTCATTGGGTCTCATGGTAAAAAGTGCCACAGCCATTCGTGACCGCATCTGACCTTGATGTTGTTCTCCCAGATCAAAACACATCTTGAATGTTCAGCCATTGTTTTCAATTATCACCGTCACACAGTTACTTTGCTTTCTGAGTAATAAGCAGATAACTTGTTGAGATAAACAAATAATATTCTCAGTTCGATCATATCTCCTCAGGTAATTATGAAACCAAAAAAAACCTTAAGGATTTGTATAACTAATATGCTCATCATACAGTTTTATTTTTTTCTGTTTGTTGTGGTAAGATTTTGACTTTCTCGGTTAAGCTTCTCATGAGGCCTTATGATTACAATTTTATTACTACTCACGATAGAAAAAATGCAAAAGGGATTTGTCAGCATAACTAACTCCCGAAAGAATACAGACCTCCTCATGAGAAACACACTCACACACACACACACACACACACACAATGCCGGAAGAACTTTGCAAGTCAGGCAGCGTCTATAGAGGAGGATAAGCAGTCAAGGTTTCAAGCTGAGAGAGTTTGTCAGGACTAGAAGGGAAGGGGACAGAAGCTTGAATGAAGTGGAGGAGGGAGAGGAGTACAGACTGGCTGGTGGTGGTTGAGACCAGGTGAGGGTGAAGGTGGGTGGTTGGGGGAGAGGGCTGAGAGGGGAATCGGAGGGAGGTGATGGGCAGGTGAAGAAAAGATGAGGGCTGAGAGGGGAATCAGAAGGAGGTGATGGACAGGTGAAGAGAAGATAAGGCCTGAGAGGGGAGCCAGCCGGAGGTGATGGGTGGGTGAAGAGGAGTTGTGAAAGGAGAACTAGAAAGGGAAATGGAGAGAGAAGGGGGGGGGGGGAAGTAATTACCAGAGTTGGATAGACTGATGCCCATGCCAACAGGTTAAAGGCTACCCAGGTGGACTATGAGATTTTACTCCTCCAAGTTGGAGTTTAGCTTCATTGAGGCAGCAGAGGCGGCCTTGGACTGATGTCCATACAGGAATGGAAAGTGGAATTGAAATGTGTAGTCACCAGGAGGTTTTGCTTTTTGAGACAGCCAGTGCTCAATGGAACAGTACCCCCATCTGTGCTAGGCATCAGCGATGTAGAAGAGGCTGTGTCGGGACGTCCGGGTACAGTAGATAAGCACAACAGGTTCACAGGCGAAGTGTTGCCTCAGCTGGAATGATTGTTTGTTGCCCTGAATGTTGGTGAGGAAAAAGGTATAGGTGCAGGGGTGGCATTTATGATAGTCGCAGGGGTAAGTGCCAGGAAATCAGTGGAGTGGGATGAGTGGAAAAGGGAGTCATGTAGAAAGTGATCCTTACAGAAAGTGGGGGAAGAACTAGATGGGAAAGACGTCCATTGGATGTGACAGAGGATACAGAGAATGATGAGAGTGGGGGCTCATAGGGTAGTAGGTATGGACAAGAGAACCCTATCCGTGTTATGATGGTGAGAGGATTGGTTGAGGATAGATGTGCAGGAAGTGTTGGAGATGTGGGTGTGGGTAACATCGACAGTAGAGATTATTTCTCCTCATGAGGAATACTTTATGTTAAAAAAAAAATCAGAAGTAAATTTATTCTCAAAGTGCATATATGTGGCCGTATGCTACCCTGAGATTCATTTTCTTGCTGGCATTCACAGTAGATGAAAAGAAACATAATAAAAGTAATGAAAAATTACACCAAAAATGGTCAAACACCAATGTGCAAAAGGAGACAAACTGTGCAAATAAAAAGTATTTCTTAAAAATAATAAATAAGTAATAAATAATATTGATAACATGAGTTATAGAGTCCTTGAAGTTGTGTTCATAGGTTGTGGATTCAGATCGGTGTTGAGGACTGTGATGGTTGAAGGGTAATAACTGTTCCTAAGCCTGGTGGTATGGTACTTAAGGGTCCTGTACCTCCTTCCCGATGGCAGCAGCGAAAAGAGAGCATGGCCTGGATGGTGGGCATTCTTGATAATGGATACTGCTTTCTTGTGGCAACCTTCCTTGTTGATATGCTCAGTGGTGGGAAGAGTCTTTTCTGTGATGAACTGGGCTGTATCCACTACGTTTTGTAGGCTTTTTCACTACTAGACATTGGTGTTTAGATACCAGGCCTTCAGTCAAACAATGAAGATACTCCACACTGTACATCTATACATCCATACAAGTTTGTCAAAGTTTTGGATGACATGCTGAATCTGAGTAAGCTCCTAAGAAAGAAGAGGCACTGCTGTGCCTTGTTTGTAATGGCACTTACGTGCTGGTCCCAGGTCAGATCCCCTGAAATTACAGCACTGAGGAATTTAAAGTTATTGATTTCTTTCCACTTCTGATCCTGTAATGAAGACTGGTTCCCAGACCTCTAATTTCCTCCTCCTGTAGTGAATAATCAGCTCTTTGGTTTGCTAACATTGAGTGAGGTTATTGTTGTGACACCATTCAGCCAGATTTTCAAGTCTCCTTCTACGTGGCAATGAAGGTCTCTACTCTGCTGGTGTAAAGAGTGATGTGCTGATAACCTTCGCATACCTGGGATGATACATTTGTTTTGCATTACTCCACTTTGTGGAGATCCCCAATTCTAGAGAAGAAAGAATTTGTTTTCCTGTGAACAGGTATTCAAAATCATCACTCATATTGAGTAGACCAACAGCTCTACTTGCAATTAACATGGCACATCAGTAAATTATCCCCTGTTCCAGGGTGATCAGAATGTTCAGTAGAAAAGAAAGAAAAACTGCAGGTGCTGGTAATCGAGGGAGAAGGGGGAGGCACCGAAAATGCCAAAGATATGCAGAAAGTCAGGCACCATTTGTGAAGAGAATAAGAAAATTAAAGTATTAGGTCAATGACCTATCTTCACAACTTAGTTAGGTGGGTGTAGATTAGTGCAGATGGACTCAACGTCAAATCTGGCACAGGAAGAGGAATAAAGAGAGAAAAAGAAAGACTGGTAAAAAAAACAATAAGGTAAAATGAAAACGTAATTTAAAAATTTTGATAAAGCTAGTAATTGAAATGTGAAGGAAGGGACGAGGTTCGCAGTTGTAAATCTTGGTTTTCAGCAGGCGGAGAATTTGATTGACAGTACTTAATATGTTGTTAATAGGGTACTTGGACAAGAAACGTAATTTTCTGTGGTAAGATTAGGTCCAGGTTTGAAATTCATTTACATCAACTTCCTGCCATCCAATATATTTGTTCAGTTTATGGCAGGGCAGGTTTTGAATTTCCCCATTTAACTCGCACCTGTCCTCTGCTGAAAATGCTGTGACATCGTCTCACAAATAATGATGAGCTCCATTAACCTTGCTGTCTTTTGGCAGCAGATTATGGGGCAGTGAATTTTCTCATTCATGTCCCAGTTGAGAACACTACCATCTAGTAATTTCCATCTGTATCCTCTCGACACAACTACCTTCATATGTAGCTCAGTTAGTATTGTGAGAGCATTCTTACAGAATCAACATTCACATAGCAGTTTCTTCCAGATTAAACAGCAGCATTTCATTTTCCTTTAAGAGTGCCAGTTTCACCTATTGATATTGATCATGGTACAGGTCTTGAGGCAGGAAGGAATTAAGTCAAAGACCACATCTGTTTTCCCATTTCCTATCACTCAGTACATGCCCACAACTGTCTTCCATGCACTGTAGGGAGATGAGATGGTTAAAAGAAAAAAATCAACTGTGTACTTTTCCAGTCAGCACAGCAGCCTCATGAATTTGTTTCTTCAGTCTGCATCCTGGGAGCTTTGTGATTGAGGAGTAGTTAAAGATTTGTGATGTTTCTGAAAACTCTGCGAGAATGAAAGGCAAGTGATCAATATTTGATCCTCACAGACACTAATTTAAGTCATCAGTCTTGATAAATCACAACCTGAATTCTTTGTGGTTTGTTACATTGATATATTTGTTTTGTCATTTAATACTGTCACTGATGTGCAAACACTACAGGCCAGTTTCCTCCTGGTATGTTTATAAAGGGATTAGGTGCAGGAGTCATGCTCCTGCCAACCGAACAGAAATTTAAGGTTCTGGGGATTTGCTCACTTTATGGTTTGGAGTGCCATTATCTTTTCCAAGGAAGCAAATTAAAATAAAATGTTTCTTCAGCATCCCAGCAATATCCACTGTGGCCACTGGATGCTTGTTTTTTTTCTCATTGTATTTTAACATACCTTCATAAAGGCAGTGTAGGCACACATATTCTGCAGAAAATTCTAGTCTTAAATTCTTAAGTCTGAACTAATGAGAAGGGCATACATTATATTACAGAAAGAATAAAGTTTGAAGTAAATTTTATTATCAGAATATATATATGTCACCATATACAACCTTGAGATTCCTTTTATTAAAGGCATACTCAATGTATAGAATAATAACCATAGCAGAATCAATGAAAGACCACCAAACTAGGGTGTTCAATCGGAGTGCAGAAGACAGCAAACTGCAAATACAAAAAGTAATAATAATAATAAATATGCAATAAATATCGAGAACCTGAGATGAAGATTTCTTGAAAGTGAGTCCATAGGCTGTGGGAACATTGATGGGGCAAGTGAAGTTATCCCCTTTGGTTCAGGAACCTGATGGTTGAGGAGTAGTAACTGTTCCTGAACCTGGTGGTGCGAGTCCTGAGGCTCCTGTACCTTCTTCCTGATGGTAGCAGCGAGAAGAGAGCATGTCCTGGGTGGTGGGATCCCTGATTGCTGGAAAGGCTTTGAATGCATTCACTGGCCACACCTGGAAGTCTTGGTTTCTGTTGCAAGCTGAAGAATAGTGATCATGAGCTAGCAGTGCAGAATACACATCCTGTGAAAGAAAGAGAGGGGTGGGGTGGAGTGGACAAAGTAGCTGAGCTGGTGATGGGTAGAGAGATTCCTCTGCTTATGTTGGTCCCAGATTTACACAAAGTAGCACACTGGCCTTCGTAAGTCAGGGAATTGTGTATGAAAGAGCATACAACGGGTGGACAGGATGCTGATGAGGCCACACTTGGAGTGTGATCTACAGTATTCTGTTTTGGTCATCCTGCTATAGGAAAGATGTTATTAACCAAGGAATAGTGTGGGAAAGATTTACAAGGATGTTGCTTGGCCATGAGGGTGGGAGTGGTGAGTGTGTGGAATGGGCTGCTGACAACAGTGGTGGAGACGGATACGATAGGGTCTTTTAAGGGACTTTTTGGATAGGTACATGGAGCTTAGAAAAATACAGGGCTATGGGTAACCCTAGTAATTTCTAAGGTAGGGACATGTTCGGCACAACTTTGTGGGCCAAAGGGCCTGTATTGTGCTGTAGGTTTTCTATGTTTCTGTGAGGGACAGAGTTAGCAAGAGAAGTTAGAGAAAATAGATAGGAATTTATTCCTTCGAGCATAGGGGATTGAGAGGTGATCCTATAGAGGTGTTTAAACTCATGCGGGACATAGATAGGGTGAATGCACTCAGATCTTTCCCTAAAGTTGGGGAATTGGGAACTAGAGAGCATAGGTTTAACTTGGGAGGGGAAGCATTTTTACACAAAGACACACAAACTTCTTACAGACAGCGTTGGAACTGAACTCTGAGCTTCAATGCCCTGAGCTGTAAAGGCTCACAATAATGGCTAGGATACCGTCTACTCTTGTTCAGTGTTTAATAGTGTGAATAAGCTTGACATATATTGACTAAAGTAGACTGTCTAAACTTATTGAAGTTTAGAAGGACGCAAGGTGATGTTATTGTGTATCCACAACCATTACAAATATGTAAAGTTGAGATCAATGGATTTTCAAAAACTAAGGGGACCAGTGGAAGTAGGAATCCTGCAACAAAGTGAGCTTCAGATAAAGAGTCAGCCACAATCTTACTGTCTCCTCCTGCTTCTAATAATGTTATTATTGACTTGCAAAAGGCCACTGGAGTGTAGTATGAACACAAAAGGACCTTTTGAAAGCAGAACAGTAATTGGGTAGGCTCACTTAATCCCTTTCTGATAGTCTGACACCGTTAGCAAGATTACCAATGCTATTCACTTGTCCATTAATCAGCCTTATTCTCCTGTCTGTTGACGGTTCATGCTGGTGTGTGGTTTTTTTGGCATTCCCTCAGGATTGAGGATGACTTACTTCCTGCCTGGTTTCCTGGGTTCTGAGATGACTGCTGAGCCAAACCATGAGAACAGCACAGGCATCCTCAGATGGGACAGATGTGTCTGGCAAGGCCGGTGGTGGTTTAGTTTCTGAGCACCTTCCATCATTTACGCAGTGCTTCACTGTGTCCTTGGTGCAGAGACCCAAGGCTCCCAAATCCTCCTTCAAGTAGCTATGGGTTGTGTTTCTCAAGAATTGGAGGGCATGGTACATATTTTACAGCACCAGACAAGCACCCGTGCATTGAACAAGTCTTTAAGGCAGAGGTTGATAGATTCTTGATTAGGCATGGCATAAAAGGATACAGGGAGAAGGCATGAGATTGGGGCTGAGGGGGAAAATGGATCACCATGATGGAATGGTGGAGCAGACGCGATGGGTCAAATGACCTAACTCTGTTCCTGTTTCTTGTGGGCTTACGTGTGAACATGCCACTTTCCCTTTTGTGCATCAGGATCAGGAATGAACCTGACCTAAACTTACCAGAAGTTGACAAAATAATGGTTAGACCTAGCAGGAGAGGATATAAAAGATGATGTAATAAATTAAATCTATAGATATAAATTACAACCCTTGAATCAAGGCACTCCACCATGGCCTGTATTGGCTTTAAACAACGTTATTGAACACCACTTAACACAATGTCTACGAATATAAGAATGAAAAAGCATTGCACAGTTTGTATTTGTAAATAATTTTTGAGGGGGCGCCACGGTAGTGCAGCAGTTAGTGTAATACTTTAGAGTGCCAGTGGTCGGAAGGTCAGCGCTCAATCCTGTAAGGAGTTTGTATGTTCTCCCTGTGACTGCGTGGTGTTCCAGTTTTTCCCCACTTTCCAAAAGATGTACAGGTCAGGGTTAGTACACTGTAGGCATGTTATGTTGGCGCAGGAAGCGTGGCGACACTTGGGGGGCTGCCCCCAGCATGAGTTTGGGCTGTAAACCCGAATGCAAATGACACATTTCACTGTACGTTTCCAAGAGCATTTGACAAATAATGCTCTTCTTAATTTTTAATCAGACTTCAAACTTCACAGTATTTACTCACCACAGTGGGAGCACACTCAGATCATAGAATGAGAGGCCTTCACATAGAAGAGAGCCTAAAAAGAGCTAATGCTTTTTTACCTATAGCAATTGAACAATATGAAATAGGTGTGAAGCTACCACATCTCATTTCATTTAATGGCTAAATATCATTGATTAAAAAAAAACTAAATCGGATGTGCTATAAAATAAAATAAAATAAATTTAGAAGGATGGGGGGTGGTTTCACTGAAATTTTTTGAATGTTGAAAGGTCTAGACAGAGTAGATGTGGAAAGAATGCTTTTCATGGTGGGGGGGTCTAGGACAAGAGGGCACAGCCTCAGGATAGAGGGGCTTCCATTTAAAACAGAGAGGCAGAGAAATTTCTTTAGCCAGAAGGTGGTGAATTTGTTACCACAAATAGCTGTGGAGGCCAGGTTGTAGGCTGTATTTAAGGCAGAGCTTGATATGTTCTTGATTGGACACAGTTTCAAAGGTTACGGGGAGAAGGCCGGTGAATGGGGTTGAGGAGGGAAAAAAGAGATCAGCCATGATTGAATGGCGGAGTACACTAGATGAGCCAAATGGCCTAATTCTGTTTCTATGACTTATGGTCTAAATAGTCGATTCACTCTGAACCTTTGTCATGCTACAGGCAAAGGCAAAGGTCAACTTGAGTATGATCAATTACATAAAATACAGGCTTGATTTATCAAACTTCCAGTAATTGCCCCCGCCTTCACCATTCCTCGTTCCCATTTCCCTCTCTCACCTAACTCCTTACCTGCCCATTGCCTCCCTCTGGAGCTCCTCCCCCTTTCCTTTCATCCATGGCCTTCTGTCTTTTCCTATCAGATTCCCCATCTCTCGCCCTTTATCTCTTTCACCAATCAACTTCCCAGCTCTTCACTTCACCCCTCCCTTTCTCCTGGTTTCACCTGTCATCTGCTACCTGGTACTTCTTCCTCTTCTCTCCCAACCTTCTTACTCTGACTTCTCATCGCTTTTTTTCCCAGTTCTGATGAAGGGTCTCGGCCCGAAACGTCACCTGTTTACTCTTTTCCATAAATGCTGCCTAGCCTTCAGCACTTTGTGTGTGTTACTTTGATTTCCACCATCAGGAGATTTTCTCTTGTTTGTGAAGTACTGTTTATACTAGGTTACTTATACAGTGTCGGGATAGTTTTGGGATGCCATATACTTGGTATATTATGATGGGTTATTTTTGAATCTGGAGGATTATCCTGGGCACCACTAATTTATCCTCCTTTTGCCAGGGTATGACCCAAAATTGTCCATCCTAGAAAAGAGCCTGTAACAGGTTAATTAAACATTTACGAGGCATTTTCTCTAATTTTCCAAATGTTACTCATTACCAACAGGTAAAGCAACCAATACCATTCAGCCAGAGGATGACTCCTTGGACTCTCCGCCTCCAAACCCTGTCAGAATTGCCTTTGTTTTGGTCGTACATGGCAGAGCGTCACGTCAGCTGCAGCGCATGTTCAAGGCCATTTATCACAAGGATCACTACTACTACATACACGTGGACAAGGTAAGACCCAGAATGGACCACAGGCAGGTTTTGCATTTGACGTGTCTGTAATTATAAAAATTCAGACCAAGTGGACGGATAGCTGGACTGGATGACTCTGCTTAAAAGGTGATCTTTGTTTCATTAATCATATTTTTGTTCTACTTTAAGCGATCCAACTATCTCCATCGGCAAGTATTACAGTTTGCAAGCCAGTATCCAAATGTGCGCGTCACACCGTGGCAGATGGCCACCATCTGGGGAGGAGCAAGCTTGCTGACTATGTACCTGCAGAGCATGCGGGATCTTCTGGAGATGAAGGACTGGTCCTGGGATTTCTTCATCAACTTGAGTGCTGCTGACTACCCCATCAGGTACAGCAATGAGGAACTATGTACTGTGGGCACCCAAACATTGAAAGCATTGTTCGGTACCTAGTCCTAATCAAGACGGGAGTATTAGTGAGGAATTGGAAGCCCAAAATCAATAGGCACAAGTTGAGACACCATCAGAATCTGGTTTGTTATCACTGACCTATGTCATGAAATTTGTTGTTTCAGTTATAATCAACCTGATTCTGAGAGTGTCTGAACTATTTTCTTAAGTCTATTAAGTCTGGGCTTCTGTTCCACACTACCAGAGTAATTAAGATTTGAATCAATACCGGACAATGCAGTCAAATAG
Source organism: Mobula birostris (assembly GCF_030028105.1). Classification (NCBI taxonomy): domain Eukaryota; kingdom Metazoa; phylum Chordata; class Chondrichthyes; order Myliobatiformes; family Myliobatidae; genus Mobula; species Mobula birostris. Next base: position 129,043,264 of record NC_092378.1, on the reverse strand, counting down.
AGTCTCTTAATATTGGGCTATGCAACTAGACAATGTTCATCAGCAGTGAAAAGTGCCAATTGATGGAGTCTATTGATCCTAGTTGGTGGAAAAATCCACCTAGCCCTGGCATTGAGTTAGTACTGAGTTCACCATGAAAGATTTCCCTATGTAAAGGGGAACTGGAATTGGCTTTGATGATTAATAACTTGAGTTTTTGAGAGAACTAATGAATTAAATTACTACTTTTGTGGTACAAACTTTCAGAATGAAACGTATGATTTATTATCTGCAGGGATTTTCTGTTGCACAAGATATCAAGTTTTCCCTCTGTAACCCAACAGTACCAAGATTAATATGGACATAAAGAATAAAAATTATTCTTCATAGACATCAAGATGAGAGACAAGGCATGTGGGGAAGAATCAGGGTGCATGCCTTTTGTGAGGGAAGACTAGACTGTGTGTGTCAGGAACAAGAGTGGGCCAGTGTTTCGAATCACGCTTTGCAGGCTGCTGATGAAGAAATGGATTTCAGTGTAAGATTATATGAGAGGAGTACACTGGATGGAATTACACAATTTAGTCCTTAGCTCAAAGCTCCTGTGTTTAGTCTTAACTGCAGCTGACGTTGTGAAGCAGACTTAGCTTAAATGTCTTGGTTGTTTAATTGTATTCAGAGAAATTCCTAAAGCTAAATGATTCCCTTAAGCCTTGGTCACATATGAAACTAAGGGTCAGTGTATATGAGCAAAGTATCTTCCCTCAACCAGCAATTCCCTATATAGGTCCAAGACACAAGGTTCTGTAGGTACTGAAAATCTTGAGTGATACACACAAAATGCTGGAGTAGCTCAGCAGGTTGGACAGCATCTATAGAGGAAAATAAACAGTCAATGTTTCAGGCCGGGAAATGTCTCTGCCCAAAGGGTCTTGGCCTGCAGTGTCAGCTGTTTATTTCCCTCTGTAGATACTGGCTGACCTGCTGCGTTCCTCCAGCATTTTGTGTGTGCTGCTCTATACAGGTCCTCCCTGGGTTATGAATGCCTGACTTACGGACACACCCTACATATGAACAAGTATTTGGGAAACGGGTGGGACGGATGGAAATGGATTTGCTGGCTACTACGGGGCTTGGTGCATCATCTTACTGTGTGGAAACAGGACATGTCCATGTGTGTTCATTCCCCAACACTCCCACCCCTCCCACCCCTCCCAACCAGATCCCCAACAATCTGGATCAAACCAAGCAGAACTGGGAGCATTAAACACTATCACCCACTCTTCCCGCGTACATTCGTTCCCCTGTCAGAGTTGGTTCTGTTCATTTTTGGCTTACAAGTTTACAGACAGATCTCAGGAATGGAAACCAGTCGTAAGCTGCGGACTGCCTGTACAAGTTTAAATTGAATTGCCTAGCCTGGAACTTCTGCAATGCGAGCACATGCATTAAACAGTGTTGTGTAGGGCTTCCAGCAAGTGTTGTCCTAGGCTTCAGAGAGACAATGCTTGAACCCAGATAATGAGGATAGAGCACTGAGCATTAGAATTGGCAGTCCAAGGCTTTGTACACATCAGAATGGATTACCCAACCACACTTAGCACTCAGTCGCTGAATATGATTCCATCATATCAAACAAGATTGTACTGTACGATTGAATTTCTATCCCACCTTTTATTACCCATTGTGTAATTCTTAACTTATTCCCTGCTGATCAGGCACCAGAGTGTGACAGTCAAATTACTCATTCATTCTGCTTTTAGTACATATACAAATATAACAGGTATAAGTACTGAAGCTGATCTGGGTCAAGCAGAGGACATCCCAGAGGGAAGTTTGAATGAGCAGTAAATAATGGCCTGAAATAAATCAGGCAAACTTAAAGGTTTAAACACGAGGAATTCTGCAGATGCTGGAAATTCAAGCAATACACATCAAAGTTGCTGGTGAATGCAGCAGACCAGGCAGCATCCCTAGGAAGAGGTGCTTCAAAACGTCGACTGTACCTCTTCCTAGAGATCCTGCCTGGCCTACTGCGTTCACCAGCAACTTTGATGTGTGAAACTTAAAGGCTTTTGTCCAGTTTGCATAGAAACCTTTATTATGTTTTTTTTTCCAAAAAAAATCAAATCACAGATGAAGTTTGGGAATGAAATTTCATGAATTCAGCCTACAGAACCATTGATATAGACGTGGTGAGAGCTCAATCAAAGTCACCAAAAGCTAATTTTTTTTTAAGCTGGGACATGAGCAGATTTCCAACATGTACCTCCACATTGTATATCCAAACTTATGCTCCTGTAATAGAGCAGGTTAATGGCTTCAATACTTGAGCCTATCGACTGCGTCACCCTAGTCTCCTCAGTTTATCACAACCAGCACGTCATCACATTTATCAAGGGTGATGTTGGCTGTGAAACCTGCTGACTAGGGTGTAATGATCGTTAATATTTAAAGGTTATTCAGAGTGACTGGATTGAAAGCCATGTTCGGCACTTTCTATGGGCTTGACTTCATAAAATGGTTGTTGATACATTTCTATTGTTATTCACAAGTGTTTCCTGCTGAGCTCATTGATATTGACTTCTGACAATATTCAGTTGGAATGGAAAATTGATTTTTCAAGCAAGGCTGTACAACCAGCAGTTTTCTTCCAATGGTTTCCCTCTCTCTGCTAATATCAGGTTTAACACGATGTTGGAAACTGCACTGCATTCTTGGGAGTTTTAAATTGTTTTCAGCTACTTGTGCTATAACTGTACTATGTAATAGAACATTTACTTTGTATTCCACTTCAAAGTCCAGCTCTATTGTCAGGTTTTTTTTCCAGAGGACTACTATGTACATATGCTACTCTTTATGAATTTAACCCCAAATACCAGGGGCAAATTTCAGTTCTTCTGTATCAGTGGTTGACTTGAGTTATTTCATAGTTCTCCCAAAACACTTCTACTCCAACCTACAAGACCGCTTGGATCCCTTTATAGTAGGAGAGTGATACGCTACTGCACTGAATTCCACTAGTCTGGGACATCAATTTGATGATGAAAGTTTGAATTCCTCCCCATCTCCCCCAAAGTTGGGGAAATTAAGTACAGGTAACTAAAGCAATTTGCAATGTAGAGGTAACATCAATAATAATGACCATGAAAACTCCGAATTACTGCAACAGCCGAAGTATCTGGAAACTGAGCACGTCTGAGTGCATGCATACCTGGATGTTTCTGTTCCTCACAGACAGAGATGTAAATGGAAAATTCAGACAGTGTTTGGTGCACTAAGTCTCTGATTGTTTTTGACCAACATTTTGTTCATAGAAATTGTAGCACATTGTAGCCATAAAAGGAATTTTCTTGTGTTCAACTATTAAAACGTGGCAAGTAGTGTCAGGCTTCTTTATTTTTATTTTAATTTATTGTGATGCAGCACAGAATAGGCCCTTCCAGCCCCTCGAGCTACAGTGCCCCGAAAATCCCTGGTTTAATCCTAGCCTAATCATGGGATAGTGTATGATGTACAATTAACCTAACAACTGGTACATCTTTGGACTGTGGGAGGAAACCGGAGCACCCAGAGGAAACCCAGGCAGTCGCAGGGGAGAACGTACACACTCCTTTGACAATCCATTAAGATAGATAGATACAGTTCCACAACCACCCATCATATACACCTTTCTAAACGTCAATCATAATTACTTGCACTCATCTCGGCAAATGTCTGCTCTATATTGACCAATGTGAACTGGGTTTCTAATCTCCTGGTTTTAGTCTGTTTAATAAATGTTGCTGCCTTGTTGGACATGCTTGTAATCCTCTGATTAGAGCTTTTCCACGTAAACTCAGAAACTTAGTATATAGCAGCACTGTTTTGGCCTGTGTAACAGCTGGGACAGATGCCATTTACTTTCCTAATTTAAGACTGAATTCTTTGTAAGTATCTAAGATTTACACATATTTTGTAAAAGTGGCAAAATTGTCATGGTGCGTCAACAGGTATCAGTCAGAACCTAATCACATTTTAAGAAGACGACCAACAAAATCTGTTAGGCTGATTGCGATATAGTCGGCACTTTGTTTAATGAAACATGATCCTCAGAAAGCTCACCTCTACTGCAATGCAAGCTCTGATCTTGCTAGGCTTACTCCACCCAAACTGAGCTCCTATCACCTTCCCACAGAATTGAGAGATTTTTGTGGACTGTTTAAGAAATTAATCACATGTCATTCTATTTGTGTGTTTGTCATTAGTATTTGATGCAGTACCTCAAGTGGCACAAAGGAGTTGGAGACAACAATAAGAAAGCCCTCAGTACAATGGAGCTGTGCCTAAAGCCACTGAGCTGGTTCTACTGAATGATTTCTAAGCATGTTTTTGTTTTGCACTTAAACAAGTCTAGCACTCAGTCTTTAGATAAAGTGGATATTTTTGGGGGGCATTTTTGTAACTGTTGCTTCTGTTTGTCGTGCTGTGAAAGTGGTGAGTGCACCCACAGTGATTTTGTAATTGCCATCGTCTGTTTTGCATTGATTCTTTTATTATTTAGTATTTCACAAAATAAAACTCCATTTAATCTAGGATTAATCTTATAGCAATGCAAAATATTCCACCCACTAGCACAGCAGTGCCAAAATAACAGGGTTTTACCAAATCACAGTGGCGTCCATTCTACCCATAAAACAAGTGCTTACCCTATGAAAATATTTTTCCAGTGATCTCCTTTTCACACTTTTAGCATAAACCAATAGGTTTAGTTCTTCCAAGTATCTCCCCTTCATGAATTGTTAATCAAATCTGTTTCCATCAATCATTAAGGCATTGTATTCCTGAACATTGCAACCTCCTGCTATTTACCTCTTTTTACCAACCCTACTGCCAATTGAAATAGCTTGTAATTTGTAACTTTGAGCATCTAGATTGTTCCTCTCCGCTTCTCTGTTCATTCAGCCTCTCATTTCTGCCTGCTTGTCCTTGTATAAAACCGAATGTCCCCTGCATGCTTCCGTTTAAGCGGAGTCTTTGACCTGTACAGTGCAAAATGGGGCTTTCAGCCCAGCTCTTCCAGACCTTTCTACGCTAATCCCATTTGCCTGCCTATATCCTCTTCCCTACTGCCTAAGTATCTGTCTAAGTGCCTTTTAAACATTGTAGTTGTATCTACTTTTACCATGGTATTGGGGGCAGAGTACTGACATGGATTGAAAATTGGCTGGCTGACAGAAAACAAAGAGTAGCGATTAATGGGTCCCTTTCGGAATGGCAGGCAGTGACCAGTGGGGTACCGCAGGGTTCAGTGCTGGGACCGCAGCTGTCTACAATATATATTAATGATTTAGATGAGGGAATTAAAAGTAACATTAGCAAATTTGCCGATGACACAAAGCTGGGTGGCAGTGTGAAATGTGAGGAGGATGTTATGAGAATGCAGGGTGACTTGGACAGGCTGGGTGAGTGGGCAGATGCATGGGAGATGCAGTTTAATGTGGATAAATGTGAGGTTATCCACTTTGGTGGTAAGAATGGGAAGGCAGATTATTATCTAAATGGAGTCAAGTTAGGAAAAGGGGAAGCACAACGAGATCTAAGTGTTCTTGTATATTAGTCACTGAAAGCAAGCATGCAGGTACAGCAGGCAGTGAAGAAAGCTAATGGCATGCTGGCCTTCATAACAAGGGGAATTGAGTATAAGAGCAAAGAGGTCCTTCTGCAGCTGTACAGGGCCCTGGTGAGACCACACCTGGAGTACTGTGTGCAGATTTGGTCTCCAAATTTGAGGAAGGACATTCTTGCTATTGAGGGAGTGCAGCGTAGGTTCAGAAAGTTAATTCCCGGGATGGTGGGACTGTCATCTGTCGAAAGATTGGAGCGACTGGGCTTGTATACTTGGAATTTAGAAGGCTGAGAGGGGATCTTATTGAAACATATAAGATTATTAAGGGATTGGACACGCTGGAGGCAGGAAGCATGTTCCCGCTGATGGGTGAGTCCAGAACCAGAGGCCACAGTTTAAGAATTAGGGGTGGGCCATTTAGAATGGAGTTGAGGAAAAACTTTTTCACCCAGAGAGTGGTGGATATATGGGATGCTGTGCCCCAGAAGGCTGTGGAGGCCAAGTCTCTGGATGTTTTCAAAAAAGAGATGGATAGAGCTCTTAAAGATAGCGGAATCAAAGGTTATGGAGATAAGGCAGGAACTGGATACTGATTGTGGATGATCAGCCATGATCACAGTGAATGGCGGTGCTGGCTCGAAGGGCCGAATGGCCTACTCCTGCGTCTATTGTCTATTGTCTATCTCCCCTGGCAGCTCATTCCATATACTCACCACCTCTGTGTGAAAAGTCTTGCCCTTCAAGTCTTCTTTAAATTTCTCCCCTCTCACTTTAAAGCTACACCCTAACTTTGGGGCAGGAGGTGGGGGATCTCTGACTCTCTATCCTTTTTAATTCCACTTTTAATCTTATAAACCTCCATATGATCACCCATTATCCTCTTACACTAAATGAGAACTAAGAAAGTCTGCCCAACCTCTCCTTGTAACTAAAGCCCTTCATTCAGGCAACATTCCGGTGAATCTCTTCTGCACTTGTTCTAGTTCTTTCAGTATATCCTCTAAGTTTATGAATTTTTTTTTGAAGTTCCAAGTTTTCCTAAATAAGTGTACTCTCCTACATAAATTTATTTTTCATGCTGTGTTAGCAAACCCATAAAAAGGCTTAGTATGTAGATATGGGAATGTAAGCCAAGAATCACAGTTGATAACATCCTGGATGTTATCATGGTCACGGTTCTAAATCACATTTGTCTGTTTCCTATTTAAGAGAAGGTATTAATCATTAAGAACAGTCTGTGAATGAGTGAAAATCTACCCTAATATGGGGTAGAAATCTTAGTTATCATAATCAAAAGCCACATGTACCAAGTACAGTGTATTTTATCTGAAACACCAACTACAAATCAGGAAGGCAAGGGTATTTAGTGAGGTCTGGAGTTTCCATTGGACTGTTGTTTTTGGTGCAAATCACTGAAATAAAAAGGTCAACAAAATTTCAATTCTAAGTAAGATCCAGGACAAACTGAATTTGTATCAACTTGTGCTAGGTTAAGAAAAAAATCATCCATAAAAATAACTGATTAAATTTAATCACAATTATGGGTTTTCACTAATTGTACTCATTTTGTGGACCTTGAAAGAAGCTCTTAAAATTGTTTAATGTAGACACATGCACTTTAAATCATGTTTTGTAAATGATGGTATGTAATTTTTAAGGTTATTTTTCATTTAAAATAGGGCAACAAAAGTTAATATAATAAATGTCAGTGGGAAGTTCATCTTACAATGTTGCATTTTTCAGTGCTGAATGATTGATAAGAGTGAGGGAACTTAAGAGTTACTCCAGTAATGACTATTGATCAGCAATCTTTGGATAACTGTTTTGGTCGTCCAGTGATACAGTGGGCTTCATTGTGCTTGCGGTCTCTCCCACTATTCTCACCCAGTCCCCTAGCCCACAAGGAACTACCAATCCACTCAATTCTTCTGATAATCTTCCAATCTTCCTCACCACCTGATCCTCCATCTCCACCCCTTCCGAGGGCACTTACCTGATCACCATTCTGAAACATAGAAACATGGAAAGCCTACAGCACAATACAGGCCCTTCGGCCCACAAAGTTGTGCTGAACATGTCCCTACCTTAGAAATTACTAGGGTTACCCATAGCCCTCTATTTTTCTAAGCTCCATGTACCAATCCAAAAGTCTCTTAAAAGACCCTATCCTATCTGCCTCCACCACCGTTGCCGGCAGCCCATTCCACGCACTCACCACTCTGTGTAAAAAACTTACCCCTGTCGTTTCCTCTGTGCCTACTCCCAAGCACTTTAAACCTGTGCCCTCTTGTGGCAGCCATTTCAGCCCTGGAAAAAAGCCTCTGACTATCCACATGATCAATGCCTCACATCATCTTATACACCTCTATCAGGTTACCTCTCATCCTCCATCGCTCCAAGGGGAAAAGGCCGAGTTCACTCAACCTGTTTTCATAAGGCATGCTCCCCAATCCAGGCAACATCCTTGTAAATCTCCTCTGCACCCTTTCTGTGGTTTCTACATCCTTCCTGTAGTGAGGTGACCAGAACTGAACACAGTACTCCAAGTGGGGTCTGACCAGGGTCCTATATAGCTGCAACATTACCTCTTGGTTCCTAAATCCAATTCCACGATTGATGAGGGCCAATACACTGTATGCCCTCTTAACCACAGAGTCAACCTGCGCAGCTGCTTTGAGTGTTCTATGGACTTGGACCCCAAAATCCCTCTGATCCTCCACACTGCCAGGAGTCTTACCATTAATACTAGATTCTGCCATCATATTTGACCTACCAAAATGAACCACTTCACACTTATCTGGATTGAACTCCATCTGCCACTTCTCAGCCCAGTTTTGCATCATATCAATGTCCCGCTGTAACCTCTGACAGCCCTCCACACTATCCACAACACCCCCAAGCTTTGTGTCATCAGCAAACTTACTAACCCATCCCTATTCCAGGTCATTTGTAAAAATCAGGAAGAGTAAAGGTCCCAGAACAGATCTCTGAGGTACACCACTGGTCACCAACCTCCATGCAGAATATGACCTGTCTACAACCACTCTTTGCCTTCTGTGGGCAAGCCAGTTCTGGATCCACAAAGCAATGTCCCCTTGGATCCCATGCCTCTTCACTTTCTCAATAAGCCTTGCATGGGGTACCTTATCAAATGCCTTGCTGAAATCCATATACACTACATCTACTGCTCTTCCTTCATTAATGTGTTTAGTTACATCCTAAAAAAATTCAATCAGGCTCGTAAGGCATTACCTGCCCTTGATAAAGCCATGCTGACTATTTCCAATCATATTATACCTCTCCAAATGTTCATAAATCCTGCCTCTGAGATCTTCTGCATCAACTTACCAACCACTGAAGTAAGACTCACTGGTCTATAATTTCCTTTCTTGAATAAGGGAACAACATCCGCAGCCCTCCAATCCTCCGGAACCTCTCCTGTCCCCGTTGATGATGCCAAGATCATTGCAAAGGCTCAGCAATCTCCTCCCTTGCCTCCCACAGTAGCCTGGGGTACATCTCATCTGGTCCTGGCGACTTATCCAACTTGATGCTTTCCAAAAACTCCAGCACATCCTCTTTCTTAATATCTACATGCTCAAGCTTTTCAGTCCGCTGCAAGTCATCACTACAATCACCAAGATCCTTTTCCATAGTGAATACTGAAGTAAAGTATTCATTAAGTACCTCTGCTATTTCCTCCAGTTCGATACACGATTTCCCACTTTCACACTTGATAGGTCCTATTCTTTCACGGCTTATCCTCTTGCTCTTCACATACTTGTAGAATGCTTTGGGATTTTCCTTAGTCCTGCCCACCAAGTTCTTCTCATGGCCCATTCTGGCTCTCCTAATTTCCTTCTTAAGCTCCTTCCTGTTAGCCTTATAATCTTCTAAATCTCTAACATTACCTAGCTCTCTGACTCTATACCCTCATATTTTTGGACTCTTTTGATTTCCTACCGAGTCCACTACCTGTTCCTTCTAACCCCAATCCAACTACCTCAACTGATGAGCTTAATCTTTTTTATTAAATCCACCCTCCCTTCACCATGTCTTCTATCCATATAGAGCTGACCTCACCTACCAATCCACAATGATTGTCCTTTAGCAGGGACCCCTCCAGTTCCCACTGCTTGACCTCTTGAATGTGGCCTCAGTCCCAGGGAGCACATTTTTGATGACAAGCTTGTGCAACTTCATTCCATTGAGCGAAGGGCCCAGACTGTAGTCTATTATGGTGTGGTGTTTTATATGCAGTCTTCTCTTGTGTCAATATCATTGTTTATAAAACTGCACCTTTACCAGTCTTGAATGGATTATCCTTCTTCCCTGAATGCCATTATGTTGTACAAGAATAAAAGTTTGGCATTTATAGAAGAAAGACAATAGACATTTTCATTCTTAAATGTTGCCTGATTACCCTGGTTCATGGAAAACTGACAATTCAATGACATTCAATGAGCTTGAGTGGAAATTTGAGGGAAGAATGCTTCTGAAATCTAGCACAATTTTAAGAGTGATTTGCAGACAGATGGCCAATTAAACCCACATTAGAACAGGAAAACAGAGATAATTCCTGTGCTCTTCCACATGCTCTTGAAGTGGGATCTTAGTGCCCATCTGAGAGGGCTGACAGCTCTGATCTTGGTTAAAAGCAGTCCTAGAATGAGTGATAAAGATTGTTTGATCAGGTAGGGCCAAAAGAACTGAGTTCATCTGATACAGACTCCATCAGGTCCACAAACAGGTGAAACTACAATGCTAGACAACTTGCAACATAGGTAGCTTGCAGTGGCTGGAGCCTAAGACAGCCCACAACCAGTGGATCCAAACTAAGCATTCAGGCCTGTCACACTCAATTGTCAATGTGGTGAACAATTAAACTACTGTAGGCCAGAAAGAACTATAGTCTACAAATCAGTGAATTCAAATGAATCAAGTGCAGTGAAAGCAGACAGGCCAATTGTCTTTGTTCTTGCCATGAGGTTGAAGGAGATGGAGGCTGCCATTTTGTGAAGTGGCTCTACATCCTCCATTTTGTGAACTGAAATTTTTTGGCTTGATTAATATTTTAAAATAGAAACAACGATGCTCCAGGTAATATGCTGGACTAGAGATCATTTCCAGATAAGAAGTTAATTGTGAGGTGATCTTTGGTTGGATATAGTATGCGGGTTTGTGAACGTTGGGACTTTGTCTGCCTTGAGTGATTTGAGCTTGTTACTGATTGAGAACAAAGAGCCATAAATTACCAGTTGTCATTTGCGGAGGAAGGGCAATAAATGGATGCCGACTTGGACCACAGCCAATAAGAAGGTGTTAAAGGTCATTCAGATGACCCATAGCCAATAACAGAAATGCAACCTTTGAACTCGTAAGGAATGAATATAAAAGCGATAACTTCGAAGAATAACCATCGCAGATACAAGGGTGAGTGACCCTGCATGGAATGTGTGGAGAGTTAGATTGGGATCACAGGGAACACTGAGCCAGCAAAGACTCCTTTGCCTGGGTATTACCTTTTCTGTTCTTCGACTATTAAGGAGAATCAGGGAAACCTAGTGGGTTTGCACACGGGTATTTTAGTGTATGAATTCTCGTATTTGTTAGTTTAGACATAAAGTACTTGTTAGTAATTATAAATTCTCTCTGCGCTTTTTTGATCATTATTACAAGGGGCGATTCTTGTAACACAACTCACTACAAGCTCCACAGATATCTCCATTCTCAGCGATGGGGAAGTCCAGCTCATCAGTGCGAAAGAGAAAGAGGGAGCACTTACAAGAATCTTTAGTCAGAAGTGGTGGGTGAATGATCCATCCCTGCCTACTCCAGCGGTTCCCAGCATGACAGATGCCAGTCACTCCACGTGATGTCAAGAAATGGCTAAAACATTGGATCCAGCTTACAACCTTATAGGCCTTAACAACATACAACAATGGTACTGAAGGTTTGTGCTCCAGACTTGTCATGCCCTTGGCCAAATGGTTGCAGTATAACTACAACACAGGAATCTACCTGACACAGTATGGAAGATTGCCCAGATACGTCCTGGACACAAGAAACAGGATAAACCTAATCTGGCTAATTACCACCCCACTGGGCTATTCTTTATCATCAGTAAAGTTAAGGAAGAGATCATCGATATTGCTATCAAGTAGCTATTGCTACTGCTCAGAGAATCACAGTTTGGATTCTTTTTACAGCCTTGGTCCAAATCGTGCAAATGGTAACAAAAAAAGTGTGAAAACACAGAATATGAAACACAAAATCAAAAGGCATTTTTCAGTACAATTTTGTTCTATAATCTCAAAATTTTTGTAAGGGAATTGTGAATTCCCAGACAGCTGTAACATGGGGCCTCCTGTATTGGTAGTCAATACTGTATTCTTATTTTAGGATAGTTGTTATTGTTGTAAAATCTAGACTACTGTAAGTAAATTCTTTGAAAGAGTAATAATTTATTATAAAACCATTATTGATGCACAGAAATTTGATGACTAAATGTTGCCTCAGCCTGGCTGCCTATTTTAGACTCCTAATATTCCCTTCCAATACCCTGCTGCACAACTAAATCTATAGCACCAATAATGTCAGCATGAGGCATGTCCAGTCTAAATAGCATTATCATTAAAGATTGATTGTATCTTCATCTTGACAAGTCGTATCCTGAAATTTTGGAAACAATTCAAGTTTTATAATGCTTTCTTATCAAACAAAATGAAAAGTAATGTAAAATTTCTGTGGAAACAAATTTACTGTTAAAGGTCTTGGACTCAGGTCTTTCAAGTTGGCAATAAATGGTCTTAGGTGAAGGTTAATTAGCTGCTGTAGATTATCCCAGTGTATCTGCGGTGGATGTAATAGAGTCAGAGTAGGATTGATGGGCATGTGGGAGAGAATAGGTTACAGGAAAATACGTGGGCATATGAGATTGATAGATTGGTTCTGAAAGCCTACTTGAACAAAAGACTGAATGGTCTCCATCTCATAAGAGAATAAAAGGAAATGTAGAATGATAAGGCACCAATGTGGGGTCTCATGCATGGGGGGAGTGTAGGCATTGCTTCAGCATGATTGTCACTGAAAAGAGTCATTTGCGTGTACAAAACTGCAGAAGTGCAAGTTTGTTTCTGGCTACCACCCTTGTGGGATTAGTGCAGCTGCCTTTGCATAAATTTCATTAGTTCCGTGAATTTCACTGTAGACTTTACAAAACCCAATTTCTACACTGGACCACCTGCAGTACTGTAGCTGCTACCTGAGAGGAATCTGCACAGAATGCATTGGATGTCAGTGCCAGTTCTTGAACCTTTGGAAAATTGTGCAGAAAACATTAACGAAATCCTGCCTGGCAAGGCTTGGGTTTTGGCACTGTCGACTCTCTCGGTGGCTTATGTGGCGATCTGTCAGGCTGCTGCTGCGGGAACACTTCTGCTGGGAGAGTTTGTCTGACCCTCTGGTCCTACAATGTCAGTTATTGAAGTCATTCCATGTGGAAGTATTGCTAAGTGCTCTCAGTAAATGGCCCTTCATCCTAGTGAAAGAGGAAGCAATTGAAGCATCAAATGTGGAAATTTGCACAGCTTAGAATATAAAGCACAGTTTTCTTTAGCTGCCAAATGGAGATACAAAGCAGACCTCTCGAAGGCATTAAATCTATTTCAACAAACATAGGAGAGCCTGATATTGCTACAGGAATACAATGTGGATGTATGTAAAGCTGACAGACAAGTTGTTCGTGCATGGATTGTTCTTTGTGTATAACTTTTAGGTAAATATGATATAGTTCGGGATTAATTTGTTCTTAGGTGTGGATAGAGATCTACTGTATAGAGATTAACTATGAGAGATGTTCATTCATTTTTACCGTATTGTAGAAGCACAGCTATGTTTTATGATAGCAAATGCTCAGACTTACTGATATATTGAAGATAAAGATAACACAAAGAACATATTAGTTCTGACAGGAAAGGATAAAAATTCTGATTAGTATCGTTCACAAACAGACTGTTTAATTGCTCACCCTGCATTTCTGTGGGCATTATTTTTGTTTCTGTTAATAACACACTCAAAATAAATGGCTTCATTTAAAATACATAAACCAATGCCTGCAGATAAGTGCTATGCACAGGATTATAGTACAAACGCTAAGTGCTTTCTAGTGATGATTGCCAAATGAAGTTTCTACTCTCCTAATTCTTGTTACCAGAGATGAAAATGTAGTATGTGAGTAAGTCAGTCTGAATGGTTTAAACAGTAACACAATGTTCACTGCATTTTAGGCCCAGGGCTTCTGTGTGAACTAATAAGTGAAATGAGTGTGGCATTCCTCCTACAAATCAGCAGCATTTGTAAAGGAAAAGTTAAGAGAAGCCTAATATAGACCACAGGACATAGAAACAAAATTAGGCTATTTGGTCCATCAAGTCTGCTTTGGCATTTCATGGTGGTTCATCTTTTATCCCTCACAATCCCGTTCTCCTCCCTTCTCCCCAACTTTGAACCCTTACTAATCAGGAACCTATCAGACTCCACTTTAAATATACCCAATGACTTGGCCTCCACAACCATCTGAAGCAATGGATTCCACAGATTCATTTGCTCCTGGCTAAAGAAATTCATTCTCATCTCTGTTCTAAAGAGACATCCTTTAATTCTGAGGCTGTGCCCTCTGGTCCTAGACCCTCCCCCCACACTATAGGAATCTTACCTTGATATTTCACCTTTTCTTTCCTTATTACTATTTTAGTTGCCTTGTGTTGATTTTTTAAAGCTTCCTAATCCTCCAGCTTCCCAGCAATTTTTGATATATTGTATGCCCCCTTTTGTTACGTGTATATGTTACTAGTAGTATGAAGAAGTCGTAACTACAACCTATAGAAATGAAACATAGGGCAAGTAAACCAGAATCCGAATTAGGTTTATTATCACCAGCATGTGACGTGAAATTTGTTAACTTAGCAGCAGCAGTTCAATGCAATATATAATATAGAAGAGAAAGAAAAATAATAATACTTTAAACTTTATTGTCACCAAACAATTGATACTAGAACGTACAATCATCACAGCGATAATTGATTCTGCGCTTCCCACTCCCTGGATTAAAAATATTAAAAATAGTAAAAATTGGTAAATATTAAAAATTTAAATTATAAATCATAAATAGAAAATAGAAAAATGGGAAGTAAGGTAGTGCAAAAAAAAACGAGAGGCAGATCCAGATATTTAGAGGGTACGGCCCAGATCCGGGTCAGGATCCGTTCAGCAGTTTTATCACAGTTGGAAAGAAGCTGTTCCCAAATCTGGCCGTATGAGTCTTCAAGCTCCTGAGCCTTCTCCCGGAGGGAAGAGGGACGAAAGGTGTGTTGGCTGGGTGGGTCGTGTCCTTGATTATCTTGGCAGCACTGCTCCGACAGCGTGCGGTGTAAAGTGAGTCCAAGGACAGAAGATTGGTTTATGTGATGCGCTGGGCCGTGTTCACGATCTTCTGCAGCTTCTTTCGGTCTTGGACAGGACAACTTCCATACCAGGTTGTGATGCATCCTAGAAGAATGCTTTTTACGGTGCATCTATAAAAATTAGTGAGGGTTTTAGGGGACAGGCCAAATTTCTTTAGTTTTCTCAGGAAGTAAAGGCACTGGTGGGCCTTCTTGGCAGTGGACTCTGCTTGGTTGGACCAAGTCAGGTCATTTGTGATATTGACCCCGAGGAACTTAAAGCTCTTGACCTGTTCCACTTGCGCACCACCAATGTAAATTGGATTGTGCGGTCCGCTACTCCTTCTGAAGTCAACAACCAATTCCTTTGTCTTGCTGACGTTCAGGGATAGGTTATTGTCTTCACACTATGCCACCAGGTTCTTAATTTCCTCTCTGTACTCAAACTCACCATTACCCGAGATACGGCCTGCAATTGTTGTGTTATCAGCAAACTTATATATTGAGTTTGATGGAAACTTGGCTACACAATCATGGGTGTACAGTGAGTACACAGCGTTGTGGGGCACCGATGCTCAGAGTGATTGTAGAGGAGAGCTTGTCCCCTATTTTTACAGCCTGGGTCCTGTCTGTGAGGAAGTTGAAGATCCAGCTGCAGATCTGAGTGCTAAGGCCCAGGTTCCGGAGCTTAGGAATCAGTTTATTTGGAATGATGGTATTAAAGGCAGAGCTGTAGTCAATGAAAAGGAGCCTTACGTATGCGTCTTTATTCTCCAGGTGTTCTAAGGAGGGATGTAGGAATGTAATATTCAACAAAATAAGTAAATTGATTACAGTATACATATATTGATTAGGTTAAAAATTGTGCAGAAACAGAATAATATATCTCAAAAAAAATGAGGTAGTGTTCACAGGTTCAATGTCCATTTAGGAATCGAATGGCAGAGGGGAAGCGTGACTTTTGCCACAGTTAGTCAGTGATGACCATCAAGCATTCATTTATACTAATCCTACATTATTTCCATTTTTATTCTCCACATAGCCTTCAGCTCCCCTCGATTCTACTACTCGCGTACAGACGAGATGCAATTTAAATTGGGCACCTACCAAGTTCATATCTCTGATCTTGAAGCCCCCTGTTGGTCTGGGTTGACCATGGATGTTGTGTGCCATCTGTCTATGTGAAATGCAAGTCAGGGCAGTATGATATGGAGGGGAAGCTGTTGCCCCTGTAGCAGGCCCCCCGCTCTCTATGCAGCTGATGAATCCAAAGGAATGGCAGTGACCAAAACAGTTTAGTATCAGTGGTGTCGCAGGGATTGCCAGTCAGCACATAACTCAACATAAGATGTCAGCTCTGGACTTTTCCCTCGGAGTTTATTCCCAAAGCCTTCCTCATGAGTGGGCATAGCCACAAGGCAGTGGAGGTTTGAGTTCAGAGTTTGAGCTACCAACCATGAGCTCCATCTGCCCAAAGCAACTGGTTTTTGCCCCTTCTGTCAGTAGAAATGGTTCCGCAGGGCTTAGTAGCTAAGCCACATGTGACAGCCAGAAGTTATTTGAGATACATGCCATTGGGAACATTTAATAGGTAATAGGAGCTTATCCCCACCACTACCCCCCACTCCTCCTGCTAAAACAACTTTGAGAAGCCACATCTTTGATTTGTGATAGGGATGGGGAACACCTGAAGGAAGCCCATGTGGTATCAGAGAGCATGTGCAATTTCCACACCGACAGCACCGCTGGACAGGATTGAACCCGAGTCACTGAAGCTGTGAAGCAGCAGCTATCATAGTTGTAGCACTGTGCTGCCTTGCACATCTGCTATAATTGTACCCAGCTGGGTACCAGATGGGAAAACATTTCCTTCTTTACCCATAGCTGGATTGCATTGAACTAGACTGCTGTTTGTGGTGAAACTCGGTAACAACTCTCAAGGAATCTCAGTGTTTGTCCAGGCAGTGAAGATCATAACGTGGCCTCGCCATCACTGTAAATTTCTTCCATTATATTTTCTTTTCCGATCCAGGCTACTTGAACATCTCAATTTTAATTTTTGTCACAATTCGTAGCCTGGTCTTCAGCTGCCAAGGACCTAAAGTCAGTAACTTCCTTTCAGCTGTCCTCCCCAGAATTTCTGGCACACCTAAAAGGGCCAAGCAGATAGGCAGTATGACAACTACTGCTTTAGACCTACTGAAACAAGATTCTATTGCAGATTTCAAATATAAAACTTTGCCTCAAAGCTGGATTCTGGTGCAGCAGATGGTAGTTGGGTTGGCTAGAAGTCATAGATAGAATAGAATAGTACAGCACAGTACAGGCCCTTTGGCCCACAATGTTGTGCCAACCCTCAAACCCTGCCTCCCATATAACCCCCACCTTAAATTCGTCCATATACCTGTCTAGTAGTCTCTTAAACTTCACCAGTGTAACTGCCTCCACCACTGACTCAGGCAGTGCATTCCATGCACCAACCACTCTGAATAAAAAACCTTCCTCTAATATTCCCCTTGAATTTCCCACCCCTTACCTTAAAGCCATGTCCTCTTGTATTGAGCAGCGGTGCCCTGGGGAAGAGGTGCTGGCTATCCACTCTATCTATTCCTCTTATTATCTTGTACACCTCTATCATGTCTCCTCTCATCCTCCTTCTCTCCAAAGAGTAAAGCCCTTGCTCCCTTAATCTCTGATCATAATGCATACTCTCTAAACCAGGCAGCATCCTGGTAAATCTCCTCTGTACCCTTTCCAATGCTTCCACATCCTTCCTATAGTGAGTTGACCAGAACTGGACACAGTACTCCAAGTGTGGGCTAACCAGAGTTTTATAGAGCTGCATCATTACGTCGCGACTCTTAAACTCTATCCCTCGATTTATGAAAGCTAACACCCCATAAGCTTTCTTAATTACCCTATCTACCTGTGAGGCAACTTTCAGGGATCTGTGGACATGTACCCCGAGATCCCTCTGCTCCTCCACACTACCAAGTATCCTGCCATTTACTTTGTACTCTGCCTTGGAGTTTGTCCTTCCAAAGTGTACCACCTCACACTTCTCCGGGTTGAGCTCCATCTGCCACTTCTCAGTCCACTTCTGCATCTTATCAATGCCTCTGCAATCTTTGACAATCCTCTACACTATCTACAACACCACCAACCTTTATGGCGCCTGCAAACTTGCCAACCCACCCTTCTACCCCCACATCCAGGTCGTTAATAAAAATCACGAAAAGTAGAGGTCCCAGAACAGATCCTTGTGGGACACCACTAGTCACAATCCTCCAATCTGAATGTACTCCCTCCACCACCACCCTCTGGCTTCTGCAGGCAAACCAATTCTGAATCCACCTGGCCAAACTTCCCTGGATCCCATGCCTTCTAACTTTCTGAATAAGCCTACCGTGTGGAACCTTGTCAAATGCCTTACTAAAATCCATATAGATCACATCCACTGCACTATCCTCATCTATATGCCTGGTCACCTCCTCAAAAGAACTTTATCAGGCTTGTTAGACACGATCTACCCTTCACAAAGCCACGCTGACTGTCCCTGATCAGACCATGATTCTCTAAATGCCTATAGATCCTATCTCTAAAAATCTTTTCCAACAGCTTTCCCACCACAGATGGAAGGCTCACTGGTCTATAATTACCCGGACTATCCCTACTACCTTTTTTGAACAAGGGGACAACATTCGCCTCCCTCAGAATATTCTGTCAGGCCCCAGGGACTTACCTGTCCTAATGTATTTTAACAACTCCAACACCTCCTCTCCCTTAATATCAACATGCTCCAGAACATCAACCTCACTCATATTGTCCTCACCATCATCAAGTTCCCTCTCATTGGTGAATACCGAAGAGAAGTATTCATCGAGGACCTCGCTCACTTCCACAGCCTCCAGGAACATCTTCCCACCTTTATCTCTAATCGATCCTACCTTCACTCCTGTCATCCTTTTTTTCTTCACATAATTGAAGAATGCCTTGGGGTTTTCCTTTACCCTACTCGCCAAGGCCTTCTCATGCCCCCTTGTTGCTCTTCTCAGCCCCTTCTTAAGCTCCTTTCTTGCTTCCCTATATTCCTCAATAGACCCATCTGATCCTTGCTTCCTAAACCTCATGTATGCTGCCTTCTTCCACCTAACTAGATTTTCCACCTCACTTGTCACCCATGGTTCCTTCACCCTACCATTCTTTATCTTCCTCACTGGGACAAATTTATCCCTAACATCCCGCAAGAGATCTCTAAACATCGACCACATGTCCATAGTACATTTCCCTGCAAAAACATCATCCCAATTCACACTCTCAAGTTCTAGCCTTACAGCCTCATAATTTGCCTTTCCCCAATTAAAAATTTTTCTGTCCTCTCTGATTCTATCCTTCTCCATAGTAATGCTAAAGGCCAGGGAGGTCATGGACGTGGTCAGCCTATGTGCTAATCAGGTTGGAGAAGAAAGGAACAGAGCCTATTTCATTCAATGGAGGGTGTGGATTGGAAAGCATTGGCACTGATTGAACATCAAGGCATACCTCTCTTTCACCGAGCTCTTTGCCGTGTGCCTAATAGCTTGGTCAACACCCCAAATATTGTTTGATAACACATCTGAGGCATTATATTATAGATACCACTATAAATAAAATTTATTATTGTTCATTATGTGAGTATTTGTTACAGGTAGATTCATCATACAAGTCAAAGTGTAACAGATCTAGGGAAGGTGGTCACACAAGTCAATAAAATAAAAAGCATCCTGTAATTGGCTGACTACCTTACTGTAGCTCTGTGGAGAGGAGTCTTAAATTCTTTTTTTTGTTTTGGATATTTAAACACAATTATAGTTTCATTGTAACTGCATAGCTGAAATCAGATTGGGTTAGAAAGAGGGAAATACTCAATAGAACCAGCAATATCAGTGACACAGCAAATAGAATTAGTTATTCATGTCAATAACTTTGCATAAGAAAGGAAAAAGTTAAAAATGGAACAAGTTTTAGACAAGGCTCAAAAACCCTGATTCAATTGAACACTGACGGGGGCAATGTGAGGTAGTGTCACACTTTCCATTTTGCTCATAGAACACCTTCCAGATCTCTCCCAAGTGGACCTTTTACTAATTATTTTTATGTGTACCATTGTGGCTTTTTAGTTTCCTTATTGCTCGTAACTGACGGTCTGACTTAACAAATAAACTGCAGGTTTGATGGTTGGGAAGTCAGTACTGAATGTGAAACTGCACATTAACTTCATCTAATACAACCTGATTAACATTTACTATTAAATTCTTAGTAAATGTAAAATGATCCTGCATCACCTGTTATCTTCCATATGGACACCACAGTACAACAGTAGCCTGGATTATCATGATAGCATTGCTAAATGAAGAAAAAGCCAACCTATTTATATATTTTTTTCAATGTGTTCTTTAAGTAATAAATGACCCAGGGTGACTTCAAAGCTACAATAATTTCATTGCTGCTTTGTCCATAAGCCCATTATTCCACATAACTGAAGAGTCTATTCAGCAAAGTGTTGTAGAGAGAAAAGCTGCTGCATTTTTCAGAGTACTTAAAGTTGCTATTCCTGGATGAACATTTCCAGATGTAACAGCTATGATTGTTACCTCTAATCCACCTCTAATCAGTGTACCCCAGTACACCAATACTCTGAAGAATGGCTGTCAGATGCATCTAATCATTTGTACCACCTTCCCACACAATATTTGGTCCCTGACTAAATATATAAAAAAAACTCCCCAAACAAAATGCAAAACGTCTTTCAGTCTGCAAACCTATGAAAAATGCTTTGGTGTCCTGATGTTCCTATCATTCATTTTAAGGGGTTTCTTGTTTCGTGAATATCTGTGAAGAGTAATAATTTCAGGTTGTATGCTATATGCATTCTTTGATAATAAATTGAACCATTTGAGGAAAAGGGAATCAGTGATCAATTGTTTCCATTGATCATGAAGGAGATGGAAATAAACAGACCAACTACAAATAAAGGACAGACAATAAACATTTCATTGAACACTCAGTGAAGTTTCTCCGGGCTTTCTAGAAGCAGCACAAAACAAGATGTTGGAGGAACTCGGAGGGTCAGGCAGCATGAAGGAAGTGGCACTGTTATAAGAGCTAGCCCTCTAAGTAACATTTTTGGAAGAGTAATAATTCATTATAAAAGTGGTCAGAATGGTCAGAAATTTAATGATTGTGTTGCCTCAGCGGGGCTACCTGTTAGTTTTTCTAAGCAGCACACAAAATGCTGGAGGAGCTCAGCAGGTCAGGCAGCATCTGTGTAAGTGAGTTGATGTTTCAGGCTGAGACTCTTTGTCAGGACTGGAAAGGAAGGGGGAAGATGACAGAATAAAAGGTGGGGCAGGGGGACAGAGGATAGTTAGAAGGTGATAGGCGAAGCCAGGTGGAAAGGCAAAGAGCTGTAGAGCAGCGGTCCCCAACCACCGGGCCGCGGACCGGTACCGGGCCGCAAGGCATGCGCTAGCGGGCCGCGAGGAAACGATATAATTTGGCGATAGGAGTCAGCTGCACCGTTCCTCATTCCCTGTCACGCCCACTGTTGAGCTTGAGCACACGCGAGGTCATTACCCGCACGTCATCCATGTCAGCGCGGGAAGGAGATCAACTCCTCGAGCTTGCAAATGACGGCGGCCTGAAAAGTATGTTTGACATAACATTTCTGCCGGCATTCTGGATCACAGTCAAGGCTAAATATCCTGAGATAGTCAGGAAAGCACTGAAAACGTTGCTTCCATTTCCAACATATCTCTGCAATGAATGCAACGAAAACTAAATTGCGGAATAGACTGGACATAAGGAACCCCCTTTGAGTATCGCTGTCTCCCATCACTCCTCGATAGGACCGTCTTGTTGCAGGAAAACAAGCCCAGGGCTCCCACTGATTCAGCGATATTGGTGTGTTGCAATGATTTTATATTTTCATACGAGGAAACTATGCGGTGTGTTTGATATCCAAACGTTACTTAAAATGTTATGATGCTATTATAAGTGACTTATATAATCATGTAACAATTACTGCATGGAAACAGGCGATCTCGCCCCTTCTAGTCCATGCTGAACGCTACTCTCACCTAGTCCCACCGACCTGCACTCAGCCCATAACCCTCCATTCCTTTCTTGTCCATATACCTATCTAATTTTTCTTTAAATGATAATATCAAACCTGCGTCTACCACTTCTACTGGAAGTTCGTTCAACACTTCAAGCTCCCCTGTCCTCCCCTGATAATTGTCTTATCGCTATATTCATGCGAGGAAAATATGCGCTGTGTATTAGCCACTTATCACCTATATTCCGGTCGTGATTAACAACCCCCCCCACCCCGCTGCTGCCGCCAACAGAATCGGTAAAAACAATTTTTAAGAAATCGGCACGTAAACGCATACACACTAGTCCCCGCGCAAGGCTTCATGGTCATTGTAGTCTTTCTCGGGGTAAACCCAATGTATTTGACTGCTACTCTTGTACGTTGGCAACCCTACCGCCCCCCCCCCCCCCCACCCCCGGTCGGCCGGTCCGCAAGAATATTGTCAATATGAAACCGGTCCACAGTACGAAAAAGGGTGGGGACCCCTGCTGTAGAGGAAGGAATCTGATAGAGGGGAGTAGACCGTAGGAGAAAGGGAAGGACGAGGGGCACCGGGGGAGGTGATCGGGAGGAGAGAAGAGGTAAGAAGCTAGAGTGGAGATTAGAAGAGGGGAATGGGAGGGATTTCTTTTACTGGAAAGAAATATCAGTGTTCATGGCATCAGGTTGGAGGCTACCCATAGGGAAAATAAGGTGTTGCTCCTCCAACCTGAGGGTGGCCTGTAGGAGGATGGGAGGTTCAATTCAATACCATTCAAGTTTAATTGTCCTTTAACCATATATGAATATTCATGATACAGCCAGACAAGAGCATTACTACAAGGTCAATGCGCAAAGGCACGTTACCAACAGTCACACACAGTAAGCACACGCATATGCACAATTGGAGTCCTGAGAGTCACCCCCCCCACCACCCCCCCCACCACGCGACACCGCGGCTTGATGCACAAGTAAACAAACCCGTACAATATATCAGTAAAAATACAACACAGAACATGCAAATATATATAAATCTATATGAATCCAGACCTCCCAATCCACTGATATAATCTGTCGACTGGCCTGCGATGTCTGAAAGGCAACACCAGGGCTTTGAGGCCCAGGACTTGCACATGCAAGTAGATACGGAATATTAGCAAACACCTCCACACAAGTATATATGTATATAATGTAGGCCCCTCAGTCCATTTGAAATCTTCAGTTGCCACAGCTGTGCTACACCACTCCCAGTAGAGTGCGATTGCTCGGACACCTCTCCTGCAAGCGACCCCGCGGCTTGAGGTCCTAGTCCATTGAGTGTTGTTAAGCAATCTGCAGCCAGCTGTCTGCTGAGTGGCCTGGGAGGGCAGCTCCGACTCCGTCCTGGACACTGTGCCACACCGCCTCCGGTGAAGCCCAACGTGTAATGGCTTCGTCCCCTCACTCTGAGCGGCTGCAAACAGCCAACACTGTGGCTTCAGGCACAGTCCTACAACCGAGGACAAGGCCCCCTCCAATCACCCCTGCTCGCATTCCATAAATTAGCGAACTGAACTTGTTAACCGTGTTCAAAGAGGTCTTGCGATCACAAGAAAAGCAACTGTGACGGCCACTTGCTACTTGGCTGCAAGTCTCCATCGTCTCAGGCAGCAGCACGTTGCTCAGCTCTTTGATCATCTCCACCAACGAACAACTCGCTGATGATGTAGACCTGCAGTTCTTAACGTACAGCATGATCTTCCAATCATTAGACGTACATTGAAGTAGAACGGTAGCTAGCACCTTTTGTTGACCCTGGAGAAGCTGCTGCGACCAGTGGCATCACTGTCTAGCTGGAAATAGTTTTTCTAATATTCCTTCCCTATACCTTCCTGCACCATTAAATCTACATCTATAATGTAGATTATGGATGTTATATGATTATATATGGTTATAATGTTAGAATGAGGCTTGTCCAGTTTAAATAGCATTATCATTAAGGATTGATTGCCGTCTTCATCCTGACAAGTTGTATCTGAAACATTGGTAACAGTTCAAGTTTCATAACCCTTTCTTACCAAACAAAATGAAAAGTAATTTAAAATTTCTGTAGAAATAAATTTATTGTGAAATGTCTTGGACTCAGATCTTTCAAGTTGGCAATAAATGTGCTAGTATGAAGGTTAATTGGCTCCTGCTGTCACACGGGGGGCACTGATGGCCGACCCAAATGCAAGACACAGACACTGAAGAACTAGGAACAGGACTTGACTAGAGAGCTGGGTTAGGGACTTGACTGGATGCAGACTAGTAGCTGGGACAAGAACACAGACTTGGGCTAGGACATTGGCTAGGCAAGCAGGACCAGAACTAGGAGCCTGGGAGCCAGAGACTGGACAAAGAGCCAAAACCTGGGTCTTGACTCTGGCTCGGACCCCAGAACTAGGTGAGGACATGACGTGGCCTCAGGTTTCTTCAAGGCTTGGGTATGGACTCCAAGCCAGAGACTGGGCAAGGACCCAGAACCTGGGTCTTGACTCAGGCTTGGACTCTGACTCCAGAACTAGACGAAGACATGACATGGCTATAGGACTGGACATGGAACTCCTACACAGGACAAGGCACGCAGACAGGATGAGGTTCTTGGACGTGGCTTGGACAGGACAAGGGAACCCCAGCACCAGGCTGGCGTGGTACTCCTGGGCTGGGCGAGGCACATGGACAGGACGAGAACACGAAGCCTTGACTAGGTCGAGGGAGACAGGAATGCAGAGCCTTGGTCTTGGAAGACAGGAACACAGAACCTTGGTCTTGGGAGGACAGGTATGCAGAGACTTGGAACACAGAGCCAGGACCCCTCCTTGGGAACAGGACTTGGGGCCAGGGCTCTACACAGAGCCAGGACCCCTCCTAGGGAGTAGGACATAGGGCCAGGACTCATACACAGAACACAGAGAGACAGTTCCCAACACAAGGTAGCAGCAAACAGCCAGACCTACCTAGCAAAGGCATGGACACAGAGACAGTTCAAAACAATAGACAGTTCCTTATATTGCTCCAGCAGTTGAACTTGACTGCAGTGCAGGCAAAGGTTGCAGGCAAGGCTCCCAGGCAAGGTTAGGCTCCAGGTGAGTTGAGGTTAGGCTAGGCTAGGCTAGGCTAGGCTAGGCTCCAGACACTGGTTGTAGGGCAAGACTTCAGGAGGAAGAGGCAGAGAAGGGATACAGACAGGGGGGTTTGAACAGGAACAACCCAGGAACTGAAGCTGCATCAAGGAGCTATTTATGTAGCCAGCCCAAAATGTGAATCAGCTGCCTCAATTAGAGCACCCAACAGAAAAAAAGGGAAAACCAGAAAACCTGGAATAAGGAACGATGGACCAGACCGTGAACCGGAATCCAGACTTCACGCACCGGACCACGACACCTGTAGGTTACCCCAGTGTATCTGGGGTGGATGTAATAGAATCAGAGTAGGCCAGATGGGCATGTGGGAGGGAAAATAGATTACAGGAAGATATGTGGGTATGTGAGATTGATAGATTGGTTTTGAAAGCCTGCTTAGACAATGGGTTGAATGTTCTCTATCTCATAAGAGAATGATGAGGGTTAGAGTTATGCAGAAATGCAGAATGATAAGGAATCAATGTAGGGCGAGCAGGGTGTGCTGTTGACATTCCTTCAGCGTGATTGACACTTGAAGTAGACGGTTGATGTTTTGGGTCAAGACTTTTCATCTGGGCGGAGGGGAGATGACCAGTATTAAAAGGTGAATGAAGGGGTGGATCAAGAACTACAAGGTGATAAGTGGATCCAGGTGGGGGTGAGGGGTGTTGGTGATTGCTAGGTGGAGGACAGGAGAGCAGAAATAGCAATAAAACTGGCAGATGAGAGAGAGGGCGACAAAAGACTGAAGATGTTTGAATCAGATGGGAGAGGAAGGGAATGGAATGCAGCATTTAATCAAGGGAGGCGGAGAGAGCAGATGTGAATGGTGGGAACAATATCTTTCTAGATGCACTGTCTGGAAGAGCAACCTTGAGTTCATAGAAAATAATGAATAATTTAACAGTCTTGGCTTTCCAGTGGGTGCAATATCTATAGGGCACTGGTAATCTCTCTGATTCTTCAAGCTACAGAACTGGAAAAACATTAGAGAAAAAGAAACAAACATTTGATTCAAATTTATCCTAGCATCTTTCCAATACTCAAGATTAGGGAACCTCCAAGCTCTTCCAGAATGACAGATCAAACACAGAAGTCAAACTTGGATGGAGCCTATCAACAAGAGGTTAAGAAAGTCATCTGTGATTAAGTATTGGTAGTGAATGACAGAGTTGTGTTTGAGAGGTGACATGACAGAGATCCTCCAGTTCATTAATGATTGGGAAGAAAGTGATAACTTTGCTTTTGGGAGGTTTCTTATACTCTGGAAAGTTTAACAGCATTGATTCTGGCAAGCTGGAGAGGTGGGTGGGACTGTAGTACTTGGGGTGGGGGGGGGAGAGATTGCTGGTATGATCATGGAGAAATGGACCAGTGGAAGCCATTATCGTTCTTCCTGACCCACTGGCAGTATTAGAAAAGCATTTGCCTTTTTACTCTGCTGCTTGGATAATGATGAAATAGGGTTATTTCTGTAATCAAATGGCTCCCAGGAATCAGCTGCCCATCTTGCAATCTGTAAAATAGGAAATTGCTTCACATAAAGTCTCATTTTTACACATGATTCCTTTTATCTTCAGTGAAAAATGTAGCACATTGAAAAGTTGGGTCCGAGAGAGTTGCACACTTTGATTTTCTCTATGAGCCCACCATGTCTCAGGCAATTTAATAATATGATAAGCTCCATTGAGTTCAGCAGTGCGTACTATGCACTAGTAATCTCCTCACTCTTGACCAATGCATATAAGGCTTCACGTCTATAAAACTTGTTGCATTGTTACTTAAAAATATGAGAACTTGTCTTTGGAAAGTCCCACATGTTTTATGCATATCTGGCTGTCCATCAGAGCCACCAATCCCCACTCTACCAGCCATTTCGGTGGTGAATCTCTAAATCACCCCACCCACATTCAACTCTTCTCCAGACGACAGATCATGTTCCTTAAACCTCTAGTCTACTAAAATGGTCTCAGTAAATAGCTTCAAACAGAACATTTCTTGCCCCCACTCTGCACCAATCACTTTGCAGATCTCAATAGATGCATTCAAATTCCAGTCACTAAAGAGTAGGTTCAAGGCAGATAGTGTTTGCGCTTGAAATTGTTTTAAATATTAACCTCCCACCTAGCTCAAACCTACTCATTTTTGCAGCTTTAGTTATTCTCATTGCTTTCATTTGTCAGACAGGGGGAATAGATTATAGAACATTCATAAAAGGAATCCTATGTAAGGTCAAAGATCCCTTTCTGCAAAGAAGCAAAAGCATTTATGAAGCATAGATAGTTGTTTGAACAAAGACTATAAAGAATGAGGAGGAGTGGTGATTAGACTAGATGGCTATGGTTGAGAAAAGCACCACTGTTGACTTGATGAGAGATTCCCACTTCACAAAAGGCACTTTCATTTTTTATTTGTTCGCGCAATGTGATCATTGATATTAATGCCAGCATTTTATTTCTCTGATGGGCAGAAGTTTTGCTGCTACTCCAGTGAGGTTACTACAAAGCTCCCATTTCCATATGGCATTTGACTTCATGATAATTGTGAGAGTATTTTCTGATACTTTTAATTTTAAATATTAACTAGAAGTATGTGAAGCCACAGTATATAACACGGAGATAAGACCAGGAATACAAGCAAGCATGTAATTTCTTAAAGCATGAAAGATGAACTATTTTATCACTGGAATATCTATACCAGAGAAATTCAAATGTATTGCAATAAATAAACAATCAATTAACAGTACAGTATTTTATCTATTACAAGCACTCTGTGAGATAATATCAGAAGGAGAGATTGTACAGTATTAGGAGTGGGAATTGCTATTTAATCCTGTAAAGCAACAGAGGGTGTACCAAGTAGAGCTGCTGTCACTCAGCTCCAGTGATGTGTGTTCAATCCCGAGCTCCGATGCTATCTGAAGTGCCTGCATTCTTCCTTCGAATACATCATTCCAAGGATATACAAGTTGGTCATTTCATTGACCACTGTGACTTGTTCCTGACGTGTAGGTCAGTAGCGGAGTTTATGGGAATTGAGGGACAGTGGCAAAAATAAAAGTGGCATTTGTGTAAATGGGCATTTGATGGTCAACACTGACAATGGGCTACATTTTCAATATGCCTACAGTGTTTGATTCTATGACTAAAAACCAGAACACCTAGGAGTAAGGAGGTTAGGGATGATACTAGAAAAAATGTTCTTTCACCCATGTGGTGCTTATAACGTGCAATGCTTTGTCTGAGAAAGTGGTGGAGGCAGGTGCTCTCATAGCATTTAAAAAGTATGTAAGGCCTTTTAATCACCAAGACATGAAAAGCAGTGGATCAATTACTGGTAAGAGGGATTAAAATAGATGAGTACAGCGATCAGTGTGGACTTGATGTGTCAAAGAGCTGGCTTCTGTGTTGTAGAACTCCGACTTGCTAGCTTAGATTGTGGGGTCTCCGAGTGGTTTCTATAAATGGTTGATACATTCTTCAGGATCAGGTGTCTGCTTCCTATCATGTAATGTTGTTCCCTTTTGGACTTGCGTGTTTGTTTTCTTCAGCATTGCAAATCAGCGATGGTAGAATGGGTACAGATGGCTGAAGAGCCTATCCATGTTCCACTGTTTGACATCTGCTTGGATATTGGGGAAGGTTTGATCAGGCAGTGCAGCAAGTGTCTACGAGGTGTCCTCAGTGTTTTGGGTGATGCCAAGTAGGGAACAAGTACCAATTAAATAACTAGTCAATTTTGCCTCTTTGGAATTGTTGCGACTATGATCAAAGTCACCGGGAGACACTGAAGCTGGTGGAATAGAAGTCTTTATTCTGCACAACAAGCAGGCATCATACTGGAGACACCCTTGGAAGAAATGGCCACGATAATACATCACATTTGATATGTTAAAAAACAAAGATAACAACAGGGCAATTTCTACAGTTGCAATGCATTCATAATGCTTCCTTTGAGTTGCACATAATTTCCAACACCTGTATCTTCACACCAACACACCCAAAATGAGTGTTAATCACCTCTCTTTCAGAGATGCATTCATGCATATGCGGACATCGCAGGAGAATGGTCTGTTTCCTGGTTTGCAACTGACCCCAGTGTGCAGCTCCAGGAAGACCATTGTTCTGAGATGCATTTTAAATTCAATCTATAGTCCACATTCAGATCTGAAGACTGGTTGCTGTTGAAATTAATATTTGCTATACTGTATTGCATAACTCCAGAATACGCCTGAACAGAATCATCTGATTCTTCAGCAAATCATTTTGTTTTTGCCATCAAATTAGATAGACGTACTGTATTCATTATGAAGGTATTACTTTTATGATCATTTACCAGACTGATAAATGCAAACCAGATGAAACTACGCAGGATTCAAGTTTTCTCACCTCCAGAATTCCTGTATCAGTTTTATAAATTTCTGTCATTGAGTATTTTCTAATCTTTGAGCTCCATTTATGCAATCAATAATTTCCAAAGGCTTAATTCTGTTTAATGGTGTTTTTTTAATGAAAAAAATATAGTCACTCTTATACTGTGAACTATTAGGGAAATGACATTCTCCCCTGATGTTATAGGCTTTCCATTATTACACAATGTAATTTGTAAAAGATAAAAAAAGTACTGTATTAATTAATGGTGTATGTTTATTTATTGCAGTGAATTTGAGTTTCCCTGGTGTAGCTCTTCTTGTGATAATATATCTATCTTTCGTCCCTTCAGAAAGTACTTAAGTACGTGCATGTCATCTGGTTTCTGCATTATTGGTTATAGTTTCGCATAGTCCTTTTAGAACATAAAATTGAACCCATTCTATTTTGTAAATGCTGGCCAAATAAGTATTGCTGTGCATTTGGAACCACTTATTTCCTTTATAGATTCAATGAAAATTTGAGAAACAAATTGATTGACAGTCGGTATCCTTGCCATGGGTTTCACAGGCACCAGACAAATGTATGGTCAGCCAGCAAGGGACAGAGTGCTATCTGAACACCTACTTACAAGAACTAAAATTCTGTTTTCCACTGCTCACTCAACAGCAGCCGTAGAAGACTTGAATTGTTGTATTGTAGTTGTCTCCAATGGTCTTGCAAGTTGGAAAGGACTGCTGTAAGGCATTATTTGAAGTCACTGTATTCTTCAACTCCTTACTGTAGCAGGAAAGAATTCTACTTTACCCAGTTTGTGTTGAGAAACAATGATTGTAGCAGTAGTTTCCAAAACCTTATATACATTCTAACTAGGTACTGAAAAGAACCATAGTAACTATTTATTCTGAATCATCTTAAGTAGAGATTTGTTGTTGTGAATGAACATGGCTCTTATCGCACCCCATCACAGCTACCTCTGATTCTGTAGAAATGTTCCAACAATGTATCCACTTTCATACAATGCAAAAAGATACAAGCAGTGGAGGCTTGGTTGAGGTTTCTGCCAAGTTTCTCTATTTCTTTATTATTATTATCGGGGGTGGAGGGGGGTGTGGAGAAGCACCTACCAGATTTTACATATGATCTGGATGGGTTAGTAAGTTTTCAGAAGACACGAAGATTGCTGGTGGTGTAGTTTACAACGGGACATTGATAGGAGGCAGAGCTGGGCTGGGAAGTGGTAGACGGAGTTCAATCTGGAAAGGTGTGAAGTGATACACTTTGGAAAGTCAAACTTGAAGGCAGAGTACAAGGTTAATGGCAGGATTCTTAGCAGTGTGGATGAACAGCGGGATCTTGAGGTCCATGTCTATTGATCCCTCAAAGTCGCTGTGCGTTAATGAGGCACTTATGTGGTGTGTTGGCCTTCATTAGATGGGGAACTGAGTTCAAGAGCTGTGATGTAATGTTGCACTTCTGTAAAACCATGGTTAGACCACACTTGGAATATTGTGTTCAGTTCTGGTCACCTCACAGGGAGGACGTGGAAGCTTGGGAAAGGCTGCAGAGGAGATTTTTTCAGCATGCTGCCTGGATTAGAGAGTTGAGGAGAGGTTGAGCGAGCTCGGGCTTTTCTGTTTGGAGTGAAGGAGGATGAGAGGTGACTTGATGGAGTTGTATAAGATGATAAGAGGCATAGATAGAGTGGATGGCCAATGCTTGTTTTTTCCAAGTGGGATTTGGCTAATACAAGAGGGCAATATCTTAAGGTGATTGGAGGAAAGTATAGGGCAGATATCCGAGGTAGGTTTTTTACATGGAGAGTGGTGGGTATGTGGCGTACACTGCAACAGATTATAGTAGAAGTGGATAATTTGGAAGACTTAAGAGACTCTCAGATAGGCATATGGATGAAAGAAAAATGGAGGGCTATGTGGGAGGAAAGGGTTAGATTGATCTTGAAGTAGGTTAGAATGTTGGCACAACATCGTGGGGCAAATGGCCTGTTATGTGCTGTAGTGTTGTAGGTTTTATGTTCTAATACTATTTTATACAGTTTGAGTACCCCTTACCTGAAAATCCAAATTCCAAAAACCTCTGAAATCTGGATTTTTTTTTTGAGTGCTGACATGACGTCACAAATAGAAAATTCCACAAGGTGCTGAGAAGGTTCCCAGGCAATGTGCAGATCTCTGCTCACCACAGAAATTCTAAGAAGTAACCTCACATATGTAGTGAACAAAAGTTAATGAAAAGTAGAAAAACACTGCAGAAAGTGAAAAATGAAGATCTCGATTGTGTTAAAAGAATGGATCTGTCAGCACTGGAGTGAACATATGCCACTTAAGGGAATTCTGATCGTGCAACAAGTAAAGATCTATCACAGTGAACTGAAAATTGAAGGTAATTGTGAATATTCAGCAGGCTGGTAGCAGAAATTTAAGAAAAGGCACAGCATTAAATTAATAACGATTTGTGGTGATAATGCATCGTTTGCTGATCATGAAGCAGCAGAGAAATTAATTGGTGAGTTTATGAAGATTGTCATTGATGAAAATCTAACACCAGAACAAGCCTACAATGCTGATTGTTTTTATACCTTACATAAAATCTAAATAAAAAGTAAAACATAAAGATAATGAACTGTAACCTTTTAATCAAAACACAGCCTCACAGGTGGAGACTGAAAGCCTGCTGCAGATTCAGGTATTCCCCAATGCTGCTCTGCTGCTTTTGTTACCCTGCACACATTTCATTTTCATTATATTATTGGTATGTCATCATTTTTTTTTCTGTTCAGTACATATGTGTGATGAACAAATATAAGACAAAGACTGCTTACTGGTAGCAAATAAATTCAGAGTTGAAAATGAGGACAATCCCAAGCTATCTTATTATATATTTGAAAATTTGGAAAACATCCGGAACACTTCCAGCCCCAAGCATTTTGGATAAGGGATACTCATCCTGTACCACCGAACGTAATCAGCTCTTTCCATTTCATTGAGTTCATTTTCCCATTTAAGTGCCTTTGTGGAACATAGGGTGGAATCATGATTTAGACTGCCCAAATCTCACTTATACCCCCCACACTGTTCCTAAGGTTGTACTTGCTTTTGCTTGGCTCCCTTGGGTCTTGAAAACTCATTTCTGCTCCTGTCTTCTAAAGTGGTGTTATCCTTGAGCAACAACTAGGCTTCAAGTGTCAGACCCTAGGTCTGAGTTCTTCTTAAATGCCCCTGATATTTAGAAACATTTGAAATACAATTAAATTAAGTTTGCATGGTAGCTTATTGTGAGGCACAGTAGTTTGTATGTTCTCCTGTGATGGTGTGGGTTTGCCTGGGTGCTCTGGTTTCTTTCCACATTCCAAAGACGTACAGGTTAGGGTTAATAATTTGTAGGCTGTGCTATGTTGGCACCATAAGCGTGGCAAACTTGCGGGCTGCATTCAACAAATCTCGTACTGCATTGTTTGTTGATGCAAAACAACCCGTTTCACAGTATGCTTCAACATTTCAATGTACATGTGGCAAGTAGTTATTCTTTTAAAAAATGTGAATATAAAACAAAATTAAAAAGGACAGCAACTTAACCAAAGGTTATGAAAGTCAAAGCAACACTGCAAATGTTGGAAATCTGAAAAACAGAAAATGCTGGAAACACTCAGAAGGTCAGGCAACATCTGTGAAAATATAATGTTACATGGCAAAGAAGGATAAAGGATCTTTGATCTGAAATATTGACTGTTTTCCAAGATTTTCAGGTTTTATTTAACATTTGCTGACCTTTAGATGAAGAAGAGGTGAGGTATGAAGTTGTGTGGCAAACTGTGGTATTTTTCTGGCCGGGCACATCCTATAATGGGTCTCTCAGCTGAGACCAATCAAGAAGAGCCTCCACTGGACAGACGGAGGGGTTACATGCAGTAACACCTAACCTCCAGCACCCAAACTACAGTCTGACAGAATGATCATGTTTAAACTTCCCAAACAACTGTAGATGGAGGAGTGGAACTGTGGGCAACCCTGTTCATTTTACCATGGTCTTCCCTCACAAATGAGGGTTGGTTTCACCAATCTGATTAAGTTAAGGGGTGAACAATGTGACCAGTAACAATGCTGAAAAATTGTTAACATAGTTCTCTTCTGAAAATAACATGCAAGCATATCATCAAAGTCCATATGAATTCACATAGTTAACCCATTGAAACAATGAACAAGAATAGTTAACAGTAACATTGGTTGTGATATTTCTAATTATTTGACTGTAACAGTTTATTAACCAGAGATGTATTATTAAAGTATACTTTTTTATTTGTTCTATAGAACTAATGATCAACTGGTGGCTTTCTTATCAAGATACAGGAATATGAATTTTCTGAAGTCTCATGGAAGGGATAATGCAAGGTATTGTGCCTTTCGTACTTGCTGCTTGTTGCCTGTGTGCATTTCCAATCTAACTTATGAATTGATTTTCCCAGGCTGCATCTGTGGTTTGGTCAGCTTTTCGACAGAGGCCACATTGGTGATAGTCAGATCTGCTGCCCAGACCCTAGTATTCACATCTGCCCAGTCATAGAGTTAGTACAGGATAGGTTTTCTATGAAAATCCTGTAAGTGGGGTGGGGAGAGATGGGAATAGTGTTGGGTATAAAGATAGAATCATAGCTTTTTAAAATTGAGACAAGGATACCACTTGCTAACTCACAATTTATTCACCCACCATCAGGGGTTTAGCACCGAACCAGAGGACCTATTCAGCTGAGAATGTGAACAAAAATGCCTTTGTCTTGTACATATTGATGCGTGCAGCAGCACCAATATAAATTACCTAAGACACGAGCAAGATTTACCTTGAACTGTCCTAATTATTCTGCAATTTAGAGATATGATTCAGAAATATCCAATCTGGACAAACTTCTTGAAATAACAAATAATTTATAAAAATCTATTGTATAGAGGGTCAAATGACCTAAAATAGTTTATTTATATATGGATTTACAATCTGATGCACAAACTTAAATTATTTTGATTTGTACTTTGTACAAAGCTTAATCTCTGTATTGAATTCCAGTGGAGATGCTTCAGCAATACATTCTAATGCTGGAGTCTCTTTTAGACCTTCTACATGATTTAACTTTGGTGTCATTTTTGTTGAGGACATTAACTTATATTGTAGGGCACGCTGTGTTGATCTTTAAATAACATGAATATGCACAGGCTTGTAACCCACAGTGTGAAAGCCATAATCAGCAATAACTTCCAGGCACTGGCACATTAACTGCTGGCTGAATAAAGTCCATGCAGCCTAGTGATAGCAAAGCCATCAAATTGTTGAATAATAGTGCAAACATTACAGACTTAAACTTCTTCATCCATTGATGGGCATGGTTTCCTCGTTGCCTTCATTTGATTTAGGATTTTTTTTACTTATTTAGAATTTTAAATTACATCAAGCAAGTCCTTCAGAACCACTCAGTCTTTCCCGTTGTATCGAGAATATGCGTAATGAAGTGACCCCCTGTACCTAACAAAGTAGCCACTAGAAGTATGTTCGTGATCTTCTGCTGCTGTAGCCCATCCGCTTCAAAGTTCAACATGTTGTACATTCAGAGATGCCATTCTACATACCACTGTCAGCTTGAACCAGTCTGGCTATACGCCTCTGAACTAATTAACAATGTGTTTTTGCCCACAGAACTGCTGCTCACTGGATTTTTTTTATCACACCATTCTCTGTAAACTCTAAAAACTACTGTGTATGAAAATCTCAAGATATGAGCGGTTTCTGAGATACTCAAACCATCCCATCTGGCACCAACAAACATTCCACAGTCAGAGTCACTTAGATCACATTTCTTCCTCATTCTGATGTTTGGATCTGATCACAACTGAATCTCTTGACCATGTCTGCATGATTTTATGCATTAGGGTTGGCATGATTGGCTGATTGGAAATTTGCATTCATGAGCAGGCATACCTAATAAAGTGGCCAATGAGTGTATAAAGCCACTGAGGTGAGGTATGGTACAGCGATGTGTGCATCACCTAAAAGGTGATAACCGTGGACAGTAAGCGGAGAATGTGTAGAATATCCATTGCACGAAGGTCCTTGATATCTCAGAAAGGACAACTCCTTAATGCTTTATCAGCATATGTCAGTACAGCACACTTGTCCCTTGATCAACCAAAGCATTTTGGTTACTAAAGGTTCAAGATTGTTTCATATCATTTCCAGTACTCAAGTGTAAGGGAGAACAAAATAATTGCAAGTTTGGTTCCGCTGGAGTACAAAGGAAACACAATAAGATGAAGAACACAATAATAAAAAAGCACAATAAATAGAAATAGATAGATAACTTATATACATAGATTGATGGTATGTCCATAAAGTGGTGTTAGCCACAGGAGCATATCTGAACATAAGGTGACTCTGACAGAAAATAGGAATACTGTAGTAATGATGTTGAGGGGGTGTGGTGGGATGGGTTAGTGAGTGGAAGTGTTGCTGTCCCTTTGATAGTCTTCACACTTTGGGTGAATTATCAGTAATTTAAAATAGGATGAACCCAAAGAGCAATGGAGTGTACTGTTTGTAGTAGATGTTTTCAGCACTTGTGAAGCCAAAGTCAGCCATCCAGCTTATAA
The DNA here is from genome assembly GCF_030028105.1 of Mobula birostris. Lineage (NCBI taxonomy): Eukaryota > Metazoa > Chordata > Chondrichthyes > Myliobatiformes > Myliobatidae > Mobula > Mobula birostris. Next base: position 129,006,957 of record NC_092378.1, on the reverse strand, counting down.
AAGGAGGATTCTATCTCTGCTCAGAATTACTTGTTTGAGCTATACTCTGTGTGTCATTAGATATAACTGCTTCCATGCTGATTCTAAAGAAGAATTCAGATCCCAGTTTTAATGCAGAAAAAAACAGAATGTACAGTACCTGTTGCACTGGGAATAAGATTAAATGATGGTGCTGGATGGCAGGCAGGCAGATACGCAGGAATCCCACCTCTCCCGGAAGTTCCGGGAGTCTCCCGCATATTGATAGCGGCTCCCTGATGCCCAGAAATTATATACAATATCCCGGAAATAAATTTTTTTGAGAGTGAGGGCAAGCATCTTGATCTCTTTTCGTGCTAAGTAGAACCATCAGTTTTGTCTGTGGGCGGGCTTTACAATTGACCTCAAAAATAATGAGTGTTGCTCGCTGCACTGTTTGCAACAGTGACTTTTCTATTGCCCGTGGTGGGTTAAAATGTAAAAGACATGTTGAGGTTAGTTTAACAGGTGTCATTCGTTCATTAGCATAGCTAACAATATTTAAACTAGCTGGCTGGATGCTAAGGAGATACGCTATTGATGTCCTACGTGATGAGGCCAAACTCCCTGTAGACTTACTTAAAGTTATAATAGAATAAACATGATAATATAATATAATATAAATACATATTTTAATGTCACATTTTCTGCACATACCCAACTTGGTTTACAGATTAGACAAAATCACTAAACAAGGTATTACATACACGCTTGGAGGTCGACCGGGGGGAGGGGGGTGATACAGAGTTACGGGGGGCGGAGGTGCTACCTCCCTGAAATGAGCTTTTGCAGGGTGGGATGTTCGGATACGCCACTACCAAAGGAGGTGTAAGGCCTCTGCTAACCTGCAAGTCACCCTTGGGTAAAGTATAGCACCTGCCTAGCCCTCTGATCAGGGTCACGTGATGCCATGGGAGCAGGTGGTGGATGGTCGTATGAACAGCTGGTGCATATCACAAGTCCTGGTTATGCGACCACTGACACCAGGCAGACAGTCTCTGAAGAGAATTATAATGGCTGGGGTCACCTGTCTTGTAAAGCCCAGAAGAAGGCATTGGCAAACCACTTCTGCCGAAAAGTTTTCCAAGAACAATCACAGACGTGAGACCGTGATCACCCACGTCATGCGACACGGCACAGAATGATGGTGGTGGTGGTGGTGTCTTTACAGGAAAGCTGTGAAAGTCAGCAGAGCAAAAAGAGTTCAATTATGGATCTGTAATTTGCCCATCAAAATTTCCTGTAAATACTGCATCCAGTCAATACTTTACACCCGGTTTCTGAATTCAAAAATCTATCCTATTATATCAAATCACAGCTGAACATCAATCGCCAAAATAAACACAACATGGAACCATGCAGTCAAAGTGCCTCATTCCTAATTGGAAGGCTTGATATCCAGTGTCATCACTTCTGTGCCATTACCCATTTGCCCTCTATGAGATGAAGGGGAACTCTGGGCAGTGCTTTTTGTGCAGATTCTCTGCATTAATATCAATGATTATCTTCTTAGTAGTCTCTGGAGATCCTGTGGTATCACAGAATTGGATTTGTCTTTTTGGCTTGTAGCTTTCTAATCAGTCATTTCATTATGTAAATTGGACATGTTCTCAGTGGAAAAGAGATGGTGAAGAGGTGAAATGGATGCTGTCTTTAGGATTCTGAAGGCACTATACCTTGCTATTTTACCTTGTACAGAGCAATAAAAGCAAAAGTCAGTGCTTATGCTTAAAATATGGGGCCTGGGGGACATTAGTAAAGTTTCACCATTTCTACCAATCAATACATATAGAAAGAACTGCTGCATTCACCTCTAAGTGAGCTGAGATTGCTAGTTAAGGACAGATCTGGTTTTGTTTAAATATGCATGGGTTTGATGGCATTGTTTTTAACAAGTATATCCTTTGTAACAATTACTGTATAAAATAGCTTTCCAGTGTGGGATATTAAATTCTATTAAAGACAGGCTGGATGTGTGCTATACTGAGGGAATGGGCCATTTTTCGTGGACCCACTGTGGATAGTACTGTTGGCAATGTGACCTTCCAGCATACCTTTGAAAGGTGCCATTACTGCAGCTGGCAAATCATCCACGCAGCCCCAACTCAGCTGAACATAGTAATAGAAACATAGGGAACCAGTGTTGGCCACTGAATTTCATAGGCCAGGCCCCTTTGTTACATTTTTGTTGGGCTATGTTCATCCGTTTCACTGGCTTCATCACAAAGTTCGATGGTAGCCAATGTAAGTGGGAAGATTAGATTGGTCTTTTCTTGTTGCTGCCATCGGGCAGGAGGTACAGGAGCCTTAGTACATCACCAGGTGCAAGAATAGTTAATTACCCTTCAACCATCAGGCTCCTGAATCAAAGTGAATAACTTCACTCAACTCAACACTGAACTGATTCCACAACCTATGAACACACTTTCAACGACTCTACAATTCATGTTGTCAATATTATTTATTTATTTATTTATTGTATTTTGTACACTTTATCTTCTTTTTACAATTTGGTTGTTTCTCAGTCTTTGTGTGTAATTTTTCATTGATTCTGTGTTCTTCTGTGAATGCCTGAAAGAAAATGAATCTCAGGGTAGCATATCATGACATGTACGTACTTTGATAATAAATTTATTTTCAACTTTTGGTCAGAAGAGGACTACCCATGCTTATCACCAGTTTGTACAGCAGCTATTTATTCTAGCCCAGAAACTAGTCCCTGGTGTAAACAGAAAGGAAATGCATCTTGAAGGCTTCTTTGCTTTTAACTTTTGTGTAGGGTCTAAAATAGCATCAAATGCATTTCATTGAGGAGGGAGCTACAGAGCTGCCATTTATCACAACCAGACTGTCACTAAATTGGGCTAATAGTGGCAGTTCTGTTAAATGTCTCTTCCAAGCTAACTTAAGAGATTTGCACAATGTCACTCAGATGCTATTCTGGTACAATGGACTTTCCCTCCCTTCGAACATCACCAAAAACTCAGCCTCAACAAATTTCACCACAGTGCTGGACTCCATCAGTCATATGATTGCTATGTGATTCTTTATCTCAGATTCCTTTGGGAATAGACTCTTCTCTTTCACTCATCATCCTCTAAAACAAGGTGTGTTGTCCTCTGACTGCAGCCAATAGGCACAGAGCATCCAGCTTGCTTGACCTCCCTTGTAATCACTTTTCACTGGGGTTTCCTATCATGAAGTTAACTCTGGCAAAAACTAATGCAAGTCAGTTGGCTCCACGGGTTCAAAGGGGTCCAAGTACCATCAAGGAAATAGGAACAAAATGATAAGGAAAATCTGAAATACACACTATCTCAACCAGGGCATCCTTTTCATTTCTTCTGGACCCTGGATGTACATTTCATGTGAGTATACTTGCCAAATGCCACTTGAACAGGCAGGATAGGCCTGTACACGAGGAAATCTGCAGATGCTGGAAATTCAAGCAACACACATCAAAGTTGTTGGTGAACGCAGCAGCAACTTTGAGGATAGGCCTGTCCTCAGTTACAAATTAAAAACAGCGGCTACGTTCTCAAGGCAAGTGCTTACACCACTGCTCTTCCCATTGGGGAAAAATAACAGGAGTTATCCAGAAAACCTAGGCTGCCTCTGGTAATGATTTGACATTTGACCTTTGACATTCAAGATTCCTTCCAGCAGCAACTTGCCAGGTATGTTTTATATCAGTCTAATTCAAAGTCAGGGTAGTTCCTGAACATTGTTGTGATCTCAGTTCTGGATAACCTTGCCACTTCAGTCACAAAGGCTAAATATGGACCCAGAGATTCTTACTTTATTTAGAGATACGGCTCAGAACAGCCCTTTCCGGCCCTTCGAATTACACCATCCCAAAATCCCTGACAACATAATCATGGGACAACTTACAATGACCAGTTAACCTACTCGGTACATCTTTGGATTGCGGGAGGAAATTGGAGCTTGCAGGGAAAACCCACAGATTCCTGGGGAGGATGTACAGAATCCTTACAGATGATGCCGCAATTGAACTCTGAACTCTGAACTCCACCCCAAATGTTGTGCTAACCAATGTACAAAGTTTAAAGAAAATTTATGACCATAGGATACAGGAGGAGAATTAGGCCATTTGGCCCACCGAGTCTGCTCTGCCATTTTCATTCATGGCTGATCCAATTTTCCTTTCAGCCCCAATCTCCTAACTCCTCCACTCTTCAAATGACAAACCATTTAATCCTGGAATCATTTTCGTGAACCTCCTTTGAATCCCCTCCAGTTTCAGCACAACCTTTCTAAGATAAAGGCCCTAAAACTGTTCAGGATACTCCGTGAGGCCTCACCAGTGATTTATAAAGTCTCAACATTACATCCTTCCTTTTATATTATAGTCCTCCTTATGTGAATGCTAACATCGCATTCGCCTTCCTTACCACAAACTCAACCTGCAAATTAACCTTTATGGAATCCTGCACAAGGACTCTCAAGTCCCTTTGCACCTCAGATTTTTGTATTTTCTCTCCATTTAGAAAACAGTCAGCACTTTCATTTCTTCTATCAAAGTGCATGGCCATACTCTTCCCAACACTGTATTCCACCTGCCACTTCTTTGCCTATAATCCTAATCTGTCTAAATCCTTCTGTAGTCTCTCTACTTTCTCAAAACTATCTGCCTCTCCACCTATCTTCATATCGTCTGCAAACTTTGCAACAATTCCATCATCCAAATCATTGACATATGACGTAAAAGGAATCACTCCCAACATAGACCCCTGTGGAACACCACTAATCACTGGCAGCCAACCACAAAAGGCTCCTTTTATTCTCACCCTTAGCCTCCTGCCAATCAGCCACTGCTTTATCCATGCTAGAATCTCTTCTGTATTACCACGGGCTCATAGCTTGTTAAGCAACCTCATGTGCGGCACCTTGTCAAATGCCTTCTGAAAATCCAGGCACACAACATCAACTGATTCTCCTTTGTCTATCCTGCTTCTTATTATTAAAATACCCATATGCCACCATATTCACTCCTGGGATTCATTTTTTTGCAGGCATACTCAATAAATCCAATAACCATAATAGAGTCAATGAAAGACTGCATCAACTAGGCATAAAACCAATGTGCAAAAACAACAAACAGTGAAAATACAAAAAGAAAAAGAAAAATAAATAAATAAACAAACAAACAAACAAACAAAAACAAACAAGCAAGCAATACAAACTAAGAACATGAGGTGAAGTGACTTTGAAGGTGAATCGTTAGTTTGTGGGAATGTTTTGGTGATGGAGCAAGTGAAGTTATCCCATTTGGTTACCACTACACTACAGTGCATGCATGCCATATCAGTAGCCACATGACAATTGGTACTGAGAGTAGTTGTGGAAATATTGAGTGAGAAAGATTGGTTCATCTTTTTTATCTAAAAGGACGATCTAGGTAATGGCTGAATAAAAGGCGGAATATCAGAAAAGGCAATACAGTATTTGCATTTAAGTTCACATGAACATTCACTTCAATTTATATTCTAGCTTGTTTCTAAATGATTATATAAGCCAACATTTCATTTGTACTAAAGGTGTTGAAAAGTTGAATTAGATATTTTGTTGCATAAGGTTACTAGATTTGTACAACTTTGACTGATTTGTAAAAAAAAATGACATTTATAGGAAATGATGGTCTGTTCAAAGCCAATGTACACCTCCACATTCATTCAGCTGTTATCCCATTATTTTAATGAAACAACTTAGACAGCAAATTAGACAGAATATCCTTCCTAAGATCTGCCAGTGATCTACACTTGCATGTATTAAATATGTGTCGTAGAAATGTATGTATAATGAACTATGCTTCGAAAATTTTAATTTAATTGAAGTCAAAATTTCAGAATTGGAACTCATGCATTATTTGCTGTACCATGCATCTATTTCTTACACTAAGGGAATTCAGGTGAATTGCTCTTTTCTGATGTCTGTACTCCATACATCCTCCTAACCTTCCATATCTGGCCCTATCAGCTTGTCCTTTTCTCCTTCACATGCTGCCCCAGATCTTCCTTAACCCATTAGCTCTTTTTTTTCACCAGTCAAACTGATTGAAGTGATCAAGTCTATTAATTTCAATCCATTAAATGAATGAATTATCTTTGGGATTTCACCAGTTACTTTATCACAGTGTCCACCTGGCCATTCAGAAGAAAATCATCGTTTTTTGTTTTACAAGCGTTATATTCTGGATTCCGCTAAAAGACCTCACCCGAAGTTGGAGAATGGTGGAAATTTTCATTGATTACCTCTATAGAGTTTCAATGCCAAGTGTACATTTGTATCTCCCTGCCTCTGGTGGGATAAGTGCTGATTATTTCTTGTGCACATTCTGCTGGATGCCTTGACCCTGTCAACCTTTACCCATCTCCCCAACCCAGGATTATCCCATGGGAATGGGAGAGGTAATCCTGTGAAAGGAAAGGATGTTTTAGTATCTCAAGCTGCCTTATTTCCAACCCCCCACCCCCCTCCCCCCTGCACCCCCAATCTATCTACTGAGAGTTTGGCTTATTACTCCCAGTATCTAATGCAACCTGTCCCACTTAGCTCTGCTCTTGTTACGGAGCCATTTCTGGCTGGATTTTTCTCTTCAGTAGAATTGAGTTCTCTCTTAACCTTGGCAAATCTATGCCCGTTGACCCAGAAAAACGGATTGAAGTTATGGTGAAGCCAAGACAGCATTTGGAACATTATGTTTTCCCTGACACACTAAGATGTGGATTCCACTCATTATGTTCACTGCTGATAGTTCTAAATTGGGAACCAATCTGGATCAATGAACATTTTGTTGCTCCTGTTTTGGAAATTCCCTAAAACCAAGTTATGAATGGAAGTTTTGTAGAATCAATACAGTTACTAACTATAGAAGGATTAATAATGTATTGTGAATTATTAACAACTAAATTGCAGTTCACCTAACTCTGCTTTCAATTGATGTTCACACATAGACAGAAAAGCAATGTTTATTTTTTCTCCTCAGCTTGCAGTCAGCCTGGATGGGACTAAATTTCTCAGGATTTGGTTAATTTTCAGTTATGCTCATTACATGCACTGGAAGAAACCTATGGAGGTGACTCGGAAGTTGCCAGAAGGATTAGTTTGGAACCAAATGCCGCAGGTTTTAAACAAATGACAGAAAAAAAGAATGAAGGCTGGAGGTACACCATGATTAGGAATAGAAAAGAGACCGCCACACAAGTTTTTACTGCTCAACACTTCTGAAGGCCGATGACCTTGATCAGCACAATACAGGAATATAAGCAGGAAAAGATCATGTGGCCCCATGAGACTGCCTTACCCCTCACCATTCAATAAGACCTCAGCTTGGTCTCAGCTCCACTTACTTGCCTAATTCTCACAACATTTGATTCCACCAGTATTGCCAAAAAAAACCAATCCTTCTCAGCTTTGACCACATTCAAAGATACAGTCTCCATAGCTCTCTGGTAGGGAATGCCATAGGTTCACAATCCTCTGAGAGGAAAAACCTCCTCTTTGACTATATCTTAAACATGTGACCCTTTAATTTGAAATTATTCCCTAGTTCTAGATTCCTCCAATGAGAAGAAACATTACTCACAGCTTCAAGCACTTTTTCAGAAGCTTGCCTGTTTCAGTAAGGTTACATTCTTCTGAACCCCAATGAGCATTAAACTGACCTGGACAACTTTACTTTTAGGGCAAGACCTTCATTCCAGGATGCAACCTGCTGAAACATCTCTGAAATGTTTTCAAATTCAATACATCTGTTTTTAGAAAAGGAGACCAAAATAGTACATAGGCCCTGTTTATTAATGGCAGAATTTCTTTGTACTGCATCTCTCCTGTAATAAGTAGATGCTCTCTCCAACTGTGCATACATTTACATCAAATTCAGCTAATGACTACAGCATCAGTTCGGCTTTGCTACGTGACTGCCCTCTGAAAACTTGTTAATTATTGTGCACAACTTGCAATTCAAGCCCCTGCGACAGCAGAAAGAGTTACTGTTTTTGCGGATAGAATGACATTAGTACACTTACTCAAGTTGACAAACCAGAATTAGGAGCTTTGTATGCCCTATTCTGTCTGTGAAATGTCAGATTATCATAGACTGTTTCATAGCTTCTGGCAAGCATGTCTGCCTTTTTAATGGTTCACGTTCAGAAATATCCTTGTCAGCCCTGTTTTATGCTTGATTTGCAACAAAATAGTAGCTAAATTCAAGCCTACAATATTCTTCTTGGCCACCCTCCTTGGATGGGCACAGGCATCTAAAGTAATGAGTGGGTTGTCATACTCCAGCATGGCGGTGGCATTGTCAACTGCAGGTTTTCTTGCTGAACTTAACATTTCAAGTCAGGTTCTTTCTCCTACCTATTCAAAATGATAGTTTGTGAAGGTCACTTTCACTGTCCCCTTGATTGGCTCTTATGCCTATTTGTGATATGGCTTTGCATTGTACAGTACATTTCTCTATTCTGTTCACAGTATTGTGAAAGGCATCAAGGATAGAGTAAGTATTTCTCTGTTTTACAGTCTGGTTCAGTGCTCCGTTCTGTGCATCTCTCAGTCAGATTGATGTGATAATGTGCAAATTCAGGGATAATAATGATTTAGCTTCATTATTGATTTTCTGATTGGCTGCTCAGTGTGATAGTTCAGTGGTAATTCAGTTCTTGAGTGTACTTTAAAAAAAGTGTGAGAGAAAATTTTACAGAGGGAAAGATAAATCCTTCAACATCAGGACACTTTTATTTTCTCACGCTATTGATTTTTAAAAGTTGTGAGCATCAACAGTGGGGAACTGGCCTTGAACACACTTCAAGGTGAAGAGTGTGAGGGAGATAATTAACCAAAGTAGAACTCGTCAATGCCTCAGAGTCCTTTACTAAGTGTATTTCCTTTGTGCGCATCTCCACAGCTTTCTCCCAGTCACTGTTCCCTAAATGGGTTTGTGGCATCTGGAGTGCACACCAGAGGTTTAAATTAAGGTAGAAAAACAAAGAACAGAAGGACATTAAAGTTCATTATTTTTCATAACTGAGTTTTAAAAATTGCACTGGGAGTGAGACTTGTTCTTCTGTCAGTCTAACAAAGAGGCAACCTATTACATTGTATCACTTCTTTCTGATAGAGAGGGACTGGATTGATTTTCTTCATAACTTTTTTAACTCTAATGCAAGAGGAAATGAAAAATACTAGCATTGAGTCAGTGGTAAGGAAGGCAAATGCAATGTTACTGTTCATTTTGAGAGGACTAGAACATAAAAGCAAGGATGAACTGCTCAGGCTTTATTAGCATAGACCACAGTTGGGGTATTGTGAGCAGCTTTGGACGGCTTATCTAGGAAAGGATGTGCTGACATTGGAGAGGGTCCCAAGCAGTTTCAGGAGAATGATCGAGAAATGAAAAGGTTAACATATGAAGAGCTTTTGATAGCTATGGCCCGTACTTTCTGGAGTTTAGGAGAATGAGAGGGAATCTCATTGAAATTTATCGAATATTGAAAGGTATAGATAGGGTGGGCATAGAGAGAATGTTTCCTATAGTGGTGGGGGGTGGGGTAGGACCAGAAGATACAGCTCAGAATACAAGGATGTCTCTTTAGAACAGAGATGAAGAGGAATTTCTTTAGCTGGAGGTGGTGGATCTATGGAATTCATTACCCAGACAGCTGTGCAGGCCATATCACTGGGTATATTTAAAGTAAGGATAAAAAAAAGTTATGTGAAGGAGAATGGAATTGAGAGGGATAATAAATCAGCCATGATGGAATGATGAAGCAAACTCAATTGGCCAAATGGCCTAATTCAGCTCCTATGTCTTATGATCTTATTTATATAGCAGCCTTCACATCCCCAGAGATTCCAAAGTGCAGCAGATTGTCTTTTGACTATACCCACTGCTGGAATTGCATCAAATAATTTTCAACAGGAAGGTTACATTAAAGCAATAATAGATTGATGGGGATATTTGTTTCAGACATTGGTTGGTAGATATACAGTGTTTTAGCCAGGAACCTCTTTACTGTAAAATAGTGCTGAGAGAACTCACATATCTACCTAAGGCAGTAAGTATTTTCTGCAAAGAATGGCAGCTCCAGCTGTGCAGTCCTCCCTCACTGCTAAGCTGAAAGCGTTGGCTTAAATTTTTGTGCACCCGTTCCTGGAGTGGAACATGAACCCACAACCTTCCGACACAGAGGCAGAAACACGAGCACCGAACGTTGTTACACGCGTTTCAAAGACATACAGGTCAGCAGGTTGTTCGGTCATATGGGTGTAAATCACACCAAAGAACAGCGACAAATGTAAAACTTTGAACAGGAGAAAATGCAGGGAAGTGAAAGAGCAATGGAGAATGTGAAGACTTGGAGAAAGTGTAAAGTACTGGCGATATGCACAGGAAGGTGAGGATGCTCAGGGGTGCTAATTCTTATATATCCAGTGGGTGTTTGAAGGCGAAGGATGGTTCGCTATTCAAGGGACAAGCAGGTATACTGCCTAGATGGTCTGAATACATTGCCAACTTGTTTGAAGATGCAAGAGGAGAGAAGCCAATAATTACTAAGAACGTGGATGGCCCACTGATTATGAAATCAGAAATTAAAACAGCAGGGGAGTGGAGATAAGGAAAAGAAGAATAAGGTGTTAGGACCAGATGGCATTGCTATAGAAATGATTCAAGTGCTGGAAGATTTTGGGATTGAAAGGCTGACAGATTTGCTGAATGAAGTATATAATAGCAGGGAGAACTGTCCACTAGGACCCATCAATACCAACTGGCTGTAAAGCAGAATGACCGACTCTTCCTAGCTGCTACCCACGAAGATCGAGGGGGACACAAGTTCGACCGGGCAACAGTGAAAGTCACGGCACAAGCAAGCATGCGGCATGCAAAAGAATTCCAAGAGATGTGGTTTTTCATGAACAATTCTGCAAACAGGCATGTAAAGCTCGATCCTGTTCATGAGCTGATGTGGGCAAAATTCCAGACCACAATGTACGAAATTCGCCACACAACCAGTCACCAACAAGGATTCCTGTCCACATCACAAATGAGTTTCCAAAATGATGTTGAGTCAGCTGATTGAAAAGTATGTGAAGGCCAAGCATTTGCAGGGCCCACCACAATCAACAGTGCACTGACTATGTCTCCTTGCATGGTGATGAAACTTTTGCAAGTAAGTTGCCAAGATCGGACAACGACTCAACAGAACCATCAACCACCTGAGCTGCACATCTTTCAAGTTATTTCCATTCTCTGGAGTTTACAGAGAACGTTGCGAGAAACCAAAAGAACATCCAGTGAGCAGCAGTTCTGTGGGTGAAAATTCCCTGTTAACAAGACAGGTCAAAGGAGAATGGACAGAATGATTCTAGCTGACATTTTGCCAGCCAATTTTAAAACGTTTACCTGATAGAGAAGAGGATCAGGCACTATATTTATTCACAACATAAGCTGATGAACTGAAGACTGCTTATCCCAGTATTAATCATTGTAAGGGTGTCTGATATCATGGTGACGCTAGTGGTCTAAATAAACTCTTTTTATGCCCTTTCTTCAAATAAGTCAAAATGTTTAAAAACATTTCGTAAAACGGCATTCATACCAAGATATATAATTAGATAGTAGCCAGAAGTTTTAATGGAGCATTGTGTAGGGCAAGAGAGACTCAGGAGAACTCAAGAGCACAGGTCCCAGCAGTGAATACACAACCACCAAGTGAATAATTAATAGCAGGGGACCAGAATAAGAGGAAAGATAGTTTGTTGAGGGCTGGAAGAGATTATGGATTGGGGACATTGCTTAACTGTGTGAATATACTCTGGGTCAGCATGGAAAGGTATAACGGGAGAAGGAAACAAAATAAGTAATAGGCCAGGTAGCACGGTTTTGAGTTAACTCAGTTTTATTTGCTGTGTTTATGGGGCCTTGTCTTATTTATTACAACACAAGTGACTACATCTTAAAAAGAACATTATTGACTGTGAAGTCCTTTGGGATGTCCTGGTGCTGAGAAAAGTTTTGTATGAATGCAAGTCTATCTTTCGACCATTAGATTAAATTTACTGTCAACTGGTGCCCACACTGTGATGTCGCCCCATCCAACCAAGTGGATCAGCGTCAGGAGGGGCCTGGGAAGTTGGAAATTCTGAGGGCGGGTTGTAAACAAGGTATTGAATATTCAGGGGCTGAAGATAATGAGACCAAGGAATAGATTTGTGAAGGAGAGGTGAAAGAGTGTGGACATTAAAAAGCAGGGGAGAGATGGTGGAAGGGTGGGGCTCCAACATTGACCTGCAGAGTGGGGACTAACAACAGCAGAACTGAGAGAGGAACTGTAGGTAATTGAGATCCAAAAGGGAAGAGGAGATGAGCATTCTTAAACCGAAGCTTGTCAGACTATGAAGTCGTACACTGGCACTATTATTTGCAGAGCGATGGAGGATAGATTCAGAGTGAAGAGAAGGCTGAAGAAAGGTTGTGGATACGGGCAATGCATAAAACTCAAGCAGCGGGTGGGAGTAGTATATAGAATCGTTGGGCAGTCTCATTTCAAGCACTGACAGCCTCTTTCTCCAGGCTATGGTACTGCAAGTTTCAGCAGCTATGACACACATCAGAGCAGTAGTTAACAGCTCTCTCTCTCTCTCTCTCTCTCTCTCTCGCTCTCTCTCTCTCTCTCTCTCTCTCTCGCTCTCTCTCTCTCCACCACACTTTGATAGACACTCCGGCTCTGTGGCAGCTGCCTTTCTCCCCCAAGGAAGCAAACTAGTAAATCCCAGGATCTCTCTCTCTCTCTCTCTGTAGGTAGCAAACCCAGATACTCAAGTCACAGTCATGTTCTACTAGCAGGGATGCAGGATCAGGCACTATCCCAGCTGAGACAGATAAGAAGTATGAATTCTAAAGGGATCTTTGACTGTGGTTCGCGGCAGCTGACACTTGGAGTCGTGTGGACATGGTAGGGAGGAACAATGCAACATTCCCTGACTGACCCATGGCTGGATTGAAATGAGAGAATTCCCATTCTGGGATATGAATCATTCCCTGTCTTTACATACAATTTTAAAAGTAAAGTGCAGCTAAAGAGCATCTGATGCCTGTGTGTCCCTGGTTGCAGACGAAAAAGTTTAAGCTACAATAGTCAAGCTTTACTTTCCAACAGTTGGTTTACTGCAATATTCCAGGGATCGCAAGGCATTCTGCACAAATTCACCCAGGAGACAAAGTGCGGATGGGGCTGTGAACAGCTCCATTCACTGAGCAGCAAGATGATGCAGACTTGCTGGTGTGGAGTACACAGTGAAATTGCCTCCATTGAAAGAGTCGGTCCATCTTGTTTTAATTTCCTGTTTGTTTTATTAGACTTGTGCTATCTGCTTGTTTTATATGATTGCTACATCACTAATATAGAGATATAAGCTCCCAGCATTACAAGGTGGCCAAGAAAGCACAATCCAAGGTGATATGGGAGAAATAAAACCAAAACTACAGTCAATTTACAAAGAGGCCATCTCAGTTTTAATACCCTATCGATCTATCTATATTGTAGTTTGGCTCAGCGCTGTTGTTAGTGCTTATCATATACACATTCTCCTTTCTTTAAGAGATTGCAATTAGTCCTACTGTAGCAATTGATTATGATAAAAAGCTATAAAATTGAACCTGAAGCACACTTCCAAATTTGCTTTTCTAATTCTAAAGAGAAAACAAATATTCAAGGGATTCTGTCTTTCATTGGAGGGTTGAGTTAGTATCTTGACGCCTTCCTCAGCACATCCATTTTGTGGGATAGTATGTAGGTGACAAATGTGCTCTCGGGAAACAGATGAATCAGCAGAATCATTTCAGGAGATAAAAAGTATTTTGCCCAAGTACTTTTCAACCCCTCAGACATCCAGCAGGTAAAGGGAGCTTAGAATGGTTGAGCCTATGAAATAAAAACTTTTACAGCACCACTTGTGACTTCACGGAACAGGAATATTTTCCCTAACTTCCCAGTCTTCTCTGTTTATACACACCGCCTTTGCTGACTTCTTCCAGTAATTTCCCAAGAAGTTCCTGATCACCTAACCATAGAAACCATAGAAAAGCTATAGCACAGAAACAGGCCTTTTGGCCCTTCTTGGCTGTGCCAAACCATTTTCTGCCTAGTCCCACTGAATAGAAACCATAGAAAACTACAGCACAGAAACAACCGATGTTGTACCCAACATACAAATAGTCTCTCGAGTTTCACCACCTATTCATTGGGATGTGGAGGAAATTCATTCCTCTCTGTTTCCTGTCTTGGAAAAAAACACTCCCTGCCGTATTCCAAGCAAACATTGGTGCCTCTGTTCAAGAGTAGGTTTAATCTGGCAGAATTTGATCTTCCTTCAATGAGTATTTTTAGACCTACACTATCAAAATTGATACAACTGTGAAATGGTAAATCTGAATTCTATCAGCGAAAATCATTATTCATTCCCAGTGAAAATATGATGTGTAATACCATACGCTGATAGACTGTCTGATGTTTCGATCACAAGAATACAAGAGTGGATTAGTTAAAAAAAATCAACCGTAGGATTAAGGATTTTATTGCTTTCAAATATTATTCAATTTAAATTGGACCGATATGATAAAATATATGGATCACATAAATTATAATTGAATCTTCCGAGTGATGACTTTATTGAGTTGGCAGCAGTGTAAGGGAGAAGCAGTAATGCATGCTTCAGAACTGATCAACTGGGATTATTAAAGGATTCCTTAGGCTGTCCAGTTGCAGAGTATTACCAGTATGTGTGTAGGTAGATAATTAATATTTAATCTCATATGCAGAAGCTGATCCTGCTTCTCTTCTAGTTTCATCTTCGATTAAATACACAAGCTAAATCCAATTGTTGAACCAGCACTAAAAAGATAATTAACAGTCTGCAGAGTTCTCACTGAACCTATTTTTTTTACTGGTGGTGTTATCTAAACTTTGCAAAATTCTTGTTTTGCCTCACTAATGCCACCACAAAGTATTGCCCTGTTTCTGTCTAATACACTGTTTCGCCTTTCTCACATCCCTCAGTTGGGTAATGCTATCATTGCCAAACGTGTGTCAGTCAACTGGGCACTAAGAAAAATAGAGTAATAATGGGAGCGGTATTCTTAATATCTCGATTTTGGAGGTTCTGCTAAGTAACAGTATTGTAAAGAGCAGCCTTTTTGAGCTGGGGAACAGCAAATCTGAATAGAAAGGAAGACAGTTCAGGGTCTTTTGTTATCTGAAAGGAAGGAATAATGCAGCTTGAAAAGGCGGACCAGTGTTTGTATTAAAAGTACATGCTCACCCATACACCACAGATAGAAGCAGCCATTGTGCTCAGATGGTCTGTACTGGTGCTCACGATGCATAAAGGCCTCCTACTAGCTTTTCAATTCATTGTAGCAGTATATCTTGTTTTTCCTCCCCTTGAATTATCAAATGTTGTCACACTAACACAGACTATTCAGCCCTCAGTAGCTTTGTTGGCTCTTTGAAAGAGATATCCAATTAGACCCATTTCTCTGCTTTCTCTGAAAACTATGGCAGTTCGTTTCCCCCTTTTGAGAGTTCAACCATTCCTTCTATGAAAGTTATTACTGCTTTTGTTACCTTCCACGTCTGAAACATTTTTTTCCTCATTGCTTTAGTTTAGATACTAGAATCTTATCTAATCTCCCCATAGCATATAAAGACTTAAATATTAATGAATGAACAAGTCAAAGACGTACATGTTAGGGTTCATAAGTGTGGGCATGCTACATTGGTACCAAAAGCATGGCGACACTTGAAGGCTGCCCCCAGCATATCCTCGGACTGTGCTGGTCATTGATGCAAACAACGCATTTCACTGTATGATATACATGTGATAAATAAAGGCAATCTTATAAAGCTAATCTTATCAGATAATGAAGGATTGGCAGAGCTAATAAATTTCAAAATGGCAGTAATGATGCACATGTGCATCTATAATGCATTAAAAGAGATCTATAATATATGCTGGTGAATGCTGAAAGTATTCAGCAGTTCAAGTAGTTCTGTACGATTCTTCATCAGAACTGCCTATTTAAATTAGTCATGTTGTAATTGCAGCCTCCTGCCAGTGGTGGCAGTGTACTCCATCAGTTTAAATGGCGGTAACCTAATCCATTTTAAACATTCCATATTCTGTCCGAGATATTTAGTTTCATAATCTAGAGCCCAATCATTGATAGGATTGATTTGATGTATATTCTACTCTGTTTTTAGAGGCCATTTGAATCTGCAAAAAACATCCTTTTGTGGTCCAATGCAGTTTCTTTTTTTTTGTGTCTCGTGTCTCTTAATTTGGTTAAAAAAATGCAAATTATCTATCTTATTTTACCTCTTAAATAGTATAATTTAGTTGACAACTGCCCTTTAATGGCACACAATATTTATCCCTGTATTCTAGTGAATAAATTCCTTCATTCTGCAAAAACATTTTCAGACATCCCACCCTGCAAAAACTCATTTCAGGGAGGTAGCAACACCACCCCTGCCCCCTGCAACCCCATATACACCCGCCCCCCCCCCACCCCGGTCGACCTCCAAGGGTGTATGTATTCAGGACATTTGATTATGAAAGAGCACAACAATTTGTTTGATCACATATTGAAACTATTTACATATCTATATATGTATATACTTGTACTGTGATGTGGCTTGCTTGGCAGATTTGATCATTTTGTCGGAAGTCGCAACCTCATAGCAGTCTGTGTCAATGAATTTATTAATCTTGCAAGACATCAGATTCACAATTATATTATCATGGGGTCGTTTTTTTATTCTATTACAACTTTAAGCAAGTCTACAGGGAGTTTGGCCTCATCACGTAGGACATCAATAGAGTAACTCCATAGCAGCTAGCCAGCTAGTTTAAATAACATTAGCTATGCTAATGAACGAATGACACCTGTTAAACTCACCTCAACATGTCTTTTACATTTTAACCCACCATGGGCAATAGAAAAGTCACTGTTGCAACAGTGCAGCGAGCAACACTGCCATTATTTTTGACCCCTGTTAGGCAGGGGTACACTTTACTGTAGTCTGGGGTGAAGTACGTTTTATATTTTTTTTTGGAATATTCTGCCATGGCACTGCAGGGCACTAAACAGAACTGATGGGCAACGAAAGAGAGAGAGAGGTCGACTGTAAAGCACCCACAGAGAAAACAGATAGGTCTACTTAGCACAAAGAGAGACCAATAAGGATGCTCTCTCTGTCACTCTCTCGCTACGTCTGTCACTCTCTCTCTCTCTCTCTCTCACTCACTCACTCTCAAAAAAATTGATTTCCGGAATATTGTATATAATTTGCAGGCGTCAGGGAGCTGCTATCAATATGCGGGAGACTCCCAGAAAAGGTGGGATGTCTGTATTTTTCACTAAACTTGAGTTTAATTGTGGATTTGTGGCCTTGATTGTTGCGTGGACCAGGCCCTCATGCCATGGGGGTCGCCTTCTACAGCCACCTGGAGAGAAGACGCTAGAGGCAGCGTGGTGCAGCGGGCATCCATGCTGGGTTGGGGGCTGGCCCCCGCCATGGGCGCTGCCCTCCGGTGTCTACTCAGTGGAAGATGAGCTGGGTCTGCAGCTACACTAGCGCCGGATGATCGAACTGTTGCATGCTTGTTCTTGTCCCATCAATCTGCAGGGCATGACACTCAGGGGCATTGGCTATTTTTTTTTGTGACTGTACTGTATGTTTACTACCTGTGCTTTGTATGCCTTATGCTATGTATGAGTGTTGGTACTGTGTTTTGTACTTGTGTTTTGTTTGGCTGTATTCATGTATGGTTAAACTTAAACTATACTGTTTGCCCAATGGCTTTGCAAACCATTTATTTTTATTTATTATTATTATTGAGCTACATCATGGAATGGGCCCTACAGGCCTTTCGAGCCACGCCTCCCAGTAACCCCCCAATTTAATCCTTGCCTAATCACGGGATAGCTTACAATGATTAATTAGCTTACAACTGGAGGAAACTGGAGCATCCGCAGAAATCCCACACAGTCATGGGGAGAACGTACCAACTTCGTACAGGCGGGGCAGACATTGAACCTGGGTTGCTGGTACTGCAAACGATTGTGCTACTGTGTTGCCCCATTTAGTTCTATTTTTCTTGTGTGTTTCTAGCCAAATGCCACAATATGACAATGGGTCTTTTAAAGCCTGCTACTGTACTATTTTCTAAATTGAAGCAATTCAGGATAATGTTGGGAAGAGTTTTCCTTGCCACTGATGTAGGAAAATCCAAGCAATTTAGCTTGTCATGTTTGTAATGTACTGTGCTGTGCTACAAAAAGCTAATTTTCATGACATTTATACCCTGGGTATGTCAACTCATGACAATAAACTTGAAACTTGATCCTTGTGTCACATAAGATCCTCCATTATGAAGTGAATCTACTTGAAATATATTCCGTTAGTTGTAACACACTTATCAGACCAAGGTTGTGAAAAGCCCTTTACAAAAGCTAGTCTTTCTTTTGTCAGAGGCGGATGACACTGGGTGTCTTCACATCCCCGGAAGAAACTTAAACATATGTTGCTGTTCAAATTCATTAAACACTGGCATGGTTGGGATCCTCTGAAAACATACAAAGCTTTTCTCTGAATGTCCTACAACACATAAAAGCAATTTATGGAGACATTTTGGATTGGGTTAAAACAATTATAAGAGACTATTGACGCAGAAAGCAAACAGAAAGAATTTATACCAGTTGCTTAGTCCCAGTAATGAAATACTACTTGTCCTTCTGCAGTGTAACTCGTGCAAGTCACTATACATCTTTGTTTTCAATTGCTTTAGTCGTGTTTCCATTTGTACAGAAATGTCCCAGCCAGCAGAGTTAAAGTCATGATCAAGCTGTGTTTGACTTTTGCCTTTGTCGGTTAATTAGTGAGATTTATAACTTTGCAACGACCTGATTAAATTGCCTCTTGCTATATAAATTTAATGAGCAGGATGCACTACAGATGTGAAATGGCACCAATTTAAGGGGAAAAGACTTAAAGGCAATAATTCAAGCCAAAATTGAGGTTAATACTGTGTATCTTGTTAAATCCTCGAAATAATTTTATGCAAGTGAGGAACATGTTTCATAAATGTAGAGTGACTCTTATTTTCAAGGTTGTCAGTTTCAGAAAAAAAAGATACATTACATTTAGATGAAAATACCAGCAAATCATACAATTTCTATTTGCTGCTATGAAATGAGTTAAATGGATCAATGTACTTTGCTTGATTTTCATTTGGCAAAATTGTGATCTAAGCATGCGCCTAGAATACTGTTCCAAACACCAAAATCTCTCTGCATGTGTACTCAGTCTAGCCAACACATTGTCAAGCAGCACCAAGAGGGAGTGAGAATTAGCCTTGAACTGAGGAACAACACCCCCAGATTCAGGAGTAGTCAAGTTATTTAAGTTACTTAGTTGTGACCATTCATTCTGCAATATTTGCTTGGAGAAATACAGGAGAAGAAATTATCAACTTCAGCTGTTTCCTTGGCCCACAAATTTTGCAAAATGCTAATTAAAATAATTTTGTTTATGTTGAGAACTTCCCATGGCTGTTATAAGCAGAATTTGTTTTGATTAGCAATGAACAGACTGCCCTTGGGAAATTTATACGCTCACAAACCAATCAGTCCACCACTGGAAATATGAAAGTCATAAATCAGCATCATTTTTATGTAGATAAGACCATGATAGGAATGCTGCCCATTTCAACCACAGTGAAGCTGAGTTTACCTTCAGTGGGAATGAGTGATGGAGCCTTAAAATTCGTTATCCATTTCAGTATTCGTGATGGAAATTTGTTCCCTTCTGTTTGAACTGGAGCAGTGGCACAGTAAGTTAGCGTGTGGTACTTGTCTGGTGGGGTAAAGTTGAGGCGGGGAGTTGAAGCCCCACCTAGAGCATGTGCGATTTTAATGTTTTCCCCTTAATGCGACTGGGTGACTCTCAAACTGAGCATCAAACTGCGGTGTTCTGTTTCAATTGGGGCAGCTTGGTAGCGTAGTGGGTCGCGTAATGTGCCACTGACTCACCCGGGTTCAGTTCTGCCACTGTCTGTAAGGACTTTCTACATTCTCCCCATGGCCTCTGGGTGCTCCGGTTTCCTCCTACATTCCAAAAACGTACAGGTTAATAGGCATTAATTGGTCGGCACGATCTCATGGGCTGGAACACCCTGTTACCACGCTGTATCTTTAACTAAATAGTAAAAAAGTAAAAGGTGAGGTGTTGGGGGGGGGGAATGGTGATTGCAGTGGAAATGACTCATTTAAATATTTATAGTGGGTTTCTATGATGCAACTCACACCTGGATGAGATTTTAAATTGGTTGTTCTGTTCCACTCAGCTTCCAGCTGGACAAAACTTCATAGGATTGGCATCACAGATAGATTGGTGTGAGCAGAAGCAGTGCAAAGAGGCATTAAGGTGCAAGAACTCAGTTGGTATGGGTCTGTGGGATTTTGTGCTGATTGGATTTCCAAGGCATTTCTGGGAATGGCTGTTCTTCCTGATTCCTCGCACAATACATTCCTTGGGATCATTGTTTTGGATGTGGTGAAAATAGCAGGAGGAGTCCCAGGGTAAAAAGCTATTTGATCCATGCCAACCATCAAGCACCCATATGTACTATCATTTATTGCGTGAAAGCAACAGTTACTGCTGAGGCCCTTGGACTGAGCATTTGTACATCTTTTTACAACAACTGCAAATTCTTGGAGTCTAGGAGCACGTACGTGAAAGGTGTAAAACCAGCATAATGGAAAAGAAGAATAGAAAATGTGGAAAATATTTGGAAGGGAAAGTATAGAGTCAAGAAAGACCTTGATTTTGCCAATAACTTGAACTAACCTACTTATACTTCAATGATAATGATCTCAGACTTCCATCTTAATGGGCAATGATTCAACAATTCAGTGGTTGTTTAACCTTGTGAATCATTGCACTGTATATTTGTGACCAGTAACCTACAGATTATTGTGTTCAAACCACAGCCAAAATCTCTGCACTTCACAGGATTCATTAAAACATCCACTCAATGCTGCTTGTGACTCTCCCTGTCTCCTGCCTGTCATTCCAGCTATGTGGTCATGGAGTCATATGACATAGAAATAGGCCCTTCAGGGTTGGGATCAGAACCTCATTAGAAGTAACCCTTACTTGGATTTTAGATTAGATTATGAGAACACTCAGTCCTCTTTTACTGACATTTAGAAATAAATTTCTTAATTTATTGTCATTTAGAAATGCATATATGCATTAAGAAATGATACAGTGTTTCTCCAGAGTGATGTCACAGAAAACAGGACAAACCAAAGACTAACACTGACAGAACCACATCATTTAAAGGCATCTGTTAGTCTTGCGAGACCGTGGATCTGCGCTTGGAAAGTCTTCACTCTCCAGGGCACAGGCCTGGGAAAGTTTGTATGGAAGACCAGCAGTTGCCCATGCTGCAAGTCTCCCCTCTCAATGACACCAATGTTGTCCAAGGGAAGGGCATTAGGACCCATACAGCTTGGCACCAGTGTCGTCGCAGAGCAATGTGTGATTAAGTGCCTTGCTCAAGGACACAACACGTTGCCTCGGCTGGGGCTCGAACTCACGACCTTCAGTTCGCTAGTCCAATGCCTTAACCACTTGGCCACGTGCCCACATAATTATAACATATAGTTACAGCAGTGCAAAGCAATACCATAATTTGATGAAGAACAAACCATGGGCACGGTAATAAAGTCTCAAAAGTCCCCCAGTCGATCGACTCCCGAGTCCCCGATGACAGGCAGTAAAAGGGAGAAACTCCCTGCCATAAACCTTCAGGCACTGTCAACTTGCTGATGCCTTGGAAGCAGCCGACACTGAGTCCATCCGTCTGAAAACTTCGAGGTTCTGACCTGCCTCTCCGATACAGCCTCCCGAGCGCCATCCTCTGCCGAGCGCCTTCAACCTAGCCCCGGCCGCTGAAGCATGCAAAGCCGAAGATTTCAGAACCTTCTGCTCCGGAGATTCCGGTTACCACACAGTAGCAGCGGCAGCGAAGCAGACATTTCAGAAGTTTTCCAGATGTTCCTCCTACCCTCACGTCTGTCTCCATCAAATCAGAATTGTGCACAGTCCCGTACTTGACAGATAACCGACATCACCACCGAAGTGGCCACGCGCGCTGCCGTTGCCCCGCCATCTTCTCCTCCTGGCAACACAGGTCAACCTAAATTTAAAAAAAGATGTTGCACAAAGGCTGGTAGTCTTTGTAACACCTCTGAGATCATATTGACTTAAATGATTAGCTCAGCACTAATATTTCTTAAATCATTTCCATGGGTCTGTAATGATTTCAGTTGTTGAGGCAGGTATACTAACAACATGCAAAAGGTACATGGACGGATATAGGGATATGGGCTCAGATGCAAGCAAATAGGACTAGCTTCGATAGGAATCTTGGTCAGTGTGGACTAGTTGGGCTGAAGGGCCTATACATGGTGCGTTTTGTACACGTTGCATTAAAAATAAGTGACATAATCCCACAGTGCTGAAATAACACAGTGTGGCAATCTGTGAAGACTAGAGAATGCAACACAGTTCAAACCATTGTGCATTGCCGGTCGTGACTCACTGCATGGAAAGACTAAGCATTGCAGATATTTTGATGTGTTTAATGAAGGAGATGAATGACCTTTATTCATGATATCATTTAAATGTTGTTTACAGTAGAACTCTGGTAGTCATCATTAAAATACTGAGCCGCTGCATTTGTTGAGCGTAATGATAACCGAAAACTGAACTTCCCTGTTTTATCTGCTTTTTGTAACCAGTCCTATCTCAGCGAGGTTTTGATTACTTCTCTCTTCCCATAACACTTCATGAACTACCATTCACCTCACAATCTCTTATTTTCCTCCATTTTCTGTCCTTGCCTCAGGTTCATAAGAAAACAAGGACTGGACCGGATTTTCTTCGAATGTGACACACACATGTGGCGCTTAGGAGACCGGAAAATCCCAGAGGGCATCACTGTAGATGGCGGCTCGGACTGGTTCCTCCTGAATAGAAAATTTGTGGAATATGTAAACTACTCAGAAGATGAATTGGTGACACATATGAAGAGGTTTTATGCCTACACCCTGTTACCAGCTGAGGTATGCCGTAGCAGCAAAACCGTTTGATATCGTGGTGTCTGTTCATTAATTGTCTCTCCATGTCCACTGGCTTTACTTAACATGAAGCACTAAGGTACAATGATTTAAAGACAACAATAAAGTTCACTGCTATTTGAAACCCACTTATATGATGCCCACTTGAATGATCCAGTGGGCACCATACATGCATAGGAAGAATTCTGAGGAAGTGCTTGCATTGGCACTTTAAAAAATCATGGTGAGGCAGCTTGCAGCTGCAATTGACCTCATAACTTACCATATTAATTTGCTTACAGAGGAAAGTCCAATGTGTTTTAACAACAACCTAGCCTTTGCAGTTTCACTGGAAATCTCTTCTGTGCTGACTACCGTGAGAATTTCCACATTTTAAAAATAGCACCTTTTTCATTTCCATGCTTGCTGAAGAGATGGTACTTATTTAAAATTACGTATTCTCAACGTTCTATATGGTTTATATCTGCTGAACGGGAACCACAACCCAAAACACAGTCATTTCTATTCTAACTTTCTCCAAGGGTTCTTCCTTTTAAACTTCCTAAGCAACATGTTGTAATAACATGAAGTAATTATGCTCCTGTGGTATGAATCATTTAACACGACTTTAATATTTTGTAAATTCAGAATGAGATACCAGGCCTGAGATACCAGTCAGATGATGGGATAAAATTGGAAATTGTTCCAATTTCACATTGAGCAAGAATCGCACAAGCGATCTTCACTATCATGTATCATGAATTCTGGGGCTTTCAGTCTTCATCATTGATTTGATATTTTAATACATACACCCAGTGGCCACTTTATTAGGTACAGCTTCCAACCCGGTGTGATTTTCTGCTACTGTAGCCCATTCACATCAAGATTCGACGTGCTTCGTATTCAGAGATGCTTATCTTTGAATAATGTTGTAACATGTTGTAACATGTAGTTATTTGAGTTGATGTCACCTTCCTGTCAATTTGAACCAGTCTGGCCAGTCTCCTCTGACCTCTCTCATTTACAAGGCATCTTTGCCAACAGAACTGTTGCTCATTAGATGTTTTCCTATTTGTCACACCATTCTTTGTAAACTCTAGGGACTGTTGTACATGAAAGTCCCAGGAGATCAGCACTTTCAGAGATACTCAAACCACCCTATCTGGCACCAACAACCATTCCATGGTTAAAGTCACTGAGCTCATGTTTCTTCCCCAATTCTGATGTTTGATCTGAACAACAAATGAACCTCTTGACCATTTCTGCATGCTTTTATGCATTAAGTTGCTGCCACATGATTGGCTGATTAGATATTCGCATTAAAGAGCCAGTGTACTAAGTAAAGTGGCCACTGAGTGTGTAACTCAATATAACGTAAGAAAGTGCATTGGTGAAGTCTGTCAGCATGCTCTGTAGTCGTAATTATCCCAGTGTAAGTACCCGGAATAGTGAAAGTCCTTACTTTCTTCTAGAATTGAAATGCTAAACTTGTACTTGTATTTTCTAGTTACTGTCATTGTTTATACATTTCTTTTGTTCTTATAAACACTTGTTGTGTCATACAGTTCATCATTTTTTATAAGAACATACAAAATAGGAGCAGGAGTAGGTTATGTGGCCCATCGAACCTGTTCTGCCATTCAATTAGATCATGGCTGATCTGGCCTTGGACTCAACTCTACTACCTGCCTTTTCCTAATAACCTGTAATTCCTTGTTGTCCAGAAATCTACCTTGGTCTTTCAAAATGTTCATGTTGACTTAAACTTTAGAGAGGGACATATTTCTGACATTTAATTTGTCTAAACTGTATGCTCTTTCCTTTTTAATGCATGGATTTTATGTATCTAAAGCCAAATATGTCTCTTATTCCACACTTTTACTTGGTTTATGGGCTAGAATGACTCCCTGTGTAGATGTTCTGTGACCTCTGTGATGTTCTACAGCTGGTTCAGAACACCGCAGCCAGGCTCCTGACAGGTGCCCGGAAGAGGGACCATATTACAGGTTTCCCCTGCCATCCGAAGGTGGAGCGTTCCTGTGAAACGGTTCGTAAGTCGAAATGTCATAAAGCGAAGAAGCAATTACCATTTATTTATATGGGAAAATTCTGTGAGCGTTCGCAGACCCAAAAATAACCTACCAAATCATGCCAAGTAACACATAAAACCTAAAATAACAGTAACATATAATAAAAGTAAGAATGATATGATAAATACACAGCCTATATAAAGTAGAAATACTTTTCCACAATCATTACTCAACTGTTCTCCGGAGCGAAAATCTCACATAAGCGCCGTCGGCAGAAAATCTCATGCAAGCGCTGTTGGCAAAAACACGCACAAGTGCTCTCCAGTAATCTTTAAACTATGAAGCTGCCAAATCATACCAAATAACACGTAAAAATACACAGCCTATATAAAGTAGAAATAATGTATGTACAGTGTAGTATCACTTACGGGAATTGGTTCAGCGCCGAGCACACTAATGATGGTGTGTTAGACTGGGTCGTCGGAGTTTGGGTGGTGCAGTGGCCCCCCCACCCTCCAGGCAGCTGAGCGATACATTGCCGCGAAGAATGCAGGGGTCCAGCGGTAGCCGGAAGGTACACAGCACATCTTTAGGGAAAAAGCCGAAACCAACATGCTAATTAATTAGGTGCCGCCCGTAATTGTTGGCCCAGATCAGTGCCGATTTCCGATTGCATCGTCTCTGATCCGGGCTGACAATTACGTGTCGGCGTCACCTAATTAATTAGCATGTTTTTTCTTAAAGATGTGCTGTGTGCCTCCCGGCTACCTTTGTATTCTCCGCGAATCGGTATCTGCCCATGGCCTGGGGGTTGGGGTGGTGGGATACTGAGGTGTCATCTCGTCGTCTGTTTCCGTTAGAGCCGGCAGCTCATCTTCTCCTATGACTGCCCGCTTCGATGTTGAAGGTCGAGGTTCGTCATCTGCTGTGGCTGATGTGGAAGGCTTGCTTGACTGCTGAGCCTCGCGCATTTTTCTATCGCACAGTTCTTTAATAAGGACTCAAACCATCCCGCAAATATCCCCTAAACCAACGTACCCTTTCAAAATTAAAGTCGTACTTTATCATTACTCATTTGGTTTCGATTGTTATCCTTTCCTCTTCCAATTGCATCAGCTCTTTATCTGTCAGTTCTTGGTCATGGGATGCCAAAACCTCTTCAACATCATCTTCGTCAACTTCCACAAGCCAAACTCATGTTGTCCTTACTTCGTTCACCATGATCAAAATGCTTAATTATGTCTAGTTTTACCGTAAGTGTAACACCCTTACGAGCTCTTTCAGGCTTTTCCGATACCATAGAACTCATCTTGCAAACGGCTGCTTACAGGCTCGTGTTTAAGCAATGCCGGCGACAATCCAAGGGAGAGCGGCTGCTCGGGGCGTGCTGCCTTTTAACGCGCGCTGGTTTTTTATTGCGTGCTGAATTTTTTTTTCGTAACAGTGAAAACACCTGAAAGCGAAAATAGGGTACTAATGTCGGTCTTTTGTAACAGTGAGGTTTCATAAAGCGAACGTTCGAAAAGCGGGGGACACCTGTACTTCTATCCTGGCCTCTCTCCACTGGCTAACAGTATGGTTTAGAAGTGATTTTAAGGTTCTCCTGTTTGTTTATAAAGCCCTAAGTGGGCTGGCCCCCTCCTATATTGCAGATCTTCTAACCTCTTATTCTGCTTCCAGGTCCCTCAGGTCGGCTGACTTGGGGCTCCTGGCTGTCCCGCAATCTAAATTTAAGTTCAGGGGTGACCGCGTCTTTGTTGTTGTAGCCCCTAGACTGTGGAACAGCATTTCCTTCCCTATCAGATCTGCTCCCTCCATTGACTCTTTTAAGTCCAGGCTCAAAACTTACCTTTATTCACTAGCTTTTGAATCTTCCTAATGTGGCTGATTTTTGGCTTGTGCCTAGGCTCATGTGTTTATTTTGTGCCTATAAGCTGTGTGCCTTGTTGTTTATATTTGTGTTTCTTGTATTTGTGATTTTTGCTACCTGTTACGTACAGCACTTTGGTCAACATGGGTAGTTCTTAAATGTGCTGTATAAATAAATTTGACTGACTTGACTTGACCGTGGTAATCAGGCAGCAGTGTGCACTTTCCCCTGTGTTTCATTCACATTCAACCAAATACTAGGGAGACTTGCATTTGGGAATTTCTAACTATAGTTTAAAAGCATGTAATTAACCATGAAAGTTCCCTTCTGCCAACATGGAGTATTTTTACAGGCATGTGATTCATAGAGTCAAACAGCATGCAGCAGGCTCTTTAATCCAAGTCACCCATGCCAACCAAGTTAGTTAGTCCAATTTGCCTGTATTTAGTCCTTGCCTTGCCTTGCTCCCTTAACTCCTGGTGGAGTTGTCAGGGCGCCGTCATGTTACGCTTTGCACCAGTCTGTTCCATCTGTTGCGGTTGTGTGCCAGAGCCTGGGTCACTGCAAATGTTTTCCCTGTCCATTCTTTGATGTTGTCTGTCCATCTTTTCCTCTGCCTGCCTCTCCTTCTTTTCCCCTCCACAGTTCTTTGTAGAATGGTCTTTGCAAAGCCACTGGATCTTGTTACTTGGCTGTACCACCTCAGCTTTCTTTTCTTCACCGTTGTAAGAAGGTCTTCATGGGGGCCAATGTGTTGCTGGATGGTCTTATGGACCTGCTCGTTTCTGATGCGGTCCAAGTATGAGATACCCATGATGTTGCGATAGCATCTCATTTCCAATGCCTGTATCTTCCTCTGTAGCTCTGCTGTGAGGGTCCATGTCTCACATGCGTACAGGAAGATGGAAAATACCAATGCACGCAGGAGTCTGATCTTGTACTTCATGGTGATGTTGCTGTCCCTCCGTATTGTCTTGAGCTTAGATAGTGCAGTCATTGTCTGTGCGGTTCTTGCCAGGACTTCTTGTCTTGATCCTTCATCATTGATGATTGCCCCAGGTACTTTCTGACCATGGACTGAGATGTCTGTTGTGATGGCACCGTTGGCATTTGCCATGAGCATTTGTATTTAGTCCATATATCGCTAAACCTTTCCTATCCATGTTCCTTTTAAATGTTATTAATATACCTGCCTCAACCATTTTTGGCAGCTAATTCCGTAAACAGGTGTCCCCCGCTTTTCGAACGTTCACTTTACGAAATCTCACTGTTACGAAAGACCTACATTAGTACCCTGTTTTCACTAACAGGTGTTTTCACTGTTGCGAAAAAAATCAGTGAGCGATAAAAGGCAGTCACGCCCCGAGCAGCCGCTCTCCCCCGGATTCGGAACGGCATTGCTTAAACACATTGTATTGAGCAGCCGTTAGCAAGATGAGTTCTAAGGTGTCGGAAAAGCCTGAAAGAACTCGTAAGGGTGTTACACTTAGTGTAAAACTAGACCTAATTAAGCATTTCAATCATGGTGAACAAAGCAAGGACAAAGTGGGTTTGGCTTGTGGAAGTTGACAAAGATGATGTTGAAGAGGTTTTGGCATCCCATGACCAAGAACTGATAGGTGAAGAGCTGATGCAATTGGAAGAGGAAAGGATAACAATTGAAACCAAATGCAGTAGCGAAAGTGAAGCAACTGCGTGAGATTTTCGCTGCAATGATAAAGTACGACTTTAATTTTGAAAGGGTACATAGGTTTAGGGGATATTTGCAGGATGGTTTGAGTGCTTACAAAGAACTGTATGATAGAAAAATGCGCGAGGCTCAGCAGTCAAGCGAGTTTTCCACATCAGCCACTGCAGACGGCGAACCTCAACCTTCGACATCGAGGCGGGCAGTCATAAGAGAAAATGAGCTGCCTGCCCTGATCGACAATGAGATGACACCCCTGTGTCCCACCACCCCAACCCCCAGGCTCCGGACAGATACTGTACTGATTCGCAGAGAATGCAACGGTAGCCGGGAGGCACACGGCACATCTTTAAGAAAAAAGCCGAAATAAACATGCTAATTAGTTAGGTGCCGCCTAGCACATAATTGTCGGCCCAGATCAGAGGCGATGCAATCGTCAATCGCCTCTGATCTGCGCCAACATTTACGTGCCGGGCAGCACCTAATTAATTAGCATGTTTATTTCGGCTTTTTCCTTAAAGATGTGCTGTGTGCCTTCTGGCTACCGCTGCGTTCTTCAGGGCAACGTATCGGGTCGGCGGCCCGGAGGGTGGTTGCCGCTGCACCACCCCAACCTGCGACGACTCAGTCCAACACACCATCATCAGTGTGTTCTGCGCTGTCTTCCCAATCCCAGTAAGTGATACTACACTGTACATACATTATTTCTACTTTATATAGGCTGTGTATTTTTACGTGTTATTTGGTAGATTTGGCAGCTTCATAGTTTAAAGCTTACTGGAGAGCGTTTGCACCGTGTTTTTGCCAACAGCGCTTGCGTGAGATTTTCTGCCGAGAACGCTTGCGTGAGATTTTCGCTTCAGATATCTGTGCAGGCAATCGTTGTAGAGAAGTATTTCTACTTTATAAAGGCTGTGTATTTATCATATCATTCTTGCTTTTACTATATGTTACTGTTATTTTAGGTTTCATGTGTTACTTGGCATGATTTGGTAGGTTATTTTTGGGTCTGCGAACGCTCACAAAATTTTCCCATATAAATAAGTGGTAATTGCTTCTCCACTTTACGATATTCCGGCTTACGAACCGTTTCATAGGAACGCTCTACCTTTGGATGGCGGGGGAAACTTGTACTAACAATCCTCTGGGTGATAAATTTGCCCCTCAGGTTCTTATTAAATCTTTCCCCTCTCACCTTAAACCTGTGCCTTCCAGTTTTTGATTCCCCAACCCTGGAAAAATGTCTATATGCAAAGCCCTAGTTATGGCACTCATGATTTTGTGCATATCTATAAGATCACCCTTCATTCTCTTGCACTCCGATAAGTAATGTCCCAGCCTGCTTAACCTCTCTCCCTTCAGTCCCAGCTGTTGAAGCCCAGGGATTTCAAAATCAGATTTATTTTCACTGTCTTATATGTTGTGAAATTTGTTGTCTTGTAGCAGTAGACAGTGCAAAGAAATAAAATACAATAAATTACAAAATAATTAAGTAGTGTAGAAAATAATGTGTTCATAAATATGATTGCAGAGGAGTAGAAGCTCTTTCTAAATCATCAAGCGTGGATCTTCAGCTCTAGTACCTCCTCCCTTATGGTAGTAACAAGCAGAGGGAATCCCCTGGACGTCCTTAATGATGGGTGCCCCCTTCTTGAGACACCAGCTTTTGTAGATGCCCTCTGGCAGGGGTATTTGCCCATGATGGAGCGAACTAAGTCCACAACGTTCTGCAGCTTTCTGAGGAAAACGTAATCAAAGATTTGTATATAGCACAGAAAAGGCCCTCGTGTGACTTGGTGCCATATGAGAGGACAGTACATAAACAGAAGCCCAAGCTATCGCAGGAAGTATGTTAGCATGGACTGAAAACTGGCTGTGGTAATGAAACAGGGAGTTGGAATAAATGGGTCTTTTTCAGGCTGGAGGAGTGTATCTCGTGAAGTACCCCAGAGATCAGTTTTGTAGCCCTAAATTGTTTATTCCAACGATGCTGAGGATGTTCTTTGAGTCTGTGGTGGCCAGTGCTATCATGTTTGCTGTTGTGTGCTGGGGCAGGGCTGAGGGTAGCAGACACCAGAATCAACAAACTCGTTCGTAAGGCCAGTGATGTTGTGGGGATGGAACTGGACTCTCTGATGGTGGTGGCTGAAAAGAGGATGCTGTCCAAGTTACATGCCATCTTGGACAATGTCTCCCATCCACTACATAATGGACTGGTTGGGCACAGGAGTACATTC
This sequence comes from Mobula birostris, assembly GCF_030028105.1. Lineage (NCBI taxonomy): Eukaryota > Metazoa > Chordata > Chondrichthyes > Myliobatiformes > Myliobatidae > Mobula > Mobula birostris. Next base: position 128,975,903 of record NC_092378.1, on the reverse strand, counting down.
AGCCAGAGACTCATTCCATTGAGATGCAACACTGAGCGTCATAGGAAGTCATTCCTGCCTGTGGCCATCAAACTTTACAACTCCTCCCTGGAGGGTCAGACACCCTGAGCCAATAGGCTGGTCCTGGACTTATTTCCTGGCATAATTTACATATTACTATTTAATTATTTATGGTTTTATTACTATTTAATTATTTATGGTGCAACTGTAACAAAAAACAATTTCCCTCGGGATCAATAAAGTGTGACTATGACTATATGCCTATGTTACATTAATGAGCAGGACAGTGGAATGAAATGTCAGGTTGGCAGATTTACCAATGATTAGAAAATAGGAAGAAGGGCATGTTGTGATGAGGATATGATTTTTGCCCTAGCAGAGATATTTAAATCATCCTTAGTGACAGGAGAGGTACCAGAGGAATGTTGTTCCGCTGTTTAAAAAATGCTATAAACATAAACCAGGAAACTATAGGCCAATGAGTCTGACATCAGATGTGGGAAAGTTTTTGGAAGGTGTTCGAAGGGACTGGATACAAGTATTTAGCTAGACATGAACTGATTGAGAATAATCAGCTTGGCTTTGTGATTGGTAGGCCATGTCAAACCAACCTTTCTTGAGGAAGTTACCAGGAAAGGCAGTGGATGTTGTCTACATGGACTTTAGCAAGGCATTTGACAGGGTCTAGCATGTGACGTTAATCAAAAACGTTCAGTCGCTCGGCATACAAGATAAGATAATAAATTGGATCAGACATTGGCTTTGTGGGAGAAGCTAGAGAATAGTAATAAATGATTGCTTCTCTGACTGGAGGCCTGTGACTAGTGGTGTGCTGCAGGAATCGTTGCTGTGTCCTTTGTTGTTCATCATCCATATCAATGATGTGAATGATGGCAGGAGAGTCATGTTATGACGTGGGATTGAGACGTGTAAATCCAGCTCTCCCGTAAAAAATGAGCAAAGTACCGTTTAAACAACGTAAAGTTAATAAATACTTTCCGAAAACTACTTATAAACTTCGTAAGACTACTCTACGATCTGCCTCGTAAACCGCAACAGAAGAAGTCTGTTCTTGTGAAGTCGCCGCGAGATGGGAAGAAAAAAGGGCCTACTGCAGCGATGGAGCCTCGGATTCAGGTTGGATCTCCTTCGGAGGAGACGCATTTTATCTCTGGTGTAGAAGAACAGGGAGCAATGGCGGCGGTAGTGGTCTCTCGGAAGAAGATGCCAGAATTGCGCATGCGCAAAGAAGTACGCATGCGCAAATCGACACAACTTAAACTACAAGAACCGACGGCCACTGCAACTGAAAGTGACTCAGAGTCAGAATTGGATACGGCAGAGAATACAGATGAAGAAGAGGAGGAAGAACTGGAAGAGACTGGAAGTAAAGGAGACGACGGAGACATAAGAGAGGCTTTATTGCATTTAACGGCTGAACTAAGAAAATTAAGAACAGAGCTTAGAGATGTGAAGAAGTGCAATGATAAAGCTATGAAAAGACAGGATAAAATGGATAAGAAACTTCAGAAGATGGAAAGAACAATGGAGCATATTAATGATAGCGTGGAAAAAACAGAAAATGATGTGCTTGTCTGGAACACGGAAAGAAGTCGACTCTTGGAGAAAGTGGACGTGTTGGAAAATTTTATTAGACGTAATAATATTAAAATTGTTGGTCTTAAAGAAGGTAGAGAGGGAGATAATCCAATAGAATTTTTTCAAAGATGGATCCCGAAAACCTTGCAAATGAAAGAGGAAGACCGATCAATTGAAATTGAGCGGGTACATAGAGCTCTAAGACCAAAACCACAAGATGACCAATATCCACGATCAATTTTAATAAAATTCTTAAGATTTCAAGATTACTTTTTAAAGAAAGGATTCTACAGGCGGCTGCCCAAGCTGCCAAGAAGAGAAAAGGGCCACTGATGATAGAAGGGAAGAAAATTTTTTTCTACCCTGACATAAGTTATGAACTTTTGAAGAGAAGGAAGAAATTTAATCCAGTGAAAAAAGCCCTATGGGATCACGGTTATCAATTTATATTGCGTTATCCTGCAACCTTGAAGATGATTTTGCCTGGTGGGGAAAGAAGATTTTTTGACGATTACCGGAAAGCGGAGGAGTTTGTGCGAGATTCTTTGAATATTCACAAGATACAAGAACAAACCCAGGGGAGTGAGATGGATTGAAGATGAAGACTGGATCAAGGATTAGACCTGTTGGATTTTTAGGCGGATGAATATATATTATTAATTATATGAGGGAGGGGAAGAAAGGTTAAAATTTGAGAAATATTAGCTAGGAATAATGACATTAATTTTTTTTATATATATACAATTTTCTGTTACGGGGAGCTGGAAGAAATACTGACTAATCGCTACGTTATTCATGTGTGCAAGTGTGGCAATAGCCACAACCCGCACAGTGGAGGGGGGTAGTGTTGTGTACCTTTTCATTCACAACATTAGTGGGGGGGTATTTGTTTTGTATCTTATCTATTTTTTTTTCTTTTTGCCTGGATGATTGGGAGGGAAACACATAGCAACATGGTGAAGTTCAAAGAGATTCCCCAGGGAACTATGAGAGTTGAGAAGCTAAGTAATGTTTTAGATTTTAAGAGATAAATGTGAAACATTTTTGAATATTTGGAGCCCTTATTTACAGCTCTGATGATAAAGATCTTGGTTCCTTGGGGAAAGTAAGAAACATATATTAAATTTATTTTTAATCCCATGGAGCATGTGCAAACCTTGCAATATTCAGGCGGTTCTTTTTTTTTCTTCTTTTTTTTTCTTTTTTCTTTAGGTAGGAGTAAATATCGGGGGGAGGGGGGAGGGTAGATATTATTTTCTCATGTATTCACTTTGAAAACTGAATAAAAATTATATATAAAAAAAATGATGTGAATGATAGGATAATGTGGTTAAACTGGATCAGCATATTTGCAGATGACACCAGGATTGGGTACGTAGTGGACAGCGAGGAAGGCTATCATGGCTTGCACTGCGATCTGGATCAGTTGGAAAAATGGGCTGAAAAAATGGTGGATGGAATTTAATGCAGATAAGTGTGAGGTTTTGCACTTCGGTAGGATCAGCCAGCGTAGGTCTTACACAGTGAACGGTAGGGCATTGAGAAGTGTGCTAGGACATAAGGAATCTGGGAACACAGGTACATAATGCATTGAAAGTGGCATCACAGGTAGAGAAGCTCATACAGAAAGCATTTGGTATGTTAGTCTTCATAAATCAATGTATTCAGTGCAGGAGATGGGATGTTATATTGAAGTTATATAAGACATTGGTGAGACGTAATTTGGATTATTGTGTGCAGTTTTGGTCACCTACCTGAGGAAAGATGCAAACAAGGTTGAAAGTGTGCAGAGAAAATTTACAAGGTAGATTGAGAGGAGATTTGATAGTGGTATACAAAATTTTGAAGGGTAGACATAGGGTTAATACAAGCAGATTTTTTTCACCGAGGTTGGGTGGGACTACAACCAGAGGTCATGGATTAAGGGTGAAAGGTGAAGCCTAAGGGGAACATGAGAGAAAACTTATTCACTCATAGGGTTGTGAGAGTGCGGAATGAGTTTCCAGCACAAGTGGTGCATGCAAGCTTGATATCAACATTTAAGAGAAGTTTGGATAGGTACATGCATGGTCAGGGTATGGAGAGCTATGGTCCTGGTGCAAGTCGGAAGTTTAAATGTTTTTGGCATGGAGCAGATGGGCTGAAAGGCCTGTTTCTCTGCTGTACTTCTGTATGACTCTATGACACAGTTTGGATTTATATTCCTTGAAGTTTAGAAGAATGAGGGTATGTGTATTCAAACCTATCATCATCATCAGGTGCCATGCCCAGTTTGAGCTTTGATTGCCATGGCCCACACACTCCTGTTTCGGGTCAAGTGGATCAATTCATTAGTATTCATTTCCAGTTCTTTGGCTGCTGTCTTCAAACCTATAAGATAGCTATTGAGATGTTTTTGCTCTGAGGAGAGTCACAAGCAAGGATCTTAGTTACAAATTAAAGCAGTTATTTTAAAGTTAAAGCTTGTAGGAATTTCCCTTAGAGTGCAGCGAATCTCTGGAATTCCCTTCCCCCTGAGGTTGGTAGAAGTCAGACGAATTTAAGGAGTAGTTAGATAAATATTTGAAAGGTAGAGGAAATGAGGATTACAAGGAACTGACACAGAAGAGGAATAGAAGCCAACATGGATCAGCCATGAGAGACCTGGAGGCCTACTCCTGCTCCTGTTTTCTTGTAATGACCCACAATCTCCATGTTGACTGCCATCTGTATTAATCTCAATTAGTAACACTCAGTTAGTACCCTTCTCTGTCTCGCAATATGAATCATGTAGCATGAAAGCAGCCTCTTTGGCCCAAATTGTCCTTGCTGACTGTGTTGCTCAGCCAGCTAGTCCCATCTTCCTGCACTTGGCCCATAGCCTTCTAAGCTTGTCCAATCCATGTAGTTATCTTAGTTGGCTTTTAAATGTTGCTAATGTGGCCGTCTCAACCGCTATTTCTAGAAGCTCATTCCAAATACTCCCCGTCTTTTGAGTAGCTGCCCTGTTTCCAATTTTACATCTCTCAATTTTGATTTTAAATCCATGCATTTTTGTTTTTAGCACCGCCTCCCAGGAGGTTTTACCCTGTCAAAGACCCCCATGATCTCATATACGTCAATCAAGTCTCCTACATTCCAGGAACAGTTTTAGTCTGCACAACCTCTCCTTGTAATTCAGGCCTCCACGCACAGGCAAGATCCTAGTAAATCTTTTCTGCACTGTTTCTAGTTTAATAATATCCTTCCAATAACAGGGAATCTAAAATGTACACCGTACTCTTAAGTGTGGTCTCACTTGTATAACTGCAACATAACCTCCCATCTCCGATACTCAGTGCCCTGACTGATAAATGCCAGCACACCTTCTTCTATTTGTGACATGGTTTTCAGCAAACGGTGCCCTTGTACTCCTATCTCACTCTGTTTCACAGCATTCCCAGGGCCCAGAGAGAAAGAGGTTTTGCACAGTACTGTATTTATCAATGTGGAGCGGAGAGCGAGATTGTAAATCTTGCGGGAGCAGAGGATGTTGGGAATGGCAAGGGACAGGTGGCAGAGAAATTGTGCCATATATGGTGTTGGCATGGGTGCAGGTACATGCAGCTCTGAGACCCCAGGCAAGGTCATTTGATTCCAAACAATTGGTTTATTGATCATTACAGAATATATCTCTGGTGTTTCCCGCTCCCTCTCCTCTTCTTAAGACTACATATACCCCTAAGAATTTTGCACAGTACTGTACTTCTTAAATGTTACAGAAGTACCTGTCCCTGTCATCACTTCAAGGATGTTCTAATTACCATCTAGATGAAAAGAGCTCCTCTTCAGCTCTCCTATAAAACTCTTATCCCTCACCGTTAACGTATGCCCTCTGGTTTTAGACAACTCTGCTACGGAGAGAAGCTTCTTCCTATCTACCCCTCAGTGTTATATTTCCATTTTAGTTCTACCCCTAACCTCCTCTCACTCAAGAAAAGCAAACCTATCTTATCCATTCTTTACTCATAGTCATAGTCATAGTCATAGTCATAGTCATACTTTATTGATCCCAGGGGGAAATTGGTTTTCGTTACAGTTGCACCATAAATAATAAATAGTAATAGAACCCTAAATAGTTAAATAGTAATATGTAAATTATGCCAGTAAATTATGAAATAAGTCCAGGACCAGCCTATCGGCACAGGGTGCCTGACCCTCCAAGGGAGGAGTTGTAAAGTTTGATGGCCACAGGCAGGAATGACTTCCTATGACGCTCTGTGCTGCATCTTGGAGGAATGAGTCTCTGGCTGAATGTACTCCTGTGCCCACCCATACTGAAATGCTCCATATGAAGCAACATCCTGGTGAATTTCCTGCAGGCTCTCCAGTGTGGTGATGCACTGTATTCCAGTAGTGACTGAACCAATGTTTATGAAGTCGCCCTGTACTTATCCTTGGTGCCCATGATTAATGAAAGCCTCCGTCCTATACACCTTCTTCATCACCTTATCTACCCCTGGTTCTCAATACACCTTAGGGCACCATCATTTCTTCATATATGTTCTCTCATTATTACTGCAGCACATTATACATATCAAGTGTGTTTTTCCATCTCCCATAGCTCTCCCAATTTCACAAATTAGCAACAATGCCAATTCCTGTCTCACCTGTGAAATTACTTCATTGTAAAAGCCCAGGGTAGGAGATAAAATCCGATCTTTTGAGCACTCTTTTGTGTGACTTTCATTACTGGATGTACATTTTTCATTTACACCAGGGACGTGCTCTCTTCTGATTACGACCATCAGGAATGAGGTAGAGAATCTTGAAGACTCACACTGAATGGTTTAGAAACAGCTTCTTTTAGAAACAGTACCATCAGATTTCTGAAAGGTCCATGGGTACTACCTCACTATTCCTCCTGCACATTATTTATTTATATATTTGTTTATTTGCCTGCCTATTTATTTACTTTTGTCACTTATAGTCATTTTGATGTCCTACATTGTACTGCTATCACAATATAAACACAACATATGTTAGAGAGTGGGCACATGGCCAAGTGGTTAAGGCATTGGACTTGCGATCTGAAGGTTGGGAGTTCGAACCCCAGCCAAGGGGGCGTGTTGTGTCATTGAGCAAGGCACTTAAACACACATTGCTCTGCGACGACACTGGTGCCAAGCTGTATGGGTCCTAATGCCCTTCCCTTGGACAACATTGGTGTCGTGGAGAGGGGAGACTTGCGGCATGGGCAACTGTTGGTCTTCCATACAACCTTGCCCAGGCCTGCGCCCTGGAGAGTGAAGACTTTCCAGGTGCAGATCCATGGTCTCGTAAGACTAATGGATGCCTTTATGTTAGAGATAATAGTCCTGATTCTGATTAAATAACATTCTTTAAGGGGAAGGAATAACACAGAATAGAGATGTTCTTTCCTCTCCATTTCATGTGTTAGTCATTATTTCCAGGGAGACATTTCTGCTGTTGTGATAGTATAATTGCAACAATTAGAATGGTTTCGACTGCATGTTCTAGTCTTCTGCCAGAATCATTCATATGGAATTGAAACTTGCTCTCTGGACAGGGATGAGTTGTGAGGATTATCGGAATAACCCTTTTGCAGGATTTTAGGATTTGCTTTTAGGTAAACTTGAATTAATTCACAGTAGACAGCAGCAGAAACATAATATGCTGAAACACACCACTGGTCAGGCAGCATCCTCGGAAAGCAGCACAATAATGTAGATTCACTTATGGGAAAGATAGATAAACGAATGAAGCAGAAAACAGTGGAAGAGAAGGAAGCAGAATAGTAGTTGGGATGTTTATTTTAAAATTATGCACAGTATTTGATTTCCACTGACACAGCACACATTTATTTTTGTCAATGATTGTCCTGGAGATATTGCAGGTGAGATTTCTTAACTGTCTGTAGTTCTTAACTGTGAACATGCTCTGACAGTGTTCTTGGGGGTGGAATTAGATTTAGAGCCAGCAACAATGAAAAAAACGCTGATGCATTTCCAAGTCAGGATGGTGATTGGAAACAGGCATTGGGTGATTTCCATAGGAACATGTTGCTGTAGTCCATTTCAATTCTTCAAGTTCATGAAGAGGGGCAAAAAGCAATTTTCCTGGAGCAAAATGATAACAAAAAGCAATTGGCCTAAAATGGTCTGTTTCTCATTTATGAATACAGTATGTTCTTCTGTTTCACTGAGTTAGTGAAAGATGAGCTCACCAATTATCCCATTGATGTGGACTGATACGTGTACGTGTTTGAGACAGCTTCTGTTTTGGTTTTAGGTTTCCAGTATTTGCAATCATTTGCTTTTTTTTTAAGCAGCAGATTTAGAAGCTGTGGGATATTGTTTTAGCATGTTTGACTCAATAAAGGAATGGCTCTTTCCAGGGAACACAGCAAAGAGAAAGATATGACTACATATGAAGCTATAAGTCTTTATCTACCCTCTTAGGTGGATGTAAGATATACCATGGTAATGACTTTTAAAAGAGCTCAAGATGTATTCCATTCCATGTGTCTGGAGCAAATTTTAACCCTCTGTCAATGTTACCAGAATTGAATACCGGATCATTTCCTGTTGCCGGAGCTTGTAGATATCCTAATCTCTACAGTCGTTGCACTTCATAAATATGAAAGTCATTGGCTGCAAATTGCTTTATGGGATCATCATGTTAAGAGAAGTGTTTTACAGAGAATTTTTGTTACAATGCAGACCTGTTGCCTCTGGAGGATTTCCCTTTGTTTATTGCACAGGGACAAAGACAAGAGCAGATAGAAGCACTGCATCATTTCAAGCTTCAGATAGTGAAACAACTCCTCTGTGTTGCCTCATTGCCAGTGGCTGCCATTTTATCTTTGAGTGAAAATACCAACATTTCAAATTTTCAAACATCATGCAGAATGAACACCAACTCAATGAACTGTTAATATAGTTCAATATCCCATATAGGTCAATTGCCAGTGCATCCCCTTAATTTCGAGCATTAAGGCATGCATTTTGCTGGTCATTTTTTACATAATAAAATATTAATATATTTTTCACCAATAATCCTATCTCAGTATTTTTTAAATGGCCAGGCAGCATCTCTAGGAAGAGGTGCTGCCTGGCCTGCTGCGTTCACCAGCAACTTTTATGTGTGTTGCTTGAATTTCCAGCATCTGCAGAATTCCTGTTGTTTCAGTATTTTTTAGTTTTTTTTTAAATTTATTTAGTGATTTGTGATTCAGTAAAACGTTGAAGGGTTAAATTTGAATTAAGTTGGGGGTAGGTGCATTATTGTGGGCTGTGCAGCAGGTAACGTAATCATAGATTATAAGTGCATGTAAAGGTCAAACCCATGTTTTTTGGACTGGCAGCTGATATGATTTGATTCAGTACCGGCAGTATCTTATGTAACTAATCTGTGTCCAATTAGATTCAGTAAGAATGAGGCTGGACTTGGTGCTCAATGACTTCTGTTTATTGTGATATACAGTCATCTAGGGGTGAATTAAAATTAATTAAACTGACCCAACTGATGCTTTTGTTCTGAGTGATATAAAGATGACCACTGAAAAATGATGCATCGACTTTATGTGGAACATTGAATGCTAGGGTGGATTACCATTATTGGAAGATGCCTTCTACCAGCAAATAAATAAGTAACTTACAAGTTTTTTTTGTTAGTCGTAACACTTTATTCCCTTCAATTATGATGGGTCTTGACCGCAGGTAGTGTGGTGTAAAGATTTTCTTTTGCTGTGGAGTGTTTCTGAATGCCTAAGTCTCAATGATTACTTTTTATTTCAGTCCTTCTTCCATACGGTTCTGGAGAATAGTCATCTCTGTGGTACAATGGTGGATAACAATCTGCGCATTACCAACTGGAATCGGAAGCTGGGCTGTAAGTGCCAATACAAGCACATAGTGGACTGGTGTGGCTGCTCACCCAATGACTTCAAGCCCCAAGACTTCCATCGCTTCCAGGTAGACATGTATTCTGTAACAATATATGGGTACAGCTTATATCATTTATACCATCATTGCTACAAGAACTTTCATTCTGATAACCTGGAAGCAATTCCAGCAAACTCTTAGATAGTCCATTGGAACTTAACTATTCCAACATAGATTGTGGTCAAATGAACATGTGGCTCCAGTAGGGCATCTTGGTAAGAGACTAGTTAGGATCATTTTTGTTCATTGGAACAACTGCTTGAAGGGATGCAGCAGAGGAAAGGAAGGTACCTGGGAGGCAGCTCCACATTCAGAGTGCACGAGGAGAAAAGGGAGATTGGTGGTGGTTTAAACTTCGGTCAAAACAGATTGCGAGGTGGGATCTTTAAAGAAGTGTTTCATGACAGCAGTGTTACAGGAAGAGGACTCTACTCAATGACGGATCACATAGGAGCTTATGAGGAAAGTTATGCATTTAAGACCTTACAATGTATCGATACATAGAAATTAGGAGCAGGAGTAAGCCATTCAGCCCTTCAAGCCTGCTCACTGTGATCTGGTTGATCATCCAATATTACTGTCCAGTCTCCATCTTCTCCCCCATCCCTTGATCTCTTTAACCATTAGTACTTAATCCTTCTAATACTAATTCCACCTTCAGAGCATTGTTGGTAATTGGGCTAGCCCCACCTATGCACAGATTACAGTCACCCATATTTGCAGAGAAATCCTTATTGACCTGCCTTTCATTTCCCTTTTAGTGGCATCCACAATGTCACCACTAGTGCTTGAAGGAGTATCTAATTCCTTCTTGAATATATTTAATGATATGTCTTCAGTTGCCTTCTGTTAAAGAGAACTGCAGGGGTTCACCACTGTTTGGATAAAGGAATTTATAGGGTGAAGATTTATAAAAATTAGTGGGTGAAGGACTCAACTAAGTCCTTATTGGGTTGCCCCATGTCATTACACTGTGATCTCTGAACTCTCCCACCACCAGGGAAAATCCTTCTTGCAACTAATTTGCTCAGTTACATTGGGATTTTATACATTTCAATGAGATCTCTTCTCATTCTTGTAAAATGTGTCAAATAAAAAGCCCATTTACCCTAATCCTTTTTCATACATCACTTATGTCAACCCAGGAATCAGTCTGATGAATCTTCACTACACTCCTACCAAAACAAAAACTTTTTCCTCAGACGGGGAGACCAAAGCTGCACACAATCCTCAGCAAGGCCCTCGACGACTGCAGTAAGCCATCCCTGATTCTGTTTTCAAACCCTTTCAAAATGAAGGCCAACAAGTCATTCATCTTTGTAAGTGCTGCTGCACCCTCATGCTTAATTTCAACAAATGGGGCAGACGAACACACGGATGTTGCTGTATCTCTCTATTGCCCTGTCTGTAGCTGTTTAGATCATCTGCTTTCCTGTTTTTGCCACTACATTGAATAACCTCACACTAATCCAACCTAAAAATGCATATGCCATACATTTGCCTACTACCTCAACTAATCCAAAACATCCACATTCTTCTCAAAGCATGCAATTCTGTCCAACGTTGTTTTATTGGCAGACTTGAAGGTTTTATATTTAATTCCCTCAGCTACATTATTAATCTATATTGTGAACAGCAGAATTCCAAGGACTGAACCCTATCGCACCATATTAGCCACTGCCTGCAACTCAGAAAAGGAACATTTTTATTCCCAGTCTGTCAGCTGGTTTTATATCCATGACAATATCCCCTAAACCCACCTGCCTTCACTTTGTATGGTAATCTGTTAGGCAAGACATTGTCAAAAGTCTAATCACACCATAGCCACAGGATTTTCTAACCCCAATTATTCTACAAGTTATATCACCAACAGACTTCTAATATATTTGTCAAGCATGATCTCCCTTTCAGGGTGATCTTCATTGACGCTATCAATTTTCCAGATGCTCTGCTATTAAATCTTCTAATATTGGGTTCTGGCATTCTCCCTAACTAACTTCACAGTTTTATTTCCCTCCTTATTTTCTTTCTTTTTTTTTGTAATTTATTTTTTATTGAAGTTTATCATCAAACAAAACTTTCCATAAGATGTATTTCAGATACTGTACATATATATCATATAGTCATAGTTGTCACAAATCTCCACATAATATTTATCTGAGATATACACTTATAGAAAGGAGAGGAAAGAAAGAACAATCAAAAGAAGAAAACTATGTACAAAAATAGTGAGGTTACATTAGCTACCTTTCAATTTGTAGAAATTGATTCGGAGTTGGAAGTATGCAATTTAGTATATCCTCCTCTAAAGAAAACACTCACTAATAAATTCTTCTCGGCTTCCAGCTGTGAAGCGTTTATTCGTTAAATACGCTGGGAAAGCACTAGACCCTTTTTCAATACACTCACTGTTTCCCACTCCCTTAAATACTTCGGGAATATTGATTTCCTTCAAATCTTACTCTCACTAGACCCCAGATTCATTAATGTTTTAGGGAGACTATTTCGTTCCCTCCTCTATGAAGACAGACCCAGTGTATTTGCTCAATGGACTGCCATTATTTTGTTCCCTATTTGTGAATCTTCCTGTTTGTTGGTCAATTCTCACCTCATACCATCATAATGCTATAGCTTCCTTCATTTATGTTAAAGGGCCTTAGAATCTTCGAATCCACTTTGTTGTTCTCCATCTAAATGAAAATTCTGTCGTTATTATAGATACTCCAATTCAAGAACCTTGCCCATGAAGATTACTAATTAATCCTTTCTCATTACACAGTACACAGTCAAAGATGGCGTGCTCCTCGGTTGGTTCCAGAAAAGAAATCATCTAGCCCCACAATTAAAGTCATCCACAATTACAGATATTACCCTCTTATTTCACCTCTCTCTAATTTCCCTTTTAATGGCACCCACAATGTCATCACAAATGTTGGAGGATCTATATAAAACTTTCCTTAATATTTTCTGCCCCTTACTTGTTCTTAGAACCTTAGAGCTTGTATTTGTAGCTCTGACTGTACAGATTCAACATTTTCCAAACTAATATCCTTCATTATTGTGTAAATCTTCTCTTTAACCAGCAACACTACTCCACCTTCTTTTCACCCATTCTTCTAAATATTGATTAACCCTGGTTGTTCAGTTCCAATTACAGGACACCCCCTGCCACCATGTCTCTGTAATCCCTTATTTTCATCTCCCTTTTGGTACCTACACTCAGTGGCCACTTTATTAAGTACCTCCTGTACCTAATAAAGTGGCCACTGAGTGTATGTTTGTGGTCTTCTGCTGCTGTAGCCCATCCACTTCAAGGATCAATGTGTTGTGTGTTCAGAGATGCTTTTCTGCACACCACTGTTGTTAAACATGGTTATTTTAGTTACTGTCACCTCCCGGTCAGTTTTGTACCTGTCTGGCCATTCTCCTCTGACCTCTCATTAGCAAGGTGTTTTTGCCCACAGAACTGATGCTCACTGATGTTTTTTTTTTGTTTGTTTTTCTCACCATTATCTGTAAACTCTAGAGACTGTTGTATGTGAAAATCTCAGGAAATCAGCAGTTTCTGAGATACTCAAACCACCCCATCTGGCACCAACAATCATTCTACAATCAAAATCACTTAGGTCACATTTTTCCCCCATGTTGATGTTTGGTCTGAACAGCAACAGCCTTTTGACTATGTCTGCATGTTTTTATACATTGTGTTGCTGCCATGTGATTGTCTGATTACATTCTTGCATTAATGACTAGGTGTATAAATAAGTTGTCATTGAGTGTACTAACCTTATTGTAAATGCTCTTATGCATTGACAAACTATATTTAGGCTCAACTTTTAATCCTCTAATCTCCATTATTTTCCATTACAGCCTTTCTGTCTTCCCATTTGCCTATCCTTTGTCTCGATCCTTTTTTTTGCCTTCCTCTGTCTCCTTGCATAATATCCCATTGTGCTGCCATTTTAGTTTAAGCACTCCTTGAGTAAGCTTCTGAGAATGTGGGCTAAATCTCGTGGTCATGTTAAATATAAAGCTTTAAAGAACAGAATTGGAGAGGAACCAGGTTTAGCAACAAAAATAACACTTAGCAATAAAGCCGTCATGTTAACAGTAGTGCTAGAAGGGGTGAAAGAGAGGAAGTATTTTAATAGAACTTTGCCTGGAGATTCATCACCAGTTGTTAGCACTTCATGCAGTTGCAACACCATCTTGACCTCTGTGTCAAAATTAACTCCATTAAAAGAAATTAAAATGAATTTTGGAGTCAAAAGTGCACCACAGTGATGATGCAATATTGTGCTGCTGACTGGGGAAGGGGCTCTCAAATGTTCTCTTTATACCCTGAAATACCACTTGTAGAGTGGTGGGCAGTTTTGGTGGGGGATAGTAACAAATAGTGTTTATTATGATCAAGGCAGTTTTAGCAATGAATATACAGACTGTGTACGTCAGTTATGCACAGATCCGAAGGAATGAAATTCAGGGAAAGGGTAGGTTAGAAAATGAGGTGAAAAGAAAGTTGACAGCTGATTCGATCATAGGATAGAAATTCCAAAGTGTTGCTACAAACTTAAAGACTGATTAACATATATAGATTGGATTCCTATGGTACAGCTTTGAGTCTAATATAACCCTTACTGCTGGGCAGGGATGAGGAAACCTAGCAAGTGTCTTTCTTTGTGCTTGTTGTGAGGCAGGAAGACAGGCATATGCTCCTGGGGAAGTATCGAACTCTCACCATTTTCAGCAATCCTTTTCTCTTTTCCAATTGCCAATGTGTCAATATCGAACAGGACCTTCCTGGTCCTACTGACTTGCATTTTTACATGGGGGGGGGTGGGGGTGGTACCAGTAAGGATATTGTTCCATCATTTTACATTTAAAGCAATAGAAAGTTGGTCTGCTATCCTACACCTCCTCATCTCTGCTCCCAGCTCTCCCTCAAGCTGGATCTGCTCAATTCCTCTGGGTTTCTGCCTTGTGAATTACTTGTAATCCAGACCGTTCACCAGTTGGAAATACAGCCTCACCAGCTGAGTTCCCACACGCCAAGAGACACCTGCAACCTGTCAGCAAACAGCAAATCCATCCCACCAATCTCCCAAGCACTTGTACGCGTTTAGAGGCTGTATACAAGTTGGGTATTGGTAAGCTGGAGAAGATCTATAGTACATTACACCAGCATTGAGAGCAATGGGAACCCAACTCAATCCAGTGGGAAAATGATCCAGTGGAAAACAGATTCCTGAAATTCTGTCCTCCCTATAAACAAGGTTGAGCATTTTCTGCATTGGTATCTCATACAATAGATTTTGTGTTCTTTAGGGGCCTGGCCAAAATCAGCCGGGCATTAGAGAAGTTTCCAAGTGGTCGGTGAAAGTAATGAACTCTTCTACCCACACAGCAAACTGCGAGACCAACTTTCTTTGCGCGGAAGTTCGAGGCTGCCGTTAACCAGGAGATCATTGGCCAGCTGGACTTCTACCTCTTTGGCAACTACCCAGCTGGCACAACCGCCCTGAAAGCGTACTGGGAAAACACATATGATGAGCCAGATGGCATCCACAGCATCAGCGACTCGTATCTGACCATGCTTCACTCCTTCACCCGCCTCGGCCTGAAGAGAGCAGAATCTTCCTGGCATTCGAATGATGAAAATAAGTGCAGGTAAGAGGGAAGATGCAGCTCGCTGCCAGTGTCAGCAGTTTTGCAAGTGCCCAGCTACATTGAAGAGGGAGTGCTTGAAATAATTATGCTGAGGGCTTAAAATATTTTGAAATCGTTTACCCTTCAGTATAGATTTTTTTTCTGTGTTATCATGTAGTGAAACACTTTTCTCTGGCTCAGATGAATCAAATGCTTCCTACCCAGTGAATTTAATGTATAGTTACTGTGGATAGTAAACCAGAGCACAGAAAACTGAACTTACTCCAATAAGAAGCTAAAACCTAAATGTTTCTTGAAACAAGGCATCCCTTGTATGCAATGTTAAAGAAATGTGCCAATTCTACGCATTGCTTTTCTGTACAATAACTTTTGTGTTCTTCAGGGGTGTGGACATAATTAGCTGGTTGATATAAGCAGGAGGGAATATAGGAGGAGCTATATACATGTGCCCAAGACCTTTGCACAGTACTGTATATATCTGAATAGCGGTATGTATTTACAATGTAAACAGCATTATAAAAGGTGGTTTAAAGTGTTTACAATGTAGTACAGTAAATGAGATAATAAATAGGGTGGAGGGGGGATCAGATTAACTCCCAGAGGGAAGACACTTTTCAACAAATTACCATGAGTTACAATTTTAAAAATAAATGAAGATTGCAAAAGCAGATTAACACGGTAGCATCATGGTTAGCACAACACGCTACAGTACCGGCGACCCAGACACAATTCCCGCCGCTGCCTGTAAGGAGTTTGTACATTCTCCCCATGGTGGTGTGGGTGTCCACCGTGTGCTCCAGTTTCCTCCCACAGTCCAAAGAAGTCCAAAGGTAGGTTAATTGATCATTGTAAATTGCCCCACAATTAGGCTAAGGTTACACTGGAGGGTTGCTAGGCAGCGAGGTTCAAAGGGCTGGAAGGGCCTATTCTGCACTGTATATCAATAAATAAATAAATGAAGCAGGTCATTCCATCTAATCTTTATGTTGACTGACCAATCAAAATTCACAGAATCAAAAAATGGTGGAACTGCCATGACAAGAAGATATTCGGCCCTTCAAGTCTGTATGATTTCTCGTACAGCAGCTTCATCAGGATCCTTCAACTAGTCCTTTCCCATTACCCGGCAAACAATTATCACATGTCTATTCAATTCCTTCTGAAAACAGTATTTGGCTGTTTTCAAAACCATACAAGCAGAAAGTTTTTCATCATAATCCCCTTGCTTCACTCCAGTCTTTAAGAAGGGACAGAGACAAAAGTATGGAAATTAAAGGCCCGTCAGCCTGACTTCAGTGGTTGAGAAAGTATTAGAGTCCATTATTAAGGATGAGGTTGTGGGATGCCTGGAGGCACGTGCTAAAATAAATCAAAATCAGCATGGTTTCCTTAAGGGAAAATGTCTGACAAACCTGTTGAAATCTGTACTGGGACTTCTACTGTTTGTGATGTATATGAATGACCTGGATGAAAATTTATAAGGGTGGGTTAGTAAGTTTGCAGATGATATGAAGGTTGATGGTGTTGTGGATCGTGTAGATGACTGACAAAGAATACAGTGGGATGTAGATCAGTTGTGGATATGGGCAGGGAAATGGCAGATGGAATTTAACCCGGCAAATGTGAAGTGTTGCATCTTGGTAGGTCAAATGTAGAGACAGTACACTTTAAGGGAAATACCTTAACAGCATTGATGAGCAGAGGGAACTTGGGGTCAAAGTTCATTACTCCTTGAAAGTGGCTACACATGTTGATAGGGTGGTTTAGAAGGCATATAGCATGCTTTCCTTTATTAGTCAAGGCACTGAGTTCAAAATTCAGGAAGATACGGTGCAGCTTTATAAAAATCTATTTGGGCTGCATCCAGAGTATTGCATACAGTTCTGGTTGCTCCATTATAGAAAGGATATCAAGGCTTTGGGCAGGGTGCAGGAAAAGTTTACCGGGATGCTGCCTGGTTTAGGCAGCATGTGCTATAAGGAGAGGTTGGACAAATGTAGAGCAGAGGCTGAGTTTATGAGAGGCAAACCAAATAGAGTAGATAGAGCAGGCAGCCAATATCTTTTTCCCAGCACTGAAATCTCTAATACCAGACAGCTTGCACCTAAAGTGAGAGAGGGTCATTTTAAAGGAGATGGGAGAGGCAAGTTTTTTATACAGAGAGTGTTGGCTGCCTAGAATGCACTCCCTGGGGGGTGATAGAGGTTAGAGGCAGATATATTAGGGACCTTTATGGACATT
The DNA here is from genome assembly GCF_030028105.1 of Mobula birostris. Classification (NCBI taxonomy): domain Eukaryota; kingdom Metazoa; phylum Chordata; class Chondrichthyes; order Myliobatiformes; family Myliobatidae; genus Mobula; species Mobula birostris. Next base: position 128,958,471 of record NC_092378.1, on the reverse strand, counting down.
TAGATAGGCACAAACATGTGAGGGAAATTGACATTATGTGGACACAAAGGATGGGTTTAGTTGGCCATTTGATACGTATTTATTTGGTTTGGCACAACATTGTCGGTCCCGTGCTGTAATGTTCTATGTTCTAACTCTTAAGAAGTTCTGGTAACGATCAGACAAAGCAGCCCAACGTATTAGCACCTTACTCACCAATCTACACATTAATTCTCTCTACTACATAGTGGCTACCATGTACAGCTTATCACATGCCATTATTTGCCCAGACTGTTGTGACAACACTTTCTAAACTTGTAACCTGTACCAATAAGAAAGGCAGTGGCAGCAGATCCACAAAGCCTCCACCAGATCCCTTCCAGATCACACACCATCCTGATTGGATCCTTCACCAAAGGGTCTAAATTCTAGAAATCCCTACCCAGCAAAATTGTTGGGATATTTTCAAGGGCCTGTAAGGTTGGACACAATCAATTCTCAAAAATACACTTTTTGTGACTTGGCCATTGCGGCAAGGACAGCATTTATTGTCCATCCTAATTACCTGTGAGAAGATGGATAGAGACTGTGAAGTGCTGCAGTGTTTGCTGGGGTTATCTGAAATGCTATTTAAATGTAAATCTATCCAATTTTGACCTTTCATGTTCTCTTTCTGTCTCATCTGGCTGATTGTGTCTCCAAACAAGCATGGTTAATCGAACAATCGACTGGAAGAACTCCATGCATGGTTCACTATCCATCTGCTTTATGTAGATTTCTCTGAATGGTGCATCCTTCAATGAAGCCTATCACTCAAAGACTACAGGGTGGATATTGGGTGATGGAAGAAATCTGGCACCAGCTAACTTTGAATGAAAGGAAATTCCAACCACAATATTGTTGAATTAAAATGTAGAACGTAACCTTCAACCTATTAATTTTTTTCTATTCTCAATGTCTTTTTTGAGGTTATTTTTGGATATGCTTATGAGGCAAAGCCCTGTATTGGATTGCAGGAATCAATAAATGTTTCCCAGCTTCCTAGTGCTGACATATCTGTTGTTGGCATATAAGGCAATGCGCAAGCTGATAAGTTCTGATCTACCATGTCAATAGCAAGGGTGATTGGAGATTAGGCCTCTCAAAGCAATGGCAGCAGAGAAGCCAGTTGACCAGGTCTGTAGGGAAGGATCAGTTGATGACTTGAGGGAGGTGGATAGGGAAGCAGTGAAGGGCTGAAAGGTAGGTGAGCAGGGTATTCCCATAGTAAATACACATCCAAGCACTTAAATGGATGCCATTATTAGTGATTCTAAAATAGGGGAATGAAATTACCTCACTATTCCTCTTTTGTATTATTTATTTTTTGTAACACCCAGTGATTTTTATATCATGCACTTTACTGCTGCCACAAAACAACAAACTTCACAACATAGATCAGCAATACTAAGCTTGATTCTGATTCTTGGAAAGTGAAACAAAATTCATGTCTCAGGCCCCTGTGAAGTGGTAACCATTTTTAGATAAATGTTGATGGATGAATTTGGGTTCAAGAGCCGTGAGGTAATTTTACAGCTATATAAGACGTTGGTCGGACCCCACTTAGAGTACTGTGTTCAGTTCTGGGCACCTCACTACAGGAAGGATGTGGATACTATAGAAAGAGTGCAGAGGAGATTTACAAGGATGTTGCCTGGATTGAAGGGCTTGCCATATGAGAACAGGTTGTGTGAACTTTGTTTTTTCTCCTTGGAGTGACGGAGGATGAGAGGTGACCTGACAGAGGTGTATAAGATGATAAGAGGCACTAATCGTGTGGATAGTCAGAAGTTTTTTCCCAGGGTTAAGTTTTTCCACACAGAGGATGGTGGGTATGTGGAATGCACTGCTGGTGACAGTGGTGGAGACAGATACAATAGGGCCTTTTAAGAGACTCTTAGATAGGTACATGGAGCATAGAAAAATAGAGGGCTACATGCTAGGGTAATTCTAGGCACTTTGTAGAATAGGTTACATGGTCCAGAAGACGTAGGAGCAGAGTGAGGCCATTCAGCCCATTGAGTCTGCTTCGCCATTCCATCATGACTGATCACAGATTCCACCCAACCCCATACACCTGCCTTCTCGCCCCATCCTTTGATGCCCTAACCGATCACGAAATAATCAACTTCCGCCTTAAACATACCCACGGACTTGAATGGTCTGCCACAGACCCACTGTCTGTGGCAGGCTGTTCCACAGATTTTCTACTCTCTGCCTTAAAAAAAATTCCTCCCTACCTCATTTCTAAAGGGTCGTCCCTCAATTTTGAGGTTGTGCCCTCCTGTTCCGGATACCCCCACCCTAGGAGACATCCTCTTCACATCCACCCTGTGCAGTCCTTTCAACATTCAATAGGTTTCAATGAGATTCCCACGCATTCTTCTAAATTCCAGTGAGTACAGGCCTAAAGCTGCCAAACGCTCCTCATATGTTAACCCCTTCATTCCTGGAATCATCCTTGTGAACCTCGTCTGGACTCTTCTCCGATGACAACACATCCTTTCTGAGATATGATCCCCAAAACCATTGACAGTACTCTTTAAGTGCAGCCTGGCTGGTGTCTACAAAGCTTCAGTGGTTGGCACAACATTCTATGTTCTACGTTTATTTAGAGGTACATTGTGGAACAGGCCCTTCCACCCCACTGAGCCACGCCGCCGGCAACCCACAGATTTAACCCCAAGCCTAATCACAGTAAAATTTACAATGGCCAATTAACCGACTAAGTAGTATGTCTTTGGACTGTGGGAGGACACTGGAGCACCCAGAGGAAACCCCCACACACAGGAAAAACATACAGCGGATGCCGGAATTGAACTCAAAGCTCTGAAGCCCCAAGCTGTAATAGCCTCACGCTAACCACTATGCTACTATGGCAGCCAAATTTCCAACAAGACATGGAAAATTTTAGGTTGTTTACAGTTTTTCAGTAAATAATATTAATGCTAGTTATGTTACAAATTTTATTTTTATTTTCTAAAGAGGTATCAGATGAAGCAGCTGCCCTGATCAATTCTAGAGGTTATATTAAACCATTTACATTATTCATTTGATTTTAGATATTAATTTCTGACTGCTTATCCTACCTGTCCTATTAAGTGAACAACAAATCATAGCCAAATGGCAGTTGTTTAAATTAACCAACTGACATGATTAGGACAACAATTTACAATGGTGTATGCTTGGCCTCAGCTTCCCTAGTTTTAGGACTCTGCATGGAGACATAGTATTTACACAATCATGCAAGTAGGTATTATTGGTGCAAGATAGTAAGACTGTGTCCTTCAGATTACTTCTTGAAAATTTGGAGCTTCATAAAAAGGGAAATAATAAAGTGAAAACAAGTATTTTTTTCTCCGAAGTTACATATAAGAATCTGAGATCTAGTAAGGTCTATTGAATTCCTTCATGGATTTTCTCTCTCTCTCTCTCTCTCTGTTTCTCAGCAATGTATTCAACATTTGGAACGGTCTCTGTATTTTCCTTAATATCCTGCCTGGTACATTAGTCAAACATTTATCATTCGAGTCTAGAAATTATTTTTCAATAATTTAGATATATCCTCTAGTCCTAGCTTACTTTCTATTCAATTTCTGGCTTTTCTCCAGCTCTACTGCTTAATATTTCATAACATCAGAATGAAATCCAATCAGATTTTTAGACAAAGGAACATATAATTCTTTAATCTTATCCATAATGTATTTTATGCAGGTAAGTGCAATATTTTAAAAAAACTTGCAACACATAAAAAGATATTATAAAGATTCTGTCAGCTTTGAATTGATTAGTTAAATTAATTAGACAGATTTAATCAGGAAATAAGAAAAGCTGGAAGAAAAAAGTAAAACAATAGTTATAGACTACTTTATTCTTCATTTACATTGCACATATGATACTTGCAAGAATAGCTCTGACAATGAGTTCATAAAGTGCAGTTGGGGCGGTTTTCCAGAAAAATACATCAGGGCTGCTGAACAAACTGTCTTAGACTTTATCATATGTATTGAAACAGGGTTAATTAATTGCTTCATAATAAGAGATCCATTAGTGATCATAATGTGTGTTGTAAAAAGGTAGATAGCACTATCAAACCAGTATACACTGTTGTGGTGATAGCAAGATTAGATTAAAGATTTTGCAGGTAGATAAATAATGGCAAATATTTAAGGTATATTCCATAGAAAAATAAAAAGTTTATGCAGGATAAATCAATATAAGTTGAAAAGAAGTGTTATGACTTTGCCAAGAAGGGTGGTAACCCTGCAGGATGGGAACGTAATAGGAGGCCGAAATGAATGTTCAAGAAAAATAGATCTGATATACGTTCTGAGGTTGTATATAGAATTGTATAATAACTTGTATAACCATATAAGATGAAAGAGCAGTAAAAATCAATTGAACTCTCCTAGAGAGAATGCGAGAAATTACAATGGGGAGTAATGAAATAGCAGAGGTAATATACAGATATTTTTCTGTCTTCATACATCTTAATAGAGCAGAAATAGAAATGAATCAGACAGGGAGCTTAAAGTAATTAATATCACCAGAGTGTAAGTACTGGGAAAGTAAGGGAACTAAAGTGTGAGAGAGCCACTGGTACTTAGGATCTGTATCCCAGGTTTGTGGAGAGGTGAATGTGGAAATTGTGATGCTTTCATAATAACCTTCTGTCATTTTTCGTACTTTGAAGAATTCTCAGCAGACTAGAAGATTACAAAAAAGAAGAGAAGGAAAATTATGGAACTATAGTAACACACACAGAATGCTGGAGGAACGGATGAAAGTATCTCGGCCCAAAATATTGACTCTTTATTCTCCATAGATGCTGCCTGATTTGCTGAGTTTCTTCAGCATTTTGTATGTTTCTCTGGATGCTCCAGCATCTGTAGCGTTACTTGTGATGAGGGAGCTATAGACTAGTTTGCCAATTTTAACAGAATGCCAAGATCATTCAAGGCTGGTAACAGATCGTATAAAGTGAAAATAATTAGGCAGACCTAGCATAATTCAATTGAGGGAGAATTGTGCCTGCCTAGTCTAGCACAGTATTTTTTAAACCTTTAACTAGAAAGATAGAGAGCGGTTTACAATGAGTTGCGATGCTCCAGTGCCATCTTGCTTCTTTTCTGCACTGCCCCCCAACCTTCCTTGTTGTAACCTTGCAATTTACTGTCTACCTGCAGAGCACTTTCTCTGTAGCTGTAACACTTCATACTACTTTCTGTTGTTTCTTAACTTTGTATTGCCTCAATGCACTGTTGGAATGAATTCATCTTGGAATGAACGGCATGCAAGACAAGTTTTTCCACAGTACCTTGGTAATTGTGACAATAATAAAGCAATTTACCAATTTTGGGGGCCATTTAAAGAGCAGGATGTAAAAGTAGAGCTACTAGGACTTGATGTTTCAATCCCTGTGGTAAGTCGGCACTCTCGATGTTGGCAGTGGGCTAGGAGTGGTGACAAGGAGGGAGAGTAGGTACATCATCGGGGTCATCAGGTGGGCACCCTCCCTCTTTGGCGTTTCGTTGATAAGCCCACGACATCTCCAGAGGGCTCAACGGTGCTACCTGGCGTCCCAGATACACCCCCCTCAGTTCCATACCCTCCTGTCTTAATCTTGCAGCCCAGTTGTTGTCTTTCCTTTTAATCCAAATCCAATTGCTGCTTCCTTCTGCTGTGTTTGACAAGGACTTGATTGCTTGTTAGAGGGAGTGACCCCTCACCCCCATCTTCTTCAATAGACTGGTCGTAGATGTAGCAACGATGCATTCCACTTCTACAGGGAAAATCTTGGTCTTCCAGCCATTCTGGGCAGCTTCAGTTGCCAGTTCAGAGTACTTGGTCTTTTTCCTCATTTTAATAAAATCTTTAAAAAGGATTGTTACATCAAGAAAATATTTACAAGCCTAGGGTAACTTCTTAGCAAGGATAAGTGATGGATTAAAAAACAGAACACAGTGTTGGATAAATTGATACACACAAGATGCATGAGGCTCAGCAGGCCAGGCAGAATCTATAGAAAAGAGTACAGTCGACGTTTTGGGCCAAAACCCTTTGGCAGGACTTGGATAAAGTGAGAAATTTTAGGTTGACAGACTGTTGCTGGTCTTGGAAGATATGCAATTCACAATTTCTGTTGCTGGCAGATGAAAAGCAGGTAACTTGTTTGCTGATGATCCAAAGATAGATGGATCTGTGAGGGCGTCTACAGGGGTTGGTAACTTAATAGTGGTAAATGGATCATAAATGGGAAAATATGTTTTTGCCCTTCAATTGTAAGAATAGGAAAGAAGAGACTTTTTTTAAATGTTGAGAAATGAGTAAGTGGAGCACAGTCTGTTCAACATGCACACATTCATGATTACAAACAAAAAGCAACACTGGTTGGGAATGCTAATAATATGTTACCCTTTATTGCATGCAAAGTGCTGGACAGAAGAAGGGCCTTGTTGAGATTGTACAGGACTTTTGTGGGTATTCCGTGTGCAATTTTGGTATCTCCATCTAAAGAAGAGCCACCTGCAAATTGTAGCATGCTGTTAAAGGTCTGCTGTATGTTTGTTCCAGAGGGCCCCATTGTTGTTTTGGCCATGACCACCGAGCTTCAGTCAACCCCATGACAATTGAATGTGGTGCCTTTTCCTTTGCACCCCAGATCGTACGATGTTGTGTACATTCCTGGGACCAAGACCAGGGTTATGTGATCAGTTAGCGAGAGGGCTGAAAGATGGGATGAGCTCAACTGTCAAAGAATCAAAGCCTATGGAGGAAGAGAGATTTAGCTGTCAAATCGTGTGGAAGCCTGTTTGGTTCTTAGATATCCCAGGATAGTTTGGGAGGTGGGTGCATGAAGAGGCACATTCTCATCCATCCCAGATGGCCCTGTGATTAGCGACGCCCAGAAACTACCATAATATGGAGTTGCAGAGTGTGTTCAAGGGAACATGTTTATTACTCTGCTCTCTCTCTTCATCATCTTATTTGAGACCTTTTTTTCACTGGGCTTTCTTGAAGCTTGGACAAATTGAAATAATGGGTTAAACAACTCATTGTAAAGTAAGAGCAAAATTCTTGAGAACTTTAGTACAAAGTGTAAATCAGAACAACAGCGACAACATGCATCCAGTACCTTTAATGAGACAAATGATTTGAAAGGGCTCCAGTGTTCAATTCCATTTTTTAATTACTTTTACATATTACCCAGACATTGTAAGTGATGAGTGAGCTTACAATTATGGCATAATCCCTTTTGTTATCTCCTTGTATTAATTAAATTCCATTTATTACATACATTTTTTAACCAATGTACAACACTTTACTTTTAACATTAATCATTTACCTGAACAAAAGCAAAGATTTCCATTTCTAATTAAACCAACCTCTTCTTTTCATTTGCTACCATCTTCCTTGCTTAGAATATTGCTGGAAAAAGTGCTCCTTCAATTATCCTAAAATTGTTTCTACTATTGTAGTCCTTTGTTTAATTATTTCCTGTCATATATTCTTCAACAACACACCTGCCATTTGTGACGCACCTCCAATTCCCTTTGAGAAGCTGATAGTGAGTGACCTTTGTTTAACTTTTGCAGTTCACTTTGTGAAGAGGCTTCCACATTGGAATAGCAGTTTTTAACACTGCTGTGCTTGTTGCTAGGCAAGAGGACAATTAAGACCGCCACACTGTCTGGAATCACTTATAGACCATAGATGTTGCCTGTCTTGCTGAGATCTTAGAGCATTTTGTGTGTGTGTGTGCGTGTGTGTTATTTCAAATCGAGTCAATCAAAATCAAATTCAAGTTTAATTATCGTTCAACCATACATCAATACAGCTGAACGAAACACCTTGGTTCCTCTGAGGTCAAGGTGCAAAGTATGGACAATACATTCAAAATAGCGAGCAGAAAAACACAGTCACAAAAAAAACACGTATGTTAATAGCCCAAGTCCCTGAGTAACACGTCCAGCAAGTTGTTGGTATAGTTCTTTGCAGTGTGAAGTCCAGACTGTCACTCTATCAATTGAACACTGAAGGGCAGCACCAATGGGAGAGGCCTGCCCCCAACTGAGCATGGATGCCACGCTACACAGCCTCCGGCATCTCCTCACCTGGACTGCAGCAACAGGCAAGCCCACATCTTGAGGCCCAGTCCTGGCTACAACCAAGTCCACACAGCGGCCTCACCATCCATAGACCAGTCTGAGGAAAGGGAGCAGGTTTCCTTCCCTATAGGATAACGGTGAACCAGATGGGTTTGTACAGAACCTGGGGTCACTATTACTGATACCAGCTATCAAATGAAGGTATATTTTTAAGCTAACTGTGGTTGTGGTTGAACTAGTTTCCCATGAGTCCAGGCCTCTAGATTACTTCGCTGGTATCAGGACCACTCTACCGCCATGATAACATAAAGCTAATAGGCTGGATAGATTATTAATTATTTCTAGATGTAGTCTATTTGTTGCTGACGGTTCCCCCAATGAACGACAAAAGATGGTGCCAGTAACCAATGGTGACATCTTGCAGCAAAAAGAAAGAGAGAAGATGGCGCCATGACCTACGGCAACGTGTTGCAGACAGCTCATGTAGTACTAGATAGTCTTCTTCTAAATATACTTTTTCTTTTAAATTGCGATCACTTCAGTCTGCAGCCTGTAATTTCCCTTTTAATGAAGCACTTTAGTGCTGACTAAATGATCTGGCTCTTTTGTGATCTCCTGGGGGATTCGGCAAACTAGAGTTCAGAACGTGCAGATGCGGCTGGGCTGGCCACCGCTGGGGATGCACACGGCGTCAGTGTCTGATGGACCACGAAGCTGTGATCGGCTCCATTACTCTGCACCAATTATAACATCTAGCACGATTAAAACCATCAGGAATGAGAGCGGAAAACGACCGGGTGACCTGAGTCCCATGGCGCCAGGTGCAGGAGCAGTTGTTGCCTGACAGCCATCGGGCTCCGGAACAGGCTTCAGCCGCTTCAGTGCTGAGCGGGCTTCACCGCTGTGGATCCACATTCAGGGGCTCTGCATTTCATGCTCCACGTGCTCCTGTTTACTTCTTCCCCTGTTTGTGCGATCTGATCAAGGCGCTTAAGCACTGAGCTGGCTCTGCAGCTGTGGCCTGCACCCATTGGCGCTCACCACAGCGTGGAACTTGCTCCGTGGCTGTGCCCTGCAGCCATCGGGCTCCTGGACCAGATTCATTTGCCTGTGTTGAACTGGTTCTGTACTATGAACTTTGAACTTCGAACATAGTCAATTTACTCAGTGTATTAAATCGCAGAGAAAACAAACCGTAGCAACTTCTCCCAGCAAAGGTTTGGGTATTTGGACTGAGGCTGTCTACAAGAAGGGACAGCGCCGTCTCTATTTCCTGAGGAGACTGAGGTCCTTTAACATCTGCCGGACGATGCTGAGGATGTTCTACGAGTCTGTGGTGGCCAGTGCTATCATGTTTGCTGTTGTGTGCTGGGGCAGCAGGCTGAGGGTAGTAGACACCAACAGAATCAACAAGCTCATTCGTAAGGCCAGTGATGTTGTGGGGATGGAACTGGACTCTCTCACGGTGGTGTCTGAAAAGAGGATGCTGTCTAAGCTGCATGCCATCTTGGTCAATGTCTCCCATCCACGACATAATGTGCTGGGTGCGCACAGGAGTACATTCAGCCAGAAATGCAACACAGAGCGTCATAGGAATTCATTCCTGCCTGTGGCCATCAAACTTTACAACTCCTTCCTTGGAGGGTCAGACACCCTGAGCCAATAGGCTGGTCCTGGACTTATTTCATAATTTACTGGCATAATTTACATATTACTATTTAACTATTTATGGTTCTATTACTATTTATTATTTATGGTGCAACTGTAATGAAAACCAATTTACCCCGGGATCAATAAAGTATGACTATGACTATTTCTTCAGTGAGCTTAAGATCATAGGTTATGTGCATAAAGTCAATTTTAGCCACATACAACAATATAATTGTTTGATTCTCTGTCAATTAGCTTCACTCTTACTGGGTGTTCCATTGCTACCACATACAGTGTTTTAACAATAGATCCTTTAAAATCTCTGCCTTCAGCTCTAGAGGATTTAAAAGGTGCCCAATTATTTTCTTGCCAGTTAGTAGACAGTGCCTTAAACAATTCCCTTATTAACTCCTTCGGGATCCTCGAATCAAACCAATCAATTAGTGCCTACAAATATCTCAGTTCTATTTGGTTCAAAATATCCATGTATAATAGGGGTTCTTTGGACATTTAGTGGCTAGTTAGTGTTAACCTCTTCACTGAATATTTAAGAAAGTATTTAAATTTAGCTTCATTAGTTTTATCAATATGTTTAAGATTTTAAATTTATCAATGTTTTTCTTCTGTGGTAAATGTTTCGATACAGTCTCAAACATACTATAATTCCGTAACCAAAAAAACTCCGTGTTATCATTTCTAGGGTCTTTGTGTCCCTGTGCTGCAATCAGTTTTAATAAATTCCCCTGCTCCTCTTGGCATTCCTCATCCCTCCCTTCCCTGTGGGGAGATTCCTCCACCTCCTTCCCCCTCATCAAATTCTACTCCCCTCTCCCTTCACCTTTCCATTTGGAAATGTAGGCCTGTGTTTTCAGCATGAACTTGCCCTCATCCGAGGAGCAGCAGGGTACTTTCCATACAAGCTGACTTTCAAACGACACGTTAAACTGAGGCTCCATCTTCTCCCTCTCTCAGGCAGACAGCACAATTTCAAAGAAGTGAGGACTTCTCCTCACTGCCTTGGCCAATAAATATCTCTCCTTCAGCATTGGATGACAACAGATAGTGTGATAATAATTGCTTTGCTCTTTGATACGTGCAGCCAGTCATTCAAGGAAAAAGCTTACTGCTCTTCAGAGTGTAAATCATTAGCAAGCAGAACACCGTGGAACATCCTAAAGAGACAAATATCTATGCCTGTCTTTTGTTCATTAAAACCTGTCCTCGTTGAAGGCATCATATTGGGGAATTATTTATATCTTTATCATTCCAGTTTAATGCTTTTCAGTTTATAGAAGTGACTTGCTCAATCGTGTGTTTATTCCAGGTATATGGTATTTAACATTAATTTACTTCCGTTAATTCATTCTTTTAAAGTCACCTTTTTAAAATATGCATTCTGCTCTGGTTACCCCTACGTTTGTTTCCAAGATTTACAGTCATTAGTTACCAACTATTGCATTAACTTGCCCTGACCACTCTTTAGAGTTTGATCTAGAAATGAATTACCTTTGGTGGGGTGCTTCACAGAGTTAGTCTTGTAATGGAGTGTCATGCCTCATTTCCAATTTTATACAGCATTATTTTCCATATTTATATGTATATGTATAATATACCTCATATCTCAGCATAACACATTTCACACTACTTAACCTGCCCACGGGTTCTGTAGCAGGTCTCCCTTCTCAATCTGCTTTCAATTTGCTTGTTGACTTAACCCACGCTATTTAAAAAGTGTGTCTTTCCCTGGGGCTTTTAGTTCAGCACCTTCATTTTTAAATTATGCTGAAAATCACCATCTATCCCTCCCCCATCATCTTTTCTTTCCCTTACAGAGTTTACTCCTGTTTTTTTTTTGCAGAAGGTTCTGTTTTTTTAACTTGTGCATTTTCTAAAACTCCTGCAGTTGTTTGTGGATCTAAAATCAACATTCTATTTCAAATTCTTTTTCTGTATCTTTCAACAGCATGAGAATTTGGTTGTGTTATTAGTACAACTAAGTAACATGTCCAGACGGTGAAGAAAAAGTGAACTACATACAGCACCAATTTGAAAACACCAGTGGGGATCAATGAATTGGACATTAACAAAATTCAGATTGACTGACTTCTGTCAGGATCCAGCAAAATAGGCTCAAGGAGTAGCTACTTCACAAAAGTGATCATTTAACAGCCGGTGAGCCACTTCTGTGCTCCTGAGCAGCCCACTGCTCCTGCACGGATGTTTCTTTTTGCTGCAAAAGATTCATGATATAAGTTTGTTTGTCATGTGCACATCAAAACATACAGTGAAGTGCATCATTTGCATTAACAGCCAACACACCCAAGAGCGTGCTGGGGCAGCCTGCAAGTGGCACCATGCATTCTGGCGCCAACATACCATGCCCACAGTGCTTGGCAGGACAACAAAACACAACAAGCAACAAAAACATGACCTGTTCCTCCCTCCAGTCCCCACACATACACTGCCCTTTAACCCCAGAATAGGCCTCCAACATCCTGGCTCTAGTGGACATGGGCTCGGGCCTGTAGACACGGGGTTTTGACTTCCCCAGTGGATTCAAAATTTTTAGGAAAGATTTTAGTAAGAATACAGCTCTCTGCTGTCAAGTTTTGGAGGGATTGGAAGTTGGTCATTCCAACACTTTTTTTCTTGTGCCTGCTTGTTGAAGAACAAAGGTATCAGGAGCAGGAGTAGACTATCCAGACTGCTCTTCTAAACATCAGGCTCAAGGCTGAAGTTCTACTTCGGCACCACATTCCTATGCTATTCACATGACCCTTGATCCCCTTAACATCTGGAAATCCAGTAGTCTTGTTGCAGTCAATCATTGGGATAGAGAATTCCAAAGGATCATCCCTATATGAATTAGTTGGCAATTGGTTTCCTATTGTCACAAAACCAAGATCCAGTGAAAAGCTTTTGTTTGCATGAAATCCAGACAGCTCATTCCATACATAGTACATCAAGGTAGTACAAACGAGAAAAAGAATATAAATTTCTCCTCTTCTTAGGCCTACTCCTTATTCTAATCGTGTGACCCTTGCTTCTAGATTCCACAGCCTGAGGAAACATCCTCACTATATCCAGCCCATTGAGCCCTGTAAGAATCTTGTAAATCTCAATGAGATCTCCTTTTGTAAATACTGACATGGTCTACACAATGTCTCATGTGCAGCAAACTATCCATCCCTGGTATTAGTCAAGTGAATCTTTGGTGAACTTGCTCAATGGCCTATACATTGTTTATCAAGTTAGGAGACCAAAACGGCATAATATTCTGATTGCAGGCTCACCAAACTCCACATAATTGCATTAAGACATCTTCCTTCCTGTACTGTACACAAATCCTCTCATAACAACGCTCCTTTGCACAATTTGTCTTCTTAATCGCATGCCGCACCTGCAAATTGGCTTTCAGTGACATGCACAAAGACAGTTGAAGTTGTTTAAGATAATAGTGAGGCCTAATTTGGAGTATTGTGTGCAATTTTGGTCATCTACCTAGAGGAAAGATGTAAATAAGGTTGAAAAAGTACAGAGAAAATTTACAAGGATATTGCCAGGTCTGGAGGACCTGAGTTACAAGGAAAAACTGAGTAGGTTAGGACTTTATTCCTTGGAACGTAGAAGATTGTGAGATTTCATAGAAGTATACAAAATTATGAGGGGTATAGATTGGGTAAATGCAAACAGGCTTTTTTCATTGTTGTTGGATGGGGCTACTACCAGATGTCATGGATTTAGGGTGAGAGGTGAAAAGTTTAAGGGGAACAAGTTTAAGTGAAACTTCTTCACTCCGAGGGTCCTGAGTGGGTGGAATGAGCTGCCAGCACAAGTGGTGAATGCAAGCTCAATTTCAATGTTTAAGAGAAATTTGGGTAGGTATGTGGATGGTAGGGGTGTGGAGGGCTACGGTCCCTGCGCAGGTTGATGGGAGTAGGCAGTTTAAATGGTTCAGCACAGACTAGATGGGCTGAAGGGCCTGTGTCTCTGCTGTACTTTTCCATGACTCAATGACTGGAATTGTGTTGTCCTTCAGTTACCAGCCTGAACACTGGCATCACTGAAGTGTCTCTGTAATTCCCATTGGCTCGGTGTACATGGTTTCAATTTATTGTCAATTGTTTGATTCCCTTTGTTTTTGGCTTCATACCAAAAGCTTTCATTTTCATGTCAGGACAAATCCTTTATTTCAATACTACATAACTAGTTCAATAGAAGAAAGATCGGTGTGTGGACATGGAGTTATGCAAAACAGTAACATTAAACTTTCCCCCCCTTCATTTGACCTTGCTTTCTCTCTGTGGCTTTCTAAATCATGCCAGCGGGTGTTAATCTAGCAGGAACCAGTTAAAAGCAAACAACAGTCTTTAATTCCCCCATCTCTGGGGCTGTTTATAATGAGTTCAGTTCTAAATGGTTTTCTCTGTGCTAATGGGGTCTTTAGGCCAAATACTCTACCTGAACATTTTTATTATCTAGACCGTTCCTTTTTGTCAAAAAATATCTGGAGGATATGTTATTTCTGGCTAATGTTTCTCCCTGTTCCCGTTCTTTATTCTAGATATTATGGCATGGGTCACCCCATCTCTGTTCACCTCTACTTCTATGCTGACCGGTTCCAAGGCTATTTGCTGAAGCACCATGCAACTAACCTAGCTACCAGCAAATTGGAAACACTGGAGACTTGGGTGATGCCGAGGAAAATGTTTAAATTTTCAAGTCCCTCGAGTGAGTTTGCACGTCTGCAGTTTGCTGAGGTAAAGATAAATAAGTAATAAAGGTGTGCTATTTTACTGCTCTGACAGAACTGCCTCTTCTAATTGTAATTACCATTTCAGCTAAGTACTGAACTTTTTTCAATTCATTTCAGACCTGGTCACTCTGGTCAGGAGCAAACATTTTGAATCCAAGGATTGACCCAGGAGAATTGAGGAATGGCTTATCTTGGACCAAAACAATGATCCCTGTTGACTAAGTGACATTCCTGTATGCTAAATGTGTACACAACCTAATTCTTTGGAATTTCCTCTGATACTATTGTGTATCAGTATTCAGTTTTTATATTTTAAGGCATTCAGCAAATGCCTACTACAACTCCTCTGGGCAAAGGCCTGGTTGGAAACTGCCTATAGTCCCCAGTTTTTGGTTTTCAGTGTCCTCTCTGTCAGCCATGTTGAGGAAGATGAAGGTACGAAAGACTGTAGATGCTGGAATCTGCTAGAGGAACAGTTTGAGCGATGTGTGTGCTGTTTGATGAAGATAAATATTATTTGGTGTTTTTGGCTGGTTTAAAGCCATTCTGCACTGGCTTTGCCTTTTTCTGAAGCAGTGAAGTCCTCCTCAATCCAAGGGAGTAATGCAGTTGCCTCGGGCTGTTGGCTGTCTTACATTCACTCCTGTGTAATGACTGCCAGTGGTCTACTCTGTCCACTGCATACATCTGCATCCCTCCACATTGTAAGTGTGATACCTCTTTATTTCATGGCAGTCTATATTCAACCAGTTCCATGTCATGGAACCCTCTGGTTTTGCTGCTAATAATTTTCCATCTCAAATGCAATTAACACAACTTAAACAAATAATAGTCCTGCAGAGGGGCAAACCAGTCCCCCCCCAAAGGGTGCAAGGTTCTTTGTCCTTCTCTGTACTGTAGAATCATTCATGCAGACGACTGTAAAATCTCCCAAATGAAAACAGAAAATGCTGAAAGAGCTCAGACCATGTGTAGGAAAAGAAAAAACGGCAATGTTCTGGATTAGGGAACCTTCCTCGGGAGTGGAAGAAGACTGGATGTTTTACAGATTTCAAAACCGAGTTTGAGGGAGGAGTGGGATGTTAAGACAAAAAGCTATATGAAGATTACTTAGGAAAACTCAGGTTCTTAAGGGCCATGAGTAATGAACTCCTATTTTCCTAATGAGCCCCACCATTGTGTTCCATTGACCTGTTATTCAACTTGAGTACAAACGTTAACTTACCTCACTACTCCCCCTTACTTTTATATATTCCCTTTCACATCGTATCATGTAATAAATTAATAACTTGCCACATGTAACTTGAGCAAATATTTTCCTTTATGTTCACTGAATGCCTGAAAAATATACATTTCATAAGTAATTTTTTTCTTGCACACGGCATTGAACCCTTCTCTATAAATGAAATTATTGTCAATTTTCCAAGAATACAAACTTCCAAAATATAGAGACGCAGAATTGTTTGCATCCATAGATGCTGCCTGACCTGCTGAGTTCCTCCATTTTGTGTATCTTGAATCTAGAGAACGGCTTCTCAACCTTTTTTATGCCATGGACCAATACTATTAAACAAGGGATCTCTAGGCCCAAAATTGGGAACCCTTGATCAAGAGGATATTTCTTTGGCTGTTACTTTGAGGGTGTATCCATACTTATGAAACCAATGCAATTTAATGGCATTCTTTGTCAATGAGGACATCTCAAAATTAGTATCCAGTGTACAAGTCGGCTGCAACTAATGCATGAGTTTGTGTTTGCGTTAAGACTGCACCCTAGGAGATAAATCTAAAGGGAAAAAGAAAATTAGCATTCACATTGCAGCTCAGCAGGCCTGACAATTGGTGCTAATGTTTCTGATTTTGTTTGAGTGCCAAAAATACTTAATCTGGCTAATACATGGAATTGATCCAAACTGGTATGCTTGATTGTCTTTTGTTGAAAGAATTACTAATTTAGATCCTATTTTCCTTACAAAAAAGTGATGTATTTAGCTCCTTCCTTGTGTTGACTACAAAGAATTGAGATCAGCCTCCCACATCCTTTTTTGTTATGTCAAACAAGACGAAATTAACCAATCAGCTTTCACCAGTGCAATCAGATTACAACCCTCTGTAGCATTTCCTGATCCTGTGTAGTGCCACCTCCGTACCAGACAGCCACACATGATATATCACCAAAAACGATCAAATTTCTACAGATGTACCATGGAGACTGTGGTTGCATCACCATCTGGAGTAGAGGGGCTGCTGCACAGGATTGGAGAAAGCTGCAGAGGATCGTAATCCTAGCCTGTTCCATCAGAGCACAAGCCTTCCCAGCTTCGAGGGCACCTTCGAACGGCCAAGCCTCAGAAAGGCAGCACCCAGGAAATGCCTTCTCTCAATACTACCATCAGAGAGGAGCTGCAAGAGCCTGAAGACACACACTCGATGATTTTTGTCCTCCACCACCAGATTTCTGAAAGGACAGTGAACCCCATGAACATTACCTCACTATTTTCCTTCTCTTTTTATGTACTCTGTGTTGTAATTTACAGTATATTATAGGTACTGCTGCCACGAAACAACAAAGTTCGCAAAGCAAATCAGCGATAAACTAAACCTGACTCGGATTCTTCTTCTGATGTACAGCAAACCAAATTGTGCAAATCTCATAACTTCCAGCAGAAGCAATGGTTATTCATCATCATACAGCATAGAAATAGGTGTTTCAGCTCCCCGCCCCCATCCATGGCGACCCTGTAGCCTATCTACGCTAATTCCACTTTCCTGCATTAGACCCGTGCTACGCTTTGCCCATACAAGTGCCTGTCTAGATGTCTCATAAACATAGTGATTGTATCTGATTCTGTCACCTCCTCTGGCAGCAGGTTCAAGGTGTAAACTGCCATCTGTGTAAAAACATTCTCCTCAAATCTCGTTTAAAACTCCTCCCTCTCGCCACTTCACTCAGTGCTAAATCACTGAACAAGTGTTTGGATTGAGAAATGAGGCGAGTTTTATTTTCCAAAGCAGGAGTGCCTGAGTAGGAGAAAGAGTGCCCCTAAGCCAGGTTTCAAACAATGACCCATGGAATATTCCTCATCAGATCAAACAAAAGGGGACATCCTAAAGCTAGCATTAACAGACTGTGTAGGAGGAACAGAAGCAGATAATAGTACTCCAGGGTCAGAATTAGAGCTACCAGGGAGAGCTCCTGAGGAAGAGCAGCAGCAGCAAAAACTCATATAGGGATGGGAGGTCACAAACAAAGTCAGAAGAGCTCCCTCAGAGAGGCTTGGGAGCGGTCAAAAAGACTTGTTTATAAATTTAACAGAAGTTGCAAGACTAGATGCTATAGAGCTGTCTCTCTGGCAGGTCTCCAAGGCAAAGAAAGTCAGTTGTTAAGTTTACTCAGGACAAGTGGAACCTTTCAAGAGAAAAGCGGTTCCTTTATGTCTTATGTCAGGGATTCTCTATTGAAACAGCTGCATCAATGACAGCAGGTGAAAGAAGGCAGCCCAGTGAGGCTTCAGACTTGGCAATCCTTACAAAAGGCACTTAGGTATAAGGCAGTCCCATTTATTGTTACAAAAGGCCTGTGATTATGGAACACATGATCCATTAGAGAACTGAAAATGAAGTTCGTTGCAAGTACCAGCAAGAGAGGCTTCTCTCATTCGATTCTGAGAATCACCGTCGGTGTGTTCACACAGGCAAAAAATTTCTGGTGCTCTTTCCAATCTTCACATGTTGCCGTAAAAAAGACATCATAGAACGTAGAAACATAGAAAACCTACAGCACAATACAGGCCCTTTGGCCCACAAAGATGTGCCGAACATGTCCTTACTTTAGAAATTACTTAGGGTTACCCATAGCCCTCTATTTTTCTAAGCTGGACCTTCTCTTCTACCATTACAGCTGTGAGCTCAAGAGAAGAGCTGACCAAAGATGATTTTCTTCACTGTGCAACAAGCTGCAATCAGTGCAAGAGGGTCACAATTAAGGGCAGGGCTGGTGCATAGCCTACATAAACAACCTGGAGGTTAGCTTAGTGATCTAATTCTGGAAATATAATCCAAGCTTGTAGTTCAGGCCCTTTCACAATGGTAATCAATTGAAATTTACATATTTAGTGTTTCATAGCCAGGTCCACCACTTATTGCCCAAACCAGCTGCCATTAGAAGGTCATGATTGCCTTTTTACAGTTAAGTTGTAAGGTATGTAACCCATTAAGCCCACTCAACCCCTCAATAGGATCAAGAAAGAGTTGATTTTGGCCTCAATATACCTGGACCCCAAAAGCTTTGGTTACTCTATGATCCAAATCTCTAACTATCTTAGCCTTGAATATATTCATTGGCTCAGTCTCCACAACTCTGAGGCAGAAGATTTCAAAGAGTCACACCCTCTTAAGAGATTACTGCCTATCCCTGGCTTAAATGGAGAATCTTTATTATGATTCTATCCTCTCTAGATACTTCCATGAGGGAAAACATCCCTAAGCATCTACCCAGCCAAACCCCTGAGAAGTCTAAATGAAAGTGCTGTTGTGTGAAGTTGGATGTGGGATACCAACACTGAGCAGCAGTGATGGTGAAGGAGAAGTGACATGTTGGGTGGTCAAAATAGTTGTCTTCGGAGAGGAACTTGGCAGGTGGTGGCATTTCCTGTGTATCTACTGCCCTTTGGAGGTGTCTCCTAGGCAACTACAGTAGGTGAGACACTCTGCTCCAATTGAGGAGGATGAACTTTTCAGGGTAGATGGTCACAATGTTTACTTTCTCTTGGACAATCTCAAGCTTCACTTATCTGGGCAAGTGAAGAATATTTCATCAATGCTGCAGTCTTGGACCATGCTGTTGACAGGGAGTCATAAGGCAAATCATCTTCCATAGGACACCAGCCTCTGACATGTTTCTATGAGATCTGTGGATACTTTATCAAGGTCCTGTTCAATGTGTATCCTAGGAAGTTGATAGAGGCCATCTTGGTGATGGTAATATTGTTGAGCTTTAGAGAGAAACTAGTTTGATACGTCTGAGGTAAAATTTTGAAATTCTGAAAATGGCAGAAATCAGAATAAACTGTAAGCAGCTTACTTGTTGGTAAGTTTTCACTGTGGCCTGTTTTGGGTTTTAGATTTAGCACTGCAGAAGCAGTAGCTACCTGAACGTTAATGGCTGATTCGGCGCTTGTCCTTCAGCCTCTTTGATTCTCCCAACCCAAAATGTACAACCTACCTATGTCTTTTGATCTCCGCAGGTACACTTTCTCAGCACAGCTGGGACCTCTGTCTGAAGGTATATGTTGTTAGGAGCAGTGGTCAGGCAGTGGGAGGGGTTCTGTAGCACTGCTCCTCCCAGCTCTGCACGGACTTTTACTGTTTTACAGAAAAGAGGAAATCCATGCAGGGGGTGCTTGAGCAGCTGGTGGACTTTCCGTTAACAAGTGCAAAGGACACAACACTGGGTAACTACCTGAAGGTTGATGAACATGGTCCAAAGTCTTTACAAATTGGACATAGCTCATCCCCATGCTGGATTTGGTACACAGAACAACTGTTGTATGGCCTAAATCTGGTGACATTTTCAATTCCATAATTCCTAAATCCACTTGAATATGGAAATGTATGGTGATGTCAGGGCGAATGTCCAAACACCACACTGACGCAATCAGAAATTAGGACTAAATTTGGGTTATTGAAGCTGTAAAAAATAGGTTTACCAAGCTCTGATCTCTAAGCATGCTGTCCTGTTTTCTCAAATAACAAGATATTCCTGAGATCTGTGGTCTTCTTTCTTAGATGTTTATCCTGTACAATTTGCGGGCAATTCTTTAAAGTTGGAATTTATTTCTTTGCTTTCAGATTGGCACAGAGTGGGATGCTAAGGAAAGAATTTTCCGCAACTACGGAGGGCTCATTGGACCCATGGATGAGCCTATTGGCATGCAGAAATGGGGCAAAGGCCCCAACACTACAGTCACTGTGGTCTGGATTGATCCGATTAATGTTATTGCAGCAACCTATGATATTCAGGTTGATTCAAGTGCCGAGTTCACTCATTACAAGCCTCCGTTGAACTTGCCTCTGCGGCCAGGCCTTTGGACGGTTAAAATTCTTCACCACTGGGCACCCATGGCCGAAAGCAAGTTTCTGGTTACGCCTCTGACATTCTCGAACAGGCAGCCAATTAGAAAAGGTGAGTTATATGCTGGTGACGCCACCCGCGAATAGCAGCAGAGATTAGTGTTGCGTGTGCATGGAGCAGGGGCGACAATGTCATGTCAGTCAGTGTACACGCTGGGCAACTTGTACTGAGGGAGCTGTGAGCCGGGCCTGTCAAGTGCACTTGAAAGCCCGCGTGGAAAGAGTGAGCCCTCCGTGGGTAGGAGGCCCTATTGACTCATCATGCCCTATATGCACTTCCCACATTTTCACAATCGATCCAATATGGTTCAGTGAATGTGCGAGTTCTCAAACCAGAGAATCTTAACTATTGAAACAAGTCCACATTCTACACAAGATCCCTTCCACTCTGTCTGAATAACATCCTATACTTCACTCCCCTTCTGAAAGAATGCTTCTATTGTGCTCCACAGGGATATGGCAAGTGAATCCAGCTTTTAGAAAACAAAACTACTGTTTAAAGTGGGAAAGCACACTAATCTTCAGTTCAGTGTTTCTTCTCTCCTCTTTATTTATGCGGCTCTGTAGGCATTATTTAATCTTACTGTCTGATTGGTCAGAGTTAGTTGGCTGTTTAACTGCAGAATTAATCACAATTGAACCTGATCCTGATGGTATGGCACCCACATATATCAGGTGTCAATGGACTGTATTAGTATAAATGTTCTCTGCTGCTTGTTCAGATGGTGCCTGCCCTGTTCATAGTGATTGAACTAGTGAATCTCTGGCTTGTTTTACTCAGTTGCTTTATGCTTCAGGCAGTAAACAAGCGTGTTATCCTGCGCTGACGTTGACCACTCACTTCAGTTCTATTATCAATTTAAAGGATTAAGGTTGGTTGTTGTCTCTAATTGGTTCTGTAACATTCCCCACACAACAATGATTCAGTTACACGACAAGTACAGTTTACCATGA
The DNA here is from genome assembly GCF_030028105.1 of Mobula birostris. Taxonomy (NCBI): domain Eukaryota; kingdom Metazoa; phylum Chordata; class Chondrichthyes; order Myliobatiformes; family Myliobatidae; genus Mobula; species Mobula birostris. Next base: position 128,936,853 of record NC_092378.1, on the reverse strand, counting down.
GAAGAACCACTTCACTGCTTCAATCATAGCTCGTCATAAATATCAAGGACTGGACAGAACCCATTCAATGTACTCTTCACAAGCACTTTGTTTAACCACATCTATGCATATGAAGTGTAGTAGTCAATTTAACAATACAAACCTGGCTTAAAAATAAAAACACTCCCTAAAATCTATATTACAACATCATTACCTGAGAGTCACTAATCACCAAGAGCATATTAAAAACTGTATTTTCCTTATAACCTTGAAATTTTATCTAGGTGCTTGTCAAAGTTAATTTTTATAGTCAAAATGGGAAGATAGCAGTCAGACAGACAGCATCAGCATAACTTGGGATAACATTATAAAAGACTTCAAACTGGCCCAAAGGAAGCATTTGTTTTCCTTTGCATTGACTGAATCCATGTTCAAGTTCAAGTTTATTGCTATTCAACACTGCACATGTATGCAGCTAAATGAAATGATGTACCCCAGGGATCAAGGTGCAAAACACAGTACATATATCACATACAGTCCATAAAATAATGTCAGCCTCGCAGCAGGTTGTGTTTACAAACTCGGCTCATTAGCTAACTTCGCTAACAGCCACGTGACTCAGCGGTGAGAAGGCCACTTTCCATAAACAACATATGCCTAGCGTCGGTATGAGTTGGGGTTCAACCAAACAGGAACATTGGGAATTCCAAAGTAAGGAACCTCGAACTGAGTGAATGCTGTGTAAATACTGACCATACAGAATTACCAATCACTATGAAATGACAAATCATGCACCAGCGTAAAATTATAAAGGAAGCATATTTACCAATTTCAGCTTTATCAAACAGTTATTAAGAGAAAAAAAGAAAGAAAACAAATAAAAGGCCCCATCTAAACGTGCACATGACCATTGGAGCTCATCTCTTCCTAAAGCTGGCTATAACCGCTTCTCACAGCGCTAAATTCTCATCACCAATCACCAGTAGAACTTCCCATCTTGGACTCTTTCATCTTGCAAAGCCGTCCTTGCAATTGCAACTTCCTGTTGGATCAAACCCTATAGACATCTTCTCCGCATCTCCCGTCAAAAGACCATGGACCCCACCACTGACAATCACAAATGCCTATCAGCCCAGCTCTCTCTGGAACCTTCTGCCGATCCCTCCATCCTACTTGCTTGACACAACATTCCTAAGTTGAACAACATGGCCCCTTATCTTTAGCTGAAACCAAAGCATCCTATCAGCAGGACACACTGGTTTTACAGAAGACTGCTAAAATGAAATACCTCACAGAGGAGCAGCAGATAGTATTGCAATAGTATTAACATAATAATATTAACAGATTATAATAAAATACTGTAGATGTACAAGTTGACAAAAAGTGCATATATGACATATAGTTAAATATACAACAATACATATAATGCTACTGGCGTTGACATAAATAATGTGTACTGGGTGGTGGAGTGTTCAGAAATCTCACTGTCTGGGGGAAGAAGCTGTTACCCACTCTTTAACACAACTGTGATGCCTTCTGCCTGACGGTAGGAGGTGAGAAAGATTGTGGGACAGATGGGAGGGGTCCTTGACAATGCGGAGAGCTCTGTGAATGCAGCATTTCTGATCTATGTCCTGGATAGGGGGTTAGAGAGATCCCAATGATTCTCTCAGCAGTCCTCACAATCCATTACAGGGTCTTGCAGTCAGATGCCCATACAGCTCCCATACTAGACCATGATACAAATTGTCAGGACACTCTCGATGGTGCTCTGGTAAAATGTGGTTAGAGATGGGGGTGGGGAGCCTCGCTTGCCTCAATCTTCATTGGAACTAAAGCTGCTGCTGTGCTTTCTTAACTGAAGAGGGACCAAGTGAGGTCATCTGTGATGTACACTCCAAGAAATTTGGTGCTGCTGACTCTCATCACTGAGGAGTCATTGATGTTCAGTAGGGAGTGGTCAGCCTGCACCTTCCTGAAGCCCACATTCATTCTCTTTGGTCTTGTCCACGTTGAGACTCAAGATGTTGTGTTTGCGCTAATCCACCAGCCTATCTCCTCCCTGTATGCCAACTCATCATGTATTAATCATTCGAGTAAAAGTCTCATTTCTCCGTGCTTCTCTTATGATTCCTGTCTAGAACATTCCCAATATTCTGGATTCCCTTCCTCACTTTACATTTTGTTGCATCACATTTGAAAAATAATAATAAACATTTTAATAACAACAATGCGCAGGATTAAACATCTAAGCCTTCCACGGTTGAGGCCATTTTGTTTTTCCAATGTCAGTACTAATAGAGTTTGAAAAATAAATTAAAATAATCGAATTCAACAGATCAAAACAATCAAAGGTAGGCCTGATAAGATGTACACAGATTTCCAAAATAATATCCCAGAAATTAAATACTTTGGAAATGTTCCTGAACAGAACAGCTTCATTCAGTTGAATTTTCAAGTGATCTTGTATTCATAGTGAAATGATTCACATGCATACTTGAGGGTCCTACTTTAATTCTTAATTGGTGTAACTGCGAATCAGGTGCGGTGTAACCCTGCGATATACTCTCAGCGGCCACTTTATTAGGTACACCTCTACACCTGCTCATTAATTCAAATATCTAATCAGCCAATCATGTGGCAGCAGTTCAAAACATAAAAGCATGCAGACATGGTCAAGAGGGTCCATTGTTGCTCAGGTCAAACATCAGAATGGGGAAGGAATGTGATCTAAGTGACTTTGACTGCGGAATGATTATTGGTGCCAGATGGGATGGTTTGAGTATCTCAGAAACTGCTGATCCCCTGGAATTGTCACTCACAACAGTCTTTAGCGTTTACAGGGAATGGCAGGAAAAAAAAACATCCAGTGAACGACTGTTCTGTGGGCAAAAATGCCTTATTAAGGAGAGAGGTCAGAGGAGAATGGCCAGACTGGTTCAAGCTGACGGTAACTCAGAGAAGCACACATTGCAACAATGGTGTGCAGAAGAGCATCTCTGAATGCACAACATGTCGAACCTTGAAGTGGATGGGCTACAGCAGCAGAAGACCACAAATATACACCTAGTGGCCACTCTATTAGGTGGTACAATTTGCAGCAACATTCCCTGCACAATTAACTGAGGGCTTAAAGTTTTCGCGGAATGGAGCAACAGAAGGAATCAAGGATTCAGGCTGGGCAGAGCAGGAAGAACTAATAATTTAAATGAGGAATTTAAAATATTTGAGCAACTTAGAAAGTGCCTTGAATTCTGGGTCAGTTTAAGATCTAATGTTTTGTAATTTTGCTAATTTGGTAAACACTGCTACTCTGAATCACGATCCTCAATATCCATATCCTGTGACCTAGCTGAAATTATTTCAATATCCATATTCTATGACCGAGCTGAAATTCCCTCAATACCTTTGCTAATTAAAAAAAATGCTGTGATTTCAGATTTAAGTTTAAAAAAAAACAAAACATAAGATGTCTTTTGCAGGGGAAGTTCCAGATTTTCATCAGATGTCTTTTTTAGCAGAAAGTTCCAGATGGTTACTGCTTGTGCAAGCATTTCCTAACTTCAGTAATCTGGCTCCAATTTTTCAACCTTTCCCTGTGTCACATCCTGCCACAACCAGCGGAAATATCTTCGTCCACTCCAACAGTGCAGCCAAATATCTTGGAAATTTCAGTTAAGTAACTCCTTAGCCATCTGAATTCCACAAGAAGCACAGTGATTTGGGAAACCCATTTCCGTACCCTTACCTTTGGAATCATCATTGTATATCTCCCTCTCTCAAAAGGTAGTCTAACTTAACGAAGCAAAGAAAAACAAATTTCCGGAGGATCTCAGTGTGTAAGGTGGCATCTATAGAGACAGTGGAATGGTCGTTGAAAAGACCCTGCAACTGTGTTTCATTGTGATAGACAGCACTTAAGACAATAGCTATAGTGTTATCACATATCCTTTTTGCACTGGTTGCTGTGTGAAAGTCTTCATTGAATTTTGATACTCGATGCATCATCTGAGATTAGCTAGCTAGGACCAAATCCTTAGCTGACTGAAAAAACTAATATACAGGAAAGCTGATTATTCATTTGCTGCTTCTGTCTTCATCGCCTTTTGTCATTAAAATATGAGTTCTTTGCTTAATTGCCCATTAAAGGTCACCACAATGTCTTCAATCATTATGAAAGTAATTTAATAGAACTAACTCCTCGGTAAAGGGGAACAACTCATACCACCCAAGTTAAGAATAAGACAAAACAAACCTTGGAAATGACATCATTTGTTTTCTGCATCTGCAGTGCCCTCCAGTCCTTCTGATGTCAAGCATTTGAGGAAAGCAATGAACCCATTCCAAAGCTCATGTACTGTATCAACACTGTACAATCAACAGAAGCTTATCAGAGGCTGCTACCACTGTCTTTGCATTCCTCCTTTCTCCTGTCGTCTATTTACTGGGTGTTGGAAGTTATCGGGAAGCCATGGAGCCCAGATCCAGTGGGTTCAGTTGCTCGCTTAGATGTTATAAAATATCTTCCTCTTAAGCTTCTTAAGCACTGTGGATATCTTTGGCAACAATGATATTTTTTGCCCATTTTATTTTGTTCTGCAGTCTGAAGTCAACCATATTGGTCAACCTAGAGTCACGTACAGGCAGGACTGACAGATTTCTTTCCGTGAAGCATGACTTAAGATAATACTCTGACAGCTTACAGTTGTCATTATTAATAACTGCTTTGTAATTTCAATTTCATATCTCTGGTACATGACCTAGGTCTCTGGATGCTCATCCAACAGCTTAACTTCTGGACAGTATTGATCTTGGTGCTCATGTTAAATTACTAGAAGTGTAAGAAAAGCAGGTGAAACAATGGGTTTGGCTTAGAGATGCTCATTTATTTAGTCACTTTTTGTTTGTTCAGTCTGAAACAGTTGAATCATTGAACAAAAACATCGCAGGTGTTTTTCTCAAGTACTATTTATAATCTCTCCTAACATCTGTGAGTGTTAAAGGATTCCACATTTATTCATTATGCACTAGATAGACGGTTGTCAGTTGGAACCAGAATTGTTACTGAACAAATCTATCTGGCTTCAGTTCTCAGCCATTATGAGTATCTAATTCCTGTAGCTTTGAGAGTGAATGCAGGGGGATTACTGCTGCGGTTAAAGGGTAGTCCTTATGCAGACTACAAGCAACAACAATCAGGCATTGTTTTATCTCTGTCTAAGCTTGTTGTGATCTCACTTCTGAATCAGGTTAGAGGTTCAACTCTCACTACAGATTCTTGTGCTTAATAAATTAAAATAACTCTAAATAAGTTCATAACTTAAGTTCCCATAAGAGGGACTTGTTCACATGAAATATTAAACTGAGCAAAGAACGTAGAAGAAAACAGCACAACCAGGAAGAACCACTGCTGCATCATGATGCCAATCTAAATTCATCCTATCTGCCTCTACATTGATCTAAATCCCTCTATTGCCTGCCTGTTTATGTGTCTGTCTAAATGCTTCATAAATGTCGCTATTGTATCTGCTTCTATCATCGGCCCTGGCAGCTGTCACTCTCTGTATGGGAGAAACCAAACATGCCTTGCATTTCTTCTTTAAATTTTCCCTCTCTCACCTTAAACCTATATCCCCTTTGAACTTGACATCTCCACCTTGGGGGGGAAAACATAACTTCATAATTTCATAATTTCCCATAACTTCATAATATTATTTATTTCTATCAGGTCATCCCTCAGCCTTCAGCACTGCAGGGAAGGCAATCCAAATTTGCCCAACCTCTCCCTGTAGCCATTACATTCGATTCCAGGCAATATCCTTGTGAACCTCTTCTGCATCCTCTCCAAAGTCTCCACATCCTTCCAGAACTGCATGCAATACTTAAAAGGTTTTAATCAGCTGCAGTATGACTTCTCAACTATTATCCTGGATGCCCCGACAAATGAAGGCAAGCATTCCATGTGCCTTCTTTGCCAATCTATCCACATGTTGCCACTTTCGGGAAGCTATTTATTTGTGCCCCAAGATCCCCTTGTGTATATCCATGCCCCTAAGGGTTCTGCTGTTTACTGTACAAGTTCCCAGCTGTTCCCTGAGCTGACTGTAAAAACTCATGTTTTAAAGAAAAGCAGGCAAATTATCTAGGGAGCATACAAGAATGTATCCTTATCAATATCAATGAAATTTATCATCTAGTCACTATCATACTGCCATCTGCAGGACCTCTTGAATTCCTGCGTTACAAAAATGACTATTCGTCAAATGTACTTTTATTGCCATAGAGCACTCAGTGAGTGTAAAAGAATTGTTAAAAGCAGTCTAGAAACATAATGCGCTTTTTTTAGCGTAGTTGGAAAACTATGAATTAACGCCATTTAAAAGACATTCCTAAGTTACGCTTGTGAAATTTCAAATTGCAGTTTGCCATGAGCATTGAAGAAACATTATGACAAAAATGGGTTAAATAAGCCTTTTAAAACATTAAGAGAACTTCCTGGAGAGTGGTGATGAGTGGTAGGAGTAGACAATCTATGTATTTACTTTATTTACTTGCTGTATTTGTAATCTTCAATGTTTCACTCAGTTCCCACTCTACAGCCCCCTAGTTGCTCCGTATAAACTATCAGCTAACTTTTAACTTATCTACCAAAGTGGATAACCTCACATTTCTCCCTTTATATTCCATAGAACCATAGAACATTACAGCACTGAAACAAGCCTTTTGGCCCTTCTTAGCTGTCCAAATCATTTTTCTGCCTGGTTCCACTGACCTGCACCTGGACTAAACCCTCCATACACCTCTCACCCATGTACCTGTCCAAGTTTTTCGTAAATGTTAAAAGTGAGCCCGCATTTACCACTTCATCTGGCAGCTCATTCCACACTCCCACTACTCTCTGTGTGAAGAAGCACCCTCCCCATGTTCCCTTTAAACTTTTCCCCCTTCACTCTTAACCTATGTCCTCTGGTTTTTTTCTCCCCTAGCCTCAGTGGAAAAAGCCTGCTTGCATTCACTCTATCAATACCCATCATAATTTTATATACCTCTATCAAATCTCCCCTCATTCTTCTACACTCCAGGGAATAAAGTTCTAACCTATTCAATCTTTCTCTGTAACTCAGTTTCTCAAGTCCCGGAAACATCCTTGTAAACCTTCTCTGCACTCTTTCAACCTTAATAATATCCTTCCTGTAATTTGGTGACCAAAACTGTACACAATACTCCAAATTTGGCCTCACCAATGCCTTATACAACCTCACCATAACATTCCAACCCTTATACTCAATACTTTGATTTATAAAGGCCAATGTACCAAAAGCTCTCTTTACAACCCTATCTACCTGTGACGCCACTTTTAGGGAATTTTGTATCTGTATTCCCAGCTCCCTCTGTTCTACTGCACTCCTCAGTGCCCTACCATTTACCTTGTATGTTCTACCTTGGTTTGTCCTTCCAAAGTGCAATACCTCACCCTTGTCTGGGTGCCATTTCTCAGCTCATTTTTCCAGCTGGTCCAAATCCATCTGCAAGCTTTAAAAACCTTCCTCACTGTCCACTACACGTCCAATCTTTGTATCATCAGCGAATTTGCTGATCCAGTTTACCACATTGTCATTTAGATCATTGATATAGATGACAAATAACAATGGACCCAGCACTGATCCCTGTGGCACACCACTAGTCACAGGCCTCTACTCAGAGAAGCAATCCTCCACTACCACTCTCTGGCTTCTTCCATTGAGCCTAATCCAATTTACTACCTTTCCATGTATACCTAGCGACTGAATCTTCCTCCCATGCAGGACCTCGTCAAAGGTCTTACTGAAGTCCATGTAGACAATATCCACTGCCTTCCCTTCATCCACTTTCCTGGTAACCTCCTCGAAAAACTCTAATAGATTGGTTAAACACGACCTACCATGCACAAAGCCATGTTGACTCTCCCTAATAAGTCCCTATCTATCCATATTCTTGTAGATCCTATCTCTCAGTACTCCTTCCAATAATTTACCTACTACCGACGTCAAACTTACCGGCCTATAATTTCCCGGATTATTTTTAGAGCCTTTTTTTAAATAATGTAACAACATGAGCTATCCTCCAATCCTCCGGCACCTCACCTGTAGATACCGACATTTTAAATATATCTGTCAAGGCCCCTGCAATTTCAACACTAGTCTCCTTCAAGGTCCAAGGGAACACCCTGTCAGGTCCTGGGGATTTACCTACTCTGATTTGCCTCAAGATAGCAAACACCTCCTCCTCCTCAATCGGTATAGGTTCTATGACCTCACTACTTGTTTGCCTTATTTTCATTGACTCCATGCCAGTTTCCTTAGTAAATACAGACGCAAAAAAAAAATCTAAGATCTCCCCCATTTCTTTTGGTTCCATACATAGCCGACCACTCTGATCTTCAAGAGGACCAGTTTTGTCCCTTACTATCCTTTTGCTTTTAATACACCTGTAGAAGCTCTTTGGATTATCCTTCACCTTGACTGCCAAAGCAACCTCATATCTTCTTTTAGCCCTCCTGATTTCTTTCTTAAGTATTTTTTTGCGCTTTTTATACTCCTCAAGCACCTTATTTGCTCTGTTTCCTACACTTCTCATTCCATCTGCCACATTTTTATGCACTCACTCCTAACCTTTCTATATCTTAAACTCTGAGTAATTGCAACCACTCAAATTCACTGATTTGCCTAAAGTACTAGATTGATTCTGTAGTGATGGTGTGGTACGCATGCGTCATCGCCATCAACGTTGTATGCCTTGTTGTATGACGTGGTGATACTGGTCTTGTCCATCATTGTTACTGGCAAATTTCTCTGCAGAAATGGTTTGCCATTGCCTCTGGGCAGTATCTTTACAAGTCATTATCAATACTTTCTAAAAATATTTTTATTGAGATACCACACAGAATAGGCCCTTCTGGCCCTTTGAGCCACACTGTCCATTAATCCCCCAATTTAATCAGACCCTATTCATGGGACAATTTACAATGACCAATTAACCTCCAACTGGTACAACTTTGGTCTGTGGGAGGAAGCTGGAGCACCCAGAGGAAACCCACACAGTCATAGTGAGAACGTACAAACTCCTTATAGGCAGCAGCAGGAACTGAAACTGGGTCACCTGTACTGTAAAGTGTTGTGCTAACCACTACGCTGCCGTACTCTTCAGAGATTGTCTGCCTGGTGTCAGTGGTCTCATAACCAGGACTTGTGAAATGCACCAGCTGCTCGTAGGACCATCCACCACCTGTTCCTGTGGCTTCACATGACTAAGCAGATGCTACACCTTCAGCCTAGCGGAGTGAAAGAACTCCTTACATCTCCTTACATAGAGATGTATCTCCACCCCTACCACCCTACACACATGTAACATTGAATTGAATTGACTTTATTACTTACATCCTTTACATACATGAGGATTAAACATCTTTACATTATGTTTCCGTCCAAATGTGCAATGTGCAATTTTTAGTAATTTGTAATAAGTAATATGTACCACAGGGCAGTCAATATAGCATAGAAATACAATTGTCTCAGCGTGAATTAATCAGTCTAATGGCCTGGTGGATGAATCTGCCCCGGGGATTGTTGGTCCTGGGTTTTATGCTGTGGTACCGTTTCCTGGATGGTAACAGCTGGAACAGTTTGTGGTTGGGGTGACTCGGGTCCCCAATGATCTTTTTTACACTCCTGTCTCTGTAAATGTCCTGAATAGTGGGCAGTTCACATCTACAGGTGCGCTGGGCTGTCCACACCACTCTCTGCAGGGTCCTGCGCTTGAGGGAAGTACAGTTCCCAAACCAGGCAGTGATGCAGCCAGTCAGGATGCTCTCGATTGTGCCCCATATTTTTAAAAAATAATTATAGTATATTTTGCACATCAAACATGATATAATATAAAGTTAAATCAACAGTGTTACAAAAAATTAGATTAACAACAACCAGATTTTAAATATTGGTGTAATTATGTGCTATGATTAAATGTAGTTATATACTTAGTGGCCACTTTATTAGGTACACTTCATTAATGAAAATATCTAATCAGCCAATCATATGGCAGCACTGGGTTCCATTTCTGTACCGAATAAAGTGTCCGCTGAGTGTATTTCTGATCATTTTTACAAATTATTTTCAAGTATTTGGATATGTTTTAATGAACCATTGTTTTCTTATTTTGCAGAGGAAGCTCTTAAGCTACACAATGGGCCGCCGAGGAATGCCTACATGGAACAGAGCTTTCAGGGCCTGAATAACGCCCTGAATGTTCACATTACTCCTGGCCAAGTGGAACAGGCGAAGCGCAATGCAGCTCTCACAGGCTCTCAGCTGGAGAACTGGGTGGATCCCATGGTGAACAGCCTGTGGTCAGCCGTGGACATTTGCACCATTGGTCCCACCTCTTGCCCGGTGATGCAGACCTGCAGTCAAACAACCTGGAGCTCCCACAGTCCGGACCCCAAATCCGAACTGGGGCCCGTCAAAGCCAATGGCCGTCTGAGGTAGCACCCAATGCAGCCCCAAGTCATCGCAAAAACACGACTTGCCTGATAGTGGGATCATTTTCTGCAGTTGGGTCTCTCCCTTAGTTCTTAGCAACAGTTCCAGGATGTCTTCATAAAACCGTGGCAAAGCTAGAGCAGTGCATTTAAAGCTGAAGACCGCGATGTTCAGAGAAGGAGTCTGTGTTAGCTGCGCTGGCACTATGAAAGAAGTGATTGTATTATGTACGAAAGAAATAGAAGGAAATTTTCGCACTCTATTTATTTAAACATTTTAGTCAGTGACTAATGAGTAGATGCTGCTTTTGCAGCTTGATATCTATATCCTACTAATGAGCTGCCTTTATTGACAAAGGCCTGTGCCCTGACTTCCCACTTTCTTTATCTGTACCTGACCTAAAAAGCCGTAGCGGTCTTAATGCTTCAGTCAACAGGACTATTTATAATTGTTGCACCTACTGTAAAAGTGAGAGCTAACTGGGCTATAACACTCTCTGCTGAAACAGGGCTTTCAGTACTGACTATTCCAAGTGTGTTATAGATAATCTGAACATTATACTACAGCCAGGACTAGGAACCAGATTCAGAAATCAATGCTTAAAACTCTCCTATGTTAGCAACCCCAAAAAATAATTCACTGAATTCACTAATGTTGAGGGTTTTTGGGACCGTCATGCCAGCAACATACTAACAATTCTTAAAATTATTTACATCGTGCATTCCTTATAAAGTTGTTGTTTTTAAGTTTACATGTTTGTAACAAATTTTGCAGAACAAAACGCTGACACTCTACTTCCACTGAATCAGCTAATTGAGCTCGGCACCGGAAATCTGTTTTCTTTTCCTAATGCAAAGCTTTAGGGTAAAGGTGTGAAGTCTGTCCTGAACTGCAGAGGCAGTGGGCTGTGCACAGTGCCCCACTTTCCTTCGGAGGAGCATATCGCAACTGTAAAGTGCAAGGTCAGCGGCAGCTGCTGAGCCAGAATTAACCTAGAACTCAACTCTGTACTCAGTAAATGAGTGTTTTGCTGAACTGTCATTTTTATATTACCATTAGGGCTTAAAATTATATTTTTTTAATTTCATCCAAACTAAGTTCGCAAAATTGAGGTTCTTTGAAATCCTCGGCTGGATTTTCTAAGTATTCTGAAAATCCCAGTCTTTAGAATACTTTAATAAATATTTAAATTCAGCAAACTACATTACTCTCTGCGTGACTGTTCCAGAGATAGGCAAGTTCACACCATATCTTTCTTTCTCCATTTTAGTAGAACAAATAAGCTTACTGGAAACCTATGAAATAAACCCCATTCCTACTTTTACTTGGCTTACTGTCAAATTTTTTGTTAATTAAGTATGAGCAAAATAATTAAACTTAAACATTAAATAGGTTGAGAGTCAGGATTTTCTATAAGCTTCACTTCTCCCAAACCAGTTTTTTTTCAATTTTTCAGCACTTTCCACTCAAAATTTGTTGCATACACAATACAAGCAGCACATAAAGAACTGAGATTTAACCATGGAGATCCAGTTCCTTAAGACATCAGCTGTTGTTAATGTGTAGGGATGGCAAAGGGTTTAGACTTGTTTTGAATCTCACACTACCACATTAACAGCAGCCTTACAACAAAGTTAACGTGAAGAATTGAAAAAGGTTGCAACCGCACAGCAGGTCAGTGCAAGAAAGCAGACGGTTCTGAATTGGTGTTTTTTCGCAGGGTGCCAATTTAAATCCGTTTACCACCTTGCTTCTTATTGCAAGTACATTTTAGAGGTAGAAATTCAACTTTCGTTATCAGCACTGATGTGAGAATACCAGCTACTAGCTGTGCTCCCCCTCACACTCCCTGAAAAGCAGCTGTGCACAAGCAAGGGACCTGACATTTTGATGGGTTTAACACCAAAGCCAAACTTCTCACCTAATTATTCCAGGTTTCCATCCTTGCCAATGTAATCATTAGATTCCTGAAGTTAGTGGTTCATTATGGGCTGAGGAGCAGTCTTTCTGTACTATTCTATTACAGCACCTGAGGTACAGTACTAGAAATCAACTGAACTGGTAACCTTGCCATGAATGCAATTAGGAATCTGAATCTGAACAGGACTTGCTCAAATGTTTAGACAGAAGGGTGGTTTTAATTCTAGTGGAGAGGGTAGAAGCTAGTGATCAGGATTGACTTCCTCACTGATCCCATTGCAATCTCATTTCTTTCACATTTTATGGGATTTCTGGAGCCTGAAATTCTGAGGACGTGGGTTTTAAAGACAACTAGCTTCCTCTCATTTTCTTGTACTAATCAATGTATCCTAGCCCAGCTGGTAAATGATAACTGACTCTGCTTGAGAGGGATTGAGTTTATACAGTACTATCGATCTATTTGGATCTGTAGTAGCAACTCAAGCTGGCAAGGGAAAAAGAAAATCCACGTGAAAATGTTAGACATGGAGAAGGAATAATTAATAATTTGATGGCAGAGAAGCTGAAAACATAACTAATATATAAAGATGAGCAGGCAATTTCTTGCAATGTTTTGCATGCTGCCCTGTCTCTCTAAGAATGGAAATACTTACAAAGTGAGATTTCTCAGACTGTAAAGGGTTGAATAGTAGTGAACTTCATGTGTTCTGCAAAATTCATTATGAATGCAAATAAATGACTGTATTTCCCAAGGCTCTATCTTCAGCCTTTGAAATGTATACAGCAGGTATGCTTTTCCAATTTGTTCAATTTATCCAAACGTACAAGTTAAAAGCATAAAGTTGACGAGTACATTTCACAACTGAGTGAACAAAATCTTCTTAACAGGAGGCAGGGGAGGGAATTTATGAAGTAGTCCTCCTGCCGTTCATTATCGAGTCTGTGCGTTGTTAATGTCCATGATTTATTACCATCAAATCTTTAGCTCAATGCCTTCTCCCTTCTGTAATGAGGGGGCGCTGTCATGGGTGCTACCTCACATGTGTACAGGAGTTTATTTTACCGATTACTATAGATACCAGAACTATCTTCAGAGCTTGTTTCACCTGAGCTGAATGTATGATCTATGCAAACTGTTCCCGATCGTGAGAACTCATCAAAATTGAAGATAATCTTGCCACATAAACTGCAAGATGCTGTATAGATGTCTCTGATAACAGAGCAAATATTCAGGTGCTGTTCACTGCGCCATGTTTGTAAATTGTCACATATTTTATTCAATGAGTTTTGTTAGTCACGGTTAGGTCAATTCCTGTCCAAAGACCGCATTAAAGATACTCTTATTAAATGTCAACAAATGTGTGGATGTCAGATAGTCAGTGCTGGCTCTTCTAATAAATTAGTGATCACACCCTCATTTTAAAAGAAAGATGACCAAGTGGATTTAAAAGATGATGGCTATTTTATTAAAGATCCAAATATGCATTAAAAATCTGTAAAAAATTATTTTATAAACTGAACCTGTATATACAACGATAGAAGGACAAATTCCAATATGCAGCACATTGAAAGATGTAAATATTTTGTTATTTATTTAAAGTAATAAAATATTTTATGAGTTTAAAAGAATCTTTAATTTGACCTTTTAATCAAAGTTCTGAAACCAGTACAATTTCCTGTATGTAGAATTATATTCAGCAAATAATTGCACTAACTGTTTTGCACCCAATTGCCCTTCTATTAGCAGAGAGAAAAAGAAACACAGAAATTGTGCCTTAGCTGCCTTCCGGTGTGAACAAGTCTGCTTTTGTTTGACAAAGCAAGAGTTTGCAGATTGTCAACAGTTGTATTAAATGCTGTATCATACCAAAAATTAACTGCTGTTGTATATAGATGCCTTCTGTCATATTGTGTTTTTGATTGCAAAATTTTAAAATACAAAAAAAAAGATTTGCGTTATGCTTTCATCTTTATTTATCTCTTTACTCAGGGTACTATGCTGCATTCATGGTATGGGGCAGATCTGGGCTGTCAAAAATCCAGATACACACATGGCTAAGACCTTAATGTACTAAACTCTCCTTTACTATTTAATTAGGTTAATCCCTTTTCACTTCACACAGAGGGTGATGAAACTGTGGACTTCTCTCCAAAAACTATTAAGGTTTTTGAAAAATTCAAATCTGAGATTTCTGGCTCTTTGTTAGCCATGGTTGCACAGGAATACAGAAAAGGAGTGAAGGTCTAGATCAGCCAGCCCTAGGCTCAAAAGGCAGTATGATCTACCACTTTCTCGACATCCCACCAATGCTCCAACCTTGCTAGCTCCTACAGTTCCTCGAGCTCGGTGCACTGATACAGCCCTCCCTGTGGAACTGGCATTTTAAATCTGTGGCAAAAATAGAATATTTACAAACGGATTTCTTATTCAGCAGGGATTAACTTTTAGAAATGGAATGCTCTTTAATAACACTTCCTTGATGCAAATATACCGCTAAAAACAATGTTAATTTCCATTGTATTTTACTGGACATTGCCAAAAGATAACCTAGTGAGATTGATTTTGTAATGCAGTCCCTGTTAGAATGTGAGAAACATTTAGATCATGGCATTGGAGAGTTTGTATCTGCTCCTCTGTATCCATACTAAGACCGCAACAGTGCACCACTTCGCTGGAACATTAAGGCAGATTCTCTGTTCAGTGAGCCTGAGTTCCCCCAGCTATTTGTTTTTGCTCCACATTCCAGAATCAGCATTTTCTTGTATCTCCAGGTTCTTTGCTGCAGTTCTGGACGTGGAATGAATTCTCAGACCATGATACCATTAATCCTCAGCTCTCTCTGGCCCAACCTCCATTGTGATCCATTCTCCTAATTTTGGTCACTAAATCTCACCCAGTGGCATGCCTTACATTTGAACTGAGAATGTTTCTTATCATCTGGCCATGGGTTGTACGAGAGCATCCAGATTGTTTCACCCTTGTGGGGAAGTGCACATAAGCCTTTGACAGCTTGTCTTTCATTGAAAGGTCACATGCGGTTTTCAGGAGCTGCCATAGAGAGAGCTCCAAGGTTACCTTTACACTCTCTTAAGGAACATTGTTTGTTGGAAACAAATCTGGAGTTAACAATGTGTTTTCCACTTAAATATGGAACAAGTGCATTGTCCCAGATCCAGAATTATAAAAACATCCATCTCAGGATAAACCTCATGTGATAAATGTAATCAGTAATGTTCTCACAGCTTGAACCTAATGTGTAATGCCTCATGTAAATATAGCAAACACTGTTTGATGACCTTTCTATTAATCAGTTAGGTAATGGAAGTTAGTACTGGAAAATTAAACACATTCATATTCCATAATGATATCATGCATTCGAGCCCAGAAAGTTGAAACCAAGTTAATCGCCCCTGAAACTGTGTTTTGGCCGTCCTATCCCTGCAGTGATCCAGATGGTGAATTGTGAATTAGGGCCTGATCTCAGAACATTACAGTAAGCGAAATGACTTTTCTGTAATCAGTGAAGAACAGATACTTACCCGAATAGGGAGTGTTAACACCATAGCCAGGCCCCAGAGGTAACAAGACATGATTCAAACCCACTGCACTGCCAGGCCACAGCATCATACAAGCCATTAAATAGACTAATCCTCCATTACCTTCTACCTGACATTATCCGCGACCACCATTGCTCCAAGTATTTAAAAGTCTGATTTCTAAATGTTATAAAGTGGGAGGAATTTGACTGCTGTAACATAATTTGGGTTTAATAATTTATTCAATGGATTTTTAAATGCCATTCTCATTCTCAGAAGACATTGTCATGGATATTTTATTGTGCAGTGCTAGCTTTTATGCACAATGAAATGGAACTTAAGATTCAATGACAGTACATTGTGTGCATATATTACATGGGGCCTCTGGGCATTTGCAGTGATAGATAACTCTGCACAAGACACAGTTGATGTTTGTGTTAACTTGCATAATACATTAAAGTGTTAGATTTTATGATACACAGCTAATAATCAGTGCATGTTCCAAACGCACAAATAGATCTTAATCAAAAGTTTAAGGCTATCTCCAGTGTTAGACAAAGGGCTTGCTTCTAACACTACCACAATCATAGCGGACAGCAGGGAAGGTTCTCTGAGGAGATTTCCCCACAACCTTAGTAATCATTCACCACTCTCCACAAAACACACAGTCTGCACTGTGATCTCTAACGTATCCCCTCCCTTTAATCTTCCGAACTTGTCCCGGTAATTTGTTCTCCACTCTCCAGGAGAGCAGGAGCGTGTAGAGAAAGACCTTTTCATACATGGAAATGTTGAAGGAATTTTTCTTCTCACTGGGTTATAAATGGCATGCTAATTAGAGTGGATACTACATTCATGGCCTCAAATAAAAGGATCAAAAGTTTTTAAAAAAGTGTAAAAACGGTCTGCATCTGTGGAAAGTGAAACAGTTCATTCTTCAGATTCAAGATGATGATTCAAAACCAGAACCATTAACCCTGTTTCTCTCTCCACAGATACTGCCAGTCCTACTCAGAGTTTCAGGCAGTACTGTTTTAGGTTTCAGATTTCCGGCATCTACAGTTAATTTCATTCTTAATGTTGTTGCAAAATGTCCTGGTAACTTTTGAAAAGTTTGATCTAAAATCTCTTGATTTTAACTTCAACATTTTTATTTTACATCTGAAAGCTTCATGCCGGTGCTCAGGGAGAATTTTGCGAAACTTCCAGACACAATGAAATACGCCAAATGAAAGGCAATATTCTGCAGATAGCAGAAATCTGGAATAAAAATAGAGAATGTTGGAAACACTCAGCAAGTCAAGCAACATCCGTAGAGAGAAAAACCATTTCAAATTTTCAGGTCAATGATATTTCATCAGAAAAATACACAAAACCAAAAAGTTAAGAGAAGAGGTTCCCAACCAGGGGTCCACAGACCTTTAGCTTTAATGGTATTGATCCATGGCATAAAAAAGGTTGGGAACCCCTGGTTTAGAATGAGTCCTCCATGCTATTAAAATGTCTCAGATGGGCTTTTGGGTAGTCAGGACAATCCCCTAGTATCTCTATGTGCCTTTTCATTAGCCTTTGTCTATAAAGTACAGTAAAATAATGGCTAAGTAGCTTAGCATCGAGAAGCTTGGATTATTGATCCAGAGAAATAAATTTGAATCTCATTTGGGCAGCTGGGTATTTAAATTGAACTAATTAGATTAATCTGGCTTCATAAAGCAAGTGGCTGTGATTGTGGCCAAAATATTACATGTATGGCCTATTCGTGAATCAAGACCACAACAATGTGGGTGATATGTTACTGCCCTCTGAGATAGCAGATAACAGTTCAACAGGCAATTAAGGGTGGCGAATAAATGCTGCCCGCATCTTGTAAAACAAATTTTAAAATTCAAGCTGTCAGAAGCAGTGCACATTGGGTCACAAGTTTGTTGTGACCTCACTCTCCGGAAGGTGCAACGAGAACTACACTTTCCTGTGCCTAATTGCTGTTCATTTACACCTTGGTGATTTCCCATATGTAGAGCCTGTCTTTATTTCTTTACTTACAGACACAGCACAGAACAGGCCCTTCCATCCCAATGAGCCGCACCACCCGCCTAATCACAGAACAATTTACAATGACCAATTAACCTACTGGTTAATAGGTTAATTGGTCATTGTAAATTGTAACTTAACCAGTACATCTTTCGATCATGGGAGGAAATTGGAGCAGTCGGAAAAAAACCCACGGGGTTCATGGGTGAATGTAGAAACTCCTTACAGATGGCGTATGAATTGAACTCCAAGCTCAGAAACACACCGAGCTGCAATAGCATCACGCTAACCACTATGCTGCCATGCCACCCATGAAAAGTAAGCATTAAGCAAACCTTTGCTCAGCACGAAGTGTCAGGTATAAGCTGATGCATATGAGAATCAGTTGCAATGAAATATGCTCTTCCTCCTCCCCTAATCACAGCCTGGCCCAGAGAGTTGGCCACCTGAAATGATAAGCATATAGTCAAGCTGAGAGAAGGGGACTGGAAAGGCACTCTTAAACCTTTTCACGGAAGAAATGAAATGGAGGTTTGAATATAAGCACACATTATCCACACACACACACACACACACACACACACACACACACACACACACACACACACACACACACACACACACACACACACACACACACACACACACACACACCTTCTCCTGCATATGTCAAGAATGATTTTGCACACTACATTTTCTTTTTGTGGACTGATTTATTTCTAGCCCAACCTGTTCAAAATAAACTTGTGGATATCGAGGTACAAGGAGGAAGGTGTGTTAAATGACATGCAGTCTGAAGCTGATGATAAGCAGTGAAGTTGCCTGCCTGAAATGGATGGGATGGCATCTTAGAGAGCTACACCCAGGAACATTAATTTTGGGACAGCCTAACAATTGCCAAATGAGGATTTCAGGAAGACTTTTGTCAACTTAAGTATTTTGGAAGATCTGCCAGATGCTTTGTTTGTACTCAAAATATTGCGGTTTCAACAGTAACAGCCATTGCGGTGTCCCTGATCAATCAACAGAGGATCCTAGATGCTACAAACTTAACCTTGGGAAGTCGTAGGCACCTTCATTATTGTGGCTGGGCAGTTCTGGAAGCAAATCAGCAGTAGCCCGAAACCAAATGGGAAGAAATTACCCAACACTCATCATCAGTTATGGAGAGAATTAAAGGAGCAGGGCAGACCCAGGGTGAGAGGAGGAAGAGGAAGACAGGTCAGAGTAAATACAGCAAGAGATGGAAGAGGCTTAGCTCCCATCAATTAATGATGTACTGTCAAGCCTCATTTGTCAGCTTCTTCTGTCATGAGTCACTACAAAACAGTCATACATCAGCTAGCATCAGAAGTACATTATACACTCAATGGCCACTTTATTAGGTAAGCTTGTGCATTAATGCCGATATCTAATCAGCCAATCATGTGGCAGCAACTCAATGCATAAAAGCATGCAGGCATGGTCAAGAGGTTCAAATTTTGTTCAGCCCAATCATCAGAATGGGGAAGAAATGTGATCTAAGTGACTTTGACCATGGAATGTTTGCTGGTGCCAGACAGGGTGGTTTGACGATCTCAGAAACTGCTGATCTCCTGGGATTATCAGACAAACAGTCTCTAGAGTTTACAGAGAATGGTGCAAAAAAAAAACAAAAACAACAAATGAGCGGCAGTTCTGTGGGTGAAAATACCTTGTTAATGAGAGAGGTCAGAGGACAACGGCCAGACTGGTTCAAGCTGACAAGAAAGTGCCGTGCAGAAGACCATCTCTGAACACACAACATATTGAACCTTGAAGTACATGGTCTACAGCAATAGAAGACCGCAAACAGACACTCATTGGCCTCCTTCTTAGGTACCACAGGTAACTAATAAAGTGGTCTCAAAGTGTGTTATATCACACAGCACTCACACTGAAAATAGAAGTTTTTAATTCCATCATCCCACGTTGAATGAACAACAAGTAAGCTGGTATTTTCAACTTTGGTGCTGCTTACTCTGTAAACAAATGGAAATATTGACACCAGAAACCAGAAGCGTGGTTTGAAATTACTTGACTTGAACTAGTGATTTAGTAGGGAACTTATTTTGCAGAATATGGATTAGTGTCAGAGAAACTGGGTTGTAAAAAAATTTAAAACATTCACTGCCTCCACCAGTGGAACACCATGAGTAGATCATTCACCATCTGCAAGATGCATTCCAGATATGTGCATGAGTCACAATCTCACAAGCTAACCACTTACATGGACAAGGACAGCGGACACATGAGAACATCACGGCCTGCAGACTCACCTGCAGGTCGCACACCGTCCGTCTCCTGTTGGAAATACATTCAGTAGCCACTTTATTAGGTACACCTATACACCTGCTTGTTAGTGCAAATATCTAATCAGCCAATCATTTGCACCACTCAGTGCATAAAAGCATTGTTATAATGTGCAGTTATTGTTCAGACCAAACATCAGAATGGGGAAGGTTTGTGATCTTAAGTGACTTTGACCATGAATTGATTGTTGGTGCCCAATGGGGTGGTTTAAGTATCTCAGAAACTGCTGATCACCTTGTATTTTCATGCACAGGAGTCTCTAGAGTTTACAGAGAATGGTGCGAATACAAAATAACATCCAGCGAGCAGCAGTTCTGTGGGTGAAAATGCCTTGTTAATGAGAGAGATCAGAGGAGAATGGCCAGACTGGTTCATGCTGACTGGTAGGTGAGAGTAACTGAAATAACCACGTGTTACAACAGTGGCATGCAGAAGAGCATCTCTGAATGAACCACATGCCAAACCTTGAAGTGGATGGGTTGTAGCAGTGGAAAAATATGAACATACACTCAGTACCACTTTATTAGGGAGAGGAGTAACCTAATAAAGCGGCCACCAAGTACAGGTCACTGTTCCTTCATTGTCACCTGCTCTAAGCCCTGGTACACAACAACTGTGTATTAGTACCTTCCCCATGAGGACTGCAGTAGTTCATAGATAATTTGGAATTGGCACTAAACATGTCACTTGGCAGAAGCACTCACACCAACATTGCAAGAATAAATTAATGAAAAGATTTGAGTGAGACCACAATAGAAATAATATTTTGTCCTTGCATTTAATTAACTTCCTCATAATGTAGAAAATAATTAGATGCTCAATGTGTATGTGGCTGGAAGAAGTCATGGTAGCAGAATATATAAGGAGTGTCGAAACGTGTAAGGCATCGTCACTTTTGGTAATTGAACATTAATGTACTCAAGCTCTCTTTGCAATGAATACTGTGTGTTGTCTGTGATAAGGAGAATTTTGTTCAACACCCCACACATTCATTTCTCGAGGGGAGGGAGAGATGATTAAAACCCTGCTGTAAGCTGCAGGTGATTGGCTGCTTTGAGAATCATTTTGCCAACATAATCATGACTCTGTTGCTGCATTTGTCATTTTAAACGCAGCAAAACAACCTGAAGGCTCATTATGAAATACGTTTAAATGAAAATGTTGCAATTTACTGCATTCTTCATGGTTTGCAAATCTTATATCTGGTTTTATTCTTTCCTGTTTTGCGCTGAAATTAATCAATCAAATCAGGTTAACGAAATTAATGAATTATATTACAGGAGACCATTCTGTCCAATGGTCCAATATTCATGCTAACTCTTCACTCTGCTCCTTTCTCAAACTCTTTTACTTTTCGCCTTCTCCAATATTTCCTCTTTGAATGTTTTATATTCAAGTATCTCCTCTCCCTTCTCCTGACAATAAGTGATTCTGTAAAATACACTAGGCTATTCTTGCAACACCTCCCAAGCCTGTTATGTTTTGAACTCCAGAAACTAATCAAAAGAAAAACACAGGGGCTGGGATATGTTTTGCTTTCTTTGTTTTTACTTTAGTGACGCGTGCACATATGACCTGGTGGCATCATGATGTATGCCATTCATGTACTTTTATATATAACCTATAATGAATTATATAAACAACAAAGAATTCTTAATCTAACAATATATTTACAATACTACTCAAATATTGGTGGTTATCCATCATGTCTGACAATGACTGGACAGTTTTAAAAGTGGATTGCACTGGGATAATTCCACTCTCTAAATTGCAGGTCAAGTGGTACGAACAAGTGTCACAATCCCTTGGTTGCAGTGGATGACCATGATGTCCTCTATGCCTTATCATGCCCTTCCCTTCCATGAAGCATTGGGTCTCTCTGTAGACCTCATCCACCAGAGCTTACTTTGCATGCTGGGACAAGCATGTCCCTATCTCACTGGGATATGAGGCCGTCAGCTACCCTCACCCGGTTTAACCGTTTGTTAAAGCAGGGTACCAGGATGTGGTTGCTGTCATATGCAAGCAGCTTCTTGGAGCCACAGGTGAGAGCTGAGTGTCCGGTGGGGACCAAAGGTGAATGGGCATGACAATCCCCTTCACCAGAGGTGCTGCCCCATCCCTGGACACTCCATAGACCTCAAATATCACCTTAATATTAAATGCACAATAAAGCTAATGGTCAACAGTGACAAGACGGACATAACAGCAGGAGGCGACTATTTGGTCCCTTGAGCGTGTTTAATTATTCAATCCAACACCATTGTCCAGTACTAACTCATTGCCTTCTGATTCTCTTAATATCTAAAATTCTATTGATCAGTAGCTGAACCTCCACTGTCCTTCTGCGTACAGATTTTCAAATATTCATTGTACTCAGAGTAAGGACATTCCTGCTCAATTTTATATCCAGTGGCCGCTGATTGAAGCCATGAACCTTGATTCAAGAATCGCCAGTCAGGGGGAAACTTCCAACCTGTCAAGTTCAATAAGAATTTTACATACTTCAGTATACCCTTACTGCACTCCCTCAATTATAATTTCTTCATTCCTAAAGTCAGGAGACAAGTCCTGTAAATTATATTGCAGGGTTGATTCCGGCATGACTAGAGTAAGAATTCACTCAGTTTGTTCGTAATTCTCTTACAATAAAGATAGTTTGCTTCCTGATGTTTGCTGAACCTGCGTATTAACTTTGAGTGATTCATATACAGTACAAGGACAACCAACTTCCATTTCACAACATTAATGAAAACTGCCTCTATCAGTTCACTTTTACACTCTACGTTCCATCTGTCCTTGGCCATGCACTTGGCCTATCCATATCCCTCTGAAGCCTCCCTGTATCCTCGTCATCATGAAGATGAGGACCTGGGGCTTCAGAATCTGATCTCTTTACTATCCTAGTACTTACAACCCAAAGGTGACCAATTTATTCCCGTTTCTACTTCCTGACCTTTAAGCAATCCTTAACCTATGGCAATAAATTAGCTCCTGTACTGTGTAGGAGACACATGGGGACACTGCCACCTGCAGGTTCCTCTCTAAATTGCATATCATCTTGGACTATGGTTATTCCTTCATCATTGGGTTAATTTCCTGTAACTCCCTACCCAATAGGGTTAAAAGAACTTCTACAGAACCATCACATTGGCAAGAGCAGCTATAACTATGCCATTAATGTGTCCTTGCTAATGACATCCAGGTCCCTAAAATCAAATTTTAAAAATTCCAGAGTTTATGCCTCTTTCTATCACTGATCAAAGAATGGGAATAAGCCCAGCAAGATTCTCTCCCTCAATTTAAGATTAAAGTATTGTCTCTGAATCTCGACCTCAGAAATCCCAGAAAGGGAAACCATTTGACCATAAGATTATGACAATAGAAAATTTCATATTGAGTAGGTTATCCATATCACTGATATGGATAAACTACTCTATCTGATATTTTCATCCCTTCCAAAGGAAAAGTTCTCTGTGGTTTCATAGGCAAATAAACATCCAATATTATAACCAGTGGTGCAAACTATTGCAAGCTGCCACCTGTGAGTTACAATATCTGTAATTTCAGAAGTTATCTCTTTTGACATAATACTCTTTATGTATCTAGCTCTTGTGTTTTCAGTCCTCTTATTATGAAAATAATAATTGACAGGACAGCATTCTAGTACAATCTTTCCCTGTCACTGTCTCACGCCTGTCAGCTCTATTAAAAGCTCCCCTCCATGCCCCCCACTGCCGATGATTTTCCACAGCTGGCAGGTAAGTTGTCCTATTACAGGGTGCAGGGTGCAGCAGTACAGAGGCCTGGTGCAGGGACACCTGTGGTGCTCTGGTAGGCAGCGTGTGGACTTCCCGCCAACACAGCATCAGCACCAGCACACTTCCAAGGGCAGATCTACGCCCTGAATCTCGTGTGAGTGCAGTAGACCAATAGAAATGTTGACCCAAGCAACAGCCAATCCGCTGAAGGAACACAGTGGGTTGAGCAGCATCCGTTGCAAGAAAGGAACCGTCAACACTTCGCCCAAAACTTCAGCAACTTCTTTCCTCCCACAGACGCTGCTCGGCCCACCGAGGTCCTCCAGCGCGTTGTTTCTTGCTATAGATTCCAGCACCTGCAGTCTCCTGTGTCTCCAGAAACAGTGACTACCAGACGAAAGCTAAATAAGGTATATTGGTTGCTTCGATTGTTTAATTAACTTTAAGCACACGTGTGCTTTTTCACATTTATGCTTCCATTAAAATTTGACTTTTTACCATTACTTCCATTGCTTTTTAAATGTTCTGTGTGATTTTGAATGTTTGCTAACGACATGTTTGTAATGACAGCCAGTAACGCTGGGCCAGGGGCCTCACAATTGCCCTGGCTATTCTGTGAGTGCAGCCAGCCATGCAGGCTTGTAGTGGACCTGCACTGGATTGCCTGGCACCTCTGTGGTCGAGAATAAAATCTCCCAGAGGAGCTCTGTAGCTGGACCCAAATATCCAGCACTATATAGCTAGTGATCTGGAATTGGTGTAAAGTTCTGTCCCAATAGCTATTTCCTATTTTCCTACCTGAGTGCATTATATTGGTATTTAACTTTAACAATCTTTTATTTTCTACTGCCACGGTCTCCCTCTGTTTCCTTGACTTCAGTCAGCTACATGAAAATCCATTTCTGTCCTTTTAGTTTGCTGTCTCTGACCTTTTCATCTTGTCATTTTGCCCTTCCCTGCAGTAATCCCACAACGCACATCAACCCTGTAATCGGCAGGTTTGAGCGCAGCTCACCAGCTTCAGACACATCTGCGGAACAGTGGATGGTCTCTCAGCAGCTGCTGCCACAACTGGGAGAACTTTACACAGATTTTAAATTTTGCCCTTTGATTTAGGTATACCATAGAAGAATATAAATTGAAAAATAACGTCCAAGTTGTCATTTGAACTGAGTAAGTAAGCTGAGACACATTTTCAATCTAAATCTTTACCTTCTAAACAAATTCTTGAGTCGTATTTCAAGCACACAGACATTGCAAAAGAGATTATGATAGCTTTGTCTGACACATTTCAAACTTCATTAAAAATTGGTGATAATTATTCATCTTGTGTAAGTTACTGAATATGTGTTTAACACAAAAATATTTGCTGCATGTTCTTTTTTCAATACATGCATTCATATTCAGACTGGCTAAGATGCAAAAATGGATCCCATAAAAAAATAATCAATGGACTACTCTGGTTTGCTCCCTTCCTGGACTATGAGATGTTGTTTGCAGGTCAGGTTACAGCCCACAATAAACATTTCATCAAGTTTACTGAAATGCTCTGGCAAATATTTTTATATAAACAATATTGTTAACATTCCAGCCAACACTACATAGATCCAAGAAATTCTGCAGATGCTGGAAATCCAAAGTAACACAAACACAATGCTGGAGGAACTCAGCAGATCAGGCAGCATCTATGAAAATGACCAAACAGTTGATGTTTTGGGCCAAGACCTTTCTTTAGGACTGGAAAGGAAGTGGAAAGATGACAGAATAAAAAAGTGGGGGGAGGGGAAGGAGGCCAGTTGAAAGGTGATAGGTGAAGCCAGGAGGGTGGGAAAGGTCAAGGACTGGAGAAGAAGGAACCTGATAGGAGAGGACTGTGGACTACAGGAGAAAGGGAATGAAGATGGGCACCAAAGGGAACTGGCAGACAGCTGAGAAGAAGTAAGGAGCCAGAATAGAAGAAGAAAGAAGAAGAATGGATTAGTGGAAGGAGAAAACAATATTCATTCCATCAGCTTGGAGGCTATCCAGATGGAATATAAGGTATTGCTCCTCCACCATGAGGGTGGTCTCTTTGTGGTTCTAGAGGAGGCCATGGATCAACATGTCGGAACAGGAATGGGAAACAGAATTAAGATATTTGGCCACTGGGAAGTTCTACTTCTGGCAGATGGATTGGAGTGCTTGATGAAGTGGTCCCCCAAAATACAGTGGGTCTCACCAATGTAGAGGAGGGCGTGTCGAGAGCATCAGACACAATGGACAGATTCACAGGTGAAGTGTTGTCTCACCAGAAGAACTGTATTGGGGCCTGGAATGGAAGTGTGGGAGGAGGTGAAGAGGCAGATGTAGCACTTCAGCCATTTCTAGGGATAAGTGCCAGGTGGGAGTTCGGTGGGGAGAGATGAATGGATAGGAAATCATGGAGGGAGAAGCCCTGGGGGAAAGCGGGGTGTTGGGATGGGGGTGAGGTAAAGATATGTTTGGTGGTAGGATCTGTTTGGAGATGGCAGAAATTGTGGAGAATGATATGTTGGATGTGAGGAACTCTTGCTGTTAAAGTGGTGGAAAGATCGTGTGAGTGCAGACTTTCAGGAAATGGAGGAGATGCAGGTGAGGGCACCATCAATGGTGGAGGAAGGGAAACCCCATTCTTTGAAGAAGGAGGACATTTCTGATGTCCTGGAAAGGAAAGCCTCGGCTTGGCAACAGATGTGGTAGAAATGAAGGAACTGAGGAAAGGGAATCGCATTATTACAGGAAACTTACGTAGATGCTAACTAACCTTGTGCTAACGGTTAAATATAGCAGCAACTTCAATAGACATTAGACATCCAGGCAGTCAAACATTTGCAACTTATTGAATTTGAAGTTGCAGCTTCTCATGATTTGGCCAATTGGTTGAATATCTATTTGGTGGGTTTCAGGAGATCACAAGATAGGATGTTGGCTGGTGCCCTGCAATACTAAGTTAGGTCCAGTAGTGGGACTTAACTGAAATTCTGTATCTATAGCCTAACTGCCCAATTTTCGGAAAGAACACATAGAACATAAAACATGGACCACAGAACATTACAGCTTAGTACAGGACCTTCAGCCCACAGTGCTGTGCTAAACTTTTAACCTTTTATAAAAACAGTCTAGCCCTTCTGTCCTACATAGCCCTCACGAACTTTATTAAAACAGTTGTAGACAAGTGTGTCTCCACAAAATCATTCAGTCTTCCTCAACTAGGAACCCTGTATTAACTATGAGATCCACAATCTGCTGAGAGCTAGATCTGTGGCATTCAATTCTGGAGACTAAGAGAGTTATAACAGCCATATCACGGGCGATGTGGCAATTCTGGACAAAACCTGAATCAACAAGGGATGCTCGGCAGTTGTAGAAGGATGCAAATAATGTCACCTCTTATAAAGTTAAATCAAGCGACATAAGCAGCAACAGGGCTTCACTTCCACATGAGCTTAATGGTTGCTTTGACCATTAAATCATGGAGGAGCCATCATGAACTCCCACAGCCCCCGATGATGCTATGATTTCAGTCTCTGAGGCTGATGTGCAAGCCGCCTTCAGGAGGGTGAACCCATGAGAAACACTTGGCTCAGACAGGGTACTTGGTCAAGTATGAAAAGCATGTGCAGATCAACTGGATGGAGTATTCACTGAGATCTTTAACCTCTCACTTCAGCAGTCTGAGGTACCCACCTGCTTCAAGCGGCTTCAATCATACTGGTGCCTGAGAAGAATGTGGTGACCTGCGTCAAATGACTATCACTCAGTAGCACTTACATCCACTGTGTTTTGAGAGGTTGGTGATGAAACATATCAACTCCTGCCTGAGAAGCGACTTCGATCTACTCCAATTTGCCTACTGATGCAACAGACCCACAGCAGATGCCATCACTCAACTCTGGAACATCTGGACAGCAAAGATTCATACACCAAGATGCTCTTGATCAACTACAGCTCAGCATGTAATACCATCAGCCCCTCAAAACTACTCAATAAGCTTCAAACCTTGTCCTCAATATCTCCTTGTGCAACTGAATCCTCGACTTCCTCACTTTCAGATTGGCAACAACATCTCCTCCACGATCTCCATCAACACAGGTGTACCACAAGGTTGTGTGCTTGTCATGGTCCAGTCCGTGCAGTATGCATTCCGGTTCACAGTCCGGTCTGTGGACTCAGGACTCCGGGTCTTCCAGCTGTCCCTCGTTTTGATTGAGTTAATCATAGGCACCTGATTCCCATCTTGAGGCTTGGAATATAAGTAGCCTTGAGGTTGAGTGTGAGCTGCTGGTTTGTCTTGTCAAGATCCCCTAGGAGTAACCTGCCAGTGGAAGGCTAGAGTGGGCACTTGTCATCTTTAGGCTGTGTTGGGGAACCATCCCCTCATGAAGCCTTGCTGTCAGTAGTTGAGCTGTCTTTGCTGTATGGATTTGGCTATTTCCTGGGCCAGCTGAGTGGCTGCCAGCCACTCTGAGCTAGGTAAGGATCAGGCTGTTTCTGTAGCCAGCTGAGGTTGCTGGCTGAACTGTGACTTGGAGTAAACCTAATGCAGAGATGGAACTGTCTGTCATTCTTTGGTGTTTGTCTTGTCTTGTCCTTGCCTCTGTGGGGTAAGTCAGGCTGTTCTGCTGTTCCCCTGTGGGGGGGACCTGTCTTGTCTTGCCCTTGCCTCTGTGGGGTAGGTTAGGCTGTTCTGCCATTACCCAATGGATAGTCCTGTCCCACCTTGGTGTGGGGAAGCAGTTGAGTCCTGGCTTGTCTAAGTATAAGTCCCAGCTCTATGTCTATGTACTGTCCTGTCTCATGTTGGTGTTGTGTTAATGATGAGTCCTGGCTTTTTGAAGGATAAGTCCTGGCTCTATGTTGATGTTCAGTTCCCAGTCTGTCTCTGAGCTCCAGCCTCTGAGTTATCAGCCTGTCTCCAAGCTCAAGGTCCAAGCCCCCAGCCTGTCTCCAAGCTCAAGGTCCAAGCCCCCAGCCTGTCTCCAAGCTCAAGGTCCAAGCCCCCAGCCTGTCTCCAAGCTCAAGGTCCAAGCCCCCAGCCTGTCTCCAAGCTCAAGGTCCAAGCCCCCAGCCTGTCTCCAAGCTCAAGGTCCAAGCTCCCAGCCATGCCCTGTCCTGAAGCCATGTCAGGTCCTTGCCTAGTTCTGGGGTCTGAGCCCAAGGCAAGACCCAGGTCCTGGGTCCTTGTCCAGTCTCTGGCTCAGAGCCCAAGCCCAGGCTCCTAGAGCATAGTTCCTTTTCCAGGTTCCCTGTCTTGTCCATGTCCTAGCCCAAGTCTGCATTCTTGTCCCTGCTCCTTGTCTGTATCCTGTCTCATCCCTACTCTAGTTAAGTCCTGTTTCTTGTACTTCAGTGTCTGTGTCTTGCATTTGGGTCTGTTCCCAAAGCCCCCCCATTGTGACAGTGCTTGGCTCCCTGCTCTATTTGCTTTACAATTGACTGTGTGGATAAGCACAGCTCCAATGCCAAATCAAAGGTGATGAATTAGCATATAGGAGGAGACTGAAATTCTGACTGAGTGGTGCCACCAACAACAACCTCTCACTCAACATCAGCAAGATGAAGGAGTGGATCGTTAACTTCAGGAGAAGGAAACCAGAGGTCCAAGATCCTGTCATCATTGGAGGATCAGAGGTGGGGAGTGTCAGCAACTTCAAATTCTTTGGTGGTATTATTTTGTAGGATCTGTCCTGGGCCCAGTAGGTGCAATTATGAAGAAAGCAAATCAGCACCTCTACTTCCTTAGGAGTTTGCAAAGATTTGGCCTGATATCTAAAACTTTGACAAACTTCTATAGATGTGTAGTGGAGGATATATTGACTGGCTGTTTTGCAGCCTGGTATGTAAACACCAATGACCTTTAATGCAAAATCCTACAAAAAGTATGGATGCAACTCAGTCTGTCATGGGTAAAACCCTTCCCACCATTGAGCACATCTATATGAAGTGTTGTCACAGGAAAGCAACATCCATTATCAGGGATGCTCATCACCCAAGTCATGCTCTCTTCTTGCTGCTGCTGTCAGGAAGAAGGTATAGAGGCTTCAGGACTCTCACCACCAGGTTAAGGAACAGTAATACTTTATACTTTATTGTCACCAAACAATTGATACTAGAGTGTACAATCATCAGTGATATTAGATTCTGCTCTTTGTGCTCCCTGGAGTTCAAATTGATAGTAAATATTAAAAATTTAAATTATAAATCATAAATGGAAAATAGAAAAGGGAAAGTAAGGTAGTGCAAAAAACTGAGAGGCAGGTCCGGATATTTGGAGGGTACAGCCCAGATCCGGGTCAGGATCCGTTCAACAGTCTTATCACAGTTGGAAAGAAGCTGTTCCCAAATCTGGCCGTACAAGTCTTCAAGCTCTTGAGCCTTCTCCCGGAGGGAAGAGGGACGAAAAGTGTATTGACTGGGTGGGTTGTGTCCTTGATTATCCTGGCAGCACTGCTCCAACAGTGTGCAGTGTAAAGTGAGTCCAAGGACGGAAGATTGGTTATTATCCCTCAACCATCAGGTTCTTGAACCAAAGGGAATAACTTAATTCAACTTCACTTGCCACATCATTGAAATGCTCCCACATCCTATGGACTCATTTTCAAGAATGCATCATCTCATGTTCTCAATATTTATTACTTTATTTATTATTATTATTATTTTTTCTTTTTGCATTTGCAGTTTGTTGTTCTTTGCACACTGGTTGAACACCCAGATGTGGTATAATGCATTGATTCTATTATGGTTATTGTTCTATTATGGATTTATTAAGACTGCAAGAAAATTAATCTCAGGGTTGTATATGGTGACATATATGTCTGAGTCTGAGGTCTCTGTTGGTCAGTCCACCATGGATATTGCATCTGAGCTGTCTAGATACACAAGCCAGGACAGTACAATATGGAGAGCAAGCTACTGTCCATGTAGCAAGCTCCCCCTCTCCATGCATCTGATGAATCCCAAAGGAACGACAGAGACTGATACAGTTTGGCATCAGCAGTGTCAAAGGAGTTGCCAGTCTACATTGAACTCTATGTAGGTTTGCCTTACGGACTCCAGCTCCGGATTTTTCCTTCGGGGTTTATTCCAGAAGTCTTCTCCTGAGCTGGTATAGCTGCAAGGCAGCAGAGGTTTGAGATCAGAGTTGTCCTTCTAGATGAGCTGCCAACCATGGCTGACAAGTCTCATCTGCCTGAAGTGACTGGTGTTAAGATATCCCTTCTCCTGTCAGTAGAAACAGTTCCACCAGGCTTAGTAGCTAAGCTACACGTGAAGGCCAGGAGATGGACTTGATTGTCAGAGGCTATTTGAGGTGCATGCCATTGGGAGTATTTAGTAGGTGGTGGGAGCTTGTCTCCATTACCACCCCCCAGCTATAACAACCTTAGGAAACTGACATATATGTACTTTGATAATAAATTTACTTAGAACTTAGAACTTTGATCTAAGAGCTTCTTAAATACCCCTATTGTATCTGCCTCTATCACTTCCCCGGCAGAGCTTTCCATGTACCCAAAACACTGTTTATAATCTTAGATACCTCTATCAAGTCACTTCTCATCCTCCTTTCATGTCAAAGAGAAAACACCTAGCTTGCCCAACCTTTCCTCAAGACATCTATGAGTATAAAAAGTTGGAAGGTGGCAAAGACAGCCTACAAATTTATGGAGGGTAGATCGTAGAAGA
This sequence comes from Mobula birostris, assembly GCF_030028105.1. Lineage (NCBI taxonomy): Eukaryota > Metazoa > Chordata > Chondrichthyes > Myliobatiformes > Myliobatidae > Mobula > Mobula birostris. The sequence goes on along the minus strand of NC_092378.1, from coordinate 128,905,079 downwards.
CAACCCCCCCTCCCCCACCCCAATCACAGAGTCCCACATATTCATCTCTCTAGTAGCTTAGCTATGGAGGTGACAGTGGATGGTGACGGGAGCAGTCTCCTGGTGTCAGCAGTATGTGTGGTGTTCCAGAACTGGAGGCAGGACAGGATTCCAGAAGCAACAGCAGGAGAGTGGTCACAGATGCAGAGGCCTCATGTAGAACGGTGCCCGTCAAGAGGAGCGAGGCTTTCTCTTTTCTACCGCAAGGCCAGAGTGAGCTCCAGCCCAGTTCAGCAGTGTAATAATGCATCTTTTTATTTACCATTATCTCCAACTTTGAGTTAGGCAGAACCGATCACTTAATCAGTCAAAAAAAGGACACATGAAGTACTTGCGTTAGACCATATCTGTCAACAATATCATTTCATCGATAATTACACAACCTGAATTACCGATATGAGTGCAGGGAAAGCTGAAAATCCTCAACGTCAGGATTGACAGAAGGTCACCGAGTGGAAAAATTGGAGCTGATTATGCTGTTGGACATGGGTGGTCCTGCAGAGAATGACTGGCTGGCCACAGTGTGTGGGGTAGTGCTGGCCTGACCTTCACATCTACACATTGCATTGTGTAAAGCAGGAAAGTTCTAGGGATTAGATATTATGTGGATGTGGTTATGGACCTGGACTGAAAAGGTACCTTTAACCAAGACACTTATTCTTTTATTTTTACTGAATGTGCTTAATTAATTTCTGTAAAATAAATTTCAATTGATTTTTAAGCATATTTCAATTGCTTTCAAACATATGTATTCATCAAAAACATTTAGAGACAGTTAACAAGGCAATCAACAGCAAAAAGAGGCACAAGAGATTCTGCAGATACTGGATATTTTGAGCAACACACAAATGCTGAAGGAACTCAACAGGTCATGCGGCATCTGTAGAGGGAAATGGACAATTGACATTTCTGGCTGACACCCTTCATCAGGACTGGAAAGGAGAGGGCAGAAGTCAGAATAGAAAGGTTGAGGGAGCGGAGGAACACAGGTGATGGGTGAGACCAGGTGAGGGGGAAGCTGACAAAAGTTCATCAAGGCAATTGCAATGCAGGACAGGGCAAGCTCTTCTGGATCTGCTACTTTGGTCTAAGTTGCATGCTTTGGCCATTCTGCGTCATGTAACAGTCAGACTTCACTGGATTTGTATCGCCACCAAAGGTAAGTGTGACCTGAGAGTGTGAGGGGTGGGGGAGTGGGAGACACAAAGAGTCATCCAGTCTGAGCCTTTCACTTTGTTAATGCTTCCACACATCAAAACACACATGCAGGGCTGTTAAATTTGCTGGCATGACAGGCGCACACGTGTATCTTCAATGTTCTCAGGTGGATGTGTGGCTGCATGTCCAAACTTCAGCAGACTATTGTGGGTGGTGGTTTTCTGTGACCCCCCCCGGCAGGGGCATCCTTGCCCCCCACTTCCCTGCAGGCTCCTCCTCGCTTCCATCCTGTCACCCTGGCTGTCTGAACTACTGAGGACTCTCTGCATCACTTCCTGCATTTCACGTGTCCACAATATTGTCCTTTTGTGTTAATTTGTGTAGAACCCAACTAAATGGTGATGCTAAAATTTGGCTATGCAATTACAGGCACTTATGGGTCTTAGTTTTGTGCTTATTTTTACTGAGACACATGTACTATGATGTGGTTATGTCATGACCTATGCCATTCACATATTTTACATGTAATGAATTATTTAAATGAACAACAATGCTTAACCAAACAATATATTTACATTATTACTCAAATATGACTGAAATATCAAATACACAACACTCTTCCCTGCTTAGCTATAAATTCCAACTCAATATTGAATGCATCTCACCCTAGTTACATTTACTATATACACAGTATATCTACTATATAATGCAGCTAATATATAGACATCCACAGCACCATAAATCTTAAATTGTCTGATTGAGTCCTACAGACTGAATTGCACAGCAGGATTTTTTACTTTTGTTGGATAATGTCTGTCTTGATGGGGTGGGGAGGTGGGGCTTACCCTGCTTGGCAGGAGAGCTATCTCAGTGTTTAGATGGTGGTAGGAGTTGACTCTGGGACTGCAGGAAGTGGTTCTGACAGTAGGGACACTTCTTCTGGTTGTGTTGGCATCCCGAGCAGTGCATGGCAAGCTTTGCTGGACAACGTGAATCATAATGTGTGAGTACCGTGTCTGATGCCACCATTTCCTTTACCTTTTGGAAATTCTCCTCACACCGCTTTGTCCACTGCCATTTCCTACAATCTGTGGTATTGAGCTCAGGGGGTGGAGCACAGCACTACTGGCTACTTTATGATAGATCGTATAAGGTATTGGATGGGCTTTGTAAAACTTGGGTGCATCATTTTCATTTAACACATTTTACCCTTGATATGTCCGAGTTTTCCAATGCCATCCCTGAACACTGCTGTGGCAGCATCCGGTAGCTTTCTGAGTTCTCTTTCAGTTGATTCTATTGCTGGGGATGTGACGTGCAAGTAGTGGATGGATCTCCAATCAAGTTATAGTGGTCTCAGCCAATCACACCTCCCCTCCCCCCACAAGGCTGGCTCTCTTGTTTTTACCATATACAAACTCAAGTAGCTTGTTTGTATTTGTATTTCACTGTTACAAGTGTTGTTCCCACAGGAATTAACTTTTCTCCAATAATAGTTGAGTCAGTTGTGAAGAAGGAGAAATGCCATTTCATGGAATAACTGAAACAGCCTTACCAGTATCCAATTTCATTTTAATTAATTTAACATTCACTTCTGGTGTAAGCGATATTGCTTATCTATCCTGACGAAGGGTCTCTGCCTGAAGCGTCAACTGTATCTCTTCCTATAGATGCTGCCTGGCCTGTTGCGTTCACCAGCAGCTTTTATGTGTGTTGCTTGAAATTCCAGCATCCGCAGATTTCCTCGTGCTTGCTTATATATTGTTAGTTTTCACATTGTAAATCGCAAGGCTATCCACTCCTGTGTCTCTCTCATCATTATCAGATTTTTCATCAACAGCATGAAGATGCTGCTCTTTTTGAAACTGCAACTTGACTTTTTATCTTTTCCTCTTCCCTGTGCAGTCCATTTATTTTTGTCTGTCCAACATGCTCTTTATATGTATCACATTTTCTTGCATTTCCTGCACGTTTCAACTTTAAACCCACATTGGTCTGGTGTATGTGAGCCCCTGACACAATGGTAAGGTAATTTTTTTGGCCAGGCAGGTCTCTGTTTGGACATTACACTTTTGTTGACATTCACTTTCATTCCTGACTTAAAAACTCAATTGTGCCTCTGTCTGCTGTTCTTATTGATATAGGTATTTCAACTGTTCTTTTAAATGCAAGTTGTGCTTCAGTTAGGAGCGATTTTTAAATACTTCCTTGTAAGCTTCCACAAATCAGAAGTGGAAGGGTGAGCAATTTCAAGTTCCTGGGGGTCAACATTTCTCAGGATCTTTCCTGGGCCCAACATATCAATGCATTTACAAAGAAAGCACCACCATGGTGATATTTTCTTAGGAGTTTGAGGAGATTTGATATGTAATCAAGATGCCTGCAAATTTTTACAGATGGACCTTGGAGAGCATTGTAACTGACTGCATCACTATCTGGTATGGGGTGGGGGTCACCACTGCACAGGATCAAAATAAGCTGCAGAAAGTTGTAACCTCAGTCAGCACCATAATGGGCACTAGCCTCCCCAGCATCTCGGACACCTTTGAGGAGAGATGCCTTAAAAAGGCTACATCCATCATTAAGGACCCCATCACCCAGGACATGCCCTCCTCTCATTGCTACCATCAGAAGGAGGTACAGGAGCCTACAGGTACACTCAGCGATTCAGGAACAGCTTCTTCCCCTCTGCCATCAGATTTCTGAATAGACATTGAACCCATGAACACTACCTCACTAGTTTTTTTTCTTTTTGCTCTATTTATTTAATTTAATTTAACCTTTTTAAAATACAAATACACCTCTTTTGAGATTTACAGTTTTTATTATGCTGCTGCATAACAACAAAAGTCACAACATATGCCAGTGATATTAAACCTGATTTAGATTCTGACTAAATGAACTCTCAGTGCATCATTAAGCCCATTACCAAACTGAAATGCTCAGACGGCTTCTTCAATTCAGCCACATATGCTGAAATGGACTCCCTTTCCTTTTGTTTACACCTATGAAAGCTAAAGCATCCTGCAGTCAACAATGGTTTTGATTCTATATGTTCCTGGATTACTTTTACGATGTCAGCAAAGCTCAGTTTGTCTGGTTTCGTTGAAGCCATTAAGCTTCTAAGCAAACTGTATGACTTTAAACTCAATGTCAGCAAAATTGACTATTTAATTTGCTTCAAATTACTGCTCTATTTGCTCAGTATACAAAATCCAGTTATCTGTTGTTGAATCAAATGTGCTTATCTTTCCAATGTATGCTTTTTTTGTTTGACTTTTATCATCTGGCACACTGTCTATGAACACATGAATTTGTCCATTTTCTGTCTGTCTTTCTTTTAAACCTGACTGAGTCCGTCCCTTGGAAAGAAGCATGTATGCACTGTCTATTTTCACTCAACCATTTCTCACTGTGCTTTTTTTTAAACTCAAATGTGTCTCTGCTTCAAAATGTAGGTAGTTCTCTCTGGTTCATTTTTTAGATTGAGGACATGCAGTCCTCTTTTATTGTCATTTAGTAATGCATACAATAAGAAATGATACAATGTTCCTCCAGTATGATATCACAGAAACACAAGACAAACCAAGACTAAAAAAACTGACAAAAACCACATAATTATAACTTATAGTTACAATGCAAAGCAATACCGTAATTTGATAAAGAACAGACCATGGGCATGGTAAAAAAAAAAAAATTCTCAGTCTCTCGAAAGTCCCATCTCACGTAGAAGGGAGAAACTCTCCCTGCCATGAACCTCCAGTGCCGCAAACTTGCCGAAGCAGCACCCTGGAAGCACCCGACCACAGTTGACTCTTGAGTCCATCCGAAAACTTCAAGCCTCCAACCAGCCCTCTGACACCGAGCACCAAGCACCATCTCTGCCGAGCACTTCAACTCTGGCCCCAGCAACAGGCATTAGGCAAAGCCGAGGATTTGTGGCCTTCCCCTCTGGAGATTCTCGATCACACGGTAGCAGCGACAGTGAAGCAGGCATTTCAGAAGATTCTCCAGAAGTTCCACTGTGCTTCTCACGTCTGTCTCCAGCAATTCAGGATTGTGCATGGTACCTACTTAACAAATACCGCTATCATTTCGGAGCGACTGCGCATGCTGCGTCGCGCTGCCATCTTCTCTTCCCCTTGTTTAAAACTCCCTTGTCACCATTACCATATTTTCTAACTCCAAAAACATAAATTGCATAAAAAAACAAGAGCCCAGGAGAACAAGTCTTAGTTTTTTTACGTTAGCAAGACATGCACATGACATAGTAGCATCATGACATGAAATTCATCAATTTTTACATGTAACCTATAATGAATTATTTAATTGAAAAAGGATGCTAATTTTTTTTTTCATTTTTCTTTTTCCTAATGTTATTTTGTTTTTTTCTTTTTCTTTTTCTTTCTCTTGTAGTTAGTGGTATTTTTTCCTTTAGTTGGGGTTCTCTTTTTTCCTTTATAAAAAAATATTTTTTTTATTATCATAAGTTTTTTCAGCTTTATTAACTATATATATATATATATCAATTTGTTGAAGTCTTGTATCATTTTTAAAGCTGTAGAAGATTATGGATCAATAAAAAGATTTTAAAAATGAAAAGGATGCTTAAATCAAATTTACAATATAACTCAAATATTACTGAAATATTAAACTGCAGTTCATGAAATAGATTGGATGAATTCCTTTAAGTCATTTCTCAGATGTGATAGTGCTCTAACTAAACAGTCTATTTCATTGAAAAGTTATTCTCCTGAAATATTCACAACGTTGTGCTCTCTTTTGCTCCACGTTGTGGAGTATTTCCAGTATTTCTGATTTTGTTTCTAAATCCATAAGATTTTCCTTTCTCAAACACAAGAAAATCTACAGATGCTGAGGATCCAAAGTAACACACACAAAATGCTGGAAGAACTCAGCAGGCCAGGCATCATCTCTAGAAAAGAGGCAGAAGCCTTTCTGATTTTCCTTTCTGACTGCAGAGACAGTTGCATAATCACCACTGTAGTGACCTCACCAAAATAATCTAAGATATAGAGGTAGGGAAGAAGCTGGAGAGAAAGATCTTAGTGGATAGTTCATGACAGGTGTAATCATAGTCACTGAAAGATGCAGAAAAGAAACTGACCCTTCACTCCATTGAGTCCCTACTGCCAATTCATTACCCATTTACTCTAATCCTAGAGAAATTCTGGTTTTCATTAGAGGTGCAGAGTCATACAGCATGGAACAGACCCATTGGCCCAACTGGTTAATGAAAACCAAGATGCCCTTCTAAGCTGGTCCTGTTTGGCTGTAATGTATTTGGGATGTATCCTTCTAAATGGTTCCTATCTGTTGTTCCCATCAAGAAGTCCTCCACAGCTTCTACAACTCACTGATCACACTCAGGGCAATTTACAATGGAATCAACCTACAACTCCATTGTTTGGGATGTGGTAGTAAACCACACATCCCACACAGTCACAGGAAGAATGAGCATACCCTGCACAGGCAGCATCCAAAGTCAGGGTTGAAGCTAGCCCATGGTTCTACAAGCTGAGAGGCTTTAAGAGCTATGAGTTAATTATTTTCAGGAAAAATTGAACAGTCTGAGAGTAACTTTTCTGGAAATGCAATGTCTGAAGGATGATTTACTGGGTGAATTAAAATGATCCTGGTGTTTGAGAAGGTAATTCAGGAAGGCATTTTGGTTTCAAGAAAGGCAAAGATTAAAAATGAGAGCCTGGAAATAACTCCATTTTGGGGAAAAAAAAATATTCATACCCAGCAGGGAACATGCAACCTATTTCCTGATGCAATTCACTTGGGTGTTTTAAGTCTCAGGTGGGGTAGAAAGCATATAATTGTGTTAGATGTAGAAGGATAGTCATCATGTAGAACATAGAAACACAGGCAGAGGCTAAGTGGCAGCGGCTGAGCTTTCAAAGTCATCCACTATTACTGAGCCTTGCCTTTACCTGTTTGACTTTTAACTGTTTAGTGGCTTATTACTGGAGCTGAAAGATGATTTTACTGCAAGGAATACAAAAGCATCTGGAAACAGAGTTGCCAACATTGTATTTCGTGAATCAATTAGATTGTAGTGTTTCCAAATGGCACTCTGGTTACTCTCTTAGAATTTCAAACCTGTAATTCTTTCACCAAGAAGGATAGGGTCAGTGGATTCCATTACCCCCAGGTTCCCCTCCTTTTCCTGACATAGGAATTCTTCACCTTCGTTGAGTCCAATTCCTGGAATTCACAACCATCAATAGACAGGCCACAATTGTTCACGGCGTGCCTTCGCAGTGATGGCTAACAATAGTAAACACAGCCTTGCCAGAGCCAACTTGATCCCATAATTGAATAATTCAACAAATTCAGACAAAAATGTTGAAAATATTGCATGAAATATGAGAAGGTGAATACAATGAACCCAAACTACAAATGGGCAAGAAAAATTGGATAAAGAAAGAAAAAGGCAGTAAGAAAATTTTAAAATGTAATTTTTCACATTTTAGAAATCTCCAATAACAAAACAATTGAAAGTAATGAAAACCCAAATTTCATTATTTATTGTAGTCATTAATGTTCATTGGTGGAAAATGACATTTTAATGTCATCAAAAGTGTAACTAGATGGCAATGGTTATGACTATTGTGTCTGTGGCCAGGTTGCCTGATGTTTACAGGTCTCCTGAGGTTAACAATGACTTTATGTAAAATATACTTTTGCTCTGTAAATCATTTTCATCATTATTATTAATAATAACAATTAAAGCTACACAGTAGTATCTATGTAAATCTTCAGAAAGGTAGAATACTAAACCACTAGAATAGACTAGGAATTGAGAAATGAGCATGCTTGGCTCTGCCTGCAACTCAGGTTTTACCAGCTTGAGCTGAGGAAAAAATAATAATTAATATTAGGTTACAGGAACCATGGTGTACAAAGGCTGTTGTAAATCTGGTCAAGAAGAAAAGCAGAGCTTACGAAAGGTTCAAAAATAGATAATGATAGAGATCTAGAAGATTATAAGGCTAGCAGGAAGGAGCTTAAGAATAAAATTAGGAGAGCCAGAAGGGGCCATGAGAAGGTTATGGCGGACAGGATTAAGTAAAACCCCAAGGCATTCTACAAGTATGTGAAGAGCAAGAGGATAAGACGTGAGAGAATAGGACCAATCAAGTGTGAGGGTGGAAAAGTGTGTATGGAATCAGAGGAGATAGCAGAGGTACTTAATGAATACTTTTCTTCAGTATTCACTACGGAAAAGGATCGTGGTGATTGTAGTGATGACTTGCAGCGGACTGAAATGCTTGAGCATGTAGATATTAAGGAAGAGGATGTGCTGGAGCTTTTGGAAAGCGTCAAGTTGGATAAGTTACTGAGACTGGACGGGATGTACCCCAGGCAATTGTGGGAAGTGAGGGAGGAGATTTCTGAGCCTCTGACAATGATCTTTGCATCATCAATGAGGACGGGAGAGATTCTGGAGGATTGGAGGGTTGCAGATGTTGTTCCCTTATTCAAGAAAGGGAGTAGAGATATCCCTGGAAATTATAGACCAGTGAGTCTTACTTCAGTGGTTGGTAAGTTGATGGAGAATATACTGAGAGGCAGTATTTATGAATATTTGGAGAGGCATAATATGATTAGGAATAGTCAACATGGCTTTGTCAAAGGCAGGTCGTCCCTTACGAGCCTGATTGAATTTTTTGAGGATGTGACTAAACACATTGATGAAGGTAGAGCTGTAGGTGTAGTGTATATGGATTTCAGCAAGGCCTTTGATAAGGCCCATGCAAGGCTTATTGACAAAGTAAGGAAGCATGGGATCCAAGGAGGCATTGCTTTGTGGATCCAGAATTGGCTTGCCCACAGAAAGTGAAAAGTGGTTGTAGACGGGTCATATTCTGCATGCAGGTCGGTGACCAGTGGTGTGCTTTAGGGATCTGTTCTGGGACCCCTACTCTTCGTGATTTTTATAAATGACCTGGATGAGGAAGTGGAGGGATGGGTTAGTAAATTTGCTGATGACACAAGGTTGGGGGTATTGTGGATAGTGTAGAGGACTGTCAGAATTTACAGTGGGACATTGATAGGATGCAAGACTGGGCTGAGAAGTGGCAGATAAGTGTGAGGTGGTTCATTTTGGTAGGTCTTGGCAGTGTGGAGGATCAGAGGGATCTTGGGGTCCAAGTCCATAGGACACTCAAAGCTCCTGCGCAATTGGACTCTGTGGTTAAGAAGGCATACAGTGCATTGGCCTTCATCAATCGTGGGATTGAGTTTAAGAGCTGAGAGGTAATGTTGCAGTTATATAGACCCTGGTCAGACCCCACTTGGAGTACTGAGCTCAGGTCTGGTCGCCTCACTACAGGAAGGACGTGGAAACGATAGAAAGGGTGCCGAGGAGATTTACAAGGATGTTGCTGGATTGGGGAGCATTCCTTATAAGAATAGGTTGAGTGAACTCGGCCTTTTTTCCTTTGAGCGATGGAGGATGAGAGATGTACAAGATGATGAGATATTGATCGTGTGGATAGTCAGAGGCTTTTATCCAGGGCTGAAATGGCTAGTATGAGGGTATAGTTTTAAGGTGCTTGGAAGCAGATACAGAGGAGATGTCAGGGGTATGTTTTTTACGCAGAGTGTGGTGAAGTGGTGAGTGCGTGGAATGGGCTGCTGGCGGCGGCGGTGGAGGCGGAAACAATAGGGTCTTTTAAGAGACTTCTGGGTAGGTAAACGGAGCTTAGAAAAATAGAGGGCTATGGGTAAGCCTAGGTAATTTCTAAAGTAAGGACATGTTCGGCACAGCATTGTGGGCCGAAGGGCCTGTTTTGTGCTATAGGTTTTCTATGTTTCTAATATTAATAACAACTTTTTGAGTGATAAAAATGCAGGAGTTATATTGCGTGTGCATAGTGGTATAATGTGGGTTACCATAACAAATGAATGTTCCTGACTTATGGAGAAAGTAGTTTATGGTCATTTCTTAGGAACAGATCTTTATAAAACTTGGGGACTGTCTGTACTGTAAAAGTGCAACAGCTTTAAGATATTCAATGCATTTCAATGGTGAGTCAGCCAGTGAAAAGCTATTTTCACGTAACCAATGGTTCTAACTTGCATAGGGATTTTCAACGTTCTATTACTCATCTACTGTAGTCTGGATTCTGTGGCATTTGCAAATAAATAACAGTGAAAACTATCACCCTTGTCATTTTGTCAGTAAATTATGACCCAGTGTGCTAAATAAAGATACTGAATGATTGGAACTTTTTTTTTAAACTACCTAACGGAAGAAAAGTAATTCAAACTTAATTATGGTTTGGGTGCAATCCTTTCATAATAAAAAAAGACTGAGAGTTGATGGATTTTGCAGTAAATAGTTAATGGAAAAATGTAGAAAGAAATTCAATCACTTCCATCACGTTCCATCCAGAAATAATAGCCACTACAATGCCAAGATCATGTGATCTATCATCGCTTCTTTGTTGTAAAGCAGTTAACTTTATTTAAACAAAATCAAGAATCTTGCCCAGGCATAACCTGCAAGGGTCTGGCAGGTGTTGGAGCCAATGTACTAAAGGACTGAGGGGACAAATTTCACTACAGTGGAATTTTTTTACAGAGCGACCATTCATGTTGTACTTTTTTCTTACACTGGTTTCATATTTGTTATAGTATTTTTTGATTTAAATTTGCAGAGTATTGTATTTAAATTTAATTTCAGGAAAAGGGCCAGTAACATCATGAAAGATCCCAACCATCCTACTTATGGACTCTTTGTCCCACTCCCAGTAGGGAGGAGAATACATTGCATCCACACCAGGATCACCAGACTTAAAAGCAGTAAGGCTGATCAACACCTCCACCTACCAGCCGACCCCTCCATGCCCCCAACCACCACTACTTTATTATTTCTTGTCAGTCACCTTACGTACAAACAATCCTGTGCTTAACATCACTTTATAGTCATAGAATCAATCTGTGTACATAACCTATCTCATGTACTTAATTGTTTATTATTATTATTATTATTATTATGTTCTTTACCTTTTGTGTTTTTTTTGTTCTGCATTGGATCCGGAGTAACAATTATTTTGTTCTCCTTTACACATGACATTAAACAATCTTGAATACTGGGTCCACTTCATGTACTAATTGGGTAATGAATCTCATTCTATTTTCATGCTTAATGAAATCTGAATTCTTCAGATAGTTTCAAAAAATTCAAATTTTTCCCAAAATATACTTTACTCATAAAATACATAGTTATGTAATTGGGACAGAGCATTATTTTCCCTCAGTGTTTGGACAATAAAATTACATTCACTTATGCATTTACAATATGTCAACATGTCATTAATATTTTATCCCCAAATTGTTCTCCTGAATCGAATGTCCAGAAGCAGCTATTAAATCTGTTTCCACCATTTTTGTTAATTATACTAACTCACTATGGTAAAAAAAAAGTGCCTCACTTCATCCTTTTATCTCCTTTGCCAACTTTCTCCAATCTACGTCTGTCTTCTGGTTACTGACCCTCCTGCGACCAGGAACAGTTTCTGCAGATCTACTCTATCAAAATGCTTTATGGTACGGAACACCTCCATCAAGCTGGCATAGAATGGAGTAATCTGAGTTTATCTGATGTCTTAAATTTTCATTCCTCAACTCATTCTGATAAATCTTCATTCCACTCCATGTCTAAGTCCTTTCTAGAATGTAATATCCAGTGATAAACAGATTCTCCAACTGAATTCTAACCGGTGTCATTATAAAGTCTTAGAGTATATTGGTACCATATATTTTGTATTGTCATGGTGCAAACTTGCTAAGAAAGTGGCTCTCCTCACACTTTTTGCATTAATGTTCACTTCTCCAGTCTCTGACGCTCTCATTAATTTTTCGATACCCTCATGTTGTCCATTACAATCAGCCTCACTGCTTACTGTACTTCACTGCGGTAAAAAATCTCTTAAATGACATTACATTTAGGATGACTACACAATTGAATTTCCACAATGAAGACTTCTAACTTACCATAAAAATCACACAGTGTCTTATTTCCTTTCTGGTACTCAGTGTATCTAATGTACTCACATGTGAAGTCACCTGGATATATGCAGAGTCATTCAACTGCATGTCTAGACATTATATCCATCAGTTTGTTCACTTATGCATATGTTAAAGAGAACCTGAGGTCTTTGCCCTAGGATCAGAACTTTCTCAACTGAGAATCTAGTCTCTCGGAGAAGCTCTCCAGCCCCCTCTGTCAAGATGCAACCACATACCCTAGTCACCCTGCAACCCTAACCCAAAGACAATAATAACACTACTTAAGTCCAGATCAACAGCTTGCTTTCCGTATTGCACTACCCTGGCTTGCATATCATGTAAGTATCTATGACGTAACATCCCCGGTTGAGCCTGACCAATGGAGGGCCTCATTAGTCCAGATAAAGGGCCTGGATAGTCCATTTTCCTCCACAGGTGCTGCCTCACCCACTGAGCTCCTCCAGAATTTTGTTTGTTGATACAAGCTCCAGTACCTGCATTTTCTTGCCTCTTCCTATTAGATATTCCAAACTAATTTCTCTCCAAAGGATATCCCGTGTGCCGCTCCTCTGCGACTCCTCCGTGATTAATAAAATGGGCTATGGACCCAACTAATTCTCATGCCGGCGTTCAGTGAGAAATTACCTTCAGGCATATTGACTATGGAAGACTTTCAGAAAGAACACCTACTTAGCACACCACAGACTGCTTACTCAACACACTTTTTCAGGTGCCGAAGAAATTTTTGTCGTAGTGTCAAATTAACAATGACAAGCCAAGGTCTTTGTGCATTTCAAAAAGGAAGTGCTTTTAAGACTAGGCTTTCTAAACACTTTTTGAAATCATATTTTATAGCATATAGAATAGTGCCACCGTGCCTTGAAGAGTATCTACTTCCATTTTTTGTCCTTGAAAAATTACTTTCTGCACTGGTAACCAACCTCAGAAGAGAGGGAGAGAGAGATCCAATTCATTTGGTCCCTCAGATTTCAGATGTCATTATATCTATCAGTGTGATAAAAGTAAAAACATTAGTAGAATATTAATCAAAACCAGTGAATCCTTTGATGCCAGAAATGGGGGAGACTTCTCATGATGGGTTTCAATTTAATACCTTGTTTGTACTCAGAAGTTGATTGCTGATAACTGGGCTGCAGCCGTCAATTGCAGGTGTTGTTTCCAATGATAAAGGAGAAAGCAGCCCAAAGTAAGATTGATATTCAAGACGGGAAATTGAAGAGCTTTCCACTGCTTTGTCATTGAGTTGTGAAGCCCTTCAGCAGCACTTACCTAGTGAATGGAATACTAAATAGAAAACAAGAAGCTCCTTGGCCTAACAGCATTCAGTCTAAGTCCTGACAATTGTAACAGGAAATAGAATGACTAGTGGAGTAGGTGACCTTTTATGATCATGCATAGGATGAACTGGAAGAGATTGTTTAGTGAATGTACCCAAGTCACCTGGATTGGTGGATAAATGCACACCACATTTGAAATCCCTTTTTAAAGCTTTTATTACGGCAAATTTCATCATCATATTTTATAAACTTACCTGTGCTACAAGTGCACAATCTTTTTGACAAAAATCAAACTGGTTTCAGCCAACCTTATTGATTGAAGTGCAGTCAAAAAGAGGGGAGGAGAAGATGGCGCGACGCAGCGCGCGCGGCTGCTCCGAAATGATATTGGTATTTGTTAAGTAGGTACTGTGCACAATCCTGATTTGATGGAGACAGATGTGAGAAGCACAGAGGAACATCTGGAGAAACTTCTGAAATGCCTACTTTGCTGCCGCTGCTACTGTGCGATCGAGAATTTCCAGAGAGGAAGGACCCAAATCTTCGGCTTTGCCTATTGCTTGGTGGCCGGGGTCGAAGTGCTCGGCAGAGATGGTCCTCGGTGTCGGAAGGCTGGTCGGAGGCTCGAAGTTTTCGGACGGACTCAAGAGTTGGCTGTGGTCGGGTGCTGCATCGGCAAGTTTGCGGCGCTGGAGGTTCATGGCAGGGAGAGTGTCACACTTCGAGGGGTGATTGATAAGTTCATGGTCTAAGGTAGAAGGAGTCAATTTTAGAAAACCTAGCACATGTAATTTTCAACATAGTCCCCTCCTACATGTACACACTCAATCCAGTGGTCGTGGAGCGGACGGATCCATTCTTTGTAGCAGTGGTCCACAGCAGGGGTGATTGATACGTTCATGGCCCAGGGTAGAAGGAGATGAGTTATTAACTTCAAACTTTCTGCATTATCACTCAAAGAGTTGAACTGCACGTGCATGTAATGAGAGCATCTTGGACCTCCAGGTGGTCCACAGCAGGGGTGATTGATAAGTTTGTGGCCTAAGATAGAAGGAGATGAGTTATACAGTTCTCGTTACAGGCACATGCAGTTCAACTCTTTGAGTGAGAATGCAGAAAGTTTGAAGTTAATAACTCATCCCCTTCTACCCTAGGGCACGAACTTATCAATCACCCCTGCTGTGGACCACTTCTGGAGGTCCAAGACTCTGACTTCTTCAAAGAAGGGATCCGTATGTTCCACGACCGCTGGACTGTGTGTGTAAATGTAGGAAAAATAAATGTGCTGGGTTTTCTAAAATTAACTCCTTCTACCCTAGGCCACAAACTTATCAATCACCCCTCATAATTTGGGAAGTCACAGTTTTCATCAGTATTAGCAAATATTGGCCCATGCACTAGAAAATTCATCTGCACTGGATTCGGTAACAACTGTAAAAAAGATAGAGCAGGCTTTTAAAGAAATGCAATAGACAGGAAGCTTAATAAAATGTTATGAATGACTGCTGTCAATAATTAATGAATTTGTATTGCACATTTCCCATGCTCAGGATGTCTCAAAGTGTTTTGCAGCTGTTGAAGTGCAGTGGCAGTTTTAACCTTAGAGATGATAGTGCTAGTAACTTAAAGTTCTTGAGAGGTGCTTTTGGGTATCTATGTCATCACACAAGAAGTCTGACTGTATCTGCAGATCTGCAAGTTGGGCAGACTCCTATAAAACATGAGAGGAAAAGCAAGAGGCCTCATTTCTACTCTTACCACATTATTTGCATCATATGACTGTGCTTGGACAGGTGAGACTTAAAAACTAACAAAAACCACATAATTATAACATATAGTTACAACAGTGCAAAGCAATACTGTAACTTGATAAGAACAGACCATGGCACAGTAAAAGTCTCAAAGTCTCTCGAAAGTCCCATCATCTCATGCAGACAGTAAACCTCCAGCGCCGGTGCAGCATCCTGGAAGCAACCGACCATAGTCCGACTCCCAATCTGTCCGAAAAACTCCGAGCCTCCAGCCCACCTCTTCGACACCGAGCACCAAACACCACCTCTGCCGAGCGCTTTGACCCCGGCCCCAGCAATAGGTGATACGCAAAGCCAAGGATTTGGGGCCTTCCCCTCTGGAGATTCTCGATCGCACAGTAGCAGTGGCAGCAAAGCAGGCATTTCAGATTTTACTCCAGATGTTCCTCTGTGCTTCTCAGGGCTGTCTCCATCAAATCCGGATTGTGCACGGCCCCTAGTTACATATAGTCGATATTCATTCGGAACGACCGTGCGCGTTGTGTCGTGTCGCCATCTTCTCCTCCCTCCGATACATTGAGTAATGCAGATGAGATTATGCTGCTGTTTCTAAGATCAGTGATCCCTCCCACTGGTAAGATATGATACATCTCACATCTTCTTATTATTAATGCTATTAACAGGAGGCGCTTTAAAGCAAGAGTTTAAAGTCTGTTGATTTAACCAAAGGACTTGGAAGATTTTGTGTTTTTTTTTCCATGTGAAATCAGAGAAAATGTTGTGTTACAAAAGAAGCAGCTGTCTACTTGTTTGCATCAGAGAAGGACTGAATACCAACTAGGCCAATGGGATTTCCCCAAATCCAGCATTCATGACTCATTCACTTCTTAAAATGGATTACAAGTTGATAAACAATCCTCTTATAGCAATTGCTAGCCAACAGGGAAATGGGCCGAAGTTCGCAGGAGGATTATTGGTTAGATCAGCTTCCTGTTGCCCAGCTCCTCTATTTCATTTCAACAGACCAGTTTCACTGAAATGGTAATTCACCCTACCTCTCATTGTATCTGCTCATGGAGTTTGGCATGCCAGGCAGATTGGAGTAATTTACAAAGTGAATGGACATCTGCGGTCTTCACGTAAATTCATAAAAACCTCTATACTTCATAAACACCACTAATTCCCTTCCTGTCATTTATTCCTGTAAGTGGAAGGAGTGCAATACCTGCCCATTCACCTCCTCCCTCACCTGCATTCAGGGCCCCGAATAGTCCTTTTAGGTGACACAACACTTCACCTGCAAATCTTTTGGGGTCTTCTACTGTATCCAGTGCTCCCAATGCAGCCAACTCAATATTGTGAGATCCAACGTAGATTAGGGACAGATCTGTCGAGCATCTTCACTCCATCCATAAAAAGTAGGATTTTCAGGTGGGCAATCATTTTAATTCCAGCCCCCATTTCTATTCCAAACATATAGGTCCATGACCCCTCTACTGCCACTATGAGGCAACTCTCAGGTTGAATGAGCAACATCTTATATTCCTTCTGGGTAGCCTTCAACCTTATGATAGGAACATTAATTTCTCTAACTTCTGGTGATATTTCCCCCCTCCCCCTTCCCTTTTCTTCCACTCTCCACTCCTGCTCCCCTCTTGCTCCTTCTTCTCAGTTTACCTGCCTCTCTCTGGTGCCCCTCCTCCTTACCTTTTTCACGTGGTCCATTCTCCTCTCCTATCAGGTCCCATCATCTTCACACTTTACCCTTCCCACCTATTACCTCCCAGCTTCTTACTCCATCCCACGCCCCATCACTTCGCCTATCACCTTCTAGCTTGTCTCCTTCCCTTCCCCCTACCATCTTATTCTGACTTCTTCCACCTCCCTTTCCAGTCCTGATGAAGGCCCTCGACCCTTCCACTTCCATAGCTGCTGCTGCCTGACCTGCTGAGATCCTCTAGCGTTTTTTATGTGTTACCCTCTGCACTTCTGTTGGATCTTTTGAAACTATCAGTAGAACCTTTGAGGCATATTTATATTGATATTGAGGCATATTGATAGCATATTTTGCTTTGAAACAGGTTCCAGATCAGCAGTCCTGTTACTCAATGATGAGCAACATCAAATCAACAGAACCAAATTTCAGAACCAGACTACACAAAACCTTTATAATAGATGTTTGGTGAAAGAGATTGGAAGGTATTATGATTTCATAAACTATGTCTAAATGTTGGGAGTACCCTGGCAGATATTCCACTCTATTTTAGATTATCTCCCTTGTGGCATTATCTTAGGTCTTATGATGAATAAAGTAAAATAGAATTGATGTTGTTGTTCCTTTCCGCACTTTGTGTGCATCAGGCAGCAAACACGCCATTTCTTTATCAGTTGTCTGTTTGTTTTTAACGACTACAAGTTGCTAGCTCAGTTCTCCACCCAACACAAGGAGCCAGCCAGGTCTGAACCTGGGATCACTCACCTTGAAGTCCGGTATGGATGCCACTACACCACCAGCCGGTGAGTGAAATAGAATAAAGTAGATGTATTCTTGTTCTCAATAATTTAATTTGTCCTTGTTCTTTAAATGGCGTCTCATATGATCAGTCAGATCCTTTTAACAATAAATGTGACATTATTACAAGTCATTTCTGAATTGTGTGAACAGCAGAGACTGGACCAAGCACAGACTCTTAGCAATTCCAAAAACCATCTCCATACGTATATCCTTTTCCATTTATTATCGACCTGTGCTTTTATTACTGAATCAAATCTCAAATAGAGAGTTTTAAGTTTACAGTAAATGATGGAATTTTTTAACATCCTGAGTGATGGCGTTTTTATCAAATACTTTCTGGTTAACAGAAAGATATTGGCTGAAAAGCTCATCTTCTAATTTAGTGGTTCCTTTTGAGATTTTCAACAGATTTACGAGGCATGACCCATGACTTCTAAAACACTGAGTATACCTTTATGGCTTCAGTATATTTCAGATTAACATTGATTGTATCATGTAAAATGCTCTGGAATTTCATAGCACTACCAATCTTCGATTTAACTTGTCTGTAATTCACTCACTTGCTTTGCATTTTATTTTTTTGGTTTCAATAACAGGATTATGTGAATTATTCTGCAGATTTATCATAGAGCCTCTTTACAGCAGGTATAATGAAATGCAAAAGATATTAATTTTTTTAAGGATATGTAATTTGTTCAACAAGGCACTGGAACTTCAGGAGAACCTGAGAATGGAAAAAAAACATTAGCTATCAGATGAAATGAAAATTTACTTGTTTCTTCAGAGCTATATTTGGTGTGTGTGTATATGTTTGTGTGTGTCTATCCCTTTATGTGTGTGCATAGTTCTGGTTCTTGTGAATATGAATTTCATATTAAGACCTGCTATAGTTAATTGATAGCATTCTCATCTCATTGTTAGATGGTTGTGGCTTAAAGTCCAGGTCAAATTCTTCAGCTTAAATATGTAGCCTAATTCTCTACTGCAGGATCAAGTCTATATTGCTGTACTACAGGTGTCATCCCTCACCAGAAACACTATATTCCTTCTTCGGTCAACGTAGAGCAGCTGGTGATGCTATTTTGCTCATTGATTAGTTAAAGAGCGGTATAGTATAGAAATAGGGTCTTTGTCCCTCTGAGTCTGCACTCATTTCTTCTAATCCTTCTTTTTCCCTCTTGTATTGCTCATATACCATCTCTAAAACATGTTACCTGCATACGCTGCTTATTAGACATTACTGCGTGCCAATTGACAACTGCTTTTTCCTATAATACATCTCAAATAATACCTAAGTGCTTGTAAAATGCCTTGTAATTTCTGATATCATGAAATGCAAGCTGTTGGAAGATGTATAAATTTTTAATTGAGTATTCAATAAATGATTTATAACTGCAGAAAGGACTGTCAAACCATGGAGTCAAAACAAGTTCTTCAAGCATGAATATTTCATACAATATCAGTAAGGATTTGTATGAAACTTACAACATTAAAATATAGGATTCAAGGTAAACATTTTAACAAAAATCTTGGAAATTCATCTATGTAGTTTACCTACTTTATTTAGAGATATAGCATGGAACTGGGCTTCTGGCCCAGTAACCCAAACCTAAATCACAGTACAATTTACAACGAGCAATTAACCTACTGACCTATATGTTTTTGGACTGTGGGAGGATACTGGAGCATCTAGGGGAAACTCATGCATTTCCTGAGGAGGGCATACGAACTTCTTACAGAGAACACTGGGACTGAACTCCAAACACCGATGCTGTGAACTGTAATTGCATCGTGTTGACCGCTACACTACCGTGGCACCCTTAATTGCAAGCATGAAAGTTGGCTAATTGGCATTGTGCAGAAGTTAATTTTATTCCATGTACTAATAATTATTTATAGAGTTCGAATTCAGTTGTCATGTTGCCTTCTCAGCTTACAAAATTCCTGTTCTCACTGGAGATTAGAAGAATGAGGGGGGATCTCATTGAAACCTATTGAATATTGAAAGGCCTAGATCATGCAATCAACATAAATCAATCTATGTATATAAACTGTCTTATATATTTATATTTATTGTGTTTTATTATAAGTATTATGTCCTGTTTTGTGCTGCATTGGACCTGGAGTAGCAATTATTTTGTTCTGCTTGCACATGTGTACAGGAAATGACATTAAGCAATCTTGAATCTTGAATCTTATGTGGAGTGGATGTAGACAGAGTGTTTCCAATAGTGGGAGAGTCTAGAACCAGAGGTGCAGGCATAGAATATAAGAATGTCCCTTTTGGACAGAGATGAGGAGGAAGTTCTTTATCAGAGGGTGGTGAATCTGTGGAATTCATTTCCGCAGAGGCGAAATCATTGAGTATATTTAAAGGGCAAGTTCATAGGCTGTTGATTAGTAAGGGTGTCAAAGACTACAGGAATAGGGCAGGAGAATGGGGTTTAGAGAGGTAATAAATCAGCCAGGATTGAATGCCAGAGTAAGCTTGATGGGCTAAATTGCCTAATTCTGCATCTATGTCATATGGAAGTAAAAGAATGGCTTCAGGAGGAAGGAAATGAGAAACCATTACATTGTGTGATCATTATAAGCTTTGGGAAGAGCATTACAGTGGTTACTGTAACTCAGGATTGTCATTCAGACTTTCCCACATGATTCCTAGATGGCCAGATGTAGAGGTATGCTGCTTATCTGTGGCCCAACAGATACATTCTTCCTGGATGAAACCAACACAAGAGAAAGCACCTGCCCGAAGCTGTCAGATCAAAGTGCCAGTGGTACTTCTGAAGTCAACATATAAGAAAGTTTCAGAGATGGTGGAGCTATTCAAACAGAGGGAGGCAAATTAGAATTGTCTGCTTCTGTTTGTCATTTTTTTAGGGTTGTATCTCATGGGGATTTTCTGATTCTTTGATTCTATTAGATCAACAATTAAGCAAAAGAGGTGCTAAAGTTATTAGCATGAAAGCAATAGGCAAATATGCTGATGCTTTCTTACAGCATGGTAGCACCTGAGGCTCTTTATCTCACTTTCTCCAATGTTCGTCTATGTAGTTGGAACATCAAAGGGTTAACTTCTCATATAGTGACAAAAAAGCACAGCTATCAACAGGTCAATTTAAAGACTTAGCTACCATTATTGAGTATTAAGTCATTTCTAAGAGTTAGTCATCAGGAATGTAACAGTTAACTGGCTTTAGTGCCTCAGCTGATGGGCAGAACATAGCGAGACGTAGAGGAGCAATATAGCACAGACGCAGGCTCTTCAGCCCAATCAGTTCATGCCAACCACAATGCCCACTTAGCTAGTCCCAATTTCTTGTGTTTGGCCCATATCCCTCTGAGCCTGCCTCTTCAGGTACCAATCCAAGAGCTCTTAACTGATGTTATTGCATCTGCCTCAACCACTTCCTCTGTCCCAAATACTCACCAACCTATGTATGGAAAAAGTTGCCCCTTTGTTACGTTCTGTAACTTCAAAGCATTAAACTAATTCAAAGGTAGACACAGGAGTCCAAACTGCGGGTCTAATTTCGAGTTTACTTCAAGTGAGGCACACACATATTTCGTGGTAGAGTAACGATGTATGCAAGTCAAGTATTTATGCCTATGACACATAATGAATTAATTAAATGAACAAGAATATTTAATCAGCCAATAAATATACGATTACTCAAATATTAAATATTAAATACACAATACTTCAGTCCCTTTTAAATCATTTCCCTCTCACCTTATATCTATTTCCCCTAGCTTTGAACTTCCCTACCCTGCGGAAAAATGCAGTTACCATCTACTTTATTATCTATGTCTCTCATAACTTCGATCATTTCTATATTGTCGCCCCTCCTTTTCCTATGTTCCATAGAACAAAGTCCAAGCCCTGCAAACCTCTCCACATAACTCGGGTCCTCTACTTCTGGCAACATCCTTGGAAGTCTTTTCTGCACTCTTTCCATTTTAAGCAGGTGACCAAAACTGTTTACAGTACTCCAAGTGGGGCCTCACCAGTCACAGATACTGTGGAAACCTGAGATCTCTGAGTGATTTTATTTAAAAATTGGCATGAAAATTTATGTTAATAAATATATTTATTTGTTTCTACAATAATACCTTGGCATCAAATGAACCTTAGAAATATAAAATAAACGAAGTTGAACTAGATTTTATTGCTCCAAGTTCTTATGCAAAATATTTCAGTGACAAATCGACACTTTGAAAGTTTGTGCTGAAGATTCTTGGAATAATAAATTAATTAGTTGGTCAAAGAGCTCATTAAAAGCCCATTGAAACCAATAAAGGTGTTTTTGAGATTCCTCTAATTTGTCAGTCATTGATTTTATGTGAGGTTTCTTGGAACACTTTATTGAAATTGGATGAGATTATTTGGAATACTGTCAGAAAGATTCTACGTTTGCCTGATTTTATAGCATTTTATAGTCTACAGCTAGAATTGGAGGACTGGGCAGGCTACCATTAGAATTATTAATTCCATTTTGCAATCATTAGAAAGTTTAAAAAATCCTCAAGTTAGGGATATTTTAGAATCCCACTCTCTTCATTATACAGGTATTAAATTGAAGAAACCAATGTTATTGTATAGTAGCTTAATTTCTGGCTTGGGTACCTACCAAGTTTTAGGAAGATAATTACTTTTGCCTGACTTTGGAAAGTTTTCCTTCATCAGCAATTCCAGTAAAGGTCTGAATAGTCTATGGGTGTTTCAAGCATATGAAGTGGACTGCAGACAGGCAGTATTATTCTCAGAACATGAATAATGCAGCTTCAGTCATGCTTTTGCGATATATTTATAAATTGTGGGATAAGTGATGAGGGGCTGCAATTTTCCTATCACCACAATACATCTACAGCAGATGCAAATTCAGTGGGCCCCTACTCGACATTAGATCACATGGGGAATAGAAATACCTGCGTCAGCCTGCTGTTTACTGATTACAACTCAGCATTTAAAACAATCATATTCTTAGTTCTAATCAACAAGTTCCAAAACCTGGGCCTCTCTATCTCCCTCTGCAACTGAATCCTTGACTACCTCACCAGGACAACACAGTCATTGTGGATCTCCTCTTCACTGATATCCAACCCTGGTGCACCTCAAGGATGTATGCTGAGCCCATTGCTCTACTCTCTCTACACCCATGACTGTGTGGCTAGACATGAATGAACTCTTTAGTCAGCTCCTATGTGCCACATTTTCAATTACTTAGGAAAAACGTGGTTTCCCTTCAGTCAGAAGATATTCTTAATCTCAGTTAAGAAATTTCAGAAGACCTGACAGTAAGTTTGAAATGTGATTGTCATTTTTAGTGTTTTATTGGTTTTCTCTTTCCTTTTCTGGGAAAGTGAAGTCCATTAACCCTCTGCCATGTTGTGCCTGTGGATATATTGATTTGTCACCAAGCTCTTAGTTATTTCATATTAATTGTTGCAGGCCAATTTTGACAGACGTGTCTTCCAGGTTCAGAGTGATGTAGAGAAAAAGAGCCTCACATCATATGCGAATCTGTTAATGTCAACGTATTAGACTTTAGTAAAAATAGGACAGAAATATTGGAAATTTGTGGTCAGGACAGATAATCTTCAAGAGTAATGTTCCCTGACTGCAAAGACCATAAAAGGTGTCCTCTTGGGGAATAGCGATCCTCATATTTATTCCAAGGGAAAACAAGTTGTTGTTTGAGATTATTTGTATACTTGTTTTAAACTGATATTTTTGGAAATGCTATTCCTCCTTGATTTTTTCAAAATAAGTGGAGCAGTGGTTATTCGGACATTGCAAATTGACACAGTGAAACCTAGATAAGCTCTTTCCTTTTTATTGCTTAGATCTGGCCGGTGGATTTTTTCCTTTGGAATGCTCTATATGACAGAACGTATACAAAATAAAAGCCTTTGACTAAACAGGGGTCTCAAGAGCTATTTTGCTGAGTGAAAAGCCTTGTATCTCATGAATTAGATGATCACTTTATGTTGCACTGGTGCCACATCCATCATGCAGATTAATACATGATCAGTTGTGCATGGCTGAGAGAAGGCAAAGTTCCCAGATGACAAATTCCACTCAGCCATGATCTCATTGAATGCTTGAACAAGCTCAAGAGCTGTACATGGGAAGGAGGTACAGGAGCCTTAGGTCCCACATTACCAGTTTCAGGAACAGTTATTAACCTTCAGCCATCAGGCTCCTGAACCAGCATAGGTAACTTCACTTACCTCAACACTGAGCTGATCCCACAACATCTGACTCACTTTCAGGTTCTCAATATTTATTTGTTTGTTTGTTTATTTATTGTATTTGCACAGTTTGCCTTCTTTTGCACATTGGTTGCTTGTAAGATTTTGTGTGTAATTTTTCATTGATTTTATTGTATTTCTTTGTTCTACTGTGAATGCCTACAAGAAAATGAATCTCAGGGTAGTATATGGTGCCAAACAATCAGTGTGACTTACATTTTTAGGTACTCGTATACCGCTACTCGTTAATGCAAATATCTAATCAGCCAATCATGTGGCAGCAACTCAATGCATAAAAACATTGTCTAGAGGTGCAGTTGATGTTCAGACCGAACATTTTAATGGGAAAGAAATGTGATTGAAGTGACTAGAATTCACAGAGGATGGTCTGAAAATCAAAAAGCATCCAGTGAGCGGCAGTTCTGCGGGTGAAAGTTTCTCGTTAATGAGAGAGGTCAGAGGAGAATGGCCAGACTAGTTCATTGCATTGTCATTTAGTGATGCATGCATT
This sequence comes from Mobula birostris, assembly GCF_030028105.1. Taxonomy (NCBI): domain Eukaryota; kingdom Metazoa; phylum Chordata; class Chondrichthyes; order Myliobatiformes; family Myliobatidae; genus Mobula; species Mobula birostris. Next base: position 128,880,500 of record NC_092378.1, on the reverse strand, counting down.
AAGAAATGATACAATATTTCATCCGGTATGATATCACAAAACACAGGACAGACCAAGACTAAAAAAACTGACAAAACCACATAATTATAACATATAGTTACAACAGTGCAACAGTTCCATAACTTGATGAAGAAGACCATGAGCACAGTAAAAAGTTCAAAGTCTCTCAGATGTCCCACATCTCACGCAGACAGAAGAAGGAAGAAAAACTCTCCCTGCCATGCGCGACCACAGTCCGACTCTGAGTCATCCGAAAAGTTTGAGCCTCCGAACCAGCTCTCCGACACCAGGTACTGAGCGCCATCACTGTCCGAATGATTCGACCTCAATCTCGGTCGCCAATAGCAGGCAAAGCCGGGGATTTTGAGGCCTTCCCTCCAGAAGATTCCCGACCGCGCAGTACCAACAGCAGCGAACGAGCGTTTCAGAAATTTCTCTAGATGTTCATCTGTGCTTTCACGCTCATGTCCATCAAATCAGAATTGTCCGCGGCCCCTATTTAATGGATACAATATCATTTTTCACCACAGGGCTGTGCACGCGCGGCGCGCTCCTCTCTCTCCTCCTGTCATATAAATGAATGACTTCAGGATCCTCAGAAAGGACAGTTGTAGGCAATCCCTGGGAAAACAAGCAATCACCATGATGGGAGAACAATTCTGCCAAAGTGAATAGCCAATTTAATCTCAGGCACAATGTCAGAAATAAACAAACTATATTCACTGAGTTATACTACATGAAAATAGGCCCTTTGGCCCATCGAGCCCATACCAGTCATCAATCTATTTTCACTCACCCTAATCTAACCTTCATTTTATTTTGCCCATATTCCCATCTATGCCTCCATACTCTAATATTCACTTACAAACCAGGGGCAGTTTACATTGCCTAATTAACCAATCAACCCACACTCCCTTGGATGTGGAATGGAATTGGAGCACCATTAAGATCCATGCAGTGACAACAGTACATGAAAATCCTCCAGGGACAGTGGCAGAGGTTAGGACTGAACATTGAGACAGCAACCCTACCAGCTATGTCAGTGTGCTGCCCAAAAGTACAGGCTCAACAGGTTCATAGTAAACCTGCAATAAATTGCATCTAACACAATATGAAAGGTAAAGTACAAAACTAAGATATTTTTAAGTCACTGAAACAAGAACAGGTCAAAAGCTTTAAGTTTCTCGGGGTCAATATCACAAATGACCTGACTTGGTCCAACCAGGCAGAGTCCATTACCAAGAAGGCCCACCAGCGCCTTTACTTCCTGAGAAAGTTAAAGAAATTTGGCCTGTCCCCAAAAACCCTCACTAATTTTTATAGATGCACCGCAGAAAGCATTCTTCTAGGTGCATCACAACCTGGTATGGAAGTTGTCCTGTCCAAGACCGGAAGAAGCTGCAGAAGATCGTGAACACAGCCCAGCACATCACACAAACCAATCTTCCGTCCTTGGACTCACTTCCCACTGCATGCTGTCGGAGAAGTGCTGCCAGGATAATCAAGGACACGACCCACCCAGCCAAAACAATTTTCATCCCTCTTCCCTCTGGGAGAAGGCTCAGGAGCTTGAAGACTCGTATGGCCAGATTTGGGAACAGTTTCTTTCCAACTGTGAAAAGACTGCTGAATGGATCCAGACCCGGATCTGGGTCGTACCCTCCAAATATCCGGACCTGCCTCTGGTTTTTTTTGCTCTACCTTACTTTCCCTTTTCTATTTTCTATTTATGATTTATAATTTAAAATTTTATTATATTTACTATCAATTGTACTCCAGGGAGCGCAAAGCGCAGAATCAAATATTGCTGTGATGATTGTATGCTCTAGTATCAATTGTTTGGCGACAATAAAGTAAAGAATGAATACATTTAATATCTTTCCTGTTCTGTCGAATTCTGTTGTAAGGAGGGGCACATTTCAATTGGCTTTAATCCTTAGCAGAGACCATCTTGTGTGTGTTTTGTGCTGTTTTAAAACTCAGAGTTATTTCTGAATTCAAAATAAATCAGTGTTTTATTATATTAATTATATTTGCTTCTACTTGTTCTGGCCTCTGTCATTCTTTTGCAAGTAGCCAGCTCTAAGCTGCTTGAAATATTGCCTGGCAACCTGGTTCAAAGGACAAATTCACAGTTCTTACAATATACAGAACATTTCAAAACACCAGTAAATGCACCTCCTGCAAATATGATTAGAAAGGAAGTACATATTAACCAGGGAACATTCATTTATTTTTCAAACCTGACATTCAAACATGCTGCACTATAAACTTATCTAAACCACTTTTCTTTCTGATTCAGTGTGTTAATTTTTTGAGTATTTATATTTCCAAAGGCATGATTTAATATGCATGGGATTGATTGTTCAAATACATAAATCATTAAGGAGGAGCTATGATAGTTTGCAAACACGTGCAGGTTCCTCTAAATTAAAATGGATTTTAACTCAGATGGGGATTGCTTATTACTGACAACAACAAAATAGAGAAAATGCTTGGTCTTTCTTTTATTATGCTCCTTAAAATCCCAGTCTCTGATCTTGAGCCGTCGTCTTCATCTTTATCCTGATATCTACCATCAAAATCAGTCTCACCACATATCCATTGCCAATGCTCAATTCCCATATGGTGCTTCGATGCTTTCTGATTATAATCCATTCCCAAATTCCTAATTCATTCCATTTCTAACCCTTTTTAGTCCCTATCTTTTTCCTTCTGTCGCACAACCAATCCATTCTCATCATTATCACAGTTATCCTTACATCCAATTAATTTCTAACCATTTGCTTTTAAATATCCTCACCGCCATTTTCATCCCATTCTGATCTCTCTTACTTTCTCCAGACTTTCAGATCACACCTTCTTCTGACCCTATCTCAATCCTCATCCTAATCTCCATTCTTAAACCTTATTGCCAGTCCTATCCACATCTTCCTTGTTCCCTTCCTTGCCTTATTCCTAGATTCATCCACTTCTACTATATTTTCAATCCTTTCTGTCTTAATCCATCATTAAGAACACTTACCATCTGGGATATGCCTGTTAGTTTGAACACCAACTCCAAATGGCCTTTCAGTTTTCTCCTTCAGTAACTAAACCATGTCCATTCCCAACCTCAAGAGTGCAGTTCCTATTCTTAATTTCATCCTATTCCTACACCAATCCCATCTCTATCATATACTCCTTCCCACTGGTGCAGCACGATGCTGTAGTGGTTAGCACAACAGTTTACTGTACCAGTGACCCGGGTTCATTTCCTGCTACTGTCATGTAAGAGGTTTGTACGTTCTCCCCCTGACCCCATGGGTTTCCTTTGGGTGCTCCAGTTTCCTCCTACAGTCCAGAGAAGTACTGATTGCTAGGTTAATTGGTCATTGTAAACATGTCCTGTGATTAAGCTAGCATTAAATCAGGGGATGGCTGGGTGGCGCAGGCTAAAGGGCTGGAAGGGCATATTCCGCATTCTAGCTCAATAAATAAATAAATAATAAAATAAATTATTGCCTTCATTCCATAATCTTTTTCTCAACTGCATCATACCCCAGTCTTGTTTATCAATACCATTCATATTCCAACCCCATTCAAATATTCCTCCTCATCACTATTGAAATTTCAGATAATTCCAAATCACTATCTCAGTGACTAGATAAAGTTCATCTTCTTCGCTAATGTTCTCCATAATGAAATAAACCTGCCATCCTTACTCAGTCTGCCTCATGTACAATTCCAGACCCGACACTGAAGTCAAGTCGTATCTGTCTCCTTTGTTCAGGAGCATTAAGAATGGTCAATAAATTGGCTCAGCGCTTCATAAATAAATAATAAGCACATTTTACCTCCTTCCTCAAATAACATCCATATTGCCATTCTTACTACTTCCCTGTTCTAATCCAATTTGCAATCCCAATTTCATGAACATCCTCAGCCTGTCTTGGTATACATGCTTTTCTTCGTCTCCGTCACAGTTCCCAATCCCTACCCTCAGTCTCATACTCAATCCATTCTTGTCTTATGCCTGGCACTATTCCTATTGTAGTGTTCACACTTTTCCCCATTCTTAATCCCACTATTCCTCCAAGAGGGCCACAACCTTGCCATGGAGGTTTTCATGCCGTAATGACCTGGAGAACTGTGTTGGCTGGAGTCAGGGCTTTACGCTTTGGTTCTTGGTAGGGTCACCCATGTCAAATGGGTCAAAGGATAGAGGCTAGACTAGAAGTGGTCTAACAGTCCTCCAGGTTCAGGGGTTCAGCTCAGGGCTAACAAGCCTACCTGGTAATAGAAAATTGTTATGGAACCACAATGAAGAGTCCGACATCTGGGTGTGACAGTACTCCTGAGTCTCCACCCAGGACTTGTATGACTGACAGTAGTGAAAACCAAGAGGAAGCTACTGACATGATGAAGGAAGCCTTGAACACTGCCAGAAATGGAGGTCGTTACATTGCTTCCCTGAATACCAGCAGTGTAATGGGCAGTAAGTAAGTCATCCCACCATTGGCCCTACTTCCAAAATCACTGTTACTAGTATCTTCAAGGAGCTGTGCCTCAGAAAATCGGCTTCCATCATTAAGCACCCCCATCACGCAGGACAAGCACTCTTCTCATTGTTACCATCATGAAGGAGGTACAGAAGCCTAAAGGCACTCACTCAGCAATTCAGGAACAGCTTTTTCCCCTCTGCCATCCGATTTCTAAATGGACATTGAACCCATGAACACTACCTCACTACTATTTATTAATTTCTGTTTTTGCACTACATATCTTAATTTAACTATTTAATACTCATACATATTGTTACGTACCCCGAACTGGGTTGCCAAACCAGCAGAAATGGATCACTCAGTTGGAGTCTGGATTACTAGATCTAAGAAAGTTTTATTAAAGAAACAAGCAACACAGTAATCCAAAGGATAATAAATGCAACAGTTCAGCAATGATAAACACACATGTGCACAGAATTAAGATAACAGGATCAATCAAGCTCTATCGTTGTCTAGGGGTAAATGACCAATTTCAAAGTGACACAAAGTCCAGTTCAATTTAGTTCAGTTCGCAGTAATCGTTGCCATGGCGATGGACAATGTGGGGGGAAGGAGAGAGAGCAAAACGAATGAATATTCAAAACAGCTTCCACACACAGACCTTCGCAGTCAGCTTTCGGGCGAGCCCTTTGTGATGTCATCTGAGGTCACCGACCGTGACCCCTCCGTTTCCAGATGCGATCGTTTCTCTGTGCTGAACCTGGCACCCAGGCAAGGGTGGGCACACACCAGGTTCCCGCCGATCGTGCCTTTCCACCCTGTGCGTCTAAGACTTGATCCCGCGATCAGCCGTCCGAAAGCTTCCCACCGACTTGTGAGAGGTGCGCCGCTTCCAGGGTCTCGTTACCTCGGGTGTCGTGTGTGTCCTGCCTTAGCGAACCTGTCCCTTTTTATTCCCCTGCTGGGGTATCGCCTGTCCATCACTTCAAACAGTTCAGGGTTCAAAGGGGGAGCCGCTCTAGACAGCTCTCTCTCCCGTTCCTTCATTATACATCTCCAAATGCTGCTCCAATGTCTTCCTTATCTCTCTCTCTCCTGAAGACAGGTGGCAGACCAACTGCTGATCACACAGGACAGCTAACATCTATGTGTATTCTTGTCACAATATACATTTATATATCTAATGTAATTCAGTTTTTGTTCTATATTGATCATGTATTGCATTGTACTGCTGCTGCAAAGTTAACAAATTTTATGGCATATGCTGATGATATGGCTGATGCTGGCTGATATATGCTGATGATTATGGCTGATGCTGATGATGATTCTGATTCTGATCCTTAAATTTGATCTGAAATAATTTCATCATCTTCTCTGCTTCAATCTGTTCCTTCAACAGACTCAAGCTCAATCCCCTATTCCTCTTCACTATTTCCATTTACTCACATCCTATCCTCAGCATATTCCCACTGCATGCTCATTTGCACCCACATTCATGCATTTGGCAATTATTGCCACCCTGTCATGAAACAAAAACTCTAAGATTGCCTATCAGCTTCTCAAGCAAGTAAATATGATAAACACACACAACCATATGGAATGCATTCAGAACAACTTCCCACTGATACTTTATCATGCAGTCCATACTTGACCAAATATTCCATCAAAGCCTTTTTTTTTCACCTTGCTGTGTGAAGACATGAACAATCCTGCTAGAACTCTACGACATGCATCAGCAGACAAGCTGATATGATTGTTTATGTATGAATTTTTGTGAAGGGAATCTTCAATTCAAGCACATCTATACACAGTGAGATTTACGACAGAATTTCCTTTTCTGTATATTATCATCATTCCTTGTTAACATTATTTGCAATCCTGGACTTCAAATTGGTTCTGAGCAGAGAATAAAGTGACACCCGTCTCATCAGAAATTCCATTCATATCTGGATTCTATGTATTTGCCTAGCAAAGCAGTTCCTGATTAATTATCTCAGAGACTCATAAAGCTACACATCTGTGTAAAAACATAAAAACTTTTTACTGCAGTGGCATCATGATAAACTCTGTTCGATGCAGAGAGATCACCACAAAAACAGATTTTTCTCAGGTGGGGTTGTGATTTCATTTCATCCAACCTCTGCAGCTACGACTATGAATTTTGCATCATTTTCTCTCATGTCATCTTGAATAGCCATGGCTCTGGTAGTGGCATCTGCACTCTATGCATTTGTACACTATTGAGGGAGTGCAGCACAGCTGAAGGTTTTGGGTTCAATTGCAACATTAAACAAGCCAGGGGGTGGCAAATCTGTGAAATTCATTGCCACAGACGGCTGTGGAGGCCAAGCCTTTGGGAATATTTAAAGTGGAGGCTGATAGGTTCTTGATTAGTAAGAATGTCAAAGGTTATGGGCAGAAGCAGGAGAATAGGGTTGAGAGGGATAATAAATCAGCCATGATGGAATGGGGGAGCAAGCTCAATGGGCCAAATGGCCTAATTCTGCTCCTATGGTCTTATATTTGCCTTCTCAGATAGATGTGAAAGATTCCATGACACTATTTTGAAGCAAGTAAATTCCAGATGGAACTTTAATAAAACAGCTACAATCCCTTAGCTAACTTCAATGAAACAGATACAATATCACACTCCTGTGTGATAGAGCTAGTTGTGAGCAAATTGGCTATCAGATTTCATATATCATAATAGTGACTGCATTTCAAAAGCTACATTTCAAACATTCTCGGACTTGCTAACACCTTGGAAGCTACCAAAGAAAAGCAAGGTTTTTTATTCCATTTTGATAAAGATCTTAATGTCTGTCAGCTCATTTAATAGTTCCTCCAGGTGGCTCAGGAGACAGAAGCTGAGGTTGTCTGTGAGACATTTGGTGCCAATGTTTTTCCTCAGAGATCTCCCACAACCATCACAGTGAGGGCTGACAAAACACGTACGATTGCAAACTTCTGAAACAAGTGTTGCGAAAATGTAGATTAAAGTGATGAATCAGCAGTGAATCAGCACAATCCAATTATGTTTCTACTGTGTACAGCAATATCTGAGCCTGAGAAAAGTATTGAGAAAACAGATAAGAAAAGCCAGAAAACAGTTTGTATTTCCCAGTGCTTGAATACAGTTTACTTGGATTCAGATTATAATCCTTGCACCATATTTGCTTACCTGCATCACACTTTTTCTGTTCAAAGTTCAAAGTAAATTTATTATCTAAGTGCATGTAAGTCACCATATACAGCCCTGAGGTTCATTTTCTTGCAGGTAGACACAGTAATTCTAAGAAACACTATAGAATCCATATAAGACTACACCAAAGGACGGGCAAATAACCATTGTGCAAAAGACAACGAAGTTCGTTGTCTTTTGTAGACCAAAAAGAAAAAACAACAGTAAACAAATAATAATAAATAAATAAGCAATGAATATTGAGAACATGAGTGGAAGAATCCTTGAAAGTGAGTCCATAGGTAGTGGGAATATTTCAGTGATGGGGCGAGTGAAGTTACCCTCTCTGGTTCAAGAGCCTGATGTTTGAGGGGTAAAACTGTCCCTGAACCTGGTGTGTGAGTCCTGAAGCTCCTGTATCTTCTTCCTGATAGCAACAGTGAGAAGAGAGCATGACCTGGGTGGTGGGGGTCCCGAATGATGGATGCTGCTTTCTTGCAACGATGCTTTGTATGGATGTGCTCACTTGTGGGAAGGGCATTACCCTTGATGAACTGGGTTGTATCCGCACTTTTTATAGGATTTTGCTTTCAAGGGCATTGGTGTTTCCATACCAGGCCATGTTACAACCAGTCAAAAAACTCTCCACTACACATCTACTGAACTTTGTCAAAGTTGTAGTTATCATGACGAAGCTTTGCAAACTTATCAAGAAGTAGAGGGTAGTGTTATTGTAACACTACATTCTGCACTCTCTTATCGTATTCCTTTTGTACTACCTCGACATGTTTACAAATGTATCAAAAGCTTCTCACTGTTTCACTGTATTTGAGTCCTGCTGAAGGGTTTCGACCCAAAACGTCAACTGTACTTTTTTCCATAAATGCTGCCTGGCCTGCTGAGCTCCTCCAGCATTTTGCGTGTGTTTCACTGTATCTCGGTATATGTGACAATAATAATTACAAATTCTATATGGTGTTACAGATCCATTTAACCTTATAATATTTATTGGAATATTGGATCTAATTTTTTTCTTGTTCTCAGAAGTTTGGAATCCCAGACTGAAATCCTGCCTCAGCAAGGACCTTGACCCATTGAATTTGCCTATCGCCGCAACAGGTCAATGGCAGATGCAATCTGAATGGCTCTTCACACGGCCTGTCCCACAATCATTCCCACAATCCTTATTGAAAAGTTACAGAACCTGGGCCTCTGTACCTCCCTCTGCAATTGGATCTTCAACTTCCCAACCGGAAGACCACAGTCTGTGTGGATTGGTGATAACATCTCCTCCTTGCTGACGATGAACACTGGTGCACCTCAGGGGTGTGTGCTTAGCCCACTGCTCTACTCTCTGTATACACATGACTGTGTGGCTAGGCATAGTTCAAATACAATCTATAAATTTGCTGATGATACAACCATTGTTGGTAGAATCTCAGATGGAGACAAGAGGGTGTACAGGAGTGAGATATGTCAACTAGTGGAGTGGTGTTGCAACAACAACCTTGCCCTCAATGTCAGTAAGATGTCAGTAAGATGAAAGAGCTTATTGTGAACTTCAGGAAGGGTAAGACGAAGGAACACATACCAATCCTCATCGAGCGATCAGAAGTGGAGAGAGTGAGCAGTTTCAAGTTCCTGCGTGTCAAGATCTCTGAGGAGCTAACCTGGTCCCAACATATTGGTGTAATTATAAAGAAGGCAAGAGAGCAACTACACTTCATTAGGAGCAACACACATCAAAGTTGCTGGTGAACGCAGCAGGCCAGGCAGCATCTGTAGGATTCATGTGTTGCTTGAATTTCCAGCATCTGCAGAATTCCTGTTGTTTACACTTCATTAGGAGTTTGAAGAGATTTGGCATGTCAACAAATACACTCAAAATCTTCTATAGATGTACCATGGAGAGCATCCTGACAGGCTGCATCACTGTCTGGCATGGGGGGCTACTGCACAGGACCAAAAGAAACTGCAGAAGGTTGTAAATTTAGTCAGCTCCATCATGGGTCCTAGCCTGTGAAGTACCCAGGACATCTTCAGGGAGTGGTGTCTCAGAAAGGCAGCATTCATTATTAAGGACCTCTAGCACCCAGAGCATACCCATTTCTCACTGCCACCATCAGGTAGGAGGTACAGAAGCCTGAAGGCACACTTTCAGCGATTCAGGAACAGCTTCTTCCCCTCTTCCATCCAATTCCTATTTGGATATTGAACCCATGAACACTTCCTCACTTTTTTAATATATATTATTTCTGCTTTTGCACAATTTTAATCTAGTCAATATATGTATACTGTAATTTATTTATTTATTATTATTACTACTTTTTTTCTTCTATATTATGTATCGCATTGAACTGCTGCTGCTAAGTTAACAAATTTCACGACACATGCCGGTGATAATAAACCTGATTCTGATATCTCAACGTAGTATGGGCAAAAATAGAGCATGAGGGTGTGGAGGTTTAGCTGAGACCCCCAGCTGTTAGCTTTAATTGGGGATGCCTGGGAGGACCTTGTACTTATTACAAACATGTCAATGTCATAAGAACATTAGAAAAAACAACAGGGCCATGGAGCTCGCTCCACCTTTCAATCAGACCATGGCTGATCTGGCAGTGCTCTCAGCTCCATCTGTCTGTCTTTTCACCATAACCCTTAATTCCCCATCTATGCCAAAAAATCTATCTAACCGTGTCCAAACGATACTTAACGAGGTAGCCTCTACTGCTTCCCTGGGCAGTGAATTCCACAGAGTCGCTACTCTCTGGAAGAAGCAGTTTCTACTCATCTCCATCCTCTGCATCTTGAGGCAATGTACCCCAAGTCTCTCATCTCACTGACCAGTGGTAAAACCATGCTATTGAACAAAACAGCAATTTACAACATAGGTGTTATGCAGTACGTTTATAGCCAACGCAACATAAGGCTCACCCATGTCTGAATACGTTTTGGGCAAAATCTGTAGGAATTTTTAACAACAGGAATCAGCTAAGGATTGTCCAGTCTCTTAATGTGTTTTATCATCATCAATCGCTTAATTGTAATCTCTATATAAAAAAGGTATAGTGTAGACAAGCAGAGCTTTCTGAACATTAGCAGTTCTATGAAATATCAAATCAACCGGTTTTCTATTGGATTTCTTCTGACTCTAGCTGTGCCTTGATTTACATCTTCATTACTTGGGGCTGATTGACAGTGAAGGCTGGGAGGGATGATTGATCGATGTGCCAGAATTTTAATTTAAGCTTTGATTTGTTCACACTCCTCATCTGAGTAACATGCTAAGTGCTGCGCTAAGGTTATGAGGTTGTGAGCTTTCTTCTGCAGGTGTAACTGTCGTCTCATTTTCCTTGTGACAGATTTTACTAACACGTACAGAGCCAAAGACAGTGAAGCCTTTCATTTCCTTTGAGTTTTGTTATGTCACCTTTTTAGATCAGGCGTATTCCATGAGAAGTAGAGAAATAATCAGTGTCCACAGAATTAGTAACAGTTTTTGGCTGACACAGTACTGAGGTAAGGTAAAATAATCTTGCAATTTCTGGCTAGGATGACTCAGTGGCAAATCTTCCATCTGTCTGCTCTTCAACCAGATGGTCATAGGCTTGAGAGCAGGCCTGCCAGTCAATCAAATCCACTTGTCACTGTTGAACGCAGGTATCATTAGTTTGTAGTTCAGGTGTTTGATGGAACAGTATGATATAGATAGACTTCCATGGCATGATGCCTCATTACATCTGTCAGAAGTGTCTCAAAGACCCAAGAGAGATCACCACGGAGTGTGAAGAATGTTATTAAGCAGAAAATATGGTGAGATTCTTGAGTTCAGGTGAGCACATCTTGATCATGAGTTACAATTCAGAAATGTAAAATGCATCTAATTTTTTTCCAATGTTCTCTCCCTGTTTTTTTTTCAATGTCACTCTCTTGAGGAGTACCACTCCTGCTCTAGATTCTCCATATGCCCCCATCTCCACCCTACAGTCTATAAAATAGCCATTGCTTATGCATGAATGACAGATGGTTGACACCTGTTCCATTCCTAGCGGCAGGGAACATCAATTCCTAAGTCTAATTCTGCCGGAACATATCAAAAATCAAAACACTACATTTGCTGGAAAACTGACATAAAAGTAGATGATGCTGAAACCATTTTGCAAGGGGAAGCAGCGTCTGTGTAGAATGTAGCAGAGTTAATGTTTCAGACTGAAGATCCCTGGGTAGTCAAAACTGCCCAATGCACCACTGGCGCCAGCCTACCCGCCATCAAGGACATGTATACAGAAAGGTGCTGGACAAAGGCCAGCAATATCATGGAGTATCCCACACACCCTGCTCATGGACTGTTTGTCCCACTTCGGGAGGAGGCTCATAACGCCCACACCAGCATCACCTGACTCAAAAACAGTTACTTTCCCTGAGGAGTAAGGCTGACCAACACCTCCACCCACCACAACCTGCACCACCACTACTTTATCATTTCCTGTCAGAACCACCTTGCGTAAAGACTCTCCTCTAACTACTGTCACTTTATGCACGTACAATCTATGTATATAAGCTATCTTATGTATTTATATTTATTGTTTTTCATTATTGTGTTCTTTATCTTATTGGGCATTTTTATGCTGCATCAGATTCAGAGTGCAATTATTTCACTGGACTGGAAATCTCATGGACTGGAAACGGCATTAAAAGATCGTGAATCTTGAATCATAATATTAACTCTATTGCACTTTCCACAGACACTGCCTGACTTGTCAAGTGCTTATAGCCTTATTTAATTTTACTGCAGCAGTGCTTTCACCAAGTTGCATCAGGAATCGTAGATGATCTTCCCTGAAATAGGAATGTTGAATCCAGCTGACGCATTGCCAATACCACCTAGTCTGATGGCTACCTCATCGCAGAGCATCAGACCAGACTGGCGGTCTTGGTTTGTATTTCTCAGTGGCACACCACACTGCTGCTTCCTTCATCTGGCCTGAAATGGTTTTGTTCAGCTGTTCCTTATTTGGATCAAATTGAATGCAGCTTTGTTAAACTTCCAAAAAATATCTGAAGTCAGTGTGCCATAAGGAAAATATACAGTTCCCCTCTGTGATTCCCTATGGCCTGATGATCATAAAGGTCTATTGTATCTGGCAATGGGGTTGCAGAGAAGAAATTATGCTAGTGTTGGTTAAGCAAACTCATTGGTAGACTGACTGTTAAGTCTAGTATATCAGTTGAGCAAAGAAAACATATCTTTGCCTCTGCCACTACTGTACTTATTTCAGAACATTTCATATGAGAATAATTGAACAGACAGATACTTTTAAACCTCGGAATGGCTTTAGCCTCTTTTACTGCGTTACGCTAATGAGAAAGTTGCACCTGATTCCCAAAGTACAATGAGATCTGATAAACTGATATAGTTCTGTAATTTTAACAAGCAGATTGTGTCAGAAATCATTTGTGATTCTATGTATATTCATTAATTTTGCATGATGGATAGACAATGGTATTTTAAAGCATAAATTTTGGTAACAATAGTGTTTGTCCTCCCAGGAAGGTTGTTACAAGGGTACACGGGGAGAACTAGTCATCTCAACGTTAGAGATGTGAGAACATAAATTGACTGGACAGGCACCTCAGGACTTGTCACTGTTACTAAATCCAGTGCATGTTTAGCAAGAAAGTGGAAACAAATGAGTTTAGCACTTCACAGATTCATGGGCTTTTGCTATTTTTATATTATGTTTCTTTATTATGAAATTCCCTAGTCAATTAGGTGTTCAAGTGTCCCACTTGGTTTAGTGTTCCTATGGATTTCTAATATTAAAGATAGATCATATTACATCATGTAATTTTATCAGTTAAAATCAGCTGAAGTCTGTAATGTGGCTGAAAACATCAATGAGATTTGATGTACTTCCCTGGGATATGAGAAGTGTTAGATTTGAAACATTGACTATTTCTGTTTCATAGAACATAGAAGATCACAGCACAAAGCATCTCCTTCGACGCACGATTATGTGTTGACCTTTTAGCATACTCGCAGATTATTCTAATCCTTCCTTCATACATAGCCCACCATTTTTCTATCATTCATGTTCCTATCTAAGCTTCTTAAATGCCCCTAATGTGTCTGGCTCTACCACCACCCCGGCAGGGTGTTCCACACACTCACCACTCTCTGTGTAAAGAACTTGCAGTACTGTGCAAAAAGCCTTGTGCACCTCTATCAAGTCATCCTTCATCCTCCACTGTTTCCTTCAAACATTGATTATTACAAGTCCTCCTGATTTATCTTCCAGATATCTAGCGCTGTTGTAATTCGTGTTTGCTTATGGTGGCTAGTATTATACAATTTTTGCCAGATACAAATGTAGAAATGCATTTTGCTACACCACATTAATATTAACTGACCATTATGTATGATCATACTGTACATTGCTGGTAGACAGCAACGAGAAAGTGTGAAGACATCTCCGATTCTGACATGCCATTAACCTACTTGCTTAATGCTCACTGTCCACCATCTGCATTGGAAGGCTCAGCAGACCAATACCTATAAGAAGGTTACTGAAACTCTAAGCAAAGGGAGAGAATTTTTAAGTTAGATCATCCCTCTGCATTGTGGATCATTAACACCTTCCTGCTTGGATCCATCGAAATTTTCCATCAGAAGTTTCTAATGTTAGGTCCAAAATCCACCAGGAACAATATTCCTGTTTCTTTTCTCCTTTGCAATGAATGTATAATATTTGTAAAAGGGGATAAGCGGATATAGAGAGGGAGTTCATGGGAGTGGGAGAGGGGAGTAAATAGTGAAGAGATTTTGTCAGGCCACATTGCTCCACATTCCCAATGGCATTAGGTGTTTATTGCAGGAAAGTTTTGCTTCACTAGCTCAGGTCTGTGGGATAATTTCAGTTGCAAGTCTGGAAGAAATGGATTTGACACCATTTCTAATCCATGCCCACTTTAGACTACACTATCCTGAGCATTGATGGTAGATGTGAAAGGGTAAAAACTGCTCACACCTTGATGGGAAAAATATTCTTATTCTACCTTTGTTCTCTTCTCTTGAGAATGACGATTGATGCCAGGACAGGGCACTGTAGATGTTAGCAGCTGGCTACACTTGATAACCAATGTTAAGGGTCATGGGGCAAAAGAAGGGATACAGAATTAGGTTAACTCTATTAAAACAACATCCCACTGCATGTAGAAATAATGGATGCAGGGGGCTAAATGGCCTGTTTACATTACTCTGTGTCCATGCTTATCACAGCACCCATTCATCATATCGGAGCCAGTCTGTGGGCACTCTGTTGGTATTTATTATTGCATCATCCCTGCTGTAACATATCTGGCTGTTATCATCTAACATTAATAAAGGTAGACTTCTGCATTTAGGTAAATGGATCATTGTTAAATGTGACCATCATGTGGCCAGAAATAAAACATTGTTCCTTTGCCCTCCTCCAAAGGATTGCAACATTAAGAATGCAAGAAAATTAGAAAAAGAGCCAAATATACATAAATCATTCACCTCCTCATATCCACTCTTTCCTCCACTAAGATCTTGGCTGATCCACTTTCTTGACCTATTCTTATGTCTTTCTATTTCCTTAATATCCAAAAAAATCTATGAGTCTCCGTCTTGAATATACTTATCAACTGAGTTTCTTTGAGAATTCAAAGGCTCACCACCTTTGAGTGAAGAAGCTGCTTCTCATCTCAGTCTTGAATGGCTGAGCTTTTATTTAATCTTTTGAACCCTTATTCCTAGACAAGCCGCCCTGAGGCAACATTATTCAGATGCCTACCCTATCAGGCCCGTTATGAAATTCCGATTTTTCAAAAAAATATTTTCTGTCTCTTCTAAACTCTAGAAAGTGGGGGCCCAATTTGCTTGATCACTCCTCATACGACATGCCTGTCCCTCTCCACACTGTGCCCTCCATTCCCAGGAAACCATTTGATGACCCTTCATTACACTTCCTCTGTCTCAGGTATAACCCTCCTCTGCTAGGGTGATTGGTGGTGTAGATAATATTTCAGTTTCATTCTCACAAAGAGCTCAAGTAACTGCAGTAAGACATTTTATTACTCGTGCTCAAATCCTCTTGCAACAAAATCCAATATATTAATTGAACTGTAGGGTAATGTAATGAGTAGAAACATATGCATAACTCACAACCACTGACATTGCGTTGGGGTTCACTTCAAGAGGCTGGTCTGACGTGATGACATAATGATGTAAAGTTTTTACTCCGCTTTATGTTCTGTGTTTGGCTGACAATAAAAGAGAGTTTCCTTTAAACTTAAAATGCCACAAACCATTTTATGTATGAAAACCTACAGTGGTGACCCCAATGCTTTAGGACAATTCTGGAGTTATTCAACATGTTGGCCTATGCAATTGCTTTCCTATTGCTGGAGTTTTGGGAGCAAAATGCCGTCGCTTGGTTTATACAAGCTGAGGCTCAATTCATGCTGCAATAAATCTCCATTGATGATGCCAAATATTATTATGTAGTAGTGATGCTCAACAGTTCCATGGCAGTGAGAGTGGTGAATGCAAAAAAAAAAAAAATCGTATGCTGAAAACTCACCTTCTACAGACTTTTGGACTATTGGATTCTGTGCGTGCCAAATTCTTGCTCTCCTCGCCTGGCCTGGGGAATGCTAGCACATGCTGTCTCCTGGGAAATCACCATCCTTATTTTATCTTTAAAGAACTCCTTATACAGCAAATGCCTGAAAAAGATTGCATAGCACTTGCTAATGCACCTGTGAGGGAGTATAGGGAGCTTGCTAGTAAGCCCAGTAAGCAGAGCCTCGCACACCCATAGCTACGAACCAGACAACACTGGGCCTGTGCTTTCACCACCCTCGCTTTGGTATGAACGCTAGGAAGTGCTGACCGCCCCGCAGCTATTTTAGTGCCAGTGCATCAGGACACCAGAGGATTCCATGGATCCTCTGTGAACATCATGGATTCCAGCTGCCAGGGCCATCTACCGCTCATTAGGGACACCCGTTCAGGGCAAGTCTTCTTGCTTGGCCTGGGGAATGCTGTAAATGTGCTGCTAGCATCACCTATTGATGAGAAGGCAAAGAACGTTGACACTTTGCTGGAGGCTGCCAACAGCAGCAGGACCCGACGAGTAACGTTCTGCTTCAATGAGCAACTTTACACAAGGGGCTTTGTCCTGGATAAGGTGGCTAGATCTCTCCTTGGCACAGATTTCCTGTGTGCCCAAGATTGTTGGCTTATCTTAAGAACTGTCAGCTTGTGGATGTCGAGGACTTTGGGTCATTATCCTGTTCCCTAGGCAAGTTCCCCACAACGACTCTGTCAAGCACATGCATCACTGCATGTGAGTTCACTTGACTGCTAGATGGATTCCCAAACCTCACCAAACCCACATTCTCAACTACTGTCACAAAACATGGGGTAAAGTTAGTTTTTTTTTAAAAGCCTGATTTAGTTAAGGGCTTCCATTAGGTGCTTGTGTGCTTGTAGACTTGTTGGCACATTTATACAGAAAGTTAATTTTTTTCTAAGGTTGACTTAGTTAGGGGTTACCATGGGGTGCTTGTGTGCTCGGCAGACACCCCCAAAATAGCTGTGATAAGCCCATTCGGCTTCTTTGAGCTTCTGTGCACATTGTTTGGGTTGAGAAACGCAGCACCGACTTTCCACCGGCTGATGGACTCTGTATTGAAAGACTTAGATTTTCTTTTGGTTTACCTGGATGACATACTTGTCACCGGTGCATCCAAATCCGAACACATATCAGATCTCCGTATGCTTTTCGAGTACTTAAGCCACACGGGTTGATTATTAATCCTGCTAACTGTCAACTTGGGTTGTCAACCACTGACTTTCTTGGCCATCGCATCTCCACAGAAGATGCAGAACCCCTCCCTTCCAAAGTCTCTGCATTTATGGAATTCCCATTGCCCCACTTCATTCCACAAGCTGCAGTACTTATGCTCTCCCTGCATAGTGCCCTTAAAGGCAATGCCCCTAATCATATGCTTGACTGGTCAGCGGACGTGACCAGAGCATTTAATGACACCAAATGAGCTCTTTCTAACGTGACTTGTTAGAATATACAATATTTACAATATACATAAATGATTTAGATGAAGGGATTAAAAGTAACATTAGCAAATTTGCAGATGACACAAAGCTGGGTGGCAGTGTGAAATGTGAGGAGGATGTTATGAGAATGCAGGGTGACTTGGACAGGTTGGGTGAGTGGGCAGATACATGGCAGATGCAGTTTAATGTGGATAATTGTGAGGTTATCCACTTTGGTGGCAAGAACAGGAAGGCAGATTACTATCTGAATGGTATTAAGTTAGGAAAAGGGAACTACAATGAGATCTAGGTGTCCTTGTTCATCAGTCACTGAAAGTAAGCATGCAGGTACAGCAGGCAGTGAAGAAAGCTAATGGCATGTTGGCCTTCATAACAAGGGGAATTGAGTATAGGAGCAAAGAGGTCCTTATGCAGCTGTACAGGTCCCTGGTGAGACCACACCTGGAATAGTGTGTACAGTTTTGGTCTCCAAATTTGAGGAAGGACATTCTAACTATTGAAGGAGTGCAGCGTAGATTCACAAGGTTAATTCCCGGGATGGTGGGACTGTCATATGTTGACAGATTGGAGCGACTGGGGTTGTATACACTGGAATTTAGAAGGATGAGAGGGGATCTGATTGAAACATATAAGATTATTAAGGGATTGGACACGCTAGAGGCAGGAAACATGTTCCTGATGTTGGGGCAGCCCAGAACCAGAGACCACAGTTTAAGAATAAGGGGTAGACCATTTAGAACGAAGTTGAGGAAAAACTTTTTCACACAGAGGGTTGTGGTTCTGTGGAATGCTCTGCCTCAGAAGGCAGTGGAGGCTAATTCTCTGGATTTTTTCAAAAAAGAGTTAGATAGAGCTCTTAAAGATAACGGAGTGAAGGGATATGGGGAGAAGGCAGGAAAAGGGTACTGATTGTGGATGATCAGCCATGATCACAGTGAATGGTGGTGCTGGCTCGAAGGGCTGAATGGCCTACTCCTGCACCTATTGTCTATTGTCTATTGACCCAACGGGTGTACCCATAACCATTACTACTGATGCATCAAACTATGCTGTAGGTGCTGTGATATTCATGAACAGCGTGTGGCAGCTGCTCACCTTTTTCAGCGAGCAGCTCCATACGGCCAAAAGGAAGTACAGGACGTTTGATCGCGAGCTTCTCGGTCTCTTACTGGCTGTCCGCCATTTTCGTTTTCTACTAGAGGGTTGCCACTACACAGCATATGTTGACCACAAACCCCTTGTGCATGCGATGGCCAAAATATCGGACCCTTGGTCTGTACAGCAGCAACGCCATCTAGCCTACATATCAAAGTTCACAAATGCCATGCAACACATCAAGGGGAAAAATAATACCGTGGCTGATTGCTCTCACAGTCAGCCGTCGAGGCCCTACATGTTGGGGATGGCTACGTTGAAATGGCAGCCAACCAAGCTACTGACCCAGATGTCCAGGCTTACTAAACAGCAGTCATGATCCTACAGTTGGCTGACATTAAATCTGGGGAAGCTGGAGATTCTCTCCTGTGCGATGTCGCAACTGGTCGCCCTTGCCCCATAGTACCCGCAAACTGGAGATTGCTTTAAACTCCACTCGTGGCCTCTCGCATCTAGGTTGGAAGGCCTCACAGAAACTGGTTTCACTGAGGTTGGTGTGGCGTGACCTTAGAAAGGACATGCGCGATGGGAGTGTAGCCTGTGTGGAGTGCCAGTGGGTCAAAATTAACCGTCTTGTTCAGGCACCATTGGCACCTTTCAGATCCCTGAGTGACAGTTTGATTATGTCAATGTGGACCTGGTTGGTCCTCCTTGCCCCTCCCACAGTTTCACACGGCTCCTGACCATGGCAGACTGTGCCACCAGGTGGCCAGCGGTCATCCCTCTGGCATCACTGACAGCCACAGACATGGCTTGGGTGTTCATCAGCACCTGGGTTGCTCGGCTTGGGGCACCCCATCTGACCGCAGTCCACAATTCACATCAGACCTCTGGGCTGTGATGGCCAGAGCCTCAGCATTAGGCCACATCACTTCACGGTGTATCACCCGCAGTCCAATGGCCAATGCAAGCGGTTTCGCTTCTCCTTAAAGGTTGCGCTGAGTGCTTCCATGATGGATGAGTGTTGGTATGATCACCTCCTGTGGGTCCTGCTGGGGCTCAGAACGGCTTCAAAAGAGGACCCGCAGTTGTCTGCAGCTGAGTTGGTATATGCGCAGCCATTATGAGTGCCATGTGATTTTATTCCTGATGCTATGACCACCTGGTCGGCCTCTTAGCAGCGTTCCACCCACTCTCCTCAGGAAACTCAATTCCTTTGCACCTCTTCCTACCTTGCATCACGATGTATAGCACTCCTGACTTCCTGTTGACCTACATTCTGCCTCGCTCATTTTTGTCCACCAACAACCCCTTAGGCCCCTTTCCAATGGCCTGTTCCGCATTTTGGAATGAAGAGAAAAGACTTCTATTGTAGATAGGAGGGGTAAACCTGAATGTGTTTCGCCTTAAACCCGCTCACCAAGATTTGGAGGATTCCGCTATCACGCCTTTGGCATCACGACATGACCGTGAGCGTGTCAACATGCCTCTGGATGAGCCAGAGGCACCTGCTGTTCCTCCACCCATGGAACACAGAACCCGAGCCGAGCAACTCGTCTGAGCTCCAGAAAGGCTCACAATGCCCGTTTCAGTGAATTCTAGGGGGTTTGGGTCCTGTGCAGGGTAATGTAATGGGTGGAAACATATCCATAATTCATAACCACCGATATTGTGCTGGGGTTCCCTTTCAGAGGCTGGTCTGCTGTGGTGACATGGAGTTTTTACCACGCTTTATGTTCTGTGTTTGGTTGACAATAAAAGAGAGTCACAGTTTCCCTTAAACCTAACAAGCCTCTGCCACTTTATTTATGAAAACTTCGATCTGCTCAATGAAACCTTTATGTTAAGTTCCAGTGATTTGTACATAAGGACCCATAGAACTCCCTGAACACCAGCACTTTTCAATTTCTCAACATTTATTACTAGTTTCTCATTTTTCAACATTACCTTCTTTAACACACCATATTCTGCAAATGCTGGAAATCCAGAGCAACACAAAATGCTGGAGGAACTCTGGTCAATCAGCATCCATGGAGAGGAATATATACATGTCAATATTTCAGGCCTAGACCCTTCATCAGGATCATCTATCTGCCACGAACTTGCACTTTCATGATGTTAGTCCATATCCCCCCGAAGTCTTCCTGTATCCTGAAATATTGCATACAATCCAGTTTTGAATCACGAGCGAACTTGGAAACTGTGTCTAGCACCAACTCCCCTTATCAAAATATGGTTTCAAAAAGTTTGGGCACCACTAACATCTTCATGACATTGAATTAATTATAACTTCACAAAGTTATTCCTGCTTTGTATCACTGAACCAATCCTCAGTCTTTGTTGGTATATAACATCCAATCTCTAATTTGTTTAAATACCTCTTTTATGACATTTTATCAGAGGTTTTCTCACAGGCTAATATGCCATGACATTAGCCTGTCATTAGCTACAACCTCAAAAAGCTAATGGATTTGTCATACATGATTTCCCTCTCATAAATCCTTGTTGACTCTGCCTAATCCTATTACAGTTCTGATGTTTTATCATTTTCCTTATTATTGTTATCAGGCTAACTGATCTAGATTTCCTTAACTTTCTCTCCCTTTTGTCTATATCCAATCTGCAGGAACTGTTCTAAAATCTATGAAATTCTGGAAGATGAAAAACCAGTCCTGGCAAAGTGTCTAACTTAGTTTCTCTTTTCGTAGGTGCTGTCTAACCTCCTGAGAGCTGTTAGCATTTTCAGTTTTTATTTGATATCTATGCCCTTCCTCTGATTATAGAACATAGAACACAGAACATAGAATAGTACAGCACAGTACAGGCCCTTCGGCCCACAATGTTGTGCCGACCCTCAAACCCTGCCTCCCACATAAGCCCCCACCTTAAGTTCCTCCATATACCTGTCTAGTAGTCTCTTAAGCTTCACTAGTGTATCTGCCTCCACCACTGACTCAGGCAGTGCATTCCACGCACCAACCACTCTCTGAGTAAAAAACCTTCCTCTAATATCCCTCTTGAACTTCCCACCCCTTACCTTAAATCCATGTCCTCTTGTATTGAGCAGTGGTGCCCTGGGGGAGAGGCGCTGGCTATCCACTCTATCTATTCCTCTTATTATCTTGTACACCTCTATCATGTCTCCTCTCACCCTCCTTCTCTCCAAAGCTTTATAGCCTCATAATTTGCCCTTCCCCAATTAAAAATTTTCCTGTCCTCTCTGATTCTATCCTTTTCCATGATAATACTAAAGGCCAGGGAGCGGTGGTCACTGTCCCCCAGATGCTCACCCACTGACAGATCTGTGACCTGACCCGGTTCATTACCTAGTACTAGATCTAGTATGGCATTCCCCCTGGTCGGCCTGTCCACATACTGTGACAGGAATCCATCCTGGATACACTTAACAGACTCTGACCCATCTAAACCCTTGGAACTGATCAGGTGCCAATCAATATTAGAGATGTTAAAGTCACCCATGATAACAACCCTGTTATTTTTGCACCTTTCCAAAATCTGCCTCCCAATCTGCTCCTCTGTATCTCTGCTGCTACCAGGGGGCCTATAGAATACCCCCAGCAGAGTAACAGAGTTATCATTACTCATTTTGCTACTCTACCCCATCGCTTTGTGTCACAGTCCGGTCCGTTGACTCTCCATTTCAGTTAATTTCTTTTTTCCCATGTTCCAATGGGCTGCTTGATTAGAGCACCTGATCCTCAATCGAACCGACAGCATAAAAACTCTGGCTTACATCTACTCGCTGCTGGTTTGTCACCTCAGCAGTGTGTCTATGCTCATTCTGGGCTGCTGAGAATGAGTCGAGTCAAGAGCCTGCCAGTCACAGTTCCTGGGACGAGTCGAGAGTCTGTCATCTGCAGTTCCTGGGTCCAGTCGAGAGCCTGTTGTCCGCAGTTCCTGGGTCAAGTCGAGAGCCTGTCGTCCACAGTTCCTGGGTGGAGTCGAGAGCCTGTCATCCGCTGTTCCTGGGTCGAGTCGAGAGCCTGTCGTCCACAGTTCCTGGGTCAAGTCGAGAGCCTGTCGTCCACAGTTCCTGGGTGGAGTCGACAACCTGCTGTCCAGCTGAGTTTGCTGGCCATTTGCTGCATCATGAGCTCCCCGGAGTCGAGATATGAATGGACTGCTGTTGTTTGTTTTTGACGTCTTGTGTCTGGCTGAGTATTGCATGCCGTTTGCCGCTGCTCTGAGCCGCAATACGAATTGTCTGTCGTTGTTTGTTTTTGTCGCTCTGTGTTTCAGACAAGTCCAAGTCCTGACTCCGAGTCCAAGTCAAGTCCAAGTCCGTCTCCGTGTCAAGTCTCCGCGCCTGTGTCCTGCACTTGGGTTCGCTCCCAAACGCCGCATTACAACACTTTGTCCTTTCACTTTAATATTCACTTTCCCCATAGTTCCAGTCAATTTTTTGGCACTTTAGTTGCTAATTTGACTATCACAGGCTATACAAACCATAACCAATAACTGAATCCTGGATCTCTACCTCAACAGAATTTAAGGCATTTAAGATATCAAATTAAGCATAGATATATAGTGTCAAAATGCCCTCCAGATTGCTTATCTCTGTCAGTCAAAGCCACCCGGTTATATGAACTGTTTCCCTTGGTCAGGACTAATTCTGATGGAATGTGACTCCCAGCACAATCTTCAACACATAAATGAGGGAAGAGTTTCAATAAAAAGGCAAAAGTACAATAAAATGTCAATTGGAAGCCTAACTTGGTTTTGATTTGTCCTTTTATGCTGGGAAGAGTAGAGTGATACAGTGACTGTTGGGCTCTGCCTTACCTTCAGGATCATCAGCAGCTTACTGATTCTCACCCTCATCTTAGATTTCAAAGAAGTTAGCAGGAGTGAGAAAAGAGGAAATAGTTTCTCCCAGGAGTGTTAGAATGTAAGAAATATGACCAGGAAGAGGATATCCAGCTTTTTCCCCAAAGCCATCTCCGAATCTCATGATACCCTAATGTCGAGAAAGCAGTCAATCTGTATTTTGAATGAGTCTCAATGCCCTTCTGAAGTAGAAAATTCCATAGGTTCACAACCATGTGAGTGACAACATTTCTCCTTATCTCAATTCTAAATGACTGAAACCCAGCTCTAGCCTTGGACTCCTCAGGCAGGGGAAACACCTTCACTGTCTAGTCTACTGACTTATCAGTTAAATGCAGCAAGCAACTTAAGTGTTTCCTGATGCAGGCACAGTACTGGCAGTGCCAGTTTCAGTATGGAGACTGCCACCTTGTCCCCAGTCAGCTGTATCATTCTCAAACTGGTCATGTGCCAAAATGAGTTTCTGCTCTATTTCCCCTTCTGTTCTTCTTCCTGTTATTTTTAACATCTTATAAAGATACAAATGTTCTGAACCTCAAATAGTTAATTTCCTATATAGTACTGTGTAAATGTCTTAGCATATAGAGTGTAAAAAACTTTTACATAGTACTGTAGCTATTTTTTGTTGCACTGTACTGCTGCCACAGGAAAAAAACAAATTTCTTAACATGTGTGAGTGAGGGCAAACCTGATTCTGATATGGGACTCTATTGTTGACTGAGAATTGAAAGGGGAATCATGGTCGGGAAAAGGGGAAGGGAGAGGGGAGGGAGCGGGAAGCACTAGAGAGACATTCTGTATTGATCAATAAACCAACTGTTTGGAATCAAATGACCTTGACTGGTGTCTCAGGGCTGGGTGTGTCTGCACCTGCGCCACCCCCCAACCCTGGCATTCCATCTCAGCCGCCTGCCCCACACCTCTAACCATGGCACTCCGCATTCACCATTCCCAACACCCTTTGCTCCCACCAGTTTTACAAATTCATTCTCTGTTCCACGTTGGCAAATACAGTACTGTGCAAAAGTTTTAGGGACCCTAGCTATTTATATGTGCCTTAGACGTTTGTATAGTACTGTATATTCTACTCTTAATATATAATTTTTTGATTATTCAGCTAAACAGCAAATTAACTGAGATCCTGTGCCAGGATTAGTATTTTATCTACAATTATCTCTGATGTTTGCTCTTTCTGTACAGTTTCCAAAACTTCTATGTTCTCTGTGCAGCTGGGCAGCTTATTGGAGCGGCTTGTTAGTTGCAAATATACATGAATGATGGAAGTCCAAAAGAATCCCACTGCAGGTTTTGTTTCATAAGTAAGTGGTTGAGCATATTCTTCATAGGTCATGTTGGGTAAAGGGTTATCACTTTTTACTCACAACAGTACATTGAAATGGTTCCTGGAAAGCTATTGCAACCTCACAAAGTCTCCCATTTTCAACATTTCCAACCTTATTCTTCCTCTGTAATTTCTCTCTTTACCCTTTCTAAATTCGTCTCCTCTGTAAGTTCTGTCTCTTGCAACACCAACTTCATCTGTACTGACAGTACAAGCCCGATTTTTACCGACCTGGCTGTCGTTTTCTCTGTTAATTTTCCTTTGCATTTGACCCCTCTTGCAGTCACCTCAGTGATAACTTCAGCTCCCAGATGCATTGATTCAGGGGTGACCCAGTCTGACCCTTCACTACTCAACCCCATCATTCTTTCCTTGATATCCCCTCATCCTACCCTGGCTCCATTCTGGGCCTGATGCAGTCCAAATGAAAGTCCGATTTGCCAGCCTCATCACCAAATAGGAAATCTCATTTTACTAATTAGTGTGGTTAGTGAATTGGCTACTCTCCACAAAATTAATTAGCGTGATGTGCTTTTGGAATAGTAAATAACAATTTGTTCTTATAGAGAGAATTGTTTATAGTAATTATTCATTATTGTTGGAAAACAAATATCATGAAAATCTCATCTCTGAGATGTCCATGGAGTGTTACTGTGCTAAGGGATGATTGGCCATTTTATGTATTTTAGGTACTAAAGAGCAGAACATTGATAAAGTGACTTTAGTACTGCAGTAATATTTCTATTAATATTTCAATTTAAAAAAAAAATCATTTATTTACCTAATGCAGAACACACCAATCAAAGGGCTCATTTAAGTGAATGAGCCCATTCATCTTTCCCTCCGATGCTGCTGGGTCAAAGTCCTTGATTTTACTACCCAACAGTACTGTGAGAGCACATTCACCACACTGAGTGAAGGGGTCACTGAACAGTCAGCTCCAACGCTGGAATGGGGAACAGGTCTTCAATCAGCATTTGCTGGCCTTCCACTCTAAAGGCTGGAGTACATCCTATCCATCTGTACATGCACTGTGAAACACACATCCAAGGTGTTCTGGCAGATTCAGAGGGCTAAATCCAACAGTTTGTTCTGCATCTGGATTGTAGTGGACTGTAGTAGAAGAGTGCAAGCCATAGGGATTTGTCAGCAAATACAAATTCCTACTGGTCTGGCATGATTAATATTAATTGCTTTAATTTAATTCTTCGAAACATTTTTCTCTTTTTATGTGTTTTAGTTAACTTGGCGAGCTGAAAAGAAAACGCTTCAAGTTTAAGTGCCTCTGACATCTAAAACTGATGAAAACTTTTACTGTATCTTGGCTCTGCTCCAGCTTTGCTGGCTGTCAAAGGTCATCGAGCTGCCTAAGGATCTTCGCCATCCAGATAATGACGATGGTCTTTGGATTGCAGAGGGTAAGTGGGGTGGATATGGACAGACTGCAGGTGGGAACTCCAGGCAGAGGAATTGGGCTAACATAATTCCGCCAGTATCAAATACACCTCTGTTTAGAACATAGAAAAGTACAGTATAGGAACAGGCTCTTCAGCCCACAGTGTTGTACCTAACTAATCAAATTAGAAATCAGATGCTCAACTAAATTGATTACCTTCTATCTACACATTGTCCATATCCTTCCATTTCCTGCACATTCAGGTCAAGTCATGTTGTTTGTCTTGTCTTGTCTTGTCCATACTGCACCAACTGCCACCACTGGGCCATAAACGTGCAGAAATATTAAGTGCCTTGCTCAAGGACACAACATGCTGCCTCGGCTGAGGCTCAAACTCGCGACCTTCAGATCACTAGTCCAACACCTTAACCACTTGGCCATGCGCCAACATTTAACTACCCATGATCTTAATACTATACCATATAATGTATATAGAAAAGAGACTATGTTTCTTCGAACCAGAGTGTAAAGCACAGAAGTACACATAACACACAATAACTTATGAAGGTAAGGATGAAGTCTACAGATGAATCACAGTTAAATAACAAAGTAAAATACATTAATATTAAATATTGTAAGGTATTCATGTGGCCATCTAATAGCCTCTTGAACGCTTCTACCATATTTGCCTTCACCACCACCCTAACAAGCTCATTCCAGTTACCCACTAATTTCTGTGTAAAAAAAAACTTGCCCTGCAGATCTCCTTTGAATTTACCCTCTCTCACCTTAAATGCATGCTTTCTGATATTAGACATCACTGGTATTAGACATTTCAAACTGGGGAAAAGGCACAGGCTGCCCACTCTATCTATGTGTCTCATAATCTTATAAACTTCTACTGGATCTCCCCTCAGTCTACAACACTCCAGACAAATCAACTCAAGTTTGTCCAACTTCACCTTAGAGCAGGCAGTATCCTAGTAAACCTCTTCTGTATCCTCTCAACTCCTCGATGTCCTTCCTATAATGGGCCAAACCGAACTGAACACGATTCTCCAGATTCAACCGAACTAAAGTTTCATAAGGCTGCAACAAAACTTCATGACTCTTGAATTCAATTCTTGACTAGTAAAGGCAAATCTGAAGCCTGCTATTCCATGATTCCATGGGATACTCCACTGTTGGCAGACTTGAGTATCTAACCATCAACAAGGCTTGAGCCCGTGATTTTAGCATCTGCTCCAATCCATCTTTAAAGGTTGCAATCACCAATTTATAAGGTGGTTTTTATCGATATTTTGCACTAAACGTGAATGGTCACATATTAATTGATAAATTCTGGATAATTATGTAATCTGGAGACAATAGATGACAGAGAATTATTTAGATTATCTAAAGGTTAACTATATCAAGAGAGAGGAAGATTGATGTTAAAATTATCACAGAATAAAATACAATTCAACATTAACAATATTTTGCAGAAATTATCACAGGATTAATTTAAATATATACAGTAGTGTAGTTCCTTAAGAACCCAGGTTTTTTAAAATATAGAATTCGATACAATTATAAATATATAGGATTTTGGATACCCTGACCCACACTCCAGTTCAGAGGGCAGTGATAATGCCACGTAAAGCTGTTTACCAACTGCTACAAAGTTCAAAGTAAAATTTATTTTCAGAATACATATCTCCACGTACAACCCTGAGATTCTTTTTCTGCGGGCGCACTTAGCAAATTTATAAAATAGTAACTGTAAACAGGATCTGTAAACTGTAAACAAACTGCAAATGCAGATAATAAATAAACAGCAATCGGTTAACAATAGCAATATTAAATAAATAAATAAGCACAAAGCATCCGATGAAGAAGAAGAAGAAGGCAATTAAATATGCCATGATTAGGAAAATATGCACCCGATGTTGCTGCTAATTGTATGGATATTTACTAAGATGATACCTGAAAAAGTTTCAAACTTTATGCATGGTTTCCTTTAAGGCTATGTGCATCCTAAAGTGGACATGCTAGTGAGATATACCTACAATAATAGAAGACACAAGTCCTTCAAGCAAAGGTATGTGTTCTAACACTAAGAGCAAGGAAGTTCTTATACGTATGTCTTGCATCTTTTAGCATATACAGTGGATTCTGATTAATTGGGCCATCAGTTAATTGGGACAATGGCATATTTGGGACATATATTTAGTAAAGCACTAAAACCTAATTGCTAAAATAACAGGTTTTTTCTTTGTTTATTTGGGACACTCTTGTCACTTACCTGGGACAGGACACTGTTGCTAAATAGTTTCTAACTAGTGTCTGTCACGTGCATGGGTGTGGCCATTAGACACTGCACCGTGCTTTGAGTGAACAGATTTCAAAGGCATCACTTGCATGTGTTTGTGTTCGAAAGGCTGCAATTTTTCTGTCACTGATAGTTGGCAAGAAATAATCAGTAAGACCATTTGGAACTGTTGGCTCACGGTGGTTTCAGGCTTCGAGATGCTAGAAAAGGCCGGGAGTGAAAATGAAACAATTTCACTACTTCATCAAGATAGGAACTACAAAGAATTTGAAGGCATTGACAATGATCTTGAACGTTACAACAAAAATGAAGATTTGACAGATGCAATTGTTGAAAGCATTGTATGAAAGCAGTCCATTACCTGCTCTAGCTGCCGGCACTAATTTTGTTCATTTACTGTCAATCAAAAGAACACAGCAGTGTACACTGGGTGAATTCCTCCACTGATAACTATTAGGAACTAATACACAGTTTTATACATAAAAGTTGCTGGTGAACACAGCAGGCCAGGCAGCATCTCTAGGAAGAGGTACAGTCGACGTTTCAGGCCGAGACCCGTCTCGGCCCGAAACATCGACTGTACCTCTTCCTAGAGATGCTGCCTGGCCTGCTGCGTTCACCAGCAATTTTGATGTGTGTTGCTTGAAATTCCAGCATCTGCAGATTTCCTCGTGTTTGCGTGACACCGTTTTATAGTACTGTTGTAGTAGTGGCAGTGTTCTAATTTGGTCGGCATGTTATTGAAATACATAATTTGTTACTCAGTTTAATGATAGCTTCTCTTTGTTTTATAGCTTTCTAACTATTTCCATGAAACTGCAGCTAATTGGGGCAGCTGCTTAATTAGTTCAAAATGTACAGGTCCTGATGTGTCCCAATTTACTATAACTAT
Organism: Mobula birostris; assembly: GCF_030028105.1. Taxonomy (NCBI): domain Eukaryota; kingdom Metazoa; phylum Chordata; class Chondrichthyes; order Myliobatiformes; family Myliobatidae; genus Mobula; species Mobula birostris. Next base: position 128,850,846 of record NC_092378.1, on the reverse strand, counting down.
CATGGTGGTGTCACTATGTTCTCTGATCACATGGCTTATTTATATAACTATGTTTTAATACATTAGAGATGTTGCTGGCCTCAACTCTTCATTGTGCTAGTAACTCACCGTTTTAACTCAGTTAATGCTGAATCCTTTATTGGCTTAACTAATTACATTTGATGCACTGGACAGCAACATTTTTTGAGTGTTGCTTCCTCAGAATATTTTTGTTCATGATGGACCGCTTGAAGCTGAACACAAATGGAATTTCAGACTATTTGTATCATGTCGGAATTTGGAAAAACAAGAAATTAACTTTTATTGAATATAATGTGCTTAATTGCATAACGGTGCTAACACTTTGCAATAGTTCAACAATGCTAAAAATGGTTTGTTGGCAGAGACATAGAGACATAAAGAAGTACAGCACAGAAACAGACCTCTTCAGCCCATCTAGACATGCCAAAATAATTTAAACTGGCTACTCCCATCAACTGTAAATACCCATCCAGACATCTAAACATTGAAATCAAGCTCACATGCACCACTTGTGCTAAGCACCTCATTCCACACTCTCACAACCCTCTGAGTGAAGGAGATTCCCCAACTGTTCCCCTTAAACTTCTCACCTTTTCCATTTAACCATGACCTCTGGTTGGAGTCCCACCCAACCTCAGTGGAAAAACGCAAACACGAGGAATTCTGCAGATGCTGGAAATTCAAGCAACACACATCAAAGTTGCTGGTGAACGCAGCAGGCCAGGCAGCATCTCTAGGAAGAAGTACAGTCGACGTTTCCGGCCGAGACCCTTCGTCAGGACTAATTGAAGGAAGAGCTAGTAAGGGATTTGAAAGTGGGAGAGGGAGGGGGATGAGGTACGAGGGGGAGGTGGGGCATTAGCGGAAGTTAGAGAAGTCAATGTTCATGCCATCAGGTCGGAGGCTACCCAGACAGAATATAGGGTGTTGTTCCTCCAACCTGAATGTGGCTTCATCTTTACAGTAGAGGAGGCAGTGGATAGACATATCAGAATAGGAATGGGATGTGGAATTAAAATGTGTGGCCACTGGGAGATCCTGCTTTCTCTGGTGGACAGAGCGTAGGTGTTCAGATAAAGCAGAACTGAACACCCACGCTCTGTCCCCCAGAAAAAGCAGGATCTCCCAGTGGCCACACATTTTAATTCCACATCCTCGTACCCCATCCATTATTTATTTATATACACACATTCTTTCTCTCTCTCTCCTTTTTCTCCCTCTGTCCCTCTGACTATACCCCTTGCCTATTCTCTGGGTTTTCCCCCCTCCCCCTTTTCCTTCTCCCTGGGCCTCCTGTCCCATGATCCTCTCATATCCCTTTTGCCAATCACCTGTCCAGCTCTTGGCTCCATCCCTCCCCCTCCTGTCTTCTCCTATCATTTTGGATCTCCCCTCGCCCTCCCACTTTCAAATCTCTTACTCACTCTTCCTTCAGTTAGTCCTGGCGAAGGGTCTCGGCCCGAAACGTCGACTGCACCTCTTCCTGGAGATGCTGCCTGACCTGCTGCGTTCACCAGCAACTTGATGTGTGTTACTCAGTGGAAAAAGCCTGCTTGCATTTACTCTATCTATACCCATCATAATTTTGTGTACTTCTATCAAATCTCCTCTCAATCTTCTATGTTCTAAAGAATACAATTCTAGCCTATTCAGTCTTTCCTTATAACTCAGGTCCTCCAGACCTATAACATCCTTGTGAATTTGCTCTGATGATTTTTGTTCATACTTAGTGTCTGAGGCTTCTTGCTTAAGTGTCCAACAATAATCAGCTGGCATTAATGGATTCCAGTTGCCCTGATACCATGTCTTCATGACTGCAATGTCCTGGTGAAACCTTTCACCATACTCGTCACTGACAGTACCAAGATTTGCAGGGAAGAAGTCTAAATAGGAATACAGAAAATTAATCTTTAGTGACGTAATGCAGTTCATGGTTTTGTATGCTTGAAGCATGTTGTCAACCAGCTGCATGTAGTTGCCAAGAAAATTTCAATAACATCCTTGAATGCCTCGCTTGCGATTTTCTCCAATTCCACTAGAATTTCTTCAAGCTGCCTGTCACTGATGATCTGTTTAACTTGTGACACAGTGGTGTCAAGAAAACTACCTCTCCCTCAATGTCGCAAAAACAAAGGAGCTGGTTGTGGATTACAGGAGGAATGGAGACGGGCTAAGCCCTATTGATATCAATGGATCTGGGGTTGAGAGAGTAAACAGCTTCAAGTTCCTCGGCACCCACATCACCGAGGACCTCACGTGATCTGTACACACCAGCTGTGTGGTGAAAAAGGAACAACAGCGCCTCTTTCACCTCAGACGGTTGAGGAAGTTTGGTATGGGCCCCCAAATCCTAAGAACGTTTTACCAGGGCACAATTGAGAGCATCCTGACTGGCTGCATAGCTTCCTGGTATGGGAAGTGTACCTCCCTGAAACGCAGGACTCTGCAGAGAGTGGTGCGGACAGCCCAGCACATCTGTAGCTGTGAGTATCCCATGATTCAGGACACTTACAAGGACAGGTGTGTAAAAAGGGCCCATAGAGTCATTGGGGACCCAAGTCATCCCAACCACAATCCATTCCAACTGCTATCATCCGGGAAGCGGTACTACAGCATAAAAGCCAGGACTAATAGGCTCTGGGACAGCTTCTTACACCAGGCGATCAGACTGTTGAACTCATGCTGGTTTGAGTGTACTCTATATTATGTAGAAACTGGCATAAGCACCAGCCTGATGGGCCACAAGGCTCGGGACAGACTTTGACTTTGATATTACATTGACTGTTCCATATATTATAAATTACTAGGATTGCACATGGCACATTTAGATGGAGATGTAACATAAAGATTTTCACTCCTCATGTCTGTGAAGGATGTAAGAAATAACGTCAATTCAAGTCAATTCAATTCAATATGTCTTCCTTAATCTTGGTATCAATTATTCTGGGAAACTTCTATCTCAACTCCTTCACCTTCCTTGTTCATTGCTTTCACAAAATTTTTCATAAGCCCCAGTTTTATATGACGAGGAGTCAAAATTACCTTTGGTGGATCTACAAGTGGCTTATGTGCCACACTTTACTGACCTGGAACCAACTGCCTCTGGGGTGGCCAATCCTTATTAATGTAATGAGATTCTTTAGCATGGCTGTCCCGTTTGAAAATGAAACAACATACTTGGTGTATCCAAGCTGCATTACTAGTAGCAATGCTACTACTTTTAGATTACCACAGATGTTCCAGTTGTAGTTGCTATATTGTTTGTGTTTCAACAAGACTTCCATATTTCAGTAGTTTTCTTTCATGTGTATTGCACAGTTGACTGGTATTGAAGGGTGGGCATACCGTTGTGTGGCAGCATAGCTTTCAAGCTTAACACTGAAAAATCGATAAAAGGACACCATTATTGTGGGATATGCTGGCAACCCAATGCAGTCAAAAACCCATTAATGTCAGTGCCGAAACACAGATTTTGTGCCTAGTGACAGCAGATTCCATCCTTGCAGTCTTGAACAGAGTAATTTTGTTTATGCCTTTGATAACCCCAAGTCTCTAACCAGGTCATTTAACTTAGACTGAGTTATCAGATGAGGCTCACTTGACATAAAGGTTTCAAAATCTGTAACAATATCAGTGTCATTTTCCATTCGTGGCTCATGCATCATGGCATCTTTGTCTGCTTCCTCTAGACTCCATGTCTCTGGTGGCTTCTGTGCTGGAAGACTATTGTCATGTGGTACAGGTCTCATGGCAGAAGAGAGAGTAGGGTATTCAACGGATTTCTTGGTTTCAACAGAGAAACCAGACATACTGGTCAGACAGAAGTAATAGAGTGTCACCCAATCCTCCTGCTTTTGTCATATCATCAGGACAGAGAATGTCATTGACTTCCGAGTACATCTGAGCCAAGCTCTAAGACTGACAGTGCATGTTGCACAACAAATGTGAGGAGGCAAGGCTTTGTCTTGGTCACCAATTTTACACCTAAAGTAGAGCTCATAGGCTTTCTTAATAAGAGGAGTCACGCTCTGTCTTTGAGATTTAAGCGTATACTCGCCCCAAGCTTAACAGGAAGTATCACAGATGTTGCCACATTGGTGAGACATTTTGCTATCACAAATAGAATTACTGTATTAGAATGAGTACACACAATATGCTATGCACATAGAGCATCCGCATCAATGTGATTCCAAAGTGATATGCGTAGAAACGCAACACGTAGAATGATGTATGTGTGATACTTTTAGAGCCTTTCCAAAGCCTGCCCTGCTACGCAGCATCCGCCCTGCCCAAGCATACCTGGACCAAGACAGGAAACTTTTCAGCTTACATTGTGGGCAACATTTTCAATGACTTGAATTATGAATTGTAATAACAAATATAGACTATTTCAAAAAAAATGATGCAACATAGGGAAATTCCATGGCGATTTTCATGATCAGCAGCCTAAAATCCATAAGATACACCCAAAAGTATTCAGGAAGCAAAATCTTTGTTGTACAGTGTTATCTATCAACAAAACAAAACAGTTTTTTTTGCACGTCTATGTTCTTATCAAACCTCTTCATCAATTGAAAAGCCTCTTCAAGGAAATTCTTCAGTTTTCTGCATGTACAGAAGAAAACTCTGTCTATTTACTATTTTCTGATAGAACTAACCTCTCAAATTTGGCATTGTTGAAGTAAGGTATCATTGCATCTTCTCCAAATTTTTGACATCCTTTCTGAAAATGGAGATTAGAGCCATGCACAATTCTATAACCAAGGTAATACACACAACATTCTGGTGCAACTCAGAAGATAAGGCAGCATCTATGGAGAGGAATAAAGAGTCAAGGTTTTGGGCCGGGACCCTTCATCAAGAACTGATTCCTTCAGCATTATGTGTGTGTTTCTCTAGATTTTCCACATCTACAGAATCTCTTGTGTTACTATAACCAAGGATCTGACAAATTTTGCATGACTTCTGTCTCTATTATTTGTGTGTGCAGGAATGAATCCTGAAGTTTCCTTCCCTATTTTATTGCCTTAGTTATCTGCACCATCATTTGGAGTGTTCACTGTATTTTTAATCCAGAGCTCTCTGCTCCTCTGCACCTTTGAGACAAGTATTTTCAAAGGAGTCTTTGGCATCCTTCTTCTACCTATCAATGAGTGCCACCACTCTCATCTGGGGAGAAACTGTTTCTTCTTACAAATAGGTCAAAAATCAAAAGTCATGGAATTGAAATAATCAGCAAATGAAAGAAGGAAACAGAGAAATGAAGGATTGGCTCACTCTATCTGAAAGGATGGTGAATCACATCCCATGGTATCTGACAGGATAATTGTGCACCTTTTTAAAAGAATATGAATTTGCAGGACTATGGTATGTATAAGTAAACATAGGGAGAAATGGAGCAACTCTTTTTGTGAGCTCACACAGGATTCTTGAGCCATTTGTAAAATTGTACGTTACTCAATTTGTATAATATTCAAATTAACCACCCTCCTTCCAAGTAATAAGCTATTTAGATAATCTTGACAGTATGGATCCCCACTAAATTGGAAAATGAGAATTTGCTCATTTCAACATTGTATTCTGCAGTATAGTGTACAGAGGATGGTGACAAATCTGTGCGTTTTAAGTTTCTGAGTAGCAAATTATTCTTGCAATATAATGCAGTATGCTACATCCCTCCAGTAGTTGATTGTTTAGAACAAAATCAATAACATTTGAAAGGATAATAGGCTAAAATACTTCACTTCAAGCTTCCATGATAAAGAAGCTAAGTTCTGAGCAATCAGCAGAGACTGTCCAAATTAATCAATTCAAATATATGCTCATTATGGTTGTGTACATAATAAGTACTTCTGCAGCAACACACACAAAATGCTAGAGAAACTCAGCAGGTCAGGCAGATCTATGGAGATGAATAAACAGTCAATATTTCGGACCGAGATTCTTCATTAGGACTGAAAAGGAAGGGGGAAGACACCAGAATAAGAAGGTAGGGTGTAGGGGAAGGAGGACAAGCCAGACGGTGATAGGTGAAGCCAGGCGGGTGGGAAAGGTAAAGAGCTGGAGAAGAGGGAATCTGATAGAAGAGGAGAGTGGACAATGGGAGGAAGGGAAGAAAGAGGGACATCGGGGGAGGTGACAGGCAGGTGAGAAGACGAGATGAGGCCACAGCGGGGAATAGAAAAGGGAAAAGGGAAGGGAAAAAAATTACCAAAAGGAGAAATTGATATGCATGCCATCAGGTTGCAGGCTGTCCAGATGGAATATGAGGCATTGCTTCTCCACCCTGAGAATGGCCTCCTTGTGCCAAAACAGGAAGCCATGGACTGGCATGTCAGATCAGGAATGGGGACGGGAATTAAAATCGCTGGCCACCAGGAAGTTCCGCTTTTGGTGAATGGAGAGGAGATACTCAATAAAACAGTCTCCCAGTTTACACTGGGTCTCACCAATGTAGAGGAGGTTGTATTGGGAGCACCAGCTACAGTAATGACCCTGAAAGAAGTGTTGCCTCACCTGGAAGGACAGTCTGGTGACCTGAATGGAGGCGAGGGAGAAGGTGAATGGGCAAGTGTTACATTTCTGTCACTTGCAGGGTTATATGCCAGGAGAGAGATTAGTGGGGAGAGATGAGTGGACAAGGGACTTTTGGAGAGCTGGGAGGAGTCAGAGGTATGTTTGGTGGTAAGTGGCAGTTGATGATGGCGGAAGATGCAGAGAGTGATGTGTTGGATGTGATGCTTTGCAGACAGCATACAAAACTTCTAACAATTCTACTAAGTACACTTTCTTGGGACTACAATCACTGCAATCCACAGTCTGTAATTTCCCACTGGAGGTGTGCATTTGAACTGTCTATAGACCTGGTGTTTTTGTGGTATCTTGAAATATTTGATAAACTGGACCCTGTAGAGGGACAGCCACAGCAGCCATTGCTGGAGTCTATTCTGGGGCCAATCTGAGTCTCTGGGCTGGACTGAAGAGGCAGGGCCTGGGCCCAGGAGCAGATAATGAACTGACATTTGGCCGATATAAATGCAGAGCCAGAATAAAAAGGTTAAGGTGCTGAGTCCAAAGGCGGAGGACAAACTGGTGCTCAGTTCACTACTCCAGGGGTCCTTACTCAGCTCAGCGCTGAATTGACTCTGCAGATGTGGCCTGCAGCCACTGGCAGTCGCCTCAGTGCTGAACCTGGCTCCAAGGCTGTGGACTTGCTTTTGGGGATTCTGAATTTCATGTCCTGTAGATTGTTCGTTTGCTTTTTTTATTGTTTACACGACTTGCTCTTTCTTTTTCACCCATCAGATATATGACTGACTTTGTGATGTGGAGCTTTTCATGAATTCCATTGTGTTTCTCTATTTTGTGTCTGCTGCAGAAGATGGATCTCAAGGTTGTCTGTGGTATGCACACTTTGTTAATAAACTTTGAACATTGAAGTAAACAAAGAGTTGTTAACATTACAATGCAGCTTCCCAATTCAGCACACTTCCTCTGCAGTACTGCCTTCAGCAACAGAATATTTTTTTTATTAAATAAATCAGAACGTGAGATACAGAAATCACAACTCCAAGATCCAATAGTCTTAAGTAGCCAATTTGATACAACTGTCAGCTGTTATGATCCAGTCAATGTGCTGCAGAAACCAGCTCATAAGTGAAGGAATTAAATGAAGTGTTTAATTCAACCAAAATAATCAAAGATATACTAATATTTTTTGCTGAACACAGTGGGTTTTTGAATGAAAGAACATCACAGACCAAATGTTTTGGCAAGCTCACATTTAAAAGAGCAACATTGTTCTCTGATATAGATAGGAGCCTCCCCATGCTCTCCAAATACACTTTGAATTAATGTGAAATGAAATCTTCATTCCTCTATTAATCTGTTTATGGTGCTGCATCAAATATATGGATTACTTTTTATACCTTTCTTAAGCTTCCCAGTGGGGATAATAAGAAACCAATAAGAAAAGTTAACTAAAGCCATCACTCCTTTATTGTGCAATAGTCTATCACAGCTGGAATCTAGATGTGCCACAAATAAGTTCATTCTGATACTTTCCCTGCTAAGAAAATCATATCTGATACCACAACCAATGTTTGAGATAACTACCGTGGTTGTAGTAAGGTAAATCTTTCAGCTCCATATGCAATTCCATCAAAATTTTCTTCCTTCTGACAAATAAATCAGCTGTTTAAAACTGTTGAGTATGTGTCCAATCATCAATATCTGGTATTAAAAAGAGCTTAAATATTAATTACTGAATTTTGAATAAGCTTTATAATATTTAATTAAAGGAGATCCAGAATGCTATTTTGATAACTTTCTATTCGCAGGAATGGGCAGTTTTCATTAAAAATCCATCTGACATACAGTTTATTTAGGTGCAATTACAGAAAGTACTGGAAATATTCAGTATGTCAAGCAGCATCTATGGAAAGTTGAACAGGATTGATGTTTCAAGTTGCAGACCCTTCCATCAAATCATTAAACTTGTTTTGCTTTCCAAAGCTGTTACCGAATCTCTGAGTACTTCGGTATTTAGTGCATTCTGTATTCATTGTTTATGTTTGCTTTTCAGTCAAGTTCGAAGGTTAATTTGTTAAGTACCAGAAACCACAGTACACCATTTCATGTTGAAGACGTCAATGTGCCCCAACCCTTAAGGTGAAATGATGAGCAGAAAATTTAAAATAAAACACTAAGAAGAAAATTATTATCTAGGAATTTGATTTTAATTGTGCTCTTTGATCTGTCCACTCCTGGGTTAACTCCTGGGAATATCCCTGCCAGGATTACTACCGCTCTTCCTTCTTCTTCAGGGGTAGTGTTGTGTTGCCATGAACACTACCAATTCCCTGTCGGAGCAATGCACAGTATGTTGGCGCCTATGCTCAGGGACAAGGGCCTCTCCCAAGAAAATGCCTCAGTTGTCCGAGAGGCTTCCAAGCAATTCCTTTACATTTGCATGGGCTTGTTCACAGGGCCACCTGGTCCAGCACCCCAATGTTCTTAAAGTCAAGAGGCAGTCAAGAATTTCCCAGCAGCAAGCACTGACTTCTCCAATAGGATGCTATGGGGATTGTAGCTTAGACACATGTCCCAACTCACTCTGCTCTTGACCAAGGTCCCTAGAAGTCACCTGGTGTTCGTCTGGCCTGATATTGACGGGCAAGGAACACAGGAGCCTGGACCTGGGATCATATAGGTGCCTGAAATGTAGGCACCTCAGCATGGGCCAAGGGCCAACAGCATGGTCAGGTTCAGTTTGATCTTCTAGGGGTCAAACCACATCTACTCTAGACTCAGACATAGCATACTATAGGCATGGCATACTGCTGGCACAGTGTACTATGGGGATAAGTCTGTCAGTGCACTGTACTTTGCTCCAATAAATGTAGGTGTAGTTCCATCTCATATAACCTGGGATAGGTACTGGTGTGTACCAGTCTAACATGGTAAAACTGTAGAAGATTAAGGCTGGGTATAGGTCTGCCACTGTACACAGCTAGTGTCTAATACTAATGATACAGACTTGTCACCGCTGAAAGTCAGGGAACAGAACCAGTGAGTACAGATCTCACATCAGTTTAGTCGCTCACTTCAAAGAGCTACTGTGAATAACAGGCATGAGCCCAATGAATAACCGATCTCGTCGCCACTTCCTTGTGTGTGTGAACCGGAGGGATTCTCGTATAAAGCTGATGATGCTGTGTCATGATTATCCAGGGTGAAATAATCTCAAATGAAATGTGTCAAAACTCATAGAATAACAAGTGAGGAAGCTGTGTGTCCTCTGAGCAGGAAGGAGTGTTAACAGCTAACCTTATAACTTTGAACACAGAAGAGCACAGCACAGGTACAGGATGCCTGCATCAAACATGATTCTAATTTAAACTGTACATCAGTCTGCATCTAGTTGATATGTCTCCCTTACACGTCTGCTCGTGAGCCTGTCTAAATGCCTCTTAACTGTGCCGGTTATATTTGACTACCATCCCTGGCAGCGTGGTCTGGGTATCTACCACTCTCAGTATAAAAGAACTTGCCATTCAAATCTCCTTCAGACATTCCCCCTCTCACCTAAAGCCTATTCCCTTTCGTGTTTCACATTTCCCCCCCTCACTATTTACCTTATCTGTGTCTCTCAGTATTTTATATCACTTGATTAAGTCACCCAGCCTCTGAGGCTCCAGAGACAGAGTTATAGAAACAGGTCCTTCGGCCCATCTAGTCCATGTTGAAACCATTTAAACTGAATATTCCTATCGATGCGTACCAGGACCGTAGCCCTCCATAGCCTTACCATCAATGTACCTACCCAAACTTCTCTTGAATGCTGAAATTCAGCTTGCATGCACCACTTGTGCTGGCAGCTCATTCAACACTCTCATGATCCTCTGAGTGAAGAAGTTTCCCCTCATGTTCCCCATAAACTTCTCAACTTTCACCCTTAACCCATGACCTCTGGTTGTAGTCTTGCCCAACCTTAGTGGAAAAAGCGTGCTTGCATTTACCCTATCTGTACCCCTCATAATTTTGTATACCTCTATCAAATCTCCTCTCAGTCTTCTATGTTCTAAGCGATGTAGTCTTAACATATTCAATCTTTCCGTATAACTCAGGTCTTCCAGACCAGGCAAAACCCTTGTAAATTTGCTCTGTGCTCTTTCAACCCTGCTTATATCTTTCCTGTCGGTAGGTACCCAAAACTGCACGCAATACTCCAAATTAGGCTTTATACAACGTCTTATACAACTTTAACAAAACATCCCATCTCTTGTACTCAATACACTGATTTATGAAGGCCAATGTGCCAAAACCTTTCTTTCTGACCCTATCTGCCTGTGACACCACTTACAACAAATTATGGACCTGTAGTCCCAGATCCCCTTGTTCTAGCACACTCCTCGGTGGCCTACTGTTCACTGTGTAAGACCTACCCTGGTTGGTCCTACTGAAGTGCAAAACCTCACACTTGTTGGCATTAAATTCCAGCTGCCATTTTTCAGCTCATTTTTCCAGTTGACGCAAATCCCTCTGCAAGCCATGATAGCCTTCCTCGCTGTCCACTACGTACCCAATCCTGGTGTCAGCTGCAAATTTGCTGATCCAGTTTAACCACATTATCCTATCATTCACATCATTGATATGGATGACGAACAACAAAGGACACAGCAACGATTCCTGCAGCACACCACTAGTCACAGGCCTCCAGTCGGAGAGGCAACCATTTACTACCACTCTCTGGCTTCTCTCATAAAGCTAATGTCCAATTCAATTTACTATCTCATCTTGTATGCTAAGCGCCTGAACTTTCTTGACCAACCTCTCATGTGGGAACTTGCTGAAGTCCATGTAGACAACATCTACTGCCTTGCCTTCATCCGCTATTATCATAAAAATTTTAAAAACTGAAAGAGGAAAAATAAAGCAGAGGTAAGTTCTACAGGCAATATTCAGGCGTGTGTGTGTGTGTGTGTGTGTGTGTTTGGCATCTATCCTATTCTTGGATTCCATGTGCCTTAATCTTCTACATCAGCTTACAATAAAGGACGTTTTCAACAAAATAAAAGCTGACAGGCCTGAATATTGCCTGTAGAGTATACCTCTGCCTTATTTTTTCCTCTTTCAATTTTTTAATATTTTGCACAATATCTGCATTTACAGAAGATAGTTCGGCTAATTGAGTCAGTGCTTTGCCTGGGTTCTACTGGCAGGAATACAGTAGTTACAACGCTGCCTGCAAGAGGTCCCATTCACCACAAGGTCCCAGTAAATCTTAATCTGCCACTTCCAGCCTAATAAGGAATAGCCAACACACTTGCAAATTGGATGAATGACCTGAAGTGTCAAACTAAATTTAAAATTCAACCTGCTCTGAACTTCATGGCCAGCTCCCTGAAGTTTATTAGAAAGGCAGGCGTTTGGTTCCCTAGTTTTGACATCAAAGTGAATAACATAGAACAGAACATTTTGTGAATTATTTGCTGAATTTCACATAGTGCTCACAAATTATGGCACGGTACTGATGTCAAGGCACACTTACTGTATTAGCATTCAGAATTAAACTGGTGCAATAAGACACATAGGCCCATGGGGTTAGCAGTGTTTGGAGTAAGTTGTAATCACTTGAATGATTATTTGATGGTAGTTGCTCCAAGTATTTCCTGAAAAGAAATATCCTTGTTTATGAATGAGCTCAGTCAGAGCATAATACCAGGCAGGACTGGTGGGCTCGGATTTGCTGCTGACTTGTACTTTGTGGCATTTGCTGATTTTATTTTTTGACTTAAATATTCCCTGTGGCCCACCTCCAGTATCTGCCAAAGCAGCTCTCTACTCTCCGGAAATTATCATCGAAGAAGTAGCTCCTCGAAGCTGAAGACTGCTGTCAAATTATCTTTATTATCTCATGATATATTAGGGTGGAATCACTATAAAATTCAGTTGTCATGGCAATGTTTTCATGTTTCCCATAGGCTTTGCAAATACCCAATTCCCCTGGGTTTTCAGGTCTAATTAGCTACTATTTTTGTCTTCAGAATATATATTTTTTTAAGTTTCACGCTGTTAGATCTGGAATACAATTGCACTTCCTTTTAGTGCAAATTAATTTTCAGATGTTAGACAAAAAAAATGAACAAATGTCAAGAGACCAGCCTTGGGCAGAAACTTCACAGATGAAAGCTTCAGGCATGCTGGGTATAACCAAAACTGACTTTTTAAGTTCCATTACCATCTCCTGTGCAAGGAACGTGAGACATTCTGAAAAAAATATTCTCAGTTGAAAGGCATGAACAAAGAATCACCAATAAAACAGTGGGTTAAGATGCTGGTTTCTGCTAGAATGACATGAACTGGATTGCATAGAACAGGGCTGAGGCATACTCAAAGCAGTGTCAAAAGCCTTATTCAAATGTAACCCATGAGCTGCTCCTCTCCATCTTCCTTATTGTCAAATTGATGGATTTAAGCAGTGGAGCCACTCGCAGAAGTGATTGTGTAAATCCCGGGATTAATGGGATAAGGTGGGCTTGATCGAAAAGAAAAGAATTGATCAGCTCGTCATGGGACAGGGGATGGAATGATTGGATGAAAGGGTGGGTGTCAGGAAATAAGGAAAGGTAAAGTGATTGGGTGGGGAAGTATAGGAATATAATCCCAAAGCAGAAGCTGCTAGATGGAAGCAGGATGAAGAGGAAAAGAAGAAGACCATTGGGTGAGGCAGTGTGGCAGTGGGATGAGCATGTGATTGGAAACATCTGGAATGGTGGGGAAGATCAGGAAATGGATATTAATTTGGGAGGTTTTTAACTGGAGTAGAATTTGAAATACATATGTAAGAAGGTGCAGTCAGGAGGGGTAAGGGAGAAAGAAAGAATCTGGACTGGACCAAACTGGTATCGCTGTCAGAATTCACGACTGCAGTGCAACAGTGAGGTGAAGTCTTGCTTCATTCAGAAAACATTTTCTTTTTGAGAACAACTTCCCAAATCCCTTTATAGACCTTCATTGGACATTCTGAGGGCCAGCTCCTTCTTGAAAGTTCATGCAGCAAGCCAGTTCAGCAAAGGAGATTTTCAATTGGATTGAGGTCTCTTAATTCAACGTGCTTTTTATCTGTGTCCATTGAGCATCTCCTGATGTGTACTCCTCATTTATGCTTTATAAATGAAACTAGCATGTCAAGATTCCTTTTTGTCGTGGTTCATAAGCCATAATTGTGATGTGCTGAGCCAAATAAAAATACTATGTTAAAAATGACCATCATACAGGAGGTCAAAGGCCAAATGACAACCCAATTTATTTTGTAACAAAAAAATTGGGTTGCCCAATTTGATGCTGGTTCAAAGCTTTCTCTGACTATGCTCAATGAATGATCTCAAGAGTATTCCTGCTCATCAGAATCTAACTCTGGGTGCCTGTGGTTTGGCTTGACAGAGAATAAATGCAGAGTGGGGGGAATTTAAACTTTGAACAGTAATATTCTGTGATGAAGCAAAGTGGCAAAGTAGTAACAAAAAACACGAAGCTCCCATTCCCTTTTTACCCCCATTCATTTATATGCACGGTCATCTGGCTGAGATGCTGAAAAATGTGCAAGACATCTTTCCTTGCAATCTTCTATGATAATAAGAACAAAGCCGGCCCTTTCCCAATTTAGCTCATACCTGCTATTTCGGCTGTTGAGATACATATGAAAATGTCACAAGCTGTCTGCTCTGGAACACAATTGTCCTTCCATCAGGTGCAAATTAATTTTCAGTTATTGAGCTAATCTCGAGAGGCACAGCCTTGGCATACACTTCACAGAAGTTGGACATTAATTAGAGATAAGTTTCCTTTTAATTTCTTTTAAATGAGATTCATACAAGGTCTCTAGGTTAGTCATTTTTATGACTTTACTTCTACATACTAAAAAGCAACCAGTTTCCAAATGATTATGATCCAGCTATGCAGATTTTTTTAGGTAACGAGTTTGCATTGATGAAGCACTTTTCACATTTTTAGCATGTACCTAAGTGCTTCAGCACTGAAGAACCACTTCTACATCATTGCTTTGATGGAAATACAATCACAGTTTCATAATAATTTGTGGCAACTGATTATTAAGTGCCCAACATGGAGCAGAATGAATATCTTGCATTGAAAATAACAGAGAAGATGTAGCATCCATAAACTGATTTAAATTGATTTAAATCTTAAATTTTGACTGATCAGAAATACAGACATTTGAAGATGGAACAAAAGATTGAGACACAGAAGAGCAGATCAGGAGGCAGACTATGGAAAAGAGCAAAAATAACAGGGTTGTTGTCATGGGTGACTTCAGCTTCCTTAATAGTGATTGGCATCTCCTTGGTGCAAATAGTGTTGATTGGCTAGAATTTGTGAGGTATGTCTAGGAAGGATTCCTGACACAATATGTAGACAGGCTAACTAGAAGAGAGGCCATACAAGATATGGTACTGGACAATGAATCCAGTCAGCTAACAGACCTCTCAGTGGAAGAGCATTTCAGAGGCAGTGACCACGGCTCTCTGAACTTCACCATAGCTTTGGACAGGGATAGGAGCAGATGTTGTGGGAAAGTATTTAATTGGTGGGGGGGCAAATTATGATGCTATTAGGCAGGATCTTGGTGAGCGTAAAATAGGAAAAGATATACTCATGGAAGTGCACAGCAGACATGTTGAAGTTGTTAGGAAGCTCTTGCATGGGGTTCTGGACAGGCTTGTCCCTTTGAGGCAAGGGAGGGATCGTAGAGTGAGGGAACCATGGTTGACAAGAGGTGTGAAACATCTAGTCAAGAGGAAAAAAGAAGCTTACTTAAGGTTTAGGAAGCAAGGATCTGACAGGGCTCCAGAGATTTAGAAGATAGCCAGAAAGGAGCTTAAGAATGGACTTAAGGAGCTAGAAGAGGACATGAGAAGGCCTTGGTGTGTAGGATTAAGGAAAACCCCAAAATGTTCTGTAGATGCGTAAAAAATGGGAGGATGAATCAAGAATAAAAGAGGAAGCATGTATCTGGAGTCAGAGGAGACAGGGGAGGTCCTTAATAAATACTTTGCTTCAGTATTCACCAGCATTTGACCTTCATGAAGATGATGTCAGCGCAGGACAGGCTAATACGATGCAACATGTCAGCATTAAGGAGGATGTGCTGGAACTTTCGGAAAATATTAGGGTAGATAAGTCCCCGTTACTGATGGGACATACTCCAGGTTACCAGGGGAAGTGGGGGAAGAGATTGCTGTGCCTTTGGTGATTATCTTTGTGTCCTCAATGGCCACAGAAGTATCACCAGAAGGGTCGAGGGTTGTAAATGTTTTTCCTTTGTTCAAGAAAAGTAATAGAGATAATCTTGGGAATTATAGACCAGTGAGCCTCACATCAGTGGTAGGCAAACTATTGGAGAGGGTTCTTAGATATAGGATTTACAAGCATTTGATGCAGCATAATTTGATTAATGATAGTCGGCATGGCTTTTGAGATTATGCCTCATGAGCTGGATTGAATTATTTGAAGAAATGACAAAATAAATTGATGAAGATAGTGGATGTGGTATATATGGATTTTAATTAGACATTTGACAAGGTTCCCTATGGTAGTTTCAGCCAGAGATTCTGACTTAGATCCAGGATGAGATCTCAGCATGAGATCCAGGGAAACTTGGTTGAGTGGATTCAGAATAGACTTGCCCACAGAAGGCACAGAGTGGCAGTAGGTGGACCATATACTGCCTGGAGGTCAGTGACCAGTGTTGTTTGACATGAATGTGACCTGGTACCCTTGCTCTTTGTACCTTTTATAAATGACTTGGATGAGAAAATGGAAGGGTTAGTAAGTTTTCAAATGTTATGAAGGTTTGTGGTGTAGATAATGAAGAAGGTTGTCAGAGGTTACAATGGGACATAGCTAGGATGTAGAGCTGGCCTGAGAAGTGGCAGATGGAATTTAGTCCGGAAAAAATATGAAGTGATACACATTGGAAGGTCGAACTTGAGCCGTACGCCTTTGGAATGTAGAGCATCTGGAGCAAACCCACATGGCCATAAGGGAGAACATAGTGTACATATGCCTCACAGCCAGCAGCAGGAATGAGCCAAGGTTGCTGTTGCTGTAATAGCACTTTGCCTACTGCTGTGCTACCAAGCTGCCACTAAACAGCCACACGTACATTGCAACATCAAGATAGACAGCGAAGTGTGTCATTTGTGTCAATGACCAACACAGTCTGAGAATGTGCTGAGGCAGCTCACTAAGGTTGTCACATTTCCAGTGCCAATATAGCAATCCCACAATTTCATAAACCTAACGCATACGTCTTTGGAATATGGAAGTAAACCCGAGTACGCAGACAGTGACAGGAGAGTGTACCATTTCCTTACAGACAGCAGCGGGCACTGAACAAATGTCACTAGCATCTTAAAGTGTTACTAACCACTACACTATCATGCTTCCATTGGTGGTGGAATTGTGACCAGACACTACCATGCGACCATCAGGCGGGGAATTGATTTCAAGAGGCACAAGGCAATGTTGCATCTCAATAGAACTCTGATCAGACCACACTTGGTATATTGTGTTCAGCTCTGTTGCCTTAGAGAAGCTTTAGAGAGGGTGCAGAGGAGATTTACCAGGATGCTGCCTGATCTAGAGAGCATGTTCTTTATGAAGATAGTTTGAGTGAGCTGGGGCTATTCTTTTTGGAGCAAAGGAGGATGAGAGGTGACTTGATAGAGATGTACAAGATAATAAAAGTCACAGATAGAGTGGTCTGTCAGAAACTTTTACCTAGAGTGGAAATACCTAATCAAGGTGGCATAATTTTCAGGTGATGGAGGCAAATATAGGGCAGAAGTCAGAGGTTGGTTTTTTTTTAGAAACTGAGACTGGTAGGTACATGGAACATACTACCAAGGGTGGTGGTAGAGGCAGAAACATTGGAGACATTTAAGATACTCTTAGATAGACACGTGGATGAAAGAATACTGGAGGGGTATTGCAGAGGGAAGGTTTGGTTTGATTTTAAATTAAGTTACGATGTCAGCACAATATCATGGGCTGACATCATGGGTCTGAATTGTTCTTAAAACAACTTGGGGGTGTGGAGAGGAGGTTAGTGGCTGGAGATGTTGATCAGCCTTACTGGTTGGGGAAAGTAACTGCTTTTGAGTCTGGTGGTCCTGGGATGGATGCAACATAGCTTCCTCCCTGATAGGGGTGGGACAAACAATCTATGATCAGGGTGAATGGGATCCTTCACAATACTACTGCCCTTTTCCAGCACCTTTCTGTATATGTCCTTCATGGCGGATAAATTGGTGCCAGTGATGCATTGGGTAGTGTTGACTACCTGTTGTAGAGTGCTCCTGTCTGCTGCAGAGCAGTTTCAATACCATCCAGTGACGCAACTTGTTAGGATGCTCTCTACTGCACATGTGCAGAATGACGCGAGTATAGGTGTGCACAGTGATGCACCATCAATAACTCCAAAAGACTGGAAGTAGAGTAAATGCTGAAAGGCAGTAAAATGTGACCTCCATCATGCTGAGTATCTGCCCCTGGACTGAGGAGGAGGAGCAACGGCGCAATCACCTTTATTCAGGGTCTGTGGGAGGAGCCACAGGGGCAGTCAGCAGATGGGCATGTCCAGACAGGTAACCCAGTTACAACATATATAAATGGTTTACCACACATAGTCCAGCTCTCTTCAGCCTCCTCAGAAAGTAGAGGCTTTGGAAAAGAGGAGTGTGAGTGGCGTGAGTTCTTCTGAAGTCGATAACCATCTCCTTTGTCTTGTTGACATTGAGGAAGAGGTATTTGCCTGGAAGCAGGCCTCGAGCCCTTCCACCTCCTCTCTGTATGCTGTCTCATCGTTGTTGGTGATGAGCCCCACTGCTCTCTTGACAATATGTTCACTCATCATGCTTCACACCAAATCATAATAGGCAGAACTGAACCCACTGTGAAAGAAAGTAGCACATTAACTGCTGTCTCCCTTCCTGCCTTGCTTGGTGTGCAATAATGCAGGAGGAATCAGCAGTGGCCATGCATTTCATTGACTTTTCTAGGCAAGTGAAGGGTAGCTTTGTTTTACAGCGCTAGCGTATAATGTATGTCTCACAGTACTACTTCCTTCTAATTGGAAAAAGAAATTGATCTGCATTGGCTGCAGATTAATAAGAGAGGCATTATTGGAAATGTTGATTCGCTTACAGTGATTGTCTGTATTCCACCAATACTTATTTTCAGCCATCACTGAATATAATTATATTAATTCTAAACTAAAAGATTCTCTCTTCTAACAGTGAACTGTTTGAGTTCTTCTATCCAAATGGGGAAATGAATTGGAAAGAAGCTAATTATCTTAACCTGGGTAAAGAGGGGACAGAAACCTTGATAAATGCTTATATTAACAACGGTTTGCAGAATAGCACAATGGTTATCACAATGATAATACAGCTTGAGGAACCAGAGTTTGGAGTTCAATTCTGGTGCTGTCTGTAAGGAATTTGTACATTCTCCCTGTGACTGCGTGGGTTTCCCCCGGATGCTCTGGTTTCCTCCCACATTTCAAAGAGGTACAGAGTGAGTTTGTGGGTTAATTGGTCACATGAGTATAAGTGGGCAGCACAGTCTCATTAGGGACTGTTGCCGTGCTGTGTCTCGAAATGAAGATAAAATATCAGTGCAACCTAAAAGATTGTTGATTGAATCAGAGTGTCCTGGCTATGTGTGAATCATTGATCAGCTATAATGACAAGCAAATCTTAGAGGACAATAGGCACATATCACAGGTTGTGCCAAGTCTGCAATATTTCTGACAGGTTCTCTGGATTCTAAGGCTCCGATACTTGCAACAGGCTTTGCGTGCTGAGCGATAGATATCTACGTTCCTCTTCTGAAAGGAATTGGACTCCACTATGTCCATATAAAGGTCAGAATTCACCAGTAAAAACATTTCATTCCACAGTAAGGAATGCTAGTTTTAGGGTACTTACTAAAATCCTGTGAAAGGGTTTCTTCACAACCGCCCGCAACCTGTTTACAGGCCTCTGGAAACGTGGCAAAGGAAGTCAGTGGTCCGATAAAGCACAGGCAGCCTCTGGGCCAGTGACTAATAAAACCGCTGTGATGTCGAGAGCATTCTTGCACTTCCCACACAGTTCCCAGAATCTTAGCATCTGCAGCAGGGAGGACCTTCTGAACTATCAGGAGGAACTTAATGTGAAAGGCCAAAACATGCCGGATAGGCATGTTGTGGACTTGGATTTTCAGAAGGCCTTTGACAAGGTGTTGCACACAAGGCTGCTAAAGAAGTGAAGAGCCCAGGGTATGAAAGAAAAGATACTGGCATGGATAAAACATTGGCTTTCTGGCTGGAGGCAAAGAGTGGGAGTAAAGGGAGCCTTTTCTGGTTGGCTGCTGGTGATTAATGGTATTCCACGGGGATTTGTGTTGGGACCGATTCTTTTTACGTTATATGTCAATGATTTAGATGATGGAATTGATAGCTTTGTGGCCAAGTTTGTGGACGATAAAAAGATAGGTGGAGGGGCAGGAAGTTTTGAGGAAGCAGAGAGGCTACAGAAGAACTTAGACAGATTTGGAGAATGGGCAAAGAACTGGCAGATGGAATACAGTGTTGGGGAGTGTATGGTCACGGAGAGAAAAATCAGAAGTGCAAAGGGACTTGGGAGTTCTCATGCAAGATTCCCTAAAGGTTAATTTGCGGGTTGAGTTGGTGGTGAGGAAGGTAAGTATGATGTTAGCACTCATTTCAAGAGGAATAGAATATAAAAGCAGGGATATAATGTTGAGACTTTATAAGGCACTGGTAAGGCCTCACTTGGAGTATTGTGAGCAGCTTTGGACCTCTTATCTAAGAAAGGATGCACTGACATTGGAGAAGGTTCAAAGAAGGTTTATGAAAATGATTCT
Source organism: Mobula birostris (assembly GCF_030028105.1). Classification (NCBI taxonomy): domain Eukaryota; kingdom Metazoa; phylum Chordata; class Chondrichthyes; order Myliobatiformes; family Myliobatidae; genus Mobula; species Mobula birostris. Next base: position 128,830,371 of record NC_092378.1, on the reverse strand, counting down.
GGGATAGAAAGGCTTATCATATGAGGAGCATTTGATGGCTGGAATTCAGAAGAATGAGGGGGATCTCATTGAAACCTACTGAATGTTGAAAGGTCTCGAGAGACTGGATGTGGAGAGGATGTTTCCTATCATGGAGAAGTCTAAGACCTAAGGATACGGCCTCAGAATAGAGGAAGATCATTTAGCCAGAGAGTGGTGAATCTGTGGAATTTGGCAGCTGTGGAGGCCAAGGCATTGGGTATATTTAAGGCAGCGATTGATAGATTCTTGATTAGTCAGGGCATGAAGGGATATGGAGAGAAGGCAGGAGCTTGGAGCTGAGAGGGAAATGAATCAACCATGATGAAGTGACAGAGTAGACTAGATGGACCAAATGGCCTGATTCTGCTCCGATACTTATGTTCAAGTAATCTCATTTTGACTCACCACTACAGTCTTAAGGGCAAGTGAGAATGGGCAATAAATGCTGGTCATGCATCCTGTCTATGAACAACAAAACAAGGTTAGTTGTTGCTCAATTAATTTTCACCTTGAAAATAATCCGAAAGTTAATGGTGGAACCTATTAATTATATTCCACATTATTGGGGGAACAAATCAAGAGGAGGATTCACTTTCATTTTTCCCCAATTTGCCTGCAGCTAACTTTTGTTTCTATTTTCTACTGATGGCCAGTTTTAAAACTGTTCTAACAGTGGTGGCAAAGGTCACTGGTCCCCTACAGGAGTCATCTTAAAATGTGCCAATCATGGCTACACTTGGTCCGTTGGATGTGGTGGGATTTTACTCTGTTACTGAGCAGGGCACTCACGTTGCCCAGTCTGACAGGCAAAGCTATTGGGAAGCAGGCAAGATAAATGAAAAGCCTTTATTGAATGGAGACTGGGCTGGTCCTTTGGGCCCTATGTGGAATTCTGCTGCGTTCTGTTCTCAAACCCACCTCCCAAACCTCATTTCAAAGTCTTTAAAACAATCCCGACAAAACCTGTATTCCATCTTGTATCTTATTTGGTGAAGGCGAACTATCACTGCAAAAAGCTATTTATTTTCACCCATCTTCTAGGGCTGACATATCATACCTTGGGAAAGCCCTACCCTCCAAGGTTCATAACCCTTGCCCAGTGTTTCCCTGCTGGCAGGTGTGTTGAAATCTTCAGCTCTGCCGGCTTGATTCCCCTGACTATGAACTTCTTCAGTCTATCAATCTCACTTTGCTTAGTTTTCTTTGGTTCTTAACTGCCAGTCATTCTCCACCTCCTGATACCCACTCACTTGCAATACTGAGCCCTTCTCGACTGATGCTACAAAAGACTCTAGTGCCACTGATACTAATGCCTTACCCCTAATGACTCTGACACAGGCTCCTCCAGCAACCTCCCACCTGGCCCTTTGTTAAATGCAGCCCTGACCACTGACTATTATTGGTTTTGGTACTGGTTTATTATTACCATCTGCACCGAAATACAGTGAAAAGCTTGCCTTGCATGTTGTTCATAGAGTTCAAATCATTGCACAGTGCATTGAGGTAGCACAAGGTTAATCAACGTTAAACAAGGTTAAGCACGTAAGTGCCATTTAATAAAAGGCACTGAAGCACCTCTATTTTTTCAGAAGTTTGCGCCGATTCAGCATGTCATCTAAAACTTTGACAAACTTTTATTGATGTTCCATGACTTGGTATGGGAACAGAAATTTCCAAGAAACGTCTACAAAAAGTGATGGATACAGCCCAGTCCATCACAGGCAAAGCCCTCTCCACCGTTGAGCACATCTACAAGGAGTGCTACCCATGGTGGGTGCATCCATCTGCAAGGACCCCCACCATCTAGGCCATGCTCCCTTCTTACTGCTGTCACCAGGAAGGAGTTACACGAGCTTTAGGGTAAGGGACAAGAAGTCTGGCGGTGAGCTGAGGAGAAGTTTTTTCACTGAGGGTGATTGCTATCTGAAATGATTGCTTAAAGGATAGTGGGAACAGGTACTCTAATTATATTTAATTGACTGGGCAAGAACTGGAATCACAATCTTTGATGGCTGTGAACTAAATGTTGTTAAATTGGATTGGTGTAGGTGGGTGGTATTGATGGTCAGCTTGTATCTGGTGGGCTGGTGGATCAGACTGTGCTCAGTGCCTCTGCTTACACAGATCATTGCTATATTACTTCCTCTTCCAGGCATTATGGTGCGCATGAACGTTCTTGCCAATGCCCTTACAAGCATCAACAATGCAGAGAAACGTGGAAAACGCCAGGTTCTCATCCAGCCATGCTCCAAAGTGATTGTGAGGTTCCTGACTGTAATGATGAAGCATGGTGAGGATTACTTTGGACTATTGTATTAAAAACTTAGTTTGCCTTTTCATGTACATTTTTGATGCAAGAAAAGTTGAGCTGCTCACAAGATTGGTTTGATCACCTGCTTCGAAAAGGTTTAGCATTGTTTTACTCATGGCAAACAATGTCGGAAATCTGAAACCAAAACTAAATGTTAGAAGTACATAGCAAGTCGAGCATCGTCTGGAGCGAAGCGATACTCACATTAGTGACCTTTCCTGTGCTGTCAAGGACGTGGGCAGCGTTATGCATATCTGAAAATCAACAGATTCTTTGATAGGGTGGAACAGTAACGTAGTGGTTAGTGTATGCTTTGCAGTGCCAGCAGTTGGAAAGTCAAAGTGTTCAATTCTCCCTATGATTGTACAGGTTTCTCCCGGGTGCTCTGGTTTCCTCTGCATTCCAGACATACGGGTTTAGGGTTAGTAAGTAATCGGCATGCTGTGTCGGTGCCAATGGCATGGTGAGGCCTGTGGGCTGGCCCCAGCACATTTTCACACAGTGTTGGTTGCTGACACAAAAGGACACATTTCACTGCTTCGATGTACATGGGACAAATAAAGCTAATCTTTGAGATATGCCTATGAATGTGCTAAGAATGGAGGGATATGGGCATTGAGTAGGCAGAGGTGGTTAGTTAGGTATATAATTATGTCATGCCCGGTTAAGATTATTACTGCTATGCTGTCAGTCGGTCAGTCAGTGGATGCCTTCCCAAATCCGGGGTGGGTGACTATGCACCTCCATCTTCTTCGATCTTGCGACAGCACCAAGTACAGCCTCTCCTCCAGTTTGTTCTCGCTGGCTGCCTTGGCACTGCCTCCCGCTGCCCCCGCCAAACACGAGCCCAAGGCTGTGTCGGCCTCCAGCCACGGCTGCTTCTTCGAGCTCGGCCCTTCCTTAGGCGGAGGCCTTGGGCAGGTCCAGGCACACGGTGCAGCGCCCAAGTCTCTACTAACTACGTTTGTCAGTGCATAGCATACGATTCGTAGATAAGTGGTGAGGCTTTAATCCCTTCCATGGAAGATGGACATTGGCTCACAAGGAGCTCATCCGCCCTTTGTCAGGTCTTGTTTTTTTTAGTCCTGCTGGGTGTCCTCACACCCTCCCCACCAGACTAAGTCTGGTGGGGCACCCAGCCCAAGTTGCCGACCACTCGACCACGGCCCCCGGCCGAACACCGGGTGCCCGCCCCCTGCTGAATCTCTCTGAGCGTCCGGGTCCCGATCGAAAACCATGGTCGAGTGGCTGCGACCAAACCGTAGGAAATTCATTTTAGCAGTTCTGTAAGAGCAACCTTTTCTGCTTTCAGATGTCTGGGTTTGAGCTGAGATAAGGGGCTTTGTTGTTCGGCTTAGGAATGTGGTGTCAGCCAATCAAGATGGTGGAATGGGGAGAAGGTTCTAGAGAACGCTGGGGGGTGAGGTCTTTTTTGGCGGGAGCTGGGAGAAGACAGGAGGGAAGATGGCTGAGGATGCCGTCCCTGTTGCACAAGGTGCTTTGTGCAGATGATGGTTTCAAGGAGGAAGGACCAATGCTCCCGTGGGAGAGCCCATTTGTTCAAGATGGATTTTGAGGGACATTTGGAAGGTACATCGAAAACAATGGCTTCTGGAAGATTTGAGCTCCACTATGCACATGTGACTGTTTAAGGGTTTGAATGGGTGAGACACACCAAGCTCACAGATTTGGCGGGACTGAAGTCATATACACCCTAGACGTATGAAGCCTGAGAAAGACGGGTTTCTCACATTGGAATCCAGTGGCTGTCAATGAGGAGCTAGCATGCCGATTTCCAGAGACACTTGGTAAAAAGGGGTTCAGTTACTAGTTAGCGTGACATCATAGTCCGAATTGCCTGTTGCTGTGCTGTACTGTCTATGTTCTGTCCAACCATTCCTCTAAATGTACAGGTCCCACACCACTGGGTTCAGGAACAGTTATTATCCTTCAACCACCAGGCTGCTGATAACTTCACTCACCTCAACTCTGAAATGATTCCACAACCGATGGACTCACTTTCAAGGGCTCTACAACTCATGTTCTCAATATTTATCTGCACTTGCACAGTTTGCCGCCTTTTGCAGATTGGTTGATTGTCAGTTTTCGTGTGCAATTCTTCATTAATTCTAATTATTTTTTGTTCTACTGTGAATGCCTAAAAGGAAATAGACCCTAGGGTAGTACATAGTGACATATGTGTACTTTGAATATAAATGTATTCTAATCTTTGATAGACTAACAATGACGAAAGGGCGCAGATCCATATATCTGACTCCCAACATTTGCTTCCACTTCCTTCCTCGATAACTCCAACCCTCATGCTCAAGTGCCTGTTCTCTGTATACTCTACAGTGGTGGAGAGGAAAGGCCTGTGAGGGCTGTTTACGGCATACACACCTCAGACCTCAGTTCTCACAACCTGTGCTGAACTCTTCAGCGAAAAAGCAGATACACACAGTGTTCAGTGCTTCGAGGGGAGGCACCGTGAGGAAGCTGCTCTGTAAGGGTGCCGGCATGCTGGACCGCACAGGGTGAGGTGGAGCTGCCAAGCAAGGAAGGCACAGGGTGAAGCGGGGAGGGCAGCGTGACTGGAAACGGGCTGTGGAAAGTGACGAGGTGCAGCGTGATGAGCCATCACACCAGGTAGCGGGAAGCGTGGGTAGTCAGAGAAGACAGAGTGAGAGGTAGCGCCCAGCAGGCAGAGGCGTGGAGGCAGCAGGGTGACCTAGATTGATCATGGCAAACTGGGTACAAACCCAACAAAGAGGAGTTTCTTTTGGATTATGAGGACACGCAGTCCTCTTTTATTGTCATTTAGTAATGCATGCATTAAGAAATGATACAATGTTCCTCCAGTATGATAGCACAGAAACACAGACCAAGACTAAAACTGACAAAAACCACATAATTATAACATATACTTACAACAGTGCAAAGCAATACTGTAATTTGATAAAGAACAGACCATGGGCACGGTAAAAAAAAGTCTCAAAGTCTCTCGAAAGTCCCATCAACTTGCAGAGGGTAGAAGGAAGAAAAACTCTCCCTGCCATGAACCTCCTGTGCCGCAAACTTGCCGATGCAGCACCCTGGAAGCACCCGACCACAGCCGGCTCTTGAGTCCGTCAGAAAACCTTGAGCCTCTGACCAGCCCTCCAACACCGAGCACCATCACTGCCGAGCACTTCGACCTCGACCCTGGCCCCGTCAACAGGCAATAGGCAAAGCCGAGGATTTGGGGCCTCCCCTTTCGGAGACTCTCGATCGCACGGTAACAGCGGCAGCGAAGCAAACATTTCAGAAGTTTCTCCAGATGTTCCTCTGTGCTTCTCAAGTCTGTCTCCATCAAATCAGGATTGTGCACGGTACCTACTTAACAAATACGATATCATTTCGGAGCAGCCACACGTGCTGCGTTATGCCGCCATCTTCTCCTCTCCTCCACTTCAGGTAGGCATGAAAGGGAGAAGGCAGGCGGCAGTTCCAATGAATGTGAAAGAGAGACAGCAGGCTGGAACACCAGAGGATGTAAAAGGGGGCCGACAGGAGGGACCGCGAGCGGACATGAAGACAGGTGGCCTGATGCACCGTGCAGTGCGAAGCAGGAGGGAGGAGGGGTAGCTAAACACGGAATGAGCACAGTCCATCAGATGCAGGGCGATTTGGAAGTTGACTGGCCATCGTGAAAGTGGACTGGCATCGCAGGGCAAAGCACAAGTTGATGCCGGTAAATAGGATTAAGTGTTGAGAAGTGCAAGAGCTGCAGAGACAGGCTGGGCCTGAGGGCTTGCTCTAAGTTGCATGATGCTGAGCTAAGCTGTTGATAGCTAGTTGCCTCACAGTTCCAATGACCTTGGATGCCGTCTGTGTGGAGTTTGCATCACTCACAGTACACTGGAGGAACTCAGCAGGTCGGGCAGCATCAGTGGAAATGATGAGTCAACATTTCGGGCCAGAACCTTTTGTCAGGACTGAACAAAGAAGGAGGGGGAAGGATTTGAAGAATGCTTGTAGGTTCAGTTAAAAGACCAGTAATTTGAAAGACAAAGGGGTGGGGGAGGGGAAGCAGGGACGTCATAGGCAGGAAAACAATGGGTAGTAGAAGGAGGAGGCAGAACAATGAGGGAGGTGATAGGCAGCTGGGGGAGGGGGAAGGAATTACCAGAAGTTGGAGAATCCTATGTTCATACCAAGGGGCTGGAGACTACCTAGACGGTATATGAGGTGTTACTTCTCCAGGAGGACCGCTCCTGTCTGCTAATGGAGTAGCAGTATTTTTCTGCTGCTCTTAGTTTTCTTTCTTTCCCCATAGTTTAAGCTTTGAATTTAAAATTTTTACTTGTTGATTCTTGAGGGTGATCAATATGTCTATGTCTACAAGAAGTGGGAAGAATTTACCTGAACCTAGTGATAAAGATAATGGGAAAGGAAAGGTGCAAAAGGGAAGATCTGATGAAATGCCATCGTGGGCTGAAGATATTGTTCGGACACTGAATTCAATTAAGGATTAGAATGGATCAATTAAAGACCAACTGGAAAATAATAGTAATGAAATGAAGTCATTTCTGGGAAAACTTAAAGACTTGGAAACTCAAGTTATTACACACGAAGAGGAATTGAAGATAACTAAGCAAAAGCTATCTGAAGCTACAACTCATTTGGAAAGATATCAAAATAAGATTATAGACCTGGAAACTAGGTCTCGATGAAGGAATATAAGAATTGTTGGGCTGCAGGAAGGAGCTGAAGATGGAGATCTAATGGCTTACTTTGGTAAGCTTTTCCACACTTTATTTCCTACCATTCTATCAAAGCTGCCTGCTATAGAAAGGGCACACAAGACGTTTATCTCGAAATCGAAGGACTCTAGTAAACCAAGATCTGTTCTGGTTTGCTTTCATCACTTTAAAATTAAAGATCAAATAATACAACAGGCAAGAAAACAGAGAGTTTTTAGATTTATGGAATCTGAGCTCTGCTTCTATGAAGATTATCCAAGAGAGATAATGGAACAAAGATCAAAATTTGCCCTGGTAATGAAACAAGCATATGATAAGAATCTTTTTCCATTCCTGAGGTATCCGATAAAACTTAAAATTTTTCCTCCTAGTTACCCTCCTCGTACTTTTTTTGATCCAAGTGCTGCACTGGATTTTGTTCAGGCTTTGCCTGCCGCTGTCACTGGCACCGCTGTTGAGTGATCCATCTGAAAAGCTGTTTGGCTATTTCTATATTATTCACATTTTGGAAAGAAGATTTATGAAGATCACTTATATATTTCATCGACAGTCTAATTAAAGAACACGGAGACTTGTTTTTTATTGCATATTATTGGTTTTCCTTTGGAAAGATTTATGGTTTAAGTGCCTCTGCTCAAATGATCTCTGGACATTTTATGACTGAGGGAAGAAGATAAGGCAATCTGTTCCTTTAATTTAATACTTTGTAGCTATTTGGTAGTTTTTCCTACTAATAGGGCTTTTTATATATTTTTCTGTTCTATTATAACATTTTATAACTGAATTTAAAGCTTTTTTAGGGAATCAATATTAAACTTAAACATGGCGCTGGTTTTTCTCTCTAAGAGATAATATTATTTTGGTTCTTTCTTGTTTATCAGTCAATGGAATGTAAATACCTTTTTTTCCTGAGACTTTATTGTTTTTCTCATAGGATCACTCTACTTTTTTACTAACTGGGAGGAGGGAAAGAAAACACAGACAGAGCAGTCAGCAGCTTTGAATTCTATCGTAGATCGCTTGCCTTTTTCGGGTTTCCGGGTGTTGGTGGGTGGGTTTAGAGTTAGGAGTTTCCCATTGGGTGGTTCCGGAGCATGCGTGTTTTCTATGTGGTTGTATTCTTCATCGCCACCATCTTTGATCATCCTGCATTGGTATGTGCTTTGTGCATGTATAAAGTAGAATGAAATTACAGTATGCCGTTCAAACGGATTAATATAAGAAGTTGGAATGTACGTGGTTGGAATCATCCTATTAAACGAAAGAAGACTTTTAAAATCATTAACTGATTCCAACCTGATATAACTTTTGCTCAAGAGACACATATCAGGGCTGGAGATCAAAATAGATTTTTTTAGATGGTGGAATGGTTTGCAATTCCACTCCACCTCTCAGAGTAAAACAAAACGCGTGTCTATTTTCATTAAACCTAATATATTTATTCAAGAGGATATTGAATCAGATTCTAATGGTAGATTTTTAATTGTTAAAGGAACAATCTGTAACAGAAACGTTGTTTTGGTTCATTTGTATGGTCCTAACTTAGATGATTCTTCTTTTTTTAAAAAGGTATTCGCTTTACTGCCTGACTTAAATGAATATATGCTCATAATGGGTGGGGATTTTAATTATTGCTTAAATCCTATGATTGATAAGAGCTCAACCAATCAACGACTTCCAAATCGATCCATGTCATTTATTAATTCCTTTTTGATTGATTTTGGGTTGATTGATTTGTGGAGGTATCTTCATCCTGACAATAGAGAATATTCTTTCTTCTCACACGTTTATAAAAAATTTTTGAGGATCGATTATATTATAATCGATCCCCGCTTCTTGCCTAGTGTTAAAACCTGCGAATATGACGCTATTGCTGTATCATGCGCCTCTGAGTTTGTCTTTTGAATTTGATGATGTCACTCTTGCCCGCCCACCTTGGCGCATGTCTCAGACATTATTGCAAAACTCTGACTTTGTCACTTTCATTGAAACGCAGATAAAGGAATTTTTTCTTTTTAATGATATAGGGGGTATGTCTAAATTAGTTATATGGGATACATTTAAAGCATTTTTACGTGGTCAGATTATTTCTTATTCAGCTAAACTTAAAAAACAAACTAAAGCAGAATTAGATAGAATTTCAAAACAAATTAAAGATTTAGATAATATTTATGCAATTTCCCCCAATACTGATTTATTTAAACAAAGGGTGGAACTTCAATCACAATATAATCTGTTATTAACTCATCCCATTGAAGGTTATTTGCTTAAGGTAAAGAGCCAATTTTATATGTCTGGAGATAAAAATAATAAATTGCTTGCATCTCAATTAAAAATGGCTACAGCCAAAAGGCAAATCATGAAAATTCGTAGGAAAGATGGTACTTTAGCTCAGGAATATGAGGAAATTAATAAGATTTTTCAAGACTTGTATGCTGAGCTATATAAATCTCAATGTCCGTTAGATTCCTCTAAAATGAATGCTTTTTTACGAAAGATTGTTTTTCCTAAAATCTCGGCTGAGGATCAAAAGATCCTCGATACTCAAACTACTGAAGCCGAAATTCATAAAGCTATTTTTTCAATGCAATCTGGTAAGTCCCCAGGACTTGATGGCTATCTTGTAGAATTTTATAAAAAATTTGGAAATTTGCTTTCTCTGTATATGTTGGAAATGTTTAAGGATTCTTTTGTGAAAGGTGACTTACCCTCTACTTTTTATGAGGCCTCTATTTCTTTAATTCTCAAAAAAGGATTCTTCATATAGACCTATTTCATTACTGAATTTTGACGCCAAGATCTTGTCAAAGATAATGGCCAATCGGTTGGAGAATATTTTGGGTAAAATTATTTGTAAAGATCAAACAGGCTTTATAAAGGGTCGTTATTCCTTTTCAAATGTTCGGAGACTACTTAATAGTATATATTCATCCTCTTCTAAAATTCCACAAAGTGTTGTATCTTTGGATGCTGAAAAAACTTTCGACCGAGTCGAATGGAAATATTTATTCAATGTTTTAGAGAAATTTGGCTTTGGTGTTAATTTTAGTAATTGGATTAAAATGATATATAAAGCCCCTATTGCTACAGTTGTTACTAACAATTGTAGGTCAACTTTTTTTCAGCTTTCACGGGGAACAAGGCAAGGCTGTCCATTAAGTCTTTGTTGTTTAATTTAATATTAGAACCCTTTGCTATTGCTCTTCGTGAGGCTAAAAATATCCATGGGCTATTTGTGAATGAGACCATGCATAAGGTCTCTCTTTATGCTGATGATTTATTGGTTTATATATCTAACCTTGATGAATCCATTCCTGCCCTGTTAAAATTATTTAATGAATTCGGAGGTTTTTCAGGATATAAAATTAATTTTAGTAAAGGTGAATTATTTCCTTTAAATGATTCTGTTTCTATATATGATAATACTCCTTTCAAAGTTTCAGACTCTTTTAGATATTTAGGTATTGCAACTACTAAAAAAAATAAGGATCTTTATAAAGCTAATTTTGTTCCCTTAGTAGACTCTATGAAGTATTTATTTAGTAGATGGAGTCCACTTACATTTTCATTTGTTGGTCGTATTCATATAGTTAAAATGATGATTCTACCGAAATTTTTATATTTATTTCTGAATATTCCTGTTTTTTTGACTAGGAAGTTTTTTGATTGGATTGATTCTATTATTTTAGCTTTTATTTGGAATAATAAAAGACCAAGAATTAGTAAATGTCATTTACAAAAATTGAAAAAAGATGGAGGTCTTGCTTTGCCTAATTTTAGAATGTATTATTGGGCTGTTATTCTGCGATATATGTCTTTTTGGTTATACTGGGTTGATAAGACTGATCGGCCAATTTAAGTAGATCTGGAACTAAAAGTTGTAAAACAGTTTTATTTAACTTCGTTATTGGGGGCTTCTTTACCTATACAATTAGGTAAAGTTGTTAATTTAAATTTATATCCTGTGATTAAGTATTCTTTACAAATTTGGCTCCAGTTCTGCAATTCTTTTAATCTTACAAAATTTAAACTTTGTAGTTTAATTTACCAAAATTACTTTTTTAAGCCTTCTTTGAGTGATCCAATTTTTCTACTTTGGGAAAACAAAGGTATTAATTCTTTTTTGAATTTATTTAAAGAAGATAGATTGATGTCCTTTGAACAATTAACTGATAAATATTCTCTTTCATACTCACACGTTTTTCAATACCTTCAAGTTAGACATTTTTTACAAAAATATTTAAGTAATTTCCCTTACATATTGGAGGCTGACCTGTTAGATACTATTATGAGTATGAATCCTTTGATTAAGGGTTCTATTGGAAGAATTTATAATTTATTATTACAATGGGATAAGCATCCTTTGTCTAAGATTAAACAAGATTTAGAAAAGGAACTTAATTTGACTTTTATGACGGAGGATTGGATACGGATATTGAAGTTGGTTAATTCTTCTTCAATTTGTGCTAGCCATTCATTGATTCAATTTAAAATTGTACATCATTATCATTTGACAAAGGAGAGACTTCCTAAAATTTTTCCTAATGTTGATAGTCGTTGTGATAGATGTAAAATTGAGATAGCTACACTGACACATTTGTTTTGGTCTTGTTCTATATTGGAACAGTTCTGGAAGTCGGTTTTCTAAACAATTTCTAAAGCACTTAAAATTAATTTACAACCTAATAAATTAACTGTGCTTTTTGGAATAGTTCCTCAAAATATTCATGGTATTTCTGTGTCTGACCAACATGTTATTGCATTTGTTATATTGATAGCTAGGAGGGCCATTTTGTTGGAGTGTAAGGACACATCAGCTCCCACTTTGTCACAATGGTTCTCTCAAGTGATGCTATGTCTTAGTTTGGAGAAAATTAGAAGTCGAACCTTTGAACCTTTATTTGATTTTGAGAAAAGATGGGGCTCATTTGCTCGCTATTATCATTTGAGTTAATTGATATCATTTTTCCACAATCTATTTGTAAATTCTATTAGTATATTTTCTTTTCTTGCTGGCGGTTTGATGTTTATTTTTAGAAGCTTTTTGTATGACGCATGGCTCCGGGGTCGTACACCTAATGGGTTCTCTTTTTTTTCTCACTTTTCTGCTTAATGGGTTTTTTTTGTTATCACAAAATTTTGTTTCCAATCTTTAAGATGATGATTTTTTTTGAGGCATTGTAAGTGTTGTTACTTCGATGTACTCATGTTATTTTTCATATATTATATATATATATATATATATATATACACACACACAATAAAAAGATTTGAAAAGGAAAAAAAGAGGTGTTGCTCCTCCAACCTCAGTTTAGCCTCATCATGGCAGTAAAGGAGGCCATGTATGGACATATCTGAATGGGAATGGGAAGCAGAGTTGAAGTGGGTGGCCACCGGGAGATCCTGTCTGTTTTGGCGGATGGAGTGGAGGTGCTCGACGAAGCGGTCCCCCAATCTGCGTCGAGTTTCACCGATGTAGAGGAGGCCGCACCAGGAGCACCAGATGGAATAGACGACCCCAACAGACTCACAAGTGAAGTGTTGCCTCACCTGGAAGGACTGTTTGGGGCCCTGAATGATGGCAAGAGGGGAGGTGTAGGGACAGGTGTAGCACTTACGCTTACAGGGATAAGTGCTGGGTGGGAGATCCGTGGGGATGGACGTGCGGATAAGGGAGTCGTGGAGGGACCGATCCCTGCGGAAAGCAGAGAGGGGTGGAGAAGGAAAGATGTGCTTAGTGGTGGGGTCCTGTTGAAGGTGGCGGAAGTTGCGGAGGATAATGTGCTGGAGTTTGCATGTTGTCATGGTGACTGCATGGATTTTCCTTCTGGTGCTCCACTTTCTTCCCACTTCCTGAAAACACGAGGATTGGTAGATTAATTACTCATGGGGGCTTTGGAGAGTTAATAGGAATGTGTGGAGAATAAAATGGATCATGGCAGAATTAGGTTAAAAGTGGGTGCTTCATGTTTACCACAGATATGGTATGCTGAAGGCTCTGTATCCTGTCTACATTTCTCTATGGCAACTAAACAGCTGTCCTTCCAGCTTTCCTTCAATCAGAACCACATCCCAGGTCATCCCATAAAAATCCCCATGTTTTCCATACATCTCCCCAGGACCTGCAAACCCCTTCTCATTCCCTGCAGCAACATCACGGCTGGGCCAGATTTTAAAAGGAGAATTACCTCAGGCTCCAAAGCACGATCTTGGTGGCCCTGGTTTTAATTAGGCTGTGTGTCACAAGCACTGAAGAATGGAAATGAAATAGTGCAGGAGTTAAGGAGTTATACTCTCTCCCAATGTACTTTCAATCATGGTTTGATCAGCAAAGAGTCAGCATTGTCAGGTTGACAGGGGTTTTAGAGTGAAAGTCAGCTCTTGCTGAATTATTGGTGGTGGAAGGGTTAATAATCAGAGTGAATAGGGGGGGGGGGGGATGACCAGTAGTCAGGACTGATTGGCTGGAGGTTGATGATTTTGGAATGTGGACAAGGGGAGTCAGATCAGCAGATCTGGGAGGTAGAGGTTGTTGGGAAAGGGTTACAAACTGCTGCTTTAATTGCTGTTTTATAGGTGTAGAGGCCTAATTGACAAGCTACTGGGAGACCCACACACATCTCACTTGACTCTGTTACTGGGAATTGTGCTTAATCAGAAATTCAGTGGATTGACACCCTGAGATGGTTACCTGGGGGCTCAACTCAAGCCCAGAGCTATACAACTCAAGGGTAAATGGGAAGGGCATCATAGTGTCAACTATAATGTTAAAATGTAATATCTCAAACTGAGGTAAAAGTACTTCATTACGCAATAAGGAATTTTGGTTTTAGGTTATTTACTAAAATTCTGTGAAAAGATTTCAACACAACTGCCCAGAAACCGTATACAAGCCCGCTGGAAGCATAGACACCCAAAGGAAGACAGCAGTCTGAAAAGGCACAGGCAGTCTCTGGACCAGTGACTAAAAAAACTTCTGACACTGAGAGCATTCTTTCACCGCCCACACAGTTCCCAGAACCTTGCCATCTGCAGCAGGGAGGATCTTTTGGAATATCAGGAGGAGTCTGATGTGAAAAGCCAAATCATTTAGACTCAGCACCACCTTCTCAGAGCAAGTCCGAATGGACAATAAATGCTGGTCGTGCATCCTGTGTATGAACAACAAAACAATAAGTAGAAGCCCATGTTGATTACTGGTCAATTAATTTTCACCTTGGAAATAATCCCAAAATTAATGGTGGAGCATGTTCATTATATTCTACATTATTGGGAGAACAAAACAAGAGAAGGATCCAGTTTCATTTTCTCCCCCAATTTGCCTTCAACTAACTTTTGTTTCTATTTTCTACTGACAGCCAGTTTTAAAACTGTCCTAACAGTGGGGGAAAAGGTCACTGGTCCCCCACAGGAATCATCTTAAAATGTGCCAATCATGGTTAAACTTGGTCTGTTGGATGTGGTGGGATTTTACCCTGTTACTGAGCAGGGCACTCACGTTGCCCAGTCTGACAGGCAAAGCTATTGAGAAGCAGACGAGATAAATGAAAAGCCTTCATTGAATGGAGACTGGGCTGGTCCGTTGGGCCTTATGTGGAACTGCCTTTGGTTCTCAACCCATCTCCCAAACCTCATTTCAAAGTCCTTAGAACAACCCCCACAAAACCTGTATTCCATCTTGCTGCCCACAGCCTACCTTGAAAGGTGAGCAGTCACTGCAACGTCTACGGAGGGAAATAAACAGTCAATATTTTGGGCCAAGACCATTCCTCAGAACCTGATCAAGGGTCTCAGACTGAAATCAATTGTTTATTTCCCCTCCATCGACTCTGTCTGACTTATTGAGTTCCTCCAAGGTTTTGTGTGTGACTTGCAGCAAGGTTTCCTTAGTTGTAATCTCAAAGCAGCTAGTTATGCAGCCCCTCCAACCAGAAGCAGATATTTGCTCTATTTGCATTAAAATAACTTTGTAACATTTCTCAGAAACAACACCTATTGTTGCAGGTATGCAAACAGTCTGGAAATCCCTCAAGTGGGACAGGGGTTGATAAAACAAAGGGAATATCTTTCATAAGATGAGTCCAAATGATTTTATCAGCACATTAGACTTTGCCTGTGTGACATGTTGTAAACATAAAAAAATGGGACATGCTCAGCAGGCCAGACTACACAATTAGACTAAGAAAAACTGAGCCACAACACAGATTGTGCAATGTTGGTTGAAGTGAGAACCACTGCTTTAACACTCACGAATTTTTATCTAGCATTGAGGCCAATGATTCCCAACAAAGCCTCTGCTATTGCTCAACATGTGTATGTGTATGTGTGTGCATGTGTGGGAGGGAGGATTAAAGCTTGTTCTGCTGTTGTTGTTTTGTTGCTTGTTGTCTTCTGTGTTGTTCTGCAAGAAATTTGGGCATGCTAATTTAGCACTGGAATTTGAGGTGACAGTCACAGTCTGCCGCTTGCACACCATAAGGTCTATTGACTGTTAATGCAAATGACACAGTTCACTGTGTGTTTTGACTTACACCTGATAAATAAACTTGAATCTAAAATCAATATGCTTGTGTGCTCCAAGGTCTCAGCAAAACTGTCAAGTTTACGTTTCATGTCAATTGATGTCCGTACTTCGCAAACTGTGGCTTGAATGTGTTAGGTCATTACACATCTGGAAACTGCTAATGACCTTCACTTTCTGCAGTATAAGTGCATGTTAAGTTTGGATGGATGTCGTGGTCGACATGGACCAATTGGGTTGAAGGGCCTGTTTCTGTGCAGTATAAAATGTCAATCACATTTTGCGGTCGATTTTTCACTTCCTTTCAATTGTGCAGCATATCAAAAACCTGGATAACATGTATCACACTGGAATACATTTTAATGATTTTATTCATTATACCTGGGCCCTGAAATAATGATAAATAACACTCATGGTAACAGAGTAATTCATTATTAATTGCAATGAAAAGTATGAAGATATTAATTCCCAGCTCACAGATATTGCAGATATATTCCAACTGGAACATGTTCTCTGACATTGGCTGATTTCTGATGTTTTCAGTCTGAGTTGGATGAGGTAATTAAAAAGAGATTGCCTGCACTGTGTGCAGTTCAGGTCAGCTTATTATGAAAAGGATCTACATGAATAATATCAGAATTTAAAGGTCATAGACAGGCCATTTTGGATGGACTCTTTTCTCCAGAAGTGGCAGCTTGATGGTGACATAATGAGGGGATTTAAAATAATTAAGGGTTTTGATAGAGTTGGTATAAAAAGGTGTCCTCACCTGTGTAGGAGTGCAAAATAATTAAGATAAAAATAAATCAGATGGCAAAACCAGGGGAAATTTCTTTACCCGGAGAATGGAGAAAAGGTAGAACTAGGAGTAGCTGAAATAAAGAAATGATGCTTTTGGGAAGGTAGTTTAATGCTTGAAGGAGAAAAGGGATTGCGTACAGTTCAAATGGAATTAGAGAAAAAAGGGTGAGAGAAGGCTTCTGCAGGCCACAAATGCTGACAGAACAGCTAAGCATAAACATTTACTCTCACTCTGATGTAGAATAATATAATCTTAGATTTGTTCAGCAGAGAAATGAGTCTTTCAGCCCATTCATCCAGGATGATCTTTTTGCCCATTTACATTAATCCCATTTGCCCATATTCAATCTGTATCTTTTACTGCCTGGCCTATTCAATTGTCTTACTAAATATCTCTTAAACTTACTAAACTTACTAAAATTGTCTTACTAAATACCTCTTCTAATGTGAGTTTGAGATCACTAACTGTGTATAAAAAATTCTCCCTCGTGTCCCCTTTAAAACTCCTTCATCTCACCTAAAAACCTGTGTTCTCCTGTTTTTAATACACCTCCCAATGGATAAAGATTCTGACTATCTATATTATCAATGCCTCTTACTAGTGTTATGTACTCATTTGTTCACTTCTTGACCTCCTTTGCCTAGGAGAAAACAAATTCGGCCTGTCTAATCTGTCCCCATAGCTAAAGTCCTCCAATCGAGGCAACAACCTGGTGAAGCTCTTCTGCACTATCTCAAATTCTGCCACATTCCTCTGATTGTGTGGTGACCAGAAGTGCACCCAAGACTCCAAGCACAGTTTAACCAGTGTTTTGTAAAGGTGCAACATAACTTCTCAACTTTTATATTCTGTGCCCTGACCTGTAACAGCATGCATGCCACCCCATCAAGGAACTATGAACTTGTACACCATATCCGTCTGTTCACTAACACTGCTTTCATTTCGTACCATATATACCTCACCACTTCCTAAAATGCATCACATCACATTTGTCAGGATTAAATTATAACTGTTAATGCTCCATCCAACTTTCCATTTGATTCATATTCCATTGTAACAACTTTCATTGCTATCCACAACACCACCAGGCTTCATGTCGTTCACAGACTTACTAATTATATCTCCTGCAATCACATTCAATCAATAATACACAGCACAAACAACAAGAGTGCCAACAGTACTCACTGCCGTATAGGCTTTAAAATCAGAAATATGTCCATTCACCATCTCCTTCTGCCTCCCATCACCAAGAGCATTTTGGATTTAATTTGACCAACTCATCTTAGATCCCTTGTGACGTAGCTTTCTGGACCAGCCTATCATGTGGGACCTAGTCAAGTGTCATATTGTAGTCCAAAAAGACAATGTCTACCACCCTGACTTTCTAGTTACCTCCTCAAAAAAAAAATTAACTCAGTTTTACATGATTTCCCCTTGAACAGAGTACAAGGTTGTCTCATGTCAAAAGCATCGAGCCTGGGATACTACAGGTCCAATGGCAATAATCTGCTTTGCCTTACTTACCAACGACCATGATTGCCCTTGGCAAATTTTTCTACAGAAGTGGTTTGCCATTGCAATACATGAAAAATGCTGGAGTAACTCAACAGATCAGGCAGCACCTATAGAAATGAATCAGTCAATGTTTCAGTCTGAGACCCTTCTTCAGGACCTCTTCTGGGCAGTGTCGTTACAAGACGGGTGACCCCAGCCATTATCAATACTCTTCAGAGATTGGATGGTCTCAGTTGTCACATAACCAGGACTCGTGATGTGTGAATAAGCGTTCACTGCCTGTTCCCTTGGCTTCACGTGACCCTGATCGGGCGGGGGAGGGTGGGTGGGTGGATGTACTAAGCAGGTGCTACACCGTGTCAAAAGATAGCGTAGAGAAGGAGCATCTTACACCTCCTTTGGTAGAGATGCATTTCCACCCCGTCACCCAAGGCATGATCATAAACCTACTTTAAATATGGTGAAGGATGGATCAACAATGAGGAACATTTTTTAAGCTTCTCCCTTTTTTTTTGTATATCTAAATTGCACTTCATGGGAAAATGGGAAAATGTAATATAATACAAGAGCTATGATATTTTTCATTTCTGGTTACCGGTTACTATGGAGCAAATGCCCTGCGTCGAAGTCTATGGCAGGAGCCTTCTCCACTGGCAGAGCACCTGCAATATCCAGGTGTGTTGCTAGCATCTGAAGCGTCAAGTTGGCAGTGTGAGGTGGTAAGAATAGAATTATAAATGAAAGTTGCTGAAATACTCAACAGGCCACACACCATCTGCAGCAAGGGAAACGAGGAAATGCTGAAGTCAATGGCCTTCTGCTGGAGCTGCATTTTTCATCTGAAAAAAATCATTGACCAGAAATATTAATTTCATTGATCCCCCCAGAAATGCTGCCTAACCTGCTGTTCTCATGTTTTATTTCGGATTGCTACTATCTGCAGTGTTTTGCTTTTTGTAAAGGGTGCACCATTTCTACCCATTATTCTCCAAACTATGTGAACAGGTGGCACCAACAAGATTAGATTTGATTAACTCATTGTCATATATTCCTTGTTTGTATGAAGTTAACAGAATAGACCAGGCACATGATAATAATAAATACAAAGGTGTTGCACAGCCGTGGAATGAAGCAAAGACTGCAAAGCATCCAGCATAGACACAGACCCCACCCACCTCGGACATTCTCTCTTCTCCCTTCTCCCACTGGGCAGAAGGTACGAACTTCTGAAAGGACAGCTTCTATTCCATTGGTACAGACTCCTGAATGGAGCTCTTAGGCAATAAAATAAATGCTTGACCTCACAACCTTCACCACACCATCTCTGTAGCTTCTACATTTTATTCCACATTGCTGTTGTTGTAAATTATTCTACCTCAATGTCATGATTTGATCTGTGTGCAAGACAAGCTGTATCTTGGTACATGTGACAATAATGAACCAATGCACGTAATGGAATCTGGAGTAGTGCAAAACAAAGGATCTAAACAGCACACAAACAAACAATAAAAGGAAACATGAAAGCTTTCATGGGAGCTCGGGCAACTATGAAGCTGTGGCAGGTTACAAGCTCAGACCAAATTAAAGGGCGGTACAGCAGAGCTGCTAATAGAGCTCTGTTTCACAGCTCCTGCAAGACAGGTTCAGTCCTAACTTAGCACGTACTCCCTAGGACTGAACAGATTTCTTCCAGGTACTCTAGCTTCCTCTACACTCCAAAAACCTGTGGGTTGGTAGCTTATTTGGCGACTGTAAGCTACCCCGAGTTAATTGAATCTGGGATTGGAAGTGAGATGACAGGATGGCAAGGTGAATAAAATGTTTTACGGTAGAATTAGTGTCAAAATGGGCCCTGGATATTTGCAGTGGACTCAGTGTGCCAAGGGGCCTGATTTTGTGCTATAAACCTCTATGAATAAAGATGGGGATTGGCTGAATGAGTGGCTGTATCCTATGGTTACAAGGAAATAAAGTGGAATCCAGCTCCCAAGGAGATTAGCAGACAGCTGTATTGCTTTGCTTATATTGGCTTTGTCAGCTGCTGGCACCCTGTCTTTCAGTTAAATAGTAGTGGGATCACATCCCGTTGCAGAGACTCGAGTATACAATCCATACTAAGAGGGTGGTCACTTTCATGTGAAATATTAAACTGAGATTGCTTCTGCCACTGTATTTAACCTCATGAAACTATTGCAATGGCATTTCTGAATCAGTTGTCTAAGTTATTGATGAAGCTGCTGAAGAGCAGAGGGGAGGGATTTAAAGGATTAAATCTTTAGAATCTAATATATGTCTGTCCTGTATGTAGCAGCAATCAGATCAATCCGAGGCCACGGTGTGAGATAGGGTGTAATGTAACTGATGAATGAGCAAGATTGTTAATCAGCTAGTATGCACAATGGAGACAAACGTTGCAAAGTCAAATAGTTACTTACTGTCTGTTACACCGCTGGCATTTAGGGCAGCAGTGAAGGTCCTCCAGCTCTGGCCGTATTCAGGGCTTCCTTCATCGTGTCAGTAGTTTCCTCTAGGTAAGTCATGCAAGTCCTGGGTGGAGACTCAGGAATACCGTCACACTCAGATGTAGAAGGATTCTTCATTGCTGTTTCCATAACAATTTTGTTTTACCAGGCCATGTTGTTAGCCCTGAGCTGAATCCCTGAACCTGGAGGATTAGTGGACTACGCTTAGTCTAGCCTCTACCCGTGAAGTCCTGACTCCAGCCAATATTGTAATTGAGGCAAGCAAGCCTCCAAACCACGATAAGATTGTGGGCCGTTTGGAGGCAAGTCGAATAACACAGGTGATAACTGTACACATGTAGGAATATACTGGCCCTGGCAATTTGGTTTGATTCATTTATTATAATACTAGTAATTAGCCGATCTGTAAGGCTGAGAAAGCCAAAGGAAGCCTTTAGTCTTGAAGAAAAAGGAAAAGTATGTAAAACTTAGGAAGTTGGAATCAAACAGAGCCCTTCAGAATTATTAAAAAAAAGCAGAAAAGAACTCAAGAAGGGAATTAGGGAAACCAAGAAGTCCTTGGCAAATAGGATTAAAGGGAACCCCAAGGCATTCTATACCTACATCAAGAGCAAGAGGATAACTAAGGAGAGAGGAGGACTACTCAAGAAACATAAGCTTGGATGTGGAGAGTGGGTAACATCCTTAATGAGTACTTTACATCAGTCTTTACCAAGGAGAAGCATGTGGAGAACAGGGAGGTCAGTATCAAGAGTATTAATATGCTAGGGCATTACAAAATAAAGGAAGATTGTTGAGTCTCTTAAGAGTATTAAGACAAATATCTCCAGGGCTTGCAGGGATATACCCCAGGTAATTGAGAGAGCCAAGTTATTATCTTAATTAGATCTTTGATGAGGTAACAAGGGTGATTGACAAAGGAAGAGCTGTGGATAATGTTTACATGGATTTTAGTGAGGTGCTCGAAAAGCTCATCATTGGAGCTCACCAGAAGATCAAGAAGCATGGATTAATGGTGAATTGGCCGTCTGTATTCAGAACTGGCTTGCCAATAGAAGACAGAGGGTAGAGGTCAAAGGGGCTTATTCTAGATGGAGGACTGTGATTAGTCATGTTCTGCAGGAATCTGTATTGGGACCTCTCCTGTTTGTGATGTATATAAATTACCTGGATAAAATATAGGTGTGTGGGTTAGTAAATATGCAGATGATACAAAGACCGATGATGTTGTGGATTGCATACAACACTGGCAAAGAATACAACGGGATATAGATCAGTTGCAGATATGAATGGAGAAATGGCCGATGGAGTTTTACTCAGCCAAATGTGAAGTG
Organism: Mobula birostris; assembly: GCF_030028105.1. NCBI lineage: Eukaryota > Metazoa > Chordata > Chondrichthyes > Myliobatiformes > Myliobatidae > Mobula > Mobula birostris. The sequence goes on along the minus strand of NC_092378.1, from coordinate 128,808,642 downwards.
CTGTACCTTGTTAGGTCAAATGCAAACAGACAGTACACTTTTAAGGGCAAGATCCTTAACAGCAGAGGATGAGCAGAGGGATCTTGGCATCCAAATTCACAGCTCCCTGGAAGTGCCTACACATGTTGATGGGGTGGTAAAGAACCCATATGAAATGCTTGTCTTTGTTAGTCTAGGCATTGAGTTCAAAAGTCAGGAACTTGCATTGCAGCCTTATAAAGGTCTTGTTAGGTGGCATCTGGAATATTGAATACAGTTTTAGTCACCCTTTTATAAGAAGGATTTCAAGGCTATGGTGAGGGTGCAGAAGGGGTTTACCATGATGTTGCTTGGATTAGAGCTTGGACAAATTTTTTGACTTCTTTTCCCTGGAATGTCAGAGGCTGAAGGGAGATCTGATAGAGGTTTATAAGATTATGAGAGGCAGAGATAGAGTATCAGAGATGATCTTTTTCCAATGGTTGCAAAAGATTTAAGAGAAGTACAGAGGGCAACACACATAAAATGCTGGAGACACTCACTTCCTGGAGGCAGCCTCTATGGAGATGAATAAACAATTGACATTTCGGGCTGAGGCCCTTTATCAAGACTGGAAAGGAAGGGGAAAGATGCCAAAATAAGAAGGCAAGGAGAAGGGAAGGAGGACAAGTTAGAAAGTGATAGGTGAAGCCATATGAGTGGGGGAAGGGAGGTGATAGGTAGAAAAGGTACAGGCTAGATAAGAAGGAATCCAAAGGGCATGCACTTATGGTGACAGGGGGTAATTTCAAAGGAGATATGAGGGGCAATATTTTTTTAAACAGAACTGTGGGTGCCTGGGGTGGCGGTAGAGGCAGAAGCATTACAGACTTTTAAGAGACACATTAATGTGAGGAAAATGAAAGGATATGGACTTTGTGTAAGCAGAAGAGATTAATTCAGTTAGCCATTTGATTATTAATTTAATTAGTTCAGCACAACTTTGTGGGACTGAAGGGCTTATTCCTGTGCTGCAATGTTCTATATTCTCTGTTCTAATAATTTGTAGAAGGCCATGCCCTCAAATTAGTAAAACTGGATGCAAAGGAACACAGGATTCGGACAAAGTTGCATTTGATAGGTAACCACAAGCACCGTCTGAGAGGAAATCAGTTCATTCAATCCAAGAGCAAAACCTATAGCTTTAAAGACATTTTTCAATTTAGCGTATAAGAAATCATGCAATTTTTACTGCATAATTAATGAAAGAAACCTGAGCTTAAAGGTCAGTGGCATAGACATTTACCTCTGTCAAATGTGTTAACTGGACAAATGATAGTTTTTATATGTTGTCACCACTTCTGAAATTCACCTCCATTGAAGTCGAGGTTGTGAGTTTGTAAGACGATATGTTTTCCTTAATTGCACTGTCCAAGCTCATTTTCTGATGATACCACTGTCAGCATCGAGAAATCCCGAGCAGTCCTATAATCAAACAATCACCTCTCTGCAGCTAAATATACTTTAACCTTTTGAATGTTTGAGCACATTGTTGAATTGAATTGCCTTTATTTCTTACATCCTTCATATATATGAGGAGTAAAAATCTTTACATTAAGTCTCCGTCTAAATGTGCAATGTGCAATTTAAAGTAATTTATAATAAATAGTATGTACAACAGGACAGTCAATGCAACATAGAAATACAATTGTATCAGCATGAGTTAAGCAGTCCCAAATCCTGTTGGTCCTGGCTTTTATGCTGTGGTACCGTTTCCCGGATGGTAGCAGCTGGAACAATTTGTGGTTGGGGTGACTCTGGTCCCCAATGATCCTTCAGGCCCTTTTTACACATCTGTCTTTGTAAATGTCCCGAATAGTGGGAAGTTCACACCTACAGATTTCTCTTTTCCTCCTGTAATCCACAAGCAGCTCCTGTGTTTTTGTGACATTGAAGGAGAGGATGTTTTCTTGACACCATTGTGTCAGGGTGATGACTTCTTCTCTGTAGGCTGTCTCATTATTAGTTAAGATTAGGCCAATCAATGTAGTGTCGTCAGCAAATTTAATTAGCAGATTGGAGCTGTGGGTGGCAACACAGTCATGGGTATACAGAGAGTAAAGGGGGGGGGGCTTACTACACAGCCCTGAGGGGCTCCTGTGTGTTATCCTTTCCTGCTCCATCCTGGTTCCATCAGCCTATCACTGCCCCCTTCAGACCCCTTCCCCCCCCCCGCCACTCATACAACCCAGTTGGTCCCCTATCCCCTCCAGCTCCCTAACTCTTACCATCACTTACCTTGTTCCACTCATCACCTTCCTTTCTTATCAGATTCTGTAATCTGCAGTCCTATGTTGCCTCCACGGTCACCACCCTACTCATGTCCAACCCTGCATCTTCCACCTGGCTCCATCTGTCCTTCAGTTCCTCCTCACAAAGACTGGTCTCCCTCTTACCTGCTGCGCTTCCTCTCACCTCAAAGGGGCTCCCGTTTTGGCTTAATGCAGGGCCTCAACCAAAATCACTGAATATCCCTTTCTCTTCCAGAGATACCGCCAGGTCACTGGAGTTCCTCCAGCAGCTTGCTTTTTGCATCCTTTTTTTGTTGTTCTTTCTGTTATTTCTTCAAGCATAACTTTATCTTATAAATACATGCTGCCTAGTTATAATTGTTCTCAGTTTCTAGATTTTTTTTCTACTTCATCTTTGTAGAAGGAGTTTGATATCTTACATACTGTTGACAACAAGTTACCTGCTCTATAGTTCAAAAATCAAAGTATATATATATCAGCATGATTCCTTTTCTTCTGAGCATTCACAGTAGGACAAAGAAATACAATAGAATCAATAGAAGACTATACACAAACAAAGATTGACAAACAATCAATGGGCAAAATAGTACTTCAGAGCTTCTCTGCTCCCTAGTTTGGAAAATGGAATAACATCAGCTGTCTGCTTATCCTCAGACATGGTGCTGTTTTCTTGTCTAATAATCCCCCTGCTGTGATTTCCATAGTTCCTTTGCATACACGCAGATCATTCTTCAGAAAGAATGCTCATTTAGTCATTTGTTGGCTTCTCATTTTAAATGTCTTGAGATCCCTTTCTGAAATGCTGTTCAACTAGCTAGTCTAATTAATCATTACATATTAATGCATGCATTACTAAATGACAATAAAAGAGGACTGCGTGTCCTCATAATCATAATATTTTTGTCATTTCCTTTCTATTAAAGGATTATCAATTTTGTCATATTAATGAATGTATGGAAGTGAAAGAAGACCTAATGATAGCAGTCTTCCTTTTGTCTGTAGTTGTACCAGTGAGATCATTGCTTTGTCATACTGCTACAAACTATGGCACAGGAAATCGATTAATTGGCTTACTGATCAAACTTGTTCTAGTAGATTAATGTAGTATATAAATGTAGCCCTAATTATGGGCATTTTCAAAATGCTAAAATAATTTGGTATTGATAAATTTCATCATTGACCTATTGAATTTATTCAGTCAGGGGAGGTTCCTTTATCTATGTGGGAAGTGGTAGTGTCAACAACTGGGTATCGCAGGTGTCTGCCCACTGCAGAGGATCACAGACCATTGGGAGATAAACTAGTCTGCTTTCCAGATACTGAATGCTTTGTCTATCATCCTCTTTGTAAAGCATTCTGAAACATCAAGTTGTTTTTATCAACACCTTGCTAAGCATGTCAACAACATGTGACAACAAGTTTTTGCTCCCAGGTGAGCTCAATACCTTTTATGCTCCCTTTGACCATCAAAGCATGTAGCCCAGATGGTGTACCAGGGTGAGTAGTGAAGGCCTGTGTTATTCAACTGGCTAGTGTGTTCAATGATATCTTTAACCTCTTGCTTCAGCAGTCTAAAGTACCCACCTGCTTCAAGAAGGCTTCAATTATACCAGGGCCCAAGAAGACTGTGGTAACTGTTGTGTATTTAATATTCTAGTAATATAGTTGTCATGGTCCCTTCTGGCAATCCCCCACCATGCCATTTACCTCAGGAACTGGGTCTCAATCAACTCATTTAAATTCTAATCATTCCCAGGTTCCACTAACTACGCACACCTGCTTCTCATCAGAAACTGCAGGATAAAGACCCTGTGACCACAACAAGGAGTTGCCAGTTTGTTAGCTGACTCTTGTATGTGTAGTCTCATTCTGTGGTTCTTAGGACTATCAGTTCTAAGTCTAGCATAGTTCCTGAATTCTCTACTAAAGCCAAGACTTTGGCTAAAGACTCTCTCTGGATACCAATTCCACGCTTGCTATGACCATATTGCCTCCCAACTTGGCCTCTGTGCCTGTGTTCAGCACTTGGGTTTGCACCACTGCCACGTCCTTGCAACAATAGTTCTATTCTAGTGTTGACTCAAAGCTTTGTCTGTGGGTCTGGGATACAGCAGTAGATAGAGCAATTTGCTTTTCACATCCAGAGATGTCAAGAGCAGTGCCTCTCTATCCCAGGGACTGCATTACCCTGGCAAAGAATCATTTGGATTTTGCCAGACCATTCATGGGCACAAATTTCCTGGTAGTAGTGGATGCAGCTACAAAGTGGTTATAAGTGTTCCCAATAGCCTCCATTACAGCCTTGCACACTGTTGATGTGTTGAGAAGCCTCTTCTCAAGGTCTGGTGTTCCAGAACACTAAGTCAGTGATAATCGACCACAGTTTGTTGCAGAACAGTTGCAGTCATAGTCATACTTTATTAATCCTGGGGGAAATTGGTTTTCATTACAGTTGTTCCATAAATAATAAACAGTTATAGAACCATAAATTGTTAAATAGTAATATGTAAATTATGCCAGTAAGTTATGAAATAAGTCCAGGACCAGCCTATTGGCTCAGGATGTCTGACCCTCTAAGGGAGGAGTTGTAAAGTTTGATGGTCACAGGCAGGAATGACTTCCTATGAGGCTCTGTGCTGCATCTCGGTGGAATGAGTCTCTGGCTGAATGTACTCCTGTGCCCACCCAGTACATTATGTAGTGGATGGGAGACATTGACCAAGGTGGCATGCAACTTTGACAGCATCCTCCTTTTCAGACACCACTGTGTCATTCTGGAAAATGAAAAGAATAAGACATATTACATCTGCACTGTACCATTCAGCTACAAGTAGTTTAGCAAAATATTTTGTCCAGTCTAAAGAATGCACTGCAAGCGATGTCAACAGAACTCATCACACGGACACTGAATCAGAAGCTTGCCAATTTCCTCCTTGCATATTGCAAGGCAGCACTCTTCACAACCAACTACTCACCAGTTATGCTGTTCCTGGGTTGTTCTTTGTGCTCACGCTTTGGTCTTTCAAACCCAGTCTCACAAGTGGTATGCAGGACACACAGCTGAGACAAACTGAGGTCTCCATAAACAAGGAGGTTTGATGTTTCACTCCTGGATAAGCTGTCCTGGTGACGGACTACAAAGATGATCGATATTGGTACTTGAAAATATTCAGGGCAGAAATGGGTCACTCTCGTACACAGTGGAGATTGTGTCTGATGTCACCTGGAGGTGGTGCATCGATCAGTCGAGGAAAGCAGAGTCAACTGTTAAAGAAGAAAGAAGTGTTAGAACAACTCTCTGCAGTCCCAGAGTCAACCCCTACCACCACCAGAGAGGAGGCCCCAGAATCTGAGATGGTTTAACAGCCACAATTCTCACCTGCCAAACAGAGTGACACACCTTGTCAGAAAAGACATTATCCCACAAGAATAAAAAATCTTCCATGGTGATTAAGTCTTTAGGCCTGAATTGGACAATTTAAAATTTACTTTCTGTGGATGTCTATATAGTGATGTATTATATAGTATACTGTGTATATATAAAATGACTAGAGCTGAGATACATTCTATATTGAATTGGAGTTTATAGCTAAGTAGGGAGGAATGCAATGTATTTAATATTTCAGTAATGTTTGAGTAAGATTGTAAGTATATTGTTTGATTAAGTAACATTTGTGCACATTATTCATTGTGTTATATGCAAGAACTATGTGAATGGCATACGTCATTACGCCACCACATCATACGTGAGCACCCCACCAAAGAAAAACTTAGTCATGAATATTCTGGGCTCTTATTTTTTCTCAATTAGTTTCTGGGGTTACAAAGCATAACAGTGACCTGCCTCAACGACCGTCATCCAGTAGCACTTAAATCCACAGTAATGAGGTGCTTTAAGAGATTGGACATGAGGCCTATCGACTCCTGCCTGAGAAGCAACTTAAATCCACCCCAATTTGCCTACCATCATGTTAGGTCAGCAGCAGATGCCACTTGAATGGCTCTCCACTCAGCTCCGGAACATTGAGACAGGGAAGATGTGTACATCAGGATGCTCTTGGTCGGCTACAGCTCTGCATTCAAAGTTATCATCCCCTCAGAACTAACCAATAAGCTCCAAGACTTTGGCCTCAATACCTCCTTGTGCAAATGGATCCTGGATTTTCTCATCTGTAGACCCCAGTCAGTTCAGATTTGCAACCGCATCTCCTCCACAATTTCCAGCAGCGTTGGTTCACCACAAGGCTGTGTGCTTCACCCCCTGCTCTACTCGCTTTACACTTACGACTGTGAGTCTGAATGCAGCTCCAATGCCATAATTAGTTTTGCTGATGGCACCACTGTTATGAGCTGAATCAAAGGTGGTGGCGGATAAGTAGAGTACAGAAGAGAGAGATTGAGAATCTAGCTGAATGATGGCACAAGAACAACCTCTCACTCTGTCTCAGGACTGAAAGATAGACGGTAGTCTGTATGAAAGGTCAGAGGGACATCCTGGCTATCACCTTTCTATCTTCCAGCCCAGATGAAAGGTCAACTGAAATGTCAACTGCCCATTTCCCTCCATAGATGCTGCCTGACTTGCTGGGTTCCTTCAGCTTTTTGTGTGTTTCTCCAGATACCAGCATCTGCAGGACAGCTGGCAAATTGGTACATTATCACACATGCACATTCATACTGATCATTTCATTACGTCAGTATACTGAAGTAATATAAGGAAATAACAATATGAGTGTAGAATAAAGTGTTATAGTTACAGTGAAGCTGCAGTGCAGGCAGACAATAAGTTACAAGGTCATAATGTGGTACATCGTGAAGTCAAGAATGATAGCAATCATAGTAGAAGACCACTCATCAATGGATTATAACAGCTGGACAGAAGCCAACCTTAAGTCTGGTGTCATTTGCTTTTGTGCTTTTGTATCTTCTGCCTGATGGGGCGAAAAGAGATGTCTGTGTGGGAGGGGTAGGTGATTATGTTGCCTGCTTCACTGAGGTGGTTAGCTTGTATCTCCAGAAGTAAATACCAGTGAGTTTGTCAGTCAAGTTGACAGCCATTGAGATCCTCAAAAGGGCATATGCAAGGCTACACCATATACGTGTGTTAACAGAATCAGTTTTAGTTTTGAAAGCCTGATTGTAAAATGTAAATCTTAATTTACTAGTTTATTTTATGAAATTATATCAATCAGCTGACAGGCTGTCACCAGACACCTGAGCTCTGCAAGAAAGAGATATTTTTCAAGAAATGTGCACACTTGACCAAACATATGATAAAAATTCCCCTTTGTCAGGAGCACTTGCCACAAAATGGTAAAATTATGAGCATGAATTTTAACCTAATCCACCTGGGAAACCCCCTACGTGCTTAAGTCAAATTAGTGTTCAATCCAAGCCTTGTCCAGTCTTGAACCACTTTAGTGTTATTTTTAAATCACGAGTAGGAGCACGGAGGCAGAAATGTAAAGAAAAAAAGCCGAGAGATTGAGGAAATGAGGATTATGAGGAACTAGCAGAGAAGAGGAGTTAAGGCCAGCATGGATGAGCCATGATCATGTTGAATGGCTGGGCTGGCTTGAGAGGCTTGCTGGCCTCTTCATACTGCTATTTTTTATGTTCTCAGAGGGAGGGTGAATTAGTCAGCGTGATTGCTAGAGGGGTAGGCAGAAAGGAGTTCCATGGCAGACTTAGGTAAACACACGACCCAGAGGAGGCTTGGCTGAGGCACATTATCCAACATGAAAGTAATACCCTTAAGTAGGACAGTCACTAAGAACTGCTGTGAAATTTCAGCCTATGTAGCTCAGAGATGATCTAGGCCATTTGCGTGTGGACAAAAATCCTAGAAATAGCAAACAGATAATTTTCACACTGTTGAACACCATCACACATATTCAGATTCCTCCACACCAACAAGCCAGATCAAGAAAGAAACTTCACAAAATTCACATAGTTATTCTTCACTTTTTATTTTGCAGTAAAATTGAATTATGTTGAGTACAAAGATGTTCAAGAACAAACAAAAAGAAGATAAAGGGTTAAGCCTTCTTACTATCCTACTATCTCTTCTTTCAGTTAGTCCTGTCGAAGGGTCTCGGCCCGAAACGTCGACTGTACTTCTTCCTATAGATGCTGCCTGGTCTGCTGCGTTCACCAGCATTTTTTGTGTGTGTTGCTTGAATGTCCAGCATCTGCAGATATCCTCGTGAAAGGGTTAAGTCAGTAAGCTTCAAAAAGGAGATGAGGAATGTGGAATTCAGTCTTTCCCCCTGATTTAGAATCCACTCGGCATCTCCGCGTGACATCCAGAATCATCCCAAGGGTTATTCTCCTCACCTACCTCAGGAGCCTCTGTAGAATCAATAGATTCCATCTTACTTTTTCCTGGGAGGAGAAGGTCTAAGAAAGTCGCACATCGAGAGGAGCAAGAACCTTCTTTAAATAGCTGCCCATGATTATTATATTTGGAACAGACCTCTTTCTGTGACTTTATATGAACAGAACAAACATTCTTCCCAATTGATCACAAAGCCCTCACTCCCAGCAATAAAGGCAAAACCTCACTTGAATCTCCAAAGGTTTCTCATAGATTAGAATAGTAAAGACCAGCTAATCCTTCTGCTCACTATGTTGGCTGCCCTAGCCACAGAGGTGTGATTATGCTCCCTGATCTCAGAGAAGTTCTGCCTCTGAACTAAAGAAAATTAACAGCATTCTATAAAAATGGTGCATGGAATTAACACACCATATCAGACTCCACAGTAGACCTGGCTACTGCAGAGAAACTAAACAGATAAGGAGAAATAGAGACTTTATGGATTCATGTCAAAGTGATTGGAAGCTGTGTTGTCAATATAAGTCATCAAAATTCCAAATTATACCAATAATTTATGGCCATCAGCTGTTCAAGGGAGTTTCTCAATGATTTGTGGCAAATCTTTGTGAGAGACTCACTCCCACAATAGATCACGGTGAAAAATGAAGGCATTTCACTACCAGGAAATGATGATGAGTGGATGTGAGAAACACTGCAGTCTGACCAATCAATAGGAGCAACACTGGCAGCCTGACCAATCAATATGAGAAACATTGGCTGTCTAGCCAATCACCAGAAGCGACATTCCAGTATGTAACTTTCTAAGCAAGAGAGAAAAATTGCCTCAAACTACTTTGAGCCTCGAGGTAGCACGACACTATCCCCTTATCTGGACCCCTTATCTAAGAAAGGATGTACTGACATTGGAGAGGGTTCAAAGGTTCATGAAAATGATTCTGGGATTGAAAGGCTTATCATATGAGGAGCATTTGATCGCTCTGGCCCTGTAATCATTGGAATTTAGAAGGGGGGGGGGATGTAATTGAAACCTATCCGATGTCGAAAAGTCTCGATAGAGTGGATGTGGAGAGGATGTTTCCTAAGGTGGCCAAAGGACACAGACTCAGAATAGAGGGATATCCATTTATAATGAAGAAGAGTGGTGAACTTGTGGAATCCGTTGCTACAGGCAGCTGTGGAGGCAAAGTCTTTGGGGTATTTAAGGCAAAGGTTGATAGATTCTTGATTAGTCAAGGCATGAATGTATATGAAGAGAAGGCAGGAGATTGGGGCTGAGAGGGAAATAGATCAGTCATGATGAAATGGTGGAGCAGACTCAATGGGCAAATAGCCTAATTCTGCTCCGATATCTTATGGTCATTTGACCTTCTATTACAACTTGGAACATCAGAATTCGGAATTCAATTCTGACGTTGTCCATAAGGAATTTGTATGTTCCTCCTCATGAAAGCTTGAGTTCCCTCTAGGAGCTCTGATTTCCAAAGTCGTATAGATTAGTAGATTAACTGGTCATTGAAAATTTTCCTGTGATGAGGCCAGGGTTGAATAGGTGGTTTGTTGGGTGGCTCAGTGGACAGAAGGGACTGTTCTGTGCTGTATCTGTAAATAAAATAAATAACTCCTGGCTACTAAGCTCTGCATCAACATGGTTAAGATATTTAATCACTTGCTCCAGTGCATGTTTGCTCTATGATCACGCAGGTAATATAGTGGGAGTTTTACATCAGCACCCAGGGGAAATGGGTCGCAGTAAGATCTATATAAACACTTCATTTACAGTGAAGTCTGAAGCAGAAGGCAGCCAAGCTGTTAGTGTCTCTGGTATTTCATAGCTAGCAAACGAGTCCCACTTCCTCACAGCTCACCTTCCCAGCAACATGAATAATGTGGCTTCACCATTTGGAGGTATAAACAGAAATATCGCGAGGCTGCTCCAGAATAAATTTGTGGTCTCTGGGAGACACAATTTTAAACATCTCCTGGTCTGTTCACCATTCGTGCCAGCAGCTCTTCTGATGCATCCAAATGTTTCTGCAGACAACAGATGAGCCAGATAGACAGCAATGTCTTGGGTGTCCTCCCTGAGCAGCTCTTCTTAACCAGGACTACAGAAGAAAGTCCTCAATTAGTCTCTGCAGCCAGTGTTTATTAGGGGAGGAGGAGGTTGTGGGATTAGAGGCATATTGTCCAAGGTTTTATGTCCATTAATCTCTGCTGACAATGGTCATGCTAACATTAGTTGACCTCAGGACTGGGAATAACTGCGTTGTCTCTTATGGTTTGCATATCTTGATGTTATTCAATGTCAAGGCTCACATACTAAACAAAGATGGCTTGAACTCAGTATGTGAGAGCATATAATGAGTTATTTGGGCTGGTGCAGTGTGCTGGAGAGCTTTGGGCTCAGAGTTTTTTGGATCACCTGAATTGGATAATTGTTGCTTAATGACAGTTGTTAATCATTTAGAATTCCTTGTGTTTTTCTTAGGCGACTCACTCTTCGCCACGCAGTCTCCTGGTGCCTTCTGTTTAGGCTTGTTAAGTTTATTTTGATAGGCTTAGGGATTCCTTGTTACATGTATTATTTAAGCGGATGCCCAATTAGTGCTAATCACGGGGTCCTAGTTTCAAGAATGAATCATTCTGCGGTGTCAATCAGTCAAGCCATCGATGTTCTGTTGGAATTCCTATGTATAAGTCTTGTTTTTGTCTCTGCATTGGAGTTCTCTCTTTCTTCTACATTGCTGCCAGTAGACATTGTGACAGATTACCCAGCAGCGTCCTAATTCTGAGCTATCTGCATATTTTCAATGACAAAGCATCTAACTGTTAACTGGATCTAAGGCAGGAAGATAATTATTGATGCATACAGAGTAGGTGCTTGTAGATATTTTGTCATATGTACCATCTGTCCCCAAAGCTTAACGTATTTGACTAACCACACTTCCAGAGACAATTTCTCAGAAATGAGACCGACATACTCTGTGTCACAAAGTATATTGTTGAATATATAATATTCTACCTCTCTACTGGGCAAACTCTAACTACCTCAAGGATAAATTATCTATTCTCTATTGATCGTTCTAGGGAACATTAAAGCAACAAGTTGAACACATTTGAGAGAAAGCTACTAACTGCTGATAACACTGATCAGCCAGTGTTGACAGAGATAGAAGCAGGACTAATGTTTCAGGTCCATACAGTTCCTTCAGTATGAAAGTGGTAAAGGAAGTAACAAGTTTTAAGCATGTACAGGGGCAGATTGGGTACTTTAGGGTATCCTGCATTTAATGTTATGTCAAATCTTGACGTTACGAAGTTAATAAGTTAATTTAATAAGTTAATAAGGGGTCAATATCACACATGACCTGACTTGGTCCAACCAAGCAGAGTTCACTGCCAAGAAGGCCCACCAGCGCCTTTACTTCCTGAGAAAACTAAAGAAATTTGTCCTGTCCCCTAAAACCCTCACTAATTTTTATAGATGCACCGTAGAAAGCATTCTTCTAGGGTGCATCACAACCTGGTATGGAAGCTGTCCTGTCCAAGACCGGAAGAAGCTGCAGAAGATCGTGAACACGGCGCAGCACATCACACAAACCAATCTTCCGTCCTTGGACTCACTTTACACTGCACGCTGTTGGAGCAGTGCTGCCAGGATAATCAAGGACACGACCCACCCAGCCAACACACTTTTCATCCCTCTTCCCTCTGGGAGAAGGCTCAGGAGCTTGAAGACTCGTACGGCCAGATTTGGGAACAGCTTCCTTCCAACTGTGATAAGACTGCTGAACGGATCCTGACCCAGATCTGGGCCGTACCCTCCAAATATCCGGACCTGCCTCTCGGTTTTTTTGCACTACCTTACTTTCCATTTTTCTATTTTCTATTTATGATTTATAATTTAAATTTTTAATATTTGCTATCGATTTGTAATCCAGGGAGCGGGAAGCGCGGAATCAAATATCGCTGTGATGATTGTACGTTCTAGTATCAATTGTTTGGCGACAATAAAGTATAAGTATAAAGTATAAATCATTTCAAATCAGTTCTGCCACCAGAAGAAATCATGTTATTTACTCCTGTACACCTCCTTCAGACTCAGTCTTGTTTCTGTACTTGTGTAATGTCCTGGTAAAGATTTTACTGTTAACGTTGTAGGGTATTTCATGTAATGGTTTTCTGTAGAAGCAGTGTGTTCTGCTGGTAGTGCTTGGGTTACCTGTGAAGATAAGGGATGGTTAGGAATGTTGTGACATCCAATCAGGAGGGTGGAACTGGGAGAAGGTTCTAGAGAATGCCGGGGGGTGGGGTGGGAGGTTTTGTGATAGACACTAAGGTGGATCAAGCTCTTTTTCGGTGGGAGATGGAAAGAGAAGAAGCTTGAGAGAACCAGCCGTAGGATTCGATCCAGTAGAAATAGGTGATCTGATGGAGCTCAAGAGGGGGATTTTTACCAGAGGTTGGTGACTATAAGTTGGCGCCATGAGTACATCAGACACAACAGCTTTTGGAAGGTTTGAGCTCCCACCTGTGCACATTTGACTGTTTAATTATAATGGGCCCTTTTTGTTTTTTTTCTTTCTTTTCTTTAATAACTCTCTGGTTAAGTTAACATTTATAACTATACTTTCTTCAGCACGCGTGGCCACTTCGGTGGTGATGTCTGGTATCTGTCAAGTAGGGGACCATGCACAATTCTGATTTGATGGAGACAGATGTGAGAGTACGGAGGAGCATCTGAAGAAACTTCTGAAGTGCCTGTTTCACTGCCGCTGCTACTGTGTGGTAACCGGAATCTCTGGAGCAAAAGGCCCCGAGATCCTCGGCTTTGTGTGTTTCAGCAGCCAGGGTGACGTCGAAGGTGCTCGGCAGAGGATGGCACTCGGGAGGCTGTATCGGAGAGGCTGGTCGGAAGCTCAAAGTTTTCGGACGGATGGACTCAGTGTTGGCTGTGGTCGGCTGCTTCCAAGGCATCGGCAAGTTGACGGTGCCTGGAGGTTTATGGCAGGGAATTTCTCCATTTTGCCGCCTGCTGTCGGAGACTCGGGAGTCGATCGACTTGGGGACTTTTGAGACTTTATTTACCATGCCCATGATTCGTTCTTCATCAAATTATGGTATTGCTTTGCACTGCTGTAACTGTATGTTATAATTATGTGGTTCTGTCAGTGTTAGTCTTTGGTTTGTCCTGTTTTCTGTGATATTACTCCGGAGAAACATTGTATCATTTCTTAATGCATATATGCATTTCTAAATGACAATAAAAGAGGACTGAGTGTTCTCATAATCTAAATTAATCTAAATCTAAATCTAAATTTGTAATTATATGCAGCGTACGATCTGTTATTTCTTGCCAACAGGCAATTGCATGGGGGCAGTAAATCACATGGTATTCATACAAATTGGGGTTTGGGTGGGGGAAACATCCCAGCCTCACAGGTTTGGCGTGACCCAAGTCATATCTACCTAGAAGTACGGAGCCTGAGAAAGGTGGTTTCTCACCACTGAGTCTGGTAGCTATTAGTGAGGGGCTAATGAGTCATCTCTAGAGACACCCAGTAAAAAGGGATTTCACTGGTCTGATTACCATCCCCAATAATTATATCATTAGCCTTTTTGTCATTTAATCTCTGCCACCTCCCAGCTTATCATGGAGCTCCCTGTTTGCACTTCTGTCTGCCACTTTAAATCAGTTTTACTTTTATTTTTCCTAGTTCTCGAGGGAAGTCAACAGCCTGAATGTTGGTTCACCTTCTCTACCCACAGATGATGCTGACTGCTCTACTGAGAATTTCCTGAGTTTTACGTTTGCATTTCAGATTCGCAACACCCCCAATATCCCACTTCTGGTTCCACTTGAAAAATATTTTCCTTTGGTTCTCTCAAACCAATGAAAATATTTGATTAAGTTAAAACCATTTGAAAGTGCCTCCGCACATTGAATAGCTTAAAAGAGGAACCAGGAATTCATGCCAATTTATGGATTATTTTGTGTAAATTTAGTCATTCTGGAACACTTTTTCTGGTTCATCTTAAGTCATAAATGCAAAACTTAGTTCCAGGTTTCCCACTCTTGCACTAGAGTGGCGAATTCTTGGTGAAGTAGGCGCTCTGGACTTCTGGCATTGAGGTGGTGACTGGGGTAGGTTTCAAACAACAGGAGTTTCTTGTTAGTGATAGGCTGAGAGAAACACTTACTAGTAAGTACCAGAAGGACAGCTTCATGATCTGAAAAAGCCACAGAGGTCTCATTGACAAAGAAGATGGAAGAAAACATGATTTGTGTGTGAAGATCACCTTCATCATCATATGCCCACCAACCTCTCAGCAAATTTGCTCTTGAAAGAACTGGCACATTTGAGGAGGATTCAAAAAGCAATATGAATTTCAGTCATTTTAGATAACTAGCTTTTTCATTTTGTATCAGAATTGCCTTATTTTGCCAAGTATTTCCATCATTTTGTTTTGATTGGAAAAGTTTCAGGACCACTTATTTCTGGAACAAAGATGCAACCAGTTTCCCTCTAATGTAAATCTCATCCACCTGGAAGAACTTACTCTTACCCTCAAGAACTTCTGTTGTGATTCCTCACACTTTCTACAAACCACCATTATATAATATAAACCTATGGACTCCTACAGATACCTCGACTACATCTCCTCCCACTCTATCTCCTAGAAGGAAGCCATCCTATCTTGTATTTCTAGGTCTCTACTGCATCTGTTTTTAAGATGAGGCTTTCCACTCAGTGATTTCTGCAATGTTCTGGGTTTTTTTCCAGAAAATATGGTTTTCTCTCTGTTATAGTTGATGGAGCCCTCACATTCATTTCCTCCTTTTCCCATCACTCTGCCCTCACCCCTCCCACTCCAGACAAAACTTTACTTTCCCCTTCCCCACCTGGTTTCATCTGCCTTTTATCCCTCCTTTATCAGGTTCACCTATCACCTACATCACTTTTCTTCCTTCCCCCTGCTGGTTCCATTTGCCTATAAACCTTTCCCCTGTTTCAACCTATCACCTCACAGCCTCTTTTTACCCTAGTAGCTCCTCCCCTGCCCCATCCAGCTCCATCTGTCCATCATTCTCCCCTCCACCTCTATCCTCTCAGCCACCCGATTACACCTGTCACCTACCAGTCTCTTTCTCACTTCTATATACTGGCTATCTGCCCTCTACACTCTCCATCCTGATTCAAGTTCTCAACCCAAACTGTTGGCCGTCCTTTTGACCCCACTAATGCTGCTTGACTAAGGTGATCATTCAACATTTTGTTGCATAGTTCATGCTGCTTATATTCAAAACAGGTGATTTCTCATTTATAAATCCAGTTGCCACAATTTTGTTCTTTTGCAGAATTTACTAATATTTCTGAAATGCATTGTTTTCCTGCATTGATTACAATGTTGTCAATCTATCAGCAGATTTATTGCATCAACCTTGTTTTGACTGTGGATAACAAGGGAAGGAATTGTGCAGGTTGTTGAGAGGGGTCAAGGCAGCAAGCTCTGTCAGGATCGCAGTGCAACTGTAAGAGCTGATTTTGGATATGATGAACTGCCTATCTGTGGCCCTCAGTGAAGAGACAGAAGCACTGGAGCAAAAATCAAACTGCTGAAGGAACTCACTTAGTTAAGTGGCTCCTGATAGTCAATATTTCAGGCCTTGACCCCACATTAGGATGGACTAGTCACTGTCTCCGGTGCTGTCTATAAAACTGCACAGAGGTAAGAGGCAGTTCTCATCAAATGTCTATGATAATCTACAGGAAATATGTATTCTTCATTACAGGAATGGAAATTAAGTTCAAAACTCAAGAAAGCATTGTGCCCCATCTAAAACAACAATGAAAGTTCAAAGTAAGTTTATACCACATGTAACCTTGAGATTCATCTCCATCAAAGTAACACAATAGAATCTTCAAGAACCACACACAAGGACCAACAACAATCCAATGAGCAAAAAAAGGATAGAACATGCAAATAAAAAAAAATTAAAGACAATTCGATAGATCATGAACTGCAGAGTCGTCAACTGTAGAATCAGTTCAGCACTGAGATGAGTGAAGCCAACGCAGACTGCAAGGCACCAACTACTCTCCAAACTGGTGGTGTGGGGCCAAGACTCCCACAGCAACCGCCTGATGGTAGTAACAAGAAGAGGGGAAGATGGGTCAAACTCAGGTAGGCAGGACAAGCTCAGGTGGGGGCTCTTGGCTGACATGGAGAAGTGAGTTGTTTTCTGCTCTTAGCCTTTGTGCTTTAATATTTTTAATCTAACCCAGTGCTTAAATTAGCAAACATTGGCTCATTGTCCGCTCTCAGGAGATGTGAGCTCGTTTTCCGCTCTTGGCCTTTGCGTTTTAATGTTTTTAATCTAACCCAGTGCTTAAATTGGCAAACACTGGTTCATGTCTGCTCTCAGGCTTTGACACTTTAATCTGACCTGAAGTCCACTCCAGCGATGGCCGCCCCATTGATTACTGTACCTGTATTCTTGAGAGTCCAGTTTGCCGAATCCTTTAGAAGATCGTTAAAAATGTTGGATCATTTAGACCAGGGGTTCCCAACCAGGGATCCATGAACCCCTTGATTAATGGGAGGGTTCCATGGTATAAAAAAGGTTGGGAACCCTTGATTTAGACAGTTCAAAAGTACATTTCTTAAAGGGAAAATATTGGCTGCGGATTGCAGTGATCATAGTCTAGAAGAAGTATATTTAGTAGAATAACTAGTAGATTTGTTAGCTGTCTGCAAAATGTCTCCAGCACCATCTTGGGAATCTTGAGCCAATAGAAGTAAATATTATTTTGCAAATTCATTATGCAGAATCAAATTGTGCAACTCTGAAAGCAGATTTGCTCACTCTCCTCTCATGAATGTCTTTTATGATAACAGCGGTCCAGTGGTAAAGGAGCGGTGGAGTTGAATCACCAGATGCCTCACTCAATCACTGTAATGTGGATCCTGAAAGGATCATAGATTTACAGGACAGGCCCATTGGAAAACCGAATGGACGTACTGCTAAAAACCCTTATCACCATTTCACAACCCATTACTATCCCTCCTCCTCTTCCCATTCATGCATTCATGCCCCTACACATTGTTGAAACACAGCACAGGAAGTGCAGCCATAATAATATGCTGCTGTTCATTAAGATAACATTAACTAATTTTAAAAAGATTGTAATTATAATTAGCCATAAATCAAATATGAGGAATTGTCACATCCATGATATATTATTTGTTAGCAGTGTTAGCACGTGGCCAAATGGTTAAGGCATTCGTCTAGTGATCTGAAGGCCGCTAGTTCGAGCCTTGGCTGAGGCAGCGTGTGTGTCCTTGAGCAAGACACTTAACCACACAATGCTCTGCGATGACACCGGTGTCAAGCTATATGGGTCCTAATGCTCTTCCCTTGGACAACATCGGTAGTGTGGAGAGGGGAGACTTGCAGCATGGGCAACTGTTGGTCTTCCATACAACCTTGCCCAGGCCTGCGCCCTGGAGACCTTCCAAGGCACAAATCTATGGTCTCATGAGACTAACAGATGCCTAAATTTGTTAGCTGTTTTCATTATTCATTTTGATTCATAAAAAATGTATTCCCTCAATGATAATTAACACTTTGTAAAAGAATTCCATTAGCAAGCATCTGTGGTGTCAAATATCAAAATATGTTCTTCTTTCTGGGCAAACACGAGGAATTCTGCAGATGCTGGAAATTCAAGCAACACACATTGAAGTTGCTGGTGAACGCAGCAGGCCAGGCAGCATCTCTAGGAAGAGGTACAGTTTCGGGCCGAGACCCTTCGTCAGGACTAACTGAAAGAAGAACTCGTAAGAGATTTGAAAGTGGGAGGGGGAGGGGGAGATCCAAAATGATAGGAGAAGACAGGAGGGGGAGAGATGGAGCCAAGAGCGGGACAGGTGATTGTCAAAAAGGATATGAGAGGATCATGGGACAGGAGGCCCAGGGAGAAGGAAAAGGGGGAGGGGGGGAAAATCCCAGAGAATGGGCAAGGGGTATAGTCGGAGGGACAGAGGGAGAAAAAGGAGGAGAAAGAGAAAGAATGTGTGTATATAAATAAATAACGGATGGGGTACGAGGGGGAGGTGGGGCATTAGCGTAAGTTAGAGAAGTCAATGTTCATGCCATCAGGTTGGAGGCTACCCAGACGGAATATAAGATGTTGTTACTCCAACCTGAGTGTGGCTTCATCTTTACTGTAGAGGAGGCCGTGGATAGACATATCAGAATGGGAATGGGATGTGGAATTAAAATGTGTGACCACTGGGAGATCCTGCTTTCTCTGGTGGACAGAGCATAGGTGTTCAGCAAAACGGTCTCCCAGTCTGCGTCGGGTCTTGCCAATATATAGAAGGCCACATCGAGAGTACCGGACACAGTATATCACCCCAGCCGACTCACAGGTGAAGTGTCGCCTCACTTGGAAGGACTGTCTGGGGCCCTGAATGGTGGTAAGGGAGGAAGTGTAAGGGCATGTGTAGCACTTGTTCCGCTTACACGGATAAGTGCCAGGAGGGAGATCAGTGGGGAGGGATGGGAGGGACGAATGGACAAGGGAGTCGAGTAGGGATCGATCCCTGCGGAAAGCAGAGAGAGGGGGGAGGGAAAGATGTGCTTAGTGGTGGGATCCCATTGGAGGTGGCGGAAATTACGGAGAATAATATGTTGGACCCGGAGGCTGGTGGGGTGGTAGATGAGGACCAGGGGAACCCTATTCCTTGTGGGGTGGCGGGAGGATGGAGTGAGAGCAGATGTGCGTGAAATGAGGGAGATGTGTTTGAGAGCAGAGTTGATGGTGGAGGAAGGGAAGCCCCTTTCTTTAAAAAAGGAGGACATCTCCCTCCTCCTGGAATGAAAAGTCTCATCCTGAGAGCAGATGCGGTGGAGACGGAGGAATTGCGAGAAAGGAATGGCATTTTTGCAAGAGACAGGGTGAGAAGAGGAATAGTCCAGATAGCTGTGAGATTGTTTTTATTAACTTCTACAATTTTGGGACCAATACATAACAGCACAGTGCTGGCTTACAATAATTTGCACAGACAACAAATCAATTGCCTTTAGATCCTCAAACTCGACTTTGAGTAATGACTGCGATCCATCTGGGTGCGTGCAAATCAGCAGGAAACATAATGGAAGAACAGCAGCTTACTCCTTAACAGTTTGAATGTCAGTAGTGACTCATCATACATCGCAAAGTATTGAAATAGCAATGTTAAAGGCACTAAATTGTCGTGTAAGCTCTTCAGGAGTGTTTTAAGGTCTAACTAAAGCCAATTCCCAAGTGGTCATCTGCAGCCATATGTGTGCACATGCCAATCAATGTATTATCGCCCATCAGTCCATTTATAAAATCACAGCATTGCTAACAGGTGGCATGGCTCAAGGCTTAGGATAGCTTTCAGCTTCATGAATATTCCAATTTAAATGATTGATTTATAATGTGACTTCTAAATAAATTGCCAAAGAGCATTAAATGAAATTTTTGACATTTCTTCCTGAAACAGCATTAAGAAGGATGTGACTGAGAACTCTCGGTAAATGCTCTGCTTACACACACACACACACACACACCCCTGTCATTCTGCTGTTGTTGTGTTGAGTGTGCGCATTACAGGTCTTCCCCGGTATATTCTAATAATAGGTCCCAAAGGGTTTGGCTTTATGGTGCCTTTCCCGCCATAACAGTGGAATATTCCATTTCTTTAGTAATGGGGATGTGTGAGTGTGAAAATATTTTTTGTATTTAGATTATTTAAGATATACTGTATTTAAGGTAGGTTTTCCTGTTTAATTTATAATATGATTGTAACTACATTGTGGGGTGCATCACTCTCAGTAGGAAAGAGAGAAAGATCGAGTTGCCTGGAGTTCACACTGGACAAAACAGTACAGCATTATTGTATTTTCTGGTAGATATCTTTTTGTAAATACTAGCAGTTTTCTTTTCACCATTTTTGTAAGTTTGATTTTTGACGCATTTAATGAACACCCTTGCACTACAGTGCTAAGTGACTCCAGCTATTTTTGCCCTGGTCAAAACCCATGTAAGGAGCAGAAGAGAACTGAAAATTCAAAACCACTGAGAGTATTTTGGCCTAGGCATTTTACAAACTATTTCAGTCTCCAGTGCTCCCTGGTCCTTAATTTTACTGAGGTCAATCATCTCCCTGCTCCACTCTTTTTGCATTTCCTTTTGCACTGTCTTATATATATAGGCATCCATTAGTCTCATGAGACCATGGATTTGCACCTTGGAAAGTTTCCAGGGCACAGGCCTGGGCAAGGTTGTATGGAAGACCAACAGTTGCCCATGCTGCAAGTCTCCCCTCTCCACACCACTGATGTTGTCCAAGGGAAGGGCATTAGGACCCATACAGCTTGGCACCGGTGTCGTCGCAGAGCAATGTGTGGTTCAGTGCCTTGCTCAAGGACACACACGCTGCCTCAGCCAAGGCTCGAACTAGCGACCTTCAAATCACTAGACGAACGTCTTAACCATTGGGCCACGCGCCAACACTGCACTGTCTAACCTGTTGCAATTCAGAGAGATTTTAAACATCACTTTCTATATGATGCCAAAGCTACCTTTGCACGACTACTGAGATCTTTCAATAGTTTTAAACTGTTTAAATGACTGAAAGCCATTCACTCAAAACAAACAAAATATGAAATCCGAACAGCAGATAATTTAGCGATAATGGGGATATCTTAGGTTATCTATTAACATAATCAGAACTGGAAAAATTTAAAGGTGGAACAGATTAGAAATTCAGAAATGTGGCCCTATTTTCCCCGAGGCCAGTGATTCCACTATGGTGCAATTTTAACCATGACTACAACGTTAGAACATGTCTTTGAATGCAGTAGGTATGTGCACGTCACACACACTGCAAATATACAGCTTAACAGCTAGTCAGTCTTCTTTGGTAACTATTTTGAAAATGGTTAAGAGAACTGGCAATTGATGAATCTGTAGAATAACACTGGCCTTTGACATTCACAGATAAACACAGGAACACCTGGAATCCTGGAATGTGGTCGTTTCCATCATTTTTCTCGTGGTCTGTGATCCTGTCGGTGTGGCAGATGGGCTCAGCAGGGAGCTGTGCAGTTTATTACAGACCACACCAAGAGGTTTGCTAGTGAAGATCTGTAAATAAGTGTTCATTCCATTGGCAATAATACTCCCCGACTCCAGCTCTGCACACTATTTTCCATGGTTTCCACTCAAATTATCAATATCATAAGGGGAAAACTGTCCACAAGTGCCCAGAGTTGGCAATAAGCTGGTAGAGCAACTACTCCACAGTGCCAATCCATCTTAACTTTAAAGGCAAGCCAGATTTGGTTCCAGGCCTCACTGAGCTACTAGCTGTTTACTGGAGATGTTAAGTAATCACTTGGCTCTTACCTGCAAACAAACTGCAAGTAGATTAGACCTAAGAAAAGTTAATGCCAAAATGGGATTTGGGCAAGCTTCCAATGGGAAGGTTCCAACTTCCACATACCCCGAGAACTCTCACTTCTCCTGGAGTCGCAGCTATTAAAAAATAACATGAAGTTTCCTAGGCCTCTTTTTTGGTTGATCCTCTAGGGATAATCTCTTGACTCCAACCCATACATCAGTTGTTGAATTTTCCATATGGGGCCAATTAACAAGTGACTTAAAAGCAATGTGTTCGAGTTTCCTGAATCAAGCAGGATTATACTGGTGTCCATGACTCCGTGACTCAAGACCATTGGAAAACGGTATCCTGCAGTCATTATATGTGAATGACCATTTCTCCCCTGAAATGTCCATCAATAGACTCAAAATCAGCAGCAAAGGTTTCCAATTCATCCCATCTCATGAAAACAAAAGGAAGGACAGGCTGCACTGAAATTTAGAAATTCCAGCATTAAATAGAAAATTGAAGGCCCTGAAAGTGAGAGGGACAATTTTGTCAGTGCAGTTGGATTGTTGAAGAGTCACATGTGTTGTAACATGGACTCTACAGTGCACATTTTCACGGGATTTCCAATCTGTCTGATTATTGGCTTGCCCTCTCAGGTGGTAGGGAGGCTGCAGACTGTAGCTCCAAGAGAGTTGGTGGGAATGTGGCTAGGCATATCTGGGTCTGCAGAGTTAGGGGACACAGTTCTGATCTTCTTGGAGAAGGCTCAGTTGGTAGGAGAGGCTGAGGGCTAGTTGGGCAGAATGTAACTTGAGAGCTGGGAAGATACAACTCTGTTTCTTCCAACCCACTCACAATCCTATAAAAACTCTTTGTATTTACTTACCTCTATTTAGCTGCCAAGTTACCCTTGGTCAAGAGTACTGTTCAATCGTCCATAGGACAGGGTTGACTGGAAGACCAATATTCGTGTCACTTGCAAAAGTATTAATTGAAAGGCCTCATCAAATATGGATACATTGTCTTGTCCCATTTTAGTCTTAGAATGTTTGTATTCCACTGAACAGTAAAACAGAGTCAATGTTAAAAAATCTATGCAGATTAAGTTAAGAAAAATGTTCTGAGAAAGGGTGTGTAAACACCTTTTGTTTTCAACTGCAGAGATTACTATAAACACCATATATTGAACAAAGAAAGAATATGTGCTTTTTCACTTTATTCACTTGTAAATCTTGAATTTTATTAAATGAATGCCAGCAAAAAGGCAATTTTGTTTGTACCTGAGATAATAAAACTAGAAATTAGGAGGTGTATAACAATCGGCCAAATCAATTATCATATAGTCAAAATTAAAGTGCCTTTATAAAGTATTCACACCTCCCCCCCCCCCGGAAGTTTTCATATTTTATTGTTTTTTTACAATATTGAATCAGAGTGGATTTAATTTGGCTTTTTCAACACTAATCAACTGAAAAGACTATTTTGTATCAAAGTGAAAACAGATCTCTACAAAGTTATCTAAATTAATTACAAATATAAAACACAAAATAATTGATTGTATTAGTATTCACCCCCTTCAAGTCAGTATTTAGTAGATGCACCTTTGGCAGCAATTACAGCCTTGAGTGAGTGTGAATAGGTCTCTATCAGCTTTGCACATCTAGACACTGCAATTTATCCCCATTCTTCTTTATAAAACTGCTCAAACTCTGTCAGATTGCATGGGGATTATGAGTGAACAGTCTCTTTCAAATTCAGTCACAAATTCTTAATTGGATTGAGGTCTGGACTCTGACTTGGTCACTCCAGGACATTAAATTTGTTGTTTTTAAGCCATTACTGTGTAGCTTTGGTTGGCTTTATGCTTAGGGTCATTATCTTGTTGGAAAACAAATCTCCTCCCAAGTCACAGTTCTCTTGCAGATTGCATCAGGTTTTCCTCCAGGATTTACCTGTATTTTGATGCATTAATTTTACTTTCTACCTTCACAGGCCTTCCAGAGCCTGCTGCAGTGAAGCATCCCCACAACATGATGCAGCCACCAGCATGCTTCACGGTAGGGATGGTGTGTTTTTGATGATGTGCAATGCTTGCCTTAATCTGATGGCCAAAAAGCTGAGTCTTGGTTTCATCAGGCCATAGAACTTTCTTCCAGCTGACTTCAGAGTCATGCATATGCCTTCTGGAAAACTCTAGCTGAAATTTCATGTGAGGTTTTTCAGCATTGGCTTTCTCTTTGTCACTCTCCCATAAAGCTGTGACTGGTGAAGCACCTGGGCAGCAGTTGTTGTATGCATAGTCTCTCCCATCTCAACCACTGAGGCTTTTAACTCCTCCAGAGTTGTCATAGGTATCTTGGTAGTCTCCCTCACTGGTTCCCTTCTTGCATGGTCATTATTTTTGAGGATGGCCTGCTGTAGGTAGATTTACAGCTGTGCCATATTTTTTTGATGATTGACTTAACTGTACTCTAAGGGATATTCAGTAATTTGGAAATTTACTTGTATCCATCTCCTGACTTGTGCTTTTCAGTAACCTTTTCGCAGAGTTGCTTGGAGTGTTCTTTTGTCTTCATGACATAGTTTTTGTCAAGATACTGAGCCTACAGCAGTTGGACCTTCCAGATACAGGTGTATTTTTACTATAATCAATTGAAACACCTTGACTGCACACAGCAAGTTCCATATAACTAATTATGTGACTTCCAAAATAAATTGTCTGCACCAATGATGATTTGGTGTGTCATATTAAGGGGGGGGGTGAACATTTATACATTCAATTATTTTGTGTATTATATTTGTAATTAATTTTGATCACTTTGTAGAGATCTGTTTTCATTTTGACACAAAAAAAGTTTTTTTTTTCTGTCGATCAGTGGCAAAAAAAAGCCAAGCTAAATCCATTGTGATTCAATGTTGTAAAACAATAAAACATGAAAACTTCCAAGGGGGTGAATACTTTTTATAGGTACTGTAGCTCCAATGACTTTTACCATTCCTAAATAACCATGTGGATAAAGTATTTTAAAACACAAATTATTGATGCCACATTCACTGGATTGCTGAGGTTCCTCAGTGTGATAAGTCGAGCATCTGACAATGAAAGATAGAGCCTGTAAGCTAATTTGCTTGTGTTTGAAAGAAACAATTCTTATTATGAAAAATCTATTTTACTGAAATGATGTCATTAAAGAAAAGATTTGTGTTTGTGTAATGTTTGCATTTATTGACCTTGAATACATGGGCAGTGATGAATGTGCAAGGGAGTGAGGAGAATTATTTCAATTTTCTAAATAATTATAATTCATATGCATTATTCAGAATGATAAATACACTATATTAATGGCATTTTCTTAACTAAAAGTAACTGTGCAGTAAATTACTATTTATTACCATTCACTAAAGTCAGTGAAGGTTAAGTATGGTTTTGGGGAAAATAATACAAAATAGTTTGGTTAAACTTTTCTGCTGATGAGGATAAATTTCAGTAATGGTCAGGCTTTATTAGCTATAATATTGTACTGAACTAGAATCCATCCCTAAAATAACCTGATGAAAATGGAAACTTGTGAAAAATTCATGTATTTGTAATACTATTAGAGAAAATTACTGTCTTCCTTCTCTTTCATCTCCATTTTAATCTGTGCCTGATTAGACTCATGAACCTTTATTGACATATTCTAGTGTGGTGCTGCAGGGTGCTGCTTAACAGGGGACCCTCAATACTACATCAGTGACTACACTTTCAAACCATATCATTGGTGACTAAGCATTCTGGGAAATCTTGAGATGTTCATAAACTGAATTCATATCTTGCCCCCCACCACCTTCATTCTATTACATTTTCTTTCCCTTCTTTCATTCTCTTCAAAGACCTTTCATCCAATATTTATGAAGTACCTTGGAATCTCCTCCAAGTTGAACAAGAGCCACTCACAAGTTGGTTTGTTTAAATGTGGATAATAAAACTAGAAGTACAAAATTAAGGAGCTGAATTATGGATCAAAGGTCATTATGAGTCTGCTCTGTGCTTCAGGATTGGTGTGAAAGAGCAATGTCTGGAGGGCTTCAAATTATTGGGAAGATTCTCCCGCAAATTTAAAAGAGCAGTTTATTTTATTAAAATCTAAAACTTGATGAATGAGTGAGTTTAAAAAGCCATAAAAAGAAAGTAGAAATGTTTCAAAAGATTTAAAAGAATAGAAGAGGAGGGAGATTGGATAATAAATCAAGCCAGATTTAAAAATATTAATATTATCAGCAAAATTGGAAAATGAATGCACACGCGAGGCCAAAATGAAAGCAGCCTGCAGAATAAACACAATCTTAAAGATAAAGAATGTTGAGTATTGGGAGAGGGGAAGAACGTAGGGAGATTTTCAAAAGATTTATAATGATCCCTTGTGCTGGTAATAATGAGTTTTTCAATTAAAAGAAGTATCTAAAGTCATGTAGAAGATGGAGATTAGTAATTTAATAGTCATGAAAAGAACTGGAATATTTGAGTATTCACTAAGCAGGCTGCTCAGATGAATCATCTCAAGGAATAATTGAGGACAGAAGCAGAGAATTACCCTTTCAATGCAGGAATAAGCTCATGCGACAGGACATCTCTAAAACTGATTCATATAGGTTTATTCAAATTCTTTAGATTGCTTGTTTTAGGTTAACTAATGAATAACTCATTTTCTACATGGCAGAAATAGCTTGTACCGTTTTTTTTGGGAGATATGCATGTGAGTACCAAATTCTGTGGAAAGATGTAAAATGTTTCACTTTTACTTATCTTAGAATTTATTAATTACAAACCAAACTAAAATGTTGAATATGAACAATTTTGTCCACCAATATCCATTCCAATGAACATAACTATCTGCCTTTGTTGCTGTTAAACAAATTAAGGATCTGATAAAATGTCTTTGAAATGAGGTCTAAGACAATGAATAGTCAATCATGATAACTTACCATGATTGTCCTCCCCATTATCCTTCCTGGAGTTATCACAATGACTATCAGGACGCCTGGTGGTTGCTTAAGAAGCCAAAGTTATGTATAAAACAAGAATAGATCTACCATCTTACAGTGTGAAAACTTGAAGGGACACCATTGTTTTCTTAAATAAAGGGGAAGGTAAAAAGTCCAGACGTTAACACATTTCTATGTTTTCAATGATGAAAGTTATCAAACAACTATTTGTTTTCACTGGTGCATAATTTCTGCTGTCTCTAGGCCAATGCTCTACACTTAATGATTCCTTGCATGATTAGGCAGAAAGGAGAAGATTCGAGTCTTTAGCAGATTCTAGGTATTTCCTGATGAGATAAATTCATTTTGTCTTGTCACCAGATTCATTCAAAAGTTCAAAGGTTCAATTCAATGCCAGAGAAATGTATACAATATACATCCTGAAATGCTTTTTCTTTGCAAACATCCATGAAAAGACAGTGCCCCAATGAATGAACGACAAATAAACGTAAGAACCCCAAAGTGCCCCCCCCAGCTCCCTCCTTCCCGCGCATAAGTGACAGCGCGCAACAATCCCCCCTCCTTGCACCGGCAAAAAAAAGCCAGCATCGGGACCATCACCAAGCCCTCAAGCGTGTGTGAAGCAATAGCAAAGACACAGACTTGCAGTTACCCCAAAGACTTCGCATTACACCCGGCATTCAACATACCGCAGATTCTCTCTCTCCCTAATAAAGGAGAAAAGGATGTCTCCATATCAAAAGGAAAACACCTTTGATCTTACTCAATTAATGCAAAAAGTTTGAAGTCTACTGCTAAGTGTGTCTAGAATATATGTCAAAAAGAAAACAAAGATAAAGTTATTGGAGAAGAACCTAAGTGACTAAAACATTATTATCAGCCCATTTGTCTTGCTCAGGAATAAATAAAAACAGCTGGAAGAACTCAATGGGGTTAGCAGCACCAGTGTGACATCACCTATCCCTTTGCTCTGAGATGCCTCTGAGCACAACGGTTTCTTTCATCTCTTCAGCAGATACGTTTTTACTCCAGATTCCAGCATCTGCAGCCTCTTCTGTTTCCCCATGAAGTGGTTTTGGGATTGTGAGTGCAGGATGAGCAGGTGAGCACAATTTTAATTCGTGTATTTGATCACAGGGATTGCTAAGAGCTTCTGAAGAGAGGTGTACTCGAGAGCAACCTGCTTCCCTTGTCCATCGTAATGAATCATCAAGAGCACAATGCAATGATCCATCCATATATTATGCTTAAAATAATTGCCATTTTACTTTCTTCCAGTTTGAATATGTCTAATTTCATTACACTGGTGTTAAAATTCCTCATAAAAATTCTCTGGCTTTCTGATGTAAGGTCTGGAATCCTTCTGTTAATTATGTATCGTAGCCAATTTAATTATGTATTGTAGTTAATTATGTATTGGAGGGGGGATTGTTGCTCGCTGTCACTTATGCACGGGAAGGAGGGAGCTGGGGGGGCACTTTGGGGTTCTTACGTTTATTTGTTGTTCATTCATTGGGGCACTTCTCTGTTTTTGTGGATGTTTGCGAAGAAAAAGCATTTCAGGATGTATATTGTGTACGTTTCTCTGGCATTGAATTGAACTTTTGAACCGTTGAACCTTTGAATGAATCTGGTGACAGGACAAAATGAATTTATCTCATCAGGAAATACCTAGAATCTGCTAAAGACTCAAATCCTCTCCTTTCTGCCTAAATGTATTGTATTCTTTGCTCTTAAACTCTCTCCTGTTTCTGATCTATGATATTGACACTTGATAAAATAATCTACAACATATTGGTAGTTTCTACTTAGCTAATTCCAAATGTTTATTTGTTTACTTATTTAATGATATAGCACAGAGTAGGCCCTCCTGGCCCTTCGAGCCCTGCCGCCCCAGCAACCCCTAACAAACTTAATTAACCCTGAACTAATCACGGAACAAATTACAATGATCAATTAACCTACCCCATATCTTCAGACTTTGGGAAACTGGAACACCCCAGGATACCCATGCATTCCACAGGGAGAAAGTACAGATCCCTTATAGTCATCACCAGAACTGGACTCGGAAATCCAATGCAGTAATAGTGTTGCACTAATCGCTAAGCTACCATTCCAACTTCCCATCCTTGTAATGTTTCCTCTGACCTTCTTGTGTTTTCTTACTGGAACAGAGCTTTGTATGGAGGTTAGGTTTGAATGCCTATTATCAGGATGTGGACAACTGTGTGGGTGTTCCTTTGGCTGCCCCCACATCCCAACTGTCTGTTACTTGGCCACTGTTAGTTACCTCTAGTAAGTAAGTGAGTTGCAGAATCTGAGGGGTGTTAATGGATATGTGGAGATATTAATATTGGGATTAATGTGAATGCATGGTGGTCAGATGACCTGGTGGACCAGTATCCTACCTCACATGTCCAGTTGACTTGTCATCCCTTTACTTGCCAATCTCTTTTGGCTACAGATTCTCTATTTTAAAATCCTCACTCTTTGCTTTCAAATCACTCCTGCGTTCATCATTCCCTTTTAGACAAATCTCTTTCTGCTCCAAATTGTGCATTTCCCTACCCCTGTTCTCATGTTGATTGATGGAGATCATAACAAGGCTTGAGTTTCTTTTCTGCTCAAGTTGTGATCATCGAACTTCAGCAGGTGAGTATTGAGCTTTGTTGATAATGAAGTCAGCAAATTTCTGTTAGTGCCGTAATGTACTCACTCAGAGTAAGTGGAGCAATACACACAAAATGCTGGAGGAACTCGGCCAGCCAGATGGAAGAGAAACCTCATTCTTTGAAAACAGAGGACATCCCTGATGTTCTGTAATAGGAAGCCTCATCTTGAGAACAGACGCAGTGGAGACATAGGAACTGGAAAAAAAGGAAATAGCATTTTTACAAGTGACAGGGTGGGAAGAGATATAGTCAACATAACTACGAGAGTCAGTAAGTTTGTAAAAGCTGTCAGTGGATAGTTTGTCTCTGGAGATGGAGACAGAGTGATCAAGAAAGGGAGGAGAGCTGTCAGAGATGGACCAAGTAAATTGGAGAGGTGGAAGTTGGGGGCAAAGTTGATGAAAATGATAAGCTTGGCATGGGTGTAGCAAGCAACACCAATGTAGCATAGAAAGAACCGGGGAGTGTTACCAGTGTAGACTGTTCCATGTAGGCTGTGAAAAGGCAGGCATAGCTGGGTGCTATGTGGGTGCTCATGGCTAATCCTTGGGTTTGGAGAACATGAGAGGAAACAAAAGAGAAATTGTTGAGAGTGTGAACCAGTTCTGCCAGATAAAGGAGGGTGACAGTGGAGGGGAGCTGGTTAGAGGCACTAGCTTGCATGTTGCTCCAGCATCTGCAGAATTTCTTGAGTTTACTCAAAATAGGTAATAGCGGAAATTTGGGGAAATTACTTTCAGTGCATTAGTCACTAAGGCCTTTACATAGTTACTTCCTTTACATCCAACTGATCTACTCCCACTGGGAAATTCAGATGCTCTGGATTAATCTCAGCCAAACAGATAGAATGTGAGAGGGCAGGCAATGAAATGACATATAGAGCTTGTTCACTATCACTCAGAGTGCACTGAACTACACAGATCAATACTCCATTGATATCACTGGAGCCTGGCTACACGTATAACTGTGTTCCCAAGTAGTGAAAGTGCTGTAGATTTTGACCTGGGTTTGGTTGGTGAGGGTGCAGATGAATCCAAGGGATTAACTATTTCCTTGGGGATAAGTGTGCTTTTCTTATGCTGCATCAGCTCAGGAGCAACAATCATCTTGTTCTCCTTTACAATTGTGTACTGAAGTGTAACAGTACACAATCTTGGATATTGAAAATCTCCAAGGCCCCAGGCTACATAAACAAAGTTTCACCAAGCTTCTGAGGCAACTGCTTAGGCTGACTCCCACGAGAAGATGCAGTCAAGGGCTCTGGTGCTCATTGTTCAGCCACTCACAGAAATGTAGGATCACTATTGAATGGATCCATCTTTTCCATTAGAGCCAAATGCTCTTCTCGCTACGATTTTAACCCACGATACCATTTATTTCCCTGCTTCTTTTGGTTTGTGGATAAACCAATATTTAGATTAGCGACAGGAGAAATACAACGCAATTAGGATCTAGTATGGACATTTTGTTTTGCTATATTTCATTCATATTCAAGGGCTTTACATGTCACTGAAAATCCCTCCCTGTATTTCCTTCACCGCCTGCATTGGGCTTTTGAATACTGATGAAGAAACTTAAAGTTCTAAGTACTATCCCAGCCATTCTTCCTCTGAATGGTCATGGATAGAGGGATTACTATGAATCACTGAGGTTGTTACACCTTTCCTTCCTTACAATTTCTCCTCTGCCCTCGTATTTCCTTGCTGTAACAGAGACTACTATCAGGATGTGGATAAGGTGCCTATCAGGGCCACCCTGGTGTAATTAAGCCAGAGCTTAGTAATTGGCACTTTGTTTATTGTCATATGTACCTAGATACAGTGAAAAGCTTTCCATGTCATGAAAGCAGTTCATCCCATGCAGACGTTTATTGAAGTTGTACAAAGGTAAAAAAAACAGAATGCAGAATATAATATTACAGAGAAAGTACAGTGCAGGTAAATAATTAAGATGCAAGGGGCCATGATGAGGTAGGTTGAAAGATCCATGGTGCTCTGGCAGTGGATACTGACCAAAACAGACAAAAGGCTGGAGGAACTCAGCAGACCAGCCGGTGTCTATGGAAGGGAATAAACAATAACCGTTTCAGGCTGAGACACCGGGAAGGAAGGAGGAAGAAGCCAGAATAAGAAGTTTGCAGAGGGGAAGGAGTACAAACTTGGCAGGTGGTAGGTAAAAACAGGTGGGAGGCAAGGTGGGTGGGGAGAGGGTGGGGAATGAACTAAGAAGCTGGGAAGTGATAGGTGGAAGAGATGAAGGCTGAAGGTGTTTGATAGAATAGGACAGTAGACCATGGAAGAAAGGGAAGGCGGTGAGGCACCAGAAGGAGGGGAAGGGGCAAGAGGGTAACCAGAATGAAGAATGGAAAGAGAAATAAGAGGGTAGTGGAAGAAATTATAAGAAGTTGGAGAAATCGATGTCCATGCCATCAGGTTGGAGACCACCCAGATGGAATATGAGGTGTTGCTCCTCCAACTTGAGTGTGGCCTCATCATGACAGTAGGAAAGGCCATAGACTGACATGTTGGAATGGGAAGCCTATCTCTTGTGTAGGCCTCACATTGATCTCACCGATGTGCGTAGAAGAGGCTGCACGGGGAGTACTGAATACAGTAGATTATCCTGACAGTCTTGCAGGTGAAGCGTTGCCTCACCTGTTGGGGTGCTGTTTGGGTCACTGAATGGTGATGAAAGAAGAGGTGTAAGGGAAGGTGTAGCACTTTTCCTGCTTGCGTGGATGTGCCAAGAGGAAAATCAACGGGGAGGGATGACTGGCTAAGGAACGTAGAGAATGGACCCTACATAAAGTGGTGAGTGAGGGGAGGTTAAGTCTGCTTAGTGGTGGGATTTCATCGTGGGTGGTTGTAGTTTCAGAGAATGACATGCTGGCTATAGAGGCTTGTGGGACAGTGGGAGCTCTATCCCTGTTATGGTGGCGGGGTGAGAGCAGATGTTCAGGAAATTGCTGGTGAGGGGTGCATCGATAGTGGTGAAAGGTCGTTGGGGTAATCTATTCTATCTTTTGCTTCCTGTCTTACCTCCTCGGTAAGACCACGTCAGTATGCTGAACCTGCCAACAGATTTGGAGGATCTTGTAAAGATAGGACTGAGATTGCTGTATCTGTGACATGTATCGAAGAATGAAGATTATTGCTGCCCAGTAAGGTAAACATTTTGTGTGCTAGGTTTATGTTTTTCATCTTTAAAACCTTTGTAGGTACACGTAAAAATAGTTTAAGATCAATGATCAACAATTGCCTGACTTTATTAGGGAAAATGGGCAACAGTATTGCTGGCTGAGGTGTCGGAATGTAACTGAATCTTCATCGACAGGGATTATGAAAAGCAAACTTTATATCAGGCATAGCCAAACCTTCTCAGCAATCATCAGAAGCTTCTGCAGCCCCATGGTACGGTAGTTGTTCAGCATCATATCTTCAGTTGTTAACAGTGTAGAATTACTCACATATTTAAACACAAATGCAAAATATTGCAAATACTGAAAACCTGAAATATACTCAGTGACCACTTTATTAGGTGCCTCCCGTACCCATCTACTTCAAGGTTCAATAGAGCCCATCCACTTGAAGATTCAAAGTGTTGTGCTTTTAGAGATGCTCTTCAGCACACCACTGTTGTAACACACAGTTATTTGAGTTAATCAATTTCTGTTAGTTTGAACCAGTTTGGCCATTCTCCTCTAAACTTTCATATCAACAAGGCATTTTCACATACTAATGTTTTTTCATTTGCCACCTTTCCCCAGAGACTGCTATGCATGAAAATCCTAGAAGATCAGCATTTTCTGAGATACCCCTCTGGCACAAACAATCAATCCATGGTCGAAGTAACTTAGATCACATTTCTTTCCCATTCTGATGTTTCGTCTGAACAGCTGGACTCCTTGACCATGTTTGCATACTTTTATGCATAGAGTTGCTGCCACACGATAGGCTGATTAGATGCTTGCATTAATGAGCAGGTATACCTAATAAAGTGACCACTTTAGTATAACTCGAGAATGGAGGAAATGTTGATTAGATCAGACTGCATCTGAGAAACAAAGCGAATGTTCAGCGTTCAGATCAACTCAAAACATTTACTCTCATGTTTATAACTCTTTTCACAACCATCTTCAGGCAGGAAAGCTACATGAAAAGTTTTGGACTCCTACTTAGATTGTCACCTTTATGGGCCCAGTCTTCAACAAGTTTGATTCACTCTGTGTAACATCAGTAAAAAGATAAGTGTGCTGCTTACTGCACAGGCTAATGACGCTGACCACAATCCAATAGAGATACTGAAAGTTTGTGCTTGAGAACCAGCATGTTCTTTTCCACTATCATTGGAGGTAGAAACATAGAAACATAGAAAATAGGTGCAGGAGTAGGCCATTCGGCCCTTCGAGCCTGCACCGCCATTCAGTATGATCATGGCTGATCATCCAACTCAGAACCCTGTACCAGCCTTCCCTCCATACCCCCCGATCCCTTTAGCCACAAGGGCCATATCTAACTCCCTCAAGCAACAAGTGAAGCAACAGACAATCTGCTGAATAAACTCCATGGGTTGAGCAGTTTCAGTTGGAGAAATGAAAATGTCGATGTTTCAAGTTGGAATCCTGTATGATGCAGCCTGAAATCTCAACAACTACTTTCCTGCTCAGCTGCTGCTCGACCTGCTGAGTCCTTACAGCAGATTGTGTGCTGCACCAGACTCCAGCATCTATAGACTCTTGAGCCATTATTGGAGATGGAATGGGAATGTTCCTACAACTTCCATTAGTGGTGCAATCATCTCCCACCATTTACAATGACATGTCTAAAGAACTTGATCTGATTTGATAGTCGCAGGCTCACTTAGCAAGTTTCTGCAATTAGCACGTGCATATTTCCTTGTGTTGAGTCTTCACTAGGTTGGTGGTCTGTTTATAGGTCCCTGTACTGCTGCTACTGCCATGCTCTGTTACATCCTCTTTCAGTTGGAGCTTATCCCCAGCTTGATGGTAATGGGTAGAGTGAGAGATCTATCAGGCACCGGGTTATAGATTGTGACGAAATACATCTGCACACCTGCTGATACTCTTCCTTCTAATTTCAGTACGACTGAAATAACTTCCAACTGATCCGTTTGATTAAAATCGTACCCTTGAGAAAAGAGTGCAGCTGTTTGATCTAATAATTGAAGAAATGAAATTGGCATTGAACACTTACTTACAATTATAAGGATGTGTGAACCACATCCTAAGGTGTCGGGCAGTCAGAAAGAAACACTGCATATTGAATTTAGATGATATGATTTCAAATGTGGCATATAAGGCAATTTAGAATTAGTTAAACTTAAAATATTCAATACAGTACATAAATTAGGAATAACTACACAATGAATAAACTAATTTTTTAAAAATTGGTTTATGAGCTGAAAACTTTGTTATCCACATATTAACAAATCTATCTTCCATCCTGTGGAGATCAGAGTAAAGTTCAACGAAGGGAATGAACAATTTTCCTTCTAAATAAATTTAGGATTCAAAATTGTTTAATGTAATTTCCTATAGACAAGTGGAAAGGAGAATGAAATAATTGTTACTCTGGATCTAATGCAGCACAAAATACACAAACATAATAATAGTAAAAAAAACAGAATAAAGTATAAATACATAGGATAAAGTGAAGCTAGGTGATTGACAGGAAACAATAAAGTACTGGTGGAGTTGGTGGGTGGAGGTGTTGATGCAACACTGGAATTCTTCCTCAGCTGCGAGTACTAGAGTGAATCAAATATGTGAAATACTGTGGTTATTGGATGACTTTTGAATTTGTTCTATAGGAATCAACATAACTCACTAAATTGAGTAAGAATTGTCAATTTCAGGTAGTCACATTTTGGGCCAGAGAGATTAATTAGCAATCCTTTATGATTTTCGTGTCATTGAAGTGAGATGACTAATTTTCTGAAATAAATTTAATGGGCAACTAATGTACAACTAACTGGAATGCTAAAGGTGAGGTGCCACTAACAATGAGCAAACAGCAGAGTAATTAATTAACCAGTAAGTACTAGTAATTCATTGCCTATCTTTTCTCCTGTATTTTCTGGCAAAATTCAGATATCAGTGGGACAAGATAGCACAAACATTAATTAGTACGTTGAGAAAAAAAGGTCAAAAATTGCTTCACACAAAAAATGCTGGAGGAACTCAGCACGCTAGGCAGCATTTATGGAAAGGAGTAAACAGTCAATGTTTCAGGCAGAGTCCAATCACCAGGATTTCCAGCATCTGCAGATTTTCCCATGTTTATAAATTGTTAATCAAGAAATGGTTACATTAATTTGCATTATTATGTTGTGTGAGCAAGAGCTTTGGCCACCCACTGACAGTAAGCAAAAATGCCATTTTTATCCTTGATAAATCACAGTTGCATTAAATATGAACATTCCTGTTACACATGAATAGATACACAAACTGACTTGCCTAAGAAATCTTAATGCCATTTGTAAAGGCTCAAATCATTAAACTAACTTTTGTACAAAAAAAGTTACCTCATTTGAGCAAATAACCTTTGACCAAACATAATTTTCACCTTTCACTAAGAAGTTCAGTAAGTTGTTGGAAAATAATCCACAGAATCAGTAAACCTACAATGCTAAGTAATAACAATGGAACTGAATTCATTTAGTTACAATGAACCTATGTTTTTGACTGTAAATGTTCAGCATCAGGAAATACAATAGCCTAACGTTAGCTTACTATGCTATAAAATTTAGTTTCCATAAAATAGCAGGTGTACTAATGGAACACAATGAAGAGTCTCTCTCTACCAAGGTAAAATTGATATGTACAGAATGCTAATAGCAACCATTCTGCTTTTGCTTTTACATTCTTCTCAAAAGCTTAAAACCTCATCCCTTATATTCTTCTCATTGTCACAGTCTGGTCCGCTTGACTCCTCATTTCAGTTAATTTCCTTTTTCCCGTGTTCCACTGGGCTCCTTGATTTGGGCACCCGATCCTCATTCGAACCGGCAGCATAAAAACTCTGGCTTACGTCTACTCGCTATGAGTCGAGAGCCTGCCAGTCACAATTCCTGGGTCGAGTCGAGAGCCTGTTGTCCGCAGTTCCTGGGTCAACTCTTAGAGCCTGTCGTCTGCAGTTCCTGGGTCGAGTTGAGAGCCTACCGTTCAGCTGAGCTTACTGGCCGTTTACCGCTTCATGAGCTACCCAAAGTTGAGATACGAATGGACTGTGGTTGTTGGTTTTTGTTGTCTTGTGTCCGACTGAGTATTGCAGGCCATTTACCGCTGCTCTGAGCTGTGATACGAACTGTCTGTCATTGTATGGTGTTATCGTCTCCGTGTCCAGGTCCAAGTCCAAGCTTCGTGTCTGTGTCTAAATTTCGAGTCCCGGCTCTTTGTCCAAGTTCCAAGCCCTGGAACGTGTCCAATTTCTGAGTTCCGGCTCTGTGTCTAAGTTCTGAGTCCCGGTTCAATGTCGAAGTTCCAAGTCCCGGCCCAAGTCCTAGTCCAAGTCCAAGTCCAGGCTCCGGGTCCAAGTCTGAGTTCAAGTCCAGGCTGCAAGTCCAAGTCCAGGCTCTGAGTCCAAGTCAACATTCAAGTCTGAATAAGAATCCTAACCCGCCCTCTGTGCCTGTGTCCTGCACTTGGGTCCACTTCCAGTCGCCGTTCACTGCAACACTCATACATTTGTTATCTCTGCATTGCTGTGAAGTGGATGGTAACACTTCTTATGTGATGGCTGTAAACGACGCTGCTACAGAAGCCTGTGATGAAGCTAATAGTGACCTCATTATAACTATGTCTTATGTGTATTACCTTGTTACGCAACACGGAAACCGTCTGAGTGATTTATTTATACGTTAGTCAGTGCTAAAGGGCTCAAGGCAAACTGTAAATAAAACAACAGAATTCAGACTTTTAACACTGTATTTTTTTGAGCCCTTTAGATCCCCCAAATAGAATCTATGACTCTGTACACACTTGTAAGGAGAATTGCTTTAGGTCCTATATTAGTGAGGCCATAAATATACATACAATGAACATAGAAAGAGAGGCAGGAGTAAGTGTAGGACAAAGGGGTGTTCTAGTCTACCTTGCTTTTCAATAAGATCACAGTTGATCTGGCCATTGTCCTCAACTCCAGCATCTTTTTTGATCTCCATAACTTCAATTACTGTCATTCAAAAATCTATCTGAGATTTGGATATACTGTACTTAAGAAATCATCATCTACCAGTCTACAGGACAGAAAATTCCAAGGACTGGTAACCTTCAAGAAAGTCCACAACATCTCAATCCCTTTGTGTGAGAACGTGGGTCCTCATCTTGATAATTCTCACCAGTAGAAAGATCCTTATGGCATATAGGCATAAAGCTCAGTCAGATATGTTTCAGTGACATCTCCTTGCATGTTAAGCTCTAGAGAACATTGACCTGTCCTGTTCAACCATGCTTCATCCCAGGAATCAACCATGTGGATCTTCCCTGCTAAAAGGTAAATATATTCTTCCAGAAATAAGAAGCTTAAACTGCAGGCAATATCTAGACGCGGTCTCATCGAGGAACTGTCAAATTAAAGTTAGACTTGTTTTATCTCCATCTCCCTTATGGTAATCATTTTCCTGCAGAAATTAAGATTAGCTTTATTTGTCACATGTACATGAAGACATTGAAACATACATTGTTTTTGAGTCAATGACCAACACAGTCCGTGGATTGTGCTGGGGGCAGCCACAAGTGTTGCCACCCTTCCGGCGCCAAAAATATCATGCCCACACTCACTAACTCTAACTGTATGTCTTTGGAATGTTGGAGCAAACCCATGTGGTCATGGGAAGAATGTACAAACACCTAACAGATGGTGGTTGGAATTGAACTCTGACCAGTGATCACTGGCATTGTAAAGTGATTGCACTACCCACAATGCTTATTGTGCCTCTCCATATTATAATTGGGGAGCATTACAGAACCTGTGTGGGGAGCAAGTCTCACACTATCTAAATAGTCTTCTAGCTGTTACCTTCATTCAATAAGTGGTGCTTCCCATGGTTATTTCTGGATAGACAGCTGCTACTTATGACTGAGATTAGGATCCCCTTTATACAGAAAGTCACAATTCTCTAGACACCTCTAACTCAAAGAGCTGTGGATGTTTAACTCCTGTGGAGTAAATTCTAAATTGAGATTTGATGGAAGATGGATTCAAAGTAAATAGATTTAAGCAAATAAAAGGATGAAAGAATCAGGATCAGCTATGATCCAGTGATCACTTTCAAGGACTCTACAGCTCATGTTCTCTATATTATTTATTTATTTTGTATTTGCATAGCTTGTCTTCTTTTTAACATCACAAACACGAGGAAATCTGCAGATGCTGGAATTTCAAGCAACACACATAAAAGTTGCTGGTGAACGCAGCAGGCCAGGCAGCATCTCTAGGAAGAGGTACAGTCAACGTTTCGGGCTGAGACCCTTCGTCAGGACTAACTGAAAGCTCTTCTGTACCTCTTCCTAGAGACGCTGCCTGGCCTGCTGTATTCACCAGCAACTTTTATGTGTGTTGCTTCTTTTTAACATTGTTTATTTGTCCATCGTTGTGTGTAGTTTTTCAATTATTATGTTGTAATTATTTGTACCTACTGTGAATGCTGCAAGAAAATAAATCTCAGGATAGCATATGGAGCCATATACTTACTTTATTAATAAAATTATTTTGAATTTTAAATTTTTGATTTTGACTTTTGAATGGAATAGCAGTCTCAATGGGTCATGTATGTCCCTTCTCCTGCTTCTATTTCTAATGTTTGTTCTTCCTTATGGAATGCAATTAGAAAAAACTCCCAGTGGGGACGGCTGGTGGCTCAATGACATCAGCACCGGATCCGGAAGCAGAAGTTCCCGGGTTCGAAACCAGTCGGGTTCGCTCCTGAGTACGTTTTCCATCCGTGCCGGGTTCAGTGTCGAGATCGCAACTTGACCTCGTAAAAATAAAAGGAAGAAATACCTCGAAAATATCTGTGTGAGGAGTAGCGTACCACACAGTCTCTCTCGCTCTGCGCCTTGTAAAAGCCATGAAGAAGACATCATCAAGGACACACGCACACGGACGCACACACTCAGATGTGCACGCACACAGGCAGACGCACACGTACAGACTCGCACACATGCAGGCACACACCAAAAAAAAAGGAAAGAAAAATTTAAAAAAATAGAAAAGAATCCCAGAAATAAGGGACAACAAAGGAGAAAGGAAACAGGAGTCCATATCTATACCTAGAGCTCAGGGAGTAACTCTGCTTTCTGAACCCCAGCATTCTGTAAGTCATTCACGCATTAGCACAAAAAGTTGACTGGCTACCAATTCAATAGGTTACAAGTTGCCTGTAGGTCGTGATATTCGAGCCTTTTCTTGTCGATTCTTTCAGCATGGAAATTGGCCCTTTTGCCTAATGGGTCAAGCATATGCCTATGCTCATTCCACCTCCCTACATTCCCAGCAAGTGTACCCAGGAGTGTACCAATCATCCACACACGAAGGGCCATCTATAGTGGCCAGTAAACATTCCAGCCTGCAGACCTTCGGTTGTGGGAAGAAACCAAAGCATCCAGCAGAATCCATGTGGTTACCGCTCAGCACTGACTTATTTTAGTTTTGTGTTCTTTCTGTTCTCCTCCTCAGTTTATATTGAATTGCTGATATTTTTGCCTGCTTGAATTTTAGATTAGTTTCACATTCTTCATGGCTCATTCTTTCCCAGAAGCACACCTTGACACAGTATTTCTAGTATTACAACATTTGAGCACTCAAATATTTCTCCTTAACATTCAATTATGTATAGATTGTGTAGATCTCAGGGGTTGTATGCACTTTGACAATTAATTTACTTTGCATTTTGAATTATTTTGTAATTCTCATTATGGCCATCTTCAATCCTGTTTCTTTTTCTATATAAAACGATGTATTACTTTTGAATCTTGTTCCATGCACTCTGTACTCTGAGGGAAATGGGTAACGGAGAATGGGGTCATAAAGACACACATTATGAAAATAGGCTCAATGATCCACCAAGGCCATGTTGACCATTAATCCCCCTCCCCATTTACACTGCTTGTACATTCATCCCATCTTTTACTCCCTCTCCCCCTATTCTCACCAGTTCCTCCTAGGTTCTTCCACTCACCTACACACCGGGGGCAACTTACATTGGATAGCCACTGAATATCAACCGACACATATTTGAAATCCATCTCAATCTTACAATCAGTGGTCACTTTATCAGGTAACTTCTAATAAAGGAGGTACCTAATAAAGGTCCCTATTGTACCTAATAAAGTGACCACTGAATGTACATTTGTGGTCTTCTGCTACTGTTGCCCACCTACTTCAAAGTTTGACATGTTGTGCGTTAGAGGTGCTCTTCTGCACACCACTGTTGTAACGCATTGTTATTTGAGTTGCTGTTGCCTTCCTCTCAGCTTGAGCCGGCCTGGCCATTCCCCTGTGATCTCTCTCATAAACAAGGTGCTTTCACCCTTAGACTGCTACTCACTGGATGCTTTTTGTTTTTCGCACCATTCTTTATAAATCCCAGAGACTATTGTGTGTGAAAATCCAAGGAGATCAGCAGTTTGGGAGATACTCAAACCACCAACAATTATTCCACGGTTAAAGTCAATTAGATCACATTCTTTCCCATTCTGATGAACAACAGCTGAACCTCTTCACCATGTCTGCATGCTTTTATGCATGGAGGTTCCGGCTGATTAGATACTTGCATTAATGAGCAGGTGTAAAGGTGTACCTAATAAAGTGGCCACTGAGCTTAATAAGCTCATGTGTAAAGATTGCCTAGTCCTTTCTAAAACAAAAATAAAGCTCCTGAGTGAATTCAGTGAACACCAGAGCCGCAGAAGATCACAACCGGAAAGCAGACATGATGTCTTTAATAGGCTAACAGCTCTTTTTCATTTGCATCTCATGAGTAGAATTAACAAATTTCCCACATATTGGAAACATTTGCAGTTGGAAACTAAGTTAGCTTTTTCCTTTGTTGCTTTACACGAGTTTGACAAACTGAGCTTGGAGTCAGATGTAATGGCCTGGAATTTTCTGAATTTGTACATGGTTCAAAATTTGCTCCAGCTTCTAATCTGATTTTATTCACTGGATTTTATCCCCAAATTTCTAGTAGTTAAGTCCCATAACTTAAAACTCATAATATCACATTTTAATGAAATAAATCATCCTGCATAATTGTAAGCTGCATTGAATATTTCCTTAAATTGTCAACTTGCTAACAAACTGTGGGAGTGCAGAAAGGGACTAGAGAGTGAAGGATTGTATATTAATGCAAATCAGGTGCTAATTACTTCAATGTGAACCCCACAATGTTGAACTGTTGAGAATTCTCCATAACTTTTCCACCAGGCTAAACTGGAGTAAACACAACTGGACTGCATCATTTCATCTTTCCACTTGGAGTGCGGAAGTGGGAAGATGTTTTGATAGATACTGGCTGTGCATTCCACTTAATGCATTGGCCTCTATTTCGGGAAAACACTCATTAAAGTAAGCAGTATTAAGAGCTCAATGGCATAGCTTTGGTCATGTACAACACAGAAGTAGCAAATATTAAAAACCATACCAGTACCATAACACAAGGAGGAATCCACTAAAAGCTGACAACTTCCATATTCTGGTTGTATTTACATAACTTAATGGTGCATCGTTTTGGAATTCAAAGCAGTATTGGAATTTCTAGGGCAGATTTTATTCGATAGGTAAAATTACTTCCAAAGCTTGTTGGTTGGTTAGTTGGCATTCGTCTTTCTTGAAGAACAATGGGTGATGAAGATCATCATCACATGCTCAGGTGGAAGGTATGGAGATCCTGAGATGGCCAGTCATCCAGATCCCCCTCTTGGCCTTCCCCATGTAGCCAAAACGAAAGCTTATGAAGCAATACGTTTGGCACCAGCTTGGCTGCAGGAGCTGCCAGAAGGATGTTCTATGACTTCCAGCTGCCTTAGGGGCTCCACTCCGGATTTGCTGTCTGGGGTTGGCCTCCTAGCCTTCATCTCTTCTGAGGCTGCCTGCAAGGCAGTGGGGCTATTTACCCCATTGGGGATCTGATTCATGAGCACCAGGGCATGACCACACACTGGTGGGCCTCCTCCCCGTCTTCTGTAGTTCAGCCTGAGACTGAAAGGAGTTCAGTTTCTGTGTGTCGCCAGTGAGGAGGCACTACATGAGGTTTGCCATTGGAGAGGCTATGCACTGGCAGGGAGAAACTTACACATCCAGCTCTCCTTTTCGTGAGACTACTACCCAGCGGTGGAAGCTGAAAATGAGAACGACAAGCACTACCCACTACACTACCACACTGGATGCGTCACAACAACCATTTTGACACCTTCCAAAGCTTAACATCCATGATTAAGCTAGAGCAGGTTCAGAAAAGATTTAGAAGGATGTTGTCGGGGGACTGGAGGGCTTGACCAATAAGGAGAAAACAGGCAAAGTAAAGCTGTTTACTCTGTAGTGGAGGAGGCTGAGAGATGACCTTATATAGAGGTTTATAAAATCATATACAGTGGATCCGGTTAATTGGCCATTGGGGCAGCTGCTTATTTGCGACAACCCTTAAAGAACAAAAGTCAATCAAGAAAATGGCCGGGATTTGCTTTATTTATTTGGGACACTATGGCGCTCAATTGGGACAGGAGACTGTTTCTAACTATCATCAGTCGTGTGCACTTGTATGGCTGTTGGATACTATACCTTGCTTAGAGCAAACCGCTTTTAAATAGTGTTGTCTGTGCTGTGTTCAAGAAGCAGTTAGTTTTTTCTTACTGATAGTTTGTGAGAAATAAGCAGTAATGCAATTCAAAACTGTTCTGCTCACTGCAGTTTCAGGTATTCAGGCTTGGTAATGCAAGAAGCAGTTAGGAGCGAAAATGAAATGATTTCACTACTTCAGTAAGTTAGGAACTATGAAGAACTTGAAGGTAACATTTAATCATCTTGAATGTTACAATGAAAATGAAGATTTAGAGGATACAGTCATCGAAAGTGCTGTATGAAGGCAGTCCATTACCTACACTAGGTGTCTGCGCTGATTTTATTCATTTACAGTCAATCAAGAGAACACGGCAACATACACTGGATGAATTCCACCATTGATATCTGCTAGGAACTAGTGCACATTTTTATAGTACTGTAGTTTTATTGATAGTGTTATAATTTGTTCTGTATTTCATTTAAACACATAATTTCTGCATTTGAAGATGGCACGACGCAGCGCGCAGCGGCCACTCCATTGAATGATATCTGTAATCTGTCAAGTAGGGTGCCGTGCACAATCCTGATTTGATGGAGACAGACATGACAGCACGGAGGAACATCTGGAGAAACTTCTGAAATGCCTGCTTCGCTGCCGCTGCTACTGTGTGATCCAGAATCTTGGGAGGAGAAGGCCCCGAGTCCTTGGTTTTGCTTGTTGCTCGGCGGCCG
Source organism: Mobula birostris (assembly GCF_030028105.1). Lineage (NCBI taxonomy): Eukaryota > Metazoa > Chordata > Chondrichthyes > Myliobatiformes > Myliobatidae > Mobula > Mobula birostris. Next base: position 128,764,418 of record NC_092378.1, on the reverse strand, counting down.
GGGCGGGGTCGAAGCACTCAGCAGAGGATGGTGCTTGGGAGGCTGTATCGGAGGGGCTGGTCGGAGGCTCGAAGTTCTCGGACGGACTCAGAGTCGGCTGTGGTTGGGTGCTTCCAATGCATCGGCAGTTGTCGGTGCCTGGAGGTTTATGGCAGGGATATTTTCTCACTTTTGTTGCCTGATATCAGGACAATTGGGAGTCGATTGGAACTTTGAGACTTCTTTTTACTGTGCCCATGGCCTGCTCTTTATCAAATTATGGTATTGCTTTGCACTGCTGTAACTATATGTTATAATTATGTGGTCTTGTCAGTGTTAGTCTTTGGTTTGTCCAGTTTTTTTTGTGACATCACTCTGGGGGAACATTGCATCATTTCTTAATACATGCATTTCTAAATGACAATACACGAGGACTGAGTGTCCTCATAATCTAATCTAATCTAATAATCTAATTTGTTCCTTTTTTGTCTTTTTTATACCTTTTTAACTATTTCCATGGAACTTAGCTAATTGTGGCAGCTGCTTAATTGGGCCAAAACATACTGGTCCCAATGTGTCCCAATAAACCAGAATTCACTGTCTATGACATATGAATAGTCACCAGAATTCTCCAGGGTAGGAGAGTCTAAAGGGAAATATTTAAAGGGCACCAAAGATGTATATTTTTCATACAGATCGTGGTGGGAATATGGAAAAGCTGCCAGAAGAGGTGGTAGATGTGGGTATAATTACACAATTTACAAACATTTGGATTGGTATGTGGATTGGAATGGTTTTGAGGGACTTGGACCAAATGCAGGCTCATGGGACTAGCTATGAAAGACACCTTGGTCAGCATAGATGAGTTAAAGGGCCTGTTTCATGCTGGGTAATTATGAATCTAGGTAATTTGTTTTCAAAACAGAAAGTGAACCAGCTTATGAAAGACTCCCTCCTTCTATCAATTGAGGCTTATGACCTGAGAACTTTGTTTATATTTATTTAAGGGATATGGAATCCCACAGGCTGAACCAGGATTTAATTGGCCATTCCTAGTTGTCGAGGAGGTGATGGTGAGTAGAGCACTCTCAACGTTTTAGGGGAAGATTTCCACAAGTTTGACATAGGGTGAAGGAATGGCAATACATTACTAAGTCTGCTTGAAATGCAGCTGCCAATCAGCCTTTGCTGACCTTAGACTAGGCAGCTTCTAAAATTTTCAACATAACATTGTATTAGGACTCCTGACAAACACATGAACGGGTTTATTTGGATTGATAGTTTATACAATCAAGCAGTAGTGGCTATACAATCAAACTGTATTTGATGTCACAGTCACAGCAAAAAGATTCAGGAAGCTCTGCGACATGAAATACAGTGAAATAGTGCCTCCCTTCCCCCCCGCCCCCTTGTAGTCATTATGAAGGGAAAACTGTCATTACTGATGAAAATGATGGCAGCTTCTTAGAAGCCCTGATGCCGATTAAATGTGGAAACTCAGAAGTTGTCAGTAACCCCGTTTCCTTATAACCAGAGGATATAAGTGATCTGAAGAAAATTTCAGATATTTATGAATTATTCTTGCTCCTAAAATAAACCTAAATATGCCACGGTTTGTTACATGCTGTGTAAGTGAGTTCTTAATAGTATACTAAGCTATTGCCATTGCTTAGCAACTGGTATGACCTTGAAGAAACTCGTTTTAGAAGTGTGGATTGTAATTCCTTCAGTTAATTATTTCAAAATTAATTATTTTAAAAATAATTTGTTTACTATTAAAAAATTGATGATGATATTTTGGCTTCTACCTTCGATTTATTTTATTTATTGAGATGCTGTGTGCAATAGGCCCTTCCGGCCTTTCGAGCTGCACCGCCTGGCAATGCCCCGATTTAAGCCTAGTGTAATCACAGAACAATATTTAGTGGCCTAATAACCGGTATGCCTTTGGACTGTGGGAGGAAACTGGAGCACCCAGAGGAAACCCACCCGGTCACCGGGAGAACGCACAAACTTCTTACAGGCAGCGGCAGGAATTGAACTCGGATTTCTGGCACTTTAAAGCTTTGCGCTAACCACTATGCTCCTGTGCCACTCTTTTCATATGCCCTTCGAACATAGGGAAAAAATGGCATTTGGCCCATTGGTTTTACAAGGTAATCCCAATTCTCCCACTAATTTTCCCCATTCTACCACCCAGCTACAACAGCCACAATTAATCTTCTAATCTCCAAATCTTTGAAATGTGTGAGGGAAACAAAGCATTCAGAGGAAGAACATACACCGGAGGTCAGGTTAAAACCCAGGCCTCAGGAGCTGGAAGGCAGCAGATCCAATTAGTGCCCTCCTTTCTTATATTTGTTCCAATTTTTATTCTGTGTTCGGTAAAGTGGTTGAAACATTAAATATTGTGCCTTTTACTTCTTGGCTTGCTGTTAGTGAAAATCCTTCAGTTTCCTTGAGGATGTCACTGGACTAAACATCAAAGATCTCCTGACAACCACCAGGAGCATCGCATGCCACAGACTAGCCCTGTAAAAGTGACGGGGCAAAGTTTGTGGTAAGTGACTTCAGAAGGTTCAGTGCTAAGAGTTTCCAGTGAAAATTTAGAAGATGTTCAGACACGCAGTTCAGGGAAATGTTTCTGTGTCTGCACATTGTTTAAGACTGGAGCATATTCATTAACTTAAGTAGCTGAAGCCAGGTCAAACACTGAAACAAATAAAGGACATAAAAAGCCAATCACTTACTGTCTAGGAAAGTGAATCAAACAACAGCAAAACCAATTAACAGCAAGATCTCAGCAATTTTAAAAGGAAATGAAGGGCTATGTAGGAGGGGAGAGTTAGATTAATCTTAGAGTAGGTTAAAAGGTCAGCACAACATCATAGGCTGAAGGGCCTGTGGGGAACGTCAACTCAGACCATGAGAGGCCCTGCGTCGGGCATTTTCATACCTTACAAGGCGCAGATTGACACTAAAGCAATGTGTAATTAAGTGCCTTGCTCAAGGACACAAACACGCTGCCACAGCTGAGGCTCGAACTAGCCACCTTGAGATCACTAGATGAACACCTTAACCACTTGGCCACGAGCCCACAGAAGGTCCTGTACTGTGCTGTAATGTTCTGTCTTCTATGAAAACACTGAACAAAAACTCATAAAGATGAGAATAATATCTGCAATTCCTTGCATGTAAACTGTCAGTGCAAAGACAGAAATAATGCAGAATTTGATAAAAAAGTGAAGTGTATATTCTGTTTATCTGATAGATATGATGCGACAGATAGTTTGAAGTGTGTGCATTTTAATGCTAGGAGTATTATGGGCGGAGAAGATGAACCGAGCATGGATCAGTACAAGGAACTTCGATGTTGTGGCAACTACAAAAACATGGTTGAAGCAGGGGCAGGAATGGGTGCCCATTGTTTAAAAATGATAACAAGGGCTGGGTAAATGCACGCCTAATCAGGGGCAATATCAGAGCTGCAATCAGATGGGACATAATGAAAGGCCCATCTATGGGCAGAACTCAAAAATAGGAAGGATGCAATCACTCTGTTGGGATTGTACTACAGACCGCCCCCCCCCAATAATCACTGGGACATTGTGGAATAGATATGCATGAAAATTAAGGAAAGGTGTGAAAATAATACAGTTATCATGGCGGACTTCAACTTCCCTAATATAAACTGGGACCCTCTTAGCGCAAGGGGTTCAGATGGAGCAGAATTTGTAAGGTGCATTCAGGAGGGTTTCTTAAATCAATATATAGATAGTCCAACAAGAGGAGGGGCTGTACTGGATATGGTGTTGGCTATGAGCCTGGCCAGATGACCTGCCCATTCAGTGGGTGAGCAGTTTCAGAACAATGACTACAACTCCTATAGTCTTCAGATTCAGTAACAATAAATAAGGATAAGAATGGACTTTACAGAGGTGTATTAAACTGCAGCAGGGCAACTTATGAGAACATTAGTTAGGAACTAGGGAGAGTTAATTGGGAACAGCTGTTTTTGCAAGTTCACTTCTGACATGTGGTGGGTGTTTAAAGACCGACTGCACAGAGTACAGGACAAGTTTGTTTCAGTCAGAAGGAAGGACAAAGGTGGCAAGGTAATAGCACCATGGGTGTCGAGAGAGGTGATGAATTTAGTCAAGAAGTAAAACAAAAAGTATGTAAAGCTTTGGAAGCTAGAATCAAACAAAACACTTGAATTGTAAGTTCAAAGTAAGTTTATTATTAAAGTATATACATGTGACCATACATAACCCAGAGATATATTTTCTTGCAGGCATTCAGAATTAATACAAAGAAACACAATAGAATCAATGGAAAACTGCACAGAACAGGATGAATAAACAACTAATGTGCAAAAGAAAACTAACTGTGCAAATACGTACAAATAATAATGAATAAATATCAAGAACAAGAGATGAAATATCCTTGAAAGTGAGTCCATATGTTGTGGGATTTTAACCTAGTCATCTCATTATCATTTCACTCCAGTTATGAAAATGGCCTGTAGTAGGACCAGAATTGCAGTGTTTCATGATTCACTTCAAACATGAAGAATGAATCAGATGAAACTGAAAGAGGGAGAGAGAGGACAAAGAACTTGTAAACAGAGATAGAGGTTGTGACTCACTTCAGCAACGCCTCCCTGGAGGATGTGCGGAGCAACAGAAAGGACTGGGGGGGATTTAGTCCTCAAGTGATGGGAGGTATCTGACAATTACTGACACAACAGCTATCTGGTTGGAGCTTTCCCAGGGGACTAGGAGGAGGACAATAGTTCCATATCCCAAATTCAGTACAGGAAATTCTTCAATGGCCTAAGTGTAAGGGGTTTCTTCTTTTAAGTTACTGCTACAGTGAATAAAATGGCTTATTTGTTATGTTAAAACAAAATGGCTTCTCTGTATTGCTAACTGCTGAGACAGTGGTCCTGTATAGCAGCTTGTTTTGGGTTATAATTTACTGATAACGAGAATTGTATTCATTTGCTAACCAATTGGGATAGATGCTATTCTTTCTTGTGTGTCTGTAAGCTATTGTTTTCGTGGGTTTTGGGCAGAAGGCGGATGGGGACAGAGAGAGGAGACGCGATGTTGTAAGCTGGGCGACGGAACGGACCTCGAGCGGGAGTCCGAGGCCCAGGGTTTTCGGGAGGAGAACCGAAGAGGAAGGATGTGCTGGACGTGCTCTGGTCGACCACCGTGGTTGGTCCCAGGTGGCGGGTCAAGGGGGTCGGAGATCGCATGGTGGAAAGAAGACCCTGTCCATTGAGCTCCAACGGTTGTGCACGAAGTGGTTGAACTCTGATAAGTTTGGCGCCTTTTACTTTCCTTTTATATTGTACCTCTATTAATTACATAGTTCCAGTAAGATCTATAAATTGTATTCTGTAAATTGCATATGGTGCACTGTCTGTTATTTGGCGTGGTGGGGTACATCACACAGCATCTACACAAACTTGATTACCCAGTTTGGCGGGGCCGAAGGCTGCTCCCCCTAGACGAAAGCGAGCTGAACGAGCCTGAGGCTTACCAGGGGGCTACAAAAGCAAAGTAGGAAAGGTGTGCTGATTAACACGCTGGCCTGTATGCTGATGTGCTAATCACCCCAACTTCTCACTCTATCTTCTTTGTGGCTGTCAATTGGTTTATTCCACTGCCTGATGATAAACGATGGAAATGGTGGTCAAGGTGAGGCAAGAGAGGGACTCCTGGCAATTTGTAGGACTGTCTTTTGTTAATGTGCATTGGGTAGGAGATACAAATGTGGTCTTATCTGTGACTGTGGTAGTCAAGAAGGATAAATAAGCGAACGAGAAGCAGTAAATTGGTTTAGAAATCCAAAGACACAGATCACTGAAAAAGGAGAAAAAGGCTGGTTTATTCCCATACCTTTTCCCTCACACTACTCACATTTTTTTTTACATTTCATGCCTGACATTTTGACTTGAGCCCCTTATCTCACTTTTCTTTGGATGAGCATTTGAATTACAGTACAATCGCCATACATTGAACTACAAACTGCTTGAGATTTGGGTGTGACTATATTCAAATAGGCACAAGTGAAACATGCTGATATTATGCTCCTTTTGAAACTTTGTACTGAATAGTCTCATTCACACTCTGATATAGTTTGTCTTCAGTAGCGATGGCTCAACACTTTCTAATCAGAATCTATTTCTGTTCATCTTTCATGAGTTTGAAATTGGATGAACTGCCGTCAAGGCTCATTGAATAAAAGGTTCGCTTTTTAAGTGCAAATCATTTTTCCTTCTAATTTACTCACATTTTAATTACATTTTTTCTCATAAATGAGCAAAAATTTTATCATTCTCATCTCTCAATGTGCTGTGCCTAGCAGGAAGGACCAAAGCATTGAAAGGTCTTTCAGTCAAATAGTACAGACTTCATCAAGGTCCTCATGACTACCAACACCCAGAAGACTCCTTCAAAAGACTGAATTCTAAACAACTGGCCTCATGAATTTAATTTGCAACTATGAATCATGTCAGTAATGGCAGATAATAAAATTAACATGTATAGTCAAAGAAAGTCTTTATGCTAACCATGTTATTTCTGCTGTGGTGAATTCTGATGAGAGGTCCTTAACTTCAAACATCAACTCTGCTTCTCTCTATATAGATGCAACCTGACTTGTTAAATATTTCCAGATATATCTGTTACCCAATTATTTATCTCAATGAGACAGGCTGAAAATATTAACACACCTAAACAGGTTGGAGTGAACAAATGAAAAAATTAAATCTTTTCAAATTGAAAGTCCACTTGCTTTTGAGTCTTTTTGACTTCTGGATGAAGTGGAGTCGTGCTAAGGAACTAGTGGCCAACCTGTCCAGTGGTAGCTTGCCTGAACTTACATAATAGGGAATAATGACATAAATAAATGTGGTGCTATGAATGACTCAGCACTGTAATTTCCTGGAACTGCATTGATACACATTCTTAAACTGAACAAAGATCATTATCATAGAACTTCATTCATAAGAACTGTTCTATTTTCAGTATCTAAACTCCCACTATTTCCAAAGTCAAACCTCCTTGATCAAAGTATTTCAAAATTATTGGATGTGATTTACTATTAAGCAAGAAAGAACTAATGGAAGTTGGTAATAAATTACTGAGGACAGCCAAAAACATCAACCGCAATGGGATGCAAGGCATGACCCACACTGATAGACCCAATCCTAATGCAGTCTGGGTAATGCAAGCTATTTTTGTACTAATAATTTTCTAATAATTTTACTAATAATTAGCTTTGTACTAATAATTTTCACAATGCAATACCTCACCTTCAATAGCCTCTGGTAGTACACAAGAGAATGCAGATGTTGGAATCTGGAACAACGTATAGAAACAGAGAAAATAGGTGCAGGAGTAGGCCATTTGGCTCTTCAAACCTGCACCACCATTCGGTATGATCATGGCTGATCATCCAACTCAGAACCCTGTACCAGCCTTCTCCCTATACTCACTGATCCCTTTAGCCACAAGGGCCATATCTAACTCCCTCTTAAATATAGCCAATGAACTGGTCTCAACTGTTTCCTGTGGCAGAGAATTCCACAGATTCACCACTCTCTGTGTGAAGAAGTTTTTCCTCACCTCGGTCCTAAAGGGCTTCCTCTTTATCCTTAAACTGTGACTCCTCATTCTGGACTTCCCCAACATCGGGAACAATCTTCCTGCATCTAACCTGTCCAATCCCTTTAGATCCCCCCTCAATCTTCTAAATTCCAGCAAGTATAAGCCTAGTCGATCCAGTCTTTCTTCATATGAAAGTCCTGCCATCCCAGGAATCAATCTGATGAACCTTCTTTGTACTCCCTCTATGACAAGAATGTCTTTCTTCAGATTAGGGGACCAAAACTGCACACAATACTCCAGGTGTGGTCTCACCAAGGCCTTGTACAACTGCAGTAGAACCACCCTGCTCCTGTACTCAAATCCTCTTGCTACGAATGCCAGCATACCATTCGCCTTTTTCACCACCTGCTGTACCTGCGTACTCACTTTCAATGACTGGTGTACAATGACACCCAGGTCTCGTTGCACCTCCCCTTTTCCTAATAGGCCACCATTCAGATAATAATCTGTTCTCCTGTTCTTGCCACCAAAGTGGATAACCTCACATTTATCCACATTAAATTGCATCTGCCATGAATTTGCCCACTCACCTAACTTATCCAAGTCATCCTGCATCCTCTTATCATCCTCCTCACAGCTAACACTGCCACCCAGTTTCGTGTCATCCGCAAACCTGGAGATGCTGCATTTAATTCCCTCATCCAAGTCATTAATATATATTGTAAACAACTGGGGTCCCAACACTGAGCCTTGCGGTACCCCACTAGTCACTGCCTGCCATCCTGAAAAGGTCCCGTTTATTCCCACTCCTTGCTTCCTGTCTGCCAACCAATTCTCTATCCACATCAATATCATACCCCCAATACCGTGTATTTTAAGTTTGCACACTAATCTCCTGTGTGGGACCTTGTCAAAAGCCTTCTGAAAATCCAAATATACCACATCCGCTGGTTCTCCCCTATCCACTCTACTAGTTACATCCTCAAAAAATTTTGTAAGACTTGTCAAACATGATTTTCCTTTCACAAATCCATGCTGACTTTGTCCAATGATTTCACCGCTTTCCAAGAGTGCTGTTATCACATCTTTGATAACTGACCCTAGCATTTTCCCCACCACCGATGTCAGGCTAACAGGTCTATAATATGCTGAAAGAAATCAGTAGGCCAAGGGACATCTATAGAGAAAAATGGGTAGCCTTTTCCGATTAAAACCCTTCATCTGTCACTATTATTATGGCCAAAGGGAGCTGAAGGGAACAATTTGGTTTAACATCTCAATGTTTTGAACACAAGGAGCAATAAACATTATCACTAAAACTATTGTTCAGTAAAACATTTCAGGGCCATAAACAGAAACAATCTACTTTTATCCAGAACATGCATTAGGAAATTACTTAACCAGCATGAGCGTATAGAATTGTTCAGAAAACCTAAATTCATAAGAGATCAGAGTTTTCTGTCCAATTTTTCTGTAAGGTTGTTCATTTGTAATAGTAACTCAGTTTACTGTTACAAATGGATTTTCCACAGGTATTCCTCATTTGCTGGATCTTTCCAACACTCTCTCTTTGGTTTCATGCTACAGCAACACCTTTGATTTGTACCTCACAGCTCTAACATACCCCTTAGCTGTTTTCTGCCTCTCAGACCTCCTTCATTAATCTATCAATGAGGTAGTAGAATCACCCCGTCAACCCTAGTCTCACTGTATTGGAGATATTCCCTTTATCCATAAGACCTTAAGACCATTCAGTCCATCGCATCTGCTTCGCCATTCCATCATGGCTGATTCCGGATCCGTCTTAACCCCTTACACCTGCCTTCTCACCATATTCCTTTGATGTCCTGAGCAATCAGGAAACGATCAACTTCCACCTTAAATGTCCCCACAGACTTGACCTCCACCGCTGTCTACGGCAGAGCATTCCACTGAAACATTCTGGTTTCCTCAGCTGCGTGAGTCTAGGAACGACAATCTCCAGCCCCCCCAAACATGTGAGATTGAGGTGCGAGCCCCTCCCAACCCCCTGTTTGTGTGGATGCTGAGTAATTCATTACCCTGTTACAAATCAGTGCCATAAAATAACAGATAGTACACTGCATACAGTTAAAAGATTTAGCTTTATATTTCTTAATTTGACTAAAAGATTAGTAAAGAAAAGAACAAAAAAAAAGGGCCTATTTTAACGAAACAGTCTAATGTACATAAGTTGGAGCTCATGGTTTCCCCAAGTCCCTGATCCTCAATCCATCTCACCCTGGGTTTCTTCAAAGCACGGTCCCACTCGGGGTCGAATCCTACGACTTCTCTCCAGTGTCTTCTCTCTTCATCTCTCTTGAACCACACAAAAAAACCTAAGCCCAACCCTAGCGTCCCTCACCAGAGAAACCTCTCCTTCAATTTGACCATCCTAATTGGGTGGCAGACGCATCTCCTTATCTCTTATCTTCAACAATAACCCAAACATAAGCGGAAAACAAGCAGCTCACACAGAACAGCACAAAATGAAATACATACAACATAACAGTAAAAAAAAATATGTACTAGGGCATTACACACATATTTACCACTCACTAGCTAAAAATATTCGTCCTTACCTCTGTTCTCAATTTTGAGGCTATGCCCTCTAATTCTGGAAACCTCCACCATAGGAAACATCCTGTCTACATCTACCTTACCTAGTCCTTTCAACATTCAGTAGGTTTCAGTGAGATCCCTCAGCATTCTTCTAATTTCCAGTGAGTACAGGCCCAAACCTGACAAATGGTCCTCATATGTTAACCCCTTCATTCCTGGAATCATCCTCGTGAACCTCTTCTGCGCTCTCTCCAATGACAACACATCCTTTCTGAGATATGGGGCTCGGAACTGTTGACAATACTCCAAACGTGGCCTGACTAGTATCTTATAAAGGCTCGGCATTATCTCCTTGCTTTTATATTCTATTCCCCTTGAAATAAATGCCAACGTTGCATTTGCCTTCTTTACCACAGACTCAATCTGTAAATTAACCTTCTGGGAGTCTTGCATGAGGACTCCCAAGTCCCTCTGCACCTCTGATGTTTGAACCTTCTCCCTATTTAGATAATAGTCTGCACTATTGTTCCTTTTACCAAAATGAATTGTCATACATTTCCCAACACTATATTCCACCTGCCACTTGTCCCATCTGTCTGTTCCCCTCTCTGCAAATTAAAAATAACTATTTTCACTTTGCCGTTTCTGATGAAATACAACTCTGTGTCTGTTCCCACAGCCACTGCCAGAGTTTCTAATTGTTTCACACATGTTCTGTTTTCTTTTCAGATTTCCAGCATCTACAGTTTTGAATTTCAAAGGCCAGCTGCTGATGATGTCAGATTATTAGCTCAACCAGAATACTGTACTCTGATGGGGAAAGATTTAGGTTCATCAACATCCAGCAAATTTGATGAATAGGTTTTATTCTCATTTACCACTTTCCAGAGGTGGACATACCAATTATCTTGTTATTACCCGACTTATGGTATAAATTTCTGGTAATTATGCCACATTATGTAGAGAGAACAGCTTGTGTTTGAAAACAAAATACACAAATTAGAGTCATAGAGAAGCACAGCGCAGAAACAGGCCCTTCAGCCCATCTAGTCCAAGATTGCCTACTCCCATCGACTGGCACTGGGACCATAGCCCTATGTACCCTGCCATCAATGTACCTATCCAAACTTCCTTAAACACTGACTGAGTTTGCATGCACCACTTGTGATGGCAGTTCATTCCACACTCTCACAACCCTCTGAGTGAAGAGGTTTCCCCTCGTGTTCCCTTTAAACTTTTCACCTTTCACCCTTAATCCAGAATCTCTAGTTGTAATCCCACCCAACCTCAGTGGAAAAAGCCTACTTGCATGTACCTTCTCTATACTTCTCATAGTTTTGTATACCTCTATCAAAACTCCTCTCAATCTTCTACATTCTAAGGAATACAGTCCTAACCTACTCAATTTTTCCTTATAACTCAGATCGTCCAGACACAGGAACAACCTTGTAAATTTTCTCTGTACTCTTTCAACATTGTTTACATCTTTCCTGTAGATAGGTGACCAAAACTGCACACAATATTCCAATACATGCAATATGCTGGAGAACCTCTGCAGGTCAGGCAACATCTATGGAAAAATGTAAACAGCCAACATTTCCGGCTGAAACATCCCAGTGAAGGGCTTTGCCCCAAAATGTTAACTGTTCCATAGATGCTGCCTGGCCTGTCGAGTTCCTCTAGCATTTTGTGTGCATTGCTTTGATTTCCAGCATCCGCACATTTTCTCTTGTCTGTGTCATAATACGCCAAATTGGGCTTCACCAATGTCTAAAACAACTTCAGCATAACGTTTCACCTCCTGTATTCAATAAATTGATTTAAGAAGGCTAACGTGCCAAAAGCTTGCTTTATGACACAATCTACATGTGATGCCACTTTCAATGAATTATGGACCTGTATTCACAGATTACTTTGTTCTACAACACTCGTTAGTGCCCTACCATTCACTATGTAAGACCTAACCTGGTTGGTCCTACCAAAGTGTAAAACCTTGCACTTGTCTACATTAAATTCTATCTGCTATTTTTCATCCAATTTTTCCAGCTGATGCAAATCCAACTGCAAACTATGATAGCTTTCCTCGCTGTCCACTACACCCCCAATCAGTATCATCTGCAAATTTACTGGTCTGTTAACCACACTATCATCCAGATCATTGATATAGATGACAAACATCAAAGGACCTGGTATTGATCCCTGTGGCACACCATTTGTCACAGGCCTCCAGTCAGAGATGCAACCATCTACTACCACTCTCTGGCTTCTCCCACAAAGCCAGTGTCTAATCCAATTTACGACCTCATCTTGAGTGCAGAGCAACTGAGCTTTCTTGACCAACCTCCCATGCGGGACCTTGTCAGATACCTCGCTAAGGTCCATGTAGACAACATCCACTGTCTTGCCTTCATCCACTCGCCCGGTAACCTCCTTGAACAACTCTATAAGGTTGGTTCGGTATGATCTATCATGCATAAAGCCATGCTGACTACCCTTTATCTGTCCATGTCTATCCAAGTACTTATATGTCCAGTCCCTTAGAGTACCTTCCAAAAGCTTACCCACAACAAGTGTCAGACTCAACGGCCTATAATTTCCTGGTTTATGTTCAGAGCCTTTTTGAAACTGTGGAATAATATTGGCTATCCTCCAATCCTCTGGTACCTCTCCTGTCACTGAGCGTCATAGGGTGTCATAGGAAGTCATTCCTGCCTGTGGCCATGAAACTTTACAACTCCTCCCTTGGAGGCTCAGGCACCCTGAGCCAATAGGCTGGTCCTGGACTTATTTCCTGGCACTTACATATCACTATTTAATTATTTATGGTTTATATTGCTTTATTTATACTCTATTCTTGGTTGGTGCAACTGTAACGAAAACCAGTTTCCCTCCGGATCAATAAAGTATGACTATGACTATGAATATGTCTCTAAAGATCATTTAAATATCTCTGCTAGGGCCCTGGAAATTTCTGTATTTGCCACCTGTAGGGTCCAAGTGAACACCTTGTCAGGCCCTGGGGATTTGTCTCAGGACAGCAAACACATCCTCCTCTGTTATCTATACAGGGTCCATGAAGTTGATGCTGCTTTGCCTCACTTCTACAGATTCTGTATCTGTCTCCTGAGTAAATATAGATGAAAAGAATGTGTATAAGATCTCCCCCGTCTGTTTTGGCTCCACACATGAATTACCATTCTCATCTTCCAGTGGACCAATCTTGTCCCTTGCAATCCGTTTGCACTTTATTTGTCTGTAGAATCTCCTTCAACTTGTCTGCTAGAACAACGTCATACCTTCCTTTAGCCTTCTAGATTTATTTCTTAAGTGCCTTCTTGCATTTCTTATACTCCATAAGCACCTCAGTTGTTCCTACCTGCCTATTATATCCTACTATACACCTCCTTTTTTCTCTTGACTAGGGCCTCAATATCTCTTGAAAACCAAAGTTCCATACATTTGTTATCTTTACCTTTTATTCTGACAGGCACATTTAAGCTTTGTACTGTCAAAATTTCATTTTTGAAGGCTTCTGACTTTTCAAGTACACCTTTGCCAGAAAACAGCCTATCTCAATACACACTTCCCAGATCATTTCTGTTACCATCAACATTTACATTTCCCCAATTTAGAATCTCAACTGCAGACCAGACCTATCTTTTTGCATATTTACTTTGAAACTAATGGCATTGTGGTCACTGGATGCAAAGTGCTCCTCTACACAAACTTCTGTCACTTGCCCTGTCTCATTCCCTAATAGCAGATCCAGTATCACACGCTCCTTTGTTGGGATTTCTATGTACTGATGAAGGAAACTTTCCTGAACACATTTGACAAACCCTATCCCATCTAGTCCTTTTACAATGTGGGATTTCCAGTCAATATGTGGAAAGTTAAAAATCACCTACTATTGCAACCTTAATGTTTCTGCGATCTCTTTATAGATTTGTCCCTCTAAATCCCTAGGACTTTTGGGTAGTCTGTAGTGTAGCCCCATTACCATGGTCATACCTTCCTTATTTCTCAGCTCCACCCAGAATTCGTTACTAAACGAGTTCTCCGATCTGTCCTGACTGAGCAATGCCGTGGCAATTTCCCTGATTAGTAATGCTAGGACTCTGTCATGCCTAAAACAAAGGAATCCCGGACTACTAAGCCATCAGTTCTACCCCTTCTGCAACCAAGTCTCACTAGTGGCTACAATGTCATAATTCCAGGTGTTGATCCATGCTGTGAGCTCATCCAACTTCCCCTATGATAATCCTTCAGGATTTTCTTTCTGCCTGCAGTTTATTCGAGAAACTCAGTGCAGACCCTTTGTGTTCTTTGAAGCACATTGGGGTAGAATATTTTGTTGGTTCGGTTCACCATGACAACAAGAGTACCTTGCTGAAAATGTCTGCCTGAGTCAAATGCTAAGCTCTTTATAAAAAGTAAACTGTTGAGAAGTGCTCAAGAGCTTCAATACTGGATCCAATGATCTTACAGGAGGTCAAATGCACTATCCTCTGACATCCTGCTCACCTTGGGCTTCCACTCTGCAACACACGTCTAGAAATCAGAGGCAGGCTGACCCATCATGGGCATCTCTCCAACAAGCTCTCTATAGAAACATAGAAAACCGACAACACCACACAGGCCCTTCAGCCCACAATGCTGTGCCAAACACGTACTTACTTTAGAAATTACCTCGGGTTACTCATAGCCCTCTATTTTTCTATGCTCCATGTACCTATCCAGGAGTCTCTTAAAAGACCCTATCGTATCCGCCTCCACCACTGTCACCGGCAGCCCATTCCACGCACTCACCACTCTCTGTGTAAAAAATTTACCCCTGACATCCCCTCTGTACCTACTTCCAAGCATCTAATAACTATGTTCTCTCATGTTAGCCATTTCAGCCCTGGGAAAATGCCTCTGACTATCCACATAATCAATGCCTCTCATCATCTTATACACCTCTATCAGGACAGCTCTCAACCTTAGTCGCTCCAAGGAGAAAAGTCAAGTTCACTCAACCTGTTCTCATAAGTCATGCTCCCCAATCCAGGCAACATCCTTGTAAATCTCCTCTGCACCCTTTCTATGGTTTCCACATCCTTCCTGTAGTGAGGTGACCAGAACTGAGTGCAGTACTCCAAGTGGGGTCTGACCAGGTTCCTATACAGCTGTAACATGACCTCTCAGCTCTTGAAATCAATCCCATGGTTGATGAAAGCCAATACACCGAATGCCTTCTTAATAACACAGTCAACCTTTGGACTCAGAACCCAAGATACCTCTGATCCTCCACACTGCCAAGAGTCTTACTGTTAATACTATATTCTGCCATCTTATTTGACCTACCAAAATGAACCATCTCAGACTTATCTGAGTGGAACTCCATCCACCACTTCTCATCCCAATTTTGCATCCTATCGATGTCCCGCTATAACCTCTGACAGCCATCCACACTATCCACAATACCACCAACCTTTGTGTCAACAGCAAATTTACTATACCACCCTTCCACTTCCTCATCCAGGTCATTTGTAAAAATCACGAAGAGTAGGGGTCCCAGAACAGATCTCTGAGGCACACCACTGGTCACCAACCTCCATGCAGAATATGACCTGTCTACAACCACTCTTTGCGTTCTGTGGGCAAGCTAGTTCTGGATCCACAAAGCAATGACCCTTTGGATCCCATTCCTCCTTACCTTCTCAATAAGCCTTGCATGGGGTACCTTATCAATGCAGCAATTTCATGATTACTGAAATCCATATACACTACATCTACTGCTCTACCTTCATCAATGTGTTTAGTCACATCCTCAAAAAATTCAATTAGACTCGTAAGGCATGATCTGCCTTTCACAAAACCATGCTGACTATCCCTAATCATATTATGCCCCTCCAAATGCTCATAAATATTGCCTCTCAGGATCTTTTCCATCAACTTACCAACCACTGAAGTAAGACTCACTGGACTAAAATTTCCTGGGCTATCTCTACTCACTTTCTTGAACAAGGGAACAATATTTGCAACCCTCCAATCCTCTGGAACCTCTCCCATCCCCATTGATGATGCAAAGATCATCGTCAGAGGCTCAGCAATCTCCTCCCTCACTTCCCACAGTAGCCTGGGGTACATCTCGTCCAGTCCCGGTGAATCTCCATAAAATGGTAGGTTTCATGCCAATACACTCCCAAGAAATTTTATCATCCCAAAAAGGTTCTCACGACTCGAAAACTGCATGATTTATGCAAAACAGCTTCTCTTTTAAAAGTTGAAACAAATATCTTTTAATATCCTGAATCCTTTGCAACCATCTAAGAGATTCAGTGTAGAAAAGCACTGTTGTTATTGATTTATCAAACACTCACACAACGCTAAAAAACACATTAGAGTTTTAGCTCCTGAAAGAAAAACATCCGGACTTTTAAATGTATATAATTCCCATAATTTGCCAGACTGCTTGCTTATTATGCAGGGTTTCTAAACTGTGTTAGACAACATGGAGAATGAGAAGGAGAGATTAATTGGTCTTGTAGTAAGGTTTACAGCTTCAAGAAGTTAAGCTGTGATTAATTATATTTTATCTGTTTTCATGTGATTATCTCCTCTCTTCAGGACCTTACATAAATAGTTCTTGTAGTGTTTCTGAGAATGATCCCATCATTCTTCATTACTTGTTTTTTGACTCTTCTAATTTTCACTCAAACAATTTCCTCCATTTATTACCCTAATTCTTCCATCTAGTCTTTCAAATAACAAAGAAGGATATTATCAACACTGAACAGCATTGAAAACAATTCTCAAAACCAAGGGTAAAAATTGCCAAATTTTTCTGTGAGTCAACATTTTTGTTAGGTGGTTTTGCTTCATATGTAACAAGGCATTAAGACAAGACTTTTGCAGCAAGTCTTCCTCCACCTTTTCTCCAGCAGAATTATCAATTACCTTTTCTCCAGGATTGATGAAGCATGGAAGAAGCTACAAGAATCCACTGCTTCAGCAGCATTTGGGTTTCCACCTTGTTATATTTGTCTGTGTCTTCATGCGACTGGATGCTTTTTCAATTTGCCTCCCCTTCACACAATTGTCATTTTGCATCAACTGTCCATTGTAGTAACTGGTCAGTAAAACAACTGTTCCAATGTATCTACAAAGCTGATATCGTGCTGCGACAACAAGGTGAAAGCCTGGCATTAATACCACCCTATGTACAGACCACCTTATAATAAATTGCAGATATGGCAGCAAACTAGAGATACAAGATCATAAGAAATGAAAGTTTGAGTAATCCTTTGAACTTGCTCCACCACTCAATAAGTCAGTCACAGAGCCAAACCTTCGGCTTATTTGCAATTTCCTTAATTCATCCAAATGAATGGTTCTCAACATGAAATGTCAACTGAACATTTCTACTGTCAGACCCACTGAGTACCTCTGGTAGCTCAAATTTTACCTCAGTATCTACTGCTTTCTGGGGGCAGGGCATTCTGCAAATTCACAAAGTTCAAAGTATATTTATTGTCAAAGTAGGTGTACATTAACAACCGTGAGATTTGTCTCATTACAGGGAGCCACAAAACAAAAAAACAAAAAAAACATACAAAAGAAGTGGTTGAGGCAGATAAAATGGCATCATTTGAAGAGCACTTGGACAGGTACATGAAGGAGTGAGGCGCAAGTGCAGGAAATTGGGACTAGCTGGGTGGGCAGTGTGGTCAGTATAGACTGGTTGGACAAAAGGGCCTGTATTTGTTCGGTAGTGCTCCATAAGAAACAACTTCTACGGCTAGTATCACCTATTGTGATGCTCACAGTCTGAAATTTGCTGCCTCTTTTCTTCAGAAAATGAATTGCGTCTCTATCGCAGTTCATTCGTAAAGAAATGTCTCGGGATAGCCCTATCTTGTGGAAGGCATACGTACATTCAGCTCACAAAGATGATGCTGCAAATTTATGCTCCATAGGTTTCTCATGTTTTAATGAAGCTAAATTATAATTTAAGGAGGCAATAAAAAAGAAACAGTTCTTTAACTATAAAATGCTTGGATTAATTTTTTAAAAATGGCTTTCTGTTCTTTGAGCATAAGCACCAAGAATATCATATTTTAAGCTGAAACAGAAGGTAGTGTTCATTAGTATTTACTATAGCATAGCATTAATATGGCATTTATGACTGCTGTGAAGGCAATAATAATTATTATAAAATAATTCTTTACCGTTGCCACGTGACTTTAGAGTTCAACTGGGAAACCTCTCTCTGCACCAAACAGGTATGTCTATTCCATTCCATTTTTGTTACTACTGTGTAGAGATGAAATTCTATCCATTTCTTTTATAAAACAGATATTACACCATAGATTTGATGAAACATTAATCCCACAGTGACTGATCAGTGAAAGAAGATTGCTTGTAATACAAGAGGATCACTGGTTCTTTATCTTGTGACCCTGTAGACCATATTTGAACGTCATCATTCTTTAAATTATCATTAGCAATTTTGCCAGGAAGTAATATCACAACAAAGGCTAGAGACTTCATTAGTTTTTACTATCACTTTCCCTAACCTTGTGATACAAGAAGAAGAATTAATAACAACCAGAAATCAACAAAACCTATCTTTAAGCAGTTTTCATGTCGGGGTTTTGAGACTGTACTGTGCATTTCTGATTAGTCTTAGATTTCATTATGTTATTTGATATGCCAAAGTAATTTAAAATAGGCACAAAGTAATGCATAATTTGGATCAATGTTTGCAGATAATAAGCAGCCAATTTAAACCACTCCATGTGTTTTACAGTAAAATTAATCCAGAAGGAGAAGGATAAGATCTGTTCTATATGGCAGTGCAACTGTTTCTTTACAAAAGGCTTGAGATGAATAGCACTGGATACCATTTTCATCAGCTGCTGCATAAGAAATAGTACATTTTAGTTCAGTCACAAAACCTATCAAAAATTAATTTTGTCACCAATGATCACAGAGAATGTGAGCGATTTCCAAACACTATGATATTAAAATACTATTTATATGCAAATAATGATCTCCCACATTTTCTCATTTTGATGCAAAATAAATGTCACTTTCATTTTAATGAAGTGTAATGAATTATAACCTTTCCCCTTATCTGCATCTGAAGAAATATGTGACAAAATGATACATGATAGAAGAGCATTGAAAAAGATTTTCTGTGCTTCTGCTGGTTAGTGAACAATACATTATATGTGTAATAGATTGAAGATAAAGTGCATGAAATAATCATAAGGCAGTGACCTCCTGAATTACCCCTTATAGAAATAGTGTAAAGACTGGTCAGCATCTGGTCAAATGAAGCTTTCAGGAGAATTCAGTTTTTTTTTGTGAATGATCAGCATGTCTGCAGGGTTTTGATTTTTCCCTATTCATAACCAGATGTGAGCATTAGTGTAAATACAATGTCCATTGCCCATCATATCCTCCTCTCTGAAGGTAATGGTGGGCCATCACCTGCAGGGTTTTATACAGTTCAGTGGTTTGCACCGCACCCTGAGGGCAGGTATAGTCATACTGCTGTGGTTCTGGAGCAAAATCCTGATCAAATGGATACACTTCAATGCATTTTCTTTTCTGAAGAGCATTAATTTTGCAGGTCGGAATGCCCAACTATCCAGTAGTTTTACGGGTTTGCAGTGATTACAATTTTTGATGGGACATGAATATAGTGATACAATTCCATTCCACCTGGACTTACTGATGGTGCTCTATCATGAATTCAGCCAGAGTAGTCAGTTCAATTTCTTTACTGTTGCTTTCCCAACTATTGATGCTGCTGGTGTTTCCCATAACCCCATTAAATACCCGAGCTGGTTTCCCAGCTGGAATAGGTGAATCATGTGCAGTGGGGAAAAAAGTGTCAAAGTTATTATGCACTTTGGACCCTTAAGAGCATGTGCGCAGGTGATCTTGTAATCATTTTTAGGAGTTGGGGCTATTCCAACCATCTGAACCTTCCCCACATCAAATCCACTCTGTGGTACCTTACCAAGTGCTGCTATATACTGAATTCCCACAGTCAGCTGACAGTAGGCAAGGATTCAGCCCAAACTTTGATGAATCAGAATCAGAATCAGATTTAATATTACTAGCATATGTCATGAAATTCCTTGTTTTGCAACACATTATAATAAAAAACTATAACTTACAATAAGAAATATATATTTAAAATATATATTAATATCAATATAATACACAATATATATACATTTAAAACAGTACTCTGCATAAGTCTTAGGTATATATATAACATAGGGAAGTACAGAGGTAAGGGTTTTGAAGCTGGGAGATTAATGCTGAGGGTATGATGGTGTTGAATGCTGAACTGGAATCAATAAATGTTCTTGAGCTCCAGACCCCAGTATGTTCACAACAGTCCAAGGCTTTGTGTCAGAGTTTGAGTGAATGAATGAAGGGAAGATGTAAATAATTACCACTGGTTTGTTTTTACAGCACTTTTTGAATGAGGCTAAACTTTGGACTGTGTATTCTGGTGGAGTTGTTCCCAACCAATCTTTAAGATCCAATTTCCACTGCCTTTTATACCAGAATTACTTCACGGTAGCGTAGCAGTTAGTGCTTCACTTTACAGCATCCGTAGTAAGATCAGAGTTCTGTCTGCGAGGACTCTGTGCATTCTCCCTGTGATGGCATGGGCTTCCTGCAAGTGCACCCGTTTCCTCCCACATTGCAAAGATGTACGATTTAGGTTAGCGAGTTGTGGGCATGCTATATTGGTACTGGAAGTGTGGCGATATTTACAGGCTGCCCAGCACAATCCTTACTGATTTGATTTGATGCAAACCATAAGACCATCAGATATAGGAGCAGAATTAGGCCGTTTGGCCCATCGAGTCTGCTTCACCATTTCATCACGATTGATCCATTTCCCTCTCAGCCCCGATCTCCTGCTTTCTTCCTGTATCCTTTCATGCCCTGACCAATCAAGAATCTATCAACTTTTGCCTTAAATATTCCCAATGACTGGGACTCCACAGCTGCCTATGGCAACAATTTCCACAGATTCACCACTCTCTGGCTAAAGAAATTCTTCCTCTTCTCCGATGCATTTCACTCTATGTTTCACTGTATATGCGACAAAGTTAATCTTTAGAAAAGGTTTGAAATTTCTCCAGCTCCTGTGTTCTTTCACATCTCTAAATCTTTAGCCCAGGCTTAAGAATTACAACCCCATAAAACCATTATGTTACCACCATTACGCGGATGGAGGCATTTAAAATTACATGGGAATGCCTGTGAATGTGGAGCAAATTAAAGAAACTATGAGTAGTTAACAAAGCAATGCCATGAATTCTTGAAGTAAATAGATTGTGCTGGCAATTGTGAGCTCAGCCAGAATTATGAGATTGCTGAAAATTAAACAATATAGAATTACTCTGGTAAATAGTATTCTGGTTTAATTTAATATGTGATACACTAGACTGTTTTTTTTGAGAAAAAGATGAAAAGTCATTAAACTCAAGAAGCCTTGATATTTCTTCAGAGAGTCACTCCTTACTCCACTCGTGTACATTCATCAATCCACGTTGTTTCCAAACTAGACAACCTTCGTACTGTCAGAATGTAGGCTGTTAACAGCCTACACTCAGCTGTTGAATGGAAGCTGCCACTTTTAGCTCACTTACACAGAGACATAACTCAGCTCTGTGTTAAATGCACATACAAGCTTTACCCGGATTTCCACAATTTGGTGCTGCTTTTCATTTTATTCATTGAGATACGGCATAGAACAGTCCCTTCCAGCCGCAGCACCCAGTGATCCCCCGACTTAATCCTAGTCTAATTAGGGGTTAATTTACAATGACCAATTAGCCTACCAACTGGTAGGTTTTTGGACTGTGGGAGGAAATCGAAGGACTTGGTGGTCACAGGGAGAACGTACAAACTCCTTACAGGCAGTGGTGGGAAATGAACCCGGGGTGCCTGTGACGTAAAGCGTTGTGCTAACCACTGCACTACCACACCTGTCCCATGGTCACCATGTACAAATTTAGATTAGGTTAGATTAGATTCAACTTTATTGTCATTGTGCAAAGTACAGATACAAAGCCAATGAAATGCATTTAGCATATGACCAGAAATGCAAAGAGTAGTGTTATTTACAAAATAACTGTGAATAAAAAAGTGCTACAGCACACATATGTAAAAGTACTGAGACAGTACAATATGGGTGCAATACTGCTTAGCGCTGTGATGTGAGGTTCAGCAGGGTCACAACCTCAGGGAAGAAGCTCTTCCTGTGCCTGCTGGTGCGGGAGCGGAGGCTCCTGTAGCGCCTACCGGATGGGAGGAGAGTAAAAAGTCCATGGTTAGGGTGGGATGCATCCCTGATAATGCTTTTTGCCTGCCCAGGCAGCGTTTATGGTAGATGTTCTCAATGTTGGGCAAATATTGTCCTTCCAGCTATTCTGCACCTAACCCTACCCTCTCCCACCCCTGCACCCCCTACAGAAGATGGAGATCCGAGAAGGCCCTCTGTATTTATCAGCTCCTACCCCTGCAGAGGATGGGGGCTCAGGAAATTGGAAACATGTTGGAATGCGTGGTCATCAGAGTGAGTGAGGGGAGTTACCAAGTTTCAGACTTTTTTTTCATCCAGGCTCACTGTGTGTATCACATATAAACAAGCCAGTAACAAATAAGGTGGCCACATGCTTCATGATACCATTTGATATTTTTGCCTTAAGATTATAATTCATATTTTTATCTCTCTCAGGACCCTAACCTGTAGCCTGTGCAGCAAGTTTCTTCCCTCACCCTCTCAGTGTCACACTTCCATATCAGGTGTGGGTAAGTGTGCCCGACGAGGGTCACCAGTCAAAAAAAAAACAGATATTAAGTCGCAACAGCACATTAGTGCAAATGGGTTTTATTTAGTGCTAGATGAAATAAAGATGTAAAGAAAAGTATTTACAAATAGACAAATGAAAACAAACATGTACTAAAATTTACAAATATACAAAGACTTTCTCTACAACACACATTGTCATTAACTTTCAAATATAACTATTCACCAGCTGGCAAATCCAACCTCCACACCTTTCAACAGGGCCAAACTTACGGATTAAATCTGCCTGTGTCAGGTGTAGTGCACTTGCTCCCACTAATGTAGGCATTATTTTAGGACGCTCCGGACTGTCCCTCGGGTCTTTTGGGGCCATTCTGGCATCTACAAACCGATGTAATGGTGTGGAGAAAATAAATGAAACTGTTTGGAATGCCTGTGTCTAGAATCATATTTTAATGAGTTACAAACCAGTAGAGCGCGTTAACCGAAGAGGTTGTTTTGATTAGCCAAGCTAGTGATTGTTTTCCTGTTGGGGTGCGTAAATGGTAACTCCCAAGAATTGCAGAATGAGAGAGCAACGTACGTGAACTACTGGGGAAATTAGACCAGGGACAGAATGAGGAGGAGTGACTAACTGGACAAAGGAGCAGAGTTATTGGGAGAACTAGCATTGTCAACCTGTTCTATCACAGTGGCTCAGCACTTGTGCCTACGAGGTATTCACAATCATGTAGGAAAGATACTTGGCATTTCACCTGCTGACTTGTACCTCAAGTGAGTCTGACTGGTGGTGGAGATAAGGACAGAATAGTAATATCATGACAGAGGGTGTGTGGGTCTCCAAACTGGATGCTCAAAGTGAACATGGGACATCATCGTCGAACAGGATGGCTTCAGTGCATCAGCAAAGGTGGTGTGATTGACAGACAAGCATTCCAGGTCTCCTCTGCCAAGGAGGAAACCATCTGGAACAAGAATAACATGATAGCACAGGCCTTTGCAGAATGTTCCCACTGCCCACAGAGAGCATCAAACATGTCACTACTTTAGGTGGATCTAAATATTTGCCAGGGCATACACATGGACACCTACCTTCAATGACAATTATTACACCATCACATGAGATACACAGGATCAGTAACAGAATAGTGTGAGCCAGGAGAGGGATGATGGTAGTGGAGGTGCAAGTAGAGATTCTGATCAAAGACCTTCCACCTCCATCTCCTACTTACGTTACATTTGGTCTAATGGCCAAATCAGGGCAGGCACAGATATAGTCTGCTATGGGCCCTCACGGACACCAAAGTACAGAGATTGCTGACCGAGTGTACGTCAGCTACCAGAGGTTTAGCACGGTGGTAGTGGATTACGACATGGTGATTGTATCTCCCCAGGCACAGTGCGTTCATCACTCCTCATGATACTGTCCTGGACAGGTGCATCTGTGACGACAAGACAGTAAGACATACAAGCAGAATTAGACCAGTCAGCCCATCGAGTCTGCTCTGCCACTCCATCACGGCTAATTTATTATCCCTCTCAATTCCATCCTCTGTCTTCCCATAACCTTGGCAACCTGACTAATCCAGAAACTATCAGCCTCCGCTTTAAATATACTCAATGATGGCCTCCACAGCTGTCAGTGGCAATGAATTCCACAGATTCAACACCCTTTTGCTAAAGAAATTCCCTTTCATCTCCGTTGTAAATGGACATCCCTCTATTATGAAGTTGTGCCTTCTGGTTCTAGACTCACCCACCATAAGAAATCTCCTCACCACTATATCTAGGTCTTTCAATATTCAATAGATTTCAGTGAGATTCTCCCTCATTCTTCTGAACTCTGGGGAGTACAGGCCCACAGCCATCAAACTTTCCTCCTGTGTTAACCCTCAGAATCATTCATGTAAACCTCCTCTAGCCCCCTTCCAACGCCAGTGCGATTTTTCTCAGAAAAGAAGCCCAAAACTGCTCACAATATTCCAAGTGCAGTCTGACTAATGCATTATAAAGCTTCAGCATCACATCTTTGCTCTTATACTCTAGTTCTCCCAAAATGACTGCTAACATTGCATTTGCCATCCTTACTCAGCCTGCAAGGTAAACTTTGGGGAATCCTGCATGAGGACTCCCAAGTCTCCTTGCACCTCTGATTTTTGAATTTTCTACCTGCTTAGAAAGTAGTCTATGTCTTTATTCCTTCTTCCGTAGTGCATGACCATATACTTCACTACACTATATTCCATTTGCCACTTCTTTGCCCATTCTCCTAATCTGTCTAAGCCCTTTTGCTGAATCCCTGCTTTCTCAACACTACCTGCCCCCCGACCTGCCGTTGTATCATCTGAAAACTTGGCCACAAAGCCATCAATTCTTTCATCCAAATCATTGACATATAACGTGAAAAGAAGCCATCCCAACACCGACCCCTGCGGCACACCACTGGTCACTGGCTGACAACCAGAGTAGGCCACTCTTTGCCTCCTGCCAGACAGCCGATCTCCTATCCATGCTATACCTTTCCTGTAATACCATGAGCTCTTATCCTATTAAGCAGCCTCACATGAGGAATCTTGTCAAAGGCCTTCTGAAAAGCCAAGTAAACAAAATCCTTTGACTCTCCTTTGTCTCTCCTGCTTGTTATTTCCTCAAATAATTCCAACAGATTTGTAATGCAAGGTTTCCCCTAAGGTAAGACATATTGACTTTGGCCTACTTTATCATGCATCTCCAAGTACTCTAAAACCTTATCCTTACTAATGGACTCCAGCATCTTCCCAATCACTGGAGTCAGACTAACTGGCCTATAATTTATTTTCTTCTGCCTTGCACCCTTCTTAAAGAGTGGAGGGGCTTTTGCAATTTTCCAGTCTTCCAGAACCATTCCAGAATCTAATGATTCTTGAAAGATCGTTACTAATGCCTCCACAATATTATCAGGCACCTCTTTCAGAACCCTGAGTGTAGTCCATGTACACAATTTACAAAAGAGGTCAAATTATGCAAATAGTAAAAAAAATGAACAAATATTACACAGTAGATGAGCTGCAGAGTCCCCGAAAGTGAGCCCACAGCTGCAGAAACATTCAGTGCTGAAACGAGTGAAGCCAGTTCAGGAGACCAATGTCTGCAGGGCACCAACTGGTCCGAACCTGGCAGTGTGGGACCCAAGACTCCTGTACCTCCCACCCAATGGTAGTAGCAAGAAGAGAGCGAGATGGTTCAAACACAGGCAGATGGGATGGGCTCAGGTGGGGCATCTTGGCTGACGCACAAAAGAACACTGGGTCATTTTCTGCTTTCACTCTGGGTCAACACTTTTATTGAGGAGCTTTCCCCTCTTGGTGATTCCCTCACTACCCGTCTCAGTGGCACTCATTTGACTCATCCTCTCACAGAGAGTTGAAAATAAAGGCCATACAGTCTAAATATTCATTTATTATCTTTTTACTTACAGATCAACACTCAATGACTAGGACATAGAAAAACCGAACAGAACCAACGCATTCTGTTCTTCCAGTGCATCTTCTGAATAACCTGTCTCGACCTCTACTGAAGCCAGAGATTTTACCACAAGGGAGATCTAGAAAGGAAGAGGTGATTTCTGATTGTACAAAGTTGTTTCACATTGTGTGAGAATGTGAGGGTGTTAGTCTCAATCATTCTGACATAGGTAAAGATTCTCCTGCAGCTTCCATGGGAATGCTGGAATTTCTACACAGATTGCCCACATTTACCTACCCAACCCATTATCAGAATCAGAATCAGAAATCAAGACCAGCTTCTTCCCCTCTGCCATCCAATTTCTGAATGGACATTCAACCTATGAACACTACCTCACTACTTTTTTTATTTCCTTTTTTTTGCACTTCTTTAATTTAACTATTATATATGGGTGATGTATATATGTATTTTTCCCTCAGTCTTGGGTCCTGTACCAGAGGCCTGGGAGTTTGAGTGTTCAGCACAGTATCCTTGCTGTTCCTACTGTGCTCCTCTGGACCGAGATCTCAGACGTTGTTCCCAGGATTTGATGGAGCCACTCTCCCAATCCAGGGGTCACAGCTCCAAGTGCTCCTATTACCACCAGGATTACTCTGGCTTTGACCTTCTATCTGCTCTTTCAAGCCCTGGTATTACACCAGCTTCTCATTTTTTTTCTTCCTGATGTTACTGTCATTCGGGATTGCCACATCTATCACTACTACCTTCTTCTGCTCCTTGTCCAGTATTACCGTGTCCAGCTGGTTGGCCAGTACCTGCTTATCAGTCTGTATTTGAAAGTCCCACAGGATCTTAGCTCTGTCATTTTCCACTACCTTCTCGGGTGTTTCCCATTTGGACTTGGGCGTGTCCAATCCATGCTCAGTGCAGATGTTCTGTACACAATTCCTGCAACTCGGTTGTACCATTCAGTGTATGCTGTCCCTGCCTGCACTTTGCACCCTGCTGCTATGTGCTGGATGGTTCCAGTGGATTCTTTGCACAGTCTGCATCTTGGGTCTTGTCTGGTGTGATAGCTCGCTGCTTTGTTGCTCATGTGCTCACTGCCTGTTCTTGTGCACCATGAGCAGTGCCTCTGTGTTGTCCTTCAGCCCCGCCATTTCCAGCCATTGGCAGGACTTTCTTAGGTCACCTCTGACATCTGGTGAAGCAGGTGAAGCAGAGCCAGAGGACCAGAGGCCATGGCAGGACAAACCATTGCACAGGATATAAATATATGTATATACTTACTGTAATTCTTAGTATTGCATTGTACTGCTGCCGCAAAGTTAATAAATTTCACAATGTATGCCGGTGATATTAAACCTGATTTTGATTCTGAATCCTCCACAATGCGTGCACATCCATGCAAATACAGAAATCTAGGGCTTCTGCCAAGGATTTGCCAACAGTCCCCTGGTGCTGTATTCCAGATGGAGTCAACCAGGAGAAGCACAAACCTCTGCAGACCCTCAGCACTAACACAGGGACACTACACTAACACAACCCAGTGCAGGAAATGCAATGGCATTATTTGTTGGCATGCATTTTAGATTAGTGCTTGGGAAATGTTCTCGAAGTAGAATTTTACAGGACTTATACTGTGCGACAGGTGTACAGCAGTGTAAGGTATGTGTGCCAGATCAGCAGGGTGGTTTGTGGCCAGGACATGGCTTGATTGTCACAAATGCACAGTTAACGATGTCCATGCAGTAGGAAGTGAGCCAGAGCAGATGAGGTGAGATCCTGCTTATTCTGATCATCCTCACTGTAGCTAAATCATCCACAAGAGGAGAAGATGGCGGGGCGACGGCAGTGTGCGCAGCCACTTCGGTGGTGATGTCTGTTACCTGTCAAGTAGGGGACCGTGCACAACTCTGATTTGATGGAGACAGATGTGAGAGCACGGAGGAACATCTGGAAAACTTCTGAAATGCCCACTTCACTGCCGCTGCTACTGTGTGGTAACCAAAATCTCTGGAGCAGAAGGCTCCGAAATCTTCAGCTTTGCGTGCTTCAGCGGCCGGGGCTAGGTCGAAGGCACTCGGCAGAGGATGGCGCTCGGGAGGCTGTATCGGAGCAGCTGGTCGAAAGCTCGAAGTTTTCGGACAGATGGACTCAGTGTCGGCTGTGGTCGGCTGCTTTCAAGGCATTGGCAAGTTGACGGTGCCTGGAGGTTTATGGCAGGGAGTTTCTCCCTTTTGCCGCCTGCTATCGGGGACTCGGGGACTCTTGAGACTTTTTTTTACCGTGCCCATGGTTTGTTCTTCATCAAATTATGGTATTGCTTTGCACTGCTGTAACTATATGTTATAATTATTTGGTTCTGTCAGTGTTAGTCTTTGGTTTGTCCTGTTTTCTGTGATATCACTCCAGAGAAACATTGTATCATTTCTTAATGTGTGTATGCATTTCTAAATGACAATAAAAGAGGACTGAGTGTTCTCATAATCTAATCTAAATGATGATGATCTAGAAAAATCCCAGATCATCGATGACTGTCAGACACTGGTAAAGTCTGCTCACATGTTCCACCAGAGGTAGGAGTTCTTCCAGTAGACTTCGAATGTCTGCTACCACATGATTAAGCACTCTGAACCTCCTCATGCCCAATTATCTAGTTACGTCAACTCTAACTGCCAGATACTGTATACTCTTCGGAAAGCAGCAGCCCTTCTGTCTCAGTCTCAGGCTGTTGAAGGGATAGGAGGAACATCTTGTTCTGGTGCCAACATGCTCAGCATAGCTCTCCTCTGGTTTCCTGCATGATCACAGCACAAGAGGCAACCATGTTGAAGTTGCTATGGAAAGCCATAAAGTACAGCTCACAAGTCATCACTGTGATCATTTAGAAATAAAATTTTATGAAGATAGCTTCTGTTTTATTTTTGCTAAATTAAGTCAAGCAGTGAATGATGGCTACATTCCACCAGAAATTAAGAATATAAAAGCAAGTATGTAATGTTGAGACTTTATAAAGTACTGACAAGGCCTCACTTGGAGTATTGTGAGCAGTTTTGGGCCCCTTATCTTAGAAAGGATGTGCTGAAGCTGGAGAGGGTTCAAGGGAGGTTCACAAAAATGATTCCAGGATTGAGTGGCTTGTCATATGAAGAACATTTGATGGTTCTGGGGCTGTATTTGCTAGAATTCAGGAGAATAAGGAGTGATCTCATTGAAATCTATCAAATGGTGAAAGGCCTTGATAGAGTGGATGTGAAGAGGATGTTACCTTTGGTGGGAGAATCTAAGACCAGAGGACACGGCCTCGGAATAAAGGGCATCCTTTTAGAATGAAGATGAGGAGGAATTTCTTTAGTCAGAGAGTAGTGAATCAGTGGAATTCTTTGCCACAAGCAGCTGGGCAAGCCAAGTCCTTATGTATATTTAAGTTAGAGGTTGAGAGATTCGTGACTGGTCAGGGCAGGAAAGGATACTGTGAAAAGACAGGAGATTGGGGCTGAGAGGAAAATTGGATCAGCCATGATGAAATGTCAGAGCGGACTCAATGGGCCAAATGGCCTAATTCTGCTCCGATATCTTATGCCCTTAATATCTTACAGAAAATGTAAGATATAAATGCAAGAAGGCGGGAGGAGAAGATGGCAGCGCAATGCGCGCGTGCAGCTCCCTGGTAAAAATGATATCGTATCCGTTAAATAGGGGCCGTGGACAACTCCGATTTGATGAAGACAGACGTGGAAGCACAGAGGAACATCTGGAGAAATTTCTGAAACACTGGTTCACTGCCCCCGTTACTGGGTGATCGAGAATCTTCCGGAGGGAAGGCCCCAAAATCCCCAGCTTTGCCTGCTGCTGGTGACCGAGGCTGAGGTTGAATTGTTCGGATATAGATGGTGCTTGGTACTTGGTGCCGGAGGGCTGACCAGAGGCTCGAAGTTTTCGGACAACTCAGAGTCGGACTGTGGTCGGGCATGGCAGGGAGAGTTTTCTTCCTTCTCCCGTCTGCGTGAGATGTGGGACATTAGAGAGACTTTGAACTTTTTTGCTGTGCCATGGCCTGTTCTTCATCAAGTTATGGTATTGTTGCACTGTTGTAACTATATGTTATAATTATGTGGTTATGGTTAGTTTTTCAGTCTTGGTCTGTCCTGTGTTTTTGTGAGATCACACCGGAGGAATATTGTATCATTTTTTAATGCATGCATTACTAAATGACAATAAAAGAGGACTGTGTGTCCTCATAATCTAAACAAATGGTAAAATTATTTCACCCATCACTGGAAGATTTAAAGTCCTAATTCCTCATGACTTCCAACAATGTGACAACATTCTGTATTAAATTCAGAGATTATTATAACTAAAACTTATCATTCAATGGTACCAAGAAAACATGGTTGCATGAGCCTTTTAAACGGGGAAGATAAGCAATTTATTTAATCAGTGCATGCATTTGATAGTAGGATTAGTCATGTCGATATGCAAATACTCAAAGTACACGAAGCCTTGTTTTGTCTCCACCTCATGGTTTAACTTGTTAATGTTTTTCACTTGTGACTTATTTGTCTCATTCAGCCTAGCCCCTTCCAAAAGAGATTAATTTCCAGCAATGGCAGTAAGGTACAGTTATTAACAGTAAAATTCTAGAGGATAACAAGCTTATTTTTCTTTTGTCTTTCAGATGTGGCCAACCTATAAGTTTTCATGATATTATGCAAATACACTCTGAAAGGTGTTATGATCTGCAGTACTTTGATTTTTTTGTTAACTTGTAGAAATACGTTCAGTGGCCACTTTATTGGGTACACCTACACGCCTGCTCGTTAATGCAAATATTGAATCTGCCCATTGTGTGGCAGCAACTCTTCGCAAAAAGCATGCAGACATGGTCAAAAGATTCATTTGTTGTTCAGACCAAATATCAGAATGAGAAAGAAAATTGAGCTAAGTGACTTTGACAATGGAATGATTGCTGGTGCCAGACGGGTTGGTTTGAGTATCCCAGAATCTGCGGATCTCCTGGGATTTTCACACATAACAGTCTCTAGAGTTTACAGACATAATAACATAAGAACAGAAGAAATAGGTGCAGGAGTAGGCCATCTGGCCTGTCGAGCCTGCTCCGCCATTCAATAAGATCATGGCTGATCTGGCCATGGACTCATCTCCACCTATCTGCCTTCTCCCCATAACACGTAATTCCCCTACTATGCAAAAATCTATACACATTTGTCTTAAATATAACTCCGACAATTCCGCAATAAACAAAAACAGCCAGTGAGCAACAGTTCTGTGGGTGAAGATGCTTTGTTAATGAGAGAGGTCGGAGGAGAATGGCCAGACTGATTCAAGCTGACAGTAACTCAGATAACTACACATTACAACAGTTGTGTGTAGAAGAGCTTCTTTAAATGCATAACATGCATATCTTGAAGTGGATGGGCTGCTGCAGTAGAAGACTATTAACATACTCTTAGTGGCCACTTTACTAGGTGCAGAAGGCACCTAAGTGGCCACTGAGTGGAAATGCATCTTTTTATAGTTACATGGATAATGTATTTGAATAATTGTTTTGAATTTTGCTCAGTTTGTCAATTAGTATTAGGATAAACATTAGTTCTCCTGAACAACATTGCCGGTGTCTATTGAAGTTTCTTCCAAAGTACTTCCTGGGTATTTCAGCGATACACACAAAACGCTGGATGAACTCAGCAAGCCAGGCAGCACCTACGGAGGGAAATAAACAGTTGATGTTTCAAGCCAAACCCCTCACCTGCATTATTGAATTACTCTCTTCATGTGGAAAATTCCTCAGGCAACAATACTTACTCTGCTAATTCTGATTAAACTAACTATTTTATTTCCGAGTGGAAGGAGGAGCAGTCCCTGGTAGCTAACGAAAACAGCTTAATGTTTTAAAATAGGTCTACTGACACTTCACTTGTTAAGTTATCGGTAGGGAAAAATTGCTTTGGAGATTTAAACTGAAATTATATAAGGAAGGAATATGAAGTCAGAGCAACTACACCAACCAAATATATTGGAATAACTTAAATGCTCTCACAAGACTGACCAAAAGGCACTTTTCTGTAAATCCTCCACAGAATATCCTGTCCATGTAACAAAAATATATCAGTATTTTATTTCCATTATATCTTGCCTGTGTTACAAAATGGGTGAAAGGAAACATTTACTATTCAGAGGGAGCTTTTGAAAACAATATTCAATCCTGGTCTCTGTAACACTGCACATACCTATGCTGCCTGCAATAAATGGTTTGCTTAAGTTTGAAGGAGAGCTGTTTAAAGGGAGCGTGTACCTGTGAGCAACAGACCCATAGCATGGCTGCCAGATGTCTGGGCAGAAAGATGGGTAATTGCCAATCAGATCCCTTTACTTCCTGCAAAGAGAAAGGGTGCACACAGCAAGTGCCAAGGAACTGTAACTGGAGAAGATTTAGTTAGTTTCAGGCGTCTCAGCACGCAAGGAGGAAGCGCTGGAGCTGCTCTGAAGATACACAGGACACGCTGTGGTAAATAAGAAAACCGGAGGCACAATGCCAAGAGGAGTTTGATAAATGGAAGGGAAGACAGAAAATGGTTGGCTTCAGTTTTAACTTGGAATGTCAAAGTATGTAAATAGGCGTTGAGTCAGTTTCTATTTCTACAAAGAGACATTTGATTGTTTTCACAATGAAAGAATCATTTGTGTTTTTAATCTGAGAGCAGATGGCTCAGGGAATGAGCAGATCTGGTTAGAGAAGTGGATGAGCACATCAAGCCGTCTTGCACAGGAAGATACAGACTGTTCTGTTTGTTGTAACACGGTTGGACTTGTGCCTTCAAAATGAAGATAAATGCTGAAGTGGCATATAAGTTGAACTAAACATTATATAACATTTGAAATAATGCATTGTTAGCTAAAGTCCTGGGTTTCTAGTTATCTGCAATCAAAAATATGCGATAATCATAACGATAATAGAGTCAATAATCTGTATTCTTTCTGGAGTATTCCCACTATAAACCTATTTGGAAAGCTGTGCATTACAACAAGACACAGATTTTTTTTTCCAGATACTCTAGGAACTAGAATTGTCCTTCCCCACTGTTCTTGAAAGGCTGTTACTTGGGGCAGAACATTTTATCTATCTCGACAAACCCAAAGGGAAACCTGGTTCAAGCTAACTGCGGTTGTGGGTTTGCTGGGAAAATGTGGCTCAAAGGGTCAGAAGGGCTGACTGCATGCTAAAGCTTAGTAAATCAATTTAAAAAGTTTGGGTTGAGTGAGAGCAGTCATTCTGGTGGGTTTAAAATCCAAGTCATCACACAACCTTACAAGACTCCCATGTTTTATTACGTTTGTTAAATGCTTTGGTGTGCCTGGAAGGAACATTCAAATTAGTGGCCAAATGATTTGGTTGGGCAGTGATGGGTGGAATTTGTTTTAATAAGTTAAAATTGTACACTCGACTATATGTTGCAGAAGCTACTTTTACTGCATTTAATTGCATGGTTAGCATTTCATGCCACCCTAATGCAATATCAATTGCATGTATAATGCAATCTCTAATTTTAAGGTTCTTTGAAGAACATTGATCGATTGGTCTTGAAGTTCTGTGCTTTGTCAGTTTCATCACAACCTATTGTTTTGACTTATTGCAAATTCTTGCCACTGTGGGATCTAATCTGCAATCTCAGCAGCCATCCTTTACAAGGATATCCTACCATACGTGACACTCTTCCAGCTATTGGAGAGTGGTGCAACTTAAAGAGTAGATACTGCGATGAAGAGAGGATGCACGTGTAGGACTGGGCTCCAAAAGGGACAGAAAACAATTGGCAAGCTATCTGATAAAGTGAGCACTCCATACAAAGGGTCACAGGGATCTTCTAGGACTATAGCCAGGTGCTCCTGGTAGATGTTGACAGGAGGAAAATGAATGCAGTATATGAATGCCTAACTTTTGGGGAAATGTTCAATGTGGGCAAATCCTCTGCTGCTACAGGCTGCTGGAAGAGCAGATAAAATCCTTATTGTTTGCATATGGAGCCTAGACGACCTCCATAAATAAACAGTGAGCAGCAAACTATGAGATGTGGCAGAAGTCAGCAACAGCTGACAACAGTCAGAAATAATCTTGAGGCTAGGAAATGGAAAGCGATTGTGACCTTGAATTTGTTGAGCAATGCACTCAAAGCACACGTGAGGCCCCCTGAGGCTGCAGCAGGGTAGAGATCTCCATGAGAGAAAAGAAACAAAAGTGTAGTTTGAGAGTCAGCCCTTTTAAAAGCATGACTTTGGCAGAAACTGGACTAACAGAGGCTGGTCATTGTATGTGTAAACAAAATCAGACAAACCGGATTGAATCAGACCATCCATGTTTCAGCCCGAAACATCGACTGTACTCTTTTCCTAGATGCCGCCTACCTTGCTGAGTTCCTCCGGCATTTTGTATGTGTTGACTGGATTGAAAATCACTGTGGGGATGAATTTTGGGTGTTGCACTACTGGTGACTGAGGAGAGAAAAAGTGAAAGGTCAAAATGAAAACAAAAAAGTAGTTAGGAAATGTGCAACATTGTTCTTATTCAAATGTACTACACCATTGTATGGGGAATTCCAACGTCTATGAGTTCACTATAATGTGCTGACAAATAGAGTGCTTGATAAATCTGGTAATTTGTGGGAAAAATTACCTGAAAGCTTCTGAACAGAGCAAACAATTTACAGAACAAGTTAACAATGGACCAGAGATTGCCCTCCAAGAGAGGTCAATGCAAGTATTGTCTGCAGACTGCAGCTCAACTGTTTAGGTTCAAGCGACCTTGGTTCTGGAGTGTAGGGACCATAGGTTAAACAGTTTCCCATCAATTCTGAAAATTAGCTCAGCTCTTGTTAGAAGTGCAGCATTAAATCTTCCTTAGAACTCCTCTAAGCTGCTTACTTTACATCTATGTTTAAAGCAAGAGAAGGACCTGGATCCACAATTGCTCTACCACCACAATAGGTCTACAGTGGATACAATCTCACTGGTTTTCCACTCAGCATTGGATCACCTGCACAGTAATAACACCTGCATCAGGCTCTATCAATTACAGCTCAATGTTCAACAGAATCATACCCCTCAGTTTTAATCAAAAAGCACCAAAACCTGGGCCTCTGCAGCTCTCTCTGCAACCGAATCCTTTATTTCCTCACTGGGAGACCACAGTCTGTGCAGATCAGAAACAACACCTCCTCCTCGTTGACAATCCACACTGGTGACTCTCAGGATGAGTGCTTAGCCCACTGCCCTATTCCCTCTACACCCGTGACTGTATGGCTGGCACAGCTCAAATGTCATCTGTAAATTTGCCAATGACAGAAACTACGGCTTGCAGAATTTCAGATTGTGACGAGAAGGCATATAGGAATGAGATAGATCAGCTGTCTGAGTGGTGTCACAGCAAGAACCTTGCACTCAATATCAGTAAGATCAAGGAATTGATTATGGACTTCAGGAAAGGGAAAGTTGAGAGGGAATACACTCCAGTCCCCATTGAGGGATCAGCAGTGGAAAGGGTGAACAATTTCAAGTTCCCGGGGAGTCTGGGGAGACTTGGTATGTCACCAAGGAGACTCGCCAATTTCGACAGATGTACCATGGGGAACATTCTAACTGGTTGCATCACTGTCTGGCCACTGCACAGGATTGGAAAAGGCTGCAGAGAGTTGCAACTTCAGCCAACTCAATCATGGGCACTAGCCTCCCCAGCACCGAGAACCCCTTCAAAAGGCGATGCCTCCAAAAGGTGGCATCATCAACTCCATCAACCAGGACGTGTCTTTTTCTTTGCTACCATGAGAAAGGATGTACAGGAGCCTGAAGACACATTCACAACAATTCAGGAACAGCTTTTTCACCTCTGTCATCAGTCAATGAATCCATGAACACAACCTCGCTATTTTTCCTCTCTTTTGCACTACTTACTTAATTTATTTTTTTCTGTACTTCTGTACTTCTTATTGTAAATTATAGGTTTTTTAACTTTTTTTTCTCATTATGCATTGAAATTTACCGCTTCTGCAAAACAACGAATTTCATAATAACTGGCGCTGATATTAAAACTGCTTCTGATTTGTCCTTGATTTTTTTCAACATCTCTATTATGAGAAAAAATTTCCTGCTGTTGCTCCTTTCTACGTCCAGCAACCAATGCCACCCCCCGCCCCGCACTCCTCCCCGCAACCACCACTCCTCCTCTCCAGGGAAAAATAAACCAGATGATCCGGTCTCTCACAAGTGAAATGCTCTGTCCCAGGCAAAGTTCTGGTAAACTTCTTTTGCATTCCTAGAATGTTAGTATATCCTTCTGACTTTGTGATGAATGGAATGGCAGTCAGTACACAATTTATAGCCTAAACAATGCTTAATAATGTTGTATCATAACCTTCCAGCTCTTAGGTTCTGTGTCGTGGCTGATGCCGTTTATTCCATATAATTTCTTTGACCTTGTATCTCCCTTTGTTGCTGGCTTTACGTTCATGTGCAACAGGGTTCCTTTGCTTCTCAGTACTCCCTATTGTGTCTATCCTGCTGTTAGTAGACTTTACAAAGTGCATCAGTCACACTTATCAAGATTAAATTCCACCTGCTATTGCTCCTTCCCTTTTACCAACTGATCAATATTTTCCTATAACGTAAGGCTATCTTCCTCGCGATTAAAACAGCAGCAATTCGAGCTATCGTAAACTTATTGTGATTAACATTTTACATTCAAAAAACAGCTTGCTATAGTCCGAGGGCAAGATATTTCAGAATCAGAATCAGGTTTATTATCACCGGCATGTGATGTGAAATTTGTTAACTTAGCAGCAGCAGTTCAATGCAATACATAATCTAGCAAAGAGAGAAAAAATAATAGTAATAAATAAAATAAAACATAAGGATAAATAGACAAGTAAATCAGTTATGTATAGTGAATAGGAAAGGAAAGGTATGTCGCATCCGGAGTTTCTCCACTTAGCGGACGAGTTCCCTCCACGCCTCTCTGACGTAGTGGGGAACTGTGTACGAGGCAAGTTACAGCAGTGGTTTGCCATTGTCTTCTGCCGGGTGACTTTCCAAAGAGATCACCAGCTCGTAACCCAGCACGGATGGAAAGCGTGCAGGGGAGCCGGCTGGATTTGAACTCGGAGCCTTTCATCCCAAAGTCCAGCACTGATGCCACTAGTGAATAGGTTTTTAAAAATGTGCAAAAAACAGAAATACTGTATATTAAAAAAAGTGAGGTAGTGTCCAAAGCTTCAATGTCCATTTAGGAATGTGTCAGAGGGTGAGGCGTCATGGTAGCATAATGGTTAACCTGATGCTATTACTGCTCAGGGCATTAGAGTTCAGAGTTCAATTTTGGCGCTGACTGTAAGGAATTTGCATGACCTCCCCATGTCCATGTGGGATTACTCCAGGTGCTCCAGTTTCTTCCCACAGTCCAAAGACATATCGGTCCATTGGTTAATTGGTCATTGTAAACTGTACTGCGATCGGACTAGTGTAATATAGGTTGGTCGCTGGGTGGCATGACTCATTGGGCCGGAAAGGCCTGCTCTATGCTATATTAGTGAGGCTGAGGTTAGGTCACAAAACAAAGGAGAAGGAATAGGTTATGGTAGCTGCAGAAAACTGTTTGCCAGAGGAGACATCTCCTCCCACAAAGTTGTGGAATTAGTACATTGGCTGATAGCTTAAATGATCCCCGATGTGAAAGGAGTTGTGGCCTGCACTATCGCTCTGCTGAGGAATAGCTGAAGGCATTTTTCAGCAGTGCAGCTGGCTTGTTGTGGATAGGCTGCCTGCAAAACATTGATAATATTACAGTGGGTGGAAGCCTTCCACCTCTGGTGTCTTCTGATCTCTGTTTCTCATTTCCTTTCATCTTCTACCAATTTAACCACAAATAGCGATGCCTTTGGAAAAACCCTGTCATTAATTTTTAATTTAATTGGAAACCTTGAGCTCGTGTTGAAATGCTCTTCAGTCCAGGAGTGGTGTGAACGTTTACGGCTGCAACCGTGCTTGTTCACTTCTGTTCCTTTGCTGTTCATTCTATGTGCTTCAACAGCAGACACCTCCTAAGGGAGTTTGCAAACAACAATAAAATGCCCTGCTTTTCGCCGTAATATTCAGACTTTATTTTGAAAGTGAAATTCCTAATGCCAAAAAGTGAAAAATATATTTAATTATCATCAGCATAAAATAGTAAAATATTGGAATATTTTAAAGAGATACTTAAATTAATTGTTTATGCCAAGTTATGGTGATGATTTTACTGGTTTACTGTAATAGAATTTGACAGATGATGTGATTCTACTGTAGGAAAGTTCATGCTCTTCTATTTCAAAGTGTTAAAGGTTTTTAAGACCATGACTTTGCTGTCTATTTAATATTTCAGTAATATTTGAGTAATATTATAAATATTACTGATGAAGGGTCTCAGCCCGAAATGACGACTGTTTATTTATTTCCATAGATGCTGCCTGACCTGCTGAGTTCCTCCAGCATTTTGTGTGTTTTGCCTTGGATTTCCAACATCTACAGATTTTCTTGTGTTTATAAATATTGTAAATTTATTGTTGATTACATAATTCATTGTGGGTTATATGTAAAAGTATACATCATAATATGCACTTCGCTAAAGGAACGAAATGTACACAAGTTCTCCCCAACTCTCCTGTCTTTTTCTTTCAATTAATCTTCCATTTTGGAGTTACAAATCATAACAGACATCGAAGCAGAATGAGAACATTCAGCCAGTCAGGTCTGCTCCACCATTCCATCATGGCTGATTTATTGTTGCTCTCCACTCCATTCTCCTGCCATCTCCCCGTAACCGTTAACACTCTTACTAATCAAGAACCTAGCAACCTCTGCTTTAAATATATTCAATGACCTGGCCTTCATGCTGTCTGTGGCAATGAATTCCACAGATTCACCACTCTCTGGCTGAAGAAATTCCTCCTGATCTCTGTTCTAAAGTGATGTCCTGTATACTGAGGCTGTGCCTTTCTGATGCCGGACTCTCCCACTACAGGAGACATCCTCACCATGACCACTCTGTCTAGGCCTTTCAATATTTGATAGGTTTCAATGACATCACCCCTGATTCCTCTAAACTCCAGCGAGCACAGGCCCACAGCTATCAAAAGCTCCTCGTACATTAACCCTTTCACTGCTGGGACCATTCTTGTGAAACTTCTTTGGACTCTCTACAATGCCAATTCATCTTTTCTCAGATATAGCACCCAAAGCTGCTCCCAATACTCCAAGTGTGATCTGACCAATGCCTTATATCGCCACAGCATTACATTCTTCCTTTTATATGCCCGTCCTCTTGAAATGAATGCGAATATTGTACTTGCCTTCCTTACCACCGACTCAAGTTGAGTTAACCTTGCAATCTGCAAGTTAACCTTTAGAGAATCTTGCACGAGGAACTCCAAGTCCCTTTGCACCTCAGATTTCTGAATTTTCTCCCCATTTAGAAACCAGTCTATATCTTTATTCCTTCTACCAAAGTGCATGACCATACACTTCCCAACACTGTCTTCCATCTGCCACTTCTTTGCCCATTCTCCTAATCTGTCTAGGGCTTTCCACAGACTTCCTACTTCCTCAACACTCAAGTTATTCAAACACCAAAACTAGAATTTCAAGCAGCATGCCCGTGCAAGGAAATAGTGAACGTGCCAGAGGCCTAGAGTAAAAGCAGAAAATGCTGCAAACACAAAATAACCTGCAGATGCTGGGGTCAAAGCAACACTCACAACACGCTGGAGGAACTCAGCAGGTCGGGCAGCATCCGTGGAAAAGACCTTTTTCCACGGATGCTGCCCGACCTGCTGAGTTCCTCCAGTGTGTTGTGAGAAAATGCTGCATCTCAGTCAGCCTGCTCCTGTGAAACCAGGCCAAGGGAAAGAGCTTTCCCTTTGCCTAAAGTTGCTTAAAGCCAGCAAGATCAAGGTGTCCAGCTTGGGGTTTTGGGTTATAAAGCTGGATTACTCTGCCGTTTGCATTATGGGTAGGCAGAGCTTTGTCACTGTGTAACATTGGGAAAGAGGAACAGTAGACTAAGGGAACTCAGGCGCCGTAGGATCCAGGACAAGATGGCTCATGGGTCCAAATTTGGCTTAGCAACAGGACATAAAGGATAATGGTTAAGAGTTATCTTTATGATTGCACGACTTTTATATTGGTGTTCCACAGGGATAACTGCTGCAACCCTTGTTGTTTGCAGTATACAATTGGTGGAGAATTGGGGTAGGGTTACAGGTGGCAGATGACACAGAAATTGGTGGAATTGTTGACAATGTGAAGGGTTATCCTAGGCTGCAGAATAATAAAGATGTGTTGGAGACATGGATGAAGAGTTAATTCTGGTGTGAGGTGGTGCATTTTGGGAGTATTGATAAGGCTGGACCATGCATCATGAATGGTAACGTCTCAGTGAGTATTGAGGAACAGAGAGATTCAAAGAAACACACAACAGAGCAATGAGGCCTTCCACACCACCTAGTTCATGGTGATCGTGATGCCAGTCTAGGCTAATCCTATTTTCAATATCTGCATTTGTGTGCAAGTCAAAATAGCATTTAAGTTCAGGTTGGTGATGTGGTTAAGAAAGCATATAGTTTACAGGCCTTCATTAATCGGGGCTTTGAGTACAAAAGCAGGGAGGTTGTGCTGCAACTTTGTCAGACCTCAGCTGGAGTATCTGTGTGCAATTCTGGCAACTACACAATAGGATGAATGTGATAGTGCTGGCGAGCTGCAAACATGATTTACTCAGATATTTTCTAGCATTGAGAGTTTTAGCTCTGAGGAGAGCCTGGAAACCTCTTGGTGCAGACAAGATTAAGAGCTTGAATTGTCTGGACATTGAAGACTGCGGGCTGGGTGCTAGAAGATGGAATTAAAAAGCATGAATACCCGGGAGGCAGTGTGAATCTAGAGGGTTG
Organism: Mobula birostris; assembly: GCF_030028105.1. Classification (NCBI taxonomy): domain Eukaryota; kingdom Metazoa; phylum Chordata; class Chondrichthyes; order Myliobatiformes; family Myliobatidae; genus Mobula; species Mobula birostris. The sequence goes on along the minus strand of NC_092378.1, from coordinate 128,722,965 downwards.
AATAACCTGCTTCCATGCTTATGATATTGTAATGCAGTACTGGTGGAGGCAGGTCTGTCACTGATAACAAATGGTGAATATTGGAGGCCACTGCTTCAGAACAGCATAACAATGAGGAATAGAAATGATAGGTGTAGGACTGTCATAGTATGTAGCATTGGTGGGTAAGGTCTATCACTTTATAACACTGAGATACATCTTCAGTGGACACAGGTCTGTCTGTATATAACACTGGATCCATTATAGTTGTACACAGGCCTGTTATGGTGGATACTGTTCTGTCATTGTACAATGACATGATACAGTGTTGTGGCACAGGTCTATCACTATTTCACACAAGGATTCAATGCTGGTGGGACAGACCTGTCACTACGTATTACTCAGGATACAGTTCTGACTGGCACAGGTTTCTCACTGACAAAAGCCGCAATTTCAAGCAGCACTGTTAGAACGGCAGCTAGCAAAAGGGGCTGCAGCACTCCGTGAATGACTGTCCTGGCCGTGGCTCTCTCCCAGATTGTACACATCTGCTGCAGACACATCTGTATGAGTTAGAGGCACAGTGGTCAAGAAGGACACACCATCTTCTCATTGCTACCAGAGAGGAGGTGCAGAAGCTTGAAGGCACACCCTCAGTTTTAGAAACAACTTCTTCCCCCACGCCTTCAGATTTCTTAATGAACAATGGACACATGAATGCTACTTCACTATTTTTTCTCTCATTTTGCACTATTTATTTACTTTGATTTTTGTATATATAATTCACATTTCTGCTTATAATTTACAGTATAAATTTATGTATGGCACTGCAACAGATTTCACAAGTACCAGTGATAATAAATCTGGCTCTCATTCAGAGGATGGCTAGGGTAGAAATGAGACTAGTATCCAATGTTAAGGAATGAGAAATATTTTTCTCCTGAAATGTAGGTGTAAACAGCTAGCCTTTGAAATAGCACATACTGTTTACTCAAAGTCAATACCAGAGTCAAATTTACAACATACACTCAGTCTTTTTCTGCAGTAGGTTCAATATGCTCTTTCTCAAAAGGATTTACTGTGGTTCGCAGTCATTGAGAATATTCAAGGATTTTGTATGGAAAGATCAGATGGGAAAGTGTATCTGAGGCACAGGAGAAACACTGGGCTCATTGAATAGATGAACAGATTGAAAGGACTGTCTGCTTGACCATACTTCTATGTTCTATTTTTATTTTCTTCATTTATGTAAGACAGTCAATAATATTGCCTATATACACAGAGCAGTAAGAATGCTGCCACATGCAGTGGTCAAGGCTGGTTTGGCGAATAGACTTCCTAGAGAACTAAGAGATCAGTGTTATCTGTGGTGATAGGCTTGTCCATAGAAATTACTAACATAATTTTCTTTCTGTTAGGCTCCTCAGCCATATCTTTCATCCTATCTCCTATGATATTAAATTCAGTCAGACTGAACAAATGAAGTGTTGAACTACAAGAAGTCACCTTTTTCCAGCATATTTTTGAATCTTGCTCTTGCTGAGTGATCCTCAAACCACCCTGAGGTCTATCAGTGTGTGGATAGCTAGAGTAGCAGGAAGACATTTTACGATTCAGTGCACCTCAGGTGCACTAGAGACCCCAATATCACATGTTATTAGTAAGAATTTCCAAGTTGTGAATTGAATTTAGTTGAATACATCTGTCTGTCTCATTCCAGATTTGTTCCCCCTCCAATAATGGAGTTAAATTTTCTTTCGATGTCAGTCATTTTGTTTTCCTCATAACTTTATTTAGACTAAATGGGTCAAGCTGCACAAGTAACTTTCAGCTGACATCATGCATTATCATTAAGAAGTCACAAACAAGAGAAAATCTGCAGATGCTGGAAATCCGGGCAATACACAACCAAATGCTGGAGGAACTCAGCAGGCCAGGCAGCGTCTATGGAAAAAAGTACAGTCAACGTTTCAGGCCAAAACATCAACTGTATTTTTTTCCACAGATGCTGCCTGGTCTGCCGAGCTCCTTCAGCATTTTGTGTGTGTCGTTAAGAAGTGAATCTTTTTCAGTCAGCCCATCAGCTTCCATAATCACGTCAAGTGATTGATACTATTCAGCTCTGCTTTGACTTTATTCTTTAGGGTACTTGGTAGGATCCAACAAGGTTCCAAATGCACTCAGCTGAATGCCATTTTCTTAGGCCAAGTAACCAGGATCTACGCCCAGTTTCCTTTCCCATTAAACAATGCACTTGAATTCTGTACCCAGTACTGACTTCATAAAAGAACTGCAGGCAACAAATTTTACATTAGGTTTATGTATTTTTTCCCCTATGATTTCACAACAATTCTGCTAAATGATGCAGAAACTGCACTTTTTTAATAATCTGCTCTTGAAGAGCTGTGTAACTCTGGGGGAAAATAACAAGCTGGCTTTTATTAATCTGGATCTGGCATTGAACATATATTAACCTAATAACGAATACACTCTTCAAATGGGAGATACCAGAATGTGTTAAATATTTATTTGCATTGGAAGCTGAAGCACAAATTAGTTAAGCAAATACTATTTGTGTGATGTCAATGGCTTTGTTTTTAAAGCCTACTGTGAGAATATTCTGAATTAATATTTCTTGGGTTAAATGACTCTTCAGTTCCGTTTTATTATGATAGTGGCAGTTGCTTTTAATCAGTGCATCTTACATGCAACAGAAGCTTGGACTCAGAGCATGGGATTCATACACAAAGTCTCCAGTGTTCAAGCCATAAGGGTTTCTTGTTTTTTTTGCTCGGAACAACGTTACTAAGATAATAGTGATTCTTTTCAGAGAGGAAGGACATTGTCAAGGTAGATGGGGCAAGCAAATTAAACCAATATCCATTGTGAAATATCAAACAGGGGTAGTGCTTCAGAAAAAGATCCTGCCACATGTTGAGTGCATGCCATTTTCAGATCTATTTTGTGCCTGAGCGCAATTTTATTGTACTAAGGTTAGCACCATAGAATTCAGCTTAAATCACCTCTTCAGCATTATAAATGCACAGTAGATGCCCATCATTAAACTGATATGAAAACTCTGGGGATTGTGCAAGGCATACTCATGAGCTAGGTGATTGTTTAAGCGCTCTAAAGGTACTGCTTGATGATCTTGTTTAAAATGCCTCCATTTCCAACTAGTCCTACAAATAAAAGTAGATGAGTTTTTGTGGAATGGGCTGAAAAGCCGAATTCTGCTCCTATGTCTTGCCGATGACACTACATTGATTGGCCTTATTTCAAACAATAACGAGGTGGTCTACAGGGAAGAAGTCATCTATTTCACACAGTGGCATCGAGAAAACAACCTCTTCCTCAATGTCGCAAAAACAAAGGAGCTGGTTGTGGATTACAGGATGAATGGAGACAGGCTAAGCCCTATTGACATCAATGGATCTGAGGTTGAGAGGGTAAACAGCTTCAAGTTCCTCAGCATCCACATCACCGAGGACTTCACATGGTCTGTACACACCAGCTGTGAGGTAATGTCTTTCACCTCAGATTTTTGAGCAAGTTTTGTTTGGGCACCCAAATCCTAAGAACTTTCTACAGCGGCACAATTGAGAGCACCCTGACCGGCTGCATCACTGCCTGGTATGGGAACTGTACATCCCTTAATTGCTGCAGACTGCCCAGCGCATCTGTAGTTATAAACTTCCCATGATTCAGGACATTTACAAGGACAGGTGTGTAAAAAGGGCCTGTGGGATCATTGGGGATCCAAGTCATCCCAACCACAATCTATTCCATCTGGGAAGCGGTACTGCAGCATAAAAGCCACGACCAATAGGCTCCGAGACAGCTTCTTCCACCAGGCCATCAGACTGATGAACTCACGTTCATTCGAATGTATTCTATATTACATTGACTGTTCTATTTATTATAAGTTATTATAAATTACTATGATTGCACATTGCACATTTAGATGGAGCCGTAGCGTAAAGATTTTTACTCTTCATGTATGTGAAGGATGTAAGAAATAAAGTCAATTCAATTCAAAATGTCTTACTTGTCTAACACCTCTGAGTTATATATAAAAAAAGTTACTCTTGTAGAAGAACCACGTTCCAGCTTGTAGAGGCTCCAATCTGTAGGGTATTTGGATAAATTGATCTGTCTCCTAAGTAGCCTACATTAGAGAACCTTACCAAGTACACTTCACTCTAACGCTGATTCACACAACCTTCGAGTGTAGTTATCTGCTGCATGTAGAAGACAGGTGAATTAATTCTGGGATAGGCATAGAAGACATTTGCTCATTTCTCTATGACTCGCATTGCTTATGAAACTCTAGGGAATGGTACTGGAAACTGTACATCTAATCTATCAGTCCTGCTCGCTAGTGCAGGTCTGCTACTGGATTATACACAACATTGAACATATTCAGATGATCTCTCCACAAAGAGAAACAGAAGAAATCAAATTTGTCCAGTTACTGAACCAACCTCCAATGTGGTGGAGGAGATTATCAACAGTGATATTAAGGCACACCTGCTGATCTACTGTATAACCTGCCTACTGGCATTTAACTTCTACTAGAAATTAAATTGTAAATTGGTGTATTATTGTCACACGTATAGTGAAAAACGCCTCTTGCATACAGATCAATTCATTACAATAGTGTATTGAGGTAGTACAAGGTAAAACAATAACAGAAAGCGGAAAGAATTGTTACAGTTATGGAGAAAGCACAGAGCAGTAGACAATAAGGTGTAAGTTAGATTGAGGTCAAGAGTTCATCTTATCATTTTGGGAACAGTTCAATAGTCTTATAACAGAGAGATAGAAGCTGTCCTAGAGTCTGGTGAAATGTGCTTTCAGACTTTTGAGTCTCCTGGCTGATGGGAGGGGTGAAAGAGTGAATACCTGAGTGGGTGGGGTCTTTGATTATGCGGGCTGCTTTCCGAGGTAATGAGAAGGGTTAAGTCCTGAAGAAGGGTCTCAGCCCAAAACATCAACTGTTTACTCTTTTCCACAGATGCTGCTGGTTCTGTTGAGTTCCTCCATCATTTTGTGTGTGTTTCCATGGAGGGAAAGCCATTTTCCATCATGTGGCAAGCTGGGTCCACCGTTCTCTGCAGTTTCTTGCAGATACAGGTGATCCAGTTGCCATTCCAAGCAGTGATGCAACCAGATGTGATGCTTTCTATAGTGCATCAATAAAAAAACGGTGGGGTTCAAAGAGGACATGCCAAATTTCTTTAGGCTCCTGATGAAGGAGAGGCACTGGTGAACTTTCTTGGCTGTGGTGTCAATATGGTTGCACCGGGATGGGCTACTGGCACAGTTCCCTCCTGGGAATTTGACGTCTTCAACCTTCTTAAATTTAGCACCATATAAATAAGAGCATGCTCACCACACATTTCCGTAAGGCAATGACCAGATCTTTTATTTTGCTAACATTGAGGGAAATGTTGTTGCCATTATCCCATGCCTCCAGGTTCTCCAACACTTTCCTATACTTTGTCTCCATTATTTGAGGTACGGCCCAATAAGGAGCAAACTTGCAGATGGAGTTAGAGCAGAATCTGGCCATTCAGTTGGTCCTTGGTGGACAGGGAGTAGAGTGGAGCACTGAGGATGCAAACTTGTGGGGCACCAGAGCTGTGGATAACTGAAACACTAGCTTCAAATAACTTTACAAACTTACTCCAGCAGAAAGGCAGGTGATGAACACCAGAAGAGAAAGTCACACTTCTCTCAATATTTAATCAAATTTGCCAATAAGAAGTGACATTATAAGCCAAAATGTATGAAAAAAGCACTATTGAGTGTTTGGCATCATAGTAACAAGTGGTTAAGGCATTGGATTAGCGACCTGAAGGTCGTGAGTTTGAGCCCCAGCCGAGGGAACGTGTTGTGTCCTTTGAGGAAGACACTTGATCACACATTGCTCTGCGATGACACCGGTGCCAAGCTGTATGGGTCCTAATGCCCTTCCCTTGGATAACATCGGTGTCGTGGAGAGGGGAGACTTGCAGCATGGGCAACTGCGGTCTTCCGTACAACCTTGCCCAGGCCTACGCCCTGGAGAGTGAAGACTTTCCAGGCGCAGATCCATGGTCTCGCAAGACTAATGGATGCCTTTATAAACACAAAGTCAAAGTACATTTATTATCAAAGTACGTATATATCGCTATATAGTACCTTGCAGGCATTCAAAGTGGAGAAAAGGAAATGCATTAGCTTCAGCGAGAAACTACACACAAAGATGAGCAAACACTCAAAGTGCGAAAGAAGACAATCTGTAAATACAACAAAAATAATGATAGATAAGTAGATAAATAAATAATACTGAGAACATGAGTTGTGGAGTCCTTGTGCAATCAGTTCAGAGCTGAGGTGGTGATGTTATCCACATTGGTTCAGGAGACTGATGATTGAAGTGTAATAACCATCAGAAAGGAAGCCAGTTGTGATCGTTGAAGGCCAATCACTCGAGCAAGAGTTTCTTAAGACAATAGTCCTGAACCATTTTGGAATTAGTTTCCTTTAAAAAATTCTTAACAATTCTTATTAAAAGGAAAGTTCCAATGATGTCAGCTTAGTGTTTTATCCAATAAGAATCCTGAATGTTGATTTCATTATTTTAGTAACTGGCCCATCCTCAGTCACCTCAAATACTCTGAGGCTGCTTTAAACTGTGAGAGGTCAGGTTATGTCTTCATATTAGGGCTCATTATTCTAACTTCCCAATTGTCATTCATCACTTGTGTCATCATCAGGATCAAGGTTGTGATGCAGCCTGGAATCAAGTTGTGCAGCAAACTATTCTGAATGAACTATTTCTCTTCCCCTCAGCATTCCATAATGTTAAATGCCCTTCTCTAACCTAATCCTAGACCCTAAGCATGTTTGTCTTTGATGATCCATTTACATGTCTGATGAAAGCGATTTAGACAAATGTTTATTGTATTCTGCCTGCTCATGCAGAATGACTGGGGTAATAATTCTATTGCAACATGTGACATGATGCCGCAGGTTTAGCAGACAAATTACTGCAAATGAATTAAACTATTGAAGCTATCACTGACTTTCCATTGGGACCATTCATTTGGAAAGAACCCAGCTCAAGAATTACCCGTCTAGCATTTATGCCTCATTTCAAAGACAATTCTCTCTACAGATGGAATAGGCTGTTCACCATAAAAGTTATTCAACATGATCCCATCCATCTTAGCTGACCAATTCATGTATTGAATCTACTAATTTTTTTGCCAGCAAAATGTAATTTCAGAAATTACTTTTTCTTCAGCCCTTTACCTTTTCCATCTATCACCTTCCAAGTATTCACTTGTTCCCCCTCTTTATTCCCTTCCATAGATGCTGGCTGATCAGTTGGGATCATCTGCTGTATCCGGTGCTCCCAGTATGACCTCCTGTATATCAGTGAGATCTTATGTAGGTTGGGACACTGCTTTGCCAAGCACCTCTGCTCCATCCAACACAAGATGCAAGATCTCCCAGTAGCCACCCATTTCAATTTTACTTCCCATTCCCATTCCGACATGTCAATCCACAGCCTCCTCTACTACTGTGATGAGACCACACTCAGGCTGGAGGAGCATCAATTTATATTCTGTCTGGGTAGCCTCTAATCTGATGGCATTAACATCGATTTCTCAAACTCCTTCTCAACTGATCCCCTCCCTTTCACCATTCCCATTCCTGTTTCCTTCTCTCATCTTATCTTCTTACCTGTCCATCACCTCCTTCTGGTGCTCCTCCTCCTTCCCCTTCTTCAATGACCTTCTGTCTTCTGTCCTCTCCTATCTTCTGTTCTCCTGCCCTTTATCTCTTTCACCAATCAACTTTCTAGCTCTTTACTTCAACCTGTCCCACTTTCCTAGTCCCAGTTTCACCCATCATCTACCACCTTGTAGTTGTTCCCCCTCCCCCCACCTTCTTAGTCTGACTTCTCCTCTCCCTTTCCAGTCCTGATGAAAGGTCTCGGCCTGAAACATCAACTGTTTACTCTTTATTATTAGATTATTAGATTATGAGGACACTCAGTCCTTGTTTATTGTCATTTAGAAATGCATGCATTAAAAAATGAAACAACATTCCTCCAGAATGATATCATAAGAAAACACAGGACAAACCAAGACTAAAACTGACAAAACCACAAAATTATAACATATAGTTACAACAGTGCAAAGCAATACCATAATTTGATAAAGAGCAGACCATGGGAACGGTTAAAAAAAGGTCTCAAAGTCCCAATAGCCTCATCATCTCACGCAGACGGCAGAAGAGAGGAACTCTTCCTGCCATGAACCTCCAAGCGCTGCCAACTTGCCAATGCAGCACCATTGGAAGCACCCGACCACAGTGGACTCTGAGTCCGTCCAAAAACTTCGAGCCTCCGACCAGCCCCTCCGACACAGCCTCTCTGAGCACCATCCTCTGCCGAGTACTTCGACCCCGCCCCAGCTGCCGAGCAACAAGCAAAGCTGAGTACTCGGGGCCTTCTCCTCCAGAGATTCTGGATCACACAGTAGCAGCAACAATGAAGCAGGCATTTCAGAAGTTTCACCAGATGTTCCTCTCACGTCCATCTCCATCAAATCAGGATTGTGCACGGCACCCTACTTGACAAATAACAGACATCGCCACCAGAGTGGCTGCTGCGAGCTGTGTCATGCTGCCATCTTCTCCTCCTGCTTGGGTGCTTCTTTTCCATAGAGGCTGAGTTCCTCCATCACTTTGTATGTGTAGCTTTGGATTTACAGCATCTGCAAAATATCTTCTGTTTATTATTTCAAAAGTAACTAATTTTACACACTTCTACAGTAGATCTTGATATCACTTTAAATGGTGTAATTTTGAGATGAAGTTTGGAGAATTGAAATGAAATAAAGCTATCACTTCAAATTCCTGTTAAGATGCTACGCTAGCATATTCTCCTTAGAAAGTCCTTTATGACCTGTCAGATGACTAATCTACTTCATAAAGGCAAGGATCAAGTGTTTCCATGTTCATGCTCATCTCCAGTGACTTGACCACAAAAATCCAGGTTCATTCTCTTACTGCACTGAGGGAGTGTTGCACTGTTAGACATGCAGTCAGCAGATGCAGCATTGAACGGAAACTCCACCTACTTGTCCAAAAACTTCTAATGGCACTACTTTGAAGAAGAGCAGTGGGGTTGCTCACAATGTCCAAACCAACATCATTGGTCACAATATCACTTAAAGGAACTTTGTGCATGCAAACTGACTGCTACTGTACAAAGGTGACTTACAGTTCAAAAGTGCTTCATTGGCTGTAAAAATGCCTGGGGGATAGCTTGAAGGATGGCAAAGCACACTTTAAATGTAGACCCTAAAGCAGGTGTTCCCAACTTTTTTTATGCCATGGACCAATTCCATTAAGCAAGTGGTCCATGGATCCAGGTTGGGAACCCCTGCCCTAAAGGGATGCCCTGAGCCATGAGAAGAGGAAGGAAGGTTGCCAATATGTCCTCTTTCACCTCACCCTTCCTGCAGCATTGCTATACGTTCACGGTCTCTGAATTCTACCTCTCTCATTTATTCCACTATTGACACTTCAGCATTTACTTTTGCACTTCTTTCTTTGTGTCATTATGTTGTTTTGCATTCCTTGCTGTATTTCTTACCATTTTTGTTAGTACAAGGTGTACTGTTTGCTCTGTGAGCTTCATATGAGAAAAGAATGTCATTGCATCCTGATGTATAAGACAATAAAACCATCTAAAGTTCAACATGAGCACAGGCAACATACATGATTTAGTGTTGCTATTACCAATGCATAACATGAGGATATGTAATGTATAAGACAGTTCCAAAAACTGTAAGCCCTAATGTTAGGTTCATAGCAGCCTTCGAACATGGACCTGCCACATGGAGGGATTTCTGCACTGAGGAATGGAAGCCTGTGTCATGACCGACATTGGCTATCATCTACGTGAGGTCATTGGACCGCAGCCCTAGTCTACAGAGAGAACTGAAAGTTCAGGCTGTAATCTCAGCCATTGAGGAAACAAGGGGCCAAACAGAGCTACAAATTTTCTCCTGTGCCATTTTAAACATATCTTTCTCGTTGTGGCAAACTGCAGTCTTCGAAAAATAGGTGCATTTTCCTGAAAAGTTTCCCTCCCCTGAAACCCACAGCAGTTAAATTTAGCATTGTGCTGCTCCGCGTTAGATCTGCAAATGATGCCTGTACCAGGACGGGGGCTGAGTCATGTCCTCTCCACAATGCGCAGGTGCTTAAGTGCCATATGGCTCATGAAAAACACAGGAGCTACCATCAAATTCTGCACCTTAAGACGTCCCTATTCTGTTAAATGCTTATGTTCACATACATAATCTGATTTAGCAACAGGATACTGTTGTTCAATATATGGTAGATTAACTGAGAAAGGGTACATCTTTGATATAAACCCAGCCTGCAGGAGTTAAAATAGAAAAGAAAAATCAAAAAATCAGCTCCACTCCCAAGTCCTAATTTAGTTCACCCATCTGAATAATTTAGCTGCATTTTTAATAAAAGCTTTTTCATTAGGTCATTTCTGCAATTATCTTATTACTCCTCTTTCACTTATTGGATGAAGTGAATATCTCTCATTTCATAATCATGTTTCCAGCTTACCTGATATTGGTTTACTTTCCTATCTTTCCATTAGTCTGAAAAAATATCACGGTATCTTGCAGTAAATTGTGGAGTTAGATTTATTTTTGTGGAGATTGTGGCAGAAATATAAAACCAGTTCTGTTTCTGTGGTGAAAGAATAACACCAGGATCTGTAGCAGAGGTTGCTGATACCCCTTTTGAGGTTCAGTCGGTAGACAGGTCTAACCTTCAGCAGTTTTCATTTTGCAGTATTTGCCAGTCACACAGTGGCAGCATGCAGCACAGGCAGAAATCATCATTAATAAATAGAGATTCATTTATTAAGACAGCAACTACTTTCTATGGCAAACTGTCACTTTTGAATAGAAATCCTGTCAAAGTTCATTAAATTAACAGCAGCACTTTGCCATTCAGCGAAAGGAGAATAAGAATGGGAGTGAGCTTTAACTTATGCCACTTAGAGTGAGTTTAATGTCGAGAAGATACCTCATAATTCACCAGCCTAAAAATTCTTAAACATGAGGCAACCCTTTCCTCGATCCACAATGGAATTAACTGGAAGACACCTGCACAATGCACTTTGTTGATACATTTCAATGGGAGCTGGAACAAAGGTCCACAAATTGAGGGGGATTACTGAGATATTACTTTCAAGGTGTGTTTTGTGTGGGCAGATGAAGTGTTGTTTGGGGTGAAAGCAGTTGGTACTAATTCCAAGAAAGGAAGTGCCTAGTCGCTGAGACCAAGTAGAGAGTGCTGGACCAGACGGAAATACTTCTGATCTTCCTGGTCAACAAGCAATGAAATAAAAGCGTATGCCTTATGATCTTACCTGCCAAGTTTCCTCCGACCATAAACATTTATTCAACTGCATTTACAAAGAGAATCATTTAAGCCATGTCACCTCCTGAAGGGGCTTTCAGTTACCGCCACACATCCCGTAAGCAAACTGGTCACCCATCCCTTGGGCCACCTCCTTTGAGAGTGGAAATGGATGGTTTGATGTTGCATTTTTCGACTAAACATTTGACCATCCTGAACCAGCTGAACTGAAGCCACCAACTTTTGTAGGGGTGGGAGGAAGGGCAGCAGGAAAAGAAAGAGAGAGGTTCAAAATGGTCCTGTCTGGGAAACTAGGGACAAAGGTTTTTTCATCTAACATGGAACAACATTCAGAACAATCACATGTATTCAAGCTTAATAATGATGCGTGTATGAGTTACGCAGCATCCAAAATTTAGCTGCACAATCATCGAAAGAACCAGGTTTTTAATGTGGAATACAACTTCTATCTACAAACTAGAGAAAATTTGTAGATGCTGGAAATCCGAGCTGAAGGTCCTGCCAAAGGGTTTCAGCCCAAAACCTCGACTGTACTTTTCTCCATAGATGCTGCCTGGCCTGCTGAGTTCCTCCAGCATTTCGTGCGAGTTACAACTTCTATCTCATGAGTTTAACCCTCGGAAATGAGGCCAGATTTTTACCAGTCTCTGTACGCAAGAGGATAGTGAAGTAGAATAGCAGTGCATAGTCTCTGCTTCGTACAGCCTTTCCTGTTTGCTTAATTTGGTCCTGTTACAATGCTGAAGTTTTTAATGCTATTAGCTTTGAAGTTTTTAAATGTTATTAGCTATATCACACATTTACCTTCGAGGACTTGGCATCAGCAGTGTTGACAGTGGTCTAGGATACCAACTCATCCTTTCAACTGTGGAATCCCAGAGGGGAATAATAAACAGGAATACATAAGCAAACTATTTTAGGTTACAATGGGATCCCACGGCACTGTTCATGGTGAATCAGGTAGCATTCTGCTTTATAAACTCAGGGATGTTATTCTAAGCAATGCACAGCAAATTACTCTGCTGATGAGTTGAGGTTGCATTGAAGCAATTCAGTCCCTTTGAGGCAACAGGTCTAATTGCTATATAGATACAAAGATTGGAATCAGCTATTAAGCCCAACTGAACAAGTTTCACCATTTAATTGGATCATGGCTGATTGCGTCTTAACTCTTATCTGCTTTGGTTCTGTATATTTAACTCCTTTGTCAAACAAAAATCAACCTGCGATTCTCAGATCAATTAGTGTTTCGAACAAACAAAAGGAAATAATTAATTTTCCTTCCCTTTCCATAAGTAACAAAATGGGAGAGGTGAATGGTGTCAGACACAATCAATGTTCTTTAGTGTTGATAGACCTCCAGTGGCTATAAATTAAAGAAATGCAGATGCAGAAAATCTGAAATTAAACAGAAGATGCTCAAAACCCTCTGCAGGTCAAGCAGCAAGTGTAGGGGAAAAATGGTTAAAGTTTCAGGTCAAAATCTGTCAGAACTGGGAAAGAAGAGGTAAATTAGTTATCGGTTGCAGAAAGAGAGTTGGGTGAAATGGTTTGGATCTGGGGAATCTCTCTAATAGCACAAGGCCAGGGTTGCCATGGTGATCCTGTTGTATATGAAGCTGCAAGGCTGATGGAGTTAGAGTGAGAGAAAATAAACAAATATATTTAATTGACTTTATTTCTTACATCCTTCACATACGAGGAGTAAAAATCTTTACGTTACGTCTCTGTCTAAATGTGCAATGTGTAATCATAGCAATTTATAATTTATAATAAATAGAACAATCAATGTAACATAGACATACACTCAAATCAGCGCGAGTTAATCAGTCTGATGGCCCGGTGGAAGAAGCTGTCCCGGACCTGTTGGTCCTGGCTTTTATGCTGCGGTACCGTTTCCCGGATGGTAGCATCTGGAACACATCGTGGTTTTGGTGACTCGGGCCCCCAGCGATTCTTCGGGCCCTTTTTTCACACCTGTCTATAGTAAAGCCTTGAAATGCAGGTAAGGGCGTTTACTGAAACCTTACACCAAAAAGTAGAATGCTGGAAATATCCATCAGTTCAGCCAGTGTCTGCGGAAAGAGAAAAACTGATTGATATTACAAATGGATATTATAATTGGTTTTCACAGAGACAGGAAAGCTAGTTTTCTAAAATTGTTGAATTCAGCAGTGAATCCTAAAGACTGCAATATGTTCAGACAGAAGACGAGGGGTTACATTTAGAAGTACAGGAGGCCACTGATAAGTAGGTCTGAGTAGCTGCAGGATGGAGAAGAAACAAGGAGGTGAAACATTGGAATCATTCCATTTCTCCACTGCGGGGATCATATCATGAGAATCTCCACCACTCTTGAAAGGTTTCTTTGTGTTGCTGGGTGGTGGGGTGAAGAACAAGATCAGGCAATGAGTCTCCTGTGGTCACGTGGGGAGAAGGGGAGCAATTATTGGAGACAGGAGAGTGAATCAGAAGTCTGTAAGGGACAGTACCTTGTGAGACTGAGAGCAGAACAGAAGAGAAAATACATCAGAAACTCCACTGAAAGTGGTAGAAAATGGAAAGGAGAATGACTTGGAAACTAGTGAGGTAGAAGGGGAGGACCAAGTAAACTTTATCTTTTCTCTGACAGGAAGGAGACAGAGTGAGGGCAGAAGTGTAGGAAATAGATGAGGAGAAGTGATGGGGGGAGGAGGGCTATGTCAGCTGTGGCTGGTCCTCTACCAAGACTAAGGCAAAGGAAAACTTTCCTTGTGTCGTTGATCATTGTGTTTAGATGCTACCTGCACTGCTGCATATCTTCCATTAGATTATGAGGACACACAGTCCTCTTTTATTGTCATTTAGTAATGCATGCATTAAGAAATGATACAATGTTCCTCCAGAATGATATCACAGAAACACAAGACAAACCAAGACTGAAAAACTGACAAAAACCACATAATTATAACATATATTTACAACAGTGTAAAGCAATACCATAATTTGATAAAGAACAGATCACGGTAAAAAAAAGTCTCAAAGTCTCTCGAAAGTCCCATCATCCCATGCAGATGGTAGAAAGAACAGAAACTCTCTTCCTGCCATGAACCTCCAGCGCCGCAAACTTGCTGATGCAGCACCCTGGAAGCACCCGACCACAGCCGACTCTTGAGTCCGTTTGAAAACTTCGAGCCTCCGACCAGCCCTCTGATCAGCCCTCTGACACCGAGCACCGAGCACCGAGCACCATCTCTGCTAAGCGCTTCGACCCCGGCCCCAGCTACAGTCAATAAGCAAAGCCGAGGATTTGGGGCCTTCCCCTCCAGAGTTTCCTGATTGCACAGTAGCAACGGCAGCGAAGCAGGCATTTCAGAAGTTTCTCCAGATGTTCCTCTGTGCTTCTCACGTCTGTCTCCATCAAATCAGGATTGTGCACGGTACCTACTTAACAAATACGATATCATTTCGGAGCGGATGTGCGTGCTGCGTCGCGCCGCCATCTTCTCCTCCCCATGAAAAGTTATAAGGAAATTCATGCTGGTCACACAGAGACAGTGAATTAAATATTTTTGTCGTGGATTCAGAAAATTTAAATAGTGTTTTGTTACCTACTGCAGGTACATAAATAAGTACATTTGTTCCTGTAACGTACCACAGTTACATAAATAAATAATTCTGTCCATCTCACAGAAAGCACATCTTTCCTAATATACAAAATGGGCACAGTGTCTCGTTTGTTTAGGATGTAGGCCAAGAAATATAAAACATAAAGCATTTAAGTAATTTGCATCTTTCCTTCTTTACCAAATATCTCTGTGGCAATTCTTAATATAATTAAATGTATTTAAATAAACAAATTTAAATTCAGTACATGCATTCGCACTGCATAATCACAGCGTCCTTCAGAATTTATCACATTATGGGTTTTTTTATTGCTTTAACCTCACTTCAACTCAAAAAGGGAAACGCAGCTGTTTATATTTGAAAGAAATAAATAAGAATTAAATAGGAAAATTCATGCTGCAGAGTTTCATTTATCACACATGTGGAGAAGGGTTCTGCTTTGCATACTACTGGTTCCTGTTAATGATCTGAAATGGGGGTCAAAATGGAAAAGTGCAAGAATGACATGGCAGTGTTGTATGCTCCAGGCGATAGGCAGACCTTTGTTATCAGCTGGAGCTTCCACAGGAAACAAGAGAACTACTTATGCATGAAAGTCAGAGTGAGGCAGAGTCACTCAGCCCTAGGTGGCGTCTTTTTTGTTGCTGCAGTCTGTATGGTTAATAGTTCCTGCTGCTGGCCATTAGCCATGAGTGGTGCCACCTGGGGAGCGGCCATTCCCAGCAATAATTACAGGCTTCAGGAATGCAATCAGGGCAGGCTGGATGAGCTTTAGGAAATAATTTTACAATGGTTGCTGTGGGTTATGAAACTTCGAGGCTTTGAAATTTAAAAGAGTTGCTGATGAATGTTGTGAACACTGCGTATCTGGTCCTTAGCTCCTGTTTCCTCTCATTCCACTTTGCTATGTACTGCAGAGACCTCGCATTTGGCCATTTTGTCATTACCCTGCCTTCGGAGCAGTGGTCAGGGAAGATCTCGCTGATATGTCACCAGACAGGAAACTTTTTGGGGTGTTACGTACCCCGTAACTGGGTTGCCAAACCAGCAGAAATGGATCACTCAGTTGGAGTCTGGATTACTAGAACTAAGAAAGTTTTATTAAAGAAACAAGCAACACAGTACTCTAATCAAAAGGATAATGAATGCAACAGTTCAGCAATGATAAACACACATGTACACAGAATTAAGATAACAGGATCAATCAAGCTCTATCGTTGTCTGGGGGTAACTGACCAGTTTCAAAGTGACGCAAAGTTCAGTTCAATTTAGTTCAGTTCAGTTCGCAGTAATTGCTGCCGTGGCGATGGACAGTGGGGGGAAGGAGAGAGAGAGCAAAACGAATGAATATTCAAAACGGCTTCCACACAGACCTTCGCAGTCAGCTTTCGGGCGAGTCCTTTGTGATGTCATCTGAGGTCACCGACCTTGACCCCTCCGTTTCCCGATACGATCGTTTCTCTGCGGTGAACCCGGCACCCAGGCAAGGGTGGACACACACCAGGTTCCCGCCGATCGTGCCTTTCCACCCTGTGCGTCTATGACTTGATCCCGTGATTAGTCGTCCAAAACTTCCACCGACTTGTGAGAGACGCACCGCTTCCAGGGTCTCGTTACCTCGGGGTGTCGTGTGTGTCCTGCCTTAGCGAACCTGTCCCTTTTTATACCCCTGCTGGGGTATAAAATGTCCATCACTTCAAACAGTTCAGGGTTCAAAGGGGGAGCCGATCTTGACAGCTCTCTCTCCCGTCCCTTCATTACACATCTCCAAATGCTGCTCCATTGTTTTTCCTTAGCTCTCTCTCTCTCCTGAAGACAGGTGGCAGATCAACTGCTGATCCCACTGGTGCCAGCCCAGGCCAGCTAACATCTTAATCTATGTGTTTTCTTGTCACACTTCCCCCCCTTTAAGGATTTTTACTGGGGTAAAAATTACAAACATGAATACATTATTTGATACACACAAATACACATCTTTATCAGCTATTTGGCTAATACAGCGAATTTGAAGTTGTCAACACCTGACAGACAGTCAGCCATCACATTTTCTGTTCCTTTTATATGTGTTATTAATAATCCCTTAGACCAGGCTCCAACTTGGCAAACTTCATAGTGGCCAAAAACACTGATGAATTGCGATCAATGTAACCTCTCATTGGGTTTCGTCCAGGACCACAATAACAAGGGTCGTCCCATTCCGACTTAGTTTTCTCTCGCAAGGGCTTAGTAGGAGGGGGAGGGGTAGTAACTGCAGAGTTATTGCAAAACTTCCTACAGTACCCCACCATCTCCAAGAGCCTTCTGAGGGTCCTCTTGTCTGTCGGGGTTGGGATGTCAGAGATTGCCCGCATTTTAGCTTGCATCGTTGCCAGCTTCCCCTGTGTCACCCCAATTCCCAGGTAAGTGACCTTCGTGTGGCCGAACTCATTTTTTTCAAGGTTCACTATCAAGCTGGCTTCAGACAGCCGTATTACATTGCCAATACACACCTCTGTGTTCGTCAGCCGTTTTGTCACTGAATTACTCATTCTATAGGAATGTTGCTCGCTGGGCTGACCTAGTATAACAAACACCACCCAACGTCCCAGTTCTTTGCATCGCCTCGGGACAATCAAACACACGTGTGCGAGTCATTTAATTACTTCTCCTAAAGAGTCGCTTTGTTCGGGGATTAAGGGAGAGACCTTATCAGCAGAGCTGGCGAAAACAATAGCCTTCTCCCATCTGGTCGATACCATACTCATCTTTTCAAAATGTTTTTTTTCTCTTATCAGGGGGACCCTAGCTTCATTGATTTCCACGCTAACACCGACTAGGGGTGTGGGGCATTACCGGAAGTTCGAGAAATCAATGTTCATGCCATCAAGTTGCAGGATTCCCAGACAGAATACAAGGTGTTGTTCCTCCATCCTGAGTGTGGCCTCATCGCAACAGTAGAGGAGGTCACGGATTGACATATCGGAATGGGAATGGGAAGTGGAATTAAAATTGGCTGGCCACTGGGAGATCCTGCTTCATCTGGCAGACGTAGGTGCTTGGCGAAGCGGTCTCAATAATTTTCAGCCCACCAGCATTTAAAGAATCATATTTTGATTGACTTTAAAAATGAAATGAACATATCTACAACCCAACCTTATTGCTCTGGAGCAGAGGTTCCCAAACTGGGGTCCACAGACCCCTCAGTTAATGGTAAGGGTCCATGGCATAACAAAGGTTGAGAACTCACTGGTCTAGAGTCTAGAGTCAATTGTTTTTAACTACCCAATGCAATATAAATCAATTTATTGTTGTAAACTCACAACTAATTCCCAACAGATGAATAAATATTGTGGTAATTCAGTTGTATAGTGCTTCAGTTACCAGTTGGAATCTAATTAAAGTTAGATATCAAAAAGCCATTTCTTCAGACCAAGTGCTCTTACTGACAATGCTATGGTACCAAACAGGACTGTCAATTGTATATTGCACACAGAGGAATAAATGCTCACTGTTCTCCTGATAGACTGAGTTTTATCCTCAACTTAGTTGTATCAGATACTGAGCTTCTGATTTACTTGAGAACTCAGTGTGGATATTGGATCAAAATAAGTTCAATCTCTGGTATTGAGGTCAGTGTAGCTCTGGACTACTCTACACTAACTGACAAGGCATACATATAGCAAGTGTTGGATTGGACTGTATATTTTCTTTGTTTAACTTTCTTGCGCTTGTTTGCATTTTTATATGATCACCCCTATACACATAATTGTTCGGTGAGTTTTCTTGTGGTTACCATCATGCCAATTTTTTTCTGGAATCTTGTGTTAGTTTTAGTGGCGGGTATCACATTACACGAATAGGTGCTATCTGATTGGTCAATTCAAGCAGTGGAATTTCAATAGAATGTGCACTATCGGTAGTCTGGTATAAGAAGACCAGACCATCTTTGCTCTCTCTTCTCTTTTTCCTTTTCCACTCATTTCCTTTTTTCTTTGTAAAATTATCATAAGCACTATGTTTTATGCCTCATTCTTTAATTCCAAAGAACCTTGGATCACTAAGACATTATGATTCAACACAAGGAATCTGAATAAATTACACCCTGGCCTCATTCAGTCATGATGTAGACTCAGAATGTTAATACTGAAAAGGAGACCATTCAGCTTTACCAGGGCAAACTATCAGTTTCAATTCCAGTCCATTTTCCATGGCCTTGACACTTTTCTGTTTTCCATCATCTACAGTGCATACCAGTCATTATTTTAGATAATCCTATCAAATCTCCCCTTTTCCCTCTCTTTTAGACCATAAATTTCCCCATGCACTCCAACATTTTTTAAATTGTAGACTCTCATCCTATGATACATGGTCATAAATATTTTTTTTCTGGAAAATCTCTAGTGTCTCTACATCCTACTTTTAAAACATGGTAAGAACCGAACACAATGTTGCAGTTGACACTTGGAGAGTATTGTATAGACTTCCCTGTTTTTATGCTCTGTGCCTCTATTGATAAAGTCCAGAATTGCAAAATGCCTTGTGTATACTGTCTCAACCTGCCCTTCCACTTTCGAAGGTCATGTGCCCTCATAACCCCAATTACTTCAGTAACACAACTTCTTAGAACTGCTTTGTTTTTTAACACTTCACATTGTTCTTCCTACCAAAACGCAACACCGGAAGAAATTTTAATAGAAACCCAGTCACTAAAAGCAATTAAGTACTTCCTGTCGACTTTGTGTTAGATGTTAAATTGGTTCCAGGCATTTGTTCTGCACGTACGATGGGTTTCTACAAGGAAGTATTCAGAGGCAAACAGTGGGAATATCATGCTGAAGCAGGTTTTCACAAGGCACTCAATGCTTATTGGAGCCCAACTTAGAGGAACCAGATGAAAGCAGCTTGTCCATAGAGCAGCTTCTACATTACCTCTTTATCCTTTCATCATTGATATTCCCTGACCGTTCCCCTACTTCACCTTCCCAGTGATCCTTTTCACGCTTAATTTGAAATCATGAAACAATTGTGTTATTAACACTCATTTGTTGATTATGACTCCAAACTTTCCTGACCAGTTGTACACTCTCTCACCCAACAGGTCCATTTGGACCTTAAAATCACAATTCCTCCTCCTCAGACCATTAGCCTCTAACTGTGATCTACCTAAGTTCTTCCTCCAGTTGGACCGTAAGACAAGAAGATATAGGAGCAGAATTAGGCCATTTGGCTCATTGAGTGCTCTCTGCCATTTCATCATGGCCGATCGATTTCCCTATCAACCCCAATCTCCTGCTTTCTCCCTGTATCTCTTCACGCCCTGAACAATCAAGAATCTATCAACCTCTGCCTTAAATATACATAAAGACTTGGCCTCCGCAGTCGCCTGTGGCAACGAAATCCCTAGATTCATCATTCTCTGGCTATAGAAATTTCTCCTCATTTCCATTCTAAAAGGACTCCCCTCTAACTTGAGGCTGTGTCCTCTGGTCCTAGACGCTCCCACCATAATAAACATCCTGTCCACATCCACTCTATCAAGACCTATCAAAATTTCAATTAACCATGCTATTGCCATTTTATCAAGTGCCTCCAAGTACTCTAAAATCACATCCTTAACAATCGATTCCAATGTCTTCCCAGCCACTGAGCTTTGACTATCTGGTCTTTTAATTCCTTGCTTCTTCCTCTTTCCCTTCTTGAAGAGTACAGTGGCATTTGCAATTTTCCAGTCTTCCTGAACCATTCCAGAATCTAGTGATTCTTGAAAGATCATTTCTAATGCCTCCTCACTCTCTTCAGCCACCTTTTTCAGAACCCTGGGGTGTACTTCATCTGATCCAAGTGACGTATCTGCCTTCAGACCTTACAGTTTTCCAAGAACCTTCTCCTAGTGATGGCAAATTCACCCCTGACATGCTGGAATTTCTGTCATATTGCTAGTGTCTTCCATGGTGAAGATTGATGCAAAACACTTATGCAGTTTGGTCGCCATTTCCTTGTCCCCCATTACTACCTCTCCAGCGTCATTTTCCAATGGTTCATCAATAATGGAATGAGTGGAATGATAGCTTCTATTGTTCTATATTATGCAAAATCATTTCTATTTCACTCGTGTTTATAGGTAGTAGCTTCAGGTGTTTATAGGTAGTAGCTTCAGGGAGGTAGTTACGTCAAAGAAGCAGCACATAGGTAACTGGGTCACTGTCAGGCGAGAGAAGGGGAAAGGGCAGGCAGAGCAGGGTTCCCCTGTGGCCATTCCTCTCACAACAAGTATACAGATTTGGATACTGCTGGGGACGATGGCTTACCTGGGACAAGCTGCAGCAGCTGGATCTCTGGCACAGAGTCTGGTTCTGCAATGCAGAAGGGAGGGTGGAAGAAGAGGAGAGCAGTACTGATAGGGGACTCTATAGTTAGAGATACAGAAAGGAGGTTCTGTGGTCGTGACAGAGACTCCCGGATAGTTTGTTGCCTCCCGGGTGCCAGGGTCAGGGATGTCTCTGATCGCGTGCACAGCATTCTGAAATGGGAGGGTGATCAGCCAGATGTCATGGTACACATCGGTACCAATGACGTACGAATAAAGAGTGAGGAGGTCCTGAAGAGTGAGTATAGAGAGCTTGGTAGGAAGTTAAAAAACAGGACCTTGAGGGTGGTAATCTCAGGATTGCTACCTGTGCCACATGCCAGTGAGGGTAAGAATAGGATGCTCTGGCGGATGAACACGTGGCTGGGGAACTGGTGTAGGGGGCAGGGTGTAAGATTTCAGGATCATTGGAGCTTCTTCTGGGGCAGGTGGGTTACATCTGAACTACAAGGGGACCAATATCCTTGCAGGGAGGTTTGTTAGTGCTATTGGGGAGGGTTTAAACTAGATTTGCAGGGGGATGGGAACCAAAGTGTCAGAGCAGATAGTGGAAATAATGATGTTAAAAGTTCAATAGACAATAGGTGCAGGAGTAGGCCATTCGACCCTTCAAGCCAGCACCGCCATTCACTGTGATCATGGCTGATCATCCACAATCAGTATCCAGTTCCTGCCTTATCCCCATAACCTTTGATTCCGTTATCTTTAAGAGCTCTATCCATCTCTTTCTTGAAAACATCCAGAGACTTGGCCTTCACTGCCTTCTGGGGCAGAGCATTCCACATATCCACCACTCTCTGGGTGAAAAAGTTTTTCCTCAAATCCCTAATGGCCTACCCCCTATTCTTAAACTGTGGCCTTTGGTTCTGGACTCACCCATCAGCAGGAACATGCTTCCTGCCTCCAGTGTGTCCAATCCCTTAATAATCTTATATGTTTCAATCAAATGCCCTCTCATCCTCCTAAATTCCAGTGTATACAAGCCCAGTCGCTCCAATCTTTCAACATATGACAGTCCCGCCATCCCGGGAATTAACCTTGTGAACCTGCGCTGCACTCCCTCAATAGCAAGAATGTCCTTCCTCAAATTTGGAGACCAAAACTGCACACAATACTCCAGGTGTGGTCTCACCAGGGCCCTGTACAGCTGCAGAAGGACCTCTTTGCTCTTATACTCAATTCCCCTTGTTATGAAGGCCAGCATGCCATTAGCTTTCTTCACTGCCTGCTGTACCTGCATGCTTGCTTTCAGTGACTGATGTACAAGAACACCTAGATCTCGTTGTACTTCCCCTTTTCCTAACTTGACTCCATTTAGATAATAACCTGCCTTCCTGTTCTTACCACCAAAGTGGATAACCTCACATTTATCCACATTAAACTGCATCTGCCATGCATCCGCCCACTCACCCAGCCTGTCCAAATCACCCTGCATTCTCATAACATCCTCCTCACATTTCACACTGCCACCCAGCTTTGTGACATTGGCAAATTTGCTAATGTTACTTTTAATCCCTTCATCTAAATCATTAATGTATATTGTAAACAGCTGCGGTCCCAGCACTGAACCCTGCGGTACCCCACTGGTCATCACCTGCCATTCCGAAAGGGACTCGTTAATTGCTACTCTTTGTTTCCTGTCAGCCAGCCAATTTTCAATCCATGTCAGTACTCTGCTCCCAATACCATGTGCCCTAATTTTGCCCACTAATCTCCTATGTGGGACTTCATGCAAAGTCACAAATAGAAGGGTTGTGTGTGGTGGTAATAATCTTCTGAGGTGTGTCTATTTCAATGCAAGGAGTATTGTGGGGAAGGCTGACAAGCTGAGGGCATGGATTAACACATGGAATTACGACATTATAGCCATTAGTGAAACATGGCTACAGGAGGGGCAGGACTGGCAGCTTAGTGTTCCAGGGTTCTGATGTTTCAGATGTGATAGAGGCAAAAGAATGAAAGGTTGGGGGGGGTAGCATTGCTTGCCAGGGAAAATGTTACAGCAGTGCTCAGGCAGGACAGATTAGAGGGCTTGTCTACTGAGTCCTTATGGGTGGAGCTGAGAAACAGGAAAGGTATGGCCACATTAGTGGGATTGTATTATAGACCACCCAATAGTCAGCGAGAATTGGAGGAACAAATCTGCAGGGATAGCAGACAACTGCAGGAAACATAAAGTTGTGATAGTAGGGGGTTTTAATTTTCCACATATTGATTGGGATTCCAATACTGTTAAAGGTCTAGACAGGTTAGAGTTTGTAAAATGTGTTCAGGAAAGTTTTCTAAATCAATATATAGAGGTACCAGCTAGAGAGGATTCAATATTAGATCTCCTATTAGGAAATGAGTTAGGACAGGTGACGGAAGTGTGTGTAGGGGAACACTTTGGTTCCAGTGATCATAACACCATTAGTTTCAACTTGATCATGGATAAAGATACATCTGGTCCTTGGATTGAGGTTCTAAAAAGGAAAAAGGCCAAAATTGAAGAAATGAGAAAGGACCTAAGAAGCGTGGATTGGGATAGGTTGTTCTCTGGCAAGGATGTGATTGGTAGGTGGGAAGCCTTCAAAGGAGGAATTTTGAGAGTGCAGAGTTGGTATGTTCCTGTCAGGATTAAAGGCAAAGTGAATAAGAATAAGGAACCTTGGTTCTCAAGGGATATTGCAACGCTGTGAAAGAGGAGATGTATGACATGTATAGGAAACAGGGAGCAAATAAGGTGCTTGAGGAGTATAGAAAGTGCAAAAAATACTTAAGAAAGAAATCAGGAGGGCTAAAAGAAGACATGAGTTTGCTTTGGCAGTCAAGGTGAAGGATAATCCAAAGAGCTTTTACAGGTATATTAAGAGCAAAAGGATAGTAAGGGATAAAATTGGTCTTCTTGAAGATCAGAGTGGTCAGCTATGTATGGAACCAAAAGAAATGGGGGAGATCTTAAATGGGTTTTTTGCACCTGTATTTACTAAGGAAACTGGCATGGAAATAGGGCAAACAAGTAGTGAGGTCATGGAACCTACACAGATTGAAGAGCAGGAGGTGCTTGCTATCTTGAGGCAAATCAGAGTAGATAAATCCCCGGGACCTGACAGGGTATTCCCTTGGACCTTGAAGGAGACTAGTGTTGAAATAGCAGGGGCCCTCGCAGATATATTTAAAATGTTGGTATCTACGGGTGAGGTGCCCGAGGATTGGAGGATAGCTCATGTTGTTCCGTTGTTTAAAAAAGGCTCCAAAAGTAATCTGGGAAATTATAGGCTGGTAAGTTTGACGTCAGTAGTAGGTAAATTATTGGAAGGAGTACAAAGAGATAGGATCTACAAGTATTTGGATAGACAGGGACTTATTAGGGAGAGTCAACATGGCTTTATGCATGGTAGGTCATCTTTAACCAATCTATTAGAGTTTTTCGAGGAGGTTACCAGGAAAGTGGATGAAGGGAAGGCAGTGGATGTTGTCTACATGGACTTCAGTAAGGCCTTTGACAAGGTCCCGCATGGGAGATTAGTTAGGAAGATTCAGTTGCTAGGTATACATGGAGAAGTAGTAAATTTGATTAGACATTGGCTCAATGGAAGAAGCCAGAGAGTGGCAGTGGAGGATTGCTTCTCTGAGTGGAGGCCTGTGACTAGTGGTGTGCCACAGGGATTAGTGCTGGGTCCATTGTTATCTGTCATCTATATTAATGATCTGGATGATAATGTGGTAAATTGGATCAGCAAATTTGCTGATGATACAAAGATTGGAGGTGTAGTGGACAGTGAGGAAGGTTTTCAAAGCTTGCAGAGAGATTTGGACCTGATGGAAAAATAGGCTGAAAAATGGCAGATGGAGCTTAATACAGACAAGTGTGAGGTATTGCACTTTGGAAGGACAAACCAAGGTAGAACATACAAGGTAAATGATAGGGCACTGAGGAGTGCAGTAGAACAGAGGGATCTGGGAATACAGATACAAAATTCCCTAAAAGTGGCATCACAGGTAGATAGGGTCGTAAAGAGAGCTTTTGGTACATTGGTCCTTACAAATCAACGTATTGAGTATAAGAGTTAGAATGTTATTGTAAGGTTGTATAAGGCATTGGTGAGGCCGAATCTGGAGTATTGGTCACCAAATTACAGGAAGTAATTACAGTTTTGGTCACCAAATTACAGGAAGTATATTAATAAGTTTGAAAGAGTGCAGAGAAGGTTTATAAGGATGTGGCCAGGACTTGAGAAACTGAGTTACAGAGAAAGGTTGAATAGGTTGGAACTTTATTCCCTGGAGCGTAGAAGAATGAGGAGAGATTTGATAGAGGTATATAAAATTATGATGGGTATAGATAGAGTGAATGCAAGCAGGCTTTTTCCACTGAGGCAAGGGGAGAAAAAAAAAACAGAGGACATGGGTTAAGGGTGAAGTGGGAAAAGTTTAAAGGGAACACTAGGTGGGGGCTTCTTCACACCAGAGAGCGGTGCGAGTGTGGAATGAGCTGCCAGATGAAGTGGTAAGTGTGGGCTCACTTTTAACATTTAAGAAAAACTTGGACAGGTGCATGGATGAGAGGTGTATGGAGGGGTATGGTCCATGTGGAGGTAAATGGGACTAGGCAGAAAAATGGTTTGGCACAGCCAAGATGGGCCAAAAGGCCTGTTTCTGTGCTGTAATGTTCTATGGTTCTATGTTTCTATGATCTTGGTCCTTGCATAGCAGTCCGTAATGCATGCACACCACTTACCCAACACACCCTTCACAGTGCAGATTGTGTAGACTAGATCCATTAACTTTTTATTCCTACTTTGGCCAGTCAGAATTCCAGCAGGAAATGACTGCTTGTATGTAGGATAGGAGGCTGTCCTCCCCACAGAAGAAACGGTGGCCAAATTCAGTTGAGATGCTGGACGGTTGCTCATAGAGGATACCAATGAGCACATTTATAGAGAGCGTAGAACAGCCACAAGAGAGCAGTGTCCATCATCATCCACCATGCTCTCTTTTCGCTGCTACAATCAGGCAGGAGGTACAAAAAGCTCTGAGGTCCCAAAACAACATGTTCAGGAACAGTTATTACCCTACAGCTCCGTTGTCATCCTGGCTATCCCTCGAGGTGGAGAATGATGGTCTTCGTTCTGTTGATCTCTCAAGTGGCTTATGAGTCCATTCTTGGCTTTGAAAGTTCTTCCGCATTCAGGACAGGTAGTTCCAGTTGGCAGATTGGGCTTTGGTTGTTGCTGCCTCTCTTTCCATTTTCTTCTCTTTTCTTCTAATTCTGCATGTCTATTGGCTTTGAAAGTTGCTGTTCCTTCTTGGATGATGGCTTGCCAGAGTTTCCTGTCCTTGGCGTTGGTTTCCCAATTGTTGATGTCGATGTTACATTTTTTCATGTTGGCTTACAACTATCAGGCTCCTGAACCGGCAACGATAACTTCATTCATCACAACAATGAACTGAGTCCACAACTTAAAATCACATTTTCCAGGACTCTACAACCTATATTCTCAGTATTATGCCTTTTATTTGCACAGTTTGTCTCCTTTTGCACATTGGTTGTTTGTCAGCCCTTGTTTATGTTAGTATTTGTTTTCTCATAAATTCTATTGTATTTATTTTCCTGTAAATGCCTGCAAGAAAGCAAATGTCATGTTAGTAAATGGTGACATATATATAATAAATTTACCTTGAATTTGAGAAGTTTACAATCAAAATTAAGGAATGGCTTGAGCTGGAGACATGGATGAAAAATCTGGGGAAACATTCCAGCTTCTGCTTTTTGGGCACCTGATTCTTCTTTCACAAGTTCAGTCTATCAGGAAGGCAACAATACCTTTACTGTGTAGTCCACTGATCAACATATCTGTTAAACAATACAGCTGTAGCTTCAGCTTTGAGATCTTATTTGTACTGCTGCTTGGAAAAAGATGAAAATTGAATTCTTCTGTTAATATATAAATAAGCACCAATTCCACCTGCTCAATTTTCATTGAAATTGACTCCATAATATGCCATAAAGGATACTTTTAACAATTAATCAAATAATTTAAAAATGTAATCAATAGAAATGAGTATCAGCCAGCTTCCGTTATGGACAAGTCCCCAGCACCACCAGTCTGTTACCGAGAGGCTAAGGTAAAAATTTTGCCTGCATGTGTCCTATCATTTGTCTCATTGACTAACAGTGTAAAGAACAACTAGAAAGATTAGTTAATGATCTTTCTGGATCTATATGGGAATTAAGAAAAGGAACAATTTCCCCCAATCTATAGTCCATGTCTTTGCATGCTTCCAAAGCCATGAAAAGGATCCATTGCTCTCATAAGAGAAGAATTTAAAGAATTTTTCAAATGCCATAGAAAAATAAATGAAATGTCAAGAAAGGACAGGTATTGAAAACTTTACATGGTTAATGATTAAAATTGGCATAAGCTTCAAGGATTGAGAAATTGATTGGGTTTGCAGAAAAGTCTATATTTGACAACTCCAAAGGAAGCTGAACTCAGCTATGTGAAGCGAGGAATTATCTGCATTTAACCAACTTCATTAGTTTCATATCTGCCTCACGCTGCCCCTTGAATCTTGGATACACAGCATGTGTTTAAGATCTGGAATTGCATTCCATCTATCTGTGGCATTTTGCTATCATACACCATGTTAACTCACTTGGTAGACTGCACTGTGTAGTAAATAGTTCTCTGTCAGTATCCAGTTGGTGTACCAAACACCAGTCATTTCATTTTGCAAATATTGGTTGCTGTAAGTAGTATTGTCAAAGTTTTCATCTAAGAAGTTCTTGTTGGCTTAGTTCATATGTTTGTTCCCTCTTTTTTTTTTGCAGGTGTTGATATGAATGTAATTCTTCCTCCTAAACCCATCATTCCTACCGGGAAATGCAGCCAAATGCAGCTCTCCAGTGTCCTCAGACCCGGGCTGAAGGTTGATTGGCTCTGTAGCTTCCACTTTCACCATACAACTTCAAGCGAAGCTCCTTCCCCTCCCAGGGATGAGGTCTTTGGTGTTTCTAGCCCCATGCCCAAACCTCCTCCTCTCACAGCCAGGCTTGACGCCATCCATGCTGGAGTTGATATGAATGTAACGCAGATTAAATAATATTTGCTTCTCTGCTGGAACTGGGGCAAGGGATTTGTTAATCCGATATGCAATACAAATCACAGAGTTTTTGGACCAATATTTCTACCTGAGGGGAAATAAAACTTTAAAATTTCACGACTTTGTTAGAATAAAAGCTTGGGAAAAAGCCAAGCTAATCATTATGTGGCATTAAATGAACAGAAGAGAAAAGTTAAAAATCCATTGAAATCAAACTCAGAGAATGAAGTAATAAACTGAATACATGGCCAGAAGCTACGTGGCATTTGGAATGGAATAATGTAAATTAACTCGCTCATATATGGTTCAATTTTGAGTAAATTTTTTTGCTCCAGGCAAGAGATAACATTGTTTGGGGATTAGAATAATGTTATTGCTTCAGTCATATGGAATATCTTACAGTCATATCATCACAAAATCAATATCCCATTAACCTGTGTGACAGAAACTACTTCTCCCCATTTTGTTCACCGCACATGTTAAAGTGACAGGTGTTAGTAAATTTACACATCATCAAAGCCGTTGATAGGAATTGCCACATATAAATAAAAAGTATGTGAGCATGTCTACGATTGAAATTATCCGCTTATTACATTGCATAAACCCCTTAAGAAAAGGCTGGTTATGTGATGAGAGACCCTGATGAAGATGGTTGGACCCAAGTGCTGGAGTATCCGAGACGTGAATCGAGGCATAATGTGAGACTGAAACGAGAACATAATACTAAACTAGACGATAATCCAAGTAGAACCAATGATTGAGCACTGAATCTCCATTCAGGTGCTCCTTAAATTTTGAATCCTGGCACCAAAACATGGCTGCCATTTAGCGAGATGGCCCTGAATCCTTAAAGGAACCAGCTATTCATATTCCGGGGAGTTAGAAAGTCCAAACCCCGAGAGCTGGGGCAGCTGGGTACATCTCATAAGAGGTTAATTGAGCAAAATGTGAATAAATAAACACAAAATAAAGAGAACATGACAAAACAATGTAAGCAACAAGTCGTTTAGGAGAAAAGCCTGATCAGTTTATTCAATTTTATGTTAACAATACTGAAATCAGAGCTATAAATTTATTAAAGGATTAATCACAAGATAGAAAGGATTAATTGAAAATTAATATCAGCTTTAGCACCACAGATAAACGATAATGGAGTACCTATATTACTTAGTGGTCCATTTTGCCTTGACATTTGAATGTTCCACAAATCAAATTCCATCCTAGGCTTGTATCTCTGTGACCTCCAGACATACAGTACATCCATCACATCTGTGCATCTTTCCGATTCTGGACTCTTGCACATCCTAATTTCCTAGCCCAGAATCACTGGCAATTGTATGACCTAATGTTTAGTTACACTCAGTAATGAAACTTCTAGTCTACTTCACACTCTCTATTGGCCCCATAATCACAATGGCTGATGAATATCCAAAGTTAGAGAGACCATCGTGTTTGAGTATGCTTGCAAACCGCTCACCCAACACCCTGGCAACCAGTATGCACACCAGCTGACCCACCTCAAGCAAGAGCTGAGAACCAGGATCCACGACAACAAAGTGTTCCTCCAACCAATCCTAATCTATGTAGATTGGCCACTTACAAACTGAAGAGATCTTGGTACTTTGATTCTCCAATTTCACTTCAACTATATACTTATAATTATTAATTGACGTATACCTTTTTAATTGGTGGGCACAAAGCAGCACTCAGAACATTGCTGCTCATATCCAGCAATTGAAAAGCTATAAACCCATAAATATATGGATATAAAGGTTTAAGTCCTGTGAAATCAACAGAAAGACCATCAACCGTCATTAAATATATAATTATCTATCGATAAGCAGTCAGACTGTCCATCAGACTTAAAATCAAGACTACCATTATACAGTGGTTTACTGAAAGGCTGCCTTGGGATTAGAATTAAGTATACAAGCTGTCTCCAAGCAGGTGCCTGGTTCACCACCCTTACCGCTGCCACACCCTATTGCTGATGGCTGTGTCGGGCCTCAAAGAACAGTGACAGAGTGACAACCTGGGGCAAGGCTGAAAGTGAGAAGCCATGGGCAGACTCGGAGGCTTGCAAAAGGAAGCAAGGAGCCTGGGAAAAGGGGTGACAAAGTGGGGGAAAGGTGATGGGGGGGGGGGAAGGTGGAGAAAAGAGCAGTGAAGAGCCTGGAGAATAGAATGTGGAGCTGGAGCAAAGGCAGCCGGAGTCAGAGAAGAGGCGAGATAAGCCTGGGAGGAGGAATCCAGAGTCTTTGGATGTGTGTGAAAATCAGGGAAATAGGGATGACGAGCTTGGGAAGAGCAACGAGGATCTGGAAGAGAAGAGGTCCAAAGGAGGGTCAATGGGTCTGGGTAAAATAACAGGTTGGCATGGACTAGATGGACCGAAGGGTCTCCCTCTTCACTGAAGTGCTCTATCTCTCGACGGCTTGGGAGAGGAGCATGAACCAGGTGGAGAGGAGTGTAAAGGCTGTGGGTTGGAATGAGGAATGAGCACCTTTTGGATTGAAACGAGCAGCCTGTAAAACAAAAGGAAGGAGAATTAATAGAGGAGACAGGGAGCCCAAAGAGAGGAACCTGGAGGAGTATGAGAACAGGAGGGAGAGACTGGGGTAGAAGCTAAAAATGTGGAGGGTGTGGTAGGGAAGAGTGAAGCTCATATGAATGAGAAGCTTGGAGTGAGGAATCTGGGGAGGCAGCTGTAGGTTTAATCGTAACTCACCCTCCACCTTCTCTGGTTACTGGTGGCCAAACCAATCCAGGATGAATAGTTCCTGTAATACTTCATGAAAGACTGGATTTGGTTCAGACTTTGACAATGCTGCAGCCCCAGAAAAGCACTTCTACAATGCCCTGAAGCTTCTGTCCAACGCAAAACCAGTGAGCTGACAATGTGCGCAAATCAAGCTCGCTTTCAATACAAGAAGTCAAAGCTGGTATCTGATCTGAACTCCAAGCTTGAGAAGCTGGGCCAATGCTGCATGTGCCTCTCACAAGTCATCTCCTTTCTTTTCCTCCCCCACACACTCATAAAAGCTGGCTCTCTGTTAAAGCAGAGCATAATACATCTGAGCAAATAATTTTTCCCAACCAATATGTTTCACTTCTGCATTTCACTATTAATTCCTCAAACTTTAACTATTAAAGTTTAACCTTAACTATTGGCTGTCATCTTTCAGTTATTAACATGCTTGTAAAGATGTTATGAATTGTGCAATTAGCATTGTGTAATTATCTCCTGCACTCTATACATAATTAACCTCGTGAATCTTTCCTGACGCTAAAAATTGCTATACTGGATTTTTTCTGCCCTACCCAATGCTTCTACTTAGCTACCAGAAATGCGTGTACATTGCTTTATATTTTTTGGTGTTATTCATTCATATTATTCTCTGAGATTATTCATGTGGCTTTGAATAGTCTCATAACTGGCTTGTTGCAATGTTTAACTGTGTTCAATAATTTAATCTGATGTAGTTATAACTTGATGTGAGAAAGCAGTTATTTGAACTGATGTGCATTTGATGTATGGTAAAATATGATGAGAGGATCATTTTAACCATATTTGCAATGTTAAAAGGTTGATGGTTGGATTAGCTACTTGCCAGATGATGACCCTACAGTCATTCACAGAACAGTTACAGCTCAGCAAAAGATCACTCAGCCCATTAAATCAGGAACAGCTCTTATAAAAACAGTCCATTTAGTCTTACGACTTGTAAATTCTTTCCTTTTAGTTAGTTACCCAGCTCCATATGGACAGAAGATTGAAGCTCCCTGAGAATCTATACTGTCAAAAATCATTTCTCCTTAATTCAGTCGCATGCGAGCCAAGACCCTTCAGCAGGACAAACAAGAGAAAATCTCCAGTTGCTGGAAATCCAAGCAACACACACAAAATGCTGGAGGAACTCAGCAGGCCAGGCAGCATCTGTGGAAAAAATTTCGGGCTGAGACCCTGCAGCAGGACTGGACAAATAAGTGGGGGGAGAGGAGGGAGAAACACAAGATGATGGGTGAAACTGGGAGGGGGAAAGGTGAAGTAAAGAGCTGGGAAGTTGATTGGTGAAAGAAATACAGGGCTAGAGAAGGGGAAGTCTGATAGAAGGGGACAGAAGGCCATGGAAGAAAGAAAAAGGGGGAGGAGCACCAGAGGGAAGCAATGGGCAGGCAAGGAGATAAGATGAGAGAGGGAGAAGGGGATGGGAAATACGAGGGGCAGGGGGGAGCATTACCAGAAGTTTGAGAAATCGATGCTCATACCATCAGGTTGGGAGCTACACAGACAGAATATAAGGTGTTGTTCCTCCAACCTGAGTATGGCCTCATTGCAACAGTAGAGGAGGCCATGGATTGATATATCAGAATGGGAATGTGAAGTGGAATTAAAGTGAATGGCCACTGGGAGATCCCGCTTCTTCTGACAGACGGAGGGTAGATGCATGCCTGTACTCCTTTCCATAGATGCTGCCTGGCCTGCTGAGTTCCTCCAGCATTTGGTGTGTGCTAATCAGATTTCCAGCATCTGCAGATTTTCTCTTGTTTGTGATTGGATCACCCTAATTCACATTTGGTTCTTTTGCCAATCACCATTCCACACTCACAAACAAGCAGCATCTCTGGGAAGAAAGGAATTGGTGATGAACACTATATCAGAAGTGCTGATGCAGGGTTTGAACCGGGAATGATGATAATTCCATTCCTCATACAAATGGTTCAGGACCTGGTCTTTTCCTCCAGCAGGTAGTTTGTTGTTCCGGACTCCAGCATCTGCAGTCTCTTGTGTCTCCACCATTCCAAGGCTCCTAGTTCTGGATTGTTCCACCTGAGGGAAGAGTTCCTCTCTATACACCCTTCATGAATTTTATCATGAAGGGTAGAACTTCTGTCCTTCAGAGATACTCCAGAGTTTCTCTCTACATACCCTTCTGTATATTAGAGTTTATATACCATAGTTCACATGCCCTATATTACAGTTTATATACCATAGTTTATATGCCCTATATTAGAGTTTATATACCATAGTTTATATGTCCTATATTGGAATTCATATGTTCTTTCCCCCCTCTATTTATTAGAGTTTCTCTCTATATATCCTTCATGATTTTTATCACCTCCATCAGATTCCCTCACATTCTTCCATTCATTTACATAACTATAATGTCATATTCCTGAATTAATTTTTAAAAATCCCTCCCACGGCATCTCAAAACATTTTTGAATGTTTCCAAAATTATATAATATTCCACAGTCAAACCAATGTTTGAAAATTTCACCTCAGCTTCTTCGATCCCACAGACTACATATGTTTCTATAAAACTCAGGATCCTGTGTGCTTTTTAATCCCAACCTATTCTATGACCTCCAATAAAGGTTGTACATTAGATTAGATCAAATTAGATTCAATTTTATTGTCATTGTACTGAGTACAGATACAAAGCCAATGAAATGCATCTAGCATCTGACCAGAAATGCAAAGAATAATGTTATTTACAAAATAACTGCGAATAAAAAAAAGTGCTACAGCACACAAATATAAAAGTACTGAGATAGTACAATACAGATGCAATACTGCTTAGTGCTGTGATGAGAGGTTCAGCAGGGTCACAGCCTCAGGGGAGAAGCTCTTCCTGTGCCAGCTGGTGCGGGAGCGGAGGCTCCTGTAGCGCCTACCAGATGGGAGGAGAGTAAAAAGTCCATGGTTAGGGTGAGATGCATCCCTGATAATGCTTTTCACCCTGTCCAGGCAGTGTTTATGGTAGATGTTCTCAATGGTGGGCAATTGGGCAATTGGTAGTTATCTTCTGTATCTAATAAAGTGGCCACTGGGTGTGTGTTTGTGGTCTTCTGCTGCTGTAGCCCATCCACTTCAAGGTTCAATGTATTCTGCATTTAGAGATGCTCTTCTACACGCCACTGTTGTAACATATGATTACGCAAGTTAATGACGGCTTCCTGTTGGCTTGAAACACTCTGGTCATTCTCCTCTGACATCTTTCACTAACAAGGCATTTTCACCCACAGAACTGCCACTCACTGGATTTTTTTTTGTTTTTCGCACCACTCTCTGTAAATTCTAGAGAATGATGTGCATGAAAAGCCCAAAAGATCAGTAGTTTCTGAGATACTCAAACCACCCAATCTGGCACCAACAATCATTCCACGGTCAAGGTCACTTAGATCACATTTCTTCCCCTTTCTGATGTTTGGTCTGAACAACAAATGAACCTCTTGACCATGTCTGCTTGCTTTTATGCAATGAATTGCTGCCAGATAATTGGCTAATTAGATACTTGGATTTACAAGTATACAGGTGTACCTAATAAAGTAGCCAGTGAGTGCAGAACCCCAAATCACGATGTCCTTATCTGTAGAATCTTCCATATTTTACAACCTTGACATCTAGTTTATGTCACGTTCCCATTCAAAAAGCTACACCATCTTTCTCTGCATTAAATGTAACCTTCCACCCGACCATTCAGTCTTTATCTCCCTGTTACTATCCTCCTTATATTTCACTGCGCTTCCAAATTAATATCATCTCTAAATATGTAAACTTTACACTGTGCATCCATTAATATGCATCACAAAAAGTAGCATTTCAATTACAGGTCCCTGGAAGTACATTTTGTCTTCCTTCAGTTGGAACAGCAATCTTTCATTACTACAATCTGGCATCTACAGTTTTATTGATTTTTGTCTTTCATTATTCCTTAGTTTCCTGTTTCTTGGCCGTGTGAATGTACTGATTAGGAGTTTGGCACTCAGCCCCTTTGGACAGTTGATCCTACTGTAACCTCGTCTCTGCACTGCTATTTAACCCTGCTAATTCTTCATCCTGTTGTTCCTCAGCAATCTATTTCTGCCTTAAAAATATTCAAAAATTCCACTTCTACTGTCTTTTGAGGGAGAGAGTGCCAAAGGCTCATGAAATTTTTCATCACTTCACTGTCATAGGGGGTAAACAAAGTCCCAAATTTCCAGATTCTTCCACTACAGAAAACATCCTCTTCACATCCACCCTTAGGATCTTGTGTTTCAGTCAAATCTCCTCTCAGAAATGCCAGTGAATACAGGCCAAACCTGTCCAACCTTTCCCCATGAAGTTGTTTCCTCTATAGTGGGGGAGTCTAGGATCAGAGGGGATAGGCTCAGAATAGAGGGACATCCATTTAGAATGAGGTAGAGTTTCTTCAGCCAGAGGGTGGTGAATCTGTGGAATTTACTGCCACAGACGTCTGTGGAGACAAAGTCATTGGGTATATTTAAAGTGAAAGTTGATAAGTTCTTGATTAGTAAATGGCATCAAAGGTTACAGGGAGAAGGCAAGAGAATTGTGTTGAGAGGGATAGTAAATCAGCAATGATACAGTAGATTGGCCTAATTCTGCTCCTATGTCTTATGGACAACCCATTAATTCCAGGCATCAGTCCAGGAAACTTCCTCTCAACTGATTTGAATATATTAACATCCTTCCTTATATAAGGAGATGAATACTGTACACAGTACACCACAAGAGCTCTTGTCAATACCCCAATGATGTATAACCCTCTACTCTAGTATTCAGTTCCTCTGTCAATAGACAATAGCTTTCCATTAAGCTTTCCTGAGGACTTGCTGTACCTGTATAGTGGCATGCTGAACATTCAGAGCTCTTCAATCCCTCAAGATTTTGATAAAATAGAACTCGCAGGAGGTTTGTTCCCTCTGCTTTCGCCCTAGGGCACGCTTCACAGAACCATTAGGAAGGTATACTACAGACTTAGATGGCACATACTCTTAGCCAAGTATCTGTTTGTTGGATATTTAGCTCTTTAGTTTGTATAACTTAGGGGGACATAGATGTTTGGTCAAATCCTTTACTCTTTGTAAATAAGTGATTAAAATGCTTGTTCATAGTCAGTGTTTTCTATCTCGCTCACCAAACCCGAGAACCTGCTTCTATATTACACCTTGGTAAAAACTGATAAGTTGCACTTATTTCAAAATGGGAAGATGTTGAATGAGCAACCAATGCAATACTGCCTGCTTCACTCTATTACAGTGATATGATGAGGTGGGCAAATATCAATACATCATTGCCTTATATTTATGAAATTGTCATTATCCTTTTGGATTTTCTCACAAACTGTTGATCTAAAATTTATGATTTCTGGGAAATGGCACAACATAATATTATGATGCATTTACCATATTTTCACAGAAGATTGTCCTCAGCATTGGATTTCAACATTTAGGAGAAATTTGGAGAGGTACATGGATGGGAGGGATATGGAGGGCTATGGTCCAGGTGCAGGGTAGATGGGACAAGACAGAATTGTAGTTCTGCACAGACTAGATGGGCAGAAGGGCCTGTCTCTGTGTGGTAGTATTCTGACTCTATCTACCATCAATCAATACTAGGCCAATTAACCTAGCAATCTGCACATCTTTGACGTGGGAAGAAAGCAGAATATCCAGAGGGTTCCCACGAGGGTACAAGAAGGATGTGCAACTTCACCCAGAGAGTATGCAAGGTCAGGAGTGAACCCAGGTCCCTGGTACTGTTAAACAGTGGCTCTACTGGTTGCACCACTAGGACATGCAGCATTCATCAGATTGTAGGACTGGACTTATTTTGAATAATGAATATGCTTGCATGGAGGTCAAGATAGTCAAAACATTCTGTGTAATTCCATTAATAGAATTATAGGTGGCTTTGTTCTACTTTGTAATTACAAAATTCCTATAACAATACACAAAGGAAAAGATGGAAGCTCACTTAAAGGATTTTCAATGTTGTTCACGCTGAAGGCCCAAGACAGAACTTTGTTGCCTGATATGCAGTCTCACAGGCTTGGTTGTTTGGCATAATTAGTCTCCAGTGTTATGAATGGAATTTGTAAAACTATAGAGTAAGCAATGCCAAGAGCACCTCACTAGGAAGGTTTGAAAATCATTTAACTTGCAAGTAGCTGAATGTACTCTTTTATTAAAGATATCAACCTTATAATCAGTGAATATAAATAATGTGACACAAAGGTCGCCATTAAATTGTAATTAAATCGGCAAAAACAAAGTTATTTTGTTTATTAGATATGGATAGCTCTTAACTTTGTTTGCCTAAACACACGAGATTGGGGAAAGGTTTCAAATTCAGAGTAAAGCAGAGGGTGGAGAGCAGTATTGTTACATTTACTTTTCTTCTAAGGTCATTCAACTTTTGGCAGCATCATTGGCACAACCCAAGGGACAAATTCTTTCCATTAACCTCCACTATGACCTCTACTCATTGGCACTAGAATTTGTCATGGACTACTGATCAAGGGATGATGAAAGAGTCAGTCAGTTTTAGTGACGGGGTATTGCTTGAATAGGACAACCAAGCTGATAGCCCATTGGTGATATTCAGTGTCAGGGGCTTCTCCCCATTCAGCAGTGGAAAAACTGACCATCAAACTTCAACAATACTGAAATTTTGTAAGTGCAGACAGCAGCATTAGGTTAAACTAAGAAGCTCAAAACTCCATGAAAGGGTCAGGAAAACTGTGTTATCCAAAAACAGGAATGGGTAAACACCAGTGATACATCATTGTATTTATCCTCAATGAATTACCACCATTTTCCACATTTGCCCAGTGCCGTATTAGAAGTACCTTTGGGCTGAGCCCAAGCTGGAGTTACTCCTGCATTGTCATTGGTAGCAGGCATCACCAGGCCAACCTCATATTCATCCTCCCTTTTCCTTCTGATTTCTACTTGTCCTGCCCATTCTGCATGACAAACTGTAGTTACCGATACCAAGCTTAAGCACAACTCAAGCACTGAGTCGAGCAGGGTCTGGTTGAACCGTTTACTGTTTCAATCCCCACGCGCTTAAGTACCCGCTCCCAGCATTCCCCGCTCTTTGCGGGGTGGAAGTGACATCGGCTTCCGGGCCGAGGTCTGCCCTGCACTCAGAGCCCTCTTGGTTGCCGCTGGCTGCTGACTCGCCCGCGACTGCTGGAGTCGGTTCGCTTGCCGCGTGGGCGAGCCGCCACATTGAGTTGCTTTCTTTTAACTTTGGGGGGTTTAAAGTGGCAGCACTTATACCACAGGAGGAGGTAACTCATCCAAAGGACATTGCCACAGATTTTGAAATCACACATCCTGTAGATTCTTTAGTTGTTTTGTGCAGTAACTTTCAAACTCTTTCCCCAGGCAACCCACTTTGCCCACATGACCCAAAAATAGCAGCAAACAAGCCTTCCTGTCTGTGGCTCAGCCTTTATTCAGAGGAATGAAGAATATGACCTTTTTTTAAAATATTGTCATCTACCAGAGTTCATGTCCTCTACTTTAATGTCACTGTCCAAGAGAGAGGGAGCACAAGCACCCTCTCAGTGGACACAGGCAGGGTGTAAAGGGACTGGATAATTTCAGCTGAGGAGAAGCGATATCATTTTGCTGCTGGAGGCTCTGAACTGGACTCAGAGGCTGAGGCTATGAAGGACAACTGTCATTTTACACCAGGCAATGATACATGGACTCTGCGGTCCACTGATGGATTATTATATAATGGGCTTTGCAACTCATGTTGCGCCTGACTAGGAATCTATCTAACATGGATTGAGCCATCAGAACCATCCTTTTGTGGGGAAGCTCTTCACGACTGCAGACTGCACAGCTAGTGTAGAAGATGAGATGCCTTGAATGAGGGTCAGCAGTGATACAGATCTCCAAAACCTCACCTCGATCTTGCACTCCGTTATCATGCAGACTCTGGAGCAGAGTGGTCTTCCCTCGACCATCTGCTATCCATTCACAGCAATAAATCACTGTGAGTCTGCTAGGGTCGTCGAAGGCCCAAAATCACCTACTCCACATCGGAGTCTGAATCCAGGCCCGCCGGAGGCTGGAAGCTGAACAATACGGACAATGTTGGAAGACTGTATACAGGCGTGGGTGAGAGGGAGGGATGGGGATTCTTTTGTTGCTCGTTGTGTTGTGTTGATCTGCCGAGCAATGTGGACATACTCTGTACACTGACGCTGGAGTGTGTTGCAACACTTGCGGGCTGCCCCCAGCATGCCCTTGGGTGTGTTAGCTGTCAATGCAAATGACACATTTAATTGTATATTTCGATGTGCACGTGTGATAATTAAACTTGAATTCTGAAATGTCTGTTTGCCAACTCTCCCTAACAATACGCGCTGAGTGCATCCAGGAGCTAATATTTATTCTCAACACACATTCTCAACGGAAACTCAACAGCCTACGGGAAAAATGTGATCTGGAAGTATTGTTGTTCAATTGTTTAGTCGAGTCCGACTCTTTGTGACCTCGTGGACGAATGAGTCCATGACAAGACACGGAAGTAGATTAGCAGATTGCCAGGCCTTTCCTCCACACAGATACTGCTGTTGCTCAGGTTGGGGACCCGGCTGGGTTTGAACTCGGGACCATCTGCCTTGAAGTCCATTGCTGATACCACTACACCACCAGCTGGCCCTCTGGAATTACTGGAATAAGCTAAACTCTCATAGAAGACAGGTACAAACGAAATGACATTCACGTTTTTATTAAATTAATTAATTAATTTATTTATTGAGGTACAGCACAGAATAGACACTTCGAGCTGTGCCACCTGCCCCCCCCCCCCCGATTTAACACTAGCCTAATCGCAGGAGAATTTACACTGACTAATTAACCTACCAGCAGTACGTCTTTGGATTGTGGGAAGAAACACACAAAGTCATGGAAAGAACATACAAACTCCAGCTGGAATTTGATGTTGATGATGAGGTGAGGGTAAAATATACATAATTACTGCCACAAGGTAAGTGAAGCGATTCAGATTCATACAGTGAAAGATACAATTAAATTATATGTATTAATAACCACAACACACCTAAGGATATGCTAGGGGAAGCCAGCAAGTGCCATGACATACTCAGGTACCAACATAGCATGCCTACAGAACACACAACAACATGACCAGAAACAACAGAACAACAACAAAATAGCCCCTTTCTCCTTTCTTCTTTCCCACCCATACACACGGATAGTCCTCCAGACCTCCAGGCTTCAACCACTGGGTTAAGATTTCCGGAATTCCAATCAACCTTCACGCTTCTAACTTCAGTATCAGCCCCAGACTAACTGATGACGGATCCTGCGGCTTGAATTCCAACTGAGAGCCTCATGCCTCCTGCTCGCACAGACATGCATCAACCTGGAACAGAAAGACAACCATTAATGTCCTTTGTGCCACTGAGCTTCAAGCATGAAGCAGAGGTCTGGACTCCAGATGTCTTTCATCTTGTGTTCACATCACTGGTCGTCAAACACAGAGCACGGAACCAAAGCTTGACTTCTAATTCCTCTACATTCTTGTTCCTAAACCCTAACCTGACCTCTAACTCCCCACATCACACCCCCTAAACCCTAACCTGAGCCCTGACTCCCCTCTCGAATCCCCAAAAAAACATCTCTATGAATTTAAAAACCAACTCAGTCTGAGTCACGATCTTGGTACAGACCGCAGCTCAGCACCATCTTGACAGCTGACGACAATGAAAACAAGGGTGATAAGGATTGTGGAAATGCCAGGTTTTTGAGGAAAGAAGCATTCTTGGAGAATTTACTAACAGATTTCTGGCATTTAGGGATTACTATGTGGATTCCATAGAGAGCTAGGAGAGGAAGTGAGCAATTGAAAGCTGAAGGAGACTGCTCAGTTTATAGTCAGGCATTGCTGCGTTTGCTGCTGATATCATGACAATGATTAACTGGTCCATGCAGATCCACAGGAGGATATTTAGATTTCTGTTCCCATCCTTTATCTAATATTGAAAAATGTGTTTGCTTTTCCGTGACACACAGGAGACTACAAACGCTTAACCTGATACCCTGAAGAACAGTTTTAGTTCCTTAGAGGCAAAATATAAATGCCAGGAATTTTTGGCTAGAATGCAGTTCTGACAGGACTAGTTCTGAACTACATACCATCCTCACCACATTCTACAGAGGTTGTATTGAGAGCATCCTGAGCAGCTGCATCACTGCCTGGTTCGGGAATTGTACCATGTCAGATTGCAAGGCCCTGCAGCGGATAGTGAGGTCAGCTGAGAAGATCATCGGGGTCTCTCTTCCCGCCATTACAGACATTTACACTACACGCTGCACCCGCAAAGCAAACAGCATTGTGAAGGACCCCACAATATAATGGGGCATAAAATGATAATAAATGACAATAATATGACAATAAAAAGCGACTTGGCTTGATAAAGGGAAGGTTAAAATTAATATAGCAACTTTCAAAGCTTCAGGGCAGTCTGAAGTACCTTACAGCCAATGAGATTATTAAAGCATGTAGTCACTGTTGTAATCCAGTAAAATTCAGCTGCACTACATACATCATCAGTGTAGTGATGACTGTCATATTTAATAAAGTCTATCGAGACAGAATTATTTTCCAGGAAACGGGGAACAATCCTTGTCCTTCTTCAAAAATGTTTCGCACAACTTGCACATTGGTTGTTTGTGTGTGGTTTTTCATTGATTCCATTATGTTCCTTTTCTATCTACTCAGCTTAGCATATGGTGACATATACATACTTAGGTAATAAGTTTACTTTGAACTTTGAACCTCTTATGTCCACCTGTAAGATAAGACAAGAGTTCAGCCTGGTGTCACACTCAAAACAATGGTACCTTTAACGTAAGAGTTGAATTCTCAAACATCTTCAGTAGCATTAACCTAGATTCTTATGCTCAGATCTCCTGGGGCAAGGTTTGAACCTTTTGATTCAGAGGCTAGGGTGCTACAGATAGAGCACAATGGCAGAGCAGCATGGATTTGAAGAAAATAACTTTGTTTAGAAGCATCTCTGTTTAATACGAGTAAAGAAACCATCGGTTTCAAGTGCACATTCAAACACTTTGCTCAACTACACTTTAAAAATCCTCACGGACCCACTGAGAGATGTGTCATTCAGAGGAAGATACTAGGATAAGCTAAAAATATTTGTGGCCATGTATCAAGTATCTATATCTGCAACAGACATCAAAGCAAATATACATATGCTACTTGCCAACTGAAGGCAGTAAAATGCGTGTTTACTTGAGCTACACAAAAAATGGATGGCACAGGTTTTTGTTGCGTCTGCTTGCATATAAATTTACTATCTGACGCAAATAAAACACTTAGAAGATAGTGACAACTTAACACCATTTTCCTACGTGCAAGGATTCCTTGCATAGATTGCATAATATTAATCATGGAAATGAGGTAATCTAATCTTTTGAGGGAAAGAACCAAAACCAGATAAAAAGTTTATTTAAGGAAAATATTACACTCTTCGTCTCATTCTGGAACCCACCCGCAGCAGTCCCCTGTGGATGAGTCCGATATTGAACTTGCCAGATGCAATCACTTTGCATCCAGAAATGATATTTCTGTAACTTGGGAAAGCATTGCATTAAGTTACCCACACACTGTAAGAAGGAGTTTCAAAAAATTATTGGATTGCAGTTTCGTTCATTGACTTAGGATGAGTTTTCCAATTGTGAATATTTTCCATTTTCCACATTCCCCTGTCGAACAGGAACTGAAAGTTTGCAGTGGGGATCTCGGGCTCTGATTTCATTGACTTCCATGGGAACCATGGGAGGACATTGAGAAGACATGTCAAAGGGGCAGAAACATGGGCCTGAGCTTGTCAGTCTAGGGTCGCTAGGGGTACGAGGGGAAAGCCAAACAAAACTACTCCATCCACCACCCCAGTAGTTCCTTGTTGGGTTATATTTACAGCACTTTAAAATAAAATACAGTGGACTTCAGTAAATTGGGACATACCAGGATTAGTATATTATGGCCCAATTAAGTGTCTGCCCCAATTAGTGTCAGTTTCAAGGAAATAGTTAAAATGGTGTACTAAAGACTCTAGCTAGAAACTATTCAGCAAAAGTCTCCTCTGACACTAGTTAGAAACCGTTCAGTAACAGTCTCACATTCCAATTAAGTGGCAGAGTGCTCCAAAAAAATGAAAGGAATCCCGGCTATTTTCTTGATTAGTTTTTGTTCTTTAGGAATTGCCCCAAATAAGCAGCTGCCCTGATTAACTGATGGCCCAATTAATTGGAATCCATTGAGTCTTCTTCTGGGAACAATGATTTTCAGTTAAACCCCAACTTTCCCACAACACAACCCCCCCACTCACCCAATGACCCCAGTCCTATGAGTGAGTCACTGGCAAAGCAGGTTTGTCTGAGAACTAATAAAGTTATGACAACTGACTGCCATGTTCAGCTCGAGCACTTGAGTTTCAGAACTCTTAACTTTAGGCAGGGCCATGAGTGCATGTTATATTGCAGCCATTCGGGGGCGGGGGAGGGGTGGGGGAAGAGAAGCAGAGAGAAGGTAAACAGATGTTTTAGCCCCAGAGACAATTATAAATTCCAAAACTTGACTAAGATATGACAAATCAATGGCCCATTCAATCTGTGATAATTTTGTCAAAACCTCAAACGTTCACCTAGGTAACAGCCCTTTTTTCATGATGTGTCGGTTCTTTGTGGAGACCATGACCTAAAGTTCAACAACAAAGGATTGGAAGTAAGACCATCCTCACATGATGCACTTAAATGAGCCCAGAAGGCTGGAGCGCCAATGAAAATCTGACACAAACCACATGGCAGCAGCTAAGCATGTTCACTTAGAAAAAAAAGTCAGACAGCACACCTTGCTGTACTGAGAACCACAGCAGAATGCATAGGTTACTTGGTAAAATGTTTCAGCTTGTGGGACATCTAGTTTTCCAATCTAACATCCCTGGTTCCTGCCCAAATCCAGCATCCTATTCCTCCACTGCTCCACCACAGAACCAACATTCCTTTTAGCAATTAATACCATTGATTCCATGCTTGTTCACTGCCTTCTGTGAAGAATCTTCACCTCAGCAATGCCTTGCAGTTTCAAGTTTAGTTTAGGAAGCAGAAGGTTTTATCTTCTATCATCTTCTAATGCAATAGAAAAAGTTGCAGTCGAACTATGTGATTCCAGGAATGAAAACTCACTCCACCTACTTTATTGATCATTATGTATATGTTTGAAAACTATACGATCATCTAGTTTATTAAAAAATCGATA
Organism: Mobula birostris; assembly: GCF_030028105.1. Classification (NCBI taxonomy): domain Eukaryota; kingdom Metazoa; phylum Chordata; class Chondrichthyes; order Myliobatiformes; family Myliobatidae; genus Mobula; species Mobula birostris. Next base: position 128,678,353 of record NC_092378.1, on the reverse strand, counting down.
ATTGAATAAGTAAATAAGTAATAGAAAAAAAACTATTAATTTCAATTAAGTGTGTTGCTCCTCAGACTTGTCACCTCACTACTAACATATCTTTCAGTTCTACCATTACATTCTTGCCTGGACATTAAAACAGTTAAAATTACTCATAAGTAACCAAATACCTAAAAGGTTAACTCAAAATAAGGGTCAGAGATTGAAGAAAAAAATAAGAAGTAAATTTGTTCTCCAGATGAGGGTGATTGATTGGGATGCTACACCATGAGGTGATCTGTTGGAATTCAGCACCCATTTGCTGAGAATACTTAAGCTAGGAATTAACAGAATTAACAGAATTTTAGATTATTAAGGGAATTGAGGTATATGGATTTGTGCAAGAAAGTGGTACCAAGATAAAAGTCAATTGTGACCTTATTGAATATTGGATCAGGTGTGTAGTCCTATTCCTACTTCTATTTCTTTTGCTCATACAGACCTGTACCATCGTCTTCTGGAAGAGCAATAATGTGAACTCTCATTTACTCCACAGCTGGCCTATCAACAAATGTCTTCCTCAGGTCACAGTGGTTGAAACATTTATTCCATTCAGTCCTTAACTGTTGAACACTGATTGCCCCAGAGAGACCAGATGATCTTGATATTAATTGTGATAGTCAGAGTTGGGTTTTCCCGCTTATTAAGTCCAGAGTGGAAACACTCCACTTGGATTTTGTTCTTTGCTGACTTCACATGCTTTTCAAATGGAATTGTAGCTTGCTCTCTAACTAGTCAAAGTGCCAACCATCAGCATCAGATCACTCTAAGACCCAAGAGTATAAGCACTACAAATTCACGAGCTAAAAACTGGATAAAATGATTGAGTCACTGGGTGACCTCATTATTGAAGTGCTGATGCACATTCTTTATATTTATTCTGTTCTTTAATCCTTCTCATCGATAAAAGCTCCACATTGATTTTGGTGCCAAGCATGAATTCACAGTTTTGCATTGAATGTCCACATAGTGGGTGGATGCATTCTGATTGAATATCTAACTTTACAGTTTTAACTAGGTGTTGCTTCGTATTTCATTTTTCCATTTGTGAATGAACCCTTCTCTCCTTTCGAATGGGAGGGTTCAAGATTCGAAGCACAAGAATACTGGCACTGGTTCAATTGGTTTCTGTCATTTGTCATAATGCAGGTGAACTGGGGGCTGGAACACATGAGAAAGACTAAATTACATTGAAGTGAATGGGAATGAGATGACTGCTCTAAGAGACGACTTAGACTTGATGGACACAAAATACCAGAGGAAATCAGAACCTGTTGAAGCCTCTTGGTTGGAAACATCAGCTCTTTATTCCTCTCCATAGATGCTGCCTGATCTGCCGAGTTCCTCCAGCATCGTGTGTGTGTTACTCTGGATTTCTAGAATCTCCTGTGTTGCAGACTTGATGGTTTCCTTGCATGTCAAGAGCGAAAGGTCATCTGTAGAAAAAAACCTAGAACCAGGTTCGGCAATAACTACACAAACTGAAGTGGATAAAGGTTGGAAGGGAGAAATTTTCAGAGCTATGGACTAAAAGCAGGGGGAATGGGGCTAATGGCATGGTTCTCTCAAAGAGCTAGCAGGGCACAATGGGTTAAATAGCCTTCCTTTGTGCTGTTTGATTAGTTGCAGCATTACATTGGAATCAGACCTTGATCAAGGCTGCTTTACACTGTGCACTCATTCATACGTCACTTACAATGTTACACAATTTACGTTAACTCAAAAATAAATGAACCCACAATGAGTAACCCAGCTGATTTTTCAACTGTTGTGTTTAAATCCTTTCAACCTCCATTTTATCAATCTTTTGGCCACATAGCACGCTCCTAAAGGCAAGTTTGATAATATTACAGAAAGTACTCTATTCTATAATATTTATAATTGAAGAAAACTGCAGGGAGTCCAGATCTGACTTGCTATTATGCAGTACCCAATAAAAAGCCCATATCCATCCATCACCAACCTTTCATTTTCCTACTAAACAGATTCTCAGTTTAGTTAGCTAATTTACAATTAATGCTATGGGCTTTAATTTTGTTAAAACTGTCATACTTGGAAGAAAATAACTTAATTTTTTTCATGAAAGAGAAAAGACCGTTATTTCTCTGCTTTACAAGGCATGCTATTTTTAAAAGGCTGTACTCTGCAGTGAAGCTTCCAGTGCGTGTTCATGCACCAGTGCTGGTTCAACTCATTTCCATGACAACATGTTACAGAGATAGACATGATAGACTCAGTGGAGATACTGAGAGGCTGACAAGGCCAATTTTTTAAGAGTGCTTTATGCTCAAATTTTAATTGAACAAGTTTAAACAAACTACCTAAAGATACTCAAAATTTTAAATTGGTAGTTTTTTTATGCTTTTTAAAATTTTTGACCTGCTCTTCAGAGGTTCAAATCATATGGGGCAGCCACATTAACTGTCAATGAATGTATAACTTTTTGACTTTTGCACTGCGCGAAAACTGTAAGATACCAAAATAAAATAACAAGGATTTAAAATTGCTTGTTCATTGAATCACAGAAACCTGGCAGTTAATTGTGGCCAATTGCACCATTAACTCTTCATGCCAATGATTTAATTTAGGCTCTTGCAAAGCTGATTGACCTTAGAAAGTTCCATACTAAGTGATGAAATAATGCTGAGAACATGGTTATCCTTGGGGGATGCTTATGCTTGTCATTGAACTGCAGTAAGCTGGGAGACTGGGATGTGTGTGCCATCAATTAGTGTTTTTATCTGTCCTAAAATAAGTTCTCCCTACTCAGGGTGAGAAATGGAACTGTCACCCTCAGCTAGTTGGAGTGGTTAACATTGCTGAGTTGAGATATACTTGATTTTGAGGTGTCATATTTTCTGCCATTTTAAGCAAACACAGAAACAGACTAGGTAGGGCAGCATGATTTTTTTTCTGCAGTAGTATATCCATTGCTTTGAATTTTTAGAGTGTCTTTTCTTTCTGTTATTAGGCTGCCCTTGAAGAGAGTGTGCTGCATGCATAATGGGACAGAGGTAGAAATTAATCCTACACTGAGTGAAATGAGCCATTTATCAAAAACAGCACAATCCCAGTGACTATCAGAACACAGTAGCTAATTAGACAGGTAGGATCGTAAAATAAAGGGCAAAGAAGAGAACAGTGACTAGATAAGCTTCCAAATCTTTGATCTCAATGCTAGATGGTGCAACGGCAGCCAGGAGAATAAAAAGGGAATTATTTTAAAACAAGGTGAGATAATGTTCCAGGAAATAACTGAGGATGTCAAGGGAAATTTAAATGTGACTAAAATGTATGTCATATCTGTTGTGCTCTTTATATTAGCATAGGTTACTAAGAACAAACCGTATTCTGGAAGAATTAAAACTAGAACTTTTATTTACAACAGCAAACGGCAACCATATTTCTTACAGCCATGCTTTCTCGATCATTCTCTCATTTCTGCGCATGCTCAGAACTCTATCCAATCAGGTTCTTACATGTGACATGTGATGTCACATCTTCCTTTCCTTAAAAAGAAAAACAATTAGCAACATTAATCAGAACAAATACATAATTTAACATGTCCCTATCAGTCTCTTTGGGGATTTACGAACACGAGTGGACCTTCTAAGTGGTTCATGTAGTTCCTGTGTTTCATTGTTATTTTCATGTTTTGTCTGGTCAGCATCAGTTAACTGAAACTCTGAAGTTGGCTGTTTCTTGAGGTCTTTGCGATTTCTTCTTAACACTGCTCCTTCTTCATGTATGATCTGGATTGTACTTCTTCAAGTACTGTAGCTTTATTAATTCTTCCACTTCCATTTGTAATGGAATATGAAACTTCTTTTCTTCATCTAATTCATTCATTAACTGTGTAATCTCTTTTTTTATGCTGAGACTTCATCATTTCAATAAAATTTCTCAATTCCTTCACTTGTGCTTTCACTTCTTCAATTGGATCCTAATTCTTGTCACTGTTTGGCTTCAGATCAGTATTGTACTGTACCGGCAAGTTTGGTCTCTGTATGACTTCATACTCTTTCATCAAGTCACTGTATTCTGACTCTGTGTCATTGTCCAGAACTATTCACCAGATTCAGTCTCTCACAGGCAGGTAAACCCAGTATTGACTGTACATTCTTTGGCACCACCACAAATGAAAGCATATGCACCATATTTTTGTGTGATACTTTTGCCACATATGTTCCTTTAACTGGAATATCTGCACCTGAATACCCAGTCACTTTGTCTGATGCAACTTTAGTCTAGGCTTTAATGCATTAAACTCAAATTCTGCAAGAACATTTACTTGTGCTCCAGTATCCGATTTAAATAGAATAATGTTTTGGTTCACTTGCAATGGAATAGTCCAGTCATTCTTACTTTGTTTGTTTTCACAAAGCACATCTATATAAAATTACTTGCGTTCATTTTCCAAGCACTGCATTTATGTGTTTTATTTCCTTTTTACTTCTGCAACAGCATGAAAAATTATTACTCTTACTGCAGGTGTTTCACATTTTCTGATACGCTGGACACTTTTTAGATGATGTTGCTGCCCATAGCAATCACACAGTTTTTCTTCTTTCAGATGACATCTTGCTCTCTGTCGGTTTCGCGTCACTGCTTTATTTTTTCTAATATGTTCATGCTTTACAGCGTCTACGCAGCCATTCTCGATAAAAAGCTCTTTACCTTGCGATATCACAGTCACAGAAGCTTTGCAGAGTGCCACAGCTTTTTCCAAATTCAAATCTTGTTCTAACAGTCTTTCTCTCAGACCATTATCCAGAATGCTGCAAACAATTCTGTCTTTAATGAGAAAATCTGTAAGCTCTGCAAAGTCGCATCTTTTACAGTGGTTTCTCAACTCCATGACAAATTAATCGATTGTCTGACCAGGTCTCTGCCGACATTTGAAAAATTTATAGCGCTCATACGTCACATTACACTTCGGTATACAAAATGCGTCAAATTTGTCGATTATCGCTTTTAGATTCAAATTATCTCCATTTTCAAAAGTAAAGTGGTTATATACCTCAATTGCGTCATCACCCATTATGTGGAGTAGAATTGCAGCTTTCGTTTTTCCGTTTTATTATCTGCTCCGATCACTGATAAATAAATTTCAAAACACTGCTTAAATCTTTTCCAGTTTTCAGCTACATTTCCAGTCAGCTGAAGCGTCGATGGGTGTTGCAAATCTTCCAGTTTTTAAACTGTTAGCACACCAAAACAATTCGCGCTCATTTTTTCTTGATTATCTTCGTTTCTCCCGTGTTAGCGAAATGTATTATTCTTCCAGACCGACTTTTAACACCATGTTGTGTTCTTTATATTAGCGTGGGTTACTAAGAACAAACCATGTTCTGGAAGAATTAAAACTAGAATTTTTACTTACAACAGAAAACCGCAACCATGTTTCTTACAGCCATGTTTTCTAGATCATTCTCTCATTTCTGCGCATGCTCAGAACTCTGTCCAATCACGTTCTTGCACGTGATATCACCACAATATCAAATCAACCAGCAAGTTTTTGCTGTGATGCTTTTCACGACAGAATAAAAAGCAAGATCTTATTATTTTTATTGAATTCTGTTAGCTTGTTCTCCACCCGCCCCCCCCCCCATACCAGCTACATTAAACTAGGTTGAAAATAGCACTTCAGTCTTCAGAATATTAAGTTAATCAAAAATTCCTTCTCATTGTTCCCATGCTTTCCCAATGTGTTGAAGAATCTATTCATTCCTTGTTCCCATTAAAGCTGCTATTTACAAAAATGTAAATGTACAGAAAGGTAAAGGATTACAGTTCTTTAATCACTTAAATAAGTCAACTTTAGGCTCCTGGGTTCACGTAAGGTTTTGTTTTTTCTATTGTGGGATTAAGGTGATCTGGTCTTGATAGACAGGAAATTTTTAAAACAAAATATGGCACTGACTAAAGTTTACTGATAGTTTATAAAATAAAAACTTTTAGGATTCCTTATGACAAAAGATCTGATAATTCAAAAACAAAGAGATTTTGTAAAATGAAATGCTTAATTTTGTTTTCCAGCTGTGTTCTGAACAGGTCAAAATGCTCCATGTTTTTTGGTTAAGGAAACAATATATTTGATAATCAGCAGGCAAATGTGCTTTCAGTTTTTTAAATTCAGACAACACAAACTATGAAGTAGTGAGCAAGAAATCAATCTTGCATGGATGTTGTTTTGACTTGTGTTCTTCACTGTAAATCTGATTGTACCAGGTTGTATGATTACCTCTTTTGTGTTTCTCTGCTGATAACTAATAACCAGGCTGAATGTTTTCAATTTTACTGGAGACGTGAACCCTGGACATTCACTTTAATGCTTTCAATGACTGGATTTTTTTTTCTCCATCTTCCAATTTTCTGTACAAATTGCAAGAAAGGTGGAAAGGAATACTTAGCCAGTGAGGCCAGTATGTTCCCTTTCGTGCCAAAGGCTTGCACACTGTCCTGTCTCTGACTCATTGCCTTGTGCTGTGTTATTAGGTATTCCCAGTTATTACCTGTCACCATCACTACCAGCTAACAAAACTTGATTCAGTAGCCCAGCAACATTCTAGCACTGGACCCCAAGCAGCCTGGTAGCACCTATCCCTGTGACAGTTAAACTTAGATACAGCCATGTCTGGCTTCTAGTGACCAAGTCAAAAGCTTCTACAGGCTCCCAATTAGTATAGTTGCAAAATGGTGACACCTGCTTCCATAATACTTGCAGTCAACCTGTACTGTTTGTTTTTATTTATTCATTAATGGGATGTGAGTGTCACCATCTAAGCCAGCATTTATTGCCCATCCCTAGTTGCCTTTGGGAACGTGGTGATGAGCTGCCTTCTTGAACTGCTGCAGTCCCTGAGATGTAGGTGCTCCCACAGTGCCGTTAGTGAGGGAATTCCATAATTGTGACCCAGCAACAATGAAGGAACGGCGATATGTTTCCAAGTCAGGGTGGTGAGTGACTTGGAGGAGGATTTCCAAGTGATGGTGTTCCCAGGTATCTGCTATTCTCGCCCTTCTAGATGGTAGTGGTCGTGCGCCTGGGAGGTGCTGCCTTAGGAATGTTGGTGTGTTGTTGCAGTGCATCTTGTAGATAGTACACACTGCTCAACTGTTCGTCGATAGTGGAGGGATTGGATTCTTGTGGAAGGGGTACCAGTCAAGTGGGCTGCCTTGTACTTGATGTTGTCAAGCTTCTTGAGTGTTGATGGAGCTGCACTCATCCAGGTATTGCCAAAGAAACTGTGTTGAAATCACTCTCCACTTCCAGCTTCTACCAACGTTGGCACAATGGTTAACTGCTACAACGTTCAATATGCTGCCATACCTTTACCTTCGTTTAAAAGTGATAATATTTTCATTTTTTACCTCACTGAATAGCAACTGTGAATAGTAATGAATTGAGAGGCCTTCTTTGTGAGCATCCAGATCAGAGGATTAACTTCACTCTTTCTTCCCAGATCTTTTACTGTTGTGAAATGATCTGTATGGATGGCACACAACAAAGTTTTTCAGTGTACCTCAATACATGTGAAAATAATGAACTATTAACCAAATAAGTGGTGAGCCTTGAGTCTCAAACATTGTTTGATATAAGTTGTTAGGACCTGCCCTTTGCTGTCTTGAATTTTATTTACTGCAATTATTTACTAGCACTAACCCTGTCTTCTAATCTGCCACCCTCCTACAGCTGGGCTTGCATCCAAATATTGAGCATATCACAAGCTGCCTTAAAATAGAGCAACACACATAAAAGTTGCTGGTGAACGCAGCAGGCCAGGCAGCATCTCTAGGAAGAGGTGCAGTCGACGTTTCAGGCCGAGACCCTTCGTCAGGACTAACTGAAGAAAGAATGAGTAAGGGATTTGAAAGTTGGAAGGGGAGGGGGCACTTTCTTCCCCCAGTACAACACAGCAGCCACCTGATCATTGATATATAACACTTTGTATCTTGAGGGCCAACTTCTGAAATTCATTCCAGACTCCTACCTCTCTCTGACATCAAACTCCATGGTCAATTCCTTCCTTTCTACCTTCCTCCTCTATTCCGATCATCCAGCATTGTCTCTTGGTTAGTCACGTCCTGGAGAATACCTTCACCTTCCTGAATAATGTTCTGTACAAGACAATGTTCTTTATAAGACAGTGGAGAAGAAATTAGACCTCACTTTGGTTTGAAATGGTGATTTTGACTTTCTCTCCAGGTGGTATGCAAGGACATTTTGGGTCGGTAGATCTGTTATGGATCCACAAGCCATGAGACTCAAACAGGTTGCATTAATGAAGGGCCTAAGCCCACTCAGAAAATTTATTTTCAGGTTGAATAAAGACAGGAAATTTTTCATTCCCGGAATATCTGTGGCCAAAATTGTGGTTGAAAGAGACTGCTCAATGAGGCGACCAGAAATAATCTTGCACAATGTAGTTCCTTAAATGACAACATTTATGTAAAACAGGAAATGAGATGTGTTTTAGGAAACACAAATATGGGTAAATCTGCAGATGCTGGAAATCCAAAGCGACACACTAGGAACTCAGCAGGTCAGGCTGCATCTATGGAGAAGAGTAGTCGACGTTTCAAGCAGAGGTCTTTTCTCAGGACTGGGAAGGAAGGGGAAAAGTCAGAGTAAAGAAGGTGGGGGGAGAGGAGGAAGAAGTACAAGGTGGTAGGTGATAGGTGAAACCGGGAGAGGGGGAGGGGTGAAGTAAAGAGCTAGGAAGTTGATTGGTTAAAGAGATAAAGGGCTGGAGAAGGGGGAATCTGATAGGAGAGGACAGAAAACCATAGAATAAAAGGAAGGGAGAGGAGCACCAGAGGGAGATGACGGGCAGGAAAGAAGATGAGGAGAGAGAGGGAAATGGGAATGAGAATGGGGAATGTTGAAGGAGGTGGGAGGGGGGGCGGGGGATTAGTTACCAGAAACATGACAACAATCTCCACCCAGCAGACTCCTGCAATTAATACTATGACATTGATTATATAAACTGTTTTCAACTAATTGACCAAAGGATAAACATAACCCTTCTGCCTGGAAATACTAACATGGCTCTGTTATGTCCATCCGAAAAAGCAGAGTCTCCTTTGGATTATAGATAGAAAGAATTCACGTTGTCTCAGGTTTGCTTTCAGAACAACCTTTCTGTCTATAACAAGCTGACTTCAACAGATTTGTCCTGGAATGAATGCTCCCCAATCCAAAATTTTTATTATTATTGTTCTATTTCTTATCTACTCCCCTCCCCGACCTGCCCCACATATGCTGTGTATACGCAGAGTGAGGTAATCCTTTTGCTGTGTCAAGCTTCAGTGCCCATGTGCTATGTGAGCTTTCAAGCTTCAGTTCTTTTTGCTCTACCTGGGTTGTGATCAGTTCCATTTTCACCTCATCTGTACAACGGCAAGTGTCCTTCCTGGGGTTTATGGGATTGTTGTTAGGCTGGTAACCAGACATGAATCATCCACTTTCTCCTTTAGTTCCTCCTACGTTCTCCAAAGCCAAGGGGCAGCCATAGACCTTAGCTGTGCCTACCTTTTCATCAGCTGTGTGGAACAGTCCATGTTCCAAGCTGACACTGGTAATGCTCCCCAACTCTTTCTGCATTACATTGATGACTGCATTGGTGCTGATTCTTGCAGCCACGCTGAGCTCACCAACTTAACCCACATTGCCCCTAGCTTCCAGACAGCCCTCAAATTGACTTGGTCCTTTTCTGACACCTCTCACTCCTATCTCAACCTCCCTGTCTCTGTCTTTAGGGACAGACATATTTTATAAACCTGCAGACTCTCACAACTATCTTGACTATATCTCTTCCCACCTGGTCTCTTGTAAAAACACTCTTCCCTTTCTCAGTACCTTCATCTCTGCCACTTCTGTTCTCAGGATGAGTCTTTTCATTCTAGAACATCTGAGATGCCCTCCTTCTTCAAAGGGGGCACAGTAGCATAGTGATGAGCACAATGCAATTACAGTGCCAGCAACCCAGGTTCAATTCCTGCTGCAGTCTGTAAAGAGTTTGCACTTTCTTCCCGTGACCGCATGGGATTCCTCTGGGGCTCTTCCTACATTCCAAAGATCTTCCAGTTAGTTGGTTAATTGGTTACACGGTGTAATTGTGCAACGCAGGCTCGCTGGGCCAGAAGAGCCTGTTGCTGTGTTATATCTCTGTCCCTTCTACCAGCATCACTCACATCTCCTCTTTTTCCCACACATCTGTCCTCAACCCATCCTCCCTCCATCGCAGCAGGGTTAGTGTTCCCCTTATCCTTACCTACCACCCCATGAGCCTCTGTATCTAGCACGTTATTCTCGGCAGCTTCCTCTATCTACAAAGAGATCCTACCACTAGACACGTCTTACCCTGCTCCCCACTCTATGCTTTCTACAGGGATATTTCACCATGAGACTTCATTCAACTGATCTCCCTCCTGACACGGACCCTGCAAGCAGGACAAGTGCTACACCTGCCCGTTCACCTCCTCCCTCAGCACCACTCTGGGCCCCAAACATTTCTTCCAGTGAGGTGGTGCTTCACCTGGGAATCTTTTGGGACCATCAACTATAACCAGGAGGCTCCTAGTGCGGCCTCTTTACATTAGTGAGAGGATGAAGATTTGGGGACCACTGCATCAAACACCTTGGCTGTCTGCCGCAATGGCCAGGATCATCCTGTGGCTACCTGTTATGTTTTGTAACTCCAGGGATTAATTGAAAGGGAAGCACAGGAGCCTGGGAGAGCTTCGTTTTTACCTTAGTCAGGCGCTCACATATGACGTGGTTACGTAATGACGTATGCCACTCACGTACTTCTCAAACATAACCCAGAATTAATTATGTACGCAAACAAAGAATGCTTGATCAATACATTTACAATGTTACTGAAATATTAAATACACAACACTACCCACTTCAATTCTACTTAATATTCCCACACTGACCTGTACTGTATCTGACACTCCTCTGCATTGGTAGATCTTCATTGAGCACCTTCTCTCCATCTGCCAGGATTTCCTAGTGGCCACTCTCTTTAATTCAACTTCCCATTCCCATTCTGACATGTCAGTCCATGGCCTCATCTTCCACCACAATGAGGCCGTACTTAGGCTCCTTCTGGTTAACCTCCAACCTGATAGCATAAACATCAATTTCTCTAACATCCGATAATCTCTCTCCCTCTGCCTTTCTCATTCTCCATTCCCCATTCTGCTTCCCCTCTTGCACCATCTCCTCCTCTGTCCATGCCCATCACGTAGTACAGGGCTACAGTAGGAAACTTCGTCACATGGTGTGAGCAGAATTATCTGCAGCTTAATGTGAAAAAGACTAAGGAGCTGATGGTAGACCTGAGGAGATCTAAGGTACCGGTGACCCCTGTTTCCATCCAGGGGATCAGTGTGGACATGGTGGAGGATTACAAATACTTGGGGATACGAATTGACAATAAACTGGACTGGTCAAGGAACACTGAGGCTGTCTACAAGAAGGGTCAGAGCCGTCTTTATTTCCTGAGGAGACTGAGGTCCTTTAACATCTGCAGGACGATGCTGAGGATGTTCTACGAGTCTGTGGTGGCCAGTGCTATCATGTTTGCTGTTGTGTGCTGGGGCAGTAGGCTGAGGGTAGCAGACACCAACAGAATCAACAAACTCATTCGTAAGGCCAGTGATGTTGTGGGGATGGAACTGGACTCTCTGACGGTGGTGTCTGAAAAGAGGATGTTGTCCAAGTTGCATGCCATCTTGGACAATGTCTCCCATCCACTACGTAATGTGCTGGTTGGGCACAGGAGTACATTCAGCCAGAGACTCATTCCACCGAGATACAACACAGAGTGTCATAGGAGGTCATTCCTGCCTGTGGCCATCAAACTTTACAACTCCTCCCTTGGAGGGTCAGACACCCTGAGCCAATAGGCTGGTCCTGGACTTATTTCCTGGCATAATTTACATATTACTATTTAACTATTTATGGTTTTATTACTATTTAATTATTTATGGTGCAACTGTAACGAAAACCAATTTCTCCCAGGATCAATAAAGTATGACTATGACTATGACCATGACCTCCTTTTGGTGCCCCTCCTCCTTCCCTTTCTTCCATGGTCCACTGTCCTCTCCAATCAGATTTATTCTTCTCCAGCCCGTTACCTATCACCTCCCAGCTTCTTACTTCATCCCATCTTACTCACCCACCTTCCCCCTTCACCTGGTCTCACACATCATCTGACAGTTTATACTCCTTCTCCCCACCCACAACCTTCTTATTCTGGCTTCTTCCCCTTCCTTTCCAGTCCTGATGAAGGTTATTGGACGAAAAGTCAACTGCTTATTCCCCTCCATAGTGCTGCCTGACCTGCTGTGTTCCTCGAGCACTTTGTGTGTGTTGTGCATAAATTTACTTTGGCCTGAAGTTTGTGACTGGGATTGGTGGAATTTATTGCAGACTTTCTTTGACTGCTGCCAATCCTTTAGAGATCCTCTTTATCTCCCTGCTACAGGATTATCCACATGTCTTCTACTATTGTTCTACAGTGTTAAAAATTTACCGTTCCCCACTATACAATGGAACATGGCACATTCAACAGTGTCGCACTCCCTCAGCTAGACTGGAGTGCAAACTTGATTTTTGTGTCCGAATCTATTGTCAATGTGGTACCAGGAGGAGTTGGAATTTTGGTAGCTGATCAGAAGAAATTATGAGAAAAAATGAGTGAAGCTGATGAGCAAACTTAGCAGAATAAGAAAGACAAAAAGCCAGCATCCTTTTTTTCCCCCATACTCTACCCTGCCTACACTGCTAAGATAAAGAAATGCCAGAATGCCATTAAAATGAATAGAGGGTAAACAGGACATTTAAAAATATCATAAATTAAATAGCTATTTTGTGTAATCAAGCTGCACAGAAAGCTGTTTTGCTGTAATTAAATACTCAAAGCCTTCCCAAAGCAACAAAGATGTGCATTGAATAACAAAGTTCTTAAACTTCTCAGTTTTTTCTCAGATAACAACAATTGTCTCTTCAAAGACTCTAAAAGTCCAGATGGCGACACCTTCATGCAATCACAGGGTCATCCCATGATCCTTCTAAGGTTAGACCTCTGGTGCACAGTGGAGCTTGGATAATTTATGGTGTGAAGCGAACATATTTATTATTATGTTCAGCTGGTTACATTTCAACAACCTTGTTCATGAAGCGAGGCAAATAAGTAAACAGAAGCAGTAGACGGTTTCACAAACAAAGGAACCACGGGTGAATCCCAAAACGATATATATAATGCTGTCAGCAATGCACCAAATAAATTAAACCAGATTCAACTTCAAGGGCACCATGCCCACAAAAAGGTACTATATTTGCTGGGCTCACATTTTTCAAATGATATACTGGTGTTATTGTCCCTTGAGTACTTGTGCTCTCGTTACACAAATTTTCTTTACACTTCCCCTAGTCAGACCCCACTGTGCTCAGTTCTGGTCGCCTCACTACAGGAAGGATATGGAAACTATAGAAAGGGTGCAGAGGAGATTTACAAGGATGTTGCCTGGATTGGGGAGCATGCCTTATGAGAATAGATTGAGTGAACCCGGCCTTTTCTCCTTGGAGCGACGGAGGATGAGAGGTGACCAGATAGAGATGCATAAGATGATGAGAGGCATTGATCGTGTGGATAGTCAGAAGATTTTTCCCAGGACTGAAATGGCTAGCATGAGAGGGCACAGTTTTAAGGTGCTTGGAAGTAGGTACAGAGGAGATGTCAGGGGTAAGTTTTTTATGCAGAGAGTGGTGAGTGCATGGAGTGGGCTGCTGGCGGCAGTGGTGGAGGCGGATACGATAGGGTTATTTCAGAGACTCCTGGATAGGTACATGGAGCTTAGAGAAATAGAGGACTATGGGTAACCCTAGGTAATTTCTAAAGTATGTACATGTTTGGCACAGCATTGTGGGTTGAAGGGCCTATATTGTGCTGTAGGTTTTCTATGTTTCTCTGTTTCTATCCCATGCCATTTGGAGACTTGTCTCATTTGCTTATCCAATTTTATATCACTTTGTTACCGTGGAGTTGGTTACTCTCTTGCCTCAGAGCCAAAAGATTATTTTATTTTTTACTTACAGAGCAACACAGTAATGGGTCCTTCCAGGCCAACGAGCCCGCACTGCCCAATTATTCTACTACCGGTACATCTTTGGAATGGGGGAAGAGTACTGGAGCACCCTGAGAAAACTCCCACACCAGACATTTAATCACAAGAATCTAAGCTCACACCTCAGTGCAGTGGAGAGAATGCAATCCTGTCAGAAGTAAACAAGACACAATGAGATACACACAGCGTATTCAGCGCGTACAGGACAAATCGAGACCCGGGATCAAGAGTAGAGAGCAAGCCAATGGATGACCGTTATTGGAGATGATTCATAGAGACAGAACCGAGGTGAGGCAGAGTTGAGGTGGCAGGGCCTGGGCTTGAGAGTGAAGAACAAGCCAATGTTTGGCTGATTTTAGCTCCAGGCCAGACTGGTAAGGTCAGGTATCAGCCGAATCGAGGCGGTGGCTCCTGGGCCAGATTAGGCGCCAGGTCAAATGGAAAAGTTCAGGGTGTTGGGGCCAGAGTCAAAGAACAGGCTGATGTTCAGCTCACTCTTCGCGAGGTTTACTCATCTCTGTGCTGAGCTGTGGCCGTGGCCAACAACTAATGTGCTCCTGGATCCTCTGTGATTGTCTTTGAGGCTGTGGACTCACTTTCATGAACTTCAGTTCTAAGTGCTATTTGCTTCTTTTTATTGTTTGCACAATTTTTTCCTGTACATTAGATATTTGACAGTCTTTTTTTTAATGGGTTCTGTTGGGTTCCTTTGCTTTGTGGCTGCCTGTTAGGAGACAAATCTCAAGGTTGTATATAGAATCAGAATCAGGTTTAATATCACTGGCACATGTGAAATTTGTTGTGATGCAGCAGCACTACATTGCAATACATCATAATAAAAACTTGAATTACAGAAAGTTTATATATTTATAGTAGTGCAATAGACAAGTAGTGAGGTAGTATTCATGGCTTCAATGTCCATTCAGAAATCTGATGGCAGAGAGAAAGAATCTCTTGAATCATTGAGTGTGTGCTTTCGGTCTCCTGTACTTCCTCCCTGATGGTAGTAACGAGAACAGGTCAAGTCCTAGTTGATGGAGGGTCCTTAATGATAGATGCTGCCTTTTTCCGGCATTGCTCCTTGAAGATGTCCATCAGAGCTGCTTACACAAGTCCCCTTAATGGTGCCTCAGAACACTCTCTGAACTTCGAACTTTGGTTGTCCGTTGTGCAACTGCATCGGAATAAATGTTCTTCTTTGCAGTGGAACAACATTGGATCCCCAAAACCATCATATTATTCCAGATATTTATTTTCATACCTTTTATTGCCACGTGTAACATTGTGCAATCTCCACATTCTCTTTATATCCATGCTGTTAGTGTATAGGATAGGATCACACATGTTCCACTAACAACACAGTCTCTCAGTATTGAGGTACATTCAACTCTGAGCATTGGAGTTACTGTCCACTCTTGTACAGCAGACTTCAGTAACACGCAACCAAAGTCAACATCAATCTCTGCACTCTCGCTGCAAAAATAAATCATTAGTCAGAGACAAGGGTATCTGTCTACCTTTGTTCTCTCTTTATTGTTATCTTTTAATCTCCTGATGATGCCATCGGTCTTCACTACGGGAACAATCAGTGCAGCCCAATAAGAAAAGAGAACTGTTTCAGTGATACTTTCTCCTTCGCGGATTTCTCCTTTACACTGCAACATACAGACCGTGCTTCAGGCAACGTACGTAGCTGCAGTGTTCTCCCTCAGATGAAGTTCAGCTTTCATAACTTGGATACTTCCAAGTTCATCACCAGATACCTCAAGCTTTAAGCACACCTGATGCAAACTTCCTTCACGTTCTTAATCTCTCAATCCGTTTTTTTAATTTTTCTTTTTTTGCTCTGGCTAACCAATTTTGATCCTTGCCCAGAAACCGTCAAAGGAGATCTTTATTTTTACTCACTCTAACGTCACGTATTCCCGTTATCTTGCTCTTTTCCCTGGTGTAGGTACAAAGCACACTAATCACTTTGTGATCTTTGCTGTACATCTGGCCACTGTCTCAGAAATTCCTGCTCATAAATCATGAATATTGTAACACCAGTGCCAATTTCCATTGACATTTATTCTTTCGCTGTGTACTGATATATCAAAAGGTTCTGTGGAATTCTAACTATCTTTCTCAACCACCATATTGCTCATGTGTACAGTGCCTTTTAACGTTCTTCCCAACAGACATCACACTGTTCAGTTAAGATTCAGGCAAGCAGAATCTGTACTATTTTATTGGCACAGGAATAGCTGCAGATGCTGCAAATCCTGAGTAACAAACCCAAAATGTTAGGGGAACTCTGCAGGTCTGGAAGCATCAGTGGAGAGGAATAAACCATTGACATTCTGGGTGAAGACCCTTCATTAGGACTTCAGTCTTAGTGAAGGGTCTCAGCCCGAAATGTCGACTGTATATTCCTCTCTATAGATGCTGCATGACCTGATGAGTTCCTCCAGCATTTTATGTTTTTTTGTTACTTGTTTTATTGATGTTACTTGCTGATACAATTATGACTCTGACGTCTCATATATTTCCCATCAGGTACCTTTTCCCTTTTTCTGAAGTTGTTATCCAGTTAATACTCTGAATTTTCCCAGGTTGATGTCACAAATCACGTATTTCTCTCTATAGCCAAGATAAGATCAAACAACTGTCTGAAATTAAGCTTCTTCACACCGAGCAGCCTCCCATGCTCATAACATAGATGGTAGCATCATTTTAACCTGCCACAAAATCAGCAGTAATTTCATCTGAATCTCATTCCATATGACCGGGAAGATGCACTTAACCATCTCAGGTGTTTTGTTCCCTGGTTTATCTGCGGCCAGCAAAGTTACCACATTTTATCCCAGAACATTGAATGAAAGAGACATCTTTTCCTTCTTCTGCAATGTAATTTGCAACAAAGTGTTTAATTATTCCCAACTACTTAATCCGTGATTCAACAGGACTTTTGAGAAATTCTGAAGTAGTACTTGTACAGATCTTGGCTGTGCTTTGCCTCAATGCAAAAGTGGCGATCACAATTCAACAGACTCATTTAAACCAGCTTGGTCTCAGTCAACCACACCGTTCAACAATTCCACAGAAACAAGACCCCAAAACCTAATAAAATGTAATCGATGATCAGCTCTTACTCTGTAAACACCCCACTTAGATTTCTTTCACTCCATTGCATTTACCATAACCACTCTGTATGAGTGCGCGCCAGCACACTAACTGAAATGCTCCTGTGCATAAAGCCTTTGTTGCTGTGGGGATGGAATTTTCATTTATATACAGTAATGTTAAGATTTTGACCAATCCACGACAAAGTAGCATGAACTGTCCTTAATGATGCTTTAGAAGATCTGCAATCTCTTTGTAAATTCCTTCAGAAAAGCTATTTGAATAAATTTGAAGATATACAAAAGCAAAAATTTACAAAGTTACAGTCACAGTATCTTGGCGATTCTCTTAACTGGAGTGACAACATGAAAAATCGATTTGCATCTATTAGTTCTGGTGTCGATACTATGCCTATTATTTGATTCATTGAATGTGTGCGTGATCACTTGGATAATAGATATCCTGACGATGATTAAGGGAATGGCAAGCTTTTGACCCTGTTGCTATTGCAAATGCAACCAATTTTGAATTTGGAAAAGAGAATGTATAACTGATTTTTAAAAATGCTCAGTAACTATTACAAAGAACAAATAAAGCATTGCCTTAAAAATATCACAGCAGTATTGTGACTTCAAATTTGTCATTTCTGGGAAAGTTACAGAAAGACTGTTTCAATTAAGACATTCGCTGATATGTTGAACTATGTGCTTAGAAATGAAGAATTTGAAGAACTGTCAATTCTTCTTGACATCGTTGGAACATTTCAAGCTGACTGAACGAGATTCTGTCTTCTTAATTCAATCAAATGTAAATCCAGAAATAGACTAGAAATGGAACATTTAGATGATCGAATGAGGATGAAGACATATCTTTCATCTGGAATAGAAATTAATCTGGACAGTGTTTATAGACAATAGATTTGTAATGAAGACAGACGAGAAAAAGTTTATGAAATGTGAAAGATTTTCTATGTTATACTGTACAGTATTTCATTATAAACTTCAATTATTAAATAAAATCAAAAGTGTGTGATTTTTCAGTTTACATTCTAAATATTCATAGTATGTATATTACAAAAAAGGAACAATTAAAATGCTGAACAAGAGAAAATCGGCAGATGCTGAAAATCCAAGCAAATACACAGAAAATGGAGGAACTCAGCAGGCCAGGCAGCATCTATGGAAAAAAGTACAGTCGATGTTTCTGGCCCAAACCCTTTGGCAGGACTGGAGAGAAAAAGCTGAGGAGTAGATTTAAAAGATGGGGGGAGGAGAGAGAGAAACACCAGGTGATAGGTGAAACCTGGAGGGGGGAGGATGAAGTAAAAGAGCTGGGAGGTTGGTTGGCGAAAGACACAGAAGGCCGTGGAAGAAAGAAAAAGGGGAGAGGAGCAGGCCCTGTTAAAATGTCCTGCTCAGAGCAATGGTTGGTCCGTGTAAAAAAAAAGTTACTGGGAACATTGACTGCACTGTTCAATATATGCAAATATTGATTAAAACCAACACTCACAGTTCAAAAGCTTTCATCATGGACCTCTCCATCCACAAGGCCATTTTGCTTTGTTCTAACCTCCAACCACTAGAGAGAGCTAATGACATCAAAATCCCAAAATCTTTTAAAAGACCTTCCTCCAACAAATATGTCCACAGGATCCAAAAAAAACCTTTCCTTCTCATTTCTATTTATTAAGGTCCATTTCTATTTAGACCAATTAAAATTGATCAGTAAGAGCTTGTGGAATTTCAAGGTTCGTGCAAAGACAAGCTATTCCCATGAAACAACTGAGAAATCCTTTCACAGCTGGAAGAGCTCAGCCCCTGGCTTTGCCATCTGCTCAAGCTGTCAATCTTCTGAAATGTTTTTCAATATCCAAGACATTCAGAAATATTTTTAAAAAGACTAAAAGTGATCTAAGCATGATTGAAAAGTGATCTAAAAGTTATATCTAAAATAATCAGCTGAAGGACTGAAAAACACTTTAGAAAAGCAATGCAGGAAGCACAAAGAGTAGAACTTTCTCTTATTCTTATTCTTGCTTCTTCATAGAGATAATTTTTTTGTTGAAATAAATGTGTTTGGACAGAAAAGTGTCAGGAAGTAGACTCCACTGTGGAAAGTCATATTCCAGGGTTGAGTGGAGTCTATAGATCTCTCCCCTCAAATCTGATTGCAAGTTTAGGTCTTCTCTGTTTGGACCCATGTTCAAACATTTGTTTTTATGTAAATAATTTCCAGTGGTTTGCAGCAGATCACTTGGGGTTTGACTCATTGTCTGTTTCTTGCTCCAGCCATGCAGCCTACTGGATATCTTCAGAAGACTGTGCACTTGCTTCAGATTTCCAGTGCCTGCTCCTTCACTTACATCTCGTAATGTTGTGATAAGCATTAGAATGATCTATCCTTTAAAGAAGAACCACGGAATTGCAGGAAGTGAAGGAGGTTCACTTTAACTAATTTTCTGCTGGGACTTTACATTTCCCAGTGGCATTATGGAAGTAAATAGTGCAGTTTCTCAAATAGTCTTGGGGCTATTTTAGTAAATTTTACAAGAACCGACCTCAATTCTAAAATGTAATAGAAATATTCCAATTATTTTGTAAGTTACATAAAATCTGAGAACTGAATTTAGTTAATGTCCTTGGGATGAGATATTAGGAGGAGTGACCAGAGGTCTGGTAGAGTTGCTCCTTAAAGAGGATCTTAAACTTTAAAGAGGGAGATGGAGAGTTAGAGATGCTTAGGGATTAACTTACTTACTGCCTGTTTTGCCACTGGCACTTAGGGCAGCAATGAAGGTCCTCCAAATCTAGTCGTGTTCAAGACTTCCCTCATCTTGTCAGTGCCTTCCTCTTGGATTTCACTACTGTCAGTCATGCTAGTCCCAGATGGAGACTGAGCAATACCACTGCACTCAGATGTAGAAGGATTCTTCATTGCTATTTCCATAACAATGTTGTTTTACCAGTCGGGGTTGCTAGCTCAGAGCCAAACCCCCAAACCTGGAGGACTGGTGGACCACTCTTAATCTGCCCTCTAGCCTTTGCCCTGTTTGGCATGGGTGACCCTACCAAGAGCCAAAGCATAAAGCCCTGAGTCCAGCCAACATAGCTCTCCCAGTCATTGAGGCATGAAAGCCTCTAAACCTCAACAAGGTTGTGGTCCCCTTGGAGGTTAGGAAGAAAAATCTAGAGTAAAAGCTGCAAACTGGTGATGGGAATGATGGGGTGAGGTAATGTGGAATGAAGCAGAGAGCATGATTACAGATATTCAACCTGCAGGAGAATATCTGTACCACACAGAGATGGAACTATTCACTCTTTACCTGTCCATGTTAGAGAATGAGTAGTTTGTAATAATACACCAGTGACATAAACAATTCAAAACATCCCATAATTGTGAGAACATAAACTTGAGATTGAATTCCATTATGTAGACAATTATTATCTTTTATCATTTATTCTTTGAACTTAATAAAGAACACACCACTGACCACATCGTTCTCTTCCTCTCTTTTGTCATCCTCTCCGTTATCTCAGCTTTTCATGTTTGTTGTCCTTTACAGTCATTCCCTCTCTCTCTCTCAACACTTACATTTTCTCTTACCATCTTTATATGTCCACATTTTTCTGTAGCCTGTGGGACAGAGACCCAGAGAGAGCAAGAAAACTCCCTTGGGAATCAGGTCCAAGTGCTCCAATGGTTGGGCTGGGATCAGGGGACTTTATCATCAGTAGCCATGAGAAACACAGTTTTAAAATTCAGGTGTCTGGTACTGACTGAACAGATCTATAGGGTACATCAGATCAAATCCTTTGATTTATAGGGATAGATTGTGACTCAGGGCATGATTGGAACATCAGAGTCTTCATACTTTGAAGAAAACAATAGAGCTTTGCCAAGGCCTTGGGTAATTACTTAATGTGGTCTCCCAATCAAACACCACAGGAAATAAAATCCAGACATTTGGGTGGGGACAGAACACAGACACCAGGCAGTGTAGTGGAGTCTTGGCATCTGGGTGATCTGTACTCTTTCTCCTTCTAAACCCAGGGATTCCTCCTAAAATACAGCTGTGAAAGTGTAACACCGTTGGGTTATACGCATTTATGCCAGGTGCCATATTGCTTTTGGTAACAACTGCCCTCAGAACTGCCAGATTTAAAATAAATAAGATGATGTAATTGACAATTTGCCTTGACTATGATATTTTTGTTCCTTGCTTTGAATGCCAGTGTCAGCTAACTTAAAGGTTACCAAAAACAATATGGCACTAGACTGAAGCATGTGACTGATGCACAGACACTCCCGTCTCTCTAAGAACCAACACCATTTAATCCTCCACCATTCCAACAATTCGGTGCATTTCGCTTTTTTCTACAGGAGTAAATGACTTTTATTATTTTTCATCTATTCCATTGCAACCTGAAATGCCCTCGCTCATTCACCCAGCCCACACAGCTTTGTATAGTTGGTGAATATGGGGAGATTGCACTTGGTCTCTTCATCCAGGTCATTAATATGGACTGCAGGGAGCTGCGGCTCCAGAACCAAACCCCGCCATACCCCCTTGGACACAACCCCTGTCTCTGATTTCCATTTGTTAATCAAAACTCCATCTACGCCTGTACATTGCCCCACTCCCATGCAACCTAACTGTATTTAATAGCTTGTGCCGCACCTTACCAAAAGCCTCCTTAATTACACATGCAACACAACTGGCTCGCTGTCATCCATTCTAATGATTACTGCCTTTCAAAACCCCAATAGATTTAGCAAACTTAATTTTCCTTTCATAAATTTAGACTATTTTTCCTACTTCTTCCTTTCTTAACTACTTATTATACATTGGTACATTCTGCATACAATAATTAAATTACACACTTGAACTTCAAGTTTCTAGTACCTAAATAAACTCATTGTTACCAAGAACATACAGTAAACGTAATTATGAAAGTAGATTATGATGTCTGTCAGACGATTGCCAGAAGGAGATTTAATATCACGCTAACACTTCCATTTCTTCCTATGAACTTGGGGTCAATGAGACAAAAATATTTCATTACAGACTTAACCCAGACCAATAGCGTGAGCTTAGATCAGATCTCAGTTTTGACAGCTCACTTTCCTGCCAGTGCTAGCAAGAACCTTAGTAAAACCACGTCATAGAACATTTTTATAACCCCAATGTTATTTGTTCACAACATAGTGTCTTGTAGCTATAGTAGCAGTCCTTAAATTTCCAGCCTTGGGTCACTCAGCTGAAGCCCAGCTTTTGAATTGTGGCACTCCTGGTAGTTTGCCCTGAGATTGTCCCCCTCCCGTCAGCGCTGGATGTTAAAATGAGGCCGGACCACAAAAATGAATTGAGCCTCCTGCTGAGATGATCAGCTGGAAAAGTGGATTCCCAGCCCATTGCTTGATGAACAGGGGGTACCAGAAAGAGGTAAACTTGAAGCACGGTCCCTTGTCCGATGAACATATCTGTTGCATCCTGCGTCAGAATAAATATGCAGACACTGTACCTAATGACACACTACCAGCCTCACTACCACTTAATATTTATTTATTTATTTAGAGCAGCAGCTCCCAGCCTGGGATTCAATTTAAGGTGCAGTGTTAAACAGGCCCTTCTGGCCTATCAACCAACCTATTTAGCCCTTGCCTAGTCACAGAACAATTTACACTGGCCAATTGACCTACAAATCAGTACATCTTTAGAGGAAACCCACACGGTCACGGTGAGCATGTACAAACTCCTTACAGACAGCACCAGAGCTGAACTCTGAGCCCTGATGCCCCGAGGTGGGACAGAGTCATGCTAACCGCTACACTAGCCTGGTGCCTTGAGAGTTACTCGTCATCCCCCGTGGCTCATTGTAAGAAGCGTAGCCAGAGCTTGGAGTACTTGAGGTGAGGCACAGAAAATGCGATGTGCAATCAGCTGAGATGGGTGTTGGAGTTGGGAGTGACGAATGTGAGGCTGTGTGGAGGTAGTGGCAATGGGTGCTGTGATGCTGCAAGGCAATGAAATACAGGGCTGGAAAGCCAGAGTCCCTGACAGCCCAAAATCTATCAACCAGCCAAAAGCCACACCAGGAGTGTGATGGAACACTCTCCACCAGAGTTCTATCAACTCTCAAGAAACTTGACACCTTCCTGCTTGATTGGAGCTCTATCAGCAATGCTAAACATTCATTCCTCCATGACCAGCAGAAGAAGGCTGCAATATGCGCCATCTACAGAATGCACAGCATCTACAGTACTTCACTCAAATGCTGGTGGAACACAGCAGACCAGGCAGCATCTATAGGAAGAGGTGCAGTCGACGTTTCAGGCCGAGACCCTTCGTCAAGACTAACTGAAAGAAGAGTTAATAAGAGATTTGAAAGTGGGAGGGGAAGGGGGAGATCCGAAATGATAGGAGAACACAGGAGGGGAAGGGATGGAGCTAAGAGCTGGTAGGTTGATTGGTAAAAGGGATGGAAGTCTGGAGAAGGGAGAGGATCCTGGGATGGGAGGCGTAGGGAGAAAGAAAGGGGGAAGGGAGCGCCAGAAGAAGATGGAGAGCAGGCAAAGAGTAATTGTGAGCGGGACAGAGAGAGAAAAGAGAGAGAGAAAGGAAAAAATAATAAATGAATAAATAAATAGATAGATAGATAGATAGATAAAGGATGGGGTAAGAACAGGAGGAGGGGCATTAACGGAAGTTAGAGAAGTCAACATTCATGCTATCAGGTTGGAGGCTACCCAGATGGAATATAAAGTGTTGTTCCTCCAACCTGAGTGTGGCTTCATCTTGACAGTAGAGGAGGCTGTAGATTGACATATCAGAATGGGAATGGGACATGGAATTAAAATGTGTGGCCACTGAGAGGTCCTGCTTTCTCCGGCGGACAGAGCATAGGTGTAGTTACCTGGTCACTTTAGCAGCACCTTCAAATGCACGAAAGGCACCTGCAGATCCTCTCCAAGTCACATACCATTATTAAGTTCAAGCTTTTTGTCATTCAACCATACACAGGTATACAGCTAAACGAAACATCGTTTCTTCAGGGCCAAGATGCAAAACACAGTACATTTAGTCATACGCAGCACATATAGTTACAATCCAGTACCTACAATCACAAAATAATATTAGCACACGTGCCTGAGTGGCATGGCCTACAGATTGACAGGTTGACACTTTGACTGATTACCTTATTTATCACTGGGTTTACATCCGAGAATCACCTGCCCAGCGGCAATGTGGGGATACCTACAACAGAAGAACTACAGTGGTTCAAGAAAACAGATGATCATCATCTTCTACCAGACAATTAGGAATGAGCACTAAATGCTGCCCTTTCCCCATAATGCCCACATAACAAAAGCTGAATGACAAAAATGTGCAGATGAAGCTTAAAATCAAATTGTGCCACATGATTAGCATAGAATAATCAACAGTAGGAATTGAATAAATCAAAATAAATTCAAATTTACCTAAATTGTAAATGGTGCTGCGTAGCTTTCAATTTATAGAACAATGGATGTTCAGAATGAGGGATAAATATCTACATATTGCACTACCTCTAGAAGGTGTTGTGATTGTCAATGAAAGCCACTGGAGAGACACAATACTGTTAGTATAAAAGTCATTATTTGGCACACACAAGCTGACAGCCTTTGAAGTTGCTCCGGATAGAGGCTCCCTGACGTAACGTTACATCACATTTTTATATGTTAAAAAACAAATGTAACAATAGGACAATTTCTATAGGTGTAATCCATTCATAATAATTCCTTTGAGTCGCATATAGTTTTCAAAAGCCTACAATAGATCTTCACACCAACATACCCAAAATGAGTGTTAATCACTACCGTCTCTGAGCTACATTCATGCATATGCGGACATCTCAGGACAATGGGGTGTTTATTACATTCATGCGCATGCAGACATCTCAGGTCAATTGGGCGTTTCCTGGTCTACAATTAAGCCCAAAATGCAGCTCCAGGAAAACCATTGTTCAGAGCTGCATTTTAAATTCAATCTACAATCCACATTCAGATCTGAAGATTGATTGCTGTTGAAATTAGTATTTGCTCTCTTCCATATCTCCAGAATATACCCTAATAAAAGCAGCAATGATTGTCAACGATCCCTACCATCTCAGTCATGGCCTTTTCTCACTACTACTGTTGCAAGAAGTACAGAAGCCTGAAGTCTGACACCACCAGGTTCAAGATCAATTGGTTCCCTTCAATTATTTAGTTCTTGAAGCAACCTGCTCAGCCTTAATCCTACCTCAGCAATGGAACACCACACACCATTTCTTGCACTACTTTGTTTCGGATTGTCTTTTCCTTTACCCTAATGTCTTTTTTGGTGCAGTCTTCTTCTTCACTGTCGTGTATAATTTATGTACATATAATTTATGTTCTGTGTGTTATCTGAACCTACGACTTGAGATATTTGAGACTAAAGAAGTTAAGAAATACACCAAGCCATGTATCATTCTCAAGTGTGCATTCAAATGCACGAAAAGCATGTTATGAATCAAATATGTCTTTGACTTTTAACTAATTAGTCTTACATCAGCCGTCTCAAGAACAAAAGGCATTGGAATCGCTATTGTACAAACTGTAACTAATGCTTTAAAAATCCTGTGAGTGTTTCTCAAGCAAATGGTTCAAAATATTTATTTTCTCCCATCTTTAAAATACAGTACTCTCATTGAGCTGTCTGGGGCTGCTAAAAGAAACTTCCCACAACAAATATCAGCTCCCCTTCTCCAGACAGCCTGCAAACACACTATGGACACTATGGCAGGCATGTGAAAGTTTGACGTTAATTTCCCCAGTCCAAGTGAATGGCACAGAGAAACAGTCTGCACATCTCAGCAGCTTTAAACATTTTATGAAGGTCTATTTTTACAATACATGTAATTTGAAGCTTTTGGTAATGTTTGGATTTTGTTTGGAGCCAGCCAACTGTCACTGAGAGCTGACTACAGGCTAACATGTTTACAGATTAATGTCATGATAGGAAACAATTTTGCACGGTGAAGAGTACACGCCATCTGCTTAGCCTTTGGAAAATCGCCACTTTCTTAGTTACTTGAACTGCTGCGCCCGAGCTTAGACAATGGCAAGGATTTATCTGCATCACCTGTCCTTCAGTTGCTGGTCTGAGTTCAATTTATGGAGTTAATCCCAGTTTAAAGATTCAGTTCATTCTGATTTTGATGGGACAGAATTCTCGATTCCATGGAGAACTGTATGACTAAAATAGGACTTAGGATTGGACAGGGAAAAAAATCTGTACTTTGCACAGTGCTGAATTACAATAAAACGAGTAATGCAGACTGATTTCTCTTTCTACGGATTACTTTCCCTGAAGGAGTCCAAGGATCCCAAAAGACATGCAGTTTATGTAGTTAGTGGCCATCCACACATAGCTAAGCATGCGTGCAATTCTGTGCTCATGTTTAACAGTGAAGGGACTTGCCAACCCATCAATCCCGCTGCCCTCATCTCTGAGTTAGTCTAATCCATTCAAAGGAGAGGTTGACCACTGATTTTTCTGGAAACGGATGGTTCACTTCCTCTTTTAACTCAGATGAAATTACAAGATGTAGTTTACTGGGTGGCCACCAGATGGCACTATGTGTAGCGCATGCAGGACCATCTGGATTCATTTTGACAAAAGCAAGGGGTTTCTGGGCGTAAGTTGCATGACTTATATGGCATTGGTTCATCAACTGTGTTATGATAGAAAGCACCAGAAAGAAAAATATTTGCAATTCTATGTAAACAGTGATTCATCAAAACAAATGAGCATGAGAAAAACAATGAAAGTTGGTAAGAGCACTGAGCATGATCGAATGATGATTGATCATGCCAGCGTCTGAGTGATGGACTCCACTTGTTGGGTAGTATGATAATTAAGCAAGTTAAGTTGTTCTATAAAGAACTTAAATTAGAACATGCTAAGACTATAGTGAAGGATGGTTTCAAAGGTTTAAGAAGCACCACGGAATCACTATGCATAAAGTAGTTGTTCATGATTTGCTTGCGTATGGAAAAAGTCTTACAGGACCAGCTTTCAAAGATATAGCAAGTAATCTTAATGAAGAAAATCTACCTCAGAGGATGATTGTCAACGATGAAACACCTGTTGTGCACCACCTTATGAACTCGGAAATTATAGACAGTGCTCTGAGTGCTGATAAAAACCCTGCAAGTGATGAAGGCAGCGATGATGATAAAATAGATGAAAATAAATGATTTACTATTGACAACTTAATAAGTTGTTGGGTGATTTAATCAAAGGGGTTAGAGGAACGTACCTTCGTGATGGAAGAAGAGCTAATGAAGTTTTATTGGATGCAAGGAAAACTACACAGGGAGAGGTCAAAACACATGGAACAACTTCACCTGGATGAATTTTTAAAAAGATAACTGAGAAGTAACATTCTTTGTAAGTACAGTAAGGAACAAATTTATGTTTAATTCTTGCTTAATTAATAATTATTTTTAAGCTTCTAGAATCCATTTTTGCCACTACTATTGCACGACTTCTTTTAATCCAGCAGAAAAGTTAATCAAGCAAGGCTCAGGAACCGAGGTTGCCAGAAAATCGGTGGTCAACCTGTATTACTAAATGGCAGAGTAGAACTTTGAAGAATTTTATGTCCTAGTCTGCTTCATTATGAATAATTAGAATATAGAACGCTACCCATTGGAATAGGTTCTTCAGCTCATGATATAT
Source organism: Mobula birostris (assembly GCF_030028105.1). NCBI lineage: Eukaryota > Metazoa > Chordata > Chondrichthyes > Myliobatiformes > Myliobatidae > Mobula > Mobula birostris. The sequence continues at coordinate 128,650,326 of NC_092378.1, read as the reverse complement.
GTGTCTACCATGATTCCAATTTAAACTGCATATCTGCCTGCACATGGTCTATTTCACAGGGATCTGGGCCTTACCGTCCAAATATCCGGACCTGCCTCTCGGTTTTTTTGCACTACCTTACTTTCCCTTTTCTATTTTCTATTTATGATTTGTAATCTAAATTTTTAATATTTACTATCGATTTGTACTCCAGGGAGCACGAACAGCAGAATCAAATATCACTGTGATGGTTGTACGCTCTAGTATCAATTGTTTGGCAACAATAAAGTATAAAGTATTTCCTTCCATCCCCTGTTTTGTTCATGTGCCTGTCTAAAAGTTGATAATTTATCTCCTTCCACCATCTCCTCTGGCAGTGTTTTCCAACACTGATCACTTTCTGTTAAAAACTTGTCAAGTAATTCTCTGTTAAACTTTCATCCTCTCACTTTAAAGACATGCTTTGGAAAAGAAGACTGAGTATTACCTATCTATGCTTTTCATAACTTTATATACGTGTAACAGGTCATGGCTCAGTCTCTAGAGCTCCAGAGCAAACATTGCAAGTTTATCGAAAATTTTTAATACTGTCTACTCCAGCCAATACCTTGGTGAACTTCTCCTGCACAATACAGAAAGCCTCAACAAACTTTCTGTAGTGCAGTGGCCAGAACTGCACACAGTACACCAAGTATGGCCCAGCATGTATTTCATACTGCTGCAACATGACTATTATATTCAAAATTCTGACCAGCAAAGGCAAGCATGCCATATGCCTTAGTGTTGCTACTTTCTGGAAGCTATGAGCTTGCACCCGAAGATCCCACTGTAAGTTAATGCTCCAGCTATTTACTGTATACTTTTCTTTACATTTGACCTTCAAAAGTGCAACATCTCAACACATGTCTGGATTAAACTCCACCTGCCATTTCCCTGCTCATATTCCAACTGGTCTATATCCTGTTATACCATTTGACAACCATCCTCAGTATTCCCAGTTCTGTCAATTTTTGTGTTTTCTGCAAACTGACTAAATCATCCCGCCTATATTTTCACCAGTGCATTTATCACAAACAACTGAGGCCCAAGCATTTATCCCTGTGGAACATCACTGGCTACAGACCTCCACTCAGAAAAATACTCCTCTGTCACTACCCTCTGTCTTCTAATATCACTGAACCCAAATTATACATGGAGATAATCTGCATAGTACTTTAGTTTTCGTCATTAACCCTTTCAGTCAGAATCAGAAATAACCCCGACAATGCCTGAAATATTCCAACATGTCAGTCTGCAGAAAGAGAAAAAAATAGTTACTGTTTTAGGACGAAGACAGCTTGTCACATTAACTCTGTTTCTCTTTTCACAAACACCAAGTGTTTCAAGCATTTTCTGTTTTTTTTTAAATCTTACTAAGATCTCCTGGATACAATAAATGCGAAGAACTGAGAAAATGCATTTAATGCCCTAACCTAATTATTTGTTTGACTGCACACTATTATAAAATGTTTTCCAGACAACACAAAAATACATTGGAGAGTTATCCAAAAAAAATGTAAATGCTTTGTTCTCCATTTTTTCTTGACTCAGGCATGCTTTATAAGGCATTGGTCAGACCACATCTGGAGTCTTGTGAGCAGTTTTAGGCCCCATCTATGAAAGGATGTGCTGGTATTGGAGAGATTCTAGAGGAGGTTCACAAAAATAATTCTGGAAATGAAAGGATTAAAGTATAAGGAACGTATAATGGCTCTGGGCCTGTACTCAGTTATGTTTAGAAGAGGGATCTCATTGAAAGCTAATGAATATTGGAAGGCCCGAATAGAGTGGACATGAGAAGATGTTATTTGATAGTGGGAGAGTCTATGACCAGAAGCACAGCCTTAGAATAGAAGGATGTACCTTTAGAACAGATATGAGGAGACATTCCTTTAGCCAGAGGTTGGTGGATCTGTGGAATCAATTTGGTACAGAGTGGTGTGGAGGATGTCATTGCTATATTTAAAGAGGAGGTTAACAATTTCTTGACCAGTTAGGGGCCTGAAGGCAGGAGAATGGGGTTGGGAGGGATAAAAAATCAGCCATAAGAGAATGGTGGAGCAGACCCAAAGGGCTGAATAGCCCAATTCTGTTGCTATATTCAATGGTTTTATGATCTATGCTGCTTAAACAAGTTCAAATGCGCAATGTCAGAGCATAATAATCTTGTTTCAGTCGAAGCAAGCAGCTGAGAAGAAGGGAGTGAAGAAATCTGGTACAAAAAGTCTGTTTTTTAAACACTGCTCGGGGAGAAGGGTCTGCACTGCGCAGGCGCGTGACGTAGCACGCCAAGGTTTAAAAACAGACCACCATATACAGTGGGCAGCGGAGTGAGAGGGCACAGAGTGGGACGGCTTTGGCTCAACAGGCTTTGGCGAGAACAGGCAGAGGCCAGGGTAGGTTCTGGTAAGTTTTTTGTGTTCAGATTGTTCAGAGTAGAGAGAATGCCAGGCAGGATGTTGGAATGCTCCTCTTGCAGGATGTGGGAAGTCAGGGAGCCCTCCGGTGTCCCTGACAACGACACCTGCAAGAAGTGCATCCAGCAGCAGCTCCGAACAAACCGCGTTAGGGAACTGGAGCAGGAGCTGGATGACCTCCGGATCATTCGGGAGAATGAGGAGATTATAGATCGTAGCTACAGGGAGGTAGTTACACCAAAGGAGCAGAGCACAGGAAATTGGGTCACTGTCAGGTGAGGGAAGGGGAAAGGACAGGCAGAGCAGAGTTCCCCTGTGGCCATTCCCCTCAACAACAAGTATACTGCATTGGAAACTGTTGGGGGGGATGACTTCCCTGGGACAATCTGCATCAGCCAGATCTCTGGCACTGAGTCTGGTTCTGCAGTGCAGAAGGGAGGGTGGAAAAAGAGGAGAGCGCTAGTGATAGGGGACTCGATAGTTAGAGGTACAGATAGGAGGTTCTGTGGTCGTGACAGAGAATCCAGGATGGTCTGTTGCCTCCCGGGTGCCAGGGTCAAGGATGCCTCTGATCGCTTGCATGACATTCTGAAGTGGGAGGGTGATCAGCCAGATGTCGTGGTGCACATTGGTACCAATGACATAGCAAGGAAGAGTGAAGAGGTCCTGGAGAGTGAGTATAGAGAGCTTGGTAGAACGTTGAAAAGCAGGACCTCGAGGGTGGTAACCTCAGGATTGCTACCTGTGCTACATGCCAGTGAGGGTAAGAATAGGATGCTCTGGAGGATGAACAAGTGGCTGAGGAACTGGTGTAGGGGACAGGGTTTCAGATTTCAGGATCATTGGGACCTCTTCTGGGGCAGGTGGGACCTGTACAAAAGAGAGGGGTTACACTTGAACTACAGGGGGACCCATATCCTTTCAGGGAGGTTTGTTAATGCTATAGGGGAGGCTTTAAACTAGATTTGCAGGGGGATGGGAACCAGAGTGCCAGAGCTGACAGTTGGGCTGGGGTGAAAATAAATGATGTTAAAAGTTCAAGCAAAGCCGCAAATAGAAAGGTTGTGAGTGGTGGTAAAAATCTTCTGAGGTGTATATATTTCAATGCTAGGAGTATTGCGGGGAAAGCAGGTGAGTTGAGCGTGTGGATTGACACGTGGAATTATGACGTTACAGCAATTTGTGAAACTTGGCTACAGGAGGGGCAGGACTGGTAGCTTAATATTCCAGGGTTCTGATGTTTCAGATGTGATAGAGGCAAAGGAATGAAAGGTGGGGTGGGGGGGTAGCATTGCTTGTCAGGGAAAATGTTACAGCAGTGCTCAGGCAGGACAGATTAGAGGGCTTGTCTACTGAGTCCTTATGGGTGGAGCTGAGAAACAGGAAAGGTATGGCCACATTAGTGGGTTTGTATTATAGACCACCCAATAGTCAGAGAGAATTGGAGGAGCAAATCTGCAGTGAGATCGCAGGCAACTGCAGGAAACATAAAGTTGTGGTGGTAGGGGATTTTAATTTTCCCCATATTGATTGGGACTCCCATACTGTTAAAGGTCTAGATGGGTTAGAGTTTGTAAAACGTGTACAGGAAAGTTTTCTAAATCGATATATACAGGTACCAACTAGAGGGGATGCAATATTAGATCTCCTATTGGGAAACAAGTTCGGACAAGTGACGGAAGTGTGTGTAGGGGAACACTTTGGTTCCAGTGATCATAACACCATTAGTTTCAACTTGATCATGGATAAAGATAGATCTGGTCCTCGGGTTGAGGTTCTAAACTGGAAGAAGGCCAAATTTGAAGAAATGAGAAAGGATCTAAAAAGCGTGGATTGGGACAGGTTGTTCTCTGGCAAGGATGTGATTGGTAAGTGGGAAGCCTTCAAAGGAGAAATTTTGAGAGTGCAGAGCTTGCATGTTCCTGTCAGGATTAAAGGCAAAGTGAATAGGAATAAGGAACCTTGGTTCTCAATAGATATTGCAACTCTGATAAAGAAGAAGAGAGAGTTGTATGACATGTATTGGAAACAGGGAGTAAATAAGGTGCTTGAGGAGTATAAAAAGTGCAAGAAAATACTTAAGAAGGAAATCAGGAGGGCTAAAAGAAGACATGAGGTTGCTTTGGCAGTCAAAATGAAGGATAATCCAAAGAGATTTTACAGGTATATTAAGAGTAAAAGGATTGTAAGGGATAAAATTGGTCCTCTTGAAGATCAGAGTGGTCGGCTATGTGCGGAACCAAAAGAAATGGGGGAGATCTTAAATGGGTTTTTTTGCGTCTGTACTTACGAAGGAAACTGGCATGAAGTCTATGGAATTAAGAGAAACAAGTAGTGAGATCATGGAAACTGTACAGATTGAAAAGGAGGAGGTGCTTGCTATCTTGAGGCAAATTAAAGTGGATAAATCCCCAGGACCTGACAGGGTATTCCCTCAGACCTTGAAGGAGACTAGTGTTGAAATAGCAGGGGCCCTCGCAGATATATTTAAAATGTCGGTGTCTACGGGTAAGGTGCTGGAGGATTGGAGAATGGCTCATGTTGTTCCGTTGTTTAAAAAAGGATCGAAAAGTAATCCAGGAAATTATAGGCCAGTAAATTTGATGTCGGTAGTGGGTAAGTTATTGGAAGACGTACTAAGAGACAGAATCTACAAGCATTAGGATAGACAAGGACGTATTAGGGAGAGTCAACATGGCTTTGTGCGTGGTAGGTCATGTTTGACCAATCTATTGAAGTTTCTTGAGGAGGTTACCAGGAAATTGGATGAAGGGAAGGCAGTGGATATTGTCTACATGGACTTCAGTAAGGCCTTTGACAAGGTCCCACATGGGAGCTTAGTTAGGAAAATTCAGTTGCTAGGTATACATGGAGAGGTGGTAAATTGGATCAGACATTGGCTCAATGGAAGAAGCCAAAGAGTGCTAGTCGAGGATTGCTTCTCAGAGTGGAGGCCTGTGACTAGTGGTGTGCCACAGGGATCAGTGCTGGGTCCATTGCTTTTTGTCATCTATATCAATGATCTGGATGATAATGTGGTAAATTGGATCAGCAAATTTGCTGATGATACAAAGATTGGAGGTGTAGTGGACAGTGAGGAAGGTTTTCAAAGCTTGCAGAGGGATTTGGACCAGCTGGAAAAATGGGCTAAAAAATAGCAGATGGAGTTTAATACAGACAAGTGTGAGGTATTGCACTTTGGAAGGACAAACTAAGGTAGAACATACAGGGTAAATGGTAAGGCACTGAGGAGTGCAGTAGAACAGAGGGATCTGGGAATACAGATACAAAATTCCCTAAAAGTGGCGTCACAGGTAGATAGGGTTGTAAAGAGAGCTTTTGGTACATTGAGTATAAGAGCTGGAATGTTATGATGTGGTTGTATAAGGCATTGCTGAGGCTGAATCTGGAGTATTGTGTTCAGTTTTGGTCACCAAATTACAGGAAGGATATTAATAAGGTTGAAAGAGTGCAGAGAAGGTTTACAAGGATGTTGCCAGGACTTGAGAAACTGAGTTACAGAGAAAGGTTGAATAGGTTAGGACTTTATTCCTTGGAGCATAGAAGAATGAGGGGAGATTTGATAGAGGTATATAAAATTATGATGGGTATAGATAGAGTGAATGCAAGCAGGCCTTTTTCCACTGAGGCTAGGGGAGAAAAAAACCAGAGGACATGGGTTAAGGGTGAGGGGGGAAAAGTTTAAAGGGAACATTGGCAGAGGGCTTCTTCACACAGAGAGTGGTGGGAGTATGGAATGAGCTGCCAGACGAGGTGGTAAATGCGGGTTCTTTTTTAACATTTAAGAATAAATTGGACAGATACATGGATGGGAGGTGTATGGAGGGATATGGTCCGTGTGCAGGTCAGTGGGACTAGGCAGAAAATGGTTCGGCACAGCCAAGAAGGGCCAAAAGGCCTGTTTCTGTGCTGTAGTTTTTGTATGGTTTCTATGGTTTTCTATAATAAGAGCCAATGTGGGCAATCTTTTCATGATTTGATTTTACATTGGAATCTCACCCCAGAAACTGTTTCATTTTGACAAAGTATTAGCATAATTTAAATGGCCAGTGCATAGATGTGACCCTGAGCTTCCAGTTGCTTTGCTCTTCAATCTACCATAATGCTCCTACTCAGGGCTATCTGTCTGCGACCGACTGCACCACTGGAAGATTGAGGAAGAACACTTATCTTCTGACCGGGCATTTTGCAGCTTTTTGGAGTCAATATTGAATTCTACAATTTTAAGTAACTCGCTTGTTTATCCGTCTGGTCATACCCATTTGTTGCCATGTTGCCTCTTTTCCTTTACTTGGCCAGCAGGAGGCAGCGTTTCAACCTAAAACATTGATAATGTCTTCCCCCTCCCCACAGCAGTTGTTGCTTGGCCCACTGAGTTGCTCCAGCAGATGATTTGTTGCATCATATTCCAGAATCGGCAGTCTCCAGTGTCTCCATTTGTTTCCTTCCACTTCCAGTTCTGGTGAAGAGATCTGGACCCGAAAGAGTAGCTGTTTTTCTTTCCACAGATGCCTGCCTGACTGGCTGAATGTTTCTAACGTTTTCTGTTTTCATTTGCAGATTTCCGGCATGTCCAGATGGTTCTTTAAATTTTTTACGCACATTTTGATTGAACTTTTACTAGCTAGAAAGGCAAGATCAGGGGGTCCCGTTACCAGGAAGTTCCAATCTACGCACCACCCTGACTTGGAGATATGCTACTGTTCCTTTACTGTACAGGGTCAAAACCCTGGAACTCTCTCAGGTAAAATGACACCTCAGGGACTGGAGTGGTCCAAAAAGACATCTCACCACCAAAGACAATTAAGGATGAGCAATCAAATATTAGTTCAGCCTGCACGGCCTACTGTTGCATGAACAAAGTCTCTGGGGAGAAGTACTGGGAACTTTGAAGCAGACCCTTTATTTGACGGAATGAGATATGGCAGGCTTCAGAGGGAGACGCTTTCAGAGGAAGAAGGTCTACCTGACTCAACACAACATAACGTTTTATATGCTAAAGATGAAATAAAAATTGGGAATAATTCTGTGTATGCTTCCTTTGAACTACACAACACCCTCACATGTCCCTCTTTGCACCTACACTACAGACACACAAATAACAAATCTAAATCGGCATTATCTGGTCTTTCAAATAACTTGGTTCACAGTCCTTAGGAACCCATTTTTCAGAGTTGCAGTTTAGATTTAATCAGCAGCTCATATTCGAATATGAACACTTGTTACAGAGGTCAGTTGCTGAAGTTATTTGCTGTAATTGCTAACCCCAAAAAATGCTCTAACAAGCCCACATCCCTTGACGAATTTTTAAAATTCCTGATGACCTCGTTGGAGGTTATGAACCCACTGAATAGCAAACTCAATGAGCAAAATGGCCTAATTCTGCTTCTGTCTTATAGTCTTATGATCTTCTGGAGTACATGTACTTTACAGATAAGTTCGGTGGTCATCAGTTGAGAATGCTTTTCATATGCAGTGCCAGAAACTCATGTTAAGACTGCTGGTTCTGTTGAACCTTCCTGATTAATCACAGGTCATATTTATCCCGTTGGGATTGCTGTAATGAGTTCCCGTGGAAGTTGAAGATTCTGCTTATACTAATTGTAATCTGTAAATATGCACATCAGAATCTTTTCTGGTGTAGTTTTGTCTGCCAAACATCCTGCTCTTGGACCTTTTATTAAAAACTAAAGATATCCAGGGATTTCCAATGCGAAACATTGTGCACTATTGTGAATAGAAAATTAAGGCACAATCTAATTGGATTTGCTAGGCTGCATAGGGAGGAATTATTTCCCCCACTAGAGAGTTCAAAACACAAGTTCACACTAAAATAATTAGACTATTTGGTGACTTAGAGTCACACAGCTCAGAATCGGACCCTTCAGCCTGACTCATCAGCCAATCATGTGGCAGCCACTCAGTCATAAAAGCATGCAGACAAGATCAAGAGGTTCAGTTGTTGCTCAGACCAAACATCAGAATGGGGAAGAAATGTGGTCGAAGTAACTTTGACTGTGGTATGATTGTCGGTGCCAGATGGGGTAGTTTGAATATATTTCAGCAACTGCTGATCTCCTGGGATTTTCATGCACTACAGTCTGTAGAGTTTTACAGAGAATGGTGTGAAAAACAATAAGTGTCCAGTGAGCGGCAGTTCTGTGGGCAAAAATGCCTTGTTAGTCAGAGAGATCAGAGAAGAATGGCCAGGCTGGTTCCAGGTGAGAAGAATGCAACACTTACCCAAATAATCACACATTAATAAATGGCGGTGCAGGCTCCAAGGGCCGAATGGCCTACTCCTGCACCTATTTTCTATGTTTCTATTCTGGTGTGCAGAAGAGCGTCTCTGAATGCGCAACCTGTCGTATCTTGAAGTGGATGGGCTACAACCACAGAAGACCACAAACATATGCTTAGTGGCCAATTTATTAGGTACAGGAGGTCCCTACATACTCAGTAGAGACTGGGTGTATTGGGAATGTGGGAGAATAAAAGGAACTAGTGTATATGAATGATTGATGGTGGGACCTGTGTGGCAAAGGACCTGTTACTATCCCACTTCAGTCTATGACTCTATAAACCAAGAATGAAAAGGTAATAGAAGGGAAGTAATTTTGTCAGTGGTATAGTGCTTTTCAAGACTTCAGGGTATTCCAATGAACTCTGTAAGAAGTGTGACTACTGAAGAAATGCAGGAAACACAGCAATCGATTTGTATCTAGTCAGCTCCGACAAATAGCAATGGGGCCACGTGCAGATTATTTGTTTTAGTTCTGTCAGTTCAGGATAAATATTGGTGAACACACTAAGAAGCTCTTTTTGCTCTTCTTCAAAATAGTTTCAACAAGATTTCTTACATCAACCTGAAAAAAAAAACAGATTTAGGATTGACTTAACTTCTCTTCTGGAAGAAGGTATCAGATACAAAACAGCACACCTTCAGCACTGGACTGGAGTATCAGCCTCAAACTTTGTGTATGGGATTTGAAAACAACATCTGATTCAGAAGAGATAGCAGTACCAACTGCATCATGATTATATGACAGTGACAAATTAATAAGCACTTGTGAAATGAATAGGGATAGATTATGCTTCTCTTCACCAGTGGTTCCATGGAGAACAGCCATCTAACAGCATTGTGCCAGTCAATCCAATTCTGACTGCACGTTGCTATTTGGAATTCAGGAAGCTGTTGATGGTCTGCTACAGTGTAGCAGATCTCTTGGGATCAGTGAAAGTTGGCGAAAGGGAATTGCATTTAATGGAGGTCACCAACCTGTAAAAAAAAATGTGGTGAGTAGTTCATTTTATCTGTTTTTTTTTGATCTGTTTTTATTTAATATCTAGCATTTAAAAGTGTTTGTAAATAAGAAGCACATTTTAATTATTTTTAGTTGTTTTGACTTAATGTCCTTTTGAGAGCGGTGAGTTGTGTGACGGTCATCAGGGTGGGACAATGCAAGATCCATTGCCTGGGCTTCTATTGTCATTGATAATCCATTCTGCCTCAAGACTTGCTCGCAGCTCCCACAGGACTGTAAAAAGGCAGTGTGTCCTTGGGAGTAGTGCATGTAGTGGGCTGGATTGAAGGCCACCCTGGTTATTTCTGAATAACCATTTGGAGTGTAGACTACCATTAAAGATAATAAATAAATCTTGTTCATTTTTTAAACATCTTTTCCCTTCAATCAAAATGCACAATACGTAAAATATTGTTGAGGAAGGGTTTCATAGCAATGCAGTTGCATGTCTTGAGATATCTGCAATGAGGTGATTACTCCAAGGTCTCAGACAAAATCAAAACCCTGTCAGAATCAGAATCAGAATCAGAATCAAGTTTATTCTCACTGGCATATGTCATGACATTTGTTGTTTGTAAAATATTACTGTGCTACAATAAAAGATAAAATAAACGAATAGTGCAAAAGCGGAACAGAGAGGTAGTGTCCATGAGTTCATCGACTATTCAGAAATCTGATGGATGAGGGGAAAGTGCTGAGTGTATATCTTCATGCTCTTGTGCCTCGTCTCCCTCGATAGTAATGAGAAGGGGCATTACTGTATTGTGATGGTCATTAATAATGGAGGCTACCTTCTTGCAGTACTGCCTTTTTAAGATGTCCTCCATGCTGGGAGATAAGTACCCATGATGGTGTCTCTGCAACCTCCGTTCATTGTGCCTACAGACCAGATGATGGTATAATCAGGTGGAAAGCTCTCCATGGCACATGTATAGAAATTGGCCAGTGTCTTTGGTGACATATCTGTGGTAAACTATGTATATATGTTGTAACTCGGTTACCTGTCTGGACACACCCCTCTGCTCACTGTCCCTGTGGCTCCTCCCACAGAATCCTGTATAAAGGTGTTCGCCTTGCCCCTCCCCCTCAGTCCGGGGGCAGACACTCACTGTGGAGGTCGTATTGTACAGCGAATAAAAGCCTTTCAGTATTTTACCAAACCTCAGTCTTTTGGAGTAATTGAAGGTGCTTCAATTTTATTCGCTGTACGTTTTAAAACATGGAACAGGCCCTGAGACCAGAAAAATTAGACCTCAATCCGCAAACACCTGAAGCTGGAAACGCTTTCGAACTCTGGCTGGCCTGCTTCGAAGCGTATCTAGAGGAGATTAAAGTGACCGACCCCGTAGCGAAGCGCAGAGTTCTACTCTCCAGGGTCAGTCCACGGGTCTACTCGCTGATCAGAGACCAGCCGAACTACGATAGCGCAATGAACGCACTCAAAAGACAATACCTGCGGCCGATAAACAGCGTCTATGCTCGGCACCGTTTAGTGAAACGGCAACAACGCCCCGGGGAATCGAGTGCTGAGTTTGTCCAGGCCCTACGGACACTCGTGCGAGCCTGCAATTGCCAGGAGCTGACGGCGGCGCAGCATACAGAACTCCTAGTGAGAGACGCCTTCGTCATGGGGACCAGGTCAGTGTACGTGCGCCAGCGGCTGCTGGAAAAAGCCGATCTTACCCTAAGTTCGGCGATGGAGCTGGCTGATACGTTGGAGGCCGCTCTGCATAACTCCAAGGCGCTCCAGGCACGCGATCCCCCGATGGCCTCGTGGGCGCCGCAGACCCTGCAACCCGCCGGCGAATTGACCTCGGCTGCTGGCAGTCGCGAGTCCACGAAGTGCTACTTCTGCGGACTGGAGAAGCAGCCCCGGAAACGCTGCCCGGCCCGACAAGCTACCTGCTCCAGCTGCGGAAAGAAGGACCACTTCGCCAAGGTCTGTAAGTCAAAACCGCAAGCAGGATCGAGCAGTGCCGTGTGCGAAACGTGGGGGTCGCCATCTTCTCTGCACATTGCCACCACGTGCGAGACATGGGGGCCACCATCTTCCTTGCCGCCATCTTCCCTGCACGCCACCACCACGTGCAAGACATGGGGGCGGCCATCTTGGTAGGCGCCACCTCCCACCGCCTACGACCAACGGGTGCTCACGGGGCACCCCACCATGCCGGACCAAGACAGCGACCCCACCCTGGTTTCCGTGACCCTCGACCAAAGCGCTCCCCACCAGCTCGCAAGGTCAATGATGGACATCTTGGTGGAGGGGCACAGGACAAGCTGCCTGTTTGACACAGGCAGCACGGAGAGTTTTATCCACCCGGCCACGGTGCAGCATTGTGGACTCATGATACGGCCAGTAAGTCGGAGGGTCACCATGGCCTCCAGGCCGCATACAACAGACATCCGGGGGGGTTGTGTAGCGACACTAGTGGTGCAGGGCACAGAATATCGGGATTTTACGTTACTGGTCTTGCCTCAACTGTGTGCCCCTGTGCTGTTGGGGTTGGACTTCCAGAGCCACCTGAAAAGCGTGACAATGAAGTATGATGGGCCCCTCCCGCCAATTACTGTCATAAATCCCCTGTTTTGTAGAGATATGTCACGTACCCCGCTACTGTCCACACACACACACCGACCCGCACATCCCACCCAACATCATACCAACTGCCACACTACCGACACCACTTGCGGCCTCTCCCCCTCAGGATCCCTCCCCCACCGCTGTTCGCCAACCTGACCCCCGACTGTAAACCTGTGGCAACTAAAAGCAGGAGGTACAGCGCGGGGGGACAGAGCTTTCATTAAGTCGGAGGTGCAGCAGCTGCTCAGGGAGGGGGTCATTGAGGCAAGCACAAGTCCTTGGAGGGCGCAGGTGGTGGTTGTTCGGAATGGGGAGAAGAATAGGATGGTCGTGGACTATAGCCAGACCATCAATAGGTTCACGCAGCTCGACGCGTACCCTCTACACCGCATCGCGGATATGGTCAATCAGATAGCACAATACAAGGTGTACTCGACCATAGACCTAAAATCCGCTTACCATCAGCTCCCCATCCACCGGGAGGACTGCCCTTACACTGCCTTCAAGGCGGAAGGCAGGCTTTATCAATTCCAGCGCGTCCCCTTCGGTGTCACGAATGGTGTATCTGTCTTCCAGAGGGCAATGGACCGGATGGTGGAGCAGTGCCAACTGAAGGCCACGTTCCCATATCTGGATAAAATCACCATCTGCGATCACGACCAGCAGGATCACGACAACAACCTCCAAAAATTTCTTCAAGCGGCCAAATCTTTCAACCTCACCTATAACAAGGACAAGTGTGTATTTGGGACCACCCGACTTGCTATCCTTGGGCATGTCGTGGAGAATGGAGTCATTGGCCCTGACCCTGACCATATGCGCCCCTTGTTGGAACTCCCTCTTCCCAATACCCTCAGAACCCTCAAAAGGTGCCTGGGCTTCTTTTCATATTACGCCCAATGGGTCTCTAACTATGCAGACAAGGCCCGCCCCCTGGTCAAGTCCACCACGTTCCCCCTCTCTGCCGAGGCCCACGCGGCCTTCAACCGCATAAAAGGGGACATTGCCAAAGCAGCAATGCATGCGGTGGATGAGGCCATTCCCTTCCAAGTAGAGAGTGACGCCTCCAACTTTGCGCTGGCTGCTACCCTCAACCAGGCTGGAAGACCAGTGGCGTTCTTCTCCCGTACCCTTCAAGGCCCTGAAATTCGGCACTCTGCGGTAGAGAAAGAGGCCCAGGCCATAGTGGAAGCTATAAGGCACTGGAGGCACTACCTTGCCGGCAAAAGGTTCACCCTGCTAACTGACCAGCGCTCAGTCGCATTCATGTTTAACAACCAGCAGCGGAGCAAAATCAAAAATGATAAAATTCTGAGGTGGAGAATCGAACTCTCCACCTACAACTATGACATCATGTAGAGGCCTGGGAAGCTCAACGAGCCCTCCGATGCCCTATCCCGGGGAACATGCGCCAGCGCGCAGATTGACCGGCTATATGCCCTACATGGAGACCTTTGCCACCCGGGGGTCACCCGGCCTTTCCACTTCGTGAAAGCCCGGAACCTGCCTTACCCCCTTGAGGAGATCAGGACGATGACCAGGGACTGCCAAGTCTGCGCAGAGTGCAAACCGCACTTCTACTGACCCGAAAAGGCACCACTCATCAAGGTCACCCGCCCCTTTGAGCGACTGAGTGTTGACTTTAAGGGCCCCCTTCCCTCCACCGATCGCAATGTGTACTTTCTTAACGTAATTGACGAGTGCTCGCGGTTCCCCTTCGCCATCCCCTGCCCCGACACCACTACCACGTCAGTTATAAAAGCCCTGTGCAAGCTCTTCACTCTGTTCGGATACCCGTGCTATATCCACAGTGGCAGAGGGTCCTCGTTTATGAGTGACGAGCTGCGCCAATATCTACTGGCTAGGGGAATTGTAACCAGTAGGACCACGAACTATAATCCCCGGGGGAATGGACAGGTAGAGAAGGAGAATGGCACAATGTGGAAAGCCACACTCTTAGCCCTCAGGTCAAAGGGACTGCCGGTCTCCCGCTGGCAGGAGGTCCTTCCCGAGGCTCTCCACTCCATCCGCTTCCTGTTATGCACGGCCACCAATGCCACCCCTCATGAGCGGCTCTTTTCTTTTCCCAGAAAATCGACCACTGGAACCACCCTACCTTCTTGGCTGACGTCCCCGGTGCCAGTGCTGCTCTGGAAACATGCGAGGAGCAATAAATACTCCCCGATAGTCGAGAGGTTTCACTTACTTCATGCGAACCCCCAGTACGCCTACGTGGATTTACCTGGTGGGCGGGAGGACACAGTCTCCATCCGTGACCTGGCGCCCGCAGGAGCTCCGGGCCCCTACCCTGAAAACTCCGTGGTGACTATTGACCCCGTACCCACCAATGTATGTACCTACGAGACACTGTGCACCCCAAACCCTATACAGACACCACACGACACTCCTATACCGGGCGCAATGCACACGCACGAGGGATTACTGACGCCTAATGTGCTGGCACCTGAAGTCAGGCCGGAGCCAGCACAACCGCCATCGCTGGTGCAATCACCGCCGGTGCTACATAGATCACAGCGACGGACTCGACCGCCTGATAGACTTAACCTGTAAATATACTTCTTGTAAATATTGTCAGTCACTTCACCCCGCGGGACTCTTTTTTAAAAAAAGGAGGGGTGAATGTGGTAAACCATGTATATATATTGTAACTCGGTTACCTGTCTGGACACACCCCTCTGCTGACTGCCCCTGTGGCTCCTCCCACAGAGTCCTGTATAAAGGTGTTCGCCTTGCCCCTCCCCCTCAGTCCGGGGGCAGACTCTCACTGTGGAGGTCGTATTGTACAGCGAATAAAAGCCTTTCAGTATTTTACCAAACCTCAGTCTTTTGGAGTAATTGAAGGTGCTTCAATATCAAATCTCCTCAAACTCCTAGTAAAGAATAGCTGTTAGCGTGCCTTCTTCATGATTGCATCAATATTCTGGGCCCAGGGTAGTTCCTTGGATATTTTATTTTTACTTCACATCATAAAAATAATTCAGTGACTGCACCATGGCATTTTTTTCTGTTATGTCCATTTTGCCAAATTCCCTGATACTGCCGTTCTGTTTTAAATTGATGTGGAAAGGTGTTAGCTACATTCTATTGGACCTAGCAACTCCAAAGGTCTAAAAAATCAAATCGAACTTCAAAGATCTACTTCAAACAGGTTTCAACGTTAATCTTATTGTTTCTGTGATTAGTGTTAGCTATGGCGTCTTTAATTGTGAGTACAAATTCAAAACAAGTCTTTTTAGCAAAGATGTTTTTAACTCTTTAACGGAAAAAAATGGAGAGTATTTCCATTTATCTATATCATTTAAAGCTACCTGAAAGATGCACTTGAATGACAGATTTCTATCCCAATGGCACCAATCATTCTTTAATTTTGTTCTAAATTTAATTAAACATCCTTTGCTCTGAAGAACAGTTGATGTAATGTAAAGTACTGTTTCTGCTAGCCCATGAGGATTACCAAATTGCAGATGCCTAGATATTCATTCACAGTTAGTGGCAACTATATGTCCTGGATATTGCATTCTGCCTCTGAAGTCAGATTAGATTAGACTGGACAGGGTCTCCTGTCAATCACTATCAGGTAAGGGGAATCTCTTCAAAGTTTATAAAATACTGAATGTTATGAGTGTTATTTTTGATCCTTCGAAAATTATATTGATCAAAGTCTATAAATTGAGAAATATATTTCCCAAAGTCTATAAAATCTGACAAACTGTACTTTAAGGCTGTGGTGGGAATAGAGAGAGGAAAGGAATCTGATAAGCTGAAAGAAGCTAAGGCCAATACTGCATGTGGTCATACAAGGATAATAGTTGCTTTAAGGCTAGTATGTCTACAAAACAGGTGGTAACTGTTGTCTCTATTGTTTGTAGAAGCTTCTAGAGCCAACCTGCTGAGCTTTTTGAATAAGCGGCCATGCTATAGTCAAAAAGAGAGACCAAATGTTACAAGTTCAGTCACTCCATGATGGGTTCTGAGTTTATATTCTGTTTACAGTGGCCCTTAATTCCTAAAGTTACAAATGAGGATGAGTCAGTATTGCACATTGTGTGCCCTTCAGGATCCATGCAAAATTACCTACTCTTAACCAAGCCAGCTATCATGGGAAAGATTGTAAGTAGCTGTCGAGGGCTTGTAGAACCTTCTCCTACACCCGCTCTGTGTTGGATTTATCTCATAGATGCCGCCCGACCTTCTGAGTTCCTCCAGCATTTTGTGTGTGTTGCTTTGGATTTCTAGCATCTGCAGACTTTCTTGCATTTACCACAATATCACAAGATTGGCTTAAGGATAAAAGATAGATAGCATGGTTTAGCAAAAGGAAATCTGAATAAAAATCAAACAAAATATCAAAAACTTTGCCATGGACAGTTTCAAGCCCGGCTACGAAAGAGGAGGGTTGGGCATGCAATGACATCTCGTAGATACCCAGTGCTACGGAAACATCAACAGCATCTGCAAGGACATCATTCCTGGGAGAAGAAGGATCTTCAAAGATGGGCTACACCTGGGGACAACTTGAAAGACTGGATTAGGAGAGAGGACTCTGGTAAACTGCTGTCAGCGGTCTGTGCTCCAATAGAGGTGATAGGCTTAGGTAAGTAAAATAATAAAGTTCTCATTGTTTACGTCGATTTTTTTTTAGAAAATTTGAAATGGAAGATGGTAGATTTGAAACCACTTGTACAATGTTCCTGTTTTCTCATTCTTAAGTGTGGATGACTTACTGATATTTACAATTCATTTCCACAGAAGAGAACCCTTAAGTAACTGTCTATTAGCATAAACTGTTACTAATAGCAAATGCTCTAGGTTCTATTTTCTGCCATGTTATCTGCTTGAAAAGTACCTTACAGTTTTGATTATGTAACTTTCCTCAGTCATTTTTTGCACTAACACAAGTTCAAAAGGACAATTGCTGAGGAAAAATTCCTGATGACGAACATTTAATATGACTATTAATCATTTGTGGTCTCAGCATTTCCAGTGTAATTTATATCATTGTTTTGTTAACATTTTTAGATAATGCTTACTCCCACCACATGCTCACAGGAATTATCAGTGATAAACAAATTTTTACAAGTTTGGTCCCACATTAACTACATTTTGCTATACGCGGGATTCATGAAAGCAGAGAACTCATGTTAGACACAAGGCACAATGGTGCTGGATGCACTGATAGAACAAAGAATGGGGTGGTTTAGTGACAGCAGTGAATAAAGAAAAGGAACAAAATCAATGAAGGTAGTACTAGCTGATTTCTTTGATCATCTACATAAGCCAAACCTAATTATTAACAATTCTGCTCTATTTTTTCCGCTGGAAATGTGTCACTAACAAACCACTATATGAGCTTCTGAATCCCACTGTGACAGCTACACGGAAGGTATAATATGCAACCTATCACTCCAACCAGCCAAACAAAAAAAATGGCTTTAAGTGGATCTCAGACAAAAGTAGTTCACTGAATTACAAGTCAGTTGAATGGAGAGTACTTATTCCGAATCATTGGCTCAGTTCGTAAGCACAATAGGCAATGGAAGAACAAAACTGGTATGAGTAACGAGAAAGAAGCTGTAATTATGATGGTAAAAAAGTGGTGTGGACAAATCATGGAGTGTAATGATGAAGTGGGCAAGTTATCGATCCAAATTTTGGAATCTGGCTTGTTGACAATTGGGAAAATTAAGGTCAAATATTCAAAAACAAAAGGAATAGTAAAAGCTATAATTTCAATGGTGTTACCATTAAACTACTGGCCTGTTGTAGAAGCCCATTCAGTATATTAATTCCAGGGAATTTGTTGTAGTTGTCGTGACTGGCTGCACACCCGTAGTATCATGGCCTAGCAGGCTTTTCACTTGAGCAAGGGTGATAAACGATGGCTCAGCAATAACACCCACATGCTATAAACAAATAAAAAACAGGCACGTCTGCTTTCTAATTTGAACATGCAAGCTATATTTTTTTTAATTCCTTGGGGAAAATCTTTTAGTATTTGCAGAGTTTATACTGCAAACTGCTGGGGAATTCTAAAAGGCTTATGCAGCCAAAGAATTTTGCCAATTTTCAAAAATTGATATTGAGCAGACTGATTGCCTGATAAAGGTGGACTCCTGATCTCTCAGTCTTCCTTGCCATGGCCCTTGCACCTTATTTGTCTGCCCATTCTTCAGTTTTTATGTAACTGCATCACTCCGTAATATTCTGTTATTGTTTCTCTTTTCATACTCCCTCATTGCACAAACGTATGGAATGAATAGCTAGGGTGACATGCAAACAAAGCTTTTAATTGTATATCAGTACATGCAACATAATAAACCAATTGGGAAATTGATTGGTGAAAGAGATACAGGGCTGGAGAAGGGGGAGTCTGACAAATGAGGGCAGAAGGCCATGGAAGAAAGGAACGGGGAGGAGGCGATAGGCAGGCAAGGAGATAAGGTGAGAGAATGGTGAAGGAGAGGGAGGGTGGACAATACTGGAAGTTCAAGAAATCGATGTTCATGCCATCAGGTTGGAGGCTACCCAAACGGAACTTAAGGTGTTGTTCCTCTAACCTGAGTGTGGCCTCATCGCAACAGTAGAGGAGGCCATGGATAGACATATCGGAATGGGAATGGGAAGTGACGACATAGACTGGGAGACCGCTTCGTCGAGCACCTACACTCTGACTGCCAGAAGAAGCGGGATCTCCCAGTGGCCATCCATTTTAATTCCACTTCCCATTTCCATTCCGGTATGTCAATCCATGGCCTCCTGTACTGTCACGATGAGGCCACACTCAGGTTGGAGGAACAACACCTTATATTCTGTCTGGGTGGCCCCCAACCTGATGGCATAGGCATTGACTTCTTAAACCTCCGGTAATGCTACCCCCACCCCCCCACCATTCACTCACCTTATCTCCTTATCTCATTGCCTGCCCATCACCTCCCTCTGGTGCTCCTCCCCCCTTTTCTTTCTTCCATAGCCTTCTTACCTCTCTTATCAGAAGCTCCCCCCCCTTATCTCTCTTATCAGAAGCTCCCCCCCTCCAGCCCTGTATCTTTTTCACCAATCAACTTTCCAGCTCTTTACTTCTTCCTTCCCCCTTCCAGTTTCACCTATCACCTGCTGTTTCTCTCACCCCTCCCTCCACCTTTTAAAGCTACTCCTCAGCTTTTTTCCTCCTGTCCTGCCGAAGGGTCTCGGCCCTAAACGCCGACTGCACATTTTTCCATTAGGTGCTGCCTGGCCTGCTGAGTTCCTCCAGGATTTTGTGTGTGTTACTCGGATTCCCAGCATCTGCAGATTTTCTCATTTTTGTAATAAACCGATTACCAATTTCAATGATCATCTACTGTGAGATTGTGGAACAGGCTGCCAGCACAAGTGGTGCATGCAAGTTCGATTTCAACGCTTAAGAGAAGACTGGATAGATACATGGATGGTTGGGGTATGGAAGGTTATGGTCCTGGTGCAGGTCAATGGGAGTAGGCAGATTAAAGATGGGCTGAATGGACTGTTCCTGTGCTGTACTTTTCTATGACTGTATGACTACTGCTGTATGTCCTCCTTAGATTGCTAGAAAGAGAAACTCAAGATATTATTTTGTTGGAAGTCATATTATTTTGTTAATAAGCTTACTATAAAATAGTACAATATTTTGATGAAGGAAAGATAAGGATAATTTCCTTAAGAATTAAGGAGAATATTAAGGAAAATATTAAATGATGTGGTTTCAATGAGTATCGGCTCTGTCCTATATTGCATATCATGATGAATTTTTATTGTGATTACTGTATAAGTTGAGCTTTTCCGTAGGATATGTGTGTGTGTTGCTTTCCTTAGTCTGGATTTTGTGTTAGAAACAAACCTGTATGTCATGTCTCACCATCATTAAATCATTTCAAGTGTCTACGTCTATGTAATTGTTGTATAGGTTGTTCTGCTCCTCTGGGATATTTGCCAGCCGAGTGTCAATAAAAGGGATTCTTCACTGTAATGCATGAAATGGCCTAAAGTTGATCTTCTCATCAACATTTATTAAAGTTGGCAGAGTAATTGTTCCAATATTGAGGATTTTTTACTGTCTTACAAACTGTTAAACTGCCTTGGCACTGAAAATTAACTCCTACAAACATCAGATTAAGTATTGGTAGACATCTCACTTCTTTTTTAATAAACTTCCTTTCTTCTTTTATTTGCTCCCTCCAGTGCCGTAATGAGTACCATTATTATCTATATTCCTGGTTCAGGCTCTGTCCACCTCAGCAACGATTCTTCACTTTGCTTGATCAAAGAAACAAACAATTGTCTTCCTTGCTTACCTGGATTTCAGCGACCAAGTTTAGAGTGTGGTGTCAAAGTAACTATCTATTCATGCATATTCCAGTAAAAATACAATGGTCCATGGCCAAGTGTAAGGATAGAGAAGTTGGGCCCTAAATTAATCCAGATGTGTTTTTCTTTTAACCAGTTAATAGCTATGTGATTGCTGGTCCAATCACTTAGCTCAATCCACCATTTCCACTCTTATATCTTGAGTCCAGTTTTGGAGGGTAGATTATACTGGAACTTAAATCTGGTAGTACAGTAAGAGAGTCTCAGGCATTGCCTACCAATGGCATTTAACAGCTTGCAGACCACTGGGGGTGAAACGTTATTGAGTCTGGGAGCATCAATGTCCTCAATGATGACAGGCTTCAGTGTGTGAGACCAAGAGTCAAGATTAAAGTGTGTGGAACCACATTTAGTCAGAAGTGCTCAATGGATTATTTGTTATGGCTTCCTTCTGAGATCATCACCATTGCATTAGCCAATCATCAGCTAATATGATTTACTCCACACAATGGCTGAAAGCATAGTTGGCTGCAAAGGGAGGTGGAATGAGAAGGTATAGCAGCTCTAGTTCTGTGGTCGAGTAATTCTCATTTAGCTGCACATGTAGCCAAGATGTTCCAGCATAGTTACAACACAGGCTTTTACTGATAATGTAGGGTATATAACTCTAATCAAAGTCAAAATCAAAGTAAGTTTATTATCAAAGTATATATATGTCTTTATGCACATATATGTCATATACTACTTTGAGATTAATTTCTTGCAGGCATTCACAGGAAAAAACATACAATAGGACATGAAAGCTATATACAAACAAGGACTGACAATCAGTGTGCAAAAGAAGACAAATTGTGTAAATAAAACTAAATTAGAAAATAATACTTCGAACATGAACTGTGGAGTCCTCGAAAGCAAGTTGTCAAAGGCCGGTCAAATCCAATCTGGCTAATTCTGATCAGTGTTGGAAGGTGTTGTCACCATAGCTGTTGAGTGGTATTTACACCCCGTAATTTCTGTGCGTAATATGCTCACTGATGAGCACTTTGTATTTTGCCAGGAAAACTGAGCGTAAAACTTCATAACAACCATGCATCATAAAGAACTGAATTCCAGGAGTGAATTGAGAGTCAGTGCTCTAACATGCAAAGCAGCATTTAATTGAGTGTGGTTTCAGGAGCCCCTTGTGAAACAAGTCAATGGGTATCAAAGGGAAAACACTCCATTAGTCAGGAGCTGTTTGTACATTGGAGAATAGTTGTTAGAAATAAATTATCCCAGTCTCAGGATGTGACTGTTCAATTTCTTCAGGGTAGTATCCTAATCCCAACTATTTCCAGATGTCTCATCAATAATTTTCCTTCCATTATAAGATCAAAAGTAGGAATATTTGTTGGTGCTAGGACAATACCATTCTCTAATCTATAATAAACCTATTCATCCAATTATGAAGCAAGACGCAGATAACATTGAGGCGTGAATCAATATGTAGCAAGTAGTGTCATTGCCAAAGTAATGCCAAGAAGGGAACATCTCAACAAGAAAAATCTAATTACCTACTTTTAATGTTCAATGGGATAGGCACCATTAACCAGTAATTCAACTGGACACGTACATACTGTAGCATAAGAAAAATTAGGAAGCTGGGTATCCTACAGAGCATGACTCACTTCCTGATACCCCAAATACTTCGCACAGTTTTAAGGAACAATGAGCAGCTTAATGGACAACTCTCCACTCGCATAGATGAGCATAGCTCCAACTCAAAAAGTTCTGCACCACACAAAACTAAGCAGCCTAAAGTATTTTCACCTCATCCAGTAAACCAAACATTAATTTCTTCCAGCACCATCACACCATATCTACGGTATGAAAATCACTGCCATTACTTTATGACTATCCTGACAGCTCCTCTCAAAGACACAACCTCTATCACCAAGGAGGACAAAGTAGGAACATCACCATTTGCAAGTTACTGCTTCAAGCTGCACATCATCCTGACCTGGAGATGTATCACTGTTCCTTCATTATTGTGATCTAGTTTGTGGAATTCCCAATGCCATCATGGAAGTACTGTCACCAGGAGGCCAGCAGCTGTTTCTGTCTCAAAGGACCACCAAGGATGGGCATTAAATATTGGCTTAGTAAACAAAATGAATAAAATATTTCTAATAGTCCTAAAGCGTCAGTGACAATTAAACACTATTGAAATTAAAGTGAAACAAATTTAAAAATTATCAGCATAAAGTTCATTAAAGTAACTGTGAAACTCTCTTCTATTTATTGCTTTTTTCAAGACTTGTGCATCACAGAAGAAGTGAGCACAGAATGCTCAGCCTTCATTTCCCTTGCACTTAAATGATAACTTCATTGCTGGGTTTGGAATCACATGCAACTCAGACAAAGTAAGAAATGCAAAATATCATTTAAAATACATTAATAAATCAGATAGGTGTTTATGACAATTCAGTGACTTTAAGGCTATCAATACTCATGACTACTTTTCAGATATTTAAAATATTTAATTTAATTTCCACAGCTGCCATTATGAGATCTAACTGACTAAATTTAATTGTTAGTCAAGAATCAGGTAATTTCATTGCTATGCCTTCATAGGTAACTCAAAAAATTAATATTAACCAAAATTGTGAAGTGATTTATCCTCCCCTTTGCTTTCTGAACCATTGCCTGAGAAACTTCAGTTAAATCAGCGAGATCCTCCGATGTCCCCTGACAGTCATAGACTGGGGATTCCCAACTTGGGGTCCACTGATTCCTTGGCTAATGATAAGGCTTCATGGCATAAGTAAGGTTGGAAACCCCTGATCATAGACAAACACAGGATTGAATGGCTATCCCCAGAGCAATACCAGCAATCACAACAGCATTAGATTCCTCTAGTGGACTTCATGTGGAGTCCAATGGCAGAGTGAACTAACAAATCTGATTCTCCATCTATCAGTTTGTTGAGGATTACCTTGTTCAACAGCACATGAATGGATGTCCAAGACTTCCCACAGTTTCAACAGCTGAATGCCATTGTCAGTGGCATGAAAGATCCAGTCTAATATTGCAAAGTACAACACGTCTTTTCCCAGCAAGCTCACAGCCAGCATCAATTCATACTTTTCAAACAGATCCAGATTGAACTTTCTCCAGAAAGCTTTAACCAATGACTGCATATTTTCATTATACATTTCAGACAATACAGTATTTTTCAGAAACAGGAGCTACGCCCAGCTCATTTCAGATCTAGATATATTGAGAAAATAACATGAAGCTTGAAAATATTTAAAAATTTTCAATATTTAGCAAATATAAAATGATTTTCTTCACCACTGATTTTAGGAATACGCTGAATAGTCTATTGCAATGTGGAACAGATAAAAGAAAAGTGAATTTTAAAGACCCCAGCCAGAACGTCTGTTCTGAAAGGTTCATGTATGGGTAACGTAGGGAGATGTAGGACTGTGGATTGAAGGATTGAACAAAATAAAGCAATAGCCTGGAGAACAGCCTTCATCATCTAGCAGTTCTTAGGACTCAACATTGAACTTAACCATTTCAGATAGTCAGCCCTTCCAGTTTGGATCAGAATTGGGTGCTGGGTTGTGTAACAGTTTGCATATCACTTCCCAGTACTGTACCATGGATCACTAACTGGGGTTGAATTCCCACCATGCCTGTAAGGAGTTTGTACATTCTCCCCAACGATCGTGTGGGTTTCCTCCCATATTCCAAAGATGTCTGGGTGAGGCTTTGTGAGTTTTGAGCAGGGTATATTGGTGCTGGAAGCATGACAACACTTGTGGGATGCCCAACAAAATCCTCGTTGATCCGATTTGACCAGTTTCACAGTGTGTTTCAATGTACATGTGACAAATAAAGCCAATCTCTTTTTTAAAAATCTTTAAGCATTGGCCTGCACTAATGAAAAGCTACCAGCCTGTAACATCGACTCCTTTTTTGTCTCTTCACGGACTCTGCATGACCTGCTGAGTTTGTGCAGCATTTTTCTTTATTTCAGGTTTCTAACAGCTCCAGTGAA
The DNA here is from genome assembly GCF_030028105.1 of Mobula birostris. Lineage (NCBI taxonomy): Eukaryota > Metazoa > Chordata > Chondrichthyes > Myliobatiformes > Myliobatidae > Mobula > Mobula birostris. The sequence continues at coordinate 128,625,594 of NC_092378.1, read as the reverse complement.
ATACCTCATGTTTCTAGCACTGATCTGTGTTTCCCTTTTCTCAGTCTTTCTCCTTATACCTCTGGACAGATCAGATACATTTAAAAGGCTTTCCCACTTCTTCTTAACCAACACCCCTCCCACGTGGGTCATCCAGTCCCTAGATTCATAGACAGAGATCCATTCATAAGACCATAAGATTTAGGAGCAGAATTAGGCCATTTGGCCCATCGAGTCCACTCTGCCATTTCATCATGGCTGATCCAATTTTCCTCTCATCCCCAACCTCCTGCCTTCTCCCTGTATCCTTTCATGCCTTAACTAATCCTCTCCCCATCCACTCTGTCAAGGCCTTCACCATTTGAAAGGTGTCAATGAAGTCACCCCTCATTCTTCTGAATTCTAGTGAACACAGGCCCAGAGCGATCAAACACTCTTCATATGACAATCCATTCAATCCTGAAATCATTTTCATGAACCTTTTTTGAACCCGCTCCAGTTTCAGCACATTCTTTCTAAGATAAAGGGGCCCAAAACTGCTCACAGTTCTCCAAATGAGGCTTCACCAGTGCTTTATAAAGTATTCAGGTATAGAGCTCAGAAACAGTCCCTTCATACCAACATGTCCATAATGACCAAGTGATTTGCAGTTTCGTGTGTTTAGCCCGTATCCGTCTAAACCTTTCCTACCCATTTACCTGACCTTCTTTTTCCTCCATCTCCAATATTCCCTTCATTTTGTGGAATTCCCTCATCCTCCTGTAATTCAAAAGAAGTTGAAAAGTTAAAACATTTCCAACTTTTCCTTGTTCTGTTTTTTCTTCACAGATTCCGGCTGATCTGGAGTCATCTAAACATCCATTGCATAACAAGAAATATTTTCCAACATGTTATAAATAACGAATGTGGATATAGTTTTCTGACAGTTAATAGAAATCAACGCAGGGTCAGCAATAAGAGACTCTGTGCCTTTGATATTATAATGTGTAACTCTCCAGCCAGGATAACCAATTCACATGGAACACCTACAGTTCCTAGTCTTGTGCAGCAAACTCTGTGTGAAATGGCACAATATAATGAAATATTCAATTTGAAGCTATTAACTGACAGAATGCATAATGAATGAAACCTGTGATAATTTCAGTCCAGAATGAAAGGCAGACGGCAATAGCACAGCCACAGGAGAGCGTATGTTATGATTGAGGGCTTGAGTCAGTGAAGTCTGGCAGCCGCACTCCAGTGCCTTATCAAGCCCTTGCTTGGCTGCTAAATAGAGCTGTACTCAGACCACCCAATTCCACCATGGAAGGGAGAATGAGACAGGGATGTCATTGCTAGTTTATTTCTACATTAGCAGCACCACTACCTGACCTGTTTAATGGGTACAAGAAGTAGGCTTGGGACTCCTGGAAAGGTGATCTACTACCCTTGCCTGGTCTAGTCTATATATGATTCTAAAACCAAAAATGTACTTGACTCTCAGGTGCTTCCTCTGCTCAGGGTTAATTTAGGATGAACAATAAATGCCAGCATTGCCTGTGACACCTACACCAAAATTTTTGATTCTGAAGATGCAAAATAAGGGAATTTGTAAATTCAAGATTCAAGATTGTTTAACGTCATTTCCAGTACACAAGTAAAGGAGAATGAAATAATTGTTACTCTGGCTCCGATACAGAACAAAAAAAAAAATAAGGTAAAGAACATATGAAAAAAAACACAGTAAATATAAATACTTAAGATAGCTTATCTACATAGATCGATTGAATGTCTATAAAGTGACACGGGACACAGGAAAGTCTGTGCATATGGTAACTCTGACAGGAAATGATCATGTAGTGGTGGTGGGACGTTGAGATGTGGAAGGGACAGTTAGGAGTGGCGGTGATGATCAGCCTTATTGCTTAGAGAATTGTTTTTGGGTTTGGTGGTCCTGGCATGGATGCTACGTAATCTCCTCCCCGTTGGGAGTGGGATGAACAATCCATGAGCAGGGTGGGCAGGATCCTTCATGATGTTACTGGCTCTTCTCAGGCACTTTTCTATTTATACACATGAATTTGATGGCGGGTAGGGTAGGCTGGTGCTGGCGATGTGTTGAGCAGTTTTGACAACCCCTTGTCGAGCCGTCCTTTCCACGGCTGTGCATTTTCATGTACCATGCAGTGATGCAGCATGTTAGGATGTTCGCTATAGCACATCAGTAGAAGGACATGAGTATCGATGAGCATAATCGAGCTCTCTTCAGTCTCCTCCGAAGGTAGAGGCATTGCTGAGCTTTCTTGATTATTTAGGATGTGTTCTGGGACCATGAGAGGTAGAGTGAGATGTGCTTTCCCAGGAGTTTGAAAGTGCTCGCAGTTTCCTCTGTTGTGCCACCAGTGTAAAGAGGGGTGTGAGTGGTGTGAATCTTCCTGAAGCTGAGAGCCATTTCCTTTGTCTTGTTGGAATTGAGGAAGAGGTTATTTGCCTAGCACCAGGCCTCAAGCTCTTCCACCTCCTCTCTGTAGGCCATCTTATCATTGTTGGTGATGAGCCCCACTACTGACGTTTCATTGGCGAACTTGACAACTGATTACCCATGCGTTTGGCCATGCAGTCACGTGTGAGCAAAGGGCTCAGCACACAACCCTGGGGGCAACTGTGTCGAGGATGAACGGGGAGGAGGGAGTGGCTGTGCATCCTGACTATCTGAGGTCTATTGTAGAAGATGGGGACAAAACAGAAGATAACATAAATAAACTTATAGGATGTATATAATTCACAAATAAATTTATACAGATAAGTATCAAGTGATAGATTTTCTTAGAAAAGTAAAGGAACTCATCTGTTTCCTGTAAAATGAGTCTAATTGAGATATGGAAGGATTAAGAAATACAGTGACACATAATGAAGGTTGGCAGACAATTTTAAAAATGGCACAATCCTGTTTTTTATTACTAAATTAATGTATAAACATTTATTTACAAGGATGAAAACAGGCTTAACCACAGAACACTGTGAAGTTGTCTAATCAGACAGGAGTACTACTCTTCTGTAAAGTGTTGGGATTTCAGGTATTGACTATAGAATATCAGTACATGAAACAGTCCAAGTATCAGAAAACACTGGGCGGTTTGAGGTTCTTTCTCTCAAAGCAAGGAAAGCGAGCAGTGTGTTAATAGAATAATTCACATGTGGAGGTGTATGATAAAGTAAATGCCATGAAGATGTTTCTACGTGAAGACAATAAATACAATAAATCTGAGAGAAATATCATTACACTGTGAGCTGAGCTGTCAAAATGGGAATTGAGTGCAAAGCTAAATACAGTAGGTACCTGGCACGGAATAGAGTGGTAGGATATGCTGGAGGGTTACGATGGGAGGGAGCTTCTGTGGAGATTCAATACAGGTGTAAACCAATGAGGCCAAATAACCTGTGTCTTGTAGGTATTATTAACAAGCACTTCTGACTAAAGGATACTTAAATCTTACAAGGCAGCTCAGTGACTTATGTTTGACTACAGCATTTGATCATTGGAATGACAGTTACATCAGTGGAAATGTCTCATTGAGTTGTCCTGATAAAGAAATGTAACGTATAACTGTAGGCAAGGTTCAATTTCCAATTGTTAGAAACTTCAGACCCGCAATGCATAATGCAGTCAGCTTCTTAGGATACCTAGCAGCTAAATCAGTGATGTTAAGACCTCTATGGCTGACTTCTCATGTTTATATTCATTTTTTTTTCCATTTACATAACCCTAGAGGGCCTGATATCTCAAAATTCAAAGTATATTTATCTTCATAGTAGGTATACAATATGCAACCATGAAATTTGTCTTCTTACATGCAACCACAAGACAAAGAAACACAATAAACCTATTAAAAAATAAGACTGTGAAACACCCAATCTGCAGAAGGAAAAACGAACAGTGCACCAAAAGGCAAATAACATTTAGAACTGAAGTTCATGAAAGTGAGCCCATAGCCACCAAGTCAGACACAGCCGATCCAAAAACGCGTGAGTTGCAGGCCACAGCCTCAGCTCAGTGCAAAGATGAGTAAACTGCACAGAGCAGCGAGCTAAACACAGGTCTGACCCTCACTTCCAGCCTTGACACCCTGACCTTTTCAATTTGGCCCAGTACTTAAATCAGCTAAACAGCAGGTCATTCCTCACTCTCGGGCCTGGGATCTGCCTCCTCGATTCAGCCTATACTCAACCTTTCCAATTTGGCCCAGCACTTAAATCAGTCAAACCTCGGCTTGTTTCTTGCTCTCAGGCTCAGGCCTCACCACCTCAACTCTGACTCGCCTCGGTACTGTCTTTTCAAATCGCCTCCAGGTCCACTGCAGCGGCCAAACATTGACTTGTTTCCCAATCTCGGGACTGAGCCCCACTGTTTCAATGCAGCCCATACACACCATGCTGCAACTTCAAGATCTCAGTTTACGCTCAAAAATGCCAGGTCATATAGGCAGTTCAAAAGCTCGTCTCCAAAAGAGGAGTTAAAGGTTATTGTTTGCAGTGATTGTTTTGAAAGAAAAGAGTGATTAATAAAGTAGTTACTAGCTGTTTTTATAGCCAGTAAGTCATTCCTGTGCTTCACCTGAACCACCTTAAACAATTTATTTGTTCAAAGTCATGTCCTGCAATAAATTCAAAACCTAAAAGTGATTTATCCTCATCTTTCCTGAAGAACTTGCTCTCACTCCCAGCAGCACTTGAGTTGAGAATTTTTTTCCAAAAACTCTGGAGGTGAGTGAGGAATGGGTGATCTGATGTGAACTTTAAAGTCAAAATTGCTTTGAAATCATTCTTGAAATTCTACAAATAAGGGCTTTAATAACTTTTAACGCACTTGTGGATTCCTTGAATTACAGACCAAATCTTGAATCCATGTCAACTCCTACTTGATCATTAGGAAATACCATTTAGTAATTTAATCAATCTTTTGCATGCAATGGAAAATATGCTCAGAAGAGTCCAATCCATCAAACATGCTGCTTTCTAAATCTAACTGTGGAGTACTCCATTCACCGGCTATATATTCCTTTGACAGCATTATTAGCCAACACCTCAGTGAGGAGCCTGATATTCAGAAAACGATAAGAGAGGAAAGGTTTTGTCACAAGCAAATAAAAAGCAAGATTTTGCAGATAAGGAAACCAATTTCAGAATATATTTACATGTGGTTCCAGTTTCTCAGTTTACAAAAGAATGAATGAGAAGCTTTGTCTCTATGTACCTATCATACATCCTGTATCTTTCTTGAGCGTAGAGGCCTATTAGAAATCAGCAGCACTTTGATACTTGCTCTCTTTACATCTGAATATATTAAACGCTAATGAATATTAATAAATCACATCAGTACTGACAGCATACCCGAAGTGAAAATAAAACAAAGATATCATCTGCAAAATAATCACTGAGGTATAGCTTGCAAACCTATTATAATATCCAAATGCACACTTGAAAAGCAAAACCTTGAATGTCCTCTAGTCTAAGATACAGGCTCCATTTTCCTTGAATTAAATTGACTGACACTCAATCTGGATTTACCTCAAACAGGACTATTTTTGGCTGCTATCCCATTCGTATCCCTGCCCTTCCTGTCTGTCAGGAAAGCACAATGTAAACAGAACAGTATGAAGAGAGTTGGCATCAATCAAAGTAATTTCCAGCTTATTCATTCTCATCACTGATGGCAAGATTGTGGAGCTCTTTAATGCAATTAATTGATAATAGAATCATTAGTTTTGAATCAATGCCACTTGTTTTTATGTATATAATCAGAATGTTTGGCCATTATTATCAACTTGTTTGTATTTTGCAGGTATAAATGGGGTTATGTATTTTAATGTTTCCTTTCACTCGTGATGATGCTAAAAGAAAATAGAATCAGTGACATTTCCCTAATGAAGCCTTCTCCTTTTGCATGGCTTGACTAAATTTCTTAATTAGCTGCTAAATCTTATCAATATGGTAAACGGCTGACAATGTGCAACGATTGTAGTTTTACTGAAGCCTTTTTGCAACAGAGAATCGAAAGACCTTTTGCTTCATTATTTGATTTTAGCTTCTCATGTAAGGTACAGCATTGTCAGCGATTGCATATAATGCTTAAGGTGCCATTTATAAATGTTGTCCCTTTCATCTTCAGATGTTTCGTCTGGCTAAATCTCTAGAAATAGCAACACCACATAGTTTATGTTTTCTTCTATCAGAGAAGCTGCCATCATTTAAAGATAGAGCTTTTAAAAGATATGGTTGCCCTGCTGTGAAGAATGAAATGTAATCATTTTGAGGTCTACACCATGTTTTGTTCGACGATTTATTCAGCAAAATTAGCAGAGAAGAAAGTCTCCTCACTTCCCTTCAAAAGAACAATATGATTTGAAGTTTTTAGTACAATGTTTTTAGTTTTTAGTTCAATGAATACTTCTAAACTGTATTTTAGAAGCTTGTCTTAAAGGAATATTCTGCTTATATAGTGCCTTTCACTACCTCAAGACATACCAAAATTCTTCTCACCCAGTGAAGTATTATTGAAGTATATTCAGTTTAGTATTGTAGAAAACAATGAAATCAATCTAAGTAAAGCAATTCCCCACAAAGAGCAATGTGATAATTTAGATAAATGGTTTTGTGATGCAATTTGTGGGATTAGTGTTCATTAGAATGTTCAAGTTGTTTTCCTTTCTTCAACTCTGTTGTAAATATATCACTGCATATTTGTGTAAGCACAAATTTAAAAGGGATTGCAATATTAAACAAAAAGGATGCCAGGGTGTTAGTAATATCAGCTAAGATACTACAATGTTGAACATGTATTTTCTGTGGAAAACAAAACTGAGAAGAGAAATAGATGAAGTGTATAAAATGCTGAGCAGCCAAAGACAAAGTAAACGCAGGCAAGCTATTTAATTTGGATTCTGCACATGAATTAGTATAACAGCAAAAAAAAACTAGAAACTAGAAGGTGTTTTGCTTTCCTTCTGAATTTATAGACATATAAAACATGCTCTCATCAACAACATTTAGTGTCTTGCAAAGCTCTTAGAAAATGGAGAAGGATAAGCACAACAGATGAAGGAGCCATTGATTCTCCAGGAGTGTTTTCTTTTTTATCTTCAGGGATATTATAGAAATCAAGTACAGTGTTTTATATTTGGTTCACAATATTTCTCATCAGCAGTGCTGGAGGCATGTTCATTCACAACCTTGCAAATATAGATAATAAAGCGATAAAATTCATCAGTAAAATCCCAATAATCTGCATTACAACTATTCAGAACTCCCAATGAATGGCTCAGCACCTGAATCACCAGGTGCTCCCTTGGAACTCACCTACATCCATTTCCCACACTCCCTTTAAACTTACTGGGTTCACTGGAATTATTTTTATTATACTGAGTAGCATTTTTTGAACTGAATTAAAATGCATTTGAATATTCATTGGAATGACATCCATTAGGCTTCTATTAAAAACCCTAAAGTCCTTGAAGCAAGACTTCACTGATTTGGTGTCTAAATCATGCTGCCTTTCATACCCAGAAGAGGTAAGCAAAGGTAGGTGTGCAGTCCAGGCAGAATGGCAGAACTGACACTATCAGACCCAATGTTATTAAAGGCATATACTCACGCTGTTCAATTTTACTACAGTTTGGAGAAATTTCCTAACAATTGCAGTTTGAAAATATCACTGATGAATCACGTCCACATTCAATACATCGTTCTCCGCAACTTCCAGCTTCCTCACGGGATCTTACCACCAAACACGTCTTTACCTCCCCTGCACACTGACTCTCCACTTCCTCCACGATTCCCTTGTCATTCATCCGGCCCCACTAATCCACTTCCTGACATATACCCTTGCAAGCAACTGAAATGCTACTTCCTCCCTTACCTTCATTCAGGAGGCCCAATCAGTCCTCCAGTTGAGACATCACTTTGCTTGCAAATCTGTTGGGGTCATCGATGTATCCCGTGCGCACAATGTGAGCTCCTCCTTACTGGTGAAACCTGATGTAAATTGAATTGAATTGACTTTATTTCTTACATCCTTCCCATACATGAGGAGTAAAAATCTTTACATTACATCTCTACCTAAATGTGCAATGTGCAATCGTAGTAATTTATATTAATTTATACTAAATAGAACAGTCAATGTAATATAGAGTACACTCAAGTCAGCGTGAGTTCATCAGTCTGATGGCCTGGTGGAGCCTCTTGGTCCTGGCTTTTATGCTGCGGTACCACTTCCCAGATGGTAGCAGCTGGAATAGATTGTGGCTGGGGTGACTCGGTTCCCCAATGAGCCTGTATTGTGTTTGTTGAGCACCATTCACCAAAAGTGGAATTACGCAGTGGCCAACCATTTTAATTCCTATCCCTATTCCCATTCCGAACTGTCAGTCCATGGACTCTTCTTTTGCCAAGATAAGGCCACTCTCAGATGGAGGAGCAACACCTCATATTCCACCAGGGTAGCCTCTAACCTGATAGCATGACATCAATTTCTCCTTCCGGTAATTTTCTTTCCCTTTCCCTTCCGTCTTCTATTCCCCACTCTGACCCCTTACGTCTTCTCCTCATCTGCTTATCATCTCTCTCTGGTGCCCCTCCTTCTTTCCCTTTTCCCATGGTCCACTCTCTTCTCCCGCCCACCTGGCTTCACCCACCAACTTCCACCTGCTCCTCCTTCCCCTCCCCCCCCCCCCCTACACACATATATTATTCTGGCATCATTCCACTTCCTTTCCAATACTGAAGAAGAGTCTCAGTCTGAAACGTTGGCAGCTTATTCATTTCCATAGACGCTGAGACTCTCCAGCATTTTGTGGGTGATGCTCTGGATTTCTAGCATCTGTAGAATCTCTTGTGTTGATGATGAATACCAAATGCATTCCTCTGTGCTGATTTAGTGAAGGTGTTAACCTGTTTAAAATAAATGGCTAACATCCAAATTAAAACAAGAGAAAGAGGAATGCTATCTAAACTCAGTAGTCATTTATAAGGTAATATCAATCATTTCTGGGCCCTTAGATGCAATACATCTCAATTTGTTCTAAGTATCACTACCTTTAACAGAGGTGACTTGCAATGAAGTGTCTAATCAAACAGGTTTTAAGGGAATTACTAATTAATTTGAAAATAATGTGATTATTTACACAAATGCATAATGATGTGAAAGCAAGAAACCTGAGATCTTAAAGAAAATACTGGAAATATTCAGTAGGTCCGGCAGCATTTGAAGATGAAGGAGGTGAATTGACATTTTAGAGCCACAGGCTGCTAAAATGATGCCTGTTCTTTCAATTCTGCATACGTGGAGAATTCTCATTCTCATTTTCTCATTTGGTGCCCCTGAGGTAACTCACCATCACCCTAGTTGGTCAGCTTAACCCTCAATCAAGTGTCTTTCAAAATTCTAATAAACCGACAAAGCTCTTTTTGTATCACACGTCTGAATCATTCAAAGAGAACAGATGGCACGGCCTTCTGAAAGTAAAAGTGAAAGTAACTGTCAAACATTAAAGGAAGTTCTGAGGGTAGATCAATGAAGCCTACAAAAGCCTTGTTAGTTTATTGTCAAACATGCATCAGGCATCAATAGATTTTAGTACCTGATGTTTAGTGAAACACTGAATATAAACCATAGAACAGTACAGCCCCTCCAGCCCTTTTACTTGCTCTCTGATCAATCTCACCCTTCCATCCTCAGACAGTGCAATGTCCTGAACTGCAGGGAAGTGAATAGTGACATTGTATTTGTATTTTTGCACATAGGGTCATTGGTCCCACATTGCAGTGAAGAAAATACAGGACAGTAGTGTTTTTCTAGGCAAGTACTCTTTGGAGGCAACTGGTCTGAGTTTAACATAGAATACAGAGCATAGAATGCAGTAGCACATTACAGGCCCTTCGGTCCATGGTGTTTTACCAACTTTATAACCTACTCCCAGATCAATATAACCCTTCCCACCCAGTCTTTCATCCATGTGCACATCTAAGGGTTTCTTGAATGTCACAAATGTCTTTGCCACCTCCCTAGCAGGGTGTTGCATGCGCCCATAATTCTCTTTGTAAATGAACTTGCCTTTGACATCCCTCTATATTTTCCTTCAAACACTTTCATATTAGGCATTTCTTTCAAGGGGATAAGTCTCTGGCTCTCCATTCTATTTATGCCCCTTATCACCTTATACAGCTTTATCAAGTCACTTCTCATTCTCCTTCACGCCCCAAAAAATTAGCTTGCTCAACCTATTCTCATAAGACATGCTCCCCAATCCTGGTAAATTTCTTCTGCATCCTCTCTAAAGCTTCCACATCCTTCCTATAAGGAGGTGACCAGAACAGAACACAATATTCCAAATGTGGTCTAACCAGAGTTTTATAGAGCTGCAACATTATCTTGTGGCTATTGAACGCAAACCCCTGATTAATGAAGGCCAACACACCATGTATTTTATAAAACACCCTATCAACTTGCTGTGAGGGATTTATGGATCCCAAGATCCCACTATTAAAAATCTTGTCATTAACCTTGTATTTTACCTTCAAGTTCGATCTTCCAAAGTGAGTCACTTCTCACTTTCCTGGATGGAACTCAGTCTGCCACTTCTCAGCCAACTCCAAATCCAATCTATATCCGTTGTAGCCTAAGACAACCTTCTACATTATTCAAAACACCAGTCTTTGTGTCACCTGCAAACTTACTAACCCTCGCTTTCACTTCCTCATCCAACTCATTCATAAACACCACAAGGCGCAGGGGTCCGAGAACAGATCCCAGTGAACACCACTGGTTATCAACCTATCAACCTCCAGGCAAAATAGATTCCATCCCCTATCACCCTCTACCTTTGGTGGGCAGACTAGTTCTGAATCCAGCAGCCAAGTTTCCCTGGATCCCATGCTTTCTGGCTTCCTGAATAAGCCTTCCATGGGGAACCTTGTCAGCTGCCTTACTAAGATCCATATACACCACATCCACTGCTCCACCTTCATCAATGTGTTTTGGCACTTCCTCAGAGAATTCAATCACGCTCTTGAGTCACGACCTTTCCCTCACATAGCCATACTCGCTATCCCAAATCAGAGTATTTTCTAAATACTCATAAATCCCGTCTCTAAGAATCTTTTCAATAATTTGCCCACCAGTGAAGTCAGACTCACTGGTTTATAATTCCCAGGGTTACCTCCATTCCTTATCTTGAACAAAGGAATAACATCTGCCTCCCTCCAATTATCTAGTACTACCCCCGTGGCTAGTGAGGACACAAAGATAATTACCACGGCTGCAACAATCTCTTCCCTAACTTCCCATAGTAACTTAGTATACTGTATATCACGTGATCAGACCCAGAAACCTATCTATCCTAATGCTTTTCAAAAGTTCAAACACATTCATTTTCTTAATGTCACCATGTTCCAGAGTATCAGCTCATTCTATTTTTTCCTCACATTTGTCAAGGTTCCTCTCACTGGTGAATACTGGAGCAAAGTATTCATTAAGGATCTCACCTACCTCTTCCAGCTCCAGGCACGTTTCCTCTTTTATCCCTGATTGGTCCTACGCTCACTCTAATCATGCTCCTGTTCTTCATGTACATGTGGAATGCCTGGGAAGTTTCTTTAATCCTACTCATCAAGGCCTTATCATCTCCCCTTCTAGCTCTCCTAAGTCCTTCTTAAGCTCCATCCTGGCTACCTTATAACTCTATAGAGCCATGTCTGAGCCTTGCTTCCTAAATCTTATGTATGCTTCTTTCTTTGCCCTACCAACCTAATTGTCTCAATGAGGCAAACCCATCCAAAACCCCATGCAAGTGCACCCTAAACAACATTCATATTTCTGTTATGCATTTGCCTGAGTACATCAGTTCCCAATTAATGCTTGCAAGTCCTGTTAATGGTATCATAATTTGCCCTCCTCCAATTAAATACTTTCCCATGCTGTCTGTTCCTATCCCTGTTTAAGGCTATGGTAAAGATCAGGGAGGTGTGGTCACTGTTTCTGAAATGCTCACCCACCGAGAGATCTCATCTGACCAGGTTTATTGTATAGTACCAGCTTCAGTGTGGTTTTCCCTCTAGTTGGCTTGTCTACATATTATGTCAGGAATCCTTCATGAACACACTTAACAAATTCTGCCCCATCTATACCTTTTGCATAAGGAGTCACCAATCAGTATTAGGGAAGTTGAAGTCATCTATGACAACGACCTTGCGATACTTACACCTTTCCAAAATCTGCTTCCCAATCTGCTTCCCAATCTGCACCTCAATACCTCAGTTGCCATTGCCATGTTCCTTATTGCTTTCAATTCTGGTGAAATGTTTCTGACCTAAAATGCCGGCTGTTACTTCCTCCAGAGCTCTTTGCGATTAGTAAATCACAGAATCCATTCTAATCGAAACACACTTGCTACTAACATTCAGTAAAGCGAATGCAGTTAAGATATTGTGATATTTTAAATTAACAATATTCCAGGGAAATGCTACAGTATACCCAAGTATCCAGGGGAATCAGGAAGGACCAAACACAAAACATACCCATAGACAGATGATATTTGGGCTATAGTTGATTGCATTATTCCCAAGCATTAAACTAACTGGATAACTCTCAAATTACATAACAGTGAAAAAGCATCTTGTCGCTTAAATAAAAATTCCCATCTGAGTGCAGAACAGTTCTCTTACTTGATTAAGATTGGTCCAATTACTTAGCACACACATCACTGTGGTATCTATCCCTTGGTACAAAAGAAATTCCTAACATGACCATGCTAAAGGGATCAGGGGTATGGAGAGAAGGCAGGTATAGGGTTCTGAGTTGGATGATCAGCCATGATCGTACTGAATGGCAGTGCAGGCTCGAAGGGCCGAATGGCCTACTCCTGCACCTATTTTCTATATCAATACTGGGTAATGAAAGGCCTTCCCACTTTCTCTTTATTTCGATCAGACACATCTTTCCAAGGGAGCAGTCCAACAATTTAATAACCTGGTTGGTTGCTTATTTAACTTCTCTTAGGCATACCAATTCCTCTAGTAATCCATATTTCAGAGACTTGTTGGTCCAGCCAGGATGACCTGCTGTCCATCCATCTCCCAACCACCAACCCCATCCAACTAGCTAAAAATTACACAGCAAAACTTATGGGTGGGAATGGAACCAAAACATTACCCTGCACTTCAGTTATAAGAAAACAAGTTGAAAGCCAATCTTCCACCCCCCCCCCCGCCCCCCACATTTTATCAGGAAGAAAAATCCCCCAGTAGATGCAGGTTCGCACAACTCCATTTTCTATCTGAAAGTAAATGCTTCCTTTCTCTATGGCAGTGTGATTCAGTCATTCAACAAAGAACTGTAATACTGGTGGGCCATCTTTGAATTGGAACACGCGTCTAGAAATTGGACCTATTTGGATTTGTTTTATAGACGTGCTTTCTGCTTTGTTTTGAACTGTTTGCACCCATTTCCAATGGAAATCCTACCCATCGGGAAATTGAACTGGGAGCTTCTTTTTGTTTTTCCCCAGAATACAGGAGCCTTTCTCTCCTTGTACTTTGTGCAAATGATGATATCATCAGTGATGCATAAAAACTGATCGGGAAATTGCTTCTGAAAGGGAGGAAGACTGAATTCCAATATTTTTTGTTAAAGCTGAAATGTTTCAATTTTGTGATTTTCTTTCTGGTGACACAGTTTGGCTGTCAGTCAAGATGTAGTGTTCATTTGGGAATCAAAACAAGAAACGTTGGCTGGGCAGAAGTTCAGTAGAGAAATAAATAAATGCCCTCCTATTGACTATGATTACACTCAATCATCTGGTAGCTTACAGAGATCCTCAGATCTATGTAACTTCTGGAAGCTCAAGACAAATAAGAAAGACCAGTGCAATCTCTGTCACACCTGTGACTTCATACAGTAGGTGTTGCTGAAACCCACACACAAATATCCTACAGTTTGGAAGCAGAGTGATTTCATAAAGTGTGACTGGATGCACCCCCAATGATCCAATCCCTTCTGTATTGTGTTTGTACATATATATGTAAATTAGCTTCACAGGATGTCAATGTACCTTCTAGAAACCCAATTAAATTTGGGTCACTCTAAACATTAATCTGATTCTCAACAGCTTTCCTTTAAAATGAGTTTCTCTGCAGTTTGGTTAGTTGGAACACAAATGGAGCAGGGGGAATGACTGTCCATCTGATTATCTAGTCAGCTGATATTAAAACCGTCTGAGCACAATTCTGAGGGAATTATTATTTAAATCAGCCTGATATTAAATGTGAGCTGGGCCCCTACATGGCATAATGCTGAGTGAATAGAATGCGAATGATTTCAAGCGACTTCTATTAAATATATACCATACATTCTTAACAGGGACCTATAACCTCAGTCATCCATCTGCTCCCTCCCCACCAAGGACAATAGAACAGACCCTCTGTGGCTTTGAAGTGGTCAAATGTCAAAAGCAGAAATACTAATTACAGGTAGCATTTGTTTTTTTTTGCTGATTCATTAACCCATCAGCAAACTGGATCTGAACGTTGAATGAGTACAGATGGTTCCTATCTGATACTACATTTTCAGAATCGGATTTAATATCACTGGCATATGTCATGAAAATTGTTGTTAGGTTGTAGCAGTACATAATAATAAAAACTGCAAGTTACAGTAAGAAGTATAGATATATTTAAAAAGTTAAATTAAGTAAGTAGTGAAAGAGAAAAAAAGTAGTAAGGTAGTGTTCATGGGTTCAGTGTCCATTCAGAAATCTGATGGCAGAGAAAAAGAAGCTATTGCTGAATCACTGTGCGTGTGCCTTCAGGCTCCTATACCTCCTTCCTGATGTAGCCATGAGAAGAGGGCATATGCTGAGTGATGGGGAGATGGGGGGGGGGGGTTGTTAATGATGGATGCCGCCTTTTGAGGCACCTTGAAGATGCTCTGGTTGCTACATGTTCTGGATGCTAGATTTATGATAGATTTTATCATCCAGCATCTTTCATGAAGTTAATATTGTTGCTTTCCTAATTGTACAATGTCCCAGCAAGGCTCATCTCAGTTTAATACAACAATTGGGGCAGGATTCATGTTCATGTGGTTCCTTGTGCCAGTAAATGTGATACAAGACTACTTGCCAATGTAGCTGACTGACTAAACACACACATCCGTGTGATGAATAGTATTATACTGCGCCGGCTGAAATTTGTTTAGAGTCGACTGTTTGACTCTGCAATGACCAATATTTAAGATGATGCTAATTTGTTTTATCTGAGTGAACAGCAGCTCGCTGCAAAAATAACCTTGTAATCTCCTACCACCTAGCAATCTCCCGAACACTCACATTTAATCACGCTGTAGTGGGTTTAACCTGCACTGACTGGTAAAACCTTCCTGCAGGTGAGTTGAGAACACAAGAGTCAGGTTCAAGGTAGAGCGAACCACTAGGTCCAGCAGCAGTAAGGCTATAAAATTCTGAATTAAAATGGCTGTTCCAAACAAACCTATGGGATTCTTGGCTTTCTAAACGGAGGCCAAGCTCAGGAAGCTGCAGTGTGTCTGATAAGACATCTTAAAGTGTTGAATCAAAGCGACCCTGCTTGGCGGTTTGTCCCATAATATTTTTGTGTGCATATGACCCAGTGCATCACGTGCTGTAGAATTAGCTTTGCATTTAGCAGCTCACAAAGGGGTCTCTCCTGAGGAAGTGAGTTAGCCTGGAGGTCAGAGCAAAAGGAACTAGTGCAGTAACCTACATTTTACCCTAACCATTTTCTCAAAGCTATTCCAGCACATCATATCTCACTCCAAGTTACCAAGAATGTAACACATATCCCACTGTGGCCATGCACTCCCTCATATCCCCATCTATCCCTACACTACACATAGTTACTCTCCAGGAATTGTCATGACTCATGCTCAAAGGCTCTCATAGTTGTTAGTCTATTATGTTCCTCCTTGTGGAAGTGGAAAGCAGAGAGCACCAAGAAGCAGAGGCAGCCTTCAGTAAACCTTGCAATTAGTACCTACCAAAGAGAGGCTGGAGATCAGTATGACTATTCACACCTGGCCCTCCAGCCACGCAATACTAGAACTGAATATCACCAGGCCAGGCGGACTGCCAGCTAGCTTCAAGAGAGGGAGCAAAGCACAGAAGAAAAGTTTACTCCTTGAGGGTACTGCTGGCCCATTACTGCTCACTTTATACATTAACGATATTCAAAGTGAACCAGGATCAGGATTGATGTCACTGACATGTGTAAAGTGCAAGACATTAGAATTACTATAAATTCCAAAATAAATTGTGCAAAAGAAAAGTAGTGAGGTACTATTGATTGTTTCATGGACCATCCAGGGATCTGATGGTTGAGTGTACATCCTCAGGCTCCTGTACCTCCTCCTCAATGGTAGTAATGAGAAGAGGGCACGTTCCGGATGGTGAGGATCCCGAGTGATAGATGTTGCTTTCTTGAGGGTGTCCTCAATGGTGGGGAGAGTTGAGCCCCTGCTGGAGCTGGCTGAGTCTACAACACTCTGCATCCTCTTTCGATGCTGTGCGCTGGAGTCTCTCTACAAGATGCTGATGCAACCTGTCAGAATGGTCCACATGGTACATCTGTACAGATTTGCTGCACTCTCCGGTGACATACCAAATCTCCTCAAATAATGACAGAATAAATACATCTCAAAGGATCCTGGTCTGGTATTTGAAGACAAAGGGAGTAGGGGGACAGATGGACAGATTTAGATGAGAAAGGGTGGGAGGAACATAAATGCCATTTTGGATTGGTACAGCATAATATCAGTTTATGTCCCACCTAAAAGGCATGTCACACTTGCTCATTTTGGATCCATGCATGCTGTGTGAGTTTCACAGTGCCTTACTAACAACAAATTCTAAGAGGCTGGATTCACTGAGACCACACACATAGTGAAGACAGTAAGAGTGGTATTGGGATTTTCACCAGTTTATTCACATTTCCCCAGTGACCAAGAGAAAGTGATAGAGTGGGCGTGGGGATAACTGTAGGTAGTTCATGTTGGTTTACTCACACCTCCCCACATGATAATCACTTATAAAGAAGATGATATTATTTTCCTTTGCCAAGAAGTAGTGAATGGGAGACTTAATCAAAGTGTTCAAAATTCCAACACATGCCATTACAGTGAATGCAGTGAAACTATTCACACTTGCAAGAGAAATTTATTTGACAGTGAAGCAATCAGAAGTAAAGTGAGGCAAAGTGTTTTCACTCAGCTACTTATTGTGATGGGGAGTGCACTAGCTGAAGGAAGGGAGAAAGCAGGTTTAATAAGCAGTTGGTGGTTAACTGTAGGACTGTGGAGAAATGATAAGAGAGAGAACTAATTGAAAAGATCTTTCAGTGAGCTAGCAAAGACATGAGGGCTAAATATCCTCCATCTGTGTTGTATCATTAAGTGATATTATTCTAATATCAGGATGGAATACATGTAAGGGGGAAATTTAAGAAGTGATGAACCTGGCCAACTCTCTCATAACTTGGAACTACTGTACAACTTGCAGTTTCCACCACTGATGTGTACTGTAGGTTAACTAAATTCACCACCCCCATTTCCCATTCAGAATCTTATCAGGATTATTATCCCTGCCTTATACAATGTGAGATGTGTTGCTTTGTGGCAGCAGTGCACTGCTAAGACATAAAATTATTATAAATTACAAAATAAATATTCAGCACAAAAACGGAGTTATGAGGTAGTGTTCATGGGTTCATGGGCTATTCTGAAATCTGATGATAGAGGGGAAGATAATGTTCCAGGATCATTGAGTGTGGGTCTTCAGTCTCCTGCTCCTCCTCCTTGATGGCTATCCAACTCCATGCTCTCTAACCCCCCACCGCCCCTCACCTCACCCCACACCAGAGCACTCAGACCCAACCCAAATACATCCTACAATTCACCCAGGCTCTAATCCCTCATTGTCTTCCAATTCAATCACCTTTCAGTGCTTCAACCTGCCTGGTCTGCAATTGGTAAACCGGTTCAAGCAACTTAGATCAGCTCCTAAAAATTACTGTAACTCACCAAGATCTCTGAGAAAACCTTCAATCTGAGTTTCCTGGCTTTTTAGTACCCTGTGTCACCTCCTCAAACACCTACCACAACCACCTTGTCACCCTCACCCCAATCCCTTCCACTTCCTTCCACCCTTGCTGTAATGATTCTTCTAAGGTCATCTCTCATGATTGCCCTCATGTATCTGTACACTAAGTTTGACCCATTTTGTTTTCAGAACATGAGAACTTCATATTCATTAGATTGAAATGACTAAAGTGACCTTAGTTTAGAATTCAGTACAGACTTCATCTCTGAGAAAGGTTTTTCAATGGATTCCTTGGCTATAGATTAAAACTTTTACAATAAGTCTCTCTTGGTGTTGCTCATGGTGTATTAAATTGCTTAATAGCAAGAACGCATGTATAGTATCCTGCCAAGCACCACACAGAGGTTTATAGATCAACTTCTATCAGTAACCTTTGAAGATGGACCTGAAATTAGAAGTGGTAAGGAGCAGCAGGAATAAGAATGGACTTGGTTAGAGAACTCCAACTGAAATTACTGAGATAGCATTGTGTCTGATAAAGGAGGACAACAGCTGTGGCCACAGACAGAGAAACAAGACATCAGGACTGGTTCTATTTGGAAATAAATAAGTAAAGAGGAACAGATGAAACTGAATGAATAAATAAAGAGGATCGGAGGTGAGAGAGAACAGCAGTCATTGAGAGTGATAACTGTTTCCAGTATACACTTCCAGACACTGAAAGGAATGGGGAACTGGTGTTGATGGAATCTGGGAATATTTGAGGATCTGTAGCCCAGCCGACCTCCTGCGCCATGACTTATGGTTGTCTCTGACTGACAACACAATTAGGAAATCTTTGAGGCTGATATTCCTGTAACTGTGTTGGGAAAGTGTGCTACACAGATAGACCTTGAATCCAGCTGGATTAGCTTCAATTTCTCTGATTGACAGCGTGTTTGTCCTGTATCTGGGGAAGGTCTAAATCTCACTTAAAATGGTATTGTTTTACTTTTGATCTCTTCTTCAATGTAGTTCAGTTGTGATTTGTTGATATTTTATATCAGATTGCCAACATTATGGTCAGGTCACTTGTCGGAGTGCTACTGGTATCATGTAGCCCAGTACTACCTGTCGCATGGCCAGGTGGTCGGTGACTGAACCAGTTTCCCCACCGGGCTTGCCTGATGTGGAGGGTGGCTAGACACCCTGCAGGACGAAAAACAAGACCTGTCAAAGGGCGTATGAACCCTCTCGTAGGGTCAACGGCCATCTAGCAAACACGTGCCGTAAGGCGCGGAAAGGGCATCCCTTGCATCGAAGCTTGGTCTGGACATGCACTGCAACAGAAATTCCCCCAGCCGTCTTGGACCCCACCATGCCACTGGATCCAGGAGGAGATGTCAAGAGGGTGGGTCTGGACCTGTGCAACCCCCTACTCATCTAAAATCCACTCACGCACACATTGTTCCTTTCTGAGGAATGGGGTACCACCCCACTAACTGACTGAAAGGAACTATCGTCATCCTATGGAATGGATAGCCGGAGAGAGAGAGGGAGAGATATCAGATTGCATGAACATGGGCTCCTCTGTTGGGATATTCACAGAGAAAGGCCACAAAGCCATAGCATCATGGAGTGTACAGCGTAGAAACAGAACTCATCTATAAAGACCATTATGTCCATCCAGACCGACCCACTTAGCTGCATTAAGTCCTCACGCTGCTACACCTTGCTCCTTCAAGTACCTGGCCTAATGCCTCAACCAGTTCATCTGGGAGATCTCTCCAGGTACCAGTCCAAGTTTGTCTGGAAGAGTTGCCCCTCATATATCCTTTCTACCTCTTCCTCCTCACCTTAATTGGATATCCTTCAGTCTTAGACACCCCTACCTTAGGGGGAAAAATGACTTGAATGTCAGTTTTGCTTCCAGACCCACCAGCAAAACCAAACTTTACCTCTGTAATATCATCATCTGTGTCACCACAATGCTGAAATGGTCATCATAGATGTGACAGTACCATTGGTGAATTAGTCCTCCCCATCTTTGTCAATCCACCTGCAGCCTATCAAAATCTTGGTAATGTCTATTTCCTGTAACATCTCTCATTCATCGTTCCATTGAGTGGGTATGTCTTCACTTGGTTTCTTTCTGTGACTGGTATCCTCAGCCATGTTCTTGACTATTCTAATGTTCCCCTAGCTAGTCTTCCACTTTGTAGCCCCTGCAAACATGATCTCTAGTCAACGTGTGCTTCATCTACTCCTGTGCGACATCCAGTACGTACTTGTGTTTAGTGGTCTAGAGCTACTCTGTATTTAGTGGCACGTTATTTCTTTTACTTCTTATCCTTAAGAGGCCTTTGACAGGAAGCTCTCCAAGTACGCAGGACTGGTCAGCAACTGTCAGCAGGCTGGATGGAGAGCGAGGTGTCTCCCAGTGGAGGTTGGTCGTAGGGGATTCGTAGCCCGTTCCTTAGTTAGAGCCTTCAGCATTTTGGACATCGAGGGAGAGAGGAAGAGGAGAGCCATTCGCAGTACCACCGATGCGGCAGAGAGGGCCTCAAGATGGCTGTGGCTCAAAAGAGGGGAGCCATGAAGTCATAAGTAGCTAGCCATCTGGACACAAGCTGGGGTCTGATCAGCCCCGGCTGGGTCACCTGGAGGAGGGTGTATGATGTTGAAAGACCCGAAACACCTGACGATTCCAGGAACATCACTGAAGGTGTGTCCAGAAGCATCAGTAGATGTATGTACACAGCATCCTCATTTACAAATCAATCCTCTTAACTCTTCATCTCCCCAACACCTTCCTACCCTGCAAGACTCATTCTGCAAATTTTGTTTTGAGAACACTTGTGGAAAAAGCCTCGGAACATCCACCTACAAAAATTGCAGCAGCTATATTAAAGACAAGTTGGTGATGCTGTTTAGAGTTGGTCTTCTGAAACAATGATGAGATGTCAGAGAAACCCCATGAAAAAGACAAGCATGGAGTGTAACAATTGTTCTATTACAAGTGTTCTTAAGTAAAACAATAACCGGATTATTGAACTGTCTTTGTGCAAATTGCCAAGCTTCATTATGCTGTATGAAGCCACAGAAGTTATTCTTCTAAGGTGATGCTTGCAAGAAGTTAAGATAGTCTCTGAGAGTCAAATATAAAGACTGACAAAGTTGATAGGATTTACTATAGTAATTGAAGCTAATAATCTATTCTGGCATGGCTACAGTACTGGTAAAGACTGCTTTCCTTCGAGTACATCTGAACTAATCCTTATTTTAGAGGATGACTGCGAACATTACTTTGCCTTAAGTAATATGGAAAATGCTGATTAATTATGTACACAATCAGATGTACAATTGTCCATTTAAAATAATTCTGACTAACAGTCACATATTAATCATATATTAATAATAACATATTATGGTAGTAATATAAATTTGTATTGCACATGATTTCATTGAAAGAAATTAGGTCATTTGACAAAATTGATCACTCTTTGAACTGAATTGACTTTTGTTATTAAGGTACGAAGTTTCTATCAGTACTGACCATAAAATAGATAGTGATTTGTATTTGTGAATCATCTTCACAAACTCAGGATGTGAAAAGTACATTATGACCGGGGAAGTACTAAAATGAATACAATATATTCTCCCAAAAAAGTGCAACAATAACATCCACAAAATCTTCAACATCTTCGATTATTCACATCCTCACTGAGTTTCAACTGATATAGTGTGGCCTTCAAACATAGATTGAGTTTGTTAAGAAATGATGCTTTAAATTTTGCAAAGTCTGCAAAACCTTGCAATCAAATAAATGATTTAACTCTCTGATCTTAATTTTTTTTCTGCCTTGGTGGCTTATTGCAGTTATCAGACAGTGAGCTGCATTAAATGTGATAAGTTTAATGACTTGCAGGATTTGTCACAGGAATCACAAAGTGTCAACTTACTTGCCTTGGTTACACCCTTTTAAAATCATGCACAACTGCGAGGTTTCACAGAACATTAGGTCTGGCAAAATATCTTTGACCTGAAACGTTAATTCGCTTTCTCTTTCCACATATGCTGTCCAATGTGCTGAGTGTTTCTAGCATTTTTGTTTTTATTCATAAGTTAGACTATCCTGGTGTGGACTAAAATCAAGACCACTATCAGGGAGGTTGGAATTAAGAAAAGAAACTATTGTAATTAATTCAGTGTAATTTAATTTCTCGTATGTTGCTAAGAAGCAACAAAACTTCTATAAACAGCATTGCAAAATAAAATATCTGAAGCTTTTGAGGCAAATATTCTGACCCAATAGTTTCCTGTCAGCAGCGAGCTGGTCTCTGTAGGTAAGCCCTGTGCAGTGACAATGCCTTGTACACATAAGTGAATGAGAAATAGGGAGCAGAATACGCTCTATCTTCAAAACAATTGAAAAAATCTTTAACAGCCAACTAAGCCAGATTGGTACTTAGCCAGCTGTCCGACCTATCACAAACTTCAAGACATTTGAATATCTCTGACAGGCAGAAACATTCAAAGATATATAAAACTATTAAAAATCAAAGTTTAAAACAACTGAAAAGTAGAGAAAACGGAAACATTAAAAACACCTGACTGACTCCAAACAACTGAAATATTCTTTTTCAAAGTGTAGTTATGGATTTAATCCCTTCCTTGCTCCATTGCAGCCGTTCTGCCACATTCAGAGGAATGGGGATGTTGTTCTTGCACCAGGTATGATGGTACAGGTTATGTAGGAGTTAGTTCAGGATTATACTCTGTGAACTGTAGCAGTTTTGTGCTGTTATTGAACAACCTGATGAATCCACCTTTGGAGCCCAACATCTTACCGATTTGCTCAAGAATCTCAGAATTAGTGGCACCTTCACATTTGCATGGAGTTGCTGGCACATCTCCCACAAAATCTGGTTTTGTATTTCACAAGGAAGTAAATGGGAAGATTTTATAAATAAACCACGTACATCATGATCTTGATGTACCTCCTCCAAGGAGTACTAGTGGTGAAAATTTGTAAGAACAAATTAATTGATTATTAGCTTAAATCTATCCAGTATCTGTTCGCATATTGTCAGCTTCTCCTGTAGTTATATGAAGAAAAGCAACACTGATGTTGATTTATCTTCTTCCATTTTATTTTATCTGAATGAATTATTTTCTATGATTGCTTAATAAGTTATTAATATTTCATTCTGGATGCATCATTCTTTTATAAATTCTCTCTTCATTTTTATACTGCAAAAACTGGAAGGAAGATTTAAGAAAACATGAACTGACTACACATTCCTTTATCCTAAGGTAATTCTGTTTATTTCTGTCACTGAACTTTTGCGACTAGACACTTGGTATGCAAGGATGCATCTGCTCTCAAGGAGAAGCTGACCTGGGATAAATTTCCAATTTGTGCTGTAGTTTTTGAACCATGAATACTGCATGCTGGGAAGGAGTCGGAAATTGTCCTACAAGCAAGCAACTCTATTTCAGTGACAGATGCAGTCCGCTCCACTTGGCTGAGTCTATTATTAATATCGAGGTACATGGTGACTTTTTTCATAAACTGTTTCTGCACATTAAAAATTAAAGTGAACCAGGATATTAATAAGCTCAAAAAGGACCTCCGCACTCTTACAATCTACTTAAGTAACAGGCATAATTTTTATCCTTAATCAAGCTTTTTAAAGGATTAAAGAACGTAAGTAAAAATAAAGAAAGGTGACATTTATTATCCAATAGGAAAATATTGCAAATGTTTTAAATGTGGAATTCTGATCTGGGTAATAGTTTCAATCTGTTGATGGAAATAAATATGTGATATTTAATGTCTGTCTACCTTTTAATGGTAATTTAAAACCCTTATGAAAGTAAATCTTTCTGCAGTGAGGACTAATTTGGAAATTGTATGATGTAGGTGACAAATATTGAAAATAAAAATAATCTTTTACAATATATGATTTTGCAGTTCAAAATGAATGACATTAATTTTCACATAGATTCTACTTAAGGAAGTTCTCAGGTGAGCACAGTTAGGTCTTTCCTAGTTTAAGTAATTTAGTGATCCCTTCGACTTACAAGGGATGATTGATAAGTTCGTGGCCTATGGTAGAAGGAGTCAATTCTAGAAAATTAGTCCCCTCCTACATTTATTACTTTACTTTATTGTCGCCAAACAATTGATACTAGAGCATACAATCATCACAGCAATATTTGATTCTGCGCTTCGTGCTCCCTGGAGTACAAATCGATAGTAAATATTAACAATTTAAATTATAAATCATAAATAGAAAATAGAAAAGGGAAAGTAAGGTAGTACAAAAGCAGCAAGAGGCAGGTCTGGATATTTGGAGGGTACGGCCCAGATCCGGGTCAGGATCCGTTCAGCAGTCTTATCACAGTTGGAAAGAAGCTGTTCCCAAATCTGGCCTTATCAGTCTTCAAGCTCCTGAGCCTTCTCCCGGAGGGAAGAGGGATGAAAAGTGAGTTGGCTGGGTGGGTCATGTCCTTGATTATCCTGACAGCACTTCTCCGACAGCGTGCGGTATAAAGCTGAGTCCAAGGACAGACGATTGATTTGTGTGATGTGCTGCGCCATGTTCATGATCTTCTGCAGCTTCTTCCGGTCTTGGACAGGACAACTTCCATACCAGGTTGTGATGCACCTTTGAAGAATGCTTTCTACAGTGCATCTATAAAAATTAGTGAGGGTTTTAGGAGACAGGCCAAATTTCTTTAGTTTTCTCAGGAAGTAAAGGCACTGGTGGGCCTTCTTGGCAGTGGACTCTGCTTGGTTGAACCAAGTCAGGTCATTTGTGATATTGACCCCAAGGAACTTAAAGCTTTTGACCTGTTCCACTTGGGCACCACCGATGTAAATGGGGTTGTGCAGTCCGCTACTCCTTCTGAAGTCAACAACCAATTCCTTCGTCTTGCTGACGTTGAGGGATAGGTTATTGTCTTTGCACCATGCCACCAGGTTCTTAATTTCCTCTCTGTGCTCAAACTCATCATTACCCGAGATACGGCCTACAGTTGTGGTGTCATCAGCAAACTTATATATGGAGTTTGATGGAAACTTGGCTACACAATCATGGGTGTACAGTGAGAACAGCAGGGGGCTGAGTACACAGCCTTGTGGGGCACCGGTGCTCAGAGTGATTGTAGAGGAGAGCTTGTCCCCTATTTTTACAGCCTGGGTCCTGTCTGTGAGGAAGTTGAAGATCCAGCTGCAGATCTGAGTGCTGAGGGCCAGGTTCCGGAGCTTAGGAATCAGTTTATTTGGAATGATGGTATTAAAGGCAGAGCTGTAGTCAACGAAAAGGAGCCTTACGTATGCGTCTTTATTCTCTAGGCGTTCTAACACCTAGACACTTACACACTTAGTCCAGCAGTCATGGCTCATACAGATCTTGGACCTCCAGAAAGTACCCACAGCAGGGGTGATTGATAAGTTTGTGGCCTAAGGTAGAAGGAGGTGAGTTATACAGCTCTCGTTACATGTACGTAACGTAACGTAATCACTCTTTGAGTGATTACGCAGAAAGTTTGAAGATAATAACTCAACTCCTTCTACCTTAGGCCATGAACTTATCAATTACCCCTCGTACTCCAAAGCAACTGGAACAATACGCAGAAGACCGGACTGCACGGCGTGCCTTGCTGGGGCTCGCCTATGACAATTTTGAGGAGAGGCGTCGTGCAGACCCTGTTGGCTGCACAAGAACATTGGAAAGCTGCAATTGCAATCACTGCAGCAGACTCAGGACAGCTCTCCTGCCCTCACTGTGAACGAGTTTGCCACTGTAGGAAACCACTGTTTTTTTAATACTTCTTATAAGATGAATTAATATAAGACTAAAGTTGTGTTTGAATCGTTTGTACTTCTTAACAAACTCATGTATTTTTCACAGTATGTGCTGCGTTGTACCCACTTACTGGAAGAAAACAGTATTGCAGTCAAGCTAACGGTTTATCATCTTTCTCATTTTACATTGGCTAAGTATTAGCACACTACCTACATGATGTAATCGTGCAATCCTTTTTCAAATCCCTTACTCACTCTTCCTTCAATTAGTCCTGACGAAGGGTCTCGGCCTGAAACGTCGACTGCACCTCTTCCTAGAGATGCTGCCTGGCCTGCTGCGTTCACCAGCAACTTTTATGTGTGTTGCTTGAATTTCCAGCATCTGCAGAATTTCTGTTGTTTATCGTGCAATCCTTGATTGGTTTTGTTTATCTAAGGAATCTCTCTTATCTCAATTATAAAAGTGATGGGATTTTCAGAAGCACCATCTTTTATCTGCCTTCTGGCTGCTTTTCATTCATCTTGGGTTTGTTTTTCACCTCTTTATGTAGTTTGCTTAGTATTTGTATGCTTGTTTGTACTTTAAAATAAACAATCATTAAGAATTTAAGACTGCTCACCCTTCTTGACTCCTGATCTGTAAGGATCAGAAAATAAACAGAGATTCAACACTGCTCAAGACCCGGGCTCCACAGCAACCTTCGGGTCCATAACAGATGAACTGTACATCATTGTTGGACACAACGGACGACCATCCTTCAATCTGTGTGTTTTGTTCATATCATAAAAGATGTAAACACATTCCTTTTGTTTCATATGATAAAAAAGCTTTGATGGCAAATTTAAAATATCTATGACAACGGCAGGAAGGGATGATTCAGCAATTTGTAATTCTGCATTTTGCTTGCAGTTCAACACTTCCAGTGACATCAGCCTTTTGTTCAGGCTTAAACCACGCAAAGCGTAAGAACAAGTTTCAATTCGCTCAGCTGTCCCCTGAGTTTTATTTGAAAGTGGCATTTTATCTGCAAAAGATGCAGTTAGGCAGGACTGCTCATTAAAAATTAGTTCTTAACAGATGACCTAGTGAATACTGATAAAGAAAATCTTCCCCATAATGAAAAAGCAGGGAGCCAATGCTTATTCAATTATCAACCACCAGCAAGCAATCGTCTGATTTTATAATTGTTATTGATTCTCTAGGAAATGTGCTTGCTGCACAGAAAAGTAAACACTGAGTCGTTGATCTTTCGTAAGGCAGAAAAAGAAGTACCATTGTTTTACATTTTAATGTGCCCATGAGATGCAAAGCAGAACCAGACAACCAGTGTGTGATTAAACAAGGACCACAGGCCCTGCCCGAGTAATTCCAGTGAGGTGCAGCTGCCAAGTGGGTGTCCATCCTCAGTTCACTGATTGGCTGCAGACTGAAGGCGAACTTGTATATCTTGTATAGATTCCACACCAATGAAACCTTTACATAATGCCCTCCATGATCTCAGGATGTGCCAGAGTTTTCTTTACCAATGAAGAGTAGTCACTGTTGTAGTCTGAGGAACAGAATTGTCCGTCAACAGGCTTCCACAAACAGCAATGTGATAACAAACAGATGGTCCTCTTTAGATAATATTGGTGAAAGATAAATATTCACCAACTCATTGGAAGATGGCCCCTGAACATTTTTGAAAGTGATGTGGATCTACTTCCACCTGAGACAGAAGGCGTGCCCAGACTTATCATTAAATCTGAAAGAAGGCATTATTGGCAATGCAGCACTTTCAGTAAAGTTCTGGACGGTTAGATAGATAGTTGCACTCCTGTTTCTGCAGTAAGATTTTGAACCTTCAGCTTTCATAATTAATAAGCCATACTGAGCAAGAATTAGAGAGAGGATTGAGGAGCAATCCCAGCACCACAGTCAGTTACGTGGAACCAATGTTCACTAACACTTTGCTGCTGTAAGGGGCATGACATTTCAAGTACAACAGAGTCAGGGAAGTTAATACATAGATTTTGGACAATCTGGGGCAGTGGGGGAAGAATAGACTTCAACTTGCAACGAGGTGGTTTGCTTATCTGTGCCTTGTCTAGCACGTTGTCCCCATGCAGGGTTTTGACCCAAGATGTTGACATGCTTAGAGTAACACACACAAAGTGTTGGAAGAATTCAGCAGGTCACGCAGCACCTATGGAGAGGAACACACAGTCAAGATTTCAGGACAAGACCCTTCATCAGAATTGGAAAGGAAGGGGAAAGAGGCCAGAATAAGAAGGTGGGGAGGTGGAGAAAGAGTGCAAGCTGGCAGATAATAGGTGATACCAAGTGAAGGGGTTTGGAGTTGAGTGGGGGGAGGGTGGAAGAAGTGAGAGGCTGGGAGGTGTAGGGGATGACCTCCCAGGGGAATGCCACGGAGACCAGGTTACTGGCACTGAGCATGGGCCCGTGGTGCAGAAGGGAAAGAGGGAGAGGAAGGGAGCAGAAGTGATAGGGGACTCAATAGTCAGAAGAACGGACAGAAGATTCAGTAGATATGAATGGGACACCCAGATGGTGTGGTGCCTTGCAGGTGCCACAGTCAGGGATGTCTCAGATCACGACCACAGCATTTTGAAGGTGTTGGGGGAGGGGAGAGCAGTCTTGGTATATGTTGGTACCAATGACATAGGAAGGAAAAGCAAAGAGGTCCTGAAGAGAGAATTTGGAGACCTAGGTGAAAAGCTGAGAAGCAGGACCTCCAGGGTAGTAATTTCTGGATTGCTACCTGTGCCATGCACCAGTGAGGGTAGAAACAGGATGATTTGACAGCTAATATGTGTGGCTAAGAAGCTGGTGCAGGGGGCAGAGCTTCAGGCTCTTGGATCATTGGGATCTCTTCTGGGGGAAGTATGACCTGTACAAAAGTGGTGGGTTGCCTAAACCCAAGGGGGACCAGTATTCCTGCAAGCTGGTTTGTTAGAGCTGTTGAGGAGGGTTTAAACTAATTTGACAGGTGGGTAGAACCAGAGTGAAGGGACTCAGGATAGGACGGATGGAAAAAAAGCAAAGATAGTATGCAGTCAGACTGTCAGGGAGGGCAGGCAGATGATAGGGCAAAATTGCAGCCATCAGGATGAGTATCAGTGCATTAAGGGATGCAAAAACAAAAAGGGAAGCCAATACAGTACTCGCAGTGTTATATCTCAATGCATGGAGTACAAGAAATAAGGTGAATGACTTTTGCACTTTTGGTGTTGCACTTTTACAGATTTTTGGGTATGATGTTGTGGCCATCGCTGAATCGTGAATGGTTGTGGTTGGGAGCTGAATGTCAGAGGTAAAATGTCAGGAGTTGAAAAAAAGGACGACAAAGATAGTAATCTCGGGATTACTGCCTGTGCTACGCGACAGTGAGAGTAGGAGTGCAATGAGATGTAGGATAAATGCGTGGCTGAGGGATTGGAGCAAGGGGCAGGGATTCGGGTTTTTGGATCATTGGGACCACTATTGGCGCAGGCGTGACCCGTACAAAGGGGACGGGCTGCACTTGAATCCTAGGGGGACCAACATCCTGGCGGGGAGATTTGCGAGGGCTACTGAGGTGACTTTAAACTAGAATGGTTAGGGGGAGGGAATCAAATTAAGGAGACTAGGAGAGGGGAGGTTGATGTAAGGGAAAAAGAGGAAGAAGATACAAAGTTGTTTGCTCAATTAAGGATAAACAGAGAGTGGGAGGTGGAGAGTTTCTTAAGTGCATCTATTTTAATGCTAGGAGCATTGTAAGAAAGATGGATGAGCTTAGAGCATGGATTGATACCTGGAAATATAATGTTGTAGCTATTAGTGAAACGTGGTTGCAGGAAGGGTGCGATTGGCAACTAAATATTCCAGGATTTCATCGCTTCAGGTGTGATAAATAGGAGGGGCAAGAGGGGGAGGTGTTGCATTGCTTGTCAGGGAATATATAACAGCAGTGCTCTGGCAGGATAGATTAGTGGACTCGTCTAGGGAGGCTATTTGGGTGGAACTGAGGAATAGGAAAGGTGTGACACTTATAGGGGTGTATTATAGACCACCTAATGGGGACCAAGAACTGGAGGAGCAAATTTGTAAGGAGACAGCAGATATTTGTAGTAAGCAGAAGGTTGTGATTGTGGGAGATTTTAATTTTCCACACATAGACTGGGAAGCCCATTCTGTAAAAGGACTGGATGGTTTGGAGTTTGTAAAATGTGTGCAGGATAGTTTTTTGGAGCAATACATAGAGGTATCAACTAGAGAAGGGGCAGTGTTGGATCTCCTGTTAGGGAATGAGACAGGGCAGGTGACGGAGATATTTGTTGGGGAGCACTTCAGGTCCAGTGATCACAATGCAATTAGTTTCAGTGTAATTATGGAGAAGGATAGGACTGGACCTAGGATTGAGATTTTTGATTGGAAAAAGGCTAAATTTGAGGAGATGTGAAAGGATTTAGAAGGAGTGGATTGGGAAAATTTGTTTCATGGGAAGGATATAACAGAGAAATGAAGGTCACTTAAAGGTGAAATTTTGAGAGTTCAGAATCTTTATGTTCCTGTTAAGCTGAAAGGAAGGGTTACAAGTTTGAGAGAGCAATGGTTTTCAAGAGATATTAGAAACTTGGTTCAGAAAAAGAGATCTTCAATAAATATAGGCAGCTTGGAGTTAATGAGGTACTCAAGGAATATAAAGAATGTAAAAAGAATCTTAAGAAAGAAATTAGAAAAGCTAAAAGAAGATACAAGGCTGCTTTGGCAAGTAAGGTGAAAATAAATCCAAAGGGTTTCTACAGTTATGTTAGTGGCAAAAGGATAGTGAGGGATAAAATTGGTCCCTTGGAGAATCAGAGTGGATGGCTATGTGCGGAGCCAAAAGAGATGGAGGAGATTTTGAACAATTTCTTTTCTTCAGTATTCACTAAGGAGAAGGATATTGAATTGTGTAAGGTAAAGGAAACAAGTAGGGTAGTATGGAAAGTATGACAATTAAAGAAGAGGAAGTACTGACACTTTTAAGGAATATAAAAGTGGATAAGTCTCCGGGTCCAGACAAGATATTCCCTAGGACTTTGAGGGAAGTTAGTGTCGAAATAACAGGGGCTCTGACAGAAATATTTCAAATGTCATTAGAAACGAGGATGGTGCTGGAGGATTGGCGTATTGCTCATGTGGTTCCATTGTTTAGAAAGGGTTCTAAGAGCAAACCTGGCAATTATCGGCCAGTGAGTTTGACATCAGTGGTGGGTAAATTGATGGAAAGTATTCTTAGAGATGGTATATATAATTTTCTGGATAGACATGGTCTGATTAGGAACAGTCAACATGGATTTGTGCGTGGAAGGTCATGTTTGACAAATCTTATCAAATTTTTTGATGAGGTTACTAAGAAAGTTGACGAGGGTAAAACGGTGGATGTTGTCTATATGGACTTCAGTAAGGCCATTGACAAGGTTCCACATGGAAGGTTAGTTAGGAGGTTCAATCGTTAGGCATTAATATGGAAGTAGTAAAATGGATTCAGCAGTGGCTAGAAGGGAGACGTCAGAGAGTAGTGGTGGATAACTGTGTGTCAGATTGGAGGACGGTGTGTAGCGGTCTGCCTCAGGGATCTGCACTGGGTCCAATGTTGTTTGTAATATATATTAATGATCTGGATGATGGGGTGGTAAATTGGATTAGTAAGTATGCAGATGATACTAAGATAGGTGATGTTGTGGATGATGAGGTAGGTTTTCAAAACTTGCAGAGAGATTTAGGACAGTTAGAAGAGTGGGCTGAAAGATGGCAGATGCAGTTTAATGCTGAAAAATGTGAGGTGCTACATTTTGGTAGAACTAATCAAAATAGGACATACATGGTAAATGGTAGGGCATTAAAGAATGCTTTAGAACAGAGGAATCTAGGAATAATGGTGCATAGTTCCCTGAAGATGGAATCTTATGTGGATAGGGTGGTGAAGAAAGCTTTTGCTTTGCTGGCCTTTATTAATCAGAGCATAGAGTATAGGAGTTGGGATGTAATGTTGAATTTGTGTAAGGCATTGGTAAGGCCAAATCTGGAGTATTGTGTACAGTTCTGGTCACTGAATTATAGGAAAGATGTCAATAAAATTGAGAGAGTACAGAGAAAACTTTTATGCTGTATATCAATGATTTAGATCAGGGGTCCCCAACCTTTTTTGCCCTGCGGACCGGTTTCATATTGACAATATCCTTGCGGACCGGCCGACCGGGGGGGGAGGGGGGGTGCTGCCAACGTACAAGAGTAGCAGTCAAATACGTTGTTTACCCCGACACTACAATGACCATGAAGCCCTGCGCGAGCACCAGTGCGCATGCGTGCTTTGCGCATGTATGTACGTGTACGATTTTTTCTACAAATTGTTTTTGGTGATTCTGTCGGGGGTGCTGTTAATCACGACAGGAATATCCGTAATAAGTGACTAATACACTCAATTTCATTTCTAAAAGGGTTGATCTAACGAATTTAATATTATACACACAGCGCACATTTTCCTCGCAGGAATATAGCAATAAGTCAATTATCAGGGGAGGACAGGGGAGCTTGAGTGTTGAACGAACTTCCAGTATAAGTGGTAGAGGCAGGTTCGATATTATCATTTAAAGAAAAATCGGATAGGTTATATGGACAGGAAAGGAATGGAGGGTTATGGGCTAAGTACAGGTTGGTGGGACTAGGTGAGAATTGCGTTCGGCACAGACTAGAAGGGCAGAGATGGCCTGTTTCCGTGCTGTAATTGTTATATAAGTAAGTCAATAGCATCATAACATTTTAAGTAACATTTGGATATTAAACACACGGCACATATTTTCCCCGTATGAACATATAAAATCATTGCAACACACTAATATCGCTGAATCAGTGGGAGCCCTGGGCTTGTTTCCCTGCAACAAGACGGTGCCATCGAGGGGTGATGGGAGACAGCGATACTCGAAGGGGGTTCCTTATGTCCAGTCTATTCCGCAATTTGGTTTTCATTGCATTCATTGCAGAGATATGTTGGAAATGGAAGCAACATTTTCAGTGCTTTCCTGGCTATCTCAGGATATTTAGCCTTGACCTTGATCCAGAATGCCAGCAGAGATGTTATGTCAAACATACTTTACAGCCCACCGTCATTTGCAAGCTCGAGGAGTTGATCTTCTTCCTGAGCTGACATGGATGACGCGCGGGTAATGATTTAGCATGCATTCAAGCTCAACAGTGGGCGTGACAGGGAATGAGGAAAGGTGCAGCTGACTCCTATCGTCAAATCATATTGTTTCCTCGCGGCCCGGTAGCGCATGCTCTTCGGCCCGGTACCGGTCCGCAGCCCGGTGGTTGGGGACCGCTGATTTAGATGATGGAATAGATGGCTTTGTTGCCAAGTTTGCAGATGACACGAAGATTGGTGGAGGGACAGGTAGTGTTGAGGAAACAGGTAGGATGCCGAAAAACTTAGACGGATTAGGAGAATGGGCAAGAGAGTGGCAAATGAAATATAATGTTGGAAAATGCATGGTCATGCAGTTTGGTAGTAGAAATAAATGTGCAGACGATTTTCTAAACAGGGAGAAAATCCAAAAATCTGAGATGTAAAGCGACTTGGGAATCCTTGTGTAGATCACCCTAAAGATTAACTTGCAGGTTGAGTTGGTGGCGAGGAAGGCAAATGCAATGTTAGCATTCATTTGAAGAGGCGTAGAATACAAGCGCAGGGATATGATGCTGAGCTTTTATGAGGCACTCGTGTGGCCTCACCTTGAGTATTGTGAACAGTTTTGGGCTCCTCATCTGAGAGAAGATGTGCTGGCATTGAAGAGGGTTCAGAGGTCCTTCACAAGGATGATTCCAGGAATAAAAACGTTATCATACAATTAAAGTTTGATAGCTCAGGGTCTGTACTCACTGGAATATATAAGGATGAGGGGGGATCTCATTGAAACCATTTCAATGTTGAAAGGCCTAGACGGAGTAGATCTGAAGGATGTTTCCCATGGTGGGGGAGTCTAGGACAAAAGAGAACAGCTTCAGAATAGAGGGGAATCCATTTAAAACAGAGATGCAGAGACATTTCTTTAGCCAGAAGGTGGTGAATTTGTGGAATTTGTTATCACAGGCAGCCATGGAGGCCCAGGTCACTGGGAGTATTTAAGGCCAAGATTGATAGGTTCTTAATTGAATGCAGCATCAGAGGTTATGAAGAGAAGGACCGGGAGTGGGGCTGAGGAGGGGAAAAGAGGATCAGCCATCACTGAATGGTGGAGCAGACTCGATGGGCCAAATAGCCTAATTCTGTTCCTATGTCTTACGGTCTTATGGATTGGTGGGAAAGGAGCATGGGGGGATAGTAAGAAGGTGGGACACCAGAGGGAAATGATAGGCAGGTGTAGAGAAGAGAAGAGGTAACAGGAGGGCCAGATGGCAAGAGAAGAGGTAACAGGAGGGCCCTCCAGAAAAAGAGAGAAGGAGAATGGGGAGAAATTATTCGGACTAAGTAAAATTGTTATTCATGTTGTCAGGTTGGAGGCTATCCAGATGGAAGATGAGATATTGTTCCTCCAACCTGAAAGTGGCATCATCGTGGTAGTAGAGGAGGTCATGGACCTAAATATTGTATGGAAATTGGAATAGGAATGGAATTAAAATGGCCAGCTGTCAGAAAATCCTGCCTGTTGTGATTAGTTTTGGAATTATTTCCCTTACACTGCAATATTTAGGCACTATTGCTACTTGGCAACGTGGACCATTTTACCTTCCTTTTCTGATCCAATTACAACACTTAAAAATTCATTTGCACAAATTTTTTGGTGTTAAGGTGGCATTAGTGATCTCCCTAACGGTGTTTTAAAATTCTCTAAATAACATTTTAATTTGGTAGAGACATCTCAGAAACTTTACTGGCTACCTCCTTACTCTGGTGCGGATGCCAAATGTTCCATCCTAGTGTGATTGCAAACAGCACATTGACACCATTGCTCAAAAAGGTTCCTTTGTCTCCTGCGATACAACACTGAGCAGCAAAGCATCTTGTGTGACACATCTCGTCAGAGGCAGCCTGCAAGGATCCTGAGGCAAGATTTCTGATTTGCTGGGTTTTTTTGGGAATGAACAGCTCCTGTTACTATTAAAACCAATGTGGTGTGGCAGCTTGCCAGAAACAAATTTTGAGCATTATACTCCTCTTGACATTATTGAGTTGAGCCGAATGCCGGGAAGACAATTCTGGCTCACACAGAACATCTTGTATCAACAAAGGCCATTCCCAATTAATGACAGGCATGAACTCTCCCAGAAAATTGCATAATAACTCTTTAATTTTATTAGTGATTGTGCAATATTGTGCATTGTGTAGTTGAAATTTTCTACCAAAATTTAAAGTTGCTCTGTCAGTTTGTGGTCACAGGCACAAGTGCTTATTGAAAAGTTATATTTTTCTCAGACGCCTTTTGTTTTAACAGACCTTACCTGGATTGTTTATCAGCTACGTGGAAAAGTACCCAATTTATAACACTTGCTATTTTTCTTGACTCACAGCAAAGGTGAACTAAATTGTACTAATTTTTTCTTTCTTTTCCCAACCCTGAATGCCCTTTTTGTCTTTGTTTGCTGCTACTTCCATTGCTGGAGAGAAAAATAAAATGCAGCTGCTAGCATTGAACAGGCCAGCTGAAACAGAGTGTGCCATAAATATGGTTTATGAGCATGGGGTAAGATACACCTGCTCTTTGGAGAAACTGATTGACCTAATATTTCTCATAGTGTGCCAGAACTTTAATTAGAATCAGTTGCATTGAATGCAATAATCACCCATTGACATAATTCTATCAAAGGAGAGAAAATAATTGAAACATGAATATGGTTTATCTCAAGCAGTAGATAAATTTCATTACCTAAATGCTGATGTACCCTGCTAAATCTAATGGAATGGATGATCCAAGGGAAATAATGCCATATGCAAAGAAACACGTACTGTGCAGAAAAACAGATTCATTATCATTACTAACACATTAATAACCACTTTTGTTTAAATCATAAATTAACCACACCAACATGATATTGCATGGTTACACATTCTGCAGAGTATTGTCAACCTAAGAAGTCTTTATACTTGCAGAAGTGGGAGTAAAGTTTTAATATTAATGGAAGCAATATTGATTTATTAATTTATGAAAACAGTCACACTAAATAGCCATATTTTATAAGAGAAAAGTTGAGCTGAAAAGATAAGGGTATTTATTTAATTTCACCTATTGGCTTGGTAGAGAAAGAAAGAGGACGTAGTGGAGGATGGTTTTTCAGACTGGAGACCTATGGCCTGCAGTGTGATGCAGGGATCATTGCCAGGTCTGCTGTTGTTCCTCATGTATATGAGAATGCTGTAGCAATGGTCAGTAAGTTTGCAGAGGACACCAAAAGTAATGGTTCTATTTAAATTAGTGATATAAAGCTTATCTAAAATTTCAACAGGATCTAGACCAACTTGAGAAATCAGACAAAGGAATGGCCAATGAAATTGAACTCAAACAAATTTGAAGTGTTGCATTTGGTAAGCGAAGTCAAGGTGGGACCTATAAAATAAATGGATGGGCCCTGGAGAGTATTGTACAACAGAGAGAACTAAGGGTACAAGTACAGTATATATATTCCTGAAAGTGGAGGTGCAGGTAGACAGGATGGTGAAGAAGAGAT
Organism: Mobula birostris; assembly: GCF_030028105.1. Taxonomy (NCBI): domain Eukaryota; kingdom Metazoa; phylum Chordata; class Chondrichthyes; order Myliobatiformes; family Myliobatidae; genus Mobula; species Mobula birostris. The sequence continues at coordinate 128,589,035 of NC_092378.1, read as the reverse complement.
TTGGCACAGTTGCCATTATTGCATGTTCAATGATGAGTACAAGAGCAGGGCCGTAATGTTACAACTGTACAAGATTTGATAAGACTATACTTGGAATTTTGTGCTTTGTTCCAGTCACCCAACTATAGGAAGAACGTCATTAAGTGGGAAAGGGTGCAAAACAGTGATGTTACCAAGCCTACACACTCAAAATGCTGAAGGAATTCAGCAAATCAGGCAGGAATAAAGAATGAATGATTCAGGCCAAGGCCCTTCCTGATACTGCATGGCTTGCTGAGTTCCTCAGCATTTTGTGTGTGTTGCTCTGGATTTCCAGCATCTGCAGGATCTCTTGTGTTTATGTTACCAAGTCTAAAGGGTTTGAATTAAGATATTAGCTGGGGGGGGGGGGGACTTATTTCTCTGGAACATAGGAGGCTGAGGAGTGACCTCGTTGACTGTGTAAAATCACATGAGGCATAAATAAACTAAAGGGCTATTGTCTTTGTCCCAGGGTCAGGGAATCTAAACTAGAGAACATAGACTCAAGGTGAGAAGAGGGTGATTTAAAGAAGATCTCAGGGACATAGAGAGGTGGAAATGTGGAATGAGTTGCTAAAGGTTTGTGTGGTATAATTAGAGCATTTAAAATTATTCTGGGCAAGTATAGATAGATATAGACTGGAGGGATATGGGTGAAAAGCAGGGAAATTGAACTAGCTCTGGTAGGTAATGTGGTAGCTGCAGACAAGTTGGGCCAAAGATCCTACTTCAGTGATGTATAACTCTATGAATCTTATCTATGGAAACCTAAAACAATCCCCCTTCAAGAAGATGAAGGACCTCAGGTATGTTTATATTCACAGATGGTCTTTCAATGTCTTGGCTTGAGGCCTATTTGTAGCTTCGTTAAGTGGTAGAGCTCTTTGAACCGGCAGCTCGGACCTTGGCCCCGAGTGAAGTCCAGTCAGGAAAACCCTTCTCTACATAAGTCCTTCTGCAGAATGAATTGATCCTATTCTTCTTCCAGCTTCAACAGGGCAATCAAGAACTTAAGAATTTAGGAAGTTCCACTCCCTGACCTTTCCAGAATTGAGTTTGTCACATCAGATGGTTAGAGACTTCTGTGAGCCTCTGGAAAAAGGCCTAGTACTTATGTTTTGATAATGGCTGTGAATGGAACCTCCACCCTCAACATTCTTGCTGCTGGTTGGTTCCTTCTAGAGGTATTAAATATTTTCTCAATTCTTACACATAAATACATATATAGGTGATGAATAGATTGTTTGACAGGCTAGCAGTAATGTAAATTCATTTTGTGATGACAATAGTCAAAGTTAGCAATGTTACTCCTCTTGGGACTGCTGTCAAGTGAGACAGAATGAACGTTCTCTGGAAATCTGAGAAGCTTTATCAGAGAGACAAAAAAGATTCCACTCTGGATATCAAAAATATTCACATATTGTAACGATTGCACAATTTATGCTATAAATTGCAGAATTCAGTAGAAACTTAGTAATGCAAAACCATCTTCTTTATTTTTTGATAGTTTCATCATTATATCCATACGTATTGAACAATACTGGAAAACTAGTGTCAATTACTCCATCACTGGCTACATTGCATTGTAGCTGATACTGTGATATCTCAGATGGAAGAGATTAATTTATGACATTGCCTTTTACTTTTAAACAACCAATACACATCAAAAAGACAAACTGCTGGAGGTATTTGGCAGGTCAGGCAGAATCTATATAGTCAGAGAAATGGCTGATTTTTCGAGTGAAAACACTGCAGCAGAAGCAGGCCAAAGAGCCAGTTATCTTCTTACAGATACCTCATGACCACTCAGTGGTAATTTTAAGGTGTGAAGTGTATTTGCATTGAACCTTTTACTCACAAAATATAAGTTATTTCCACATTAGAAGTTGTAGTATGTGACCAACCAATTGCTATGCTGCTACAATGTTCTGTAGCTATTGCTTCAAGCTCTCTTACATTTTGCTGGAGAAATTGTACTGCTTTTATTGGAAGAAGTTCTTGTAGTTTCTCTTGCCTCTGCTCTTTGAATAGTTTTTCATGTGAACCATTTTTGTTTGCTTTATTTTAGATTGTTTTGCTCTGTGAGTCATTCACCCCCATTGTACTTCCAACTCATTAGCTGATGCAAGTACTCTGAATTTAAATTAAATTATCTCGACGGATAACCGTCGAATCATATTCATTATTGTTAGAAATGTACTTAGGCATTCATCTGGGTAATGCTAGAACAGTTGTCTGTGCCTTTAAGTGGAGACGGTGATGTCATTACGCATGCACGGGATAGTGGGGAGACCATCTTTGTTTTCGGCAGAAGAAGCTGGTGGGGCTTTGGGATTAAGTCCCTCCGAGATACTGGGCACGGTGAGGAACGGTGAGTATTAATTGACGATATCCATGTGAATTCGTTTATGCTTGTTGGCAAATCGAGAATATCGGTAATTTGACATGTTTTGCATGTGGATGCTTTAGATTTTCATGAGTGAAGGCATCAGCACTGGACAGCGTGGCTTGTGCAAAGTTCCTTACCAGCCAAGTAGATCAGTCTTCCTATAGTTTAACTACCAGGCAATATCTTGTAAAAGTTGTGCCAAAGTGTACCTTTTGTCTAACTTTATTGTATCATGACTGATTGTGAATATAACAGCGTAACGTGAATGCTTATTCTCTGTTTGGAAGCTTAGCACATGTGTACTAAAAAAGAGTAGACATCTTAGATGAGATGTATTCACTTACATTTTTTGCTGCTATGTATAAGGTCCAGGGTTGGTGAGATTCTAATGTTGTCTGTATTGTGTTCCTTCAGAATTGCCACTACTGTATTAGTTCTGTATTAGTTTTGTGCAGTTTGCTTTATGTATTTTTATATTGCATATGCAAATCGTTGATACACAAGGGTGTGGATCAAAAGTTAAACTGAGATTGTATCAGCAAGAACTGGTTGTAAATTCGTTCGTTTTGTCTTAAGACCCTCTTCCGGCACTAAAACATCTAAAACAGATTAAGGAATTAAAACCCGAAAAAGTACTTGTTGTCCTGAGTGTGAATTTTTCCCCAGGCTACAAAATTAGTAAAACCATAATTTTAAGAAATGACTGCAGTAACCATGAAACCACAAGCTTGATGTTAAAGTCTTTAAATCAGCTTGTTATATTTTACTCTTTTCCATTTCTAAATGGAAACTTTGAGCAGAAACATTAAATCCGTTTCTCTTCCCACAGAAGCTGCTTGACCTAGTGAGTATTTCCGGCCCATTTTTTTAATTTCAGATTTCTAATATGGGCAGTTCTTTTAAATTTTCATTTACAACTGAAAAAGCCACTATATGATTATATCCTTCATTATATGATAGGACCTGATTTCCCTGTTAAGTGAAGTCCACTCAAATCCAAATTGGACATCCAAGCATGAACTATTTTCAAAATATATATGATTGCTACAGAGCTGCCAACAGACAGCAGTTATTATTCATTATTTCGGCTCTCTTTTTCCTCATTTGCAGCAGTTAGAACTTGTTAGCGAGTGACGTCTCTTCACTTTGGAGTGCAGGAGGATGAGAGTCAACTTGGTGGAGTAACAACATGATAAGAGGAGTGGATTGAGTACATAGCCAGAGACTTTTTCTGGCTATCTGCTCATACTAAATGGATAATATGAGGGGGCATAATTTTAATGTGATTGGAGGAAATTATAGGGGGTATATCAGAGGCAAGTTTATTACAAAGAGGGTGATACGTGCATGGAATACTCTACCAAGGGTGCTGATAGAGCTAGACACATTAGGAACATTTAAGAAACTCTTAGATAGACACATGATTGGTAGAAAAATGGAGGGCTATATAGGAGGGAAGGATTACAGTGATCTTAGAGTAGGTTATAAGGTTGGCACAACATTGTAGGTTGAAGGACTTGTACTGTGTTCTACGTTCTCTGTTAAAATCAAACCTGTTCCCTTCAAACAGTATTTGCCTAGAAAAACTCTTTACTGTTGTATATCTTATTCGTTAAAATGTGGGATCAATGAGGCTATGTGGAAAAATCAATATCAGTATTCGCTCTGCTACATATCAGTACGTTGCACTGTTTCTGGAAAAGCTTTTCAGTAGCCATCGTTACCAATGGTATCGCACAAAGGATATCCATTTGTAAAGTGGAGCATAGGTTCTAATGAAAGAGGGAACTCTTGACTATTTGGATGAAAATTCATCACCAGAAATATTGGGCATAATTTGCTGAAGTTTCATAACATTCCAATTTGCTTGATTTTCTTTCACAACGAGCAGAAGTATAACTTGCTGGAAGAAAAAAAAGAGCATCCAGACACAAAAAGGTCAACGGGTAACTTCCTTAATAAAAGAGAGTAGCTAATACAAATGTGGAATTGCGGAAATAGATTGGAAGTGAAAAATACAAAAATAAAAGGATTAACAGAGAGATTTTTTAAAAATTGGAATGGTTAGTTCCCATTTTTGGAGTTAATGGCAGAGCAGCGTAAATTGTCCAGCAATTAGTAGCAATTTGTGGCTCACAGCATGCTTCTTCCATGCCTCAAATTGCTAAGTTAATTAATCATGCAAGTTAAAATTGCCAAAGCTTTCCCACCTATGTTTGGTCCTTTTATTATTCTTCTCACTCTTCACAGTTGCTGCACACTCTTCAGTAATTCTGTTTCCATTTCAGATATAAAGCGACCATAGTATTTTTGTTACCGATTTGTTGCAAAACATTCCATGTTTTATTCACTCCATAAATTACAACCCCTCCTAGTCTTTGCCTGCGACTTCATTAATTATGAAAACCTTCATCAAGTGGCTCTCTGCTTAAAAGGTCCTCCAATTCCGTGTATCGATAAAAATAAATTCAATTTGGATAATAGTTCATGTGGAGAATGAGGCACCATTTTCTCAGGGGATGACATATGATCCACTCAATGTTTTCCTTTACTCATCTCCTGTGAATAAGAAAACTTTCAGAAGGAGTATTTCTTTTTAGCAATACTTCCTATGCCATACACAACGGGAGAGAAAGTGGCTGGCTCTCACCTCTGAATTAGTTAACAGAATAGCAGCTTCTGTGCAGCATAAATACAGGATATAGCACGTCATAAATTGTGGTGCAAATTTAATTTACTGAACAGGATGCAAATTCCACAGATTGGAAATGTTGGAAAAATTATTTGTTTAAATTATAGTCTGCCAAAACATTTGAAATTCAACAAGATAAAATAATAAACCTGTGTGATCATGGTGTTGTTATAGGCAATAACTTATATCTAAAGGCAGCAGTAATCTCCTGTATGTATCTGAGACCTAGACCACCTACAGTAGTCATCTCAATGCACTAGAAAGGTACCACCAACAAAATCCTCTAACTTCACTGATGTCTATGCCTCCCCTCTGGCTAATACCCCAAATTTCATTGAGGCTGCTGAGCAGAGAGTATATGCTGAGCTCTATAATGGGAAGATATTACCAGATGGAGGAAGGAAAAGTTCATGCATTCATGGATGTATTCAAAGCCCTCTTGAACCAGTGCACGGATGTTGTCACCTCCCTCAGAAACCACAAAGTTGGGGTAGGCACATATCATCTTCAATCCTGAGGGACAATCTAAGGGTAGGAAGGAAACGTTGTTAAAATGGTACAAGTATTTAACTTCTAAAGAAGTTATTTCAATAAAAGAGGCTCTGGACACGGATTTTTCCAGTGCATTCTGTTCAATTACTTCATGTAACCGGTAGTCGTTAGGAAACAGATGGCCAACAAACTATATAGTTTATGTATCTTGAGCTCAGCGACAGGAGAGAATTCTCTGGCTAGATGAAAGGGCGTGATGCAGAGATGTGTTCAGGAAGAAGTCTGTTGTCTGGAGTATTTGAGAGGTAGCAACTTGAAGAGAAAAGAAAGATCCCAGAAAGGCATTCTGCAGTTTATTGCAGCAACCCCGCAGTTCAATATGAAGCAGGGGATAATGTTCCATGTCTATAGATAATTATTTACATTCAGGACTGACCCTTGAAGAACTATGCATGTCGGAGTAGTCCCTCAGAAAATAATTAAATAAAAAATGTGATCAATGTAGGATTAGTAGAAAAAAGATTGTTGGTCGGCAGGGACTCAACAGGCCAAAGAGCCTCTTTGGTTGTGCCTATCAACATATGACTCTATGATTGAGCTAACCATTTACAATCAGAGATAAATGCAATAACAACAGGGTCTGAAACAAACATTAGTGCCCACACGTTCACCAGCAAAGAGCCTGGCTCATGTTTTTAACACTGGCACTTGCACATGTATGGATGCCTTTTCAAATACAGCAAATGGAACTCTTTGACCACAAAGTATGTCCACTCTGGGTCCACCTTATTAGTTGCCTTTGTCTTTGTAACATTGCATTTGATTTTTTTTTCCCTACTAGCTTCCCATGCTCTAGAATTCAATTAATATGCAGTTCCATTAAATGTGGGAATAGAAACCTTGATTCAATTCAAGAATGGTTTCATTGAATTAGTGATGCTACAGTCTTCGTATCACAACTGTTAGAATATCTATGAGTTTTCAGTAACCAAATGGAACAGATTTTAAACTAATCTATTTTATTAGTTCATCCTTCCTTCCTGTATGGCTGTACTGTACTATAAACTATATCATGAACAAGGTATTGCAGAGAGAAATCAAGCCAGTTCTTTCACTACAAGTATTAAGTAATCAGCTTTGGATGGGTTATGAAAATATAGTTCAAAGCTTTAATAGTTGAGAAATATTTCTATCAACTTTCTACCTTCCAATTTCATAAACCCTCTTTTCTGTAGTATACAAGGAACTCAGTGTAAATTATCTCTTCTGGCAGTTGGGGGTAGGCTGTTGGTGAGGACGTAGAATCTGCAGCCTGAACAAGTGGGTGAGGCACATTTAATAGTAATTTTTGAAAGGCAATTGGATAAAGGTTTGCACTCTTGCTGTCAGTCAAACCTTAATCTGATTTCAGAATGATTAGTATGAAGAGCCCAGTTGGAGAGTTTGCACAATGCAATGGCATAAGCACAATGGGCTGAATGGCCTGCAACTGTGTTTCAACATTCCACAGTGTATTCAGATGGCTCAGAGCACCTGATAATTCCTGGTGATACCCAGCTGTCTTTCATGGCAGGCTACCTCTTCAAAGTCAGAATCTCAGTCAACCAAAACACAGCTAATTTGTCACCTTACCTTTCTTTGACCTGGCGCTGTAGAATCCTTCTGCTGTTCCTCACATGAAACCCTCCTGTTACCTGCCTTGTAATGCACTAACAGTACAAGTCTCTGAGCAAGTGATGGTGGTCTCTCAGAAAGCCTGACTGCATTTACACAAAGGCCTCAGTACATTCGGCAGCTGAGTTGAGAAAAGAATTAAGGTTAGTATTAGGAGCAGAATAAAGTGTGGCTGCTGAGAGCGGAGTGTGTAGGATGAGACAGAAAAAAACAAAAGAAAATTGTGCAAATAAAAGTGTGAAACAGACATATAGAATTCTCCTCCAATGTTGCTATTCAGTAAGGTTATAACATGATCACACGGTGTCTCAAAGTTCAAAGTTCAATGTAAATTTATTATCAAAGTACATATATGTCACCATATACAACCCTGAGATCATTTCCTTACGGGCATACTCAATTAATCCTTAATAGGACAATAACAGTAATAGAATCAGTGGAAGACCACACCAACCTGGGTGTTGAACCCGTCAGCAAAAGGCTACAAACTATGTATTGCAAAAAGAAAGAATAATAATAAACAAATAAGCTATAAACATTGAGCATGTGAGATGAAAAGTTCTTGAAAATGAGTTCAAAGGTTGTAGGAACATTTCAATGATGGGCAAGAGAAGTTGAGTGAAATTATCCCCTTTGGTTCAAGAGCCCAGTATCTGAGGAGTAATAGCTGTTCCTGAACCTGCTGGTGTAGGTCCTGAGGCTCCTGTACCTTCTTCCTGATGGCAGCAGTGAGAAGAGAGCTTGTCCTGGGTGGTGGGGATCCTAGATGATAGATGCCGCTTTCCTGCGACAACACTTAGTGAGGAGGGCTTTACCCGTGATGGACTGGGCTGTATCCATTACGTTTTGTAGGACTTTTGGCTCAAGGGTATTGGTGTTTCCATATCAGGCTGTGGTGCAGTCAGTCAATATATTTTTCACTACACATCTATTGAGTTCGTCAAAGTTTTAGATGTCATACCGAATCTTCGCAAACTTCTAAGGAAGTAGAGGTGCTGTTGTACTCTCTTCTTAATTGCACTTACGTGCTGGGCCCAGGACAGGTCTGGGAAACATTCGGTCAGACATCAGTCTCCTTCTGTCCCAGTCTGTGTTTAACTTCCCCTGTTAGCATGTTGATATCTTTGTGGAGGCTATTTGAAACACAAGTGTCATTGCTGAGGTCAGAGGGAGTAGAAAGGTCAACGTCCATTGTGGTGAAGTGGTGATATGTGTATCTACTGACACTTCTTCCTACAAAGATTAATTCCAGCTTCCCCCTTCATATTCAGGCCCACTGCAATGGCCAATCTACTGGCAAACTAGTCCTGTGTATCTCCTTTGTTCCCCCGTGGCTTCCCTTTACCGACTGCAGATTTTTTTTTAGTTAGGAAGGTGGAGGAGCTGGGTGGAAAGGCCTTATTTCAGACCCAACTCTCAAACTCTGCTGGACAGCATCAGCCTCCTGATGAGTCTCATTTGTTCCCAGATGAGGTTTTCAGAACCATAACCAGAGGCTGCAAATCCTAATTTCTCAAGTCTTTCAGCCACCTGACTTGAGTATTCAGCCACCTGACCTGATTTGAACTCAGCTCAAATTGTGTTATTTTGCCTATCTTGTGTCAACCTCAAAACAATTTCAACTGATTACAGATGCACAATTAAGTTATTCTTTATATTTTAACTTACATCAACAAATTCTCCGAGCTTTCTCCACACAGCATATTTTGCTGCCACTTCCCCCCACTTAGATTGTGCCATTTTTATCCAGTTTACTCATTATAAGTCTGCGGGTTCACTATTCCAATATCATCAAGAAATGTCCTTCTGCTCGATGTTTCACTCTTATCATGCAAAAGATTTAGTGATAAGAAAAGTTTTGGTTTAATTAACCTTCTGTCGAGCCAATGAACAGGTTTCCCAATATCACCCTGAACATCAACACTTCCAAAGGCTTCTGGGATGGACACAAGTGATCTCACAGTGATATGAAGCAGATGATTGCAAAGGAGTACTCTGATGTTCTGGATAACATTTATTGCTTAGTATTAGATCTTCTAATTCAGTCATTATCTTATTGCTGATTATGGAACTTTGCTGTGCACAAATTGGCTGCTGCATTTCCTAAATATTTAGAAAATATTGATTGGCTGTAAAAGTGTTTGGAATATACTGAGACCATTAGAAAAGTGCTAACTTCTGTTTTCTATTCAGTTTAGAATTTGGACCCTGTTCAGGTCAATTATATCAGTATTGAAGATCTGGATGTCCTTCCCTCCTGGTTGATGGCAATGACAGTGACCTAACCTGCAGCAGGAATGTATTCAAGACTCTCTTCATTGTTTATTGTCATCCTTTGGTACACGAGTGTAAAGGAGAGTGAAATGATTGTTACCTGGATCCGATACAGCATTAAAAAACACAAGAACAAAGAGCACAATAAAAACAAAAATCCATGAAATGTAAAAATCAATCCTCTAAAACACAATGTACAAATAATTGTTTGAGTATGGCCATATATATGTACATGAGATTAGCTTGTACACATACATTAACAGTGTCTGTGAAGTGACACTTAGTGCAGGAGTATCTGTACATAAAGTGACTGACAGGAAATAACACCATAAGAGATAAGAACAGCATTAGGCCATTTGGCCCATCAGGTCTGCTCTGTTATTTCATTATGGCCGACCCATTTTCCCTTTCAACCCCATTCTCCTGCCTTCTCCCCATAACCTTTTACACCCTGACTAATCAAGAACCTATCAACCTCCACCCTTAAATACACCAGATGACCTGTCCTCCACAGCACCCTGTGTCAACAAATTTCACAGATTTACCACCTTCTGGCTAAAGGAATTCCTCCTCATCTGTTCTAAATGGACACCCCTCTATTCTGAGTCTGTGCCCTGTGGTCATAGACTCCCTCCCCTCTCACTATGGGAAGAATCCTCTCCACATCCATTCTATATGGGCCTTTCAACATTCTTTATTCTTCTAAACTCCAGCAAGTACAGGCCCAGAACCAAACACTCCTCATACAATAACTCTTTCATTCCCAGAATCATTCTCATAAACCTCCTTTGAATTCTCTCCAATGTCAGCACATTCTTTCTTAGATAATGGACCCAAAACTGCTCAATACTCCAAGTGAGGCTTCACCAGTACCTTATAAAGCCTCTGCATTACATCCTTACTTTTGTATTGTAGTCCCCTCAAAATGCCAAGTCGCTTTGAACCTTAGATTTTTTTTAAATGTTCTGCCTCTTGAAAATAGCCTATACTTTTGTTCAATCTACCAAAGTGTATGGCTATACACTTTCCAACGCTATTCCATCTAGCAGTTCTTTTCCCATTCTCCTAATCCATCTAAGCCAATCCTCTATCTATGCTAGTCTTTCCCTGTAATACCATGGGCTCTTATCTTGTGAAGCAGCCTTATTTGCACACCTTGTCAAATGCTTTTTAAAAATCTAAGTGCACAACACCCACCAATTCTCCTTTGTCTATCCTGCTTGGATACTTCCTTAAAGAATTCCAACAGTTTTGTCAGGCAAGATTTTCCCTTAAGGAAACCACACTGATTTTGGCCTATTTTATCATGTGCCTCCAAGTACCAAGACATCAACCTGAACAGTTGATTCTAACAGTTTCCCATCTGAAATCAGGTGTTAGGGCACTGGAACAGGGATCCATTCACAGACTCAGTACTGTGCACACAGTGATATTAAATAACAAATCCCAAGGTGCAAACAAAGTCAGTCTCAAAGTTCAGGCAGAGATCTAAACATCCAGAGAAATCCAAAAACCAGAATCAGAAAACAGGCAGAGTCAATAATCTGATAGACAGAGTACAGATACAAATACTGAAAAGGCTCAGGAAAATTTACTGGCACACTCTGGCAAAAAAAACAGGTGAAATCACAGGACTGAAATACACTGAGCAATAAACAGAGAGGCAGATGATAGGTGAAGCACAAGGAGACACAGGTGGCAGCAATACAGGTAATAATGAGAAGGAGATGAGAGACAGAGTACTCAGTAAGACAGGGGCCAGATCATGGGGAGTGGGAGTGGCTGAGTTGGCTTGACTGGAAGCTGGCTGTGTTTTGCTTGATGCGTGAGTGTGTTTTGGAACCTGTTGAGGGAAAGAGAGTGGGGAAGGAACGGAAATTGCTGGGAGGGGGTTGTGTGGGTCCGGTAATGGTGGACAAGATAAGAGGTGGGGTTGAGGGAAAGAAAGTGGAGAAGGAGAGGGATAGAGACTTGGGACCAGAGGTAGGCAGCTGGGGAGAGGTAGATTATTGTGAAGGGAGAAATAAAGGGAATGAAGAGGTAGTGAGGGGTTGGATGAATAAAAACCAAGACAAAGGGAATAAAAGAATAAGAAATGATAGTGGAGAAAGCTCTGAAAGTGAGGAAGATGAACAAGCTTAGAGAGGAGGTGTTGTCATAATTAGGTTTAATGAGAAGGCTCAGGGACATATGAAGAAAATTAACCCGTTTGTGCTAACAACAACTCTGACAAATAAGATAGGGGAAATAGTATTTGCAAAAGTCCTTAACGATGGCAACTTATTGGTAAGATGTGTGAATGAGGAACAACTTGAGAAAGCACTGAAGCTAAAAGAGATAGGAAAATGCAAGGTGGAATACACTGGGAGGGTGGGAGCACAAAACAGTGGTTGTAAAGGAGTGATCACGGAGATACCAATGAGTATAAATATGGAGGAGATAAAGAGGAATATCAAAGGAGGGAAAGTAATGAATGTTCAAAGACTGAAAACAACAAAGGAGGGAGTGAAAAAGGAAAGTGAATCTGTATTGATTGAATTTGAAGAAGAAAGAGTGCCAAGGAAGGTGTTCCTGGGTTTCGTGAGTTACCCAGTAAGGGTGTATGTGCCAAAGCCATTGAGGTGCTATAATTGTCAAAGGTTTGGACACGTGGCTAAAAACTGTAAAAGGCAGAGGAGATGTGCTAGATGTGGGGGTGATCATGAATATGGAAAGTGCGGAACAGGAGTTCAACCAAAATGCTGCAATTGTGGAGGAGCTCATAATGTTGCATATAGTGGGTGTGAGGTTGTGAGACGGGAGACTAAAATTCAAGAAATAAGAGTGAAAAGAAAGATCACTTATGCAGAAGCGTGTTTGGTGCTCCCAGTGTGGCCCCCACCCCTTCACCATTTCCCATCCCCTTGTCCCTCTCTCATGTTATCTCCTTATCTGCCCATTGCCTCCCTCGGGTGCTCCTCCACCCCCCCCCACCCACTTTCTTCTTCCATGGCCTTCTGTCTCTTTCACCAATTTCCTAGCTCTTTGCTTCATCCCTTCCCCTCCAAGTTTCACCTATTGCCTAGTGCCTCTCTCTCCCCTCCCCTCATCTGTCAAATCTTGTCCTCAGCGTTTTTTCTCCAATCCCGCCAAAGGGTCTCGACACGAAACGTCTTTCTGTAGATGCTGCCTGGCCTGCTGAGTTCGTCCAGCATTTTGTGTGTGTTGCTCAGATTTCCAGCATCTGCAGATTTTCTCTTGTTTGTGACAAATAAATATGTATAGTTTTTGATTACCATTCACTTCACAGAAAAATTATCGTTATTGTCATGGTTAAAGATCTCAAGCTCTTTTGTGTTTGTATCCACAGAAGAGATTTGAAAGTATATTTCAAGTGCTTTAACCAAAAATTTTCTTATACATTTATGAAAAGTTACTTGACAAAAGCTGTCTTGTCTCCCTTTCCCTTCACCATCTACACCTCGGACTTCAACTACTGCACAGAGTCTTGTCATCTTCAGAAGTTTTCGGATGACTCTGCCATAGTTGGATGCATCAGCAAGGGAGATGAGGTTGAGTACAGGGCTACGGTAGGAAACTTTGTCACATGGTGTGAGCAGAATTATCTGCAGCTTAATGTGAAAAAGACTAAGGAGCTGGTGGTAGACCTGAGGAGAGCTAAGGTACTGGTGACCCCTGTTTCCATCCAGGGGGGTCAGTGTGGACATGGTGGAGGATTACAAATACCTGGGGATATGAATTGACAATAAACTGGACTGGTCTAAGAACACTGAGGCTGTCTACAAGAAGGGTCAGAGCCGTCTCTATTTCCTGAGGGGACTGAGGTCCTTTAACATCTGCCGGATGATGCTGAGGATGTTCTACGAGTCTGTGGTGGCTAGTGCTATCATGTTTGCGGTTGTGTGCTGGGGCAGCAGGCTGAGGGTAGCAGACACCAACAGAATCAACAAACTCATTCGTAAGGCCAGTGATGTTGTGGGGATGGAACTGGACTCTCTCACGGTGGTGTCTGAAAAGAGGATGCTGTCTAAGTTGCATGCCATCTTGGTCAATGTCTCCCATCCACTACATAATGTACTGGGTGGGCACAGGAGTACATTCAGCCAGAGACTCATTCCTCCGAGATGCAACACAGAGTGTCATAGGAAGTCATTCCTGCCTGTGGCCATCAAACTTTACAACTCTTCCCTTGGAGGGTCAGACACCCTGAGCCGATAGGCTGGTCCTGGACTTATTTCATAATTTACTGGCATAATTCACATATTACTATTTAACTATTTATTACTTTTTCTATTACTATTCTATTACTATTTATTATTTCTATGACTATTACTATTTACTATTTACTAATAGTAATATTAATATTACTATTTCTATTACTATTTATAATTTATGGTGCAACTGTAACGAAAACCAATTTCCCCCGGGATCAATAAAGTATGACTACTACTACTACTACTTCATTAATTGAAAAGTGTTTCTTACACATCTGAACAATCAGTAAATTATTAGTATGCATAGGATTTTAAAACAGAAAGTTCATTTTTTTATCACCTCTCATTATTGAAGAAAGAATAAAGTAAGACAAAGGACAATAAACATGAAATTATATGAAAATAGCTTCCAAGGGAAAATTGTTCTGTTAAGGTTCCTGCGATTGAGGGAAGTACAGTTCCCATACCAGGCAGTGATGCAGCCAGTCAGGATGCTCTCAATTGTGTTCCTGTAGAAAATTCTTAGGATTTGGGGCCCCATCCCAAACTTCTTCAACCATCTGAGGTGAAACACTGTGTAAACAGAGTTTTGTAAAAGTTTTTAGCAAAGATTTAAAAAAACACTTAAAGGCCATACATGGCAATTCTTAAGGGTTTCATAAGAAAACAATGTATTTTTATAACTTCTTTCATCACCTGAGAAAACCCCAATGGAGTTTACTAGAGGTATTTCCATTGTAGTCAGTGTTGTAAAAGGTCAGAAAACACCATGCATTCAAGAAAATATTATTTAATTTCTCCAATGATTCCAATAAATTTTTCGACCACTGCATCCATATCTCCATTATTTCAATTGATAGTTGTGAGAGAATTTCCAAATAAACCTTAACTACCATTTCAATAGCTTCAGTTCATAGTCTATTTGTCTTTAAGTGATCAGACACCTTGTCCTGTATTTAAAGCCAGATGAGCAGAAGATTCTCCATCCTGATACTAAGAAGGGAGGGAACAAAGGTTTCAGTCACTATTTCAAAGTTTGTTTTGGCACTGTAATATTCATCCTTCTCCTTGGCAACTGTCTCTGTCTGAACCAGACAGCTTGTAATTTTGTTGTCATATTTGACATTACTTCCTAAAAGAGTTTTCAAAATCTTAAACTATGAGAATATATATATATATATGTATATATAAAATGATGTATAAATTACAGTAAGAAATATATATATATACACACTTCTTACTGTAATTTATACATCATTTTATTATTGTGTGTTTCAATGTACTGCTGCCACAAAGCAATAAATTTTATGACATATAAAAGTCAAATTGAGTTCCTTTTCCCAATATTGTTTAATCTTAAAGGACGCTTATCCTATTGTAATAGTAAATTATAATGTTACGTACCCCGTAACTGGGTTGCCAAACCAGCAGAAATGGACCACTCAGTTGGAGTCTGGATTACTAGAACTAAGAAAGTTTTATTAAAGAAACAAGCAACACAGTAATCGAAAGGATAATAAATGCAACAGTTCAGCAATGATAACCACACATGTGCACAGAATTAAGATAACAGCATCAATCAAGCTCTATCGTTGTCTAGGGATAAATGACCAATTTCAAAGTGACACAAAGTTCAGTCCAATTTAGTAGTTCAGTTCGCAGTAATCGTTGCCATGGTGATGGACAACGTGGGGGGGGAGGGAGAGAGAGAGAGAGAACGGGAACAACTGATCATTCAGAAATGGCTTCCACTCACAGACCGGCGATAATTGCTCACAAGCAGCTTTTGGGCAGGTCCTTGGTGATGTCACCTGAGGTCACCGACTGTGACCCCTCCTCCAGATGCGGTCGATCCTCTGCAGTGAACTCGGCACCCAAGCAAGGGCGGACACACACCGGGTTCCCACTGATCGTACCTTTCCACCCTGTGCGTTGTCCGGTACTTCCCACCGACTTGTGAGAGGCGCACCGCTTCCAGGGTCTCGTTACCTCAGGTGTCGTGTGTCCTGCCTTAGCGAGCCTGTCCCTTTTTATCCCCCTGCTGGGTATCGCCTGTCCATCACTTCAAACAGTTCAGGGTTCAAAGGGGGAGCCGCTCCAGACAGCTCTCTCGCCCGTCCCTTCATTACACATCTCCAGACGCTGCTCCATTTTCCTTATCTCTCCTTCCCCTGAGGACAGGTGGCAGACCAACTGCTGATGTCACTGATGCTAACCCAGGCCAGCAAACATCTTAATTTTATGTGTATTCTCGTCACACTTCCCCCCTTTAAGGATTTTTACCGGGAGGTAAAAATTACAAACATGAATACATTATTTGATACACACACAAATATACATCTTTAGCAGCTATTTGGCTAATACAGAGAATTTGAAGTTGTCAGCACCTTGACAGACAGTCAGCGATCACATTTTCCGTGCCTTTTATATGTCTAATTTTTATATCAAATTCCTGTAGCATCAGACTCCAACTTAACAATCTTCTGTTTTTATCTTTCATAGCGGCCAAAAACACTAATGGGTTGTGGTCAGTGTAAATTACCAGTGGTTTCCGTGCCGGGCAAATATAAACTTCAAGATGTTGTAATGCTAGTATGATGGCCAGCAGCTCCTTTTCCACAGTGGAATAGTTCCTCTGATGGGTATTAAATTTCTTAGAAAAGTAAGCGACTGGGTGCTCAACCCCCTCTTTGTCTGTCTGCAACAGCACCGCCCCGGCAGCTTCGTCGCTAGCATCTGTTGCTAGGGAGAAGGGTTTTGAAAAATCAGGCACATTTAGCACAGGATGGTGACACAGAATCGCCTTCAGACTGTCGAAGGCTTGTTGACAAAGGTCGTCCCACACAAACTTCGCATTCTTTGGCAAAAGCTTAGTGAGAGGGAGAGTAATATCCACAAAGTTTTTGCAAAACTTCCTGTAGTACCCCACCATCCCCAAGAACCTTCCCAGGGCTCTCTTGTCTGTTGGGGTGGGGACCTCCGAGATAGCCCGCACTTTAGCCTGCATCGGAGCCAGCTGCCCCTGTCCTACCACAAATCCCAGATAAGTGACCTTCGCGTGGCCGAACTCACTTTTTGCGAGGTTCACTGTCAGGCTGGCTTCAGACAGCCGTTTAAATAGCTCCTCTACCGCCACAATGTGCTCCTCCCACGTGTCACTCCAGACCACTAAATCATCAATATATGCTTCTGTGTTCCTGAGTCCCTTTATTACTGAATTAATCATTCTCTGGAAGGTCCCTGGGGCATTTTTCATGCCAAAAGGTAGAACATTATACTCGTACAAACCGGAGGGGGTGACAAATGCTGAGATTTCTCTAGCCCGGTCGGTTAAAGGGACACACCAGTATCCTTTCAGCAAATCGACTTTGGTGATGTACATAGCTCTTCCCACTTTATCGATGCAATCGTCTGCCCTTAGGATGGGGTAAGCATCAGTTTTTGTGATGGCGTTCACTTTTCTGTAATCTGTACAGAATCGGATGCCCCATCGGCTTTCAGGACAACCACGCAGGGGGACGCCCATTCCGACTTGGATGGCCTAATAATATCTGTGGCTAGCATGTACTCAATCTCTTTCTCCCCTAGTTTGCCCTTCTCCAAGTTCATCCTATAGGGGTGCTGTTTAATAGGCTGGTCTGAGATGACCACAACATCATGCACCGTCCCTTTGCATCGCCTCGGGACATCGGGACATACATCTGTGTGCCGTTTAATTAACTTTATCAATGGCCCGCTTTGTTCGGGGGTTAGGTGAGAGACCTTGTCAGCAAGATTAGCCAGAACAATAGATTTCTCCAATCGGGTCGGCACCCTATTCACCTTTTCAAAATGGGTTTTTCCCATCTCATTTGACTCCCCAGTCTCAGTAATTTCCGTGATAACACCAACCAGGTTTTCTTTCTGATCGTGGTAGGCTTTTAACATGTTAATGTGTACCAACTGTGTGGGTTTACGCCTGTCCGGCGTTTCGATAACATAGTTCAAAGGGTCTATCTTCTTAGTTACCTTGTACGGACCGTGGAATCTCGCCTGAAGGGGGTTGGCTACCACTGGGAACAGAACTAAGACCCAATCGCCCACTTGGAACTCTTTTTCGCGGGCACGCCTATCATACCATTTTTTCATTTTAGTCTGGGAGTGTCGCAGATTTTCTTTGGCAAGGTCACAGATCCTTTCCAGCCTCTCACGAAATTTTAGAACATAATCAATCACATTAATTTGAACTGCCGGACTGGACCATTGCTCTTTTAGTAAGGTCAGGGGTCCTCTGGGCCGATGACCAAAGACGAGCTCGAATGGGCTGAACCCCAATGACTCTTGAACCGTGTCCCTCACGGCAAATAGCAGGAGGGGCAAAGCATCATCCCAGCTCCTAGCGTTTTCTTGACAGTAAATTTTAATCATTGTCTTTAAGGTGGCGTGGAATCGTTCCAACGCCCCTTGTGACTCAGGGAGGTACGCGGAGGCCAAAATCTGCTGGGCTCCCATCTCATCCAACATCCGTCGGAAGGTGTGAGATGTGAAGACACTCCCCTGATCTGACTGGATTTCCCTGGGCAGCCCTACCGTAGTGAAAAATTTCACAAGCGCCTTTACCACGGCGGGCGCCTTCTCGCTTGCCAGGGGCATAGCCTCCGGAAACCTGGTGGCGGCGCACATCATAGTCATCACATACTCTCGCCCACTCGCAGTTCTGGGCAGGGGACCGACAAAATCCACAATGACTCGGGAAAAAGGTTCCCCGAAAGCAGGTATCGGTCGAAGGGGCACTTTAGGCAGGACCTGATTTGGCTTCCCTACCACCTGACATAAATGACATCGCCTACAGTATTCAACAATATCTTTCCTCATGTTTGGCCAGTAAAAGTCCTTCATAATTCTGTCCACTGTCTTCCTCACCCCAAAATGTCCACCGAGGGGTACCTTGTGGGCCAGGTTAAAAATCTTGCCCCTATAAATCTTCGGCACTACCACCTGGTGTACAACTCCCCATTCCTCATCTGCGGGCACAGTAGGTGGTCTCCATTTCCTCATTAGTACTCCCTCCTTTACATAATAGCCTACTGGCTCCTTTTCTAATTCTGCCTCTGAGAGAGCTGTCTCTGCCAAATCCATCAGCTCCTCGTCCCGCTCCTGTGCCTGTATAAGGTCCCCCCTGGCTAATGCTAAGTCTGCCTCAGCTCCCTCACTCCCTCTTGTTTCATTTCGTTCCATCTTTTCACTTTCTATCCCCCCCTCGTACAAGGCTGGCAGAAACGTTTCAGCTAACTTTATGTCGGCCTCTGCAGCTTTTCTCGCCATCCGCCGAGTTACTGTGCAAACGGGATAAACCTGCGAGTCCACGGGCGGGGCCTCCATGCTGGCAGGCTGACTTGTAAGCCTCACGGCAGGGAACACAATTCCCCCCGCGAGGTCATTTCCGAGCAAGACTTCCACGTCTTTCATTGGTAATTCGGACCTCACCCCGATCGTGACTAGTCCAAAGACCAAGTTGCTTTGTAGGTGTATCTGGTGCAAAGGCACGGCTTCAGTCCCTTTTCCAATGCTCTTTATCACACTGACCTCCCCAGTCTCGGTCTCTGAGCTAAAGTCTAAAACACTCTTCAGTATTAGTGACTGACACGCTCCCGTGTCTCTCCAGATCCGCACTGGAACTGGTTTTAACCCCTCCTTCACTGACGCCAATCCGGCCGAGATAAACTTCTCGCGCCCTTCCTGAACTTTATCGGACCTCCTCTCCCTTGGGGGTGGGTTTGCCGGCTCAATACAGCCAGTCGGAATCCCCGTCTTTCCTTTCCTTGCGGCAAAGCACCTGGACGCAAAGTGTCCGACTTTCCCACAATTATAACAGACGACCCCAGGGGACTTCCTACCAGACTGCTCCCGGTCTACCTTATCCTTTTCACTAGCCGCCGGCTTACTTACTGACTTTTCTGGCGGACTCTCCCCGCCGTCCTGACGACCCTTTTGGTAGCCTTTACTCGGGGCAAACTTCATTTTATGCGTCAACGCATACTCATCCGCTAACTTAGCAGTTGCGGCTAACGTGGCTGCCTCTTTCTCATCGAGGTAGGGTCTCATACCCTCAGGGACACAACCTTTAAACTGCTCAATCAAGATCAGTTGTAGCAGTCTGTCATAATCCCCCTCTACCCCCTTTGAAGCGAACCAACACTCACAATATGTCTGCATCTCACGGGCAAACTCCGAATACGTGCGGTTCCACTGCTTCCTCGCATTCCGGAACCTCTGCCGGTATGCCTCCAGGACCAACTCATAAATCCTGAGGATGGCCTCTTTTACCACCTCATACCTCTGGGCATCTTCCGCGGACAAAGCGGAGTAAGCTTCTTGGGCTTTCCCTTTCAGTACACTCTGAAGTAACACAGCCCACTTATCCCTCGGCCATTCCTGACTTATAGCCACTTTTTCGAAGTGGAGAAAGTACCGCTCCACGTCGGTATCGTCAAATGGGGGAACCAGCCTAACCTCCTGGGTCGCCCAGAACCCTCCACCTTGGTTCGGCACGAGCCCCTGCTCGGCCCTTAATCTTAACTTCTCCAATTCGAATTCCCTTTCCCTCTGTTTCTCCTCTCTCTCCAACTGTCTGTCCCTCTCTTTCTCTTCTCTCTCCAACTGTCTGTCCCTCTCTTTCTCTTCTCTCTCCAACTGTCTTTCTCTCTCTTGTCTTTCTACCTCTCTCTCCTTCTCTTCTCGCTCCAACTGTCGTACCCGGAACTCGTGCTCGAGTCTCAGTTTTTCAAGCTGTACCTGTACCACGTCTCCAGCAGGTTTTTCAATAGACACCACTCCCAGCTCGCCTTGGGGAAACACACCTTTAGATACATAGTGCTCTACAATAGCTCTGTGTATCTCCTCTCTCCTCATTGTCGACTTCACCTTAGCAAGATTCAACCGTTTGGCCGCAGCTACCAATTCCGATTTCCTGGCATCCTCTAGTGCCTCCAAGGTCGGCGCCTTTAAAAATTCCTCAGCCTCCATTTCTGCTGTTTGTCTTTTCTTTCTTTCGGGAATTTTAACCCAACCAATTTACTCCGTCCCAAATTTAGCGTTCAAAATCCCGGACGAGCCCCCACTTATGTTACGTACCCTGTAACTGGGCTGCCAAACCAGCAGAAATGGACCACTCAGTTGGAGTCTGGATTACTAGAACTAAGAAAGTTTTATTAAAGAAACAAGCAACACAGTAATCGAAAGGCTAATAAATGCAACAGTTCAGCAATGATAACCACACGTGCACAGAATTAAGATAACAGCATCAATCAAGCTCTATCGTTGTCTAGGGATAAATGACCAATTTCAAAGTGACACAAAGTTCAGTCCAATTTAGTAGTTCAGTTCGCAGTAATCGTTGCCATGGCGATGGACAACGTGGGGGGAGAGAGAGAGAGAGAACGGGAACAACTGATCATTCAGAAACGGCTTCACAGACCGGCGATAATTGCTCACAAGCAGCTTTTGGGCAGGTCCTTGGTGATGTCACCTGAGGTCACCGACTGTGACCCCTCCTCCAGATGCGGTCGATCCTCTGCAGTGAACTCGGCACCCAAGCAAGGGCGGACACACACCGGGTTCCCGCTGATCGTACCTTTCCACCCTGTGCATTGTCCGGTACTTCCCACCGACTCGTGAGAGGCGCACCGCTTCCAGGGTCTCGTTACCTCAGGTGTCGTGTGTCCTGCCTTAGCGAGCCTGTCCCTTTTTATCCCCCTGCTGGGGTATCGCCTGTCCATCACTTCAAACAGTTCAGGGTTCAAAGGGGGAGCCGCTCCAGACAGCTCTCTCGCCCGTCCCTTCATTACACATCTCCAGACGCTGCTCCATTGTTCCTTATCTCTCCTTCCCCTGAGGACAGGTGGCAGACCAACTGCTGATGTCACTGATGCTAACCCAGGCCAGCAAACATCTTAATTTTATGTGTATTCTCGTCACAATAAATTCTTCCAATCGAACCCTTCATCGAAGGGTTCATACTCATAATAGTATCTAACAGGTCAGCATCCAATATGTAAGGAAAATTACTTAAATATTTTTGTAAAAAATTTCTAACTTGAAGTTATTGTAAAAAGGGTGAATATGAAAGGGAATATTTATCAACTAATTGTTCAAAAGGTATCAGTCTATCTTCTTTAAATAAATCCAAAAAAGAATTAATACCTTTATTTTTCCAAAGTAAAAAAAAATTGGATCACTCTAAGAAGGCTAAAAAAAGTAATTTTGACAAATTAAACTACAAAGTTTAAATTTTTTAAGATTAAAAATATTGCAGAACTGGAGCCAAGTTTGTAAAGAATGCTTAATCACAGGGTATAAGCTTAAATTAGCAACTTTAGCTAATTGTATAGGTCAAGCAGCTCCCATCTGGCTTTTATGATGGAGGATTGGACACGGATTCTGAAGCTGGTTAACTCTTCTTCGATTTGTGCCAGTCATTCACTGATTCAATTTAAAACTGTACATCGTTACCATTTGATAAAGGAGAGATTGTCTGAAATATTTCCTAATGTTGATAGTTATTGTGATAGATGTAAAACTGAGACAGCTACACTGACACACATGTTTTGGACTTGTTCTATACTGGAACAGTTCTGGAAGTCTGTTTCTTCGACAATTTCTAAAACACGTAAAATTAATTTACAACCTAACAAATTAACTGTGCTTTTTGGAATAATTCCTCAAAATATCTGTGGTATCTCTGTGTCTGACCAACAAGTTACATTGATAGCTAGGGGGGCCATTTTGTTGAAGTGGAAGGATCTTCGGCTCCCACTTTGTCACAATGGTTCTCTCAAATGATGTTATGTCTTAACTTGGAGAAAATTAGAAGTTGAACCTTTGAACCTATGTTTGATTTTCAAAAAAGTTGGGGTTCATTTGCTCGTTGTTATCATCTGAGTTAATTGATAGATTTCCTCCACGATCTAATTGTAAATTTTTGGTACTTTTTTTTCTTGTTGGCGGTTTGATGTTTATCTTTAGAAGCTTTTTGTATGACGCATGGCTTCGGGCTTGAACACCTAATGGGGTTATTTTCCCCCACTTTTTCTTGCTTAGTAGGGGTTTTTTTTAATCACCAAAATTTTTTCAATCTTTAAAATAATGTTTTTTTTTCTTGAGACATTGTAAGTGTTGCTTACTTCGATATACTCGTGTTAATCTTGGATAATAATAATAATAAAAAGATTTGAAAAGAAAAGAAAGACATTTTATGACATATGCCAATGATACTAAGCCTGATTCTCATTGCTGATGATGGATGCCAGCTTTCTGAGGCATTGCCGTTTGAAGATGGCCTCGATGTAGGGAAAGCCAGTGCCCATGTTGGAGCCAGATGAATTTGCAATTTTACAATTTTCTGCAGTTTTTTCCGATCTTGTGCAGTAGTCCCTCCATATCAGATGGTGACATAACCAGTTAGGATGCTGTCCTCGGTGCATTTGTAGAAATTCGTAAGCATCTTTGGTGCCATACCAAGTTTCCCCAAACACTTAATGAAATATAACTGCTGATGTGCCTTCTGACTGCCAGTCATAGTGCTCAGTTCACCCAGTGCTTACCTGATATTGACCAAGGGTGGAACGTACCCCACTACCAGGATGATGGGATAGAACTCCCTTGGCAGATAAAATGGCTGGCATTTGACCATTACATGTTACAGGTCGGGTGAGCAGGACTGAGAACTGTCTGTGCATCATGATGAGTTGTGTGTAGGGTGGCCGTCACTTCTGACGATGATGTAATCTGTGCGGGAATGGTGTTAAAGTGAGAAAGCCATTGCACTGGGGCAGTTTCACTCTCTTGGCCAAAATAATCTTGGTCCAATGGTATGAAAACATCATCACAACTGGAAACTTCCTCGGCTGCAGAGGATAGCCATGATGCCTTCTGTGCCTTGTCATGCCCTTTGTCTTCCACAAAGCGTTGCAGCACCGCCTTCTTGGCGGTTGAATCTTGTGGTTGATCTCATCCACCGAGTTTGCCGGAACAGGCTTTGCATGCTGGCTACCCCATCTCATATCCCTATCTCACCAGGGTTGGAGGCTCCCTGCTACCCTCACCTGGTTTAGCCCGCCTGTCAAAGCGGAGTACCGGGATGTGGCCATTGCCGCATACAAACAGTTACTTAGAGCCACAGATGAGAGCCGGGTGGCAGGTGGGGATCAAAGGTGGACTTGCGGCCTCTGGGGGAGCACAACCAGTCCACCACCAGAGGTGCTACCTCTCCCTGGATACCCCATTCACCACAGCCTGAGTTAATCATAAAGTATACTCCACCTCCTCTGTCCTTAAAAGACTCTCAGATGTTCTGCCTCAGCGGTGAATGGTGAAACCCTCAGGCTACAAGTGTTGCATCCAAAATGGTGAAGATGAGCCATGTTTCCATGAACCAAAGTACACAACAGTCCCTTATGTCCCCCTGGTACTGCGATCTTGCTCTAAGGACTTCAGTTTTATTTTCCAGAGTCTGTAAATTCACCAGCAGGATATCTGGGAGTTGGGGAGGGGGTCTAAGGCCTCTGAATTTCAATCATATCCATAGCCCAGCATGACTTCCAGGTTTCTGCTTTCTTAATGGGGAACTGCACTTGTGACCTGAGTTTACCTTTAATATATTGTGCTAAAGGTACTACAACATTCAAATTGTTATTGCCTTGCTAGCATTCTGTACCATTTCATACCCATGTAAGTTCAGAAGATTCTTTCTCAATTTTTTTTCTTTTAGCACCATTTTTTTCATGTCCATCCTTACAAATCATGCCTTCATAAAAAGGGACTGTCCTCACATGGGGAACGATATTCTGATTTATTTTCTTTCCAAACCTCAAGGAGAGACAAGAATGCTGTAACACACATCTGTAATGGTTAGGCAGGAAGAGTGCCTCAGTCAAACGAAGGAAGTGTCAATGAAAAGCAGGAATATGTGCGTGGTCAGAGAGCATCCTGCCATGTGAATACAGATGTTTATTTATGTGAGAGAAAGGAATCCTTTGCCTATTTGTCATGCTATATGCTGAGATTACACTGCAATATGCTGTGACTCTACAGATCTTTGGTTTCACAGAATTTCAAAGGACTATTTCATATATTACTTTCCCAAGAATAACCATGGATCATAGTCTTGCAGAGCTTTACTTTAAAATATAATCTTCAAAATGCAACCATGTTGAAATGCAGTGAATAATTACATTTTCAAAAGGTAAGGCTTTTGTGGTTTGAATATGGATATTTGAAAATGTTTTCTTTTCAAATAATTTCAACTTGCAGTAAAATTTATGCAGCACCATGAATAGTGTATGGCAGTGATTCCCAAATGGGGTGGTTACATGCCCTAAGGGGGTGATAGGGGAAATAGAAGATTCAGGAGGCATTCAAGACTGGGAGGGAGGGAGGTAAGTGGTAAGTGGTCCCCTAGCTTAAGGCATGAGACCTGACCAACCATTAATGGGGCAGGCACTTCCAAAAAAAGGATGAGGCACTGGAACACAGGAAGAACCACAGCTCTGCAGGCAGTGAGCTCATCATCACAACGCATCTGAAACTCGGCAATCTCAACCAACCTTACCAATCAAACAGAATTTACTGGGAATGCCTAAGTAAGCAACCTGGGTGCCCAACAGTTCCCCTTGACTTGTGGCACATATGAGTTCATGCAATTTAACAGTTGGTAAATCAAGTAAGCCCTCTCAACTTTCTCTACAGATCTTCGGAAAATAGGTTGTGCACCAATACAGCACTCACTGGAACCAAACAGTGAAATAGAGCCAATCAGTGAAACTCTCAACCCCGATTATTCCTCCTGAGCTGTTCAAAGCGACCTCGACTTCATATGTGCGATCAAGAACTATCTTTGGAGATTATGAGACCTTACGTGATTGGTCAATGGTGCTAACTAGAATAGTATAAAGGTAGCTTGCCAAACATCAGCTCTATCCCAACTAACATTCAGATTCCAATCTGAATCCTGGTCAGCATAATTTTCGCTGCTGTGATCATCTTCATCTTCGCATCGCCATTCCTTTGTGTGCCACTACCATCGTTCCGTCCATGTCAACTCGTTGCCGTCATCAAAATCCAATAGGCATTCCCAGTTTGTGTAAATGTTTTTATTTCAATTTAGCCCAGTTAATGACGGATAAATAAGTATGGTACAATCTCTAAGTCTGAAGGAAGTATGATTATGAAGACACACAGTCCTCTTGTATTGTCATTTAGTAATGCATGCATTAAGAAATGATACATTATTTCCTCTGGTGTGATATCACAAAACACAGGACAAACCAAGACTGAAAAAACTGACAAAACCACATAATTATAACATATAGTTACAACAGTGCAAGCAATACCATAACTTGACGAAGAAGTCCGTGAGCACAGTAAGGTTCAAAGTTTCTCAAATGTCCCACATCTCACGCAGACGGGAGAAGGAAGAAAAACTCTCCCTGCCATGCTGACCACAAACCGACTCTGAGTCACCCGAAAACTTCGAGCTCTGATCAGCTCTCCGACACCGAGTACTGAGTGTCATCTCTGTCCAAACAATTCGACCTCCTTCTCAGTCGCCAAAAGCAGGCAAGGTCGGAGATTCTGAAGCCTACCCTTCAAAAGATTCACTACCACACAGTAATGACAGCAGCAAATGGGCGTTTCAGAAATTTCTCCAGGTGTTCCTCTGTGCTTTCTCGTCCATTCTCCATCAAATCAGAATTGTCCACGGCCCCTATTTAACAGATACAATATCATTTTTCACTGGAGAGTTGCGCACGCGCAAGTGCGCCGCCATCTTCTCCTCCTGCCGTAAAGCCTTGAACTCTAATTCTGCTAAGAAACAGAAACTGCAGAAAGTGCGTCAATACAATGTTACATACCTGGAGTGTGGTTTTATTCCATGCCCGACAGATCAGCGATGCCCCATGTGTCTTATTTGTAATACCGTCTGTCTAATGAAGCCGTGAAGCCATCATGGTTGCAGGAACACTTCCGTAAAAGACACCCTGAAAAGGCTACTTGTGGTATTACTCCATTCCAGAAAATGAAAGCATTTGAAAAGTGTGGCACACTTGTGTTATTTGCCAAGAGAGCTAAAAATGGCCTCATTGCTTCTTATAATATTTCCAAAATGATAGCAAAGTGTGGAAAATCTCATACAATAGGTGAAAGATTAATAAATGTCTGCTCTATCAGAATTGCTCACCTCTGTTCTCAAAATGGATGCCAGTATTTTCAATTCCTCTGAGTAATAACTCTGTAACTCGTCGTATTGAAGAAATGAGTGAAGACACTGAGGATTTGCTATGCACAGAGCTACAACAAACAGAATTTGGGATACAATTGGATGAGTCAACTGTGTGAGAGAACAAGGCTTATGTCCGGTTTATCAAAAATGGAAAAGTTTATGAAGGGATTCTCTTTTGTAAAAAGTTAAAAACAACTATCAAGCTCTAAATGTATGTTGAGGATAAGAGTATTCTGATTAGGAACATGATTTCTTGTACAACAGATGGAGCACCATATGACAGGTCACCATGCTGGTTTAGTGGCACTTATGAAAAAAGAAATTCCAAATGTTTGCAATCCACTGTGTAATTCATTGTCAACATCTTGCAGCCAAAAATCTCAGCCAGGAACTTTTTTCAAGTATGATTCTTGTAATACCTACTATCAACAAAATTAATGCTCATCCATTAAATAGAAGAATATTTCGCCTGTTATGCCAAGGTAACGATGAAGAGTTTGAACTTGCTTCTTGACATTGAAGGGTGTTAGCTGTCAAAAGGCTGTTGTTTAAAATGTTCCTTTCATCTTTTTGACACTGTGGTTGAATTTTTTCTCTAAGTTGACAAGAGCTTGGGAAACAAGATCGAACTTCTACATGGAGATGTGACGTATGACATACTTAGCGGATCAGTATAACAAAATGAACATTCTAAATATGAAACTGCAGGATAGAATTTCAATTTAATCCAGGCAAAAAGTGCAGTGTTCACTTTTATTGGGAAATTGTAAATATATAAGCAAAGCATTGGGAGAAGAAGTTTCTCACAGTTTCCCCGCATGGAGAGTATGGCACTCTCTTTCACAGATAGTGATTTACAAGAGTACTGCTTACACCTGCAGTCACTGAAGAAAGACTTTCAGAATCGATTCAAGGAGTTGAACAATCTGGAAATTCTGGACTGGGTAATTAACCCATTTCTTTGCAAGTGGAAGAACAGGAAGAGAGCTTGCAAGAAGAAATTATCAAAATTCAGACTGATAAAGAAGGAAAAATGATTTTCAAAAATGTCAGCTTTTGTGGTATGTGGCTACACTGTCACATAAAGTTTCCTGGTCTCTGGAGAAGAGCCAAAAATGCTTTTTATTGCATTTCCATCCTCCTACCTTGTTGAAAGTAGCTTCCCTGCAGTGAATCACATACTCACAACAAACAAAAACTGCTTGGACATTGTTATGTGTGCGGACTTAAGGCTTTTGCTGTCACAACTTGAACCAGGTGTTTCAACTCTGCTAAAAACCATCAAGCTCAAGAATCACATTGATATCAAAGCTGCTGTACAGCACACAGGTACTGTGTAAGCCAGGTTTAAAGACAAATAAAAATTTAAAGCAGAGTCATTTTTTCATGTTAGCATATAGTAGTCATGATTTTACACTATAGGGGTGCCAAAGAGGGATATTGGCAAGTATAAAGTGCTTTTGGGGGTGGGGGCATTGGCAAGTATGAAAGTGCTTTGGGTTAAAAAAGGTTGGGAAACACTGGTACTTCGTGTTTGAAGGATTAAAAAGATGATATTCCACATCATAAACCAGCACCCATTAAACTATAAGAGGAATATATTCTGTCATTTGCTCTCACATCAAAGAAGTTGATATTCCATTACCATATTGTTGACCTCAGGGGTTGGTAAACACAAACTTGATGATTGAGAGCTGTGCTACTTGCTTTCATCGGTTTGACTCTTTGAAAGCACAAGCAGATCTAAAGTAAGATAAATTAAATTTATTATCAAAGTACATATATGTCACCATATATAGCCCTGAGATTTGTTTTCTTGCAGGCATACACAGTAAATCCAAGAAACGAGACAGATTCAATGGAAGACTGCACCCAACCGGATGGACAAACAACCAATGTGCAAAAGACAATGAATCGTGCAAATACAAATCAGAAAATATAATAATAACAAATAATTAAGCAACAAATATCTATATCGTGAGATGAAGAGTCCTTGAAAGAGAGTTCATAGGTTGTGGGAACAGTTCAGTGATGGGGTGAGTGAAGTTGAGTGAAGTTATCCCCTGTGGTTCAAGAGCCTGATGGCTGAGGGATAATAACTGTTCTAGAACCTAGAAAATCTAGGTTTCGATCCCAGTCAAGCTCGACTCTGTAATCTCCAATACATGGACTGAATGGCTTCTTTCTGTTCGCCAGTATTCTATGAAAACCTTCTTCTTCAGAACGTCAATACCCAATTTCACATGTGGGAGCAAGCTCCACTAAGTGGAAAATATCTCTGATCCTGACATTTCAAGTCAGTCAATATTTCTCTCTGTTAAGACATTAAATGTGTAAGGGTAGTAATACATACCCACTTATTTGGAAGTAGATTATGCAGATTGTGAGATTATAGAAAATGACACAATTAGGTATAGTAGCAAATTGAAATGCTGATTAGGAGCTTCACCTCTGTCCTCTGACACTTTCCTTAAAGGTCAAAGACATCAGCTCAGTGAAGGATTTGCTGTGAAGCTATTGTCCCTCTTGGGATTCATAGGAACCTCATTGGGTACTGTAAGTCATCATCCTATAAAAAGCTTAGCAAAGCAGAGCAGCTTTGTGTGACTGGGCCAACCCTGTAAGAAGAAATCGCACAACGCTGATATTCAAAATAAAACATGTCAGCTTAGAGCCTTCCAGTCAATTAAATTCTATGTAACTCAACTGGCAGCTGTGACCTCATAAAAAATAGGATTAAAAATCTTTAACCATCATGTATAGCTGTCACTATCAAGGACTTTCTAGATTATTATAATAAATTATAATAGAATAATTGAATTGACTGGTCACACATAACACTTAAGGGATCACTTACGTGGAATAAATGAATTAACCCAGCTGATACGTACAAAACTCTTCAGTGGAAACAGAGAATCATTCCATCATGTACCGCAAGTCCTTGTTAATCGAAGAACTGATGCTCTGGGTCTGTTAACATAAATTGGCAAAGGCTGAAAATACACACCAGATGTTGTGTACATTTATGTATTGTCCTTTGGTTTTGCATTCTCTCTAGTGTCATCTTTGTCTATAAAACCAACTGAAGAGAATGTTTGCAGATAACACGAGCCAAAATAGGTCCTTTGGATTATATATGGTGAATGGGGGGATCATAAACATAATGTTACTTATGAACAGTTATAATAATTACTGGAGCCATGTCAAGTCTACAGGAAATGGATAATTAAAGATTATGATTATTGTTTTTTTCAGTTTTTGCCAACAAAAGGACAATAGTCAAGGGCAGCAAAATGTTGCAGATTTTTACCTTTAATTGGATTTCATTCCACTCTGAGAAAAAGAAATCCAGATAACTCATTTTTCAGCCAAAAGAAATTAACAAAGCAGCCATTAGGTTACAGCAACTGTGCTAGTGCATTTAACAGGAAAGCTTAAGAAGAGGTCATCCCAGGGGTCAGATACTGTCATGGATTTATCTGCATTAATGACTACAGGGAGGCAAGACTACCAAGAGGAAAATTTTAAGGCAATTGATTATCACTCCAGCAGAGCATTCTAAATTATGGGAGCTTCATTAATTCCATTCCACGGATGATATTCCCATGAAAGTGAAGAATGAGCAGTACTCTTCCAAGGTCAGGTAACTCATTTATTTTTCCCAGGACAAGGCGTTGACTCATTTGGCAACGTAGTGGTACGGAGTGTGAAGCTGCTGCCTCACAGTTCCAGTGACTGAGGTTCAATCCTGAGCACTGGTGTTGTTCATGTGGATCTGGAGCTTTCTTCCTGTGATCCTGTGGGTTCCCTCTCATATCCCAAAAAAAACATGTGAGTGGCTAGGTTCATTGGTCGCGATAAGTTGTGCCTAATGTGTAGGTGAATAGTTGAATCTGAGGGAGTAGATGGAATCATAGACAGAATAAAATGGTATTAGTGTAAATGGGTGCTCGATAGTTGCCATGCACTCGAAGGCCGAAGGGTCACTTTCATGCTGCATAACTCTATGATTCTATGAAATATGTCGGATAAAGTTTTATATAGAGTCTAACAGCTAGGCTCTGAATAAGGCAGGATTTAGGTTTGAAGGGATGGGGAGGGTATTGGGATGGATGGGGAGGGGATTGTTGAGGACCACACTTCTAAACAGACCAGTTCAAACTCAGCACTATGAGATCAGGAAGACTGAAACTCCTGGTGCTCACCTCTGCCAGTTTCCTACCCAAAACTGGATAGCATCAGTTACCTGACTGGCAGGTGTGGAATGCCACACAGAAGGAGACCAGACTAGGAGGGGCAGGCCTGAGGCCTGAACAGAGGAGCTCTGACCCCTCTATCTGGAGTCCAGACTACCCTGTTCTTCTGGACTCCAGGGGAATTTAACCACTTACTTCCTTAATGTCCACCCACGGGGGTAAACTGAAGGTCAAATTATAACTGGTTTCCTACTAAGCCATGACCAAATAACAGTGATTTTACCGGAGCTCCATCTACATAATTGAAGAACACCATTTTTTTACCTGGCTGGGCTAACCTTTCGTGAGTTACTGACAGATTGCCTACCAAGGAGCAAAATATTAGATGTCATTTAAATACCACCAGGACCTCTTTAGTGGAAATGCATAATGATTATATGTTATTGTGCTTGAAGATAAGATAAGAAAACATTAGTAAAGAGCATGGCAAGGATCTTACGAATATTCAGCAGCCGAGGGTAGGACCTAATGCTGGTGTTCTGAAAGATGGAATGGACCAGGGGTTCCACAGACACCTTGCTTAATGGTATTGGTCCATAGCATAAAACAGATTGGGTACTCCTGGAATAGACTCCTTTTCCAAAACTAAAACCTGGCAATAGTGAGTGTTCGAGTAATAAAAGAGTCAGAATCAGTCAACAATGCACAAAATAAGTTTAATGATCTTATTGGAGCTGCCAAAGTATGTCGATTCACATTTTCGTATCATTCTTATTGACTCAATAAACTAGCATCCAGTTTATTGTAGTGTTAGAACTCAGAGATCTTCCCTTTCTCTTATCTGTCCTCTTGTTTATAGACCATTATAGGCAGATACAAGAAAAAGGATCTAGTGGATTCGGCAGAGCAGTAGATAAGGCAATTGCGCTTGTGAATATTAGATTAGATTAGATTATGAGGACACGCAGTCCTCTTTTATTATCATTTAGTAATGTATGCATTCAGAAATGATACAATATTCCTCCGGTGTGATATCACAGAAACACAGGACAGACCAAGACTGAAAAACTGACAAAAACCACATAATTATAACATATAGTTACAACAGTGCAAGCAATACCATAACTTGATGAAGAACAGGCCATGGGCACAGTAAAAAAAAGTTCAAAGTCTCTCGAAAGTCCCACATCTCATGCAGACAGGAGAAGGAAGAAAACTCTCCCTGCCATGCCCAACCACAATGCAACTCTGAGTCATCCGAAAACTTCGAGCCTCCGACCAGCCCTCCGACACCGAGCACTGAGCACCATCTCTGCCAAGCGCTTCGACTCCAGCCCCGGCCACCAGCAGCAGGCAAAGCTGAGGATTTTGGGGCCTTCCCTCCGGAGATTCTCCATCGCACAGTAGCAGCGGCAGTGAACCAGGCATTTCAGAAGTTTCTCCAGATGTTCCTCTGTGCTTCTCACGTCTGTCTCCATCAAATCAGAATTGTACATGGCATTCTACTTACAAATACGATATCATTTCACCGGAGAGCTGCGTGGGCTGCGTCGCCCCACCATCTTCTCCTCCCACCAATATATATATATATATATATGTGTGTGTGTGTGTGTTTGTGTGTGTGTCAGTTAATTATTATTTCATTGTGATAGTATTTAACTCCATACCTGCTGTCATAGTGCTTGCCAAGTCTTGGACACAGCACAGAAACGCTTTGCTGCCTGTTTGCATTTAGCCTTGCCTGAGAAATTGGACTGTCGAGTCAACTGACTCTG
Source organism: Mobula birostris (assembly GCF_030028105.1). NCBI lineage: Eukaryota > Metazoa > Chordata > Chondrichthyes > Myliobatiformes > Myliobatidae > Mobula > Mobula birostris. The sequence goes on along the minus strand of NC_092378.1, from coordinate 128,556,050 downwards.
AAGACTAGCAATACCTGTTTAATATTTAGTTGTTCTTTTCAGCCGCAGTACAGGCTTCACTTTCCATTTTGAGAGTTTTAGTCAACGGTCCTGTTTAGCCTAGTGTTTATTGTTTTCTTTCCCCTTTAACACTGTTCACATTAAAGTCTGTCAACTATCATCCCGCTTCAGTGTCTCTCACTCCTCACTTGGGCTGTATCTGAACCTGGTAACACTTTCCTGGCATACATGACACATAAACTCTTCTCAGCTTTCAGCCAGGTCCAGGTATTGATTTCAACCGATGTTTTGATGACAAACTTCATCAGAAATAATGCCGAGGCATGTCTAGTCTGGTGGAATATATAGTCAACTTCCATTGTCCATCCCTTCTGATTGGTGAGCCCTCAAACAATCAGGTTTCCGTTGTCCCACCTTGCTTAAAATCATATTCCAGTTCTTACTTGGAGCAAGACCTTCATCTTTTTTAAAATTATTATTCACTCGTTTTATTTCAATGGCTTCCTTCACCAGGCAATCCCAAAAGCCATTGGCACAGCACAGTAGTTCTGTGCTATCAAAGTCAATCCTGTGGTCATTGCAAATGCAGTATTCTGCTATCACCAATTTCTCAAGATAACCCAAAAGAATGCACCTCCTGTTCTCCTTGATGCGGGTTTCTACTGTGTGCCCCACCTGTCCAATATACGCTGCTCTGCATTCCCAGGGAGTCCTGTAAACGCCAGCCCTACTGAGTTCCAGGTCATCTTTGACCTGCATCAGCTGGGACTTGAGCTTCCTCATGGGTTTGCAGATGGTAGTTATCTGATATTTCTTCAGGATCCTGGTGATCTTTCCAGAAACATTAGTGTGGCCACATGGGATCCAAGCACTCCAACAGGTCCACGACCATCTGAACAGCATACATCCAAACATTCAGCTTACAATGGAGATGGAGAAGAATAATTGCCTCCCATTCCTGGACACTCTAATGTGACAGAAACCAGATGAAAGCCTCCTGAATGTCGTCCATCAGAAGCCGATACACACAGACTTGGACATAAATAATAACAGCCACTATCATACCTCCTAGCGTAGAGCAGTTCTTTCTACTTTGAATAACGGCGCAAAAACTATTTTGGATCCTGAGAGTCTCCAATAGTTACAGAATGGCTACAAGGCGAAGGAAATTAATCAGGCCCTTAAAAGGGTTGATGGGAAAAACAGAAAACCTAACAATGAGGAGAAACCCGTCACTACTGCCTGTCTTCCCTATATTTCCACGGTTTCTGGAAGATCGCCAGGATCCTGAAGAACTCATCTGCAAACCCATAAGGAAGCTCAAATCCCAATTTATGCAGGTCAAAGATGACCTGGGATCCAGGACGCTGGCATTTACAGGATTCCCTGAGAATGCAGAGCAGTGTATATCAGTCAGGCGGGGCACACGGTGGAAACCTGCATCAAGGAGCACAGGAGGTGTATCCGTTTGGGTAACCCAGAGGTAGCGGAGCACTGCATTTGTAATGACCACACGATTGACTTTGATGGCACAGAACTATTGTGCTTTGCCAATGGCCTTGGGACTGCCTGGTGAAGGAAGCCACTGAAATAAGACTGGAGAATAAGAATTTGAACAAAGTCGGAAGTCTCACTCTAAATAAGAACTGGAATATGATTTTAAGCAAGGTGGAACAACAGAAATCGAATTGGTTGAGATCTAACCAATCAGGTGGGACGGATGATGGGAGTTGAGTATATATGCCACTGGACCAGACATGCCCAGGGATCACCCTGATGAAGATGGCAGAATTTGTCATTGAAACATCAGTTAAAATTGATAGCTATACCCGGCTGGAAGCCCGAGAAGAGCTTATGTGAGATACAAGAAAGAATTAAAAAAGGCCTCCACACTTAGAAAAGTGGAATGAAATCAGATGGAGATTATGTTACAATTGTGCAAGACCATAATTAGCCCACTCTTGTGGTTCAGAGACTACATCTTAGCAAGGAGATATTGGATTTGGAACATAGAACACAGAACATAGAACATAGAATAGTACAGCATAGTACAGGCCCTTTGGCCCACAATGTTGTGCTGACCCTCAAACCCTGCCTCCCATATAACCCCCCACATTAAATTCCTCCATATACCTGTCCAGTAGACTCTTAAACTTCACTAGTGTAACTGCCTCCACCACTGACTCAGGCAGTGCATTCCACGCACCAACCACTCTCTGAGTAAAAAACCTTCCTCTAATATCCCCCTTGAACTTCCCACCCCTTACCTTAAAGCCATGTCCTCTTGTATTGAGCAGTGGTGCCCTGGGGAAGAGGCGCTGGCTATCCACTCTATCTATTCCCCTTATTATCTTGTACACCTCTATCATGTCTCCTCTCATCCTCCTTTTCTCCAAAGAGTAAAGCCCTAGCTCCCTTAATCTCTGATCATAATCCATACTCTCCAAACCAGGCAGCATCCTGGTAAATCTCCTCTGTATCCTTTCCAATGTTTCCACATCCTTCCTATAGTGAGGCAACCAGAACTGGACACAGTACTCCAAGTGTGGGCTAACCAGAGTTTTATAGAGCTGCATCATTGCATTGCGACTCTTAAACTCTATCCCTCGACTTTTGAAAGCTAACACCCCATAGGCTTTCTTAACTATCCTAACCACCTGTGCGACAACTTTCAGGGATCTGTGGACATGTACCCCCAGATCCCTCTGCTCCTCCACACTACCAAGTATCCTGCCATTTACTTTGTACTCTGCCTTGGAGTTTGTCCTTCCAAAGTGTACCACCTCACACTTCTCCAGGTTGAACTCCATCTGCCACTTCTCAGACAACTTCTGCATCCTATCAATGTCTCTCTGCAATCTTCAACAAACCTCTACACTATCTACAACACCACCAACCTTTGTGTCATCTGCAAACTTGCCAACCCACCCTTCCACCCCCACATCCAGGTCGTTAATAAAAATCACGAAAATTAGAGGTCCCAGAACAGATCCTTGTGGGACACCACTAGTCACAATCCTCCAATCTGAATGTACTCCCTCCACCACCACCACCCTCTGCCTTCTGCAGGCAAGCCAATTCTGAATCCACCTGGTCAAACTTCCCTGGATCCCATGTCTTCTGACTTTCTGAATAAGCCTACCGTGTGGAACCTTGTCAGATGCCTTACTAAAATCCATATAGATCACATCCACTGCACTACCCTCATCTATATGCCTGGGCACCTCCTCAAAGAACTCTATCAGGCTTGTTAGACACTATCTGCCCTTCACAAAGCCATGCTGACTGCCCCTGATCAGACCATGATTCTCTAAATGCCCAGAGACCCTATCTCTAAGAATCTTTTCCAACAGCTTTCCCACCACAGAAGTAAGGCTCACTGGTCTATAATTACCCGGACTATCCCTACTACCTTTTTTGAACAAGGGGACAACATTCGCCTCCCTCCAATCCTCCGGTACCATTCCTGTGGACAACGAGGACATAAAGCTCCTAGCCAGAGGCTCAGCAATCTCTTTCCTCGCTTTGTGGAGCAGCCTGGGGAATATTCCATCAGGCCCCAGGGACTTATCTGTCCTCATGTATTTTAACAACTCCCACACCTCCTCTCCCTTAATATCAACATGCTCCAGAACATCAACCTCACTCATATTGTCCTCACCATCATCAAGTTCCCTCTCATTGGTGAATACCGAAGAGAAGTATTCATTGAGGACCTCGCTCACTTCCACAGCCTCCAGGCACATCTTCCCACCTTTATCTCTAATCAGTCGTACCTTCACTCCTGTCATCCTTTTGTTCTTCAAATAATTGAAGAATGCCTTGGGGTTTTCCTTTAACCTACTCGCCAAGGCCTTCTCATGCCCCCTTCTTGCTCTTCTCAGCCCCTTCTTAAGCTCCTTTCTTGCTTCCCTATATTCCTCAATAGACCCATTTGATCCCTGCTTCCTAAACCTCATGTACGCTGCCTTCTTCCACCTGACTAGATTTTCCACCTCACTTGTCACCCATGGTTCCTTCAACCTACCATTCCTTATCTTCCTCACTGGGACAAATTTATCCCTAACATCCTGCAAGAGATCTCTAAATGGTGACCACATGCCAATAGTACATTTCCCTGCAAAAACATCATCCCAATCCACACCCGCATGCTCTTGCCTTATAGCCTCATAATTTGCCCTTCCCCAATTAAAATTTTCCTGTCCTCTCTGATTCTATCCTTTTCCATGATGATGCTAAAGGCCAGGGAGCGGTGGTCACTGTCCCCCAGATGCTCACCCACTGAGAGATCTGTGACCTGACCAGGTTCATTACCTAGTACTAGATCTAGTATGACATTCCCCCTAGGTCAGCCTGCCCACATACTGTGACAGGAATCCATCCTGGACACACTTAACAAACTCTGCCCCTTCTAAACCCTTGGAACTAATCAGGTGCCGATCAATATTAGGGAAGTTAAAGTCACCCACAATAACAACCCTATTATTTTTGCACCTTTCCAAAATCTGCCTTCCAATCAGCTCCTCTGTATCTCTGCTACCAGGGGGCCTATAAAATACCCCCAGTAGAGTAACTGCTCCTTCCTGTTCCTGACTTCCACTCATACTGACTCAAAAGAGGATCCTGCTACATTACCCACCCTTTCTGTAGCTGTAATAGTATCCCTGACCATTAATGCCACCCGTTCTCCCCATTTTCTGCCCTTTCTATCCCTTTTAAAGCACTGAGATCCAGAATATTGAGAATCCATTCCTGCCCTGGTGCCAGCCAAGTCTCTGTAATGGCCACTACATCATAATTCCATGTATGTATCCAAGCTCTCAGTTCATCACCTTTGTTCCTGATGCTTCTTGCATTGAGGTACACACATTTCAGCCCTTCTACCTTACTGTCTTTACACCGTTTATTCTGATTCTCTTTCCTCAAAGGCCCTCTATATGTTAGATCTGGCTTTACTCCATGCACTTCTTTCACTGCTCTATCGCTCTGGGTCCCATCCCCCTTGCAAATTAGTTTAAACCCTCCCGAACCATGCCAGTGAACCTACCTGCAAGGATATTGCTCCCCCTCGAGTTCAGGTGCAACCCATCCAATCTGTACAGGTCCCACCTTCCCCAGAAGAGATCCCAATGATCCAAAAATCTAAAACCCTTCTCCCTGCACCAACTCCTCAGCCACGCATTCAACTGCCATCTCCTCCAATTCTTACCATCACTCTCACGTGGCACTGGCAGCAATCCTGAGAATGCCACCCTTGAGGGCCTGTTCTTCAAACTTCAGCCTAGTTCCCGAAACTCACACTTCAGGACCTGATCCCTCTTCCTGCCTATGTCATTGGTCCCAATATGTATCACGACTTCTGGTTGCTTTCCCTCTCATACCAGGATGTAGTGCACCCGGTCAGAGACATCCCAGACCCTGGCACCCAGGAGGCAACAAACCATGCGGGTGTCCTTCTCATGTCCACAAAATCTCCTGTCTGCTCCCCTGACTATAGAGTCTGCAATGACAACAGCTCTCTTCTCCATCCCACGCTTCTGCACCACCAGGTCAGACTCAGTGCCAGAGGCCCTGCCACCATGGCTCACACCTGGTCGGTCATCCCCGCCAACAGTATCCAGGACAGTAAACTTATTATTCAGGGGAATGGCTACAGGGGTGCTCTGCACTACTTGTCTGCTCACCTTCGCTTTCCCCCCTCTGACTGTCACCCAACGAACAGATTTGCCAGAGTTTACATTACAAGAAAATAGTAACAAATTATGCTTTGTTCCCTGGTATTTAAAATGTTAATGACTGACTTTAATTAACCCTTCAAAATATTCAGGGCAATAGAGGGGAGGATAGGAGAATGCAGACTATTGGGTCTGTTAGAAAAACCTTTACCAACATGGGATAATAGAAGTTCCAAACCCCCTTTCACAAACAATTGATGCTGCACTCAGTAATATTTACATACTGGAGATATTGAAGGGTTTGCATCAAAAATGGGTAAGTGGAGTTCAGGCATAGAGCTACCATGATTTCATTGAATGGTGGGATAGCCTTGAGGGAGTAAATGGCTTACTTCTGTCCAAAAATATTCACCACACAGCTACTTCTCTCATTGCTCCGGCAAGTGGTATCTTTCAGGCATCTGATGGGGACTTTATGCCTCACCAGTAGCCCACACGTGAAGAAATACTGCCTTTCTTCATGCAGATGAACATTATTGGGATAAGAGGAAGTTAACGCATAGATTCAAGGTTTTGCTCAACATGAATGACTGATACTGATGAGTGGATGAAGACAGGTTGGGAGCATCAGGACTGGCAAGACTGCAGGATCGATCCACAGAGTATTCCTACAGGGGCACTATTGAGAGCATCCTGACTGGCTGCATCACTGCCTGGTTTGGGAACTGTACTTCCCTCAATTGCAAGACTCTGCAGAGAGTGGTGCAGACAGCCCAGCGCATCTGTAGTTGTGAACTTCCCATGATTCAGGACACTTACAAAGACAGGTGTGTGAAAAGGGCCCGGAGGATCATTGAGTCACCCCAACCACAAACTGTTCCAGCTGCTACCATCCGGGAATCGGTACCGCAGCATAAAAGCCAGGACCTACGGGCTCCAGGACAGCTTCTTCCACCAGGCCATCAGACTGATTAATTCATGCTGATATAATTGTATTTCTATGTTATATTGACTGTCCTGTTGTACATACCATTTATTATAATTACTATAAATTGCACATTGCACATTTAGGCTGGATATATAATGTAAAGAGAGTTGTAAAAGAGCGCCTGAAGGCTTTGTGTGTCAATGCAAGGAGCATTCGTAATAAGGTGGATGAATTGAAAGTGCAGATTGTTATTAATGATTATGATATAGTTGGGATCACAGAGACATGGCTCCAGGGTGACCAGGGATGGGAGCTCAACGTTCAGGGATATTCAATATTCAGGAGGGATAGACATGAAGGAAGGGGAGGTGGGGTGGCGTTGCTGGTTAAAGAAGAGATTAAAGCAATAGAAAGGAAGGACATAAGCCGGGAAGATGTGGAAACGATATGGGTAGAGCTGCGTAACACTAAGGGGCAGAAGACGCTGGTGGGAGTTGTGTACAGGCCACCTAACAGTAGTAGTGAGGTCGGAGATGGTATTAAACAGGAAATTAGAAATGTGTGCAATAAAGGAACAGCAGTTATTATGGGTGACTTCAATCTACATGTAGATTGGGTGAACCAAATTGGTAAAGGTGCTGAGGAAGAGGATTTCTTGGAATGTATGTGGGATGGTTTTTTGAACCAACATGTCGAGGAACCGACTAGACAGCAGGCTATTCTGGACTGGGTTTTGAGCAATGAGGAAGGGTTAATTAGCAATCTTGTCATGAGAGGCCCCTTGGGTAAGAGTGATCATAATATGGTGGAATTCTTCATTAAGATGGAGAGTGACATAGTTAATTCAGAAACAAAGGTTCTGAACTTAAAGAGGGGTAACTTTGAAGGTATGAGACGTGAATTAACTAAGTTAGACTGGCAAATGACACTTAAAGGATTGATGGTGGATATGCAATGGCAAGCATTTAAAGGTTGCATGGATGAACTGCAACAAATGTTCATCCCAGTTTGGCAAAAGAATAAATCAAGGAAGGTAGTGCACCCGTGGCTGACAAGAGAAATTAGGGATAGTATCAATTCCAAAGAAGCAGCATACAAATTAGCCAGAGAAAGTGGCTCACCTGAGGACTGGGAGAAATTCAGATTTCAGCAGAGGAGGACAAAGGGCTTAATTAGGAAGGGGAAAAAAGATTATGAGAGAAAACTGGCAGGCAACATAAAAACGGACTGTAAAAGCTTTTATAGATATGTAAAAAGGAAAAGACTGGTAAAGACAAATGTAGGTCCCCTGCAGGCAGAAACAGGTGAATTGATTATGGGGAGCAAGGACATGGCAGACCAATTGAATAATTACTTTGGTTCTGTCTTCACTAAGGAGGACATAAATAATCTTCCAGAAATAGTAGGGGACAGAGGGTCCAGTGAGATGGAGGAACTGAGCGAAATACATGTTAGTAGGGAAGTGTTGTTAGGTAAATTGAAGGGATTGAAGGCAGATAAATCCCCAGGGCCAGATGGTCTGCATCCCAGGGTGCTTAAGGAAGTAGCCCAAGAAATAGTGGATGCATTAGTGATAATTTTTCAAAACTCGTTAGATTCTGGACTAGTTCCTGAGGATTGGAGGGTGGCTAATGTAACTCCACTTTTTAAAAAAGGAGGGAGAGAGAAACTGGGGAATTATAGACCGGTTAGCCTAACGTCAGTAGTGGGGAAACTGCTGGAGTCAGTTATCAAGGATGTGATAACAGCACATTTGGAAAGTGGTGAAATGATCGGACAAAGTCAGCATGGATTTGTGAAAGGAAAATCATGTCTGACGAATCTCATAGAATTTTTTGAGGATGTAACTAGTAGAGTGGATAGGGGAGAACCAGTGGATGTGGTATATTTGGATTTTCAGAAGGCTTTTGACAAGGTCCCACACAGGAGATTAGTGTGCAAACTTAAAGCACACGGTATTGAGGGTAAGGTATTGGTATGGGTGGAGAGTTGGTTAGCAGACAGGAAGCAAAGAGTGGGAATAAACGGGACCTTTTCAGAATGGCAGGCGGTGACTAGTGGGGTACCGCAAGGCTCAGTGCTGGGACCCCAGTTGTTTACAACATATATTAATGACTTGGATGAGGGAATTAAATGCAGCATCTCCAAGTTTGTGGATGACACAAAGCTGGGTGGCAGTGTTAGCTGTGAGGAGGATGCTAAGAGGATGCAGGGTGACTTGGATAGGTTGGGTGAGTGGGCAAATTCATGGCAGATGCAATTTAATGTGGATAAATGTGAAGTTATCCACTTTGGTGGTAAAAATAGGAAAACAGATTATTATCTGAATGGTGGCCAATTAGGAAAAGGGGAGGTGCAACGTGACCTGGGTGTCATTATACACCAGTCATTGAAAGTGGGCATGCAGGTACAGCAAGCGGTGAAAAAGGCGAAAGGTATGCTGGCATTTATAGCGAGAGGATTTGAGTACAGGAGCAGGGAGGTACTACTGCAGTTGTACAAGGCCTTGGTGAGACCACACCTGGAGTATTGTGTGCAGTTTTGGTCCCCTAATCTGAGGAAAGACATCCTTGCCATAGAGGGAGTACAGAGAAGGTTCACCAGATTGATTCCTGGGATGGCAGGACTTTCATATGAAGAAAGAATGGATGAACTGGGCTTGTACTCATTGGAATTTAGAAGATTGAGGGGGGATCTGATTGAAACGTATAAGATCCTAAAGGGATTGGACAGGCTAGATGCAGGAAGATTGTTCCCGATGTTGGGGAAGTCCAGAACGAGGGGTCACAGTTTGAGGATAGAGGGGAAGCCTTTTAGGACTGAGATTAGGAAAAACTTCTTCACACAGAGAGTGGTGAATCTGTGGAATTCTCTGCCACAGGAAACAGTTGAGGCCAGTTCATTGGCTATATTTAAGAGGGAGTTAGATATGGCCCTTGTGGCTACGGGGGTCAGGGCGTATGGAGGGAAGGCTGGGGCGGTGTTCTGAGTTGGATGATCAGCCATGATCATAATAAATGGCGGTGCAGGCTCGAAGGGCCGAATGGCCTACTCCTGCACCTATTTTCTATGTTTCTATGTTTCTATGTAAAGGTTTTTACTCCTCATCTATATGAAGAATGTAAGTAATAAAGTCAATTCAATTCATTTCTCTTTCATCTGCACTCTTTTCTTTGACATAATCGGCATTTTGACATTGCAAAGCCTTATTCTTGCAACTTAAAGTATGTTAGCTTACGGTACTGTATCTCCAGGATCAATAAGAAATGTTTGCTCCAGGAGCTTCCCAGAACCTAAGATGCAAAGGTAGAGAGCTCAGGAGCCAGCTTGTAGAAGAATGCCCTTTGATCCTAACCCTGCTGCAAAGAGCACAGATGTCTGCCTCTAGGGTCCAGCCTATGGAAGAAGACTGATGGCTTTGTGCCATCGACTGCAGGAATGGCAGATATTTTGAGGTCCAAATTAATCATCTCGCCCCTGTGGCTAAGGACTGCTGTTTGGCAGGAAGAAATAGAGTGGGCCAAAAGCAGAGGAAAATTAATAAATTTAATCACAACTCCTGTCAAAAATACATTTTTTGTATTATGAGTAAAGTATTACTACTTTCCCTAGTTATTATTTCCTTTCTATGTTATTTGGTTGGCTACAAAGCTGTTCATTACAGTCTTTTCTGCTGTTGTTAGTATACTTCTAAGTCTAAAACCAAGGTCACAATGATTTGCAGCCCCTGGGGTAACAGGCACTGCAGCCACATGTCACTGACCTCAGAATTCCATTATCCAGGATCCTGGTAACACACCAACCGATCTGCCACAGCATTGACCTTCTGTTTGCCAATAGATTCCACAAGTAAATAGCAAACATAACGAAACTCTAATAAGCGATGCCTCATATCTTGAATTACCTTGCATTATTTGATTAGTGTCAATAAGCATTTAGTCAAACAAGGTTAAAGGAACATTTTAGGGCATGTAATACTGTTGGAGCTCAAAAATATATAGATAACATATTAGTAGATTTGTGCATAACCTAACCCTTTCACAGCTCTTGTCTCATTACATGGAAACAAGATCAGGTTTTCTGAAAACCCTTTATTAGAAATGAACAGGGTATGTAGTAACGATTGAATGAATAGCAGTCCAAACAGTAAAATATTTTCTGCAGAACCATTTTCCTCAATCAAGTTGCCGAAACTGGTTGCGTATTTTAATGCTAACAACTTTTTATTTGTGCAGTATTAATTAAAACGCTAACAATGTTTCTAGGGACAGTCACTCACTGTTTTTTTTATTAATGATAATAAAATCAATGTTGATTTTAATGATAATAACACCTGCAATGATAAACGTGTTCAGATTTCAAAATCCAAATCAGAAAGCATACTAAAGAACTCCATTCTGTTCCATGTGAACTGCAGTTAGAATGAAGGCTACAGCCACTAATTTTCTTATGAATTGTGGTTTCAAAGAAATACATAGTTTCTATAAACTTTTAAATAGTTTATTTTTGTCACATGTATTGTGGTACGGTGAAAAACTGTTCTGCATGCCATCCATACAGATAATTTCAGTACATCAGAACACAGAGGTAATGCTGAATATTGTGTTAATTATACTCAATAGCCAGTTTAGTAGATACATCCTGTACTTTAAAAAGTGGCCACTGAATGTATGTACATAGCCTGCTGCATCTACTTCAAGATCTGACATGTTCGGCATTCAGAGATGCTCTTCTGTGCACTGCTGTTGTAACTCATGGTAATTTGAGTTACTGTCACTTTCATGGCAGCCTGAATCAGTCTGTCCATTCTCCTCTGACCTCTCTCATTAACGAGATGTTTTCACCCACGGAACTACTGTCCACTGGATGTTTTTTTTTTGTTTTTCACACCAGTCTCTGTAAACTTCAGAGACTGCTGTGCTTGAAAATCCCAGGAGATCAGTAGTTTCTAAGATACTCAGACCACCCCATCTGGCACCAACAATCTGTCCAAAATCTTTTAGATCACATTTCTTCCCCTTTCTGATATTTGGTCTGAAGAACAACTGAGCCTCTTATCCATGTCTGTATGCTTTAATGCATTGAGTTGCTGCCACATGATTAGAATCAGAATCAGAATTAATACCTCTAGCATATGTCATGAAATTTGTTGTTTTACAACAGCAGTACATTGCAATACATAATAATAAAAACTATAAATTATAATAAGTACATATATACACACAAACACACACACACACACACACACACACACACACACACACACACAATTATATATATAATTAAATTAAATAAGTACAGCAAAAAGTGAGCGGAAATGGTGAGGCAGTGTACATGGGTTCATTGTCCATACAGAAAGCTGATGGTGGAGGTGAAGAAGCTGTTTCTGAAAGCTTGAGTGTACACCCTCAGGCTCCAGTGATGGGAGCAATGGGAAGAGGGCATGTCCTGGGTGAAGGAGTTCATTAATGATGGATGCTGTCTTTTCGAAGCATTGCCATTTGAAGAAGTCCTGGATGCTGGTGCCCATGATGGAGCTGGCTGAGTTTACAACTCCCTGCAGTTTTTTTTCCAATCCTGTGCAGTGACCCCTCTGTACCAGACAGTTAGAACGCTCTGCACAGTACGTTTATAGAAGTTTGTGAGGCTCTTTGGTGACATACCAATTCTCCTCAAACTCCTAATGAAATGTAACTACAGTCTTGCCTTCTTTGTAATTGCATCAGTATGTTTGGCCCAGGATAGATCCTCAGAGATGTTGACATCCTGGAACTTGAAACTATTTACCCTTTCCACTGCTGATCCCTCAAAGAAGACTGGTGCGTGTTCCCTCAGTTTCTCCTTCCTGAAGTCCATGATCAATTCCTTGCTCTTACTGACAATGAGCTCAAGGTTGTTGCTGCCATGCCACTCAGCTAGTCAATCTGTCTCACTCTTGTACTCCTAATCAACACTATCTGAAATTCTGCCAGTAAAAGTCAGCAAATTTATAGATACATTTGAGCCATCAATCATGGATGTAGAGAGAGTAAAGCAGTGGGCTAAGCACGCTGAGTTGTGCCACTGTTGATTGTCAGTGAGGAGGAGATGTTATTTCCAATCTGCACAGACTGTGGTCTCCTGGTGACCAGGTCAAAGATCCATTTGCAGAGGAAGGTACAGAGGTTCAGGTTCTGGAGCTTGTTGATTAGAAGAGTATGATTGTGTTGAACGCTGAGCTGTAATCAATAACCAGCGGCCTGACATAAGTATGACTAATTTCCATGTGACCCAAGGGCGAGTAGAGCCAGCGAGATTGCATCTGCTGTAGATCTATTGTGGCGATAAACAAACGGCAGTGGGTCCAGGTCCTTGCTTAGCCAAGAGTTGATTCTAGCCGTGACCAACCTCTCAAAGCAACTTCATTATAGTAGGGCATTAGACATTGAGGCAACTCACCCTGCCCTTCTTGGCCACTGGTATGATTGTTTCCCTTTTGAAGCAGGTGGGAATCTCCAACTGCAACAGTAGAAAATTGAAGATGTCCTTGACCACACCCACCAATTGGTTGGCACAGGTTTTCAGAGCCCTATCAGCTACTCCATCAGGGCCAGATGCCATGCAAGGGTTCCTTCTCTTCAAAGGTGTTCTGATGTCAGCCTCTGAGCTGGAGATCATAGGGTCAACAGATGCTGCAGGGATTCGCACAGTTGTAGTTTTATTTTCCCTTTCAAAGCGAGCATAGAAGGTGCTGAGCTCATCTGGGAGTGAAGCATCACAGCCGTGCGCGATATTAGGTTTCACTTTGTAGGAAGTAATGGTCTGAAATCCCTGTCAGAGCTGATGTGCTTCCGGTTCCATCTCTAACTTCAATCAGAATTGTTTTCTCGTCCTTAAAATAATCTTCTGTAGGTTGTACCTGGAATTCTAATATACTTCTGGATCACCGGTCTTGAATACCACAGATCTTGCCCTCTGCAGATGGCGGATTTCTGAGTTCATCCTTGGCTTTTGGTTTGGAGGTACACATTCTTCCACAAAGTAATGAGATATGTTGGATTAATGAGCAAGTGTGCAGGCTGTTGGCCAAAAAGAACGATACAGTAATATACAAACCAGTGAACAGGAATGAGGCAAGGGCGGTGGAAAGTAAAAGGCTTTGTTCTTGCCATGTGGTTGCAGGAATGGAGGCAGCCATTTTGTGCGACTTTTCTTGCCACCGCCATTTTGTGAACTGGCTCTTGCTCAGGGATAATTTAAGGAGAGCAACCAATCATGGATACAATGAGTTTTCTGCTGAGACCATTTACAGATAAGAAGATCTTTATTATGTAAAATGGCAGGTTTGCAGAAGAAACAGCCTGTGACCTGGTCATCTGGGGCCTGGTTGGACTGGTTTGAAACAGTTGGAGTTGGACAGAAATAAGCACATTACCTAAATTACAAGGCTGAAGAGAGAGCATTAAGCAAGACTGCTTGTAGCCTCGGGCCACATCCAGTGAGAAACTAACACAGGTCTGTCAGATGACCTTGAGCCAATGAGAATGAAACATCATAAATTGACCTGATAAGGAAAAGAATAACAATGGAAGATTTTGGGAGTACAGGCAGCAACAACTCTCCAAAGACCAACTGTCATGGATATTGAGGACCCCACATCGGATACATAGAGATCACACAGTGGTCACACGGATCACCTGGCCAGTGTACATTCCTTCTCCCTGGTATTAACTTTTCTCTTCTTCGGAGGGTCAGGGAAACGTAGTAGGTGTGCACACCATTAGCTAGTTTGTAAATTCAAGTGCTTGTGAACTGAGCCAATAAAGGTATTTGTCAGTAAGTACAGATCCTCAGTGTCTAAATAATCCTCATTATTGAGGAGTTAATCCTTGTAACAAGGTGGCTACTGAGTGTACAGGCAGACACAGACAATAAATTGTCAAGTATGTGTTAAGTAAGATTTGTGTGACAAGGATGGCTTGGACCCAAGTACTGGCATATCTGAGACTGGGATTGAGACACAGAATAAAACTGGACCGAGAACTGAGCACATAACGAAACGCGAGTTGATATCTCTGGCCGGGTTTAGGATTGAGCACTGAAGGTCTGTTCAGCTGCTCCTTAAATACTCAGTTCTTCATGTCCAAAACATGATTGCCAGTTAGTGGGATGGTCCTGATTCTTTAAGGGGGCTGCACCAGCTAACCATATTCCAGAATCTAAATCCTGGAAAATGGTGTGGTTGGGTGCGTATCATAACAATTTGTTTGCTTTCCCAATAATACTGAATTTAGAAAACTCTGAATAGTTGGATTGGGATAGTCTTAATCATCTGCATGTTCTCTTCTGATTCACACATCTCAATTCTGCCCATATCATGGATAGAGAGCATGTCCTCTCTTTTATTTGACCCCGAATGTATCTCGCATCTTTCTCTTCAGAAGTAACAAATATCTGTATTACCGTTACACATTGTTTGGATGTCCTGCACCTTCTAAGTAATTTGAAAAGTCTGGAAAAATTTTGGAAAATATGGATGCTGTAAGAAAAAGGCCTCAGCAATGGTATTGGAGAGATTTCCCCCACCCTCACAATAGTCTAGGGAGGCGGGGCAAAGTTAAGATGGTGCTAAATGGCAACTTCTTTGCTTGCATCTTTGGATACAGCTTTATTTCTATCTTTGATTTTTTTTTTCCTTTTCGGGGTGTGGGGGGTTCTTTTGAGGACCCTGACCTGGAGTTACATTCTTTGCAGGAATGGGACCTGCTGTCAGGGCCTCAGCACCGGCTGCTTTTTGACCTCCCAAGGACAGGGCCTGGAAGATGAGTGCGCCTTCAGGATTCCAGGATTTTGTGGCTGGAGGGACGTGCTGACTCCAGGCCGATGCCCCTGACCGAAGCGTCACAGGAGAAAACGGAACATCGGGAGCAGCGGGTTAGCTGCCGGGGATTGTATGCCAAGAGAGCTGCGCCTTTTTGGTACCGACTCTACGGGTGTAGTGCTCGGGAAAAGCGACACAATAGACTTTTAAAATCATAAATCAGCCAGTTGTTTGTTGTGTCTTTCCTCTCACTGTGAAATGGGGACACATCTTTTCCCTTATTAGGGAGAGAGGGAGAGCCTGAGTTATGCTGAATTATGTGAATGAGTTCGTTTTTGGGGTACTGCAAGTCTGTGTCTTTATTGATGCTTTGCTGCACACTTGAGTGCTCAGTGGAGGGTGCTGATGGTTTTTGCTGGTGGGGGTGGGGGGTCCTTGCTGCTTCTTGCGCGTGAGAGGGGGTTTTGGGGTTCTAACGTTTTAACTGCCATTCATTGGGGCACTCCTCTGTTTCCGTGGGTGTCTGCGAAGGAAAAGAATTTCAGGATGAATATTGTATGCATTTCTCTGACATTAAATGCACCTTTGAAATCGATTGAAAAATCCACATGCACGTGACTGCCCCAAGCCATTGTGAGCATCATCAAGGAGCCAAGGTTGCAGCATCTTCTGATGAGCCTGCTGTAGGAATGCCACAATCCTTAGCAGTGCAGAAGACTGCAGCTTATAAAAGTACATGCAAAATGGAGGAAGAACTCAGCAAGTCAGGCCTCATCTATGGAGGGGAATAAACTGTCAAAGTTTCCTCTCCGTAGATGCTGTCTGACTTGCTGAGTTAAATCAGAACATAGAACGTAGCACAGTATAGACTCTTCAACCCATGATGTTGTGCTGACTTTTTAACCTACTCTCAGATCAATCGTACCCTTCCCTTCTACATAGCCCTTCCATCATCCATATCAAGGAGTTTCTTAAATGTCCTGAATGTATCTACCTCTTCCACCACCACAGCAGAGCATTCTATGTACTCATAACTCTCTGTGCAAAAATAAAATCCTCTGACCTTCCCCCCTATACTTTCCTCAAATCATCTTAAAATTATGCTGCCTGGTTTTTGCTGTTCCTATCCTGGAAAAAAGTCTCTAGCAACCTGCTTGATCAAAGCCTCTGTTCATTTTGTACACGTCTATCAAGTTGATCCTCATCCTCCTTCCCTCCATTGAGAAAAACCTTAGCCCGCTCAACCAATCCTCCAGCATTTTGTGCGTTTTGCTGAAGAATTTCAGCATCTACACAGTCTGTTGAGCTTATCGAAATAATTCCGTACGGTCTCAACGTCCTAGCACAGACACTGCAATTTTCTAGTCGATGCTGGTTATTGCGGGTTTTGTTTCTTGGAAGTGAGTGAAAAATGCAGATTATAGATAAGGACTGATAGACTCAGACTCGGTTTCTGCCAGAAGACTAAAACTGAGCAACATGCATAATGCTGCCATCTTCACGTTGGAAAATAACAGCCACTGTAGGGTGATTCGCAATCCAGTCCAATTCCATAATTGGCAGAACGCCCAGGAGTGAGTGTAAACGTGTAAAAAAATTCAGAAGATGAATCTTATTCAAGGCACGGGCTTTTAAAAGAGCAGGCACTACACACTCCCGAATCTAGACCGTCGTTTTCAGCCTTGCACATTATTGCAAGTGGACGGCCACAGGGATCAGTGCTGCCTCCTCAGCTTTTGACACTTTGTACGAATGCAAACCAGAGTGGAATGGATCTAAGTTTACAATAATACAAATTTAACCCAAGAAGTAAATTGTGGAGAGAGCACGAGTACAAATACAGGTTTCCCCCGCCATCCGAAGGTAGAGCGTTCCTATGAAATGGTTCGTAAGCCAGAATGTCGTAAAGCGAAGAAGCAATTACCATTTATTTATATGGGAAAATTTTGTGAGCGTTCGCAGACCCAAAAATAACTTACCAAATCATGCCAAATAACACATAAAACCTAAAATAACAGTAACATATAGTAAAAGCAGGAATTATATGATAAATACACAGCCTATAGAAAGTAGAAATACTTCTCTACAACTATTACCTCCACTGTTCGCCGTAGCGAAAATCTCACGCAAGCGCTGTTGGCAAAAACATGGCGCAAGCGCATTCCAGTAACCTTTAAGCTATGAAGCTGCCAAGTCATAAGAAACAACACGTAAAAATACACAGCCGATATAAAGTAGAAATAATGTATGTACAGTGTAGTATCACTTACGGGAATCGGGAAGACAGCGCAGAGCACACTGATGATGGTGTGTTAGGCTGATTTGTCGCAGGTTGAGGTGGTGCAGTGGCCCCTACCCTCCGGGCCGCTGACTGATAGATTGCCGCGAAGCATGCAGGGGTACAGCAGTAGCCGGGAGGCACACAGCACATCTTTAAGAAAAAAGCCGAATTAAACATGCCCGGCATGTAATTATCGGCCCAGATCAGAGGCGGTTACCAAGCTGTATGGGTCCTAATGCCCTTCCCTTGGACAACGTTGGTGTCGTGGAGAGGGGAGACTTGCAGCATGGGCAACTGCTGGTCTTCCATACAACCTTGCCCAGGCCTGCGCCCTGGAGAGTGAAGACTTTCCAGGCACAGACCCATGGTCTCACAAGACTAGTGCATGCCTTTAATTTAATTTTAATTTATTTCAGCTTTTTTCTAAAAGATGTGCTGGGTGCCGCCCGGCTACCGCTGCATTCTCCGCTAATCAGTATCTGTCCGCAGCCCGGGGGTTGGGGTAGTGGGACACTGGGGTGTCATCTCATTGTCGTCTGTTCCCATTAGGGCAGGCAGCTCATCTTCTCCTATGTCTGCCTGCCTCGATCTCGAAGGTCAAGGTTCGTCGTCTGCTGTGGCTGATGTGGAAGGCTTTCTTAACTGCTTAGCCTCGCGCATTTTTCTATCATACAGTTTTTTGTAAGCACGCAAACCATCTTGCAAATATGCCCTAAACGGACATACCCTTTCAAAATTAAAGTCGTACTTTACCATTGCAGCGAAAATCTCACGCGGTTGCTTCACGTTCAGTTTGCTACTGCATTCGGTTTCGATTTTTATCCTTTCCTCTTCCAATTGCATCAGCTCTTCATCTATCAATTCTTGGTCATCGGATGCCAAAACCTCTTCAACATCATCCCGTCAGCTTCCACAAGCCAAACTCACTTTGTCCTTACTTCATTCACCACGATCGAATGCTTAATTATGTCTAGTTTTACGCTAAGTGCAACACCCTTACAAGCTCTTTTAGGCTTTTTCCGATACCTTAGAGCTCATCTTGCAAACAGCTGCTCACAGGCACGTGTTTAAACAATACCAGCGAGAATGCCGTTCCAAATCCGGGGGACAGCGGCTGCTCGGGGCGCGCAGCACGCTGCTCTTTTTCACGCGCTGCTTTTTCTGCGCGCTGCCTTTTTTCGTAACAGTGAAAACACCATCTGTTAGCGAAAACAGGTAACTAATGTAGGTCTTTCATAACAGTGAGATTTCGTAAAACGAACGTTCGAAAAGCGGGGGACACCTGTACCTTCAAAGGAACATAAGTAGGTTAAGTGAGTGTGAAAAATGGGTACAAAAAGTACATAGGAAATTATTAGGTTATGTACTTTAATAGGATAAGTAGAAAGCACAATATTTGTTAAATAGTTATTGTTGAAGTACAGAGGGATCTGGCCATAATATTCCATGCAGAAAATTGACATTCTGATTCGACAAACAATGAGGAAAGCAAACCATTCCAAGTGAGTTTAAATACTATGGGTACTCTTGCTGTGATCATACAGGGCGTCAGCAAGATCTCGCTTAAAGGGTCTGCTTGCATTGGAGACTGTACAGCATCGATATAGCGGGTTGATTCCTAGGATGGAAGTTGTCCTATAGGGAGAGATTGAATAAGATTAATACACTTATTGGAGTTTAAGATGAATTAAAGTTAATCCTACTGAGAGAATAGTTGCTCAAGATGGAAAATGTAGAACTAAAGTCTATAGTTCAGGTTATGGGGTCATTCACTTAGTATTGAGACAAGATGTAGATTCTTTAATCAGAAGGTTATAGACCATTGTAATTTCCCTACCTCAGCAAATCACGGAGGCTCAGCTACTGAATATATCCATGGGTGATATTTTCAGTTTTTTAGACACTAAAGAAATCACAAGACGTGAGATTAAATTGGAATGTGAGGCACAGGTTTGCCAGAATGGCAGAACAGGATTGAGAGATCATATTCCTGCTTCTAATTCTCGTAAACCCTTACATGATACTATATAGCATAAACTTTCAAAACTGGTGGATAAACATTAATTTCATGGTTAAGGCCATAAAAGAGACAAAATACGACCATAAGATATAAGAGCAGAATTAGACCTTTTGGCCAATCGAGTCTACTTCGCCATTTCATCATAGCTGATACAGTTCCCTCTCAGCCCCAGTCTCCTGCCTTCTCCCTGTATCCATTAATTCCCTGACTAATCAAGAATATATCAACCTCTGCCTTAAACATACTCAATGATTTGGTCTCCACAGCAACCTGTGGCAACGAATTCCACAGATCCACCACTCTCTGGCTAAAGAAATTCATCCTCATCTCCATTCTGAATGGATATCCCTCTAATCTGAGGTTGCGTCATCTGGTTTTAGACTTCCCCATCATAGGAAACATCCTCACCAAATCCATCCTGTTGAGGCCTTTCAATTGAATCCCAGTGAGTCCAGTCCCAGGGCCATCAAGTGCTCCTCATATGATAAGCTTTTCAATCCTGAAATAGTTCTTGTCAGCTTCCTTTGAACCCTTTTCAATGTAAGCACATCCTTTCTTAGAAGAGGGGTCCAAAACTGCTTACAATACTCCAAATGAGGCCTCACCAGTACCTTATAATGCCTTAACATTTCATCCTTGTTCTTGCATTCCAATCCTCTTGAAATGAATGCTAATATTGCATTTGCCTTCCTCACAATAGATTCAACCTGCATATTAACCTTTAGGGAATCCTGTACAAAGCCTCCCAAGTCCCTTTGCACTCAGATTTTTGAACTTACTTTCCATTTAGAAAATAGTCTACGCTTTAATTTCTTCTACCAAAGTGCATGGCCATACACTTTTAAGACTATATTCCATCTGCCACTTCTTTGCCTAATTTCTTAAACAGTCCAAGTCCTTCTGAAGCCTCTTTACTTCCTCAACACTACCTGCTCCTCCACCTATCTTTGTATTGTCCACAAACTTGGCCATAAGGCCATCAATTCCTTCATCCAAATCATTGACATACAACGTAAAAAGAAACGGTCCCAGCATGGACTCCTGTGAATGTTCGTCACCAGCAGCCAACCAGAAAGGGCTCCCTTTATTCCCATTCCTTGCCTCCTGCCAATCAACAAATCCCTTATCCATGCTGGTATCTTTCCTGTAATACCACGAGCTCTTAACTTGTTAAATGACCTCATGAGTGGCACCTTATCAAAAGAATTCTGAAATCCAAGTACACAACATCCACCAATTCCCCTTTCCCTATCCTGCTTGTTATTTCTTCAAAGAATCCCAACAGATTTGCCAGGCAAGATTTTCCCTTAAGGAAACCATGCTGACTTTGGTCTATTTTATCATGTGCCTCCAATTACCCTGAGACCTCATCACTGATAAACAACTCCAACATCTTCCCAACCACTGAGGTCAGACTAACTGGTCTGTAATTTCCTTTCTTCTGCCTCTCTCCCTCCTTGAAGAATGGAGTGACATTTGCAATTTTCCATCCTCCAGAACAATGTCACAATCCATTGAATATTGAAAGAACATTACTATTTCCTCCACAATCTCTTCAGTCAGCTCTTTCTGGACACTGGGGTGTAGACCATCTGGTCCAAGTGACGTATCTAGCTTCAGACCTTTCACCTTCATATTCCATCTTTTCCTTCTTTATAACTTTTTAGTTGCCTTCTGTTGGTTTTTAAAAGCTTCCCGATCCTCGAACTTCATACTAATATTTGCTCTATTATACGCCCTCTCTTTGGCTTCAAGAAAATCACAATGAAAGCATACTCTAAACTGTTCAGTCATCATGGGGCGCTTGCTCTAATGGTGATATAATTTAGATCAGTAGCTACAAAACAAAGTTGCCAAGAAATTCAACTGAAAAAGAACTTCCTTTCAGCATCATACAATTGAAGATGAATCATTTTCCAGAGAGAAACATGATAATGACTTTGGCCTATTTTTTAGTTGTTTTATATCTTTCCGGTGCACTCAGTCGCCTTTGTGATATGAATGCTAGTTCCTTATCAGGGATACACAGGATAATGGCATAACCCTTGAAATATTCTTCTCAGAGGATTAGATCAGATTACCTTGGGATAAAAGTTCTTGAACAATATAATGAGAACATGACCTCAGATGCACAGCACCGGTCTGGGAGACTTGCAACATATGTTTCGTCTTAATTTCCTTTATTTTCCTCCTTGCTACTCCCACCACCAACACCCCCCCCCAACATATAAGTAGACTCCATCACAGATTAAACCTCCACATCAGCGAGGACATCTTCAAAAGGTGGCACCCCAAGAACATTATTAAGGAGCCTCACCCATCTGGACATGCTCACTTCTCATTATTACCAACAGGGAAGAGGTACAGGATTCTGAAAACCCACACTCAATGTTTCAGGAACAGCTTCTTCCTTTCAGCCAACAGATTTATGAATGGTCCATGAATACATGAACTCTGTATTGTTATTCCTCTTTCACGCTGTTCATGTCTTGCACTGTATTGCTGCCACAAAACAACAAATTATCAATGATAATAAAATCCAGTTCTGAACCCTTGCAACTTGATTGTTGATGCCTAACTCTTTCGTTATTCTAGAACACCCTGATGTGTGCAATAGGATTTTTCAGCAATTATCCATCAATTTATTATCCATCTACTATTAGCTCCATTTTAAATTTATTGGAAGCTCCTTTTGATAGCTTAGCAACTTCTTTAAATCCAAGAACTTTTACTTTTCAATTCCACCATGTTGCAGCTAACTTGCACAGAAACTTCACCAAACTTGCACCTTGACAAATAGTTAATTCCACATGTTGATTTTCCATCATGGAGTATTATGTAATAAATGTGCAGCTTTAACTGCATTTAAAATGTCCCAAGGTGCTTCAGAAACTAAGAGATCAAAACCATTACTGATAGGCAGTTCTTTAATGTGCACTGCCATTTTTCAGTATTATCAATAACCTTCTTACAGATGACACAAGCTGCACATTTATTAGGCAATGCCACTCTTGACATTTCTGTTCCTGCTTTACTCATTCATTTCAAATTCTTCATCTTCTATCTCAACCACTTTCATTTCTGTACTGGCTTTCTGTTTAGAAAGACAAAATTTTGCTGTAAAAGTCCTGAATATTTCTTTATTGCAGGTGTGAATTTGGATGGAGGGATTTTTTATTTGCAGAATTTTGCCTTATTGTTTGTGATATTGGCCTTTGCTTGGGCTACTACAATATTTATTAAAATTTCCTTGAATTACTCAGCAGCTTGAGTGGCATCAGTAGAGAAGATGATAACTAGCAAATCTAGGCCATAAGACATAAAAGCAGAATTAGGCCATTTAACCTCGCGCCTCTGACACAAAGTCTGGCCCTGTGGCTCAGGAAGGTAGGGAAAGGAAGAGGATGGCAGCAGTGATAGGGGACTCTATAGTTAGGGGGTCAGACAGGAGATTCTGTGGATGCAGGAAAGAAACACGATGGTAGTTTGCCTCCCAGGTGCCAGGGTCCGGGATGTTTCTGATTACGTCCACGATATTGTGAAATGGGAAGGAGAACAGCCAGAGCTCGTGGTACATATTGGTACCAATGACATAAGTAGGAAAATGGAGGAGGTCCTGAAAGCAGACTACGGGGAGTTAGGAAGGAAGTTAAGAAGCAGGACCTCAAAGGTAGTAATCTCGGAATTACTACCTGTGCCATGTGACAGTGAATAAAGGAATAGATTGAGGTGGAGGATAAATGCGTGGCTGAGGGATTGGAGCAGGGAGCAGGGATTCAGTTTTCTGGATCATTGGGACCTCTTCTGAGGCAGTGTGACCTGTACAAACAGGACGGGTTGCACTTGAATCTGAGAGGGACAAATATCCTGGCAGGGAGGTTTGCAAAGCCTATTGGGGAGAGTTTAAACTAGAATTGCTGGGGGGGTGAGAACCAAACTGAGGTGACGGAGGAAGGGGAGGTTGGCCCACAAATAGAGAAAGCTTAGAGACAGTGCAAAAGGGAGGATAGGCAGGTGATAGAGAAGGGACGCACTCAGACCGATGATTTGAGATGTGTTTATTTTAATGCGAGGAGTATCATGAACAAAACGGTTGAGCTTAGAGCGTAGATCAGCACTTGAAGCTATGATGTTGTGGCCATTACAGGGACTTGGATAGTGCAGGGGCAAGAATGACTCTTCAAGTGCTAGGCTTTAGATGTTTCAGCAAGGACAGGGAGGGAGGCAAAAGAGGTGCAGGCATGACACTGTTGATCAGAGATAGTGTCACGGCTGCAAAAAAGGAGGAAGTCATGGAGGGGTTGTCTACGGAGTCTCTGTGGGTAGAAGTTAGGAATAGGAAGGGGTCAATAACTCTCCTGGGTTTTTTTTATAGCCCACCCAATAGTAACAGGGACGTCGAGGAGCAGATAGGAAGACAGATTCTGGAAAGGAGTAGTAATAACAGGGTTGTTGTGGTGGGAGATTTTAATTTCCCAAATATTGATTGGCATCTCCCTAGAGTGAGGGGTTTAGATGGGGTGGAGTTTATTAAGTGTGTTCAGGAAGGTTTCTTGACACAATATGTAGATAAGCCTACAAGAGGAGAGTCTGTACTTGATCTGGTATTGGGAAATGAACCTGGTCAGGTGTCAGGTCTCTCAGTGGGAGAGCATTTTGGAGATAGTGATCACAATGCTATCTCATTTACCATAGCATTGGAGAGGGATAGGAACAGACAAGTTAGGAAAGCTTTTAATTGGAGTAAGGGGAAATGTGAGGCTATCAGACAAGAACTTAGAAGCATAAATTGGAAACAGATGTTCTCAGGGAAACATACAGAAGAAATGTGGCAAATGTTCAGAGGATATTTGCGTGGGGTTCTGCGTAGATACGTTCCAATGAGACAGAAAGGATGGTAGGGTACAGGAACCGTGGTGTACAAAGGCTGCTGTAAATCTAGTCAAGAAGAAAAGAAGAGGTTATGAAAGGTTCAAAAAACTAGGTAATGATAGAGATCTAGAAGATTATAAGGCTAGGAGGAAGGAGCTTCAGAATGAAATTAGGAGAGCCAGAAGAGGACATGAGAAGGCCTTGGCGGACAGCATTAAGGAAAACCCCAAGGCATTCTACAAGTATATGAAGAGCAAGAGGATAAGACGTGAGAGAATAGGACCAATCAAGTGTGACAATGGAAAATTGTGTATGGAACTGAAGGAAATGGCAGAGGTACTTAATGAATACTTTGCTTCAGTATTCACTATGGAAAAGAATCTTGGTAATTGTAGGGATGACTTACAACAGACTGAAAAGCTTGAGCATGTAGATATTAAGGTAGACGATGTGCTGGAGTTTTTGGAAAGCATCAAGTTGGATAACTCACCGGGACCGGATGGGATGTACCTCAGGCTACTGTGGGAGGCAAGGGAGGGGATTGCTGAGCCTCTGGCGATGATCTTTACATCATCAGTGAGGACGGGAGAGGTTCCAGAGGATTAGAGGGTTGCGGATGTTGTTCCCTTATTCAAGAAAGGGAGTAGAGATATCCCAGGAAATTATAAACCAGTGAGTCTTACTTCAGTGGTTGGTAAGTTGATGGAGAAGATCCTGAGAGTCAGGATTTATGAATATTTGGAGAGGCATAATACGATTAGGAATAGTCAGCATGGCTTTGTCAAAGGCAGGTTGTGCCTTATGAGCCTAAATGAATTTTTTGAGGATGTGACTAAATACATTGATGAAGGTAGAGCCGTAGACGTAGTCTATTTGGATTTTAGCATGGCATTTGATAAGATACCCCATGCAAGGCTTATTGAGAAAGTAAGGAGGCATGGGATCCAAAGGGACATTGCTTTGTGGATCCAGAACTGGCTTGCCCACAGAACGCAAAGAGTGGTTGTAGACAGGTCATATTCTGCATGGAGGCCGGTGACCAGTGGTGTGCCTCAAGGATCTGTTCTGGGACTCCTACTCTTTGAGATTTTTATAAATGACCTGGATGAGGAAGTGGAGGGATGGGTTAGTAAATGTATTGATGACACAAAGGTTGGGAATGTTGTGCATAGTGTGGAGGGCTATCACTGGTTACAGTGGGACATTGATAGGATGCAAAATTGGGCTGAGAAGTGGCAGATGGAGTTCAACCCAGATAAGTGTGAGGTGGTTCATTTTGGTAGGTCAAATATGATGGCAGAATATAGCATTAATGGCAAGACTCTTGGCAGTGGGGAGGATCAGAGGGATCTTGGGGTCCGAGTCCATAGGACACTCAAAGCTGCCCCTCAGGTTGACTCTGTGGTTAAAAGGCATACGGTGCATTGGCCTTCATCAATCGTGGGATTGAGTTTAAGAGCAGAGAGGTAATGTTGCAGCTATATAAGACCCTGGTCAGACCTAACTTGGAGTACAGTGCTCAATCCTGGTTGCCTCAGGAAGGATGTGGAAACCATAGAGAGGGTGCAGAGGAGATTTACAAGGATGTTGCCTGGATTGGGGAGCATGCATTGTGAGAATAGGTTGAGTGAACTCAGCCTTTTCTCCTTGGAGCGACAGAGGATGAGAGGTGGCCTGATAGAGGTGTATAAGATAATGAGAGGCATTGATCATATGAATAGTCCGAGGTTTTTTCCCTGGGCTGAAATGGCTAGCACGAGAGGGCACAGTTTTAAGATGCTTGGAAGTAAGTACAGAGAAGGGGTCAGGGGTAAGTTTTTTTACGCAGAGAGTGGTGAGTGCGTGGAATGGGCTGCCGGCAACGGTGGGAGAGGTGGAAACGATAGGGTCTTTTAAGAGACTCCTGGATGGAGCTTAGAAAAATAGAGTGCTATTGGTAAGCCTAGGTAGTTCTAAGGTAAGGACATGTTCGGCACAGCTTTGTGGGCTGAAGGGCCTTTATTATGCTGTAGGTTTTCTATGTTTCTAACCCATTGAAGTCTGCTCTATTATTCCATTATGGCTGGTTTATTATCACTCTCAACCCTACTCTCCCGCTCTTCTGCCTTCTCCCCATAACCTTTGATAGCCTTACTAATCAAGAACCTATCAACTTCCTCTTTAAATATACACAATGACTTGACCTCCACAGCCTTCAGTGGCAAAGTTTACTACAGATTCACCACCCTCTGGCTAAAGAAATTTCTGTTAATTTCTGTTTTAAAGGGATGTACTTGTATTCAGAGCCTGTGCTCTCTGGTCTTAAGTTCCCCACTTTCGAAAACATCCTCTCATGTCCCCCCTATCTTGTCACCTTTCATCGAAATACTAATCAATCTTGCAAATTACACTGTGTTTCAGGCACTTGTTCTTTTAAGACAGCATATTCTAGATTATAAATGGCTCAAATTGCTCTTCGTTCCAGAAAAACATGGAAGCACCAATCTTTTTGGATCTTCTTTATCTGGTCACCAGTAAATGTCAGTCTAAGGATATAAGCCATACAATTCTATGACAATAATAAACCAATAGTAAACTTAAACCGCTGCACTTGGCACCCAGTGACAACATTACTGCAGCATCAGTGGTGGGACATCGGTCATTATCCATTGTTGCCCGAAAATTGTGCTACTAATCTGTCAATATGCCATTGTTTAGTACTGTGAGTGATAATAAGGAGAGTACATTCACTCAGTGGCCAGTATTAGTAACACCGCTACAAATACTCAATGGCATAAATTTCTAATCAGCCAATCATGTGGCAGCAACTCAATGCATAAAAGCATGCAGACATGGTCAAGAGGTTCGGGTGTTGCTCAGACCAAACATCAAAGTGAGGAAGAAATGTGATCTACATGACTTTTACTGTGGAATGATTGTGGTTGCCAGACAGGGTTGTTTGAGTATCTCAGAAACTGCTAATCTCCTTGGATTTTCATGTACAACAGACTCCAGAGTTTACAGAGAATGGTGCAAAAAGTTAAAAAGAAAAACATCTAGTGAGTGGCGGTTCGGTGGGTAAAAATGCTTTGTTAATGAAAGAGTTCAGAGGAGAATCGCCAGACTGGTTCAAGGTGACGTGAGCTCAAATAACCACACATTACAACAGTGGTGTGCAGAAGAGCACCTCTGAATACACTACACATCGAACCTTGAACCGAACGGGCTACAGCAGGAGAAGACCTAATAAAGTGGCCACTGAGGGTATATTGTATAGGCAACAGATGGCAATAAAGCCCTCTCTTGTGGCAAATATCCCTTAAAGTTTGGTGAGTCAATGCACCCAGACTTCTAAATAATAATGTAAATTAGTGCAGAATGAAAATGAAAAATTACTTTGAGGAGCAGACTCCCTCAATTACATAGCAACAGGTTTCAAAGTGAAGACTTTAAGGCAGTGGTTCACATCCTTTTTTACGCCATGGATCCTTACGTTTAAATGAGAGGTCTGTGGACCCGAGGTTGTAAACACCTGCTTTAATGGTGCAGTCTTAGTGGTTAGTTTGATTCTGGTTGTTTCTTAAATATCACCGAAATGGTCTAAGGTAATTTTCTTACTTTAAAATGGCTTTCTAAGTGTGGCCATTACAGGGGATGAATTATTAACAAAGCATAAGGAGGAGGGAAAATAACCCTCTTTGTGGCTCCTGGGGTCTCTGTAACGATCAGGATAAGGGCAGAGGACAGCGATCCAAAACATTCCATCTGCACAGCGGTGTGAGAGCCTCCAGGAATGATTTCAACGTCTAAGTATGAAACTTCTCAATTATCATTGTTTGCATTTGTGAGCCTGGAGCAGAAATTATAAAACACAAATAAACTTTTCAGTTAAGCACCTTCAAAATGAGGTAACAATATTTCATCCCTATGTTGCACGAGATCTCCTCCACTGGTGGAATAATCAATAAAAACTCTAATAAAAATTTAGGTCAATGACCTCTGATCAGAATTGCAAGGTATTACAGCTGAACAGGGTTTTATCAAGGGGAAAAGAAAGAGGGGAGTATAAGAGCAAAAGGGAATGTCTGTGAGAGATTAGAAGGCAGAAATGATTAAATGGCAACATGGGTAATAGAATTACATAAAAGAGAATGGTAATTAGAGAAGCAGCAAAACAAATGATGGGTCGAGAAGATTTTAACAGTGGGATCATTACCTAAATTACCACATGAAAAATGTGAGCATTTGTTCTTATCTAAAATTGTTGTAAAACGTCTGTTTGAAAGATGAAGTGCTATTCCTCAAGCTTACAGTGAACTTCCTTGGAGCACTGCAGGGAGCCAAGGACAGAGAGGTCAGAATGGAAATGGAGCAGAAAATTAATAAGCCAAGAGTGCAGATGTTCGAAGGTCAGGCTTGCAGACTGGTGGCGATGCTCGACAAACAAAAGACACTTAGACCGGTACGTGGATAGGAAAGGTTTAGAGCAGGGGTTCCCAAACTTCTTTATGCCATGGACCAATACCATTAACGGAGAGGCCCGTGGATCCTATCTTGGGAACTTGTGGGTTAGAGGGATATGGGCCAAATGTGTGCAATTGGGACTAGCTCAGGTGGGAATCTTGGCCGACATGGACCAGTTGGGTTGAAAGGCCTACCTCTCTGCTGCTTGCCTCTATAAATCCAAACAAGTAACCTAATCTACCTTTGGTTTTCGATGAGTAGACAACAGTGAAAATATATACCAAGTTGAAAGTACTGTTGAACGAACAAGGTCTCTGGGACTCTGATTAGTAAGAAAAGGAATTAGAAATGCTGTTGGATGCCTTAGTGTTTAGGATTCAATCAGAACCGATGGAGAGAAATGTCCCAGAAGAAATACCATTTGGAAGAAGGGCTACAGTAAGTCTGTGTCATATGGTGGGTGGCTGGGAACGGACCCAAGTGCAAGACACAGACACTGAAGGACTAGGGACAGGACTAGGATACAGGGCGAGGGCAAGGACATGGACAGGAAAACCGAGAACCCGGAACAGGACTGGACAAGAGAGCTAGGAACCCGGGCTTGGACTCCGAGCCAGAGACTGGACAAGGACCCAATACCTGGGTCTTGCCTCTGGCTCGGACCCCAGAACTAGGCAAGGACGAAGCTTGGCAGGCAGGCAGGACAAGGCTGGAGTCTTCAGGCTTGATGCTAGAGGCGAGGCTTGGCAGGAGGCAGGAGGCTGGAGTCTTCAGGCTTGAGGCTAGAGGCTAGAGGCGAGGCTTGGCAGGAGGCAGGAAGCTAGAGGCTAGAGGCAAGGCTTGGCAGGAGGCTAGAGGCTAGAGGCTTGGCAGGAGGCTGGAGTCTTCAGACTTGCGGCTGCGCAGGAGGCTGGAGTCTTCAGACTTGCGGCTGCGCAGGCTCCTCCTGGGCAGAGCACGGATCACCACCCAATGGAGGCATGGGACAGGAAGCGACAGATTCAACCGCAGGTAACGGCAAGACAGCCTGGCTTACCCGACAGAGGCAAGGGACAGGAAGGGACAGAACCAACCGCAGGTAACAGCAAGACGTCCTGGCTTACCCGACGGAGGCAAGGGACAGGAAGGGACAGAACCAACCACAGGTAACGGCAAGACAGCCTGGATTACCCAGAGGAGGCAAGGGACAGGAAGGGAGCTAGGTACGGGGTGGCTCCAGGACAAGACTGAAGGCGAGACAAGGTGAGAGTTACCAGCAAGACCAGGCAAGGCTTCAGGCAATGCAAGGCAAAACGAGAACTTCAGGCGAGGCAAGAGTTAACGGCAAGACAAGGCAAGGCTTCTGGCAAAGCAAGGCGAGACGAGAACTTCAGGTGAGGCGAGAGTTACCAGCAAGACAAGGCAGGGCTTCAGGCGAGGAAACAGAAGGTAGAGGAAGGGATACAAGGAGTAAGGACAAGAACAATGCAGCAGCCACGTCCTGGTCTCTGAAGGTATTTATGCAGCCAGCCCCAACGAGCATCAACTGCCTCAATTAGAGCTCAACAAGAGCAGGAACAGGGTAGACAGGAAAACCTGGAGCAAGGGTCGATGGATTGGACCATGAACCGGAATACGGACTTCACAGACGGGACCATGACAGTCTGACACACCACCAAACCAGAAGAGGCAGGAACTACAAAGAGTGATCCATTGAATCTGGAGTCTGGGGATCTGAAGCTGGTGGGCGGGGTGGGGGGGGAGGAAGTAAGACTCAGATAGTGAAGATAGGAACAAGTAAAACTCGGTTGCACCTTTGGGAAGGGGAGCTGGAAGAACCCTGCTAACCATCATGGAAGGAAATTCTCAACTGAGGGAGGAGGATGACACACTCGTAGCATTTGTATCAACATGGCAGCTTTGGAACCAAGGTGAAACCAAGAAAATAAAGCTAGAACCAAGGCGGGAGCTGTGTTGATGAGGATCTATAGGTATAGGTGGGCACATAATTGATACCAGTTGGCAACTTAACTGTGGAAAGTTACAAGGAAGATGCAAGAGGCCCAGCTACAATCTCTGGAAAGCCATTTCACAAGGCCAAGTGGCAATTCTGGACTAAACTTGAATCAATGAAGGATGCTCATCTGTTGTGGCAGGGCTTGAATACTATCACCTCTTATAAAGTAAAATCAAGTGACATAGGCAACAACAGGGCTTCACTTTCAGGTGAACTTACTGCCTTCTATACTCGTATTGACCATCAAAACATGGAGGAGCCATCACGAACTCTCACACCCCCAATGATCCTGTGATTTCAGTCTCTGAAGCTGATGTGCGAACAGACTTCAGGAGAGCAAATCAACAAAATGCATCCAGTTCAGACAGGGTACCTGGCTAAATACTAAAGACCTGTGCTGAACAACTGGCTGGAGTGTTCACTGAGAACCTTAACCTCTTGCTTCAGCAGTCTGAAGTACCCACTGTTTCAAGCAGACTTCACTCATACTGGTGCCTAAGAAGAACATGGTAACCTGCCTCAATCACTATCATCCAGTAAAACTTATATCGACAGTGATGAAGTATTTGAGAGGTTGGAAATGAAACATATCATCTCCTGTGTGAGTTGTGACTTGGTCTCCAAGTTGCCTAGCAGAGCAACAGGTCCACAGCAGGTGGCATCTCATTGGGTTTTCCCTCAACCCTGAAACATCTGGACAGCGAAGTTCATACATCAGGATGCTCTTTACTGATTACACTCAGCATTAAGTACCAATATCCCCTCAAAACTAATCAATATCCTTCAAGATCTTGGCCTCAATAACTCCTGGTGCAATTGGATCCTGGATTTCCTCACTTGCAGACTGTGATCAGTTTGAATTAGCAACAATATCTACTCCAAAATCTCCATCAGCACGGGTGCACAACAGAGCTGTGTGCTTAACCCCCTGGTCTACTCACGTTACACTTGGAGAGGGTCAGCATTTTTAAATTTCTTGGTGTTATCATTTTGGAGAACCTGTCCTGGGTGTAGCACATAAGTGCAATTATGAAAAAAAGCACAGCAACCCCTCTATTTCCTTAGGAGTTTGCGAAGATTTGGCATGACATCTAAAACTTTGACAAGCTTCTATAGATGTGTGGTGCAGAATATATTGAATGACTGCATCAGAGCCTGGTATGGAATCACCAATGCCCTTGAATGGAAAATCCTACAAAAGGTGAGTGGATGTGGCCTAGTCCATCACAGGTAATGCCCTCTCTCCATCACGCACGTCGACATGACGTGTTAACGCAGAAAAGCAGTATCAGTCATCAGAGACCCCAACCACACGGTCACGCTCTCTTCTCACTCCGGCCATTGGGAAGGAGGTACAGGAGCCTCAGAACTCTCACCACCAGGCTCAGGAACAGTTATTACCCCTCAACCATCAGGCTCTTGATCAAAGGAGATAACTTCACTTGCCCCATCATTGAAATGTTCCCACAACTTATGGACTTACTTTCAAGGACTCTACATCTCATATTTATTGCTTATTTATTTATTATTATTATTTTTCTTTTTACATTTGCACAGTTTGTTGCCTTCTGCACAAGTTTGTGCGGTCTTTCATTGATTCTATTATAGTTATTATTCTACTATGGATCTCTTGAGTACACCCGCAAGAAAATGAATCTCAGATTTGTATATAGTGACGTATATGTACTTTAATAATGAATTTACATTGAACTTTGAACTTTGGAATTGAATACAAATTTAAGGAGGTTCATCTTTAGTTATATAGGGAAATGGTGAGGGTACGTCGGAAGCATAGTTTATAGTACTGGTCTCTACTTAAGTGTAGTTGGTACTTGCATTGGAAGCAGTTCAGAAAAGGTTTTCTGGATTAACAGTCTGAATAGGTAGCTGAAATCAGTAGGTTGTTTTATGTGGAAAGGTTGGACAGGGTAGGCTGCATCTGCTTGATTTAGGAAGACTAAGAGCAAACTGATTGTTAAGGCCCCTTATGATCTAATAATTTTCAGTGTGAACTTGGGCAGGATGTTTTCTCTTGGGGAGAATCTAGAACAAGTTAAGGGGTCACTCATTAAATGCAGGGATGAGGTGAAATGTTTTCTCTCAAAGGTACGTGTGTCTTCGGATTGTCCTTCCTCAAAAGGCAGTGGATGCAGAGACTTTGAACGTGCTTAAGGTAGAAGTAGACTTGGTATGTAACAGGATGAATTATCAGTAGGTTAGACAGGACTTCAGTGTTGTGCTAACTTTCAGATCACTCATGATCTTATAAAATGGTAACACAGGTTCTGGGTGCAAAGAATCTTACTCCTACTCCTAATTCATAAATTGTGAATAAGTTACAGAATTTCATAAGTCTAAAATGTTATTCATTTCTCTTCTCACAAATAGAGAACATTTCCAACTTCTTTCTAGGCTTAATTCAGATTCCCAGCTTCTGAGAACTTTGCTTATGCAATCACATTTAATCATCCAGCATTCAATAATATATTGATGCAGCTAAATCTTAGACGACAGAAACTGAAAGAAAAACAAATTTCAGCAATAAATTAAGCAGGCTCAGAGAGAAAGGTGGAGTATTGTTTATAGTTAGATTGAATATCAATGACTAACAGAGACTGAAAACACATTTGCATTATTGCAGATGAAACGTGATAGTTTCACTAACTTTCTTAATGAAAAATGAAAGAAGAAATTTATCTGGGATCTTTCAATCTTCCTCAAGTTCAGAAATCATAGCCTAGAAATTGGATTAATCTGTGTCTATATTTTATGCACAAACCTTTCATAAAAGTGCGTTAACCCAGGTAATATTGGACTAGTGATCATCCCAATGTAAAATTATGCCTATTAGAAATTTCAACAAAGCATTTTCAGTGCTATTCATTTTAGGCCCATCTCTCACACTCCTGACAGAACATAATTCCCCTTTTCATATTAAAGACATAAATTGAAGTTCAAAGGTGCCACCCTGAATTTCAATGATTAGTTCAAAAAGCGAAGGATATTCTACTGAAATTCCCGATGAGATGTGAATTAGAGGGTCTCTATTGTGATGAAAACACTGGTTGGCCTCATAATTTCCAGATTAAGATAGTATTACTGGAGGCATTCAACAGTTCGAAAGTAAAGGGATTTGATTAAAAACATTATTAATAACACTTTTTTGAGGTGAATTGTGGTGAACTATCACTGCAAACAATGAAGATATGAGCAAAGGCAAAGCTACAAAAGCAACGCACTTGGAGTTGAAGCTGTGCTAGTTGGAGTGGATGATTCAGAGGGGAGAAGACGGGACAGAGGAGTTCCAATATCTATCCAGCCAGCACTCTAAGTGCTGGGCTGACTTGCAAAGGTCGAGAATGGCTTCTTCAGCAGCGAAATCCAGATCTGAAGTGAATCTAGGCCTGGAGCATTTCGCCACAGTGAAGCCTGGGTCCTAATGCAAGGTGCAATCCACTGTTTGGACAATCTAATCGGCAGCCCATATAGGCTGGAAGTGTAGGGTGTCAAGAGTCGGGTGAGGTTAGATTGCTCTCTCTGGGTGCCAAGCCGATTTGGAAAGGTTGAGAAAAGCTTCTTCAGCAGCGAAATCTAGGCCCGGAGCGATTCACCACTGCGGGACCCAGGTCCTAGTGTGACGTTCAGACAATTTAAATACCAACCCAGATAGATTTGGGGCTCCTCGCTCCATGATGCTGTTGTGAGACTGCCCCCGTCTGCTGTGCTTTGTGTCTGCGAACTTTGTGGCAATTTGCTTCACTATTATGAGGAACTGGAACCGAGGCTTTGGGCCTACTCCGGGCTGCTCCAGGAGTGTGGATCTAAGGACTCAGTTTGGTTCGGAATGCTGTTGTTGTCACTTGCTTCCATTTTTTGCATGATTTGTTTTTTTCTCTCTTTCTCTGTGTAAATTGGGGGTTGGTCTTTATTTTATTTTTAATTGAGTTCTTTTGAGTTCTTTCGAGTTCCTTGCTTTGTGACTGTCTGTAAGCAAACAAATCTCAAAATTGTATAATTTATACATTCTTTGATAATAAATGTACTTTTAACACCTTGAATCCACTTATCACATTCTCACACCTGTCCCCACGCATTATTTCTTCCTTTTAGTAACTTCAGTACATCATGTTTATTATTTTTATGTTGTAATATGTTTACTTTATACATCACGTTTCTGCATGCCCCACTGAACTCATGTCCACGTACCTCGACTCCATTTTATCCCCCTGGGTTCAGTCTAAACAAGATACCCTCCACCACCATCCTCTTCCATCTGGCAGAACTGGTCCTCACACTCAACAATTTCTATTTCAGTTCCTCCGACTTTCTCCAAACCCAAGGTGTAGCATGGGGACCCACAAGGGCCCCAGCTATGCCTTCCTTTTCATTGGCTCTGTAGAACAGTCTATGTTCCAAGTCTTCCTGGTAATGCTCCTCTACTCTTCCTTCACTACATTGACCACTGCATTGGTGATACTTCATGCACCCATGCTGAGCTCAATTTCATCAACTTCCCCGTCCCTCCGCTTTCTCCATCTCTGGAGACAAACTATCTACTGATATATTTTATAAACCTACTGACTTACATAGTTATTTTGACATTCCCTCTTCCCAACCTGTCTCCTGTAAAAATGCCATTCCCTTTTCTCAGTTCCTTCATCTCCACTACACCTGTTCCCAGGATGATGCTTTGCTTTTCAGAACATCAGAGACGTCTTTCTTCTTTGAAGAAGAATGTTTCCCTTTGTCCACCATTGACGCTCTCCTCACCCATATATTCTCTACTTCCTGGCAATCTGCCCTCACTCTGTCTTCCCACCATCTTAATAAGGATAGAGTTCATCTTGTTCTTACCTACCACCCCATGCAGCACATCATTCTCCACAACTTCCGCCATCTTCAACGAGGCCCTATCATCCAAACACATCTTTATCTCCCCCTAAATCTCCGCTTTCTGCTGGGATTGCTCTCTCTGTGATTCCTTTGTCCATTCATCTCTCTCACTGATGTGCCTCCTGGCACTTATCCTTATCCCTACAAGTGGAACAACGGCCCAGTCACCTCGCCAACATTCAGGGCCCCAGGTAAGGCAACACTTCACCTACGAGTCTGACATGGATGTCTACCGTTCACATCTCAATTCCTCTTAAATGTTGCTACCGTACCTGCTTCTGTCACCTTCCCTGGCAGCATATTCAGGCACCTGCCTCTCTCTGCGTAAAGAACTTGCTTTGCAACCTCCCTTAAACTTTCCCCATCTCACCGTAAAGTTATACCGTCCAGTATCTGGAATTTCCATCCTGGGGGAGAGCTCTATCTGTCCCAATTAGACCTCTCATACTTTGACATAGTACTTCTATCAGGGCACACCTCAACCTCTAACACAACAATGCAAGTTTGTCCAACATATCCTTATAGGTAATACTCTTTAACTAACGTAACATCCTGGTGCCCCTCTTGTCTTCTGTACCTCCTCCGAAGCCTGAACAATGCAGTGACCAGAAGTACACACAATACTCCCAAAGTGGCCTAATTAAATTTTATACAGGTGCAACAGTACCCCTCAGCTTTAATACACAATGCCCGATGAAAATCAAGATGAAGGGTCATTTAGGGAGAAGCCGGGTGGTGAAGACACACACACACACGCACACACACACACACACACACACACACACACACACACACACGCACACACAGTCCATCCTGTATTCTCACTCAGCTCCATGGCAATCTTTCACGTAGCTTGTCTGTGGCTGTCATGGGGATGAGTCTTTTAAGATCTGTTGACCTTCCCTGTGCACAGCTCAGCAAAGACACACCAATAGTGATGGATTTGAACAGCTCCCACTGGCAGTATATAGGTTCCTTTCTAGTGCATCATTTCTGGTTTCCATGACCCTGGCACTGTCTTGAACCTCTTTTAGACTAATACCACAGTTTTACAGGGGAAATTCTTGTTTGCACAACAATGCACCAAAAACGAGTAAAATCATATTTCTAGGAATCTAGTTGAGTGAATCAATTTGCCTTGGTCTCAAATATTTTAAGTGTGCTCATTACTTTGTATTTGACCAGCCTTTGAAATATTTACATTGGGGCAGGCTACGTCCTATTTTGCAGCAGTCAGGAATTACATTATCTGTATGACTTTCCATCTCTCTATATATTATTCTCCTTTTTAAAACAAAACAAACATGAGTTCTGGCAGAGCCTCACCATGACTGCCTATTTACATTTTCATGTACCCCTTGAGATTCATCTGCCATTGTCCCGGTTTCTTTAAAACTCTACAATTTTGATCAGAATCACAAACAGGTTTAATATCACTGGCATACATTAATAAATTTGTTATTTTACAGCAGCAGTACATTCCTATACGTAATAATAGAAAAACTATAAATTACAATAAGAATGCAAGAAAAAGTATACATATATAATAAATACTGCAAAAAGAGAACAATATTAGAAAAAGATAGTGAGGTAGAAACCTGATAGTGGAGGGGAAGAAGCTGTTCCTGAAACAATGAGTACGTGTCTTCAGGCACCTGTACCTCCTCCTTGATGGTAGCAATGAGACGAGGGCATCTCCTGTGCGATGGGGGTCCTTAATGAAAGAAGGTGCCCCCAGTGGTGACAAGGCTCATGCTCACGACATAGCTGGCTGAGTTTGCAACTTTCTGCAGCTTTTTTCCAATCCAATGCAGTGGCCTCCCCATACCAGTCAGAGATGTGACCACTTAGAATGCTCTCCACAGTACATCAGTAGAAATTTGCTAGAATCTCAAGTCTTCCCAAAATGCTTATGAAATATAGCTGCTGTTTTGCCTTCTTTGTAATTGTATCAATGTGTAGGACCCAGGATAGATCTTCAGAGATGATGACACCCAGGAATATGAAACTGCTCACCCTTTCTGATGATAATCACTCCATGAAGACTGGTGTGTGTTGCCTCGACTTTCCCTTCCTGAAGTCCACAATCAACTCCTTGGTCTTTCTGATATTGGGTGCAAGGTTGCTGCTGCCACACCACTCAACTAGCTAACCTACCTCACTCCTGAACGCCTCCTCATCAGCATCTAAAATGCTGCCAGCAATAGTTGTGTCATTGGCAAACTTATAGATGATGTTTGAGCTGCACCTAGGCAACATCACGAGAATAGAGCAGTGAGCCAAGCACACATCCATGAGGTGCGCCACACTTGATTGTCAGTAAGGAGGAGATGTTATTTCTGATCCGCACTGACTGAGATCACCCAATGAGGAAGCCTTGGATCCAGTTGCAAGGAAGGTGCAGAGGCCCAGGTTTTGGAGCTTGTTGATTAGTATTGATGGTATGATGGTGTTGAATGCTGAGCTGCAATCAATAGACAGGAGCCAGATGTAGGGATTGCTAATGTTCACATGATCCAAGATGGAGTGGAGAGTCAATGATATTTTATCCGCTGTAGATCTACGCTGGTGGTAGGCAAATTGCAGCAGCTCCAGGTCCTTGCTTAGGCAGGAGTTGATTGTGGCCATGACCAACCTCTCAAAGCACTTCATCAGGACTGGAAAGGAAGAGGGCAGAACCCAGAGTAAGAAGGTGAGGTGGAAGGTACAAGTTGGCAAGTGATAGGTGAGACCAGGTGAGCAGGAAGGTAGGTGGATGGTGGGGTGGAGGGGGAAATGAAGTAAGAAACTGGGAGGGGATAAGTGGAAGAGGTGAAGGGCTGACAAAGAAGTAATCTAAAAGGAGAAGACAGTGGACAACACATCATCAAAGAGTCAGAGGACAGCAGAATCACAGAGTGGGAGCAGTGAGGGGGGTCTCACTGAACTGCTGTTGAAAAGAAGATTTAAACTTGTTCATGGTAGGCAAAGGGACTTCACAGTGGAGCAGTAAATCATATACACGAGAGATCGTGCAGATGCTGAAAATCTTGAGCAACACACACAAAATGGAGGGCAATAAACAGTTGATGTTTTGGGCCAAGACCCTTCATCAGGACTGGAAAGGAAGAGTGCAGAAGCCAGAATAAGAAAGCGGTGGGATGGGAAGCAGTACACGCTGGCTGGTAATGGGTGAGACCAGGTGAGCAGGAAAGTGTGTAGATTGATTTTTGTTCAAAATTCGCTTGAAATTGAAGGAGTGAATGGGAGGAATCATTTCTTCAGTTCCTTCATTTCCCGGCATGAACTCCCAGCTCCCAGCATTCCAATCTTGCATGACACTCAGCCACTGCTTCCTGCCATCTATGATTGTTGACTGGCTGGACATTGTTGCAACAGATTCTCCTGGGCCTCACACAGATGTGGTAAATTTTCCTGACCAAATTCTTGATCCTTAACCTTACATCTACCAGAGCTCAGCAGTGAGGTAAGAAGTCTATATGGCCTCACTTTTTTCCCTTTAAAAATGGAAAAATATATTTACGTGACACTTGTCACATCCTCCTCAGAATGTTGCAAAGTCCTTAGTAACCAATGAAATATTTGCGGGAGGAGAAAATGGCAGTGTGACGCAGCATGCATAGCTCTCCGGTGAAATGATATCGTATTTGGGTGCCGTGCACAATTCTGATTTGATAGAGACAGACGTGAGAAGCACAGAGGAACATCTGGAGAAAACTTCTGAAATGCCCCGGTTCGCTGCCGCTGCTACTGTGCGATTGAGAATCTCCGGAAGGAAGGCCCCAAAATCCTTGGCTTTGCCTGCTGCTGGCGACCGAGGCTGGGGTCAAAGCATTCGGCAGAGATGGTGCTTGGTACTCGGTGTCGGAGGGCTGATCGGAGGCTCGAAGTTTTCGGACGAGTCAGAATCAGACTGTGGTCGGGCATGGCAGGGAGAGTCATCTGCGTGAGATGTGGGACTTTCAAGAGATTTTGAACTTTTTCACTGTGCCATGTCCTGTTCTTCATCAAGTTATGGTATTGTTGCACTGTTGTAACTATATGTTATAATTATGTGTTTTTTGTTAGTTTTTCAGTCTTGGTCTGTCCTGTGTTTCTGTGATATCACACCGGAGGAATATTGTATCATTTCTTAATGCATGCATTACTAAATGACAATAAAAGAGGACTGAGTGTCCTCATAATCTAAGCTAAATATTTTTTAAAGTCTTTTTATTGTTGCAATGCAGGTATCCTCATTAGGAGCGGCATAGTACTACAAACAGTGTGTGATAATAACCAAATAATTTAGTTTTTAGCAGTGCTCCAAGTAACACCCCAGGTAGGCCTTTCAGCATTGGAAAGGATTCAATGAGATCACCCCCATCATTGTAAATTGCAGCAAGTACAAACTCAGAGCTATCAAACGTCCCTTGTTTCTATATCCATTATATACATTATATACATGTATGTAGTTAAATGACAATAATCTTCACTTGACATGACTTGGACAATGGTGGAACAGTGCTATTTAAATGAAAGAAAATGTACAGGTGACCCAGGGAAGTCCTGCCATTTCTTGGGTGTTCCTCATAGTTACCACCAAATCAATTTAATGGTGGCTTAGTGGTGGTTGTATGGTAGTTTTAACTTGATTGTGTATCTCATGTTAGTCCTCTCTTCTGTCTGAACACTGTGAATGAATTCCTAATCGCAAATCCTTAACTCTTCACATTCCAGAGCAATGAGAAATTGAGCAGTGTTCTAAATAGTTTATGAAGTTGTCTGTGCAGGTGACAAAATATTTTAAAAAAACATTTTATTTCATTTCAAACCTATCCTAGAGAATTGAAATATTGACATTTGCATGTTATTATTAAGTGTGAAATTAACTTATTATTTAGCAATTCCTCGGTGTGTTTCCAGATCTAGCACCAACATTCACAGTGCCACCCAAACCAGAAATCCAGGTTCAGACCTCCCCTCGCGTGCTGTGTATGTGCGGGCGCATTTTGTGACCATTGGAGTTTTCTCCCCATGACCCAGTTCCCCTCCACATACCAAAGATGGACACATTGGCATGTTAGTTGGACACTGTGAATTGCTCCCAGGGTGTGGGTGAGCAGTAGAACCTGTTGGATGAGAACCTAAGGAGAATAAAAAATGGGATTAATGGATGATTAGTGCAAATGGGTGGGTGATGAATAGCACAGGCTCAATGGGCTGAAGGGCCTGTTTCCTTACTGCATCCTTCTATGCTCTAAATGGCAGAGGCGATGATGCTTAACTCTGAGTGGACTCCGGAGATCCCCATTATTCAAAGTTAAATGCTTCCTGTCCAGCACAAGAATGAAAATCCTCAACTATAAGACAATAAGACAGAGGAGCAGAATTAGGGCATTCGGCCTGTTGAGTCTGCTTGGCCATTCCATCACAGCTGATTTATTATCCCTCTAAATCCCATTCTCCTGTCTTCTCCACATAACCTTTGACATGCTTATTAATCAAGAACCTATCAACCTCTCTTTTAAATATACCCATAGACT
Organism: Mobula birostris; assembly: GCF_030028105.1. Classification (NCBI taxonomy): domain Eukaryota; kingdom Metazoa; phylum Chordata; class Chondrichthyes; order Myliobatiformes; family Myliobatidae; genus Mobula; species Mobula birostris. Next base: position 128,514,617 of record NC_092378.1, on the reverse strand, counting down.
TGGCTCCCACAGCCATCTGTAGCAATGAATTCCACATATTCACCACCCTTTGGCTGAAGAAATTCCTCCTTCTCTCTATTCTAAAGGGATATTGTATTCTCAGGCTATGCCCTTTAGTCCTAGGCTCCATCACTATAGGAAACATCCTTTCCATGTCCACTCTATTTAGGCCTTTGAAAATTCAATAGGTTTCAATGGAATTCTGCTTCAATATTCTAAAATCCAGTGAGTACAAGCCCAAAGTTATCAAACCCTCCACATAAGTTAACTATTTCATTCCCAGGATTATTCTTGTGAACCCTCTCCAAAGCCAGCATATTTTTTCTTAGATAAGGGACACAAAACTGCTCATAAAGCCTCAGCATTACTTCCTTGCTTTTATATTCTAGTCCTCTCGAAATGAATGCTAACATTGCACTTGCCTTTCTTACCATCGACCCAGCCTGCAAGTTTTTCAGGAATCCTACACAAGGACTCCCAAGTGATCATGCACTTTGGTAGAAGAAATAACTGCACAGCCTATTTTCTAAATGGGGAGAAAATCCAAAAATCTGAGATGCAAAGGGAGTCATTGTACAGAACACCCTAAAGGTTAACTTGCAAGTTGAGTTGGTGATGAGGAAGGCAAATGCAATGTTAGCATTCATTTCAAGAGGTCTAGAATACAAGAGCAAGGATGTGATGCTAAGGCTTTAAATAGCACTGGTGAGGCCTCACCTTGAGTACTGTGAACAGTTTTGGACTCCTCATCTCAGAAAAGATGTGCTGGCATTGGAGAGGATTCAGAGGAGGTTCGCAAGGATGATTCCAGGAAAGAAAGGGTTATCATACGAGGAACGTTTGATAGCTCTGGGACTGTACTCATAGGAATTTAGATGGATGAGGGGAGATCTCATTGAAACCTTTCAAATGTTGAAAGACCTAGACAGAGCAGATCTGGAAAGGGTGTTTCCCATGGTGGGGGAGCCTAGGACAAGAGGGCACAGTTCCAGGATAGAGGGCGTCTATTTAAAACAGAGATGCAAAGAAATTTCTTTAGTCAGATGGTGGTGAATTTGTGGAATTATTACCACAGGCAGCTGTGGAGTCCAGGTCGTTGGGTATAATTAAGACAGAATTTGATATGCACCTCTGATTTCTGAATTTGCTTCCTGTTTAGAAAATAATCTATGCCTCTATCCCTTCTTTCAAAATGCATGACCATACAATTCCCTACGCTGTATTCCATCTGCCACTTCTGTGCCCACTCTCTTAATCTGTCCTTCCAATGTAATGCAGTGAATTCCAGCAGAAACCCAGAGGGTGTAATAAAAATTAGGAAAGAAGCAGAGGAACCATAATCCAGCATTTCCTTGCAGGATAAACGGATATGTGAGAATACCGATCCCACAGGTCCAAAGAAAGCCAGTGGATTATGAGGATAGTGCTCTTATTGAGAGTAGTCTGCCCAAAATCCATATCTCCCCAATGTCTTATTTCTCATTCAAAAGTTTTCAAGAAAACTGAGAATTAATTTTAGATCGACAATGAAAATATGAAACTCTTGCATTTATTAAAATAACATGGGTGCCAATTTATCTTTAAATGCTTTTAACTGGGAAGCTCAACTCTCTGGCTCTAAAACAACAGTGATAGATTAACCATACAAATTGCAAAAATGGCTTCGTTCCTTTTTTGTTTGCAATGCTGCATCTCTATGCTCTTCTCATGAAAATTCCATCTCTCAAAAATGTGTCTGCTTGTCATCTTCCACTAGCAGAGCAAGACAAATGGAAGTCTGGCTCTGAACAGAACCAACGCAGGAAAAAATAGCCTGAACAACTCTAGTAATTTTATTGTTCATTGTCTGAAACATCTTGTTCTGTCAACATAACTATCAGAGTGTGACATCAAATTACTGACCAAATTCAAAAGACTAATTAAAAAGCAGACTTAAAGGATTTTGTTGATAATGTGGTTTATTTTTATTTGATAAGGTACTGAATTCTATAAATTCATCTCTGAATTTAGCCCAGTTTGTTGAGATGAATGTTCGAAGTTTCTGCTTTCAGTTGATGCTAAAAGTGCATCTTTGAAAATAAGTGGATAAGGCAGCACAGCATATGACGGACAGTCGTTCAGGATGAAATGGCATTCTTATTCCAAACAATTGGCAGGAGGGATGGAAAAATCTGCACTAATCCTTTAAGTGATGAGTCCTTTCAGCATGAGGTGAGGGTACAAAGTTAGGGCGGATTTGGAGAGAGCTTTACAGTGCACACTTCTGTCTTATACTTAACCTGGAATGATTGATGCTGGCAATGATTTTCAAATGAAGGGAAGAATTCCATTTGCCGCTCCTCATATTACCTCAATTTAATAAACACAAAATTTGATGAAATAATAATTTCCAAGTAACCTTGTATAAAAAAACTTCGAGGGCATTTGCTGTTGCTGAGAAAAGAGCATGAAATACTTTTTCAGTGCTAACACCCAAGAGGGATGTAGTGAACAAAAATAGCCATATAAATTGCTTCATGAGTGTTCTCAGACCGAAATAATGATATTTTCCTTATTGTACCTTTGTGCAGAAGTGTAATGCTCAATCTCCAGGGATGAGTTTCATATTTTGCTGTATGGTCGACTCTGTTTAAATCTATAGTCTATACCTAATTGAATATACGAGGTATGGGATTATTTTACTGCTTATAACTTGCAACATTTATTCCTCTGAAAGGACTGGGACGGTTTCTATCCTATTATTTTCCTAGTCTCCCACTTTGACTTGTTGGGTTGATAAATACTTCAAGAATAATCAGTATATTTGAAATCCGCTCCGAAGTGGGAGGCATGGGGAAGCTGTTGAACATAAAGCCATGCAAAGAACAGACTGTTGCACTTGCCATTTTGTAATAAATATCACTCTATAAAAGATTTTCAAATCCTGGAGAATGAGGCTGATTTTGGTCCTTGAAAGCTGGGCAAGATTCCCTTATTCCCAGCTGAATACTGGATTGTCCAGTATCCTAGCTTCCACCCTGCCTGTAGCTGGGCAGGATGCACAAGGCAAGCTTTGCCCCAGTTCTCAGGTACTGACAGGTGAGTAGATGCACATTGTTACTGTATTAGTCCTCCAAACCTTAAAGCAGATACACTGCTTTTCATGTGAGATACATTTGAAGATTTGACTGCAGATGAGTGGGCCCACAGCAGGACCAGGACATTGCCTAGGTAGTGGGATTTCACTACAAGGAATTGGAGAATAAGTTGGCTGAGGGTGGATGAACACACAATGTCATTGTCCAATATGCTATGAAAGGGTACAGTGCCTAAATAAATGCAAATAGCCACACCAAGTGTGACAAGATACATTACAGACTCTTGTCTTGATACCTCTACAAAATTATTAAGTTGAACTTTCCCATAATCCATGATTACCCTTGGAGTAACTCAGCAGATCAGGCAGTATCTATGGAGGGGAATAAAAAGTCAATGTTTCAGTGCAAATGAAGGGCCATGGCCCAAAATGTTGACTATTTCTTCTCTCCCTCCCTGCACTTCTCCCAGCTAATTCACCCCTCCCTTTACTTTTCCCTGCATGTGGCCAAAGTGCTGGCCATTCACCTCCTCCCTCACCTCCATTCAGGGCACAAACACTCCTTCCAAGTGAGGCAAAACTTCACCAGAGAACCTGCTGTGGTTGTCTATCATGTCCGATGTTCCTGATAAAGACTCCTCTACATTGGTGAGACCTGTTGTAAATTGGGGGGGCCGCTTCGCAAAGCACCTCCGCTCCATCTGCCAAAAGCGGTTTGCTCTGGTGGGCAATCATTTTAATTCCAATTCCCATTCCCTGTTAGGACTCTGGTCTATTCCTGGATTGGCCAGCGTGGGCAGAAAACGCTCCCTAAGGGTTTTTTCAGAACTGATTTTACTCTCTTATAATTGATCATTGACTGTACATTTTCCCAGTTAACATCTGTGCATTTAAAACCTGCTTCCTATATCTTACATTGCTCAATTTTAAAGTGGGATCTTGTAAGTAGCAAGAGACCCTAGTATTTCTTGACTCTTTTCTGTGTATTTTATTACGCCTGCTTACTGCCCGTCATTCCTGGATCCTATTTGTTCATCAGATCTTGATTGCTGAATTTGTGTTTGGATTGCTGCAGTTTTGAGTTGGACTGGGTTGACTGTTTTAGCGCATGCCTGTTTGTTGCACATCTTGTTGTAAAGAAAGTAAAATTTGCTCTTGAATCCCCCTATCAGCTCCTGTCTGCATCACGGTTTCTGCAATTGGGTTCACTCACAATGCAGTCACACTCCCAGTGCCCTGAGTTTCTTTCCTGATCAGAACATTTCTGTTGCAGCAAGACTGAGCCAAGTCATGGACCCAAGCCCAGACAAACCCACCTAATCCTGGCCCTTCTGACTGTGACCATCTCCTTGCTGCTATCCCCAGTCAAGGAACTACTATAGGCAGGCATGACCAAGCGTTGGCCAGACAAGAAGCTGTAGTTGTTAGGCATAAGCAGCCGCTCACCCAAGTTCTACATTCTTTGCAGACGTTCCAACATCCCAATCCATCACCTGGATTGCGACTCCTCAAGGTCCTTCAGCTCCTCCTAGTCCACCAATTTCTGGATCTGGGCCATGCCTTCCAGATTCCCAGAGGTATGATGGAAACCCAGGGGAGTGTCGAGGGTTGCTCACTCAATGTTCCCTTGCATTCGAGCTTCAACCAACTACCTTCCCCACTGACTGATGTGATGTGAAGGATTTTCAACCACCTGGTTAACAGCTGTTTGGCACAGCAGCTAACCTACTATTCCAACTTCGTCAGGGCAGCCTCAGTCTTTCTGATTATGCCGTCTCCTTCAGCACCCCAGCTGCTGAGAGCCATGGACCTCAGAAATGCTCATTGCTGCTTTTCAACATGAGCTTTCCGATGCCATCAAAAATGAATTAATGTGCACCTTGATTGACCTCTCCATTTGACTGGACAATCGCCTTCATTAGAGATGGAGAGAACACTGTTCTGATGCTATCATCCCTGAGACCAGAACATGGGCATTTCCACCTCCACTAGATATGCTCAAGTTTCCACTGTCCTTGCAGAGCCTACGTAATTCAAAGGGACGCAACTCTTTGGACTGAGTGAAACCGTAGAATGAGGCGAAGTGTTGCCTCTACTGCAGGAAACAGGGCCATTTTAGATCAACCAGTCCTGAGCTATCAGAGAGCCCAAGTCCATCCAGAGGAGGGAGGTCCCAACTCCTCAGCCACTGGTGTCCTGTTTCCCATCTCCATATCCTGGGAGGACCTCTAGGCCCTGGTGTAGCCCAGTGCAGCAGGCAATTTCATGGACTTCTCCCTTGCAAAGAGACTTCTCATCCCTCTCACCAGTCTAGAATCCCCATTAGTCATAAGCACCCTAGATGGAAGACCCCTGGGTAATGGCAGTGCTTGTCATCTCAATATCCCCTGGCACCTGTCCATTAACAATCATCAAGAAGAAATCCAGTTTCATCTCAACTGCTCCCCCGAATTCCCTTTTGTTTTAGGATTCCCATGCCCCAACCCACACATTGATTGGTCTGCTGGAACTGTCATTGATTGGGCCCTATGTGTCATACTACCTTGCCTCTTCTTCATACCACCTTCTACATCTCCCAAGTCTTCTGATCCTCCAGTGCTGTCCCAAGTCCCTCATGAGTATCATAACCTGAAGGAGACATTCAGTAAGAGGAGAGCCACAACCCTCCTTCCTCATCGCCTATATGACTGCTCCATTGACCTAATCCCTAGTGCCTGCCCTCCTCGGAGTAGAATATTCTCCCTTTCTGGTCCCGAGGTGGAAGCAATGGAGGAATACATTAAGGAGGCCCTCAATGCTGGTATCATTCAACCACCTGCAGGAGCAGGTTCTTCTCTTTGTGGGAAGAAGGATGGAGGTCTTTGTCCCTCTATTGAGTATCATGGACTGAGAAAAGTCACTGTCAAGACCGTCCCCCAGTCCCATTGATGTCATCAGCATTTATTTGAGCTACTCCAAGGAGCCACAATTTTAACCAAGTTGGATCTCCGGAACACCTGTCACCTCTTCCACATCCAAGAAGGAGGCAAGTGGAAGATGGCATTCAACACCCCTACTGGTCACTGTGAGTACCTGCTTATGCCTTTGGACTTGCTAATGTTCCAGCTACGTTCTAAGCCCTCATCAATGATGTCCTGCATGACATGTTAAACCACTTTGTTTTTGTCTGCCTCGACAATATTCTGGTGTTCTTCAAGTCGTTCCACGGGCATGTTCATCATGTTCGACTAGTCCTCCAGAGTCTCCTCTAGGGCCACTTTCATGTGAAACAAAGAAATGTGAATTCCATATGTCCAAACTCTCCTTCTTAGGGATTATCATCTCCGAGGGTAGCATCGAGGTGGATCCCAGGGAGACCAAAGTAGTCAGGGACTGGCCACAACCCCCTTCTGTCAAGCAGATACAACACTTCCTCAGTTTTACCAACTTTTACCGACGATTCATCTGGAACTTCAGCTCTATAGCAGCTCCTCTGACTGCCCTGATCAAGAAGTGCACCATCCAGTTCACCTGGACCTCTGAAGCAGAGAAAGCCTTCTCAAAGCTCAAGAAATGTTTCAGTACTGCCCCAGTCCTGGACCTCCCCGAGCCTACCCTCCCTTTCATAGTTGAAGTGGACGCAATAGAGGTGGCAGCAGGAGCTGTGTTGTCCCAACAAACATCTGACAATCTACTCTCATTGTCATACACCTACAGATAGAAACTACAATGTGGGTAACAGGGTAACTTGGCTATCAAACTGGCTTTGGAAGAGTGGCTGGAGGCAGCCCAGCATCCCTTCATTGTTTGGACTGAGCTGAAAAACCTGGAGTACATTCAGCAAGCCAAAAGACTAAATCTCCATCAGGCCCGGAGGGCTCTGTTTCTCAACAGGTTCAATTTTGTCCTGCCTTACTGCCCTGGATTGAAGAATGTAAAACCAGACGCTCTTCCCAGATTGTTCCGGAAAGGGACCCTGAGCCCATAGTTTCGAGCTCCAGTTCACTGGGGAATAGATAGTGATCCAGTAGCCTCAACAGGGGGAACCAGATCCAGGTAGTGACCCTTCTAGTCGACTTGCTGTTTCAGTTGTAGGTGCTGCACTGGGAGCATTCATCTCGCCTCAGTGGTCACCCAAGTCCTCCCAGACACTGGACTTCCTCAAGAGACATGTTTGGTGGTCCAACACGGAGGCAAACGTTTGTGCTTTTGTTGCTGCCTGAGTAAGGACTCCCGACAATGTCCTTAGGGCCTGTTTCACCCACAACCCATCCCTAAATGACCCTGATCCCACATATCCATGGACTCCCATCCTCAAGGCAACAGTTGTGACAAGAATACACATAGATTAAGATGTAGCTGGCCTGGGCTGGCACCAGTGGAATCAGCAGTTGGTCTGCCACCTGTCTTCAGGAGAGAGAGAGATAAGGAAAACAATGGAGCAGCATTTGAAGATGTTAATGAAGGGGAAGGAGAGCTGTCAAGATCGGCTCCCCCTTTGAACCCTGAACTGTTTGAAGTGATGGACAGGCGATACCCCAGCAGGGGGATAAAAAGGGACAGGTTCGCTAAGGCAGGACACACACGACACGCGAGGTAACAAGACCCTGGAAGTGGTGCGTCTCTCACAAGTCGGTGGGAAGTACCGGGCCATAAACGCACAGGGTGGAAAGGCACGATTGGCGGGAACCTGGTGTGTGTCCACCCTTGCCTGGGTGCCAGGTTCACCGCAGGGAAACGATCGTATCTGGAAACGGAGGGGTCACGGTCGGTTACCTCAGATGACATCACAAAGGACTCACCCGGAAGCTGACTGCGAAGGTCTGTGTGGAAGCTATGTTGAATATTCATTCATTTGGCTCTCTCTCTCCTTCCCCCCACTGCAGCGATTACTGCGAACTGAACTGAACTAAATTGAACTGAACTTTGCATCACTTTGAAACTGGTCATTTACCCCTAGACAACGATAGAGCTTGATTGATCCTGTTATCTTAATTCTGTGTACATGTGTGTTTATCATTGCTGAACTGTTGCATTTATTATCCTTTTGATTAGAGTACTGTGTTGCTTGTTTCTTTAATAAAACTTTCTTAGTTCTAGTAATCCAGACTCCAACTGAGTGAACCATTTCTGCTGGTTTGGCAACCCAGTTACGGGGTACGTAACACAGTAAATCTTGTGATTGTTGATCCATTTTCCTAAAGCTTGTTTTATTCCTCAGCCAGTGAGGCTGCAGATCTAATCCGTCACATATTTTGAGCTTTTAGCTTTGCACTGGACATGGTTTCAGACAGTGGGCTACAGTTCACTTCTCGGTTCTGGTAGGCATTCTGCTAACTGATTGGGGCATCAGTCAGCCTCTCCTCTGCCTTTTATCCTGAGTGCTATGGCCAGACTGAGAGGATTAATCAGGACCATGAGATAACCCTGCAATGCTTCGCTTCCACTAAACCCACCTCCTGGAACAATTCCTCCTGTGGGCAGAGTATGCTCACATCACCCTGCACAGCTCCTCCACAGGAATGCCACCATTTGAGTGCCAGTCTGGGTACCAACCTCCAGTGTTCCAGGACCAGGAAGCTTAAGTGGGTATGCCTTCAGCATAGAGTTTCACTCAACGCTGCCAGCGGACTTGGAGGAAGATTAGGTTGGCTCTGCAGCTGGTTTTGTGGCGTCAACAGCCCCAGGCCAACCATGGGCACAGGCCAGCACCATCTTATCGCCCTGGGTGAAAGGTTTGGCTCTCCTCCCAGGATCTTCCTCTGGGGGTAGAATCTCGCAAGCTAGCTCCCTGGTTTATTGGCCCTTTCAAGGTGTTGAGGAGGGTCAATCCTGCGTCGTATCACCTCCTGCTCTCCCATTCGATGCAGATTAACCCCACCTTTCATGCTACCCATATCAGGCCCCTAGTCCCCTGGCTCCTGCTGCAAGCACTCCCCGCAACTTCCCCCCACTTGGTCCACGGCTCATTAATGGTCAGCCTGTAAACTCAGTCCATCGCCTGCTGGACTCTTGCCATGACTGTGGACGCATCCAGTATTTTGAGGACTGGAAGGATTATGGGTCTGAAGAACACTCTCGGGTTCCAGTACAGGATATATTGGATCATAATCTCATTTGGGAATTCCATCGCCACCATTCTGATCATCCCTGGGAGAACATCAGGAGCAGTTCCTAGGGGAGGGGGTCCTATTAGATCTCTGATCTATTCCGGGGTTAGTCAGCAGGGGTAGACATAGTTGCCTAAGGGTTTCTTCAGAAATGATTGGACTCTCTTGTTATTGATCATTGACGGCGCAGATGTTCCCAATTAACAACTGTGTGCTTAAACCCTGCTTCTTGTGCCTTACTCTGCTCAGCTGTAAAATGTGATCTTGCAAGTAGCAAGAGACTTAGGTATTTCTGCAGTCTTTTCTGTGGTTTTATGTCTGCTTACTGCATGACATTCCTGGATCTTATTTGTACATCAAGATGTTGGATTACTGAATTTGTGTTCGGATTACTGCATTTTAGAGTTGGACTGTTTTTGCCCATGCCTGACTGTTGCACATCTTGGCTAAAAGAAAATAAAACTCACTTTTTGAATCTGCACCTCAACTCCTGTCTGCATCGTGGTTTCTGCAACTGGGTTCACTCTCGACCCTCATTGGTACAGTGGTAGAGTGCTAGGCTTTCAACCCAATGACCTGAGTTAGATTCCCACTCAGGCCGATTCCCGTTGTGACATGTTGGTCCATCCTCAGGATAGAGGAGTAACATCTTGTTTTCTGTTTCGGTAGCCTCCAACCTGATGGCATGACTTTTGATTTCTCCTTCTGGTTTAAAAGATATCCCTCTTTCTCCCCCACCCCCTCTTCTATTCACCACTCTGGCCTGTTACCTCTTCTCAGCTGCCTTTCGCCTCATCCTGGGTCCCCTCCTGCCCTCTCCTACGGTCCACTCTCCTATCCTATCAGATTCCTTCCTCTCTGACCTCTTTACCCTTCCTACCCACCTGGCTTCACCTATCACTTTCTACTATCCTCCTTCCCTTCTGCTACCTTTTTATTCTGGCATCTTCTCCTTCCTTTCCAGTCCTGAAGAAGGGTCTCAGCCTGAAACGTTGACTGTTTATTCATTTCTATAGATACTGCCTGGCCTGCTGAGTTTCCCCAGCACTTTGAGTATCCAGCATCCACAAATTTTCTCTCATTTGTCAAAGAAAATAAACATCTAGGTTCCGATCTGTTCCAAATTCGAGACCTAGCAAGGCTATTCATCTCAGTTGTGTAAATGAAGACTCTGGAACTTTATTCTCCAAGGTGCTGCAGTCAATGAAGATCAGAGCTTTGAATGGTTGGAAGCCAACTATTGCTTCACTAAAAGGGTTATTTCTCCAGATCTAAAGAATCTGGAGAATTAAAAGGAATATTTTGGCAGTCTGCTTGTTTTATTTGAACAGTAAAATGAAGTTTTATTAGCAAGGGCTAGAGGAATATTTCCAGGTGTTTATAGTGTTGAATTGTACATTCATAATAAATATCTGTATGTTGTTTTAAACATATACAAATTTATTTTCTGGTATGAAGTTGGAAAAGATATTTTCCAACCTTCAGATTCAGGAGTTGTGGAAGGAATTCTACATTATAATTGGTGTAAATAGGAGTCAATCTCGGGATTCCAGTCAGGGATATGTGCAGGTTTAAGAAATAGAGCAAACGGGAACATGTGATCTCTAGTAATCATTGAAGATCGTGTAGAGCACCAGCTTTTGGATGCACATACGAGCATTTACCCCATAGCATTAAGAGCATGTGCACGCCACTCCAATGTATACATAAACCCCTCAGTCCAGTCATAGAGCAGCCTAATTCACACATCGGCATTAATACATTTGGAATGTACTTGTATTTTTCACTTAGTGTCAGTGCATGGCAGCAGATATATTCAGCACAGAAAATACCTCATTAAGGGCGCAGTGTTTTTTGTGTAAAGCCAGTTTCTTATGGTCCTCAGTAGCATTTGCTGATGTTGAGCTGTCAGCCCCTCATCATGACCAGAGAATTATCACACTACAAACAGGTCGTACACAACACCAGCTCCTACTCAAGCAACATTGTCAGTCCTTCTTCAGGTAGGACAGGTACAATACAAGTTCAGGAGCCAATTCCAGTATGAATGACTCCGTCTCTGAGAAAGAATAACCAAACGGCACCACAGCACAGAAACAGGCCCTTCAGCCCATCAAGTCCATGCTGCAGTGCTATTCTGCCAAGTCCTATCAACTTGCACCAAGACCACAGCTCTCCATCTCCCTCCCGTCCATGTAGGTATGCAAGCCTCTCTTAAATGTTGCAATCAAACCCACAGCCCCCATTTCCACTGGCAGCTCAATCCATACTTGCACCTCCCTCTGAGTGAAGAAGTTCTCCCTCAGGTAATCCTTAAATATTTCACCTTGCAACCTTAACTCATGACCTCTGGTTCTAGTCTCATCCAACCTTAGTGGAAAAAGTCTGCTTGCATTTCTCTATCTATAGCCCTCATAATTCTGTACACCTCTCCTCATTCTCCTACATTCCAAGGAATGCAGTCCTAACCTACTCAAAAATTTCCTATAGCTCAAGTCCTGGCAACAATTTTGTAAGATTTTTCTGTACACTTTCAGTCTTATAGATATATTTCTTGTAAGCAGGTGACCAGAGCTGCATATAATACTCAGGCCAACACTTCGACTGTACTCTTTTCCATAGATGCTGCCTGGCCTGCTGAGTTCCTCCAGCATTTTGTGTGTGTTGTTTGGATTTCCAGCATCTGCAGATTCTCTCTTGTTTATAATACTCCAAGGTTAGCTTCATCAATGCCTTATACAATGTCAACATAACATTCCAACTCCTGTACTCAATATACAGATTTATGAAGGCCAATGTGCTAAAAGGAATAAAGAGATGTTGTTTCAGGTCGAAGGGTCTTGGCCCAAAACATTGACCCTTTATTACAGTCCGTAGATGCTGCTTGACCTGTTGAGTTCCTCCAGCATTTTGTGTGTGTTACAATGTGCCAAAAACACTCTTTACAGCCTGATCTGCCTATAATGCCACTTTCAAGGAATTATTAACCTGGTCGAGATCCCTCTGTTCTACTGCACCCCTCAGTGCTCTACCGGTCACTGTGTAAGTCCGACTCTGTTTGTCCTCCCAAAATTCAATACTTATCTGCGTTAAATTCCATCTGCCATTTTCAGCTGGTGCAGGTCCCACTGCAAGCTTTGATAGCCTTCCTTTGATAGACTGTGCACCCAGTGCTGGTGAATGAACTGTGGCTGGCCAGACTCAAATCTCAGAGGTCCTGGAGGCAGATGACTAGAGTGGATCCAGCTACTGATGGCTTCTTACTGTAAAGAACTTGAGATTGCCTTCACTTTGTTAATAACTTGGCCAGGAAGCTGCACAATTGAGAGTATCAGAGAGAAGTCCCCTTTTTAGGTTACACTATTTTCTGGAAGGACAAACACATATACAGATTCTACCAACTGCTTCCAAGTAGCTTTTTAAAAAAATTTCCTCCTTACTCTAAGTTTTCCATCTTATCCATTTTTTTAATTGAGTAACCACAAACAAGTACAGCATGCAACATCACACAAACATAGCTGTATTTCATCAGGAGTCTGAAGAGATTTGGTTCGTCACCTAAAACACTGAAAAACTTCTGCAGATTTACTGTGGAGAGAATTCTGACAGGCTACATCATCATCTGGTATGGGGGTCGGGGGGAATTTACCGCACAGGATCAACAGAAGCTACAGAAAGTTGTAAAATTAGTCAGCTCCATCATGGTTACCAGCCTCTGTAGTATCCAAGACATCTTCAAGGAGCGGTGTCTTAGAAAGGTGCTGTCCATCATTAAGGACCCCCATCACCCAGGACATACCCTTTTCTCACTGTTACCGTCAGGAAGGAGGTACCGAAGCCTGAAGGCACATACCCAGTGATTCAGGAACAGCTTCTTCTCCTCTGCCACCCGATTTCTGAAAGGACAAAGAACCCATAAACACTACCTCACTTTTTTTTATTACTATTTCTGTTTTTGCACTAATTTATAATTTATATAGTATGTATATTAAATAGTTAATATATACTGTATATTTAAAATTGCTATATATATATATATATATAGAGAGAGAGAGAGAGAGAGAGAGAGAGAGAGAGAGAGACAGAGACAGACAGACATATACTACCTGTAATTCATTTATTTTTTCTATATTTATCATGTGTTGCACTGTACTGCTGCCACTGAGTTAACAAATTTCATGACATATGTCAGTGATAATAAGTCTGATTCTGATGGCTACCCCAGTTTACCCACAGTGCATAGCATCATAATTTTTCCATGTGCCACAAAATAAAATATGGTCACCGTTCACCCAATACATATCGCACTTAATCATTTTAAGAAGGTGGTCACTTTATTGTTCATCATCCTTATTAAGGCTTACACAAGATCATAGCTTTCTCAGTAGGTTTCTAGAAGGCATCTGGTACCACAGATCTATCTCCCCCAAACAAATAAAATAAATGTTAGATTTTTTTAATTAGCATTGTTGGATCTGGAGGTATTTTGATCCAGAGGTTGTTTTGAAGTGAAGAATGAGGATTAAATCTTGTGATTATACCCATTTTGTTAGAGGTTCATAATTATAATGATAATAACAGTTAACCTCTTACTCTACTGTAAGGAAAGGAAAGAAAAAAGAAAGAAAACGGAAAAACGAGAACAAAGAATGAAGAAGTTTTGATTATCTTATACAAGCTGGACAGATAACAAGATATTCCATGATAAGAAATAACCTATATACAAGTCAACTATATACAATTACTAAAAATTCATGGAAAAATATACCACAATTATATGCATATACTGTAAGTAATTAGATAAAAATATAAGCAAGGATGCAGAAAGTTAATCTGTGAGAAAAATAATACTCATACATTCTAATCCAACAACATATTGTTCACCTCTACTTGACTTCCAGGTAACCCTGTACATTAGTATTTAACAATATTTTTTATTGTTTGGTACTGCTTACTGATTTGAGAATTGAAGATTAATTCTAAGTAATCACTCACCATGATAGAGCACATTGTTGTTTTCTGCTGCAGCAGCGTTGTCCAAAATTAACAAAGAGAAATACATAAAAACTGGGGAAAACCTGGTCAATATAGCAGCAACAACCTTAAAGAGCGGGAACAACTTTGCACGTTCCTATTTCAAATGCAGTTCATGGTGTCAGAAAATCAGAGATCACGTCCAAGCTGGACAAAAGAAAAACTATTAAAACTAACCAATCTGGATCATCTGCGTATACTGCAAAAGGAAAATAGGAAAATTAAGTGGGAGGGAAGGAATAATTCAAAAGATTGTTTTCAATCACATTCAAAGGATGGAAAAAGTCAGGAGATTTCTTTTAGGGAATCTGTTACTCCTGATTGTCTTCTATTTAGAGCTCAAGATATCCCAATAACCCAAGGCAGAAGACTGGAAAAAACACCTGACCTTTCCTAACCTAATATCTGCCTCATTAATACATGACTGAAGATAATGATATGACCAGTACATCAACCATGTGCAATAAGGACTTTTTATGAGTTGCCTCAATCTTTAAAGGCAAAGATGTACTTAAAATGAAGATTTAGAATAATTAGACAGTGAAAGAATATTGTTCATTTTTCATGTGTGCTTCTTCACAGCTATTTCTCTTAAGTAGCACAGACTAGTTATACATTGTCCAATTTAGTAGGCTCCGTCTTTCATTTACATTAGATGAAATTAAATTAACTTAAATGAAAGGGCTTGTTTATCAAATTCAGTTGCCTGATTGAATTTTCCTATCATGGTTTGAAATGGCCACTTACACTGTGCACATAACTCCCCAAAAGTCGAATAATTGTAATTCATACCAATTGATCTCTAATTGTTTTACATGATATGGGATTATACGCTCCAATCTTTCCTTGGAGATTAATTGCCCTGTAAATATGTTATGACTTCAATTCAGATTAACATTGCCATTTTAGATTAATCATGTTTATTTAAGGAAGTCGGACCACCAAACAGCAAGTATGTGTGTGTTGCACAAAGTCTTATTTTTCATACAGTTGTCAGAAGATACTCTAGTATCCACTAAACAATATTTATTTACAATGACTTTAATGTTTTTTTATATTTATTGTTTGAATAAAATGTGCTCAGTGGCCACTCTATTAGGTACACGTAATCCTGCTTGTTAATGCAAATTTCTAATCAGCCGATCATGTGACAGCAACTCAAGGCATAAAAGCATGCAGACATGATCAAATGGTTCAGTTGTTGTTCAGACCAAACATCAGAATGGGGAAAAAATGTGATCTAAATGACTCTGACCATGAAATGATTGTTAGTGCCAGACGATATGGTTTCAGTATCTCAGAAACTGCTGACCTCCTGGGATTTTCATGCTCAACAGTCTCTAGTGTTTACAGAGAATGGTGTAAAAAAACAAGTCCAGTGAAAGCTGTTCTGTGGATGAAAACGCCTCTTTTATTGAGAGAGGTCAGAGGAGAATGGCCAGACTGGTTCAAGCTGACAGGAAGTTGACAGTAACCCAAATAACCACATGTTACAACAGTTGTGTGCAGAATAGCATCTCTGATCACACCACACATTAAACCTTAAAGTGGATGGGCTACAGCAGCAAAAAACCACACTGGATTCCGCTCTTGTACCTAATAAAATGGCCAGTGAGTACATGTTTTAAGTTAAACGCACAGTCAGTAAAGCACTTAATAATAAACTTCTTTTTGCTGGTGGTCTTGTACGTAGACTAGACAACAGGTCTGCAGTTTAATAGGGGACTCTTTGTAACATTTGAAGGGAGGCAATAATGTAGCTGCTATTATTTTTGTTTAAGGTCTAAATATTACATCTTATGACATAAAACCGGGGTCCAGGTCCTAGAGCAAGGCACTACCCAGTGCTTGGACAATTTAAGTGCCGGTGCAGATGGACTGGAAGCCGAAGGGTCAGAAACAGAGGCGAGGATTGGGCTGGTTTTGTTTGCTGTCCCGTGAATGTTCATTCATTCTTTTTGGTGTCGAGGCTGTGAACTGATCCAGGTGCAGTGCGTTTTTGCCCCGCTAGTGTGATGAACTGGGACTGAGGCTTGGGCCTACATTGGGATCTGGGGACTCAGGCTGCTTCCGAAAGCTGCGGCTTGTTTCTATTGTTTGAATGATTTGTGGTTTTGTTTTCTTTCTTTCACTGAGCAGGGACTTTTTTGGTCTTTCTTTTTTTTAAGTTGGAGTATTCAGGTTTCTTGCTTTGTGGCTGCATGTAAGCAGACAAAATAAATGTGCTTTGAATCTTTGAATAAAAGGAGCCGCTGATTAAAAAGTGATTGTACACTCAAAGGACTATAATGTCATTTAAATTTAAAAATGTCGTGCATTTTCAGAATTTTCTGCTTTAGCCTTTTGAACATTCTCATTTGCATTCATTAAAAGTTGTCTCCTCAGTAAAATGGAAGTATTTTTATATTAATGGTGGAAATTCAATTACAAATTCAAAAGATGGTACACATTTTATCTGCTGATTAACAGGAAAATTAGATGCAATTAAAATATTGGTCCTGATTAATAGTCTCAGCCCAAGACGTTGACTGTTTATCTCACTCCTTAGATGCTGTCTGATCGGCTGAGTTCCTCCAACAGTTTGTGTGTGTTCAATTAAAATATTGGATGTTGTTTGGGTTGCTCAGTTGCATAACTAATACAATCACAGTGGAAAATATACAGCATAACTTTACTGGGGCATGACAAATAACAAGAAGTTTTGGTTGTGAAGAAGCCTTCAATAGTTAAAACTTTTCTATCGAAGGTTAGTGAATGCGATCTTTGAGTATGACATGGTAATTGGATAGAGGGACTTCTCTGTAGCCCATAAGAGGTTTCAAGTTGATAGAAACCAGAAAAAAATAGAAGGAAGATTAGGTGGGAAAATATTATCTACACAATAGGCTGTGGTATTTTGCTTATTTCAAATAGTGCCCATAAATACATCTTGATAACTGCCTGAAAATCAGCCATTTAATTCATTGGTCAATCAGCAGCGGGATAAGATTAATTCAGACAACTTCTTACTGAGAAATAACACCTTCACACAAACTTGATGAACTGAGTGGTCTTTTACCCTTTGCATGGTTTTAACTATCTCGATCCCCTAATCTTTTTGACCAAGCTTTTGGTCAACCATCCTTGTATCTTTCCATATTCAATATTGTTTGATCATTTCCTAGACGTACTTTGGCATCTTTCAGTCTGTTAAAATCATATATAAATCTGCATCATTGCTGCAGGTACCAGTTCTTAGTGTTAAAGTATTTAATCATCCCTAAGCCCTTTACACCCACTCAGTGCATATTATTCATCCACTTGATTTCCTAATTTGGCTATGAATGGGCTTTCTGTAGACACAAATTACACTGGATAAAGTACAATTCTGCTAATTGTGTCTGAAGCAGAAAATGGAAATACCATGTCGTGTTTTCACCCGTCCAAACATTAAACTGAAAGTATGAATCATCATTTAGTGTTTTTATAGTTTTATAATTACAATATAATAGGGAAAAGTCTCCTATTTATAGAGAAAACAAAATTATGTTGGCCAGTGATATTTTTATGACAATATTTCCATTGTTAAACTAATTCACATGCTGCATTTGGGAAAGATTTATTGGCTGATTCCTCACTTAGACATTCCACATGAGGATTACTCAGGCTGATAGAAATTTAAAGGTGGGTAGATGCAAAGGAGATAGCCTTCTGCTCTGTTTAAGTATTCTTCCATCAGGGAGACACTGATTAGGGCATTCTGCTTCGGGATAAGTGGATACTGTGTTTAAAACCTGATACTGCAGTAAAACTACAACTGAAATCACTTTGGACAACCAAATTATTGTCATACTTTGAAACGACATCTTGGTAAATTAATGAAACAAAAAGTTGAAAGCAGGTGTAAATGCTACAAATGTATGTTCCATATTTTATTAATGAACAGCAGTTCAGTTCTTTGAAATCCGTATAGTGCTGGATGATGCATGGAGCCTAAAACAACTCAGTATCACAACCATTTAATGAGATCCTGAGCTACAACATTCTTAAATGCCATAAATGATGTCCCTCAAGGGAAATAGTTCTGTGGTGCACCTGGCAATTCAAGACAGCCAATCGAATAGCAACATAAGTGTAAAGCTCTGGCAGATGATCTATCTTTGTCAATCAGGAGAATCCTTGGAGGCCTTGGAATGCTGACAGAAAAGTATTACAGTTTGAAACACCACAGAGATTCCCATTCCTCCAGCATTTACAGCAAAGCTGAGCCAATGAAGCCATGGGATCTCAGCACATTCTGTGAGCTGGAAACCTTTGACAGACCCTATTTATTAAACACAGTCCTTCTGAAGGCTTGGCTTTGGTGTGGTGCAAAGCTTGTAAGAACTAAAGCAAGGCTCAAATATTCCCTTTATAAATTTTTAAAAGACAAACAAAATCAATTCAGTAACATATTAGGAATGTTAATGAAACCATATCCCAAGAGTAAATACATATTCAGAAGCCCTCTTATAGTGAAAGGTATTCCTCCTTATTTATTTTATGAAAGCTTTTATATTTTTAAATCTAGCTGTCAAATTATTCAAGAGTACATATTAAGATGCAGAAGAGTAAATATGTGAATCCAAAATCATCATCATTAGGCAACTGGACACAGGAGTAAAGACACAAAAGTAAATAACATAGAAATAAATAATACAAGATTAATAATATTTATTTTTAGGCATTTCACTGCAATTTTTAAAGAGTGATCTAGCTTTCAGGCATTCTAAAATTAGTTCTGATCATTAATTAACCTGTATATTGTTATAACTCAGACATCCCACCTCTCCCGGAAGTTCCGGGAGTCTCCCGCAAATTAATAGTGGTTCCCTGATGCCCGCAAATTATATACAATGTCCCGGAAATTGATTTTTTTGAGAGTGAGAGAGAAAGCTAGCGCGAGAGAGAGTGAGAGCAAGAAAGCAAGCGTGAGAGAGAGTGAGAGCGAAATAGAGGTTTCATAAAACGATTGTGGTAATTTACCTAAACTGATTGCTTCCTTGAGTATTCTAGACAACTTAGAAGGAAGAATGGAGGAAAAAAATTTTTTAAATTCTACTGTAAACCCATCCGGACCGGGTGCTTTACCAGAATTCAATGATGAGATTGCAGTTATTATTTCTTCTGGAAGTTTCTTATGATAGGCAATCTTCGGGTGATAGTTTCGGAAAATTCAATTTACTTAAAAAATCATGCATGAAATTAGAATCATGAGGAAAATCAGAGTGATATAAAGAGGTATAAAATTCTTGAAAGGTTTGGTTTATCCCAACATGATCAACTGTGAAAGTATCATCCTGTACGTAATCCTGCTCGTTAATGCAAATTTCTAATCAGCCAATCATGTGACAGCAACTCAAGGCATAAAAGCATGCAGACCTGGTCAAATGGTTCAGTTGTTGTTCAGACCAAACATCAGAATGGGGAAAAAATGTGATCTAAGTGACTCTGACCATGGAATGATTGTTAGTGCCAGACGATATGGTTTCAGTATCTCAGAAACTGCTGACCTCCTGGGATTTTCATGCTCAACAGTCTCTAGTGTTTACAGAGAATGGTGCAAAAAAAAAGTCCAGTGAAAGCTGTTCTGTGGATGAAAACGCCTCTTTTATTGAGAGAGGTCAGAGGAGAATGGCCAGACTGGTTCAAGCTGATAGGAAGACCGATATCTCTTCTGAATGTAGACTCTAAAATTTTTTCAAAAATTCTAGCAACTAGACTGGAGAAGGTGTTACCTCAAATTATTTCCATGGATCAAACCGGATTTATTAAAAATCGCTATTCATCCTTTAATATTAGGAGGTTAATGAATATTGTTTACACCCCCTCATTTACTACCCCGGAATGTATTATCTCATTAGATGCTGAGAAAGCCTTTGACAGAGTTGAACGGCCTTATTTATTTAATGTTCTTGAGAAATTTAATTTTAATTTGACATTTATATCTTGGATTAAATTGCTATATTACTCCCCGGTAGCCTCGGTTTGTACAAATAATTATAGATCTCCTTTCTTTCGTCTTTTTCGTGGTACTAGGCAAGGTTGCCCTCTTAGTCCTTTACTATTCAATATTGCTCTTGAACCTTTAGCAATTGCTATTCGTGACTCGCCAAATATTGTTGGTATTACCCGTGGAAACGAAATACATAAATTATCATTATATGCAGATGATTTGTTGTTATACATCGCTAATCCGGAGAAGTCAATTCTTGTTATCCTAGATCTGTTAGCTCAATTTAGTAACTTCTCTGGTTACAAATTGAATCTTAGTAAGAGTGAATTATTCCCTTTAAATAAGCATGTACCTATTTATGGACGTTTACCATTTAAATTGGTTACTGATTCATTTATATATTTAGGGATAACAATTACGAAAAAATATAAAGATTTATTTAAAGCTAATTTTTTACCTTTAATTGATCAGATTAAATTTTATTTACCAAATGGTCCCCAATCTCTTTCTCTTTGATTGGTCAGATTAATGCTATTAAGATGATCATTTTGCCCAAATTTTTGTATATATTCCAATCGGTTCCAATTTTTATCCCAAAATCTTTTTTTGATAACGTAGATTCAAAAATTTCCTCATATCTTTGGCAGAATAAAAATCCTAGGTTAGGTAAAAGGTATCTACAGAAATCTAAAAAGGAGGGAGGGCCTCGCCCTCCCGAATTTTAGATTCTATTATTGGGCAATTAATATTCGATATTTAAAATTTTGGTTACAAGATTTGGACGCATCTTTAAACCCTCAATCTTGAGTCTAATTCATTGCAAGGGTTTTCCTTGGGTTCGGTTTTAGGAACTTTACTTCCTTTTACTTCTTTTAAATCATATAAACAAATGAACAACCCAATAGTTAAGCATACTTTACATATATGGTTTCAATTCCGAAGATTTTTTGGGTTTAATCAATTTATTCTAGCAAGTCCCATTATATCAAATTTTCTTTTTCAACCTTCCACGATGGATCAAGCTTACTTTGATTGGAAAACCAAAGGTATAATATTTTTTCGCGATTTATTCTTGGATAACTGTTTTATGTCTTTTGATCAACTCTCTAATAAATATAACTTACCCAGATCTCACTTTTTTAGATATCTACAGATTAGAAACTTTTTAATTACTGTCTCTCCTAATTTTCCACACCCATATCCAATGGACACTTTGGAAAAAATCTTAGATTTAAATCTCTCTCAGAAAAGTGTAGTAGCAATTATATATAATATAATTATGAATCTATCTCCTGATGCTTCTAATAAAATTAAAGCTGACTGGGAAAGAGAACTTGAGATTAATATACCGACTGAAAAATGGAAAAAAATTCTTCAGTTGGTGAATTCATCCTCTGTATGTGCTAAACATAGGTTGATACAGTTTAAAGTAGTGCACAGGGCTCATATGTCCAAAGATAAACTATCTCATTATTACTCTTATATTAATCCAATATGTGACAGATGTCATTCCGAGATAGCTTCTTTAACCCACATGTTTTGGTCATGTCTCTTGTTGGAGAAATATTGGAAAGAAATTTTTGATATTATTTCAACGGTCCTAAATATAGACTTACAACCTCATCCAATTACTGCTATCTTTGGACTACCAATGATAGACTTAAATAATTTAAACTCTTCATCACAAAGGATGATTGCATTTCTTACTTTAATGGCTAGAAGGTCCATTTTGTTGAATTGGAAAGAGATTAACTCTCCTACTGTATTTCATTGGTTTTCACAAACTATGGTGTGTTTGAATTTGGAGAAAATTAGAAGTGCAGTTTATGACCCTTCCATTAAGTTTGAAAAAACTTGGAGGCCATTCATTCAGCATTTTCATTTGATGTAATTTGATCATTTCCAAACTTGTTTTATCTTTCTGTGCTGTTGTTGGAGAGGAATGGAGTCGTCGACACTAAAGTTTTCTTCTTTTCCATTTTTAAGTTGTTAGTTTTGCCCAAGTCTTTTAGTTTAGTTGATTAATTTTGTTTTTCTTTGGGGATGGGGTTTGCTTTTTTTTGTTTTGTTTTTTTTTCTTTTTCATGATTTTTTTTTCCAGTTTTTTTTTTGCTTTGTATTATCCGTGGTTAGTTCTACATGTTTGGGAGCTTTGTTAATTTACACTACATGGTTTTGCAATTACTTTTTTTAAGTGTAACAATATATCTCCTACTATTTGTATTATTGCTATGTTTTGTTTCTGTATTTTGAAATTAATAAAGAGATTGAAAAAGAAAAAGAGAGTGAGAGCGAGAAAGCAAGCGCAAGAGAGAGTGAGAGAGACCACGAGCGAGAGAGCGCGTGAGCAAGAGCAAGAGCGAGACAGTTCCAAAAAAAGTCAAAGTGGCAGAGTGTTCAAAAAAAAATATAAAACGTACATCACCCCAGACAACACTAAAGTGTACCCCTGCCTAATAGGGGTCAAAATAATGGCAGTGTTGCTCGCTGCACTGTTTGCAACAGTGACTTTTCTATTGCCCATTGTGGGTTAAAATGTAAACGACATGTTGAGGTGAGTTTAACGGGTGTCAGTCGTTCATTAGCATAGCTAACGTTATTTAAACTAGCTGGCTAGCTGCAAAGGAGCTACTCTATTGCAGACATCCCACCTCTCCTGGAAGTCTCCTGCAAATTGATGGTGCTACCTCCCTGAAATGAGTTTTTGCAGGGTGGGATGTCTGATAACCGGAAATATAATTGTTCTTTATCTGTCAGTATTATTGTTTCTCTTGGCTGTACAAAAGATATGGAGAAAGGTTTGACAATATCAAATGATGAAAGGAGATGAGGAAGAGACGGGTGACAATAAAGTTTCTAAGTGGAAGATGCACATGAAAATCAAAAGGTGTGCAGAGGCTGGAAATTCCAAATGGGAGAAAAATTATGTGACATCACAAGAGAAAATGCTGTCAATGCTGAAAACCTGAAGTAAACAGCTGGAAATCTGGTAATCTAGAACAGATGAATCCCATGTTGTGTCTGAAAGGCTGCACAACTGGAAGATGTGAAGTTATTCCTTGAGCTTGCACTGAGACTTGTCGGGGAAGAGAGAAAGTGAAAGTGGAACAGAATAACAAAGTGACAGGCGACAGGACACTTGGGACTGTGTTTGTGGTCTGAAGAGAGATGCTCCACAGAGCACTAATCCAATTTACATCTACACTCTTCATTGCAGAGGAGATTAATTATGCCATTACAATGTTTTTTTTTCCTTGATCGTTAAATGCTTCATAGGTGAGTAAATTCTTAAGAGTCCAGATTGGATTAATATTTCTTCCTTGTTTGCATCTAAATCTAATTGATGCAAATTAAATAATGGATCATAAAGTAGACTTAATCTTTAACGAAAAGGTGCCTCTGATTTATGGAAGAATACAAGATACTTTATCATAGAACATCACAAAAACCATTTATTGTAGTGTTGATAAAAAATATGATCACAGAAAGTTGGTGGTGTGTGCTAAGTAATAAAGAACAAAAAGATACAAAATAAAATGATAATCAGCTGCGAGACAATGAATAATCAGCACTCAATGTCTCCACTGTAGTTTGCTGAACTGCCAGTTCTGATGCAAGATAACCACCCTGTAAGGTTAACCTATTGTCTGTTTTTCTCTCTATAGATGCTGCCTGAACAATTGACCTGCTTTGGCATTCTCTTTAATTTCAGATTTCTAGCAAATGCTGTGCTGTGTACTTCAGTCCCAGCAATGTTTTTTCTTCTCCTCCAGACCATTAGCTGAAACTGACAAGCCTTCATTACTCCTCTCGAGAGGCATCAGCACCATCTGTGTTATCCAATTCCTCATGGTCTCCATCCTTTAACAGACAATCTGGGCCTGAACTCACTGGAGAATGGAACAATGAGGGTGGATCTTGTTGAAACCTATTGAACATTGATAGAGTGGATGTGGAGAGGATATTTCTTATAGTGGGAGAGTCTAGGACCAAAAGGCACAGCCGCAGAATACAAGGGCATCTCTTTAGGACAGAGATGAGGAGGAATTTCTTTAGCCAGAGGGCTGATGGATCTGTGGAATTTATTGCCACAGACAGCTGTAGGGCCAAGTCACTGGGGATATTTAAAGTGGGGGTTGCTAGGATCTTGATTAGACAGGGGGTCATAGGTTCTGAGGAAAAGGCCGGAGAATAGTGTCGAGGGGAATAACAAATCAGTCATGATGGAATGGCAGAGCAGAGCAGAGCCCTTCACTTCTCGACAGTCCAAAACAGGTTTGCTTTCTAACTTTCCTAGTTCTTAGAAAAAGAAATCAATCTGAAATGTTAACTCTGTTTCACCATCCACAAATGCTCTGCGATCTCTCAAACACTTCCCGTATTTATTATATGTAATGCAAGCAGCTGAGTGTCACTTCTCTTTTGTGGATCAAAGATCAGTTATCACATAGAAGACAGAGTTGGAATAAATGGGTCTTTTTCCATGTTCAAAGTTCAAAGTAAATTTATTATCAAAGTACATATATGTCACCATATACTACCCTGAGATTCATTTTTTGCAGACATTTACAGTAGAACAAATAAATACAATGGAATCAGTCAAAAAATATATACAAAGACTGACTTGGCTGAGTGGTATAATAACAACAACCTCTCACTCAACGTCAATAAGACCAAGAAACTGATTGTAGACTTCAGGAGAGGGAAACTAAAGGCCCAGTACTAACTGGAGGATCAGAGGTGGAGATGGTCAGTAACTTTAAATTCTTGGGTGTCACTGTCTCTAGAGAACCTGTCTTGGTCCCATCATATAAATATTCTTGCAAAGAAAGCACAACAGCACCTCTACTTTCTCAGGAGTCTGAGGAGGTTCGACGTGTCGTTAAAAGCCTTGGCAAAATACATGTGTGGTGGAAAGTGTGCTTATTGGCTGTATTATATCCTGGTGCAGGAACACCAATGCTTTTGAGTGAAAAATCCTACAAAATGTAGTGGATTCGGACCAGTACATTACAGGTAAAGCTTTCCCATCCATTGAGCACATCTACAGGAAATGTTGGCATAGAAAAGCAGCATCCATCATCGAAGACCCTCACCACCAAGGCCATGCACTCTTCTCACTGCTGCCATCAGGTAGAAGGTACAGGTGCCTCAGGACTCACACCACCAGGTTCAAAAACAGTTACCACCCCTCAACCATCAGGCTGTTGAACAAAAGGGGATACTACACTCATTTAAGGACTCTGTTATATTGTTATTTCATGCTCGTTATTTATTGCTATTTACTTATATCTGCATTTGCACAGTTTGTTTACAGTTAACAGTTCCTGTTCTATAAATTTGCTAAGTATACCCGCAGGAAAAGAAACTCAGGGTTGTATGTGGTGACATGCATGTACTCTGATAATAGATTTTACCTTGAACTTTGACAAAGCACCAATGTGCAAAAGAGGATGAATTGTGTAAATACAAAAAATGTCCAGGTAATAACAAACAAATAAATAATGCTGGCAGTACAAGTTGTTGGAAAGATGTAACTGGCAGAGCGGCTCAGGAATCTGTTCTTGGCCCTCAGTTATTAATGCTTTACATTAATGACCTGGAGGAGGGGTCGATGACACACAATAGATCAGATTACAACAAGGATGTTACAACAGGATACTCTTGTGGGTGGATGAAAACTTGACAAATAGAACTTAACAAGTGGAAGTATGAAGTTATGCACTTCAGTAACAGGAACTTGAAGGCAGACTTATCTAATGGAGAAGGATTGCAGATCAGGGATCTCGATGGTGAGTATCTGGAGTTCTGCAGCCCAGAGGGCTATGGAGACTGGATTGTTGGGGGTAATTGAAGAAGCACATGGAGTTTTGAAAGATTTTGGAATGAAGGTCTAAGGGAACTGACACAGAGAGGAGATTAGGTATGGGTTGGACGGCCATGACCATATTGAAAATTGGGGCAGGTTTGAGAGGGTAGATGACCTACACCCACTCCTATTCTCTTATGTTTTTATAAGTGGTGTATTTATGGATGAGTTTCCAGAAATACACTAATTATAATTTTGAAGTATATTAGGAAAAGGACTAGAGGACTACCCCCAAAACACTTATCACCAGAAGATTGATGGGATTGACACACTGGAGTTGTCCTTGCTGTCAACTGGAGCTGAGAAACTCCTGCAGGTAGCAGGGTAAGTTTTACTGGCTACAGAAATTGCTGGCACACTCACGACAGGAATAAATACAGAGTAGTCACATCAATCAGGAAAGCCAAGGATAAGCTAACATCAGAGCCAACTTCTGTACCTCAATTTAAACTCAGGCTGCGCAAAATAAATTATCAAACGTCCACTTTAAAAACTCGCTCAGAAAGAGGCACTTCGAAGAAAGGTTTACAAAAATTCTAAATTTACAAGCTAGGAATCAGAAGTTCAAAGTAAATGTATTATCAAAGAACATATATGTCATCCTATGGTTCAAGTGCAAGCTTATTTGTCATTCAACCATCCATGAATACCCATGAACATAGCCAAACAAAACAGTGTTACTCCGGGCCAAGGTGTGAAACACAGTACCAACAGTCACACTCAGCACAAGGCACGTACAACACATATAAAGTATCAAACACATATAAGATATCAGTAAAATACAGTCACATGCAAAAAATATAGTCCAAGACCCTCAGTCCATGAATATTGCAGCAGTCTGCAGTCGAAGACAATACAACTTGTCTTATGCCAGACGAACACTGGGGGGCAGCACAGACTCCAGCTTGGGCACTGCACCACATCACCTCTGATGGCGTGCACTGACTCCAACAACTCTCTCCTGGATGGCTGTAAACAGGCCAACCCTGAGGTTCATTTTCTTGTGGGCATACAGAGTATATCCAAGAAACGCTATAGAATCAATAAAGGACCACACCCAACAGGATGTACAAAAACCCAATGTTCAAAAAAACTACAAACTGTGCAAATATTAAAGAAAAATAATAAGAATATATAAATAAGCAATATATATTGAGAATGTGACATGAATTGGAATAATATGATAACTATGAAATGAAGTTTTATGGCAAAGGTGTGCATCAAATTGACCAAGGCTGAGGACTGGACATGCAGAGCAATTTAATCGGAGGTGGAGTCGCTCTATTAATAAATGCTGGGATCACAAGAGAAATAGGAGGAGGAGTAGACTGCTTGGTTCTTTGAACTGCCAGAGTTAATGAGGATGCGGGGAGAATAAAAGAGATTTTACTGTCTGATTAGTATAATAGATAGTTGCAGGTGCAGAGGGCAGAAGGACCTGTCTCCGTGCCATATCTCTAGGATTCTCAGATGAGGTAATCTTTTTTTTCAAGGTGTACCTTCAAATACTCTTAAAGTACCTTTTGGTTTCCCACACCAGTTCTACATCCAACAGAGTTTCCAGATAAATTAGAGTCTACAAATCAGAATTGAACTAACTTTTCAGCATGCAGGATATATCCAGTGTCAGACTCACCACTGGGGAATCTGCAATTTCAAATCCCACCCTGGAGACTTCATTCAAATCTAATCAGTGACTTCAGCGTAGTTTGAGGGATTGATGTGCATTGAATATGTTAAATGTGATGTTAAATTGAGGCTCCATTTGAGGTTAGAACTAATCCTTTGGCTAAACGATATATCTGGTCATTAATCAAATGTTACGTGTGTCTTGTGTGGTAGATGGAGAATGAAGTCCCCTCCCTAATTACAATTACAGAACTTCAAAATATCTGATTAAGTGTGACACGCTTTGGGGTGTTCTATGATCATGAAAGCCAATATATTAACAAAAGCAGTATCTATTAATACTAGATGTTATTTCGTACTTGGCAAGATCATTTTTTTTACAATATCTAGGTGATATAACCATGATATACATTCAATGGCCACTTCATTCAGTACTTTCTGTACCTAATATAGTGAGTGGCCACTGATTTTTTTGTTTGTGGTCTTCTGCTGTGTAGCCATCCACTTCAAAGTTTGAAATGTTGTGTGTTCGGAGATGCTCTTCTGCACACCACTGTTGTAACATGTTCTGAGTTACCTGAGTTACTGTCGCCTTCCTATCAGTTTGGACCAGTCTGCCCATTCTCCTCTGATCTCTCTCATTAACAAAATGTTTTTGCTGACAGACCTGCCTCTGATTGGATTTTTTTTTTTTTGTTTGGCTTTCTGCATCATTCCTTGTAAATTCCAAGGACTGTTGTGCATGAAAATCCCAGCAGACCAGCAGTTTCTGAGATACTCAAACCACGCCATCTAGCACCAACAATCATTCCACAGTCAAAACAACTTCGATCACACCCTTTCCTTTTCTGATGTTCGGTCTGAACAACAACTGAGCCTCTTGGACATGTCTGCACACATCGAGTTGCTGCCACGTGATTGGCTGATGAGATAACTGTATATGTGAGCAGGTGTACAGGTCTATCTAACAAAGTGGCCACTGAATGTATGCCCCAATTAAAACAAACAATATACGGATTCCAATAGGAGGCCAAACAGTCTTGATGTGTCAGGCATTAGTCATACACAAACAGTCCAGCTTCCATTATCAGAATGGGGTCAGATTCTAATAACCCCACTCTCTTCAAACAGCTTCCCAACAAAAAAGATTGTGTTCCCATAGCCCAGGGTAAGATCAACACTGTCACTTTGAATATGCCAAATATTGATGATCATCAGAACCTAACTACAGTTGTTGCTTTGTCTACACTGACAACACTAAATGTGACATTACATCTACCTGTCATACAAATATATACTTCTATAACTCTGCTCAAATGTTTTTGATAACTAAAGATCAATTTATAAATTTTGAATCATCTTTTTCAGATTATGCGGAAATTCTTTTGCCTAAATTTGTATGTAGTTATTATCTAGAGCTTTCTTCAAAGTCTTAACAGCCTATTACATTAAAATAAAAAGTTCAAAAATTCTAATTACGTAGCTTTGAAATGTTCAGATTCCTATATCTAGATACTCACTCAACTGGAACTTTGCTCACAATAAGTTTCTCTTTTCTGCAAGTGCAATTTTAAATCAATTTTCAAGTCAAGGTAGTCAAATTTTGCTGAAGTCACCATTGAGCAATCCAGCACCTCCTGCAGAGCAAAATGCAAACACTTGCCACACAAAGCTAAGTCATTCCGCAGGAGACCTTTGAATTAAAATGCTATCTGTCTGTTTACAATATTATGCATTAATTATACTGTTATTAGTGCCAAAGACTGCAGAAATTCTCTGGAGTACACCTGAGATTTAATTATTATCAGGTATACGCACATCCAGGAACACTGGAAGACAACAGGAAACCCTTCCACCCGTCAAGCTTGCTCCACCATTCAATTAATTGGAGCATGTTTGATGTGTTCTTCAATTCCATTTCACCATTTCTTGATTAACATAACCAAACAAAACTCTAATAACTTTAGACATTGAGTTTTGGTTGACTCAGCATCCCGAATGTTCTGGGGATAAACTTGATTTCTACTGTACTCTGAGTAAAATAGTTTTCACTCCAAACAACAGAATTATTCCAAAATTGTGATGATATTCCTTTGGTGCTCAACTTTTGCTCTGGAGAAAATAGTTTCTCTGTTTCTACATTAAGCTTGTGCAATTTATTGTTTAATACAGAGTGAGTTATCTTACCCTCACAGAACTTAATCCAGATATTGCAAACCTTCCCGCTCCTACAGTCTCCCACCTTCAGAGAAAATACCTCTGTCAGATTTGGAACAAAATTTATGTCTTAATATTCCACCTGAATTTCAAACAGGTCCTTGTATAATTTCAACTTGAGATAATGACCAAGTTTTTATGTTCTTTTGAAGTTTGGCATTTCACCGTCTTCCACAGTTTATAAATTTCAGCTGTTTGATAGTATTTTGATTTACCCGCAGATCCATGATGGGTCACATTTCCTCACATTGAACCCTAACAGCAAGCCTGACCATTCACAGACACTGCCAATGTCCCCGTGCAACTTTGTCCGACCACCCACCCAACTCCTTGTCCTTCATAGGACAGTAAACTGATAAGCCTAAAAATTAGTGCCCAACTGTTTTGGTAACAACTTTCATAGGATTCATCTGGTGTATGTTTGAAAATAAAGTCCTGTCCATTGGGGATCTGGACCTGGTACTCTGTGCATAACTGAAACAAACACAGTTGACATTATTCTGGTGCCATTGGCTCCTGTAATGACACCTTCAAATATGTTTGATGTGTAAGACTGCTGAACGGATCCTGACCCAGATCTGGGCTGTACCCTCCAACTACCCGGACCTGCCTCTCAGTTTTTTTTTGCACTACCTTACTTTCCATTTTTCTATTTATGATTTATAATTTAAATTTTTAGTATTTACTATTGATTTGTAATCAGGGAGCAGGAAGCGCAGAATCAAATATTGCTGTGATGATTGTAGGTTCTAGTATCAATTGTTTGGCGACAATAAAGTATGTTCATCTGCCATACCCACAGAAACTGAAGCAACACTGTGAATACTATGAGCAACTCCAAGGCAAGTCAGTGTCAATATTGCATAGGAAAGATCCATAGAGTCAGACAATGCCATTCTGCTGTTGAGATCCAACAGATCCTCCTCTCTGATTTCCCCTCACCTTCTTGTGAGCCTTTTTGTTGTCCAACCATGAATCCCATAAAACATCAGCACAGGATATAGACTGCATCTGAAACCTCTACAGCAAGCTACCGCTAGGAAACATGAAGCAGTTTTGGAATGAATAGACCATGGAACATAGCCATCTACAGCCCACAATGTTGTGCTGACCATGTAACCTACTCTAGAAACTGCCTAGAATTTCCCTACTGCATAGCCCTCTATTTAACTAAGCTCCATGTACCTATCTAAGAGACTCTTAAAAGACCTATTGTATTCGCCTCCACCGCCATTGCCCCACCATCCACGCACCCACCACCACTCTCAGTGTGAAAAACTTATACCTGACACCCCCTCTGTACCTACTTCCAAGTACCTTAAAACTATACCCCATCATGTTAGCCATTTCAGCCCTGGGAAAAAGCCTCTAACTATTCACACAATCAATGCCTCTCATCATCTTATACACCTCTATAAAGTTTCCTCTCATCCTCTCTTTCTCCAAGAAGAAAAAGCCAAATTCACTCAACTCATTTTCATCATGCCCACTCTTCAATCCAAACAATATCCTTGTAAATCTCCTTTGCACTCTTTCTATATTATCCACATCCTTCCTGTAGTGAGGTGACCAAAACTGAACACAGTACTCCAAATGAGGTCTGACTAATGTCTTATATACTGTAACATTATCTCACAGCTCTAGAACCCTATCCCACGGCTGATGAATGCCAACACACCATACGCCTTCTTAACAACACTGTCAACCTGCAAATCAACTTTGAGTGTCCTATGGACATGGACCCCAAGATCTCTCAGATCCTCCACACTGCCAAGAGCCTTACCATTAATATTATATTCTGCCTTCAAATTTGACCTTCCCAAGTGAAGCACTTCACACTTATTTGGGTTGAACTCCTTCTGCCACTTCTCAGCCCAGTTCTGCATCCTATCGATGTCCTGCTGTAACCTCTGACACCCCTCCAGACAATCCACAACACCCCCAACCTGTCATCAGCCATCTTACTAACCCACCCTTCTATTTCTTCATCCAGTCATTTATAAAGATCACAAAGAGGAGGGGTCCCAGAACAGATCCCTGCAGAACACCACAGGTCACCAACTTCCATGCAGAATATGAACTATCTACAACTACCCTTTGCCTCCTGTGGGCAAGCCATTCTGGATCCACAAAGCAAGGTCTCTTTGGATTCCATGCTTCCTTACTTTCTGAATGAGCCTTGCATGGGGAACCTTATCAAATGCCTTACTAAAATCCATATACACGGCATCGACTGCTCTACCTTCATCAATGTGTTTTTTTACATCCTCAAAGAATTCAATCAGGCTCGTAAGGCATGACCTGCCCTTGACAAAGCTATGCTGACTATCCCTAATCAGATTATGTCTCTTCAAATGCTCATAAATCCTGCCTCTCAAGATCTTCTCCAACAACTTGCCCACCACTAAATTAAGACTCACTGGTCTATAATTTCCTGGGCTATTCCTACTCTCTTTCTTGAACAAGGGAAAACATTTGCAACCCTCTTGTCCCCACTGATGATGCAAAGATCATTGCCAGAGGCTCAGCAATCTCCTCTCTCGCTTCCCACAGTAGCCTGGGGTACATCTCGCCCGGTCCTGACGACATATCTAACTTACTGCTTTTCAAAAGCTCCAGCACATCCTCTTTTTTAACTTCAATGAAACACCATGGTTTCCTCAGCTGCGTGAGTCTAGCCAAGACGATCTCCAGACCTGCCAAATGTGTGAGATTGAGACGCGAGCCCACCCCAAACCCGTTTGTGTGGATGCTGCGTGATTCGTTACCCTGTTACAAATGAGTGCTATGAAATAACAGACGGTATACCACATACAATTAAATGATTGAGCTTTATAATTCTTAATTTGACTAATGGGTTAGTAGAACAAAAAAAGGGCCAATTTTAATGAACCAGTCTAGTTTGCACAAGTTGGAGCTCATGGTTTCCCCTTCACCAGTTTTTCTTCGATCTCACCCTGGGCTTCATCAAATAACACTCCCGCTCTGCCTACAACCGCTTCTCTCTTCATCTCCCTAACAAAAACCCCAAGCCCAATCTTAGTGTCCCTTACCAGAGAAACCTCCCCTTAATCTGGCCATCCTAATTGGATGGTACACAATTCTCCTATCTCTTATCTTCAACAGTAACCCAAACAGGCAGCTTGCAGAGAACAGCACAAATGAAATACAGAAGAGCATAACAGTAAAAAATATGACCCAGGGCATTACATCTATATGCTCAAGCATTTCAGTCCACTGTAAGTCATTCCCACAGTTACCAAGGTCCTTTTTTTGCCCCTGGTGAATACTGAAGCAAAGTATTCATTAACCGTGGGATTGAGTTTGAGAGCCGAGAGGAAATGTTGAAGTTATATAAGACCCTGGTCAGACCCCACTTGGAGTAATGTGCTCAGTTCTGGTCATCACACTACGGGAAGGATGTGGAAACTACAGAAAGGGTGCAGAACAGATTCACAAGGATGCTGCCTGGATTGGGGAGCATGCCTTATGAGGATAGGTTGAGTGAACTTGGCCTTTTCTCCTTGGAGCAACGGAGGATGAGAGATGACCTGATAAAGGTGTATAAGATGTTGAGAGCCATTGATTGTGTGGATAGTCAGGCTTTTTCTCAGGGCTGAAATGGCTAACACGAGGGGGCATAGTTTAAGGTGCTTGGAAGTCGGTACAGAGGAGATGTCAGGGGTAAGTTTTTTTTTTCTACGCAGAGAGTGGTGAGTGTGTGGAATGGGCTGCCAGCAACAGTGGTGGAGGCGGATATGATAGGGTCTTTTAAGAGACTCCTGGATAGGTACATGGAGCTTAGAAAAATAGAGGGCTATGGGTAACCCTAGGTAATTTCTAAAGTAAGTACATGTTCAGCACAGCATTGTGGGCCAAAGGGCCTGTATTGTGCTGTAGGTTTTTTATGTTTCTATTAAGTACCTCCGCTACCTCCTCCAACTCCATGCACAAGTTTCCACTGTTGCATATTATGAAAGGAGAATGCGAGCTATGCAAACTACTTCTCTATTAGAATGTTCACTAGTCTTCTGTTGGTCACCCAATTTGCACAAGCACTTAACACAGTAACCATTTAATGTTAACATAAAAGACAGCTTGCAAGGTTACGATGGACAATATTAATTGCCTGTAAAGAGTTAGAAGGAGATTCAAGGTAAACCTCTAATAATTATAATCCCCCATTCAGTTGTTCAGAAACCCTAATGGATTCCTGTCACAGTATGTGGACAGGCTGACTAGAGGGAATGCCATACTAGATCTAGTACTAGGTAATGAACCGGGTCAGGTCACAAATCTCTCAGTGGGTGAGCATCTGGGGGACAGTGACCACCGCTCCCTGGCCTTTAGCATTATCATGGAAAAGGATAGAATCAGAGAAGACAGGAAAATTTTTAATTGGGGAAGGGCAAATTATGAGGCTATAAGACTAGAACTTGCGGGTGTGAATTGGGATGATGTTTTTGCAGGGAAATGTATTATGGACATGTGGTCAATGTCTAGAGATCTCTTGCAGGATGTTAGGGATAAATTTGTCCTGGTAAGGAAGATAAAGAATGGTAGGGTGAAGGAACCATGGGTGACAAGTGAGGTGGAAAATCTAGTCAGGCGGAAGAAGACAGCATACATGAGGTTTAGGAAGCAAGGATCAGATGGGTCTATCGAGGAATATAGGGTAGCAAGAAAGGAGCTTAAGAAGGGGCTGAGAAGAGCAAGAAGGGGGCATGAGAAGGTCTTGGCGAGTAGGGTAAAGGAAAACCCCGAGGCATTCTTCAATTATGTGAAGAAGAAAAGGATGACAGGAGTGAAGGTAGGACCGATTAGAGATAAAGGTAGGAAGATGTGCCTGGAGGCTGTGGAAGTGAGCGAGGTCCTCAATGAATACTTCTCTTCGGTATTCACCAATGAGAGGGAACTTGATGATGGTGAGGACAATATGAGTGAGGTTGATGTTCTGGAGCATGTTGATATCAAAGAAGAGGAGGTTTTGGGGTTGTTAAAATATATTAGGACGGCTAAATCCCCAGGGCCTGACGGATTATTCCCCAGGCTGCTCCATGAGGCAAGGGAAGAGATTGTTGAGCCTCTGGGTAGGATCTTTATGTCCTCGTCCATAGGAATGGTACTGGAGGATGGGAGGGAGGCGAATGTTGTCCCCGTGTTCAAAAAAGCTAGTAGAGATAGTCCGGGTAATTACAGACCAGGGAGCCTTACGTCTGTGGTGGGAAAGCTGTTGGAAAAGATTCTTAGAGATAGGATCTGTGGGCATTTAGAGAATCATGGTCTGATTAAGGACAGTCAGCATGGCTTTGTGAAAGGCAGATCGTATCTAACAAGCCTGATAGAATTCTTTGAGGAGGTGACCAGGCATATAGATGAGGGTAGTGCATTGGATGTGATCTATATGGATTTTAGTAAGGCATTTGACAAGGTTCCACACAGTAGGCTTATTCAGAAATTCAGAAGGCATGGGATCCAGGGAAGTTTGGCCAGGTGGATTCGGAATTGGCTTGCCTGCAGAAGGCAGAGGGTCATGGTGGAGGGATTACATTCAGATTGGAGGATTGTGACTAGTGGTGTCCCACAAGGATCTGTTCTGGGACCTCTACTTTTCGTGATTTTTATTAACAACCTGGATGTGGGGATAGAAGGGTGGGTTGGCAAGTTTGCAGATGACACAAAGGTTGGTGGTGTTGCAGATAGTGTAGAGGAATGTTTTAAGATTGCAAAGAGACATTGATAGGATGCAGAAGTTGTCTGAGAAGTGGCAGATGGAGTTCAACCCGGAGAAGTGTGAGGTGGTACACTTTGGAAGGACAAACTCCAAGGCAGAGTACAAAGTAAATGGCAGGATACTTGGTAGTGTGGAAGAGCAGAAGGATCTTGGGGTACATGTCCACAGATCCCTGAAAGTTGTCTCACAGGTAGATAGGGCAGTTAAGAAAGCTTATGGGGTGTTAGCTTTCATAAGTCGAGGGGTAGAGTTTAGGAGTCACGATGTAATGATGCAGTTCTATAAAACTCTGGTTAGGCCACACTTGGAGTACTGTGTCCAGTTCTGGTCGCCTCACTATAGGAAGGATGTGGAAGCATTGGAAAGGGTACAGAGGAGATTTACCAGGGTGCT
Organism: Mobula birostris; assembly: GCF_030028105.1. NCBI lineage: Eukaryota > Metazoa > Chordata > Chondrichthyes > Myliobatiformes > Myliobatidae > Mobula > Mobula birostris. The sequence goes on along the minus strand of NC_092378.1, from coordinate 128,478,602 downwards.
GCCTGGTTTAGACAGTATGGATTATGATCAGAGATTAAGGGAGCTAGGGTTTTACTCTTTGGAGAGAAGGAGGATGAGAGGAGACATGATAGAGGTGTACAAGATAATAAGAGGAATAGATAGAGTGAACAGCCAGCGCCTCTTCCCCAGGGCACCTCTGCTCAATACAAGAGGACATAGCTTTAAGGTAAGGGGTGGGAAGTTCAAGGGGGATATTAGAGGAAGGTTTTTTACTCAGAGAGTGGTTGGTGCGTGGAATGCACTGTCTGAGTCAGTGGTGGAGGCAGATACACTCATGAAGTTTAAGAGACTACTAGACAGGTACATGGAGGAATTTAAGGTGGGGGGTTATATGGGAGGCAGGGTTTGAGGGTCGGCATAACATTGTGAGCCGAAGGGCCTGTAATGTGCTGTGCTATTCTATGTTCTGCATCTGAAGATTTTAAACACGAGGGTCCTGTATACTGTATTGAAATGCACAGACACTTGTTTCCCCTGCTCTTTTTAACATTAGTTTCACTCTAAAATGCATTATATTACCGTGCAATGTCTAAAATAGTAAATTATGTGTGTGGTGGAATATTAATAGAAGCAATATCCGGTAGTGCAGAAAATCTGGTAGACTGGCACGATACAATCCACAACAGCAAGCATGCCAGATGATAGGTGTTGTACTGTACTCACATTGATGGCATAGGTTATAATTAAGTGTTAAAGCAATGCAAGGTATGAATTACAAAGGTCATTGTAAAGTACAACATTTCATAGCTTTTACACAATTTGTCATAATATTTGTAGTGGCTCCAGTTATATTATCTTATTAGTGCCATTTGGTCAATTTTAATTCATGCTTTTTTTTTAAAAAAGACCTTTGCATTGAGCAGCTCTGGAATCCTTGACAAGCTTTTATCCACATAGTCATTTTCAGCACAATGTTACACAGGGAATCTATCAATTCTGTTCCTTTAAGCTAACAATTAAAAATCCTACTCTTTATACAACTTCACAAAATACTGTTAAAAGATTCCACAATGGTATTTTAACACAAGTATAAAAGGTAGTAAACCTACTGAAAGTGTCAAATGCTTTAAACCTTTTTCCATTCTCTCTCTCTGACTATCCATCCCATAGGATGATGATGGTTCCTTTCAGTCAGTTAGTGGGGTTTGATATGTGTGTCCTGGAGCGGCTGTACAGGCACTGCTAGCCACATACTCGGCAGGTGAGGTCTGGAGAGGCAGCAGGGGCAGAAGCACTGTTGTGGAGCTTCCTGTGCATTTCCTCTGTTGCCTCATTAAGCTTGTTCTCAGCAGCATCCACACCTTTTCTGATGGCATCACTGTGAGTAATCTTGAGCCAGATCCTCCCATATTGATGGGGCAATGTCAGCTTTCTTAAGGCTCCTGAGCAGAACATCCTTGTACTGTAGTTGCTGGCCCCCTCGTTTTTGGGTACCACTGGACAGTTGGCTGTCCAAGACGTCCTTGGGCAGTCTTCAGTCAGGCATTCTGACAACATGTCCTGCCCAGCACATTTGGGCTGACATCACCAAGGTTGAAACTGCTGGCATTCCGGCTCGAGAGAGGACCTCGGTATTGGAGACCTTGTCTCACCAGGTGATCTTCATCAGAGAACGTAGATGACGCTGTTGCAGTTGGTCAAGCTGGCGTAAGTGTCTCTGATATGGGCACCATGGCTCACATCCATATAACAAGGTTGATATGACAACGGCCCTGTATACCTCGCACTTGGTGGCCAACCTGATGTTCTGTGACCAAACTCGATCTTTCAGCTGACCAAAGGCAAAGCAGGCTTTTCTGGTTCTTGACTCAATCTCTACATCCAGAGAAGCTGAGGATGTTATTATGCTGCCCAGGTAGCAAAACTTGTTGACAGCTTTGAGAGGAGTGTCATCAATGAGGACAGTTGGTTCTTCGTAGCTTGAGCCAGGAGCCGGTAGGTACAAAACTTCCATCTTTTTCAGGCTGATTGTCAGTCCAAAGCTTTTCTCTGCACTGGCAAAGCGACTGGTGATCTCCTGTAAGTCTTCGAGGGAGTGGGCAACCAGTGCACAGTCATCAGCAAACTGTAGCTCATGCGCCACAATGTCCCTGACTTTTGTTTTTGCTCTCAATCTTGTGAGGTTGTACTTACAGTGTCAAATGTTTTAAACCTTTTTCTATCCTCTACATCATAATCTATTACTGGTTTGTCTTACAAGGTTAGAAACTTCCTCGTATTTGATAATAATGTCATGAACGACACCCGAAGCCATTCTGGAAATTCACACAGACTTCCAATCTGCCTTGCGACCAAACCTCCTCAAATCACATGTTTAGATTAATTAGATGTGATAGGTTTCTCAAAAATCAATACCGTCCAATCAGATCATTTATTTCTTATGTTACGTACCCCGTAACTGGGTTGCCAAACCAGCAGAAATGGATCACTCAGTTGGAGTCTGGATTACTAGAACTAAGAAAGTTTTATTAAAGAAACAAGCAACACAGTAATCGCAAGGATAATAAATGCAGCAGTTCAGCAATGATAAACACACATGTGCACAGAATTAAGATAACAGCATCAATCAAGCTCTATCGTTGTCTAGGGGTAAATGACCAAATTTCAAAGTGACACGAAAGTTCAGTCCAATTTAGTTCAGTTCGCAGTAATCGTTGCCATGGCGATGGACAACGTGGGGGGAGGGAGAGAGAGAACGGGAACGACTGATCATTCAGACACGGCTTCCACTCACAGACCGGTGATATTGCTCACAAGTAGCTTTTGGGCAGGTCCTTGGTGATGTCACCTGAGGTCACCGACTGTGACCCCTCCTCCAGATGCGGTCGATCCTCTGCAGTGAACCCGGCACCCAAGCAAGGGTGGAAACACACCGGGTTCCCGCTGATCGTACCTTTCCAACCTGTGTGTTTAAGGTCCGGTAGTTCCCACTGACTCGTGAGAAGCGCACCGCTTCCAGGGTCTCATTACCTCGGGTGTCGTGTGTGTCCTGCCTTAGCGAACCTGTCCCTTTTTATCCCCCTTCTGGGGTATCGCCTGTCCATCACTTCAAACAGTTCAGGGTTCCAAGGGGGAGCCGCTCCAGACAGCTCTCTCTCTCTCTCTCTCCCGTCCCTTCATTACACATCTCCAGACGCTGCTCCATTGTTCCTTATCTCTCCTTCCCCTGAGGACAGGTGGCAGACCAACTGCTGATCTCACAGGACAGCTAACATCTATGTGTATTCTCGTCACATTAATTATCTGGAGGTACAGGATGGAACAGATCTTTCTGGCCCAACGAATTGCACTGCCCAGCAACCCACTTATTTCACATTACCCTATCACAGGACAACTTACCAACTAAGCAGCACGTCACTGGACTGTGGGAGGAAAGCAGCTCTCCAATGAAACCATAAGACATAGGAGCAGATTTAGGCCATTCAGCCCATCGAGTCCGCTCCACAATCCATCATGGCTGATCCCAGATCCCATTCAACCCCTTACACCCACACTCCTGCCATATCCCTTGATGCCCCGAACAACCAGGAACCTATCAACGTCCATTTTGAATATACTCACAGACTTGGCCTCAACTGCAGTCTGTGGCAGAGCATTCCACTGATTCACCACTCTCTGGCTGAAAAAAATTTCTTCGCATCTCTGTTCTGAATGGGCGCCCTTCAATCCTTAAGTCATGCCCACTCGTACTAGAGTCCCCCATTATGAGAGACAACTTTGCCACATCCACTCTGTCCATGCCTTTCAACATTCGAAATGTTTCTATGAGGTCTCCCCTCATTCTTCTAAACTCCAAGGAATACAGTCCAAAAGCGGGCAAACGTTCCTCATGTTAACCCTCTCATTCCCGGAATCATTCTAGTGAATCTTCTCTGTACCCTCTCCAACATTATCACATCCTTTCTTAAATAAGGAGACCAAAACTGCCCACAGTACTCCAAGTGAGGTCTCACCAGCGCCTTATAAAGCTTCAACATCACATCCCTGCTCCTATACTCTATTCCTCTAGAAATGAATGCCAACATTGCATTCGCCTTCTTCACCACCGACTCAACCTGGAGGTTAACCTTAAGGGTATCCTGTACGAGGACTCCCAAGTCCCGTTGCATCTCAGAACTTTGAATTCTCTCCCCATTTAAATAATAGTCTGCCAGTTTATTTCTTCTGCCAAAGTGCATAACCATACACTTTCCAACATTGTATTTCATTTGCCACTTCTCTGCCCATTCTTCCAATCTATCCAAGTCTCTCTGCAGACTCTGTTTCCTCAGCACTACCGGCCCCTCCACCTATCTTTGTATCATCAGCAAACTTAGCCACAAAGCCATCTATTCCATAATCCAAATTGTCAATGTACAATGTAAAAAGCAGCCCCAACACGGACCCCTGTGGAACACCACTGGTAACCGGCAGCCAACCAGAGTAGGATCCCTTTATTCCCACTCTCTGTTTCCTGCCAATCTGCCAAAGGTCTATCCACATATGTAACTTTTCCATAATTCCATGGGCTCTTATCTCGTTGAGTAGCCTCATGTGTGGCACCTTGTCAAACGCCTTCTTAAAATCCAAATATACAACATCCATTGCATCTCCCTTGTCTAGCCTACCTGTAATTTCCTCAAAAAATTGCAATAGCTTTGTCAGGCTGGATTTTCCTTTAACGAATCCATGCTGAGTTCTGCCTATCTTGTCATATGCCTCCAGGTACTCTGTAACCTCATCCTTGACAATCGACTCCAACAACTTCCCAACCACCGATGTCAAGCTAAAAGGTCTACAGTTTCCTTTTTGCTTCCTTGCCCCCTTCTTAAATAGCGGAGTGAAATTTGCAATCTTCCAGTCCTCCGGAACCATGCCAGAATCTATTGACTTTTGAAAGATCGTCACTAATGCCTCCACAATCTCCACAGCTACTTCCTTCAGAACACAAGGGTGCATTCCGTCTGGTCCGGGAGATTTATCTACCTTTAGACTATTCAGCTTCCTGAGTACTTTCTCTGTTGTAATTGTGACTGCGCACATTTCTCTTCTCTGCCACCTTTGAGTGTCCGGTATACTGCTGATGTCTTCCTCAGTGAAGACTGATGCAAAATACTCATTCAGTTCCTCCGCCATCTTCTTATCTCCCATTACAATTTCTCCAGCATCATTTTCCATCGGTCCTATATCTACTCTCACCTGTCTTTTACTCTTTATATACTTGTAAAATCTCTTTGATGTTATTTGATAGCTTCCTTTCATAGTTAATCTTTTCCCTCTTAATGACCTTCTGAAATTCCTTTTGTAAGCTTTTAAAAACTTCCCAATCCTCTGTCTTCCCACTAATTTTTGCTTCCTTGTATGCCCTGTCCTTTGCTTTAACTTTGGCTTTGACTTCTTATCAGCCACGGTTGAATCCTTTTTCCATTCGAAAATTTCTTCTTTTTTGGAATATACCTGTCTTGCACCTTCCTCACTTCTCGCATAAGCTCCAGCCACTGCTGCTCTGCCGTCCTTCCCGCCAGTGTCCCTTTCCAGTCAACTTTGGTCAGTTCCTCTCTCATGCCACTATAATTTCCTTTACTCCACTGAAATACAGACACACCAGATTTCGGCTTCTCTTTTTCAGATTTCACAGTGAACTCAATCATGTTATGATCACTGTCTCCAGGGTTCCTTCACCTCAATCTCTCTAATCACCTCTGGTTCATTACTCAATACCCAATCCATGCAGCTGAAAATTGTTGACAATACTCCAAGTGCAGCCTGACTAGTGTCTGATAAAGCCTCAGCATTATCTCCTGCTTTTATATTCTATTCCCCTTGAAACAAATGCCAACATTGCATTTGCTTTCTTTACCACAGACTTAACCTGTAAATTAACCTTCTGGGAGCTTTGCACAAGGACTCCTAGTCCCGCTACTCCTCTGATGTTTGAACCTTCTCCCCATTTACGTAATAGTCTGCACTGTTGTTCCTTTTACCAAAATGCATTATTGTGTATTTCCCAACACTGCCTTCCATCTGCCACTTTTTTGCCCATTCTTCCAATTTGTCTAGGTCCTGTTGCAACCATATTGTTTCTGCAGCACTACCTGATTTATCTTCGTATAATCCACAAACTTTGCCACAAAGCCATCACTTCCATTTTCTATATCATTGACAAACAATGTGAAAAGTAGCAGTCCCAATACTGACCCCTGAGGAACACCACTAGTCACTGGCAGCCAACCAGAAAAGGTCCCCTTTATTCCCATGTGCTGCCTCCTGCCTGTCAGCCATTCCTCTATCCATGCCAGTATACTTCCTGTAACATCATCGAATTTTATCATGTTAAGCAACCTCATGTGAAGCACCTTATCAAATGCCTTCTGGAAATCCAGGTAAATCACATCCACTACCTCTCCTTTGTCCACTCTGCTTTTATTTCCTCAAATAATTCTAACAGATTTATCAGGCAAGATTTCCCTTTAGAGAAATCATGCTGACTTTGACTTATTTTCCATTTCTCTTCCATTTCACACACGTCTGCTCTTACCCCATCCTCCCGCCACGCTACCAGGGATAGAGTTCCTCTTGTCCTCACCTACCACCACACCAGCCTCTGCGTCCAGCACATAATTCTCTAAAACTTGCGCCACCTCCAACTGGATCCCACCACCAAGCACATCTTTCCCTTGCAAGCGGAACAAGTGCTTCATCTGCCCCTACACCTCCTCCTTCACTACCATTCAGAGCCCCAAACAGTCCTTCCAGGTGAGGCGACTCTTCACCTGTGAGTCTGTTGGGGTCATATACTGTGTTCGGTGCTCCCGGTGTAGCTTCTTGTAAATTGGTGAGACCCGATGTAGATTGGGAGACTGCTTTGCTGAGCATCTATGCTCTATCCTCCAGAACAAGTAGGATCTCCCAGTGGCCACCCATTTTAATTTCGCTCCCCTTTCCCATTCCAAAATGTCCATCCATGGCTTCCTCCACTGTCAGGATAAGGCCACACTTAGGCTGGAGGAAGAACACCTTATATTCCATTTTGGTAGCCTCCAACCTGATGGCATGAACATCAATTTCTCAAACTTCCAGTAATGCCCGAAATGTTGACTGTACTTTTTTCCATAGATGCTGCCTGGCCTGCTGAACTCCTCCAGCATGTTGTGTGTGTTGCTTGACTTATTTTATCATTAGTCTTCAAGTGAAATCAGCCTTTTCTTCTTGGAGCGATGGAGAATGAGAGGTGACCTGATAGAGGTGTATAAGATGATGAGAGGCATTGATCTTGTGGATAGTCAGAGGCTTTTTCCCAGGGCTGAAATGGCTAGAACTAGAGGGCAGCTTTAAGGTGCTTGGAAGCAGGTACGGAGGAGATGTCGGGGTAAGTTTTTTTTACGCAGAGAGTGGTGAGTACGTAGAATGGGCTGCCAGTGACGGTGGTGGAGGCAGATACAATAGGGTCTTTTAAAAGACTCCTGGATAGGTACATGGAGCTTAGGAAAATAGACAGCTATGGGTAACCCTAGGTAATTTCTAAGGTAAGGACATGTTCGGCACAGCTTTGTGGGCTGAAGGGCCTGTATTGTGCTTTCTATGTTTCTATGTTACCCCGAAACTTCATCCTGAATAATAGACTCCAACACTTTCCCATCCACTGAGGTTAGGCTAACTGGGCTATAATTTCCTCCCTTTTGTCTTCCTCCCTTAACGAGTGGAGAGACATTTGTAATTTTCCGATACTCCAGGACCACGCCAGAATCAAGCGATTCATGAAAGATCATGACCAATGCATCCATTATCTCTTCAGCAACCTCTCTCAGGACTATGGAATGTAGTCTATCTGGTCCAGGTGACTTATCCACCTTAAGACCTTTCAGTTTGCCTCGCACTTTTTCCTTTCTAGTAGCAATAGCACTCACTCCTGCTCCCCGACACTCATGGACCTCTGGCATACAGCTAGTCTTCCACATTAAGGACTGAAGGAAAGTATTTATAAAGTTCATCTGCCATTTCTTTGTCCCGCATTACTACCTCACCAGCATCATTTTCCAGTGGTGCAATTTCAACTCTCACCTCCCTTTAATTCTTTATATAACTGAAAAAAACTCAGTATCTTGCTTTAGATTATTGGCTAGTTTGCTCTCAGATTTCATCTTTGCCCTTCTTATGGCTTTTTTAGTTGCCTTTTGTTGGATTTTAAAAGCATCCCAATCATCCAACTTCCCACTCTCTTTTGCTACCTTATATGCCCTTCTCTTGGCTTTTTTTGCAGTCCTCAGCTTCCCCTGTCAGCCACAATTGTCTAACCCTCCATTTGAGAACTTCTTCTGTGGGACACATCCATCATGCACTTTGTGAACTCTTCCAAGAAAATTCTGCCACCTCTGTTCTACCATCATCCCCACCAGTATCCCCCTCCAGTCCATCTGGGCAAGCTCCTCTCTCATGCCTCTGTAATTCCCTTTATTCCATTGCGATACTGATGCATGTGACTTATGCTTCTCCCTCTCAAATTGCAGTGTGAATTCAATCATATTATGATCACTGTCCCTTAAGGGTTCCTTTACATTAAGCTGACTAATAACATAGGATTGTACAGCACAGTACAGGCCCTTCAGCCCACATTGTTTTGCCGCCCCTCAAACCCTGCCTCCCATATAACCCCCCACCTTATATTCCTCCATATACCTGTTTAGTAGTCTCTTAAATTTCACCAGTGTATCTGCCTCCACCACTGACTCAGGCAGTGCATTCCATGCACCAACCACTCTCTGAGTAAAAAACCTTCCTCTAATATCCCCCTTGAACTTCCCACCCCTTATCTTAAAGCCATGTCCTCTTGTATTGAGCAGTGGTGCCCTGGGGAAGAGGCACTGGCTGTTCACTCTATCTATTCCTCTTAATATCTTGTATATCTCTATCATGTCTCCTCTCATCCTCCTTCTCTCCAAAGAATAAAGCCCTAGCTCCCTTAATCTCTGATCATAATCCATACTCTCTAAACCAGGCAGCACCCTGGTAATTCTCCTCTGTACCCTTTCCAATGCTTCCACATCCTTCCTATAGTGAGGTGACCAGAACTGGACACAGTACTCCAAGTGTGGCCTAACCAGAGTTTTATAGACCTGTATCATTACCTCGCGACTCTTAAACTCTGTCCTTCGACTTATGAAAGCTAAAACCTCATAAACTTTCTTAACTACCCTATCTACCTGTGAGGCAACTTTCAGGGATCTGTGGACATGTACCCCAAGATCCCTCTGCTCCTCCACACTACCAAGTATCCTGCCATTTACTTTGTACTCTGCCTTGGAGTTTGTCCTTCCAAAGTGTACCACCTCATACTTCTCCAGTTTGAACTCCATCTGCCACTTCTCAGCCCACTCCTGCATCCTATCAAGATCTCTCTGCAATCTTTGACAATCCTCTACACTATCTATAACCCACCAACCTTTGTGTCGTCTGCAAACTTGCCAACCCACCCTTCCACCCCCACATCCAGGTCGTTAACAAAAATCACAAAAACTGGAGGTCCCAGAACTGATCCTTGTGGGACACCACTAGCCACATCCCTCCAAACCGAATGTACTCCCTCAGCCTTCTGCAGGCAAGCCAATTCTGAATCCACCTGGCCAAACTTCCCTGGATCCCATGCCTTCTGACTTTCTGAATAAGCCTACAGTGTGGAACCTTGTCAAGTGCCTTACTAAAATCCATATAGATCACATCCACTGCACTGCCCTCATCTATATGCCTGGTCACCTCCTCAAAGAACTCTATCAGGCTTGTTAGACACGATTTGCCCTTCACAAAGCCATGCTGACTGTCCTTGATCAGACCATTATTCTCTAAATGCCTATAGATCCTATCTCTAAGAATCTTTTCCAACAGCTTTCCCACCACAGACGTAAGGCTCACTGGTCTATAATTACCCGGACTATCCCTACTACCTTTTTTGAACAAGGGGACAACATTCGCCTCCCTCCAATCCTCCAGTACCATTCCCGTGGACAACGAGGACATAAAGATCCTAGCCAGAGGCTCAGCGATCTCTTTCCTCACCTCGTGGAGCAGCCTGGGGAATATTCCATCAGGCCCCGGGGATTTATCCATCCTAATGTATTTTAATAACTCCAACACCTCCTGTGCCTTAATATCAACATGCTCCAGAACATCAACCTCACTCATATTGTCCTCACCGTCATCGAGTTCCCTCTCATTGGTGAATACTGAAGAGAAGTATTCATTGAGGGCCTCACTCACTTCCACAGCCTCCAGGCACATCTACCCACCTTTAGCTCTAATCGGTCCTACCTTCACTCCTGTCATCCTTTTGTTCTTCACATAATTGAAGAATGCCTTGGGGTTTTCCTTTACTCTACTCACCAAGGCCTTCTCATGCCCCCTTCTTGCTCTTCTCAGCCCCTTCTTAAGCTCCTTTCTTGCTTCCCTATGTTCCTCAATAGACCCATCTGATCCTTGCTTCCTAAACCTCATGTATGCTGCCTTCTTCCACCTGACTAGCTTTTCCACCTCACTTGTCACCCATGGTTCCTTCACCCTACCATTCTTTATCTTCCTCACCGGGACAAATTTATCCCTAACATCCTGCGAGAGATCCCTAAACATCGACCACATGTCCATAGTACATTTCCCTGCAAAAACATCATCCCAATTCACACCCGCAAGTTCCAGCCTTATAGCCTCATAATCTGCCCTTCCTCAATTAAAGATTTTCCTGTCCTCTCATTCTATCCTTTTCCATGATAATACTGAAGGCCAGGGAGTGGTGGTCACTGTCCCCCAGATGCTCACCCACTGAGAGATCTGTGACCTGACCCAGTTCGTTACCTAATACTAGATCTAGTATGGCATTCCCCCTAGTCGGCCTGTCAACATACTGTGACAGGAGTCCATCCTGGACACACTTAACAAACTCTGCCCTGTCCAAACCCTTGGAACAAATCAAGTGCCAATCAATATTAGGGAAGTTAAATTCACCCAAGATAACAACCCTGTTATTTTTGCACTTTTCCAAAATCTGCCTCCCAATCTGCTCCTCGGTATCTCTGCTGCTACCAGGGGGCCGATAGAATGCTCCCTTCCTGTTCCTGACTTCCACCCATACTGACTCAAAAGAGGATCCTGCTACATTATTCTCCTTTGTTCCTGATGCTTCTTGCATTGAAGTACAGGCACTTTAGCCCTTCTACCTCACTGTCTTTACACCGTTTATTCTGCTTCTCTTTCCCCAAAGTTTCTCTATATGTTAGATCTGGCTTTACTCCATGCACTTCTTTCACTGCTCTATCACTCCGGGTGCCATTCCCCTTGCAAATTAGTTTAAACCCTCCCGAACCATGCTAGCAAACCTACCTGCAAGGATATTGCTCCCCCTCGAGTTCAGGTGCAACCCATCCAATCTGTACAGGTCCCACCTTCCCCAGAAGAGATCCCAATGATCCAAAAATCTAAAACCCTGCTCCAACTCCTCAGCCACGCATTCAACTGCCATCTCCTCCAATTCTTACCATCACTGTCACGTAGCACTGGCAGCAATCCTGAGAACGCCACCCTTGAGGTCCTGTTCTTCAGCTTTCTGCCTAGTTCCCGAAACTCACACTTCAGTATCTCATCCCTCTTCCTGCCTATGTCATTGCTGCTAACTTGTATCACGACCTCTGGTTGCTTTCCCTCTCGACCCAGGATGTTGTGCACTCAGTTAGAGACATCCCAGACCCTGGCACCCAGGAGGCAACAATCCATGTGGGTGTCCTTCTCACGTCCACAAAATCTCCTGTCCGCTCCCCTGACTATAGAGTCTCCAATGACGACAGCTCTCCTTTTCTCCATCCCACGCTTCTGCACCATCGGGTCAGACTCAGTGCCGGCGGCCCTGCCACCGTGGCTCACACCTGGTCGGTCGTCCCCGTCAACAGTATCCAGGACCGTAAGCTTATTATTCAGGGGAATGGCTACAAGGGTGCTCTGCACTACCTGTCTACTCACCCTCGCTTTCCCCCCTCTGACTGTCACCCAACGACCTGCTTCTGGCAGCCTAGGTGTGACTACCTCCCTGTAGCTCTCATCTATGACTGCCTCATTCTCCCCTACGAGTCGAAGGCCATCCACCTGCTGCTCCAGATTCCTTACATGGTCTTCCAGATCGCCCAGCCGCATGCACTTCTGGGTTATTCCATAACAACTAATCTAAGGTAGCATTTCCCCGGTAGGCTCAAGCAGAAGCCACTCTAAAAAGACATCTCACAGGCATTCAACAAATTCCCTCTTGCAGTCCGACACCAACCTAATTTTTCCCAATCCCTTTACATATTGAAGTACCCCATTACAATTGTGACATTACCCTTTCCAGCTCCTTTTGCAATCTCAATCCCACATCTTGGCTTCTATTTGGAGGCCTATATATGACTCACATAATGGTTTTTTTTTACCCTTGCAGTTTCTTAACTCACCCACAAAGGTTCGACGTTCTCTGACCCTATGCACCTCTTACTAAAAATGTAATTCCATCTCTTACCAACAGAGCCATGCCTCCGTCTGTGCCTTCCTGCCTGTCCTTTCAATACAAAGTATATCCTTTGATGTTAAACTCCCAACTACAACCTTCTTTCAGGCACATGGTTCACAAGGTAAGGGTACAAACTCCTTAGAGGTGTCGCCAGAATTGAACTCCAAACTCCAGAATGCCTTGAGCTGTCATAGTGTTGTGCTAACGGCTTCATGCATAACTGAGTCTTCCTTCAGCAAGGTAGATGATAATACTATCAGCTAGAGTAACCAGAAAAATCACATTTAGCCTATTCTAGTCTGTGGACTCACGCCTTTCAAATAGTTTGCTTTTGATGCTTGACACTAATTGAGAGTGCATATGAATTGTCCTCATTCTTTCAAAAAACCATTAATTTAAATAACGAGAAAACCTAACCCCACCCCCCCACACTCCCCACCTGCATTTGTTCATTCATATTCCTTGAAAGTTGCTATGCTTCATTAACGCAAAAGTAATTCCAGGTGGTATAGGTAAAACCCAAGAACAGAAACATTCAGCCAATCCAACAACACCTAAAGACAAATCAGCTAAACTTTCTGCAGGAGTCAGGCCTTCAGAATTCTATTATTGGCTTAGTCCTGAAGGAGGGTCTCAGCCCGAACCGTCGACAATCTACTCATTTCTATAAATGCTGCCTGACCTGCTGGGTTCCTCTGGCATTTTGTGTGTATTGCTTTAATAATCTATAGATTTAAAATATACCAACCAATTTCCACTGTGCTCCATATAGCTATCAGGGTTATATGTTTCTCTTCAGGTGAAAAGGGAATAGATACCTTGGGATAATCACATGATATCATAACAATATCCCTGCTTCTCAGGTTTAAGTGTACATGTTCGTTGTTTATTTATATGCACTTTCCTCATTGGATATGGATGTTCAAAGTTTTATGTTTAGCCTATCCACTTGGGAAGCAAACAAGTCCGCCCAGATATTGGATTCATTTGTAGACACTTTTTGCATGAAGTTACACACAAAGTTGACTTACCCCGGGACTGGTCATGTTGGTGATCATTTCCAGGTGAAATCAAGCCTGTTGAGAAATTGGCCTGAATACGTCTAGTTCCAATGGCTGGCATTTTTCCCAGTGTCTGTTGCACACTTGGCAGCGTCATAAAGTACTGGCAGCATAGAATGGACCTGTGAGTGCAACCACATGACCTTTGTCTTGAAGTGCATCATACTATTTTCCTGCATTTCCTGCAATTTAAAAGGTAATTTATTCAGACATCAGGAGATCACCCTGGGCAGATCCAAATCTTTCCATAGCTTCCTATAAATGGAGGAGATGAAGAACATTGATCTCTCTCTCTCTATCTATCCTGCAGTTTCTCTCTCACGTTTGTCACAGGCATAATATGCATTACTGTTCTCAGGTTGACAATGGCATGTGACAATAAGAAATGACATTTTCATTGGTGTGGAAAAATATCTGTCCAGCTAAACTAGATTGGCAAGGCCCTGTCTGGAACAGCATGGGTCCTTTATAAAAAGCACAATAATTCATGCAAAACACTATAGTGCTGATTCTAATATCTATTTTAAAATTTCACAGATAATGAGGGTGGTGACTGAACTTCAGTCCTCTGCATAACACATGTACAATGTACTCGAAAAAGCTGAAATCTAATTATTAGTCTGCAGAATTGACTGGATTGCAAGAACATTGTCAGGAGAGCAGGGAGACATAAAACCAAGGTACTCCAGTGCTACCAAATGGCAGCAGGAGAAAACCAGGCTTTCATAAGACATGAGAGCAAAATTCGGTCATTTGGTCCATCAAGTCTGCTCTGCCATTTGATCATGGCAGATTTATTTTCCCTCTCAATCCCATTGTAATGTAGACTGACAAAAATGAAAGATTATTGGGGTTCATGATGTCTTGATAGGCAATCGGGTGACACCGTGATTTAGTCACTCTGTATATTGAACGCTGTACCAAAAGGCAAGTTTAAAAAAAGAAACTGAATATCTTACCAAATGACAGCATTTCTTAACTGTTAATAGTTGCAACTATTACTTAGGTCTCTTTTTAATAGAATGTGAATGACTGACTAAAAGTGCTTGAAAGCCAATTTTGCCTGAAATCAGAAGAGCGTTTTAAATTAGTTAAGAGAAAGGCATGTAGTTACTAAACTACTGAAAACAGATGGCGTGCTCAATATAGAATGTGCTTCTGTTATTGACTCTGAAAGTAATGGCAAACAGTTAGTGCCTTTTGGCCAATATAGGTGACTGCCAATGCTAAGCACACAAGGCGCAAGGCTTGTACTGTTATTTATTTTGTCATGTGCTGTCAACAGTGCGAAGCCCAGAGTTGCACTGACAATGATGTAAGTGTAAAAGTGCATTTCCAACTAAATCTTGGAAAGACCAAAGTTATTGCTTTCAGTTCCAGTCATAAACACCATCTCCTTGTCATTGATTCTGTCCTTCTCCCTAACGTACTGAATGAGTCTGTTTACAACTTCATCTGTGTCCGATCCTGAGATGACCTTCAGACCACGTCCACATCACCAAGAGCTGCCTGCATCTACTTCAGCCTCTCCTCAGCTGCTAGCGAGCCTGAAGGCAAATGAATAATAAAAAAAAAGTTATTTAAAAACTGCTTGTGGTAAACCATGTATATATGTTGTAACTCGGTTACCTGTCTGGACACACACCTCTGCTGACTGCCCCTGTGGCTCCTCCCACAGAGTCCTGTATAAAGGTGTTCACCTTGCCCCTCCCCCTCAGTCCGGGGGCAGACACTCACTGTGGAGGTCGTATTGTACAGCGAATAAAAGCCTTTCAGTATTTTACCAAACCTCAGTCTTTTGGAGTAATTGAAGGTGCTTCACTGCTATAAAGGAAGAAAGAGGAAAAGGGTGTTAGTTTAGAGAATTCTATGGAAAACCTATGCTAGTGTGTATTCCTGGTTCCCTTGACCCTCCTTCTGTAAACCTGAGCTTATATAAAACTTTGCTGCCCGAATATATCTCAGACTAAGTGCCATTTGCTCTGTGTTTGCTGACCTGCATGGGCTGACATTAAGTAGCTTTGATTATTATATTTGGCTTTAGAGCTCTCCTTGGCTTTGCTCCTCCCCGTCTCTCACCTCCTCCCGTCACCAATTCCTTCCTCTCTCCCCGTCTCATTTAATCTCCGCAATGTTGAAAGTCCTGCCTACTGTTCTACATCACAGAGGAGCCAATGCCAGCTCTCAGAGCACGCCCTGCCTCTTCTCCCTCACACAGCCATCAGCTTCTTCTTGATTCTCCTGCCCCCACACCCACACCAGAGCCAAGGGCACAGAGGGGGAACCTAAATGGTCATTTAATAATATGAGAACACCACACAGACAGCATTTGTGGTTGTGATCAAACATCCATCTCTAGAGATGCGCAGCAACGGCATGAACTGCTGCACCACCAGGTGTGAAATTTGCTCTCTAAACTGATACTCTTTCTCTTTTTTCTCCTTTAAAGCGCTCCTTAAACACAATATTATTCATCTGCCTTCAGATCTACTGTGATAAAAACAGAAAATGATAGAAATATCCTGCTAGCTTCAACAGGAGCTGGTGGTGAAGTTAATGCTTCAGGCTACACACATGACAGAGTTTTATACCTGCAAGCCTAAATGCTCCCTGCCTCACTGCATACTGATTAGTTAATGCATTCTTCCTGGTCACAATTTCCAGATCACAGATTCTAGACAGTACAACTATAGGTATAAAAGAAGACCTTGATATTCTCTTGATAATGGATAAAAGTATGTGGATCATAACTCCAAATGCAATATGTATACACGTGATTTACCAGCTTGAGTAGATTCCACCAACTGATGGAGCAAAATCCATCAAGTGGCTGGTGGTTCTTACTGTTCTGTATATATCAGTAAATGCACACTGTTGGATCTGCAGTTTATCCCAGGATTTGGGAATAACGCAAGTTCTGGGAAGATGAGGAGCAGGGATAACTTGAGAGTC
Source organism: Mobula birostris (assembly GCF_030028105.1). Classification (NCBI taxonomy): domain Eukaryota; kingdom Metazoa; phylum Chordata; class Chondrichthyes; order Myliobatiformes; family Myliobatidae; genus Mobula; species Mobula birostris. The sequence continues at coordinate 128,462,072 of NC_092378.1, read as the reverse complement.
AGTGAGTCACGCAGAGACATAGTACGGAAAACAGATCCTTCTGCCTATTTAGTCCATACCAACCTCCAACAAACAACCCACTTAAACACCAATCCTACTCTAAGCAAACCTTTTAACTTTAAATCAAGGTTCAAGATCCAAGTTTATTTATCACCTGTATGTGGAAACACAGTGAAATGCATCGTTTGCATTAACAACCAACACACCTGAGGGTGTGCTAGAGAGGGGCAGCCAGGTAACGTTGCCACACATTTGGTGCGAACAAGCCCACGGGAAATATCCCTCTCCTATAGAAAGTCTGCCACCTGCTGACCTCTCTGCACTGTCCTCCCTCACATGTACCCTTCCCTCTATAACTGCACGTGCTTCAGTTCAACTCCATAAGTGTGCTATTGGATCCCTTTAAACCCCGTCTCAGCTCCTCTCCAATTGGGGAGCTATCTGCCAGAGCTCAAAATGCACTGGGAGTATCACCCACTGTCCAATTAACCCCACTCCCCAAACTCAGTCATACTATCTGCTGACATCATCAGGCACCAGTCCCATGAAAGACACACACAAAATGCTGGAAGAGCTCAGCAGACCAGGCAGCATCCATGGAAAAGAGTAAACAGCTGACGTTTCATCCTGAGATACTTCATCAGGACACATTGGGTACTGGTGTAGGGTCTCAGACTGAAATGTCGACTGTTTACCCTTTTCCACAGATGCTGCCTGGCTTGCTGAGTTCCTCCAGCATTTTATGTGCGTTGCTTGGATTTCCAGCATCTGCAGATCTTCTCTTGTTTGCGACCAGTCCCATTGCCTGAGCTTTGTCAGAATTACCTGGAATGCACTATATAGTTTGTCTTGGCTTTATCAAATCACAACACTAAACCACTACCAAGACAATGAATTACATGCTTGTGTTGTTGGATAATTCCTGGATTCCTATGATGGTGTCATCCAAAGTACCAAAACTTAAGAATATTTATGTCAAAGAGCATTGCATGAATAATGACACTTAAAGCAATTGTACCAGTTGTTTTAGCAAAATAAATTACAAACATAAGGAGAAGCCCCAACACCACCGGCCCCACCCAACATCATCTCGTAAGAATCTGTGGACAGATGAGGATGCACAGAAGGAAATAGATCCACCAGCAACACCAACATTAAAAATAGGAATGAAACTAGCAGATTGTACAAGGATGGCTAAGGACTATGTTGAATGCGTGTCTTATATCCAAGTTACACAATGTTCAGGGTAATGAGGGATAGCCTTTGTAAGGAACAAGTTATAACCTGTTCCAAATTACTCCCTTAACTATAATCTACGAGCAGTTAGCGCAGTACTTCACAACGCCAGTGATCAGGGTTCAATCCCCACAGCTATTTTTAAGGAGTTTGTATATTCTCCTCCTGACTGTGTGGGTTTCCGCTGGCTGTTCCGGTTTCCTCCCACATTCCAAATACATACAGGTTAGAATTAGTGCTGGTAAGTTGTGGGCACGCTGCGTTGGCGCCGGAAGCAGGGCGACCACTTGCGGGCTGCCCCCAGCTCATCCTCAGTCTGTGTTTGTCATTGACACACAACTGCCCATTTCACTGTATATTTTTGTTTTGATGTACATGTGACAAATAAAGCTAATCCCTCTTTAATCATTCTTTGTTTATTGTCATACATTATCAAAAGAGGAAAATGCATGCATTCTCAGAACATTGTTCAATGTCGTCAGGTGCCTGTTTTACAAAGAACAAAATATTTTTGATGTCTAATCACTGTTGTACTGGAAGTAAATAACTAAAGCTTAGTGAAGGATTTCTACCATTGCAACCATTTGGTTGTTAGCACTGAAACAACACAGGAGCCCCTGACACACAGACAATTAAACCACTCACCTGAACTCCCTTTCCCCTTTTTTTTTAAAAAAAAAGGAACTTTAGCCCATTTAAAATAACAGGCAGCAGCTGGCATTTACGGACTGCCAAGCTATAGACACAGCCCTCGACAGTGAATCGCAAAATGCACATCAATTCCTTGTGGGAGATCTGCAAACCTTAAGCTATAGACCAGATTCAATTCAACTTAATTTAGTTTCACAAATTTCCAGAGCCCGCAGTAAGCCAATGTAGCAAAATGTAGGAGAGCAATAAAAAACTATTAAAGAATATTTTTTGGCAATTCCTTACATATTTGTTGAGGTTAAAAACAGGAGGACAAATGCAAATTTCAAGTGTTAACAATCCTTCACTGCCCTATCAGACAAGCATAGGATATAATTTCCATTCTTCTGCAGTGGCATGAGCTTCAGCTTTTTACTGGCTAACATTAAATTAAGCTAATTTAGACTAGTACACATCTAAACCACACACCCACTGTGATGATATTTGACACCTGTTAATTATGAACTATTTACAGCAGAGCAGATGATCATCATTATGCTTTCTCTGACTCACCCATACATTCATCTGCAGGAGGTTCCGACTGGTTTGCTCAGAAAACGTCATTGTCCCCTTATGTTCATGAAGCGTGAGCCACCCGCATTTTGACATAATAAAGGTTCATTGTCTACTTGCAATCACTCTCAATATTTATTACTTCTTCTGGGAACGTAGATAATTTGATATAGGTTTCTTATTTACACAGTGAAACTAGCTTGATGTTAGAAGTTCAAATGTAATTTGAGTTGGTTTAACTATTGCACTGCTAAATGTGTTCAATGTCAATGAATAGGAATCCTTAGATATTTGATATCAAATAATGGTATCCAATTTTATTTTCAAACCCTCAGGTTCATAACCATACTCATAGGAAAAGAAAGCCATTGACACACTGGGAAAAAAACGATGGTCATAGGAAAATTTCTGGTCAAAGCATGAGTAGTGCTTCCAAGTTAAAAAGAATCGTAGACAAAGAGAAGCTATTCTGTGGGGTAAGATTAGATAACAAATCAACCCCTAGCCCAAATTATATAAAGAAAGAAGAAAGGAAGATTTATAACTTTATATACTGTGCGTTCTGTTAGGGTGAACGATAACAGATAATATAGACTATGTAATGTAGTTCTAAAGGGTGCGGAAGAACCTGGATGCATATGTGCAAAAATACTTGAAAGTGGCAGGATATTTTGAAGAGGAATAACATGGGATTATAGACTTGAATTGGAGCAAAGAGAGCAGAAAAAGAGAGATTATTTTGGATCTCTTGCGCTCCCTCCTGGCACTTATCCTTGAAAGTGGAACAGGTGCTGCACCTGCCCCTACATCTCCTCCCTTAATACCATTCAGGGCCCCAAACAGTCCTTGCAGGTGAGGTGACACTTCCCCTGAGAGTCTGCTAGGGTCATATACTGTGACTGGTGCTCCCAGTGTAGCCTCCTGTACATCAGTGAGTCTGACATAGATTGGGAGACTGCTTCGACGAGCACCTACGGTTCATCCACCAGAAGAAGCAGGGTCCCCCATTTCAATTCCACTTCCCATTCCAGTGTATTAGTCCATGGTCTCCCCTACTGTCGTGATGAGGCCACACTCAGGTTGGAGGAACAACATCTTATATTCTGTCTTGGTAGCCTCTAACCTGATCGCATGAACATTGATTTCTCGAACATCCAGTAATGCTTGCCCCCCTTCATCATCTCCTTTTACCCCTCTCATTTTATCCCCTTACCTGCCCATCGCCTCCTTTTGGTACTCTTTTCTTTCTTCCACGGCCTTCGGTTCTCTCCTATCAGGCTCCCCCTTCTCCTGCCCTGTATCTCTTTCACCAATCAACTTCCCAGCTCTTTACTTCATGCCTCCCCCTCAGTTTCACCTATCACCTTGTGCTTCTCTCTCCCCTCTCCCCACCTTTTAAATCTACTCCTCATCTTTTTTCTCCAGTCCTGCCGCAGGGTCTCAGCCCAAAACATCAACTGTACTTTTTTTCCATGGATACTGCCTGGCCTGCTGAGTTCCTCCAGCACTTGCGTGTGTGTTCACAGGTTAGGTCATAATTGGGAACACAAAATAATCTGCAGATGCTGTAAAAGATCAAAGCAACACTTTCAGTACGCTGGATGAACTCAGCAGGTCGGGCAGCATCAGTCAGAAACGATGAGTCGACGTTTTGGGCCGGAACCCTTCGTCAGGACTGAAGAATGAAAGATGGGGATTCTTCCTCCTGCGCCTGCTCATTCTCCCATCATGGCCAATTCTGTGATCCTCTCTCATGCACTGCTTTTGCTGGTTTTGTGTAGCCAAGTTTCCATCGAACTCAATGTATAAGTTTGCTGATGACATAACAATTGTAGGCCGTATCTCGGGTAATGATGAGTTTGAGTACAGAGAGGAAATTAAGAACCTGGTGGCATGGTGCGAAAACAATAACCTATCCTTCAACGTCAGCAAGATGAAGGAATTGGTTGTTGACTTCAGAAGGAGTAGCGGATCGCATGACCCCATTTACATCGGTGGTGCACAAGTGGAACAGGTCAAAAGCTTTAAGTTCCTCGGAGTCAATATCACAAATGACCTGACTTGGTCCAACCAAGCAGAGTCCACTGCCAAGAAGGCCCAACAGCGCCTTTACTTCCTGAGAAAACTAAAGAAATTTGGCCTGTCCCCTAAAACCCTCACTAATTTTTATAGATGCACCGTAGAAAGCATTCTTCTAGGGTGCATCACAACCTGGTATGGAAGTTGTCCTGTCCAAGACCGGAAGAAGCTGCAGGAGATCGTGAACACGGCGCAACACATCACACAAACCAATCTTCCATCCTTGGACTCACTTTACACTGCACGCTGTCGGAGCAGTGCTACCAGGATAATCAAGGCCACGATCCACCCCGCCAACACACTTTTCGTCCCTCTTCCCTCCGGGAGAAGGCTCAGGAGCTTGAAGACTCGTACGGCCAGATTTGGGAACAGCTTCTTTCCAACTGCGATAAGACTGCTGAACGGATCCTGACCCGGATCTGGGCCATACCCTCCAAATATCCGGACCTGCCTCTCGGTTTTTTTGCACTACCTTACTTTCCATTTTTCTATTTTCTATTTATGATTTATAATTTAAATTTTTGATATTTACTATCGATTTGTAATCCAGGGAGCGGGAAGCGCAGAACCAAATATCGCTGTGATGATTTTATGTTCCAATATCAATTGTTTGGCAACAATAAAGTATAAAGTATTTCCGACTTATGAACAGTTGTCAAGAATGGAATCCTGTCATAACCTGGGGAGGATGTGTATTGACTTCAGTACTGGTCTTTCACAATAGGAACGTGTCACAATGGTGCGGACAAGGCCCAAGTGCGGAGTGAGGGACACTGAAGCAGGTCGACGGATCACAGACTTTAATGCGAACAGTGTTAAAGGGAAAGGAAACAATAAACACCAGGCCAAAACAGGGCTGTTAACTAAAACTCTCAAATGGAAAACGAAGCTCACACTGCGGCTGAAAAGAACAACTAAGAATTAAACGAATATCGCTAGCCTTCAGATTCAGTTGACTCAACAGTCCAATCTCTCAGGCAAGGCGGATCGCAGGCAGTGGAGTGTCATTGCGTCCTGAGTTCAAGTCTCGACAAACACAATGATGGTACAAATTTAGACTGGAGTTACTACCTTTGAGGCAAATGAGCCTAAGAGATTCGATATAAGTGTACAAAATAAGCTGCTCCCATGAACAGATGGTTAAGACCATCAGAAATAGGAAGAGGAGCACCTCACGTCTGTCCCAACATTCATTACGACCATGGCTGATCCAAATTCCCTTGTCCACTTTCCCACTCTCTCCTCATAATCCTCAATTCCCTTACTAATTAAAAATCTCTCTCAGCTTTGAATATATTCAAAGACTCAATCCCCACATCCTTCTGGGACTCATAACACTAAGAGAAGAAATTCATCCTCATCTTCAGAATTAAATGCCCCCTGTTTCTAGACTCTTTCATGGTGAAGAAATATACTTTCAACATTTACCATGTCAAGCTCCAGAGTATGTTTTAATAAGATTCCCTCACATTCTTTTATGTGCCTAAGTGCCATCCCACCCTAAAAATACAAGTCTGTATTCCATTCAATTTCTCAGTTTTCTGCTACACCGGTTGATAGCTTTTGTGCTTCATGAAAGAGAACCCCCAAAGCACTTTTTGATGCAACTATCAGGAAATTTTTACTCCATGCAAATCATTATTTGCTTTATCAGTCCTTTTTCAAAGTGAACAAATTCTCTATATCCACTCACTTAACGTGTTTCCTTCTCACTTGAGTCATTTACAAATTTGACAACAGTACATTTGCTTACTTCCTCCAAGACATTAATATATATTAGCCATTGGCCCAGAACTGTTCTACTACTTAATGGGTTACTAATCTGAAAGTGATTCCCTGAAGCCTCCTGCCTTTCCGACTTGTCTTTATCGATGCTAGTTGATTACCTTTGAACCCATACGCTCTTATCTGATGCAACAAACTTTTGTGGGCACCTTGTTTAATGTCTTTTGAACATTTAAATGGATTGTGTTCATTGGTTCCACACTATCCATTATACTTCCTCAAAGAACTCTAATAAAAAGTGAAACTCTAACAAAAGTGAAAATGAAACTGCCTGCCTTGGGCCTTCCATTCTTTATGAATCATGGCATTTCATTGGCAGTTTACCAATCTCACCAGAACCTAAGGAATTTTAGAAGACCAAAACAATCACATCCATTTTATTTTGGATCCTACAATGCATACAACTTGGTTTAAAGGACTTATCAACCTTTAACCCCTTTAACTTACTTAATAGTTTCTCTCGGTGAAGGTGATGACACTTAGTCTTCCCTGTATATTTTAGTATTATTGGGATGTTGGTAGCATCTTCTACCATGATGACTAATGCAAAAGATCTGTTTGCTTTCTCTGCCATTTTCTTGTTGCCCATCAAAATATTTCCTGGCACTTTCTTAAAGAGGCTTTGCCTTCCGTTTTCTCTCATGTATTTAAAGAAGCTCTAATTATCACATGTTAAAAGTGAAGGATAAAATGTAAGTGGGAAATGTCAGAAAGAACTTTTCCACCCAGTGAACAGCAGTGATCTGGGGTTCACTGTTTCTAAGTATGAAAGGAATGAAGTCAGATGTCTTTCAGAAAGCATCTTACCCATAATGATCACTGCTGATTTGTTGGCATGTATCACAAGAGCTGAGTCATGTTGCTTGATAGATTACAATTATTTCCATTTACTCATCCAGGAAATTGTAAAGACATGCCACAATTACATAGATTACAGAGAAGCTCACGAGTTATAATTTTGGATGTGAAATAGGTGACATCAAATCAACAGCCTGTTTAATAGTTCTATTAAATAACTCTCAGCAGTGACGCAAACTAAATGTGAATTCTTTGTTGTTGGTCTTATTCTTTTGCATAAAGCCAAAACTAAACCTTCACATTTCAACAAGCAAAACAGAAGGAAGGAAGGTACCTGATGCACAGTTCAAAATCACAGCTCTTGAGACTGCCATTTAAATTCAGTGATTTGGAACTAAGTTAAAAATTTAAAGATACTGAACATTAGAGATCATTGGGCCAATGTAGCCTCACAACAGCTGGGGGTGACTTTGCTGGGGTTATCAGGCAGAAGAATAGAATAAGACCCCTGCTTGAGAAGATGACAACATCTTGGAAGTGAGCCTTAGATTGCTGGGGTTAATAAGACAAAAATTGGGCTTTCCTTTTCAGGGGAAGAGTTCCTGATCAAAATTAGAGGATGGTTGGATCACATGACTATCACATGTACAAGAACAGATTATATAAAGGGAGGAGTCTGCAGTTGTCAAAGTGACCTTCAGGATAGAAGTTTACTCAACTAGAGTGAGGGAACTGCAATATAATTTGAAACAATGCAATTAGGGGAGATGCAAGAGACGGCAGGTGTGGAATCTAACAATTAGCTAGAAGAACTCAGCAGGTCAAGCAGCTTCTGTGAGAGGGAAAGAAGTGTCGACATTTTGGGTTGAAACTCTTCATGAGGACTGAGAGTGGAGAGGCAGGATGGCTAGTATAAAGAAGAGAATTACTAGAAAATTAGTGGAAATATTTATTACACACAGACATTCCTTCATTCATGCATCCTACAAGCAGGGTTCCAGGTGCTGTTCCAAGATACCCATAGTGTATTTCATCCAACCTTTTCAATTCAGAGATTAAGGGAGCTAGGGCTTTACTCTTTGGAGAGAAGGAGGATGAGAGGAGACATGATAGAGGTGTACAAGATAATAAGAGGAATAGATAGAGTGGATAGCCAGCACCTCTTCTCCAGGGCACCACTGCTCAATACAAGAGGACATGGCTTTAAGGTAAGGGGTGGGAAGTTCAAGGGGGATATTAGAGGAAGGTTTTTTACTCAGAGAGTGGTTGGTGTGTGGAATGCACTGCCTGAGTCAGTGGTGGAGGCAGATACACTAGTGAAGTTTAAGAGACTACTAGACAGGTATATGGAGGAATCTAAGGTGGGGGCTCATATGGGAGGCAGGGTTTGAGGGTTGGCACAACATTGTGGGCCGAAGGGCCTGTAATGTACTATTCTATGTTCTATATTCTAATTTACATAATTTCACTTCACAAAATGCATTCTGGGAGTGCATTTCTTTCATAAATAGTAATATCTTTTTGGAAAGATAGAAGTGGTTAACAGATTGTCAATATAACCTTTTTTGCATTTATTATAAGAGAAAGACCAAAAGTAATTGATTTTGGAGACAAAAGTATTTTGAAGCATTCATTTCTTACCTATTTGATGCTTGCAACAAAAACTAATTGCTGCTTGTAGGACTCTAAACATACAATATCTACACAAATATCATACAACAAAGAGTTAAGAAATAATCCTGAAAGAGTCTAGAACAATTTGTAGTCAACCTGTCATTCACTGAAAGCAAAATATTTTCATACCTGTAATATAACAATGTTAAAATGGTGAAAATATTTTATCACCCCTCAGAATAAAGCATACACACCATTAGTTACCTGCATTGTTCTGTTGCCTGCAAGACCAACTAATTCTTAAGCAGAGATAAGTGAGGCAAAACAGCCTTTGTGTCAAAAGGTTAATAAAAGATCAGGTGGTTTTCCTGCCCAGAACTTGATCACAGTTAATGCTAGCTTTAAGGCACCTGTTAGCACTTTAGCTTCTTGGGTCAACAGGTTGTAAGTTTGTTCATTGCTTCAAGATGTGTTCCTGTGTTGGAGATTGAAACTTTTGACTGAGCTGTTAAACCAGGGATCCACCTTGCCTTTGGGATAAAGGAAATTATTGCACATAACAAAGCAGGGGATTGTCATGTTATTTGGGGCAATGTTTGCCTCTAGCCCAAAATCATTGCATAGACACGTTGATCATTCATTTAGTTTGTTACTGAATTGGAGACTTTGTTGTGCTCAACACATCTGTCACATTTATTGGCATTAAAACAGTAACAACCAATAAAAGTGCTCAGTTGGCTAGGATGAGTTGTTGGTATCATAGAAGGTAATCCTTTCGCCAAGGTTAAATAAAACAGAAATATTTGATTATAATTTCTGAAGGACACCAGTCAAATCCGAGCTAAACTTCTGATGGTTAATGATGCACAGTAACGTAAGAAAACCTAAATTTAAATGTATGGAGCAGCATTACTGAATTTTTCTTAAAAATCATTAAGAGAAAGCATTCAAGATAGCTTTGCCACTTTCTGATCTTTGACAAAGGGAACATTTGGAGATCATTAGGGTGTTTCTGCCCTCTGCAGCCTCCAAGAGGAGTCCAGGAGGCAGAGGCAGCTTGAGCCAACCTCATGGGAAAAGGCTGCAGGATGGAGCGTGAGCTGATGTTTGACCCCATTTCACTGATTCTAGCTTCTATTGTTCGCTGATTAAAGCGACAAGGACGATTAAAACATCAAGGCGAGTGCGGAAGTTTGGAGATCGTTCGGGTGTTCCAGTGCTCTGCAGTCTCCCCGTGGATTTCAGGCGTCAGAGACAGTATGCACAAATGTCATAGCAGGCCCCATTTCGCCAATTCAACCTTCCATTCTTCACCGATTAAAGCAACAAGGCAAATTGAAGCATCGAAGTGAGTGCAGAGAGTGAGTGCCAGCTACCTGCCTGTTGATCAGTTGCTCTGTACCAGAGAGGGAAGAGACTGCCACTGTGCCCGGATAGTGTTGTCCTGGTTTTTTCTGCATTTTGGATGTGGACTTGGACTATAGACTCTTTTTTTTCAGTCTTACACTTCTTATATTCTATGTTTTTTCACCATATCTTCTTGGTTTTTTTGTTCAGGAGGAGGTATTTAAGAGTCAACGTGCCTTATCCATTTTGCTCAGTTTTTGTGCAGGAGGAGGGATTTGGGGATTGATGTGCCTGTTCCGTTTTACTTCATTTTTTTTGCGGGGAAGTGGGATTTGGAGGTTGCTGATCTTTCTTTTTTTGGTTTCATGACTACCCAGGGAATTGAAGAATTTCAGAGCTGTATACTTTGATAATAAATGAATCTTTGAACATTTTTAAAGAAAATCTAAGAAACGCTTGATTTTATTATTTGTTTCATGTTGTAAAGACAACTAAACCTACAAAGCCACGTATCAGCAAAGATAATCTGCTCCAGTTCTTCTTCTCTATCGCGAGGCAGAATGCTGATGACTTCCAAATGTAAACAAAGAAGTCCCATCATCATACTTGAAACACAGAAGAAGCAATCAGTAACAGTGAATATAAAGATTAAACTGGACTTGGGAGGTTATAGAAAACCAACTGTTCTGAAGAGATAGATCTGTACACAATTGGCTGCCACTTATCAGCAAATTTACTTTTAATATCAATACATACATAAGACCATAAGACAAAGGAGCAGAAGTTGGCCATTCGGCCCATCGAGTCTGCTCCGCCATTTTACCATGAGCTGATCCATTCTCCCATTTAGTCCCACTCCCCCGCCTTCTCACCATAACCTTTGGTGCCCTGGCTACTCAGATACCTATCAATCTCTGCCTTAAATACACCCAATAATTTGACCTCCCCTGCCGCCCGTGGCAACAAATTCCACAGATTCACCATCCTCTGGCGAAAAAAATGTCTTCGCATCTCTGTTCTGAATGGGCGCCCTTCAATCCTTAAGTCATACTCTGTCGTACTAGAGTCCCCCATTATGAGAGACAACTTTGCCACATCCACTCTGTCCATGCCTTTCAACATTCGAAATGTTTCTATGAGGTCCCTCCTCATTCTTCTAAACTCTAAGGAGTACAGTCCAAGAGTTGTCAAACGTTCCTCATATGTTAACCCTCTCATTCCCGGAATTATTTTAGTGAATCTTCTCTGAACCCTCTCCAACGTCAGCACATCCTTTCTTAAATAAGGAGCCTAAAACTACACACAGTACTCCAAGTGAGGTCTTACCAGTGCCTTATAGAGCCTCAACATCACATCCCTGCTCCTATACTCTATTCCCCTAGAAATGAATGCCAACATTGCATTTAGCTTCTTCACCATCGACTCAACCTTAAGGGTATCCTGCACGAGGACTCCCAAGTCCCGTTGCATCTCAGAACTTTGAATTTTCTCCCTATTTAAATAATAGTCTGCCCATTTATTTCTTCTACCAAAGTGCATGACCATACACTTTCCAGCATTGTATTTCATTTGCCACTTCTCTGCCCATTTTCCCAATCTATCCAAGTCTCTCTGGAGACTCTCTGTTTCCTGAGCACTACCAGCCCCTCCACCTATCTTTGTATCATCAGCAAACTTAGCCACAAAGCCATCTATTCCATAATCCAAATCGTTGATGTATAACGTAAAAAGAAGCAGCCCCAACACGGACCCCTGTGGAACACAACTGGTAACCAGCAGCCAATCAGAATGGGATCCCTTTATTCCCATGTAGCCCCCCTGGTAAGCCTCAGACTCGCTCAGCTCGCTTTTGTCTAGGGGGAGCAGCCTTCGGCCCCGCCAGACTGGGTAGTCAAGTTTGTCTGGACGCTGTGTAATGTACCCCGCCCCACCAAATTACAGACAATAAACCATATGCGATTAAATGATTACATTTTATAGACCTTACTGGAACTATGTAATTAACAGAGATAAAATATAAAAGGAAGTAAAAGGAGCCAAACTTATCAGAGTTCAACCACTTTGTGCACAACAGTTGGAGCTCAAGTAACGGGGTCCTCTTTCCACCATTCGATCTCCTCCAACCACCTCGACCCGCTGCCTGGGACCAACCACGGTGGTTGACCAGACGCTCCACACGAGTCTGTCATCGTCTCCTCTCCTCACCGCAGACCCTGTGCCTTGGACACCCGCTTGGGGTCCATCCCACCGCCCAGATTACAGCATACCGTCTCCACTCTCTGTCCCCATCGTCTTCTCCCCCAACGCCCGCGATAAACAATAGCTTACAGACACACAAGAAAGAATAACATCTATCCCAATTGGTTCGTTCCCTCTCTTATCAATAATATAACCCAAACAAGATGAGAGAGAGGCAACTCCTTACATTGCAGTTATTATTACAGAAAAGCCATTTTTATTATAACTTAACAAAGAAGCCATTTTGTTAGCCTTCACAGTAACGTAAAAGAAGAAACCCCTTACACCCACTCTGTTTCCTGTCAATCAGAAACTTTCCCATAATTCCATGGGCTCTTACCTTGCTTAGCAGCCTCATGTGTGGCACCTTATCAAAGGCCTTCTGAAAATCCAAATACACAACATCCACTGCACCTCCCTTGTCTAGGCTACTTGTAATTTCCTTTAAAAATTGCAATAGGTTTGTCAGGCGGGATTTTCCTTGAAGGAAACCATGCTGAGCTGCCTATCTTGTCATATGCCTCCAGGTACTCCGTAACCTCATCCCTGACAATCGACTCCAACAACTTACCAATCACTGATGTCAAGCTAACAGGTCTATAATTTCCTTTTCGCTTCCTTGCCCCCTTCTTAAATAGCGGAGTGACATTTGCAATCTTCCAGTCCTCCAGAACCATGCCAGAATCTATTGACTTTTGAAAGATCATTGCTAATGCCTCCGCAATCTCCACAGGTACTTCCTTCAGAACTCGAGGGTGCATTCCATCTGGTCCGGGAGATTTATCTACCCTGAGACTATTCAGCTTCCTGAGTACTTTCTCTGTTGTAATTGTGACGGCGCATACTTCTCTTCCCTGCCACCCTTGAATGTCCAGTATACTACTTACGTCTTCCTCAGTGAAGACTGATGCAAAATACCCATTCAGTTCCTCCGCCATCTCCTTATCTCCCATTACAATTTCTCCAGCATCATTTTCTATCAGTCCTATAACTACTCTCACCTGTCTTTTACTCTTTATATACTTGAAAAAGCTTTTAGTATCCTCTTTGATATTATTTGCTAGCTTCCTTTCATAGTTCATCTTTACCCTCTTAATGACCTTCTTGGTTTCCTTTTGTAAGCTTTTAAAAACTTCCTAATCCTCTGTCTTCCCACTAATTGTTGCTTCCTTGTATGCCCTCTCCTTTGCTTTAACTTTGGCTTTGACTTCTCTTGTCAGCCACAGTTGCATCCTTTTTCCATTTGAAAATTTCTTCTTTTTTGGTATATATCTGTCTTGCACCTTCCTCACGTCTCGCATAAACTCCAGCCACTGCTGCTCTGCCGTCCTTCCCACTAGTGTCCCTTTCTAGTCAACTTTGGCCAGTTCCTTTCTCGTGCCACTGTAATTTCCTTTACTCCACTGAAATACAGACACACCAGATTTCGACTTCTCTCTCTCTAATTTTACAGTGAACTCAATCATGTTATGATCACTGCCTCCTAAGGGTTCCTTCACCTCAATCTCTCTAATCACCTCTGGTTCATTACACAATACCCAATCCAGTACAGCCGATCCCCTAGTGGGCTCAACAACAAGATGTTCTAAAAAGCCATCTCATAGACATTCTACAAATTCTCTCTCTTGAGATCCAGTGCCGACCTGATTTTCCCAGTCCACTCGCATGTTAAAATCCCCCACAATTATCATAACACTGCCCTTCTGACAAGCCTTTTCTATTTCCTGTTGTAATTTGTAGTCCACAGCACTGCAGCTGTTAGGAGGCCTGTGTATAACTGCCATCAGGATCCTTTTCCCCATGCGATTTCTTAGCTCAACCTATAAAGATTCTGCACCTTCCAATCCTATGTCTCCTCTTTCTAATGATTTAATATCACTTCTTACCAATAAAGCCACGTCACCCCCTCTGCCTACCTGCCTATCCTTCCGATACACCGTGTACCCTTGGATGTTCAGCTCCCAGAGACATGCATCCTTTAGCCACGTCTCAGTGATGGCCACAGTATCATACCTGCCAATCTGTAGCTGTACGACAAGATCATCCACTTTATTCCTTATGCTGCGTGCATTTAATTATAACACCTAAAGTCCAGTATTTAGTACTTTTTGCTTTGATTTCACTGCAACTTTATTGCGCTGCAACTCATCCCAACAGCTACAAATTTGCGCCATCACCTGCCTGTCCTTCCTGACATCTTTACTGCTCACTATCTTAGATTTATTTCTGTTTTCCCCCTCCTCTGCTCTATCATACCATTTCCCATCCCCCTGCCAAATTAGTTTAAACCCTCCCTAACAGCTCTATTAAACCTTCCCGCCAGGATATTGGTCCCCTTCGGGTTCAGGTGTAATCTGTCCATTTTGAACAGGTCATACTTCCCCCAGAAGAGATCCCAATGATCCAAGAATCTGAAGCCCTGCCCCCTGCACCAGTCTCTCAGCTACGCATTCATCTGCCTGATCCTACTATTCTTGCCCTCGCTAGCAAGTGGCACAGGTAGCAATCCCGAGATTACTACCCTGGAGGTCCTGCTTCTGAGCTTCCTTCCTAACTCCCGGAAATCTCTCTTCAGGACCTCCTCCCTTTTCCTATCTATGTCATTGGTACCAACATGTACCAAGACAGCTGGCTGCTCGCCCTCTCCCTTCAGAATATTTTGGACCCGTTCCGAGACATCTCGTACCCTGGAACCTGGGAGGCAACACACCATGCGGGTATCTCTATCAGGCTCACAGAATCTCCTGTCTGTTCCCCTGACTATGGAATCCCCTATGACTACTGCATTCCTCTTCTTCCTCCTTCCCTCCTGCACAACAGCACCAGGCTCAGTGCCAAAGACGCGGTCAACTGAATGAAGAATTAAATGTAACAGCTGCAGAGAAAGAGCTGTGCAGGTAAACAGTGTCAGGTCTTTCCCCTCAACAGCATCCAAAATGAGATACTTATTGCTGAGGGGGGCAGCCACAGGGTGCTCTCCACTATCCGGGCATTTTCCTTCCCTCTCCTGACAGTTACCCAGTTTTCTGACCCCTTTAGCCTAGGGATGACTACTTCCCTGTAGCTCCTGTCTATCACCTCTTCACTTTCCCTAATAAGCAGTAGGTCATCGTCCTTCTTGTAGCCGAAGAAGTTTTAAAAAAACTGCCTTCCTTCAGAATTCAGCTCTCACGCCACCTTTCTTGTCCCGATCCAAAAAACACCCGTTGGAAGTTCCCTTCCTTTTTAAACTCTCCATGCTGACCTGTCTACTTCACGTGTCTGCGCAGTCTCTCCTTCTTGTACTCAAAGAAATTTTTTTAAAAACTGCCTTCCTTCAGAATTCAGCTCTCACACTGCCTTGTCCACAGCTTGACAATGTTTCACCTATTAGGTTGGAATATTCGCTCCTCACTGTCCACTGCACGCAATTCTATTTTCCCACTTTGTTATTTGTCAATCAAGTTCATAATCAAATTAAAGATTGTAATTAGTTCTTTGACCAAATTAAGAGCCAACATAATTAATTGCATGTATACAGCCCTTAAAAAACCACAAATTAATCTGAAAATGTGTTCTTTATTTTTACAAGTTTGCTTTAAAGATTTCAGCGTGCGGAAGCAGAACTCATTCGAGGCTTTGTTGTAACTTCAATGAAGTATCTGTTCTCATAGTAGCAAATCTATTTCTGAAAACGCGATAATGCACAGTAATAGTCTGAACTCAGAATGTCGGATGGGAAACTGGGAAGATTTCAGTAAATTTAAATTTATAAGGGCTTTCCTGATTGGTATAGGCACTGGTTTATTATTGTCACATGTACCGAGATATAGTGAAATGCTTGACTTGCATATTGTTCATTGTGTGTGTTCGTTCATTGTCGATGTCGATGAAGACCTGGTTTAGCCGACTTGTCGAAGTCCTTGCCCGGGGTATGGCCGCTGTCGCATGCAAACAGCTACGGGGAGCCACAGGTGAGAGCTGAGTGCCAGGTGAGGACCAAAGGTGGACTAACCTCCTTGAAAAGGACGCGACATGTTCCCCCACCGAAGGTGCTACCCCTCCCTGACACCCCATACACCCATATTGTTCATTACACAGTGCATTGAGGTAGAACAAGGTAAAACAGCAACTGAATGAAGAATTAAATGTAACAACTACAGAGAAAGAACTGTGCAGGTAAACAGTGAAGTGCAAGATGATAATAAGGTAGATTGTGAGGTTAAGAGAACATATTATCCTACTAGGGAACCATTTAATAGTATTACCACAGCTGGGTAGCTGTCCTTGAGCCTGGTGGTACATTCTTTCAGGTATTTGTATCTTCTGCCCAGTGGAAGAGGGGACAAGAGAGAATGTCCAGGATGGGTGATGTCTTTGACTATTCTGGCTGTTTTATTAAGTTAGTGAGAAGTGTTGACAGAGTCTGTAGAGGGGAGGCTGGTTTTGTGATGTGCTGAGCTGTGTCCGCAACTCTCTGCAGTTCCTTGCATAGTGGGGGAACTAAGGGTTATGGGGAAAAGGCGGGTAGGTAGCGATGAGTCCATGCCCAGAGCAGCCATGATCTTATTGAATGGCGGAGCCAGATGGCTTACTCCTGCTCTTGTTTCTTGTGTTCTTACGTTCTTGCGGTCACATGCAGAGTAGCTGCCATACCAAGCCATGATGCATCCAGATAGGATGCCTTCTGTGGTGCGTCAATAAAAATTGGTAAAGATCAACAGGGTTATGCCGAATTTCTTTAACCTCTTAGGATATAGAGGCATTGGAGAGCTTTCTTGGCCATGGAATCTATGTGATTGGACCAGGACACGCTATTGGTGATGTTCACTCCGAGGAACTTGAAACTCTCAATCCTCACAACCTTAACAATAGTGATATCAACAGGAACATGTACACTGCCCACCTCCTAAATTTAGCAACCGGCTCTTTTGTTTAGCTGACATTGAGGGAAAGGTTGTCCTCGTGACACCATGTTACTAAGCTTTCTATCTGCTTCCTATACTCCGACTCATTGTTATTTGAGATACGACCCAATACAGTGATATCATCCTCAAACTTGTATGTAGATTTAGAGGAAAATCCGTCCACACCTCCATGAGTGTACAAGGAGCAGAGTAGGAGCTGAAGACCAGCCTTGAGGAGCACCGGTGTTTAGAATAATCATGGTGGCAATGTTGCGGCTTATCTTCACCGAACGCGGTCTGTGATCAAGAAGGCAAGGATCCAGATGCAGAGGGAGGCATCGACTCCCAGAGTCTGAAGTTTGATGGTGAGTTTGCTTGTAAAAGTTGTGTTAGCATATAAAGTCACATTAAGTAGGTGAATCCATTAAGAAATATCTTCTTTCAGTAATGACAAATTCTGGCAGTTTAGAAATAATAATTTCAATTATTTACCGTGTTTTTCTATAGTTTTCTTAAATACACTAGATCCATTCTCTTATTAATTCATTAAACACTACTTGTACCAGGGGAACCTCACGTAAACCTTCCCTCAGATACACTGATGATGTCCCTCAATATCAGAACGAGTGGTACATTGGTTACATTTTCCGTAGAATATCAACTTATCCTGCCCAGTCTATCTTCATATTTCAGTTCTAAATTTTCTAAAAATATCTACAGTTCTCAACAATATTCCATTGGAACAAAATTCTGCAGACTTGCTGTTTGGTATCCAGTGAACCATTAATTGAGTATGTATGGAATAAATATCACTAAATGTTCTTCTCAGACTGAGTTCCAAGTTTAGCAAGAGCTTTTGAACAAATCATAACAAAGCAGTGATTATTGCATTCACCGTTTTTAACAAGTGGGAAGTGAGTACTTTAATCTCTATAATTTACAAATGGTTCACAAATTATCAGCTTCTTAGAAGTGCTCTGCCTCTATGTTAGAAACTGTCAGCAAAAGGTTAGATCACTCCTGCTGCAAGTGCAGAAGTGCATAAATGGGATGATTCGTTTCAGTCACTGGAAGGGTGAGGCATTAGTCAGCTTCTACCGACAGTACATGAAGTCAACAATGTTCCATTTCAGTTCAATGTTCCAGCCAATAAACCTCTCAATAGCCAATAAGGAAGTGGAGAATTAAACAATTTGTGGAACAGTAAAACAGGACCAAACCAATCCAGCCAGGGGTGTGACTGAAATGTGGTCCGACTCCATAAACCACCATTGCCCCGAAGAGGAAAAGTTTTGAGAAATATGGGCCACACACAAGCAATAAGATTAGTGGTGTTCAAGAGAGCCTAGTGATGTGGTGTCAAGACAGCAACCTCTCCCTCAATGTCAGAAAAACAAGAGAGCTGATAACTGACAACTTGAAGCAGGACAGAGTACATACCTATGTACCATAAGACTTCAAGGCGGAGATGATTGAGAGCGTCAAGATCTTAGGTGTAAGTATCACCAACAATTTCTCCTGGTCTGGCCACGTGAATGAGATAGCCAAGAACAAGCAATGCCTATACCCAGTGACCCTCACCAATTTTTACAGGTATATCATAGAAAACATCCTATCCAGACGTATGAGAGCTTGGTGTGGCAACTGCTCTGCACAAGACTGCAACAAATTGCAGTGCTCTGAATGAAGCCCAACTGATTACAAAGAACATCCTCCCATCCAAAGACTCTGCAATTCCAGCTGCCTTGGGAAAGCAGCCAACATAAAGACTGCTTCCCCCTCGGTCATTCACTCTTCTTCGACCTCCCAGTCAACAGAAGACACAAAAGCTTGAGACCGTGTACCACCAGGCCCAAGGGCAGCTACTATCCCACTATTCTCAGACTTGAATGGTCCTCTTGTATGTTAAAGTTGAACTTTTGACCTCTGTCTACCTCATCACAGACCTTGCACTATACTTATCTACCTGCACTGCCCCTTCTCTGTAACTGTAACACTCTATTCTGCATTATTCACCCATTTTATTACTTAGTAAGGCATGCAAACAAAAGCTCTTCACTGTATCTTGTTCCATGCCATGTCGAAAGACATGAGCAATCATGACCCTTCCATGACCATGATTGTTCCTGGCAATGTATCTTAGTACATGTGACAATATAATCGAATTACCAATTAACATAAATAGGCATTTTGATCAGCATAGATGAGTTGTTTCCACACTATCCTACTCTGTAAATCTATCCAAAAACTAAAAAGACAACTAAGACAGAAATAGGCCCTGACCATTAAGCACTCATTGTACTGTCTTGTAAATGTTACAGTTTCTCTAACTAGTGAAAAATGCCTCTTCCCCACCCCATTGCTTTCTCCTTTTGTACATTTACAGAGCATTTTTGGATCTCTCTTGGCATATTTGGCTATGATGTTTCGGTCAGTTACTGGGTAGTTAGGCCAAAACTGGCTTTGCAATAGAGTCAACTAGCCTGGTTAATGCATATCCAGTTAGCTATTCCCTTCCAACAAAGTTGTCAATCACAGTTTATTCTTAAATGGTTCAGAAATTATCAGCTTCTTCGAAGTGCTCTTCCTCTATGTTAGAAACATAGGAGAGGTGATAGACAGGTGAGGAGAGGCCAGCGTGGGGAATAGAAGAACAGGGAGGGTGGAGGAAAAACAATTTTTACTCAAAGGAGAAATCAATGTTCATGCCGTCTGATTGGAGACTACCCAGATGGAATATAAGGTGTTGCTCCTCCACCCTGAGAGTGGCTTCATCATGGCACAAGGGAAACAATAGACTGGCATGTCGGAACAGGAATGAGAAAAGGAGGCCGCCTGGAAATTCTGTTTTTGGCAGATGAAGCGAAGGCGCTTGATAAAGTGTTCCCCCAATTTATGAAGGGTCTCACCAATGTAGAGGAGGCTGCATCGGGAGCACCGGATGCAATAGACAACAGCAGCAGATTTGCAGGTGAAGGGTTGCCTCATCTGGAAGGACTGTTTGGGGCCCTGAATGGAGTTGAGGGAGGAGATGACTGGGCTGATGTAACATTTGGCCGCTTGCCAGGAGGGAGATTAGTGGGGAGGGACGAATGGACGACGGGGTCACAGAAGGAGCGATCCTTGCGGAAGGCAGAGCATGGGGGAAAGGTATAGATACGTTTGGTGGCAGGATCTCATTGAAGATGGCAGATGTTGTGGAGATTGATGTGTTGGATGCAGACGCTGATGAAGAAGCAGGTTAGGACAAGAGGAACTCTATCACTGTTAAGGCGGTGGGAAGATCGGGTAGTGTGGATGTCCAGAAAATAGAGGAGATATGGGTGAGGGCAGCATCAATGGTGGAGGAAGGAAACCCCATTCATTAAAGAAGGAGGACATCTGTGATGTCCTAGAAAGGAAAGCCTCAACCTGGGAAAAGATACAGCAGAACCAAAGGAATTGAGAAAAGGGAATAGCATTTTTACAGAATACAGGGAGGGAAGAGCTATAGTCAAGATACCCGTGGAAATTGGAAGGTTGATAAAAGATGTTGGTAAACATTTTGCCTCCAGAGATGGAGAGAGAGATTGAGAAAAAGAAGGCAGGCGTCAGAAACAGACCAAGTCAATTTCAGGCCAGGGTGGAAGTTAGAGGCAAAGTTGATGAAATTGACAAGCTCAGCATGGGTGCATGAAGCAGCACCAATGCAGTCCTCGATGTAGCAGAGGAAGAGTTGGGAATGATTACCAGGAAAGGCTTGGAACATGCACTGTTCTACACAGCCATTAAAAAGGCAGACATAGCTGGGGCCCATCCTCTTTCCCACAGCTACCCTCTGAGTATGAAGAAAGTGGGAGGAGCCAAAGTAGAAATGATTGACTGTGAGGACCAGCTCTACCAGATGGAGGAGAGTGGTGATGGAGAGGAACTGGTTGTTCGCTTGTTGAGAAAGAAGTGGAGAGTCTTAAGGCCTTCTTGATGGGGGAATAAGAGTGTATAGGGACTGGACATCCATGCTGAAAATGAGGCAGTCAGGGCCAGCGAATTGAAAGTTATTGAGATTGAGAGAATGTGAAGTGTTGTGGGTGTACAATAGGCAGGAGGGGACTGAACCAAGGAGGATAGAATAGATTGAAGGTATGAGGACAAGAGTTCAGTGGGGCAGGAGCAAGCGGAGTCAATAGGCCTACCCAGACAATCAGGTTTATGGATCTTGGGTAGGAGGTGAAAATAAACAGTGCAGGGTATGGCAACTATGAGTTTGGTGGCAGTGGACGAGAGTTTTCCAGAGTTGATGAGGTCAGTGAAGGAGTGGGAGACAGTTTTCTGATGGTCTGGAGGGAGTGGGGTCCTCTTCAATGAGTAGGTAAGAGGAGGTATCTGAGAGTTGGCACCTGGCCTCAGCAAGGTAGAGGTCAGTCTGCAAGACTACCACAGCACCCCTTTGTCTGCAGATTTGATAGTAAGGTTGGGATTGGTGTTCAGAGAGTGGAGGGGAGCGTGTTCGGAAGGGGTAAGGCTCGAGGGGGTGTGAGGAGTGTGTTGAAGTTGAGCCGGTTGATGAATCATCAGCAATTAGAGATTAAAAGATCCAGGGCAGAAAACCAGAGCAGGGTGTCCCAGAAGAGGAAGAGCACTGGAGACAGGGGAAGGAGCCATCAGTGCGGGGTGGTGAATTCTTGCCAAAGAGGTGGGCTTGGAGATGGCGGCGATGGAAGGAGAGTTCAGCGCCATGGTGAGTGTGGAACTCACCGAGGTGCAGGCAAGGAGGGACAAAGGTAAGGCCCTTGCTGAGGACAGAGCAATCCACCTCAGAGAGCAGAGTGTCAGAAGGAGTGGTAAAGACTCAGCAAAGGATTAGAGCTGCGATTAGAGGGGGGAAGGAGAGTTGGTGGTGTCAGAGAAGGGGGGAGAGGGTTAGGGTGTTCAAGGAAGTTAGGGCGGGAGGAAGATGGAGGCTCTCTAGACCCACGAGTTGACACAGGAGCCTGAGAGACCTGAGGCTGGAGAATGACAGTGGGGAAGAGATGCCCTGTGGCCCAGTAGCAGCAAGGAAATTCTTTGCCTGGAGGTTCAGGCAGCCGAGGTTGGGCTGGAGCTGTAGCTGGAGACCGCCTAATTTGCAGTCTGAAGGCGGCCGGGCTTCTTGGAATCAGAGTTAGCAGTAGTGGGACATTTGGTTCTCCCTTCTATGTCATACTAATAGAATCTGCAGGATTAGTGGTGGGTGGTTTTTGCTTTTACACAGCTTTTCACAGTGCTTCATTTCAAGGGCTTTGCATCAGATCAGGAGAACTGTCCTTGAAGAAGCAAACATCGCTCAGTATGTCCCAGTTGGACAGATCAGAAGCAGATGCTCCTCAGAAGACAGGAAGAAGAGGGACCACCACATGCAAAGTCACAATGAGTAGGTGACCAAGGGGTTATTTAGGGGTTAGAATGTAAAGAGCTGGAATGCTGGGGGCAAGATCATACTCTGGCTCTATAATAAGCATAAGAACATAAGAAATAGGAGCAGGAGTAGGCCATCTGGTCCGTCGAGCCTGCTCTGCCATCCAATAAGATCATGGCTGATCTGGCCATGGACTCATCTCCACCTACCTGCCTTTTCCCCATAACTCTTAATTCCCCTACTATGCAAAATCCCAATCTTGTCTTAAATATATTTACTGAGGTAGCCTCCACTGTTTTATTGGGCAGAGAATTGCACAGATTCACTACTCTCTGGGAAAAGCTGTTGCAAAGAACGGGGCGAACCCAAATGCAGGACACTGGCATGGAGATTGACTTAGGATGCAGACGAGGGGTGAGAGTGGCTGGAGCTGGACGGCAAACGGGAGGGTGAACAGGAAAGCAGGAGGCAGGCAGAACTTATCTTGGCACGGAGTGTAGAAAGCCAAGCGGAAGACAATACTTTTCCTGACACGGCGAGATGGAGTTACACAGGTAAACCTTGGTACTAAAGTAAACTTAGAATACAAAATCCTAAATGGCCGGGAACATTATTTACCACACTGGCTAAAACAACGATCTGGCAACGAGTGGAAGCAAAGCCGGGGTTTTTATGCTGCAGGTCCTGATGAGAACCAGGTGGGGAATTAACGGTCGGGACCGTGACAAAAGCAGTTCCTCCTCACCTCCATCCTAAATCTACTCCCTTGAATCTTGAGGCTATTTTCCCCGGTTCTGGTCTCACCGATCAGTGGAAACAACTTTCCTGCCTCTATCTTATCTATCCCTTTCATAATTTTATATGTTTCTATAAGATCTCCTCTCATTCTTCTGAATTCCAGCAAGTACAGTCCCAGGCGAATCAATCTCTCCTCATAGTCTAACCCTCTCATCTCTGGAATCAACCTGGTGAACCTCCTCTGCACCAACTCCAATGGACTTTGAAGGTACAAGGCAGAAAAGCACACCTGTAAATGCTGGTGCACCGGGTGGCCTGACAGAGAGTTTGCATACAATGGCTCACAGCATGAAGCAGCCACAAAACTTGTGTCTAATCCTTGGGCAGAGAATAGACACCACCGTGTCAAATTCTGTTTATTAGTATCCCTCAGGACTTGTACTACACTAGAGGTACTATATAAATCATAAACACAGGAGATTCTGCAGATGCTTGATATCCAAATCAACACACAGAAAATGCTGGAGAATTCATCAGGTATGGAGATGAATAAACATTCGGTGCTTTGAGCCTGATGAAGGGTCTCGGCCCGAAACGTTGATTGTTTACTCCACTATATAAATCACTAGCACCGAGTATGTTAGGAAGACTTCATTTTTGTGCAGTTTTCAGGTCAAGACAGTAGGTTTGAATATCTATCCAGTCCTCTCCGGCTTAGCTGCTCCTGATAGGGTGGGGCAGTGGAATCATTGTTTGAGCTGTCTTTTATGCAATATTTCTGGTGGCGATTACTTCAGCTATCTGCCCGGCTTCCTGGTAGGAGCCACGAGCCACTTCTGAAGGGAATATCATTAGCCCAGTAACTAGCCAGCTGAAATACGGAGGACAGACAGCAGGTTAGTGGAACTTGTTTGGTGCAGGACACTGAACACAGAGCTTGAGAATGTACTACCCGTGGCTATAAACAACCTGGACTTTGAAGGAACAGAATGTTTTATAGTTGTTAGGAATACCAGGATTTTGATGGGGAGCACTGTAGGAACATTCTGAAGCACCAGATTCCCTGGGAAAAGATTGCCTAGTGCTTCCTGATCCTGCTTCACTTTTGTCCTTTAGGAAAGAGATGTTGGTTTCCTCATGCAGAGACCTCACTGAGCTCTCTATTACAGCAGCATACACCAAACTGTCGGTCATCACTAACATCACCAGACAGCTGGAATGGGACTACGCAATAATAAGATATCACAATGACCTTGACACCATGGCTAGTGGTTCTAATGTAGTATCAACCTGTGACTACCTCCTTGGTGAAATGATGGCAGATAAGGAAGTGCTTTTCAGCAGAGCTTAGACAGGAGAAATGATCTGTGATGAGCTAACATGTGCCTTGTCTCCTACATAATAGCCTCCAACTCACTTACAGTATCTCCCTCTTGATGGATGCCAAAGAATCCAGCCTCGGTCCAGAATTCAACTAATGAATGCTTTTAATGTTTTGGACAAATGCTGAAGGTAATTGCAGATGAATCTGTTCCAAAGGGTTGGGGGCACGCCATTGATGTGGAATAACCCCTTACAAACCACCTGCTGTAGCAGACCGGTCTGTGACAACGTAAGGAGATGGAAAGAATGCAGTCCTGGTTTACATCATGTTCCTTCGTAAAGTCTATTTTATAGATCACAAAAAAATTACCACCTATGTAACTGGCTTAAAAATAATAGTAAACATTTTTAGACAACCATGCAAGAGATTTTTCTTTCTAAAATATATATTATGGATAAGAAGATGAGCAGTGGGTTTAATGCACATTGAAGGGCACCTTATGTCAATATTTACAGGATTTCTAAATGAACATTGAATCCATTAACATTACCTCACTACTTTATTATTTCTGTTTTTTTTGCACTACTCATTTTAACTTAACTATTTAACAGACAAATGTATACTTACTGTAATTCAGTTTTTTGGTCTGTATTTATTTATTATGTATTTCATTGTACTACTCTCATAAAGTTAACAAATTTCAGGACATATGCCAGTGATATTAAACCTGATTGTGGTTCTGACTCATTGGCCAAAGATTAACCAGGAGTCCACCATCACATGAACACTTTAAAACTTAAATAATCAGCTAATTTTGGTGAAATAAATGCGAGGAAAGATATGAAAATGTTTACCTTTCTCACAAACACAAGTACATTCATACTTCACAATTATATTTGCTTTAATAAATTCTTCATATATTGGTAGTCTAATTATCAGTTGCTATATGCTATTTTGGTTTGGAGAAGAGCCAACAAATGGCAGTATAGTCATTTCCCTGCTTACAACTGGGATATTATGCCTGATGGAAGACAAATGCAATGTTGTTGTCTAATTAGCTGGAATTATTTTCTCCTGCAAAACCTGACATGGATAAACAAAGATAATTACACAGCAGCCCCTTTCCATTTGTCAAGACGTACAAATTGCTACAAAATATATCGCCTGCCACAGAATTAAAATCACATTTATTACCATGGTCATTTTTCTATTAAAATACGTTGAAAAATATTTATTAAATGTACCTCATCAGCATCCAATTTAAGCACCTGCCAGGACTTCTCATTGGTATTCATACCTTATTGCAGAAGTACAGTGTTGCAACTTTACGTATGCTGCATTTAAAGCTTTACATAAGCAACTTTCTTTTAAAGTTTAACACTGTTTTAAGTTAGCTCCATCATTGTCAGGACAGGTACTGATGATTTTTGAAGAGAGGCTCCATCAGAAGTCGGGCGTACCTTGGAATGGATTTCTCTGCATTCCAAAAGTCTTTTTAAAAAGGACACACATTTGCAACCATGCCACATCCCCAAGATCTGAGCATCTGCTGTGTCTTTTTTGAAATGTAAATTTCTCTGCCAACATTGGAACTGCATCTGGCCATTATTAGTGGTAATTAAATTGAAAGTAAATCTACTCCTTGTCATAGCAATATTAACATATAAGGATATTTGTTTATTTTAGTTTAGTGAAAAATCGACTAAGCCTAATGCAACTTTAACACACTCTAAACAGTTCAATCCTAGCATGGTGCAGTTCCAATATATTTCATTTCTCTCTCCGTATTTAGCTTTTGTGAGGGCAAATGAACAAGTGGCATTGTTCCAATCTTTAAAAGCCTTGCATCTAATTTACATTGCTCGGGGGTGGGGGTGAACCTGGTTATTCACAAGCACATTCTCATCTTTCACACAACAGCCTGGAAACATATCTTCTCCCAGAACCTTGACTGTAAAGCTGCCTAATTCTGTTCTGCAGAAGCATTTTCTTCCGCGACAAAACACGGCTCCGCAAACCACAAAGTAACTCATCAGTCTGTTAAATTCTCCTCATCTTATTTGTTGACATCAATTTATAGTTTGCACTAGCAGGTTTTATATAGATTCATTTTAGCAGACTTGCAGCTGGTGTTAAAATTGAAAAAGGATATGTTTAATATTCAGGTATGGTGAATGAGCTTTGGCAGTATTATACTTGCTAAAGGAATTCTCTTTGAAAACATATGTTTGAACATGATGTGTAATGTCGTCAGCGCAAGTACATTTATTTTGGGGGGTGAGCAAGATACTTATATGTGAAAAAGAGCCACATGAAAGCGTTAAGTTTCCATCATAAGAACAGAAGAACGTAAGAAATCAGGCCTATCGAGCCTGTTCCACCATTCAATAAGATCATGGCTGATCTGACCATGGACTCACCTACCTGCCTTTTCCCCATAACCCTTAATTCCCCTACTATGCAAAAATCCATCCAACTTTATCTTAAATATATTTACTGAGGTAGCCTCCACTGCTCTCACATGAATGCTTTAACACACTGAGAATTCCACCGATTCACCACTCTCTGGGAAAAGCAGTTCCTCCCCTTCTCCATCTTAAATCTACTCCCCGGAATCTTGAGGCTTTATCCCCTAGTTCTAGTCTCACCTACCAGTGGAAGCAACTTTCCTGCCTCTATCTTATCTATCCCTTTCATAATTTTATATGTTTCTATAAGATCTCCTCTCAATCTTCTGATTGCCTTGTTCGGACTCTCTACGTCACAGTATCTCGGTCACTTGGCACTCGTTAGCAGTGTTTGACTACACAAGAGCTTTTAAAGTAATCCACTTTATCAAACAATTAACATAGGTATAAACATTAATTCATAATGTATATTTTAACAATATAATTGCTGAAGTGATATGTTGTGTCATGACTTCCTTGCTTCTCACATTCATGCCGGTCACATTCATGCTTTCAACTTTTATAAGCAGTTTTTAGTAGTTCAAATCCCACTGCAGATATTTCAATTAAAAATCCAAGCACATACATCCAAGAAAATAAGTCATTATTCTCTGACCATGTTCCCTCCATTGCTTTTAAACAAACTTGGTAGATACTATATAATGTCAAACAATGCAGACCCCTTTTTAAAATCAAAATTTCTGAATCTGTGAATCCTATAAGCAGAATTGAAATTATCATCACACAGATAACTTAATGTTTGATGGTA
This sequence comes from Mobula birostris, assembly GCF_030028105.1. Classification (NCBI taxonomy): domain Eukaryota; kingdom Metazoa; phylum Chordata; class Chondrichthyes; order Myliobatiformes; family Myliobatidae; genus Mobula; species Mobula birostris. Next base: position 128,434,234 of record NC_092378.1, on the reverse strand, counting down.
AGTATTTAGTCAGATTGAACACATGCCAACAACAGAGCCATGTGCTACCATACTTCCAACACAGTGGGGTGAAATTCAGCTTCAATAGGAACACAAGATGGGTGAGAGAAGATCCATTTTGCCTGATCACAAACACACTTCATCTTCTCTTCCATTATGCACAGTTCAGCAAGTGCACCATTGAGGCTCAATCTGTCACCACCAGTTTCACTGAATTTAAATTTTTGCCAGTGTTTCTGAAAATTAATTTTATTCAGCTACATATTTAAATGACTACCTGCAGTGACCTACTTCACTTTTGTAGTTGCTAAGCGCACATTCCAACTCCAATCTGTGCATTATAATGCTCCATCACAGCGGTCCGTCTATTGTGACTGCCATTCTACCTCGCTAATGTTTGCACTAAAGCTGTGAACAGACTGTTCAATGAACCTGTTGTGAAAACTTAGCAACTATTTTGTCAAGCAAGTCCTCATTGCAAGTGGGCAGATTGTTAACTGCATGCATAATACCTGAGCTGTTCTGGTCAAGAATACAGAACATTAGGGAAGCTATGTGGTGGTATTGTTAACTAATATCCCAGCAAACAACAGGAATTCTGCAGATGCTGGAAATTCAAGCAACACACATCAAAGTTGCTGGTGAACGCAGCAGGCCAGGACGAAGGGTCTCGGCTTGAAATGTCGACTGTACCTCTTCCTAGAGATGCTGCCTGGCCTGCTGTGTTCACCAGCAACTTTAATATCCCAGCAACCTCTTTCAAATTATTTATTCAGTTTTTGTATATCTTAATTTATTAAAGAAAAAAAGAAAATTCAAGCTAAATTGTAAAAGGAATTAAGAGGTAAGGTCATTTTATGTTCTCTTGTTATATTCAATTTCTGAGAATGTATATGATTTGATATTAATATAATAATATTTCAATTTTAATCTGTTGCTGGCTTCCTTACCATAGATGCATCAGCAAAAAATTACACTTTCATGGTGATAACAAGTGACTGACCAGAGGTGAATGGCTATTTGGTGATAGCCAGTCTAGAACTTTTGCAAAAAAGTAATTTGATTAAACCTTTTAATGGACCAGCCTGAAATTGTTGCAGCTTCTGGGATCATTCTTCAGGTGATTGAATCCATAGAATGGCACTATACAACTTACCATACTCAAGGGTCTTTTATATAATGTCATGATGCTCCCTTATGGTGTTCTACATTCAACCTAACTGGAATTCAGTCAGACCCCCAGGTCCTGAGATAAAATTTGTTCTGTCACTTTTACATCTCCATGCTTTTGTTTTAACCAGGAAAGCAATGAGTTTTACAGGCTTCTACAAATTTATAATGCTCAAATTTAAATTTATAATGGAAATTTATACTTTAAAAGCTGGATCTGTCCCTAGCTACAACCTGGACTCTTTTGAGTTAGTGGTGGAGAGAAGGTCACTAAACAAACTGTTATCCACTTTGGACAATCTGGCATATCCTCTCCATAACCTACTGAATAAGCAGCGCAGCACCTTTTCAAACAGACTCATTCAGTTTCACAGTCACAAGGATCATTACAGAAAATCTTTCCTACCAAACGCAATAAGCGTATACAACAGTTCATCCCTGTGTGACATGATCTTCCAGTCAATCATGTCATTGCCTTTGTACCTTACTGCCCATCCGTTGGCACGCAAACAGAAGTTTTCCACTATCCAGTGCGTGTGACAATAATAAATCCATTTCTATTTACAGCATCCTTCCAAAAGTTATTGACATCCATCACATAAGACAGAATTCCAACTTGAAAGACTATTATAACACATTAAACACACCTACAGAATTTACTTCTATAGCCCTAGCTCATGCAAACTTTCTTCATAAGATATGCTCTCTAATCCAGACAGCGTTCTGGTAAATTTTCTCTGCACCTTCCCTAAGGCTTTCACATCCTTCCCATAATGAGGTGACCAAAGCTGAATGCTCCAAAACTCCAAGTGTAACCAGAATTTTATGTATATTTTTATATATATGACCTCATCAAAAGCATTACATAGTTTTAAAGATTCTTATGTATTTAGAGTAAAGAGATCCAGCTTGCTTGTCATTTCATATGAACAACCGTATATTTCCAGTAGTGTCCTTGAAACCCTTACCATTGTCTTTTAATCTATTTTGTAATATGGCCACTAGAATTGAGATCAAGATCAAGATCAGCTATATCATGTGTGTCATATGCACATCAAACCATACACTGAAATGCATCATTTGAGTCAATGACCAGCATTGTCCGAAGACGTGCTGGGGGGCACCCCAAATGTGCTGGCGTGCTTCTGGTGCCAAAATAGCAGACCCATGTGTCTTCCGAAATGTATGTGAGAGGAAAACTGGAGCACCCGGAAGAAACCTACACTGTCACAGGGAGAACATACAAGCTTCTTACAAATAACGGCTGGAAATGAACCCAGGTTGCGGGTGCTGTAAAGCATTATGTTAACCGCTACGTTACGGTGCCGCCCTTTCCCAGCATTGCGAAGAGTGCTGCAGACCTCGTCTCACCAAGGACTATTTCACAAAGTGTTAAGTGCTCTGGAATTCAATTCTATCTGAGTAGAAAGAAATACAAGTACTCATCTTGCTGTTTTATAAGCTTCTTATCCTTCATTACGGCTCTGAGTTCTTTATCACTGATAGTCTCTTATCCCTCTTGCTCACTTAATTTTTTATTTTCTAAGTTATGTGACTTCTCCTTTCAGAAGGCACATAACAGTGTTTGAAATAAGTTTAAAGGAATGGAGGGAGAGAGGTGATTGGTAGAAAAGAAAACAGGAGGAAGAGGAGGAAAGGGAGAGGAACTGGGGACGGAAAGGACGGAGAGGCACAGGACTGAGGGTATCAGGAAGAAGGTTGCACAGGATGGGCTGAGTTACAGGGAGAATTATCCATACAGTGACAGACAGCAGTTCGCTTCGCAAGCAGTAAAAATTTGTTCTACAGAATAGGTCTATCTTTTCAAGTGGTCCAGGAAGAAGCCTGGAGATGTGCCAGAAGTTCATCAGCAGTTGCTTTCAAAGTCAGAACCACCCACAAATAGTTCGCCCGAACATCTTTTCCTTGTTAGTTCCAAATGGGCTCGCTCCCTACCGCACTGAAAGGTGAACAGCCGGCAGTGATGAGAGTAGTCACAGAGAGTGGGCTGGCACTCCGTTACACCAGACTGGCTGAGATACTGCAGAATAACAGGTCCTACCGGCAAGACAACCCCACACCAGCCGATTACACCCATGTAACCAACTGACCTTCTAACCCGTGCACCTTCGGAACGTGGGAGAGAACTGGAGCGCCCGGAGGAAATCCATGTGTTCACAGGGAGAATGTTCAAGCTCCTTACAAACAGCAGCAGGAAATAAGCCTGGGTCGCCGGCACTGTAATAGCAGACCCTATCCTGCCACCTCCCGTGTCAAAGTGGGTGCCGGAAGGAGGGAGCAGACACAGTGAGGTGAAATGTGTGATTCTATGCTGTACATCTCTTTGACTCCGCTGACAGACTGTGTTCTGTCCACGCTGATATCTACCAATATACATTGCTCTGTTATTGTTCAGAGTTATGGTTCCGCTTTGCTTTAACTGTGAACAATAAATTTGCAGCATCAGATGCAGAGAATGTATTAGCATAATTATCCAATTCTTGGTTACCTCTCAGCATGGCAAGCAGACTTATATCAAGTCTGTGTTCTTTATTCTTTCGCTATTTCCAGTTTTCTCATGTAGCCTGAAGTCGAGTTCAATTAGTGGTCAGAAAAGTTAATGAGGTATCAATTACCCTTGTTCCATGGCCACTTAGCCAGGCTAAACTTTGCCCGCAATTTTCACAGCTTCTGCAATCAAATTTACTGTACTAATTTAGTCTGCCTTCGCCTGGCGCTGATTTCAAATGTCCATATGTTTAAAAGGCTCAGGTGCTGAAAGTGCAGGCTCCACCATGAGGGGATTCCCTGAGATGATCACATATCAGAAAGCTGCTTATCAAAGTTCTTTATTTTTCCTGCTTTTGTCGACTTACTTGTGCATTGATTCCATCATTGTACATTACTGAAAGAACATTTTCTTGTTAAGTAGAGCTTTTTCTTTCATTAGCTGCCACCATTTTCTGAACTTAAGCTGCAGTGTCTTAGCGCCATGCATGGAAATCTGAACATCAGTCTTGTTTATCATAAAACATTCCTCCAGTACTGGATTGTGCGTCATTCATAACAGAAGGTTTGGATGCAGATGCAAAAAGATGCAGATTTTTTAAATACTTGACAATTGAGAAACAACACACACAAACTCAGCAGGCCAGGCAGCACCTATGCAAAAAAGTAAACAGTTGACGTTTCAGGCCAAGACCCTACATCAGGACTGGAAAAGTAAAAGGGATTGAATTGACTTTATTACTTCATATACATCCTTCATATACATGTAGGCCCCCTGGCCAACCTCAGGGTTGCTCAGCTGTCTATCGTTTAGGGAAACAGCCCTCCGCCCCGACAAACTGGGTAATCAGTTTGTGTGGATGCTGTGTGATCTACCCCATCCCACCCAAATAACAGACAATACACCAGGTACGATTAAATGAATTACAGTTTATAGAAATTACTGGAACTATATAATTAATAGAGAATAAAATATAAAAGGAAAATAAAAGGCGCCACACTTATCAAAGTTCAATCCCTTCGTGCACAAATAGTTGGAGCTCAGGATCCTTCTTCTTCACCCTGTGACCCCTTGAACCACCTCGACCGGCCGCCTGGGACCAAAAACGGTGGTCGACCAGACGATCCACAGGAGTCGGTCTCCGTCTCTGTCTTCTCTCCTCGCCGAATGCCCTCCTCAGGGTCCGACCCCGTTAGCGGACATCACAGCACCTGGTCCATCCTCTGTCTCTCTCTCCCACCTTCTGCCTCCAAATCCCTGCACACACAATATCTTACAGATACACCAAAAACATAACAACTATCCCAATTAATTCGTATCATCCTCTTATCAGCCCCTAGCCCAAAACAAGCTGCTAGCGCAAAACTTTCTCAGCGTTTAACGTAACGAAGAAGCCATTTTAATTAGCCTATGCAGTAAAAGGCAAAACCGCCTTACACTCTCCCCCCCACCAAATAAAGTCATGTCCTCATGACTTCTAAATAACTCACCAACCAGTCCTGCAGACACACAACACACACATACACAGATACCCACAGTGACAGTGCTCCCCAAACAGTGGACCTTACGCCCATCCCACGGGCGCTACATAGGCCAACCTATCTGGGAGCTTCTTAACTCTCCGAGACCTCCGTACCCCCTCACCTAAATCCAAAAGGCTCAGACACTACTAGGGATACCTTGGGCCTGCTTGCCAACTCCTCTCTCAATCAGGCCACCATTACAGCTCGGAGCCCCCTGTCCTGTGTCCGGGGCCCCGCTTCTTTTCCTTCCTGGTCCTGCCATAACTCAGACTGCCCACAGCTAACCCTCCCCACTACACCTGACTCAGTGGGAGAAGGGCCAAAGGTTTCTTCCTCAATCACGGGGAAGTTAACAAAAGGCAGCATGTACCATGTGTGCAGCACATCATCCTTCGAATCCGTATTCTTCCTCATTCCCTCGATCGGTAGCTGCTGTTTAAGTTTCTCCAAAATGAAACATTTAGCCGGGGCTACCCCTTCAGCCTCCTGCAGTCGAGACGTCAGCTTCTTCGGGGACTCCTTCAACTCTCGCCACAGCCTCAGCAGTTCTGACTCAGGGTTCCTGGCCATCTCAATCTGGGACGCAGTTACCCCACCAGCTTCTTCCTCCCTGACCTGAAAAGCAGCAGTTAAAGGATGTTCAGCCTCCAGTTTTTCCTTCCTGGTGACGTCTTCCAGGTCAACTTTCAGTTTTTCCCCTTCATTTAAACTCTCGATAGTCATCTTTAGGTTCCTTTCAAGCGTCCACCTCCCTTTTCCGAGATCTGTCCTCCATTTCTTCACCTCCTCGGGAGTGTAGTCAAACTCCCCTCCCTGGGCTCTCGGTTTTCTGTTGACCTTAGTCAGAACACTGCCTTGATCTTCCCCAACTTGTAAGTCTTCCAATCTTTTCTGAATCGACGTCTCGAGTTTCTGCTGATCCCTTCGAAGGTGGGTCATTGTTTCTTCTCGCTGGATTAATTTATCAGTACATGACCGCAGTGTCAGCTCGGAATTCTGTTGCTCCTTCTCCACGCTGACGAGCGTGAATTCCAAGTCTGCAATGGTTGTCCCACAAGTGCGGCACTCAGTCTCCGGCTGGCATTTCTGAGCACTCAGTTCAGCGGTGCAAATCCCCTCTCTCCCCTGTGACTCATTCAGATTGACGACCTGGGTTTCCATCCCAAGGTCCACCACTGTCCGTTCCAACACTAGGAAGTTCAACTGGTATGTCGGGTCATTTTCCTCACATTGCACCAAACTCCTCCGGCCAAAAACTCCTCCACATTTGACACTTCGCTTCTGTCGCCGGGCTCAGCCTCTCGCCTCCCCTCATAGTCCCCCCAGGCGAATCCAAGCTCTAGATGGTCATCCACATACGCCAAAACTCCACACACCTTCACTTCCCCCATGGTCTTCCTCATGCCCCGCGGGGGCTCCGGATATACCCTTGGGCATCTTTTTGGATTGGAAGAATCCTAGGGAACTAATAATGGCCGTCTTTGGCTCGACAGCCACACTCCTCGGGATCTGGCAACATCCACCCCTCAGATGCAGCACATCAAACCATGTCGCATAATCCACACACAGGCTGCCTCCATCTTCCACAGCGCTAGGGTCCAGTTGCCGTGACCTCTCTCTCACTGAGGCGTCTTCAGTGGTCAACTCCCCTCCCTCGTGGTAGTTCGGAGCATCTACTAAGAGGGTCTCACCCTCAGCTACTTTCCCCAGGCTGTACCACCGCTGGGTTGCACTTAAATTCGGTACCGGCTCAAGGCTGCTACACACGTCCTCAGAAGCAACTCAACACGCTGGGTGCCCAGACAATGCCCCCATGAACTCCAGGGTCATTAACCAATCATCGTCTTCTGGATAACTACTGGCACTGGTACCCAAAATCTCCGGTGCCCTTGCGGTTGTCAAGGATAAATGCTTCAGACACTGGTTGTAAAACGAACTGTACAACAACTTGACCTGCGCCCCGGGGTCGAGGATGGCTTTAGCATCGCTTCCCTCTATCCGTAACGACACCCTGGGGTGTGGTCCCTCTAAGCCTTCAGGAATAGGGTCTTTTCTTTGCGGAAGTTCATTGGTACATTGCTGGGAACGTGCTTCCCCAGAGACCCCAAGCCATTACCCCACTGGGCCTCCACTAAGTTTCCCGATACCTCTCTGATCAGCTGAACAACTGATCCCCTGAAATGATCCCCCTGGCACTGCAAGCAATTTAGCCGCCCTCCTAGCCAGAGAAAACACACTGAAAACTTTCCCCCCTCTTTCAAATAACTGACAGCTGTCACTACGGTGTAAGTGAACCTGACAGTTCTAACACCGTCACCAGCCCGCCTACTCAAACTTTCAACCAATCCCTGTCGCTCTCCCTCAACCGAGCACTGCCACTCATCTAACAACTGAGAGATCCGCTCCGCCCACTTCTCACACGCCTCCGCCCCTCTTGGGGTGGACACTATGCCAAACGCCAGGCGAAGCCTGCTAGAGCTAGAACATTTATTCGCACACACTACCTCCAAATGAGAGCACTGTTTCCCAACAGCATGGACAGCCCCGAGTGCCACCTCCAACTCATCAATGCCAGCCTGAACTCGAACAAAGACCGCACCCACAACGCATACAGCAATAACCAGCAATTAACCCACAGAGACACCCATTACAGATTTAAACAGGGCACCCACACAGCATACCAGTAGACCCAATCCCGGACAAAAGCCCACACAATATCGCCCCCCTGGCCAACCTCAGGGTCGCTCGGCTCGCTATTGCCTAGGGAAACAGTCCTCCGCCCCACCAAACTGGGTAATCAGTTTGTGTGGATGCTGTGTGATGTACCCCACCCCCCCCCGCCCAAATAACAGACAATACACCAGGTACAATTAAATGAATTACAGTTTATAGATATTACTGGAACTATATAATTAATAGAGAATAAAATATAAAAGGAAAATAAAAGGCGCCACACTTATCAAAGTTCAATCACTTTGTGCACAAACAGTTGGAGCTCAGGACCCTTCTTCTTCACCCTGCGACCCCTCGGACCACCTCGACCGGCCGCCTGGGACCAACAACGGTGGTCGATCAGACGCTCCACACGAGTCCGTCTCCGTCTCCGTCTTCTCTCCTCGCCGAATGCCCTCCTCGGGGTCCAACCCCGTTAGCGGACATCACAGCACCTGGTCCATCCTCTGTCTCCCTCTCCCACCTTCTGCCTCCAAAACCCCACGCATACAAATCTTCCAGATACACCAAAATCATAACAACTATCCCAATTGGTTTGTAACATCCTCTTATCACCCCCTAACCCAAAACAAGCTGCTAGCACAAAACTTTCTCAGCGTTTACCATAACAAAGAAGCATTCCCAAGTATAACATAACAAAGAAGCCATTTTAATTAGCCTACGCAGTAAAAGACGAAACCCCCTTACATACATGAAGAGCAAAAATCATTACTTTATGTCTCCATCTAAATGTGCAATGTGCAATTTATAGTAATTTATAATAAATAGTATGTACAACAATATAACATAGAAATACAGTTATATCAGCATGAGTTAATCAATCTGATGGCCTGGTGGAAGAATCTGTCCCAGAGCCTGTTGGTCTTGACTTTTATGCTGCGATACCATTTCCTATGGTAGTAGCTGGAGTAGTTTATGGTTGGGGTGACTTGGGTCCCAAATGATCCTTCGGGTCTTTTTTACACACCTGTGTTTGTAAGTGTCCTGAATAGTGGGAAATTCACACCTACAAATGCACTGGGCTGTCCACACCACTCTCTGCAGGGTCCTGCGATTGAGGGAAGTACAGTTCCCATACCAGGCAGTGATGCAGCCAGTCAGGATGCTCTCAATTGTGCCCCTGTAGAAAGTTCTTAGGATCTGGGGGCTCATACCAAACTTCTTCAACCGTCTGAGGTGAAAGAGGAGCTGTTGTGCCTTTTTCACCACACAGCCAGTATGTACAAACCACGTGAGATCCTCGGTGATGTTTATGCCGAGGAATTTAAAGCTGCTCACCCTCTCAACCCCAGATCCATTGATGTCAATGGGGGTTAGCCTGTCTCCATTTCTCCTGTAGTCCACAACCAGCTCCTTTGTTTTTGTGACAATGAGGGAGAGATTGTTTTCTTGACACCACTGTGTCAGAGAGATGATTTCTTCTCTTGTCGTAAGGGGGGCGTTGGTGGTGGACCCAAATGCAAGACACAGACACTGAAGTACTAGGAACAGGACTAGGTGTGTCAAAAAAACAAGGGAAGTGGGGAAGAAATTACGCTAGACATGACACAGGCCCTGGAGGAGGCTAGGATACAAGGCCTGGGCTAGGACTAGACTAGGAAAGTGGGACCTGGATGAGAAACTAGGAACTTGGAACCTGGACAAGGACTCTGAGCCAGAGACTGGACAGGGACCCAGAACCTGGGTCTTGACTCGGGCTCGGACTTCAGAACTAGGCGAGGACAAGACATGGCTACAGGACGAGGAGTGGCAACAGGACTGGACGTGAGACTCCTGGACAGGACGAGGGAACTCCAGCACCGGGCTGGGCGAGGTACTCCTGGGCTGAGTGAGGCACATGGACAGGATGAGAACACGAAGCCTTGACTTGGTCGAGGGAGACAGGAATGCAGAGCCTTGGTCTTGAGAGAACAGGAACATGGAACACAGAGCTGGGACCCGTCCTACGGAGCAGGATATTGGGCCAGGACTCATACACAGAACACTGAGAGACAGATCGCCACTCAAGGTAGCGGCAAATGGCCGGACCTACCTAGCGAAGGCATGGACATAAAGACAGTTCCAACTCAAGATAGAGGCAAACAGCCGGACCTACCTAGCAAAGGCGTGGACACAGAGACAGTTCCCAACTCAAGGTAGTGGCAAACAGCCAGACCTACCTAGCGAAGGCGTGGACACAGAGACAGTTCCCAACTCAAGGTAGCGGCAAATGGTTGGACCTACCCAGCGAAGGTGAGGACACAAAGAGATAGTTCGCAACTCAAGGTAGCGGCAAATGGCCGGACCTACCTAGTGAAGGCAAGGACACAAAGGGACAATTCCAAACAACAACAGACTGTTCCTTATCCTGACACAGCAAGGCCCTGGACTTGCCCTGGCGGTTGAACCTGACAGCGTTACATGCGAGGACACAGGCAAACGTAGCAGGCGAGGCTTCAGGCAAAGGTAGCAGGTGGGGCTTCAGGCGAAGGCTTCAGTCAAGGCTTCCGAAGGAAAAGGAAGGGAGGGGGACAGTCCAGCATCTCAAGCTGAACCCAGGAGCTGTTTATGTAGCCAGCCCAAAATGAGAATCACGTGCCTCAATTAAGGCACCAGCAGAACAAGGGAAAACCGGAAAAGCTGGAATAAGAATTGATGGACCAGTCTGTGAACCGGAATGCGTTCTTCACGGACCAGACCATGTCATCTCTGTAGGCTGCCTCATTATTATTTGAGATTAGGCAAATCAGTGTTGTATCATCAGCAAATTTAATTAGCAGATTGGAGCTGTGGGTGGCGACACAGCCATGGTAAGTCAGAGTAAGAAGGTGGGGGGGAGTACAAGGTGGTAGATAATAGGTAAAACTGGGAGAGGGAGAGAGGGTGAAGGAAAGAGCTGGGAAGTTGATTGGTGTAAGAGATAACGGGCTGGAGAGTGGGGAATCTGATAAGAGAGGACAGAAGATCATGGAAGAAAGGGAAAGGAGTGGAGAACCATAGGGAGATGATGGGCAGGTAAGGAAATAAAGTGAGAGAGGGAAACAGGAATGGGGACTGGTGAAGGGGGATCAATTACCAGAAGTTTGAGAAATCAATGCTATCTCATTGGAGGCTACCCAGACAGGATACAAGGTGTTGCTCCTCCAACCTCAGAGGAGGCCATGGACTGACAATTTGAGAAATCAATATTTGTGCTATCAGCCTCGAGGCTACTGCTTGAGAAATGGATGTTCATAGTATCAAGTTTGAGACTACCCTGCAGAAGTTTAAATCTTTCCTTGGATGGGAGTTCAGTGATATATCTCTCTCACTGTTCCCCGTCTGTGATTGCTGATGCCCTCCGATATTTAACACCAATTAACTTCCCAGCTCTTTACTTCACCCCTCCCTCTTTCTCAGTTTCACTTATCACCTACCACCTTGTACTTCTTCCTCCCCTCTCCCAGCTTCTTATTCTGACTTGTCCTCTATCTTTCCAGTCCTGATGAAGGGTCTCGGCCCAAAACGTTGACTGTTTACTCTTTTCCATGGACACTACCTGACCTGCTGAGTTCCTCCAGCATTTTGTGCATGTTGCTTAGGATTTCCAGCATCTACAGATTTTCCAGTGCTTGTTGACAATTGAGAAGCTCATTTTATATGACGATCAATAAAACTATGTACACCTTTGGTCATTTCCTTTGCTCCAAAAACCAATGAAGCTACTGCATTACACTAGGGTTTAATCTAGATTAATTTTCTTAATCTAGATTAAGACATACAAATAAGATTAGATTATTGAAATGTCATTAGAATATCACAAAACCAAAGTAAAAATAACATTTTAATTATTTTGTAAACTATGAAGCTTTGAAATGAAACATAAATTTACGTTTATTCAGCAGATGAGGTTTCAGTATCTCTTCCTCTGAGATGGTGGTGTATTCAAACTAATAATCAGGGTACTTAATCAAATAATAAAGCTTAAAGTGTCAGAAGCACATTCTTCTAACCATGGCTTTCTTCACAGAGATAAGAAGACTCTCTGACCAGTAACACACTAAATATTATTACAGCAACATGAAGATCAATTAGTTATGTGATAGAATTCTTACCCAATTTTGAACATGTCACATGTTAACAGATCATTGAACTAAAACATTAATTCATTTTTTCCTGCCTGAATCTTTGAACACTTTTAGTATTTTTCTATTTCAGATTTCCAGGATTTGCAGCATTTTACTTCTAATTGAGCAACATCTGGAGAAAACAGGTTCTGTATAATAAATTTATTTTTCATGAACAGAGATATGTTTTAACAGGAAAAATGGCAAGGCATAATGTTACTATGGGTGGTTGCTGTGAACCATCAAAGAGAGTGGGACAACTACAGGGAAACCCACTCAATAGTGTTGACTGGCTGCTCACCCAGTTTCTGCTAGGTAGGTAGGGAATATTGAAATCTTCAAAGCTGCAGCCTCAATTTCACATAATAGGAGTCAGGGATCAAGTGTGTACTAATCCATCTGGATCCTTGGAAATACAACTCCTGAGTCTCATTGGAATGGTTCTACCTGAAGCCAAATATAATGGGAAAGGGGCGATATAACAAACATGTTGGGAAATGGAAATTATCTTTAGAACAGCAGATACTCAAAGTCTGAAATAGTAAGAAAAGCAACTGCTAGAACAACTCAGCATTCCAAACAATATCTGTAAAGAGAGAAAAACATTTAATGTTCCAGGTCAAGAGCCATCTGTCTGTGTTTCTGTTGTAGTTGTAAGTGGCAGGATGTGTGGGGAAGGTTTAGATTAAACAACCTTTGACAAGGTGAGACTATGTTTGGAGAGGGAAACGTCTTACATTCTTTTATTTGTGTTCACTCTTGTTGACTGATCTTGCCTTACTGTTTTTATGTTCCTCTCTTCATGTTCATTTTATCTCATTAACCTATCAACCAGTGACTTAATCTGTAGTGTTTACCCACATCTGCCCTGCTCTCATCCTCTCAGAGATATTCCTTTTGTCCTCACTCTCTCTGAAACTTGAAATTAATTAATTTCCTCTCATTACCACTTCTGATGTAAGGTCACTGGCCTGAAATGAAACTGTTTGTCTTCCCACTGATGCTGCCTGACCTGTTGAATCCTCCCAGCAAGTTTTTGAACTGGGGAAGTGACCCTTGGTTGGATAGGTAATGGTGGAGACATCAGAGGTTCATTTTCAAGAGCATGAGATATACTTTGGTGGAAATGCAAGTCAAGGCATCTCTAATGTGCCCAAGTGCTCCTGATGCTAACACTTCCATTGTTTGCATGTACAGCATGCACATATGTGCAAACACAACTCTGTGTGAATGGTTTCATCAGAACATGATTTTATCACCTCAGCTCATTTCCCACCCTTTTGGGGGCATGGGCCTTCCTATTTCTAAGGTGGGTATCATTGTTTACATGGACAGAATGGTGGCTTGAGCACATTGAGAACACTCTCAACCACCTAGACCCCACTGCCAACATTTTAACCTCTCACACAAACCTAAATGGAAATATAAATTGGGCAAGGGTTAAGTATTTTTTATAACATCCTAAGTTGGATAAGTAATGGAGGAGACATCAAGAGTAGGAGACATCTGCATCTGATTTCATGGAGACAGAGTTAAGAACACATGTTAACTCTTTCTTCTTTGGTGTCTCAGAAAGGCAGCGTCCATTATTAAGGACCTCCAGCACCCAGGGCATGCCCTTTTCTCACTGTTACCATCAGGTAGGAGGTACAGAAGCCTGAAAGCACACACTCAGCGATTCAGGAACAGCTTCTTCCCCTCTGCCCTCCGATTCCTAAATGGGGATTGAACCTTTGGACACTACCTCACTTTTTTTTAATATACAATATTTCTGTTTTCGCACTTTTTTTAACCTATTCAATATATGTAATTGATTTACTTGTTTATTTATTATTATTATTATTGTTATTATTTAATTTTATTTATTATTATTACTTTTTTTTCTCTGCTAGATTATGTATTGCATTGTAAACACAAAATACTCTGAAGACGCTGGGGTCAAAGCAACACTCACAACACGCTGGAGGAACTCAGCATGTCAGGCAGCATCCGTGGAAACGATCAGTCAACGTTTCGGGCTGGAACCCTTCATCCTGACTGATCGTTTCCACTGATGCTGCCCGACCTGCTGAGTTCCTCCAGCGTGTTGTGTATGTATTGCATTGAACTGCTGCTACTAAATTAACAAATTTTACATCACATGCCGGTGATAATAAACCTGATTCTGATTCTGGAAATAAATAATCCATCGCTATGGAATAATCCATCAATAATCCTACACAAAGTAACCCTCACTAACCTTAGTACCCAACCTGTGAGTAATCAACTGAAATGTTGATTGCTTTCACTAGAGGCACATAATGTCTTCAATATACCAGATACAAAATGCACTGTAATTACCCCATCAAGATTACACCAGCAGCAACTCCTAAACCTCCCAGGACAGAAACAGTAAGTGCATGGAAACAGCGCCACCTGCAGGTTGCCCTCCAAATTGCACACCATCCTGCCTTTGAAATATATCATCGCTGCACTTAAATTCTGAAATCCCTCATCCAATGATATTGTGGACTACCAAGATAGTGTCATCTTCTCAAGGAATTTTAGGGATGGGAGATAAGTGGGGGCTTTGCCAGCAATTACTGCATCTTGTAACTGAAACATGAAGAAGTTTTAAAAAAATTTACATTCACATCCAGCAACAGCTCACCACGGGACATCTTCTCATTCACTACCATCCCCAACACGGGGTGAATCTCCTGCAATAAACATTTTGATGACAGGAAAGCGTTCGAGGTTGTGGTGTGGAGACAGTCACAAAGATCACTACGGGTAGTTACAAACACAGAACTGCTGCAGGGACTCTGCAAGTCAGTCAGCATCTACAGAGAGGAATAAACAGCCAACACTTTGGGCTGAGACCTTTCATCAAGACTGCAAAAGAAGGGGCAAGAGGCTAGGGAGAGGAGAAGCTGCAGCAGCTGGCAGGTGACAGATGAGGGGAACGGTGGGCAGATGGAGGAAGGACGATGAAGTGAGGAGCTGGAAGAAGTAAAGGGCAGAAGAAGAAGTTAAGAGAGGAGAGTGGACCGTGGGAGAAAGGGAAAGAGGAGGAGCACCAGAGGGAAGCGAGGAGAAGAGGGAAGGGAAGAAATTACCCCAAGTTAGAGAAGTCGATGCTCATGCCATGGAATATGTGGTGTTGCTCCTTCAACCTGAGTGTGGTCCCTTTGTGGCAGGAGAAGAGGCCATGGACCAACATGTTGGAATGGGTAAAGGGATTGGAATTAAAATAGGTGGCCACTGGGAAAGCCTGTCTTTTGTGTTGGACAGAATGAAGGTACTCAACTAATGGTCATAACCAAAACAGGCACTGGGAGTTGTGGTGACGGTGAATGTTACCACCCAGGGAATATTTCTACAAAGAATGAAGGACATTCAACAAGCTTTTTGTATCAGAAATACTCATAGGAAAAAAGTTAAAAGAATATTCATGTGGTAGTCCAGAAGAAAATTCATTTAGAAATCTTTCGGCAGAGATAAAGTGAAAGGAGTTGTGTTTGAGAGCAGCGGTTTTAAATCTTATCAAAATTTAATCAATGTGTCATTCTTTATAGGTTCTCTTTTGATTCTTGTGCAGTTAGATTAAGATAATCCAGTATCCTTTTCTGCACGTATGAATATAAAATAATATATTTTAGAACAGTGAAACCAACAAGGAGACTGCAGCATCTCATGTGAATGAAATGTCTTAGATAATTATCAGCTCTCAATAAATTAAAGCAGATGGTCATTAACATGTTGTTTTTTGTGGGAATTTGCTGGAAACAACTTGTGGCTCTGCTTCTTACATCTGTGCAGTTGTTATACTCCCTTGGCTATGCAAACACCTTAGAACACCAAAGTCAAGAAAGCTTCTGGAGAAAGTTCTTCAACTCTGGTTTAAACCATGCTACACCAGCACCACCATGCTGTGATCTACTGTACTGCATGCTCAGAAAGGATAAACACTGCAATGCAGTGTACCCACCATCAACAAAGAGGGGTCCCATCCAGGACCCGCTCACTTACGTTAACAAGGATGTATTGCATCATGCAATTAAAAAGGCTTTATTGTGCCTGAAATCAATACACAATTCAGATACAATTTCTTAATTTCAGTAAATGAAACAAATCTTGATGCTCCATTTTGAACACTGTTCATTTCAGTCTTTTCATCCAAATGGCCATCTAACTCTGTTTACAATAAGTTTATTTCCCTCAACAAATTCATCAGTAACACATTGGAATTTGAAATAGACCAGGAAAGGCTGAAACACTCAGCATCGGTGAAGAAGGCGACAGAGTTAACATTCCTCCAGGTGCTTTAGTTTCCTCCCGCAGTCCAAAGACATACCTGTTGATAGGTTAATTGGTCATTGTAAATTGTCCTGTGATTAGGCTAGGATTAAATTGGGGAATTGTTGGACAGCACGGCCCGGAGGGCCAGAAGGGGCTACTCTGCGCTGTATCTCAATAAATAAATAAATAAATAAATTCCAGACCATATGGAAAATAAATCTTGTTTTAAAGTGCCAAGAAAAGAGGACCATCAGAGCGATTAGAAGGAAGGACCTATGAGAGGGTGGAGGGCAATAGAAAACCAAAGAATGAAAGAAGATCAAGGAGAAAAGTGAGGTGTAGACAGCAGAAGATAAATAATTACAGGTACTGCCATCAGAGTGAAAGTTCTCAGTGTTGGAAAAGTGAAATACAAAGTTTGGAATGGCTGGAAATCTAAAATTGTTGAAATCAGTGCTGAGCTTGGAAGGCTGCAATACACTGGGCAGAAGATGCAACACTGTTCTTTGCTGAGCTTCTTTGCGATATTGTAGGACAAAAGACTGAGGGATCAGAGTAGCAACTGGATGGGAAATGGAAGTGACAGGCAATGGAAGGTTCAGGACCATCCTTGTGGACTGAACAGAGGTCTGCATATAGTTTCCCATGTATTCTCCTATTTATTTAGCGATACAGTGAAGAGTCGGCCCTTCAGACCCTCAAGCCACATTGCCCCAGCAACCCCCGACAAACCCGATTAACCCTAACCTAATTATGAGACAATTTACAATGACCAATTAACCCACCTGCTACGTCTTTGGACTGTGGGAGGAATCCAGAGGACCCGGAGGAAACCCACATATTCTGCAGGGAGGATGTACAGAGAATTCTTACAGAACAGCACCAAAATTAAACTCTGAACTGGAATAGCATCATAATAATGCTACACCACTCTGAAGCCCAGTGGAAGAGACCAAATAATGAGCACAAAATTAAAGGCAGTATAAGCAAACTGTTTCTTTACACAGAATGGTTCACCAGGGCAGAGTATCTAGGGTGTAGGAGATGAGTTAAGCACTTCGCCCATTGCACAGATGATGCTGTGGGAAGGGCAGTCAATTTTGAAGAAGATGGAAGCGTGAACCAGAGCAACAGGGAGGGAATTATCCCTTCAGAATGCTGAAAATGGAGGGAACATTAAGGTATCAAAAAGCAAGTCCCTTAACAGTGTTGATGAGCAGAGGGATCTTGGGATCAAAGTTCATAGCTCCCCGAAATTGGTAACAAAAGTTGATAGGGTGATTAAGAAGTCATATGCAAAGTTTGGCGAGTGGAGAAGAGGTTTACCAGGATACTGTCTGGATTAGAGGGTATGTGCTATAATGAGAGGTTGGACAAAGTTGGGTTGTTTTCTCCGGAGTGGCAGAGGCTGAGGGGAGATCTGATAGAGGTTTATAGAGGCATGGGTAGAGTAGACAAGCATTATCTCTTCCCCAGGATTGTAATGTCTAATACCAGAGGACATGATTTAAGGTGAGGAGGGCAAATTTAAAGGAGGTGAGAGGGACAAGTTGTTTTACACAGAAAGTAGTGGGCACTTGATTTGCACTGCCTGGGGTGGCTGGTTTGGATAGGCAAATGAATATGAGGAGATTGGAAGGAAAAATGCATATTATGAAGGCAGAAGAGATTATTCTAGTTGGACATTTGATTCCAATTTGTTCAGCGCAACACTGTGGGCCGAAGGGTCTGTTCTTGGTCCTGTTACGTCCTATGTTCTAAAGAAGAGAAAGTATTGAATGTGGAAACTGGTTGGGTGGAAGGTGAAGACAGGGGGTGTCCTATCCTTGTTGTGGGTTCTCACTTTATTAAAATACCTTCTGTGCAAAAATTGAATTCAATGTTTTTCACATGTACAGATCTGAATAAATCACAAAAGCAGTTGTATTTTCTTTATCTTTCTCCAGTAAATGGACTGCCTTTTCAATGTGCGTGTCTCTTCTGTTTCGCTTTGTGATGCTGGCTACAATTATTCCGTGATTGAATTGTGAATAATTAAGGATGACATTTTCTAGACATTCAGCTTTTGGAAGATAAGAGCACAGAAAAATTTAAAGTCTGTCTATATTATTAATCAGTAGCTTCTGTTTGAAATTTTTGGGGGAAGTTTAGTTCTTATTGGATATGAAGAAAAAGAGTAATTCAGAAATGGAAATTACAGGTATTGAATGTGAGTTACAGTAAAATAGTGTATAAAAGAAATGTTGCCTGCTGGAAAAGGAATGTCAGGATGTGTTTCATTCAGCACAAAAGATGTTACATCTGATTTATTATTCTCCTGTGCCATTGTTCCCAATGACTAATGCGCTGTGGTCGTTCAAAATTTTTACATTGAATTCCATAAATTGGTAGCATGTATATGCATTTAAAGTTAATAAAATACAATTTTATGGCAGGAAAATAACAGACATAATTGTACTGCATAGAATCTATCTAGCTATATACTGTTAGAGAGTGAGAGTGAGAGAATATTGTATACCATATTTACAATACTAAATTATCCCATGTAATTTAAAATGAAATCAGGTAATTATTATTGTGCTCTGTCAGTTTTACAGATGATTATCTTTTCTCCCACATTTATATTTTTAGATTTTTTTTTCTGGCAGCACCAGAAAAAAAAGGAGCATATTAACAGGGGATTAGAAATCAGTGTGGTGTGTGGAGCAACAGTGAGAAGCCAGCCTTTACTAGCTCCTCAATTAGTCAAGCTCCTACCTTAAACAGGTATCCAGAGGCTGGTTGTGGGGCAGAAAGGCAGGGGTGGGGGATTTGTGATGGTTCCAGCAATAGGAAGAGATGTGAGATGTGAAGAACCCAGGTGGCAGAGACCAAGTCAAAAGAATCCCAAAGAATAAACTGTTAGCCAACAGTATGTATCAGATGAGCCCTTCGGAATATCAGTCCTTATAGGTCCTCTCTTCCCATGCGCTCAGTGCACAATAAATCCTGCTCTGCCTTTACAGTATAAAACAGCATTCTATAATTAAATTTCTGAAACTTCTTGTTCATTATCTTAACATCTCATTGAACACAAAACAAAGGAATAGACGATGGCCAGATGAGTTGGCAGTGGACCAACCACTGTCCCTGCTCCTCTCCTATTTTGGAGCCAGATGATTTCATGCCTATGAATCAAGATCCTGTGTCCCTCAGATTAAAATACACACAAAAAAAGTCTTTTCACTGTTTAGACCAGTATCTAATAGCACAGATTTCTGGAAGTCATGCGACATAAAAAAATACAGCGAACATGTTTTCTTTTATTTATAACATTTGCAAGCACTTTGGGAGCCACAGCTAAAGACATCTGCAATACGGTTGGGTCTAATTCTTCAAACTGAGCCTGGAACAGAAGAGAAAGATGACCATAATAATGAATTTACTTGAGCATTTGGAAATAAAGACAGTCTACCAGTACATTTACTTAGGATGACTAATTTCAGCTCTGGCTTTCGGGGGTCTAATGGAAGTCATGAGGACAATGTGGGAACTGCAGGCTCTTCAACAGAGCAGAAGATGTATTGGTTAGGTGGGTAATATGTAAACATTCCACTCCTTTTGCCACTTAAACTGAGCTTCCGTGTTCTGCCAATACACGGAGGCACTGTCTCCACTTTGGTGAGTGGTCAAGGTCAGGGGATTCCCTGGTTAGTAGGGATGTTGCATTTATTCAAGGAAATTTTGAGAACATCCTTCTTTCTTTTCCTCCGTCCACCTGACAATCTCTTCCAATGACAGAACTTGGAACAGGATGTCTCTTCCAAGAGTCTGATGTTGGACATTTGAACAATGTAGCCTGCCCAGTGGAGCTGAAAGCAGCAAATCGATGAGACTGCAGCTCGGGGACTTGTGCTTGGGGTCCAGTCGTTGGTCCATCCAGAGCTCAAGACCTGCTGAAGATCGAAGCCCCAGGCTCAAATCAGAAGTCCAAATTTTGAAGCCTGATGGCCGAAGCCCTGGATCTGTGAACCTCTGCAAGTCCAGTGAGGGAGTCAAAGGCCTAATGTCTGCATGTCCGTATCCAAATCAGAGTCTACTGGAGGCTGGGGGCTGAAGAAGACAACATGTCTTGGGGTTAGAAGAGTGTGTAAGTGCCTGGATGGGAGGGAGGTAGGGGTTTGTTTGGCTATTGCTACTTTGTTACTTCTTGTGTTCTGTGTTGTTCTGCCGAGCATTGTGGGCACGTTATGTTGGAGCCAGAATGTGTGGCGACACTTTTGGGATGCACCCATTATGTTTTGTAACACCAAAATATAAAATTAATCAAAAGAACAACACAGAGCTGGGGATAACGTGTCAAGTTCATTTAGTAGGCACTCACATTTACTGTGGTGGCATAATGACGTATGCCATTTACGTACTTTAACATATAACCTGTAATGAATTATGTAAACAAACAAGACTGCTTAATCAAACAATCTACTGTATTTATACCCTTACTCAAATACTCCTAAAAAATTAAATAGACAGCACTATCCTCCCTGCTTAGCTATAAATTCCAGCTCAATATACAAACGTTTGTAGATTGCATCTCAACTATATACACAGTGAAATATATAATACAACTACTATCTAGACATCAACAGCATAGTAAATTTTAAATTGTCCCATTCAGAACTAAAGCTGTGAAGGATTCCTTAGCCTTGTGGGATAATGTCAGTCCTGACTCGGGGGGGGGGGGGGGGTTGATGGGTGAGACAATCTCAGGTTACGAGGGTCTCCCCTATTGTGGTTGTAGGAGTTGAATCCGAGACTGCAGGAAGTGGTTCTGACAGCTCTGAGACACCTTTCCTCTGGATATGGTAGCATCCCAAACAGTGTAGTTAACTGTGTCCTCCAAGAATTTGTTCTGCTACTGTTAGTGGAACACCCTTCTGTGGTTTGAAAATAGACACTGGTGTTGATGATTAATAAATTCTTTCCTATATAGGTACTGGTTGAAATGCTTCACACCCCAAATGTGACTCAAGGCTTCTCTGTCAATCTGTTCATAATTTTTCTTTGCAGTAGTAAGGGAACATGATGCAAAGGATATGGGGTGTTCACTCCCATCACTAATAACATGTGACGTGACTGCACTTATACAATAAGGCAAGGGATCCCAGGCAAGCTTCACTTGTGGATGATACGCATTTTAATGTGTGGGTACAGTGTCTGACGTCATCATTTCCTTTGCCTGTTGGAAAGCCACCTCACACTTGTTTGTTCATTGCCATTTCTTCCTGATCAGAGTGGTCGGCTATGTGCCGAACCAAAAGAAATGGGGGAGATCTTAAATGGGTTTTTTGCGTCTGTATTTACTCAGGAAACTGGCATGAAGTCTATGAAATTAAAGGAAACAAGTAATGAGATCATGGAAAATGTACAGATTGAAAAGGGGGAGGTGCTTGCTATCTTGAGGCAAATTAAAGTGGAGAAATCCCCAGGACCTGACCGGGTATTCCCTCGGACTGTGAAGGAGACTAGTGTTGAAATTGCAGGGGCCCTGGCAGATGTCGGTGTCTACGGGTGAGGTGCCGGAGGATTGGAGAGTGGCTCATGTTGTTCCTTCGTTTAAAAAAGGATCAAAAAGTAATCCGGGAAATTATAGGCCGGTAAGTTTGACGTCGGTACTGGGTAAGTTATTGGAAGGAGTTATTAAAATACATTAGGACGGATAAGTCCCCGGGGCCTAACGGAATATTCCCCAGGCTGCTCCACAAGGTGAGGGAAGAGATTGCTGAGCCTCTGGCTAGGATCTTTATGTCCTCGTTGTCCACAGAAATAGTACCGGAGGATTGGAGGGAGGCGAGTGTTGTCCCCTTGTTCAAAAAAGGTAGTAGGGATAGTCTGGGTAATTATAGACCAGTGAGCCTTACGTCTGTAGTGGGAAAGCTGTTGGAAAAGATTCTTAGAGATAGGATCTCTGGGCATTTAGAGAATCATGGTCTGATCAGGGACAGTCAGCATGGCTTTGTGAAGGGCAGGTGGTGTCTAACAAGCCTGATAAAGTTCTTTGAGGAGGTGACCAGGCATATAGATGAGGGTAGTGCAGTGGATGTGATCTATATGGATTTTAGTAAGGTATTTGACAAGGTTCCACACGGTAGGCTTATTCAGAAAGTAAGAAGGCATGGGATCCAGGGAAGTTTGGCCAGGTGGATTCAGAATTAGCTTGCCTGTAGAAGACAGAGGGTCGTGGTGGAGGGAGTACATTCAGATTGGAGTATTGTGACTAGTGGTGTCCCACAAGGATCTGTTCTGGGACCTCTACTTTTCGTGATTTTTATTAAGGGCCTGGATGTGGGGGTAGAAGGGTGGGTTGGCAAGTTTGCAGTTGACACAAAGGTTGGTGGTGTTGTAAATAGTGTAGAGGATTGTCAAAGATTGCAGAGAGACATTGATAGGATGCAGAAGTGGGCTGAGAAGTGGCAGATGGAATTCAACCCGGAGAAGTGTGAGGCCGTACACTTTGGAAGGACAAACTCCAAGGCAGAGTACAAAGTAAATAGCAGGATACTTGGTAGTGTGGAGGAGCAGAGGGATCTGGGGGTACATGTCCACAGATCCCTGAAAGTTGCCTCACAGGTGGATAGGGTAGTTAAGAAAGCTTATGAGGTGTTAGCTTTCATAAGTCGAGGGCTAGAGTTTAAGAGTCGCGATGTAATGATGTAGTCCTATAAAACTCTGGTTAGGCCACACTTGGAGTACTGTGTCCAGTTCTGGTCACCTCACTATAGGAAGGATGTGGAAGCATTGGAAAGGGTATGGAGGAGATTTACCAGGATGCTGCCTGGTTTAGAGAGCATGCATTATGATCAGAGATTAAGGGAGCTAGGGCTTTACTCTTTGGAGAGAAGGAGGATGAAAGGAGACATGACAGAAGTGTACAAGATAATAAGAGGAATAGATAGAGTGGATAGCCAGTGCCTCTTCCACAGGGCACCACTGCTCAATACAAGAGGACATGGCTTTAAGGTAAGGGGTGGGAAGTTCAAGGGAGATATTAGAGGAAGGTTTTTGACTCAGAGAGTGGTTGGTGCGTGGAATGCACTGCCTGAGTCAGTGGTGGAGGCAGATACACTAGTGAAGTTTAAGGGACTACTAGACAGATATATGGAGGAATTTAAGGTGGGGGCTTATATGGGAGGCAGAGTTTGAGGGTCGGCACAACATTGTGGGCCGAAGGGCCTGTACTGTGCTGTACTGTTCTATGTTCTATGAATGTTATGATGAGGTTGTTTCAGGCATTGGTGAGGCCGAATCTGGAGTATTGTGTTCAGTTTTGATCACCAAATTACAGGAAGGATATTAATAAGGTTGAAAGAGTGCAGAGAAGGTTTACAAGGATGTTGCCGGGATATGAGAAACTCAGTTACAAAGAAAGGTTGAATAGGTTAGGACTTTATTCCCTGGAGCGTAGAAGAATGAGGGGAGATTTGATAGAGGTATATAAAATTATGATGGGTATAGATAGAGTGAATGCAAGCAGGCTTTTTCCACTGAGGCAAGGAGAGAAAAAAACTAGAGGACATGAGTTAAGGGTGAGGGGGGAAAAGTTTAAAGGGAACATTAGGGGGTCTTCTTCACACAGAGAATGGTGGGAGTATGGAATGAGCTGCCAGACGAGGTGGTAAATGCGGGTTCTTTTTTAACATTTAAGAATAAATTGGACAGATACATGGATGGGAGGTGTATGGAGGGATATGGTCTGTGTGCAGGTCAGTGGGACTTGGGAGAAAATACTTTGGCACAGTCAAGAAGGGCCAAAAGGCCTGTTTCTGTGCTGTAGTTTTTCTGTGGTTTCTATGGTTTCTATCTGGGAATCAGATCAAGGGGTAAAGCACAGTAGCCAGGTTTGGCAGGAACCTGTTATAGTAGTTGACAAATCCTAAACAAGACCACAACTGTGACATGTCCTTTGGCCTTGTGGCATCCACTACTTCTTGAATTTTCTCAGCACACTTGTGTAATTCTTGTGCGTCAATAGTATGACCACAGTAAGTGATGCTTTGTTTAAAGAATTCACACGTCACATTGTGTTCTGAGCCCATTGTCTTCTAATCTTTCTAAAACTGTCTTGAGATTTTGGAGATGTTCCTCATCATCCTTTCTGGTAACAATGATGCCAAAGGTAACACTTAGTGAGTGGTCAGCCTTGTAGCACTCAGTCCATAGTTTTTGGACAGAGTGTAGGTCCAGATGCTACTTCAAAAATAAGCCTATCATAGCAATGAAGCCTTTTGTGAGTATTTATGGTGAAAAACACTTTGGACTCTTCTTCCATCTCTATCTGCATGTGGGCTTCAGCTAAGTCCACTTTGCTGAAATGTTTCTCTTCAGAAAGGTTTGCAAAGGTTTATCCTCTATCCTGGTCAGAGGGGTATAGATCTACTTTCACTACTGGGTTGATGGGGACTTCAAATTATCACAGATCATGACAGATCCAGTATTAGTTACTAGGACCATTAGCATTGCCCATGGGCTCCATTCAACCTTGGAAAGAATTCTTTCAGCCTCCATGTGATCTAGCTCATTGGCTACATTTTCACAGATGGTATAAGGAACTGGATGGGCTTTGCAAAACTTTGGTGTGGCATTTTTATTCGATATGTTTGAATTTTCCAGTGCCATCCTTGAACGCTGCTGTGGCATCATCAAGTACCTTTCTTAATTTGCTTTCAGCTGACTCTTTTGCAGGGAACGTGGCATGTAAATGATGGATGGATCTCCAAGCAAGTTGTAGTTGTCTCAGCTAATCATGGCCCCACAATGCTGGCCCACCTGGTTTTACCAAATAGAGGCTCAATGTGAGTTGTTGGTTGTAGCATTTCACTGTTACGAATGTCATTCCCACAGGAATTATTCTTTCTCCAGTATGTTGGAGTACAGTGGGCAATTTTGGTCTCCTTATTTAAGAAAGGATGTGCTGACACTGGAGATGGTACAGAGAAGATTCACTAGAATGATTCCGGGAATGAGAGGGTTAACATATGAGGAACGTTTGTCCGCTCTTGGACTGTATTCCTTGGAGTTTAGAAGAATGAGGGGAGACCTCATAGAAACATTTCGAATGTTAAAAGGCATGGACAGAGTGGATGTGGCAAAGTTGTTTCCCATGATGGGGGAGTCTAGTACGAGAGAGCATGATTTAAGGATTGAAGGGCGCCCATTCAGAACAGAAATGCGAAGAAATTTTTTTAGTCAGAGGGTGGTGAATCTATGGAATTTTTTTGCCACGGGCAGCAGTGGAGACCAAGTCATTGGGTGTATTTAAGGCAGAGATTGATAGGTATCTGAGTAGCCAGGGCATCAAAGGTTATGGTGAGAAGGTGAGGGAGTGAGACTAAATGGGAGAATGGATCAGCTCATAATAAAGTGGTGGAGCAGACGCGATGGGCCGAATGGCCAGCTTCTGCTCCTCTGTCTTATGGTCTTATGGTCTTATGTTCTTAGTTGGATACCTACAGGCTTCAGTTCAGCATCTTTGACATGCTGTTCAAACTCATTTTGTGGAATGACTGAAACATCTGAGCCAGTGTCCAATTCCATTTTAATTAATTTGCCATTCACTTTTGGTGTAAGTTATATTGTTTTTCTCATGTTAGTTTTCACATTGTTAATGTAAATACCACCCAATCCTGAGTCACGCTCATCATTATCAGATTTTTCATCAACATCATGCAGATCAGTGCCCTTTTTGAAACTACAACTTGACTTTTTATCTTTTTCTCTTCCCTGTGCAGTCCATTTATTTTTATCTGCCTGACATGCTCTTTGCATGTGTCCCACTTGGTTGCATTTTCTGCAACTTTCACCTTTAGACCTGTCACAAAGGTAAAACAATTTGTTCAGCCAGGCGGGTTTCTGTTTAGACTTTGCAATTTTGTTCATGTTCATTTTCACCCCTGACTGCAACTCTCTTGCATCTCTGGCTGCCGTTTGCATTGATACAATGATTTCAACTGCTCATTGAAACCTGTGTCCTGCTTCAGATACAAGCTGTTTTTGAATGCTTTCTTATAAGATTCCATAAACTAAACTATCTCTTAAGCCC
This sequence comes from Mobula birostris, assembly GCF_030028105.1. NCBI lineage: Eukaryota > Metazoa > Chordata > Chondrichthyes > Myliobatiformes > Myliobatidae > Mobula > Mobula birostris. Next base: position 128,407,855 of record NC_092378.1, on the reverse strand, counting down.
ATTACTGAACTGATGATGCTCAGACAATTTCTTCCATTCAGCCATGTAAGCTTAAGTAGACTCCGTTTTCTTTTGATTCCACTAATGAAACCTTAAGACATTCTGCAATCAACAATAGCTTTGGTTCTATATGTTCCTGCATTCTTTTCATGATATCGGTAAAACTCGTTTTGGCTGGTTTGATTATTGCAATTAGACTTCTATGCAAACTGTATGCTCTTCCACCTTTTGCACTCAGTAACAATGGCATTCACTTTTCATTGGTTATTTCATTTACTTCAAAACACAGCTCAATTTATTCAATATGCATCACCAATTATCTTTTGTGCAATCTAATGCATCTAAACATTAATATAGCCAGCCATTTCTGCATTTTTTAATATTTATTATTATTATGACCCTGTTCTCGCTGTTCACGAACCCATGAAGTTCCTCCATTTTCTACCGTTTTTTAACCGAAGATCTTTCTCCCCTTGCTGAAGAAAAAAAAATGCTGTGTTTTTTTAACTCAGGCATTTTGCTAAGCTTCACCAGGTGGGTAGCCATGTCGGGTTAGTTTTAAAACTAAAACTACCTCATCGCTACTGTTGTGCCTTGTAATTCCAAAACATAAAACTAATCAAAGAAAAACACGGAACTGGGGATAACATGTAGACTTCATTATTACTTTAGTGAAGTACTCACACATGATATGGCGATGTCATGACGTACGCCACTCATGTACTTTTACATATAACCCACAATGAATTATGTAAACAAACAAGAATGTTTAATCAAACAATATATTGACAACATTACTGAAATATTAAATACACAACACTCCTTACACACCCTCGAGTGTGTTGGTTGTTAACACAAATGACACATTATACTGTGTACGTGTGATAAGTAAACTTGAATCTTGAAACTTCGCTGAACATATTCAGGACTTCAGTGCTCCGGACGTTAGCCTGAAAAAGAATACTGACGTTCGTTCTCATATCCTCCCAGTGGTTAGGAGGTTTTTGGTGGAGACAGCAAAGGTGGTATCTTTCATGTGCTTTGAGGAGTCTGATGTAGGTAGTCCAGGCCTTAGAAGGATATAGGAGGGCAGGGATCACTGATTCCCATTAATCTATGAGTTCTGTGCCAAGAACTAGAAAATAGAATATAGCCATACTCAACTTGCCAACTAAGGTGTGATTAAATGCTTGTGTAGTGATACAAACCAGAGTGTAACAAGGAGAGAGAAAAGGAAATACTCAGAACAGTGTTGCAGATTGAGTTCTAAGAACAGAATGAAATGAGTCAGCAGGTGACTCGAGAGTTTAAGTTGATGACTGATGTAGTCACTACATGCTCGGAAGGAGCTTTCCATACACCAGCACTCTGTAAATCGCCTCATCACTTATCCCATGATATCTGCCAATTATTCGTGTTCACTGATTACTGCATTCTCTGCCAGCGGAACCTGGATCCTCATTTCTACCTGAATTTCGCAAAAGAGTTGTATAGCATGGAAATAAGTCCTCTGACTCAACTCAGTCACACCCACGGCCTCTCTAAACTAATTTTATTTGCTTGTGTTTGGTCCACATCCCTCCAATTTCCTAGCCATATGCCTGTCCAAATGGATTTTGAAATTTCTAATTTTATCTGAATGAAAAGTGAGTGAAATTTTTAATGCCCGTGATGGATAGAAACTCTATTGAGAGGTTAGGTTTTTGGAAGGTTTGAAATACAAAAGGAATGAACTACAGTAAGATCAGGGCAAGTAAAGTGAAGAATGCAAAACTTGGGAAGTCAAAGAAGGTAGGAGAGTACAAAAACGTGGAGGAGACACCTCAGACAAGTAAAAAAGGACAAGAGAGTTGTTAAGAAGGATTTGGGAGAAATGGATAAGTATCATTTTAGGGAAATAAGAGACCAATTATATTAGGAATGACAGGTGTGACACAAATAGATTCTGTAGTGAAATAAACTAGTACCTTTATTCCATTTAAGGATAAATTGAATTTATGTTAGCTGCTTTATCACATGAAGATGCACACAAGTATGGAAATTTTTGATGTTCCATTTGTATTTGATATTGTAAAGTACTGCTATGTTAGTACAGACCTTTGTACTGATCAATGAATAACCTTTCTCTGAAGGAAACATAAAACTTTCAGAAAATTTAATAGTACAGAGATTCCAACACCAAGTGTTCAAAATCTCAGAGTAATGGGATAAGTGTTCAGGACTGCAAGGATGAGAAACCTCTTCACTCTTTCTACTGTAGAGGGGCTGTTATGGCCAAGTTTGAAATGATGGATTTCTGAGTATTAACTGAATTAAAGAATGCAAGGTGAGATCAGTTGAAGTAGGTGTTTAGATATCATCATAACAGTGTACATTTAACAGAACTATTGGCCTCTTACAGCTCCTTCTTAATTATTTTAAAGCTCACACTCCATTAAAGATCTATTTCTCTGAAATTTAGTTAAAATATTAGCCTTTATACTTGAGCTCCAAATGAATTTGTAGTTCTGTGTAATTACTCAAGTAGCATCAGCGCTGGACTTCGGGGCGAGAGGTCCCGAGTTTGAATCCAGCCGGCCCCCGGTAAGTGCTGGTGATCTCTTAAAAAAACTCACCTGGCAGAAGGCAATGGCAGACCACTGCTGTAACTAGCCTCGTACGCGATTTCCCAGTACGTCAGAGTGGCGTAGAAGGAAATCGTCCGTTAACTGGAAATAATTCCGGATGCAACATACCTTATATTGGAAAATCTGAGACCAAGAAATGAACTTTCAGAAGGTATTTGATAAGGTCACGTGGAAAACAAAGGTGAAGTTGCAGAATAAAGAAGGTCAGTATTAGCATGAAGAAATTGGCTTAGAAACAAAGTAGATAATTGCTGGTTATTGTAATGATGTTCACCTAAAGATAGTGCTTTTATGTTATAGATTCAGACAGGGTAAGACTTCCTGATTTTGAAATGACACAAAGCTTGGAAGCATAGTAAGCAATGACATGCAGAGGATGTAGATGGTCGTCATGGTAGTGTAGTAGTTAGCGCAATGCTCAGAATGTTGGAGTTCGGAGCTCAATCCCGGCGTCCTCTGTACGTCCTCCCCGTGGAATGTGTGGGTTTTCCCTGGGTGCTCCAGTTTACTCCCACAGTCCAAAAACATACTGGGTAGGTTAATTGGTTATTGTAAATTGTTCCGTGATTAGGTTAGTGTTAATCGGGGTTGCTGGGGCAGCATGCCTTGAAGAGCCAGTAGGTCTGTGTTGCTAAATAAATAAATAAACTTAGTGCAGGCACAATGATTTTGTATTGTACATTCAGACACATTTGTGCAAGGTAAGATTTCCTGATATTTAAATGACACAAAGCTTGAAAGTATAGTAAACAATGACTTGAAGAGAGATAGGGGGAAATGAGCAGACATTCGAGAGATGAAATTCAAAGCTGTGAAATGTTGGGCAATATATGTAACTGTAGATGTTGTCAGTGTAGGAAGGTGAAGAGTTAAATAAGCTTCAGCTATTGTTTGTTTTGGGCTGGACAGCCATAACCAAAGGACTAGGTAAACTGAATGGTTCTTTCTCCAAGGTCCCTTCCTACAAAAGCAAAGATGTAGCCATTCTGCTCATAATGTCAAGATCAATAACATTCTGGAAACTTGGCTACCTATAGGATTAAAGCTCAAAATTGTCCACTTAACATTAATGTTTTAAATTCGTTAATTAGGTAAAGATTTAACCCTGGGTTAATCCCTCTAATTTGTAATAGTTAATGACTTTAATCACAACTATAATTCAGTAATAAATGTCTGTTTTGGTGCCAAATTACACTGATGGATTACATTTCCTTTGTCATTTCCATTAAATGATTTTCTATTCAAACACTTAGATTGTCTTAATGACATTTATTTTTACCTGTTAATTAATCAAAAATTCATTCTTAAAATTATACAATTCTGCAGTCAATAAACAGGCAATTTAAGAAAGGATTAATTAACTTCTAATCCACCCCAGCTGAGAACAAACCAGGGAATTTATATTAAAAGGACAAGACAATGGAGGAGCTACATTCATTTAAGGCTCCTTTTCAAAACATGGAACTGTGACTGGTTTTGAGAAATTATTTTGTTCCTTGATTTTGCTTAACTTTTTATTGGTATGTTGTATGGCTTGTACTATTTTTCCACTGAATTTTAACCATGATTGAAGATTAATTGCTACATACAGCTTCCCAATAATGTCATTAATTTTCCCATACTCTTGATGGCAACCATCACTGAATGTCAGGAGAAGCATGAAGCTCCTTCGTAATCATTTCTGTATTTCTCTGCATTAATGCTTACCATGGTATCTATTTTTCAAATCCATATGCTATTGTGTCATTAATCTCAAATCCTACAGACACTGTTTCTCTCTCTCATCATATCGTAATTGGTGGTGGTGGTGACCATTGTGTCCAACAATGACAGAGACCCTGTGTGGGAGCGTTTTTAAAGTGGAAAAGCGCTGGGGCAATTCCACTCTCTGCGACCTCGGAGGTCCAGGTCCAGTGGTTCAACCATCAAAGCTAGGGTTTTCCTAGTTGCTGTGGGTGACTATGTGTGTCTTGTCATGAACTTCGCTTGCCACAAAACATTGTAGAGCCGCCTTCCTGGCCGTTGCATCTCACCATGGATCTTATCTGCCCACTAGGACAGGCATGTCCCTATCTCACCGGGGTGTGAGGATGCCGGATGCCGGATGCCCACACGGGGTTTAGCCCGGCCTGTTGAAGTGGTGTGGCAGGATGTGGCCGCAGTCACGTGCAAACAGCTACTTGGAGCCACAGCTGAGAGATGAGTGTCGGTGGGAGCCAAAAGTAAGTGAGCTGCCCTAGAATGGGCACGATGATCCCCTTCATCCCCTTCCTCCTCGGTCACTGCATTCACCCCACATCATGAAACTACACTGATTATATCCACAAGGATAGTTGGAGGAGCAAGTAGTGTTGAGGCAGCAGGGAGACTGCAGAAGAACTTGGACACATTAGGGGAATGGGCAAAGAAGTGGCAGATGGAATATAGTGCTGGAAAATGTATGGTGATGCACTCTGGTTGAAGAAATAAAGGTGTAGACTATCTTCTAAATGGGGAGAAAATTCAGAAATCAGAGGTGCAAAGGGACTTGGGAGTTCTCGTGTAAGGTTCTCTAAAGGTTAACTTGCAGGTTGAGTAGGTGGCGAGGAAGGCAATGTTTGCATTCATTTTGAGAGGATTAGAATATAACAGCAAGGGTGCAATGTTAAGCTTTTATAATGCATTGGCCAGACCACACTTGGAGAATTGTGAGCAGCTTTGAGCCCCCTATCTAAAAAAGTAGGTGCTGGCATTGGAGAGGGTCCAGAGGAGGTTCACAAGAAATACCCAGAAATGAAAGGGTTAACATAGGAGGAACATTTGGTAGCTCTGGGCCTGTACTCGCTAGAGTTTAAAAGAATGAGGGTGATATCATTAACACCTATTCACTAATGAAAGGCCTAGACAAAGTGGACATGGAGAGGATGTTTCCTATGCTGGGAGAGTCTAGGACCAGAGGGCACGGCCTCAGAATCAAGGATGTCCCTTTGTTGGCGATCCAGGCTGAGTCATTGGGAATATTTAAAGCAGACATTGATAGGTTTTTGATAAGTAAGGGATAAATCGGTCAAGATGGAATGGCGGAGCAGACACAATGAGCCAAATAGCTTAATTCTGTTCCTATGTCTTTTATTGAGCCTTGCAGAGAATGTTGAGAGTGTAGGATCTCACTACCATAAGGAACAGATATGATAAATAGCACAGGTGCAATTAGTGGCAAGCCAGATAAATAGAAAGGGAGTAAGGATAGTGTGGCATGCTGGTAAACTTAGACAGGGAAAGGTGAGAGAAACACAAGGATGATATCAACACAGAAGTGGATAGATTCTTGATTGGTCAGAGCATGAAAGGATACGGGGAGAAGGCAGGAGATTGGGGCCGTGAGGAAAATTGGATCAGCCATGATGAAATGGCGCAGCGGACTCGATGGGCCAAATGGCCTAATTCTGCTCTTATATCTTATGGTCTAAATTTGCCAGATAGACAGCTTCTATGCTAAAGGTCCTATGTTATCCTTTCTTTCCTACAGCCACAAATCTTCAACCAATTAATCTTTTAGAGAGAAAAAAATATAATCTTCTTGCCTCACTACTTGCTGTTTGCACACTAATGTTGTGGAAATGAACATTAAAAGATACAAACTGGTCTCTAGGGACAACCCGGCCATTAATGACATTAATAGGAAGCTATATGAGGCAATAAATCTTCCACTTCTATGGTTAAAATTCAGTGGAAAACAGTTAACTACGTGTGGACCATATATCAGGATGCTTTATTAAAGAATGGAAGCATGACGTGTCCATATTTCAAGTAAACAAAAACCTGCTTCTAAATTTACCTTCCTATAGTTGCAGAAACTGAAATAGAAATAAAGAGAATGACAGCATTTCAGTGAGTGAAAAGAATTAACATAAGATTAAATCAGAGGACTCCTGGTGGATTGAATATCTCCTGAAAACGTCAGGAAACATCTTTAGGCACAGAGCTCAGAAAAAGCAACGCAACTGACTTTTAACATTGTAAACCAGTGAGTTGTTTGTTATGTCTCCCCTCTCACTATGAAACGTAGTCTTTGGAGTACTGCAAGTCTGTGTCTTTGCTGTTGCTTTGCTCACGCTTGAGTGCTCGGTGGTGGGTGCGGATGCTTTTTTCTGCCGGTGGGGGGAGAGGGGATTGTTGCTTGCTGCCGCTTACATGCAGGAGGGGGGAGCTGGGGGGGGTGGACTTTGGGGTTCTAACATTTAACTGTCATTCATTCTTTGGGGACTCTCCTCTGTTTTTGTGGATGTTTGTGAAGAAAAAGCATTTCGAGATGTATATTGTATACATTTCTCTGACATTAAATGTACTTTTGAAAGCTGTGCATCAAACATTGCTTACATCAATTAACACATGACTTCAATTTGATGAGAATATTTTGGGAACAACGGCATACAGTTTTTACATTTCGATAAACCATACATAAATGGACAATAATGGTCGTATCTCTACTCAAGATGATATTTATGGGCTGACGATTATTTTGTGCCAAAACCCAGTAGAAGACTGGGTCAATTCAATTAGACCTGTGATTGATCTGTTGAGGTAACGCTGACACGATGGTAAAAGTGTCTAAACCAGATGGAGACATTTCAGAGAAATGAACAGACACTTCATAATGCGATTTCCTCATTACTGCCAAAGGGGGTATTGCAATCTGTAATATAGCAGTAACCTTTTTTTTAGATCTGCTGCACTCCAATTTCCATACAGAGTACTAGATTTTGAACAGCACGTTACAATAAAATTCAGAAGCTCTGTGAAATTTATAACCATACACATTATGTGTCCTGCCCTTAATTTTATCCTCAAACTGCATCATTGTTACAGAGAGGAAGACTATTCAAAGTTTCAAAAATGAAAAAAACAAAAGTGAAAATCTACTTATTGATCAGAATCAGGTTTATTATCATCGGCGTGTGTCGTGAAATTTATTAACTTAGCAGCAGCAGTTCAATGCAATACATAATTTAGAAGAAGAAAATAATAATAATAATAAATAAATAAGTAAATATGTATATTGAATAGATTAAAAATCATGCAAAAAAGCAGAAATAATATATATTTAAAAAGTGAGGTAGTGTTCATGGGTTCAATATCCATCCAGGAATCAGATGGCAGAGGGGAATTGATATTGAGGTGTAATGTTGAGTACACCACGGTTTCTCATGTGCCAAATTATTATCTTTGGGTAAGATTTTTCTGATGTAACCAAAATGAAAGCATTTCCATCTTAAAACATGTCATTTAATTTTAAAATGCATCTAAATTTACATATCCAAAGCCCTTTTGCAGTGAAAAACTACCATTTCCTTTACCTTTTCCACCTATCACCTCACAGCTTCTCACTCCATCCACTCCTCACCTGGTTTCACCTATCACCTGCCAGTTTGTACTCCTTCCCTTCCCCCTCCCCCACCCCCACCCCCCGAACTTATTCTGGCTCCTTCTCCCTTTCTCTCCAGTCATCATGAAGGGCTTTAGCCCAAAATGTTAACTGTTTATTCTCCTCTATAGATGCTGCCTGAACTGCTGAGTTCCATTTTCTGTGTGTTGTCCTAGATAATCGCCAACCTTTCTAATGACCAGTATTCTTAATGGGAACAGAAGTGAAAAGAGCATCTAGCTGACCGAAACGCCAGGGTTTTCACATCCGATCTTCTAAAGAATTGAGACCATTCCAGCCCCGTCAACCTGGTTCTCAAACCTGCAGTTACACTTACCAGTCACTTATACAGGTGAGAAAAATTTGTCCCTGGGAGTGTTTGTATTTCCAACTTTTCTGCGTAACAGAGCTTGTGTTTCACTTCCCATAGTTTCTTATGTTCTAGCACCAGTGTTAATGGCAAAAATGTGTTCCAGGTCATAAAGTCACAGAGCTGTGGAGACATGTCGTATAGAAGTAGGCCCACTGCCTCACCTCGATTATGCCGACCATCAACCACTTAATTACACTAATCCTACATTAATACCATATATTTATGCTCCCCACATTCCCATCAGCTCCTTCCAGACCCTACCACTTACACTAGAGGCAATCTACACTAGCTAATTAACATACCGACCTGCATGTATTTGGAACCTGGAATACTGAGAGGAAATCCATGCAGAGAACACGTAAGCTCCACACAGACCCACACCCAACATCAGACTTGAACCAGGATCTCTGGCATCATGACACAGCAGCCGTACCAGCTGCACTGCAATGCCACCCATATTCGGATTGGTACTTGGGTTGCTACGATGACTGGCAAGTGTTCATGGGGAGGAGATCTAGTGAGTTCCAGCTGTTAATTTTCGATGATTCTTAAATGAATTGCATGATTGTTATTCCCCTTGATTGACTGACTCTACGCGTTTTCACAGTGCTGGCTACAGGCCTTTGGTGAGGTTCTGCTCATTTGGACAGAGAATCTGAGACTGAGCGGCTACTGATAATATCTGCCTCACTGAGGACTGCTGATGCACTGAGAGGTTTCAAAAGGATGACAGTATGCAACTTGGAAAATAAATAAAGGCAAATGCACCTTCCATTTTCTTGCCAACACTATGAATTTTCTTGCTGACACAACATTTTCTGAAGCTACATAATAAGGGTATCTAACAGAAGATACAATATTAACCATTCAGACATCTATAGGATACAGCATTCCACAGCGCTAGACCACACTGAATCTTTTCAGATATCATGGGACAAGTTTTCTAGTACTAGAGCTTTTGCAGAGGTCTTCCTTTATTTTTGCCTTTGTATGTTCAGGTATCCGAACTTTCACAAGGCAAGGTGAGAACATGGAGCCTCGGACACAAGACATCTAGGAGCTGCCTAAACAGGCAGGTAAATGTGCATCTCATAACAAGTAGATTAAAAACTGTGCAAAGAAGATACAGACTATTGAATGCAGAAGGTATAAAAGCAATCAAATATTGAAAAGCTGAGATAGAGTGGATGTGGAGAGGATATTGTCTAGAGTGGGAGAGTTCAGGACCAGAGAGCACAGCCTCAGAATACAAGCACATCCTTTAAAACAGGGATGAAGAGGAGTTTCCTTATCCAGTCTCTAGTGAATCTGTGGAATTTATTGCCACAGATGGCTGAAGAGGCCAGGACATTAGGTATAGTTAAAATGGAGATTGATAGGTTCTCGATTAGTCCAGGTGACAAAGGTTGCAGGAGAAGACAGGAGAATGGCATTGTGAGGGATAATAAATCAGACATGATGGAATGCTGGAACCATTTGAAGGGCCAGATGGTCTAATATCAACTCATATATCTTACCGTCTTTTGGACATCACTTTGTTCTACCCAGCCCTTCCCTTCTCAACAGTTCAAAGCGGGTTTGCTTTCTAACTTTTGCTAGGAAAAGAAATCAACCTGAAATGTTCACATTGTTTCTCCATCCATACATTCTGGGCCTTTATTCTCTGGAATTTAGAAGAATGACGGGGGGGATCTCATTGAAACCCATCGAATATTGAAAGGCCTCTATGGAGTGGGTATAGAGAGGATGTTTCCCATAGTGGGGGAGTCTAAGACTAGCAGACATAGGCTCAGAATACAAGGATGTTCCTTTAAGATGGAGATGAGGAGGAATCTCATTAGAGGATAGTGAATCTGTGGAATTCATTGGCACAGACACCTGTGGAGACCAAGTCATTGGGTATAATTAAAGAGGTTGATTGGTTCTTAATAGTAAGGGTATCAATGGTTACGAGGAAAAAGCAGGAGAATGTGGTTCAGAGGAATAATAAATCAGCCATGTCAGAGCAGACTCGATGGACTGAATGATCTAATTCTGCTCCTATGTTTTATGATCTTACAGAAAGAGAAATGAAAACAAAGATTAAATTATAAAGAGAATGGAGACAATATATTATATTTTATGCAGTATATTTTACAAGTTTAAAATCACCAACAATTAAAACCTGAAGGAATTAAGCTGCAAAATTAATTATCATTTATTCGCAAGCTAGATTTACAGTCATCATAACACCAGCAATTTACATTATCTTCTACATAAGATCATTATTTATGAAGGAATATATTGGCTTTTGAATACTTGTGGATGGGTATATATTAACATGCTACTGATATAATGGTCAAGAATTCAAAGGAAAATCGGAAATTGTTATAAGAATAATAAAAATTAAATGATGTATATGATTGATTCATTGAGCAATGAAGAAAGTGCCATCTGTTGTTGACAACCCTCCGTCATCTGGAACAATCCGGTTTGCTTTACTACATCAGGGAAGAAGCATGAGAGCCTGAAGGCCCACATCCAACACTTTAAAAGCAACTTCTTCCCCTCTGCCATCAGACTTCTGAATAGACCATGAACCCATGAACTCGGGGCACTATTTATTCATCTGTTGCACTTTTTAGTTATGTTATACTTACAGTAATTTTTACATCTTACACTGTACTGCTGCCACAAGACAACAAATGTCACAACATACAGCATGGCTGTGATAATAAATCTGATTCCGATCCTGAAAACTGAAACCGTGCTTAAAATTAAACTACATTGCCAAACAATTGCACTGTTACAAATTAGAAAAAGGATTTGCTGGAAACTGTGATGGAGGGGCATTGTTAGTTCAATCAGGGCGAATGAGCTTGGAAATGTTATTATCTTTTCTCAATTTCATCAGTCTCCTCAGAAACATCCTATTAACCTGGTAGCCAATGGCATTATCTTCCATTTCTACCATAATCAAATCATTGAAATTATTGGTCATTCCACTTCAGTGTTTAGAGTCATAGAAAAGAACAGCTCAGAAACAAGCCCTTCAGCCCATCTAGTACATACCAAATCATTTAAACTGCCTACTCCCATTGACCTGCATTGGGACCACACCTCTACCATCCACGTTTCGTCAGTATATACATTTATTTCAAAACAATTTCTGTCTGCACTATTGAAAATTATTATATTATTGACACCTTAGCCAGGTATGAATACTGATTCCTTTAATATTTGAAGTAGGGATAGTCTCACCTCTTTGCCATGAGTTTGACGGTAATTGGGGAAATCTGAATTTATTACCATGGCCGTATTTTGTCGGTACAATGTTCGTCTCCTGTTCTCTGATTAATTCTTCGGTAAATTTTCTCTCTATTTCTCTGGTGTTCTAGTTTGGAGCAGATACAGAGAAGGTTAACTATGTGCCCTGCGTGCATTCTTCACTGAATCCTCAGATGGGTATTCATTCAATCAACTGAAACAAGAGCAATTTCTAGTTTGTCTAAAAATAAAATAAACAGATAGGATTCCACAGTCCACCTTTCAAACAATTTATATTAATTAAGATTAATATAAATTAGGATTCACAAATTGGCTCATGTTTTGGTTTAGATTGTAATGATCCAATATTTATCATATCAGTGCTATTACTGTAAGGTAAGGAAGGTTCTTTTTTCTCCCGCTAGGATTTCAGATCTCCTAATGAAAGATTTCACCATTATACACTGGTTCCTTGGGAAGAGAATGATTATCACAGGCCAATTTTCTTTTTTGCAAAATGTTGTAGACAAGCAGCCTAGGGATACAGTTCCTCTCCTCTGCATTATTACCTCACAGCCCTTGAATTCAATCCCCTGACTAATGAAGGCCTTCATAGCAACCCAATCAATTTACAATCCAACTTTGAGGGATCTATAGACATGGACTTGAAGGTCCCTTTGTTCCTCCACACTGCTGAGAATCCTGCCATTGACTCTGTTGTCAGCCTTCAAATTTGACTTTCCAAAGTCAACTGTGTGCCAAAGGGAACACTACCCTTCTCTGAGAGGAGACCAGTCATATTTTCACATCTCCTCACCTTTCTCCTTTCCATTCAATATTTCATGGTCGAACTGGCCATGGACTCAGCTCCATCTATCTGCCTTTTCTCCATAACCCTTAATCCCCCGTTAAGAAAAATCTACCAACTGTGTCTCAAGTGTATTTAATGAGGTGGCCTCTACTGCTTCCTAGTACCTTATTTCTAGTCTTACTTAACGGTGGAGACAACTTTCCTGCCTCTATCTTATCTATGTCTTTCGTAATTTTATGCTTCAGATTAAGATTAGCTTTATTTGTCACATAACATTGAACCATAACAGTGAAGTGCAGTGTTTGCATCAACAACTGACACGTTCCAAAGATGTGACTGGGAGCAGCTCGCAAACATCTCCATGCTTCCGGTCCAAAGTATTGTGCGCACAACTTACTGACCCATATGACCTTAAACAGCGGAAAGAAACCGGAGCACCAGGAAGAAACCCACTAAGTCGCGGGAAGAAGACGCAAAAGCATTACAGATAGTGGTGTATGCGAACTTTCATTGCTGGTGGTGTAAAGTGTTACAGCACTACCATGCCACTGCAGCTTGTGGCAAATAAAACAAGGTGAGACGTTTTATGTTTAATGAAACCCGTAACACGTTTTATTGAACTCCAAAACCTATGCACAAATGCGCACCAAAAATCCTTACATAACAACGTCAATCACGTCAGACCAGCCTCTTAAAGCAAAATGCCAACTCAATGCCTGTGGTTGTGAATTGTGTCCATTTCCACCAATTACGTTACACAGACCCCCCCTCCACCCCCATCCCCACTCCCCAGAATTTACTAAAACTGGGCATTGTGAGCCTGCCTGGAGTTTGGACAATCCACCCAGCTCAGGTCCTGTGTACCACGAGTGGAGGAGCCGCAGGAGCCCCTGTCTCGTCCAGAGGTGTGTTCACATGCTTAGGATCATGTAGTGATGCCAGGGGCAGAGCAGTGGAATGCTCCAAATCTTGGTGGGCCGGTTTAAGAAGATCTACCGAAATGCATTCAGGTTTACTCCTCTTAGCTATGGTATAAGTCTTTTCTCCCCGTTCCAATGCACAGAATTGGAAGGGGGTCAAAGGCAATGTTGGTGTGCGTCATGGTGGACAAAAGCATATGAGGCAGAATGTAGCTTCACGGGGACCCAAGAGTGCTGTATGTCACGTTGGGAGGTAGGAATAGGTGAAAAGGAATTGAATTTACTGAGGAGGGTAGAATGCTGTTGAGAGGCCAACCGGGCAGTCGTAACACCAGGGATAAAATCAACGGCTACCTGTATACCAACTCAGCTGTGGACGACTGCAGGTTCTCATTTGGAGCTATTCTGAGCCCCAGCAGGACCTATGGAAGACAATCATACCACCACTGACTGGTCAGGCAAGCCCTCAGAGCAGTGAAACTGCCCGCTCGAGCCTTTGGACAGTGGGTGATACACCATGGTGTGATGTAGCCTAATGCCAAGGTTCTGGGTCATCACAGCCCAGAGGTCTGAAATGAACTGCAGACTGCTGCGGTCAGAGGAAATATTAAACGTGGTGCCAAAGCGAGCATCCCAGGTGCTGATGAGCGCCTGAGCCACGCCTGCGGTCATGTGGACTAGTTTGCGGGCATGATGGGGCAAGGGCGACCGGTTGAGACATCACACAGGAGAGAAACCCCAGCTTTCCCAAACTTAATGTCAGCCAAACGCAAGCCCGTGACTGCTGTTCAGTAAGCCTGGACCTCTGGGTAAGTAGCTTGGTCGGCTGCCATGTCGGCATAGTCACCCCCTATGTGTGCAACCTCTACAGCTGGCCATGAGAGGCAATCAGGCGCAGCATTATTTTCCCCTTGATATGTTGTACAGTGTGTCAGTTGTGAACTCTGATATGTAGGCGAGTTGGCATTGTTGCCATGCAGACTAAGGGTCTGATATTTTGGCCATCGCATGCACAAGGGGTTTATGGTCAATGCAACAAATGTTGTGAAATGGCGACCCCCCCCCCCGCCCCCCAGAAGAAACTGAAAATGGCACATAGCCGGATAGAGACCAAGAAGCTCATGGTCAAACGTGCTGAACTTCCATTCGGGAGAATGAAGCTGCCGGCTAAAGAAGGCAAGTGGCTGCCACAAGCCTCCAACCAACAGTTCATGCACAGCACCAGCAGCATAGTCATTTTTCAGTCCAAACAGCATGCAAGCAAACTCAGAGAGGCCAAAGAGGGTTATAACAGCCCTCTGAGCACCCAGAGACATGATGGTAGCCCCTAAACTAGATCGACTTTGGAAAAAATTAACTTTCTGGCTACATGTGCCTAAAAGTCCTGGAAGTGTGGGACCAGGTAACAATTGGTGGGTGGTGCTCTTGTTAAGACATCGATAATTACAGATGGCTGTCCACCACCATCGGACTTAATGACTATATGGGGGGGGGGGTGCAAAATCCAGGGGCTATTCGACCGGCATACAATGCCAAGTCTTGCCCTGTTGGTAAACTCAGCCTTTGCAGTTGCCAGCATTTCTGGGTCTGGTCTACACGCGCGACCATGAACTGCCGGCCAGTTGTGAGAATGTGGCCTCATGTTTTATGACTGCAGTGAAGAATATGGGTTTGGTGAGGTTTGGGAATTCACCCAGCAGTCAAGTAAACTCATATGCGGAGGTGCATGCACTTGACAGAGTCGTTGTGGGGAACTCACTGGGGGGAGCAGGGTAATGAACTAAAGTCCTTGGCATCCACAAGCCAGCAGTTCTTAAGATCAACTAACAGTCCTTGGGCACACAGGATATCTGCACTAAGCAGAGGTCTAGCCACGTCAGCCAGGATGAAGTCCTCTGTGTAACGTCACCCACTGAAGCAGTGTGTCACCCGTCGAGTCCCGTAAGTCTGGATCTTCCTGCCATTGGTGGCCTCCAGCAAGGTTTTGTCTCTCTTTGCCTTCTCATCAACAGGCATGCTGGCAGCACACAGGAAATGTCACCCCCAAGTCTCCGTAATGAATAGTAGTCGACTCTGGCAGTTGGCACCCATGGATGATCACAGACCTCAGGTGTCCTGATGCGCTGGCATTGTCGAAGATGCAAGGCGTTCAGCTCTTCCTAGTGTTCCTACGAAAGTGAGCACGGTAAAAGCACAGGCCTGGCTGACCGGGCTTATTGAGGTACAGAAAGGAGGAGGAATGATGCACTGCCCGGCTGAGTGTAGGCTATCAGCCAATTTTAGCAAGCTCACTATAGTCATTCATGGGTGCATTAGCGGGGGCTATGTGAACTTGTTCAGGCATTTTCTGCATGAAGAGCTCTTTAGAGATAAAACAAGGATGGTGTTTTCCCAGGAGAGACAGCATGTGGTCCATTAGCTCTGAAGGCCTAGCCTCACTGAGGCCGGGTGATGAGAGCAATTGCTTGGCGCGCTCAGACTCTGATCATCCAAAAGTCTGTAAAAGGTGAATTTTCAGCGAATGGTGTTTTTCATGTTCAAGCAAGCGTTCAAGCAGACTCACCACTCTCGCAGGAGTGGAGTTTCCAAGAGACGCTACCACATAGTAGAATTTGTGTCATCTGCAGAGATTTTTCACAGGGCAAACTGGGCCTCAGGTTGTACGAGCCAAGTGACGGTATTTTGCTCCCAAAACTCCAGCAATTTCAAAGCGACTGCTTTGGCCAACATGTTCAATAACTCCAGAATCATCCTAGAGCATCGGGGTAACCAATGCATGTTTTCACAAATAAAACAAAGTGAGACGTTTTATGCTTAATGAAACCCATAACACATTTTATTGAACTCCAAAGCCTACACAACAGAAGCGCATTAAAAATCCTTACATGACAACGTCAAGCACATCAGACCAGCCCCTTAAAGCAAAACTCCAACTCAATATCAGTGGTTGTGAATTATGTACATTTCTCCTAATTATGTTACCCTACACCACACTGTAAGATTCCCTCCTATAAGATCCCCTCTCGTTCTTGAGAAGAACATTACAGTAACAGGAATAATCTCTCAGTAATTATAATCAATAAGGATGGGCTGGATAGAAAGGTTTATTGATAGAAAATATTGAATGGTGTGGGAGATTTAAAGATGTGATACAAGGGAAAGGTGATACAATAAAACTTAACTGCTGCCTCTTCAGTTCCAGGACAGTAATTTCTGGCATTGATAGTGATTAGATTAGATTAGATTAGATTATGAGGACATGCAGTCCTCTTTTATTGTCATTTAGTAATGCATGCATTAAGAAATTATACAATATTCCTCCAGTGTTATATCACAGAAACACAGGACAGACCAAGACTGAAAAACTAACAAAAACCACATAATTATAACATCTACAACCTATAGGATGGCTACAACCTATAAATGAATAAATAACATCCCATAGTTTTACTGTTCTATAGTTTATGAAAGAACACTTAGTGATAAGGTTGAGGTTATTCTGAATCTTGGGCTTTAGGACCTAGAAGCTGGCTCTTGTGAAGCAGCCTCATGTACAATACCTTGTCAAAGGCCTTCTGAAATCCAAGTAAACAACATCCACTGACACTCCTTTGTCTAGCCTGCCTGTTGTTTCCTCAAAGAATTCCAACATATTTCCCCTTAGGGAAACCATAATGATTTTGGCCTATTTTATTGTGAGCCTCCAGTATCCCGAACCCTCATCCATAGTAATGGACTCTAACCCTTGCCAACCACTGAAGTCAGGCTAATTGGCCTATAATTTCCTGCCTTTTGCCTCCCTCCCTTCTTAAAGTGTGCAGTAATGTTTAGGATTTTCCAGTCCTCCAGAACAATTCCAGAATCTAGTGATACTTGAATGATTACTTTGAATGCCTTTACAATCTCTTCAGATACCTCTTTCAGGACCCTGGGGTGTAGTCCGTCGGACCGAGGTGACTCACCTACCTTCAGACCTTTCAGCATTCCAAGCACCTTCTGCTTAGTGAATACTAATTTTTAATTAACAAGTGCCACACAGAAGAGCCAATCAGCCAAAATAGCAATGTTGTACAAATGTGTAGTTAGATTTGGTTACATATTATGAAGAAAGTACATTAAGCCTAATGCATAGTGTTTGTCTTGCATTTGATCTGCAGACTATTTTAAAATAACAAATTCTGTAAACTAACTCAATGATCATTTTTGTTCTGACAGTGACCATCAAAGTCCACTATTTTGCATAACACTTGATATTCCTTATTTGACCGAACATATATTGTAAACTGTCTAGATTACTGAACTAGTTTGATCATTTTATCTGATTGTATTGTATTTTATCTTGTATATATTGGTTTTATTGTACCTCCTTGACTTCTGAGTCACATCTTCCACACCATTCAATATTCTCTGTCAATAAACCTTTCTTTCCAGTCCATTCTCATTGACTGTAATTTCAAAATAAAGTCTTACCAAGGGGTAATTCCTGATCTTGCTGTGCTCTTCTTGTTCCTGGGAGGTAGAATCAATAACAAAATTTAAATCTGTGAATTTCAATGCAATTGTAAATAAAATTCCATGCTGGAAATCTAGCAGATTGAGGCCCAGTTCTATAAATGACAGGCAACAACTCAAAATTGTGCTGTAGCTCAAATTTTCTACCAACACTAGTGTAAGGCTTTAGGCCTGAAAGCACTAATAGTATATTACCTTCAATGGCAAAAACTGACCCCGAATTACTCTTGCAACACACTCACCTCACACTCTAGTGGGTTGTTTGAAGTGTCAGCAGTGTATAAAGGAGGAAGTAGAAGCTTCTTGCCCTGGATAACCTTGACCTACAGACCAAGAGTGCGGTGACAAAAACATCAAAGTGGAGTTATCTTCTGGTTTAAAGAATGAGCTTCTCTCAGATTTCTGTTATGGGGAAATAGATATAAACTCTTGGTTTCTGTTTCAGTACCGTGGAATGTCTTGTGCGTAGGCAGACAGATGATCAGATATAAAAAATCGCTTTTAAACATACACTGCCCCAGGTTAGATATCCTTCCTCTAGCCCAGCATTGCTATTGGTCCAGCATGGACAATTGAATCTTGTCCACAAAAACATTTTGCAAAATTAGGGAAATGTTAGCTATTCTGTTAAACATCCCTCTATGAGTGAACAAAAAATAGCACCATTTACAGAAAGGAATGTTTGGCTCTCAAAAGCGAGCATTTCTGAATCCATTTCAACAATTTCAGTTCACCAGAAACAGGCACTAATTGGAATGAAACATTACAATGCTGCAATCTGGAACAAAAGGCAGAGTACTGAAAGAAAAGCAGTAAAAAAGGCAAATGCCATGTTAGCATTCATTTTAAGAGTGCTAGAATATAAAAGCAAGGATGTAATAAGGAATTGGTCAGACCGCACTTGGAGTATTGTGAGTGGTTTGGGGTCCCTTATCCAAGAAAGGATGAACTAATGTTGGAGAAGGTCCAGAGGAGCTGATCCTGGGAATGAAAGGGTTAACGTATGAGGAGCATTTGATGGCTCTGGGCCTATACTCACTGCAGTTAAGAAGACTGAAGAGGATCTCATTAAAACCTACTGAATATTGAAAGGCCTCCATACACAGAGTGGATGCGGAGAGGATGTTTCCAATAGTGGTAGAGTCTGGAACCAGAGGGCACAGCCTCTAAATAGAAGGACATCCCTTTAGAACAAAGATGAGGGGGATTTTCTTTAGTCAGAGGGTGGTGAATCTGTGGAAATCACTGCCACAGGTTGCTGTGAAGATCAAGTCATTGGGTATGTTTAAAGCGGAGACTGATAGATTCTTGATTAGTAAGGCAGGAGAATGGAGTTAAGAGGGAAAATAAATCAGACGTGATTGAATGATGGAACAGAGTGAATGAGCCCAATGGCTTAACTCTGCTCCTGTGTCTTACAGTCTTAAGAATTCAGCAAGTCAAGCAACATCTGCGGAGGTAAAGAGTGTAAGTCGATGTTTCTTGTCGAGACCCTGATTTGGGATTAAGAGGGATGAAGAATGATTGCCAATATCTAGCAGTACATAGGAGTGTGGGCTTGGGGGTGGGATGAGGCAGATGAGGGGGAAGAGGGAGGTTGGGAAGAAGCCAGTAGGTGATAGGTAACTGAACCTGTAATCAATCACAAACACAGAATACATCTCATGATGAAAATGTGGGGGTGACGTGAAGAGACAGCATTTTTTTCTGGAATTTTCAAGATCTCACAATGAAACTGCACTGAAAATGTAGTGGAAATGAAATACATCATTGTGGGCCATTAAAGGACAACCATCAATCTCTTGCTCAAGTTTTGGTCATGGAGGAACAGAGACAATGAAGAGCAGGCAGTGCCTGAAATGTCAAATATTTCCTTCAGTTCTTTGGACTCCCTTCTGTCAAATGAATCTGAAATGACTACTTGTTGATCATCGCTGCCTCAGCAGGCAAATTGTGCCTCACTGCCTTTTTTTTTGCGATGGTCACAGTATGCAATTTAATATTCTGCATAAAGCCTCAGGATGCCCATGAGACAGTGAAAGAACACAATGGCAAAAGATAAATGAGGCATTAACTAATTTGATGACTGATTGATCCTCGCCTTTCCCTTGCAGTCTGGCATCAAGTCCGGTCCGTCTTTTTTAATGAGTTGTATCTGTCTTGTTTGAAGGATATTAATGTTCACCCAGAATGTGCTGTGAATTCAGGAACATTGGGGCCTTGGCTGTAGCTGTCCCCTCCTCGCACATTGTGCTCTCCTCCACCAGCCTGGTGATATTTAGCCAACAGCCAACACTGGGTGGGTTAAAAGAAACTGATGTTTACACTGATTTCCTAAGGAAAAAGATTTCCACTAGCACGGACTGCCCAGAGCATGACCTGGGGTCAGGGTCCAGTCCAAGCACCAAAGGTAAAAATTAAATTACACCAGATTCTGATTTGCTGTAAGACTGAAGGAATGAATAATATTGATCAAACATAAATGTCCATCTGGTAACCCAGCTTGGAAGGTCATTAAATCATTCTAATTCCACATAACTCTGTTTTTTATGTATTTGGATATTAACTATAATCATGCACACTTAGAAAAAGACAACACCTTCAGAAATCAAAGTATTGAGATCAGGAGATGGGATGTTATGTTGAAGTCATTGGTGAGGCCTAATTTGGAGCACTGTGTACACTCTTGGTCACCTACCTAAAGGAAAGATGTAAATAAGGTTGAAAAAGTACAGAAAAAAATTACAAGGATGTGCTGAGTCGGGGCGACCTGACTTATAAGGAAGGATTGAATTGGTTAGGACTTGGAACGTAGAAGACTGAGAGGAGATGTGATAGAGGTATACAAAATTATGAGGGGTGTAGATAGGGTAAATGCAACAGGCTTTTTCCACTGAGGTTGGGTGAGACTACAACTGGAGGTCATGAATTAAGGGTGAAAAGTGAAAAGTTTAAGGGGAACATGAGGGAAAAGTTCTTCACTCAGAGGGCCATGAGAATGTGGAATGAGCTGCCAGCACAAGTAGTGCATGCAAGCTTGATATCAATGTTTAGGAAATGTTTGGATAGTTACATGGATGGTAGGGGATTGGAGGGCAATGGTCCCAGTGCTGGTCGATGGGAGTAGGCAGTTTAAATGGTTTGGTATGGACTAGATGGACCAAAGGGCCTGTTTCTGTTCTATACTTCACTATGACTCTAATACATGGAACATTACCTCCCTCCTTGGAATTCCAGAGTACAAAGAAAGCCAATTAATTTATCTTGCAACACTTTCAGTACATGGGATGAACTCAGCAGGTCGGGCAGCATCAGTTAGAAACGATGAGTCAAAGTTTTGGGCCGGAACCCTTCGTCAGGACTGAAGAATGAAAGATGGGGAAGGATTTGAAGAATGCTTGTAGCTTCAGTTGAAAGACCAGTAATTTGAAAGACAAAGGGGTGAGGGAGGGGAAGCATTGACATCATAGCCCTGAAAACAATGGGTAGTAGAAGAAGGAGGCGGAACCATGAGGGAGCTGGGGGAGGGGTTAGAGTGAAATAGGGATAGAGGAAGGGAGGAGGAGGGAATTACCGGAAGTTGGAGAATTCTATGTTCATACCAAGGGGCTGGAGACTACCTAGACGGTATAGGAGGTGTTACTCCTCCAACCTGAGTTTAGCCTCATCATGGCAGTAGAGGAGGCCATTGTATGGACATATCTGAATGGGAATGGGAAGCAGAGTTGAAGTGGGTGGCTACCGGGAAATCCTGTCTGTTGTGGCGGACGGAGTGGAGGTGCTTGACGAAGCGGTCCCCCAACCTGCGTGGGGTTTCACCGATGTAGAGGAGGCCACACCGGGAGCACCAGATGCAATAGATGACCCCAACAGACTCACAAGTGAAGTGTTGCCTCACCTGGAAGGACTGTTTGGGGCCCTGAATCGTTGCAAGAGATGAGGTGTAGGGACAGGTGTAGCACTTACGCTTACAGGGATAAGTGCCGGGTGGGAGATCAGTGAGGATGGACGTGCGGATAAAGGAGCCGCGGAGGGACTGATCCCTGTGGAAAGCGGAGAGGGGTGGAAAGGGAAAGATGTGCTTAGTGGTAGGGTCCTGTTGAAGGTGGCGGAAGTTGTGGAGGATAATGTGCAGGATCCGGAGGCTGGTGGGGTGGTAGGTAAGGACAAGGGGAACCCTGTCCCTGTTGTGGTTGCGGGAGGATGGGGTGAGGGCCGAAGTGCGGGAAATGGAGGAGATGCGGGTGAGGACATCATTGATGACGGTAGAAGGGAAACCATGATCCTTAAAGAAAGAGGACATTTGAGATGTCCTGGAACGGAAAACGTCATCCTTGGAGCAGATGCGGCGGAGACGGAGGAACTGGGAATAGGGAATGGCATTTTTGCATGTGGTGGGGTGGGAAGAGGTATAGTCAAGGTAGTTATGAGAGTCAGTGGGCTTGTAGAAGATGTCAGTGGACAGTCTGTCTCCAGAGATGGAGACCGAGAGATCGAGAAAGGGGAGAGAAGTGTCCGAGATAGAGCAAGTGAATTTGAGGGGGGTGGAAGTTAGAAGTAAAGTCGATGAAATTGATGAGCTCAGCGTGGGTGCAGGAAGCAGCACCGATGTAGTCGTCAACGTACTGAAGGAAAATTTGAGGAGCAGTACCAGAATAGGTTTGGAGCACAGACTGTTCCACATAACCAACGAAGAGGCAGGCATATCTGGGTCCCATGCAAGTTCCCATAGCTACACCCTTAGCCTGAAGAAAGTGGGAAGAGCCAGAAGAGAAGTTATTAAGTGTGAGAACCAGTTCCGCCAACCAGAGGAGGGTAATGGTGGTGGGGAACTGGTGAGGTCTATTATCCAGGAAGTAGCGGAGGGCTTTGAGGCCTTCTTGATGGGGAATGGAGGTGTATAAGGATTGGACATCCATAGTAAAAATGTAGCAGTTGGGATGGGGAATTGGAAGTTATTGAAGAGGTGGAGGGCATGGGATGTATCCTGGATGTAGGTAGGGAGGGACTGAACTATGGGTGACAAAATGGAGTCCAGGTAGGCAGATACAAGTTCGGTGGGATAGGAGCAGGCAGGCAGAAACTTCTTCTACTACCCATTGTTTTCAGGGCTATGACTTCAATGCTTCCCCTCCCCCACCCCTTTGTCTTTCAAATTACTGGTCTTTCAACTGAAGCTACAAGCATTCTTCAAATCCTTCCCCATCTTTCATTCTTCAGTCCTGAGGAAGGATTCCGGCCTGAAACGTCGACTCATCATTTCTAACTGATGCTGCCCGACCTGCTGAGCTCATCCAGCGTACTGAAAGTGTTGCTTTAATCACAGCATCTGCAGATTATTTTGTGTTTATAATTTATCTTGCCTTTGAAAAGATTATTCAGTTATCCACTCCGCCCTCTCGAAATGTTTGTGAATATTTCCTTTCTAAAAGATCCCAGATAGCTACTTCAGCAAAGAGCAGGGGAATTTTCCACAGTGTTCCAGCCAATACTTATTCCTCACTCAACATTTCCAAAATCAGGTTATCTGGTCTCTGCCTCAACACTATCTGTGACAGCTTAAGCAATAGATACTGGGGCTCTGGCTGTGGTTCCTGAATTCACAACACAGGGTTTTTGACCCAAAACGTCGCCAAATCCTTTCTTCTAACAAATGCTGTCTGGCACTTTGAGATCTTCCAACAGATTGTTTGTTGCCACATGTTCCAGCATCTGCAACTTCTTGTGCCTCCATTGTGATAGGTTGACCCATGTGTACCTCAACTCAAGTCCTTCATTGGCCTCCAGGTGTGCGGAGCATCGTGAAAAAGAAATGAAGGATGCCCTATAAATGTAAGGCTTTTATATTTAGACGCACAACACAGTAGCAGATCTTGCGGCCCAACAAGCCCACTCTGCCGAATTGTATCCATGTTAACAATTAACCTACTAAGCCATACGTAGTATGGGAGGAAACTGAAGATTTACAGACAATGGTGGAATTGAACCCTGATCGTTAGTGCTGT
This sequence comes from Mobula birostris, assembly GCF_030028105.1. Taxonomy (NCBI): domain Eukaryota; kingdom Metazoa; phylum Chordata; class Chondrichthyes; order Myliobatiformes; family Myliobatidae; genus Mobula; species Mobula birostris. Next base: position 128,383,957 of record NC_092378.1, on the reverse strand, counting down.
AATACCATTACACTAACCTCCATGCTACCATACTGCACCAAATTTAGACCCAGTACATGTCAAACAAATCCTGCTGAGATGCTTTTAGGCAACTCAAGAGACCCGAGTCTGAGATGTAATTTTCTTCTCATTTTAAGGTGAAGCATCACATTGGGATTCGGTTCAAGTAAAGCTCATCAGATCATGTTTGAGCTGAAAGTCTAACCTTCAACAGGAAGCAGACTAGTTAATCAGAAGAATATCACAATGGAGAAGGATCAACATTCTCATATCTATATTTCATATTTCATATCTTGTTATGACATAAGAAACCATTCGGCCCATTGAACTAGTGATGGTGTCAGAGCCAGTTCATCAATTCCATCCCTCACCCTATTTATTCCCTGTAACCTATTTTCTCCTATATTGCCATCAAATCCTGCCACCCACCTAAGAATAATTCATGACTGATAAATCTGTCAAACAGCACATCACTGGATGAGGGTGGAGATCTGAATTCTCTGGAAGTCCATGCAGTCACACGAACAGCTTGCAGAGAAGAGCAGCTAAGGCCAGGGTCAGAACCAGAGATTGGGATCAAATCCATATAGCAGGAGACATGAGGCAGCAGCACCACCTGCTGTGCCACCATTCATCAGATGTAGCACAGGAGCACATTCACTAAAACCAACAAGCGTGTTTCAGGAGTGGAGACTTAGTTTATGAGCTTTATTTTCTTGTCATCTTAAGGTCTGAAGTGTATTCATTTTGTGATTACATCTTTTCTATGTTATTAATTGAATAGTATTTAACAACTGATCTTCCCAGAAACTTGTCTGGTGAAATATGAATGTGAAGTAGAGTAAAACCAAGACAGGAGGAAGAAAAAATAATAAATTATTGTCAAAATGAGTAGATATCACAGTGAAAAATATATATGCAGTGCAAAACATACCTGTAAATGTCCTTCATTGTTAACTGTTAACCATTGCCACCAATCAAGCCATGCACTGTTCTTGCTGCTGTCATCTGGAAAGAGGTAGAGAAGGTTTAGATCTCATAGCGCCAGGTTCAGGAACAGGTATAATCTCTTCAGCGATTGTGGGTAACTTCACTCACCTCCACACTGAACTGATTCCACTATCTATGGACTCACTTTAAAGGACTCTATAACTCATGTTCTTATCAATATTGACTTATTCATCTATCTATTATTATTATTAGTAGTAGTAGTAGTGGTAGTAATAGTATTTGTCTTTTTTATTTGCACAGTTTCTCTTCTTTTGCAGATTGGTTGTTTGTCAGTCTTCGCTTGTGTGTAGTTTGTCATTGAGTCTGTTGTATTTCTTTCTTCTGCTGTGAACGCCTGTAAGAAAACAAATTTCTGGATAGTATGTGGTGACATACAATATACGTACTGCAATAATAAATTTACTTTCAACTTTGAACTTTGAACAAAAGTGTGATTTTCAATAACTGTTAATTTTTTAGTGCAAAATGATATTTTTCAATTTATTTTTAAATGGTCCACATCTATTCCTTTTCACAATTTATGTTTTTAACTCTTCACGTTGAAGACGACGAGGGACTGGTGAACAAGAAGCATCATGTGGAGACCCTGATTCCTAACAGTACTGAGGAGGGAAGAGTACCAAGTTTGTAACACTGTAGGATAAACAGAGATGTGATTGGCTGTGACTCATTAGTGCCGATGAATTTGGATAGAATTTTAGAGCTGCATGTTTGGCTGATCTGGGGAATGGAATGTAGCCTTTCAAGCAGAGTTTGCCCAAGATATTCCTTCATATATGACAATGCTGATCATTTCTTATTATTTCACATTTAGTGGTATTCTCAATGTGGTGGAACCCATTAGGAATGCTCTTGTTTCTATCTGCTGGATTTACAAGTATAGGGAGGAGGAATGGTCATTCTGGTGGTCCCCAGCATCTTGTGCTAGATATTACATAAGGAAATAGGAACAGGAATAGGCCACTCAGCCCCTCAACCCTGCCCCAGGTGTCATCTCCATATTTGTGCCAGTTCTCCATGGCTCTAAATTTCTTGATCTTCCAAAAATGTATCCATTTCCTTCAATGATCTAGCCTCCAGATACCACACCCACCCCCCCCCCCACCCCACCCCAGGACTAAATTGTCCAGACACTCACAACTCTCCGGAGAAGAAATCCCTGTGCAAGTTGTGAACAAAGTCCTGCACAGGATGAAAAGCAAAATCTCTCTTGTAAGATGTTCTGAGTCCTAACATAAGTAAATTAATCTGAACATCTGTTGGGAGTGCGTTAGCTTAACCATTACAATGATTAGAGATTTAAAGATTACTTGTCACATGAACATTGAAACGTACAGTGAAGTGTGTCATTTACGTCAACAGCCAACATAGCCCAAAGAAGTACTGGGGCAGCCCACAGCGTTTGCCATGCTTCCAGCATCAACATGGCATGCCCACAAAGTACTGACCCACGCGCCTTTGGAACGTGGAAGAAAACCAGAGTACCTGGAGGAAACCCATGTGGTTACAGGGAAAATGTAACTTACAGAAAGGAGCAGGAATTGAACACCAGTCACTGGCACCGTAGTTACATTATGCTAACCACTATGGCTCCATGCCGACCCTGGGTAGAGGTACAGTGGCTGAAAATGTACAGATTCCACTCACAGCCCAAAGGGATGAACACTTTCAGCTAACCCACACTCCCAGTGCTCGCCTACCACACAAACTCACCTTTCCAACTAGGTTTCTCTCCCATCCCCTCTCCTACCTGGTTTCAAAAACCTATCAACCTCCCTCTGATCTGGTTCCACTTGTTATCTAGCCCTTACTTCTATATACCGGCTGCCTTTCCGCTTCCTCCTCAGTCCGGATGCAGGGTCTCAACCCATAATGTCAATTTACACCTTTTGCCTCCATAAATACTGTTTGACCCATTGAGTTCTTCCAGCATTTCATCTTTGCTATAGGTACGTTTCTTGCCTGATGTTTAGCGGTACAATCAATCTCCAAAAAAAAACACAAATGTCTGACATTATTGTGGTAATGTGTCCCTTCAAATATGGCATGATGATGAAAACAGGAAAAGTTATCCATGAAGCCAGGTGATCTAAGCAAGAATCCAGAATTTAAAAAGTATGGTCAAAGAGGGAAGTCTTGACCAACTTCGGTAAAATAAATAACGTGAAGCACTAATTAACTGCACTATTTAATACATGTGTAGCATAAACAAATTCCCAGGAAGCATATGGTAAAAAAAGTAGATTTCAGAAACTTATTGCTGTGTCTGAAACTACAATTGATTTAGAGGAAGCTGGGATAAGTTACAGTGGTGAAAATCAATCTGATAATTATTTTCCCATTGATTATTTTATAACTTAATGCAGAGTTTCTGATTGAAATGCAAATGAATATTCATTAATAAATTGCTGTGCTAAAGATATTTCTTACTAACTCGTGTTGACTTTATATCACAATTCTAAGAGCAATGCTTGAGTAAAATTTCACAACTTTTGGGGAAAAAAATTACAGTTATGTTAAACACTTTGACACTATTCAAGAGTGTTGGAAAGTGACCCTTCATATTTACATGGTCAGAAGAAAATTCTCTGGACAAATACCACAAAGATCACATTATGATCGAGTATTGTAATTCATTGTGAAACTGAGGCAACCATAGTCATTTAACATGCAAGCGTTCTGTAGAAGTTCAGTGAAAACATTGATCAGTAGGAAAATTTGGACATTTGCAGGGAGATGCCCTCAGTAGCCACTTTTTTAGTTACTCCTGTGTGCCTACTCTTTAATAGGAATATCTAACCAGCCAATCATGTGGCAGCAACTCAATGCATTAAAAAAGCATATAGACATGGTCAAAAGGTTTCGTTGCTGCTCAGACCAAACATCAGAATGGGGAGATGTCATTTAAGGGACTTTGACGATGGAACAATCGATGATGCCATATGGGGCCAGACTGGTTCAAGCTGGCAGGAAGGCACAGTAACTCAAATAATCACATGTTACAACACTGATGTGCAGAGGAATACCTCTGAATGCACAATATGCTGAACTTTAAATTGGATGGACCATGGCAGTGGTGGCCACTTTATTAGGTACAGGTGGTATCTAATAAAATGTTCACTGAGTTTACAGTACTGTGCAAGAATTTTAGGTGTATATATACATATATTTCTAGGTTGCCTAAGACTTTTGCACAGTAATGTATTGTCAACGTGAAGCAGAGAGCAAGTTTGTAAGTCTGGCGGGAGCAAAGGATCTTGGGAATGATGTATGTGGAGCGCTGTGGTAAGGGTGTGGGGCAGGCGGCAGAGGAGGAGAGCCAGGAGCAGCCGAGTTGTGGGGGGGGGGGGGTGGTAGCATGGGTGCAGACACACCCAGACACCAGGCAAGGTTATTTAATTCCAAACAATTGGGTTATTGATCTTTACAGAATGTCTCTCTGGTGCTTCCTGCTCCTTTCCCTCTCCATCCCCCTTTTCCCAACCATAATTCCCCTCTCCCTATCCTCTTCCAGTCCACAAAAAGACAATATCAGAATTAGGTTTATCGTCACTCACATATGCAATGAAATTTCTTTTTTGCAGCAGCAGCAATAAAGTGCAATACATAAAATTACTACAGTACTGTGCAAAAAGTATATATATGTGCCTTAAGACTTTTGCACAGTACTGTATTTTCAAGTTTCATTGACATAGCACAAGTATTTTTAGCATTGTGCAAAATGTTTTCTCTCTCAAATGCATCAGACAAATAACCTGATTCATTGGATTAACAGCATTGCCACACGTTTCCTATTATTTTCTCAACTGTTATTATAGGGCTTTTGCATTTGTTCAGAATACACAAAATGTTTGATCTTCCCAAATGCATGATTACTATTTCCACAGTGCATAATGCACTATCTGTAGCCTCCTCTTGCTTCACAGCCTCTCAGCATCTCTCTGCTCCCCGTTTAAGTTAACCCTTAAAAAGTTCACTTGATCACCTATCTCTTATACGATTTTCTATCAAAGTTTGTGAAAGGAATAGAAGAAAAAGATTTTTCACAAGTCAAAGTACAATGGATGAAAGAAATGTAAGACCAATGATCCACAGGGAATACTAAAACTGAAAATAATGAAAAATTTAAATAATGAATGCATGGCATTATCCCCAGAAAGAAATCACACAAATTTTTCATGAGATCACTATTTGCCAAAGCATTTACAACAAATTAAGTAATTTTGTAATGAACTCACTGTTGTAAAGCAATGATTAAACTGCATTGAATAATTTCCTACAAAGGTACATCAGACACGGTTCATCTCAACATCATGGTGGGATTACATTCACAGTAAACCATCTGTATCAGGATTTTCTGTGATGCAAGCCCTTAGACAAAAATTGTTGCTTCTTTCACAATTTAAACCTATTTGGTAATCTTTTTTTCTCACGTTATTTCCAGAAAAAGGGAATATGTATTGCATATCTCAGATTTTAGGTAGTAATTTGCAAGCCTTTATTAGTCAAACTGCCTAAACATGAAAGGACTCTGCAATCTGTGGTAGTGATGACGATTAAGGGATAAATATGGGCCAGGATATCAGGGGCACCTCACTGCCCTTTTTAAATACCACCAATGGTCTCCAACAGTGGAGCTCTTCCGTGCTGCAGCACTGAAATACCAATTTGGATTTCTGCGCTCAGTTTTCTGGAGGGGGAGTCTGTCTTTTGACTCAGCCAAGAGTGCTACCAGCTAAATCAAGGCCAGGCCCATAGGGCAAAAAAGAAGATATTGTTAAAGTGTTCCAATCAAAATTAGTCCCTCTAGAATAATCAGAAAATGCAATCTAAAGACTATTTATCCCATTGCTGTTCAGTGCAAATTGTTTGTCAAACTGTAAATGAAATTCAGAAGTAATTTGAGATACTTCTCAAATGAATTGAGATAAAGTACATCTATCGATACTTGAGGGGAAATAATACAACTTGTCATCCACCATTCCTGTAGAGTGAAATAATCAAGAACCAGTTTTAGATACTTCCTGGTGACTCACTAACAGTCGGAATAATTTTACCCTCACTACATAGGTAGTGATCTGCTCAAGTGCATTTGCCAACCACCGCAAATCCTGTCTGGTTTTTATTCCACTGACTTCAGTTTATTGTCATCTTTACGATATCTTCCAGTATTGGTTACAAAACATTCTGACAACCACCTACAAAGCTCATCTGGATGTGCTTAACTTCACTGTATTTTTATTTCCATAGCTGGTAAAGATCCACAATAAAATACAGATGCCTGGAAAAGTCTATCAAACGCTCTCCTCACCAAAATGGACAGAGCTACTTGTCCAGATCCTCCAAGAGGATCTTGTCATGGTTTGGAGGCTTGCGTGTCTTAATGACCCAAAGAGCTATGTTAGCTTTATGCTTTGGCTTTTGTAGGGTCACCCATGCCAATCAGGTCAAAGGGTAGAGGTCAGACTAAGAGCGGTCCTCCAGGTTTGGGGCTTCAGCTCAGACCTAACAGCTCCTGAATAGTAAAACAAATTGGTTACAGAAACAGCAATGAAGAATCCTGCTACATCTGAGTGCAACGGTATTCCTGAGTCTCCACCTGGGACTTGCATGACTGACAGTAGTGAATACCAAGCTACTAACACAATGAAGGAGGTCGTGAACATGCCAGGAATGGAAGACATTAATTACTGCCCTAAATGCCAGCGGCGTAACAGGCAGTAAGTAAGTACTTGTCCAGATACTTCCACCAGTCAAGGTAAAGATGCTAAAAGCACTGTATAAAAATGTCACAGTGAGCGGGTTATTGGGAGCAAGGGTGTACCCAAATGCAAGACACATCTTGTGAGGTTACTTAGGTTTAGTTTATTGTATGATACCAGGAGAGCAAGACTGAAGCAGGAATAGCGAACAGGATAAGGACTCAGGAGTTTCGACTAGGCTGGACCAAGGGTCTGGGCTTGGACTCGGAATTGGCTCCCAGAACTAGAGGAGACATGAAGAGGCTAGGGTATGGACTCCGAGCCAGAGACTGGGCAAGGACCCAGCACCTGGGTCTTGCCTCTGGCTCAGAACCCAGAACCAGGCAAGGACATGACATGGGCTAGGGAGAGGAGGAACATGGGAACACAGAGCCTCGGTCTCGGGGAACAGGTACATGGAACCATGGACACATACACAGAACACAGAGTCGGGACCCCTCCTTGGGTACAGGACATAGGGCCGGGACTCACACACAGAACAGAGAGCTGGGACCTCTCCTTGGGTACAGGACATAGGGCTGGGACTCATGACCCTCCGCAGGGCAACAGCAAGACGGCCTGACTTACCCCACGGAGGCGAGGACAAGACAAGACAAGACCAACACGAATGAACACCAGACAGTACCTATCTAGCTCCAGCGATGGAACTAGACCGAAGTGCAGGCAGGGGCTGCAGACGAGGGCTAGAGGCGAGAGGGGCAGAGAAGGGATTCAGACAAGGGGGTAGGACAGGAATCACAGACTGCCAGGGCCAGGATTTGATTCAGAACTGGGAAGCCGCCAGGGCCAGGACTTGACATGGTACTTGAACGCTGCCAGGGCCAGGACTTGTTATGGTACTTGAATGCCGCCTGGGCCAGGACTTGACATGGTACTTGAACGCCGCCCAGAGCCAGGACTTGACTTGGAACCTCCGGGTAGTAGCGAGCACTCGGGTCGGCCTGGAAACAGAAGACAGCGGTTCTTGATTCCCTCCGGCGGGTTAACTGACGGACCCACCTTGAAGAGGAAACTTTGCAGGCTCGCTTCGGCGAGGTAACTGGACAGGGTTGCTCCGGTGAGGAAAGGCGAATTACCGGCACTCGCTTCGGCAGAGACTCACTCTGGCCAGATGACATTGGCACGCCGTGACTTTGCAGACGCTCCCGCACCAAACGGCTGAAAGCCGGAGACTATAAACTACCAGTTCAGGCGAGCGTTACTTGCCTCTAATCACCAAAGCTGAGGGACACAGGAAAACAGGGATTCAACAGTCCGGATCGTAACATAAACAAGGTAAATTTAAAGGGACCCCGATCCGGACCATGACAAAAAACTGTTCAAAATTGAACATTATGCTCACATGGCCATGACCCATTGCTCATTTCTTATTAACAGTCAAACTGACGATTATCCATATCCGAGCTTCTAATTAGTCAAATGTGTCTGCTAGCTAAAATATCTAGCACCACCAACATACATGGCAAGGATGTAGATCATGCAACCTGACAATGCACCAAACTAGATCAAGACACAATTGCTGACTCTGATATATTTCTGATAGTATATAATTCATGAACATAAAATGACGAATATTGATTAATCAATCATTGACGTGGTTTGATTGATTTATTAACTGATGAGGTCAAAAGCAAGTTGGTAGCGATTCTCTTCTCCCGGGTTATGTGCTATTTCACCAGTTTTGTTGTTAGACGCGCTGATGTATTGGATCTGTGCTCACGGCAATAAAATGTGACAGGTGCAATCTACATTTTCCTTTAATTGATGTTATGTGTCCCCCTCGACAGCACATCACCTGAGCTTACAAAACATTTGCTCCCCATCATTTAGCGGTAAAAGCTTTGCAGAAATAAATCTGTGGCTCTGCTCTGTATAGTCCTACTCCATCATCAGTCCAGTCCACAACAGAGACAAAATATGCAGTCATTATAAAAAAAATCTTTCAGCAGCCATTACCAAATAAACAACTGTGGTGCCTCACAGAAAACAAAACCTGTATGCTGTGCTTCATCTTGCATTCCGAAATACTTGTTTCAAGACAAGTATTATAGAAACACATAACACAGATGGAGACCACTCAGACTATCACAACAATGTAAGTTGCTCTAATTCAATTGTTCCTTAAAGTTGTTCTAGCAGGAGTGGTAATGGGGATAAGCTCCCAATACTATTAAATGCTCCCAATGGCCTGCACCTTCAATAGCCTCTGACAACAAAATCCAGCTCCTGAAATTCACATGTGGTGTAGCTAAACTCGATGGAACCATTTTTACTGATAGGAGGGGCAAAGGCAGACTACTGGTGCCTTAAAACCAGTCGCCTCAGGCAGATGGGGCTCATCCGCCAAGGCTGGCAGCTCACCTAAGAGAAGGGAAACTCTGAACTCAAACCTCCGCTGCCTTGCAGCTATACCCACTCATGGGGAAGACTTCAGGATTAAACACTAAGGGAAAAGTCCAGAACTGGAGTCCCTAAGGCAGTCTCACAATGAGTTCAATGCTGACTGGCAACTCCTGTGACACTGCTGGTACCAAACTGTATCAGGCTCTGCCGTTTCTTTGGGTTCACCAGATACATGGAGAGGGGGTGTTTGCCACATGGGCAACAGCTTGCTCTCCATATTGTACTGCCCAGGCTTGCGTATCTAGACAGCTAGGATGTAATATCCATGGGCAACTCTGACCGACAGAGGCTTCAAAATTTCAATTCTATCAACTCCACTGCTCCTTCCCAATAGTTTCCAGTTTTTTTTTCCTTTGTAGTTTATATCCAATTTCTTTTTGAAAGTTTATTTGATTTCCTACCATTACACTTTCAAACCATGCCATTCACATCATAACAATTTACTGCATAAAAATATTTTGCTCTTTTCCCTTATGGTTCTTTTACCATTGAACTTAAATTTATGTCTATTGGCTACTAACCTCTAGCCAGTGAAAACAATTTCTTCTATCTACTCTATCAAACCCCTCAATTATGAAAACGTCATTAACTCTCCCCTTTACCATCTTGAAGGAAGCATCTGCCAGGTTTTTTGTTTGGACTCACAACTGAAATACCTCATTGAGATGCTATTCCAGTAAAATACCTCTTTATTATTTCCAATATCTTAGCAATCTGTGCCCTTTGGGTGAAAATAATAACAATCTTCTGCAAAAGCACATAATCATTCATACACAGTGGAACCAGAAATCCTGTTTATGTAACATCGCTCCATAATTTAACCCTGGGTGCTCTGGTCAATTTTTGCTACACCCCTAGAGCTATTAGGTGAATAAAATGATGAGAGGCATTGATCGTGTGAATACCCAGAGGCTTTTTCCCAAGGCTGAAATGGCAAACACGAAGGGGGCATAGTTTTAAGCTGCTTGGAAGTAGTACAAGGGGGATGTCAGAGGTAAGTTTTTCACACAGAGGGTGGTGGGTGCGTGGAATGCACTGCCAGCGAAAGTGGTAGAGATAGATACAACGGAGTCTTTTAAGGGACTCTTAGATAGGTACGTGGAGCTTAGAAAAATAGAGTCCCTTTGCAACTCTAATTATTGAATTTTCTCTCAGTTTAGAAAATCATCCACACCTTTATTCCTTCTGCCAAAGTGCATGACCATGCACTTCCCTACATGATATTCCATCTGCCACTTCTTGGCTCACTCCCCCAATCTGTCTAAGTCCTTCTGCAGACACCCTGTTTCCTCAACACTACCTGCCCCTTCACCTATTTTCGTATTTTCCACAAAATTGGCCACAAAACCATCAATTCCTTTATCCAAATCAGTGACATGTAACATGAAAAGAAGCAAACCCTGCAGAGCACTACTAGTCACCGGCAGGCAATCATGAAAGGCCTCCCGCCAGTCAGCTAATCTTCTATCCACGCTAGTACCTTGTCTGTAATACCACTGACTCTTGTTACGCAGCCACATGTTCCATCCTTCGCAACAAAAGATAACATCCTTTCAATTGTTTTATTGTTTATTGCAGTTGTTCACTAGATTTTAGTGATATGGGCATCATATTGGGAAGATGATGGCGTGACGCAGCTCGCAGCGGCCACTCTGGTGGTGATGTCTGTTATTTGTCAAGTAGGGTGCCGTGCACAATCCTGAGTTGATGGAGACAGACGTGAGAGCACGGAGGAACATCTGGTGAAACTTCTGAAATGCCTGCTTCGCTGCTGCTGCTACTGTGCGGTCCAGAATCTCCGGAGGAGAAGGCACCGAGTCCTTGGCTTTGCTTGTTGCTCGGCGGCCGGGGCAGGGTCGAAGAGCTCGGCAGAGGATGGTGCTCAGAGAGGCGGTGTCAGAGGCTTGAAGTTTTAGGACAGACTCAGAGTCCACTGCGGTCCGGTGCTTCCAATGGTGCTTCATCAGCGAGTTGGCAGCACCTGGAGGTGCATGACGGGGAGAGTTCCTCTCTTCTGCCGCCTGCATGGGATGGTGAGTCTATTGGGACTTTGAGACTTTTTTTTTACCATGCCCATGGTCTGCTCTTTATCAAATTATGGTATTGCTTTGCACTGTTGTAACTATATGTTATAATTATGTGGGTTTGTCAGTTTTAATCTTGGTTTGTCCTGTGTTTTTCTCGTGATTATCATTCTGGAGGAACATTGCATCATTTTTTAATGCATGCATTTCTAAATGACAATAAACCAAAACTGAATGGAACTGAATTGAAACCTCTGAATCTCTTCCAAACTCCACTGTTCCTTGCTTTTGGCTATTAAAACAAATGTTCAGATCAATGTTCTATTGTTCCAATATATCCAAAGTTTTGAAACTTATCTGCTATAGTTGCCCATTTAACTAATGCATCCATGTCTGTAGTTCCAGGATACATTAACTATTTTCACTATACAGCATAACTCACTGTGTCAGCAAAATCAAATTTACAGTTCTCTGTTATCATTAATAACCACACTAAACAGCTAAAACTCCGGCACAGATTTTCTGGTGTGTTGCTTGTTTCGTACAATGATCTATATTCATTTTCTGTCTCACACACTCTAACCAATTTCCAACTTGGTCATTTCCCTTCAGCTTCAAGAACTTTGACTCTACAAGAAGAGTGTTTTAGTTTTGGGCGGTTGGGCTCTTACCACACTAGGAATATGGGGTTGCTGGGTTATGCAATATGTCCAACTGTACCTTTCTCGATAACTCCACCTTGGTTTTTTCCAATAACTTTAGCTGATTTTGAGTTACATGATTTAATGAAGTTTAAGGATTCTGTTATGCACTAGAGTCTGTTAGTTCATCAATATGTTAAGGAAAATTATTATGATATGTTAACCACTTTTACGGATGGATCAAAAGTTAAGTTAACTGGGAATGTTGATGTGACTGTTTTTGTGCCTGAATTATAGGTAACAATAAAGAAACATCTTACCATTTATTGCAGAATTGGTTGCCATCACTTTGGGTGGAGAAAATTTAATCTTGCAAAGTTGTAATTAGTTCAGATTCCTTTTCAGTTTTGAGAAGTCTTAAAACAGGTCACTCTAGCAGTAGGTCAGATTTACTGTTTCAAGCTCTTCAAACTTTATTTCCTATTCAAAATATTGGTTTACGTGTCTTTTTCTTATGGTCCCTGTACGTAGAGGTGTTGAGCGGAATGAACAGGTCGATTGCTTGGCTAAAAAAGCTGTTAAAAGTTCAGCGGTTGATATAGACTTTCCACATAGCAAATTGGAAGCAAAGCAGTTGGTAGGGTTAAGAATTGGGGGGTTATGGCAAGACTTGTGAGACTACGGATATAAGGAAAGACACCTTTATAGAATACACAAAACTATAGGGTTGATGGGAGAATATGGTAAAACAAGAAGGGTAGGAATTATATTGACTCAATTTAGAATTGGGCATATTATGCTTAATTATTCCTTATATCTTGTAGGAAAACATCTTTCTGGATTGTGTAGGTTTTGAATCATTATGAAACAGTTGAGCACATTACACTGTGCAGAATATAAGTTTGAAAGATCACAAATGCAGGCTTCACAACAATCCTTGGCAGTTGATAGTTCTTATTTAAAAACTTTATGGAAGTGACTTTAATTTAATTCACAGTATTGCCTTTCACTATATACAGGCTATAGGGCTTTGGGGGTGGGGGGTGTAATTTAGTTTGCATTTGATAAAGAATTAGCAGGGGTTTTATTTCCCAATTCTTTACACCACACTCCAGTCCAGTTGATGGCAACTGTTGGCATCTTGGTTGCCAACAACCATTAAAAGTCAAAAGAAGGAGAAGAAGATTCTAGCTTGCATTTTCCTAACTGACGTTGTGTGAATACCAGCCAAAGGTTCATATAAGCTGCATCCATGAACATTACCAGTTTACTTTCTCACAAACTTGAACCAGGTTCATTCGTTTTTAAAAATCTACAGTGGTCCTTTCCAATCAGCTCATTACCTTCTAACCTGCAATTTGCTGTGTCCTTACTTACAGACTTCAACAACGTTGAGTTGAAGGAAGTTTGAAAGATCAGTTCACTGCTTCTATAAATCCTTCACCGACTTCGTGTGAAATATGAAAGTGGAAACCAGCGGTACCACTTTTCTTCTCTGTTTCCCGGTTATTTTATCTCAATGAGCTCCGGTTCATCATCAATTACGAGTTTAACTGGAAAATCAACATATAATCCTCCTCCTTTACTGTAAAGAATGATCCCTCGTTACAATGGAAAAATTGAATGGCTTCAGATCAGTTAACAATGAAGAAATCTTACCTCAAAACTGTCAATCAAAAACAATGTTTGTAATATCAAATGCATTGGCAAGCATATATAATTCTATATATAATTCTATATGCACCCAATTTTTTTCACACTTGGCATCATTCAAATATAATTATTAAGACCATAAAATATAGAAGAATTAGGCCATTTGGCCCATCGAGTCTGCTCTGCCATTTCAGAATCAGAATCAGACAGATTTATTATCATCAATATGTGACGTGAAATTTGTTAACTGAGCAGCAGCAGTTCAATGCAATACATCACATAAAAGAGAAAAAATAATCATAATAAATAAAACATAAAAAATAATAATAATAATTAATAAATAAGTAAATCAATTATAGTATATGCATATTGAATAGATTTTTAAAATGTGCAAAAAAACAGAAATACTGTATATTAAAAGAAGTGAGGTAGTGTCCAGGAGTTCAATGTCCATTTAGGAATCGGATGGCAGAGGGGAAGAAGCTGTTCCTGAATCGCTGAGTGGGTGCCTTCAGGCTTCTGTACCTCCTACCTGATGGTAACAGTGAGAAAAGGGCATGCACTGGGTGCTGGAGATCCTTAATAATGGACGCTGCCTTTCTGAGACACTGCTCCCTGAAGATGTCTTGGGTACGTTGTAGGCTAGTATCCAAGATGGAGCTGACTAGATTTACAGCCCTCTGCATCTTCTTTCGGTCCTATGCAGTAGCCCCGTCCCCCCACATCCCAGACGGTGATGCAGCCTGTCAGAATGCTCTCCATGGTACATCTATAGAGGTTTTTGAGTGTATTTGTTGACATGCCAAATCTCTTCAAACTCCTCATGAAGTATAGCCACTGTCTTGCCTTCTTTATAACCACATCAATATGTTGGGACCAGGTTAGATCCTCAGAGATCTTGACACCCAGGAACTTGAAACTGCTCACTTGCTCCACTTCTGATCCTTCTATAAGGATTGGTATGTGTTCCTTTGTTTTATCCTTCCTGAAGACCATAATCAGCTCTTTCATCTTACTGATGTTGAGTGCCAGGTCATTACTGCAGCACCATTCCACTAGTTGGCATATCTCGCTCCTGTATGCCCTCTTGTCACCACCTGAGATTCTACCAACAATGGTTGTATCATCAGCAAATTTATAGACGGTGTTTGAGCTATGCCTAGCCACACAATTATGTGTATATTGAGAGTAGAGCAGTGGGTAAACACACACACCCCTGAGGTGCGCCAGTGTTGATCGTCAGCAAGGAGTATATGTTATCACCAGTCCACACAGGTTGTGGTCTTCTGGTTAGGAAGTCGAGGATCCAATTGCAGAGTGAGGTACAGAGGTCCAGGTTCTGGAACTTCTCAATCAGGATTGTGGGAATGATGGTATTAAATGCTGAGCTATAGTTGATAAACAGCATCCTGACGTCAGTGTTCATGTTGTCCAGGTGGTCTAAAGCCGCATGGAGAGCCATTGAGATTGGATCATCATGGGTGATCCAATTTTCCTCTCAGCCCCAGTCTCCTGCCTTCTCCCCATATCCATTCATGCCCTGACCAATCAAGAATCTATCAACCTCTGCCTTAAATATACATAAAGACTTGGCTGCCACCACTGCCTGTGGCAAAGAATTCCACAGATTCAACACTCTTGAAAGAAATTCCTCCTCACCTCCATTCTAAAAGGATGCCTCTCTATTGTGATGCTGTGTCCTCTGGTCCTGGACTTTCCCATCCTCTCCACATCCACTCTATCAAGACCTTTCACCATTCAATAGGTTTCAATGTGGTCACCCCTTATTCTTTTGAATTCCAGTGAATAGAAGCCCAGAGCCATCAGACGCTCTTCCTATGACAAGCCATTCAATCCTGGAATCATTTTCATGAACCTCCTTTGAACCCTCTCCAGTTTCATCACATCCTTTCTAAGATAAGGGGCCCAAACTTGTTCACAATACTCCAAGTGAAACCTCACCAGTTTACATCCTTGCTTTTTCATTCTAGTCCTCTTGAAATGAATGTTGACATTGCATTTGCCTTCCTCACCACAGACTCAACCTGCAAATTACCCTTTAGGGAATCCTGCACAAGGACTCCCAAGTCCCTTTGCATCTCAGTTTTTTGTATTTTCTCTCCATTTAGAAAATAGCAAATCCTTTCGTTTCTTCCACCAAAGTGCACGACCATGCACTTCCCGACATCATATTCCATCTGCCATTTCTTTGCCCATTCTCTTAATCTGTCTACGTCCCTCTGTAGCCTCCTTACTTCCTCAAAACTACCTACCCCTCCACCTATCATCATATCGTCTGCAAACTTTGCAACAATTCCATCATCCAAATCATTGAAATATAAAGTAGAAAGAATCGGTCCCAACACAGACCTCTGTGGAACACCACTAGTCACTGGCAGCCAGTCAGAAAAGGCTCCCTTTATTCCCACTCTTTCCCTCCTGCCAATAAGCCACTGCTTTATCCATGTTAGAATATTTCCTGTAATACCATGGGCTCGTAGCTTGTAAGCAACCTCATGTGTGGTACCTTGGCAAAATCCAATACATAACATCAACCAATTCTCCTCTGTCTATCCTGCTTGTTACTTCTTAAAGAATTCCAACAGATTTGTCAAACAAGATTTTCCCTAGAGGAAACCATGCTGACTATGGTCTGTTTTATCATGTGCCTCCAAATACCCTGAGACCTCATCTTAATAATTGATTCCAACATCTTCCTAAACACTGAGGTCAGACTAACCAACCTATAGTTGCCTTTCTTCTACTTCTCTTCCTTTTTGAAGAGTGGAATAACATTTGCAATTTTCCAGCTTTCTGGAACTATTCCAGGATCTAGTGATTCTTGAAAGATCATTATTAATATCGCTATAATCTCTTCAGCCACCTCTTTCAGAACTCTGGGGTGTACACCATCTGGTCCAGGTGACTTATCCATTTCAGGCCTTTCAGTTCCCCAGGAACCTTCTCTCTAGTTACGGTAACTACACACTTCATGTCCCATGATACCTGGAACTTCCACCATACCGCTATTGTCTTCCATGGTGAAGACTGATGCAAAATATTTATTCAGTTCACCTGCTGTTTCATTTTCCCCATTACTACCTCTCCAGCATCGTTTTCCAATGGTCCGATATCTACTCTCGTCTCTCTTTTGCACTTTATGTATCTGAAGAAACTTTTGGTATCCTCTTTAATATCATTGGTTAACTTACTTTCATATTCCATCTTTACCTTCTTAATGACTTTTTAGTTGCCTTCTGTTTGTTTTTAAAAGTTTCCCAATCCTCTAACTTCCCACTATTTTTTGCTCTATTATCTGCCCTTTCTTTGGCTTATATGCTGGCTTTGACTTCTCTTGTTGGCCATGGTTGTGTCATTTTCCCTTTAGAATATTTCTTTCTCTTTGGGATGTGCCTTCCGAATAGCTTCCAGAAATTCCAGCCATTGCTGCTCTGCTGTCATCCCTGCCACTGTTCTTTTCCAATCAATTTGGGCCATCTGCTCTCTGATGCCTCTGTAATTCCCTTTACTCCACTGTAATGCTGATACATCTGACTTTAGCTTCTCCTCCCCAAATTTCAGGGTGAATTCGATCATATTATGATCACTTGCCCTTAAGGGCTCTTTTACCTTGAGGTCTCTAATCATTTCCGGGCCATTGCACAACACCCGCTCCAGAATAGCCGATCCTCTAGGGGGCTCACCCACGAGCTGCTCTAAAAAGCCCTCTCGTACGCACACGAAAAACTCCCCCTGCTGGAATCCAGCACCAGTTTCATTTTCCCAATCCACCTGCACATTGAAGTCCCCCGTGACTTTTGTCTCTCTGCAAAACACATTTACATTACAGACTCAGTAATTGAGAAAATAATTTAGTGCAAATTCTATGCATAAAATTTAATTTTTCACATGAAAACCTGCTAGATTTGCTAAGTGTTATTTTGTTAAATATAGTGTTGATAGCAGTGAAAGTGTATGATTCAATTGACAAAGGAGAGAAGAAAGGGATCACAGAAAACTTTAATTAACGATCTATTAATCCCTTTCTACTGCTTAATCAACTTCAGGATTGTGGTAAATGAATAGGAACTCCTGCTACAAGTTATCAGTTAGGGCAATACAGAATTACCTTAAATGTCCCTTGGGTCATTTAAATGTTAATTGGATCTAGTTTGGAATGCATCTCATGAATTGTATTGCTCAAAGAAATTTAGAATTCCATCCAGATGGTTGCAGAACAAATATTCAGTAATTGTATGAATAATATGCCCCTATTTATCAAAAACTGAATTTGAAAGACTACATTCTTTAAAAACACGTCACTGATTTCAGACCTTTGCTGCTAGAATCCTAAGTACTGGTTATTACAGCAACCATTAATAAACATGAATTATTTAATACACTCAAATAATTGGTTTAAGCTTTTGTATTTGTGTGTTTAATCTACACAATAACACATTTGTCTTCAGATGGAAACCGTTTCTAATTTCCCTAAAATATTTAATATATTTCATAATTTGCAAATGAGCTATACAAAAATAATACAGCCTTAACATGATCTTGGCTGATAAATTAGTTGAAATGGCACAGATTTTACAGTCATAAAACGGAGAGTTTCCATTAGGATGGGAAGAATGCAACGTGGTCTGTGTTGGTGAAAGTGGGAAAAAAGGCATCAAGGCTCACGCTCAAAACCTGCGTTAGGACCTCAGCAAACTTTCACCAATTAACCATCTCTTCTTAGCTCAAGAAGTGACGTGCATGTAACTCCGATTCTTAAAGATACCACTAAAACCAACCATTGAAACTGCATTTATTACATCAGAAATGGGAACAAAAGATTATACAGCCTTCAAGCCTGCTCCAACATTCATAAGATGTGTTTGATTTTCCCACTTTCCCACTACGTCTATGTCTATCTGGGTTCCAATAATGCTCTGAAATGTAGTCAAGGCTTAATTTATGGTTGACAAATGCTAGTAATATGGCTAGCACTGATGAAAAAAGAACAAGGCTCAAGCAAGAAGTCAAAAAAGATGCTAATGCTGGAACTCCTGAATATAAACAGAAACTGCTGGAAATACTCAACAGATCAGGCCGCATCTGTGGGAAGAGAAACAGCGTTAGCAATCTGAAATATTAACAATGGATTAGTTACGTAGGTACAAGAGTGACAAAAGGAATTCAGTGCAGGGAACTGTGAGGTAGCCATCTTAGGAAAGTAAGCAAGGCAAGGGAATACCCAATCAGCAGGACAAATATAGTAAAACAGAGATTTCTGTGGGTTCTCCACCTCCTGCCTAAGCAATGGGGAAAAACTTAAAAGGGGGGCTATTTCTACACTCACTTCAAGGTGTTGAGTGACAGGAGGCATAGCAGCAGCTGGAAGCATAAAAAAACAAAAAACCCCTTCTGATTGACTAATAGAGCTTTTCCAAAAAGCATTTCTTTTAGCTACTTGTGAGACACATCAGCCAATAAAAGGCAAGCAGGCTCTAACAGAATGGCTGTGTGGTAAGTTAAGAATCTAAGGCTCTATTGAGCAGAAGTGCAGGCAAATTTCCTTGAATTCTCTTTTCAGCCCCTGAAGTACGGCATGGGTATTGTGTACAGTTCTAGTCCGCATCACATGACGAACTTGATAACACTGAAGTGTGGACAGAGGAGATGTACAAGGCCATTGCCAAAGCTTCAGCATTAGTTTTGCTGGGATTGCTTCTTCGGAATTGTTGGATCTGACTGTTTATTCTTAGATTAGACTGTTTAATTATTACTTTCTTTGCAGTTTAACAATTAATTATCTGCTTGTATTTTAAGTAGTTCTTATATAAATGTAACAGTTCCTAGTGGCCGCATTATGTATATACATTTGGATAGTGTGTTCCCCTAGTATTTCTTTGGTATGATTCTTGAAGTTTCTCTTGCTGCTGCATTATCTGAATAAAAGTTTTCTCATTGATTGACTCTTATCCACAAATTTGAATGGAATTTTTTCTTGTCTATGGGTATAAAAGAGATGACCACTAGACAGTGCCATATTAGTTCCTAGTTCTTTTGTCTCTCCCTTCACTTCATAGACCTCTATCGCTGTTTCAATTTATCTTTGTTCTATTAATGTTTGAAAAAATGATTGTGAAACATCAAGTTTTGTACCTCTTCCCTGACTTCTGAAAGGACAATGAGATAAAACATCAGAATCCAACAAATGGCATAGTCAACAGGATATTGCGAAGTTTAAGGATTCGAAATAATCGCAGACGAAGCGGAAATATTGCAGCGCCTGAACAAAAGGGGTAAGAACTTCTTCTGTTCCAATTTGTTTGAGAAAAAAACTTAGTTCTGAGTTCAATATCATTGGATGGAAATTAGGATAAAGGACAACTGCATTGAAATTTTGCAAAAAAAAACCAGATCTGTACTATTGGGCTCGACTGTACAAGCCAGTGAGGTATGGGAGAATTTCGGTTGCAGGACAATTTATTTCAGTCATACAGCAATCTATTTCAGTTCCTAGTGAAATTGTATTGGCTGTACACTCCATTCATTTGCAGTTTATTTGGTTGCTGGGTTGCCTATTTCAGTTGCTGACAATCTATTCAGTTGTCATCTATTTGGTTGTTGGATGATCTATTCTGGTTGCTAGACAATCTATTTGGATATAATCTATTAATATTTGTATTAATGCAAATACACTCCCTAAGACACATTGGAGTGAAAAAAAATGATCAATAGATTCTCCCTGAGATGGTGGAATACAAAGTTCAGTGCACATGCTTGACAAATGTTTGAAATATGCATGATATGCCAATAAACAAATCCTGGAACAGTGGAAACGCTACCATAATTAAGTGATCTTGCCCCATCTGGTCCATTCTTACATTTACAAATGGATTACATTTCATTATCAATGTGCTATGGATACTCAGAAGTCCTGGTAATAATGGACAAGTTTTCAAGATGGGTGGAACCAAATCCAGGAAGGAACCCTGCTAAAACCCTGCTACGTGCCTCTGCTGAAGAGTAAACCTGCAACCTCGAAGACAGTGAGAAAATGGTCGGAGGAGGCTTATGAGGCGCTCCAGGGTTGTTTTGAGGTGACAGACTGGCAGGCACTCTGTGAGCCACATGGAGAGGATATTGATGGGCTCACAGAGCGCATCACTGATTACATCAACTTCTGTGTGGACTGCAATGTTCCGACAAGAATTGTCCTTTGTTATTCAAATAACAAGCTATGGGTAACAAAGGACATTAAGGACATCCTGAACGCTAAAAAGAGGGCGCTTAGAGATGGAAATAGGGAGGAGCTGAGGGCAATACAGAGGGACCTGAAAGCCAGGATCAGGGAGGCTAAAGACAGGTACAGGAGGAAGTTTGAGTGGAAACTCCAGCAGAACAACACGAGAGAGGCCTGGAGGGGGATGAGGACCATCACTAGGTTCTGGCAAACTAGCAACAGAGGAGCTGAAGGCAATGTGGACAGGGCCAATGAACTTAACCTGTTCTTTAACAGATTTGACATTGTGGCCCCTGCCCATCCCCCACATGAGCCATCTGTTGTCAGCCCCCAACCAACACATACTCCACTCTCCCCTCCTACCCCTCCTCACAGTCCCCCACCCTGCTCTCATGACTATACCCCTTCCCCACACGAAACCACCATGGTGGGCTTCACAACTGAACAGGTGAGAAGACAGCTGAAACGTCTCAACCCAAGCAAGGCTGCAGGACCGGGTGGTGTCAGTGCTAGGGTGCTCAAAGCCTGTGCCCCTCAGCTATGTGGAGTACTTCGCCATGTATTCAACCTGAGCCTGAGGCTCCGGAGGGTTCCTGTACTGTGGAAACCGTCCTGCCTCGCCACTGTGCCGAAGACGCTGCGCCCCAGCGGCCTCAATGACTACAAACCGGTGGCATTGACCTCCCACATCATGAAGACCCTGGAGAGACTTGTTCTGGAGCTGCTCCGGCCTATGGCCAGGCCACACTTAGATCCCCTCCAGTTCGCCTACCAGCACCGACTAGGAGTTGAGGATGCCATCGTCTACCTGCTGAACCGTGTCTACGCCCACCTGGACAAGCCAGCGAGCACTGTGAGGGTCATTTTTTTTAACTTCTCCAGTGCGTTCAACACCATCCACCCTGCTCTGCTGGGGGAGAAGCTGACAGCGATGCGGGTGGATGCTTTCCTGGTGTCATGGATTCTTGATTAGCTGACTGGCAGACCACAGTACGTGTGCTTGCAACACTGTGTGTCCAACAGAGTGATCAGCAGCACTGGGGCTCCACAGGGGACTGAGTTGTCTCCCTTTCTCTTCACCATTTACACCTTGGACTTCAACTACTGCACAGAGTCTTGTCATCTTCAGAAGTTTTCGGATGACTCTGCCATAGTTGGATGCATCAGCAAGGGAGATGAGGTTGAGTACAGGGCTATGGTAGGAAACTTTGTCACATGGTGTGAGCAGAATTATCTGCAGCTTAATGTGAAAAAGACTAAGGAGCTGGTGGTAGACCTGAGGAGAGCTAAGGTACTGGTGACCCCTGTTTCCATCCAGGGGGTCAGTGTAGACATGGTGGAGGATTACAAATACCTGGGGATACAAATTGACAATAAACTGGACTGGTCAAAGAACACTGAGGCTGTCTACAGGAAGGGCCAGAGCCGTCTCTATTTTCTGAGGAGACTGAGGTCCTTTAACATCTGCCGGACGATGCTGAGGATGTTCGACGAGTCTGTGATGGCTAGTGCTATCATGTTTGCTGTTGTGTGCTGGGGCAGCAGGGTGAGGGTATCAGACACCAACAGAATCAACAAACTCATTCGTAAGGCCAGTGATGTTGTGGGGATGGAACTGTACTCTCTCACCGTGGTGTCTGAAAAAAAGATGCTGTCTAAGTTGCATGCCATCTTGGACAATGTCTCCTATCCACTACATAATGTACTGGGTGGGCACAGGAGTACGTTCAGCCAGAGGCTCATTCCACCAAGATGCAGCACAGAGCGTCATAGGAAGTCATTCCTGCCTGTGGCCATCAAACTTTACAACTGCTCCCTTGGAGGGTCAGACACCCTGAGCCAATAGGCTGATCCTGGACTTATTTCATAATTTACTAGCATAATTTACATATTACTACTTAACTATTTATGGTTCTATTACTATTTATTATTTATGGTGCAACTGTAACGAAAACCAATTTCCCCCGGGATCAATAAAGTATGACTATGACTATGACTATGACTATGAAAGTCACTGCCACACACACAGAGCAAAAACTCTGATCAAGGAATATATTCCTAGATGGGGATTGCCATATCACATGACCCTGACCAAAGAACACATTTCTCTAAGAGAGTTTTTGTCAGAAATCATGTCAATTGATGAACGTAAAATGGTCTTTTCATCATCCACATCATCCAGACTCACCAGGACAAGTCAAACAATGACTAAGCATCATGAGGAAGGTATACCAGGGTCTATGGCTCTTCCTATAGTCTTGTGTAGCATCAGAGCAACCCCAAACAAGACAACAAAATAAGTTCATTTGAGTTTGTAACAGAAAATCCTCTGAGCCTCCCAGGAGCCCTTGATCTCAGGGAGGCTGCTGTACACAATATGGCAGAGAGTTTGGTTAACTTTTGTATGAAATTGACCCAAGCTGTACAGTCTGCTTCTCAACTGGCTTCTGCTACCTGGAGTGATCCAACAGAAGGAGGACACATCCTGATTCCTGCTGAGTGAGTCCTGATTAAGAAGGCACACAGGGGTCCAAAGGGAGTTCAGTGGGAAGGTTCTTATCAGGTGCTGTTAATTACCAACTTGGCGGTGGAAGTAGAAGGTATACACCAGCCACTGCAAGTGAGCTAAAGTATCCGATGAGGACACCAGACTCTGTGATTAATGTGGTAGTAACCTCTGTCTCAGTGCCTACACTGCTGGGCTCCAGTGTGCAAATCACTAACCAGCCAGAAGACTTCAATCAAGTCAATGGCTACTGGACTTTATGAAGTTTATCCTAATATTTCATAATGTTGTTATATTTTCGACAATTTTCCCAGATCACAATGTACCAGTTGAGATGTTTCATAATGGGGTCACAGCAACAGCCTTGCACTCAATGTCAGTAAGATTAAAGAATTGATTGTGGGCTTCGGGAAGGGGAAGTCGAGGAACACACACCAGTCCTCATCAAGGTATCAGCAGTGGAAAGGGTGAGCTGTTTCAAGTTCCTGGTTGTCAACGTCCCTGAGGATCTATCCTGGGCCCAACATATTGATGCGATTACAAAGAAGGCATGACAGTGGCTATATTTCTTTAGGAGTTCAAAAGAATTGGTATGTCACCAAAGACAGTCATAAATTTCTATACATATACTGTGGAGAGCATTCTAACTGGTTGTAGCACCATCTGCTCTGGGGAGGCCACTGCACGGGATAGGGAAAAGCTGCAGAAAGTTGTAAATTCAACCAGCTCCATCATGGGCCTGGCCTCCCCATTATCCGGGACACCTTCAAAAGGTGATGCCCCAAAAAGGTGGCAATCATTAATGACCACATCACCCAGGACATGTCCTCTTCTCATTGCTACCATCAAGGAAGAGGTACAGGAGCCTGAAGACACACACTCAACATTGCAGGAACAGTTTCTTCCCCTCCACTATCAGGCTTCTGAATGGACAATGCACCCATGAACACTACCTCAGTACTTTTCCCTCTTTTTGCACCACTTACTTAATTTAACTTTTCTTTTCTCTATATACTGTTCATTGTAATTTATACTTCTTATTTTTATGTATTGCAATGTACTTCTGCTGCAAAGCAACAAATCACACGACATGTGCCAGTGATTCTGAGTATCACATGAATTTACTGATGCTGTTAATGCCTCTAGCTGCTGGGTACGTCAACATATACGGCACATTTCAAAATATTCCCCAATGCTAGGCACTCCTGCAGATCCAGGAAACATTTATTAAACATTCCAGCAATGACGAAGTTGACATTATTCCTGTGATTCACTATTCTCAAGAGAAACATAAATATACGATGGTCATGTCCTCCCCCTGTCGCATGCCATCTTTTTGCTGTTGGACTCCGGCCATATTCCACCGAGATACAACACTGGGCGCCACGGGAGGTTGTTCCTGCCTGTGGCCATCGAACTTTGCAGCCCCTCCTGTGGAGGGTCAGACACCCTGAGCCAATAGGCTGATCCTGGCCTTATTTCCATCTGGCATAGTTTCCATATTGTTGTTTGATTGTTTGTGGTTTTTGTATTGCTATATTTATGCTCTATTCTTGGTTGGTGCAGCTGTAACGAAACCCAATTTCCCTCGGGATCAATAAAGTATATCTATCTATCTATCTATCTAAACTGGATCATTTGTGTACATATAATCAGCATAATTTAGGGAATTATATCATATCTGACCCTACTCATGTCTTATCCTGGATATATCTATAACTGCATCTAATGTCCATGACAAGGCTATTAAATCTTTTCAAGTGTTCACTGTAAAAGCGACAGTTCGCTTGAATTCAGAAAGTAAGTAGCATTCCAGTATGGCGCAGTTCGTGCAATCGTCCCGAATGGGGGCAAGACTCTGGAATTTGCATTGCTGATATCCATCAGAGAAATGGTACAATTCAACAGAGCTCCTGTCAAGAAATAAAGAACAGTCTAATTTCATGGAACAGTACAGACTTTATGTGTGGAAATGAAACCTACTTGTAATTGGTTAGGGTCTTGTTACTTAGGGTATACTTTCCCTGCTATAAGGCATACACACACTTTACCTGTACCTCCCGAGTCTGAAAATAAACAGGACATTTCACAAGATCGTTTTACATCAATTTTAATCCCATTTTATGCTGTTGCAAGGAATATAACAGAGAGTAAGATAAAAAAAACTGCTGAAGCTTTAGAAAGGGAAAGCAATGACACTGCCGATGCCTCGAGAAAAGTGACACAGAAACGCTCACCATGAATAAGGTCGTTCTTCAAAATTGTATGGCTTTAGATCTTCGCTTAGCAGATAAGGGGAGGGGAACATGTGAGTTTTAAGCAAGGAGTGTTGTACTTATATACCTGTTGAGTCTTAAGACAACTACTGTAATTTGGCTGAAGCAACTAAAATACATCAATCTGATGGATGGGATTTCTTTGACTAGATTCATTTGAGTCTCAGAAGCTGGAGTTACTCAATATTGCGAACCATATTATAAATACTTGTACACAACAGGAATTCTGCTGATGCTGGAAATTCAAGCAACACACATAAAAGTTGCTGGTGAACGCAGCAGGCCAGGCAGCATCTCTAGGCAGAGGTGCAGTCAACGTTTCAGGCTGAGACCCTTCATCAGGACTAACTGAAGGAAGAGTGAGTAAGGGATTTGAAAGTTGGAGGGGGAGAGGGAGATCCAAAATGATAGGAGAAGACAGGAGGGGGAGGGATGGAGCCAAGAGCTGGACAGGTGATAGGCAAAAGGGATACAAGAGGATCATGGGACAGGAGGTCCGGGAAGAAAGACGTGGGGGGGGGGACCCAGAGGATGGGCAAGGGGTATATTCAGAGGGACAGAGGGAGAAAATGGAGAGTGAGAGAAAGAATGTGTGTATAAAAATAAGTAACAGATGGGGTACGAGGGGGAGGTGGGGCATTAGCGGAAGTTAGAGAAGTCTATGTTCATGTCATCAGGTTGGAGGCTACCCAGACGGAATATAAGGTGTTGTTCCTCCAACCTGAGTGTGGCTTCATCTTTACAGTAGAGGAGGCCGTGGATAGACATGTCAGAATGGGAATGGGATGTGGAATTAAAATGTGTGGCCACTGGGAGATCCTGCTTTCTCTGGCGGACAGAGCTTAGATGTTCAGCAAAGCGGTCTCCCAGTCTGCGTCGGGTCTCGCCAATATATAAAAGGCCACATCGGGAGCACCGGACGCAGTATATCTCCCCAGCCGACTCACAGGTGAAGTGCTCCAGGTGAGGGAACACTTCACCTGTGAGTCTGCTGGGGTGATATACTGCGTCCGGTGCTCCCGATGTGGCCTTTTATATATTGGCGAGACCCGACGCAGACTGGGAGACCGCTTTGCTGAACACCTACGCTCTGTCCGCCAGAGGAAGCAGGATCTCCCAGTGGCCACACATTTTAATTCCACATCCCATTCCCATTCTGACATGTCTATCCACGGCCTCCTCTACTGTACAGATGAAGCCACACGCGGGTTGGAGGAACAACACCTTATATTCCATCTGGGTAGCCTCCAACCTGATGGCATGAACATCGACTTCTCTAACTTCCGCTAATGCCCCACCTTCCCCTCGTACCCCATCTGTTACTTACTTTTATACACACATTCTTTCTCTCACTCTCATTTTTCTCCCTCTGTCCCTCTGAATATACCCCTTGCCCATCCTCTGGGACCCCACCCCCCTTGTCTTTCTTCCCAGACCTCCTGTCCCATGATCCTCTCGTATCCCTTTTGCCTATCACCTGTCCAGCTCTTGGCTCCATCCCTCTCCCTCCTGTCTTCTCCTATCATTTTGGATCTCCCCCTCCCCCTCCAACTTTCAAATCCCTTGCTCACTCTTCCTTCAGTTAGTCCTGACGAAGGGTCTCGGCCTGAAACGTCGACTGCACCTCTTCCTAGAGATGCTGCCTGGCCTGCTGCGTTCACCAGCAACTTTTATGTGTGTTGTATAAATACTTGTTATGTTTTGTAACTCTAAACATTAAACTAACCTAAAGGAAAACAAGGGAGCCAAGAGATGTGAGCCTTGAGTTTATTCTTTACTTCGTGAGGAGCGCACTGATTATGTGGTAGAGTCATGACGTATGAAATTCATGTATTTCTTACATATAATCTGTAGTGAAATGTTTAAACAAGCAATGCTTAATCAAACAATATATTTACAAGATTACTCCAATATTAAGTACACAGCAACACTTACCATAATTTACAACTCTTTTAACTTGTTTTAAGGTGATCATTATTAAAATAGTTCAAACTCATGTAAGTGTGCTTATGAATCTGCCTAAGCATGACATAATCCTATTAATACTTTGAATAATATATACCCTTTGATATTTCATAACTTAAGTAGCTTTTGGTTATTTTATACATAACGTAGATACTACAAGTTTTTCTGCCTCTGAATTTTCAGAAGCAATGATTCTAAATGTGAAACTTAAAAACAAAAGAATTGTTGAATCCGACTGTTTATTTAGAGAATAGACTTTTTAATTATTATTTTCTTTGCAGTTTAACAATTAATTACCTGCTTGTATTTTAAGTAGTTATTATATGCATATAACTGTTTATTATGCTTCCTAGTGGCCACATTATGTAAATACAATTGTTCAGTGTGCTTCCCTAACCAGTGTGTTCTACTGGTATGATTCAGAAAGCTTCTCTTGGTGCTTCATTATTTGAAGAAGAGCTTTCTCTTTGGCTGACTCTTATCTACAAATTTGAATGGATTTTTTCTTATCTATGGGTATAAAAGAGATTACAGCAAAACCATTCTAGTTCCTAGTTCTTTTGTCTCTGCCTTCACTTATTAGAACTCCATCACTATTTATTTCAGATTCTTTTCATTCTATTAACACTTAATAAAACAATTGTGGAGTAACAAGTTTTGTACCTCTTTCCTGACTTCTTAAAGAACTATGGATTAAAATATCAAAATTCAAAAGAACAAAGATGATTGAGAGTAGCTGCAAGTGAGATTAATATGATTATGAAAAGCCTTTAGAGGGAGAACAGAGTACATATTTCCCTCACTAAAACTGATCTAAATTAATTTGATAAGCCTCCACCTACCCTTCACCTGTCCTCCAAGAACCATTAGAGTTTTTTTTAGAAGGGGAAGGGTAGATGAAATTAGGTGGGGAGAGAATCTGGTAGGTGAAATAAGTGGATGATAGGTAGATGGAATCAGGAAACAGAGGGGGTGAAGATGGGTGATGAGGATCTGTGAGGGCAGGATCAGAATAAGAATAGGAGCACCTGAGGTAGATCAGAAGGAGAAAGAAGGGATACAGAGGACTGAGTTACCTGAAAGTGGAATTCTCAATGTTCATACCATTAGGTTGTAGACCACTCTCGTGCAAAATGTGAAGTGCTGTTCTTCTAGGTTGATTTGGGCTTCACCCTGGCAGTGGAGAAGACTGAGGATGGATGGGTCAGATGGAAGGAGAATTGAACAGGAATGCAGCTGGGAATTTGGCTGGCTATTGCAGACAAAGCACAGGGTGCAAATGAGTCACCTGGTTTGCACTTGGTCACACCGATGTTGAGGAGGCCACATCAACGGCACGGAATGTATAGATGAGTTTGGAATGTCTGTTTAGGTTCCAGGATGGTGATGAGGAAGGAGGTATAAGTACATGCGCTGCATCTCCTGTGGTTACAGGGTAAAGTACCAGGCATCAGCAAGGGCTGAGTTGGGTGCAATGAGTGGACCAGGGAGTCATGGAGAGAGAGGTCCTTGCAGAAGGCAGAAAGGGGTGAGGGAGGAAAAGATGTTGCTAATAGAAATGGTGGGGTCTCATTGTAGCTGGCAGAAGTTCCTTTTCGCTTAATCCTGCTCCCTCCCCACTTATCCAACTGTGCTTCAGAAGATGGCCTGAGGTCCAATACTGCTACTAAGATCTGTTTAAGGATTTCCAGTAAGCATCCCAGTTCCCCAGTTGCCTCTTTGGGTAATGATTAGGATCCTGAACTGCTGGCATTGTTCTTCATTATACATCTGCAGAATCGTACATGTTTGTCCTTAGTCTATATTTTGGAACTGATATAACATCCATAGCATCAGAGAAATTAGTAGAGTAAAACTAAACTTTGTACTATTACTATTTTGAGTCACAGAACAGAAATGGGCCCTTCAGCCCATCACATCCAAATCGACTGTTTTACCCATTTGCCCAAATTAGGAGTGTATCCTCGTCAATTCAAGTATCTGCCTCACTCGCAAACTGGTATTTATATCTGATTCCACCTGTTTTCATGAGCTCATGTTCTCTGGGCTGTTGGAAGCTGAGATATAATCTAATGAGGTATATAAAATTATGAGAGACATAAATAGGGTAGATGGGCAGCAACGTTACCCCAGAGTGGAAATGCCAAATACTAGAGGGTGTAGGTTTAAGGAGGGGGTGGGGAGAGTTTAAAGGAGATTCAAGAGCAACACACACAAAACACTGGAGGAACTTAGCACGTCAAGCAGCATCTATGGAAAAAAGTATAGTTGACGTTTTGGGCCAAAACCCTTCAGCAGGACACCAGAGATTCAAGAGGCAAGTTTTTTTTTCCTGATTAAACTTTACCCCTCAATCCCTAAACAGCACAAGAGGGTGATCCTCCCGTCAGTTATTTCCTTATTGTTTTTGGGACATCTCTGTCTACCATTTGTTTCCTAATTACAACAGTGACTTCACTCCAATGTCCTTCATTTTGAAAGATATAAGATGCCCTAAGACCGTAAAATATTTAAATGCAACTTCTGTAATTGTATCTTGGTTTAGTAGTGAACATACATGGTTAAGCTGACCTGGTCTCACTTGATAAATGGTTTTCACAGCAGGGATGAAGTCTAGTGCTGCAATGTGACAATCATTCAATGAATCCTAGAAAGATTTTCTGTTGGATTTCAGCTCAATTATGTTAATGCTTTAATGAGCACTAAAGGGTCAAAAGCCATTAACTGAATGTTTACCCAAGTGAACAATAAAATGTCGTAATCACTAACATCTGATTAAAAACAGTATTTAAACAATAGCAAGATGGCAACTGAGACTAATGGTTTTTTGTCAGTAAACTTTGACCAGATAGCAAAGAGATTAACAGCCATTTCTTCTTTGTAATTTATTTTTTATTGAAATTCAGCATCATACAAACATTTCCATAAGATGTATTTCAGATACTGTATGTATATATCATATATTCATGTTTGCCACAAATCTCCACATAGTATTTATCTGAGGTATACACTTAGAGAAAAGAAAGAAAAGGAAGAACTAACAAAAGGAAAACTATGTACAAGTATGGAGTGATCTTTTTTTACAACATAATCATTGATTTGTGAGAATAACATCAGGTCTATGGGGTGTTATGCAGTTAAACCATTTTTCCCAGTATGAATCAAATTGTTCCAATTTATGATTGACAGATGCTGTTATCTTCTCCATTTTGTAAATGTCCATTGTAATTTCCATCCATGCATTTAAAGTTGGGCTCTCCTGTGATAACCATTTCCTGGTAAGAGTCTTTTCACCAGCAGTAACAGCCATTTATTGTTCATCCCTGATAATTATCTGCCTTCTGATCAATACGGTTGGTTTTCAATCTTAAACTGTTGTAGTTTAAGTTTTCTCCTTTAATCAAATGATGGAAATATACAGGAGTTGGTGAGTAATTTCAGTTCTTCTGGCAAATATTGATTTGTTAAATGCAATAAAATTGATTTACAAAATTATACTTGTATGTTTCGTCATTAGAAGTGCATGAGCAAAAATCTGTACCCATGCCGACATTGATGTGAGATTCAGTGCTTGTTAAATACATTTTCAAATTGAATTTGCTAGGAGTTGCTTACTTATAAAGGGATTGATTTGATTGCATGGTTTCTACAGAATACAATTGGGTTTTGGACTCAACTTAAGTAGACACTCAAGTTTCTTGACTTTTCCTTCATATGATGCTTCATGACATTCTGTAAACCAGTCTGCCTCACCATGGCATCATTAATTGGCCAAAGTTGCATTTTAGAGTCCTGGAGTATAACAAAAGTTTATAGCCAGTGTTTGGAGTGGCTTTGACTCATCAGGCTTTGGTGAGATCAGGATTGGGTGAGATAAAGTGTCTTGTAAGTCACTCTTTTTCTGTTCTTATTTGTTCATTCCTCATCTGTTAGGACTGAGTAGTTTAGTGAGACTGGCTCCAGGGACAGTGACCGGGTCTCTGGCACTGAGCCTGATGATGTAGCTCAGAAAAGGTGAAAAGAACTGCAGTAGTCGGAGAAACAGAGATGAGGTTCTTTGGGAGCGATAGAGACACTCAAATGGTATGTTGCCTTCCTAGTGCCAGGATCAGATTGGGTCTACAGCATTCTCAAGGGCGAAGGTGAGCAGCCAGAAGTCCTGGTACATATTGGCACCAGTGACATAGGTAGACAAGCTAAGGAGGTCCTGAGGAAAGGTGTTTGGGGAGCTAGGTAAAAAGCTGAGGAACGGGATCTCCAGGGTAGTAATTTCTGGATTGCAGCCTGTGTCATGTGCTAGTGAGGATAAGAGTAGGATGATTTGGCAGGTGAATGTGTGGCTGAGGAACTAGTGCAGGGGGGCAGGATTTCAGATTTATGAATCATTGGGATTTCTTCTGGGGAAGGTACAACCCATACAAAAGGGACAGATTACACTGGAACCAGAGGGGGTCCAATATCGCAAACAGGAGGAAATCTGGAGATGCTGGAAATTCAAGCAATACACACAAAATGCTGGTGGAACGCAGCAGGCCAAGCAGCATTTATAGGAAGAAGTACAGTCGACGTTTCAGGCTGAGACTCTTCGTAAGGACTAACTGAAAGAAGAGATAGTAAGAGGTTTGAAAGTGGGAGGGGAGGGTGAGATCCAAAATGATAGGAGAAGACAGGAGGGGGAGGGATGAAGCTAAAAGCTGGAAAGTTGATTGACAAAAGGGATACAAGGCTAGAGAAGGGAGAGCATCATGGGACGGGAGGCCTAGGGAGAAAGAAAGGGGAAGGGGAGCACCAGAGGAAGACAGAAAGCAGGCAAGGAATATTGTGAGAGGGACAGAGAGAGAAAAAAAGGAAAAAATAATAAATAAATGAGGGATGAGATAAGAAGGGGAGGAGGGGCATTAACGGAAGTTAGAGAAGTCAATATTCATGCCATCAGGTTGGAGGCTACCCAGACGGAATAATAGGCATCCGTTAGTTTCATGAGACCATGGATTTGCGCCTTGGAAGGTTTCCAGGGCGCAGGCCTGGGCAAGGTTGTATGGAAGACCAGCAGTTGCCCATGCTGCAAGTCTCCCCTCTCCACGCCACCGATGTTGTCCAAGGGAAGGACATTAGGACCCATACAGCTTGGCACCGGTGTCGTCGCAGAGCAATGTGTGGTTAAGTGCCTTGCTCAAGGACACACACGCTGCCTCAGCCAAGGCTCGAACTAGCGACCTTCAAATCACTAGACGAACACCTAACTACTTGGCCATGCGCCAATACAATATAAGATGTTGTTCTTCCAACCTGAGTGTGGTTTCACCTTGACAGTAGAGGAGGCCGTGGATAGACATATCAGAATGGGAATGGGACGTGGAATTAAAATGTGTGGCCACTGGGAGATTCTGCTTTCTCTGGCGGACAGAGCGTAGGTGTTCAGCGAAATAGTCTCCCAGTCTGCGTCGGGTCTCACCAATATATAGAAGGCCGCACTGGGAGTACTGGACGCAGTATTCTTGTGAGCAGGTTGACTAGAGTTGTTTGAGAAGGTTAAACTAATTTGGCGGAGGAAGGGAACTAAAGAGATAGTGCTGAAGATGAGGTAGCTTGTTTACAAACAGCAGCAATGTGTAGTGAAGAGGGGCTGTTGTTAGGACAAAATTGTAGTCAACACGATGAGTTGCAATGTAAAAAGGTGAATACAGCACTGAAGGTTTTAAATTTGAATACTCGTAGTATACAAAAGAAGGTAGATGAATTTGTAGCTCAGTAACAGATTGGTATGTATGATACTGTAGGTATCACTGAATCATGGCTGAAAGAAGATTATAGCTGGGAGCTTAATGTTCAAGGATACACATTGTATCAAAAGGACAGGCAGGAAGATGGAGGGGCAGTGACGTTTTTTCGTAAAAAATGAAATCAAATCCTTAGAAAGATGTGACATAGGATTGGAAGGTGTTGAATCATTGTGGATAGAGCTACAAGGGGGAAAAAGACCCTAATGGGAGTTGTATATAAACCCCTTAACAGTAGTAAGGATATGGTCTACAAATTACAATGGAAGATAGAAAATGCATGCTGAAAGAACAACGTTACAATAGTCATGGGTGATTTCAATATGCAGGTAGTTTGGGAAAATCAGGCTGGTGCTGGATACAAAGAGTGGGAATTTCTAGAATGCCTTTGAGATGGTTTTTTAGAGCAGCTCATGGTTGAGCCTAAGAGGGGATCAGGTATTCTGGATTCGGTGCTGTGCAATGAACCGGAACTGATTAGAGAGGTAAAAGAATCCTTAGGAGTAAGTGATCATAATATGACCAAATTTACCCTGAAATTCAGCTAAATTGTTGCAAGGAGGTGCTGGGATTGGTCCCAAATGCAAGACACAGACACTGAAGTACTAGGAACAGGACTAGGTTCTTCGAGATAGCAAGGTGAATAAGGAAGAAATGAAGCTGGACATGGACACAGGCCCTGGACGAGACAAGGACACCGGGCCTAGGCAAGGACTAAGACCAGGACAAGGAACTTGGAACTAGGAGCCTGGGCTAGGACTCCAAGCCAGAGACTAGACAGGGACCCGGAACCTGGGTCTTGACTCAGGCTCGGACCCCGGATCTAGGTGAGGACAAGATGTGGCTACAGGACTGGATGTGGAACTCCTGCACAGGACGAGGCACATGGACAGGACGAGAACACAAAATCTTGACTTGGACAGGACGAGATTCTTGGACGTGGCTTGGACTGGATGAGGATCTTGGACATGGCTTGGACTGGACAAGGAATCTCCAGCACAGGAAGAGGTAACTCCAGCACCAGGCTGGGCGAGGAATCTCCAAACAGGACAAGGAATCTCCAGCACAGGACGTGGCTCTTGAACTAGATTTGGCTCAGTTCTTGGACTCGGCTTGGTTAGGCTCTTGGGTATGGAGCCAGGACTCCTTGGAGCGCAGGGCCGGGGCCCTTTCTTGGAGCGGAGGGCCAGAGCCCTTTCTTGGAGCGCAGGGCCGGGACCTTTTCTTGGAGCGCAGGGCCGGGACCTTTTCTTGGAGCGCAGGGCCGGGGCCCTTTCTTGGAGCGCAGGGCCGGGTCCTTTTCTTGGAGCGCAGGGCCGGGATGACTGCCCAGGACACTTACCAAGGGAACTGCTGAGGTAAACTGGACAAGGGACTCCTGGATGGGACAAGAACACAAAGCCTTGACTTGGACAGGACTGGAACTTGGAACACAGGAACACAGAACACAGAGCTGGGACCCCTCCATGGGAACAGGACTTAGGGCCAGGGCTTTACACAGAGTCAGGACCCCTCCTTGGGAATAGGACTTAGAGCCGGGACTCTTCTTTGATATGGACACTAAACATGGGGGACACAAAAAGATAGTTCCAAACTCAATGATAGATAGGTCCTTATCTTGGCGTGGCAAGGCTCCGGTCTCACTCCAGCGGTTGAACTTGACGGGGATGCAGGTGAGGCTTCAGAAGGAAAGGGAAGGGAACAGTCCAGCCAACAATCCCTGGATTGCAGGGGTATTTCTGCCAGCCTGAAATGAGAATCAGGTGCCTCAATTAAGGCACCCAGCAGAACAAGGGAGAAAACAGGAAACCGCAGAACAAGGATCGATGGACTGGACCGTGAACCAGAATGCGTACTTCACGGGCCAGACCATAACAAAAATCAGATGTATCAGTATTTCAGTGAAGTAAAGGGAATTACAGAGAGAGGAGGTGGCCAGAGTTGATTGGAAAAGAACACTGGCAGGGATGATGGCAGAGCAGCAATGGCTGTAATTTCTGGAAGCAATTTGGAAGGCACAGGATATATACCTCCCAAAGAGAAAGAAGTATTCTAAAGGAAAGATGACATACCCATGGCTAACAAGAGAAGTCGGAGAGAACATAAAAGAAAAAGAGAGGACATATAATAAAGCAAAAACTAGTGGGAAGTTAGATGAGTTGGAAGCTTTTTAAAAAAACAACAGAAGGCAACTTAAAATGTCATTAAGTAGGTAAAGATAGAAAACGAAAGTAAGTTAGCCAATAATATTAAAGAGGATACCAAAAGTTTCTTCAGATACAAAGAGTAAAAGAGAAGCAAAAGTGGATATCAGAATGCTGGAAAATGAGGCTAGAAAGGTAGTAATGCAGGACAAGGAAATGGCTGATGAACTGTATAAGGTTTTTGCATCAGTCTTCACTGAGAGAAACATATAGCAGTATCGTGGAAGTTGCAGGTGTCAGGGGTCATGAAGTGTGTGAAGTTACCATTATCAGAGAGAAGATTCTTGGGAAACTGAAAGGTCTGAAGGTAGATAAATCAACTGGACCAGATGGTGTACACCCCAAAGTTCTGAAAGAGGTGGCTGAAGAGTTGTGGGGCATTAATAATGATCTTTCAATAATCACTAGATTCTGGAATGGTTCTGGAAGACTGGGAAATTGCGGATGTCATTCTACACTTCACAAAGGGAGAGAGGCAGAAGAAAGAAAATTGTAGGCCAGTTAATCTGATGTCATTGGTTGGGAAGATGTTGCCGTCAATTGTTAAAGATGAGGTCTCAGGGTACTTGGAAGCACATGATAAAATAGGCCATAATCAGCATGGTTTCCTCAAGGAAAATTCTTGCCTAATAAATCTGTTGGAATTCTTTGAAGAAATAACAAGCAGGATGGACAAAGGAGAATTGGTTGATGTCGTGTATTGCATTTTCAGAAGGGCCCTGTATCTCAGATACAATGTATTATCATTGGAGAGAGTCCAGAAGAGAGTTACGAGGATGATTCCTGGAATGAAGGGGTTAACTTACGAGGAGCGTTTGGTAGCTTTGGACCTGTACTCACTGGAATTTTGAAGAATGTGGGTGGATCTCATTGAAACCTACCGATTGTTGAAAAGGACTAGGTAGGGTGGATGTGGAGAGGATATTTCTTATGGTGGGGGTATCCAGAACTAGAGGGCATAGCATCAAAATTGAGATGTGACCTTTTAGAATAGAGGTAAGGAGACTTTTTTTAGCCAGAGAATGATGTATTTGTGGAGTGCTCTGCACAGACTACGGTGAAGGTCAAGTCCGTGGGTATATTAATGGGAAGTTGATCGTTTCCTGATTGATCAGAGCATCAAACAATATGGTGAGAAGGCAAGTGTATGGGGCTGAGTGGGATCCAGGATAAGCCATGATGGATTGATGGAGCAGACTCAATGGACTGAATGGCTTAATTCTGCTCCTATGTCTTATGGTCTTCTGGTCTTATGATGCTGCTTAACAAGCTGCAAGCCCATGGT
Source organism: Mobula birostris (assembly GCF_030028105.1). Lineage (NCBI taxonomy): Eukaryota > Metazoa > Chordata > Chondrichthyes > Myliobatiformes > Myliobatidae > Mobula > Mobula birostris. The sequence goes on along the minus strand of NC_092378.1, from coordinate 128,347,210 downwards.
ATTACAGGAAAAATTCTAGCATGGATAAAGCACTGGCTGATTGGAAGGAGGCAAAGAGTGGGAATAAAAGGAACCTTTTCTGGTTGGCTGCCGATGACTAGTGGTTTTCCACAGGGGTCTGTGTTGGGATTGATTCTTTCTACGTTTTATGTCAATGATTTGGATGATGAAATTGATAGCTATGTTGCAAAGTTTGCAGATGATATGAAAATAGGTGGAGGGGCTGGTAATTTTGAGGAAGTAGAGAGACTACAGAAGGACAGAGAGATTAGGAGGATGGGCAAAGAAATAGCAGATGATATATAGGGTTGGGAAGTGTATGGTCATACACTTTGGTAGAAGAAATGAAAGGGTTGACTATTTTCTAAATTGAGAGAAAATACGAAAAATAAATAAGGTGCAAAGAGACTTGGAAGTCCTTGTGCAGGATTCCCTAAAGGTTCATTTACAGGTTGAGTCTGTGGTGAATAAGGCAAATTCAACGTTAGCATTAATTTCAAGAGGATTAGAATATAAAAGCAAGGATGGAATGTTGAGACTTTATAAAGCACTGGGGAGGCCTCACTTAGAGTATTGTGAGCAGTTCTGGGTCCCTTATCTTAGAAAGGATGTGCTAAAACTGGAGAGAGTTGATAGAAGGTTGACAAAAATGATTCCAGGATTGAATGGCTTGTCATATGAAGAGCATTTGATGGCTCTGGGCCTGAATGAAGAGTGACCTCATTAAAACCTATTGAATGGTGAAAGTGGATGTGGAGAGAATATTTACTCTGGTGGGGGAGTCTAAGACCAGAGAATACAGCCTCAGAGGGGTATCCTTTTAGAATGGAGACGAGCAGGAATTTCTTTAGCCAAAGAGTGGTGAATCTGTGGAATTCTTTGCCTCAGGCAGCTGTGGATGCCAAGTGCTTATGTATATTTAAGGTAGAGTCTGATAGATATTTGAGTGGTCATAATATGAAGGGATACAGGGAGAAGCAGGAGATTGGGATTGAGAGGAAAATTGGATCGCCCATGATGAAATGGTGGAGCAGACTCAGTGGGCCAAATGGCTTAATTCTGTTCCTATACCTTATGGTCTTAAGGTCTTATCACCTTGGATGTTATAATGAAAATGAAGATTTGGAGGATACTATTGTCAAAAGCATTGTATGAAAGGAGTCCATTATCTGCACGAGATGTCTGCGGTAGTTTTGTTCATTTACAATCATAAGAACACAATAGCATACACTGAATGAATTCCTCAGTCCTTAAGTTATTGGATCTAATACACAGTTTTATAGTACTGTGGTAGTATTGATAGTGTTCTACTTGGTTCTGTATTTCATTTAAATACATAATTTGTTACTGTCTTTTTTATACTATTTAAGGTAGAGGTCGATAGATTCTTGGTTGGTCGGGGCATGAAGGGATACAAGGCAAGACAAGAGATTGGGGCTGAGAAGAAAATTTGATCAGCCATGGTGAAATGGTGGCCAAACTTCGATGGGCCAAATGGCCTAATTCTACTCCAATATATTATGGTCTTATGATAAAAATATCTAGAGTACTTAGAATGTTAGTGTACGGGGTCTTTCTTTTGTTACATTTAAAATGGCGATTTTGTTATGTTAATCTGTGGAATGCGGCTTTGTTGTGTTTTAACGCTGCAGAGAGTTTGCGCTAGCAGCTTATTGTGGTTTAGAGGGTGATAAGAGGGTGCTATTAGCCAATAGGTGGTTATGTATCGTTTTGTTTTCGGATGCCATGCTGTATGATATGACTGTGGACTGAGTTTTGGCGGGGAGTCGGGAGGAGAGACGAGGAGGACGGCGGACGTGCGGAGAGGCTCCGGTCGATCACTTCGGGTGGTCCCGAGCCGTGGGTCGACGGAATTCGGGTGGTCGTCTGACGTCGAACTTGAGCTCCAACGGTAGCGCGCGAAGAACTTGGACTTTGATAAGTGTTGGCGCCTTTTTTTTTCCCATTACTTTCCTCTCTGTATCAAATGTATATTAATGCCCTAGAATTAGTAATATCTATAAAGTGTATGTGTTAAAATTTACTGGGTGTGCTGGCTGATGATTGATGTTTGTGATTGATTCGGGCGACGATTGACCCTGAGGGGACTGTTGAAGCAGGTGCTGGGCGGGATTTCCCCTAGACATTCACGAGCCAATATAACGGAACGTTACATTAGGAACACATTCACCAAGAGTTAGCACTTTGTGTCATAACGGGGGCGTTGGGTGCAAACCCAACTGCAAGACACAGACACTGAAGTACTAGGAACAGGACAGGACTAGAGACTAGAGTTAGGGACGTGACTGGATGCAGACTAGGAGCTGGGACAAGAACACAGACTTGGGCTAGGACATTGGCTAGGCAAACGGGATCAAGACTAGGAGCCTGGGGTTGGACTCCGAGCCAGAGACTGGACAAGGATGACTCGGGCTCAGACCCCGGAACTAGGCGAGGATATGGCGTGGCTACAGGACTGGACATGGCTTGGGTTCCTCGAGGCTTGGGTTCGGACTCCAGGCCAGAGACTGGACAAGGACCCAGAACCTGAGTCTTAACTCAGGCTCGAACCCCGGAACTAGGCAAAGACATGATGTGGTCTTGGGAGACAGGACTAGGCAAGGCTACAGGACAGAACGAGAGACTCCTGGGCAAGACGAGGGAACTCTAGAGCTCCAGTACAGGATGAGGGAACTCCAGCACAGGACAAAGCACAGGGTCAGGACGAGGCACATGGACTGGACAAGAACAAAAAGCCTTGACTTGGTACTCAGGAAAAGCCGAGCCTTGGACTTGGGATGGCAGGAACGCAGAACACAGAGCCTTGGTCTTGGGGAGGATAGGAACACAGAGCCTTGAGCTAGAGCAGGGGAACACAGAGCCTTGGACTTGAGAGACAGGAACACAGGGATATGGAACACAGAGCCAAGACCCCTCCTTGGGAACAGGACTTAGGGCCAGGGCTCTGCACAGAATGCTGAACATGACAAAATGGTTCCCAACATTAGGTAGCAGCAAACGGTCGGACCTACCTAGCGAAGGCATGGACACAGGGACGGTTTCCAACGCTAGGTAGCGGCGAATGGCCGGACCTACCTAGCAAAGGCATGGACACAGAGAGAGTTCCAAATCAACTATAGACAGTTCCAACTCAACAATAGACTTCCTCATCTTGACACAGCAAGGCTCCAGTCTCGCTCTGGTGGTTGAACTTGACAAGGTTGCAGGCAAGGCTCCAGACACAGGTTGCAGGCAAGGCTCCAGACACAGGTTGCAGGGCAAAGGCTTCAGACACAGTTTGCAGGCAAGGCTCCAGAAGGAAGGGGAAGGGAAGGGAACAGTCCAGCCTCTGGGTAACGGCAAAGACAGCCTGGCTTACCCAACAGAGGCAAGGACAGGAAGGAATGGATCCAACCACAGCGTAACGGCAAAGTCGGCCTGATTTACCCCACAGATGCGAGGACGGGATACTCTCGATTCAACAATGAGTGAAATAATTTCAGATAGTCTGCCTTTCCAGCTTTAGAATATTTCCAGCATTCAGAGTTACTTCATCCTCTCCTCCTTGGTAACTTCGGATTTCACCAACGCTCCCCTATTTAGACTTCCACCAGAAATGATTTCTGTCCGCCTCTAACATACTCTTTCATTTTGGGCCATCACTACTTTCATCATCATTTCGTCTCTCTGCTCTTAAACCTTTATGGTCCCATGACCTGGACATCAGGAAACCAAGAGAGCGAGGTAAGTAATGGGCACAAAGGGAAAAGGAGAACTGAAACAATGGAAGGATCTATTTATTAGTGTAGAATAGTTTTCAACAATTATGAAAGTATTTACAATTTCCTTATTGCACCCAATAATATCTATCCACTGATCCATATTAATCTGACCGATTTGTAATATGACTTATTATTCATTATATAATTGTAGTTCAGTTTGGAACCTGTGAACCTTCATCATGGAAATAGAGTATAATTAAATCTACACTCTGAAATCTCACTGAACCTAGTTATATATTCAAGTTTAAGTTTAGTTGTCATTCAACCATACATGAATACCCATTGAATTTAGCCAAATGAAACAACGATACTCCAGGGCCAAGGTAAAAAACACAATACCAACAGTCATACACAGCACAGGGCATATGTAAGATAGTAGTAAAATACAGTCACACAAAAAATATAGTCCAAGTCCTTGAGTTCATGAAAGTTGCAGCAGCCTGCAGTCTGCAATACAGCTTGTCTTCTGCCAAGTGAACACTGGCATCCATAAATACATCAAATTTCACCCATAAATACATAAAATTTTTATACTTTGTGCAATATTTATTCATTAGGTGTCTAATGTTGAACTTTATACATCTGTTGTCACATTCTTAATATCTTACTTTGAATAAATTGTGTAGTTTGAAATGTCAGAATTTTATATCAGCATGCCCTTCTGTCATTTGGCAATGTTACCAGTCTTTAGCAGCTCAAAAATAAATATTTATTAGTGTCACCTTTGAAAGACAACCACTGACTCTTTCAATACACTGTGATCTTTTCCACTACATTACATATGATTATATGGGATATATTAAACAAAGGACAGAAGAAGGCCATTCAGATTAACAGTGTATGCCAGTGTTTGCATCCTATTCAAATGTCTTTGCTTTATACTTCATCTAACTCTCACTACATTGCCTCCTATTCCCTTCTAATTTGGATGTTTATCTAGTTGTAATTTATTTACTTCAGCCACTGGTAAGTTCCACACTCCATGACACTTTGGATAAAGTTAAGTCCCCTGAAATGGTCAATGGATTTTTTTTTTATTTGATAGCTAATTTCTGTTATGGCATCTATTTTACCTTTCTCCAGGAATGGAAACACTCTAGTCGAGGAGTTGCTGGAAAATACCAGCTGCCCCCTATTGGTATTTGCTGCAGTGATTACCAAGTGTCAATCTCAGACCTGAATGAAGAATAATGCTATGGTTTCCCATCACTGCTCCAAGTTCCTGAAATCTACATTTTGAGTTTTATGTAGTGCCAGCTAAGAAATATTTTGAGGAAAAAAATCACACTTCTAGAGGAATTCAGTGAGTTAGGCAGCATCTAATGGAGGGAAATTAATCTAGACGAAAGATCTTGACCCAAAACATGAACTGTCTATTTCCCTCTGCAGATGCTGCCTAACCCAATGACTTTCTCCAGAAGTTTGTTTTTGCTCCAGATTCCAGTGCCAAGTCTCTTTTGTCTTAAAGAATTTTTCAGAGTTTGATTACTTTAGTGAGAGTTATGTGACACATTACAATGTTTTATGTAGTTACTGAGCCATGGTATCCCCACACCCTGTCGTTGTAGCTGCAAGTTCTAACATAACATAACCCCCATGATAGTCAGACACCACGTTTAGCATCATTATAGCGCAAGTGAAGAGCTTTCAGAAGGCCTATCAGCTCTTGGCAAATTAATCCCATGAATCCTATTCCACATCTATTTCTCCAAATCCCTGCAAATCATTTTCCAGCATGTGCCTTCCCAAAACTCGTCTGTAAAGTCTGACCATCTTTGAACCACCCAACAGGTAATGAATCACAGATCACCACTCTCTGCATAGTTTATCCTCACATTCCTTCCCCACTCCCTCGGTCTTTTGTTCATACTTTGAATCTCTATTTCCTGGTGATTGAGTCATACACAGTACCAATGTGAACACCTTTAATAAAAGCAGAAGTGCTGGAAAAAGTTGGTTGGCCTGGCAGCATCTATGGAATGAGAAACAGAGTTAATGTTACAGATCAAATGCACATCCTCATACAGGAACTGAAATGTTAACTTCTTTTGTACTGATGTTGCCTGACCTGCTGAATATTTCTAGCATTTTCTTTTTCTATTTCAGATTTTGAACATCTGCAATGTTAATTTTCAATGTGAACAGCTTCTCTCATACCGTATCTGACATGATCTTCTGACAGAAACATCTACTTCTTTGACATACTAAGTTGTTGGATCAAATGAAACCAACTAAATAAAAGCAAACCAAAGAGCCATTGAACATTTTGGAAATGCTCAGACAAATAGGTTCAAAGGTTGTTAAATAAATAATTGCCAAAACCTTACATAAAGCAGCAACCTGAAGGTTGACACATTCACAGCCACCAGCTCTTAATGCAAGTTGTGAAAAAGGGTCAAGAATAATCAACAAAATACAGTACTGTTAAGATTAATGTATTAAATGCTATTTCTGTCTCCAGAAAGGAACAAACTAAACCAGAGAACAGAACATTCAGTAATGGATAGGTATAAAAAAATGTTAAATTACAAGATTTTAAGTGAGCTGTTTTAAACTATTTCTAATCCAGTAGATCCTTTCCTGCACTCTGTCTTTGTCCTATGTTCGAATGTGCACTCCTTGAGCTGATCAGAACTGAGTAGTTTGCTTTCTGCTGTTGATCTTAAAAAGACCATCAACTGACTGTAACAGCTGTTTTTCTCTGCTTACTGTGGTACTGTTGTGTTAATGTTCAGACTGCTTTTATTTTCAAGTACCATTAAAAAGAAACTCCAGATGCTGAAAATCTGAAATAAATGCAAGAAGAAATTACATAAGCTCAGCAAGCTGGGCAGCATCTGTGAAAAGACAAATGAGGGTAGTGTCTGAGGTCAATGACTATACATTAGCAATGAGAAAGAGAGAAAAAAAGTTGGCTTTAAATTGGAGAGAAGCTGGGAAGGGATTTTCTCTGACAGGATGAAGCCAGGATTGCCCAGTATACAAATCTCAATAATGAGATTTTGCAGATGCTGGCTATCCAGAGTAATACACGGAAAATGCTGGAGGAACTCAGCAGGTCAGGCAGCATCTATGGAGAGAAATAAACAGTCGATATTTTTGGCCGTAACCCTTCATCAGGACTGGGTCTCAACACGTCCCCCTGCAACTGGATACTGGACTTCTTCACAATAATGCCACAGTCAGTCCGTGGGGTCAGCAAAGTCTCTCATCCCATTACGCTGAACACTGGCACTCCCCAAGGCTGAGTGCTCAGCCCGCTGTTGTCACTCTGCTGATGCATGACTGTGTCGCAGAATCCATCTCATCGAGGTTGCAGATTACACTGTTGTTGAGGGAATTAAATCACTGGAGAGAAAGTTACTGGTAGATACAAAGCAGCTTCTTTATTCAACAAAACAAGGTACAGCAGGCACCATACTGAGACGCTTTCGGTGAAAAGGTCTGCTGGCCCAACCGTGGGGCTCGATATTTATTTGCTAAACACAAAGGACAATCCATATTTACAAAGTATAGACAGTGCTTTCTTTTGAAGCTACATACGAACTTCACACCTTCTGATTCACATCCATCCCACAGATGCCAGCAGGTCTGTGGACTGCGATTCACAGCTTCTAGGAATGCATTGTTCCAAGTTAAATCCACAATACATTTTCAAGGAACAGAAGCCATTTGCTAAATGTAAATCACCTAAACTCAAAAATCACTCTAACAGTCCCTCCTCTTGACCCTCCTGGACAAAAATAAATTTGTACAAGGAAAGGCCAACCTACTCAAATAAGGCAGCAAAAAAGTCCTGCCTTGAAATTCCCCCCCAATTTTTGTGTGCCTCAATATCTACTCTAGTATTCCCTAATCGTTATCTACCAAATGTTAAGCAGAGAGGCTGTTCCAGAAATTTGAACAAGTCTTTAGCAATGCCGCTTCTCTCTTGTGCCTGTCGGCTCTTTCCCTGTAGGTTGATTGTAGCTTAGTCACATTCCATTGTCTTCAGCCCTTCATTCTCTGGTCACTGAAACTCTCTTTCCAGGAGCACCCACAGGCCCTCTCATCGATGTACACGAAGGGGTTGGGGTGGTCTCTATGTAAATGTCTGCAAGGACCTCTCCCCAGTGACACCTCCTTCTGAATTGTCCAGTCGATCACTGGCCCGACTGCTGAAAGGGCCCAGCTCCTCATTCAGACTGAAGGTGACTGCCTTCAGATGCCGTGTTCAGTCATCGAAGTTGTGGAACTTACTGTCTCTGCATTAACTTAAAATCCCTCCCCATCTATTTTCCAATCTTTTCTATTCTATGCTACAAATCTAGTCATCTACCTTCAGCAACCAGCCTTCATTACAGAATATCATCATCATCACACTTTTACACGTTATTCATGGTTTTCTGCCATGCTGTCGGTGTCTTCTGCCTTTGCGTTTCCTCCGGGTATGTTTTCATCAGCTGTGGTCAGGTCTGGCATGGCCGGCTGGTGCTCCTCTCTTAGGTTCTCTGTAATTACATGGTTACTGGGTACACTTGGTTCCCCGTTCTGTCTGTGGGAGCAACAAGAGGGTGATTTGTATGCTTTAACCTGAGTCCAGTGTTTCCACTGGCTGCCTTGCCGAGTCTGCACACAGACACGAGTATCATTGGTTAAGAATACCGTCTGTGGTCCTATCCACCTGGGGGCAAACCCCAGCCTTTCTGGCAGCACCCTCACCATGACTTGGTCGCTGGGCTGTGGAAGGACTATCTCCTTTCCCTCTGGCTCTCTCTGATCAGCGATTCGCTGTTGTTGCGTTCGGTACTTCAACACTTTAAGTTGATTACAATAGTCTTTCACGTTCTGTATCATTCTATCCCTGTAAGCTCCAGGCTCCCTGCAACCCGTAATTACCCCATGATATAACTTCAGTAATATCTACCTAATACATGGTGAGGCCACCACGACTCTTCCCTTCCCGTGTGTCCAGCTCCCATCTGGTCCCTCCTTTGCTCCCTTTCTCCACCACCTCTTCTCTTCTGCCTCCACCTCTTCATATAATTTTACTCTTTTGAATTCTGTCCTTTCTTCCTGCACATTTGCAATTTCAATTGCCTCTTGTTCCCCTGCTGCCTTATTCGCAGTAATGTCTGCCCTTGGAGGGACTGGGAAAGCTTTATGTTCTGGAGACAAGCCATTCAGGATTGTTGCACGGCCCGCCACTGTGGGATGCAATCTCCGCCTGATCTTAAGGGCAGTATAGCTTGTTGTTAATGGACATGATCCACTGGTCTTTACTAGCCATATAGGCAAGTTAGTAGTGGCCGCAGTCTCTCTGAGTATTCCCTAGTGTTTTTATTCCTTTGCTATACCCTGAACAGCAGTCAGTGCGTCAGTTTTTACAGAGTGCTGCTTATGGGGTTTATACAGACCCTCCTCTATCTTAACTGAGTTTATCTTTACTCGACCACAATCTTGCTTGTGTCTAGCCCACACTGCTGGGAACTGCTGACAAAGTAACCCATAGACACCATCCTGGCTCCAGTCTCTAGTAATCGGGGCCCCCCCGACTATGCTAGTCAAGTTGTGTATTCTGTTGGTTGTATGTGTTCACTGCCCCTGACTTGTCCATATTATTTCTCCCTTTCCCGAATCTATAACAGCTCCTGCTTCCCATAGGATGTCTATTCCAAGGATAGTGCCCTCGATATTTGGACATACCCAGAAATACATTGGAAGCTCCACTCTCCCAATTTCTAGTATTTGTGACTCGCTTCTTTCTGCTTCCACTGTTTTCCCTCCTACACCCCTGATATAAATGGTCTGTCTGGTTGTAGGCAAGGGTAGGTACGTTATCAATACCGATGCCCCTGTGTCCACTAACATATTGCATTGCCGTCCCCCTAACATTGCTGTTATGTACATCTGCGGGTCACCAGCGCTGACAGTGGGGCCTGCCGCCACATCTATTTCTGACCTAGGAGCCGTCTTTAGTAGCTCTTTGATCTGATCAACAGTCAGATTGGTCAGACTGGGCACAGATGGGGTGAGAGATTGTGTGCCTGCTGTGATGGTCACCTGTTTTTGTTTCCTCTGTTTTGGACACTGCCTCCAACCATATCCCAATAGGCCGCAGCTGTAGCATACCAACTCCTTTACCCTCCCACGTCTATTTCAGCAATTTCTTGCTTCATGCCCTGGCTGCCGGCAAGCAAAACAAACTCTCTGGGGAATCACAGCAACTACATCCATTACAGCCACTTTACGATCTCTCTTGCACTTTCTTCGGTCTATCTCACTGGCCCATGAAATTATTGCAGAGTAGGTCGACCCCACCGTTATGCCTAAATCTAAAACTTGCTGGTGGGCTGAGCTCAGGCCTTCCTTCAGCATTTTCAGGAAGACTTGGTCATCCCTCCCTGGATTATCCAACCCTGAATACTCCTCATATGCTTGATATTTACATTCTGCATAATCCATGGCCACCTCATCGGCTTTTTGAATCACTGCCGTTATCGTTCCCCAGTTACTCTCGCCTCCCCCTAGTCGCTGCCTCACTTCCCCTTTAAAAAAGCGATATCTTTCTTCATTACTGGCGCTCCCGGTAGTTGCCCATGTACCATCCCGCACCCCCTGGGCCATCCTGTCCCCCATATTCCTCAGGCACTTTGTTTTTACCAACACATGTATATCTTTAGGGTGCATCTGGTGAATTTCAGCCATTTCCTCAAGCTTACGCCAGAATTCTGAATTCCCACAGGTGACTTTAAGTGAGGGCAACTCTGACAAAATGTTTTGTTTCTCCCTGGGTATGAAGGGCTTATGAATGGTCGTAATCATTGTCAAGGGCTTGGATCATCAGAGTTCTCAACCCGATGCTGCCTGACCTCAATAGGTGCCATCCTGGCAGATCTATCTGGGTAAAACCTCTCCCTGAGATATCTCCACGCTAATTCCCACACTACGCAAAATATAAAAGACGGGTAGAAATTAAAAAGCACATACTTAAAACCACAAAGTATATACTCCACTATCTGTCACTTTTGACCACCTGAACTCATGATGCCTGCTGTATTCCTTTGCATCACACTTGCAAAATGTACACTAAAATGCAGCTCCCTGAACGAGTATACACGCCCCCACTCTGGCATCCCAGAACATCGGTAACCGCCCTCCGCAACTGGTGGCTCCATCTCACCAAATTAACACATCAAGCTTCCTCACTTACATAAACACACATGCACATGCACACACCACTTTTATATCTACCAGTTCAGCTCTCCGCATTCGTGATACCTCATGTTCCCGTGTACCACCGACCGAACAGATCCAAGTGTGAGTGCTATTTTAGAGCATACTCACCCACTTAGACTCCTAAGATCGCTGGCCACACGATGGGTCACGAAGGTATCCCACTCCTGACACCAGATGTTGTTGCGTGAATGAAATCATCAGAGAGAGTTACTGGTAGATACAAAGCAGCTTCTTTATTCAACAAAACAAGGTACAGCAGGCACCATACCGCGACACCTTCGGTGAAAAGGTCTGCTGGCCCAACATGGGGCTCAATATTTATTTGCTAAACACCAAGGACAATCCATATTTACAAAGTATAGACAATGCTTTCTTTTGAAGCTACATACAAACTTCATGCTTTCTGACTCATATCCATCCCACAGACACCTGCAGGTCTGTGGACTGCAATTCACAGCTTCTAGGAATGCATTGTTCCAAGTTAAATCCACAATACATTTTCAAGGAATAGAAGACTGGTAGTCAAAGCCATTTGCTAAATGCAAATGGCCTAACCCCAAAAATCACTTTAACAGACACAACGGTGGTTGGCCTTATCAAGAACAACGATGAGATGGAGTGTACAGAGGAAGTGGAGCGGCTGCTGGATTGGTGTGAGAAGGACAACTGAAGCCTGATCATGGAGAAGACAATGGAAATCATTGTGGACTTCAGGAAGGTGCAGACGGACCATCCCCCTCCGCGAATACACGGCTCCTCTGTAGACAGAGTTAAGTGCATCAAGATCCTGGGAGTTCACATCACGGATGACCTCACCTGATCCCTTAATATCACCTCCCTGAACAAGAAGGCACAGCAGCACCTCCACTTCCTAAGAAGATTGAGGCAAGCAAAGCTACTCTGCCCATTTTCATTACATTTTACCGGACCACCATTGATAGCTTCCTGACAAGTTACATCCCCATCTGGTATGGGAGCGTCGAGCATTGGACCAGAAATCCCTACAAAGGACTGTGAGAACAGCTGAGAGGATCATAGGTGTCTCCTTACCATCCATCTGGGATATTTATCAGGAGCGCTGCATACAGAGGGCCCTTAGTAGTATTAAGGATCCCACACATCCATCCAGCATCCTCTTTGACTTTCTGCCATCAGGCAGGAGACTATGATGCATAACAACAAGGATGGTCAGGATGAGAAACAGTTTCCTCCCCCAGGCCATTAGGCTTCTGAACTCCCAGCCGCAACGTATTCGAAGTGTCACTGGTTAATCTGTCCCGTACCTTACAACATTTAAAATTTATGCATTTTAGTTTGTTATTTATGTGTAATTCATTTGTAGATGTCATCTTTAACCCCATAAGTTATTGTGTATTATGTGTTTATGTGTTTAACATGTTCGAACAGGTGGCTTTGGATATCTAGACAACGTTGCTTTGAGACAGCGAGAGGAAAATAAATGGTGCCGATCCTGATTAAAAATAGTTAACCACAGCACAGTACTTCAAGCCCTTTGGAAATTGCAACATGTTCAATTTATGTCAACTAAACAAAGTAGTGTACAACTAATTATTTCAGTTTAGGTAGTAACAACTCAGTGCAGTAGACAAAGCATATATTATTTGTGAGCAAAGAGTTCAGTGAAACATGTAATAATACAAACTAGTCTCCCCAAAGGCTCCAGGTCATGCAGAATGAAAGAGTAGTTGGTATGTGGGGCCACATTATTGGCTTCAGTACAATTTGAAACACAAGCCATGTTATGAGATGACTGATTAGACATATTAACAATTCTAACAATCTCAGCCAGTGACTGTGCAGAAATAGACCACAGAGTGTGGGTAAGATCAAAGGCTGAATTACTGACTGGCACTGAAAAATAGATACTGTAAACATTTCTGTGCTTAAGAGGGAAAGAATCAGTTATGGCTGTTTTTAACCATGGGGAAATTTGTGTCAATATGGGATCAAAACATTATATTATATGTTGAAATAACCAATAAAATCATGTTCTACTGACTCATGTATGAAACAGCTGAATAACTGGAGACCACCTCCACTGTGCAATTGTATCTTCAAATTCACTGTAAGGATGATGACAATGTTGTCTTCCAGGCCAGCATACCCAACATTGCAGTGCATTTGGGCAGGCAGGCCCCATTGTCTGTATGCCCAATAATAGATTATCGAAACAGACAGACATAGTTTGGAGCTCTATCCATAACGAGAGAGCTATGGATAGTGGTGAACCCAAGTGCAGAGCACGGTTTAGAACTAACTCAGTCCTGAAATAAACAAGATGACACAAACAAAATCCACTCAGTAGTACTAGAAATGGAGCTCCTATGATTGAGCACTGAGTGCTCAGCCCAAAGTCTTTAAATACAGACTTTCTATGAGGGAATGTGGCAGGCAGTAAACGTGGATCCCTGCTGCTGTTCAGTCAGGAACATAATACTAACATGGGAATGCCAGGTGGGAGGAAGATAAGACTCCTTGAAAAAAAAATTGATTCCTAGAAATCTCTGGCTCACAGCTGCTCAAAGTAGAAAGGGGGTACTGTATTCAGGATGTTACTGAGACCCCTGTCCATGCATCAGAAGCCCTGTGTAAGCAGCAGGCAGAGCACGCCATCTCTCAATTTGTCCAAATGCCCGGCTCATCAGTTGTCTTCTGCCCCAGTTTTGGAAGAGTACAGTTTCAAATTGGCCTCATCAGTCATTTCTGAATCAAGAAAACTGGAATGGAAGTGACTTACCCTCAGTCCTGAGGGGTTTACCTCAAAAGAAGACCCTGCTGTCAGATGCCATTTGATAAAATTCAGAGAAGAGTTCAAGCTATGATATAATTTATTATAAAGCAGTACACCATAATAAACATACAAACTAATTCTTGTAATCTAGCAAGATGTATCAGCAAGATCATTTAAGGCATAATTATTACCCGACTTTGGGGCTAGTGGCTGTGGTTCTGTTGCAATAATAGCTGTGGTGGGTTTAAATTCAAAATCTCATTTTTCTGTCCAGCGGACTGAAGTGAAGTGCTCACTCCTCAGCTTCCTGACGTCCCAGTTAAAGGAGTAAGCAATGGAAATGACAGCTTGGCCAATGAAGTGTACTATCTTGACAACGACTGAGGTTTTGACAAAGGCATTAATCTAAAGACTTGTTATTGCCAACAGGTGTATTCCCATTCCAGTACGGGGAAAAGGATTAGCCAGTAAATTACTTTATACTTTATTGTCGCCAAACAATTGATACTAGAGCATACAATCATCACAGCGATATTTGATTCTGCTCTTCGTGCTCCCTGGAGTACAAATCGATAGTAAATATTAAAATTTTAAATTATAAATCATAAATAGAAAATAGAAAAGAGAAAGTAAGGTAGTGCAAAAAAACCGAGAGGCAGGTCTGGATATTTGGGGGGTACGGCCCAGATCCGGGTCAAGATCCGTTCAGCAGTCTTATCACAGTTGGAAAGAAGCTGTTCCCAAATCTGACCGTATGAGTCCTCAAGCTCCTGAGCCTTCTCCTGGAGGGAAGAGGGACGAAAAGTGTGTTGGCTGGGTGGGTCGTGTCCTTGATTATCCTGGCAGCACTGCTCCGACAGCGTGCAGTGTAAAGTGAGTCCAAGGATGGAAGATTGATTTGTGTGATGTGCTGGACTGTGTTCACAATCTTCTGCAGTTTTTACCAGGTTGTGATGCACCCCAGAAGAATGCTTTCTACAGTGCATCTATAAAAATTATTGAGGGTTTTAGGGGACAGGCTTAGCTTCCTCAGGAAGTAAAGGCGCTGGTGGGCCTTCTTGGCAGTGGACTCTGCTTGGTTGGACCAAGTCAGGTCATTTGTGATATTGACTCTGAGGAACTTAAAGCTTTTAACCTGCGCACCACCGATGTAAATGGAGTTGTGCGGTCCGCTACTCTTTCTGAAGTCAACGACCAATTCCTTCATCTTGCTGACATTGAGGGATAGGTTATTGTCTTCGCACCATGCCACCGGGTTCTTAATTTCCTCTCTGTACTCAAACTCATCATTACCCGAGATACGGCCTACAATTGTGGTGTCATCAGCAAACTTATATATTGAGTTCGATGGAAACTTGGCTACACAATCATGGGTGTACAGTGAGTACAGCAGGGGGGGCTGAGTACACAGCCTTGTGGGGCACCAGTGCTCAGAGTGATTGTAGAGGAGAGCTTGTCCCCTATTTTTACAGCCTGGGTCCTGTCTGTGAGGAAGTTGAAGATCCAGCTGCAGATCTGAGTGCTAAGGCCCAGGTTCCGGAGCTTAGGAATCAGTTTATTTGGCATGATGGTATTAAAGGCAGAGCTGTAGTCAATGAAAAGGAGCCTTACATATGCGTCTTTATTCTTCAGGTGTTCTAAGGAGGAATGTAGAGCCAGAGAGATGGCATCTGCCGTTGACCTGTTGCTCCGGTAGGCAAATTGCAAAGCATCCAGGTTGACCGGTAGGCTGTGGTTGATGTGTGCCATAACCAATCGCTCAAAGCACTTCGTAGCAATTGATGTCAGAGCTAATTACTCTGGACTAAGTTAATGAACCCTGAACTTGCTTCAAGAATGTGAAAAGGGTGGATGATATTAAAAGCAGGCACAGGCAGACATTACTTCTGATTATGCCATTGTGGAAAAATCTAATGACAACTAAAAGAATTACTGTAGCGGAATCACTGAAGAACATGGGGAAATATTGTGAGTCAAAAGAGACTGCAGATGCTAGAATCAGGAGCAGC
This sequence comes from Mobula birostris, assembly GCF_030028105.1. Lineage (NCBI taxonomy): Eukaryota > Metazoa > Chordata > Chondrichthyes > Myliobatiformes > Myliobatidae > Mobula > Mobula birostris. The sequence continues at coordinate 128,331,449 of NC_092378.1, read as the reverse complement.
AAAGAATCTGCTAGCGGAACTTCGCAGGTCAAGCAGCATCTGTGCGGGAGGAAAGGGACTGTCACCATCAGAACTGAGAGTGTAGGTTATTTTGCCTGATTCCCAAAGTTTACCAGAAGGTTAGTTGTCCAGGTAAGTTAATTCTGCACCTCATCTGTAGGTATGCTATCAATGAAACAAGACTGCTTTTTGTAATTTATACAAGTTTACAGCTGAATGGATTCTTCCACATTAGCAAAACAGGAAAATTAGGAGGAACTCAAGATTGGCAGGCATGACACAATTCCAATTCCACATACTGTATCAGAGAACATCCCATTAGATAAAATTAGAATCTATTTGATTCCTACAGATGTTATTACACTAATCTCCCAGAGAAACAAGATGGTGAGACTGGTTCACCAAGCTATCTCTACCTGTTTTGGTTGACTAGAAGCATATACCTCTGTATTGCATATGTTGCCAGTTGGCAACAACAAAATTGTATTATAACAAGAAATAATTGAAAAATTTGGGGATTTATAACCAGCTCTTGAACTAACAGTTAAACTCCTTTGTCTTTTTCAATACCCAATGATGCAAAGAAGTTCTCCGTTTGGATAATATGACAAAAGTCACTTTCTTCATATTCTAATAGCTGGTTCTAGTTCTTAGTTACTCTTGTATGCTTTGTGTCTCATCCAACTATTCACATAGTGTTTACACACAGTAATATTGATCCTTTGCTATAAGACCCAGAAAACTAGGTCGAAACAGGTTTTATCACTGCATTATTTCTCCAGGAGTCTGCCAATCTCCCATCAAGAAATCCTCCCTATAGTAATTCCAAGAATATATATTGTACTAATCCACTCAGGTCCCCTTAACTATTTTCAACTGGGCAAAAGAGATTACTACTTGCTTTTTAAATAAGTGTGTGAATTTTGAAATTAAAGAGATTTATTTTGTAATACTCCTGATTCATTACTCATACAAACATAAATTCATGTTGGAAATTTCTAGTAGGTTTCCTGGAACATTTGAGTTTCTCTAATTTGCTTGACTAATGCTTTTGATAATTCAACATCCAGCCACGTGGATTTTTTTTTCAGTTTTACCTTTCCCTTGGCATCAAAGGAGATTTGCTTGCACTCAGGGTTTTGTGGGTTCTGAGGTGACTCATTTGAATGGGGCAGGAGATACTGATGGGTCAGTTTGATGCCATTTACAAAAGTATCTGGTGTGCTCCTAATGTTTGGACTCTCGGCTCTCCATATCATTTCAAATCTTCCTTCCCCATCACCAACAACCACAGGCCAGAGATTCCCAGGAGAAATGGAGAATTTGCTGGACTTGTTGCAGGCAAATGACATTAGTTTCTATAGGCATAATAGTCATTGGGAGTCCAGTGTATTTTTTTCATTGGTGAGATGCCTTGAAGCGGGTATGGCATTGACATAGAGTACAACACACTCTGCCACCATAGAGCATGTTGAACATGATCAGCCGAGGCCCATTTCTATGCAGATAAATAGTTGAAGGATAATGAATTCATCATGACTGTTTCAACAAAACATAATTAGATTAGTAAGTAACCAGATCACTTACGTAAAAACAAAACTCCAACAACATTAATCAAGCTAGTTAATTAAGTTGGTTCAAAAATACATTGTTTAAAGGGAAATTACAGTCTGCAGATTGCAGTGAGTGTAATGTAAAGGAAGTACTGTATATTTTTAAGTTTGGTAAGCAGCCCACAACAAGTTGCTATGGTTCACCTGCACTATCTTGGCTTTAAATTCCTCAGTGTTATCATTTCAGAGGATCTGTCCTGAGCCCAAAGAAATTACAAAGAAAGCATGGCAGCACCTACACATCCTTAGAAGTTTGCGAAGATCTGACATGCCACCTAAAACTTCAACAAACTTCTATGGATGTGCAGTGGAGGGTTTATTGACTGGTTGCATCGTGACCTGGTGTGGAAACACCAATGCCCTTGAATGGAAAATCCTACAAAAAGGAATAAATACGACCCAGTCCATCACAGGTAATGTCCTCCCCACCATTGATCATATCTACATAGAGTTGTCACACAAAAGCAACATCTATCATCAGTGACCCCCACCATCCAGGCCATGCTTTCCTCTCGCAGCTGCCAACAGAAAGAAGGTACAAGACCCTCAGGACTAAATCCACCCGGTTAAGGAACAGTTATTATCCCTCAACCATTAGCCTCTTGAACCAGAGAGGATAACCACTCAACTTCACTTGCCCCGTCACTGAACTACTTGCAAAACCGATGGACTCACTTTCAAGAACTCATCTTTTGTTCTCCATATTTATTGCTTATTTATTTATTATTCTTTTTCTCTTTCATATTTGTACAGCTTGTGGTACTTTGCACATTGGTTGCTTTTCTGTCCTGTTGTGTGCCGTGTTTCATTGATTCTATCGGTTTTCCTGGATTTACTGTGTATGCCCTCAAGAAAATTAATCTCATGGTTGTATATGGTGACATATATATACTTCGATAATAAATTTACTTCCAGTTTTGAATTTTGAACTTGAACAACATTGGGTCAGTTGATTTTGATTCACAGCATCTTACATTAATTCCTGCAGACTTTGATGACCAAACAAGGGATCTGGCAATGTTTTCAAAGTCACTAATTGTTATGCACAATGGAAGCCAACTAACCACTGTGTCTTTGCATTAAGTCAGTCAAGCATGCTTTATGGCCCCAAGGCTCATTTAATTACTAGATGAAATTCATATTAGCATTACCTTTGCCAGTGAGATTCCAGTATGCTGCTGAAAAATACTTTTACGGACAACAAATAGTGCTTGCTAGAAACCTTTGACTAACTGCCAAAAGACTACAGCATCAGCATTCAATACCATCATCCCATCAAAACTAATCAATAGGCTCAAAGGGTTTCGGCCCGAAATGTCAACTGTACTTTTTTTCCATAGATGCTGCCTGGCCTGCTGAGTTTCTCCAGAGTTTTGTGTGTGTTGCTTGAATAAGCTTCAAGACCTTGGCCTCAATACTTCCTTGTGTAATTGGATCCTGGATTTCCTCAGCTGCAGACCCCAATCAGTTCAGATTGGCAGCAAAATGCCCACCACAGTCTCCATCAGCATAGGTGCACGACAAGGCTGTGTGGTTAGCCCCCTGCCCTATTTGCTTTACACTTGCGACTGAGTGGCTAAACACAACTCCAATGCCACATTCAAGTTTGCTGAAGACACCACTGTCATAGGCCAAATCAAATATGGTGATAAGATCAGCATAGAGGAGGGTGATTGAAAATCTGGCTGATTGGTACCATAACCACAACCTCTTATTCAATGTCAGCAAGACCAAGGAGCTGATTATTGACTTTGGGAGAAAGAAACCAGAGGTCCACGAGCCAGTCCTGATCTGAGGATCAGAGGTGGAGAGGTTTAACTTCCTAGTTGTTACTATTTCAGGGGAACCTGTCCAGGGCCCAGCACCCAAGTGCAATTACATAGAAAACACAGCAGCACTTCTACTTTCTTAGGTGTTTGTAGAGATTAAGCATGGCATCTAAAACTTTGACAAGCTATAGATGTGTGGTGGAAGGTATATTGACTGCTTGCATCACAACCTGATGTGGAAACACTAATACTCTTGAACAAACAATCCTACAAAAAATAGCTGATACGGCCCAGTCCATCATGGGTAAAGCCCTCCCAATCATTAAGCACATCTACATGAAACACTATCTCAGGAAAGCGGCATCCATCGTCAGGATCCCCATCACCCAGGACATGCTCTCATCTTGTTACTACAATCAGGAAGAAGGTACAAGAGCCTCAGGACTCACACTATCAGGTTCAGGAATGGCTACCATCCCTCAACCATCAAGATCTTGAACCAAAAGGAATAGCTTCACTGAACTTCACTTGCCTCATCATTGAAATGTCCCCACAACCAATTGATTCACTATCAAGGACTGTTCATCTCATGTTCTCGATGTTTATTTCTCGTTTGTTTATTATTGTTGCTTCTTTTTGCATTTGCACAGTTTGTCATCTTCTGCAATCTGGTTAAACGCTTTAATTGGGCGGTCTTTCATTGATTCTGTTAGTATCCTTTAGATTTGTTGAGTATGCCCACAAGAAAATGAATCTCAAGGTTATAGATGGTGATATATATGTACTTTGATAATAAAGTTACTTTGAACTTTGAATTAGTCATGTTCAGAATGAATATTAAGATGTATGTAAAGGTCGAAATATCCTGAAATATTGAGCGTATGTCAAGGAGGAGGTACAGTAGCCTGAAGACATGCGCTCAACTTTTATGGAACTCTTCTTCCCATCCACTATCAGATTTCTGAATGGACATTGAATTGGTGAACAATACCTCACTATTTTTTCACTCTTTTTGTACTACTTAATTTATATCTATCTATCTATATATATATATATATACACTTCTTACTGTAATTTATGGATTTTTTATTATTATATATTGCATGTGCAGCTGCCACAATACAACAAATTTCACAACATGTGCCCATGATGTTAAACATAATTCCAATTCTATTGGGAAGATGGGAAGATGAGAAGATTTGGCAAGAATAAAACAAGCTAAGGAAACGCCTGAGACATAGAATCAGTGTCAAAGATATTTTAAGATCATATGAATTTAGTTGGAAAATGCTGCCTATCCTGACCCTGCTGTTCATTGGTCATAGTTCTCACCTGGAACCAATAGCTTCATTGGGTTGCATAGCTTAAAGCCAAATAGAGCTACTTAAAGGGAAGGTGCATTGTGGTTGCAGCAGCTAGTGATTACTATTTGTTATTGCCAGAGATGGCTGTGGAGGTCAAGTCAATGGCTATATTTATAGACGAGGTCAATAAGCTCTTGATTAGGTTAGGAAGCTCACTACACAAATCGTAACTAATCAAAGTTCACACTTTATTGTCTCGCACAAAGAAGGACATAGCGATGTTGACCCCATGCCGACAACTTAGAACATGAATTCTATTCTTCCCACTGTACCAGTACTCACTCAGACCACTTTTCCCATTTATAACACTGAAATAGGGGATCTCCATTGACCAAATGATCCATCCTTTCTTCACCCAGCCACTGGCACTGGGGTTCTTCCTTGTGATGGTGAGTCTCTTGAAAGAGTTATCACTGATAGCACACAAAGTGTCCACTTCTATATTTGGTCCTTACCAATTTAAATATTGCAATCTAGTATCATTGGCTGTAGGTAATTTGGTTGACTCTGGTTGACAATTTTTATTGGCTCTGATCCAGAAGTGACAACTCATAATTTACGGCTCTTTGTTCTCTTCAGTAACCAGCTTGAATCACTCCAGGCAGGCCCAATATTCACAAACCTGCATGTATATTATATCAAAAACACCTCACAAATAACTTCATATTTGGAAATTATCTCTAGTTCTGCAGACTACCTGAAGCATCATTGTGTCTATTTTAAAACACAGAAAGTGAAGCAACATGGAGGATGCAAAATAGTTCCACAAAATGGCAGCCTCCAACTCCAAGCACATGTCAGAAACAAAGACAATTGATCTGTCTGCTTCCACTGTCCTTGACCCATCCAAGTTTGACGTTTTCTTCAAATTTTTATATCCACCATGGCCAAAAGTAAGGGCATCAAAAGTTACAGGGAGAAAGTAAGAGAATAGAGTTGAGAGGAAAAATAAATCAGCCATGATTGAATGGTAGAGCGGAAGCAAAGGGCCAAATGGCCCAATTCTGCTTCTATATCTTAAGGTCTTATGAAACACGTTCCAGTGCATAAAAAATAAATAATAATGATTCACTTGGAAAGAGAAGCATCTGAAATTTTCTAACACTACATGGGAGACCTTTAGGAGGAAGCAAGATGTTCTATTTTGCCAGGTGGTTCGGCAGACATTCCATCAGAAAAGCCACAGTAACGTAGAGGTGAGCATGATGCTCTTAGAGCTGAGGGCGTTGGATTTCAGGGCTCAATTCTGGAGTCCTCTGTAAGGAGTCTTGATATGTCCTCCCTGTGGACTGCGAGGGCTTTCCCCAAGTGCCTCGGTTTCACCCCACAGTCCGAAGGCATGCTGGGCAGGTTAATTGGTCCTGTGATTTGGTTAGCATTAAATCGGGGTTGCAGGGGTGGCATGGCTCAAAAGGCCAGAAGGGCTTACTCCAAGCTGTATCTCTAAAGAAATAAAAAACAGGTAAATTAAAGTAGAGGAAATTATTAGCCAAGGAGTTGGTCATGTGCCGTTGATAATAGCACCAAATGGGGATGAGGCAACTCTACTAAACTTAAGAGCAAGACTGAATTTAAGTAATCATGGCATTTCAGTGTTGGCGCGTGGCCAAGTGGTTAAGACGTTCGTCTAGTGATTTGAAGGTCGCTAGTTCGAGCCTTGGCTGAGACAGCGTGTGTGTCCTTGAGCAAGGCACTTAACCACACATTGTTCTGCGACAACACCAGTGCCAAGCTGTGTGGGTCCTAATGCCCTTCCCTTAGACAACATCGGTGGTGTGGAGAGGGGAGACTTGCAGCATGGGCAACTGCTGGTCTTCCGTACAACCTTGTCCAGGCCTGCGCTCTGGAAACCTTCCAAGGCGCAAATCCGTGGTCTCAAGAGACTAACGGATGCCTATATATATCAGAGTAGGAGGCACAGTGAGCTTGTACCCCAGCTCCTTTTCCACGTCTCTGCAAAGTATTTTCTGTTCATGTAATTATCTTATTGCTGAAAAAAGCAGTTTGATATTGAGTCGAGAGCAGGATAATTTACAGAAGATGGTTCTCATACCAAAGACCTTCAATCCAGAACTACTACATCTGCAATTAACCTGTTCCACACAACTAGAATGTTTGCATCTACCTAAATGCAGATAATTGCGCAGATATGTCTAGTTCACAAAAAACAGGACATATCCAATTCAATAAATTACCACATGATCTGTCTACCATCTGGGATGCCACAATAGTGTGGCAGTTACCGCGATGCTATTACAGCTCAAGTCATCAGAGTTTGGAGTTCCATCCTGGTGTCCTCTGTTAAGAGTTTATATATCCTTCCCATGGAATGCATGGGTTTCCTCCAGGGGCTCCAGTTTCCTCCCACAGTCCAAAGACATACCAGTTAATTGGTCATTGTAAATTGTCCCATGATTTGGCTAGGGTTAAATCAGTAAGTTGCTTGTGGCACGGCTCAGAGGGCCAGAAAGGCCTATTCCACACTGTGTTTCTAAATTATCATTAAAATGATAGAAGTTATCATCAACAGAGTGATGAAGCAGTTTGTCTTCACCAGTGACTAACTCACCAGTGCCCAATGTGCCCAGTGCAGCTGGGGACAGTCAATTCACAGTAGAGAACAGTGAATTCTTGGCTCTGTAGCACAGCGGAGAGAGATAGGTGATGAGCATGTAGCTGATAGAATAGGCGGGGGGTGGGGGGTGTGGTTCCTACAAGGCTAGTCCAATGCAGTAACAACCTAAACTATTCTAAGCCACAAACTGTAGATAAAGTAAACTATGATGAACTCATGCCTGGTTACTAGCCTAGATATGGCTTCATAAAACTCCAGGATGGAAACTTGCCATGTGAGGTAAAAACAGAACTGCATACAGTTCATATAGTACATAGCTTGACTCTGCAAAGGACTCTATACTTACACTGTACAGGTGAGGTAGAAATAGCTGGGGAAAGTAGATAAAAAACAATATAAGTAATTTAAAACTTTGGATCAGGTAACATCCATTCTAGGATGAGTGACTCTCCAGCTTGTAATAAAGAGAAAGTTTGTTCTGAAGGCCAACTTCAGACCCCATATGAACACCAGCTTGGACTTCACCAAGGGCACTTGGTTCCAGATCTCATCACAGCCTTGGCCCAAACACACAGCAAAAAGTTGAATGCCAGAGTGAGCTGAGAATAACTGTCCTTGACACCAATATAAAATTTTGACCAAGTATGGCATTAGGCACCAGGGGACAATAGAAACCAGTTGGTAACCAAGGCAGAACACTTCAGTGGCTCCAAAGAAAGTGGTTGTTGTTGGCAGAAGACAACCATTTCACCCTCAAGATGATGCTTTCAGCTCAAGTGATTTCAGCTACTTCATCAGTAGCCTTCCTTCCATCACTGGGGGGAGGGGGCGGGAATGGGGATATTCCCAGTTACTCAATACTCAAATACATTTGAAAATTTGCACTAAATGAAGCAGACAACTAGACCTGAACAACAATCAGAGTTGGGATAGTAATTGGTATGTAACATTCAAGCCACAAGTGTCAGGCAATGATCATCTCCAAGAAGAATGAGTCTAACCAACTACCCTTTGCATTCAATGGCATTACCATCGGTGAATTTTCCACAGTCAACCATTGTGCAGAAGCACAAGTGGACCAGTCGCAAGTATTATGACCACAAGAGCAGGTCAAAGGTGAGATATTCTGCGGTGAGTGACTCACCTTTTGATTCTCAGAGATACTTCCATCATCCACAAGGCACATCAAAGGTATCTCGTGTAAGGCAAAACTCTCCACTTGGCTGCATGAGTACAACACCTAATGATTCAAATGAAGTTTGTCACCAGACAAAACAAAGCAGCCCTCTTCATTAACACTACATCGACCATCTAACCTGTTCATTTCCTCCACCATAAACACACTGCACGTACAGAGCATACCAAATACAAAATGATCAGACATTACTCGCACATTACTCACTGACAGCATCGCCCAAGTCCTTTATGACCATGAAGGACAAAGGCAGCAGATACATGGGAACAACACCACTTGCAGACTCCCCTCCAAGTTTCACACCATCATGAGTTGGAAGTATATTTCCGTTCCTTCATCCTCACTGGGTCTAAATCCTGGAACTCCCTACCCAACACCATTTTAACAGCATCCCTCATCAGAAGGACTTTTGCATTTCAAAACAGCAGCTCGCCGACAAACTGGCATTGCCTAAGACATCCAGATCCCAAAACTTAAGAAAACAAAGGTCATGGCCAGGAACCCACAGGAGTAGTTTGCAGCAGTTTCTGATGCATGTTATGAGACCGGATTAGGTGGGGGGAGGGTGTGGTCACATCAAGTCCAGGTTTGTGCATTCTGTCCACAATCTGATAGAAAAACAGTAGCCTGATTCAACAAAGACCAGTTCCTGCATGTGATATTTGGGGATGTTCTACCCCCAACAGAGGAAGATCATTTCAAACCATACACTTTGTGTGTCTCTGATCTAGATACTTCTGGTCTATATTCTGGTTCTATGCTTCAGGTTTAAACTTGTAAATTGCATCCTGTTGACATTGTTGAGCATATCCTGCATATTGATATGGACAGTGTTTCCTTCCCACGGGCCATCTGTTGGCCTGTTCAATAAAGAAAGATTGGAGGGATGAGTTCCCCCTTCTTTTTAACTCTTCCATCTCTAGCCAGCTTGCAACAACCAATAGTTTGGTCTTTATATCTTCTAACCCGAACAAATCAAAAGCAATTAATCAAACCCATCTAAAATAGATAAACTTGGGATTTGCTTTCTAATCTAAACAGTGAAATTCAATCATAGAGCCTATTATAATATTAGGAAAATTGCAAAGATACTTTTATAACCTGCCACAGGACAAATCATAAAATCTGCCAAACACACATACATATACTTAAAAATGTCAGCCATGCCTCAGATTCAGAAGATTGAGTCTTCAAGATGCACTCCAGAATGTGAAGTATAAATATACATTGAAATCAGTATATCTAAAATAATATTAATGTTGGTGGCAGCCTAATTTACTGAGTAGATGCAACTGATAGGATGCAAAACTAGGCTGAGAAGTGGAAGATGGAGTTCAACTCAGATAAGGGTGAAGTGATTCATTTTGGTAGGTCAATGTGATGACAGAATATAGTATTAATGGTAAGACTCTTGGCAGTGTGGAGGATCAGAGGGATCTTGGGGTCTGAGTCCAAAGGACGCTCAAAGCAGCTGCACACGTTGACACTGTGGTTAAGAAGGCACTGTGGTTGAGTAAACTCGGCCTTTTCTCCTTGGACTGACGGAGGATAAGGGGTGACCTGATAGAGATGTATAAGATGATGAGAGGCATTGATCTTGTGGATAGTCAGAGGCTTTTTCCCAGGGCTGAAATGGTTCCCACAAGTGGACACAAGTTTAAGGTGCTGGGGAGTAGGTACAGAGGAGATGTCAGGGGTAAGTTTTTTACGCAGAGAGTGGTGAGTGTGTGGAACGGGCTGCCAGCAACGGTGGTGGAGGCGGATACGATAGGGTCTTTTAAGAGACTTTTGGATAGGTACATGGAGCTTAGAAAAATAGAGGGCTATGGGTAAGCCTAGTAATTTCTAAGTAGGGGCATGTTCGGTACAACTTTGTGGGCCGAATGGCCTGTATTGTGCTGTAGGTTTTCTATGTTTTCTATGTTTCTAGATACTGTATATCTGGAGAACATAAATGCCAAGGACAGCAGCAAAGCCTGGGAATTTGCATTTGAATACTGGGATGGCACACCAAAGAGTTTCAGTCCAACTGCTGCAGATGATTGAGTTAAAATATAAGTTCTGATTAGGCCATAATACAAAATAGATATAGAATAAAAATATTTTATCCAACAAAAAAATTGAAAAGCCATTTACTTTGACAGAAGTTTGAAATTACAATTATTTGAGTAGTTCATTTAATTTCTAAACTGCATAATTGAATTCAACTATTGGGTAGACTCAAGAGATGCTTAAAATCAATCACAACCAGGGTCTGTCTGACTGTCCAGGCACCATATCCAATGCAGACTTTGGTGACCATGGTTTTCCATATAGATATAAATGACAACCGGGGTCATTTTTTAAGAAACAGAATTTTTTTTTATGTCAGTTACTATGTGGACTGTATTTTCAAGTGTTACCTCATGGGTATGTGTTGTCCTTCGATTGTTTACCCTTTGTGTCTAATTGTTTGTTTTTGGATTAACTCTGGTTTTTCACTTTGTTTTGCAGGTGTCATGGGGATTTTCAAGCTCTCTTTATATTTACCACTTTTAATCAGTTGGGGATATTTTAATTAGAATGGCATTTTCAATGTTTTCTATTGCAGTTGTTGGCTCTGGAGATTATTGCTTTGTCTAGACAGCTATGTTTTCTGATTGGGCCTGAACTCCAAGGTGTATCTCAGGGCATACCAGCCCCTCTTTGCTGGGTCATTGTGGCTCCTTGTCATGTAAAACTCAGACTGAGTTCTTTCTCCTGTGCATCATCAGTGATCTATGCTCATCAAGATTCGGTACAGTTTGCCTGAGCTCTTGTTAGTTTTTCTAGTTCAATTCTGTAATAAATCTTTAGTTTTGTTTGAATTGCTGAAGTCTCTGTGATACCTGCACTTGAGTTCACTATAACCCTTACAAAATTATTTAGAAATGCACCATCTAATGATCAGGTATGTATATTTCTCCTATTTATTGGAAAAATTGAATATGTTTTACGCATTTTGGATTGTGTATAAACTACTAACGAGCTGAGCAATTCTCATTTGCTAATTTTACTAATCCTGTGATAATTTACCAAGTGAATTGCTTTTAATTTTCACTTGAGTAAATTATTAATTTTCTGGTAGCCAAAACAGCATTGACTTCCAGAGTCAAAATTACATTACATCTCACATTTCAGCAAGCAGACATCCAATGCTGCTAATGCCTAAGTAATAGGACACAGGGGATATACATCAGCAAGTTAATCCTGTGAGCACACCATGTCCATTATTATAAGTGTAAGATTTATCACTCCCATGTATTCTAACAACTGCAGGATTGAAAATAATATATCTGTAATTGCAAGGCATCAGTCTTCCTTATCAACATTACCCACCATGCAGCAACTACATAATTTTTGCAGAAAGTGCCATTTACAGACTTCACTGTCCTCACTCAACAATCCCTCATATATTGCAGCCATCGCAACATCCCTACAGCCTGTCAGAAAATGCTGCCATCTCTCTATTATTCTATGACTAATTGAACCGGACATCTTTGAATTCCAAGTGCCAACCAACCGTAAAAGTACAGGTGATATTTTGAATGTGGATGCAATTTGGCAATGCTATATGGAGACCAAAATCTCTTGTAAGCTTTGTTTCCACCAAATTGGGCAAAAGCAAATTAACTGCCTTCTACACATCTAGTATTAAAAAGCTCAGATTTAGTAATATGTGTCAATTCATCTTCTACCGCTTGCTTTTGTGCCCTAACAGAATCTAGATTTCTCAAACTTTATTGGTGAGCTGCTAATAACGTGAGCATTTAGCAGTTTCCTCAGCAAGGGAACTGGCCAGCTATTCTGCGCAGCTTACAAGAAACATTTAGCATTGTATGGGTGGGAGAACCACATGCTAAGGTGGTATGGGAATAGGATTCACAAATACCTGAAAAAGAACCATCTCCTTTGGGTAAGACTCTAGTAAACTATTTATGATTCAGTGGATGGGTCTCTCAACTCTGGAAGAGTGTACATCTAATGCATGAATTGAGAATTTTGAGTCTATGCACTCATAACAGACTGAAGACCAAGGTTAGTGATGCAAGGAGTGAATAACCTCACAAACTACTTGCTCACTTCATCATCCAGCTTCTGCCTGTCCTGTGGGGGTGTACCTTATTCTGATTGTCAAAACCCACTTCCATGAGTCAGTTTAGAAGGTCCAGCTGCTTTTCCCATTGGATAGATGCCTGGTGTCCAGTTTCAAATATCGGGTATGTAAAACAGCACTTTGCTCTCTTCTTCCTTTGTTTAAGACATGACCATTGGGAAGCTATGCTCTGCACATACTTTTAACTAAGTATGCTTGTTGAATATTCAGATTTGTAGTATCTGTAACTTGGGGAGCATGAATGTTTGGTTGAATTTTTACTGTTTGTAAATAAATTATTAATATACCTAATCACAGAGATTGCTTACTGTATCACTTGCCAGACGCACAAACCAAATTGAACATTATATTTGGCACTGCCAGCAGGGTATGGCGTTTGAGCAGAAGTGCGTTTATTTAAGTGGTTCTTTAAAAGAGAGGACCCTCCGTTTCAGAGATGCAGAGTCCCAGGCCGGAGAGATAATAGCATAGGCTTTCCAAGTCTGGCTAACCTACTGATGGGTTATGGATTGCCGGCAGATTGGTCAGAGCAGTTACATTTTGCCGGGGTTGAAATGGGACATCATGTGGTTTCTATACTCAAATCGTTGGGTTTTCCCAGGAGGAAAGACAGCTGGCAGGATGCTTTCTGGGTGATTGCAACAATTGTAAGGCATCAGTATAAAACGATGGCGAGTCTTAAGAATGAGTTGGAAGATCTCAGTCAGCACCGTATTATTCTGAGCGAATCACTATTGAGGGCTCAGAGTAGAGCTACGAAGTTAGAAGATACTAATATAAAATAGCCTGTCGGCTAACGAAAGTACAGAACTGGGAACCTGATTCGTTAAGGTTCGAGCTATGTTGAGACGGGGCGACGATCCAACTGTGGGACTGGGAGATGGGGATGTCTGGCTGGATGACAAATATGAGGGAGAAAGAGTATTGTGGACCCCTCGGTTTAATCCTCCAGATGATCGTCCTCTCCCTTATGTGTCCGAAACAGTACGGGCCAGGCCAGTGATTACGTGTTCCCATCCACACCCGCCGTAGGGGGCAACGGCCTGAAGCTTCTTCCTCTCGGCGGAGGGAGGCTCGGGAATGTACCGATATGGTGTAATGGACACCTTCGAGACAACAGAATTCCCCGCTAGGGAATTAGCGAGTTTAGGGGATAGATATAGACAAAAGGTCGGGGAGTCTTTGGCCGCGTGGTTATTGAGGGGAGTACCAGAGTGAGTCTGTCTAATAGAGATGAGTGCCTTAGGGAGCCTATCATCCCAACACCCGATCAATAACGCCCTGAGAACACCGCTTGTTTCCCCTGAGCATAAGGCATCACTAGGGATTCAGGTAACAATTACAGTTAAGCCCACTCTTACCCAAGAGTAGTGGAGCACAATAGAGTTGTATTATAGTATTGAAGTTCCATGCCAGTGGGTTTTTATCACAGAAATATACTGCAATAGTAGTAGCCCACTAGAGGATATTGAATTAACTTCTGGAATGGTGGGACACCTGGTTACTTCGAAGGGGTAATGCTGTCTTTAATAACACCAGCTGGTGGCCATCCTGTAAGTATAGTCATTAAATTAAAACAAAGTTTAGAGCATGTGGAGGGGGTGCGTGTAGCCAAGTACAGAAGTTAGGTAAGCAGACAGGGAGTAGAGGATTCCGCGCGTCCCATAGATAAATGCTTGTTGCGATGCTTAAAGCTGGGGTTCCGGAGGAGCAGCTAAATGGGCTTCAAACACCCACCCTCTATGTATTGTAGAAATATTGCCAGGAGAAGCAAGAAAGAGAGATTGCTGAGGGGGAAGGGTCATTCTTCAAGTCCTTTGTAGATCAGGGTTCCTTTTATCCTCTGCCAGATTCCCTGCATTGCATTCAGGGTTTTCTGCAAAGGATATCCGTTTGCCCGTGCAGGTAGTGGGAATCAGGGGGCGGTTAGCTCATTCGCGCCTCAGTGTTGTATGGAGGGGGGTCATTCTGCGTCCCTCTTCCCCGGAAATAGAGTGTGAATGCGGAGAAATGTGAGGTGCAGCCACACGCGTCAGTTTGCGTGTGTGTGTGTGTGTGTTTGTGTGTGTGTGTGTGTGTGTGTGTGTGTGTGTGTGTGTGTGTGTGTGTGTGTGTGTGTGTGTGTGTCCTTTAAAGAAATTGTGAATGTGTTGGTTTGCCCAGTTAGTCATAGTCACACTTTATTTATCCCGAGGGAAATTGGTTTTCGTCACAGTTGCACCATAAATAATTAGATAGTAATAAAACTATAAATAATTAAATAGTAATATTTAAATTATGCCAGGAAATAAGTCCAGGATCAGCCTATTGGCTCAGGGTGTCTGACCCTCCAAGGGAGGAGTTGTAAAGTTTGATGGCCACAGGCAGGAATGACTTCCTATGATGCTCTGTGTTGCACCTCAGTGGAATAAGTCTCTGGCTGAATGTACTCCTGTGCCCACCCAGTCTATTATGTAGTGGATGGGAAACATTGTCCAAGATGGCATGCAACTTGGACAGCATCCTCTTTTCAGACACCACCATTAGAGAGTCCAGTTCCATCCCCACAACATCACTGGCCTTACGAATGAGTTTATTGATTCTGTTGGTGTCTGCTACCCTCAGCCTTCTGCCCCAGCTCACAACAGCAAACAAGATAGCACTGGCCACCACGGACTCGTAGAACATCGTCTGACTCGTAGAACATCGTCTGACAGATGTTAAAGGACCTCAGTCTCCTCAGGAAATAGAAACGGCTCTGACCCTTCTTGTAGACAGCCTCAGTGTTCTTTGACCAGTCCAGTTTATTGTCAATTCGTATCCCCAGGTATTTGTAATCCTCCACCATGTCCACACTGACCCCCTGGATGGAAACAGGGGTCACTGGTGCCTTGGCTGTCCTCAGGTCTACCACCAGCTCCTTAGTTGCTCTTCCTTATCAGTTGTCCTTTGTGGTGTTTCTCTGTGAGAAATTAACTGTCTGTTTTAATTTTTTTTTTGCTGTTCTATAGGAAACCTTAAAGAAGAGGAATACAGCCCGGGCTTTGCGATTTGTAGTTTGTGTTTAACCTGTTACTTTGTTTCTTGCTTTTGTTCAGTCAGTTACTTTGTTTTTTGCTTTCTAAATCTGTTTCGTCCTTCTTGTATCTTAATATGTTACTTTGTTACTTGTTTCCCCATGGTTTTAGAGATGACTTGTTTTTCATAGTGGCCATATGAAATTTGGGCAACTTTATTCCGGATCTCAGACGCCCACATTTCAAAGGAATTTCAACATTTGGGGAGCAATACTCGTAGTTCTATTCTTTTTGTGTCTTCTACATATCCAGTGGCTAATCAGGAACGAGTGAATTTTCATCTGCCTGCGTTACAGAATGACAAAGTGGTGGATGCTGATTTGTGGCGGGAGATCCTGTTATACATTCCTGAGGATGGCATTTGAATTTGCACACTGGACCAATGGCTCAGATTGCTGAATTTATATGAAGACTCCTTACTACATCCCAGAAGATTTGCCACTGATAGCGATCCCTTTGACAACAAAGCAAGACTGTCGTGGGAAATGACCTGGCCTCTTGGGTTCTGGCATTCTGTTTTGAGGGAGCTGAGAGGGAGTACTGTAGTCGATTCCAGCCAACCTCAACCTTAAGGTAGCAGCCTTAAGGGACTTGAGCCTTAATAGCCTGAGTGGAATAAGTGCTTTAAGGGCTGGCATTTCCCTGTGAACCATTTATATAATTGGAATGTCCTGTCTCATAAACTGATTTCCCCACCTGACAGAGTGTTGGTGTAGGTGGTATGTTGAGTACAGGTCCAAGTTACATGGTGGATGGCAACTGTGAGCAGGAAAAAAAAAGACAATGAATACCAGTTTTGAAGAGACGTTATTCATTATCTTCTGCTGAGCCTTTTATTGCTATGATGTCTGTCTTACCCTTTTACAATGACATGGGAGGGTGTCATTTTGTCTTCTGTTTGTCTCCTGTTTTCTGCTGTTATACTTGACCTCCTAAGAATGACATTTTAGTGGAGTGTCAGAAAGGACTGTGATGGTGGCCAGTGTGAGATGGTGGACCTAAATGATGTTTAACTAGTAGTAAGTTTGTGAGGAGTTTGAAATGAAATGGGCTGTAGTGATTGTAAGAGAGAGTGAGGCAATGGGTGATGGCAGTGCTGTGAGCACTGTGATTCCCGAAGCTATTGGTAGTGCAGGACTGATTCGCAGACACAAGAGCAGTCTTCTTCCCACAACAAGGTTAATCAAATGAATATTTTTCCCAAGATTAAAGCCATGCTCTTGGTTCAAACTAGTAATGGTAACACCAGCAACAAACACAAAATGCCAGAGGAATTCAAAAAGTCTGGCAGCTTCCATGGAGGCAAAAGGGCAGTCAACATTTCAGGCCAAGATACTTCATCAGGACAGGAAGAAATTGGGGGGTGGGGGGGGGGGAGAAGCCAGAACAAAAAAGAGGGGGAAGAGGAGGAGCCTAAGCTGGTAGCTGATAGGTGAGTCCAGCTGAGGCTGGGGGGTGGAGGGGGGTCGGGGAGGTAGTGGGGTGGCAGAGTGAAATGAAAGGGAATGATTTGAGAAGCTGGGAGGTGATAAGTGGAAGAGGTAAAGGGCTGATATTGTCCTAATACACCATGGAATAACAAGAACGAGGTGGCCAACCAGAAGGTGATAATGAGCAGGTCAGTTTCTCCCTTACATATACTAGGAAGCTACTTGGAAGGAAATGGATGCCCTGTCTGATGTTACAACCTTCCCACTATTAACTATCTCAGCACTTTTGTTTCTGGCACTTTTTTTGTATTTTCATGGCTTAATAAATGTTTGGTAAGCTGCAGACATGTTACTTTTGGGACTATGGTATAAAACGGTAACAAAAACTAAATCAAAGCAGTAGAGTTTAGTGCTTCCTGCTACAATGGACCTACGTTTAGGAGATGATAGTTGCCATTAAGACAACACCCAACCTGAAAACAGCTGTGAAGTTCTACCTATAAGTGAGGATTATCAACAATGGTTAATATTAAAAGAAATGTTTAATAGGTTAGGACTTTATTCTCTGGTGAGGAGGAGAACGAGTGGAGATTTGATACAGGTATACAAAATAATGAAGGGTATAGATAGGGTAAGTATAAGCAGGCTTTTTCCACTGAGGTTGGGTGAGAGTAGGTCTAGAGGTCATAAGTTAAGGGTGAAAGGTGAAATATTTATGGGGAACCCGAAAAAGAACTTCACTCAGAGTGGTGAGAGTGTGGAACGAGCTGCCTGCAGAACTGGTGGATGTGGGTTTGCTTTCAACGTTTAAGAGAAATTTGAATAAGTACACTGCATGGAGTGGAGGGGTATGGTGGGCGACAGTTCAAGGTGCAGGTGGATGGGCAGAATAGAGTTCGGTACAGACCAGGTGGGGTGAAGGGCCTGTTTCTGTGCAGTTGTGCTCTATGACTCTGTTAGTGGGCCTCTTGAACTGATATTGACTGCATTGGTCTTAAATGGGGGAAGCTGCCTGCCTGACTCCAGTGTACTGTACCTATTTTCAAGCATGATCCTATTTCTAGATCCTTGAGTTACCACTGTTCACTTAATCCATATTTCCAAGGGAAACAGGATCATTAAAATGCATCTGAGAATGTTAATGAAAATAAGAAATTAAACTTTTGCTATAAACTCAGACTGGAAGTACCTATCCCATTGCTACAATAGAAATAAAAGACATTTGCATGTGGTTAAAATTGAAACATAAAAACAGAAGATGCAGAGCTGTTCAGTCAATAAAAGACAGCTTATTATTTTATATGCTATGGTTGTCTTCCAATGAATCTGAAATGTTTCACCTCTGGTCATTCATTCCCTTATCTAATTCCTGCCAGAATGTATGGCTATTTTAGATGAGTAAAGAAGAAGGATTAATGATGGTTAATGATCCCCTAGGACAGTGCTAGCAAAGCTTTTGAAGAGCATGTGCCCAAATTGGCAATAATCTTCCAAAAATTCTCTCATGCCATGGTAATTTAGAGCAGAGACTATCATTAATTAATGAATTAGTAACAATAATTATGGACTTTTTCAAAGAAAAAAGATGAGACCTGTTATTTATCTGTATTCATTGTTCTACTATTATTACAAGTATAACTGAGACAGATGAAGTGGATGAAACGTTTTAGAAAACCTGTTCAAAAGTTAATAATTTTAATCTTTTAAGAAGACAATTGTAAAACAAATATTCATGAAGGTGCTAAACTACTTTCAGCATTTGCCATTACTATCACTGAATATCTAGGGTTCACTGACAGACGACAGAAGAAAAAATAAAAGCAGAATGAAGCCAATGCCCAACTGCTTACTATCCAAGTCTACAAGGAATTCAAAACACAATGTGACATGGTTTTGCAACTGTCTAGCTGAGACCAAGCCAACGGGAGACGTTTCCTGTGAAAACATCTCACTGCTGTCGGTTGTAAAAAGTCATTTCCTGCTTCTTTTGGTAGGAAAGTTAATCACTAGATATATATTTTATTATGAGTGGGGTTTAAATAATGAAGTGGTGATTTTTTTTTATAATAATTGAATTGACTTCATTTCTTACATCCTTCACATACATGAGGAGTAAAAATCTTTACGTTACATCTCCTTCTGAATGTGCAATGTGCAAATTATAGTAATTTGTAATAAATATTACATTCAGTAAGATATACAACAGAACAGTCAATATAGCTTAGAAATACAACTGTGTCAGTGTGAATTAATCAGTCTGATGGCCTGGTGGAAAAAGGTGTCCCAGAGCCTGTTGGTCCTGGCTTTAATGCTCTGGTACCATTTCCTGGATGGTAGCAGCTGGAACAGTTTGTGGTTGGGGTGACTCGGGTCCCCAATGATCCTTCAAGCCCCTTTTATGCACCTGTTGTTGTAAATGTCCTGAATTGTAGGAAGTTTACACCCACATATGTGCTGGGCTGTCTGCACCACTCTCTGCAGAGTCCAGCAATTGATAGAAATACAGTTCCCATTCCAGGCAGTGATGCAGCCAGTCAGGATGCTGTCAACTGTGCTCCTGTAGAAAGTCCTTAGGATCTGGGGACTCATGCCAAACTTCTTCAACCATCTGAGGTGAAAGAGGCTCGTTTGTGCTTTCTTCACCACACAGCCGGTATGTACAGACCAAGTGAAGTCCTCAGTAATGTGTATACTGAGGAACTTAAAGCTGTTCACCCTCTCAACCCCAGATCAATTGATGTCAATAGGTGTGAGCTCATCTCCGTTCCTCCTCTGGTCCACAACCAGCTCCTTTGTTTTTGCAACATTGAGGGAGAGGTTGTGTCAGGGTGATGACTTCTTCTCTGTAGGCTGCCTCATTATTGTTTGAGACAAGGTCAATCAATATAGTATCATCTGCAAATGTAGTTAGCAGATTGGAGCTGTGGGTGGTGACGCAGTCATGGGTGGACACGAAATGCTGTGTGCAAACAAAATTTTTCCACGTGCTGTAAGTTTACGACCTGCTTTAGGAGGAAATGAATGCAGTATGATAGAATTCCAGATACAGTGTGAGGGTGAGCACCACACAAGCTAAACCACTGTCTTCAATTAAATAAGGGCAACTATGTTGGTACGAAGGTGGAGTAGTCTAGGGTAGACTGGGACAATAAACTCAGACGTTAATTCAAACAGTTGATCTTTAACTGTCAGCAGGAATTATCCCGTTTAGAAAGGGGGACTCCATGAGAAATCTGCAGTCAGGGAAGATAGTCAAGGATAATGCAAAATTGAAAAGAAGGACATAAAAGTAGCATAAATTAGTGATTGACCTGATGACCAAGGATTATTTAGGATAAAAGACTAAAGACTTCATAAGGGAGAAATTTGATTTTGAGAGAAAATTTCTACGTAATAACAAAGCAATTAGTAGGAGTTTCTATCAACATATAAATATATAGGTGAGCTGTTTACTGTACTGCACACTTCACACGCATTTTGAATTATATTTTATCAACTTACTTGTGGTAATATTTGTTTTATGGGCTGTGCGTGATATCTGTATTGTAGGTGCTCTGTGGTGCAGAGAAGCATTGTTTCATTTGTTTGTATGTATGTTCAGTCCAATGTCAGTAAACTTAAACTTGAAATAGAAGGATGATGGTTTCAGTACATATGGGGCCTCTAGAGACAGAAGGCATAAAAATGACAAATATGTTAAATCAATTTTTACATCAGTCTTCACTATAGAAGACACTGCAAATAACCTTAACATAACAGAGGGCTACTTTCAAATAGCAGGGAGGAACTTGTGGAATCCTAATCACAGGGGATAAAGTGTTAGGGAAACTCATGGGGCTAAAGTTGGACAAATTACCAAGGCGCAATGTCCTGCATCCCAGGAGTTTTAAGGTAAGTGGTTGCAGATTTAGTTGTCACATTGATTGAAATTTTTCGAGACTCACTAAATTTCAGGATGGTAACAAAAGATTTGAAACAAAACCACTATGACTCCCTTGTTCAAAAACAAAGAGTGGCTGGTGAACTGCAGGCCAGTTAGTTTAACGTCTATTGTTGGATAGATGCTAGAGTCAATAATCAGAGAGGAGATAACTAATCATTTAGGAAAGCTGAATATAGTCAAACTTAATCATCATAGTTTTATGCAAAATAAATCATGTTTGACAAACTTTCTGAATCTTTGAGAATGTGACAGGGAGACAGAGTGATACCCATAGTATTTAGATTTACAGAAACATAACAGGCTGGTGTACAAATGAAGAGGTCAAGGTATTGGAAGAGGTGTGTTAACATAGACTGAAATCCATATTCAACATAAAAGATTAGGAATAAATGGTTTCTTTTCAGGTTGGAGATATGTTACTTATGGAGAGCTCCAGGAATCAGATCTTGGCTGTCTATTGTTTACATTAATGAACTGAAAGAAGAAATGCTTTCCACATTTGTCAATAACAAAGGGCGGGAGGAGAGAGCGCAGTGTGCCGTGCGTGCGCAGCCCTCCGGTGAAAATTGATATCGTATCCGTTAAATAGGGGCCGTGGACAATTCTGATTTGATGGAGACAGACGTGAAAGCACAGGGGAACATCTGGAGAAATTTCTGAAATGCCAGTTCACTGCTGTTGCTCCTGCGCGATCGGGAATCTTCCGGAGGGAAGACCTCAAAATCCCTGGCTTTGCCTGCTGTTGGCAACCGAGATTAAGGTCGAATCGTTTGGATAGAGATGGCGCTCAGTACTCGGTGTCGGAGAGCTAATCAGAGCTCGAAGTTTTCGGATGACTCAGAGTCGGACTGTGGTCGGGCATGGCAGGGAGAGTTTTTTTTTCTTTCTCCCGTCTGAGTGAGATGTGGGACATTTGAAAGACTTTGAACTTTTTACTGTGCTCATGGACTTCTTTATCAAGTTATGATATTGTTGCACTGTTGTAACTATATGTTATAATTAAGTCGTTTTTGTTAGTTTTTCAGTCTTGGTCTGTCCTGTGTTTCTGTGATATCACACTGGAGGAATATTGTATCATTTCTTAATGCATGCATGACTAAATGACAATAAAAGAGGACTGCGTGTCTTCATAATCTAACACAAAAATAGATGGAAGGGCATGTTGTGATGAAGACATTGTGATTCTGCAAATGTAGAGAAAGATTGAATGACTGTGTGAAAGCCGTGCATGCAAATGGCATTTAGTATGGGGAAATGTGAGGTTGTATATTTTGGTAAAAAGAATTATCATCTCAATATAGAGAGACACAGAGGGATCTAGGTGTCCAACAGTGTGAACCACAAAATGTTGGAAGACAGGTCCAACAAGTAGTGCGAGTAGTGCGATCACTTGGTCGAGTATGATGTTCCTAACCTGGCGTTCATGGATTGCTTGCTTAATGGTATTGGTTCATAGCCTAGAAAAGGTTAGGAACCCCTGTCCTAAAGGGTTACATACCGTATGAGTGGCTCCTCAGGAGGCCAAAGAGGCTGATCCAGGATCCACACATTCTGAATCTGCGATGACAGGAAGGATCCTCCTAACAGAGAACACCTGTTCGTGACTTTTTTTAGCATGGGGAGGCTGATGCACAGGCAGCTCTCACACAGCTCTTGGCAGATTGGGCTCAGGATCCAGTGGTATGGACTGCAAGACAACTGGGGACCCTTCACTGCCATTGTGATCTTCTGCCAGCTCCACCGTTGAGGTCTTGGTTGGATTGCTCAATGTCTGGAGCCTCCCCCTTGACCTTAGCACCATGGGTGACCCCACCAGGAGCCAAGCGCCAGATGGCAACAATCTATATGACATTGCTCTCGGGATCTCAGGACGTCTCAAGCTTCTCCACCACAACAATTGGTTAAGAACGAAAACAGCGTGTGGTCTTTTTGCAAAAATGTTAGAGTTTAAGAATAAGGAAGTGTGGTACAGTTCTACAGGGTGTTGGTGACGCCACACGTAAAATACTGCACAGATTTACCTTTGTAGTTCCCTTATTTAAAAGAACAATACCGTAGAATTGGAGATAATTGAAAAGAGATTCACCGGGTTAATTTCTGGGATGGCAGGGTTGTCCAGCCAAGAGAGAATAAACTGTTTGACTTGTTCCTTGAAGTTTAGAAGAATTAGGGTGATCTTATTCAAACATACAGGTTCATAAGGGCAATTGACAGGCAGAGAGTCACTAACAATGTAGTGGTTAAAAAAAAAATAAGAGGCTGGTCATTTAAAACTGGCAATTTCTACTCCCAGAGAGTAGTGAATCTCTAAACTTCTCTAACATGTGGGTGTTGGAGACCAGATCATTAGATATACATTCAGTGGCCACATCATTAGTTACCTGTTGTATCTAATAAAGTGGCTACTGAGTGTTTGTTCATGGTCTTCTGCTGCTGTAGCCCATCCACTTCAAGGCTCAACATGTTGTTTGCTCAGAGATATGCTTTTGCACAGCACTTACTGTCACCTTCCTGTCAGCTTGAACCAGTCTGGCCATTCTCCTCTGACCTCTTTCGTTAACAAGGTGTTCTTGCTTACAGAGCTGCCACTCACTGGATGCTTCTTTGTTTTTCACACTGTTCTCTGTAAGCTCCAGACACTGTTGTGTGTGAAAATCCAAGGAAATCAGCAGTTTCTGAGATATTCAAACCACCCTGTGTGGCACCAACAATCATTCCATGGTCAAAGTCACTTAAATTACATTTCTTCCCCTTTCCGATTATTGGTCTGAACAACAATTGAATCTTTTGACAATGTCTGTATGCTTTTATTCATTGAGTTGTTGCTACATGATTGGTTTATTAGATATTTGCATTAATAAACAGGTGTATAGATGTACCTAATAAAATGGAAACTGAGTGTCTTTAATGATGAAGTAGATAACTATTTGAAAGATAGAGGAATTGAGTGAGGGCTATGACAAGCTGGCAGCGAGTGATAACGTTCAAACAACAAAGACAAAGTTTTCTTTTGTTTTAACAACTTTACTCTCTCTGTTCATGTTTAGTACACTCAGCTGCCATTTTCTTACCCACAATTTCCCCAAACCCCTCGTGAATATGCCCAAATGAATGGGACTCAACAATCTCCCATCCATTTTCATGGATATATAAAAAAAAATGTCCATTGGTTTAGATGTATTACTTTTACCTGAAGTTGTTAAGGCCTAATACATTTCTTAAGATCCCTATACCCTCACTTAGTCCCTTCAGAGTACAAAAAATGTTATATATCAACTCAAATGTCCTTTCGGATATGAGAATGAATCCCATCACTTGAATTTTCTTTAGGATATGAGGATTAATTCTAACTCGTGATGTTGATACAGTTCCTAAAGTACCAAATGCCTTCACTAAGATGTGAAGCACAAGATGTGGTACTGCCTTCTTTATGAGACAGTCATCTAGATGTTCCTTTTGATGTTATAATGAATTTTCTGTGCTTGGACGAATTCCTTGTTGCTGCTTATCTCTAGACTTGGTGGATTTGATGGCATCAACCAGAGAGTAGTTATCTGTAATGCAGTTATTAGGGTCATCGTGGACAAGCTCAGAAGATTGTGTGGCCAGATAAATGGCATTGTCAATACCATCAGACATTGCAAGGGTTTTTCTTGCCAGCGTACTACGTACAACTCCTTGGATCCTTTTATGATTGCCAACAGAGAGGTGAAATCTTCCCTCTTCTCCCTCCAGTACAATAAAATGTCCCCCTTGAGTCCTGCCATCAGGAGGATTACCAAGTGAAGCATCACTAAAGACAGCGAGCCTCACTGAGCAATCTTTTCCCGGCCGCTGAAACTTCAAGGCTACTTTATCAGATTGAATTTTGTGCACTATCTTGTGGGCCTCATGTAAAGTTTG
The DNA here is from genome assembly GCF_030028105.1 of Mobula birostris. NCBI lineage: Eukaryota > Metazoa > Chordata > Chondrichthyes > Myliobatiformes > Myliobatidae > Mobula > Mobula birostris. The sequence continues at coordinate 128,306,466 of NC_092378.1, read as the reverse complement.
TACTGTGACATTTTTTTATGGTGGATGCCAAGTTGCAGGCATCAAACATGATATTAGTTCTGTTCTGTCTAGCCACCCATAGAATCTGACCTATCTTTGACCTGAGTTCTCAGCTTCACTGAGGGGTGCATCCCATTGTGTGGCATGTGAGGATTCCATGTGGATTGTCGGAGGATTCCTCATGTAGTTTTCTGGTGTAGTTATACTGTTCTGTCAACAGCCAGGATGTCTATCCCTACATAGCAGAATCTGTCATGTTCCTCCCATCCAACCTGAAAGGCTGACTTTAGCTGAGGAATACCTGCTGTGGCAAAGTTTTGTGAGCCTCCCCATATCAAGCCATCTACGTGGCAGGCAAGTACTCCAATCACATGACATTCTGAATCTTGCCAGTAAGAAAACAGCTGGATCCACTTAGAACCATAGAACACTACAGCACAGAAAACAGGCCATTCAGCCCTTCTAGTCTGTGCCAAAACATTATTCCGCTAGTCCCATTGACCTGCATCCAGTCCATAACCCTCCAGACCTCTCCCATCCATGTATCTATCCAATTTATTCTTAAAACTTAAGAGTGAGCCCACATTTACCACGTCAGATGGCAGCTCATTCCACACTCCCACCACTCTCTGAGTGAAGAAGTTCCCCCTAATGATCCCCCTAAACCTTTCCCCTTTCACCCTAAAGCCATGTCCTCTCGTACTTATCTCTCCTAAACTAAGTGGAAAGAGCCTATTCACATTTACTCTGTCTTTACCCCTCATAATTTTGTCAACCTCTATCAAATCTCCCCTCATTCATCTATGCTCCAACGAATAAAGTCCTAACCTGTTCAATTTTTCCCTGTAACTCAACTCCTGAAGACCCAGCAATATCCTAGTAAATCTTCTCTGCACTCTTTCAATCTTACTGATATCTTTCCTATCATGAGGTGACCAGAACTGTAGACAATACTCCAAGTTTGGCCTCACCAATGTCTTATACAACCTCCCCATAACATCCCAGCTTGTGACATAGTAGGCACAAAGGAGATGTCAGGGGTAAGTTTTTTATGCAGAGAGTGGTGAGTGCGTGGAATGGGCTACTGGCGACAGTGGTGGAGGCGGATACGATAGGGTCTTTTAAGAGACTCCTGGATAGGTACATGGAGCTTAGAAAAATAGAGGGTTATGGGTAACCCTAGGTAATTTCTAAGGTAAGTACATGTTCGGCACAGCACTGTGGGCCAAAGGGCCTGTATTGTGCTGTAGATTTTCTATGTTTCTATGACATCTTTCCACCTGTTTTCAACAGTATTTCCTTTCTTTTATATACCAGTAGTGATGCATCTGCTAGACCATACAGACACTTTTTTGAGTTTCCGCAGTGTTCCTTCACTTCAGGCATCAGGCGGTGTAAATGTCATGTGACATCTCCATTCTCTGCAAGAATGTGGGTTTTGCGTCCATGGAATGGGGTTGCCAATACTCTTGACATATCACTGTGAGAAATAGTCAGAGAGTTTAGTGAGTCTTTTTGGAGTTCTTTTATTTTCAGTTCCTCAAAACCTCTAGCAAGTAGACATGCCTTTGGTGTAATTCCTGTTGGGTTTTCTTTCAGGGTACACACCCATTCCGTATACCCTGTCGTGGCCAACATCGCTGGCTTCCTTAAACGCTCCATTATGTCTCCAATTACAGATCTCATCTTGTTTTGCAGATTTAAATGACACCTCCTTAGTTACTGGGATGCCTTCATATTAACATTTCTCACGTAGTCCAGTCAGATCTATACTTGGTTCAATATGATGCCTGTCTACACAAGACACATCGACTGACCCTGCAGTGCCAGTGATCATGGCTGGTCAAGTTGTGCCAACTTTTGTTTCTCCCAGTGTCTTTGCCCACTTGTCCTAAGAGTTCAGCTTTGTATGAATTACCAGTGTCTTGGTCTACAAATTTCACAATTTGTCCTGTTTAAGGCTGAAACATTCACGTTGCCTTTGCACTTGTGATGATTTCTGTTCAAGCAAGTTTGTTGAGTCCCCAGCTGCACACTCTTCAGCACTGTCTGGTCTGTGCCACTGTTGAGCAATTCTGTTGGGTCCTTAGCTGCACCCTCCTCATCCTTGTCTGTTCTCTGTGACAGTGTACCAGGAAAGTGCTTTTCATTTCTTGTGTCATTCTCCATGGAGTACTGATGGTCTTCATAATCAGAAATGATGCACTCTCACATATCCACCTCCATGTCTCATGCATACCGCAACTCCATCCTGACCAGGGGCAACTCCAGGAACTTTCCATTCTGTAGAGTCTGCTGTTTTTAATCCACTTTGTCTCCAGTCACATATTTCTCATCAGTAGGACGGAGCTGTGCCCTCCATGCTCTTCAAATTCTCTCTGAACACTCTGCTTCAGTAAAAGCCTCCCTTGATGCATGCAGTGCTGAAATATGTTTCACAACCCATTCACTCCATGTAGTGCCCTCGAGGGAAGGTGCTCTGCAACCAGTACAGAGGGAAGGTTTGGATTCTAGCCGAACACCAATTGATGCGGTCTATAGCCATGTACATTGTGCACGGTATTTTTCGCCATAAGGGCCCAGTCCAGGGCTGTGTTCTAGTCACAGCCATTGCTTTTCTTTACCTTCAGCATCATTTCAGTAAGCATTTGATTGTGTCGCTCCAGAAGTCCATTACTCTAAGGACTGTATGTTGCTGTTGTCTTTGTTTAAATGTTAAAGTTCTCTGCCATATCTCTGAATTCATCATTATTAAATTCACCACCATTATCACTGAATAATTTCTGAAGTGAGCCATGCACCTTATCCGGGAAAGGGTGAAGTTTTTAACTATCTCTGAGAGTTTCTTTGTGTTTCCAATGCTACCAGCACAGAAATGTGTGAACTCTTCAATGATGTGGAGATACCATACTCCTTGCTCAAGTTCATGTAGTTCTATGGCTACTGTTTCAGTAGTTCAATAGTTCCGTTTAATATTGGAGAATGTATACAATATACAACCTGAAATTCTTGTTCTTCACAGACATCCATGAAAACAGAAGAATGCCCCAAAGAATGTGGGACAGTAAAAACATTAGAACCCCAAAGCCCCCTGTACTCCCTGCATGCACAAGCAGCAGCAAAGCAACAACCCTCCCCCTCCCCTCTCCCCACTTATTCAGAATAAATAAAACATCAGCACCCTCCACTTACCAAGCAAGCCATAGCAAAGCTCCCACAAAAAGTCCATGGTCTGCAGTACAACAAAAACTAATGACTCATTGTATTCAGATGCGGGTGGCAGACCAACCGTAGGCTTGGGTTTGGGCTTTCCAAACTTTTGGCATGTCTCACAGCTGTCAATTACAGCCTGCGTCTTTATTTTCTGAACTCCTGAGCACTTGTTTAGTGGATTTGTGCCAGGTAATGGCATCCTCGTCTGATCACTCCGGGATCTACGCTTGCCACTCTCTCGTTTCTGCTCAGTGGAGTATGCTGTTTCCTGACTCAAACTAATTCCAACTGTTACCTTGGCAGCCATTTCTCCGAAAAACTTCTTCAGTGCTGATTTCATAGGTGCAAATGTAAATTCTGTACATGCAGTTAACACTAGCCATCTGTCCTTTATGTCTAGGTACACAGTATCCAACGATTTAAAAGCTAATACTTCATCAGGAAGTTTCATTTTGTATTTACGCATGTGGCTGTACTTTTGTTCAAAATCAATAATATAATCAGCCATATTTATAGAGCTGTCTCTGGAAATTTTGTCAGTCTGAAGATGCCTCATAAATCTGATCCTTTTCTTCCTTCAGAAAAACTGGGTCAAGTGCATTTATTAGTGTAGTCATACTGCCATCTTTGTTCAAGTCTTCCGCCAAAATTCCCATCCTGGTCTCTCTCGTTTTTCCCGAAAGAGACAGTAAAACTGCAAGGGCCTGCTTTCTTTTCTTGAACTCCATAATCCGAGTCCTTATTCCAATTTCATTTTTCCAGCTTTCGTAAGGCTTGCTCTCATCAAATGCCAGCGGGATCTCAAAGTTGGAAAGCCTCCTCTGCCACCACTGATAGTGTTCAACCAACAAAGGCAAGGTTTTCCTTGAACAACTTCACTTCCTCCGTTCATGGTTAGTACACTAGGCTGCCATTTTCTTACCCACAATTCCCCCCAAAACCCCTGGTGCTCATGCCCTTAATGTGCATGGCCAAATGAACAGAACTCAACAAGGAAGAGAGTTTGCAGCCAGCATTACTCAGTGATATTGAATGGCAGGGTAGATTGAGGTGCCTAGCAGTCTGCTGTTCTTCCTACTGTGTCCTTGTGTCAACGTGGGTTTGGATAACTGGAAGTTACTGGTCAAAACTGAAATGTTTTGGGAGAGGAGGTTTTGAAAACAGTTATTTGCATTCCTGGGTGTTAGATAACCTTGCATACTGCATGAGAGAGCTCTAGGGCTAATAAATAATGGATGACAAGGATTTGACTGAAGATCACACTGAAGGTTAACTGATAAGTCAGATCAGTACTGCATAATGATGACTGTAAAGGTCACAGAATCCAAATTCCAATAATTAATCATTGTTGAATAGTCAAAATGTTATTCTTCCTAGCAATTAGTTTAGAAGAGAAGACTACTAGAATGCACCCGAAATGGAGAACTAATTCGTCAAGAGGCATTATGCTTAGATAAAGGTTAATACTTTGATCAAAGCAACATGTACAGTAAGAATCAGAATAAAAATCAGATCTTTGAGGGACAATTTAGTATTTGACTTGAGGACTACAAGGATTAGATCACAATGGTAAGGGACATCGGTTATGGAGACAGACAAAGAATTAATACTGCACCCGTTAACTTGAGCTCTAGGTTTTGTTGTCTCCCTTAGACCCAGAGTAAAAGATTCAAAGCTTGCAGAACAGTTTAAAGGGTCCAGGCAGAATCTTAGTTCATGTGGAATCGATAATACAAGTGTGTGGGGCGGGGGGGGGGGGGGGGACAGAGGACCAGCAAAGTGACTTGTTCATGGAAATCCAGGACTGTTATAAGAGTTGTAAAAATTGTTAAAGCTGTTATTCCCTCCACAGATACTGCCTGAGCTGTTGAATGTCTCCAGCAATTTTGTTGGAAACTCTTTAAGCTCTTTTTTTTGATTAAATAATAATGCGGTTGCGTTGCAAAAAGATGTAATTTTTGGGGACAATGATCTGGATCCAAAAAGTAGCCATCAATTTAATGATCCTCACTATAGGGAAAGATGGGCTAAAAGGAAATATAAGGGCAAAAAGGAAAGGAGACAATTAGATTATTAATTATCTAAACTTATCAGATTGATTAGGAGCTAAAATTAACAATCATTTTGAATAATATTAAGGAATAAAGAAGCTTAATGAGTAGGGACAACAAAATTATTTTATCAACATCCATATTAAGAAATTAGTGAAAGAACAATTGCTCATTAAGGGACAAAAAAAATCAGCCACCATCACATTGTTTTGCCACAAGTGATTGTTCCTTTGAAATGCATAGGTGTAGCTTCAGTCCTCAGTAACTAACTTCAATTGGAACAGCCACCTGCAGCATTTAAATTCGCTAAGGCCATGAACCATGAGGTTAATACTAACTGAGTGAGAATGAAACAACACAAACAAAATCTGAAGGAACTCAGCAGGTCAGGCAACATCTTTGAAGGGATAAACTGTCAATGTTTCAGACTCAGGGCTTCTTCAGCAGCATGAAGTTTGTGCCAGTCTCCACCTGATGAAAGGGCTGATCGTTGATAGCGCACTGCACTTGTTTATCAGCAGTATCCAGTTTAGGGCCTCATTGTTTCTGGTTTAGAAACTATAGTTTTTATCACCATCTCATGCATTTCAAACAGTCTCTTACTGAAGAAATTGCTTAAAGTAATCAACAATGCACCATTTTCTTTGTGTCATATGATTGATGGCCTATGTTGACTACGTCGGAAGAGTGATGTTAACAGCAAGTTGAATGTGGGAGCCATGCATCTATTTTCTGTCTGTAATTGCATTTTGAGACGCATTTACTATGGTAATCTGCCACATGGGTTGGGGCTTGGTAGAAGCAAATGAGTGTAGTTATGTATTCACATTCGGGGTTAGCAAGAGGGAATGAAATTTTTTGTAGGCCTCTTAAATGCACTAACTTAGCTAATTGCAATACTAATTTAGTTTGACCGCTAATTATGCTTAGTATCACTTAGTTATATTCGCTAATTAGAATGTTTAATTACGTTGATTTGAATCACTATCACTAATTTAGTTTTACTGCTAATTGGAACACTATTAGATCACTAATTATGCTATTATACCACTTAGTGTCACTAATATTGCTATTAGAGCACAGTTAGATCATTACATTGCTAATTTAATTTTGTTTGTTTTATCGCTACAAGATCACTCATCTTTGCTGGAGGAACATAGGAGAGTTTGATCAAGTCTGTGTGAAAGGTCCTCAATTCCACCATGAAGGTACAGGATCTGGATGAAGAGGGTTTCCACACAGTCCATTGTGAAGTAGAGGCTATTATCGATGGTCATCCAATTACTAAAGCATCATCTGATCTCAATGATTTGGAAGCACTAACAACAAACCATCTGTTGCTTTTGAAGACCTCACTATCCTTACCACCAGGGGACTTCCAAAAGGAAGACATTTATGATCATTGTTGATGGAAACAGGTCCAATACGTGTCAAACTTGTTTTGGAAATGGTGGGTCAAGGAGTAGGTACAATAGTTACAGGAACGGTAAGAAATAGTCGGGTACAAAATGCAATTTCCTCCAAAGAGGAAATTATGCTTATAGTTGACAACACAGTTCCTCAAAACTCATAGAACTTGGGAAGAGTCATTCCAGTCTTTCCTGACAGAAAAGGATTTGTGCACAGGTGAGCATCAACCAAAGTCGGTGTCTGGACAGGCCTATAACCAAGATCTGTCTTCCACAGGAGGCAGAGGTTTGAGGAGCTACAGCTCCAGAAGTTTCATGACTTTGACTTGGCTTACTGACTTGACAGAGAGTGGTGGTAAAGATCACTTTATACTGGGCTACGTGCTGGTAACCTCTGTCCTAGATGACTTACGCAATTTGACTTGAAGAAGAAAGAGGACATTGGCTGAAATATAAGATGTTAGTCCTTGAAGAAATCATGTCTCCTAATTTAGTAGTACATGCTTATAATTATTATAGTGAAATAATTAATCCTCCTCACTGACAATCAACACTGGCGCACCTCAAGAGTGTGTGCTTAGCCCACTGTTCTACTCTCTATACACACATAACTGTGTGGTTAGGCATAGCTCAAATACCATCTATAAATTTGCTGATGATACAACTATTGTTGGTAGAATCTCAGGTGGTGACGAGAGGGCACACAGGAGTGAGATATGCCAACTAGTGGAGTGGTGCTGCAGCAACAGTCTGGCACTCAACATCAGTAAGTCGAAAGAGCTGATTGTGGACTTCAGGCAGGGTAAGACGAAGGAACACATACCAATCCTCATAGAGGGATCAGAAGTGGAGAGAGTGAGCAGCTTAAAGTTCCTGGGCGTCAAGATCTCTGAGGATCTAACCTGGTCCCAACATATCAATGCAATTATAAAGAAGACAAGACAGCAGCTACACACTTCAAAGTTGCTGGTGAACGCAGCAGGCCAGGCAGCATCTGTAGGAAGAGGTACAGTCGACGTTTCAGGCCAAGACCCTTCGTCAGGACTAACTGAAGGAAGAGTGAGTAAGGGATTTGAAAGTTGGAGGGGGAGGGGGAGATCCAAAATGATAGGAGAAGACAGGAGGGGGAGGGATGGAGCCAAGAGCTGGACAGCAGCTACACTTTATTAGGATTTGGCATGTCAACAAATACACTCAAAAACTTCTATAGTCGTACCATGGAGAGCATTCTGACAGGCTGCATCACTGTCTGGTATTGGGGGGGGGGTGGGCAGGCAGGGGCTACTGCACAGCACCGAAAGAAGCTGTAGAGGGTTGTAAATTTAGTTGGCTCCATCTTGGGCACTAGCCTTCAAAGTACCCAGGACACCTTTTGGAAGTGATGTCTCAGAAAGGCAGTGTCCATTATTAAGGACCTCCAGCACCCAGGGCATGCCTTTTTCTCACTGTTACCATCAGGTAGGAGGTGCAGAAGCCTGAAGGCACACACGCAGTGATTCAGAGACAGTTTCTTCCCCTCTGTAATCCAATTCCTAATGGACATTGAATCTTTGACCACTACCTCAGTTTTTTTAATATACAGTATTTCTGTTTTTAACATGTTTTTTAATCTATTCAATATATGTAATTGATTTACTTGTTTATTTATTTTGTTAATTTATTTTTCTCTCTGCTAGATTATGTATTGCATTGAATTGCTGTTGCTAAGTTAACAAATTTCACGTCACATGCCAGTGATAATAAACCTGATTCTGATTCTGATTAGGAGCCGGGATATAGAAGCCATGTATCTATTTTCTGTCTGAGTAGAGTTACATATTGACACTTGGGTTTAGTTAGTTGATAGCAAGAGGGTGTGAGCCACTGTCTTTCACAGTGTATCATAAACATTTATCTGTTGATCTCTTAAATACACTAGCTTAACTAATTGGAGTACTAATTTAGTTTAACCGCTAGTTACGCTTAGTCTTGCTGAGTTATATCACTAATTGAAAGCTGAGATCACTGTATCACTAATTTAGTGTTAATTGGAACACTAATAGACTGCTAATTACGCTATTACGAGGAAATCTATAGATGCTGGAATTTCAAGCAAAACACATAAAAAGTTGCTGGTGAACACAGCAGGCCAGGCAGCATCCCTAGGAAGAGGTACAGTCAACGTTTCGGGCCAAGACCCTTCAGAAGTACTGTACCTCTTCCTAGAGATGCTGCCTGGCCTGCTGCGTTCACCAGCAACTTTTATGTGTTCTAATTACGCTATTATACCACCTTGTATCACTAATATCACTATTAGAGGACAAGTTAGAACGTTATATCACTAATTTAATTTCTCAGCGGCCTTGATATGTTTTCAAGTAACCACAGCAGTGAACATTATAAAAGACTTTATCATTGGTAATTTCACCATTTGTCCTTGCAAATAACTTTTCTGTACACTAAGTGTTTCAAATGGGTTTACTTAGACTGTAAAAGCTCCAAGTAGAAGGCAGCACTCACATTCCAAACCTTCCACATACTAGCTGTGGCCACTGATGAATAATAATGACATCACACCAGAGGTCAGTGTCATTCAGGGTTGTTGCAAGGGAACGCGAAAGATTCTTGAAGAAAAGTAATTCTTCAACTTACAGCCACTCATTTACAGATTTTTGCTATTAAACCATACATATCTTCAAACTACAAATTTTTTTTAGTTATAATGAATGATGCACCACTCTTTACCAACAGGAATACATTGTACCAAAATACCCATGATGCATTTCAATAGGTACATTTAATGTCAGAGCCTTTCCAGTTTATGACATTTTACTAAAAGGAAACTTTTCCGTAAATGTATCCTTTTCATAAATTTAGGAATGGCTAGACATCAAGACTGGCATATAATCAAATACTAGCCAGTTATAAATGTTTATTTCACATAGAGTAGGCCTCATTTTTGCATAATACTGTCTTTCACAGTGTGTCATAAACACAGCATTCTTCTTATTGACCTAAAATTAATAATCAGAATCAGGTTTAATATCACTGGCATGTAGTGGAATTTGTTGCTTTGTGGCAGCAGTACTTGGCAATATATAATTTAAAACAACCATAAATTAGAATAAGAAATAAAAATATATATAATAAATTAAATAAGTAGTGCAATAAAAGAGCAAAAATGTGTAAAGCCCAATAGATCTTCAGAGATGCTGACGCCCAGGAAACTGAAACTGCTCACCCTTTCTACTGCTGATCCCTCAATGGGGATTCGTGTGTGTCCCTCACCTTCCCTTTCCTGAAGTCCACAATCAATTCTTTGGTCTTACTGATGTTGAGTGCAAAGTTATTGTTGCAACATCACTCAACCAGCCGATCTATCGCACATCCATAAGCCTACTCATCACCATCTGAAATTCTGCCAATAATAGTTGTGTCATCGTCAAACTTAAAGATGGCGTTTGAGCTGTGCCTCGCCACACAGTGGTGGGTTAAGTAGGCATCCCCGAGGTGTGCCAGCGTTGATCGTCAGTGAGGAGGAGATTTCGTTTCCAATCCGCACTGACTGTGGTCTCCCGATGAGGAATCCAGTTGGAGTCGGAGGTTCAGAGGCTCATGTTTTAGAGTATGTTGATCAGTACTGAGGGTAGGATGGCATTGAACACTGAGCTGTAATAATTAGCAGCAGCCTGACGTAAGTATTACTATTGTCCAGGAGATCCAAGGCAGAGTGGAGAGCCAGTGAGATTGCATCCACTGTAGACCTATTGTGGTGATCGGCAAACTGCAGCAGGTCGAGGTCCTTGTTTGGGCAGGAGTTGATTCTGGCCATGACCAACCTCTCAAAGTAGAAGTAAGTGCAACTGGGTGACTGTCATTGAGGCAGCTCACCTCAGCTTTCCTTGGGCACTGGTCTGTCTGTCACTTTTTCGAAGCAGGTGTGAACCATCACCTGTAGCAGTGAGAGATTGAAGATGTCCTTGAACACTCCCACCAGTTGGTCGTCATGGATTTTCAGAGTGCTACCAGGTCCACCATCGAGGCCTGGAACCTTGTGAGGGTTCATTCTCTTGAAAGATGTTCTGATGTTGTCCTCCAAGACAGGGATTACAGGATCACCAGATGCTGCAAGGGTTCACACAGGTGTAGTTTTATTGTCCCTTTCAAAGAGTGCATAAAAGGTTTCAAGCTCATCTGGGAGTGAAACTTCACGGCCATTAATGATGTTAGGTTTCGCCTTCTAGGAAGTGATAGTCTGCAAAGCCTGCCAGAGCAGGCGTGCATCCAATTCCACCTCTAGCTTCAATCAGAATAGCGTTTGCACTCTTAAAATAGCCTTCTGTAAGTTGTACCTGGGTATCTTAAATAGTTCTGGATCAGCAGTCTTGAATACCATAGGTCTTGCCCTCAGCAGACTATGAATCCCCTGGTTCATCCATGGCTTTTGATCTGATATGTCCTGTATATTCTTGAAGGCACACACTCATCCATACAGGTCTTGTTGAAGTCGGTGACTACTGTGGAGTATTCATTCAGACTCAAGGATGAATCCCTGCATATTGTCTTGTCCAGTCCTGTAAGCGCTCTTCTAATTCTGTTTTATAGTTCTTACATTTCTGTTAATAAAGTGCTGCAGTCTTTAGTTTCTGCTTATACGTCAGGAGTAGAAGTACAGTCAGGTGATCGGACTTTCCAAAGTGTGGGTGTGGATGGCACTGCTGGCATTCTTAATGGTGGTGTGACAGAGGTCAAGTGCGTTTGGTCCTCTGGTTCCATAGTGATATGTTGGTGGTAATTGTTCAGTAAGTCCCCATCGTATTAGACCAGAGTTGTAAAAGCTCGAATAGAGTCAGTTGATCCAATCTGTTCATGCTGCCTGTCCCGTAAGTTTGCCAATCAGTTCCATTCCCTGATCTTTGGCAGATGAACAGTGAATTATTTTTTTCTGAAGTCTTCAGTTCACCTTTGAAAGCCCTGACACGTTTTCCACCACTCTGACAGACTGTGAATTCTGGATCATCACCACTCTGTATAAAAAAATGATTTCACCTTTGTATCTTTTATCTGCCCCTTTCGAATCTGTCTCCTGATCCTTGATCCATCTGGTAATGGAAGTTTCCCTCTATATATCCTCCCTAAATCACTCATGATCTAGCACGCCCCTATCAAATCTTCTTCAACCTTTTTTGATCCAAAGAAACCTCAGCTTATCTAGTGTCCATCTGTAGCTAAAATCTCTCTTACCTAAAACCATCCTAATAAATCTTGCCTTAGACCTTCACATCTTTCAGTATCTCCTAGAGTGATCGCACTTTGTGTCTCTATTTGTGAAGCTTAGGATTCCATATGCTTCACCAACTGCTCACTTAACCTCCTGCCTCCCACCTTCAAAGATTTATGCACATATACAATCAGGTCCCTGGGCTTCTGCACGTGCTTTGGAACTGTGTCATTTTTGTCTACATTGCCATTTCTCCTTCATTCCTCCAAAATCACTCTCTCTTCTATGCACAAACAAGAGAAAATCTGCAGGTTCTGGAAGTCTGAACAACACACACACAAAATGCTGGAGGAACTCAGCAGGCCAGGCAGCATCTATGGAAAAGAGTACGGTTGACATTTCGGACAGGACTGGAGAGAAAAGCTCTTCTTCTGCCACGTCCAGCCCTCTTTGTCCCCCATGCCCACACCTCAGTGAGTTCCGAGCCCGCCACAACACTGAACTCTTTTTCCACTGCCTCCATCCCTGAGCCCATTTATTCAGCAAAGACTCTCCACCCCACGCCGATGAAAAGGCTCCAGAGCAGGCAGAAGACCAGGGTAGGGTGTCCAGGAAGTGAAGGAGGGTTGAAGACGGGAGAAAGAGTCTGTGGCACAGGGTGGAGAGTCCTCGCTGAAGAAATAGGCTCGGGGCTGGAGGCAGCAGAGGAAGAGCTCAGCGTCACGGCGGGCACAGAACTCGCTAAGGTGTGGGCACAGGGGGCCCAATGTGAGGGACAGGGGCGGTGGAAGAACAGCTTTTTTCTCCAGTCCTGCTGAAGGGTTTCGGCCTGAAACGTCAACTGTACTCTCTTAGAAACATAGAAACATAGAAAACTTCCAGCACAATACAGGCCCTTTGGCCCACAAAGCTGTGCTGAACATGTCCTTACCTTAGAACTACCTAGGCTTACCCATAACCCTCTATTTTTCTAAGCTCCATGTACCTACCCAGGAGTCTTTTAAAAGACCCTATCATTTCCACCTCCACCACCGCCGCTGGAAGCCCATTCCACACATTCACCATTCTCTGTGTAAAAAAACTTGCCCCTGACCTACTTCCTAGATGCGGCCTGGCCTGCTGAGTTCCTCCAGCATTTTGTGTATTTCTGTCCTGTGCCACTTGTCTATTTCTTTTATCTTCCTTACAGGACAATAGAATGGAAGAGTACCATGGTCTAAATTTATGTTAATGATTTCTTCCCAATGACTGGTGTCCTCACTCTATCTTACACTAATCAACACACACAAAATGCTGGAGGATCTCAGCAGGTCAGGCAGCATCTATGGAAAAGAGTATACAGCTGACGTTTCGGGCCGAGACCCTTCTTCAGGACTGGAGTGGAAGGGGAGAAGTCTGAGTAAAAAGGTGGGGGGAGGAGAGGAAGATGTACAAGGAGGCAGGTGAAAGCTGCAGACTTTCTCATGTTACAAGCAAGAGGAAATCTGCAGATGCTGGAAATCAAAGTAATACACACAAGGTGCTGGAGGAACTCAGCAGGCCTGGCAGCATCTACGGAGAGGAGTAAACAGGCCAAGACCCTTCATCAGGACTGGTGATGATTTATGATTGTGTCATCAGATCCCACCCAGTTGCCCCCACACCCACCCCTCATTTGATCACAATCTCCAAAAATCCATCCCTTAATGTTCCCATGTCCTGCTCTGACTCTCACTCGCCAGGCTCTCTCAAACCCTCTGTAATTAACGGCCGCCTTCTCTCTACAAGCCTTTCAATTGTTCCATTTACACCTGTTTACAGAGATTAGAAAATGGAGCACCGAGTGAAGTGCAGGCAAGTTTTTTCAAATGATCCTGGCCAGAGGTGAAACAGGCATTGCTGAATAATTTAGATGGGCTGAGATTTGGACAGTGAGGAGCAATAACACAGTGGTGTAAATAGCCAGACTTTGTATTGGAGAGTATATAGAAACATACATAGAAAATAGGTGCAGGAGTAGGCCATTCGGCCCTTCGAGCCTGCACCGCCATTTATTATGATCATGGCTGATCATCCAACTCAGAACCCCGCCCCAGCCTTCCCTCCATACCCCCTAACCCCCATAGCCACAAGGGCCATATCTAACTCCCTCTTAAATATAGCCAATGAACTGGCCTCAACTGTTTCCTGTGGCAGAGAATTCCACAGATTCACCACTCTCTGTGTGAAGAAGTTTTTCCTAATCTCGGTCCTAAAAGGCTTCCCCTCTACCCTCAAACTGTGGCCCCTCGTTCTGGACTTCCCCAACATCGGGAACAATCTTCCTGCATCTAGCCTGTCCAATCCCTTTAGGATTTTATACGTTTCAATCAGATCCCCCCTCAATCTTCTAAATTCCAACGAGTACAAGCCCAGTTCATCCAGTCTTTCTTCATATGAAAGTCCTGCCATCCCAGGAATCAATCTGGTGAACCTTCTTTGTACTCCCTCTATGGCAAGGATGTCTTTCCTCAGATTAGGGGACCAAAACTGCACACAATACTCCAGGTGTGGTCTCACCAAGGCCTTGTACAACTGCAGTAGTACCTCCCTGCTCCTGTACTCCAATCCTCTCGCTATAAATGCCAGCATACCATTCGCCTTTTTCACCGCCTGCTGTACCTGCATGCCCACTTTCAATCACTGGTGTATAATGACACCCAGGTCTCGTTGCACCTCCCCTTTTCCTAATCGGCCACCATTCAGATAATAATCTGTTTTCCTATTTTTGCCACCAAAGTGGATAACTTCACATTTGTCCACATTAAATTGCATCTGCCATGAATTTGCCCACTCATCCAACCTATCCAAGTCACCCTGCAACCTCTTAGCATCCTCCTCACAGCTAACACTGCCACCCAGCTTCGTGTCATCCGCAAACTTGGAGATGCTGCATTTAATTCCCTCATCCAAGTCATTAATATATATTGTAAACAAATGGGGTCCCAGCACTGAGCCTTGCGGTACCCCACTAGTCACTGCCTGCCATTCTGAAAAGGTCCCGTTTATTCCCACTCTTTGCTTCCTGTCTGCTAACCAACTCTCCACCCACACCAATACCTTACCCGCAATACCATGTGCTTTAAGTTTGCACACTAATCTCCTGTGTGGGACCTTGTCAAAAGCCTTTTGAAAATCCAAATATACCACATCCACTGCTTCTCCCCTATCCACTCTACTAGTTACATCCTCAAAAAATTCTATGAGATTCGTCAGACATGATTTTCCTTTCACAAATCCATGCTGACTTTGTCCAATCATTTCACCGCTTTCTAAATGTGTTGATATCACATCCTTGACAACTGACTCCAGCAGTTTCCCCACCACCGACGTTAGGCTAACCGGTCTATAATTCCCCGGTTTCTCTCTCCCTCCTTTTTTAAAAAGTGGAGTTACATTAGCCACCCTCCAATCCTCAGGAACTAGTCCAGAATCTAACGAGTTTTGAAAAATTATCACTAATGCATCCACTATTTCTTGGGCTACTTCCTTAAGCACCCTGGGATGCAGACCATCTGGCCCTGGGGATTTATCTGCCTTCAATCCCTTCAATTTACCTAACACCACTTCCCTACTAACATGTATTTCGCTCAGTTCCTCCATCTCACTGGACCTTCTGTCCCCTACTATTTCTGGAAGATTATTTATGTCCTCCTTAGTGAAGACAGAACCAAAGTAATTATTCAATTGGTCTGCCATGTCCTTGCTCCCCATAATCAATTCACCTGTTTCTGTCTGCAGGGGACCTACATTTGTCTTTACCAGTCTTTTCCTTTTCACATATCTATAAAAGCTTTTACAGTCCGTTTTTATGTTTCCTGCCAGTTTTCTCTCATAATCTTTTTTCCCCTTCCTAATTAAGCCCTTTGTCCTCCTCTACTGAACTCTGAATTTCTCCCAGTCCTCAGGTGATCCACTTTCTCTGGCTAATTTGTATGCTTCTTCTTTGGAATTGATACTATCCCTAATTTCTCTTGTCAGCCACGGGTGCACTACCTTCCTTGATTTATTCTTTTGCCAAACTGGGATGAACAATTGTTGTAGTTCATCCATGCAACCTTTAAATGCTTGCCATTGCATATCCACCGTCAATCCTTTAAGTGTCATTTGCCAGTCTATCTTAGCTAATTCACGTCTCATACCTTCAAAGTTACCCCTCTTTAAGTTCAGAACCTTTGTTTCTGAATTAACTATGTCAGTCTCCATCTTAATGAAGAATTCCACCATATTATGGTCACTCTTACCCAAGGGGCCTCTCACGACAAGATCGCTAATTAACCCTTCCTCATTGCTCAAAACCCAGTCCAGAATAGCCTGCTCTCTAGTTGGTTCCTCGACATGTTGGTTCAAAAAACCATCCCGCATACATTCCAAGAAATCTTCTTCCTCAGCACCTTTACCAATTTGGTTCACCCAATCTACATGTAGATTGAAGTCACCCATTATAACTGCTGTTCCTTTATTGCACACATTTCTAATTTCCTGTTTAATACCATCTCTGACCTCACTACTACTGTTAGGTGGCCTGTACACAACTCCCACCAGCGTCTTCTGCCCCTTAGTGTTACGCAGCTCTACCCATATCAATTCCACATCTTCCCGGCTTATGTCCTTCCTTTCTATTGCGTTAATCTCTTCTTTAACCAGCAACGCCACCCCACCTCCCCTTCCTTCATGTCTATCCCTCCTGAATATTGAATATCCCTGAACGTTGAGCTCCCATCCCTGGTCACCCTGGAGCCATGTCTCTGTGATCCCAACTATATCATAATCATTAATAACAATCTGCACTTTCAATTCATCCACCTTATTACGAACGCTCCTTGCATTGACACACAAAGCCTTCAGGCGCTCTTTTACAACTCTCTTAGTCCTTTTACAATTATGCTGAAAAGTGGCCCTCTTTAATGCTTGCCCTGGATTTGTCGGCCTGCCACTTTTACTTTTCTCCATAGTACTTTTTGTTTCTACCCTCACTTTACACCCCTCTGTCTCTCTGCACTGGTTCCCATCCCCCTGTAGTGAACTAACCTCCTCACGCCTAGCCTCTTTAATTTGATTCCCACCCCCCAACCATTCTAGTTTAAAGTCACCTCAGTAGCCCCCGCTAATCTCCCTGCCAGGATATTGGTCCCCCTAGGATTCAGGTGCAACCCGTCCTTTTTGTACAGGTCACGCCTGCGCCAAAAGAGGTCCCAATGATCCAAAAACTTGAATCCCTGCCCCATGCTCCAATCCCTCAGCCACACATTTATCCTCCACCTCATCGCATTCCTACTCTCACTGTCGCGTGGCACAGGCAGTAATCCCGAGATTACTACCTTTGCGGTCCTTTTTCTCAACTCCCTTCCTAGCTCCCTATGTTCTCCTTTCAGGACCTCATCCCTTTTCCTACCTATGTCATTGGTACCTATATGTACCATGACCTCTGGCTCCTCACCCTCCCACTTCAGGATATCTTGGACATGATCAGAAATATCCCGGACCCTGGCACCAGGGAGGCAAACTACCATCCGGGTCTCTGGACTGCGTCCACAGAATCGCCTATCTGACCCCCTTACTATCGAGTCCCCTATCACAACTGCCCTCCTCTTCCTTGCCCTACCCTTCTGAGCTACAGGGCCAGACTCTGTGCTGGAGGCACGGCCACTGTCGCTTCCCCCGGGTAAGCTGTCCCCCCCAACAGTACTCAAACAGGAGTACCTGGAGCCAAGAGCTGAGTTTAAGGACAAATAACATGTCAGGTTGATGAAACCTGTGAAGGAGCTGCAACGGAGAGGTAGAAATGACAAAAATACAGAGTGTATTGTACAAGTATCCAGATGACAGAGGTTATTTGTCCTTTATGATTGCTTGTTGGGTAAGCATTTTCGGAATCAGAATCAGGTTTACTATCACCGTGTCAATTAACAAGTAATTTGTTGTTTTGTGGCAGCAGTACAGTGCAAGACATAAAATTACTACAAATTACAAAATAAGTAGTGCCAGAGAACAGAAATAACAAGGTAGTATTCATGATTTTCAGAGGGAAAGAAGCTGTTCCTCATTGACTGTGGGTCTTCAGGCTCCTCCACCTCTCCCTGGGGGCATGTCCCAGATGGTGAATCTGGTGGACTTCTTGAGGCACCACCTCTTGAACATCTCCTCGATGGTGGGGAGTGTTGTGTTGTATCCGTGACGCAGCTGGCTGAGTCCACGCCCCTCTGCGGCCTCTTGCAATCTTATGCATTGGAGCCTCCAAACCAGACCATGAGGCTTTCCATCAAACAGCTATGGAAATTTGCAAGAGTCTTTGGTGACATCCCAAATTTCCTCAAACTCCTAATGATGTATAGCCACTGCATGCCTTCTTAGTGATTGCCTCGATATGTCAGGCCCAGGATATAGGCATCCGTTAGTCTCATGATTCCATGGATTTGTGCCTTGGAAGGTTTCCAGGGCACAGGCCTGGGCAAGGTTGTATGGAAGACCGGCTGTTGCCCATGCTGCAAGTCTCCCCTCTCCACACCACCGATGTTGTCCAAGGGAAGGGCACTTGGACCCATACAGCTTGGCACCGGCGTTGTCGCAGAGCAATGTGTGGTTAAGCGCCTTGCTCAAGGACACAACACGCTGCCTCAGCTGAGGCTCGAACTAGTGGCCATCAGATCAGTAGACCGATGCCTTAACCAATTGGCCACATACCAAAAGGCCCAGGATAGCTCCTCTGAGATGTTGATACCCAGGAGCTTCAAAGTTCAAATTACATTTACTATCAAAGTGTGTGTGCACTATATACAACCTTGAGATTTGTCTCCTTACAGTCAGCCGCAAAACAAAGAAACCCAAATAGAATCCATTTTTTCAAAAGAATCAAACACCCAATGTGCAGAAACAACATACAAAAAACAACTCGTACAAACAATGAAAGTAAGCAAATAACATTCAGAACTGAAGGTCACGAGAGTGAGTTCACAGCCATGAATCCAGTCAACACTGCAGCTGATCCAGGAGTCCGTTGCTTTGTTGCAGGCCACATCCTCAGTTCAGCGCAGAGACGAGTAATCCTCTTGGAACAGCAAGCTGAAGCACCTCACCTCCGGCCCTGACACCCCGACCTTTTCAATCTGACTTGGTGCTTAAATTGGCAAATCTCAGTCCGTTCCTCATTCTTGGACTTGGGCCTGGATCCGGCCATCTCAACATTGGTTTCCACCGCATCGAATCTCCTCAGAATCTGCTCCAGCAATGGACAAACACTGGCCCATCCCTGCTCTCAGGCCCAGGCCCAATGCCTTGATTTGGCCTGTACCCTCCACACTGCAACCAACCTGAACCTTCGACGCTACAGTTCACTTTGCAAAAGCGCCAGGTCGTACAGGCGGTTTGAAAGCTCAGCTCCAAATCGGAAGTTACAGCCGATTGATTGCAGTCTTCATTTCAGAGGAAAAGTGTGTTCAATACAGTAACTTATAGTTCTGTCTGTTTTGTTTGCTACCAGCAAATCATCACTCTGCTTCACCACTGCCACCCTAAACCGGAACTTGTAGCAGCCGTAACATGCAAGATATAAATTATTTCTATAAAGTGCAATAGCAAATAAATAAAATTGATAGAGCAGAAGAGGAATAGTGAGACGGTGTTCAAATGTTCATTGCCTGTTCAGAAATCTGATAATGAGTGGAAGAAGATGTTACTTAAACACTGAGTGTGCATCTTCAGCTTGCTGTACCTCCTCCCTGATGGCATGTCCTGGCTGGAGAGAGTCCTTAACATTGAAAGCTACCTTTTTTAAGCACTGAGTTTTGAAGATGTCCATAAGACCATAAGACACAAGGAGCAGAATGAGGTCATTCAGACTGTGCTCCGCCATTCCATCATGGCTGATCCTGGATCCCACTCAACTCCATACATCTGCCTTCTCAACATATCCTTTGATGTCCTGACCAATCAGGGAATGATCGGCTTCCACCTTAAATATGCCTTTGGACATAGACTCCACCGCAGTTTGTGGCCGAGCATTCCACAGATTCACTACTCTCTGGCTAAAAAAAATCCTTCCTGCCTCCGTTCTAAAGGGTTTCCCCTCCATTTTGAGGCTGTGCCCTCCATGTGATACTTCCTCTCCACGTCCACCCTATCTAGTCCTTTCAACATTCAGTAAGTTTCAATGAGAACCCTCATATTCTTCTAAATTCCAGTGAGTACAGGCCCAAAGCTGCCAAACACCCTCAATGGTGGGGAGGCTTCTGCTGGAGATGGAGGTGGCTGCGTCCTCAACCCTCTCTCGATCCTGTGCATTGGAACCTCCATACCAGGCAGCGATATAACCAGTCAGAATATGTTGCGTACATTATAGAAATTTGCAACAGTCTTTGATGGCATGCCAAATCTCCTCAAACTCCTAACAAAAAATAACTAGTGGAATGTCTCCTTCATGATCGCATTAGCATGTTAGGTCTAGGACAGTTCCTCTGAGATATTGATACCCAGGAACTTGAATCTGCTCTCCCTTTCCACTACTGACCCTCACTGAGGAAAGGTGCATGTTCTCACGATGCAAGAGGTTGAGAAAAGCGTTATGTTTTGTAACTTCAAAACATTAAACTAATTCAAAGAAACCATGGGAGTCCAAAAATACAGGTGTAACTTCTAGTTTACTTTTAGCGAGGCCTGCACATATCACATGGTAGCGTGATGATATATGCAATTAATGTATTTATATGTATAAGCTGTAATTAATTATTTAAAACTTAATCAACCAATATATATATACAAGATTACCCAAATATTATTGAAATATTAAATACACACTCTCCTCCCTGCCTAGCCATAAACTCGAACTCAATACTCAGCATATTATAAAATACACCTGCTATATACAGGCAGCCACAGCATAGTAATTTTTAAATTGTCCCATCCAGGTCAAAAAATTTAATCACTGTGGAGAATTTTTTTACTCTTGTGGGATAATGTCTTTCCTGACAAGGGGGATCCCTCTGCTTGTCAGGTGAGACTTGTGGCTGTGAAAAAAATCTCAGGATCTGGGCCTCCTCCGTGGTGGTTGTAGGAGTTGACTCTGAGACTGCAGGATGTGGTTCTGACACGTTTCTTCTTCCCTTTTCTTCTTCTAGTTTGTACATCTTTATCTTGGGAAGGTGCATGCAGTTTACTAGAAAGTTCTCTTATCAATCCTTTTATTGCTCCCTTTACGAACTAATCTCTTCTCCTGGTTTCCTCATTCACAACATCCTCTGTTTTCAGATCTCCATTGACTCTTTTCCTCTTGGCCTTCCATTCATCCAGCTGGGCCTTAGACTTTGCATCTACTTTTACAAGCAGCTTTTTATCCCCCACTTGAATTTCATGCAATAACCTTAATGCATGCAGTGTGGACTGTGGTTCGTTACACTCATGAAAGCCGATTGCTTGCAACATTCCTGAAGCACCTGGAACTCCCTTCCAGTTTAAACCCAAGCCACATTTTACAAGTAACTGTCCGATTATTATGATTATGAGGACATGCAGTCCCCTTTTATTGTCATTTAGTAATGCACGCATTAAGAAATGATAAAAATGTTTTTCCAGAATGATATCACAAAAACACATGACAAACCGACTTAAAAACTAACAAAAACCACATAATTATAACATATAGTTACAACAATGCAAAGCAATACCGTAATTTGATAAGAACAAACCATGGCACAGTAAAAATCTCAAAGTCTCTCGAAAGTTCCATTATCTCACGCAGACGGTAAACCTCCAGCGCTGCCAACTTGCCAGTGCAGCATCCCGGAAGCATCCGACCACAGCCCGACTCCGCGTCCGTCCGAAAACTCCGAGTCTCCGACCACCTATTCAACACCGAGTACCGAGCACCATCCCTGCCAAGCATTTTGACCCTGGTCCCGGCAACAGGCGATACGCAAAGCCAAGGATTTGGGGCCTTCATCTCCGGAGATTCTCGATTGCACAGTAGCAGCGGTAGCGAAGCAGGCATTTCAGAAGTTTCTCCAGATGTTCCTCTGTGTTTCTCCCAGATGTCCCCATCAAATCCGGACTGTGCACAGCACCCCTAGTTACACATATCGATATTCATTTGGAACAGCCGCGCGCGCTGCGTCGCGCCGCCATCTTCTCCTCCCTCCAATGCATATCAGAAGCTTCCTCAGATACGTTGTCTACAAAAACTGTTGTAGTCAGACCATTGCTTTTGTCACTTTCATGCTTTCTCTGAGCAATATAGTCCTTCCTTGGTCCAATATGCTTTCCAGCCAGAGGCACAGAGGTTGGCATCAACACCTGTTCATCCTCTGTTAGGTAACGGTTCATGGTGTTCAGCATGGAGACAGTTATGGCATCATCCAGTACTTTTCTTTCAGTTGACTCTATTGCTGGTGATTTGGCATGCAAATTGTGGACGGATCTTCAAGCAAGTTGTAGTTGTCTCAGCCAGTCGTGTCTCCATAACGCTAGTCCTTCTGTTTTCACCACATACAAGCTCAATATGATTTGTTGGTTGTTGTATTTCACACATCATTCCCACACGAGTTATCTTTTATCCAGTCTAAGTTCTTAGTTGGATATCCGCAGCCTTTCAGTTTAGTATCTTTGAAATGTCATTCAAACTCATTTTGTGGAATGACTGAAACAGCTGAGCCAGTGTCCAATTCCATT
This sequence comes from Mobula birostris, assembly GCF_030028105.1. Lineage (NCBI taxonomy): Eukaryota > Metazoa > Chordata > Chondrichthyes > Myliobatiformes > Myliobatidae > Mobula > Mobula birostris. The sequence goes on along the minus strand of NC_092378.1, from coordinate 128,283,916 downwards.
TTAATTAGTTTGCCGTTCACTTCTGGTGTAAGCCATATTGCTTGTATATTGTTAGTTTTCACACTGTAAATCTCAAGGCTACACAATCCCATGTCACTCTCATCGTAACCAGATTTTTCATCAACAGTGTGCAGATTAGTGCTCTGTTTGAAAGTGTAACTTGACTTTTTAGCCTTTTCTCTTCCTTGTGCAATCCGTTTATTTTTGCCTGCCCAATATGCTCTTTGTATGCGCCCTGCTTTGTCGTATTTTCTGCAAGTTTCACCTTTAAATCTGCATTTTTGTTTGGTGTAAGTGAGCCCCTGCCACAACAGCCCCTAAACTTGTTCAGCCAGGCTGATTTCTATTTAGACATTGCAATTTTATTCTCACTTACTTTTAGTCCTGACTGAAACTCAATTGCACCTCTGTCTGCGGTTTCTATTGTAACAGCAATTTCAATTGGTCATTTGAATCTAAGCTGTGCTTCAGATAGCAGCTGATTTTCAATGCTTTATTTTAAGATTCCACAAACTAAATGATCTTTCAGTGTATCATTAAGCCCATTACCAAACTGACAATTCTCAGACAATCCCTTCAATTTAGCCACCTATACTGAAATGGACTCCCCTCTTTGTGATTCTGCTTATGAAACCTAAAGTATTCTGGATTTAACAATGGATTTGATTCTAAGTGTCCTTGCATTACTTTTATAACAGCAGCAAAACTGATTTCTGATGGTTTGATTGGAGCAGTCAAACTTCGCAACCAACTGTATGTCTTTAACCCTAATGCACTCAGCAAAACTGGCACATGCTTCTCACCGGATATTTCATTTGCTTCAAAATAATGTTCTAATAGCTCAGTATATATGAGCCAATTATCCATTGTGTAATCAAACTCATCAACCATTCCAACGTAGCCAGCCATTTCTGATGTTTTTAATGACTATTATCACCTGGTATTCAAGCTTTCAACCCTGAATTCCTCCATTGTCTGACTTAACAAAAACTTGATTGATCTTCCCTTCCAAAGACTGTCTCACCATGTGCTGGGTTGCGCTAAGCTGCCTTTTTTTTAAACTTCAAATGCTCGCTCCATTCTAACAATTCGATAGCCATCTCGGGTTCATTTTAAAAATACCTCATTACCAGTGTAATGTTTTGTGACTTTAGAACATTAAATTAACTCAACTGAAGACATAAGGGTGTAATTTCTGGTTTACTTTTTGTGAGGCGCGCATGTGACAGTGTGATGATGTATGCTATTAATGTATTTTTACATATAATCTGTAACTAATTATTTAAACTATCAGGATAACATAATTGACCAACATATATACAAGATTACTGAAATATTATTGAGATATTAAATACACAACAAAGTGTGTGATTGATAGATATAAATACAATCAGAATCAGGTTTATTATCACCAGCATGTGACGTGAAATTTGTTAATTTAGCAGCAGCAGTTCAATGCAATACATAATCTAGCAGAGAGAAAAAAGTAATAATAATAAAAATAAAATAAAACATAATAATAAATATACAAGTAAACCAATTACGTGTATCGAGTAGATTTTTTTAAATGTGCAAAATCAGAAATACTGTGTATTAAAAAAGTGAAGTAGCATCCAAGGCTTCAATGTTTATTTCGGAATCGGATGGCAGAGGGGAAGAAGCTGTTCCTGAATTGCTGAGTGTGTGCCTTCAGGCTTCTGTACCTCCTACCTGATGGTAACAGTGAGAAAAGGGCATGCCCTGGGTGCTGGAGGTCCTTAATAATGGATGCTGCCTTTCTGAGACACCGGTCCCCTAAAGATGTCCTGGATACTTCGTAGGCTGATGCCCAAGATGGAGCTGACAAAAAAAACAATCATTGATCTGCATCAGAATTTCATTACATTCAGTGTGCTAAGGACGTGCCTTGTGATGTCATGAAGGGAGGGGGTTCTCAGTTACATTTGGAAGTATTTGTAGTCACTGGTTTATTACACAGTGGTTCGCTAGTAGCCACCTTCGTCTTACTTTCTTCAGTAACTACTCAAGCCACCGCAATTCAAGCAAATTTGTAATTCTATTAGGTTAGAATTAACACGAGACAAGAGTCATCACAGATATTTGAATTCACTAAATTAAATAAATTTGGAACACAAAGTAATAGTTTTATTAATGAAAAATATTTGATGTATTACAAAGATGTTACTCCTGAGAAAGGCAGCAGTGTGCCTGGTCGCTAAACTGCTCTTCTAAGTGACTCAGCAAGTTCAAGGAGTATTATGGACTGACAATAAATGAATGAACAATATATGACAAGGAAGAACATCTAGTTTCTTTTGGAGTACATTTTTGCTTGAAAGTAAGTAACTAAATGGTGACTCAGTGAAATTGTGCAGTTTAAGAACTGACATCAGCTATCTATACTCTGTAAAAGTCACTATTTTTATAATGGTCTCATATGTACCAGAATAATTCTAATTTCTTGAAAGAGCAGCGATCATCTTTATTTACTCTTTCATTCCCCTGATTCTCCCACTTGAGTTCCCATTCCTCAACTTCCCAAATCTCCAAGTTTCCAAATCTTTATCTCCCTCACTTACTATATCCCTGTTCTCTGATTTCCCTTTATCCCAATTGCCACAGCCTGAGGCCCTTCTAGGACTCTATGTGACTCAAGAAATCCCCAAGGCTTTTCCTTGGGGATTCATGAGAGCGTGTGATCCCAGTCCTCTGTGTTGCTCCATGTGATGCTACAAGCCAATCACAGAACAAAATGAAGGTCAGGACAGGAGCCCATGGTATTACAGGAAAGATACTTTAATAGTCAGAAAATTGGCTGACAGACAGGAGGCAAAGAGTGGAAATAAAAGGGGCTTTTCTGGTTGGTTGCCAGTAACTAGTGGTGTTTCGTAGGGATCAGTGTTGGGACAGCTTTTTTTCATGCTATATGCTAATGATTTGGTTGGTGGAATTGATGGCTTTACGGCCAACTTTGTGCATGATACAAAGATAGGTGAAGGGGAATGAGTGTTGAGGAAGCAGGGAATCTGCAGAAGGACTCAGACAGATTGGAAGAATAGGCAAAGAAGTGACAGATGGAATACGGTGTAGGGAAATGTATGGTCATGCACTTTGGTAGAAGGAATAAAAGCATAGTCTATTTTCTAAATGGAAAGAAAATTCAGAAATCAGAGTTGCAAAGGTCCTCATGCAGAATTCCCTAAAGGTTAACTTGTGGGTTGAGATGGCGGCAAAGGAAGACATATGCAATGTTAGCATTCATTTCAAGAGGACGAGAATAGAAAAGCAAAGATGTAATGCTAAGGCATTATAAGGCATTGGTCAGACTGTATTTGCGTATTGTGAGCAATTCTGGGCCCTTTATCTAAACAATAATGTGCTGGCATTGGAGAGGGTTCAGAGGAGCTTTATGAGAATATTTGCAGGAATGAAAGGGTTAACATATGAGGAGCATTTGATGGTCACTGGAGCTTAGAAGAATGAAGGAGGGTCTCATTGAAACCTATCAAATATGGAAAGCCCTAGAAAGAGTGGACGTAGGGAAGATGTTTCCTATGGTGGGGGAGTCTAGGACCAGAGAGCATGGCCTCAGAATACAAGAGTTTCCCTTTAGAAAATAGATGAGGAGGAATTTATTTAGCCAGAGGGTGGGGAATCTGTGAAATTCATTGCTACAGTGGAGGCCAAGTCATTGGGTATATTTAAAGCAGAGGTTGATAGGTTCTTGATTAATAAAGGTGTCAAAGGTTACAGGGAGAAATTCAGGAGAATTAGGTGGAGAGTGATAATCAATGAGCCATGATGGAATGGTGGAGCAGACTCAATGGGCTAAATGACCGAATCCTGCTCCTGTGTCTTGTGGTCTTATTAACAACAGGCCTGTCATTTGTGAAAGGCCTCAGTGCACTGAAGGCAGCCCCGAGTTTGCCATTTGCAAACATCAATTGTTTTACAGAGCTCTCTATATGTTTGCCATTCACTCATCAGGTTTTCGCAATAAGTTTTATTTTTTTAGCATTTGAGCAATTTTTTGGGAGCATCAATGTATTTAAATTTCAACAAGTGCGAAGTCAGCCATTGTACAATGCACAGTAATTCATTTTATACCAATAAGTAGCTTGTGTAAAATACCCCTTAAGTGAAGGTAATTGCTGCTGAGCCCTCCAAGAGACTGCACTGTGAAACTTAGCAATATGAACAGGTAACATGTTTGGACTAAACTCTCTGTCCTGCATCAGGCTAGACAGGTGATGGGCACTGGCACCCTGTGAATGTCCACGCCCAAGAGGAAGAAGAAAGCTGAATTATTTACCAGTACTATCACGGTGTTGGCTATTCCTTACACTACCCACGCCACCTTACTTCCACCTCTGCCCACTCCACTCACCACCTCATTGCAAAGAGAGCCTGAGTTCAGCTAGGCAAGAAGTTCAGACCTGCAAGGACATTCGTTCTGATTTTCTGCAGCCAGGAGGGCAACTTACTCTGCACCTATTAAGGAAATAATGGTTCCTTAAAGTTTTTATAGCCGGTGGTGGTACTGGGGATAAGCTCCCACTACCTATTAAATGCTCCCAGTCACATGCATCTCAAATAGCCTCTGACAACCAAGGTGTGGCCATTCATGTGTGGCTTAGCTACTAATCCCAGTAGAGCCACTTCTACTGACAGGAGAAGGGGTAAGGCTGGTTACTGGTGCCTTAAAACCAATCGCTTTGGGTGGAGGAGGCTCCTCAGCCATGGTAGCAATTCATCTAGGAGAAGGAAAACTCTGATCTCAATCCTCCACTGCTTTGCAGCAATATCCACTCACACCGAGGGCTTCAGGGGTAAACCTGAGGAAAAAATCCAGTTCTGGAGTCCCTAAGGCTGACTGACTGGCAACTCCTGCAACATCATTGGTCCCAAAATGTATTGGTCTCTGTCATTCCTTTGGATTCATCAGCTGTGTGGAGAGGGTGAGCCTGGCCCATGGGCAACAATTACCTCTCCATATCCTACTGTCCTGGCTTGCATATCACATAGCTGGGCCACAACAGCCACAATCAACTCTGACCAACAGAGGGTCTCAATTAGGGAAATAGACAGGGTAATTGGAGATCAATATTTTCTACTGATTTTAGAACAAAGATTAGGTTATGAGGACACGCAGTCCTCTTTTATTGTCATTTAGTAATGCATGCATTAGGAAATGATACAATGTTCCTCCAGTGTGATATCACAGAAACACAAGACAGACCAAGACTGAAAAACTGACAAAAAACACATAATTATAACATATAGTTACAACAGTGCAAGCAATACCGTAATTTGATAAAAGAACAGACCATGGGCACGGTTAAAAAAAGTCTCAAAGTCTCTCAAAAGTCCCAACATCTCACGCAGACAGTAGAAGGAAGAAAGCTCTCCCTGCCATGAGCTTCCAGCACCGCAAACTTGCCGATGCAGCATCCTGGAAGCACCCGACCACAGTCCGTCCGAAAACTTCGAGTCTCCGACCAGCCTTCCGAAACCGAGCACCGAGCACCATCTCTGCTGAGCGCTTTGACCCCAGCCCCGGCCTCCAGCTACAGGCAAAGCCGAGGAGTTGGGGTCTTCCCCTCCAGAGATTCTCGATCGCACAGTAGCAGTGGCGGCGAACCGGGCAGTTTCTCCAGATGTTCCACTGTGCTTCTCACGTCTGTCTCCATCAAATCAGGATTGTGCACGGTCCCTAATAACAAATACGATATCATTTCACCGGAGAGGCTGCGCGTGCTGCGTCGGCCGCCATCTTCTCCTCCCTCCAAGAATTAGACACTAATTCTTAAAATCTGAGCTAAGGTTCTCAGGAGTGTAGTTCGGAAGCACTTCTCTGCTCACTGATTGAAATGCGGAACTCTCTTCCACCACCAGGGTCAATTTTTAGTGTCAAAATCTGATTGTTGTTTAATGTACCCTAAAGGCAGTGAGATAAGTGAAAAAACAAGTATACGGGGTTAAAATCATATCAACTATGATCTACAAAAAAAAACGCCTGGAAGGGCTACAACTGTTTTTATGTTTCTCTGTAATAAAAGGAAATTAAAAACCATTCATGACCCCCTGACTACTTTAAAATTTACGATCGAACACTATGTGCCGTATTACATCTCCCTGTAACTTGAAATTGGATGTGTGTTCATTGAGAGGCAGAATGGAAAATCTGATTTTAATCATCCTACCAAAGAAGTATATGAAATAATAACATTCGAACACAGACTAAGTATTTGGAGATGGGGTAAATTATGCGGCTCTTTGATCCTGCATCTTTAAGCTCATGATTGAGCTTCCATCTCAGCACTGTTTTCCTGCCATATCCCTACATCCCTTAATTCAGTAACCAGCTAGAAATCCATCAACCTCCACTTTGAATTAATTTGGTGAGTATATCTCCACAGCTCTTGGGATGGGGAATTCCAAAGGTTCACCACTCTGAGTGAGATTAAAAAAATATCCACATTTCACCATAATGGCTTACCCCACATTCTGAGAAAGTTGAGTCAGTTTCTGATTTTAAACATCAAAGTTGCTGGTGAACACAGCAGGCCAGGCAGCATTTGTAGGAAGAGGTGCAGTCGACGTTTCAGGCCGAGACCCTTCGTCAGGACTAACTGAAGGAAGAGTGAGTAAGGGATTTGAAAGTTGGAGGGGGAGGGGGAGATCCAAAATGATAGGAGAAGACAGGAGGGGGAGGGATAGAGTCAAGAGCTGGACAACACCTTATATTCCGTCTGGGTAGCCTCCAACCTGATGGCATGAACATCGACTTCTCTAACTTCCCCTAAGGCCCCACCTCCCCCTCGTACCCCATCTGTTACTTATTTTTATGCACACATTCTTTCTCTCACTCTCCTTTTTCTCCCTCTGTCCCTCTGAATATACCTCTTGCCCATCCTCTGGGTCCCCCCCCCCTTGTCTTTCTTCCCGGACCTCCTGTCCCATGATCCTCTTGTATCCCTTTTGCCGATCACCTGTCCAGCTCTTGGCTCCATCCCTCCCCCTCCTGTCTTCTCCTATCATTTTGGATCTCCCCCTCCCCCTCCAACTTTCAAATCCCTTACTCACTCTTCCTTCAGTTAGTCCTGACGAAGGGTCTCGGCCTGAAACGTCGACTGCACCTCTTCCTACAGATGCTGCCTGGCCTGCTGCGTTCACCAGCAACTTTGATGTGTGTTGTCTGATTTTAAACACCAGCTTTTACTCGACCGCATTACGTAGCCTTGGTTTATCAAATGCCACCTGTAAGTAACGTCTCGTCCTGTAAATTTTGTTTGTTGAGATGTTGTGAGATTTTACACACCTCAGAGGCACAGGTTCTTCCTCATAGCTCCAGCGATGCAAGCTCATTCCTGATGGCCGGCCCTGTTTCTATACAGTTTGCTCATCCTTCCTGATATTGTGTGGGTTTCCTCAAGGTGCTCCCGTTTCCTCCCACATGCCAAAGACAGATGGGTTTATAGGTTAATTGGCCCCTTCCAATTGTCCCTCATGGGTAGGTGAGTGATAGAATCTGGGAGAAATTGATTGGAATGAAGGGAGAATGAAGTCGTGTTAGTCTTGGATTAATATGAAAGGCTGCTTGACAGTTGGCACCATCTTATTTGACTATAGGCCCTGTTTCTATGCTGTGTGACTTATGAACATTCAGGTTTTCCTCTGTGTTGTTACTTAATGCTCTCTGCATCATAGCTTGCTTTACTGATGCTACATCATGAACATAAATCAGAACTGAGCAGCACTGCTTAACGTTTGCATAAAGAGCTCACTACATAACATAAACTACCCTTCAAAAATGTAGTGGGTTTTGGGATTTCCTGAGGTTCTAAAGAGTACTAAGTAAATACAAATCCTTCTACTTATGTGTCTGGCACTGAGGACGCTAAAAGAATTGATAGAACATAGAACATAAAAGATAGAAATCTACAGCACATTACAGGCCCTTCGGCCCACAATGTTGTGCCGACCATGTAACCTACTCTAGAAACTGTCTAGAATTATCCTACTGTATAACCCTCTATTTTTCTGTGTTCCATGGATCTATCTAAGAGTGTCTTAGAAGTGCCTATTGTATCTGCCTCCCCCACCGTCACTGTCAGTGCATTCCATGCACCCACCTGATTTAAAGGTCAGGTTGTACATTAATCCTTCAGCCTTCCAATGGCGCCACCTCAATAATGCATAATGAAGGGTAAGGAACTCATTGCCATTTGCTCAACTGCTAACTCAAGTTCTGACTTTCAATATCAGCTCCCGGTGCTCTCCAGAAAAGAAGGTTCAGAGCAAGGTCAAAATTGGCACTCCTGATACCACAGAATATGTGTATTGAGATGTCACTATGGACATTGATGCTTTAATGAAATTAAAGTCAATGTAAATTTATCATCAAAGGACATATATGTCACTATATACTACCTAGAGATTCATTTTCTTGCAGGCATTTACAGTTGGGTTTGTACTTTAAATTTGCTATAAAATCATTTTTGGGAAATTAACTCCTTTGGTGTGAATAGTATATAGAAGTCAGACATGGCAATGGGGAGCAGGAGAGAACTGTGCTGTGTGAAAACAAGACTACAATTATGGCTCAGCCTCTGATAGTGGACAGTAACCATAACAACCCCAACTAATGCATTGAGAAGATAAAGAAACTGACAGTGGTCTGAATGACAATTGTGTGACCTGCTGTTCCCAGCCTGATATTCTGATGTACATTCCTAGGGAATTCTGGCAATTAATCTGGACTTTGTAGACCAAAAGATTACCACGTGGGGCTTGTAGAGGAAATGACTTAACTACATGCTTGGCAGGAGGATTAATGCTACGTCTTTTTTGTTAACCTCCCTGGTTAGTACCGTTTACAGCACTAACGGTGTATAAGCTCCAAATGACACAAAGACATATAGTTTCATGAGGTGATTTGTTGTAGGATAGTTTGCAACCAGGAGTTATTTGTCAGACAGATCAGAGATGATACATTAAGTGTTTTCCCTGGATGATAAAAATAAAAACATAGTTTTGATCCCAGAGCACAAATGTTATAATTATAGAGTGAACTTTATTTCTAATGCACCTTATTTTGAGATTCTTTAATCCCTGGGAATAATATAGCCACACTTCAATCATGGCCAGTATTTGTGAAGTGTAAAAGGAAAAGCAGTGTTACAGTGCTAGCTTCAGAATGCAGAGGGATGGGCCACAGAGGAGTTGTGTGCGCTTAATGCCTGGTTGTAAGTTCAGAGCTCAGCTTGCAGGTAGAATTCTTTAACATCAAAAGAACGTAAGTGGGAGCAACAGCTTTCTCTTAATAATTTAATGATCTCATTAATAAAAATGTAAAATGCCAACAAGACCCAGTGGATTTCCCTGGTGTTTTCAATATATGCCTATATCTTAGCCCATAGTTATACTCCAGGGGTGGAAGGTACAACCTGGATGACAATGGTTTCATACCACTTTACAATGTTGTGACAAATCAGATTCAAATATGCTTTATATTAAAAAAGGAGCCTTAATCTAAATGACTGTGTGAGCTTGATTCTACTTATTAATAAAAAAATGCAGTTTAGCCTGACAAATAGTCATAGAGTCTTACAGTCACAGAGTAATATAGCATAGAAACAGACCCTTCGGCCCAATTGGTTCTGAAAAGATTGCCGAAGAGATTGTGGAGGCAGAAGTAATGATGTTTCAAAAGTTACTAGATTCTGGAATAGTTCCGGAGGACTGAAAAATTACAAATATCACTCCACCCTTTAAGAAGGGAGTGAGGTAGAAGAAAATAAATTATAGGCCAGTTAGTCTGACTTCAGAGGCTGGCAAGATGTTGGAGTCAATTGTTAAGGATGAGTTTTCAGGGTGTTTGGAGGTGCATGATAAAGTAGAGCAAAAGCAGCAAGATTTCCTTCAGGGGAAATCCTGCCTGACAAATTTGTTGGAAATTTTTGAGGAAATAACAGGCAGGATAGTCAAAGGTAAGTCAGTAGATGTGGTTTACTTGGATTTCCAGAAGGCCTTTGACAAGGTACCGCACATGAGGTTGCTTAACAAGATAAGAGCTCATGGGACTACAGGAAAGATACTAGCATGGACAGCAGATTGGCAGACTGGCAGGAGGCAAAGAGTGGAAATAAAACTGGCTAATTTTGAGTGGCTACCTGTGACTAGTGGTGTTCTGCAGGGATTTGTATTGGGTCTGTTTCTTCTCACATTATATTCCAAAGAAGCAGCATACAAATTAGCCAGAGAAAGTGGCTCACCTGAGGACTGGGAGAAATTCAGAGTTCAGCAGAGGAGGACAAAGGACTTAATTAGGAAGGGGAAAAAAGATTATGAGAGAAAACTGGCAGGGAAAATAAAAACTGACTGTAAAAGCTTTTATAGGTATGTAAAAAGGAAAAGACTAGTAAAGACAAATGTAGGTCCCCTACAGACAGAAAGAGGTGAATTGATTATGGGGAGCAAGGACATGGCAGACCAATTGAATAATTACTTTGGTTCTGTCTTCACTAAGGAGGACATAAATAATCTTCCAGAAATAGTAGGGGACAGAGGGTCCACTGAGATGGAGGAACTGAGCGAAATACTTGTTAGTAGGGAAGTGGTGTTAGGTAAATTGAAGGGATTGAAGGCAGATAAATCCCCAGGGCCAGATGGTCTGCATCCTAGAGTGCTTAAGGAAGTAGCCCAAGAAATAGTGGATGCATAGTGATAATTTTTCAAAACTCGTTAGATTCTGGACTAGTTCCTGAGGATTGGAGGGTGGCTAATGTAATCCCACTTTTTAAAAAAGGAGGGAGAGAGAAACCGGGGAATTATAGACCGGTTAGCCTAACGTCGGTGGTGGGGAAACTGCTGGAGTCAGTTATCAAAGATGTGATAACAGCACATTTGGAAAGCGGTGAAGTCATCGGACAAAGTCAGCATGGATTTGTGAAGGGAAAATCATGTCTGACGAATCTCATTGAATTTTTTGAGGATGCATCTAGTAGAGTGGATAGGGGAGAAGCAGTGGATGTGGTATATTTGGATTTTCAAAAGGCTTTTGACAAGGTCCCACACAGGAGATTAGTGTGCAAACTTAAAGCACATGGTATTGGGGGTAAGGTATTGATGTGGGTGGAGAATTGGTTAGCAGACAGGAAGCAAAGAGTGGGAATAAACGGGACCTTTTCAGACTGGCAGGTGGTGACTAGTGGGGTACCGCAAGGCTCAGTGCTGGGACCCTAGTTGTTTACAATATATATTAATGACTTGGATGAGGGAATTAAATGCAGCATCTCCAAGTTTGCGGATGACACGAAGCTAGGTGGCAGTGTTAGCTGTGAGGAGGATGCTAAGAGGATGCAGGGTGACTTGGATAGGTTGGGTGAGTGGGCAAATTCATGGCAGATGCAATTTAATGTGGATAAATGTGAAGTTATCCACTTTGGTGGCAAAAATAGGAAAACAGATTATTATCTGAATGGTGGCCGATTAGGAAAAGGGGAGGTGCAACGAGACCTGGGTGTCATTATACACCAGTCATTGAAAGTGGGCATGCAGGTACAGCAGGCGGTGAAAAAGGCGAAAGGTATGCTGGCATTTATAGCGAGAGGATTGGAGTACAGGAGCAGGGAGGTACTACTGCAGTTGTACAAGGCCTTGGTGAGACCACACCTGGAGTATTGTGTGCAGTTTTGGTCCCCTAATCTGAGGAAAGACATCCTTGCCATAGAGGGAGTACAAAGAAGGTTCACCAGATTGATTCCTGGGATGGCAGGACTTTCATATGAAGAAAGACTGGATGAACTGGGCTTGTACTCGTTGGAATTTAGAAGATTGAGGGGGGATCTGATTGAAACGTATAAAATCCTAAAGGGATTGGACAGGCTAGATGCAGGAAGATTGTTCCCGATGTTGGGGAAGTCCAGAATGAGGGGTCACAGTTTGAGGATAAAGGGGAAGCCTTTAAGGACCGAGATTAGGAAAAACTTCTTCACACAGAGAGTGGTGAATCTGTGGAATTCTCTGCCACAGGAAGCAGTTGAGGCCAGTACATTGGTTATATTTAAGAGGGAGTTAGATATGGCCCTTGTGGCTACGGGGATCAGGGGGTATGGAGGGAAGGCTGGTGCAGGGTTCTGAGTTGGATGATCAGCCATGATCATAATAAATGGCGGTGCAGGCTCGAAGGCCGAATGGCCTACTCCTGCACCAATTTTCTATGTTTCTATGTTTCTATGTGAACAATTTGGGTGACAGGATTGATGGTTTTGTGGTCAAGTTTGCAGACGATACAAAGAGGGGCAGGTAGGGTTGAGGAAGCAGGGAAGCTACAGAAGGACTTGGCTGGATTGGGAGAATGGGCAAAGAAGTGCTAGATGAAATATAGTGTAGGGATCATATTTTCATGCACTTTGGCAGAGGAGTAAAGACGTCAATTGTTTTCTGAATGGAGAGACAATTCAAAAATCAGTGGTGCAAAGGGATTTGGGAGGCCTCATGCAGGGTTCCCTAAAGGTTAACTTGCAGGTTGAGTAGGTGGTGAGGAAGGCAAATGCAATGTTAGCATTCATTTTGAGAGGACAAGAATATAAGAGGAAGAATGTGATGCTGAGGCCTTATAAGGCTTTCATCAGATCACACTTGGAGTGCTTTGAGCAGTTTTGGGCCCCTTATTTAAGAAAAGATGTGCTAGTATTGGAGAAGGTCCAGAGGAGGTTCATGAGAATGATTCTGAGAATGAAAGGGGTAATGCATGAGAAGTGTTTAATGGTACTAGCCCTGTACTCGCTGGAGTTTAGAAGAATGGGGAATGGGGGTGGGTTGGGGAATCTTATTGAAACCTATCAATTATTGAAAAGCCTAGACAGAGTGAATGTGTAAAGAATGTTTCCTGTATTGGGTGGGTCTAGGACCACAGAGCACAGCCTCAGAGTTGAGAGATGTCCATTTAGAAAAGAAATGAGAAGGGATTTCTTTAGCCAGAGGGCGGTGAATCTGTGGTATTCATTGCCATGGACAGCTGTGGAGGCCAAGAGACTGAGTATACTTAAAGCAGAGTTAGATAGGTTCTTGGTTAGTCAAGGCATCATTACAAGGAGAAGGCAGGAGACTGGGGTTGAGAGGGATAATAAATCAGCCATGATGGAATGGCAGAGCAGACTCGATAGGCAGAGCGGCCTAATTCTGCTCGTTTGTGTTACGACAACCACAACATTCCCTCAGTTGCCTGCATTCAGTCCACAGTCCTTCCCGGGCCCTCCTGTTCATGTCCCTTAAGTATTTCAACTGCAACTGTCTCGACCCATTCCTCTGCTCTGGCAGCTCACTTCAGGTATTAGCTACCTCTGTGTTAAGAGGTTACCTCTCAGGTCTCTTTTAAATCGCTCCCCTCTTACGTTGTATCTGTGCCCTCTGCTTTTGAAAGTATAAATCTGAGCACGTTTACTCTGGCTGAGGTGGAGCAGTGCATTCAGCAGCTGTGGAATGATGGGGGGTGTTAATGGAGGAGAAACAACTTTATTTCAATTTGCTAAATCAATTAACACCTTTAATAGCTTTGTAAGTGCTTATCTTTCCAAACGATGCTTTGTGAATGTAGTTATTGTTGCGAGGGAGCCATTCTGCAGCTGTCAGTCATTCTTCCATTATTCATTCACACAGAACCCCAAACAGTAAATGATGTTGCAAGACGAACAAGCAGGCAGAACAAGGGGCATTGCTCTAAATCTGCCCCATAACCTTGAGCAACCATATTATTATACTGGGTCTGTTGTCCTTCACTGAAATAAATATAACAGACTGGGAATCAAACCAGGAACCTTCTAGAATATGATTCTGCTCCATAGAACCATTAAAAACAAAGATTTATTCTTAAATAAATTAGGTCCTACAAGAAGATTGACTTTTTTTAAAAAAAGAAGTTCAGCTATTAGTTATATGCTGAGCAGTTATGGCTCTGGATTTTTCTTGGACTTGATACTTGCCACTGTGAATGTATATGCAGAATTCAAATACCACCATCTGTTATTACAAAGTAATATTTTGATGCTGTAAGCACAAAATTTTGTAAGTATTTTTATTGTGGTGGAACATCTAATTAGGATTACAAAATTTGGTATCTTTTGCTACAATGAAATATGATCAGCTGTGCCTTATGACAAAGAGTATGCAGTCAACTGTTTATTTCAATTAGGATGATAAATGGCTGCTTATGTTCATTCTCTTAGGAGAAGATTTATATCACTTGTCACCAGCAATCCCTTCTGACCACTGTCTCATTTTAAAATGTTGCAATCTGTTAAATCAGCTCTAGACAATTAAGCACACTGCATCTTATTTGCATTTGGCAATACAGTGCTGACTTTTTAAAGTATTTACGTGACTCAATGTTTCCCTTTGGGCTACTGGCAGACACATAACTATGCTAGCATTGAGGCTATTTGTACCTGGAGGCAGTGCAGAGATGTCATTGGTGAGCAACTTTACAAAAACATACTGTAATGATGCATGAATATCCTATACTTGTCTATAACCTCTAGCAAAGCATTTAAGTTCAATGCACCTGAAATTCCAAGGGTTACCATGATGCAGAGGGATTGGCCTTAACACTGACAGTGAAGAGTATTGACTTAATTTGAATCTAAAGCAGGAACTATTTTAATGTTTGAGACAGATGGTCCACAAAAGTAGAAGCCTAAAGAGCCGTTTCTCCATGCTGCATGACTTAATGACTCAGTCTTTATTGGCACATGATTCAGGTGTTCCTCAGAAATTCTGCATTAAAAATAAGTAAATACTATAACATAGAACATAGAATAGTACAGCACAGTACAGGCCCTTCAGCCCACAATGTTGTGCCGACCCTCAAACCCTGCCTCCCATATAAGCCCCCACCTTAAATTCCTCCATATACCTGTCTAGTAGTCTCTTAAACTTCACTAGTGTATCTGCCTCCACCACTGACTCAGGCAGTGCATTCCACACACCAACCACTCTCTGAGTAAAAAACCTTCCTCTAATATCCCTTTTGAACTTCCCACCCCTTACCTTAAAGCCATGTCCTCTTGTATTGAGCAGTGGTGCCCTGGGGAAGAGGCGCTGGCTATCTACTCTATCTATTCCTCTTATTATCTTGTACACCACTATCATGTCTCCTTTCATCCTCCTTCTCTCCAAAGAGTAAAGCCCTAGCTCCCTTAATCTCTGATCATAATGCATACTTTCTAAACCAGGCAGCATCCTGGTAAATCTTCTCTGTACCCTTTCCAATGCTTCCACATCCTTCCTATAGTGAGGCGACCAGAACTGGACACAGTACTCCAAGTGTGGCCTAACCAGAGTTTTATAGAGCTGCATCATTACATCGCGACTCTTAAACTCTATCCCTCGAATTATGAAAGCTAACACCCCATAAGCTTTCTTAACTACCCTATCCACCTGTGAGGCAACTTTCAGGGATCTGTGGACATGTACCCCCAGCTCCCTCTGCTCCTCCACACTACCAAGTATCCTGCCATTTACTTTGTACTCTGCCTTGGAGTTTGTCCTTCCAAAGTGTACCACCTCACATTTCTCCATAAATCTGAAGCAAAAAGGGAAAATCTTAGAAACACTCATCAAGTCGGGCAGCATCAGTGAAAGGGAGACCTGAACGTTTTGAGTCAAAGATTCTTCTTCATTTCTGATGAAGAGTCTTTGGACAGAAGTGTTAACTAAGTTTCTCTTTCTACAGAAATTCAGTGTTGCCCTGTTACTTTGAGATAACATGGAGGTCCTTCCTGATCCAGAGAGAGACAAGCATGATTTATACTCCTAAAAGGAAATACAAAACTGTAATCCAAGAGGGCAATATTCTTGGAGCCTCCATGAAGCTGATCTAGAATCCATTATCGATATTCGTACATCGTCGACGTCGATGAGGACCTTGACACCAAATGGTGTCGAGACTAGCGCATGATTTGGATTTAAGTGAGGGAGAGTTGCACAGCGTCAGCCTCACTCTCTCTTCCCAACTCCCACCTGGATCCAGTGGCAAGACAGAGTCGAGACGGCTGGAGATGGGACTAGACACAATGGATGATTAGGACGTCTTCTGTGTCTTGTCCTGCTCTACACGTTCCACGACGCTTGCAGAGACCGCCTTCTTGACCATTGGACCTTCCATTGGTCTCGTCCGCTCAATCCGCCAGAGTCTGTCTTCACATGCTGGGATAGACAACTCCCTATCTCACCGAGGGTTTGAGACCCATTGGCTACCATCACCTGGTTTAGCTGGCTTGTCGAAGCTGTCGCCCGGGGTGTGGCCGCTGTTGCATGCAAACAGCTACGGGGAGCCACAGGTGATGCTGAGTACCAGCTGGGGACCAAAGGTGGACTAACCGCCTTAAAAAGGACGCGACATGTTCCCCCACCAGAGGTGCTACCCCTCCCTGACACCCCATGCACCCCAGAATCCATTCTAAGGAAATGTGGACTCCAGAACTTGCTTTGAAGTCATGGGATCTACACTTCTCGCAATAGGCGAGGGACCTACTTGGTTTGATCTTAATGCCTCTCAATGTACTGGGAATCTATTTACGTCCTACACCAGAATGGAGGGCCTCCTATTTACATCCTACACCAGAATGGAGGATGATGGCACCTAACTGCGACTCCTTTGTTTGCATCTTTGGAAACAGCTCTATTTCTATCTTTAATATCTCTATTTTTCCCTTCCAGGGTTCTTTTGAAGGCCCTGACCTGGAGTTACACGTTGACTTTTGGTTCTTTGCGGGAACGGGACCCGCTCTCAGGGTCTCATAATATACCAAGGACATGGCCTAGATGACAAACATGCCTTCAGGGTTCCAGGATTTCGTGGCTCTGGAGCCGGATGAACTCAAGGTGGGAGACGGAAGATTGAAAGCAGCAAGCTGGCTGCTAGCTCTGTACCCAGAGACCTAAGTTCTTTGGGCACAGAGATCGGAAAAAGTGACACAAAAGACTTTTACCATTATAAATCAGCGAATTGCTTGTTTTGTCTCCCTTCTCGCAGTGAAATGGAGACATCTCTTTTTCCCTTATTAAAGAGAGAGAGAGCCTGTGGTATGTCGAATAATCGGGCAAACGAGTAGTCTTTGGGGTACTGTGTCTGTGTCTTTATTGATGTTTCGCTGCATGCTTGAGTGCTCAGTGGGGGGGGCGCTGATGCTTTTTTTGCTGGTGGGGAAGGGGGGTCATCACTTTGCTGCTGCTTACACGTGGGACGGGGAGCTGGGGGGTGCTTTTGGGTTCTAACATTTAACTGTCATTCATTCTTTGGGGCACTCCTCTGTTTTCGTGGAAGGTTGCAAAGAAAAAGAATTTCAGGATGTATGTTCTAAATATTTCTCTGACATTAAATGTACTTTTGAAACCTTTGAATTTCCAAAGTAGCTCATGCATGAGTGTCAATCATATCTGATCAAGGTCAATTGTAACGGAAACAAATTATTTCCATTATTTGATGATTTTCACATTGCTCTTTACGGATTCCTATTTTTTCATATTTTAAAGAATCGAAATCAGAATCAGGTTTATGTGGATTTGTTGTTTTGTGGCAGTAGTATCATGCAGGACATAAAATATTACTATAAAGTACAATAACAAATAAATAACTAGTGCAGAAGAGAAATAGTGAGGTAGTGTTGAGGTGTTCATGAACTGTTCAGAAATCTGATGGTGGAGGGAAGGAAGCTGTCCCTAAAACATTGAGTGTGCATCTTCAGGCTCCTGTACTTCCTCCCTGACGGCTCGTGCCGGTTGCTGAGTGTCTTTATTGATGGATGCCGCCTTCTTGAAACACCATCATTCACCGATGGAGAAGCTTATACCCATGTCCGCCCACTACCCTGGACCCCCATCAATTTGCCTATCGCACCAACAGGTCTACAGAGGACGTCATCTCCACGGCACTTCACCCTGCCCTGACCCATCTGGACAGCCCCAACTCTTATGTCAGAATGCTGTTCATTGACTTTAGTTCGGCATTCGATACTGTGATCCCCTCCAAGCTGTTCACCAAACTTTGCCAGCTTAGTATCAGCGTATCCCTCTGCAATTGGACCTTGAACTTTCTGACTAACAGAGCCCAATCAGTTAAGTTAGAAAACCTCTTCTCCTCCACTCTCACCCTCAATACCGGCGTGCCTCAAGGCTGAATGCTGAGCCCTCTTCTGTACTCCCTTTTCACCTATGACTGTGTTCCTGTACACGGTTCTAACTCCATAATCAAGTTCGCAGATGACACCATGGTGGTTGGCCTGATCAGGAGGGATGATGAGACGGCCTACAGGGACGAGGTCCAGCACCTGGCTGCGTGGTGTGCCGATAACAACCTGGCCCTTAACACCCAGAAGACCAAGGAGACCATTGTGGACTTCAGGCATGCTAGGAGCCACACTCATGTCCTCACTTACATCAACGGAGCTGTAGTGGAGCGTGTATCAAGCTTCAAATTCCTTGGTGTCCACATTTCCGATGATCTCACCTGGTCCCTGAACCATCCATCCTGATCAAAAAGCACAACAGCGCCTTTATTTGCTGCAGAACATCAAGAAAGCTCACCTCTGTCCCAGAATACTGACGGACTTTTACTGCTGTACCATTGAGAGCATACTCACCAACTGCATCTCAGTGTGGTATGGCAATTGCCCCGTATCGGACCGCAAAGCACTCCAGCGGGTGGTGAAAACTGCCCAGTGGATTATCGGCGCCCAATTGCCCACCATTGAGAACATCTACCATAAACACTGCCTGGGCAGGGCGAAAAGCATTATCAAGGATGCATCTCACCCTAACCATGGATATTTTACTCTCCTCCCATCCGGTAGGCGCTACAGGAGCCTCCACTCCTGCACCAGCAGACTCAGGAAGAGCTTCTTCTCTGAGGCTGTGATGCTGCTGAACCTCACATCACAGCACTAAGCAGTATTGCACCCATATTGGAATGTCTCAGTACTTTCATATTTGTGTGCTGTAGCACTTAATTTTTATTCGCAGTTATTTTGTAAATAATTCTATTCTTTTGCACTTCTGTTCAGATGCTAATTGTATTTCATTGGCGTTGTATCTGTACTTGGCACAATGACAATAAAGTTGAATCTAATCTAATCTAATCTAATCTGAATGATGGAGGTGACAGAGTCTACAACCTCTCTGCAACCTCTTTCAATGCTGTGCCTTGGAACCTCCATACCAGGTAGTGATGCAAGAGTCAAGATGCTCCCCACTGTACATCTTTAGAAATTTGCAAGAACCTTTGGCAACATACCAAATTTCCTCAATCTCCTAATGAAGTATAGCCATTAGCATGCCTTCTTAGTGACTGCATTAATATGTTGGACCCAACAGAGATCTCTGAGATGATGATGCCCAAGAAATTGAAGCTGCCCACTCTTCCCACTGATGACTCTTCAATGAAGATTGGTGTGTCTTCTTCCAACTTCCTGCTTCTGAAGTCAAAATCAATTCCTTGATTTGCTGATGTTGAGTGCAAGGTGGTTGTTGCAATACCTTTAAAGCAGCTGATCTTCCTTGCTCCCGCACACCACCTTATCTCCATCTGAGATTCTGCCAACAACAGCAGTACCATAGATGGTTGGTTTTATAGACGGCATTTGAGCTGTGACTAGCCACACCACACAGTCATAAGTTTAGACAAAGTAGAACAGTGAGCTAAACACGCATCCTTAAGGCTCACATGTGTTGATGGTCAGTGAGGATAAGATGTTATTACCAATCAGCACCGACCGCGGTATCCTGATGAGGAAGTCCTCATCAGTTGCAGAGGGAGGTACAGGGGCCCAGGTTTGAAGCTTATTGATGGGATGATGGTGTTGAACGCCAGGTTGTAATCGATAGACAGCAGACTGACATATGTTTTGCTGTTGTGCAGATGATCCAAGGTTGAGTGGAGAGACTGATATTGCACAAACTCGTGGTGGTAGGCAAACTGCACCAGGTCCAGGTCCTTGCTTAGGAGCTACTTACTTAAGCCTTTCTTTTCAGGTTATATAAGGGCAGCAGGTGAAGGTGAGCCATCCCCACCCTCTGCAGTTCCCTAGCTGCATGGAAAAACAGCACCTGTGGATTCCCAATGCAGCCAGAATGAAAGACCTTTCAGAACGGTGTTCTTGATTCTATATTGTCTCTCTTCATTCTTCCTAACAAGGCGGATGCTGCCCGGCCCAGAAGTCCATAAGTCTAGAACTTCACATGACTGCCTGCCTTATGACGATAGGTTGAACATGCAAACTAGGGTTTTTCTCTTTGGAGCACAGGAGTGAGAGGTGACTTGATAAGGATGTACAAGTTGACAACAGCCATAGATAGAGTGGATAGCTAGAGACTTCTTCCTGGGGCAGAAATGGCTAATACAAGGGGGCTTAATTTTTTGGAGAAAAGTATAGGGGGAGACGTCAGAGGTAAGTTCTTTACACAGAGGGTGACAATAGGGGCATTTAAGAAACTCTTAGAGGCATTTGGGGACATTTAAGGAACTCTTGGAGGGGTATGTAGGAGGTAAGGGTGAGATTGATCTTAGAGCAGGTTAAAAGGTCGGCACTACATTGTGGGCCACAGGGCCTGTACTGTGCTGAAATGTTCTATGTTCTATATTCTAACATGCACCATCTCACACTTCTCCACATTAAACTTCATAGCTGCCATGTATTATTTCATCAGTCTAGTTGTATCCTGTTGCAATATATCACCATCCTCTTCGCAGTTTATAATGCTGCCAAATTTTGTATCATTTGCAGTTCTTGGAATCAAGGCTTGCACCTCCCAAGTCTAGATCATCAATATAGATCAATAAAAATTAATGGCTTCAGCACAAATCCCTATGGAAAACCAATGCACATCTTGTTGCAGTCTA
Source organism: Mobula birostris (assembly GCF_030028105.1). Taxonomy (NCBI): domain Eukaryota; kingdom Metazoa; phylum Chordata; class Chondrichthyes; order Myliobatiformes; family Myliobatidae; genus Mobula; species Mobula birostris. The sequence goes on along the minus strand of NC_092378.1, from coordinate 128,263,017 downwards.
TAAATAGCTAAGAGTTATTACAGGTCCGAAAAACCTATTCCCACCTTTTTAAATGAGCATATAAACTTCAAAAATATGGTGAATTCACAGCAAGGCAAAAGCATATAGCTAATGAGTAACATCCTTTTTAAATAGAAGTACTTAGTGGGCATTCTTCAGGCCTCATATGATTTCAGTTATTAAGTATTCAAAATATAATTCTTCATCTTCAAATGCACTATTCAATATTATATTCGTATTTAATGAAAAGCAATTATAAAATAGAAATTAATTAAAAATGACTTCATTAAAGTAAAAGCAAGCTACAGTGATACTACATAATTATAAATTGTGCCGTTATGTAGACTGCAGGCTAAAGATCTTTAATTGGTAACTTCAACAGAATGAATACCAACCAAAGAGACGGTGAGTGCAGAACCAAGCAAAAGTCAATTTGAAAATATGATCAATTATTAATTTTTTCCCTAAATCAACACCAAACTGCAGCACTCTAAATCAAAAATTGTGCTATTTTTCATCTAAATGGTTTGACTGACTCTATTGATCTTATTGGTAGCAGTTAGCGCCTGTAAACTAATGCCTATAAATTTGAAGAATTTAATCTTTGAATTAAATTGAATCTGTGGCTTGTTCTGAGTATCAATATCTGCTTTCCCATGTTAACTTTATACAACATATCCCTTTTATAAGTTTAACATTTTAAGCATTTGGATTATTTCTACACATACTGTTTTTTAAAAGAGAATGGATCCTGTTGTGAATTTACTATTTCAGTAATATTTGAGTAATCATAATACATAATTTGATTAAGCATTCTTTGTTGTTTATCTAAGTTGTTATGGTTATATGTAAAATACATGAATTGCAAATGTTATATTGCTACTACATCTTTGGTGGTGCTTCACTTAAAGTAAAGACAAATTACACAACTTATCCCCTGACTCTTATGTTTTCCTTTGAATTAGTTTAATGTTTTGGAATTACAAAACATAAAAATGTTGACAAGATATTTTTTACAATGAACTAAAGATAGCTACCAACCTGTTGAAGTGCAGCAAGGAACGGTCAAGTAAAGTGTTCTACAATCAACAGATGAGAGAGATACAGGACTGTGTAGCCTTAAGATCTAATTGTGAAAACTATTAATAGACAATCAACACACACAAAATGCTGGTGGAACGCAGCAGGCCAGGCAGCATCTATAGGAGGAAGTACAATCAATGTGGCTTACACAAGAAGTGAATAGTAAATTAATTAAAATTCAATTGGACACTGGCTCAGACATTTCACAAAATGAGCTTGAATGGCATATCAAAGATATTAAATTGAAGGCTGCAGATATTCAGCTAGCAACTTATAAGAGAGAAAAGATACCTTCTGTGGGAAAGACCTTCATAACAGTGAATACAACAACCAACAAGCCACATTGGTCAGTGTTGTGGGGCTGTGATTAGCTGAGACAAGTACAACTTGCTAGGAGACCCATCCACTATTTGCATGTCACATCCCCTGCAATAGAGCCAACTGAAAGTGAATTGAGAAAAGGTCTGGATGATGCCTCAGCAGTGCTCAAGGATAGCAATGGAAAACTCACACCTGTCAAAGGAAAAATTGTGTTAAATGAACATGTCCCTCCCAAGGTTTGCAAAGCCCATCCAGTTCCTGATAACATCCGTGATAAATTACCCATGAGCAAGACCACATGGAGGTTGGAGGAATTCTTTCCTAAGATGTGTGGAGCCCATGGGCAATGCCAGGGTTCCCAGTAGCCAAAAAGAATGGTTCTGAAAAGATCTTGGTGATTTTAAGGTCCGATTTCTGGATCATTGAGAACTATTTTGGGACAGGTGTGACCTGTACAAAAAGGACGGGTTACACTTGAATCCGAGGGTGTCCAATATCCTGGCAGGGAAGTTTGCTAAGGCTACTGGGGAGAGTTTAAACTAGAATTGCTGGGGGGTGGGAACCGAACTGAAGAGGCGGAGGAAGGGGCAGTTAGCTCACAAATCAAGAAAGCTTGGAGACAGTGTGAGAGAGAAGATAGGCAGGTGATAGAAAAGGGACGCGCTCAGACTGATGGTTTGAGATGTGTCTATTTTAATGCAAGAAGTATCATGAACAAATCGGACGAGCTTAGAGCGTGGATCAGTACATGGAACTATGATGTTGTGGCCCTTACAGAGACTTGGATGGCTCAGGGGCAGGAATGGTTACTTCAAGTGCCAGGCTTTAGATGTTTCAGAAAGGACAGAGAGGGAGGGAAAAGAGGTGGAGATTTGGCACTGCTGATTAGAAATAGTTTCATGGCTGTAGAAAAGGAGGAAGTCATGGAGGGATTGTCTACTGAATCTCTGTGGGTGGAAGTTAGAAATAGGAGAGGTCAATAATTCTACTGGGTGATTTTATAGACCACCCAATAGTAACAGGGACATCGAGCAGCAGATAGGGAGACAGTTTCTGTAATGCTGCAGTAAAAGCAGGGTTGTTGTGATGGGGGACTTTAATTTCCCTAATATTGATTGGCATCTCCCTAGAGCGAAGGGTTTAGGTGGGGTGGAGTTTGTTATGTGTGTTCAGGAAGGTTTCCTGACACAGTATGTAGATAAGCCTACAAGAGTAGAGGCTGTACTTGATCTGGTATTGGGAAATGAACCTGATTAGGTGTCAGGTCTCTCAGAGGGAGAGCATTTTGGAGATGGTGATCACAATTCTATCTTCTTTACCATAGCATTGGAGAAGGATAGGAACAGACAAGCTAGGAAACAGTTTAATTGGAATAAGGGGAATTAGAGGCTATCAGGCAGGAACTTGGAAGCATAAATTGGGAACAAATGTTCTCAGGCAGAAATGCAGCAAATGTTCAGGGGATATTTGCACAGCAGTCTGCATAGGTACGTTCCAATGAGACAGGGAAAGGATGATAGGGTACAGGAACCGTGGTGTTCAAAAGCAGTTGAAAATCTAGTCAAGAAGAAAAGGAAAGCTTACAAAAGGTTCAAAAAACTAAGTTGTCAGTACCTCCAGTTGAACTTTGTCCTTTTGTGTGTTTTCCCCCTAGCCGTTAGTCTGTGGTTTTGTACTGTCATGTGCTCTTGTTTGTTTTCATGCCCCATGTGCTCCTGTCCCCACTCCTGCTCTACTCCAGCCCCTGTATTACTGAGTAATCCGCCTCTCAGCTGTTTCTCATTATTACTTGTTTTGCTGCCACCTGTGTCTCATTGTGCTCCACTTATCATCTGCCTCTCTGTTTATTGCTCAGTGTATTTTAGTCCTGTGTTTTCACCTGTTTGTTGCCAGATTGTACCAGTGGATTTTCCTGAGCCTTTCTGTCTGGCTGAATAGTGACTCTGCCTATTTCCCGATTCTCTGGATGTTTTGATCTCTACCTGAACTTTGATGCTGACTTTGTTTGCACCTCAGGATTTGTTACTCAATTAATATCTGTCACAATAGGAGGCATTGGGAACAGACCCAAATGCAGGGCACAGACACTGGAGTATGAGGAACAGGAACGGACAAAACTAAACGAAGGGACAGGACGCAGACTAGGAGTAGGGACAGGAACACAGACTAGGCTAGGGAAGCAGGACCAGGACGAGGGACTGGGAACAAGGAGCCTGGGCGTGGACTCTGAGCCAGAGACTGGACAGGAACCCAGAATCTGGATCTTGACTCGGGCTCGGACCCCAAAACCAGGCGAAGACGTGACGAGGCTTGGGTTCTTGGAGGCCAGGCGAAGACGTGACAAGGCTTGGGTGCCTCGAGGCGAGGCCAGGATGTGACGGGGCAAAGGTCCTCGAGGCCAGGACATGACAGGGCAAGGGTACTTTGAGGCGACTCCTGGACAGGACGCGGGACTCCACTCGACGGAGGCAAGGGACAGGAAGGGAGCTAGGTCCAGAGTGATTCCAAGGCTCGAGGCGGCTGGTAACCTCGGTGGGCTATGGAACAGCCAAATCCATATCTCAATGACTGCACTAGCCTTCCACCGGTGGGTTGCTCCAAGGGGAGACTGACAAAATGACCCCACAACCACACTCGATCCCAGGGCCACTTCTATTCCTAGCCCCAAGATGAGCATCAGGCGCTTATGGTTAAGTCCAACCGAAACAAGGGACAGCTGGAAGACCCAGAGTCCGTGGACCGGACCGTGAACCAGAATGCGGACTTCAGACCGGACCATGACAATATCACTGTGTGCACAGTACATAGTCTGCAATTGGATCCCTGATCCAGTGTCCTGACATAGGTAATGATAGAGATCTAGAAAATTATAGGGCTAGCAGGAAGGAGTTTAAGAATGAAATTAGGAGAGCCAGAAGGAGCCATGAGAAGGCCTTGGCAAGCAGGATTAAGGAAAACCCCAAAGCATTCTACAAGTATGTGAAGAGTAAGAGGATAAGACGTGACAGAATAGGACTATCAAGTGTGACAGTGAAAAAGTGTGTATGGAACTGGAGAAGGTAGCAGATGTACTTAATGAATACTTGGCTTCAGTATTTAGTACAGAAAAGGACCTTGGCAATTGTAGGGATGATTTACAATGGACTGAAAAGCTTGAGCATATGAACATTAAGAAAGAGGATGTGCTGGAGTTTTTGGAAAGCATCAAATTGGATAAGTCTCCAGGACCGGATGAGATATACCCCAGGCTATTGTGGGAAGCGAGGGAGGAGATGGCTGAGCCTCTGCAATGATCTTTGCATCATCAATGGGAACGGGAGAGGTTCTGGAGGATTGGGGAGTTGCAGATGTTGTTCCCTTATTCAAGAAAGGGAGTAGAGATAGCCCAGGATTTTATAGACCAGTGAGTTTTACTTCAGTGGTGGGTAAGTTGATGGAAAAGATCCTGAGTGGCAGGATTTATGAACATTTGGAGAGGCATAATATGATTAGAAATAGTCAGCAAGGCTTTGTCAAAGGCGGGTCATGCCTTCTGAGCCTGACTGAATTGTTTGAGAATGTGACTAAACATATTGATGACGATAGAGCCGTAGATGTAGTGTATATGGAATTCAGCAAAGCATTTGACAAGGTACCTCATGCAAGGCTTATTGAGAAAGTAAGGAGGCATGGGATCCAAGGAGACATTGCTTTGTGGATCCAGAACTGTCTTGCCCACAGAAGGCAGAGAGTGGTTGTACATGGGTGGAAGTCATGGAAGTCGGTGACCAGTGGTGTGCCTTAGGGATTTGTTCTGGGACCCCTACTCTTCGTGATTTTTATAAATGATCTGGATGAGGAAGTGGAGGGATGGGTTAGTAAATTTGCTGATGACACAAAGGTTGGAGGTGTTGTGGATAGTGTGGAGGGCTGTCAGAGGTTACAGTGGGACACTGATAGGATGCAAAACTGGGCTGAGAAGTGGCAGATGGAGTTCAACCCAGATAAGTATGAAGTGGTTCAATTTGGTAGATCAAATATGATCGCAGAATGTAGTATTAATGGTAAGACTCTTGGCAGTGTGGAGGATCAGAGGGATCTTGGGCTCCAAGCCCACAGGACGCTCAAAGCTGCTGTGAAGCTTTCACAGATTCCAGAAAGAGATGGAAGAAGAGTCCGAAGTGTTTCTCAACATAAACACACATAACGGGCTTTATCGCTATAAAAGACTTATTTTGGAGTAGCATCTGTAGCTGCTCTTTGGCAGAAAGCTATGAACCAGGTCTGCAAGGCTGCCCAGGCACGCAGTGTTACTTGGATGACATCATTGTTACTGGTATGGATGACAGGGAACACCTCCAAAACCTCAAGATAGTATTAAAAAGATTAGAAGATTGTGGGCTCAGAGCATGGTGCAGGAAGTGTGAATTCTTTAAATCAAGCACCACTTACTATGTCCACACTATTGATGCACAAGAATTACACAAGTGTACTGAGAAAATTCAAGCAGTAGTGTCACAGGTACAGTCCTTTTTAGGATTTGTCAATTACTATAACAAGTTCCTTCCAAACCTGGCTACTGTGCTCTACCTCTTGAACTCATAACTGCAGATTGGGAAGAAATAGCAATGGACAAGGAAATGTGAGGTGGCTTTCCAAAAGGTAAAGGAAGTGGTGATGTCAGACACTGTACTCGCATCGTCCAATGAAGTTTGACCGTGACACCTCGCCTTATGGAAAAGGAACAGTCACGTCACATGTTTTCAGTGATGGAAGTGAATACCCATAGCTTTTCTTTCACCTACCCTTACCACTAAAGAAAAATTATGCACAGGTTGACAGAGAGGCCTTGAGTCTGATTTGGGATGTGAAATGTTTTAACTAGTACTTGTATGGGAGAGAGTTTACCTTCATCACCGATTATCAACCACTCGTGTCCATTTTCAATTCACAGAAGGGCGCTCCACTAATAGCAGCAGCATGAATACAGAGATGAGCTTTGGGTCTTGGAGGATGCAATCACAACATTGATTTCAAGAGGACGACTAATCATGAAAATGCTGATTGTTGTCCCATTTACCCTTAGAAAAGGAAATCCGTGAAAAATTTACAAGGAAAGGACATTCCTCTTGACGTATTATCCTTAACCCAAGGATAAGTCTCCCTATTATGGCAGAGGAAACCAGAAACAAAAACACACTGTCTCAGCAACACCCTTAAAATGCTGGAGGAACTCAGCAGGCCAGGCAGCATCTATGGAGAAGAGTAAACAATTGATGTTCATACCCTCTGAGGGGTCCGCATACCCTCTGAGGGGTCTCAGCCCAAAACGTCGACTGTACTCTTTTCCATAGCTGCTGCCTGGCCTGCTGAGTTCCTCCAGTTCTTTGTGTTATTTGCCTGGATTTCCGGCATCTGCAGATTTACTTGTGTTTGTGCCACATTGTCTCAAGTCTACCCAGCCACCTAAATTGGCAGGAATGTGCAACAGAAACTCCAGTCCCCCATTGTTACTTACGTCGAGATGAACTTGCCCTTGATGGAGGTTGCCTTATGTGGGGATTGAGAGTTGTTGTACCACACAAGCAGAGAGCTGAAGTGGTGGAGGTGCAACATGTTGGTTATCTAGGTGTGGTTAAAATTAAAACATTGGCTCAAAGATTTGATCAGCAGATTGACCAGCTCGCCATGCACTGTGCAGGATGCCAACATGTCCAGAAGATGCCAAGGGCAGTGCCTCTCATCCCTGTGAACGGCCTGTATTGCCCTGGCAGAGGATTCATGTGGACCATTCATGGGCACAAATTTCTTGGTAGTAGTGGACACAACTACGAAGTGGCCAGAAGTGTTCCCAATAGCCTCCACTACAGCCTCACATACTGTTGATGTGTTGAGAAGCCTCTTTGCAAGAACTGGTGTTCCTGAATACTTAGTCAGTGATAATTGTGGTGGAACATTTTCAATCATTTCTAAAAATGAATGGAATAAGACATATTACATCTGCACTGCACCGCCCAGCTACAAATGGTTTGTGGGAAAGTTTGCCAAGAGTCTAAAGATCACACTACCAGCAATGTTTGCTGAACACACTACACTGATACCGAATCAAGCTCGCTAATCAGGGGTGTATCTACGGAAAATAGCGCCTATGGCAAGCACTGAAATTACGTCCCTGTCCAAACATCTGACACCCATCTTTTAGTTAATTTTACCATCATATCAGCTCAAAAATACAAGTCAAGCTCGTTAAATTTTTAATTAACAAATTATGGCACTACATGAAAATTATAACTGCACCTTCCTTGCTTTCACTGATGCAAATTGGTCTATGATGTGATTAAAGTCAGTTTTTTTCAGTTTCTTCTCTTTCTATACTCAGCTGAGCAAGATCACAGAGTCTGCCTTGACCCATGGAGGCTCTCAAGTACGAAAGTATTAGTTTTAACTTGCTGAATGATCTCTTACAGCTGGCAACGGAAACTGCTATTATCTGAATAGCAATGCGAAGATTGGGGAAGACGCTCTGATCTCGATACTGTGCAATAAATTCATGAAGCTCTTCAGGTCTTGATATTTTCATGTTGACCCGCCTTGATAGCAACATTCTGCAATCCAAAATTTCTTCATTTCGCTGCTGTCCATCAATATCAGAGCTGTACAATTCACCCAAATTTTCACACTTCTTTAGGTTGTTACTGTCAGCGCCGTAACGCAGTCCCTTGACATCGAGATGGAACCCAATCTTAGCATCAGTGTCATGCAAATGAGAGAACCTTTCATCCTTTTCTTTGTGAAGACGGTCGAGTGTTCCCTTCATGGCTCTTTCCATTTCCTCCTTAGCTGTTAATCCAGCGTCTCTTGAGTTCTCATCAGCTATTTGTTTCTTTCGTCTCTGATGTCTTTCAACTTCAATATTCCATTCTTGACAGAGACCGACTCCCTCTTCAAGTGACTCACTGACCAACACTTCTCTTTCATCATAAAAATGATCTCGGAGGGCTTTCAAATCCAGGGCAGCATCATGGAAGTTCATGCTAGGATCCTGCAGCCTCTTCTGAATACGGTCAATGCGAGTGAGTACTTTGTTCCAAAATCCTAGCAAAATCAGAAAATCGCAACTCAACATGCAGTTGTACAGCTGCCTTGTGTCGCTTCTTGTTTCACTGGTCTCGTTTTCATTGTCTATCATGTCCTGGAAAACTTGAAGTATCTCCTCAAGGTACTTGTTGATGGGCTTCACTGCTTCTGTCCTTGCACTCCACCTGGTTTCCGACTCCGACTTAACAACTACAGGCATGGCGTTTTTGGGTTTTTCCCAGTGCTGTGTGGAACAAGAGAAAAACATATAGAGAGCCTCGATGATTCCAAAAAACGTGGCCATCATTGTATCCTGCTTGGCTGCATGTACACCCACCAAGTTGAGTGAGTGATTGTTGCAATTCATAAACACTGCCAGGTTGTTTTTCTCACTTATTCTTTGATGAACACCACTTCTGTGTCCAGCCATCACAGCAGCCTTGTCATAGCACTGTGACCGACAATCTTATAGTTCCATTTCATCCTTCTCTAGCTGTTTCAAGATGTCTTCAACCAAGCTCTCAGCATCCTTCTGGCTTATCTGGATAAAACCAAGGAAGGACTCTCTAACACGGACTGTTTTCCTCTCAAAATCAACTTCCGCATACTCCACTACTTCTGACATCTGCTCACGGTGTGCCTGATCAGGAGTTGAGTCGAACATGAGCTTCTCAGTAAACTCTGGTGAACAGTGGATGCCATCATGTGGATGAATTCATTCTGGACACCCAGTGAAAGATAAGACATGGATCCAGGATGACTTTCCAAATGAGTGAGGTGTTCTTTTATGACAGGGTCAAAGATGGCCAGTAGTTTCAGTAAGCCAAAGAAATTTCTCACATTGGAGTCATCGTCTAGCTGAAGTGACTCCCTATGTCCCCGCAAAGCCAGGTTCTGAGTTGCAAGGAATTTTATGCAGTGAAGGATTCTCGTCAAGATATCACGCCACTTCTGCTTTTCCTTCTCAATCTGTGACTGAAATACTGCATCAATAACTCCTCTGTTTCCAGCTAAATTCCTTTCCATTTCTTTCCACTGTGTGAAGCATTCCCGATGATTCTTGGCATTTTCATGAACACTAATCCTTTCAGGTGCTTTCCACTGGTTGAATCCACTTTCCTGCTCCAATGAGGATTGATGGTCTGACCGGGAATAGAGAAGACAACAGATACAAAATACAGACTTTTTAGAAGGGGAATAGACCAGCCATGAGTGAGTCACTTCCTCACCACGACCATTTCCCAATTTCCTCTTGAACCAAGTTTTGTTCATTGAGCGGTTGTTTGTTCGTAGGAAACCCCCTCACTGTTCTGAAAATACTTCGAACCCAGCTTTATTATTTCTGTTCTCAACGCGTCAGGCAGAATTGCTTTTCCAGTATCCTTGTCGAACTTCAGAAGTCCAATGTCACGCTGTTCAATCACTTCTGGTATGACAGTTCAAGGCTCTTTGACACCATCCAGTTCACCAGGTTCAATGTCGTCAGGTAAAATCTCGTCAATAAACTCAACATCACCACCACCACCATTGTCTTTCCCTCCCGTCATGTCCACATTCTCTGTGGCAGCCTCACTCTTAATCTCGTCATACTTGGATTTATCTGACTTGACTTCCTCCTTGGCTTGTGACACATTTGTACTTGATCCACCTTCGGATTCTAACAGACTTGTAACAGGTGCAGGCGACTCCATGGAACATGTCGAACTACTTGTTCCGGGCTTTTCAAGGAAAGGCATGAAGAACTTGCTCGACTTCTTGGCTTCCTCCGCCTCCAACTTCCGTCTCTTCCATCCTTCGGCTCCACTTTCCTTCTTCTTTGTGAAGAAAGATTTCATGGTCTTCTTACACAATGCTCTGAAATAAGGCCATCCTGGTGCTTCTCACCCATGATAATCAAAGACAGATCATGCATCTGAAGAAAATTCTTTTTTCATTATCTGAGGATAGCTTGTCTGACTTTAATAGAAACTGCTCAGTGGCGCCCAGGGCACGAGCCATACCTTAGATACGCCACTGTCGCTAATTTCCTCCTTGTATACTGCAATGTAGCACACTCCATAACCAATCAGCGGTTGTGCTGTTCCTGGGTCATCCCCTGCATTCACACTTGGGTCTCCTTAAACCCAAACTCAGAAGAAGTATGCAAAGAGCTGAGGTAAATTGAAGGCTCCTCAAGTCAGGAAGTTTGATGTTTCACTCTTGGACAAGCAGTCCTTGCGAGGGGCAACAGAGATAATCAAAAGTGGGTACTTGGAAAGATCAAGAACGGAACTGGACCACTCTCCTACACAGTGGAGATTGCATCTGATATCATCTGGAGATGACACATCGATCAGTTGAGGAGAGCAGAGTCAACAGTTAGAGAAGAAAGGTGGCTACCACTGTCAGAGCAACTTCTAGCAGTCTCAGGGTTAACTCTTACAACCAATACAGAGGAGGCCCGCAGAATCTGAGATTGTTTCACAGCTAAAGTGCTGTGCTGTGGCAAGAAGAGTGGTCCCCTTTGTCAGGAAAGATGTTATACTGAAAAACTAAGAAATCCTCCACAGCAATTAAATCTTTAGGGCTGAATAGGACAATTTGAAATTTATGATGCTGTAGGTGTCTGGATAGTCATTTTATTACATAGTATTCTATGTCTATAGTTGAGATGCATTCTATATTGAGTTGGAGTTTATAGCTAAGCAGGGAGGAGTGTTGTGTATTTAGTATTTCAGTAATATTTGAGTAACCTTATAAATATATTGTTTGTTTATTCTTTGTTGTTTATATAATTCATTATGGTTACATTTAAAAGTACGTGAAATGAATACATCACGATGCTACCAAGCGATATGTGCGCGCCTCACTTAAAGTAAACAAGCTAAGACTTGTATCACTCAGCTCTCTTGTTTTCCTTTGAATTAGTTTAATGTTTTGGAGTTACAAAACATAATAGATTCAGCTTCACTATTTGGATCTGTATGTATAGTAGAATTTTTTGAATGACTCACATCTCCATAATTAGTGGGCCAGAACTTTGCATAATAATTGACATCAAATCCTTATGTGTCAAAAATGTAGCTTGCAATTATAAACTCTCAATGTTTGTGCATAGTGATATTTTATTTCACTATGAAACAGCTGTTGCAGGCTGAAATAAAATGTTCAATAATTAGTCAGATATTTTTAGGTAGTCTTTTGGGATTGAGGATCCAGTTCTGTGGGTTTTGTGGTGACTGGTAAGGCCATGTTGGATCCACAGATTTAGTCACACATTACATGTTACATAATTTCTGTGCTATGCCCAACCAAGGACTCAAGATTCTAAATTTCAAATGTTTCAAAGGTACATTTAATGTCAGAGAAATGTAAACAATATACATTCTGAAATGCTTTTTCTTCGCAACCATCCACAAAAACAGAGGATTGCCCCAAAGAACGAATGACAGTTAGAACCCCAAAGTCCACCCTAGCTCCCTTCCCTCCCGTGCGTAAGTGACAGCTAAGCAACAATCCCCCCTCCCCCACCGGCAAAAAAAAGCATCAGCACCACCACCAAGCTGTCAAGTGTGAGTAAAGCAACAGCAAAGCCACAGACTTGCAGTTACCCCAAAGTCTTCGTGTTTCACCCAGTATTCGACATACCACAGGGTCTCTCTCTCTCTCCCTACTAAGGGAGAAAGAGGTGTCTCTGTTTTCACAGTGAGCAGGGAGACATAACAAATAACTCGCCGGTTTACGGTGTTAAACTTTTTTCGAGCTCTATGCCCAAAGATCTGAGCACACAGCCGTAGATATTCCAACTCCCCCAACAACACACAGGCCTCCTGCTGTGACACCAACCTTCGATCCGCCTGTCTCCAGAGCTCCGAGGTCCTAGCCCTCCAAAGCCATGCCAGACTCTTAGGCCGAGCCCTTGGCATGCCGAACAACAACGGCCAGTTATGAAATCCTGAGAGTGGGTCCCATTCCCACAAAGAACCATAGTCAGCGTGTAACTCCAGGTGAGGGTCTTCAAAAGAACCCGGAAAGGGAAAAATAAAGATATTAAAGATAGGAATAAAGCTGTTTCCAAAGATGCAAGCAAAGGAGTCGCCATTTAGCGCCATCATCACTCTGCTCCGCCTCCGAGATCCACCTCAAAGCCTTCATCCCAAGTGTTCTATTTCCGTTTTAAGAGGTCATGGACCAGGATCCCCAAACATCTTTGTGGATGGGTGTTGCATTTTCTCCAATATGTTTTTATGAATATCTTTGAATCTTTTCCTCTGTCCACTGATTCCTGTGACAGAGCTTGGAATAGAGTGTCTGTATCAGGTGGGGGGAGGGTGTGGGGGTTGTTGTTGTGTATTTACTATTTTAGTAATATTTGAGTCATATTGTAAATATATTGTTTGAGCATTCTTTGTTGTTTACAGAATGCATTGTGGATTATATGTAAAAGTATGTGAATGGCATACGTCATCACGCCACCACATCAGAAGTGCGCACCTCACTTAAAATAAAAACGAAACTAAGAAACACATTCCCCGCTCCATGTTCTTTTCGAGTTACAAAACATAATAGTGACGACAAATAAGTTTTAAAACAAACCTGAGGCAACTACCTATCTGTTGAAGTGTAACAAAACATTCAAGTTTAAAAAGAGCTCAGCGACATGATCAAGTTTTTAAAAAAGCACGGCACACTTTCTTCACAAGAGGAGGGATATTCAAGTTTTAAAAAAGGCAGGAAACAGATGAAATTCATTGGTTCATAAACAATGAGTACAAGGTGATAATGATAATAAGCATTAAAAAAGCAGAAAAGGCTACCTATATTGGAAAGATAGACAGATTTAATTGTACAAGAGATAAATGGAATATGTTCACTGAGCAAATTGAACTGCATTTTGAAGCAAATGAAATAGTCAATGAGAAGTGAATTCCTGTTTTGCTGGGTGCATTGGGTGAAAGAGCATGCAATTTGCTTAGAGGTTTGAATGCTACAACCAAACCAGCTGAAATGCGCTTTGCTCATATCGTGAAAGTAATGCAGGAGCATTTAGAACTGAAACCACGCTGATTGCAAGACACTTTAGGTTTCATAAGTGGAATCAAAAGGAAGAGTAGTCCATTTCAGTTTATGTGGCTGAATTGAAGAGATTACCTGAGCATTGTCAGTTCAATGATGGGCTGGATGCACTGAGAGATGGTTTAGTTTGTGGAATCTCACAAGAAAACATTCAAAATCAGCTCCTAACTGAAGCACAGCTCACATTTAAAAGAGCAGTTGAAATTGCTGTGTCAATGGAAACAGCAGACAGAGATGAATTGAGTCGTAGTCCGGAATGAAAGTGAGCATGAACAGAATTGCAACAGCTAAACAGAAACCAACCTGGCAGAACAAATTGGTTTACCATTGTGACAGGGGCTCACATACACAAGACCAAAACAGATTAAAAGGCGAGACTTGCAGAAACGTAGAAAACCTACAGCACAATACAGGCCTTTCAGCCCACAAAGTTGTGCCAAACATGTCCCTACCTTAGAAATTACTAGGCTTACCCATAGCTCTCTATTTTACTAAGCTCCATGTACCTATCCAAAAGCCTCTTAAAAGATCCTATCACATCCCTCTCCACCACCGTTGCCGGTAGCCCATACCATGCACTCACCACTCTCTGCGTAAAAAATTTACTCCTGACATCTCCTCTGTACCTACACCCAAGCACCTTAAACCTGTGCCCTCCTGTGGCAGCCATTTCAGCCCTGGGAAAAAGCCTCTAACCATCCACACAATGACTCTCATCATCTTATACACCTCTATCAGGCCACCTCTCGTCCTCCATCGCTCCAAGGAGAAAATGCAACAAAGTAGGACACATGCAAAGAGCATGTCAGGTAGACACATGCTGTTGATGAAAAATCTGCTAATGATGAGAATGACACAAGACCAAGTAGCTATGAGATTTACAATGTGAAGCAATATGGTTCACACCAGAAGTGAAAGGCAAATTAGTTAAACTGGAATTGGACACTGGCTCAGAAATTTCAGTCATTCCACAAAATGAGTTTGAACCACATTTCAAAGGTACTGAACTAAAGCCTGCAGGTATTCAACTAAGAACTTATACCGGAGAAAAGATAACTCCTGTGGGATTAATATTGATAACAGTGAGATGCTACAAACAACAAGCCACATTGGGTTGTATTTGCTAAAAATGGGAGGACAAGCATTGTGGAGGTGTGAGTGTCTGACCCAAGTACAACTTGATTAGAGATCCATTCACCACTTGCATGCCATATCCCTGCCATACAGACAACTGAAAGAAATTAGAAAGGTACAGCCGTGTTCAAGGATGTCAATATAAAATCAAATATATCAAAGGGAAAAGAGTGTTAAATGAAAATGCCAAACCTAAGTTTTGCCAAGACCATCCAGTTCCTTATACTATCTGTGATAAAGTAACCAGTGAGCTAGATCACATGGAATCTAAAGGGTTCTTTCCATGATTGAGTGAAACCCATGGACAATTCCAGTGGTCCCAGTAGCCAAGAAGAATGGGTCTGCTATCATGTTTGCTGTTGTGTGCTGGGGCAGCAGGCTGAGGGTAGCAGACACCAACAGAATCAACAAACTCATTCCTAAGGCCAGTGATGTTGTGGGGATGGAACTGGACTCTCTGATGGTGGTGTCTGAAAAGGGGATGCTGTCCAAGTTGCATGACATTTTGGACAATGTCTCCCATCCACTACATAATGGACTGGTTGAGCACAGGAGTACATTCAGCCAGAGACTCATTCCATCGAGATGCAACACTGAGCGTCATAGGAAGTCATTCCTGCCTGTGGCCATCAAACTTTACAACTCCTCCCTTGGATGGTCCTGGACTTATTTCCTGGCATAATTTACATATTACTATTTAATTATTTATGGTTTTATTACTATTTAATTATTTATGGTTTTATTACTATGTAATTATTTATGGTGCAACTGTAATGAAAACCAATTTCCCTCAGGATCAATAAAGTATGACTATGACTATGACTATTGTGATTTTAAGGTCACCATCAACCCAGTACTGCACAGGATAGAGGATATCTTTATAAACCTTTCTGGAGGAAAACACTTCACTAAAATGTACTTAGCCGAGACCTACCTCCAGATGGAAATGGAAGAAAAGTCCAAAGTGTTTCTCGCTATAAATACATACAAAGTACTTTATCACTATAATGGGCACCTGCACTCTGGCAGATAGTTATGGACCAGGTGTGCAAGGCTGCCCAGACACTCAGTGTTACCTGGATGACATCATTGCTACTGGTAAGGTTGATATGAAACATCTCCAACATATCTCAATCGCAGTGTTGTAAAGGTTAGAAAATTAGAGACTCAGAGCACAACTTAACAATGATTTCTTTAATCCAGGCATCACTGACTGTGGTCACACCATCAACACACAAGAATTACACATGTGAGCTGAGAAAATTCAGGCAGTTGTGGATTCCCCAAGGATAAAGGATATGTCACAGTTATAGTCCTCTTTAGGATTTGTCAACTACTATAACAAGTTCCTGCCAAACCTGGTTACTGTGCACCACCCATTGGGTTGGGTCGTAAAAAGTTTCAACTAGTACTTTTGTGGGAGGCAGTTTACCCTCATTACTGATCATCAACCACTGGCGTCCATTTTCAATCCACTAACAGCAGTAGTATGAATGCGGAAATGGGCTCTGTTTCTTGGGGGGGACAATTACACGATTGAATTCAAGAGAACAACGAATCGTGAAAATGTTGATGGATTGTCCCATTTGCCCTTTGAAAAGGAAATACCTGAAAAGACCATAAGACCATAAGAACATTATTTTCAAAAGAGGATACTCTTCTTGACGTATTCTCCCTAATGCAAATGCAAGTTGAAAGTCTCCTCATTATGGGAGAGATGATCAAAAAGGAAAGCTGGAAAGACCCTACAATGTCTCAGGACTACATGCCCTCCCAAAATGGCAAGAATGTGCCGCAGAAACTCCATTTTTACTAATGCAGAGATGAACTTGCCCATAACAGAGGTTGCCTGATGTGCAGATTGAGAGCTGTTGTACTATCCAAGCTGAGAGAGCGAAGGTGTTTGACGAGCTATATACTGGTCATCAAGGCATTGTCAAAATGAAAGCATTGGCTTGGAGCTTTGTCTCATAGCCTGGGATAGATCAGTAGATCAAGTAGATTGTTATGCACTGTTTGAAATACCAGCAGGTCCAGAAGATACCAAGAGCATCTTGGAGAAGAAGGTGTCCAGAGCTGTTAGAACCACTTTCAGCAGACCCAGAATCAACTCCTACAACCACCAAAGAGGAGACCTCATAACCTGAGGCCAATCCATTGACAGCCAAAAATCTCACCTGTCAAGCAGAATGACAACCCCCCCCCACCCCCGTCAAGAAAGACATTATTCCACAAGAGTTAAGTTGGAGTTTATAGCTAAGTAGAGAGATATGTAGTGTATTTAATATTTCAGAAATATTTGAGTGATATTGTAAATATATTGTTTGATTTAAGCATTCTTTTGTTGTTTGTATAATGCATTGTTGGTTATATGTAGAAGTACATGAATGGCATACGTCATCACGCCACCACGTAATAAGTGCACACCTCACCTAAAGTAAAAATGAAACTAAAACACATATTCGCAGCTCCGTGCTTTTTGCTTTCAATTAATTTTATGTTTTAGAGTTACATAACAGTGTGGGCATTTAAACAATGAGGCCTGCCTGGTGGACCCATTTGAATTTAATTGGGCCCACAGTGGCACAGTCACTGTCCTATTCTACTTTGATATGCCCTGCTGCTACCTAGAAAGGTTCCTCTTGTCAAGAGACACTTTGTCACTTTAGCATTTCCTGTCAGAGACACCTTATGTATAGATACTCCTGCACCAAGCGTCACTTCATTTATAGTGCCTTCAAAAAGTGTTCCCCCCTTTGAAAGTTTAAATGTTTTGTTGTTTTACAACATTGAATCACAGTGGATTTAATTTGGCTTTTTTTGACACTGATTGACAGAAAAAGACTCTATTATGTCAAAGTGAAAGCAGATTTCTACAAAGTTACCTAAATTAATTACAAACATAAAACACAAAATAATTGATTGCATAAGTATTCACCCACTTCAAGTTAGTATTTAGTAGATGCGCCTTTGACAGCAAGTATAGCCTTGAGTCCATGTGGATAGGTCCCTATCAGCTTTGCTCATCTGGACACTGCAACTTTTCCCCATCCTTCTTTACAAAACTGCTCAAGCTCTGTCAGATTGTATGAGGATTATGAGTGAACAGTACTTTTCAAGTCCAGCCACAAATTCTCAGCTGGATTGAGGTGTGGACTGTGACTTGGCCACTCCAGGACATTAAATTTGTTGTTTTGAAGCCACTGAATACCTCTTATAGGCACGGTATATACAATATTATCTATATACAGCCAAACTCAAACAATAACATGTACATTATGTTTTATAGGATTGCTTTTATATTTATATTTACCATGGGTTTTTTGTTTTTTTATTGTATTTTTTAGCTTATTGTGTTTTTTATGCTGCATCGGATCCAGAGTAACAATCATTTCATCCTCTTTACACACGGGTACTGAAAAATGACATTTTTGAATCTGGAATGAATGCTATGTTCACCTGTGAGAGAATGCTGACATTGATTTACTTTATCTGCCAGTGGATTTGGAGGATTTTTATCCCGGTAATCCAAGTTCCAGAAACATGTCAGAAAGAAAAGATCACTGCTGATCAGTAGTCAATGGGATTTTTGCCAGAGCTGAGCTTTGGTCTTCCAGCAACTTTTTCCTCAAGTGACTAAAGCGTGCCCCAGCCCAATAAGGTCATGCTGTCTGCTTCCCCTGAGAGATGACTCCAGAGATATGGGAAATGGTCCATGTTTTCCAGGGTCTCACTATGGAGGTTATATCGCAGTGGCACCAGTCTGGTAGAACACCCTGTATGCTAATAACAAGTGCAAGACAGTTGTCTTACCACATTTGCTGAACAAATTAATGATGATTTAATGAACATAGGCACACAAACTCATTTGTGATTCACGCAGGAGGTGTGGTGCTGCACTGCTGTGAGAAATGTTGAATGATCTAGCATTCAACATTTCTGTGAGAAATGTTGAATGGTCTTCACTGAGATGGGTGCTGTTAGGATCATGGCTTGGATGCCATCAGGGCGTACAATTAATATAAGATGGAAATGATTTTCAGCAAAATCTAAGAAGGGTGTACAGAGTCAAAGATTTTGGTGAGGATGAAAAATTGCCACCGAGAGTGGTTGTTGCCATTCCTAGATAACCCTTGGAGTTGAGCACAGCGCAATTCAGCAAGATTCTCTTCAGCCACTGGATGGAATCAGCTGAGGAGGTCCTGGTGTTATTATAGACAGCAAGGAGACCACTCTGTAACTACTCAAATCAGAAGGTAGTCATGACTGTGGTGACTCTGAACACCTCTGCTTGTCTTCTTCTTTCCAGAAGTGGTTGTGAATATATGAATAAAGGTGAAAATATTAAATAATATAATTAAGCATTTTGTACATTAAAAAACAGTATTTTAGATGGTTAAATCCACATTATTTAATTTAAATACATATTAAATTAATTCTTTATTTCATTAATATCCATATGTAATACATTATATTTTGCATAATAAGATGTTGCTGCCCTGAAAACCACTAATTCAGAGCATATTAGACTACTGACCACCATCAAGAGAACACATCATGAGAAAGGGGTAGTCTTTATGACTTTATGAAAGAATATCCCAATTAAGTATAGCGAGGATTAAGGAGGTATTTTTGAAAAGCTGTCATTGATTCATAAAGCATAGAAACAGGCCCTTTGACCTAACTCAAGATGGCAACTATTCTAGTCCTATTTGCCTGCATTTGGTTTCTAAAGTTAAAAGAATTTCTGAAAGAGTAAATTAAGGAGTAACTAGTTTCAATAGTTACCCCTAATTCAGCTGACTTGGAAAACAGAGGACACAGCTTTTAGATTTCTGACAAAGAGTGCTCGGGAAGTGCAGACACACACGCAAACTTTGCCTTGTCATTCTACTGTCATTGCTCTGAGTGTGAGCTCTTTAGTGTCTTCCCCGATAAATTCTTATAAAGGGAGCCACACACATCAAAGTTGCTGGTGAATGCAGCAGGCCAGGCAGCATCTCTAGGAAGAGGTACAGTCAACGTTTCAGGCCGAGACCCTTCGTCAGGACTAACTGAAGGAAGAGCTAGTAAGAGATTTGAAAGTGGGAGGGGGAGGGGGAGATCCAAAATGATAGGAGAAGACAGGAAGGGGAGAGATGGAGCCAAGAGCTGGACAGGTGATTGGCAAAAGGGATATGAGAGGATCATGGGACAGGATTTCAGGTCTCAGCCTGAAACGTCGACTGTACCTTTTCCTAGAGATGCTGCCTGGCCTGCTGCGTTCACCAGCAACTTTGATGTGTGTTGCTTGAATTTCCAGCATCTGCAGAATTCCTGGTGTTTGCGTTCTTATAAAGGGCTAGCTTTATGATCTTGTCCCGCCATACACGGCAGAATATTCTATAAATGATGTTTATATATTGTTTGTATACTGTATGTAAGGTAGATAATTCTGTTTATTTTGTAATATGATTGTAATGACATTGTGGGGTGCATCATATTCTGATTCATGTGTAGTCTTCTGTTAGCTTTGTGGGTAATTAAAGATGGTATGTCCTGGTGCATAAAAAAAAGGGTAGTTTTCTCTCAGTGGGGAGAGAGAGAGATAGAGAGAGCTGCCAGGAGTTCACATTGGTCTAAATAGTACAGAGCTATTGTGTTTTCTGCTAGATATCCTATTGTAAATATTAGCAGTTTTGTTTTTTTACTAATTTTTGGAACATGGAACATAGAACATAGAAAATCTACAGCACATTACAGGCCCTTTGGTCTACAATGTTGTGCCGACCATGTAACCTACCCTAGAGTTTACCGACCGCATAGCCCTCTATTTTACTAAGCCCCATGTACCTACCTAAGAGTCTCTTAAAAGACCCTCTACCAGCTTCACTGGCAGTGTGTTCCACACACCCACCACTCTCTGTGTGAAAAACTTACCTCTGACATCCCCTTTGTACCTACTTCCAAGCACCTAAAAACTATGCTCCTTTGTGTTAGCCATTTCTACCCTGGAAAAGGCCTCTGGGTATCCACACGATCAATGCCCCTCATCATCTTATCCACCTCTATCAGGTCACCTCTCATCCTCTGTCACTCCAAGGAGAAAAGGCCAAGTTCACTCAACCTATTCTCATAAGGCAAGCTCTCCAATCCAGGCAACATCCTTGTAAATCTCCTCTGCACCCTCTCTATGGCAGTTGGATTTTTGCACAATGAATAAACACCCTTGCACGAAAATGCTAAGCAACTCCAGCCTTCTTCCAGTCTTCTTTTATTTGGTCAAAATCAATGTACATAACAAGACCATTGGCAAAATAATCAGAAGCAATGCGAAGAAAAGATTTTTGCCGCAAGATATGAAATCTGGAATGACTGAAATCTGGGAAAACAGAATGAAAATTGATTTTCAAAAATGAATTGAAGGGAACTTGAAGGGTAAAAGGAATTACAGAACCGGGTTGGTGGGGGCGCCCAGGAAAGAAACCAAAATCAGTTAAATATCTGCAAAGAGCCTGCAAGCACAGTAAACTGAATAGCCACTTTCTGCAATCATGCATGATGAAATCCCAGACCTAGACCATCACATCTACATTCAAAAGCAGCACTTTCTAGAGATGGTCTCTAGCCAACCAAAGCCCAGTTTTGTGGACATTGAAAGCTGAAAGGTGAATTTGTTAATAACTTAAAAGATATATGCCTAGTTTGTTTCAATCATTTGCCATTCTTATTTTTAATATCCAGCATTTCTTTTTACTCTTAATTTTCCTTTTCGATGTAACTCTCACTCAAGACTGAATCTCAACGGGGACAGAAAAATAGTTTTAAAACATTAGAATGAAAATCAAAAAGCACTGGAAATGCAGGATATCTCGGAGAAAAAAAACATAAATATTCAGCTGGTCAGAGAGCAACCACAAAAGAAAAACAGGTAATGTTTCAGTTCATAGGCCGTTATTCAGAACTGAAACATGAGTGTTTTCCCAGATATTGACTGAACTGCTAAGTGTTTGAAGCACTTTCTCTTTTAATATTAAAGAAATAGCTGTGTTTCTCAAAACAAGGTAAATTTAAGCAAAACTTAACATTCAAAATCAATGTGTGTGAGGGACAAAACCAAAAACAATTAATAAAAACAAGATGGAATGTCGTAAAAATGAGTCAAAAATGCTCTAGACTTATTATTTTTAATTACAGTGACATGAAAAATAATTGTTTCCTACTAATATCTTAATAGAGCAAATCCTGAAATTTTATTACTGTAATACTAGAGTTTGGCTCAGCTTTCCACTGAGCTGAAAATGTAATGGGGTGTTATTGGAGCCCAGGATATCTGAATACCACCAACTATTTCAGAGTTTAATCCATTTAATGCCAGAATGATATTTCTTTGTTCCTCTGAACATCTTATTGATTGTATGTAAACATTCCCTTAACACTAACTACTGGATTGTTAATTTTTTTTAATTTCAAAATATACCTTATTCAAAAATAAATATATACAATAAACCATTCAATAACTTTCCATCCTTTACATTCGTTTCCATTAAAGTCAGTACATATCCATATTTATGGCCACCCAGGTGGCACTCCAGTAGTTCAGCTTAGCATATCATTGTTGAGGGGTATACTGCCCGCCCACCAACCCCTCCCACTCCCGCGGGTGAAGAAACCTATACCGTGGTCCTTCCCCACCGGGCCCTTGCAGTGGTTGCACCGAGTTTCAGTGCGTCCCTCAGCACGTACTCCTGCAGCCGAGAATGTGCCAGTTGGCAGCATTCTCCCACAGACATCTCCATGTGCTGGAAGATCATCAAGTTTTGGGCCGACCAAAGAGCGTCTTTCACCGAGTTGATGATCTGCCAGCAGCACCGGATGTTGGTCTCCGTGTGCGTCCCCGGGAACAGCCCGTAGATCAGAGAGTCCTCTGTTATGCAGCTGCTGGGGATGAAACATGACACTAGCCCGTCCATCCTCCTCCACACCCTCTTTGCGAACTGATAGTGTGCGAAGAGGTGGGTCACAGACTCCTCCTCACTGCAGTCCTCCCGTGGGCAGTGGGGTGCGGAAATGACGTTCCGGGCGTACAGGAGGGCTCTGACTGGGAGGGCCCCTCTCACCGCCAGCCAGGCGAGGTCTTGGTGCCTGTTGGTGAGATTTGGTGAGATCTGGCGATGAGGCATTTTGCCAGATGAACTGGACAGTCTGCTCAGGGAACCACCCCACTGTGTCCATCACGCCCTTCTCCTGCAGTGTCTGCAGGACATTACGTGCCGACCACTGCCTGATGGCCCTGTGGTCAAAGGTGTTCTCCTGGAAGAACTTTGCTACGTAGGACAGGTATGCCGGCAACGACCGGCTGACTGGGGCGTTGCACGGGAGTGGGGCCAGACCCATCCTTCATAGCCAGGGCGACAGGTAGAACCTGGGCACATAGTGGTACTTGGTGTTAATTAAGCCAAACAAACTTATTCCTTCCCAGTTTCTTACCTTTTCCCACTCCCCTGGCCACCCACCTTCCCCATCATGTCGACTCACCTATAACTTGTCAGCTTGCATCCCCCACCGCCCACTTTCTTATTCTAGCTTTTGCCCCTTCAGTTCCAGTCCTGATTGAGGATCTCAGCCCACAACTGTTTATTCCCATCCATAGATGCTATCTGTCTTGCTGGGTTCCACCAACAACTTCTGTGTGTTCAACAGAATCCATTTCAGATTTTCTGACTGCAAATTCAAATCTCGATCACAATGCTTTGCTATTATGTGGCAAGTTACTTATTTTAAACTGCTTCTATTAATACTGTGTAAAGGTAGTTCAAAAGGCCTTCAAAATATTGTGTTGTGCTATAATCAGCAGGTACCACAGAAACATCTGTCTATATTGTTAATGAGCCCACTTCTTCACGGTCAAATTCACAACATCCATCTCCAATATATCAAACGATAATTCTACTCTCAGATGCTTTTATAAAATCAATCTAATTAGAATAAAACAGTAAATTCAGACACGTAAATTAAAATTTTGCTTCCATTGTGTTTTTTTGAAATAGCTTCAGTATTTTCTTATAATTGTTTATAATTTTTGTTTCTATTATAGATGACAGGCTAACAAGTTTATAGCTTCAATTTTGTCTTCAAATAGAATAACGATCGACATTTCCAGTTGTGCATATTTAATGTACTGTGAAAAATCTTCAGCCAAATTTTCCTAGCTTCAGCTTAGCTTTCCTTTCATAATTTCAGACACCTTTCATCTGGTGTGGTTGTGGTAGATGCACTTACGTATTCAAATTCAGCAACATCATAATAATCAGTAAACTTAACAAAGACCTTGGATAACAAAGATATTTAAATGGCAGAAAATGACAGCCTTCTGGTTTAAGGGCTGAATCGTTTCCTTTGTTTGCCTGGTAAACTTTCTTCCATGAGGGGGCTCAAACACTTTATAAATGGCAATATTATCTTCATGACAATCTTCAATCTTTTGCTTTAAATGTTAATTTTACTTTGCTAGATCCCAATTTTGAAAGTTTGCACTGACATACTGTATAAAGGAAAGGAGGGATAATATTTGTCTTGAATTGCATAAAATACATAATATTCTGGAGAACTTAAAAGTTCAAAGTAAATTTATTATCAAAGTACATATATGTCACCATATACAATCCTGAGATTCATTTTCTTGCAGGAATTCACAGTTAATATATGAAATCAATGGAATCAATGTAACAAAAGAAAACAAGATCAAAAACAAAGATCCCACGGGGTCTCAACAGGATAGATGTGGAGATAGTGTTATTTCTTGAGGGAGAATCTAGAACTGGGGGGGGGGTCACTGTTTAAAAATAAAGCACTACCCATTTCTATCAGAGATGTGATTTTTTTTACTCAGGGACTGGCAAGTCTTTGGAATTCTCTTCTTCAAAAAGCGGTGAATACTTTTAAGGCAGACACCGAAAGCTTTGATAAGCAGAGGGATGAAAGGTTACTGGGGTAGACAGGAATGCTGAGTTGCGTTTACACTAAGGTCAGCTCTGATTTTAAATGGTAGAGCAGGTAATTCTAGGTAGCCTACTGCTGTTCGTAATTGATATGTTCATTTGTACTACCATGATCCCCATATACTGCAGTCTGAGTAGTACTACCCATTCTATACTCTGTGGCCCTCTCCCGC
Source organism: Mobula birostris (assembly GCF_030028105.1). Lineage (NCBI taxonomy): Eukaryota > Metazoa > Chordata > Chondrichthyes > Myliobatiformes > Myliobatidae > Mobula > Mobula birostris. Next base: position 128,238,215 of record NC_092378.1, on the reverse strand, counting down.
TCGACCATCCGGTATTCACTTACTTGATGGCTGCAGTTCTGACAGTAACCTGATTCTACCCCCGAAGCCCAAGTGGACAACTGTGGGACCATGAGCAGGTCAGGACCTGCAGAGCGTAAGTCACCTCTGAGTCCCCAACACTTACGAAGCACAAGTCAGGACAATGATAACTCACCACTGGAGGCCCCTTCCCTCCGCACTGTCCAACTAAAATATTTGAAAGCTTGATATCAAGATGCTTCTAATGCCGGTCGTTCCAGCAGAGGAAACCTACCACCCAGCCATCAGGTACCCAAGAATAGACACAACACAATGTCAAAAGCAGAGTGTTCAATCATGCTTGAATTCTTTTGATTGCCGTCGAAATAGTGGCAAGCTGGAATCCAATCTCTGGAATGGCTTTGTGTAAAAATGAAATAAGAGAAGAATGAGTTAGAAATACAACATAATCCACTGCGTGATATTACAATAATAAAAATGAAATAAAGGAAGATATAGTCAGGATAAAGATGGTGTGGTTCAGACAACAGTATTACCAAAGGTTATTCCATTAGGATACAGGATGAAATAGGTAGAACAAAAGAAATTGAATCCTATTACCTAATCTTCTTTGGATTAAAATTGAACCCATGCCATGCCAAAAAATCACCGTTTTGAATACTTTTATTTTGCAGTTACAAGAACTGCGAGAGGTATTGCTGGCTGACTTCTGAAGTTAATGCTATTCCTCATTCTAAAACCTTATTTGAATTATCAGGAAAATCCATCACAGTAAAAGATAGAAATGTAGAAAAGCACAGAATAGAAAGAGGCCTTTCAGCCCACTATGTCTATGCAAGCCATGGTACAGATGAAGTTAAGCCCACCTGCCTGAATATGGTTGATGTCCTTATACTCCTTGCCCAGATGTCTCTTAAGCATTGCTATCATATCAGCTTCCACCACCTACCCCAGCATCTTGTTTTGGGCACCAGCCACTCTGTAAAACAACTTGTCTCATAAATTTCCTGTAACTTCCTCACTCGCTCCTTAAAGCTATTCCCCTTAGGGTATGATTTTTCTGCCTTGGGAAAAGGACTCTGATTATCTACCCTGTCTGGGCCACTCATAATTTTACATACTTCTATCAGATCACCCCTCATCCTCCAATACACCAGAGAAAACTACCCAAGTCTTTTCCAACTTCTCCTCATGGCCAATACTCATTAATCTAGGTAACAACTTGGTAAATGTCTTCTACACTGTCTTCAAAGCTTCAATTCTTTCCTGTAATGTGACAATTCTACTCCAAATGTGGCCTAACCAAAGTCTTATACAGCTAAAACATGACTTTCTAACTGTTATACTCAATACCCAGACAATGAAGACAAGTATTCCATTGACCTCCTTCACCACACTCACAGAATCAAAATCAGTTTTAATATCTCTGGCATTTGTTGTGAAATTTGTTGTTTTGCAGCAGCTGTTCAGTACAATATATAAAAAAAGACTGTAAATTACAATAAGATATATATTCTGTGGATTCTGGTTAATTGGGACACATCAAGACCAGGACATCTTGGCCCAATTAGGCTGCACAAGTTATTCAAAATTTCATGGAAATAGCTAAAAAGGTATTAAAAAAAGACAGAGTAACAATTTATGTATTTAAATGAAATAAAGGACAAATTAGAACACGATCAATACAATTGCAATACTATAAAACTGTGTTTTGGTTCCTAACACTTACCAACAGAGGAATTTGTCTGCATCACATTCTTTTAACTGTAACTGAACAAAATCAGTGCAGACACTTAATGCAGATAATGAACTACAGTCATACAATGCTGTCAGCAAATGCATCCTCCAAATCTTAATTTTCCTTGTAACATTCAAGATGATTGCTGACAACTTCAAATTCTTCATCATTTCTAATTTGTTGAAGTTGTGAAATCATTTCATTTTCATTTCCGGACATTTCTGGCATCTTCAAGCCTGAATGCTTGAAACAGCAGTGAACAAAACAGTTCTAAATTATCTTACTGCTTACTGCACCAACTAGCAGTGACAAAATTCACTGCTTTTTGAAATCAAACACATGCAACTGATGCTACTTAAAAACTGTTCGCATGAATCACGATGTTGTGTTTAAAGTCCACTCAAGTGCATGCGACGAATGTTGGTTAGAAACTGTTTGGCAATAAAAAAAATCAATATAACTAAATTTAAAAAGTAATGCAAAAAGAGAGCAAAAAAATAGAGGTGGGATAGGAGTGCACATTTCTCTCAAACGTGCATGGTCCCAGAGCACATCCTACACAATCAAAGTTCAAAGTAAAATTTTTTATCAGAGGACATACATGTCACCACATACAACCTTGAGATTCTTTTTCTGCGAGCATACTCAACAAGTCTATAGAACAGCAACTGTAAACAGAATCTGTAAACTGTAAACATCAGGAACTGTAAGCTGTAAGCAAACTGTGCAAATTCAGATAATAAATAAATAGCAAAAATGAAACAACAAGATAGAAGAGTCCTTAAATGAATGTAGTGGCCCCCTTTTGTTCAAGAGCCTGATGATTGAGGGATTGTAACTGTTGTTGAACCTGGTGGTGCGAGTCCTGAGGCTCCTGAACCTTCTACCTGATGGCAGCAGCAAGAAAAGGACATGGCCTGGGTGATGAGGAACTTTGATGATGGATACTACTTTTCTACAGCAACATTTCACATAAACTTGCTCAGTGGTTGGGAGGACTTTATCCATGATGTACTGGGCTGAATCCACTACCTTTTGTAGGATTTTCTGCTCAAAGGCATTGGTGTTCCCACGCCAGGCCGTAATGCAGCCATTCAGCACACTTTCCACCACTCATCTATAGAAGTTTGCCAAGACTTTTGATGACATGCTAAATCTCCACAGACTGCTGAGGAAGCACTGTTGTGCTTTCTTCGCAATTATATTTATATGATAGATCCAGGACAGGTCCTCTGAGATAGTGACAACCGGGAATCTAAAGTTACTAACCCTCTCCACTACAGATCCTCCAATGATTACTGGCTCATGGACCTCTGGTTTCCCTCTCCTGAAGTCTACTATCAGTTCCTCTGTCTTATTGATGTTGAATGAAATGTTGTTGTTATTACGCTATTCAGTCAAATTTTCAATCTCCCTCCTGTATGCTGATTCATCACCCCCTTTGGTGTCATCAGCAAACTTGTATAAGGTGATGGAGCTGTTCTTAGCCACACAGTCATAGGTGTAAAGTGAATAGAGCAGGGGGCTAAGTATACATCCCTGTGGTGCTCCTGTGCTGATGGAGATTGTGGAGGAGATGCTTTTGCCAATCCAAACTGGCTGGGGTCTAAAGTGAGGAAATCCAGGATCCAATTGTACAAGGAGGTATTGAGGCTCAAGTCTTGGAATTTACTGATTATGTTTTGGCTCATGTCTTGGAGTTTACTGATTATGTTTTGAGGGGACGATGGTGTTAAATACTGAGCTGTAAGCGATAAAGAGCATTCTGATGTATGCATCTTTGCTGTTCGGATGTTCCAGGGTTGTGAAGAGCCAACGAGATGACATCTGCTGTACATCTGTTGCTTTGGTAGGCAAATTGGAGTAGATCCAAGTCGTCACCCAAACAGAAGCTGATAAACTGAACACCAGCCTCTCAAGACATTTCAACACTGTGGATGTAAGTGCCACTGGGCAATAGTCATTTAGACAGGTAACCAATGCCTGCACTTTCTAAGGAGAATGAAGAGAGCTTGATAATATGCATCTATATTAATATCCTATTACAGACATGCAGCAGAGAGCAAACTAACATGCGGCACCACTGCATGGTGCTGTAAGTGCACTTTGGCAAACAGGAAAGCTCTACAACAGGTAGTCAAAGTTGCCCAACACACCACCGGCACCAGCCTACCCACCATCAAAGATGTACAGGTGCTGAAAAGGGCCAGTAACTTCATGAAGGATCCCACCCACCCTGCTGATGTCCCACTCCCATCAGGGAGGAGGCTACGTAACATCCATGCCAGGACCACCAGACTCAAAAATAGTTACTTCCCCCAAGCAGTACACCTGTTCAAAACTTCCACCACCAGCCCGCCACCACTACCTTATCATTTCCCGTCAGGGTCACCTTATGTACAGACACTCCTGTGCTTAGCGTCACTTTCTAGACATAAAATCAATCTATGTGTAAAAGCTATCTTAAGTATTTATATTTATTGTTTTTTTTTTATTGTTATTATTGTGTTCTTTATCTTTCTGTTTTTTGATGCTGCATCAGAACCAGAGTAACAATTATTTCATTCTCCTTTACACTTGTGTACTGAAAATGACATTATACAATCTTGAATCATAAACGAGTTCATTGTCTATTCACAAATCTGATGTCGAAGGGGAAGAAGCTGTCCCTAAAATGGTGAGCGTGTTTCTTCAGTCTCCTGTCTCTCCTCCTTGATGGCAGCAATAGAGAATGCCACATTTTGAGGCATCACCTTTTGAAGATGTCCACGATGCTGGAGGCCAGTGCCCATGATGGGGCTGGCTGAGTTTTCAACTTTCTGCAGCTTCTTCCAATCCTGTGCAGTGGCCCCTCCATACCAAACAATGATACAACCAGTTGGAAACCTCTCCTCAGTATATCTGTAGTAATTTGTTTGGGTCTTTGGTGACATACCAAATCTCCTCAAACTCCTAACGAAATAAAGAGGGACACCACGCAGGATGGTGGAATGCTCTCTTGTAGGATGTGAGAGGGTAGGGAAATCTTCAGCGTCCAGCAAGAAGTGCATCTTCATACAAACCATGTTAAGGAATTGGAGCTGAAGTTGGATGAACGCCAGATCATTCAGGAGGCTGAAGGATTAACCGACAGGACATGCAGAGAGCTAGCTACACCTAAAGTGCAGGACACAGGTACCTGGGTGAAAGTCAGGAGGGGGAAGGGGATCGGCAGCCAGTGCAGAATACTCCTGTGGCCATTCCCCTCAATAACAGGTATACTGCTTTAGGTATTGTTGGGGGAGGGGTGGTGATGATCTAGCAGAGGAAAGCTTGGTCAGATCTCTGGCACTGAATCTGGCTCTATAGCTCAGAATGGAAAGAGGGAGAAGAGGCATGCTGTAGTGATAGGGGATTTTTAAAAAGGCATCTGTTAGTCTTGCGAGACCATAGATCTGCACCTGGAAAGTCTTCACTCTCCAGGGTACAGCCCTGGGCAAGGTTATATGGAAGACCAGCAGTTGCCCATGCTGCAGGTCTATCCTCTCCACAACACCGATGTTGTCCAAGGGAAGGGCAAGGGCCAATACAGCTTGGCACCAGTGTCTTTGCAGAGCACTGTGTGGTTAGGTACCTTGCTCAAGGACACAACACGCTGCCTCAGCTGGGGCTCGAACTCACGACCTTCAGGTTGCTAGTCGAGTGCCTTAACCACTTGGCCACGTGTTAATGGTTTGGAAAACAGACAGGAGATTCCGTGGACGAGAATAAGAATCCCAGCTGGTATATTGTCTCCCAGGAACCAGGGTCAGGGACACCTCATATCAAGTCCAGAGCTTTCTCAAGTGGGAGGGTGAGTAGCCACAGGTCGTGGTCCACTCAGTACCCATGACGTGGGTAGGGAAGGTGACAAGGCCATGTAAAGTGAGGTCAGGGAGTTAGATGCTAAATTAAAGGACAGGGCCTCCAGGGTTGTGATCTCAGGAACGTTACCCTCGCCATGTGCTAGTGAGGCCAGAAATAGTAAGATCATGCAGTTTAACATGTTGCTAATGAGATGGTGTACAAGGGAGGGCTTCAGAGTTTTGGATCTTTGAACTCTTTTCCATGGAAGGTGAGACCTGTACAGGTGGGTTGATTTGCACCTGATCTGGAAGGGGATTACTATCGTTCAGGGAAGGTTTGCTAGTGCTGTACGTTTGGGGGGGGGGGGGGGAGCTGTTTAAACTGAAGTTGAAGGGGGATGGGAACCAGAGCGCCAGCGCAGATAGTGGAGTGGTTGTGGGGAAAGATGGTGTTAAGCCTACATACAAAGTCAGGAATTGAAAGGTAGAGCATGGTGACACTAAGTTCTGAGTTGTGCCTATTTCAATGCAAGGAGTATTGTAGGAATGGCGTATGAGTTTAGGGCAAGGATCAGCGAGTGGAATTATGAGATTGTAACCATTAGTCAGACTTGGTTGCAGGATTGGCAGCACCGTATTCTGGGGTTCCATTGTTTTAGACGTGATAGTGCGGGCAGGATGAAAGGGGGAGGGGTGGCATCGCTAGTCAGGAAAGTGTTATGACAGTACTCAGATAGGACAGATTGGAGAGCTCATCTACTGAGGTGCGATGGGTGGAACTGAGGAATAAGAAAGGGATGACAATGTTAATGTGGTGATATCACAAACCATAAATGGATTTAGAGGAGCAAATTTTTAGAGAGATCGCAAGAATCATAATCAGAATCAGTATCAGGTTTAATATCACCAGCATGTGTCTGAAATTTGTTACCTTTACGGCAGCAGTACAATAAAATACAAGATAAATAAGTATAGAGGAAAAAAAAGGAATTACACTAAGTATATATACATGTCTATTAAATGGTTAAAATAAGTAGTGCAAAAACAGAGAAACAAAAAGGTAGTGAGGTAGTGTTCATGGGTTCAATGTCCATTTAGGAATCAGATGACAGAGGGAAAGAAGCTATTCCTGAATCACTGAGTGCGTGCCTTCAGGCTTCTGTACCTCCTTCCCAATGGTAGTAGTGTGAACATAAGATAGCAGAGTGAAGGGACATGGGGAGAAGGCAGGAACAGGGTGCTGATTGTGGATGATCAGCCATGATCACAGTGAATGGTGGTGCTGGCTCGAAGGGCTGAATGGCCTACTCCAGCACCTATTGTCTACTGTCTATTGTCTATTGTTATAATAGTATGTGATTTTAACTTTCCACATATTAACTGGGACTCCCATACTCTAAGAGGGCTGGAGGGGGATAAGAGTTTGTCAAATGTGTTCAGAAAGGGTTCATTAATCAATACATAGAGATCCCAACTAGAGGAAGTTCAGTCCTAGATCTCCTATTAGGGAATGAGACAGGACAGGAGACAGAAGTTTCAGTAGGGGAGCACTTTCCATTTAGTGATCATAATATCATTGGTTTCAATATAAATATGGAGAAGGAAAGGTCTGGACCTCGGGTTGAGATTCTAAATTGGAGGTGTCAATTTTGATGGTATCAGAAAGGATCTGGCAAGTGTGGATTGGGACAGATTGTTTTCAGGTAAAGGTGTGCTTGGTAAGTGGAAGGCCTTCAAAAATGAAATTTTGAGAGTACAGAGTTTGTATGTTCCTTTCAGAATAAAAGACAAGGATAATAGATTTAGGGAACATCTCTCTCAACACTGCAATTTTGTTCACGCAATTTCAACTGCTCTCTTAAATACAAGTTGTGCTTCAGTTAGGAGCCATTTTTGAATGCTTTCTTGTTAGATTCCACAAACTAAACAATCTCTCAGTGCATCATTAAGCCCATTATTGAACTGACAATTCTTAGACAATCTCTTGAATTGAGCCATGTATGCTGAAATGGACTCCCTTCCCTTTGATTCCACTTATGAAACCTAAAGCGTTCTCCAATCAACAATGGCTTCAGTTCTAAGTGTTCCTAAATTGCTTTCACAATAACAGCAAAGTTAATTTTGCTGGTTTGGTTGGAGCAGTTAAACTTTGAAGCAAACTATATGCCTTTAAACCCAATGCACTTAGCATAATTGGTACTTGCTCCTCATTGGCTATTTCACTTGCTTGAAAATACTATTGAATTTGTTCAGTATACATGAGCCAGTTACCCATTGAGCAATCAAACACTTCAATCCTTCCAATGCAGCTAGCCATGTATGATTGTTTTCACCTGGTATTCACACTTTATGAGCGTATGAATTCTTTCATTTACTGCCTTTTTTTAAACTCATCTTTCTCTGCATTTGCTGTGCTGCTTTTTTTGCTTGCCATTCCTCACTGTGCTTTTTTTTAACTCAAACTTTTTTGTGCTTCAACAGATGGTAGCCATGTCTGGTCAGTTTTAAAAATACCTCAGTGGACATTCCTGACGAAGGGTCACGGTCCAAAACGTCGACTGTACTTCTTCCTATAGATGCTGCCTGGCCTGCTGTGATCACCAGCATTTTTTGTGTGTGTTACTTGAATTTCCAGCATCTGCAGATTTCCTCGTGTTTGTATTCAGTGCCACTGTTATGTTTTGCAACTTCAAAACATTAAACTAATTCGTAAGAAATCACAGGAGTTTGAAATGTGAGCCTAAATTTGTGTTTACTTCAAGCAAGGCATGCACATATAACATGGTAGCATTACGACATATGCAATTCACTGATTGTTACATATAGCCGTAATGAATTATATAAGCACAAAGAATGCTTAATCAAACAATATATATAATATATATACACACACAAAAATATTCAAGTATTTCTGAAGTATTAAATATACAACAGTTGGCACTAGTTTACAGTACCCTACCAGGTATACCAACAGGACCTGATGCTTTGCAAGGGTTCATTCAACCATGAATCTATGAATATTGTTCGATCCACCAACTCAAAACAGCCCTGTAAATGCTCCCCTGTCTCCCTTGACCATACCTTTGTGGTCCTTACCACCACTGCTGCGGTCCTCAATCTCTGCCTGTACGCCTGAAGTTGAAGTACAGCCAGGCGATCGGACTTTCCAAAGTGCGGGCATGGGATGGCACAGTAAGCTTTCTTAACGGTGGTGTAACACTGGTCAATTGTGTTGGCTCCTCTAGTTCCACAGGTGATATGTTGGTGGTAGTCGGTCAGGGACTTCTTCAAGCTGGCCTGGTTGAAATCCCCCACAGCAATCAGGAATATATCCGGGTACACAGTTTTGCACTTGTTGATTACATTGCTCAGCTCCTCCAGTACCTACCTGAGGTTGGCCAGGAGTGGAATGTACACCACCACCAGGATGATGGTGGAAAACTCCCTTGGCTAATAAAATTGAGTAACAATTAATCACTAGATGTTCCAGGTCGAGTGAGTCGGATTGAGACAGAACTGCCACTGTTTGCTTGTGTTGCCAATTTCAGAGAGCTATGGACCTAAGCCCCAAGATACCTCTGTACATGTGATGAGGGTTCATAATGAGGATGGTTTGGAACCAAATGCTGGAGAATCCGAGGCTAGGATCGAGACACGGTATCAAACAGGATCGAGAACTGAGCACGAAGCAAACACTAGACAATATTACTAGTAAGGCTTAAATTTGAGCACTGAGGTTCCATTCAGGCGCTCTTGAAATACTCAATTCTTATTGCCCAAAACATGATTGCCAATGGTCCTGAATCCTTAAAGAGGCCGCACCAGCTATCCATATTCCAGAGAGTTAGAGCGTCTAAACCCCAGAAGCTGGCACGGTTGGGTGCATGTCACAACAGGACCCCTTCCTCACGGCTGACTTCTAACGGCCCTGGCTGCTCAGAGAGACAACGATTGTAGACGTGGATGAGAGCCAGATCCAAGATGTCCCTTTCAGGAACCCAGCACCGTTCCTCGGATCTGAATCTTTCCCCGTCCACGAGGAACTGACGAACATCCCGAAAAGTTCTTGAATCTAAAATTCTTCTCGCGGTGAAGACTGTTCCCCATTGACAGACCTGGGCAGCGGCGGGACAGATGGTGGTGGGGCTAAAGGGCTGGTGTTCACAGGTTCTAATTTGGAAACGTGGAAAGTGGGATTGATCTTGAGGGTCTTGGGGAGCTGCAAGGTGTAAGCCACCGGATTTACTTTCCTGAGAACCCTGAAGGGTCCAATGAATTTGGCCGCCAATTTCCTGGACTCCATTGGAAAGGTAAATCCTGAGTCAACAGCCAGACCTGTTGCCCAGGCTGCAAAAGTGTTCCCTGCCTTCTCTTGCGGTTAGCCTTTATTTCAGCCTTCCGGGTAGAAGCTAACAAAATCTCCCGTGCTGAAGTCCATTTCTCTTTGCAGTGTTGGACTAGATCTTCAGCTGCAGGAACTCCAACCACGGCCTGCTGCTCAAGGAAGAGTGATGGATAATACCAAAATCGGCATTTAAATGGGCATATCTCATGTGCCAAATGCCATAAAGTGTTGGGGGTGATCTCTTCCCATATCAAATGGTTGCACCACTCATCTGAGCTTTCAGAGGCTAGGTTTGTTCCAAATCTTGGCTCACTCGCTCCGTCTGGCCGTTAGACTGCAGGTGAAATCCAGGAGGAAGACTCATTATTGCCCCAATCAGCTCACAGAATGCCCTCTAAAATTGAGACGTGATCCAAAACAATGACCACTGGAAAACCGTGGATCCTGAAGATCTGGTGCAGGAGACCAGACGGTCCGGGCCTCGGCTGGCTCCCGCAGGGTGATGGAACACCTTCCTCACGGCAGCCATGAATTCCTCTGACTCTGCGTGAACTTCTGACCTTCGTTCCCAATGCACGGTGACCCAGGCTGGGGCTCTTCCAGTCAGATAATAAAGACCACCTTTCCATGCTCCAAAGGGAACCAGTTTGAACTCTAACGAGCATTGAATGGGGAAGCCACAGCAACAGCCCAGGTCACCGTCAAATCTCCTTGGGGTTTGAAGATGTACTGTCTCTGTAGTGGAAGCAACTGGCTCTCCTGAGCAACTCTGGCTTCCTCCTTGCAAAAGTTGACCAACGGCTACTTGGAGGTCATGTACCTCCAGGGTCTGTCTGGAAATATCTTCACTGTGGCTGGTCACAGCAGATGAAAGATTCTGATACCCACTGGGTCCATACTAGTTCAATCGTGCTCTGACAAGAGTCCTTAACGAGGATGGTTTAGTCCCAAATGCTGGAGTATCCAAAGCTAGGATCGAGACATGGTATCAAAGTGGACTGAGAACTGAGCACAAAACAGACTTGAGACGATATTATTAATAGGGCTTACAACTGAGCACTGAGGTTCCATTCAAGTGCTCTTTAAATACTCAATTCTTGGCACCCAAAACATGATTGGCAATTAGCAGGATAGTCCTGGATCTTTAAAGGGGCCGGGCCAACTATCCATATTCTGGCGAGTTAGAGCTTCTAAGTCCTAGAATCTGGCGCAGTTGGGTGCATGTCGTAACAGTATGTCAATGCTCCAAAGGATGCTGCCATTTACTGTACACTTTTCTCTTGCATTTGACCTCTCAAAATGAAAAACTTCCCACTTGTCCAGATTAAAATCCATCTGAGTGTTTCCAGTAGATTCGATGCTTTTTTCTTTTTCCGACATCTGTAATTGTTGTTGATAAAGAATGTTGGCTATTCTCTAGCAGCAAGTCTTCCAGCAACAAGCCCTCAGCTGAGAAAGATACAAAGACCCTCTGTCAAGACTTTGTTTCTTACCCAACTTAAGTGATTTTTCAAGATCTCCAACACACTCACCTTCTTAATATTGACATGCCCCACCCCGACCTAGTCTCACCATCATCCATACTCGATTCCTTGGTGAATAGTAATACTTACTGAAAGTCACAATGCAATACCATGAATTGTGAGAAACAAACCCACTGTTCACCTGGACTTGAAAAATAAAATTAGTATTTATAATCACCTGGTTAATTAGTAAAAAAAAAATTACTACAAAGAGCAGTAAAGAATCAAAAACTAAATCAAACCAGTATTTGGTGTGACCACCCCTTGCCTTTAAAATTTCATCAATTCTCCAGTTTTAGATTCATAGATAAACTGTGCAGTTTTATAAGAAAATCAGCTGGTAGGTTGTTCCAAGCATCTTGGAGAACTTGCCTCAGTTCTTCTGCAGACTTTGGCACTTGATTCTGTCTCTCCAGGTAATCCCAGACACCCCTGATGAAGCTGAGATCAGGACTCTGTGGAGGCCATACCATCTGAATCCATATTTTATAAATAGTGCCTAAGACTTTTGCACAGTACTGTACATGGATAGCTACAAGTGGAGTTGATAGTCAACGAGAGAAAATTCTTTGCTATGAAATGAATTGGAGGATAGCATTGTGCTGAGTGTCCAGTCTCAATAGGTTGAATGGCCTTTTTCTATATTGTGGTAAACTCAAAGATTCAACCAACTTTTTCAAAGTCTGACCATCAAGAGTCATTGATACACTACTAAGTCTGAAGCAACTGAATCATCTGCTAAGTGAGATCAACATCAGTTAATAGAAATGAAACCTCTTTAAGTTCTTTCCAAGAATACAGATAAGTAAATTTGGAAGTACACAATCTTGAAGCAGTTTCCTGATTCTTCAATAAACAAGGAGGATCAAGGATCCAAAAGATATCAGGCTTTGACATCATAATAATAATGGGTATACAGGCGGTGGCAGAATTCATGGCTAGTGAAAGTGTGAACTTTCACCTTCGCTACCATTCTGGGTCCCGAACTGACTCAATTTAACTTTCATAACATCCATGCTGTATCAAGTGGCCAGGACTACCAACTATTTTCCCATGGGAAGCTTGAGTCACAGAAATGAAAATCAACTTATTATTTGATTGACAAAGTTGACCAGTTTTTAATCTATAACTGCACTACTTTAGCAGTGAAAGGAGAAGAATCTTGTCAACTTTGTTTCCCCAAATGAAATTGAGACTAATTTTGAACCTTTTTCATTAATTTCTATGAGATAGCTGACTCAAGAGATTTGGAACAGAACTGCAACATTCTGGGCCTTAATATTTTTGTTATTTGCTGGATTAACTTGTTCGACTATTAATAGAATCCAAATGGCACTCATTAAAAATGGTTTGTAATGGAAATAGATTGTACAGAGTTGAAATAGTTGCAAGCTGCCCAAAGCAGACCTGTTATCTAGCCTCGTATTTTGTAGAAGAGTTACCTACAGCTTGAAGGCAGCATCTGAGTAGTCTACCAAAATGCGTTATGCATCACTGAACATATTAAAGGAAACCTGATTCATAGATAAACAAATATTTCAAAGTGACAGATGTAATGTGAGATCATTTAAAGAGAAAGTGTTTCATAATTCATTTGCGGATGAAATTCCTGGACAAAGGGAAATTTAATAAGTCTGTAAAGTGACTTGTAAAATTGGATATACAGTAAACACATTGTGCAATGCTCGAGACAGAATATACTTCATAATTAAAAGCTGCAGGAACAATATCACAAAATTACTTTACCTAATTTGCAGATTTCATGAACAAGCTACTTCTTTTTCTGAGCAATTAAAGATGAATTTTAAACATTCATTTGTGATGTGAATGGTTTTGCAACTGACAAGCCATTAAATGTCCTGACATTGAAAGATATAATATATCTAAGTTCAAAGAATAATAAAAAAGTCAATTTTCAACTATGATAATTCAGTCTCTAATGGAACAGATGCTTTGTTCTTGCCTTCAGTCACATTATGGCCGCCTGAATGAAAATGAACACACTAGAACAATTAGCAAAAGAAAATGAGTGTTCAGAATTCATTCTCATTAGAAAACCATGTTTACAGGAAAGGGAACTGTCTAAATGGAAATAAACAGTAAGTAGTTGAATGGAACATCTGTTTCTCATGAGCCTTGTGCAGAAATTTGTCACAGAAATTTTCAAAGCTCCAGATGCAAAAATTTAACAATGGCAGAAATCCATTTTGCATTCATAAACTCATCTGATTAACCCAGAACTGGATACACTGTCATTTATCAATATTTAACCTGCCCAACATTTGAAGTAAAAGTACATTTAGACTATGCCAGTTACTGGAGTCTGAAAGTAATCCAAGGCATAAGCCATTGCAATTCCTTTGCATGTTTAAAAAAAAACACAACTTGCTTCAATTAAATAATAGCGTAAGAAATAGGAACAGGAGTAGGCCATCTAGCTTGTCAAGCCTGCTCCGCCATTCAATAAGATCATGGGCGATCTGGCTATGAACTCATCTCCATCTGCCAGCCTTTCCCTATAATCCTTAATTCCCCTACTATGTAAAAATATAACTGTGTCTTACGTATATTTAACAAGATAGTTTCTACTACTTCCCTAGGCAGAGAATTCTAAAAATTCACTACGCCCTGGGAAAAGCAGTTCCTCCTCATCTTTGCCCTAAATCTACTCCTCCGAATTTTGAGGCTTTGTCTCCTATTCCCAGTCTCACCTACAAAAACAACTTTCCTGCCTCTGTCTCTGGGTGAGGGAGTACTGGGAGACAGAGCAGGAAGGCTTTGGCTCGAGAGGCTTCAGCGAGCAGAGGCTGAGGACAAGCTTGCTCGCAGTGAGGTAAGGCCGGGTAAGTTCTTTTAATTAATTTAATTAACTTAGAAGTAGGTAATGGAAGCAACATTTAGGGCAGTCGAGTGCTCCGTTTGCAGTATGTGGGAGTCAGGGTGGGCACAATTGTCCCTGATGACTACACCTGTAAAAGGTGCATCCAGCTGCAGCTCCTGACAAACTGAGTTAGGGAACTGGAGCTGGAGCTGGACGAACTTCGGATCATTCGGGAGGCAGAGGCAGTAATAGATCGGAGTTTCAGGGAGACAGTCACCCCTAAGTGTCAGGAGGCAGGTAGCTGGGTGACTGTCAGGAGAGGGAAGGGGAATAGACAGAATGAGCAGGGCACCGCTGTGGCCGTTCCCATCAATAATAAGTATATCGTTTTGGATACTGTTGGTGGGGATGACCTACCAGGGTCAAGTTGCAGTGGTTGTGTCTCTGGCACTGAGACTGGACCCTCAGCTCAGAAGGGAAGGAGGGAAAAGAGGAGAGCAGTAGTGATAGGGGATTCGATAGTTAGAGGGACAGATAAGAGGTTCTGTGGAAGAGATCGAGAATCCCGGATGGTTTGATGCCTCCCTGGTGCCAAGGTCCATGATATCTCGGATCGAGTTCTCAGTATTCTCAAGAGGGAGGGTGAGCAGCCAGATGTCGTGGTCCATGTAGGGACCAATGACATGGATAGGAAGAAGGAGGAGGTCCTGCAAAGAGAGTTTAGGGAGTTTGGTGCAAAGTTGAAGGACAGGACCTCCAGGGTTGCAATCTCAGGATTGCTACCAGTGCCACGTGCGAGTGAGGATAGAAATAGGAAGATAATGCAGCTAAATACGTGGCTAAGGAGTTGGTGCAGGAGGGAGGGCTTCATGTTTCTGGACAATTGGGCCTTGTTCCAGGGAAGGTGGGACCTGTTCTGACAGTTCGGGTTGCACCTGAATTGGAGGGGGACTAACATCCTTGCAGGAAGGTTTGCTAGTGCTGCTCTGGAGAGTTTAAACTAGATTTGCAGGGGGAGGGGGACCAGAGTGTTAGAGCAGATAGTGAGGTGGAGGAGGATAAAGGTCATGCGAGAACTACAAGTACAGTGCATGGAGTAAAGCCAGATCTAACATATAAAGGGGCTTTGAAGAAAGAGAAGCAGAATAAACGGTGTAAAGACAGTGAGGTAGAAGGGCTAAAGTGCGTGTACTTCACTGCAAGAAGTATCAGGAACAAAGGTGATGAACCGAGAGCTTGGATACATACATGGAATTATGATGTAGTGGCCATTACAGAGACTTGGTTGGCACCAGGGCAGGAATGGATTCTCAATATTCCTGGATTTCAGTGATTTAAAACGGATAGAGAGGGGGGAAGGACAGGAAGGGTGGCATTACTGGTCAGGGATACTAGTACAGCTACAGAAAGGGTGGGTAATGTAGCAGGATCCTCTTTTGAGTCAGTATGGGTGGAAGTCAGGAACAGGAAGGGAGCAGTTCCTCTATTGGGAGTATTCTCTTGGCCCCCTGGTAGCAGCAGAGATACCGAGGAGCAGATTGGGAGGCAGATTTTGGAAAGGTGCAAAAATAACAGGGTTGTTATCATGGGTGACTTTAACTTCCCTAATATTGATAGGCACCTGATTAGTTCCAATGGTTTAGACGGGGCAGGGTTTGTTAAGTGTGTCCAGGACGGATTCCTATCACAATATGTTGACAGGCCGACTAGGGGGAACGCCATACTAGATCTAGTATTAGGTAATGAACCAGGTCAGGTCACAGATCTCTCAGTGGGTGAGCATCTGGGGGACAGTGACCATCGCTCCCTGGCCTTTAATATTATCATGGAAAAGGATAGAATCAGAGAGGACAGGAAAGTTTTTAATTGGGGAAGGGCAATTTATGAGGCTATAAGGCTAGAACTTGCGGGTGTGAATTGGGATGATGTTTTTGCAGGGAAATGTACTATGGACATGTGGTCAATGTTTACAGATCTCTTGCAGGATGTTAGGGATAAATTTGTCACAGTGAGGAAGATAAAGAATGGTAGGGTGAAGGAACCATGGGTGACAAGTGAGGTGGAAAATCTAGTCAGGTGGAAGAAGGCAGCATACATGAGGTTTAGGAAGCAAGGATCAGATGGGTCTATTGAGGAATATAGGGAAGCAAGAAAGGAGCTTAAGAAGGGGCTGAGTAGAGCAAGAAGGGGGCATGAGAAGGCCTTGGCGAGTAGGATAAAGGAAAACCCCAAGGGATTCTTCAATTATGTGAACAAAAGGATGACAGGGGTGAAAGTAGGACCGATCGGAGATAAAGGTGGGAAGATGTGCCTGCAGGCTGTGGAAGTGAGCGAGGTCCTCAATGAATACTTCTCTTCGGTATTCACCAATGAGAGGGAACTTGATGATGGTGAGGACAATATGAGTGAGGTTGATGTTCTGGAGCATGTTGATATTAAGGGAGAAGAGGTGTTGGAGTTGTTAAAATACATTAGGGCAGATAAGTCCCCGGGGCCTGACAGAATATTCCCCAGACTGCTTCACGAGGTGAGGGAACAGATTGCTGAGCCTCTGGCTAGAATCCTTATGTCCTCGTTGTCCACGGGAATGGTACCGGAGGATTGGAGGGAGGTGAATGTTATCCCCTTGTTCGAAAAAGGTAGTAGGGATAGTCCGGGTAATTATAGACCAGTGAGCCTTACATCTGTAGTGGGAAAGCTATTGGAAAAGATTCTTAGAGATAGGATTTGTGGACATTTAGAGAATCATGGTCTGATCAGGGACAGTCAGCATGGCTTTGTGAAGGGCAGATCGCGTCTAACAAGCCTGATAGAGTTCTTTGAGGAGGTAACCAGGCATATAGATGAGGGTAGTGCAGTGGATGTGATCTACATGGAATTTAGTAAGGCACTTGACAAGGTTCCACACAGTAGGCTTATTCAGAAAGTCAGAAGGCATGGGATCCAGGGAAGTTTGGCCAAGTGGATTCAGAATTGGTTTGCCTACAGAAAGCAGAGGGTCATGGTGGAGGGAGTACATTCAGACTGGAGGGTTGTGACTAGTGGTGTCCCACGAGGATCAGTTCTGGGACCTCTATTTTTCATGATTTTTATTAACGGCCTAGATGTGGGGGTAGAAGGGTGGGTTGGCAAGTTTGCAGACGACACAAAGGTTGGTGGTGTTGTGGATAGTGTAGAGGATTGTCAAAGATTGCAGAGAGACATTGATAGGATGCAGAAGAGGGCTGAGAAGTTGCAGATGGAGTTCAACCTGGAGAAGTGATAGGTGATACACTTTGGAAGGACAAACTCCAAGGCAGAGTACAAAGTAAATGGCAGGATACTTGGTAGTGTGAAGGACCAGAGGGATCTGGGGGTACATGTCCACAGATCCCTGAAAGTTGCCTCACAGGTAGATAGGGTAGTTAAGAAAGCTTATCGGGTGTTAGCTTTCATAAGTTGAGGAATAGAGTTTAAGAGTCGCGAGGTAATGACGCAGCTCTATAAAACTCTGGTTAGGCCACACTTGGAGTACTGTACCGCACATAAAAGTTGCTGGTGAATGCAGCAGGCCAAGCAGCATCTCCAGGAAGAGGTACAGACAATGTTTCGGGCCGAGACCCTTCGTCAGGACTAACTGAAAGAAGAGCTAGTAAGAGATTTGCAGAGATTTGCAGAGACTTGGAGTACTGTGTCCAGTTCTGGTCGCCTCACTATAGGAAGGATCTGGAAGCATTGGAAAGGGTACAGAGAAGATTTACCAGGATGCTGCCTGGTTTAGAAAGTATGCATTATGATCAGAGATTAAGGGAGCTTGGGCTTTACTCTTTGGAGAGAAGGAGGATGAGAGGAGACATGATAGAGGTATACAAGATATTAAGAGGAGTAGATAGAGTGGATAGCCAGCGCCCCTTCCCCAGGGCACCACTGCTCAGTACAAGAGGACATCGCTTTAAGGTAAGGGTTGGGAAGTTCAAGGGGCATATTAGAGGAAGGTTCTTTACTCAGAGAGTGGTTAGTGTGTGGAATGCACTGCCTGAGTCAGTGGTGTTGGCAGATACACTAGTGAAATTTAAGAGACTACTAGACAGGTATATGGAGGAATTTAAGGTGGGGGTGTTATACGGGAGGCAGGGTTTGAGGGTCAGCACAACATTGTGGGCTGAAAGGCCTGTACTGTGCTGTACTATTCTATGTTCTATGTTCTATGTCTTATCTATCCCTTTCATAATTTTATATGGTTCTTGAAGATCACCTCTTATTTTCTGAACTCCACTGAATATAGTCCCAGGTGTCAAAATCTCTCCTCGAATTTAATTTCATCATCTCTGGAATCAAACTGGTAATCCTCTCCTGCACTACCACCAAAGCTAGTACATCTTTCCTCAAGTGAAGAGTTCAGAACTGCACACATTACTGCAAGTGCATCTTCACCAGCACACTGTACATTTGCAACATGACTTCCATGCTCTTAGAAACTCAATTCCTCTAACAATGAAGGCCAACATTCCAGATGCCTGGTGGTAACCTGTTGCCCTACAAACCTGTCTTTTGTCATTTATGCACAAGCACTCCCAAGTCGGCTTGCACAAAATAATGCTGCATTCTTTCACCATTTAAATAATAATCTGATCTTGTATTTTTCCTTCCAAAGTGCACAATGA
The DNA here is from genome assembly GCF_030028105.1 of Mobula birostris. Lineage (NCBI taxonomy): Eukaryota > Metazoa > Chordata > Chondrichthyes > Myliobatiformes > Myliobatidae > Mobula > Mobula birostris. Next base: position 128,219,321 of record NC_092378.1, on the reverse strand, counting down.
CCTCTCATTTATTAACATTGTTCTCCAGCTGCCAGACCCTGGCGCACTCAGTTAACCTAACTGTATCTCTCTGAAGACTCTCTGCATCGTCTGCACAATTTGCTTTTCCACGCAATGTATGCTATACTTGGCCTCCTCTTCCAATTCATTCATGTACATTCTGAACAATTGTGAAGCCAAAACAGATCCCTGTGGGACTCCATTCACAACTGGCTATCAACTAGAGAAGCACCTGTTCATCGAACTCACTGCCTTTTATTGTTAACCAATCCTCTATTCATGTTAATACAATATCCCAAAGTCCATGCATCTTTATCTTATGTGTAAGTCCTTGATATGACATCTGATCAAAGACCTTCTGGACATCCAAATATACAACATCCGCCTCTCTACAATTCCTCTCTATCCACTGCACTTGTTATATCCTCAATGAACTCCATTAAGATTGTCAAACAGGACAAACTTACTGGAGTTCTTCCTGAATCTATGCTGTGTCTGCCTAATGGAATAACCTCTATCCAGATGTCTCACTATTTCTTCCTTAATGATAGCTTCAAGCATTTTCTGGATTACAGGCGCTTAGGCTAACTGGCCTATAGTTACCTGCCTTTTGCCTACATCCTTCTTTAAACATTGGCATGACATTTGCTATCTTCCAATCTGCTGGGACCTGCCCAGAGTCCAGAGATTTTGCTGAATTATCATATTCACCCTTTGTTGTAACTTCTACAATTTCTTTCGGTTCCCTGGGATGCCTTCTATCAGGACCTGAGGGATTTATCTACACTTAGGCCCAATAGCTTGCTCAATACTACCTCATTAGTGATAGCAACTGTAGCAAGGTCATCATCCTGCATCACATCCATAGCATCTCTCTTTGGCAAGTTAGACGTGTTCTCCACTGTGAAGGGAGACGCAAAATACTCATTCATGGTCTCAGCCGTTTCCCTATTACCCAAGGTAAATTCCGCCTTCTGATTTTCCAAAGGATCTATGATCACTTTAGCCACCCATTTCCACTTTATACAATTATAAAAACTTCTACAGTTTTATATCTTGCACTAGTATACTTCAATAAACTATCTTCTTTATCCTTATAACGGGCCAGGCAGCATCTCTAGGAGGAGGTACAGTCGACATTTCAGGCCGAGACCCTTCCATAGAACCATAGAACCATAGAAACTACAGCACAGAAACAGGCCCTTTGGCCCTTCTTGGCTGTGCCGAACCATTTTCTGCCTAGTCCCACTGACCTGCACACAGACCATATCCCTCCATACACCTCCCATCCATGTATCTGTCCAATTTATTCTTAAATGTTAAAAAAGAACACGCATTTACCACCTCGTCTGGCAGCTCATTCTATACTCCCACCACTCTCTGTGTGAAGAAGCCCCCCGCCAATGTTCCCTTTAAACTTTTCCCCCCTCACCCTTAACGCATGTCCTCTGGTTTTTTTCTCCCCTTGCCTCAGTGGAAAAAGCCTGCTTGCATTCACTCTGTCTATATCCATCATAATTTTATATACCTCTATCAAATCTCCCCTCATTCTTCTACGCTCCAGGGAATAAAGCCCTAACCTATTCAACCTTTCTCTGTAACTGAGCTTCTCAAGTCCCAGCAACATCCTTGTAAACCTTCTCTGCACTCTTCCAACCTTATTTATATCCTTCCTGTAATTTGGTGACCAAAACTGAACACAATAGTCCAGATTCGGCCTCACCAATGCCTTATACAACCTCATCATAACATTCCAGCTCTTATACTCAATACTTCTATTAATAAAGGCCAATGTACCAAAAGCTCTCTTTATGACCCTATCTACCTGTGATGACATTTTTAGGGAATTTTGTATCTGTATTCCCAGATCTCTCTGTTCCACTGCACTCCTCAGTGCCTTACCATTAACCCTGTATGTTCTACGTTGGTTTGTCCTTCCAACGTGCAATACCTCACACTTGTCAGTATTAAACTCCATCTGCCATTTTTCAGCCCATTTTTCCAGCTGGTCCAAGTCCCTCTGCAGGCTCTGAAAACCTTCCTCACTGTCTACTACACCTCCAATCTTTGTATCATCAGCAAACTTGCTGATCCAATTTACCACATTATCATCCAGATCATTGATATAGATGACAAATAACAATGGACCCAGCACTGATCCCTGTGGCACACCACTAGTCACAGGCCTCCACTCAGAGAAGCAATTCTCTACCACCACTCTCTGGCTTCTTCCATCGAGCCGATGTCTAATCCAATTTACCACCTCTCCATGTATACCTCGCGAATGAATTTTCCTAACTAACCTCCCATGCGGGACCTTGTCAAAGGCCTTACTGAAGTCCATGTAGACAATATCCACTGCCTTCCCTTCATCCACTTTCCTGGTAACCTCCTCGAAAAACTCCAACAGATTGGTCAAACATGACCTACCACGCACAAAGCCATGTTGACTCTCCCTAATAAGCCCCTGTCTATCCAAATGCTTGTAGATTCTGTCTCTTAGTACTCCCTCCAATAACTTACCTACTACTGACGTTAAACTTACCGGCCTATAATTTCCCGGATTACTTTTCGATCCTTTTTTAAACAACGGAACGACATGAGCCACTCTCCAATCCTCCGGCACTTCACCCGTAGACAGCGACATTTTAAATATTTCTGCCAGGGCCCCCGCAATTTCAACACTAGTCTCCTTCAAGGTCCGAGGGAACACTCTGTTAGGTCCCGGGGATTTATCCACTTTGATGTTCCTCAAGACAGCAAGCACCTCCTCCTTTTCAATCTGTACAGTTTCCATGGTCTCACTACTTGATTCCCTCAATTCCATTGATTTCATGCCAGCTTCCTTAGTAAATACAGACGCGAAAAATCCTATTTAAGATCTCCCCCATTTCCTTTGGTTCCGCACAAAGCCGACCACTCTGATCTTCAAGAGGACCAATTTTATCCCTTACAATCCTTTTGCTCTTGATATACTTGTAAAAGCTCTTTGGATTATCCTTCACTTTGACTGCCAAGGCAACCTCATGTCTTCTTTTTGCCCTCCTGATTTCTTTCTGAAGTATTTTCTTGCACTTCTTATACTCCTCAAGCACCTGATTTACCCCCTGTTTCCTATATATTTCATACAACTCCCTCTTCTTCTTTATCAGAGTTGCAATATCCCTTGAGAACCAAGGTTCCTTATTCCTATTCAATTTGCCTTTAATCCTGACAGGAACATACAAACTCTGCACTCTCAAAATTTCCCCTTTGAAGGCTTCCCACCTACCGATCACATCTTTGCCAGAGAACAACCTGTCCCAATCCACGCTTTTTAGAGCCTTTCTCATTTCTTCAAATTTGGCCTTCTTCCAGTTCAGAACCTCAACCCTAGGACCAGATCTATCCTTGTCCATGATCAAATTGAAACTAATGGTGGTATGATCACTGGAACCAAAGTGCTCCCCTACACAGACTTCTGTCACTTGCCAGGACTTCGTCAGGACTAACTGAAAGAAGAGCTAGTAAGAGATTTGCAGAGACTTGGAGTTCTGATGAAGGGTCTCAGCCTGAAACATCAACTGTACCTCCTCCTAGAGATGCTGCCTGGCCTGCTGCGTTCACCAGCAACTTTGATGTGTGTTGCTTGAATTTCCAGCATCTGCAGAATTCCTCGTGTTTGCGTTCTTTATCCTTATTGCTTGTTTAGTGGTTCTTTGTTGCTTTATAAAGTTTCACAATCTTCCAGTTTCCCACTACTCTTGGCAACTTAGTATGCATTCCTTTATTTCCTTAGCTATCCAAGGCTGGCTTCCTCCACCCTTATCATCCTTGCACTTAACTGGAATATGCTTGTTCTGAGAGCACTCCGAAAAATCTCTTTGAAAGTTTTCCACAGGCATAGGCTGCTGACAGCATCTCGACAGAATTATTTGACTTGAGCCAGTCTTTCAAGTTGCAGCCCATCTTCTTGGCGTATCTTTCCTCTCCCAGGGATGAGGTCTTTGGACCTTCTTTTGGTGCCTCTGTGGCACTGAGTTTTTATGGGATGAGATTACTAGCTCTATGCCCCACCCTCCTCCTTTCACAGCCAGCCTTGGGACCATCCATGGTGAAGTTTTGAGAGCTTTCCACTGGTCCTCAACTCTCCCACCACTTTGCCTATGTTCCAGGTCTATGCAACTCAACTGCTCCCTCAGCCTACTGTAGTCTCCTCTGTTTAGACATGATACACTGGTTTTATATAGAACTATTGCACCCCCCATTTGAATGATTTTGCTATAAAAGTAAGGGTGAACCAAAAGCATAAATTAAAAAGTTGAAAGTAAATTTGTTATTGAAGTACATATACAGTGCCTATAAAAAGAATTCACCCTCCTTGGAAGTTTTCATGTTTTATTGTTTTACAACATTGAATCAGAATGGATTTAATTTGGCTTTTTTTGACACTGATCAACAGAAAAAGACTCTTTCATGTTAAAGTGAAAACAAGTCTCTACAATGTGATCTAAATTAATTACAAATATAAAACACAAAATCATTGATTGCATAAGAATTCACCCCCTTTAATATGACACACCAAACCATCACTGGTGCAGACATTTGCCAGAAGGCATGTGGGAGACTCTGAAGTCAGCGGGAAGAAAGTTCTCTGGTCTGCTGAAACCAAAATTGAGCTTTTTAGCCATCAGGCTAAATGCTATGTTTGGCATAAGCCAGGCACCAGATATCATCAAAAACACACCATCCCTACTGTGAAGCATGGCAGTGGCTGCATCATGCTGTGGGGATGCTTCACTTCAGCAAGACCTGGAAGGTAGAGGGTAAAATTAATGCAGCAAAATACTGGGAAATCCTGGAGGAAAACCTGATGCAGTCTGCAAGAGAATGGCGACTTGGGAAAGATTTGTTTTCCAGCAAGATGATGACCCCAAGCATATAGCCAAAGCGACACAGGAGTGGCTTAAAGACAAGAAAATTAATGTCCTGGAGTGGCCAAGTCAAGAGTCTAGACCTCAATCCAATTGAGGATTTGTGGCTGGACTTGAAAAGGGCTGTTCACTTACAATCCTGATGCAATCTGACAGAGCTTGAGCAGTTTTGTAAAGAAGATTGGGGGAAAATTGAAGTGTCCAGATAGACCAAGCTGATAGAGATCTATCCACACAGACTCAAGGTTGTAATTGCTGCCAAAGGTGCATCTACTGACTTGAAGGGGGTGACTAATTATGCAATCAATTATTTTGTGTTTAATAATTGTAATAAATTTTGACCAATTAATAGAAATATTTTCACTTTGACATGAAAGAATATTTTCTGCTGATCAGTGTCAAAAAAGCCAAATTAAATCCACAGTGATTCAATGTTGTAAAACAATAAAACATGAAAACTTCCAAGAGGGGAGAATACTTTTTATAGGCACTGTACGTCACCACATACTACCTTGAGATTCATTTCCTTTCAGGCATTTATAAGAAAATAATAAAATATGAATACAATTTATGAAAAAAATATGTACATAAACAAAGACTGGCAAACAACCAATGTGCAAAAGAAGACAAATAATACAAAAAAAGATAAATGAATAATACTTAGAACATCAATTGAGGAGTCCTTAAAAGCGAGGCTATAGATTGTGAAGTCAGTTCGGTGTTGAGGTGAGTGAAGTTACCCACACTGGTTCAGAAGCCTGATGGTTGTAGGATAATAACTTTACTAAACCTGGTGGTGTGGGACCTAAAGTTCAGGTAGCTCCTAATTAATGGTAGTACTGAAAAGAGAGCTTGGCCTGGATGGTGGGTGTCCTTGATGAATAGTTGCTGCTTCCTTGTGGCTGTACTCCTTGTAGGTGTGTTCCATGACGGGGAGGGCTTTGCCTATGATGAAATGGACTGTATCCACCACTTTTACATTACAGACAATGCATTAAAGGCACAGCCAAAGGCAGAAACACAGAAGTTGCTGGCAAGGTTCCACAGCTTCCCCAGCATCTGCATTATCGTCATGCCTTGCAGAGACATCTGGCAATGAAGTACGTGAAATTGTGTAATTCTGCAGTATTTGTATGATACAAGGAAAAGATAAAGCTTATGCATTCCGGCATAAACTAATCTTAATTGTTATGAAAAATCTCTGACTCTAAAAATTACTATTTTACCAATGTCTCATTTCTTTAAATTTTATTACATTTGATCTCCTTTATTTTTCTCTGTTCCATCTTTCTTTCCTTCTCTTTATTTTGTTTTCTATAACGGTTTGATAGTTAAATATTCTGAAATACACTCCCTAGTTCAGATGCTCTGCTCCTCACTGTTGATTAACTAACCAGATTGATTAAGATACACATTGCTTACATTGTTTGCACATATCCAAGATTCCCAGTAGATTCTATTGAATAGAGATAACTCTTTAATCACATTAAGTTCTAGCATAAAATCCTGTAGAAAGCCTGCATTCACAAGCTGCTGACTGCAAAATCCAACCTGAGGCTTTCTATTAGGTTTGATCACAGTAGGAAATAGTGTTTCACACAGGGATCTCAGAAGTTATAACTGTGGGACTCTGCTTTTCACATTCACACTCTTTATGTATGTAATTAGATTTTGTCTCTGTGTGTCTGTAAAAGCGTGAAATGGAGTGTGTAGTAAACAGCACCATGGCAGCATTCCGGCTAAGTTACTGGATTTAAGTTCAAATCCCACTATGGTAGCTGGAAAAATTTAAATTCAGTTGATTAAGTAAATCACTAATATAGTGTAATATCATATATATATATAAAGCTGTCATCTTCTTCAGTCTGGACCATATGTGACAACAGACCATTGTGGTTAATTCTCAACTACGTTTTAGTGGACTAGAAAGCCACTATTTCAAGAGCAATTAAAGTTGGATGATAGGTGGTCTGCTGCTAGTATGTAAAACTTGAGAAAGTATGAAAAAAAGAAAAGCAATACCCTTAATTAATTAAAGCTCTCACGCACCAATCAGCAGCTGTATTTGAACCGATGTTGGTTCTTACGCTTCCATTAATTCTTCACCCTGGGGTCTTTACTTTTTGTGTTTACCGTCCACGTTGCTGCTTTCTCATCATATCTCCTACACCAAACAGTAGTCCATCTCTGGTTTAGAACACAGCACAGAACAGGCTCTTCGGCCAACGATGTTTTGGAGAGCTTCTAACCAACTCCAAGATCAATCTAGCCCTTCCCTTCATTTTTATTTCATTAATGTGCCTATTCATCCATGTTTAGCTCCCTCATCTGATTTTGGAGCTTCAGTCGTCCACAAGGTGCAGCTTCACATGCTCCAAAGTGCTGGAACGTTTTAACCAGGTAAATTACAAAATTTATAAGATTGACTCATTTGCTAACTAAACAAATGTTACAACAGAATTTACAAGAGACAGTCCACTTTCACTATTCTTATCTCTTGGACCAACAGTACAGATCACAACATTGTATTGTTGGTCCAAAAAATAAAAAGAGCACAACAGGCCATGAGGCCGTATAAATCTGCTTTACTACTCCATAAGATCATGAATGATCCTGCTCCTTCAGTTTAATATGCCAGTGCTCAGCTTTATATGGATTCCCCATTTGATGCAGTTCTAGAGCTTTCATCAAATGACTATAAGAATCAAACTGCCCTGCTCCCCCAGCAGAGCACACAGCTTTTCCATTCCAATTGACAAAATGCATTTCAATACTCAATTAAGTGGCATGATCTACTATGCTCAAGGCTATCCAGCTCTAGTCTAGTTTCAAGTCCTGAGGTGAAACACTACGCCCTGAGCTTCACATTAGATTTGGACCTCATCTCCCAGGATTTGGACTTTGCTCCAACCCACTTCCACCCCTACTATCGTCCTCACTTGAACATTTTGAGGAATGTGCCAGAGATTTTCAATAACTAATTGAAATACCATTAGATGAATGTGCAAGATTGATTGCAAGCTTCCCCCTCACTTTCTGATCATTATGTCACATTTTCTCAATTCTCTCTGAAATGATATTCAATACCATTTCCCCCAGATGAAGTTATGCTACGATTTCTAATATACTATACCTTCTGGGCAGTTGCCAATATTCCATCTCGTCCCTCCAGTTGTAACCAATAGCTCTTTCCATCAACAATGTGAATGTAAGGAGACTGGTGGGACACTCTGCACTCGACTGAATGAGGCCAGTTTGAATGACTCTCAAGAATCCTGATAGCGAACAGAACAAAGTTTGACTGGCATCCCATTCTTTGACCAAGGATAACTTTCATTCACTTCACCAGAGGCCATAATTTGTGCCGTCTTCAAAATACACTATGGTTAATTGCTCAGGCTACTCTGACAGCACCTGCCAAACCCTGAATATCCACCGCCAAGAAGGGCAGGGCAACAGGAGCATGGGGACACTACCACCTTCAGGTTCCTCTCCAGGTAACAAGTTATCCTGATCTGGAAATATTTCACTAGGCTTTCATTATCACTGTGTCCAAATTCTGGAACCTCAACTCAGCAGCACTGTGGGACTACCTTCCCTCTAGGAAATGAAGTGATTTCCACTATCACTTTAACACAGTGATGAGGAGGAATTCCTGTAGCCTGATAGCTGTGGAGGCCAAGTCATTGGATATATTTAAAGTGGAGGTTGGTAGGTTCTTGATTAGTAAAGGCTTCAAAAGTTATGGGGAGAAGGCAGGAGAATTGGGTTGAGAGGGTTAATAAATCAGCCATGATTGAATGGTGGAGTGGACTTGATGGGCCAAATGGCCTTATTCTGCTCCTATGTCTCATGGTTTTATGGTCTTATCGGTTTCGCAAAGGCAAATCAGGACAGGACTTGTCAGCAATGCCCAGACCCAAACATTTAATAAGTAATAAAAATACATTCTGTTTTGACCTTGTGCTTTAAAATCTCGAATTCAGTGAAAGCTCTAAGGGACAGCCGTGACCTGCAACTTAACAAAACAGAAAGTGTGTATAAGAAAATGATGAGACAGTGAAAAGCAAAGTCACTGAGGATCGGATGGGAATGAGAGAAATAAGATTCAGGGGAAAAAGAGCAAAAAAAAATAGAAAATGTTAAATCAAAGATAAAGTGACAAACACGTAAGAGGAATGACAGGTACAATAAACAATTACAGCAAAAAAAATTAAATTCTCTCAAATTCCTTGGGAGACCAACTAGATTTACATTAATGGCAGATGCTACAGTTATAATTCAATAGAAACTTCAATTTTACCATTGTTCTTATAAATCTGTTGAGCAATAAAAGGGTATTTTATGTTATCCTGCTGAATTGAATTGGTCGAACTGCAATGGTTGCCAAGTAACAAGAATTTGCATTTATATAACTCTGCTGATAGAGAAGCACCTCACAGCACTTCAGAAGGGAAGCTGAAGAAGTATAGGAGTTCACAGAAAGTGAGAACTGAGGAGCGGTTAATAGGGATTTTTAAGAGGTGTTCAAAGATTGGACAAGAGATAAAAATACAATGTTTACAAGATAACTTCTGAGAGGTTAATTGAATTTAGAACTTAATGTCATAAATGTATTTATATCTTCATTTCACTTTTTATGCTTTGAAGCTTTTGAGAAAATTGAAATGAAACTTTGATATATTTTGCTGCACTTTGGTATCTCACAGAGATGGCTTAATTAACAAGGTACAACAATAAACAAAAAGGTTCATCGCGGTGTCTTTTTCAGTACTATTTTACTCCCAATCCTGGTAACTATTCTCTATGGAAATCACTTTAGATTTCTGTATTCATCCACAATATTCCACTCTGTGCAGACACAGGCCCCATTTTCAAATCCTTTTTATTTGTCATGGCCAAGTGATGTATAGAGCACAAGTTCACAACTTTCAATACTAGAATCAGAATTACGTCGGAATACATTAACATATAATGGAAGTTAATGCTAATTTCAGAATCAGAATCACATTTAATATCACTGGCATGTGTCATGAAATTTGTTAACTTTACAGCAGCAGTACAATGAAATACAAGACAAATAAATATAGAGAAAAAACTGAGTTACATTAAGTATGTGTGCGTGTGTATATATGTATATATATATATACATTTAATGTAACTCAGTTTTATATATATATAAATTAGTTAAGTGCAAAATAACAGAAAGCAAGAAGTAGGGAATTAGTGTTCATGGGTTCAATGTCCATTTAGAAATTGTATGACAGAGGGGAAGAAGCTGTTCCTGAATCACCGAGTGTGTGCCTTCAGGCTTCTGTACCTCCTTCCTGACAGTAACAATGAGAAGAGGGCATGTCCTGGGTGGTGGGGTTCCTTAATGATGGATACCGCCTTCCTAAGGCACCACTCCTTGAAGATGTCTTGGATACTATGGAGGCTGGTACCCATGATGGAACTGACTAATTTTAGAAGTTTCTGCAACTTATTTCGATCTTGTGCAGTAGCCCCACCACCTGCCCCATACCAGACAGTGATGCAGCCTGTCAGGGTGCTCTCCACGGTACATTTGTAGAAGCGCTCAAGTGTTTTAGTTGACAAATCAAATCTGCTCAAACTCCCAATGAAATATATCAGCCAGCTTGCCTTTGCTATAGCTGCATCAATCTGTTGCAACCAGGTTAGGTCCTCAGAGGTATTGACACCCAGGAACCTGAAATTGCTCACATTCTCCACTTCTGATCCCTCTATGAAGATTGTTTTTTGCTCCCTCCTCTTTCCCTTCCTGAATTTAGTATATAGAATTAATATTCGGGTCAAAAGAACTTCAGATTCAGATTCATTTACTGATCACATGTACACCGAAATGCATCATTTGCATTAACAGCTGACACAACCTAAGCATGTGCTGGGGGCAGCCCACAAGTGTCATCACACATTCCAATACCAACTTCCTCAAAGTCTGAATTTTTTTATATTATAAATTAAGTGATGCAGGTTACAACATAAATGGAATGAAACTGCTGAAATATTATTTGTGGGTGAGAAGTTTAGTGAATCTTTGTGTGTCTTCAGAGGCAGATGTACAACCCCTCATTGACTCAAGCTATTTTCCTCACATTTATTATTACCCCTCAACCATCAGGCTCATGAACCAGAGAGGATAACTTCACTCAACTTCACTCATCCTATCTCTGAACTGTTCCCACTCAACTCGACTCACTTTCAAGGACGCTTCATCTCATGTTCTCTAAACTTATTGCTTATTCATTATTATTATTATTGTTTTTTTTCAACTCAAGCTGGTAAAACCTGAGGTATAGGCATAGACAAGCACACTCATTTTTCATTTGCTAGGGACTTCTGGATTATTCTAGTGGAGTTTTGTATTGTAGCTTTCTGGAGATTTATTAATATATTGTTGTGTAGGCTTAATTGTTTAAAGCTATTGCATATTAGTGACTTTACATATGACTGGTGTTTTTCACTTACTAATTTCTGTATCTTATGTGTGTTTGGAATGGTTATATAAGTTGTTCTTGCTTGTTTATCCTGTAACCTTATATCCGAACAATTATTCTTATTTGTCCTATCTGTAATAACGGGTCAGTCGTAGTATAATTTCTAGGACTCTGACTCTAAAACATGCTCAGGCTTATACTTATAGTAAGGTATGGTGTCTTTTACGAGTTGTTTTATTATTATTATTATTTCTTTTTTCTCTTTCTTTTTGTTTTTGCACAGTTTGTTGTTTCTTTTTACATTGGTTGCTGTCTGCCCTGTTGGGTATGGTCTTTCATAGATTCTATTGTCTTTCTTGTTTTTACTGTAATTATCTTTAAGAAAATTAATCTCAGGGTTGTATATAGTGGCATATATATACTTTGATAATATATAGAAACAAAGAAAACCTACAGCACAATACAGGCCCTTCAGCCCACAAAGCTGTGCCGAACATGTTCTTACCTTAGAAATTACCTAGGGTTACCCATAGCCCTCTATTTTTCTAAGCTCCATGTACCTATACAGGAGTCTCTTAAACAACCCTATCGCATCCGCCTCCACCACTGTCGCCAGCAGCCCATTCCATGTACTCACCACTCTCTGCATAAAAAACCTACCCCTGACATCTCCTCTGTACTTACTTCCAAGCACCTTAAAACTGTGCCCTCTCGTGCCAGCCATTTCAGCCCTGGGAAAAAGCTTCTGACTATCCATACATATATTTTGAACTTTTGAACATCCTGGCCAACATGAGATTGCAATTTAATTCCATTATGGTTTATCTTGCTGCGCATATATCACTCTTCTATATAATGAATACACAAGTTCACACAGTGATTATCATTCATAAGGAATTTATTAGTTATAAAGAATCTGCATATTGTGACTTTGTAAAAGGACTTACAGAATTTCAAGCTTCAAAAGAGGATGCTGTCCAAGTTGCATGCCATCTTGGACAATGTCTCCCATCCACTACATAATGGACTGGTTGGGCACAGGAGTACATTCAGCCAGAGACTCATTCCACCGAGATGCAACACAGAGCGTCATAGGAAGTCACTCCTGCCTGTGGCCACCAAACTTTACAACTCCTCCCTTGGAGGGTCAGACACCCTGAGCCAATAGGCTGGTCCTGGACTTATTTCCTGGCATAATTTACATATTACTATTTAATTATTTATGGTTTTATCACTATTTAATTATTTAAGATGCAACTGTAACGAAAACCAATTTCCCTCGGGATCAATAAAGTATGACTATGACTATGACTATGACTATTTTCCCTTCTCCTTTTATTCTCTAAACAAAGTATATAAACAAACTCTGCTCCAACATAGTGACATAGGGAAACATGTCCAAGCAAGCAGAGATTCAGTTTCCTTTGATTTGGCACTGCCAAATATCGTCTACAGCTCTATACGCTGCTTCTCACAGATGATTGGCTGTCAGGAGTTTGTACACTATTTCGAATGCATGTGCTAATCAACACACGGAGGCTGTATGAACAACAAGAAAAACATTTTCTACAAACACTCCAATCATTAAAATTATCTATATTGCAATTTATGGCACATTCCAGTAATTATGTAAACATCTATTTGATATTCAGAGCAAAGTTATTAAAGCTTGACATTCCAAATATGATCCCTCAAATTCAAAAGCCTGGTTTATTAGAAGGAGAAATATGATTTCTCCTTCCGGTAAATAAATTTCAACCCCCCTCCCCACACACACACACACACACCTCTATTCCCCACTCTGATCTTTTATCTCTTCTTATGTGCCTATTACTTCCCTCTGAATCCCCTTCTCTTTCCCTTTCTCCTGTGCTCCACTCTCTCTCCTATCAGATTCTTTCCTCTCGGCTGGTGGGTGACCTTTCTCACCCATGTGGCTTCACCAATCACCTTCCAGCTAGCTTCCTTCCCCTGCCCCCAACCCTTTTATTCTGGAATCTTATCCCTTCCTTCTCAATCCTGATGAAGAGTCTCGGCCCGAAACATCAACTATCTATTTATTTCCATAGCTGCTGCCTGACCTTCTAAGTTCCTCCAGCATTTTGTGTGTGTTGCTGATATTCCATATCCCTCTTTCTTTGCCCAGCGCAATGTGCTGTACTTGTCCAGAGTTTGGCAAAATGGTTCATTCATATGGTCTGGCTGAAATCTTGCCACCATATAGAGAACACAGACTTGAAATATCTGTAAGATTAGGTCAGAATGGAAACTTTGGTGCCTGTTAGTTTATCATGCTAAATAATTCCAAAATGAAGCAGAAGAAAATTTAGAGTATTTTCCAGGAAACTTTCCAAGGATTTAGATGGAAGTTCCAACAAGCAGGTACTTTTATCCATAAGATTTTATCCAGCAGGTTCTTGACGTTATAAAATCTAGATCTCACCTCATCAACAAGCTTCAAAACCTGGGACTCTTTACCTCCCTGTGCAATTGGATCTTTGACTTCCTCATCAACAGACCACAGTCACTGCAGATCAGAAGCAGCATCTCCTCCTCACTGACAATCAACACAGTTGCACCTCAAGGTTGCATGCTTAGCCTGCTGTTCTACTAGCTCTACACTCATAACTGGGTAGCTAGGCACAGCTCTAATGTAATTTATAAACCTGCCCATGACAACAGCTGTTGGCAGAATCTCAGATGATGATGAAGAGTTGTACAAGAGTGAGATAGATCAGCTGGTTGAGTGGTGTCACAATAACCTTGCACTCAGCATCACTAAGATCAAAGAATTGATTGTGGACTTCAGGAAGAGAAAGTCAGGAAAACACACACCAGTCCTCATCGAGGACTCAGCAGTGGAAAGGTTGAGCAGCTTCAAGTTCTGAAGCATCAACATCTCAGAAGATCTGTACTGAGCCCAACATATTGATGCACTTACAAAGAAGGCAGCTATATTTCATAAGGAGTTTGAGCAGATTTGTTATGAATATCAAAGACTCTAGCAAATTTCTACAGAGGCACCATGAAGAGCATTCTGACTGGTTGCATCACTGTCTGGTATGGAGGTACCAATTCATGAGATTAGAAAAAATTGCAGAGGGTCAGCCAGCCCCATCGTGGGCATGAGCTTCCCCACTTTTGAATACATCTTCAAAAGGCAATGCCTCAAGAAGGTGGCATCCATCATTAAGGATCTTCACCAGCCAGGACATATCCTCTTCATATTACTATCAGCAGGGAGGAGGGACAGGAGCCTGAAGACACACACTCATCATTTTAGGAACAGTTTCTTCCCCTTGCCATCATATTTCTGAACAGTCCACGAAACCACGAACACTATTTTGCTCCCTTTTTGCACTATTTTTTGTTTGATGTTTTATTATCTTTCAGCAATTTTGTATGTCTTGCACTGTACCGCTGTCGCAAAACAACCAATTTCAGAGTATAATAAAAACCATTCTGATTGATCCAGAGGCTAGTACACAATATGACTTAGCCAGTGACTCTGCTTCCTCTCAGCCAAAGACCCGAGTTTAATGCTGACCTCAGATGTTGTCAATATGGATTTTATATGTTCTCCATATCGATTTTTATACATTTTCCATATGGATTTTAAATGTTCTCCCTCTGACCGTTTGGGTTTTGCCCAGGTGCTCAAGTTTCCACCCACATCTCAAAGTGGCGCAGGTTGGTAGGTTAAATTCCAGGGGGGTAGTAATGAGAACGTGGGGTGAATAATATGATGGAATTAAGGAAGGAATAGTGTACAGGCGACCCCCATGTAGTAGGAGGATTGTGAGTAAGTCCAGACTGTGATTTTCTGTAATGCAAACTGCCTTTACCCATTGCATTCCATTTCTTAAGAAGTGCTTGCATGGCACTGGGATATTTTCCTCTCATATTAAGCCATTTTATTGACAATATCAAAGTGACCCATCATTGTTATATAATAACTGTGCCAATTGCTAGGGTCAGGGGATGGACACAGCTCCTGCAGAAAAAAACCCAATACATTTGTAAGCGTGACAAAGGGGAGTCTTGACTGTGATCAACATGGAGTGACTAAAAGTAAATATTGACAAAAATTGATTTTATTTTTGTACTTACTTCTTCCCCACGTAAACTCAATAAAAACAAATTTTACTCTGCATCTCAAAATTTTGTGTAGCAATTTGCAAACTCCGTAAGAGTGAATTCCCTGGAATGTGAGGGTCATCTTTAAATGGGTGCTTGCTGGTCAGTGTGGACTCAGACATGCTTCCATGCTATAGTGCTCTATCACCCTATGAAGTGACCAGGATATTCTGCTGGGGGAGCTGGAGCTCATGGATTACCCTTATCCTAGAATGAATGTGCTTCCTGAGATTATGGGGTGGATTCTTTTTGATCTTCTCCAAGGCAAAATGCAGTGGGATCTTCAATCGTGGGGTAAAAGCACAAACACTGTCTGTCAGTTTGCAAGTTTTCATAAACATGGTGTAGAGCAGCATCTAGTGGTGAATTCTGTCCTCTACACACTCTAACTATTGGGCTTGACATTTCTTCTGTTCAACTTTAAATGTTTAATTTTCTGCACTATCTGGTGATTTTAGACATCTGTTTATCTAAAATTGCTAAGAAATCTACACCACAAAATAACGGACAAAGTCTACTCTTCCTTTGACACAATGATATTAGGATTCATAAAATGAATTGAGCAACACACATGAAGTGAGAAGCTGGAAAGTGATGGGTCAAAGAACCAAAAGGCTGAAGAAATAATTTGACCAAACAGTGGACCATGGGAGAAAGAGAAAGAGGTGATGGAAGCACGTGCAGAATCTCTTGCATTTAGAGAATGACTTTTTCCCTTCCCCATTGTCCGAAATCTCTTCTTTGAGGGCATATTATGTTCATCCACCAGAAATCCTGCACAAATTTTACCAATAGAGCTTCCATCTCTCTAGTTACAAATAAGAGATCCCAGCAATTGCCTTGACTTATAAAGAAATGTTATACCAGAAATTAACCTTGGAATTGTCTGCTGTTCCTTCATAAAGTTATTTAAGGGGCAAGCTTCGTAACTTCAGGATACGCCAATGTGTTTTACAAAGTATTTTTCAAAACTGCTATTATAGCACAAGCAAACATTTTTCCGATCTCTCAGAAGCATTCGGTAGTAGATTTGTAGTGGAAATGAGGATGAAGAAGATGATATGACATATGTGGATAGAATGACTCTGGATAAAGTAGTAGTACAGATAATACATGAATCATGGAGCACTATAGCACAGAAACAGGCCCTTCAGCCCATCTAGTCCATGCTCCATGCCAAATTGCTATTCTCCCTAATCCCATCAACCCACACCTGGACCATAGCACTCCATATCCCTCCCATCCATACACTTATACAAATTTCTCTTAAGTATTGCATTCAATCTTGCATTTACCACTTCCGCTGTATGCTCATTCCACATTTGTATCACTGTCTGAGTGAAGTTCCCCCTCAGGTTCCTCTTAAATATTTCACTTTTCACCCTTCACCTGTGACCTCTAATTCCAGTCTCACCAAACCTCAGTGGAAAGAGCCTGTTTGTATTTGCCTTACCTTTAGCCCTCATAATTTTGTATACCTCTATCAAATCTCCCCTCAT
This sequence comes from Mobula birostris, assembly GCF_030028105.1. Lineage (NCBI taxonomy): Eukaryota > Metazoa > Chordata > Chondrichthyes > Myliobatiformes > Myliobatidae > Mobula > Mobula birostris. Next base: position 128,202,314 of record NC_092378.1, on the reverse strand, counting down.
TCTCCCACCCCCAAGAAAATAAAGTCCTAGCATATTCAATCTTTCCTTATAACTCAGGTCCTCTAGTCCTGTCGACATCCTTGTAATTTTCTCTGTACTCTTTCAAACTTATTGATATCTTTCTTGTAAATAGGTAACCAGAACTGTACAAAATACTCCAAATTAGACCTACTAACATCACTAACTTCAACATAACCTCCCAACTCTTGTGCTCAATACTCTGATTTATGAAGGCCAATGTGTCATCAGCTTTCTTTAAGACTCTGTCTGCCTGTGACACCACATTCAAGGAATTATGGAAGTATTTCCAGATGCCCTTGTTCTCCCACACTCCTCAGTGCCCTACCGTTCTCTGTGTAATCCCTACCCTAGTTTGTCCTCCCAAAGTGCAACACCTCACTATTGCCTGAATTAAATTTCATCTGCCATTTTTCCAGATGGTCCAGAAATCACTGCAAGCTTCGGTAGCCTTCCTCACCTCCTCACTGTCACTATGCCCCAGTCTTGGTGTCATCTGCAATTCTTCTGACCATGTTTAGTGTATTGTCATGACAAACAATAACAGAGCCAGCACTGATCTCTTCAGCACAACACTAATCACAGGCTTCCAGTCAGAGTGACAATCATCTGCTACCACTCTGGTTTCTCCTGCTAAGCCAATGTGTATCCAATGTCCTACTTCAGCTTGAGTACAAGCTACTGGATCTTCTGGACCAGCCTCCTGCAAGAGGTTGTTCTCAAAATTGAAAAGATACTGGGTTTTTCTTGCATTCATGCTAGAAAGCTGATGAGATTCATTTGGGATATAGGAATGAATGTGAGAAGGAAGTTAGTCATAGTTTTATAGGACACCCTGCTCATCCAAATCATCAAGGACCAGTAATCCAGTAACCAACTGGCTCTGTAAATATTGGCATAATCGGCACTAATTCAGTGCACCCCACCTGAGATATTTGTCATCCATTTCCACCATCCACCCACTAAGCCATCCAAAACTTTTTTACTTTTGCAATTCTGATCAAAGTTTTTGACTTCAAATGTTAATTTGATTTCTCTTTCCAAAAACACAGACTGAATTTCAGCATTTTTCTTTTTATTTTAGATTTCCAGAAGCTTTGATTATGTTACTATAGAATGGATCAGTGCATATTTTATATGACTTTGGTTATTCAAGGAGTGCAACCTTGGATTTATAATAAGTTGCATCAGCTTTAACAGCACTTTGAGAAAGTAACAGTAGATTTGCGTCAGTGAACTGGGCCATGCTCGAGGACTTATTAGAGGATCTGAATAAGTATACCACACTTGTCAGGATTTTATAAAATCACTTGTGAACGAGTGTGTTCCTGCAAAATCATTTAGCGTCTTCACCAACCAGAAGCCCTGGATGAACCAAGAGATCCGCAATCTGCTGAGGGCCAGATCAGTGGCATTCAGGTCCAACGACCAAATAAGGTACAAGAGATCCAGGTATGGCCTCCAGAAAGCCACCTCACATGCAAAGTGGTAATTCCGGACCAAACTGGAATCACAGCAGGATGCTTGACAGCCGTGGCAGGGCTTAAATGCTATCACCTTTTACCAAGTAAAACCAAGCAACATTTATGATAACAAGGTTTCACTCCCAGATGAGCTCAAAGCCTTTTATGTTGGCTTTGACCGACAAAATATAGAGGCACTTTCACAACCTCCCACGTTTCCCAACAATCCTCTGATTTCAGTCTTATGAGGCCAACGTGAGACCATCCTTCAGGATAATGAACCCACGGAAAGCATATGGCTCAGACAGAGTGCCTAGGTGAATAAGGAAGGACTATGCTGTTCAACTGACTGAAGTGTTCACTGATGTCTTTAACCTCTCGCTTCAGCAGTCTGAGGTACCCACCTGCTTCCAGCAGGCCTCAATTATACTAGTGCCCACGAAGAACATGGTAACCTACCTCAATAACTATCATCCAGTGACACTTACATCCACTGTGATGAAGTGCTTTGAGAGGTTGGTGATGAAACATATTAACTCTGTCATGTGTGACGCCAAGCAGAGCTACCAGACGGATGATGCTAATCAGAGAGATAACAGAAGACAATGGAGAAACATTCAAAATGCTAATAAGAGGGAAGAGAGAGATTAATGAGAAAGAAACACAGTTCAGATATTGACAGACCGTTTGCTTTGAACCTGAACTGTTTGAAGTTTGATGGACAGGTGATACCTCAGCAGGGGGATAAAAAGAGCAGGTTTGCTAAGGCACGACATGCCATGAGACCCTCGAAAGAGCAGTGAGCCCTCACAAGTTGGTGGGAGTTTGGAGGACTGGTTTGCGGGAATCGGCCAGAGGCTCACAGGGTGTAAAGGTACGATCAGTGGGAACCTGGGGTGTGTGTCCGCCCTTGCCTGGGTGCCGGGTTCACCGCGAAAAAAAGATCGTATCCAGGACGGAGGGGTCACAGTCAGTGACCACAGCGGGATCAGAAGACATCAAAAGTTCTGCCTGAAACCAACTACATCTCTCACTCACTCTCTCTCTCTCTCTCTCTCTCTATCCAACGGTACAACAACAGCTGACCCTCTCCACCTCTAATCCTCTGATGAGGGCTGGTTCATGGCTCCTGAAGTCAATAATCAGCTCTTTGGTCTTGCTGACATCGCATAAAAAATCGATCTTCAGACGATCTGTCTTGGATCCAGCATGTAAGTGCCACTACAAAGAAAGCACAGCAGTGCCTTTCATGCAAAGTTTGTGACGATTCATCATATCATCTAAAACTTGGACAAATTTCTATAGATGCATGATGAAGAATATATTGACTAGTTGCATCAAGGCCTGGTATGGAAACACCAATGTCCTTGAACAGAAAAGCCCACAAAAATAGTGAATACAGCCCAGTCCATCATGGGTATTGCCCTCCCCACCAAACAACACATCTACAAGGTGTGGCGTCACAGGAAAGCAGCATCCATTATCAAGACCATGCTATCTCCTCACTGTTGCCATCAGCAAAGAGGTACAGGAGCCTCAGGACCCACATCACCAGGTTCAGGAACAACTATAGCCCTGCAACCATTAAGCTCTTTAACCAGAGGGGATAACTTCACTCACCCCAACTCTGATAGAAACATAGAAACATAGAAAATAGGTGCAGGAGTAGGCCATTCGGCCCTTCGAGCCTGCACCGCCATTTATTATGATCATGGTTGATCATCCAACTCAGAACCCCGCCCCAGCCTTCCCTCCATACCCCCTGACCCCCGTAGCCACAAGGGCCATATCTAACTCCCTCTTAAGTATAGCCAATGAACTGGCCTCAACTGTTTCCTGTGGCAGAGAATTCCACAGATTCACCACTCTCTGTGTGAAGAAGTTTTTCCTAATCTCGGTCCTAAAAGGCTTCCCCTCTATCCTCAAACTGTGGCCCCTCGTTCTGGACTTCCCCAACATCGGGAACAATCTTCCTGCATCTAGCCTGTCCAATCTCTTTAGGATCTTATACATTTCAATCAGATCCCCCCTCAATCTTCTAAATTCCAACGAGTACAAGCCCAGTTCATCCAGTCTTTCTTCATATGAAAGTCCTGCCATCCCAGGAATCAACCTGGTGAACCTTCTTTGTACTCCCTCTATGGCAAGGATGTCTTTCCTCAGATTAGGGGACCAAAACTGCACACAATACTCCAGGTGTGGTCTCACCAAGGCCTTGTACAACTGCAGTAGTACCTCCCTGCTCCTGTACTCGAATCCTCTCACTATAAATGCCAGCATACCATTCGCCTTTTTCATCGCCTGCTGTACCTGCATGCCCACTTTCAATGACTGGTGTATAATGACACCCAGGTCTCGTTGCACCTCCCCTTTTCCTAATCGGCCACCATTCAGATAATAATCTGTTTTCCTATTTTTGCCACCAAAGTGGATAACTTCACATTTATCCACATTAAATTGCATCTGCCATGAATTTGCCCACTCACCCAACCTATCCAAGTCACCCTGCATCCTCTTAGCATCCTCCTCACAGCTAACACTGCCACCTAGCTTCGTGTCATCCGCAAACTTGGAGATGCTGCATTTAATTCCCTCATCCAAGTCATTAATATATATTGTAAACAACTGGGGTCCCAGCACTGAGCCTTGCAGTACCCCACTAGTCACCGCCTGCGATTCTGAAAAGGTCCCGTTTATTCCCACTCTTTGCTTCCTGTCTGCTAACCAATTCTCCACCCACATCAATACCTTACCCCCAATACTGTGTGCTTTAAGTTTGCACACTAATCTCCTGTGTGGGACCTGGTCAAAAGCCTTTTGAAAATCCAAATATACCACATCCACTGGTTCTCCCCGATCCACCCTACTAGTGACATCCTCAAAAAATTCTATGAGATTCGTCAGACATGATTTTCCTTTCACAAATCCATGCTGACTTTGTCCGATCATTTCACCATTTTCCAAATGTGCTGTTATCACATCTTTGATAACTGACTCCAGCAGTTTCCCCACCACCGACGTTATGCTAACCGGTCTATAATTCCCCGGTTTCTCTCTCCCTCCTTTTTTAAAAAGTGGAGTTACATTAACCACCCTTCAATCCTCAGGAACTAGTCCAGAATCTAACGAGTTTTGAAAAATTATCACTAATGCATCCACTATTTCTTGGGCTACTTCCTTAAGCACTCTAGGATGCAGACCATCTGGCCCTGGGGATTTATCTGCCTTCAATCCCTTCAATTTACCTAACACCACTTCCCTACTAACATGTATTTCGCTCAGTTCCTCCATCTCACTGGACCCTCTGTCCCCTACTATTTCTGGAAGATTATTTATGTCCTCCTTAGTGAAGACAGAACCAAAGTAATTATTCAATTGGTCTGCCATGTCCTTGCTCCCCATAATCAATTCACCTGTTTCTGTCTGCAGGGGACCTACATTTGTCTTTACCAGTCTTTTCCTTTTTACATATCTATAAAAGCTTTTACAGTCCGTTTTTATGTTCCCTGCCAGTTTTCTCTCATAATCTTTTTTCCCCTTCCTAATTAAGCCCTTTGTCCTCCTCTGCTGAACTCTGAATTTCTCCCAGTCCTCAGGTGAGCCACTTTCTCTGGCTAATTTGTATGCTTCTTCTTTGGAATTGATACTATCCCTAATTTCTCTTGTCAGCCATGGGTGCACTACCTTCCTTGATTTATTCTTTTGCCAAATTGGAATGAACAATTGTTGTAGTTCATCCATGCAACCTTTAAATGCTTGCCATTGCATGTCCACCGTCAATCCTTTAAGTGTCATTTGCCAGTCTATCTTAGCTAATTCACGTCTCATGCCTTCAAAGTTACCCCTCTTTAAGTTCAGAACCTTTGTTTCTGAATTAACTATGTCACTCTCCATCTTAATGAAGAATTCCACCATATTATGGTCACTCTTACCCAAGGGGCCTCTCACAAGATTGCTAATTAACCTTTCCTCATTGCTCAAAACCCAGTCCAGAATAGCCTGCTCTCTAGTTGGTTCCTCGACATGTTGGTTCAAAAAACCATCCCACATACATTCCAAGAAATCCTCTTCCTCAGCACCTTTACCAATTTGGTTCACCCAATCTACATGTAGATTGAAGTCACCCATTATAACTGCTGTTCCTTTATTGCACACATTTCTAATTTCCTGTTTAATACCATCTCTGACCTCACTACTACTGTTAGGTGGCCTGTACACAACTCCCACCAGCGTCTTCTGCCCCTTAGTGTTACGCAGCTCTACCCATATCGATTCCACATCTTCCCGGCTTATGTCCTTCCTTTCTATTGCGTTAATCTCTTCTTTAACCAGCAACGCCACCCCACCTCCCCTTCCTTCATGTCTATCCCTCCTGAATATTGAATATCCCTGAACGTTGAGCTCCCATCCCTGGCCACCCTGGAGCCATGTCTCTGTGATCCCAACTATATCATAATCATTAATAACAATCTGCACTTTCAATTCATCCACCTTATTACGAATGCTCCTTGCATTGACACACAAAGCCTTCAGGCCCTCTTTTACAACTCTCTTAGCCCTTATACAATTATGCTGAAAATGATGTATTCCCATAACCTATGATTCCCATAACTTATGATGTATTCCCATAACCTATGGACTCACTTTCAAGGACTCTTCATCTCATATTCTCAATATTTATTGCTCATTTATTTATTATTATTTTGGGTTTTTTTCCTTGTTGTATTTGCACAGTTGTTGTCTTTTGCACATTAAGTTATTTGTCCATCTTTTGTGCGGCTTTTCAAAGATTCTGCGGTGTTTCTCTGTACTTACTGTGAATGCCTGCAAGGAAATGGATCTCGAGGTTGTATATGCTGACATATATGTACTCTGATAATAAATTTACTTGGAACTTTGATTGATAAAGGGAGGGAACAGTTTAAATGAATCTTCATATTGGATAATATCACAAGAGGCGAGGGTAGTAAGGACCCAAATGGTGGAATATCCGAGACTATAATCAAGGCATGATTTTGAGACTGAGACAAGAACAGGCTTCTTGATGAGATGCTAGATGAGAACTTGATGAGACAGAAATCCTAAACATAATTGCAGACTGAACTGAAGTTGAGCTGGTGATTCAGCCCCAAACCTGAGTTCAGGTGCTCTTTAATTATCTAAATCTTGGTGTCAAAACATGGCCACTAATTAGCAGAGTGGGCCAGAATCTTTATAGGGACCGCGCCAACTATCCATACTCCTACAATCAGAGCATCTAAACCATGGCTGGTGCAGTGTGCATACCACAACAGATAAGGAAAGCAATTGTCTTTTTTGTTCAGTACAATTCATCAGTTGTCTATCTAATCAGTTCAAAATCAATTATTTTCATGCAGAGGATAGATCAGAATTATGTATCTCTATGACCATTTATGCTAATCTTATGAAGATCATGTCAGCAACCAGCCCCACCAGAAAACTGACCCAGTTCAATAATTACCAAGGCAAGTTTGCACTGAAAGCCTTGAAGGGGGCTTTTAAACTAACCCAGCCCCATTGCGACATGTTTGGTCCATGGCCTCTTCTACTGTTATGATGTGACCACTTTCAGAATGGATGAGCAACACCTCATATTCCTCCTGGGGTAGCCTGTAACCTGACAGCATGAACATTGATTTCCTGTAATATCTCCCCTTTCCCATTCCTATTCCCCATTCTGACTCCCCTCTTACCCCTTTGCCTCTTTAAACCTGCCTATTGCCTCCCTCGGGTCCTTCTCCTCCTTCCCTTTCTCCCATGGTCCACTCCCTTTTTCTTAACCCTTTACCTTTCCCTCTTATCATCCCCCAGCTCCTCACTTCATTCCCCCTCCTACCTTCCTGCTCACCTGGTTTCACCTATTACCTATCATCTGCTAAGCTTCTAACCTTCCCCCCCCCCCATTCTGGCTTCCTCCTACACCACCCCCCCGCTTCCCTTCCAGTCCTGATGAAGGGTCTCAGCCCAAAATGAAATTCATAATGCAGTATTCAAGACAATATTTTTGGAAAGTTTACTTTCATTAAAGCATTCACTCTTAGGATGTAGACATTGATGGCAATTATCATCTCCTAACTGACACACTTAAAAGTCAACCACACTAATGAACCAGCTGGATTTTTACAACAATCACGACGCTTCACAGTGGCTTTTATTGCAAATATAACTAGTCTCTTTTAGTTGCAAGTTTATTTGCTGACAGTCCCATGGGAAGATAGCTTGGAAGAGGCCTTTGAAAGGAAGCTCTCCAAGTACGCAGGACTGGTCAGCAACTGTCAGCAGGCTGGATGGAGAGCGAGGTGTCTCCCAGTGGAGGTTGGTTGTAGGGGATTCATAGCCCATTCTTTAGTTAGAGCCTTCAGCATTTTGGGCATCGAGAGAGAGAGGAAGAGGAGAGCCGTCCGCAGTACCACCGATGAGGCAGAGAGGGCCTCAAGATGGCTGTGGCTCAAAAGAGGGGAGCCATAAATAGCTAGCCAACTGGACACAAGCTGGAGTCTGATCAGCCCCAGCTGGGTCACCTGGAGGAGGGTGTATGATGTTAAAAGACCTGAAACACCCGATGATTCCAGGAACATCACTGAAGATGTGTCCAGAAGCATCAATAGATGTATGTACACAGTAATTACTTGAATTTGACTGCCCTGGCTGCTATAGTGGACTGAACTTGCATGTCTTGTTTAATGGCCACGAACACTAGCTGTTAGCCCACTGCCTGTACCACAATGCCAGCACGTCAGAGAAGGGATGCCCATGAGTTGCAAGGAGAACCAATTATGACTTGAAAAAGAACAGAGAAAAAGAAATTAATTTCATTGGATTAAAATTAAGTGAAGCTCTGTAGTTAGATTTACAACCATGAGAGATTTCAAAAGATCAAATCAGGAAAAATGTTACTTTAACTAGTGAATGGGCAACAGCTGAACATATGTTTAAACTGCTATCAATGGCATAAAACAAGATTAACAGAACTTTAATACCTGATAAGAAACAACACTAGAAATAAAATCCATCACAAGTTTAAAATGAAAAAGGGTAGAAAGTATGCAGGTGAAGGACAAAGTTAGAACTTTACTAAGATACTCTGGTTTCTGAATCAGAACATCCTTGCTACAAGAACCATTCAGAAAATGAAGAAAAAACAAAATAGTCCAATAGTGCAGTGCACCGAAAATATTTCACTCTCAGAGGTGTCATCTTTCGAATGAGGCACGAACAAGAGGTTCTATCTGCCCTCTCATTAGTGGTGCAAGTTGTACAATGACAACTATTGTAATATTATATTCAGAGCTCTGACCAATATGTGATCAATTGCTAAAATAGATTATCAGGACATGATCGGTTGCTCTCTGTAAATTTACTGCCTCATTTTCCACATTACAATGGTGGTTGTTATAATGGCTACAGAAGAATCTACTTTTGCATTTCAGGGCAGCCTTAAGTCATGAAATGTGCTATATAATTCAACATTTTCTTTTTCCCCAAAATCACTAAAAAACTAATTATTGAAAGGAAGCAACAAATATTTTTCCTGATTTCCTCTTTAATAGTCACTTGTAGTTCTGAAAGTCTTCAGGACTCTACCTTCACATAAAGGGTCTATCAGTGAGTTTGTCAAGGCACTGTATATTAATATCTGCCATGGAGGTTTCCTAAATGACCATTTAACCTTTCAAAACCTGCTTTACTTAACAGTATATAAAATCAAACTTAGTCTAGATAAGGTCTTTTTAAAAGGTCTTTTCCCCAGGGTAGGGGAATCTATAACTAGAGAACATAGATTTAAGGCAAGAGGGGCAAGATTTAAAAGCAGCCAAAAGGAAAATTTTCTCTACACAAAGGCCGTTACACTGTTGGCATTTGGGGCAGCAATGAAGGTCCTCCATCTGTCTGTCCATCCCATCACACACATACAGTACATAGAGGGGTTCTTCATTGCTATTTTGGTAACAATTTTTTGACCAATCAAGGTTATTAGACCTGAAGTAAACCTCTGAACCTGGAGGACAGGTGGATCACTCTTAGTATGGCCTCAACCCTTTGACCTGTTTGACCCCAGCAAGAGCCAAAGCACAGGGCCCTGACTCCAGCCAACATAGCTCTCTGGGTCATTAAGGCACACAAGCCTCCAAACCCCACAACAGGTTGTGGTCCGCTTGGAGCACAGAGGATAGATCTAGCTTCCACTGGAGGCTATAGGTGGGCGGAATTATGTTGTTTAAAAGACATTTAGACATGTGTATGGATGGTAATGATTAAGAGGTATATGGGACAAACACAGACAAATGGGACTAGCATTGATATACTTACTTGTTAGCACAGACTAGTTGAGTTTAAGACCTCGTTTCCATTCTGTACAACTCCTTTACTCTAATTGGATAAAGGGTGACAACGATGGCATTAGAAACTCCTTAACAGAAGGATCAACGTTATATTGTATTTGTGAAATGGATAATCAAGTGGCAATGCAAAAGAAATGACATAACAGCTGCAAAATGGAGATAAGTGTCCTTTGCACAACTCCAAAAAAGACTGCTTAGTTGAAATCTTTTTTAACCCAAAATCCGGTAGCTTTGGACTGCCTTCATTTGACCTATTGAAAAATTCAACTTAGGTCATCAAGACTTCTATATAGTTATAGGAAGATACAGTGGAAACAGGAACTTCAGCCACCAAATCCGCAATGACCAACCACCCATTTTACACCAATCCTATATTAATCTCATTTTTGGTATTTGTTTGCCCTATTATGTTTCTTCTATCATTTCTATCATTGTATCATTTCTTAATGCATGTATGCATTTCTAAATGACAATAAAAGAGGACTGAGTGTTCTCATAATCTAATTGTAAAGCTTCCCCAAGAGGCAACAATAGTATAAAATCTCCAGTTGAGATCTTCACAAAAGGACACCACCATAACCATGAACATGCAAAGTCTTACCGGAATCTATGACCTTAAATACAATGCCATTTGCTTTGATAATGCAGGAAGCATGTTTACGTTAGGTTTTTAAAACTTATTTTTCAGGAGCTAGGCATCACATGCCAAGGCTGGCATTTACTACACATCCCCAAGTGCCTCAAACCTCCTCACTGAACACAGTCCTTCTGATGAGATACGTTCATAGTGCTGCTGGATTTAGCCAAATGAAGATGAAGGATCAATGAAATATTTCCACATCAGTAGCTACTTAAGGGGAAACCTGCATGATCCTTGTGCCCCTATCCTTCTTGTTGGTAGAGACGATGGACTTGAGAGATAGAGGGCGCATACTATAGCCATCACATACTGCCAGTAATAGAAGGAATAGATGTTTAAACAGGGCAATGGGAGTGCCAATGAAGCAGTCTTTGTCCGGAATGAATGGCATAAAGTTTCTTGGGTCATTGGGACTGCACTCATCCAGGCAAGTGGAGAGTTCTTAATTTGCACATTTGGGTTGGTGGACAAGTTTTGAGGCATAACAAAGTGTGTCATTCACAGCAGTATATCCTACATTAAACAGCTGTATCATTAGCAGTTATTAGCCACTCATCGGACTAAACTTGAGTGTTGTTTGGCTTTTGCTGCATGAAGTCAGGCAGGCACTGAGTGCTTCTTCTACTCAGGAGATGCAAGTAGAATTGAACATTGAGCTCAGCTAGGTCATTGATGAAGCAACTGACAATGGCTGGGACAAGCATACTGCCCAGAACATCCACGATGATGACATGGGATGATTTATCTACAATAACCACCTTCCTTTGACCAATGTCTGACTCTAGCCAGTTCAAGAGTATTTTCTTCAATGCTCGTTAAGTTCCAGTAGGCTTCCTTAAAGCAATAATCAAATGGCCACTTGGCTTCAAAGGCGGTGACATACCTCCAGAATTCAGCTCCTTTTTTTCATCTTGAGACCTTGGGACTGACGTTGCAATGAAGACTAAAGCAAAAAATCAAAGTGGACAGCTTCAAGCAGGTCACTGGTGAATAAGTACTGTTTCACAACACTATAGATGATATCTTCCATCACTTTGTAGATTATTTAAAATATTAAATAGGCAACAGATTGGTGGACTGGATTTGTCTTGTTTGGGAAAAGGACATACAAGAATAACGGTGGGGTGGGTGGTATTAAAATTAAAGTTAGGATAGCAAGGAGGAGCATTTAAGATCAAGAAAACATTTATAAATATTTATAAATATTTGAGATCAAGAGGGTAACCAGATAAAGAGCAGGTCACATCAAGGACCAGAATAACCATCTGTGCATAGAGCTAGAGGACATTGGCAAGGTCTTAAATTAATACTTCTCATCTGCATTCATGGAGAAGGCTACTGGGTAAATTGAAGAATTCACGAGAAGGTAGGTAGTGGGATACTAGAACTACATTATTAAAAAGATTTTCCAAGACTTATTGATGTATTCTGGACTGCCATGAGAGGCAAAGGAGGAGAATGCTAGGATACTGAGACAATTGCTGGCAAAAGACAGGAGGAATGTGATACATTCATTCAAGAACAATACGTCAAGTAATTTATAGGCTTGAGAGTTTAACATACAAACAAATAGATGAGTAGCAGCAGTGAGCTACTCAGCCCCTCAAACCCACTACATTTTAATGGTTTTGTCAAGTTCTCAAACCCTTGTTGTCAGATACCTATCTGTGCCTTGTATTCAAAGATTCTGATACCACATTTTGGGTTCCAAAGACCCTCAACTCTCTTAGGACATATTTCACATCTACATTAAATGGGAGATACCTCATTTGTAAATCTATGACAACTGGTTTCGGATTATCTTGCAAAAGGAAATGTATTTTCCACATCGCCATATTTCTTGTAAACTTAAATTAAGTCAACTCTTCTAAAATTGCAGATACTGGCCTAGTCTGATCAATTTTTTTCCTCATAACTACACCAGCTACTCAAAGTATAGCTTAGTAAACCTCCTAAACCACTTCCATTGAATTAACCTCCATCTGTTATGGGTTATGGGCTGACTGCATGGAGGGTTATGGGCTGAGTGCAGGTCGGTGGGACTAGGTGAGAGTAAGAGTTCGGCACGGACTAGAAGGGCTGAGATGGCCTGTTTCCGCGCTGTAACTGTTATATGGTTGTATCTATAAATAGGGAGACTGATATTGTATACAGTTCTCCAGCTGAGGTCTCATTAATGCCCTGTGTAATTAAGTGGGAATCTCCCTACTTTTGTATTCAATTCCTGTTGAAATAAATAACAATATTAGCTTAATCCTAGATTGCTCTGCACATACTCTGACAGTAGTTTGATTATGAACCAATGACTGACAGAAGGATAAGGAGATAAAAAGGTTTTTGCTCTCTTGAATGGAATAAAATCTGCCACATGATATTTATAAAAATACAAGTAATACCTAGAGGTGTTTTTATTAAAAAGTTTAAATTTGGAGGTCAAGCAATGTTTTGCTTTGAAAACACACACAATGCTGAAGGAACTCAGCAGATCATGCGTCTATGGAGAGGAATAAAGAGTCAATGTGTCAGGCTGATATCCTTCTTCAGGGATAGTTACCTTGTTCTCAGCTACCACCCTGTGAGCTTATGCAATCAACATATTCTCTGTAGCTTCTGCTACAGTCAATAGGATTCCACCACCAGGCACATTTTCCCCTCCCCACTTTCCTTTGCTTTCTGCAGGAATCACTCTCTCCATTACTCACTTGATCATTTTTTTTACAAAAGTATAAAAGTTTGTTTACAACACATATACTAAGGTACAGACAGTCAATATTTATAAGACGGTAAGTAGACTCAATGTAAAATATGGTTACTACCGTCTATAAAATATTCAATACCCCGGGGGGGGGGGGGGGGGGGCCACGGCTCAGGGAAATCCCCCAATGTGCCCATCGTGACGGCGTGCTCCCGCTCCAAGGACAGCCGGGCACGGACGTATCCTCGGAGAAGAGGCAGGTAGTCGGCCCAGGGAGCGCCCTCCACTTTCCGCCACCTAGACCTGTGAATGAATGTCCATCTTGGCCAAGCCCACCAGAACTGCCTCACTCCCCGCCCCCTTCCGTACTGGGTGCCTGTATATGAGAAGCGTGGGACGAAAGTGCAGCCAGAACCTCAACAGCAGCTCTCTGCGGAACTCAAAGAGCGGCTGCCACCTCTGTGACTGTGTAGAGACATTCACAGAATGGACAGGTGGTGTTAGGGTGTCGGTGAACCTGCTCAGGAACCTTTCGTACGGTACTGCCGATGCAACACCTTCCATCCCAGGTTCCCAATGTACAGGGGAGATACAGGCACCCCTGCGTAAAGATGCTTCCACTGGGGACCTCCTCGGCTGCCAAGGTGAGTCCGGTCGGCAGACGAAGGCAAGGAAGTGAAAGGTGTGCAAGAGCAGCCCGTGCAAGAAACGCTACGGAGCGTCACGGAAGGAATCCATTCCAGGCGGCTCACGTTGTGCGGGACCCTCTCCCGCATGGACTCCCGAGGCCTGGATTCGACAAGCACATCGGGTGGTGGTGCAGCCGGAACCCCTCCACTACCCCGCGCCCTCCCGACACCCACCGTAATAGGATCGTTACCGGACAGCATCGTCCGACGGCGCGGGAGCACCCTGCCCGGATGATGCCAGACCCCGTACCCTCCACAGTTCCCGGTAGGAGCCGGGTAGATCCCCTCAGAGCGGCGCAGCTGGCGCCGTCCGCCGGGACTCGTGTGCCCTCCTGCTGGCAGCGTCCCCGACGGAGAAAGCGCGTCGCCAGCGCATGCCATCCCGGAGGGTGGTCACTACAGGTATCTCCGCAGGTCCTGAAGAAGACCACCAGCCTCTTCTGGGTCCTGGATACGAACTCCGTGGGTGGGACCAATGCAGTCAACCGGTACCACACCATGGAGGCGACCAGCTGATTGATAACTAAAGCCCTTCCCTGGTACGAGATCGCACGAATGAGGCCCGGGCAGAGATCGTCGTCTCCAAATCCCGCCAGTTCGCGGGCCAGGCTTCCTCCGTCGAGCTCATGTAGACCCCTAAGCAGTCACTTGATTGCTCGTTCATTCTGCCCGCCAGCCTGCACTCCCAGGAGGCATTTATCCCTGCAATTATGTTATATGTACACCTACCCCTTGCCACCATCTAAGGCCCTAAATAGCTCTTCCAGATGTGGCAGTCCTTTACATGTCAATACATTGGTGTCATTTATTGCATCCAGTGCTGTCAGTGCAGTCTGTGATGAAACATGATGCTGATTGGCCCACAAAATATAAGAGCAGAAGCAGGCCATTCATCCCATCAAGTCCACTCCACCATTCAGTCAAGGCTGACCCACCTGGGAGATTGCTTTGTCAAGCACTTTTGCCCTATCTGCCATAAAAACAACACGATTTCTCATTTTAGCTCATTTCCTGTTCCACACTATCATGTCCAACCATGACTGCCTCTATACAGCCAATTTCAGGCTAGAGGCAAATTACAGAAATAGCAGATATTTCACCTTGGTAGTTTCCAACCTAATAACATGAACATCAAATTCTCGAACTTCTGGTAACCAATCCCCTCTTTTCCCTTCTTCCATCCATCTCTATCCTGGTTTTGTCAGGGGTGGAGGGAGGGAACCATACAGAAAACAGAAGATATGCAGGTGCGGGCTGTATCTATGGTAGTTTGGGGGGGGGGTAGGGAGCTCAGTTTTCTGAAAGGATATCTTGAGTGTTAAGTCTCAAGAGAACAAGTGTGCTGGAGAGAGAAACTGAGAAGAAGGAATTGCATCCTTACTATAGACACCGTGGGAATTGGTGGAGTTGAGTAAATGTTGAGTTAGTAAGTTTGTAGGTATCAATGGATAATTTGCAGTACTGTGCAAAAGTCTTAGGCACATATAAAAAATTCTGTAAAGCAAAGATGTTCTCAAAAATAACGAATTGAGAGGTATCTAAATATCAAAAATGTACTATAAAAAGCTGCACAGTAAAAAGAAATAAATTAAATC
The DNA here is from genome assembly GCF_030028105.1 of Mobula birostris. Classification (NCBI taxonomy): domain Eukaryota; kingdom Metazoa; phylum Chordata; class Chondrichthyes; order Myliobatiformes; family Myliobatidae; genus Mobula; species Mobula birostris. Next base: position 128,186,851 of record NC_092378.1, on the reverse strand, counting down.
AATATTTGATTTGACCACTCTTTGCCTTTAAAACTGCATCAATTCTCATAGGTACACTGTTGTGCCATTTTGTAAGAAAATCAGCTGGTTTCAAGCATCTTGGAGAAGTTGCCACACTTCTTCTGCAGAATTGTCTCATTTGCTTCTGTCTCTCCAGGTAATCCCAGAGAGCCTCAATGATGTCAAGATCAGTGCTCTTTGGAGGCCATACCATTTGTTGTGAAACTCCTTGTTCTTTTCACTACCAGAACATGGAGGAACCAACGAACACTCCATATCTCCCAATCATCCTTTGGTCTCAGTATCTGAAGGTGACATGTGGGCTGCCTTCATGAAGGTGAATCCAAGGAAAGCATCCGGTCCGGACGGAGTACCCAGCTGAGTACTGAAGACCAGTGCTGACTAACTGGCTGGTGTGTGCATGGATATCTTCAACCTCTCACCTCAGCAGTGTGTGGTACTCACCTGCTTCAATCATATCAGTGCCCAAGTAGAGTGTGGTAACTTGCCTCAATGACTAGCGTTCAGTAGCACTTACATCCACAGTGATGAAGTGTTTTGAGAGGCGTGTGTTGAAACATATCAGGTCCTGTCTGAGTGATGACTTGCATCTGCTCCAATTTGCCTACTGGAGCAACAGGTCCACAGCAAATGCCATCTCATCGGCTCTTCACACAACCCTGGAACATCTGGACAGCAAAGATGCATACATCAGGATGCTCTTTATCAAATAACAGCTCAGTGTTTAATACCATCATCCTCTCAAAACTAATCAGTAAACTCCAAGACTTGGGCCAGAATACACCCTTGTGAAATTGGATCCTGGATTTCCTCACTTGCATATCCCAGTCAGTTCAGACTGACAAAAACATCTCCTCCACAATCTCCATCAGCAAAGGTTCACCACAGGGCAGTGTCCTCATCCCCCAGCCCTTCTCACTTTACACCTTTGAATGTGTGGCTCAGCACAGCTCCAACACCATATTCAAGTTTGCCGATGACATCACTATTGTGGGCCGTATCACAGGTGGTGATGAATCAGCATACAGGAGGTAAATTGAAAAATTGGCTTTTTTTTTTCTTTTCCAATATTTTTAATTGATTTCTATATAGAAGAATACAGAGTTCAAGAGAATACATATTATAAAACAAAGAAAAAATATAATAATACCAGATACAGTATATTGAATCACATTAACAAACTCCTTACTCTATAAATGAGATAACTTATCCTTTGTCATATAAGCCCTATGAACCACTTTAAATTGTAGGAGGGAATAACGAGCACATAACGATGAAGTATTAACCAATTTAAAAATCTCATTCCAAATTTCTTCAGAAATTGAGGTCTGTAAATCTTGTTCCCAAAGATTTTTAATTTTGTTTAAAGAATCATTTCTCATTCCCAACAACATATCATAAGTATCAGATATTAAACCATTATAGAATGATTTCATATTAAGAATTTCATCTAATATGTTCTTATCAGGACTATTAGGAAATGTATATAATTGAGATCGCAGAAATCTCTAATTTGTAAGTACCGAAAAAAATGGGTTTTTGGTAAACTATATTTAGTTAACAATTGTTCAAACGAAGAAAGACTTCCTCCCGGAAACATGTAATGCCCAATCTTTCCCATTGTTTAAAAACTACATCAATCATTGAAGGCTTTAAATTTTTTTTTGAATGGGACTAGAAGGAGAATCTCAATAAACTAAGGTGTTTTCTAAATTGTATCCAAATCCTCAAAGTATGTTTGACTACCACATTTTCAGTTATCTTACTTAAGGATAAAGGAAGTGAAGATCCCAAACGGGAGATAATAGAAAATTTATTAACCGAGTTAGCTTCTAAAGAAACCCACCCGGGACAGTCCTCGTGATTAATATAGTATAACCAAAACGTGAGATTCCATATATTAACTGCCCAGTAATAAAACCTAAAATTTGGTAAAGCTAAACCTCCATTCTTTTTAACTTTCTGGAACATTATCAAATCGGTCGCCCCTTTCGTTATCATTGATTGGCCAAATTAATTCTATTAAAATAAATGTTTTTCCTAAATTTACATACCTCTTTCAGGCATTCCCCGTTTTTATTCCTAAATCCTTTTTTGACTCTCTGGACTCTATCTTATCCTCCGACATATGGAAAAATAAATGTCCTCGATTGTAAAATTGGCTGGGTGGTATTTTAACAACAACCTCTGTCACTCAATGTCAGCAAGACCAAGTAACTGATTGTAGACTTCAGGAGAGGGAAACCAGAGGTCCATGAGCCAGTAATCATCAGAGGATCAGAGATGGAGAGGGTCAGTAACTTAAGTTCCTGAATGTCACTGTCTCGGAGGACCAGTCCTGAACCCATCATATAATTGTAATTACAAAGAAAGCACAACAGCATCTCTACTACTTTATGAGTCTGCAGAGATTCGGCATGACATCAAAAACCCCGACAAGCCTCAATAGATGTAGTGGAAAATGTATTAACTGGCTACATTACAGTCTGGTATGGGAACATCAATGCCTTTCAATGGAAAATCCTACAGAAGGTAGTGGATTTGGCCCAGTACATCACAGATAAAGCCCTCCCAACCAATGAACACATCTACGTGAAACACTGTTGTAGGAAACCAGTATCCATCATCAAAGATCCTCACAACCCAGGTCATGCTCTTTTCTCACTACAACCATCAAGTAGAAGGTACAAGTGCCTCAGGACTTGCACCACCAGGTTCAAGAGTAGCTACTACCCTTCAACCATCAGGCTCTTGAACAAAAGATGATTCTATTAAGATGTTCCCACAACCGATAATCTCACTTTAAAGGACTCTTTATCTTGTTTCATGCTTTCGCTATTTATTGTTATTTATTTGTAGTTGCATTTCAAGTTTGTTGTCTTCTATGTTCTTGCTCTTTCATTGATCCTGTTTACAGTTACTATTCTATAGATTTGCCCACTGGAAAAAGAATCTCAGGGTTGTAGCAGATGACATGTATGTACTTTGATGATAAATTTTATTTTGAACTTTGAAGATAGTTCTTTGTTCTTTTCACTGAAGATACTTCTTTATGACCTTGGCAGTTTGTTTGGGGTCATTGTCCTGCTGCAGAATGAATTTGGAGTCAATCAGATGCCCCCCTGATGGTATTGAGTAATAGATAAGATGGTTGAACTTCTCAGTATTGAGGATTCCCATTAATGCTGACTAGGTCACCAACTCTGTTAGCTCACCAGCCTCAAACCTGCAGGGAACCTCCACCATGCTTTACTGTTGGGCTGCACTCATGCATGCAGTGCTCTCCAGTTCTTCTCCTGTTTGATCCAAAAATTTCAAATTTTGACTCATCAGTCTAGAGCACATGCTGCCATTGTTCAGCACCCCATTCCTCATGTTTCTGTGCATAGGTGGCTTTGTTTCCAAATCGGAAGAACAACTTTTTAAGCAACTCTTCCATGAAGATCACTTCTGACATCTCCAGAATGTAGAGGAGTGTACTTGGGTTCTAGTGGTTTCTGAGAGTTCAGAGCTGATATCAATGCTGGGGACTTCTTCCAATTTAGAAGGGACACCAGTTTGATGTATCTCTCACCTGCTGCATTCAGTTTCCATGGCCGACCATTGTGTTTTTGGTCCTCAATCTTGCCTGTTGCCTTGTGCCTCTTCAAAGAGCTTGGACAGGACATCTTGAAACACCTGTCTGCTGCAAACTTTCTGCTTAAAGAGAGCTTGCTCATGTAGGATGACCACCTTGTGTCTTGTTGCTGTGCTCACTCTTGCCATGGTGTAAGAATTGATGATTTGAAGCTTAGCTGTCATATCTGCCAAACACTCACCTTTTAGTTGTTCTTCACCCAACTTGATTCCTGCTACACCCATTTCTGTTAGTTATCAGCCTAGTCCATTCAACATTATATCATTGATCATTTATACCTTTTATCTTTATTTATGTTTTATATACCTACAAGGTAATCAAGTTTTTATTTGAAAGTGGTCTATTATTAATGTTACTTTCTTCAACAAAAGAAATTTTTTTCTGTAATTTAATTTTTTGGAAAATGAATGTTTGGACATATGACACAAATGCAGAAGACAAAAATAAGTATCTGAAAAACAAATTTTTTTAAAAATCGAGGGTGCCTAAAACTATCTTCCAAAATGGAGATCATGGAAAGAGTGTTGTTAAGAGATGGACCACATGAATGTGGAAGTTTGCAGCAAAGTTGATGAAATTAACAAGCTCCACAGGGGTGTAGGAAGCAGCACCAATTTGGTCATTAACATGGCAGAGAATGAACTGGAAAACATTGTCAGTATAGGTTTGGAACATGGAATTTACTCCATGCAGTCCACATGGCTTTGAACGTTGGTGGTCATCTCCAATGAATCCTTGAGTTTTTCCAATTTGTACTAAAGGGATAGATGAAAGTAGGGCCGTGGATGGTATCTATATGGACTTTAGTAAGGCCTTAAGACAAGGTTCCATATGGCAGGCTGATCAGGAAGGCTGTCACAAGGGAGCTAGTGAGATTGACTCCAATAAATAGAAGCAGAGGGTAATGGTTGAAAGTCCATTCAACAACTGAAGATCCACGACTAAAGGGTTGCCCCAGGTGTCAGTGCTGGGACTTCAGTTATTCCTTATTTTTGCAAATAGCTATTACAGCCTGGGGTATCAGAGTTCAGACTTCAATTTCAGTGTCCTCTGTAGTTTATACATCCTTTCTGTTGAGTGTGTGGTTTTCGAAGTGTTCTGGTTTCCTCCCACAGTCCAAAGACATACTGATTAGTAGGTTAAATGGCCATTGCAAGTTGTCTTGTGATTAAGCTAGTGTTAAATAGGTGGGTTGCTGGGCGATGCAGCCATTGGGCCAGAAGGGCCTGTTCTGTGCTGTCTCAAGTAAATACACGTGGCATGATTAGCAAGTTTAAATTACTAAATTAGGGGATCTTGATGATAGTGAAGCAGGTTGCAATGAATTGCAGAGATCGTGATCATCTAGGTAAATAGGTTGAGGAACAGAAAGTGGATTTCAACTTAGATGTATGAGATGATGCATTTTTGACAAACTGGGATAGGATTTACAGTGAATGGCAGAGCACTGAAGAGTGTTGTTGCAGACGGCCCTGTGAGTACAAGTGCATGGTTCACCAAAAGAGGCCACCCAATTAGGCAGTATGGTAAAGACAGCATTTAGCATGTTGGCCTCCAGTTAGGGCATCAACTTTAAGAGTAAGGAGAATTTGATCACCCTGGATCTTTGTTCCTGAAGCTGATGAGAATAAGGTGACCTCTTAGGAGTTCATGAGTTAGTCTTTTCCACAGGGCTGAGGAGTCCAACACTAAAGGGCACAAATGCAAGTTAAGAGGCAAGAGATTTAAGAGGTCCAAGAGACAACTTTTGTTACAGCTGGAATGAGCTAGCAGGGTAAGTGGTTGGGGTAGGTACAACAGCAACACTGAAGGGGCATTTGAATTGATACATGGAGGGGAAGGGCTTGGAGCGTTATGGGCAGAACATAGCAACAAACAAGGAGGATGCTGTCGTTAGCATGGACTATTTGAGCTGAAAAACCTTTTTCCATGCTGTATTACTCTACATAGCCAACAAAAGGCATAACTCCAAGACTCATGGCTACATGTTTGGTTTGGAAAGCGCAAACAGCCAAAAGACCAGTTATGAGGCTGAGCATGAGTTCTTCCAGATTAAGTGCACAGGGATTGAATACCCATGGTGAAAATGAGGCTGATGGGACCAGTAAACTGGAAGTTTTTGTAGTGCAGAACATGCTAAACGTCAGTTATAGGTGGGGAACCGAACCAAGTGGTACAAGATGAGTTGAGATGTACACAATTTGCCCGCATTCCATCCACAAAAACACTTATTCTTACCTACCAACCCATGAGCTGACACATCCTAACATATTCTCAGCAACTTGAAGTCTTCTTCTACCACCACACCTCTCCCTCCCCTCAAGAATCACTCGTGTTTCTCTTGTCCATTCATCTCTCCCCAGTCGTCCATCCCTGCAACCACACTTGGCATTATACTTGTGCTTAACATTAAGCTAATGTTACTTATTTCACAGGGATTGAGTACAAAAGTAGACAAGATTATAACTCAGTTACATAACTGGAGAACTGTGTACAATATCAGTCTCCTACTTATGGATGAAAGCTAATTCAATTGAAGAGGTTTAGGTTTACTAAGCTACATAGAGTAGCTGGTGTAGTTGAGGAAACCTGTATCTGCAATCTTAGAAGCACTGATTAATTGAAGCCTACAAGACCCAGAGTGATGTGGAAAAGGTATTTCCGCTTGCAAGAGGATTTGAAACAAGTCTTGGAAAATTATCCATTAACCCATGAAGATGCTTTTTAATAATATACTCTAGTATCCCAGTAACAATCTTCCTGTCGATTCTTCAATGTGCCCAGTACTATTCTCTTTCAATGCAGATGAGAAGTATTCATTTAAGACCTTATCAAAGTCCTTTAGTATTTCTATTTTCTACTTGTGCCTCGGAAGCATTTTGGTATGTTATCTTTTTAATCTTCACTGTCCAACTTTCTGGCTGCTTTGCAGAGTAGGGTGATTGTTATATCACAGGGCAAAATGTAGTAATGGTTCTAGTGTGCTTAACAGGTGGAGATTACAAAAGCCCTCACCCACAATAATCCTAAATCCTAGATAGCTGTGGCAAATTCCCTGCTTGGATAGTTATTAAGTTTTTAAGAAATCTAGGTCAAAGGTTAATCTCTTGAAGGAATGCTCAAGTGGAGTGATTGGAAAAAGCGGGGAGGGGGTGCCCGACAGAATTGGAGCACTTTATGGTAAGGGGCTCATTTATTCACAAGATTATTGGTCTTCGAGAAGCAAGTTGATCACTACTGTCAACGGAATGTAAGCCCATAAACAGAAGAAACACAATATAAGCCCAGAACAGATGAAATTCACTCTAACTTCAGATTTGGTAAAACAGGCAAAGTCACAGCAATGTGTTCAAATTTATACACAAAATCTGCACGAGGAATTCACTTGTTTAAAAATTTTATTGCAGGCTGGTCTCACATTTTAGAAAAAGAATCCTAAAATTTTTCCTCCTGTGTGTTTTCGTTTGGCCTCTTCATGGTCCATGATGCCAGCTGAGGTTGTGAGAACGAGGTACCTATAATTAAAAAAAAGCTTTTATTTCCTGATGGCAAACTTCAGGCTTCAACTGATATTCCATAATGCAATAGAAAACAAACTTATGCCACTGTCCCTGGAGATAAGAATGTTAAGACTGGTCAGAGTTTATACATACCTAAGATTCTATGCAATAATGCTCAAGATAGTGGAATCAGCATTATAATCTTTACTCATTTGAAGGCTAGACGTTTGGCATTTTTATTGAAAAATTAGCCATGAATCCTTCTCCAAATAAATGAAAAAAGTGTCAGTGACAAAAAAGCAACTTCAACTCCAGAAAAACCAATTTCACAATTCAGAGACGCAAAAAAAACTGAGACATTACATAAGCATAGCAACCTTGTCTCTTAACTGCCTTACACTACTTTTCTGGTTCCAACTCATACTTGCAATCGATCTTTCAAGAGTCTCACAATGTTTTCAACAGAGGAGGCTGATATTTAGCACTTCAATTATATGCCAGCTCTGAACAAAAGCAATCCAGTTTATCCAAATCCCCCACAGCATTGCAATTTTTCCCCAAATACTCATGATTCTTTTAATCTCTACAATTACTCTCCACTATGCTAGCTTGAAGTATAGCCCAGATCCTAATCACCACCTACATCATAAAATAAGCCTCACTACTGACATTTGCAATATTCTCTGATCCATGAACCTAGGTTTGCCTCCAATCATAGTTTCAAATCTCAGGTCTCCTCCTTATCTTATGTTCCAGTAACAATTCTAACTACTCCATTCAACTACCTCTCACTCATCTCTGGAACAATTCTGGTAAACTTCTTCCTTCTTCCAACCGACCGTTCTTATTCTTCCACGCCTTTTTATACCTCCCAGAATACTGAAGGTATTCTTAAACCTCTAGCATCTCCTACCACATCCAACAATTTATGCACATATCCCCCAGACCAGTTTGCATGCACATTTAGAATCATGTCAAGTCATTTACTACATTTATCTCCAAATAATTGAAACGTTTTTCCTACACTTTTCAAATGTGCTAACCACCAACCTACCACTACTCTACTCCCATTTTCAGATAACTAGTCTCAAGTATTTTACTTGCTCTACAAGTTGCAATGATAAATAAATGATTTTCTTATTTAATACTAACCCATGCTTATTGTTCACCAGGAAAATTAAACTTTGCTTGTGTGTACAGAAATTTTGGTCCTTGATGGACTTCAGCGAGTCCAAATATTTAGAAAACTTAATAAAAAGCAGTACAAGAATAAACCAACTGTAGATACAGGTGCCCATCCCAAACCATAGCTGACATGGTGCAACAGGAAATTTCAAAACATAATTATTACACAAGACAAAAAAGTGCAGCTAGAAGAGAGTCAGGGTTTTTTAAAAAACGGAACAAGTGGATACAGAGGTTTTAACAGGAGGGTAGAGAAGCCAGCTAAACAAATCATACATTACTGAAAAATTTCTCAAATACTCATGATCAAAAACTGTGCATGTCATGCAATACAATTACGAAAAGAAATAAAGTTGGCTATTAAAGTAGTGAAATCTGCACTATCTGCAGGAACGTTAAGCAGTTCCCCACACAATGAACAGCCCTACCATTTACACAAACCAAACTCAAAATTAGCATATTAGCCCAAACACAGCAGTTCAAAAACCCTGAAAAACAGAAAACCCAACAATGCCAAAAGATACAGTACATCATCTGATGAATTATGCTATCCTTTTTACATCCACTGCTTATACCTCCGCATGCAATGTACATTCTCTTAGCAAGTCTTATAAAAGTTAGTTTCCTTCCTCATATAAAAGTTGAAAGGATTCTGGTTAATCGGACAATCACTTATTTAGGACAACTTCTAATGAACAAAAACTATTCAATAATAACTAGTGTCAATAACGTGCACTTGTGGGGTTGTTAGACACTATGCTGCACTTAGAGTGAAGTTTTCAAATAGTGTCAATTGTCTGTTTGTGTTCAGAGTAGTGACTTTTGTCACTGATAATTGGTGACAAATAACCAGCAAGACAAATCAGAACCGCTTCGTTCACTGCAGTTTCAAGCATTCAGGCAAACAGCCAGGAGTGAAATTGAAATTATTTCACTACTTCATCAAGTTAGGAATTTGAAAGTATTAACAATCATCTTGAGTTTTACAATGAAATTAGAGGATGCCATTGTCAATAGCATTGTACGAAGGCAGTCCATTATCTGCACTAAGTGTCTGCACTGATTTTGTACATTTTCAGACAAAAGAACATGGCAATGTACAATTCCTCCATTGATAACCATTTGGAAACAATATAGTTCTATTTAACTGTAGTATATTGGTAGCATTCTAATTTGTTCTCTAATTCATTTAAATACATTTGTTACTCAGTTAAAATTACTTTGTATGTTTTTATACCTTTTTACTACTTCCATGAAACTTGGGCTAATTGCGACAACTGCTGGAGTCAAAATGTATGTACTGGTCTCAATGTATCCTAATTATCCAGAATCTACTGTAGTTGGGTGCTGATAAGATTTTTTGCACTGCTATTTGCACATTAGTGTGGAGAAGGCTAATGCAAGACCTCATTCAAGATAGCAAATTAGCACATTCTTAGACCTGTAACATATCCCTCAGGTGTTTAGGCAATGGTTAGGATACAGAGGAATGAATAGGAAAAATGCATCAAGGGATAGAATTTCCTTCATAATATTAGAAAAAAATTTGTTGATACTGTGATAAACCCTCAGCTTTGTGACCCAAGTTCCCAATTTAAATTAAAATGTTACTATCGCAAAATTAACAAGTTTTAACATACACTTCCTGTGTCCAGCAAACTGATTTACAATAATTTCATTGACATTGGTGAATCCAGGTTTGGATTTTCATCTTCCATTTAGCAGTAGCATAGCAATCTATTCCCAAATTTGATCAACCAAGATCAAATTTTATAATGATGACACAAAGATTCCAAATATAGATGAGTGCAATTGTAGTCAACATACGCACTATATTTATGTCCCCAAATTTGAAGAAACGAAGAGCTCGAAATAATCAACAGGCCAAACTACCCCAAATACTTCCAATATTCTAGTTATACGTTGCAGGGAGGGGAGGGAACATTGACTCAGACCATGAGAGGCCTGTGCCGGGCATTTTCATGCCTTACGAGGCGCAGATTGGAAGTCTGTGTGGGGCGCTCCTCGCACAGACTAGAGCAATGTGTGATTAAGTGCCTTGCTCAAGGGCACAAACACGCTGCCACAGTTGAAGCTCGAACTAGTGACCTTGAGATTACTAGATGTAACGCCTTAACCACTTGGCCACATGCCCAACAACGATACGTTGCAAATACTCTTTAAATTAATAGAAAGATGTGTTTCATTCCAATATGCTTAAAACGCTGTAGCAAGGGTCAAGTTCTTCATTAAACAGTGCAAGTCTCGTAACTGAAGTAGTTAGTGGCTCCCTTCTTGAAGAGTGGCGTGACATTTACAATTTTCCATTCCTCACCGAGACAATGAAATGCATCAATGTTGCCTTCATTTCAGGCTATATTCTATGATGAGATCTATACAGCTAGGTTGCAGGCTGACAGTTCTCAATTTCACAATGACTCCAGGTGATCCCGTTCACTTCATTATTCAAGAGCAACTTAAGCATACTAGAACCATTACTACATTTTGCCCTGTGATATAACAATCACCATACTCTACAAAGCAGCCAAAAAGTTGGACAGTAAACATAATACAAAGCTGTCTCTTAAAAAGAAAACAGATAACAAAATGCTTCTGAGGCACTATTAGAAAACAGAGATACTAAAACTGGGTACCAAAACCTGTGAGGTTAAGATTGTTCTTGAAAATGAACAGTAAGAACCTCTTAAAGGGGAAACTACCGATGGCAGGAAAGATGCATCATCCAAAGGATGCAAAATACGGTGCCTTATAAAAGTATTCAGCCCTCAACCCTTTGTTCACATACGTATTACAATCAGGGATTTTGATCAACTGAGAATTTTTATTTGTGAATCACATGCTCCCTCCCCCCACAGTAGAACCCAAAAATAGGGAAAATTATAAAATATTATAAAATAAAAAATTCAAAACCTGAAATGTCAGCAGTTCAAAAGTATTCACCCCACCCCTTCCGCTCAGTACTTAGTTGAGCCACCTCTTGCTGCTATTACAGCCAGTAGACTTTTTGGATAAGTCTCTATGAGCTTTGTTCACAACGTGATGGAGCAAGATTTGCCCATTCCACCCTGTAAAATTGCTCAAGCTGTGCCAGGTTGGTCAGGGAGTGACAGTGGAGAGTGAGGTCTTACCAGAGATGTTTGATTGGGTTAAGGTCAGGGCTGACTGGGCCACTCAAGGACAACAATTTTCTTCATTTGAAATTTGCTTTGGGTCATTGCCCTGCTGAAGCTTCCTCCCTAGTTTAAGCTTTCTGGCAGAGGCTAGAAGGGTTTTATCGAGGATCTGCTGTATTTAGCAGCATTTATCTTCCCATGAATCCTGACCAGACTTCCAGTCTCTGCAGCTGAAAAGCATCCCCAAAGGATGTTTCTACCTCCAACCACATTTTACAGGAGGGATGGTGTGAATTGGCTGATGCACAATATTAAGATTTACGACACACATACCATTAAGTGTTGAGAACCACTTTAGTCTCATCTGACCACAAGACCTTCTTCCACATCTTTACGGTATCTTCTAAGTGACTCTTCACAGGCAAGGATATGCTTATTTTAAAGCCAGGGCTTCCTCCTTGCCATTCTTCCATAAATACCCCTTTTGTGCAAAGCCTTAGATTGCAGAAGCATGATCTCCAGATGCAGCCACTGACTTCTGCAGCTCACTCAGTCACGGTTGGTATCAAAGTAGCCATTCTTCTCTTGCGACTAAGTTTAGAGGGTTGGCCTGACCCAGGCAGTGTGGCTGTGATTTCATTTTTCACATGGACTGCACGGAGTTCCAAGGCACGTTCAGTGCCTTTGAGCTGGCTTTGTACCCCTCTGCGGATCCGTGCTTCTCTATCATTTCCCTGACTTGTCTTCATTTTAGTTTTGTCTGTTAAAAATCTACCATTCTGTTGTACCTTACAGAGGGGGTACTTACTTTATTGAATTCATCAAAAACTGGCAATTCTCCAGTTTTTTACATCAACAAATTCGGTGAATTGGTAAGATAATGGCATAATACACCTGAGGAAAGTTTGCACAATAATTACAAAGGGGATTAATACTTCTTCAGCTTCACAATTTTGGTTTTTAATTTTTAGTAACTCGTTGACAGGTTTTGGAATTTTCCTTCTGACTCAACACAATACACAATGTTTTGCAGATTAGCTCAAAAACCCTACTCCAGCGTATTTTACATTTAGAAAATAAGACAGTAAAATGTGAAAATAGTTGTGGAGGCTGAATACTTTTTCAAGGCACCATTGTTTGGCTCAATGACCAAAACAAGACTAGAGTAAAAAGCAAATACAAGTCATAAAGCACAAGGCAGTCACATTGAATAGGATTATAAACATATAAGCTCTTACCCAAACTGACGGGAAGGCAGAAGACTATTCTGCCACCTTTCCAGCTCCTTTACTTGAACATCAAATCTAGGGCTGATGACACCACACTATTTGAAACAAAGTAAGTCAAGATATGCATAACGTATTGGGTATTATTCACTAACCTACATAAAACAGTTAACACACAAACACAAAGTGCCACAAAACAACATGTCAGTGATAATAAACCTGACTCTGAAAACTCTTGCCAAAACATCTATCAGGTAAACTTACAAACTAATGACAGTGAAAAAATATATTGTTTATAAAATAAACGCACAAATTCAACATACAAAATATATACTTCAAAGACCACCAGTGAAAAGTGATAACATATTTGCAACAGTAACAATGAAATAACTGACACTCAGATGGCAAGAGCATTTTTATGAAAAAGACAATGCTAAAAATGTTTAAAACTATGACACTGCAAAAAATAAAACCTGAAGAAACATTTGAAAGAACCTAAAGTACTGATCTGTAAGATCAAAAAATTGTACTGTTCATAGGAGCCTATATCACACAAATCTGAGTTTTACCTTGTTCAGTCTCCCTGTGAGATTAACAACAATTTTTCCACCCCTGTGATCATCGATAATTTCAAATTCTCCAATGTAGCCTGCAAATATGAAGTCATAACGGATTAGAATAGCCACTTGTTGATTTATAAATGTTTCACATGAATTCCCATAGCAACAGATCTTAATTTTGATGGTCTTTGAGTCAGAAAACAACCAAATAGACGTACGCGCTTAGCAATAAACAAAAATGTTTTAGAAATCTTTGGCACAGGCAACACCCACGAAGAGAAAAATGTTTGTGTCTCAGGTGCAGAGTCAGAGATAAGAAACAAAACTCTTTAACCTACGAAGAGAGTCCACAATGAATGACACCAATACTTCCTTGCCCCACATATCCCATTCCAACCCAGATCCTACCACTGAACTTCACAACAGTGGCAAGTTAACCTGACAATCTGCATATTTTTGGATAGAAAATACACTTTCAGAAGGATTATGCAAACTCAAGACAGGTCAAGACTGACATCACTGACACAAAGACATCAAGCTCTACTAGTTGTGCCATTGCGCTTTTAAAAGCTCTCTCAAATTCAGGATGCCAAAGTTAACCTGCAAGGCACAAACAATGCAAGCTAGAAAACTGTTTTGCTAAATAACAGGTCTGCTTACGCCTTCCTTAAACTGTTGCAATAGTCATACAACATGGAAACAGGCCCTTTGGCCAACTCTGTTCCAGGTGCGTGAGCCCCATCTGCCTGCACTTAGCCCCATAGCCATCCACAGCCTGCCTACATATCCATCCATCCATCTACATATCTAAATAGCTTTTAAACATTGTTAACGTGCCTACACAAACACCGTTTACGGCAGCACGTTGCAAATATGCACCACCCTTTACATTAACAAGCTGCCCCAGTTACATAGGTATCTGTGAGATCTGGAGCACTGTACATGGTACTGGGTTCCTCAAGGGAAATGTTAATGAATCGGAAGCTGCTCAGGGTATGCTTACTAAATTATACCCAGAAAAGGTGAACATTCAGAGGAATGGTTGGACAGAACATAGACAGTACAGCACAGAAACAGACCCTTCAGCCTATGATGTTGTGCCAACTTGTTACATACATCTGTTAGGGTGCATTCTTCAGATACTTTATAAGATAACCGTAGTCTTCAGCCAGGAGCGGATATCATCAGGTGGTTCCCAACCTTCACAGAGTGTTTCAACCCTTAACCACAACTCTCTCCAGTTGGTGGGCCGGCAGTGGTGGCCAAATCACTGCCCATCTGCTCCTGGCTTCCAGCTCCCCTCCTCTCGCCTACTCCAAATCCAACAAGAGGCTCATTCTGCCTCTTCCCCCATCCTACAAACTGCTTGTTTTTCGCTCCTTTCGTCCAGGCCCAGATCTGACAACAACCGCCATGCTGGTTTGGCTGGGAAATGTCTGCAGCTGATCTCTACAGGGAACAACCATGCCTGCCATCCCTTGTCTTTACACTCCTGCACTAAGGGCTGGTACTTCAAGGCCTTTCTCTCATGGGCCTCCTCCCATGGAACAGTCAGCTCAACCAGAATTATTTTCTTGTCTTTGGTTGACCACAGTACAATGTCCAGGCGTAGGGTTGTGTGCACCACATCTGGGAACTGCAAGTAACTAAATGCCTAACTAACCACTACTGCTACTCAATGTTCATATCCCTCCATTCTCTGCATTCATGTCTATTTTATTTGTCTCATGTACATTGTAACAGTGAAATTAAAATATCTTTATTGTCATTGCATAGTACAATTTGTCATGCACCAATACAGTGAAAATGAGTTTGCAACTCATACTCAATGCTATAAAACAAATAAGATAAACAAACAATAAATTAAATCAAGTAACCAGCTAGTACAGCAATGTCCAGCAGTACAAAAGGGCAACTCAGATGCATGACAGCCATAAAACCAGTATTAAGGTGGCAATATAACAAACTTATGGATGCTGCTTGATCAGTTGGTTCAGAGCAATTATAGCTCTGGGGAAAAAGCTATTTTTCAGTCTGGAAGTGCGGGCATAGAAAATCTTATTAAGTCTGCCAGATGGAAGAAGTTCAAACAGATGATTGCATGAGTGTGTATTGTCCTTACAGATGCCCAAAGCTTTCCTTAGGCAGCGAGAGCTGTAGGTGTCCTCCATGGCTGGAAGCTGTCCCGATGATGTTCTGTGCGCTAGAGACGACCCGCTGAAGTGCTTTCCTATCAGCTGCTGTGCAATTGAGATACCACACAGAGATGCAGTATGTTAAGATGCTCTCTATGGTGCAGCGGTAAAAGGTCACCAGCATCTGTTCAGGTAGACCAGCTTTCTTCAGCGTCCTGAGGAAAAACAAGTGTTGCTGTGCTTTCTTAACTATTGTAGTGGTATTAGTGGACCATGTAAGGTCTCCTGAGATATGTATTCCCTGAAACTGGACACTCTCTCCACTATGTCTCCATTAACGTAGACTGGAGCATACTTGTCATCCCGTGACTTTCCAGAATTGATTAATTAGCTCCGTAGTCTTTTCTGTATTAAGAGACAGGTTGTTCTCTGAACACCAGCTCACTAAGTTCTGTACCTCCGTGCTGTATGCTGATTCATCTCTGTTGGAGATCAACCCCATCACTGTTGTGAAATGCATCATTTTGCCCCAACAACCAGAGTCCAAAATCTCACTACGTTATCCGTACCGACACAGCATGCTGATTACTCACTACCCTAAACCCGTATGTCTGGAATGCAGGGGAAACCGGAGCACCCGGGAGAAACCTGTACAATCACAGGGAGAATTGAACGCTTTGACCTTCCAACTGCTGGCACTGCAAAGCATACACTAACCACTACGTTACTGTACCACCCTATCAAAGAATCTGTTGAGCACTATTATATTTGGCTCCACCACTACCTCTGGCAGCACATTCTAGGTACCCACTACTCCCATGGGGCTATTTGGTTACAAATTCCAAGATCTGGGCCGAGTGATAAAGGACTAACAAGACACTTCCAATCAAGATGATTTGCAATTGGGAAGGGCATCTGAGGTGTCTAAAGATGTTCAGATAAGCGTAACATTGGGAAGGGCATCTGAGATATCTAAAGATGTTCAGATAAGCGTAACATTGCCCACGTCCTTGACAGCACAGGAAAGGTCACTAATGTGAGTATCGTTTCCCTCCAGACGGTGCTCGACTTGCTATGTACTCCTAACATTTAGTTTTGGTTTCAGATTTCCAACATTGTTTGCCATGAGTAAAACAATGCTAAACCTTTTCGAAGCAGGTGATCAAACCAATCTTGTGAGCAGCTCAGCTTTTCTTGCATCAAAAATGTACATGAACAGGCAAACTAAGTTTTTAATACAATAGTCCAAAGTAATCCTCACCATGCTTCATCATTACAGTCAGGAACCTCACAATCACTTTGGAGCATGGCCGGATGAGAACCTGGCGTTTTCCACGTTTCTCTGCATTGTTGATGCTTGTAAGGGCATCGGCAAGAACGTTCATGCGCACCATAATGCCTGGAAGAGAAAGTAATATAGCAATGATCTGTGTAAGCAGAGGCACTGAGCACAGTCTGATCCACCAGCCCACCAGATACAAGCTGACCATCAATACCACCCACCTACACCAATCCAATTTAACAACATTTAGTTCACAGCCATCAAAGATTGTGATTCCAGTTCTTGCCCAGTCAATTAAATATAATTAGAGTACCTGTTCCCACTATCCTTTAAGCAATCATTTCAGATAGCAATCACCCTCAGTAAAAAAGGTATTTTCCTCATCTCAACTCCAAACTTGTCCCTTAACGTCATCTTGTCTTCTAAATTTACATACCTCTGCTGTTAATAAACCTTTTATATTTTTACTTCATCTACACATCTCAATTTTGTAAACACTTATGAAAAACAGGCCCAGCCTACCCAATCAAAATGCTAATTCCCAGACCTTATCTTGGTGAACCCCCTGTACTACTCTGACTGGACCACACTTATGAATATGTGCATGATTCTGGTTACCACACAACAGGAGGGATTTAGTAGCAATAGAGAAAGTGCTGAAGAGTTTTAATAGGATGGAGCTTGAAATGGAGGAGTGCAGTTATAAGGAGAGATTGCAAAGACTGGGTTTAATCTCACTAAAATATAGGAGGCTAAGGGGTGAGCTTATAGAAGTTTACAAAGTTACGGGGGGCATGGATGATAGCCTACCAGAAAATCTATACCCCCTCCCTCCCCGGGCAGGGTATTCAAAAACAAGAGGGTACAAGATAAGGTGAGAGGGGAGAAAATTAAAGATCTGAGGACAATACTTGGAAAGAGCTGCTTCATATTCAATGCTACAGGTAATGGAAGCATTTACTCTACATGCACACTTCACCAGAACTGCAACCTTCAGAATTTGATTTGTTCTCCACAGTCTATATGCTCTGAACAATCTGACAATTCATGGGGGTAAAAGAGTTTAGGACATACAGCACATTACTTTGCACACATTAGAAATTCAATTCCGCTTGCCATTGCTCTGCCCATCTTACCACCTGATCAAAGTCCTCCTAGAACCCAAGGCAACCTACTCCACAAGCTTAATATCCACACTTCATACACATTCAAACCCAAACATAAACAAACAGCAAGGGCCACATCACAAGCGTTATTTTCCACTCAAAAATGACACTCCAGCATCACCTTCTTCCTGTTACCAAGTGAACCTCGGATGCAATTTGCCCCAGATCTCATAAAATGCAAAGTTTGAGACCAATTTCACATGCGGTCCTTTAGCAAACGTGGACTAAATCAACTACACCAAACGCATCAATGTGTTGCCTCTGGGGCAGATATTCCCAGTACATAAAACCAACAGTGGCGCGTAGAATTAGGGCGGGCAATGCTGACCAAGAAGTGGTTAAGAACCAAGGTGTACGAGGGACACCAACTGCAGCTAATGTGTCAATACTAACTTGCAACTCCCCAAAAAATACTAATGAGACCCAACGCCGCCACCAAGCTAGGGCCCAGGCGTTACCCCTCCTCTCCTTCCTCCCCACCCATCCACCACCACGTCATTCGATCACCGCGAAACCCAATTCCCACCCTACCCCTTCACTCTCTACAGCTGCGACTCTGAACACTTCTCTTTGCCGATTCCCAGGCGCTGCCCCTTTTCCCAATTAACCGCATGAGGACATTTCCAGACACCGGGGGGGGGGGTGCAATGGTCCAGCACAAATTAACAACGATGGCGTGCGTACCTCAGGCTAATGATCCTACAGAATGAAGCACTGCTTCACCTATTTGATCTCAGTTAAAAAAGTGAAACTCGATGCCTTAAAATCAGGCCGATATAAAACGGATTGCAAATAGCCCGCTACTTCAGGCATCTTACCGGTTCGTCAATATGGCGGAAAGAGGAGGAAGGGGGGGAAGCGTGGTGCATTATGGGACATTTCTAGCTTTCGCTCATTCCCCACGCGCCACGTGACCCAAACCATCCAGGCTGAGTAATCAACCCCTGCATCGACATTCCCAGTCTATCTTCTGCTATTAAACGTACCTGGTAACCTAGCAACAGCTTGCGGCTTGAGACTCGAAGATTCCTGGGCAGCCCTGCCTCATCTCTGGTTCGTGTTCAACCCATCTGTTAACGTTTTAAGGCACGGAAACAGGTAATGCAAACTTGGTCTCAATGCGTGTAGAATAAATGCGGAGACTCGTTGTTTGAATCTCTTCCGCAGGGCAAGTTGACAGATGGCATCTCGAATAATCATTTCGTTTGAAAAGTAGTTATTAAAATAAACGGGAATTGCGCTAGTTTTAATTTGTTTCAGTACTTTCCGACTAACATACCTCTCTAAGAGTGATGCACTGCACAAATTCTTTCCCAGGACCCTTTCAAGTTTCACAGACAAAATGCTGGAGGAACTAAGGAGGCCAGGAAGCATCTATGGGAAAGAGTAAACACTCGACGTTTCGAGTTGAAACCCTACATCGAGTCCTGATGAAGGGTCTCGGCCGGAAACGTCTAATGTACTCTTTTCCATAGATGCTGCCTGGCCTGCTGAGTTCCTCCAGCATGTTATGTGTGTTGCTTGGATTTCCAGCATCTGCACATTTTCTCTTGTTTATCATTGGTCCCTTTCAAGTCTGATTAATCCAATTTATATGCAGATTAAAATCACCACATAATTGCACATCGCTTCTTGTATGCCTTTGACATGTCCTCATTTATGCACTGTCCTATTGAGAGGTAATATTTGGGACCTTTAGACTACTCCCACCAGTGTCTTCATTCCCATGCTATTTTCTTACTTCCACACAAACCAATTCCACATCACTGTGGATACTAATCACATACTAATAACGCTCATCCACCTTCTTTACCTGTTTTCCTATTCTAATGGAATATTGAATAATCTGGAATATTAAATTCTCAGTCCCAGTTACCCTGTTACTCTTCAAGATCAAATTCATTTTGAGCTATTTCTACTTTTAGCTCAATTATCTTGTTACAAATATGACATGCATTCAATTAAAGAGCTTTAAGTTTGAGCTTTTAATTTTTTGTTTTCTATGCCACATTCTTATATTTTTGTCCCTTATATTTATGATTATGAAGACACGCAGTCCTCTTTTATTAACATTTGGTAATGCATGCATTAAGAAATGGTGCATTATTTTCTCCGGTGTGATATGACAAAACACAGGACAGACCGAAATTGAAAAAACTGACAAAACCACATAATTATAACATATAGTTACAACAGTGCAACAATACCATAACTTGATGAAGAAGTCCATGAGCACAGTAAAGTTCAAAGTTTCTCGAATGTCGACATCTCACGCAGATGGGAGAAGGAAGAAAAACTCTCCCTGCCCTGCCGACCACAATTCGACTCTGAGTCATCCGAAAACTTCGAGCTCTGATCAGCTCCCCGACACCGAGTACTGAGCGCCATCTCTGTCCGAACGATTCGACCTCCTTCTCGGTCGCCAAAAGCAGGCAAGGCCAGGAATTTTGAGGCCTATCCTCCGAAGGATTCCCGACCACACAGTAACGACAGCAGCGAACAGGCGTTTCAGAAATTTCTCCAGATGTTCCTCTGTGCTTTCACGTCCATTCTCCATCAAATCAGAATTGTCCATGGCCCCTATTTTTACAGATACGATATCATTTTTCACCGGAGGGCTGCGCACTCGCAGGCGCGCCGCCATCTTCTCCTCCCGCCTTTATTGTCCAGTCTGGTTACATTTTTGATTTTTGTCTTACCTGTACTATCCTGTGCCATTACCTTAAGTTTTTTTTCCTATTTATTAAATTTCCTATCACTAGTACATGCCCCTTGCCCCTTGCCCCCTGCCCCCATGACCCTTTTTATGCATTTTGCAAGGGCACTGTTCCTAGTACTGAATCGCTGGTACTGTGTCAAAAGATCACATACTTATGAACCATCAAAAGACCTGAGCACTCAGTCTAGACGGACAGTTTGGTTCAGTACTCAAGAAGGTGCTATGAATTAGTCTTAAAGGCAGAGGCTCATTCTTGCCCCTCAGGTCTCTGCACAAGACCACGTGATACTATTTGAAATAAAATCCAATATTCACCCAAAGATCAACAACTAAAACAAATGTCAATTACCTAGTCATCATCGCCTTACTGTTTGTCAGAATTTATTGTGCACACTTTGGCTGTCTCTTACCTGCTTTACCACAGTAACTGCATTTCTGAATGCTCATTAAGAAGTTCTTTGGGAAAATTCAAAGTTTGAAAGGTGCTATGCAATTGGAAATCTTGATGGCTGAGGTACAATTAAATTGCATGAATTGCAAAAAGAACAGACAATATGACAAACTAGATGCAACATTAATAAGTGTTAAGTTCCGTCCTCCGGTACTCTTGCCTTGCTTGGACAGGGAATTACATGCTATAATAATCAATAGGGGCTTTTGCTCCGAGGGATTCAACCGTGCTGCGTCCATTTGAAGAGGATAGACCAAGCTCTGATCCTCCTCACTGGGGTTAGGCATAGGATTAACACTCCTGTCTGGTAAAATACAGACTTATTGTGGAAACAATAGCAGACAAATGAACCGTTACTGAATGTGATGGCCCGGAATCAAAGGTCCGGATGAACTTCCTGTGTTGAAAACCTAAATAAGGCCACTGCATGAAGAATGATATGCTCAACACCAAGACAAATAACATAATTGATTTTTAGAATATATGGACAACATACAAAACAGAGGAGCTAGCTCAGGACACAAAAGTTTCTGCATCTTGGGTGACAGCAAAAACAGATGGATGGGGTCAGGAAAATTAACAACAGCCTTGGGAGCAACTGCTGAATACCTGATAACATGGTGGACAGCACCACAGGGTGTTTCCATCTTTTGAGGTAAGAAATAGACATTCCCTAAATGAATGGAAGCCCACCAGCAACAGCCTGAGTGAGAAACAGAGCACCATCATCCTGATTCAGAACAATGCTCTTACAAGTGATGATGGTGATGATGAAGCAAAGGAAAATTTCTACCTGGCAAAGTTGGAGGGAGTATCATGCTGCGACCTTAAAATTGTTACTGGATACCAGATACCCATCGCTAAGAAGGATAATTCAAATGACGAGAGTAGTAGAAGGACATTGTAATAGCACCATGAATGTAAATGAAGTATAAAATCTTTCACCCAAACATTATCTAAACATGGTGAAATTCACAATAGACAATAGGTGCAGGAGTAGGCCACTCGGCCCTTTGAGCCAGCACCGCCATTCACTGTGATCATGGCTGATCATCCACAATCAGTATCCAGTTCCTGCCTTATCCCCATAACCATTGATTCCGCTATCTTTAAGAGATCTATCCATCTCTTTCTTGAAAGCATCCAGAGACATGGCCTCCACAACCTTTGGGGCAGAGCATTCCATATATCCACCACTCTCTGGGTGAAAAAGATTTTCCTCAACTCCGTTCTAAATGGCCTACCGCTTATTCTTAAACTGTGGTCTCTGGTTCTGTACTCACCCATCAGCGAGAACGTGCTTCCTGCCTCCAGTGTATCCAATCCCTTAATAATCTTATATGTTTCAATAAGATCCCCTCTCAGCCTTCTAAGTTCCAGAGTATACAAGCCCAGTCGTTCCAATCTTTCAACATATGACCGTCCCGCCATCCCGGGAATTAACCTTGTGAACCTACACTGCACTCCCTCAATAGCAAGAATGTCCTTCCTCAAATTTGGAGACCAAAACTGCACACAGTACTCCAGGTGTGGTCTCACCAGGGCCCTGTACAACTGCAGAAGGACCTCTTTGCTCTTATACTCAATTCCCCTTGTTATGAAGGCCAGCATGCCATTAGTTTCTTCACTTCCTGCTGTGCTTGCATGCTTGCTTTCAGTGACTGATGTACAAGAACACCTAGATCTCATTGTACTTCCCTTTTTCCTAACGACTCCATTTAGATAATAATCTGCCTTCCTGTTCTTACCACCAAAGTGGATAACCTCACATTTATCCACATTAAACTGCATCTGCCATGCATCTGCCCACTCACCCAGCCTGTCCAAGACACCCTGCATTCTCATAACATCCTCTTCACATTTCACACTGCCACCCAGCTTTGTGTCATTGGCAAATTTGCTAATGTTACTTTTAATTCCCTCATCTAAATCATTAATATATATTGTAAACAGCTGCGGTCCCAGCACTGAACCCTGTGGTACCCCACTGCCATTCCGAAAGGGACCCGTTAATCGCTACTCTTTGTTTTCTGTCAGCCAGCCAATTTTCAATCCATGTCAGTTCTCTGCCCCCAATACCATGTGCCCTAATTTTGCCCACTAATCTCCTGTGTGGGACTTTATCAAAGGCTTTCTGAAAGTCCAGGTACACTACATCCACTGGCTCTCCCTTGTCCATTTTCATAGTTACATCCTCAATAAATTCCAGAAGATTAGTCAAGCACGATTTCCCCTTCGTAAGTCCATGCTGACTCGGACTGATCCTGTTACTGCTATCCAGATGTGTCGTAATTTCATCTTTTATAATTGACTCCAGCATTTTTCCCACCACCGACGTCAAGCTAACCGGTCTGTAATTCCCTGTTTTCTCTCTTCCTCCCTTCTTGAAGAGAGGGACAACATTAGCCACCCTCCAATCCACAGGAACTGATCCTGAATCTATAGAATATTGGAAAATGATTACCAATGCGTCCACGATTTCTAAAGCCACCTCCTTAAGTACCCTGGGATGCAGACCATCAGGTCCCGGGGACTTATCAGCCTTCAGACCCAACAGCCTGTCCAACACCATTTCCTGCCTAATGTAAATTTCCTTCAGTTCATCCATTCCCCTAGGTCCTTTTGGCCACTATTATATCTGGGAGATTGTTTGTGTCTTCCCTAGTGAAGACAGATCCAAAGTACCTGTTCAACTCGTCTGCCATTTCCTTGTTCCCCATAATAAATTCACCCGCTTCTGTCTTCAAGGGCCCAATTTTGGTCTTAACTATTTTTTTCCTTTTCACATACCTAAAGAAGCTTTTACTAGCCTCCTTTATATTCTTGGCTAGTTTACCTTCGTACCTCATTTTTTTCTCCACGTATTGCCTTTTTAGTTACCTTCTGTTGCTCTTTAAAAGTTTCCCAATCCTCCGGCTTCCCACTCGCCTTTGCTATGTTATACTTCTTCTCTTTTATTTTTATACTGTCCATTACTTCCCTTGTCAGCCACAGCCTCCCCTTACTCCCCTTAGGATCCTTCTTCCTCTTTGGAACGAACTGATCCTGCACCTTCCGCATTATTCCCAGAAACACTTGCCATTGCTGTTCCACTGTCATCCCTGCTAGGGTATTGTTCCATTGAACTTTGGCCAGCTCCTCCCTTATAGCACCATAGTTCCCTTTCCATAGTTCCAATCTGACATGGTGTTCTGCAGACAGCAGAGCTAAGAACCAGGTTGACCCTATAATACTCACAGGCAAAAATGACGGCTCACTAACACATGTAAAATAGAAGGGAAGCACATATTCCCAGTGCCAGCCACTAATAACTTCTTTTAAAGTGATATATACGCGGGGTGATTGATAAGTTCGTGGCCTAAGGTAGAAGGAGTCAATTTTAGAAAACCTAGCACATTTATTTTTCAGCATAGTCCCCTCCTACATTTACACACTTAGTCCAGCAGTCGTGGAGCATACGGATCCCTTTTTGAAGAAGCCAGTGTCTTGGACCTCCAAAAGTGGTCCACATCAGG
The DNA here is from genome assembly GCF_030028105.1 of Mobula birostris. Lineage (NCBI taxonomy): Eukaryota > Metazoa > Chordata > Chondrichthyes > Myliobatiformes > Myliobatidae > Mobula > Mobula birostris. Next base: position 128,162,320 of record NC_092378.1, on the reverse strand, counting down.
GATGATTGATAAGTTCGTGGCCTAAGGTAGAAGGAGATGAGTTATTAACTTCAAGCTTTTTGCGTAATCACTCAAAGAGTTGAACTGAACATGCATGTAACAAGAGGTGTATAACTCATCTCCTTCTACCTTAGGCCACGAACTTAACAATCACACCTGCTGTGGACCACTTTCTGGAGGTCCAAGACACCGACTTCTACAAAGAGGGATCCGTATGCTCCACGACAGCTGGACTAAGTGTGTAAATGTAGGAGAGGACTATGTTGAAAAATAAATGTGCTAGGTTTTCTACAATTGACTCCTTCTACCTTAGGCCACGAACTTATCAATCATCCTCGTACATTATGAACTTAGCAAGATGTAGTAACAATGCATGCATTTACCAAAGAGAAGGAATTGGAGATCAGTGCTGACCATACTGATGTGATAGGGCATTTTGAGATAAAAGGGGAGATAATGTTAGGTCTCTTAATAAGCATTAAGGTGGATGAGTCCCCAGGGCCTGATGAGATATCCCACAGTTTATCGAGAGAGACAAGAGAAGAGATTGCTGGGGCATTGACCAATATCTTCTTTCTTTCCAAATATTTTTATTTTTATTATATTACTGTATTCGAAAATAACACTAGTACATCGAAGTAAGCAACGCTTACAATGTCTCAAGGAAAAAAAGCATTTTTAAAGATTGAAAAATTTTGTTGATAATAAAGAAAACCCTACTAAGCAGAAAAAGTGGGGGGGAAAAAACCCCATTGGGTGTGCAACCCCAGAGCCAAGCATCATACAAAAAACTTCTAAAGATAAACATCAAACTGCCAGCAAGGAAAAAAATACCAAAAATTTACAAGTAGATCGTGAAGGAAATCTATCAATTAGCTCAAATGATAATAACAAGCAAATGAATCCAATCTTTTCTCAAAATCAAATAAAGGTTCAAAGGTTCGACTTCTAATTTTCTCCAAACTAAGACATAGCATCACTTGATTGAGTCATTGTGACAAAGTGGGAGCTGATGTATCCTTCCACTTCAACAAAATGGCCCTCCTAGCTATCAATGTAACAAATGCAATAACATATTGGTCAGACACAGAGATACCACAGTTATTTTGAGGAATTATTCCAAAAAGCACAGTTAATTTGGTAGGTTGTAAATTAATTTTAAGTGCTTTAGAAATTGTCAAAAAAACTGATTTTCAGACCTGTTCCAGTATAGAACAAGACCAAAACATGTGTGTCAGTGTAGCTGTCTCAGTTTTACACCTATCACAACAACTATCAACATTAGGAAATATTTTAGACAGTCTCTCCTTCGTCAAATGGTAACGATGTACAGTTTTAAATTTAATCAGTGAATAACTAGCACAGATTGAAGAAGAGTTAACCAGCTTCAGAATCTGCGTCCAATCCTCCGTCATAAAAGTCAAATTGAGTTCCTTTTCCCAATCTTGCTTAATCTAAAATAAAGGACGCTTATCCCATTGTAATAGTAGATTATAAATTCTTCCAATAGAACCCTTCGTTGAAGGGTTCACACTCATAATAGTATCTAACAGGTCAGCCTCCAATATGTAAGGAAAATTACTTAAATATTTTTGTAAGACATGTCTAACTTGAAGGTATTGTAAAAAGTGTGAGTACGAAAGAGAATATTTATCAACTAATTGTTCAAAAGACATCAATCTATCTTCTTTAAATAAATCCAAAAAAGAATTAATACCTTTATTTTTCCAAAGTAAAAAAAATTGGATCACTCAAAGAAGACTTAAAAAAAGTAATTTCGATAAATTAAACTACTAAATTTAAATTTTTTAAGATTAAAAAAATTGCGGAACTGGAGCCAAATTTGTAAAGAATGCTTAATCACAGGGTATAGGTTTAAATTAGCAACTTTAGCTAATTGTATAGGTAAAACAACTCCCAGTAATGAGGTTAAATAACACTGTTTCACAGCTTTCAATTCCAGGGTTACCCAAAATGGCCGATCATTCTTATCAACCCAATATAACCAAAAGGACATGTATCACATATTAACAGCCCAGTAATACATTCTTAAATTAGGCAAAGCGAGACCTCTATCCTTTTTCAACTTTTGTAAGTGACATTTACTAATTCTGGGTCTTTTATTATTCCAAATAAAAGATAAAATAATAGAATCAATCAGATCAAAAAACTTCTTAGTCAAAAAAAAGGGATATTCTGAAATAAATATAAAAATGTTGGTAAAATCATCATTTTAACTATATGGATACGAACGACAAGTGAAAATGTAAGTGGACTCCATCTACTAAATAAATACTTCATAGAGTCTACCAAAGGAACGAAATTGGCTTTATAAAGATCCTTATATTTTTTAGTGAATATAACATCTAAATATCTAAAAGAATCTGTGACTTTGAAAGGAGTAGTATCATATATAGAGACAGATTCATTTAAAGAAAACAATTCTCTTTTACTAAAATTTATTTAATATCCTGAAAAATCTCCAAATTCAGTGAATAATTTTAGCAAGGCAGGAATAGATTCTTCGGGATTAGATATATAAACCAATAAATCGTCAGTGTAATGAGAAATCTTATGAATGGTCTCATTCACAAAAATCCCATGAATATTTTTAGCTTCACGAACGGCAATAGCAAGGGGTTCTAATATTAAATTAAATAACAAAGGACTTAATAGACAACCTTGTCTTGTCCCCCTTGGAAGCTGAAAAAAAAGGAGACCTACAGTTGTTAGTGACAATAGTAGCAATAGGAGCTTTATATATCATTCTAATCCAATTATTAAAATTAACACCACAGCCAAATTTCTCTAAAACATTAAATAAATATTTCCATTCGACTCAATCGAACGCTTTTTCAGCATCCAAAGAGACGACGCATTGTGGAGTTTTAAAAGAGGACAAACATATAATGTTAAATAGTCTCCGGACATTTGAAAAAGAATAACGACCCTTGATAAAGCCTGTTTGATCTTTAAAAAAAATTTTACCCAAAATATTCTCCAACCGATTGGCCATTATCTTTGACAGAATCTTAGCATCGACATTCAATAATGAAATAGGTCTATATGAGGCACAGTCAGTAGGATCTTTATCCTTTTTAAGAATTAAAGAAATAGAAGCCTCATAGAAAGTAGAGGGTAAATCACCTTTCACAAAAGAATCCTTAAACATTTCCAACATACATGGAGAAAGCAATTTTCCAAATTTTTTATAAAATTCTAAAGGATAGCCATCAAGTCCAGGGGCCTTACCAGATTGCATTGAAAAAATAGCTTTATGAATTTCGGCTTCAGTAATTTGAGCATCAAGAGTTTTTTGATCCTCAACAGAAATTTTAGGAAAAGCAATCTTTCGTAAGAAAGCATTCATTTAAGAAGAATCTACTGGACATTGAGATTTATAAGGTTCAGTATAAAAATCTTGAAATACCTTATTAATTTTTTCATATTCCCAAGCCAGGGTACCATCTTTCCTACGAATTTTCAAAATTTGCCTTTTGGCTCAAGCCATTTTTAATTGAGATGTGAGCAGTTTGTTAATTTTATCTCCAAACATATAAAATTGGCTCTTTAACTTAAGCAAAAAGCCTTCAATGGGATGAGTTAATACTAGGCTATATTGTGATTGAAGTTCCACCCTTTGTTTGAATAAATCAATATTAGAGGAAATTGCATAAATATTATCTAAGTCTTTAATTTGTTTTGAAATCTTATCTAATTCAGCTTTAGTCTGATTTTAGCTGAATAAGAAATGATCTGACCACATAAAAATGCTTTAAATGTATCCCATATAATTAATTTGGACGTACCCCCTATATCATTAAAAAGAAAAAATTCTTTTATCTGGGTTTCAATGAAACTGACAAAGTCAGACTTTGCAATAATGTCTGAGACATGCGCCATGGTGGGCGGGCAAGAACGACATCATCAAATTCAAAAGACAAACTCATAGGCGCATGATCAGATATAGCAATAGCGTCATATTCACAATCTCTAACACTAGGCAAGAAGCAGGGATCAATTATAATACCAATCCTCAAATATTTTTTAATCAACATGTGAAAAGAAAGAATATTCTCTGTTATCGGGGTGCAGATACTGTGGCGACCCACTTTCTAGCACACACGAACCAGCTCACAAAACAGCGCTCGCAGGCAGAGGGCCAGCCCCAAAAAGAACGCCAGGCCAACTTCACCAGCAGGGGGAAAATCCCACGCGCGGAAAGGGTCTGGGAATATGCATTCCCCACAGTAGTCCCACCCAGGGAGGGCGGGAACGGGAAGACTTTAAAGCAGGCCACGAAGTTTGAATAAACCTCTTTCCTCGCAACTCCAACTCACCGACTCCATGTCGTTATTCTAGCGCTGTGTGTAGCACACCGCTACACTTGGTGACCCCGACGGCCCAAACGATATTTGGGCCAGAGATGACCGACGCCGCATCTGTTCACACAGTTTCGTTACAACTGCCAAGCTTTTGGCCGCTGAGACCCCGTCTGTGGTTGGAACAGGTAGAAGCACAATTCCACATTCAGCAGATAACCTCGGAGTCCACTCGCTACTACTGTGTGCTGAGCTCTCTCAACCAAGAGACTGCTGCAAAAGTTGAGGCGTTTATACAGTCGCCCCCGGAGAACGGCAAATACACAGCATTCAAAGCCCTGCTCATAAGGACTTTTGGACTCTCACGGCGCGAACGAGCACGCCGCTTAATGCACGTGGATGGTTTGGGAGACAGGCCGCCGTCGGCATTAATGAATGAAATGCTGGTCCTGGCTGAAGGACACAAACCCTGCCTCATGTTTGAGCAGGCGTTCCTAGAGCAACTGCCCGAGGACATATGCCTGCTGCTGTCCGACACAGATTTCAGCGACCCCCGGGAGGTGGCGGCCCGAGCAGATGTGTTGTGGAATGCCAAGAAGGAGAGAGGGCCGTCCGTCGCACAGATCACCAAGCCGCGTGCCCAATGGCAGACCAGACCAGGCCCGGCAGCAGAGCCCAACGAACAATGGTGCTTCTACCACCAGCGGTGGGGCACAGAGGCCCGCCGCTGTAGACCACCCTGCAAATTCCTGGGAAACGCCAAGGCCTAGCTGCCGCCGATCGCTATGGCGGCTGGCCATCAGCACAGCCTCCTGTACGTCTGGGACAAGCAGTCGGGACGCCGATTTTTGGTCGACACCGGAGTGGAGATCAGCGTTTTACCTCCAACGAGTTACGACACCCGCAACAGAGAACCTGGACCCACCCTGAGGGCCGCAAATGGCAGCACAATACGAACCTACGGCACCCGCACGGTGCGGCTACAGTTCAGCTCCAGCCGGTTCACGTGGGACTTCACACTGGCCGCCGTGGCCCAACCACTCCTGGGGGCGGATTTTCTGCGAGCCCACAGCCTGCTGGTCGACCTGCAAGGGAAGCGATTAGTCCACGCCAAGACTTTTCAAACATTCTCCCTGGGTGAAGCAAAGTTGCCAGCCCCACACCTGGACTCCATCACGCTGTCCAATGATGAATTCACCAGGGTCCTGGCGGATTTCCCATCAGTACTGACACCGCAGTTCACAGCAGCCATGCCCAGACACGGAGTACAGCACCACATCCCCACCCAGGGACCACCCCTCCACGCCCGTGCTCGAAGGCTTCCCCCGGACAAGCTCCAACTGGCGAAGGAGGAGTTCAAGAAGATGGAGGAATTGGGGATCATACGACAGTTCGACAGCCCATGGGCCTCCCCCCTGCACATGGTGCCCAAGGCAACAGGGGGCTGGAGACCATGCGGTGATTACCGCAGACTGAACGAGGCTACAACGCCAGACCGCTACCCTGTGCCGCACATTCAAGACTTCCAGCAAACCTACATGGTGCAAGGATCTTTTCCAAGGTAGACCTCGTCCGGGGATACCATCAAATCCTGGTACATCCAGACGACATCCCCAAAACAGCACTCATCACCCCGTTTGGACTTTTCAATTCCTCCGAATGCCGTTCGGCCTGAAGAATGCCGCACAGACTTTCCAGCGGCTAATGGACGCAACCTGGACTTTGCTTTCATCTATTTGGACGACATCCTCATAGCCAGCAGTAGTCGGCAGGAGCATCTGTCCCACTTCCGCCAGCTCTACTCCCGCCTGAGCGAATTCGGCCTTACAATCAACCCAGCCAAATGCCAGTTCAGACTCGATACCATCGACTTCCTGGGCCACAGGATTACTAAAGACGGGGCAACCCCACTGCCCGCCAAGGTAGACGCGGTCCGCAACTTCCCCCAACCCAACACAATCAAAGGCCTGCAGGAATTTGTGGGTATGGTGAATTTCTACCACCGTTTCCTCCCCTCAGCAGCCCGAACCATGCGCCCCCTGTTCACTCTAATGTAGGGTAAGGGCAAGGACATTACCTGGGATGAAGAGGCCGCAACCGCTTTCATTAAAATCAAAGAAGCCTTGGCAAACACCGCGATGCTAGTGCACCCCAGAACGGACCTTCCTACTGCCCTCACTGTGGACGCTTCCAACACAGCAGTCGGTGGAGTGCTGGAACAACTCATCGAGGGTCGCTGGCAACCCCGGCGTTCTTCAGCAAAAACCTACGACCACCTGAACTCAAATACAGTGCTTTCGACCGGGAGCTATTGGCACTATACCTGGCAATCTGACATTTCAGGTACTTCTTAGAAGGTAGACCCTTCACCGCGTTCACAGACCACAAACCGCTTACCTTTGCATTCATGAAGGTGTCCAACCTCTGGTCGTCCCGCTAGCAGCGACATCTGTCCTACATCTCCGAGTACACGACGGACATCTGGCATGTCTCGGGAAAGGACAACGTCGTGGCGGACACACTATCCAGACCTACCATACAGGCCCTGTCCCAGGGGGTGGACTATGCAGCGCTGGCAGAGGCACAGCAGGCAGACGCTGAGATCTCCAGTTACAGGACTGCAGTCTCCGGTTTGCAGCTCCAAGACCTCCCCGTAGGCCCAGGTGAGAGAACCCTACTATGTGACGTAGCTACCGGCCAACCCCGCCCCGTCGTCCCAGCAGCCTGGCGCCGGCAGGTTTTCGAATCCATTCACAACTTAGCGCACCCCTCCATCAGGACAACCCGTCCGGCTGGTCGCCAACAGATTCATGTGGCATGGGCTTCGTAAACAGGTCAGTGAATGGACCAAAACGTGCATGCAGTGCCAAACGGCCAAGGTGCAGCGGCACACCAAGGCTCCGCTGCAGCAGTTCGAACCCACCCGCCGGAGGTTCGACCACATTCATGTGGATATTGTGGGGTCCCTGCCAGTGTCGCGAGGAGCGCGATACCTCCTAACTATGATAGACCAGTTCACCAGATGGCCAGAGGCAGTCCCGCTCACCGACACCACCTCTGAATCCTGCGCCCGACCACTGATCGCAACCTGGGTAGCCCGCTTCGGGGTACCGGCCCACATTACCTCTGACAGGGGAGCCCAGTTCACCTCCAGCCTGTGGTCGGCTATGGCCAGCCTTTTAGGATCACAGCTACACCACACAACTGCCTACCACCCACAGTCGAATGGACTAGTGGAGCGCTTCCACCGTCACCTGAAGTCGGCTCTCATGGCCCGCCTGGAGGGGCCTAACTGGGTGGACGAGCTTCCCTGGGTCCTGCTCGGAATCCACACGGCGCCCAAAGAGGATCTGCACACCTCGTCGGCCGAGTTGGTGTATGGCGCACCCCTGGTCATCCCAGGAGAGTTCATAACAGCCCCAAGGGAGCAAGAGGAAGAACCCGCAGCAGTCCTGGACAGACTACGTGAGAGGCTCGGTAACCTGGCCCCCATACCCACTTCACAGCACGGACAGAGCCCGACCTGCGTACCCAAAGACCTGCAGAACTGTAAGTTTCTTTTTGTACAACGGGGCGGACACCGGGCACCGCTACAGCGGCCCTACGAGGGGCCGTTTAAGGTGATCAGGAACAACGGGTCCATGTTCGTGCTGGACATTGGGGGCAGAGAGGAGGTTTTCACAGTGGACCGACTCAAACCGGCCCATGTGGACTTGGCGCAACCGGTCCAGGCTCAGGCACCGCGGCGCAGGGGCAAACCTCCCAAACAGAGGCCGATCCAGACTGTGGACATTGAGGGAGGTATCGCCGGTTCTGGCGGGGGGGTTATGTGGCGACCCACTTTCTGGCACACACGAACCGGCTCACAAAACAGCACTCGCAGGTAGAGGGCCGGCCCCAGAAAGGGCGCCAGGCCAACTTCACCAGCAGGGGGAAAATCCCGCGCGCGAAAAGGGTCTGGGAATATGCATTCCCCACAGTAGTCCCACCCAGGGAGGGCGGGAATGGGAAGGCTTTAAAGCAGGCTGCGAAGTTTGAATAAATCTCTTTCATCGCAACTCTAACTCACCGGCTCCGTGTGGTTATTCTAGCGCTGTGTGTAGCACACCGCTACAATACCTCCATAATTCGATCAATGCAAAATCAATCAAAAAGGAGTTAATAAGTGATGTGGAGTGATTTGGAAGTCGCTGATTGGTTGAGCTCTTGTCAATCATAGGATTTAAACAACAGTTAAAATCCCCGCCCATTATCAACATATATTCATTTAAATCAGGCAGTAAAGCAAATACCTTTTTAAAAAAAGAAGGATCATCTGAGTTAGGACCGTACAGATTGACCAAAACAACTTTTCTGTTACAGATCACTCCTTTAACAATTAAAAATCTACCATTAGAATCTGACTCAATATCTTTTTGAATAAATATATTGGATTTAATAAAGATGGACATGCCTTTAGTTTTACTCTGAGAAGTAGAGTGGAAATGCAAACCTCTCCACCATCCAAAAAATCTATTTAGATCTCCCGCCCTGATATGTGTCTCTTGAGCAAAAATTATATCAGGTTGGAATCGGTTAATAATTTTAAAAGTCTTTTCTCGTTTGTTAGGATGATTCCAACCACGTACATTCCAACTTATTACATTAATCCATTAAATACCATACTATAATTTTATTCTACTTTATACATGCACAGAGCACATACCAATACAGGATGATCAAAAATAGCAACGCTGAAGAATACAACCACATAGAAAACACGCATGTGCCGGAACCACACAATAGGAAAAATCTCTTAACTCTAACCCCACCCACTGCCCCGAAAGCCCGAAAAAAAGGCATTATGCCATCCTGTAAGTAATCTAAATGGGTCATTCCTACTGTTTATTTTCTGTTTTCATGAATCATTAATACTAATATATTGCTGAGGATTCCATGAGTCCTAAACTTGTGCGACAGTTTCTTATGTGGCATTAAAACACAAATAATTTTTGGAAATGTATGGTACAATATATTGTGGTTCTCTCTTATCTATGCTACTAATTTATACCTTCAGCATATTTGTGAAATTGATTTGGGCTGGTTTTTATATATTTCTGATGGCAAAGCCATTCAGAAGCAAACAAAGTTCTTGTCATCTTTGATGCAGGAAACATAAGCATTTTCAAGTCAGTTTTTCTTACTCCGTGTGTGGATGGAACTTGCTCTATTCTCCCACCCCGCAGAACAATACAGCAATATGCAATGCAAGGCTCCCAGTCAGGACCTCAGGCACAAATTGCAGCCAATAAGGTTGAGACACCAGTAGTAAGATGTGAAATGTGAAAAGAGTAAAGTGACACCAGGGAGAGGGTCTGAATGATGGCAGAGCTGTGAGCATGTGGACATCAGCAGCAAGAGGTTTGAAAGAACAAGGAGAGGCTAAGGACAGTGCACTAATAGAGGTGGAAATGTAAGGGATCAGACACTGGCAGCAGGAGATTTAAATGACGAAAGAGAGGCACAGCCTCGTACACACTTATGGGGTCAACATGGCAATTCCATGAAGGAGGGAGTTCCAAGACTGCCCGGAGAGGTAGCTGATTGGTGAGGCCAAGCAGATATTTATATCTTTCTTTGGAACTTTATTTCACCACAGTAAATGTAGGGCTTTACATTGCAGCAGATGGTGTTTGCAATGAAATAAGCTTCATAGCATGTTTCGTAGTCCAAATTAAAGCGAGTAACCAGAAAGCTTAATCTTTAATGGCAGAAAAGCTCAGACTATGGCATTAGACATTCCAGAACTATATGGAAAATCAGGAACACCTCTCGTGACGTTGGTGATCAGGTGCACGGGAAATGTATCCAATTCCAGCCAGCTACTGACTTTCAAAATTGCACATCTAGAGCTATGGATGGCTTCACTGTGGAGCACACATAATGCAAAGGACACCATGGATAGCACATTTAGCAAACTAGTCACACTACAAGTAATGGCCATGCAAGTAGAAAAATTATGGGTCACCATCAGGTAAAAAATAGTTAGTATGGGCAGTTGGTACCTGAGTCCCTTGTAGCCATCATCTTCTCAAACAACACACAAAATGCTGGAGGAACTCAGCAGGCCAGGCAGCATCTATGAAAACATGCCTGGTCTGCTGAGTTCCTCCAGCATTTTGTGTGTGTTGCTCAGATTTCCAGCATCTGCAGATTTTCTCTTGTTTGTGATCTTCTCAAACAGATATATTGCATTGGATGCCATTGGAATAGAAGGCTTCTTATGGGTAAACAGCAACAGCCAGGTTTGTGGCATCATGATGGCTCTACTGCACAAAAAGAGAGGGAAACAGCTGGGAAAGACATAGCAATAGGGATTCATCTTAAAGGGGTACAGGTGACGTTTCTGTAGCCACAGGTCAGCTCCCAGGATGTTATATGCTGTAAATACTCCTCATGCTTATCAAGGTTATCTCCCAGGGGCCAGTGGTTGTATATGTCAGTAACAATACATAGACTATAAAAGGGATAAAGTCCTGCAAAATAAGTTTAAAGGACTTAGTAGTTAAATTAGAAAACAGGACCAACAGTACTCACAGATGACAGCGGTGGTCTCAGATTACATCCTGTGCCATGTGCTAATAAATCAAGCACAGAAAGGACCAGAAGAATGCATGGCTAAACAGATGATTTAATAGCGAGAAATTGAAATTCATGGTTTGGTGGAACCAGAAAACATTGGTGGGGTTTGTATGTAGTGATGATGTAGGGGGTGATATTAAATAAGAAATTAGAAACAGCCAGTAGAGGAACAACTGGGTGACTTCAAGCTACATGTAGATTGGGTAAAACAAATATTGATAATTTGTTGCAGAGGAACTCCTGCTATGATTCTGTGATGGCTTTTTGAATCATAAGCAATCTTGTGTAGCAGTCTCCTTTAAGAAAGAATGATGATAGCCTAATAGAATTTTTCATTAAGATAGACAATGAGAGAGCTGATTCTGAGAACAGGATACTTAATCTAAATTTTAAAAATATGAAAATTTGAGGTATAAGTTGGTTATGATAGATCAGAAATATTGCTAAAAGAATTGATGGTAGATAGGCAATGACAACATTGAAAGAGTGCATGAATGAACTGCAATTGTTCATGCCTGACTGGCATAAAAAATAAAGGAGGAAATGTGGCTCGACTATGTCATACTATGGAAATTAGAGATGGTAGTAGAGGAGAAAAAGGTGAGTAAAATGTTAGTGCAAACAAATATGAGTCTCTTATAGTCAAAATTAGGGGAATTCATAATGGAGAACAAAAAAATGACAGATCAATTAAATACACACTTTGGTTCTAACTCACAGAAGAGCATACATAACCTCCCTGAAATTTTGGGGAACAGGGTCTTTTGAGAAGAAGGAACAGAACAATCTAAGCATTAGTAGAGACATTGAAGATTATAGACAGGGTTCGGAGTACTTAATAAAGTGCCCTAGAAGTAGTGGATGCATTAATGGCCATTTTCCAACATCCCTTAGACTTTGGAATATTTCCAACAGATAATAGTAGAGAATAGCAAATATATCTCCACTATTTGAATGTGACTAATGGAAATTACAAGGATCTATGTTATTCATTGTGTAAATATTCTAGATGAAGAAATTAAATGTAATTCTCCAAGCCTGCAGATGACATAAAGCTGGATGAGAGTATGAGTTATGAAGAGGATCCAGAGAAGCTCCAAAGTGATTTGTATAGTTTGAGGAAGTGGACAAAAACATGGCTGATGCAGTACAAGGTGATAATACAGTATGAGTTTATCCACTTTGGTAGCAGAAACAGATAACAGATTATTAATGGTGATAAATCAGGAAAGAACATATGCAGTGAGACCTTGGTGTTCTTGCACATATTAGCTGAAAGTAAGCATGCTGATTAAGAAGCCAAATGGTGTGTGGCCTTCATAATGACAGAATTAAAGTGCCAGAATAGGGTTTGTAAAATTACGTAGGACCTTAGTGAGGCCACTCCTGAAGTACTGTGTACAGTTTTGGTCTCTCATCCAAGGAATGGTGTACTGTTCTGGAGGGTGTGTACCTGAGATTCATGAAGCCAATCTATGGGGTGAAAGGGCTCATGGACCAATTAGATTTATATACAATATAACTGAGAAGGATTAGGGGGATTTTATAGATACCTACATATTTCTTACAGGCTGTCGGGAGCAAATTATGGCCTCTTATTATATTTGAGGTATTCCTTTGCCATGTTCTTAATAGTAGAATCTAATGCCTTTTTGCAAATCTTTGGTTTGTTGTGACTAATGTGTCACAGAATTATTCAGTTAGTTTGCTGCTTATTTATCACATTGATGTTTTCTTTATTTGTACAAATCTGTTTTAAATTTAAACCAGCTTGATTCAAAATATTCATTTTATTGCAATATGGAAAGGTCTATATTGTAACATCTTGGTCCTTTGATCTTTAGTTCAAATCTAATCTGAACTGATATCAATGAAGTCAGATAGAAAATGTGATTCAATGTCAATTGCAGAAAACAAGAAAAAAGATGGGATTCAGAGTGGAAACTATGTGACTGAAAGAAAAAGTTTTAAATAACTTTACCATTTATTTAAGTCTGCAGCAAGTGTTTATACTTGAGTCTCCACACTTATAAAACTCAGTATTTTAGTGCCAGTTACTAAAATGATCATACCTTTCATGGTATGTTTAATAGATATTTAGCATGTAAGTACTAAAATTCATGTCCTTGCATATTTCTGAATGCTGAATCTCTCAATACAACATAAATTAGCATTTTCTAGGCAGCACATAATAAATCAGAGATCAACTTTCTCAATTCTGGCTTTAACAGTTCTTGCTTACATAAGCTACCATTGTCAACAGTGATGATAACAGGAAAGTAAGATATTTAATAAGTTTTTAATTTCGTTTCTTGGAGTAACTTGAATGGGTATTTTGATAGACATAGACAAGTTGGGCCACAGGGCCTGTTTCCATGCAGTATAACTCTATGCTATTACATTTGTGTTACTCAAAAGGCTTTTTAAAAAAGATGTTGGTTGGGAAATATTAATCACACGTTGGAAATATATAATAGAAATATGCCTGATTTAAAATTAAGTTTCCTTTTCAGTGTTAATTCTACGACATGAAAAATCAAGGATGTGCTGAAATCTTGGTTGGCTTTGGCAAGGGCTGCAGCACTGACACCATTCTCACTGATCAAGGCAAAGATATCACTGTTCTCAGAAATCAGCCTTACAGGACAAATGTTGCAAAGAAGTTAGGGTGTAGGATCCCTCTTGGTGCCAGACCAATGCATAAAAGTACACTGATACTGGAAGGGCCAGAGGCTGCTATAGATTATACAAGCTCTTATAACCAAGTAAGTAGATTTTTAAAGAATATACAAAATAAATGTTACTTGCATTTAAGTCTTAAAAATGTACTGGCTAATTTAACTAATTTCTTTCTTGCTTTTAACCATATTTTCTTTTCAATTCAATCCCTCTTTTGTTCTTGTCACCACGCACTAAATCCTGCAGCTTTTTGTCAGTTTTCTGTCCACGTGCCAGAATTACAGGCAGAGCTTTTAATGAACGGCTTTGTTCAACCTATACTTGCAATGCTGATTATTTTGTTTGACCTAATAAAATTAAGATTTGTTTAAAAGAAGTATACCATAGTTGTCAGAAACAACAAGCAAACCTGCACCCACACTCACTGTATAAGTTGCTCTTCCAGTATAAATTCAGATCACTACTGCTCTTGATTTCTGCATGACATGACATGCACACCTGGCAATGTCTAATTGCTTAAGTCAAATATCTAGACACAAAAACATCATTTAAACCATTGGATGTAATGATTTCTTCAGATATTCCAATTATTTACTTTCTCATGGTTAACCTGCACATCATTTTGTCAGGATTCTACAAAGCCATAGAGTTAACGATGACAGAGTCTTAGAATCACAGGAAAGTACAGCACAGAAACAGGCCTTCAGCCTGTGCTGAACCATTTAAACTGCCATGCCCATCAATTTGCACCAGGACCATAGTCCACCATATCCCTACCATCCATGTACCTATCCAAACTTCTCTTAAATTTTGAAATCAAGCTCATATGCCCCACTTGTGCTGGCAGGTCATTCCACACTCTCGTGAGTGAAGAAGTTTCTCCTCATGTTCCCCTTAAACTTTTCACCTTTCACTCTTAACCCATGACCTCTGGTTGTAGTTCCACACAACCTCAGTGGAGAAAGCCTGCTTACCCCTCATAATTTTGTATATCCATATCAAATCTCTGTGCAATCTTCTACATTCAAAGGAATAAAGTCCTAACATTTTTAATCTCAGAACTCAGAATCCTAATTGCTTTCTCTATGTCAGTGAAGAAGAAAGGATACAATTTATGGCAATCAACTTTGCTGAACTGCCCTGACTGACCTAGATTTAGGGATTAATTTCTCAGATAACCTTTGCAGTATTTTAACTTTTTATCCAATATTATCCTGCTAAACCTACAATGAGCAATAGAGACACTTCCAAAAAACCATTGCAGTTCCAGTGTATGTGTGCTAGAAACAATAAAACTATGCTGGAGTAACTAGTTATTTGCACAAAATTGTGAGCATTATAAACTGAATTACCAAAAGAATTGACATGTTAGGAAGCCATTGGTGGGTGTGTGGAGTTAGAAGGTTACATGATGAAACTTAAACTCTCCATTAAGGGGTAATTTGTGATCTGCAACTTAAAATTATGCACGGTCACTTCTTTGAAATGTGCCACGGTCTTCATTTTTATTAATTCTATTGTGCCCCCACTCTTTATCAAGGTACTCCTTTGTTTGAGATAAAATCTAACCTTTGAGGTTATAGCTAATGATGTGGCTGTGTTTTCTGCAACTCCAGGTTAACATCTACGAAATGACTTAAAAGAATAGGCGTCCCTTCACCTACCAATATTGAAAATTAAGATCAATAATGAAGCTTGTGTCATGGAAACACAAGGCCTCTGCAGAGATACACTGATATTCCTAAACCTTGATCATGACAAATGGAGTGACCTTTATCTTTATACATTTCAATTCTGCCAGTAGAATTTCTGTAATATTACTTCAGTGACCCAGACTAATATTGTGCTGTGCTCTCTTTAGTCTCCATTAGCACTTTCTCCAAAACTCTTAAAAACAGGATGTTTCCAAACAGAAACTGGTCTTAAGTTTGGAGTAACATTTTGGATTTCACATAACTATTTTATTTCTTCCTGTAGTGTTTCACTAATCAGAAAATTCAACCTATTATCAAACATACCGGTTACCCTGATGAAATAAAACATCTGGGTATGAATATAGAAGGGAAAGGATACTCAACTACTCAGAAAGAAGCATTCTGTTTAAAAGAATTTATGCCTGTAAGTGCTGGAATTTGATAAGTGGCAGCCCTGTTCTATTTTTGGTTTCACTATTTAAGACCACGTGTTCTTTCAGTTCGATATTTACTTGTTAACTTGTGTTTCACATTATTTTTGATGTGTTGAGAAAGTTGTTGGATTTTAAGTATTTACTTTAGTAGATAGAGCCATGTTAGTGCTGTTCATTTGGATGCATTATCAGGACCGCCACACTGGTAGAAAACGTCAACAAGAGGAACCCAGAAATCAGACTTTGAGCAACACCTGGCTTCATTGCAATGCACCTGTGAGGCATATGGAGAACAAGCTTAAGCTTATAGATAAACAGTGTAGGAGATGTTCATTAGGCATACAAGGAGTTCTTGACTGATAGGACAGCAGTACCTAGTGCGTCGCACTTGTAATTTCTATTCACCTCTGACTAGATAAAGATTAGCTTTATTTGCCATATAAATATATATATCGAAACATAGAGTGAGTTGCATTGTCTGTGTCAGTGACTAACACATTCCAAGGATGTGCTGGGGGTAGCTCGCAATCATCGCCACACTTCTGGCAGCAATCTAGCATGCCCACAACTTAGCCTAACAGTGCTATTGTGTTGGAAGAAATGGAGCATCCAGAAGAAACCCAAGTGATGATGAGGAGAACGTAGAGACAGACTGCAGCGGAACTGAACCCCAACTGTTGGCGCTGTAATAGCATTACAGGTTCATGGACCATTCAGATATCTGATTGCAGAGGTGAAGAAGCTGTTTATGAATTGTTGATTGTGGGTCTTCAAGTTTACCCCCCCCCCACCGTACCTTCTCCCCAAAAGTAGTAACAATAAGAGGGCATGTGATCATTGGAGCATAGCCAGAACCAACCACGTGGTTTTGCAATTAACTCTGATTGTCTGGGTGGAATACAAGGGCAGGGCAGTTAAATTGACAGGCAGTCCTCCTGGTATGCCTATTGATCGCCTATACCCTGTTTACCTGTAAGGGCTTAAGCTCTGGTGTAATTAACACCTGAAGCTTGTTCTCCTTACAGACAGCAGCAGAAATTGAATCCTGATTGCTGATGCTGTAATAGCATTACACTAACCACTGTGCTACCATGCAACCATTGAATCAGAATCAGAATTTGATTTATAATCATTGACATACAAGTATATTATGTAAAATTTGTAGTTTTGCAGCAGCAGTATTGTGCAAATGCATAAAATAAATGTTAAAGGTTAACAAATAGTGCAAAAAAGAGGAATAACATTTGTACAATAACAAAGTGGCATTCATGAGTTCATGGATCTTTCAGAAATCTGATGGCAAAGGAGAAGAAGCTGTCTCTGAATTGTTGACTGTAGGTTTCAGACCCCCTGTACCTCCTCCCCGATGGTGGTAATGATAAGAGGTCATGTGTTCATTGGAGCATAGCCAAAACCAGCCCCAACCCCATGGTTTCACAATTAACTTCTGTTGTATGAAGTGGAATAAAAAGGGAGGAGAGTTAAAATGGCAGACACTGCAATTTCTAGGAGTAGATAAGGATTTTTATGGTCACAGATCTGATCGCAGGATGTCACATTACCCTATTCATTCTAGATTTAATCTTACTACTAAATAGTTGCAAAACATTATGTGGAAGCATTACTAATGATCTTTCAAGAATCACTAGATTCTGGAATGGTTTTGGAGGACTGAAAAATTATTTTAAGAAGGAAGGGAAACAGAAGACAGGAAATTATAAGCCAATTACCCTGATTTTATTGGTTGGCGAGATATTAAAGTCCATTATTAAGGATGAGGTTTTGGGGTACTGGAAGGCACATGAAGAAATAGGCCAAGGTCAGAATGGTTTCCTAAAGGGGAAATCTTGCTGACAAATCTATTGGAGTTCTTTGAGGAAATAACAGGCGGGATAGACATAAGTGAGTCAGAGAATGTTGTTTACTTGGATTTGCAGAAGGCCTTTGAGAATGTGCCGCACATGAGGCTGCTAAATAAGATAAAAGCTCATGGTATTACAGAAAAGATACTAGCATGGACAGAAGATTGGCTCACTGACCAAAGCCAGAGAGGAGACCTTTTCTGGTTGGCTGCCAGTTACTACTGGTGTTCTGCAGGGGTTGGTGTTGGTCTGCTACTTTTCAGATTATATCTTAATGATCTGAATGACAGAATTAATAGCCTTGTGGCTAAGTTAACAGACAATACAAAATTAGGTGGAGGCACAGGTAGTGTTGAGGAAGCAGAGAGTCTGCAGAACAGGGGTTCCTAACCTTTTTTATGCTATGGACCCCTACCATTAACTGGGGTGGTCCATGAATCCAAAGTTGTGAACCCCTGCTGCAGAAGGACTTGGACAGATTAGATGAATGGGCAAAAAAGTGGCAGATTGAATACAGTGTAGGGAAGTATATGATCATACACTATGGTAGAAGGAATAAATACTTGGGCTAAATGAGGAGCAAATTCAGAAATCGGAAGTGCACTGGGACTTGGGAGTCCTTGTGCAGAATTCCCTAAATATTAACTTGCTTGTTGAGTCGATAGTAAAGAAGGCAAATGCAGTTGCAGGAGAACTAGGAGGATGTAATGCTGAGGATTTATAAGGCAATGGACAGACCACATTTCTAGTATTGTGAGCAGTTTTAGGCCTTGTGTTTAAGAAGGAATGTGCTAGTGTAACCCAGGTTAATTAAACCCAAAGATGTCATGTTAGAAAGTTCTATCCACGGAGGGATGAAAACAAGGTTTACCAATTTTTAAAAAAAGAATTTGAAAAAAACACTATGCGAGGGAGGGAGGGGCGGGCTGGACACAGGACAGACAAGGAGAGAAACACAGCAATCACCAGAAGCTGAAGACGTGAACTGTTAAGAGTGGAATTAGTACCCTGTTTTACCCTACTAACTTGAAACCCCTGGAGGACAGACAATAGTGATAAAAGATTTATTGAAGCTACAGCTGTAACATGCAGCAGCTTTAATGAGACAATATCTGCAGAGACGAGTGTCCAAAATCCCTACTTTGTAGTCGGGAATTAGTTCTGTAAAATCATACCAACAGATTTGGTGAAGCTTTGTACAAGTTTGTGAACTGACTTACTGTGGATGATAAACTATTTAATTCTAATGAACCAAGAAGGAAGATGGCGAGCCACCCAAAATGAAGAACCAGCGCAGGAACAAAATGTCTAATGACGCAGAGGATTTAATACAGTTGGATATATAGGTTTATTTTCATTCGAAGAATCCAAATTTGATTCTCTCCAAGAACTGAGTATTTTTGCAAAGACTTTGATAAGTTAATGAATGAGATTTACTTTGCCTAAGAGTTGTGATGTTGGAGAATTGTCGTGAAAGGAGTTAAACTGCGTGTATATATATAATTTTTGAATTTGAATTTAAACTTGTAGATATACTGCCTGGAACTGAAACTGAAGTTAACTATAATACTTGAGAAATGGAATTGTATTTGGTTTTCTAACTAACTAGGGATAAGTGAAAAGGAAAGTTTAGTCTGTAAACTTTTAAATAGAGAATAACACTAGGTTTAATTAGTTAGATTACAGTAAAAAGGAATTTCACTGATTCTAATTATAAAGGAATTTGCTGTGGTTTGATATCTCAGATTTGGAACCTAAACAGAATGTTGGAATTTTGAATTGTTCTTCCTCATGTAAATATTTTGTACATATTTTTTCTTATAAAAAAAATTCCTTATCCCCAGAAGTGTGTGGTTTCTATTCACTGCCTCCTTCCGATACATTCTGATGGCCTACTAACACCTAGTGTAATTTGATTTTCTCAAAAGAGTCAGGCAACTAGTCACACACAATAAGACAGGTGTTACACTAGCATTGGAGAGGATTCATTGGAGGTTTACGAGAATTATCCTGGTAGTGAAAGGGTTAATGTATGAGATGTATCTGATGGCTCTAGGCCTGTACTCACTGGACTTTAGAAGAATGAGGGGGAACATCATTGAAAGCTACCCTACCATGTATTGAAAGGCCTAGATAGAGTGGATGTAGAGATGTTTCCTGTAGTAGGAACCAGAGGGAAAGGCTTCAGAATAAAAGGACGTACTTTAGCACAGGGGTCCCCAACCTTTTTTGCACCACGGACTGGCTGACCCCGGCGGGGGGTTAAAATAGGGTTAAACTCACCGCAACATGGCTCTTACAGTTAGGGTTGCCAACTTTCTCACTCCCAAATAAGGGCAAAAGTAGCAGTCAAATACGGGGCACTTGGGTTTACCCCAAGAAAGACTACCATGACCATGAAGCCTTGCGCGGGCACCTCTGTGTGCATGTGCATACGTGCTGATTTTTTTTCCCACAAATCGGTTTCAGCTTAATCTTCCCGACTATACGGTATATACATTATTTCTACTTTATATAGACTGTGTATTTATCATATCATTCCTGCTTTTACTCTATGTTGGTTTTATTTTAGGTTTTATGTGTTATTTGGTATGATTTGGTAGGTTATTTTTTGGGTCTAGGAACGCTCAAAAATTTTTCCCATATAAATGAATGGTAATTGCTTCTTCGCTTTACGCCATTTCGGCACGAACAGTTTCATAGGAACACTCTACCTTAGCGGGGGAAATATGGGACAAGGGCGGTCCTGTATGGGACAAACCAATTTAGCCCAATATACGGGATGGCCTGGCAAATACAGGACAGTTGGCAACCCTATGTTCAAGATCAACAATGCGTGACAGGGAATGAGGAAAGGTGCAGCTGACTCATATTGTTTCATGTTGCTGGTTGGGGACCGCTGCTTTAGAACGGCAATGAGGAGGAATTTCTTAAGCTGGATGGTGGTGAATCTGTGGAATTCATTCCCACAGGTGGCCAGGGAGGCCAAGTCATTGGGTATAATTAAAGTCAAGGTTTTTGATTAGTAAGGGTGTCAAAGGTTTCGGGACAAAGGCAGGAGAAGGGGGTTGAGAGCAAAAATAAATCAGCCGTGATTGAATGATGGAGCAGGCTTGATGTGCCAAGTGGCCTAATTCTGCTCTTCTTCTTATGGTCATAAGCTTCTTAAGGAACTAGTGTAGCCAGAAGTTGGTTTCCATTTCAGTGCACAGATAAAAAGAAAGATATGGTCCTGTGGATAAATTACAGAATTGTGAGAGTGTAAAAAATACCACAAAGGCAATTATCTTTGAAGTACCACTGTTGCCACATGAATATATAAATGAGAAAGTAGTGCAAATGAAGAAATGGTGCAGGATGAAAAGTTTAACTTCTAGAGATATTGGGACATGTTCTGGACTGTATCTCAGTGGGGATAGGACTAACACTGGCAAGATTCCACTTAGGGTGAGTTAATGTGTTCGGAAAGCAGAGGACAGTTTGGAGGATAGAGGCAACAAAGACCAGAAAGAGGAAATAAAATAGATTGGTAGTACTTAATTATGTATTTACTAATGCAAGGATTCTTAGAAAATGTGCTTCAGGATTTAGTTTGCTAACACTAGGGTAAAATGCAACTTTCAAATATACATCTTAAAAACTTGTTTTACATCTAAAAGCGCAGCATTCTAAATAAAGTGTCGATGGAAAATCGGACCAAAGGTGCTCAGGGCCTAGCAATGAAAGAATTAACCAACCCAACAGGATCAAGTCAAAATTATTCCACATCTTATTCTTCTACACATGATATCAGATGCATGGATCCATCATCCTGTGCTAATATTTCTGAATTTCAACCAAAGAGGCATACTCACAATATCATTACTGGTAAGTGTATGCTATCTTCTGATTTGTGTATTTACTCTTTTAAATTCACATACCACCTAACTACATGAAACAAATATTATTTCTACTTAAAGATGAATGCAGGAGACATTGTTTTGTGTTGTACATGATGTATGTTTTTAGCAGCAATATGATAATTTAATATAAATGGCAATATTCCACAAAGGTACTCATGGACCATTACCATATTATGCATTTATGAATTAACCTAGTAAAATATTTCAAACTTTTATTTGGGCAGTTAAATTTTTGTTAGTGACCTGGATTTTTCATTTATAAAAGTAGATGGAATACAGTGTAGAGAAGTGTCTGGTAGAAGAAATAAAGGCATTTATTATTTTCTAAACAGGAAGCAAATTTGGAAATTGCTTCCTGTTTAGAAAACAGGGACTTGGAATTCTTAGTTGTTAGCAAAACTAACTATCTTGATCAGACAAATAAACTCAGCCTCCAAGAAGACTAGGATCAAAACACAAGAAAATCTGCAGATGCTGGAAATTCAAGCAACACAGACAAAAAATGCTGGTCAACACAGCAGGCCAGGCATGATCTGGGCTCCCCTTCCCCCGTCTTTCTCCCTAGGCCTCCTGTCCCATGATCCTCTCCCTTCTCCAGCCTCGTATCCCTTTTGCCAATCAACTTTCATAGTCATAGTCATACTTTATTGATCCCAGGAGAAATTGGTTTTTGTTACAGTTGCACCATAAATAATTAAATAGTAATAAAACCATAAATAGTTAAATAGTAATATGTAAATTATGCCAAGAAATAAGTCCAGGACCAGCCTATTGGCTCAGGGTGTATGACCCTCCAAGGGAGGAGTTGTAAAGTTTGATGGTCACAGGCAGGAATGACTTCCTATGATGCTCTGTGTTGCATCTTGGTGGAGTGAGTCTCTGGCTGAATGTAATCCTGTGCCCAACAGTACATTATGTAGTGGATGGGAGACATTGTCCAAGATGGCATGCAACTTGGACAGCATCCTCTTTTCAGACACCACCGTCAGAGAGTCCAGTTCCATCCCCACAACATCGCTGGCCTTACAAATGAGTTTGTTGATTCTGTTGGTGTCTGCTGCTCTCAGCCTGCTGCCCCAGCACACAACAGCAAACATGATTGCACTGGCCACCACAGACTCATAGGACATCTTCAGCATCGTCTGACAGATGTTAAAGGACCTCAGTCTCCTCAGGAAATAGAGACGGCTCTGACCCTTCTTGTAGACAGCCTCAGTGTTCTTTGACCAGTCCAGTTTGTTGTCAATTCGTATCCCCAGGTATTTGTAATCCTCCACCATGTCCACACTGACCCCCTAGATGGAAACAGGGGTCACCGGTACCTTAGCTCTCCTCAGGTCTACCAGCAGCTCCTTAGTCTTTTTCACATTAAGCTGCAGATAATTCTGCTCACACCATGTGACAAAGTTTCCTACCGTAGCCCTGTACTCAGCCTCATCTCCCTTGCTGATGCATCCAACTATGGCAGAGTCATCCGAAAACTTCTGAAGATGACAATACTCTGTGCAGTAGTTGAAGTCCGAGGTGTAAATGGTGAATAGAAAGGGAAACAAGACAGTCCCCTGTGGAGGCCCAGTGCTGCTGGTGATGGTGTTGAACGCACTGGAGATGTCAAAAAACATGACCCTCACAGTGCTCGCTGGCTTGTCTAGCTCTTAGCTCCATCCCTCCCCCCTCCTGTCTTCTCCTATCATTTCGGATCTCCACCTCCCCCCCCCACTTTCAAATCTCTTACTATCTCTTCTTTCAGTTAGTCCTGACGAACAGTCTTGGCCCGAAACGTCAACTGTACCTCTTCCTATAGATGCTGCCTGGCCTGCTGCGTTCACCAACATTTTTTAGACTAGGATCAAACTCACTTTATTTACGAGATATATCACGGAGAGTCTGCCTTAAGATCAGGGCATCCTGGACTCCAAATAAGCAGTGGGAAGTTTCTTCAAATAGGTACATCCATAGCAGAAGAAATTTTTAGTCATAAAACGGACAGTAACTAAATCATATGTTCCTCTCTTTTCTGCACTTGGTACTGCATCCTGATTATGAGACTGTCTGCTGTAAGTCTAAGCTTAGGGCATTGATTTACAAAAGTTCATTAGGTTATAATGTTCAAATAGGAAAATGCAAGTTCACTATTTAGTTCATTAACCCTTTTGCTGACCCATTGACCTGCTAGTCTGGACGGATTTTATGGCTGACCATGTGCAAAATTTTAGTAACACCAGAAGAATAGGAAAGTTTCATATTTCTGTGTAAGGGGGTTTCGACTTTTATGTTACTGTGGAGGCTAATTAAAATGGTGTCTTTGTTATGTTAATCTGGGGAATGCGGCTTTGTTGTGTTAAACGCTGAGAAAGTTTGCGCTAGCAGCTTGTTTTTGCTTTAGAGTGTGATAAGAGAGTGCTATTAACTAAATGGGATAGTTGTTATGGTTTTGGTGTATTTGAAGATACTGTATGCGCGGGGTCTTGGGGCACAAGGCGGGAGGGCGAGATAGAGGATGGACGAGGTGCTGTGAGTCCACTAACGGGGTTGGACCCCGAGCGGGACGTTCGGCGAGGAGACGGAGATGGACTCGTGTGGAGCGTCTGGTCGACCACCGTTGTTGGTCCCAGGCGGCCGGTCGAGGTGGTCCGAGGGGTCACAGGGTGAAGAAGAAGGTCCTTGAGCTCCAACGGTTTTTGTGCACGAAGAGATTGAACTTTGATAAGTGTGGCGCCTTTTATTTTCCTTTTATATTTTATTCTCTATTAATTATATAGTTCCAGTAATATCTATAAACTGTATATCATTTAATTGCATCTGGCGTATTGTCTGTTATTTGGGTGGGGTGGGGTACCTCACACAGCATCCACACAAACGAATTACCCAGTTTGCCGGGGCCAAGGCTGTTTCCCTAGACGACAGCGAGCCGAGCGACTCTGAGGGTGGCCAGGGGGGGCTACATCTGTAACTTTAAGGATAATAATGGAAAAGAACTCGCAATTCTGGTGCTATCAGACAAATAATCCTTCATTCTTCCACATTAGTGCAGAATTTCCAAAAGGTTAACTTGCAGGTTGAATAGGTAGTAAGGAAAGCAAATGCATTCATTTCAAGAGGACTAGAATATAAAATGCAAGACACTCTGCAGATGCTGGAAATTCAAAGCAACATGTACAAAATGCTGGAGAAACTCAGCAGGTCAGGCAGCATCCATGGAAATGAAGAAACAGTCGACGTTTCTTGCCAAGACCCTTCTTCAGGACTGGAAAGAAAGAGGGAAGAAGCCAGAATAAAAAGGTGGGGAGAGGGGAAGGAGCATAGCTAGAAGGTGATAGGTGAAGCCAGGTGGGTGGGAAACGTAAAGGGCTGGAGATGAAGGAATTTGATAGGAGAGGACAGTAGACCATAGGAGAAAGGGGAGGAGGGGCACCAGAGGGAGGTGATATCTAATGCTGAGTCTTTACGAGGCATTGGTCAGACAACATCAGAGTATTGTGAGCAGCTTTGGGCCTTGTGTGCTGGCACTGGAGAGGACCTAGAGGAGGATTACAAGAATGATACCAGGAATGAAAGGGTTAATGTAAGAGGAATGTTTAATGGCTCTGGCCCTGTATTCATTGGAATTTATAAGAATTGGGCATGTGGAGGGGGCATAGAAACTTACTGAATACTGAAAGGTCTAGATAAAGTGGACATGCAATGGGTGTAAATCAGTGTTTCCAATTGTGGAAGCACCTAAGGCCAGAGCCACAGCCTCAGAATACAAGGATGTTTCTTTAGAATAGAGATTAGGAGAAATTTCTTTAGCCAGTGGGTGTTGACTCTGTGGAATCCATTGCCTCAGATGGCTGTGGAGTCATTGGATATATTTAAAGCTGAGATTGATAGGTTCTTGATTAGTAAGGGCATCAAAGGTTATGGGGAAAAGGCAGGAGAATGGGGCTGAGAGTGAAAATAAATTAACCATGATTGAATAGTGGAGTAGATGTGATGGGCCAAATGGCCAAAATCTGCTCCTATGTCTTTTGGTCTTATGGTCTAAAATTAAAATTTACTCCTTTCACAAAATTGTTAACATTGTCTTCAACAAACATTTGCTTTGCAGGCTTTATATTAAAATGTATATAATCAGCATAACCTGTGGGAAGACCATACTGAAATTTATGATGTACTGATGCTGCTTAAGAGCAAAGAAGTTTATATTGGAGATATTTGATAGTAATGTGTGGAGTGTTTATAGTATGAGGCCGGAGGTACATTTGTGGTACCTGATAACATGATACATCACTGTCCTTGCTAATTGATGAGAATCATTAAATGTACTTTTACACTGAAACCATTTCCTTGCAGTCTTCTCCCACTGGCCCTTGACTGTATGCCTAAAGGAACCTCTGTCCACCTGTGGATGGAAGTTGTCTCTTTGCCTCTCTAGCATGTTCTGAAAATCTGATGATTTACTTTTTGTTCTATTGTTTTCTGTTGCACTATTTGTTGTGAGTACCATTTTCAGCCACAACCATCACCCATTTAAGATGATTCAGCATGAATCTGATTATTGCTGGCTAGATCCATTCTCAAAATAATGACACATATCTGGGAAAAGGTGTTGGCTGGTAATAGTGATTGTGATTATGAGGTCAGAACTTGAATTTCTCAAGCACAGTCCACTCACTGCCTTAAATAGGCTAATCACATAATATGACTGCTTCATTCATTCTTTCGGACTGCTAATTCCCAGAGTGATTTACATGACAAGTCACACCCAAGGCACAAGTATATGGTGATATTTCTAATCCATTGGAACAGCTCATCAGGGAAGTGGCATGTACTGTCTCATATGCATTTGATCAGGGTGTAGAGCATTTTCCACCTGGTATTTGCAAACACTTCTGCCTTGATACTTAAACAATGAATTCCTTTATTCCATTTTCCTTTTCTTAGTCCATCTGACAGGAAAAGTAATTGTAATCTTGATTGCTTTGGTCTGCATCCTTTCACAAACAACTTCCCTATTCTTTCCTTTTCTATCCTCTCAACAATTAAACACACTTTTCCAATTCTAATGAATGGTTCGCAACCCAAAACTCCAACAACGTAACACCTCCCACTGATGTTCCTAAGCATTTCTCTGTATATGTTTTGTTTTAAAGTCATACTACAGTCAATACTGAAAAGCAGTCATTATGATGGACTTGCCTCCATAAACATCTGTATAGTAAATAAGGATTTCTACCTTTGCCATTATGAAAACTTAGTATTTGGTTGCAATTATATAAAAAAACTGAGTCACTGCCATAAGTTAAACATACCAAGAAACAAGTTTTACACATGGTAGTCTGACTCACCTACAGTAAATGATCATTCCTTGTTGGAAGCTTATGTCTGAAAATAGTGGGTTCTTCTGTTAGCAAAATGATAGGACTCTGGTGCATTATAGAATTTGACTATCAGCTGACAATAAAGTCATCTAAAGGAACAAAATGGAATCCAACTCATGGAGTCATATAGCATATGCCTGTCATCATACCTGTACCGAATCTGTAAGCACACTTCTATTAATCTTACTTTTCTGCTGTTTCCCCATAGCCCTTTCTTTGTACTTTCAAGTACAAAAGAAAGATTACATAGTTAGGGGGTCAGACAGGTGATTCTGTGGATGCAGGAAACAAATGCGGATGGTAGTTTGCCTCCCAGGAGCCAGGGTCTGGGATGTTTCTGATCGCGTCCATGACATCCTGAAGTGGGAAAGTGAACAGCCAGAGGTCGTGGTACACATTGGTACCAATGACATAGGTAGGAAAAGGGAGGAAGTCCTGAAAACAGACGACAGGGAGTTAGGAAGGAAGTTGAGAAGCAGGACCTCAAAGATAGTAATCTCGGGATTATTGCCTGTGCCACGCAACAGTGAGTATAGGAACAGAGTGAGGTGGAGGATAAATGCATGCCTGAGAGATTGGAGCAGGGGGCAGGGATTTACATTTCTGGATCATTGGAACCTCTTTTGGGACAGGAGTGACCTGTACAAAAAGGACGGGTTGCACTTGAATCCAAGGGGGACCAATATCCTGGCAGGGAGGTTTGCTAAGGCTATTGGGGAGAGTTTAAACTAGAATTGCTGAGGAGTGGGAACCGCACTGAAGAGACGGAGAAAGGGGCAGTTGGCTCACAAATCAAGGAAGCTTGTACACAGTGTGAGAGGCAGGATAGACAGGTGATAGAGAAGAGATGCGCTCAGACTGACGGTTTGAGATGTGTCTATTTTAATGCAAGGAGTATTGTGAACAAAGCAGATGAGCTTAGAGCGTGGATCAGTACTTGCAATTATGATGTTGTGGCCATTATAGAGACTTGGATGGCTCAGGAGCAGGAATAGCTACTTAGAGTGCCAGGATTTAGATGTTTCAGAAAGGGCAGGGAGGGAGGCAAAAAAGGTGGGGGCGTGGCATTGCTGATCAGAGATAGTGTCACAGCTACAGAAAAGAAGGAAGTCATGGAGGGATAGTCTATGGAGTCTCTGTGGGTAGAAGTTAGGAACAGGAAGGGGTCAATAACTCTAGTGCGTGATTTTATAGACCACCCAATAGTAACAGGGACATCGAGAAGCAGATAGGGAGACAGATTCTGGAAAGATGCAATAATAACAGCGTTGTCATGGTGGGAGTTTTTAATTTCCCCAACATTGATTGGCATCTCCCTAGAGGGGTTTAGATGGGGTGGAACTTGTTAGGTGTGTTCAGGAAGGTTTCTGGACGCAATATGTAGATAAGCCTACAAGAGGAGAGGCTGTACTTGATCTGGTATTGGGAAATGAACCGGTCAGGTGTCAGGTCTCTCAGTGGGAGAGCATTTTGGAGATAGTGATCACAATTCTATCTCCTTTACCATAACATTGGAGAGGGATAGGAACAGACAAATTAGGAAAGCGTTTAATTGGAGTAAGGGGAAATATGAAGCTATCAGGTAGGAACTTGGAAGCATAAATTGGGAACAGATATTCTCAGGAAATGTACCACAGAAATGTGGCAAATGTTCAGGGGCTATTTGTGTGGTGTTCTGCATAGGTACATTCCAATGAGACAGGGAAAGGATGGTAGGGTACAGGAACCATGGTGTACAAAGGCTGTTGAAAATCTAGTCAAGAAGAAAAGAAAAGCTTACGAAAGGTTCAAAAGAACTAGGTAATGACAGAGATCTAGAAAATTATAAGGTTAGCAGGAAGGAGCTTAAGAATGAAATTAGGAGAACCAGAAAGGACCATAAGAAGGCCTTGGTGAGCAGGATTAAGGAAAATCCCAAGGCATTCTACAAGTATGTGAAGAGCAAGAGGGTAAGATATGAGAGAATAGGACCAATCAAGTGTGACAATGGAAAATTGCGCATGGAACCGGAGGAGATAGTGGAGGTACTTAATGAATATTTTGCTTCAGTATTCACTACGGAGAAAGACCTTCACGATTGTAGGGATGATTTACAATGGACTGAAAAGCTTGAATATATACACATTAAGAAAGAGGATGTGCTGGAGCTTTTGGAAAGCATCAAGTTGGATAAATCACCAGGACCAGATGAGATATACCCCAAACCACTGTGGGAGACGAGGGAAGAGATTGCTAAGTCTCTGGCGATGATCTTCGCATCATCAATGGGGACAGGGGAGGTTCCGGAGGATTGGGGCGTTGCAGATGTTGTTCCCTTATTCAAGAAAGGGAGTAGAGGTAGCCCAGAAAATTATAGACCAGTGAGTCTTACTTCAATGGTTGGTAAGTTGATGGAGAAGATCCTGAGAGGCACGATTTATGAACATGTGGAGAGGCATAATATGATCAGGAATAGTCAGCATGGCTTTGTCAAAGGCAGGTCATGCCTTACGAGCCTGATTGAATTTTTTGAGGATGTGGCTAAACACATTGATGAAGGTAAAGCTGTAGGTGTAGTGTATATGGATTTCACCAAGGCATTTGATAAGGTACCCCATGCAAGGCTTATTGAGAAAGTAAGGAGGCATGGGATCCAAAGGGACCTTGCTTTGTGGATCCAGAACTGGCTTGCACAGAGAAGGCAAAGAGTGGTTATAGACGGGTCATATTCTGCATGGAGGTTGGTGACCAGTGATGTGACTCAGGGATCTGTTCTGGGACCCTTACTCTTCGTGATTTTTATAAATGACCTGGATGAAGAAGTAGAAGTGTGGATTAATAAATTTGCTGATGACACGGTTTGGGGTGTTGTGGATACTTTATACTTTATACTTTATTGTCACCAAACAATTGGTACTAGAACATACAATCATCACAGCGATATTTGATTCTGCGCTTCCCACTCCCTGGATTACAAATATTAAATATTTAAAAAATTAAAAATAGTAAAAATTAGTAAATGTTAAAAAAATAAATTATAAATCATAAATAGAAAACAGAAAAATGGAAAGTAAGGTAGTGCAATAAAACTGAGAGGCAGGTCCGGATATTT
Source organism: Mobula birostris (assembly GCF_030028105.1). Taxonomy (NCBI): domain Eukaryota; kingdom Metazoa; phylum Chordata; class Chondrichthyes; order Myliobatiformes; family Myliobatidae; genus Mobula; species Mobula birostris. Next base: position 128,132,352 of record NC_092378.1, on the reverse strand, counting down.
GGCGGGTACAGCCCAGATCCGGGTCAGGATCTGTTCAGCAGCCTTATCACAGTTGGAAAGAAGCTGTTCCCAAATCTGGTCGTACGAGTCTTCAAGCTCCTGAGCCTTCTCCCGGAGGGAAGAGGGACGAAAAGTGTGTTAGCTGGGTGGGTCGTGTCCTTGATTATCCTGGCAGCACTGCTCCGACAGCGCGCGGTGTAAGGTGAGTCCACGGACGGAAGATAGGTTTGTGTGATATGCTGGGCCGTGTTCACGACCTTCTGCAGATTCTTTCAGTCTTGGACAGGACAACTTCCATACCAGATTGTGATGCACCCTAGAAGAATGCTTTCCACGGTGCATCTATAAAAATTAGTGAGGGTTTTAGGGGACAGGCCAAACTTCTTTAGTTTTCTCAGGAAGTAAAGGCGCTGGTGGGCCTTCTTGGCAGTGAACTCTGCTTAGTTGGACCAAGTCAGATCATTTGTGATATTGACCCTGAGGAACATAAAGCTTTTGACCTGTTCCACTTGGGCACCACCGATGTAAGTTGGGTCGTGCGGTCCGCTACTCCTGAAGTCAACAACCAGTTCCTTCATCTTGCTGACGTTGAGGGATAGGTTATTGTCTTCGCACCATGCCACCAGGTTCTTAATTTCCTCTCTGTACTCAAACTCATCGTTACCCGAGATACGGCCTACAATTGTTGTGTCATCAGCAAACTTATATATTGAGTTTGATGGAAACTTTGCTACACAATCATGGGTGTACAGTGAGTACAGCAGGGGGCTGAGTACACAGCCTTGTGGGGCACCGGTGCTCAGAGTGATTGTAGAGGAGGTCTTGTCCCCTATTTTTACAGCCTGGGTCCTGTCTGTGAGGAAGTTGAAGATCCCGCTGCAGATCTGAGTGCTAAGGCCCAGGTTCCGGAGCTTAGGAATCAGTTTATTTGGAATGATGGTATTAAAGGCAGAGCTGTAGTCAATGAAAAGGAGCCTTACATATGCATCTTTATTCTCCAGGTGTTCTAAGGAGGAATGTAGGGCCAGAGAGATGGCATCTACCGTTGACCTGTTGCTCCAGTAGGCGAATTGCAAAGCGTCGAGGTTGACCGGTAGGCTGTGGTTGATGTGTGCCATAACCAATCTCTCGAAGAACTTCATAGCAATTGATGTCAGAGCCACAGGTCGATAGTCATTCAGGCATGCCACCTTGCTCTTCTTCGGCACTGGGATTATCGTTGCCTTCTTAAAACACGAGGGGATCTTAGACTGAAGCAAGGAGCAGTTGAAGATGTCAGCAAACACTCCAGCTAGCTTGCTTGCACAGGCCCGGAGAACCCGTCCTGGGACGCCATCTGGGCCCGTCGCCTTCCTTGGGTTTATCTTCAGGAAGGCCCTTCTAACGTCCTCCTCGGTGACGATGAATCTTGATGCCACCAGGTCCGGTTCATCCGGAGGGAGCAGGACGCTCCTCTTCTGTTTGAATCTTGCGTAGAATACATTAAGTTCGTCAGGAAAAGAAGCGCCACAGTTATTGATATTCCCAGCCTTTTCTTTGCACCCAGTGATCTTATTTAGACCCTGCCATAGTCTACTGGCATCTCTTTGGTTAGCCTGGGCTTCCAACTTGGTTCGATATTGCCTCTTGGCGCCCTTAATGGCTTTCCGGAGTTCACGCCTGGATTCCGTGTAGCGTCTGGTATCCCCAGACCTAAAAGCCGCAGCTCTAGCCTTTAAAAGGGACTCGACCTCAAAATTCATCCAAGGTTTCCGGTTAGAGAATACCCGGATCGTCTTGCGAGACACAGAGTCCTCTGTGTATTTCCAAATAAAGTCCGTGACAGCTGAGGCGTACTCATCGAGGTTAGCTGCCGAGTTCTTGAATACTAACCAGTCCACCGATTCAAAGCAGTCACGGACGACCTCATCCGTTTCCTCCATCCAACGCGGCACTACTTTTGACACCGTGACCTCCTGCTTCAGTTTCTGTTTGTAAGCCAGGAGGAGGAGTACGGCCTGATGGTCCGATTTTCCAAAGTGAGGTCGTGGGACGGAATGGTAGGCATCCTTGACTGCTGTGTAGCAGTGGTCAAGTATATTCGGACCGCTAGTGGGGCAGGAGACATGTTGGTATAACTTTGGCAGCACCTTTCTAAGGTTGGCCTGGTTAGAGTCCCTGGCTGTAATGAGCAAAGCCTCTGGATACCTGGTCTCAAGTTCACTGATGTTGGCATACAGTATGTTCAGAGCACACTCCACGTCTGCCTGGGGGGGATTGTAGACCGCTGTCAGTATGACTGAGGTGAATTTCCGTGGCAGATAGTAGGGACGACACTTCACCGACAGGTGTTCCAAGTCCGGGCTGCAAGAGCTTGTCAGTGCCACTGGGTCCGAGCACCACCTAGTGTTGATCAGTAGGCAGACACCACCTCCCCTCGTCTTGCCTGAAGACGCTGTGCGGTCCATCCGATGGATCGAAAATCCCTCCGGTCGGATGGCACATTCAGGGGCGGCAGGGAAGAGCCAGGTCTCGGTGAAACAGAATACACAGCAGTTCTGCATCTCCCTGCAGTAGGTGAGTCTCCCTTTAAGATCATCCACCTCGTTCTCTATGGCTTACACATTAGCTAGTAGGATAGTGTGGAGGGCTATCAGTGGGACATCGATAGGATGCAAAACTGGGCTGAGAAGTGGCAGATGGAGTTCAACCCAGATAAGTGTGAGCTGGTTCATTTTGGTAGGTCAAATATGATGACAGAATATAGTATTAATGTTAAGACTCTTGGCAGTGTGGAAGATCGGAGGGATCTTGGGGTCCGAGACTATAGGACAGGGGTCTCCAACTTTTTGCACCGCGGACTGGTTTATTATTGACAATATTCTTGCGGACCGGCCGCGGGTGGGGGTTAGGGTTGCAAACGGACAAGAGTAGGAGTCAAATACGTTGTGTTTACCCCGAGAAGACTACCATGACCATGAAGCCTTGCGCGGCACCAGTGTGCATGCGTAACTTGAGCACGCGTGTATGTGCCGATTTTTTTCTACAAATCATTTTTGGTGATTCTGTTTGGGGGGGGCGGGTGGGGGAGTTAATCACGACCGGAATATAGATGATAGGAGCTATAAGTCACTTATAAGTGGCTAATACACTCAATTTCATTTCTAAAAGGGTTTATCTAATGAATTTAATATTAGACACACAGTGCCTATTTTCCTCGCATGAATATAGTGATAAGTCACTTATAAGTCAATAGCATCATAACATTTTAAGTAACATTTGGATATTAAACAAACAGCGCATATTCTCACCATATGAATATATAAAATCATTGGAACACACCAATATCGCTGAATCAGTGGGAGCCCTGGGCTTGTTTCCCTGCAACAAGACGGTGCCATCGAGGGGTGATGGGAGACAGCGATACTCGAAGGGAGTTCCTTATGTCCAGTCTATTCCGCAGTTTAGTTTTCGTTGCATTCATTGCAGAGGTATGTTGAAAATGGAAGCAACGTTTTTAGTGCTTTCGTGGCTATCTCAGGATACTTAGCCTTGACTTTGATCCAGAATGCCGGCAGAGATGTTATGTCAAGCATACTTTTCAGCCCACTGTCATTTGCAAGCTCGAGGAGTTGATCTCCTTCTCGTGCTGACATGCATGACATGCGGGTAATGACTTCGTATGCGTTCAAGCTCAACAGTGGGCGTGACAAGGAATGAGGAAAGGTGCAGTTGACTCATATCGCCAAATCATATCATTTCCTCATTGCCCGGTAGCGCATGCCTTGCGGCCCGGTACCGGTCCGTGGCCTGGTGGTTGGGGGCCGCTGCTGTGCAGGTTGACTCTGCGGTTAAGAGGGCATATGGTGTATTGGCCTTCATCAACCAAGCGATTGAGTTCAAGAGCCGAGAGGTACATAATGTTACAGCTGTATAGGACCCTGGTCAGATACTTGGAGTTTTGTGCTCAGTTCTGGTCACCTCACTGCGGGAAGGCTGTGGAAACTAGAAAGGGTGCAGAGGAGATTTACAAGGATGTTCCCTGGATTGGGAAGCATGCCTTATGAGAATAGGTTGAGTGAACTCAGCCTTTTCTCCTTGGAGCGACGGAGGATAAGAGGTGACCTGATAGAGGTGTTTAAGATGATAAGAGGCATTGATCGTAACCCCAAGCAAAATGGTTCAATTTCTGAATTGTGAAAAGTCCGCAGAAGTGCAGAGCTCTTTGATTTTTACGGCATTATTAGAAGTGCCTTTAGAAGATGATCATGTTAGATTATTCTATTTACTATGTTGGCATAGGATCCTTTTGGAGGAAATCTGCAGACTTCTTGGTGTAAAGTTCAAAGTTCAATGTAAAAGTTATTATCAGAGTACATACAATTCTGAGATTCTTCTTCCTGCGGGCATACTTAGCAAATCTATAGAACAGTAACTGTAAACAGGATCAATGAACAACAAACTATGCAAGTACAAACATAAATAAATAGCAATAAATAAGGAGCATGAAATAACAAAATAAAAAGTCCTTAAAGTGAGATCATCAGTTGTAGGAACACCAGAAATAGATTGAGTGTAGTTATCCCCTTTTGTTCATGAGCCTGATGTTTGAAGGGTAGTAACTGTACTCGAACCTGGTGGTGTGAGTCCTGAGACACTTGTATCTTGTTACCTAATGGTAGCAGTGAGTAAAGAGAAAGACCTGGGTGGTGAGGATCTTTGATGGTGGATGCTGCTTTTCTACAGCAACATAGATGAGCTCAATGGTTGGGAGGGTTTGATCCATGAGGTACTGGGCCGAATCCACTACATTTTGTATGATTTTGCACTGAAAGACCTTGGTGCATACCAGGCCTTAATGCAGCCAGTCAGCACACTTTTCACCACACATCTATAGAAGGAATGTAAACAAAAATGCTGGAAAGACTCAACCGGTCAGCAGCACCTGTGGAATGATAATCAATTAACATTTCAGGTTCACAAACCTTCATCAAAGCTGGGAAAGATTTTCTTTTAATGTAGTTTTTGATTGCAGAGAAAGTGGAAGAGCAATGGTAGAACAAAAGAAAAATACCCATTAGAGTTGGACCAAATGGATTAATGGGTGCAATTATAGATAGATAGATAGATATACTTTATTGGTCCTGAGGGAAATTGGGTTTCATTACAGCCACACCAACCAAGAATAGAGCATAAATATAGCAATACAAAAACCACAAACAAACAACAATATGCAAACTATGCCAGATGGAAATAAGTCCAGGACCAGCCTACTGGCTCAGGGTGTCTGACCCTCCAAGGGAGGAGCTGCAAAGTTTGATGGCCACAGGTAGGAACAACCTCCTGTGACGCCCAGTGTTGTATCTCGGTGGAATATGGCCGGAGTCCAACAGCAAAAAGTTCAATATCCGGTCTACAAACACGTTCCTCGATCGTAATATGACCAGAATTGTATAAGTACTTGGATGGGATGCATATGGAGGACTACGGTACAAGTGCAGGTCAATGGGACTAAGCAAAGTAACAGTTTGGCATGGGCTAGGTGGCCTATAGGCCTAATTCTGTGCTGTAGTACTCTATGATTCTAGCCCTCAAGTGCTAGTTACTCTGTCTGCATTATAGCAAGAAAGACCTTGCATCCTTATACAGGTTAAGCACCCCTTATCTGAAATGCTTGGGGCAGAAGTAGTTCAGATTTTAGAATATTTGCACCTACATAATGAAAACCCTTGGTGATAGGGTCCAAGTCTAAACATAAAATCTATGTGCATTACGTATACAGCTTATACATATACCCTGAAGGAAATTTTATGTAATATTTTAATAGTTTTGTGCATGAAACAATAATGTGTATATTGAACCATCAGAAAGGTATGCTATCACGACTTCGGCCGCCTAGGTGAACAGTCAGCTTGGCACCGCCATCATTCCCGACTCTGAATTCATGTGCTACCGGTAAGCAGGTTTTGTCTTACACTTGTGCATCACAGACACGTACTGATACAGCTGTTCAGTATGTTAGATTTTCATCAGCAACAATCTTGGCAAAACCAAGAATTAATTCCTCTGCTGCTTCGTGATCAGCAAATAAAGGTCACCACAAATCTTTAAAAATTTCATGTCATGCCTTTTCTTAAATTTCTGCAGCCAAACTACTGAATCTTCACAATTGCTTTCAATTTTCAGTTCCTCATAATAGATTTTTACTTGCTTCATGATGAGCATACTGTTAAGCAGCATATGTTCACTCCGACGCTGACGAATCTTTCGATGCACAATTGAGATCTTTTCTCGCTTTATGCAATGTTTTTCTATTTTTCATTAACTTCTAGCCATTATGTATGTGAGGTCTTTCCCAGAATTGTCTTTGCTGCGAGGAGACCCTACGCATTGCCTGAGAACCTTCCCAGCACCTTACAGAATTTTCCATTTGTGACATCATGTTAGCAGTCAAAAAATTTCGGATTTCAGAGGTTTTCGGATAAGGCGTACTCAACTTGTAGTGGATGTTACTGTTTCAGGATGCTTCAAAGCTTCTGAGCCAATTGCTTACTTTTGAAACAGAACTACTTTGTTTTAGAAGCAAATATGATAACCACCTTGTGTACAGAACAACCATTTCCCTCTCCCCTCCCCCCTCAATAAATAAACAGTGTTAAGATAGGAAACTAGACACTCTGTTTTTGGTAGTAAAGTATTAATGTTAGCCAGATGATTCTTTTGGTGTCTCTTTGATTTGTCCAATGAGTAACTGTATATACCTGTGTATAGGCAACTGTGTTCCAAGTTATGAAAATGTTAGGGCATATTCTAGAGTTATGGTATATAGCAGTTGGTCTTCAGACCTGAACATGGTTTGTAGTTTGAATTTAAAATATAGTCCTGAACAATAGTAGTCCTGGAGCTGCAGACTGAAGTTGACTGTAAACCAGAAAATGCTGGTTTAACTGATTAACTTTCATTTTGGGTATCTGGAGTGTGGGTGCACAGAAGGAGGTGTTTGAAAAAGTTGCCTGTAAGGAGCTTGTACTTTCTCTCTGTGATCATGTGGGCTTCCTCCGGGTGCTCTGGTTTCTTCCTGCAATCAAAAGACATACCGGTTGGTAGGTTAATTTGTCATTGTAGATTGTCCCATGATTAGACTAGGATTAAAATTGGGTTCACTGGGCAGCCCGGTTTGAAGGACCTGAAGAGCATACTCTGCAATGTATGTCAATAAAATAAAAAATAAAATAAAACTACATGTAATACAAAGGAAGCATAGTAGATACTTGGCAACTATAGAATTATTCTGCTGTTAGATGGGGCTCGTCAGCCGTGGTTGGCAGCTCATCTAAGAGAAGGAAAACTCTGATCTCAAACCTCCACTGCCTTGCAGCTATTTCCACTGATGGGGAAGGCTTCAGGAGTAAACCCCGAGGGAAAAATCCAGAGCTGGAGTCCCTAAGGCAGTCCTACATTGTGTTCAGTGTAGACTGGCAACTCCTGCAATGCGGCTGGTACCAAACTGTATTGGTTTCTGCCGTTCCTATGGATTCATCAGAAGCATGGAGAGGAAGAGCTTGCTACATGGGCAACAGCTTACTATCCATACCATACTGCCCAGGCTTGCGTATCTGGATAGCTTGGACGCAGTATCCATGGTCAAGTCTGACCAACGGAGGCCCTCATTCACTCACTCACTCATCTTTGATCTTTAGCATATAAAATGTCATGTAATATTGGGTTGAGCAGGCCTCTTCTTCCAAGACTGTCTCAAATTATGATGCCTGCTGTTCGCTTTTGCTAGAATGGTCTATGTGTAGAAGTCTGCAGAATGAAGCTTTAACCAAATTCTTCTTACTGAGGTGCTGTCACAAAACCAAGGCTGATGCAGGAAACAGCAGTGGCATATTAACCTCAGGAGATACAGTCATCATTTGAGGCAATTCGTTGAGTAAAACATTATAGACAAGAACAAAGGGACTGTAACCTACAGAATAGAGACTTGTATCCTTAACTACATATCTATTGAGAACCAGATCATATGGTGTTGACATCTCATAGGATATTGCATTTTGATTATCATTCATTTCTGTGGTCATTAGAAGTTACACAGTGAGGGATAGTGTGAAATGGTCCATAAACAAATCTGTTCAGTTATGCATTCATGTGTACCAGAACTGCTTGGAGGACCTGATAATATTTTATTCATTTTCAGATTGGATGAGCCCCAGCAAATATTCAGGACCTGTTTATGTTACGCATTCTAAATGCCAACACAAAATTACATCTTGATGATTTCTCATATAGACAAATACCAGATTTCAGAGTGTCAGTGAAAAGATTGGCTTTTTGACAGGATGAAGCATTTTTCAGATTGTATTCATTGTTGGTCAGTATATCTCAAGAGGTGAGGCAATGCCCACCATCTAAGAGGAGGCACATCACAAGTTAGTATCACGTCTACTTAAATATGTCAACAACCGCAGTAACTAATGTGGTTGAAAGGTATTTTGTGTTTATATCACAAAGGAGCAGGACACTTAGCTCATACTCTGCAGTAATACACTTACTCCTGTGATTGTAGGCACATCAGGATAGGATTCTGAGATAACTTTCAGAATAGACGTGTTTCGACCCTGAAACTCTGCTGGGGTACAATGACTAAAATAGTATAGGACAATTTTCTCATGCAGACAATTCTAGGCTATGAAGTTTGGGTATGTAAGCAAATTAATTATCCATGACATTTTGTTTCAGCTGTCTCAAAAGAATTTTCTTGAACGTTAAAATTTAACTTTTTTAGCCAGCTTAAAAAGACATGTGAAATACCATCTTTTATGTCTTAAATTTCTATTACTCTACAAAAAAATAAGTTAAAATGAACTGTATGGTATACATGGAAAATAGAGTTGTTAATACATCGTGCAATTCAGCATTTAATAGTAAATTCAAAGTAATTACAATTATGTAAGATTGGTATTGCAGTCTTTGGGGATGTTTCATTAGGACTTTTGAGACTCCTTTTTTGGACTATATTTTAAGCTGCTATTGGAATGTTGTCAATCTTTGTTTGATCTATGACATAGCATTTTTGCTTGGCAGTTTGGAGTATATAATAATTCCAGAGACCATGCTGTCTTCTATCACAGAATTCAAGGATCTAAAATGTGGATTGAAGAGAACTTTAGTGCTTTAATTAATATTTACTCACTTGATTTCATAAAAACTGGAACAATGTCTAATTTTAACACCAACAAGTTATTTCGTTAAACTTACTTACAGATCAAAGTACTTTAAACATTGTTAGTGGACTTTTGATACAGATTGCGATAATTTACCTCATTAGATAATTTATTCAAATCATTGTCTTCTCCATAGGCGAAGAATTATCCAATGTTCATCTAATAAACTACAAGAGGAAGTCAGAAGAATGGCTACAACAATATTCAAGGAGACGTGTATGCTTTTATGACCGTTTGTTTTTTTACTGATTGGCAGTATACTGGATTAATCAATATGTTCTGTTTTGAACAGAAGTTAACAATATTAATTTTTGTTTCAGATTTCAGAAGTATATTACAAACTTTGTACTTTCTTATTGACCATTATAGTTGCACCTCCATTTATCTTCAGTAAGCCAACATTTCTTTTAATCACTTTTGTCTTCAATCATAATGAACATAATAGATCAACAGATACACTGTAGAACTACAATTCCTTAGGGACAATCTTACTGGTGCTTTCCGATCATGACTGTTTAAGAGATTCACCCCCCACCATAGATCCTTCCCTAAAAGATGTGGGCCCCACCAATGATGTCCAAGCAGAGTGGAAATTTACACATCTCACCTCACCAAAGTAGCTTCCTTTGAAAAGCCATTTTTAGAATTTGTAGATGTCCAGAATCTCCTGGAAAGAACAGGCAAGTGAATCTCCATATGATTAGCAGCAGAGGTGAAGCATACTGGATTATTCTCAGCACTTACTGTCGAAGCAGTGACTTTCACAATAGTGACAATCTTATTGCTGAAGCTAATGGAAATAGAAGTAATTCTTTTTGAATTCACAGTTCTTAAACCAACTGAGGAATGGCTATATTTACACAAATATTATTTTAGAATCTAATTACAATTTATACATACTTATTGGGACATGTTTTATACTGTAATTACCAATATACAGCATTTCAGTGACATTTATTTCCTAATGTATGGAATATATAATTATTAATCATGATCACTACTCAAGTGACAAGTTTAATACTTGATATTTGCATATAGTGTGCACTCAGCCCAGGCAAGAAAGGTCTTTCAAGATCAGCAGGGGACAGAAGCCATTTGGTACTCAGAGCCAAGATGAGGATGTAATTGAAGAGTGCAAGGCACACACAGCAACTAAGGAGCAATTACTTTAGTGGCTTTGAGTATCATCAGTTGTTAAATTGTAGTTTCTATTGACTTTTAAAATCTGTATTGTGAATGATGATTGCTTTTGCAAATAAGAAATTTGAATATACACAATGATACCAATTAATCAATATCTATAACTGCTAGTCAATTCTGTGTTTAAAAAAAATGTAATTTCTCTGTTCTGACTTCAGAACAGTGTGGTACAGGGTCCATATTGTTCTTATGCACAAGTAAATAAAGTGATTGAGGAACGAGTATGAGTTTTATGCATCTAGTTAATCAGCGAATACTCTAGGTTTCAGAAATAAAGAATGAATTCTGGTAAAAGCTCAATAAGCTTAATTGTTTTAAAAACTTACAGACAATATTTCTCCCCAGCTGATTGTATTATTATGTGGTTTGAAATCCATTTCATTTTATGAAATGGTAGAAAACAATACTGCATCTTGCTTTAAATGTTAATTCTCACATGCATTAAAATGGTATTTCAACACCAAAAGCAATGGAACGTTATTTTTAATACACAGAGCATGCAGCAGTTAGCACAGCTGTCTGACAACTCATGACTTAGGTTTAATCCTGACCTCTGGCACTGTCTGTTAGAGTTTGCATGGTCTCCTTATCCCCCTGTGAGGGTTCACATCCCAAAGGTATGCTGTAAGTTTAATTGTATACTATAAATTACCCCTTAAGAACAATGGTGGCAGGAGTAAATAGAATACCCTGTGTCAGCACTTGTCTTTATGAGCTAAATTTAAGTTGCAAGGAAATAAAATTAATTTTAGAATCTACAAAATAGAAAATAAATTAATAATTCTGCATTTAAATTTTAAAGCATGCTTTTTAAAACTCTCTCACTAACTTAAGTAGCTGAATTTGCATACTTGATGATTATACAGACGATTGCAGTCTTATGTATTAAAAGGGGCAGTGAAACTTACTCAAAAGAGACAAATTATCAAGTTCCACCAAAAGAAGAAATTGAACCAGTCATTACTTATTACTAAATTTAACTGATATAAGTATAAGCATCAAACTTGGGATCTTCTAGAAGACTTTTTTTTTGTATAATGCTTTTGTTTTTAAACATTCACAAGATGAGAAAGTTACTATCAATGTCCTCATTTGACTATTCCTAACTGCTTCCAGAAAACATGATCGTGACACACTTCATTGAAGAACCGCAAATCCGTGTAGTGTATTTAATATTTCTGTAATATTGTAAATACTGTATATTGTTTGATTAAGCCTTCTTTGTTTACATAAATCATTATGGATTATAATTAAAAAGTATGTGAGTGACATACAATATTACGCCTCATTATATGTGAGTGTCTCATTAAAAAAAGGGAAAAACTACGTAGATAAGTATCCCAGCTCTTACCTTCAGTTAGTTTCTGGAGTTACAAAACATAACAGTGGTGACGAGGAAGTTCTAAAATGAACCCAATTCTGTTACCTACCAGTTGAAGCACAGTATGTTTTTCTTCGCAAGAGAAAAAGATATTCGAGTTATAAAAAGGCAGAAAATGGATGAAATTAAGAAGCATCAAGTATAGCCACTGGTTCATAAACAGTGAGTACTGGGTGATAATAATAATAATAATAAATCAATCAATAAATAAAAGCAGAAGTGGCTGGCTACATCTGAAAGATGGACATGCACAACAAATAACTGGATGATGTATACTGAAAGAATGAGCAGTATTTTGAAGCAAATGAAATATCCGATGAAAAACAAGTGCCAGTATTGCTGAATGTAATGGGTTGAAGAGCATACAGTTTCTTAGGAGTTTAACTGCTCCTACCAAACAAGCTGAAATGAGCCATGCTGATATTGTGAGCATAATCCAGGAACGTTTAGAACCAAATCCATTGTTGATTGCAGAATGCTTTAGGTTGCATACGTTGAATCAAAAGAAAAGGGGAGTCCATTTCAGCTTACATGGCTGTATTGAAGAAATTGTCCGTGCATTATCAAATCAGTGATGGGCTTAATGATGCACTGAGAGATCATTTAGTTTGTAAATCTTACAAGAAAGCATTCAAAAACAACTCCTAACTGAAGCATAACTTTACAAGAGCAGTTGAAATCACTGTATCAATGGAAACAGCAGCCAGGGATGTAATTGACTTGCAATCACGAATGAAAGTGATCATGAACAAAATTGCAATGTTCAATCAGAAACCTACCTAGCTGAACATGTTTTGTTACTGTTGTGGCAGGGACTCAGGTACACCAGACCAACACAGGTTTAAAGGTAAAAATTGCAGAAAATGCAACAAAGAAAGACACATACAATGAGTTGTCATGCAGACAAAAATAAATGGACTGCACCAGGAAGAGAAAAAAATAAAAAGTCCATTTACATTTTCAAAAAGAGCACTAATCTGCATGCTGTTGATGAAAAATCTCATAATAATGAAAGTGTCACTGGACTTGGTAGCCATGAATGAAAACTACCAAGAGACAAGCAATATGGATTACATCAGAAATGAATGACAAATTACTTAAAATGAAATTGGACATTGGCTCGGCTGTTACAGCCATTCCACAAAATGAGTTTAAATAGCATTTTATTTTCAGCAGCTCAGGTGTGGCAAGTGCCAGTATCAGAGCCCTACTGAAGGCCAGGAGAAAGAGGGAGTAAAAAAGCAGCAGCTTCAGGTAAGGCCGGTTCTTTTCCAGCTGTGCAGTGCATTAAGTGTCAGCGTCAAGAGGTCTAAACTCAACAGCAAAAAAAGGAAGGTAGGATCAGGCGGAGCGGCCATTGTTGGAACGTGCCAGTGATAGAGGGGGAAAACTTTGGCTTAACAGAGTTTGATGGGAACAGGGGGAGGCAAACATAAGAAGAGGTAAGCCTTTGTTTTTAGCAGAATAGTCAGGATGGAATGCTCACCCTGTCAGATGTGGAAATTCAGGTAACTTGACGATTTTCCTGATGATTACATCTGCAAGAGGTGCACCCAACTTCAGCACCTGACTGACTGAGTCAAGGAGTTGGAGCTGGAGTTGGATGTAGTCAGGATCATTTGGGAGGCTGAAGATATTAGTGATGAGACTTTTGAAAAGGTGGTCACAACCAAAGTGCAGGCTTTAGACAGTAGATGGGTGACCACCAGGAGAGGTAAGGGGATTTAAAAGTCAATGCAGGGTTCCCCTGTGATCATTACCCTCAGCAACAAGTATACCCCTTTGGATACTGCTTGGGAGGGTGTGACCCATTAGGGCACAGCAGCAGCAGCCAGGCTAGTGGCACTGTGGTTGGCACTGAGGCTCAGCAAGGAAGGATAAAGAAAGGCAGTGCAGTAGTGATATGGGATTTGATAGTTAGGGGGACAAACAGGAGATTCTGTGGCTGCAAAAGAGACACCAAGATGGTATTTTGCCTTCCTGCAGCTAGGATCCAGGATGTATCAGAGCAGCTGCAGGATGTTCTCAAGGAGGAGTGTGATCAGAGGTCATGGTGCATATTAGCATCAATGACATAGGCAGAAAAAGGGAGAGGTCCTATGCAGTGAGTATATAGAGTTAGGAAAGGGGCTGGAGAAGGACCTCCAGGGTAGTAATCACTGGATTACTCCCAATGCCACGGGAGAGTGCAGGTGGGAATGGGATGATAGCACAGATGAATGAGTGGCTGAGGAGATGGTGCAGGGGGCAGGGTTTCAAGTTCTTGAATCATTGGAACCTTTTCTGGGAAAGGGATGACCTGTACAAGAGGAACGGATTGCACCTGAACTGGAGGGGAACCAATGTACCAGCCAGGAGGTTTGCTAATACTGTTCAAGAGGGTTTAAACTAGTTTTGCAAGGTCTGGGAACCAGAGCACCAGGTCAGTCAGGGAGGGATCAGACAGGAAGGTAGATGTCAGGGAAAGTACTGAGTGGCAAAATCGAAATAACAGGTATGTTGGGTCGGATAGTTTGAAATGTGTATATTTTAATGCTAGGAGTATTATGGGTAAAGGTGATGAACTTAGATCATGGATGTGTACATGGGACTACAATGTTGTGGCTTTTACAGAAACTTAGTTGAGACAGGGGCAGGAATGGGTGACTAATGTACCAGGTTTTCAAAGTTTTAGAAAAGATAGAGAAGGAGGTAGAACAGGGTGGGGGTGGAGTTGCACTACTAATCAGAGACAATATCACAGCTGCACTGAAAGGGGACATAATGGAGGGTTCAAATACTGGGACTATTTGGGTAGAACTCAGGAACAGGAAGGGTGCAATCACACTGATGGGATTGTACTACAGAACCCTCAAGAGCCACCAGGACATTGAGGAACAGATATGTAATCAAATTAAGGAAATATGTAAAAATAATAGGGTTGTTGTTATGGGAAGATTTCAATTTCCCTAATATAAAATGGAACCTTCTTTCTGCAAGGTGTTTAGATAGGGCAGAATTTGTTAACTGTATCCAGGAGGGTTTAATAAATCAAAATGTGGACGATCCAATGAGAGGAAGGACTGTACTGGACCTGGTGTTGGGTAATGAACCCGGCCAGGCGACTGACCTTTCAGTGGCTGAGCAGTTAGGGAACAGTGACCACAACTTCTTAACTTTCAGGATAGCTATAGATAAGGATAGGTATAGGTACGATCCTTGTGGGAGAGTTTCAAATTGGGGTAGGACAAATTATGAAGGCATTAGGCAGGAATAAAGAAGAGTTAATTGGGAAACCTTTTTCTGGCAAGTCCACATCAGACATGAGGAGGGTGTTTAAAGATCAATTGCACATAGTACAGGAAAGTTATGTTCCTGTTAGAAGTAAGTACAGGAATAGAAAGAGAAGAGAACCTTGAATGTAGAGAGAGAGGTGATGAACTTAGTCAAGAAGAAAAAGGAAAAGTATTCAAAGCTTCAGAGTTAAGATCAAATGGAGCACATGAGGATATAAAGAAGTCAGAAAAGAACTAAAGGAGGGAATTAGGAAAGCCAGAGGGGCCATGAAAAGTCCATGGCAAGTAGGATTAAAGAGAATCCCAAGGCATTCTATACATACATCATGAAGAATAGGATAACTAGGGAGATGGTAGAACCACTCAAGAATAAAGAGGAGAACATTTGCTTAGATGCAGAGAATGTGAGTGGGGTACTTAATGAGTATTTTGCTTCAGTATTCACCAAGGAAAAGATCAGTGTTGAGTATATAAAAATGATGGGGCTTTTAGAGGTCAAGGAGGAGGAAGTGTTGGGCATCCTAATGAGTATTAAGGTGGATGTCCCAGGGCCTGACTGGATTTACCCCAGGTTACTGAAAGAGGCAAGAGATGATATTGCTGTGGTCTTGACCAGTATCTTCATGCCCTCTCTAGGCATAGCCGGCGTCCCTGAAGACTGGCGAGTGCCTAATGTTGTACCTCTATTTAAAAGGGAACAAGGGAAATTCTTAGGGATAGGATATATGAGCATTTGGAAATCCATGGCATAATTAGGGAGAGCCAGCATGGCTTTGTACAGGACAGCTCATGTCTTACAAACTTGAAGTCCCTCATGAGAGACTAATCCATATTATTTAGATGCGTGGGGTCCACGACAAATTGGCTGTTTAGATTCAAGACTGGCTTGATGACAGGGGTTAGTGGTTGAAGGGACTTATTCAAACTGAAGGTCTGAAATTAGTGGTGATTTGCAGGGATCTGTGCTAGGATCTGTGTTTGAGATAAATATAAATGACCTGGATTGAAATGTAGATGGGTGGGTTAGTAAGTTTGCAGATGATGCCAAGATTGGTGGAGTTTTAATAGTGTAGAAGACTGGCAAAGAATATAGCATTATATAGATCAGTTGCAGATATGGGCAGAGAAATGACAAATGGAGTTTAACCCAGATACGTGTAAAGTGTTGCACCTTGGTAGGGCAAATGCTAGGAGACAGTACACTGTTAAGGGCAAGGCCCTTAACAATGTTGCTGAGCAGAGAGACCCTTGGTTTCAAAATCCATAGCTCCCTGAAAGTGGCTATTCCGGTCAATAGGGCGGTTAAGAGGGCTTTTATTAGTTGAGGCATTGAGTTCAAAAGTCAAGAGATTATGTGGCAACCTTATAAAGCTCTGGTTAGGCCACATCAGGAGTATTGTACATAGTTGAGGAAGAGGCTTACTAGGATGTGGCCTGGTTTAGAGGGCATGTGCTACAATGAGAGGCTGAACAAACTCGAGATGTTTTCTTTGGAGTGGTGGAGGCTGGGGGAGATCTGATGGGGGTTTATAAAATTATGAGAGGCATAGACAGAGTGGACAAGGAGTATTTTTTTCCCAGGGTAGAAATGTCTACTATCAGAAGGCATGCATTGAAGGTGGTGGGGGGGGGGGGGGGTGGAGTTTCAAAGGGGATGTGAGGGGTCGTTTTTTACTCAGAGTGGTGGATGCCTGTAATGCGCTGCCTGATATGATGGTAGAGGCAAACAGATTAGAGACTTTTAAGAGACATATAGATAGGCACATTAAAGTGAGGAAGATGGAGGGGTATGGACATTGTGCAGGTAGGAGGGATTAGTTTTTGGGGTTTTTGAATTTACTTTTTAGCTGGTTCGGCACAACATTGTGGGCTAAAGGGCCTGTTTCTGTGCTGTACTCTTCTATGTTCTATGTTCAAGGATACTGAACTGAAGTCTGAGGACATTCAGCTAAGAACTTACACTGAAGAAAAGATGATTCCTCTGGGAATGACATTCGTAACAGTGAAATACAACAACTAACAAGCTTCATTGGGCTTGTATGTGGTTAAAACAGGAGGGCCAGCGTAGTGGGGCCAAGATTGGCAAAGACAACTACAACTTGACTGGAGATTCATCCATCATTTACATGTCACATCCCCTGAAAAAGAGTCAACTGACAGGAAATTAAGAAAGGTACTGGATGATGCCATAACAGTGCTCAAGGATGGCTTTGGAAAACTCAAACATACCATGAATAAAATTGTGTCAAATGAAAATGCCACACAAACAGGTTTTATAATGCCCGTCTATTTTCTTATACCAACTGTGATAAAGTAACCAGTAAGCTAGATTGCATGAAGGCTGAAGGAATTCTTTCCAAGACTGAGTAGAGCTCATGGGCAATGCCAGTGTCCCAGTAGCCAAGAAGTATGGATCTGTCAGGATCTGTGGTGATTTTAAGGTCACCATCAATCCAGTATTGAAAATATATCAATTCCCTAGCCCAGGTTAGAAGACATCTTTGAAAATCTTTCTGGAGGGAAACACTTCAGCAAAGTGGACTTAGCTGAGGCCTACCTACAGGTGGAGTTGGGAGAACAGTACAGTCTTTCTCGCCATAAGCACTCACAAAGGGTTTTATTGCTATAATAGGCTTATTTCTGGAATAACATCTCCACCTGCACATTGGCAGAAAGCTATGGACCAGATGCTGCAAGGCGGTCCAGCCACTCGATGTTACCTGAATGACATCATTGTTTCCAGTGAGGATGAGAAGGAATATCACTAAAATCTCAAGACATTGTTAAAAACATTTGATGATTATGGGCTCACAGCACAACATGACAAGTGTGAATTCTTTAAATCAAGTATCACTTACTGTGGTCACACCATTGATGCACAAGGATAACACAAGTGTGCTGAGAAAATTCAAGCAATGATGGATGCCCCAAGGCCAAAGAATGTGCCAGAGTTGTAGTGTATTTTTGGATTTATCAATTACTAACAGTTTTCTGCCAAATCTGGCTACTGTGCTCCACTCCATGACTCATTAATACAGATTGGAAAGAAATGGCAATGGACAAAGCAGTGTAAGGTGGGTTTCGAAAAGTCGAAGGAAATGGTGGTTCAGGTACTGTACTCACACATTACAAGCCACATTGTCCAGTGAAGCTTGCTTGTGATACCTGGCTTTATGGTATAGGTGCAGTCGTCACATGTTATGAGTGACGGAAGTGAATGCTCCATTGTCTTTGTATCAAGTTACCATAAATTTTCGCTGCAGTGAAAATTTATGCACAGATTGACAGAGAGGCCTTGAGTCTGATTTGGGGTGTAAAATCTTTCATCCAGTACCTGTACAGGACAGTTTAACCTCATTATTGATCATCAACCACTGGTGTCCATTTTCAATCCACAGAAGGGTGTTCCACTAATGGCAGCAGCACGAATGCAGAAATGGGCTCTGTTTCTTGGAGGACACAGTTATGAGATCGAATTCAAGAGGAAATGCTGATGGAATGTCCCAATTACCTTGGAAAAGGACATACCTGAAAAATTTACAAAAGGCACTCCGCTTGACATATTCTCCCTAATACAAATTGAAAGTTCCCTATTACAGCTGAGATTACGAAAAGCAGGGGTCCCCAACCTGGGACCCATGGGTCCCTTGGTTAATGGTAGCGGTCCATGGCATAAAAAAGATTGGGAACTCCTGATGTAAAGGCATTAACATAAAAGTCCCCACTTTGTCTCAGGTCTACACAGCAACCCAAAGTGGCTGGAATGTTCATTAGAAATTCCAGTTTCCCTATTTTTACCAGCACCAGGATAAACTTGCCCTGATGGGGGCTGCGTTATGTGGGGATTGAGTTATTATACCATCCAAGCTGAGAGCTAAAGTGTTAGAAGAATTATGTGCTACACCTAGGCATAGTCAAAATGAAAGTGTTGTCTCAAAGCTTTGTCAGGTGTTCTGGGATAGATTAGCAGACCAAGCAGCTTGTCACACCCTGTTCCTGATGCTAACATGTCCAGAAGGTACCAAGAGCTGTGCCTCTCCATCCTTGGGAATGACCTGCATTACCCTGGCAGGGTTCATAGATTTTGCCAGACATTCATGGGCACAAATTTTTTGGGTAGCAGTGGATGCAGCTACAAAGTGGCCAGAAGTGTTCCTGATACCCTCCCTTAGAGCCTCGCACACCATTGAGAAGGCTTTTCTCAAGGTCTGGTGTTCCACAACACTTAGTCAGTGAAAATGGACCACAGTTTTTGCAGAACAGTTTCAGTCATTCCTGAAAATGAATGGAATAAGCCATATTACATCTGCGCCATACCACCCAGCTGACAGATGGCTTGGTGAAAAGGTTTGTCCAGAGTTTAAAGAATGCACTGTAAGCAATGTCGGCAGAACACACTACATAGTCTCAGAAACTCACCAACTTATTATGGACCTGTATTCTCAGATCCCTTTGGTCTAATCTACAGCATTCCTCAGTACCCTACCATACACTGTGTAAGACCTACCAGCTAAAACACTGTGTACTTGCCAGCATTAAATTCCATCTGCCATTTTTCAGCCCATTTTTCCAGCAGCTCCTGATCCCACTGCAAGCCATGATTGTCTTCTTCGTTGTCCACTACACCCCCACTCTGCAAATTTGCTGATCCAGTTAACCACATTATCATCCAGATAGTTGATATAGATGACAAACAACAATGGACCCAGCACCAAACCCTGCAGCACTCTACTGGTTACACTCCTCCAGTCAGAGAGTCTACAATCTACTACCACTCCCTGGCTTCTCCCACAAAGTCAATGTCTAATCCAATTTACTACCTCATCTTGAATGCCAAGTGACTGAACCTTCTTGATCAATCTCCCATGCAGGACCTTGTCAAATGCCTTGCTAAAGTCCACATAGACAACATCCACTGCCTTGTCTTCATCAATTTTCCGGGTAACTTCTTTGAAAACTCTATAGGATTGGTTGGACACGACCTACAATACACAAAGCCATGCTGACTATCCCTAATCAGTTCATCTCTATCCAAATGCTCTCATATCCAGTCCCTTAGAATATCTTCCAATAACTTTCCCACTACTGATGTCAGGATCACTGGCCTATAATTTCCTAGTTTATTTTTAGAATCTTTCTTAAACAACAGAACAATACTAGCTATCTTCCAATCCTCTGGTATCTCACCTGTCACCCAGCATGATTTAAATATTTCTGCTAGGGATCCAGCAATTTCTGCACTTGCCTCCTATAGGGAACACCTTGTCAGGCACTGGGGATTTATCCACCCTCAATATAGCAAACAACTCCTCCTCTGTAATCTGTATAGGGTCCATGAAGTTGATGACACTTCTATAGACTTTGTATCCATCTCCTGAGTAAATACAGATGCAAAAAAATTCATTTAAGTGTAGCCCCCTGGCCAGCCTCAGGGTCGCTTGGCTCACTGTCGTCTAGGGAAACAGCCCTCGGCCTCGCCAAACTGGGTAATTAGTTTGTGTGGATGTTGTATGATGTACCCACCCCTCCCAAATAACAGACAATACACCAGATATGATTAAATGATTTACAGTTTATAGATATTATGGGAACTATATAATTAATAGAGAATAAAATATAAAAGGAAAATAAAAGGCGCTACACTTATCAAAGTTCAATCTCTTTGTGCACAAACAGTTGGAGTTCAGGACCCTTCTTCTTCACCCTGCAACCCCTCAGACCACCTCGACTGGCCGCCTGGGACCAACAACGGTGGTGGACCAGACACTCCACACAAGTCCATCTCCGTCTCCTCTCCTCGCTGGACGCCCCACTCGGGGTCCGACTCCACTAGCGGACTCACAGCACCTCGTCCATCCTCTGTCTCTCTCTCCCACCTTGTGCCCCAAAACCCCGCACATACAATATCTTACAGACACACCAAAGCATAACAACTATCCCAATTGGTTCATAACATCATCTTATCAGTAACGTGATCCAAACAAACTGCTAGCGGGAGGACTTTCTCAGCAGTTAACATAACAAAGAAGCCCTTTCAATTATAATATAACAAAGAAGCCATTTTAATTAGACTACGCAGTGACATAAAAAAAGAAACCCCTTACATAAGATCTCCCCCATTTCTTTAGGCTCCATGCATGTATTACCATTCTGATCCTTCACAGGACCAATTTTATCTCTTGCATTCCTTTGGCTCTTAATATATCTGTAGAATATCTTAGGATTCTCCTTCACCTAGTCTGCTAGTGCAACTTTATGACTTCTTTTAGCCCTCTTGATTTCTATCTTAAGTGTTCTCTTTCATTTCTAATACTTCATAAGTACGTAATTTTTTCCGACCTGCCCATACTGCTGTGCACCTCCTTTTTTCTTAACCAGGGCCTCAAAATCTCTTGAAAAGCAAGGTTCCCTAAACCTGTTATTTTTACCTTTTATTCTGACAAGCACATACAAGCTCTGTACTCTCAAAATTTCAGTTTTGATGACCTCCCACTTACCAAGAACACCTTTGCCAGAAAACAGCCTATCCCAATCCACACTTGCCAGATCCTTTCTGATACCATCAAAATTCGCTTTTCTCCAATTTAGAATCTCAGCCTGTGGAACAGGCCTATCTTTTTGCACATTCACTTTGAAACATAATGGCATTATGATCACTAGATGCAAAGAGTTACCCTACACAAACTTCTGCCATGTGCCCTGCCTCATTCCCTAATAGCAGATCAAGTATCGCACACTCTGTCATTGGGATTTCTACGTACTCATTAAGGAAACTTTCCTGAACGCATTTGAAAAACCCTTATCCCATCTAGTCCTTTTACAGTGTGGGAGTCTGAGTCAATATGCAGAATGTTAGAATCACCTACTACAACAAACCTATAGCACACTCCTTTACTCCCTGTATACCACCCACAGCTCCAATCTGCTAATTAAATTTGCTGATGATACTACATTGATTGGCCTAATCTTAAATAATAATGAAGCAGCCTACAAAGAAGCCACCACCCTGACACAGTGGTGTCAAGAGAACAACCTCTCCCTCAATGTCGCAAAAACAAAGGAGCTGGTTGTGGACTATGAGGAATGGAGACAGGCTAACCCCTATTGACATCAATGGATCTGAGGTTGAGAGGGTGAACAGCTTTAAGTTCCTCGGCATAAACATCACTGAGGATCTCAAGTGGTCTGTACATACTGGCTGCGTGGTGAAAAAGGCATAACAGTGCCTCTTTCACCTCAGGTGGTTGAAGAAGTCTGGTATGGGCCCCCAAATCCTAAGAACTTTCTACAAGGGCACAATTGAGAGCATCCTGACTGACTGCTATAGGAACTGTACATCCCTCAATCGCAGGACCCTGCAGAGAGTGGTGCGGACAGCCCAGCGCATCTGTAGATGTGAACTTCCCACTACTCAGGATATTTACAAAGACCAGTGTGTAAAAAGGGCCTGAAGCATCATCGGGGACCTGAGTCACCCCAACCACAAACTGTTCCAGCTGCCTACCATCTGGGAAATGGTACCACAGCATAAAAACCAAAACTGGCTCCTGGACAGCTTCTTCCACCAGGCCATCAGACTGATTAATTCATGCTGACACAACTGTATTTCTATGTTATATTGTTGCACATACTATTTATTATAAATTACTAAATTACATTGCACATTTAGACAGAGATGTAACATAAAAGATTTTTACTCCTCATGTATATGAAGGATGTAAGTAATAAAGTCAATTCAATTCAATCTGCAATCTCTCTACAAATTTATTCCTCTAAATTGCTTGGATGGTTTATAATATAGCCCCATTAACGTGGCCATACCTTTCTTATTCCTCAGTTCCATCCATATGGCTTCACTAGATGTGTTTTCCAGTCTCTCCTGACTGAGCACTGCCACGACATTTTCCCTGGTTAGCAACACCCCCCCCCCCTTTAATCCGTCCTGCTCTGTCATTTCTAAAACCAAACCCCAGAATACTGAGCTGTCAGTCCTGCCCCTTCTGCAACCAAATCTCACTAATAGCCACAATATCCTAAGGACATGTGTTGATACATGCCCTGACTCATCCGCCTTTCCTACGATACTTCTTACTTTGAAATATACAGTATGTTGCGCAGGACATAAGTCGCACCAAGCTCAACCTTTTGATTCCTGACTTTACAACAGCTTAACAACCTCTGTCTCTACAGCCTCTCCACCATCAGTTCTGGCACTCTGGTTTTCATTATGTTATGAATTTTCTACACATTTACTATACGTTTCCTTATCAGGGAAATCATTGCCTTGTACTTGTGTGTCATAACCATTACTCATCATGTCAATCCAATTCAGCTGTGCAAGTCTTGCAACATGTCAACATAGATTGCTATTTCAGGAAATGAAACTGTAAATAATTGAGATATACACCTCCCTCCTAATTCACATGCTTATATTTAATCAAGCAACCCCCCCCCCCCCCATTAACCAAAGCTCAGGTTTCTACTTGCACTGACCCTCTACCAATTTAAAGAATAGGGGCAGCAACAACTTGGGAACACCTAAGAATTATTGACTTGAAAACATGTGGTCATACCCACACCCAAAGGACTGCAGCAGTTCAAGAAGGCAGCACACTATCACCTCAGAAAACTAGGAATGGGTAAGTAAACACTGGCTTAGCATTTATATCTCTTGAATTAATAAAAAGTTTCACAAATCATTAATATAATTTCTGACCTCACAATGCAGGCAAAGTTCATGTAGAAGGTGATGAATAAAGCAGGGAAAGATAACTGGATATAGGACAATTTATCAAAAGAAAATGACACTGATTGTCATTATCAGCCTTCAGGCTTTCTGTTAGATGTGATACATCCATTCTTAATTTCTAAAGACTTGGGTAAGTCTTCAATTTTACTCAACCACCTTGCTGCCATGCTCACCAAATACTGCCTGTCAGGGTCATTTATTCTCACCTCCAAATTCAGCTGTTTAGGCCTAATTTTGACCACAGTGAGGTTTTGGATCCACATGATTCTGGTGAAACTCATGTAGTGGTTGTCAATGATACTTTTATCACTTTGTAGATGGATTATGAGTAGTGATAGGCCAGGCTGAATTAGAGTTATGGACCTTTTTCACTTGGTCCATGTCAAGGTTACAGCTGTGCACAGACTCTTTTGCTTGTTCCAATGGAAGATCTTGCTCCCACATAAAGATGTATGATTTCACATACTTGAAGGCTGAAGATTTGCAGAAATACATTGATCAAGGGTTATAGAAAGCCTTTTGGACAAATACAATTTGTCACCTTTCTTCTTGCATCCCTCCCACACCCCCCCCCCCCGCCAAATACACGGAAATCCAAGCTGGTTCCACCTACTTCTTTTAGCCTATACACTTTTAAATCTTTCCTATCTATGTATCCATCTGCCTTTTGAAACTGTTATTGTATCTGCCTCAGTCACTTCCTCTGGCAGTTCATTCCATATATATGTATATACCACCTTAATAAGACTGGGCATTAACCCTAACTATGCCCTCAAATTTTATAGACCCCTCTAAGGAAGTTGTAGCTTGTTCAACCTCTCCCTGTAATGCAGACCTGAGTCCTGGCAATAGCATTGTAAGTCTTTTCTGCATGCTTTCTAGTTTAATGACATTTTTTCTATTGCAAGGTGATCAAAGGTGAACACAGTACACCAAGTGTTGCCTCTGTCCTGCACAACTGCAACATAACGTGTGTTACATACCTCTACATTCAAGGTCCTAACTGATAAAGGGTCTTCCATGTCTCCATTTGATGCCACTTTCAGGGAACCACGTAGTAGAACTCCAAGATCCCTCTGTTCCATAACACTCTAGGGAAAACCATTTATTGTGAAGTCCTACCTTCAGACTAGAACATATATAGTAACTGGATGATGAGGTATGAACAAATAGAGGATAAGAGCGAATTTTCCAAAATGCAACATTTGACATATGACCCAGTTACTCACCTAATTCAAGATCTCACTGTAGTTCTTAATAACCTTCACTATTTACCAAACTACCCATTTTAGGTGTCATCTACAAATTTAGTTACAGTACTGTGCAAAAGACTATGCACATATACATATAGCTGGGGTTCCCAAGACTTTTGCACAGTACTATAGTAATTTTAAATACTGCACTGTACTACTAACACCACAAAATAAATTCATGACATATGAGTGATAATAACACTCAAGATTCAGGGGAGAAGATTTAGGACGGAGATGAGGAGAAACTTTCCCAGAGAGTGGTGAATCTGTGGAATTCTCTGCCCAGGGAAGCAGTTGAGGCTTCTTCATTAAACACATTTAAGATACAGTTAGATAGATTTTTATATAGTAGGGAAATTAAGGGTTATGGGGAAAAGGCAGGTAGATGGAGCTGAGTTCATGGACAAATCAGCCATGATCTTATTGAATGGCAGGGCAGGCTCGATGGGCCGGATGGTCTACTCCTGCTCCTATTTCTTATATTCTTATAAACCTGGTACTGGTACAAATCTCTATGGTGGACTGAAGAGTGAAATCATGGTTGTGAAAAGAGGAAGGGAGCAGGAAGCACCGGAGAGACATTCTGTAATGATCAATAAACCAATATTATTGAATCAAATGATCTTGCCTGGTGCCTCAGCGCTGGGCGCGTCTGCACCTGTGCCAACCCCACTCCTTCTCTGCCACCTGTCCCACACCCCTCCCTCACCATTCCCAAGATCAGATTTACAAACTTGCTCTCCACTTCACATTGGCAAATACAATATTGTGTAAAGTCTGAGGCACACACACATGCCAACTATTATTAATATCAGTTAATCAGGCTGAGCTAGTAAACCTGTATTGAATTCCAAACTCAGAACCCTTTCTTTCATGTGGTCTTAGGTTCCTACCAGCTCAAGAACCATTTTTACATACCCTTTTAGGTTTTTATTTCAATTTTTTCTGCAGACATTGCTCTCATGTGGTTTTACTCAAAGAATGAAAAAGATAGAATAACCTTCAGCTTTTGCCAATTTCTTCAAACAATTCTTTCTTTGAATTATGAGACACTTACCTCCCTCCCAATTCATATGCTTATGATTAATCAAGCCTTTCTCTATCCAAAGCTTGTGTTTCTTATAATAATTCAAAATCCAAGATAGCACTGGCAATATACAATGATATTTTGCAAGCAGCACACCAAACTACTAGATATACTTCTGAACTACGATCACTGCAATCTGCCTTTAAGAAATATACTTTTAAACTAGTGAATTTTGCGTGCTTTTTATGGGTTCTATGATCCTTCTTTGTTTTCCTGTGGGTGCCTGTAAGAAAATAAATCTCTAGGTTGTACATAGTATACATAGTGTACTTTGATAATAAATTTACTTTGAACTTTAATTACATCGACTCAGGCCTAGGGGGCCGGCGTCAGGCATGATGACAGACTCTCCACTTCTCCCTCTCCCTCATCAGTGTTCAGTTCATCTACATTAGCCACGCCACTATCTTCTAGGAGCATGTTGACCATAGTCTTGGGAGGGTGCCCAGGGTTCATCCTCCCATGCTTGGGCTCCCATATGATGACTTGGTTAGCAGGTAGCTCGGGGTGGCGTAGAAGGTGCCCCCCTAGTTGCAGTCTTCTTGCCTCGATTTTAGTGATGAGCATCGGTAGGTCGTCATGGAACTCGACGTTCATCATGTGCTGTTGCCAACTCACGTCAAGAGCCATCCGGAGCATTCGTGTATATCAACCATCTAGAGACTTTCGCATAGTCTTAGTGAGTGTCCACGTCTTGCATCCATATGCCAGAATGGGCTCTATGACTGCTATGAAGATCCTCTTTTTAAGCCCTCTGGTCAGGTTCGACTTCCAGATTTCCTTCATGTCATTCATAGCCCTCCATGCCAGCGCCTTCCGTATCTGTATGTCCTTCTCCGAACTCATCATTCTTCACCCGAGGTACTTGAAGTCAAAAACTTTCTTAATGGTATCATTCTTTACGGTCTTGAGAGTACTTTCATCGCAGTTAAACGCCACGTCTTTTTAGCGTTTAGGTGAAGTCCAACTTTATTGCACTCAATTTCCACTTTTGTCAGTAGCTGCTGTGCTTCCTCCATCTGGTCAGAGAGCAGGACTATGTCATTTGCAAAATCGAGATCTGAGAGAGTAACTGGTCTGACCCTTTTGGTTCGTCCTGGTTTTAAGGTAAAACCAAGCTTGTCATGTAGCTTGACGTAGAGCGAATCAAGGACGAATCAAGGATGTAGGGTGCCAGAGTGTCCCCTTGCAGCACACCAGCTAGGAGCTCAAACGCTGCTGTTTCTCCGTCTGGTGATACAACTTTCGCCATGGTTTTGATATAGCTGGACTGTTGAACTTTAACCGTCTTACCCATCTCTTCTGCATCAGTTTTTTTACTCCTTAAGATAATTCCCAATGCCTTTTCTTGCATTGCATGTTAGATTGTAATAGTGGACACTCATTTCCCCTTTGTCCTCCGTTTGTTCATACCTCATCATCCAGCTATGTGGTACTGGCCTGACCTTGGCATTTGTAACAAAAGCTTGGGCTAATATGCATTCCAACCCAAATTGATTGACAGTTTATATACTGCTATTAAGATACATACTCATGGGGTCAGCAGAATTCCCAAAAGTTTCTATGCTGTAGGAGCTTCCAGACCTGTTAGGAGTATATCCTATTTATAGAAAAAAAATGCAATGAATAGCATTTTCAGTGGAGCAATGGAATTTTATCTAAAGATCTGAGCAGCAGTCACTCTTGCAAACAGATATGCAGTTGCAGAGATTAATGAAGGGGGTAACTAGCTTTTCACAGACTGAAGTGAGGAGAATCAGTCAGTGGTATCAGGTATTGGAAGCTGAAGTCAGCAGTAATATGTCCATACTACCTTGCATTTTACAATGCAATGCCTCTCAAAACAGATTTCTTAAATTCAGTTTCTTCTCTGAAACTGAGACACTTGAACAGAATAAAAGTGAGAAAGAAGATACCAGTAAACACCAGAAATGAAGGCCCTTCTCTGCACATTAAGTACACAGCTCAAAAGCGTACTCCTTTCAATTCTGCATTTACCAAATTCTCCTTATGTACGAGAACATCACAGGAATTATGTTGGAAGATTAATTAAATTCAAGAGTAAATCATCAGATTTTTTTTTTATTTAGTGCGAAGCTTCGAGAGTTTACATTTTTAAAATGACCTAATGTACTTTTGCCACAAATATACACAAAAACATTTATACATAGTGAAAGACAATCCTATTTACATGTGAATTAAAACACAGAATTAAAGTGGTCAGATCAGATATACTTTATGCTGACAAATGGTTTCCATTTACATGCAAGCACTAAAGAATCAGCAATGCAGACCATTGCACTGATATCAAACAATGCTATAGTTTCACATAAGTTTATTATTAAACTTCCAGTGCAATCATGGCTTTAAAAAAACTACAAAACCAGAACAATCAAGTCAGGACAGATTTCTGAAACTAAACAATTCTTGATTTGAAAAGTTAACTTACTTGAACAATGAGAAGCAAACCTAATTTGTATCATGCTCAATTACTATAGACATTTTCTTACTTCTCCTATTCAGACTACATAGCAGAACACACTCAGAACTTTATACTTTTTGATTTAGAAAGTCTGCAAGCTCCAACCTTCACCAGTACTTAAATCACATTTAACTTTGATAAGTTCACCCTCCATTATTCGTTTTTCTTCTCCTTTTGCTTCAACAGCTTGTTAATTTCCCGCTTAGCCATTCCTACATATTTTGTGATTAGTCGATGCCGATTCAGACCAGGCAGCAATAGAATGAAACTCACTGAAAGAAAGCAAAGAATGGCTTAATAATGAGATAATGAACAGCTTGGTTAAAAGGTTGGAGATTAAACAAGCAACAATTTTGCCACATTATGTAATGTACCTTGAGTACAAGATTAAATACAAGAAAGCCAAAGATCAAATCCTAAACCCAGAAAGATTAAATACCGCTTGTCAAAAAAATTTTTTTTTTCCCTCACTAATTCAGTTTACAAATCCATGCTGCTTACTTTACAGATCAAAAATGAACCTGCTACTATGATGAGAGGAAAATAGAAATGGTGAACAGCAAGAGACATCAGTGGAAAATAAAAAAGTATCTTAAGGGCAAAATACAAGTTCAATGAAACTCAAGCAAAACAAATGTGACCCTCTTTACTAATCCAACTTGCATCAAATAAAACAAACTCTGAATAGAAATCTGCCTTAAAAACAGATTCATATTTTCTTTTAATTCCTATAACACTGGAGGGCATTCTTGGCAAAATAGAACATGCAAACTCTTTGCAAAAGACTTCTGAAACCTGGTTTCTGCAGTGCTCTCAACATTGCAGTATTTTAAACACATTTTGTAAAAAAATCTCAACTCAGACACAAGATCCTTGGTAATGCTTAAATAATGGTGTTTCAGGCAGCAACAATTTGAGCACCATGCCCAATTCTGATATGAAACATTATACAATTCAACTTCATAGCAACTGGTTTTGATAGGGAGTGTGTAAAGGTTTACCAGCTTTCTCCTTATATTAATTATCTTTGCTTAACAATTCTAAAATAAATTAAAGTACAAACTCACAGGTAACTTACCAATCAAGTAGGTAAGGAAAAGGTTATGAACCTGTTGCCCAATCCAAGCCACGACAGACAGAACAGTAACCACGGTCATGAAATACTAGAATGAAGAGAATGAATACTATACTAATAATGACACTGGTGAAATGTCTTTACCAGAACTCCTAGGTCCTGCTTCCAAATGTTGGAATACAGGAAGAATACATTCATGGCAAATTAATGGCCCTGAACAACTGGAGATACTGGGAGACAAGCAAGTTAAGAAAATTAATGAACAGTGTGTCATTATAACTCATTAATTCAGGTTTTATTCAAATCCTGACAAATTCCTAATATAGGAAGACATCAAGCAAAGGCTAAATGTCTCTTACAGAGGGACTAGGAAATCAACTTTTAAAAAGTAACACATGCAAAGAACAAGCTTGCAATTAAGTAGAGGCAATTCCCAGTAGTTATTACAGAATGGGTTAAATCCTAACCTAACAACTGCCTATTCCAATGGAAAAAGGTTTGGTAATTATTTTAAATATTTACAGATCTCTATGATGTATAATGCAGTAAAGAACTACCATCTTCCTTTAAAGGAAAATAATCACATACTGTATTCTAAACAGAGTCAAGACAGATTTTCAAAATGTATACTAGGAAGAAAGCTTTTGTAAGATGAATGGCATACCATTTTTGGTTTTTCCTCTTTGAGAGCAAAAAGGCGCCGCCACCAGCCTGCAATCCTACGTTGAGTCTTAACTAGGTTGCTGCAAATTTCATGGAATCGTTGCTGCTGCTCTGTGGTCCTGTCAATAACAAACTTAAGTTCATCAAGAACTTAATGTTACAACTTCTATATTAACATGTCAGTTTTACAGCATATTTTAGTTCCCTTTCAAGAGCAGTTTATTACAAATGTCCTAATAGCACATTACATAATTGTCAGGCTTTACAAACAATCATTAATGGAGATTCCCCTTTCCACTTAAATAATTTAGGACTCAGACTCTGAAACATACTAGTTTCAGGCTTCAGGTGCATTTCCAAATACAGTTAAAAATACTCTGCTCGTGGATATATTCAAAAGAAAAGATGTTCAACCACGTCTAATATTAAATATTGTAAATAAATAAACCAATTCAGTTTGGTTAAGTCTAAACAAGCTTCTCACCATTTATTGGAACCAAACATTTTGAAAGCAATGGTGGGAACAAGGTAATCTGCCAAACAGATCATCATAATAGCACATGAAACACCAGTCAGCACAGAAGGATCCAGCCAGTAGATCAGTCTGTGAAGAAAAGAAGAGATCACATTCAAGAAATCAAAACATATTCAAAACCACTTTTGTTTTGGGGATGGAAGAAAGAAGAAACTGGTTGCTGTGTGGATATAATGGCTACTCAATAAATTAGTGGAATTCAGTGCTGTAGAATTTAAAGATGTACTTTAAGATTGAGCAGCACCCAAACTAAACAATTAATATTCAAGTAAAATGAAGGTCTCAGATGCCAAGCACTAGTATATTGTCACACATACCAAGATACAGTAAAAATAGTGCACTGAGCTAGAATAAAACAGTAACAATGAAAAATAAAGTTGAAAAGCTACCAAAAGAGTGCAGTGCAGGTAAATGATAAAGTGAAGATAATAACAAAGTAGATTGCAAGGCCAAGGGCCTCTTATACAAGAGGTCCATTCAGGAGTCTCATAACAAAAGCATAGAAGCTGTCCCCTAGCCAGGTGCTGCATGCTTTTGGGGTTTTGTATCTACTGTCTTGATAGGAGAGGGAAGAAAAGAGAATGCTCTACCAAGGGAGCGAGAAATAGAGACACAGTCCCATAATGAGGAGGCTGGTTCTTGTGAAGTGCTGTGAAACTGAGTAAATTATACACATTTTTATTCTTTTACACAATTAGTTGGATGGCAGGAAGTAAAATAATAATTTGCAGGTGATATTAAGATTTAAATGAGAAATTGACAAATTTAACAAGTTCCACTTCTGTGACTGTAACTCATGAATTTTCTTTAGAACCTTCCTTCAACCCCCGACCTTTCTCCTTGGACTTGCAATTTTTTTTTAACCATTTATCCAATTCAGTCTCAAATGCCACAACAGATCCTGACACCTTCACACCAGCAGTCGATGCATTCTAGACTCCAAGCAGAAATCTCATATTTTTACACTTCCTCTTGTCAACCTTGGTTCTCCCTTTATATTGTACTGGTGACCTCTAATCTTCAAACTCTCCAAAAGAGATTAGTCTCACTTTACTAATCCATCCACACTTCATTTTATATACTTCTCAAAATTTCCCCCCTGCCTTCTCAAAAGAAAGTAGCCCAAACCTCTCAACATACCCTTGCGACTAGCCTTTCAAACAAGTAACCATTCTTGTAAATCTTGGAAAACAAAAAGCTGCAGGTGCAAAAAGCTTGAAATACCACAAGTTGCAAAACTCAGTAGATCTGTGGAAAGAGATGGTGTTAACATTTCAGGTCAAATAACATTGGTCAATCAGAAAGCAGCCAGTTTCTTCTACTCATACACTGCTTTCAAATTGTATTTTGTTATCCATGTTGCCTCTCCCCATTCTTCCTACCCAAAAACAATTGTGTATTTCTCAGCATTATACTTCCCCTGCCATTTCCACCAACTAGTTTGTATCTTGATACAATTTATCACTATCCTCACTGTAATTCAATCTGACAAATTTTGCATCATTCACAAAATATGGAAATCATGGCTCAAATCCCTAACCCTAGGTAGTTATTAAAAAAAATGTAATGGGCCCAATGGAATCCCTGGGGGTCTGCCACTATCCCTTCCATATGAAAAATAATCATTTCTCACAGATTACATAACACCTTTTCAGAAACCATTAACACTTGGACTAGATCATCCTCATTAACACTTTTCAAGAATTAAAATTTTAGAATTCATGTGATATGGCACATAAACAGAAGAATTAATACAAAAATTAAAATGTTACAAGTGCTTACACTGCAGTGTTTTAGATGAACCATCGCAGTTTTTATCCCACGCTGCCTCCTCATTCAACCAATCACAAACCCTAGATATTCAGTACTGCTTGCCAGTAATTACTTGTAAAGCTAATATTGGCACTGCGTTAACAGTTAATACACGAGATGGCCACAAGATATTCTGGGTTTATGATGCAAAATTGGATAGCAACTGATGCTATCAAGACATCACAAACACAACCTTAATACTACAAAATGAACACAAAATTCACTATGTCTAATGTTAAACTGCAGGACTGAGCGTGGCAAGGGATGATGACAGATATACAGAATGATAATGTAGTACATTACCAATTTTGCTGACCAATGTAAGCAGGAAACAGGCCACTGCTAGTCAACACTTCCCTGTTTATACTGTTAAAGACAGCTTTGAGACAAAAAAACCTTGCAGCCAGCCCCCTTAAGCCTTGCAGAGCAGTGAGTTTTAGCATTTAACACCGTCAATTGTAAAGTTTTGTGTAATGTGAAAAATAAGAACAAAGCATGGAAATTTGCTTTAGACTCAAATTCTATTATCTGG
Organism: Mobula birostris; assembly: GCF_030028105.1. Taxonomy (NCBI): domain Eukaryota; kingdom Metazoa; phylum Chordata; class Chondrichthyes; order Myliobatiformes; family Myliobatidae; genus Mobula; species Mobula birostris. Next base: position 128,099,102 of record NC_092378.1, on the reverse strand, counting down.
TAACATCAATATTTAATAATGTTCCTTCCCTTTTCTTAACAACACAATTAAGTGTTGCTGCAAGAATTATACCAAAGCAAGTTTCAACAGGCTAGTGAGTATGTACATCAAAACTTGGTATGAAGGCTCAAACGTACAGGATCACAAGAGGATGCAGAAGCTTGTAGACTCAGCCAGTTCTAACATGGGCAAAACCCTCCCCACCATCAAGGTCATCTTGAGGCAGTGCCCCAAGAAGATAGCATCCATCATTAAAGACCTTTGCTATCCGATTCAGGTCCTCTATGTTACTACCACTGGGGAAGAGGTATAGAAGCCTGAAGACCCTAAGATTTGTAGGGATAGTTTTGGGAACAAAGGGAAGTTACGGGTCAGATTAGGATTTAGGGACAGGGATGTGGGGGAATTAGAGGGTAGACCAGAGTCTAAGTTTCTGCTCTGTGTCAGCGATGCAGCCGTGGGCCATCCATGGTCAGATGCCAGGCCAGCAGACCAGCCTGGATGACAGCTGATATCCCTCAGCTTCCCTCGATGGGTTCCACAGTCAAAATTTCCATGCCGGCAGGCAGAACAAAGTCCGATGACCCCCTAGGTATGCAAATCAGCAACACCTAACGTTTGGTGATCTACGGGCCCTGGGGTCAGTGCTGAATTCCAAGGGTCAGTTGAAAGTGCAGAAGTTGAGGCCCGTTGATCGGAGCTGAGTCTGCAGATCTCTGCAAGTCTGCTGGAGAAAATGAAAGGAGAAATGGGGCTTACTCCCCCCCCCCCAACTTGATGTGTTCTGTGCTGTTCTGCCAAGTATGTGTTTATAACGCTAAATAAGATCTTGGTCTTTGTATCTATTCAAACTCAAGTCTACAAAGGGTTAGGATTTCCCCCAACTTTACCTCAGCAGGGTGTACAAGAATTTCAAATTGCTCAGAGAACATTATTATAAATAGACAAAAAGATTAATCAACAACATCCAGTAATTGTGCCTGCAAAAACATCACTACAATAGTTTATTACAAACATTGGATGAGGCTATAAATACAGAACGTGTGCATCCATACATTAAATTTCTTGTTTAAATGCTATAAATGTCACATCAGAAGCTTTAGGTAGCTCTCACAAAAACAGATGTGACCACAGGTCCATTTCTGGCACAGAGAAATAAAATGCTAACCAAATGCTAAAAATCCATCCTCAAATGGCAAAGACCACTTCGTATTGCAATTTACATTTATACACCATCAAGGAAACAAAATTATGTCCAGATACATGTCATAATCAATTAAAAATAGATAAATCACCCTTATTACTTAAAAAAGCAGTTAAAAAAAATTGTTACCCTATTGCAAGAATTTTGTTTGGTCACAGCAAGGCTTTCAAATTGCAGTTTGTATTATAATAACGTGTTCATAACACTGACCCTAATTATAAAAAGTGGACTTAATTGAAATCTTTAACTTCGAGAACATCTTCAAAATCCTTTTCCACATGACTTACAGTTTTGCCCTTAAATATTTAGGTTTCAATTTTAGACTTGCTTTCAATTAAATATTTATTTTTGTCTGATTATGCAAAGGCCACAAGAAAAGCAGCAGAGTAGGCCATCCCCCTTCCTCAGTCCTGCCCAACAATCATGCAGATCACCTGATCTTTCTGCCTCAAGATCATTTTCTAGCACCACTCCTATAACCTCCCAATTCCCTTCAATATAAATAAATCTATCCATCTCATGCTGAACCTCAAGAACCTTTTGGGATACAAAATTCCAGTGTGAAATTTTTCTTTCTGCCAGGTGAAAAAACCTTTCCAGCATCTAGCCTCTCAAGAAGCCCTTGAAGAATTTGATGACCAAAGGATACAGTTAGTTGTATAGTCTGGAGAGAGACCCATCTCTAATCACCAAGAACCATCTGCACTAATCTTATATCAGCCTTATTTTATTCTTCATAAATGCCTATAACTCTCAAGATTCCACTTCAATTACACACAAGGGCAATTTACAGCAGCCAATTAACCTAAAAATCCACATGACTTTGGGAAATGGGAGGAAACCCACATCTCGTCAGGGAGAATTACCTCCCGGCAAGCACATGCTTTCTTAGGAAGACACCTTAAGAAAACTCCTCCTTCCAACACATTAAATACCTTTGGGCATTCTGTAGCCATATTTCTGTAATGACAATTAGGTTATACTATTTTACTTGTATTTGTGCCAATAATACATTTTACTGATGCAAGCAATCAGATATAGCACTATACAAGGGGTCCATTCTCAATAGACAATAGGTGCAGGAGTAGGCCATTCGGCCTTTCGAGTCCACACCACCATTCACTGTGATCATGGCTGATCATCCACAATCAGTACCCAGTTCCTGCCTTATCTCCATAACCTTTGATTCCGCTATCTTTAAGAGCTCTATCCATCTCTTTCTTGAAAACATCCACAGACGTGGCCTCCACTGCCTTCTGGGGCAGAGCATTCCACATATCCACCACTCTCTGGGTTAAACTGTGGCCTCTGGTTCTGGACTCACCCATCAGCAGGAACATGCTTCCTGCCTCCAGCGTGTCCAATCCCTTAATAATCTTATATGTTTCAATAAGATCCCCTTTCATCCTTCTAAATTCCAGTGTATACAAGCCCAGTCGCTCCAATCTTTCAACATATGACAGTCCTGCCATCCCGGGAATTAACTTTGTGAACCTATGCTGCACTCCCTCAATAGCAAGAATGTCCTTCCTCAAATTTGAAGACCAAAACTGCACACAATACTCCAGGTGTGGTGTCACCAGGGCCCTATACAGCTGCAGAAGGACCTCTTTGCTCTTATACTCAATTCCCCTTATTATGAAGGCCAGCATGTCATTAGCTTTCTCCACTGCCTGCTGTACCTGCATGCTTGTTTTCAGTGACTGATGTACAAGAACTCGTTGTACTTCCCCTTTTCCTAACTTGACTCCATTTAGATAATAATCTGCCTCCCTGTTCTTACCACCAAAGTGGATAACCTCACAGTTATCTACATTAAACTGCATCTGCCATGCATCCGCCCACTCACCCAGCCTGTCCAAGTCACCCTCCATTCTCATAACATCCTCCTCACATTTCACACTGCCACCCAGCTTTGTGTCATCTGCAAATTTGCTCACTTTTAAAGACACTTTACAAATGCAACTAGTACTACAAGGATGTAATGAAACTACGAAGATAATTGCAAGTTTTTCCAGCCTTTATAAAATCATTCTTAGGAGAGGCTGCCTAAGTTTTCAAAAGGAAAAAGCAAGATTTAATCATAGGATATAAACAATCAAGTCTCACCCGGACAGGATGAACAATCAGGTCTCATTTCCCTTAGAAAAAATGTCCATAACCAGGGGATACTATATTTAAGGTAATGGCAGGATTACATGAGATCTGAGGAAGTGTCTTCAGCCAGGCCATCAAGGACCTGGAACACTGGCTGAAAGGAAGGAAGAAGCAGACATCCTTACAGAATGTTCACAGCACGTTTTAAAAGCATACAAACTGCTACAACAGACAAAGCTACAGGTTGAATATGGTGGAAGGAAGTATTTGACCAGACATGACAAGTTAATAATCCTCATGTGTCATGAATAACTATGGATTATTCAATACTTACAAAAACACCACTGACACAGCTAACATCATAACAGCAGGAAACCAGGGTTTTTCCCAACGCAAGATACGATCTGCAGCAAGCATCACCTCTCCCCAGCCCTCCAAATGTTCTTCAAGCTGGGCAGTTTCTGCAGCCTGCAAAGTTGTGTAAAATAAAGTTACTTCCAGTTGTTTATTATTGGCTCACCTACTGATATAGTGAATTTTTTTTGCATGCCAACCATATAGATCATTTCAAACAGAAATACAGTGTTACAATTACAGAGTGAATGTAAGGTAGACAAAGAAGTCACACTAATATTCTTTGTCAAAATATCCACTCATCCTCAAAATATACTGGAAAGTGAAAAGCAAGGCTCAAGAAATGATTATATTGGAAACATGGCTACATGTTATACAAGTACTTCGGCTAGCTTTTAGATTACCTGATTACTTAATTTACACACCAAAACCCAAACATCATTATATAGACATGATTATGAATGACACTGGTCTCTTTTTATCATTCTCTGCATACAGCCAGCTTATATGAATTTAAGGAAATTAATTTTCAAATAATATTTTAATATGTTTGCAAGGGAATAATGTGGAAAACGTTTGCAAAAGTCTGGAAATTATGAAATATTATAGTGCACTGGATTCCAATTGTGTTCTTCCAGTGAGATGTCAAAATGCAATTTAAATTTGAATGCCAAAGAGAAAATCTTCTTCCAGCAATTCGGAAGTCTATCCAGTAGTGAGCCAAAAGTCTTCCATGTGCAATATATAATTATCTTAGCCACTGGTTAGGGCAATGACAATCGAAGTGAATAACTAACATTTTGACAGGGATAACAATATTGATTACTACTCAGCAAATCAACCAAATCTGCAGATATGTTAACTTTGCTATAATTAACCCAGAAAGCATCAACAATCAATATTAAAACTCCATTAATAAGGGCCACACATTCTGGAGGATGACTGTGGAACTGTGCCCAACGAGGTAACATCTTCCGAAGAAAAACTACAGGGAAGAAGCGTCCAAGACAAAATAAACATATCAAGTTCTGATTTTAGGACTGAAGTTACTTTTAATTATTGCAATAAATAGTCTTAGACAGAACAAAGATCAGTGAGGCAGACTGGAAGAACTGCTAGCTATGCAAGTCAGGAAAGAATGCAGCATTAATGCAGACATTAAACTTTGGGCAACTATCCACAGGTGTTGATAAAAAGCATTACAATATGTATAAACAACTGGGTACCTAGTGATCACATTACGTGTGTGTGTGTGTGTGTGTGTGTGTGTGTGTGTGTGTGTGTGTGTGTGTATTTTTTTTCAAAACATTGAAATGTAATTTTCCTTAACTCAATGTCAAATACATAGGTTTAACATGAGAGAAAAATTTTGAAGTAAAATGTTTAAAAACTGCAATGATAGGTGCCTGAAACAGGATCCCAGGGAAGACAGAAGAAGCAGAGATGATGATAATGGTTAAGAGGCATTCAGATAGATACACGAATAGAGACAAATCATAAACACAAGAAAGTCTGCAGATGCTGAAAATCCAAAGCAACAGACAGAAAGTGCTGGAGGAACTCAGCAGGCCAGGCAGTATCTATGGAAAAGAGAAAACAGCTGACATTTCAGGCCGAGACCTTTCTTCAGGACTGTAAAGGAAAGGGGAAGGCACCAGAATAAAAAGGTGGGGGAGGGAAAGTAGGACAGCTAGGTGATAGGTGAAGCCAGGTGGGTAGGAAAATTACAGGGCTGGAAAGAAAGGAATCTGATAGGAGAAGAGAGTGGACCACAGGGGAAAGGGAAGGAGGAGCAGACCCAGGAGAAGGTGATAGACAGATAAGAAATAGTAAGAGGACTGAGCGGGAGGGAATTTTTTGCTTAAAAACTGGAAGGAGAAATCGATATTCATGCCATCAAGTTGGAAGCTACCCAGATGGAATACAAGTTGTTGTTGCTCCTCCACCACCCTGATGGTGGCCCCAAGTTGGGATAAGGAGGCCATGGACTGTTATGTCTGAATGGGAATGGGAAAGACAAAGTTCTAAGTACATTATCAAAGCATATATACTCTATACAACCTTGAGATCTGTCTTACAGACAACCATGAAACAAAGAAGCCATTAAGAAAAAAAAATCAAACATCCAATGTGCAAAAATAATAAATCATGCAATCAATAAAAAGCAAGTAACATTCAGAAGTGAAGTAAAGTTCACAAAAATGAGTTCACAGCCACAAAGCCAGTCATCACTGCAGCCGGTTCAGGAGCCCGTTTGTTAGTTGCAGGCCACAGCCTCAGTTCAGCGCAGAGACGAGTGAACCCCCTGAGCAGCGAGACGAACACAGTCAGGAAATACAAGTTATTACAAGCTATGGCCAGTGAGAACAGCATTACTTAAAACCAATCTTGTCCCTTATGGGCATGCTTCCAACATATGGCAAAGCCCTCAGAATAGATTAATTAAAACAATTACTTATCTTCACCAGTCTTTAATTTTACGAATCCTCTATACACTAGAATATGCAAAACTATTCCAACCTGTAAAGTCTAATGATCCACTGAAAGTTACTGTTGTACACAGAACAATGTTATACATATCATTTTAGCTATGGCACAATATAAAAATTATTGTTGATCATATTATTCCTATTTATAGTACATGGCAAACTTTAAAATGACAGCAGGAATTTTGCACAACAGTAACACTTCCTTTATGACTATATCTGAGTTTTTTTTAAAAAACTGTTTATGACATCATATCCCTTTTTTTCAGAAAAGGGTTTTAAAACACCCGTGTGCACATTCATTACAATCTTTGAAAATTCAAATTAAAAATGCAATTCATTCTGATTCATTAGTATATAGTTAAGATGCTTAGCATCCAGTTAGAATAATGAAAGCCATGTAAATAGAAATAAAATTGAAAACAAATCAGTGATGTCTGGTATTATACACAAACAACAAAAACTGGCCATAAAAGGCTGTTTATCAACATTCCAGTTTTGTACAAATGCAGTCCTGTTGTTTTTATATTCCAGTTTAAACTCACTCCAACTTTACAAAAAAAAGATTTGTTCTGCATGGGTACCTTCATAAAAGGTCTCATTAGAGAGGCCACGGAGCAGATGGTGGGTGAGTCCAAGACCAGATGAAACAGCCTTTGAATAGAAGGGCATCCTTTAAGAATAGAGATGAGGAGGAATTTCTTTAGCCGAGGAATGGCAAATCCATGGAATTCATTGCCACAGGCAGCTGTGGAGGCGTAGTCATTGAGTATATTTAAAGGCAGAAGTTTGACAGATTCTTGATTAGTCATGGCATAAAGGGATATGGGAAAAATGGAGGAGATTGGGGCTGAGAGCGAAAATGGATCAGCCATGATGAAATGGAGGAGCAGACTCAACAGGCCAAATGGTCTAATTCTGCTCTTATATCTTATGCTCTTAATATAATCCCTGTTCCTCCACAGCTGGAAGTCATTACCAATTGTCATATTGGGCAAGTTAAATTATTGCAGCAACTTAATTTAATACTTGAGCTTATTTCAATAATCATATTTTCATCTCAATCAGATGACTATGGTTAAAGCTCACTGAAAGCCGCAGAACACAAGGTGATGCTTCAGTTGAGCAATGGGCAAATTCTAAATTATCAGATGTGTAGTTTAAAAAAAAATCAGATAAGCTGACAAACCATATCTATTCAATTGAACTTGCAGAAGCGAACTGCAACAAGCCGAATTCCACAAAAACCTGAACTTTTGTGCTTCAGTAAAGAACATTTGCATTTATGCAGAACTTTCAACATTTCGCTCTCAGGGCATTTACAATACTAACAAGATTCAATACCAAGTCATTTAAATTCAAATGGACACAGAAGAATAGTTGCTAAGACTAGCATTTAATAATTCCAGAGGGAAATAATCACATTACAGAGAAAGGATAAAGTGGGGCTATTTATCAGGTAATATTTATCAGGTATATTAAGAGTAAAAGGATTGTAAGGGATAAAATTGGTCCTCTCGAAGATCAGGGTGGTCGGCTGTGTGCGGAACCAAAAGAAATGGGGGAGATCTTAAATAGGTTTTTTGCGTCTGTATTTACTAAAGAAACTGGCATGAAGTCTATGGAATTAAGGGAAACAAGTAGTGAGATCATGGAAATTGTACAGATTGAAAAGGAGGAGGTGCTTGCTACCTTGAGGCAAATTAAAGTGGATAAATCCCTAGGACCTGACAGGGTATTCCCTCGGACCTTGAAGGAGACTAGTGTTGAAATTGCAGGGGCCCTGGCAGATATATTTAAAATGTCAGTGTCTACGGGTGAGGTGCTGGAGGATTGGAGAGTGGCTCATGTTGTTTCATTGTTTAAAAAAGGATCGAAAAGTAATCCAGGAAATTATAGGCTGGTAAATTTGACGTCGGTAGTGGGTAAATTATTGGAGGGAGTACTAAGAGACAGAATCTACAAGCATTTGGATAGACAGGGACTTATAAGGGAGAGTCAACATGGCTTTGTGTGTGGTAGGTCATGTTTGACCAATCTATTGGAGTTTTTCGAGGTTACCAGGAAAGCGGATGAAGGGAAGGCAGCGGATGTTGTCTACATGGACTTCAGTAAGGCCTCTGACAAAGTCCCGCATGGAAGGTTAGTTAGGAAAATTCAGTCGCTAGGTATACATGGAGAGGTGGTAAATTGGATTGGCTCAATGGGAGAAGCCCAAGAGTGGTAGTAGAGAATTGCTTCTCAGAGTGGAGACCTGTAGTTAGTGGTGTGCCACAGGGATCAGTGCTGGGTCCATTGTTATTTGTCATCTATATCAATGATCTGGATGATAATGTGGTAAATTGGATCAGCAAATTTACTGATGATACAAAGATTGGAGGTGTAGTGGACAGTGAGGAAGGCTTTCAGAGTCTGCAGAGGGACTTGGACCAGCTGGAAAAATGGGCTGAAAAATGGCAGATGGAGTTTAATAGAGACAAGTGTGAGGTATTGCACTTTGGAAGGACAAACCAATGTAGAACATACAGGGTAAATGGTAAGGCACTGAGGAGTGCAGTAGAACAGAGGGATCTGGGAATACAGATACAAAATTCCCTAAAAGTGGTATCACAGGTAGATAGAGTCGTAAAGAAAGCTTTTGGTACCTTGGCCTTTATTAATCAAAGTATTGAGTATAAGAGCTGAATGTTATGATGAGGTTGTATAAGGCATTGGTGAGGCCAAATCTGGAGTATTGTGTTCAGTTTTGGTCACCAAATTACAGGAAGGGTAAGGTTGAAAGAGTGCAAAGGTTTACAAGGATGTTGCCGGGACTTGAGAAACTCAGTTACAGAGAAAGGTTGAATAGGTTAGGACTTTATTCCCTGGAGCATAGAAGAATGAGGGGAGATTTGATAGAGGTATATAAAATTATGATGGATATAGACAGAGTGAATGCAAGCAGGCTTTTTCCACTGAGGCAAGGGGAGAAAAAAACCAGAGAACATGGGTTAAGGGTGAGGGGGGAAAAGTTTAGAGGGAACATTGGGGGGGGCTTCTTCACACAGAGAGTGGTGGGAGTATGGAATGAGCTGCCAGACAAGGTGGTAAATGTGGGATTTTTTTTTAACATTTAAGAATAAATTGGACAGATACATGGATGGGAGGTGTATGGAGGGATATGGTTCGTGTGCAGGTCAGTGGGACTAGGCAGAAAATAGTTTGGCACAGCCAAGAAGGGTCAAAAGGCCTGTTTCTGTGCTGTAGTTTTTCTATAGTTTTCTATGGTTTCTAATACAAGTGTGTGTGGGAGCACGATTCTGTGGAGTCAAACCACCTTTTTGGACAGAATTTCGATGCCAAAAGCAAATAAGATAATCATAGAGCCAAGAAACTACAGATACTAGAAAGACAAGCACATTAAACTGAGACAGTGGTATGGCAGGTTCTACCCAAATGACATAGCTCGATCACAAGCCCAGGGCTGTCCGTATGGAGTTTGATTGCTCTCCATGTGAATGCACGGATTCACCTGGATGCTCTGCCTTCCTCCCACTTTCCAGAGGAATGTTTGCAGATTAAGGACAGAGTAGAAAAATTACCTAATGTGGATGAAAACCGGGGAGATAAAGGGAATAGGATGCAGGGCTAGACACAAGTGGAGACTGATGACAGATTCAATGGCCTACTTCATCAAAAACACGAAAGGCTTTCTGGAGATTAAAACCTAGACAGCTGCAAATGGAAGGATAAAGAAAATCAGGAATGCATTGGGGGAGGACGGTCGGGAAAAAGGAACAAGAGAACCATTGAAGCATTCTGAACTACCGTCATTATGGTTATGTTGTTTGCAAACAATTTGCACACAGCAAATTCTCACAACGACTTATGATGCAGAGAAAAAAAACTCGTTTCAAAATTTCAGCCAAGTCACCCTTAATCTCAATTGCTGCAAATCGCTGGCTAGACTCCCACCGGTGACGCATGAAAGCCAACGTGATTCATGGACAGATGTAGTCGCCCCTGACCTTCCCGGCTTCCACACTAGATCAGTGACTCCGGCCAGAGGCCCTGCCCGGACAGGGGTACAGAGCTTGCTTTTCAGCCGTCCGCCGGCCGCCCGGTAACTGCGACCGGCTTGCGGAGCGCGGACTGAACCCCCCCGCGCGCTCGCGGGGAGCGGACTGAAGCCCCCGCGCGCTCGCGGGGCGCGGACTGAAGCCCCCGCGCGCTCGCGGGGCGCGGACTGAAGCCCCCGCGCGCTCGCGGGGCGCGGACTGAAGAGCTCGCGTGCTCCTGGAGCGCGGATTGAAGAGCTCGCGGGGAGCGGAAGCCACGCCTGGCCCCTTTAAAACGAGGAAGGCGCGGGATCCGCCGCAAAGTGGCCACAGTTCACGGGCCCGGCTTGTAACGGATTACAACAGCGTCAACGACCAGAAATCGGTAATAATCACAGTAAAAGTACAACAAAGAACCGACTCACCAACAAGTTGGCGCTTTTATTGTCCCCTTCGCCGCTCGCCATGGCGTTTTCCAAACAACCCGTCTGCCGCAGTCCTTCAGCGACAAATAACTCCCTGGTCCGTCACTTCGCCCTGCTCCTCGCTGCCCTACTGCGCCTGCGCAGCTTCTTGGGCCGATAGGTTTAGCTCCGCCCACACTATTACTATCAAGTTACGCATCTTGCGCTCCTACATCCTGATTGGCTGCGTTCTGTGCGTCAGCTCCTCGTCTCGTCGTCCTGTGTCGGTTCGAATCTTCAGTCAGGGTGCTCCTGATTGGCTATCACTTTCCATTAACAACATTAGCTCATGTGCTGTGCTGATTTATTTACAGCGCATGATGATAAATGTATGGAGCAGAGTTGCGGGGTTTTAGCATGACGGCGTCCCTTGCTTTTATTTTAGGTTTGTGTAGTAATATTTGTTACATTTAGCTTGGGCAAACTGTCAAATCGTCGGTTACTGCAAGTTCTTGGTTCTTGATCCTCCAAAGTATTACGCATGGAATTTAAACTGGAGGTGGTGGAGGGTAGGCTTAAGAAGGAGATTTTTGAAGAAGAAAAGCTGCCTTAAATTTAATTGGGTTTGGTTGTGTGACTGTATTAGGATTAAGATTATTCCATGCTTTAATTGTGCGGGAGAAAAATGAATTGCTGTACACAAACACGAGGAAATCTGCAGATGTTGGAATTTCAAGCAACACATGAAAGTTGCTGGTGTACGCAACAGGCCAGGCAGCATCTCTAGGAAGAGGTACAGTCGACGTTTCGGGCCGAGACCCTTCGTCAGGACTAACTGAAAGAAAAGCTAGCAAGAGATTTGAAAGTGGGAGGGGGAGGGGAAGATCCGAAATGATAGAAGACAGGAGGGGGAGGGAAGGAGCCAAGAGCTGGACAGTTGATTTGCAAAAGGGATATGAGAGGATCATGGGACAGGAGGCCCAGGGAGAAAGAAAAGGGGGATGGGGGGCTTCCCTTCCTCCACCATCAACTCTGCTCTCAAACGCATCTCCCCCATTTCATGCACATCTGCTCTCACTCCATCCTCCCATCACCCCACTAGGAATAGGGTTCCCCTGGTCCTCACCTACCACCCCACCAGCCTCCGGGTCCAACACATAATTCTTCGTAACTTCCGCCACCTCCAACAGGATCCCACCACTAAGCACATCTTTCCCTCCCCCCCCCCCCCCCGCTGCTTTCTGCAGGGATCGCTCCCTACGTGACTCCCTTGTCCATTCGTCCCCCCCATCCCTTCCCACCGATCTCCCTCCTGGCACTTATCCTTGTAAGCGGAACAAGTGCTACACATGCCCTTACATTTCCTCCCTCACCACCATTCAGGGCCCCAGACAGTCCTTCCAGGTGAGGCGACACTTCACCTGTGACTTGGCTGGTGTGATATACTGCGTCCGGTGCTCCCGATGTGGCCTTCTATACATTGGCAAGACTCGACGCAGACTGGGAGATCGTTTCGCTGAACACCTCCGCTCTGTCCACCAGAGAAAGCAGGATCTCCCAGTGGCTACACATTTTAATTTCACGTCCCATTCCGATTCTGATATGTCTCTCCACGGCCTCCTCTACTGTCAAGATGAAGCCACACACAGGTTGGAGGAACAACACCTTATATTCCACCTGGGTAGCCTCCAACCTGATGGCATGAACATTGACTTCTCAAACTTCCACTAATGCCCCACCTCCCCCTCGTACCCCATCCGTTATTTATATACACACATTCTTTTTTCTCTCTGTCCTTTTTCTCCCTCTGTCCCTCTCACTATACCCCTTTTCCATCCTCTGGGCTTCCCCCTTCCCCCTTTTCTTTCTCCCTGGGCCTCCTGTCCCATGATCCTCTCATATCCCTTTTGTCAATCAACTGTCCAGCTCTTGGCTCCGTCCCTCCCCCTTCTGTCTTCTATCATTATCTCCCCCTCCCCCTCCCACTTTCAAATCTCTTACTAACTCTTCTTTCAGTTCGTCCTGACGAAGGGTCTGGGCCGGAAACATCGACTGTACCTCTTCCTAGAGATGCTACCTGGCCTGCTGCGTTCACCAGCAACTCTTATGTGTGTTGCTGTACACATCTGACTTGGTAGTATTTCAAATTGAGTTGAGTGCCCTTGTCTGCTCCTAATAGGTTTGGGTTTGATGTGGGATTGGTAGTCTATGTCGAGTTGACCATTTAACATTTTGTGAAAACAGGTCAGGCGGTGTGCTTCACGTCTGTCTTGGAGAGAGTTCCACTTTAATGAATTTAAAAGTTGAGTAACGCTTGCTTCTTTTAAGGTTCTTTTAAGTCCAGTCCGCTGGAATATGGAACAAAAGGGGGGAAAGAAGATGATGGGTATCTTGAACAACAGGAATTCTGCAGATGCTGGAAATTCAAGCAACACACATCAAAGTTGCTGGTGAACGCAGCAGGCCAGGCAGCATCTCTAGGAAGAGGTGCAGTCTACGTTTCAGGCCAAGACCCAGGGTCTCGGCCTGAAACGTCAACTGCTCCTCTTCCTAGAGATGCTGCCTGGCCTGCTGCGTTCACCAGCAACTTTGATGTGTGTTGATGGGTATCTTGCTTCTTTTTGCTTCATATTGCTGCATCTGCAGGTACAATAGGCAAATGGGGATTTGAATATAAAATAAAATCTTAATAAATGATTTAAGTTACTTCACGTAGCACCATGGTCCTGGAAAACGTTGTCTCATTTTTACCGGAGCAGTTATGGTTGAAATGACAATAAAGAGTGACTTGACTTGAAATGATACATAGAATTTGGATACATCTTTCCTATGAAAGGAGTACAACCAAGAATCGTCGCACTGATTCCTGGAGAGGCCATGGAGGATTGAATAGACTAGACCTTTACTATTTTGAGATTAGGAGATTGAAAATTATTGTATGTTGAAACAAATTATTGGAGCTCAATGAACAGATGCAGATTGTTTAGAAGTGCTGAGTAATAAAGAATAAAGACATTTCTTCATAGTATTTATTTAATATTTCAATATTTGAGTGACCTTGTATATATATTGTTCAATTAAGCATTCTTGTTCGTTTAAATAATTACTTATGGGTTATACGTAAGAATACAATAATTGCATACGTCACCACGCTCTCACGTTGACGTGCGCGCCTCGCTTAAAGTATAGATCAGGGGTGGCCAATCTTTTACATTCCATGTGTCAATTTTTTCACGCACGAGTTCAGATGTACCATACGACTCTTGTACCCCCACAATTCTTGTAAAAATATGTTAATATAGAACTCGTGCATGAAAAAAATCGACACATGGAATGTAAAAGTTTGGCCACTCCGGTATAGATGAAGTTGCGCCTGTATTTCGGGTCTCATGTCTATCTTTGAATTAATTTAATGTTTTGAAGTTTTAAAACAAAACTTCACTCAGACACCGGTGAATATTTGAAGTTCTGTGCTCCAAAATCCTGCAAAGGATCAGTCATTGATTACATTGAAATCTAAGTTCTATAAATTTTTCGCTAGTAACGGAATTCACTGATGTGAAAATCAGGCAGAAAAATGGCATTGAGTTTGATCATTCATGATCTAATTAGCAGGCATGTAATGCTCTTAATACACTTGTTCCTAATCCTCGTTGCCATTTTGTAACGAAGAGCAGGTTTGAAGTTGAAAAAACAATTTGATGGCATTAATTATAATTCTGCGCAGTTCTGGAGAAGGGCAAAGATCAACAGAAGTGTAAATTTTTAATGGGCTTATTTTCTTAAATGTATGATAAGGCTTTCACAAGAAGTCCCTAGAAATAGTTACTTGAAGGTAAGGCTTGCCTGAGGAGTGAAAGATATTGAGGGATGAGTCTAGAAGGGGGGGGTCCCAAATCTGAACAACTCGAATTCAAACAAAAGGGAAACTTTTAGATCTTGAGAGCTCACTACTGCAAAAATCCAAGAGGACAGAAGTGCATGACATTATTAAAAAGGAAATTAAGGAAGCAGTGAAAAGGCAAGGGTGAACAAATAAAGGCCCAGCCTAACTGAGGCCAAAATCTCACCTGTGGGTGAAGATGAAAGTCATTGCTATGGTCTGAAAGTCATTTACATCGGTTGTCACAAAGGTGGCCCTTATACCTAATGCAATAATGCAAGTCTACATATAAAGGCAAAGTTATTGAACAATAAGGACATGAAACACTAGGAGTATAAATCAGAATATTTTCCCAAAAACCAGGAACTATGCTGCACCTTTCACTACACTTTTTTTAAAATATAGAAAAAGTGAAATTGGCAGGCTTCAAGCTTTAATGATGTTTTAAAGTAGGTGACTCTATTCTTGAACATGTTGAACTTTCCCCCCTTTTGTACCCATTCACAATATAGTAGAGCACTCCCAATACCCCGTTTGTCTACCTCTTAATTACCTTGGAATAGTTTAAGATTACAGTCACTTTGAATTCATTGAAGCTTTTGACGCAGTCTCAAGACTGATTTATCATGCAAACTCAAGTTGCCATGTTACAAAGTAGTCGTGAAGTGTGATGAATAGAGGAGTATAAAGCCAGTCAATGATTCCAAAATTCTTGACAATACGTGTGAGCCAGAGTAAGCATTTACAGAGAAGGTCAATTAATGTGGAATGCAGCAGTGAAAGAACACTGAGGCTGTCTACAAGAAGGGTCAGAGCCGTCTCTATTTCCTGAGGAGACTGAGGTCCTTTAACATCTGCCGGACGACGCTGAGGATGTTCTACGAGCCTGTGATGGCCAGTGCTATCATGTTTGCTGTTGTGTGCTGGGGCAGCAGGCTGAGGGTAGCAGACACCAACAGAATCAACAAACTCATCCGTAAGGCCAGTGATGTTGTGGGGATGGAACTGGACTCTCTGACGGTGGTGTCTGAAAAGAGGATGCTGTCTAAGTCGCATGCCATCTTGGACAATGTCTCCCATCCACTACATAATGTACTGGGTGGGCGCAGGAGTACATTCAGCCAGAGACTCATTCCACCAAGATGCAGCACAGAGAGTCATAGGAAGTCATTCCTGCCTGTGACCATCAAACTTTACAACTCCTCCCTTGGAGGCTCAGACACCCTGAGCCAATAGGCTGGTTCTGGACTTATTTCATAATTTACTGGCATAATTTACATATTACTATTTAACTATTTATGGTTTTATTACTATTTATTATTTATGGTGAAACTGTAACAAAAACCAATTTCCCCCAGGATCGATAAAGTATGACTATGAATATAACTATGAATGGAAGAATGAGCTAAACCATTTAATAGGTTTGACAATCACCCTCCTGTTCACACTGACCCAGGTGCTGAGGCACCAAATGCTCCCTCAGCATCAGTGCCTCCTCTCCTCCCTCCTCCCTCCTCCCCCACTCCAGTTCAACACTGATGGGCAGAGGGGATGGGGTGGCTCTGTTGGTGAGGAATGATATTCAGTCCCTTGCGAGGGGGGACATAGAACCCGGAGACGTAGATTCAGTATGGATCGAACTGAGAAATTCTAAGGGTATAAAGACCCCAATGGGAGTTACCTACAGGACCCCAAACAGTAGTCCGGATGTAGGGTGTAAGTTGAATCAAGAGTTAAAATTGGCATGTCGCAAAGGTAATGCTGCAGTTGTTATGGGGGACTTCAACATGCAGGTAGACTGGAGGAATCAGGTTGGTACTGGACCCCAAGAAAGGGAGATTGTGGAATCCCTCCGAGATGGATTCTTAGAACAGCTTGTACTGGAGCCTACCAGAGAGAATGCAATTCTAGATTTAGTGTTGTGCAATGAACCGGATTTGATCAGGGACCTCGAGGTAAAGGAGCCATTAGGAGGTAGTGACCATAATATGATAAGTTTTAATCTACAATTTGAGAGGCAGAAGGGAAACTCGGAAGTGTCAGTATTATAGTTGAACAAAGGGAACTGTGGTGCTATGAGGGAGGAGCTGACCAAAGTTCAGTGGAACAATACCCTAGCAGGGATGACAGTGGAACAGCAATGGCAAGTGTTTCTGGAAATAATGCGGAAGGTGCAGGATCAGTTCGTTCCAAAGAGGAAGAAAGGTCCTAAGGGGAGTAAGGGGGAGGCTGTGGCTGACAAGGGAAGTAATGGACAGCATGAAAATAAAAGAGAAAGAGTATAACATAGCAAAGACGAGTGGGAAGCCGGAGGATTGGGAAACTTTTAAAGAGCAACAGAAGGTAACTAAAAAGGCAATACGCGGAGAAAAAATGAGGCACGAAGGTAAACTAGCCAAGAATATAAAGGAGGACAGTAAAAGCTTCTTTAGTTATGTGAAAAGGAAAAAAATAGTTAAGACCAAAATTGGGCCCTTGAAGACAGAAGCGGGTGAATTTATTATGGGGAACAAGGAAATGGCAGACGAGTTGAACAGGTACTTTGGATCTGTCTTCACTAGGGAAGACACAAACAATCTCCCACATGTAATAGTGGCCAAAGGACCTAGGGTAATGGATGAATTGAAGGAAATTTATATTAGGCAGGAAATGGTGTTGGATAGGCTGTTGGGTCTGAAGGCTGATAAGTCCCCGGGACCTGATGGTCTGCATCCCAGGGTACTTAAGGAGGTGACTTTAGAAATCATGGATGCATTGGTAATCATTTTCCAATGTTATATAGATTCAGGATCAGTTCCTGTGGATTGGAGGGTGGCTAATGTTGTCCCTCTCTTCAAGAAGGGAGGAAGAGAGAAAACAGGGAATTATAGACCGGTTAGCCTGACTTCAGTGGTGGGAAAGATGCTGGAGTCAATTATAAAAGATGAAATTACAACACATCTGGATAGTAGTAACAGGATTGGTCCGAGTCAGCATGGATTTACGAAGGGGAAATTGTGCTTGACTAATCTTCTGGAATTTTTTGAGTATGTAACTATGAAAATGGACAAGGGAGAGCGAGTGGATGTAGTGTATCTGGACTTTAAGAAAGCCTTTGATAAAGTTCCACATAGGAGATTAGTGGGCAAAATTAGGGCACATGGTATTGGGGGCAGAGTACTGACATGGATTGAAAATTGGCTGACTGACAGAAAACAAAGAGTAGCGATTAACGGGTCCCTTTCGGAATGGCAGGCGGTGATCAGTGGGGTACCGCAGGATTCAGTGCTGGGACCACAGCTGTTTACAATATATATTAATGACTTAGATGAGGGAATTAAAAGTAACATTAGCAAATTTGCCAATGACACAAAGCTGGGTGGCAGTGTGAAATGTGAGGAGGACGTTATAAGAATGCAGGGTGACTTGGACAGGCTGGGTGAGTGGGCAGATGCATGGCAGATGCAGTTTAATGTGGATAAATATCTGGTTATCCACTTTGGTGGTAAGAACGGGAAGGCAGATTATTATCCAAATGGAGTCAAGTTAGGAAAAGGGGAAGAACAACGAGATCTAGGTGTTCTTGTACATCAGTCACTGGAAGCAAGCATGCAGGTACAGCAGGCAGTGAAGAAAGCTAATGGCAATGCTGGCCTTCATAACAAGGGGAATTGAGTATAAGAGCAAAGAGGTCCTTCTGCAGCTGTACAGGACCCTGATGAGACCACACCTGGAGTACTGTGAGCAGTTTTGGTCTCCAAATTTGAGGAAGGACATTCTTGCTATTGAGGGAGTGCAGCATAGGTTCACAAGGTTAATTCCCGGGATGGCGGGACTGTCATATGTCGAAAGATTGGAGCGACTGGGCTTGTATACTCTGGAATTTAGAAGGCTGAGAGGGGATCTTATTGAAACATATAAGGTTATTAAGGGATTGGATACGCTGGAGGCAGGAAGCATGTTCCCGCTGATGGGTGAGTCCAGAACCAGAGGCCACAGTTTAAGAATAAGGGGTAGGCCATTTAGAACGGAGTTGAGGAAAAACTTTTTCACCCAGAGAGTGGTAGATATATGGAATGCTCTGCCCCAGAAGGCTGTGGAGGCCAAGTCTCTGGATGCTTTCAAAAAAGAGATGGATAGAGCTCTTAAAGATAGCAGAATCAAAGGTTATGGGGAAAAGGCAGGAACTGGATACTGATTGTGGATGATCAGCCATGATCACAATGAATGGAGGTGCTGGCTCGAAGGGCTGAATGGCCTACTCCTGCACCGATTGTCTATTGTCTATAACGTGTGGATGAACAATACAGGCTACCGCTTCCTACATCCCCTCTTTGCCCCGCGCCTACCATCCACACCTCCACATACCAACTGGTATCGTCCCGATCTTCCCCCAGCCCCCAGCTTCCACCAACTCCCCAGTCATCATGGACTCACCTTCACTACTGAGCAGGTGAGAAGGGCCCTGGGCAAACTCAGACATGGCAAAGCACTGGGACCAGGTAGTGTGAGCCCCAAGGTCCTAAAGAAGTGTGCTGTGGAGTATCCAGCACATTTTCCATCTGAGTCTCAGCCTGCAAAGGGTCCTAACTGTGGAAGACATCATGTATGGTTCCAGTCAAGGCCAGATTAACCTAGTAGCAAAAGTAGCATATGCTACGGGCCCTGCCCACACTAAATGCTTGCAAATTGCAGTCTGGTGAAATCGGCATCTCACCGTATTCTCACAACTGTTCGAGTGAGTTTTGGGTAGACAATTCATTTACACTTTGTTTCGTAACCGGCAACAATGAATATCAATTGAGACAGGTTATATAAAAACAACCAAACATTTATTAAACATGGATAAACAATAAAAAAACAAATGAAAACCTTAACCGAAAGTTAACCGCTCTGCAGCCGTTCAACAAATCATCACTCGGCACTGGTTCTTAAAGCGTTAAATGCGAAAACAGTTCTTAAAGCAGTAAAGTCAAATGCAGTTCTTAAAATGGTAACTTCGAAAGTCCAACAGATTCATACATTCAATTGGGAGAGACTTCTCTGGAGAAGGATTTCTTCATAGACGCGACTTTCCTGTTGGTTCTGTCCAAAGGATTCACAATGCAGGAAATAAACGGCTTAAAACAACTGACCTTAGTTTCTAGAGAGCAAATCCCGCATGAACTTCCTTGCTCTCTTGGCAAGAGTTATCTGCAATGCAGGTCGCTACTTCTTCAACGAAGACTCAATAAGGTCGATCCTTTATTAAATTGCCGAACATTCCTGACTTCTCTCAATCCTTCATATCCTGTACTTCGATAAAGTCTTCACTCTCCCATACTACTGGAAAAAGGTACATCAACACATCTAGCATAAATTTGCCAGTCCAGCACTATTGTACCTTGCAACAGAACTTAACACTCCATTTTAAAAATGAAACTGCGTCATAAAAACAAATACACAATAGAAACGGAGACACAGACGCATGCTCTAGCTGGAAAACTAAAAACTATAAACTAACTGCGTCATCTGAGGTCTTCCCTTATATACCCGTGATGCACATGTCATCACGTGACCTCACATCGGCGGGAAAATTACATCAGGTGACCTCTAAAAGACCATTACATCATTCTCACAAGATCTCCCTGAGGTATGTAACAACTTAAATAAATTACTTCAGCCATCAGTCTTCTGTTCTTTGACAAAGAACTGTGGATTGAGTTCATAATGCATTTCCTAAAAGCTGTGAACCCAGTTTCATTTGTAACAATGCAACTCTGGCGTCTCTGAGACAAGAATGCTAAGTTTACAGGTAGTTGTGAAGACACCATATCTATGCTTTTTGAATATGAATTGTCCTCTATGTTAGCACGTAACATACCAAATAATGTATTATGGATTTTAACTTGCATTCCTAAAGGCCATGAATGCCAGTTTAGGCATACTGGCGCCAGTAGAATGAATTTAATCAAAAGATGCGAAAACTTCAAAGAATTGTCTACACTTGTAACTATAAACTTTCCTTTGTGTTTAGCAAATAAATATCGAGCCTCAATCACAAAGTGGTTAGACCTGTTCTGCCAGGGGTCTCTGCCTGCTGTAACCTTGTTTTGTCGAATAAAGAAACTGCCTTGTACCTAGCGGTAACACAATGCTCTGTGATTTCATCCACGCCACAACGACGACAATCTGGCAACGTTGTTGTTTTCATGTCGGGGGAGCTGCATGCTGCATGGTACAGTATGTGTGTGCAGGCGTGTGTTGGCTCCTTGCTGTGTCGTGGTATAAATGCTCATGCAAACCAAGGAAGGGGACATAAATCATACCTATCTAAAAAAACGTGTGAGGAATTCATCAATCTGATTGGATCCAGCATACTGGATCACATTATCGGTGAAGTGAAGAAATACAAGTATTATTCTGTTTCATTGGATTCTACTCCAGATATATCTAATGTGGACCAGCTGACTTTGACTGTGTGCTATGTTTTGCCGTCTGAACCGGTTGAAAGATTTGTGAAGTTTTTGGATATGGAAGGTCATAGTGCTGAACAGCTCGTTCAAAGTTTACTTGACTTTTTAAAGGAAAATGACATTGATATAAAAGGCTGCCATGGTCAAAGTTACGGCAATGCCAGCAACATGAGTGGCAAGTATAATGGCTTACTAGCACGAAGAGCTGAATGAGTTTGCGGATTACATTCCATGTTTCGGACATTCACTAAATTTGGTTGGAAAATGTGCTGCTGAATGTTGTCAAGAAGCATTAATTTTCTTTCAATTTGTAGAAAGCCTGTACACATTTTTTCTGCTTCTACTTATCAGTGGGATCTCCTTTCTGCTGCATTATCTGATAGTGGTGCTCATTTGCCCATAAGAATGTCAGATACCAGGTGGTCAGCTCGTGCAGATGCAACAAAAGCACTTTTACACAGCATTTCTGCAATAAAACATGTCTTGGATGACATTTCAAATAACAATGTTCAGAAGGCAGAGTGTTGACAACAGGCTCGTGGACTACTTTCAGCCATGATGAAGTTGGAAACAGGAATAATGGTCATATTGTGGCATCAAGTATTAAAGTGTTTTCAAATGACCAGTGCTTCTTTGCAATCTTCTGACCAAGACTTGAACACAGCTTCTGCACTCTATGAATCCTTCCATGGATATATTCAAGCTATGCGGTCTCCTTTTTCAGACATGGAGCAAAAAGCCAAGGATCTGACTAAGTGTGAAGATTATCAACAGCAAACTCGAAGAAAACACAAGCAAAATCGTGCATATGATGATTTCAGTGGGTTCCAGCATTCTTGATCCACTTGTTGAATCTCAAACACCTTCTCAGAAGTTTAAAAGCCGAACATTTCTTGCCGTTATTGACAGCTTGCTTTCTGCCCTGTCAAAAAGGCAGAAAGCTTATCTAAAGATGAATGGTGTTTTTGGATTCCTTCATCAGCTACAGTCGTTTACACCTGAAGAGATCGTAAAGAGCTCATCAAATCTTATCAAATCATATCCGGAAGGTCTGGAAGAAAGTCTTAATGAAGAATTTGTGCAGTTTACTGAACTGTTGAAAACTGATCTTGCTTCTCATATTGGTGCCAAACAAGACCTTGTAGAGTTACAGCTGTACCGTTTGATAACTGACAATTCTTTGGAGTCATGTTTTCCGAATGTAGGAAATGCCTTGCGCATCTATTTGTCACTCATGGTTACCAA
The DNA here is from genome assembly GCF_030028105.1 of Mobula birostris. Classification (NCBI taxonomy): domain Eukaryota; kingdom Metazoa; phylum Chordata; class Chondrichthyes; order Myliobatiformes; family Myliobatidae; genus Mobula; species Mobula birostris. Next base: position 128,076,958 of record NC_092378.1, on the reverse strand, counting down.
CTGCAGAGGAGAATGCTCATTTTCAAAACTGAAAAGGATTAAAAATGAACTAAGGAGCACCATGAGTCAAAACAGATTGAACAATCTCACTCTAATGAGCATTGAACATGAACTTCTGCATGAAATAGACATTTCCAGTATCATCAACAAATTTGCTTATGTTAAATCTAGAAAATCTAACTTCTAAATTGTAATTTTGTTACTTTTAATATTTGAAATTGATACCTACATGTAAGTAATACTATTACTGAAGTGTCAGACATCTGTCGTATTATCTGGCTGTATAGCAAATGAAAAAATTGAATTACTTTACTATGCAAGTAAATAATTTATGTTTTACTACTTATGTGTGTTTTTTAAATTTAGGGCCCCTTTATGACATACACTACAGGCCCCGCACTAGCTTAATCCGGCCCTGGTCCCAGTACCCAAGAAGGGCCAACTGAAAGTCTTGAATGACTGCCGTCCAGGGGCCCTAACCTTGCACATCATGAAGACCCTAAAGAGGCTGGTCCTGGCTCATCTCCAACGCCTGGTCAAATCAGCCTTTGAATCCCTGTAGCTTGCCTACCAGGAGCACATTGGAGTTGACAATGCTGTCATCTACCTGCTGAACATAACCTACTTCCATTTGGATAAGCAGGACAGCACTATGAGGATCATGTTTTTTGATTTCTCAGGTGTCTTCAATACCATACAGCCCTCATTGCTGGGGGAGAAGCTCTGTTCAATGCAGGTTGGTACTTCCATTATGTTCTGGATAATGGACTACCTGACTGGCAGACCACAGTTTGTGCGGCTTCAGAGCTGTGTGTCAGACATGGCTATAAGCAGCTCTAGGGCCCCACAGGAGACTGTATTGGCTCCGTTCCTGTTTACCCAGTATGCCTCGGACTGTAGATACAACACTGAGTCATGTCATCTGTAGAAATTCTCTGATGACTCAGCAATAGTTGGCTGTATAAGGGGAGGGCAGGAGGATGAATACAGGGCCCCAGTGGAGGACTTTGTCAAATGGTGCAAGCTGAATCATCTGCAGCTCAACATCAGTAAGACAAAGGAGTTGGTGACGGACTTCAGGAAAAGTACATATGGGTACCAATGACATAGGTAGAAAAAGGGAGGAGGTCCTGAAAACAGAATACAGGGAGTTAGGAAGGAAATTGAGAAGCTGGACTTCAAGGGTAGTAGTCCTAGGATTGCAGCCTGTGCCACCTGACAGTGAGGATAAGAAAAGAATGAGGTCACAGATAAATGTGTGATTGAAGAACTGGAGCAGGGGGCAGGGATTCAGATTTCTGGATAATCGGGACCTCTTCTGGGGCAGGTCTGATCTGTACAAAAGGGACAGGTTGCACTTGAATTGGAGGGGGACCACTATTCTTGCGGGCAGCTTTACTTGAGCTATTAGGAGTGGTTTAAACTAATATGCCGGCGGATGGGAACCAGTATGATAGAGCAGAGCATGAACCAGCAGGTTTATAAGTAGGTGATGGGTGTAACATGAACGTAAGGAAGGACAAGCCAATGATTGGGTACAAATGCAGTCAGAGCAAAGAGTTAGATTGTACCACAGAGGCAACATTCAAAAGGGTGAAGAATGTAGAACTGAAGGTGCTGTATTTAAATGCACGTAGCATTCGGATTAAGCTGGAAAAACATGCTGCAATTAGAGATTGGTTGGTATGACATTGTGGGCATCACCCAGTCGTGGCTGAAAGAAGGTCATAATTGGGAGTTTAATATCAGAATATTTTGTCTCGAAAGGACAGGCAGGAAGGCATAAGCGGAGGTGTGGCTCTGTTGGTAAGAGATAGAATTACATCTTTAGAAAGAGGTGACATAGGGTCAGAGAATTTTGAATCTTTGTGGGTGGAGTTAAGAAACTGCAAAGGTTAATAAAACGTTATGAGAATCATATGTAGTCCTCCAAATAGTAGCCTAGATATGGGGTTGAGATTGCAAAGGGAGCTGGAAAAAGGTAATGTGCCAATTGTACAAGGGGATTGGGAAAATCAGGTTGGTGTCAGATTGCAAGAGAGGGAATTTGTTGAATGCCTACGAGATGGCTTTTAGAACAGTTTGTGCTTGAGCCTACTAGGGGAAAGGCTATCTTAGATTGGGCGTTGTGTAATAACCCAGATCTTATTAGTCAGCTTAACATAAAGGAACCCTTAGGAGGCAGTGATCATTATATGATTGAATTCATACCGCAATTTGAGAGGGAGAAGTCTAAGTCACATGTATCAGTATCACAATGGAATAAAAGAAATTACAGAGACATGAGAAAGGAGCTTGCCCAGGTGGATTGGAGGAGGGTAGTGGCGGGGATGACGGCAGAGCAGAGGTGGCTGAAGTTTCTGAGACAAGGCACAGGATAGATATGTTCCACAGAAGAAGTTCTCAAATGGCAGGGGTAGGCAATGATAGTTGACAAGGGAAGTTAAGGACTGCATAAAAGCCAAGGAAAGGGCAGATAAGGTAGCGAAAGTGAGTGGGAAGTTGGATGACTGGGAAGCTTTTAAAATCCGACAAGGAGCAACTAAAAAAAGCTATAAGAAGGGAAAAAATGAAATATAAGGGCAAACTAGCCAATAATATAAAGCAGGATACCAAAAGTGTTTTCAGTTATCTAAAGAGTAAAAGGGAGGTGAGAGTTGATATTGGACCACTGGAAAAAATGATGCTGGTGAGCTAGTAATGGGAGACAAAGAAATAGCAGATGAACATTGCATCAGCCTTTACTGTGGAAGACACTAGCAGTGTGCTAGAGGTCCATGAGTGTCAGGGAGCAGGAGTGAGTGTCATTGCTTTTAAAAAGGAAAAATTGCTGGGCACACTCAAAGGTCTAAAGGTGGATAAGTCACCTGGACCAGATGGACTATTTTTCTGAGGGAGGTTGCTGAAGAGATAATGGAGGCATTGGTCATGATCTTTCAATTATCACTTGAATCTGGCATGGTGTGGGGTCTGAGAGCAAGGCAAAAGAAAGGAAAATACAGACCAGTTAGCCTAACCTCAGTGGTTGGGAAATTGTCAGAGTCTATTATTAAGGATGAGGTCTTGGGGTACTTGGAGACTAATAATACAATAAGTCAAAGTCAGCATGGTGGACAAAAGAGAGGTAATGGATAAATTCTCTTGGATATTCAAAAGGCATTTGATAAGGTGCCACACATGAGGCTGCTTAACAAGATATAATCCTATGGCGTTACAGGAAAGATACTGCATGGATAGAGGAATGGCTGGCAAACAGGAAGCAGCAAGGGGGCCTTTTCTGGCTGGCTGTCAGTGACTAGTGCTGTTCCTCAGGCATCAGTATTGGGACTGCTACTTTTCACATAGTTTGTCAATAATTTAGATAATGAAATTGATTGCTTTATGGCAAAGTTTGTGGATGAAATGAAGATAGGTGGAGAGGTAGATAGTGCTGAGGAAGCAATATGATTGCAGCGGAACTTAGACAAATTGGAAGAATAGGCGAAAAAGTGGCAGATGGAATACAGTGTTGAGAAGTGTATGATCTCACATTTAGGTAAAAGGAACAATAGTGCAGGCTATTATCTAAATGGGGAGAAAATTCAAACACCCTCGTTCAAGACTCCCAGAAGGCTTATTTACAGGTTGAGCCTGTAGTAAAGAAGGCAAATGCAATGTTGGGATTCATTTCAAGTGGAATAGAATATAAAAGCAAGGAGATAATGCCCAGACTTTATAAGACACTAATCAGGCCTCACTTGGAGTATTGTCAAAACAGTTTTGGGCCCCAAATCTCAGAAAGAATGTGTTGTCAATGGAGAGAGTCCAAAGGAGGTTCACCAGAATGATTCTGGGAATGAAGGGGTTAACACGTGAGGAGTATTTGGCAGCTTTGGGCCTGTACTCACTGGAATTTAGAAGAATGTGGCTGTTCTCATTGAAACCCACTGAATGTCGAAAGCACTGGATAGGTGGATGTGGAGAGGATGTTTTCTGTGGTGGGGTTATCAAGAACTTGAAGGTACAGCCACAAAATTGAGGGGCAACCTTTCAGAACAGAGGTAAGGAGGGATTATTTTTAGTCAGAGAGTGGTATATCTGTGAAATATTTAAAGTGGAAGTTGATTGTTTCCTGATCGGTCATGGTATCAAAGGATATGGTGAGAAGGCAGGCATATGGTAGGATCTGGGATCAGCTATGGGATCGGTCTTATGGTCTTCACATGTTCTACCAGTCTGTTGTCGCCTGTACAAACTTCTATGCGGGTGCGCTGGGGCAATGGCATCAACATGGGTGATGCCAACAGGCTCAATATATTGATTAAAAAGTCTGACTCTGTTACAGGAGTCAAAGTGGACACACTGGAGGCTGTGGTAGAACAAAGGACCCTACGGAATATCCTGACAATTCTGGACAATGTTTCTCACCCTCTGCATGCCACCTTGGCTGAACAGAGGAGCACTTTCAGTAATAGACCAAGACCTCTGCACTGCTCCAAAGAGTGCTATATGAGGTCATATAAGGCTCTATAATGAGTCAAACTATATCCAGGGAGGTGATGACCCTCTCCTGTTAGACTGTTTAAGGTAACTTATTGTTATTTATTCTTCTTACTTCTCATCATTTTGCATATCTGTGAACTTCTAATGCTACTGTGACACTGTAATTTCCTTTGGGATCAATAAAGTGTCTGTCTATCAATCTCATTTTGTCAATACGACAAGCCACAGATTTATAACTCAGGGGAGTTGATTTTAAAATACTGGTATCCATTTTGAGAACACTTCTGATACAGCAGGCATTATTCATCTTTCACCAATTGTTTAAGATTTTTCCATACTTTGCTATCATCTTGGAAACATTATAAGAAGCAATGAGACCATTATCAAGGTCACTTTTAGCTTTCCTGGCAAATAACTTGAGTGTGCAACACTTTTCAAGTGCTTCTTTCATCTTTTGGAACTGAGTAATACCATAAGTAGCCTTTGCAGTGTGTCTTTTACGGAAGTGTTCCTGCAATCTTGATGGTTTCATAGCTTCATTAGACAGTACAGTATTACAAATAAGACACATGGGGTGGAAATGGAATAAAACCGTACCCCAGGTATGTAACGTTGTATTGACATTGTATTTATGAATCCCCAATAATGTCTGTTTGCTTGGTATATTCGGACAAGACGGCCGAGCTTCAGATGCGTTGTGATGATGAGTGTTCACTGCCTGCAGAGCTGTGGTTCTTCCTGTGTTCCAGTGCCTCATCCTTTATTTTGGAATTGGCTGCTCTACTCGTGGTCAGTCAGGTGTTGTGCCTCAAGTTCGGGAGCCTCCCAAGAAACTTGAATGACCCCCCCTCCCCCCGTGACTTCTATTTCCCCAATGCCCTCTTATGACATGTAAATGTACATATTAGGAATCACTGATCTAACCTTATGAGACAGAATCTTTAATTATAGGGTTGGGTAGTAGTGTTATTTGGAATCAGTCTAAGTTTTACTGTATATTTTGATATGTCTTCTTCAATAAGAGGACAATTAAATATGAAAGCATTTCTTGTTAACTTTTGTTGATCCTGTTAATTTTTTAAAAATCCTGATAAAAACCATAATTACCAAAACAATTAAATGTAGCTCCCATCTTTATGGTAGGCAATAAAATAAGTGTACTTTGATTCAGATTCTGGAAACGGAATAAGTAAAATGGTTTCTTATATTTCATATGGAAAAGAGGATGCATTCAAGATATTTTACTTGTTTTCAGGGTATTTAGCCAGTTTTGAGTTACTTCAGAAACCCAAGCATCACTTTTGATTAGCATCATTAAAAAATAACCAATTATTTGATCAATTGCTGGTTCTCAGAAAATTTTATATGCCTTCAGTTAGCACTCTTCCAACTTGAGCAAATAATTGGTACTTTGGGATTTGCAAAATGCATCAAAGGTCACAAGCAATGAAATAAGATGTATATGGAGAATCCTATTCGTTCTGCTGCCTCCCACAATAGTTCCACTGAGATGAAGATCTATACACTAATAAGCCAATATACACTTAGTGGCCACTTTATTAGGTACACCTGCTTGATAATAAAAATATCTAATTCAGCCAATCATGTGGCAGCAACTCAATGCATAAGAGCATGCAGACATGGTCAAGAGGTTCAGTTGTTGTTGCGACCAAACATCAGAATAGGGAAGAAATATGGTCTAAGCGACTTTGACAGTGGCATGATTGCTGGTGTCATACAGGGTGGTTCGAGTATCTCAGAAACTGCTGATCTGGGATTTTCATGCACAACAGTCTCTAGAGTTTACAGAGAATGGTGCGGGAAAAAATCCAGGAGTGGCAGTTCTGTGGGCGAGAACACCTCATAATTGAGAGAAGTCCGAGGAGAATGACCAGACTGGTTCAAGCTGACAGGAAGGCAACAGTGACTCAAATAATCATGCATTACAACAGTGGCGTGCAGAAGAGCATCTCTGAATACACATGTCGAACCTTGAGGTGGATGGGCTACAGCAGCAGAAGATCACACCGAGTTCCACTCCTGTACCTACTGGGTGCTTAATCTGTTAAATCCTTAAGTTAGATTGCTGAATCAAAAGTAAGCCCCTTAGTCTAAGCTCCAGTAATGTTATTTCAACTATGTACCAAGTAATCCTGTATCCAAACTGTTGCAGAGCAATGCTCCCTTAGGACCTTGCCTGCAAAATTCCACCAAACTTCTCTAGGAGAACTGCGGATAAATCTTTATAAAATGTTAATTTTCTGGAATTGTTCACAGGAGGTAACTGAATGAATGCACCAATGAGCAAAAGAAAACTCCCAAGACTTTTCTTCCTTTTTTAATTTTCAATTATTCAGAAGTGCCATTTTATTGAATAAATATCCTCTATGTATTATGAATATTGATATCTGATTAAACATTTAGGCCAGGATACTGATGCAATGGCAAGTAGTAACATCAGGCAGGATCAATCTCTACTGCCCTCTCAAAGTAATCAGATATTATATTGTATATAGGACAATATTTATAATGTCAAACAGGCTTAATTAATGTATTTGTTCATTAAGTTATTTGGTGCCCAATACACTTGACTGAAATGGAAAATATTAAGTAATAGAGTGGGACATCAAAAAAATAAAAATCTGCAGCAGCTGCTTAAAATATAAGTTGGTCAATATTCAGGCAGGCGGCACTGGTTGGAGAATGCTTCAGGTCAAAGGCCCATCTTCATATATCATGTGAACATGAGACAGTTGAGAGATTTGAATTGATGCACAGTGGAACAGATACAGGCAGACAGAGGGACAGATACAGCCAAACATGTTGGGTTTCCAGGCAGGTTAACAATGCAGTGATTGCTGTACGTTCATATTGCGAAGGATTAATCTTTGTGCTTGTCAAATCTGTCGCCACCACTGTGGCTCTAAACTTAAAAAACTGCTCCAGTAGCTTTAATTTCCACTGGGAGAATACAATATGGTGACCATGGGAATGCAGGACTATGGGAGTACAACTGCAGGAAGATGGAAGTCGGGTTCTGGTTTGGTGGTTTGAGCTGGTGGGATGTATTGGTCCACTTACTGCAGCATTTCATATCAGTGGAGAGCGTATAAACATATAAATGTTGGGGGCTTGGAAATGTTGAATCAGCACAGCATGAACATGGCAGAGGCTGCCCGGATGGTGCAGACCTGGGCTGAGGAGATGGAAGCAAAGGATTTTGATATTGCCTGTCATCTGGCAATAGCAGTAGGGTCTAACGGTAAGAAGTGGCACGAAGGGCTAATAGGCAATCAGACCTAGTGAAGGTCCAGACTTTATTAATGGGACAATGACCCGGATACCTGGGATGGGAATATTTGATTTGATGGTGAGGATCAGGAGAGAGGATGGAAAATCACCTTCCTCTCTATGTCCCCCAGCCCATGAAAGCACGACCAACTAGGGTTACTACATCCACAGAAGTGTGGTCTGAACGATCTCCCTCTCCAAGCACCCCTCTGACTGTGGGGTCTCCCGGCAACCAGGGACAATGCCACAGCCCGGGACAATGTGTCATCCAGCTAGATAAAAAGCGTGAGTGGAGGCCTGAAACAGAGACCAACTCGTTGGTGAATAGGGATGACTCCTCCAAGGAATTAGTGGAAGTTGGGATTGATACAATCAGAAATCAGCGGAGCCATTAGTGCCATGGTTGTTAAGGATTTGGGACTGGGGGGAGAGGGGAGGAGCTGTGATCAACCGGGAAATGGGTGCCTTGGGAGGATTGTAATCAAAACACGGGGTAAACAGTGCCCTATGGGGGGTAGTAGGGAAGGAAAAGTCTTTGTGGGAGAGAGTAATGGCCACAATAAAAGTTAAACAGTCCTCACTGTTAGATTAGGATTTAAAATCTCAAGAGGAGTGGAACAGAGCAGAGGAGGGGACTAAGTGAGGATGCACCGCTAAGGAATCAAGAGTTCCCCTCAACCACGGTAGGGTTCTGTTACGCTTTGTAACTCCAAAACATAAAGTTAATTGAAAGGAAACATGGAGCAAGGATTGTGAGTCCTAGTTTTGTTTTTACTTTTAGGAAGACGCGCACAGGATGTGGTGCCATTCACATACTTTTACATAATTTACGTAATGAATTACTTAAACAAACAAGAATGTTTAATGAAACAATTTATTTACAATATTACTCAAATATTAAATATGCAACACACCTCAATTGCAACTCAATGGAGAACGAATCTCAACTGTATACACAGTATACTATATAATATGACTACTTTATAGACATCCACAGCATAATAAATTTTAAATTGTCCCATTCAGACCTAAAGATTTAATCACTGTGGAGGATTTTTACTCTTGTGGGATAATGTCTTTCCTGACAAGGGGGTTCACTCTGCTTGGCAGATGAGACTTGTGGCTGTGAAACAACCTTAGATTCTGGGAACCTTAGGAAGTAGTTCTGACAGCTCCACACACATCTCTTCTCCTTTCTCCAAGATGCTCCATCAGCATTTCCATGATGAGTTGTCCTCTTGAATTCGATCTTTTACTTGTGTCCGCTAAGAAGCAATCATCTCTGCATTTGTGTTGCTGCTGTTAACACTCTTTGTGGATTGAAGATGAACACCAGCGCTTGATGATCAGTAATGAGGATAAATTCTCTCCATACAGGTACTGGTTGAAAATTTTTATACCCCAAACAGACTCTCTGTGAATCTGTGTAAATTTTCTTTGCAGCAGTAAGGGATGCAAAGTCTATGGGGTGTTCACTCCCATCATTCATAACATGTGACATGACCTCACCCATACCATAAGGCGAGGCATCACAGGCAAGCTTCACTGGTTGATGTGGATCAAAATGTGTCACTATAGTGACTAACATCTCCATTTCCTTTACCTTCTTGAAAGCCACCTTATACTGCTTTGTCCATAGCCATTCCTTCCCGACCTGTAGTAATAAGTTCAAGGGGTGGAGCACGGTAGGTAGATTTGGCATGAACCTTTTATAGTAATTGACAAATCCTAAAAAGGACCACAATTGTAACACATCCTTTGGCCTTGGGGCACCCACCACTGCCTGAATTTTCTCAGCACGTTTGTGTTATCCTTGTGCGTCAATAGGGTGACCACAGTAAGTGACACTTGGTTTAAAGAATTCACACTTGTTGTGCTGTGCTCTGAGCCCATAATCTTCTTATCTTTTTAACACTGAATGAGATTTCGGAGATGTTCCCTGACATCCTTACTGGTAACAATGATATCATCCAGGTAACAATGAGTGCTTGGGCAGTCTTGCAACACCTGGTCCATAGCTTTTTACCAGAGTGCAGGTGCAGATGCTACTCAAAAAATAAAATAGCAATAAATCCCTTTGAGTGTTTATGGTGAGAACACTCTGGACTATTCTTCCATCTCCATCTGTAGGTAGGCCTCAGCTAAATCCACTTTACTCCAGAAAAAATTGCAAAGGTAGCCTCAATCCTGGGCAGAGAGTATTCATCTACTTTCAGAACTGGTTTGATGGTAATCTTAACATCAACACAGATTCTGATGGACCCATTCATCTTGGCTACTGAGAACACTGACATTACCCATGGTCTCCACTTAACCCTGAAACGAATTCCTTCAGCTTCCATGCAATCTAGCTCACTGGCTACTTTATCACAGATGGTATAAGGGATCAGATGTTTGTATGGCTTTTTCAATTAACAGTATTTTACTATTGATATGCTTGAGTTTTCCATTGCCATCCTTGAACACTGCTCTGGCTTCATCCAGTACCTTTCTTAATTTCCTTTCAGTTGATGCTATTGCAGGGGATGTGGCATGCAAATTGTGGATGGATCTCCAATCAAATTGTAGTTGTCTCAGCCATAATGCTGACCCCCCTGTTTTTACCATATAGAAGCTTAATATGGCTTGTTGGTTATTATATCTCACTGTTACAAATGTCAATCCCACAGGACTTACCTTTTCTCCAGTGTAACTTCTTAGTTGGATATCTGCATGCTTCATTTCAGTATCTTTGAAATGCTGTTCCAATTCATTTTGTGGAATGACTGAAAAAGCTGAGCCAGTGGCCAATTCCATTTTAATTAATTTGCTGTTCACTTCTGGTGTAACCCATATTCCTTGTCTCATGTTCGTTTTCACATTGTAAAACTCAAGGCTACTCAGTCCTATGTCACTCTCATCATTATCAGATTTTTCATCAATAGCATGCAGAGTAGTGCTCTTTTAAAAACTGCAACTTGACTTTTTATCTTTATCCCTTGTTTGGGCAGTTCATTTATTTTTATCTGCCTGACATGCTCTTCGCATGTGTCGTACTTTATTGCATCTTCTGCAAGTTCCGCCTTCATATCTGTTTTGGTCTTGTGTATGTGAGCCCCTGCCACAATTGTAACACAATTTGTTTGGCCAGGCTAGTTTCTGTTTAGATGTTTTAACTTTGTTCATGCTCACTTTCATTCTTGATTGCAATTCAACTGGGTCTCTGTCTGCTGTTTCCATTGATAGAGATTTCAATTGCTCTGTTAGTGAGTTGTGCTTCAGTTAGCTGCCATTTCTGAAGGCTTTCTTGTAATATTCCATAAACTAAATGATCTCTCAGTGCATCGTTAAGCTCATTACTGAACTGAAAATGCTCAAACAACTTCAATTCAGTCACGTACATTGAATTGGATTCCCATTCCTTTTGATTCTGCTTATGAAACCGAAAGCATTCTCCAATCAGCAATGGTTTCGGTTCGAAATGTTCCTGCAATACTTCCATGATATCAGCAAAGCTCATCTCAGCTGGTTTGGTTGGACAGTTAATCATCTAAGCAAATTGTATGCCTTTCAATCCAGTGCACTCAGGAAAACTGGCACTCAACTCTCATTGGCTATTCCATTTGTTTCAGAATACTGCTCAATTCCACATACAGCAGTCAGTTATCCTTCATGTAATTGAATGCATCTATCTTTCTGATATGGCCAGCCAATTCTGCTTTTTTAAATTTATGATTATTATCATCCAGTACTGTTTAGAAACCCATGAATCTGTTTTCTGCCTTTTTTATCTCTAACATCTCTGTCCCTTCCTGAAGAAGCACGTTCTATGCTGTTTATTTTTTTATTTGACCATATCTCACAGTGCTTTTTAAAAAGTGGAATGTTTCGCTTGTAGGTAGTCATCTCTGGCTCACTTAAAACTTCTTCATCACCATTTTGTAACTCAAAAATATAAAACTAATTGAAAGGAAACACAGAGCCAGGAATGCGAGTCTTAGTTTTATTTTTACTTCTAGCGAGTTGCGCACATATGATGTGGTGGCATGATGATGTATTCTGTTCATGTGCTTTTACATATAACCCATAATGAATTATTTAAATATGAATGCTTAATCAAACAATACTGTATAATTATATTACTGAAATATTAAATACGCAACAGGTACCTGGTAAAAACAGCAGCCACCCCCTCCCCCAAGTAGGAGGGAATAATTCTGCCCATTTTTAGGGTTGATAGAAGAGAGGACAGTAGAATTGGTTATCAGGCTTTAGGAGAAGTTGGAACATATAGGAGTGGCTTGTAGCTGGGTGAGGAAAATAGAGCAGAATGGAAGAAGGTCCCACCTGACCCCATAAGTGGAATTTCACAGTGGGCAACCATTTTAATCCCCATCATCATTCCCGTTCCAGCATGTTGCTCTATGGCCTCCTCTTTTGCTACAATAAGGTCACTCTAAGAGTGGAAGAGTAACACCTAATGTTCTGTCTAAGTAGCCTTCAATCTGATGGCATGAACATCAATTTCTCTTTCCAGTAATTTTTCCCCTCTTCTATTCTCCACTCTGGCCCCTTACCTCTTTTCATCACCTGTCTATTACCTCCCTCTGGTGCCCCTCCTTCTTCCCTTTCTCCCAAGGTCCACTCTCCTCTCCAATCAGCTTCCTTGTTCTCCAGCCCTTTACCTTTCCCACCTACCTGGCCACCTTCTAGCTAGTCCTTCTTCCCCCTTCCTTTCCAGTCCTGAAGAAGGGTCTCAGCCAGAAATATCGACTGCTTATTCATTTCCTTAAATGCTGCATTACCTGCTGACTTCCTTCAACGTTGCTCTGGACTTCGATCATCTGCAGAACCTCTTGTGCTTATGAGCCGTAAGGAGATGTTTTGCGCAGACGTCCCAGAGGAATGGGTGAACAGGATGCCCATTCTTTTCTTTCCTATTTTGAAGCATTGTAGAAATTCCCCAGAGACCTGCAGTAGCAGGATTCCAGCAGCAGATGGAGCCCTCCCTGAAAGATGGGTTCCTGTAGACGAATAGGGCCTGTTTTACTTTTGAGGTGGCTCCAGTGACAAGTGGGAGCCCCTCATCATCCCACCCAGGGCCATCAAGCTTTCTGGGAGACACCAAGATTGGGAAAACAATGGACAGATGTTGAAGGAGGGGATTATTTGGCTGGCTGGTGCAGAAGGGGGATGGAACATGGTGAATGACGATAGGATTTAGGGAATTGAATAAATATGCCCCGACCCTCACAGTGGCTGTCCTAAATATAGTGACTATTGTAGAGGACACAAGGAGGGGAGGATTTGGCTAAATCTTTCTTTTCCATTCCCCGAAGCCCTGAATCCCAAGACCAGTTTGCCGTTACGATGGAAGGCAGGTAGTTTACCTTTTTGTCGTCTTCACCAGGGATATGTACACAGCCACATTAGTGACAGTGATCTTGACAGATAACTTTCTGAGAATGTTGTATAAATATGCTTATCTTCTGAATATATTTAAGTGTTGGGTGTGGTCCCAGATTCCAATGCACTCAGGCACGAGAGCATTGACCCTACCCCTCTGAATGACACCGAATACTGGGCATAGAATGAATCCGTCATGAACTTGTAAGCTATGGGACTGTAAAAGGTGGTCCACTTAAGGGCTGATACGTACCAGCACATGAACAGAATAATTGTCATTGCCGTTATGATGAGCAGGTTTCACCGGGGAATAGTTCCTGGACCTCCATGCACCATAATGTTACAGAACAGGGCAGCACTACGTTACTGGGAATATACTACTTTGGGGCAAAATTGTTTCTCACGTTGACGAGCATGAACTAGGTGTGTGGGTCCCAAGTCTACAGTTGGCTTCCCATGGGCTGGTCCAGCTGCTGCTACTTGGGGTACATTGTGCCATATGTAAATCACAAAATGATCTGGCTGGCCACCCACACACAAGCTGAAACATCTGAAAAGGGGTATCACAGAGGCCAATCGGGTTTGGATAATAGCTTTTCCCCTGTATGATATTGCCATTAAAGGGAGATCATTTTAATGGCCTCAGCCAAGGAAGCATTAGCCAATGAGACCATGCTGGCTTTGGAGCAAACGAAGCAGGAGCTGACACGAGGACAGTGACCTTACAGAGTAGAATGCCATTGGATTATATCCAGTCAAGGAAAGGAGATGTCCGTGCTATAGTAGGTTAGGAGTGTACATACGTTCCTGATCAAATGGAAAATGCAACAGATTTGGCTGGTCATATCCTACAGTCGGTAGATAAGATATGCGAGGTGGGAGATCAATTCCATAGGACATCTGCAGGCATTCTGACCTCTGCAAGGACTGGCAGCTGTTGGTGGACCTCGAAGGGCAGCTGGAGTTCCCCAACCATATCGCAGCCACCACCCTGCAACCAGACATTGTCCTAGTGTCTGAGTCTACTAAGCAAGTGGTGCTGCTGGAGCTGACAGTCCCATGGGAAGATAGCTTGGAGGAGGCCTTTGAAAGGAAGCTCTCCAAGTACGCAGGACTGGTCAGCAACTGTCAGCAGGCTGGATGGAGAGCGAGGTGTCTCCCAGTGGAAGTTGGTTGTAGGGGATTCGTAGCCCGTTCTTTAGTTAGAGCCTTCAGCATTTTGGGCATCGAGGGAGAGAGGAAGAGGAGAGCCATCCGCAGTGCCACCGATGCAGCAGAGAGGGCCTCAAGATGGCTGTGGCTCAAAAGAGGGGAGCCATGGAGTCATAAGTAGCTAGCCATCTGGACACAAGCTGGGGTCTGATCAGCCCCGGCTGGGTCACCTGGAGGAGGGTGTATGATGTTGAAAGACCCGAAACACCCAATGATTCCAGGAACATCACTGAGGAGGAGTCCAGAAGCATCAATAGATGTATGTACACAGCATACCCAAAGAGGGAGTTGGTGTTCCTTTGGAGTGCTAGGAAGCTGGTGGGCTACCATAGTGCACTGGGGGGGAGGGGGTGGAGGGTTACTATAGCTACTTTGCTTTGATGCCAAGTAATTTTGTGATTTGCTTGAAATATGGTAGGGCATCCGTGGGAGTTGTTTTGAAACCTATCGGGGTTGTGATATTCGAGGGGTAGAATGCATTGTAAAGGTTAATCTTGCAAATGTATTCACCAGCACTGTGGCCTTGAATGTAAGAGAACTGACTGCAGCTTTGATTCCCACTCGTTAAAGAGTAGTGACAACTGATCATCGGTTCCTGCTTGATTTGAGCTTGTGCTATGTATTGGTCTACTAACTGCAGCATTTCACATCACTGGAAAGGGTATAAAAATTGAGTGGTCAGGGGCTTGGATGTAGTTTTTCAGGGCCTTGCTGATGGGTTGAGTGACAGACTGGGAGGTGGGCAGTGAGAGGGGCCTAGATAAGCATTTTAATACTTGCTCTGATCTGTCCTAATAAATGTAGCTTTACAGTTCTAAGTACATAATTAGTTTGTGCCTTTCTGCTCATCCATGCCAGAGAGAGAACCTTTTGATATAACAAATTATACATAGATCTGCCTATGGTTAATAAACCATAAAGGCATCTGTTCGTCTTGCGAGATCATGAATCCGTGCCTGGAAAGTCTTCACTCTCCAGGGCGCAGGCCTGGGCAAGGTTGTATAGAAGACCAGCAGTTGCCCATGCTGCAAGTCTCCCCTCTCCACGACACTGATGTTGTCCAAGGGAAGGGCATTAGGACCCGTACAGCTTGGCACCAGTGTCGTCGCAGAGCAATGTGTGATTAAGTGCTTTGCTCAAAGACACAACACGTTGC
Organism: Mobula birostris; assembly: GCF_030028105.1. Taxonomy (NCBI): domain Eukaryota; kingdom Metazoa; phylum Chordata; class Chondrichthyes; order Myliobatiformes; family Myliobatidae; genus Mobula; species Mobula birostris. The sequence continues at coordinate 128,061,432 of NC_092378.1, read as the reverse complement.
CTCGGCTGGGGCTCGAACTCACAACCGCCAGATTAGTCGAATGCCTTAACCATTTGGCAACGTGCCCACCATAAACCATAACAGAAGTATTATTGTATCATATACCACACCATAAAAGAATGCATTCCACGTATTGCAAATACTTCCAACAGTGGAACAGTTGCCCAGGATAAATGCTTTACTATCATCCAGGAACAGAGAAGAATCTTTTAATAGCTGCTGGACTGGGCCAAGATATTCTCAATACAATCCATGCACTCAGTGATAGGATTATTTGCTGATTCTGGGATTCTGCTCGATGCTGCAGATGCAACACGAGACAACTGTCAATTATGCAAAACTACAGAATCAAAGCTCGGCCAGAAGCGTTCAATGACGATGGAGACACAATGAAGCATTAGACAAAGACAACAAAAAGGAACAGCCAAGGTAGTTAGATGTTGCAAGTATTCTTGGAGGTGCAGCAATGGTTAAAGAACAGCCCTATATGTAACAAAGTGTGTGTAATGTAAAATCTTTCTACAAATTGGAAAATCATTTATATAAACTGGAATTCAAAGAGGTCATTAAATATCCATAAGCAAGTAGGAACAAATAATTCAGAGTACCAGTTGAACATAATGCCTTGTTATATCTTTAACATATTTAGACCAGGATATTGGTGCAATGGCAAACAGTAACATCAGGCATGATCAACCTGTTCTACCCTTCCAAAGCAAACTTTGCAGGAAAAACTAATGACTATACAGAAACCTATTCCTACCCATCTGTATGGTTTTTTTTTGGGAGATGCACAGAAGAGAAAATAGTTCTAATACCAGGAACAGTGTGAATGTAATAATTTTATTGGAAATAAGGTCCTGGATGTAAATTTGTAGCAGTACAATATTTTATTTTAATTTAATTGAGTTTTTATAAACAATGTGCGCATAATACAAACAAGATTCATACCCATGTACAGATACCGTAATGCACAATTTCCCACTGAACTTCTCGAAAAAGAACTTGCATTTGTATTGTTCCTCACCTCAGTATCCCAAAAAACTTTACAGTGAATTAAATACTTTTGTGTAGTTACTATTCCATGTCCCAAACAAATGCATTCTTTTTAAACTTCTTGGTAATTCAGACATTTATCAGGATGGAATTATACTGGAGGTTACAGATGGTTCATTAGCTTCAAAGGTCAGGGCTATTATTTCAGTCTGACATTTGAAATCTATTTGAAATTCTGTATACTTCATTTTTGCACACTGATAGCCATGCATGGCATGGGATTTCCTTAGTGGCAGAGCACTTTGTGGCATTACAACCAAAATTCCAAGACGTGAACATTTAGTCTATTCTGACCATTTACTGATAATACACAAGTAAAATAATATACCACAGAAATTAGAGGAAGACCTGGTCTGTTGCAGCTTTTCAGCTGGAGAGCAGTTTCATGATGGGGGCGGAAAATAACTAACAAAAAGTGGAAAGAGACATTCTCTCAAAAGTATTAAAAAAATACTGATGATATTCAATTTATCTCAAAGTAGCAAGAGCTGCAAGAATAAGTTGGAATCAAAATGAGATGATATGTATGAATCTATGCTATTCCATTTATCTGTACAGTGCTGAAAAATGGGCTTGTTCACAAAATGAAGCTAAACCATTGCGAAAATTTAAAAAGTTATCACACATCATATGCCTCCACCAAAGGACATTCTTTATTACTTGTGCCAGCTTAATGTAAAATACAGCTAAGAGTCTATATTGGTAAAAAAATAAAATTGGTACAATAATGGCGAGGGTGTACTGCACAAAAGGAACCTCATTATGTTTTGTATTATTGAAAGCAATTTCCCCTATGCGTAATGGAAATGATGCAGTCATATTCCCACTGAACACAACATTAGGGTAAAGGAGTATTGAGATGGAGCTGGGGATAAAGACTAAAGCACAGAGTGGATGGAAAGAAAGTTAAAGAAAGAGTTAAAGCTATTAGAAAGGACAGATGTTTGCAAACATCTCTGCAAGCAATGCTGGCCATGGATTGCTGGGAAAATTGCAACAAAAATGAAAGAAAGCAAAAGGAGAATAATGATCACTCAATTGAAAAAAAAAGCTTAACTGGTCATGGTACGTCACTTTCAAATACATTGGAGGGTTTATTCAGAGTTTTATTCATACAAATGTCAAAACCTGCATGATGAAGTTACACAAAAATATCCAAGACCTTTCGACTCCAAGTAACAAAAACAGGAAGGAAAAAAAACACTTTGAAATGTGTGCATGGAAACACCTAACCCTTCAGTTTACCATGAATCCATCAATGCTTGATGTAATGTTTCAGCTTGTGGACCTTGCAGGATGTTCACAATAAAATGATGACCTACTACTGAAGTTCAATCACAGTAAACAGATTTACAGGCATCTGAGAAGCACTTTGCTAAACTAGCATACACCTATAAGAGAAAGTTAACGAAAAGATCAGGGTGGTGTCATCTTCCTCACACAAGTTCCATGTAGTATATCCAATCTTTATTTAGGCCTTTTCTGGAGTCCATCATTTCTCCTAGCCTTGGTTTTCTTACTGGATGGCCATCTTCAAGGGCAAATTAGCCAGTGAAGTCGTTATCCAACTGGAATCACGTGTCTGGGGATTGCAGAAGTAGACTTCTTTCTGTGGGGCCCCAGTATTCTAAATTACCTTTCAGCAGGGTTTAGTACTTTGTGACTTGAAATGTTCACAGGACAGATGGACTTGGGGTTTTCAAATCACTCTGTACTCAGTAGGAAAGCAATCGTTTCAGCACCTACACCCTCGATGTTTCTGCAGTTCTTGGATGACAGAAAGACAATCGTGTAATTTAGACTGGGCGCCATGGCCCTTGACTTTGGGGTGCAGACCATTGTATTAAGCATATCCCTGAGTGCAGCCTTCTGACTAATCACTCTGAATGCACGGGGATTCCTAGATTTCCTCATATTAAGCCCCAGAATGCATCAACACCTGCCATGGCGCGGCTATAGATGCCTGTGGCCGAGTTGATTCTGGTGGATGCCTGACCTCTTTGAACCAGAGAGATCCACTGTATTTCAGCTCATACCCACGCCGTCCAACCTTCATACAGTTGTGCCAAGTTATCTAGATTAGTAGCTTCTTTAATCACGTAATCAACCTAGAAAATACAAACAATGGAGAAATTGCTTCTTTATATTTTAGCAGACTCTATGCATTATAGATTAATGCCCCAAATAATGAGAAAACAGTACTTTAAAGAAATCCAAACCAACAATAACACTTAGAGAAAAAGGATACACTTCATCTTGCATCAGAATAGCAAACATCCCTGTTGTGACACTGATTTCACCTAAATTTGATATTGTCATTTAACTTTTCTTCTTTCAAGGGTAGTAAATCAAAGTTGGAATGCTTCATTAGATTGGTGTAGACACATGCAAATTTCAAGCCAGCACAGGTTTTAAATTCACACAGTAGTCTCTATCTATCCTAACCAACAATGATTTTATTTCTTCCCATCACTGGTTAATGAATAATGAGCTGCAACAATGATTAGGTGGTAATTCTGCAACCTTTTGCAGTGTATGATTTAGTACCTCATTCGATCTTTGACCATTGACCACAGATGGTTATCACTAATTAGCATGAGAAGCAAATCAGACTTACTTTTTCATCCTTCTGACTTCTGATTGTCAAAAATAAAACATGCTTAAACTAATGTGACGTTATAACTGGGCACTTTGAACTGTTTGAAAATAGTGGATTCTGGTTAATTGGGACACACTAGGACCAGCATATTTTGGCCCAATAAAGTGGCTACCCCAATTAGTCAAAGTTTCATGGAAATAGTTAAAAAGGTATAAAAAAGAACTGAGTAACAATTTATATATTTAAATAAAATACAGAATAAATCAAACTACCAATGGTGCTACTGTACTACAAAACTGTATATTAGTTCCTAAAAGTTATCAATGGCAATATTTATCCAGTGTTCGCAATGAACAAAATCAGCACAGATACCTCGCGGACAGATAATGGACTGCCTTCATACAATGCTATCAACGATTGCATTGCTCAAATCTTCACTTTCACTGTAATATTCAGGATGATTGTCAATATCTTTAAATTCTTTGTAGTTCCTAACTTAAAGCAGTTAAGTTGTTTCATTTTCACTCCCAGCCATTTTTGGCATCTCCAAGCCTGAATACTTGAAACAGTTCTGAATTGTGTAACTACTTATTTCTTGCCAACTATCAGTGACAAAAATCACTGCTTTCTGAACATAAACACGCACAACAGTTGCTACTTAAAACCTGCTCCCTCTAAGCAGAGTGTAGTGTCTTTTGGCCATACAGTATATGCGACTGATACGAGCAAGAAACTGTTCGGCAACAGTTTCCTGTCCTAATTAAGCAATACAGTGTCCCAAATAAGCGAATGCCCTGATTAATCGATGGCCCAACTAACCAGAATCTACTGTTCTTCAGTAAAAATTAGAAATAATGAGGAAATAAGCAGGAAACAAATCAATAAGATTCTGGGAATGATGAATCTATCTAAAAAGGGATTGTCTGAACTTTTATATGCCACCAAACAAGCAATTATTTCATTGCTTGTGGAGAATGCGCAGTATAGATTTGCTGCTGTGGAGCACCTTTAATAATATTGGAAGCAAAGTTATGGCTACTTATGTGTACAATTGCAATATGTTAATTTAATTTGCTCCTCACCCCAACACCCAAGGCTAATTAGACAAAGGCAGGCTGCACTAGTGGGAAGACTTAAATCAATCAGCTTGAACTAGTTTATAGCCAGCCGCTGGTGTAGTGGCATTCACACCGGACTTCGAGGCTGGGTTGAGTGTCGAACTAGCAACTCGGCCTCATAAAAAAGATGAAAATGCTAAAGAAATGGCAAGGTTGCAGGCTGAAAGGAATGACAATTGGTTTAATGTCATGTGTACTGAGGTACAGTGAAAACACCCATCTTGCATATCATCCACATATCAATTCATTATAGTGGTGCATTAAGACACAAGGTAAAACAAGAGTTCAGAATGAAGTGTTACAGCACAAAGTGCAGCAGGTGGACAGGTACATGGTCATAACAAGGTAGGTTATGTGGTTAGCTGTCCCTATTGGACTAGGGGAACATTCAATAGTCAACTGTCCTTGAGCCTGGTGATATGAGTGTTCAGGCTTTTGTATCTTTTGCCTGATGGTGCTGGTGGGGCTGTATGGAGAGAAGAGAGGATGTCCAGGGTGGGTGTGATCGTTGATTATGCTGGTTGCTACACTGAGACAGTGAGGAGTGTAGGCAGAGTCCATGGAGGGCAGACTGGTTTCTGCATTGTGTTGAGCTATGTCCGCAACTCTCTGAAGTTTTTTGTGGTGATGAACAGAGCAGTTGCCATACCAAGTTGTGATGCATCAGGACAGGGTGCATTGTATGGTGCATCAATAAAGTAGATGAAGGTCATGGGGGCATGCCAAATTTCTTTAGTCTGCTGAGGAAGCAGTGGCACTGGTGAGTGTTCTTAGCCATGGAGTCATTGTGTTCAGTCCTGACAAGGTATTATTGATATTCATTCCCAGGAATTTGAAACTTACAATCGTTCAATGCTGAATGACTCATTTTAGCTTCAACTGTGGAAAGATTGCCCAACTCACCAGAAAAGGCAAGAATGCGTTCACTAAGGGGAAGAAACTAAAACATACCCTGACACCTTAGAAATGATCACACACAAGTTTACTTTCTGAAATAGCATGTTAATATTTTCATTTGTCCTATGAACTCTGGATAAACCATATTTCACTATTTTAGGTTGTTTATGATCTGCATTTTGTGTGGAGAAGGAAGTTCGGTGAGGAATTTAGTAAACAAAATAAGTCACAATGATATAAATTGAACATTTGTTTGTTGGTGAAAGTAGAGAGCATTACTTTTTAGGTTGAATGAGGTTACACAAAAAATATAATCAAATGTACAAGAGGTCTTTGTAGCCAATGTGATCTATTCAAATCCATAAATAATCTGGCCTAGTTGTAAGCTAGGCCAGATTTAAGACATTGATCTTCCTAAATGGTGGATCAATTAAATTCAGTTTTTAATTTATATTGATGAATATCATCAATACAAACAGGTATATAAAATATGGTGCATAATTTAGTTTCTCAATCACTAGCATATATGTCTTTTTCATATTTCTACATAATTAAAAAAATATACTTTTAAACTTTTTTTTAAAAAGATCTTTTGATTTCTCAGAGGTCCAATTTATGACTAAGATATCCCTACGCATCAATCTCCTTCCCCATGTCCCAACAAAACTAATTTCTATCCCACAGTCCACTCACCTCTCTCCTACATCACAGATGAAACTAAGAACTTATTTAATACAATTTCTAACTGGAATTTGTGTATTACAATTTTGCATAATTTGACTGAAGAATAATGTGGTCAGAACACCTTTTAAGACAGCAAGTCTGGCATTCATAATCTTCCAGTGAGTTTCAGTCATTTATTCACATTTTTTTTGTGCCCATTTTTTCCGTAATTATTCATTTTTCAGAATGTCCACCCCACCAAAATTGCTTGAGAATGTAATGATGAACTGCCGCTTTGAACCCCTGCATCTTCCTGGTGAAGGAACTCCCTCAGTGCTATTGGAGTGCCAGGATTCAGACTCAGCAATATACTATATACTTACAATTTAGGTTAGTGTGAAACTTGAAGGGCAATACACAATTGGCAACATTTCCATGCACCTGAAGCCATTTACCTTTGTGGTAGAGCTCACAGGTTCAGACAGTGTAGTCATTGTTAACCCAGCTGTGTAGCCGGAGTACATTTTTTTAAGATGATACTTACTGCAGCTACTGTGCATGTGATGAATGTCAAGAAGACTTAGTGTTGTGCTAAGGTAAAAACATGGGTTACTTTATCCTGGACAGAAGCTTCTAAAGATGTTGTTGCTGTACTCATCTAGACAAATGGAGAGTATTACATCACACTCCTAACTTACACCTTTGGGATGCCAAGAGGCGAAACACAGTACTTGTACTTACAACTAGTCCCACAGATTTTCCATTGAATGACAATAATTAATATTAATAGCGGGGTCTCAGCAATAGCAATGTCATTGAATGTTAAAGATCTATAGTTAGACTCTCTTGTTAAAGGTGGCCAGTGCCTGGTTTTTCTGTGACACAGATGTTTCTTATTACTGATCAGTCCATGCCTAAAAGTTTGTCTTTCTGTTCCTCATATCCTGTTGAACTGCTAAGTGGAATTGAAAACCGGACATGTTCATCAATCACTGCAGAATTGAGCTTATGGTGGGTAGAAAGTTATTAGTAAAGAAAAAGTGGTTGTTCATTGGATACTGCTCTCCTGTGGCTGGGATGACTTGACCACCATATCAACTCTACCATGACCAAGGTAGGGATCCAAATGTAGTATTTTTTTCTTCCATAGTAATGCTCTTATCTTCTCTCCTAATGAAGCTTGTGCATTTCCAGCAAGTACCACAAAGTTTTCTCAAAAGTACCTTGGAATCTCACTTCTGCTCCACTGAGGTGCTATTCATCAACACAAAATAAATTTCTACCCTCCATGCTTATCACATTGAGATTCACCCTTCCAACATCTGTTTGCTGAACTGCCTGACAAACATCAAGTTTTGGGCAAGTTGGACCTTTCTCTCACTGAACAAGGTAATGATGAAAGCCACATCCATTTATGGCAGGCAATTTCTTTACATGGATACTGGTCACGGTCCGTTTACTGGGACTCAACCAGGTTTTCCCAAAGCATCATCAAAAGCTTCGCCTCATGCATCACCACCTTCCACCCTTGTATAAGCCCATCACTTAAAGAATAATTTTAACAATTTTACATATGAATGTCCTTTTCTCCATCCTTCATATTTAGATTACTGTATGACCCTTCCTCTACACCACTCAAGGCAGAAACATCAGATGAAACAGTGTTGCTCTTTCTGGAGTGCTTTTTCCAACCATGACAGAACCTCAACTGATACCTTAAACCCACTTTTTGAGTCAGATTCTCAAGTTTTTCCCCACCATTCTTCAGACTTCAGCTACCTAAGATACTTTATAAAGTGAATAACGTTTGGGTAGTCTATAAAAATAGTTTGTTAGAATACAAGCATGCTACGATTTCATTGTACCTGTTCAGCAACTGTCATCCTCCTGTTGGGATCTACATCTCTGCCTTCCAGCTTGGCCTTCACCCTTTTCCACACACTAACAGCATAGGAATTCCGTTCCTGAACAGCTGAAAATGAAAAAAGGCAATTTTGTCCATCACTTTGCATACAATTAAATATTTTAATATGTTCAATAATCAGACGACTAGTCACAAATAGCACAAGTATTTGCTCTAATATGGTTAGAGTAGTGGAGTGGTTCCACATAAGTTATTTCATTTATGTAGACAAACAGCAGCCATTTTGGAGGAAAGACAATTTACCAGCAGAATCATTCCCAAAGTAAGGCTACTTTATATCCTTCAAATTTACATTGTCACATTAAAAAGAAACTATGGATTAAGTTAAGAAAACTCAAACAACCTCTTACTTAAAAAGACTGGTATTCCTGGTAATGATATGGTCTTCCATTGATTCTATTATGGTTATTATTCTATTATGGATTTATTGAGCATGCCCACAAGAAAATCTCACGGTTGTATATGGCGACATGTGTGTACTTTGATAATAAATTTACTTTGAATATTTTGAACTCCGATAAGCTTTCACCAATGACACCAGAAATGTCAATTTAGATTATGTGTTCATGTTTTGCCATGGACATGTACAGACTAGCATAGATCTACACACCAAACAGAACAGAGTGCATTTAAAAAGTGAGCAATAAAGTATAATAATGAACATACTGATTTACAACTAATGAATATACCATTAAAAATATTATTACCTTTCCCAGTCTTGGGATCTCTTGCTGCTTTCTTAGGACTTGGAGCAACATTCTTCCCCAATCCTGTGCTTGTGCCAGGTGGTGTGTTTGCTGAAGCGGCAAGATTTCTCTGAGCCATCTTTCGTGCATTCTGTGACATAACTTCTGGTTGGGTCTTTTGAGTTGTACTACTGCGAACAGCTGCAAGTAGTACATGAGACACAATCTAATTTCACACAGTGGCTTAAGCATGTTATTCTTTTATGCAAGATTTGAACATTAATTCAGATGAAACCAAAACTTGCAGATTTTAATTTGCTGGTTGAACCTCATTGAAACTATTTTAATTAGTGTTTGTGCACAGAATCTTTACATTCACTTGGATTGGAACTGTGAAACAAAATAACTCAATGCAACATATTGCCTAATTTGTAGTTGGTTTACTATTGTTAAAAGCATCAAGACAGAGTGAAACATTTAGCTTACAGACATTCCATACATAAGTACATCAAGATAGTACAAAGATTAACAGTGTAGAATATAGTGTTATAGCTACAAAGAAAATGCAGTCCGGTGGGCAAATAAGGCACAAGGGCCATGAAGAAGCAGGCTGCAAGATAAAGTTCATCTCATCATACAAGAGGTCCACTCAAGTCTTATACACGTTTTCAAGAGTCTTATACATGTTATACACTCAAGAGTCTTATACATGCTTTCAAGCTTTTGTATCTTCTGCCTGATTGGGGGGGAGGGGGTTAGAGAAGCGAGAATTTTTGATGTTAGAGGGGTTGTTGATCATGTTGACTGCTTTCCCAAGACGGGAAAGTGCAGAGGGAGTCAATGAAGCGAAGCGGTGGCTTTGCTAACATACTGGGCTGAATTCACAACTCATTGCAATTTCTTGCAGTCTTGGGTACAGCAGTTGCTATTCCAAGCAGTGATACATTTAGATAGGATGCTTCCCTTGGCCTATAACTGCCTACTAACAATGTTAAATGCTGAACCATACAGAACTGCACTGAAGACTTTAATGAATAGCTTGGTGATTATACACGGGCTAATAAAACTGGCCAAAGTTCAGAATACTCTGGTAGCTCACTCAGCAGTCTACATGCAACTCTGGAAAAAGGGTTTCAACATAATGCACTCACAGCTAAGCAGCAATGTAATATTTTCTCATTTATCATATAAGTACAAACAATAAACACAAGAGATTCATCAGATGCTGGAAATCCAGAGCAACACACAAAATGCTGGAGGAGCTCAGTATGTCAGGCAACACCCATAGAGAGGCATAAACAGTTAACATTACAGGCTGAGACCCTTCATCATATCAGAGATATGAACACAGCCTCAAAACTGGGTTGAAATGCAGAGAGAGAGGTTGAACTTGAACACTGATTAGGTTTATCTGGCAAACTGATGGCAGTCAGTACATTTTTATGATTTTTCTCTTGATTGCTTATTGCTATTTCAGTACAGGCATTTTCCACTGGAGTCTAGAACATTAAAACATACTAGTAAATGATACAAAGTTTTGAGAAACCATCTCTATAGTCCACAGGCTCATTTGACCATCATATTAAGTAAAATATATTATACCCAAAACGTATAAAACTGAAATTTGTAATCAATCAAGGAATGGTTAGTACAAGAATCAAGACTGCTTAAGAGAAGAAAAGTTGTGGTTGAGAATTGAGCCACAAGTTGAAAAGCAAAGATTACCTGCAGCAAAACTGGGCTGAAATGCAGAGACAGAGGTTGGACTTGAACACTCAATAGATTTATCTGTAACGAGTGGGGATGCAAAACTGACCAGATCATTGTAGATACTGAAAAACAAGAAAGTTATATTGAAAACAAAAAGAAAATTTAGTTTTTTGAGAAATTAGTTGAAATATATTTTAAAGTTACTTATTTTAAAGTTGCCTCAAAGGCAAGTGAACAGTACCAATTCCAGCCAAGGTAGAGATGGAGTCAGGTTAATAAAACAAATAGTTTTATCCTCATCTAGCTCTTTGTGCATACAATTCCATTTGTATATTTTAGCAAAGGGTTTTCTCCCAGCCCCTACAATTCTTTCCCCAAGGAGGATGTCAGTAGCTAACTAGCACAAATGTCTATTATTTAGAAATTAGGTTAAGTGTCAGTAACAGAAAGAAAAGATTATACCTGTGAGAGCTCTCACTTCATCTTTTTGGGTTACAGAAGAAAACCATTTATCTAACAGGCCCCCGCCCCCCACAATCGCCCAGAAAATAATCTCATTGGTGACATACTGCTGCCCCTTATTGCTTTTCACATTTGTAGCTTACCGTCACATGCCCATCAACTCTTCCTGATTATTTTGCCTTAATCTACACTATAGGGTATTTAACAACAGTTAATTAATCTCTCTGCACATTTCTGGGATGCAAGAGGAAACCAGAGAAGCAGAGTAAGTGTACAAACTACCGGTAGCATCTGAGATCAGGACTGAATTTGGGATCCTGGGATGTGATAGAGCAGCAATCACAGCTCCACCTTGATGCTCATTCAAGCACATATCTGACCTGGCAATAGAACTGACTACAACATTTAACCCTTTTAGCTTAAGGCAATTATCACTCCCTAGATCAGCGAGTAAATTTCTTACCTACCTAACTTACAAGGTTTAATGCCAAAATATAGTTCACTTATCAATTAAAAAATTCATACAACAAATGGATTAATACATTCTGTACTTTTCCTTTCACACGTTTGAAGGATCTACCCTTCACTAACATCTTTTTTGAAGGCTGGCAAAGATGACAAAAAGTCTTACCTGATACAAGTGTTTCATAAAATTCAGAATGTGCTCAACAAATTTCCTTGCATTGAAATTAATGGATAGGAAATTATGGATAGCAAGCCTAAAGGTACCTTTCATTCAGTCTGGTTTCCTTACCACCACGCTCAGTCATAGAATTAAGACTTGGATGACAAAAGAATCCGAGAGTGTGAAACATGCCCCAAAGATCAAAAACCCTAAAGCTTACCGTCAGAATGAAACACTGTGGCAACCAAAGTGAAGACTATGTTTACGAGAGGTAACAAGTTATTTTTTAAAAAGAGTAAATAAAAATGAAAAAAAATGCATGGGTTCCAATTATAAAGCAAGACTAATTATTGCTTAAAATATGATGGAATTTAACTCTGACAAGTACCAGCGGTTGCATTTTGGTCAGTTAAACAAGGGCAGGACATGCACTGTAAATGGTAGGGTTCTGTAGAAGTTTGCAGAACAGAGACTTAGCGGTTCCCTGAAACTTATTGTTCCCTAATAGCAGAACAGGTAGACAGGGTGGTGAAGGTGTTTGGCATGCCTCCCTTCAATTGTTAGTACACCGAATACCTTGAATTGGAATGCCATGTTACAACTGTACAAGATGTTGTGAGATCACACTTGGAGTACTGTGTGGAGTTCTGGTCACTCAGGTGTACAGGGATATCATTAAGTTGAAAAGGGTACAGAAAAGATTCACAAGGGAGTTATGAAGAGTCTCGATAGACTAATTTTTCTCCCTGAAGCATAGGAGGTTCAGGGATGACTTTAAACAATTGCATAAAAGGTGTTTAGCCAATCTTTTTTCCCAGGGTAGGGGAGTTTAAAACAGTGGATAAATATTTAAGGTGAGAGTACAAGAAAATTAAAAGGAATTTAAGTGGCGACATTTCTCATCCCCATCCCTCAGAGGGTAATGGGTATCTGGAATGAGCTGTTCAAGAAGCAGTAGAGATGGGTGCATTTACAAATGCTTAAAAGTCATTTGGACAAATACATTGATAGAAAAGACCTAGTGATATAAAGGTCAAATGGGACTAGCTCAGAAAGAGACATCTTGGTTGGCATGAATGAGTTGGGCCAAAGGCTTGCGTCATTGATTTATGACTACGAGTCTGTGACTATCACAATTATTGACAATATTCATGTTGTTGTCAAAATTTGCATGCTGAGTAAATTATGGATGCAAAATAGAAAATATTGTCCACAAATGTACTGCAACAACTTGAGTTGTGCTTTATGTCTTTGAAAGTTAAATAAATCATGCATCTCTACACCATAGTTGCTCAGTTTGACACATTATGTTGCACTCTCTCATGTAGGAATCAAATAAGACAATTTATTTTTCATTTTGGGCAAGTCTTAATTTTAATTTCATCCCAACAACACTGGCATATTACACTATGTAAATGAAAGACTGCACTGCAGAAGATATATGAAACCCATTTAGAAATTTATAGCTTGCCTAGGGTGTAGCTGAAATTTGTTAAACTAAAATATTAAGGAAATTGCTTTAACTTGAAATTCTATAAAACTTTATCATCTTACTTCAGGCTTTGCGATTTCATTTCCTTTAAAGTTGGTGTAATCTCCTGCAGCATTTCAACATGTTCCTGACTTCGGACCTGTCCCATAGCCTGCACTATTGTGAAAAGCACTGTTTGGATGTTATCCTGCCAAGACTTGTATTCAGCTAAAAATTGGCGCACACTGTCTTCATATGGAACATCTTCATTGTCCCCCATAGCTGCTTCTTCATCCTTTCAATAAGGTACAAAGACAAAAAAAATTAAAGGGCTTTTTAAGTACATCTTAAAACTACCTTTGACAACACAATTCCATCAAATATTCTTTGAACATTAATTTTCAATAAAACTACCAAGCTAATGCAGATTTAACAAGATTTGCATTTTAAAAAATGGTCCATTAGTTTGCACACAGTTCATTCGCCTCTTAATAACCATTTTGAAATTACAAGGCATTAAATTCTCACAAATCTGTAAGCCACATGAAATTAGCACAAGCATGTATGCCCAATTCATAGTGAGCAGAGGTACACAAGTACAAAACTGTCAACGCTTAATAAAGCTGCAGCAGGAATATATCACGTCAACAGTGAATTGATTATAGCCAAGGTTTGATTTCCCAGATTCCAACATTGATATATAGATCAATACCACTGATTACTCTAAATCAGTATATAGAGGGACCAACTAGAGGGGATGCAATATTGGATCTCCTGTTAGGAAACGAATTAGGGCAAGTGACAGAAGTCTGTGTAGGGGAGCACTTTGGTTCCAGTGATCGTAACACCATTAGTTTCAATTTGATCATGGACAAGGATAAATCTGGTCCTAGGGTTGAGGTTCTGAACTGGAAGGCGGCCAAATTTGAAGAAATGAGAAAGGATCTAAAAAGCGTGGATTGGGACAGGTTGTTCTCTGGCAAAGATGTGATTGGTAGGTGGGAAGCCTTCAAAGGGGAAATTTTGAGAGTGCAGAGTTTGTATGTTCCTGTCAGGATTAAAGGCAATTTGAATAGGAATAAGGAACCTTGGTTCTCAAGGGATATTGCAACTCTGATAAAGAAGAAGAGGGAGTTGTATGAAATGTATAGGAAACAGGGGGTAAATCAGGTGCTTGAGGAGTATAAGAAGTGCAAGAAAATACTTAAGAAAGAAATCAGGAGGGCTAAAAGAAGACATGAGGTTGCCTTGGCAGTCAAAGTGAAGGATAATCCAAAGAGCTTTTACAAGTATATTAAGAGCAAAAGGATTGTAAGGGATAAAATTGGTCCTCTTGAAGATCAGAGTGGTCGGCTTTGTGCGGAACCAAAGGAAATGGGGGAGATCTTAAATAGGTTTTTTGCGTCTGTATTTACTAAGGAAGCTGGCATGAGATCAATGGAATTGAGGGAATCGAGTAGTGAGACCATGGAAACAGTACAGATTGAAAAGGAGGAGGTGCTTGCTGTCTTGAGGAACAAAGTGGATAAATCCCCAGGACCTGACAGAGTGTTCCCTCGGACCCTGAAGGAGACTAGTGTTGAAATTGCGGGGCCCCTGGCAGAAATATTTAAAATGTCGCTGTCTACGGGTGAAGTGCCGGAGGATTGGAGAGTGGCTCATGTCGTTCCGTTGTTTAAAAAAGGATCGAAAAGTAATCCGGGAAATTATAGGCCGGTAAGTTTAACGTCAGTAGTAGGTAAGTTATTGGAGGGACTACTAAGAGACAGAATCTACAAGCATTTGGATAGACAGGGGCTTATTAGGGAGAGTCAACATGGCTTTGTGCGTGGTAGGTCATGTTTGACCAATCTGTTGGAGTTTTTCGAGGAGGTTACCAGGAAAGTGGATGAAGGGAAGGCAGTGGATATTGTCTACATGGACTTCAGTAAGGCCTTTGACAAGGTCCCGCATGGGAGGTTAGTTAGGAAAATTCATTCGCGAGGTATACATGGAGAGGTGGTAAATTGGATTAGACATCGGCTCGATGGAAGAAGCCAGAGAGTGGTGGTAGAGAATTGTTTCTCTGAGTGGAGGCCTGTGACTAGTGGTGTGCCACAGGGATCAGTGCTGGGTCCATTGTTATTTGTCATCTATATCAATGATCTGGATGATAATGTGGTAAATTGGATCAGCAAGTTTGCTGATGATACAAAGATTGGAGGTGTAGTAGACAGTGAGGAAGGTTTTCAGAGCCTGCAGAGGGACTTGGACCAGCTGGAAAAATGGGCTGAAAAATGGCAGATGGAGTTTAATACTGACAAGTGTGAGGTATTGCACGTTGGAAGGACAAACCAACGTAGAACATACAGGGTTAATGGTAAGGCACTGAGGAGTGCAGTGGAACAGAGAGATCTGGGAATACAGATACAAAATTCCCTAAAATTGTCATCACAGGTAGATAGGGTCATAAAGAGAGCTTTTGGTACATTGGCCTTTATTAATAGAAGTATTGAGTATAAGAGCTGGAATGTTATGATGAGGTTGTATAAGGCATTGGTGAGGCCGAATCTGGACTATTGTGTTCAGTTTTGGTCACCAAATTACAGGAAGGATATAAATGAGGTTGAAAGAGTGCAGAGAAGGTTTACAAGGATGTTGCTGGGACTTGAGAAGCTCAGTTACAGAGAAAGGTTGAATAGGTTAGGGCTTTATTCCCTGGAGCGTAGAAGAATGAGGGGAGATTTGATAGAGGTATATAAAATTATGATGGATATAGACAGAGTGAATGCAAGCAGGCTTTTTCCACTGAGGCAAGGGGAGAAAAAAACCAGAGGACATGCGTTAAGGGTGAGGGGGGAAAAGTTTAAAGGAAACATTGGCGGGGGGCTTCTTCACACAGAGAGTGGTGGGAGTATGGAATGAGCTGCCAGACGAGGTGGTAAATGCGGGTTCTTTTTTAACATTTAAGAATAAATTGGACAGATACATGGATGGGAGGTGTATGGAGGGATATGGTCTGTGTGCAGGTCAGTGGGACTAGGCAGAAAATGGTTCGGCACAGCCAAGAAGGGCCAAAGGGCCTGTTTCTGTGCTGTAGTTTCTATGGTTCTATGGTAACTGGTAATGCAATGTACGACTATAAATGTGAATGATGTATTCATGATCATTTGGGCTACTTTGCTGGGTGATGAAGTGATTGTTGTCACCCGAGCGACTGTATCAACTTCCATATAGTTTTGTAAATCAAAACAAAACCTTAAAAAAAAAACTCCATACACTCAGGGTGGTAGGTGTGTGGAATGCTTTGGCAGGGGTAGTGGCAGAGGCAGATACAGATACATTAGGGACATTTATGAGACTCTTAGAGAGAGGCACATTGATGAAAAAAAATAGAAGGCTATTTGGAAGAGAAGAGTTAGATTGATTTTGAAGCAGGTAAAGGACTGGCACAACATATTGAGCTGAAGACCTTGTACTGCGCTGTGCTTCTCTATATTCTATGCCCTAATGAATGGTAGTAAGGAATAGCTATATTTTCCTGGAAAAGCCCCACTAAATTTCAGAACTGCACTTGATACAAGTAGGAAAATCCCTTTTCTATACATCTAGCTCTTTGTTCTGGATTTGCATGGATTTATAAAATTTGGATTTAGACACATATAGGCAGGTGATGGAGGGACACCAACTATGTGCAAAGCAGATGGGATTAGTTAACACTGGCATGCTGTTGGTGCAAACACGGTGGCCTGTAGGGTCCATTCTTGTGATGTATGATTCTGTGGATGGGACTGGTAAAGAATTCATTCAATCTGTGTGTTTGCTACTGACCTTTCAGCAAAGTATAGAAACCTCAAGACTATTAACCACTAACTTTCAGACAAATTAATAAAGCCCTCATTGTATTAAATACAAACATATCAACACAAAGTAATCACAGTTTAAGTGAAAAATAAAAATTGCTGGTGAACGCAGCAGGCCAGGCAGCATCTATAGGAACAGGTACAGTCGACGTTTCGGGCCAAGACCCTTCGTCAGGACTAACTGAAAGAAGAGATAGTAAGAGATTTGAAAGTGGGAGGGGGAAGGGAGATCCGAAATGATAGGAGAAGACAGGAGGGGCAGGGATGGAGCTCAAAGCTGGGAAGCAGAAATTTAAGAAAAAGTAACATTAACATTTTGAAGATTTGTGGTGATAAAGCATCTGTTGATCATAAAGCAGCATAGAAATTTATTGATGAGTTTGTCAAGATTGTCGCTGATGAAAATGGCTGCAACAGTACATATGTGTCAGACAAAGACTGATTACCAGTAGCACATAAATTCAGAGTTTGGAATGACGGCGATGCCAAGCTGTCACTGACTGTCCATTTGGGCGGCTGAGGTAGTGTTAGCTTACCTTTCAGTTGGTTCAATTATTATTTCATGCACTGAATTATTAAAAATATTATATAAATTACCTTCATGGTATATGTATAAGCTGTATATGTAATGTAAATGGATTTTGTGTTTAGACTTGGGTTTCACCCCTAAAGTTTCTCTTATACAGATGCAAATTTTCCAAAAATTGGCCTGAAGCATTTCAGACAAGGGGTGCTCAAATTGTATAAATCAATTTCTTTTAACATTGTTCACATTATGTCACTATTTAAAAGCTTCTTTTCTGATGATTATTAAAAAATTTCAAATTAAGAGTAGTTCCTCATTCTCCCACAGTTTTTGCAACTACTCAAAGTGGTACTTGGTTTCACAAGGTTCACAGTCAGGCTATTCAAGCCATTATCCAGAACTCTTGAATGATAGCATGTCCATCTATCATTTGCTACTTGTTGTACTCTTACTTTGAAGAGCCAAGAGCTATCTCCCCATAAAACAAACTGGAAATATCTACAATTCTGTTTCAAGTGACCCAATATTTAAAGGAACTTGGAAGCTACAAGTTGACTAATAGTCCAAGAAAAGTTGAAGTAAAATTTTAAAGGCAAACTTACCAATTCCCCAAAATGGGAAAATAATGAATGCAGATGATTACCTTTGCCATTGCTTTAAGGAGGTGTTTAACATCAGCCAATAATTTGTTATGGCCAGTAAGCACAGTTTTAATATTATCCACCAGAGTCTGTATTGTTTCACAGACAGTTTCGATCTGCTGTTCCTTTTCAGTTTGTGCTGCCCTTTGTGTTGCCATATCTTGAGTCAGTTGTTTGTGTGCAGAAGAAAGCCATTCAGAACTTCCTATTGGATGGTCAAGGCTGGTAGCCTGGAATAAATAGGTGAACATCACAAGGCTGAAGCAATAACATCCATAACAATCAAAGCAAACACCACTTTCATAATAAGACAACCAAAGACTTGTTTAATGCAACAAAATATCTATGTGAAGAGACTTGGTCAAGAAACCCACATGCTCCCACAAATTCCTGTGTAGCTGATTGGCTAGGATATCACACAATTAATGAAATGATACTTTAGCAACCAATGGAATTATCTTAATAGAGGGTAAGAAAGGATTAGATAGGAAGGGTTCTGGACAATAACTAATCAAACTTGAAAACCTGACACCAATACTCAGAAAACTGAACCCCAAATCAGGAACTTGGGTATCACAAACCTAAGACTGATCACCTTTAGCCTTGACATGTAATGTGCAAGTTGTGAATGCCTACATTTTCCCTTTACAACTTCAATAAAGTATACTTCCATGAGTTGTCAGGGGTGTACCTTTTTAAATGCAAATTGATCAACAATCCTATTGAGTTCAGAGTTTAAAGATAAGATGGGCAGTTCAGTGTTGAGTTCTGAAGCAGTGAAGTAAGTAAATATTTCAACTTACCAATCGCTTAAGGAGTCGAAGCTCAAGGTCCGAAACTGAACTGCTAAATTGTGATGCAAATGAACACATTTGTTGACACTGCTTTATTAGGTCAAACAACGCAGCATCCAAACTCAAGGCCTCAGGTGTCCGTGTTCGTAAACTTTCAAAATGAAGTATTGTGCTACAGAGGAAAGTCACCTAGACAAAAGGAGAAACAATTTAATAAGTGATAAAAAGGAAACCCGAGCATTATTTCAAGTATTTTATTCCCTCTACACACGCCTGCTCCTGGTAAACTCCAATGACACAACTATTTCACATAGGTGAACAAATATGGCAGGTAGCTTGAATGGACCACTAACAATGGCATTGTCTAGCTGAGCCAAATCACTATTTTGGTGCTGTATTTCCTAAGTCTATTAGCAAAACCTTTCCATTCTTTTCTTTTAGCATTAATTTAAGCTAAGTATGCACAATTGAATGTGCAAGGTACAATCTACAAGCACAGGCTCATTTCCAAACATAAATGGCAGCTCCACATTAGATGATGCTCTCTTTAAATTCCTTCACCACCTCTTCACGGTCTTGGTACATGATTTTTTTGTTATGGAGATCTAAATGCCCTTTAGGGATTTTGCCCAGTTCCCTTAAAAGTGTTACAGAATAATCCCAGTTTCAGAACAAAGGTCCACGACAGATGAATTTTTTTCCTAAAAGTTGATGCAAGAGAAAGTTTAAAATGAAACTGAAAAATGTGAGTTCTTAAACAATTGAAATCAGTTGATATCAATGCAAGCCTTTTTTTTAAAAAAGAGAAGAACTGTCAGGAACTTATCTGTATTGTAAAGAACTGGTTAGATATGGATAACCTTATAGAAAGCAGTGTAGTGTGGATTCAAATAAAGAATTCAGAAAATAAACTGCGCCAATCCACTGGGGTACAACAAATTTCATGATATATTGTACATCAGTGATAATAAACCTGATTCTGGTTCTCTTTCTTTCAAAGATAGTATTAGCTTTCAATTGTATCAATAAATTGTCAATCCAAATCCAGTGGAAAGGGGAAGAATATATCCGCAGTTCTGAATGCTCAATTGAAAACCTGCTCTGATGTAAACACTCAAAATGTTTCAACAGTATTTTTGACACTGAGTCATATTAAATACCATATTTCAGTAAGGTTCCTTCAGGTTGTTGTCGGGGGTGGAAATGGGAACAAGTTCCCAGTACATATTAAATGCTCTCAATGGCATACGCCTCAAATAGCCTTTGACAACCAAGTCCAGCTGCTGGCCTTCACGTGTGACTTAGCCACTAAGTCTGGTAGAACAGTTTCTACTGACCGGAGAAGGGGCAAAGGCAGGCTGCTGGCACCTTAAAACCAGTTGTTTCGGGCAGATGGGGCTCATCAGCCATGTTGGCAGCTCATCTAGGAGAAGGAAAGCTCTGATCTCAAACCTCCACTGCCTTGTGGCTATAATCACTCACAGGGAGGACTTTGGGAGTAAACCCCGAGGAAAAAATCTAGGGCTGGAGTGCCTAAGGCAGTCCTACATTGAGTTCAATGCTGACTGGCAACTCCTGGTATACTGCTGGTACCAAACTGTATCTGTCTCTGCCATTCTTTTGTGTTCATCAGATGTATGGAGAGGGCGAGCTTGCTACATGGGCAACAGCTTGCTCTCCATATCACACTGCCTAGGCTTGCATATCTAGCCAGCTGGGATACAATATCCATATTGTCAAAGAACTGGTGATTGAAAGCTTTCAAATGCAATATCCATAGTCAATTCTGACCAACGGAAGCCTCATTTCAGTAAATTTGACTTTTTAAGTGAATCATACATTACAGCAAATTTAATCTTTTATTTATATCTTTAGTGTTTCCTGTCTGCCAAAGGAACATGAATGGAATGTGCAATGGACTTGTACTACATTTGAGTATCCGTACTGGGAAATGAAAAATGCTTTGGAGCATTGTTCTTGGAGCAAGTGTATACGTACTTGGTTTGCCCGCTGACTTTCCTTCACCACCAGATTTCTCCTTTCAGAGATGGTTGCCTCAAAATCTTGGAGTACAGGAGCCAAAGCAGGATTAGCTCCCCCTGCCCATTTCAAACGTTGTTCTATGCTGGCTTCCAAAGCTGCCAGTTTCTCCTGTATAGCAAAAAAATCATTCTGTGTTATATTTCTGGCATTGAGAAAATTACATTTGAAGGAGAAATTGAGATTTTTTCGTAGTTCAAACCATGATTAAACAAGTAGGGTTTTAAAAAAAAAAAGGGCATTCAACTTCAAAAACAGAATCTCCACTTAAAAATACTCGGTGGGAAATTTTTTGGAACCTATTGTAACTTGCCTGAATAATGAAGTGGCAATCACCACATTTTATGTTCAGTTTAATTATCAGTCAACTGTATTCATGTTTGGTTGAATGATAATTAAACTTAACTTTAATGAATCATGTATCTCAATTGAAGCACATTTGCAATCTCTGCTAGATTGCATTGTATTGAATATACCGTAGGGTGTGCACCCACGCTACATTAATGTCAATTTAAGTGCAAGAAACAAGTACCACAGAGCAGTGCAAAAGGTTCGTATTTGACCTATGAACACTGGTTTATTGAAGGTGAATACATTCGAGTGCAAAAATAAAACTGAAACAAAGAATTTACCTGTACTGTGGAAACAGAAACTTCCAGTTGGCTGAGAGCATGTAATTTCTTTTTCATGTTGGAAAGAATGCCCGTGCGAGGTGGAGGTGTAACTGTTGAAATAGGCTGAGTTCTATTCATAAGAATATCTTCATGCTGCCACTGTTAGAAGAAATGAATCATAGTTAAAACTAATTTTACATACTCACACTTATGAAAAATAAAACCTGTTAACTAGTTAGCAACTTTTTGCACTGCATTCAAGCAGGTAAAAAAATACCTCAAATGGCTAAAACATTCAAACAAAACCACAGAGACCAAAAACAACAGTAGGTGGAGTTGCTATTCACTGAGTTCAACTACATCAACTTCAGTTTTATTTATTAAATGAATAGCATTAATCTGGGTGCTGTCATTAGGAACTAGTTAACCAATTCTGATAGAACTAGAAGGAATTGCACAAACATCAGTTCCTAACATCAAACTGGATTTAAGGGATACTTTAGAATTGCTTGATATGTTAGATGTAGCAATAAAATGCACTACTGTACAATTTCATAAAATCTGGAGACACAAGTAATCAAATACTATTCAGGTGTGACAATAGTGGAACAGTTAAACCAAAAGCTGAATACACTTGGGGTCTAAATCTGCACCTTAATTGACACAAGTTTGCCTTAAAGGTACTCCCTTATACTTTTCTTTTTCCCTTAAACACACAATAAAAAAACACAAAAGTTTACCTGAAACATGGCAATCTGTATCTGTACCCTCTGAAAGCTGGTCTTACAAGATGCAATATTTGTCTCCAACCTGCGAACCAGATCATGCTTTTTCCAAGCAGTATCATATGAGCTGGCCAGTACAGTGGCTCTGTTCATAACTAATTGTGAAAATCTGCCAACCTGAATATTATGTTCCACTGCTTTCTTACAAAGATCATCCACGGAGACCTTACTTTCAGCACCAAAGTCTTTGGCTTCCACCTGTGCAATAATGTCCACACCAAGAGCACTAATATAACTGCAAAGGGTCAGTCCAAGTGCTTGAGTTGGAAGGCCAATCAAAAGCTGTCTCACAAAGTCTGCTGTAAATGCCTTTATTGGTTTAGCCATTTGATCTTCACTGAAGCAAGAACTCCTGTACATGGATTTTACATTAACCAATTGGACAGGACCATTCAATGAACTGGGATCATCCAGTGGAATAACCCCTGGGAAATGAAACAGAATAATACACATCATATTTTGAGCTGACAATAGTTATTAGTACAAGATATTTCAGAAAAATACGTACTTTTAAAAATAGGTTTGGTTAACAAGGATTTAGACACAAAGAATGAAAAGCATTAAATATGTTCCACCATGGGAAACATACAATGTATTATATACTACAGTAAAAGAATGCTCATTTGCAATGATCTCATGACTACCTTTGAATCAAGAACTACAAATGACAGTATGAGATGCACAGACAGTAGTCAGGTGATTTTTCCGGTTGTAGGCCAAAGCAATCTTTTCATTAGTGTGAACTATAAACATTTTATAAGTTAGATCAAAGATCGACGCCAACCTTTGGCCAGTTAAATCATATTAAATAAGCTAAAAGAGAATTAAATTAATGTTGCTTCATTCAGATTATGATAAATCACTTAATCGTCATTGATATTTTTTATTACTCAATTGTGAAGAGCCTTGAGATTTTCAGGAAAGGCAACAAGTTTTACCAAATCTGTCACATATTAAAGAACATAATCCTGCACATTTTCCTAGAATGAAATATCTCAATGGTGCTCCTTGTAGACCAAGATAAGATATAACATGCAATATTTCCTGTGACAATTATTCTTTTAATGATATTTATGAACTGTTAAACATAAAAAAAATACCTGATAATGTATGAGCAAAGGTTCCACAAAGTCTGAAGAATTCTTTTATAGTTTGCAGTCGTTTCAGAAAGAATATTTCTTCTAGCACAAGTCGGTGATTATCGTCATCAAAGAAGTTGACCTGTGTGCTACGGGCCTCTCTAATAATGTCAATTTTCCTCCACGCTAGTGGTACTTCCATCTTGTTCAGCTAAAAAGACCACCAGCACAACTTATTATATAAAAGTACAATATAGTTTGCACATTACTCAAACTAAAAAGTGAAGTTATGAGGGGTTTTAAAGTTAGAAAACTGGTTTAGTCACAACCCAATTCACATCCTTAAAAGTAACTTTACACTTGAGAAGCTAGACTCAAATCTACAAGACAGGATCATGATACACAGTGCAATTCAATATTTCCATTGTTAAACTGGGCAGTACACCAAATATCTGTGATACTAAAAATTTTAGATTATATAAAGAAAACATGGGTGTATTATACTACCTTCTCAATTAATAAACCAAATGCACTTTCAACTTGGGCAAACATTCCATCAAAAGCCACAAGTAACATCTGGCCAGCAGACATCTTTGGTGTCTCCTCTACTGAGCCATCCGCACTTCTGGGCTGGATTAATTCTGTATACTGAGCTCGCAGCATTCTGAAAATAATGGAAAAAAATAAACAACTTTCTGCAGACAAAATTTATACACCTTATTCAAAACTGAACTTCAAGTATATTAGCCAATTTTTATATTTTGTGCTCCTTGAGGAATTTGAGCAATTTGAAAACATTTTACAGACATCAGCAAGCATATTCTGTTTAAGCTTATCGCAGCCTTCACAGGTTTTTCCAGTGAAGAGAAGGGAAAGGATTAAAGTAAAAGCAAATCTTAGTTTGCCAATGATTAAATTCTGAAGGAGTCAGAATACAGTTGAAGACATCTCCAGCATCAGACAGTTTTTTTGGCTGTTATTAGGATTTAATCACACTATTAACATAACTATTAAACCTAATATTTCCTTGTGAGCTAAGTGGCCAGAACTTTAATGCAAACATGACCCAATTATGCAGAACTAAACTTCTAAAATAGCAGCCTGGTGGCAACTTTGCATTTCCATAGTCAACTTTCAAAACTGAATGCTCACCATTAAAAAGTCTTGACAACTGTCCTTTTAAGGAAATCTGCATATTTATAATACTATTTTGATAAACTGTACATCAATCCTTGTCCAATGCATTTTGGGCATGGAAGGCACAGAGCTTGATTAATATTATGTTATGCATAAATACAGAAATCTCAAACTTAAGTTTCTAACTTAGAGGAACAGTTTTCAGAGTTAGTACACAATATAAATAATTACTGATTTGCAAGGGTGTCGAAGTTTACAGGGAGAAGGCAACAATGGGGTTGAAAGGGATAAAAAAAAAAATAATTCAGCCATGATGCAATGGCAAAGCTGACTTGATCAGCCAAATGGCCTCATTCTGCTCCTGTGTCTTCCGACTGCACATTTTTCTTTCATGGACCAAAATTCTAGAAACAGCAAAAACTTCTCTTAAATTCATTTTTCAGGATATGGGTGTGATCAGAATTATCAAAATACACTATCCATCTCACACTGCCTTTGAAAAAGATGTGCTGTCATCTTGAACCACTGCAGACTTTCCGGTGAATTACTGGCAGGAAGACGCCATCTGATATAATGACCTGGGGGCGATTTTGCACATTGTTGGATAGATGCCAGTACTCTGTCTTGGAACAGCTTGATTAGATGTATGATTGGTTATGGAACATAGGTCTTCAATATTGCAGCCAAGATATTGTATGCTCCCATTAACTTTCCGAGCCTATTGCTTTCACGTCCTTCTTGGTTGGCATCATGTAGGATAAATGAAAACAGACTAGCTTCTGTGAGGGTGGATAAGCAACCCAGCATTTCTGGTTGGACAAAAGTATTTATGATTCAGCCTTAGCCTTTGATAGTCTTACCTTGGGCTCTATTATTGTTGAGGATGATCTTAGAACTTCAAGATTTTATACTCTGGGTCCTCCAGCACAATCTATGTATATGTCGGAGGACTACAGAAGTTTGATCTGAGACATTGATTGTGACATTATTTTGCTAAATCTATTACATGCTAATGAGGATGCACATAGTTGTGTGTTACCTCTTTACCAGAAGAAATCAAAGCAGCGTCCTTAAGAGGGCTTGGTCATTCCAATGTTAGTGCATGCAACGCTGCACAATAAACACGAGTTACAAATTACTCTCATTGCCAACCTACACATGTACTGAAATACAGTTGTGGGAGACAGTTATCTTTACAAAGACTTATTACAATCCTTTTCCAAGCTAAAAAACCTACCCAATGAAACTTCCATATAGTTTTAACTGGGAACACTAGCTGGCACTTCTACCACAATAGTGATTGCTTCATTGTTACATATAATTTACAATCCCTTCTGTCAAAACCAAAATACTTGCACTTACCTGGTGACATCAATATAATGAACATTGGTTTCTTCTTCCAATCCCATTGCAGCATTTCTAAGGTAAGCCTGCAGAGAATCTATGAGCATTTGCAAAGAAACACCATCGGTTGTCTGTTCAATGATATTGTCCAGCTCATTAAGCATATTCTGCAAAGTATTTTCGCCTTTCATCATACACCGAAGGGCTTCTGGAAAGATGATTTGCCTGAAGTTGGTGTTTAGCTCCTATTTAAAAAAAAAAGATTGAAACATTTTCAACTGTGTCAGAACACCCTCCAGAATCACAGAAAAATTATAGTGTGGAAGGAAGCCAGTTTGTTAAGTCTATACCTACTCTACTGAAGAGAATTCCAACTGATTCCACTATCTCAAAGGCATCCGTTAGTCTTGCGAGACCATGGATCTGCGCCTGGAAAGTCTTCACTCTCCAGGGCACAGGCCTGGGCAAGGTTGTACGGAAGACCAGCAGTTGCCCATGCTGCAAGTCTCCCCTCACCACAACACCAATGTTGTCCAAGGGAAGCGCAATAGGACCCATACAGCTTGGCACCAGTGTCAAGATCACCACAGAGCAATGTGTGATTAAGTGCCTTGCTCAAGGACACAACACATTCCCTCGGCTGGGGCTCAAACTCACGACCTTCAGGTAGCTAGTCCAATGCCTTAACCATTTGGCCACCACGTGCCCACATGGTGTGCAAATTGTTCTTAAATGCTGAAATTGAACTGATTCTGTTACAGTGCCAGTAGATTAGTTCAAAACCTAATCAAAAGCATCACTTTTGATTTTTCTGTCAAGAACTTTCATTCTATACCTCCTAGCTCTTTACATCTCAGCTAACAGAAACACATTTTCTCTCGCAACCCTTATTTTTTTTAAAAAATATTTCTATTGAATATCCCCAGAACCTCCTTAATCCAAGGACAATTAACAGTTTCCTCCCAAGCTACACAACCAGCGTCTCATCCCCAAAATTATTTACATAAGTCTCTTCTGCACCTTTTCCAAAGCTGCCTCATTTTTCTGTGAATGTGCCTATAACTGGATATGAC
This sequence comes from Mobula birostris, assembly GCF_030028105.1. Lineage (NCBI taxonomy): Eukaryota > Metazoa > Chordata > Chondrichthyes > Myliobatiformes > Myliobatidae > Mobula > Mobula birostris. The sequence continues at coordinate 128,034,346 of NC_092378.1, read as the reverse complement.
ACTCCAGTGTAAGTAATTTGGTGCTTCATTACTTCCTCACCTTTGCATGCTGTTTCAAACATTTTACCACCCTGTCACTTTCAATGTATAATGCTCATAAGCCACATCCCACAGATGTAGGAGTGCTGGTAGACTAATTGGCCACTGCACATGATCCTTGTGGAGATGAACGGTGGAATCTGGGACTCGATGGGATTGTGGGAAGAATAAAAAAAATTAGTGTAGGGTTAATGAAAAAGGGGTCTTGATGGTCAGCACATCTTTCTGACTCTGATACAATGTCTGCTCTTGTAATTTTTTTAAAAAAAAAATGGCGTTGACTACTTTATATCCCTTCTTCTCATTCTTCCCATCATAATGCTAACAATTCACATTTCACAGGATTAAATGTATTCTGCCAGCTATACATCCCAACACTAACCTGGAGGGAAGTGTACACTCCATTAGCCAAATGAACTGCTTCGGATGCTTCCACAGGGTTTGGGATGTCAAGATCCTGTGGAACCAGCTGGCACTGTTCAAGTAGTTGTACAAGACAGGTGACATTGCCACTCATACTACAGAGCTCCTCCAAAAACCAAGCACCATCTCTGGAAGTCAAATCAACCAGCTGTTCCCCAGCACTTGACGCAGCTCCCTCCATCATAAGGTTCCGCCTGAAACAAAACAGTAGACTGTACAGTAGCCAGATCTATCCTGCGTAAAAATCTTCATTTTACTCCAAGTAAAACATGCAATAAAAGTCAATAGGCCTAATTCTCTAGTCAACATCGGATTCTTGAGACAGATGCTTTAATAATGCCTGAAATCATTTTATATTTGGGGTAACTAAGTAGCATTTAACAAAAAACAGCCAATTTGGATGATGAATATTATTATTAAAGCTCAAACATTTGCACTTCCTAAATGCTGGCTGCAGAAAGAAGCTAACATCTATAGCAGGACAGACATTACCTTGTTAATGCACAAAGGGCAGAGATGATGACACTAGCCAGGCTTAAGGATCCTTCATCACCATTTTCATGAAGAAAAACTTTTATACAGCGTTCGATTTCCTTTAGCTGCTCTTCACAAACAGGGACTGTTACCGATTCCTGCTTCAGTCTCTCAACCTGCCTGATTAACCGACTGTTAACGTCTGCAGCAAAACGTTGAAGAGTCATTTCAGTTGCTGTTATGAACTGACAGATTGTTGTAGGCTGCTGGGGAGCATACTGAATCTCATACCTAGAAAACAGAGGTTGCATACATCAATAATTCCCAGTTACTTTAATAGCATATGGTAGCAGTTTTCAGCCTCATTGCCCACAATTATGCTGCAGGTCTACTTGTAAAGTTAAAACAAATTTATTCTGAAAGATTTTGTCAATCATTCCTTTTGGGTATTTGTTACCAGGTATCATTACACCTCTTGCAAAGATGCGCTTTCAAGATCATTTTCTCCCCACAAATTCATATTGTCACATCTAGAGACCTTCTAGAAAAGGTGGACATCATGGAGGGATTGTCTACTGAGTCTCTGTGGGTGGAGGTTAGGAACAGGAAGGGGTCAGTAACCTTACTGGGTGTTTTTTATAGGCCGCTCAATAGTAACAGGGATAGGGAGCGGATAGGGGAACAGATCCTGGAAAGGTGTAATAATAAGAGTTGTCATGATGGGAGATTTTAATTTCCCAAATATCGTTTGGCATCTCCCTGGAGATGGGGTGGAGTTTGTTAGGTGTGTTCAGGAAGGTTTCTTGATAGAATATGTAGATAAGCCTGCAAGAGGAGAAACTGTACTTGATTTGGTATTGGGAAATGAACCTGGTCCGGCATCAGATCTCTCAGTGGGAGAGCATTTTGAAGATAGTGATCATAATTCTATCTCCTTTACAATAGCATTGGAGAGAGATAGGAACAGACAAGTTAGAAAAGCGTTTAATTGGAGTAAGGGGAATTATGAGGCTATCAGGCAGGAAATTGGAAGCTTAAATTGGGAACAGATGTTCTCAGGGGAAAGTACAGAAGAAATGTGGCAAATGTTCAGGGGATATTTGTGTGGAGTTCTGCATAGGTACATTCCAATGAGACTGGGCAGTTACGGTAGGGTGCAGGAACCGTGGTGTACAAAGGCTGTAATAAATCTAGTCAAGAAGAAAAGAAAAGCTTGTGAGATTCAGAGAGCTAGGTAATGTTAGAGATCTATAAGATTATAAGGCTAACAGGAAGGAGCTTAAGAAGGAAATTAGAAGAGTCAGAAGGGGCCATGAGAAGGCCTTGGTGGGAAGGATTAAGGAAAACCCCAAGTATGTGAAGAGCAAGAGGATAAGATGTGAAAGAATAGGACCTATCAAGTGTGACAGTGGGAAAGTGTGTATGGAACCGGAGGAAATAGCAGAGGTACTTAGTGAATACTGAAGTAAAGTATTCATTACGGAAAAGCATCTTGATGATTGTAGTGATGACCTGCAGCGGACTGAAAAGCTTGAGCATGTAGATATTAAGAAAGAGGATGTGCTGGAGCTCTTGGAAAGCATCAAGTTGGATAAGTCGTTGGGACCGGATGAGATATACCCCAGGCTACTGTGGGAGGCAAGGGAGGAGATTGCTGAGCCTCTGGCGATGATCTTTGCATCATCAATGGGGACGGGAGAGGTTCCAGAGGATTGGAGGGTTGCGGATGCTGTCCTTTATTCAAAAAAGGGAGTAGAGATATCCCTGGAAATTACAGACCAGTGAGTCTTACTTCAGTGGTTGGTAAGTTGATGGAGAAGTTTCCGAGAGGCAGGATTTATGAATATTTGGAGAGGTATAATATGATTAGGAATAGTTAGCATGGCTTTGTCAAGGGCAGGTCATGCCTTACGAGCCTAATTGAATTTTTTGAGGATGTGACTAAACACATTGATGAAGGAAGAGCAGTAGATATAGTGTATATGGATTTCAACAAGGCATTTGATAAGGTAGCCCATGCAAGGCTTACTGAGAAAGTAAGGAGGCATGGGATCCAAGGGGACATTGCTTTGTGGATCCAGAACTGGCTTGCCCACAGAAGGCAAAGTGTGGTTGTAGACAGGTCATATTCTGTATGGAGGTCGGTCACCAGTGGTGGGCCTCAGGGATCTGTTCTGGGACCCTTACTCTTCATGATTTTTATAAATGACCTGGATGAGCAAGTGGAGGGATGGGTTAGTAAGTTTGCTGATGACACAAAGGTTGGAGGTGTTGTGGATAGTGTGGAGGGCTGTCAGAGATTACAGAGGGACATTGATAGGATGCAAAACTGAGCTGAGAAGTGGCAGATGGAGTTCAACCCAAGTAAATGTGAAGTGGTTCATTCTGGTAGGTCAAATATGATGGCAGAATATAGTATTAATGGTAAGATTCTTGGCAGTGTGGGGGATCTGAGGGATCTTGGGGTCCGAGTCTATAGGATGCTCAAAGCAGCTGCGCAGGTTGACTCTGTGGTTAAGAAGGCATATGGTGTATTGGCCTTCATCAATCGTGGAATTGAATTTAGGAGCAGAGAGGTAATGATGCAGCTATATAGGACCCTGGTCAGACCCCACTTGGAGTACTGTGCTCAGTTCTAGTCGCCTCACTACAGGAAGGATGTGGAAACCATAGAAAGGGTGCAGAGGAGACTTACAAGGATGTTGCCTGGATTGGGGAGCATGCCTTATGAAAACAGGTTGAGTGAACTCGGCCTTTTCTCCTTGGAGCGACGGAGGATGAGAGGTGACCTGATAGAGGTGTACAAGATGAGAGGCACTGATCGTGTCGATAGTCAGAGGCTTTTTTCCTGGGCTGAAATGGCTGCCACAAGAGGGCACAGGTTTAAGGTGCTGGGGAGCAGGCACAGAGGAGATGTCAGGGGTAAGTTTTTTTTACGCAGAGAGTGGTGAGTACCTGGAATGGGCTGCTGGCAACAGTGGTGGAGGCGGATATGATAGGGTCTTTTAAGAGACTTTTGGATAGGTACATGGAGTTTAGAAAAATAGAGGGCTATGGGTAAGCCTAGTAATTTCTAAGGTAGGGACATGTTCAGCACAACTTTGTGGGCCGAAGGGCCTGTGTTGTGCCGTAGGTTTTCTATGTTTCAACAAAACCAATGTATACAGAGTCTTAGGCCAGCCATGCATTTTCATTTTGGGGATTGCAAGGACTGGTAGCATGGATGATAGGCAGATAAGGTAAAGACATAATAATGGATCAACTGGGCAGATAAAACTGCTCACATGGTTTTCAGTGCAGTTATATGCAGTTGTTCATTAGAGTCTTAATAATATTTTGAAACAGAATAGCAAAGTCCAAAGGGATTTAGGAGTGCCCATACACAGATCACAAAACTGTAGTGGTCAAATACAAAAATATCCAGAAGTTTAGGGAATTTTACATTGAATTTCATAAATTACACTTGCATTCTCAGAACATTGAAAGTTGAGTGAGCTAATCAGTTTTGAATGTAACTGAAAGGCTGCAGAAAATACTTTCCCACTACTGGGAAAGCCTGAGGCAAGGGATGTGTCATGATGTTATAACTAGGACATTTGGACTCGTCTGGGAATTAAAACATGTTCATAAAGAATGATAGGCATTTGGGACGCCTGCAAAGAAACCAGTAAAGCCAGTTCAATAAACTCATTCTGAGACACAGATTGTTCTTAGCTAATTGTGTTAGGAATACGAAACAAAGCAGGCAAATGGAATTAAGATGCTGATGAAGCAGGGTCTCACTGAAGTGCTGAACAAACCTAATGAGCTGAATAAACTATGTGTTCCTAAGCAAAAACAATTTAAAGAGAACTATAGAATATAGTCTTTAAAATATTCCTTTCTAACAGCAGTTGGTGCTATCTCACAGCTCCTGAGACCCATGTCTTGCACCTTGTTTGTGTGTTGCATGTGCGCCTGCTCTCCCTGTGATTACATAGACATTCCCCCAATTGCTCTGTTTTCCTCCCATACCCCAAGAAGCCCTGGTTGGCTAGATGGTCTCTGTAACTTGCCCCCTTAGATGTGAGAATGGATGGGGGAAAATAGGTTATAGGGAGATAGGCGAGGGATTGAGATTGACCAGATTACTGATTTTGCCAAATGTCGAAATTAGAAGTATAATTACTACTACTACGTCGACTCAGGCCTAAGGGGCCGGCTTCGGGCATGATGATGGACTCTCCACTTCTCCCTCTCCCTCAGTGTGTTCAGTTCATCTACATTAGCCGCGCCGCTGTCTTCTAGGAACATGTTGACCATAGTTTTGGGAGGGCCCAGGGTTCATCCTCCCACGTTTGGGCTCCCATATGATGACTAGGCCGGCAGGTAGCTCGGGGTGGCCTAGTCAGTGCCCCGCTAGTTGCAGTCTTCTCGCTTCGATTTTAGTGGTGTGCATCGGTAGGTCGTCATACAGCTCGACGTTCATCATGGGCTGCTGCCAACTCACGTCAAGAGCCATCCAGAACATTATAAATTATGATTTAAAATCCAGAGTTTCAGAGCACCAGCTACCCCATGCCTTTCCATTCGTGATAAAATCTTGAAAGATCAGTTTAAGGGCATAGAATTTAATTACAACATGCCTCATCTTCATTTGATGTCCTTAAACGTATTAATGGAGCGCGATCAGAAATTACCACAACAACCTATTTATCCATTAGTGCAGAAAACAGCAGTAATGATTTGACTGAAGCTTAATTCTGCAGTGGTCAGTCCATTCAGAATTCAGTTGTATTTCTGTAAGAGTTTACTAAGCCAGCAAAGTATACTTAACTAGTATCACAATTCACATGGTACTCACTTTCTGTACAGTTCCTGGCAGTGTTCCACTGTCATTTCACATATCAGTTCCTCCATCCATGTTTTCCACTGTTCCATCCTATGCTTTTGGAAAACAGCTTTTGGGTACTGCAGAGCTACAGCAGCATAGCTATGAAGCTGTTCTAGACATCCACGCAAAATTGTACGACGTTGCTGTAGCAAAGCTCCAACCTCGCCTTCCAGCTGCTCACACTGGCTGATTAAGTGTGCCTGACCTGCATTCTGGAGGAATGTTGTTGCTGGAACATAGCTTGGAGCTCCTATATTAAGATGAGATTGGGGTGTGAGAAGGAGAGATTACAGATAAATAGTCAAATCAGAAAGAAGTTATTTAGCAGTAAGTAAATCTTAAAATGTACCTTCATTTGCCCAAGACCAATTCCTTGGACAATTTTTAAAATGGAAAACAATTCCCAGTTATCTCAATCTAATTTTATTCAATTTAAAGTAAACCTGCAGTTTGTTGCTGGGGATATCGAATCCGATTTGTAGATAGGTGCTAAAATACATCTGTAGGTGCTTTGTACATTTTATACAAAACATGACAAATTATTGGCAACAGAAGCAGAGTTACAATAGATTTCCAATAATTTACTATCCAATTATTCAGAAACACTGATGGTTCAGCATTTGGCACATCAGGTGGTATCTGCCATGCTCTTATTTCTGCTCACCGGGAGCCTGGTTCCTGCAATCTCTAAACTCACTGGATTCACAGGAGAATTTTTTATACTGTTTATCATCTCTGTGAACCAAAAGTATGTTAGGGGAATTAACAGCAATACATTCAATAATCAGGAAAATCTGCTGAACTGGCACTAAAAGCCTGAGCATGACAGACTGTCACTAATCCTGAACCTGATAAATACTTGTTGAACAGAAATACTGTCATTTGCTTAAATGGAAACAGAAGGTGTCATAAGAACGTATTTAAGTGCATTCAAATAGAACACGATCTTGCTCGACTATTCAAAGCTCAAGTATACTTCTTAACTACTTTTTGCTGTAAACTATGTCTAATTATTGAGGTTCGTTAATGAATAGCCATTACCCAAGTCCAGTGGTGTACTGATATCCTGAAGCAGACTTGCAAGCTGCGTAGCTTCTAAGCTTGAGAACGCAGCCTGATATTGTGTAATCCACTGTTCAAAGTCATTCAGTTTCACCTGAATAGCATCCTGTACAGCCAGCTGCTGAGACTGAAGCTGAGTATGTTCTGAATACCTGAATGGAAAACAAAGTAGCAAGGTGCATAGCATTGAGAAAATTATTCACTCGCACACTCCTTCTATGATTCTGCCACAAAAGGACAAGGAAAACCTATGTGCCTCTTAACAACAGCCTAATCTTTAAACATTAATATATTAACAAACATTTTCATAAAACTGCATTCCTTTGCTCTCTATTAGGTCACAGAATGAAACAATGCACAAACACAAGGTATAGTGCAGAATATCTGACTTGTCAGTCCATGGGTTCTCAGGTTGGAAAAGCAAAACATTATATTCCGTTTGGGTAGCCTCCAGCCTGATGGCAAGAACATAAATTTCTTGAACTTCCAGTAGTTCCCAAACCTTTCATCAATCCCATTTTCCTCTCTAACCCTATCACCTTACCTGCCCATCACCTCCCTTGGGTACTACTCTCCCTTCCCTTTCTTCCATGGTCTTCTACCATCTTCTATCAGACTCCCCTCCCCCATTTCTCCAGCCCTTTATCTCTTTCACCAATCAACTTCCCATCTCTTTACTCCACCCCTCCCCCTCTCCCAGTTTCATCTATCACCGACCACCTTGTACTTCTTCCTCCCCTCCTCCCACCTTCTTGCTTTGACTTCTCATCCCCCGCCTCCCCCCCACCCCCCAAAGTCCTGGTGCAGAATCTTGGTTCGAAATGTCAACTGTTTCCTCTTTTTCCATAGATGCTGCCTGGCTTGCCAAGTTCCTCCAGCATTTTATATGTGTTGCTTGGATTTCCAGCATCTGCAGATTTTGTGTTTCAGTTCAGAGGAAGGACGGTAATACAAAATGCTCAGCTTTAACAAGGACATGACCAAGTTGAACTGAACTGCAATACCTTCATGTCAGAATTGCAAGCAACAACCAGGTAGAGCATCTCAGCTGATGCCCATACACTGGTATCCAAGCAGAAGGCAGTGTTATGGAAAGGAGGAGGGCAGGAGAAAATAAAAACGAGAAAAAAGCACATTTAGTATTGGAGGCATCTGCCTCATGGGCCTCCCTCCCTCAGATTGAGAGTGGCTCTTCAGTTCTGTTTCATTAGTAAGTGGGATTTTTAACTGCAAAATACATTTTGGCTCATGCATACTGTAACAACAGGTTTGATTATTAAGTCACTCTATTGATAAGATCTCTTGACAAAAACATTGTCAATTCAAACATACGAATATTTGAAGCACTTTCAAATTGTTAAATATTTTCGCCATAGAAAAGAACAGAGAAAAGTAGAGCACATTAACAAGCTTTTCAGCCTACAATGTCTGAGCTGACCACTATATCAATTGAAACTAAACTAATCTGCTTGCACATGGTTTAACAGAACACAGAACAGCACAGGATTAGAAACAGACCCTTTGGCCGATAATGTTATTTAAAAACTTACACTTGTAGCTCCATTTGGTTGGCTATCAAACATACTTATACTAACTGAAATATAGGAAGATTTGAAATGTATGCAAAATTAAAAATTACCAAGAGGATTGAATTGATACCTTTGCTCCAATGTAAGAGCTGGATGGTCAGAAATATTTTCAGCTCCTTCCAGAAATTCGATTTCTTGTAGCAATTTACTCTGGAGTTTCTCTACTTTTGTCAAATGCTCTTGGAGATTCAGATAATCCTCCAAGCTTGCATCAAGTTTAGGAATAATTGCCAGCATATCATCTCTGTTCTTAAACCAGGTAACCTTGTGTGAAAGAGATAGAAGGAAAGAGCAATTTGTAAAAATCAGAGTTTAAGATATCTTCAAATTCAAACAAGTTAGCTTCTTTTTGTCTATTTTGTTTATAATTGTTTGTACTGCTGCTGCAAAACAAATTTCATGATATAGTGATAAACCTAATTCCAATTCCATTCAGGTTTAAGCTCCTACAAATATTCTGGCATGAAAATGAAAATTAGCTTGTCAACATCAGAGAGGGGGCGGGGGGAACACATTTTTGCCGATGATCTTTCACCAAATATCCTAACTGCAAGGACAGAAAAGGTCAAGAGACCTAAAATCTCTCGAACACAATGTCTGAGCAGCTGGAGATTTTCAAAAGTTTGTATTTCGATATTTGAATTTTTTTTCAATTTTTCAGATTCCCAATTTTAGACAATATATCCTTCAGATGCTGGAAATCTTGAGAAACACACACACAATGCTGGAGGAACTCACCAAGTCAGGCAGAATCTATGGAGGCAAATAAACAATCGACATTTCAGGCTGAGGCCCTTCATCAAGATGGGAAAAGAAGGGGGCAAAAGCCAGGATAAGGAGAGGGGAGTGGAAGTAGTACAAGCTGGCAGGTGATAGGTGAAAATAGGCGAGGGTGGGTGGGGGAAGGGGGAAATAAAGAAAGAAGCTGGAAGACAGTGGACCATGGAAGAAAGGCAAGGAGGGGAATCAAAGGGAGATTTTGGCTAAGTGAGGACAAGAAAGGGGTGAAAGAGTAACCAGAATGGGGATTAGAAAGACAGGACCGAGGGGATAGTGTTTGCTGGGAAATTGAATCAAGGTTCATGCCATCAGGTTGGAGGCTATCCAGACAGAATATGAGGTGTTGTGCCTCCAATTTGAGTTTGGCCTCATCATGGTAGCAGAGGAGGCCATAGACAGACATGTCAGAATGGGAATGCAAAATTGAATCAAAATGGTGGCCAATGAGAAATCTTGCCTTTTGCAGCTGACAGTAAACTTGATTAACAAAGTGGTCCCCCAATTTTCGTCAGGCCTCACTGATGTAGAGGAGGCGCATCAGGAGTGCCAGAAACAATAGATGATGCCAAAAGGCTTGCAGCTGAAATGTTGCTTCACATATTAAGAATTGTTTGGGGCCCTGAATGGTAGTGAGGGAGATGTAGGGGCCGATGTAGCACCTATCATACTTGCAGGGTTAAGTGCCAGGAAAGAGATCAGTGACAAATGGACAAAGGAGTCATAAAGGGTGATGCCTATGGAAAGCAGAGATGTGCTTCATGGTAGAATCCCACTGAAGATGGTGCAGGTTACAGAGAATGATGTGTTGGATACAGAGCCTCATGGGGTGCAAGGACAAGGCGAACTTTGTTAGGGCAGATGTGTAGGAAATGGAGCAGAAGCAGATGAGGGCAGCATTGATAGTGGTGGAAGGGAAACCTATTCTTTGAAAAACAAAAGCAGTCTCAGATGTTCTAGAATGGAAAATCTCATCCTGAGAACCAATGTGGCAGAGACTGAGGAATTGGGAGAAGGAAATAGCATTTTCACAAGTGATAGGGTGGGAAGAGATACAGTATGAATCAGCAGATTTGTAAAAGAGTGATTGAGAAAGAGAAAGAGGTGTCAGAGATGGACCAAATGATTTTAAAGGCAGGGTGAAAGTTGTAGAAAAAGTTGATAAAATTGGAAGCAGCACCAATGCAGTTGTCAATGTAGCAGAGGAAAAATTGGCAAGCATTACCATTGGGGGTTTGGAACAGGCCATGTAGTGACAAAAAGGCAGGCATAACTATGGCCCATGTGAGTGCCCTGGCCCTTTAGTTTGGAGAAAGTGGGGCAAGCCAAAAAAGGAAGTGTCATGGATAGGGAGCAGTTCTGCCAGACAGGGAAGGAGTACTGGTTAGAATGAAACGGAGAGCTTTAAGGTTTTCCTGATAGAGGATGGAAGTGTATAGGAACTAGGCACCACAGTGAAAATAAGGAATTGAAAGTCATTGAAGTGATGGAAAGCATGTGAAGCATCACAGATGTAGATAAAATGTGATTGAAGCAAAGGGGACAAAATGGAGTAAACTTATGCAGACACGGGTTCAGTGGGGCAGGAACAAGCCAGGTCAGGCAGAAACAATAGGCCTACCAAGAGTGTTAGGTTTGTGGATCTTTGGTAGGAAGTAGAAACAAGCAGTGCAGGGTATGGGAACTATGAGGTTGGTGGCAGTGGATGGCAGATCAGAGACTATGTGACTGATAATAGTGAGACAATCCTGGTGCTCCTTAGTGGGAGAGTAGAGGGTAGTGTTTTCAAAGGGGGTGAGGATAGAAAAGGTGGAGATGATTGTGGTGCTTGTTGCACACCCCGATTGTCTCAGAATTGAGGGAGCAGTTGCAATTCTGTCAAGGAAAGCAGATTTCTTTCTTTGAATAATGCTAGTTTTATAGCAATCTAAATGGTTAGTGTTACTCAGGCAGGGTCACGTGGAATCCAGATTAAATTACTGGAATTTAAATTCCTTGGCTGTAATGGTAGAATTTAAATCTAACTGAAAGAAAGCAGAATCATACAAAAATTATGGTACAGGAGGCCACTATTCAACTTATTTTGTCTGTACCAGTTGACCAAAGCTAAATCTGCTTTCCATCATGTTGTATGGAATTAATCTACTTGTGGATCAATGATCTAGAACCCTAGTTTATGTATCACCACACTGTATAGATGATGTTAATGGAGCCTTAAGCATTTAGACATGGAAATTCACTGGAATTAGTGTCATCATGGTAAAAGTTGACTGAACACTACCTAACTATTTTGCTGTCTGATTGCACTACTTTTTAAAAAAAATATTCCTTATTATAACCTGTAGAAATGTTATTTTGCATTGTACAGCTGTAGCAGTACAACACATTTCATGACATACAGTATGTCAGTGATAACAAACCTGATTCTGAACGTCAGGGTCTATCTTTTGCAGCAATAACTGCCATCATTTCATAAGACCATAAGATACATAAAATTAGGCCCAAGGAGTCTGCTTCGCCATTTCATCATGGCTGATCCAATTTTCCTCTCAGCCCCAGTCTTCTGCCTTCTCCCTGTATCCTTTCATGCTCTGACCAATCAAGAATCTATCAACGTCTGCCTTAAATATACATAAAGACTTGGCCTCTACTTTCAGTCCGAGTTTATTCTCAGCTGTTTGGAAAAAAATGGAACCAATTTCCCTGGCCCTACGCTTCCAAAGAACTGGACAAATGCAAAAAAAGGTTTGCATCTGTTCTGGCTAAGCGATGTTAGTTATTTCTATGCTTGAAAAGTAAATTTATAACGACTATTTTTGAGAAGCATAGAGGCTCTCAAGTAGAAATGGATATCATATTCTAATCAAGATCAGAATATTTAACCACCCTCTTTCTGGATAATCCTCCATAAAATCAATCAAATATAATTGATGTGAAGCTGGAAATATTTCCATCTCTTTATGATTGGTCCAAACCAACCTCTATGGCATGACGTATCCTCTTCCCCAAGCAAACTCCTAAAGCATAGTATCCACACTTTCCTTTCCCCAGGACTTCCTCCACAAAAAAAAACCCTGAAATTCTGTTACATCACAAGGAGCACAGCAATTCAAAATAGATCTGTCCTTTATATCATCTTGGAAGAAAATGTATTTCTACTGCAAAGAATAAGTGATTTGATCTGCATGTAATGAATCTTCTTTTACCAAAGTATAGCTTAATGTATTTTATTTAACTGATTACAAATTCAAGCATCCATTTATAGTTACAGGTTTCAGTTTTGAACTCTATATCAACATCTGATATTTTAAAAAATTATATATTTCAAAGTTGGGTACCTTAATTTCAGCAACTCTGGAAGAGAAGAGGCTACGGGTGATATCTCGCTCCATCTCCCTCTTGCTCTGTTTACTTTCAGCTTGCTGTCCCCCTCCACCATATACAGCACCAGCAAATCCAATTTCACCACCGGCAGTCCAATCCACCAATGGATCATATACAAAAGCTTCCAATAAGGTCAAGAGGGTCTCTCGACCTCGTCGCATTATTTGAACTACCTGACAGGGAAACATTTTTAACAGGTTAGCTGGATTATGAAAACAGAATCACAAAGTATCTATTAGCATTGCAATTAATGGTGATGTAATTGCACACATATTTTTATCCAATGTAAAACTAACCTGCTCACAAGAAAGTCTGAACAATCCTTCAACTCCGGTCACACCAAGTGCAGTCTCAATGTTCTGAGTCATTCTGAATGGAACTTTCTCAGGAACTCGTAGGCTTTTCCCTAAAGACAATTGACAATACTTGCTCTAAATATCACATAAAACCATGGTGATACTAAAGGCTTAAAGTTCAGTGTAAATGATAGTACCTTTTTCAAAGCAAACATTGTAGTCAATATGCACCACTTCTCCAGTTGTCATGTCTATAAGAACGTTATCCAAGTGTCTATCGCCAAGCCCAATGATATAGCCCACCATGGACATAACTGCAGTTGACCTTGCATACGACTGGAGTAAAACAGAACTCATTAAGTGACATCAATAAAATGTATAAGAATTCAAGCAACACGCCTTAAAAAGATCTGTATAATATTTTTAAGCTGCCTCAGAAGAATTATCAAATATAATACACTATAGCACATCAGAAAATGTGGTCAAGGAGGCAGATTTTAAGGTAGTAAAGAGTGAAGTAGTTTATGGAATTTCAAAGCTCAGATTGAGAAAAGTTTTAGACACCAATGGAGGAGCAAATCAGGAAAATAAGCCAGAATTGGAGGTTTGCAAAAAATCAGATTGTGGAAGGTTGCAGAGATATAAATGGATGTGACCATGAAGTGATCTGAAAACAAGGATGCAAATTCTAAAATCATGATGTAAAAATTCCTGCATTCACAATACAGCAGAGGCACAAAAACAGAAAACTATGATCTAAAACAGCAACCAATATGAATGTACCAAAAAGAACAGAAGGATTAGTTATTTTATGATAGAGAAAAGTATAGCTTAAGAATGGAAGCCTCCACATAGCATCTTATTAGGATATGATCTTTCCTCCTCCACCCCAAAATGTTCCAAGAAAATATTGAAGAAAGGATGACACTCAGTTTTAAAGTGCTTAGCAAACCACTAATTGAGTTAATTAAAAAGTTGTAATTTGAGATTGTGTGAAGTAATTGGAAGGCATATTTATTCCTCAGCCATTTGTATTGGTATCAAGAAAAAATTAAATCACCTAGCTCATGCAGCCCTGTACATCAGTGCCTATATGAGATGAAATAGCTATTACAAAGTAATTAATTTGCTCTAAAGTGAGCTGGGGTGCCCCCTAGGTCCAATAACTCCCACGTAAATGAAAGCATTTACACAGAGCAGTATCACCTATCTAAAAGAAACTGAGATTTCAGAGAGAGATTAAGGAGGGCTGGCCCCCTGACTTCATATTACAACATAGAAAAAAAATATTGAGAAAAACTTGGGTATTTCAAAATGGTGTCTTTTATTGCAACGATTCAGTTAATCATAAACCAGTTTTTAAGTGTTCTACAAAAGAGCATGATTATTACAACTCCAAAACTTTAGAAAACAAGATGAAGCAAAATCAAGTTCAATTTCTCATAACCAAATTATAAATCCATAAATGAAGACTTTTTAATGAATGCTTTTGGATAAAATAATTCCAGTACAGCACTTTAGCCTTGCCTTCACCAGGTCAATATCATGCGGCAAAGAAATCTTATTCTCTAGGAAGACATCTGACATTATTGATATTCTCTGGAAATCTGTAAATTTACCAGGCAGAAAGTGAAAAACACAATGCAATAATTATAGAGTACAGGGTTAACTAAAGTATCCCAGACTTAAACTTTCCTTTGGTATTACTTTGCTCCAGATTAGCAAAATGGCTGCAAAAAATTCAATAAATAAAATAAATGACTGACAATAACTATATTTGTTAAGCCACATACTGCTCTAAATCAATAAGAAAAATGATCAAAATATTGATCAAAATTTGGCAAAATTAATTAGAATATTTAAACAAAAATTACAAATGTGATTGATTGCCTAATCACATTTTGTTGCGATTACAAGACCCTATTGGACATAGGATTTGCAACGTAAAATACTGCAAGACTGATTCTTTGGTTAATTGGTGGGACTGACGGTGGGGTACCCCTCCTGTTGATGCTTCTCTCCTGTGCTTGCTTGGTGGAAGAAAAGCTAGATTGCATTAGTCTGGCTGCGCTTGTACAAGATGACGAACTGCTGCAGGCTGTTCTTGCAGAAGCGTGATTCCTAGACACCATCCATGCACCATCAATCTACAGACCATGACATTAAGGGACTTGGGCTATATTATTATTTTTTTGTAACTGTTTTTTTCTACTATCATTATTATATGTGCTCTGTGCTGTATGTGACCATTGGTACTGTGTTTGGCATCTTGGCCCCAGAGAAACATCGCTGTATGCATGTGTATGGGTGAATGACAAACTTGAACTGAATGATATATTTAAAAATACCCAGTTTAGTCATGCATTTATAGCAATTGTTTAAAAATGAAATAATACTTGTCCTCTCAAATACTTAACACTATTCATACCTGTGTTACACGCCACCACTCATCTGGTGTAGTACAGGAACACCACAGCTCCTTCGCAAGAAGATTTGGTGGTGTGGACTCCATTAGTTCTTCCAATACAGAGCTCATTACACTCAAAGGCCAATCACGCCGTGAGACATCAAGATTAAGACCTACTGATTTCAAAGCTGGCCCAATTTTACTGTAATACAGCTCACTGGGTCGGGGGACTAAAGCGGGATTTTGTGTAGTCTGGTAGGAATCTTGATTCTTGGAGAAAAAAGAAATACACTATAGTTATTCACTTTCTCAAATGGTACATCTACACAGTCTCAATGGAAAGCAAAAAAAAGCTATGGTGGCATAAACACACAGGTAGCCAACTGAGATGGGTGTATTAGAGGGTTTAATATTTTAAATTGTGGAGTTCAGTTCCAATCTGATATTCTTCCAGTCCAAATTTTGACTTCCAAAATCAGGCAGGCCAACAAAAGAGACTCAAACAAAAGTCTAGCTGGAGCAGGATTAATGTTCAAAGGTCAAATTACATTAACAATGGCTGCAGACAAGCCTACAGTGGGCTATTAGACCCATTCATGATCAAAGTGCAGAGCTACAACATAGAATTGACTGAGCATAGGGACAAGTTTTAAACTGCCACCTAGAGTTGCAAATGCAGAGTGGGTGACATGGGCTCGTCAGGTTTTGCATTATTTCCTGTGGGGAGGGCCAAAAGAATGCTCCCTTCTCATTACACAACCCTGGTTCATGACTGCCGCGGGGGCAGAGTAATGCTTCTCCCACCTTGAGTAGATAGTCTGGTGGGATGGGAGCCAGGAGCTACTAAGCAATGGTGCCACGAACATTCAGGGTCTATTACTTCCTTATTTTAATTCACTGCAAGGACCGAAATTAGGAACATTCACCTCTACCTTCTGTGCCTGTAAAGTAGCTTCTCTTTGTTGCCAACGCTTGTAAAGTCCAAAAAGAGGAGTGGCACCATCCACCCACTGAATGAGTCCTGATCTTGTACCCAGTGGAGTCACAGAATAATGTCTGGCATGGAAACGTGGAGTCTCCTGGTGGTTAATTTTTATGAACATTGTATTTACAATGGATAAAAACTGCATTATTCGTTCATCCAGATGCAAGTCTTCCAGCCCTGTGAACATAAATGATTCAGTCATTTACATCTACAAAAGCTTGTAACAGTTAAATTTTAAAAATCATGTGGCTTTGAAATAGATCATTTTAGGTTGTGATCAATTTTACCTTGAAGTGTGACTACATAAAATTTTAAATTAAATTTTACCTACATAGAACTCAAGATCTGTGGAAAGCCAAAATAATTAGAACATTATACTAAAGATTAAATGCAGGAACCATTTTGAAAATATTTTGGCCCTTTGACTACAATTGTCCTTTTTCTGACATATCTGGATTTTTCCTCTGTAAACCTCGAAGTGTCCTTGAGCCACAATTGAAAAATGGGCTGACTATAATTAACATATGAATATACATTGTGATATCATGTTTAACAGAATGGAAAAGATGGGGAAAAAAAAAGGCCAAGTAAATAAAACAAAGAAAATGCCAGAAAATAATTGAGCTTAAATAAAAGCAAAATGCTAGAAATACCTAGGAAAGGCAGTAATTCTGCAAAGAGAGACAACTGACATAGAATGAATGATCATCTCTGATCAATGATGTGTAAAGATAGAAAACAAACAAATTTGTTAGAGGAAGGAGAGGCAGGGCAGAAGAGACTTCGGAATACAGTTGAGAAAAGATTGGCAAATAGTTATGATGATGTTAGCTGATACAGATTGATAAAGGCATGCCTGGAGAAGAAGCACTATAAAGACAACAAATGAGTGATATACAATAGGTGACAGAAAAACTGAATAAGTAAACCCAAGAGGAAACAGGATTTGCCCATAATTGGAAATTGTTGAATTCAGTGTTGAGTCAAGTTGGAAAAAGGGGTACTATTTTTATATTTACTTTGTTTTTGCCCCTTGGATCCCAGAAAACTCAGATGGGCTGGGAAGCAGATTTAAAGTTGCAGTCAAATGGAAGTTTGGAACAATCCTTACAGATTGAATGGAAATGTTCTGAAAAGCAATCAGTCAATTTGTTTGGTTTCTCCAATGGTGAAGAAGCATCACGATTACCAAAAGCATAATGGAAAGTACTGGAAGCAATATATAAAAAAATGTCTGTCACCTGGTAGTGTTCTGGTCTCTGGACAACTGCAGGTGACATTTCCATTCTATGTATGGGAAAGGGCTGATTAAAGAGAATGAATATTTGTGGAGATGAAAGAGTTCACAGCCCTTCAGAATACTGAAATGCGTGGGCACGTGCATGCACGTATTAAGGTGGAAATGTTCTGAAGCTGTCTAATAGTATGGAGGATGACCTGTTAAATATGGATACTGGTAAGATACAAGCTGAGGACAAGCGTAACCCTTACACTTGTTCAGGGTGAAAGGACACAAGGCAAGAGAAGTGCAAATACAACAGAGATGGTTGAAAATCCGGTCAATTATCTAAGAGAATAAACCATCACTGAGGAAAGCTGGGCAAAAGGAAGCACTGCTGTGGTATCTAGCTATCACAATAGATGCAACCATGACTGAGAAACAGGGAGAATAAAATATAGTTCTTTCAGGATGCTGGATAGACAGAGGTGCAGGCAGAATAATCATGGAAGTCTGTCAACTTTGGTGGATAATGGTCATTGATCAATAAAATTAAAGCAGGAGTTGAAGAATAGAATAGCTACCTTGGTAAAAGCGAGCGCAGGGTGGAAATTGAGAGTAAGAAGTTATTTATGATAGCAGAAAACAATACAGACAGCAATATATTGGATACAAAGGTTATGAGGGGCTACTGAAATCTCAAAGAGAGATTTGGCTTGGATCACTTAATACAGCCTAAATCTCAATCTTGTTTCTCTCCACAGGTGCTACTTGTAAACTATTTCTAAAAATGAATTTTATTTCAGATTTCCAACAGTTTTAGGAGGAAAATCAGTATCTCTTACTATGGTTAAATAGAGTCTTCAGTTAAATAATACTTCCAAATAAAAATCAGGGTGTGCATTAAATAACGTTGATTATTATACACTATTTCAAATTGTAAAGTAGCCTAAAATAGCTAAGAAATGACTGGGCAGAATATCATACTTATTCTTTCTGGTTTCTGTTCTCCCTCTGGATTAAATTAGTGACTCAGACTGGCAATAATGAAGAATTTTTGAATGTGGTAATTGAAGAAAGTAGCACAGGTGCATTTGAGTGACAGGCATCAAAGGGGAATAGAAAAGAGTAACATGCTGACTGGGGAACATGAAGCAATGTAACCACTGCATCTACACTACTTTACCTGAATTATATTCATGTAACTTTTGAAAGAAAATAGAATAGCTCCAAAATAGGCTCAATGCATTTGTTAAAGCAGATGAAAATTAAATCTGTGCTTCTCCCACTTCTCATAGCCAGATAAAGTAAACAAGAGCACCACAAGCTAAGTGATCACATTAAGTGAATTGCTAAAGGAGAAAGTTTATAAATCAATGTCCACATTACCTTTAAATAAGTATGGATAATTTTTCCCATCAGAGCCCAAGAACATTAGTTTCTTTGGTTTTGTTTTGGTGGGTAGAATGGTGATGCTATTGCCAACACTCTGAATTGTGACTGCATCCCTTGCTGAGATTTCACCAGGCAGGGCAATTTCTGTGTTAGACATTGCAGCCATTCGTGGACTGATTTCTTCCAGATGCAATAGGTAGCTGGTGCGCTTCTGAGCTCGCTGTTGTAAATTAAGCATTATCTGCAATGAAGAGTACATTATTCTATATGCTCATTACTGAAGAACATTGGAAATGGATCTTTGTATTGCACAAAGTAATATTGTACAATTGAGTTCACTAATCTGTTTCTCAGTGCTCATCTTGGATCACAGTTTAATTTTATTTCTCTTCCATTGTGTATTTACAACATTCATGCTAAAATATGGTTAATACATTCTCTGTACAATATAATTAACAAAGGAAAAATTCCCAGCACAACAATCTCAAAACTGAACTCAATTTGATTGGACCCCAGATTGCTGTTTTAGGCTTAATTTCAGAACAAAATGATTTGGGGAATTTGGAAAAACTCATGCATTCTGCAATCTCAATAACAAACTCAAAAAGTATACAATAAACTCAGTGTATACAATTGAAATAGTTAACTGATTAACTATTGCAACCAGTTAATTATGCTCTTCTGTTAGAGAACTTTTACACTGCAGATATTACCTGTTTAAATGGCAACCAACTACTGCTGGGATTAGCCGGATTGGATGGGGTCTTCAGTTTTTCCAAAGCATTATTAATTGGTTCCCCGTAGGTGTCCTGAAACCACTTCTCATGAGGAGTTTCTGCTGGAGCTGAAGTAATGCTGCATACATGCTCCAAGGCAAATACAACTGGTTTCATCAAAGCTGTGTGCTTCTCCCTCATAATGGCCATCTTCTCATCCCTAACATGGAAGGTAGGACCAAAATACCTCACAGCAAACAAATTGTAATAGTAAAACAAATGACTAGCTTACTTAGGCTGTCTGTAAAGACAGACTAGAAGAATAGGGCTTTACAAACATTTTCTATGCAATAACCCCAATGCAGAGAAGTATCACTTGACTGAATGCAAACAGATATTTGCATCTTGGTTAACTGAAGGGAGAAAGGAAAACTATAAAGATGCAAAGCATTTTTAGACTTCCTAATGCTCATTATTAACATCTAATTTGATTAGTCTCTTGGAGAACAATTAAAAACTTTAATACAGTATTGTATAATTATACAGTTCAAGTCAAAGATTTCTTTTCTAACTGCTTTAATATATAAATGATCGAACAATTGTTTCAATATGACTTACACTACAGCTAGCTCCATTTATATTACAAATATTAACCAGTTTAGAATCACTTACTTGCGAAGTGTATTATTGTTCTGAACCCTCTTCACCTCATCCTCCAATTGCTGAATGCGTCTGAGTACATGCATGTGCTGTTGTTGAAGAACTCCGAGCCAGAGCTCATCCCACAGGACAGTAATTCTTCGTAATTCCCCAACTAACATCTGTACCTATTATCAGCACATTAACGGTTAAAATAATTTTTAACAATAATTCAAATATTGGATAGCTGAACACTACTAATCCACACGGTGCTATATATCTATTGTAATAATTCATCATTCAAATCATTTTCACTGATAAGATACAACTGAGGACAGATTGGCACAATTGCCACCCAGCTGGCCTCAGCAAACAAATAGCACCAAATATAAAACCAGCAAGACCACGGGAGTTTCTGGACCAGAAAATGCCATACCAGAGTTTAAACCTGCATTTCAAACATTCTTAGAAACGTATAGTAGGAGAAATTAAGTTTTTTCGCTAAAATTAACTGGCTGTTTCATTACCAGTTTGACAGGTGAAACCGAGATTAAGTGTTCCAAAATGTACCAATATATTTGACACAAAAGTCCAGGCTTTAAGATCATGCATTTTTCTCACTAATGTCTGTATACCAAAGAATTTAGTTTTCCAATTTAGGGCCTGGAATTAATTAAAAAGGGCAAATGTTTCTAACGGGACATCCCTTGTTGCTCTAGATTTTGGATTTTGAAAAATGACATCAGTGGCAGTATACAGCAGTCTCAAATTTCCAGTGACAAATCTAATTCAAACCTTGGGTGTCGTACAAATGGAGTTTCGGTACTCTCCCTATAACTAAGAGTGTTTCCAGGTGTTCACTTCCTCTCAAGCACTGAAGGTGTAATGACATTTTAATCAGCTACTGTAAGTTAAGCCTGCAGTTAAGTGGCAAAAGAATTAAAACTGCCAGATAAACTGATAAATAAAAGGGTGAGCAGATTGTTCTGTTATGGACTCAAAGTCGAATAGCCTCTTATAAAACTTTGCATGGCAATTCCTATCAGCAATTTAAAGATAAAGTTTAAAGTACCTGTAAAACCATTGTTGGATTTGCTGATGATAACTTGTCCACTATTGTACTATAGCAGTCCTGCATCATAGCTTGATCCTCATTAAAACATTTCTGTTCATCTTTAATGCTATCCTGTGACCCACGCGGACTATTTTCTTCACATTCACCTCCAGACAGAGCTTCAGCCTGGATATTGCTCAGCAGGGTCGGAATTGCAGATGACAATTTGGCTCCTGGAAAGGCCAACAATATTTCTTTAGATAGGAAAGAAACTTTCTATAACGAAGTTTAACTTGGAACGAAAATGGAACATGTATGGTACAGCATTTAGGCACTGCTGTCTCATAGTTCCTGCAACCCTCATTCAATCCTGTACTGTGAGAAGTTTGCACATTTTGCCTGAGATTACATGGGCTTCCCTGGGTGCTCCTGCTTCCTCCCATATCCTAAAGTTGATTGAAAGGTTAACTGTAAATTACCTTGACTGTGAGTGACAAGAGAATCGGGAGGGGAAATGAGGAGTCAATAGGTAAGTGAGAGAGATTAGATCACAGAAAATTAGAATGGAGGAATGAAGCTGATGGGAATGCTCTGACTACCTGCCTAGACTCTGAGACAAAAGGCAACAATGTTGTAAAAGCATAAGACCCAATCCAAATAGATGCTCATTTCTGAAATTATTCTAGCAAGGATGTGTTCACCTTGTAATTAAAAGTGTCAGATACTGAACTAGCTAGGCAGCAGGACTGTATTTTTATTAGAACATCCCATTCTTCAAGGATTAATATAAGAGAATGACAATGGGGGGCCATAAAATGTAGTTGAAATGAAGTGACTTTTGGTGTCCCAATCTTGAAAATAAAACAGATTTTAACATTTTTTTACCCAATTAGAGAAAGCAGTTACTGCATCTAAACACATTCAACAATACTTTTATCACTAGCGTCGGCAATGCAGATGAAGCCTTAGATAATCATTTAATTACCAGAGGACTGAGATTCACCACTGAGTGATATTGAGCCAACAATTGCAGGATATAGAATAAGATGAGGAGAATCTTGAGCCACACGACACAGTAGATTACAGATGCTCTGACGTACATATACTTCAGGGTGATTCAAACGTGAGAATAGCTGTGGAATAATGCCTGATATAAAAACACAAAAAAAGTGAATATATTTTTCCAAGTGGTAGGATTATTCTAAATTCAAACAACGTTTTGCGTACTTAACTGGCAGAAGATTACAGAGACCAATTACTATATCCTGCATCCAAGAAAACTGCAAGTGATCTCTTGATACATAAAAGCTAAGTGTGCTTCACTGTTATGCAAAACTTAAAAAGGGCGGTGGCTAACTGGCCCTTGAGCCAGTTCTACATTATCATGGCTGACCTACTTCAATTGCATTTTTCAGCACCATCACCTTTAATTCTTTTAGTACACAGAAATTTATTGATAGGTATTTTGAATTAACACAATGACCGAGCCTTGACAGCTACCTGGGGCTCAGAATTCAAAAGGTTAACAAGTCAGAATGAAGAAAATTGTCACTTCAGTCCTAAAAAGCATACCCATAATAATTATCAAACTGAACCCCTTGGCTCTAGACACTGGTCAAGAAAAGCATTTCCACATCAAGATGAAAACCTTTGCATACTTGTATGGGATCTCCCAACTGAAGAGGACACGTTCCCAATTTACCCAATTTCTTCCCAGACTTGCTATCCTTGGAATCAGCCAGTGAATCTTCACAGAAAGTATCAGGTAAGGCAACCTAAACTATGCTCAACATTCCAAGTGCAGTGTCACCAAGCCACTATACATCTGCAATTAAGTCTTTATTCCTCTGTTATCATCTTGTAATTAAATTTAATGTAGCATTTGCCTTCTTGATCACTTACTGCTAAGCCGGCTTTCAGCGACTTTGTTTCAGAAGTGCACTAGATCCTTTTGAAAATCAACACTACCTAATCCCTCACCATTTAATAAATGTGCCACTTTACAGTCATGTGTACTAAAGGGAAATACTTCACATTTTAGTATGCAGATGGCTGCTAAATATCTGCCATGCTCTTGCCTACTTGCTAACCATACACATATCTTCAAAGCCTTTTTACATCCTCCTTCATGTTCAATTCCAAAGTACTTTATCTTCAGCCAATTTGGAAATATATATTTTGCCCACTCAGCCAAATCATTGATGCAGATCAACTGTTAGCTTCAAGAACAGATTCTTGGTCTGCAGCAGAGGTCACAGTCTGCCAGCCTAGAATCCATTTATTCCCATTTTGCTCACTGTTCAATAATTCTCAATCCGTGTCAGTATTTTACCTTTTAATTCCATGTGTTCCAACCTTGTTGATCAACTTCCCATGTAGGACCATATCAAATACCTTCCAAAAATTCAAATACACATCTATTGGCTGCCCTTTACCTATTCCATCAAAGGTGGGTTCAAAGAACTCTGAATTTGTCACACATGCTTTTGCTTGCAAAGTGCATGTTGAACATGCTCAGTTCTATGATTCTTTTCAGATGTTATTACATTCTCCATTATATGCTCAAGCATGTTCCATCAAGTTCACGGATTTATCCAATTCTAATGCTTGGCTTGCACTTGTTTCGTTTAGTTCCTATTCGCTGATTCTTCAATAGATCTGGCAGGTGCTATGTGCCTCTTCCAGGAAAACAGCCACAAAATAATTGCTTATTTCCATATTTCCTTACTCCCCACTATATATTCTCCAGATTCTGCTTATAAAGGACCCACATATATCCTCTGTTTGTTTTGTTTCTTGCTTGTCAATTCATATTTTAATCAAGCTATTAATTGTGTGGCCCTCCTTTGAGTTTTAAAATGCTCCCAATGCTCTGCTATTTCTGGCAATTTAACACCATCTTTAATTTCTTGTCAGCCATGGATGAATCACAATTTATTCTGTGTGCCTTACAGAACCATTCTTTTTGCAGCTTGTGCATTACTACTTTTAAGGCTAACAAATGTAAATTATGCTAACAGACAAAAGCATATTCTTCCAAGCAACCACAGCCAACTCTCTCTTCAGGCCTTCTTAGTCTTTGGTAATTGCTAAACCTTAGTTTTACACTGAACTGTCTCAAGCTCAGGTTCACTCTTCCACAAAAAGTCCCTGAGCAATTAACCCTTTCTCATTGCACAAAACAAGATCCAATAGACACTTTCCTCTGGTTCTTTGATTCAGTAAGCATCGCATGTCATGAACTCATCTTATAATCTTCCAAATATTTTCTGTCAAGTCTCCCACGATTGCTGTATTTCGTAAGATTCGACTCAACTCCTAAATTATGCCACACCCAATATCTGTACTATTACCTTTCAGACTACAAAATAGCTTAATGATTTAAGCCCTTGCCACTTCTCAGCTCAGTACAAATTAATTCTAATCCTATATTGTGATTTTGCTTGACAAATGATTTCTCACCACTGCACAGATGACCTCACCACACCTTTTTGTCCATCCTTTCTGAATAGTGAATATTTTAGATATTAATTTAAGAGGATTGGAATAGTGGTGTGAAGACACTGCAATTATATGATGACTCTACCTCGAATATCCTGAATACTCTAGAGGTTAATTAAAACAAAATTCTTATTGGGCTTAACTAGGTAAATGCAGAGGGGGAAAGTTTGTTATATTTTGTAACTGTAGAAATTAATCTAAAGAAAAACATGGGAACCTGAGAAACATGTCTACTTTAGTGAGGTGTGTACATATGATGCGGTGGCGTAATGACATATGCTGTTCACGTACTTTGATGCATAACCCGTAGTGAATGATGTAAACGAAGAATGTTTAATCAAACCATACATTTACAATATTACTGAAATATTAAATACACAACAATGTTGCTTTGGCCAGAATGTCTGAAACCACAAGGATCAGTGGTTCTTAAAAACAGTTGCCGTCTAGTCAAGAAATTTCTTCACCCAGAGAGATTTTCTACCCAAAAACACTGCAGAGACTTAGTCAGTTTATTCAAAACCAAAAGACTTTTGGCTATTAAATGGAAATGAAAGGATATGGGGAAAGTGGCATTGAGGTAAAGATTATGACTTTGTATAATGGCACAACAGGCAAGAGGGAGGAATTGACAACTTTTTTTTTGTTACACTGGTTATTGCAGACTTGTTTCAGTCTATTTTTAAACTGGGGCACAAATGTGAAGTTTATCCCTGGCGGTGATTTGTAATGCAAGCTGTCTACTCTTTATCACTTACCTCTCCAAGGAGCTGTGGGAGTGGTGGCTAGTCCATGTTCCAAGCCCTCCCTTAGTTCACCGGCATGCTTCACTAGTAATCTCAGTAGTCTTAAAGTAGCCATAACAATTACATCGTCATTGCTTTGCTTGGTGGGTGTATGATTAAGAATTGCCTTCAGTTCTTCACCATCTACATGAACCTGAAATGTTAACAATATTTTAAAGCATTAAATTCAACTTGTATTACAAACATCATTTTGCAAACAGTAGATTAAATTATGCTGCTTGGATCTCGAGCATCCGCAGATTTTCTCATTTGTGATTAAATACATCTATTTCAGATTTATAACAGAAATCTTTTATTTGCAATGTATTTCAGGTATAAATGTTGGGGGTTGGAAGAGGAAAACAAAATATCCAAATAGGATTTTAAGAAAGGCAGACACAATGCTATATAATCAAAGCATAATTTTAAAAAGATAAAACTGTTCATTTTTAGGAGGATTAATTGTACCTGGAGCCCTCAAGTACTATGGAATGCTTATTTCAACAAAGCCTTATGCAGGAGCTCTCTGGGTTACGCAAGGCCTGATTTATGCAATTTCACCCATAAATTTAAATATTTCAAGCTAGTAATAGCATAATATTCTGTAGCATTCAATTAAAAGGATAAAGTACATGCTCTATTAGGTTAATTTTGCGAGAATCAGTGTGATTATTTAATAAAATGAAATTAGAGCAAGTGTATGTATAGTAATACAATGTGTAGCTAAAGAAAACTGATACTTTGGATTTATGGAGAAATCACCTTATGGGCAGCTCTCAGGAATATTAACTAGGGTCTGTCCATATTAAACTTCCCTGTCCTACTAAATTTCTATATCAGTTACAAGAAATTACATCGCAAGTTTGTCTCTGACACATTCTCAGAAAGGCGTACTATAAATGGTGATCACTGTCCATGGTGATTTTCCAGCCTATTTTCTTCTATCCCCAATAGATAACCATCAACAGAAGATGTACTAAGGAATGATAGCAATTACACCCATTCAGCACATATTGCAAGTTTTGAAATCATACAATTATTTTGTTCTTTTTTCCCCCTGGAGCTGGAGCTTTTACCCTCCAGACAGATACTGATTATCAGTACAGGAAAGCTCTTGCTGCATGCTCCAAAACCAGATGCCATCTTAAAATTTATGACTCTGAAATCACACAAGTAACTCCAGCCAAAGGGAGATTTCACCGCAGGAAATATGACTGAGGAACCTATTGAGCGGATGATGGCAATTTATCAGGACAAACATTAACTGGATGGATAGTTAATGGCTGCTGCTTTCTAATTCATTTCTCTTCCCCTTAGAAAATAAAATAGCAAGTTATTTGATTACTAACCTGACCAGCATTCAATTTGAGAAAAGTGAAGTATGCTTTGCAAGAAAGCTTATAAAGATTAAATATTCTGTCCACAACTTTCCGCCAAACTTCAATTAGACCTTCAACCACAGTCTCATCCTGATCACTAAGCCACGGGCAGTTAGTTATTAACTGCCTCCAAATAACCTCCACCATGTCATCCTCTTCATCATCATTTATCTGCAGGGTCAAGTCTTCATCCTGTGGATAAGTTTTAAAGAAAAGTTACATACTCCACTCATTCTGAAACAAAAAACAAAATCAAAAGATCTTACACAACCCAAAGAATGCAACTTTAACAATGCAATAATTTACATCTGTTTGACAGATATATAGGTTGGATTCACAAAGTTTAAGAAAAAATATTTGAAACATGAATAACAAAGAAATGACAAAGAAAAGTACACATTTTCCCAATGTTCACCTGAATTCCTGTTGGTCGACACAAAGCTTGCCCCAAAATTCCATAAATTGTTTCTCTGTCTTCTTCTGACGTGTTTTCTGGAAGTAGATTTTGAACTTCTGTCTTTTCTCTGGTCAAAAGTGGGACACCTTCACCCTGACTGTACCAAAGTATAACCAAAAACTGATCACAATTCATAGAATCGATATTGAATGTGTTATTTGTTATTTAAAAACTTATTTTTCTTTAGCAAAAATAATGCCGTAGCATAGGAAGACCATTTTATCCAACATGCCATGACTGGCTTTTTGAAAGGTATATTCAAAAGGTCTAATTCATTAGCTTCTCAATTGCCAAAATTATCTTCATACATTTATTATGCAGTGCTCTGAGGATCAGCGGTGGAGAGGATCAGTAACTTAAAATTCTGGGTGACACGATCTCAGAGGACCTGTTCTGTATCCATCATATAAATGTAATTGCAAAGAAACCACTACAACAAAAGATAGAAGTTTGTCATTAAAATTTTGGCAAACTTCTATAGATATGTAGAGCAGGAGGAGAAGATGGTGGCATGACGCAGAGCGCGTAGCCTCTCCAGTGAAATGATATATTTGTTAAATAGGGGCCGTGCACAATTCCTGATTTGATGAAGACAGCTGTGAGAGCATGGAGAAACATCTGGAGTAACTTCTGAAATACCCGGTTCACTGCCGCTGCTACTGTGCGATCAAGAATCTCTGGAGGGAAGGCCCCAAAATCCTCGGCTTTGCCTGCTGCTGGTGGCCGGGGCTGGGGTCGAAGCGTTTGGCAGAGATGGTGCTTGGTGTCGGAGCTTGAAGTTTTCGGATGACTCAGAGTCTGACTGTGGTCGGGCATGGCAGGGAGAGTCTTCTTCCTTCTCCCGTCTGCATGAGATGTGGGACTTTCGAGAGACTTTGAACTTTTTTACCGTGCTGATGGCCTGTTCTTCATCAAGTTACGGTATTGCTTGCACTGTTGTAACTAGATGTTATAATTATGTGGTTTTGTTAGTTTTTCAGTCTCGGTCTGTCCTGTGTTTCTGTGATCTCACACTGGAGGAATATTGTACCATTTCTTAATGCATGCATTACTAAATGACAATAAAAGAGGACTGCGTGTCCTTATAATCTAATATGCGGTGGAAAGTGTGCCGAATGGCTGCATTACTGCCTGGTATGGGAACACCACTGCCTTTGAGCAGAAAATCCTACAAAAGATAGTGGATTCGACCCAGTACATCATGGATAAAGCCCTCCCAATCATTGAGCACATCTACATGAAAAGTTGCTGCAGAAAAGCAGCATCCATCAAAGCTCAAACACGAGGAATTCTGCAGATGCTGG
The DNA here is from genome assembly GCF_030028105.1 of Mobula birostris. Taxonomy (NCBI): domain Eukaryota; kingdom Metazoa; phylum Chordata; class Chondrichthyes; order Myliobatiformes; family Myliobatidae; genus Mobula; species Mobula birostris. The sequence continues at coordinate 128,005,588 of NC_092378.1, read as the reverse complement.
AAATTCAAGCAACACAAATCAAAGTTGCTGGTGAACACAGCAGGCCGGGCAGCATCTCTAGGAAGAGGTACAGTCGACGTTTCGGGCCTAGACCCTTCGTCCCTCAGGACTAACTGAAGGAAGAGCTAGTAAGAGATTTGAAAGTGGGAGGGGGAGGGGGAGATCCAAAATGATAGGAGAAGATAGGAGGGGGAGGGAGGGATATCCCTTTTGCCAATCACCTGTCCAGCTCTTGGCTCCATCCCTCCCCCTCGTCTTCTCCTATCATTTTGGATCTCCCCCTCCCCCTTTCAAATCTCTTACTAGCTCTTCCTTCAGTTAGTCCTGACGAAGGGCCTTGGCCCAAAATGTCGACTGTACCTCTTACTAGAGATGCTGCCTGGCCTGCTGTGTTCACCAGCAACTTTGATGTGTGTTGCTTGTTGATCCATCAAAGCTCCTCACCACCCAAGGTCATGCTCTTTTCTCACTGCTGCATCAGGTAGAAGGTACAAGTGCCTCAGGAATTATACCATCAGGTTCAAGAACAGTTACTACCCCTCAACCATCAGGCTTTAGAACCAAGGAGGATACCTACATTCGTTCTATTTCTGGTGTTCCCACAACCAACAGTCTCACTTTAAGGACCTTATCATGTTATCTTATGCTTTCGTTATTTATTGCTATTTATTTATATTTGCACTTGCATAGTTTGTTGCTCATTGATCCTGCTTAGTTATTGTTCTACAGATTTGCTAAGTATGTCCACAGGAAGAAAAAGAATCTCAGGGTTGTATGTGGTGACATGTATGTACTCTAAAACAGTTTACTTTAATTTACTTACTTTTTACTTTATTTAATTAACATAATTTAACGCTTTCACTAGTCACTTACACAGTACATTAGAATCTTAATTATGTTTAAAAAAAATCCTACCACATCTCTGGTTCCTTTATTTACCTGAGTTTAATTTGAATACTCTGGCTAGCAATTCCTTTGCCACTAAAATGCACTTGTTTTCTTTCACCATGACGCTAAGTAAACTGTAACACATCTCTATATTCACTGCCCTAGGAATAACAATTCAGGTTTCTTTGAAGAATGTGCTTCCATTCTAGTGAATCAATTCTGTATCTTCAAAATTATATATTCATTACGGGAAGCAATCCAGAAACTGGCACTTAAAGGCATAAAAATTGTAAATCATTTGCTATGATTATAATTTCTCCATCTTTCCCACCATTTACTCTAGAGTTTGGAACCCGAATTCCTCAGGTAAAACTGCCGACATATGGTCAATGAATTAAGAATAATCAAATCTGACATATGGAATTTACCTGCTCCCAACCCACTTGGATGTAACCGGGAGATTAAAAACTTTGAAAACATGTATACTTACCTAGCGTTATCAACGACCTTCCTGCCCCATCTATATGCCCAGCTAGCCAAAGCTGCCCAGGATTTGGCTATCTCAGGTGCTTGAACTGCTGAAAGATGATACAGCTGCCCTAAAATGAAGTCTGGTTCTCCAACCCCAATATTCACTGAAAATAGACCAAATTAATGTTAGTTTTAAGAGGGTACAAATCCATTGCCCATTGGCGTGAAATTAATTTCAGTGTACTCACCTGTTGATTCAACCACCATTCTTGGACAAACTGCTTCCTCTATTAAACCAGGAGGGGTCAAGTCAGCCAGAGTATGTATGTTTTTTGCCAGGGTTGGCAAACCAGAAACAGATTTTTGCTGCTGCGCTCTGAAGACTTGTTTCAGCTGAGTACACATCTCTTTCCACTCTGCCTGAATCCACTTAGTCAATGTGAGTATTGACTTGGCAACTGCAGACTCTGCTTTGGCAGATTTACAATATGCTATGGCACAAGAACTCAGCATTTCCATGGCATACGTGGAATGACCTAAGGAGATTGAGCAAACGTTTCAAATGTTCAGTAGTTTATCAAGAGTATAATGTACTTTCAAAATAATTAACTTCACTGAAGCTCAGAACAATTTAAACAGATAGCAAGGCAAAGACAATGATGGTCCCAGTCCATAATTACTGGTGCACCATTCCACAATCATAGTGCACAGAAAGCCTAGTACTTCTCTACAGAACTATTCCACCTCATTGGAGAATTTGGGACAGGGGAAAATAAATATATATTAACCTAGTTGTTGTAAAACAGTTCCTAACAGCCATTTAGGAAGGAGCTTGCAAAAAGTCAGATAGCACAATTTCTTGTGATATGCCAAATTTCTTTAGCCTCTGAGGAAGTGAAGACCGGTGAGCTTTCTCAGTTGTGACATCAACATGGTTGGATAAGACAGGCTGTTGGTGATGTTCACTCCTGAAAGCTCTCCCCCTCTTGACCTTAGGCAGGAACATGTGCATAGCTTCCTTTCCTGAAGTCAGTGACCAGCTCCTGTTTAGCTGACATTGAGGGAAAAGCTGGTGCCAAGACATTATGTCACTAGGCCATCTCCTTCCTGTACTCCTGACAGCATTACCTAAGAAATGGAACCCTGCGGTGACATCATCTACAAACTTGTATATGGACTCAGAGTAGAATCTGTGCATGGAGTTGTAAGTGTATAGGGAGTAAAGTAGGGGTACTTTTTATGGTTCTTTTGGACTATTCTTCAGAATAATGAACATAAACATTCAGAAATTTTCAAATATATCAAAATATTTTCTTCACTTACCTGCAGTGTACAACAGCTTTGATTTCTCAATGTCAAGCTCTGGTCCCCACTTTTCGTTAATTGTGCCATGCAATGACATCTGCTTGAACAGATGGACTAAATCTCGCATTGTGCTAGCATCGCTCAGTGAGGTCTTGCTGCACTGCTCAAGGAGTCTAGTGGCCAGAAGGACATTCCCTTGTTTACGAGCAAATTTAACTGCCGTGAGCCCGAGTTCCATGAGATGCCCATTAACTGAGGTACTGGAACCTGGACAAAGAATATTTTAATGCATTTTTATATTTCAGATACAAATATATTTTTAATGTTTAAATGGCAAATGTTTCAAATAGACTACTTTAAACATTCTAAAATAATTGGTTTAATATTTTACTTATTTTTAAAAGAATATTCTTCCTCAGATTTTCAAATAACTCAAAAACTTTGAAGTGAAGGATGTCACCTCATATAACAAATAATTTAATTGGGATTGCACCTGATCCAGCTGTGAGGAAAATAGACATTTACTCAACGAGAGGAAGAGAGAAAAGTGGAAGTAACAAGAACATATAGAAAAAATAGAAGCTGTTATTCATTATAAGTTATTTGATGAGTTTGAGTACAGACAGAAGAAATTAAGAACCTGGTGGCATGGTGCGAAGACAATAACCTATCCCTCAACGTCAGCAAGACGAAGGAATTGGTTGTTGACTTCAGAAGGAGTAGCAGACCACACGACCCCATTTACATCGGTGGTGCGCAAGTGGAACAGGTCAAAAGCTTTAAGTTCCTCGGGGTCAATATCACAAATGACCTGACTTGGTCCAACCAAGCAGAGTCCACTGCAAGAAGGCCCACCAGCACCTTTACTTTCTGAGAAAACTAAAGAAATTTGGCCTGTCCCCGAAAACCCTCACTAATTTTTATAGATGCACCATAGAAAGCATTCTTCTAGGGTGCATCACCACCTGGTATGGAACTTGTCCTGTCCAATTCCGGAAGAAGCTGCAGAAGATCGTGAACACGACCCAGCACATCACACAAACCAATCTTCTGTCCTTGGACTCACTTTACACCGCACGCTGTTGAAATACTGCTGCCAGGATAATCAAGGACACTGCCCACCCAGCCAACACACTTTTCGTCCCTCTTCCCTCTGGGAGAAGGCTCAGGAGCTTGAAGACTCGTAGGGCCAGATTTAGGAACAGCTTCTTTCCAACTGTGATAAGACTGCTGAACAGATCCTGACCCGGATCTGGGCCATACCTTCCAAATATCTGGACCTGCTTCTCCGTTTTTTGCACTACCTTACTTTCCCTTTTCTATTTATGATTTATAATTTAAATTTTTACTATTTACTATCGATTTGTACTCCAGGGAGCGCGAAGCGCAGAATCAAATATCGCTGTGATGATTGTACGCTCTAGTATAGATTGTTTGGCGACTATAAAGTATAATATGGTATTTTTTTTTTACCTTTCAATTTTTCAGCTACTCGAGCTTGGTACACGGTGTATCTTAAAGCCTGAAGCCATGGGCGAACATCGTACTGTTTACATGATTGTAAAGCTTCACTATAGAGTGGCAAAAGGCAGTCCTATACAAATAATTGTTATTAATATAAATCACAGTTCCACACATACAAAATTCACACAGTCATTTCCAGTTACAGGTGCATTCACATCATGGCTAAAACACTGATATGGCCTTTTCTTTATGCAGTGGTGCAGTTAAGAGTCAATGGACCTTCAAGTCAAAACCCATTTTGACATCAATGAGTGAACTCCAAGGAGTTTACTCCACACTGGCAACAAATCCCTACCTCAGTTTTCATTGCACTATATTCTGCATTTTAGTCAGGAATTGAAACATCTACCTGAGAAGTCCAATTTAACAATTAATATAAATTGATATTTTAAATTATAAGCAAAAAACACCCCAAAACAGTCTTTGCATGACATCTATGCCATGCAATCCCATCAGATAAGCCTTACAAGTTCTACCTCCTGGAACTTTAGAAAATCTTACCTCAGTGGACAGCTTGTTTGTTACTGTATTCTCAAGAGCAGTTGAACAGTACAGTTGCAGCGTGCTCATCATTGGCAGAGATCCTGCCATTGATAATGTCGATAGTCTCAGTGGCCCCACAGCGATCCGAGCCATCTGTTTTAGATACTTGACTGTATGCCTAATTTAAAAATATGCAATCAGAATTCAAATTAATTATAGATTTTACTTTCAGGAAAATAATTTCTATCAGATCTTAATTTAAATAGTTTCAGTTCCTAATTTATCCCAGCTTACAGAAGCTCCTAAACAGGGAAGAATAGCAGTGTTGTGTCAATCAGAAAAAGTCTGGAACTTAGAAGGATAACAGAGTTTTTAAAATGCATCAGCAGATATGATATTTAGCAAATTAATTTCTGCACTCCAAAAATCAGATCAGATTTTTGATTCTAGATTATGAAAACTAAGTCATAAAGTTTGTGGGCTCTGTTGCTATTTTAAATTAGGTGGGGCACACGTAACGTAAGCAACTAAGGCTGTATAGAGATGATTACCGAATCATTCAGACCTAAAGCACCTGAAAGAGTTCAGTTAAATGCAATTGAGTAATTTTCAGCTAAAGTTTTCCAGAATATCTGCAATGGCTCAAATTTGTCTTAAATATTCTCACTGCTACCATCAGGTACACAAACATGAACTACACTGAACGGTTTAGGAAAAGCTTCTTCCCCTTTGCTATCGGATTCTGAATGACAATAGACAATAGGTGCAGGAGTAGGCCATTTGGCCCTTTGAGCCAGCACCACCATTCACTGTGATCATGGCTGATCATCCACAATCAGTACCCCGTTCCTACCTTCTTCCCATATCCCTTGACTCCGCTATCATTAAGAGCTCTATCTAACTCTTTCTTAAAAGCATCCAGAGAATTGGCCTCCACTGCCTTCTGAGGCAGAGCATTCCACAGATCCACAACTCTCTGGGTGAAAAAGTTTTTCCTCAACTCCGTTCTAAAATGGCCTATCCCTTATTCTCAAGTTGTGGCCTCTGGTTCTGGACTCCTCCAACATCGGGAACATGTTTCCTGCCTCTAGTGTGTCCAATCCCTTAATAATCTTATATGTTTCAATCAGATCCCCTCTTATCCTTCTAAATTCCAGTGTATACAAGCCCAGTTGCTCCAATCTTTCAACATATGACAGTCCCACCATCCCGGGAATTAACCTCATGAACCTACGCTGCACTCCCTCAATAGCAAGAATGTCCTTCCTCAAATTTGGAGACCAAAACTGTACACAATACTCCAGGTGTGGTCTCACCAGGGCTCTGTACAACGGCAGAAGGACCTCTTTGCTCCTATACTTAACTCCCCTTGTTATGAAGGCCAATATGCCATTAGCTTTCTTCATTGCCTGCTGTACCTGCATGCTTACTTTCAGTGACTGATAACAAGGACACATAGATCTCGTTGTACTTCCCCTTTTCCTAACTTGACACCATTCAAATAGTAATCTGCCTTCCTGTTCTTGCCACCAAAGTAGATAACCTCACATTTATCCACATTAAACTGTATCTGCCATGCATCTGCCTACTCACCCAACCTGTCCAAGTCATCCTGCATTATCACAACATCCTCCACACATTTCACACTGCCACCCAGCTTTGTGTCATCTTTGTGACGCTTGAACACATGAACACTACTTTTATATTTTTTTGTATCATTTATTCTGCAATTTATAGCAGTTTTGTCTTTGTACTGTACTGCTGTTGTCAACCAAAAATTTCTGGTCATAAGACTGTGATAAGAAACCTGAGCCTGTGAAGTTTATAGAAAGTCAGAATTACAATTTGCCAACATTCTGAGAAATATTCTCTAAAAACCACATTTATGGCAGTTTCTAAATGTTGGCTGGAACTTGTTCCAGTTGATTTAAGTACTATTGTGTCAGATTCCTAAAAGCTTGATTCTCAAAATGCAATACAGAACTAAAAATGTACAGATCATCAAATGTGCTTACTCTGTGCTATTCTGGTTCTTCTTTTCCTGTTCTGTTTGCTCAATAGCTGAAGAAAAGCATGCTGCACTTCTCAGGAGTTGAACTTCAATGGCTTTTTGAAGTTCCCTTGGGTCAGGACTCATTACATTTGGAAGCAGCTTCTTCATGTCTTTAAATAAAAAAAAAGTATTAGAATAAGTGAAAAAAACAGCTCAATATGGAATGCATCCAGCCAGGATTTGACTAATATGGAAAATCAAAAAATAATTTTTTTCCTTTTTTTTTAAAGAGACAACTTTTAGATGTCCTCAATAAGTATAAATGGAAATGCAGTAAACTGTAATATAAAGTACAAGAATGTAAGGGGTGTGGAAAGTTATGGTCCAGGTACAGGTTAATAGAACTAGGCAGAATAACAGTTCGGTACCGACTAGATCGTCTGAAAAGCCTGTTTCTGTGACTCTTCTTAGATCGGTATAATTTATTATGAAAGAAAGAGATTTGAAGGAACCACAGCAGAGATTAAATGTGAAGTCTGAGGCATTCACATAGGATCAAAAACTTGAAAAAATATATATTTTTTGAAAACTTGGGACAAAAATAATTGAGGTGTCAAATACCTTGAGGCCTAATCAAGAATTGTGATGTTTTGAAATGCTGGATGATTATTCAGTTTAATTAATAAAAAGGAAACTATTATGGAATTTCTGTCACAAATCAGGTATGTCATACCTAACTGCATTAACTGTACAGAAAACAAAGCAATCACTTCAAATCTCAAAAATAAATTACTAAACTCATTTATTGTTAACCACTCAAGAGCAGATTTTGGTTTACTAAAGGCTAGTCACCAGGTAGAAAACAGAGTTATAATCATACACCACAAATGAGGCCACTCACATGCCTATATCACAAGTTATTTAAATACATTTCAAGAAAATGGAAGTTTTAGTTTTTAAAAATTCTTTGGTTAAACCCAGGAGTTTGGTCTTCAGCTTTAGTCAATGGATCTCAAAAACATTGCCCTTCAATTCAATATCGTGGTCAAAGATAAATTAAGGGAACATGTTGAATAAGACAAATGTAACCCCTTACATACAGCACTTTGAACTAGGTACAGCAATTAAAATCAAAGAAGCTTCATCAAATATTGATGCTGCATGCATGTAGGATTTCCAGAATGAAGTCAATAATTTGAAAGGCAAGATTAAACGATATGGAAAAAGTGGATAAACCACAATTGAAATTACAGAATATTTTCAAGAAGTTTATATGTTATGAATAATACTTTATCAAAATTCTACTAAGTGTCCCAAGTTATGGTTTAAAGGTTGTTATTCTGACATACCTAATTTCTCTTTAGCAGCTCCATTTATAAAATTGATATCCTCTCCAGGTAATAATTCCAGCTGCTCCCGACATGCAGAAAAATCACCACACTCAAAGCTACCGAGAGCTCTGTAAAGACAAGACAGTAGATTTTTTTCAGTTGATTGACTCTCAGCCTTGCTTTACTTCAAGGTACAAGTTCTTAAAATCAAAACTATCTGATATTTTTACAATAACACCTTAAAAACAAAACATCCTATCACTTCAAAGTTTGACCTCAAACTACAAAAATATATTTGGACTAATTTTTGGTCACCTCTCAAAATGATGTATATCAATAAGCTTCTCAAGAGGAGGAAAGATAGCCAAATGAGAAAGGATAAGGTGGGAATTTCAAAGGGATCTTGGTAACTGAAGGTGTTACCATTAATAGTATGGCATTCACATTCAGGTTAAATTATAAAATATTTACCCTGGAATTTCCTTACAAAAGTCAGAAATGTAATCCCAGCTTACCAACTGGATAAATAAATAATTCATTGTTTTAAAACCTAAAACTTTAAGAGCCGATTTTGGTTTAACAGGAATTAATCTTTCTCAGTCATATTTCTAGGAAGCTCCTCTTGAGGGCTATAATTCACAGAGGACTATGGTTTACTGAACAGCAGCTCAAGTTCCAAAATGAATTCTAGACTGCAAATAATTCAATTCGTGCTGCATGACATTTAATAATGTTTATAAATGCACATATTCTAAAAGCTTTAAAGCTTTAGTGCTTAGTATCTATGCTCAATCAACAACTCCATGAGCTATGATCCAGTACTGTACAGCTACAGCACTGACGTGTGCAAAACTGCCTTAGAATGTCCTATCTTTAATGTGCACTAAAATCATGCAATCAGCCTACCCCCTGCCCTACACCCAACCAAAGTGATGAAATGAATCATTCATTTGTGCTATCAAGTGGTTTCCACTCACTAGTTCCCCATTAATACATGCTTAATTTGGATTTTGCCATACATTCTTTATTCCAGAGACCAGTCCAAGCAGCAACTGAAAACCTGAATTTTAATGATGACAAGAAAGACTGCCAACAAATAAACATTTAATTTGAGCACTGCAAGAGGAAATCCATTAAAACAAATGCTTCAGATTTTTATTTTGGGGTTACACAAGGGCAGAAATACTGTAGTAGAAATATTTTGTAGCAACATACTTGACACAAAGAAACGTAATTGTGACTGAACACCAGGCATTCAGTTCTTGGAATTCCAACCTGTAGTGTAAAAAAAACAACTTGCCAATATACTAGCAGTGGCATTTCTAAATCCAAGAGCTCTAATAAGTTGAAAGGCAGGTGGTGCACATAAGCACCATTTTCAAAATTCTCCTTTATGTTGGGCAGAGTCTTGATGTAGTTATACATTGATTCTAAGTTATACATTGAATCATTGATTCACCTAGGATTCCTTTCCTTTAGGACTGTGAAAGTTCCTTTACCACATTGACTACTATAACGCAAAGGCTGATTACAATGGGTAAAATTAGGGCTGAGCTATTAAGAGGACCTTATCACTGATACCAGTAGGCCAAAAAATTGCAAATCTACAAGAGCAGAGGAGGAACAAATGGACAGCTTTATCAAGAAGGCAGAACATTTGCCGATTATGATTGGCCACTTCCTGTGTTATACAGTCCTAGTATTTAAACTTCAGCTGCACTCAAAGCTTTGAAACCAGATGATGCTCAATGGGATTGCAGTAATCAGTTCAGATAATGCAGGCAAACCCTGGTTAATGAGAGGTGGCAAATGATATTTCAAAGTACATTATCAAAACATGTACACCATATTCTTTACAGGCAGCAACAAATAAACCCAAAAGAACCCATTAAAAGAGACTGTCAAACACCCAATGTGCAGAAATAAAAACAAATTATGCTAACATTCAGAACTCAAGTTCATGAAAGTGAGCCCACAGCCACAAAGTCAGTCACAACTGATTCAGGAGTCTGTTAGCTGCAGGCCACAGTATCAGTTCAGTGCAGAGATAAGTAAACCTTGCGAGTTGAACACTGACCTCTCCCCCACCTCGAGCACTGACAACACGACCCTTTCAAAGTAGCCTGCACTTAAATTTGTTGTTCCTTGCTCTCAGGCCCCACTGGCTAAATCGACCAACAGCAGGTCATTCACCATTCTCAGGGGCAAGCCCTGCTACCTCAATTCAGCCCGTATCCGACCTTTCTAATCTGGCCTGACACTTTAATCAGTCAATCATCGCCTTGTTCCTTGCTCTCAGCTTTGCCTCGCCATGGATCTGTCGCTTCAACCCGGCTCCAAGTCCTCTCCAGCAATGGCCATACACTGGCTTGTTTGCAGCTCTTGGTCCCAGGCCCTGCTGCCTCGATTCAGCCTGTACACACCACACTGCAACTGTCCCGCACCTTAGAGACACCAGCTCACACCACAAAAATGCCATCAGGTCGTACAACTGGTTCAAAAGCTCAACTCTGAAAGGGAAGTTACAGGCTACCGAATATAGTGATTGTTTGCTGCTAGCAAATTGTCACTGTGCTTCACCAGTGCCATCTTAAACCAGAAATTTTCCAACAGACCATGACCATCCATGACATTCAATATCCCCGACCATCCCCCCCACCAAAAAAAAAGACAATCGAGTCTAAGGAAAGTGTAGGCATGGCAGCAGTTTTACGTTGTTTGGATTTAGGGGAGACTTGTTATGTCACCAAAGACCATTGCAAATTTATAAAAAGTGTATGATGGAGAGCACTCAAAGGTTGCATCCTAGCTTGGTATGAAGGCACTGACACACAGGATCACAAGAACCTGCAGAGGGTTGTAAATTCAGCTAGCTCCATCTCAGGCACAAACCTCCTCACTATCAAGGACATCTTCAAGAGTTGATGCCTCAAGGCAGCAGCATCCATCATTAAGAAGCTTCACCAGCTGGGACAAGTCCTTTTTTCATTTCTACCATCAGAAAGGAGATACAGGTGCCTCCAGATGCTCACTGAATGACGCAGATTTCTGAGCAGTCCATGAACCACTGAACATTACCTCATTATTCCTTTTTTTTTTGCACTGTTTATTTGTGTAATTTATACAGTACTGCTGTCACTAAACAACAAATTTCACTTTATACAAGACAATGATAATAAACTATTCTGATTTTGGAATGTCACCACTGATTGGAAACTCAACTACATATCTTCCACAAGTCTAAGATAGAGGGTCTGTATTCTCAGTCAAGCAGTACATTTATACAAATTCATAGGTGTTTAAAACTATACAATTTAAAAGTATGATCTAAAACACAGCAGTTGTATTCAGCCCTTCATACTCCACCATCGTAGTATGTCAGAATGCAGTAACTGCCATGTTTCTTTAGCAGCATCTGACAAATCCTTGACCTTCATTACCCAAATGCTTAAGAACCATCAAACTATCTAGGACACATGCTGCTAATCATCAACAATAGATTAAAATCTTAGAACTTAACAAAATTAAAATCCTTGAAGCATAGACATCCAATCGGTAGCAATCACCCAGCTTTGCAAAAGCAACAGGCAAACAATGATGATAGCCAAGTGAATGTACACAAAGCTCTCAAAGATAAAAAAAACATGTTCCGGAAGCCTGCAACTTTTTCTCAAAGTAGCAATGGGTCGGAAGGTAACCAGAATAGACAAGGAATTTATAATAGCAATGTCTAACAGACAGCAAATAACTGTAGTAATTTTCTAAAAGACAGCAGAAATATTCTTTAGAAATAAAAACTAGAGAGTCAGAGTAACACACCCAAAAGGAACTCAGCGTCAATGGAAAGGAATAAAAGGTTGACATTTTGGGCCAATACCCTTTATCATTTCTTGTGTTATTCTTTACAAAACGTGCCTGTCAAAATGTAGGTACATTTTATACAAATTAGATTTTACAGTATAATCTTTCTAACCTGATGTAGTTCAAATCAGCCTTCAGGTGAATCGATGATCCATTGGAACCCTTCTTCAAAGCTAATATACTGTTTTGCCATTCCTCCACAGCTGGCCAGTCAGCTAATGAAATGTAACACTCACAAGCTTTGTTTGCCAAATAATTCACAACTTCAGGGGAAGTATCACTTTGCTTTGTAAGAACAGTCTTCTTGCTTTCAGCTGTAAAAAAATAAGTTCTATATCAATGACTGCAAATTTGTAGCCAATTTTCAAGTGCAATGGATCATTTACACATTTCTCAACCACAAAAAAAAAGGTAACAGGGAATAAGATATACTTCTATCCCCCAGATCAAGTTAAGTGAGAGAAAAAGAAAACAGAATAAAAAACAGAATTCAGTGTCGACCAAGGGTCTGGTGTCGATCAAGGGTACACTCCAAGCCCTGACCCTTGGGATAGCAAGGCCAATAGAACACCTATGAGTTAAAGGAGATGGGAAACATAACTTAGTAGGTCTTTGTGTAGTCCAATCACAAACAAGAGAAAGCCTACAGATGTTGGAAATCAAAGTAGTACACACAAAACGCTGGAGGAACTCAGCAAGCCAGACAGCACCTATGGGAAAGAGTAAACAGTCGATGTTTTGCGCAAAGACATTTTGTGTGTATTACTAAAGTCTTTGTGTAGCATTGCTTCTTTAGATGAAAAGCAAAACAGAAATACAGGTTTCCCCCGCCATCCGAAGGTAGAGTGTTCCTATGAAACGGTTCGTAAGCCGGAATGTCGTAAAGCAAAGAAGCAACCACCATCTATTTATATGGGAAAAATTTGTGAGTGTTCGCAGACCCAGAAATAGCCTACCAAATAACGCCAAATAACACCAAATAACACATAAAACCTAAAATAACAGTAACATATAGTAAAAGCAGGAATGATGATGAATACACAGCCTATATAAAGTAGAAATACTTCTCTACAATCATTGCCGCACTGTTCTCCGTAGCAAAAATCTCACGCAAGCGCTCTCGGCAGAAACACTCCCTCCAATAACCTTTAAGCTATGAAGCTGCCAAATCATACCAAATAACACATAGAAATACACAGCCTATATAAAGTAAAAATAATGTATGTACAGTGTAGTATCACTTACCGGAATCGGGAAGACAGCACCAAGCACACTGATGATGGTGTGTTAGACTGAGTCGAAGGTTGGGGTGGTGCAGTGGTCGCCAACCTCCAAGCCGCCGACCGATACCGATCCGCGAAGAATGCAGGGGTCCAGCGGTGGCCAGGACACACCCAACTTATCTTTAAGAAAAAAGCTGAAATAAACAAGCTAATTAATTAGGTGCTGCCTGGCACATAAATGTCGGCCCAGATCAGAGGCGACGCAATTGGCAATTGCCTCTGATCTGGGCCGACAATTACGTGCTGGGCGGCACCTAATTAATTAGCTTGTTCATTTCGGCTTTTTTCCTTAACAATGTGCTGGGTGCGTCCTGGCTACCGCTGCATTTTCCGCAGCAATGTATCCATCCGCGGCCCAGGGGTTGGGGTGGTGGGACACTGGGGTGTCATCTCATCATCGTCTGTTTCCATCACGGCAAGCAGGTCATCTTCTTCTATGTCTGCCTGCCTCAATGTCAAAGGTCGAGGTTCGTCCTCTGCTGTGGCTGATGTGGAAGGCTTGAAAAACGACAGTATGCTTGTCTGCTTAGCCTTGTGCATTTTTCTATCATACGGTTCTTTGTAAGCACTCAAACCATCCTGTAAATTTGTCCTAAACCTCGGTACCCTTTCAAAAATAAAGTTGTACTTTTCTGCAATCATTGTTGTCAATTGCAGTGAAAATCTCATGCAGTGGCTTCATGTTCAGTTCCTGGACGACTTCACTTTCGGTCCGTTCGCTACTGCATTCCGTTTCGATTGTTATCCTTTCCTCTTCCAATTGCATCAGCTTTTCATCTATCGGTTCTTGGTCATGGGATGCCAAAACCTCTTCAACATCATCTTCATCAACATCATCTTCGTCAACTTCCATTAGCCAAACTCACTTTGTCCTTACTTTGTTCATCACGATCGAAACGCTTAATTATGTCTAGTTTTACACTGTGTAACACCCTTACGAGCTCTTTTAGGCTTTTCTGATACCTTAGAACTCATCTTCCTAACGACTGCTCACAGACACATCTTTAAGCAATGTCGGCTAGAATGCAGTTCCCGGGGAGGAGCTTGGCTGCTCGGAGCACACACTGCCTTTTCTCATAACAGTGAAAACACCTTCTGTTAGCGAAAACAGGTAACTAATGTAGGTCTTTTGTAACAGCAAGGTTTCGTAAAGCGAACGTTCGAAAAGCGGGGAACACCTGTAATCAAATTTAGATCTGAACTACTCAAGCAGGCGTTGACAGGAAAGGTGGGAGAGACAGAGGGCATGCAGGCACCCAACAAATTAAACAACACTTCCACATATATAATTATTGAAATTAAATCTAGATTCTGGAAATTAAATATATAAAGAAAATGTTGCAAACACACAGAACATCAGGCAATATCTGCCAAAACAGAAGCAGAGTTAATGTTACAGGTCAGACCCCTTGGCAGAACAAAAGTTTACGGCTGTGAAAGATTTGACATCTACAAGAACATTTTGCTCAGAAAAGCATCAACTTTCAAATAAGATGTCAAAAGATTAATTATCAGGATATCTACCAAAGGAAACAATAGTACTGGACACCCAGGCTGAAAGAAAACTATGAACTTACAGCAGTTTTTCACAAAACATCTGTAAGGGCCATTTATTGATTTAGGGGGTTTCCAAGATGGTATACATTACAAAGTATCTTTTGTGTTAATCATTTTCAGATTTATGATGCCATTTCAGCTCAGCACAAAAATATTTCACAAACACCTCCACTTATTAAAGTAAAGGCAACTAGTAAACAAATTATTCATACTCACCATTCCCTGCATGTTTAGGGCTGGCAAAATTACCACCACTACTGCTGCTGTTGGATACTTTCAGAAGAGATTTGTCAAGGCCTTTAATAGAGCAGTCTACTCCAGTCATAGCACACAGCTGTTCCTGATAGTCATTTGTTGCTTTTTCAAATCTGAAGCAATAAGTAGAATTAAGAAAGAAATTGCAGTTTCAAATATATGTTTTCAAACAGAATTCTGCAGAAAATAAAATACTGAGTTATCCTTGTCAGAACAATATCACAGGAAAATCATGGTAGTAAAGCCCGAATCCACATGACATTCCCTGTATCATATTTCTTTCAAATCAAAAGGAGACACGTCAACAGGGGAAATAAAATTATTATGCTAATCTTATTTTCTTTACTATAAATAGCCTTTAAATCTAAGTTAACACAAGTAACAAGTGAATTCTCAACATATTCTATGATTCTAACAAGTGATATTTCAGCCTGTTAAAAATAAGAATGGAAATGTATGAAATACACCAAATGTCTGACAAAAAAATATTGCAACTCAGGCTGAAGCCACAAATCCTTGGGTTTAAACACTGCAAGAAACTCACTGATTTTGTTTTGTGCCTTCATTATGCAAAAATAAAGCAGCAAGTTTCTGCACTCCAATCCTCCTTTCCTATCCTTCCCATTAAAATATCTACGGAATACACCAGAATATGACTTTCTACAATTTTAGTAATCTTTAAAACAGGTTACTTCACTTCACTCGGCTGGAAGTCCTCCCACTCCCGTGTAACTCACTCAACTTCGTAATTCTAAAACTTAATCCCAGTTTCCATATCTTGGCAGATATGTCCTCCAGACTTCAATTCTGCAGACTAGATTTTGTGAACTATTATTATTAGATGACCACAATAAGAAAATAAGATTTGTACAAGTTTAAACTATTGGTTTGCAAGTGATCTCCAGCTAAGGAGAAGCCCCCAGCTGTTTAAACTGAGGGCTAATGTTAGGAGGAATGAGTATTCCAACCAAACCAGACAAAATAATTAATCTACAAACTGCACAACTTATACCTTCCTTCAGCTTGCTGTGCCACAGAGTTTATCCACAGAAGATTCTTTGCCAGGATTGCAGAAGACCAGACAGCCATTCCTTGTATAGCTTCAGGACAATTCAGTTCACACAGTGCTTCAACGATCATCATAACAGTCACTTCAATTTCATTTCCCTTCAAATGAATCATAATAGTTATAAACTGCATGACATAGCCACTAAATACGGAAATTGAAAGAAAATAATGTTCATTCATCAAAAGCAGCTTGATATTCCATTAATTTTCTTAACTAATTTATCTTGAGAACAAAAATCATTTCACTTTTATTTTCTTTTCACGTTATGAAGTTATCAGCATCTTATATTAGACAGCTGTGGACCTGAAATTTTATTTCTAATCTTTAGGTTACATGAAGCCGCACTCCAAGAGCAATTTTACAGGAAGTAGAGCTCAATACTGATGCCCATGGCATACATGATATGCCAGTAATTTCCATCTTAAAAGGACAAGATAACGTTGGTTCATCTTCCATTTCATTAGATCAATCCTAGTGCGGTACCTGAATCGTCTATGGGCATGAATAGTTCAGGAACAGGCCTTCAGCAATGCAGAATGTCAGTTCCCAGGCTATTTCTTGATACCAAAGTGATTCCATCTGAAAACCAACACTTGAGATGGTAGCACTTGCAGGTGGCATGGCTGCATCAAGTGTACATTTCTTGTTGAAAATGGTGCAAACAGACTAGTCTTCCCTCATACTCATATACTGAATTTCGTTAACATGGAAAAAATGGGGAATGCTCATGAGAACGCTTCCACCTGATGATTTTTCAAATATCCTTAAACATTCCTAACTTTATGTGACAGAAGTCTTGAGCTTTAACCTGATTTATTGGCTATGGAGGTATTTCATTGCTTACATTGCTCCTTCCCCTGTTTGGCATGTTTTGGAGCATCACTCATCTAGGATCTTTTTAAGTACATCTGCTGCTGCTTTTGCTGTGCTACTGAACCATGATGGAATTGGTTAGTTTGTTAGGAATAGTAACAAGATAAGCCAGCTGTGAGCTTACTGACAGCAGTACAATACAAGTTTTGCTGCTGTTCCACACTGCCTCACAAATGCTCAATTTTCAGCTTCTAATTCTGCCTTAACCAGCACTAATGCAAAAAAAATGAAAGCTACACAGAGAAGACAGGAATAACAAAGATTACAGATAATCCTACCGTAACTATCACAAAGAGGCATCTGCATCAGACATAACTACTGAATAAAAGCAAAAATATTTCAGTACCTTATCTGAAAAGTACAATTCAGACCAGAACAATGAGGTGGTTGTTAAACTAGCTTTGAGGATAACTAAATTTTGATATGGATTGTGCAGTGTTATTTTTCTTACAGCATATGTGTCCTAGGTCTGTGCCTGATGGTTCACCACTTCTTTGTTTATCTGGAAATTCAGAATTTCATTGCAATTTGATACCACCAAATACCTTCCCAGCCCAGTTCAAAGTTAAATTTCAACTACACTGTGCGTAGATGTCACACAAGGAATAAAAACAAAATCCTACTTTTAGGTTTTTTTTTTAAATAGCCATCTGCAGGTTACCTGATCACTTCTACTTATAGCCTATCTTTAATTTTAAGACTCCCCCCCCACCGAAGTTTAATTTTTCTCAAAAAGATTAGCTCTATTTTCCACTATCTTTTGATGTACAGTACATGTGACATGCATTTATCTGTGACAAATCGAATCAGCAATGATTCTGCTTGGCAGTTCACAAATGAGTTGTGGCACGTTATGTTGGCACCAGAAGCATGGCGACATTTGCAGGCTGCCCAGCACAATTCTCACTGATTTGAATTTGAGAGCAAGTTGAAGCACCAGGAGGAAACCTACATGGTCACGGGGAGAACATACAAATTCCTTACAGAAGCAGTGGTTGCTGCCTCAAAAACCAGCGGCGTAACAGGTGTTTGATGATTGATGAGTACAGAGAGCAGCAGGAATCCAACTCCAATCTTACAGCTGGCACTGTAAAGTGATTGCACCTAATTGCTACACTACCAGGCTCTCAGGATGAGGCTTTTCATTCTAGGACGAGGGAGATGTCTTCCTTTTTTACAGAAAGGGGCTTCCCTTCCTCCACTATCAACTCTGCTCTTAAACGCATCTCCCCCATTTCACGTACATCTGCTCTCACTCCATCCTCTCGTCACCCCACTAGGAATAGGGTTCCCCTGGTCCTCACCTACCACCCCACCAGCCTCCGGGTCCAACATATTATTCTCCGTAACTTCCGCCACCTCCAACGAGATCCCACCACTAAGCACATCTTTCCCTCCCCCCCTCTCTCTGCATCCCACAGGGATCGCTCCCTACACAACTCCCTTGTCCATTCGTCCCCCTCCATCCCTCCCCACTGATCTCCCTCCTGGCACTTATCCATGTAAGCGGAACAAGTGCTACACATGCCCTTACACTTCCTCCCTTACCACCATTCAGGGCCCAAACAGTCCTTCCAGGTGAGGCAACACTTCACCTGAGAGTCGACTGGGGTGATATACTGCGTCTGGTGCTCCCGATGTGGCCTTTTATATATTGGCGAGACCCGACGCAGACTGGGAGACCGCTTTGCTGAACATCTACGCTCTGTCCGCCAGAGAAAGCAGGATCTCCCAGTGGCCACACATTTTAATTCCACATCCCATTCCCATTCTGACATGTCCATCCACGGCCTCCTCTACTGTAAAGATGAAGCCACACTCAGGTTGGAGGAACAACACCTTATATTCCGTCTGGGTAGCCTCCAACCTGATGGCATGAACATCGACTTCTCTAACTTCCGCTAAGGCCCCACCTCCCCCTCGTACCCCATCTGTTACTTATTTTTATGCACACATTCTTTCTCTCACTCTCCTTTTTCTCCCTCTGAATATACCTCTTGCCCATCCTCTGGGTCTCCCACCCCCCCCCCCGTCTTTCTTCCCGGACCTCCTGTCCCATGATCCTCTCGTATCCCCTTTTGCCTATCACCTGTCCAGCTCTTGGCTCCATCCCTCCCCCTCCTGTCTTCTCCTATCATTCTGGATCTCCCCCTCCCCCTCCAACTTTCAAATCCCTTACTCACTCTTCCTTCAGTTAGTCCTGACGAAGGGTCTCGGCCTGAAACGTCGACTGCACCTCTTCCTAGAGATGCTGCCTGGCCTGCTGCGTTCACCAGCAACTTTGATGTGTGTTGCTTGAATTTCCAGCATCTGCAGAATTCCTGTTGTTTGCGTTTAAATTCACTACCAGGCTTATGATAGGATTTCAACCCATTTCAAGGTCATAGGTCTACACAATGATTTGTAACTACAGTTCACTCGAAAGCACAGGGGATAGCAAGATGGAAACAAGAGAACACAGGTAATGGAATATGGAGCAACAAACAATCCATTGGAAAAGCTCGGGTCTCTACAATGCTGAATTGTATGGAGTTCAAGACAAAACTGCATCAGGACTCTATACTTGAGGTTAAAGAGTCAAAGAGTTTTAAAAATGTGACTGTTTTCATTATTAAAATAAAGCAGTGCTCAGACAGGTATTCTTACTCATCTGCTGCACTGAAGGACTTTGTAAATTTCCATTTAATAAGTAGGATATTGTACTCCACCCTAACGACTGCTTGGCATAACTGAAGTTTTGAAATAGATCTCTTCCAAAGCTAAATCATGCAGAACCTTTATTTGATAGTACAGTACATCACGTTTAGTGTGCAACTTCCGCCCGATATTAAGATTCTTTTCCACTAACCTGAGTTGCATTACTGTTTTTCATCTCCGTCAGCAAATCAAATCCATGCCTGACCGTCACAGCTGGTTGCCCAGCCAGTAAACCAACCCTCATTATTGCAACTCGAATTCGCGTTAACCAGTCTTGACATGTTTGCCGATTTGTGTAGAAAAAAGTCCTAATAACCTGCAATATGATAATGGTACAGATCTTAGATGACACAGCACCTTGGTAACACAAAAATACAGCAACTTAAAACATAAAAAATGATACTGACCTTTGGTGGTGCCATAAGTGCATTAGCACATCCTTCATAGGCATTGTACATCAACTTTTCAAGATTTTCCAAAAATTGAAGTAGGAGAACAAGTCTTAATTGGTTGCTAATATGGCCATCATCATTGTCAGCTGTTGTCCACTGACTGATGTCTTGATCAGGGTTCAGAGTATGTGCAGCAAGACTCCTAATAATACCTGGAATTTTAAAAGCCAAAATTATTATTAATGATATATATCTGGTAGATGGAGATGTGACTTCTATTTTCAATACTGCATTCAACAACTTCTGTGCTGTATATCCTTTTGTTTATAGCTGCAGTTCAGGATCAGACAAAGAGCAGATTCTTATTTAGTAATATCTTTAGGTCTTAGCTAGTAAACTACATGAAAGCAAGCTTTTTTTAAAATCGTTTAACTCTTAAACTACAGAGCTGCAGGTATGAGCAACCAACAAGCTACTTAAACAGTATTTAATCAGGTCTTATTAAATCTTACAGCTTTATAAAACTCAGTAAGACCAAATGTGAATTGCATTCAGTTCTGGTCACCCATTTTAGAAAGGATTTTGAAGCTTTGGAGAACGTATAGAAGAGGTTTACCAGGATGCTACATAGCTTTGAGAGCATGTGCTATAAAGAGACGGTAGAAAAACTTAGGTAGTTTTCTTTGGAACTGCAGAGGCAGAAGAGAGATTGGATACTGGATACTGAGAGACACAGAGAGAATCTTTTTCCCGAGTTGAAATAGCTAATATCAGAGGTCATGCACTTAAGGTGAGAGGGGGCAAGTTCAAAGTTGATGTGCGGGGTTTGAATTTATTTTACTTGTTTTAAAAACAGAATGGTGGGTGCCCAGAATGCACTGCCTGGGAATTGATGGAAACTAATAAGACAGGGGTCTCCTTCCACATGGATACTGACAGCATTGACTCTTCAGTTTCAAGTCTGATCGTTCCTGGGTATTCTGGACTAGTTTCAACCAGAAACCTTGCTTCGATGCTCTGAAGAAAGGTCCAAGTTCTTTGATCTGGGGAAGTGTGCTTACAATGAAAACACTGGTTCCTATATCTTCCGGTCTGACCATGTCAAGGAACAATACAACATAGAAACCCTCCAGGCTAAGTCCATGCCAACCATTTAACTACTCATTTTCTATTCCTTTTTTTATCCTCAATATATTCTCATCAACCCCTTTTCTGATTCTATCACTTACTTATAAGCTTGGAGAATTTAGCGGCCAATTAACCTCCTAATTTATGTGAACTTGAGGTACGGGAAACCAGGGCACCCTGAAAAATCCACATGGTCACAAAGAGAACATGCAAACTTCACACAGCACCAGAAGTTAGGGCTGAGCTTAGATCTCTGGGCAGTCAGTGAGTCTACTGTGCTAAATTATTCACTACTGTCCTATTCTCATTCTTTATTAAAAGTGATGACGTATCTCATTATCTACCCATCCTTCCAAAATGTCAAGGTCCCAACATGAAGTTCCCACCCTAGGATAACTTGCAATTAGATGCATTGCTTCTGTATTGACAGTCAGATCATACCAATTTTTACATCTTTAATTTAGACATCATCTATTCCTCATGTATTCATCTTTCCATCACTTTACGTTCTATTACCCATCCCCTCTCACCAGCATTTTAACCCCATATATGCCATACTTTAAATATTGTATATTTGCATACTTAAACCTGTACTTAATTGACCATATTGATTCATCCAAACCCATTAATAGCTTACAAACCAAGGAATATACAACAAGGTACAATATCTCCAGTTAATGAGGGATGCAGATATGGCAGAAAAACTGAATGCGCATTTTGCGTCTTCACAGCAGAAGACGTCTGCAGTATACTGGACATTCAAGCGTGTCAGGGAAGTGAAGTTTGTGCAGTGGAATTTATAACGGAGAAGGTGCTCAGGAAGCTTAATGGTCTGAGGGTGGATAAATCTCCTGGACCTGATGGAATGCACCCTTGGGTTCTGAAGGAAGGAGCTGGAGAGATTGTGGAGGCATTAATGATCTTTCAAGAATTGATAGATTTTAGCATTGTACCAGATGACTGGAAAATTGCAAATGTTACTCGCTATTTAAGAAGGGTGGGAGGCAGCAGAAAGGAAACTATAGACCTGTTAGCCTGACATCAGTGGTTGGGAAGTTGTTGGAATCGATTGTTAGGGATGAGATTATGGAATACCAGGAGGCACATGACAAGATAGGCCAAAGCCAGCATGGCTTCTTGAAAAATCCTGCCTGACAAACCTACTGTAATTCTTTGAGGAAATTACAAGCAGGGTAGACAAAAGAGACGCAGTAGGCGTGGTGTACTTTGATTTTCAGAAGGCCTTTGACAAGGTGCTGCACATGAGGCTGCTTAGCAAGATAAGAGACCATGGAATCACAGGGAAGTTACTAGCGTGGATGGAGCATTGGCTGGTTGGCAGAAAGCAGAGAGTGAGAATAAAGGGATTCTATTCTGGTTGGTTGCCAGTTACCAGTGGAGTTCCACAGGGGTTGGTGTTGGGACCGCTGCTTTTTACCATGTATGTCAATGATCTGGACTATGGTATCAATGGATTTGTGGCTAAATTTGCCAATGATACAAAGATAGGTGGAGGACTGGGTACTGTTGAGGAAACAGAGAGCCTGCAGAAAGACTTAGATAGCTTAGGGGAATGGGCAAATGAAATACAATGTTGGAAAGTGTATGGTTATGCACTTTGGTGGAAGAAATAAATGGGCAGATTATTATTTAGATAGGGAGAGAATTCAAAATGCAGAGATGCAAAGGGACTTGGGAGTCCTTGTACAAGATACCCTAAAGGTTAACCTCCAGGTTGAGTTGGTTGTGAAGAAAGCAAATGCAATGTTGGCATTCATTTCTAGAGGTACAGAATATAAGAGCAGCAATGAGATGTTGAGGCTCTATAAGGCACTCATGAGACCATACTTGGAGTACTGGGTGCAGTTTTGGGCTCCTTATTTTAGAAAGGATATACTGTCATTGGAGAAGGTTCAGAGAAGATTCACGAGAATGATTCCAGGAATGAAAGGGTTAACATATGAGCAATGTCTGGCAGCTCTTGGGCTGTATTCCCTGGAGTTCAGGAGAATGAGGGGGAATCTCACTAAAAACATTCTGTATGTTAAAAGGCCTGAACAGATTAGATATGGCAATGTTATTTCCCATA
The DNA here is from genome assembly GCF_030028105.1 of Mobula birostris. Classification (NCBI taxonomy): domain Eukaryota; kingdom Metazoa; phylum Chordata; class Chondrichthyes; order Myliobatiformes; family Myliobatidae; genus Mobula; species Mobula birostris. The sequence goes on along the minus strand of NC_092378.1, from coordinate 127,982,389 downwards.
GTAGGAGATTCTAGGACAAGAGGGCACGACTTCAGGATTTAAGGACATCCTTTTAGAACTGAGATGCAGAGAAATTACTTTAGTCAGAGCATGGTAAATCTGTGGAATTTGTTGCCATGAGCAGCTGTGAAGGCCAAGTCATTGGATGGATTTAAGGCAGAGATAGATAGGTTCTTGATTAGCCAGGGCATCAAAGGGTATGGGGTGAAAGCAGGGGAGTGGGGATGACTGGAAGAATGGGTTCAGCCCATGACTGAATGGCGGAGCAGACTCAATGGGTCAAATGGCCGACTTCTGTTCTTATATCTTATGGATTTCCCCCTTCAAATAAGCTCATAACATTGCAAAATTTATCCACTACCTTCAATTGTCTGGAATGTATCCTGTGCTCTGCCCAATGGTGTCCGTAGTTTTGAAAGCACTGTAAATTGTGCTGCTTCCCATACAGCCCATTGCCATAACACAGCCTCAGTTTTCAAAAGGTTTCGAGGTATGGTCGATTGGTCACATTTGTCTAATCTCTGACAGCTGTGAAACAGTCTCTCAAGCCAATGATCTTTGCTGAAAGGAATACAAAAAATTTACCAGTTTCATAGTCTAATCCATTACACTGTACTTACAAATATTACTGATTCTTTCAAAGTATTATGCAAAGTAAAACATATAAAACAAATCTTACAAAACAAAAAGCATAAAGTTGGAACTGGAAAATAAAATTAAAACCTTACCCAATCCTGTGGCAACTTCCATACAAAATGAAACTAATTAGATCAGAGAAGTCCTGAGGGTGAAATGTGTTACTGGGAGCTTTGCTCATATGGCTACTTATGGCCAATGAGATCCCTTGCACCTCTGTGTGATTGTTGTTACTGTAAAAACAAAAAGCATACTATTTTTATAATCAGTAGTCAATTTCTTCATTATCCAAATACAATTTTCATTAAATTGCATGGAACAGATATTTACAGAGAAACCAGCTGTACTCACTCTTAACTGCATCTCAAAGCTTCTCTACACTTAAGAATTTTCATTTTAACAACTTTGAACATGAACTTTTTTTTTCTGCTGGAGGAACTCAGGTCAAGCAGCATCCGTGGGGAGTAAGGAAGAAATCGTCCATGTTTCCGGTCAAATCTTGCATCAGAGCATTTTAATTTTCCCTTCTGGAATTTCAGCTAATTATCTTACTTCACCTCAGAATGATCCAATTGAAGTATCAGTTTTGTTATTCAATTCTTCAAGATTTTCATCTCATTTATAGGCATCTGTTAGTCTTGTCAGACCATGGATTTGTGCCTTGGAAAGTTTCCAGGGCACAGGCCTGGGCAAATTTGTATGGAAAACTGGCAGTTGCCCATGCTGCAAGTCTCCCCTCTCCACGCCACCGATGTTGTCCAAGGGAAAGGCACTATGGCCGATACAGCCTGGCACCAGTGTCGTCGCAGGCCGATACAGCCTGGCACCAGTGTCGTCGCAGGGCAATGTGTGGTTAAGTGCCTTGCTCAAGGACACAACACGCTGCCTCAGCCAAGGCTCGAACTAGCGATCTTCAGATCACTAGATCGACGCCTTAACCACTTGGCCACGCGCCAACACTTTATCTCATTAGACCTTAGTATTTACTACATCCCTTCCTAAAGTTTGTCATCTCTCCAATTCTAATGAAAATTCAAGGCCAAAAGTTTTTATGTACACAGATACTGTAAAGCTGAGAACTTCCAGCATATTTTCATCTTAAATCCAGTAGGTTTCTTTGCCAATTTTCATTTCGTTGATTGGTTCAAACTCCCAGCAATCAATAAAAAACAGACATGTATCTATAATACTAAGGTGCAAAATCCTTAGTGTAAATGTTGGTGAAGTGAATAAATAGCAAGCAACTATAATTTAAAGAGAGAAGTTTCACTGATTTAGTTTGGAGTGCAAGATTACTCAGTTCAATTATGTATGCAATTTACAAATTTCTAGATTTGACTAGATATATTTGAAACAACCAGTAAAACTAATGTTAAAGCCATCATACCTTAAAGCAACATCCAGAGGAATGGTCTTCAAAAGTTTTCCAAAAGCCTGCCGCACACGAACTCCACAGTGAACTAACTGCACACGGCAAACATCAACACATCTATGAACAAAACCAGTATCAACTTTAGTCTGCAAACTTCATATGTAATCTAAATAATCATACATATGAATGTGCAAATAGCATAGGGAAAAATATCAGAATTATACCTTTGCAAAAGGTCATTTGGCAAGGAAGTGGAAACGATTTGTAAGCTGCTGCATGCTTGTAAGCAAATAGAAGCATCTTCATGAACAGCTGTATTTAAAAAGAAAACAGGATGAGAATTTCATCTTTTAACAATGTATAAATAGAATTCGTATATAGAATTAATAAGAATTCAATAGAATTCTTACCATTTGATAACAATCCTTTGCAGAATTTGTGAAAAGATGAGAGAGCAAATAAGGGAGCATACGTTTCTGATTTCTTCATTAAAACTGTTATTTCTAATGCCCATGTTAGCAGTAATTTCCTGGTGAGATAAAAACAGGTTTTGAAAGTGAAAACTAAAAATTCTTTTCACTGCCATCTACAACATACAATAACAAAATATTCTATTATGTATATATTTGTTCCACATAGGAAAACAAACCAGAAAAGGTGATTTACCTTGCATCACTATTCAAAATATCCTTACTGAGCAACGTTCCTAGAAGATTCAGTATGATGGCAAAGTGTTTCTTTGTTGCCATGGTGACAGTACTGATAACAGCACCATCAAACAGAGAGGGTGATGATGAACTCAGACTGCTAGATATGAAATGGTCATGCCTGCAAAGAACAGAATGAACTATTTTTATCTGAAGCTGAATGGGATTTTGAAAATGCATCAAACCTGGCAAATCAGTCCTTACCACAGGCACATATTCAATGAGCAAGGTTTATAACAAATTTTGTAAGATTTCAAAAACAGTAGTATAGCTGAATGCATTATTTATCAATACTTTAATGTAAATAATGTTAACTTTGTATGAAGCACAGTTTTGAGAATGCATGCCAAATGCCACATGAAGCTGGCAATTTTCTACTGTGTCCAAGAAAGTTGAACTAACAGTTTAGTTTAATCCTTGGTTCTAAATTTTCAATATTTCTAACGCCTTCATTTATTTTACAGACCAATGCCCCCTCCAATATTAATCTATTTACCAAACAATACACCAATTTCAGGGTACAATTAAGGTTCCTGTTGCCCACAGCATTTGGTGAATCTAATTTCCACAAAACACAATTTTTGGCAATAATCAATGATTAAAGGACTGCACATTAAAAATTCTGAACAAATTGCAAATTTAACATTTTAAAATTCAGCTAGAGGGAGAATATTTAAAGCAATTGTAAAGCAATGATCTGAAGAGGACAGGCCAAAATTGATCACACCTTGCAAATGTGCAATCAAAGCTTACCATACCTTGTACAATGGGAATATAAAGTGTACAGAACTCCATATTGGATGGCAGGATAATGAACAGCAAGGTTGGCGTGTACAACTGTAAGATTATCGCTGAGTAGGGCAAACATTGTGGGGGAAAGAGCCCACATCTGTTAAAAAAAAAAGGTCACAAAGTACTATTAAAAGTAATTCTAAGTGCAGCTCAAGTCTCAAGTTAAAAAAATTTATTTAACGGTACAATACAGTGACAAGACCTTCCCAATAAGCCAACACCACCCAATTACATCCATGTGACCAAGCTACTAATCCGTATATCTATAGAATGCAGGAGGAAACCAGAGCACCCAGAAAAAACCGATGTAGTCACTGGGAAAATGTACAAACTTCTTACAAACACCAGTAGAACTGAATCCAGGTCACTAGCGCTGAAATAGTGTTATGTAATCATAAAGCCCCCAAAAACTTTTGAAATTTCACATGTATATACTTACACCAATCAAGGAATTTTTTGCATTTCCAATTGTAGTAAGGGCACTTAAGTCAAATAGTACAATAAACTCTGCACTCTCTTCTTTGAATGTAATGTCCCTGAAAGCTTCATGATGTATCTCTGAACAGACTGGAGGAAGTGCTACGTCTTGAAGAAGACTATTCAGTGCACAAGTCATTTCCCCCAAAATCAGTTTGTAGGCAGTTTCTAGTACAGGAATATTCTTCAGACTTAACACAGCCTGATATACAAACTGTGCTGTTGATACAACCTGTATAGGATTAAATGAAAGAGCTTAACATATTATTGCATAATTGTTTTTAAAACAGCATTATATTTCTCTTAGGTAATATTTGGCAGGAAAGCATCTCACCAAATAAGAGTAAACATTCCAAGTAAAATGGGGTTTATATATTCTCATCAACAAATTTAAGATTTTATTATTAATCTCACATAGATCATTTTAAGTTTGTTGATCAGTCAATTTATGCAGATTTCTTCAGGACTCTCCCCCCCATTTACACCATAACTTGTACAGAAAGCAGAGGCACACAAAAAAAAAGCCTAGCTTTTCCTCAGTGATGGTGCATTACTAATACCTTAAATGATCACAAACTATATACTATTAGCAAGCACACATTTAAACAAGACAGGAAGCTGGTACTTCCTGTACTCCATCTTTCTGCATACTAACTCTGATCTTTCTGTGCAAGTTGCACTCATACTACGTTGAACGTAGCTTCACAAAATGTTAACTGGCTATATGATACACTGCTCTATCCCATTAGACTGTCAACAGAGTTATCAAAAACAATTATGGAATAATAAAAGCAGAATAATATGACATTCAGTCCATTTAAAATCATCCACATCCATCAAGCTCAAAAACCTTTGCACTGGTTCAAAACATAAGTTCTAATTATTCCTCCCAACAAATGACACTACACCTGACTATGGTCCCAACTTCACTGTTTTACTAGAGAAGATAATACCTAATTTTTCTGAACTACCAAATGTCCATGTGGCACTTTCTGTAATGCTGCAGCTGCCCACACTACTTGAGTGCATTCAATATGCAGTTCAGAGCAGATATTTTGCTCCAGGATAAGATTACTGAATACAGCAGACACACTAGTGGGACAGAAGTAGTGGGACTATTAGGATTGCTTCAAGGTGGAAGGTCCTCTTCCCCCTTTCTACTTACATTATCGATACTGGGAGATAACGTGGACTTGTTGGATCAGATGGCCTCCTGTGTGGAAGCAGTAACGTGATTGCAAGCATAGCAATCTCTTAAAGGAGTGGGAGAAATCAGCTGCAGGTGAAAGAAAATCTTCTGTTGCAATATTTTAAATTGACTTAGTATGTGAACACAATGCTTCAAATTATTTTGGTAAATATTTTAATCTTAACTTTGAACATCCTAAGTTTTTGCTGACTGTAAATGTCAATGATTAATTTAACAGCTGTGACCCAGGGCCTCCCCAGCTGTCAAAGCTACTCTGAAAGCAGCCAGCTGTCTGTGCCAAGCTAACATTTATACTGCACTGAGGCAAGCCAATCATGGGAGCCAGGCCACCAGACCTTACAGTTCATTCCAGTGCATTCCCAATGACAAAAGCTATGGGAAGCAGAACAGTCTGAAGGCAGCTAAGTCATCTGGGCTAAGTGCACTACACTCCAGCACTAAAACTGACTTCAAAACATCCATCACATTGTGCTTATTACCTTGCTCCTGCCTGACATGACATCTACCTTTTAATCTCTTCACGTTCTGACCTGGTGCTCTGGTGCCACCTCCCTACCACTCTAGCTTAAACTCTTCTGATTAGCATGAGTAAACCTCTCAACCAGGATATTGGTTCCCTTCCTATTAAGGTGCAACTTGTCCCTCTTGTACCAGTCAGCCCTGCACCAGAAGAGGTTCCAATGATCCAAGAACACGAAGCCCTGCTCTTTGTACCAATCCTCACCCACTCATTCACTATTTTCCTATTCCTGCCCTTAACAGCACATTGCACTAGGAGTCATCCAGAGATCACTACCTTCGAGGTCCTGCTTTTCAGTCCCTTTCTCAAATCCTATACTCACTGTGCAGGTCCTTTTCCCCCTTTCTACTTACATTATCGGTACCAATTTGTACCATAACCTCTGGATGTTTACCCTCCCCGTTCACTGCAACCTCTCTGGAACATCAGCGACCGTACCACCTAGGAGGCAACATACCATCTGGTGTCTTATCTATGATCACAGAATCTCCTGTCTGTCCCCACAACTACCAAGTCTCCTATCACTATTTCTCAGCTCGACTTTAATTTTTCTGCTGAGCCTGAGCCAGCCACAGTGCCACTGACTTGGTTGTTCCCTTGTATTATCCAAGGGGGTATGCTTGGTAATGAGGGAATAGCCACAGAGGTACCCTGCACTGACTACCTACTTCCCTCACTTCTGGTGGTCCCCAACTATCTGAAGGCTCTACCTCAGTAAAAGTCTCAACTGAGAAGCCCTTAGCTTCCCTAATGAAGACTAGGGTATAGTTGCTTGAAAAATTAAAGCCTTCAAAGAATAAAAGATTTTAAAAGACATCAGCACAATTTCATCCAGAATAAGTAGGTGCTCATGTAACTAGAAACATGCACTTTTCTTTATCCTCAACCTTACCTCTTTTTCCCTATGAAAACGGAGCTGAAGTAACTTGGAATCTGGTGAAAACAATTTTTCAACAAATGATGCTGGCAATTTTGTATTTATTTGTTCCACAATCTGAAAAAATGAAAATTGTATTATAAATGATCAAAATGCAAGAGAATAATTGTCTTAACAGATAAAACTTTGATCACGTGTTCCAGCCCTTTCTCACTCATGCCATTTTAAATCAGATGATTTTGGACTCAAATTCCACTTGAGATCTGACCAGAGACATACGAGGGGTGATTAATAAGTTCATCGCCTAAGGTAGAAGGAGTCAATTTTAGAAAACCTAGCACATTTATTTTTCAACATAGTCCTCTCCTACATTTACACACTTAGTCCAGCGGTCATGGAGCACACAGATCCTGGACCTCCAGAAAGTGTCCAGAGATGGGTGATTGGTAAGTTTGTGGCCTAAGGTACAAGGAGATGAGTTATACAGCTTTCGTTGCATGCACATGCAGGGCAACTCTGAGTGATTATGCAGAAAGTTCGAAGTTAATAACTCATCTCCTTCTACCTTAGGCCACGAGCTTATCAATCACCCGTGCTGTGGACACTTTCTAGGGGTCCAAGATCCGTATGCTCCATGACCTCTGGACTAAGTGTGTAAATGTAGGAGGGGACTATGTTGAAAAATAAATGTGCTAGGTTTTCTAAAATTGACTCCTTCTACCTTAGGCCACGAACTTATCAATCACCCCTCGTATTATACACTTTTTTAGGCCTGCAGCACCCATGCCAACTACCGATCAACATGACTCACTAACACTAATCCATTTTCCAGCACTTGGCCCTTGTCTTCTTTATGGTTGCAAATCAAATGCTCATCTAAATACTGCAATGTGGCAGAATACTATTATCCATGTTCTATGCCTAAGTATGTATACCTAAATCAGCCTCCTCAAAGAAAACAAAGTCCACCTATCTCCTCAGTATCACTTCATAGCCAAAACTATTGTCAGGCAACATCCTGGTGAATTTCCCCAGTACCTTCTCCAACACAAACACATCCTTCCTATAATGTGGCAACCAGATATACAGAGTAATCCAACTGGGGCCTAACTAATGTTTTATAGAACTGTATATTCACATTCTATACCCCATGACTTTTTATGTGCCTGTCCACACCATGTACTTCCTAGCAAAGTGATGCAAACATATGGCACATATGCCCAAGATGACATGTGCAAAAATTGTTGTCATGTGGCATGTAGTCAACCCCTCGATTCTTTAAACACCACCCACAATAAAGAGACACATAATGATTATCTTTACTGTCAAATGAAGCAGCAAACTGTTTTTCTACAACCTGGGAGCAATGAGGTGTTCTCACAGGAAATGTCTCACACTAGTTTGGTGCCACTGAGATGGCTGCAAGAACGTGACATCAGATAATATGTTTTGAAATAGTTGCAGACCTGCTATACATATCAGTATTTGGATAGTAAACGGTTACAATAACAATACTATTCAGAATTTTTTTTCCTTTAGTCTTTTTAAAAGATTATTAATTTTTGAACAGTTTTTTAAAAAATACTCCATTTATTTCAATCTGTCTCTTATACTTTTATTAATAGTAAAAGCAATGAACAGAAATAGGACATCAGTTTTCTTTAAAAAAGTTTACAATTATTGTTACTAATTTATTAATCAATGATAACATTTGCTCAAAATTAACCATAGCACATGAGAGAATTTTTGAAGATTATTGCCAAATTAGGTGCACGTGTTCTCAAGAAGGTTTGCCACCCCTGTACTATAGGCCTATCATTAATTGTGTATACTCTAGACTTAATCCTCCCAAAATGCACTGCCTCATTCTAGCAGCTATACAAACTAAAGGGAAATGCTGAATTGAGTCGCTGGTTCTGCTTTCAGAATCTTGCAATCTTTTCTCTTGAAATGTAGGAAACTTCTCCTGGTATTCTGGCAAAAATCAACAGCCCACCCTACACCACAGAAAAAAAGTACACAATCTTTTGCACTCTTTCCCAACCCCCAAGGACTTGGTTATCAACAAAATGATTCATCCAATTTTTACTCAACAGAAACACTTCCCAATATTTTACTTGCTGGACATAACTGAAGGTTAAGGCTAAAATAAATGTTTAAATGAATGTTAGTGTTACTTCTAGGATAATGTTCAAATAAAGCTGATCACATTAACCAGTTTTAAAAATGCAAGCTATCAGACTCACCAGAGTCAACAGGTTTAAGACAGAGATGATGTATTCAGCACCAAACATTTGACAACCTTCCAGCTGATCCAACCCATAATTAATGGTAATTTCACAATGTTTGGCTATGTCAGAGTCCATGCTTCCCAACAGAACACAGACACACTCATTTGCAGCTGTCAAAACTGCCTCAGAAAAGAAAACTTGTTTTGCTGTGGTAACACAATTCACAACTCTGAGCAGGATCTAGATTTAAAAGAAATACACACATTTAAATAAGCAGAATAATTTCGTAAATAAAAATTTTGTGAACAAATTTTTTTTAACTAGAAGCTTGACAAAATGTAAAAGCTTTAGATGAAAAATCTGGTTACTACTGATGCAATGACAACATACATGGTCTAAAATAAAATGTGAGGCTTTTTACATTTTAAACATACACATTTATTTAAAAAGTGAATTAGCTACAAATGACATTTCCCATGGTCAGAGACAATCCATGAAAAGCAACAGGAAATTAAAGTGAACACAATCTTACATCTGTCACATAAGCCTCAGTAATTGGAGGTCCTCTAATCGGGCTGAAACGCTCTCCAATACTTCTTACTACAGTACTGAACACTCTTAGTAGTGCTGCTAATTTTGGTAATGAGACTGAAGGTGGTGGAATATCCTCATCAACAGATTCACCAGAAGCCACGTGACTGAGGTCCTGTAAAGTTAAATATCAGACAGTTTGGTCATTTTGGAGCAGTGAAGGAAGTACAATCTATAGTCATCCAATGCACTCTGCTGGGGTACTATGACCATTGCTAATTGAAAACTGAAGCAGTGTGACTATTTTTCACCTCAAAATTCAATGCAAAAACTGAAAATAAATTTCATTATATAATCCTGGCAGTGATCCAAAGGTTTCATGTCACAGAGAAAGAGCTGGCATAGTTACTTTTCAACTAAGGCTACTGCTCACTGCTAATGAATTAAAAGCACAACAAATTGCATTTTTACAAGGCGTAACTAACAAATATGAACATGAATTAACATTAGGTCAATCTGTCCTTCCAGACTGCATTTAATTTTATTACAAGCAATTTGATTACAACTTCAATCCTGCATTACCTACCCAAGATAACTTTTCACAGCCCTACTAATCAAGAACATATCTGCCTAGTCCTAAAAAACTTCAAAGATTCTGCATTACTGCCCTTTGAGGAACAGTTCCAAAAAACAACTCTCAGAAAAGATTTCAGCTCATGATTATACAGGTGAACCCTTATTTTTAAAACTGTGGGCTCTGCTTCTAGGATTCTTCTACACCCAAAAACATGCTCTCCACATCTACAGCATCAACATCCATCAGTATCTTATAGATTTTAATGTATTTTACTCTTCTGAACCCAAGCAACAAGCCTATTCTCTCCAGCCTTGCAGATTTTAAATCTACTGTCTTCTTTGAACCCTTTCAATACCTATTGCCACCCACAGCATCCTCCCCGCTAGTCCCAGTTCCTTATAACCCTCTAAAACCCTCCCCTTTACATGCTTATCCAAATGCCTCTTAAATGTTGCAACTGTACCTATCTTAACCATTTTCCTCTGGCAGGTCATTCCATGCACTCTTTCTCAGGTCTCTTAACTCTCTCCCTTCTTATCTGGTATCTATGCCTCCTAGCTTTGGATTCCCCAACCCTAAGGACTATGATAGTCACATTATCAATGAGCCAGGGAATAAAGATCCAGCATAGCCAACCACTCCCTATAACTCAGGCTCTCAAGTCAAAGCATATCCCACATCAAACTCTTCTGCACCCTTTTCAGCTTGAGAATGTCTTTCCCATACCAGGGTGACCAAAACTATACACCATGCTCCAAATGCTGCCTCAACAACAACATTACATTCCTAAACTCGATGCTCTGACTGATGAAGGGCAGCTGGTGACTACTTAGGCAGCACTTTTTAAAAAAAAAAGTCAACTGTGCACTGATACTCCCAGGTTCTTCTGTTCACAACACTCATCTGTGTCTGCCACTTATCTGGTACCCATGTCCTCTAGCTTTGGATTCTCCAACCCTGAGAAAACTATGATAGTCACATTATCAATCAGCTACGAAATAAAGATCCAGATACTTCCAGGTTCTTCTGTTCGTAACACTCATCTGTGTTTTGCTATTTACTGTACAAATTCTAACCTGGTTTGACTCACCAAAATGCTTCGCCTTACACTTATCCAAGTTAAAAATCCATTTGCTATTCCTCAGCCCATCCCTTTCTGATCAAGATCTCTTTGCAATTCATTGTAACTTGCTTCACTATCAACAAGATTCCTTCGTTTAGGGATCATCAAACTTGCTAATTGTGACAGGCAAATTTGTATCCAAATCATTTACATAAATAATAAATAACAGATCCTTACAGGGAATCCCACTAGTCATGAGCCTCCAGTTGGAGAATTGACCTTCAACTGCCACTCTGCTTCCTATCAGAGCCAAATCTGAATCCACTTTGCTAGTTTCCCATGAATCTTAATGTTCCTGATTAGTCTCCATATGAAAACTTGGGAAACCATAGAAACCACAGCACAGAAACAGGCCCTTTGACCCTTCTTGGCTGTGCCGAACCATTTTCTGCCTAGTCCCACTGACCTGCACACGGACCATATCCCTCCATACACCTCCCATCCATGTATCTGTCCAATTTATTCTCAAATGTTAAAAAAGAACCCGCATTTACCACCTCGTCTGGCAGCTCATTCCATACTCCCACCACTCTCTGTGTGAAGAAGCCCCCCCCAAATGTTCCCTTTAAACTTTTCCCCCCTCACCCTTAACCCACGTCCTCTGGTTTTTTTTCCTCCCCTTGCCTCAGTGGAAAAAGCCTGCTTGCATTCACTCTATCTATACCCATCATAATTTTATATACCTCTATCAAATCTCCCCTCATTCTTCTACACTCCAGGGAATAAAGTCCTAACCTATTCAACCTTTCTCTGTAACCGAGCTTCTCAAGTCCCAGCAACATCCTTGTAAACCTTCTCTGCACTCTTTTAACCTTACTTATATCCTCCCTGTAATTTGGTGACCAAAACTGAACACAATACTCCAGATTCGGCCTCACCAATGCCTTATACAACCTCATCATAACATTCCAGTTCTTATACTCAATACTTCGATTAATAAAGGCCAATGTACCAAAAGCTCTCTTTATGACCCTATCTACCTGTGATGACACTGTTAGGGAATTTTGTATCTGTATTCCCAGATCCCTCTGTTCCACTGCACTCCTCAGTGCCTTACCATTAACCCTGTATGTTCTACCTTGGTTTGTCCTTCCAACGTGCAATACCTCACACTTGTCAGTATTAAACTCCATCTGCCATTTTTCAGCCCATTTTTCCAGCTGGTCCAAGTCCCTCTGCAGGCTCTGAAAGCCTTCCTCACTGTCTACTACACCTCCAATCTTTGTATCATCAGCAAACTTGCTGATCCAGTTTACCACATTATCATCCAGATCATTGATATAGATGACAAATAACAATGGACCCAGCACTGATCCCTGTGGCACACCACTAGTCACAGGCCTCCACTCAGAGAAGCAATTCTCTACCACCACTCTCTGGCTTCTTCCATTGAGCCAATGTCTAATCCAATTTACCACCTCTCCATGTATACCTCGCGAATGAATTTTCCTAACTAACCTCCCATGCGGGACCTTGTCAAAGGCCTTACTGAAGTCCATGTAGACAATATCCACTGCCTTCCCTTCATCCACTTTCCTGGTAACCTCCTCGAAAAACTCCAACAGATTGGTCAAACATGACCTACCACGCACAAAGCCATGTTGACTCTCCCTAATAAGCCCCTGTCTATCCAAATGCTTGTAGATTCTGTCTCTTAGTACTCCCTCCAATAACTTACCTACTACTGACGTTAAACTCACCGGCCTATAATTTCCCGGATTACTTTTCGATCCTTTTTTAAACAACGGAACAACATGAGCCACTCTCCAATCCTCCGGCACTTCACCCGTAGACAGCGACATTTTAAATATTTCTGCCAGGGCCCCTGCAATTTCAACACTAGTCTCCTTCAAGGTCCGAGGGAACACTCTGTCAGGTCCCGGGGATTTATCCACCTTAATTTTCCTCAAGACAGCAAGCACCTCCTCCTTTTCAATCTGTACAGTTTCCATGGTCTCACTACTTGATTCCCTCAAATCCATAGATTTCATGCCAGCTTCCTTAGTAAATACAGACACAAAAAACCTATTTAAGATCTCCCCCATTTCCTTTGGTTCCGCACAAAGCCGACCACTCTGATCTTCAAGAGGACCAATTTTATCCCTTACAATCCTTTTGCTCTTAATATACTTGTAAAAGCTCTTTGGCTTATCCTTCACTTTGACTGCCAAGAATCTCATGTCTTCTTTTAGCCCTCTTGATTTCTTCCTTAAGTATTTTCTTGCACTTCTTATACTCCTCAAGCACCTGATTTACCCCGTTTCCTATACATGTCATACAACTCCCTCTTCTTCTTTATCAGAGTTGCAATATCCCTTGAGAACCAAGGTTCCTTATTCCTATTCAATTTGCCTTTAATCCTGACAGGAACATACAAACTCTGCACTCTCAAAACTTCCCCTTTGAAGGCTTCCCACCTACCAATCACATCTTTACTTATTTATTAGTAAATAAAGCCCATAAGACAACATCCACTGCCAAATCTTCATATGTCCCATAAGTTACTTCTGAAAAAAAAACTCCCAAAGGTTCATAAGACATGACCTCCCACAAATCTCATTTTCACACTTTAAATTTATATATGTCCACTCTACCTCAGCATAAGCTTCCATATCTTCCAAAAACTGTCCAAGAAGGGTAGTAGAAAATCCAAGATCAGCGACCCAGAATTGTTCCAAGCACTGCAGCCAACCTTTGGGATGAATAAAACACCTTAAAATTTTCTCAACACTAACAATTCCAGTACATAACTGAAATGAAATACAATTGATTAACTTGAACTGAATGTTTTATTTTTCTTATTTTTTTAAAAAATACAGGTTACACAATTATGGACTTTATCTTATCAAAGCCATCTTGAAACTAGCATTTTTAGCAAAGTTATTCTCTTCATAAAAAAGTTGATAGGTAATAATCCAATAATGAACTACTTTAGTAAATAAAATTAACTTACCTGATACCTGCTGTGTAAGGGATTGCTTCTGAGTGTGATCTATATGCCAACCAACGAGTATATCTACTGTGTCCTTTTAAATTCAAAAGCATCATTATTAATTTGTAGCTAAACTTGCCAGAATATTTAAAAGTAATTTATTTCATTATCCTTACCCTAAAGTTGGTACTAAATATATGGGGATAACAACGTGCCACTAATAAAATACATTTCACACACTGGCACAGTAGCTCCGGTGTATCCACATTTTCCAGAACAGTCTGTAGGCTAATCATCACCAACTAGGGAGGAAAAAAAGCTTATTTAATTTCAACTGAAATAAATGCTATTTTATATCACAAGTACATTTGGAACTAAAGATGATACATTTCCACTTTCCATGCTTTTTGGAAATTCTAGTGTACAGTAAGTTTTCAGTGAACATGACACTCAATTCTTCGTAAAATTCAATTATTGCAATAACCCGTTACATCTCTGAACACACTTCCCCAATGCGAAACATCAAAAACAAAGATAGTACATGATTAGAAATTAGTTTTTACAATAAAGTGAACGTTTCAAAGAATTTAGCACTTTATACAAATTAAATTTTAAAATGAAAAGCTAACCTGCATTACAGATGAAAATGCCTTCTTTTCCCCTGCAGTTTCCAGTGCTTTGTAGGTAGCACACAAGTATAGAAGTTTTACCTCATCTTTGGTGGAAGAACTAAACTTGCTAAAAATCCACTTAAAGATCTTCTCAGCCTCATAACTTAAAGATACACACAGCAAGCCAAGGCAACAAGCTCCTTCTTGTCGTAGTTCATGGAGTAGCTTACTACTGTTAGTGACAAGTTAAAGAATATTAATACCCTATGTATAAATGAATTAATAAATCAGACATTGATACAGTATGCCAGTAGCAGCTATCTATAAACGATTGTTTTTAACCACTTAACATAAATTAACAAACTAGAATAATTTTCCCATTTGAGAGATGGGGAATTGACAATGTTCTTAATTATGACAGATTTGCACAACAGCAACTTAGCCTATGAATTCTTCTGCACTTTCCAAACAGGAAATAAACATTCAAACAATTCACAATTTAGTTTGTATCCTTTTTTTTCCCATGAAGAAAGTTTTAATCATTTATTGAGGGTCTACCCATTATACTCCACAAATTATACAAAGATAGAATTTTTTGTTGGATAAAAATATACAGCAATAAATGATATAGTTTAAGGTCCCAATTTCAGATGCTATGCTGTGAAGCAATGCAGAAATAAAAAAATAAGATCAAAACTTCAGAATCAGGTTTAATATCAATGGCATGTGTTGTAAAATTTGTTGTTTTGCAGAACATTGAAATATATGGTGAGGTGAGGGCCTCCATCGGTCAGAATTGACCATGGATTTTGCATCCTAATCATCTAGATACACAAGTTTGAGCAGTACGATATGGAGAGCAAGCTACTGTCCATGTGGCAAGCTTTCCCTTTCCACGCAACGGATGAACCCAAAGGAATGGCAGAGACCGATACAGCTTGAAACCAGCAGCATTGCAAGAATTGCCAGTCAGCATTGAACTCAATGTAGGACTGCCTTCGGGGTTTACTCCCCAAGCCCTCCCCATGAGTGTGTATAGCCACAAGGCAGCGGAGGTTTGAGATTGGAGTTTTCCTTCTCCTAGATGAGCTGCCAACTACAGCTAACAAGCCGCATCTGCCCAAAATATATAATAATAAAAACTATAAAATACAAGCAATATATACAATTAAATAGGTAGTGCAAAAAGAAAAAAAGTGAACTTATTCAGCACTCATCATTTAATTGATCAATTGAAGATACTTACCTGATTCAGAGCATCAAAATTTTACATAAAACTAATATTTGCATCACTTTCAGTTCAGTCTTCTCTCACATCAGCACACATATCCTGCACTAAACAAGTTATAGGAAACCAAAAATCCATCTGATAAATTCAAAGCAAACAATTTTAAGACTAACTCTGAGATAAACTTTAATACAAAGTAAAGGTGGCATATGGCATACTTCCTTTATAGGTCAGAGCAAATAACATAAAAGTTGGGCAACACGCTGGAGGAACTCAGCAGGTCGGGCTGCATCCGACCTGCTGAGTTCCTCCAGCGTGTTGCTTTGACCCCAGCATCTGCAGAGTATTTTGTGTTTATAAAAGTTGGGACATTATCTTACATATTTCAAAACACTGAGTTTTGAGTGCAAATGTGGTCACAACTCTGCAAGAACTATGTGATTGGACTGAAGAGAATGCTGAGGAGATTCACTAGAATGAGGACTTCAGTTATTGGGAAAGAATCAATACGCTGGTCTATTTCTCCTTTGAGCAAAAGGGACAGCAGGTTGAAATTAAGTGGGTACATTAATAGGATAAAGTCAGTCAAAATCTTTTCTCTCCCCCCCTACAGTAAGGGTATAAAAACATCGGTTTGAAGCAAGTGTGAGAAGTTTTAAGGGAATCTGGAAAAGTGCAATAAGACCAACCCTCAATAAGAGGTGGTGAGATACAATATTACCTTTAAGAGGCACTTGGACAAATATTCAATAGGGGAGGCAGAGAAGTATATAATCCTAATGTGCGCATACAGAATTAGTGTGGAAGGACTAGCATGGTCCACATGGTCATGGTAAGCAAAGGGTCATTTGATGCACCATGATTCTATGGCAAGAATCATCTATAAAATTATATTTGTTCGCCTAAAAATTTGCAATACAAACATTAAAATGCTTCAGAGTTTTGTATTTACGTACCTCTCATTGAGCACATCCTGTATTGCACTCAGGGCATTGTCTAACTGCTTAATAAGAACCTGCCAAAAGAAACTCCAATTACTCAAATATGAAGGGATATTTCAATTACCCATATTTGCAAACCTACCATCAACACATACCTGAGCTATTCAACAAAATAGAAAATGCTGTAAATGATTACAAGATCCTGTAGCAACTCTCAAAATGTTAGCATTCTGTGTTGGCCTTTCATTGTGAAAAAAAAACTTGATTTCTTTCAGGATGCCAAAAAATATTTTTCTCCTTTCCAACTCACCACTTTGTTTTCTGGCTGCTGAATAAACTCTCTCAATTGCTTTATTGTAGCCAGCCGACGCTCTCTGTCATCTTCACGGGAAATCCTCCGCAAAAGATTGGACAGTCGAGACTCATCAGAATAAGATAAAGATCGTTCTGAGAAAAAAAATATTTTAAGAAAAAATTGAATAAAACGAAATGAAGTGAAGATAACGGATTAGTCTCTATCCAATTCTACCATTTCGATCATGGCGGTTCTGTGCTTTCAACCCCAGTGTTTCCCCACCATCCCCAATTAAGGGTGCACTAAGGGTGCTTTACAGAATACCTTTCTAGGCAAAATTAACATTTATCTGGATATCCAGGTTCTTAAAATTGCTTACCCTGTGATTTCCTCATCTCCTTTGTGGCTAAAGCACGACTCCCATGCTGAATGCTGCTTACATCAGTGGTCACATTGTTAACCCTCAGCTCTTGCCCCAGCGACTTCCGACCATAAGCATTTTCACCAAGTCCTCCATTGACATCGTATCTGCCTGTAAAGAAAATCATATTGGCTCAGATAAGAAAAAAAATGCAGCAACCTTCTTTCTACTGATTTTTGCCATTAAAATTATAGTTGTGCCAAATTGAGATGTACAATACAGCACTCCAAGATTATTCAATTGAACATTAATGATACGGCTTGTAAATCAATCCCACTATATTCTGGGACAGAAAAGTATATCTGCACGCATAGGAATAATGTTTTTTCCCTATGAAACGAATACTCATTGCTGGCATCAGGAACTGTTAACCATCTGTAAAGTTGTTTTCTAAAAGAAACTATTCTTAACAAAGAAGATTCTGCTATAAACAATTTTTAAAAATACCAGATTTTTAATTCTTCTTTCAGGCTTTCAAGACAAATACTGTTATCTCTTGAATTGAAAGTATTGGAACATACAGTACAGCACAGTACAGGCTGCAATGTAATGCCATTATTTTAACCCAATCCAAGATCAATCTAACCCTTCTTTCCCACATTGCACTCCAGTTTTCTTTTATCCATGTGCCTATGCACATGAATGTCTTAAATGTCCCTAATGTATCAGCCTCTACTCTCTTCCTCAGAAGTGTGTTCTGTGCACTTAGCACTGTGTTAAATTTAAAAAGGCACTGGCTGTCCACTCTATCTATGCCCTTTATCTTACACACCTATCAAGTTGTCTCTCATCCTCCTTCACTCCATAAAGAAAACCCTTAGCTCACCCATCCTTTCCTCATTAGACATGTTCTAATCCAGGCAGCATCCTGGTAAATCTCCTCTGCATCCTCCCCTAAAGCTTCCACATCCTTCTAATAATGAGGTGACTGGTCTGAACACAATACTCCAAGTGAGGTCTAAATAGTTTTATAGAGCTGCAACGTTGTGGTTCTTGAACTCAATCACCCAACTAATGGAGGCCAATACACCATATGCCTTCTTAACAACCCTATCAACTTGTGTGGCAGCTTGAAGGGATCTGTGGATGCAGACCACAAGATCCTTCTTTCCTCCACACTGTCAAAAACCCTGGCAATACAAATTCAACTTTGTATCACTTCACACTTGGCAAGGTTGAATTCCAGCTTCAATTCCACCCACCATCTCTCAGCCCATCTGTACATCCCATCAATGCCCCATTGTACTGTATGACGAGCTTCTACACCATCAACATTATCAACCCTCGTTATCAAACTTACTGACCCACCCTTCAACTTCAACATCCAAATTATTTATAAAAATTACTAAGAGCAGGGGTCCCAGAATAGATCCCTGTGGAACCCCTCTAGTCACAGACCTCCAGGCAGAATACACTCCACATCCTCTGTCTTCCATGGGCAAGCTAATTCTACATACATACAAAGTTTCCCTGGATCCCATGCCTCCTGATTTTCTGACCTACCAATGGAAAGCTTGTTGAATGCCTTACTGAATTCCATATACACATTTACTGCCCTATCTTCAATTTGTCACCTCAAAGTAAATCAAGCTCATGATTTCCAATCTGCCTCACTCAAAACTATGCTATCGCTAATCAGCCTGTCCTCCTCCAAATGCTCACAAATCCTGTCTCTAAGAATCCCCTCCATTAGTTTGCCCACTACTGACACAAGGCTCACTCCTCTATAATTCCTTATTATCTTTCCTGAAGAAAGGGAAAACATTTGACACCCTCTAGTACATCTTCTAGTACTACGCCAGTGGCCGAGGATGCAAAGATCATTGCTGGTGATATAAATCTCCTCCTTCACTCCCATAGTAACTTCTATCCAGCCCCGGAGACTTACCTATCCTAACTTTTTTTTAAAAAAAGCTCCAAGACATCCTCTTTCTTAACCTTGATCTGTTCCAGCACATTAAACTATTCCTCACTGACCTCACATTTATCAAGATCCCCCTCACTGAAGCAAAACATTTAATGACCTCCCCAAACTCCTCTGACTCCAGGTATGTTTCTTCTTTCTTCCCTGATCAGTTCCGTCCTCACTCTAGCCATCCTCCTATTCAGACTGACGCAAAATACTCATTTATTTCATCTGCCATCTCCTTGTCCCCTGTTGTTATTTCTCTGGGCTCATTTTCTAGCGGTCCTGTATCCACTCTCATCTTTCTTATTTTTTAAAAACATACTTGAGAAAGCTTTTACTATCCACTTTAATTTTGTTTGCTAGCTTGCTTTCATATTTAATCTTTTCTCTCCTAATGATTCTTTTAGTTGCTCTCTGTTGGGTTTTGAAAGCTTCCCAATCCTCTGTCTTCCAGTAATATTTGCTTTGTTGTATGCCCTCTCTTTTGCTTTTATGCTAGCTTTGACTTCCTTTGTCAGCTACAGTTGTACTATTTTACCATTTGAAAATTTGTTTTTGGAATACATCTATTCTGCATCTTCCTCATTTTCCCCCCAGAAACTCTCACCATTGCTGCTCTGCTGTCAATCCCGCCAGCAGCTCCTCGAATTTACTTGGCCAACTCCTCTCTCATACCACTGCACTTTCTTTTACTCCATTGAAACACTGCTATGTCATTTTACTTTCTTCCTATCAAACTTCAAGTTGAACTCAATCATATTATGATCACTGTCTCCTAAGGGTCTTTTATCTTAAGCTCTCTAATCACTTCCAGTTCACTACATAATGTAAATGTAACTTTGTTGGATCAAATAATGACAGCACAAAAAGATCGTTACTTATCTTTTCACCCGTTTATTTCTTCGAGCTCAGCCGGCAAGTGAACTTGGACCCGACATCAGGGAGAGACCCTTTCTCATCTCCCCGGCGGTTCTACAAGTTCACTGCCTGATGTCAGAATTGTCAGAAGTTATAAGGCCACCGATACAAAAGAACAATCAGTTTGATAACCATTGTGGTCAAGTCAATGGACTATTGATACAAAAGTACAATCAATTTGTTAGACACTCCAGCCACCTTAATTAAAGAAAAGAATGTCCTACCTGGTTTGCTGGAGCCACAACTTAATTACAAAGATAAGAACATCCACCAAATTTATGCTTTAAGAAAGGAATGTTCTGTCTAATTTCCATCAGGTACTGCTTTTTGTCAAAATTAAAAGGTGTGAAAAACCCAGAGACATCTTATGTGGATCTTGGTGAACTTTAACTCTTATCTTGCTCCAAAGAAGGCAGCTGTGAGACGTTATTCAAACACACTGCAGTTACAGACATAGTCAGTACTTAATTCATTGTTTACAGGAATCTGAGAATCCCCCATTCCCTTAAATTTTATCAATAACACCCAATCCAGTATAGCTGATCCACTAGTAGGCGCAACAACAAACTGCTCTAAAAAGCCATCTTGTAGGCATTCAAACTCTCTCTTGAGATCCATTACCAACCTGATTTTCCCAATTGACCTGCACATTGAAATCTCCCATGACTAGCATAACATTGCCCTCTGGTTACATCTTTTCTATTTCTTGTTGTAATCTGTGGTCCCACATCCCAGCTACTGTTGGGAGGCCTGTATATAACCGCCATCAGGGTCCTTTTACCCTTGCAGTTTCTTCACTCAACCCACAAAGATTTAACATCTTCTGATCCTATGTTACATCTTTCTAATGATTTGATGCCATTCTTTACCAGCAGAGCCACTCCACCCTCTGTCTACCTTCCTATCCCTCTGATATAACATTTAACCTTGGACATTCAGCTCCAACTACAACCATCCTTCAGCCACGATTCAGTTATGGCCACAACGTCTAAAAATCTGTAATAGTGCAACAAGTTCATCCACCTTATTTCTTGTACTCCATGCACTGAGATACAACATTGAGTACTGTGTTTGCTACCCCTTTTGATTCTGCACCCCTAATGCACTGATTCTCACCCTGCTGGTTGCAATTTTGTCCTATCACATGCTTGCTCTTCCTGACAGTCTGACTGCATGCTATCTTTGCTTTCTTACTATCCGTCCCATCTCGAGTCCCTTCACTCCAGTTCCCACCCCCACCCCACCAAATTATTTTAAACCCTCTCCAACAGGTCTAACAAACCTTCCCACGAGAATATTGGTGCCCCTCGGGTTCAGGTGCAACCTGTCACTTTTCTACAGGTCATACCTCCCCCAGAATAGATCCCAATGATCCAACAACCTTAAGCCCTGACCCCTGCACCAGCTTCTCTACCATGCATTTATCTGCCAAATCATCCAGTTTCTATACCCTCACTGGCACATGGCACAGGCAGCAATTCAGAAATTACTACCCTAGAAGTCCTGCCTCTCCGCTTTTCACCTAGCTCTCTAAATTCTCTTTTCAGAACCGCTTTGCTTTTCCTTCCCATGTCATTGGTACCAATACGTACCAAGACATCTGGCTGCTCTCCCTCCCTTTCCAAATGTTGCAATCCGAGACATCCTTGACTCTGGCACCTGGGAGGCAACATACTATCCCGGTGTCCTGTTCACGTCCACAGAATCTCTTGCCTGTTCTCCTGACTATTGAGCCCCCATATCACTACCGCTCCTCTCTTCTCCCTCTTTCCTTTCTGCACCACAAATCTATGCTCAGTACTAGCAGTCTGGTTTCTGTGGCATTCCCCTTGAAGGTCATACCCCACAATAGTATCCAAAGTGTTATGCTCATTGAGAGGAATGGCCACAGGGGTGCTTGGTGTTAACTACCTATTCACTTTTCCATTTCTCCTGACAGTCACCCAGTTACTTGCTTTCTGCAACTTCAGCATGACTACTTCCCTACTACTCTGATCGATTATCTTCTCACTCTCCCATACAAGCAGGTCATCCAGCTGCTGCTCCAGACCCCTAGCATGGTCATCAAGGAGCTGCAGCTGGATGCACTTCACGCAGAAGTAGCTCCCTGGGAGACTGAGTCTCTCAGGACACAACACCTGACATGAACACACAACAGCCATTTACTACACTAGGTACAGTGGGAGAGAATAAAAAGGGAACTTTAACAGGTTTACCCAGAGCCAACGCCTCTCTCGAGCTGAAGTCTTTCCCTAATCCTAAGCCTTCAAGTCCTCTCCATGCACTGTTAAAATCCCTTAAGCTCCTTCTTAATTATCTTAGCTGATCTTGTTTCCTAAACTTAAGTATGCTTCCTTCTTCCTTGACTAAATGCTCCATTTCTCTTGTCAACCATGATTCTTTCATCCTACCATCCTTTCCCTGCCTCAAAGGACAAACCTATCTAGAACCCTATGGAAGTGCTCCCTAAAAATCCTTCAGATTTTCAATGTACATTTCCTTGAGAACATCTGTTCTCAATTTATGCTTTCAAGTATCTGCTTAATACCATTGTAATCAGCCCTCCCCCATGAAATACTTTCCCATACTGTCTGCTCCTATTCTTGTCCAAGGCCAGCTAAAGGTCATGGAGCTGTGATCACTCCTGAAATCCTCACCCATCAAGAGTTGTCACCTGACCAGGTTCATTGCCAGGTCTAGATCCAGTATGGCCTCTCCTCTAGTTGGCCCGTACACATATTATCACAACACTTTCCTTGGCATACCCAACAAATTCTGCCCCTTCTACTCCTCTTGCACTAGAGGTACCAATCAAAATGAGGGAAGGTGATTTCTCCTACGACTTCTCCCTGTTAATTTTGTATCTTTCTAAAATTTGCCTACCAACCTGCTCCTAAGCGTCTCTGTTACTATTGGGGGCCTATGAAACTTGCAAAAGCACGATTGCTCCATTGTTGGTTCTGTTACCTGCACAGTCTCAGTAGACCTGCACGACAGATCCCTCGAGTCGCTCTCCCTTTATGTAGCTGTGATATTTTCCCTCATTAGAAGTGTTCTCCCCTACTTCAATTCCCTCCCTCCCTGTCCCTTCTGACCCCAGAAAATCCAGCAGCCATTCCTGCCCTTGTAGCAGCCAAGTCTCTGTAAAGGCCATGCACTGATTTATTTTCAAAGTTCTTCACCTTTGTTCCTAACACTTCTTACATTAAACATTTTTCAACCTATGCAACTGATTACATTTATGCTCTATCCATTGCTTGTCCTTCCTCAGTCTCTTACATATTGCATCTACCTTTACACCAACTGAGAAGGCAAAAGATGGGGGTCTGTGTTTCATGATAAACGTCTTGTCTCACTCTTGCTCCCCTGACATGGAACATCTAATGATTAAGTGCTAACTGTTCTATTTACTAAGAGAGTTTCTCTTCATGATCCTGACTGCAGTGTGCATACTGCCAAAGGCCGATGTTAAGCAAGCACTCAAAATACTGTATGCTGCCATCAACAAACAAGAAACAGCTGATCTTGACAGTTTTCAAATCACTGTCGGGGATTTCAATCAGGCTTATTTGAAGAAGTCTCTCCCCCTTTATCATCAACATACCAACTGCAACACCAGTGGTCCCAACACACCAGAGTACTGTTACACAATCATAGGGGATGCATACCATTCAATCCCTAGACTGCACTTTGGGAAATCTGATCACTTGACTGTTCTCTTACCTGCATCCTGGCAGAGGCTAAAGAATTGCTTCGAGCTGGTGATACACCACAGTTGTCATGGACTTCATGTAGATATAAAAAAAAGCAGTCATAGATCAGTGCGTCCCCACAAAAATCACTCAGAAGCCCTGGATAAACTAAGGGATCTGCAATCTGCTGAGGGTCAGTTTAGTGACGTTCAGGTCTGGTGACCAAGTAAAATATAAGAGGTCCAGGTATGAAATCCGGAACGCCAACTCATCTGCAATTCCAGACTAAATTTGAATCACTGAAAGATGCTCAACAGCTGTGGCAGGGCTTGAGTGCTATCACTTCCTTCGAAGTGAAACCAAGTGACATAAGTAACCATAAGGTTTCACTCTCAGATGAGTTCAATGCCTTTCAAATCTCTTACTATCTCTTCTTTCAGTTAGTCCTGACGAAGTGTCTCAGCCCAAAACGTTGACTGTACTTCTTCCTATAGGTGCTGCCTGGCCTGCTGCATTCCACCAGCATTTTGTGTGTGTTGTCAATGCCTTTCATGCTTATTTTGACCATCAAAACACAGAAGTACCTTCAGGAATTCTCACAGCATTGATGACCCTGTGATACTTCAGAAGGGTGAACCCATGTAAAGCATCTAGTCCAGAAGGGATACCTGGACTAAAAACCTGTGATCAACTGGCAGAAGTTTTCACTGTATTTTTAAACGTCACGCCTTGGCAGCCTGAGGTGCCCATCTCCTTCAAGCAGGCTTCAATTACACCAGTGCCCAAGAAGAACATGGAAACCTCCCTCAAGATTATCATCCAGCAGTATTTATATCCACAGAAACGAAGAGTTCTGAGAGGTTGGTGACCAAACATATCAGTCGCTACCTGAGAAGCGACTTAGATCCACTCTAATTTGCCTTTCACCACCACAGGTTCACATCAGATGCAATCATTAACTCTTCACTTACTACAGTTCTGCATTCAATACTATTAACCCCTCAAAACAAATCAATTTGCTTCAAGACCTCGGCCTCAATGCCTACTTGTGCAACTGAATCCTCAATTTCCTCACTTGCAGACCCTAGTCAGTTCAGATTGGCAACATCCACAATCACCATTAACACTGGTGCACTTCAAGTTTGTATGATTAGTTCCCTGCTCTACTCGCTTTATACTTATGACTGTGAGGCCAAGCAAAACTTCAATGCCAGATTTAAGTTTGCTGACAACACCACTGTCATTGGCCAAAGCAGCATATAGGAGGTAGATAAGGTATCTGGCTGACTGATGACAACTCTCATCCAATGTCAGCAAGACAAGGGAGCTGCTTACTGACTTCAGGAAGAGAAAACTGATGTCCAAGAGCCAGTCCTCATTGGAGGATCAGATGTGAAGAGGGTCAGCAACTTTAAATTCCTTAGTGTTATCATTTCAGAGGACCCAGGTCCAGCATAGCATGCAAGTGCCATTACAAAGTACATGGCAACGCCTCTACTTCCTTAGAAGTTTGCGAAGATTCAATATGTCATCTAAAACTTTGACAAACTCTTATAGATGTGAGGTGAAGAGTATTGACTGGTTGCATCAAGGCCTAGTATGGAAACACCAAATGTACAGAAAAGCCTACAAAAAGTACTGGATACAGCCTAAGCCATCATGGATAAACCCCTCAACCAGCAGGTTCTTGAACCAGAGGGATAACTTCACTCACCCCATCACTGAACTGTTCCCACAAACTATGGACTCACTTTCAAGAACTATCTCATGTTCTCAGTATTTATTGCTTAGTTACTATTCTTTTTCTCTCTTTTCACATTTGCAGAATTTGTTGTCCTTTGCACATTGGTTGTTTGTCCTTCTTGGGTTGTTTCTATTGTGTTCCTTGTACTTTCTGTAAATGCCCACAAGAAAATGAATCTCAGATTGTATATGGGTGACATATACATACACTTTAATAAATTTATTTTGCACTTTGCTCCATCATCTGAACCACCACTGGTCGCCATCCTCCTACAAACTTATCTTAAACATCCCCTCGATCTGTATCTGCCATTGTTCCAAACAGAAACTTAATAGAAACATGTATTATCAATTCGGTCTACTTCCATAAAATGCCTTACTGCAAAAAAAAAAGCAAATGAGATTTATTTTCATGCGTGGAACTTAAAAAAGCCAAGGTAGAAGCAAGCTGTTATACTTCAGGAGGGATTCATATTTAAAAGCACAGCTTGTTCTGCTGGTGACAAACTATTAGAAAAGAGTATAAACTAGCCTGAATCCAGGTTCTGGTGAACAAAAGCAAGACAGCTGACATTACTAGAGGAAAAAAAAATAGTAGAACTGGGTCGGCAAGAAAACAGTTTTTCAGATGACATTGAGTTTGTATATTATTTACTCAGCATAAAAACTCACTGAGTTTTAAATGAATTCAGTCTGATCCATATTTCTAGTATGCATACATCGACTGCAAACATTCAGTCCTAATCCTAACAAATAGCTTAAATGTTGTGCTCTTCAGAGATGGAGGGTTTAGTTGACACAAGGTGGCAGGTTTAATCCAAGTTAGATTGTTTCATGCTGAATATGCAGCATGTGAAGTGTGGGATTCTCCAACAAATAAAATAAAACAGATCTAAAACAAAAATAACCTGGAGGGCACTTCATGTCATAAATAATAAAAATTAATCTCAAATTGCATCCTCTCAGCCAAATCAAACACAATTAATTCAATTTTAAATATTTCAATCATTTAAGAGTTTAAAGTGTAACTAACAGTGAAGCTGGGGAAAATCAATAAACAGAAAAGGTTAGAAATTTGATGGAGGGTCTTAAACTTGAAGCACAAACTTTCTCCTTCCACTGATGTTGCCTACCTAACCTGAGTACGCACAGCATCAACATTTGTGCAGAACATGACTCTACATCATGTCCCCTTCTACCAATGTTGTGATCTGGCTTGCCCACGTAAAGCAGTTATGTCTGCAGGGCTCTGTTTGCACTCAGGATCGAACCACTTAGGACCCACATGTACTGATCAATTTGCGAAGCATGCTGTTGTAATTCAGGTAAGAACATCATGCTTCATGGTGGGAGTTGGCACAACCTGCAGTCAGCAATATCCAAACCAGTGTGTTACTGAATAACAACGTTATGATTCTTTTTAATATCAGATCTTTGCCCGAGATCCGATGCAGACCCCTGGATTAGAATTTTATAAAATAGTAGTCCAGTTATGTCACAAACATAATGCAGCCAAAGCATCTTTTCCAGCATTATTTTATTGGAATCACTTAACCCGAAATTCTCTTTATAAGTACTATTCTACACATTTTTTTGAGCAGTATAGCTGGAATAGGCAGAAAAGTTGTAGGGAGTTCTTTAAATGGCAAGCTTTTACATGTTATGCAGAACTTCAAAACTGAGATTTGCAATCTGTGTCTGCCTGTGTGGCTATGTCACATCATTGCTTCCTTATACCAACTTGGCTTAAGCTGAAACAACAAGAATTCTGCAGATGCTGGAAATTCAAGCAACACACATAAAAGTTGCTGGTGAACGCAGCAGGCCAGGCAGCATCTCTAGGAAGAGGTGCAGTCGATGTTTCAGGCCGAGACCCTTCGTCAGGCTTAAGCTGAAGGTGGCATTCTGGTTATTCATCTCAACAGTTGGTTACTGTAAATATTCCAGCAATGGTTTCAGGCTTCATTTGAAATAGTCTGGGTATCTAATGGGATTAATAGTTCTCACCTTAAAAGAATTGCTGCTTCACCATATTTTCTATTACAACATAACAAAACAATTAAGCTTAATACTGCAATACCCAGTACATTGCATATTGTAACCCATACTAAAGAATGTGGGCACACAGGCAAGGTAATAATCAAATTTAAACTCTGCCTCTGAATGAAAGGACACATTTCTTTCACATTGGCAGGAGAGATCATTGTACAACTCTGTTGCTCATGTAGACATTGCCAAAGTAACAGTTAACTATAAAACCAGAGTAGCTATTTCATCAGTGGCCCTTCATTACTGAAGTGGGAAAAACATAGCTTCCACCCCAGATAGAAAATAATACAATAATCTGGCATTACATTTACAATGTTCTGAGTAAAGATGCACAAAACAAGTGATTTAATATCAGAGTCAATTTGCTTAAGTCTATAATCCTGGAAACATTCTGCAACAAAACTGATTCAATTCTGAGGAGGTAACCAAGCCTGGAGACTGTGGATAGCAGACATAGCCTCCATGGATGTTAAGGCCTTTGACATGGTAGGCTGGTCAAGAATTTGGAGACCATGGGATATAGGGCAAGCTAGCAAATTGGATTCCAAAAGTGGCTTGGTGATAGGAGGTACAGGATGGTGATGGACAGTTTCTTATCTGATTGGAAGTCTGAAATTACTGAAAGTACTAAAAAAAATTGGTTCCAGACCTTTATGTTTGTGGCATACATTAACAATTTAGTCAAGAATTAGGGGTATAAGTAAGCTTGCAGATGACAAAACTGCCATTGGGGATAGTGACTGAAGTTGTCCCAGACTATAGCAGGAAAAGATCAGATGGAAAATTGAGTAGAGTTTTGTCCCAGGTGCAAAGTGATACGTTTTGGGAAGGCAAATAACAGTTGAATACAATGACTGGTAGCACCCAAGGAAGTATTAATGTACAGAGTGACCATGGGGTAGAAGTCCATAAATCTATGGAAGTGACAACAGTGGCAACATAGGTGGTTAAGTTTGATTTTTTTTTAATGAGGTCAACACCGTTCATAGAAATATAAACAATTTCCCAATAAATTAAAAATTGAAACTGCAGTAGCTGACATATAACACTTGAGAGAGGTAGCCTCAAAGTCTTCACACCTAAATAAACTATTATTTGTGCACAAGAAACTACTTAGTATAGTAACTTGGGGGTGGGAGAAAGAGGGTTGGGTTTGTGATACCTCTGTATTCTGCAAACTATTTCTCTGCTTGAACAAAGTGTGAGAGAGGGAGAGTGTGAGTGTGTGCAAGAGACAATGATGTCAGTGTAGAAGACATTCTCTCAAATACATACAAAATTGGTCATGGCAATGCTGATGCCATAAATATTAAGGATTGGTATCTGTTTGTATCCATGATTTCTGGATAAATATTACTGTAAGCAAGTGGTGGAGGAATATACTACATCTATTGTAAATACAATGGATAACAACTCCGGAGTACAGTATAGCACAGGTGATGTGAACTCTAGTTAGTTCCGTTTGATTCATTCCAATTAATGTTAAGACTGCTGCTTCTGTCTATAAACTCTCATTATCTTTTGTGGTCTGAATGAAAACCTACAAATGAATGCTGTCTTCATTATTACCCATAGGTTTGCTTCTAAATAAATCATTGCCTACCCTGAGAGTGCTTTTTGTGAAAAGAAAGTTTAGAAGCTAGCACAAAGGCAATCATTTCAATGCAGATAATTCTCCACATTAACTTCACTTCAGCCACTTGACGTCAAGGGAACACCAAGTTTCAGAGCATAAATTATATGGAGAAAATATTGTTAGTTTATATCTACATGACATCTTTAATGTAAAATGAAGTCCAAAATATCTCTCAAATTATAAAAATCAAAAATCAGTACCTAAAAATTAAGGAGGATGATTGAATTAAAAAAAAGGTGGCAAGACAAGTGGGAGCATAGATTTGTAAGAATTAAAAGGAGCACGCCCTGGTTAATATTAATCTTAGGAAATCCCCCTCTCATCTCTGGAGACCATGAACTACAAGATACTT
Organism: Mobula birostris; assembly: GCF_030028105.1. NCBI lineage: Eukaryota > Metazoa > Chordata > Chondrichthyes > Myliobatiformes > Myliobatidae > Mobula > Mobula birostris. Next base: position 127,952,609 of record NC_092378.1, on the reverse strand, counting down.
TTATTGCTTAATGTGTCAAAACCTCGTGGGTATCATGCTCTTTAGTAAAAAAAAAGCCTCAAGTATCAATTCCTATGAAAACACACGTTCCTTGATGCCAGTTGACATTGCATAATGAAAATATGTAAATTCCCACGGTCAAACTTGCTCATTTAAAACCTACAAATGCACACAAGGAAACAATCTACAATCCAAAATGATCCCTATTGCAAAAGGTAGGAAAGTTTTCTCTCCCAACTAACTCCTGCAGCCAATTCTCTGCTGCTTCAAATTAGGAGAAGCATTATTTCCTGTTACAAAAGTTTGAATTACTTTGTTCCTTTGTTCACATTTTCATTACACTATTCTCATTTCACAGTACGCCAATTTGAAAGTGCAGCAGATTATTTTTCTTTAAAGGTCAAGTTCCATGAAATTAATCTGTGCATTCACTAAATAACTTAAAAATGTACTTAATAGAAACATCACAATGTACTTGGAGAAAAAAAATCTTAACTTACACAAAAAATATTGTAAAACAAAATTCAATGGTGCAATATAGGCATAGAGTGGAAAACAGCTGAAGCTTTAAGCTGGCCTTACCCCCTTCTTCATTTTGAAATCCAGCAAGGATTCGAATGTCATCATGTCTATGTCGAGACACACTGGCAGAACTGGTAGAATGCAATCCGTATGAGGCAGAATTGCCCCGATCCCTGGCCAAAGGATACTTTAAATTGTCTTGATCGGCTGTAGCAATGTCAATCCTAAAGTGTCAAAAACAATAAAAATGTGGGAACAGGCACAGTAGTGGTTATAATACTGCCTTGCAATTAAGTTTTTTTACAACTAATTATGAACTTGGTCATTTTAAAGTAAAACCACTGTAAATATCCAATGGAGAAGTATATCCAAGGAGCGCAAGAAGCCATGCAACCTCTCATTTGGTTGCCAAATTGACTCATTTAATATATTCAGGAGAACTAGAATATAAAGCAAAGAAGTAATGCTATTTCAATATTTTTATTAATTTCCACATAGAAGAGTACATGATATATATTATAAATCAAAAAAGATAGAATAGTACCGAATACATTATACTTAAGTCACACTTACAATCACAGTACCCCATATTCATAAACAAACACATAAATTAAATTAAATTGTAACACTGAAATAAGGAAGTAATGCTGAGTCAATATGTAAGTAATACAAGTAAGGCAGTAGTCAGTCTACATATGGAGTATTTGTGAGCAATTTTGGACCCTTATCCAAGGAAGAGTGTGCTGGCATCGGATAGGCTCCAGAGAAGGTTCACTAGAGCGATCAAAGGAATGAACGGGTTAATGTATGATATGTGTTTGATGGCTCTGGGCCAGATTACGCTGGTGTTTAAAATAACGAGGTACGATCTAATTGAAATCAATTTAATATTGAAAGGCCTAGATCGAGCGGCCAGGGAGAAGATATTTCCTATAGTGGGGGAGTCTAGGACCAAGTTTAATTATCATTCAACTGTACATGAATATAGCCAGTGAGACAGTGTTCCTCTGGGGCCATGGTGCAAAGCGCACTACCAACAGCACACTGCGCATGGCACAAATGGTTATGATTTCAGGAAAAAAAAACAATATATGGCCCAAGCTCCTGTATAGTACGACTAGACTGATGGTAGAGGATACAGCTTCAGCATACAAGGACATCTGTTTAGAATAGTGATGAGGAGGAATTTGTTTAGCCAAAGGGCGGTGAATTCATTGCCACAGATGGCTCTAGAGACCAAGTCATAGGTTCTTGATTAGTAAGGGCATCAAAGGTAACAGGGAGAAGGCAGGAGGATGGGGTTGAGATGGATAATAAACCAGTCAGGATCAAATGGTGAACCAGACTTGAAGGATCGAATGGCCTAATCTTGCCTGTATGTCTTATCATCACAAATGATCTGATTGCAACCTCAACTCAATATTCAAAGACCATTTCCAATTTTTACAGATCAGCTAAATTTGATGATCCAAATTCTTTTTTTCTTGATAACCAACTTCCTCATTTGTGTCATCAGCAAGTTTAGCAGCCTAACATCAATTTTTATGCGAGTCACTTATACGCATGCAAAAAACCAGAGCCTCAGCAATGATCCCTTATTACACTGTGCCAACCAGAAAAAGATCCATTTATGCTTACTCAGTTTCTGTTAGCCTGCCCATCTTCTATCACTTCTTACACTATGACCTATTACTTTCTGCAATAAACACTTTCAAATGCTTTCTGGAAATCTAAGTACAGTATGTCCACCTATTCTCCGTTATTCACAGCAAATTACTTCTTCAAAGAACTAATAAATTAGTTAAACAATTTCCCTTTCACGAATTACAAATCTGCCTTAAAGTACACATCTATTAACATTTTAAATAATAGTTTCTATCAATGACTCAATGATGGATGCTGTTTAATGGCCTGTATTGTGTCGACTTTCCTTTTTGAATAAAGGAGTTACATTTACTATTTCCAACCTAATAGAACCTTCCTCAAATCTAGGTAATTTTGAAAAATTATACCACAATGCATTAACCACAGTATCTCAGTTACTTTAAAAAAAAGACCCAAATTACCAAACCTGCAATACTATTGATCCAACAATTGGCACAACACCTCTGCTGTAGCCATTACAATTTTCCTCAATAGCTCCTCGGTTCCAAATTTGAAATTACAGCTACTTTATGGGTATTCCTTGCATTCTCAAGTTAAAGATTGATGCAAAATATTCAATCCATCTGCCAGGTAATGAATGCAAAACTTTCAATAACCCCTACTTGGTCCACAGGTTTAAATGATCTTCAGAACCATCAAGCTGCCCAATATAGTAAGCATTTTGGGCATAACATTACAACAGGTAGTGCAGCTAACACGCAACTCCAACACACCATTTTCCTTCAGATCTCTGGTTTACTCCCCTGGAAATTAACTGACTACTCAAGTGGTCTGGGGTGTGTGCGTGTGTGCATAAATATTTAATAGACAAGTGCAAGAGGACAAATTACAGGGACAAAATGAAATGGATTGGCAGGATTGCTAAGAGTGGTATTTAATATATGAGCCTAATGACAACATTCCACAGTATTCACATTTGAAATCAGCCTGTTCATATATGGCCTTTAAAATCTACACCATATCACAACAATAAAAAAAAGTTTAGAGATTTGATCATACTGTCACCGCAATAGCGCTAAAAATGTTTACCAATTGACTTTCATCTGTAAATGCAATTGTTCTATTGGGGTTCATCTTTTAATGCTCAGGGGTAAAATTCAGTCATAATTTCCTATTTTTTTTTAAAGAAACATTATTTAGTTGCTATCCAGAAAGGTTCCATTTTTTGATGGAATTAAGTTATTACTTCTATTTAAAAAAAAGTTAGCTATAGCATGGCAAAATCAAAAGCCCAGAAAAATATGTAAGGTAATGATCGGCTAGGATCTGACTGAAAAGTTGAAGTAGGCACAAGCAGCTGAATTGTGTACTCCAGCTATTTCTGATAGGAGGGCACAGTTTCCAGCCAAATTTCTGGGAGATGGCCCAATGAAGAGAAAATAATCAAACAAAGTAAATTGTAGACCCACCAGTCACCCATGGGAAACACTAAAAATTTGTGAAAAGCCTTCTGAAAACCTTTGGGACTGTGATCACACTGATGAATAGGACAATTTCAAATATGAATGATATGGAAAGCAGTCATTTAATTCACAGCCTACCTTTTGCATTAAAAACTTCCCTATAACTTGCAGTATCCTGAGTCTTTGCTATATTTTATGCAACCAGAATTTGAAGTACTGTAAATTGTCAGTCAAGAAGAATAGCTTATTAAATGAATTATTGTACCCTGTAATGCAACACTCTTTATGCGACTTCTCTTCCAGCTTGCAGCTGATGTCAACCAAATGCAAGGAACTATTTTTGTGGCAAAGTGATAGATACTATAAGGGTGAAATTCCACAAAATCAGGTAATTAATTTATACAAGAGTTACAAAGAAATCCATCTGCTCCATTAAAGGATCTTCATCCTACTTGGACCCCAATTTATTACCTACATAAAAGCTACCAGGTTTTAGTGAAGTACGTACCTTTCACCTCCCCACTAACTTATGCAAATATCAATAAACACACTGATCACCCCCATATTTTAGCTATTCTGTTGCACTAACCAAATTAGCATACCTATAATCACCCAGATCCACTACAATATCCCATCTACCACTCCAGTTATACCAAACCTACACATGCAACTACATCCCTCTTGCAAACAATTCACTATCCACTTCTGGGAATCATTTTGTCAAGGTGTGGCTCACCTCTCCCTCTTCTCTGCAAAGTATAATCTTTATTCCCAACCATGCACATTAGCTACATAGGGCAGTGTCCTCATTACTACACCAAGTAACTTCTCTCAGCATCTTATCCTTCATTCCACTGAGTTCAATACTATCATGTTGAAGCACTATTCCATCAGTAACCCTGCACACATGGATTAAATAATCCTATGCACCCATAAAGTTTCGAGAGGTTTAAAGATACTGAGAAATTCACTACATAAAAGATACCAGGTTTTAGAGAATTGTGGACCTTTTCAAACTTGCTACATACAAGGCCACTGAAAATTCCTTACTATAAATGATTTGATAACATTAGCACATGTAACAGGCCATTTAAAGAGACAAAGATTCTTTATTTGTCACATGTACATCGAAACATACATAAAAATGCTTTGTTTGGGTCAAATCAAATGAGGGTCATGCTGGGCAGCCTACATGTGTTGCCCCATTTCCAGTGTCAACATAGCATGCCAACAACTCACTAACCCTAACCGTACGTTTCTAGAACGTGGGAGGTAACTGGAGAAACTACAAACACAGAGTAAACTTTATTAACTGATTATGTGGTAATAAAAGGTGGCAATGTCATCAAATCTGCTCGCAATTCAATCTGAAAATGAAGTTAAATCTGAAGAATTGTACATAGTGATTTTTACTACAGAATGAAATCTCAGTTTACCATAATGGACCTTTATACAGTGATTGAGCAATTAAACTCATTTAGTAACAACGGTTGGCTTCTTTTCCCACAAATTAAAGAACCTAATGATTTTTATTCCATTTGACAATCAGACAGCTTTACATTATGATTTATAGATTCCACTTTTGCTTTTCATATTTAATTCAAAGTATTTTGCTAAGAATTGAGCTTGTCTTATCTAGATTACTTCCACTAACAAATATATCCATGCCCTTGCTTCTGAAATACTTTTCACTTGCACCTTAAAGAAACCTCACTGAAACTGAATAAACATCTAAAAAACTGAACTCAATTCAGTAGCCCCCCACTTCAAAATATTATTATATTTCATCACAAATGGCTTCAAGGCTAATATGGACCTTGAGAGTCAGTTTTGAGAGTAGCAAGTTCCTGGGGGAGGTATGGGGCGAGAGGAGAAACAGAGGGAAAGGGAATTCGAGCTGGAGAAGTTAAGGATAAGGGCAGAACAGGGGCCTGTGCCAAACCAAGGTGGAGGGTTCCGGGCGACCCAGGAGGTTAGGCTGGTTCCCCCATTTGACGATACCGACGTGGATCGGTACTTTCTCCATTTCGAAAAAGTTGCTACAAGTCCGGACTGGCCGAGGGATAAGTGGGCTGTTTTGCTTCAGAGTGTACTGAAAGCCCAACAAGCTTACTCAGCTTTATCCGCGGAAGATGCCCAGAGGTATGAGGTGGTGAAAGAGGCCATCCTCAGGATTACGAGTTGGTCCCGGAAGCATACCGGCAGAGGTTCCGGAATGCGAGGAAGCAGTGGGACCACACGTATTTAGAGTTTGCCTGCGAGATGCAGACATATTGTGAGCGTTGGTGCGCCTCGAAAGGGGTAGATGGGGATTATGACAGACTGCTACAGCTGATCCTGATTGAGCAGTTTAAAGGTTGTGTCCCTGAGGGTATGAGACCCTACCTAGATGAGAAAGAGGCAGCCACGTTAGCCGCAACTGCTAAGTTAGCGGATGAGTACGCGTTGACACATAGAATGAAGTTTGTCCCGAGTAAAGGCCACCAGAAGGGTAGTCAGGACGGCGGAGAGAGTCTGCCAGAAAAGTCAGAAAATAAGCCGGGGACTAGTGAGAAGGATAAGGTAGACCCGGAGCAGTCTGGTAGGAAGTCTCCTGGGGTCATCTGTTATAATTGTGGGAAAGTCGGACACTTTGCGTCCAGCTGCTTTGCCCCAAAGAAGGAGACGGGAAAAGGAAAAACGGCGATTTTGACTGGCTGTATCAAGCTGGTAAACGAACTGCTAGGAGAGGAAAGGTCTGCCAAAGTTCAGGAAGGGCGCGAAAGGTTTATCTCGGCCGGATTGGAGTCGGTGAAGGAGGGGTTAAACCCAGTTCCAGTGCGGATCTGGAGAGACACGGGAGCGTGTCAGTCATTGATATTGAAGAGTGTATTAGAGTTTAGCTCAGAGACCCAGACTGGGGAGGTCAGGGTCAAAGGTATTGGGGAAGGGACAGAGGCAGTCCCTTTGCACCAGATACACCTACAAAGCAACTTGGTCTCTGGATTAGTCACGATCGGGGTGAGGTCCGAATTACCGATGAAAGGCGTGGAAGTCTTACTCGGTAATGACCTCGCGGGGTGAATTGTGTTCCCAGCCGTGAGATTGAGAAGTCAGCCTGCCAGCATTGAGGCCCCGCCCATGGACTCGCAGGTTTATCCCGTTTGCACAGTAACTCGGCAGATGTCGAGGAGGGCTGCAGAGGCTGATATAAAGTTAGCTGAGACGTTTCTGCCAGCCTTGTATGAGGAGGGGGTAGAAAGTGAAAAGAAGGAACGTAATGAATCAGGAGGAAGTGGGGAAATTAAGGTAGATTTATCATTAGAAAAGAAGGACTTTATACAGGCACAGGAGCAAGACGAGGAAACAGCTCGCTGTGAAACAGAGTTAGGAAGAGAGCCAGTAGGTTATGGTGTGAAGGGGGAGGTGCTAAGGAAGGAAGGGAGACCAAGTACCGCAGATGATGAATGGGGAATGGTGCCAAAAATCTCTGGGGATGAGATTTTTAACCTGGCCCACAAGGTACCCCTCGGTGGACATTTTGAGGTGCTGAAGGAAACAGTCGGCGGAATCATAAAAGAGGTTTACTAGCTGCACAGGAGGAAGAATGTTATTGATTATGGCAGACGCAAACTGAGACGGTCACAGGCTTTTGATATGCTAACGAACCTAGTTGGTGTTAGCGCGGAAATCAATGAAGCTAGGGTCCCCCGATAAGAAAAAAAAAACATTTTGAAAAGATGAGTATGGTATCGACCAGATGGGAGAAAGTTATTGTTTTGGCCAGCTCTGCTGATAAGGTCTCTCCCTTAATCCCCGAACAAAGCGACTCTATAGGAGAAGTAATTAAACGGCTTGCACACCTGTGTTTGATTGTCCCGAGGCGATGCAAAGAACTGGGACGTTGGGTGGTGTTTGTCACGTTAAGTCAGCCTAGTGAACAACACCCCTATAGAGTGAGTAATTCAGTGACGAAAGGGCTAACGAACACAGAAGTGTATATTGGCGATGTAATACGGCTGTCTGAAGCCAGCTTGATAGTGAACCTTGAAAAAAATGAGTTCGGCCACACGAAGGTCACTTATCTGGGAATTGTGGTAACACGGGCAGCTGGCAGCGATGCAAGCTAAGGTGCGGGCTATCTCTGACATCCCAACCCCGACAGACAAGCAGAAGGCTCTTGGAGATGGTGGGGTACTGTAGGAAGTTTTGCAATAACTCTGCGGTTACTACCCCTCCCCTCCTACTAAGCCCTTGCGAGAGAAAACTAAGTCGGGATGGGATGACCCTTGTTATCGTGGTCCGGGACGAAACCCGATGACAGGTTACACTGATCGCAATTCATCAGTGTTTTTGGCCACTATGAAGTTTGCTAAGTTGGAGCCTGGTTCAGGGGATTATTAATAACACATATTAAAGGAACAGAAAATGTGATTGCTGACTGTCTGTCAGGTGTTGACAACAAAATTCTCTGTATTAGCCAAATAGCTGATGAAGATGTATATTTGTGTGTATCTAATAATGTATTCATGTTTGTACTTTTTACCCCGGTAAAAATCCTTAAAGGCGAGGGGTGTGACGAAAGAGGGTTACAAGAAGTACACATAGACTAAGATGTTAACTGTCCTGTGCTGGCACCAGTGGGATCAGCAGTTGATCTGCCACCCGTCTTCAGGAGAAAGAGAGATAAGGAAGACAATGGAGCAGCATTTGGAAATGTTAATGAAGAGACGAGAGAGTTTAACGGAAGGAGACACCGGTCTGAGAACTGTCAAGATCGGCTCCTTTCTGAACCCTGAGCTGTTTGAAGTGTGATGGACAGGCGATACCCCAGCAGGGGGATAAAAAGGGACAGGTTCACTAAGGCAACACACACACACGACACCACGAGGTAACGAGACCCTGGAAGTGGTGCGCCTCCCACAACTCGGTGGGAGTTTTTGGAGGGCTGGTCGCGGGACCAAGCCATAGACGCACAGGGTGGAAAGGTACGATCGGCGGGAACCTGGTGTGCGTCTGCCCTTGCCTGGGTGCCAGGTTCATTGCAGAGGAACGATCGTATCTGAAATGGAGGGGTCACAGTCGGTGACCTCAGAAGACATTACAAAGGGCTCGCCCAAAAGCTGACTGCGAGGAATATCGAAGGTCTGTGTGGAAGTCGTTTTGAATATTCATTCGCTTTCGCCCTCTCTCTCCTTCCCCCCCCGTCCACCGGCATGGCAGTGATTACTGTGAACTGAACTGAACTCAATTGAACTGAACTTTGCGTCACTTTGAAACTGGTCATTTACCCCTAGACGACGATAGAGCTTGATTGATCCTATTATCCTAGTTCTGTGTACATGTGTGTTTATCGTTGCTGAACTGTTGTATTTATTATCCTTTTGATTAGAGTACTGTGTTGCTTATTTCTTTAATAAAACTTTCTTAGTTCCAGAGATCCAGACTCCAACTGAGTGATCCATTTCTGCTGGTTTGGCAACCCAGTTACGGGGTACGTAACATAATTATGTGGTTTTTGTCAGTTTTAGTCTTGGTCTGTCTTGTGTTTCTGTGATATTATACCGGAGGAACATTGTATACCAATTTCCCCCGGGATCAATAAAGTATGATTATGACTATGTATCATTTTTTAATGCATGCATTTCTAAATGACAATAAACGAGGACTGACTATCCTCATAATCTAAATTGAGGAAAATTAAAATCTGCACACAGAACTATTTTCTTCGGGTCAGAAAAGATGCAAAACAGCAATACTTTTTTAAACTCTATAAAACCATAAGTGGTAGGAGAATTAGGTGATTCAGCCCAAGTTTTACTCTGACATTTGATCACAGATGGTTTATTACAATCTCTCAACCCCACTCTCCTCGTAATTTCTGACACCCTCACTAATCAAAAAACTATCAAACTCCATTTTATATATACCTGATGAGTTGACTTCCACAGCCATCTGTGGCAATGAATTCCACAAATATCCCTGTCTGAAGAAATTCCTCAGTTCCAAAGGGATGGTCTTTTACTGAGACTGACTCCTCTGGTCTTAAACTCTCCCTCTTTTCCACGCACACTCTATCCAGGCCTTTCAATTTACAGCAGATTTTAATGTAACTGCCCCCCGCATTCCCCATCCTTTAAACTCCAGTGAGCACAGGTCCAGAGCCATCAAATGTTCCTCATACATTAACTCTCATCTCCAGGATCATTTGCCTGAACCTGCTGTGGACCCTCTCTAATGCCAACACATTCTTCCTTAGATTACGGGGCCCAAAATTGCTCACAACACTTCAAGTGTGGTCGATGCATTAAAAAGTCTCAGCATTATATCCTTGTCCTCTTGAAATGAATGCTAATATTGCATTTGCTTTCCTTCAACTCTTCAGGGAATTTTGCACTAGGACTCCCAAGTCCCTTTGCACCTACCATTTCTGAATTCTCTCACCATTTAGAAAATAACCTATGCCTTTATTCCTTCTATCAAAGTGCATGACCATAGAGTTCACTACTTTCTACTCTAATTCATTAAGTAGATTAGATTATGAGGACACTCTGTCCTCATTTATTGTCATTTAGAAATGCATGCATTAAGAAATGATACAATGTTCCTCCATTATGATATCACAGAAACACAGGACAGACCAAGACTAAAAACTGACAAAAAACACATAATTATAACATATAGTTGTAAGTGCAAAGCAATACCGTAATTTGATAAAGTGCAGACCATGGGCATGGTAAAAAAAAGTCTCAAAGTCTCGATAGCCCATCATCTCACGCAGATGGTAGAAGGGAAAAACTCTCCCTGCCATGAACCTCCAGTGCCGCAAACTTGCCAATGCAGCACCCTGGAAACACCCGACCACAGCCGACTCCGAGTCTGTCTGAAAACTTCCAGCCTCTGACCAGCCCTCTGACACCGAGCACCATCTCTGCCGAGCGCTTCGACCCCGCCCCAGCCGCCGAGCAACAAGCAAAGTCGAGGACTCGGGGCACTTCCCCTCCGGAGATTCTGGATCACACAGTAGCAGCAAAACAGGCATTTCAGAAGTTTCACCAGATGTTCCTCCGTGCTCTCACGACTGCTTTCATCAAATCAGGATTGTGCAAGGCAACCTACTTGACAGATAACAGATATTCATCACCGGAGTGGCCGCTGCACGCTGCGAAGAGCATAGAATATTCAGGATATTTTAGAGGTACTGAATACAGGTGTCGCAAAAATGCTCTTCTCTGAAGATTACACGAGAGAAAGCTGTGATATCACATCAAAAGGAGCAGAAAATCACCCGAATTTCTACAAATGATCATAATCTGATTTCACTTCTGTTTAACAATGGCAAACACCAGCAACTTGTCATCCTTGTTAATTGAAAACTGCAAATTGGAAATCAGCACTAAATACACAATGAATTGTCACTTCTCCATCTTGTTCCCATTGCCTTTCTCCAAATTAATTCTTAAAAACTGGTAGATAGCTGAAAGAATTTGCAGTATTAACAAAAAGAGTAAGGGAAAGTGCTTCTTTAATATAAAAAGGAAAGCTGAAATTTGCACTGAATAATCTGAAGCAAAAAATCAAGACTTTTTTGTATTGCTGGATGGTCATGTAATAGATTTTTTAGTCAGAATTGTACATCCTGTCAGAGATTCAACATGTTCCAATTGGCTTGAAATCACACATGATCCATGAAACTAGTGAAACCAAAACAATCAAGTAACAAACATAGAACAAAATTCCTCAAATAGCAAAATGGTAATCTGCTAAATTAAGCCAATGTCAGCTAATCAAATGTACACAAAAACAAACAAATCTTGGGTATTCTTCAATAGTCTTTTTGTACTTCATCCATGTGGGGAGACCAAGTATTGATTTAAAGATGGTGCCTCTCAGTAGTGCTTTGCCATTATATCCTTGAGAAACATTACAGAGTGGGATTTGACTGAATATACTTACTTTCTAGCTAAATAGTAAGAGAAATGAGGACACAAGCAACATTTGGATTTAGTCTTCACTAAACTACATGGGGAAAAATTGCAAATTTTCACATCACAATTGCCAATAACAGGCAACTCACCTGTCAAAAAGACAACCCTCAATAAAGGACCAGATATTGGTTTCATCATCACTTTCAGTCGATTGCTGCAAGAGTAGGTGTATAGGATTTTGCTCTACCTCTCCCACCCTCTTTCTCTTCAAAAGGGCTTCTTTGTAAATTGCAACAAGTTAGAAAGGTTAGAGGCAGGCACTGTTACTTACAGTGCTGGCCAGAGTGGATGGGAAGACTTCATTACAAAGCCTCCAAAATTATAACAAGGTGTTTCAGGCTAGAAAAGGCTGCCCAACATCAAGGGTTGTTTGATAGATTTTCTAAAGTAGGCCAGCAAGAGAGACAATTCAAAATAAGAATCAATGGGGCCCCTTGATCACAATCCCATCATCTAATTGTACGATCCATTTGAGATTATGATTAGCAGCATGGCAAGCCCAGCATTAACTGGATGAAACACTAAGATCAATAAAATAGTCCAAAAGCTCTTATAAAACACAGTTGCCAAAGACTGATATTGGAAGCTAATGTTTAAACAAGTCCCATGAAATAACTAAATGCAAGCATTTTTCCTTAGAATTGGTTGGAAAGATCAATAGTTTCCAGCCCAATTTACTAAATAGCTACGCTAAGCATTTATCAGATGTACTAAAAGACAATACAGTAGAATTAGGCTATTCAGCCCATTGAGAGAGAGTCATGGCTCATTTACTTTTCCCCTCACCCCATTCTCCTGCCTTCTTCCCGCAACCTTTGATACTTTTCCTACTCAAGAATTATCAACCTCCACTTTAAATACAGCCAACGATTTTGCATTCACAGCCTTTATAGTAATACTTGAAGATATGGGTATTTTTGAAAAGCAGAACATTACAGCTCTGATCCAAAGGTTATCACATGGTAAGATAACCAAGAAGCCCACAGTTTGAAGCTGCTACTTCGTGTGTCACCTATGGCTCAGTATTCTCAAACATATCAAAGATATTTTTCCCAGTATGGTACTTCAACCTCATTTCAAAATACATCCCAGTTAAGAGTTTTGCACACAGAAATGCCACCATTCCTATGAAATATTAAACAACACCCACCGAGCCTATCAATTTATTTGCAAGAAAATGAATGGAGCTCTTGAGGAGGAGAGGGAATTCTAGGCCAATATTTATCCATGGCATTTCCAAGGAAGAATATTTGGTCATTATTAAAAGCACAAAGAGATTCTACAGATGCTGGCGATCCAGAGCAACACACAAAGTACTGAAGGAACTCAACAGGTTAGGCAGCATCTATGGAAATAAATAAACAGTCAATGTTTCATGTTGAGACCCTTTATCAGGACTGGAAAGGAGGAAGATGCCAGAATAAAGTTGAGTGACAGGAAGGAGGACAAGCTAGAAAGTGATAGGTGCAGCCAGGTGGGTTGCGGAGCGGGCAAGTGAAATAAGAAGCTGGAAAATGGTATGTGGAAGTCGTAAGGGCTGGAGAAAGAAGAATCTGATAGGAGAGGAGAGTGGACCATGGGAGAAAGGGGGAGGGGGGTTACCATGGGGAGGTGATGATATGATGCAAAATGCCAGAGTAGAGAATTGAAGAGGGAAAGGGGAGGGTAAAAATTACAGGAAGTTGGAGAAATTGATGTTCATGGCATCATATTGGAGGCTACCTGGGCAGAATTTAACAAGTTGCTCCCCCAACCGGAGAGTGGCCTCATCATGGCACAAGAGGAGGTGGCTATGGACTGGCATGTCAGAATTGGAATAGGGATGGGGTTAGGAATTAAAATGGTTGGCAACCGGGAAGTTCCCGTTTTTTGCGGATGGAGCAGAGGTGCTGATTCTATACAGGTCTCCCCCGCCATCCGAAGGTACAGCGTTCCTATGAAACTGTTCGTAAGCTGGAATGTCGTAAAGCGAAGAAGCAATTACCATTTATTTTTATGGGAAAAATTCCCAGACCCAAAAATAACCTACCAAATCATGCCAAATAACACATAAAACCTAAAAGAACAGTAACATATAGTAAAAGCAGGAATGACATGATAAATACACAGCCTATATAAAGTAGAAATACTTCTCTACAACCATTGCCACACTGTTCTCCATAGCGAAAACTTCATGCAAGTGCTCTCGGCAAAAACACAACTCTCCAGTAACCTTTAAGCTATGAAGCTGCCAAATCATACCAAATAACACATAAAAATACACAGCCTATATAAAGTAGAAATAATGTATGTACAGTGTAGTATCACTTACCGAATCGGGAAGACAGCGCCGAGCACACTGATGATGGTGTATTAGGCTGAGTCGTTGGAGGTTGGGGTGGTGCAGTGGCCTCCGACCTCCAGGCTGCCGACCGATACCGATCCGCGAAGCATACTGGGGTACAGCGGTAGCTGGGACGCACCCAGCACATCTTTAAGAAAAAAGCCGAAACAAACAAGCTAATTAATTAGGTGCCGCCTGGCACGTAAATGTCGGCCCACATCAGAGGTGATGCAATTAGCATCGCCTCTGATCTGGGCAGACATTTACGTGCCGGGCGGCACCTAATTAATTAGCTTGTTTATTTCAGCTTTTTTCTTAAAGATGTGCTGGGTGCATCCCGGCTACCACTGCATGCTTCGCGGCCCGGTATCGGTCCGCGGCCCAGAGGTTGGGGACCTCTGGATAAATGACCAAAGGTGCTGTTAATGCCAGTGTTAGGATAGGAAGAACAACAAACCAGAGAAAGATCTAGATACAAGGCTATTAAAGACATACAAATGCAAGGGCTGATTTTTGACTTAAGTTTAAGAGATCCAGGAATACGCTAACCTGAATACATGCAATTAGTGGACAATTGGGTGTTTGGTATAGGATAAGGATGGAGTTTAAAAACGCAGCGAAAGTGATGGGGTTAGTGTGGCAGTGGACATAAGGGTTGTGCTTCTTCTTGTCTCTGAACGATGACAAAGAGCACGGCAGGTAGGTATGATATGTGTTTGGGGCGGGGGTGAAGGTGGAGACATAGTGGAATGAAAGGGCTGGGGGTGGGAGGGATGAAGAATTCTAGAGGTCTTATTGCAACTGCAGAAGAACAAGTCACCATTCTGCTTCACTTTGTTTGAGATATTTTGCATTCATTAATGAAAATAAGAGCTCTCTAGTATAAAGCATGCAGGAAAAATTATAAGCTAGATACGTGGAATTGTAGGAACATACTAATGCCTTCAGACTCCGTTGCACCTTCAAGTTCTGCCCTAAATCTCTCTTTCCAAGATATTGTTTATCATAAAGAGTAACATGAAGTGCAGTTTCTGAATACAAAAGATACTGCAGATGCTGGAGCCTAGCACAAAAATAAGACTGCTGAAACGAGTCTGGAAGCTGTTTCCACGAGTTGACATTTCGGGTTGTGACTGTATCAGGACATGGAGGAAGTAGTAAGAATGTCAGTATGTTGCTGGAACTGACAATCTAGAAAATCAACTCTGTTCCTCTCCACAAACATTGCCCCACTGCTTAATATTTTCAGCATTTATTTGTCATTCCTTCTACTTCCGCAATCACCAACTGGTTGAAGTCAGCACGAAAGAGTAAAATGTACACATTGATTTATCTCGCTTCCTCTCAATGTGATGTACTACCACTTCCACTCAGAGACGGGTGGCGCAGTCCATAACCCAGAAATTGAAGTTGCAACACACCTAGGTACAAATATACATGAACAGTGTAAAGTAATTAACCACAATAAGATAATGGATAGCAACAACAATATTCAGCATAAAATGGAAGATACAGGGGAAGTGCAACAATGATCACTGGCGACCTGGCAGATTGAGGCAGACATTGATTAGAAGACAAAAAATACACAAGTTTGGGGCCTAAAGAGATCTTGGCTGTACCATTACACAAGCACATGTGGTAGCATAGGTTAATAAGTTATTAAAACTTTAAATTGGGGTTTGTTTGTGGAATGGACAGAATTTGAAAATAGCCCTCATGCAAAATTTATATATAACCAGACATGCAGCAGGCATACAATCTGGTCACCGTAATTGAGAGAACAGAAAAGATTTACAAGAATGGCATTGTTAAGAGGAGGATGCATCTCTTCAAAAAGACTGAAGAGAGACTCAAATGATCTTTATAATACAAAATTATAGAAGAATATGTTTTAACATTTAGGCAACAGAAAAACTGAAGGCCATCAATGCAAGAATAAAACATAGGGAATTCAGAAGAAACAATCAATTACAGGGAGTGGATGAACCATTACATAAATGTGCTTAAGAAAAATTTAAAATGTTAAACAAAAAGAAAGAACTCTGGAAGAAATTTCAGCATAGACTGGCTAGGCCAAATGGTGTAATTTTATGACATTTTCTACACAGACAACAGAAAAAATAATTGCAAAGCTCAACTCCATGAAGTCAACAGGAAGAAATTATGAAAGAATGATGGTCTGTCTAAGGGTATAGAACACTTTCAGAGGACAAATACAAGCCTGCGAAAGTGCAAAATTAGGTCGAGTGTGAATTAGGAATTTGGATACAACTGAAAAGCTAGAACAATTTATTGGCATAAAAGGGAGATGAGTAGGAAATAAAAAAAGGACTAAAAGAGAAAATTAATGGTGAGGCACAGATCATAAACTGAAGACAAACGAGACAATAGAATGAAACTATATCAAAGAAATTAAATAACAAGAGTCAGTCGTACTGCATGGAAATAGGCCATTTTGACCAATTCATTCACAGCAACCAGTGTGCCCTGTTCCATGCACATGTTCTATGGCTGAGCAATTCAACTGCTCAGTTTGACACTGTCAGTGATCCAATTTCCACCACTCTCAGGTGGTACAGTCCAACTACTTCGCACCGTGTGAAACTGCACCTACTGCCTTTCTTAAAAATGTTTGCTATCCTACAGTCATCTGATACCTCACTTGTGGCCAGTAAAGATTTCGAAATCTAAGTTATAGCCCCAACAATCTCTTCCTTTGCCTCTCATATACTCTTCACTCATCCCTCTTTCCCCAAGTTTATGTCCTGTAGATTTGTCTACCTCTAATACAGAGAAGTATTTTTTGCAGTCAATGCTACCTATAACCACTGTCCCTTCACACTCTAGGGAGAATACATGTTGCTTCTCCAGTCTCTCATAATTGAAATATTCCATGCTGGGCAATATCTTGATTAATCTCCCCTGCACTATTACATTCTTGCTGTGGTCTGGTGACCAGAATTGCACAGTACTCCAGCTGAGGTCTGATTTTACCACAAAGATGTGAAGTTTTGGGAACTTGCCAATGTCTGGGAGCAGACAATGTTACAGTAGGAAAGGTGTTGCATGTGTTAACACATATTAAGGGAGACAAATCTTCAAGTCCTGACAAGACATTATGGGAAGATAAGAATAAACTGTATATTCCCTCACTGAGATACTTACTTCACTACCCTCTGGTGAGGTGCTGGAAGACTGGAGGATTGTAAATTTTGTGCCTTTAAGGGCTGCGAGGGTAGGTTTGGCCATTATAAGATACTTACATTTGGAAAGGTTAGAGGTTGATGAGGGGAAGCTAGCATAGCTTTCTGTGTGCCATTTCAGGCCCTGGGGACAACTTCTTCAGCCTACCACTCTTACTGGGCATAGGCTGTCAACAGCATCTCAGAGTTCTTGGTCCAGGGCCGATAGAAGGCTGATCAGCCCTGTGCGCATGCGCCGGTCGTGCATGCAGCCGGTTACAGTTGCTCCGTAATTTCTTACTTTTAAACTTTTTAACTAGTTATTCCACCATAATACAACACTTGGTGGCACGGGAGGTCGTTCCTGCCTGTGGCCATCGAACGTGCAGCTCCTCCCGTGGAGGGTCAGACACCCTGAGCTATAGACTGGTCCTGGACTTATTTTCCATCTGGCATAGTTTGCATTTTGGTGTTTGATTGTTGGGGATTTTTTGTATTACTATATTTACGCTCTATTCTTGGTTGGTGCGGCTGTAACAAAACCCAATATCCCCCAGGTTTAATAAAGTATATCTATCTATCTATTTCACCACACGGCTTCATATGCCTTCTAAGTGAAGATCCTCCAGCCAGGGTTGGGACAGTCCATTGTGGAAATCCCTGGGGACTTAGCCACTCTAATTTACCTCTAGGCAGAAGGCACCTCCTATTCTGAAATCTAGATACTGTCCTTTTTATTTTGCTTCAGTCCTATGGACCGTGATCATCTCCTGAGTAAATACAGATGTTAAAAAAAATCCAGTTAAGCTCCCCCAAATCTCTTTCAACTCCATGCATAGATGACCATGCTGATCTTCAAGTGGACCAATTTTGTATGTTGCTGTCCTCTTACTCTTAAACACATCTATAGAAGTCCTTGGAATTCTCCTTCATCTTGTCTGCCACAGCAACCTCATGTCTTCTCTCAGCCCTCATGATTTCTCTCAAGCGTTCTCTTGTATTTCTTATGCCAAAGTACTTCAATTGTTCTTTGCTGACTATATCTGCTATGCACCTCCTTCTTAACCAAGGCTTCAATGTTCCTCAAAAACCAAGGTTCCCTAAACCTGTACACCTTGCCTTTTATTCTAACAGAAACCCACACACACTATACTTTTACACTCTCCCATTTACCAAGCATCCCATTGCCAGAAAATAATCTATCCCATTCATACTTGCCAAATCCTTTCTGATGCCAAAGTAAATTTATTATTCAAACACATATATGCCACAATTTACTATATACAAAATCCTTAAACTAAATTCAAAACTCTGACGCCCTGAGCTGCAATAGTGTTGTGCTAACTGCTTTGCTACCATGGTACCTCAGGTGACAGGGCAGTGAAGATGGCTTTTGCCATGCTGGCCTTTCTCGGTCAGGGCATCAAATGCTGAATTTGGGAGTTTCTGCTGTGATTGGTGATTTCGCTTTTGGAGTAATGTGTCAAGCTTCAGTCACCCTGATGATTAAACAAGAGTTGAAACTTTACTCTTTAGTGAGCAGGAGACTAAAGGGTGATCGCAGAAATATAGTGGATTTCAGTTATTGTCGCACATTAGGATCAGCATAATTTAGCCCAACTGAGCATCTGTTTAATGGAAATACTTGAAAAAGTATATTAAAAAAAACAAACTACAGCTTAAAAGAGTAGCAAATTAAGTATTTAAATGAAATACAGACTAAATTAGAACACTACCAAAACTACTAGTGTTGTAGCTCCAGAACTGTATTAGTTCCCAAGTTATTGCCAGAGGAATTCATTCAGCATACGCTGACATGTTCTTTAGATTGACTGTAAATGAACAAAATCAGCAGACACCTAATGCTGATAGCAAACTGCGTTCAAACAGTGCTTTTGACAATTGCATCTTCATTTTAATTGTAACATTCATGATGATTGTTGATACCTTCAAATTCTTCATAGTTCTTAACATAAAGTAGAGAAATAGTTCCATTTTCACTCCCGGCCTTTTCTGGCATCTCCAATCCTGAATGCTTTAAACCACAGTGAGCAAAGCAGTTCTGAATTGTCATACTGCTTACTTCTTGCCAACTATCAGTGACAAAAAACACTGCTTCTTGAATGCAAATACACAAGTGATGCTATTTTAAAAACTGCTCACTCTAAGCATGGTGTAGTGTCTAATAGCTACACGACCTGCACATGATTGACACTAGTTAAAAACAGTTCGGCAACAGTCTCCTGTCCCAATAAAGCAGCATGTATCCCAAATAAACAAAGGGAATCCTGGATATTTTCTCAATTTGATTTTGTTCTTCGTATGCAAGTCTATTGACTCTTGAAGGTGCAACACATAAATAATGTGGTTACAAAGGCAAATAGGATACAAGCTTTAATTAGTCAGGGTATGGAACTGCCCCAAATAAGCAGCTGCCACGATTAACTGATGGTCCAACAGTGATTGGTAAATATGGAACCAGCTACTAAAGGGACTGAGGCAAGTACATTAGATAAATGTAAATTGTGTGTGGACAGGTATATGAATGACAAGAGCTTATAGGGACATGGGCCAACAGCTGGGAAATAGAATAGCTTGAATACACATCTTGGTCAGCATGCATACATTCATTAAAGGACTATTTTCTGTGTTGAAAGACTCTATAGCTAAGGTTTCACAAAGTTGGAGCATAACCTCCTTGTGGATCCCATACCCCGACTACTGAAAGCTTGTATCCTATTTGCCTTTGTAACCACATTATTTAACTGTGTTGCACTTGAGGATCAACAGACTAACATCCCAAAGCCTCTGCCGCTCAATACCACCACCCACCCCGACCTTATTATTCAAAATGTATGTTGAAGCCTCATTGTACATCTCAAAAGACCGCATATCCCCTCATATTTTATCTGGATTAAACTCTACATTCCATTTGTCAGCCTGTAACACTGGCACATCAACCTCCCTTTGCAACACAAGGCTCCTTTGAGCACGATCAACAAATCGCCAACGTTTGTGTCATCTGCAAATGTAATCATGCCTTGCACCTTCACATCCAAGCCATTCACGTACATTACAAACAACAAGAATCAACTAATTGCAAAAATCAACCCTTACCAGTCCCTGTCTTCTACTTTTCTGGAATTTCGGAATCAGTTTCCCAACTTGCTCGGAACCTAGTCTAAAAAGTTACACAAGTTCATGTAAACTATATTTGCCACCCTATCCTCATCTACACACCTTGTTATTGCTAACTAATTCAATCTAATTAGTCAGACAACATCCGTACTTGACAAGCCCTATTTGGCTGTCTCTAGATATTTCCAAATGATCAATCAACTTCCTTAAAAATTTTTGCCAGTAACTTCCCTACCACTGATATTAGGTTCACAGGTCTAAAGTGACCAGGCTTTGCCCTGCAGCCTTTCTTGAAAAGGTTTGCTGTCCTGCATCAAGGTTAGTAAGTTGTGGGTATACTATGTCAGCACTGAGAGGATGCAAACATATTTTATTGTATGTTTCAATGTATATATGACAAATAAAGCTTATCTTTATCAGTTATCTCACCTGTGGCCAGGGAAGATTTGAAAACCTAATCCAGAGCCCCAGCAATCTCTTCCTTTGCCTTCCATAGCAGGCTGGGATGAATCCTAGCCAGTTCTGGGGATTTATCTAATGTCATGTCTGCCAAGGCATTGAGCATGTCCTTCTTTATCAAGATTGCTTAATGTCATTTCCAGAATAGAAGTGTAAAGGAGAATGAAATAATTGTTACTCTGGATTCCATGTGGTACAAGAAAACATAAAGAACACAATAATAAAAAAAACAATAAACATAAATACACAAGATAGCTTATATAAATAGATTGATTGTATGTCCATAAAGTGACAGAAGATGTACAAGTGTCTGTAAATGAGGTGACTGACAGGAATGGTCATTGGGAGTGTAGAGGTGTAGGTTAACAGGTGGAGGTGTTGATCAGCCCTATACTTGGGCAAACTAACTGTTTTTGAATCCTGTGTTCGTGGCATGGATGCTATATAGCCTCCTCCCTCATCTGAGTGGGACAAACAGTCCATGTTATTGGTCCTTTTCTGGCACCTTTCTACATGTGTACCTGATGGTGGGTAGGTTGGTGATGTTTTGGGTGGCTTTGACTACCCACTTTAGAACCTTCCTGTCCGCTGCAGTGTAGTTTCCATTCATGCAGTGATGCAACTTTTGAGGGTGCTCTCTATAGAATGGCGTGAGTATAGTTCAGCTCTCTTCAGCTTCCTCAGAAGGCAGAGGTATTGGTGAGCTTTCCTGACTGTATAGAAAGGGTTCTGGGACCATGAGAGCTTGTGCGCGATTTGCACTCCCAAGAGTTTGAAACTGCTTGCAGCACCCATTGCTGAGCCACTGACGTAAAGAGAAGTGTGAGTTCTCCTGAAGCTGATAACCATTTCCTTTCTCATAGACATTAAGGAAGAAGTTATTTGTCTGGCACCAGGCCTCAAGTTCTTCCACTTCCTCTCTGTATCTCATTGCTGCTGGTGATGAGCCCCACTACTGTCATGTCATCAGTGAACTGGACAATGTGATTATCCGGGTGTTTGGTTGTGCAGTCATGTGTGGGAAGAGCGTACAGTAGAGGGCTCAGCACACTGCCCTGTGGTCATCCATGCTGAGGATGATGGGGAGGGAAGAGCAGTTGTGTATCCAGACTGGTTTTCCTTAAGAAGTCCAGCACCCAGTTGCATAGTGGTGTATTTAGACCAAGAAGTAGGAGTTTGTTCAACAGGGTCTATGGGACAATAGTGTTCAATGCCAAAATGAAATTCAGAAACAGCATTCTGATACAAATGTCTTGTTTTCCAGATGTCAGGGCCAGTTGTGTGACAGATGCTTTGGCATCAGTTGTAGAGCAGTTCTGTCACAAAGCAAACTGGTGAGTGCCCAATGTAACAGGAATGGAGTTTTTGATGTGTGCCATTACCAGCCATTCAAAGCACTAAATGACTGGCATCAGTGCCGCAAAAGCAGTAGTCATTTAGTTCTAGAAGTGTAGAGTTTTGCTGAAGCGATGAAGAAGGGATTTGAACCATGCAGAAACAGCAGCCAGAATGAAGAAGTGTTGAAGAATCCCATGAAGACGTCAATGAGCTGGTGTACACACTCCTTGAGTATTCGGTCCAGGATACTATCTGGCCTGGCTGCCTTATGGTGGTTGACTCTCTGCAGATGTATGGATATTTACAGAAGACTTTCAATGGATTCTACAACCACATAATTTGTTTCCTTTGTGAAAGCCAATGAAAAGAGTTCATTTTTCATTGGACATCACTTAATCCTAGCTGTGCATAGACCACCCATTGTTGTACCTAATAAACTTCAGTTTTCCTTATTTTTTACACTTAAAACTGATAGAACACTTTTATATTTACTTTAATCCTATTTGCAAATGATTTTGAGTGACTCCCCACCCTTCCATATTTCCTTTTCAAGCATCTCTTGATACCTTAAGATACTTCTGAAGAGTCTCTCATTTCATCCTCTGTCTCTCCAAGGACTTCACAGAGCTAATGACCACAGACACAGACAGTCATTGCTGAGCAGGTAAAGAGAAAGAGCTCAGCAGACTTTACCCAGCAAAGGCTGTGGGCCTGGACGGCATCAGCCCAAGGGTACTCAAGCTGTGCAGTCTTTAGTCTGAGCCTGAGTGTGGAGAGGGTCAATGTGATGTGGGTAACATCCTGTCTAGTTCCAGTACCCAAGAAGACATGTCCCACCACACCCAGTGGCTACAGACGAGTGGCACTAACCTCATGTGTTATGAAATCATTAGAAAGACTGGTCCTGACACATCTCCGGACCATCGTAAATCCATCACTGGACCAACTACATATTGGAGTCGAAGACTGCCACAGTATGTGAGATTGCAGAGCTGTGTATGAGATACTGTAGATAGCAACACAGAGGTCCACCAGGGGACTGTCCTGTCCACTGTCTACACCTCGGACTTCAGATACAACTTGGAGTCCTGCCACCTGTGGAAGTTTTCGGATGATTTGGCAGTTGTGGGCTGTATCAGACGAGGTCAAAAGGCTGAGTACAGAACAATGACGGACAACTTTGTTGAGCGGTGTGGGCCGAATCACCTGCAGCTCAACATCACTAAGACAAAGCAGTCTGCATTCCCATCTCCATCAAGGGAATGGATGTGGAAGTCGTTCGAGACTACAAAAACCTGGGACCACCTGGACAATAAATTGGACTGGACTAGAAATACAGGAGCTCCGTACAAGAAGGGAGAGCCAACTGTACTTCCTGAGGAGGCTTTGGTCATTCAACACCTGCAGTACTATGCTGATGTCTTACAACTCAGTGGTGGCCAGCATTTATTCTATGCTGTCGTCTGCTGGGGCAGCAGGGTGAAAGCAACTGACACCAAGAAGATCAATGAGCTCGGTAGGAAGGCTGGTCCTGTTTTGAGGATGGAACTGGATCCCCTGAAGGTTGTGCCTGAGAGGAGGAAGCTACAGAAACTACAGAGCATTATAGACAATCCCTCTTACCCCCTCCATGACATACTGAACAAGCAGAAGAGCACCTTTAGTAACAAACTGATTCCACCAAGGTGCATCACGGAACACCACAGGAGATCATTTCTCCCTGTGGCTGCAAGACTCTACAACTCCCTCCTTAAGTATACAAGTATATGGTTTCATTGCACATCTGAATTTTGCACTATTACTTTTTAATGCACATTTTATATATTTTTTCATATCTCAATGCTTACATTTTGTATTTTAAAGTGTGTATTTCTGACTGAGCAAGCTTGCAGCAATAATTTCCTTTGGGATAAATAAAGTTATCTTATCTTATGTGTGTTGCTTACGTCTTGTTACTAGTTGTAATTGCCTGTCATAGGCTTCCCTCCCCCCCCCAAAACCAATTCCAACCCTCAACATACTTCAACATCCAGAGTTGCCTATACTTGTACCCCTGTATTTCACTGACAGAACAGGATGCTCTTGAACTATTGCTCTTTCTCCTTTGAATTCCTGCCAGTGCAAATGGAAACATGCCTACCAGATGATCCCAATCAATCTTTGCCAGATCCTCCCTTATACTAAAGAAAATGGCATTCCTCCAATTTTAGACATTCACTGTTGGTCTATCTTGATCCTTATCCATAACCACTAAAATAAACAAACATCTCTAAAATGATTGCCCACTGACACTACACTCCCTCCAATGGACAACCTACATTTTCCAAGATCCAATAATATTCCTTCCCTCCTATCAACATACTGTGTCAAAAAGTTCTGGATGTCTCAAAAAAAATGTTGCCCCTGTGCTTATAACTAAGACAATTTAGTTCTTATATGGGAAATGCAAATTCCCCAGTGTGAATACGCTACTTTTACTGCATCTCTCTGATATATGCCTACATTTCTGTATTCCTATGTCTTGTTGATCACTGGAAAGGCTGTAATACCACCACCCCCAGCAAACTGACAATTCATTTTGGTATTCCTAATCTCTAGTTATAATGGCCTTACTTGAAGATCCTTCTAGGATAATGTAGAAAACATTCAGAAAAGACTTACAAGGATGTTGTAAATCATCCTCTAGTCCTAGGACTAGAGAGGCAGAGTTAGAGGTGAGATTGGTCAGGCTCGGTCTTTATTTCTCGGAATATAGCGGAATGAAGGGCAGCCTGATAGAAGTGTTTAAAATTATGTGGGCCATAGATAATGTCAACCGTAATAGTCTTTTCCCCTCCCCCTCCCCCCCCCCCCATAGTAGGGGAGTTCAAAATTGGGTACATGGGGTTAAGGCAAAAGGGAAAGATTTAAATGTGATCAATGGGGCAACATTTTACACACACAGAGTGGTGAGTACATGGGATGAACTGCCAGAAGTGGTTGAAGCAGTTTCATTAGTACCAACGAAGAAGCACATGAAGGAGCAAGGTTTAGAGGGACATTGGCTGAACTCAAGAAATTGAGACCATCTGCTTGGGCACCATGGTCAGCATGGGCTGATTAGATCAAATGGCCTGTATCTGTGTTGTACTGCGCTATGAATCTGTGATTCAGTATCTTCCCTCAATACCAGAAGTAATGCAATCTTTGACTAACACTGCAAAACCTCCACCCCCTTTACTCCCTATTTAAAATTCTATACCGTGAAGATAAAGTTGATACATACAAGGGCAAGTCAAGGTGAAGGACAGACCAATCAATGTCCTGGGATCAGAGATAGCAATGGTTTTGCCAGAAGTTCGCAAGGAGAAAAACAATGGTAGCCAAAAGGCTGAGACCGTCTAGCAGAAAAGAAGAGCTGTGTGGGAAATTGGCCATGCAGCTGATCTGGATTTCAGTGATCCATTTGCAGGCTATAACAGATCCAACATACTAGAACAGGGGCTCCTAAGCGCCTTTTTAAAAAAAAAAAATAATGCCATGGGCTCCAACTATTAACCGAGGGGTCCACTGACACCAGGTTGGGAACCCCTGAACTAGAAGAATAATTGAAACACGCCTCAACAAGTCAGAGTGGTCAACCACAAGAGCGGTGGAGGGTGATAAGTAAACGCTTTGAGAATCTGCAAGAGCAGGCATGCTAGAAGAATCATTTCAAATGTTGACATAGATACTCTGATTCTGCTCTGTCAGAATTCAAGGGAATAAGATTAAAAAAAACAGAATGCAGTTGAACAATCCAGACCAAAATGTAACAAAGCTAGTGCAGCATATAGAGTAAAATTTCAAGCAGGTGAACAAACATCCAGAAATGCAAAACAAAAGACCAGTGGTACACAATAGATCAGAAAGAAATTGCATTTTTAATTGTAGAGTGGGGCAGAAGACAGAGAAAGAAAAGCAAATATTTATGATTGGGCAGGGACCAAGTTTACCCATATGACATGTGTCCCCGCCCAAGAGAAGGTGATATGCACTCACACTCATAATGAATCCAAGTGTTTTAAATCCAAGAAAAATGCTAAACATAGCATAAAAATTAAAAATTGCAGTAAATACAAAGAAACAAGTGTGTTAGAAAGAAGGGTGTGGATATAGTTACAAAGAATATTAGCTGGATTCATCACTGCCAAGTTAAATCATCCTTAAATTCTTTTTGTAATACAAATTGTGATAAGATGCTGATGTCAGACTCTGTAGTGAGATAATGCACAAAGTTCACGAGGTTTCCAATACAACTTCACATTAGAATGATTTCTTTGGCTTCATTCTAAGCACATCCATACACATTTCTAGAAATAAATGTCCAAAATCCCCTCTAAAGACCCCATGCCATCAAAATGACTATTAATTTGCAACATTTAAAAAAGCTATGAAAAGCTGTGATTTGACCAAATCAAGACTCAAAGCTCAGCCCAAGTACATTTTTATATGATATAACACTGGAGTTCCAAGGAAGGTGTCTTTCTTTGGAACTCAGTGTTATCTTATTTGACTTGCTGAGTGTTTGTTTGCAGCATTTACTGCTTTCCTCTCCTTCATTTACTAATGAATAAATACACAGTCACTTCCGTAGCAGAAATAGTGACCTTGAGTTTTGCCTCTGCTCCCTAGCTCTCTTTTGATTTGTTCACCTCAAGTGATTTATTTCCCTTCCAGTGTTCAATAAGATTTTGACCAAAACTCACTTTCACTAGCACATCTCTTTGCTTATAAAATGCCTGGTTCTAATTCATCCCACATGGCTTTCAACTCAAATCCCATTTCACAATTTCAAATTCCACCCTCGTATCCAAGTGACCCTGAACAAGTAACCTCTGATGACCATAACCAGCATAAATTGTTAATTTTTTTCTTCTTTTCACACTGACTGTTTCTAGCATGTGATATATATACACACATACATATACATATATATATATACACACACACATTTTAAAACATAGATAGATAAATACACTATTAGACACATTTTCAATACTGGCAATTTTGAATTACATGTTATGGTAGCAGCTCAAATTGTGATGATCAAACTGGTATTCAAGGGGAGTTTGCTAAAACTATTTACTTCTGTATACTGCAGTCCCTCAGCCTCCAAATAGAAACACAAAATCAACTCAATTCAGTAGAAACTTCTCTAGGATTTTTTAGGAAAATCCAGATCTGGCTTGTCTTGCTTTGGTATTGCTTTTAATTTCAAAATATTCACCCAGTAAATAACATCTGACTCAGGGGCAGAAGTGGAACCACATACCCTGTCCACAATTTTGCAAGTTAAAATTAAACCTAAGCAGAATACTCATATTACAAAAAAGGTTAATTTTTAGATCACATACAAAGCAGACTGATTTTTGGAGAGGAATAACACAAAGTGCTGGAAGTACTCAGGTCAGGCAGTGTTCAATGAACTTATCAACTTGAAACATCACTTGTAACAAATGCTATCTGACTTCCTGACTATTTCAAGCAGTTTTTACCTTCACTTTCCATTCCCATCGTTTGCAGTGTTTTGCATTTGGATCTATTTCGAAAGTTCCACCTTTTACGTAATTATCTGGTCAAGTTAGAATGCAATTATTGATGTATCTGTGAATAATGATTAAACTCGAATGTGCCCAGGACTTTCCACTGTGTGTGGA
This sequence comes from Mobula birostris, assembly GCF_030028105.1. Taxonomy (NCBI): domain Eukaryota; kingdom Metazoa; phylum Chordata; class Chondrichthyes; order Myliobatiformes; family Myliobatidae; genus Mobula; species Mobula birostris. The sequence goes on along the minus strand of NC_092378.1, from coordinate 127,924,934 downwards.
ATGCTCCCGTTAGTTGTCAAATAGAAAAGTATGGCAACAAAAGTCAAAATGCTAATAAGCTTTAGAGTAATACATTATGAACTTCACTAATCACACCTGAGTTAACATTAATTCTAAAATAATATATCCATATTTTGGTGAAATGTAAGTAAATAACATCGATTAAAATAGTGTACCCTCGCAATAATAACATGCGCTTTACCAAATTTACTGAATCGAAACCACACTCCATCATCTAGTTGCCACTTACGTTAAACATTAAAAAGCTTTTGTGTGATATTTACAACGTGATAACCACACGCTGAGACAAACCAACAGATTGCAGCCAGTGCATTGTGTTTGACAGCGTTAGGCCCTGAGCACAGCCTCAAACTCCAGAAGAGACGGCACCCGTGGTGTGGTTAACGCTGATGGAGCCATTGGGAGATTGCTCAGGACTTGTACATTCTTCCGGGATTGTCGAATTTCGGGCACGGGGTGTTCTCCGGCAGAGGGTGGGCGTCTGCCGACGACGGGTGGGTGGGGAAAGGGGAGCCCCACTGCTTTCTTTAGGCCGCGTTCCGCTCACTCACCTTGTGTCCCAGTCATTCCAGCGCTGCCGCTTGTTCAACCGAGTGCTCAGGGGTCTTTGGCTCATTACCTTCCCAACAACATGTCATCCGCCTTCGAAAGGTGCGCCTGCCACCCCCAGTCGGACCCGTTTGCAGTTGGAGACGAGATGAGGCGAGCCGAGGGGAGGGGAGGGGAGGCAGGCGGGCGGGCGGACCCGGGCTGACGGAGCGTCGGACAGAACGCCGTGGGACTGGAGCCTGAAACCCCTTCCCCCGGACAGCGGCTGAGCTACAGGCGCGACTTTCGGTTCCGCTCAAAAAGCAGGCGGTTAAAGTCGGGCGGCGACGGCGGCAGCGGCTCCGTCTCTGGAATGGAGCGGGGGATGCTGGGAGCAGCCACGTGACGGGAAGCCGCTGCTACGCCCTCCCCGCCGATAGGTGTCAACACGTGTGTCCGACTGGAGAGTCACCATGTAGGGTAACCTCTTCAAGGCAGAATTGGCAACGTTGCTGCGACTATTATAATATCACTGACAGTGATTCAACTAAGGGACATTGAAAGCCATTCGCCAGGCTTTTGCTTTGCCATGTCAACAAGAGGTACTCTGAAGTAGACTAGTGAGATCCAAATTAGGCCTGGACTTTACAGTGAAAATAATAGGGTAAATTGGACAACAAGCACAGATGAATCTAAATTGAACTCATTCACAAAGTGTGTATGTCACTGACAAGGCCAGTATTTATTGTTTGTTTTTGAATGTCGCCTACACCATCTCAGAGGGCAGTTAAGGGTCAGTCTTGGTGGGCCCAAAGTTATCCATAGTTCCAGACTTTGCCAGGGTGAGACATAATCTTTTGAGAAAGAAATTGCTAATTGAGTTGATTTACACAAAAAAACATGAAGAACTGTCTAATTGTACTTATGAGAAAAATACTAAATATTTTTTTATTCAGGAGAAACACAGTTACAGTGTCAAACAATTAATAAAGCACAAAGTAGGAAGTCTGATCAGTAGTTAATTAAAATGGGAGAACTTTAAAAACAAAATAATTCTGTATTCTTTAATTCTTTGTTTGTTTTATCTCCCCCACAGTCCCAGTGATCTATTTTCTTTGTTGTCTATAATAAAGCCTCAGCCTTAGTATAGAGGGACGTCCATTTAGAATGGTGATGAGAGGAACTTCTTTAGCTGGAGTCTGGTGATGTTGCCACAGAAATGTGAAGGTCAAGTCATTGGATAGAATTAAGGCAGAGATCGATAGGTTCTTGATTAGTCAGGGCATGAAGGGTTACGGGGAAAAGTCAGGAGATTGGGGCTGAGAGGGAAATGGAGCAGACTTGATAGGCCAAATGGTCTATTTCTGCCCTATGCCTTATGGTCTTATACATTATCTGACAATTAAGTAACTTTTCTAGCTGACACTCCTGGTTTAGACTCAGTCTGGATTCTGTAACGCATTGGCCAAAAGAAACTGGCACAATGACTTTCTAATCATTACAAAGTCTTAATAAAAGTGACAGGTCACAAGTTCTGAGCCAATGCATCTCCTTTCAAATATGGTGTATTCCCAAGATTACAATTATGTAACAGTATTATGCCAGCTGGAAGATTTATTCAGAAAATATCTTGGAAATTATTTTAAAGTGTTGAGATTAGAATTTGGGGAGATAAAATGAAGTAAAATAGTGGAAGCATCAATCTAAAACAAGAATGGTCAATGTTTGGAATAGCACCTGAGTTTAGAAGAACATATTCAAACTTCTGAGACAAAGATCACACAGAAACCACTGAGGGTAAGGAAAAGGGCATTCACTAAGAGCATCAGAACATCATTAGCAAAGAAGTATGTGATAAAAGAGAATGTGTGGGATTAAGGTAAAACCAGAAATCAATTAACAAGAGAAAAATAATTATGATGCTAATAGGAAATTTGAAACAATACAGTAAAATATTTTACAGATACATAACTTGAAAATTGATGTTTAAGACAGGAGTAGAAAATTGTGAGATGGTAGAAATAAGGAATCATTGCTATGTTTTCGGTATTTAACAGGGAGATAAAACATTGGATGATGAGATAAATACTGAAATGAACACAATAAAAATAGGAAAGGAGATAGACAATAGACAGTAGGTGCAGGAGTAGGCCATTCAGCCCTTCGAGCCAGCACCGCCATTCACTGTGATCATGGCTGATCATCCACAATCAATAAGTACCCTTTTCCTGCCTTCTCCCCGTATCCCTTCACTCTGCTACCTTTAAGAGCTCTATCTAACTCTTTTTCGAAAGAATCCAGAGAATTGGCCTCCACTGCCTTCTGAGGAAGAGCATTCCACAGAACCACAACCCCCTGTGTGAAAAAGTTTTTCCTCAACTCTGTTCTAAATTGTCTACCCCTTAAACTGTGGCCTCTGGTTCTGGACTCCCCCAACATCAGGAACATGTTTCCTGCCTCTAGCGTGTCCAATCCCTTAATAATCTGATATGTTTCAATCAGATCCCCTCTCATCCTTCTAAATTCTATTAAATAAGCGAATCAAATACAACAAGAATAAAAGCCCTGGTCCATATACAATTCATGCATTAAAAAAACCCTAAAGCAGTCATAGCAAGCATTGCCAGATATAATATTTATAATTTATTTTAGAAAGATGTAGTATCAGAAGACTGATGAATAACTTACATAACATCGATATTTAAGAAGGAAAATAGAACATTTATGGGGAATTACAGATCAACCAAGTTAATATTGATAGTAGAACAGGTAATGGAATCCTAAATAGTGGAGAGAATATAGAAAACATAAAAATCAACAGTGTGCACAGATTTCAAAAGAGAAAAATCTGCCAGATTGACCTTATTAAGTTTTTTTTTGTGGAGGCAACAGAGGAATTTGACAGTAGCAATGCAATAGATGTACCTTATCTAAACTTTCAAATGATATTCAGTAAAATAGCAGACTAATGAATAAGGCTGGAGAAAGAAGTTACAGTGAATATGTTGGGGGGTAATGTTTTCTGAAGAGTGCTCAAACAAATTACAGAATTGTGTTAATTAACGGACAAAATTTTGCAAGTAACAACAAATTAAATGCAGGTAGGAAAGAGAGAAAGGCCATTCACCACTTAGAAGATATGTGTTCAAGTGGGGTTAAGACACAAAGGGTTATTGGAGTTTGAATATATCAATTACTAAAATTTGAACCAGAGTGGGCAAGGCCATTACAAATATTAAGGTTTAGTTCAAGAGGGATATTGCTGAAAGTAGACAAGTACTGTTGAAACTGCAGCATACCTTGGATGGGCCACATTGGGTTGAGCACATTATTCTGGTCTCCAATATTATCAATATTTTACTTTATTGTCGCCAAACAATTGATACTAGAACGTACAATCATCACAGCGATATTTGATTCTGCGCTTCCTGCTCCCTGGATTACAAATCGATAGTAAGTATTAAAAATTTAAATTATAAATCATAAATAGAAAATAGAAAAATGGAAAGTAAGGTAGTGCAAAAAAACCGAGAGCCAGGTCTGGATATTTGGAGGGTACGGCCCAGATCAGGGTCAGGATCCATTCAGCAGTCTTATCACAGTTGGAAAGAAGCTGTTCCCAAATCTGGCCATACGAGTCTTCAAGCTCCTGAACCTTCTCCCGGAGGGAAGAGGGACGAAAAGTGTGTTGGCTGGGTGGATCGTGGCCTTGATTATCCTGGCAGCACTGCTCCGACAGCGTGCGGTGTAAAGTGAGTCTAAGGACGGAAGATTGGTTTGTGTGATGTGCTGCGCCGTGTTCACGATCTTCTGCAGCTTCTTCCGGTCTTGGACAGGACAATTTCCATACCAGGTTGTGATGCACCCTAGAGGAATGTTTTCTACGTTGCATCTATAAAAATTAGTGAGGGTTTTAGGGGACAGGCCAAATTTCTTTAGTTTTCTCAGGAAGTAAAGGCGCTGGTGGGCCTTCTTGGCAGTGGACTCTGCTTGGTTGGACCAAGTCAGGTCATTTGTGATATTGACCCCGAGGAACTTAAAGCTTTTGACCTGTTCCACTTGCGCACCACCGATGTAAATTGGGTCGTGCGGTCCACTATTTAGAAACACAGGAGAACAGGCAAGGAAGGTCTATGAAGATGACACCATGAAAACGTATATATGTGTGTATGTGTGGAAAGAATGAACAAATAAGCCTTTTTTCCTTGAGAAAAGAAGGTTGAAAAATGAACTAAAAGAGCTGTTTGAAATAATCACAAACAAGAGAAAATCTACAGATGCTGGAAATTCAAAGTAACACACACAGAATGCTAGAGGACCCAGCAGATCAGGCAGCATCCATGGGAAAGAGTAAACAGTCCATGTTTCAGGCCGAGGCAACTTCTTCAGGACGGGAAAGAAGTCTGAATCCTGTCTGGTCTGCTGAGTTCATCCAGCATTTTGTGTGTGTTTCTTTGAAATAATGACGTGTTTTTGCAGAGTGGATGCAAAGAAAACACTTCCACTCATGAAGGCCATCAATATAAGTTAGCCACCAAGAAATCCAATGGGAAATTCAGGAAAGAAAGGAGCAGTGAGAATGTAGAACTTGTTGCCACAGAGTGAGTTAATAGTATAGATACATGTTAGGAGAGGATGGAAGGGCACATAAGGAAATGAAATAGAGACAATATTGATGAATCTTCAAGAAAATAGATGAGAGGGAACACACACAAAGTGTTGGAGGAACTCAGCAGGTTGAGCATCATCAATGGAGCAGAATAAACAGTCAACGTTTTGGGCCAAGACCCTTCATCAGGACTGTGCACAAGAATATAAACTATTTACAGAAAAGGGTAGTGAATAATGATGGGGTGCTACAGACCTGGACATGAAGCTTAGAGCACTAGCTGAAACTGGAGTATGGTGAACATGGAGCACCATTCAACTAAACTATTAAAACAGGTCAAGGCAGCAACGTTGTAACTGAGAGCTTGAAATATTGTCAATGAATATATAAACATTTTCAGCAGAGATTTTTTTTCATAAGCTTGTGAATGGTGTATTTTTTGCATCAGATATTTGAATTCTATTTTGTATAGACAATAACATTTATCTGTTTTATTTGTTTAGAGGTACAGTGCAGAATCAACCATCCGAGCCATGCTGTCAGCAACTCCCAATTTAACCGTAGCCTAATTATGGGACAATTTACAATGACTAATTAACTCACTAACTATTATGTCTTTGTGCTGTGGGGGAAGCCGGAAACTAAGTATAGGTTTCTGTATTTACACTTATGCCGAACTTTATTTTAGAAATCAATGTTCCAGATAGAAGGTACAACATATGAGCAAAGTATTCTGTCTGATCAGTCCCGTGTCAGCCTTAACTTTGTATGTAAGCAAATCACAATCACCCAGTCTGCTCCCTTTTGTTTTACTCCCTCATATTCCCATGTAATCTAGCTTTGTCTGTTGACATTGCTTCTGTTCCTGCAATTATTATGGAAGCTACTTCTGCAGCATTTTGATTATTTGTCAAACAATTTACTGATTTTCTGTTCTAAATCTCTTACATTTAATTTTGAACTGATGGCCATTGATTCTATTACGGAGAGGAGACTATTCAACCCATTATGCCTCCACAGGCTCTCTGAAACACTAATGCAGCAGAGAGTCTCTTTGCTCCTTCCTCGTAGCCTTGGAAATGTCCCCATTTCACATATGCTTACATTTTCCATTTAAAAGCTTCTGTGCAATCTGATTTCATTGTCTTATCAGACTGTGCATGAAGATCATAACAATACAGCAAAAAAAAAATCTTCAAATTCCCCAACCTCATTGTCCAGGGATTATTCTTTTTTACCTTCCTGTTTATTTTGCCCCTCATCCAATAGGTTTCTGACCTCTTTTCAGAACATCCCATACTCAGAGGACTGCAACTTGATCAATACTGAAAGATGCGCACAGCACAAAATTTGCTTAAGATTACATAATTTTTGATGGTTCATTGTGCAGACTGATTGTTAACATTACATCATATTTTGTAGTGTTTCATTGAGCGTCAAATATTTTATTTAATTTTTTCATACTATTAGATTTTCAAATGATATTAATTGTAAGCTAAATTGACAAGAAAAATCTGGAATCAATTTATTTATTAACATGGTATTTGCATAAAAGATGCATTAAATTCAACAGATGCAAGATCCAGGTTACACAACATTATCAGATTGGATGAGGCAGAACAAGTGTCATCTGTGGATCGATGTGCCTTCAGCAATTCCTCCTTCCTGGTTGCTCAGATTTGTGTATAAAAGTCTATATCAGAGAAAGTCCTCCACCATTCAGTAATTTTACTGTTTAATTCTGCATAGTTCTCAGGAAGCAATCATCTTGTTTATTTTGGTGTGACAATCCTTAAATCCCTTGCCTACTCTGTGGTTCAGAGTTGCTGACAGATTTCATAAATTAAATGTATGCTGGAAAACCAGCTATTCTTCCTCCTCATCCAAACTTCCTTCCCTTCTGGCACTTAGTCCTGCAAGTGGGGCAAGTTTTACACCTACATCTTCCCCCTCACCGTCCTTCCACATAAGGTAACACTTCACCTGTGAGTCTGTCATCTACTGTGTCCAATCCTCCTGTATATCAGTGAAACACAACATAGATTGGGGGAAATCACCGTATGAGTACCTTTACTATATACGCCAGAACAGACTTGATTTGCAGGTGGCCACCAATTTCAGTTCAACTATTCATTCCCATTCTGTCATGCCTGACCATGACCTCCTCTACTGTCAATGTGAGGCCATGCTTTGGTTTAAGGAGCAACACCTCATGTTCTGTCTGAGCAGCCTCTAATCTGTTGGTATGAACATAGATTTCTCTAACGTTTGGCAATTTTTTTCCTCTCCTGCCTCTGATTCCTTTTCCATTTTGTTCCCCTCTCACCACTTCTGCTATCTGCCCTTCACCTCCCTCTGGTGCCTCTCCTCCTTCCCTTTCTTCCATGGTCCACTGTCCTCTCCTATCAGATTCCTTCTTCCTCAGCCCTTCACCCCTTCCACCCTTTCTTCTCCCATCATCTTACTTCACAATCCCCTCCCCCACCCCCTTCTCCTCACCTCCTTTTTTAGGCTTCTTCCGCCTTCCTGATGAAGAGTCTTGACCGGAAATGTTGACTGTTTATTCCCCTCCATAGATATTGCCTGATTTGCTGAGTTCCTCCATCATTTTGTGTGCGCTGCTTCGTTATCAGAAAATGGCTTTGCATTCTGATATTTCTGTTTTAGTATTCCTTAATTTCAGTAAATAGATTCCATTTTGGCTCAACCTACTCATGCTTATTAAGCCTGTCTGGCTTATTATGAATGTACAGTATTTACCTTTTCTCTCTACCTTGCTTTTTAATTAGTCTTTGGAAGGGGAAGAAATATACATCTTAACAAGATTTGATCTTGTTTGCAGTTTTTTTTTGGTTGGAGTGAAATCATGCCTTTATACTTTAAATGCAAATTTAAACAGTTTTAACTAATTGATCCTTTGTCTTCCATTTCAAGCATTTTGTGGTCCAAAATCAAGTCCTTAAAAAAAAATCATAAAACAGAATATTTTTTGTTAATTGTCTTCTGATTAATGTGTTGCTCTCTTAATCCATTCCATCACTTTGCAATCATATTAGTCCCTCAATTTAAAATGAATCCCTAATTTCATGTATGTTATGCTTAATAGTATCATCAGCAATAAAGGACAACAAACTGCCACCTTCTTCCTTAAAAACCTTCATTTTCTGAGTTTGTTACATCAACAAAAAATGGTATTTCTTCTTACCTACTTCCCCCTGTAAATTTGTAGGTTTTGTTGAAGGTCTTTATTAGCTGCAAAACTGCCATTGGGGCTTTTTTTTTACTGTCAAGTCCTCAGTAATCAGCACCCAAACAAATGTATCTGGTTGATCATCATATCTGAGCTGGTCAGATATCTGATTTACCAAATGACTCCTACCCAGCATAGACATCAAGTATAGACAACAACAAATAAAAATCACCTCAAGCACTGTTAACGTAAAATTTGTAATGAATGGTTAAACATACCATACTATTACCATTAAAACCGTATCTTTTGGGAGGGCAGGTGGATAGTGGGGTTGAGTGTTCAAGGAAATTGTGCCTTTTGTAACTGATAGAAAGTTTCAGGTAGGATGAGGTATATCCCATTTATAAAGAGAAGTCAGAAATTTACAGAGGTAGTTTCATGGAATAGTGCCTGGAGGTCTTAATTAAAAGTTGCTGTAAAGTTTTTCTGTATACATTTTGAAGATCAGTTAATCACATCCATGCAACCCAGTGCTGGCTGAACATGATATCTGTTCAGTCAGTTCTTATTCTGCCTTTGAATGTCTTGGCACATCACTGTGGGGATAACAGCAGTTAAGGCAACCTTGGGCTGTTTGAAGTGAGTTTGCACTTTCTGAAGAGGAGGCTCATTGCTGCACAATGTGATGGAAATCATTCCAGAGACTTTTCAGTAGTAAAAGGTGACAAAGTCTAGGCAAAAGTGGAACCATAATTATTTTGGTTCTTGAGAAAGCTGGAGAGCATTTGATCAGGAGATGAGAAGGAGAAAGGTCCTCCTCCTGCAGGAAGCCCTTCAGTCATCCACAAGTGCTGTTGGATGGATACCTGTGAAGGTGAGTGCTAGGGGTTGCAGTCCTAATAAAACTGGATACAGAACCATGACAAAAAGAAACTGCAAATGTTGTCATTCTAAAAATTAGAGATACTCAGTAAGTCAGACTGTATCTGCACTATGAAAAACTGTTACTGTTTTAGATCAGTGACCAAATCAATCAATTAATCAATGACTCCAACATGCTCAACAAGGTATGAGTTAAGTCATTGGCATTCTGCAACATCTGAAAGTCTGATCTTCACAAAGTCACGTGAATGACTTATGTCACTGATATCAGAATGCTGTTTCTGGATTTCATTTTGCCACTATTGTCCCAGAGACCTTGGTGAACAAACTCACTCCTCGGTCTAAATACACCACTGTGCAGTTGGGTATTGGACTTCCTAAGGGACAGACCTCAGGTAGTCAGGATAAGCATCCATTCCTACCTCCTCAACATCCTCAACACAGTGACCGCCCAGGGCTGAGTGCTGAGCCCACTCCTGTACACTCTGATCACATATGACTGCACAGCCGAACACCTGAGAAATCACATTATCGAGTTCAGCGAAGACAAGCCAGTGGTGGGGCTCATTACCAGCAGCAATGAGACGGCATAAACAGAGGATGTGGAAGAGCTCAAGGCCTGGTATCAGGCAAATAATTTCTTCCTTAACATCAACAGACAAAGGAGATGGTTATCAACTTCAGGTGAACTTGCACCGCTCACATCCCCCTTAACATTGGTAGCAGAGCACTGCAAACAGTTTCAAATTACTGGGAGTGCACATCACACCAACCTTTCATGGTCCCAGAACACATCCTACAAGGTCAAGAAATCTCACCAATACCTCTGCTTTCTGAGGAAGCTGAAGAGATGTGGATTTTGCACATCCATTATCTATTCTACAAATGCGCAGTAGAGGGCATCCTGACAAGCTGCATTACTGCTTGGTATCGAAACTGCATTGCAACAGACAGGAATGCTCTATGACGGGTAGTCAAAACTTTCAAGTGCATCAGTGGCACCTACTTGTCTGCCATCAAGGACATTATACAGAAAGGTGCAGGAAAAGGGCGAGTGACATCATTAAGGATCCCATCCACACTGCTCTTGAACTGTTTGTTCTACTCCCTCAGAGAGGAGACTACATACCATCCAAACCAGGACCACTGGACTGAAAAACAGTTAACTTTCCCAAGCCTCAAGGCTGATCAACGCCTTCTACACACTAACTCCACCGTTACTCTATTTCTTGTCAGTTATCTTATGTACAGCCTAACATCATTTTATGGACATACAATCCAATCTATGTATATATGCTGTCGTGAATTTAATATTTCAGTTATACTTCAGTAAAATTGTTTGATTAATTATTCTTTGTTGTTTACATAATGCATTGTAAAAATATGTAAATGGCATACATCAGCATGCCACCAGGTCATATGTGCGCACCTTGCTTAAAGTAAAAATGAAACTAAGGTATGTAATTCCCAGCTCATGTTTTTGCTTTCAGTTAACTTGATGTTTTGGAGTTGTAAAGCATAACAGTGGTGACGAGATATTTTTGAAACAAACCCAAGACGACTTACTACATGTTGAAGTGCAGTGAGACATTCAAGTGTAAAAAAATGCACAGCAAGACGTTCAAGTTTAAAAAATCAGCAGTGCAGCATGTGTCTCTTCAAAACCAGAAACAAAGAATGAAGTTATAAAAAATGGACAACTTTATGGGTTCAAAAATATGAGTACCGGCTGAAAATGATCATAATTTTTTTAAAAAGTAGAAATGGCTAGTAACAACAAATAATGCTTACTGAAACAATATATTTACAAGACTACTCAAATATTACTGAAATATTAAATACACTACACTCCTCCCTGCTTAGCTATAAATTCCAACTCAATATAAAATGCATCTCAATTACAGTATATACACATTATACTATATAATGCAACTACTATATACAGACATCACAGCAAAGTAAATTTTAAATTGTCCCATTCAGGCCTAAAGATTTAATTGCTTTGGAGGAATTTGTGCTCTTGCGGAATAATGTCTTTCCTGATGGCATTTGGGGTGCAGGGTCCACTCTGCTTGGCAGATGAGACTTGTGGCTGTGAAACAATCTCAGGTTCGGGGGCCTTCTTCATGGTCAATGTAGGAGTTGACTCTGGGACAGCAGGCAGTGGTTCTGACAGCTCCTTTCTTCTGGATGTGTTGGCATTCCAAACAGTGCATGACGAACTTCACTGGACAATGTGGATCATAATCTGTAAATATAATGCCTGACAATGCAATTTCCTTTACCTTTTATAAAGCCATCTCACATTACTTTGTCCATTGCCATTTCTTCTGATCTGTAGTAATCAGTTGATTACTACCTGCTATAGTAATTGACAAATTCTAAAAAGGACCACAATTGTAACATATCATTTGGCCTTTGCGCATCCACTACTGCTTGAATTTTCTCAGTACACTTGTGTAATCCTTGTGTGTCAATAGTATGACCACAATAAGTGATACTTTGTTTAAATAATTTATACTTGTTGCATTGTGCCCTGAGTCCATAACCTTATAATCTTTTTAAGACTGTCTTGAGATTTTGGAGATGTTCCTTGTAATCTTTACATGCAACAATGATGTCATCCAGGTAACACTCAGTGCCTAGACAGCCTGTCCTATAGCTTTCTACCGGAATGCAGGTGCAGATGCAACTCCAGAAATAAGTATTATAGCGATAAAGCCTTTCGTGCATGTTTATGGTGAGTGATACTTTGGACTCTTCTTCCATCTCCATCTGTAGCTAGGCCTCAGCTAAGTCCACTTTAGAAAAGTGTTTTCTTCCCAAAAGGTTTGCAAAGATATCTTCTATCATGGGCAGAGGTTATTGATCTACTTTTAGTACTGGGCTGATGGTAACCTCAAAATCACCACAGATTCTAACAGACCCCTTCTTCTTGGCTACTGGGACAACTGGCATTGCCCATGGGCTCCACTCAACATCAGAAATAATTCCTTTAGCCTCCATGCAATCTACTTCACTGGCTACGTTATCACAGATGGTATAACAAATTGGATGGGCTTTGTAAAACCTGGGTATGGCATTTTCACTTAACAATATTTTACCCATGATATGTTTGAGTTTTCAATGCCATCCTTGAACATTGTTATGGCATCATCCAGCTCCTTTCTTAATTCACATTCAGTTGACTCTTTTGCAGAGGATGTGGCATGCAAATTGTGGATGGATCTCCAATCAATTTGTAGCTATCTCAGCCCGTCTCACCCCATAATGCTGGTAGTACTGTTTTTGCCATATACAAGCCCAATGTGGCTTGTGGGTTGTTATATTTCACTTAGAAATGTAATTTCCCACAAAACTAACTTTTCTCCAGTATAAGTTTTTAGTGAGATATTTGCAGGCTTCAGTTCAGTATCTTTGAAATGCTGTTCAAACTCATTTTTTGTAATGACTGAAACAGCCGAGCCAGTGTCCAATTCCATTTTAATTAATTTATCTTTCACTTCTGGTGCAAGCTATTGCAAATCTCAAGGGCCCTAATCCCTTGTCACTCTCATCATTATCAGATTTTTCATCAACAGCATGCAGATTTGTGATCTATTTGAAACTGCAACTTTTCTATATATCTTTCTCTCTT